>NW_027488374.1:0-9857500 GCF_051014445.1 Colletes latitarsis
GACCTAACAGGGGTTATCCTCTAAAATATTTATCAAGACCAGGTTTAATTGAATGTTTCAGTGTGGTACCACATTACTACGTGATCCAAACCAGAAAAAACCCAGGATCTGTTCAACAAGTATGTGAAGAATGCGAAAGTATGAGTCTGATGAGTGAAAATCCCAGGCCAAACCTAGACCTAACATGTGTTATCCTCAATAATATTGATGGAAACCTGGTTTCATTGACTGTTTCAGTGTGGTACTGCATCACTACGTGATGCAATCTAGAAAAAGCCCAGGATCTAGCCATCAAGTATGAGAAATATGCGAAAGAATGAGCCTGATGAAAGCAAATCCCAGACCAAACCTAGACCTAACATGAATTATTCTCTAAAATATTGATCGAAACCAGGTTCAATTGACTGTTTCAGTGTGGTCCCACATTACTACGTGATCCAAACCAGAAAAAACCCAGGGTCAGTTCAACAGGTATGTGAAAAACGCGAAAGTATGAGCCTGATTAGGGCGAATCCCAGACCTAGCCCCGACCTAACTTGCGATATCCTCTAAAATATTGATCGAAACCAGGTTTAATTGACTGTTTTATTGTGGTACCACTTTACTACGTGATCCAAAGCAGAAAAAACCCTCGATCAGGTCAACATGCATGTTAAAACTGGGAAAGTATGAGCCTGATGAGGGCTAATCCCAGACCTATCCCAGACCTAACTTGCGTTATCCTCTAAAATATTGATCGAAACCAGGTTTAATTGACTGTTTTATTGTGGTACCACTTTACTACGTGATCCAAAGCAGAAAAAACCCTCGATCAGGTCAACATGCATGTTAAAACTGGGAAAGTATGAGCCTGATGAAGGCAAATCCCAGACCTATCCCAGACCTAACATGCGTTATCCACAAAAATATTGATCGTAACCAGGTTTAATCGACTGTTTCCGTGTGGTACCACATTACTACGTGATGCAATCCAGAAAAAGCCCAGGATCTAGCCATCAAGTATGAGAAATAGGCGAAAGAATGAGCCTGATAAGTGCAAATCCCAGACCTAACCTAGACCTAACATGAATTATTCTCTAAAATATTGATCGAAACCAGGTTTAATTGACTGTTTCAGTGTGGTCCCACATTACTACGTGATCCAAACCAGAAAAAACCCAGGATCTGTTCAACAAGTATGTGAAAAACGAGAAAGTATGAGCCTGATGAGGGCAAATCCCAGACCTATCCCAGACCTAACATGCGTTATCCTCTAAACTATTGATCCAAACCAGGTTTAATTGACAGTTTCAGCGTGGTACCACATTACTACGTGATACAAACCAGAAACAGCCCAGGATCTAGCCATGAAGTATGAGAAATATGCGAAAGTATGAGCCTGCTGAGTGCAAATCCTAGACCTAACCCAAACCTAACATGCGTTATCCTCAAAAATATTGATCGATACCTGGTTTAATCGACTGTTTCAATGTGGTACTACATTACTATGTGATCCAAACCAGGAAATAACCCAGGATCTGTTCAACGAGTATGTGAAGTGTGCGAAAGTATGAGTATGATGAGGCCAAATCCCAGACCAATCCCAGACTCAACTTGCGTTATCCTCTAAGATATTGATCGAAACCAGGTTTAGTCGATTGTTTCAGTGTGGTACCACATTACTACGTGATCCAAACCAGAAAAAACCCAGGATCAGTTCAACAAGTATGAGAAGAATGCGAAAGTATGAGTCCGATGAGTGAAAATCCCAGGGCTAACCTAGACCTAACATGCGTTATCCTCTAAAGTATTGATCCAAACCAGGTTTAATGGACTGTTTCAGTGTGGTACCACACTACTACGTGATACAAACCAGAAAAAACCAAGGATCTGTTCAACAAGTATGTGAAAAACGAGAAAGTATGAGCCTGATGAGGGCGAATCCCAGACCTATGCCAGACCTAACTTGCGTTATCCTCTAAAATATTGATGGAAACCAGGTTTATTTGACTGTTTCAGTGTGGTACCACACTACTACGTGATACAAACCAGAAAAAACCGAGGATCTGTTCAACAAGTATGAGAACAATGCGAAAGTATGAGTCTGATGAGTGAAAATCCCAGGGCTAAGCTAGACCTAACATGCGTTATCCTCTAAAATACTGGTCGACACCAGGTTTAATTGACTGTTTCAGTGTTGTACTTCATTACTACGTGATCCAATCCAGAAATAGCCCAGGATCCAGCCATGAAGTATGAGAAATATGCGAAAGTATGAGCCTGACGAGGGCAAATCCTAGACCTAACCCAGACCTAACATGCGTTATCCTCTTAAAATATTTATCATGACCAGGTTTAATTGATTGTTTCAGTGTGGTCCCACATTACTACGTGATCCAAACCAGAAAAAACCCCCAAAACCATTCAACAAGTATGTGAAGAATGCGAAAGTATGAGTCTGATGAGTGAAAATCCCAGACCTAACCTAGACCTAACATGCGTTATCCTCTAAAATATTGATCCAAACCAGGTTTAATGGACTGTTTCAGTGTGGTACCACACTACTACGTGATCCAAACGAGAAAAAACCCAGGATCTGTTCAACAAGTATGGGAAAAACGCGAAAGTATGAGCCTGAGGAGGGCAAATCCCAGACCTATCCCAGACCTAACTTGCGTTGTCCTCTAAGTTATTGATGGAAACCAGGTTTAATTCACTGTTTTAGTGTGGTCCCACATTACTACGTGGCCCAATCCCGAAAAAGCCCAGGAACTAGCCATCAAGTATGAGTAATATGCGAAAGAATGAGCCTGATAAGAGTAAATCCCAGACCTAACCTAGACCTAACATGAATTATTCTCTATAATATTGATCGAAACCAGATTTAATTGACTGTTTCAGTGTGGTCCCACATTACCACGTGATCCAAACCAGAAAAATCCCAGGGTCCGTTCAACAAGTATGTGAAGAATGCGAAAGTATGAGTCTGATGAGTGAAAATCCCAGGCCTAACCTAGACCTAACATGCTTTATCCTCAAAAATATTGATCGAAAACAGGTTTAATCGACTGTTTCAGTATGGGACCACATTACTATGTGATACAAACCAGAAAATAACCCAGGATCTGTTCAACGAGTATGTGAAGGGTGCGAAAGTATGAGTCTGACGAGGTCAAATCCCAGACCTATCCCAGACCTAACTTGCGTTATCCTCTAAAATAATGATCGAAACCAGGTTTAATCGACTGTTTCAGTGTGGTACCACATTGCTATTTGATCCAAACCAGAAAAAACCCAGGATCAGTTCAACAAGTATGTGAAAAACGCGAAAGTATAAGCCTAATTAGGGCGAATCCCAGACCTATCCCAGACCTAACTTGCGTTATCCTCTAAAATATTGGGCGAAACCAGGTTTAATTGACTGCTTCAGCGTGGTACCACATTACTACGTGATACAGTCCAGAAACAGTCCAGGATCTAGCCATGAAGTATGAGAAATATGCGAAAGTATGAGCCTGATGAGGGCAAGTCCTAGACCTAACCCAAACCTAACATGCGTTATCCTCTAAAATATTTATCAAGACCAGGTTTAATTGAATGTTTCAGTGTGGTACCACATTACTACGTGAACCAAACCAGAAAAATCCCAGGATCTGTTCAACAAGTATGTGAAAAACGCGAAAGTATGAGCCTGATGAGGGCAAATCCCAGACCTATCCCAGACCTAACTTGCGGTGTCCTCTAAGATATTGATGGAAACCAGGCTTAGTTCACCGTTTCAGTGTGGTCCCACATTACTCCGTGATGCAATCCAGAAAGAGCCCAGGATCTAGCCATCAAGTATGAGTAATATGCGAAAGAATGAGCCTGATGAGAGTAAATCCCAGACCTAACCTAGACCTAACATGAATTATTCTCTAAAATATTGATCGAAACCAGGTTTAATTGACTGTTTCAGTGTGGTCCCACATTACTACGTGATCCAAACCAGAAAAAACCCAGGATCCGTTCAACATGTATGTGAAGAATGCGAAAGTATGAGTCTGATGAGTGAAAATCCCAGGCCTAACCTAGACCTAACATGTGTTATCCTCACTAATATTGATGGAAACCTGGTTTCATTGACTGTTTCAGTGTGGTACTACATTACTACGTGATGCAATCTAGAAAAAGCCCAGGATCTAGCCATCAAGTATGAGAAATATGCGAAAGAATGACCCTGATGAAAGCAAATCCCAAACCAAACCTAGACCTAACATGCGTTATCCTCTAAAATGTTGATCGAAACCAGGTTCAATTGACTGTTTCAGTGTGGTCCCACATTACTACGTGATCCAAACCAGAAAAAACCCAGGATCCGTTCAACATGTATGTGAAGAATGCGAAAGTATGAGTCTGATGAGTGAAAATCCCAGGCCTAACCTAGACCTAACATGTGTTATCCTCACTAATATTGATGGAAACCTGGTTTCATTGACTGTTTCAGTGTGGTACTACATTACTACGTGATGCAATCTAGAAATAGCCCAGGATCTAGCCATCAAGTATGAGTAATATGCGAAAGAATGAGCCTGATGAGAGTAAATCCCAGACCTAACCTAGACCTAACATGAATTACTCTCTAAAATATTGATCGAAACCAGGTTTAATTGACTGTTTCAGTGTGGTACCACATTACTACGTGATCCAAACCAGAAAAAAATCCAGGATCTGATCAACAAGTATGTGAAGAATGCGAAAGTATGAGCCTGATGAGGGCAAATCCCAGACCTATCCAAGACCTAACTTGCGTTGTCCTCTAAGATATTGATGGAAACCAGGTTCAATTGACTGTTTCAGTGTTGTACTTCATTACTACGTGATGCAATCCATAAAAAGCCCAGGATCTAGCCATGAAGTATGAGAAATATGCGAAAGTATGAGCCTGATGAGGGCAAATCCTAGACCTAACCCAAACCTAACATGCGTTATCCTCTAAAATATTTATCAAGGCCAGGTTTAATTGAATGTTTCAGTGTGGTACCACATTACTACGTGATCCAATCCAGAAATAGCCCAGGATCTAGCCATGAAGTATGAGAAATATGCGAAAGTATGAGCCTGACGAGAGCAAATCCTGGACCTAACCCAGACCTAACATGCGTTATCCTCAAAAATATTGATCGAAACCTGGTTTAATCGACTGTTTCAGTGTGGTACCACATTACTATGTGATCCAAACCAGAAAATAACCCAGGATCAGTTCAACGATTACGTGAAGTGTGCGAAAGTATGAGTCTGATGAGGGCAAATCCCAGACCTATCCCAGACCTAACATGCGCTATCCTCTAAAATATTTATCAAGACCAGGTTTAATTGTTTGTTTCAGTGTGGTCCCACATTACTACGTGATACAATCCAGAAAAAGCCCAGGATCTAGCCATCAAGTATGAGTAATATGCGAAAGAATGAGCCTGATGAGAGTAAATCCCAGACCTAACCTAGACCTAACATGAATTACTCTCTAAAATATTGATCGAAACCAGGTTTAATTGACTGTTTCAGTGTGGTACCACATTACTACGTGATCCAAACCAGAAAAAAACCCAGGATCTGATCAACAAGTATGTGAAGAATGCGAAAGTATGAGCCTGATGAGGGCAAATCCCAGACCTATCCAAGACCTAACTTGCGTTATCCTCTAAAATATTGATCGAAACCAGGTTTAATCGACTGTTTCAGCGTGGTACCACTTTACTACGTGATCCAAAGCAGAAAAAACCCTCGATCAGGTCAACATGTATGTTAAAACTGCGAAAGTATGACCCTGATGAGGGCAAATCCCAGACCTATCCCAGACCTAACTTGCGTTATCCTCTAAATTATTGATCGAAACCAGGTTTAATCGACTGTTTCAGCGTGGTACCACATTTCTACGTGATATAATCGAGAAACAGCCCTGGATCTAGCCATGAAGTATGAGAAATATGCGAAAGTAAGAGCCTGATGTGGGCAAATCCTAGACCTAACCTAGACCTAACATGCGTTATCCTCTAAAATATTGATCCAAACCAGGTTTAATGGACTGTTTCAGTGTGGTACCTCACTACTACGTGATCCAAACCAGAAAAAACCCAGGATCTGTTCAACAAGCATGTGAAAAACGCGAAAGTATGAGCCTGATGAGGGCAAATCCCAGACCTATCCCAGACCTAACTTGCGTTGTCCTCTATGATATTGATGGAAACCAGGTTTAATTGACTGTTTCAGTGTTGTACTTCATTACTGCGTGATGCGTTCCAGAAAAAGCCCAGGATCTAGCCATCAAGCATGAGACATATGCGAAAGAATGAGCCTGATGTGAGCAAATCCCAGACCTAACCTAGACCTAACATGAATTATTCTCTAAAATATTGATCGAACCAGGTTTAATTGACTGTTTCACTGTTGTACTTCTTTACTACGTGATGCAATCCAGAAAAAGCCCAGGATCTAGCCATCAAGTATGAGAAATATGCGAAAGAATGAGCCTGACGAGAGCAAATCCCTGACCTAACCTAGACCTAACATGAATTATTCTCTAAAATATTGATCAAAACCAGGTTTAATGGACTGTTTCAGTGTGGTACCACACTACTACGTGATCCAAACCAGAAAAAACCCAGGATCTGTTCAACAAGTATGTGAAAAACGCGAAAGTATGAGCCTGATGTGGGCAAATCCCAGACCTATCCCAGACCTAACTTGCGTTATCCTCTAAATTATTGATCGAAACCAGGTTTAATCGACTGTTTCAGTGTGGTACTACATTACTACGTGATCCAATCCAGAAATAGCCCAGGATCTAGCCATGAAGTATGAGAAATATGCGAAAGTAAGAGCCTGATGAGTGCAAATCCTAGACCTATCCCAGACCTAGCTTGCGTTATCCTCTAAATTATTGATCGAAACCAGGTTTAATCGACTGTTTCAGTGTGGTACTACATTACTACGTGATCCAATCCAGAAATAGCCCAGGATCTAGCCATGAAGTATGAGAAATATGCGAAAGTATGTGCCTGATGAGGGCAAATCCTAGACCTAACCCAGAACTAACATGCGTAATTCTCTAAAATATTTATCAAGACCAGGTTTAATTGAATGCTTCAGTGTGGCACCACACTACTACGTGATCCAAACCAGAAAAAACCCAGGATCTGTTCAACAAGTATGTGAAAAACGCTAAACTGTGAGCCTGATGAGGGCAAATCTTAGACCTAACCCAGACCTAAGATGCGTTATCCTCTAAAATATTTATCCAGACCAGGTTCCATTGAATGTTTCAGTGTGGTACCACTTTACTACGTGATCCAATCCAGAAATAGCCCAGGATCTAGCCATGAAGTATGAGAAATATGCGAAAGTAAGAGCCTGATGAGGGCAAATCCTAGACCTATCCCAGACCTAACTTGCGTTATCCTCTAAAATATTGATCGAAACCAGGTTTAATTGACTGTTTCAGCGTGGTACCACATTACTACGTGATACAATCCAGAAACAGCCCAGGAGCTAGCCATGAAGTGTGAGAAATATGCGAAAGTATGAGCCTGATGAGGGCAAATCCTAGACCTAACCCAGACCTAAAATGCGTTATCCTCTAAAATATTTATCAAGACCAGGTTTAATTGATTGTTTCAGTGTGGTCCCACATTACTACGTGATCCAAACCAGAAAAAACCCAGGATCTGTTCAACATGTATGAGAAATATGCGAAAGAATGAGCCTGATGAGAGCAAATCCCAGACCTAACCTAGACCTAACATGAATTATTCTCTAAAATATTGATCGAAACCAGGGTTAATTGACTGTTTCAGTGTTGTACTTCATTACTTCGTGATGCAATCCAGAAAAAGCCCAGGATCTAGCCATCAAGTATGAGAAATATGCGAAGGAATGAGCCTGATGAGAGCAAATCCCAGACCTAACCTAGACCTAACATGAATTATTCTCTAAAATATTGATCGAAACCAGGTTTACTTGACTGTTTCAGTGTGGTACCACATTACTATGTGATCCAAACCAGAAAAAACCCAGGATCCGTTCAACAAGTAAGTGAAGAATGCGAAAGTATGAGTCTGATCAGTGAAAATCTCAGGCCTTACCTAGACCTAACTTGCGTTGTCCTCTAAAATATTAATGGAAACGAGGTTTCATTGACTGTTTCAGTGTGGTACTTCATTACTACGTGATCCAATCCAGAAATAGCCCAGGATCTAGCCATGAAGTATGAGAAATATGCGAAAGTAAGAGCCTGATGAAGGCAAATCCTAGACCTATCCCAGACCTAACTTGCGTTATCCTCTAAAATATTGATCGAAACCAGGTTTAATTGACTGTTTCAGCGTGGTACCCCATTACTACGTGATACAATCCAGAAACAGCCCAGGATCTAGCCATGAAGTATGAGTGTTTAAAGATTTGCATAATGCCGAGCGATTGTCCTCGGCCGCGATTACCGTTAATCCTGTTAACGTACAATTCGAAGGAGATTATCTCTAATAGGATTTGTACAGCAAACAGTGATAGAAAAACGCGTATATTACTAGTTTTTCTGCCATCGGTAACGGCTCATTACCTTCGATTCGAGTGTGCTAACGGTGTTGATGACGTCAGTACCGTGCGAGAGTAGCGCGTAGAGAATTAGACAAAGATCGACTGCCGAAATTTGGACAGCGCCGCGGAACGGCTAATTGGAGCAACGCGGCGACGTTTTCGGCTGTCAATCGACACAGTCTCACAACGACTTCTGAAGAAGGCACATCGGCTCCCGATCGTGTCCGAACAGATTTCGAGCGAATCTCGAGAGTGAAATTCTCGAGATAAAGCTAGCAGACAATTACTGAATAAAGGGTGCAACGAGTCGATGTTCAGTCTGGTGCGGGTCCTCTGATTGACCTCGCACAGCTGAGAATTCATTAAAACTCAAACTAGCACTCATTAATTTTAGTCTTTGCTTATCAAACGAGTCGACTCTCGACTCGAATAAAAGCATTCAGGAGTTTCGTTCGGGAAAGTCCCAAACAAGCTCAATTTCTATTTTCTGTCTAATTTGGAGGGCTCGAGAATACACCAATAAGGTGCTCGACCCCCCTCGTGCAGTATTATTTTGTCGTTTCAAGCGTATAAACGTTTGAAACACAGAGAAGTGGGCGAATACCGTTCAAACTTCTCTGTGATTGTCGTTCGGCTTAGGAGACACCGAAGGGAGGCACCTACTTGGTGAACCTCGAGGTGGGCTCACTGGAGTCAGGTCAGCGTCCACTTCGGACGCTTGACTTTCGGTCTTCGATTCCTTCCCTCTACAGACCCCGCCGGTGTAACGCTTAGAGGAGCACCTGTGCGGAGAGGTCAAGGAGTCGCGGGTCAGGCCCCCACGTAGTTCAAATACTGTCACGAATAACATCGAGTGGTGCATTCGTGCAGTGAACCACGTGCTGTCGGGCTTCGCAGTACAATTCTCGACCAACAAGTCATCTGTTGGAACGTTAAAGAGAAGCCGCAGATCGACGGTCGTGCCGTTGTACTGCAGTGCGACTCGACGCACAGACTCCGTGGGCATACTCACGGGATCAGTGCGTTTGGAGCCTTACAACCTCCACTTGCATCCCCGTCCACTAGACAATCGACTCAGTTCGGCGTCGAAAGGAAATTTAATTCTTTTCACGCCAGATATTAAATACAGTCCACTTGCGAGCTCGTATATTACGAGCGAGCGAAATTCTCCGCTCCTATACATTCGAATACCGAAGCCAGGAGCGTGAGGACACACACGCGACGAATATACGTGTAACGTGTTTACGTGTCTAACACATTGCCGTGTTTTTCTGTTCACAGAATCTTGGCCTACCTCAACGTGCCGGTTCCGACCAGAATTGGAAAACTATCTAAGAATTTCTTCAGTTCTTATTGTTTATTTTATTTATTTTATAATAAACAGTTTTTTGAAAAAGAAAATCTTACATTCCCAACTCACTTCCCACAATAAAAATCCGATCCCACAATCCGGACTTCGTCGTTAAAAGCATCAGCTTTTTAACAATGAGAAATATGCGAAAGTATGAGCCTGATGAGGGCAAATCCTAGACCTAACCCAGACCTAACATGCGTTATCCTCTAAAATATTTATCAAGACCAGGTTTAATTGATTGTTTCAGTGTGGTCCCACATTACTACGTGATCCAAACCAGAAAAAACCCAGGATCTGTTCAACATGTATGAGAAATATGCAAAAGAATGAGCCTGATGAGAGCAAATCCCAGACCTAACCTAGACCTAACATGAATTATTCTCTAAAATATTGATCGAAACCAGGTTTACTTGACTGTATCAGTGTGGTCCCACATTACTACGCGATCCAAACCAGAAAAAACCCAGGATCCGTTCAACAAGTATGTGAAGAATGCGAAAGTATGAGTCTGATGAGTGAAAATCCCAGGCCTAACCTAGATCTAACATGCGTTATCCTCTAAAATATTGATCCAAACCAGGTTTAATGGACTCTTTCAGCGTGGTACCACACTACTACGTGATCCAAACCAGAAAAAACCCAGGATCTGTTCAACAAGTATGTGAAAAACGCGAGAGTATGAGCCTGATGAGGGCAAATCCAAGACCTATCCCAGACCTAACTTGCGTTGCCCTCTAAGATATTGATGGAAACCAGGTTTAATTGACTGTTTGAGTGTTGTACTTCATTACTACGTGATGCGATACAGAAAAAGCCCAGGATCTAGCCATCAAGTATGAGAAATATCCGAAAGAATGAGCCTGATGAGAGCAAATCCCAGACCTAACCTAGACCTAACATGAATTATTCTCTAAAATATTGATCGAAACCAGGTTTAATTGACTGTTCCAGTGTGGTCCCACATTACTACGTGATCCAAACCAGAAAAAACCCAGGATCCGTTCAACAAGTATGTGAAGAATGCGAATGTATGAGTCTGATGAGTGAAAATCCCAGGCCTAACCTAGACCTAACATGCGTTATCCTCTAAAATATTGATCGAAACCAGGTTTAATTGACTGTTTCAGTGGGGTATCACACTACTACGTGACCCAAACCAGATAAAACCCAGGATCCGTTCAACAAGTATGTGAAGAATGTGAAAGTATGAGTCTGATGAGTGAAAATCCCAGACCTAACCTAGGCCTAACATGCGTTATCCTCTAAAATATTGATTGTAACCAGGTTTAATTAACTGTTTCAGCGTGGTACCACATTACTACGTGATACAATCCAGAAACAGCCCAGGATCTAGCCATGAAGTATGAGAAATATGCGAAAGTATGAGCCTGATGAGGGCAAATCCTAGACCCAACCCAGACCTAACTTGCGTTGTCCTCTAAGATATTGATGGAAACCAGGTTTAGTTGACTGTTTGAGTGTTGTACTTCATTACTACGTGATGCAATCCAGAAAAAGCCCAGGATCTAGCCATCAAGTATGAGAAATATGCGAAAGATTGAGCCTGATGAGAGCAAATCCCTGACCTAACCTGGACCTAACATGAATTATTCTCTAAAATATTGATCGAAACCAGGTTTAATTGACTGCATCAGTGTGGTCCCACATTACTACGTGATCCAAACAAGAAAAAACCCAGGATCCGGTCAACAAGTATGTGAAGAATGCGAAAGTATGAGCCTGATGAGTGAAAATCCCAGGCCTAACCTAGACCTAACATGCGTTAACCTCAAAAATATTGATCGAAACCTGGTTTAATCGACTGTTTCAGTGTGGTACCACATTACTATGTGATCCAAACCAGAAAATAACCCAGGATCTGTTCAACGAGTATGTGAAGTGTGCGAAAGTATGAGTCTGATGAGGTCAAATCCCAGACCAATCCCAGACTTAACTTGCGTTATCCTCTAAAATATTGATCGAAACCAGGTTTAGTCGACTGTTTCAGTGTGGTACCACATTACTACGTGATCCAAACCAGAAAAAACCCAGGATCTGTTCAACGAGTAAGTGAAGTGTGCGAAAGTATGAGTCTGATGAGTGAAAATCCCAGACCTAACCTAGACCTAACATGCGTTATCCTCTAAAATATTGATCCAAACCAGGTTTAATGGACTGTTTCAGTGTTGTACCACACTACTACGTGATCCAAACCAGAAAAAACCCAGGATCTGTTCAACAAGTATGTGAAAAACGCGAAAGTATGAGCCTGATGAGGGCAAGTCCAAGACCTATCCCAGACCTAACTTGCGTTGTCCTCTAAGATATTGATGGAAACCAGGTTTAGTTGACTGTTTCAGTGTTGTACTTCATTACTACGTGATGCAATCCAGAAAAAGCCCAGGATCTAGCCAGGAAGTATGAGAAATATGCGAAAGTATGAGCCTGATGAGGGCAAATCCTAGACCTAACCCAGACCTAACATGCGTTATCCTCTAAAATATTTATCAAGACCAGGTTTAGTCGACTGTTTCAGTGTGGTACCACATTACTACGTGATCCAAACCAGAAAAAACCCAGGCTCTGTTCAACGAGTATGTGAAGTGTGCGAAAGTATGAGCCTGATGAGTGAAAATCCCAGGCCTAACCTAGACCTAACATGCGTTAACCTCAAAAATATTGATCGAAATCTGGTTTAATCGACTGTTTCAGCGTGGTACCACATTACTACGTGATACAATCCAGAAACAGCCCAGGATCTAGCCATGAAGTATGAGAAATATGCGAAAGTATGAGCCTGATGAGGGCAAATCCTAGACCTAACCCAGACCTAACATGCGTTATCCTCTATAATATTTAGCAAGACCAGGTTTAATTGAATGTTTCCGTGTGGTACCACATTACTACGTGGACGAAACCAGAAAAAACCCAGGATCCGTTCAACAAGTATGTTAAAACTGCGACAGTATGACCCTGATGAGGGCAAAACCCAGGCCTAACCTAGACCTAACATGCGTTGTCCTCTAAAATATTGATGGAAACCAGGTTTAATTGACTGTTTCAGTGTTGTACTTCATTACTACGTGATGCAATCCAGAAAAAGCCCAGGATCTAGCCATCAAGTAAGAGAAATATGCGAAAGAATGAGCCTGATGAGAGCAAATCCCAGACCTAACCTAGACCTAACATGAATTATTCTCTAAAATATTGATCGAAACGAGGGTTAATTGACTGTTTCAGTGTTGTACTTCATTACTACGTGATGCAATCCAGAAAAAGCCCAGGATCTAGCCATCAAGTATGAGAATTATGCGAAAGAATGAGCCTGATGAGAGCAAATCCCTGACCTAACCTAGACCTAACATGAATTATTCTCTAAAATATTGATCAAAACCAGGTTTAATTGACTGTTTCAGTGTGGTACCACATTACTACGTGATCCAAACCAGAAATAGCCCAGGATCTGTTCAACAAGTATGTGAAAAACGCGAAAGTATGAGCCTGATGAGGGCAAGTCCAAGACCTATCCCAGACCTAACTTGCGTTGTCCTCTAAGATATTGATGGAAACCAGGTTTAATTGACTGTTTCAGTGTTGTACTTCATTACTACGTGATGCAATCCAGAAATAGCCCAGGATCTAGCCATGAAGTATGAGAAATATGCGAAAGTATGAGCCTGATGAGGGCAAATCCTAGACCTATCCCAGACCTAACATGCGTTATCCTCTAAAATATTGATCCAAACCAGGTTTAATGGACTGTTTCAGTGTGGTACCACACTACTACGTGATCCAAACCAGAAAAAACCCAGGATCTGTTCAACAAGTATGTGAAAAACGCGAAAGTATGAGCCTGATGAGGGCAAGTCCAAGACCTATCCCAGACCTAACTTGCGTTGTCCTCTAAGATATTGATGGAAACCAGGTTTAGTTGACTGTTTCAGTGTTGTACTTCATTACTACGTGATGCAATCCAGAAAAAGCCCAGGATCTAGCCAGGAAGTATGAGAAATATGCGAAAGTATGAGCCTGATGAGGGCAAATCCTAGACCTAACCCAGACCTAACATGCGTTATCCTCTAAAATATTTATCAAGACCAGGTTTAGTCGACTGTTTCAGTGTGGTACCACATTACTACGTGATCCAAACCAGAAAAAACCCAGGATCTGTTCAACGAGTATGTGAAGTGTGCGAAAGTATGAGCCTGATGAGTGAAAATCCCAGGCCTAACCTAGACCTAACATGCGTTAACCTCAAAAATATTGATCGAAACCTGGTTTAATCGACTGTTTCAGCGTGGTACCACATTACTACGTGATACAATCCAGAAACAGCCCAGGATCTAGCCATGAAGTATGAGAAATATGCGAAAGTATGAGCCTGATGAGGGCAAATCCTAGACCTAACCCAGACCTAACATGCGTTATCCTCTATAATATTTAGCAAGACCAGGTTTAATTGAATGTTTCAGTGTGGTACCACATTACTACGTGGACGAAACCAGAAAAAACCCAGGATCCGTTCAACAAGTATGTTAAAACTGCGACAGTATGACCCTGATGAGGGCAAATCCCAGGCCTAACCTAGACCTAACATGCGTTGTCCTCTAAAATATTGATGGAAACCAGGTTTAATTGACTGTTTCAGTGTTGTACTTCATTACTACGTGATGCAATCCAGAAAAAGCCCAGGATCTAGCCATCAAGTAAGAGAAATATGCGAAAGAATGAGCCTGATGAGAGCAAATCCCAGACCTAACCTAGACCTAACATGAATTATTCTCTAAAATATTGATCAAAACCAGGTTTAATTGACTGTTTCAGTGTGGTACCACTTTACTACGTGATCCAATCCAGAAATAGCCCAGGATCTAGCCATGAAGTATGAGAATTATGCGAAAGTAAGAGCCTGATGAGGGCAAATCCTAGACCTATCCCAGACCTAACTTGCGTTATCCTCTAAAATATTGATCGAAACCAGGTTTAATTGACTGTTTAAGCGTGGTACCACATTACTACGTGATAGAATCCAGAAACAGCCCAGGAGCTAGCCATGAAGTATGAGAAATATGCGAAAGTATGAGCCTGATGAGGGCAAATCCTAGACCTAACCCAGACCTAAAATGCGTTATCCTCTAAAATATTTATCAAGACCAGGTTTAATTGATTGTTTCAGTGTGGTCCCACATTACTACGTGATCCAAACCAGAAAAAACCCAGGATCTGTTCAACATGTATGAGAAATATGCGAAAGAATGAGCCTGATGAGAGCAAATCCCAGACCTAACCTAGACCTAACATGAATTATTCTCTAAAATATTGATCGAAACCAGGTTTACTTGACTGTTTCAGTGTGGTCCCACATTACTACGTGATCCAAACCAGAAACAACCCAGGATCCGTTCAACAAGTATGTGAAGAATGCGAAAGTATGAGTCTGATCAGTGAAAATCTCAGGCCTTACCTAGACCTAACTTGCGTTGCCCTCTAAAATATTGATGGAAACCAGGTTTCATTGACTGTTTCAGTGTGGTACTACATTACTACGTGATCCAAACCAGAAAAAACCCAGGATCCGTTCAACAAGTATGTGAAGAATGCGAAAGTATGAGTCTGATGAGTGAAAATCCCAGACCTAACCTAGACCTAACTTGCGTTATCCTCTAAAATATTGATCGAAACCAGGTTTAATTGACTGTTTCAGCGTGGTACCACTTTACTACGTGATCCAATCCAGAAATAGCCCAGGATCTAGCCATGAAGTATGAGAAATATGCGAAAGTAAGAGCCTGATGAGGGCAAATCCTAGACTTATCCCAGACCTAACTTGCGTTATCCTCTAAAATATTGATCGAAACCAGGTTTAATTGACTGTTTCAGCGTGGTACCACATTACTACGTGATACAATTCAGAAACAGCCCAGGATCTAGCCATGAAGTATGAGAAATATGCGAAAGTATGAGCCTGATGAGGGCAAATCCTAGACCTAACCCAGACCTAAAATGCGTTATCCTCTAAAATATTTATCATGACCAGGTTTAATTGATTGTTTCAGTGTGGTCCCACATTACTACGTGAGCCAAACCAGAAAAAACCCAGGATCTGTTCAACATGTATGAGAAATATGCGAAAGAATGAGCCTGATGAGAACAAATCCCAGACCTAACCTAGACCTAACATGAATTATTCTCTAAAATATTGATCGAAACCAGGTTTACTTGACTGTTTCAGTGTGGTCCCACATTACTACGTGATCCAAACCAGAAAAAACCCAGGATCCGTTCAACAAGTATGTGAAGAATGCGAAAATATGAGTCTGATGAGGGCAAATCCCAGACCTATCCCAGACCTAACATGTGTTATTCTCTAAAATATTTATCAAGACCAGGTTTAATTGAATGTTTCAGTGTGGTACCACATTACTACGTGATCAAAACCAGAAGAAACCCAGGATCCGTTCAACAAGTATGTGAAGAATGCGAAAGTATGAGTCTGATCAGTGAAAATCTCAGGCCTTACCTAGACCTAACTTGCGTTGCCCTCTAAAATATTGATGGAAACCAGGTTTCATTGACTGTTTCAGTGTGGTACTACATTACTACGTGATCCAAACCAGAAAAAACCCAGGATCCGTTCAACAAGTATGTGAAGAATGCGAAAGTATGAGTTTGATGAGTGAAAATCCCAGACCTCACCTAGACCTAACATGCGTTATCCTCTAAAATATTGATCCAAACCAGGTTTAATGGACTGTTTCAGTGTGGTACCACACTACTACGTGATCCAAACCAGAAAAAACCCAGGATCTGTTCAACAAGTATGTGAAAAACGCGAAAGTATGAGCCTGATGAGGGCAAATCCCAGACCTATCCCAGACCTAACTCGCGTTGTCCTCTAAGATATTGATGGAAACCAGGTTTAATTGACAGTTTCAGTGTTGTACTTCATTACTACGTGATGCGATCCAGAGAAAGCCCAGGATCTAGCCATCAAGTATGAGAAATACGCGAAAGAATGAGCCTGATCAGAGCAAACCCCAGACCTAACCTAGACCTAACATGAATTATTCTCTAAAATATTGATCGAAACCAGGTTTAATTGACTGTTTCAGTGTTGTACTTCATTACTACGTGATGCAATCCAGAAAAAGACCAGGATCTAGCCATCAAGTATGAGAAATATGCGAAAGAATGAGCCTGATGAGGGCAAATCCTAGACCTAACAGAGACCTAAAATGCGTTATCCTCTAAACTATTTATCATGACCAGGTTCCATTGAATGTTTCAGTGTGGTACCACTTTACTACGTGATCCAATCCAGAAATAGCCCAGGATCTAGCCATGAAGTATGAGAAATATGCGAAAGTAAGAGCCTGATGTGGGCAAATCCTAGACCTAACCCAGACCTAACATGCGTTATCCTCTAAAATATTTATCATGACCAGGTTTAATTGAATGTTTCAGTGTGGTACCACATTACTACGTGAACCAAACCAGAAAAAACCCAGGATCCGTTCAACAAGTATGTGAAGAATGCGAAAGAATGAGTCTGATGAGTGAAAATCCCAGACCTAACCTAGACCTAACATGCGTTATCCTCTAAAATATTGATCCAAACCAGGTTTAATGGACTGTTTCAGTGTGGTACCTCACTACTACGTGATCCAAACCAGAAAAAACCCAGGATCTGTTCAACAAGCATGTGAAAAACGCGAAAGTATGAGCCTGATGAGGGCAAATCCCAGACCTATCCCAGACCTAACTTGCGTTGTCCTCTAAGATATTGATGGAAACCAGGTTTAATTGACTGTTTCAGTGTTTTACTTCATTACTGCGTGATGCATTCCAGAAAAAGCCCAGGATCTAGCCATCAAGCATGAGAAATATGCGAAAGAATGAGCCTGATGAGAGCAAATCCCAGACCTAACCTAGACCTAACATGAATTATTCTCTAAAATATTGATCGAACCAGGTTTAATTGACTGTTTCAGTGTTGTACTTCATTACTACGTGATGCAATCCAGAAAAAGCCCAGGATCTAGCCATCAAGTATGAGAAATATGCGAAAGAATGAGCCTGATGAGAGCAAATCCCTGACCTAACCTAGACCTAACATGAATTATTCTCTAAAATATTGATCAAAACCAGGTTTAATTGACTGCTTCAGTGTGGTACTACATTACTACGTGATCCAATCCAGAAATAGCCCAGGATCTAGCCATGAGGTATGAGAAATATGCGAAAGTATGAGCCTGATGAGGGCAAATCCTAGACCTAACCCAGAACTAACATGCGTAATTCTCTAAAATATTTATCAAGACCAGGTTTAATTGAATGCTTCAGTGTGGTACCACACTACTACGTGATCCAAACCAGAAAAAACCCAGGATCTGTTCAACAAGTATGTGAAAAACGCTAAACTGTGAGCCTGATGAGGGCAAATCTTAGACCTAACCCAGACCTAAGATGCGTTATCCTCTAAAATATTTATCCAGACCAGGTTCCATTGAATGTTTCAGTGTGGTACCACTTTACTACGTGATCCAATCCAGAAATAGCCCAGGATCTAGCCATGAAGTATGAGAAATATGCGAAAGTAAGAGCCTGATGAGGGCCAATGCTAGACCTATCCCAGACCTAACTTGCGTTATCCTCTAAAATATTGATCGAAACCAGGTTTAATTGACTGTTTCAGCGTGGTACCACATTACTACGTGATACAATCCAGAAACAGCCCAGGATCTAGCCATGAAGTATGAGAAATATGCGAAAGTATGAGCCAGATGAGGGCAAATCCTAGACCTAACCCAGACCTAAAATGCGTTATCCTCTAAAATATTTATCAAGACCAGGTTTAATTGATTGTTTCAGTGTGGTCCCACATTACTATGTGATCCAAACCAGAAAAAACCCAGGATCTGTTCAACATGTATGAGAAATATGCGAAAGAATGAGCCTGATGAGAGCAAATCCCAGACCTAACCTAGACCTAACATGAAATATTCTCTAAAATATTGATCGAAACCAGGTTTACTTGACTGTTTCAGTGTGGTCCCACATTACTACGTGATCCAAACCACAAAAAACCCAGGATCCGTTCAACAAGTATGTGAAGAATGCGAAAGTATGAGTCTGATGAGGGCAAATCCCAGACCTATCCCAGACCTAACATGTGTTATTCTCTAAAATATTTATCAAGGCCAGGTTTAATTGAAGGTTTCAGTGTGGTACCACATTACTACGTGATCAAAACCAGAAACAACCCAGGATCCGATCAACAAGTATGTGAAGAATGCGAAAGTATGAGTCTGATCAGTGAAAATCTCAGGCCTTACCTAGACCTAACTTGCGTTGCCCTCTAAAATATTGATGGAAACCAGGTTTCATTGACTGTTTCAGTGTGGTACTACATTACTACGTGATCCAAACCAGAAAAAACCCAGGATCCGTTCAACAAGTATGTGAAGAATGCGAAAGTATGAGTCTGATGAGTGAAAATCCCAGACCTAACCTAGACCTAACATGCGTTATCCTCTAAAATATTGATCCAAACCAGGTTTAATGGACTGTTTCAGTGTGGTACCACTCTACTACGTGATCCAAACCAGAAAAAACCCAGGATCTGTTCAACAAGTATGTGAAAAACGCGAAAGTATGACCCTGATGAGGGCAAATCCCAGACCTATCCCAGACCTAACTTGCGTTGTCCTCTAAGATATTCATGGAAACCAGGTTTAATTGACAGTTTCAGTGTTGTACTTCATTACTACGTGATGCGATCCAGAAAAAGCCCAGGATCTAGCCATCAAGTATGAGAAATATGCGAAAGAATGAGCCTGATGAGAGCAAATCCCAGACCTAACCTAGACCTAACATGAATTATTCTCTATAATATTTAGCAAGACCAGGTTTAATTGAATGTTTCAGTGTGGTACCACATTACTACGTGAACGAAACCAGAAAAAACCCAGGATCCGTTCAACAAGTATGTTAAAACTGCGACAGTATGACCCTGATGAGGGCAAATCCCAGGCCTAACCTGGACCTAACATGCGTTGTCCTCTAAAATATTGATGGAAACCAGGTTTAATTGCCTGTTTCTGTGTTGTACTTCATTACTACGTGATGCAATCCAGAAAAAGCCCAGGATCTAGCCATCAAGTAAGAGAAATATGCGAAAGAATGAGCCTGATGAGAGCAAATCCCAGACCTAACCTAGACCTAACATGAATTATTCTCTAAAATATTGATCGAAACCGGGGTTAATTGACTGTTTCAGTGTTGTACTTCATTACTACGTGATGCAATCCAGAAAAAGCCCAGGATCTAGCCATCAAGTATGAGAAATATGCGAAAGAATGAGCCTGATGAGAGCAAATCCCTGACCTAACCTAGACCTAACATGAATTATTCTCTAAAATATTGATCAAAACCAGGTTTAATTGACTGTTTCAGTGTGGTACCACATTACTACGTGATCCAAACCAGACATAGCCCAGGATCTAGCCATGAAGTATGAGAAATATGCGAAAGTATGAGCCTGATGAGGGAAAATCCTAGACCTAAACCAGACCTAACATGCGTTATTCTCTAAAATATTTATCAAGACCAGGTTTAATTGAATGTTTCAGTGTGGTACCACATTAATATGTGATCCAAACCAGAAAAAACCCAGGATCCGTTCAACAAGTATGTGAAGAATGCGAAAGTATGAGTCTGATCAGTGAAAATCACAGGCCTTACCTAGACCTAACTTGCGTTGTCCTCTAAAATATTGATGGAAACCAGGTTTCATTGACTGTTTCGGTGTGGTACTTCATTACTACGTGATGCAATCCAGAAAAAGCCCAGGATCTAGCCATCAAGTATGTGAAATATGCGAAAGAATGAGCCTGATGAGAGCAAATCCCAGACCTAACCTAGACCTAACATGCGTTATCCTCTAAAATATTGAGCGAAACCAGGTATAATGGACTGTTTCAGTGTGGTACCACATTACTACGTGATCCAAACCAGACATAGCCCAGGATCTAGCCATGAAGTATGAGAAATATGCGAAAGTATGAGCCTGATGAGGGAAAATCCTAGACCTAAACCAGACCTAACATGCGTTATTCTCTAAAATATTTATCAAGACCAGGTTTAATTGAATGTTTCAGTGTGGTACCACACTACTTCGTGATCCAAACCAGAAAAAACCCAGGATCTGTCCAACAAGTATGTGAAAAACGCTAAACTGTGAGCCTGATGAGGGCAAATCTTAGACCTAACTCAGACCTAAGATGCGTTATCCTCTAAAATATTTATCCAGACCAGGTTCCGTTGAATGTTTCAGTGTGGTACCACTTTACTACGTGATCCAATCCAGAAATAGCCCAGGATCTAGCCATGAATTATGAGAAATATGCGAAAGTAAGAGCCTGATGAGGGCAAATCCTAGACCTATCCCAGACCTAACTTGCGTTATCCTCTAAAATATTGATCGAAACCAGGTTTAATTGACTGTTTCAGCGTGGTACCACATTACTACGTGATACAATCCAGAAACAGCCCAGGATCTAGCCATGAAGTATGAGAAATATGCGAAAGTATGAGCCTGATGAGGGCTAATCCTAGACCTAACCCTGACCTAACATGCGTTATCCTCTAAAATATTGATCGAAACCTGGTTTAATCGACTGTCTCAGAGTGGTACCACATTACTATGTGATCCAAACCAGAAAATATCCCAGGATCTGTTCAACGAGTATGTGAAGTGTGCGAAAGTATGAGTCTCATGAGGTCATATCCCAGACCTATCCCAGACCTAACTTGCGTTATCCTCTAAAATATTGATCGAAACCAGGTTTAGTCAACCGTTTCAGTGTGGTACCACATTACTACGTGATCCAAACCAGAAAAAACCCAGGAACCGTTCAACAAGTATGTGAAGAATTCGAAAGTATGAGCCTGATGAGGGCAAATCCTAGACCTAACCCAAACCTAACATGCGTTAACCTCTAAAATATTTATCAAGACCAGGTTTAATTGAATGTTTCAGTGTGGTACCACATTACTACGTGAACCAAACCAGAAAAAACCCAGGATCTGTTCAACAAGTATGTGAAAAACGCGAAAGTATGAGCCTGATGTGGGCAAATCCCAGACCTATCCCAGACCTAACTTGCGTTATCCTCTAAAATATTTATCAAGACCAGGTTTAATTGAATGTTTCAGTGTGGTACCACATTACTATGTGATCCAAACCAGAAAAAACCCAGGATCCGTTCAACAAGTATGTGAAGAATGCGAAAGTATAAGTCTGACCAGTGAAAATCTCAGGCCTTACCTAGACCTAACTTGCGTTGTCCTCAAAAAAAATTTATGGAAACCAGGTTTCATTGACTGTTTCAGTGTTGTACTTCATTACTACGTGATGCATCCAGAAAAAGCCCAGGATCTAGCCATCAAGTAAGAGAAATATGCGAAAGAATGAGCCTGATGGGAGCAAATCCCAGACCTAACCTAGACCTAACATGAATTATTCTCTAAAATATTGATCGAAACCAGGGTTAATTGACTGTTTCAGTGTTGTACTTCATTACTACGTGATGCAATCCAGAAAAAGCCCAGGATCTAGCCATCAAGTATGAGAAATATGCGAAAGAATGAGCCTGATGAGAGCAAATCCCTGACCTAACCTAGACCTAACATGAATTATTCTCTAAAATATTGATCAAAACCAGGTTTAATTGACTGTTTCAGTGTGGTACCACATTACTACGTGATCCAAACCAGAAATAGCCCAGGATTTAGCCATGAAGTATGAGAAATATGCGAAAGTATGAGCCTGATGAGGGCAAATCCTAGACCTAAACCAGACCTAACATGCGTTATTCTCTAAAATATTTATCAAGACCAGGTTTAATTGAATGTTTCAGTGTGGTACCACATTACTATGTGATCCAAACCAGAAAAAACCCAGGATCCGTTCAACAAGTATGTGAAGAATGCGAAAGTATGAGTCTGATCAGTGAAAATCTCAGGCCTTACCTAGACCTAACTTGCGTTGTCCTCTAAAATATTGATGGAAACCAGGTTTCATTGACTGCTTCAGTGTGGTACTTCATTACTACGTGATGCAATCCAGAAAAAGCCCAGGATCTAGCCATCAAGTATGAGAAATATGCGAAAGAATGAGCCTGATGAGAGCAAATCCCAGACCTAACCTAGACCTAACATGCGTTATCCTCTAAAATATTGAGCGAAACCAGGTATAATGGACTGTTTCAGTGTGGTACCACACTACTTCGTGATCCAAACCAGAAAAAACCCAGGATCTGTTCAACAAGTATGTGAAAAACGCTAAACTGTGAGCCTGATGAGGGCAAATCTTAGACCTAACCCAGACCTAAGATGCGTTATCCTCTAAAATATTTATCCAGACCAGGTTTCATTGAATGTTTCAGTGTGGTACCACTTTACTACGTGATACAATCCAGAAACAGCCCAGGATCTAGCCATGAAGTATGAGAAATATGCGAAAGTATGAGCCTGATGAGGGCAAATCCTAGACCTACCCCAGACCTAACATGCGTTATCCTCTAAAATATTTATCAAGACCAGGTTTAATTGAATGTTTCAGTGTGGTACCACATTACTACGTGACGCTAACCAGAAAAAGCCCAGGATCTAGCCATCAAGTTTGAGAAATATGCGAAAGAATGAGCCTGATGAAGGCAAATCCTAGACCTATCCCAGACCTAACTTGCGTTATCCTCTAAAACATTGATCGAAACCAGGTTTAATTGACCGTTTCAGTGTGGTACCACATTACTACGTGATCCAAACCAGAAAAAACCCAGGATCCGTTCAACAAGTATGTGAAGAATGCGAAAGTATGAGTCTGAAGAGTGAAAATCCCAGGCCTAACCTAGATCTAACATGCGTTATCCTCTAAAATATTGATCCAAACCAGGTTTAATGGACTCTTTCAGCGTGGTACCACACTACTACGTGATCCAAACCAGAAAAAACCCAGGATCTGTTCAACAAGTATGTGAAAAACGCGAGAGTATGAGCCTGATGAGGGCAAATCCAAGACCTATCCCAGACCTAACTTGCGTTGTCCTCTAAGATATTGATGGAAACCAGGTTTAATTGACTGTTTCAGTGTTGTACTTCATTACTACGTGATGCGATACAGAAAAAGCCCAGGATCTAGCCATCAAGTATGAGAAATATCCGAAAGAATGAGCCTGATGAGAGCAAATCCCAGACCTAACCTAGACCTAACATGAATTATTCTCTAAAATATTGATCGAAACCAGGTTTAATTGACTGTTCCAGTGTGGTCCCACATTACTACGTGATCCAAACCAGAAAAAACCCAGGATCCGTTCAACAAGTATGTGAAGAATGCGAAAGTATGAGCCTGATGAGTGAAAATCCCAGGCCTAACCTAGATCTAACATGCGTTAACCTCAAAAATATTGATCGAAACCTGGTTTAATCGACTGTTTCAGTGTGGTACCACATTACTATGTGATCCAAACCAGAAAATAACCCAGGATCTGTTCAACGAGTATGTGAAGTGTGCGAAAGTATGAGTCTGATGAGGTCAAATCCCAGACCAATCCCAGACTTAACTTGCGTTATCCTCTAAAATATTGATCGAAACCAGGTTTAGTCGACTGTTTCAGTGTGGTACCACATTACTACGTGATTCAAACCAGAAAAAACCCAGGATCTGTTCAACGAGTATGTGAAGTGTGCGAAAGTATGAGTCTGATGAGTGAAAATCCCAGACCTAACCTAGACCTAACATGCGTTATCCTCTAAAATATTGATCCAAACCAGGTTTAATGGACTGTTTCAGTGTGGTACCACACTACTACGTGATCCAAACCAGAAAAAACCCAGGATCTGTTCAACAAGTATGTGAAAAACGCGAAAGTATGAGCCTGATGAGGGCAAGTCCAAGACCTATCCCAGACCTAACTTGCGTTGTCCTCTAAGATATTGATGGAAACCAGGTTTAATTGACTGTTTCAGTGTTGTACTTCATTACTACGTGATGCAATCCAGAAAAAGCCCAGGATCTAGCCATGAAGTATGAGAAATATGCGAAAGTATGAGCCTGATGAGGGCAAATCCTAGACCTAACCCAGACCTAACATGCGTTATCCTCTAAAATATTTATCAAGACCAGGTTTAGTCGACTGTTTCAGTGTGGTACCACATTACTACGTGATCCAAACCAGAAAAAACCCAGGATCTGTTCAACGAGTATGTGAAGTGTGCGAAAGTATGAGCCTGATGAGTGAAAATCCCAGGCCTAACCTAGACCTAACATGCGTTAACCTCAAAAATATAAATCGAAACCTGGTTTAATCGACTGTTTTAGTGTGGTACCACATTACTATGTGATCCAAACCAGAAAATAACCCAGGATCTGTTCAACGAGTATGTGAAGTGTGCGAAAGTATGAGTCTGATGAGGTCAAATCCCAGACCTATCCCAGCCTTAACTTGCGTTATCCTCTAAAATATTGATCGAAACCAGGTTTAATCGACTGTTTCAGCGTGGTACCACATTACTACGTGATACAATCCAGAAACAGCCCAGGATCTAGCCGTGAAGTATGAGAAATATGCGAAAGTATGAGACTGATGAGGGCAAATCCTAGAACTAACCCAAACCTAACATGCGTTATCCTCTATAATATTTAGCAAGACCAGGTTTAATTGAATGTTTCAGTGTGGTACCACATTACAACGTGGACGAAACCAGAAAAAACCCAGGATCCGTTCAACAAGTATGTTAAAACTGCGACAGTATGACCCTGATGAGGGCAAATCCCAGGCCTAACCTAGACCTAACATGCGTTGTCCTCTAAAATATTGATGGAAACCAGGTTTAATTGACTGTTTCAGTGTTGTACTTCATTACTACGTGATGCAATCCAGAAAAAGCCCAGGATCTAGCCATCAAGTAAGAGAAATATGCGAAAGAATGAGCCTGATGAGAGCAAATCCCAGACCTAACCTAGACCTAACATGAATTATTCTCTAAAATATTGATCGAAACCAGGGTTAATTGACTGTTTCAGTGTTGTACTTCATTACTACGTGATGCAATCCAGAAAAAGCCCAGGATCTAGCCATCAAGTATGAGAAATATGCGAAAGAATGAGCCTGATGAGAGCAAATCCCTGACCTAACCTAGACCTAACATGAATTATTCTCTAAAACATTGATCAAAACCAGGTTTAATTGACTGTTTCAGTGTGGTACCACATTACTACGTGATCCAAACCAGAAATAGCCCAGGATCTAGCCATGAAGTATGAGAAATATGCGAAAGTATGAGCCTGATGAGGGCAAATCCTAGACCTAAACCAGACCTAACATGCGTTATTCTCTAAAATATTTATCAAGACCAGGTTTAATTGAATGTTTCAGTGTGGTACCACATTACTATGTGATCCAAACCAGAAAAAACCCAGGATCCGTTCAACAAGTATGTGAAGAATGCGAAAGTATGAGTCTGATCAGTGAAAATCTCGGGCCTTACCTAGACCTAACTTGCGTTGTCCTCTAAAATATAGATGGAAACCAGGTTTCATTGACTGTTTCAGTGTGGTACTTCATTACTACGTGATGCAATCCAGAAAAGGCCCAGGATCTAGCCATCAAGTATGAGAAATATGCGAAAGAATGAGCCTGATGAGAGCAAATCCCAGACCTAACCTAGACCTAACATGCGTTATCCTCTAAAATTTTGAGCGAAACCAGGTTTAATGGACTGTTTCAGTGTGGTACCACACTACTTCGTGATTCAAACCAGAAAAAACCCAGGATCTGTTCAACAAGTATGTGAAAAACGCTAAACTGTGAGCCTGATGAGGGCAAATCTTAGACCTAACCCAGACCTAAGATGCGTTATCCTCTAAAATATTTATCCAGACCAGGTTTCATTGAATGTTTCAGTGTGGTACCACTTTACTACGTGATACAATCCAGAAACAGCCCAGGATCTAGCCATGAAGTATGAGAAATATGCGAAAGTATGAGCCTGATGAGGGCAAATCCTAGACCTACCCCAGACCTAACATGCGTTATCCTCTAAAATATTTATCAAGACCAGGTTTAATTGAATGTTTCAGTGTGGTACCACATTACTACGTGACGCTAACCAGAAAAAGCCCAGGATCTAGCCATCAAGTTTGAGAAATATGCGAAAGAATGAGCCTGATGAAGGCAAATCCTAGACCTATCCCAGACCTAACTTGCGTTATCCTCTAAAACATTGATCGAAACCAGGTTTAATTGACCGTTTCAGTGTGGTACCACATTACTACGTGATCCAAACCAGAAAAAACCCAGGATCCGTTCAACAAGTATGTGAAGAATGCGAAAGTATGAGTCTGAAGAGTGAAAATCCCAGGCCTAACCTAGATCTAACATGCGTTATCCTCTAAAATATTGATCCAAACCAGGTTTAATGGACTCTTTCAGCGTGGTACCACACTACTACGTGATCCAAACCAGAAAAAACCCAGGATCTGTTCAACAAGTATGTGAAAAACGCGAGAGTATGAGCCTGATGAGGGCAAATCCAAGACCTATCCCAGACCTAACTTGCGTTGTCCTCTAAGATATTGATGGAAACCAGGTTTAATTGACTGTTTCAGTGTTGTACTTCATTACTACGTGATGCGATACAGAAAAAGCCCAGGATCTAGCCATCAAGTATGAGAAATATCCGAAAGAATGAGCCTGATGAGAGCAAATCCCAGACCTAACCTAGACCTAACATGAATTATTCTCTAAAATATTGATCGAAACCAGGTTTAATTGACTGTTCCAGTGTGGTCCCACATTACTACGTGATCCAAACCAGAAAAAACCCAGGATCCGTTCAACAAGTATGTGAAGAATGCGAAAGTATGAGCCTGATGAGTGAAAATCCCAGGCCTAACCTAGATCTAACATGCGTTAACCTCAAAAATATTGATCGAAACCTGGTTTAATCGACTGTTTCAGTGTGGTACCACATTACTATGTGATCCAAACCAGAAAATAACCCAGGATCTGTTCAACGAGTATGTGAAGTGTGCGAAAGTATGAGTCTGATGAGGTCAAATCCCAGACCAATCCCAGACTTAACTTGCGTTATCCTCTAAAATATTGATCGAAACCAGGTTTAGTCGACTGTTTCAGTGTGGTACCACATTACTACGTGATTCAAACCAGAAAAAACCCAGGATCTGTTCAACGAGTATGTGAAGTGTGCGAAAGTATGAGTCTGATGAGTGAAAATCCCAGACCTAACCTAGACCTAACATGCGTTATCCTCTAAAATATTGATCCAAACCAGGTTTAATGGACTGTTTCAGTGTGGTACCACACTACTACGTGATCCAAACCAGAAAAAACCCAGGATCTGTTCAACAAGTATGTGAAAAACGCGAAAGTATGAGCCTGATGAGGGCAAGTCCAAGACCTATCCCAGACCTAACTTGCGTTGTCCTCTAAGATATTGATGGAAACCAGGTTTAATTGACTGTTTCAGTGTTGTACTTCATTACTACGTGATGCAATCCAGAAAAAGCCCAGGATCTAGCCATGAAGTATGAGAAATATGCGAAAGTATGAGCCTGATGAGGGCAAATCCTAGACCTAACCCAGACCTAACATGCGTTATCCTCTAAAATATTTATCAAGACCAGGTTTAGTCGACTGTTTCAGTGTGGTACCACATTACTACGTGATCCAAACCAGAAAAAACCCAGGATCTGTTCAACGAGTATGTGAAGTGTGCGAAAGTATGAGCCTGATGAGTGAAAATCCCAGGCCTAACCTAGACCTAACATGCGTTAACCTCAAAAATATAAATCGAAACCTGGTTTAATCGACTGTTTTAGTGTGGTACCACATTACTATGTGATCCAAACCAGAAAATAACCCAGGATCTGTTCAACGAGTATGTGAAGTGTGCGAAAGTATGAGTCTGATGAGGTCAAATCCCAGACCTATCCCAGCCTTAACTTGCGTTATCCTCTAAAATATTGATCGAAACCAGGTTTAATCGACTGTTTCAGCGTGGTACCACATTACTACGTGATACAATCCAGAAACAGCCCAGGATCTAGCCGTGAAGTATGAGAAATATGCGAAAGTATGAGACTGATGAGGGCAAATCCTAGAACTAACCCAAACCTAACATGCGTTATCCTCTATAATATTTAGCAAGACCAGGTTTAATTGAATGTTTCAGTGTGGTACCACATTACAACGTGGACGAAACCAGAAAAAACCCAGGATCCGTTCAACAAGTATGTTAAAACTGCGACAGTATGACCCTGATGAGGGCAAATCCCAGGCCTAACCTAGACCTAACATGCGTTGTCCTCTAAAATATTGATGGAAACCAGGTTTAATTGACTGTTTCAGTGTTGTACTTCATTACTACGTGATGCAATCCAGAAAAAGCCCAGGATCTAGCCATCAAGTAAGAGAAATATGCGAAAGAATGAGCCTGATGAGAGCAAATCCCAGACCTAACCTAGACCTAACATGAATTATTCTCTAAAATATTGATCGAAACCAGGGTTAATTGACTGTTTCAGTGTTGTACTTCATTACTACGTGATGCAATCCAGAAAAAGCCCAGGATCTAGCCATCAAGTATGAGAAATATGCGAAAGAATGAGCCTGATGAGAGCAAATCCCTGACCTAACCTAGACCTAACATGAATTATTCTCTAAAACATTGATCAAAACCAGGTTTAATTGACTGTTTCAGTGTGGTACCACATTACTACGTGATCCAAACCAGAAATAGCCCAGGATCTAGCCATGAAGTATGAGAAATATGCGAAAGTATGAGCCTGATGAGGGCAAATCCTAGACCTAAACCAGACCTAACATGCGTTATTCTCTAAAATATTTATCAAGACCAGGTTTAATTGAATGTTTCAGTGTGGTACCACATTACTATGTGATCCAAACCAGAAAAAACCCAGGATCCGTTCAACAAGTATGTGAAGAATGCGAAAGTATGAGTCTGATCAGTGAAAATCTCGGGCCTTACCTAGACCTAACTTGCGTTGTCCTCTAAAATATAGATGGAAACCAGGTTTCATTGACTGTTTCAGTGTGGTACTTCATTACTACGTGATGCAATCCAGAAAAGGCCCAGGATCTAGCCATCAAGTATGAGAAATATGCGAAAGAATGAGCCTGATGAGAGCAAATCCCAGACCTAACCTAGACCTAACATGCGTTATCCTCTAAAATTTTGAGCGAAACCAGGTTTAATGGACTGTTTCAGTGTGGTACCACACTACTTCGTGATTCAAACCAGAAAAAACCCAGGATCTGTTCAACAAGTATGTGAAAAACGCTAAACTGTGAGCCTGATGAGGGCAAATCTTAGACCTAACTCAGACCTAAGATGCGTTATCCTCTAAAATATTTATGCAGACCAGGTTTCATTGAATATTTCAGTGTGGTACCACTTTACTACGTGATCCAATCCCGAAATAGCGCAGGATCTAGCCATGAAGTATGAGAAATATGCGAAAGTAAGAGCCTGATGAGGGCAAATCCTAGACCTATCCCAGACCTAACTTGCGTTATCCTCTAAAATATTGTTTGAAACCAGGTTTTATTGACTGTTTCAGCGTGGTACCACATTACTACGTGATACAATCCAGAAACAGCCCAGGATCTAGCCATGAAGTATGAGTGTTTAAAGATTTGCATAATGCCGAGCGATTGTCCTCGGCCGCGATTACCGTTAATCCTGTTAACGTACAATTCGAAGGAGATTATCTCTAATAGGATTTGTACAGCAAACAGTGATAGAAAAACGCGTATATTACTAGTTTTTCTGCCATCGGTAACGGCTCATTACCTTCGATTCGAGTGTGCTAACGGTGTTGATGACGTCAGTACCGTGCGAGAGTAGCGCGTAGAGAATTAGACAAAGATCGACTGCCGAAATTTGGACAGCGCCGCGGAACGGCTAATTGGAGCAACGCGGCGACGTTTTCGGCTGTCAATCGACACAGTCTCACAACGACTTCTGAAGAAGGCACATCGGCTCCCGATCGTGTCTGAACAGATTTCGAGCGAATCTCGAGAGTGAAATTCTCGAGATAAAGCTACCAGACAATTACTGAATAAAGGGTGCAACGAGTCGATGTTCAGTCTGGTGCGGGTCCTCTGATTGACCTCGCACAGCTGAGAATTCATTAAAACTCAAACTAGCACTCATTAATTTTAGTCTTTGCTTATCAAACGAGTCGACTCTCGACTCGAATAAAAGCATTCAGGAGTTTCGTTCGGGAAAGTCCCAAACAAGCTCAATTTCTATTTTCTGTCTAATTTGGAGGGCTCGAGAATACACCAATAAGGTGCTCGACCCCCCTCGTGCAGTATTATTTTGTCGTTTCAAGCGTATAAACGTTTGAAACACAGAGAAGTGGGCGAATACCGTTCAAACTTCTCTGTGATTGTCGTTCGGCTTAGGAGACACCGAAGGGAGGCACCTACGTGGTGAACCTCGAGGTGGGCTCACTGGAGTCAGGTCAGCGTCCACTTCGGACGCTTGACTTTCGGTCTTCGATTCCTTCCCTCTACAGACCCCGCCGGTGTAACGCTTAGAGGAGCACCTGTGCGGAGAGGTCAAGGAGTCGCGGGTCAGGCCCCCACGTAGTTCAAATACTGTCACGAATAACATCGAGTGGTGCATTCGTGCAGTGAACCACGTGCTGTCGGGCTTCGCAGTACAATTCTCGACCAACAAGTCATCTGTTGGAACGTTAAAGAGAAGCCGCAGATCGACGGTCGTGCCGTTGTACTGCAGTGCGACTCGACGCACAGACTCCGTGGGCATACTCACGGGATCAGTGCGTTTGGAGCCTTACAACCTCCACTTGCATCCCCGTCCACTAGACAATCGACTCAGTTCGGCGTCGAAAGGAAATTTAATTCTTTTCACGCCAGATATTAAATACAGTCCACTTGCGAGCTCGTATATTACGAGCGAGCGAAATTCTCCGCTCCTATACATTCGAATATCGAAGCCAGGAGCGTGAGGAAACACACGCGGCGAATATACGTCTAACGTGTTTACGTGTCTAACACATTGCCGTGTTTTTCTGTTCACAGAATCTTGGCCTACCTCAACGTGTCGGTTCCGACCAGAATTGGAAAACTATCTAAGAATTTCTTCAGTTCTTATTGTTTATTTTATTTATTTTATAATAAACAGTTTTTTGAAAAAGAAAATCTTACATTCCCAACTCACTTCCCACAATAAAAATCCGATCCCTCTATCCGGACTTCGTCGTTAAAAGCATCAGCTTTTTAACAATGAGAAATATGCGAAAGTATGAGCCTGATGAGGGCAAATCCTAGACCTAACCCAGACCTAACATGCGTTATCCTCTAAAATATTTATCAAGACCAGGTTTAATTGATTGTTTCAGTGTGGTCCCACATTACTACGTGATCCAAACCAGAAAAAACACAGGATCTGTTCAACATGTATGAGAAATATGCGAAAGAATGAGCCTGATGAGAGCAAATCCCAGACCTAACCTAGACCTAACATGAATTATTCTCTAAAATATTGATCGAAACCAGGTTTACTTGACTGTTTCAGTGTGGTCCCACATTACTACGTGATCCAAACCAGAAAAAACACAGGATCCGTTCAACAAGTATGTGAAGAATGTGAAAGTATGAGTCTGATGAGTGAAAATCCCAGGCCTAACCTAGATCTAACATGCGTTATCCTCTAAAATATTGATGGAAACCAGGTTTAATTGACTGTTTCAGTGTTGTACTTCATTACTACGTGATGCAATCCAGAAAAAGCCCAGGATCTAGCCATGAAGTATGAGAAATATGCGAAAGTATGAGCCTGATGAGGGCAAATCCTAGACCTACCCCAGACCTAACATGCGTTATCCTCTAAAATATTTATCAAGACCAGGTTTAATTGAATGTTTCAGTGTGGTACCACATTACTACGTGACGCTAACCAGAAAAAGCCCAGGATCTAGCCATCAAGTTTGAGAAATATGCGAAAGAATGAGCCTGATGAGGGCAAATCCTAGACCTATCCCAGACCTAACATGCGTTATCCTCTAAAATATTTATCAAGACCAGGTTTAATTGATTGTTTCAGTGTGGTCCCACATTACTACGTGATCCAAACCAGAAAAAACCCAGGATCTGTTCAACATGTATGAGAAATATGCGAAAGAATGAGCCTGATGAGAGCAAATCCCAGACCTAACCTAGACCTAACATGAATTATTCTCTAAAATATTGATCGAAACCAGGTTTACTTGACTGTTTCAGTGTGGTCCCACATTACTACGTGATCCAAACCAGAAAAAACACAGGATCCGTTCAACAAGTATGTGAAGAATGTGAAAGTATGAGTCTGATGAGTGAAAATCCCAGGCCTAACCTAGATCTAACATGCGTTATCCTCTAAAATATTGATGGAAACCAGGTTTAATTGACTGTTTCAGTGTTGTACTTCATTACTACGTGATGCAATCCAGAAAAAGCCCAGGATCTAGCCATGAAGTATGAGAAATATGCGAAAGTATGAGCCTGATGAGGGCAAATCCTAGACCTACCCCAGACCTAACATGCGTTATCCTCTAAAATATTTATCAAGACCAGGTTTAATTGAATGTTTCAGTGTGGTACCACATTACTACGTGACGCTAACCAGAAAAAGCCCAGGATCTAGCCATCAAGTTTGAGAAATATGCGAAAGAATGAGCCTGATGAGGGCAAATCCTAGACCTATCCCAGACCTAACTTGCGTTATCCTCTAAAACATTGATCGAAACCAGGTTTAATTGACCGTTTCAGTGTGGTACCACATTACTACGTGATCCAAACCAGAAAATAACCCAGGATCTGTTCAACGAGTATGTGAAGTGTGCGAAAGTATGAGTCTGATGAGGTCAAATCCCAGACCTATCCCAGCCTTAACTTGCGTTATCCTCTAAAATATTGATCGAAACCAGGTTTAATCGACTGTTTCAGCGTGGTACCACATTACTACGTGATACAATCCAGAAACAGCCCAGGATCTAGCCGTGAAGTATGAGAAATATGCGAAAGTATGAGACTGATGAGGGCAAATCCTAGAACTAACCCAAACCTAACATGCGTTATCCTCTATAATATTTAGCAAGACCAGGTTTAATTGAATGTTTCAGTGTTGTACCACATTACAACGTGGACGAAACCAGAAAAAACCCAGGATCCGTTCAACAAGTATGTTAAAACTGCGACAGTATGACCCTGATGAGGGCAAATCCCAGGCCTAACCTAGACCTAACATGCGTTGTCCTCTAAAATATTGATGGAAACCAGGTTTAATTGACTGTTTCAGTGTTGTACTTCATTACTACGTGATGCAATCCAGAAAAAGCCCAGGATCTAGCCATCAAGTAAGAGAAATATGCGAAAGAATGAGCCTGATGAGAGCAAATCCCAGACCTAACCTAGACCTAACATGAATTATTCTCTAAAATATTGATCGAAACCAGGGTTAATTGACTGTTTCAGTGTTGTACTTCATTACTACGTGATGCAATCCAGAAAAAGCCCAGGATCTAGCCATCAAGTATGGGAAATATGCGAAAGAATGAGCCTGATGAGAGCAAATCCCTGACCTAACCTAGACCTAACATGAATTATTCTCTAAAACATTGATCAAAACCAGGTTTAATTGACTGTTTCAGTGTGGTACCACATTACTACGTGATCCAAACCAGAAATAGCCCAGGATCTAGCCATGAAGTATGAGAAATATGCGAAAGTATGAGCCTGATGAGGGCAAATCCTAGACCTAAACCAGACCTAACATGCGTTATTCTCTAAAATATTTATCAAGACCAGGTTTAATTGAATGTTTCAGTGTGGTACCACATTACTATGTGATCCAAACCAGAAAAAACCCAGGATCCGTTCAACAAGTATGTGAAGAATGCGAAAGTATGAGTCTGATCAGTGAAAATCTCGGGCCTTACCTAGACCTAACTTGCGTTGTCCTCTAAAATATAGATGGAAACCAGGTTTCATTGACTGTTTCAGTGTGGTACTTCATTACTACGTGATGCAATCCAGAAAAGGCCCAGGATCTAGCCATCAAGTATGAGAAATATGCGAAAGAATGAGCCTGATGAGAGCAAATCCCAGACCTAACCTAGACCTAACATGCGTTATCCTCTAAAATTTTGAGCGAAACCAGGTTTAATGGACTGTTTCAGTGTGGTACCACACTACTTCGTGATTCAAACCAGAAAAAACCCAGGATCTGTTCAACAAGTATGTGAAAAACGCTAAACTGTGAGCCTGATGAGGGCAAATCTTAGACCTAACTCAGACCTAAGATGCGTTATCCTCTAAAATATTTATGCAGACCAGGTTTCATTGAATATTTCAGTGTGGTACCACTTTACTACGTGATCCAATCCCGAAATAGCGCAGGATCTAGCCATGAAGTATGAGAAATATGCGAAAGTAAGAGCCTGATGAGGGCAAATCCTAGACCTATCCCAGACCTAACTTGCGTTATCCTCTAAAATATTGTTTGAAACCAGGTTTTATTGACTGTTTCAGCGTGGTACCACATTACTACGTGATACAATCCAGAAACAGCCCAGGATCTAGCCATGAAGTATGAGTGTTTAAAGATTTGCATAATGCCGAGCGATTGTCCTCGGCCGCGATTACCGTTAATCCTGTTAACGTACAATTCGAAGGAGATTATCTCTAATAGGATTTGTACAGCAAACAGTGATAGAAAAACGCGTATATTACTAGTTTTTCTGCCATCGGTAACGGCTCATTACCTTCGATTCGAGTGTGCTAACGGTGTTGATGACGTCAGTACCGTGCGAGAGTAGCGCGTAGAGAATTAGACAAAGATCGACTGCCGAAATTTGGACAGCGCCGCGGAACGGCTAATTGGAGCAACGCGGCGACGTTTTCGGCTGTCAATCGACACAGTCTCACAACGACTTCTGAAGAAGGCACATCGGCTCCCGATCGTGTCTGAACAGATTTCGAGCGAATCTCGAGAGTGAAATTCTCGAGATAAAGCTACCAGACAATTACTGAATAAAGGGTGCAACGAGTCGATGTTCAGTCTGGTGCGGGTCCTCTGATTGACCTCGCACAGCTGAGAATTCATTAAAACTCAAACTAGCACTCATTAATTTTAGTCTTTGCTTATCAAACGAGTCGACTCTCGACTCGAATAAAAGCATTCAGGAGTTTCGTTCGGGAAAGTCCCAAACAAGCTCAATTTCTATTTTCTGTCTAATTTGGAGGGCTCGAGAATACACCAATAAGGTGCTCGACCCCCCTCGTGCAGTATTATTTTGTCGTTTCAAGCGTATAAACGTTTGAAACACAGAGAAGTGGGCGAATACCGTTCAAACTTCTCTGTGATTGTCGTTCGGCTTAGGAGACACCGAAGGGAGGCACCTACGTGGTGAACCTCGAGGTGGGCTCACTGGAGTCAGGTCAGCGTCCACTTCGGACGCTTGACTTTCGGTCTTCGATTCCTTCCCTCTACAGACCCCGCCGGTGTAACGCTTAGAGGAGCACCTGTGCGGAGAGGTCAAGGAGTCGCGGGTCAGGCCCCCACGTAGTTCAAATACTGTCACGAATAACATCGAGTGGTGCATTCGTGCAGTGAACCACGTGCTGTCGGGCTTCGCAGTACAATTCTCGACCAACAAGTCATCTGTTGGAACGTTAAAGAGAAGCCGCAGATCGACGGTCGTGCCGTTGTACTGCAGTGCGACTCGACGCACAGACTCCGTGGGCATACTCACGGGATCAGTGCATTTGGAGCCTTACAACCTCCACTTGCATCCCCGTCCACTAGACAATCGACTCAGTTCGGCGTCGAAAGGAAATTTAATTCTTTTCACGCCAGATATTAAATACAGTCCACTTGCGAGCTCGTATATTACGAGCGAGCGAAATTCTCCGCTCCTATACATTCGAATATCGAAGCCAGGAGCGTGAGGACACACACGCGGCGAATATACGTCTAACGTGTTTACGTGTCTAACACATTGCCGTGTTTTTCTGTTCACAGAATCTTGGCCTACCTCAACGTGTCGGTTCCGACCAGAATTGGAAAACTATCTAAGAATTTCTTCAGTTCTTATTGTTTATTTTATTTATTTTATAATAAACAGTTTTTTGAAAAAGAAAATCTTACATTCCCAACTCACTTCCCACAATAAAAATCCGATCCCTCTATCCGGACTTCGTCGTTAAAAGCATCAGCTTTTTAACAATGAGAAATATGCGAAAGTATGAGCCTGATGAGGGCAAATCCTAGACCTAACCCAGACCTAACATGCGTTATCCTCTAAAATATTTATCAAGACCAGGTTTAATTGATTGTTTCAGTGTGGTCCCACATTACTACGTGATCCAAACCAGAAAAAACACAGGATCTGTTCAACATGTATGAGAAATATGCGAAAGAATGAGCCTGATGAGAGCAAATCCCAGACCTAACCTAGACCTAACATGAATTATTCTCTAAAATATTGATCGAAACCAGGTTTACTTGACTGTTTCAGTGTGGTCCCACATTACTACGTGATCCAAACCAGAAAAAACCCAGGATCCGTTCAACAAGTATGTGAAGAATGCGAAAGTATGAGTCTGATGAGTGAAAATCCCAGGCCTAACCTAGATCTAACATGCGTTATCCTCTAAAATATTGATCCAAACCAGGTTTAATGGACTCTTTCAGCGTGGTACCACACTACTACGTGATCCAAACCAGAAAAAACCCAGGATCTGTTCAACAAGTATGTGAAAAACGCGAGAGTATGAGCCTGATGAGGGCAAATCCAAGACCTATCCCAGACCTAACTTGCGTTGTCCTCTAAGATATTGATGGAAACCAGGCTTAATTGACTGTTTCAGTGTTGTACTTCATTACTACATGACGCAATCCAGAAAAAGCCCAGGATCTAGCCATGAAGTATGAGAAATATGCGAAAGTATGAGCCTGATGAGGGCAAATCCTAGACCTAACCCAGACCTAACATGCGTTATCCTCTAAAATATTTATGAAGACCAGGTTTAATTGAATGTTTCAGTGTGGTACCACATTACTACGTGACGCAAACCAGAAAAAGCCCAGGATCTAGCCATCAAGTTTGAGAAATATGCGAAAGAATGAGCCTGATGAGGGCAAATCCTAGACCTAACCCAGACCTAACATGCGTTATCCTCTAAAATATTTATGAAGACCGGGTTTAATTGAATGTTTCAGTGTGGTACCACATTACTACGTGATGCAATCCAGAAAAAGCCCAGGATCTAGCCATGAAGTATGAGAAATATGCGAAAGTATGAGCCTGATGAGGGCAAATCCTAGACCTAACCCAGACCTAACATGCGTTATCCTCTAAAATATTTATCAAGACCAGGTTTAATTGATTGTTTCAGTGTGGTCCCACACTACTACGTGATCCAAACCAGAAAAAACCCAGGATCTGTTCAACCAGTATGTGAAAAACGCGGAAAGTATGAGCCTGATGAGAGCAAATCCCAGACCTAACCTAGACCTAACTTGCGTTATCCTCTAAAATATTGATCGCAAGCAGGTTTAATGGACTGTTTCAGTGTGGTACCACACTACTACGTTATCCAAACCAGAAAAAACCCAGGATCTGTTCAACAAGTATGTGAAAAACGCGAAAGTATGAGTCTGGTGACGTCAAATCCCAGACCTATCCCAGACTTAACTTGCGTTATCCTCTAAAACACTGATCGAAACCATAATTAATCGACTGTTTCAGTGTGGTACCACATTACTACGTGATCCAAACCAGAAAAAACCCAGGATCTGTTCAACAAGTATGTGAAAAACGCGAAAGTATGAGTCTGATGAGTGAAAATCCCAGGCCTAACCTAGTCCTAACATGCGTTATCCTCTAAAATATTGATCCAAACCACGTTTAATGGACTGTTTCAGTGTGGTACCACACTACTACGTGATCCAAACCAGAAAAAACCCAGGATCTGTTCAAAAAGTATGTGAAAAACGCGAGAGTATGAGCCTGATGAGGGCAAATCCAAGACCTATCCCAGTCCTAACTTGCGTTGTCCTCTAACATATTGATGGAAACCAGGTTTAATGGACTGTTTCAGTGTTGTACTTCATTACTACGTGATGCAATCCAGAAAAAGCCCAGGATCTAGCCATGAAGTATGAGAAATATGCGAAAGTATGAGCCTGATGAGGGCAAATCCTAGACCTAACCCAGACCTAACATGCGTTATCCTCTAAAATATTTATGAAGACCGGGTTTAATTGAATGTTTCAGTGTGGTACCACATTACTACGTGATGCAATCCAGAAAAAGCCCAGGATCTAGCCATGAAGTATGAGAAATATGCGAAAGTATGAGCCTGATGAGGGCAAATCCTAGACCTAACCCAGACCTAACATGCGTTATCCTCTAAAATATTTATCAAGACCAGGTTTAATTGATTGTTTCAGTGTGGTCCCACACTACTACGTTATCCAAACCAGAAAAAACCCAGGATCTGTTCAACCAGTATGTGAAAAACGCGGAAAGTATGAGCCTGATGAGGGCAAATCCCAGACCTATCCCAGACTTAACTTGCGTTATCCTCTAAAATATTGAGCGAAACCAGGTTTAATGGACTGTTTCAGTGTGGTCCCACAGTACTACGTGATCCGAACCAGGAAAAACCCAGGATCCGTTCAACAAGTATGTGAAGAATGCGAAAGTATGAGTCTGATCAGTGAAAATCTCAGGCCTTACCTAGACCTAACTTGCGTTGTCCTCTTAAATATTGATCGAAACCAGGTTTAATTGAATGTTTCAGTGTGGTACCACATTACTACCTGATGCAATCCAGAAAAAGCCCAGGATCTAGCCATCAAGTTTGCGAAATACGCGAAAGGATGAGCCTGATGAGGGCAAATCCTAGACCTAACCCAGACCTAACATGCGTTATCCTCTAAAATACTTATCAAGACCAGGTTTAATTGATTGTTTCAGTGTGGTCCCACACTACTACGTGATCCAAACCAGAAAAAACCCAGGATCTGTTCAACCAGTATGTGAAAAACGCGGAAAGTATGAGCCTGATGAGAGCAAATCCCAGACCTAACCTAGACCTAACTTGCGTTATCCTCTAAAATATTGATCGCAAGCAGGTTTAATGGACTGTTTCAGTGTGGTACCACACTACTACGTTATCCAAACCAGAAAAAACCCAGGATCTGTTCAACAAGTATGTGAAAAACGCGAAAGTATGAGTCTGGTGACGTCAAATCCCAGACCTATCCCAGACTTAACTTGCGTTATCCTCTAAAACACTGATCGAAACCATAATTAATCGACTGTTTCAGTGTGGTACCACATTACTACGTGATCCAAACCAGAAAAAACCCAGGATCCGTTCAACAAGTATGTGAAGAATGCGAAAGTATGAGTCTGATGAGTGAAAATCCCCGACCTAACCTAGACCTAACATGCGTTATCCTCTAAAATATTGATCCAAACCAGGTTTAAAGGACTGTTTCAGTGTGGTACCACACTACTACGTGATCCAAACCAGAAAAAACCCAGGATCTGTTCAACAAGTATGTGAAAAACGCGAAAGTATGAGCCTGATGAGAGCAAATCCCAGACCTATCCCAGACCTAACTTGCGTTGTCCTCTAAGATATTGATGGAAACCAGGTTTAATTGACTGTTTCTGTGTTGTACTTCATTACTACGTGATGCAATCCAGAAAAAGCCCAGGATCTAGCCATCAAGTATGAGAAATATGCGAAACAATGAGCCTGATGAGAGCAAATCCCAGACCTATCCTAGACCTAACATGTATTATTCTCAAAAATATTGATCGAAACCAGGTTTAATTGACTGTTTCAGTGTGGTCCCACAGTACTACGTGATCCAAACCAGAAAAAACCCAGGATCCGTACAACAAGTATGTGAAGAATGCGAAAGTATGAGTCTGATGAGTGAAAATCCCAGGTCTAACCTAGTCCTAACATGCGTTATCCTCTAAAATATTGATCCAAACCAGGTTAAATGGACTGTTTCAGTGTGGTACCACACTACTACGTGATCCAAACCAGAAAAAACCCAGGATCTGTTCAAAAAGTATGTGAAAAACGCGAAAGTATGAGCCTGATGAGGGCAAATCCAAGACCTATCCCAGTCCTAACTTGCGTTATCCTCTAACATATTGATGGAAACCAGGTTTAATTGACTGTTTCAGTGTGGTACCACATTACTACGTGATCTAATCCAGAAATAGCCCAGGATCTAGCCATGAAGTATGAGAAATATGCGAAAGTATGAGCCTGACGAGGGCAAATCCTAGACCTAACCCAGACCTAACATGCGTTATCCTCTAAAATATTTATCAAGACCAGGTTTAATTGATTGTTTCAGTGTGGTCCCACATTACTACGTGATCCAAACCAGAAAAAACCCATGATCCGTTCAACAAGTATGTGAAGAATGCGAAAGTATGAGTCTGATGAGTGAAAATCCCAGACCTAACCAAGACCTAACATGCGTTATCCTCTAAAATATTGATCGCAAGCAGGTTTAATGGACTGTTTCAGTGTGGTACCACACTACTACGTTATCCAAACCAGAAAAAACCCAGGATCTGTTCAACAAGTGTGTGAAAAACGCGAAAGTATGAGTCTGGTGAGGTCAAATCCCAGACCTATCCCAGACCTAACATGCGTTATCCTCTAAAATATTGATCGCAAGCAGGTTTAATGGACTGTTTCAGTGTGGTACCACACTACTACGTTATCCAAACCAGAAAAAACCCAGGATCTGTTCAACAAGTGTGTGAAAAACGCGAAAGTATGAGTCTGGTGAGGTCAAATCCCAGACCTATCCCAGACTTAACTTGCGTTATCCTCTAAAATACTGATCGAAACCAGGTTTAATCGACTGTTTCAGTGTGGCCCCACATTACTACGTGATCCAAACCAGAAAATACCCAGGATCTGTTCAACATGTATGAGAAATATGCGAAAGAATGAGCCTGATGAGAGCAAATCCCAGACCTAACCCAAACCTAACATGCGTTATCCTCTCAAATATTTATCAAGATCAGGTTTAATTGAATGTTTCAGTGTGGTACCACCTTACTACGTGAACGAAACCAGAAAAAACCCAGGATCCGTTCAACAAGTATGTGAAGAATGCGAAAGTATGAGTCTGATGAGTGAAAATCCCAGGGCTAACCTAGACCTAACATGCGTTATCCTCTAAAATATTGATCTAAACCAGGTTTAATGGACTGTTTCAGTGTGGTACCACTTTACTACGCGATCCAAAGCAGAAAAAACCCTCGATCTGGTCAACATGTATGTTAATACTGCGAAAGTATGACCCTGATGAGGGCAAATCCCAGGCCTAACCTAGACCTAACATGCGTTGTCCTCTAAAATATTGATGGAAACCAGGTTTAATTGACTGTTTCAGTGTTGTACTTCATTACTTCGTGATGCAATCGAGAAAAAGCCCAGGATCTAGCCGTCAAGTATGAGAAATATGCGAAAGAATGAGCCTGATGAGAGCAAATCCCAGACCTAACCTAGACCTAACATGAATTATTCTCTAAAATATTCATCAAAACCAGGTTTAATTGACTGTTTCAGTGTGGTACCACATTACTACGTGATCCAATCCAGAAATAGCCCAGGATCCAGCCATGAAGTATGAGAAATATGCGAAAGTATGAGCCTGATGAGGGCAAATCCTAGACCTAACCCTGACCTAACATGCGTTATCCTCTAAAATATTGATCGCAACCAAGTTTAATGGACTGTTTCAGTGTGGTACCACACTACTACGTGATCCAAACCAGAAAAAGCCCAGGATCCGTTCAACAAGTACGTGAAGAATGCGAAAGTATGAGTCTGATGAGTGAAAATCCCAGACCTAACCTAGACCTAACATGCGTTATCCTCTAAAATATTGATCCAAACCAGGTTTAATGGACTGTTTCAGTGTGGTACCACACTACTACGTGATCCAAACCAGAAAAACCCCAGGATCCGTTCAACAAGTATGTGAAGAATGCGAAAGTATGAGTCTGATGAGGGCGAATCCCAGACCTATGCCAGACCTAACTTGCGTTATCCTGTAAAATATTGATCGAAACCAGGTTTAATTGACTGTTTCAGCGTGGTACCAAATTACTACGTGATACAATCCAGAAACAGCCCAGGATCTAGCCATGAAATATGAGAAATATGCGAAAGTATGAGCCTGATGAGGGCAAATCCTAGACCTATCCCAGACCTAACTTGCGTTGTCCTCTAAGATATTGATGGAAACCAGGTTTAATTGACTGTTTCAGTGTTGTACTTCATTACTACGCGATGCAATCCAGAAAAAGCCCAGCATCTAGCCATCAAGTATGAGAAATATGCGAAAGAATGAGCCTGATGAGAGCAAATCCCAGACCTAACCTAGACCTAACATGAATTATTCTCTAAAATATTGATCGAAACCAGGTTTAATTGATTGTTTCAGTGTGGTCCCACATTACTACGTGATCCAAGCCAGAAAAAACCCAGGATCCGTTCAACAAGTATGTGAAGAATGCGAAAGTATGAGTCTGATGAGTGAAAATCCCAGGCCTAACCTAGACCTAACATGCGTTATCCTCAAAAATATTGATCGAAACCTGGTTTAATCGACTGTTTCAGTGTGGTACCACATTACTATACGATCCAAACCAGAAAATAACCCAGGATCTGTCAAACGAGTATGTGAAGTGTGCGAAAGTATGAGCCTGATGAGAGCAAATCCCAGACCTAACCTAGACCTAACATGAATTATTCTCTAAAATATTGATCGAAACCAGGTTTAATTGACTGTTTCAGTGTGGTCCCACATTACTACGTGATCCAAACCAGAAAAAGCCCAGGATCAGTTCAACAAGTATGTGAAAAACGCGAAAGTATGAGTCTGATGAGGGCGAATCCCAGACCTATGCCAGACCTAACTTGCGTTATCCTGTAAAATATTGATGAAACCAGGTTTAATTGACTGTTTCAGCGTGGTACCAAATTACTACGTGATACAATCCAGGTTTAATGGACTGTTTCAGTGTGGTACCACTTTACTACGCGATCCAAAGCAGAAAAAACCCTCGATCTGGTCAACATGTATGTTAATACTGCGAAAGTATGACCCTGATGAGGGCAAATCCCAGGCCTAACCTAGACCTAACATGCGTTGTCCTCTAAAATATTGATGGAAACCAGGTTTAATTGACTGTTTCAGTGTTGTACTTCATTACTACGTGATGCAATCGAGAAAAAGCCCAGGATCTAGCCGTCAAGTATGAGAAATATGCGAAAGAATGAGCCTGATGAGAGCAAATCCCAGACCTAACCTAGACCTAACATGAATTATTCTCTAAAATATTCATCAAAACCAGGTTTAATTGACTGTTTCAGTGTGGTACCACATTACTACGTGATCCAATCCAGAAATAGCCCAGGATCCAGCCATGAAGTATGAGAAATATGCGAAAGTATGAGCCTGATGAGGGCAAATCCTAGACCTAACCCTGACCTAACATGCGTTATCCACTAAAATATTGATCGCAACCAAGTTTAATGGACTGTTTCAGTGTGGTACCACACTACTACGTGATCCAAACCAGAAAAAGCCCAGGATCCGTTCAACAAGTATGTGAAGAATGCGAAAGTATGAGTCTGATGAGAGAAAATCCCAGACCTAACCTAGACCTAACATGCGTTATCCTCTAAAATATTGATCCAAACCAGGTTTAATGGACTGTTTCAGTGTGGTGCCACACTACTACGTGATCCAAACCAGAAAAAGCCCAGGATCCGTACAACAAGTATGTGAAGAATGCGAAAGTATGAGTCTCATGAGTGAAAATCCCAGGCCTAACCTAGTCCTAACATGCGTTATACTCTAAAATATTGATACAAACCACGTTTAATGGACTGTCTCAGTGTGGTACCACAATACTACGTGATCCAAACCAGAAAAAGCCCAGGATCAGTTCAACAAGTATGTGAAAAACGCGAAAGTATGAGTCTGAGGAGGGCGAATCCCAGACCTATGCCAGACGAAACTTGCGTTATCCCGTAAAATATTGATCGAAACCAGGTTTAATTGACTGTTTCAGCGTGGTACCAAATTACTACGTGATACACTCCAGAAACAGCCCAGGATCTAGCCATGAAGTATGAGAAATATGCGAAAGTATGAGCCTGATGAAGGCAAATCCTAGACTTAACCCAAACCTAACATGCGTTATCCTCTCAAATATTTATCAAGATCAGGTTTAATTGAATGTTTCAGTGTGGTACCACCTTACTACGTGAACGAAACCAGAAAGAACCCAGGATCCGTTCAACAAGTATGTGAAGAATGCGAAAGTATGAGTCTGATGAGTGAAAATCCCAGGGCTAACCTAGACCTAACATGCGTTATCCTCTAAAATATTGATCTAAACCAGGTTTAATGGACTGTTTCAGTGTGGTACCACTTTACTACGCGATCAAAAGCAGAAAAAACCCTCGATCTGGTCAACATGTATGTTAATACTGCGAAAGTATGACCCTGATGAGGGCAAATCCCAGGCCTAACCTAGACCTAACATGCGTTGTCCTCTAAAATATTGATGGAAACCAGGTTTAATTGACTGTTTCAGTGTTGTACTTCATTACTTCGTGATGCAATCGAGAAAAAGCCCAGGATCTAGCCGTCAAGTATGAGAAATATGCGAAAGAATGAGCCTGATGAGAGCAAATCCCAGACCTAACCTAGACCTAACATGAATTATTCTCTAAAATATTCATCAAAACCAGGTTTAATTGACTGTTTCAGTGTGGTACCACATTACTACGTGATCCAATCCAGAAATAGCCCAGGATCCAGCCATGAAGTATGAGAAATATGCGAAAGTATGAGCCTGATGAGGGCAAATCCTAGACCTAACCCTGACCTAACATGCGTTATCCTCTAAAATATTGATCGCAACCAAGTTTAATGGACTGTTTCAGTGTGGTACCACACTACTACGTGATCCAAACCAGAAAAAGCCCAGGATCCGTTCAACAAGTACGTGAAGAATGCGAAAGTATGAGTCTGATGAGTGAAAATCCCAGACCTAACCTAGACCTAACATGCGTTATCCTCTAAAATATTGATCCAAACCAGGTTTAATGGACTGTTTCGGTGTGGTACCACACTACTACGTGATCCAAACCAGAAAAACCCCAGGATCCGTTCAACAAGTATGTGAAGAATGCGAAAGTATGAGTCTGATGAGGGCGAATCCCAGACCTATGCCAGACCTAACTTGCGTTATCCTGTAAAATATTGATCGAAACCAGGTTTAATTGACTGTTTCAGCGTGGTACCAAATTACTACGTGATACAATCCAGAAACAGCCCAGGATCTAGCCATGAAATATGAGAAATATGCGAAAGTATGAGCCTGATGAGGGCAAATCCTAGACCTATCCCAGACCTAACTTGCGTTGTCCTCTAAGATATTGATGGAAACCAGGTTTAATTGACTGTTTCAGTGTTGTACTTCATTACTACGCGATGCAATCCAGAAAAAGCCCAGCATCTAGCCATCAAGTATGAGAAATATGCGAAAGAATGAGCCTGATGAGAGCAAATCCCAGACCTAACCTAGACCTAACATGAATTATTCTCTAAAATATTGATCGAAACCAGGTTTAATTGATTGTTTCAGTGTGGTCCCACATTACTACGTGATCCAAACCAGAAAAAACCCATGATCCGTTCAACAAGTATGTGAAGAATGCGAAAGTATGAGTCTGATGAGTGAAAATCCCAGACCTAACCTAGACCTAACATGCGTTATCCTCTAAAATATTGATCGAAACCAGGTTTAATCGACTGTTTCAGCGTGGTACCACATTACTATGTGATACAATCCTGAAACAGCCCAGGATCTAGCCATGAGCGTTATCCTCTAAAATATTTATCAAGACCAAGTTTAATTGATTGTTTCAGTGTGGTCCCACACTACTACGTGATCCAACCCAGAAAAAACCCAGGATCTGTTCAACAAGTATGTGAAAAACGCGGAAAGTAAGAGCCTGATGAGGGCAAATCCCAGACCTATCCCAGACATAACTTGCGTTGTCCTCTAAGATATTGATGGAAACCAGGTTTAATTGACTGTTTCAGTGTTGTACTTCATTACTACGTGATGCAATCCAGAAAAAGCCCAGCATCTAGCCATCAAGTATGAGAAATATGCGAAAGAATGAGCCTGATGAGGGCAAATCCCAGACCTAACCTAGACCTAACATGAATTATTCTCTAAAATATTGATCGAAACCAGGTTTAATTGATTGTTTCAGTGTGGTACCACACTACTACGTGATCCAAACCAGAAAAAGCCCAGGATCCGTTCAACAAGTATGTGAAGAATGCGAAAGTATGAGTCTGATGAGTGAAGATCCCAGACCTAACCTAGACCTAACATGCGTTATCCTCTAAAATATTGATCCAAACCAGGTTTAATGGACTGTTTCAGTGTGGTACCACACTACTACGTGATCCAAACCAGAAAAACCCCAGGATCCGTTCTACAAGTATGTGAAGAATGCGAAAGTATGAGTCTGATGAGGGCAAATCCCAGACCTATCCCAGACCTAACATGCGTTATCCTCTAAAATATTTATCAAGACCAGGTTTAATTGATTGTTTCAGTGTGGTCCCACACTACTGCGTGATCCAAACCAGAAAAAAACCAGGATCTGTTCAACAAGTATGTGAAAAACGCGGAAAGTAAGAGCCTGATGAGGGCAAATCCCAGACCTATCCCAGACCTAACTTGCGTTGTCCTCTAAGATATTGATGGAAACCAGGTTTAATTGACTGTTTCAGTGTTGTACTTCATTACTACGTGAAGCAATCCAGAAAAAGCCCACCATCTAGCCATCAAGTATGAGAAATATGCGAAAGAATGAGCCTGATGAGAGCAAATCCTAGACCTAACCTAGACCTAACATGAATTATTCTCTAAAATATTGATCGAAACCAGGTTTAATTGACTGTTTCAGTGTGGTCCCACATTACTACGTGATCCAAACCAGAAAAAACCCAGGATCCGTTCAACAAGTATGTGAAGAATGCGAAAGTATGAGTCTGATGAGTGAAAATCCCAGGCCTAACCTAGACCTAACATGCGTTATCCTCAAAAATATTGATCGAAACCTGGTTTAATCGACTGTTTCAGTGTGGTACCACATTACTATACGATCCAAACCAGAAAATAACCCAGGATCTGTCAAACGAGTATGTGAAGTGTGCGAAAGTATGAGCCTGATGAGAGCAAATCCCAGACCTAACCTAGACCTAACATGAATTATTCTCTAAAATATTGATCGAAACCAGGTTTAATTGACTGTTTCAGTGTGGTCCCACATTACTACGTGATCCAAACCAGAAAAAGCCCAGGATCAGTTCAACAAGTATGTGAAAAACGCGAAAGTATGAGTCTGATGAGGGCGAATCCCAGACCTATGCCAGACCTAACTTGCGTTATCCTGTAAAATATTGATGAAACCAGGTTTAATTGACTGTTTCAGCGTGGTACCAAATTACTACGTGATACAATCCAGGTTTAATGGACTGTTTCAGTGTGGTACCACTTTACTACGCGATCCAAAGCAGAAAAAACCCTCGATCTGGTCAACATGTATGTTAATACTGCGAAAGTATGACCCTGATGAGGGCAAATCCCAGGCCTAACCTAGACCTAACATGCGTTGTCCTCTAAAATATTGATGGAAACCAGGTTTAATTGACTGTTTCAGTGTTGTACTTCATTACTACGTGATGCAATCGAGAAAAAGCCCAGGATCTAGCCGTCAAGTATGAGAAATATGCGAAAGAATGAGCCTGATGAGAGCAAATCCCAGACCTAACCTAGACCTAACATGAATTATTCTCTAAAATATTCATCAAAACCAGGTTTAATTGACTGTTTCAGTGTGGTACCACATTACTACGTGATCCAATCCAGAAATAGCCCAGGATCCAGCCATGAAGTATGAGAAATATGCGCAAGTATGAGCCTGATGAGGGCAAATCCTAGACCTAACCCTGACCTAACATGCGTTATCCACTAAAATATTGATCGCAACCAAGTTTAATGGACTGTTTCAGTGTGGTACCACACTACTACGTGATCCAAACCAGAAAAAGCCCAGGATCCGTTCAACAAGTATGTGAAGAATGCGAAAGTATGAGTCTGATGAGAGAAAATCCCAGACCTAACCTAGACCTAACATGCGTTATCCTCTAAAATATTGATCCAAACCAGGTTTAATGGACTGTTTCAGTGTGGTGCCACACTACTACGTGATCCAAACCAGAAAAACCCCAGGATGCGTTCAACAAGTATGTGAAGAATGCGAAAGTATGAGTCTGATGAGGGCGAATCCCAGACCTATGCCAGACCTAACTTGCGTTATCCTGTAAAATATTGATCGAAACCAGGTTTAATTGACTGTTTCAGCGTGGTACCAAATTACTACGTGATACAATCCAGAAACAGCCCAGGATCTAGCCATGAAATATGAGAAATATGCGAAAGTATGAGCCTGATGAGGGCAAATCCTAGACCTATCTCACACCTAACTTGCGTTGTCCTCTAGGATATTGATGGAAACCAGGTTTAATTGACTGTTTCAGTGTTGTACTTCATTACTACGTGATGCAATCCAGAAAAAGCCCAGAATCTAGCCATCAAGTATGAGAAATATGCGAAAGTATGAGCCTGATGAGGGCAAATCCTAGACCTAACCCTGACCTGACATGCGTTATCCTCTAAAATATTTATCAAGACCAGGTTTAATTGATTGTTTCAGTGTGGTCCCACACTACTACGTGATCCAAACCAGAAAAAACCCAAGATCTGTTCAACAAGTATGTGAAAATCGCGGAAAGTATGAGCCTGATGAGGGCAAATACCAGACCTATCCCAGACCTAACTTGCGTTGTCCTCTAAGATATTGATGGAAACCAGGTTTAATTGACTGTTTCAGTGTTGTACTTCATTACTACGTGATGCAATCCAGAAAAAGCCCAGCATCTAGCCATCAAGTATGAGAAATATGCGAAAGAATGAGCCTGATGAGAGCAAATCCCAGACCTAACCTAGACCTAACATGATTTATTCTCTAAAATATTGATCGAAACCAGGTTTAATTGACTGTTTCAGTGTGGTATCACATTACTACGTGATCCAAACCAGAAAAAGCCCAGGATCAGTTCAACAAGTATGTGAAAAACGCGAAAGTATGAGTCTGATGAGGGCGAATCCCAGACCTATGCCAGACCTAACTTGCGTTATCCTGTAAACTATTGATGAAACCAGGTTTAATTGACTGTTTCAGCGTGGTACCAAATTACTACGTGATACAATCCAGGTTTAATGGACTGTTTCAGTGTGGTACCACTTTACTACGTGATCCAAAGCAGAAAAAACCCCGGATCTGTTCAACAAGTATGTGAAAAACGCGAAAGTATGAGTCTGATGAGGTCAAATCCCAGACCTATACGAGACTTAACTTGCTTCGTCCTCTAAAATATTGATGGAAACCAGGTTTAATTGACTGTTTCAGTGTTGTACTTCATTACTACGTGATGCAATCGAGAAAAAGCCCAGGATCTAGCCGTCAAGTATGAGAAATATGCGAAAGAATGAGCCTGATGAGAGCAAATCCCAGACCTAACCTAGACCTGACATGAATTATTCTCTAAAATATTCATCAAAACCAGGTTTAATTGACTGTTTCAGTGTGGTACCACATTACTACGTGATCCAAACCAGAAAAAGCCCAGGATCAGTTCAACAAGTATGTGAAAAACGCGAAAGTATGAGTCTGATGAGGGCGAATCCCAGACCTATGCCAGACCTAACTTGCGTTATCCTGTAAAATATTGATCGAAACCAGGTTTAATTGACTGTTTCAGCGTGGTACCAAATTACTACGTGATACAATCCAGAAACATCCCAGGATCTAGCCATGAAATATGAGAAATATGCGAAGGTATGAGCCTGACGAGGGCAAATCCTAGACCTAACCCAGACCTAACATGCGTTATCCTCAAAAATATTGATCGAAACCAGGTTTAATTGACTGTTTCTGTGTGGTACCACATTACTACGTGATACAATCCAGAAATAGCCCAGGATCTAGCCATGAAGTATGACAAAAATGCGAAGGTATGAGCCTGACGAGGGCAAATCCTAGACCTAACCCAGACCTAACATGCGTTATCCTCTAAAATAATTATCAAGACCAGGTTTAATTGATTGTTTCTGTGTGGTCCCACATTACTACATGATTCAAACCAGAAAAAACCCAGGATCCGTTCAACAAGTATGAGAAGAATGCGAAAGTATGAGTCTGATGAGTGAAAATCCCAGGCCTAACCTAGACCTAACGTGCGTTATCCTCAAAAATATTGATCGAAACCTGGTTTAATCGACTGTTTAAGTGTGGTACCACATTACTATGTGATCCAAACCAGAAAATAACCCAGGATCTGTTCAACGAGTATGTGAAGTGTGCGAAAGTATGAGTCTGATGAGGGCAAATCCGAGACCTAACCTAGACCTAACATGCGTTATCCTCAAAAATATTGATCGAAACCTGGTTTAATCGACTGTTTAAGTGTGGTACCACATTACTACGTGATACAATCCAGAAATAGCCCAGGATCTAGCAATGAAGTATGAGAAATATGCGAAGGTATGAGCCTGACGAGGGCAAATCCTAGACCTAACCCAGACCTAACATGCGTTATCCTCCAAAATAACTATCAAGACCAGGTTTAATTGATTGTTTCTGTGTGGTCCCACATTACTACATGATTCAAACCAGAAAAAACCCAGGATCCGTTCAACAAGTATGTGAAAAATGCGAAAGTATGAGTCTGTTGTGGTCAAATCCCAGACCTATCCCAGACTTAACTTGCGTTATCCTCTAAAATATTGATCGAAACCAGGTTTAATCGACTGTTTCAGCGTGGTACCACATTACTATGTGATACAATCCAGAAACAGCCCAGGATCTAGCCATGAAATATGAGAAATATGCGAAAGTATGAGCCTGATGAGGGCAAATCCTAGACCTAACCCAATCCTAACATGCGTTATCCTCAAAAATATTTATCAAGACCAGGTTTAATTGATTGTTTCTGTGTGGTACCACATTACTACGTGAACCAAACCAGAAAAAACCCAGGATCCGTTCAACATGTAAGTTAAAACTGCGACAGTATGACCCTTATGAGAGCAAATCCCAGACCTAACCTAGACCTGACATGCGTTGTCCTCTAAAATATTGATGGAAACCAGGTTTAATTGACTGTTTCATTGTTGTACTTCATTACTACGTGATGCAATCCAGAAAAAGCCCAGGATCTAGCTATCAAGTATGAGGAATATGCGAAAGAATGAGCCCGATGAGAGCAAATCGCAGACCTAACCTAGACCTAACATGAATTAATCTCTAAAATATTGATCAAAACCAGGTTTAATTGACTGTTTCAGTGTGGTGCCACATTACTACGTGATCCAATCCAGAAATAGCCCAGGATCCAGCCATGAAGTATGAGAAATATGCGAAAGTATGAGCCAGATGTGGGCAAATCCTAGACCTAACCCAGACCTAACATGCGTTATCCTCTAAAATATTGATCGCAACCAGGTTTAATGGACTGTTTCAGTGTGGTACCACACTACTACGTGATCCAAACCAGAAAAAACCCAGGATCTGTTCAACAAGTATGTGAAAAATGCGAAAGTATGAGTCTGTTGTGGTCAAATCCCAGACCTGTCCCAGACTTAACTTGCGTTATCCTCTAAAATATTGATCGAAACCAGGTTTAATCGACTGTTTCAGCGTGGTACCACATTACTATGTGATACAATCCAGAAACAGCCCAGGATCTAGCCATGAAGTATGAGAAATATGCGAAAGTATGAGCCTGATGAGGGCAAATCCTAGACCTAACCCAACCCTAACATGCGTTATCCTCTAAAATATTTATCAAGACCAGGTTTAATTGAATGTTTCATTGTGGTACCACATTACTACGTGAACCACACCAGAAAAAACCCAGGATCCGTTCAACATGTAAGTTAAAACTGCGACAGTATGACCCTTATGAGAGCAAATCCCAGATCTAACCTAGACCTGACATGCGTTGTCCTCTAAAATATTGATGCAAACCAGGTTTAATTGACTGTTTCAGTGTTGTACTTCATTACTACGTGATGCAATCCAGAAAAAGCCCAGGATCTAGCCATCAAGTATGAGAAATATGCGAAAGAATGAGCCTGAGGAGTGCAAATCCCTGACCTATCCTAGACCTAACATGAATTATTCTCTAAAATATTGATCAAAACCAGGTTTAATTGACTGTTTCAGTGTGGTACCACATTACTATGTGATCCAATCCAGAAATAGCCCAGGATCCAGCCATGAAGTATGAGAAATATGCGAAAGGAGGAGCCTGATGAGGGCAAATCCTAGACCTAACCCAGACCTAACATGCGTTATCTTCTAAAATATTTATCCAGACCAGGTTTAATTGAATGTTTCAGTGTGGTACCACATTACTACGTGATCCAAACCAGTAAAAACCTAGGATCCGTTTAACAAGTATGTGAAGAATGCGAAAGTATGAGTCTGATGAGTGAAAATCCCCGGCCAAACCTAGACCTAACATGCGTTATCCTCAAAAATATTGATGGAAGCCAGGTTTAATTGACTGTTTCAGTGTTGTACTTCATTACTACGTGATGCAATCCAGAAATAGCCCAGGATCCAGCCATGAAGTATGAGAAATATGCGAAAGTATGAGCCTGATGAGGGCAAATCCTATATCTAACCCAGACCTAACATGCGTTATCCTCTAAAATATTCATCAAGACCAGGTTTAATTAAATGTTGCAGTGTGGTACCACATTACTACGTGATCCAAACCAGTAAAAACCCAGGATCCGTTCAACAAGTATGTGAAGAATGCGAAAGTATGAGTCTGATGAGTGAAAATCCCCGGCCTAACCTAGACCTAACATGCGTTATCCTCAAAAATATTGATCGAAACCAGGTTTAATCGACTGTTTCAGTGTGGTACCACACTACTACGTGACCCAAACCAGAAAAAACCCGGGATCTGTTCAACAAGTATGTGAAAAACGCGAAAGTATGAGCCTGATGAGGGCAAATCCCAGACCTATCCCAGACCTAACTTGCGTTATCCTCTAAAATATTGATCGAAACCAGGTTTAATTGACTGTTTCAGCGTGGTACGACATTACTACGTGATACAATCCAGAAATATCCCAGGATCTAGCCATGAAGTATGAGAAATATGCGAAGGTATGAGCCTGACGAGGGCAAATCCTAGACCTAACCCAGACCTAACATGCGTTATCCTCTAAAATAATTATCAAGACCAGGTTTAATTGATTGTTTCTGTGTGGTCCCACATTACTACATGATTCAAACCAGAAAAAACCCAGGATCCGTTCAACAAGTATGAGAAGGATGCGAAAGTATGAGCCTGATGAGAGCAAATCCCAGACCTAACCTAGACCTGACATGAATTATTCTCTAAAATATTCATCAAAACCAGGTTTAATTGACTGTTTCAGTGTGGTACCACATTACTACGTGATCCAAACCAGAAAAAGCCCAGGATCAGTTCAACAAGTATGTGAAAAACGCGAAAGTATGAGTCTGATGAGTGCGAATCCCAGACCTATGCCAGACCTACCTTGCGTTATCCTGTAAAATATTGATCGAAACCAGGTTTAATTGACTGTTTCAGCGTGGTACCAAATTACTACGTGATACAATCCAGAAACAGCCCAGGATCTAGCCATCAAGTATGAGAAATGTGCGAAAGAATGAGCCTGATGAGAGCAAATCCCTAACCTAACCTAGACCTAACATGAATTATTCTCTAAAATATTGATCAAAACCAGGTTTAATTGACTGTTTCAGTGTGGTACCGCATTACTACGTGATCCAAACCAGTAAAAACCCAGGATCCGTTCAACAAGTATGTGAAGAATGCGGAAAGTATGAGCATGATGAGGGCAAATCCCAGACCTATCCCAGACCTAACTTGCGTTGTCCTCAAAAATATTGATCGAAACCTGGTTTAATCGACTGTTTCAGTGTGGTACCACATTACTATGTGATCCAAACCAGAAAATAACCCAGGATCTGTTCAACGAGTATGTGAAGAATGCGAAAGTATGAGTCTGATGAGTGAAAATCCCCGGCCAAACCTAGACCTAACATGCGTTATCCTCAAAAATATTGATGGAAGCCAGGTTTAATTGACTGTTTCAGTGTTGTACTTCATTACTACGTGATGCAATCCAGAAATAGCCCAGGATCCAGCCATGAAGTATGAGAAATATGCGAAAGTATGAGCCTGATGAGGGCAAATCCTAGACCTAACCCAGACCTAACATGCGTTATCCTCTAAAATATTCATCAAGACCAGGTTTAATTGAATGTTGCAGTGTGGTACCACATTACTACGTGATCCAAACCAGTAAAAACCCAGGATCCGTTCAACAAGTATGTGAAGAATGCGAAAGTATGAGTCTGATGAGTGAAAATCCCAGGGCTAACCTAGACCTAACATGAATTATTCTCTAAAATATTGATCGAAACCAGGTTTAATTGACTGTTTCAGTGTGGTCCCACATTACTACGTGATCCAAACCGGAAAAAACCCAGGATCCGTTCAACAAGTATGTGAAGAATGCGGAAAGTATGAGTATGATGAGGGCAAATCCCAGACCTATCCCAGACCTAACTTGCGTTGTCCTCAAAAATATTGATCGAAACCTGGTTTAATCGACTGTTTCAGTGTGGTACCACATTACTATGTGATCCAAACCAGAAAATAACCCAGGATCTGTTCAACGAGTATGTGAAGAATGCGAAAGTATGAGTCTGATGAGTGAAAATCCCCGGCCAAACCTAGACCTAACATGCGTTATCCTCAAAAATATTGATGGAAGCCAGGTTTAATTGACTGTTTCAGTGTTGTACTTCATTACTACGTGATGCAATCCAGAAATAGCCCAGGATCCAGCCATGAAGTATGAGAAATATGCGAAAGTATGAGCCTGATGAGGGCAAATCCTAGACCTAACCCAGACCTAACATGCGTTATCCTCTAAAATATTCATCAAGACCAGGTTTAATTGAATGTTGCAGTGTGGTACCACATTACTACGTGATCCAAACCAGTAAAAACCCAGGATCCGTTCAACAAGTATGTGAAAAACGCGAAAGTATGAGTCTGATGAGGGCGAATCCCAGACCTATGCCAGACCTAACTTGCGTTATCCTGTAAAATATTGATCGAAACCAGATTTAATTGACTGTTTCAGCGAGGTACCAAATTACTACGTGATACAATCCAGAAACAGCCCAGGATCTAGCCATGAAATATGAGAAATATGCGAAAGTGTGAGCCTGATGAGGGCAAATCCTAGACTTATCCCAAACCTAACATGCGTTATCCTCTCAAATATTTATCAAGATCAGGTTTAATTGAATGTTTCAGTGTGGTACCACATTACTACGCGAACGAAACCAGAAAAAACCCAGGATCCGTTCAACAAGTATGTGAAGAATGCGAAAGTATGAGTCTGATGAGTGAAAATCCCAGGCCTAACCTAGACCTAACATGCGTTATCCCCTAAAATATTGATCCAAACCAGGTTTAATGGCTCGTTTCAGTGTGGTACCACTTTACTACGTGATCCAAAGCAGAAAAAACCCCGGATCTGTTCAACAAGCATGCGAAAAACGCGAAAGTATGAGTCTGATGAGGTCAAATCCCAGACCTATCCCAGACTTAACTTGCGTTGTCCTCTAAAATATTGATGGAAACCAGGTTTAATTGACTGTTTCAGTGTTGTACTTCATTACTACGTGATGCAATCGAGAAAAAGCCCAGGATCTAGCCGTCAAGTATGAGAAATATGCGAAAGAATGAGCCTGATGAGAGCAAATCCCAGACCTAACCTAGACCTGACATGAATTATTCTCTAGAATATTCATCAAAACCAGGTTTAATTGACTGTTTCAGTGTGGTACCACATTACTACGTGAACCAATCCAGAAATAGCCCAGGATCCAGCCATGAAGTATGAGAAATATGCGAAGGTATGAGCCTGACGAGGGCAAATCCTAGACCTAACCCAGACCTAACATGCGTTATCCTCTAAAATGTTTATCAAGACCAGGTTTAATTGATTGTTTCTGTGTGGTCCCACATTACTACATGATTCAAACCAGAAAATAACCCAGGATCCGTTCAACAAGTATGTGAAGAATGCGAAAGTATGAGTCTGATGAGTGAAAATCCCCGGCCTAACCTAGACCTAACATGCGTTATCCTCAAAAATATTGATCGAAACCAGGTTTAATCGACTGTTTCAGTGTGGTACCACACTACTACGTGACCCAAACCAGAAAAAACCCGGGATCTGTTCAACAAGTATGTGAAAAACGCGAAAGTATGAGCCTGATGAGGGCAAATCCCAGACCTATCCCAGACCTAACTTGCGTTATCCTCTAAAATATTGATCGAAACCAGGTTTAATTGACTGTTTCAGCGTGGTACGACATTACTACGTGATACAATCCAGAAATATCCCAGGATCTAGCCATGAAGTATGAGAAATATGCGAAGGTATGAGCCTGACGAGGGCAAATCCTAGACCTAACCCAGACCTAACATGCGTTATCCTCTAAAATAATTATCAAGACCAGGTTTAATTGATTGTTTCTGTGTGGTCCCACATTACTACATGATTCAAACCAGAAAAAACCCAGGATCCGTTCAACAAGTATGAGAAGGATGCGAAAGTATGAGCCTGATGAGAGCAAATCCCAGACCTAACCTAGACCTGACATGAATTATTCTCTAAAATATTCATCAAAACCAGGTTTAATTGACTGTTTCAGTGTGGTACCACATTACTACGTGATCCAAACCAGAAAAAGCCCAGGATCAGTTCAACAAGTATGTGAAAAACGCGAAAGTATGAGTCTGATGAGTGCGAATCCCAGACCTATGCCAGACCTACCTTGCGTTATCCTGTAAAATATTGATCGAAACCAGGTTTAATTGACTGTTTCAGCGTGGTACCAAATTACTACGTGATACAATCCAGAAACAGCCCAGGATCTAGCCATGAAATATGAGAAATATGCGAAGGTATGAGCCTGACGAGGGCAAATCCTAGACCTAACCCAGACCTAACATGCGTTATCCTCTAAAATATTTATCAAGACCAGGTTTAATTGATTGTTTCTGTGTGGTCCCACATTACTACATGATCCAAACCAGAAAAAACCCAGGATCCGTTCAACAAGTATGAGAAGAATGCGAAAGTATGAGTCTGATGAGTGAAAATCCCAGGCCTAACCTAGACCTAACATGCGCTATCCTCAAAAATATTGATCGAAACCAGTTTTAATTGACTGTTTCTGTGTGGTACCACATTACTACGTGATACAATCCAGAAATAGCCCAGGATCTAGCCATGAAGTATGAGAAATATGCGAAGGTATGAGCCTGACGAGGGCATATCCTAGACCTAACCCAGACCTAACATGCGTTATCCTCTAAAATAATTATCAAGACCAGGTTTAATTGATTGTTTCTGTGTGGTACCACATTACTACATGATTCAAACCAGAAAAAACCCAGGATCCGTTCAACAAGTATGAGAAGGATGCGAAAGTATGAGCCTGATGAGAGCAAATCCCAGACCTAACCTAGACCTGACATGAATTATTCTCTAAAATATTCATCAAAACCAGGTTTAATTGACTGTTTCAGTGTGGTACCACATTACTACGTGATCCAAACCAGAAAAAGCCCAGGATCAGTTCAACAAGTATGTGAAAAACGCGAAAGTATGAGTCTGATGAGGGCGAATCCCAGACCTATGCCAGACCTACCTTGCGTTATCCTGTAAAATATTGATCGAAACCAGGTTTAATTGACTGTTTCAGCGTGGTACCAAATTACTACGTGATACAATCCAGAAACAGCCCAGGATCTAGCCATCAAGTATGAGAAATGTGCGAAAGAATGAGCCTGATGAGAGCAAATCCCTAACCTAACCTAGACCTAACATGAATTATTCTCTAAAATATTGATCAAAACCAGGTTTAATTGACTGTTTCAGTGTGGTACCGCATTACTACGTGATCCAAACCAGTAAAAACCCAGGATCCGTTCAACAAGTATGTGAAGAATGCGGAAAGTATGAGCATGATGAGGGCAAATCCCAGACCTATCCCAGACCTAACTTGCGTTGTCCTCAAAAATATTGATCGAAACCTGGTTTAATCGACTGTTTCAGTGTGGTACCACATTACTATGTGATCCAAACCAGAAAATAACCCAGGATCTGTTCAACGAGTATGTGAAGAATGCGAAAGTATGAGTCTGATGAGTGAAAATCCCCGGCCAAACCTAGACCTAACATGCGTTATCCTCAAAAATATTGATGGAAGCCAGGTTTAATTGACTGTTTCAGTGTTGTACTTCATTACTACGTGATGCAATCCAGAAATAGCCCAGGATCCAGCCATGAAGTATGAGAAATATGCGAAAGTATGAGCCTGATGAGGGCAAATCCTAGACCTAACCCAGACCTAACATGCGTTATCCTCTAAAATATTCATCAAGACCAGGTTTAATTGAATGTTGCAGTGTGGTACCACATTACTACGTGATCCAAACCAGTAAAAACCCAGGATCCGTTCAACAAGTATGTGAAGAATGCGAAAGTATGAGTCTGATGAGTGAAAATCCCAGGGCTAACCTAGACCTAACATGAATTATTCTCTAAAATATTGATCGAAACCAGGTTTAATTGACTGTTTCAGTGTGGTCCCACATTACTACGTGATCCAAACCGGAAAAAACCCAGGATCCGTTCAACAAGTATGTGAAGAATGCGGAAAGTATGAGCATGATGAGGGCAAATCCCAGACCTATCCCAGACCTAACTTGCGTTGTCCTCAAAAATATTGATCGAAACCTGGTTTAATCGACTGTTTCAGTGTGGTACCACATTACTATGTGATCCAAACCAGAAAATAACCCAGGATCTGTTCAACGAGTATGTGAAGAATGCGAAAGTATGAGTCTGATGAGTGAAAATCCCCGGCCAAACCTAGACCTAACATGCGTTATCCTCAAAAATATTGATGGAAGCCAGGTTTAATTGACTGTTTCAGTGTTGTACTTCATTACTACGTGATGCAATCCAGAAATAGCCCAGGATCCAGCCATGAAGTATGAGAAATATGCGAAAGTATGAGCCTGATGAGGGCAAATCCTAGACCTAACCCAGACCTAACATGCGTTATCCTCTAAAATATTCATCAAGACCAGGTTTAATTGAATGTTGCAGTGTGGTACCACATTACTACGTGATCCAAACCAGTAAAAACCCAGGATCCGTTCAACAAGTATGTGAAAAACGCGAAAGTATGAGTCTGATGAGGGCGAATCCCAGACCTATGCCAGACCTAACTTGCGTTATCCTGTAAAATATTGATCGAAACCAGATTTAATTGACTGTTTCAGCGAGGTACCAAATTACTACGTGATACAATCCAGAAACAGCCCAGGATCTAGCCATGAAATATGAGAAATATGCGAAAGTGTGAGCCTGATGAGGGCAAATCCTAGACTTATCCCAAACCTAACATGCGTTATCCTCTCAAATATTTATCAAGATCAGGTTTAATTGAATGTTTCAGTGTGGTACCACATTACTACGCGAACGAAACCAGAAAAAACCCAGGATCCGTTCAACAAGTATGTGAAGAATGCGAAAGTATGAGTCTGATGAGTGAAAATCCCAGGCCTAACCTAGACCTAACATGCGTTATCCCCTAAAATATTGATCCAAACCAGGTTTAATGGCTCGTTTCAGTGTGGTACCACTTTACTACGTGATCCAAAGCAGAAAAAACCCCGGATCTGTTCAACAAGCATGCGAAAAACGCGAAAGTATGAGTCTGATGAGGTCAAATCCCAGACCTATCCCAGACTTAACTTGCGTTGTCCTCTAAAATATTGATGGAAACCAGGTTTAATTGACTGTTTCAGTGTTGTACTTCATTACTACGTGATGCAATCGAGAAAAAGCCCAGGATCTAGCCGTCAAGTATGAGAAATATGCGAAAGAATGAGCCTGATGAGAGCAAATCCCAGACCTAACCTAGACCTGACATGAATTATTCTCTAGAATATTCATCAAAACCAGGTTTAATTGACTGTTTCAGTGTGGTACCACATTACTACGTGAACCAATCCAGAAATAGCCCAGGATCCAGCCATGAAGTATGAGAAATATGCGAAGGTATGAGCCTGACGAGGGCAAATCCTAGACCTAACCCAGACCTAACATGCGTTATCCTCTAAAATGTTTATCAAGACCAGGTTTAATTGATTGTTTCTGTGTGGTCCCACATTACTACATGATTCAAACCAGAAAATAACCCAGGATCTGTTCAACGAGTATGTGAAGTGTGCGAAAGTATGAGTCTGATGAGGGCAAATCCGAGACCTAACCTAGACCTAACTTGCGTTATCCTCTAAAATATTGATCGAAACCAGGTTTAATTGACTGTTTCAGCGTGGTACCACACTACTACGTGATACAAACCAGAAAAAACCCAGGATCTGTTCAACAAGTATGTGAAAAACGCGAAAGTATGAGCCTGATGAGGGCAAATCCCAGACCTATCCCAGACCTAACTTGCGTTATCCTCATAAATATTGATCGAAACCTGGTTTAATCGACTGTTTCAGTGTGGTACCACATTACTATGTGATCCAAACCAGAAAATAACCCAGGATCTGTTCAACGAGTATGTGATGTGTGCGAAAGTATGAGTCTGATGAGGTCAAATCCCAGACCAATCCCAGACTTAACTTGCGTTATCCTCTAAAATATTAATCGAAACCAGGTTTAGTCGACTGTTTCAGTGTGGTACCACATTACTACGTGATCCAAACCAGAAAAAACCCAGGATCCGTTCAACAAGTATGTGAAGAATGCGAAAGTATGAGCCTGATGAGTGAAAATCCCAGGCCTAACCTAGACCTAACATGCGTTATCCTCTAAAATATTGATCGAAACCTGGTTTAATCGACTGTTTCAGTCTGGTACCACATTACTATGTGATCCAAACCAGAAAATAACCCAGGATCTGTTCAACGAGTATGTGATGTGTGCGAAAGTATGAGTCTGATGATGTCAAATCCCAGACCAATCCCAGACTTAACTTGCGTTATCCTCTAAAATATTGATCGATTCCAGGTTTAGTCGACTGTTTCAGTGTGGTACCACATTACTACGTGAACCACACCAGAAAAAACCCAGGATCCGTTCAACAAGTAAGTTAAAACTGCGACAGTATGACCCTTATGAGAGCAAATCCCAAACCTAACCTAGACCTGACATGCGTTGTCCTCTAAAATATTGATGAAAGCGAGGTTTAATCGACTGTTTCAGTGTGGTACCACATTACTATGTGATCCAAACCAGAAAATAACCCAGGATCTGCTCGAGTATGTGAAGTGTGCCAAAGTATAAGTCTGATGAGGGCAAATCCAAGACCTATCCCAGACCTAACATGCGTTATCCTCTAAAATATATATCAAGACCGGGTTTAATTGATTGTTTCAGTGTGGTCCCACACTACTACGTGATCCAAACCAGAAAAAACCCAGGATCTGTTCAACAAGTATGTGAAAAACGCGGAAAGTATGAGCCTGATGAGGGCAAATCCCAGACCTATCCCAGACCTAACTTGCGTTGTCCTCTAAGATATTCATGGAAACCAGGTTTAATTGACTGTTTCAGTGTTGTACTTCATTACTACGTGATGCAATCCAGAAAAAGCCCAGCATCTAGCCATCAAGTATGAGAAATATGCGAAAGAATGAGCCTGATGAGGGCAAATCCCAGACCTAACCTAGACCTAACATGAATTATTCTCTAAAATATTGATCAAAACCAGGTTTAATTGACTGTTTCAGTGTGGTACCACATTACTATGTGATCCAATCCAGAAATAGCCCAGGATCCAGCCATGAAGTATGAGAAATATGCGAAAGGAGGAGCCTGATGAGGGCAAATCCTAGACCTAACCCAGACCTAGCATGCGTTATCCTCTAAAATATTTATCAAGACCAGGTTTAATTGAATGTTTCAGTGTGGTACCACATTACTACGTGATCCAAACCAGTAAAAACCCAGGATCCGTTCAACAAGTATGTGAGGAATGCGAAAGTATGAGTCTGATGAGTGAAAATCCCCGGCCTAACCTAGACCTAACATGCGTTATCCTCAAAAATATTGATGGAAACCAGGTTTAATTGACTGTTTCAGTGTTGTACTTCATTACTACGTGATGCAATCCAGAAATAGCCCAGGATCCAGCCATGAAGTATGAGAAATATGCGAAAGTATGAGCCTGATGAGGGCAAATCCTAGACCTAACCCAGACCTAACATGCCTTATCCTCTAAAATATTTATCAAGACCAGGTTTAATTGAATGTTGCAGTGTGGTACCACATTACTACGTGATCCAAACCAGTAAAAACCCAGGATCCGTTCAACAAGTATGTGAAGAATGCGAAAGTATGAGTCTGATGAGTGAAAATCCCCGGCCTAACCTAGACCTAACAGGCGTTATCCTCAAAAATGTTGATCGAAACCAGGTTTAATCGACTGTTTCAGTGTGGTACCACACTACTACGTGACCCAAACCAGAAAAAACCCAGGATCTGTTCAACAAGTATGTGAAAAATGCGAAAGTATAAGTCTGATGTGGTCAAATCCCAGAACTATCCCAGACTTAACTTGCGTTATCCTCAAAAATATTGATCCAAACCAGGTTTAATGGACTGTTTTAGTGTGGTACCACTTTACTACGTGATCCAAAGCAGAAAAAACCCTCGATCAGGTCAACATGTATGTTAAAACTGCGAAAGTATGACCCTGATGAGAGCAAATCCCAGGCCTAACCTAGACCTAACATGCGTTGTCCTCTAAAATATTGATGGAAACCAGGTTTAATTGACTGTTTCAGCGTGGTACCACATTACTACGTGGTACAATCCAGAAATAGCCCAGAATCTAGCCATGTAGTATGAGAAATATGCGAAAGTATGAGCCTGACGAGGGCAAATCCTAGACCTGACCCAGACCTAACATGCGTTATCCTCATAAATATTTATCGAAACCTGGTATAATCGACTGTTTCAGTGTGGTACCACATTATTATGTGATCCAAACCAGAAAATAACCCAGGATCTGTTCAACGAGTATGTGAAGTGTGCGAAAGTATGAGTCTGATGAGGGCAAATCCCAGACCTATCCCAGACCTAACATGCGTTATCCTCTAAAATATATATCAAGACCAGGTTTAATTGATTGTTTCGGTGTGGTCCCACATTACTACGTGATCCAAACCAGAAAAAACCCAGGATCCGTTCAACAAGTATGTGAAGAATGCGAAAGTATGAGTCTGATGAGTGAAAATCCCAGACCTATCCTAGGCCTAACATGCGTTATCCTCTAAAATATTGATCCAAACCAGGTTTAATTGACTGTTTCAGCGTGGTACCACATTACTACGTGATACAATCCAGAAATAGCCCAGAATCTAGCCATGAAGTATGAGAAATATGCGAAAGAATGAGCCTGAAGAGAGCAAATCCCAGACCTAACCTGGACCTAACATGAATTATTCTCTAATATATTGATCGAAACCAGGTTTAATTGACTGTTTCAGTGTGGTCCCACATTACTACGTGATCCAAACCAGAAAAAACCCAGGATCTGTTCAACGAGTATGTGAAGTGTGCGAAAGTATGTGTCTGATGAGGGCAAATCCCAGACCTAACCAAGACCTAACATGCGTTATCCTCTAAAATATTGATCGAAACCAGGTTTAATTGACTGTTTCGGTGTGGTACAACATTACTACGTGATCCAATCCAGAAATAGCCCAGGATCTATCCATGAAGTATAAGAAATATGCGAAAGTATGAGCCTGATGAGGGCAAATCCTTGACCTAACCCAGACCTAACATGCGTTATCCTCTAAAATATTTATCAAGACCCGGTTTAATTGATTGTTTCAGTGTGGTACCACATTACTACGTGATCCACAACAGAAAAAACCCAAGATCCGTTCAACAAGTATTTGAGGAATGCGAATGTATGAGTCTGATGAGTGAAAATCCCAGGCCTAACCTAGACCTAATATGCGTTATCCTCAATAATATTGATCGAAACCAGGTTTAATCGCCTGTTTCAGTGTGGTACCACATTACTACGTGATCCAAACCAGAAAAAAACCCAGGATCTGTTCAACGAGTATGTGAAGTGTGCGAAAGTATGAGTCTGATGAGGGCAAATCTCAGACCTATCCCGGACCTAACTTGCGGTATCCTCTAAAATATTGATCGAAACCAGGTTTAATTGAATGTTTCAGTGTCGTACTTCATTACTGCGTGAAGCAATCCAGAAAAAGCCCCGGATCTAGCCATCAAGTATGAGAAATGTGCGAAAGAATGAGCCTGATGAGAGCAAATCCCAGACCTATACCAGACATAACTTGCGTTATCCTCTAAAATATTGATCGAAAACAGGTTTAATTGACTGTTTCGGTGTGGTACAACATTACTACGTGATCCAATCCAGAAATAGCCCAGGATCTATCCATGAAGTATAAGAAATATGCGAAAGTATGAGCCTGATGAGGGCAAATCCCCGACCTATCCCAGACCTATCATGCGTTATCCTCTAAAATATTTATCAAGACCAGGTTTAATTGATTGTTTCAGTGTGGTCCCACATTACTACGTGATCCAAACCAGAAAAAACCCATGATCCGTTCAACAAGTATGTGAAGAATGCGAAAGTATGAGTCTGATGAGTGAAAATCCCAGACCTAACCAAGACCTAACATGCGTTATCCTCTAAAATATTGATCCAAACCAGGTTTAATGGCCTGTTTCAGTGTGGTATCACTTTACTACGTGATCCAAAGCAGAAAAAACCCTCGATCAGGTCAACATGTATGTTAAAACTGCGAAAGTATGACCCTGATGAGGGCAAATCCCAGGCCTATCCTAGACCTAACATGCGTTGTCCTCTAAAATATTGATCGCAACCAAGTTTAATGGACTGTTTCAGTGTGGTACCACACTACTACGTGGTCCAAACCAGAAAAAACCCCGGATCTGTTCAACAAGTATGTGAAAAACGCGAAAGTATGAGTCTGATGAGGTCAAATCCCAGACCCATCCCAGACTTAACTTGCGTTATCCTCTAAAATATTGATCGAAACCAGGTTTAATCGACTGTTTCAGCGTGGTACCACATTACTATGTGATACAATTTTGAAACAGCCCAGGATCTAGCCATGAAGTATGAGAAATATGCGTAAGTATGAGCCTGATGAGGGCAAATCCTAGACCTAACCCAGACCTAACATGCGTTATTCTTAAAATATTTATCAAGATCAGGTTTAATTGATTGTTTCAGTGTGGTACCACATTACTACGTGATCCACACCAGAAAAAAACCCAGGATCCGTTCAGCAAATATGTGAAGAATGCGAAAGTATGAGCCTGATGATTGAAATTCCCCGGCCTAACCTAGACCTAACATGCGTTATCCTCAAAAATATTGATCCAAACCAGGTTTAATTGACTGTTTCAGCGTGGTACCACATTACTACGTGATACAATCCAGAAATAGCCCAGAATCTAGCCATGAAGTATGAGAAATATGCGAAAGAATGAGCCTGAAGAGAGCAAATCCCAGACCTAACCTAGACCTAACATGAATTATTCTCTAATATATTGATCGAAACCAGGTTTAATTGACTGTTTCAGTGTGGTCCCATATTACTACGTGATCCAAACCAGAAAAAACCCAGGATCTAGCCATCAAGTATGAGAAATATGCGAAAGTATGAGCCTGATGAGGGCAAATCCTAGACCTAACCCATACCTAACATGCGTTATCCTCTAAAATATTTATCAAGACCAGGTTTAATTGATTGTATCAGTGTGGTACCACATTACTACGTGATCCACACCAGAAAAAACCCAAGATCCGTTCAACAAGTATGTGAAGAATGCGAAAGTATGAGCCTTATGAGGGCAAATCCTAGACCTAACCCAAACCTAACATGCGTTATCCTCTAAAATATTGATCAAGACCAGGTTTAATTGAATGTTTCAGTGTGGTACCACATTACTACTTGAACCATACCAGAGAAGACCCAGGATCTGTTAAACGAGTCTGTAAAGTGTGCGAAAGTATGAGCCTGATGAGGGCGAATCCCAGACCTATCCCAGACCTAACTTGCGTTATCCTCTAAAATATTGATCGAAACAAGGTTTAATTGACTGTTTCAGCGAGGTACCACATTACTACGTGATACAATCCAGAAACAGCCCAGGATCTAGCCATCAAGTATGAGAAATATGCGAATGTATGAGTCCGATGAGTGAAAATCTCAGGGCTAACCTAGACCTAACATGCCTTATCCTCTAAAATATTGATCCAAACCAGGTTTAGTGGGCTGTTTCAGTGTGGTACCACATTACTGCCCGATCCAAACCAGAAAAAAACCAGGATCTGTTCAACAAGTATGTGAAAAATGCGAAAGTATGACCCTGATGTGGGCAAATCCCAGATCAATCCCAGACCTAACTTGCATTGTCCTCTAAAATATTGATCGAAACCAGGTTTTATTGACTGATTCAGTGTGGTACCACATTACTACGTGATCCAATCCAGAAATAGCCCAGGATCTAGCCATGAAGTATGAGAAATATGCGAAAGTATGAGCCTGATGTGGGCCAATCCTAGACCTAACCCAAACCTAACAAGCGTTATCCTCCAAAATATTTATCAAGACCAGGTTTATTTGAATGTTTCAGTGTGGTACCCCATTACTACGTGATCCAATCCAGAAAAAACCCAGGATCCGTTCAACAAGTATGTGAAAAACGCGGATGTATGAGTCTGATGAGGGCAAATCCCAGACCTATCCCAGACCTAACTTGCGTTGTCCTCTAAGATATTGATGGAAACCAGGTTGAGTTGACTGTTTCAGTGTTGTACTTCATTTGTACGTGATGCAATCCAGAAAAAGCCCAGGATCTAGCAATGAAGTATGAGAAATATGCGAAAGAATGAGCCTGAAGAGAGCAAATCCCAGACCTAACCTAGACCTAACATGAATTATTCTCTAATATATTGATCGAAACCAGGTTTAATTGACTGTTTCAGTGTGGTCCCATATTACTACGTGATCCAAACCAGAAAAAACCCAGGATCTGTTCAACGAGTATGTGAAGTGTGCGAAAGTATGTGTCTGATGAGGGCAAATCCCAGACCTATCCCAGACCTAACATGCGTTATCCTCTAAAATATATATCAAGACCAGGTTTATTTGAATGTTTCAGTGTGGTACCCCATTACTACGTGATCCAAACCAGAAAAAACCCAGGATCCGTTCAAGAAGTATGTGAAGAATGCGAAAGTATGAGTCTGATGAGTGAATATCCCAGACCTAACCTAGGCCTAACATGCGTTATCCTCTAAAATATTGATCGAAACCTGGTTTAATTGACTGTTTCGGTGTGGTACAACATTACTACGTGATCCAATCCAGAAATAGCCCAGGATCTATCCATGAAGTGTAAGAAATATGCGAAAGTATGAGCCTGATGAGGGCAAATCCTTGACCTAACCCAGACCTAACATGCGTTATCCTCTAAAATATTTATCAAGACCCGGTTTAATTGATTGTTTCAGTGTGGTACCACATAACTACGTGATCCACAACAGAAAAAACCCAAGATCCGTTCAACAAGTATTTGAGGAAGGCGAATGTATGAGTCTGATGAGTGAAAATCCCAGGCCTAACCTAGACCTAATATGCGTTATCCTCAATAATATTGATCGAAACCAGGTTTAATCGCCTGTTTCAGTGTGGTACCACCTTACTACGTGATCCAAACCAGAAAAAAACCCAGGATCTGTTCAACGAGTATGTGAAGTGTGCGAAAGTATGAGTCTGATGAGGGCAAATCTCAGACCTATCCCGGACCTAACTTGCGGTATCCTCTAAAATATTGATCGAAACCAGGTTTAATTGACTGTTTCAGTGTGGTACCACTTTCCTACGTGATCCAAAGCAGAAAGAACCCTCGATCAGGTCAACATGCATGTTAAGACTGCAAAAGTATGACCCTGATGAGGGCAAATCCAAGGCCTAACCTGGACCTAACATGCGTTATCTTCTAAAATATTGAGCGAAACCGGTTTAATGGACTGTTTCAGTTTGGTACCACACTACTTCGTGATCCAAACCAGAAAAAACCCAGGATCTGTTCAACAAGTATGTGAAAAACGCGAAACTGTGAGCCTGATGAGGGCAAATCTTAGACCTAACCCAGACCTAAGATGCGTTATCCTCTAGAATATTTATCCAGACCAGGTTTCATTGAATGTTTCAGTGTGGTACCACTTTACTACGTGATCCAATCCAGAAATAGCCCAGGATCCAGCCATCAAGTATGAGAAATATGCGAAAGTATGAGCCTGATGAGAGCAAGTCCCAGACCTAACCTAGACCTAACATGAACTATACTCTAAAATATTGATCGAAACCAGGTCTAATGGACTGTTTCAGTATGGTACCACATTACTACGTGATCCAAACCAGAAAAAACCCAGGATCTGTTCAACAAGTATGTGAGAAACGCGAAAGTATGAGTCTGATGAGGGCAAATCCTAGACCTAACCCAGACCTAACTTGCGTTATCCTCTAAAATATTGATCGGAACCAGGTTCAATTGACTGTTTCAGTGTGGTACCACATTACTACGTGATCCAGTCCAGAAATAGCCCAGGATCCAGCCTTGAAGTATGAGAAATATGCGAAAGTATGACCCTGATGAGGGCAAATCCTAGACCTAACCCAGACCTAACATGCGTTATCCTCTAAAATATTTATCAAGACCAGGTTTAATTGAATGTTTCAGTGTGGTACCACATTACTACGTGATCCAAACCAGTAAAAACCCAGAATCCGTTCAACAAGTATGTGAGAAACGCGAAAGTATGTGCCTGATGAGGGCAAATCCTAGACCTAACCCAGACCTAACTTGCGTTATCCTCTAAAATATTGATCGGAACCAGGTTCAATTGACTGTTTCAGTGTGGTACCACATTACAACGTGATCCAATCCAGAAATAGCCCATGATCTAGGCATGAAGTATCAGAAATATGCGAAAGTATGAGCCTGATCAGGGCAAATCCTAGACGTAACCCGGACCTAACATGCGTTATCCGCAAAAATATTTATCAAGACCAGGTTTAATTGATTGTTTCAGTGTGGTCCCACATTACTACGTGATCCAAACCAGAAAAAACCCAGGATCTGTTCAACAAGTATGTGAGAAACGCGAAAGTATGAGCCTGATGAGGGCAAATCCTAGACCTAACCCAGACCTAACTTGCGTTATCCTCTAAAATATTGATCGGAACCAGGTTCAATTGACTGTTTCAGTGTGGTACCACATTACTACGTGATCCAATCCAGAAATAGCCCATGATCTAGGCATGAAGTATAAGAAATATGCGAAAGTATGAGCCTGATGAGGGCAAATCCTAGACCTAACCCAGACCTAACATGCGTTATCCTCTAAAATATTTATCAAGACCAGGTTTAATTGAATGTTTCAGTGTGGTACCACATTACTACGTGATCCAAACCAGTAAAAACCCAGAATCCGTTCAACAAGTATGTGAAGAATGCGAAAGTATGAGTCTGATGAGTGAAAATCCCCGGCCTAACCTAGACCTAATATGCGTTATCCTCAAAAATATTGATCGAAACCAGGTTTAATCGACTGTTTCCTTGTGGTACTACACTACTACGTGATCCAAACCAGAAAAAAACCCAGGATCTGTTCAACGAGTATGTGAAGTGTGCGCAAGTATGAGTCTGATGAGGGCAAATCTCAGACCTATCCCGGACCTAACTTGCGGTATCCTCTAAAATATTGATCGAAACCAGGTTTAATTGACTGTTTCAGTGTGGTACCACTTTCCTACGTGATCCAAAGCAGAAAGAACCCTCGATCAGGTCAACATGTATGTTAAGACTGCAAAAGTATGACCCTGATGAGGGCAAATCCCAGGCCTAACCTGGACCTAACATGCGTTATCTTCTAAAATATTGAGCGAAACCGGTTTAATGGACTGTTTCAGTTTGGTACCACACTACTTCGTGATCCAAACCAGAAAAAACCCAGGATCTGTTCAACAAGTATGTGAAAAACGCGAAACTGTGAGCATGATGAGGGCAAATCTTAGACCTAACCCAGACCTAACATGCGTTATCCTCAAAAATATTTATGAAGACCAGGTTTAACTGAATGTTTCAGTGTGGTACCACATTACTACGTGATCCATACAAGAAAAAACCCAGGATCTGTTCAACAAGTATGTGAAAAATCCGAAAGCATGAGTCTGATGAGGGCAAATCCCAGACCTAACCTAGACATAACTTTCGTTATCCTCTAAAATATTGTTCGAAACCAGGTTTAGTGGGCTGTTTCTGTGTGGTACCATATTACTGCGCGATCCATACCAGAAAAAACCCAGGATCTGTTCAACAAGTATGTGAAAAATGCGAAAGTATGACCCTGATGTGGGCAAATCCCAGACCTATCCCAGACCTAACTTGCATTGTCCTCTAAAATATTGATCGAAACCAGGTTTAATTGACTGTTTCAGTGTGGTACCACATTACTACGTGATCCAGTCCAGAAATAGCCCAGGATCTAGCCATGAAGTATGAGAAATATGCGAAAGTATGAGCCTGATGTCGACAAATCCTAGACCTAACCCAGACCTAACATGCGTTATCATCTAAAATATTTATCAAGACCTGGTTTAATTGATTGTTTCAGTGTGGTACCACATTACTACGTGAACCATACCAGAAAAAACCCAGGACCCGTTCAACAAGTATGCGAAAAACGCGAAACTGTGACCCTGATGTGGGCAAATCCCAGACCTATCCCAGACCTAACTTGCATTGTCCTCTAAAATATTGATCGAAACCAGGTTTAATTGACTGTTTCAGTGTGGTACCACATTACTACGTGATCCAGTCCAGAAATAGCCCAGGATCTAGCCATGAAGTATGAGAAATATGCGAAAGTATGAGCCTGATGTCGGCAAATCCTAGACCTAACCCAGACCTAACATGCGTTATCATCTAAAATATTTATCAAGACCTGGTTTAATTGATTGTTTCAGTGTGGTACCACATTACTACGTGAACCATACCAGAAAAAACCCAGGATCCGTTCAACAAGTATGCGAAAAACGCGAAACTGTGAGCCTGAGGAGGGCAAATATTAGTCCTAACACAGACCTAAAATGCGTTATCCTCTAAAATATTTATCTAGACCAGGTTTCATTGAATGTTTCAGTGTGGTACCACATTCCTACGTGATCCAATCCAGAAATAGCCCAGGATCCAGCCATGAAGTATGAGAAATATGCGAAAGTATGACCCTGATGAGGGCAAATCCTAGACCTAACCCAGACCTAACATGCGTTATCCTCTAAAATATTTATCAAGACCAGGTTTAATTGAATGTTTCAGTGTGGTACCACATTACTACGTGATCCAAACCAGTAAAAACCCAGAATCCGTTCAACAAGTATGTGAAGAATGCGAAAGTATGAGTCTGATGAGTGAAAATCCCCGGCCTAACCTAGACCTAATATGCGTTATCCTCAAAAATATTGATCGAAACCTGTTTTAATCGACTGTTTCAGTGTGGTACCACATTACTATGTGATCCAAACCAGAAAATAGCCCTGGATCTATCCATGAAGTATAAGAAATATGCGAAAGTATGAGCCTGATGAGGGCAAATCCTAGACCTAACCCAGACCTAACATGCGTTATCCTCAAAAATATTTATGAAGACCAGGTTTAACTGAATGTTTCAGTGTGGTACCACATTACTACGTGATCCATACAAGAAAAAACCCAGGATCTGTTCAACAAGTATGTGAAAAATCCGAAAGCATGAGTCTGATGAGGGCAAATCCCAGGCCTAACCTAGACATAACTTTCGTTATCCTCTAAAATATTGATCGAAACCAGGTTTAGTGGGCTGTTTCAGTGTGGTACCATATTACTGCGCGATCCATACCAGAAAAAACCCAGGATCTGTTCAACAAGTATGTGAAAAATGCGAAAGTATGACCCTGATGTGGGCAAATCCCAGACCTATCCCAGACCTAACTTGCATTGTCCTCTAAAATATTGATCGAAACCAGGTTTAATTGACTGTTTCAGTGTGGTACCACATTACTACGTGATCCAGTCCAGAAATAGCCCAGGATCTAGCCATGAAGTATGAGAAATATGCGAAAGTATGAGCCTGATGTCGGCAAATCCTAGACCTAACCCAGACCTAACATGCGTTATCATCTAAAATATTTATCAAGACCTGGTTTAATTGATTGTTTCAGTGTGGTACCACATTACTACGTGATCCAATCCAGCAATAGCCCAGGATCCAGCCATGAAGTATGAGAAATATGCGAAAGTATGAGCCTGATGAGGGCAAATCCTAGACCTAACCCAGACCTAACATGCGTTATCTTCTAAAATATTTATCAAGACCAGGTTTAATTGAATGTTTCAGTGAGGTACCACATTACTACGTGATCCAAACCAGTAAAAACCCAGGATCCGTCAACTAGTATGAGCAGAATGCGAAAGTATGAGTCTGATGAGTGAAAATCCCCGGCCTAACCTAGACCTAACATGCGTTATCCTCAAAAATATTTATCAAGACCAGGTTTAACTGAATGTTTCAGTGTGGTACCACATTACTACGTGATCCAAACCAGTAAAAACCCAGGATCCGTTCAACAAGTATGAGCAGAATGCGAAAGTATGAGTCTGATGAGTGAAAATCCCCGGCCTAACCTAGACCTAACATGCGTTATCCTCAAAAATATTGATCGAAACCAGGTTTAATCGACTGTTTCAGTGTGGTACCACGCTACTACGTGACCCAATCCAGAAAAAACCCAGGATCTGTTCAACAAGTATGTGAAAAACGCGAAAGTATGAGCCTGATGAGGGCAAATCCCAGACCTATCCCAGACTTAACTTGCGTTATCCTCTAAAATATTGATCGAAACCAGGTTTAATTGACTGTTTCTGTGTGGTACCACATTACTACGTGATACAATCCAGAAATAGCCCAGGATCTATCCATGAAGTATGAGAAATATGTGAAGGTATGAGCCTGACGAGGGCAAATCCTAGACCTAACCCAGACCTAACATGCGTTATCCTCTAAAATATTCATCAAGACCAGGTTTGATTGATTGTTTCTGTGTGGTACCACATTACTACGAGATCCATACCAGAAAAAACCCAGGATCTGTTCAACAAGTATGTGAAAAATGCGAAAGCATGAGTCTGATGAGAGCAAATCCCAGGACTAACCTAGACATAACTTTCGTTATCCTCTAAAATATTGATCGAAACCAGGTTTAGTGGGCTGTTTCAGTGTGGTACCATATTACTGCGCGATCCAGACCAGAAAAAACCCAGGATCTGTTCAACAAGTATGTGAAAAATGCGAAAGTATGACCCTGATGTGGGCAAATCCCAGACCTATCCCAGACCTAACTTGCATTGTCCTCTAAAATATTGATCGAAACCAGGTTTAATTGACTGTTTCAGTGTGGTACCACATTACTACGTGATCCAGTCCAGAAATAGCCCAGGATCTAGCCATGAAGTATGAGAAATATGCGAAAGTATGAGCCTGATGTGGGCAAATCCTAGACCTAACCCAGACCTAACATGCATTATCCTCTAAAATATTGATCCAGACCAGGTTTAGTGGACTGTTTCAGTGTGGTACCACTTTACTACGTGATCCAAAGCAGAAAAAACCCTCGATCAGGTCAACATGTATGTTAGAACTGCGAAAGTATGACCCTGATGGGGGCAAATCCCAGGCCTAACCTAGACCTAACATGAATTATTCTCTAAAATATTGATCGAAACCAGGTTTAATTGACTGTTTCAGTGTTGTACTTCATTACTACCTGTTGCAATCCAGAAACGGCCCAGGATCTAGCCATCAAGTATGAGAAATATGCGAAAGAATGAGCCTGATGAGAGCAAATCCCAGAACTAACCCAGACCTAACATGAATTATTCTCTAAAATATTGATCGAAACCAGGTTTAATTGACTGTTTCAGTGTGGTACCACATTACTACGTGATCCAATCCAGTAATAGCCCAGGATCCAGCCATGAAGTATGAGAAATATACGAAAGTATGAGCCTGATGAAGGCAAATCCTAGACCTAACCCAGACCTAACATGCGTTATCCTCTAAAATATTTATCCAGACCAGGTTTCATTGAATGTTTCAGTGTGGTACCACATTCCTACGTGATCCAATCCAGAAATGGCCCAGGATCCAGCCATGAAGTATGAGAAATATGCGAAAGTATGAGCCTGATGAGGGCAAATCCTAGACCTAACCCAGACCTAACATGCGTTATCTTCTAAAATATTTATCAAGACCAGGTTTAATTGAATGTTTCAGTGAGGTACCACATTACTACGTGATCCAAACCAGTAAAAACCCAGGATCCGTTCAACTAGTATGAGAAGAATGCGAAAGTATGAGTCTGATGAGTGAAAATCCCCGGCCTAACCTAGACCTAACATGCGTTATCCTCAGAAATATTGATCGAAACCAGGTTTAATCGACTGTTTCAGTGTGGTACCACACTACTACGTGACCCAATCCAGAAAAAACCCAGGATCTGTTCAACAAGTATGTGAAAAACGCGAAGGTATGAGCCTGATGAGGGCAAATCCCCGGCCTAACCTACACCTAACATGCGTTATCCTCAAAAATATTGATCGAAACCAGGTTTAATCGACTGTTTCAGTGTGGTACCACACTACTACGTGACGCAATCCAGAAAAAACCCAGGATCCGTTCAACAATTATATGAAGAATGCGAAAGTATGAGTCTGATGAGTGAAAATCCCAGACCTAACCTAGACCTAACATGCGTTATCCTCTAAATTATTGATCCAGACCAGGTTTAATGGACTGTTTCAGTGTGGTCCCACATTACTACGTGATCCAAACCAGAAAAAACCCAGGATCCAGCCATGAAGTATGAGAAATATGCGAAAGTATGAGCCTGATGCGGGCAAATCCTAGACCTAACCGAGACCTAACATGCGTTATCCTCTAAAATATTCATCAAGACCAGGTTTGATTGATTGTTTCCGTGTGGTCCCACATTACTACGTGATCCAAACCAGAAAAAACCCAGGATCCGTTCAACAAGTATGAGAAGAATGCGAAAGTATGAGTCTGATGAGTGAAAATCCCCGGCCTAACCTAGACCTAACATGCGTTATCCTCAAAAATATTTATCAAGACCAGGTTTAACTGAATGTTTCAGTGTGGTACTACATTACTACGTGATCCATACCAGAAAAAACCCAGGATCTGTTCAACAAGTATGTGAAATATGCGAAAGCATGAGTCTGATGAGGGCAAATCCCAGGCCTAACCTAGACATAACTTTCGTTATCCTCTAAAATATTGATCGAAACCAGGTTTAGTGGGCTGTTTCAGTGTGGTACCACATTACTGCGCGATCCAAACCAGAAAAAGCCAGGATCTGTTCAACAAGTATGTGAAAAATGCGAAAGTATGAGCCTGATGAGGGCAAATCCTAGACCTAACCCAAACCTAACATGCGTTATCCTCTAAAATATTGATCGAAACCAGGTTTAATTGCCTGATTCAGTGTGGTACCACATGACTACGTGATCCAATCCAGAAATAGCCCAGGATCTATCCATGAAGTATAAGAAATATGCGAAAGTATGAGCCTGATGAGGGCTAATCCTAGACCTAACCTAGACCTAACATGAATTATTCTCTAAAATATTTATCGAAACCAGGTTTAATTGACTGTTTCAGTGTGGTCCCACATTACTACGTGATCCAAACCAGAAAAAACCCAGGATCCGTTCAACATGTATGTGAAGAATGCGAAAGAATGAGTCTGATGAGTGAAATCCCAGGCCTTACCTAGACCTAACATGCGTTATCCTCAAGAATGTTGATCGAAACCTGGTTTAATCGACTGTTTCAGTGTGGTACCACACTACTATGTGATCCAAACCAGAAAATAGCCCAGGATCTATCCATGAAGTATAAGAAATATGCGAAAGTATGAGCCTGATGAGGGCAAATCCTAGACCTAACCCAGACCTAACATGCGTTATCCTCAAAAATATTTGCCAAGACCAGGTTCAACTGAATGCTTCAGTGTGGTACCACATTACTACGTGATCCATACCAGAAAAAACCCAGGATCTGTTCCACAAGTATGAGAAATATGCGAAAGTATGGGCCTGATGAGGGCAAATCCTAGACCTAACCCAGACCTAACATGCGTTATCATCTAAAATATTTAGCAAGACGTGGTTTAATTGATTGTTTCAGTGTGGTACCACATTACTACGTGAACCATACCATAAAAAACCCAGGATCCGTTCAACAAGTATCTGAAGAATGCGAAAGTATGAGTCTGATGAGTGAAAATCTCAGGGCTAACCTAGACCTAACATGCATTATCCTCTAAAATATTGATCCAAACCAGGTTTAGTGGACAGTTTCAGTGTGGTACCACTTTACTACGTTATCCAAATCAGAAAAAACCCTCGATCAGGTCAACATGTATGTTAGAACTGCGAAAGTATGACCCTGATGAGGGCAAATCCCAGGCCTAACCTAGACCTAACGTGAATTATTCTCTAAAATATTTATCGAAACCAGGTTTAATTGAATGTTTCAGGGAGGTACCACATTACTACGTGATACAATCCAGAAACAGCCCAGGATCTAGCCATGAAGTATGAGAAATATGCGAAAGAATGAGCCTGAAGAGAGCAAATCCCAGACCTAACCTAGACCTAACATGAATTATTCTCTAATATATTGATCGAAACAAGGTTTAATTGACTGTTTCAGCGAGGTACCACATTACTACGTGATACAATCCAGAAACAGCCCAGGATCTAGCCATCAAGTATGAGAAATATGCGAATGTATGAGTCCGATGAGTGAAAATCTCAGGGCTAACCTAGACCTAACATGCCTTATCCTCTAAAATATTGATCCAAACCAGGTTTAGTGGGCTGTTTCAGTGTGGTACCACATTACTGCCCGATCCAAACCAGAAAAAAACCAGGATCTGTTCAACAAGTATGTGAAAAATGCGAAAGTATGACCCTGATGTGGGCAAATCCCAGACCAATCCCAGACCTAACTTGCATTGTCCTCTAAAATATTGATCGAAACCAGGTTTTATTGACTGATTCAGTGTGGTACCACATTACTACGTGATCCAATCCAGAAATAGCCCAGGATCTAGCCATGAAGTATGAGAAATATGCGAAAGTATGAGCCTGATGTGGGCCAATCCTAGACCTAACCCAAACCTAACAAGCGTTATCCTCCAAAATATTTATCAAGACCAGGTTTATTTGAATGTTTCAGTGTGGTACCCCATTACTACGTGATCCAATCCAGAAAAAACCCAGGATCCGTTCAACAAGTATGTGAAAAACGCGGACGTATGAGTCTGATGAGGGCAAATCCCAGACCTATCCCAGACCTAACATGCGTTATCATCTAAAATATTTAGCAAGACGTGGTTTAATTGATTGTTTCAGTGTGGTACCACATTACTACGTGAACCATACCATAAAAAACCCAGGATCCGTTCAACAAGTATCTGAAGAATGCGAAAGTATGAGTCTGATGAGTGAAAATCTCAGGGCTAACCTAGACCTAACATGCATTATCCTCTAAAATATTGATCCAAACCAGGTTTAGTGGACAGTTTCAGTGTGGTACCACTTTACTACGTTATCCAAATCAGAAAAAACCCTCGATCAGGTCAACATGTATGTTAGAACTGCGAAAGTATGACCCTGATGAGGGCAAATCCCAGGCCTAACCTAGACCTAACGTGAATTATTCTCTAAAATATTTATCGAAACCAGGTTTAATTGAATGTTTCAGGGAGGTACCACATTACTACGTGATACAATCCAGAAACAGCCCAGGATCTAGCCATGAAGTATGAGAAATATGCGAAAGAATGAGCCTGAAGAGAGCAAATCCCAGACCTAACCTAGACCTAACATGAATTATTCTCTAATATATTGATCGAAACAAGGTTTAATTGACTGTTTCAGCGAGGTACCACATTACTACGTGATACAATCCAGAAACAGCCCAGGATCTAGCCATCAAGTATGAGAAATATGCGAATGTATGAGTCCGATGAGTGAAAATCTCAGGGCTAACCTAGACCTAACATGCCTTATCCTCTAAAATATTGATCCAAACCAGGTTTAGTGGGCTGTTTCAGTGTGGTACCACATTACTGCCCGATCCAAACCAGAAAAAAACCAGGATCTGTTCAACAAGTATGTGAAAAATACGAAAGTATGACCCTGATGTGGGCAAATCCCAGACCAATCCCAGACCTAACTTGCATTGTCCTCTAAAATATTGATCGAAACCAGGTTTTATTGACTGATTCAGTGTGGTACCACATTACTACGTGATCCAATCCAGAAATAGCCTAGGATCTAGCCATGAAGTATGAGAAATATGCGAAAGTATGAGCCTGATGTGGGCCAATCCTAGACCTAACCCAAACCTAACAAGCGTTATCCTCCAAAATATTTATCAAGACCAGGTTTATTTGAATGTTTCAGTGTGGTACCCCATTACTACGTGATCCAATCCAGAAAAAACCCAGGATCCGTTCAACAAGTATGTGAAAAACGCGGACGTATGAGTCTGATGAGGGCAAATCCCAGACCTATCCCAGACCTAACTTGCGTTGTCCTCTAAGATATTGGTGGAAACCAGGTTGAGTTGACTGTTTCAGTGTTGTACTTCATTTGTACGTGATGCAATCCAGAAAAAGCCCAGGATCTAGCAATGAAGTATGAGAAATATGCGAAAGAATGAGCCTGAAGAGAGCAAATCCCAGACCTAACCTAGACCTAACATGAATTATTCTCTAATATATTGATCGAAACCAGGTTTAATTGACTGTTTCAGTGTGGTCCCATATTACTACGTGATCCAAACCAGAAAAAACCCAGGATCTGTTCAACGAGTATGTGAAGTGTGCGAAAGTATGTGTCTGATGAGGGCAAATCCCAGACCTATCCCAGACCTAACATGCGTTATCCTCTAAAATATATATCAAGACCAGGTTTATTTGAATGTTTCAGTGTGGTACCCCATTACTACGTGATCCAAACCAGAAAAAACCCAGGATCCGTTCAAAAAGTATGTGAAGAATGCGAAAGTATGAGTCTGATGAGTGAATATCCCAGACCTAACCTAGGCCTAACATGCGTTATCCTCTAAAATATTGATCGAAACCAGGTTTAATTGACTGTTTCGGTGTGGTACAACATTACTACGTGATCCAATCCAGAAATAGCCCAGGATCTATCCATGAAGTGTAAGAAATATGCGAAAGTATGAGCCTGATGAGGGCAAATCCTTGACCTAACCCAGACCTAACATGCGTTATCCTCTAAAATATTTATCAAGACCCGGTTTAATTGATTGTTTCAGTGTGGTACCACATAACTACGTGATCCACAACAGAAAAAACCCAAGATCCGTTCAACAAGTATTTGAGGAAGGCGAATGTATGAGTCTGATGAGTGAAAATCCCAGGCCTAACCTAGACCTAATATGCGTTATCCTCAATAATATTGATCGAAACCAGGTTTAATCGCCTGTTTCAGTGTGGTACCACCTTACTACGTGATCCAAACCAGAAAAAAACCCAGGATCTGTTCAACGAGTATGTGAAGTGTGCGAAAGTATGAGTCTGATGAGGGCAAATCTCAGACCTATCCCGGACCTAACTTGCGGTATCCTCTAAAATATTGATCGAAACCAGGTTTAATTGACTGTTTCAGTGTGGTACCACTTTCCTACGTGATCCAAAGCAGAAAGAACCCTCGATCAGGTCAACATGCATGTTAAGACTGCAAAAGTATGACCCTGATGAGGGCAAATCCAAGGCCTAACCTGGACCTAACATGCGTTATCTTCTAAAATATTGAGCGAAACCGGTTTAATGGACTGTTTCAGTTTGGTACCACACTACTTCGTGATCCAAACCAGAAAAAACCCAGGATCTGTTCAACAAGTATGTGAAAAACGCGAAACTGTGAGCCTGATGAGGGCAAATCTTAGACCTAACCCAGACCTAAGATGCGTTATCCTCTAGAATATTTATCCAGACCAGGTTTCATTGAATGTTTCAGTGTGGTACCACTTTACTACGTGATCCAATCCAGAAATAGCCCAGGATCCAGCCATCAAGTATGAGAAATATGCGAAAGTATGAGCCTGATGAGAGCAAGTCCCAGACCTAACCTAGACCTAACATGAACTATACTCTAAAATATTGATCGAAACCAGGTCTAATGGACTGTTTCAGTATGGTACCACATTACTACGTGATCCAAACCGGAAAAAACCCAGGATCTGTTCAACAAGTATGTGAGAAACGCGAAAGTATGAGCCTGATGAGGGCAAATCCTAGACCTAACCCAGACCTAACATGCGTTATCCTCTAAAATATTGATCAAGACCAGGTTTAATTGAATGTTTCAGTGTGGTACCACATTACTACTTGAACCATACCAGAGAAAACCCAGGATCTGTTAAACGAGTCTGTGAAGTGTGCGAAAGTATGAGCCTGATGAGGGCGAATCCCAGACCTATCCCAGACCTAACTTGCGTTATCCTCTAAAATATTGATCGAAACAAGGTTTAATTGACTGTTTCAGCGAGGTACCACATTACTACGTGATACAATCCAGAAACAGCCCAGGATCTAGCCATCAAGTATGAGAAATATGCGAATGTATGAGTCCGATGAGTGAAAATCTCAGGGCTAACCTAGACCTAACATGCCTTATCCTCTAAAATATTGATCCAAACCAGGTTTAGTGGGCTGTTTCGGTGTGGTACCACATTACTGCCCGATCCAAACCAGAAAAAAACCAGGATCTGTTCAACAAGTATGTGAAAAATGCGAAAGTATGACCCTGATGTGGGCAAATCCCAGACCAATCCCAGACCTAACTTGCATTGTCCTCTAAAATATTGATCGAAACCAGGTTTTATTGACTGATTCAGTGTGGTACCACATTACTACGTGATCCAATCCAGAAATAGCCCAGGATCTAGCCATGAAGTATGAGAAATATGCGAAAGTATGAGCCTGATGTGGGCCAATCCTAGACCTAACCCAAACCTAACAAGCGTTATCCTCCAAAATATTTATCAAGACCAGGTTTATTTGAATGTTTCAGTGTGGTACCCCATTGCTACGTGATCCAATCCAGAAAAAACCCAGGATCCGTTCAACAAGTATGTGAAAAACGCGGACGTATGAGTCTGATGAGGGCAAATCCCAGACCTATCCCAGACCTAACTTGCGTTGTCCTCTAAGATATTGATGGAAACCAGGTTGAGTTGACTGTTTCAGTGTTGTACTTCATTTGTACGTGATGCAATCCAGAAAAAGCCCAGGATCTAGCAATGAAGTATGAGAAATATGCGAAAGAATGAGCCTGAAGAGAGCAAATCCCAGACCTAACCTAGACCTAACATGAATTATTCTCTAATATATTGATCGAAACCAGGTTTAATTGACTGTTTCAGTGTGGTCCCATATTACTACGTGATCCAAACCAGAAAAAAACCCAGGATCTGTTCAACGAGTATGTGAAGTGTGCGAAAGTATGAGTCTGATGAGGGCAAATCTCAGACCTATCCCGGACCTAACTTGCGGTATCCTCTAAAATATTGATCGAAACCAGGTTTTATTGACTGTTTCAGTGTGGTACCACTTTCCTACGTGATCCAAAGCAGAAAGAACCCTCGATCAGGTCAACATGCATGTTAAGACTGCAAAAGTATGACCCTGATGAGGGCAAATCCAAGGCCTAACCTGGACCTAACATGCGTTATCTTCTAAAATATTGAGCGAAACCGGTTTAATGGACTGTTTCAGTTTGGTACCACACTACTTCGTGATCCAAACCAGAAAAAACCCAGGATCTGTTCAACAAGTATGTGAAAAACGCGAAACTGTGAGCCTGATGAGGGCAAATCTTAGACCTAACCCAGACCTAAGATGCGTTATCCTCTAGAATATTTATCCAGACCAGGTTTCATTGAATGTTTCAGTGTGGTACCACTTTACTACGTGATCCAATCCAGAAATAGCCCAGGATCCAGCCATCAAGTATGAGAAATATGCGAAAGTATGAGCCTGATGAGAGCAAGTCCCAGACCTAACCTAGACCTAACATGAACTATACTCTAAAATATTGATCGAAACCAGGTCTAATGGACTGTTTCAGTATGGTACCACATTACTACGTGATCCAAACCAGAAAAAACCCAGGATCTGTTCAACAAGTATGTGAGAAACGCGAAAGTATGAGCCTGATGAGGGCAAATCCTAGACCTAACCCAGACCTAACTTGCGTTATCCTCTAAAATATTGATCGGAACCAGGTTCAATTGACTGTTTCAGTGTGGTACCACATTACTACGTGATCCAGTCCAGAAATAGCCCAGGATCCTGCCATGAAGTATGAGAAATATGCGAAAGTATGACCCTGATGAGGGCAAATCCTAGACCTAACCCAGACCTAACATGCGTTATCCTCTAAAATATTTATCAAGACCAGGTTTCATTGAATGTTTCAGTGTGGTACCACATTACTACGTGATCCAAACCAGTAAAAACCCAGAATCCGTTCAACAAGTATGTGAAGAATGCGAAAGTATGAGTCTGATGAGTGAAAATCCCCGGCCTAACCTAGACCTAATATGCGTTATCCTCAAAAATATTGATCGAAACCTGTTTTAATCGACTGTTTCAGTGTGGTACCACATTACTATGTGATCCAAACCAGAAAATAGCCCTGGATCTATCCATGAAGTATAAGAAATATGCGAAAGTATGAGCCTGATGAGGGCAAATCCTAGACCTAACCCAGACCTAACATGCGTTATCCTCAAAAATATTTATGAAGACCAGGTTTAACTGAATGTTTCAGTGTGGTACCACATTACTACGTGATCCATACAAGAAAAAACCCAGGATCTGTTCAACAAGTATGTGAAAAATCCGAAAGCATGAGACTGATGAGGGCAAATCCCAGGCCTAACCTAGACATAACTTTCGTTATCCTCTAAAATATTGATCGAAACCAGGTTTAGTGGGCTGTTTCAGTGTGGTACCATATTACTGCGCGATCCATACCAGAAAAAACCCAGGATCTGTTCAACAAGTATGTGAAAAATGCGAAAGTATGACCCTGATGTGGGCAAATCCCAGACCTATCCCAGACCTAACTTGCATTGTCCTCTAAAATATTGATCGAAACCAGGTTTAATTGACTGTTTCAGTGTGGTACCACATTACTACGTGATCCAGTCCAGAAATAGCCCAGGATCTAGCCATGAAGTATGAGAAATATGCGAAAGTATGACCCTGATGAGGGCAAATCTTAGACCTAACCCAGACCTAAGATGCGTTATCCTCTAGAATATTTATCCAGACCAGGTTTCATTGAATGTTTCAGTGTGGTGCCACTTTACTACGTGATCCAATCCAGAAATAGCCCAGGATCCAGCCATGAAGTATGAGAAATATGCGAAAGTATGAGCCTGATGAGAGCAAGTCCCAGACCTAACCTAGACCTAACATGAACTATACTCTAAAATATTGATCGAAACCAGGTCTAATGGACTGTTTCAGTATGGTCCCACATTACTACGTGATCCAAACCAGAAAAAACCCAGGATCCGTTCAACAAGTATGTTAAGAATGCGAAAGTATGAGTCTGATGAGTGAAAATCCCAGACCTAACCTAGGCCTAACATGCGTTATCCTCTAAAATATTGATCGAAACCAGGTTTAATTGACTGTTTCGGTGTGGTACAACATTACTACGTGATCCAATCCAGAAATAGCCCAGGATCTATCCATGAAGTATAAGAAATATGCGAAAGTATGAGCCTGATGAGGGCAAATCCTTGACCTAACCCAGACCTAACATGCGTTATCCTCTAAAATATTTATCAAGACCCGGTTTAATTGATTGTTTCAGTGTGGTACCACATTACTACGTGATCCACAACAGAAAAAACCCAAGATCCGTTCAACAAGTATTTGAGGAATGCGAATGTATGAGTCTGATGAGTGAAAATCCCAGGCCTAACCTAGACCTAATATGCGTTATCCTCAATAATATTGATCGAAACCAGGTTTAATCGCCTGTTTCAGTGTGGTACCACATTACTACGTGATCCAAACCAGAAAAAACCCAGGATCTGTTCAACAAGTATGTGAGAAACGCGAAAGTATGTGCCTGATGAGGGCAAATCCTAGACCTAACCCAGACCTAACTTGCGTTATCCTCTAAAATATTGATCGGAACCAGGTTCAATTGACTGTTTCAGTGTGGTACCACATTACAACGTGATCCAATCCAGAAATAGCCCATGATCTAGGCATGAAGTATCAGAAATATGCGAAAGTATGAGCCTGATCAGGGCAAATCCTAGACGTAACCCGGACCTAACATGCGTTATCCGCAAAAATATTTATCAAAACCAGGTTTAATTGATTGTTTCAGTGTGGTCCCACATTACTACGTGATCCAAACCAGAAAAAACCCAGGATCTGTTCAACAAGTATGTGAGAAACGCGAAAGTATGAGCCTGATGAGGGCAAATCCTAGACCTAACCCAGACCTAACTTGCGTTATCCTCTAAAATATTGGTCGGAACCAGGTTCAATTGACTGTTTCAGTGTGGTACCACATTACTACGTGATCCAATCCAGAAATAGCCCATGATCTAGGCATGAAGTATAAGAAATATGCGAAAGTATGAGCCTGATGAGGGCAAATCCTAGACCTAACCCAGACCTAACATGCGTTATCCTCTAAAATATTTATCAAGACCAGGTTTAATTGAATGTTTCAGTGTGGTACCACATTACTACGTGATCCAAACCAGTAAAAACCCAGAATCCGTTCAACAAGTATGTGAAGAATGCGAAAGTATGAGTCTGATGAGTGAAAATCCCCGGCCTAACCTAGACCTAATATGCGTTATCTTCTAAAATATTGAGCGAAACCGGTTTAATGGACTGTTTCAGTTTGGTACCACACTACTTCGTGATCCAAACCAGAAAAAAACCCAGGATCTGTTCAACGAGTATGTGAAGTGTGCGCAAGTATGAGTCTGATGAGGGCAAATCTCAGACCTATCCCGGACCTAACTTGCGGTATCCTCTAAAATATTGATCGAAACCAGGTTTAATTGACTGTTTCAGTGTGGTACCACTTTCCTACGTGATCCAAAGCAGAAAGAACCCTCGATCAGGTCAACATGCATGTTAAGACTGCAAAAGTATGACCCTGATGAGGGCAAATCCCAGGCCTAACCTGGACCTAACATGCGTTATCTTCTAAAATATTGAGCGAAACCGGTTTAATGGACTGTTTCAGTTTGGTACCACACTACTTCGTGATCCAAACCAGAAAAAACCCAGGATCTGTTCAACAAGTATGTGAAAAACGCGAAACTGTGAGCATGATGAGGGCAAATCTTAGACCTAACCCAGACCTAAGATGTGTTATCCTCTAGAATACTTATCCAGACCAGGTTTCATTGAATGTTTCAGTGTGGTGCCACTTTACTACGTGATCCAATCCAGAAATAGCCCAGGATCCAGCCATGAAGTATGAGAAATATGCGAAAGTATGAGCCTGATGAGAGCAAGTCCCAGACCTAACCTAGACCTAACATGAACTATACTCTAAAATATTGATCGAAACCAGGTCTAATGGACTGTTTCAGTATGGTATCACATTACTACGTGATCCAAACCAGAAAAAACCCAGGATCTGTTCAACAAGTATGTGAGAAACGCGAAAGTATGAGCCTGATGAGGGCAAATCCTAGACCTAACCCAGACCTAACTTGCGTTATCCTCTAAAATATTGATCGGAACCAGGTTCAATTGACTGTTTCAGTGTGGTACCACATTACTATGTGATCCAATCCAGAAATAGCCCAGGATCCAGCCATGAAGTATGAGAAATATGCGAAAGTATGACCCTGATGAGGGCAAATCTTAGACCTAACCCAGACCTAAGATGCGTTATCCTCTAGAATATTTATCCAGACCAGGTTTCATTGAATGTTTCAGTGTGGTGCCACTTTACTACGTGATCCAATCCAGAAATAGCCCAGGATCCGTTCAACAAGTATGTGAAGAATGCGAAAGAATGAGTCTGATGATTGAAAATCCCAGGCCTAACCTAGACCTAACATGCGGTATCCTCATAAATATTGATCGAAACCTGTTTTAATCGACTGTTTCAGTGTGGTACCACATTACTATGTGATCCAAACCAGAAAATAGCCCTGGATCTATCCATGAAGTATAAGAAATATGCGAAAGTATGAGCCTGATGAGGGCAAATCCTAGACCTAACCCAGACCTAACATGCGTTATCCTCAAAAATATTTATGAAGACCAGGTTTAACTGAATGTTTCAGTGTGGTACCACATTACTACGTGATCCATACAAGAAAAAACCCAGGATCTGTTCAACAAGTATGTGAAAAATCCGAAAGCATGAGTCTGATGAGGGCAAATCCCAGGCCTAACCTAGACATAACTTTCCTTATCCTCTAAAATATTGTTCGAAACCAGGTTTAGTGGGCTGTTTCAGTGTGGTACCATATTACTGCGCGATCCATACCAGAAAAAACCCAGGATCTGTTCAACAAGTATGTGAAAAATGCGAAAGTATGACCCTGATGTGGGCAAATCCCAGACCTATCCCAGACCTAACTTGCATTGTCCTCTAAAATATTGATCGAAACCAGGTTTAATTGACTGTTTCAGTGTGGTACCACATTACTACGTGATCCAGTCCAGAAATAGCCCAGGATCTAGCCATGAAGTATGAGAAATATGCGAAAGTATGAGCCTGATGTCGGCAAATCCTAGACCTAACCCAGACCTAACATGCGTTATCATCTAAAATATTTATCAAGACCTGGTTTAATTCATTGTTTCAGTGTGGTACCACATTACTACGTGAACCATACCAGAAAAAACCCAGGACCCGTTCAACAAGTATGCGAAAAACGCGAAACTGTGACCCTGATGTGGGCAAATCCCAGACCTATCCCAGACCTAACTTGCATTGTCCTCTAAAATATTGATCGAAACCAGGTTTAATTGACTGTTTCAGTGTGGTACCACATTACTACGTGATCCAGTCCAGAAATAGCCCAGGATCTAGCCATGAAGTATGAGAAATATGCGAAAGTATGAGCCTGATGTCGGCAAATCCTAGACCTAACCCAGACCTAACATGCGTTATCATCTAAAATATTTATCAAGACCTGGTTTAATTGATTGTTTCAGTGTGGTACCACATTACTACGTGAACCATACCAGAAAAAACCCAGGATCCGTTCAACAAGTATGCGAAAAGCGCGAAACTGTGAGCCTGAGGAGGGCAAATATTAGTCCTAACACAGACCTAAAATGCGTTATCCTCTAAAATATTTATCTAGACCAGGTTTCATTGAATGTTTCAGTGTGGTACCACATTCCTACGTGATCCAATCCAGAAATAGCCCAGGATCCAGCCATGAAGTATGAGAAATATGCGAAAGTATGACCCTGATGAGGGCAAATCCTAGACCTAACCCAGACCTAACATGCGTTATCCTCTAAAATATTTATCATGACCAGGTTTAATTGAATGTTTCAGTGTGGTACCACATTACTACGTGATCCAAACCAGTAAAAACCCAGAATCCGTTCAACAAGTATGTGAAGAATGCGAAAGTATGAGTCTGATGAGTGAAAATCCCCGGCCTAACCTAGACCTAATATGCGTTATCCTCAAAAATATTGATCGAAACCTGTTTTAATCGACTGCTTCAGTGTGGTACCACATTACTATGTGATCCAAACCAGAAAATAGCCCTGGATCTATCCATGAAGTATAAGAAATATGCGAAAGTATGACCCTGATGAGGGCAAATCCTAGACCTAACCCAGACCTAACATGCGTTATCCTCAAAAATATTTTTGAAGACCAGGTTTAACTGAATGTTTCAGTGTGGTACCACATTACTACGTGATCCATACAAGAAAAAACCCACGATCTGTTCAACAAGTATGTGAAAAATCCGAAAGCATGAGTCTGATGAGGGCAAATCCCAGGCCTAACCTAGACATAACTTTCGTTATCCTCTAAAATATTGATCGAAACCAGGTTTAGTGGGCTGTTTCAGTGTGGTACCATATTACTGCGCGATCCATACCAGAAAAAACCCAGGATCTGTTCAACAAGTATGTGAAAAATGCGAAAGTATGACCCTGATGTGGGCAAATCCCAGACCTATCCCAGACCTAACTTGCATTGTCCTCTAAAATATTGATCGAAACCAGGTTTAATTGACTGTTTCAGTGTGGTACCACATTACTACGTGATCCAGTCCAGAAATAGCCCAGGATCTAGCCATGAAGTATGAGAAATATGCGAAAGTATGAGCCTGATGTCGGCAAATCCTAGACCTAACCCAGACCTAACATGCGTTATCATCTAAAATATTTATCAAGACCTGGTTTAATTGATTGTTTCAGTGTGGTACCACATTACTACGTGATCCAATCCAGAAATAGCCCAGGATCCAGCCATGAAGTATGAGAAATATGCGAAAGTATGAGCCTGATGAGGGCAAATCCTACACCTAACCCAGACCTAACATGCGTTATCTTCTAAAATATTTATCAAGACCAGGTTTAATTGAATGTTTCAGTGAGGTACCACATTACTACGTGATCCAAACCAGTAAAAACCCAGGATCCGTTCAACTAGTATGAGCAGAATGCGAAAGTATGAGTCTGATGAGTGAAAATCCCCGGCCTAACCTAGACCTAACATGCGTTATCCTCAAAAATATTTATCAAGACCAGGTTTAACTGAATGTTTCAGTGTGGTACCACATTACTACGTGATCCAAACCAGTAAAAACCCAGGATCCGTTCAACAAGTATGAGCAGAATGCGAAAGTATGAGTCTGATGAGTGAAAATCCCCGGCCTAACCTAGACCTAACATGCGTTATCCTCAAAAATATTGATCGAAACCAGGTTTAATCGACTGTTTCAGTGTGGTACCACGCTACTACGTGACCCAATCCAGAAAAAACCCAGGATCTGTTCAACAAGTATGTGAAAAACGCGAAAGTATGAGCCTGATGAGGGCAAATCCCAGACCTATCCCAGACTTAACTTGCGTTATCCTCTAAAATATTGATCGAAACCAGGTTTAATTGACTGTTTCTGTGTGGTACCACATTACTACGTGATACAATCCAGAAATAGCCCAGGATCTATCCATGAAGTATGAGAAATATGTGAAGGTATGAGCCTGACGAGGGCAAATCCTAGACCTAACCCAGACCTAACATGCGTTATCCTCTAAAATATTCATCAAGACCAGGTTTGATTGATTGTTTCTGTGTGGTACCACGTTACTACGTGATCCATACCAGAAAAAACCCAGGATCTGTTCAACAAGTATGTGAAAAATGCGAAAGCATGAGTCTGATGAGAGCAAATCCCAGGCCTAACCTAGACATAACTTTCGTTATCCTCTAAAATATTGATCGAAACCAGGTTTAGTGGGCTGTTTCAGTGTGGTACCATATTACTGCGCGATCCAGTCCAGAAATAGCCCAGGATCTAGCCATGAAGTATGAGAAATATGCGAAAGTATGAGCCTGATGTGGGCAAATCCTAGACCTAACCCAGACCTAACATGCATTATCCTCTAAAATATTGATCCAAACCAGGTTTAGTGGACTGTTTCAGTGTGGTACCACTTTACTACGTGATCCAAAGCAGAAAAAACCCTCGATCAGGTCAACATGTATGTTAGAACTGCGAAAGTATGACCCTGATGGGAGCAAATCCCAGGCCTAACCTAGACCTAACATGAATTATTCTCTAAAATATTGATCGAAACCAGGTTTAATTGACTGTTTCAGTGTTGTACTTCATTACTACCTGTTGCAATCCAGAAAAGGCCCAGGATCTAGCCATCAAGTATGAGAAATATGCGAAAGAATGAGCCTGATGAGAGCAAATCCCAGAACTAACCCAGACCTAACATGAATTATTCTCTAAAATATTGATCGAAACCAGGTTTAATTGACTGTTTCAGTGTGGTACCACATTACTACGTGATCCAATCCAGTAATAGCCCAGGATCCAGCCATGAAGTATGAGAAATATACGAAAGTATGAGCCTGATGAGGGCATATCCTAGACCTAACCCAGACCTAACATGCGTTATCCTCTAAAATATTTATCCAGACCAGGTTTCATTGAATGTTTCAGTGTGGTACCACATTCCTACGTGATCCAATCCAGAAATAGCCCAGGATCCAGCCATGAAGTATGAGAAATATGCGAAAGTATGAGCCTGATGAGGGCAAATCCTAGACCTAACCCAGACCTAACATGCGTTATCTTCTAAAATATTTATCAAGACCAGGTTTAATTGAATGTTTCAGTGAGGTACCACATTACTACGTGATCCAAACCAGTAAAAACCCAGGATCCGTTCAACTAGTATGAGAAGAATGCGAAAGTAAGAGTCTGATGAGTGAAAATCCCCGGCCTAACCTAGACCTAACATGCGTTATCCTCAGAAATATTGATCGAAACCAGGTTTAATCGACTGTTTCAGTGTGGTACCACACTACTACGTGACCCAATCCAGAAAAAACCCAGGATCTGTTCAACAAGTATGTGAAAAACGCGAAGGTATGAGCCTGATGAGGGCAAATCCCAGACCTATCCCAGACCTAACTTGCGTTATCCTCTAAAATATTGATCGAAACCAGGTTTAATTGACTGTTACTGTGTGGTACCACATTACTACGTGATACAATCCAGAAATAGCCCAGGATCTATCCATGAAGTATGGGAAATATGCGAAGGTATGAGCCTGACGAGGGCAAATCCTAGACCTAACCCAGAGCTAACATGCGTTATCCTCTAAAATATTCATCAAGACCAGGTTTAATTGATTGTTTCCGTGTGGTCCCACATTACTACATGATCGAAACCAGAAAAAACCCAGGATCCGTTCAACAAGTATGAGAAGAATGCGAAAGTATGAGTCTGATGAGTGAAAATCCCCGGCCTAACCTACACCTAACATGCGTTATCCTCAAAAATATTGATCGAAACCAGGTTTAATCGACTGTTTCAGTGTGGTACCACACTACTACGTGACGCAATCCAGAAAAAACCCAGGATCCGTTCAACAATTATATGAAGAATGCGAAAATATGAGTCTGATGAGTGAAAATCCCAGACCTAACCTAGACCTAACATGCGTTATCCTCTAAATTATTGATCCAGACCAGGTTTAATGGACTGTTTCAGTGTGGTCCCACATTACTACGTGATCCATACCAGAAAAAACCCAGGATCCAGCCATGAAGTATGAGAAATATGCGAAAGTATGAGCCTGATGCGGGCAAATCCTAGACCTAACCCAGACCTAACATGCGTTATCCTCTAAAATATTCATCAAGACCAGGTTTGATTGATTGTTTCCGTGTGGTCCCACATTACTACGTGATCCAAACCAGAAAAAACCCAGGATCCGTTCAACAAGTATGAGAAGAATGCGAAAGTATGAGTCTGATGAGTGAAAATCCCCGGCCTAACCTAGACCTAACATGCGTTATCCTCAAAAATATTTATCAAGACCAGGTTTAACTGAATGTTTCAGTGTGGTACCACATTACTACGTGATCCATACCAGAAAAAACCCAGGATCTGTTCAACAAGTATGTGAAATATGCGAAAGCATGAGTCTGATGAGGGCAAATCCCAGGCCTAACCTAGACATAACTTTCGTTATCCTCTAAAATATTGATCGAAACCAGGTTTAGTGGGCTGTTTCAGTGTGCTACCACATTACTGCGCGATCCAAACCAGAAAAAGCCAGGATCTGTTCAACAAGTATGTGAAAAATGCGAAAGTATGAGCCTGATGAGGGCAAATCCTAGACCTAACCCAAACCTAACATGCGTTATCCTCTAAAATATTGATCGAAACCAGGTTTAATTGCCTGATTCAGTGTGGTACCACATGACTACGTGATCCAATCCAGAAATAGCCCAGGATCTATCCATGAAGTATAAGAAATATGCGAAAGTATGAGCCTGATGAGGGCTAATCCTAGACCTAACCTAGACCTAACATGAATTATTCTCTAAAATATTCATCAAGACCAGGTTTAATTGATTGTTTCCGTGTGGTCCCACATTACTACATGATCCAAACCAGAAAAAACCCAGGATCCGTCCAACAAGTATGAGAAGAATGCGAAAGTATGAGTCTGATGAGTGAAAATCCCCGGCCTAACCTAGACCTAACATGCGTTATCCTCAAAAATATTGATCGAAACCAGGTTTAATCGACTGTTTCAGTGTGGTACCACACTACTACGTGACGCAATCCAGAAAAAACCCAGGATCCGTTCAACAATTATATGAAGAATGCGAAAGTATGAGTCTGATGAGTGAAAATCCCAGACCTAACCTAGACCTAACATGCGTTATCCTCTAAATTATTGATCCAAACCAGGTTTAATGGACTGTTTCAGTGTGGTCCCACATTACTACGTGATCCAAACCAGAAAAAACCCAGGATCCAGCCATGAAGTATGAGAAATATGCGAAAGTATGAGCCTGATGCGGGCAAATCCTAGACCTAATCCAGACCTAACATGCGTTATCCTCTAAAATATTCATCAAGACCAGGTTTAATTGATTGTTTCCGTGTGGTCCCACATTACTACGTGATCCAAACCAGAAAAAACCCAGGATCCATTCAACAAGTATGAGAAGAATGCGAATGTATGAGTCTGATGAGTGAAAATCTCAGGGCTAACCCAGACCTAACATGCATTATCCTCTAAAATATTGATCCAAACCAGGTTTAGTGGACTGTTTCAGTGTGGTACCACTTTACTACGTGATCCAAAGCAGAAAAAACCCTCGATCAGGTCAACATGTATGTTAGAACTGCGAAAGTATGACCCTGATGGGGGCAAATCCCAGGCCTAACCTAGACCTAACATGAATTATTCTCTAAAATATTGATCGAAACCAGGTTTAATTGACTGTTTCAGTGTTGTACTTCATTACTACCTGTTGCAATCCAGAAAAGGCCCAGGATCTAGCCATCAAGTATGAGAAATATGCGAAAGAATGAGCCTGATGAGAGCAAATCCCAGAACTATCCCAGACCTAACATGAATTATTCTCTAAAATATTGATCGAAACCAGGTTTAATTGACTGTTTCAGTGTGGTACCACATTACTACGTGATCCAATCCAGTAATAGCCCAGGATCCAGCCATGAAGTATGAGAAATATACGAAAGTATGAGCCTGATGAGGGCAAATCCTAGACCTAACCCAGACCTAACATGCGTTATCCTCTAAAATATTTATCCAGACCAGGTTTCATTGAATGTTTCAGTGTGGTACCACATTCCTACGTGATCCAATCCAGAAATAGCCCAGGATCCAGCCATGAAGTATGAGAAATATGCGAAAGTATGAGCCTGATGAGGGCAAATCCTAGACCTAACCCAGACCTAACATGCGTTATCTTCTAAAATATTTATCAAGACCAGGTTTAATTGAATGTTTCAGTGAGGTACCACATTACTACGTGATCCAAACCAGTAAAAACCCAGGATCCGTACAACTAGTATGAGAAGAATGCGAAAGTATGAGTCTGATGAGTGAAAATCCCCGGCCTAACCTAGACCTAACATGCGTTATCCTCAAAAATATTCATCGAAACCAGGTTTAATCGACTGTTTCAGTGTGGTACCACACTACTACGTGACGCAATCCAGAAAAAACCCAGGATCCGTTCAACAATTATATGAAGAATGCGAAAGTATGAGTCTGATGAGTGAAAATCCCAGACCTAACCTAGACCTAACATGCGTTATCCTCTAAATTATTGATCCAAACCAGGTTTAATGGACTGTTTCAGTGTGGTCCCACATTACTACGTGATCCAAACAAGAAAAAACCCAGGATCCAGCCATGAAGTATGAGAAATATGCGAAAGTATGAGCCTGATGCGGGCAAATCCTAGACCTAACCCAGACCTAACATGCGTTATCCTCTAAAATATTCATCAAGACCAGGTTTAATTGATTGTTTCCGTGTGGTCCCACATTACTACGTGATCCAAACCAGAAAAAACCCAGGATCCATTCAACAAGTATGAGAAGAATGCGAATGTATGAGTCTGATGAGTGAAAATCCCCGGCCTAACCTAGACCTAACATGCGTTATCCTCAAAAATATTTATCAAGACCAGGTTTAACTGAATGTTTCAGTGTGGTACCACATTACTACGTGATCCATACCAGAAATAACCCAGGATCTGTTCAACAAGTATGTGAAAAATGCGAAAGCATGAGTCTGATGAGAGCAAATCCCAGGCCTAACCTAGACATAACTTTCGTTATCCTCTAAAATATTGATCGAAACCTGGTTTAGTGGGCTGTTTCAGTGTGGTACCACATTACTGCCCGATCCAAACCAGAAAAAACCCAGGATCTGTTCAACAAGTATGTGAAATATGCGAAAGCATGAGTCTGATGAGGGCAAATCCCAGGCCTAACCTAGACATAACTTTCGTTATCCTCTAAAATATTGATCGAAACCAGGTTTAGTGGGCTGTTTCAGTGTGGTACCACATTACTGCGCGATCCAAACCAGAAAAAGCCAGGATCTGTTCAACAAGTATGTGAAAAATGCGAAAGTATGAGCCTGATGAGGGCAAATCCTAGACCTAACCCAAACCTAACATGCGTTATCCTCTAAAATATTGATCGAAACCAGGTTTAATTGCCTGATTCAGTGTGGTACCACATGACTACGTGATCCAATCCAGAAATAGCCCAGGATCTATCCATGAAGTATAAGAAATATGCGAAAGTATGAGCCTGATGAGGGCAAATCCTAGACCTAACCTAGACCTAACATGGATTATTCTCTAAAATATTTATCGAAACCAGGTTTAATTGACTGTTTCAGTGTTGTACTTCATTACTACGTGATGCAATCCAGAAAAAGCCCAGGATCTACCCATCAAGTATGAGAAATATGCGAAAGTATGAGCCTGATGAGGGCAAATCCTAGACCTAACCCATACCTAACATGCGTTATCCTCTAAAATATTTATCAAGACCAGGTTTAATTGATTGTATCAGTGTGGTACCACATTACTACGTGATCCACACCAGAAAAAACCCAAGATCCGTTCAACAAGTATGTGAAGAATGCGAAAGTATGAGCCTTATGAGGGCAAATCCTAGACCTAACCCAAACCTAACATGCGTTATCCTCTAAAATATTGATCAAGACCAGGTTTAATTGAATGTTTCAGTGTGGTACCACATTACTACTTGAACCATACCAGAGAAAACCCAGGATCTGTTAAACGAGTCTGTGAAGTGTGCGAAAGTATGAGCCTGATGAGGGCGAATCCCAGACCTATCCCAGACCTAACTTTCGTTATCCTCTAAAATATTGATCGAAACAAGGTTTAATTGACTGTTTCAGCGAGGTACCACATTACTACGTCATACAATCCAGAAACAGCCCAGGATCTAGCCATGAAGTATGAGAAATATGCGAAAGTATGAGCCTGATGTGGGCCAATCCTAGACCTAACCCAAACCTAACATGCGTTATCCTCTAAAATATTTATCAAGACCAGGTTTATTTGAATGTTTCAGTGTGGTACCCCATTACTACGTGATCCAAACCAGAAGAAACCCAGGATCCGTTCAACAAGTATGTGAAAAACGCGGACGTATGAGTCTGATGAGGGCAAATCCCAGACCTATCCCAGACCTAACTTGCGTTGTCCTCTAAGATATTGATGGAAACCAGGTTTAATTGACTGTTTCAGTGTTGTACTTCACTACTACGTGATGCAATCCAGAAAAAGCCCAGGATCTAGCCATCAAGTATGAGAAAGATGCGAATGTATGAGTCCGATGAGTGAAAATCTCAGGGCTAACCTAGACCTAACATGCCTTATCCTCTAAAATATTGATCCAAACCAGGTTTAGTGGGCTGTTTCAGTGTGGTACCACATTACTGCCCGATCCAAACCAGAAAAAAACCAGGATCTGTTCAACAAGTATGTGAAAAATGCGAAAGTATGACCCTGATGTGGGCAAATCCCAGACCTATCCCAGACCTAACTTGCATTGTCCTCTAAAATATTGATCGAAACCAGGTTTTATTGACTGATTCAGTGTGGTACCACATTACTACGTGATCCAATCCAGAAATAGCCCAGGATCTAGCCATGAAGTATGAGAAATATGCGAAAGTATGAGCCTGATGTGGGCCAATCCTAGACCTAACCCAGACCTAACATGCGTTATCCTCTAAAATATTTATCAAGACCAGGTTTAACTGAATGTTTCAGTACGGTACCACATTACTACGTGATCCATACCAGAAAAAAACCCAGGATCTGCTCAACAATTATGTGAAAAATGCGAAAGCATGAGTCTGATGGGGGCAAATCCCAGGCCTAACCAAGACATAACTTTCGTTATCCTCTAAAATATTGATCGAAACCAGGTTTAGTGGGCTGTTTCAGTGTGGTACCACAATACTGCCCGATCCAAACCAGAAAAAGCCAGGATCTGTTCAACAAGTATGTGAAAAATGCGAAAGTATGAGCCTGATGAGGGCAAATCCTAGACCTATCCCAAACCTAACATGCGTTATCCTCTAAAATATTGATCAAGACCAGGTTTAATTGAATGTTTCAGTGTGGTACCACATTACTACGTGAACCAAACCAGAAAAAACCCAGGATCTGTTAAACGAGTCTGTGAAGTGTGCGAAAGTATGACACTGATGAGGGCGAATCCCAGACCTATCCCAGACCTAACTTGCGTTACCCTCTAAGATATTGATGGAAACCAGGTTTAATTGACTGTTTCAGTGTTGTACTTCATTACTATGTGATGCAAACCAGAAAAAATCCAGGATCCGTTCAACAAGAATGTGAAGAATGCGAAAGAATGAGTCTGATGAGAGAAAATCCCAGGCCTAACCTAGACCTAACATGCGTTATCCTCAAAAATATTGATCGAAACAAGGTTTAATTGACTGTTTCAGCGTGGTACCACATTACTACGTGATACAATCCAGAAACAGCCCAGGATCTAGCCACGAAGTATGAGAAGTATGCGAAAGTATGAGCCTGATGTGGGCAAATCCTAGACCTAACCCAAACCTAACATGCGTTATCCTCTAAAATACTTATCAAGACCAGGTTTCGTTGAATGTTTCAGTGTGGTACCACATTACTACGTGATCCAAACCAGAAAAAACCCAGGATCCGTTCAACAAGTATGTGAAAAACGCGAACGTATGAGTCTGATGTGGGCAAATCCCAGACCTATCCCAGACCTAACTTGCGTTGTCCTCTAAGATATTGATGGAAACCAGGTTTAATTAACTGTTTCAGTGTTTGACTTCATTACTACGTGATGCAATCCAGAAAAAGCCCAGGATCTGGACATCAAGTATGAGAAATATGCGAAAGAATGAGCCTGATGAGAGCAAATCCTAGACCTAACCCAGACCTAACATGAATTATTCTCTAAAATATTGATCGATACCGGGTTTAATTGACTGTTTCAGTGTGGTACCACATTACTACGTGATCCAAACCAGTAAAAACCCAGGATCCGTTCAACAAGTATGTGAAGAATGCGAAAGTATGAGTCTGATGAGTGAAAATCCTCGGCCTAACCTAGACCTAACATGCGTTATCCTCAAAAATATTGATCGAAACCAGGTTTAATCGACTGTTTCAGTGTGGTACCACATTACTACGTGATCCAAACCAGAAAAAAACCCAGGATCTGTTCAACAAGTATGTGAAGTATGCGAAAGTATGAGCCTGATGAGGGCAAATCCCAGGCCTAAACTAGACATAACTTTCGTTATCCTCTAAAATATTGATCGAAACCAGGTTTAATTGACTGTTTTAGTGTGGTACCACTTTACTACGTGATCCAAAGCAGAAAAAACCCTCGATCAGGTCAACATGCATGTTAAAACTGCCAAAGTATGAGCCTGATGAGGGCAAATCCTAGACCTAACCCAGACCTAACTTGCGTTATCCTCTAAAATATTGATCAAGACCAGGTTTAATCGACTGTTTCAGTGTGGTACCACATTACTACGTGATCCAAACCAGAAAATAACCCAGGATCTGTTCAACGAGTATGTGAAGTGTGCGAAAGTATGAGTCTGATGAGGTCAAATCCCAGACCTATCCCAGACTTAACTTACGTTATCCTCTAAAATATTGATCGAAACCAGGTTTAATTGACTGTTTCAGCGTGGTACCACATTACTACGTGATACAATCCAGAAACAGCCCAGGATCTAGCCATGAAGTATGAGAAATATGCGAATGTATGAGCCTGATGAGGGCAAATCCTAGACCTAACCCAAACCTGACATGCGTTATCCTCTAAAATATTTACCAAGACCAGGTTTCATTGAATGCTTCAGTGTGGTACCACATCACTACGTGAACCAAACCAGAAAAAACCCAGGATCCGTTCAACAAGTATGTGAAGAATGCGAAAGTATGAGTCTGATGAGTGAAAATCCCAGGGCCAACCTAGACCTAACATGCGTTATCCTGTAAAATATTGATCCAAACCAGGTTTAATGGGCTGTTTCAGTGTGGTACCACTTTACTACGTGATCCAAAGCATTAAGAACCCTCGATCAGGTCAACATGTATGTTAAAACTGCGAAAGTATGACCCTGATGAGGGCAAATCCCAGGCCTTACCTAGACCTAACATGCGTTGTCCTCTAAAATATTGATGGAAACCAGGTTTAATTGACTGTTTCAGTGTTGTACTTCATTACTACGTGATGCAATCCAGAAAAAGCCCAGGATCTAGCCATGAAGTATGAGAAATATGCGAAAGTATGAGCCTGATGAGGGCAAATCCTAGACCTAACCCAAACCTAACATGCGTTATCCTCTAAAATATTGATCCAAACCGGGTTTAATGGACTGCTTCTGTGTGGTACCACTTCACTACGTGATCCAAAGCGGAAAAAACCCAGGATCCGTTCAACAAGTATGTGAAGAATGCGAAAGTATGAGTCTGATGAGTGAAAATCCTCGGCCTAACCTAGACCTAACATGCGTTATCCTCAAAAATATTGATCGAAACCAGGTTTAATCGTCTGTTTCAGTGTGATACCACATTACTACGTGATCCAAACCAGAAAAAAACCCAGGATCTTGTCAACGAGCATGTGAAGTGTGCGAAAGTATGAGTCTGATGAGGGCTAATCCCAGACCTATCCCTGACCTAACTTGCGTTATCCTCTAAAATATTAATCGAAACCAGGTTTAATCGACTGTTTCAGTGTGGTACCACATTACTACGTGATCCAAACCAGAAAAAAACCCAGGATCTTGTCAACGAGCATGTGAAGTGTGCGAAAGTATGAGTCTGATGAGGGCTAATCCCAGACCTATCCCAGACCTAACTTGCGTTATCCTCTAACATAATGATCGAAACCAGGTTTAATTGACTGTTTTAGTTGTGGCACCACTTTACTACGTGATCCAAAGCAGAAAAAACCCTCGATCAGGTCAACATGCATGTTAAAACTGCGAAAGTATGACCCTGATGAGGGCAAATCCCAGGCCTAACCTAGACCTAACTTGCGTTATCCTCTAAAATATTGATCGAAACCAGGTTTAATTGACTGTTTCAGCGTGGTACCACATTACTACGTGATACAATCCAGAAAAAGCCCAGGATCTAGCCATCAAGTATGAGAAATATGCGAAAGTATGAGCCTGACGATAGCAAATCCTAGACCTAACCCAGACCTAACATGCGTTATCCTCTAAAATATTTATCAAGACCAGGTTTAATTGATTGTTTCAGTGTGGTCCCACATTACTACGTGATCCAAACCAGAAAATACCCAGGATCCGTTCAACATGTATGTGAAAAACGCGGACGTATGAGTCTGATGAGGGCAAATCCCAGACCTATCCCAGACCTAACTTGCGTCGTCCTCTAAGATATTGATGGAAACCAGGTTTAATTGACTGTTTCAGTGTTGTACTTCATTACTACGTGATGCAATCCAGAAAAAGCCCAGGATCTAGCCATCAAGTATGAGAAATATGCGAATGTATGAGTCTGATGAGTGAAAATCTCAGGGCTAACCTAGACCTAACATGCCTTATCCTCTAAAATATTGATCCAAACCAGGTTTAGTGGGCTGTTTCAGTGTGGTACCACATTACTGCCCGATCCAAACCAGAAAAAAACCAGGATCTGTTCAACAAGTATGTGAAAAATGCGAAAGTATGACCCTGATGTGGGCAAATCCCAGACCTATGCCAGACCTAACTTGCATTGTCCTCTAAAATATTGATCGAAACCAGGTTTAATTGACGGATTCAGTGTGGTACCACATTACTACGTGATCCAATCCAGAAATAGCCCAGGATCTAGCCATGAAGTATGAGAAATATGCGAAAGTATGAGCCTGATGTGGGCCAATCCTAGACCTAACCCAAACCTAACATGCGTTATCCTCTAAAATATTTATCAAGACCAGGTTTATTTGAATGTTTCAGTGTGGTACCCCATTACTACGTGATCCAAACCAGAAAAAACCCAGGATCCGTTCAACAAGTATGTGAAAAACGCGGACGTATGAGTCTGATGAGGGCAAATCCCAGACCTATCCCAGACCTAACTTGCGTTGTCCTCTAAGATATTGATGGAAACCAGGTTTAATTGACTGTTTCAGTGTTGTACTTCATTACTACGTGATGCAATCCAGAAAAAGCCCAGGATCTAGCCATCAAGTATGAGAAATATGCGAGAGTATGAGCCTGACGAGAGCAAATCCTAGACCTAACCCAGACCTAACATGCGTTATCCTCTAAAATATTTATCAAGACCAGGTTTAATTGATTGTTTCAGTGTGGTCCGACATTACTACGTGATCCAAACCAGAAAAAACCCAGGATCCGTTCAACAAGTATGTGAAAAACGCGGACGTATGAGTCTGATGAGGGCAAATCCCAGACCTATCCCAAACCTAACTTGCGTTGTCCTCTAAGATATTGATGGAAACCAGGTTTAATTGACTGTTTCAGTGTTGTACTTCATTACTACGTGATGCAATCCAGAAAAAGCTCAGGATCTAGCCATCAAGTATGAGAAATATGCGAATGTATGAGTCTGATGAGTGAAAATCTCAGGGCTAACCTAGACATAACATGCATTATCCTCTAAAATATTGATCCAAACCAGGTTTAGTGTACTGCTTCAGTGTGGTACCACTTTACTACGTGATCCAAAGCAGAAAAAACCCTCGATCAGGTCAACACGTATGTTAGAACTGCGAAAGTATGACCTTGATGAGAGCAAATCCCAGGCCTAACCTAGACCTAACATTAATTATTCTCTAAAATATTTATCGAAACCATGTTTAATTGTCTGGTACAGTGTTGTACATCATTACTACGTGATGCAATTCAGAAAAAGCCCAGGATCTAGCCATGAAGTATAAGAAATATGCGAAAGTATGAGCCTGATGAGGGCAAATCCTAGACCTAACCCAGACCTAACATGCGTTATCCTCTAAAATATTTATCAAGACCTGGTTTAATTGATTGTTTCAGTGTGGTCCCACATTTCTACGTGATGCAAACCAGAAAAAACCCAGGATCCGTTCAACAAGAATGTGAAGAATGCGAAAGAATGAGTCTGATGAGAGAAAATCCCAGGCCTAACCTAGACCTAACATGCGTTATCCTCAAAAATATTGATCGAAACCAGGTTTAATCGACTGTTTCAGTGTGGTACCACATTACTATGTGATCCAAACCAGAAAATAGCCCAGGATCTATCCATGAAGTATAAGAAATATGCGAAAGTGTGAGCCTGATGAGGGCAAATCCAAGACCTAACCCAGACCTAACATGCGTTATCCTCAAAAATATTTATCAAGACCAGGTTTAACTGAATGTTTCAGTACGGTACCACATTACTACGTGATCCATACCAGAAAAAAACCCAGGATCTGCTCAACAATTATGTGAAAAATGCGAAAGCATGAGTCTGATGGGGGCAAATCCCAGGCCTAACCAAGACATAACTTTCGTTATCCTCTAAAATATTGATCGAAACCAGGTTTAGTGGGCTGTTTCAGTGTGGTACCACAATACTGCCCGATCCAACCCAGAAAAAGCCAGGATCTGTTCAACAAGTATGTGAAAAATGCGAAAGTATGAGCCTGATGAGGGCAAATCCTAGACCTAACCCAAACCTAACATGCGTTATCCTCTAAAATATTGATCAAGACCAGGTTTAATTGAATGTTTCAGTGTGGTACCACATTACTACGTGAACCAAACCAGAAAAAACCCAGGATCTGTTAAACGAGTCTGTGAAGTGTGCGAAAGTATGACACTGATGAGGGCGAATCCCAGACCTATCCCAGACCTAACTTGCGTTATCCTCTAAGATATTGATGGAAACCAGGTTTAGTTGACTGTTTCAGTGTTGTACTTCATTACTATGTGATGCAAACCAGAAAAAACCCAGGATCCGTTCAACAAGAATGTGAAGAATGCGAAAGAATGAGTCTGATGAGAGAAAATCCCAGGCCTAACCTAGACCTAACATGCGTTATCCTCAAAAATATTGCTCGAAACAAGGTTTAATTGACTGTTTCAGCGTGGTACCACATTACTACGTGATACAATCCAGAAACAGCCCAGGATCTAGCCACGAAGTATGAGAAGTATGCGAAAGTATGAGCCTGATGTGGGCAAATCCTAGACCTAACCCAAACCTAACATGCGTTATCCTCTAAAATACTTATCAAGACCAGGTTTCGTTGAATGTTTCAGTGTGGTACCACATTACTACGTGATCCAAACCAGAAAAAACCCAGGATCCGTTCAACAAGTATGTGAAAAACGCGAACGTATGAGTCTGATGAGGGCAAATCCCAGACCTATCCCAGACCTAACTTGCGTTGTCCTCTAAGATATTGATGGAAACCAGGTTTAATTGACTGTTTCAGTGTTGTACTTCATTACTACGTGATGCAATCCAGAAAAAGCCCAGGATCTGGACATCAAGTATGAGAAATATGCGAAAGAATGAGCCTGATGAGAGCAAATCCTAGACCTAACCCAGACCTAACATGAATTATTCTCTAAAATATTGATCGATCCCGGGTTTAATTGACTGTTTCAGTGTGGTACCACATTACTACGTGATCCAAACCAGAAAAAAACCCAGGATCTGTTCAACAAGTATGTGAAGTATGCGAAAGTATGAGCCGGATGAGGGCAAATCCCAGGCCTAAACTAGACATAACTTTCGTTATCCTCTAAAATATTGATCGAAACCAGGTTTAATTGACTGTTTTAATGTGGTACCACTTTACTACGTGATCCAAAGCAGAAAAAACCCTCGATCAGGTCAACATGCATGTTAAAACTGCCAAAGTATGAGCCTGATGAGGGCAAATCCTAGACCTAACCCAAACCTAACATGCGTTATCCTCTAAAATATTGATCAAGACCAGGTTTAATTGAATGTTTCAGTGTGGTACCACATTACTACGTGAACCAAACCAGAAAAAACCCAGGATCTGTTAAACGAGTCTGTGAAGTGTGGAAAGTATGACCCTGATGAGGGCGAATCCCAGACCTATCCCAGACCTAACTTTTTTTTTTTTTTTTTTTTTTTTTTTTTTTTTTTTTTTTTTGTCGTGGGGAAAATCTTCGAAAGACTCCCTCCCACCTCCTTGGGGAGAGTTGGGAGGGGTGTGTGGGATTCCCCGCGCCCGTACAACGACAGGCGCGGGACCTACCCACTAAAAACCCCACGGTGACCCTTCGGCACGCTTTGGGAGGATACCGGGAATCGCTCGAAGCATTCTTCCGGTATCCTCCCCGTGCCCGCGCTTTCGCGCCCATCCCCCGGGGGGACAATCGGTCCCCCCAGTAGACACACTGCCTCATAGCGGCGGGACGGGGCCACTCCATCCCGCCGCTATCCGTCCCGGGGCCGCGTTTAGTGGCGGCTGCGAGCCCCAACTCGCAACCGCCCGCGACCCCGTTTCCACCCCTCGACGGCCGGGCGTTCATGGCCGCACCAGACCGCCGAGGGTGCCTCCCCTTGCGTCGGACCGGTAGGGGGAGGCACTCCTACCCCCAACCGGTCCGACCCGGCGCCGCCTGGCGGGAGGAGGGTCCCCTCAGGACCACCCTCCCAGCCTAGGTCATCCGCCACGCCGAGGCGGCCGCCCGCGACGCCTCGCGACCGGGCGACGACCTCGGGCCACCGCACGAGCGCGCGCTTCCGCACGCCGCTGAAGCTCGCGCTCCCTCCCCGCGGCCTCCTTCTGCAACATTACGTTCTCGCAGAAGGAGGCCACGGCCCTCCACTTCTCCTCGCTGCCGAGCATGGCGCGCACCACGCCCGGCAACGAGACATCCCGCCCGACGACGCCGACCAGGACACGGCGCTGCCCCTCCCACGCGGGGCATACATCCCAGACCTAACTTGCGTTATCCTCTAAAATATTGATCAAGACCAGGTTTAATCGACTGTTTCAGTGTGGTACCACATTACTACGTGATCCAAACCAGAAAATAACCCAGGATCTGTTCAACGAGTATGTGAAGTGTGCGAAAGTATGAGTCTGATGAGGTCAAATCCCAGACCTATCCCAGACTTAACTTACGTTATCCTCTAAAATATTGATCGAAACCAGGTTTAATTGACTGTTTCAGCGTGGTACCACATTACTACGTGATACAATCCAGAAACAGCCCAGGATCTAGCCATGAAGTATGAGAAATATGCGAATGTATGAGCCTGATGAGGGCAAATCCTAGACCTAACCCAAACCTGACATGCGTTATCCTCTAAAATATTTACCAAGACCAGGTTTCATTGAATGTTTCAGTGTGGTACCACATCACTACGTGAACCAAACCAGAAAAAACCCAGGATCCGTTCAACAAGTATGTGAAGAATGCGAAAGTATGAGTCTGATGAGTGAAAATCCCAGGGCCAACCTAGACCTAACATGCGTTATCCTGTAAAATATTGATCCAAACCAGGTTTAATGGACTGTTTCAGTGTGGTACCACTTTACTACGTGATCCAAAGCATTAAGAACCCTCGATCAGGTCAACATGCATGTTAAAACTGCGAAAGTATGACCCTGATGAGGGCAAATCCCAGGCCTTACCTAGACCTAACATGCGTTGTCCTCTAAAATATTGATGGAAACCAGGTTTAATTGACTGTTTCAGTGTTGTACTTCATTACTACGTGATGCAATCCAGAAAAAGCCCAAGATCTAGCCATGAAGTATGAGAAATACGCGAAAGTATGAGGCTGATGAGGGCAAATCCCAGACCTAACCCAAACCTAACATGCGTTATCCTCTAAAATATTGATCCAAACCGGGTTTAATGGACTGCTTCTGTGTGGTACCACTTCACTACGTGATCCAAAGCGGAAAAAACCCAGGATCCGTTCAACAAGTATGTGAAGAATGCGAAAGTATGAGTCTGATGAGTGAAAATCCTCGGCCTAACCTAGACCTAACATGCGTTATCCTCAAAAATATTGATCGAAACCAGGTTTAATCGTCTGTTTCAGTGTGGTACCACATTACTACGTGATCCAAACCAGAAAAAAACCCAGGATCTTGTCAACGAGCATGTGAAGTGTGCGAAAGTATGAGTCTGATGAGGGCTAATCCCAGACCTATCCCAGACCTAACTTGCGTTATCCTCTAAAATATTAATCGAAACCAGGTTTAATCGACTGTTTCAGTGTGGTACCACATTACTACGTGATCCAAACCAGAAAAAAACCCAGGATCTTGTCAACGAGCATGTGAAGTGTGCGAAAGTATGAGTCTGATGAGGGCTAATCCCAGACCTATCCCAGACCTAACTTGCGTTATCCTCTAACATAATGATCGAAACCAGGTTTAATTGACTGTCTTAGTTGTGGCACCACTTTACTACGTGATCCAAAGCAGAAAAAACCCTCGATCAGGTCAACATGCATGTTAAAACTGCGAAAGTATGACCCTGATGAGGGCAAATCCCAGGCCTAACCTAGACCTAACTTGCGTTATCCTCTAAAATATTGATCGAAACCAGGTTTAATTGCCTGATTCAGTGTGGTACCACATGACTACGTGATCCAATCCAGAAATAGCCCAGGATCTAGCCATGAAGTATGAGAAATATGCGAAAGTATGAGCCTGATGTGGGCCAATCCTAGACCTAACCCAAACCTAACATGCGTTATCCTCTAAAATATTTATCAAGACCAGGTTTATTTGAATGTTTCAGTGTGGTACCCCATTACTACGTGATCCAAACCAGAAAGAACCCAGGATCCGTTCAACAAGTATGTGAAAAACGCGGACGTATGAGTCTGATGAGGGCAAATCCCAGACCTATCCCAGCCCTAACTTGCGTTGTCCTCTAAGATATTGATGGAAACCAGGTTTAATTGACTGTTTCAGTGTTGTACTTCATTACTATGTGATGCAATCCAGAAAAAGCCCAGGATCTAGCCATCAAGTATGAGAAATATGCGAAAGTATGAGCCTGACGAGAGCAAATCCTAGACCTAACCCAGACCTAACATGCGTTATCCTCTAAAATATTTATCAAGACCAGGTTTAATTGATTGTTTCAGTGTGGTCCCACATTACTACGTGATCCAAACCAGAAAAAACCCAGGATCCGTTCAACAAGTATGTGAAAAACGCGGACGTATGAGTCTGATGTGGGCAAATCCCAGACCTATCCCAGACCTAACTTGCGTTGTCCTCTAAGATATTGATGGAAACCAGGTTTAATTGACTGTTCCAGTGTTGTACTTCATTACTACGTGATGCAATCCAGAAAAAGCCCAGGATCTAGCCATCAAGTATGAGAAATATGCGAATGTATGAGTCTGATAAGTGAAAATCTCAGGGCTAACCTAGACCTAACATGCCTTATCCTCTAAAATATTGATCCAAACCAGGTTTAGTGGGCTGTTTCAGTGTGGTACAACATTACTGCCCGATCCAAACCAGAAAAAAACCAGGATCTGTTCAACAAGTATGTGAAAAATGCGAAAGTATGACCCTGATGTGGGCAAATCCCAGACCTATCCCAGACCTAACTTGCATTGTCCTCTAAGATATTGATGGAAACCAGGTTTAATTGACTGATTCAGTGTGGTACCACATTACTACGTGATCCAATCCAGAAATAGCCCAGGATCTAGCCATGAAGTATGAGAAATATGCGAAAGTATGAGCCTGATGAGGGCAAATCCTAGACCTAACCCAGACCTAACATGCGTTATCATCTAAAATATTTATCAAGACCTGGTTTAATTGATTGTTTCAGTGTGGTACCACATTACTACGTGAACCATACCAGAAAAAACCCAGGATCCGTTCAACAAGTATCTGAAGAATGCGAATGTATGAGTCTGATGAGTGAAAATCTCAGGGCTAACCTAGACCTAACATGCATTATCCTCTAAAATATTGATCCAAACCAGGTTTAGTGTACTGTTTCAGTGTTTTACCACTTTACTACGTGATCCAAACCAGAAATAACCCAGGATCCGCTCAACAAGTATGTGAAAAACGCGGACGTATGAGTCTGATGAGGGCAAATCCCAGACCTATCCCAGACCTAACTTGCGTTGTCCTCTAAGATATTGATGGAAACCAGGTTTAATTGACTGTTTCAGTGTTGTACTTCATTACTACGTGATGCAATCCAGAAAAAGCCCAGGATCTAGCCATCAAGTATGAGAAATATGCGAATGTATGAGTCTGATGAGTGAAAATCTCTGGCCTAACCTAGACATAACATGCATTATCCTCTAAAATATTGATCCAAACCAGGTTTAGTGTACTGTTTCAGTGTGGTACCACTTTACTACGTGATCCAAAGCAGAAAAAACCCTCGATCAGGTCAACACGTATGTTAGATCTGCGAAAGTATGACCTTGATGAGAGCAAATCCCAGGCCTAACCTAGACCTAACATTAATTATTCTCTAAAATATTTATCGAAACCATGTTTAATTGTCTGTTACAGTGTTGTACATCATTACTACGTGATGCAATTCAGAAAAAGCCCAGGATCTAGCCATGAAGTATAAGAAATATGCGAAAGTATGAGCCTGATGAGGGCAAATCCTAGACCTAACCCAGACCTAACATGCGTTATCCTCAAAAATATTGATCGAAACCAGGTTTAATCGACTGTTTCAGTGTGGTACCACATTACTATGTGATCCAAACCAGAAAATAGCCCAGGATCTATCCATGAAGTATAAGAAATATGCGAAAGTGTGAGCCTGATGAGGGCAAATCCTAGACCTAACACAGACCTAACATGCGTTATCCTCAAAAATATTTATCAAGACCAGGTTTAACTGAATGTTTCAGTACGGTACCACATTACTACGTGATCCATACCAGAAAAAAACCCAGGATCTGCTCAACAATTATGTGAAAAATGCGAAAGCATGAGTCTGATGGGGGCAAATCCCAGGCCTAACCAAGACATAACTTTCGTTATCCTCTAAAATATTGATCGAAACCAGGTTTAGTGGGCTGTTTCAGTGTGGTACCACAATACTGCCCGATCCAAACCAGAAAAAGCCAGGATCTGTTCAACAAGTATGTGAAAAATGCGAAAGTATGAGCCTGATGAGGGCAAATCCTAGACCTAACCCAAACCTAACATGCGTTATCCTCTAAAATATTGATCAAGACCAGGTTTAATTGAATGTTTCAGTGTGGTACCACATTACTACGTGAACCAAACCAGAAAAAACCCAGGATCTGTTAAACGAGTCTGTGAAGTGTGCGAAAGTATGACACTGATGAGGGCGAATCCCAGACCTATCCCAGACCTAACATGCGTTATCCTCAAAAATATTGATCGAAACAAGGTTTAATTGACTGTTTCAGCGTGGTACCACATTACTACGTGATACAATCCAGAAACAGCCCAGGATCTAGCCACGAAGTATGAGAAGTATGCGAAAGTATGAGCCTGATGTGGGCAAATCCTAGACCTAACCCAAACCTAACATGCGTTATCCTCTAAAATACTTATCAAGACCAGGTTTCGTTGAATGTTTCAGTGTGGTACCACATTACTACGTGATCCAAACCAGAAAAAACCCAGGATCCGTTCAACAAGTATGTGAAAAACGCGAACGTATGAGTCTGATGAGGGCAAATCCCAGACCTATCCCAGACCTAACTTGCGTTGTCCGCTAAGATATTGATGGAAACCAGGTTTAATTGACTGTTTCAGTGTTGTACTTCATTACTACGTGATCCAAAGCAGAAAAAACCCTCGATCAGGTCAACATGCATGTTAAAACTGCGAAAGTATGACCCTGATGAGGGCAAATCCCAGGCCTAACCTAGACCTAACTTGCGTTATCCTCTAAAATATTTATCAAGACCAGGTTTAATCGACTGTTTCAGTGTGGTCCCACATTACTACGTGATCCAAACCAGAAAAAACCCAGGATCCGTTCAACAAGTATGTGAAGAATGCGAAAGTATGAGTCTGATGCGTGAAAATCCCAGGCCTAACCTAGACCTAACATGCGTTATCCTCAAAAATATTGATCGAAACCTGGTTTAATCGACTGTTTCAGTGTGGTACCACATTAATACGTGACCCAAACCAGAAAAAACCCAGGATCTGTTCAACAAGTATGTGAAGAATGCGAAAGTATGAGTCTGATGAGGGCTAAACCCAGACCTATCCCAGACCTAACTTGCGTTATCCTCTAAAATATTAATCGAAACCAGGTTTAATTGACTGTTTTAGTTACGGTACCACTTTACTACGTGATCCAAAGCAGAAAAAACCCTCGATGAGGTCAACATGCATGTTAAAACTGCGAAAGTATGACCCTGATGAGGTCAAATCCCAGACCTATCCCAGACCTGGCATGCGTTATCCTCTAAAATATTTATCAAGACCAGGTTTAATCGACTGTTTCAGTGTGGTCCCACATTACTACGTGATCCAAACCAGAAAAAACCCAGGATCCGTTCAACAAGTATGTGAAGTATGCGAAAGTATGAGTCTGATGAGGGCAAATCCCAGGCCTAAACTAGACATAACTTTCGTTATCCTCTAAAATATTGATCGAAACCAGGTTTAATTGACTGTTTTAGTGTGGTACCACTTTACTACGTGATACAAAGCAGAAAAAACCCTCGATCAGGTCAACATGCATGTTAAAACTGCGAAAGTATGAGCCTGATGAGGGCAAATCCCAGGCCTAACCTAGACCTAACTTGCGTTATCCTCTAAAATAATGATCGAAACCAGGTTTAATTGACTGTTTTACTTGTGGCACCACTTTACTACGTGATCCAAAGCAGAAAAAACCCTCGATCAGGTCAACATGCATGTTAAAACTGCGAAAGTATGACCCTGATGAGGGCAAATCCTAGACCTAACCCAAACCTAACATGCGTTATCCTCTAAAATATTGAACGAAACCAGGATTAATTGAATGTCTCAGTGTGGTACCACATTACTATGTGAACCAAACCAGAAAAAACCCAGGATCTGTTAAACGAGTACGTGAAGTGTGCGAAAGTATGAGCCTGATGAGGGCGAATCCCAGACCTATCCCAGACCTAACTTGCGTTATCCTCTAAAATATTGATCGAAACAAGGTTTAATTGACTGTTTCAGCGTGGTACCACATTACTACGTGATACAATCCAGAAACAGCCCAGGATCTAGCCATGAAGTATGAGAAATATGCGAAAGAATGAGCCTGATGTGGGCAAATCCTAGACCTAACCCAAACCTAACATGCGTTATCCTCTAAAATATTTATCAAGACCAGGTTTAATTGAATGTTTCAGTGTGGTACCACATTACTACGTGGTACAATCCAGAAAAAGCCCAGGATCTAGCCATCAAGTATGAGAAATATGCGAAAGAATGAGCCTGATGAGGGCAAATCCCAGGCCTATCCCAGACCTAACTTGCGTTATCCTCTAAAATATTGAACGAAACCAGGTTTAATTGACTGTTTCAGCGTGGTACCACATTACTACGTGGTACAATCCAGAAACAGCCCAGGATCTAGCCATGAAGGATGAGAAATATGCGAAAGTATGAGCCTGATGAGGGCAAACCCTAGACCTAACCCAAACCTAACATGCGTTATCCTCTAAAATATTTATCAAGACCAGGTTTAATTGAATGTTTCAGTGTGGTACCACATTACTATGTGAACCAAACCAGAAAAAACCCAGGATCTGTTAAACGAGTACGTGAAGTGTGTGAAACTATGAGCCTGATGAGGGCGAATCCCAGACCTATCCCAGACCTAACTTGCGTTATCCTCTAAAATATTGATCGAAACAAGGTTTAATTAACTGTTTCAGCGTGGTACCACATTACTACGTGATACAATCCAGAAACAGCCCAGGATCTAGCCATGAAGTATGAGAAATATGCGAAAGAATGAGCCTGATGTGGGCAAATCCTAGACCTAACCCAAACCTAACATGCGTTATCCTCTAAAATATTTATCAAGACCAGGTTTATTTGAATGTTTCAGTGTGGTACCACATTACTACGTGATCCAAACCAGAAAAAACCCAGGATCCGTTCAACAAGTATGTGAAGAATGCGAAAGTATGAGTCTGATGAGGGCAAATCCCAGACCTATCCCAGACCTAACTTGCGTTGTCCTCTAAGATATTGATGGAAACCAGGTTAAATTGACTGTTTCAGTGTTGTACTTCATTACTACGTGATGCAATCCAGAAAAAGCCCAGGATCTAGCCATCAAGTATGAGAAATATGCGAAAGAATGAGCCTGATGAGAGCAAATCCCAGACCTAACCTAGACCTAACATGAATTATTCTCTAAAATATTGATCGAAACCAGGTTTAATTGACTGTTTCAGTGTGGTCCCACATTACTACGTGATCCAAACCAGAAAAAACCCAGGATCCGTTCAACAAGTACGTGAAGAATGCGAAAGTATGAATCTGATGAGTGAAAATCCCAGGCCTAACCTAGACCTAACACGCGTTATCCTCAAAAATATTGATCAAAGCCTGGTTTAATCTACTGTTTCAGTGTGGTACCACATTACTATGTGATCCAAACAAGAAAATAACCCAGGATCTGTTCAACGAGTATGTGAAGTGTGCGAAAGTATGAGTCTGATGAGGTCAAATCCCAGACCTATCCCAGACTTAACTTGCGTTATCCTCTAAAATATTGATCGAAACCGGGTTTAATGGACTGCTTCAGTGTGGTACCACTTTACTACGTGATCCAAAGCGGAAAAAACCCTCGATCAGATCAACATGTATGTTAAAACTGCAAAGTATGACCCTGATGAGGGCAAATCCCAGGCCTAACCTAGACCTAACATGCGTTGTCCTCTAAAATATTGATGGAAACCAGGTTTAATTGACTGTTTCAGTGTTGTACTTCATTACTACGTGTTGCAATCCAGAGAAAGCCCAGGATCTAGCCATGAAGTATGAGAAATATGCGAAAGTATGAGCCTGATGAGGGCAAATCCTAGACCTAACCCAAACCTAACATGCGTTATCCTCTAAAATATTGATCCAAACCGGGCTTAATGGACTGCTTCAGTGTGGTACCACTTTACTACGTGATCCAAAGCGGAAAAAACCCTCGATCAGATCAACATGTATGTTAAAACTGCGAAAGTATGACCCTGATGAGGGCAAATCCCAGGCCTAACCTAGACCTAACATGCGTTATCCTCAAAAATATTGATCGAAACCAGGTTTAATCGACTGTTTCAGTGTGGTACCACATTACTACGTGATCCAAACCAGAAAAAAACCCAGGATCTTGTCAACGAGTATGTGAAGCGTGCGAAAGTATGAGTCTGATGAGGGCTAATCCCAGACCTATCCCAGACCTAACTTTTTTTTTTTTTTTTTTTTTTTTGTCGTGGGGAAAATCTTCGAAAGACTCCCTCCCACCTCCTTGGGGAGAGGTGGGAGGGGTGTGTGGGATTCCCCGCGCCCGTACAACGACAGGCGCGGGACCTACCCACTAAAAACCCCACGGTGACCCTTCGGCACGCTTTGGGAGGATACCGGGAATCGCTCGAAGCATTCTTCCGGTATCCTCCCCGTGCCCGCGCTTTCGCGCCCATCCCCTGGGGGGACAATCGGTCCCCCCAGTAGACACACTGCCTCATAGCGGCGGGACGGGGCCACTCCATCCCGCCGCTATCCGTCCCGGGGCCGCGTTTAGTGGCGGCTGCGAGCCCCAACTCGCAACCGCCCGCGACCCCGTTTCCACCCCTCGGCGGCCGGGCGTTCATGGCCGCACCAGACCGCCGAGGGTGCCTCCCCTTGCGTCGGACCGGTAGGGGGAGGCAGTCCTACCCCCAACCGGTCCGATCCGGCGCCGCCTGGCGGGAGGAGGGTCCCCTCAGGACCCCCCTCCCAGCCTAGGTCATCCGCCACGCCGAGGCGGCCGCCCGCGACGCCTCGCGACCGGGCGACGACCTCGGGCCACCGCACGAGCGCGAGCTTCGGCGCGCCGCTGAAGCTCGCGCTCCCTCCCCGCGGCCTCCTTCTGCAACATTACGTTCTCGCAGAAGGAGGCCACGGCCCTCCACTTCTCCTCGCTGCCGAGCATGGCGCGCACCACGCCCGGCAGCGAGACATCCCGCCCGACGACGCCGACCAGGACACGGCGCTCCCCCTCCCACGCGGGGCATACCTCCAGGGTATGATCCGCCGTGTCCTGCTCAGCGTCGCAGTGGCAGCAACGCGCCGTCGGCTCCTTCCCTATCCGGCACAGGTATCTTCCGAAGCTGCCATGCCCGGAAAATACCTGTGCCAGCCGGTAGGTGAGGCTGCCATGGCCTCTGTCCAGCCACTCCTTCAGGAGTGGCCGAACAGCCCCGACAGTCCGGTGCCCCGCGGTTGGCAGAGCCAGCCGCTCCTGCCACGCGAGCAACACGGACTGTCGGGCCTGGCGCTTCAAATCGCCCCAAGCTGGTTCCTGCCCGCCCGGGACCGCCCCCACCCCCGCGCGACGGTCGACGCGGTGCCGGTACATCACCGCGTGCGACCGCGCGAGCAGGTCCATGGGCGGCATCCCCGCTAGAACCGTCGCCGCCTCATGTGACATGGTCCGATACCCGCGGACGACCCTGAGCGCCATGCGCCTCTGCACCCGACGCAGCATAGTCATGCTGCGCCGGGAGGCAGCCAGGTCGTTCGCCCAGACGGGGGCCCCGTATAGGGCCACCGACTGGACCATTGCCACATAGAGGCGACGAACTCGGCCCGCCGGGCCCCCCAGGTTGGGCAGGATCCGGCCCAGAGCCGCAACCATCCTTTCCAACCGGGGGACCAGGCAGCGGAAATGCTTCTCGAAACGCCAGTGGCTATCGAGGATCAGCCCCAGATACCTGATCTGGGGCTTCACCTCGATGTCAGCCCCACCCACCCGAATCAGAGGGGGTGGCGGATCCTGCCGAGGTGAATGAAACGCAATCACCTCGGTCTTATGGACCGCCACCGTCATCCCCATCCCCCTGATCCGGTCGACGACGCGTTGCGACCCCTCCTCCGCGCGACGCATGGCCCTCCCCCAGTGCGCCCCGACGGCCAGCACCAGTGTGTCATCCGCATAACACACCGTGCTGACGCCGTCGGGGAGGCCGGCCCGCAACACCGAGTCGTACGCGATGTTCCACAGGAGTGGCCCGAGGACCGACCCCTGCGGAACACCGCAGTACACCTCCCTCCGCATATCACCATCCCGGCCCGGATACTCGATCCACCTGCCGCGGAGATAATCCCCGACGACCGCCCTGAGACAAGGGGGGACTCGATGATATTCGAGCCCCCTCCTTATCTCTTCCCAGGGGAGGGTGTTAAAGGCATTAGCAATATCCAAGGATATTGCCAATGCCACCCCTCCCCGGGAGACGGCCGCCTCCGAGAGGGCCCTCACACGACTTATCGTGTCGACAGTCGATCGGCCCCCCCGGAAACCGAACTGGCAGTCGGCCAGACCGGGATCACCCCGCGACAGGTGCTCGACGAGGCGGGCAGCAATCACACGCTCGAAGAGCTTGCCCACCTCGTCGAGGAGACAAATGGGCCGGTATGCGGAGGGAGACTCCGCGGGCCGACCCTCCTTCCGGAGGAGGACCATCCTCGCCACCTTCCAACTGGGGGGGAATCGCCCGTCCCTCAGGCAGCGGTCGAACAACCGCCTGAGGTCGGCCCCAAGGACGCCCTGGGTCAAGACCCAAACCCGGCCGGGCACACCATCCGGACCCGGGGCCGTGTTACGAACCCCGAGCCGTCTGATGGCCGCTGCCAGCTCCTCCTGCGTGACCCCCAGCTCGGCCGTCCACTCCACTGGGACAGCCGCCGACGCCGGAGGACGCGGTCCCCTCTCCCCAATTGGGAAGAGTGTATTGACCACGTCCTCCAGCAGCCGGGGGTCAAGACCCTCGGTGACGGGGGGCGCCCACGGGCGGAGCTTATTCAGCACCACCTTATATGGGCGCCCCCATGGATCGTCATCAAGGGTCTGGAGGAGCTCCTTCCATGCCTGGGTCTTGGCCCGTTTGATGGCGACCTGCAGAGCAACCCGCGCCACGCGGTATGCTCCATACAGGTCATCAGCTGCCCTCGCTCGCGCCACGCCGTCGCCTGTACGTTGACGACGGCGCGCGCGGGTGTACTGGCGTCGGGCGCGGACAGTCGCGACTCGCAACTCCGCGATCGCGTCCGACCACCAGTACACCGCCCGGCGAGGAGAAGCCCGCCCGACCCGAGGCATCGCCGCGTCGCAAATACCCGCGACCAATGCCCCGAGCCGGGCGACCTCCTCCTCTATGCTCGGCAACTCGGCCGCTCCCTGCGGCCAAGTTGCAGCGAGGGCAGCTGCCATCAGGGCGTCCTTGTCCAGGCGCCGAAGCGCCCAGCGGCGTGGTGGGGTGCCACGCAGGCGGCCGTGTCGGGATGCACTCGCGGCGGCAGAGACCTCCATCCGGATGTACCGGTGATCGGAGAGTGTCTCTGCCCCCGCGACCACGTGCCAACCCGACACCATGCGCACGGCGTTGGGGGTCGCGAATCCAACATCCACGATGGACCCCCCATATCGCCGCACGCATGTGTGCTCCGACCCCCGGTTCAATACCCGGAGGTCGAGCCCCGCCGCCCAATCGCCCAGGATCCCGCCGCGAACGGAGGTCCTGGGGGATCCCCAAGCCACCGACTTGGCATTAAAATCCCCCAGGACCAGCACCGGCCGGGCCGCGTAGCGATGCACGCATGCCGCGACCTCGGCCAAGTACAGCTCGAACGCAGCGTGACCGCTACGGGGCGAAATGTAGCACCCCACCACAGCGACTCCCCCCCAGTCCACGGCGACGAATCCCCGACCACGCTCCAACAAGGAGAACGGTGGGGACCCGTCGCCTCCTCCCCATACCGTCGCCACCAAGCCGTCCGCGTCGCCCACCCAATGAGGGTGATCAGGGACGCGGTACGGCTCGGCGGCGACCGCCAGGCCAACCCCCCACTCCGCGAGGACTTGGGACATCAAGTCCTGTGCCGCGCGGCAGTGGTTGAGGTTGGCCTGGAGGAGGAGGCGGGGCGGCATTAATTAATGGCCGCGCCAGCCTCCTCCCGGCCGTCCGTCCCCGTAGCACCGTCCACCTCCATGGAGGACGATGCCACCGCCCTCGGCACCGGAGCCGGTGCAGCCCGCCTCTTCCTCTCCTTCCGGGAGGGGGGGGGGAGCACTTCTTGCTCCCCACCCTGTGATCGGCTGGCCTCCCCATGTCCGCACACAGCGGGCAGTGGGGGGCCGCCGAGCACTGGCTCGCACGGTGCTCTTTGGCACCGCAGCGGTAACACTGACCGCTGCGGTCCACCGGCGAGGTGCACCACTGCCTCACGTGCCCCAATTCGAGGCAGCGGTGACACTGGAGCGGGCGCGGCGCGAGGATTTCCACTCGCGCCGAAACCCACCCCACCAACACCCTCCCGGATTCCGCCACCTTACGGGCGGCGGAGAGGGGGCACCGGGCCCACACCGACCCGAGGCCGGAGGGCGACCTGCGGATCTCTCCGATCCGCAGGTCCTCCACAGGACAGTTCCCCGCCCTCGCAAGGGCACGGGACACATCCTGTGCGCTGACCGAGTCGTCCAGCCCACAAACGCGCATCTCCGTGCGCTTCGTGGGCCGGGCGACCCGGACACCTCGCTCGCCCAGCTGCTCCCGGAGCCTTCGCGCCGCCTTCTGCACCGGGGATCTCCAGCAAGAGACCCCCGGTCACGGCCCTCTTCGCCCTCACGGAGGCGACGCCCAGCTCTTCCAGGGAGATATTCTCCCTGGCGAGCCGCATCGCCTCCGCGAGGGTCAGGTCGCCCCCCTGCGCAACGGTCAGCGTCACCGCTGCCGTTTTTGGGGGACGACCTGGTCGTGCCTTCCCGACCTTCGCGGCCTTTACCTTGGCCGCCGGCGGCGGAGGCGGAGGCTGCGGTTGCGAGGCCTTCCTCGCCGCCCGCTTCGCCTTCCGCCCCACCACCTCACTCCACGCCACCCCCCCATGGGAGGGTGCTGTGGAGGACGCGACCACCGCGACCACGGGTACACCACCCCCCTTGGGGGTCGCGACCCGGGGCCTTGGTGCCGCAACGCTGGGCGGAGCCTTCACTTCTTTGCCTTCCCCGACTGTACCGGAACAGGTCGGGGAGGCACCGTCTTCCTGCTGACCGCTCTTCCGGCGAGGAGCTCCTCCCGGAAGGCGGCCAGCTTGCCATCAATCATGTCCCCAATCCTCCTCAGAAGATCGTCTTCTGAGGAGGACGGGGACTTCTTCACGGGCGGAGTGCGGGTGGAGGGGCCCGCGGTGCCCCGCACCACTGCCGCCGCACTCCGCTTATTTACCTCCGCCGAGGGACGCGGCGGTGGAGGAGGAGGGAGGATGGGTGGGAGGGCCGCGCTGTTCCACAGCGCCTCTGCCCTCCACCTCCCCTGTCGCTCCTCCTCCAACAGGAGCTGCAGACGGGCGTTCCGCCCTCTGAGCTCCCGCGCCGCCTCCCTCATTTCCTCCGCCGCGGCCTTCAGGGCCTCCGCGCCACCGCTTTTCTGCCCCTTAAAGGCGCAGGCAGTGGCGACTTTCTCCACCCGCCTCAGGGACGAGGAGATCCTCTCCGATATCTCCTCGGTCACCTCGTCCCTGAGGCAACTCAGCCTCACCGACGGGCTCATCGCCCCGCCCACCTCGACGACGGCCTGCCCCGCCCTCTTCCTCTTAGAGCCTATGAGGCTCCTGGTGGAGGAGAAGGACGAGACTGACGCAGTCTCGTCGTCCTCCTCCACCTTCCACGAAGCCGGGCCAGGCGCTGGAGGCGGCGCGAGCGCCGTCACTCCAGTCCCAACACCGCCTTCGTCCTCCCCCTCTGACTTACCCCGTCCCATCCCCGTTTTAATATTGAACTCCATAATATTCCCACGAGCAGGTCGGAAGGAAAGGTCCGCCCGGGCAGAGCCGCCTTACCCGGGTAAGCCTATATACTCCGGGGGTTCGGCAGGTTCCCCGGAGGTGGTCGCTTGGGATTGGGCCTTCTCCCCCAACCATGCATCCCATCGCCGCGCACCATAGCTTAGGATTGGAGGGCGATTTTATAGAGTCGCCATACTCGTGGCCCAGGCGGTTAAGCCAAGACCCCCGTTCCTCCTGCCGTCACGTACCATTCACAAAACCAATAGGGAATTGTGAATGGGTCGTTGTGACGACCAACAGGAGGCTTACGGTGTGTGTATGACTCGGGTACCCCGGGTTCGTTAAGCCCGTACTGCAGCTGAAAGGCTGGCAGCCCCTGAGGGATCCCAGACCTAACTTGCGTTATCCTCTAAAACAATGATCGAAACCAGGTTTAATTGACTGTTTTAGTTGTGGTACCACTTTACTACGTGATCCAGACCAGAAAAAAAGCCAGGCTCTGGCCAACAAGTATGAGAAATATGCGAAAGTATGAGTCTGATGAGGGCAAATCCCAGGCTTAACCTAGACCTAACATGCGTTATCATCTAAAATATTTATCGAGACCAGGTTGAATTGACTGTTTCAAGGCGGTACAACATTACTACGTGATCCAAACCAGTGAAAGCACAGAATCTGGCCAACAAGTTTGAGAAATATGCGAAACTATGAGCCTGATGATGACAAATCCCGGACCTATCCCAGACCTAACATGCGTTATCCTCTAAAATATTTATCAAGACTAGGTTTTATTGAATGTTTCAGTGTGGTACCACATTACTACGTGATCAAAATCAGGGAAAAACACAGGATCCGTTCGACAAGTATGTGAAGAATGCGAAAGTATCGGTCAGATGAGGGCAAATTTTTAACCCAAACCCAGACCTAACATGCGTTATCCTTTAAAATAATTATCGAAACCAGGTTTAATGGACTGTATCAGTGTGGTACCACATTACTACATGATCCAAACGAGAAATAACCCAGGATCTGTTCAACAAGTATGTGAAGAATGCGAAAGTATGAGCCAGATGAGGGCAAATCCCAGATCTATCCAAGACACAACTTGCGTTATCCTCTTAAATATTGGTCGAGACCTGGTTTAGTCGACTGTTTCAGTGTGGTACGACATAACTACGTGATCCAAACCAGAAAAAGCCCAGGATCTGGCCAACAAGTATGAGAAATATGCGAAAGTATGGGTCAGATGAGAGCAAATCCTAACCCTAACCCAGACTTAACATGCGTTATCCTTTAAAATATTTATCGAAACCAGGTTTAATGGACTGTATCAGTGTGGTACCACATTACTACATGATCCAAACCAGAAATAGCCCAGGATCTGTTCAACAAGTATGAGAAATATGCGAAAGTATGAGTCTGATGAGGGCAAATCCCAGGCTTAACCTAGACCTAACATGCGTTATCATCTAAAATATTTATCGAGACCAGGTTGAATTGACTGTTTCAAGGCGGTACAACATTACTACGTGATCCAAACCAGTGAAAGCACAGAATCTGGCCAACAAGTTTGAGAAATATGCGAAACTATGAGCCTGATGATGACAAATCCCGGACCTATCCCAGACCTAACATGCGTTATCCTCTAAAATATTTATCAAGACTAGGTTTTATTGAATGTTTCAGTGTGGTACCACATTACTACGTGATCCCAATCAGGGAAAAACACAGGATCCGTTCGACAATTATGTGAAGAATGCGAAAGTATGGGTCAGATGAGGGCAAATTTTTAACCCAAACCCAGTCCTAACATGCGTTATCCTTTAAAATATTTATCGAAACCAGGTTTAATGGACTGTATCAGCGTGGTACCACATTACTACATGATCCAAACGAGAAATAACCCAGGATCTGTTCAACAAGTATGTGAAGAATGCGAAAGTATGAGCCAGATGAGGGCAAATCCCAGACCTATCCAAGACACAACTTGCGTTATCCTCTTAAATATTGGTCGAGACCTGGTTTAGTCGACTGTTTCAGTGTGGTACGACATAACTGCGTGATCCAAACCACAAAAAGCCCAGGATCTGGCCAACAAGTATGAGAAATATGCGAAAGTATGGGTCAGATGAGAGCAAATCCTAACCCTAACCCAGACTTAACATGCGTTATCCTTTAAAATATTTATCGAAACCAGGTTTAATGGACTGTATCAGTGTGGTACCACATTACTACATGATCCAAACCAGAAATAGCCCAGGATCTGTTCAACAAGTATGAGAAATATGCGAAAGTATGAGCATGATGCGGGCAAATCCTAGACCTAACCCAGGCCTAACATGCGTTATCCTCTAAAATATTGATCGAGACCGGGTATAATTGACTGTTTCAGTGTGGTACTACATGAGTATGTGATCCAATCCAGAAAATGCAACGTATCTGGCCAACAGGTACGAGAAATATGCGAAAGTATGAGTCTATGAGGGCAAGTCCCAGGCCTAACATAGACCTAACATGCGTTATCATCTAAAATATTGATCGAGACCAGGTTTAATGCACTGTTTCAGTATGGTACCACATTACTACGTGATCCAAACCAGAAAAACCCAGGATCTGTTCAACAAGCATGTGAAGAATGCGAAGGTATGAGTCTGATGAGGGCAGATCCCAGACCTATCCAGGACCTAACATGCGTTATCTTCTAAAATATTGATGAAACCAGGTTTCGTGAACTGTTTCAGTGTGATACCACATTACCACGTGATCCAAACCAGAAAAAGCAACGGATCTGGCTGACAAGTATGAGGAATATGCGACAGTATGAGCCTGATGAGGGCAAATCCCACACCTAGCCGTGACCTAACCGGCGTTATCCTATAAAATGTTGGTCGAGACCTGTATTAATCGATTGTTTCAGTGTGGTACCACTTTACAACGTGATCCAAACCAGAAAAAGCCAGGGATCTGTACAAAAAGTATGTGAAAAATGCGAAAATATGACCCTGATGAGGGCAAATCCCAGACCTATCCCAGACCTAACTTGCGTTGTCCTACAAAATATTGATAGAGACCAGGATTAATCGACTGTTTCAGTGTGGTACCACTTTTCTACGTGATCCAAACCAGCAAAAGCCAGGGATCTGTTCAACAAGTATGTGAAATATGCGAAAGTATGTGTCTGATGAGGGCAAATCCCAGGCGTAACCTTGACCTATCATGCGTTATGCTCTAAAATATTGATCGAAACCAGGTTCAATGGGCTGTATCAGTGTGATACCACATTACCACGTGATCCAAACCAGGAGAAACCCAAGATCTGTTCAACAAGTATGTGAAAAATGCGAACGTATGAGCCTGATGAGGGAAAATTCTAGACCTAACCCCGACCTAACATGCGTTATCCTCTAAAATATTTATCTAGACCAGGTTTAATTGACTGTTTCAGTGTGGCATCACATTACTACGTGATCCAAACCAGTGGGAGCCCAGTATCTGGCCAACAAGAACGAGAAATATGCGAAAGTATGAGCCTGATGAGAGCAAATTCCAGACCTATCACAGACCTATCATGCGTTATCCTCTAAAATATTGATCGAAACCAGGTTTAATGGACTGTTTCAGTGTGGTACCACATTACTACGTGATCCGAACCAGAAAAAACCCAGGATCTGTTCAACAAGTATGTGAAAAACGCGAAACTATGAGCCTGATGAGGGCAAATCCCAGACCTATCCCAGACCTAACATGCGTTATCCTCTAAAATATTGATCGAAACCAGGTTTAATGGACTGTTTCAGTGTGGTACCACATTAGTACGTGATCCAAACCAGAATAAGCCAGGGATCTGTTCAACAGGAATGTGAAGTGTGCGAAAGTATGAGTCTGATGAGGGCTAATCCCAGACCTATCCCAGACCTAACTTGCGTTATCCTCTAAAATGATGATCGAAACCAGGTTTAATTGACTGTTTTAGTTGTGGTACCACTTTACTACGTGATCCAGACCAGAAAAAAAGCCAGGATCTGGCCAACAAGTATGAGAAATATGCGAAAGTATGACCCTGATGAGGGCAAATCCCAGGCCTAACCTAGACCTAACTTGAGTTATCCTCTAAAATATTGATCGAAACCAGGTTTAATTGACTGTTTCAGCGTGGTACCACATTACTACGTGATACAATCCAGAAAAAGCCCAGGATCTAGCCATGAAGTATGAGAAATATGCGAATGTAGGAGCCTGATGAGGGCAAATCCTAGACCTAACCCAGACCTAACATGCGTTGTCCTCTAAAATATTTATCAAGACCAGGTTTAATCGACTGTTTCAGTGTGGTCCCACATTACTACGTGATCCAAACAAGAAAAAACCCAGGATCCGTTCAACAAGTATGTGAAAAACGCGAAAGTATGAGCCTGATGAGGGCAAATCCCAGACCTATCCCAGACCTATCCCAGACCAAACTTGCGTTGTCCTCTAAAATATTGATCGAAACCAGGTTTAATCGACTGTTTGTGTGTGGTCCCACATTACTACGTGATCCAAACCAGAGAAAACCCAGGATCCGTTCAACAAGTATGTGAAGAATGCGAAAGTATGAGTCTGATGAGGGCTAATCCCAGACCTATCCCAGACCTAACTTGCATTATCCTCTAAAATAATGATCGAAACCAGGTTTAATTGACTGTTTTAGTTGTGGTACCACTTTACTACGTGATCCAGACCAGAAAAAAAGCCAGGATCTGGCCAACAAGTATGAGAAATATGCGAAAGTATGAGTCTGATGAGGGCAAATCCCAGGCTTAACCTAGACCTAACATGCGTTATCATCTAAAATATTTATCGAGACCAGGTTGAATTGACTGTTTCAAGGCGGTACAACATTACTACGTGATCCAAACCAGTGAAAGCACAGAATCTGGCCAACAAGTTTGAGAAATATGCGAAACTATGAGCCTGATGATGACAAATCCCGGACCTATCCCAGACCTAACATGCGTTATCCTCTAAAATATTTATCAAGACTAGGTTTTATTGAATGTTTCAGTGTGGTACCACATTACTACGTGATCCCAATCAGGGAAAAACACAGGATCCGTTCGACAATTATGTGAAGAATGCGAAAGTATGGGTCAGATGAGGGCAAATTTTTAACCCAAACCCAGTCCTAACATGCGTTATCCTTTAAAATATTTATCGAAACCAGGTTTAATGGACTGTATCAGCGTGGTACCACATTACTACATGATCCAAACGAGAAATAACCCAGGATCTGTTCAACAAGTATGTGAAGAATGCGAAAGTATGAGCCAGATGAGGGCAAATCCCAGACCTATCCAAGACACAACTTGCGTTATCCTCTTAAATATTGGTCGAGACCTGGTTTAGTCGACTGTTTCAGTGTGGTACGACATAACTGCGTGATCCAAACCACAAAAAGCCCAGGATCTGGCCAACAAGTATGAGAAATATGCGAAAGTATGGGTCAGATGAGAGCAAATCCTAACCCTAACCCAGACTTAACATGCGTTATCCTTTAAAATATTTATCGAAACCAGGTTTAATGGACTGTATCAGTGTGGTACCACATTACTACATGATCCAAACCAGAAATAGCCCAGGATCTGTTCAACAAGTATGAGAAATATGCGAAAGTATGAGCATGATGCGGGCAAATCCTAGACCTAACCCAGGCCTAACATGCGTTATCCTCTAAAATATTGATCGAGACCGGGTATAATTGACTGTTTCAGTGTGGTACTACATGAGTATGTGATCCAATCCAGAAAATGCAACGTATCTGGCCAACAGGTACGAGAAATATGCGAAAGTATGAGTCTATGAGGGCAAGTCCCAGGCCTAACATAGACCTAACATGCGTTATCATCTAAAATATTGATCGAGACCAGGTTTAATGCACTGTTTCAGTATGGTACCACATTACTACGTGATCCAAACCAGAAAAACCCAGGATCTGTTCAACAAGCATGTGAAGAATGCGAAGGTATGAGTCTGATGAGGGCAGATCCCAGACCTATCCAGGACCTAACATGCGTTATCCTCTAAAATATTGATGAAACCAGGTTTCGTGAACTGTTTCAGTGTGATACCACATTACCACGTGATCCAAACCAGAAAAAGCAACGGATCTGGCTGACAAGTATGAGGAATATGCGACAGTATGAGCCTGATGAGGGCAAATCCCACACCTAGCCGTGACCTAACCGGCGTTATCCTATAAAATGTTGGTCGAGACCTGTATTAATCGATTGTTTCAGTGTGGTACCACTTTACAAAGTGATCCAAACCAGAAAAAGCCAGGGATCTGTACAAAAAGTATGTGAAAAATGCGAAAATATGACCCTGATGAGGGCAAATCCCAGACCTATCCCAGACCTAACTTGCGTTGTCCTACAAAATATTGATAGAGACCAGGATTAATCGACTGTTTCAGTGTGGTACCACTTTTCTACGTGATCCAAACCAGCAAAAGCCAGGGATCTGTTCAACAAGTATGTGAAATATGCGAAAGTATGTGTCTGATGAGGGCAAATCCCAGGCGTAACCTTGACCTATCATGCGTTATGCTCTAAAATATTGATCGAAACCAGGTTCAATGGGCTGTATCAGTGTGATACCACATTACCACGTGATCCAAACCAGGAGAAACCCAAGATCTGTTCAACAAGTATGTGAAAAATGCGAACGTATGAGCCTGATGAGGGAAAATTCTAGACCTAACCCCGACCTAACATGCGTTATCCTCTAAAATATTTATCTAGACCAGGTTTAATTGACTGTTTCAGTGTGGCATCACATTACTACGTGATCCAAACCAGTGGGAGCCCAGTATCTGGCCAACAAGAACGAGAAATATGCGAAAGTATGAGCCTGATGAGAGCAAATTCCAGACCTATCACAGACCTATCATGCGTTATCCTCTAAAATATTGATCGAAACCAGGTTTAATGGACTGTTTCAGTGTGGTACCACATTACTACGTGATCCGAACCAGAATAAGCCAGGGATCTGTTCAACAAGAATGTGAAGTGTGCGAAAGTATGAGTCTGATGAGGGCTAATCCCAGACCTATCCCAGACCTAACTTGCGTTATCCTCTAAAATAATGATCGAAACCAGGTTTAATTGACTGTTTTAGTTGTGGTACCACTTTACTACGTGATCCAGACCAGAAAAAAAGCCAGGATCTGGCCAACAAGTATGAGAAATATGCGAAAGTATGACCCTGATGAGGGCAAATCCCAGGCCTAACCTAGACCTAACTTGAGTTATCCTCTAAAATATTGATCGAAACCAGGTTTAATTGACTGTTTCAGCGTGGTACCACATTACTACGTGATACAATCCAGAAAAAGCCCAGGATCTAGCCATGAAGTATGAGAAATATGCGAATGTAGGAGCCTGATGAGGGCAAATCCTAGACCTAACCCAGACCTAACATGCGTTGTCCTCTAAAATATTTATCAAGACCAGGTTTAATCGACTGTTTCAGTGTGGTCCCACATTACTACGTGATCCAAACAAGAAAAAACCCAGGATCCGTTCAACAAGTATGTGAAAAACGCGAAAGTATGAGCCTGATGAGGGCAAATCCCAGACCTATCCCAGACCTATCCCAGACCAAACTTGCGTTGTCCTCTAAAATGTTGATCGAAACCAGGTTTAATCGACTGTTTGTGTGTGGTCCCACATTACTACGTGATCCAAACCAGAGAAAACCCAGGATCCGTTCAACAAGTATGTGAAGAATGCGAAAGTATGAGTCTGATGAGGGCTAATCCCAGACCTATCCCAGACCTAACTTGCATTATCCTCTAAAATAATGATCGAAACCAGGTTTAATTGACTGTTTTAGTTGTGGTACCACTTTACTACGTGATCCAGACCAGAAAAAAAGCCAGGATCTGGCCAACAAGTATGAGAAATATGCGAAAGTATGAGTCTGATGAGGGCAAATCCCAGGCTTAACCTAGACCTAACATGCGTTATCATCTAAAATATTTATCGAGACCAGGTTGAATTGACTGTTTCAAGGCGGTACAACATTACTACGTGATCCAAACCAGTGAAAGCACAGAATCAGGCCAACAAGTTTGAGAAATATGCGAAAGTATGAGCATGATGCGGGCAAATCCTAGACCTAACCCAGGCCTAACATGCGTTATCCTCTAAAATATTTATCAAGACTAGGTTTTATTGAATGTTTCAGTGTGGTACCACATTACTACGTGATCCCAATCAGGGAAAAACACAGGATCCGTTCGACAATTATGTGAAGAATGCGAAAGTATGGGTCAGATGAGGGCAAATTTTTAACCCAAACCCAGACCTAACATGCGTTATCCTTTAAAATATTTATCGAAACCAGGTTTAATGGACTGTATCAGCGTGGTACCACATTACTACATGATCCAAACGAGAAATAACCCAGGATCTGTTCAACAAGTATGTGAAGAATGCGAAAGTATGAGCCAGATGAGGGCAAATCCCAGACCTATCCAAGACACAACTTGCGTTATCCTCTTAAATATTGGTCGAGACCTGGTTTAGTCGACTGTTTCAGTGTGGTACGACATAACTACGTGATCCAAACCACAAAAAGCCCAGGATCTGGCCAACAAGTATGAGAAATATGCGAAAGTATGGGTCAGATGAGAGCAAATCCTAACCCTAACCCAGACTTAACATGCGTTATCCTTTAAAATATTTATCGAAACCAGGTTTAATGGACTGTATCAGTGTGGTGCCACATTACTACATGATCCAAACCAGAAATAGCCCAGGATCTGTTCAACAAGTATGTGAAATATGCGAAAGTATGAGTCTGATGAGGGCAAATCCCAGGCCTAACCTAGACCTAACATGCGTTATCATCTAAAATATTTATCGAGACCAGGTTGAATTGACTATTTCAGGGCGGTACAACATTACTACGAGATCCAAACCAGTGAAAGCACAGTATCTGGCCAACAAGTATGAGAAATATGCGAAAGTATGAGCATGATGCGGGCAAATCCTAGACCTAACCCAGGCCTAACATGCGTTATCCTCTAAAATATTGATCGAGACCGGGTATAATTGACTGTTTCAGTGTGGTACTACATCAGTATGTGATCCAATCCAGAAAAAGCAACGTATCTGGCCAACAGGTACGAGAAATATGCGAAAGTATGAGTCTGATGAAGGCAAGTCCCAGGCCTAACATAGACCTAACATGCGTTATCATCTAAAATATTGATCGAGACCAGGTTTAATGCACTGTTTCCGTGTGGTACCACATTACTTCGTGATCCAAACCAGAAAAACCCAGGATCTGTTCAACAAGCATGTGAAGAATGCGAAGGTATGAGTCTGATGAGGGCAGATCCCAGACCTATCCAGGACCTAACATGCGTTATCCTCTAAAATATTGATGAAACCAGGTTTCGTGAACTGTTTCAGTGTGATACCACATTACCACGTGATCCAAACCAGAAAAAGCAACGGATCTGGCTGACAAGTATGAGGAATATGCGACAGTATGAGCGTGATGAGGGCAAATCCCACACCTAGCCGTGACCTAACCGGCGTTATCCTATGAAATGTTGGTCGAGACCTGTATTAATCGATTGTTTCAGTGTGGTACCACTTTACAACGTGATCCAAACCAGAAAAAGCCAGGGATCTGTACAAAAAGTATGTGAAAAATGCGAAACTATGAGCCTGATCAGGGCAAATCCCAGACCTATCCCAGACCTAAGATGCGTTATCCTCTAAAATATTGATCGAAACCAGGTTTAATGGACTTTTTCAGTGTGGTACCACATTAGTACGTGATCGAAACCAGAATAAGCCGGGGATCTGTTCAACAAGAATGTGAAAAACGCCAATGTACGAGTCTGATGAGGGCAAATCCCAGGCCTAACCTAGACCTAACATGCGTTATCCTCTAAAATATTGATCGATACCAGGTTTCATGGACTGTTTCAGTGTGATACCACATAACCACGTGATCCAAACCAGAAAAAGCAACGGATCTGGCTAACAAGTATGAGAAATATGCGACAGTATGAGCCTGATGGGGGCAAATCCGACACCTAACCGTGTCCTAACCGGCGCTATCCTAAAATGTTGAACGAGACCAGGATTAATCGACTGTTTCAGTGTGGTACCACATTACTACGTGATCCAAACCAGACAAAACCCAGGATCTGTTCAACAAGCATGGGAAGAATGCGAAGGTATGAGTCTGATGAGGGCAGATCCCAGACCTATCCCAGACCTATCATGCGTTATCGTCTAAAATATTGATCAAAACCAGGTTTAATGGACTGTTTCAGTGTGGTACCACTTTACTACGTGATCCAAACCAGAAAAAGCCAGGGATCTGTTCAACAAGTATGAGAAATATGCGACAGTATGAGCCTGATGAGGGCAAATCCGACACCTAACCGTGTCATAACCGGCGTTATCCTATAAAATGTTGAACGAGACCAGGTTTAATGGACTGTTACAGTGATGTACTACATTACTACGTGATCCAAACCAGAAAAACCCAGGATCTGTTCAACAAGCATGTGAAGAATGCGAAGGTATGAGTCTCATGAGGGCAGATCCTAGACCTAACCGAGACCTAACATGCGTTATCCTCTAAAATATTGGTCGAAACCAGGTTTAATGGACTGTTACAGTGATGTACTACATTACTACGTGATCCAAACCAGAAAAAGCCCCGAATCTGGCCATCAAGTATGAGAAATATGCGAATGTACAAGCCTGATGAGAGCAAATCCCAGACCTAACCTAGACCTAACATGAGTTATTCTCTAAAATATTGATCGATACCAGGTTTAATGGACTGTTTCAGTGTGGTACCACATTAGTACGTGATCCAAACCAGAAAAAACCCAGGATCTGTTCAGCAAGCATGTGAAGAATGCGAAGGTATGAGTCTGATGAGGGCAAATCCCACACCTAACCGAGTCCTAACCGGCGTTATCCTTTAAAATGTTGATCGAGACCAGGATTAATCGACTGTTTCAGTGTGGTACCACTTTACTACGTGATCCAAACCAGAAAAAGCCCCAGAATCTGGCCATCAAGTATGAGAATTGTGCGAACATACGAGCCTGATGAGAGCAAATCCCAGACCTAACCAAGACCTAACATGCGTTATTCACTAGAATATTGATCGATACCAGGTTTAATCGACTGTTGCAGTGTGGTACCACATTACTACGTGATCCAAACCAAAAAAAAACCAAGGATCTGTACAACAAGTATGTGAAGAATGCGAAAGTATGAGCCTGACGGGGGCAAATCCCGGACCTATCCCAGACATAACTTGCGTTATCCTCTAAAATATTGATCGATGCCAGGGTTAATCGACTATTTCAGTGTGGTACCACATTACTATGAGATCCAAACCACAAAAAACCCAGGATCCGTTCAACAAGTTTGTGACGAATGCGAAAGTATGTGTCTGATGACGGCAAATCCCAGGCCTAACCTAGATCTAACATGCGTTATCCTCAAAGATATTGATCGAAACCAGGTTTAATCGACTGCTTCAGTGTGTTACCACATTACTACCTGATCCAAACCAGCAAAATACCCAGGATCTGTTCAACAAGTATGTGAAGAACGCGAAAATATGACCCTGATGAGGGCAAATCCCAGACCTATCCCAGACCTAACTTGCGTTGTCCTCTAAAATATTGATCGAGACCAGGTTTAATGCACTGTTTCAGTATGGTACCACATTACTTCGTGATCCAAACCAGAAAAACCCAGGATCTGTTCAACAAGCATGTGAAGAATGCGAAGGTATGAGTCTGATGAGGGCAGATCCCAGACCTATCCAGGACCTAACATGCGTTATCCTCTAAAATATTGATGAAACCAGGTTTCGTGAACTGTTTCAGTGTGATACCACATTACCACGTGATCCAAACCAGAAAAAGCAACGGATCTGGCTGACAAGTATGAGGAATATGCGACAGTATGAGCGTGATGAGGGCAAATCCCACACCTAGCCGTGACCTAACCGGCGTTATCCTATAAAATGTTGGTCGAGACCTGTATTAATCGATTGTTTCAGTGTGGTACCACTTTACAACGTGATCCAAACCAGAAAAAGCCAGGGATCTGTACAAAAAGTATGTGAAAAATGCGAAACTATGAGCCTGATCAGGGCAAATCCCAGACCTATCCCAGACCTAAGATGCGTTATCCTCTAAAATATTGATCGAAACCAGGTTTAATGGACTTTTTCAGTGTGGTACCACATTAGTACGTGATCGAAACCAGAATAAGCCGGGGATCTGTTCAACAAGAATGTGAAAAACGCCAATGTACGAGTCTGATGAGGGCAAATCCCAGGCCTAACCTAGACCTAACATGCGTTATCCTCTAAAATATTGATCGATACCAGGTTTCATGGACTGTTTCAGTGTGATACCACATAACCACGTGATCCAAACCAGAAAAAGCAACGGATCTGGCTAACAAGTATGAGAAATATGCGACAGTATGAGCCTGATGGGGGCAAATCCGACACCTAACCGTGTCCTAACCGGCGCTATCCTAAAATGTTGAACGAGACCAGGATTAATCGACTGTTTCAGTGTGGTACCACATTACTACGTGATCCAAACCAGACAAAACCCAGGATCTGTTCAACAAGCATGGGAAGAATGCGAAGGTATGAGTCTGATGAGGGCAGATCCCAGACCTATCCCAGACCTATCATGCGTTATCGTCTAAAATATTGATCAAAACCAGGTTTAATGGACTGTTTCAGTGTGGTACCACTTTACTACGTGATCCAAACCAGAAAAAGCCAGGGATCTGTTCAACAAGTATGAGAAATATGCGACAGTATGAGCCTGATGAGGGCAAATCCGACACCTAACCGTGTCATAACCGGCGTTATCCTATAAAATGTTGAACGAGACCAGGTTTAATGGACTGTTACAGTGATGTACTACATTACTACGTGATCCAAACCAGAAAAACCCAGGATCTGTTCAACAAGCATGTGAAGAATGCGAAGGTATGAGTCTCATGAGGGCAGATCCTAGACCTAACCGAGACCTAACATGCGTTATCCTCTAAAATATTGGTCGAAACCAGGTTTAATGGACTGTTACAGTGATGTACTACATTACTACGTGATCCAAACCAGAAAAAGCCCCGAATCTGGCCATCAAGTATGAGAAATATGCGAATGTACAAGCCTGATGAGAGCAAATCCCAGACCTAACCTAGACCTAACATGAGTTATTCTCTAAAATATTGATCGATACCAGGTTTAATGGACTGTTTCAGTGTGGTACCACATTAGTACGTGATCCAAACCAGAAAAAACCCAGGATCTGTTCAGCAAGCATGTGAAGAATGCGAAGGTATGAGTCTGATGAGGGCAAATCCCACACCTAACCGAGTCCTAACCGGCGTTATCCTTTAAAATGTTGATCGAGACCAGGATTAATCGACTGTTTCAGTGTGGTACCACTTTACTACGTGATCCAAACCAGAAAAAGCCCCAGAATCTGGCCATCAAGTATGAGAATTGTGCGAACATACGAGCCTGATGAGAGCAAATCCCAGACCTAACCAAGACCTAACATGCGTTATTCACTAGAATATTGATCGATACCAGGTTTAATCGACTGTTGCAGTGTGGTACCACATTACTACGTGATCCAAACCAAAAAAAAACCAAGGATCTGTACAACAAGTATGTGAAGAATGCGAAAGTATGAGCCTGACGGGGGCAAATCCCGGACCTATCCCAGACATAACTTGCGTTATCCTCTAAAATATTGATCGATGCCAGGGTTAATCGACTATTTCAGTGTGGTACCACATTACTATGAGATCCAAACCACAAAAAACCCAGGATCCGTTCAACAAGTTTGTGACGAATGCGAAAGTATGTGTCTGATGACGGCAAATCCCAGGCCTAACCTAGATCTAACATGCGTTATCCTCAAAGATATTGATCGAAACCAGGTTTAATCGACTGCTTCAGTGTGTTACCACATTACTACCTGATCCAAACCAGCAAAATACCCAGGATCTGTTCAACAAGTATGTGAAGAACGCGAAAATATGACCCTGATGAGGGCAAATCCCAGACCTATCCCAGACCTAACTTGCGTTGTCCTCTAAAATATTGATCGAGACCAGGTTTAATGCACTGTTTCAGTATGGTACCACATTACTTCGTGATCCAAACCAGAAAAACCCAGGATCTGTTCAACAAGCATGTGAAGAATGCGAAGGTATGAGTCTGATGAGGGCAGATCCCAGACCTATCCAGGACCTAACATGCGTTATCCTCTAAAATATTGATGAAACCAGGTTTCGTGAACTGTTTCAGTGTGATACCACATTACCACGTGATCCAAACCAGAAAAAGCAACGGATCTGGCTGACAAGTATGAGGAATATGCGACAGTATGAGCGTGATGAGGGCAAATCCCACACCTAGCCGTGACCTAACCGGCGTTATCCTATAAAATGTTGGTCGAGACCTGTATTAATCGATTGTTTCAGTGTGGTACCACTTTACAACGTGATCCAAACCAGAAAAAGCCAGGGATCTGTACAAAAAGTATGTGAAAAATGCGAAACTATGAGCCTGATCAGGGCAAATCCCAGACCTATCCCAGACCTAAGATGCGTTATCCTCTAAAATATTGATCGAAACCAGGTTTAATGGACTTTTTCAGTGTGGTACCACATTAGTACGTGATCGAAACCAGAATAAGCCGGGGATCTGTTCAACAAGAATGTGAAAAACGCCAATGTACGAGTCTGATGAGGGCAAATCCCAGGCCTAACCTAGACCTAACATGCGTTATCCTCTAAAATATTGATCGATACCAGGTTTCATGGACTGTTTCAGTGTGATACCACATAACCACGTGATCCAAACCAGAAAAAGCAACGGATCTGGCTAACAAGTATGAGAAATATGCGACAGTATGAGCCTGATGGGGGCAAATCCGACACCTAACCGTGTCCTAACCGGCGCTATCCTAAAATGTTGAACGAGACCAGGATTAATCGACTGTTTCAGTGTGGTACCACATTACTACGTGATCCAAACCAGACAAAACCCAGGATCTGTTCAACAAGCATGGGAAGAATGCGAAGGTATGAGTCTGATGAGGGCAGATCCCAGACCTATCCCAGACCTATCATGCGTTATCGTCTAAAATATTGATCAAAACCAGGTTGAATTGACTATTTCAGGGCGGTACAACATTACTACGAGATCCAAACCAGTGAAAGCACAGAATCTGGCCAACAAGTATGAGAAATATGCGAAAGTATGAGCATGATGCGGGCAAATCCTAGACCTAACCCAGGCCTAACATGCGTTATCCTCTAAAATATTGATCGAGACCGGGTATAATTGACTGTTTCAGTGTGGTACTACATCAGTATGTGATCCAATCCAGAAAAAGCAACGTATCTGGCCAACAGGTACGAGAAATATGCGAAAGTATGAGTCTGATGAAGGCAAGTCCCAGGCCTAACATAGACCTAACATGCGTTATCATCTAAAATATTGATCGAGACCAGGTTTAATGCACTGTTTCAGTATGGTACCACATTACTTCGTGATCCAAACCAGAAAAACCCAGGATCTGTTCAACAAGCATGTGAAGAATGCGAAGGTATGAGTCTGATGAGGGCAGATCCCAGACCTATCCAGGACCTAACATGCGTTATCCTCTAAAATATTGATGAAACCAGGTTTCGTGAACTGTTTCAGTGTGATACCACATTACCACGTGATCCAAACCAGAAAAAGCAACGGATCTGGCTGACAAGTATGAGGAATATGCGACAGTATGAGCGTGATGAGGGCAAATCCCACACCTAGCCGTGACCTAACCGGCGTTATCCTATAAAATGTTGGTCGAGACCTGTATTAATCGATTGTTTCAGTGTGGTACCACTTTACAACGTGATCCAAACCAGAAAAAGCCAGGGATCTGTACAAAAAGTATGTGAAAAATGCGAAACTATGAGCCTGATCAGGGCAAATCCCAGACCTATCCCAGACCTAAGATGCGTTATCCTCTAAAATATTGATCGAAACCAGGTTTAATGGACTTTTTCAGTGTGGTACCACATTAGTACGTGATCGAAACCAGAATAAGCCGGGGATCTGTTCAACAAGAATGTGAAAAACGCCAATGTACGAGTCTGATGAGGGCAAATCCCAGGCCTAACCTAGACCTAACATGCGTTATCCTCTAAAATATTGATCGATACCAGGTTTCATGGACTGTTTCAGTGTGATACCACATAACCACGTGATCCAAACCAGAAAAAGCAACGGATCTGGCTAACAAGTATGAGAAATATGCGACAGTATGAGCCTGATGGGGGCAAATCCGACACCTAACCGTGTCCTAACCGGCGCTATCCTAAAATGTTGAACGAGACCAGGATTAATCGACTGTTTCAGTGTGGTACCACATTACTACGTGATCCAAACCAGACAAAACCCAGGATCTGTTCAACAAGCATGGGAAGAATGCGAAGGTATGAGTCTGATGAGGGCAGATCCCAGACCTATCCCAGACCTATCATGCGTTATCGTCTAAAATATTGATCAAAACCAGGTTTAATGGACTGTTTCAGTGTGGTACCACTTTACTACGTGATCCAAACCAGAAAAAGCCAGGGATCTGTTCAACAAGTATGAGAAATATGCGACAGTATGAGCCTGATGAGGGCAAATCCGACACCTAACCGTGTCATAACCGGCGTTATCCTATAAAATGTTGAACGAGACCAGGTTTAATGGACTGTTACAGTGATGTACTACATTACTACGTGATCCAAACCAGAAAAACCCAGGATCTGTTCAACAAGCATGTGAAGAATGCGAAGGTATGAGTCTCATGAGGGCAGATCCTAGACCTAACCGAGACCTAACATGCGTTATCCTCTAAAATATTGGTCGAAACCAGGTTTAATGGACTGTTACAGTGATGTACTACATTACTACGTGATCCAAACCAGAAAAAGCCCCGAATCTGGCCATCAAGTATGAGAAATATGCGAATGTACAAGCCTGATGAGAGCAAATCCCAGACCTAACCTAGACCTAACATGAGTTATTCTCTAAAATATTGATCGATACCAGGTTTAATGGACTGTTTCAGTGTGGTACCACATTAGTACGTGATCCAAACCAGAAAAAACCCAGGATCTGTTCAGCAAGCATGTGAAGAATGCGAAGGTATGAGTCTGATGAGGGCAAATCCCACACCTAACCGAGTCCTAACCGGCGTTATCCTTTGAAATGTTGATCGAGACCAGGATTAATCGACTGTTTCAGTGTGGTACCACTTTACTACGTGATCCAAACCAGAAAAAGCCCCAGAATCTGGCCATCAAGTATGAGAATTGTGCGAACATACGAGCCTGATGAGAGCAAATCCCAGACCTAACCAAGACCTAACATGCGTTATTCACTAGAATATTGATCGATACCAGGTTTAATCGACTGTTGCAGTGTGGTACCACATTACTACGTGATCCAAACCAAAAAAAAACCAAGGATCTGTACAACAAGTATGTGAAGAATGCGAAAGTATGAGCCTGACGGGGGCAAATCCCGGACCTATCCCAGACATAACTTGCGTTATCCTCTAAAATATTGATCGATGCCAGGGTTAATCGACTATTTCAGTGTGGTACCACATTACTATGAGATCCAAACCACAAAAAACCCAGGATCCGTTCAACAAGTTTGTGACGAATGCGAAAGTATGTGTCTGATGACGGCAAATCCCAGGCCTAACCTAGATCTAACATGCGTTATCCTCAAAGATATTGATCGAAACCAGGTTTAATCGACTGCTTCAGTGTGTTACCACATTACTACCTGATCCAAACCAGCAAAATACCCAGGATCTGTTCAACAAGTATGTGAAGAACGCGAAAATATGACCCTGATGAGGGCAAATCCCAGACCTATCCCAGACCTAACTTGCGTTGTCCTCTAAAATATTGATCGAAACCGGGTTTAATGACTGTTTCAGTGTGGTACCACAATACTACGTGATCCAAACCACAAAAAGCCTAGAATCTGGCCACCAAGTATGAGAAATATGCGAAAGTACGAGCCTGATCAGGGCAAATCCCAGACCTATACCAGGCCTAACTTGCGTTGCCCTCTAAAATATTGATGGAAACCAGGTTTAATTGACTGTTTCAGTGTGGTACCACATTACTACGTGATCCAATCCAGAAAAAGCCCAGAATCTGGCCATGAACTATGAGAAATATGCGAAAGTACGAGCCTGATGAGGGAAAATCCCAGGCCTAACCTAGACCTAACATGCGCTACCCTCAAAAATACTGATCGAAACCAGGTTTAATCGACTGTTTCAGTGTGGTAATCACATTACTATGTGATCCAAACCAGAAAAAACCCTCGATCAGGTAAACATGTATGTTACAACAGCGAAAGTATGACCCTGATGTGGGCAAATCCCAGGCCTAACCTAGACCTAACATGCGTTGTCCTCTAAAATATTGATGGAAACCAGGTTTAATTGACTGTTTCAGTGTTGTACTTCAGTACTACGTGATGCAATCCAGAAAAAGCCCAGGATCTAGCCATCAAGTATGAGAAATATGCGAAAGAATGAGCCTGATGAGAGCAAATCCCAGACCTAACCTAGACATAACATGAATTATTCTCTAAAATATTGATCGAAACCAGGTTTAATTGACTGTTTCAGTGTAGTACCACATTACTACGTGATCCAATCCAGAAATAGCCCAGGATCTAGCCATGAAGTATGAGAAATATGCGAAAGTATGAGCCTGACGAGGGCAAATCCTAGACCTAACCCAGACCTAACATGCGTTATCCTCTAAAATATTTATCATGACCAGGTTTAATTGATTGTTTCAGTGTGGTCCCACATTACTACGTGATCCAAACCAGAAAGAACCCAGGATCCGTTCAACAAGTATGTGAAGAATGCGAAAGTCTGAGTCTGATGAGTGAAAATCCCAGGACTAACCTAGACCTAACATTTGTTATCCTCAAAAATATTGATCGAAACCTGGTTTAATCGACTGTTTCAGTGTGGTACCACATTACTACGTAACCCAAACCAGAAAAAACCCAGGATCTGTTCAACAAGTATGTGAAAAACACGAAAGTATGAGCCTGATGAGGGCAAATCCTAGACCTATCCCAGACCTAACATGCGTTATCCTCTAAAATATTGATCCAAACCTGGTTATGTGGACTGTTTCAGTGTGGTACCACTTTACTACGTGATCCAAAGCAGAAAAAACCCTCGATCACGTCAACATGTATGATAAAACTGCGAAAGTATGAGCCTGATGAGGGCAAATCCCAGACCTATCCCAGACCTAACTTGCGTTATCCTCCAAAATATTGATCGAAACCAGGTTTAATTGACTGTTTCAGTGTTGTACTTCATTACTACGTGATGCAATCCAAAAAAAGCCCAGGATCTAGCCATCAAGTATGAGAAATATGCGAAAGTATGAGCCTGATGAGGGCGAATCCCAGACCTATCCCAGACCTAACTTGCGTTATCCTCTAAAATATTGATCGAAATCAGGTTTAATTGACTGTTTCAGCGTGGTTCCACATTACTACGTGATACAATCCAGAAGCAGCCCAGGATCTAGCCATGAAGTATGAGAAATATGCGAAAGAATGAGCCTGATGAGGGCAAATCCTAGACCTAACCCAAACCTAACATGCGTTATCCTCTAAAATATTTATCAAGACCAGGTTTAATTGAATGTTTCAGTGTGGTACCACATTACTACGTGAACCAAACCAGAAAAAACCCAGGATCCGTTCAACAAGTATGTGAAGAATGCGAAAGTATGAGTCTGATGAGTGAAAACCCCAGGCCTAACCTAGACCTAACATGCGTTATCCTCAAAAACATTGATCGAACACTGGTTTAATCAACTGTTTCAGTGTGGTACCACATTACTATGTGATCCAAACCAGAAAATAACCCAGGATCTGTTCAACGAGTATGTGAAGTGTGCGAAAGTATGAGTCTGATGAGGGCAAATCACAGACCTATCCCAGACCTAACATGCGTTATCCTCTAAAATATTTATCAAGACCAGGTTTAATTGAATGTGTCAGTGTGGTACCACATTACTACGTGATCCAAACCAGTAAAAACCCAGGATCCGTTCAACAAGTATGTCAAGAATGCGAAAGTATGAGTCTGATGAGTGAAAATCCCCGGCCTAACCTAGACCTAACATGCGTAATCGTAAAAAATATTGTTCGAAACCAGGTTTAATCGACTGTTTCAATGTGGTACCACACTACTACGTGACCCAAACCGGAAAAAACCCAGGATCTAGCCATCAAGTATGAGAAATATGCGAAAGTATGAGCCTGATGAGGGCGAATCCCAGACCTATCCCAGACCTAACTTGCGTTATCCTCTAAAATATTGATCGAAATCAGGTTTAATTGACTGTTTCAGCGTGGTACCACATTACTACGTGATACAATCCAGAAACAGCCCAGGGTCTAGCCATGAAGTATGAGAAATATGCGAAAGTATGAGCCTGATGTGGGCAAATCCAAGACCTAACCCAAACCTAACATGCGTTATCCTCTAATATATTTATCAAGACCAGGTTTAATTGAATGTTTCAGTGTGGTACCACATTACTACGTGAACCAAAGCAGAAAAAACCCGCGATCAGGTCAACATGTATGTTAAAACTGCGAAAGTATGACCCTGATGTGGGCAAATCCCAGGCCTAACCTAGACCTAACATGCGTTGTCCTCTAAAATATTGATGGAAACCAGGTTTAATTGACTCTTCCGGTGTTGCACTTCATTACTACGTGATCCAAAGCAGTAAAAACCCAGGATCTGTACAACAAGTATGTGAAGAATGCGAAAGTATGAGTCTGATGAGTGAAAATCCCAGGGCTAACCTAGACCTAACATGCGTTATCCTCTAAAATATTGATCCAAACCAGGTTTAATGGACTGTTTCAGTGTGGTACCACTTTACTACGTGATCCAAAGCAGAAGAAACCCTCGATCAGGTCATCATGTGTGCTAAAACTGCGAAAGTATGACCCTGATGAGGGCAAATCCCAGGCCTAACCTAGACCTAACATGCGTTGTCCTCTAAAATATTGATGGAAACCAGGTTTAATTGACTGTTTCAGTGTTGTTCTTCATTACTACGTGATGCAATCCAGAAAAAGCCCAGGATCTAGCCATCAAGTATGAGAAATATGCGAAAGAATGAGCCTGATGAGAGCAAATCCCAGACCTAACCTAGACCTAACATGAAATATTCTCCAAAACATTGATCGAAACCAGGTTTAATTGACTGTTTCAGTGTTGTACTTCATTACTACGTGATGCAATCCAGAAAAAGCCCAGGATCTAGCCATCAAGTATGAGAAATATGCGAAAGAATGAGCCTGATGAGGGCGAATCCCAGACCTATCCCAGACCTAACATGCGTTATCCTCTAAAATATTAATCAAGACCAGGTTTAATTGAATGTTTCAGTGTGGTACCACATTACTACGTGAACCAAACCATAAAAAACCCAGGATCTGTTCAACAAGTATGTGAAGAATGCGAAAGTATGAGTCTGATGAGTGAAAATCCCAGGTCTAACCTAGACCTAACATGCGTTATCCTCCAAAATATTGATCCAAACCAGGTTTAATGGACTGTTTCAGTGTGGTACCACTTTACTACGTGATCCAAAGCAGAAAAAACCCTCGATCAGGTCAACATGTATGTTAAAACTGCGAAAGTATGACCCTGATGAGGGCAAATCCCAGGCCTAACCTAGACCTAACATGCGTTGTCCTCTAAAATATTGATGGAAACCAGGTCTAATTGACTGTTTCAGTGTTGTACTTCATTACTACGTGATGCAATCCAGAAAAAGCCCAGGATCTAGCCATCAAGTATGAGAAATATGCGAAAGAATGAGCCTGATGAGAGCAAATCCCAGACCCAACCTAGACCTAACATGAATTGTTCTCTAAAATATTGATCACAACCAGGTTTAATTGACTGCTTCAGTGTGGTACCACATTACTACGTGATCCAATCCAGAAAGAGCCCAGGATCCAGCCATGAAGTATGAGAAATATGCGAAAGTATGAGCCTGATGAGGGCGAATCCCAGACCTATCCCAGACCTAACATGCGTTATCCTCTAAAATATTAATCAAGACCAGGTTTAATTGAATGTTTCAGTGTGGTACCACATTACTACGTGAACCAAACCACAAAAAACCCAGGATCTGTTCAACAAGTATGTGAAGAATGCGAAAGTATGAGTCTGATGAGTGAAAATCCCAGGGCTAACCTAGACCTAACATGCGTTATCCTCCAAAATATTGATCCAAACCAGGTTTAATGGACTGTTTCAGTGTGGTACCACTTTACTACGTGATCCAAAGCAGAAAAAACCCTCGATCAGGTCAACATGTATGTTAAAACTGCGAAAGTATGACCCTGATGAGGGCAAATCCCAGGCCTAACCTAGACCTAACATGCGTTGTCCTCTAAAATATTGATGGAAACCAGGTCTAATTGACTGTTTCAGTGTTGTACTTCATTACTACGTGATGCAATCCAGAAAAAGCCCAGGATCTAGCCATCAAGTATGAGAAATATGCGAAAGAATGAGCCTGATGAGAGCAAATCCCAGACCCAACCTAGACCTAACATGAATTGTTCTCTAAAATATTGATCACAACCAGGTTTAATTGACTGCTTCAGTGTGGTACCACATTACTACGTGATCCATTCCAGAAAGAGCCCAGGATCCAGCCATGAAGTATGAGAAATATGCGAAAGTATGAGCCTGATGAGGGCAAATCCTAGACCTAACCCAGGCCTGACATGCGTTATCCTCTAAGATATTGATCGAAACCAGTTTTAATTGACTGTTTCAGCGTGGTACCACATTACTACGTGATCCAAACCAGTAAAAACCCAGGATCCGTTCAACAAGTATGTGATGAATGCGAAAGTATGAGTCTGATGAGTGAAAAACCCCGGCCTAACCTAGACCTAACATGCGTTATCCTCAAAAATATTGATCGAAACCTGGTTTAATCGACTGTTTCAGTGTGTTACCACATTACTATGTGATCCAAACCAGAAAATAACCCAGGTTCTGTTCAACGAGTATGTGAAGTGTGCGAAAGTATGAGTCTGATGAGGGCAAATCCCAGGCCTAACCTAGGCCTAACATGCGTTATCCTCAAAAATATTGATCGAAACCTGGTTTAATCGACTGTTTCAGTGTGGTACCACATTACTATGTGATCCAAACCAGAAAATAACCCAGGATCTGTTCAACGTGTATGTGAAGTGTGCGAAAGTATGAGTCTGATGAGGGCAAATCCCAGACCTATCCCAGACCTAACTTGCGTTGTCCTCTAAGATATTGATGGAAACCAGGTTTAATTGACTGTTTCAGTGTTGTACTTCATTACTAAGTGATGCAATCCAGAAAAAGCCCAGGATCTAGCCATCAAGTATGAGAAATATGCGAAAGTATGAGCCTGATGAGGGCGAATCCCAGACCCATCCCAGACCTAACTTGCGTTGTCCTCTAAGATATTGATGGAAACCAGGTTTAATTGACTGTTTCAGTGTTGTACTTCATTACTACGTGATGCAATCCAGAAAAAGCCCAGGATCTAGCCATCAAGTATGAGAAATATGCGAAAGTATGAGCCTGATGAGGGCGAATCCCAGACCTATCCCAGACCTAACATGCGTTATCCTCAAAAACATTGATCGAAACCTGGTTTAATCGACTGTTTCAGTGTGGTACCACATTACTATGTGATCCAAACCAGAAAATAACCCAGGATCTGTTCAACGAGTATGTGAAGTGTGCGAAAGTATGAGTCTGATGAGGGCAAATCCCAGACCTATCCCAGACCTAACATGCGTTATCCTCTAAAATATTTATCAAGGCCAGGTTTAATTGAATGTTTCAGTGTGGTACCACATTACTACGTGATCCAAACCAGTAAAAACCCAGGATCTGATCAACAAGTATGTGAAAAACGCGAAAGTATGAGCCTGATGAGGGCAAATCCCAGACCTATCCCAGACCTAACTTGCGTTATCCTCTAAAATATTGATGGAAACCAGGCTTAATTGACTGTTTCAGTGTTGCACTTCATTACTACGTGAACCAAAGCAGTAAAAACCCAGGATCCGTACAACAAGTATGTGAAGAATGCGAAAGTATGAGTCTGATGAGTGAAAATCCCAGACCTATCCCAGACCTAACTTGCGTTATCCTCTAAAATATTGATCGAAATCAGGTTTAATTGACTGTTTCAGCGTGGTACCACATTACTACGTGATACAATCCAGAAGCAGCCCAGGATCTAGCCATGAAGTATGAGAAATATGCGAAAGAATGAGCCTGATGAGGGCAAATCCTTGACCTAACCCAAACCTAACATGCGTTATCCTTTAAAATATTTATCGAAACCAGGTTTAATGGACTGTATCAGTGTGGTACTACATCAGTATGTGATCCAATCCAGAAAAAGCAACGTATCTGGCCAACAGGTACGAGAAATATGCGAAAGTATGAGTCTGATGAGGGCAAGTCCCAGGCCTAACATAGACCTAACATGCGTTATCATCTAAAATATTGATCGAGACCAGGTTTAATGCACTGTTTCAGTATGGTACCACATTACTACGTGATCCAAACCAGAAAAACCCAGGATCTGTTCAACAAGCATGTGAAGAATGCGAAGGTATGAGTCTGATGAGGGCAAATCCCAGACCTATCCCAGACCTAACTTGCGTTGTCCTACAAAATATTGATAGAGACCAGGATTAATCGACTGTTTCAGTGTGGTACCACTTTTCTACGTGATCCAAACCAGAAAAAGCCAGGGATCTGTTCAACAAGTATGTGAAATATGCGAAAGTATGTGTCTGATGAGGGCAAATCCCAGGCGTAACCTTGACCTATCATGCGTAATGCTCTAAAATATTGATCGAAACCAGGTTCAATGGGCTGTATCAGTGTGATACCACATTACCACGTGATCCAAACCAGGAGAAACCCAAGATCTGTTCAACAAGTATGTGAAAAATGCGAACGTATGAGCCTGATGAGGGAAAATTCTAGACCTAACCCCGACCTAACATGCGTTATCCTCTAAAATATTTATCTAGACCAGGTTTAATTGACTGTTTCAGTGTGGCATCACATTACTACGTGATCCAAACCAGTGGGATCCCAGTATCTGGCCAACAAGAACGAGAAATATGCGAAAGTATGAGCCTGATGAGAGCAAATTCCAGACCTATCACAGACCTATCATGCGTTATCCTCTAAAATATTGATCGAAACCAGGTTTAATGGACTGTTTCAGTGTGGTACCACATTAGTACGTGATCCAAACCAGAATAAGCCAGGGATCTGTTCAACAAGAATGTGAAGTGTGCGAAAGTATGAGTCTGATGAGGGCTAATCCCAGACCTATCCCAGACCTAACTTGCGTTATCCTCTAAAATAATGATCGAAACCAGGTTTAATTGACTGTTTTAGTTGTGGTACCACTTTACTACGTGATCCAGACCAGAAAAAAAGCCAGGATCTGCCAACAAGTATGAGAAATTTGCGAAAGTATGACCCTGATGAGGGCAAATCCCAGGCCTAACCTAGACCTAACTTGAGTTATCCTCTAAAATATTGATCGAAACCAGGTTTAATTGACTGTTTCAGCGCGGTACCACATTACTACGTGATACAATCCAGAAAAAGCCCAGGATCTAGCCATGAAGTATGAGAAATATGCGAATGTAGGAGCCTGATGAGGGCAAATCCTAGACCTAACCCAGACCTAACATGCGTTGTCCTCTAAAATATTGATCGAGACCGGGTATAATTGACTGTTTCAGTGTGGTACTACATCAGTATGTGATCCAATCCAGAAAGAGCAACGTATCTGGCCAACAGGTACGAGAAATATGCGAAAGTATGAGTCTGATGAGGGCAAGTCCCAGGCCTAACATAGACCTAACATGCGTTATCATCTAAAATATTCATCGAGACCAGGTTTAATGCACTGTTTCAGTATGGTACCACATTACTACGTGATCCAAACCAGAAAAACCCAGGATCTGTTGAACAAGCATGTGAAGAATGCGAAGGTATGAGTCTGATGAGGGCAGATCCCAGACCTATCCAGGACCTAACATGCGTTATCCTCTAAAATATTGATGAAACCAGGTTTCGTGAACTGTTTCAGTGTGATACCACATTACCACGTGATCCAAACCAGAAAAAGCAACGGATCTGGCTGACAAGTATGAGGAATATGCGACAGTATGAGCGTGATGAGGGCAAATCCCACACCTAGTCGTGACCTAACCGGCGTTATCCTATAAAATGTTGGTCGAGACCTGTATTAATCGATTGTTTCAGTGTGGTACCACTTTACAACGTGATCCAAACCAGAAAAAGCCAGGGATCTGTACAAAAAGTATGTGAAAAATGCAAAAATATGACCCTGATGAGGGCAAATCCCAGACCTATCCCAGACCTAACTTGCGTTGTCCTACAAAATATTGATAGAGACCAGGATTAATCGACTGTTTCAGTGTGGTACCACATTAGTACGTGATCCAAACCAGAATAAGCCAGGGATCTGTTCAACAAGAATGTGAAAAACGCGAAACTATGAGCCTGATCAGGGCAAATCCCAGACCTTTCCCAGACCTAAGATGCGTTATCCTCTAAAATATTAATCGAAACCAGGTTTAATGGACTTTTTCAGTGTGGTACCACATTAGTACGTGATCGAAACCAGAATAAGCCAGGGATCTGTTCAACAAGAATGTGAAAAACGCGAATGTATGAGTCTGATGAGGGCAAATCCCAGGCCTAACCTAGAGCTAACATGCGTTATCCTCTAAAATATTGATCGAAACCAGGTTTCATGGACTGTTTCAGTGTGATACCACATTACCACGTGATCCAAACCAGAAAAAGCAACGGATCTGGCTAACAAGTATGAGAAATATGCGACAGTATGAGCCTGATGGGGGCAAATCCGACACCTAACCGTGTCCTAACCGGCGCTATCCTAAAATATTGAACGAGACCAGGATTAATCGACTGTTTCAGTGTGGTACCACATTACTACGTGATCCAAACCAGAAAAAACCCAGGATCTGTTCAACAAGCATGGGAAGAATGCGAAGGTATGAGTCTGATGAGGGCAGATCCCAGACCTATCCCAGACCTATCATGCGTTATCGTCTAAAATATAGATCAAAACCAGGTTTAATGGACTGTTTCAGTGTGGTACCAGTTTACTACGTGATCCAAACCAGAACAAGCCAGGGATCTGTTCAACAAGTATGAGAAATATGCGACACTATGAGCCTGATGAGGGCAAATCCGACACCTAACCGTGTCATAACCGGCGTTATCCTATAAAATGTTGAACGAGACCAGGTTTAGTGGACTGTTACAGTGATGTACTACATTACTACGTGATCCAAACCAGAAAAACCCAGGATCTGTTCAACAAGCATGTGAAGAATGCGAAGGTATGAGTCTCATGAGGGCAGATCCTAGACCTAACCGAGACCTAACATGCGTTACCCTCTAAAATATTGGTCGAAACCAAGTTTAATGGACTGTTACAGTGATGTACTACATTACTACGTGATCCAAACCAGAAAAAGCCCCGAATCTGGCCATCAAGTATGAGAAATATGCGAATGTACAAGCCTGATGAGAGCAAATCCCAGACCTAACCTAGACCTAACATGCGTTATTCACTAGAATATTGATCGATACCAGGTTTAATCGACTGTTGCAGTGTGGTACCACATTACTACGTGATCCAAACCAAAAAAAAACCAAGGATCTGTACAACAAGTATGTGAAGAATGCGAAAGTACGAGCCTGACGAGGGCAAATCCCAGACCTATCCCAGACATAACTTGCGTTATCGTCTAAAATATTGATCGATACCAGGTTTAATCGATCGTTTCAGTGTGGTACCACTTTACTACGTGATCCAAACCAGAAAAAGCCAGGGATCTGTCCAACAAGTAAGTGAAGAATGCGAAAGTATGAGCCAGCTGCGGGCAAATCCCAGGCCTAACCTAGACCTAACATGCGTTAAGTTCTAAAATATTGATCGAAACCAGATTTAATGGACTGATTCAGTGTGGTACCACATTACTACGTGATCCAGACCAGAAAAAACCCCAGGATCTGTTCAACAAGTATGAGAAATATGCGAAAGTATGAGTCTGATGAGGGCAAATCCCAGGACTAACCTTGACCTAACATGAGTAATCCTCTAAACTATTCATCGAAACCAGGTTTAATGGGCTGTATCAGTGTGATACCACATTACCACATGATCCAAACCAGGAAAAGCCCGGGATCGGGCCAACTAGTATGCGAAAAATGTGAAAGTATGACCCTCATGAGAGCAAATCCCAGACCTAACCCAGATCTAACATGCGTTATCCTCTAAAATATTGGTCGAGGCCAGGATTAATCGACTGTTTCAGTGTGGTACCACTTTTCTACGTGATCCAAACCAGAAAAAGCCAGGGATCTGATCAACAAGTATGTGAAATATGTGAAAGTATGAGTTTGATGAAGGCAAATCCCAGGCGTAACCTAGACCTAACATGCATTATCGTCTAAAATATTGATCGAAACCAGGTTTCATGGAATGTTTCAGTGTGGTACCACATTACCACATGATTCAAACATGAAAAAGCCAGGGATCTGTTCAACAAGTATGTGAAATATGCGAAAGTATGAGTCTGATGGGGGCAAATCCCAGGCCTAACCTAGACCTAACATGCGTTATCCTCTAAAATCCTGATCGAAACCAGTTCTAATGGACTGTTTCAGTGAGGTACCACATTACTACCTGATCCATACCAGAAAAATACCCAGGATCTGTTCAACAAGTAAGTGAAGAACGCGAAAATATGACCCTGATGTGGGCAAATCCCAGGCCCAACCTAGACATAACATGCGTTATCCTCTAAAATATTGATCGAAACCCGGTTTAATGGACTGTTTCAGTGTGGTACCACATTACTACGTGATCCAAACCAGAAAAAAACCCAGGATCTGTACAACAAGTATGTGAAGAATACGAAAGTATGAGCCTGGCGAGGGCAAATCCCGGACCTATTCCAGACATAACTTGCGTTATCCTCTAAAATATTGATCGAAACCAGGTTTAGTGGACTGTTTCAGTGTGCTACCACATTACTACGAGATCCAAACCAGAAAAAACCCAGGATCCGTTCAACAAGTATGTGAAGAATGCGAAAGTATGTGTCTGATGACGGAAAATCCCAGGCCTAACGTAGACCTAACATGCGTTACCCTCAAAAATATTTATCAAGACCAGGTTTTATCGACTGTTTCAGTGTGGTACCACATTACTATGTGATCCAAACCAGAAAAAAACCCAGGAACTGTACAACAAGTATGTGAAGAATGCGAAAGTATGAGCCTGACGAGCGCAAATCCCGGACCTATCCCAGACATAACGTGCGTTATCCTCTAAAATATTGATCGAAACCAGGTTTAGTGGACTGCTTCAGTGTGCTACCACATTACTACGTGATCCAAACCAGAAAAAACCCAGGATCCGTTCAACAAGTATGTGAAGAATGCGAAAGTATGTGTCTGATGACGGAAAATCCCAGGCCTAACGTAGACCTAACATGCGTTACCCTCAAAAATATTTATCAAGACCAGGTATTATCGACCGTTTCAGTGTGGTACCACTTTACAACGTGATCCAAACCAGAAAAAGCCAGGGATCTGTACAAAAAGTATGTGAAAAATGCGAAAATATGACCCTGATGAGGGCAAATCCCAGACCTATCCCAGACCTAACTTGCGTTGTCCTACAAAATATTGATAGAGACCAGGATTAATCGACTGTTTCAGTGTGGTACCACTTTTCTACGTGATCCAAACCAGAAAAAGCCAGGGATCTGTTCAACAAGTATGTGAAATATGCGAAAGTATGTGTCTGATGAGGGCAAATCCCAGGCGTAACCTTGACCTATCATGCGTTACGCTCTAAAATATTGATCGAAACCAGGTTCAATGGGCTGTATCAGTTTGATACCACATTACCACGTGATCCAAACCAGGAGAAACCCAAGATCTGTTCAAGTATGTCAAAAATGCGAACGTATGAGCCTGATGAGGGAAAATTCTAGACCTAACCCCGACCTAACATGCGTTATCCTCTAAGATATTTATCTAGACCAGGTTTAATTGACTGTTTCAGTGTGGCATCACATTACTACGTGATCCAAACCAGTGGGAGCCCAGTATCTGGTCAACAAGAACGAGAAATATGCGAAAGTATGAGCCTGATGAGAGCAAATTCCAGACCTTATCCAGACCTAACATGCGTTATCCTCAAAAATATTGATCGAAACCAGGTTTAATGGACTGTTTTAGTGTGGTACCACGCTACTACGTCATCTAGACCAGTGCAAGCCCGGAATCTGGCCATCAACTATGAGAAATATGCGAAAGTACGAGCCTGATGAGTGAAAATCCCAGACCTAACCAAGACCCAACATGCGTTATTCTCTAAAAAATTGATCGAAACCAGGTTTAATGGACTGTTTCAGTGAGGTACCACATTACTACCTGATCCAAACCAGAAAAATACCCAGGATCTGTTCAACAAGTATGTGAAGAACGCGAAAATATGACTCTGATGAGGGCAAATCCCAGGCCCAACCTAGACCTAACATGAGTTATTCTCTAAAATATTGATCGAAACCACGTTTGATGGACTGTTTCAGTGTGGTACCACATTACTATGTGATCCAAACCAGAAAATAACCCAGGATCTGTTCAACGAGTATGTGAAGTTTGCGAAAGTATGAGTCTGATGAGGTCTAATCCCAGACCAATCCCAGACTTAACTTGCGTTATCCTCTAAGATATTGATCGAAACCTGGTTTAATCGTCTGTTTCAGTGTGGTACCACATTACTACGTGATCCAAACCAGAAAAAACACAGGATCAGTTCAACAAGTATGAGAAGAATGCGAAAGTATGAGTCTGATGAGTGGAAATCCCAGGGCTAACCTAGACCTTACATGCGCTATCCTCTAAAATATTCATCCAAACCAGGTTTAGAGGACTGTTTCAGTGTGGTACCACACTACTACGTGATACAAACCAGAAAAAACCCAGGATCTGTTCAACAAGTATGTGAAAAACGCGAAAGTATGAGCCTGATGAGGGCGAATCCCAGACCTATGCCAGACCTAACTTGCGTTATCCTCTAAAATATTGATCGAAACCAGGTTTAATTGACTGTTTCAGCGTGGTACCACATTACTACGTGATACATTCCAGAAACAGCCCAGGATCTAGCCATGAAGTATGAGAGATATGCGAAAGTATGAGCCTGCTGAGGGCAAATCCTAGACCTAACCCAAGCCTAACATGCGTAATCCTCTGAAATATTTATCAAGACCAGGTTTAATTGATTGTTTCAGTGTGGTCCCACATTACAACGTGATCCAAACCAGAAAAACCCCAGGATCCGTTCAACAAGTATGTGAAGAATGCGAAAGTATGAGTCTGATGAGTGAAAATCCCAGGCCTAACCTAGACCTAACATGCGTTATCCTCAAAAATATTGATCGAAACCTGGTTTAATCGACTGTTTCAGTGTGGTACCACATTACTATGTGATCCAAACCAGAAAATAACCCAGGATCTGTTCAACGAGTATGTGAAGTGTGCGAAAGTATGAGTCTGATGAGGGCAAATCCCATACCTATCCCAGACCTAACATGCGTTATCCTCTAAAATATTTATCAAGACCAGGTTTAATTGATTGTTTCAGTGTGGACCCACATTACTACGTCATACAATCCAGAAACAGCCCAGGATCTAGCCATCAAGTATGAGAAATATGCGAAAGAATGAGCCTGATGAGAGCAAATCCCAGACCTAACCTAGACCTAACATGAATTATTCTATAAAATATTGGACGAAACCAGGTTTAATCGACTGTTTCAGTGTGGTACCACATTACTATGTGATCCAAACCAGAAAATAACACAGGATCTGTTCAACGAGTATGTGAAGTGTGCGAAAGTATGGGTCTGATGAGGTCAAATCCCAGACCTATCCCAGACCTAACATGCGTTGTCCTCTAAGATATTGATGGAAACCAGGTTTAATAGACTGTTTCAGTGTTGTACTTCATTTCTCCGTGATGCAATCCAGAAAAAGCCCAGGATCTAGCCATCAAGTATGAGAAATATCCGAAAGAATGAGCCTGATGAGAGCAAATCCCAGACCTAACCCAGACCTAACATGAATTATTCTCTAAAATATTAATCGAAACCAGGTTTAATTGACTGTTTCAGTGTGTTACCACATTACTACGTGATCCAGACCAGAAAAAAACCCCGGATCTGTTCAACGAGTATGTGAAGTGTGCGAAAGTATGAGTCTGATGAGGGCTAATCCCAGACCTATCCCAGACCTAACCTGCGTTATCCTCTAAAATATTTATCCAGACCAGGTTTCATTGAATGTTTCAGTGTGGTACAACATTACTACGTGATCCAATCCAGAAAAAACCCAGGATCCGTTCAACAAGTATGTGAAGAATGCGAAAGTATGAGTCTGATGAGTGAAAATCCCAGACCTAACCTAGACCTAGCATGCGTTATCCTCAAAAATAATGATCGAAACCTGGTTTAATCGACTGTTTCAGTGTGGTACCACATTACTATGTGATCCAAACCAGAAAATAACACAGGATCTGTTCAACGAGTATGTGAAGAAAGCGAATGTATGAGTCTGATGAGGGCTAATCCCAGACCTATCCCAGACCTAACTTGCGTTATCCTCTATAATATTTATCCAGACCTGGTTTCATTGAATGTTTCAGTGTGGTACCACATTACTACGTGATCCAAACCAGAAAAAAACCCAGGATCTGATCAACGAGTATGTCAAGTGTGCGAAAGTATGAGTCTGATGAGGGCAAATCCCAGACCTATCCCAGACCTAACTTGCGATATCCTCTAATATATTGATCGAAACCAGGTTTAATTGACTGTTTTATTGTGGTACCACACTACTACGGGATCCAAACCAGAAAAAACCCAGGATCTGTTCAACAAGTATGTGAAAAACGCGAAAGTATGAGCCTGATGATGGCAAATCCCAGACCTATCCCAGACCTAACTTGCGTTGTCCTCTAAAATATTGATGGAAACCAGGTTTAATTGATTGTATCAGTGTGGTCCCACATTACTACGTGATCCAAACCAGAAAAAACCCAGGATCTGTTCAACATGTATGAGAAATATGCGAAAGAATGAGCCTGATGAGAGCAAATCCCAGACCTAACCTAGACCTAACATGAATTATTCTCTAAAATATTGATCGAAACCAGGTTTAATTGACTGTTTCAGTGTGGTCCCACATTACTACGTGATCCAAACCAGAAAAAACCCAGGATCCATTCAACAAGTATGTGAAGAATGCGAAAGTATGAGTCTGATGAGTGAAAATCCCAGGCCTAACCTAGACCTAACATGCGTTATCCTCTAAAATATTGATCGAAACCTGGTTTAATCGACTGTTTCAGTGTGGTACCACATTACTATGTGATCCAAACCAGAAAATAACCCAGGATCTGTTCAACGAGTATGTGAAGTGTGCGAAAGTATGAGTCTGATGAGGTCCAATCCCAGACCAATCCCAGACTTAACTTGCGTTATCCTCTAAGATATTGATCGAAACCTGGTTTAATCGTCTGTTTCAGTGTGGTACCACATTACTACGTGATCCAAACCAGAAAAAACCCAGGATCAGTTCAACAAGTATGAGAAGAATGCGAAAGTATGAGTCTGATGAGTGGAAATCCCAGGGCTAACCTAGACCTTACATGCGCTATCCTCTAAAATATTCATCCAAACCAGGTTTAGAGGACTGTTTCAGTGTGGTACCACACTACTACGTGATACAAACCAGAAAAAACCCAGGATCTGTTCAACAAGTATGTGAAAAACGCGAAAGTATGAGCCTGATGAGGGCGAATCCCAGACCTATGCCAGACCTAACTTGCGTTATCCTCTAAAATATTGATCGAAACCAGGTTTAATTGACTGTTTCAGCGTGGTACCACATTACTACGTGATACATTCCAGAAACAGCCCAGGATCTAGCCATGAAGTATGAGAGATATGCGAAAGTATGAGCCTGCTGAGGGCAAATCCTAGACCTAACCCAAGCCTAACATGCGTTATCCTCTAAAATATTTATCAAGACCAGGTTTAATTGATTGTTTCAGTGTGGTCCCACATTACAACGTGATCCAAACCAGAAAAACCCCAGGATCCGTTCAACAAGTATGTGAAGAATGCGAAAGTATGAGTCTGATGAGTGAAAATCCCAGGCCTAACCTAGACCTAACATGCGTTATCCTCAAAAATATTGATCGAAACCTGGTTTAATCGACTGTTTCAGTGTGGTACCACATTACTATGTGATCCAAACCAGAAAATAACCCAGGATCTGTTCAACGAGTATGTGAAGTGTGCGAAAGTATGAGTCTGATGAGGGCAAATCCCATACCTATCCCAGACCTAACATGCGTTATCCTCTAAAATATTTATCAAGACCAGGTTTAATTGATTGTTTCAGTGTGGACCCACATTACTACGTGATCCAAACCAGAAAAAACCCAGCATCCGTTCAACAAGTATGTGAAGAATGCGAAAGTATGAGTCTGATGATTGAAAATCCCAGGCCTGACCTAGACCTAACATGCGTTATCCTCTAAAATATTGAGCGAAACCAGGTTTAATTGACTGTTTTATTGTGGTACCACACTTCTACGGGATCCAAACCAGAAAAAACCCAGGATCTGTTCAACAAGTATGTGAAAAACGCGAAAGTATGAGCCTGATGAGGGCAAATCCCAGACCTATCCCAGACCTAACTTGCGTTGTCCTCTAAAATATTGATGGAAACCAGGTTTAATTGATTGTATCAGTGTGGTCCCACATTACTACGTGATCCAAACCAGAAAAAACCCAGGATCTGTTCAACATGTATGAGAAATATGCGAAGGAATGAGCCTGATGAGAGCAAATCCCAGACCTAACCTAGACCTAACATGAATTATTCTCTAAAATATTGATCGAAACCAGGTTTAATTGACTGTTTCAGTGTGGTCCCACATTACTACGTGATCCAAACCAGAAAAAACCCAGGATCCATTCAACAAGTATGTGAAGAATGCGAAAGTATGAGTCTGATGAGTGAAAATCCCAGGCCTAACCTAGACCTAACATGCGTTATCCTCTAAAATATTGATCGAAACCTGGTTTAATCGACTGTTTCAGTGTGGTACCACATTACTATGTGATCCAAACCAGAAAATAACCCAGGATCTGTTCAACGAGTATGTGAAGTGTGCGAAAGTATGAGTCTGATGAGGTCTAATCGCAGACCAATCCCAGACTTAACTTGCGTTATCCTCTAAGATATTGATCGAAACCTGGTTTAATCGTCTGTTTCAGTGTGGTACCACATTACTACGTGATCCAAACCAGAAAAAACCCAGGATCAGTTCAGCAAGTATGAGAAGAATGCGAAAGTATGAGTCTGATGAGTGAAAATCCCAGGGCTAACCTAGACCTAACATGCGTTATCCTCTAAAATATTGATCCAAACCAGGTTTAATGAACTGTTTCAGTGTGGTACCACACTACTACGTGATACAAACCAGTAAAAACCCAGGATCTGTTCAACAAGTATGTGAAAAACGCGAAAGTATGAGCTCGATGAGGGCGAATCCCAGACCTATGCCAGACCTAACTTGCGTTGTCCTCTAAGATATTGATGGAAACCAGGTTTAATTGACTGCTTCAGTGTTGTACTTCATTACTACGTGATACAAACCAGAAATAACCCAGGATCTGTTCAACAAGTATGTGAAAAACGCGAAAGTATGAGCCTGATGAGGGCGAATCCCAGACCTATGCCAGACCTAACTTGCGTTGTCCTCTAAGATATTGATGGAGACCAGGTTTAATTGACTGTTTCAGTGTTGTACTTCATTACTACGTGATGCAATCCAGAAAAAGCCCAGGATCTAGCCATCAAGTATGAGAAATATGCGAAAGAATGAGCCTGATGAGAGAAAATCGCAGACCTAACCTAGACCTAACATGAATTATTCTCTAAAATATTGGTCGAAACCAGGTTTAATTGACTGATTCAGTGTGGTCCCACATTACTACGTGATCCAAACCAGAAAAAACCCAGGATCCGTTCAACAAGTATGTGAAGAATGCGAAAGTATGAGTCTGATGAGTGAAAATCCCAGGCCTAACCTAGACCTAACATGCGTTATCCTCAAAAATATTGATCGAAACCTGGTTTAATTCGCTGTTTCAGCGTGGTACCACATTACTACGTCATACAATCCAGAAACAGCCCAGGATCTAGCCATCAAGTATGAGAAATATGCGAAAGAATGAGCCTGATGAGAGCAAATCCCAGACCAAACCTAGACCTAACATGAATTATTCTATAAAATATTGGACGAAACCTGGTTTAATCGACTGTTTCAGTGTGGTACCACATTACTATGTGATCCAAACCAGAAAATAACACAGGATCTGTTCAACGAGTATGTGAAGTGTGCGAAAGTATGGGTCTGATGAGGTCAAATCCCAGACCTATCCCAGACCTAACATGCGTTGTCCTCTAAGATATTGATGGAAACCAGGTTTAATAGACTGTTTCAGTGTTGTACTTTATTTCTACGTGATGCAATCCAGAAAAAGCCCAGGATCTAGCCATCAAGTATGAGAAATATGCGAAAGAATGAGCCTGATGAGAGCAAATCCCAGACCTAACCCAGACCTAACATGAATTATTCTCTAAAATATTAATCGAAACCAGGTTCAATTGACTGTTTCAGTGTGTTACCACATTACTACGTGATCCAGACCAGAAAAAAACCCCGGATCTGTTCAACGAGTATGTGAAGTGTGCGAAAGTATGAGTCTGATGAGGGCTAATCCCAGACCTATCCCAGACCTAACCTGCGTTATCCTCTAAAATATTTATCCAGACCAGGTTTCATTGAATGTTTCAGTGTGGTACAACATTACTACGTGATCCAATCCAGAAAAAACCCAGGATCCGTTCAACAAGTATGTGAAGAATGCGAAAGTATGAGTCTGATGAGTGAAAATCCCAGACCTAACCTAGACCTAGCATGCGTTATCCTCAAAAATAATGATCGAAACCTGGTTTAATCGACTGTTTCAGTGTGGTACCACATTACTATGTGATCCAAACCAGAAAATAACACAGGATCTGTTCAACGAGTATGTGAAGAAAGCGAAAGTATGAGTCTGATGAGGGCTAATCCCAGACCTATCCCAGACCTAACTTGCGTTATCCTCTAAAATATTTATCCAGACCTGGTTTCATTGAATGTTTCAGTGTGGTACCACATTACTACGTGATCCAAACCAGAAAAACACCCAGGACCTGATCAACGATTATGTCAAGTGTGCGAAAGTATGAGTCTGATGAGGGCAAATCCCAGACCTATCCCAGACGTAACTTGCGATGTCCTCTAAAATATTGATCGAAACCAGGTTTAATTGACTGTTTTATTGTGGTACCACACTACTACGGGATCCGAACCAGAAAAAACCCAGGATCTGTTCAACAAGTATGTGAAAAACGCGAAAGTATGAGCCTGATGAGGGCAAATCCCAGACCTATCCCAGACCTAACTTGCGTTGTCCTCTAAAATATTGATGGAAACCAGGTTTAATTGATTGTTTCAGTGTGGTCCCACATTACTACGTGATCCAAACCAGAAAAAACCCAGGATCTGTTCAACATGTATGAGAAATATGCGAAAGAATGAGCCTGATGGGAGCAAATCCCAGACCTAACCTAGACCTAACATGAATTATTCTCTAAAATATTGATGGAAACCAAGTTTAATGGACTGGTTCTGTGTGGTACCACATTACTACGTGATCCAAATCAGGGAAAAACACAGGATCCGTTCAACAAGTATGTGAAGAATGCGAAAGTATGGGTCAGATGAGGGCAAATCCCAGGCCTAACCTAGACCTAGCATGAGTTATCCTCTAGAATATTGATGGAAACCAGGTTTAATGGACTGTTTCAGTGTGGTACCACTTTACAACGTGATCCAAACCAGAAAAAGCCAGGGATCTGTTCAACAAGTATGTGAAAAATGGGGAAATATGACCCTGATGAGGGCAAATCCCAGGACTAACCTAGACCGAACATGCGTTATCATCTAAAATATTGATCGAAACCAGGCTTAATGGACTGTTTCTGTGTGGTACCACATTACTACGTGATCCAGACTAGAAAAAAACCCAGGATCTGGCCAACAAGTACGAGAAATATGCGAAAGTATGAGTCTGATGAGGGCAAATCCCAGGCCTAACCTAGACCTAACATGCGTTATCATCTAAAATGTTTATCGAGACCGGGTTGAATTGACTGTTTCAGGGCGGAACAACATTATTACGTGATCCAGACCAGTGAAAGCACAGAATCTGGCCAACAAGTTTGAGAAATATGCGAAAGTATGAGCCTGATGCGGGCAAATCCTGGACCTAACCCAGACCTAACATGCGTTATCCTCTAAAATATTGACCGAGACTAGGTTTTATGGACTGTTTCAGTGTGGTACCACATTACCGCCTGATTCAAACCTGAAAAAACCCAGGATCTGGCCAACAAATATGTGAGAAATGCGAAGGTATGACACTGATGAGGGCAAATCCCACACCTAACCGAGTCTAACCGGCGTTATCCTCTAAAATGATGATCGTGACCAGGTTTAATCGACTGTTTCAGTGTGGTACCACATTACAACCTGATCCAAACCAGAAATAACCCAGGATCTGGCCAACAAGTATGAGAAATATGCGAAAGTATGAGTCTGATGAGGGCAAATCACAGGCCTAACCTAGACCTATCATGCGTTACGCTCTAAAATATTGATCGAAACCAGGTTCAATGGGCTGTATCAGTGTGATACCACATTACCACGTGATCCAAACCAGGAGGAACCCAAGATCTGTTCAACAAGTATGTGAAAAATGCGAACGTATGAGCTTGATGAGGGAATATCCTAGACCTAACCCCGACCTAACATGCGTTATCCTCTAAAATATTTATCTAGACCAAGTTTAATTGACTGTTTCAGTGTGGCATCACATTACTACGTGATCCAAACCAGTGGGAGCCCAGTATCTGGCCAACAAGAATGAGAAATATGCGAAAGTATGCGCCTGATGAGAGCAAATTCCAGGCCTAACCTAGACCTAACATGCGTTATCATCTAAAATATTTATCGAGACCAGGTTGAATTGACTGTTTCAGGGCGGTACAACATTACTACGAGATCCAAACCAGTGAAAGCAAAGAATCTGGCCAACAAGTATGAGAAATATACGAAAGTATGAGCCTGATGCGGGCAAATCCAGGACCTAGCCCATGCCTAACATGCGTTATCCTCTAAAATATTGATCGAGACCGGGTATAATTGACTGTTTCAGTGTGGTACTACATCAGTATGTGATCCAATCCAGAAAAAGCAACGTATCTGGCCAACAGGTATGAGAAATATGCGAAAGTATGAGTCTGATGAGGGCAAGTCCCAGGCCTAACCTAGACCGAACATGCGTTATCAACTAAAATATTTATCGAGACCAGGTTGAATTGACTGTTTCAGGGCGGTACAACATTACTACGTGATCCAAACCAGTGAAAGCACAGAATCTGGCCAACAAGTTTGAGAAATATGCGAAAGTATGAGCCTGATGCGGGCAAATCCTGGACCTAACCCAGGCCTAACATGCGTTATCCACTAAAATATTGATCGCGACCAGGTATAATTGACTGTTTCAGTGTGGTACTACATCAGTATGTGATCCAATCCAGAAAAAGCAACGTATCTGGCCAACAGGTATGAGAAATATGCGAAAGTATGAGACTGATGAGGGCAAGTCCCAGGCCTAACATAGACCTAACATGCGTTATCATCTAAAATATTGATCGAGACCAGGTTTAATGGACTGTTTCAGTATGGTACCACATTACTACGTGATCCAAACGAGAAAAACCCAGGATCTGTTCAAGAAGCATGTGAAGAATGCGAAGGTATGAGTCTGATGAGGGCAGATCCCAGACCTCTCCCAGACCTAACATGCGTTATCCTCTAAAATATTTATCAAGACCAGGTTTAATTGACTGTTTCAGTGTGGCATCACATTACTACGTGATCCAAACCAGAAAAAGCCAGGGATCTGTACAAGAAGTATGTGAAAAATGTGAACGTATGAGCCTGATGAGGACAAATCCCAGGCGTATCCTAGACCTATCATGCGTTACGCTCTAAAATATTGATCGAAACCAGGTTTAATGGGCTGTATCAGTGTGATACCACATTACCACGTGATCCATACCAGGAGAAACCCAGGATCAGTTCAACAAGTATGTGAAAAATGCGAACGTTTGAGCCTGATGAGGGAAACTCCTAGACCTAACCCCGACCTAACATGCGTTATCCTCTAAAATATTTATCAAGACCAGGTTTAATTGACTGCTTCAGTGTGGCATCACATTACTACGTGATCCAAACCAGTAGGAGCCCAGTATCTGGCCAACAAGAATGAGAAATATGCGAAAGTATGAGTCTGATGAGGGCAAATCCCAGACCTATCCCAGACCTAACATGCGTTATCTTCTAAAATTTTTATCAGGATCGGGTTTAATTGAATGTTCCAGTGTGGTACCACATTACTGCGTTATCCTAACCAGAAAAAAACCGGGTTCCGTTCAACAAGAATGTGAAAAATGCGAAAGTATCACCCTGATGAGGGCAAATCCCAGACCTATCCCAGACCTAACTTGCGTTGTCCTCTAAAATATTGATAGAAACCAGGTTTAATGGACAGTTTCAGTGTGGAACCACATTACTACGAGATCAAAACCAGAGAAAAACCCAGGATCTGTACAACAAGTATGAGCAGAGTGCGTAGGTATGAGCCTGACGAGGGCAAATCCCAGACCTATCCCAGACCAAACATGCGTTATCCTCTAAAATATTGATCGAAACCAGGTTTAATGGACTGTTTCAGTGTGGTACCACATTACTACGTGATCCAAACCAGAAAAAGCCAGGGATCTGTTCAACAAGTGTGTGAAAAATGGGGAAATATGACCCTGATGAGGGCAAATCCCAGACCTATCCCAGACCTAACTTGCGTTATCCTCTAAAATATTGATCCAAACCAGGTTTAATTGACTGTTTCAGTGTGATACCACATTACCACGTGATCCAAACCAGAAAAAGCAATGGATCTGGTTAACAAGTATGAGAAATATGCGACAGTATGAGCCTGATGAGGGCAAATCCCAGGCCTAACCTAGACCTAACATGCGTTATCATCTAAAATATTTATCGAGACCAGGTTGAATTGACTGTTTCAGGGCGGTACAACATTACTACGAGATCCAAACCAGTGAAAGCAAAGAATCTGGCCAACAAGTATGAGAAATATACGAAAGTATGAGCCTGATGCGGGCAAATCCAGGACCTAGCCCATGCCTAACATGCGTTATCCTCTAAAATATTGATCGAGACCGGGTATAATTGACTGTTTCAGTGTGGTACTACATCAGTATGTGATCCAATCCAGAAAAAGCAACGTATCTGGCCAACAGGTATGAGAAATATGCGAAAGTATGAGTCTGATGAGGGCAAGTCCCAGGCCTAACATAGACCTAACATGCGTTATCATCTAAAATATTGATCGAGACCAGGTTTAATGCACTGTTTCAGTATGGTACCACATTACTACGTGATCCAAACCAGAAAAACCCAGGATCTGTTCAACAAGCATGTGAAGAATGCGAAGGTATGAGTCTGATGAGGGCAGATCCCAGACCTCTCCCAGACCTAACATGCGTTATCCTCTAAAATATTGATGAAACCAGGTTTCGTGGACTGTTTCAGTGTGATACCACATTACCACGTGATCCAAACCAGAAAAAGCAATGGATCTGGCTAACAAGTATGAGAAATATGCGACAGTATGAGCCTGATGATGACAAATCCCAGACCTATCCCAGACCTAACATGCGTTATCCTCTAAAATATTTAGCAAGACTAGGTTTTATTGAATGTTTCAGTGTGGTACCACATTACTACGTGATCCAAATCAGGGAAAAACACAGGTTCCGTTCAACAAGTTTGTGAAGAATGCGAAAGTATGGGTCAGATGAGGGCAAATCCTAACCATAACCCACACCTAACATGCGTTATCCTTTAAAATATTTATCGAAACCAGGTTTAATGGGCTGTATCAGTGTGATACCACATTACCACGTGATCCAAACCAGGAGGAACCCAAGATCTGTTCAACAAGTATGTGAAAAATGCGAACGTATGAGCTTGATGAGGGAATATCCTAGACCTAACCCCGACCTAACATGCGTTATCCTTTAAAATATTTATCGAAACCAGGTTTAATGGACTGTATCAGTGTGGTACCACATTACTACATGATCCAAATCAGAAAGAGCAACGTATCTGGCCAACAGGTATGAGAAATATGCGAGAGCATGAGTCAGATGAGGGCAAGTCCCAGGCCTAACATAGACCTAACATGCGTTATCATCTAAAATATTGATCGAGACCAGGTTTAATGGACTGTTTCAGTACGGTACCACATTACTACGTGATCCAAACCAGAAAAACCCAGGATCTGTTTAACAAGCATGTGAAGAATGCGGAGGTATGAGTCTGATGAGGGCAGATCCCAGACCTCTCCCAGACCTAACATGCGTTATCCTCTAAAATATTGATGAAACCAGGATTCGTGAACTGTTTCAGTGTGATACCACATTACCACGTGATCCAAACCAGAAAAAGCAACGGATCTGGCTGACAAGTATGAGGAATATGCGACAGTATGAGCCTGATGAGGGCAAATCCCACACCTAGCCGTGCCCTAACCGGCGTTATCCTATAAAATGTTGGTCGAGAACTGGATGAATCGACTGTTTCAGTGTGGTACCACTTTACAACGTGATCCAAACCAGAAAAAGGCAGGGATCTGTACAAGAAGTATGTGAAAAATGCGAACGTATGAGCCTGATGAGGACAAATCCCAGGCGTATCCTAGACCTATCATGCGTAACGCTCTAAAATATTGATCGAAACCAGGTTTAATGGGCTGTTTCAGTGTGATACCGCATTACCACATGATTCAAACATGAAAAAGCCAGGGATCTGTTCAACAAGTATGTGAAAAATGCGAAAATATGACCCCGATGAGGGCAAATCCCAGACCTATCCCAGACCTAACTTGCGTTGTCCTACAAAATATTGATAGAGACCAGGATTAATCGACTGTTTCAGTGTGGACCCCTTTTCTACGTGATCCAAACCAGAAAAAGCCAGGGATCTGATCAACAAGTATGTGAAATATGCGAAAGTATGTGTCTGATGAGGGCAAATCCCAGGCGTAACCTTGACCTATCATGCGTTACGCTCTAAAATATTGATCGAAACCAGGTTCAATGGGCTGTATCAGTGTGATACCACATTACCACGTGATCCAAACCAGGAGGAACCCAAGATCTGTTCAACAAGTATGTGAAAAATGCGAACGTATGAGCTTGATGAGGGAATATCCTAGACCTAACCCCGACCTAACATGCGTTATCCTCTAAAATATTTATCTAGACCAAGTTTAATTGACTGTTTCAGTGTGGCATCACATTACTACGTGATCCAAACCAGTGGGAGCCCAGTATCTGGCCAACAAGAATGACAAATATGCGAAAGTATGCGCCTGATGAGAGCAAATTCCAGACCTTATCCAGAACTAACATGCGTTATCCTCAAAAATATTCATCGAAACCAGGTTTAATGGACTGTTTTAGTGTGGTACCACGCTACTACGTGATCTAGACCAGTGAAAGCCCGGAATCTTGCCATCAACTATGAGAAATATGCGAAAGTACGAGCCTGATCAGAGAAAATCCCAGACCTAACCAAGACCCAACATGCGTTATTCTCTAAAAAATTGATCGAAACCAGGTTTAATGGACTGTTGCAGTGAGGTACCACATTACTACCTGATCAAAACCAGAAAAATACCCAGGATCTGTTCAACAAGTATGTGAAGAACGCGAAAATATGACTCTGATCAGGGCAAATCCCAGGCCCAACCTAGACCTAACATGAGTTACTCTCTAAAATATTGATCAAAACCACGTTTGATGGACTGTTTCAGTGTGGTACCACATTACTACGTGATCCAAACCAGAGAAAACCCAGGGATCTGTTCAACAAGAATGTGAAAAACGCGAAAATATGAGCCTGATCAGGGCAAATCCCAGACCTATCCCAGACCTAAGATGCGTTATCCACTAAAACATTGATCGAAACCAGGTTTCATGGACTTTTTCAGTGTGGTACCACATCAGTACGTGATCGAAACCAGAATCAGCCAGTGATCTGTTCAACAAGAATGTGAAAAACGCGAATGTATGAGTCTGATGAGGGCAAATCCCAGGCCTAACCTAGACCTAACATGCGTTATCCTCTAAAATATTGATCGAAACCAGGTTTCATGGACTGTTTCAGTGTGATACCACATTACCACGTGATCCAAACCAGAAAAAGCAACGGATCTGGCTAACAAGTATGAGAACTATGCGACAGTATGAGCCTGATGGGGGCAAATCCGACACCTAACCGTGTCCTAACCGGCGTTATCCTAAAATGTTGTACGAGACCAGGATTAATCGACTGTTTCAGTGTGGTACCACATTACTACGTGATCCAAACCAGAAAAAACCCAGGATCTGTTCAACAAGCATGGGAAGAATGCGAAGGTATGAGTCTGATGAGGGCAGATCCCAGACCTATCCCAGACCTATCATGCGTTATCGTCTAAAATATTGATCAAAACCAGGTTTAATGGACTGTTTCAGTGTGGTACCACTTTACTGAGTGATCCAAACCAGAAAAAGCCAGGGATCTGTTCAACAAGTATGAGAAATATGCGAAAGTATGAGTCTGATGAGGGCAAATCCCAGGCCCAACCTAGACCTAACATGCGTTATCCTCTAAAATATTGATCGAAACCAGGTTTCATGGACTGTTTCAGTGTGATACCACATTACCACGTGATCCAAACCAGAAAAAGCAACGGATCTGGCTAAAAAGTATGAGAAATATGCGACAGTATGAACCTGATGAGGGCAAATCCCACACCCAACCGTGTCCTAACCGGCGTTATCCTATAAAATGTTGATCGAGACCAGGATTAATCGACTGTTTCAGTGTGGTACCACTTTACAACGAGATCCAAGCCAGAAAAAGCCAGGGATCTGTACAACAGGTATGTGAAAAATGCGAACGTATGAGCCTGACGAGGGCAAATCCCAGACCTATCCCAGACATAACATGCGTTATCCTCTAAAATATTGGTCGAAACCAGGTTTCATGGACTGTTTCAGTGTGATACCACATTACTACGTGATCCAAATCAGGGAAAAACACAGGATCCGTTCAACAAGTATGTGAAGAATGCGAAAGTATGGGTCAGATGAGGGCAAATCCCAGGCCTAACCTAGACCTAGCATGAGTTATCCTCTAGAATATCGATGGAAACCAGGTTTAATGGACTGTTTCAGTGTGGTACCACTTTACAACGTGATCCAAACCAGAAAAAGCCAGGGATCTGTTCAACAAGTATGTGAAAAATGGGGAAATATGACCCTGATGAGGGCAAATCCCAGGACTAACCTAGACCGAACATGCGTTATCATCTAAAATATTGATCGAAACCAGGCTTAATGGACTGTTTCTGTGTGGTACCACATTACTACGTGATCCAGACTAGAAAAAAACCCAGGATCTGGCCAACAAGTACGAGAAATATGCGAAAGTATGAGTCTGATGAGGGCAAATCCCAGGCCTAACCTAGACCTAACATGCGTTATCATCTAAAATGTTTATCGAGACCGGGTTGAATTGACTGTTTCAGGGCGGAACAACATTATTACGTGATCCAGACCAGTGAAAGCACAGAATCTGGCCAACAAGTTTGAGAAATATGCGAAAGTATGAGCCTGATGCGGGCAAATCCTGGACCTAACCCAGACCTAACATGCGTTATCCTCTAAAATATTGACCGAGACTAGGTTTTATGGACTGTTTCAGTGTGGTACCACATTACCGCCTGATTCAAACCTGAAAAAACCCAGGATCTGGCCAACAAATATGTGAGAAATGCGAAGGTATGACCCTGATGAGGGCAAATCCCACACCTAACCGAGTCTAACCGGCGTTATCCTCTAAAATGATGATCGTGACCAGGTTTAATCGACTGTTTCAGTGTGGTACCACATTACAACCTGATCCAAACCAGAAATAACCCAGGATCTGGCCAACAAGTATGAGAAATATGCGAAAGTATGAGTCTGATGAGGGCAAATCACAGGCCTAACCTAGACCTAACATGCGTTATCATCTAAAATATTTATCGAGTCCAGGTTGAATTGACTGTTTCAGGGCGGTACAACATTACTACGTGATCCAAACCAGTGAAAGCACAGAATCTGGCCAACAAGTTTGAGAAATATGCGAAAGTATGAGCCTGATGCGGGCAAATCCTGGACCTAACCCAGGCCTAACATGCGTTATCCACTAAAATATTGATCGCGACCAGGTATAATTGACTGTTTCAGTGTGGTACTACATCAGTATGTGATCCAATCCAGAAAAAGCAACGTATCTGGCCAACAGGTATGAGAAATATGCGAAAGTATGAGACTGATGAGGGCAAGTCCCAGGCCTAACATAGACCTAACATGCGTTATCATCTAAAATATTGATCGAGACCAGGTTTAATGGACTGTTTCAGTATGGTACCACATTACTACGTGATCCAAACGAGAAAAACCCAGGATCTGTTCAAGAAGCATGTGAAGAATGCGAAGGTATGAGTCTGATGAGGGCAGATCCCAGACCTCTCCCAGACCTAACATGCGTTATCCTCTAAAATATTTATCAAGACCAGGTTTAATTGACTGTTTCAGTGTGGCATCACATTACTACGTGATCCAAACCAGAAAAAGCCAGGGATCTGTACAAGAAGTATGTGTAAAATGTGAACGTATGAGCCTGATGAGGACAAATCCCAGGCGTATCCTAGACCTATCATGCGTTACGCTCTAAAATATTGATCGAAACCAGGTTTAATGGGCTGTATCAGTGTGATACCACATTACCACGTGATCCATACCAGGAGAAACCCAGGATCAGTTCAACAAGTATGTGAAAAATGCGAACGTTTGAGCCTGATGAGGGAAACTCCTAGACCTAACCCCGACCTAACATGCGTTATCCTCTAAAATATTTATCAAGACCAGGTTTAATTGACTGCTTCAGTGTGGCATCACATTACTACGTGATCCAAACCAGTAGGAGCCCAGTATCTGGCCAACAAGAATGAGAAATATGCGAAAGTATCACCCTGATGAGGGCAAATCCCAGACCTATCACAGACCTAACTTGCGTTGTCCTCTAAAATATTGATGGAAACCAGGTTTAATGGACAGTTTCAGTGTGGAACCACATTACTACGAGATCAAAACCAGAGAAAAACCCAGGATCTGTACAACAAGTATGAGCAGAGTGCGTAGGTATGAGCCTGACGAGGGCAAATCCCAGACCTATCCCAGACCAAACATGCGTTATCCTCTAAAATATTGATCGAAACCAGGTTTAATGGACTGTTTCAGTGTGGTACCACATTACTACGTGATCCAAACCAGAAAAAGCCAGGCATCTGTTCAACAAGTGTGTGAAAAATGGAGAAATATGACCCTGATGAGGGCAAATCCCAGACCTATCCCAGACCTAACTTGCGTTATCCTCTAAAATATTGATCCAAACCAGGTTTAATTGACTGTTTCAGTGTGATACCACATTACCACGTGATCCAAACCAGAAAAAGCAATGGATCTGGCTAACAAGTATGAGAAATATGCGACAGTATGAGCCTGATGAGGGCAAATCCAGGCCTAACCTAGACCTAACATGCGTTATCATCTAAAATATTTATCGAGACCAGGTTGAATTGACTGTTTCAAGGCGGTACAACATTACTACGAGATCCAAACCAGTGAAAGCAAAGAATCTGGCCAACAAGTATGAGAAATATGCGAAAGTATGAGCCTGATGCGGGCAAATCCAGGACCTAGCCCAGGCCTAACATGCGTTATCCTCTAAAATATTGATCGAGACCGGGTATAATTGACTGTTTCAGTGTGGTACTACATCAGTATGTGATCCAATCCAGAAAAAGCAACGTATCTGGCCAACAGGTATGAGAAATATGCGAAAGTATGAGTCTGATGAGGGCAAGTCCCAGGCCTAACATAGACCTAACATGCGTTATCATCTAAAATATTGATCGAGACCAGGTTTAATGCACTGTTTCAGTATGGTACCACATTACTACGTGATCCAAACCAGAAAAACCCAGGATCTGTTCAACAAGCATGTGAAGAATGCGATGGTATGAGTCTGATGAGGGCAGATCCCAGACCTATCCAGACCTAACATGCGTTATCATCTAAAATATGGATCAAAACCAGGTTTAATGGACTGTTTCAGTGTGGTACCACATAACTACGTGATCCAAACCAGAAAAACCCAGGATCTGTTCAACAAGCATGTGAAGAATGCGAAGGTATGAGTCTGATGAGGGCAGATCCCAGACCTCTCCCAGACCTAACATGCGTTATCCTCTAAAATATTGATGAAACCAGGTTTCGTGGACTGTTTCAGTGTGATACCACATTACCACGTGATCCAAACCAGAAAAAGCAATGGATCTGGCTAACAAGTATGAGAAATATGCGACAGTATGAGCCTGATGATGACAAATCCCAGACCTATCCCAGACCTAACATGCGTTATCCTCTAAAATATTTAGCAAGACTAGGTTTTATTGAATGTTTCAGTGTGGTACCACATTACTACGTGATCCAAATCAGGGAAAAACACAGGTTCCGTTCAACAAGTTTGTGAAGAATGCGAAAGTATGGGTCAGATGAGGGCAAATCCTAACCATAACCCAGACCTAACATGCGTTATCCTTTAAAATATTTATCGAAACCAGGTTTAATGGACTGTATCAGTGTGGTACCACATTACTACATGATCCAAATCAGAAAGAGCAACGTATCTGGCCAACAGGTATGAGAAATATGCGAGAGCATGAGTCAGATGAGGGCAAGTCCCAGGCCTAACATAGACCTAACATGCGTTATCATCTAAAATATTGATCGAGACCAGGTTTAATGGACTGTTTCAGTACGGTACCACATTACTACGTGATCCAAACCAGAAAAACCCAGGATCTGTTTAACAAGCATGTGAAGAATGCGGAGGTATGAGTCTGATGAGGGCAGATCCCAGACCTCTCCCAGACCTAACATGCGTTATCCTCTAAAATATTGATGAAACCAGGATTCGTGAACTGTTTCAGTGTGATACCACATTACCACGTGATCCAAACCAGAAAAAGCAACGGATCTGGCTGACAAGTATGAGGAATATGCGACAGTATGAGCCTGATGAGGGCAAATCCCACACCTAGCCGTGTCCTAACCGGCGTTATCCTATAAAATGTTGGTCGAGAACTGGATGAATCGACTGTTTCAGTGTGGTACCACTTTACAACGTGATCCAAACCAGAAAAAGGCAGGGATCTGTACAAGAAGTATGTGAAAAATGCGAACGTATGAGCCTGATGAGGACAAATCCCAGGCGTATCCTAGACCTATCATGCGTAACGCTCTAAAATATTGATCGAAACCAGGTTTAATGGGCTGTTTCAGTGTGATACCGCATTACCACATGATTCAAACATGAAAAAGCCAGGGATCTGTTCAACAAGTATGTGAAAGATGCGAAAATATGACCCCGATGAGGGCAAATCCCAGACCTATCCCAGACCTAACTTGCGTTGTCCTACAAAATATTGATAGAGACCAGGATTAATCGACTGTTTCAGTGTGGACCCCTTTTCTACGTGATCCAAACCAGAAAAAGCCAGGGATCTGATCAACAAGTATGTGAAATATGCGAAAGTATGTGTCTGATGAGGGCAAATCCCAGGCGTAACCTTGACCTATCATGCGTTACGCTCTAAAATATTGATCGAAACCAGGTTCAATGGGCTGTATCAGTGTGATACCACATTACCACGTGATCCAAACCAGGAGGAACCCAAGATCTGTTCAACAAGTATGTGAAAAATGCGAACGTATGAGCTTGATGAGGGAATATCCTAGACCTAACCCCGACCTAACATGCGTTATCCTCTAAAATATTTATCTAGACCAAGTTTAATTGACTGTTTCAGTGTGGCATCACATTACTACGTGATCCAAACCAGTGGGAGCCCAGTATCTGGCCAACAAGAATGAGAAATATGCGAAAGTATGCGCCTGATGAGAGCAAATTCCAGACCTTATCCAGAACTAACATGCGTTATCCTCAAAAATATTCATCGAAACCAGGTTTAATGGACTGTTTCAGTGTGGTACCACATCAGTACGTGATCGAAACCAGAATCAGCCAGGGATCTGTTCAACAAGAATGTGAAAAACGCGAATGTATGAGTCTGATGAGGGCAAATCCCAGGCCTAACCTAGACCTAACATGCGTTATCCTCTAAAATATTGATCGAAACCAGGTTTCATGGACTGTTTCAGTGTGATACCACATTACCACGTGATCCAAACCAGAAAAAGCAACGGATCTGGCTAACAAGTATGAGAAATATGCGACAGTATGAGCCTGATGGGGGCAAATCCGACACCTAACCGTGTCCTAACCGGCGTTATCCTAAAATGTTGTACGAGACCAGGATTAATCGACTGTTTCAGTGTGGTACCACATTACTACGTGATCCAAACCAGAAAAAACCCAGGATCTGTTCAACAAGCATGGCAAGAATGCGAAGGTATGAGTCTGATGAGGGCAGATCCCAGACCTATCCCAGACCTATCATGCGTTATCGTCTAAAATATTGATCAAAACCAGGTTTAATGGACTGTTTCAGTGTGGTACCACTTTACTGAGTGATCCAAACCAGAAAAAGCCAGGGATCTGTTCAACAAGTATGAGAAATATGCGAAAGTATGAGTCTGATGAGGGCAAATCCCAGGCCCAACCTAGACCTAACATGCGTTATCCTCTAAAATATTGATCGAAACCAGGTTTCATGGACTGTTTCAGTGTGATACCACATTACCACGTGATCCAAACCAGAAAAAGCAACGGATCTGGCTAAAAAGTATGAGAAATATACGACAGTATGAACCTGATGAGGGCAAATCCCACACCCAACCGTGTCCTAACCGGCGTTATCCTATAAAATGTTGATCGAGACCAGGATTAATCGACTGTTTCAGTGTGGTACCACTTTACAACGAGATCCAAGCCAGAAAAAGCCAGGGATCTGTACAACAGGTATGTGAAAAATGCGAACGTATGAGACTGACGAGGGCAAATCCCAGACCTATCCCAGACATAACATGCGTTATCCTCTAAAATATTGGTCGAAACCAGGTTTCATGGACTGTTTCAGTGTGATACCACAGTACCACGTGACCCAAACCAGAAAAAGCAATGCATCTGGCTAACAAGTATGAGAAATATGCGACAGTATGAGCCTGATGAGGGCAAATCCCACACCTAACCGTGTCCTAACCGGCGTTATCCTATAAAATGTTGATCGAGACCAGGATTAATCGACTGCTTCAGTGTGGTACCAATTTACAACGTGATCCAAACCAGAAAAAAACCAAGGATCTGTACAACAAGTATGTGAAGAATGCGAAAGTACGAGCCTGACGAGGGCAAATCCCAGACCTATCCCAGACATAACTTGCGTTATCGTCTAAAATATTTATCGAGACCAGGTTGAATTGACTGTTTCAGGGCGGTACAACATTAATACGAGCTCCAAACCAGAAAAACCCAGGATCTGTTCAACAAGCATGTGAAGAATGCGAAGGTATGAGTCTGATGAGGGCAAATCCCAGGACTAACCTTGACCTAACATGAGTAATCCTCTAAACTATTCATCGAAACCAGGTTTCATGGAATGTTTCAGTGTGGTACCACATTACCACATGATTCAAACATGAAAAAGCCAGGGATCTGTTCAACAAGTATGTGAAATATGCGAAAGTATGAGTCTGATGGGGGCAAATCCCAGGCCTAACCTAGACCTAACATGCGTTATCCTCTAAAATACTGATCGAAACCAGTTTTAATGGACCGTTTCAGTGAGGTACCACATTACTACCTGATCCAAACCAGAAAAATACCCAGGATCTGTTCAACAAGTAAGTGAAGAACGCGAAAATCTGACCCTGATGAGGGCAAATCCCAGGCCCAACCTAGACATAACATGCGTTATCCTCTAAAATATTGATCGAAACCCGGTTTAATGGACTGTTTCAGTGTGGTACCACATTACTACGTGATCCAAACCAGAAAAAAACCCAGGATCTGTACAACAAGTATGTGAAGAATGCGAAAGTATGAGCCTGGCGAGGGCAAATCCCGGACCCATTCCAGACATAACTTGCGTTATCCTCTAAAATATTGATCGAAACCAGGTTTAGTGGAGTGCTTCAGTGTGCTACCACATTACTACGTGATCCAAACCAGACAAAACCCAGGATCCGTTCAACAAGTATGTGAAGAATGCGAAAGTATGTGTCTGATGACGGAAAATCCCAGGCCTAACGTAGACCTAACATGCGTTACCCTCAAAAATATTTATCAAGACCAGGTTTTATCGACTGTTTCAGTGTGGTACCACATTACTATGTGATCCAAACCAGAAAAAAACCCAGGATCTGTACAACAAGTATGTGAAGAATGCGAAAGTATGAGCCTGACGGGGGCAAATCCCAGACCTATCCCAGACCTAACTGGCGTTATCCTCTAAAATATTGATCGAAACCAGGTTTAGTGGACTGTTTCAGTGTGCTACCACATTACTACGTGATCCAAACCAGAAAAAGCCAGGGATCTGATCAACAAGTATGTGAAATATGCGAAAGTATGTGTCTGATGAGGGCAAATCCCAGGCGTAACCTTGACCTATCATGCGTTACGCTCTAAAATATTGATCGAAACCAGGTTCAATGGGCTGTATCAGTGTGATACCACATTACCACGTGATCCAAACCAGGAGAAACCCAAGATCTGTTCAACAAGTATGTGAAATATGCGAACGTATGAGCTTGATGAGGGAAAATCCTAGACCTAACCCCGACCTAACATGAGTTATTCTCTAAAATATTGATCGATGCCAGGTTTAATGGACTGTTTCAGTGTGGTACCACATTAGTACGTGATCCAAACCAGAAAAAACCCAGGATCTGTTCAGCAAGCATGTGAAGAATGCGAAGGTATGAGTCTGATGAGGGCAAATCCCACACCTAATCGAGTCCTAACCGGCGTTATCCTTTAGAATGTTGATCGAGACCAGGATTAATCGACTGTTTCAGTGTGGTACCACTTTACAACGTGATCTAAACCAGAAAACGCCAGGGATCTTTACAACAAGTATGTGAAAAATGCGAACGAATGAGCCTGACGAGGGCAAATCCCAGACCTTTCCCAGACATAACATACGTTATCCTCTAAAATAGTGGCCGAAACCAGGTTGCATGGACTGTTTCAGTGTGATACTACATTACCACGTGATCCAAACCACAAAAAGCAATGGATCTGGGCAAATCCCACACCAAACCGTGTCCTAACCGGCGTTATCCTATAAAATGTTGAACGAGACCAGGATTAATGGACTGTTTCTGTGTGGTACCACTTTACTACGTGATCCAAACCAGAAAAAGCGCCAGAATCTGGCCATCAAGTATGAGAAATATGCGAACATACGAGCCTGATGAGAGCAAATCCCAGACCTAACCAAGACCTAACATGCGTTATTCACTAGAATATTGATCGATACCAGGTTTAATCGACTGTTTCAGTGTGGTACCACATTACTACGTGATCCAAACCAAAAAAAAACCAAGGATCTGTACAACAAGTATGTGAAGAATGCGAAAGTACGAGCCTGACGAGGGCAAATCCCAGACCTATCCCAGACATAACTTGCGTTATCGTCTAAAATATTGATCGATACCAGGTTTAATCGAACGTTTCAGTGTGGTACCACTTTACTACGTGATCCAAACCAGAAAAAGCCAGGGATCTGTTCAACAAGTATGTGAATTATGCGGAAGTATGAGTCTGATGAGGGCAAATCCCAGGCCTAACCTAGACCTAACATGCGTTATCCTCTAAAATACTGATCGAAACCAGGTTTCATGGACTGTTTCAGTGTGGTACCACGTTACTACGTGATCCAGACCAGTGAAAGCCCAGAATCTGGCCATCAAGTTTGAGAAATATGCGAAAGTATGACCCAGATGAGGGCAAATCCTAGACCTAACCGAGACCTAACATGCGTTATCGTCTAAAATATTGATCGAAACCAGGATTAGTTGACTGTTTCTGTGTGGTACCACTTTACTACGTGATCCAAACCAGAAAAAACCCAGGATCTGTCCAACAAGTATGTGAAGAATGCGAAAGTATGAGCCAGCTGAGGGCAAATCCCAGGCCTAACCTAGACCTAACATGCGTTAAGTTCTAAAATATTGATCGAAACCAGATTTAATGGACTGATTCAGTGTGGTAGCACTTTTCTACGTGATCCAAACCAGAAAAAGCCAGGGATCTGATCAACAAGTATGAGAAATATGCGAAAGTATGAGTCTGATGAGGGCAAATCCCAGGACTAACCTTGACCTAACATGCGTTAAGTTCTAAAATATTGATCGAAACCAGATTTAATGGACTGATTCAGTATGGTACCACTTTTCTACGTGATCCAAACCAGAAAAAGCCAGGGATCTGATCAACAAGTATGAGAAATATGCGAAAGTATGAGTCTGATGAGGGCAAATCCCAGGACTAACCTTGACCTAACATGAGTAATCCTCTAAACTATTCATCGAAACCAGGTTTCATGGAATGTTTCAGTGTGGTACCACATTACCACATGATTCAAACATGAAAAAGCCAGGGATCTGTTCAACAAGTATGTGAAATATGCGAAAGTATGAGTCTGATGGGGGCAAATCCCAGGCCTAACCTAGACCTAACATGCGTTATCCTCTAAAATACTGATCGAAACCAGTTTTAATGGACTGTTTCAGTGAGGTACCACATTACTACCTTATCCAAACCAGAAAAATACCCAGGATCTGTTCAACAAGTAAGTGAAGAACGCGAAAATATGACCCTGATGAGGGCAAATCCCAGGCCCAACCTAGACATAACATGCGTTATCCTCTAAAATATTGATCGAAACCCGGTTTAATGGACTGTTTCAGTGTGGTACCACATTACTACGTGATACAAACCAGAAAAAAACCCAGGAACTGTACAACAAGTATGTGAAGAATGCGAAAGTATGAGCCTGACGAGGGCAAATCCCGGACCTATTCCAGACATAACGTGCGTTATCCTCTAAAATATTGATCGAAACCAGGTTTAGTGGACTGCTTCAGTGTGCTACCACATTACTACGTGATCCAAACCAGAAAAAACCCAGGATCCGTTCAACAAGTATGTGAAGAATGCGAAAGTATGTGTCTGATGACGGAAAATCCCAGGCCTAACGTAGACCTAACATGCGTTACCCTCAAAAATATTTATCAAGACCAGGTTTTAACGACTGTTTCAGTGTGGTACCACATTACTATGTGATCCAAACCAGAAAAAAGCCCAGGATCTGTTCAACAAGTATGTGAAGAATGCGAAAGTATGAGCCTGATGAGGGCAAATCCCAGACCTATCCCAAACCTAACTTGCGTTATCCTCTAAAATATTGATCGAAACTAGGTTTAATTTACTGTTTCAGTGTGGTACCACATTACTACGTGATCCAATCCAGAAAAAGTCCAGGTTCTAGCCATGAAGTATGAGAAATTAGCGATATTATGAGCCTGATTAGGGCATATCCTAGACCTAACCCAGATCTAACATGCGTTATCCTCTAAAATATTCATCGAATCCGGGTTTAATCGACTATTTCTGTGTTGTGCCACATTGCTACGTGATCCAAACCAGAAAAAGCCCAGAATCTGGCCATGAACTATGAGAAATATGCGAAAGTACGAGCCTGATCAGAGCAAATCTTAGACCTAACCAAGACCTAACATGCGTTATTCTCTAAAATATTGATCGAAACCAGGTTTAATGGACTGCTTCAGTGAGGTACCACATTACTATCTGATCCAAACGAGAAAAAACCCAGGATCTGTTCAACAAGTATGTGAAGAATGCGAAAGTATGTGTCTGATGAGGGAAAATCCCAGGCCTGACCTAGACCTAACATGCGTTACCCTCAAAAATACTGATCGAAACCAGGTTTAATCGACTGTTTCAGTGTGGTACCACATTACTGTCTGATCCAAACCAGAAAAAAACCCAGGATCTGTACAACAAGTATGTGAAGAACGCGGAAATATGACCCTGATGAGGGCAAATCCCGGGCCTAACCTAGACCTAACATGCGTTATCCTCAAAGATATTGATCGAAACCAGGTTTAATCGACTGCTTCAGTGTGGTACTACATTACTACCTGATCCAAACCAGAAAAATACCCAGGATCTGTTCAACAAGTATGTGAAGAACGCGAAAATATGACCCTGATGAGGGCAAATCCCAGGCCCAACCTAGACATAACATGCGTTATCCTCTAAAATATTGATCGAAACCAGGTTTAACCGACTATTTCAGTGTGGTACCACATTACTGCGTGATCCAAACCAGAAAAATACCCAGTATCTGTTCAACAAGTATGTGAAGAACGCGGAAATATGACCCTGATGAGGGAAAATCCCGGGCCTAACCTAGACCTAACATGCGTTATCCTCAAAGATATTGATCGAAACCTGGTTTAATCGACTGCTTCAGTGTGGTACTACATTACTACCTGATCCAAACCAGAAAAATACCCAGGATCTGTTCAACAAGTATGTGAAGAACGCGATAATATGACCCTGATGAGGGTAAATCCCAGGCCAAACCTAGACATAACAGGCGTTATCCTCTAAAATATTGGTCAAAACCAGGTTTAATCGACTGTTTCAGTGTGGTACCACATTACTACGTGATCCAAACCAGAAAAAGCCCAGAATCTGGTAATCAAGTATGAGAAATATGCGAAAATACGAGCCTGATGAGAGCAAATCCCAGACCTTACCTAGACCTAACATGAGTTATTCTCTAAGATATTGATCGAAACCATGCTTAATGGACTGTTTCAGTGTGGTACTACATTACTACGTGATCCAAACCAGAAAAAACCCAGGATCTGTTCAAGAAGTATGTGGAGAATGCGAAAGTATGTGTCTGATTAGGGCAAATCCCATACCTAACCCAGGCATAACATGCGTTATCCTCTAAAATATTGACCGAAACCAGGTTTAATGGTCTGTTTCAGTGTGATACCACAATACTGCGTGATCCAATCCAGAAAGAGCCCAGGATCTAGCGATCAAGTATGAGAAATATGCGAAATTATGAGCCTGATTGGGGCAAATCCTAGACCTAACCTAGATCTAACATGCGTTATCCTCTAAAATATTGATCGAGAACAGGTTTAACCGACTATTTCAGTGTGGTAACACATTACTGCGTGATCCAAACCAGAAAAAGCAATGGATCTGGGCAAATCCCACACCATACCGTGTCCTAACCGGCGTTATCCTATAAAATGTTGAACGAGACCAGGATTAATGGACTGTTTCTGTGTGGTACCACTTTACTACGTGATCCAAACCAGAAAAAGCCAGGGATCTGTTCAACAAGTATGCGAAATATGCGAAAGAATGAGTCTGATGAGGGCAAATCCCAGGCCTAACCTAGACCTAACATGCGTTATCCTCCAAAATATTTATCAAGACCAGGTTTAATTGAATGTTTCAGTGTGGTACCACATTACTATGTGATCTAAACCAGAAAAAAAACCCAGCAACTGTTCAACAAGCATGTGAAGAATGCGAAGGTATGAGTCTGATGAGGGCAGATCCTAGACCTAACCGAGACCTAACATGCGTTATTCTCTAAAATATTGGTCGAGACCAGGATTAATCGACTGTTTCAGTGTGGCACCACTTTTCTACGTGATCCAAACCAGAAAAAAACCCAGGATCTGTACAACAAGTATGTGAAGAATGCGAAAGTATGAGCCTGGCGAGGGCAAATCCCGGACCTATTCCAGACATAACTAGCGTTATCCTCTAAAATATTGATCGAAACCAGGTTTAATGGACTGTTACAGTGATGTACTACATTACTACGTGATCCAAACCAGAAAAAGCCCCGAATCTGGCCATCAAGTATCAGAAATATGCGAATGTACAAGCCTGATGAGAGCAAATCCCAGACCTAACCTAGACCTAACATGAGTTATTCTCTAAAATATTGATCGATGCCAGGTTTAATGGACTGATTCAGTGTGGTACCACATTACTACGTGATCCAGACCAGAAAAAAACCCAGGATCTGTTCAACAAGTATGAGAAATATGCGAAAGTATGAGTCTGATGAGGGCAAATCCCAGGACTAACCTTGGCCTAACATGAGTAATCCTTTAAACTATTCATCGAAACCAGGTTTAATGGGCTGTATCAGTGTGATACCACATTACCACATGATTCAAACATGAAAAAGCCAGGGATCGGGCCAACTAGTATGCGAAAAATGTGAAAGTATGACCCTCATGAGAGCAAATCCCAGACCTAACCCAGATCTAACATGCGTTATTCTCTAAAATATTGGTCGAGACCAGGATTAATCGACTGTTTCAGTGTGGCACCACTTTTCTACGTGATCCAAACCAGAAAAAAACCCAGGATCTGTACAACAAGTATGTGAAGAATGCGAAAGTATGAGCCTGGCGAGGGCAAATCCCGGACCTATTCCAGACATAACTAGCGTTATCCTCTAAAATATTGATCGAAACCAGGTTTAGTGGACTGTTTCAGTGTGCTACCACATTACTACGTGATCCAAACCAGAAAAACCCCAGGATCCGTTCAACAAGTGTGTGGAGAATGCGAAAGTACGAGCCTGATCAGGGAAAATCCCAGGCCTAACCTAGACCTAACATGCGTTACCCTCAAAAATACTGATCGAAACCAGGTTTAATGGACTGTTTCAGTGAGGTACCACATTACTACCTGATCCAAACCAGAAAAATACCCAGGATCTGTTCAACAAGTAAGTGAAGAACGCGAAAATATGACCCTGATGAGGGCAAATCCCAGGCCCAACCTAGACATAACATGCGTTATCCTCTAAAATATTGATCGAAACCCGGTTTAATGGACTGTTTCAGTGTGGTACCACATTACTACGTGATCCAAACCAGAAAAAAACCCAGGATCTGTACAACAAGTATGTGAAGAATGCGAAAGTATGAGCCTGGCGAGGGCAAATCCCGGACCTATCCCAGACATAACTTGCGTTATCGTCTAAAATATTGATCGATACCAGGTTTCATGGACTGTTTCAGTGTGATACCACATTACCACGTGATCCAAACCAGAAAAAGCAACGGATCTGGCTAAAAAGTATGAGAAATATACGACAGTATGAACCTGATGAGGGCAAATCCCACACCCAACCGTGTCCTAACCGGCGTTATCCTATAAAATGTTGATCGAGACCAGGATTAATCGACTGTTTCAGTGTGGTACCACTTTACAACGAGATCCAAGCCAGAAAAAGCCAGGGATCTGTACAACAGGTATGTGAAAAATGCGAACGTATGAGACTGACGAGGGCAAATCCCAGACCTATCCCAGACATAACATGCGTTATCCTCTAAAATATTGGTCGAAACCAGTTTCATGGACTGTTTCAGTGTGATACCACATTACCACGTGATCCAAACCAGAAAAAGCAACGGATCTGGCTAACAAGTATGAGAAATATGCGACAGTATGAGCCTGATGGGGGCAAATCCGACACCTAACCGTGTCCTAACCGGCGTTATCCTAAAATGTTGTACGAGACCAGGATTAATCGACTGTTTCAGTGTGGTACCACATTACTACGTGATCCAAACCAGAAAAAACCCAGGATCTGTTCAACAAGCATGGCAAGAATGCGAAGGTATGAGTCTGATGAGGGCAGATCCCAGACCTATCCCAGACCTATCATGCGTTATCGTCTGAAATATTGATCAAAACCAGGTTTAATGGACTGTTTCAGTGTGGTACCACTTTACTGAGTGATCCAAACCAGAAAAAGCCAGGGATCTGTTCAACAAGTATGAGAAATATGCGAAAGTATGAGTCTGATGAGGGCAAATCCCAGGCCCAACCTAGACCTAACATGCGTTATCCTCTAAAATATTGATCGAAACCAGGTTTCATGGACTGTTTCAGTGTGATACCACATTACCACGTGATCCAAACCAGAAAAAGCAACGGATCTGGCTAAAAAGTATGAGAAATATACGACAGTATGAACCTGATGAGGGCAAATCCCACACCCAACCGTGTCCTAACCGGCGTTATCCTATAAAATGTTGATCGAGACCAGGATTAATCGACTGTTTCAGTGTGGTACCACTTTACAACGAGATCCAAGCCAGAAAAAGCCAGGGATCTGTACAACAGGTATGTGAAAAATGCGAACGTATGAGACTGACGAGGGCAAATCCCAGACCTATCCCAGACATAACATGCGTTATCCTCTAAAATATTGGTCGAAACCAGGTTTCATGGACTGTTTCAGTGTGATACCACAGTACCACGTGACCCAAACCAGAAAAAGCAATGCATCTGGCTAACAAGTATGAGAAATATGCGACAGTATGAGCCTGATGAGGGCAAATCCCACACCTAACCGTGTCCTAACCGGCGTTATCCTATAAAATGTTGATCGAGACCAGGATTAATCGACTGCTTCAGTGTGGTACCAATTTACAACGTGATCCAAACCAGAAAAAAACCAAGGATCTGTACAACAAGTATGTGAAGAATGCGAAAGTACGAGCCTGACGAGGGCAAATCCCAGACCTATCCCAGACATAACTTGCGTTATCGTCTAAAATATTTATCGAGACCAGGTTGAATTGACTGTTTCAGGGCGGTACAACATTAATACGAGCTCCAAACCAGAAAAACCCAGGATCTGTTCAACAAGCATGTGAAGAATGCGAAGGTATGAGTCTGATGAGGGCAAATCCCAGGACTAACCTTGACCTAACATGAGTAATCCTCTAAACTATTCATCGAAACCAGGTTTCATGGAATGTTTCAGTGTGGTACCACATTACCACATGATTCAAACATGAAAAAGCCAGGGATCTGTTCAACAAGTATGTGAAATATGCGAAAGTATGAGTCTGATGGGGGCAAATCCCAGGCCTAACCTAGACCTAACATGCGTTATCCTCTAAAATACTGATCGAAACCAGTTTTAATGGACCGTTTCAGTGAGGTACCACATTACTACCTGATCCAAACCAGAAAAATACCCAGGATCTGTTCAACAAGTAAGTGAAGAACGCGAAAATCTGACCCTGATGAGGGCAAATCCCAGGCCCAACCTAGACATAACATGCGTTATCCTCTAAAATATTGATCGAAACCCGGTTTAATGGACTGTTTCAGTGTGGTACCACATTACTACGTGATCCAAACCAGAAAAAAACCCAGGATCTGTACAACAAGTATGTGAAGAATGCGAAAGTATGAGCCTGGCGAGGGCAAATCCCGGACCCATTCCAGACATAACTTGCGTTATCCTCTAAAATATTGATCGAAACCAGGTTTAGTGGAGTGCTTCAGTGTGCTACCACATTACTACGTGATCCAAACCAGACAAAACCCAGGATCCGTTCAACAAGTATGTGAAGAATGCGAAAGTATGTGTCTGATGACGGAAAATCCCAGGCCTAACGTAGACCTAACATGCGTTACCCTCAAAAATATTTATCAAGACCAGGTTTTATCGACTGTTTCAGTGTGGTACCACATTACTATGTGATCCAAACCAGAAAAAAACCCAGGATCTGTACAACAAGTATGTGAAGAATGCGAAAGTATGAGCCTGACGGGGGCAAATCCCAGACCTATCCCAGACCTAACTGGCGTTATCCTCTAAAATATTGATCGAAACCAGGTTTAGTGGACTGTTTCAGTGTGCTACCACATTACTACGTGATCCAAACCAGAAAAAGCCAGGGATCTGATCAACAAGTATGTGAAATATGCGAAAGTATGTGTCTGATGAGGGCAAATCCCAGGCGTAACCTTGACCTATCATGCGTTACGCTCTAAAATATTGATCGAAACCAGGTTCAATGGGCTGTATCAGTGTGATACCACATTACCACGTGATCCAAACCAGGAGAAACCCAAGATCTGTTCAACAAGTATGTGAAATATGCGAACGTATGAGCTTGATGAGGGAAAATCCTAGACCTAACCCCGACCTAACATGAGTTATTCTCTAAAATATTGATCGATGCCAGGTTTAATGGACTGTTTCAGTGTGGTACCACATTAGTACGTGATCCAAACCAGAAAAAACCCAGGATCTGTTCAGCAAGCATGTGAAGAATGCGAAGGTATGAGTCTGATGAGGGCAAATCCCACACCTAATCGAGTCCTAACCGGCGTTATCCTTTAGAATGTTGATCGAGACCAGGATTAATCGACTGTTTCAGTGTGGTACCACTTTACAACGTGATCTAAACCAGAAAACGCCAGGGATCTTTACAACAAGTATGTGAAAAATGCGAACGAATGAGCCTGACGAGGGCAAATCCCAGACCTTTCCCAGACATAACATACGTTATCCTCTAAAATAGTGGCCGAAACCAGGTTGCATGGACTGTTTCAGTGTGATACTACATTACCACGTGATCCAAACCACAAAAAGCAATGGATCTGGGCAAATCCCACACCAAACCGTGTCCTAACCGGCGTTATCCTATAAAATGTTGAACGAGACCAGGATTAATGGACTGTTTCTGTGTGGTACCACTTTACTACGTGATCCAAACCAGAAAAAGCGCCAGAATCTGGCCATCAAGTATGAGAAATATGCGAACATACGAGCCTGATGAGAGCAAATCCCAGACCTAACCAAGACCTAACATGCGTTATTCACTAGAATATTGATCGATACCAGGTTTAATCGACTGTTTCAGTGTGGTACCACATTACTACGTGATCCAAACCAAAAAAAAACCAAGGATCTGTACAACAAGTATGTGAAGAATGCGAAAGTACGAGCCTGACGAGGGCAAATCCCAGACCTATCCCAGACATAACTTGCGTTATCGTCTAAAATATTGATCGATACCAGGTTTAATCGAACGTTTCAGTGTGGTACCACTTTACTACGTGATCCAAACCAGAAAAAGCCAGGGATCTGTTCAACAAGTATGTGAATTATGCGAAAGTATGAGTCTGATGAGGGCAAATCCCAGGCCTAACCTAGACCTAACATGCGTTATCCTCTAAAATACTGATCGAAACCAGGTTTCATGGACTGTTTCAGTGTGGTACCACGTTACTACGTGATCCAGACCAGTGAAAGCCCAGAATCTGGCCATCAAGTTTGAGAAATATGCGAAAGTATGACCCAGATGAGGGCAAATCCTAGACCTAACCGAGACCTAACATGCGTTATCGTCTAAAATATTGATCGAAACCAGGATTAGTTGACTGTTTCTGTGTGGTACCACTTTACTACGTGATCCAAACCAGAAAAAACCCAGGATCTGTGCAACAAGTATGTGAAGAATGCGAAAGTATGAGCCAGCTGAGGGCAAATCCCAGGCCTAACCTAGACCTAACATGCGTTAAGTTCTAAAATATTGATCGAAACCAGATTTAATGGACTGATTCAGTGTGGTAGCACTTTTCTACGTGATCCAAACCAGAAAAAGCCAGGGATCTGATCAACAAGTATGAGAAATATGCGAAAGTATGAGTCTGATGAGGGCAAATCCCAGGACTAACCTTGACCTAACATGAGTAATCCTCTAAACTATTCATCGAAACCAGGTTTCATGGAATGTTTCAGTGTGGTACCACATTACCACATGATTCAAACATGAAAAATACCCAGGATCTGTTCAACAAGTAAGTGAAGAACGCGAAAATATGACCCTGATGAGGGCAAATCCCAGGCCCAACCTAGACATAACATGCGTTATCCTCTAAAATATTGATCGAAACCCGGTTTAATGGACTGTTTCAGTGTGGTACCACATTACTACGTGATACAAACCAGAAAAAAACCCAGGAACTGTACAACAAGTATGTGAAGAATGCGAAAGTATGAGCCTGACGAGGGCAAATCCCGGACCTATTCCAGACATAACGTGCGTTATCCTCTAAAATATTGATCGAAACCAGGTTTAGTGGACTGCTTCAGTGTGCTACCACATTACTACGTGATCCAAACCAGAAAAAACCCAGGATCCGTTCAACAAGTATGTGAAGAATGCGAAAGTATGTGTCTGATGACGGAAAATCCCAGGCCTAACGTAGACCTAACATGCGTTACCCTCAAAAATATTTATCAAGACCAGGTTTTAACGACTGTTTCAGTGTGGTACCACATTACTATGTGATCCAAACCAGAAAAAAGCCCAGGATCTGTTCAACAAGTATGTGAAGAATGCGAAAGTATGAGCCTGATGAGGGCAAATCCCAGACCTATCCCAAACCTAACTGGCGTTATCCTCTAAAATATTGATCGAAACTAGGTTTAATTTACTGTTTCAGTGTGGTACCACATTACTACGTGATCCAATCCAGAAAAAGCCCAGGTTCTAGCCATGAAGTATGAGAAATTAGCGATATTATGAGCCTGATTAGGGCATATCCTAGACCTAACCCAGATCTAACATGCGTTATCCTCTAAAATATTCATCGAATCCGGGTTTAATCGACTATTTCTGTGTTGTGCCACATTACTGCGTGATCCAATCCAGAAAAAGCCCAGGATCTAGCCATCAAGTATGAGAAATATGCGAAAGTATGAGCCTGCTGATGGCAAATCCTAGACCTAACTCAGACCTAACATGCGTTATCCTCTAAAATATTGATCGAAACCAGGTTTAATCGACCATTTCTGTGTTGTGCCACATTGCTACGTGATCCAAACCAGAAAAAGCCCAGAATCTGGCCATGAACTATGAGAAATATGCGAAAGTACGAGCCTGATCAGAGCAAATCTTAGACCTAACCAAGACCTAACATGCGTTATTCTCTAAAATATTGATCGAAACCAGGTTTAATGGACTGCTTCAGTGAGGTACCACATTACTATCTGATCCAAACGAGAAAAAACCCAGGATCTGTTCAACAAGTATGTGAAGAATGCGAAAGTATGTGTCTGATGAGGGAAAATCCCAGGCCTGACCTAGACCTAACATGCGTTACCCTCAAAAATACTGATCGAAACCAGGTTTAATCGACTGTTTCAGTGTGGTACCACATTACTGTCTGATCCAAACCAGAAAAAAACCCAGGATCTGTACAACAAGTATGTGAAGAACGCGGAAATATGACCCTGATGAGGGCAAATCCCGGGCCTAACCTAGACCTAACATGCGTTATCCTCAAAGATATTGATCGAAACCAGGTTTAATCGACTGCTTCAGTGTGGTACTACATTACTACCTGATCCAAACCAGAAAAATACCCAGGATCTGTTCAACAAGTATGTGAAGAACGCGAAAATATGACCCTGATGAGGGCAAATCCCAGGCCCAACCTAGACATAACATGCGTTATCCTCTAAAATATTGATCGAAACCAGGTTTAACCGACTATTTCAGTGTGGTACCACATTACTGCGTGATCCAAACCAGAAAAATACCCAGTATCTGTTCAACAAGTATGTGAAGAACGCGGAAATATGACCCTGATGAGGGAAAATCCCGGGCCTAACCTAGACCTAACATGCGTTATCCTCAAAGATATTGATCGAAACCTGGTTTAATCGACTGCTTCAGTGTGGTACTACATTACTACCTGATCCAAACCAGAAAAATACCCAGGATCTGTTCAACAAGTATGTGAAGAACGCGATAATATGACCCTGATGAGGGTAAATCCCAGGCCAAACCTAGACATAACAGGCGTTATCCTCTAAAATATTGGTCAAAACCAGGTTTAATCGACTGTTTCAGTGTGGTACCACATTACTACGTGATCCAAACCAGAAAAAGCCCAGAATCTGGTAATCAAGTATGAGAAATATGCGAAAATACGAGCCTGATGAGAGCAAATCCCAGACCTTACCTAGACCTAACATGAGTTATTCTCTAAGATATTGATCGAAACCATGCTTAATGGACTGTTTCAGTGTGGTACTACATTACTACGTGATCCAAACCAGAAAAAACCCAGGATCTGTTCAAGAAGTATGTGGAGAATGCGAAAGTATGTGTCTGATTAGGGCAAATCCCATACCTAACCCAGGCATAACATGCGTTATCCTCTAAAATATTGACCGAAACCAGGTTTAATGGTCTGTTTCAGTGTGATACCACAATACTGCGTGATCCAATCCAGAAAGAGCCCAGGATCTAGCGATCAAGTATGAGAAATATGCGAAATTATGAGCCTGATTGGGGCAAATCCTAGACCTAACCTAGATCTAACATGCGTTATCCTCTAAAATATTGATCGAGAACAGGTTTAACCGACTATTTCAGTGTGGTAACACATTACTGCGTGATCCAAACCAGAAAAAGCAATGGATCTGGGCAAATCCCACACCATACCGTGTCCTAACCGGCGTTATCCTATAAAATGTTGAACGAGACCAGGATTAATGGACTGTTTCTGTGTGGTACCACTTTACTACGTGATCCAAACCAGAAAAAGCCAGGGATCTGTTCAACAAGTATGCGAAATATGCGAAAGAATGAGTCTGATGAGGGCAAATCCCAGGCCTAACCTAGACCTAACATGCGTTATCCTCCAAAATATTTATCAAGACCAGGTTTAATTGAATGTTTCAGTGTGGTACCACATTACTATGTGATCTAAACCAGAAAAAAAACCCAGCAACTGTTCAACAAGCATGTGAAGAATGCGAAGGTATGAGTCTGATGAGGGCAGATCCTAGACCTAACCGAGACCTAACATGCGTTATTCTCTAAAATATTGGTCGAGACCAGGATTAATCGACTGTTTCAGTGTGGCACCACTTTTCTACGTGATCCAAACCAGAAAAAAACCCAGGATCTGTACAACAAGTATGTGAAGAATGCGAAAGTATGAGCCTGGCGAGGGCAAATCCCGGACCTATTCCAGACATAACTAGCGTTATCCTCTAAAATATTGATCGAAACCAGGTTTAATGGACTGTTACAGTGATGTACTACATTACTACGTGATCCAAACCAGAAAAAGCCCCGAATCTGGCCATCAAGTATCAGAAATATGCGAATGTACAAGCCTGATGAGAGCAAATCCCAGACCTAACCTAGACCTAACATGAGTTATTCTCTAAAATATTGATCGATGCCAGGTTTAATGGACTGATTCAGTGTGGTACCACATTACTACGTGATCCAGACCAGAAAAAAACCCAGGATCTGTTCAACAAGTATGAGAAATATGCGAAAGTATGAGTCTGATGAGGGCAAATCCCAGGACTAACCTTGGCCTAACATGAGTAATCCTTTAAACTATTCATCGAAACCAGGTTTAATGGGCTGTATCAGTGTGATACCACATTACCACATGATTCAAACATGAAAAAGCCAGGGATCGGGCCAACTAGTATGCGAAAAATGTGAAAGTATGACCCTCATGAGAGCAAATCCCAGACCTAACCCAGATCTAACATGCGTTATTCTCTAAAATATTGGTCGAGACCAGGATTAATCGACTGTTTCAGTGTGGCACCACTTTTCTACGTGATCCAAACCAGAAAAAAACCCAGGATCTGTACAACAAGTATGTGAAGAATGCGAAAGTATGAGCCTGGCGAGGGCAAATCCCGGACCTATTCCAGACATAACTAGCGTTATCCTCTAAAATATTGATCGAAACCAGGTTTAGTGGACTGTTTCAGTGTGCTACCACATTACTACGTGATCCAAACCAGAAAAACCCCAGGATCCGTTCAACAAGTGTGTGGAGAATGCGAAAGTACGAGCCTGATCAGGGAAAATCCCAGGCCTAACCTAGACCTAACATGCGTTACCCTCAAAAATACTGATCGAAACCAGGTTTAATCGACTGTTTCAGTGTGCTACCACATTACTACGTGATCCAAACCAGAAAAAACCCAGGATCCGTTCAACAAGTATGTGAAGAATGCGAAAGTATGTGTCTGATGACGGAAAATCCCAGGCCTAACGTAGACCTAACATGCGTTACCCTCAAAAATATTTATCAAGACCAGGTTTTATCGACTGTTTCAGTGTGGTACCACATTACTATGTGATCCGAACCAGAAAAAAACCCAGGAACTGTACAACAAGTATGTGAAGAATGTGAAAGTATGAGCCTGACGGGGGCAAATCCCAGACCTATCCCAGACCTAACTTGCGTTATCCTCTAAAATATTGATCGAAACCAGGTTTAGTGGACTGTTTCAGTGTGCTACCACATTACTACGTGATCCAAACCAGAAAAACCCCAGGATCCGTTCAACAAGTGTGTGGAGAATGCGAAAGTACGAGCCTGATCAGGGAAAATCCCAGGCCTAACCTAGACCTAACATGCGTTACCCTCAAAAATACTGATCGAAACCAGGTTTAATCGACTGTTTCAGTGTGCTACCACATTACTACGTGATCCAAACCAGAAAAAACCCAGGATCCGTTCAACAAGTATGTGAAGAATGCGAAAGTATGTGTCTGATGACGGAAAATCCCAGGCCTAACGTAGACCTAACATGCGTTACCCTCAAAAATATTTATCAAGACCAGGTTTTATCGACTGTTTCAGTGTGGTACCACATTACTATGTGATCCGAACCAGAAAAAAACCCAGGAACTGTACAACAAGTATGTGAAGAATGTGAAAGTATGAGCCTGACGGGGGCAAATCCCAGACCTATCCCAGACCTAACTTGCGTTATCCTCTAAAATATTGATCGAAACCAGGTTTAGTGGACTGTTTCAGTGTGCTACCACATTACTACGTGATCCAAACCAGAAAAACCCCAGGATCCGTTCAACAAGTGTGTGGAGAATGCGAAAGTACGAGCCTGATCAGGGAAAATCCCAGGCCTAACCTAGACCTAACATGCGTTACCCTCAAAAATACTGATCGAAACCAGGTTTAATCGACTGTTTCAGTGTGCTACCACATTACTACGTGATCCAAACCAGAAAAAACCCAGGATCCGTTCAACAAGTATGTGAAGAATGCGAAAGTATGTGTCTGATGACGGAAAATCCCAGGCCTAACGTAGACCTAACATGCGTTACCCTCAAAAATATTTATCAAGACCAGGTTTTATCGACTGTTTCAGTGTGGTACCACATTACTATGTGATCCAAACAACAAAAAACCCAGGATCCGTTCAACAAGTATGTGACGAATGCGAAAGTATGTGTCTGATGAGGGCAAATCCCGGGCCTAACCTAGACCTAACATGCGGTATCCTCAAAGATATTGATCGAAACCAGGTTTAATCGACTGCTTCAGTGTGGTACTACATTACTACCTGATCCAAACCAGAAAAATAGCCAGGATCTGTTCAACAAGTATGTGAAGAACGCGAAAATATGACCCTGATGAGGGCAAATCCCAGGCCCAACCTAGACATAACATGCGTTATCCTCTAAAATATTGATCGAAACCAGGTTTAATCGACTGTTTCAGTGTGGTACCACATTACTACGTGATCCAAACCAGAAAAAACCCAGGATCTGTTCAAGAAGTATGTGGAGAATGCGAAAGTATGTGTCTGATTAGGGCAAATCCCATGCCTAACCCAGGCATAACATGCGTTATCCTCTAAAATATTGATCGAAACCAGGTTTAATGGTCTGTTTCAGTGTGATACCACAATACTGCGTGATCCAATCCAGAAAGAGCCCAGGATCTAGCGATCAAGTATGAGAAATATGCGAAATTATGAGCCTGATTAGGGCAAATACTAGACCTAACCCAGACCTAACATGGGTTATCCTCCAAAATATTTATCAAGACCAGGTTTAATTGAATGTTTCAGTGTGGTACCACATTACTACGTGATCCAAACCAGAAAAAAACCCAGGATCCGTTCAACAAGTATGTGAAGAATGCGAAAATATGAGTCTGATGAAGGAAAATCCCAGGCCGAACCTAGACCTAACATGCATTATCGTCTAAAATATTGGTCGAAACCAGGTTTGATCGACTGTTTCAGTGTGGTACCACATTCCTACGTGACCCAAACCAGAAAAAGCCCCGAATCTGGCCATCAAGTATGAGAAATATGCGAATGTACGAGCCTGAAAAGAGCAAAACCCAGACATAACCCAGACCTAACATGCGCTATCCTTTAAAATATTTATCAAGACCAGGTTCAATCGACTATTTCAGTGTGGTACCACATTACTACGTGATCCAAACCAGAAAGAACTCAGGATCTGTTCAACAAGTATGTGGAGAATGCGAAAGTACGAGCCTGATCAGGGCAAATCCCAGACCTATCCCAGACCTAACTTGCGTTGTCCTCTAAAATAATGGTGGAAACCAGGTTTTATTGACTGTTTCAGTGTGGTACCACATTACTACGTGATCCAAACGAGAAGAAGCCCCGAATCTGGTCATTAAGAATTAGAAATATGCGAAAGTACGAGCCTGCTTAGAGCAAATCCCAGACCTAACCTAGACCTAACATGAGTTATTCTCTAAAATATTGATCCAAACCAGGTTTAATGGACTGTTTCAGTGTGCTACCACATTACTACGTGATCCAAACCAGAAAAAACCCAGGATCCGTTCAACATGTATGTGGAGAATGCGAAAGTACGAGCCTGATCAGGGAAAATCCCAGGCCTAACCTAGACCTAACATGCGTTACCCTCAAAAATACTGATCGAAACCAGGTTTAATCGACTGTTTCAGTGTGGCACCACATTACTACGTGATCCAAACCAGAAAAAAACCCAGGATCTGTTCAACAAGTATGTGGAGAATGCGAAAGTACGAGCCTGATCAGGGAAAATCCCAGGCCTAACCTAGACCTAACATGCGTTACCCTCAAAAATACTGATCGAAACCAGGTTTAATCGACTGTTTCAGTGTGGTACCTCATTACTACGTGATCCAAACCAGAAAAAAACCCAGGATCTGTTCAACAAGTATGTGAAGAATGCGAAAGTATGAGCCTGATGAGGGCAAATCCCAGACCTATCCCAGACCTAACTTGCGTTATCCTCTAAAATATTGATCGAAACTAGGTTTAATTTACTGTTTCAGTGTGGTACCACACTACTACGTGATCCAATCCAGAAAAAGCCCAGGTTCTAGCCATGATGTATGAGAAATATGCGACATTATGAGCCTGATTAGGGCAAATCCTAGACCTAACCCAGATCTAACATGCGCTATCCTCTAAAATATTTATCAAGACCAGGTTTAATTGAATGTTTCAGTGTGGTACCACAATACTACGGGATCCAAACCACTAAAAAGACCAGAATCTGGCCATTAAGTATGAGAAATATGCGAAAGTACGAGCCTGATCAGGGCAAATCCCAGACCTATCCCAGACCTAACTTGCGTTGTCCTCTAAAATATTGATCGAAACCAGGTTTAATGGACTGTTTCAGTGTGGTACCACATTGCTACGTGATCCAATCCAGAAAAAGGCCAGGATCTAGCCATCAAGTATGAGAAATATGCGAAAGTATGAGCCTGCTGATGGCAAATCCTAGACCTAACCCAGACGTAACATGCGCTATCCTCTAAAATATTGATCGAAACCAGGTTTAATCGACTATTTCTGTGTTGTGCCACATTACTACGTGATCCAAACCAGAAAAAGCCCAGAATCTGGCCATGAACTATGAGAAATATGCGAAAGTACGAGCCTGATGAGGGAAAATCCCAGGCCTAACCTAGACCTAACTTGCGTTGTCCTCTAAAATATTGATCGAAACCGGGTATAATGGACTGTTTCAGTGTGGTACCACAATACTACGGGATCCAAACCAGAAAAGCCTAGAATCTGGCCACCAAGTATGAGAAATATGCGAAAGTACGAGCCTGATCAGGGCAAATCCCAGACCTATCCCAGACCTAACTTGCGTTGTCCTCTAAAATATTGATCGAAACCGGGTTTAATGGACTGTTTCAGTGTGGTACCACATTACTACGTGATCCAGACCAGAAAGAAACCCAGGATCTGTTCAACAAGTATGTGAAGAATGCGAAAGTATGAGCCTGATGAGGGCAAATCCCAGACCTATCCCAAACCTAACTTGCGTTATCCTCTAAAATATTGATCGAATCCGGGTTTAATCGACTATTTCTGTGTTGTGCCACATTACTGCGTGATCCAATCCAGAAAAAGCCCAGGATCTAGCCATCAAGTATGAGAAATATGCGAAAGTATGAGCCTGCTGATGGCAAATCCTAGACCTAACTCAGACCTAACATGCGCTATCCTCTAAAATATTGATCGAAACCAGGTTTAATCGACTATTTCTGTGTTGTGCCACATTACTACGTGATCCAATCCAGAAAAAGCCCAGGTTCTAGCCATGAAGTATGAGAAATTAGCGATATTATGAGCCTGATTAGGGCAAATCCTAGACCTAACCCAGATCTAACATGCGTTATCCTCTAAAATATTTATCAAGACCAGGTTTAATTGAATGTTTCAGTGTGGTACCACAATACTACGGGATCCAACCCACTAAAAAGCCCAGAATCTGGCCATCAAGTATGAGAAATATGCGAAAGTACGAGCCTGATCAGGGCAAATCCCAGACCTATCCCAGACCTAACTTGCGTTGTCCTCTAAAATATTGATCGAAACCAGGTTTAATGGACTGTTTCAGTGTGGTACCACATTGCTACGTGATCCAGTCCAGAAAAAGGCCAGGATCTAGCCATCAAGTATGAGATATATGCGAAAGTATGAGCCTGCTGATGGCAAATCCTAGACCTAACCCAGACCTAACATGCGTTATCCTCTAAAATATTGATCGAATCCGGGTTTAATCGACTATTTCTGTTTTGTGCCACATTACTGCGTGATCCAATGCAGAAAAAGCCCAGGATCTAGTCATCAAGTATGAGAAATATGCAAAAGTATGAGCCTGCTGATGGCAAATCCTAGACCTAACTCAGACCTAACATGCGTTATCCTCTAAAATATTGATCGAAACCAGGTTTAATCGACTATTTCTGTGTTGTGCCAGATTACTACGTGATCCAAACCAGAAAAAGCCCAGAATCTGGCCATGAACTATGAGAAATATGCGAAAATACGAGCCTGATGAGAGCAAATCTCAGACCTAACCAAGACCTAACATGCGTTATTCTCTAAAATATTGATCGAAACCAGGTTTAATGGACTGTTTCAGTGAGGTACCACATTACTACCTGATCCAAGCGAGAAAAAACCCAGGATCTGTTCAACAAGTATGTGAAGAATGCGAAAGTATGTGTCTGATGAGGGAAAATCCCAGGCCTAACCTAGACCTAACATGCGTTACCCTCAAAAATACTGATCGAAACCAGGTTTAACCGACTGTTTCAGTGTGGTACCACATTACTATGTGATCCAAACCAGAAAAAACCCCAGGATCTGTACAACCAGTATGTGAAGAATGCGAAAGTATGAGCCTGACGGGGGCAAATCCCGGACCTATCCCAGACATATCTTGGGTTATCCTCTAAAATATTGATCGAAACCAGGGTTAATCGACCATTTCAGTGTGGTACCACATTACTATGTGATCCAAACCACAAAAAACCCAGGATCCGTTCAACAAGTATGTGACGAATGCGAAAGTATGTGTCTGATGAGGGCAAATCCCAGGCCTAACCTAGATCTAACATGCGTTATCCTCTAAAATATTGTTCGAGAACAGGTTTAACCGACTGTTTCAGTGTGATACCACATTACTGCGTGATCCAATCCAGAAAAAGCCCAGGATCTAGCCATCAAGTATGAGAAATATGCGAAATTATGAGCCTGATTAGGGCAAATACTAGACCTAACCCAGACCTAACATGGGTTATCCTCCAAAATATTTATCAAGACCAGGTTTAATTGAATGTTTCAGTGTGGTACCACATTACTACGTGATCCAAACCAGAAAAAACCCTGGATCCGTTCAACAAGTATGTGAAGAATGCGAAAGTTTGAGTCTGATGAAGGAGAATCCCAGGCCTAACCTAGACCTAACTTGCGTTATCCTCAAAAATATTGATCGAAACCAGGTTTAATCGACTGTTTCAGTGTGATACCACATTACTGCGTGATCCAATCCAGAAAAAGCCCAGGATCTAGCCATCAAGTATGAGAAATATGCGAAATTATGAGCCTGATTAGGGCAAATACTAGACCTAACCCAGACCTAACATGGGTTATCCTCCAAAATATTTATCAAGACCAGGTTTAATTGAATGTTTCAGTGTGGTACCACATTACTACGTGATCCAAACCAGAAAAAACCCTGGATCCGTTCAACAAGTATGTGAAGAATGCGAAAGTTTGAGTCTGATGAAGGAGAATCCCAGGCCTAACCTAGACCTAACATGCGTTATCCTCAAAAATATTGATCGAAACCAGGTTAATCGACTGTTTCAGTGTGGTACCACATTACTACGGCATCCAAACGAGAAAAAGCCCAGAATCCGTTCAACAAGTCTGTGAAGAATGCGAAAGACTGTGTCTGATGTCGGAAAATCCCAGGCCTAACGTAGACCTAACATGCGTTACCCTCAAAAATATTTATCAAGACCAGGTTTAATCGACTGTTTCAGTCTGGTACCACATTACTACGTGATCCAAACCAGAAAAAGCCTAGAATCCGTTGAACAAGTCTGTGAAGAATGCGTAAGTATGTGTCTGATGAAGGAAAATCCCAGGCCAAACCTAGACCTAACATGCGTTATCCTCAAAAATATTGATCGAAACCAGGTTTAATCGACTGTTTCAGTGTGGTACCACATTACTACCAGATCCAAACCAGAAAAAAAACCCAGGATCTGTTCAACAAGTATGTGAAGAACGCGAAAATATGACCCTGAGGAGGGCAAATCCCAGGCCAAACCTAGACATAACATGCGTTATCCTCTAAAATATTGATCTAAACCGGGTTTAATCGACTGGTTCAGTGTGGTACCACATTACTACGTGATACAAACCAGAAAAAAAACCCAGGATCCGTTCAACAAGTATGAGAAATATGCGAAAGTACGAGCCTGATCAGGGCAAATCCCAGACCTATCCCAGACCTAACTTGCGTTGTCCTCTAAAATATTGATCGAAACCGGGGTTAATGGACTGTTTCAGTGTGGTACCACAATACTATGTGGTCCAAACCACAAAAAACCCAGGATCTGTTCAACAAGTATGTGAAGAACGCGAAAATATGTGTCTGATGAGGGCAAATCCCAGGCCTAACCTAGATCTAACATGCGTTGTCCTCAAAGATATTGATCGAAACCAGGTTTAATCGACTGCTTCAGTGTGGTACCACATTACTATCTGATCCAAACCAGCAAAATACCCGGGATCTGTTCAACAAGTATGTGAAGAACGCGAAAATATGACCCTGATGAGGGCAAATCCCAGACCTATCCCAGACATAACTTGCGTTGTCCTCTAAAATAATGGTGGAAACCAGGTTTTATTGACTGTTTCAGTGTGGTACCACATTACTACGTGATCCAAACGAGAAGAAGCCCCGAATCTGGTCACCAAGAATGAGAAATATGCGAAAGTACGAGCCTGATGAGAGCAAATCCCAGACCTAACCTAGGCCTAACATGAGTTATTCTCTAAAATATTGATCGAAACCAGGTTTAATGGACTGTTTCAGTGTGCTACCACATTACTACGTGATCCAAACCACTAAAAAGACCAGAATCTGGCCATTAAGTATGAGAAATATGCGAAAGTACGAGCCTGATCAGGGCAAATCCCAGACCTATCCCAGACCTAACTTGCGTTGTCCTCTAAAATATTGATCGAAACCAGGTTTAATCGACTGTTTCAGTGTGGTACCACATTACTATGTGATCCAAACCAGAAAAAAACCCAGGATCTGTACAACAAGTATATGAAGAATGCGAAAGTATGGGCCTGACGAGGGCAAATCCCGGACCTATCCCAGACATAACTTGCGTTATCTTCTAAAATATTGATCGAATCCAGGTTTAATCGACTGCTTCAGCGTGGTACCACATTACTACCTGATCCAAACCAGAAAAATACCCAGGATCTGTTCAACAAGTATGTGAAGAACGCGAAAATATGACCCTGATGAGGGCAAATCCCAGACCTATCCCAGACCTAACTTGCGTTGTCCTCTAAAATATTGATGGAAACCAGGTTTAATTGACTGTTTCAGTGTGGTACCACATTACTACGTGATCCAATCCAGAAAAAGCCCTGAATCTAGCCATCAAGTATGAGAAATATGCGAAAGTATGAGCCTGATGAGGGCAAATCCTAGACCTAACCCAGACCTAACTTGCGTTATCCTCTAAAATATTTATCAAGACCAGGCTTAATTGAATGTTTCAGTGTGGTACCACATTACTACGTGATTCAAACCAGAAAAAACCCAGGATCCGTTCAACAAGTATGTGAAGAATGCGAAAGTATGTGTCTGATGGGGGCAAATCCCAGGCCTAACCTAGACCTAACATGCGTTACCCTCAAAAATATTGATCGAAACCAGGTTTAATGGACTGTTTCAGTGTGCTACCACATTACTACGTGATCCAAACCAGATAAAACACAGGATCCGTTCAACAAGTATGTGAAGAATGCGAAAGTATGTATCTGATGAGGGCAAATCCCAGGCCTAACCTAGATCTAACATGCGTTATCCTCAAAAATATTGATCGAAACCAGGTTTAATGGACTTTTTCAGTGTGGTATCACATTACTACGTGATCCAAACCAGAAAAAACCCAGGATCTGTTCAACAAGTATGTGAAAAACGCGAAACTATGACCCTGAGGAGGGCAAATCCCAGACCTAACCTAGACCTAACTTGCGATGTCCTCTAAAATATTGATCGAAACCAGGTTTAATCGACTGTTTCAGTGTGGTACCACATTACTATGTGATCCAAACCAGAAAAAAACCCAGGATCTGTACAACAAGTATGTGAAGAATGCGAAAGTATGAGCCTGACGAAGGGAAATCCCGGACCTATCCCAGACATAACTTGCGTTATCCTCTAAAATATTGATCGAAACAAGGTTTAATCGACTATTTCAGTGTGGTACCACATTACTACGTGATCCAAACCAGAAAAATACCCAGGATCTGTTCAACAAGTATGTGAAGAACGCGGAAGTATGACCCTGATGAGGGCAAATCCCAGACCTATCCCAGACCTAACTTGCGTTGTCCTCTAAAATATTGATGGAATCCAGGTTTAATTGACTGTTTCAGTGTGGTACCACATTACTACGTGATCCAAACCAGAAAAAACCCAGGATCTGTTCAACAAGTATGTGAAAAACGCGAAACTATGACCCTGATGAGGGCAAATCCCAGACCTAACCTAGACCTAACTTGCGTTGTCCTCTAAAATATTGTGTCGAAACCAGGTTTAATCGACTGTTTCAGTGTGGTACCACATTACTATGTGATCCAAACCAGAAAAAAACCCTGGATCTGTACAACAAGTATGTGAAGAATGCGAAAGTATGAGCCTGACGAAGGGAAATCCCGGACCTATCCCAGACATAACTTGCGTTATCCTCTAAAATATTGATCGAAACAAGGTTTAATCGACTATTTCAGTGTGGTACCACATTACTACGTGATCCAAACCAGAAAAATACCCAGGATCTGTTCAACAAGTATGTGAAGAACGCGGAAATATGACCCTGATGAGGGCAAATCCCGGGCCTAAACTAGACCTAACATGAGTTATCCTCTAAAATATTGATCGAAACCAGGTTTAGTCGACTGTTTCAGTGTGGTACCACATTACTACCTGATCCAAACCAGAAAAATACCCAGGATCTGTTCAACAAGTATGTGAAGAACGCGAAAATATGACCCTGATGAGGGCAAATCCCAGACCTATCCCAGACCTAACTTGCGTTGTCCTCTAAAATATTGATGGAATCCAGGTTTAATTGACTGTTTCAGTGTGGTACCACATTAGTACGTGATCCAATCCAGAAAAAGCCCTGGGTCTAGCCATCAAGTATGAGTAACATGCGAAAGTATGAGCCTGATGAGGGCAAATCATAGACCTTACCCAGACCTAACATGCGTTATCCTCTAAAATATTGATCGAAACCAGGTTAAATGGACTGTCTCAGTGTGGTACCACATTACTACAGGATCCAAACCAGATAAAACCCAGGATCCGTTCAACAAGTATGTGAGGAATGCGAAAGTATGTATCTGATGAGGGCAAATCCCAGGCCTAACCTAGACAGAACATGTGTTATCCTCTGAAATATTGATCGAAACCAGGTTTAATGGACTGTTTCAGTGTGCTACCACATTACTACGTGATCCAAACCAGATAAAACCCAGGATCCGTTCAACAAGTATGTGAAGAATGCGAAAGTATGTATCTGATGAGGGCAAATCCCAGGTCTAACCTAGACAGAACATGTGTTATCCTCTAAAATATTGATCGAAACCAGGTTTAATGGACTGTTTCAGTGTGCTACCACATTGCTACGTGATCTAAACCAGAAAAAAACCCAGGATCTGTACAACAAGTATATGAAGAATGCGAAAGTATGGGCCTGACGAGGGCAAATCCCGGACCTATCCCAGACATAACTTGCGTTATCTTCTAAAATATTGATCGAGAACAGGTTTAACCGTCTATTTCAGTGTGGTACCACATTACTGCGTGATCCAAACCAGAAAAATACCCAGCATCATTTCAACAAGTATGTGAAGAACGCGGAAATATGACCCTGATGAGGGCAAATCCCGGGCCTAACCTAGACCTAACATGAGTTATCCCCGAAAATATTGATCGAAACCAGGTTTAATCGACTGTTTCAGTGTGGTACCACATTACTACGGGATCCAAACCAGAAAAAGCCCAGAATCTGGCCGCCAAGTATGAGAAATATGCGAAAGTACGAGCCTGATCAGGGCAAATCCCAGACCTATCCCAGACCTAACTTGCGTTGCCCTCTAAAATATTGATCGAAACCAGGCGTAATCGACTGTTTCAGTGTGGTACCACATTAGTATGTGATCCAAACCAGAAAAAAACCCAGGATCTGTACAACAAGTATATGAAGAATGCGAAAGTATGGGCCTGACGAGGGCAAATCCCGGACCTATCCCAGACATAACTTGCGTTATCTTCTAAAATATTGATCGAGAACAGGTTTAACCGTCTATTTCAGTGTGGTACCACATTACTGCGTGATCCAAACCAGAAAAATACCCAGCATCATTTCAACAAGTATGTGAAGAACGCGGAAATATGACCCTGATGAGGGCAAATCCCGGGCCTAACCTAGACCTAACATGCGTTATCCTCAAAGATATTGATCGAAACCAGGTTTAATCGACTGCTTCAGTGTGGTACCACATTACTACCTGATCCAAGCGAGAAAAATACCCAGGATCTGTTCAACAAGTATGTGAAGAACGCGAAAATATGACCCTGATGAGGGCAAATCCCAGACCTATCCCAGACCTAACTTGCGTTGTCCCCTAAAATATTGATCGAAACCAGGTTTAATGGACTGTTTCAGTGTGGTACCACAATACTACGGGATCCAAACCAGAAAAAGCCCCGAATCTGGCCACCAAGTATGAGAAATATGCGAAAGTACGAGCCTGATCAGGGCAAATCCCAGACCTAACCCAGACCTAACATGCGTTGTCCTCTAAAATATTGATGGAAACCAGGTTTAATTGACTGTTTGAGTATGGTACCACATTACTACGTGATCCAATCCAGAAAAAGCCCTGGATCTGTACAACAAGTATATGAAGAATGCGAAAGTATGTGTCTGATGAGTGCAAATCCTAGGCCTAACCTAGACAGAACATGCGTTATCCTCTAAAATATTGATCGAAACCAGGTTTAATGGACTGTTTCAGTGTGCTAACACATTACTACGTGATCCACACCAGATAAAACCCAGGATCCGTTCAACAAGTATGTGAAGAATGCGAAAGTATGTATCTGATGAGGGCAAATCCCAGGCCTAACCTAGACCCAACATGCGTTACTCTCAAAAATACTGATCGAAACCAGGTTTAATCGACTGTTTCAGTGTGGTACCACATTACTACCTGATCCAAACCAGAAAAATACCCAGGATCTGTTCAACAAGTATGTGAAGAACGGGAAAATATGACCCTGATGAGGGCAAATCCCAGACCTATACCAGACCTAACTTGCGTTTTCCTCTAAAATATTGATCGAAACTGGGTTTAATTTACTGTTTCAGAGTGGTACCACAATACTACGTGATCCAATCCAGAAAAAGCCCAGGATCTAGCCATGAAGTATGAGAAATATGCGAAATTATGAGCCTGATTAGGGCAAATCCTAGACATAACCCAGATCTAACATGCGTTATCCTCTAAAATATTTATCAAGACCAAGTTTAATTGAATGTTTCAGTGTGGTACCACAATACTACGGGATCCAAACCAGAAAAAGCCCAGAATCTGGCCACCAAGTATGAGAAATATGCGAAAGTACGAGCCTGATCAGGGCAAATCCCAGACCTACCTTGCATTGTCCTCTAAAATATTGATCGAAACCAGGTTTAATCGACTGTTTCAGTGTGGTACCACATTACTATGTGATCCAAACCAGAAAAATACCCAGGAACTGTTCAACAAGTATGTGAAGAACGCGGAAATATGACCCTGATGAGGGCAAATCCCGGGCCTAACCTAGACCTAACATGAGTTATCCTCAAAAATATTGATCGAAACCAGGTTTAATCGACTGTTTCAGTGTGGTACCACATTACTACCTGATCCAAACCAGATAAAACCCAGGATCCGTTCAACAAGTATGTGAAGAATGCGAAAGTATGTATCTGATGAGGGCAAATCCCAGGCCTAACCTAGACAGAACATGTATTATCCTCTAAAATATTGATCGAAACCAGGTTTAATGGACTGTTTCAGTGTGCTACCACATTACTACGTGATCCAAACCAGATAAAACCCAGGATCCGTTCAACAAGTATGTGAAGAATGCGAAAGTATGTATCTGATGAGGGCAAATCCCAGGCCTAACCTAGACAGAACATGTGTTATCCTCTAAAATATTGATCGAAACCAGGTTTAATGGACTGTTTCAGTGTGCTACCACATTGCTACGTGATCCAAACCAGATAAAACCCAGGATCCGTTCAACAAGTATGTGAAGAATGCGAAAGTATGTATCTGATGAGGGCAAATCCCAAGCCTAACCTAGACCTAACATGCGTTACTCTCAAAAATACTGATCGTAACCAGGTTTAATCGACTGTTTCATTGTGGTACCACAGTACTATGTGATCCAAACCAGAAAAAACCCAGGATCTGTCCAACAAGTATGTGAAAAACGCGAAACTATGAGCCTGATGAGGGCAAATCCCAGACCTATCCCAGACCCAACATGCGTTATCCTCTAAAACATTTATCAAGACCAGGTTTAATTGAATGTTTCAGTGTGGTACCACATTACTACGTGATCCAAACCACAAAAAACCCAGGATCCGTTCAACAAGTATGTGAAGAATGCGAATGTATGAGCCTGACAAGGGCAATTCCCGGAACTATTCCAGACATAACTTGCGTTATCCTCTAGAATATTGGTCGAAACCAGGTTTAATCGACTATTTCAGTGTGGTACCACATTACTACGTGATTCAAACCAGAAAAATACCCAGGATCTGTTCAACGAGTATGTGGAGAACGCGGAAATATGAGCCTGACGAGGGCAAATCCCGGACCTATCCCAGACATAACTTGCGTTATCCTCTAATATATTGGTCGAAACCAGGTTTAATCGACTATTTCAGTGTGGTACCACATTCCTACGTGATCCAAACCAGAAAAAACCCAGGATCCGTTCAACAAGTATGTGAAGAATGCGAAAGTATGTGTGTGATGAGGGCAAATCCCAGGCCTAACCTAGACATAATATGCGTTATCCTCTAAAATATTGATCGAAACCAGGTTGAATGGACTGTTTCAGTGTGGTACCACATTACTACAGGATCCAAACTAGAAAAAGTCCAGAATCTGGCCATCAAGTATGAGAAATGTGCGAAAGTGCGAGCCTGATGAGAGGAAATCCCAGACCTAACCATGACCTAACATGCGTTATTCTCTAAAATATTGATCGAAACCAGGTTTAATGGATTGTTTCAGTGTGGCACCACATTACTACGTGATCCAAACCAGATAAAACCCAGGATCTGTTCAACAAGTATGTGAAAAACGCGAAACTATGACCCTGATGAGGGCAAATCCCAGACCTAACCTAGACCTAACTTGCGTTGTCCTCTAAAATATTGATCGAAACCAGGTTTAATCGACTGTTTCAGTGTGGTACCACATTACTATGTGATCCAAACCAGAAAAAAACCCAGGATCTGTTCAACAAGTATGTGAAGAACGCGAAAATATGACCCTGATGAGGGCAAATCCCAGACCTATCCCAGACCTAACTTGCGTTGTCCTCTAAAATATTGATCGAAACCAGGTTAAATGGACTGTCTCAGTGTGGTACCACATTACTACAGGATCCAAACTAGAAAAAGCACAGAGTCTGGCCATCAAGTATGATATATATGCGAAAGTACGAGCGTGATGAGGGAAAATCGCAGGCCAAACCTAGACCTAACATGCGTTACCCTCAAAAATATTTATCAAGACCAACTTTAATTGAATGTTTCAGTGTGGTACCACATTACTACGTGATCCAAACCTGAAAAAACCCAGGATCTGTTCAACACGTATGTGGAGAATGCGAAAGTATGTGTCTGATGAGGGCAATTACCAGGCCTAACCTAGACATAACATGCGTTGTCCTCTAAAATATTGATCGAAACCAGGTTTAATCGACTGCTTCAGTGTGGTACCACATTACTATGTGATCCAAACCAGAAAAATACCCAGGATCTGTTCAACAAGTATGTGAAGCACGCGGAGATATGACCCTGATGAGGGCAAATCCCGGGCCTAACCTAGACCTTACATGAGTTATCCTCAAAAATATTGATCGAAACCAGGTTTAATCGACTGTTTCAGTGTGGTGCCACATTACTACCTGATCCAAACCAGATAAAACCCAGGATCCGTTCAACAAGTATGTGAGGAATGCGAAAGTATGTATCTGATGAGGGCAAATCCCAGGCCTAACCTAGACAGAACATGTGTTATCCTCAAAGATATTGATCGAAACCAGGTTTAATCGACTGCTTCAGTGTGGTACCACATTACTACCTGATCCAAGCGAGAAAAATACCCAGGATCTGTTCAACAAGTATGTGAAGAACGCGAAAATATGACCCTGATGAGGGCAAATCCCAGACCTATCCCAGACCTAACTTGCGTTGTCCCCTAAAATATTGATCGAAACCAGGTTTAATGGACAGTTTCAGTGTGGTACCACAATACTACGGGATCCAAACCAGAAAAAGCCCAGAATCTGGCCACCAAGTATGAGAAATATGCGAAAGTACGAGCCTGATCAGGGCAAATCCCAGACCTAACCCAGACCTAACTTGCGTTGTCCTCTAAAATATTGATGGAAACCAGGTTTAATTGACTGTTTGAGTGTGGTACCACATTACTACGTGATCCAATCCAGAAAAAGCCCTGGATCTAGCCATCAAGTATGAGAAATATGCGAAAGTATGAGCCTGATGAGGGCAAATCCTAGACCTAACCCAGACCTAACATGCGTTATCCTCTAAAATATTTATCAAGACCAGGTTTAATTGAATGTTTCAGTGTGGTACCACATTACTACGTGATTCAAACCAGAAAAAACCCAGGATCCGTTCAACAAGTATGTGAAGAATGCGAAAGTATGTGTCTGATGAGTGCAAATCCTAGGCCTAACCTAGACAGAACATGCGTTATCCTCTAAAATATTGATCGAAACCAGGTTTAATGGACTGTTTCAGTGTGCTAACACATTACTACGTGATCCACACCAGATAAAACCCAGGATCCGTTCAACAAGTATGTGAAGAATGCGAAAGTATGTATCTGATGGGGGCAAATCCCAGGCCTAACCTAGACAGAACATGCGTTATCCTCTAAAATATTGATCGAAACCAGGTTTAATGGACTGTTTCAGTGTGCTACCACATTACTACGTGATCCAAACCAGAAAAAACTCAGGATCCGTTCAACAAGTATGTGAAGAATGCGAAAGTATGAGCCTGAACGAGGGCAAATCCCGGATCTATCCCAGACATAACTTGCGTTATCCTCTAAAATATTGGTCCAAACCAGGTTTAATCCACTATTTCAGTGTGGTACCACATTACTACGTGATCCAAACCAGAAAAATACCCAGGATCTGTTCAACAAGTATGTGGAGAACGCGGAAATATGAGCCTGACGAGGGCAAATCCCGGACCTATCCCAGACATAACTTGCGTTATCCTCTAAAATATTGGTCGAAACCAGGTTTAATCGACTATTTCAGTGTGGTACCACATTACTACGTGATCCAAACCAGAAAAAACCCAGGCTCCGTTCAACAAGTATGTGACGAATGCGAAAGTATGTGTGTGATGAGGGCAAATCCCAGGCCTAACCTAGACCTAACATGAGTTATCCTCGAAAATATTGATCGAAACCAGGTTTAATCGACTGTTTCAGTGTGGTGCCACATTACTACCTGATCCAAACCAGAAAAATACCCAGGATCTGTTCAACAAGTATGTGAAGAACGCGAAAATATGACCCTGATGAGGGCAAATCCCAGTCCTATACCAGACCTAACTTGCGTTGACCTCTAAAATATTGATGGAAACCTGGTTTAATTGACTGTTTCAGTGTGGTACTACATTACTACGTGATCCAATCCAGAAAAAGCCCTGGATCTAGCCATCAAGTATGAGAAATATGCGAAAGTATGAGCCTGATGAGGGCAAATCCTAGACCTAACCCAGACCTAACATGCGTTATCCTCTAAAATATTTATCAAGACCAGGTTTAATTGAATGTTTCAGTGTGGTACCACATTACTACGTGATTAAAACCAGAAAAAACCCAGGATCCGTTCAACAAGTATGTGAAGAATGCGAAAGTATGTGTCTGATGAGTGCAAATCCTAGGCCTAACCTAGACAGAACATGCGTTATCCTCTAAAATATTGATCGACACCAGGTTTAATGGACTGTTTCAGTGTGCTAACACATTACTACGTGATCCACACCAGATAAAACCCAGGATCCGTTCAACAAGTATGTGAAGAATGCGAAAGTATGTATCTGATGAGGGCAAATCCCAGGCCTAACCTAGACCCAACATGCGTTACTCTCAAAAATACTGATCGAAACCAGGTTTAATCGACTGTTTCAGTGTGGTACCACATTACTACCTGATCCAAACCAGAAAAATACCCAGGATCTGTTCAACAAGTATGTGAAGAACGGGAAAATATGACCCTGATGAGGGCAAATCCCAGACCTATACCAGACCTAACTTGCGTTTTCCTCTAAAATATTGATCGAAACTGGGTTTAATTTACTGTTTCAGAGTGGTACCACAATACTACGTGATCCAATCCAGAAAAAGCCCAGGATCTAGCCATGAAGTATGAGAAATATGCGAAATTATGAGCCTGATTAGGGCAAATCCTAGACATAACCCAGATCTAACATGCGTTATCCTCTAAAATATTTATCAAGACCAAGTTTAATTGAATGTTTCAGTGTGGTACCACAATACTACGGGATCCAAACCAGAAAAAGCCCAGAATCTGGCCACCAAGTATGAGAAATATGCGAAAGTACGAGCCTGATCAGGGCAAATCCCAGACCTACCTTGCATTGTCCTCTAAAATATTGATCGAAACCAGGTTTAATCGACTGTTTCAGTGTGGTACCACATTACTATGTGATCCAAACCAGAAAAATACCCAGGATCTGTTCAACAAGTATGTGAAGAACGCGGAAATATGACCCTGATGAGGGCAAATCCCGGGCCTAACCTAGACCTAACATGAGTTATCCTCAAAAATATTGATCGAAACCAGGTTTAATCGACTGTTTCAGTGTGGTACCACATTACTACCTGATCCAAACCAGATAAAACCCAGGATCCGTTCAACAAGTATGTGAAGAATGCGAAAGTATGTATCTGATGAGGGCAAATCCCAGGCCTAACCTAGACAGAACATGTATTATCCTCTAAAATATTGATCGAAACCAGGTTTAATGGACTGTTTCAGTGTGCTACCACATTACTACGTGATCCAAACCAGATAAAACCCAGGATCCGTTCAACAAGTATGTGAAGAATGCGAAAGTATGTATCTGATGAGGGCAAATCCCAGGCCTAACCTAGACAGAACATGTGTTATCCTCTAAAATATTGATCGAAACCAGGTTTAATGGACTGTTTCAGTGTGCTACCACATTGCTACGTGATCCAAACCAGATAAAACCCAGGATCCGTTCAACAAGTATGTGAAGAATGCGAAAGTATGTATCTGATGAGGGCAAATCCCAAGCCTAACCTAGACCTAACATGCGTTACTCTCAAAAATACTGATCGTAACCAGGTTTAATCGACTGTTTCATTGTGGTACCACAGTACTATGTGATCCAAACCAGAAAAAACCCAGGATCTGTCCAACAAGTATGTGAAAAACGCGAAACTATGAGCCTGATGAGGGCAAATCCCAGACCTATCCCAGACCCAACATGCGTTATCCTCTAAAACATTTATCAAGACCAGGTTTAATTGAATGTTTCAGTGTGGTACCACATTACTACGTGATCCAAACCACAAAATACCCAGGATCCGTTCAACAAGTATGTGAAGAATGCGAATGTATGAGCCTGACAAGGGCAATTCCCGGAACTATTCCAGACATAACTTGCGTTATCCTCTAGAATATTGGTCGAAACCAGGTTTAATCGACTATTTCAGTGTGGTACCACATTACTACGTGATTCAAACCAGAAAAATACCCAGGATCTGTTCAACGAGTATGTGGCGAACGCGGAAATATGAGCCTGACGAGGGCAAATCCCGGACCTATCCCAGACATAACTTGCGTTATCCTCTAATATATTGGTCGAAACCAGGTTTAATCGACTATTTCAGTGTGGTACCACATTCCTACGTGATCCAAACCAGAAAAAACCCAGGATCCGTTCAACAAGTATGTGAAGAATGCGAAAGTATGTGTGTGATGAGGGCAAATCCCAGGCCTAACCTAGACATAATATGCGTTATCCTCTAAAATATTGATCGAAACCAGGTTGAATGGACTGTTTCAGTGTGGTACCACATTACTACAGGATCCAAACTAGAAAAAGTCCAGAATCTGGCCATCAAGTATGAGAAATGTGCGAAAGTGCGAGCCTGATGAGAGGAAATCCCAGACCTAACCATGACCTAACATGCGTTATTCTCTAAAATATTGATCGAAACCAGGTTTAATGGATTGTTTCAGTGTGGCACCACATTACTACGTGATCCAAACCAGAAAAAACCCAGGATCTGTTCAACAAGTATGTGAAAAACGCGAAACTATGACCCTGATGAGGGCAAATCCCAGACCTAACCTAGACAGAACATGTCTTATCCTCTAAAATATTGATCGAAACCAGGTTTAATGGACTGTTTCAGTGTGCTACCACATTACTACGTGATCCAAACCAGATAAAACCCAGGATCCGTTCAACAAGTATGTGAAGAATGCGAAAGTATGTATCTGATGAGGGCAAATCCCAGGCCTAACCTAGACAGAACATGTTTATCCTCTAAAATATTGATCGAAACCAGGTTTAATGGACTGTTTCAGTGTGCTACCACATTGCTACGTGATCCAAACCAGGTAAAACCCAGGATCCGTTCAACAAGTATGTGAAGAATGCGAAAGTATGTATCTGATGAGGGCAAATCCCGGGCCTAACCTAGACCTAACATGCGTTATCCTCAAAGATATTGATCGAAACCAGGTTTAATCGACTGCTTCAGTGTGGTACCACATTACTACCTGATCCAAGCGAGAAAAATACCCAGGATCTGTTCAACAAGTATGTGAAGAACGCGAAAATATGACCCTGATGAGGGCAAATCCCAGACCTATCCCAGACCTAACTTGCGTTGTCCCCTAAAATATTGATCGAAACCAGGTTTAATGGACAGTTTCAGTGTGGTACCACAATACTACGGGATCCAAACCAGAAAAAGCCCAGAATCTGGCCACCAAGTATGAGAAATATGCGAAAGTACGAGCCTGATCAGGGCAAATCCCAGACCTAACCCAGACCTAACTTGCGTTGTCCTCTAAAATATTGATGGAAACCAGGTTTAATTGACTGTTTGAGTGTGGTACCACATTACTACGTGATCCAATCCAGAAAAAGCCCTGGATCTAGCCATCAAGTATGAGAAATATGCGAAAGTATGAGCCTGATGAGGGCAAATCCTAGACCTAACCCAGACCTAACATGCGTTATCCTCTAAAATATTTATCAAGACCAGGTTTAATTGAATGTTTTAGTGTGGTACCACATTACTACGTGATTCAAACCAGAAAAAACCCAGGATCCGTTCAACAAGTATGTGAAGAATGCGAAAGTATGTATCTGATGAGGGCAAATCCCAGGCCTAACCTAGACCCAACATGCGTTACTCTCAAAAATACTGATCGAAACCAGGTTTAATCGACTGTTTCAGAGTGGTACCACAATACTACGTGATCCAATCCAGAAAAAGCCCAGGATCTAGCCATGAAGTATGAGAAATATGCGAAATTATGAGCCTGATTAGGGCAAATCCTAGACATAACCCAGATCTAACATGCGTTATCCTCTAAAATATTTATCAAGACCAGGTTTAATTGAATGTTTCAGTGTGGTACCACAATACTACGGGATCCAAACCAGAAAAAGCCCAGAATCTGGCCACCAAGTATGAGAAATATGCGAAAGTACGAGCCTGATCAGGGCAAATCCCAGACCTAACTTGCATTGTCCTCTAAAATATTGATCGAAACCAGGTTTAATCGACTGTTTCAGTGTGGTACCACATTACTACGTGATCCAATCCAGAAAAAAACCCAGGATCTGTACAACAAGTATGTGAAGAATGCGAAAGCATGAGCCTGACGAGGGCAAATCCCGGACCTATCCCAGACATAACTTCCGTTATCCTCTAAAATATTGATCGAAACCAGGTTTAATCGACTATTTCAGTGTGGTACCACATTACTACGTGATCCAAACCAGAAAAATACCCAGGATCTGTTCAACAAGTATGTGAAGAACGCGGAAATATGACCCTGATGAGGGCAAATCCCGGGCCTAACCTAGACCTAACATGAGTTATCCTCGAAAATATTGATCGAAACCAGGTTTAATCGACTGTTTCAGTGTGGTGCCACATTACTACCTGATCCAAACCAGAAAAATACCCAGGATCTGTTCAACAAGTATGTGAAGAACGCGAAAATACGACCCTGATGAGGGCAAATCCCAGTCCTGTACCAGACCTAACTTGCGTTGACCTCTAAAATATTGATGGAAACCTCGTTTAATTGACTGTTTCAGTGTGGTACTACATTACTACGTGATCCAATCCAGAAAAAGCCCTGGATCTAGCCATCAAGTATGAGTAATATGCGAAAGTACGAGCCGGCTGAGAGCAAATCCCAGACCTATCCCAGACCCAACACGCGTTATCCTCTAAAACATTTAGCAACACCAGGTTTAATTGAATGTTTCAGTGTGGTACCACATTACTACGTGATCCAAACCACAAAAAACCCAGGATCCGTTCAACAAGTATGTGACGAATGCGAAAGTATGTGTCTGATGGGGGCAAATCCCAGGCCTAACCTAGACAGAACATGCGTTATCCTCTAAAATATTAATCGAAACCAGGTTTAATGGACTGTTTCAGTGTGCTACCACATTACTACGTGATCCAAACCAGAAAAAACTCAGGATCCGTTCAACAAGTATGTGAAGAATGCGAAAGTATGAGCCTGAACGAGGGCAAATCCCGGATCTATCCCAGACATAACTTGCGTTATCCTCTAAAATATTGGTCCAAACCAGGTTTAATCCACTATTTCAGTGTGGTACCACATTACTACGTGATCCAAACCAGAAAAATACCCAGGATCTGTTCAACAAGTATGTGGAGAACGCGGAAATATGAGCCTGACGAGGGCAAATCCCGGACCTATCCCAGACATAACTTGCGTTATCCTCTAAAATATTGGTCGAAACCAGGTTTAATCGACTATTTCAGTGTGGTACCACGTTACTAAGTGATCCAAACCAGAAAAAACCCAGGCTCCGTTCAACAAGTATGTGACGAATGCGAAAGTATGTGTGTGATGAGGGCAAATCCCAGGCCTAACCTAGACCTAACATGAGTTATCCTCGAAAATATTGATCGAAACCAGGTTTAATCGACTGTTTCAGTGTGGTGCCACATTACTACCTGATCCAAACCAGAAAAATACCCAGGATCTGTTCAACAAGTATGTGAAGAACGCGAAAATATGACCCTGATGAGGGCAAATCCCAGTCCTATACCAGACCTAACTTGCGTTGACCTCTAAAATATTGATGGAAACCTGGCTTAATTGACTGTTTCAGTGTGGTACTACATTACTACGTGATCCAATCCAGAAAAAGCCCTGGATCTAGCCATCAAGTATGAGTAATATGCGAAAGTATGAGCCTGATGTGGGGCAAATCCTAGACCTAACCCAGACCTAACATGCGTTATCCTCTAAAATATTGATCGAAACCAGGTTTAATGGACAGTTTCAGTGTGGTACCACATTACTACGTGATCCAAACCTGAAAAAACTCAGGATCCGTTCAACAAGTATGTGAAGAATGCGAAAGTATGTGTCTCATGAGGGCAAATCCCAGGCCTAACCTAGACCTATCATGCGCTACCCTCAAAAATACTGGTCGAAACCAGTTTTAATCGACTGTTTCAGTGTGGTATCACATTACCATGTGATCCAAACCAGAAAAAAACCCAGGATCTGTACAACAAGTATGTGAAGAATGCGAAAGTATGAGCCTGAACGAGGGCAAATCCCGGACCTATCCCAGACATAACTTGCGTTATCCTCTAAAATATTGGTCGAAACCAGGTTTAATCGACTATTTCAGTGTGGTACCACATTACTACGTGATCCAAACCAGAAAAATACCGAGGATCTGTTCAACAAGCATGTGGAGAACGCGGAAATATGAGCCTGACGAGGGCAAATCCCGGACCTATCCCAGACATAACTTGCGTTATCCTCTAAAATATTGGTCGAAACCAGGTTTAATCGACTATTTGAGTGTGGTACCACATTACTACGTGATCCAAACCAGAAAAAACCCAGGCTCCGATCAACAAGTATGTGACGAATGCGAAAGTATGTGTGTGATGAGGCCAAATCCCAGGCCTAACCTAGACCTAACATGAGTTATCCTCGAACATATTGATCGAAACCAGGTTTAATCGACTGTTTCAGTGTGGTGCCACATTACTACCTGATCCAAACCAGAAAAATACCCAGGATCTGTTCAACAAGTATGTGAAGGACGCGAAAATATGACCCTGGTGAGGGCAAATCCCAGTCCTATACCAGACCTAACTTGCGTTGACCTCTAAAATATTGATGGAAACCTGGCTTAATTGACTGTTTCAGTGTGGTACTACATTACTACGTGATCCAATCCAGAAAAAGCCCTGGATCTAGCCATCAAGTATGAGTAATATGCGAAAGTATGAGCCTGATGTGGGGCAAATCCTAGACCTAACCCAGACCTAACATGCGTTATCCTCTAAAATATTTATCAAGACCAGGTTTAATTGAATGTTTCAGTGTGGTACCACATTACTACGTGATCCAAACCTGAAAAAATCCAGGATCTGTTCAACAAGTATGGGGAGAATGCGAAAGTATGTGTCTGATGAGGGCAAATCCCAGCCCTATACCAGACCTAACTTGCGTTGACCTCTAAAATATTGATGGAAACCTGGTTTAATTGACTGTTTCAGTGTGGTACTACATTACTACGTGATCCAATCCAGAAAAAGCCCTGGATCTAGCCATCAAGTATGAGTAATATGCGAAAGTATGAGCCTGATGTGGGGCAAATCCTAGACCTAACCCAGACCTAACATGCGTTATCCTCTAACATATTTGTCAAGACCAGGTTTAATTGAATGTTTCAGTGTGGTACCACATTACTACGTGATCCAAACCTGAAAAAATCCAGGATCTGTTCAACAAGTATGTGGAGAATGCGAAAGTATGTGTCTGATGAGGGCAAATCCCAGGCCTAACCTAGACATAACATGCGTTATCCTCTAAAATATTGATCGAAACAAGGTTTAATCGACTATTTCAGTGTGGTACCACATTACTACGTGATCCAAACCAGAAAAATACCGAGGATCTGTTCAACAAGTATGTGGAGAACGCGGAAATATGAGCCTGACGAGGGCAAATCCCGGACCTATCCCAGACATAACTTGCGTTATCCTCTAAAATATTGGTCGAAACCAGGTTTAATCGACTATTTCAGTGTGGTACCACATTACTACGTGATCCAAACCAGAAAAAACCCAGGCTCCGTTCAACAAGTATGTGACGAATGCGAAAGTATGTGTGTGATGAGGGCAAATCCCAGGCCTAACCTAGACCTAACATGAGTTATCCTCGAAAATATTGATCGAAACCAGGTTTAATCGACTGTTTCAGTGTGGTGCCACATTACTACCTGATCCAAACCAGAAAAATACCCAGGATCTGTTCAACAAGTATGTGAAGAACGCGAAAATATGACCCTGATGAGGGCAAATCCCAGTCCTATACCAGACCTAACTTTTGTTGACCTCTAAAATATTGATGGAAACCTGGTGTAATTGACTGTTTCAGTGTGGTACTACATTACTACGTGATCCAATCCAGAAAAAGCCCTGGATCTAGCCATCAAGTATGAGTAATATGCGAAAGTATGAGCCTGATGAGGGGCAAATCCTAGACCTAACCCAGACCTAACATGCGTTATCCTCTAAAACATTTATCAAGACCAGGTTTAATTGAATGTTTCAGTGTGGTACCACATTACTACGTGATCCAAACCACAAAAAACCCAGGATCCGTTCAACAAGTATGTGACGAATGCGAAAGTATGTGTCTGATGAGGGCAAATCCCAGGCCTAACCTAGATCTAACATGCGTTATCCTCAAAAATATTGATCGAAACCAGGTTTAATGGACTTTTTCAGTGTGGTACCACATTACTACGTGATCCAAACCAGAAAAATACTCAGGATCTGTTCAACAAGTATGTGGAGAACGCGGAAATATGAGCCTGACGAGGGCAAATCCCGGACCTATCCCAGACATAACTTGCGTTATCCTCTAAAATATTGGTCGAAACCAGGTTTAATTGACTGTTTCAGTGTGGTACTACATTACTACGTGATCCAATCCAGAAAAAGCCCTGGATCTAGCCATCAAGTATGAGTAATATGCGAAAGTATGAGCCTGATGAGGGGCAAATCCTAGACCTAACCCAGACCTAACATGCGTTATCCTCTAAAATATTTGTCAAGACCAGGTTTAATTGAATGTTTCAGTGTGGTACCACATTACTACGTGATCCAAACCTGAAAAAATCCAGGATCTGTTCAACAAGTATGTGGAGAATGCGAAAGTATGTGTCTGATGAGGGCAAATACCAGGCCTAACCTAGACATAACATGCGTTATCCTCTAAAATATTGATCGAAACAAGGTTTAATGGACTGTTTCAGTGTGCTACCACATTACTACGTGATCCAAACCAGAAAAAACACAGGATCCGTTCAACAAGTATGTGAAGAATGCGAAAGTATGTGTCTGATGAGGGCAAATCCCAGGCCTAACCTAGACAGAACATGCGTTATCCTCTAAAATAGTGATCGAAACCAGGTTTAATGGTCTGTTTCAGTGTGCTACCACATTACTACGTGTTCCAAACCAGAAAAAACTCAGGATCCGTTCAACAAGTATGTGAAGAATGCGAAAGTATGTGTCTGATGAGGGCAAATCCCAGGCCTAACCTAGACCTAACATGCGCTACCCTCAAAAATACTGGTCGAAACCAGTTTTAATCGACTGTTTCCGTGTGGTATCACATTACTATGTGATCCAAACCAGAAAAAAACCCAGGATCTGTACAACAAGTATGTGAAGAATGCGAAAGTATGAGCCTGAACGAGGGCAAATCCCGGACCTATCCCAGACATAACTTGCGTTATCCTCTAAAATATTGGTCGAAACCAGGTTTAATCGACTATTTCAGTGTGGTACGACAATACTACGTGATCCAAACCAGAAAAATACCCAGGATCTGTTCAACAAGTATGTGGAGAACGCGGAAATATGAGCCTGACGAGGGCAAATCCCAGGCCTAACCTAGACCTAACATGCGCTATCCTCTAAAATATTGATCGAAACCAGGTTAAATGGACTGTTTTAGTGTGGTACCGCATTACTACAGGATCCAAACTAGAAAAAGTCCAGAATCTGGCCATCAAGTATGAGAAATATGCGAAAGTACGAGCCGGATGAGAGCAAATCCCAGACCTATCCCAGACCCAACATGCGTTATCCTCTAAAACATTTATCAAGACCAGGTTTAATTGAATGTTTCAGTGTGGTACCACATTACTACGTGATCCAAACCACAAAAAACCCTGGATCCGTTCAACAAGTATGTGACGAATGCGACAGTATGTGTCTGATGAGGGCAAATCCCAGGCCTAACCTAGATCTAACATGCGTTATCCTCAAAAATATTGATCGAAACAAGGTTTAATGGACTGTTTCAGTGTGCTACCACATTACTACGTGATCCAAACCAGAAAAAACACAGGATCCGTTCAACAAGTATGTGAAGAATGCGAAAGTATGTGTCTGATGAGGGCAAATTCCAGGCCTAACCTAGACAGAACATGCGTTATCCTCTAAAATATTGATCGAAACCAGGTTTCATGGACTGTTTCAGTGTGCTACCACATTACTACGTGATCCAAACCAGAAAAAACTCAGGATCCGTTCAACAAGTATGTGAAGAATGCGAAAGTATGTGTCTGATGAGGGCAAATCCCAGGCCTAACCTAGACCTAACATGCGCTACCCTCAAAAATACTGGTCGAAACCAGTTTTAATCGACTGTTTCAGTGTGGTATCACATTACTATGTGATCCAAACCAGAAAAAAACCCAGGATCTGTACAACAAGTATGTGAAGAATGCGAAAGTATGAGCCTGAACGAGGGCAAATCCCGGACCTATCCCAGACATAACTTGCGTTATCCTCTAAAATATCGGTCGAAACCAGGTTTAATCGACTATTTCAGTGTGGTACCACATTACTACGTGATCCAAACCAGAAAAATACCCAGGATCTGTTCAACAAGTATGTGGAGAACGCGGAAATATGAGCCTGACGAGGGCAAATCCCGGACCTATCCCAGACATAACTTGTGTTATCCTCTAAAATATTTATCAAGATCAGGTTTAATTGAATGTTTCAGTGTGGTACCACATTACTACGTGATCCAAACCACAAAAAACCCAGGATCCGTTCAACAAGTATGTGACGAATGCGAAAGTATGTGTCTGATGAGGGCAAATCCCAGGCCTAACCTAGATCTAACATGCGTTATCCTCAAAAATATTGATCGAAACCAGGTTTAATCGACTGTTTCAGTGTGCTTCCACATTACTACGTGATCCAAACCTGAAAAAACTCAGGATCCGTTCAACAAGTATGTGAAGAATGCGAAAGTATGTGTCTGATGAGGGCAAATCCCAGGCCTAACCTAGACCTAACATGCGCTACCCTCAAAAATACTGGTCGAAACCAGTTATAATCGACTGTTTCAGTGTGGTATCACATTACTATGTGATCCAAACCAGAAAAAAACCCAGGATCTGTACAACAAGTATGTGAAGAATGCGAAAGTATGAGCCTGAACGAGGGCAAATCCCGGACCTATCCCAGACATAACTAGCGTTATCCTCTAAAATATTGGTCGAAACCAGGTTTAATCGACTATTTCAGTGTGGTACCACATTACTACGTGATCCAAACCAGAAAAATACCGAGGATCTGTTCAACAAGTATGTGGAGAACGCGGAAATATGAGCCTGACGAGGGCAAATCCCGGACCTATCCCAGACATAACTTGCGTTATCCTCTAAAATATTGGTCGAAACCAGGTTTAATCGACTATTTCAGTGTGGTACCACATTACTACGTGATCCAAACCAGAAAAAACCCAGGCTCCGTTCAACAAGTATGTGACGAATGCGAAAGTATGTGTGTGATGAGGGCAAATCCCAGGCCTAACCTAGACCTAACATGAGTTATCCTCGAAAATATTGATCGAAACCAGGTTTAATCGACTGTTTCAGTGTGGTGCCACATTACTACCTGATCCAAACCAGAAAAATACCCAGGATCTGTTCAACAAGTATGTGAAGAACGCGAAAATATGACCCTGATGAGGGCAAATCCCAGTCCTATACCAGACCTAACTTGCGTTAACCTCTAAAATATTGATGGAAACCTGGTGTAATTGACTGTTTCAGTGTGGTACTACATTACTACGTGATCCAATCCAGAAAAAGCCCTGGATCTAGCCATCAAGTATGAGTAATATGCGAAAGTATGAGCCTGATGAGGGGCAAATCCTAGACCTAACCCAGACCTAACATGCGTTATCCTCTAAAATATTTGTCAAGACCAGGTTTAATTGAATGTTTCAGTGTGGTACCACATTACTACGTGATCCAAACCTGAAAAAATCCAGGATCTGTTCAACAAGTATGTGGAGAATGCGAAAGTATGTGTCTGATGAGGGCAAATCCCAGGCCTAACCTAGACATAACATGCGTTATCCTCTAAAATATTGATGGAAACCAGGTTTAATGGACTTTTTCAGTGTGGTACCACATCACTACGTGATCCAAACCAGAAAAATACCCAGGAACCGTTCAACAAGTATGTGAAGAATACGAAAGTATGTGTCTGATGAGGGAAAATCCCAGGCCTAACCTAGATCTAACATGCGTTATCCTCAAAAATATTGATCGAAACCAGGTTTAATGGACTTTTTCAGTGTGGTACCACATCACTACGTGATCCAAACCAGAAAAATACCCAGGATCCGTTCAACAAGTATGTGAAGAATGCGAAAGTATGTGTCTGATGAGGGAAAATCCCAGGCCTAACCTAGACCTAACATGCGTTATCCTCTAAAATATTGATCGAAACAAGGTTTAATGGACTGTTTCAGTGTGCTACCACATTACTACGTGATCCAAACCAGAAAAAACACAGGATCCGTTCAACAAGTATGTGAAGAATGCGAAAGTATGTGTCTGATGAGGGCAAATCCCAGGCCTAACCTAGACCTAACATGCGCTACCCTCAAAAATACTGGTCGAAACCAGTTTTAATCGACTGTTTCCGTGTGGTATCACATTACTATGTGATCCAAACCAGAAAAAAACCCAGGATCTGTACAACAAGTATGTGAAGAATGCGAAAGTATGAGCCTGAACGAGGGCAAATCCCGGACCTATCCCAGACATAACTTGCGTTATCCTCTAAAATATTGGTCGAAACCAGGTTTAATCGACTATTTCAGTGTGGTACCACAATACTACGTGATCCAAACCACAAAAATACCCAGGATCTGTTCAACAAGTATGTGGAGAACGCGGAAATATGAGCCTGACGAGGGCAAATCCCAGGCCTAACCTAGACCTAACATGCGCTATCCTCTAAAATATTGATCGAAACCAGGTTAAATGGACTGTTTTAGTGTGGTACCGCATTACTACAGGATCCAAACCAGAAAAATACCCAGGATCCGTTCAACAAGTATGTGAAGAATGCGAAAGTATGTGTCTGATGAGGGAAAATCCCAGTCCTATACCAGACCTAACTTGCGTTAACCTCTAAAATATTGATGGAAACCTGGTGTAATTGACTGTTTCAGTGTGGTACTACATTACTACGTGATCCAATCCAGAAAAAGCCCTGGATCTAGCCATCAAGTACGAGTAATATGCGAAAGTATGAGCCTGATGAGGGGCAAATCCTAGACCTAACCCAGACCTAACATGCGTTATCCTCTAAAACATTTATCAAGACCAGGTTTAATTGAATGTTTCAGTGTGGTATCACATTACTATGTGATCCAAACCAGAAAAAAACCAAGGATCTGTACAACAAGTATGTGAAGAATGCGAAAGTATGAGCCTGAACGAGGGCAAATCCCGGACCTATCCCAGACATAACTTGCGTTATCCTCTAAAATATTGGTCGAAACCAGGTTTAATCGACTATTTCAGTGTGGTACCACATTACTACGTGATCCAAACCAGAAAAATACCCAGGATCTGTTCAACAAGTATGTGGAGAACGCGGAAATATGAGCCTGACGAGGGCAAATCCCGGACCTATCCCAGACATAACTTGCGTTATCCTCTAAAATATTGGTCGAAACCAGGTTTAATCGACTATTTCAGTGTGGTACCACATTACTACGTGATCCAAACCAGAAAAAGCCCTGGATCTAGCCATCAAGTATGAGTAATATGCGAAAGTATGAGCCTGATGAGGGGCAAATCCTAGACCTAACCCAGACCTAACATGCGTTATCCTCTAAAATATTTATCAAGACCAGGTTTAATTGAATGTTTCAGTGTGGTACCACATTACTACGTGATCCAAACCACAAAAAACCCAGGATCCGTTCAACAAGTATGTGACGAATGCGAAAGTATGTGTCTGATGAGGGCAAATCCCAGGCCTAACCTAGACCTAACATGCGCTACCCTCAAAAATACTGGTCGAAACCAGTTTTAATCGACTGTTTCAGTGTGGTATCACATTACTATGTGACCCAAACCAGAAAAAAACCCAGGATCTGTACAACAAGTATGTGAAGAATGCGAAAGTATGAGCCTGAACGAGGGCAAAACCCGGACCTATCCCAGACATAACTTGCGTTATCCTCTAAAATATCGGTCGAAACCAGGTTTAATCGACTATTTCAGTGTGGTACCACGTTACTACGTGATCCAAACCAGAAAAATCCAGGATCTGTTCAACAAGTATGTGGAGAATGCGAAAGTATGTGTCTGATGAGGGCAAATCCCAGGCCTAACCTAGACAGAACATGCGTTATCCTCTAAAATATTGATGGAAACCTGGTTTAATTGACTGTTTCAGTGTGGTACTACATTACTACGTGATCCAATCCAGAAAAAGGCCTGGATCTAGCCATCAAGTATGAGTAATATGCGAAAGTATGAGCCTGATGAGGGGCAAATCCTAGACCTAACCCAGACCTAACATGCGTTATCCTCTAAAATATTTATCAAGACCAGGTTTAATTGAATGTTTCAGTGTGGTGCCACATTACTACGTGATCTAAACCTGAAAAAATCCAGGATCTGTTCAACAAGTATGTGGAGAATGCGAAAGTATGTGTCTGATGAGGGCAAATCGCAGGCCTAACCTAGACATAACATGCGTTATCCTCTAAAATATTGATCGAAACCAGGTTAAATGGACTGCTTTAGTGTGGTACCGCATTACTACAGGATCCAAACTAGAAAAAGTCCAGAATCTGGCCATCAAGTATGAGAAATATGCGAAAGTACGAGCCGGATGAGAGCAAATCCCAGACCTATCCCAGACCCAACATGCGTTATCCTGTAAAACATTTATCAAGACCAGGTTTAATTGAATGTTTCAGTGTGGTACCACATCACTACGTGATCCAAACCACAAAAAACCCAGGATCCGTTCAACAAGTATGTGACGAATGCGAAAGTATGTGTCTGATGAGGGCAAATCCCAGGACTAACCTAGATCTAACATGCGTTATCCTCAAAAATATTGATCGAAACCAGGTTTAATGGACTTTTTCAGTGTGGTACCACATCACTACGTGATCCAAACCAGAAAAATACCCAGGATCCGTTCAACAAGTATGTGAAGAATGCGAAAGTATGTGTCTGATGTGGGAAAATCCCAGGCCTAACCTAGACCTAACATGCGTTATCCTCTAAAATATTGATCGAAACAAGGTTTAATGGACTGTTTCAGTGTGCTACCACATTACTACGTGATCCAAACCAGAAAAAACACAGGATCCGTTCAACAAGTATGTGGAGAACGCGGAAATATGTGTCTGATGAGGGCAAATCCCAGGCCTAACCTAGACAGAACATGCGTTATCCTCTAAAATATTGATCGAAACCAGGTTTAATGGACTGTTTCAGTGTGCTACCACATTACTACGTGATCCAAACCAGAAAAAACTCAGGATCCGTTCAACAAGTATGTGAAGAATGCGAAAGTATGTGTCTGATGAGGGCAAATCCCAGGCCTAACCTAGACCTAACATGCGCTACCCTCAAAAATACTGGTCGAAACCAGTTTTAATCGACTGTTTCCGTGTGGTATCACATTACTATGTGATCCAAACCAGAAAAAAACCCAGGATCTGTACAACAAGTATGTGAAGAATGCGAAAGTATGAGCCTGAACGAGGGCAAATCCCGGACCTATCCCAGACATAACTTGCGTTATCCTCTAAAATATTGGTCGAAACCAGGTTTAATCGACTATTTCAGTGTGGTACCACAATACTACGTGATCCAAACCACAAAAATACCCAGGATCTGTTCAACAAGTATGTGGAGAACGCGGAAATATGAGCCTGACGAGGGCAAATCCCAGGCCTAACCTAGACCTAACATGCGCTATCCTCTAAAATATTGATCGAAACCAGGTTAAATGGACTGTTTTAGTGTGGTACCGCATTACTACAGGATCCAAACCAGAAAAATACCCAGGATCCGTTCAACAAGTATGTGAAGAATGCGAAAGTATGTGTCTGATGAGGGAAAATCCCAGTCCTATACCAGACCTAACTTGCGTTAACCTCTAAAATATTGATGGAAACCTGGTGTAATTGACTGTTTCAGTGTGGTACTACATTACTACGTGATCCAATCCAGAAAAAGCCCTGGATCTAGCCATCAAGTACGAGTAATATGCGAAAGTATGAGCCTGATGAGGGGCAAATCCTAGACCTAACCCAGACCTAACATGCGTTATCCTCTAAAATATTTATCAAGACCAGGTTTAATTGAATGTTTCAGTGTGGTGCCACATTACTACGTGATCTAAACCTGAAAAAATCCAGGATCTGTTCAACAAGTATGTGGAGAATGCGAAAGTATGTGTCTGATGAGGGCAAATCGCAGGCCTAACCTAGACATAACATGCGTTATCCTCTAAAATATTGATCGAAACCAGGTTAAATGGACTGCTTTAGTGTGGTACCGCATTACTACAGGATCCAAACTAGAAAAAGTCCAGAATCTGGCCATCAAGTATGAGAAATATGCGAAAGTACGAGCCGGATGAGAGCAAATCCCAGACCTATCCCAGACCCAACATGCGTTATCCTGTAAAACATTTATCAAGACCAGGTTTAATTGAATGTTTCAGTGTGGTACCACATCACTACGTGATCCAAACCACAAAAAACCCAGGATCCGTTCAACAAGTATGTGACGAATGCGAAAGTATGTGTCTGATGAGGGCAAATCCCAGGACTAACCTAGATCTAACATGCGTTATCCTCAAAAATATTGATCGAAACCAGGTTTAATGGACTTTTTCAGTGTGGTACCACATCACTACGTGATCCAAACCAGAAAAATACCCAGGATCCGTTCAACAAGTATGTGAAGAATGCGAAAGTATGTGTCTGATGTGGGAAAATCCCAGGCCTAACCTAGACCTAACATGCGTTATCCTCTAAAATATTGATCGAAACAAGGTTTAATGGACTGTTTCAGTGTGCTACCACATTACTACGTGATCCAAACCAGAAAAAACACAGGATCCGTTCAACAAGTATGTGGAGAACGCGGAAATATGTGTCTGATGAGGGCAAATCCCAGGCCTAACCTAGACAGAACATGCGTTATCCTCTAAAATATTGATCGAAACCAGGTTTAATGGACTGTTTCAGTGTGCTACCACATTACTACGTGATCCAAACCAGAAAAAACTCAGGATCCGTTCAACAAGTATGTGAAGAATGCGAAAGTATGTGTCTGATGAGGGCAAATCCCAGGCCTAACCTAGTCCTAACATGCGCTACCCTCAAAAATACTGGTCGAAACCAGTTTTAATCGACTGTTTCAGTGTGGTATCACATTACTATGTGATCCAAACCAGAAAAAATCCCAGGATCTGTACAACAAGTATGTGAAGAATGCGAAAGTATGAGCCTGAACGAGGGCAAATCCCGGACCTATCCCAGACATAACTTGCGTTATCCTCTAAAATATCGGTCGAAACCAGGTTTAATCGACTATTTCAGTGTGGTACCACATTACTACGTGATCCAAACCAGAAAAATACCCAGGATCTGTTCAACAAGTATGTGGAGAACGCGGAAATATGAGCCTGACGAGGGCAAATCCCGGACCTATCCCAGACATAACTTGTGTTATCCTCTAAAATATTTATCAAGACCAGGTTTAATTGAATGTTTCAGTGTGGTACCACATTACTACGTGATCCAAACCACAAAAAACCCAGGATCCGTTCAACAAGTATGTGACGAATGCGAAAGTATGTGTCTGATGAGGGCAAATCCCAGGCCTAACCTAGATCTAACATGCGTTATCCTCAAAAATATTGATCGAAACCAGGTTTAATGGACTTTTTCAGTGTGGTACCACATCACTACGTGATCCAAACCAGAAAAATACCCAGGATCCGTTCAACAAGTATGTGAAGAATGCGAAAGTATGCGTCTGATGAGGGAAAATCCCAGGCCTAACCTAGACCTAACATGCGTTATCCTCAAAAATATTGATCGAAACAAGGTTTAATGGACTGTTTCAGTGTGCTACCACATTACTAGGTGATCCAAACCAGAAAAAACACAGGATCCGTTCAACAAGTATGTGAAGAATGCGAAAGTATCTGTCTGATGAGGGCAAATTCCAGGCCTAACCTAGACAGAACATGCGTTATCCTCTAAAATATTGATCGAAACCAGGTTTAATGGACTGTTTCAGTGTGCTACCACATTACTACGTGATCCAAACCAGAAAAAACTCTGGATCCGTTCAACAAGTATGTGAAGAATGCGAAAGTATGTGTCTGATGCGGGCAAATCCCAGGCCTAACCTAGACCTAACATGCGCTACCCTCAAAAATACTGGTCGAAACCAGTTTAAATCGACTGTTTCAGTGTGGTATCACATTACTATGTGATCCAAACCAGAAAAAAACCCAGGATCTGTACAACAAGTATGTGAAGAATGCGAAAGTATGAGCCTGAACGAGGGCAAATCCCGGACCTATCCCGGACATAACATGCGTTATCCTCTAAAATATTGGTCGAAACCAGGTTTAATCGACTATTTCAGTGTGGTACCACATTACTATGTGATCCAAACCAGAAAAAAACCCAGGATCTGTACAACAAGTATGTGGAGAACGCGGAAATATGAGCCTGACGAGGGCAAATCCCGGACCTATCCCAGACATAACTTGCGTTATCCTCTAAAATATCGGTCGAAACCAGGTTTAATCGACTATTTCAGTGTGGTACCACATTACTACGTGATCCAAACCAGAAAAAGCCCTGGATCTAGCCATCAAGTATGAGTAATATGCGAAAGTATGAGCCTGATGAGGGGCAAATCCTAGACCTACCCCAGACCTAACATGCGTTATCCTCTAAAATATTTATCAAGACCAGGTTTAATTGAATGTTTCAGTGTGGTACCACATTACTACGTGATCCAAACCTGAAAAAATCCAGGATCTGTTCAACAAGTATGTGGAGAATGCGAAAGTATGTGTCTGATGAGGGCAAATCCCAGGCCTAACCTAGACCTAACATGCGTTATCCTCTAAAATATTGATCGAAACAAGGTTTAATGGACTGTTTCAGTGTGCTACCACATTACTACGTGATCCAAACCAGAAAAAACACAGGATCCGTTCAACAAGTATGTGAAGAATGCGAAAGTATGTGTCTGATGAGGGCAAATCCCAGGCCTAACCTAGACAGAACATGCGTTATCCTCTAAAATATTGATCGAAACCAGGTTTAATGGACTGTTTCAGTGTACTACCACATTACTACGTGATCCAAACCAGAAAAAACTCAGGATCCGTTCAACAAGTATGTGAAGACTGCGAAAGTATGTGTCTGATGAGGGCAAATCCCAGGCCTAACCTAGACCTAACATGCGCTACCCTCAAAAATACTGGCCGAAACCAGTTTTAATCGACTGTTTCAGTGTGGTATCACATTACTATGTGATCCAAACCAGAAAAAAACCCAGGATCTGTACAACAAGTATGTGAAGAATGCGAAAGTATGAGCCTGAACGAGGGCAAATCCCGGACCTATCCCAGACATAACTTGCGTTATCCTCTAAAATATTGGTCGAAACCAGGTTTAATCGACTATTTCAGTGTGGTACCACATTACTACGTGATCCAAACCAGAAAAATACCCAGGATCTGTTCAACAAGTATGTGGTGAACGCGGAAATATGAGCCTGACGAGGGCAAATCCCGGACCTATCCCAGACATAACTTGCGTTATCCTCTAAAATATTGGTCGAAACCAGGTTTAATCGACTATTTCAGTGTGGTACCACATTACTACGTGATCCAAACCAGAAAAAGCCCTGGATCTAGCCATCAAGTATGAGTAATATGCGAAAGTATGAGCCTGATGAGGGGCAAATCCTAGACCTAACCCAGACCTAACATGCGTTATCCTCTAAAATATTTATCAAGACCAGGTTTAATTGAATGTTTCAGTGTGGTACCACATTACTACGTGATCCAAACCACAAAAAACCCAGGATCCGTTCAACAAGTATGTGACGAATGCGAAAGTATGTGTCTGATGAGGGCAAATCCCAGGCCTAACCTAGACCTAACATGCGCTACCCTCAAAAATACTGGTCGAAACCAGTTTTAATCGACTGTTTCAGTGTGGTATCACATTACTATGTGACCCAAACCAGAAAAAAACCCAGGATCTGTACAACAAGTATGTGAAGAATGCGAAAGTATGAGCCTGAACGAGGGCAAATCCCGGACCTATCCCAGACATAACTTGCGTTATCCTCTAAAATATCGGTCGAAACCAGGATTAATCGACTATTTCAGTGTGGTACCACATTACTACGTGATCCAAACCAGAAAAATCCAGGATCTGTTCAACAAGTATGTGGAGAATGCGAAAGTATGTGTCTGATGAGGGCAAATCCCAGGCCTAACCTAGACATAACATGCGTTATCCTCTAAAATTTTGATCGAAACCAGGTTGAATGGACTGTTTTAGTGTGGTACCGCATTACTACAGGATCCAAACTAGAAAAAGTCCAGAATCTGGCCATCAAGTATGAGAAATATGCGAAAGTACGAGCCTGATCAGGGCAAATCCCAGACCTATCCCAGACCTAACTTGCGTTGTCCTCTAAAATATTGGTCGAAACCAGATTTAATCGACTATTTCAGTGTGGTACCACATTACTACGTGATCCGAACCAGAAAAAACTCAGGATCCGTTCAACAAGTATGTGACGAATGCGAAAGTATGTGTCTGATGAGGGCAAATCCCAGGCCTAACCTAGATCTAACATGCGTTATCCTCAAAAATATTGATCGAAACCAGGTTTAATGGACTTTTTCAGTGTGGTACCACATCACTACGTGATCCAAACCAGAAAAAACACAGGATCCGTTCAACAAGTATGTGAAGATTGCGAAAGTATGTGTCTGATGAGGGCAAATCCCAGGCCTAACCTAGACAGAACATGCGTTATCCTCTAAAATATTGATGGAAACCTGGTTTAATTGACTGTTTCAGTGTGGTACTACATTACTACGTGATCCAATCCAGAAAAAGCCCTGGATCTAGCCATCAAGTATGAGTAATATGCGAAAGTATGAGCCTGATGAGGGGCAAATCCTAGACCTAACCCAGACCTAACATGCGTTATCCTCTAAAATATTTATCAAGACCAGGTTTAATTGAATGTTTCAGTGTGGTACCACATTACTACGTGATCCAAACCACAAAAAACCCAGGATCCGTTCAACAAGTATGTGACGAATGCGAAAGTATGTGTCAGATGAGGGCAAATCCCAGGCCTAACCTAGACCTAACATGCGCTACCCTCAAAAATACTGGTCGAAACCAGTTTTAATCGACTGTTTCAGTGTGATATCACATTACTATGTGACCCAAACCAGAAAAAAACCCAGGATCTGTACAACAAGTATGTGAAGAATGCGAAAGTATGAGCCTGAACGAGGGCAAATCCCGGACCTATCCCAGACATAACTTGCGTTATCCTCTAAAATATCGGTCGAAACCAGGTTTAATCGACTATTTCAGTGTGGTACCACATTACTACGTGATCCAAACTAGAAAAATCCAGGATCTGTTCAACAAGTATGTGGAGAATGCGAAAGTATGTGTCTGATGAGGGCAAATCCCAGGCCTAACCTAGACATAACATGCGTTATCCTCTAAAATTTTGATCGAAACCAGGTTAAATGGACTGTTTTAGTGTGGTGCCGCATTACTACAGGATCCAAACTAGAAAAAGTCCAGAATCTGGCCATCAAGTATGAGAAATATGCGAAAGTACGAGCCTGATCAGGGCAAATCCCAGACCTATCCCAGACCTAACTTGCGTTGTCCTCTAAAATATTGGTCGAAACCAGATTTAATCGACTATTTCAGTGTGGTACCACATTACTACGTGATCCGAACCAGAAAAAACTCAGGATCCGTTCAACAAGTATGTGACGAATGCGAAAGTATGTGTATGATGAGGGCAAATCCCAGGCCTAACCTAGATCTAACATGCGTTATCCTCAAAAATATTGATCGAAACCAGGTTTAATAGACTTTTTCAGTGTGGTACCACATCACTACGTGATCCAAACCAGAAAAATACCCAGGATCCGTTCAACAAGTATGTGAAGAATGCGAAAGTATGTGTCTGATGAGGGCAAATCCCAGGCCTATCCCAGACATAACTTGCGTTATCCTCTAAAATATTGGTCGAAACCAGGTTTAATCGACTATTTCAGTGTGGTACCACATTACTACGTGATCCGAACCAGAAAAAACCCAGGCTCCGTTCAACAAGTATGTGACGAATGCGAAAGTATGTGGGTGATGAGGGCAAATCCCAGGCCTAACCTAGACCTAACATGCGTTATCCTCGAAAATATTGATCGGAACAAGGTTTAATGGACTGTTTCAGTGTGCTACCACATTACTACGTGATCCAAGCCAGAAAAAACACAGGATCCGTTCAACAAGTATGTGAAGATTGCGAAAGTGTGTGTCTGATGAGGGCAAATCCCAGGCCTAACCTAGACAGAACATGCGTTATCCTCTAAAATATTGATGGAAACCTGGTTTAATTGACTGTTTCAGTGTGGTACTACATTACTACGTGATCCAATCCAGAAAAAGCCCTGGATCTAGCCATCAAGTATGAGTAATATGCGAAAGTATGAGCCTGATGAGGGGCAAATCCTAGACCTAACCCAGACCTAACATGCGTTATCCTCTTAAATATTTATCAAGACCAGGTTTAATTGAATGTTTCAGTGTGGTACCACATTACTACGTGATCTAAACCTGAAAAAATCCAGGATCTGTTCAACAAGTATGTGGAGAATGCGAAAGTATGTGTCTGATGAGGGCAAATCCCAGGCCTAACCTAGACATAACATGCGTTATCCTCTAAAATATTGATCGAAACCAGGTTAAATGGACTGCTTTAGTGTGGTACCGCATTACTACAGGATCCAAACTAGAAAAAGTCCAGAATCTGGCCATCAAGTATGAGAAGTATGCGAAAGTACGAGCCGGATGAGAGCAAATCCCAGACCTATCCCAGACCCAACATGCGTTATCCTCTAAAACATTTATCAAGACCAGGTTTAATTGAATGTTTCAGTGTGGTACCACATCACTACGTGATCCAAACCACAAAAAACCCAGGATCCGTTCAACAAGTATGTGACGAATGCGAAAGTATGTGTCTGATGAGGGCAAATCCCAGGACTAACCTAGATCTAACATGCGTTATCCTCAAAAATATTGATCGAAACCAGGTTTAATGGACTTTTTCAGTGTGGTACCACATCACTACGTGATCCAAACCAGAAAAATACCCAGGATCCGTTCAACAAGTATGTGAAGAATGCGAAAGTATGTGTCTGATGTGGGAAAATGCCAGGCCTAACCTAGACCTAACATGCGTTATCCTCTAAAATATTGATCGAAACAAGGTTTAATGGACTGTTTCAGTGTGCTACCACATTACTACGTGATCCAAACCAGAAAAAACACAGGATCCGTTCAACAAGTATGTGGAGAACGCGGAAATATGTGTCTGATGAGGGCAAATCCCAGGCCTAACCTAGACAGAACATGCGTTATCCTCTAAAATATTGATCGAAACCAGGTTTAATGGACTGTTTCAGTGTGCTACCACATTACTACGTGATCCAAACCAGAAAAAACTCAGGATCCGTTCAACAAGTATGTGAAGAATGCGAAAGTATGTGTCTGATGAGGGCAAATCCCAGGCCTAACCTAGACCTAACATGCGCTACCCTCAAAAATACTGGTCGAAACCAGTTTTAATCGACTGTTTCAGTGTGGCATCACATTACTATGTGATCCAAACCAGAAAAAAACCCAGGATCTGTACAACAAGTATGTGAAGAATGCGGAAATATGAGCCTGACGAGGGCAAATTTCGGAGCTATCCCAGACATAACTTGCGTTATCCTCAAAAATATTGATCGAAACCAGGTTTAATGGACTTTTTCAGTGTGGTACCACATCACTACGTGATCCAAACCAGAAAAATACCCAGGATCCGTTCAACAAGTATGTGAAGAATGCGAAAGTATGTGTCTGATGAGGGCAAATCCCAGGCCTAACCTAGACCTAACATGCGCTACCCTCAAAAATACTGGTCGAAACCAGTTTTAATCGACTGTTTCAGTGTGGCATCACATTACTATGTGATCCAAACCAGAAAAAAACCCAGGATCTGTACAACAAGTATGTGAAGAATGCGAAAGTATGAGCCCGAACGAGGGCAAATCCCGGACCTATCCCAGACATAACTTGCGTTATCCTCTAAAATATTGATCGAAACAAGGTTTAATGGACTGTTTCAGTGTGCTACCACATTACTACGTGATCCAAACCAGAAAAAACTCAGGATCCGTTCAACAAGTATGTGAAGAATGCGAAAGTATGTGTCTGATGAGGGCAAATCCCAGGCCTAACCTAGACAGAACATGCGTTATCCTCTAAAATATTGATCGAAACCAGGTTTAATGGACTGTTTCAGTGTGCTACCACATTACTACGTGATCCAAACCAGAAAAAACTCAGGATCCGTTCAACAAGTATGTGAAGAATGCGAAAGTATGTGTTTGATGAGGGCAAATCCCAGGCCACACCTAGACCTAACATGCGCTACCCTCAAAAATACTGGTCGAAACCAGTTTTAATCGAGTGCTTCAGTGTGGTACCACATCACTACGTGATCCAAACCAGAAAAATACCCAGGATCCGTTCAACAAGTATGTGAAGAATGCGAAAGTATGTGTCTGATGAGGGCAAATCCCAGGCCTAACCTAGACCTAACATGCGCTACCCTCAAAAATACTGGTCGAAACCAGTTTTAATCGACTGTTTCAGTGTGGCATCACATTACTATGTGATCCAAACCAGAAAAAAACCCAGGATCTGTACAACAAGTATGTGAAGAATGCGAAAGTATGAGCCCGAACGAGGGCAAATCCCGGACCTATCCCAGACATAACTTGCGTTATCCTCTAAAATATTGATCGAAACAAGGTTTAATGGACTGTTTCAGTGTGCTACCACATTACTACGTGATCCAAACCAGAAAAAACACAGGATCCGTTCAACAAGTATGTGACGAATGCGAAAGTATGTGTGTGATGAGGGCAAATCCCAGGCCTATCCCAGACATAATTTGCGTTATCCTCTAAAATATTGGTCGAAACCAGGTTTAATCGACTATTTCAGTGTGGTACCACATTACTACGTGATCCAAACCAGAAAAATACCCAGGATCTGTTCAACGAGTATGTGGAGAACGCGGAAATATGAGCCTGACGAGGGCAAATCCCGGACCTATCCCAGACATAACTTGCGTTATCCTCTAAAATATTGGTCGAAACCAGGTTTAATCGACTATTTCAGTGTGGTACCACATTACTACGTGATCCAAACCAGAAAAAACCCAGGCTCCGTTCAACAAGTATGTGACGAATGCGAAAGTATGTGTGTGATGAGGGCAAATCCCAGGCCTAACCTAGACCTAACATGAGTTATCCTCGAAAATATTGATCGAAACCAGGTTTAATCGACTGTTTCAGTGTGGTGCCACATTACTACCTGATCCAAACCAGAAAAATACCCAGGATCTGTTCAACAAGTATGTGAAGAACGCGAAAATATGACCCTGATGAGGGCAAATCCCAGTCCTATACCAGACCTAACTTGCGTTGACCTCTGAAATATTGATGGAAACCAGGTTTAATTGACTGTTTCAGTGTGGTACTACATTACTACGTGATCCAATCCAGAAAAAGCCCTGGATCTAGCCATCAAGTATGAGTAATATGCGAAAGTATGAGCCTGATGAGGGGCAAATCCTAGACCTAACCCAGACCTAACATGCGTTATCCTCTAAAATATTTATCAAGACCAGGTTTAATTGAATGTTTCAGTGTGGTACCACATTACTACGTGATCCAAACCTGAAAAAATCCAGAATCTGTTCAACAAGTATGTGGAGAATGCGAAAGTATGTGTCTGATGAGGGCAAATCCCAGGCCCAACCTAGACATAACATGCGTTATCCTCTAAAATATTGATCGAAACCAGGTTAAATGGACTGTTTTAGTGTGGTACCGCATTACTACAGGATCCAAACTAGAAAAAGTCCAGAATCTGGCCATCAAGTATGAGAAATATGCGAAAGTACGAGCCGGATGAGAGCAAATCCCAGACCTATCCCAGACATAACTTGCGTTATCCTCTAAAATATTGGTCGAAACCAGGTTTAATCGACTATTTCAGTGTGGTACCACATTACTACGTGATCCAAACCAGAACACACCCAGGCTCCGTTCAACAAGTATGTGACGAATGCGAAAGTATGTGTGTGATGAGGGCAAATCCCAGGCCTAACCTAGACCTAACATGCGTTGTCCTCGAAAATATTGATCGAAACAAGGTTTAATGGACTGTTTCAGTGTGCTACCACATTACTACGTGATCCAAACCAGAAAAAACACTGGATCCGTTCAACAAGTATGTGACGAATGCGAAAGTATGTGTGTGATGAGGGCAAATCCCAGGCCTATCTCAGACATAACTTGCGTTATCCACTAAAATATTGGTCGAAACCAGGTTTAATCGACTGTTTCAGTGTGGTGCCACATTACTACCTGATCCAAACCAGAAAAAACCCAGGCTCTGTTCAACAAGTATGTGACGAATGCGAAAGTATGTGTGTGATGAGGGCAAATCCCAGGCCTAACCTAGACCTAACATGAGTTATCCTCGAAAATATTGATCGAAACCAGGTTTAATCGACTGTTTCAGTGTGGTGCCACATTACTACCTGATCCAAACCAGAAAAATACCCAGGATCTGTTCAACAAGTATGTGAAGAACGCGAAAATATGACCCTGATGAGGGCAAATCCCAGTCCCATACCAGACCTAACTTGCGTTGACCTCAGAAAAATTGATGGAAACCGGGTTTAATTGACTGTTTCAGTGTGGTACTACATTACTACGTGATCCAATCCAGAAAAAGCCCTGGATCTAGCCATCGAGTATGAGTAATATGCGAAAGTATGAGCCTGATGAGGGGCAAATCCTAGACCTAACCCAGACCTAACATGCGTTATCCTCTAAAATATTTATCAAGACCAGGTTTAATTGAATGTTTCAGTGTGGTACCACATTACTACGTGATCCAAACCTGAAAAAATCCAGGATCTGTTCAACAAGTATGTGGAGAATGCGAAAGTATGTGTCTGATGAGGGCAAATCCCAGGCCTAACCTAGACATAACATGCGTTATCCTCTAAAATATTGATCGAAATCAGGTTAAATGGACTGTTTTAGTGTGGTACCACATTACTACAGGATCCAAACTAGAAAAAGTCCAGAATCTGGCCATCAAGTATGAGAAATATGCGAAAGTACGAGCCGGATGAGAGCAAATCCCAGACCTATCCCAGACCCAACATGCGTTATCCTCTAAAACATTTATCAAGACCAGGTTTAATTGAATGTTTCAGGGTGGTACCACATTACTACGTGATCCAAACCACAAAAAACCCAGGTTCCGTTCAACAAGTATGTGACGAATGCGAAAGTATGTGTCTGATGAGGGCAAATCCCAGGCCTAACCTAGATCTAACATGCGTTATCCTCAAAAATATTGATCGAAACCAGGTTTAATGGACTTTTTCACTGTGGTACCACATTACTACGTGATCCAAACCAGAAAAATACCCAGGATCTGTTCAACAAGTATGTGGAGAACGCGGAAATATGAGCCTGACGAGGGCAAATCCCGGACCTATCCCAGACATAACTTTTTTTTTTTTTTTTTTTTTTTTTTTTTTTTTTTTTTGTCGTGGGGAAAATCTTCGAAAGACTCCCTCCCACCTCCTTGGGGAGAGGTGGGAGGGGTGTGTGGGATTCCCCGCGCCCGTACAACGACAGGCGCGGGACCTACCCACTAAAAACCCCACGGTGACCCTTCGGCACGCTTTGGGAGGATACCGGGAATCGCTCGAAGCATTCTTCCGGTATCCTCCCCGTGCCCGCGCTTTCGCGCCCATCCCCCGGGGGGACAATCGGTCCCCCCAGTAGACACACTGCCTCATAGCGGCGGGACGGGGCCACTCCATCCCGCCGCTATCCGTCCCGGGGCCGCGATTAGTGGCGGCTACGAGCCCCAACTCGCAACCGCCCGCGACCCCGTTTCCATCCCTCGGCGGCCGGGCGTTCATGGCCGCACCAGACCGCCGAGGGTGCCTCCCCTTGCGTCGGACCGGTAGGGGATGGCACTCCTACCCCCAACCGGTCCGACCCGGCGCCGCCTGGCGGGAGGAGGGTCCCCTCAGGACCCCCCTCCCAGCCTAGGTCATCCGCCACGCCGAGGCGGCCGCCCGCGACGCCTCGCGACCGGGCGACGACCTCGGGCCACCGCACGAGCGCGCGCTTCAGCACGCCGCTGAAGCTCGCGCTCCCTCCCCGCGGCCTCCTTCTGCAACATTACGTTCTCGCAGAAGGAGGCCACGGATCCCAGACATAACTTGCGTTATCCTCTAAAATATTGGTCGAAACCAGGTTTAATCGACTATTTCAGTGTGGTACCACATTACTACGTGATCCAAACCAGAAAAAACCCAGGCTCCGTTCAACAAGTATGTGACGAATGCGAAAGTATGTGTGTGATGAGGGCAAATCCCAGGCCTAACCTAGACCTAACATGAGTTATCCTCGAAAATATTGATCGAAACCAGATTTAATCGACTGTTTCAGTGTGGTGCCACATTACTACCTGATCCAAACCAGAAAAATACCCAGGATCTGTTCAACAAGTATGTGAAGAACGCGAAAATATGACCCTGATGAGGGCAAATCCCAGCCCTATACCAGACCTAACTTGCGTTGACCTCTAAAATATTGATGGAAACCTGGTTTAATTGACTGTTTCAGTGTGGTACTACATTACTACGTGATCCAATCCAGAAAAAGCCCTGGATCTAGCCATCAAGTATGAGTAATATGCGAAAGTATGAGCCTGATGAGGGGCAAATCCTAGACCTAACCCAGACCTAACATGCGTTATCCTCTAAAATATTTGTCAAGACCAGGTTTAATTGAATGTTTCAGTGTGGTACCACATTACTACGTGATCCAAACCTGAAAAAATCCAGGATCTGTTCAACAAGTATGTGGAGAATGCGAAAGTATGTGTCTGATGAGGGCAAATCCCAGGCCTAACCTAGACATAACATGCGTTATCCTCTAAAATATTGATGGAAACCAGGTTTAATGGACTTTTTCAGTGTGGTACCACATCACTACGTGATCCAAACCAGAAAAATACCCAGGAACCGTTCAACAAGTATGTGAAGAATACGAAAGTATGTGTCTGATGAGGGAAAATCCCAGGCCTAACCTAGATCTAACATGCGTTATCCTCAAAAATATTGATCGAAACCAGGTTTAATGGACTTTTTCAGTGTGGTACCACATCACTACGTGATCCAAACCAGAAAAATACCCAGGATCCGTTCAACAAGTATGTGAAGAATGCGAAAGTATGTGTCTGATGAGGGAAAATCCCAGGCCTAACCTAGACCTAACATGCGTTATCCTCTAAAATATTGATCGAAACAAGGTTTAATGGACTGTTTCAGTGTGCTACCACATTACTACGTGATCCAAACCAGAAAAAACACAGGATCCGTTCAACAAGTATGTGAAGAATGCGAAAGTATGTGTCTGATGAGGGCAAATCCCAGGCCTAACCTAGACCTAACATGCGCTACCCTCAAAAATACTGGTCGAAACCAGTTTTAATCGACTGTTTCCGTGTGGTATCACATTACTATGTGATCCAAACTAGAAAAAAACCCAGGATCTGTACAACAAGTATGTGAAGAATGCGAAAGTATGAGCCTGAACGAGGGCAAATCCCGGACCTATCCCAGACATAACTTGCGTTATCCTCTAAAATATTGGTCGAAACCAGGTTTAATCGACTATTTCAGTGTGGTACCACAATACTACGTGATCCAAACCAGAAAAATACCCAGGATCTGTTCAACAAGTATGTGGAGAACGCGGAAATATGAGCCTGACGAGGGCAAATCCCAGGCCTAACCTAGACCTAACATGCGCTATCCTCTAAAATATTGATCGAAACCAGGTTAAATGGACTGTTTTAGTGTGGTACCGCATTACTACAGGATCCAAACCAGAAAAATACCCAGGATCCGTTCAACAAGTATGTGAAGAATGCGAAAGTATGTGTCTGATGAGGGAAAATCCCAGTCCTATACCAGACCTAACTTGCGTTAACCTCTAAAATATTGATCGAAACAAGGTTTAATGGACTGTTTCAGTGTGGTACCACATTACTACGTGATCCAAACCACAAAAAACCCAGGATCCGTTCAACAAGTATGTGACGAATGCGAAAGTATGTGTCTGATGAGGGCAAATCCCAGGCCTAACCTAGACCTAACATGCGCTACCCTCAAAAATACTGGTCGAAACCAGTTTTAATCGACTGTTTCAGTGTGGTATCACATTACTATGTGACCCAAACCAGAAAAAAACCCAGGATCTGTACAACAAGTATGTGAAGAATGCGAAAGTATGAGCCTGAACGAGGGCAAAACCCGGACCTATCCCAGACATAACTTGCGTTATCCTCTAAAATATCGGTCGAAACCAGGTTTAATCGACTATTTCAGTGTGGTACCACGTTACTACGTGATCCAAACCAGAAAAATCCAGGATCTGTTCAACAAGTATGTGGAGAATGCGAAAGTATGTGTCTGATGAGGGCAAATCCCAGGCCTAACCTAGACATAACATGCGTTATCCTCTAAAATTTTGATCGAAACCAGGTTAAATGGACTGTTTTAGTGTGGTACCGCATTACTACAGGATCCAAACTAGAAAAAGTCCAGAATCTGGCCATCAAGTATGAGAAATATGCGAAAGTACGAGCCTGATCAGGGCAAATCCCAGACCTATCCCAGACCTAACTTGCGTTGTCCTCTAAAATATTGGTCGAAACCAGATTTAATCGACTATTTCAGTGTGGTACCACATTACTACGTGATCCGAACCAGAAAAAACTCAGGATCCGTTCAACAAGTATGTGACGAATGCGAAAGTATGTGTCTGATGAGGGCAAATCCCAGGCCTAACCTAGATCTAACATGCGTTATCCTCAAAAATATTGATCGAAACCAGGTTTAATGGACTTTTTCAGTGTGGTACCACATCACTACGTGATCCAAACCAGAAAAATACCCAGGATCCGTTCAACAAGTATGTGAAGAATGCGAAAGTATGTGTCTGATGAGGGCAAATCCCAGGCCTATCCCAGACATAACTTGCGTTATCCTCTAAAATATTGGTCGAAACCAGGTTTAATCGACTATTTCAGTGTGGTACCACATTACTACGTGATCCGAACCAGAAAAAACCCAGGCTCCGTTCAACAAGTATGTGACGAATGCGAAAGTATGTGTGTGATGAGGGCAAATCCCAGGCCTAACCTAGACCTAACATGCGTTATCCTCGAAAATATTGATCGGAACAAGGTTTAATGGACTGTTTCAGTGTGCTACCACATTACTACGTGATCCAAGCCAGAAAAAACACAGGATCCGTTCAACAAGTATGTGAAGATTGCGAAAGTATGTGTCTGATGAGGGCAAATCCCAGGCCTAACCTAGACAGAACATGCGTTATCCTCTAAAATATTGATGGAAACCTGGTTTAATTGACTGTTTCAGTGTGGTACTACATTACTACGTGATCCAATCCAGAAAAAGCCCTGGATCTAGCCATCAAGTATGAGTAATATGCGAAAGTATGAGCCTGATGAGGGGCAAATCCTAGACCTAACCCAGACCTAACATGCGTTATCCTCTAAAATATTTATCAAGACCAGGTTTAATTGAATGTTTCAGTGTGGTGCCACATTACTACGTGATCTAAACCTGAAAAAATCCAGGATCTGTTCAACAAGTATGTGGAGAATGCGAAAGTATGTGTCTGATGAGGGCAAATCCCAGGCCTAACCTAGACATAACATGCGTTATCCTCTAAAATATTGATCGAAACCAGGTTAAATGGACTGCTTTAGTGTGGTACCGCATTACTACAGGATCCAAACTAGAAAAAGTCCAGAATCTGGCCATCAAGTATGAGAAATATGCGAAAGTACGAGCCGGATGAGAGCAAATCCCAGACCTATCCCAGACCCAACATGCGTTATCCTGTAAAACATTTATCAAGACCAGGTTTAATTGAATGTTTCAGTGTGGTACCACATCATTACGTGATCCAAACCACAAAAAACCCAGGATCCGTTCAACAAGTATGTGACGAATGCGAAAGTATGTGTCTGATGAGGGCAAATCCCAGGACTAACCTAGATCTAACATGCGTTATCCTCAAAAATATTGATCGAAACCAGGTTTAATGGACTTTTTCAGTGTGGTACCACATCACTACGTGATCCAAACCAGAAAAATACCCAGGATCCGTTCAACAAGTATGTGAAGAATGCGAAAGTATGTGTCTGATGTGGGAAAATCCCAGGCCTAACCTAGACCTAACATGCGTTATCCTCTAAAATATTGATCGAAACAAGGTTTAATGGACTGTTTCAGTGTGCTACCACATTACTACGTGATCCAAACCAGAAAAAACACAGGATCCGTTCAACAAGTATGTGGAGAACGCGGAAATATGTGTCTGATGAGGGCAAATCCCAGGCCTAACCTAGACAGAACATGCGTTATCCTCTAAAATATTGATCGAAACCAGGTTTAATGGACTGTTTCAGTGTGCTACCACATTACTACGTGATCCAAACCAGAAAAAACTCAGGATCCGTTCAACAAGTATGTGAAGAATGCGAAAGTATGTGTCTGATGAGGGCAAATCCCAGGCCTAACCTAGTCCTAACATGCGCTACCCTCAAAAATACTGGTCGAAACCAGTTTTAATCGACTGTTTCAGTGTGGTATCACATTACTATGTGATCCAAACCAGAAAAAATCCCAGGATCTGTACAACAAGTATGTGAAGAATGCGAAAGTATGAGCCTGAACGAGGGCAAATCCCGGACCTATCCCAGACATAACTTGCGTTATCCTCTAAAATATTTATCAAGACCAGGTTTAATTGAATGTTTCAGTGTGGTACCACATTACTACGTGATCCAAACCACAAAAAACCCAGGATCCGTTCAACAAGTATGTGACGAATGCGAAAGTATGTGTCTGATGAGGGCAAATCCCAGGCCTAACCTAGATCTAACATGCGTTATCCTCAAAAATATTGATCGAAACCAGGTTTAATGGACTTTTTCAGTGTGGTACCACATCACTACGTGATCCAAACCAGAAAAATACCCAGGATCCGTTCAACAAGTATGTGAAGAATGCGAAAGTATGTGTCTGATGAGGGAAAATCCCAGGCCTAACCTAGACCTAACATGCGTTATCCTCTAAAATATTGATCGAAACAAGGTTTAATGGACTGTTTCAGTGTGCTACCACATTACTAGGTGATCCAAACCAGAAAAAACACAGGATCCGTTCAACAAGTATGTGAAGAATGCGAAAGTATCTGTCTGATGAGGGCAAATTCCAGGCCTAACCTAGACAGAACATGCGTTATCCTCTAAAATATTGATCGAAACCAGGTTTAATGGACTGTTTCAGTGTGCTACCACATTACTACGTGATCCAAACCAGAAAAAACTCTGGATCCGTTCAACAAGTATGTGAAGAATGCGAAAGTATGTGTCTGATGAGGGCAAATCCCAGGCCTAACCTAGACCTAACATGCGCTACCCTCAAAAATACTGGTCGAAACCAGTTTAAATCGACTGTTTCAGTGTGGTATCACATTACTATGTGATCCAAACCAGAAAAAAACCCAGGATCTGTACAACAAGTATGTGAAGAATGCGAAAGTATGAGCCTGAACGAGGGCAAATCCCGGACCTATCCCGGACATAACATGCGTTATCCTCTAAAATATTGGTCGAAACCAGGTTTAATCGACTATTTCAGTGTGGTACCACATTACTATGTGATCCAAACCAGAAAAAAACCCAGGATCTGTACAACAAGTATGTGGAGAACGCGGAAATATGAGCCTGACGAGGGCAAATCCCGGACCTATCCCAGACATAACTTGCGTTATCCTCTAAAATATCGGTCGAAACCAGGTTTAATCGACTATTTCAGTGTGGTACCACATTACTACGTGATCCAAACCAGAAAAAGCCCTGGATCTAGCCATCAAGTATGAGTAATATGCGAAAGTATGAGCCTGATGAGGGGCAAATCCTAGACCTACCCCAGACCTAACATGCGTTATCCTCTAAAATATTTATCAAGACCAGGTTTAATTGAATGTTTCAGTGTGGTACCACATTACTACGTGATCCAAACCTGAAAAAATCCAGGATCTGTTCAACAAGTATGTGGAGAATGCGAAAGTATGTGTCTGATGAGGGCAAATCCCAGGCCTAACCTAGACCTAACATGCGTTATCCTCTAAAATATTGATCGAAACAAGGTTTAATGGACTGTTTCAGTGTGCTACCACATTACTACGTGATCCAAACCAGAAAAAACACAGGATCCGTTCAACAAGTATGTGAAGAATGCGAAAGTATGTGTCTGATGAGGGCAAATCCCAGGCCTAACCTAGACAGAACATGCGTTATCCTCTAAAATATTGATCGAAACCAGGTTTAATGGACTGTTTCAGTGTACTACCACATTACTACGTGATCCAAACCAGAAAAAACTCAGGATCCGTTCAACAAGTATGTGAAGACTGCGAAAGTATGTGTCTGATGAGGGCAAATCCCAGGCCTAACCTAGACCTAACATGCGCTACCCTCAAAAATACTGGCCGAAACCAGTTTTAATCGACTGTTTCAGTGTGGTATCACATTACTATGTGATCCAAACCAGAAAAAAACCAAGGATCTGTACAACAAGTATGTGAAGAATGCGAAAGTATGAGCCTGAACGAGGGCAAATCCCGGACCTATCCCAGACATAACTTGCGTTATCCTCTAAAATATCGGTCGAAACCAGGTTTAATCGACTATTTCAGTGTGGTACCACATTACTACGTGATCCAAACCAGAAAAATCCAGGATCTGTTCAACAAGTATGTGGAGAATGCGAAAGTATGTGTCTGATGAGGGCAAATCCCAGGCCTAACCTAGACATAACATGCGTTATCCTCTAAAATTTTGATCGAAACCAGGTTAAATGGACTGTTTTAGTGTGGTACCGCATCACTACGTGATCCAAACCAGAAAAAACACAGGATCCGTTCAACAAGTATGTGAAGATTGCGAAAGTATGTGTCTGATGAGGGCAAATCCCAGGCCTAACCTAGACAGAACATGCGTTATCCTCTGAAATATTGATGGAAACCTGGTTTAATTGACTGTTTCAGTGTGGTACTACATTACTACGTGATCCAATCCAGAAAAAGCCCTGGATCTAGCCATCAAGTATGAGTAATATGCGAAAGTATGAGCCTGATGAGGGGCAAATCCTAGAACTAACCCAGACCTAACATGCGTTATCCTCTAAAATATTTATCAAGACCAGGTTTAATTGAATGTTTCAGTGTGGTACCACATTACTACGTGATCTAAACCTGAAAAAATCCAGGATCTGTTCAACAAGTATGTGGAGAATTCGAAAGTATGTGTCTGATGAGGGCAAATCCCAGGCCTAACCTAGACATAACATGCGTTATCCTCTAAAATATTGATCGAAACCAGGTTAAATGGACTGCTTTAGTGTGGTACCGCATTACTACAGGATCCAAACTAGAAAAAGTCCAGAATCTGGCCATCAAGTATGAGAAATATGCGAAAGTACGAGCCGGATGAGAGCAAATCCCAGACCTATCCCAGACCCAACATGCGTTATCCTCTAAAACATTTATCAAGACCAGGTTTAATTGAATGTTTCAGTGTGGTACCACATCACTACGTGATCCAAACCACAAAAAACCCAGGATCCGTTCAACAAGTATGTGACGAATGCGAAAGTATGTGTCTGATGAGGGCAAATCCCAGGACTAACCTAGATCTAACATGCGTTATCCTCAAAAATATTGATCGAAACCAGGTTTAATGGACTTTTTCCTGAAAAAATCCAGGATCTGTTCAACAAGTATGTGGAGAATGCGAAAGTATGTGTCTGATGAGGGCAAATCCCAGGCCTAACCTAGACCTAACATGCGTTATCCTCTAAAATATTGATCGAAACAAGGTTTAATGGACTGTTTCAGTGTGCTACCACATTACTACGTGATCCAAACCAGAAAAAACACAGGATCCGTTCAACAAGTATGTGAAGAATGCGAAAGTATGTGTCTGATGAGGGCAAATCCCAGGCCTAACCTAGACAGAACATGCGTTATCCTCTAAAATATTGATCGAAACCAGGTTTAATGGACTGTTTCAGTGTACTACCACATTACTACGTGATCCAAACCAGAAAAAACTCAGGATCCGTTCAACAAGTATGTGAAGAATGCGAAAGTATGTGTCTGATGAGGGCAAATCCCAGGCCTAACCTAGACCTAACATGCGCTACCCTCAAAAATACTGGCCGAAACCAGTTTTAATCGACTGTTTCAGTGTGGTATCACATTACTATGTGATCCAAACCAGAAAAAAACCCAGGATCTGTACAACAAGTATGTGAAGAATGCGAAAGTATGAGCCTGAACGAGGGCAAATCCCGGACCTATCCCAGACATAACTTGCGTTATCCTCTAAAATATTGGTCGAAACCAGGTTTAATCGACTATTTCAGTGTGGTACCACATTACTACGTGATCCAAACCAGAAAAATACCCAGGATCTGTTCAACAAGTATGTGGAGAACGCGGAAATATGAGCCTGACGAGGGCAAATCCCGGACCTATCCCAGACATAACTTTTTTTTTTTTTTTTTTTTTTTTTTTGTCGTGGGGAAAATCTTCGAAAGACTCCCTCCCACCTCCTTGGGGAGAGTCTCCCCAAGGAGGTGGGAGGGGTGTGTGGGATTCCCCGCGCCCGTACAACGACAGGCGCGGGACCTACCCACTAAAAACCCCACGGTGACCCTTCGGCACGCTTTGGGGGGATACCGGGAATCGCTCGAAGCATTCTTCCGGTATCCTCCCCGTGCCCGCGCTTTCGCGCCCATCCCCCGGGGGGACAATCGGTCCCCCCAGTAGACACACTGCCTCATAGCGGCGGGACGGGGCCACTCCATCCCGCCGCTATCCGTCCCGGGGCCGCGTTTAGTGGCGGCTGCGAGCCCCAACACGCAACCGCCCGCGACCCCGTTTCCACCCCTCGGCGGCCGGGCGTTCATGGCCGCACCAGACCGCCGAGGGTGCCTCCCCTTGCGTCGGACCGGTAGGGGGAGGCACTTCTACCCCCAACCGGTCCGACCCGGCGCCGCCTGGCGGGAGGAGGGTCCCCTCAGGACCCCCCTCCCAGCCTAGGTCATCCGCCACGCCGAGGCGGCCGCCCGCGACGCCTCGCGACCGGGCGACGACCTCGGGCCACCGCACGAGCGCGAGCCTCAGCGCGCCGCTGAAGCTCGCGCTCCCTCCCCGCGGCCTCCTTCTGCAACATTACGTTCTCGCAGAAGGAGGCCACGGCCCTCCACTTCTCCTCGCTGCCGAGCATGGCGCGCACCACGCCCGGCAGCGAGACATCCCGCCCGACGACGCCGACCAGGACACGGCGCTCCCCCTCCCACGCGGGGCATACCTCCAGGGTATGATCCGCCGTGTCCTGCTCAGCGTCGCAGTGGCAGCAACGCGCCGTCGGCTCCTTCCCTATCCGGCACAGGTATCTTCCGAAGCTGCCATGCCCGGAAAATACCTGTGCCATCCGGTAGGTGAGGCTGCCATGGCCTCTGTCCAGCCACTCCTTCAGGAGTGGCCGAACCGCCCCGACAGTCCGGTGCCCCGCGGTTGGCAGAGCCAGCCGCTCCTGCCACGCGAGCAACACGGACTGCCGGGCCTGGCGCTTCAAATCGCCCCAAGCAGGTTCCTGCCCGCCCGGGACCGCCCCCACCCCCGCGCGACGGTCGACGCGGTGCCGGTACATCACCGCGTGCGACCGCGCGAGCAGGTCCATGGGCGGCATCCCCGCTAGAACCGTCGCCGCCTCATGTGACATGGTCCGATACCCGCGGACGACCCTGAGCGCCATGCGCCTCTGCACCCGACGCAGCATAGTCATGCTGCGCCGGGAGGCAGCCAGGTCGTCCGCCCAGACGGGGGCCCCGTATAGGGCCACCGACTGGACCATTGCCACATAGAGGCGACGAACTCGGCCCGCCGGGCCCCCCAGGTTGGGCAGGATCCGGCCCAGAGCCGCAACCATCCTTTCCAACCGGGGGACCAGGCAGCGGAAATGCTCCTCGAAACGCCAGTGGCTATCGAGGATCAGCCCTAGATACCTGATCTGGGGCTTCACCTCGATGTCAGCCCCACCCACCCGGATCAGAGGGGGTGGCGGATCCTGCCGAGGTGAATGAAACGCAATCACCTCGGTCTTATGGACCGCCACCGTCATCCCCATCCCCCTGATCCGGTCGACGACGCGTTGCGACCCCTCCTCCGCGCGACGCATGGCCCTCCCCCAGTGCGCCCCGACGGCCAGCACCAGTGTGTCATCCGCATAACACACCGTGCTGACGCCGTCGGGGAGGCCGGCCCGCAACACCGAGTCGTACGCGATGTTCCACAGGAGTGGCCCGAGGACCGAACCCTGCGGAACACCGCAGTACACCTCCCTCCGCATATCACCATCCCGGCCCGGATACTCGATCCACCTGCCGCGGAGATAATCCCCGACGACCGCCCTGTGACAAGGGGGGACCCGATGATATTCGAGTCCCCTCCTTATCTCTTCCCAGGGGAGGGTGTTAAAGGCATTGGCAATATCCAAGGATATTGCCAATGCCACCCCTCCCCGGGAGACGGCCGCCCCCGAGAGGGCCCTCACACGACCTATCGCGTCGATAGTCGATCGGCCCCCCCGGAAACCGAACTGGCAGTCGGCCAGACCGGGATCACCCCGCGACAGGTGCTCGACGAGGCGGGCAGCAATCACCCGCTCGAAGAGCTTGCCCACCTCGTCGAGGAGACAAATGGGCCGGTATGCGGAGGGAGACTCCGCGGGCCGACCCTCCTTCCGGAGGAGGACCATCCTCGCCACCTTCCAACTGGGGGGGAATCGCCCGTCCCTCAGGCAGCGGTCGAACAACCGCCTGAGGTCGGCCCCAAGGACGCCCTGGGTCAAGACCCAAACCCGGCCGGGCACACCATCCGGACCCGGGGCCGTGTTACGAACCCCGAGCCGTCTGATGGCCGCTGCCAGCTCCTCCTGCGTGACCCCCAGCTCGGCCGTCCACTCCACTGGGACAGCCGCCGCCGCCGGAGGACGCGGTCCCCTCTCCCCAATTGGGAAGAGTGTATTGACCACGTCCTCCAGCAGCCGGGGGTCAAGACCCTCGGTGACGGGGGGCGCCCACGGGCGGAGCTTATTCAGCACCACCTTATATGGGCGCCCCCATGGATCGTCATCAAGGGTCTGGAGGAGCTCCTTCCATGCCCGGGTCTTGGCCCGTTTGATGGCGACCTGCAGAGCAACCCGCGCCACGCGGTATGCTCCATACAGGTCATCAGCTGCCCTCGCTCGCGCCACGCCGTCGCCTGTACGTTGACGACGGCGCGCGCGGGTGTACTGGCGTCGGGCGCGGACAGTCGCGACTCGCAACTCCGCGATCGCGTCCGACCACCAGTACACCGCCCGGCGAGGAGAAGCCCGCCCGACCCGAGGCATTGCCGCGTCGCAAATACCCGCGACCAATGCTCCGAGCCGGGCGACCTCCTCCTCTATGCTCGGCAACTCGGCCGCTCCCTGCGGCCAAGTTGCAGCGAGGGCAGCTGCCATCAGGGCGTCCTTGTCCAGGCGCCGAAGCGCCCAGCGGCGTGGTGCGGTGCCACGCAGGCGGCCGTGTCGGGATGCACTCGCGGCGGCAGAGACCTCCATCCGGATGTACCGGTGATCGGAGAGTGTCTCTGCCCCCGCGACCACGTGCCAACCCGACACCATGCGCACGGCGTTGGGGGTCGCGAATCCAACATCCACGATGGACCCCCCATATCGCCGCACGCATGTGTGCTCCGACCCCCGGTTCAATACACGGAGGTCGAGCCCCGCCGCCCAATCGCCCAGGATCCCGCCGCGAACGGAGGTCCTGGGGGATCCCCAAGCCACCGACTTGGCATTAAAATCCCCCAGGACCAGCACCGGCCGGGCCGCGTAGCGCTGCACGCATGCCGCGACCTCGGCCAAGTACAGCTCGAACGCAGCGTGACCGCTACGGGGCGAAATGTAGCACCCCACCACAGCGACTCCCCCCCAGTCCACGGCGACGAATCCCCGACCGCGCTCCAACAAGGAGAACGGTGGGGACCCGTCGCCCCCTCCCCATACCGTCGCCACCAAGCCGTCCGCGTCGCCCACCCAATGAGGGTGATCAGGGACGCGGTACGGCTCGGCGGCGACCGCCAGGCCAACCCCCCACTCCGCGAGGACTTGGGACATCAAGTCCTGTGCCGCGCGGCAGTGGTTGAGGTTGGCCTGGAGGAGGAGGCGGGGCGGCATTAATTAATGGCCGCGCCAGCCTCCTCCCGGCCGTCCGTCCCCGTAGCACCGTCCACCTCCATGGAGGACGATGCCACCGCCCTCGGCACCGGAGCCGGTGCAGCCCGCCTCTTCCTCTCCTTCCGGGAGGGGGGGGAGCACTTCTTGCTCCCCACCCTGTGATCGGCTGGCCTCCCCATGTCCGCACACAGCGGGCAGTGGGGGGCCGCCGAGCACTGGCTCGCACGGTGCTCTTTGGCACCGCAGCGGTAACACTGACCGCTGCGGTCCACCGGCGAGGTGCACCACTGCCTCACGTGCCCCAATTCGAGGCAGCGGTGACACTGGAGCGGACGCGGCGCGAGGATTTCCACTCGCGCCGAAACCCACCCCACCAACACCCTCCCGGATTCCGCCACCTTACGGGCGGCGGAGAGGGGGCACCGGACCCACACCGACCCGAGGCCGGAGGGCGACCTGCGGATCTCTCCGATCCGCAGGTCCTCCACAGGACAGTCCCCCGCCCTCGCAAGGGCACGGGACACATCCTGTGCGCTGACCGAGTCGTCCAGCCCACAAACGCGCATCTCCGTGCGCTTCGTGGGCCGGGCGACCCGGACACCTCGCTCGCCCAGCTGCTCCCGGAGCCTCTGGGCGAGACGATCCGCCTTCGCGCCGCCTTCTGCACCGGGGATCTCCAGCAAGAGACCCCCGGTCACGGCCCTCTTCGCCCTCACGGAGGCGATGCCCAGCTCTTCCAGGGAGATATTCTCCCTGGCGAGCCGCATCGCCTCCGCGAGGGTCAGGTCGCCCCCCTGCGCAACGGTCAGCGTCACCGCTGCCGTTTTTGGGGGACGACCTGGTCGTGCCTTCCCGACCTTCGCGGCCTTTTCCTTGGCCGCCGGCGGCGGAGGCGGAGGCTGCGGTTGCGAGCCCTTCCTCGCCGCCCGCTTCGCCTTCCGCCCCACCACCTCACTCCACGCCACCCCCCCTTGGGAGGGTGCCGTGGAGGACGCGGCCACCGCGACCACGGGTACACCACCCCCCTTGGGGGTCGCGACCCGGGGCCCTGGTGCCGCAACGCTGGGCGGAGCCTTCACTCCGCCCTTCTTTGCCTTCCCCGACTGTACCGGAACAGGTCGGGGAGGCACCGCCTTCCTGCTGACCGCTCTTCCGGCGAGGAGCTCCTCCCGGAAGGCGGCCAGCTTGCCATCAATCATGTCCCCAATCCTCCTCAGAAGATCGTCTTCTGAGGAGGACGGGGACTTCTTCACGGGCGGAGTGCGGGTGGAGGGGCCCGCGGTGCCCCGCACCACTGCCGCCGCACTCCGCTTATTCACCTCCGCCGAGGGACGCGGCGGTGGAGGAGGAGGGAGGATGGGAGGGAGGGCCGCGCTGTTCCACAGCGCCTCTGCCCTCCTCCTCCCCTGATCCCAGACATAACTTGCGTTATCCTCTAAAATATTGGTCGAAACCAGGTTTAATCGACTATTTCAGTGTGGTACCACATTACTACGTGATCCAAACCAGAAAAAGCCCTGGATCTAGCCATCAAGTATGAGTAATATGCGAAAGTATGAGCCTGATGAGGGGCAAATCCTAGACCTAACCCAGACCTAACATGCGTTATCCTCTAAAATATTTATCAAGACCAGGTTTAATTGAATGTTTCAGTGTGGTACCACATTACTACGTGATCCAAACCACAAAAAACCCAGGATCCGTTCAACAAGTATGTGACGAATGCGAAAGTATGTGTCTGATGAGGGCAAATCCCAGGCCTAACCTAGACCTAACATGCGCTACCCTCAAAAATACTGGTCGAAACCAGTTTTAATCGACTGTGTCAGTGTGATATCACATTACTATGTGACCCAAACCAGAAAAAAACCCAGGATCTGTACAACAAGTATGTGAAGAATGCGAAAGTATGAGCCTGAACGAGGGCAAATCCCGGAACTATCCCAGACATAACTTGCGTTATCCTCTAAAATATCGGTCGAAACCAGGTTTAATCGACTATTTCAGTGTGGTACCACATTACTACGTGATCCAAACCAGAAAAATCCAGGATCTGTTCAACAAGTATGTGGAGAATGCGAAAGTATGTGTCTGATGAGGGCAAATCCCAGGCCTAACCTAGACATAACATGCGTTATCCTCTAAAATTTTGATCGAAACCAGGTTAAATGGACTGTTTTAGTGTGGTACCGCATTACTACAGGATCCAAACTAGAAAAAGTCCAGAATCTGGCCATCAAGTATGAGAAATATGCGAAAGTACGAGCCTGATCAGGGCAAATCCCAGACCTATCCCAGACCTAACTTGCGTTGTCCTCTAAAATATTGGTCGAAACCAGATTTAATCGACTATTTCAGTGTGGTACCACATTACTACGTGATCCGAACCAGAAAAAACTCAGGATCCGTTCAACAAGTATGTGACGAATGCGAAAGTATGTGTCTGATGAGGGCAAATCCCAGGCCTAACCTAGATCTAACATGCGTTATCCTCAAAAATATTGATCGAAACCAGGTTTAATAGACTTTTTCAGTGTGGTACCACATCACTACGTGATCCAAACCAGAAAAATACCCAGGATCCGTTCAACAAGTATGTGAAGAATGCGAAAGTATGTGTCTGATGAGGGCAAATCCCAGGCCTATCCCAGACATAACTTGCGTTATCCTCTAAAATATTGGTCGAAACCAGGTTTAATCGACTATTTCAGTGTGGTACCACATTACTACGTGATCCGAACCAGAAAAAACCCAGGCTCCGTTCAACAAGTATGTGACGAATGCGAAAGTATGTGGGTGATGAGGGCAAATCCCAGGCCTAACCTAGACCTAACATGCGTTATCCTCGAAAATATTGATCGGAACAAGGTTTAATGGACTGTTTCAGTGTGCTACCACATTACTACGTGATCCAAGCCAGAAAAAACACAGGATCCGTTCAACAAGTATGTGAAGATTGCGAAAGTATGTGTCTGATGAGGGCAAATCCCAGGCCTAACCTAGACAGAACATGCGTTATCCTCTAAAATATTGATGGAAACCTGGTTTAATTGACTGTTTCAGTGTGGTACTACATTACTACGTGATCCAATCCAGAAAAAGCCCTGGATCTAGCCATCAAGTATGAGTAATATGCGAAAGTATGAGCCTGATGAGGGGCAAATCCTAGACCTAACCCAGACCTAACATGCGTTATCCTCTAAAATATTTATCAAGACCAGGTTTAATTGAATGTTTCAGTGTGGTACCACATTACTACGTGATCTAAACCTGAAAAAATCCAGGATCTGTTCAACAAGTATGTGGAGAATGCGAAAGTATGTGTCTGATGAGGGCAAATCCCAGGCCTAACCTAGACATAACATGCGTTATCCTCTAAAATATTGATCGAAACCAGGTTAAATGGACTGCTTTAGTGTGGTACCGCATTACTACAGGATCCAAACTAGAAAAAGTCCAGAATCTGGCCATCAAGTATGAGAAATATGCGAAAGTACGAGCCGGATGAGAGCAAATCCCAGACCTATCCCAGACCCAACATGCGTTATCCTCTAAAACATTTATCAAGACCAGGTTTAATTGAATGTTTCAGTGTGGTACCACATCACTACGTGATCCAAACCACAAAAAACCCAGGATCCGTTCAACAAGTATGTGACGAATGCGAAAGTATGTGTCTGATGAGGGCAAATCCCAGGACTAACCTAGATCTAACATGCGTTATCCTCAAAAATATTGATCGAAACCAGGTTTAATGGACTTTTTCAGTGTGGTACCACATCACTACGTGATCCAAACCAGAAAAATACCCAGGATCCGTTCAACAAGTATGTGAAGAATGCGAAAGTATGTGTCTGATGTGGGAAAATGCCAGGCCTAACCTAGACCTAACATGCGTTATCCTCTAAAATATTGATCGAAACAAGGTTTAATGGACTGTTTCAGTGTGCTACCACATTACTACGTGATCCAAACCAGAAAAAACACAGGATCCGTTCAACAAGTATGTGGAGAACGCGGAAATATGTGTCTGATGAGGGCAAATCCCAGGCCTAACCTAGACAGAACATGCGTTATCCTCTAAAATATTGATCGAAACCAGGTTTAATGGACTGTTTCAGTGTGCTACCACATTACTACGTGATCCAAACCAGAAAAAACTCAGGATCCGTTCAACAAGTATGTGAAGAATGCGAAAGTATGTGTCTGATGAGGGCAAATCCCAGGCCTAACCTAGACCTAACATGCGCTACCCTCAAAAATACTGGTCGAAACCAGTTTTAATCGACTGTTTCAGTGTGGCATCACATTACTATGTGATCCAAACCAGAAAAAAACCCAGGATCTGTACAACAAGTATGTGAAGAATGCGGAAATATGAGCCTGACGAGGGCAAATCCCGGAGCTATCCCAGACATAACTTGCGTTATCCTCAAAAATATTGATCGAAACCAGGTTTAATGGACTTTTTCAGTGTGGTACCACATCACTACGTGATCCAAACCAGAAAAATACCCAGGATCCGTTCAACAAGTATGTGAAGAATGCGAAAGTATGTGTCTGATGAGGGCAAATCCCAGGCCTAACCTAGACAGAACATGCGTTATCCTCTAAAATATTGATCGAAACCAGGTTTAATGGACTGTTTCAGTGTGCTACCACATTACTACGTGATCCAAACCAGAAAAAACTCAGGATCCGTTCAACAAGTATGTGAAGAATGCGAAAGTATGTGTTTGATGAGGGCAAATCCCAGGCCACACCTAGACCTAACATGCGCTACCCTCAAAAATACTGGTCGAAACCAGTTTTAATCGAGTGCTTCAGTGTGGTACCACATCACTACGTGATCCAAACCAGAAAAATACCCAGGATCCGTTCAACAAGTATGTGAAGAATGCGAAAGTATGTGTCTGATGAGGCCAAATCCCAGGCCTAACCTAGACCTAACATGCGCTACCCTCAAAAATACTGGTCGAAACCAGTTTTAATCGACTGTTTCAGTGTGGCATCACATTACTATGTGATCCAAACCAGAAAAAAACCCAGGATCTGTACAACAAGTATGTGAAGAATGCGAAAGTATGAGCCCGAACGAGGGCAAATCCCGGACCTATCCCAGACATAACTTGCGTTATCCTCTAAAATATTGATCGAAACAAGGTTTAATGGACTGTTTCAGTGTGCTACCACATTACTACGTGATCCAAACCAGAAAAAACACAGGATCCGTTCAACAAGTATGTGACGAATGCGAAAGTATGTGTGTGATGAGGGCAAATCCCAGGCCTATCCCAGACATAATTTGCGTTATCCTCTAAAATATTGGTCGAAACCAGGTTTAATCGACTATTTCAGTGTGGTACCACATTACTACGTGATCCAAACCAGAAAAATACCCAGGATCTGTTCAACGAGTATGTGGAGAACGCGGAAATATGAGCCTGACGAGGGCAAATCCCGGACCTATCCCAGACATAACTTGCGTTATCCTCTAAAATATTGGTCGAAACCAGGTTTAATCGACTATTTCAGTGTGGTACCACATTACTACGTGATCCAAACCAGAAAAAACCCAGGCTCCGTTCAACAAGTATGTGACGAATGCGAAAGTATGTGTGTGATGAGGGCAAATCCCAGGCCTAACCTAGACCTAACATGAGTTATCCTCGAAAATATTGATCGAAACCAGGTTTAATCGACTGTTTCAGTGTGGTGCCACATTACTACCTGATCCAAACCAGAAAAATACCCAGGATCTGTTCAACAAGTATGTGAAGAACGCGAAAATATGACCCTGATGAGGGCAAATCCCAGTCCTATACCAGACCTAACTTGCGTTGACCTCTGAAATATTGATGGAAACCAGGTTTAATTGACTGTTTCAGTGTGGTACTACATTACTACGTGATCCAATCCAGAAAAAGCCCTGGATCTAGCCATCAAGTATGAGTAATATGCGAAAGTATGAGCCTGATGAGGGGCAAATCCTAGACCTAACCCAGACCTAACATGCGTTATCCTCTAAAATATTTATCAAGACCAGGTTTAATTGAATGTTTCAGTGTGGTACCACATTACTACGTGATCCAAACCTGAAAAAATCCAGAATCTGTTCAACAAGTATGTGGAGAATGCGAAAGTATGTGTCTGATGAGGGCAAATCCCAGGCCCAACCTAGACATAACATGCGTTATCCTCTAAAATATTGATCGAAACCAGGTTAAATGGACTGTTTTAGTGTGGTACCGCATTACTACAGGATCCAAACTAGAAAAAGTCCAGAATCTGGCCATCAAGTATGAGAAATATGCGAAAGTACGAGCCGGATGAGAGCAAATCCCAGACCTATCCCAGACCCAACATGCGTTATCCTCTAAAACATTTATCAAGACCAGGTTTAATTGAATGTTTCAGGGTGGTACCACATTACTACGTGATCCAAACCACAAAAAACCCAGGTTCCGTTCAACAAGTATGTGACGAATGCGAAAGTATGTGTCTGATGAGGGCAAATCCCAGGCCTAACCTAGACCTAACATGCGTTATCCTCTAAAATATTGATCGAAACAAGGTTTAATCGACTGTTTCAGTGTGGTATCACATTACTATGTGATCCAAACCAGAAAAAAACCCAGGATCTGTACAACAAGTATGTGAAGAATGCGAAAGTATGAGCCTGAACGAGGGCAAATCCCGGACCTATCCCAGACATAACTTGCGTTATCCTCTAAAATATTGGTCGAAACCATGTTTAATCGACTATTTCAGTGCGGTACCACATTACTACGTGATCCAAACCAGAAAAATACCCAGGATCTGTTCAACAAGTATGTGGACAACGCGGAAATATGAGCCTGACGAGGGCAAATCCCGGACCTATCCCAGACATAACTTGCGTTATCCTCTAAAATATTGGTCGAAACCAGGTTTAATCGACTATTTCAGTGTGGTACCACATTACTACGTGATCCAAACCAGAAAAAGCCCTGTTTCTAGCCATCAAGTATGAGTAATATGCGAAAGTATGAGCCTGATGAGGGGCAAATCCTAGACCTAACCCAGACCTAACATGCGTTATCCTCTAAAATATTTATCAAGACCAGGTTTAATTGAATGTTTCAGTGTGGTACCACATTACTACGTGATCCAAACCACAAAAAACCCAGGATCCGTTCAACAAGTATGTGACGAATGCGAAAGTATGTGTCTGATGAGGGCAAATCCCAGGCCTAACCTAGATCTAACATGCGTTATCCTCAAAAATATTGATCGAAACCAGGTTTAATGGACTTTTTCAGTGTGGTACCACATCACTACGTGATCCAAACCAGAAGAATACCCAGGATCCGTTCAACAAGTATGTGAAGAATGCGAAAGTATGTGTCTGATGAGGGCAAATCCCAGGCCTATCCCAGACATAACTTGCGTTATCCTCTAAAATATTGGTCGAAACCAGGTTTAATCGACTATTTCAGTGTGGTACCACATTACTACGTGATCCAAACCAGAACACACCCAGGCTCCGTTCAACAAGTATGTGACGAATGCGAAAGTATGTGTGTGATGAGGGCAAATCCCAGGCCTAACCTAGACCTAACATGCGTTGTCCTCGAAAATATTCATCGAAACAAGGTTTAATGGACTGTTTCAGTGTGCTACCACATTACTACGTGATCCAAACCAGAAAAAACACTGGATCCGTTCAACAAGTATGTGACGAATGCGAAAGTATGTGTGTGATGAGGGCAAATCCCAGGCCTATCTCAGACATAACTTGCGTTATCCACTAAAATATTGGTCGAAACCAGGTTTAATCGACTGTTTCAGTGTGGTGCCACATTACTACCTGATCCAAACCAGAAAAAACCCAGGCTCTGTTCAACAAGTATGTGACGAATGCGAAAGTATGTGTGTGATGAGGGCAAATCCCAGGCCTAACCTAGACCTAACATGAGTTATCCTCGAAAATATTGATCGAAACCTGGTTTAATCGACTGTTTCAGTGTGGTGCCACATTACTACCTGATCCAAACCAGAAAAATACCCAGGATCTGTTCAACAAGTATGTGAAGAACGCGAAAATATGACACTGATGAGGGCAAATCCCAGTCCCATACCAGACCTAACTTGCGTTGACCTCAGAAAAATTGATGGAAACCGGGTTTAATTGACTGTTTCAGTGTGGTACTACATTACTACGTGATCCAATCCAGAAAAAGCCCTGGATCTAGCCATCGAGTATGAGTAATATGCGAAAGTATGAGCCTGATGAGGGGCAAATCCTAGACCTAACCCAGACCTAACATGCGTTATCCTCTAATATATTTATCAAGACCAGGTTTAATTGAATGTTTCAGTGTGGTACCACATTACTACGTGATCCAAACCTGAAAAAATCCAGGATCTGTTCAACAAGTATGTGACGAATGCGAAAGTATGTGTCTGATGAGGGCAAATCCCAGGCCTAACCTAGACATAACATGCGTTATCCTCTAAAATATTGATCGAAACCAGGTTAAATGGACTGTTTTAGTGTGGTACCGCATTACTACAGGATCCAAACTAGAAAGAGTCCAGAATCTGGCCATCAAGTATGAGAAATATGCGAAAGTACGAGCCGGATGAGAGCAAATCCCAGACCTATCCCAGACCCAACATGCGTTATCCTCTAAAACATTTATCAAGACCAGGTTTAATTGAATGTTTCAGGGTGGTACCACATTACTACGTGATCCAAACCACAAAAAACCCAGGTTCCGTTCAACAAGTATGTGACGAATGCGAAAGTATGTGTCTGATGAGGGCAAATCCCAGGCCTAACCTAGATCTAACATGCGTTATCCTGTAAAATATTGATCGAAACAAGGTTTAATGGACTGTTTCAGTGTGGTACCACATTACTACGTGATCCAAACCAGAAAAAGCCCTGGATCTAGCCATCAAGTATGAGTAATATGCGAATGTATGAGCCTGATGAGGGGCAAATCCTAGACCTAACCCAGACCTAACATGCGTTATCCTCTAAAATATTTATCAAGACCAGGTTTAATTGAATGTTTCAGTGTGGTACCACATTACTACGTGATCCAAACCTGAAAAAATCCAGGATCTGTTCAACAAGTATGTGGAGAATGCGAAAGTATGTGTCTGATGAGGGCAAATCCCAGGCCTAACCTAGATCTAACATGCGTTATCCTCAAAAATATTGATCGAAACCAGGTTTAATGGACTTTTTCAGTGTGGTACCACATCACTACGTGATCCAAACCAGAAAAATACCCAGGATCCGTTCAACAAGTATGTGAAGAATGCGAAAGTATGTGTCTGATGAGGGAAAATCCCAGGCCTAACCTAGACCTAACATGCGTTATCCTCTAAAATATTGATCGAAACAAGGTTTAATGGACTGTTTCAGAGTGCTACCACATTACTACCTGATCCAAACCAGAAAAAACACAGGATCCGTTCAACAAGTATGTGAAGAATGCGAAGGTATGTGTCTGATGAGGGAAAATCCCAGGCCTAACTTAGACCTAACATGCGTTATCCTCTAAAATATTGATCGAAACAAGGTTTAATGGACTGTTTCAGTGTGCTACCACATTACTACGTGATCCAAACCAGAAAAAACACAGGATCCGTTCAACAAGTATGTGAAGAATGCGAAAGTACGTGTCTGATGAGGGCAAATCCCAGGCCTAACCTAGATCTAACATGCGTTATCCTCAAAAATATTGATCGAAACCAGGTTTAATGGACTTTTTCAGTGTGGTACCACATCACTACCTGATCCAAACCAGAAAAATACCCAGGATCCGTTCAACAAGTATGTGAAGAATGCGAAAGTATGTGTCTGATGAGGGAAAATCCCAAGCCTAACCTAGACCTAACATGCGTTATCCTCTAAAATATTGATCGAAACAAGGTTTAATGGACTGTTTCAGTGTGCTACCACATTACTACGTGATCCAAACCAGAAAAAACACAGGATCCGTTCAACAAGTATGTGAAGAATGCGAAAGTATGTGTCTGATGAGGGCAAATCCCAGGCCTAACCTAGACAGAACATGCGTTATCCTCTAAAATACTGATCGAAACCAGGTTTAATGGACTGTTTCAGTGTGCTACCACATTACTACGTGATCCAAACCAGAAAAAACTCAGGATCCGTTCAACAAGTATGTGAAGAATGCGAAAGTATGTGTCTGATGAGGGAAAATCCCAAGCCTAACCTAGACCTAACATGCGTTATCCTCTAAAATATTGGTCGAAACCAGGTTTAATCGACTATTTCAGTGTGGTACCACATTACTACGTGATCCAAACCAGAAAAATACCCAGGATCTGTTCAACGAGTATGTGGAGAACGCGGAAATATGAGCCTGACGAGGGCAAATCCCGGACCTATCCCAGACATAACTTGCGTTATCCTCTAAAATATTGGTCGAAACCAGGTTTAATCGACTATTTCAGTGTGGTACCACATTACTACGTGATCCAAACCAGAAAAAGCCCTGGATCTAGCCATCAAGTATGAGTAATATGCGAATGTATGAGCCTGATGAGGGGCAAATCCTAGACCTAACCCAGACCTAACATGCGTTATCCTCTAAAATATTTATCAAGACCAGGTTTAATTGAATGTTTCAGTGTGGTACCACATTACTACGTGATCCAAACCTGAAAAAATCCAGGATCTGTTCAACTAGTATGTGGAGAATGCGAAAGTATGTGTCTGATGAGGGCAAATGCCAGGCCTAACCTAGATCTAACATGCGTTATCCTCAAAAATATTGATCGAAACCAGGTTTAATGGACTTTTTCAGTGTGGTACCACATCACTACGTGATCCAAACCAGAAAAATACCCAGGATCCGTTCAACAAGTATGTGAAGAATGCGAAAGTATGTGTCTGATGAGGGCAAATCCCCGGCCTATCCCAGACATAACTTGCGTTATCCTCCAAAATATTGGTCGAAACCAGGTTTAATCGACTATTTCAGTGTGGTACCACATTACTACGTGATCCAAACCAGAAAAAACCCAGGCTCCGTTCAACAAGTATGTGACGAATGCGAAAGTATGTGTCTGATGAGGGCAAATCCCAGGCCTAACCTAGTTCTGACATGCGTTATCCTCTAAAATATTGATCGAAACCAGGTTTAATGGACTTTTTCAGTGTGGTACCACATCACTACGTGATCCAAACCAGAAAAATACCCAGGATCCGTTCAACAAGTATGTGGAGAACGTGGAAATATGAGCCTGACGAGGGCAAATCCCGGACCTATCCCAGACATAACTTGCGTTATGCTCTAAAATATTGGTCGAAACCAGGTTTAATCGACTATTTCAGTGTGGTACCACATTACTACGTGATCCAAACCAGAAAAAGCCCTGGATCTAGCCATCAAGTATGAGTAATATGCGAATGTATGAGCCTGATGAGGGGCAAATCCTAGACCTAACCCAGACCTAACATGCGTTATCCTCTAAAATATTTATCAAGACCAGGTTTAATTGAATGTTTCAGTGTGGTACCACATTACTACGTGATCCAAACCTGAAAAAATCCAGGATCTGTTCAACAAGTATGTGGAGAATGCGAAAGTATGTGTCTGATGAGGGCAAATCCCAGGCCTAACCTAGATCTAACATGCGTTATCATCAAAAATATTGATCGAAACCAGGTTTAATGGACTTTTTCAGTGTGGTACCACATCACTACGTGATCCAAACCAGAAAAATACCCAGGATCCGTTCAACAAGTATGTGAAGAATGCGAAAGTATGTGTCTGATGAGGGCAAATCCCCGGCCTATCCCAGACATAACTTGCGTTATCCTCCAAAATATTGGTCGAAACCAGGTTTAATCGACTATTTCAGTGTGGTACCACATTACTACGTGATCCAAACCAGAAAAAACCCAGGCTCCGTTCAACAAGTATGTGACGAATGCGAAAGTATGTGTCTGATGAGGGCAAATCCCAGGCCTAACCTAGTTCTGACATGCGTTATCCTCTAAAATATTGATCGAAACCAGGTTTAATGGACTTTTTCAGTGTGGTACCACATCACTACGTGATCCAAACCAGAAAAATACCCAGGATCCGTTCAACAAGTATGTGAAGAATGCGAAAGTATGTGTCTGATGAGGGAAAATCCCAGGCCTAACCTAGACCTAACATGCGTTATCCTCTAAAATATTGATCGAAACAAGGTTTAATGGACTGTTTCAGTGTGGTACCACATTACTACGTGATCCAAACCACAAAAAACCCAGGATCCGTTCAACAATTATGTGACGAATGCGAAAGTATGTGTCTGATGAGGGCAAATCCCAGGCCTAACCTAGATCTAACATGCGTTATCCTCAAAAATATTGATCGAAACCAGGTTTAATGGACTTTTTCAGTGCGGTGCCACATCACTACATGATCCAAACCAGAAAAATACCCAGGATCCGTTCAACAAGTATGTGAAGAATGCGAAAGTATGTGTCTGATGAGGGCAAATCCCAGGCCTAACCTAGACAGAACATGCGATATCCTCTAAAATATTGATCGAAACCAGGTTTAATGGACTGTTTCAGTGTTCTACCACATTACTACGTGATCCAAACCAGAAAAAACCCAGGATCCGTTCAACAAGTATGTGACGAATGCGAAAGTATGTGTCTGATGAGGGCAAATCCCAGGCCTAACCTAGATCTAACATGCGTTATCCTCAAAAATATTGATCGAAACCAGGTTTAATGGACTTTTTCAGTGTGGTACCACATTACTACGTGATCCAAACCAGAAAAAACCCAGGCTCCGTTCAACAAGTATGTGACGAATGCGAAAGTATGTGTCTGATGAGGGCAAATTCCAGGCCTAACCTAGATCTAACATGCGTTATCCTCAAAAATATTGATCGAAACCAGGTTTAATGGACTTTTTCAGTGTGGTACCACATCACTACGTGATCCAAACCAGAAAAATACCCAGGATCCGTTCAACAAGTATGTGAAGAATGCGAAAGTATGTGTCTGATGAGGGCAAATCCCAGGCCTATCCCAGACATAACTTGCGTTATCCTCTACGATATTGGTCGAAACCAGGTTTAATCGTCTATTTCAGTGTGGTACCACATTACTACGTGATCCAAACCAGAAAAAACCCAGGCTCCGTTCAACAAGTATGTGACGAATGCGAAAGTATGTGTGTGATGAGGGCAAATCCCAGGCCTAACCTAGACCTAACATGAGTTATCCTCGAAAATATTGATCGAAACCAGGTTTAATCGACTGTTTCAGTGTGGTGCCACATTACTACCTGATCCAAACCAGAAAAATACCCAGGATCTGTTCAAGAAGTATCTGAAGAACGCGAAAATATGACCCTGATGAGGGCAAATCCCAGGCCCAACCTAGACATAACATGCGTTATCCTCTAAAATATTGATCGAAACCAGGTTAAATGGACTGTTTTAGTGTGGTACCGCATTACTACAGGATCCAAACTAGAAAAAGTCCAGAATCTGGCCATCAAGTATGAGAAATATGCGAAAGTACGAGCCGGATGAGAGCAAATCCCAGACCTATCCCAGACCCAACATGCGTTATCCTCTAAAACATTTATCAAGACCAGGTTTAATTGAATGTTTCAGGGTGGTACCACATTACTACGTGATCCAAACCACAAAAAACCCAGGTTCCGTTCAACAAGTATGTGACGAATGCGAAAGTATGTGTCTGATGAGGGCAAATCCCAGGCCTAACCTAGACCTAACATACGTTATCCTCTAAAATATTGATCGAAACCAGGTTTAATGGACTTTTTCAGTGCGGTACCACATCACTACATGATCCAAACCAGAAAAATACCCAGGATCCGTTCAACAAGTATGTGAAGAATGCGAAAGTATGTGTCTGATGAGGGCAAATCCCAGGCCTAACCTAGACAGAACATGCGATATCCTCTAAAATATTGATCGAAACCAGGTTTAATGGACTGTTTCAGTGTTCTACCACATTACTACGTGATCCAAACCAGAAAAAACCCAGGATCCGTTCAACAAGTATGTGACGAATGCGAAAGTATGTGTCTGATGAGGGCAAATCCCAGGCCTAACCTAGATCTAACATGCGTTATCCTCAAAAATATTGATCGAAACCAGGTTTAATGGACTTTTTCAGTGCGGTACCACATCACTACATGATCCAAACCAGAAAAATACCCAGGATCCGTTCAACAAGTATGTGAAGAATGCGAAAGTATGTGTCTGATGAGGGCAAATCCCAGGCCTAACCTAGACAGAACATGCGATATCCTCTAAAATATTGATCGAAACCAGGTTTAATAGACTGTTTCAGTGTTCTACCACATTACTACGTGATCCAAACCAGAAAAAACCCAGGATCCGTTCAACAAGTATGTGACGAATGCGAAAGTATGTGTCTGATGAGGGCAAATCCCAGGCCTAACCTAGATCTAACATGCGTTACCCTCAAAAATATTGATCGAAACCAGGTTTAATGGACTTTTTCAGTGTGGTACCACATTACTACGTGATCCAAACCAGAAAAAACCCAGGCTCCGTTCAACAAGTATGTGACGAATGCGAAAGTATGTGTCTGATGAGGGCAAATCCCAGGCCTAACCTAGATCTAACATGCGTTATCCTCAAAAATATTGATCGAAACCAGGTTTAATGGACTTTTTCAGTGTGGTACCACATCACTACGTGATCCAAACCAGAAAAATACCCAGGATCCGTTCAACAAGTATGTGAAGAATGCGAAAGTATGTGTCTGATGAGGGCAAATCCCAGGCCTATCCCAGACATAACTTGCGTTATCCTCTAAGATATTGGTCGAAACCAGGTTTAATCGTCTATTTCAGTGTGGTACCACATTACTACGTGATCCAAACCAGAAAAAACCCAGGCTCCGTTCAACAAGTATGTGACGAATGCGAAAGTATGTGTGTGATGAGGGCAAATCCCAGGCCTAACCTAGACCTAACATGAGTTATCCTCGAAAATATTGATCGAAACCAGGTTTAATCGACTGTTTCAGTGTGGTGCCACATTACTACCTGATCCAAACCAGAAAAATACCCAGGATCTGTTCAAGAAGTATCTGAAGAACGCGAAAATATGACCCTGATGAGGGCAAATCCCAGGCCCAACCTAGACATAACATGCGTTATCCTCTAAAATATTGATCGAAACCAGGTTAAATGGACTGTTTTAGTGTGGTACCGCATTACTACAGGATCCAAACTAGAAAAAGTCCAGAATCTGGCCATCAAGTATGAGAAATATGCGAAAGTACGAGCCGGATGAGAGCAAATCCCAGACCTATCCCAGACCCAACATGCGTTATCCTCTAAAACATTTATCAAGACCAGGTTTAATTGAATGTTTCAGGGTGGTACCACATTACTACGTGATCCAAACCACAAAAAACCCAGGTTCCGTTCAACAAGTATGTGACGAATGCGAAAGTATGTGTCTGATGAGGGCAAATCCCAGGCCTAACCTAGACCTAACATACGTTATCCTCTAAAATATTGATCGAAACAAGGTTTAATGGACTGTTTCAGTGTGCTACCACATTACTACGTGATCCAAACCAGAAAAAACACAGGATCCGTTCAACAAGTATGTGAAGAATGCGAAAGTATGTGTCTGATGAGGGCAAATCCCAGGCCTAGCCTAGACAGAACATGCGTTATCCTCTAAAATATTGATCGAAACCAGGTTTAATGGACTGTTTCAGTGTGCTACCACATTACCACGTGATCCAAACCAGAAAAAGCTCAGGATCCGTTCAACAAGTATGTGAAGAATGCGAAAGTATGTGTGTGATGAGGGCAAATCCCAGGCCTAACCTAGACCTAACATGCGCTACCCTCAAAAATACTGGTCGAAACCAGTTTTAATCGACTGTTTCAGTGTGGTATCACATTACTATGTGATCCAGAAAAAAACCCAGGATCTGTACAACAAGTATGTGAAGAATGCGAAAGTATGAGCCTGAACGAGGGCAAATCCCGGACCTATCCCAGACATAACTTGCGTTATCCTCTAAAATATCGGTCGAAACCAGGTTTAATCGACTATTTCAGTGTGGTACCACATTACTACGTGATCCAAACCAGAAAAATACCCAGGATCTGTTCAACAAGTATGTGGAGAACGCGGAAATATGAGCCTGACGAGGGCAAATCCCGGACCTATCCCAGACATAACTTGCGTTATCCTCTAAAATATTGGTCGAAACCAGGTTTAATCGACTATTTCAGTGTGGTACCACATTACTACGTGATCCAAACCAGAAAAAGCCCTGGATCTAGCCTACAAGTATGAGTAATATGCGAAAGTATGAGCCTGATGAGGGGCAAATCCTAGACCTAACCCAGACCTAACATGCGTTATCCTCTAAAATATTTATCAAGACCAGGTTTAATTGAATGTTTCAGTGTGGTACCACATTACTACGTGATCCAAACCTGAAAAAATCCAGGATCTGTTCAACAAGTATGTGGAGAATGCGAAAGTATGTGTCTGATGAGGGCAAATCCCAGGCCTAACCTAGACATAACATGCGTTATCCTCAAAAATATTGATCGAAACCAGGTTAAATGGACTGTTTTAGTGTGGTACCGCATTACTACAGGATCCAAACTAGAAAAAGTCCAGAATCTGGCCATCAAGTATGAGAAATATGCGAAAGTACGAGCCGGATGAGAGCAAATCCCAGACCTATCCCAGACCCAACATGCGTTATCCTCTAAAACATTTATCAAGACCAGGTTTAATTGAATGTTTCAGTGTGGTACCACATTACTACGTGATCCAAACCACAAAAAACCCAGGATCCGTTCAACAAGTATGTGACGAATGCGAAAGTATGTGTCTGATGAGGGCAAATCCCAGGCCTAACCTAGACATAACATGCGTTATCCTCAAAAATATTGATCGAAACCAGGTTAAATGGACTGTTTTAGTGTGGTACCGCATTACTACAGGATCCAAACTAGAAAAAGTCCAGAATCTGGCCATCAAGTATGAGAAATATGCGAAAGTACGAGCCGGATGAGAGCAAATCCCAGACCTATCCCAGACCCAACATGCGTTATCCTCTAAAACATTTATCAAGACCAGGTTTAATTGAATGTTTCAGTGTGGTACCACATTACTACGTGATCCAAACCACAAAAAACCCAGGATCCGTTCAACAAGTATGTGACGAATGCGAAAGTATGTGTCTGATGAGGGCAAATCCCAGGCCTAACCTAGATCTAACATGCGTTATCCTCAAAAATATTGATCGAAACCAGGTTTAATGGACTTTTTCAGTGTGGTACCACATCACTACGTGATCCAAACCAGAAAAATACCCAGGATCCGTTCAACAAGTATGTGAAGAATGCGAAAGTATGTGTCTGATGAGGGCAAATCCCAGGCCTAACCTAGACAGAACATACGTTATCCTCTAAAATATTGATCGAAACCAGGTTTAATGGACTGTTTCAGTGTGCTACCACATTACTACGTGATCCAAACCAGAAAAAACTCAGGATCCGTTCAACAAGTATGTGAAGAATGCGAAAGTATGTGTCTGATGAGGGCAAATCCCAGGCCTAACCTAGATCTAACATGCGCTACCCTCAAAAATACTGGTCGAAACCAGGTTTAATGGACTGTTTCAGTGTTCTACCACATTACTACGTGATCCAAACCAGAAAAATACCCAGGATCTGTTCAACAAGTATGTGGAGAACGCGGAAATATGAGCCTGACGAGGGCAAATCCCGGACCTATCCCAGACATAACTTGCGTTATCCTCTAAAATATTGGTCGAAACCAGGTTTAATCGACTATTTCAGTGTGGTACCACATTACTACGTGATCCAAACCAGAAAAAGCCCTGGATCTAGCCTACAAGTATGAGTAATATGCGAAAGTATGAGCCTGATGAGGGGCAAATCCTAGACCTAACCCAGACCTAACATGCGTTATCCTCTAAAATATTTATCAAGACCAGGTTTAATTGAATGTTTCAGTGTGGTACCACATTACTACGTGATCCAAACCTGAAAAAATCCAGGATCTGTTCAACAAGTATGTGGAGAATGCGAAAGTATGTGTCTGATGAGGGCAAATCCCAGGCCTAACCTAGACATAACATGCGTTATCCTCAAAAATATTGATCGAAACCAGGTTAAATGGACTGTTTTAGTGTGGTACCGCATTACTACAGGATCCAAACTAGAAAAAGTCCAGAATCTGGCCATCAAGTATGAGAAATATGCGAAAGTACGAGCCGGATGAGAGCAAATCCCAGACCTATCCCAGACCCAACATGCGTTATCCTCTAAAACATTTATCAAGACCAGGTTTAATTGAATGTTTCAGTGTGGTACCACATTACTACGTGATCCAAACCACAAAAAACCCAGGATCCGTTCAACAAGTATGTGACGAATGCGAAAGTATGTGTCTGATGAGGGCAAATCCCAGGCCTAACCTAGACATAACATGCGTTATCCTCAAAAATATTGATCGAAACCAGGTTTAATGGACTTTTTCAGTGTGGTACCACATCACTACGTGATCCAAACCAGAAAAATACCCAGGATCCGTTCAACAAGTATGTGAAGAATGCGAAAGTATGTGTCTGATGAGGGCAAATCCCAGGCCTAACCTAGACAGAACATACGTTATCCTCTAAAATATTGATCGAAACCAGGTTTAATGGACTGTTTCAGTGTGCTACCACATTACTACGTGATCCAAACCAGAAAAAACTCAGGATCCGTTCAACAAGTATGTGAAGAATGCGAAAGTATGTGTCTGATGAGGGCAAATCCCAGGCCTAACCTAGATCTAACATGCGCTACCCTCAAAAATACTGGTCGAAACCAGGTTTAATGGACTGTTTCAGTGTTCTACCACATTACTACGTGATCCAAACCAGAAAAAACCCAGGATCCGTTCAACAAGTATGTGACGAATGCGAAAGTATGTGTCTGATGAGGGCAAATCCCAGGCCTAACCTAGATCTAACATGCGTTATCCTCAAAAATATTGATCGAAACCAGGTTTAATGGACTTTTTCAGTGCGGTACCACATCACTACATGATCCAAACCAGAAAAATACCCAGGATCCGTTCAACAAGTATGTGAAGAATGCGAAAGTATGTGTCTGATGAGGGCAAATCCCAGGCCTAACCTAGACAGAACATGCGATATCCTCTAAAATATTGATCGAAACCAGGTTTAATAGACTGTTTCAGTGTTCTACCACATTACTACGTGATCCAAACCAGAAAAAACCCAGGATCCGTTCAACAAGTATGTGACGAATGCGAAAGTATGTGTCTGATGAGGGCAAATCCCAGGCCTAACCTAGATCTAACATGCGTTACCCTCAAAAATATTGATCGAAACCAGGTTTAATGGACTTTTTCAGTGTGGTACCACATTACTACGTGATCCAAACCAGAAAAAACCCAGGCTCCGTTCAACAAGTATGTGACGAATGCGAAAGTATGTGTCTGATGAGGGCAAATCCCAGGCCTAACCTAGATCTAACATGCGTTATCCTCAAAAATATTGATCGAAACCAGGTTTAATGGACTTTTTCAGTGTGGTACCACATCACTACGTGATCCAAACCAGAAAAATACCCAGGATCCGTTCAACAAGTATGTGAAGAATGCGAAAGTATGTGTCTGATGAGGGCAAATCCCAGGCCTATCCCAGACATAACTTGCGTTATCCTCTAAGATATTGGTCGAAACCAGGTTTAATCGTCTATTTCAGTGTGGTACCACATTACTACGTGATCCAAACCAGAAAAAACCCAGGCTCCGTTCAACAAGTATGTGACGAATGCGAAAGTATGTGTGTGATGAGGGCAAATCCCAGGCCTAACCTAGACCTAACATGAGTTATCCTCGAAAATATTGATCGAAACCAGGTTTAATCGACTGTTTCAGTGTGGTGCCACATTACTACCTGATCCAAACCAGAAAAATACCCAGGATCTGTTCAAGAAGTATCTGAAGAACGCGAAAATATGACCCTGATGAGGGCAAATCCCAGGCCCAACCTAGACATAACATGCGTTATCCTCTAAAATATTGATCGAAACCAGGTTAAATGGACTGTTTTAGTGTGGTACCGCATTACTACAGGATCCAAACTAGAAAAAGTCCAGAATCTGGCCATCAAGTATGAGAAATATGCGAAAGTACGAGCCGGATGAGAGCAAATCCCAGACCTATCCCAGACCCAACATGCGTTATCCTCTAAAACATTTATCAAGACCAGGTTTAATTGAATGTTTCAGGGTGGTACCACATTACTACGTGATCCAAACCACAAAAAACCCAGGTTCCGTTCAACAAGTATGTGACGAATGCGAAAGTATGTGTCTGATGAGGGCAAATCCCAGGTCTAACCTAGACCTAACATACGTTATCCTCTAAAATATTGATCGAAACCAGGTTTAATGGACTTTTTCAGTGCGGTACCACATCACTACATGATCCAAACCAGAAAAATACCCAGGATCCGTTCAACAAGTATGTGAAGAATGCGAAAGTATGTGTCTGATGAGGGCAAATCCCAGGCCTAACCTAGACAGAACATGCGATATCCTCTAAAATATTGATCGAAACCAGGTTTAATGGACTGTTTCAGTGTTCTACCACATTACTACGTGATCCAAACCAGAAAAAACCCAGGATCCGTTCAACAAGTATGTGACGAATGCGAAAGTATGTGTCTGATGAGGGCAAATCCCAGGCCTAACCTAGATCTAACATGCGTTATCCTCAAAAATATTGATCGAAACCAGGTTTAATGGACTTTTTCAGTGCGGTACCACATCACTACATGATCCAAACCAGAAAAATACCCAGGATCCGTTCAACAAGTATGTGAAGAATGCGAAAGTATGTGTCTGATGAGGGCAAATCCCAGGCCTAACCTAGACAGAACATGCGATATCCTCTAAAATATTGATCGAAACCAGGTTTAATAGACTGTTTCAGTGTTCTACCACATTACTACGTGATCCAAACCAGAAAAAACCCAGGATCCGTTCAACAAGTATGTGACGAATGCGAAAGTATGTGTCTGATGAGGGCAAATCCCAGGCCTAACCTAGATCTAACATGCGTTATCCTCAAAAATATTGATCGAAACCAGGTTTAATGGACTTTTTCAGTGTGGTACCACATTACTACGTGATCCAAACCAGAAGAAACCCAGGCTCCGTTCAACAAGTATGTGACGAATGCGAAAGTATGTGTCTGATGAGGGCAAATCCCAGGCCTAACCTACATCTAACATGCGTTATCCTCAAAAATATTGATCGAAACCAGGTTTAATGGACTTTTTCAGTGTGGTACCACATCACTACGTGATCCAAACCAGAAAAATACCCAGGATCCGTTCAACAAGTATGTGAAGAATGCGAAAGTATGTGTCTGATGAGGGCAAATCCCAGGCCTCTCCCAGACATAACTTGCGTTATCCTCTAAGATATTGGTCGAAACCAGGTTTAATCGTCTATTTCAGTGTGGTACCACATTACTACGTGATCCAAACCAGAAAAAACCCAGGCTCCGTTCAACAAGTATGTGACGAATGCGAAAGTATGTGTGTGATGAGGGCAAATCCCAGGCCTAACCTAGACCTAACATGAGTTATCCTCGAAAATATTGATCGAAACCAGGTTTAATCGACTGTTTCAGTGTGGTGCCACATTACTACCTGATCCAAACCAGAAAAATACCCAGGATCTGTTCAAGAAGTATCTGAAGAACGCGAAAATATGACCCTGATGAGGGCAAATCCCAGGCCCAACCTAGACATAACATGCGTTATCCTCTAAAATATTGATCGAAACCAGGTTAAATGGACTGTTTTAGTGTGGTACCGCATTACTACAGGATCCAAACTAGAAAAAGTCCAGAATCTGGCCATCAAGTATGAGAAATATGCGAAAGTACGAGCCGGATGAGAGCAAATCCCAGACCTATCCCAGACCCAACATGCGTTATCCTCTAAAACATTTATCAAGACCAGGTTTAATTGAATGTTTCAGGGTGGTACCACATTACTACGTGATCCAAACCACAAAAAACCCAGGTTCCGTTCAACAAGTATGTGACGAATGCGAAAGTATGTGTCTGATGAGGGCAAATCCCAGGCCTAACCTAGACCTAACATACGTTATCCTCTAAAATATTGATCGAAACAAGGTTTAATGGACTGTTTCAGTGTGCTACCACATTACTACGTGATCCAAACCAGAAAAAACACAGGATCCGTTCAACAAGTATGTGAAGAATGCGAAAGTATGTGTCTGATGAGGGCAAATCCCAGGCCTAGCCTAGACAGAACATGCGTTATCCTCTAAAATATTGATCGAAACCAGGTTTAATGGACTGTTTCAGTGTGCTACCACATTACCACGTGATCCAAACCAGAAAAAGCTCAGGATCCGTTCAACAAGTATGTGAAGAATGCGAAAGTATGTGTGTGATGAGGGCAAATCCCAGGCCTAACCTAGACCTAACATGCGCTACCCTCAAAAATACTGGTCGAAACCAGTTTTAATCGACTGTTTCAGTGTGGTATCACATTACTATGTGATCCAGAAAAAAACCCAGGATCTGTACAACAAGTATGTGAAGAATGCGAAAGTATGAGCCTGAACGAGGGCAAATCCCGGACCTATCCCAGACATAACTTGCGTTATCCTCTAAAATATCGGTCGAAACCAGGTTTACTCGACTATTTCAGTGTGGTACCACATTACTACGTGATCCAAACCAGAAAAATACCCAGGATCTGTTCAACAAGTATGTGGAGAACGCGGAAATATGAGCCTGACGAGGGCAAATCCCGGACCTATCCCAGACATAACTTGCGTTATCCTCTAAAATATTGGTCGAAACCAGGTTTAATCGACTATTTCAGTGTGGTACCACATTACTACGTGATCCAAACCAGAAAAAGCCCTGGATCTAGCCTACAAGTATGAGTAATATGCGAAAGTATGAGCCTGATGAGGGGCAAATCCTAGACCTAACCCAGACCTAACATGCGTTATCCTCTAAAATATTTATCAAGACCAGGTTTAATTGAATGTTTCAGTGTGGTACCACATTACTACGTGATCCAAACCTGAAAAAATCCAGGATCTGTTCAACAAGTATGTGGAGAATGCGAAAGTATGTGTCTGATGAGGGCAAATCCCAGGCCTAACCTAGACATAACATGCGTTATCCTCAAAAATATTGATCGAAACCAGGTTAAATGGACTGTTTTAGTGTGGTACCGCATTACTACAGGATCCAAACTAGAAAAAGTCCAGAATCTGGCCATCAAGTATGAGAAATATGCGAAAGTACGAGCCGGATGAGAGCAAATCCCAGACCTATCCCAGACCCAACATGCGTTATCCTCTAAAACATTTATCAAGACCAGGTTTAATTGAATGTTTCAGTGTGGTACCACATTACTACGTGATCCAAACCACAAAAAACCCAGGATCCGTTCAACAAGTATGTGACGAATGCGAAAGTATGTGTCTGATGAGGGCAAATCCCAGGCCTAACCTAGATCTAACATGCGTTATCCTCAAAAATATTGATCGAAACCAGGTTTAATGGACTTTTTCAGTGTGGTACCACATCACTACGTGATCCAAACCAGAAAAATACCCAGGATCCGTTCATCAAGTATGTGAAGAATGCGAAAGTATGTGTCTGATGAGGGCAAATCCCAGGCCTAACCTAGACAGAACATGCGTTATCCTCTAAAATATTGATCGAAACCAGGTTTAATCGACTGTTTCAGTGTGGTATCACATTACTATGTGATCCAAACCAGAAAAAAACCCAGGATCTGTACAACAAGTATGTGACGAATGCGAAAGTATGTGTCTGATGAGGGCAAATCCCAGGCCTATCCCAGACATAACTTGCGTTATCCTCTAAAATATTGGTCGAAACCAGGTTTAATCGACTATTTCAGTGAGGTACCACATTACTACGTGATCCAAACCAGAAAAAACCCAGGCTCCGTTCAACAAGTATGTGACGAATGCGAAAGTATGTGTGTGATGAGGGCAAATCCCAGGCCTAACCTAGACCTAACATGAGTTATCCTCGAAAATATTGATCGAAACCAGGTTTAATCGACTGTTTCAGTGTGGTGCCACATTACTACCTGATCCAAACCAGAAAAATACCCAGGATCTGTTCAACAGGTATGTGAAGAACGCGAAAGTATGTGTGTGATGAGGGCAAATCCCGGACCTATCCCAGACATAACTTGCGTTATCCTCTAAAATATTGGTCGAAACCAGGTTTATTCGACTATTTCAGTGTGGTACCACATTACTACGTGATCCAAACCAGAAAAATACCCAGGATCTGTTCAACAAGTATGTGACGAATGCGAAAGTATGTGTGTGATGAGGGCAAATCCCGGACCTATCCCAGACATAACTTGCGTTATCCTCTAAAATATTGGTCGAAACCAGGTTTAATCGACTATTTCAGTGAGGTACCACATTACTACGTGATCCAATCCACAAAAAACCCAGGATCCGTTCAACAAGTATGTGACGAATGCGAAAGTATGTGTCTGATGAGGGCAAATCCCAGGCCTAACCTAGATCTAACATGCGTTATCCTCAAAAATATTGATCGAAACCAGGTTTAATGGACTTTTTCAGTGTGGTACCACATCACTACGTGATCCAAACCAGAAAAATACCCAGGATCCGTTCAACAAGTATGTGAAGAATGCGAAAGTATGTGTCTGATGAGGGCAAATCCCAGGCCTATCCCAGACATAACTTGCGTTATCCTCTAAGATATTGGTCGAAACCAGGTTTAATCGTCTATTTCAGTGTGGTACCACATTACTACGTGATCCAAACCAGAAAAAACCCAGGCTCCGTTCAACAAGTATGTGACGAATGCGAAAGTATGTGTGTGATGAGGGCAAATCCCAGGCCTAACCTAGACCTAACATGAGTTATCCTCGAAAATATTGATCGAAACCAGGTTTAATCGACTGTTTCAGTGTGGTGCCACATTACTACCTGATCCAAACCAGAAAAATACCCAGGATCTGTTCAACAAGTATCTGAAGAACGCGAAAATATGACCCTGATGAGGGCAAATCCCAGGCCCAACCTAGACATAACATGCGTTATCCTCTAAAATATTGATCGAAACCAGGTTAAATGGACTGTTTTAGTGTGGTACCGCATTACTACAGGATCCAAACTAGAAAAAGTCCAGAATCTGGCCATCAAGTATGAGAAATATGCGAAAGTACGAGCCGGATGAGAGCAAATCCCAGACCTATCCCAGACCCAACATGCGTTATCCTCTAAAACATTTATCAAGACCAGGTTTAATTGAATGTTTCAGTGTGGTACCACATTACTACGTGATCCAAACCACAAAAAACCCAGGATCCGTTCAACAAGTATGTCACGAATGCGAAAGTATGTGTCTGATGAGGGCAAATCCCAGGCCTAACCTAGATCTAACATGCGTTATCCTCAAAAATATTGATCGAAACCAGGTTTAATGGACTTTTTCAGTGTGGTACCACATCACTACGTGATGCAAACCAGAAAAATACCCAGGATCCGTTCAACAAGTATGTGAAGAATGCGAAAGTATGTGTCTGATGAGGGCAAATCCCAGGCCTAACCTAGACAGAACATGCGTTATCCTCTAAAATATTGATCGAAACCAGGTTTAATGGACTGATCAGTGTGCTACCACATTACTACGTGATCCAAACCAGAAAAAACTCAGGATCCGTTCAACAAGTATGTGAAGAATGCGAAAGTATGTGTCTGATGAGGGCAAATCCCAGGCCTAACCTAGATCTAACATGCGCTACCCTCAAAAATACTGGTCGAAACCAGTTTTAATCGACTGTTTCAGTGTGGTATCACATTACTATGTGATCCAAACCAGAAAAAAACCCAGGATCTGTACAACAAGTATGTGAAGAATGCGAAAGTATGAGCCTGAACGAGGGCAAATCCCGGACCTATCCCAGACATAACTTGCGTTATCCTCTAAAATATTGGTCGAAACCAGGTTTAATCGACTATTTCAGTGTGGTACCACATTACTACGTGATCCAAACCAGAAAAATAACCAGGATCTGTTCAACAAGTATGTGGAGAGCGCGGAAATATGAGCATGACGAGGGCAAATCCCGGACCTATCCCAGACATAACTTGCGTTATCCTCTAAAATATTGGTCGAAACCAGGTTCAATCGACTATTTCAGTGTGGTACCACATTACTACGTGATCCAAACCAGAAAAAGCCCTGGATCTAGCCATCAAGTATGAGTAATACGCGAAAGTATGAGCCCGATGAGGGGCAAATCCTAGACCTAACCCAGACCTAACATGCGTTATCCTCTAAAATATTTATCAAGACCAGGTTTAATTGAATGTTTCAGTGTGGTACCACATTACTACGTGATCCAAACCTGAAAAAATCCAGGATCTGTTCAACAAGTATGTCGAGAATGCGAAAGTATGTGTCTGATGAGGGCAAATCCCAGGCCTAACCTAGACATAACATGCGTTATCCTCTAAAATATTGATCGAAACCAGGTTAAATGGACCGTTTTAGTGTGGTACCGCATTACTACAGGATCCAAACTAGAAAAAGTCCAGAATCTGGCCATCAAGTATGAGAAATATGCGAAAGTACGAGCCGGATGAGAGCAAATCCCAGACCTATCCCAGACCCAACATGCGTTATCCTCTAAAACATTTATCAAGACCAGGTTTAATTGAATGTTTCAGTGTGGTACCACATTACTACGTGATCCAAACCACAAAAAACCCAGGATCCGTTCAACAAGTATGTGACGAATGCGAAAGTATGTGTCTGATGAGGGCAAATCCCAGGCCTATCCCAGACATAACTTGCGTTATCCTCTAAAATATTGGTCGAAACCAGGTTTAATCGACTATTTCAGTGAGGTACCACATTACTACGTGATCCAAACCAGAAAAAACCCAGGCTCCGTTCAACAAGTATGTGACGAATGCGAAAGTATGTGTGTGATGAGGGCAAATCCCAGGCCTAACCTAGACCTAACATGAGTTATCCTCGAAAATATTGATCGAAACCAGGTTTAATCGACTGTTTCAGTGTGGTGCCACATTACTACCTGATCCAAACCAGAAAAATACCCAGGATCTGTTCAACAAGTATGTGAAGAACGCGAAAGTATGTGTGTAATGAGGGCAAATCCCGGACCTATCCCAGACATAACTTGCGTTATCCTCTAAAATATTGGTCGAAACCAGGTTTATTCGACTATTTCAGTGTGGTACCACATTACTACGTGATCCAAACCAGAAAAATACCCAGGATCTGTTCAACAAGTATGTGACGAATGCGAAAGTATGTGTGTGATGAGGGCAAATCCCGGACCTATCCCAGACATAACTTGCGTTATCCTCTAAAATATTGGTCGAAACCAGGTTTAATCGACTATTTCAGTGAGGTACCACATTACTACGTGATCCAATCCACAAAAAACCCAGGATCCGTTCAACAAGTATGTGACGAATGCGAAAGTATGTGTCTGATGAGGGCAAATCCCAGGCCTAACCTAGATCTAACATGCGTTATCCTCAAAAATATTGATCGAAACCAGGTTTAATGGACTTTTTCAGTGTGGTACCACATCACTACGTGATCCAAACCAGAAAAATACCCAGGATCCGTTCAACAAGTATGTGAAGAATGCGAAAGTATGTGTCTGATGAGGGCAAATCCCAGGCCTATCCCAGACATAACTTGCGTTATCCTCTAAGATATTGGTCGAAACCAGGTTTAATCGTCTATTTCAGTGTGGTACCACATTACTACGTGATCCAAACCAGAAAAAACCCAGGCTCCGTTCAACAAGTATGTGACGAATGCGAAAGTATGTGTGTGATGAGGGCAAATCCCAGGCCTAACCTAGACCTAACATGAGTTATCCTCGAAAATATTGATCGAAACCAGGTTTAATCGACTGTTTCAGTGTGGTGCCACATTACTACCTGATCCAAACCAGAAAAATACCCAGGATCTGTTCAAGAAGTATCTGAAGAACGCGAAAATATGACCCTGATGAGGGCAAATCGCAGGCCCAACCTAGACATAACATGCGTTATCCTCTAAAATATTGATCGAAACCAGGTTAAATGGACTGTTTTAGTGTGGTACCGCATTACTACAGGATCCAAACTAGAAAAAGTCCAGAATCTGGCCATCAAGTATGAGAAATATGCGAAAGTACGAGCCGGATGAGAGCAAATCCCAGACCTATCCCAGACCCAACATGCGTTATCCTCTAAAACATTTATCAAGACCAGGTTTAATTGAATGTTTCAGTGTGGTACCACATTACTACGTGATCCAAACCACAAAAAACCCAGGATCCGTTCAACAAGTATGTGACGAATGCGAAAGTATGTGTCTGATGAGGGCAAATCCCAGGCCTAACCTAGATCTAACATGCGTTATCCTCAAAAATATTGATCGAAACCAGGTTTAATGGACTTTTTCAGTGTGGTACCACATCACTACGTGATCCAAACCAGAAAAATACCCAGGATCCGTTCAACAAGTATGTGAAGAATGCGAAAGTATGTGTCTGATGAGGGCAAATCCCAGGCCTAACCTAGACAGAACATGCGTTATCCTCTAAAATATTGATCGAAACCAGGTTTAATGGACTGTTTCAGTGTGCTACCACATTACTACGTGATCCAAACCAGAAAAAACTCAGGATCCGTTCAACAAGTATGTGAAGAATGCGAAAGTATGTGTCTGATGAGGGCAAATCCCAGGCCTAACCTAGATCTAACATGCGCTACCCTCAAAAATACTGGTCGAAACCAGTTTTAATCGACTGTTTCAGTGTGGTATCACATTACTATGTGATCCAAACCAGAAAAAAACCCAGGATCTGTACAACAAGTATGTGAAGAATGCGAAAGTATGAGCCTGAACGAGGGCAAATCCCGGACCTATCCCAGACATAACTTGCGTTATCCTCTAAAATATTGGTCGAAACCAGGTTTAATCGACTATTTCAGTGTGGTACCACATTACTACGTGATCCAAACCAGAAAAATACCCAGGATCTGTTCAACAAGTATGTGGAGAACGCGGAAATATGAGCATGACGAGGGCAAATCCCGGACCTATCCCAGACATAACTTGCGTTATCCTCTAAAATATTGGTCGAAACCAGGTTTAATCGACTATTTCAGTGTGGTACCACATTACTACGTGATCCAAACCAGAAAAAGCCCTGGATCTAGCCATCAAGTATGAGTAATATGCGAAAGTATGAGACCGATGAGGGGCAAATCCTAGACCTAACCCAGACCTAACATGCGTTATCCTCTAAAATATTTATCAAGACCAGGTTTAATTGAATGTTTCAGTGTGGTACCACATTACTACGTGATCCAAACCTGAAAAAATCCAGGATCTGTTCAACAAGTATGTCGAGAATGCGAAAGTATGTGTCTGATGAGGGCAAATCCCAGGCCTAACCTAGACATAACATGCGTTATCCTCTAAAATATTGATCGAAACCAGGTTAAATGGACCGTTTTAGTGTGGTACCGCATTACTACAGGATCCAAACTAGAAAAAGTCCAGAATCTGGCCATCAAGTATGAGAAATATGCGAAAGTACGAGTCGGATGAGAGCAAATCCCAGACCTATCCCAGACCCAACATGCGTTATCCTCTAAAACATTTATCAAGACCAGGTTTAATTGAATGTTTCAGTGTGGTACCACATTACTACGTGATCCAAACCACAAAAAACCCAGGATCCGTTCAACAAGTATGTGACGAATGCGAAAGTATGTGTCTGATGAGGGCAAATCCCAGGCCTATCCCAGACATAACTTGCGTTATCCTCTAAAATATTGGTCGAAACCAGGTTTAATCGACTATTTCAGTGAGGTACCACATTACTACGTGATCCAAACCAGAAAAAACCCAGGCTCCGTTCAACAAGTATGTGACGAATGCGAAAGTATGTGTGTGATGAGGGCAAATCCCAGGCCTAACCTAGACCTAACATGAGTTATCCTCGAAAATATTGATCGAAACCAGGTTTAATCGACTGTTTCAGTGTGGTGCCACATTACTACCTGATCCAAACCAGAAAAATACCCAGGATCTGTTCAACAAGTATGTGAAGAACGCGAAAGTATGTGTGTGATGAGGGCAAATCCCGGACCTAACCTAGACCTAACATGCGTTATCCTCTAAAATATTGACGGAAACCTGGTTTAATTGACTGTTTCAGTGTGGTACTACATTACTACGTGATCCAATCCAGAAAAAGCCCTGGATCTAGCCATCAAGTATGAGTAATATGCGAAAGTATGAGCCTGATGAGGGGCAAATCCTAGACCTAACCCAGACCTAACATGCGTTATCCTCTAAAATATTTATCAAGACCAGGTTTAATTGAATGTTTCAGTGTGGTACCACATTACTACGTGATCCAAACCTGAAAAAATCCAGGATCTGTTCAACAAGTATGTGGAGAATGCGAAAGTATGTCTCTGATGAGGGCAAATCCCAGGCCTAACCTAGACATAACATGCGTTATCCTCTAAAATACTGATCGAAACCAGGTTAAATGGACTGTTTTAGTGTGGTACCGCATTACTACAGGATCCAAACTAGAAAAAGTCCAGAATCTGGCCATCAAGTATGAGAAATATGCGAAAGTACGAGCCGGATGAGAGCAAAACCCAGACCTATCCCAGACCCAACATGCGTTATCCTCTAAAACATTTATCAAGACCAGGTTTAATTGAATGTTTCAGTGTGGTACCACATTACTACGTGATCCAAAACACAAAAAACCCAGGATCCGTTCAACAAGTATGTGACGAATGCGAAAGTATGAGTCTGATGAGGGCAAATCCCAGGCCTAACCTAGATCTAACATGCGTTATCATCAAAGATATTGATCGAAACCAGGTTTAATGGACTTTTTCAGTGTGGTACCACATCACTACGTGATCCAAACCAGAAAAATACCCAGGATCCGTTCAACAAGTATGTGAAGAATGCGAAAGTATGTGTCTGATGAGGGAAAATCCCAGGCCTAACCTAGACCTAACATGCGTTATCCTCTAAAATATTGATCGAAACAAGGTTTAATGGACTGTTTCAGTGTGTTACCACATTACTACGTGATCCAAACCAGAAAAAACACAGGATCCGTTCAACAAGTATGTGAAGAATGCGAAAGTATGTGTCTGATGAGGGAAAATCCCAGGCCTAACATAGACCTAACATGCGTTATCCTCTAAAATATTGATGGAAACCTGGTTTAATTGACTGTTTCAGTGTGGTACTACATTACTACCTGATCCAATCCAGAAAAAGTCCTGGATCTAGCCATCAAGTATGAGTAATATGCGAAAGTATGAGCCTGATGAGGGGCAAATCCTAGACCTAACCCAGACCTAACATGCGTTATCCTCTAAAATATTTATCAAGACCAGGTTTAATTGAATGTTTCAGTGTGGTACCACATTACTACGTGATCCAAACCTGAAAAAATCCAGGATCTGTTCAACAAGTATGTGGAGAATGCGAAAGTATGTGTCTGATGAGGGCAAATCCCAGGCCTAACCTAGACATAACATGCGTTATCCTCTAAAATATTGATCGAAACCAGGTTAAATGGACTGTTTTAGTGTGGTACCGCATTACTACAGGATCCAAACTAGAAAAAGTCCAGAATCTGGCCATCAAGTATGAGAAATATGCGAAAGTACGAGCCGGATGAGAGCAAATCCCAGACCTATCCCAGACCCAACATGCGTTATCCTCTAAAATATTGATCGAAACAAGGTTTAATGGACTGTTTCAGTGTGCTACCACATTACTACGTGATCCAAACCAGAAAAAACACAGGATCCGTTCAACAAGTATGTGAAGAATGCGAAAGCATGTGTCTGATGAGGGAAAATCCCAGGCCTAACCTAGACCTAACATGCGTTATCCTCTAAAATATTGACGGAAACCTGGTTTAATTGACTGTTTCAGTGTGGTACTACATTACTACGTGATCCAATCCAGAAAAAGCCCTGGATCTAGCCATCAAGTATGAGTAATATGCGAAAGTATGAGCCTGATGAGGGGCAAATCCTAGACCTAACCCAGACCTAACATGCGTTATCCTCTAAAATATTTATCAAGACCAGGTTTAATTGAATGTTTCAGTGTGGTACCACATTACTACGTGATCCAAACCTGAAAAAATCCAGGATCTGTTCAACAAGTATGTGGAGAATGCGAAAGTATGTCTCTGATGAGGGCAAATCCCAGGCCTAACCTAGACATAACATGCGTTATCCTCTAAAATACTGATCGAAACCAGGTTAAATGGACTGTTTTAGTGTGGTACCGCATTACTACAGGATCCAAACTAGAAAAAGTCCAGAATCTGGCCATCAAGTATGAGAAATATGCGAAAGTACGAGCCGGATGAGAGCAAAACCCAGACCTATCCCAGACCCAACATGCGTTATCCTCTAAAACATTTATCAAGACCAGGTTTAATTGAATGTTTCAGTGTGGTACCACATTACTACGTGATCCAAAACACAAAAAACCCAGGATCCGTTCAACAAGTATGTGACGAATGCGAAAGTATGAGTCTGATGAGGGCAAATCCCAGGCCTAACCTAGATCTAACATGCGTTATCATCAAAAATATTGATCGAAACCAGGTTTAATGGACTTTTTCAGTGTGGTACCACATCACTACGTGATCCAAACCAGAAAAATACCCAGGATCCGTTCAACAAGTATGTGAAGAATGCGAAAGTATGTGTCTGATGAGGGAAAATCCCAGGCCTAACCTAGACCTAACATGCGTTATCCTCTAAAATATTGATCGAAACAAGGTTTAATGGACTGTTTCAGTGTGTTACCACATTACTACGTGATCCAAACCAGAAAAAACACAGGATCCGTTCAACAAGTATGTGAAGAATGCGAAAGTATGTGTCTGATGAGGGAAAATCCCAGGCCTAACCTAGACCTAACATGCGTTATCCTCTAAAATATTGATGGAAACCTGGTTTAATTGACTGTTTCAGTGTGGTACTACATTACTACCTGATCCAATCCAGAAAAAGTCCTGGATCTAGCCATCAAGTATGAGTAATATGCGAAAGTATGAGCCTGATGAGGGGCAAATCCTAGACCTAACCCAGACCTAACATGCGTTATCCTCTAAAATATTTATCAAGACCAGGTTTAATTGAATGTTTCAGTGTGGTACCACATTACTACGTGATACAAACCTGAAAAAATCCAGGATCTGTTCAACAAGTATGTGGAGAATGCGAAAGTATGTGTCTGATGAGGGCAAATCCCAGGCCTAACCTAGACATAACATGCGTTATCCTCTAAAATATTGATCGAAACCAGGTTAAATGGACTGTTTTAGTGTGGTACCGCATTACTACAGGATCCAAACTAGAAAAAGTCCAGAATCTGGCCATCAAGTATGAGAAATATGCGAAAGTACGAGCCGGATGAGAGCAAATCCCAGACCTATCCCAGACCCAACATGCGTTATCCTCTAAAATATTGATCGAAACAAGGTTTAATGGACTGTTTCAGTGTGCTACCACATTACTACGTGATCCAAACCAGAAAAAACACAGGATCCGTTCAACAAGTATGTGAAGAATGCGAAAGCATGTGTCTGATGAGGGAAAATCCCAGGCCTAACCTAGACCTAACATGCGTTATCCTCTAAAATATTGATGGAAACCTGGTTTAATTGACTGTTTCAGTGTGGTACTACATTACTACGTGATCCAATCCAGAAAAAGCCCTGGATCTAGCCATCAAGTATGAGTAATATGCGAAAGTATGAGCCTGATGAGGGGCAAATCCTAGACCTAACCCAGACCTAACATGCGTTATCCTCTAAAATATTTATCAAGACCAGGTTTAATTGAATGTTTCAGTGTGGTACCACATTACTACGTGATCCAAACCTGAAAAAATCCAGGATCTGTTCAACAAGTATGTGGAGAATGCGAAAGTATGTGTCTGATGAGGGCAAATCCCAGGCCTAACCTAGACATAACATGCGTTATCCTCTAAAATATTGATCGAAACCAGGTTAAATGGACTGTTTTAGTGTGGTACCGCATTACTACAGGATCCAAACTAGAAAAAGTCCAGAATCTGGCCATCAAGTATGAGAAATATGCGAAAGTACGAGCCGGATGAGAGCAAATCCCAGACCTATCCCAGACCCAACATGCGTTATCCTCTAAAATATTGATCGAAACAAGGTTTAATGGACTGTTTCAGTGTGCTACCACATTACTACGTGATCCAAACCAGAAAAAACACAGGATCCGTTCAACAAGTATGTGAAGAATGCGAAAGTATGTGTCTGATGAGGGCAAATCCCAGGCCTAACCTTGATCTAACATGCGTTATCCTCAAAAATATTCATCGAAACCAGGTTTAAGGGACTTTTTCAGTGTGGTACCACATCACTACGTGATCCAAACCAGAAAAATACCCAGGATCCGTTCAACAAGTATGTGAAGAATGCGAAAGTATGTGTCTGATGAGGGAAAATCCCAAGCCTAACCTAGACCTAACATGCGTTATCCTCTAAAATATTGATCGAAACAAGGTTTAATGGACTGTTTCTGTGTGCTACCACATTACTACGTGATCCAAACCAGAAAAAAATCAGGATCCGTTCAACAAGTATGTGAAGAATGCGAAAGTATGTGTCTGATGAGGGCAAATCCCAGGCCTAACCTAGACCTAACATGCGCTACTCTCAAAAATACTGGTCGAAACCAGTTTTAATCGACTGTTTCAGTGTGGTATCACATTACTATGTGATCCAAACCAGAAAAAAACCCAGGATCTGTACAACAAGTATGTGAAGAATGCGAAAGTATGAGCCTGAACGAGGGCAAATCCCGGACCTATCCCAGACATAACTTGCGTTATCCTCTAAAATATTGGTCGAAACCAGGTTTAATCGACTATTTCAGTGTGGTACCACATTACTACGTGATCCAAACCAGAAAAAACCCAGGCTCCGTTCAACATGTATGTGACGAATGCGAAAGTATGTGTGTGATGAGGGCAAATCCCAGGCCTAACCTAGACCTAACATGAGTTATCCTCGAAAATATTGATCGAAACCAGGTTTAATGGACAGTTTCAGTGTGCTACAACATTACTACGTGATCCAAACCAGAAAAAGTCCAGAATCTGGCCATCAAGTATGAGAAATATGCGAAAGTACGAGCCGGATGAGAGCAAATCCCAGACCTATCCCAGACCCAACATGCGTTATCCTCTAAAACATTTATCAAGACCAGGTTTAATTGAATGTTTCAGTGTGGTACCACATTACTACGTGATCCAAACCACAAAAAACCCAGGATCCGTTCAACAAGTATGTGACGAATGCGAAAGTATGTGTGTGATGAGGGCAAATCCCAGGCCTAGCCTAGACCTAACATGAGTTATCCTCGAAAATATTGATCGAAACCAGGTTTAATCGACTGTTTCAGTGTGGTGCCACATTACTACCTGATCCAAACCAGAAAAAACACAGGATCCGTTCAACAAGTATGTGAAGAATGCGAAAATATGACCCTGATCAGGGCAAATCCCAGTCCTATACCAGACCTAACTTGCGTTGACCTCTAAAATATTGATGGAAACCTGGTTTAATTGACTGTTTCAGTGTGGTACTACATTACTACGTGATCCAATCCAGAAAAAGCCCTGGATCTAGCCATCAAGTATGAGTAATATGCGAAAGTATGTGTCTGATGGGGGCAAACCCCAGGCCTAACCTAGACCTAACATGAGTTATCCTCGAAAATATTGATCGAAACCAGGTTTAATGGACTGTTTCAGTGTGCTACCACATTACTACGTGATCCAAACCAGAAAAAACACAGGATCCGTTCAACAAGTATGTGAAGAATGTGAAAGTATGTGTCTGATGAGGGAAAATCCCAGGCCTAACCTAGACCTAACATGCGTTATCCTCTATAATATTGATCGAAACAAGGTTTAATGGACTGTTTCAGTGTGCTACCACATTACTACGTGATCCAAACCAGAAAAAAAACAGGATCCGTTCAACAAGTATGTGAAGAATGCGAAAGTATGTGTCTGATAAGGGCAAATCCCAGGCCTAACCTAGACAGAACATGCGTTATCCTCTAAAATATTGATGGAAACCTGGTTTAATTGACTGTTTCAGTGTGGTACTACATTACTACGTGATCCAATCCAGAAAAAGCCCTGGATCTAGCCATCAAGTATGAGTAATATGCGAAAGTATGAGCCTGATGAGGGGCAAATCCTAGACCTAACCCAGACCTAACATGCGTTATCCTCTAAAATATTTATCAAGACCAGGTTTAATTGAATGTTTCAGTGTGGTACCACATTACTACGTGATCCAAACCTGAAAAAATCCAGGATCTGTTCAACAAGTATGTGGAGAATGCGAAAGTATGTGTCTGATGAGGGCAAATCCCAGGCCTAACCTAGACATAACATGCGTTATCCTCTAAAATATTGATCGAAACCAGGTTAAATGGACTGTTTTAGTGTGGTACCGCATTACTACAGGATCCAAACTAGAAAAAGTCCAGAATCTGGCCATCAAGTATGAGAAATATGCGAAAGTACGAGCCGGATGAGAGCAAATCCCAGACCTATCCCAGACCCAACATGCGTTATCCTCTAAAATATTGATCGAAACAAGGTTTAATGGACTGTTTCAGTGTGCTACCACATTACTACGTGATCCAAACCAGAAAAAACACAGGATCCGTTCAACAAGTATGTGAAGAATGCGAAAGCATGTGTCTGATGAGGGAAAATCCCAGGCCTAACCTAGACCTAACATGCGTTATCCTCTAAAATATTGATGGAAACCTGGTTTAATTGACTGTTTCAGTGTGGTACCACATCACTACGTGATCCAAACCAGAAAAATACCCAGGATCCGTTCAACAAGTATGTGAAGAATGCGAAAGTATGTGTCTGATGAGGGAAAATCCCAGGCCTAACCTAGACCTAACATGCGTTATCCTCTAAAATATTGATGGAAACCTGGTTTAATTGACTGTTTCAGTGTGGTACTACATTACTACCTGATCCAATCCAGAAAAAGTCCTGGATCTAGCCATCAAGTATGAGTAATATGCGAAAGTATGACCCCGATGAGGGGCAAATCCTAGACCTAACCCAGACCTAACATGCGTTATCCTCTAAAATATTTATCAAGACCAGGTTTAATTGAATGTTTCAGTGTGGTACCACATTACTACGTGATCCAAACCTGAAAAAATCCAGGATCTGTTCAACAAGTATGTGGAGAATGCGAAAGTATGTCTCTGATGAGGGCAAATCCCAGGCCTAACCTAGACATAACATGCGTTATCCTCTAAAATACTGATCGAAACCAGGTTAAATGGACTGTTTTAGTGTGGTACCGCATTACTACAGGATCCAAACTAGAAAAAGTCCAGAATCTGGCCATCAAGTATGAGAAATATGCGAAAGTACGAGCCGGATGAGAGCAAAACCCAGACCTATCCCAGACCCAACATGCGTTATCCTCTAAAACATTTATCAAGACCAGGTTTAATTGAATGTTTCAGTGTGGTACCACATTACTACGTGATCCAAAACACAAAAAACCCAGGATCCGTTCAACAAGTATGTGACGAATGCGAAAGTATGAGTCTGATGAGGGCAAATCCCAGGCCTAACCTAGATCTAACATGCGTTATCATCAAAAATATTGATCGAAACCAGGTTTAATGGACTTTTTCAGTGTGGTACCACATCACTACGTGATCCAAACCAGAAAAATACCCAGGATCCGTTCAACAAGTATGTGAAGAATGCGAAAGTATGTGTCTGATGAGGGAAAATCCCAGGCCTAACCTAGACCTAACATGCGTTATCCTCTAAAATATTGATCGAAACAAGGTTTAATGGACTGTTTCAGTGTGTTACCACATTACTACGTGATCCAAACCAGAAAAAACACAGGATCCGTTCAACAAGTATGTGAAGAATGCGAAAGTATGTGTCTGATGAGGGAAAATCCCAGGCCTAACCTAGACCTAACATGCGTTATCCTCTAAAATATTGATGGAAACCTGGTTTAATTGACTGTTTCAGTGTGGTACTACATTACTACCTGATCCAATCCAGAAAAAGTCCTGGATCTAGCCATCAAGTATGAGTAATATGCGAAAGTATGAGCCTGATGAGGGGCAAATCCTAGACCTAACCCAGACCTAACATGCGTTATCCTCTAAAATATTTATCAAGACCAGGTTTAATTGAATGTTTCAGTGTGGTACCACATTACTACGTGATCCAAACCTGAAAAAATCCAGGATCTGTTCAACAAGTATGTGGAGAATGCGAAAGTATGTGTCTGATGAGGGCAAATCCCAGGCCTAACCTAGACATAACATGCGTTATCCTCTAAAATATTGATCGAAACCAGGTTAAATGGACTGTTTTAGTGTGGTACCGCATTACTACAGGATCCAAACTAGAAAAAGTCCAGAATCTGGCCATCAAGTATGAGAAATATGCGAAAGTACGAGCCGGATGAGAGCAAATCCCAGACCTATCCCAGACCCAACATGCGTTATCCTCTAAAATATTGATCGAAACAAGGTTTAATGGACTGTTTCAGTGTGCTACCACATTACTACGTGATCCAAACCAGAAAAAACACAGGATCCGTTCAACAAGTATGTGAAGAATGCGAAAGCATGTGTCTGATGAGGGAAAATCCCAGGCCTAACCTAGACCTAACATGCGTTATCCTCTAAAATATTGACGGAAACCTGGTTTAATTGACTGTTTCAGTGTGGTACTACATTACTACGTGATCCAATCCAGAAAAAGCCCTGGATCTAGCCATCAAGTATGAGTAATATGCGAAAGTATGAGCCTGATGAGGGGCAAATCCTAGACCTAACCCAGACCTAACATGCGTTATCCTCTAAAATATTTATCAAGACCAGGTTTAATTGAATGTTTCAGTGTGGTACCACATTACTACGTGATCCAAACCTGAAAAAATCCAGGATCTGTTCAACAAGTATGTGGAGAATGCGAAAGTATGTCTCTGATGAGGGCAAATCCCAGGCCTAACCTAGACATAACATGCGTTATCCTCTAAAATACTGATCGAAACCAGGTTAAATGGACTGTTTTAGTGTGGTACCGCATTACTACAGGATCCAAACTAGAAAAAGTCCAGAATCTGGCCATCAAGTATGAGAAATATGCGAAAGTACGAGCCGGATGAGAGCAAAACCCAGACCTATCCCAGACCCAACATGCGTTATCCTCTAAAACATTTATCAAGACCAGGTTTAATTGAATGTTTCAGTGTGGTACCACATTACTACGTGATCCAAAACACAAAAAACCCAGGATCCGTTCAACAAGTATGTGACGAATGCGAAAGTATGAGTCTGATGAGGGCAAATCCCAGGCCTAACCTAGATCTAACATGCGTTATCATCAAAAATATTGATCGAAACCAGGTTTAATGGACTTTTTCTGTGTGGTACCACATCACTACGTGATCCAAACCAGAAAAATACCCAGGATCCGTTCAACAAGTATGTGAAGAATGCGAAAGTATGTGTCTGATGAGGGAAAATCCCAGGCCTAACCTAGACCTAACATGCGTTATCCTCTAAAATATTGATCGAAACAAGGTTTAATGGACTGTTTCAGTGTGTTACCACATTACTACGTGATCCAAACCAGAAAAAACACAGGATCCGTTCAACAAGTATGTGAAGAATGCGAAAGTATGTGTCTGATGAGGGAAAATCCCAGGCCTAACCTAGACCTAACATGCGTTATCCTCTAAAATATTGATGGAAACCTGGTTTAATTGACTGTTTCAGTGTGGTACTACATTACTACCTGATCCAATCCAGAAAAAGTCCTGGATCTAGCCATCAAGTATGAGTAATATGCGAAAGTATGAGCCTGATGAGGGGCAAATCCTAGACCTAACCCAGACCTAACATGCGTTATCCTCTAAAATATTTATCAAGACCAGGTTTAATTGAATGTTTCAGTGTGGTACCACATTACTACGTGATCCAAACCTGAAAAAATCCAGGATCTGTTCAACAAGTATGTGGAGAATGCGAAAGTATGTGTCTGATGAGGGCAAATCCCAGGCCTAACCTAGACATAACATGCGTTATCCTCTAAAATATTGATCGAAACCAGGTTAAATGGACTGTTTTAGTGTGGTACCGCATTACTACAGGATCCAAACTAGAAAAAGTCCAGAATCTGGCCATCAAGTATGAGAAATATGCGAAAGTACGAGCCGGATGAGAGCAAATCCCAGACCTATCCCAGACCCAACATGCGTTATCCTCTAAAATATTGATCGAAACAAGGTTTAATGGACTGTTTCAGTGTGCTACCACATTACTACGTGATCCAAACCAGAAAAAACACAGGATCCGTTCAACAAGTATGTGAAGAATGCGAAAGCATGTGTCTGATGAGGGAAAATCCCAGGCCTAACCTAGACCTAACATGCGTTATCCTCTAAAATATTGATGGAAACCTGGTTTAATTGACTGTTTCAGTGTGGTACTACATTACTACGTGATCCAATCCAGAAAAAGCCCTGGATCTAGCCATCAAGTATGAGTAATATGCGAAAGTATGAGCCTGATGAGGGGCAAATCCTAGACCTAACCCAGACCTAACATGCGTTATCCTCTAAAATATTTATCAAGACCAGGTTTAATTGAATGTTTCAGTGTGGTACCACATTACTACGTGATCCAAACCTGAAAAAATCCAGGATCTGTTCAACAAGTATGTGGAGAATGCGAAAGTATGTGTCTGATGAGGGCAAATCCCAGGCCTAACCTAGACATAACATGCGTTATCCTCTAAAATATTGATCGAAACCAGGTTAAATGGACTGTTTTAGTGTGGTACCGCATTACTACAGGATCCAAACTAGAAAAAGTCCAGAATCTGGCCATCAAGTATGAGAAATATGCGAAAGTACGAGCCGGATGAGAGCAAATCCCAGACCTATCCCAGACCCAACATGCGTTATCCTCTAAAATATTGATCGAAACAAGGTTTAATGGACTGTTTCAGTGTGCTACCACATTACTACGTGATCCAAACCAGAAAAAACACAGGATCCGTTCAACAAGTATGTGAAGAATGCGAAAGTATGTGTCTGATGAGGGCAAATCCCAGGCCTAACCTTGATCTAACATGCGTTATCCTCAAAAATATTCATCGAAACCAGGTTTAAGGGACTTTTTCAGTGTGGTACCACATCACTACGTGATCCAAACCAGAAAAATACCCAGGATCCGTTCAACAAGTATGTGAAGAATGCGAAAGTATGTGTCTGATGAGGGAAAATCCCAAGCCTAACCTAGACCTAACATGCGTTATCCTCTAAAATATTGATCGAAACAAGGTTTAATGGACTGTTTCTGTGTGCTACCACATTACTACGTGATCCAAACCAGAAAAAAATCAGGATCCGTTCAACAAGTATGTGAAGAATGCGAAAGTATGTGTCTGATGAGGGCAAATCCCAGGCCTAACCTAGACCTAACATGCGCTACTCTCAAAAATACTGGTCGAAACCAGTTTTAATCGACTGTTTCAGTGTGGTATCACATTACTATGTGATCCAAACCAGAAAAAAACCCAGGATCTGTACAACAAGTATGTGAAGAATGCGAAAGTATGAGCCTGAACGAGGGCAAATCCCGGACCTATCCCAGACATAACTTGCGTTATCCTCTAAAATATTGGTCGAAACCAGGTTTAATCGACTATTTCAGTGTGGTACCACATTACTACGTGATCCAAACCAGAAAAAACCCAGGCTCCGTTCAACATGTATGTGACGAATGCGAAAGTATGTGTGTGATGAGGGCAAATCCCAGGCCTAACCTAGACCTAACATGAGTTATCCTCGAAAATATTGATCGAAACCAGGTTTAATGGACAGTTTCAGTGTGCTACAACATTACTACGTGATCCAAACCAGAAAAAGTCCAGAATCTGGCCATCAAGTATGAGAAATATGCGAAAGTACGAGCCGGATGAGAGCAAATCCCAGACCTATCCCAGACCCAACATGCGTTATCCTCTAAAACATTTATCAAGACCAGGTTTAATTGAATGTTTCAGTGTGGTACCACATTACTACGTGATCCAAACCACAAAAAACCCAGGATCCGTTCAACAAGTATGTGACGAATGCGAAAGTATGTGTGTGATGAGGGCAAATCCCAGGCCTAGCCTAGACCTAACATGAGTTATCCTCGAAAATATTGATCGAAACCAGGTTTAATCGACTGTTTCAGTGTGGTGCCACATTACTACCTGATCCAAACCAGAAAAAACACAGGATCCGTTCAACAAGTATGTGAAGAATGCGAAAATATGACCCTGATCAGGGCAAATCCCAGTCCTATACCAGACCTAACTTGCGTTGACCTCTAAAATATTGATGGAAACCTGGTTTAATTGACTGTTTCAGTGTGGTACTACATTACTACGTGATCCAATCCAGAAAAAGCCCTGGATCTAGCCATCAAGTATGAGTAATATGCGAAAGTATGTGTCTGATGGGGGCAAACCCCAGGCCTAACCTAGACCTAACATGAGTTATCCTCGAAAATATTGATCGAAACCAGGTTTAATGGACTGTTTCAGTGTGCTACCACATTACTACGTGATCCAAACCAGAAAAAACACAGGATCCGTTCAACAAGTATGTGAAGAATGTGAAAGTATGTGTCTGATGAGGGAAAATCCCAGGCCTAACCTAGACCTAACATGCGTTATCCTCTATAATATTGATCGAAACAAGGTTTAATGGACTGTTTCAGTGTGCTACCACATTACTACGTGATCCAAACCAGAAAAAAAACAGGATCCGTTCAACAAGTATGTGGAGAATGCGAAAGTATGTGTCTGATGAGGGCAAATCCCAGGCCTAACCTAGACATAACATGCGTTATCCTCTAAAATATTGATCGAAACCAGGTTAAATGGACTGTTTCAGTGTGCTACCACATTACTACGTGATCCAAACCAGAAAAAACACAGGATCCGTTCAACAAGTATGTGAAGAATGCGAAAGTATGTGTCTGATGAGGGCAAATCCCAGGCCTAACTTAGACCGAACATGCGTTATCCTCTAAAATATTGATCGAAACCAGGTTCAATGGACTGTTTCAGTGTGCTACCACATTACTACGTGATCCAAACCAGAAAAAGTCCAGAATCTGGCCATCAAGTATGAGAAATATGCGAAAGTACGAGCCGGATGAGAGCAAATCCCAGACCTATCCCAGACCCAACATGCGTTATCCTCTAAAACATTTATCAAGACCAGGTTTAATTGAATGTTTCAGTGTGGTACCACATTACTACGTGATCCAAACCGCAAAAAACCCAGGATCCGTTCAACAAGTATGTGACGAATGCGAAAGTATGTGTGTGATGAGGGCAAATCCCAGGCCTAGCCTAGACCTAACATGAGTTATCCTCGAAAATATTGATCGAAACCAGGTTTAATCGACTGTTTCAGTGTGGTGCCACATTACTACCTGATCCAAACCAGAAAAAACACAGGATCCGTTCAACAAGTATGTGAAGAATGCGAAAATATGACCCTGATCAGGGCAAATCCCAGTCCTATACCAGACCTAACTTGCGTTGACCTCTAAAATATTGATGGAAACCTGGTTTAATTGACTGTTTCAGTGTGGTACTACATTACTACCTGATCCAATCCAGAAAAAGTCCTGGATCTAGCCATCAAGTATGAGTAATATGCGAAAGTATGAGCCTGATGAGGGGCACATCCTAGACCTAACCCAGACCTAACATGCGTTATCCTCTAAAATATTTATCAAGACCAGGTTTAATTGAATGTTTCAGTGTGGTACCACATTACTACGTGATCCAAACCTGAAAAAATCCAGGATCTGTTCAACAAGTATGTGGAGAATGCGAAAGTATGTGTCTGATGAGGGCAAATCCCAGGCCTAACCTAGACATAACATGCGTTATCCTCTAAAATATTGATCGAAACCAGGTTAAATGGACTGTTTTAGTGTGGTACCGCATTACTACAGGATCCAAACTAGAAAAAGTCCAGAATCTGGCCATCAAGTATGAGAAATATGCGAAAGTACGAGCCGGATGAGAGCAAATCCCAGACCTATCCCAGACCCAACATGCGTTATCCTCTAAAATATTGATCGAAACAAGGTTTAATGGACTGTTTCAGTGTGCTACCACATTACTACGTGATCCAAACCAGAAAAAACACAGGATCCGTTCAACAAGTATGTGAAGAATGCGAAAGTATGTGTCTGATGAGGGAAAATCCCAGGCCTAACCTAGACCTAACATGCGTTATCCTCTAAAATATTGATCGAAACAAGGTTTAATGGACTGTTTCAGTGTGCTACCACATTACTACGTGATCCAAACCAGAAAAAACACAGGATCCGTTCAACAAGTATGTGAAGAATGCGAAAGTATGTGTCTGATAAGGGCAAATCCCAGGCCTAACCTAGACAGAACATGCGTTATCCTCTAAAATATTGATGGAAACCTGGTTTAATTGACTGTTTCAGTGTGGTACTACATTACTACGTGATCCAATCCAGAAAAAGCCCTGGATCTAGCCATCAAGTATGAGTAATATGCGAAAGTATGAGCCTGATGAGGGGCAAATCCTAGACCTAACCCAGACCTAACATGCGTTATCCTCTAAAATATTTATCAAGACCAGGTTTAATTGAATGTTTCAGTGTGGTACCACATTACTACGTGATCCAAACCTGAAAAAATCCAGGATCTGTTCAACAAGTATGTGGAGAATGCGAAAGTATGTGTCTGATGAGGGCAAATCCCAGGCCTAACCTAGACATAACATGCGTTATCCTCTAAAATATTGATCGAAACCAGGTTAAATGGACTGTTTTAGTGTGGTACCGCATTACTACAGGATCCAAACTAGAAAAAGTCCAGAATCTGGCCATCAAGTATGAGAAATATGCGAAAGTACGAGCCGGATGAGAGCAAATCCCAGACCTATCCCAGACCCAACATGCGTTATCCTCTAAAACATTTATCAAGACCAGGTTTAATTGAATGTTTCAGTGTGGTACCCCATTACTACGTGATCCAAACCACAAAAAACACAGGATCCGTTCAACAAGTATGTGAAGAATGCGAAAGTATGTGTCTGATGAGGGCAAATCCCAGGCCTAACCTAGATCTAACATGCGTTATCCTCAAAAATATTGATCGAAACCAGGTTTAATGGACTTTTTCAGTGTGGTACTACATCACTACGTGATCCAAACCAGAAAAATACCCAGGACCCGTTCAACAAGTATGTGAAGAATGCGAAAGTATGTGTCTGATGAGGGAAAATCCCAGGCCTAACCTAGACCTAACATGCGTTATCCTCTAAAATATTGATCGAAACAAGGTTTAATGGACTGTTTCAGTGTGCTACCACATTACTACGTGATCCAAACCAGAAAAAACACAGGATCCGTTCAACAAGTATGTGAAGAATGCGAAAGTATGTGTCTGATGAGGGCAAATCCCAGGCCTAACTTAGACCGAACATGCGTTATCCTCTAAAATATTGATCGAAACCAGGTTAAATGGACTGTTTTAGTGTGGTACCGCATTACTACAGGATCCAAACTAGAAAAAGTCCAGAATCTGGCCATCAAGTATGAGAAATATGCGAAAGTACGAGCCGAATGAGAGCAAATCCCAGACCTATCCCAGACCCAACATGCGTTATCCTCTAAAATATTGATCGAAACAAGGTTTAATGGACTGCTTCAGTGTGCTACCACATTACTACGTGATCCAAACCAGAAAAAACACAGGATCCGGTCAACAAGTATGTGAAGAATGCGAAAGTATGTGTCTGATGAGGGAAAATCCCAGGCCTAACCTAGACCTAACATGCGTTATCCTCTAAAATATTGATGGAAACCTGGTTTAATTGACTGTTTCAGTGTGGTACTACATTACTACGTGATCCAATCCAGAAAAAGCCCTGGATCTAGCCATCAAGTATGAGTAATATGCGAAAGTATGAGCCTGATGAGGGGCAAATCCTAGACCTAACCCAGACCTAACATGCGTTATCCTCTAAAATATTTATCAAGACCAGGTTTAATTGAATGTTTCAGTGTGGTACCACATTACTACGTGATCCAAACCTGAAAAAATCCAGGATCTGTTCAACAAGTATGTGGAGAATGCGAAAGTATGTGTCTGATGAGGGCAAATCCCAGGCCTAACCTAGACATAACATGCGTTATCCTCTAAAATATTGATCGAAACCAGGTTAAATGGACTGTTTTAGTGTGGTACCACATTACTACGTGATCCAAACCAGAAAAAACACAGGATCCGTTCAACAAGTATGTGAAGAATGCGAAAGTATGTGTCTGATAAGGGCAAATCCCAGGCCTAACCTAGACAGAACATGCGTTATCCTCTAAAATATTGATGGAAACCTGGTTTAATTGACTGTTTCAGTGTGGTACTACATTACTACGTGATCCAATCCAGAAAAAGCCCTGGATCTAGCCATCAAGTATGAGTAATATGCGAAAGTATGAGCCTGATGAGGGGCAAATCCTAGACCTAACCCAGACCTAACATGCGTTATCCTCTAAAATATTTATCAAGACCAGGTTTAATTGAATGTTTCAGTGTGGTACCACATTACTACGTGATCCAAACCTGAAAAAATCCAGGATCTGTTCAACAAGTATGTGGAGAATGCGAAAGTATGTGTCTGATGAGGGCAAATCCCAGGCCTAACCTAGACATAACATGCGTTATCCTCTAAAATATTGATCGAAACCAGGTTAAATGGACTGTTTTAGTGTGGTACCGCATTACTACAGGATCCAAACTAGAAAAAGTCCAGAATCTGGCCATCAAGTATGAGAAATATGCGAAAGTACGAGCCGGATGAGAGCAAATCCCAGACCTATCCCAGACCCAACATGCGTTATCCTCTAAAACATTTATCAAGACCAGGTTTAATTGAATGTTTCAGTGTGGTACCCCATTACTACGTGATCCAAACCACAAAAAACACAGGATCCGTTCAACAAGTATGTGAAGAATGCGAAAGTATGTGTCTGATGAGGGCAAATCCCAGGCCTAACCTAGATCTAACATGCGTTATCCTCAAAAATATTGATCGAAACCAGGTTTAATGGACTTTTTCAGTGTGGTACTACATCACTACGTGATCCAAACCAGAAAAATACCCAGGACCCGTTCAACAAGTATGTGAAGAATGCGAAAGTATGTGTCTGATGAGGGAAAATCCCAGGCCTAACCTAGACCTAACATGCGTTATCCTCTAAAATATTGATCGAAACAAGGTTTAATGGACTGTTTCAGTGTGCTACCACATTACTACGTGATCCAAACCAGACAAAACACAGGATCCGTTCAACAAGTATGTGAAGAATGCGAAAGTATGTGTCTGATGAGGGCAAATCCCAGGCCTAACTTAGACCGAACATGCGTTATCCTCTAAAATATTGATCGAAACCAGGTTTAATGGACTGTTTCAGTGTGCTACCACATTACTACGTGATCCAAACCAGAAAAAGTCCAGAATCTGGCCATCAAGTATGAGAAATATGCGAAAGTACGAGCCGGATGAGAGCAAATCCCAGACCTATCCCAGACCCAACATGCGTTATCCTCTAAAACATTTATCAAGACCAGGTTTAATTGAATGTTTCAGTGTGGTACCACATTACTACGTGATCCAAACCGCAAAAAACCCAGGATCCGTTCAACAAGTATGTGACGAATGCGAAAGTATGTGTGTGATGAGGGCAAATCCCAGGCCTAGCCTAGACCTAACATGAGTTATCCTCGAAAATATTGATCGAAACCAGGTTTAATCGACTGTTTCAGTGTGGTGCCACATTACTACCTGATCCAAACCAGAAAAAACACAGGATCCGTTCAACAAGTATGTGAAGAATGCGAAAATATGACCCTGATCAGGGCAAATCCCAGTCCTATACCAGACCTAACTTGCGTTGACCTCTAAAATATTGATGGAAACCTGGTTTAATTGACTGTTTCAGTGTGGTACTACATTACTACCTGATCCAATCCAGAAAAAGTCCTGGATCTAGCCATCAAGTATGAGTAATATGCGAAAGTATGAGCCTGATGAGGGGCACATCCTAGACCTAACCCAGACCTAACATGCGTTATCCTCTAAAATATTTATCAAGACCAGGTTTAATTGAATGTTTCAGTGTGGTACCACATTACTACGTGATCCAAACCTGAAAAAATCCAGGATCTGTTCAACAAGTATGTGGAGAATGCGAAAGTATGTGTCTGATGAGGGCAAATCCCAGGCCTAACCTAGACATAACATGCGTTATCCTCTAAAATATTGATCGAAACCAGGTTAAATGGACTGTTTTAGTGTGGTACCGCATTACTACAGGATCCAAACTAGAAAAAGTCCAGAATCTGGCCATCAAGTATGAGAAATATGCGAAAGTACGAGCCGGATGAGAGCAAATCCCAGACCTATCCCAGACCCAACATGCGTTATCCTCTAAAATATTGATCGAAACAAGGTTTAATGGACTGTTTCAGTGTGCTACCACATTACTACGTGATCCAAACCAGAAAAAACACAGGATCCGTTCAACAAGTATGTGAAGAATGCGAAAGTATGTGTCTGATGAGGGAAAATCCCAGGCCTAACCTAGACCTAACATGCGTTATCCTCTAAAATATTGATCGAAACAAGGTTTAATGGACTGTTTCAGTGTGCTACCACATTACTACGTGATCCAAACCAGAAAAAACACAGGATCCGTTCAACAAGTATGTGAAGAATGCGAAAGTATGTGTCTGATAAGGGCAAATCCCAGGCCTAACCTAGACAGAACATGCGTTATCCTCTAAAATATTGATGGAAACCTGGTTTAATTGACTGTTTCAGTGTGGTACTACATTACTACGTGATCCAATCCAGAAAAAGCCCTGGATCTAGCCATCAAGTATGAGTAATATGCGAAAGTATGAGCCTGATGAGGGGCAAATCCTAGACCTAACCCAGACCTAACATGCGTTATCCTCTAAAATATTTATCAAGACCAGGTTTAATTGAATGTTTCAGTGTGGTACCACATTACTACGTGATCCAAACCTGAAAAAATCCAGGATCTGTTCAACAAGTATGTGGAGAATGCGAAAGTATGTGTCTGATGAGGGCAAATCCCAGGCCTAACCTAGACATAACATGCGTTATCCTCTAAAATATTGATCGAAACCAGGTTAAATGGACTGTTTTAGTGTGGTACCGCATTACTACAGGATCCAAACTAGAAAAAGTCCAGAATCTGGCCATCAAGTATGAGAAATATGCGAAAGTACGAGCCGGATGAGAGCAAATCCCAGACCTATCCCAGACCCAACATGCGTTATCCTCTAAAACATTTATCAAGACCAGGTTTAATTGAATGTTTCAGTGTGGTACCCCATTACTACGTGATCCAAACCACAAAAAACACAGGATCCGTTCAACAAGTATGTGAAGAATGCGAAAGTATGTGTCTGATGAGGGCAAATCCCAGGCCTAACCTAGATCTAACATGCGTTATCCTCAAAAATATTGATCGAAACCAGGTTTAATGGACTTTTTCAGTGTGGTACTACATCACTACGTGATCCAAACCAGAAAAATACCCAGGACCCGTTCAACAAGTATGTGAAGAATGCGAAAGTATGTGTCTGATGAGGGAAAATCCCAGGCCTAACCTAGACCTAACATGCGTTATCCTCTAAAATATTGATCGAAACAAGGTTTAATGGACTGTTTCAGTGTGCTACCACATTACTACGTGATCCAAACCAGAAAAAACACAGGATCCGTTCAACAAGTATGTGAAGAATGCGAAAGTATGTGTCTGATGAGGGCAAATCCCAGGCCTAACTTAGACCGAACATGCGTTATCCTCTAAAATATTGATCGAAACCAGGTTTAATGGACTGTTTCAGTGTGCTACCACATTACTACGTGATCCAAACCAGAAAAAGTCCAGAATCTGGCCATCAAGTATGAGAAATATGCGAAAGTACGAGCCGGATGAGAGCAAATCCCAGACCTATCCCAGACCCAACATGCGTTATCCTCTAAAACATTTATCAAGACCAGGTTTAATTGAATGTTTCAGTGTGGTACCCCATTACTACGTGATCCAAACCAGAAAAAACACAGGATCCGTTCAACAAGTATGTGACGAATGCGAAAGTATGTGTGTGATGAGGGCAAATCCCAGGCCTAGCCTAGACCTAACATGAGTTATCCTCGAAAATATTGATCGAAACCAGGTTTAATCGACTGTTTCAGTGTGGTGCCACATTACTACCTGATCCAAACCAGAAAAAACACAGGATCCGTTCAACAAGTATGTGAAGAATGCGAAAATATGACCCTGATCAGGGCAAATCCCAGTCCTATACCAGACCTAACTTGCGTTGACCTCTAAAATATTGATGGAAACCTGGTTTAATTGACTGTTTCAGTGTGGTACTACATTACTACCTGATCCAATCCAGAAAAAGTCCTGGATCTAGCCATCAAGTATGAGTAATATGCGAAAGTATGAGCCTGATGAGGGGCACATCCTAGACCTAACCCAGACCTAACATGCGTTATCCTCTAAAATATTTATCAAGACCAGGTTTAATTGAATGTTTCAGTGTGGTACCACATTACTACGTGATCCAAACCTGAAAAAATCCAGGATCTGTTCAACAAGTATGTGGAGAATGCGAAAGTATGTGTCTGATGAGGGCAAATCCCAGGCCTAACCTAGACATAACATGCGTTATCCTCTAAAATATTGATCGAAACCAGGTTAAATGGACTGTTTTAGTGTGGTACCGCATTACTACAGGATCCAAACTAGAAAAAGTCCAGAATCTGGCCATCAAGTATGAGAAATATGCGAAAGTACGAGCCGGATGAGAGCAAATCCCAGACCTATCCCAGACCCAACATGCGTTATCCTCTAAAACATTTATCAAGACCAGGTTTAATTGAATGTTTCAGTGTGGTACCACATTACTACGTGATCCAAACCACAAAAAACCCAGGATCCGTTCAACAAGTATGTGACGAATGCGAAAGTATGTGTCTGATGAGGGCAAATCCCAGGCCTAACCTAGATCTAACATGCGTTATCCTCAAAAATATTGATCGAAACCAGGTTTAATGGACTTTTTCAGTGTGGTACCACATCACTACGTGATCCAAACCAGAAAAATACCCAGGATCCGTTCAACAAGTATGTGAAGAATGCGAAAGTATGTGTCTGATGAGGGAAAATCCCAGGCCTAACCTAGACCTAACATGCGTTATCCTCTAAAATATTGATCGAAACAAGGTTTAATGGACTGTTTCAGTGAGCTACCACATTACTACGTGATCCAAACCAGAAAAAACACAGGATCCGTTCAACAAGTATGTGAAGAATGCGAAAGTATGTGTCTGATGAGGGCAAATCCCAGGCCTAACCTAGACAGAACATGCGTTATCCTCTAAAATATTCATCGAAACCAGGTTTAATGGACTGTTTCAGTGTGCTACCACATTACTACGTGATCCAAACCAGAAAAAACTCAGGATCCGTTCAACAAGTATGTGAAGAATGCGAAAGTATGTGTCTGATGAGGGCAAATCCCAGGCCTAACCTAGACCTAACATGCGCTACCCTCAAAAATACTGGTCGAAACCAGTTTTAATCGACTGTTTCAGTGTGGTATCACATTACTATGTGATCCAAACCAGAAAAAAACCCAGGATCTGTACAACAAGTATGTGAAGAATGCGAAAGTATGAGCCTGAACGAGGGCAAATCCCGGACCTATCCCAGACATAACTTGCTTTATCCTCTAAAATATTGGTCGAAACCAGGTTTAATCGACCATTTCAGTGTGGTACCACATTACTACGTGATCCAAACCAGAAAAATACCCAGGATCTGTTCAACAAGTATGTGGAGAACGCGGAAATATGAGCCTGACGGGGGCAAATCCCGGACCTATCCCAGACATAACTTGCGTTATCCTCTAAAATATTGGTCGAAACCAGGTTTAATCGACTATTTCAGTGTGGTACCACATTACTACGTGATCCAAACGAGAAAAAGCCCTGGATCTGGCCATCAAGTATGAGAAATATGCGAAAGTACGAGCCGGATGAGAGCAAAACCCAGACCTATCCCAGACCCAACATGCGTTATCCTCTAAAACATTTATCATGACCAGGTTTAATGGAATGTTTCAGTGTGGTACCACATTACTACGTGATCCAAACCACAAAAAACACAGGATCCGTTCAACAAGTATGTGAAGAATGCGAAAGTATGTGTCTGATGAGGGCAAATCCCAGGCCTAACCTAGATCTAACATGCGTTATCCTCAAAAATATTGATCGAAACCAGGTTTAATGGACTTTTTCAGTGTGGTACCACATCACTACGTGATCCAAACCGGAAAAATACCCAGGATCCGTTCAACAAGTATGTGAAGAATGCGAAAGTATGTGTCTGATGAGGGAAAATCCGAGGCCTAACCTAGACATAACATGCGTTATCCTCTAAAATATTGATTGAAACCAGGTTAAATGGACTGTTTTAGTGTGGTACCGCATTACTACAGGATCCAAACTAGAAAAAGTCCAGAATCTGGCCATCAAGTATGAGAAATATGCGAAAGTACGAGCCGGATGAGAGCGAATCCCAGACCTATCCCAGACCCAACATGCGTTATCCTCTAAAACATTTATCAAGACCAGGTTTAATTGAATGTTTCAGTGTGGTACCACATTACTACGTGATCCAAACCACAAAAAACCCAGGATCCGTTCACAAGTATGAGACGAATGCGAAAGTATGTGTCTGATGTGGGCAAATCCCAGGCCTAACCTAGATCTAACATGCGCTATCCTCAAAAATATTGATCGAAACCAGGTTTAATGGACTTTTTCAGTGTGGTACCACATCACTACGTGATCCAAACCAGAAAAATACCCAGGATCCGTTCAACAAGTATGTGAAGAATGCGAAAGTATGTGTCTGATGAGGGAAAATCCCAGGCCTAACCTAGACCTAACATGCGTTATCCTCTAAAATATTGATCGAAACAAGGTTTAATGGACTGTTTCAGTGTGCTACCACATTACTACGTGATCCAAACCAGAAAAAACACAGGATCCGTTCAACAAGTATGTGAAGAATGCGAAAGTATGTGTCTGATGAGGGAAAATCCCAGGCCTAACCTAGACCTAACATGCGTTATCCTCTAAAATATTGATCGAAACAAGGTTTAATGGACTGTTTTAGTGTGGTACCGCATTACTACGTGATCCAAACCAGAAAAAACACAGGATCCGTTCAAGAAGTATGTGAAGAATGCGAAAGTATGTGTCTGATGAGGGCAAATCCCAGGCCTAACCTAGACATAACATGCGTTATCCTCTAAAATATTGATCGATACCAGGTTAAATGGACTGTTTTAGTGTGGTACCGCATTACTACAGGATCCAAACTAGAAAAAGTCCAGAATCTGGCCATCAAGTATGAGAAATATGCGAAAGTACGAGCCGGATGAGAGCAAATCCCAGACCTATCCCAGACCCAACATGCGTTATCCTCTAAAATATTGATCGAAACAAGGTTTAATGGACTGTTTCAGTGTGCTACCACATTACTACGTGATCCAAACCAGAAAAAACACAGGATCCGTTCAACAAGTATGTGAAGAATGCGAAAGTATGTGTCTGATGAGGGAAAATCCCAGGCCTAACCTAGACCTAACATGCGTTATCCTCTAAAATATTGATCGAAACAAGGTTTAATGGACTGTTTCAGTGTGCTACCACATTACTACGTGATCCAAACCAGAAAAAACACAGGATCCGTTCAACAAGTATGTGAAGAATGCGAAAGTATGTGTCTGATAAGGGCAAATCCCAGGCCTAACCTAGACAGAACATGCGTTATCCCCTAAAATATTGATGGAAACCTGGTTTAATTGACTGTTTCAGTGTGGTACTACATTACTACGTGATCCAATCCAGAAAAAGCCCTGGATCTAGCCATCAAGTATGAGTAATATGCGAAAGTATGAGCCTGATGAGGGGCAAATCCTAGACCTAACCCAGACCTAACATGCGTTATCCTCTAAAATATTTATCAAGACCAGGTTTAATTGAATGTTTCAGTGTGGTACCACATTACTACGTGATCCAAACCTGAAAAAATCCAGGATCTGTTCAACAAGTATGTGGAGAATGCGAAAGTATGTGTCTGATGAGGGCAAATCCCAGGCCTAACCTAGACATAACATGCGTTATCCTCTAAAATATTGATCGAAACCAGGTTAAATGGACTGTTTTAGTGTGGTACCGCATTACTACAGGATCCAAACTAGAAAAAGTCCAGAATCTGGCCATCAAGTATGAGAAATATGCGAAAGTACGAGCCGGATGAGAGCAAATCCCAGACCTATCCCAGACCCAACATGCGTTATCCTCTAAAACATTTATCAAGACCAGGTTTAATTGAATGTTTCAGTGTGGTACCCCATTACTACGTGATCCAAACCACAAAAAACACAGGATCCGTTCAACAAGTATGTGAAGAATGCGAAAGTATGTGTCTGATGAGGGCAAATCCCAGGCCTAACCTAGATCTAACATGCGTTATCCTCTAAAATATTGATCGAAACCAGGTTTAATCGACTGTTTCAGTGTGGTACCACATTACTACCTGATCCAAACCAGAAAAATACCCAGGATCTGTTCAACAAGTATGTGAAGAACGCGAAAATATGACCCTGATGAGGGCAAATCCCAGACCTATCCCAGACCTAACTTGCGTTGTCCTCTAAAATATTGATGGAAACCAGGTTAAATGGACTGTCTCAGTGTGGTACCACATTACTACAGCATCCAAACTAGAAAAAGCCCAGAATCTGGCCATCAAGTATGAGAAATATGCGAAATTACGAGCCTGATGAGGGCAAATCCCAGACCTAACCATGACCTAACATGCGTTATTCTCTGAAATATTGATCGAAACCAGGTTTAATGGACTGTTTCAGTGTGGTACCACATTACTACGTGATCCAAACCAGAAAAAACCCAGGATCCGTTCAACAAGTATGTGAAGAATGCGAAAGTATCAGCCTGAACGAGGGCAAATCCCGGACCTATCCCAGACATAACTTGCGTTGACCTCTAAAATATTGATGGAAACCTGGTTTAATTGACTATTTCAGTGTGGTACTACATTACTACGTGATCCAATCCAGAAAAAGCCCTGGATCTAGCCATCAAGTATGAGTAATATGCGAAAGTATGAGCCTGATGAGGGGCAAATCCTAGACCTAACCCAGACCTAACATGCGTTATCCTCTAAAATATTTATCAAGACCAGGTTTAATTGAATGTTTCAGTGTGGTACCACATTACTACGTGATCCAAACCTGAAAAAATCCAGGATCTGTTCAACAAGTATGTGGAGAATGCGAAAGTATGTGTCTGATGAGGGCAACTCCCAGGCCTAACCTAGACATAACATGCGTTATCCTCTAAAATATTGATCGATACCAGGTTAAATGGACTGTTTTAGTGTGGTACCGCATTACTACAGGATCCAAACTAGAAAAAGTCCAGAATCTGGCCATCAAGTATGAGAAATATGCGAAAGTACGAGCCGGATGAGAGCAAATCCCAGACCTATCCCAGACCCAACATGCGTTATCCTCTAAAATATTGATCGAAACAAGGTTTAATGGACTGTTTCAGTGTGCTACCACATTATTACGTGATCCAAACCAGAAAAAACACAGGATCCGTTCAACAAGTATGTGAAGAATGCGAAAGTATGTGTCTGATGAGGGAAAATCCCAGGCCTAACCTAGACCTAACATGCGTTATCCTCTAAAATATTGATCGAAACAAGGTTTAATGGACTGTTTCAGTGTGCTACCACATTACTACGTGATCCAAACCAGAAAAAACACAGGATCCGTTCAACAAGTATGTGAAGAATGCGAAAGTATGTGTCTGATAAGGGCAAATCCCAGGCCTAACCTAGACAGAACATGCGTTATCCTCTAAAATATTGATGGAAACCTGGTTTAATTGACTGTTTCAGTGTGGTACTACATTACTACGTGATCCAATCCAGAAAAAGCCCTGGATCTAGCCATCAAGTATGAGTAATATGCGAAAGTATGAGCCTGATGAGGGGCAAATCCTAGACCTAACCCAGACCTAACATGCGTTATCCTCTAAAATATTTATCAAGACCAGGTTTAATTGAATGTTTCAGTGTGGTACCACATTACTACGTGATCCAAACCTGAAAAAATCCAGGATCTGTTCAACAAGTATGTGGAGAATGCGAAAGTATGTGTCTGATGAGGGCAAATCCCAGGCCTAACCTAGACATAACATGCGTTATCCTCTAAAATATTGATCGAAACCAGGTTAAATGGACTGTTTTAGTGTGGTACCGCATTACTACAGGATCCAAACTAGAAAAAGTCCAGAATCTGGCCATCAAGTATGAGAAATATGCGAAAGTACGAGCCGGATGAGAGCAAATCCCAGACCTATCCCAGACCCAACATGCGTTATCCTCTAAAACATTTATCAAGACCAGGTTTAATTGAATGTTTCAGTGTGGTACCCCATTACTACGTGATCCAAACCACAAAAATCACAGGATCCGTTCAAGAAGTATGTGAAGAATGCGAAAGTATGTGTCTGATGAGGGCAAATCCCAGGCCTAACCTAGACAGAACATGCGTTATCCTCTAAAATATTGATCGAAACCAGGTTTAATGGACTGTTTCAGTGTGCTACCACATTACTACGTGATCCAAACCAGAAAAAACTCAGGATCCGTTCAACAAGTATGTGAAGAATGCGAAAGTATCAGCCTGAACGAGGGCAAATCCCGGACCTATCCCAGACATAACTTGCGTTGACCTCTAAAATATTGATGGAAACCTGGTTTAATTGACTATTTCAGTGTGGTACTACATTACTACGTGATCCAATCCAGAAAAAGCCCTGGATCTAGCCATCAAGTATGAGTAATATGCGAAAGTATGAGCCTGATGAGGGGCAAATCCTAGACCTAACCCAGACCTAACATGCGTTATCCTCTAAAATATTTATCAAGACCAGGTTTAATTGAATGTTTCAGTGTGGTACCACATTACTACGTGATCCAAACCTGAAAAAATCCAGGATCTGTTCAACAAGTATGTGGAGAATGCGAAAGTATGTGTCTGATGAGGGCAACTCCCAGGCCTAACCTAGACATAACATGCGTTATCCTCTAAAATATTGATCGATACCAGGTTAAATGGACTGTTTTAGTGTGGTACCGCATTACTACAGGATCCAAACTAGAAAAAGTCCAGAATCTGGCCATCAAGTATGAGAAATATGCGAAAGTACGAGCCGGATGAGAGCAAATCCCAGACCTATCCCAGACCCAACATGCGTTATCCTCTAAAATATTGATCGAAACAAGGTTTAATGGACTGTTTCAGTGTGCTACCACATTACTACGTGATCCAAACCAGAAAAAACACAGGATCCGTTCAACAAGTATGTGAAGAATGCGAAAGTATGTGTCTGATGAGGGAAAATCCCAGGCCTAACCTAGACCTAACATGCGTTATCCTCTAAAATATTGATCGAAACAAGGTTTAATGGACTGTTTCAGTGTGCTACCACATTACTACGTGATCCAAACCAGAAAAAACACAGGATCCGTTCAACAAGTATGTGAAGAATGCGAAAGTATGTGTCTGATAAGGGCAAATCCCAGGCCTAACCTAGACAGAACATGCGTTATCCTCTAAAATATTGATGGAAACCTGGTTTAATTGACTGTTTCAGTGTGGTACTACATTACTACGTGATCCAATCCAGAAAAAGCCCTGGATCTAGCCATCAAGTATGAGTAATATGCGAAAGTATGAGCCTGATGAGGGGCAAATCCTAGACCTAACCCAGACCTAACATGCGTTATCCTCTAAAATATTTATCAAGACCAGGTTTAATTGAATGTTTCAGTGTGGTACCACATTACTACGTGATCCAAACCTGAAAAAATCCAGGATCTGTTCAACAAGTATGTGGAGAATGCGAAAGTATGTGTCTGATGAGGGCAAATCCCAGGCCTAACCTAGACATAACATGCGTTATCCTCTAAAATATTGATCGAAACCAGGTTAAATGGACTGTTTTAGTGTGGTACCGCATTACTACAGGATCCAAACTAGAAAAAGTCCAGAATCTGGCCATCAAGTATGAGAAATATGCGAAAGTACGAGCCGGATGAGAGCAAATCCCAGACCTATCCCAGACCCAACATGCGTTATCCTCTAAAACATTTATCAAGACCAGGTTTAATTGAATGTTTCAGTGTGGTACCCCATTACTACGTGATCCAAACCACAAAAAACACAGGATCCGTTCAACAAGTATGTGAAGAATGCGAAAGTATGTGTCTGATGAGGGCAAATCCCAGGCCTAACCTAGATCTAACATGCGTTATCCTCTAAAATATTGATCGAAACCAGGTTTAATCGACTGTTTCAGTGTGGTACCACATTACTACCTGATCCAAACCAGAAAAATACCCAGGATCTGTTCAACAAGTATGTGAAGAACGCGAAAATATGACCCTGATGAGGGCAAATCCCAGACCTATCCCAGACCTAACTTGCGTTGTCCTCTAAAATATTGATGGAAACCAGGTTAAATGGACTGTCTCAGTGTGGTACCACATTACTACAGCATCCAAACTAGAAAAAGCCCAGAATCTGGCCATCAAGTATGAGAAATATGCGAAATTACGAGCCTGATGAGGGCAAATCCCAGACCTAACCATGACCTAACATGCGTTATTCTCTGAAATATTGATCGAAACCAGGTTTAATGGACTGTTTCAGTGTGGTACCACATTACTACGTGATCCAAACCAGAAAAAACCCAGGATCCGTTCAACAAGTATGTGACGAATGCGAAAGTATGTGTATGATGAGGGCCAATCCCAGGCCTAACCTAGATCTAACATGCGTTATCCTCAAGAATATTGATCGAAACCAGGTTAAATGGACTGTTTTAGTGTGGTACCGCATTACTACAGGATCCAAACTAGAAAAAGTCCAGAATCTGGCCATCAAGTATGAGAAATATGCGAAAGTACGAGCCGGATGAGAGCAAATCCCAGACCTATCCCAGACCCAACATGCGTTATCCTCTAAAACATTTATCAAGACCAGGTTTAATTGAATGTTTCAGTGTGGTACCACATTACTACGTGATCCAAACCACAAAAAACCCAGGATCCGTTCAACAAGTATGTGACGAATGCGAAAGTATGTGTCTGATGAGGGCAAATCCCAGGCCTAACCTAGATCTAACATGCGTTATCCTCAAAAATATTGATCGAAACCAGGTTTAATGGACTTTTTCAGTGTGGTACCACATCACTACGTGATCCAAACCAGAAAAATACCCAGGATCCGTTCAACAAGTATGTGAAGAATGCGAAAGTATGTGTCTGATGAGGGAAAATCCCAGGCCTAACCTAGACCTAACATGCGTTATCCTCTAAAATATTGATCGAAACAAGGTTTAATGGACATTTTCAGTGTGGTACCACATTACTACGTGATCCAAACCACAAAAAACCCAGGATCCGTTCAACAAGTATGTGACGAATGCGAAAGTATGTGTCTGATGAGGGAAAATCCCAGGCCTAACCTAGACAGAACATGCGTTATCCTCTAAAATATTGATCGAAACCAGGTTTAATCGACTATTTCAGTGTGGTACCACATTACTACGTGATCCAAACCAGAAAAATACCCAGGATCTGTTCAACAAGTATGTGGAGAACGCGGAAATATGAGCCTGACGGGGGCAAATCCCGGACCTATCCCAGACATAACTTGCGTTATCATCTAAAATATTGGTCGAAACCAGGTTTAATCGTCTATTTCAGTGTGGTACCACATTACTACGTGATCCAAACCAGAAAAATACCCAGGATCTGTTCAACAAGTATGTGGAGAACGCGGAAATATGAGCCTGACGAGGGCAAATCCCGGACCTATCCCTGACATAACTTGCGTTATCCTCTAAAATATTTATCAAGACCAGGTTTAATTGAATGTTTCAGTATGGTACCACATTACTACGTGATCCAAACCTGAAAAAATCCAGGATCTGTTCAACAAGTATGTGGAGAATGCGAAAATATGTGTCTGATGAGGGCAAATCCGAGGCCTAACCTAGACGTAACATGCGTTATCCTCTAAAATATTGATCGAAACCAGGTTAAATGGACTGTTTTAGTGTGGTACCGCATTACTACAGGATCCAAACTAGAAAAAGTCCAGAATCTGGCCATCAAGTATGAGAAATATGCGAAAGTACGAGCCGGATGAGAGCAAATCCCAGACCTATCCCAGACCCAACATGCGTTATCCTCTAAAACATTTATCAAGACCAGGTTTTATTGAATGTTTCAGTGTGGTACCACATTACTACGTGATCCAAACCACAAAAAACCCGGGATCCGTTCAACAAGTATGAGACGAATGCGAAAGTATGTGTCTGATGAGGGCAAATCCCATGCCTAACCTAGATCTAACATGCGTTATCCTCAAAAATATTGATCGAAACCAGGTTTAATGGACTTTTTCAGTGTGGTACCACATCACTACGTGATCCAAACCAGAAAAATACCCAGGATCCGTTCAACAAGTATGTGAAGAATGCGAAAGTATGTGTCTGATGAGGGAACATCCGAGGCCTAACCTAGACATAACATGCGTTATCCTCTAAAATATTGATCAAAACCAGGTTAAATGGACTGTTTTAGTGTGGTACCGCATTACTACAGGATCCAAACTAGAAAAAGTCCAGAATCTGGCCATCAAGTATGAGAAATATGCGAAAGTACGAGCCGGATGAGAGCGAATCCCAGACCTATCCCAGACCCAACATGCGTTATCCTCTAAAACATTTATCAAGACCAGGTTTAATCGAATGTTTCAGTGTGGTACCACATTACTACGTGATCCAAACCACAAAAAACCCAGGATCCGTTCAACAAGTATGAGACGAATGCGAAAGTATGTGTCTGATGTGGGCAAATCCCAGGCCTAACCTAGATCTAACATGCGTTATCCTCAAAAATATTGATCGAAACCAGGTTTAATGGACTTTTTCAGTGTGGTACCACATCACTACGTGATCCAAACCAGAAAAATACCCAGGATCCGTTCAACAAGTATGTGAAGAATGCGAAAGTATGTGTCTGATGAGGGCAAATCCCAGGCCTAACCTAGACAGAACATGCGTTATCCTCTAAAATATTGATCGAAACCAGGTTTAATGGACTGTTTCAGTGTGCTACCACATTACTACGTGATCCAAACCAGAAAAAACTCAGGATCCGTTCAACAAGTATGTGAAGAATGCGAAAGTATGAGCCTGAACGAGGGCAAATCCCGGACCTATCCCAGACATAACTTGCGTTATCCTCTAAAATATTGATCGAAACAAGGTTTAATGGACTGTTTCAGTGTGCTACCACATTACTACGTGATCCAAACCAGAAAAAACACAGGATCCGTTCAACAAGTATGTGAAGAATGCGAAAGTATGTGTCTGATGAGGGCAAATCCCAGGCCTAACCTAGACAGAACATGCGTTATCCTCTAAAATATTGATCGAAACCAGGTTTAATGGACTGTTTCAGTGTGCTACCACATTACTACGTGATCCAAACCTGAAAAAACTCAGGATCCGTTCAACAAGCATGTGAAGAATGCGAAAGTATGAGCCTGATGAAGGCAAATCCCAGGCCTAACCTAGATCTAACATGCGTTATCCTCTAAAATATTGGTCGAAACCAGGTTTAATCGACTATTTCAGTGTGGTACCACATTACTACGTGATCCAAACCAGAAAAATACCCAGGATCTGTTCAACAAGTATGTGGAGAACGCGGAAATATGAGCCTGACGAGGGCAAATCCCGGACCTATCCCTGACATAACTTGCGTTATCCTCTAAAATATTGGTCGAAACCAGGTTTAATCGACTATTTCAGTGTGGTACCACATTACTACCTGATCCAAACCAGAAAAATACCCAGGATCTGTTCAACAAGTATGTGGAGAACGCGGAAATATGAGCCTGACGAGGGCAAATCCCAGACCTATGCCAGACCTAACTTGCGTTGTCCTCTAAAATACTGATGGAAACCAGGTTTAATTGACTGTTTCAGTGTTGCACCACATTGCTACGTGATCCAATCCAGAAAAAAACCCAGGATCTGTACAACAAGTATGTGAAGAATGCGAAAGTATGAGCCTGACGAGGGCAAATCCCAGACCTAACCATGACCTAACATACGTTATTCTCTAAAATATTGATCGAAACCAGGTCTAATGGACTGTTTCAGTGTGGTACCACATTACTACGTGATCCGAACCAGAAAAAAACCCAGGATCTGTTCAACAAGTATGTGAAAAACGCGAAACTATGAGCATGATGAGGGCAAGTCCCAGACCTATCCCAGACCCAACATGCGTTATCCTCTAAAACATTTATCAAGACCAGGTTTAATTGAATGTTTCAGTGTGGTACCACATTACTACGTGATCCAAACCACAAGAAACCCAGGATCCGTTCAACATGTATGTGACGAATGCGAAAGTATGTGTCTGATGAGGGCAAATCCCAGGCCTAACCTAGATCTAACATGCGTTATCTTCAAAAATATTGATCGAAACCAGGTTTAATGGACTTTTTCAGTGTGGTACCACATCACTACGTGATCCAAACCAGAAAAATACCCAGGACCCGTTCAACAGGTATGTGAAGAATGCGAAAGTATGTGTCTGATGAGGGAAAATCCCAGGCCTAACCTAGACCAAACATGCGTTATCCTCTAAAATATTGATGGAAACCAGGTTTAATTGACTGTTTCAGTGTGGTACCACATTACTACGTGATCCAATCCAGAAAAAGCCCTGGATCTAGCCATCAAGTATGAGTAATATGCGAAAGTATGAGCCTGATGAGGGCAAATCCTAGACCTAACCCAGACCTAACATGCGTTATCCTCTAAAATATTTATCAAGACCAGGTTTAATTGAATGCTGCAGTGTGGTACCACATTACTACGTGATCCAAACCTGAAAAAACCCAGGATCTGTTCAACAAGTATGTGGAGAATGCGAAAGTATGTGTCTGATGAGGGAAAATCCCAGGCCTAACCTAGACAGAACATGCGTTATCCTCTAAAATATTGATCGAAACCAGGTTTAATGGACTGTTTCAGTGTGCTACCACATTACTACGTGATCCAAACCTGAAAAAACTCAGGATCCGTTCAACAAGTATGTGAAGAATGCGAAAGTATGAGCCTGATGAGGGCAAATCCCAGGCCTAACCTAGATCTAACATGCGTTATCCTCTAAAATATTGGTCGAAACCAGGTTTAATCGACTATTTCAGTGTGGTACCACATTACTACGTGATCCAAACCAGAAAAATACCCAGGATCTGTTCAACAAGTATGTGGAGAACGCGGAAATATGAGCCTGACGAGGGCAAATCCCGGACCTATCCCTGACATAACTTGCGTTATCCTCTAAAATATTGGTCGAAACCAGGTTTAATCGACTATTTCAGTGTGGTACCACATTACTACCTGATCCAAACCAGAAAAATACCCAGGATCTGTTCAACAAGTATGTGGAGAACGCGGAAATATGAGCCTGACGAGGGCAAATCCCAGACCTATGCCAGACCTAACTTGCGTTGTCCTCTAAAATACTGATGGAAACCAGGTTTAATTGACTGTTTCAGTGTTGCACCACATTGCTACGTGATCCAATCCAGAAAAAAACCCAGGATCTGTACAACAAGTATGTGAAGAATGCGAAAGTATGAGCCTGACGAGGGCAAATCCCAGACCTAACCATGACCTAACATACGTTATTCTCTAAAATATTGATCGAAACCAGGTCTAATGGACTGTTTCAGTGTGGTACCACATTACTACGTGATCCAAACCAGAAAAAACCCAGGATCTGTTCAACAAGTATGTGAAAAACGCGAAACTATGAGCATGATGAGGGCAAGTCCCAGACCTATCCCAGACCCAACATGCGTTATCCTCTAAAACATTTATCAAGACCAGGTTTAATTGAATGTTTCAGTGTGGTACCACATTACTACGTGATCCAAACCACAAGAAACCCAGGATCCGTTCAACATGTATGTGACGAATGCGAAAGTATGTGTCTGATGAGGGCAAATCCCAGGCCTAACCTAGATCTAACATGCGTTATCTTCAAAAATATTGATCGAAACCAGGTTTAATGGACTTTTTCAGTGTGGTACCACATCACTACGTGATCCAAACCAGAAAAATACCCAGGACCCGTTCAACAGGTATGTGAAGAATGCGAAAGTATGTGTCTGATGAGGGAAAATCCCAGGCCTAACCTAGACCAAACATGCGTTATCCTCTAAAATATTGATGGAAACCAGGTTTAATTGACTGTTTCAGTGTGGTACCACATTACTACGTGATCCAATCCAGAAAAAGCCCTGGATCTAGCCATCAAGTATGAGTAATATGCGAAAGTATGAGCCTGATGAGGGCAAATCCTAGACCTAACCCAGACCTAACATGCGTTATCCTCTAAAATATTTATCAAGACCAGGTTTAATTGAATGCTGCAGTGTGGTACCACATTACTACGTGATCCAAACCTGAAAAAACCCAGGATCTGTTCAACAAGTATGTGGAGAATGCGAAAGTATGTGTCTGATGAGGGTAAATCCCAGGCCTAACCTAGACATAACATGCGCTATCCTCTAAAATATTGATTGAAACCAGGTTAAATTGACTGTTTCAGTGTGCTACCACATTACTACGTGATCCAAACCAGAAAAAACCCAGGATCTGTTCAACAAGTATGTGAGAAACGCAATACTATGAGCCTGATGAGGCCAAATCCCAGACCTATCCCAGACCTAACTTGCGTTGTCCTCTAAAATATTGATGGAAACCAGGTTTAATGGACTGTTTCAGTGTGGTACCACATTACTACGTCATCTAATCCAGAAAAATATCCAGGATCTGGTCAACAAGTATGTGAAGAACGCGGAAATATGACCCTGATGATGGCAAATCCCGGGCCTAACCTAGACCTAACATGAGTTATCCTCAAAAATATTGATCAAAACCAGGTTTAATCGACTGTTTCAGTGTGGTACCACATTACTACCTGATCCAAACCAGAAAAATACCCAGGATCTGTTCAACAAGTATGTGAAGAACGCGAAAATATGACCCTGATGAGGGCAAATCCCAGACCTATACCAGACCCAACTTGTGTTGTCCTGTAAAATATTGATGGAAACCAGGTTTAATTGACTGTTTCAGTGTGGTACCACATTACTACGTGATCCAATCCAGAAAAAGCCCTGGATCTAGCCATCAAGTATGAGTAATATGCGAAAGTATGAGCCTGATGAGGGCAAATCCTAGAACTAACCCAGACCTAACATGCGTTATCCTCTAAAACATTTATCAAGACCAGGTTTAATTGAATGCTGCAGTGTGGTACCACATTACTACGTGATCCAAACCTGAAAAAACCCAGGATCTGTTCAACAAGTATGTGGAGAATGCGAAAGTATGTGTCTGATGAGGGAAAATCCCAGGCCTAACCTAGACAGAACATGCGTTATCCTCTAAAATATTGATCGAAACCAGGTTTAATGGACTGTTTCAGTGTGCTACCACATTACTACGTGATCCAAACCTGAAAAAACTCAGGATCCGTTCAACAAGTATGTGAAGAATGCGAAAGTATGAGCCTGATGAGGGCAAATCCCAGGCCTAACCTAGATCTAACATGCGTTATCCTCTAAAATATTGGTCGAAACCAGGTTTAATCGACTATTTCAGTGTGGTACCACATTACTACGTGATCCAAACCAGAAAAATACCCAGGATCTGTTCAACAAGTATGTGGAGAACGCGGAAATATGAGCCTGACGAGGGCAAATCCCGGACCTATCCCTGACATAACTTGCGTTATCCTCTAAAATATTGGTCGAAACCAGGTTTAATCGACTATTTCAGTGTGGTACCACATTACTACCTGATCCAAACCAGAAAAATACCCAGGATCTGTTCAACAAGTATGTGGAGAACGCGGAAATATGAGCCTGACGAGGGCAAATCCCAGACCTATGCCAGACCTAACTTGCGTTGTCCTCTAAAATACTGATGGAAACCAGGTTTAATTGACTGTTTCAGTGTTGCACCACATTGCTACGTGATCCAATCCAGAAAAAAACCCAGGATCTGTACAACAAGTATGTGAAGAATGCGAAAGTATGAGCCTGACGAGGGCAAATCCCAGACCTAACCATGACCTAACATACGTTATTCTCTAAAATATTGATCGAAACCAGGTCTAATGGACTGTTTCAGTGTGGTACCACATTACTACGTGATCCAAACCAGAAAAAACCCAGGATCTGTTCAACAAGTATGTGAAAAACGCGAAACTATGAGCATGATGAGGGCAAGTCCCAGACCTATCCCAGACCCAACATGCGTTATCCTCTAAAACATTTATCAAGACCAGGTTTAATTGAATGTTTCAGTGTGGTACCACATTACTACGTGATCCAAACCACAAGAAACCCAGGATCCGTTCAACATGTATGTGACGAATGCGAAAGTATGTGTCTGATGAGGGCAAATCCCAGGCCTAACCTAGATCTAACATGCGTTATCTTCAAAAATATTGATCGAAACCAGGTTTAATGGACTTTTTCAGTGTGGTACCACATCACTACGTGAACCAAACCAGAAAAATACCCAGGACCCGTTCAACAGGTATGTGAAGAATGCGAAAGTATGTGTCTGATGAGGGAAAATCCCAGGCCTAACCTAGACCAAACATGCGTTATCCTCTAAAATATTGATGGAAACCAGGTTTAATTGACTGTTTCAGTGTGGTACCACATTACTACGTGATCCAATCCAGAAAAAGCCCTGGATCTAGCCATCAAGTATGAGTAATATGCGAAAGTATGAGCCTGATGAGGGCAAATCCTAGACCTAACCCAGACCTAACGTGCGTTATCCTCTAAAATATTTATCAAGACCAGGTTTAATTGAATGCTGCAGTGTGGTACCACATTACTACGTGATCCAAACCTGAAAAAACCCAGGATCTGTTCAACAAGTATGTGGAGAATGCGAAAGTATGTGTCTGATGAGGGTAAATCCCAGGCCTAACCTAGACATAACATGCGCCATCCTCTAAAATATTGATTGAAACCAGGTTAAATTGACTGTTTCAGTGTGCTACCACATTACTACGTGATCCAAACCAGAAAAAACACAGGATCTGTTCAACAAGTATGTGAGAAACGCAATACTATGAGCCTGATGAGGCCAAATCCCAGACCTATCCCAGACCTAACTTGCGTTGTCCTCTAAAATATTGATGGAAACCAGGTTTAATGGACTGTTTCAGTGTGGTACCACATTACTACGTCATCTAATCCAGAAAAATATCCAGGATCTGGTCAACAAGTATGTGAAGAACGCGGAAATATGACCCTGATGATGGCAAATCCCGGGCCTAACCTAGACCTAACATGAGTTATCCTCAAAAATATTGATCGAAACCAGGTTTAATCGACTGTTTCAGTGTGGTACCACATTACTACCTGATCCAAACCAGAAAAATACCCAGGATCTGTTCAACAAGTATGTGAAGAACGCGAAAATATGACCCTGATGAGGGCAAATCCCAGACCTATACCAGACCCAACTTGTGTTGTCCTCTAAAATATTGATGGAAACCAGGTTTAATTGACTGTTTCAGTGTGGTACCACATTACTACGTGATCCAATCCAGAAAAAGCCCTGGATCTAGCCATCAAGTATGAGTAATATGCGAAAGTATGAGCCTGATGAGGGCAAATCCTAGAACTAACCCAGACCTAACATGCGTTATCCTCTAAAACATTTATCAAGACCAGGTTTAATTGAATGCTGCAGTGTGGTACCACATTACTACGTGATCCAAACCTGAAAAAACCCAGGATCTGTTCAACAAGTATGTGGAGAATGCGAAAGTATGTGTCTGATGAGGGTAAATCCCAGGCCTAACCTAGACATAACATGCGCTATCCTCTAAAATATTGATTGAAACCAGGTTAAATGGACTGTTTCAGTGTGCTACCACATTACTACGTGATCCAAACCAGAAAAAACCCAGGATCTGTTCAACAAGTATGTGAGAAACGCAATACTATGAGCCTGATGAGGCCAAATCCCAGACCTATCCCAGACCTAACTTGCGTTGTCCTCTAAAATATTGATGGAAACCAGGTTTAATGGACTGTTTCAGTGTGGTACCACATTACTACGTCATCTAATCCAGAAAAATATCCAGGATCTGGTCAACAAGTATGTGAAGAACGCGGAAATATGACCCTGATGATGGCAAATCCCGGGCCTAACCTAGACCTAACATGAGTTATCCTCAAAAATATTGATCGAAACCAGGTTTAATCGACTGTTTCAGTGTGGTACCACATTACTACCTGATCCAAACCAGAAAAATACCCAGGATCTGTTCAACAAGTATGTGAAGAACGCGAAAATATGACCCTGATGAGGGCAAATCCCAGACCTATACCAGACCCAACTTGTGTTGTCCTCTAAAATATTGATGGAAACCAGGTTTAATTGACTGTTTCAGTGTGGTACCACATTACTACGTGATCCAATCCAGAAAAAGCCCTGGATCTAGCCATCAAGTATGAGTAATATGCGAAAGTATGAGCCTGATGAGGGCAAATCCTAGAACTAACCCAGACCTAACATGCGTTATCCTCTAAAACATTTATCAAGACCAGGTTTAATTGAATGCTGCAGTGTGGTACCACATTACTACGTGATCCAAACCTGAAAAAACCCAGGATCTGTTCAACAAGTATGTGGAGAATGCGAAAGTATGTGTCTGATGAGGGAAAATCCCAGGCCTAACCTAGACAGAACATGCGTTATCCTCTAAAATATTGATCGAAACCAGGTTTAATGGACTGTTTCAGTGTGCTACCACATTACTACGTGATCCAAACCTGAAAAAACTCAGGATCCGTTCAACAAGTATGTGAAGAATGCGAAAGTATGAGCCTGATGAGGGCAAATCCCAGGCCTAACCTAGATCTAACATGCGTTATCCTCTAAAATATTGGTCGAAACCAGGTTTAATCGACTATTTCAGTGTGGTACCACATTACTACGTGATCCAAACCAGAAAAATACCCAGGATCTGTTCAACAAGTATGTGGAGAACGCGGAAATATGAGCCTGACGAGGGCAAATCCCGGACCTATCCCTGACATAACTTGCGTTATCCTCTAAAATATTGGTCGAAACCAGGTTTAATCGACTATTTCAGTGTGGTACCACATTACTACCTGATCCAAACCAGAAAAATACCCAGGATCTGTTCAACAAGTATGTGGAGAACGCGGAAATATGAGCCTGACGAGGGCAAATCCCAGACCTATGCCAGACCTAACTTGCGTTGTCCTCTAAAATACTGATGGAAACCAGGTTTAATTGACTGTTTCAGTGTTGCACCACATTGCTACGTGATCCAATCCAGAAAAAAACCCAGGATCTGTACAACAAGTATGTGAAGAATGCGAAAGTATGAGCCTGACGAGGGCAAATCCCAGACCTAACCATGACCTAACATACGTTATTCTCTAAAATATTGATCGAAACCAGGTCTAATGGACTGTTTCAGTGTGGTACCACATTACTACGTGATCCAAACCAGAAAAAACCCAGGATCTGTTCAACAAGTATGTGAAAAACGCGAAACTATGAGCATGATGAGGGCAAGTCCCAGACCTATCCCAGACCCAACATGCGTTATCCTCTAAAACATTTATCAAGACCAGGTTTAATTGAATGTTTCAGTGTGGTACCACATTACTACGTGATCCAAACCACAAGAAACCCAGGATCCGTTCAACATGTATGTGACGAATGCGAAAGTATGTGTCTGATGAGGGCAAATCCCAGGCCTAACCTAGATCTAACATGCGTTATCTTCAAAAATATTGATCGAAACCAGGTTTAATGGACTTTTTCAGTGTGGTACCACATCACTACGTGATCCAAACCAGAAAAATACCCAGGACCCGTTCAACAGGTATGTGAAGAATGCGAAAGTATGTGTCTGATGAGGGAAAATCCCAGGCCTAACCTAGACCAAACATGCGTTATCCTCTAAAATATTGATGGAAACCAGGTTTAATTGACTGTTTCAGTGTGGTACCACATTACTACGTGATCCAATCCAGAAAAAGCCCTGGATCTAGCCATCAAGTATGAGTAATATGCGAAAGTATGAGCCTGATGAGGGCAAATCCTAGAACTAACCCAGACCTAACATGCGTTATCCTCTAAAACATTTATCAAGACCAGGTTTAATTGAATGCTGCAGTGTGGTACCACATTACTACGTGATCCAAACCTGAAAAAACCCAGGATCTGTTCAACAAGTATGTGGAGAATGCGAAAGTATGTGTCTGATGAGGGTAAATCCCAGGCCTAACCTAGACATAACATGCGCTATCCTCTAAAATATTGATTGAAACCAGGTTAAATGGACTGTTTCAGTGTGCTACCACATTACTACGTGATCCAAACCAGAAAAAACCCAGGATCTGTTCAACAAGTATGTGAGAAACGCAATACTATGAGCCTGATGAGGCCAAATCCCAGACCTATCCCAGACCTAACATGGGTTATCCTCTAAAATATTTATCAAGACCAGGTTTAATAGAATGTTTCAGTGTGGTACCACATTACTACGTGATCCAAACCACAAAAAACCCAGGATCCGTTCAACAAGTATGTGACGAATGCGAAAGTATGTGTCTGATGAGGGCAAATCCCAGGCCTAACCTATATCTAACATGCGTTATTCTCAAAAATATTGAAGGAAACCAGGTTTAATTGACTGTTTCAGTGTGGTACCACATTACTACGTGATCCAATCCAGAAAAAAACCCAGGATCTGTACAACAATTATGTGAAGAATACGAATGTATGAGCCTGACGAGGGCAAATCCCGGACCTAACCCAGACATAACTTGCGTTATCCTCTAAAATATTGATCGAAACCAGGTTTAATCGACTGTTTCAGTGTGGTACCACATTACTACGTGATCCAAAACAGAAAAAACCCAGGATCCGTTCAACAAGTATGTGAGAAACGCAATACTATGAGCCTGATCAGGCCAAATCCCAGACCTATCCCAGACTAACATGGGTTATCCTCTAAAATATTTATCAAGACCAGGTTTAATAGACTGTTTCAGTGTGGTACCACATTACTACGTGATCCAAACCACAAAAAACCCAGGATCCGTGCAACAAGTATGTGGAGAATGCGAAAGTATGTGTCTGATGAGGGTAAATCCCAGGCCTAACCTAGACATAACATGCGCTATCCTCTAAAATATTGATTGAAACCAGGTTAAATGGACTGTTTCAGTGTGCGACCACATTACTACGTGATCCAAACCAGAAAAAACCCAGGATCTGTTCAACAAGTATGTGGGAAACGCAATACTATGAGCCTGATGAGGCCAAATCCCAGACATATCCCAGACCTAACATGGGTTATCCTCTAAAATATTTATCAAGACCAGGTTTAATTGAATGCTGCAGTGTGGTACCACATTACTACGTGATCCAAACCTGAAAAAACCCAGGATCTGTTCAACAAGTATGTGGAGAATGCGAAAGTATGTGTCTGATGAGGGTAAATCCCAGGCCTAACCTAGACATAACATGCGCTATCCTCTAAAATATTGATTGAAACCAGGTTAAATGGACTGTTTCAGTGTGCTACCACATTACTACGTGATCCAAACTAGAAAAAGTCCAGAATCTGGCCATCAAGTATGAGAAATATGCGAAAGTACGAGCCGGATGAGAGCAAATCCCAGACCTAACCATGACCTAACATGCGTTGTTCTCTAAAACATTGATCGAAACCAGGTTTAATGGACTGTTTCAGTGTGGTACCACATTACTACGTGATCCAAACCAGAAAAAACCCAGGATCTGTTCAACAAGTATGTGAAAAACGCGTAACTATGAGCCTGATGAGGGCAAATCCCAGAGCTATCCCAGACCCAACATGCGTTATCCTCTAAAACATTTATCAAGACCAGGTTTAATTGAATGTTTCAGTGTGGTACCACATTACTACGTGATCCAAACCACGAGAAACCCAGGATCCGTTTAACAAGTATGTGACGAATGCGAAAGTATGTGTCTGATGAGGGCAAATCCCAGGCCTAACCTAGACCTAACATGCGTTATCCTCTAAAATATTGATCCAAACCAGGTTTAATGGACTTTTTCAGTGTGGTGCCACATCACTACGTGATCCAAACCAGAAAAATACCCAGGATCCGTTCAACAAGTATGTGAAGAATGCGAAAGTATGTGTCTGATGAGGGAAAATCCCAGGCCTAACCTAGACCTAACATGCGTTATCCTCTAAGATATTGATCGAAACCAGGTTTAATGGACTGTTTCAGTGTGCTACCACATTACTACGTGATCCAAACCAGAAAAAACCCGGAATCCGTTCAACAAGTATGTGAAGAATGCGAAAGTATGTGTCTGATGAGGGCAAATCCCAGGCCTATCCTAGACAGAACATGCGTTATCCTCTAAAATATTGATCGAAACCGGGTTTAATGGACTGTTTCAGTGTGGTACCACATTACTACCTGATCCAAACCAGAAAAATACCCAGGATCTGTTCAACAAGTATGTGAAGAACGCGAAAATATGACCCTGATGAGGGCAAATCCCAGACCTATCCCCGACCTAACTTGCGTTGTCCTCTAAAATATTGATCGAAACCAGGTTTAATCGACTGTTTCAGTGTGGTACCACATTACTACCTGATCCAAACCAGAAAAATACCCAGGATCTGTTCAACAAGTATGTGAAGAACGCGAAAATATGACCCTGATGAGGGCAAATCCCAGACCTATCCCAGACCTAACTTGCGTTGTCCTCTAAAATATTGATGGAAACCAGGTTAAATGGACTGTCTCAGTGTGGTACCACATTACTACAGCATCCAAACTAGAAAAAGCCCAGAATCTGGCCATCAAGTATGAGAAATATGCGAAATTACGAGCCTGATGAGGGCAAATCCCAGACCTAACCATGACCTAACATGCGTTATTCTCTGAAATATTGATCGAAACCAGGTTTAATGGACTGTTTCAGTGTGGTACCACATTAGTACGTGATCCAAACCAGAAAAAACCCAGGATCCGTTCAACAAGTATGTGACGAATGCGAAAGTATGTGTATGATGAGGGCCAATCCCAGGCCTAACCTAGATCTAACATGCGTTATCCTCAAGAATATTGATCGAAACCAGGTTTAATGGACTGTTTCAGTGTGCTACCACATTACTACGTGATCCAAAGCAGAAAAAACCAAGGGTCCGTTCAACAAGTATGTGAAGAATGCGAAAGTATGTGTCTGATGAGGGAAAATCCCAGGCCTAACCTAGACCTAACATGCGTTACCCCCAAAAATATTTATCAAGACCGGGTTTAATTGAATGTTTCAGTGTGGTACCACATTACTACGTGATCCAAACAGGAAAAAACCCAGGATCTGTTCAACATGTATGTGGAGAATGCGAAAGTATGTGTCTGATGAGGGAAAATCCCAGGCCCAACCTAGACCTAACATGCGTTACCCTCAAAAATATTGATCGAAACCAGGTTTAATGGACTGATTCAGTGTGCTACCACATTACTACGTGATCCAAACCAGAAAAAACCCAGGATCCGTTCAACAAGTATGTGAAGAATGCGGAAGTATGTGTCTGATGAGGGCCAATCCCAGGCCTAACCTAGATCTAACATGCGTTATCCTCAAGAATATTGATTGAAACCAGGTTAAATGGACTGTTTCAGTGTGGTACCATATTTCTACGTGGTCCAAACCAGAAAAATACCCAGGATCTGTTCAACAAGTATGTGAAGAACGCGAAAATATGACCCTGATGTGGGCAAATCCCAGACCTATCCCAGACCTAACTTGCGTTGTCCTCTAAAATATTGATGGAAACCAGGTTTAATTGACTGTTTCAGTGTGGTACCACATTACTACGTGATCCAATCCAGAAAAAGCCCTGGATCTAGCCATCAAGTATGAGTAACATGCGAAAGTATGAGCCTGATGAGGGCAAATCCAAGACCTATCCCAGACCTAACTTGCGTTGTCCTCTAAGATATTGACGGAAACCAGGTTTAATTGACTGTTTCAGTGTTGTACTTCATTACTACGTGATGCAATCCAGAAAAAGCCCCGAATCTAGCCATGAAGTATGAGAAATATGCGAAAGTATGAGCCTGATGAGGGCAAATCCTAGACCTATCCCAGACCTAACATGCGTTATCCTCTAAAATATTTATCAAGACAAGGTTAGTTGAATGCTGCAGTGTGGTACCACATTACTACGTGATCCAAACCACAAACAACCCAGGATCCGTTCAACAAGTATGTGACGAATGCGAAAGTATGTGTCTGATGAAGGCAAATCCCAGGCCTAACCTAGATCTAACATGCGTTATTCTCAAAAATATTGAAGGAAACCAGGTTTAATTGACTGTTTCAGTGTGGTACCACATTACTACGTGATCCAATCCAGAAAAAAACCCAGGATCTGTACAACAAGTATGTGAAGAATGCGAAAGTATGTGTCTGATGAGGGAAAATCCCAGGACTAACCTAGACCTAACATGCGTTATCCTCTAAGATATTGATCGAAACCAGGTTTAATGGACTGTTTCAGTGTGCTACCACATTACTACGTGATCCAAACCAGAAAAATACCCAGGATCCGTTCAACAAGTATGTGAAGAATGCGAAAGTATGTGTCTGATGAGGGAAAATCCCAGGCCTAACCTAGACCTAACATGCGTTATCCTCTAAAATATTGATCGAAACCAGGTTTAATGGACTGATTCAGTGTGCTACCACATTACTACGTGATCCAAACCAGAAAAAACCCAGGATCCGTTCAACAAGTATGTGAAGAATGCGGAAGTATGTGTCTGATGAGGGCAAATCCCAGGCCTAACCTAGACAGAACATGCGTTATCCTCTAAAATATTGATCGAAACCAGGTTTAATGGACTGTTTCAGTGTGCTACCACATTACTACGTGATCCAAACCAGAAAAAACCCAGGATCCGTTCAACAAGTATGTGAAGAATGCGAAAGTATGTGTCTGATGAGGGCAAATCACAGGCCTAACCTAGACATAACATGCGTCATCCTCTAAAAGATTGATCGAAACCAGATTTAATGGATTGTTTCAATGTGGTACCACATTACTACGGGGTCCAAACCAGAAAAAGCACAGAATCAGGCCATCAAGTATGAGAAATTTGCGAAAGTACGAGCCTGATGAGAGCAAGTCCCAGACCTAACCTAGACCTAACATGAAGTATTCTCAAAAATATTGATCGAAAGCAGGTTTAATCGACAGTTTCAGTGTGGTTCCACATTACTACGTGATCCAAACCAGAAAAAACCCAGGATCCGTTCAACAAGTATGTGAAGAATGCGAAAGTATGTGTCTGATGAGTGCAAATCCCAGGCCTAACCTAGACAGAACATGCGTTATCCTCTAAAATATTGATCGAAACCAGGTTTAATGGACTGTTTCAGTGTGCTACCACATTACTACGTGATCCAAACCAGAAAAAACCCAGGATCCGTTCAACAAGTATGTGAAGAATGCGAAAGTATGTGTCTGATGAGGACAAATCACAGGCCTAACCTAGCCATAACATGCGTCATCCTCTAAAATATTGATCGAAACCAGGTTTAATGGACTGTTTCAGTGTGGTACCACATTACTACGGGATCCAAACCAGAAAAAGCACAGGATCAGTCCAACATGTATGTGGAAAATGCGAAAGTATGTCTCTGATGAGGGCAAATCCCAGGCCTAACCTAGACAGAACATGCGTTTTCCTCTAAAATATTGATGGAAACCAGGTTTAATTGACTGTTTCAGTGTGGTACCACATTACTACGTGATCCAATCCAGAAGAAGCCCTGGATCTAGCCAACAAGTATGAGTAACATGCGAAAGTATGAGCCTGATGAGGGCAAATCCTAGACCTAACCCAGACCTAACATGCGTTATCCTCTAAAATATTTTGCAAGACCAGGTTTAATTGAATGTTTCAGTGTGGTACCACATTACTACGTGATCCAAACCTGAAAAAACCCAGGATCTGTTCAACAAGTATGTGGAGAATGCGAAAGTATGTGTCTGATGAGGGCAAATCCTAGACCTAACCCACACCTAACATGCGTTATCCTCTAAAATATTTATCAAGACCAGGTTTAAATGAATGTTTCAGTGTGGTACCACATTACTACGTGATCCAAACCTGAAAAAACCCAGGATCTGTTCAACAAGTATGAGGAGAATGCGAAAGTATGTGTCTGATGAGGGCAAATCACAGGCCTAACCTAGACATAACATGCGTTATCCTCTAAAATATTGATCAAAACCGGGTTTCATGGACTGTTTCAGTGTGGTACCGCATTACTACGTGATCCAAACCACAAAAAACCCAGGATCCGTTCAACAAGTATGTGACGAATGCGAAAGTATGTGTGTGATGAGGGCAAATCCCAGGCCTAACCTGGACATAACATTCGTTATCCTCTAAAATATTGATCGAAACCAGGTTAAATGGACTGTTTCAGTGTGGTTCCACATTAGTACAGGATCCAAACTAGAAAAAGTCCAGAATCTGGCCATCAAGTATGAGAAATATGCGAAAGTACGAGCCTGATGAGAGCAAGTCCCAGACCTAACCTAGACCTAACATGAAGTATTCTCAAAAATATTGATCGAAAGCAGGTTTAATCGACAGTTTCAGTGTGGTTCCACATTACTACGTGATCCAAACCAGAAAAAACCCAGGATCCGTTCAACAAGTATGTGAAGAATGCGAAAGTATGTGTCTGATGAGGGCAAATCCCAGGCCTAACCTAGACAGAACATGCGTTATCCTCTAAAATATTGATCGAAACCAGGTTTAATGGACTGTTTCAGTGTGCTACCACATTACTACGTGATCCAAACCAGAAAAAACCCAGGATCCGTTCAACAAGTATGTGAAGAATGCGAAAGTATGTGTCTGATGAGGACAAATCACAGGCCTAACCTAGCCATAACATGCGTCATCCTCTAAAATATTGATCGAAACCAGGTTTAATGGACTGTTTCAGTGTGGTACCACATTACTACGGGATCCAAACCAGAAAAAGCACAGGATCAGTCCAACATGTATGTGGAAAATGCGAAAGTATGTCTCTGATGAGGGCAAATCCCAGGCCTAACCTAGACAGAACATGCGTTTTCCTCTAAAATATTGATGGAAACCAGGTTTAATTGACTGTTTCAGTGTGGTACCACATTACTACGTGATCCAATCCAGAAAAAGCCCTGGATCTAGCCAACAAGTATGAGTAACATGCGAAAGTATGAGCCTGATGAGGGCAAATCCTAGACCTAACCCAGACCTAACATGCGTTATCCTCTAAAATATTTTGCAAGACCAGGTTTAATTGAATGTTTCAGTGTGGTACCACATTACTACGTGATCCAAACCTGAAAAAACCCAGGATCTGTTCAACAAGTATGTGGAGAATGCGAAAGTATGTGTCTGATGAGGGCAAATCCTAGACCTAACCCACACCTAACATGCGTTATCCTCTAAAATATTTATCAAGACCAGGTTTAAATGAATGTTTCAGTGTGGTACCACATTACTACGTGATCCAAACCTGAAAAAACCCAGGATCTGTTCAACAAGTATGAGGAGAATGCGAAAGTATGTGTCTGATGAGGGCAAATCACAGGCCTAACCTAGACATAACATGCGTTATCCTCTAAAATATTGATCAAAACCGGGTTTCATGGACTGTTTCAGTGTGGTACCGCATTACTACGTGATCCAAACCACAAAAAACCCAGGATCCGTTCAACAAGTATGTGACGAATGCGAAAGTATGTGTGTGATGAGGGCAAATCCCAGGCCTAACCTGGACATAACATTCGTTATCCTCTAAAATATTGATCGAAACCAGGTTAAATGGACTGTTTCAGTGTGGTTCCACATTACTACAGGATCCAAACTAGAAAAAGTCCAGAATCTGGCCATCAAGTATGAGAAATATGCGAAAGTACGAGCCTGATGAGAGCAAATCCCAGACCTAACCATGACCTATCATGCGTTATTCTCTAAAATATTGATCGAAACCAGGTTTAATGGACTGTTTCAGTGTGGTACCACATTACTACGTGATCCAAAACAGAAAAAACCCAGGATGTGTTCAACAAGTATGTGAAAAACGCGAAACTATGAGCCTGATGAGGGCAAATTCCAGACCTATCCCAGACCCAACATGCGTTATCCGCTAAAATATTGATGGAAACCAGGTTTAATTGACTGTTTCAGTGTGGTACCACATTTCTACGTGATCCAAACCACAAAAAACCCAGGATCCGTTCAACAAGTATGTGACGAATGCGAGAGTATGTGTCTGATGAGGGCAAATCCCAGGCCTAACCTAGACCTAACATGAGTTATCCTCAAAAATATTGACCGAAACCAGGTTTAATCGACTGTTTCAGTGTGGTTCCACATTACTACCTGATCCAAACCAGAAAAATACCCAGGATCTGTTCAACAAGTATGTGAAGAACGCGAAAATATGACCCTCATGAGGGCAAATCCCAGACCTATACCAGACCTAACTTGCGTTGTCCTCTAAAATATTGATGGAAACCAGGTTTAATGGACTGTTTCAGTGTGGTACCACATTACTACGTCATCCAAGCCAGAAAAAACCCAGGATCTGTTCAACAAGTATGTGAAGAACGCGAAAATATGAACCTGATGAGGGCAAATCCCAGACCTAACCTAGACCTAACATGAGTTATTCTCTAAAATGATGATAGAAACCAGGTTTAATGGACTGTTTCAGTGTGCTACCACATTACTACGCCATCCAAACCAGAAAAATCCCAGGATCCGTTCAACAAGTATGTGAAGAATGCGAAAGTATGTGTCTGATGAGGGAAAATCCCAGGCCCAACCTAGACCTAACATGCGTTACCCTCAAACATATTTATCAGTACCAGGTTTAATTGAATGTTTCAGTGTGGTACCACATTACTACGTGATCCAAACCTGAAAAAACCCAGGATCTGTTCAACAAGTATGAGGAGAATGCGAAAGTATGTGTCTGATGAGGGCAAATCACAGGTCTAACCTAGACATAACATGCGTTATCCTCTAAAATATTGATCGAAACCAGGTTTCATGGACTGTTTCAGTGTGGTACCGCATTACTACGTGATCCAAACCACAAAAAACCCAGGATCCGTTCAACAAGTATGTGACGAATGCGAAAGTATGTGTGTGATGAGGGCAAATCCCAGGCCTAACCTGGACATAACATGCGTTATCCTCTAAAATATTGATCGAAACCAGGTTAAATGGACTGTTTCAGTGTGGTTCCACATTACTACAGGATCCAAACTAGAAAAAGTCCAGAATCTGGCCATCAAGTATGAGAAATATGCGAAAGTACGAGCCTGATGAGAGCAAATCCCAGACCTAACCATGACCTATCATGCGTTATTCTCTAAAATATTGATCGAAACCAGGTTTAATGGACTGTTTCAGTGTGGTACCACATTACTACGTGATCCAAAACAGAAAAAAACCCAGGATCTGTTCAACAAGTATGTGAAAAACGCGAAACTATGAGCCTGATGAGGGCAAATTCCAGACCTATCCCAGACCCAACATGCGTTATCCGCTAAAACATTTATCAAGACCAGGTTTAAGTGAATGTTTCAGTGTGGTACCGCATTACTACGTGATCCAAACCACAAAAACCCAGGATCCGTTCAACAAGTATGTGAAGAACGCGAAAATATGAACCTGATGAGGGCAAATCCCAGACCTAACCTAGACCTAACATGAGTTATTCTCTAAAATGATGATAGGAACCAGGTTTAATGGACTGTTTCAGTGTGCTACCACATTACTACGCCATCCAAACCAGAAAAAACCCAGGATCCGTTCAACAAGTATGTGAAGAATGCGAAAGTATGTGTCTGATGAGGGAAAATCCCAGGCCCAACCTAGACCTAACATGCGTTACCCTCAAAAATATTTATCAGTACCAGGTTTAATTGAATGTTTCAGTGTGGTACCACATTTCTAGGGGGTCCAAACCAGAAAATGCCAGGGATGTGTTCAACAAGTATGTCAAAAATGCGAAAATATGACCCTGATGAGGGCAAATCCCAGACCTATCCCAGACCTAACTTGCGTTTTCCTCTAAAATATTGATCGAAACTAGGTTTAATTTACTGTTTCAGAGTGGTACCACATTACTACGTGATCCAATCCAGAAAAAGCCCAGGATCTAGCCATGAAGTATGAGAAATATGCGGAATTATGAGCCTGATTAGGGCAAATCCTAGACATAACCCAGATCTAACATGCGTTATCCTCTAAAATATTTATCAAGACCAGGTTTAAATGAATGTTTCAGTGTGGTACCACATTACTACGTGATCCAAACCAGAAAAAACCCAGGATCCGTTCAACAAGTATGTAACGAATGCGAAAGTATGTGTATGATGAGGGCCAATCCCAGGCCTAACCTAGATCTAACATGCGTTATCCTCAAGAATATTGATCGAAACCAGGTTTAATGGACTGTTTCAGTGTGGTACCATATTTCTACGTGGTCCAAACCAGAAAAATACCCAGGATCTGTTCAACAAGTATGTGAGGAACGCGAAAATATGACCCTGATGTGGGCAAATCCCAGACCTATCCCAGACCTAACTTGCGTTGTCCTCTAAAATATTGATGGAAACCAGGTTTAATTGACTGTTTCAGTGTGGTACCACATTACTACGTGATCCAATCCAGAAAAAGCCCTGGATCTAGCCATGAAGTATCAGAAATATGCGAAAGTATGAGCCTGATGAGGGCAAATCCTAGACCTATCCCAGACCTAACATGCGTTATCCTCTAAAATATTTATCAAGACCAGGTTAGTTGAATGCTGCAGTGTGGTACCACATTACTACGTGATCCAAACCACAAAAAACCCAGGATCCGTTCAACAAGTATGTGACGAATGCGAAAGTATGTGTCTGATGAAGGCAAATCCCAGGCCTAACCTAGATCTAACATGCGTTATTCTCAAAAATATTGAAGGAAACCAGGTTTAATTGACTGTTTCAGTGTGGTACCACATTACTACGTGATCCAATCCAGAAAAAAACCCAGGATCTGTACAACAAGTATGTGAAGAATGCGAAAGTATGTGTCTGATGAGGGAAAATCCCAGGACTAACCTAGACCTAACATGCGTTATCCTCTAAGATATTGATCGAAACCAGGTTTAATGGAGTGTTTCAGTGTGCTACCACATTACTACGTGATCCAAACCAGAAAAATACCCAGGATCCGTTCAACAAGTATGTGAAGAATGCGAAAGTATGTGTCTGATGAGGGAAAATCCCAGGCCTAACCTAGACCTAACATGCGTTATCCTCTAAAATATTGATCGAAACCAGGTTTAATGGACTGTTTCAGTGTGCTACCACATTACTACGTGATCCAAACCAGAAAAAACCCAGGATCCGTTCAACAAGTATGTGAAGAATGCGGAAGTATGTGTCTGATGAGGGCAAATCCCAGGCCTAACCTAGACAGAACATGCGTTATCCTCTAAAATATTGATCGAAACCAGGTTTAATGGGCTGTTTCAGTGTGCTACCACATTACTACGTGATCCAAACCAGAAAAAACCCAGGATCCGTTCAACAAGTATGTGAAGAATGCGAAAGTATGTGTCTGATGAGGGCAAATCACAGGCCTAACCTAGACATAACATGCGTCATCCTCTAAAGGATTGATCGAAACCAGATTTATTGGATTGATTCAATGTGGTACCACATTACTACGGGGTCCAAACCAGAAAAAGCACAGAATCAGGCCATCAAGTATGAGAAATATGCGAAAGTACGAGCCTGATGAGAGCAAATCCCAGACCTAACCATGACCTATCATGCGTTCTTCTCTAAAATATTGATCGAAACCAGGTTTAATGGACTGTTTCAGTGTGGTACCACATTACTACGTGATCCAAAACAGAAAAAACCCAGGATCTGTTCAACAAGTATGTGAAAAACGCGAAACTATGAGCCTGATGAGGGCAAATTCCAGACCTATCCCAGACCCAACATGCGTTATCCGCAAAAACATTTATCAAGACCAGGTTTAATTGAATGTTTCAGTGTGGTACCGCATTACTACGTGATCCAAACCACAAAAAACCCAGGATCCGTTCAACAAGTATGTGACGAATGCGAAAGTATGTGTCTGATGAGGGCAAATCCCAGGCCTAACCTAGATCTAACATGCGTTATCCTCAAAAATATTGTTCGAAACCAGGTTTAATGGACTGTTTCAGTGTGCTACCACATCACTACGTGATCCAAACCAGAAAAAACCCAGGATCCGTTCAACAAGTATGTGAAGAATGCGAAAATATGACGCTGATGAGGGCAAATCCCAGACCTATACCAGACCTAACTTGCGTTATCCTCAAAAATATTGATCGAAACCAGGTTTAATGGACTGTTTCAGTGTGCTATCACATTACTACGTGATCCAAACCGGAAAAAGCACAGAATCAGGCCATCAAGTATGAGAAATTTGCGGAAGTACGAGCCTGATGAGAGCAAATCCCAGACCTAACCTAGACCTAACATGAGTTATTCTCAAAAATATTGATCGAAAGCAGGTTGAATCGACAGTTTCAGTGTGGTACCACATTACTATGTGATCCAAACCACAAAAAACCCAGGATCCGTTCAACAAGTATGTGAAGAATGCGAAGGTATGTGTCCGATGAGGGAAAATCCCAGGCCTAACCTAGACCTAACATGCGTTATCCTCTAAAATATTCATCGAAACCAGGTTTAATGGACTGTTTCAGTGTGCTATCACATTACTACGTGATCCAAACCGGAAAAAGCACAGAATCAGGCCATCAAGTATGAGAAATTTGCGGAAGTACGAGCCTGATGAGAGCAAATCCCAGACCTAACCTAGACCTAACATGAGTTATTCTCAAAAATATTGATCGAAAGCAGGTTGAATCGACTGTTTCAGTGTGGTACCACATTACTATGTGATCCAAACCAGAAAAGAAACCCAGGATCTGTTCAACAAGTATGTGAAGAACGCGGAAATATGACCCTGATGAGGGCAAATCCCGGGCCTAACCTAGACCTAACATGCGTTATCCTCAAAAATATTGATCGAAACCAGGCTTAATCGACTGCTTCAGTGTGGTACCACATTACTACCTGATCCAAACCAGAAAAATACCCAGGATCTGTTCAACAAGTATGTGAAGAACGCGAAAATATGACCCTGATGAGGGCAAATCCCAGACCTATACCAGACCTAACTTGCGTTGTCCTCTGAAATATTGTTGGAAACCAGGTTTAATTGACTGTTTCAGTGTGGTACCACATTACTACGTGATCCAATCCAGAAAAAGCCCTGGATCTAGCCATCAAGTAAGAGAAATATGCGAAAGTATGAGCCTGATGAGGGCAAATCCTACACCTAACCCAGACCTAACATGTGTTATCCTCTAAAATATTTATCAAGACCAGGTTTAAATGAATGTTTCAGTGTGGTACCACATTACTACGTGATCCAAACCTGAAAAAGCACAGAATCTGGCCATCAAGTATGAGAAATTTGCGAAAGTACGAGCCTGATAAGAGCAAATCCCAGACCTAACCTAGACATAACATGCGTTATCCTCTTAAATATTGATCGAAACCAGGTTTAATGGACTGTTTCAGTGTGGTACCACAGTACTACAGGATCCAAACCAGAAAAAGTCCAGAATCTGGCCATCAAGTATGAGAAATATGCGAAAGTACGAGCCTGATGAGAGCAAATCCCAGACCTAACCATGACCTATCATGCGTTATTCTCTAAAATATTGATCGAAACCAGGTTTAATGGACTGTTTCAGTGTGGTACCACATTACTACGTGATCCAAAACAGAAAAAACCCAGGATCTGTTCAACAAGTATGTGAAAAACGCGAAACTTTGAGCCTGATGAGGGCAAATTCCAGACCTATCCCAGACCCAACATGCGTTATCCGCTAAAACATTTATCAAGACCAGGTTTAATTGAATGTTTCAGTGTGGTACCGCATTACTACGTGATCCAAACCACAAAAAACCCAGGATCCGTTCAACAAGTATGTGACGAATGCGAAAGTATGTGTCTGATGAGGGCAAATCCCAGGCCTAACCTAGATCTAACATGCGTTATCCTCAAAGATATTGTTCGAAACCAGGTTTAATGGACTGTTTCAGTGTGCTACCACATCACTACGTGATCCAAACCAGAAAAAACCCAGGATCCGTTCAACAAGTATGTGAAGAATGCGAAAGTATGTGTCTGATGAGGGCAAATCACAGGCCTAACCTAGACATAACATGCGTTATCCTCTAAAATATTGATCGAAACCAGGTTTAATGGACTGTTTCAGTGTGGTACCACATTACTACGGGATCCAAACCTGAAAAAGCACAGAATCAGGCCATCAAGTATGAGAAATTTGCGAAAGTACGAGCCTGATGAGAGCAAATCCCAGACCTAACCTAGACCTAACATGAGTTATTCTCAAAAATATTGATCGAAAGCAGGTTTAATCGACAGTTTCAGTGTGGTACCACATTACTACGTGATCCGAACCAGAAAAAACCCAGGATACGTTCAACAAGTATGTGAAGAATGCAAAAGTATGAACCTGACGAGGGCAAATCCCAGACCTATCCCAGACATAACTAGCGTTATCATCTAAGATATTGATCGAAACCAGGTTTAATCGACTGTTTCAGTGTGGTACCACATTACTACGTGATCCAAACCAGAAAAAGCACAGAATCTGGCCATCAAGTATGAGAAATTTGCGAAAGTACGAGCCTGATAAGAGCAAATCCCAGACCTAACCTAGACCTAACAGGAGTTATTCTCAAAAATATTGATCGAAACCAGGTTAAATGGACTGCTTCAGTGAGGTACGACATTACTACGTGATCCAAACCACAAAAAACCCAGGATCCGTTCAACAAGTATGTGACGAATGCGAAAGTATGTGTCTGATGAGGGCAAATCCCAGGCCTAACCTAGATCTAACATGCGTTATCCTCAAAAATATTGTTCGAAACCAGGTTTAATGGACTGTTTCAGTGTGGTACCACATTACTACGTGATCCAAACCAGAAAAAACCCAGGATCTGTTCAACAAGAATGTGAAAAACGCGAAACTATGAGCCTGATGAGGGCAAATTCCAGACCTATCCCAGACCCAACATGCGTTATCCGCTAAAACATTTATCAAGACCAGGTTTAATTGAATGTTTCAGTGTGGTACCGCATTACTACGTGATCCAAACCACAAAAAACCCAGGACCCGTTCAACAAGTATGTGACGAATGCGAAAGTATGTGTCTGATGAGGGCACATCCCAGGCCTAACCTAGACCTAACATGCGTTATCCTCAAAAATATTGTTCGAAACCAGGTTTAATGGACTGTTTCAGTGTGCTACCACATTACTACGTGATCCAAACCAGAAAAAACCCAGGATCCGTTCAACAAGTATGTGAAGAATGCGAAAGTATGTGTCTGATGAGGGCAAATCACAGGCCTAACCTAGACATAACTTGCGTTGTCCTCTAAAATATTGATGGAAACCAGGTTTAATTGACTGTTTCAGTGTGGTACCACATTACTACGTGATCCAAACCACAAAAAACCCAGGATCCGTTCAACAAGTATGTGAAGAATGCGAAAGTGTGTGTCTGATGAGGGCAAATCCCAGGCCTAACCTAGACAGAACATGCGTTATCCTCTAAAATATTGATCGAAACCAGGTTTAATCGACTGTTTCAGTGTGGTACCACATTACTACGTGATCCAAAACAGAAAAAGCCCAGGATCTGTTCAACAAGTATGTGACGCATGCGAAAGTATGTGTCTGATGAGGGCAAATCCCAGGCCTAACCTAGATCTAACATGCGTTATCCTCTAAAATAATGATCGAAACCAGGTTCAATGGACTGTTTCAGTGTGGTACCACATCACTACGTGATCCAAACCAGAAAAATACCCAGGATCCGTTCAACAAGTATGTGAAGAATGCGAAGGTATGTGTCCGATGAGGGAAAATCCCAGGCCTAACCTAGACCTAACATGCGTTATCCTCTAAAATATTGATCGAAACCAGGTTTAATGGACTGTTTCAGTGTGCTATCACATTACTACGTGATCCAAACCGGAAAAAGCACAGAATCAGGCCATCAAGTATGAGAAATTTGCGAAAGTACGAGCCTGATGAGAGCAAATCCCAGACCTAACCTAGACCTAACATGAGTTATTCTCAAAAATATTGATCGAAAGCAGGTTTAATCGACAGTTTCAGTGTGGTACCCCATTACTACGTGATCCAAACCAGAAAAAACCCAGGATCCGTTCAACAAGTATGTGAAGAATGCGAAAGTATGTGTCTGATGAGGGAAAATCCCAGGCCTAACCTAGACAGAACATGCGTTATCCTCTAAAATATTGATCGAATCCAGGTTTAATGGACTGTTTCAGTGTGATACCACATTACTACGTGATCCAAACCAGAAAAAACCCAGGATCCGTTCAACAAGTATGTGAAGAATGCGAAAGTATGAGTCTGATGAAGGAAAATCCCAGACCTAACCTAGACCTAACATGAGTTATTCTCTAAAATATTGATCGAAACCAGGTTTAATGGACTGTTTCAGTGTGCTACCACATTACTACGTGATCCAATGCAGAAATAGCTCAGGATCTAGCTATGAAGTATGAGAAATATGCGAAAGTATGAGCCTGATGAGGGCAAATCCCAGACATAACCTAGACCTAACATGTGTTATCCTCTAAAATAAAAATCGAAACCAGGTGTATTGGTATGCTTCAGTGTGGTACCACATTACTACGTGATCGAAACCAGAAAAAACCCGGGATCTGTTCAAGAAGTATGTGAAGAATGCGAAAGTATGAGACTGATGAGGGCTAATCCCAGGCCTAACCTAGTCATAACATGCGTTATCCTCTAAAATATTGATCGAAACCAGGTTGAGTGGACTGTTTCTGTGTGGTACCACATTACTGCGTGATCCAAACCAGGAAGAACCCCGTATCTAGCCATCAAGTATGAGAAATATGCGAAAGTATGAGCCTGATGAGGGCAAATCCTAGACCTAACCCAGACCTAACATGCGTTATCCTCAAAAATATTGATCGAAACCAGGTTTAATGGACTGTTTCAGTGTGGTACCACATTACTACGTGATCCAAACCAGAAAAGGCCCAGAATCTGGCCATCCAGTATGAGAAATATGCGAAAGCATGACCCTGATGAGACTATCCCAGACCTAACTTGAGTTGTCCTCTAAAATAGTGATGGAAACCAGGTTTAATTGACTGTTTCAGTGTGGTACTACATTACTACGTGATGCAATCCAGAAATAGCCCAGGATCTAGCCATGAATTATGAGAAATATGCGAAAGTATGAGCCTGATGAGGGCAAATCCTAGACCTCACCCAGACCTAACATGCGTTATCCTCAAAAATATTGATCGAAACCAGGTTTAATGGACATTTTCAGTGTGGTACCACATTACTACGTGATCCAAACCAGAAAAGGCCCAGAATCTGGCCATCAAGTATGAGAAATATGCGAAAGTATGACCCTGATGAGAGCAAATCCCAGGCCTAACCTAGACGTAACATGCGTTGTCCTCTAAAATATTGATGGTAACCAGGTTGAATTGACTGTTTCAGTGTTGTACTACATTACTGCGTGACGCAATCCAGAAAAAGCCCAGGATCTAGCCATCAAGTATGAGAAACATGCGAAAGAGTGAGTCTGATGAGAGCAAATCCCACACCTAAACTAGACCTAACATGCGTTATCCTCTAAAATATTGATCGAAACCAGGTTTAATGGACTGTTTCAGTGTGGAACCACATCACTACGTGATCCAAACCAGAAAAATACCCAGGATCCGTTCAAGAAGTATGTGAAGAATGCGAAAGTATGTGTCTGATGAGGGAAAATCCCAGGCCTAACCTAGACCTATCATGCGTTGCCCTCAAAAATATTTATCAGTACCAGGTTTAGTTGAATGTTTCAGTGTGGTACCACATTTCTACGTGATCCAAACCAGAAAAAACCCAGGATCAGTGCAACAAGTATGTGAAAAACGCGAAACGATGAGCGTGATGAGGGCAAATCCCAGACCTATCCTAGACCTAACATGCGTTATCCTCAAAAATATTGATCGAAACCAGGCTTAATCGACTGCTTCAGTGTGGTACCACATTACTACCTGATCCAAACCAGAAAAATACCCAGGATCTGTTCAACAAGTATGTGCAGAACGCGAAAATATGACCCTGATGAGGGCAAATCCCAGACCTGTACCAGACCTAACTAGCGTTATCATCTAAGATATTGATCGAAACCAGGTTTAATCGACTGTTTCAGTGTGGTACCACATTACTACGTGATCCAAACCTGAAAAAGCACAGAATCTGGCCATCAAGTATGAGAAATTTGCGAAAGTACGAGCCTGATAAGAGCAAATCCCAGACCTAACCTAGACATAACATGCGTTATCCTCTAAAATATTGATCGAAACCAGGTTTAATGGACTGTTTCAGTGTGGTACCACAGTACTACAGGATCCAAACTAGAAAAAGTCCAGAATCTGGCCATCAAGTATGAGAAATATGCGAAAGTACGAGCCTGATGAGAGCAAATCCCAGACCTAACCATGACCTATCATGCGTTATTCTCTAAAATATTGATCGAAACCAGGTTTAATGGACTGTTTCAGTGTGGTACCACATTACTACGTGATCCAAAACAGAAAAAACCCAGGATCTGTTCAACAAGTATGTGAAAAACGCGAAACTATGAGCCTGATGAGGGCAAATTCCAGACCTATCCCAGACCCAACATGCGTTATCCGCTAAAACATTTATCAAGACCAGGTTTAATTGAATGTTTCAGTGTGGTACCGCATTACTACGTGATCCAAACCACAAAAAACCCAGGATCCGTTCAACAAGTATGTGACGAATGCGAAAGTATGTGTCTGATGAGGGCAAATCCCAGGCCTAACCTAGATCTAACATGCGTTATCCTCAAAAATATTGTTCGAAACCAGGTTTAATGGACTGTTTCAGTGTGCTACCACATCACTACGTGATCCAAACCAGAAAAAACCCAGGATCCGTTCAACAAGTATGTGAAGAATGCGAAAATATGACGCTGATGAGGGCAAATCCCAGACCTATACCAGACCTAACTTGCGTTATCCTCAAAAATATTGATCGAAACCAGGTTTAATGGACTGTTTCAGTGTGCTATCACATTACTACGTGATCCAAACCGGAAAAAGCACAGAATCAGGCCATCAAGTATGAGAAATTTGCGGAAGTACGAGCCTGATGAGAGCAAATCCCAGACCTAACCTAGACCTAACATGAGTTATTCTCAAAAATATTGATCGAAAGCAGGTTGAATCGACAGTTTCAGTGTGGTACCACATTACTATGTGATCCAAACCACAAAAAACCCAGGATCCGTTCAACAAGTATGTGAAGAATGCGAAGGTATGTGTCCGATGAGGGAAAATCCCAGGCCTAACCTAGACCTAACATGCGTTATCCTCTAAAATATTCATCGAAACCAGGTTTAATGGACTGTTTCAGTGTGCTATCACATTACTACGTGATCCAAACCGGAAAAAGCACAGAATCAGGCCATCAAGTATGAGAAATTTGCGGAAGTACGAGCCTGATGAGAGCAAATCCCAGACCTAACCTAGACCTAACATGAGTTATTCTCAAAAATATTGATCGAAAGCAGGTTGAATCGACTGTTTCAGTGTGGTACCACATTACTATGTGATCCAAACCAGAAAAGAAACCCAGGATCTGTTCAACAAGTATGTGAAGAACGCGGAAATATGACCCTGATGAGGGCAAATCCCGGGCCTAACCTAGACCTAACATGCGTTATCCTCAAAAATATTGATCGAAACCAGGCTTAATCGACTGCTTCAGTGTGGTACCACATTACTACCTGATCCAAACCAGAAAAATACCCAGGATCTGTTCAACAAGTATGTGAAGAACGCGAAAATATGACCCTGATGAGGGCAAATCCCAGACCTATACCAGACCTAACTTGCGTTGTCCTCTGAAATATTGTTGGAAACCAGGTTTAATTGACTGTTTCAGTGTGGTACCACATTACTACGTGATCCAATCCAGAAAAAGCCCTGGATCTAGCCATCAAGTAAGAGAAATATGCGAAAGTATGAGCCTGATGAGGGCAAATCCTACACCTAACCCAGACCTAACATGTGTTATCCTCTAAAATATTTATCAAGACCAGGTTTAAATGAATGTTTCAGTGTGGTACCACATTACTACGTGATCCAAACCTGAAAAAGCACAGAATCTGGCCATCAAGTATGAGAAATTTGCGAAAGTACGAGCCTGATAAGAGCAAATCCCAGACCTAACCTAGACATAACATGCGTTATCCTCTTAAATATTGATCGAAACCAGGTTTAATGGACTGTTTCAGTGTGGTACCACAGTACTACAGGATCCAAACCAGAAAAAGTCCAGAATCTGGCCATCAAGTATGAGAAATATGCGAAAGTACGAGCCTGATGAGAGCAAATCCCAGACCTAACCATGACCTATCATGCGTTATTCTCTAAAATATTGATCGAAACCAGGTTTAATGGACTGTTTCAGTGTGGTACCACATTACTACGTGATCCAAAACAGAAAAAACCCAGGATCTGTTCAACAAGTATGTGAAAAACGCGAAACTTTGAGCCTGATGAGGGCAAATTCCAGACCTATCCCAGACCCAACATGCGTTATCCGCTAAAACATTTATCAAGACCAGGTTTAATTGAATGTTTCAGTGTGGTACCGCATTACTACGTGATCCAAACCACAAAAAACCCAGGATCCGTTCAACAAGTATGTGACGAATGCGAAAGTATGTGTCTGATGAGGGCAAATCCCAGGCCTAACCTAGATCTAACATGCGTTATCCTCAAAGATATTGTTCGAAACCAGGTTTAATGGACTGTTTCAGTGTGCTACCACATCACTACGTGATCCAAACCAGAAAAAACCCAGGATCCGTTCAACAAGTATGTGAAGAATGCGAAAGTATGTGTCTGATGAGGGCAAATCACAGGCCTAACCTAGACATAACATGCGTTATCCTCTAAAATATTGATCGAAACCAGGTTTAATGGACTGTTTCAGTGTGGTACCACATTACTACGGGATCCAAACCTGAAAAAGCACAGAATCAGGCCATCAAGTATGAGAAATTTGCGAAAGTACGAGCCTGATGAGAGCAAATCCCAGACCTAACCTAGACCTAACATGAGTTATTCTCAAAAATATTGATCGAAAGCAGGTTTAATCGACAGTTTCAGTGTGGTACCACATTACTACGTGATCCGAACCAGAAAAAACCCAGGATACGTTCAACAAGTATGTGAAGAATGCAAAAGTATGAACCTGACGAGGGCAAATCCCAGACCTATCCCAGACATAACTAGCGTTATCATCTAAGATATTGATCGAAACCAGGTTTAATCGACTGTTTCAGTGTGGTACCACATTACTACGTGATCCAAACCAGAAAAAGCACAGAATCTGGCCATCAAGTATGAGAAATTTGCGAAAGTACGAGCCTGATAAGAGCAAATCCCAGACCTAACCTAGACCTAACAGGAGTTATTCTCAAAAATATTGATCGAAACCAGGTTAAATGGACTGCTTCAGTGAGGTACGACATTACTACGTGATCCAAACCACAAAAAACCCAGGATCCGTTCAACAAGTATGTGACGAATGCGAAAGTATGTGTCTGATGAGGGCAAATCCCAGGCCTAACCTAGATCTAACATGCGTTATCCTCAAAAATATTGTTCGAAACCAGGTTTAATGGACTGTTTCAGTGTGGTACCACATTACTACGTGATCCAAACCAGAAAAAACCCAGGATCTGTTCAACAAGAATGTGAAAAACGCGAAACTATGAGCCTGATGAGGGCAAATTCCAGACCTATCCCAGACCCAACATGCGTTATCCGCTAAAACATTTATCAAGACCAGGTTTAATTGAATGTTTCAGTGTGGTACCGCATTACTACGTGATCCAAACCACAAAAAACCCAGGACCCGTTCAACAAGTATGTGACGAATGCGAAAGTATGTGTCTGATGAGGGCACATCCCAGGCCTAACCTAGACCTAACATGCGTTATCCTCAAAAATATTGTTCGAAACCAGGTTTAATGGACTGTTTCAGTGTGCTACCACATTACTACGTGATCCAAACCAGAAAAAACCCAGGATCCGTTCAACAAGTATGTGAAGAATGCGAAAGTATGTGTCTGATGAGGGCAAATCACAGGCCTAACCTAGACATAACTTGCGTTGTCCTCTAAAATATTGATGGAAACCAGGTTTAATTGACTGTTTCAGTGTGGTACCACATTACTACGTGATCCAAACCACAAAAAACCCAGGATCCGTTCAACAAGTATGTGAAGAATGCGAAAGTGTGTGTCTGATGAGGGCAAATCCCAGGCCTAACCTAGACAGAACATGCGTTATCCTCTAAAATATTGATCGAAACCAGGTTTAATCGACTGTTTCAGTGTGGTACCACATTACTACGTGATCCAAAACAGAAAAAGCCCAGGATCTGTTCAACAAGTATGTGACGCATGCGAAAGTATGTGTCTGATGAGGGCAAATCCCAGGCCTAACCTAGATCTAACATGCGTTATCCTCTAAAATAATGATCGAAACCAGGTTCAATGGACTGTTTCAGTGTGGTACCACATCACTACGTGATCCAAACCAGAAAAATACCCAGGATCCGTTCAACAAGTATGTGAAGAATGCGAAGGTATGTGTCCGATGAGGGAAAATCCCAGGCCTAACCTAGACCTAACATGCGTTATCCTCTAAAATATTGATCGAAACCAGGTTTAATGGACTGTTTCAGTGTGCTATCACATTACTACGTGATCCAAACCGGAAAAAGCACAGAATCAGGCCATCAAGTATGAGAAATTTGCGAAAGTACGAGCCTGATGAGAGCAAATCCCAGACCTAACCTAGACCTAACATGAGTTATTCTCAAAAATATTGATCGAAAGCAGGTTTAATCGACAGTTTCAGTGTGGTACCCCATTACTACGTGATCCAAACCAGAAAAAACCCAGGATCCGTTCAACAAGTATGTGAAGAATGCGAAAGTATGTGTCTGATGAGGGAAAATCCCAGGCCTAACCTAGACAGAACATGCGTTATCCTCTAAAATATTGATCGAATCCAGGTTTAATGGACTGTTTCAGTGTGATACCACATTACTACGTGATCCAAACCAGAAAAAACCCAGGATCCGTTCAACAAGTATGTGAAGAATGCGAAAGTATGAGTCTGATGAAGGAAAATCCCAGACCTAACCTAGACCTAACATGAGTTATTCTCTAAAATATTGATCGAAACCAGGTTTAATGGACTGTTTCAGTGTGCTACCACATTACTACGTGATCCAATGCAGAAATAGCTCAGGATCTAGCTATGAAGTATGAGAAATATGCGAAAGTATGAGCCTGATGAGGGCAAATCCCAGACATAACCTAGACCTAACATGTGTTATCCTCTAAAATAAAAATCGAAACCAGGTGTATTGGTATGCTTCAGTGTGGTACCACATTACTACGTGATCGAAACCAGAAAAAACCCGGGATCTGTTCAAGAAGTATGTGAAGAATGCGAAAGTATGAGACTGATGAGGGCTAATCCCAGGCCTAACCTAGTCATAACATGCGTTATCCTCTAAAATATTGATCGAAACCAGGTTGAGTGGACTGTTTCTGTGTGGTACCACATTACTGCGTGATCCAAACCAGGAAGAACCCCGTATCTAGCCATCAAGTATGAGAAATATGCGAAAGTATGAGCCTGATGAGGGCAAATCCTAGACCTAACCCAGACCTAACATGCGTTATCCTCAAAAATATTGATCGAAACCAGGTTTAATGGACTGTTTCAGTGTGGTACCACATTACTACGTGATCCAAACCAGAAAAGGCCCAGAATCTGGCCATCCAGTATGAGAAATATGCGAAAGCATGACCCTGATGAGACTATCCCAGACCTAACTTGAGTTGTCCTCTAAAATAGTGATGGAAACCAGGTTTAATTGACTGTTTCAGTGTGGTACTACATTACTACGTGATGCAATCCAGAAATAGCCCAGGATCTAGCCATGAATTATGAGAAATATGCGAAAGTATGAGCCTGATGAGGGCAAATCCTAGACCTCACCCAGACCTAACATGCGTTATCCTCAAAAATATTGATCGAAACCAGGTTTAATGGACATTTTCAGTGTGGTACCACATTACTACGTGATCCAAACCAGAAAAGGCCCAGAATCTGGCCATCAAGTATGAGAAATATGCGAAAGTATGACCCTGATGAGAGCAAATCCCAGGCCTAACCTAGACGTAACATGCGTTGTCCTCTAAAATATTGATGGTAACCAGGTTGAATTGACTGTTTCAGTGTTGTACTACATTACTGCGTGACGCAATCCAGAAAAAGCCCAGGATCTAGCCATCAAGTATGAGAAACATGCGAAAGAGTGAGTCTGATGAGAGCAAATCCCACACCTAAACTAGACCTAACATGCGTTATCCTCTAAAATATTGATCGAAACCAGGTTTAATGGACTGTTTCAGTGTGGAACCACATCACTACGTGATCCAAACCAGAAAAATACCCAGGATCCGTTCAAGAAGTATGTGAAGAATGCGAAAGTATGTGTCTGATGAGGGAAAATCCCAGGCCTAACCTAGACCTATCATGCGTTGCCCTCAAAAATATTTATCAGTACCAGGTTTAGTTGAATGTTTCAGTGTGGTACCACATTTCTACGTGATCCAAACCAGAAAAAACCCAGGATCAGTGCAACAAGTATGTGAAAAACGCGAAACGATGAGCGTGATGAGGGCAAATCCCAGACCTATCCTAGACCTAACATGCGTTATCCTCAAAAATATTGATCGAAACCAGGCTTAATCGACTGCTTCAGTGTGGTACCACATTACTACCTGATCCAAACCAGAAAAATACCCAGGATCTGTTCAACAAGTATGTGCAGAACGCGAAAATATGACCCTGATGAGGGCAAATCCCAGACCTGTACCAGACCTAACTAGCGTTATCATCTAAGATATTGATCGAAACCAGGTTTAATCGACTGTTTCAGTGTGGTACCACATTACTACGTGATCCAAACCTGAAAAAGCACAGAATCTGGCCATCAAGTATGAGAAATTTGCGAAAGTACGAGCCTGATAAGAGCAAATCCCAGACCTAACCTAGACATAACATGCGTTATCCTCTAAAATATTGATCGAAACCAGGTTTAATGGACTGTTTCAGTGTGGTACCACAGTACTACAGGATCCAAACTAGAAAAAGTCCAGAATCTGGCCATCAAGTATGAGAAATATGCGAAAGTACGAGCCTGATGAGAGCAAATCCCAGACCTAACCATGACCTATCATGCGTTATTCTCTAAAATATTGATCGAAACCAGGTTTAATGGACTGTTTCAGTGTGGTACCACATTACTACGTGATCCAAAACAGAAAAAACCCAGGATCTGTTCAACAAGTATGTGAAAAACGCGAAACTATGAGCCTGATGAGGGCAAATTCCAGACCTATCCCAGACCCAACATGCGTTATCCGCTAAAACATTTATCAAGACCAGGTTTAATTGAATGTTTCAGTGTGGTACCGCATTACTACGTGATCCAAACCACAAAAAACCCAGGATCCGTTCAACAAGTATGTGACGAATGCGAAAGTATGTGTCTGATGAGGGCAAATCCCAGGCCTAACCTAGACCTAACATGCGTTATCCTCTAAAATATTAATCGAAACCAGGTTTAATGGTCTGTTTCAGTGTGGTAACACATTACCACGTGATCCAAACCAGAAAAAGCAAATGATCTGGTTAACAAGTAAGAGAAATATGCGAAAGTATTAGCCTCATGAGGGCAAATCACAGACCTAACCCAGACCTAACATGCGTTATCCTCTAAAATATTGATCGACACCAGGTTTACTCGACTGTTTCAGTGTGGTACCACATTACTAAGTGATCCAACCCAGAAAAAGACCAGAATCTGGCAATCAAGTATCAGAAATATGCGAAAGTATGAACCTGATGAGGGCAAATCCCAGACCTAACCTAGACCTAACATGCGTTAACCTCTAAAATACTGATCGAAACCTGGTTTAATCGACTGTTTCAGTGTGGTACCACACTACTATGTGATCCAAACCAGAAAAGACCCAGGCTCTGTTCAAGCAGTATGTGAAGAATGAGGAAGTATGAGACTGATGAGGGCAAATCCCAGACCTAATCCAGACCTAACATGCGTTATCATTTAAAATACTGATCGAAACCTGGTTTAATCGACTGTTTCAGTGTGGTACCACATTACTATATGATCCCAACCAGAAAAGACCCAGGCTCTGTTCAAGAAGTATGTGAAGAATGAGGAAGTATGAGACTGATGAGGGCAAATCCCAGACCTAATCCAGACCTAACATGCGTTATCATCTAAAATACTGATCGAAACCTGGTTTAATCGACTGTTTCAGTGTGGTACCACATTACTACGTGATCCAAACCAGAAAAAATCCGGGATCTGTTCAACAAGTGTGTGATGAATGCGAAAGTATGAGTCTGATGAGGGCAAATCCAGGGCCTAACCTAGACCTACCATGCGTTATCCTCTAACACATTGATCGAAACCAGGTTTAATGGACTGTTTCAGTGTGGTACCACATTACTACGTGATCCAAACCAGAAAAAACCCGGGATCTGTTCAACAAGTATGTGAAGAATGCGAAAGGATGAGTCTGATGAGGGCAAATCCCAGGCCTGTCCTAGACCTAACATGAGTTATCCTGTAAAGTATTCATCGAAACTAGGTTTAATCGATTGTTTCAGTGTGGTGCCACATTACTACGTGATCCAAACCAGAAAACACCCAGGAACTGTTCAAGAAGTATGTGAAGAATGAGGTAGTATGAGACTGATGATGGCAAATCCTAGACCTAACCCAGACCTAACTTTTTTTTTTTTTTTTTTTTTTTTTTTTTTTTTTTTTTTTTTGTCGTGGGGAAAATCTTCGAAAGACTCCCTCCCACCTCCTTGGGGAGAGGTGGGAGGGGTGTGTGGGATTCCCCGAGCCCGTACAACGACAGGCGCGGGACCTACCCACTAAAAACCCCACGGTGACCCTTCGGCACGCTTTGGGAGGATACCGGGAATCGCTCGAAGCATTCTTCCGGTATCCTCCCCGTGCCCGCGCTTTCGCGCCCATCCCCCGGGTGGACAATCGGTCCCCCCAGTAGACACACTGCCTCATAGCGGCGGGACGGGGCCACTCCATCCCGCCGCTATCCGTCCCGGGGCCGCGTTTAGTGGCGGCTGCGAGCCCCAACTCGCAACCGCCCGCGACCCCGTTTCCACCCCTCGGCGGCCGGGCGTTCATGGCCGCACCAGACCGCCGAGGGTGCCTCCCCTTGCGTCGGACCGGTAGGGGGAGGCACTCCTACCCCCAATCCCTCAGGGGCTGCCAGCCTTTCAGCTGCAGTACGGGCTTAACGAACCCGGGGTACCCGAGTCATACACACACCGTAAGCCTCCTGTTGGTCGTCACAACGACCCATTCACAATTCCCTATTGGTTTTGTGAATGGTACGTGACGGCAGGAGGAACGGGGGTCTTGGCTTAACCGCCTGGGCCACGAGTATGGCGACTCTATAAAATCGCCCTCCAATCCTAAGCTATGGTGCGCGGCGATGGGATGCATGGTTGGGGGAGAAGGCCCAATCCCAAGCGACCACCTCCGGGGAACCTGCCGAACCCCCGGAGTATTAGGCTTACCCGGGTAAGGCGGCTCTGCCCGGGTGGACCTTTATTTCCGACCATCTCGTGGGATTCTTATGGACACAGAAAATAAAATGGGGATGGGGCGGGTTTTGTCGGTTGGGGAGGACGGAGACGGGGTTGGGGTTAGGGTGGCGGCGCTCGCGCCCCACTCAGCGCCAGGTCCGGCTTCGTGGAGGGTGGAGGAGGACGACGAGACGGCGTCGGTCTCGTCCTTCTCCTCCAGCACGAGCCACATAGGCTCTAAGAGGAAGAGGACGGGGCAGGCCGTCGTCGAGGTGGGCGGGGCGATGAGCCCGTCGGTGAGGCTGAGTTGCCTCAGGGACGAGGTGACCGAGGAGATATCGGAGAGGATCTCCTCGTCCCTGAGGCGGGTGGAGAAAGTCGCCGCTGCCTGCGCCTTTAAGGGGCAGAAAAGCGGTGGCGCGGAGGCCCTGAAGGCCGCGGCGGCGGAAATGAGGGAGGCGGCGCGGGAGCTCAGAGGGCGGAACGCCCGTCTGCAGCTCCTGTTGGAGGAGGAGCGACAGGGGAGGAGGAGGGCAGAGGCGCTGTGGAACAGCGCGGCTCTCCCTCCCATCCTCCCTCCTCCTCCACCGCCGCGTCCCACGGCGGAGGTAAATAAGCGGAGTGCGGCGGCAGTGGTGCGGGGCACCGCGGGCCCCTCCACCCGCACTCCGCCCGTGAAGAAGTCCCCGTCCTCCTCAGAAGACGATCTTCTGAGGAGGATTGGGGACATGATTGATGGCAAGCTGGCCGCCTTCCGGGAGGAGCTCCTCGCCGGAAGAGCGGTCAGCAGGAAGGCGGTGCCTCCCCGACCTGTTCCGGTACAGTCGGGGAAGGCAAAGAAGGGCGGAGTGAAGGCTCCGCCCAGCGTTGCGGCACCAGGGCCCCGGGTCGCGACCCCCAAGGGGGGTGGTGTACCCGTGGTCGCGGTGGTCGCGTCCTCCACAGCACCCTCCCAAGGGGGGGTGGCGTGGAGTGAGGTGGTGGGGCGGAAGGCGAAGCGGGCGGCGAGGAAGGCCTCGCAACCGCAGCCTCCGCCTCCGCCGCCGGCGGCCAAGGTAAAGGCCGCGAAGGTCGGGAAGGCACGACCAGGTCGTCCCCCAAAAACGGCAGCGGTGACGCTGACCGTTGCGCAGGGGGGCGACCTGACCCTCGCGGAGGCGATGCGGCTCGCCAGGGAGAATATCTCCCTGGAAGAGCTGGGCATCGCCTCCGTGAGGGCGAAGAGGGCCGTGACCGGGGGTCTCTTGCTGGAGATCCCCGGTGCAGAAGGCGGCGCGAAGGCGGATCGTCTCGCCCAGAGGCTCCGGGAGCAGCTGGGCGAGCGAGGTGTCCGGGTCGCCCGGCCCACGAAGCGCACGGAGATGCGCGTTTGTGGGCTGGACGACTCGGTCAGCGCACAGGATGTGTCCCGTGCCCTTGCGAGGGCGGGGGACTGTCCTGTGGAGGACCTGCGGATCGGAGAGATCCGCAGGTCGCCCTCCGGCCTCGGGTCGGTGTGGGCCCGGTGCCCCCTCTCCGCCGCCCGTAAGGTGGCGGAATCCGGGAGGGTGTTGGTGGGGTGGGTTTCGGCGCGAGTGGAAATCCTCGCGCCGCGCCCGCTCCAGTGTCACCGCTGCCTCGAATTGGGGCACGTGAGGCAGTGGTGCACCTCGCCGGTGGACCGCAGCGGTCAGTGTTACCGCTGCGGTGCCAAAGAGCACCGTGCGAGCCAGTGCTCGGCGGCCCCCCACTGCCCGCTGTGTGCGGACATGGGGAGGCCAGCTGATCACAGGGTGGGGAGCAAGAAGTGCTCCCCCCCCTCCCGGAAGGAGAGGAAGAGGCGGGCTGCACCGGCTCCGGTGCCGAGGGCGGTGGCATCGTCCTCCATGGAGGTGGACGGTGCTACGGGGACGGACGGCCGGGAGGAGGCTGGCGCGGCCATTAATTAATGCCGCCCCGCCTCCTCCTCCAGGCCAACCTCAACCACTGCCGCGCGGCACAGGACTTGATGTCCCAAGTCCTCGCGGAGTGGGGGGTTGGCCTGGCGGTCGCCGCCGAGCCGTACCGCGTCCCTGATCACCCTCATTGGGTGGGCGACGCGGACGGCTTGGTGGCGACGGTATGGGGAGGGGGCGACGGGTCCCCACCGTTCTCCTTGTTGGAGCGCGGTCGGGGATTCGTCGCCGTGGACTGGGGGGGAGTCGCTGTGGTGGGGTGCTACATTTCGCCCCGTAGCGGTCACGCTGCGTTCGAGCTGTACTTGGCCGAGGTCGCGGCATGCGTGCAGCGCTACGCGGCCCGGCCGGTGCTGGTCCTGGGGGATTTTAATGCCAAGTCGGTGGCTTGGGGATCCCCCAGGACCTCCGTTCGCGGCGGGATCCTGGGCGATTGGGCGGCGGGGCTCGACCTCCGGGTATTGAACCGGGGGTCGGAGCACACATGCGTGCGGCGATATGGGGGGTCCATCGTGGATGTTGGATTCGCGACCCCCAACGCCGTGCGCATGGTGTCGGGTTGGCACGTGGTCGCGGGGGCAGAGACACTCTCCGATCACCGGTACATCCGGATGGAGGTCTCTGCCGCCGCGAGTGCATCCCGACACGGCCGCCTGCGTGGCACCCCACCACGCCGCTGGGCGCTTCGGCGCCTGGACAAGGACGCCCTGATGGCAGCTGCCCTCGCTGCAACTTGGCCGCAGGGAGCGGCCGAGTTGCCGAGCATAGAGGAGGAGGTCGCCCGGCTCGGGGCATTGGTCGCGGGTATTTGCGACGCGGCGATGCCTCGGGTCGGGCGGGCTTCTCCTCGCCGGGCGGTGTACTGGTGGTCGGACGCGATCGCGGAGTTGCGAGTCGCGACTGTCCGCGCCCGACGCCAGTACACCCGCGCGCGCCGTCGTCAACGTACAGGCGACGACGTGGCGCGAGCGAGGGCAGCTGATGACCTGTATGGAGCATACCGCGTGGCGCGGGTTGCTCTGCAGGTCGCCATCAAACGGGCCAAGACCCAGGCATGGAAGGAGCTCCTCCAGACCCTTGATGACGATCCATGGGGGCGCCCATATAAGGTGGTGCTGAATAAGCTCCGCCCGTGGGCGCCCCCCGTCACCGAGGGTCTTGACCCCCGGCTGCTGGAGGACGTGGTCAATACACTCTTCCCAATTGGGGAGAGGGGACCGCGTCCTCCGGCGGCGGCGGCTGTCCCAGTGGAGTGGACGGCCGAGCTGGGGGTCACGCAGGAGGAGCTGGCAGCGGCCATCAGACGGCTCGGGGTTCGTAACACGGCCCCGGGTCCGGATGGTGTGCCCGGCCGGGTTTGGGTCTTGACCCAGGGCGTCCTTGGGGCCGACCTCAGGCGGTTGTTCGACCGCTGCCTGAGGGACGGGCGATTCCCCCCCAGTTGGAAGGTGGCGAGGATGGTCCTCCTCCGGAAGGAGGGTCGGCCCGCGGAGTCTCCCTCCGCATACCGGCCCATTTGTCTCCTCGACGAGGTGGGCAAGCTCTTCGAGCGGGTGATTGCTGCCCGCCTCGTCGAGCACCTGTCGCGGGGTGATCCCGGTCTGGCCGACTGCCAGTTCGGTTTCCGGGGGGGCCGATCGACTATCGACGCGATAGGTCGTGTGAGGGCCCTCTCGGAGGCGGCCGTCTCCCGGGGAGGGGTGGCATTGGCAATATCCTTGGATATTGCCAATGCCTTTAACACCCTCCCCTGGGAAGAGATAAGGAGGGGGTTCGAATATCATCGAGTCCCCCCTTGTCTCAGGGCGGTCGTCGGGGATTATCTCCGCGGCAGGTGGATCGAGTATCCGGGCCGGGATGGTGATATGCGGAGGGAGGTGTACTGCGGTGTTCCGCAGGGGTCGGTCCTCGGGCCACTCCTGTGGAACATCGCGTACGACTCGGTGTTGCGGGCCGGCCTCCCCGACGGCGTCAGCACGGTGTGTTATGCGGATGACACACTGGTGCTGGCCGTCGGGGCGCACTGGGGGAGGGCCATGCGTCGCGCGGAGGAGGGGTCGCAACGCGTCGTCGACCGGATCAGGGGGATGGGGATGACGGTGGCGGTCCATAAGACCGAGGTGATTGCGTTTCATTCACCTCGGCAGGATCCGCCACCCCCTCTGATTCGGGTGGGTGGGGCTGACATCGAGGTGAAGCCCCAGATCAGGTATCTGGGGCTGATCCTCGATAGCCACTGGCGTTTCGAGAAGCATTTCCGCTGCCTGGTCCCCCGGTTGGAAAGGATGGTTGCGGCTCTGGGCCGGATCCTGCCCAACCTGGGGGGCCCGGCGGGCCGAGTTCGTCGCCTCTATGTGGCAATGGTCCAGTCGGTGGCCCTATACGGGGCCCCCGTCTGGGCGGACGACCTGGCTGCCTCCCGGCGCAGCATGACTATGCTGCGTCGGGTGCAGAGGCGCATGGCGCTCAGGGTCGTCCGCGGGTATCGGACCATGTCACATGAGGCGGCGACGGTTCTAGCGGGGATGCCGCCCATGGACCTGCTCGCGCGGTCGCACGCGGTGATGTACCGGCACCGCGTCGACCGTCGCGCGGGGGTGGGGGCGGTCCCGGGCGGGCAGGAACCTGCTTGGGGCGATTTGAAGCGCCAGGCCCGGCAGTCCGTGTTGCTCGCGTGGCAGGAGCGGCTGGCTCTGCCAACCGCGGGGCACCGGACTGTCGGGGCGGTTCGGCCACTCCTGAAGGAGTGGCTGGACAGAGGCCATGGCAGCCTCACCTACCGGATGGCACAGGTATTTTCCGGGCATGGCAGCTTCGGAAGATACCTGTGCCGGATAGGGAAGGAGCCGACGGCGCGTTGCTGCCACTGCGACGCTGAGCAGGACACGGCGGATCATACCCTGGAGGTATGCCCCGCGTGGGAGGGGGAGCGCCGTGTCCTGGTCGGCGTCGTCGGGCGGGATGTCTCGCTGCCGGGCGTGGTGCGCGCCATGCTCGGCAGCGAGGAGAAGTGGAGGGCCGTGGCCTCCTTCTGCGAGAACGTAATGTTGCAGAAGGAGGCCGCGGGGAGGGAGCGCGAGCTTGAGCGGCGTGCTGAAGCTCGCGCTCGTGCGGTGGCCCGAGGTCGTCGCCCGGTCGCGAGGCGTCGCGGGCGGCCGCCTCGGCGTGGCGGATGACCTAGGCTGGGAGGGGGGTCCTGAGGGGACCCTCCTCCCGCCAGGCGGCGCCGGGTCGGACCGGTTGGGGGTAGGAGTGCCTCCCCCTACCGGTCCGACGCAAGGGGAGGCACCCTCGGCGGTCTGGTGCGGCCATGAACGCCCGGCCGCCGAGGGGTGGAAAGGGGGTCGCGGGCGGTTGCGAGTTGGGGCTCGCAGCCGCCACTAAACGCGGCCCCGGGACGGATAGCGGCGGGATGGAGTGGCCCCGTCCCGCCGCTATGAGGCAGTGTGTCTACTGGGGGGACCGATTGTCCCGCCGGGGGATGGGCGCGAAAGCGCGGGCACGGGGAGGATACCGGAAGAATGCTTCGAGCGATTCCCGGTATCCTCCCAAAGCGTGCCGAAGGGTCACCGTGGGGTTTTTAGTGGGTAGGTCCCGCGCCTGTCGTTGTACGGGCGCGGGGAATCCCACACACCCCTCCCACCTCTCCCCAAGGAGGTGGGAGGGAGTCTTTCGAAGATTTTCCCCACGACAAAAAAAAAAAAAAAAAAAAAAAAAAAAAAAAAAAACTCCTACCCCCAACCGGTCCGACCCGGCGCCGCCTGGCGGGAGGAGGGTCCCCTCAGGACCCCCCTCTCAGCCTAGGTCATCCGCCACGCCGAGGCGGCCGCCCGCGACGCCTCGCGACCGGGCGACGACCTCGGGCCACCGCACGGGCGCGAGCTTCAGCACGCCGCTGAAGCTCGCGCTCCCTCCCCGCGGCCTCCTTCTGCAACATTACGTTCTCGCAGAAGGAGGCCACGGCCCTCCACTTCTCCTCGCTGCCGAGCATGGCGCGCACCACGCCCGGCAGCGAGACATCCCGCCCGACGACGCCGACCAGGACACGGCGCTCCCCCTCCCACGCGGGGCATACCACCAGGGTATGATCCGCCGTGTCCTGCTCAGCGTCGCAGTGGCAGCAACGCGCCGTCGGCTCCTTCCCTATCCGGCACAGGTATCTTCCGAAGCTGCCATGCCCGGAAAACACCTGTGCCAGCCGGTAGGTGAGGCTGCCATGGCCTCTGTCCAGCCACTCCTGCAGGAGTGGCCGAACAGCCCCGACAGTCCGGTGCCCCGCGGTTGGCAGAGCCAGCCGCTCCTGCCACGCGAGCAACACGGACTGCCGGGCCTGGCGCTTCAAATCGCCCCAAGCAGGTTCCTGCCCGCCCGGGACCGCCCCCACCCCCGCGCGACGGTCGACGCGGTGCCGGTACATCACCGCGTGCGACCGCGCGGGCAGGTCCATGGGCGGCATCCCCGCTAGAACCGTCGCCGCCTCATGTGACATGGTCCGATACCCGCGGACGACCCTGAGCGCCATGCGCCTCTGCACCCGACGCAGCATAGTCATGCTGCGCCGGGAGGCAGCCAGGTCGTCCGCCCAGACGGGGGCCCCGTATAGGGCCACCGACTGGACCATTGCCACATAGAGGCGACGAACTCGGCCCGCCGGGCCCCCCAGGTTGGGCAGGATCCGGCCCAGAGCCGCAACCATCCTTTCCAACCGGGGGACCAGGCAGCGGAAATGCTCCTCGAAACGCCAGTGGCTATCGAGGATCAGCCCCAGATACCTGATCTGGGGCTTCACCTCGATGTCAGCCCCACCCACCCGGAACAGAGGGGGTGGCGGATCCTGCCGAGGTGAGTGAAACGCAATCACCTCGGTCTTATGGACCGCCACCGTCATTCCCATCCCCCTGATCCGGTCGACGACGCGTTGCGACCCCTCCTCCGCGCGACGCATGGCCCTCCCCCAGTGCGCCCCGACGGCCAGCACCAATGTGTCATCCGCAGAACACACCGTGCTGACGCCGTCGGGGAGGCCGGCCCGCAACACCGAGTCGTACGCGATGTTCCACAGGAGTGGCCCGAGGACCGACCCCTGCGGAACACCGCAGTACACCTCCCTCCGCATATCACCATCCCGGCCCGGATACTCGATCCACCTGCCGCGGAGATAATCCCCGACGACCGCCCTGAGACAAGGGGGGACCCGATGATATTCGAGTCCCCTCCTTATCTCTTCCCAGGGGAGGGTGTTAAAGGCATTGGCAATATCCAAGGATATTGCCAATGCCACCCCTCCCCGGGAGACGGCCGCCTGCGAGAGGGCCCTCACACGACCTATCGCGTCGATAGTCGATCGGCCCCCCCGGAAACCGAACTGGCAGTCGGCCAGACCGGGATCACCCCGCGACAGGTGCTCGACGAGGCGGGCAGCAATCACACGCTCGAAGAGCTTGCCCACCTCGTCGAGGAGACAAATGGGCCGGTATGCGGAGGGAGACTCCGCGGGCCGACCCTCCTTCCGGAGGAGGACCATCCTCGCCACCTTCCAACTGGGGGGGAATCGCCCGTCCCTCAGGCAGCGGTCGAACAACCGCCTGAGGTCGGCCCCAAGGACGCCCTGGGTCAAGACCCAAACCCGGCCGGGCACACCATCTGGACCCGGGGCCGTGTTACGAACCCCGAGCCGTCTGATGGCCGCTGCCAGCTCCTCCTGCGTGACCCCCAGCTCGGCCGTCCACTCCACTGGGACAGGCGCCGCCGCCGGAGGACGCGGTCCCCTCTCCCCAATTGGGAAGAGTGTATTGACCACGTCCTCCAGCAGCCGGGGGTCAAGACCCTCGGTGACGGGGGGCGCCCACGGGCGGAGCTTATTCAGCACCACCTTATATGGGCGCCCCCATGGATCGTCATCAAGGGTCTGGAGGAGCTCCTTCCATGCCCGGGTCTTGGCCCGTTTGATGGCGACCTGCAGAGCAACCCGCGCCACGCGGTATGCTCCATACAGGTCATCAGCTGCCCTCGCTCGCGCCACGCCGTCGCCTGTACGTTGACGACGGCGCGCGCGGGTGTACTGGCGTCGGGCGAGGACAGTCGCGACTCGCAACTCCGCGATCGCGTCCGACCACCAGTACACCGCCCGGCGAGGAGAAGCCCGCCCGACCCGAGGCATCCCCGCGTCGCAAATACCCGCGACCAATGCTCCGAGCCGGGCGACCTCCTCCTCTATGCTCGGCAACTCGGCCGCTCCCTGCGGCCAAGTTGCAGCGAGGGCAGCTGCCATCAGGGCGTCCTTGTCCAGGCGCCGAAGCGCCCAGCGGGGTGGTGGGGTGCCACGCAGGCGGCCGTGTCGGGATGCACTCGCGGCGGCAGAGACCTCCATCCGGATGTACCGGTGATCGGAGAGTGTCTCTGCCCCCGCGACCACGTGCCAACCCGACACCATGCGCACGGCGTTGGGGGTCGCGAATCCAACATCCACGATGGACCCCCCATATCGCCGCACGCATGTGTGCTCCGATCCCCGGTTCAATACCCGGAGGTCGAGCCCCGCCGGCCAATCGCCCAGGATCCTGCCGCGAACGGAGGTCCTGGGGGATCCCCAAGCCACCGACTTGGCATTAAAATCCCCCAGGACCAGCACCGGCCGGGCCGCGTAGCGCTGCACGCATGCCGCGACCTCGGCCAAGTACAGCTCGAACGCAGCGTGACCGCTACGGGGCGAAATGTAGCACCCCACCACAGCGACTCCCCCCCCAGTCCACAGCGACGAATCCCCGACCGCGCTCCAACAAGGAGAACGGTGGGGACCCGTCGCCCCCTCCCCATACCGTCGCCACCAAGCCGTCCGCGTCGCCCACCCAATGAGGGTGATCAGGGACGTGGTACGGCACGGCGGCGACCGCCAGGCCAACCCCCCACTCCGCGAGGACTTGGGACATCAAGTCCTGTGCCGCGCGGCAGTGGTTGAGGTTGGCCTGGAGGAGGAGGCGGGGCGGCATTAATTAATGGCCGCGCCAGCCTCCTCCCGGCCGTCCGTCCCCGTAGCACCGTCCACCTCCATCGAGGACGATGCCACCGCCCTCGGCACCGGAGCCGGTGCAGTCCGCCTCTTCCTCTCCTTCCGGGAGGGGGGAAGAGCACTTCTTGCTCCCCACCCTGTGATCGGCTGCCTCCCCATATCCGCACACAGCGGGCAGTGGGGGGCCGCCGAGCACTGGCTCGCACGGTGCTCTTTGGCACCGCAGCTGTAACACTGATCGCTGCGGTCCACCGGCGAGGTGCACCACTGCCTCACGTGCCCCAATTCGAGGCAGCGGTGACACTGGAGCGGGCGCGGCGCGAGGATTTCCACTCGCGCCGAAACCCACCCCACCAACACCCTCCCGGATTCCGCCACCTTACGGGCGGCGGAGAGGGGCACCGGGCCCACACCGACCCGAGGCCGGAGGGCGACCTGCGGATCTCTCCGATCCGCAGGTCCTCCACAGGACAGTCCCCCGCCCTCGCAAGGGCACGGGACGCATCCTGTGCGCTGACCGAGTTGTCCAGCCCACAAACGCGCATCTCCGTGCGCTTCGTGGGCCGGGCGACCCGGACACCTCGCTCGCCCAGCTGCTCCCGGAGCCTCTGGGCGAGACGATCCGCCTTCGCGCCGCCTTCTGCACCGGGGATCTCCAGCAAGAGACCCCCGGTCACGGCCCTCTTCGCCCTCACGGAGGCGATGCCCAGCTCTTCCAGGGAGATATTCTCCCTGGCGAGCCGCATCGCCTCCGCGAGGGTCAGGTCGCCCCCCTGCGCAACGGTCAGCGTCACCGCTGCCGTTTTTGGGGGACGACCTGGTCGTGCCTTCCCGACCTTCGCGGCCTTTACCTTGGCCGCCGGCGGCGGAGGCGGAGGCTGCGGTTGCGAGGCCTTCCTCGCCGCCCGCTTCGCCTTCCGCCCCACCACCTCACTCCACGCCACCCCCCCTTGGGAGGGTGCTGTGGAGGATGCGACCACCGCGACCACGGGTACACCACCCCCCTTGGGGGTCGCGACCCGGGGCCCTGATGCCGCAACGCTGGGCGGAGCCTTCACTCCGCCCCTCTTTGCCTTCCCCGACTGTACCGGAACAGGTCGGGGGGGCACCGCCTTCCTGCTGACCGCTCTTCCGGCGAGGAGCTCCTCCCGGAAGGCGGCCAGCTTGCCATCAATCATGTCCCCAATCCTCCTCAGAAGATCGTCTTCTGAGGAGGACGGGGACTTCTTCACGGGCGGAGTGCGGGTGGAGGGGCCCGCGGTGCCCCGCACCACTGCCGCCGCACTCCGCTTATTTACCTCCGCCGAGGGACGCGGCGGTGGAGGAGGAGGGAGGATGGGAGAGAGGGCCGCGCTGTTCCACAGCGCCTCTGCCCTCCTCCACCCCTGTCACTCCTCCTCCAACAGGAGCTGCAGACGGGCGTTCCGCCCTCTGAGCTCCCGCGCCGCCTCCCTCATTTCCTCCGCCGCGGCCTTCAGGGACTCCGCGCCACCGCTTTTCTGCCCCTTAAAGGCGCAGGCAGCGGCGACTTTCTCCACCCGCCTCAGGGACGAGGAGATCCGCTCCGATATCTCTTCGGTCACCTCGTCCCTGAGGCAACTCAGCCTCACCGACGGGCTCATCGCCCCGCCCACCTCGACGACTGCCTGCCCCGTCCTCTTCCTCTTAGAGCCTATGTGGCTCGTGCTGGAGGAGAAGGACGAGACCGACGCCGTCTCGTCGTCCTCCTCCACCCTCCACGAAGCCGGACCTGGCGCTGAGTGGGGCGCGAGCGCCGCCACCCTAACCCCAACCCCGTCTCCGTCCTCCCCAACCGACAAAACCCGCCCCATCCCCATTTTATTTTCTGTGTCCATAATAATCCCACGAGATGGTCGGAAATAAAGGTCCACCCGGGCAGAGCCGCCTTACCCGGGTAAGCCTAATACTCCGGGGGTTCGGCAGGTTCCCCGGAGGTGGTCGCTTGGGATTGGGCCTTCTCCCCCAACCATGCATCCCATCGCCGCGCACCATAGCTTAGGATTGGAGGGCGATTTTATAGAGTCGCCATACTCGTTGCCCAGGCGGTTAAGCCAAGCCCCCCGTTCCTCCTGCCGTCACGTACCATTCACAAAACCAATAGGGAATTGTGAATGGGTCGTTGTGACGACCAACAGGAGGCTTACGGTGTGTGTATGACTCGGGTACCCCGGGTTCGTTAAGCCCGTACTGCAGCTGAAAGGCTGGCAGTCCCTGAGGGGAACCCAGACCTAACTTGCGTTATCCTCTAAAATATTGATCGAGACCAGGTTTAGTCGACTGTTTCAGTGTGGTACGACATTACTACGTGATCCAAACCAGAAAAAGTCCAGAATCTGGCCATCAAGTATCAGAAATATGCGAAAGTATGAGCCTGATGAGAGCAAATCCCAGACCTACCATAGACCTAACACGCGTTATCCTGTAAAATATTGATCGAAACCACGTTTAATGGAGTGTTTCAGTGTGGTACCGCATTACTACGTGATCGAAACCAAAAAAGGCTCATAATCTGGCCATCAAGTATGAAAAATATGCGAAAGTATGAGCCTGATGAGTGCAAATCCCAGACCTAACCTAAACCTAGCATGCGTTATCCTCAAAAATATTGTTCGAAACCAGGTTTAATGGTCTGTTACAGTGTGGTAACATATTACCACATGATCCAAACCAGAAAAAACCCAGGATCTGGCCAACAAGTATGTGAAGAATACGAAAGTATGAGACTGATGAGGGAAAATCCTAGACCTAATCCAGACCTAACTTGCGTTATCCTCTAAAATATTGATCGAGACCAGGTTTAGTCGACTGTTTCATTGTGGTACCACATTACTACGTTATCCAAACCAGAAAAAATCCGGGATCTGTTCAACTAGTGTGTGAAGAATGCGATAGTATGAGACTGATGGGGGCAAATCCTAGACCTAATCCAGACCTAACAAGCGTTATCCTCTAAAATATTGATCGAGACCAGGGTTATTCGACTGCATCATTGTGGTACCACATTACCACGTGATCCAAACCAGAAAAGCCCGGGATCTGTTCAACAAGTGTGTGAAGAATGCGAAAGTATGAGTCTGATGAGGGCAAATCCAAGGCCTAACCTAGACCTAACATGCGTTATCCTATAAAATATTGATCGAAACCAGGTTTAGTTGACAGTTTCAGTGTGGTACCACATTACTACGTGTTCCAAACCAGAAAAATCCCAGGATCTGCTCAACAAGTATGAGAAATATGCGAAAGTATGAGCCTGATGAGTGCAAATCCCAGACCTAGCATAGACCTAACATGCGTTATCCTCAAAAATATTGATCGAAACCAGGTTTAATTGACTGTTTCAGTGTGGTACCATATTACTACCTGATCCAAACCAGTAAAATCCCAGGATCTGCTCAACAAGTATGAGAAATATGCGAAAGTATGAGCCTGATGGGAGCATATCCCAGACCTAACCTAGGCCAAACATGCGCCATCCTTTAAAATGTTGTTCAAAACTAGGTTTAATGGGCTGTTTCAGTGTGGTACCACATTACTACGTGATCCAAACCAGAAAAAACCCGGGAATTGTCCAACAAGTATGTGAAGAATGCGAAAGTATGAGTCTGATGAGGGCATATCCCAGGCCTGGCCTAGACCTGACATGAGTTAACCTCTAAAATATTGATCGAAACCAGGTTTAATCGACTGTTTCAGTGTGATACCACATTACTACGTGATCCAAAGCAGTGAAAGCCGAGCATCTGGCCAAAAAGTATGAGAAATATGCGAAGGTATAACCTAGCTGAGGGCAAATCCTAGACCTGACCGAGACCATAACATGTGTTTTCCTGAAAAATATTGATCGGAACCAGTTTTAATCGACTGTTTCAGTGTGCTACCACATTACTACGTGATCCAAACCAGAAAAGACCCAGGATCTGTTCAAGAAGTATGTGAAGAATGAGGAAGTATGAGACTGATGAGGGCAAATCCCAGACCTAATCCAGACCTAACATGCGTCATCCTCTAAAATATTGATCGAGACCAGGTTTAGTCGACTGTTTCAGTGTGGTATCACATTACCATGTGATCCAAACCAGTAAAAGTCCACGATCTGGCCAACAAGTGTGAGAAATATGCGAAAGTATGAGCCTCATGTGGGCAAATCGCAGACCTAACCTAGACCTAAAATGCATTATCCTTGTGAAATGTTGACCCAGACTAGGTTTAATTGACGCTTTCAGTGTGGTACCACATTACCACGTGATCCAAACCAGAATAAGACCTGTATCTGGTCAACGTGTATTCGAAGAATGCGAAAGTATGAGTCTGATGAGGGCAAATCCTAGACCTAACCCAGACCTAACATGCGTTATCATCTAAAATATTGATCGAAACCTGGTTTAATCGACTGTCTCAGTGTGGTACCACATTACTATATGATCCCAACCAGAAAGAAACCAGGATCTGCTCAACAAGTATGAGAAATATGCGAATGTATCAGCCCGATGAGAGCAAATCCCAGACCTAACCCAGACCTAACATGCGTTATCCTCTAAAATATTTATCGAGACCAGGTTGAATTGACTGTTTCAGTGTGGTGCCACATTACTACGTGATCCAAACCAGAAAAAGCCCAGAATCTGGCCACCAAGTATGAGAAATATGCGAAAGTATGAGCCTGATGAGAGCAAATCCCAGACCTAACATAGACCTAGCATGCGTTATCCTCTAAAATATTGATCGAAACCAGGTTTAATGGACTGCTTCAGTGTTGTACCACATTACTACGTGAGCCAAACCAAAAACAGCCCAGAGTCTGGCCATCAAGTATGAGAAATATGCGAAAGTATGAGGCTAATGAGTGCAAGTCCCAGACCTAACCCAGATCTAACATGCGTTATCCTCCAAAATATTGATCTAGACCAGGTTTAATCGACTGTTTCAGTGTGGTCCCACAATACTACGCGATACAAACCAGAAGAAGCCCAAGTTCTGGCCAACAAGTATGAGAAATATGCGAAAGTATTTGCCTCTTGGGGGCAAATCACAGACCTGACCCAGACCTAACATGTGATATCCTCTAAAATATTGATCGTGACCAGGTTTAGTCGACTGTTCCAGTGTGGTACCACATTACTACGTGATCCAAACCGGAAAAAGCCCAGAATCTGGCCATCAAGTATGAGATATATGCGAAAGTATGAGCCTGATGGGAGCATATCCCAGACCTAACCTAGGCCAAACATGCGCCATCCTCTAAAATGTTGTTCGAAACTAGGTTTAATGGGCTGTTTCAGTGTGGTACCACATTACTACGTGATCCAAACCAGAAAAAACCCGGGAATTGTTCAACAAGTATGTGAAGAATGCGAAAGTATGAGTCTGATGAGGGCATATCCCAGGCCTGGCCTAGACCTGACATGAGTTAACCTCTAAAATATTGATCGAAACCAGGTTTAGTCGACTGTTTCAGTGTGGTACCACATTACTACGTGATCCAAAGCAGTGAAAGCCGAGCATCTGGCCAAAAAGTATGAGAAATATGCGAAGGTATGACCCAGCTGAGGGCAAATCCTAGACCTGACCGAGACCATAACATGTGTTTTCCTCAAAAATATTGATCGGAACCAGATTTAATCGACTGTTTCAGTGTGCTACCACATTACTACGTGATCCAAAGCAGAAAAAGTCCAGAATCTGGCCATCAAGTATCAGAAATATGCGAAAGTATGAGCCTGATGAGAGCAAATCCCAGACCTAACCTAGACCTAACATGCGTTATCCTCTAAAATATTGATCGAGACCAGGTTTAATCGACTGTTTCAGTGTGGTCCCTCATTACTACGTGATACAAACCAGAAAAAACCCAGGAACTGTTCAAGAAGTATGTGAAGAATGAGGAAGTATGAGACTGATGAGGGCAAATCCTAGACCTAATCCAGACCTAACTTGCGTTATCCTCTAAAATATTGATCGAGACCAGGTTTAGTCGACTGTTTCATTGTGGTACCACATTACTACGTGATCCAAACCAGAAAAAATCCGGGATCTGTTCAACAAGTGTGTGAAGAATGTGATAGTATGAGACTGATGGGGGCAAATCCTAGACCTAATCCAGACCTAACATGCGTTATCCTCTAAAATATTGATCGAGACCAGGGTTAGTCGACTGCTTCATTGTGGCACCACATTACCACGTGATCCAAACCAGAAAAGCCCGGGATCTGTTCAACAAGTGTGTGAAGAATGCGAAAGTATGAGTCTGATGAGGGCAAATCCAAGGCCTAACCTAGACCTAACATGCGTTATCCTATAAAATATTGATCGAAACCAGGTTTAATTGACAGTTTCAGTGTGGTACCACATTACTACGTGTTCCAAGCCAGAAAAATCCCAGGATCTGCTCAACAAGTATGAGAAATATGCGAATGTATGAGCCTGATGAGAGCAAATCCCAGACCTAACCTAGACCTAACATGCGATATCCTGTAAAATATTAATCGAAACCTGGTTTAATGGACTGTTTCAGTGTGGTACCACATTACTACGTGATCCAAACCAGAAAAATCCCGGGATCTGTTCAACAAGTATGTGAAGAATGCGAAAGTAAGAGTCTGATGAGGGCTAACCCCAGGCCTGGCCTAGACCTAACATGCGTTATCCTCTAAAATATTGATCGAGACCAAGTTTAATCGACTGTTTCAGTGTGGCCCCACATTACTACGTGATCCAAACCAGAAAAAACCCGGGAATTGTTCAACAAGTATGTGAAGAATGCGAAAGTATGAGTCTGATGAGGGCATATCCCAGGCCTGGCCTAGACCTGACATGAGCTAACCTCTAAAATATTGATCGAAACCAGGTTTAATCGACTGTTTCAGTGTGGTACCACATTACTACGTGATCCAAAGCAGTGAAAGCCCAGGATCTGGCCAAAAAGTATGAGAAATATGCGAAGGTATGACCCAGCTGAGGGCAAATCCTAGACCTGTCCGAGACCATAACATGTGTTTTCCTCAAAAATATTGATCGGAACCAGATTTAATCGACTGTTACAGTGTGGTACCACATTACTACGTGATCCAAAGCAGAAAAAACCCAGGATCTGTTCAACAAGTATTCGAAGAATGCGAAAGTATGAGTCTGATGAGGGCAAATCCTAGACCTAATCCAGACCTAACATGCGTTATCCTCTAAAATATTGATCGAGACCAGGTTTAATCGACTGCTTCATTGTGGTACCACATTACCACGTGATCCAAACCAGAAAAGCCCGGGATCTGTTCAACAAGTGTGTGAAGAATGCGAAAGTATGAGTCTGATGAGGGCAAATCCAGGGCCTAACCTAGACCTAACATGCGTTATCCTATAAAATATTGATCGAAACCAGGTTTGATTGACAGTTTCAGTGTGGTACCACATTACTACGTGTTTCAAACCAGAAAAATCCCAGGATGTGCTCAACAAGTATGAGAAATATGCGAATGTATGAGCCTGATGAGAGCAAATCCCAGACCTAACCTAGACCTAACATGCGATATCCTCTAAAATATTAATCGAAACCAGGTTTAATGGACTGTTTCAGTGTGGTACCAGGTTACTACGTGATCCAAACTAGAAAAATCCCGGGATCTGTTCAACAAGTATGTGAAGAATGCGAAAGTAAGAGTCTGATGAGGGCTAACCCCAGGCCTGGCCTAGACCTTTTTTTTTTTTTTTTTTTTTTCGGTAAGGCGGAGGGGAAATCTTCCAAAGACACCCCGGGCTTTGATACCCGTGGTAGTGTCGGATTTTTACCGACTAAAACCCCTCCGCCGCACTGCACCCGGGGCGGCATTGTTTACCACATTACTTCGCTCCCGGGGGAGTGGCCGCCCGATGTTACGCGGCGGCAGCGAAAAACCCACCCTATCCGGAGAGGTCCCCGTCATATGTGACCCCTCCGGGGTTGCCTCCTGCAGGCGGTAAACCGCCTTAACCCCATCGGTCCGAAGGACCTCGTCATTTTCGGGAAGTGGGGGGACTATCATGAGTCAGATGTCCCCCCATCTTCCTTCGTCACCTACCGCCTTCCCAGGTTGCGGGAGCATGCGTTCCCGCAACTTCGTTCAAACCCCCGAAGGGTCCGCCGGAGTAGGGGTAGCACCCCTGGGCTCGCACGCCTTTTCAGCCGTGAGGCTTCGTCAAACTTCTTACCTGATTTCGGCACCACCACGTCAGTCCTCGAGTTAACCGTACCCACAGGGTATTGATGTCGTCCTGGGGTCTCGTTGGACCCGAATCCCCAGACCTGTGTACCATGGCTTGGGATCATTCCTTGGTGCGACCAACCCTCAGCTTTTCTCTAAGTGTACGTAGCGGTGCGTGTGTGTGTGTGTGTTTGGTGCGTGAGCTTACACCATGTGTAAGGGGGGGCACATGTACGTACTTGGGGCTGTTTGTTGACGGTGCCTGCAGCTAAAGAGCTAGGTAGGTATAAAAGGGGGGCTGCTTGTATGATCCTATATAACGGCGTGGTGGGGGTGATGTCGGCCAACTCAGGTCTGGTCTGGCCCATATACGGAAGAGAAGAGAAAAGAAAATAATCCGGAAGGTCATGCCTATTAGTGACGTGATGGAGTTTCAGGCCTAGTAATACAGGTTGAGTTTGAGTTTAAGATTTACCTGAGATGCCGAATAGAGGTAAAAAACGGTATACTACGATAAAATAATGCTAAGGAAATATATGGAAATATTACAGGCCTGAAATTCCGAAAGGTAGTATACGTGAGTGTGTAGAATATCGGAGAATGAGGTAAAATACTGTGATATCGTGTAGTTAAGTAAAAGACTAATGTAAGAATAACGCTACAAGTAAAAGTGAGGTAAAATAAAATAAAAATAGGAATGAAAATAAAAATAAAAAGTGAAAATAAAATAAAAATAAAAATAAAATAAAATAAAATCAAGGTAAAAGTAAAAATAAAATAAAATAGAATAAAATGTCATGTAGTGTGATGTAACATATACTAATATAAAATCCGAGTGGTGAATTAATTAGATTAGCTTAGTTAAATCAGGTTATGTCTACTAACAGTTAAAATATGTATGTTTACCTTCGATTATATCAGTCCGTTTCTAGTTAAGTTGCCCTAAGATTTATTTTTTGAGCTTAGGTTATGGTGTAGGTTACAGTTATTTGACCGCCTTATCGCCCGTCCCCTACTTGAACCCCAGTAGGGGCTAGTACTTCGGTTATGGATTAAAATTAAGAATTTGGGTTCCGATTTAGAGTTGCATTAGATTTAGTTTATGTTGCGTTTGGGTTTGTCCCGATAGTTTGAATTGTCGTAGGATTTATGTTAAATGAATGAATTATATAAAATGCTGTAAAGTAAAGTAGAGTAAAATAATAAGATAAAATAAAATAAAATATATAATAAAAAATAAAATAATAAAATAATATAAAATAATATGTAATAAAATAATAGAGGTGAGTATAGTGTCATAGTAGTTATATGAAACATAGGATAAAATACCGGGGTGAGTAAGATGAAATGCAGTGAGTTAAAGCTAAGCTAAGATAAGATAAGTGTGATCTGTCGTACCTAGGTTGTGAATTTAGGTTTTGGATTTAATTACTTAAATTGCGCAAAATGTACCCTATGTAGCAGAGATAGAACCAGGTGGGATTTACCGCACGTATTTATTTATTGCTGGTGATAGTAATAGTACGAAAAATACCCTATCTGTAATTTCCGTCAATTGCTCGCGCATGGTAAATGACCGATGGCCGGCGAAGTTTTGCTAACGAGCAAAACACCGACCGTTGGAAATCTACCTTCCTACGTCGCCTACGGTGATCGGCCTCCTTTCTCCAGTGCTGCCACGGCGCACTTACCTGTCGTCGGTGTTCCCTCGCGGTCGATGCATTATCGCCCGTCGGTCACCGTTTACCTTAGGTGGTTATACCTGCCGACGGTAAAAACCCGTCGGCCGTCGATACTCCTCTAATCCGACGGGGGGTAACTCCCCGTCCGTTGGTATCCCTTACCTTCTTGAGGTATCGCATCTGCGATGAGACCCTCGCAGCCTTCCAGCGGTGCCTTATGGCCGCAGAGGGCGGGACAGAGCCCCCCCTCCTTGTACCTCTGGTATACAAGTTTCGTTTTCCCCTCACAGAGGGCATAGATAAAAGAGTGAAAGTATAAAATGGAATGTGATGAAATGACGACGGCCGAAATATATGTGTGTAATAGATGTGGGAAAAACAAGGGGGAAAAGAAAAGGGAAGAAGGGAGAAAATAAAAGGGAAATAAAGAGAATAAAAGAAATAAATAAATAAATGAGATGTTGCGTGACTAATTATCCGAGCCGTGTCATAACTATCACGGATTTGGGGGATGTAAAATATGGTAAGCGATAATAATAATACAGAACCGAACAGGCACCCAGTGTATAAAAGTGTCAATGCATATCTGTATAGTCATAAAATATTACGGGGTTGAGTAGGAAATAAATAAATAGATATGTGTCGTGCTAAGATAAGTAAGTAAATAAATAATAAAGTAACATAGACATAGAATAAAATAGAGTAGAATAGAATGAAAAGTACGGTGCATGTGTGATGAAACAGCTACGGGCTAAGGTGAAGTGCCCCTAGGTAGGTTCCGCATGAATAATTCCCTAAATAGATAAATAAAATAAAATAGCTAGCTAGTAAGTAAGTAAGGCGTCCTGCGCCTCGTGCCCTGGTAATTTTGTTAATTGGTAGCTGAAATATATGCAGCCGGCTGTGTTGGAGCCCTGTCTGGCTGTGTGGCTGTGTGTTTTGCCACATAACATAATATGATATGGCGTGTATTATATAAGCGGGTATGCGAGGGCGGATAAAGTAAAAATAAAAGTAGAAAATAAAAGTAAAGTAAAGTCATACCTACATGTTCTGAAACAGTGTACATACAGGGCAGTGGGGTATAAACCAGTAAATAAAATAAAATAATGGTAATGGTAAAGTAAATCAGACTAAGTCAGACTAATTCTGAATTTATGCTTGAGCTCAGAAAGATTGGAATTTGGAATTTCGGCTAAAATGGAACTTTAGGGTTTTTAACGATTAAAGTTTGGCTTCCACGCACGACGGATACTCGTTTCCAAGGGGCACCACCGCGCACGCAACAGAGGTATATGAATAGCTGGGTGTGCGGTGATAAAACATAATATGAATATTAGAGCTGGAAACCAGGTCCAGTGCCAAACTAGTGAAACAAACCAAGGACTAAATCTGTATGTGCTGGGCCGGAAAGTGAAAAGTATAGGTAGAAAGTGGGAATATAATATATGCGAATTAGTTTCTAGGTGCCTGTATGCCTATGTGAAAACTAACTGGATAGCCGCTTGGGAGTGATAAAATTATCTAAAACTATATAAATAACCTAAAATGGCGTGAATAGGGAAGATAAAATAAAATAAAATAAAATACTGACATATAGATATATAAAATAAGTAAATTAAACATAAATAAATAAGTAAGTGGATAGATCCGTAGGTGACGGACTAATTGACTAGAGACTAGGTGATAAGTGTGAGAGTATGGTAGAGTATAATAAAATAAAATACAGTAGGATAGGATAAAATAAAAATAAAATAAATAAAATAAATAAATAACTGAAATAACCTAAAATGTAATTTAGAGAGAAATGGTCCAAACTGGCCAATACTTCGTTAAATCACGCTGTGGTGAGAGCGTGAACTTCGTGTAGGGGGAAAAACGGCGAGGGTTGCACTCAGGTGCCGGGCCAGACTGTACCCTAAGGCCCGTTTCACCCTGTGCACCCGCCGCGTCCTCCCGGGTGGTCGGGCTACTGCGGGGGCGGTAGAGGGGGGGGAGGGGGAGGGAGACCCCTTCGCCGCGCCCTGTCGATTTCTCTTTCAAAGTCCTCCTTCTCCCGCATAATATCCGTTACGTATTTGGTTACGGCCTCCCACTCGTGGTTTCCCTCTAACATCTTCCTCCCCAAATCGCCAATCGTGACCCTCTCCAACTTGAGGGTAACCGCCAACTCCCTTCTCCTACTCTCCCACTTTCTGCACCCACAAATCGTGTGCTCCGCCGTATCTACCACCCCGCATCCATACCAACATGTACCACAGGCAGCCTTACCAATCCTGTACCTAAACTCATTGAAGCACCCATGGCCGGTAAGTGCCTGGGTGAGGTGGTACGTAAGGGCTCCGTGTCCCCTTCCAACCCATTCACGTATGCTGGGGATCCATCCGAATGTGGTTTTTTCCCTGCATTTCTCCTGCCATTGTTGCTGCCAGGAGCGCAGTGTATCTTCGCGTATTCTCTCCCTTTCCGCTTCCAGGTGCGGCCAATTTACATTTTGCCCCCCAAGCGGCCCCCTCCCAGCCTGTTCTGCTCTATCCAGGGCGTGCAATGCTGCTCTTTCCTTAATTTTCATCACGATTGGTGGAACCCCAGCAAGCACGTTAAGGGCGTCCAGGGACACGGTACGGTAGGCCTTGACCACCCTGGCCAACCCCACCCTTTGTGCCCTTCTGAGGTTTTTTCTGTTCGCCTCGGTTTCGATGGCCACAGCCCATATGGGGGAGGCATATAGGAGAATCGACTCCAGCACCCGATAATAAAACATACTCTTCGCCTGCCCGGGCCCCCCGATATTAGGCATGATGCGAGCCAGAGCCGCCATGACTCGCACCGCCCTTGAGGCCACCAGTTCCACGTGCACGCGGAATCTGTTGCCTCTATCGAAAGTGACCCCCAGGTACTTAATCTGGGTGCTGGGTCTCACCTCCACCCCCGCGACTTGAATTTTGAGGTCCCCTATCCTTTTATTATTTAAGGAAAAAACCTCCGTCTTGGAGGGCGCCACCTCCAAGTCGTGCTCGGCGAGCCACTCCATGACGACCCTTACGGAGTGATTCGCACGCTCCTCGAGGGCTCCCACCGTACCCGCCGTAACCACCAGGGCAATGTCGTCAGCATATCCCACGATCCGACATCCCGGGGCCAGGACACACCTGAGGACGCCGTCATACGCCAGATTCCAAAGGGTGGGTCCCCAGACCGACCCCTGTGGCACCCCCATTTCGGCCTCGATGTAGTCGAGCCCTTCGTCAGTGTGGTACCACACCCTCCGGTTCTGGAAGTATCCCACCAGGATCCTAGTGAGATACGTCGGCATCCCGCGAGCAATTCCCGCCTCCAGGATGTGCCTCCACCTCAGGGAGTTGAAGGCGTTTTTTATGTCGAGGGCGACCAGGATACAAAACCTACGTTTTGCCCTCGCTTCCCTGGCCGCCACCGCCACCACTTCAAGGGCCTGGACCGTGTTTCGCCCCTTCCGGAAGCCGTACTGATCGTCCGAGAACCCGTTGGGTCCGATGGCGGCCATCAGTCTGTTTCTGAGAACCGATTCAAAGGTCTTAGCCCATACACTGAGGAGGCAGAGGGGCCGATACGCGGCCGGGGACCCAGGGTCCCGCCCCTGTTACCGTATCAGGACCAACCTCTGCTCCCTCAGCCTGGGGGGGACGTACCCTCTCAGCAGGCAGCTGTTGAAAAGGCACGCCACCCTCTCGGTCCTCTTCCGAATGATGACCGCCACCACCCTCCCCGGGACGTTGTCCATCCCCGGGGCCCGATCAACCCTGAGCCTCGAACTGGCCTCCAGTACCTCCCCGGGTTCAACCGGCCCAAAACCCTCGAGCGCCGCTTCCCACCCCGGGTCGAAGCTACGGAGTGAAGACACCCCCGTGGCTCTGGGGAACAAGGCCTCCACGACCTCCCTCGCTTTCTCCGCGGACAGCCGGGGCGGGTCCGGACGGGGCTTGACGGTTTTCATCACCAGGCCTGGCCTAGACCTAACATGCGTTATCCTCTAAAATATTGATCGAGACCAAGTTTAATCGACTGTTTCAGTGTGGCCCCACATTACTACGTGATCCAAACCAGAAAAAACCCGGGAATTGTTCAACAAGTATGTGAAGAATGCGAAAGTATGAGTCTGATGAGGGCAAATCCCAGGCCTGGCCTAGACCTGACATGAGCTAACCTCTAAAATATTGATCGAAACCAGGTTTAATCGACTGTTTCAGTGTGGTACCACATTACTACGTGATCCAAAGCAGTGAAAGCCCAGGATCTGGCCAAAAAGTATGAGAAATATGCGAAGGTATGACCCAGCTGAGGGCAAATCCTAGACCTGTCCGAGACCATAACATGTGTTTTCCTCAAAAATATTGATCGGAACCAGATTTAATCGACTGTTACAGTGTGGTACCACATTACTACGTGATCCAAAGCAGAAAAAACCTAGGATCTGTTCAACAAGTATTCGAAGAATGCGAAAGTATGAGTCTGATGAGGGCAAATCCTAGACCTAATCCAGATCTAACATGCGTTATCCTCTAAAATATTGATCGAGACCAGGTTTAATCGACTGCTTCAGTATGGTCCCACATTAATACGTGATACAAACCAGAAAAAGTCCAGAAACTGGCCATCAAGTATGAGAAATATGCGAAAGTATGAGCCTGATGCGAGCAAATCCCAGACCTGACATAGACCCAACATGCGTTATCCTCTAAAATGTTGTTCGAAACTAGGTTTAATGGACTGTTTCAGTGTGGTACCACATTACTACGTGATCCAAACCAGAGAAAACCCGGGAATTGTTCAACAAGTATGTGAAGAATGCGAAAGTATGAGTTTGATGAGGGCATATCCCAGGCCTGGCCTAGACCTGACATGAGTTAACCTCTAAAATATTGATCGAAACCAGGTTTAATCGACTGTTTCAGTGTGGTACCACATTACTACGTGATCCAAACCAGAAAAAACCCAGAAACTGTTGAAGAAGTATGTGAAGAATGAGGAAGTATGAGACTGATGGGGACAAATCCTAGACCTAATCCAGACCTAACATGCGTTATCCTCTAAAATATTGATCGAAACCAGGTTTAATCGACTGTTTCAGTGTGGTACCACATTACTACGTGATCCAAAGCAGTGAAAGCCCAAGATCTGGCCAAAAAGTATGAGAAATATGCGAAGGTATGACCAAGCTGAGGGCAAATCCTAGACCTGACCGAGACCATAACATGTGTTTTCCTCAAAAATATTGGTCGGAACCAGATTTAATCGACTGTTTCAGTGTGGTACCACATTACTACGTGATCCAAAGCAGAAAAAACCCGGGATCTGTTCAACAATTATTCGAAGAATGCGAAAGTTTGAGTCTGAAGAGGGCAAATCCCAAACCTAACCCAGACCTAACATGCGTTATCCTCTAAAATATTGATCGAGATCAGGTTTAATCGACTGTTTCAGTGTGGTCCCACATTATGACGTGATCCAAACCAGAAAAAGTCCAGAATCTGGCCATCAAGTATCAGAAATATGCGAAAGTATGAGCCTGATGAGAGCAAATCCCAGACCTAACCTAGACCTAACATGCGTTATCCTCTAAAATATTGATCGTGACCAGGTTTAATGGACTGTTTCAGTGTGGTACCACATTATTACGTTAACAAAACCAAAAAAAGCCCAGAATCTGGCCATCAAGTATGAGAAATATGCGAAAGTATGAGCCTGATGAGTGCAAATCCCAGACCTAGCATAGACCTAACATGCGTTATCCTTTAAAATATTGATCGAAACCAGGTTTAATCGACTGTTTCAGTGTGGTACCACATTACTACGTGATCCAAAGCAGTGGAAGCCCAGGATCTGGCCAAAAACTATGAGAAATACGCGAAGGTATGACCGAGCTCAGGGCAAATCCTAGACCTGACCGAGACCATAACATGTGTTTTCCTCAAAAATATTGATCGGAACCAGATTTAATCGACTGTTTCAGTGTGGTACCACATTACTACGTGATCCAAAGCAGAAAAAACCCAGGATCTGTTCAACAAGTATCCGAAGAATGCGAAAGTATGAGTCTGATGAGGGCAAATCCTAGACCTAATCCAGACCTAACATGCGTTATCCTCTAAAATATTGATCGAGACCAGGTTTAATCGACTGTTTCAGTGTGGTCCCTCATTAATACGTGATACAAACCAGAAAAAGTCCAGAAACTGGCCATCAAGTATGAGAAATATGCGAAAGTATGAGCCTGATGCGAGCAAATCCCAGACCTGACATAGACCCAACATGCGTTATACTCTAAAATATTGATCGAAACCAGGTTTAATGGACCGTTTCAGTGTGGTACCACATTACTACGTGATCCAAACCAGAAAAAGCCCAGAAACTGTTCAAGAAAAATGTGAAGAATGAGGAAGTATGAAACTGATGGGGACAAATCCTAGACCTAATCCAGACCTAACATGCGTTATCCTCTAAAATATTGATCGAGACCAGGGTTAGTCGACTTTTTCATTGTGGTACCACATTACCACGTGATCCAAACCAGAAAAGCCCGGGATCTGTTCAACAAGTGTGTGAAGAATGCGAAAGTATGAGTCTGATGAGGGCAAATCCCAGACCTAGCATAGACCTAACATGCGTTATCCTTTAAAATATTCATCGAAACCAGGTTTAATGGACTGTTTCAGTGTGGTACCACATTACTACGTGATCCAAACCAAAAAAAGACCACAATCTGGCGATCAAGTATGAGAAATATGCAAAAGTATGAGCCTGATGAGAGCAAATCCCAGACCTAAACTAGACCTAACACGCGTTAACCTTTAAAGCATTGATCGAAACCAGGTTTAATGGACTGTTTCAGTGTGGTACCACATTACTACGTGATCCAAACCAAAAAAAGACCACAATCTGGCGATCAAGTATGAGAAATATGCAAAAGTATGAGCCTGATGAGAGCAAATCCCAGGCCTAACCTAGATCTAACATGCCTTATCCTCTAAAATGTTGATCGAAACAAGGTTTAATGGACTGTTTCAGTGTGGTACCACATTACTACGTGATCCAAACCAGAAAAATCCCGGGACTTGTTCAACAAGTATGTGAAGAATGCGAAAGTGAGAGTCTGATGAGGGCTAACCCTAGGCCTGGCCTAGACCTAACATGCGTTATCCTCTAAAATATTGATCGAGACCAAGTTTAATCAACTGTTTCAGTGTGGCCCCACATTACTACGTGATCCAAACCAGAAAAAACCCGGGAATTGTTCAAGAAGTATGTTAAGAATGCGAAAGTATGCGTCTGATGAGGGCATATCCCAGGCCTGGCCTAGACCTGACATGAGCTAACCTCTAAAATATTGATCGAAACCAGGTTTAATCGACTGTTTCAGTGTGGTACCACATTACTACGTGATCCAAAGCAGTGAAAGCCCAGGATCTGGCCAAAAAGTATGAGAAATATGCGAAGGTATGACCAAGCTGAGGGCAAATCCTAGACATGTCCGAGACCATAACATGTGTTTTCCTCAAAAATATTGATCGGAACCAGATTTAATCGACTGTTACAGTGTGGTACCACATTACTACGTGATCCAAAGCAGAAAAAACCCTGGAACTGTTCAACAAGTATTCGAAGAATGCGAAAGTATGAGTCTGATGAGGGTAAATCCTAGACCTAACCCAGACCTAACATGCGTTATCCTCTAAAATATTGATCGAGACCAGGTTTAATCGACTGTTTCAGTGTGGTCCCACATTACTACGTGATACAAACCAGAAAAAACCCAGGAACTGTTCAAGAAGTATGTGAAGAATGAGGAAGTATGAGACTGATGAGGGCAAATCCTAGACCTAATCCAGACCTAACTTGCGTTATCCTCTAAAATATTGATCGAGACCAGGTTTAGTCGACTGTTTCATTGTGGTACCACATTACTACGTGATCCAAACCAGAAAAAATCCGGGATCTGTTCAACAAGTGTGTGAAGAATGCGATAGTATGAGACTGATGGGGGCTAATCCTAGACCTAATCCAGACCTAACATGCGTTATCCTCTAAAATATTGATCGCGACCAGGGTTAGTCGACTGCTTCATTGTGGTACCACATTACCACGTTAACAAAACCACAAAAAGCCCAGAATCTGGCCATCAAGTATGAGAAATATGCGAAAGTATGAGCCTGATGAGAGCAAATCCCAGACCTAACATAGACGTAACATGCGTTATCCTCTAAAATATTGATCGAAACCAGGTTTAATGGACTGTTTCAGTGTTGTACCACATTGCTACATTATCCAAACCAAAAAAAGACCACAATCTGGCGATCAAGTATGAGAAATATGCAAAAGTATGAGCCTGATGAGAGCAAATCCTAGACCTTATCCAGACCTATCATGCGTTATCCTCTAAAATATTGATCGAGACCAGGTTAAATTGACTGTTTCAGTGCGGTACCATATTACTACGTGATCCAAACCAAAAAAAGACCACAATCTGGCGATCAAGTATGAGAAATATGCAAAAGTATGAGCCTGATGAGAGCAAATCCCAGACCTAACCTAGGCCAAACATGCGCTATCCTCTAAAATGTTGTTCGAAACTAGGTTTAATGGACTGTTTCAGTGTGGTACCACATTACTACGTGATCCAAACCAGAAAAAACCCGGGAATTGTTCAACAAGTATGTGAAGAATGCGAAAGTATGAGTCTGATGAGGGCATATCCCAGGCCTGGCCTAGACCTGACATGAGTTAACCTCTAAAATATTGATCGAAACGAGGTTTAATCGACTGTTTCAGTGTGGTACCACATTACTACGTGATCCAAAGCAGTGAAAGCCCAGGATCTGGCCAAAAAGTATGAGAAATATGCGAAGGTATGACCCAGCTGAGGGCAAATCCTAGACCTGACCGAGACCATAACATGAGTTTTCCTCAAAGATATTGATCGGAACCAGATTTAATCGACTATTTCAGTGTGGTACCACATTACTACGTGATCCAAAGCAGAAAAAACCCAGGATCTGTTCAACAAGTATTCGAAGAATGCGAAAGTATGAGTCTGATGAGGGCAAATCCTAGACCTAACCCTAACATGCGTTATCATCTAAAATATTGATCGAAACCTGGTTTAATCGACTGTTTCAGTGTGGTACCACACTACTATGTGATCCAAACCAGAAAAGACCCAGGATCTCTTCAAGAAGTATGTGAAGAATGAGGAAGTATGAGACTGATGAGGGCAAATCCATGGCCTAACCTAGACCTAACATGAGTTATCCTCTAAAATATTGATCGAAACCAGGTTTAATTGACTGTTTCAGTGTGGTACCACATTACTACGTGATCCAAACCAGAAAAATCCCAGGATCTGCTCTACAAGTATGAGAAATATGCGAAAGTATGAGCCTGATGAGAGCAAATCCCAGATATAACCTAGACCTAACATGCGTTATCCTCTAAAATGTTGATCGAAACCAGGTTTAATGGACTGTTTCAGTGTAGATCCACATTACTGCGCGATCCAAACCAAGAATAGCCCAGAATCTGGGCATCAAGTATGAGAAGTATGCGAGAGTATGAGCCTGATGTGAGCATATCCCAGACCTAGCCTAGGCCAAACATGCGCTATCCTCTAAAATATTAATCGAAGCCAGGTTTAATGGACTGTTTCAGTGTGGTACCACATTACTACGTTATCCAAACCAGTAAAAGTCCACGATCTGGCCAACAAGTATGAGAAATATGCGAAAGGATTAGCCTCATGAGGGCAAATCACAGACCTAACCCAGACCTAACATGCATTACCCTTTGAAATGTTGACTCAGACTAGGTTAGTTGACTGTTTCAGTGTGGTACCACATTACCACGAGATCCAAACCAGAAAAAGCCCCGCATCTGGTCAACGAGTATGCGAAAAATGCGAACGTAAGTGCCTGATGAGGGCAAATCCCAGACCTAACCCAGACATAACCGGTGTTATCCTCTAAAATATTGATCGAATCCAGGTTGAGTTGACTATTTCTGTGTGGTACCACATTACCACGTTAACAAAACCACAAAAAGCCCAGAATCTGGCCATCAAGTATGAGAAATATGCGAAAGTATGAGCCTGATGAGAGCAAATCCCAGACCTAACATAGACATAACATGCGTTATCCTCTAAAATATTGATCGAAGCCAAGTTTAATGGACTTTTTCTTAGTGGTACCACATTTCTATGTGATCCAAACCAGAAAAAGCAAAGTATCTGGCTAACACGTAAGAGAAATATGCAAAAGTATGAGCCTGATGAGGGTAAATCCTTGACCCTACTCAGACCTAACATGTGTTATCCTCTAAAATATTGATCAACACCAAGTTTAATCGATTGTTTCGTTGTGGTACCACACTACTATGTGATCCAAACCAGAAAAAACCCAGGATCTGTTCAAGAAGTATGTGAAGAATGAGGAAGTATGAGACTGACGAGGGCAAATCCCAGACCTAATCCACACCTAACATGCGTTATCCTTCAAAATATTGATCGAGACCAGGTTTAATCGACTGTTTCAGTGTGGTCCCACATTACTACGTGATCCAAACCAGTAAAAGTCCACGATCTGGCCAACAAGTATGAGAAATATGCGAAAGGATTAGCCTCATGAGGGCAAATCACACACCTAACCCAGACCTAACATGCATTACCCTTTGAAATGTTGACTCAGACTAGGTTTAATTGACAGTTTCAGTGTGGTACCACATTACCACGTGATCCAAACCAGAAAAAGCCCAGCATCTGGTCAACGAGTATGCGAAAAATGCGAACGTATGTGCCTGATGAGGGCAAATCCCAGACCTAACCCAGACATAACCGGTGTTATCCGCTAAAATATTGATCGAATCCAGGTTGAGTTGACTATTTCTGTGTGGTACCACATTACTGCGTGATCCAAACCAGAAAAAGCCCAGAATCTGGCCATCAAGTATGAGAAATATGCGAAAGTATGAGACTGATGAGGGCAAATCCCAGGCCTAATCCAGACCTAACATGCGTCATCCTCTAAAATATTGATCGAGACCAGGTTTAGTCGACAGTTTCAGTGTGGTACCACATTACTACGTGATCCAAAGCAGAAAAAACCCAGGATCTGTTCAACAAGTATTCGAAGAATGCGAAAGTATGAGTCTGATGAGGGCAAATCCTAGACCTAACCCTAACATGCGTTATCATCTAAAATATTGATCGAAACCTGGTTTAATCGACTGTTTCAGTGTGGTACCACACTACTATGTGATCCAAACCAGAAAAGACCCAGGATCTGTTCAAGAAGTATGTGAAGAATGAGGAAGTATGAGACTGATGAGGGCAAATCCCAGGCCTAATCCAGACCTAACATGCGTCATCCTCTAAAATATTGATCGAGACCAGGTTTAGTCGACAGTTCCAGTGTGGTACCACATTACTACGTGATCCAAAGCAGAAAAAACCCAGGATCTGTTCAACAAGTATTCGAAGAATGCGAAAGTATGAGCCTGATGAGTGCAAATCCCAGACCTAACCTAAACCTAGCATGCGTTATCCTCTAAAATATTGATCGAGATAGGTTTAGTCGACTGTTTCATAGTGGTACCACATTACTACGTGATCCAAACCAGAAAAAATCCGGGATCTGTTCAACAAGTGTGTGAAGAATGCGAAAGTATGAGTCTGATGAGGGCAAATCCAAGGCCTAACCTTGACCTAACATGCGTTATCCTATAAAATATTGATTGAAACCAGGTTTAATTGACAGTTTCAGTGTGGTACCACATTACTACGTGATCCAAACCAGAAAAATCCCAGGATCTGGCCATCAAGTATGAGAAATATGCGAAATTATGAGCCTGATGAGAGCAAATCCCAGAACTAACATAGACCTAAAATGCGGTATCCTCTAAAATATTGATCGAAACCAGGTTTAATGGACTGCTTCAGTGTTGTAACACATTGCTACATTATCCAAACCAAAAAAAGTCCAGAATCTGGCCATCAAGTATGAGAAGTATGCGAAATTATGAGCCTGATGAGAGCAAATCCCAGACCTAACCTAAACCTAGCATGCTTTATCCTCTAAAATATTGATCGAGACCAGGTTTAGTCGACTGTTTCATAGTGGTACCACATTACTACGTGATCCAAAGCAGAAAAAACCCAGGATCTGTTCAACAAGTATTCGAAGAATGCGAAAGTATGAGCCTGATGAGTGCAAATCCCAGACCTAACCTAAACCTAGCATGCGTTATCCTCTAAAATATTGATCGAGATAGGTTTAGTCGACTGTTTCATAGTGGTACCACATTACTACGTGATCCAAACCAGAAAAAATCCGGGATCTGTTCAACAAGTGTGTGAAGAATGCGAAAGTATGAGTCTGATGAGGGCAAATCCAAGGCCTAACATTGACCTAACATGCGTTATCCTATAAAATATTGATTGAAACCAGGTTTAATTGACAGTTTCAGTGTGGTACCACATTACTACGTGATCCAAACCAGAAAAATCCCAGAATCTGCACAACAAGTATGAGATATATGCGAAAGTATGAGCCTGATGAGAGCAAATCCCAGACCTAACATAGACCTAACATGCGATATCCTCTAAAATATTGATCGAATCTAGGTTCGACGGACCGTTCCAGTGTGGTACCACATTACTACGTGATCCAAACCAGAAAAAGCCCAGAATCTGGCTAACAAGAACGAGAAATATGCGAAAGTATGAGCCTGATGGGAGTATATCCCAGACCTAACCTAGGCCAAACATGCGCTATCCTCTAAAATGTTGTTCGAAACTAGGTTTAATGGACTGTTTCAGTGTGGTACCACATTACTACGTGATCCAAACCAGAAAAACCCCGGGAATTGTTCAACAAGTATGTGAAGAATGCGAAAGTATGAGTCTGATGAGGGCATATCCCAGGCCTGGCCTAGACCTAACATGAGTTATCCTCTAAAATATTGATCGAAACCAGGTTTAATTGACTGTTTCAAAGTGGTACCGCATTATTACGTGATCCAAACCAGAAAAAGAACAGAATCTGGCCATCAAGTATCAGAAATATGCGAAAGTATGAGCCTGATGAGAGCAAATCCCAGACCTTACCTAGACCTAACATGCGTTATCCTATAAAATATTGATTGAAACCAGGTTTAATTGACAGTTTCAGTGTGGTACCACATTACTACGTGATCCAAACCAGAAAAATCCCAGGATCTGCACAACAAGTATGAGAAATATGCGAATGTATGAGCCTGATGAGAGCAAATCCCAGACCTAACATAGACCTAACATGCGTTATCCTCAAAAATATTGATCGAAACCAGGTTTAATGGACTGTTTCAGTGTTGTACCACATTGCTACATTATCCAAACCAAAAAAAGCCCAGAATCTGGCCATCAAGTATGAGATATATGCGAAAGTATGAGCCTGATGATAGCATATCCCAGACCTAACCTAGGCCAAACATGCGCTATCCTCTAAAATGTTGTTCGAAACTAGGTTTAATGGACTGTTTCAGTGTGGTACCACATTACTACGTGATCCAAACCAGAAAAAACCCAGGAATTGTTCAACAAGTATGTGAAGAATGCGAAAGTATGAGTCTGATGAGGGCAAATCCAAGGCCTGACCCAGACCTAACATGCGTTATCCTCTAAAATATTGATCGAAACCAGGTTTAATTGACTGTTTCAGGGTGGTACCACATTACTACGTGGTCCAAACCAGAAAAATCCCAGGATCTGCTCAACAAATATGAGAAATATGCGAAAGTATGGGCCTGACGAGAGCAAATCCCGGACCTAACCTAGGCCTAACATGCGTTATCCTCTAAAATATTGATCGAAACTAGGTTTAATGGACTGTTTCAGTGTGCATCCACATTACTGCGTGATTCAAACCAAAAAAAGCCCAGAATCTGGCCATCAAATATGAGAAATATGCGAAAGTATGGGCCTGATGAGAGCAATTCCTAGACCTAACCCTGACCTAACATGCGTTATCATCTAAAATATTGATCGAAACCTGGTTTAATATGACTGTCTCAGTGTGGTACCACATTACTATGTGTTCCCAACCAGAAAAAAACCAGGATCTGTCCAAGAAGTATTTGAAGAATGCGAAAGTATGAGTCTGATGGGGGCAATTCCTAGACCTAACCCTGACCTAACATGCGTTATCATCTAAAATATTGATCGAAACCTGGTTTCATTGACTGTTTCAGTGTGCTACCACATTACTACGTGATCCAAACCAGAAAAAGCAAAGGATCTGGCCAACAAGTACGAGAAATATGCGACAGTATGAGCGTGATGAGTGCAAATCCCAGACCTAACCTAGACCTAACATGCGTTATCCACTAGAATATATATCGAAACCAGTATTAGTTGACTGATTCAGCGTGGTACCACATTACTACGTGATCCAAACCAGAAAAAACCCAGGATCTGTTCAACAAGTATGTGAAGAATGCGAAAGTATGAGTCTGATGAGGTCAATTCCTAGACCTAACCCTGACCTAACATGCGTTATCATCTAAAATATTGATCGAAACCTGGTTTCATTGACTGTTTCAGTGTGGTACCATATTACCACGTGATCCAAACCAGAGAAAGCCAAGGATCTGGCCATCAAGTATGACAAATATGCGAAAGTATGAGCGTGATGGGTGGAAATCCCAGACCTAACCTAGACCTAACATGCGTTAACCTCTAAAATATTGATCGAAGCCAGGTTTAATCGACTGTTTCGGTGTGGTACCACACTACTATGAGATCCAAACCAGAAAAAAGCCAGGATCTGTTCAAGAAGTATGTGAAGAACGAGGAAGTATGAGACTGATGAGGGCAAATCCCAGACCTAATCCAGACCTAACATGCGTTATCCTCAAAAATATTAATCGAGACCAGGTTTAGTCGACTGTTTCAGTGTGGTACCACATTACTACGTGATCCAAACCAGAAAAAGAGCAGAATCTGGCCATCAAGTATCAGAAATATGCGAAAGTATGAGCCTGATGAGAGCAAATCCCAGACCTAACCTAGACCTGACATGCGTTAACTTCTAAAATATTGATCGGATCCAGGTTTAATGGTCTGTTACAGTGTGGTAACACATTACCACGTGACCCGAACCAGAAAAAACCCGGGATCTGTTCAAGAAGTATGTGAGGGATGAGGAAGTATGAGACTGATGAGGGCAAATCCAAGGCCTAACCTAGACCTCACTTGCGTTAACCTCTAAAATATTGGTCGAAACCAGGTTTAATGGACTGTTTAAGTGTGGTACCACACTACTATGTGATCCAAACCAGAAAAAACCCGGGATCTGTTCAAGAAGTATGTGAAGAATGAGGAAGTATGAGACTGACGAGGGCAAATCATAGACCTAATGCAGACCTAACATGCATTATCCACTAAAATATTGATCGAGACCAGGTTTAGTCGTCTGTTTCATTGTGGTACCACATTACCACGTGATCCAAACCAGAAAAACCCAGGATCTGTTCAACAAGTTTTTGAAGAATGCGAAAGTATGAGTCCGATGGGGGCAATTCCTAGACCTAACCCTGACCTAACATGCGTTATCATCTAAAATATTGATCGAAACCTGGTTTAATCGACTGTTTCAGTGTGGTACCACATTACTATGTGATCCCAACCAGAAAAAAACCAGGATCTGTCCAAGAAGTATGTGAAGAATGCGAAAGAATGAGACTGAAGAGCGCAATTCCCAGACCTAACTCAGACCTAACATGCGTTATCCTCTAGAATATTGATCGAGACCAGGTTTAATCGACTGTTTCAGTGTGGTACCACATTACAACGTGATCCAACCCAGAAAAAGTCCAGAATCTGGCCATCAGGTGTCAGAAATATGCGAAAGTATGAGCCTCATGTGAGCAAATGACAGACCTAACACAGACCTAATATGCATTATCCTTTGAAATGTTGACCCAGACTAGGTTTAATTGACAATTTCAGTGTGGTACCACATTACTACGTGATCCAAACCAGAAGAAGACCAGTGTCTGGTCAAGGAGTATGCGAAAAATGCGAAAGTATGAGCCTGATAAGGGCAAATCCCAGACCTAACCCAGACCTAACATGCGTTGTCCTCTAAAATATTGATCGAAACCAGGTTTACTGGACTTTTTCTTAGTGGTACCACATTTCTATGTGATCCAAACCAGAAAAAGCAAAGGATCTGGCTAACACGTAAGAGAAATATGCAAAAGTATGAGCCTGATGAGGGCAAATCCTTGACCCTACTCAGACCTAACATGTGTTATCCTCTAAAATATTGATCAAAACCAAGTTTAATCGACTGTTTCGGTGTGGTACCACACTACTATGTGATCCAAACCAGAAAAAGCCAGGATCTGTCCAAGAAGTATTTGAAGAATGCGAAAGTATGAGTCTGATGGGTGCAATTCCTAGACCTAACCCTGACCTAACATGCGTTATCATCTAAAATATTGATCGAAACCTGGTTTCATTGACTGTTTCAGTGTGGTACCACATTACTACGTGATCCAAACCAGAAAAAGCAAAGGATCTGGCCAACAAGTACGAGAAATATGCGAAAGTATGAGCCTGATGAGGGCAAATTCAAGGCCTATCGAAGACCTAACATGCGTTGTCCTCTAAAATATTGATCGAAACCAGGTTTAATGGACTTTTTCTTAGTGGTACCACATTTCTATGTGATCCAAACCAGAAAAAGCAGAGGATCTGGCTAACACGTAAGAGAAATATGCAAAAGTATGAGCCTGATGAGGGCAAATCCTTGACCCTACTCAGACCTAACATGTGTAATCCTCTAAAATATTGATCAAAACCAAGTTTAATCGACTGTTTCGGTGTGGTACCACACTACTATGTGATCCAAACCAGAAAAAATCCGGGATCTGATCAACAAGTGTGTGAAGAATGAGAAAGTATGAGTCTGCTGAGGGCAAATCCAAGGCCTAACCTCGTCCTAACATGCGTTATCCTCTAAAACATTGATCGAAACCTGTTTAATGGACTGTTTCAATGTAGTACCGCATTACTTCATGATCGAAACCAAAAAAGACCCAGAATCTGGCCATCAAGTATGAGAAATATGCGACAGTATGAGCGTGATGAGTGCAAATCCCAGACCTAACCTAGACCTAACATGCGTTATCCACTAAAATATATATCGAAACCAGTATTAGTTGACTGATTCAGCGTGGTACCACATTACTACGTGATCCAAACCAGAAAAAACCCAGGATCTGTTCAACAAGTATGTGAAGAATGCGAAAGTATGAGTCTGATGAGGGCAAATCACAGACCTAACCCAGACCTAACATGCGTTATCCTTTGAAATGTTGACCCAGACTAGGTTTAATGGACTGTTTCAGTGTGGTACCATATTACCACGTGATCCAAACCAGAGAAAGCCCAGAATCTGGCCATCAAGTATGACAAATATGCGAAAGTATGAGCGTGATGAGTGCAAATCCCAGTCCTAACCTAGACCTAACATGCGTTAACCTCTAAAATATTGATCGAAGCCAGGTTTAATCGACTGTTTCGGTGTGGTACCACACTACTATGAGATCCAAACCATAAAAAAGCCAGGATCTGTTCAAGAAGTATGTGAAGAACGAGGAAGTATGAGACTGATGAGGGCAAATCCCAGACCTAATCCAGACCTAACATGCGTTATCCTCAAAAATATTAATCCAGACCAGGTTTAGTCGACTGTTTCAGTGTGGTACCACATTACTACGTGATCCAAACCAGAAAAAGACCAGAATCTGGCCATCAAGTATCATAAATATGCGAAAGTATGAGCCTGATGAGAGCAAATCCCAGACCTAACCTAGACCTAACATGCGTTAACTTCTAAAATATTGATCGAAACCAGGTTTAATGGTCTGTTACAGTGTGGTAACACATTACCACGTGATCCACACCAGAAAAAATCCGGGATCTGTTCAACAAGTGTGTGAAGAAAGCAAAAGCATGAGTCTGATGAGGGCAAATCCAAGGCCTAACCTAGACCTAACATGCGTTATCCTCTATAACATTGATCGAAACCAGGTTTAATGGACTGTTTCAGTGTGGTACCACATTACTACGTGATCCGAACCAGAAAAAACCCGGGATCTGTTCAAGAAGTATGTTAGGGATGAGGAAGTATGAGACTGATGAGGGCAAATCCAAGGCCTAACCTAGACCTCACTTGCGTTATCCTCTAAAACATTGATCGAAACCAGGTTTAGTGGACTGTTTCAATGTGGTACCACATTACTACGTGATCCAAACCAAAAAAAGTCCAGAATCTGGGCATCAAGTATGAGAAATATGCGAAAGTATGAGCCTGATGGGTGCAAATCTCAGACCTAGCATAGACCTAACATGCGTTATCCTCTAAAATATTGATCGAAACCAGGTTTAATGGTCTGTTTCAGTGCGGTAACATATTACCACGTGGTCCAAACCAGTAAAAACCCAGGATCTGGCCAACAACTACGTGAAAAATGCGAAATTATGAGACTGAAGAGTGGAAATCCCAGACCTAACCCAGACGAAACATGCGTTATACTCTAAAATATTGATCGAAACCAGGTTTAATCGACTGTTTCAGTGTGGTCCCACATTACTACGTGATCCAAACCAGAAGAAGCCCAGGATCTGGCCAACAACTATGTGAAATATGCGAAAGTATTAGCCTCATGGGGGCAAATCACAGACCTGACCCAGACCTAACATGAGTTATCCTCTAAAATATTGATCGAAACCAGGTTTAATTGACTGTTTCAATGTGGTACCACATTACTACGTGATCCAAACCAGAAAAATCCCAGGATCTGCTCCACAAGTATGAGAAATATGCGAAAGTATGAGCCCGATGAGAGCAAATCCCAGACCTAACCTAGACCTAACATGCGTTATCCTCTAAAATGTTGATCGAAACCAGGTTTAAAGGACTGTTTCAGTGTAGATCCACATTACTGTGCGATCCAAACCAAGAAAAGCCCAGAATCTGGCCAACAAGAATGAGAATTATGCGAAAGTATGAGCCTGATGGGAGCATAACCGAGACCTAACCTAGGCCAAACATGCGCTATCCTCTAAAATGTTGATCGAAACTAGGTTTGATGGACTGTTTCAGTGTGGTACCACATTACTACGTGATCCAAACCAGAAAAATCCCGGGATCTGTTCAACAAGTATGTGAAGAATGCGAAAGTAAGAGTCTGATGAGGCCTAACCTCAGGCCTGGCCTAGACCTAACATGCGTTATCCTCTAAAATATTGATCGAGACCAAGTTTAATCGACTGTTTCAGGGTGGCCCCACATTACTACGTGATCGAATCCAGGAAAAGCCCAGGCTCTGGCCAACAAGTTAGAGAAATATGCGAAAGTATGAGTCTGATGAGGGCAAATCCAAGGCCTAACATAGACCTAACATGAGTTATCCTCTAAAATATTGATTAAAACCAGGTTTAATGGACTGTTTCAGTGAGTTACCACATTACTACGTGATCCAAAGCAGTGAAAGCCCAGGATCTCGCCAAAAAGTATGAGAAATATGCGAAAGTATGACCCAGCTGAGGGCAAATCCTAGACCTAACCGAGACCATAGCATGTGTTTTCCTCTAAAATATTGATCGAAACCAGGTTTAATGGACTGTTTAAGTGTGGTACCACACTACTATGTGATCCAAACCAGAAAAAACCCGGGATCTGTTCAAGAAGTATGTGAAGAATGAGGAAGTATGAGACTGACGAGGGCAAATCATAGACCTAATCCAGACCTAACATGCGTTATCCACTAAAATATTGATCGAGACCAGGTTTAGTCGTCTGTTTCATTGTGGTACCACATTACCACGTGATCCAAACCAGAAAAGCCTGGGATCTGTCCAACAAGTATGAGAAATATGCGAAAGTATGAGCCTGATGAGAGCAAATCCCAGACCTAACCTAGACCTAACGTGCGTTAACTTCTAAAATATTGATCGAAACCAGGTTTAATGGTCTGTTACAGTGTGGTAACTCATTACCACGTGATCCATACCAGAAAAAATCCGGGATCTGTTCAACAAGTGTGTGAAGAAAGCGAAAGCATGCGTCTGATGAGGGCAAATCCAAGGCCTAACCTAGTCCTAACATGCGTTATCCTCTAAAACATTGATCGAAACCAGGTTTAGTGGACTGTTTCAGTGTGGCACCACATTACTACGTGATCCAAACCAAAAAAAGCCCAGAATCTGGACATCAAGTATGAGAAATATGCGAAAGTATGAGCCTGATGAGAGCAAATCCCAGACCTAACCTAGACCTAACGTGTGTTAACTTCTAAAATATTGATCGAAACCAGGTTTAATGGTGTGTTACAGTGTGGTAACACATTACCGCGTGATCCACACCAGAAAAAATCCGAGATCTGTTCAACAAGTGTGTGAAGAAAGCGAAAGCATGAGTCTGATGAGGGCAAATCACAGTCCTAACCTAGACCTGACATGCGTTAACCTCTAAAATATTGATCGAAACCAGGTTTAATGGTCTGTTTCAGTGCGGTAACATATTACCACGTGATCCAAACCAGAAAAAACCCAGGATCTGGCCAACAACTATGTGAAAAATGTGGAAGTATGAGACTGATGAGGGCAAATCCAAGGCCTAACCTAGACCTCACATGCGTTATCCACTAAAATATTGATCAAAACCAGGTTTAATGGACTGTTTAAGTGTGGTACCACACTACTATGTGATCCATACCACAAAAAACCCAGGATCTGTACAAGAAGTATGTGAAGAATGAGGAAGTATGAGACTGATGAGGGCAAATCCTAGACCAAATCCAGACCTAACATGCGTTATCCACTAAAATATTGATCGAGACCAGGTTTAGTCGTGCTTCATTGTGGTACCACATTACCACTTGATCCAAACTAGAAAAGCCCGGGATCTGTTCAACAAGTATGAGATATATGCGAAAGTATGAGCCTGATAAGAACAAATCCCAGACCTAACCTAGGCCTAACATGCGTTATCCTCTAAAATATTGATCGAAACCATGTTTAATGGACTGTTTCAGTGTAGATCCACATTACTACGTGATCCAAACCAAAAAAAGCCAGAATCTGGTCATCAAGCATGAGAAATATGCGAAAGTATGAGCCTGATGTGTGCAAATCCCAGACCTAACCTAGACCTAACGTGCGTTAACTTCTAAAATATTGATCGAAACCATGTTTAATGGTCTGTTACAGTGTGGTAACACATTACCACGTGATCCACACCAGAAAAAATCCGGGATCTGTTCAACAAGTGTGTGAAGAAAGCGAAAGCATGAGTCTGATGAGGGCAAATCCAAGGCCTAACCTAGACCTAGCATGCGTTATCCTCTAAAACATTGATCGAAACTAGGTTTAGTGGACTGTTTCAGTGTGGCACCACATTACTACGTGATCCAAACCAAAAGAAGCCCAGAATCTGGACATCAAGTATGAGAAATATGCGAAAGTATGAGCCTGATGTGTGCAAATCCCAGACCTAACCTAGACCTAACGTGCGTTAACTTCTAAAATATTGATCGAAACCATGTTTAATGGTCTGTTACAGTGTGGTAGCACATTACCACGTGATCCACACCAGAAAAAATCCGGGATCTGTTCAACAAGTGTGTGAAGAAAGCGAAAGCATGAGTCTGATGAGGGCAAATCCAAGGCCTAACCTAGTCCTAACATGCGTTATCCTCTGAAACATTGATCGAAACCAGGTTTAGGGGACTGTTTCAGTGTGGCACCACATTACTACGTGATCCAAACCAAAAAAAGCCCAGAATCTGGACATCAAGTATGAGAAATATGCGAAAGTATGAGCCTGATGAGAGCAAATCCCAGACCTAACCTAGACCTAACGTGTGTTAACTTCTAAAATATTGCTCGAAACCAGGTTTAATGGTATGTTACAGTGTGGTAACACATTACCACGTGATCCACACCAGAAAAAATCCGAGATCTGTTCAACAAGTGTGTGAAGAAAGCGAAAGCATGAGTCTGATGAGGGCAAATCCAAGGCCTAACCTAGACCTAACATGCGTTATCCTCTAAAACATTGATCGAAACCAGGTTTAGTGGACTGTTTCAGTGTGGTAACTCAGTACTACGTGATCCAAACCAAAAAAAGCCCAGGATCTGGACATCAAGCATGAGAAATAAGCGTAAGTATTAGCCTCATGGGGGCAAATCACAGACCTGACCCAGACCTAACATGTGTTATCCTCTAAAAAATTGATCAAAACCATGTTTAATCGACTGTTTCAGTGTGGTACCACACTACTATGTGATCCAAACCAGAAAAAACCCAGGATCTGCTCAAGAAGTATGTGAGGAATGAGGAAGTATGAGACTGATGAGGGCAAATCCAAGGCCAAACCTAGACCTCACATGCGTTATCCTCTAGAATATTGATCGAAACCAGGTTTAATGGACTGTTTAAGTGTGGTACCACACTACTATGTGATCCAAACCAGAAAAATCCCAGGATCTGTACAAGAAGTATGTGAAGAATGAGGAAGTATGAGACTGATGAGGGCAAATCCTAGACCTAATCCAGACCTAACATGCGTTATCCACTAAAATATTGATCGAGACCAGGTTTAGTCGTCTGTTTCATTGTGGTACCACATTACCACGTGATCCAAACCAGAAAAGCCCGGGATCTGTTCAACAAGTATGAGAAATATGCGAAAGTATGAGCCTGATGAGAGCAAATCCCAGACATAACCTAGACATAACTTGCGTTATCCTCTAAAATATTGACCGAAACCAGGTTAAATCGACTGTTTTAGTGTGGTACCGCTTTACTACGTGATCCAGAGCAGAAAAAGCCCAGGATCTAGCCATGAAGTATGAGAAATATGCGAAAGTATGAGTCTGAAGAGGGCAAATCCCAGGCCTAACCTAGACATAACATCCGTTATCCTCTAAAATATTGATCGAAACCGGGTTGAATCGACACTTTCAGTGTGGTACAACATTACTACGTGATCCAAACCAGAAAAAGCCCTGTATCTGGCCATCAAGTATGCGAAATATACGAAAGTATGACCCTGATAAGGGCAAATCGCAAGCCTAACCCAGACCTAACATGCGTTATCCTCAAAAATATTGGCCGATACCAGGTTTAGTGGACAGTTTCAGTGTGGTACCACATTACTACGTGTTCCAAACCAGAAAAATCCCAGGATCTGCTCAACAAGTATGAGAAATATGCGAAAGTACGAGCCTGATGAGAGCAAATCCCAGACCTAACCTAGACCTAACATGCGTTATCCTCTAAAATATTGATCGAAACCAGGTTTAATGGACTGTTTCAGTGTGGATCCACATTACCGCGTGATCCAAACCAAAAAAAGCCCAGGATCTGTTCAACAAGTATGAGAAATATGCGAAATATATGAGCCTGATGGGTGCAAATCCCAGACCTAGCATAGACCTAACATGCGTTATCCTCTAAAATATTGATCGAAACCGGGTTTAATGGTCTGTTTCAGTGCGGTAACATATTACCACGTGATCCAAACCAGAAAAAACCCAGGATCTGGCCATCAACTATGTGAAAAATGTGGAAGTATGAGACTGAAGAGGGCAAATCGCAGACCTAGCAAAGACCTAACATGCGTTATCCTCTAAAATATAGATCGAAACCAGGTTTAATCGACTGTTTCAGTGTGGTCCCACATTACTACGGGATCCAAACCAGAAGTAGCCCAGGATCTGGCCAACAAGTATGTGAAATATGCGAAAGTATTAGCCTCATGGGGGCAAATCACAGACCTGACCCATACCTAACATGTGTTATCCTCTAAAATATTGATCAAAACCAGGTTTAATCGACTGTTTCAGTGTGGTCCCACATTACTACGTGATCCAAACCAGAAGAAGCCCAGGATCTGTTCAACAAGTGTGTGAAGAAAGCGAAAGCATGAGTCTGATGAAGGCAAATCCCAGACCTAACCAAGACCTAACAAGCGTTATCCTCTAAAATATTGATCGAAACCAAGTTTAATGGACTGATTCAGCGTGGTACCACATTACCACGTGATCCAAACCAAAAAAAGCCCAGAATCTGGCCATCAAGTATGAGAAATATGCGATAGTATGAGGCTGATGAGGGCATATCCCAGGCCTGACCTAGACCTAACATGAGTTATCCTCTAAAATATTGATCGAAACTAGGTTTAATGGACTGTCTCAGTGTGGTACCACATTACTACGTGATCCGAACCAGAAAAAACCCGGGATCTGTTCAACAAGTATGTGAAGAATGCGAAAGTATGAGTCTGATGAGGGCATATCCCACGCCTAACCTAGACCTAACATGCGTTATCCTCTAAAATATTGATCGAAACCAGGTTTAATCGACTGTATCAGTGTGGTCCCACATTACTACGTGATCCAAACCAGAAGAAGCCCAGGATCTGGCCCACAAGTATATGAAATATGCGAAAGTATTAGCCTCATGGGGGCAAATCACAGACCTGACCCAGACCTAACATGTGTTATCCTCTAAGATATTGATCAAAACCATGTTTAATCGACTGTCTCAGTGTGGTACCACACTACTATGTGATCCAAACCAGAAAAAACCCAGGATCTGTTCAAGAAGTATGTGAGGAATGAGGAGGTATGAGACTGATGAGGGCAAATCCAAGGCCAAACCTAGACCTCACATGCGTTATCCTCTAAAATATTGATCGAAACCAGGTTTAATGGTCTGTTTCAGTGTGGTACCTCATTACTACGTGATCCAAGCCAGAGAAACCCACGGATCTGTTCAACAAGTGTGCGAAGAAAGCGAAAGCATGAGTCTGATGAGGGCAAATCCCAGACCTAACCAAGACCTAACAAGCGTTATCCTCTAAAATATTGATCGAGACCAAGTTTAATCGACTGTTTCAGTGTGGTACGACATTACTACGTGATCCAAACCAAATAAAGCCCAGAATCTGGCCATCAAGTATGAGAAATATTCCCAATTGGGGAGAGGGGACCGCGTCCTCCGGCGGCGGCGGCTGTCCCAGTGGAGTGGACGGCCGAGCTAGGGGTCACGCAGGAGGAGCTGGCAGCGGCCATCAGACGGCTCGGGGTTCGTAACACGGCCCCGGGTCCGGATGGTGTGCCCGGCCGGGTTTGGGTCTTGACCCAGGGCGTCCTTGGGGCCGACCTCAGGCGGTTGTTCGACCGCTGCCTGAGGGACGGGCGATTCCCCCCCAGTTGGAAGGTGGCGAGGATGGTCCTCCTCCGGAAGGAGGGTCGGCCCGCGGAGTCTCCCTCCGCATACCGGCCCATTTGTCTCCTCGACGAGGTGGGCAAGCTCTTCGAGCGTGTGATTGCTGCCCGCCTCGTCGAGCACCTGTCGCGGGGTGATCCCGGTCTGGCCGACTGCCAGTTCGGTTTCCGGGGGGGCCGATCGACTATCGACGCGATAGGTCGTGTGAGGGCCCTCTCGGAGGCGGCCGTCTCCCGGGGAGGGGTGGCATTGGCAATATCCTTGGATATTGCCAATGCCTTTAACACCCTCCCCTGGGAAGAGATAAGGAGGGGACTCGAATATCATCGAGTCCCCCCTTGCCTCGGGGCGGTCGTCGGGGATTATCTCCGCGGCAGGTGGATCGAGTATCCGGGCCGGGATGGTGATATGCGGAGGGAGGTGTACTGCGGTGTTCCGCAGGGGTCGGTCCTCGGGCCACTCCTGTGGAACATCGCGTACGACTCGGTGTTGCGGGCCGGCCTCCCCGACGGCGTCAGCACGGTGTGTTATGCGGATGACACACTGGTGCTGGCCGTCGGGGCGCACTGGGGGAGGGCCATGCGTCGCGCGGAGGAGGGGTCGCAACGCGTCGTCGACCGGATCAGGGGGATGGGGATGACGGTGGCGGTCCATAAGACCGAGGTGATTGCGTTTCATTCACCTCGGCAGGATCCGCCACCCCCTCTGATCCGGGTGGGTGGGGCTGACATCGAGGTGAAGCCCCAGATCAGGTATCTGGGGCTGATCCTCGATAGCCACTGGCGTTTCGTGGAGCATTTCCGCTGCCTGGTCCCCCGGTTGGAAAGGATGGTTGCGGCTCTGGGCCGGATCCTGCCCAACCTGGGGGGCCCGGCGGGCCGAGTTCGTCGCCTCTATGTGGCAATGGTCCAGTCGGTGGCCCTATACGGGGCCCCCGTCTGGGCGGACGACCTGGCTGCCTCCCGGCGCAGCATGACTATGCTGCGTCGGGTGCAGAGGCGCATGGCGCTCAGGGTCGTCCGCGGGTATCGGACCGTGTCACATGAGGCGGCGACGGTGCTAGCGGGGATGCCGCCCATGGACCTGCTCGCGCGGTCGCACGCGGTGATGTACCGGCACCGCGTCGACCGTCGCGCGGGGGTGGGGGCGGTCCCGGGCGGGCAGGAACCTGCTTGGGGCGATTTGAAGCGCCAGGCCCGGCAGTCCGTGTTGCTCGCGTGGCAGGAGCGGCTGGCTCTGCCAACCGCGGGGCACCGGACTGTCGGGGCTGTTCGGCCACTCCTGAAGGAGTGGCTGGACAGAGGCCATGGCAGCTTCACCTACCGGCTGGCACAGGTATTTTCCGGGCATGGGAGCTTCGGAAGATACCTGTGCCGGATAGGGAAGGAGCCGACGGCGCGTTGCTGCCACTGCGACGCTGAGGAGGACACGGCGGATCATACCCTGGAGGTATGCCCCGCGTGGGAGGGGGAGCGCCGTGTCCTGGTCGGCGTCGTCGGGCGGGATGTCTCGCTGCCGGGCGTGGTGCGCGCCATGCTCGGCAGCGAGGAGAAGTGGAGGGCCGTGGCCTCCTTCTGCGAGAACGTAATGTTGCAGAAGGAGGCCGCGGGGAGGGAGCGCGAACTTCAGCGGCGCGCTGAAGCTCGCGCTCGTGCGGTGGCCCGAGGTCATCGCCCGGTCGCGAGGCGTCGCGGGCGGCCGCCTCGGCGTGGCGGATGACCTAGGCTGGGAGGGGGGTCCTGAGGGGACCCTCCTCCCGCCAGGCGACGCCGGGTCGGACCGGTTGGGGGTAGGAGTGCCTCCCCCTACCGGTCCGACGCAAGGGGAGGCACCCTCGGCGGTCTGGTGCGGCCATGAACGCCCGGCCGCCGAGGGGTGGAAACGGGGTCGCGGGCGGTTGCGAGTTGGGGCTCGCAGCCGCCACTAAACGCGGCCCCGGGACGGATAGCGGCGGGATGGAGTGGCCCCGTCCCGCCGCTATGAGGCAGTGTGTCTACTGGGGGGACCGATTGTCCCCCCGGGGGATGGGCGCGAAAGCCCGGGCACGGGGAGGATACCGGAAGAATGCTTCGAGCGATTCCCGGTATCCTCCCAAAGCGTGCCGAAGTGTCACCGTGGGGTTTTTAGTGGGTAGGTCCCGCGCCTGTCGTTGTACGGGCGCGGGGAATCCCACACACCCCTCCCACCTCTCCCCAAGGAGGTGGGAGGGAGTCTTTCGAAGATTTTCCCCACGACAAAAAAAAAAAAAAAAAAAAAAAAAAAAAAAAAAGTATGAGAAATATGCGAAAGTATGAGCCTCATGAGAGCAAATCCCGGATCTAACCTAGACCTAACATGCGTTATCGTCTAAAATATTGATCGAAACCAGATTTAATGGACTGCTTCTGAGTGGTACCTTATTACTACGTGATCCAAAACAGAGAAACCCAGGGATCTGTAGAACAAGTATGTGAAAAATGCGAAAGTATACCCTGATGAGGGCAAATCCCAGGCCTGACCTAGACCTAACATGCGTTATCATATAAAATATTGATCGAAACCTGGTTTAATGGACTGTTTCAGTGTGGTACCACATCACTACGTGATCCAAACGAGAAAAAGCTCAGGCTCTGGCGAACAAGTATGCGAAAGATTCGAATATACGTGCCAGATGAGGGCAAATCGCAGATCTAACGCAGACCTAACATGCGATATCCTGTAAAACATTGTTCGAAACCAGGTTTAATTGACTGTTTCAGTGTGGTATCACACTAGTGCGTGTTCCAATGCCGAGGAAACCAAGAATCTGGCCAGCAAGTACGAGAAATATGCGAAAGTATGAGCCTGATGAAGGCAAATCCTAGACCTAACCCAGACCTAACATGCGTTATCCTCTAAATTATTTATCGAAACCAGATTTAATGGACTGTTTCAGTGTGGTGCCACATTACTACGTGATCCAAACCAGAGAAAATCCGGGATCTGTTCAACAAGTGTGTGATGAATGCGAAAGTTTGAGTCTGATGAGGGCAAATCCAAGGCCTAACCTAGACCTAACATGCGTCATCCTCTATAATATTGATCGAAACCAGGTTTAATTGACCGTTTCAGTGTGGTACCACATTACCATGTGATCCCAACCAAAAAGAGCCCAGAATCTGGCCAACAAGAACGAGAAATATGCGAAAGTATGAGCCTGATGAGGGCATATCCCAGGCCTGGCCTAGACCTAACATGAGTTATCCTCTAAAACATTGATCGAAATCATGTTTAGTGGACTGTTTCAGTGTGGCACCACATTGCTACGTGATCCAAACCAAAAAAAGCCCAGAATCTGGACATCAAGTATGAGAAATATGCGAAAGTATGAGCCTGATTAGAGCAAATCCCAGACCTAACCTAGACCTAACATGCGTTATCCTCTAAAATATTGATCAAAACCAGGTTTAATGGACTGTTTGAGTGTGGTACCACACTACTATGTGATCCAAACCTGAAAAAACCCGGGATCTGTACAAGAAGTATGTGAAGAATCAGCAAGTATGAGACTGACGAGGGCAAATCCTAGACCTAATCCAGACCTACCATGCGTTATCCACTAAAATATTGATCGAGACCAGGTTTAGTCGTGTTTCATTGTGGTAACACATTACCACTTGATCCAAAACAGAAAAGCCCGGGATCTGTTCAACAAGTATGAGATATATGCTAAAGTATGAGCCTGATAAGAGCGAATCCAAGGCCTAACCTAGACCTAACATGCGCTATCCTCTAAAACATTGATCGAAACCAGGTTTAGTGGACTGTTTCAGTGTGGTAACTCAGTACAACGTGATCCAAACCAAAAAAAGCCCAGGATCTGGACATCAAGTATGAGAAATAAGCGAAAGTATGAGCCTGATGGGTGCAAATCCCAGACCTAGCATAGACCTAACATGCGTTATCCTCTAAAATATTGATCGAAACCATGTTTAATCGACTGTTTCAGTGTGGTACCACACTTCTATGTGATCCAAACCAGAAAAAACCCAGGATCTGTTCAAGAAGTATGTGAGGAATGAGGAAGTATGAGACTGATGAGGGCAAATCCAAGGCCTAACCTAGACCTCACATGCGTTATCCTCTAAAATATTGATCGAAACCAGGTTTAATGGACTGTTTAAGTGTGGTACCACACTACTATGTGATCCAAGCCAGAAAAAAGCCAGGATCTGTTCAAGAAGTATGTGAAGAACGAGGAAGTATGAGACTGACGAGGGCAAATCCCAGACCTAATCCAGACCTAACATGCGTTAACCTCAAAAATATTGATCGAGACCAGGTTTAGTCGACTGTTTCAGTGTGGCACCACAAAACTACGTGATCCAAACCAGAAAAAGGCCAGAATCTGGCCATCAAGTATCAGAAATATGCGAAAGTATGAGCCTGATGAGAGCAAATCCAAGTCCTAACCTAGACCTAACATGCGTTATCCTCTAAAACATTGATCGAAACCAGGTTTAGTGGACTGTTTCAGTGTGGCACCACATTACTACGTGATCCAAACCAAAAAAAGCCCAGAATCTGGACATCAAGTATGAGAAATATGCGACAGTATGAGCCTGATGAAAGCAAATTCCAGTCCAAACCTAGACCTAACGTGTGTTAACTTCTAAAATATTGATCGAAACCATGTTTAATGGTCTGTTACAGTGTGGTAACACATTACCACGTGATCCACACCAGAAAAAATCCGAGATCTGTTCAACAAGTGTGTGAAGAAAGCGAAAGCATGAGCCTGATGAGGGCAAATCCATGGCCTGGCCTAGACCTAACATGAGTTATCCTCCAAAATATTGATCGAAACTAGGTTTAATGGACTGTTTCAGTGTGGTACCACATTACTACGTGATCCGAACCAGCAAAAACCCGGGATCTGTTCAACAAGTATGTGAAGAATGCGAAAGTATGAGTCTGATGAGGGCATATCCCAGGCCTGGCCTAGACCTAACATGAGTTATCCTCTAAAATATTGATCGAAACCAGGTTTAATTGACTGTTTCAGTGTGGTACCACATTACTACGTGATCCAAACCAGAGAAATCCCAGGATCTGCTCAACAAGTATGAGAAATATGCGAAAGTATGAGCCTGATGAGCGCAAATCCAAGGCCTAACCTAGACCTAACATGCGTTATCCTCTAAAACATTGATCGAAACCAGGTTTAGTGGACTGTTTCAGTGTGGCACCACATTACTACGTGATCCAAACCAAAAAAAGCCCAGAATCTGGACATCAAGTATGAGAAATATGCGAAAGTATGAGCCTGATGTGTGCAAATCCCAGACCTAACCTAGACCTAACGTGTGTTAACTTCTAAAATATTGATCGAAACCAGGTTTAATGGTCTGTTACAGTGTGGTAACACATTACCACGTGATCCACACCAGAAAAAATCCGAGATCTGTTCAACAAGTGTGTAAAGAATGCGAAAGCATGAGTCTGATGAGGGCAAATCCAAGGCCTAACCTAGACCTAACATGCGTTATCCTCTAAAACATTGATCGAAACCAGGGTTAGTGGACTGTTTCAGTGTGGTAACTCAGTACTACGTGATCCAAACCAAAAAAAGCCCAGGATCTGGACATCAAGTATGAGAAATAAGCGAAAGTATTAGCCTCATGGGGGCAAATCACAGACCTGACCCAGACCTAACATGTGTTATCCTCTAAAATATTGATCAAAACCATGTTTAATCGACTGTTTCAGTGTGGTACCACACTACTATGTGATCCAAACCAGAAAAAACCCAGGATCTGTTCAAGAAGTATGTGAGGAATGAGGAAGTATGGGACTGATGAGGGCAAATCCAAGGCCTAACCTAGACCTCACATGCGTTATCCTCTAAAATATTGATCGAAACCAGGTTTAATGGACTGTTTAAGTGTGGTACCACATTAATACGTGATCCGAACCAGAAAAAACGCGGGATCTGTTCAACAAGTATGTGAAGAATGCGAAAGTATGAGTCTGATGAGGGCAAATCACAGACCTGACCCAGACCTAACATGTGTTATCCTCCAAAATATTGATCAAAACCAGGTTTAATGGACTGTTTAAGTGTGGCACCACACTACTATGTGAACCAAACCAGAAGAAACCCAGGATCTGTACAAGAAGTATGTGAAGAAGGAGGAAGTATGAGACTGATGAGGGCAAATCTTAGACCTAATCCAGACCTAACATGCGTTATCCACTAAAAATTGATCGAGACCAGGTTTAGTCGTCTGTCTCATTGTGGTACCACATTATCACGTGATCCAAACCAGAAAAGCCCGGGATCTGTTCAACAAGTGTGTGAAGAATGCGAAAGTATGAGTCTGATGAGGGCAAATCCAAGGCCTAACCTAGACCTAACATGAGTTATCCTCTAAAATATTGACCGAAACTAGGTTTAATGGACTGGCTCAGTGTGGTACCACATTACTACGTGATCGAAACCAGAAAAAACCCGGGATCTGGCCAACAAGAACGAGAAATATGCGAAAGTATGAGCCTGATGAGGGCATATCCCAGGCCTGGCCTAGACCTAACATGAGTTATCCTCTAAAATATTGATCGAAACTGGGTTTAATGGACTGTTTCAGTGTGGTACCACATTACTACGTGATCCGAACCAGAAAAAACGCGGGATCTGGCCAACAAGTATGAGAAGAATGCGAAAGTTTGAGACTGAAGAGGGCATATCCAAGGCCTAACCTAGACCTAACATGCGTTATCCTCTAAAATATTGATCGAGACCTGGTTTAAACGACTGTTTCAGTGTGGTCCCACATTACTACCTGATCCAAACCAGGAGAAGCCCAGGATCTGGCCAACAAGTATGAGAAATGTGCGAAAGTATTAGCCTCATGGTGGCAAATTACAGACCTGACCCAGCCCTAACATGTGATATCCTCTATTATATTGATCAAAACCATGTTTAATCGACTCTTTCAGTGTGGTACCACACTACTATGTGATCCTAACCAGAAAAACCCCAGGATCTGTTCAAGAAGTATGTGAAGAATGAGGAAGTATGAGACTGATGAGGGCAAATCCTAGACCTAATCCAGACCTAACATGCGTTATCCTCTAAAATATTGATCGAGACCAGGTTTAGTCGACTGTCTCAGTGTGGTACCACATTACTACGTGATCCGAACCAGAAAAAACCCGGGATCTGTTCAACAAGTATGAGAAATATGCGAAAGTATGAGCCTGATGAGAGCAAATCCCAGACCTAACCTAGACCTAACATGCGTTATCCTCTAAAATATTGATCGAAACCAGGTTTAATGGACTGTTTCAGTGTGGTACCACATTACTACGTGATCCAAACCAGAAAAATCCCAGGATCTGCTCAACAAGTATGAGAAATATGCGAAAGTATGAGCCTGATGAGAGCAAATCCCAGACCTAACCTAGACCTAACATGCGTTATCCTCTAAAATATTGATCGAAACCAGGGTTAGTTGACAGTTTCAGTGTGGTACCACATTACTACGTGATCCAAACCAGAAAAATCCCAGGATCTGCTCAACAAGTATGAGAAATATGCGAAAGTATGAGCCTGATGATAGCAAATCGCAGACCTAACCTAGACCTAACATGCGTTATCCTCTAAAATATTGATCGAGACCAGGTTTAATCGACTGTTTCAGTGTGTTACCACATTACTACGTGATCCAAACCAGAAAAATCCCAGGATCTTGCCAACAAGTATGAGAAATATGCGAAAGTATGAGCCTGATGAGAGCAAATCCCAGACCTAACCTAGACCTAACATGCGTTATCCTCTAAAATATTGATCGAAACCAGGTTTAATGGACTGTTTCAGTGTGGTACCACATTACTACGTGATCCAAACCAGAAAAATCCCAGGATCTGCTCAATAAGTATGAGAAATATGCGAAAGTATGAGCCTGATGAGAGCAAATCCCAGACCTAACCTAGACCTAACATGCGTTATCCTCTAAAATATTGATCGAAACCAGGTTTAGTTGACAGTTTCAGTGTGGTACCACATTACTACGTGATCCAAACCAGAAAAATCCCAGGATCTGCTCAACAAGTATGAGAAATATGCGAAAGTATGAGCCTGATGATAGCAAATCGCAGACCTAACCTAGACCTAACATGCGTTATCCTCTAAAATATTGATCGAGACCAGGTTTAATCGACTGTTTCAGTGTGGTACCACATTACTACGTGATCCAAACCAGAAAAATCCCAGGATCTTGCCAACAAGTATGAGAAATATGCGAAAGTATGAGCCTGATGAGAGCAAATCCCAGACCTAACCTAGACCTAACATGCGTTATCCTCTAAAATATTGATCGAAACCAGGTTTAATTGACAGTTTCAGTGTGGTACCACATTACTACGTGATCCAAACCAGAAAAATCCCAGGATCTGCTCAACAAGTATGAGAAATATGCGAAAGTATGAGCCTGATGAGAGCAAATCCCAGACCTAACCTAGACCTAACATGCGTTATCCTCTAAAATATTGATCGAAACCAGGTTTAATGGACTGTTTCAGTGTGGTACCACATTACTACGTGATCCAAAGCAGTGAAAACCCAGGATCTGTTCAAGAAGTATGTGAAGAATGAGGAAGTATGAGACTGATGAGGGCAAATCCCAGACCTAACCCAGACCTAACATGCGTTATCCTCTAAAATATTGATCGAGACCAGGTTTAATCGACTGTTTTAGTGTGGTCCCACATTACTATCTGATCCAAACCAGAAGAAGCCCAGGATCTTGCCAACAAGTATGAGAAATATGCGAAAGTATTAGCCCCATGGAGGCAAATCACAGACCTGACCCAGACCTGACATGTGTTATCCTCTAAAATATTGATCGAGACCAGGGTTAGTCGACTGTTTCATTGTGGTACCACATTACCACGTGATCCAAACCAGAAAAGCACGGGATCAGTTCAACAAGTGTGTGAAGAATAAGAAAGTATGAGTCTGATGATGGCAAATCCAAGGCCAAACCCAGACCTAACATGCGTTATCCTCAAAAATATTGATCTAAACAAGGTTTAACCGACTGTCTCAGTGTGGTACCACATTACTACGTGATCCAAACCAGAAAAAACCTTGGATCTGTTCAACAAGTATGTGAAGTATGCGAAAGAATGAGTCTGATGAGGGAAAATCCCAGGCCTAACCTAGACATAACATGCGTTATCCTCTAAAATATTGGCCGATACCAGGTTTAGTGGACAGTTTCAGTGTGGTACCATATTACTACGTGTTCCAAACCAGAAAAATCCCAGGATCTGCTCAACAAGTATGAGAAATATGCGAAAGTATGAGCCTGATGAGAGCAAATCCCAGACCTAACCTAGACCTAACATGCGTTATCCTCTAAAATATTGATCGAAACCAGGTTTAATGGACTGTCTCAGAGTGGATCCACATTACCGCGTGATCCAAACCAAAAGAAGCCCAGGATCTGTTCAACAAGTATGAGAAATATGCGAAAGTATGAGCCTGATGGGTGCAAATCCCAGACCTGGCATAGACCTAACATGCGTTATCCTCTAAAATATTGAGCGAAACCAGGTTTAATGGTCTGTTTCAGAGCGGTAACATATTACCACGTGATCCAAACCAGAAATAACCCAGGATCTGGCCAACAACTATGTGAAAAATGTGGAAGTATGAGACTGAAGAGGGCAAATCCCAGACCTAGCCAAGACCTAACATGCGTTATCCTCTAAAATATTGATCGAAACTAGGTTTAATGGACTGTTTCAGTGTGGTACCACATTACTACGTGATCCAAACCAGAAAAAACCCGGGATACGGCCAACAAGAACGAGAAATATGCGAAAGTATTAGCCTCATGGGGGCAAATCCTAGACCTAATCCAGACCTAACATGCGTTATCCACTAAAATATTGATGGAGACCGGTTTAGTCGTCTGCTTCATTGTGGTACCACATTACCACGTGATCCAAACCAGAAAAGCCCGGGATCTGGCCATCAAGTATGAGAAATATACGAAAGTATGACCCTGATGAGGGCATATCCCAGGCCTGGCCTAGACCTAACATGAGTTATCCTCTAAAATATTGATCGAAACTAGGTTTAATGGACTGTTTCAGTGTGGTACCACATTACTACGTGATCCAAACCAGAAAAAACCCGGGATCTGGCCAACAAGAACGAGAAATATGCGAAAGTATGAGCCTGATGAGGGCATATCCCAGGCCTGGCCTAGACCTAACATGAGTTATCCTCTAAAATATTGATCGAAACTAGGTTTAATGGACTGTTTCAGTGTGGTACCACATTACTACGTGATCCGAACCAGAAAAAACCCGGGATCTGTTCAACAAGTATGTGAAGAATGCGAAAGTATGAGTCTGATGAGGGCATATCCCAGGCCTGGCCTAGACCTAACATGAGTTATTCTCTAAAATATTGATCGAAACCAGGTTTAATTGACTGTTTCAGTGTGGTACCACATTACTACGTGATCCAAACCAGAAAAATCCCAGGATCTGCTCAACAAGTATGAGAAATATGCGAAAGTATGAGCCTGATGAGAGCAAATCGCAGACCTAACCTAGACCTAACATGCGTTATCCTCTAAAATATTGATCGAAACCAGGTTTAATTGACTGTTTCAGTGTGGTACCACATTACCACGTGATCCAAGCCAGAAAAGCCCAGGATCTGTACAACAAGTGTGTGAAGAATGCGAAAGTATGAGTCTGATGAGCGCAAATCCAAGGCCTAACCTAGGCCTAACATGTGTTATCCTCTAAAATATTGATCGAGACCAGGTTTAATCGACTGTTTCAGTGTGGTACCACATTACTACGTGATCCATACCGGAAAAACCCCAGGATCTGTTCAACAAGAATGTGAAAAACGTGAGAGTATGAGCCTGATGAGGGCAATTCCCAAACCTATCACAGACATAACTTGCGTTATCCTCTAAAATATTGACCGAAACCAGGTTTAATCGGCTGCTTTAGTGCGGTACCGCTTTACTACGTGATCCAGAGCAGAAAAAGCCCAGGATCTAGCCATGAAGTATGAGAAATATGCGAAAGTATGAGTCTGATGAGGGCAAATCCGAGGCCTAACCCAGACATAACATCCGTTATCCTCTAAAATATTGATCGAAACCGGGTTGAATCGACACTTTCAGTGTGGTAACACATTACTACGTGATCCAAACCAGAAAAAGCCCTGAATCTGGCCGTCAGGTATGAGAAATATACGAAAGTATGACCCTGATAAGGGCAAATCGCAAGCCTAACCCAGACCTAACATGCGTTATCCTCAAAAATATTGATCTAAACCAGGTTTAACCGACTGTCTCAGTGTGGTACCACATTACTACGTGATCCAAACCAGAAAAAACCTAGGATCTGTTCAACAAGTATCTGAAGTATGCGAAAGTATGAGTCTGATGAGGGAAAATCCCAGGCCTAACCTAGACATAATGTGCGTTAACTTCTAAAATATTGATCGAAACCATGTTTAATGGTCTGTTACAGTGTGGTAACACATTACCACGTGATCCACACCAGAAAAAATCCGGGATCTGTTCAACAAGTGTGTGAAGAAAGCGAAAGAATGAGTCTGATGAGGGCAAATCCAAGGCCTAACCTAGACCTAACATGCGTTATCCTCTAAAACATTAATCGAAACCAGGTTTAGTGGACTGTTTCAGTGTGGCACCACATTACTACGTGATCCAAACCAAAAAAAGCCCAGAATCTGGACATCAAGTATGAGAAATATGCGAAAGTATGAGCCTGAAGTGTGCAAATCCCAGACCTAACCTAGACCTAACGAGCGTTAACTTCTAAAATATTGATTGAAACCATGTTTAATGGTCTGTTACAGTGTGGTAACACATTACCACGTGATCCACATCAGAAAAAATCCGGGATCTGTTCAACAAGTGTGTGAAGAATGCGAAAGCATGAGTCTGATGAGAGCAAATCCATGGCCTAACCTAGACCTAACATGCGTTATCCTCTAAAACATTGATCGAAACCAGGTTTGGTGGACTGTTTCAGTATGGCACCACATTACTACGTGATCCAAACCAAAAAAAGCCCAGAATCTGGACATCAAGTATGAGAAATATGCGAAATTATGAGCCTGATGAGAGCAAATCCCAGACCTAACCTAGACCTAACGAGCGTTAACTTCTAAAATATTGATTGAAACCATGTTTAATGGTCTGTTACAGTGTGGTAACACATTACCACGTGATCCACATCAGAAAAAATCCGAGATCTGTTCAACAAGTGTGTGAAGAAAGCGAAAGCATGAGTCTGATGTGGGCAAATCCAAGGCCTAACCTAGACCTAACATGCGTTATCCTCTAAAACATTGATCGAAACCAGGTTTAGTGGACTGTTTCAGTGTGGTAACACATTACTACGTGCTCCAAACCAAAAAAAGCCCAGAATCTGGACATCAAGTATGAGAAATAAGCGAAAGTATGAGCCTGATGGGTGCAAATCACAGACCTAGCATAGACCTAACATGCGTTATCCTCTAAAATATTGATCGAAACCAGGTTTAATCGACTGTTTCAGTGTGGTCCCACATTACTACGTGATCCAAACCAGAAGATGCCCAGAATCTGGACATCAAGTATGAGAAATAAGCGAAAGTATGAGCCTGATGGGTGCAAATCACAGACCTAGCATAGACCTAACATGCGTTATCCTCGAGAATGTTGATCGAAACTAGGTTTAATGGACTGTTTCAGTGTGGTACCACATTACTACGTGATCGAAACCAGAACAAACCCGGGATCTGTTCAACAATTGTATGAAAAGTGCGAAGGTATGAGTCTGATGAGGGCAATTCCCAGACCTAACCAAGACCTAACAAGCGTTATCCTCTAAAATATTGATCGAGACCAGGTTTAATCGACTGTTTTAGTGTGGTACGACATTGCTATGTGATCCAAACCAAATAAAGCCCAGAATCTGGCCATCAAGTATGAGAAATATGCGAAAGTATGAGCCTCATGAGAGCAAATCCCGGATCTAACCTAGACCTAACATGCGTTATCCTCTAAAATATTGATCGAAACCAGGTTTAATGGGATGTTTCAGTGTGGTACCACATTACTACGTGATCCAAAGCAGTGAAAACCCAGGATCTGTTCAAGAAGTATGTGAAGAATGAGGCAGTATGAGACTGATGAGGGCAAATCCCAGACCTAACCCAGACCTAACATGCGTTATCCTCTAAAATATTGATCGAGACCAGGTTTAATTGACTGTTTCAGTGTGGTACCACATTACCACGTGATCCAAGCCAGAAAAGCCCAGGATCTGTACAACAAGTGTGTGAAGAATGCGAAAGTATGAGTCTGATGAGCGCAAATCCAAGGCCTAACCTAGACCTAACATGCGTTATCCTCTAAAATATTGATCGAGACCAGGTTTAATCGACTGTTTCAGTGTGGTACCACATTACTACGTGATCCACACCGGAAAAACCCCAGGATCTGTTCAACAAGAATGTGAAAAACGTGAGAGTATGAGCCTGATGAGGGCAATTCCCAAACCTATCACAGACATAACTTGCGTTATCCTCTAAAATATTGACCGAAACCAGGTTTAATCGACTGCTTTAGTGCGGTACCGCTTTACTACGTGATCCAGAGCAGAAAAAGCCCAGGATCTAGCCATGAAGTATGAGAAATATGCGAAAGTATGAGTCTGATGAGGGCAAATCCGAGGCCTAACCCAGACATAACATCCGTTATCCTCTAAAATATTGATCGAAACCGGGTTGAATCGACACTTTCAGTGTGGTACCACATTACTACGTGATCCAAACCAGAAAAAGCCCTGAATCTGGCCGTCAAGTATGAGAAATATGCGAAAGTATGAGCCTGATGTGTGCAAATCCCAGACCTAACCTAGACCTAACGAGCGTTATCCTCTAAAATATTGATCGAAACCAGGTTTAATCGACTGTTTCAGTGTGGTCCCACATTACTACGTGATCCAAACCAGAAGATGCCCAGAATCTGGACATCAAGTATGAGAAATAAGCGAAAGTATGAGCCTGATGGGTGCAAATCACAGACCTAACATAGACCTAACATGCGTTATCCTCGAGAATGATGATCGAAACTAGGTTTAATGGACTGTTTCAGTGTGGTACCACATTACTACGTGATCCGAACCAGAAAAAACCCGGGATCTGTTCAACAAGTATGTGAAGAATGCGAAAGTATGAGTCTGATGAGGGCACATCCCAGGCCTGGCCTATACCTAACATGAGTTATCCTCTAAAATATTGATCGAAACCAGGTTTAATTGACTGTTTCAGTGTGGTACCACATTACTACGTGATCCAAACCAGAGAAATCCCAGGATCTGCTCAACAAGTATGAGAAATATGCGAAAGTATGAGCCTGATGAGCGCAAATCCAAGGCCTAACCTAGACCTAACATGCGTTATCCTCTAAAACATTGATCGAAACCAGGTTTAGTGGACTGTTTCAGTATGGCACCACATTACTACGTGATCCAAACCAAAAAAAGCCCAGAATCTGGACATCAAGTATGAGAAATATGCGAAATTATGAGCCTGATGAGAGCAAATCCCAGACCTAACCTAGACCTAACGAGCGTTAACTTCTAAAATATTGATTGAAACCATGTTTAATGGTCTGTTACAGTGTGGTAACACATTACCACGTGATCCACATCAGAAAAAATCCGAGATCTGTTCAACAAGTGTGTGAAGAAAGCGAAAGCATGAGTCTGATGTGGGCAAATCCAAGGCCTAACCTAGACCTAACATGCGTTATCCTCTAAAACATTGATCGAAACCAGGTTTAGTGGACTGTTTCAGTGTGGTAACACATTACTACGTGCTCCAAACCAAAAAAAGCCCAGAATCTGGACATCAAGTATGAGAAATAAGCGAAAGTATGAGCCTGATGGGTGCAAATCACAGACCTAGCATAGACCTAACATGCGTTATCCTCTAAAATATTGATCGAAACCAGGTTTAATCGACTGTTTCAGTGTGGTCCCACATTACTACGTGATCCAAACCAGAAGATGCCCAGAATCTGGACATCAAGTATGAGAAATAAGCGAAAGTATGAGCCTGATGGGTGCAAATCACAGACCTAGCATAGACCTAACATGCGTTATCCTCGAGAATGTTGATCGAAACTAGGTTTAATGGACTGTTTCAGTGTGGTACCACATTACTACGTGATCGAAACCAGAACAAACCCGGGATCTGTTCAACAATTGTATGAAAAGTGCGAAGGTATGAGTCTGATGAGGGCAATTCCCAGACCTAACCAAGACCTAACAAGCGTTATCCTCTAAAATATTGATCGAGACCAGGTTTAATCGACTGTTTTAGTGTGGTACGACATTGCTATGTGATCCAAACCAAATAAAGCCCAGAATCTGGCCATCAAGTATGAGAAATATGCGAAAGTATGAGCCTCATGAGAGCAAATCCCGGATCTAACCTAGACCTAACATGCGTTATCCTCTAAAATATTGATCGAAACCAGGTTTAATGGGATGTTTCAGTGTGGTACCACATTACTACGTGATCCAAAGCAGTGAAAACCCAGGATCTGTTCAAGAAGTATGTGAAGAATGAGGCAGTATGAGACTGATGAGGGCAAATCCCAGACCTAACCCAGACCTAACATGCGTTATCCTCTAAAATATTGATCGAGACCAGGTTTAATTGACTGTTTCAGTGTGGTACCACATTACCACGTGATCCAAGCCAGAAAAGCCCAGGATCTGTACAACAAGTGTGTGAAGAATGCGAAAGTATGAGTCTGATGAGCGCAAATCCAAGGCCTAACCTAGACCTAACATGCGTTATCCTCTAAAATATTGATCGAGACCAGGTTTAATCGACTGTTTCAGTGTGGTACCACATTACTACGTGATCCACACCGGAAAAACCCCAGGATCTGTTCAACAAGAATGTGAAAAACGTGAGAGTATGAGCCTGATGAGGGCAATTCCCAAACCTATCACAGACATAACTTGCGTTATCCTCTAAAATATTGACCGAAACCAGGTTTAATCGACTGCTTTAGTGCGGTACCGCTTTACTACGTGATCCAGAGCAGAAAAAGCCCAGGATCTAGCCATGAAGTATGAGAAATATGCGAAAGTATGAGTCTGATGAGGGCAAATCCGAGGCCTAACCCAGACATAACATCCGTTATCCTCTAAAATATTGATCGAAACCGGGTTGAATCGACACTTTCAGTGTGGTACCACATTACTACGTGATCCAAACCAGAAAAAGCCCTGAATCTGGCCGTCAAGTATGAGAAATATGCGAAAGTATGAGCCTGATGTGTGCAAATCCCAGACCTAACCTAGACCTAACGAGCGTTATCCTCTAAAATATTGATCGAAACCAGGTTTAATCGACTGTTTCAGTGTGGTCCCACATTACTACGTGATCCAAACCAGAAGATGCCCAGAATCTGGACATCAAGTATGAGAAATAAGCGAAAGTATGAGCCTGATGGGTGCAAATCACAGACCTAACATAGACCTAACATGCGTTATCCTCGAGAATGATGATCGAAACTAGGTTTAATGGACTGTTTCAGTGTGGTACCACATTACTACGTGATCCGAACCAGAAAAAACCCGGGATCTGTTCAACAAGTATGTGAAGAATGCGAAAGTATGAGTCTGATGAGGGCATATCCCAGGCCTGGCCTATACCTAACATGAGTTATCCTCTAAAATATTGATCGAAACCAGGTTTAATTGACTGTTTCAGTGTGGTACCACATTACTACGTGATCCAAACCAGAGAAATCCCAGGATCTGCTCAACAAGTATGAGAAATATGCGAAAGTATGAGCCTGATGAGCGCAAATCCAAGGCCTAACCTAGACCTAACATGCGTTATCCTCTAAAACATTGATCGAAACCAGGTTTAGTGGACTGTTTCAGTATGGCACCACATTACTACGTGATCCAAACCAAAAAAAGCCCAGAATCTGGACATCAAGTATGAGAAATATGCGAAATTATGAGCCTCATGAGAGCAAATACCAGACCTAACGTAGACCTAACGTGTGTTAACTTCTAAAATATTGATCGAAACCATGTTTAATGGTCTGTTGCAGTGTGGTAACACATTGCCACGTGATCCACACCAGAAAAAATCCGAGATCTGTTCAACAAGTGTGTGAAGAAAGCGAAAGCATGAGTCTGATGAGGGCAAATCCAAGGCCTAACCTAGACCTAACATGCGTTATTCACTAAAACATTGATCGAAACCAGGTTTAGTGGACTGTTTCAGTGTGGTAACACATTACTACGTGCTCCAAACCAAAAAAAGCCCAGAATCTGGACATCAAGTCTGAGAAATAAGCGAAAGTATGAGCCTGATGTGTGCAAATCACAGACCTAGCATAGACCTAGCATGCGTTATCCTCTAAAATATTGATCGAAACCAGGTTTAATCGACTGTTTCGGTGTGGTCCCACATTACTACGTGATCCAAACCAGAAGATGCCCAGAATCTGAACATCAAGTATGAGAAATAAGCGAAAGTATGAGCCTGATGGGTGCAAATCACAGACCTAGCATAGACCTAACATGCGTTATCCTCGAGAATGTTGATCGAAACTAGGTTTAATGGACTGTTTCAGTGTGGTACCACATTACTACGTGATCGAAACCAGAACATACCCGGGATCTGTTCAACAATTATATGAAAAGTGCGAAGGTATGAGTCTGATGAGGGCAATTCCCAGACCTAACCAAGACCTAACAAGCGTTATCCTCTAAAATATTGATCGAGACCAGGTTTAATCGACTGTTTTAGTGTGGTACGACATTGCTATGTGATCCAAACCAAATAAAGCCCAGAATCTGGCCATCAAGTATGAGAAATATGCGAAAGTATGAGCCTCATGAGAGCAAATCCCGGATCTAACCTAGACCTAACATGCGTTATCCTCTAAAATATTGATCGAAACCAGGTTTAATGGGATGTTTCAGTGTGGTACCACATTACTACGTGATCCAAAGCAGTGAAAACCCAGGATCTGTTCAAGAAGTATGTGAAGAATGAGGCAGTATGAGACTGATGAGGGCAAATCCCAGACCTAACCCAGACCTAACATGCGTTATCCTCTAAAATATTGATCGAGACCAGGTTTAATTGACTGTATCAGTGTGGTACCACATTACTACGTGATCCGAACCAGAAAAAACCCGGGATCTGTTGAACAAGTATGTGAAGAATGCGAAAGTATGAGTCTGATGAGGGCATATCCCAGGCCTGGCCCAGACCTAACATGAGTTATCCTCTAAAATATTGATCGAAACTAGGTTTAATGGACTGTTTCAGTGTGGTACCACATTACTACGTGATCCAAACCAGAAAAAACCCGGGATCTGGCCAACAAGAACGAGAAATATGCGAAAGTATGAGCCTGATGAGGGCATATCCCAGGCCTGCCCTAGACCTAACATGAGTTATCCTCTAAAATATTGATCGAAATTAGGTTTAATGGACTGTTTCAGTGTGGTACCACATTACTACGTGATCCGAACCAGAAAAAACCCGGGATCTGTTCAACAAGTATGTGAAGAATGCGAAAGTATGAGTCTGATGAGGGCATATCCCAGGCCTGGCCTAGACCTAACATGAGTTATCCTCTAAAATATTGATCGAAACCAGGTTTAATTGACTGTTTCAGTGTGGTACCACATTACTACGTGATCCAAACCAGAGAAATCCCAGGATCTGCTCAACAAGTATGAGAAATATGCGAAAGTATGAGCCTGATGAGCGCAAATCCATGGCCTAACCTAGACCTAACATGCGTTATCCTCTGAAATATTGATCGAAACCAAGTTTAATTGACTGTTTCAGTATGGTACCACACTACTATGAGATCCAAGCCAGAAAAAAGCCAGGATCTGTTCAAGAAGTATGTGAAGAACGAGGAAGTATGAGACTGATGAGGGCAAATCCCAGGCCTGGCCTAGACCTAACATGAGTTATCCTCTAAAATATTGATCGAAACCAGGTTTAATTGACTGTTTCACTGTGGTACCACATTACTACGTGTTCCAAACCAGAAAAAACCCGGGATCTGGCCAACAAGAACGAGAAATATGCGAATGTATGAGCCTGATGAGGGCATATCCCAGGCCTGGCCTAGACCTAACATGAGTTATCCTCTGAAATATTGATCGAAACTAGGTTTAATGGACAGTTTCAGTGTGGTACCACATTACTACGTGATCCGAACCAGAAAAAACCCGGGATCTGTTCAACAAGTATGTGAAGAATGCGAAAGTATGAGCCTGATGAGTGCAAATCCCAGACCTAGCCTAAACCTAGCATGCGTTATCCTCGAAAATATTGATCGAAACCAGGTTTAATTGACTGTCTCTGTGTGGTACCATATTACTACGTGATCCAAACCAGAAAAATCCCAGGATCTGCTCAACAAGTATGAGAAATATGCGAAAGTATGAGCCTGATGAGAGCAAATCACAGACCTAACCTAGACCTAACATGCGTTATCCTCTGAAATATTGATCGAAACCAAGTTTAATTGACTGTTTCAGTGTGGTACCACATTACTACGTGTTCCAATCCAGAAAAATCCCAGGATCTGCTCAACAAGTATGAGAAATATGCGAAAGTATGAGCCTGATGAGAGCAAATCCCAGACCTAGCCTAAACCTAGAAAGCGTTATCCACAAAAATATTGTTCGAAACCAGGTTCAACGGTCTGTTTCAGTATGGTACCGCACTACTGTGAGATCCAAGCCAGAAAAAAGCCAGGATCTGTTCAAGAAGTATGTGAAGAACGAGGAAGTATGAGACTGATGAGGGCAAATCCCAGACCTAATCCAGACCTAACATGCGTTATCCTCAGAAATATTGATCGAGACCAGGTTTAGTCGACTGTTTCAGTGTGGCACCACATTACCACGTGATCCAAGCCAGAAAAGCCCGGGATCTGTTCAACAAGTGTGTGAAGAATGCGAAAGTATGAATCTGATGAGGGCAAAACCAAGGCCTAACCTAGACCTAGCATGCGTTATCCTCTAAAATATTGATCGAAACCAGGTTTAATTGACTGTCTCTGTGTGGTACCACATTACTACGTGATCCAATCCAGAAAGAGCCCAGGATATAGTCATGAAGTATGTGAAATATGCAAAAGTATGAGCCTGACGAGGGCAAATCCTAGAACTAACCCAGACCTAACATGCGTTATCCTCTATAATATTTATCAAGACCAGGTTTAATGGGCTGCTTCAGTGTGGTACAACATTACTACGTGATCGAAACCAGAAAAAACCCAGGATCAGTTCAAGAAGTATGTGAAGAATGCGAAAGTATGAGACTGATGCAGGCAAATCCTAGACCTAACCTAGACATAACATCCGTTATCCTCTAAAATATTGATCGAAACCAGGTTTAATGGACTGTTTCAGTGTGGTACCACATTACTACGTAATCCAATCCAGAAAAAGTCCAGGGTCTGTTCAACAAGTATGTGTAAAACGCGAAAGTATGAGCCTGATGAGGGCAAATCCCAGACCTATCCCACACCTAACTTGCGTTGTCCTCTAAGATATTGATGGAAACCAGGTTTAAATGACTGTTTCAGGGTGATACCACATTACTACGTGATTCAATCCAGAAAAAGTCCAGGATCTAGCCATCAAGTATGAGAAATATGCGAAAGTATGAGTCTGATGAGGGCAAATCCCAGGCCTAACCTAGACATAACATGCGTTATCCACAAAAATATTGACCGAAACCAGGTTTAATGGACTGTTTCAGTGTGGTACCACATTACTACGTGATCCAAACCAGAAAAAACCCAGCACCTGTTCAACAAGTATGTGAAAAACGCGAAAGTATGAGCCTCATGAAGGCAAATCCCAGACCTATCCCAGACATAACTTGTGTTATCCTCTAAAATATTGATCGAAACCAGGTTTAATTGACAGTTTCAGTGTGATACCACATTACTACGTGATCCAATCCAGAAAAAGCCCAGGATCTAGCCATGAAGTATGTGAAAAACGCGAAAGTATGAGCCTGATGAGGGCAAATCTCAGACCTAACCCAGACCTAACTTGCGTTATCCTCTAAAATATTGATCGAAACCGGGTTTAATAGACCGTTTCAGTGTGTTACGACTTTACTACGTGATCCAAAGAAGAAAAAACCCTCGATCAGGTCAACATGTATGTTCAAACTGCGAAAGTATGACCCTGATTAGGGCAAATCCCAGGCCTAACCTAGACCTAACTTGCGTTATCCTATAAAATATTGATCGAAACCAGGTTCAATGGACTGTTTCAGTGTGGTACCACATTACTGCGTGATCCAACACAGGAAAAACCAGGATCTGTACAACAAGTATGTGGAAAACGCGAGAGTATGAGCCTGATGAGGGCAAATCCCAGACCTATCCCAGACATAACTTGCGTTGTCCTCTAAAATATTGTTGGAAACCAGGCTTAAATGACAGTTTCAGTGTGGTACCACATTACTACGTGATCCAAACCAGAAAAAACCGAGGATCTGTTCAACAAGTATGTGAAAAACGCGAAAGTATGACCCTGATTAGGGCAAATCCCAGGCCTAACCTAGACCTATCATGCGTTATCTTTTAAAATCTTGATCGAAACCAGATTTAATGGACTGTTTCAGTGTGGTACCACATTACTACGTGATCTAAACCAGAAAAAACCCAGGATCAGTTCAACAAGTATGTGAAAAACGCGATAGTATGAGCCTGATGAGGGCAAATCCCAGACCTATCCCAGACATAACTTGCGTTGTCCTCTAAAATATTGTTGGAAACCAGACTTAAATTACAGTTTCAGTGTGGTACCACATTACTACGTGATCCAAACCAGAAAAAACCCAGGATCAGTTCAACAAGTATGTGAAAAACGCGAAAGTATGTGCCTGATGAGGGCAAATCCCAGACCTATCCCAGACATAACTTGCGTTGTTCTCTAAAATATTGATGGAATCCAGGTTCAATAGACTGTTTCAGTGTGGTTCCACATTAATACGTGATCTAAACCAGAAAAAACCCAGGATCAGTTCAACAAGTATGTGAAAAACGCGAAAGTATGAGCCTGATGAGGGCAAATCCCAGACCTATCCCAGACATAACTTGCGTTGTCCTCTAAAATATTGTTGGAAACCAGACTTAAATGACAGTTTCAGTGTGGTACCACATTACTACGTGATCCAAACCAGAAAAAACCGAGGATCCGATCAACATGTATGTTAAAACTGCGAAAGTATGAGACTGATGAGGGCAAATCCCAGGCCTAACCTAGACCTAACATGTGTTATCCTCTAAAATAATAATCAAAACCAGGTTTAATGGTCTGCTTCAGTGTGGTACCACTTTACTACGTGATCGAAACCAGAAAAAACCCAGGATCTGTTCAAGAAGTATGTGAAGAATGCGAAAGTATGAGACTGGTGAGGGCAAATCCCAGACCTATCCCAGACCTAACATGCGTTATCCTCTAAAATATTGATCGAAACCAGGTTTAATCGACCGTTTCAGTGTGGTAGCACAGTACTACGTTATCCGAACCAGAAAAAGCCTGAGATCTGTTCAACAAGATTGTGAAAAACGCGAAAATATGACCCAGATCATGGCAAATCCCAGACCTAACTTGCGTTATCCTATATAATATTGATCAAAACCAGGTATAGTTGACTGTTTCAGTGTGGTACCACTTTGCTACGTGATCCAAAGCAGAAAAAAATATCGATCAGGTCAACAAGTATGTGAAAAACGCGAAAGTATGAGCCTGATGAGGGCAAATCCCAGACCTATCCCAGACAAAACGTGCGTTATCCTCTACAATATTGATCGATACCAGGTTTAATCGACTGTTTCAGTGTGGTACCACATTACTACGTGATCCAAACCAGTTGAAGCCCAGGATCTGGCCAACAAGAATCAGAAATATGCGAAAGTACGGGCCTGACGAGAGCAAATCCCAGACCTAACCTAGACCTAACATGTGTATTCCTCAAAAATATTGACCGAATCCAGGTTTAATGGTCTGCTTCAGTGTGGTACCACTTTACTACATGATCTAAACCAGGAAAAACCCAGGATCAGTTCAACAAGTATGTGAAAAACGCGAAAGTATGTGCCTGATGAGGGCAAATCCCAGACCTATCCCAGACATAACTTGCGTTGCCCTCTAAAATATTGATGGAAACCAGGTTTAATTGACTGTTTCATTGTGGTACCACATTACTACGTGGTTCAATCCAGAAAAAACCCAGGATCAGGCCAACAAGAATGTGAAAAACGCGAAAGTATGAGACTGATGAGTGCATATCCCAGACCTATCCCAGACATAACTTGCGTTATCCTATAAAATATTGATCGAAACCAGGTTCAATGGACTGTTTCAGTGTGGTACCACATTACTGCGTGATCCAACACAGGAAAAACCAGGATCTGTACAACAAGTATGTGGAAAACGCGAGAGTATGAGCCTGATGAGGGCAAATCCCAGACCTATCCCAGACATAACTTGCGTTGTCCTCTAAAATATTGTTGGAAACCAGGCTTAAATGACAGTTTCAGTGTGGTACCACATTACTACGTGATCCAAACCAGAAAAAACCGAGGATCTGTTCAACAAGTATGTGAAAAACGCGAAAGTATGACCCTGATTAGGGCAAATCCCAGGCCTAACCTAGACCTATCATGCGTTATCTTTTAAAATCTTGATCGAAACCAGATTTAATGGACTGTTTCAGTGTGGTACCACATTACTACGTGATCTAAACCAGAAAAAACCCAGGATCAGTTCAACAAGTATGTGAAAAACGCGAAAGTATGAGCCTGATGAGGGCAAATCCCAGACCTATCCCAGACATAACTTGCTTTGTCCTCTAAAATATTGTTGGAAACCAGACTTAAATTACAGTTTCAGTGTGGTACCACATTACTACGTGATCCAAACCAGAAAAAACCCAGGATCAGTTCAACAAGTATGTGAAAAACGCGAAAGTATGTGCCTGATGAGGGCAAATCCCAGACCTATCCCAGACATAACTTGCGTTGTTCTCTAAAATATTGATGGAATCCAGGTTCAATAGACTGTTTCAGCGTGGTTCCACATTACTACGTGATCTAAACCAGAAAAAACCCAGGATCAGTTCAACAAGTATGTGAAAAACGCGAAAGTATGAGCCTGATGAGGGCAAATCCCAGACCTATCCCAGACATAACTTGCGTTGTCCTCTAAAATATTGTTGGAAACCAGACTTAAATGACAGTTTCAGTGTGGTACCACATTACTACGTGATCCAAACCAGAAAAAACCGAGGATCCGATCAACATGTATGTTAAAACTGCGAAAGTATGAGACTGATGAGGGCAAATCCCAGGCCTAACCTAGACCTAACATGTGTTATCCTCTAAAATAATAATCAAAACCAGGTTTAATGGTCTGCTTCAGTGTGGTACCACTTTACTACGTGATCGAAACCAGAAAAAACCCAGGATCTGTTCAAGAAGTATGTGAAGAATGCGAAAGTATGAGACTGGTGAGGGCAAATCCCGGACCTATCCCAGACCTAACATGCGTTATCCTCTAAAATATTGATCGAAACCAGGTTTAATCGACCGTTTCAGTGTGGTAGCACAGTACTACGTTATCCGAACCAGAAAAAGCCTGAGATCTGTTCAACAAGATTGTGAAAAACGCGAAAATATGACCCAGATCATGGCAAATCCCAGACCTAACTTGCGTTATCCTATATAATATTGATTAAAACCAGGTATAGCTGACTGTTTCAGTGTGGTAACACTTTGCTACGTGATCCAAAGCAGAAATAAATATCGATCAGGTCAACAAGTATGTGAAAAACGCGAAAGTATGAGCCTGATGAGGGCAAATCCCAGACCTATCCCAGACAAAACGTGCGTTATCCTCTACAATATTGATCGAAACCAGGTTTAATCGACTGTTTCAGTGTGGTACCACATTACTACGTGATCCAAACCAGTTGAAGCCCAGGATCTGGCCAACAAGAATCAGAAATATGCGAAAGTACGGGCCTGACGAGAGCAAATCCCAGACCTAACCTAGACCTAACATGTGTATTCCTCAAAAATATTGACCGAAACCAGGTTTAATGGTCTGCTTCAGTGTGGTACCACTTTACTACATGATCTAAACCAGGAAAAACCCAGGATCAGTTCAACAAGTATGTGAAAAACGCGAAAGTATGTGCCTGATGAGGGCAAATCCCAGACCTATACCAGACATAACTTGCGTTGCCCTCTAAAATATTGATGGAAACCAGGTTTAATTGACTGTTTCATTGTGGTACCACATTACTACGTGATCGAAACCAGAAAAAACCCAGGATCTGTTCAAGAAGTATGTGAAGAATGCGAAAGTATGGGCCTGATGAGGGCAAATCCCAGACCTAACCTAGACCTAACTTGCGTTGTCCTCTAAAATATTGATGGAAACCAGATTTAAATGACTGTTTCAGTGTGGTACCACATTACTACGTGATCCAATCCTGAAAAAGCCCAGGATCTAGCCATGAAGTATGAGAAATATGCGAAAGTATGAGCCTGACGAGGGCAAATCCTAGACCTAACCCAGACCTAACATGCGTTATCCTCTAAAATATTTATCAAGACAAGGTTTAATTGAATGTTTCAGTGTGGTACCACATTACTACGTGATCCAAATCAGAAAAAACCGAGGATCCGTTCAACAAGTATGTGAACAACGCGAAAGTATGAGCCGGATGAGGGTAAATCCCCGACCAATCACAGACAAAACTTGCATTATCCTCTAAAATATTTAACGAAACCAGGATTAATTTACTGATTCAGTGTGGTACCACTTTGCTACGTGATCCAAAACAGAAAAAACCATCGATCAGGTCAACATGTATGTTAAAACTGCGAAAGTATGACCCTGATGAGGGCAAATCCCAGACCTAACCTAGACCTAACATGTGTTATCCTCTGAAATAATAATCGAAACCAGGTTTAATGGTCTGCTTCAGTGCGGTACCACATTACTACGTGATCCAAACCAGAAAAAACCCAGGATCCGATCAACAAGTATGTGAAAAACGCGAAAGTATGAGACTGATGAGGGCAAATCCCAGAACTATCCCAGACATAACTTGCGTTATCCTCTAAAATATTGATCGAAACCAGGTTTAATTGACTGTTTTAGTGTGGTACCACTTTCCTACGTGATCCAAAGCAGAAAAAACCCAGGATCTGTTCAACAAGTATGTTAAAACTGCGAAAGTATGAGTCTGATGATGGCAAATCCTAGACCTATCATAGACCTAACATGTGTTATCCTCTAAAATATTGACGGAAACCAGGTTTAATTGACAGTTTCAGTATGATACCACATTACTACGTGATCCAATCCAGGATCTTTTCAAGAAGTATTTGAAGAATGCGAAAGTATGAGACTGATGAGGGCAAATCCCGGACCTATCCCTGACATAACTTGCGTTATCCTCTAATATATTGATCCAAACCAGGTTTAGTTGACTGTTTTAGTGTGGTACCACTTTACTACCTGATCCAAAGCAGAAGAAACCCTCGATCAGGTCAACATGTATGTTAAAACTGCGAATGTATGACCCTGATGAGGGCAAATCCCAGGCCTAACCTAGACCTAACATGCGTTATCCTCTAAAATAATAATTAAAACCAGGTTCAATGGTCTGCTTCAGTGTGGTACCACATTACTACGTGATCGAAACGAGAAAAAACCCAGGATCTGTTCAAGAAGTATGTGAAGAATGCGAAAGTATGAGACTGATGAGGGCAAATCCTAGACCTAACCTAGACCTAACCTAGACCTAACACGCGTTGTCCTCTAAAATATTGATGGAATCCAGGGTTTAATGGACTGTTTCAGTGTGGTACCACATTACTACGTGATCTAAACCAGAAAAAGCCAGGGATCTGTTCAACAAGTATGTGAAAAATGCGAAAGTATGACCCTGATGAGGGCAAATCCCAGACCTATCCCAGACATAACTTGCGTTATCCTCTAAAATATTGATCGAAACCGGGTTTAATTGACCGTTTCAGTGTGTTACCACTTTACGACGTGATCCAAAGTAGAAAAAACCCTCGATCAGGTCAACATGTATGTTCAAACTGCGAAAGTATGACCCTGATTAGGGCAAATCCCAGGCCTAACCTAGACCTAACATGCGTTATCTTTTAAAATTTTGATCGAAACCAGGTTTAATGGACTGTATCAGTGTGGTACCACATTACTACGAGATCCAAATCAGAAAAAACCCAGGATCCGATCAACGAAGAATGCGAAAGTATGAGACTGGTGAGGGCAAATCCCAGACCTATCCCAGACCTAACACGCGTTATCCTCTAAAATATTGATCGAAACCAGGTTTAATCGACCGTTTCAGTGTGGTAGCACAGTACTACGTTATCCGAACCAGAAAAAGCCTGAGATCTGTTCAACAAGATTGTGAAAAACGCGAAAATATGACCCTGATCATGGCAAATCCCAGACCTAACTTGCGTTATCCTATATAATATTGATCAAAACCAGGTATAGTTGACTGTTTCAGTGTGGTACCACTTTGCTACGTGATCCAAAGCAGAAAAAAATATCGATCAGGTCAACAAGTATGTGAAAAACGCGAAAGTATGAGCCTGATGAGGGCAAATCCCAGACCTATCCCAGACAAAACGTGCGTTATCCTCTACAATATTGATCGAAACCAGGTTTAATCGACTGTTTCAGTGTGGTACCACGTTACTACGTGATCCAAACCAGTTGAAGCCCAGGATCTGGCCAACAAGAATCAGAAATATGCGAAAGTACGGGCCTGACGAGAGCAAATCCCAGACCTAACCTAGACCTAACATGTGTTATCCTCAAAAATATTGACCGAAACCAGGTTTAATGGTCTGCTTCAGTGTGGTACCACTTTACTACGTGATCGAAACCAGAAAAAACCCAGGATCTGTTCAAGAAGTATGTGAAGAATGCGAAAGTATGACCCTGATGAGGGCAAATCCCAGACCTATCCCAGACCTAACTTGCGTTGCCCTCTAAAATATTGATGGAAACCAGGTTTAATTGACTGTTTCATTGTGGTACCACATTACTACGTGGTTCAATCCAGAAAAAGCCCAGGATCTAGCCATCAAGTATGAGAAATATGCGAAAGTACGGGCCTGATGAGAGCAAATCCCAGACCTATCCTAGACCTAACATGCGTTATCCTCTAAAATATTGATCGAAACCAGGTTCAATGGACGGTTTCAGTGTGGTACCACATTACTACGTGATCCAAAGTAGAAAAAACCCTCGATCAGGTCAACATGTATGTTAAAACTGCGAAAGTATGAACCTGATCAGGGCAAATCCCAGACCTATCCCAGACTTAACATGTGTTATCCTCAAAAATATTGACCGAAACCAGGTTTAGTGGACTGGTTCAGTGTGGTGCCACATTACTACGTGATCCAAACCAGAAAAAACTCAGGATCAGGCCAACAAGAATGTGAAAAACGCGAAAGTATGAGACTGATGAGTGCATATCCCAGACCTATCCCAGACATAACTTGTGTTATCCTCTAAAATATTGATCGAAACCTGGTTTAATTGACTGTTTTAGTGTGGTACCACTTTATTACGTGAACCAAAGCAGGAAAAACCCACGATCAGGTCAACATGTATGTTAAAACTGCGAATGTATGGCCCTGATGAGGGCAAATCCCAGGCCATACCTAGAACTAACATGCGTTATCCTCTGAAATAATAATCGAAACCAGGTTTAATGGTCTGCTTCAGTGCGGTTCAACATTACTACGTGATCCAAACCAGAAAAAACCCAGGATCTGTTCAACAAGTATGTGAAGAATGCGAAAGTATGGGCCTGATGAGGGCAAATCCCAGACCTAACCTAGACCTAACTTGCGTTGTCCTCTAAAATATTGATGGAAACCAGATTTAAATGACTGTTTCAGTGTGGTACCACATTACTACGTGATCCAATCCTGAAAAAGCCCAGGATCTAGCCATGAAGTATGAGAAATATGCGAAAGTATGAGCCTGACGAGGGCAAATCCTAGACCTAACCCAGACCTAACATGCGTTATCCTCTAAAATATTTATCAAGACAAGGTTTAATTGAATGTTTCAGTGTGGTACCACATTACTACGTGATCCAAACCAGAAAAAACCGAGGATCCGTTCAACAAGTATGTGAACAACGCGAAAGTATGAGCCGGATGAGGGTAAATCCCCGACCAATCACAGACATAACTTGCGTTATCCTCTAAAATATTTAACGAAACCAGGATTAATTTACTGATTCAGTGTGGCACCACTTTGCTACGTGATCCAAAACAGAAAAAACCATCGATCAGGTCAACATGTATGTTAAAACTGCGAAAGTATGACCCTGATGAGGGCAAACCCCAGACCTAACCTAGACCTAACTAGCGTTGCCCTCTAAAATATTGATGGAAACCAGGTTTAATTGACTGTTTCATTGTGGTACCACATTACTACGTGGTTCAATCCAGAAAAAGCCCAGGATCTAGCCATCAAGTATGAGAAATATGCGAAAGTACGGGCCTGATGAGAGCAAATCCCAGACCTATCCTAGACCTAACATGCGTTATCCTCTAAAATATTGATCGAAACCAGGTTCAATGGACTGTTTCAGTGTGGTACCACATTACTGCGTGATCCAAAGTAGAAAAAACCCTCGATCAGGTCAACATGTATGTTAAAACTGCGAAAGTATGAACCTGATCAGGGCAAATCCCAGACCTATCCCAGACCTAACATGTGATATCCTCAAAAATATTGACCGAAACCAGGTTTAGTGGACTGTTTGAGTGTGGTGCCACATTACTACGTGGTTCAATCCAGAAAAAGCCCAGGATCTAGTCATCAAGTATGAGAAATATGCGAAAGTACGGGCCTGATGAGAGCAAATCCCAGACCTATCCTAGACCTAACATGCGTTATCCTCTAAAATATTGATCGAAACCAGGACCAATGGACTGTTTCAGTGTGGTACCACATTACTACGTGAACCAAAGCAGGAAAAACCCACGATCAGGTCAACATGTATGTTAAAACTGCGAATGTATGACCCTGATGAGGGCAAATCCCAGGCCTTACCTAGAACTAACATGCGTTATCCTCTAAGATATTGATCGAAACCAGGTTTAATGGACTGTTTCAGTGTGGTACCACTTTGCTACGTGATCCAAAGCAGAAAAAACCATCGATCAGGTCAACATGTATGTTAAAACTGCGAAAGTATGATCCTGATGAGGGCAAATCCCAGACCTAACCTACACCTAACATGTGTTATCCTCTAAAATAATAACCAAAACCAGGTTCAATGGTCTGCTTCAGTGTGGTACCACATTACTACATGATCGAATCCAGAAAAAACCCAGGATCTGTTCAAGAAGTATGTGAAGAATGCGAAAGTATGAGTCTGGTGAGTGAAAATCCCAGGACTAACCTAGACCTAACATGCGTTATCCTCAAAAATATTGTTCGAAACCAGGTTTAATCGACAGTGTCAGTGTGGTAGCACAATACTACGTGATCCGAACCAGAAAAAAACCCAGGATCTGTTGAACAAGTATGTGAAAAATGAGAATGTAAGACCCTGATGAGGACAAATCCCAGACCTACCCCAGACCTAACTTTTTTTTTTTTTTTTTTTTTTTTTTGTCGTGGGGAAAATCTTCGAAAGACTCCCTCCCACCTCCTTGGGGAGAGGTGGGAGGGGTGTGTGGGATTCCCCGCGCCCGTACAACGACAGGCGCGGGACCTACCCACTAAAAACCCCACGATGACCCTTCGGCACGCTTTGGGAGGATACCGGGAATCGCTCGAAGCATTCTTCCGGTAACCTCCCCGTGCCCGCGCTTTGGCGCCCATCCCCCGGGGGGACAATCGGGCCTCCCAGTAGACACACTTCCTCATAGCGGCGGGACGGGGCCACTCCATCCCGCCGCTATCCGTCACGGGGCCGCGTTTAGTGGCGGCTGCGAGCCCCAACTCGCAACCGCCCGCGACCCCGTTTCCACCCCTCGGCGGCCGGGCGTTCATGGCCGCACCAGACCGCCGAGGGTGCCTCCGCATGCGTCGGACCGGTAGGGGGAGGCACTCCTACCCCCAACCGGTCCGACCCGGCGCCGCCTGGCGGGAGGAGGGTCCCCTCAGGACCCCCCTCCCAGCCTAGGTCATCCGCCACGCCGAGGCGGCCGCCCGCGACGCCTCGCGACCGGGCGACGACCTCGGGCCACCGCACGAGCGCGAGCTTCAGCGCGCCGCTGAAGCTCGCGCTCCCTCCACGCGGCCTCCTTCTGCAACATTACGTTCTCGCAGAAGGAGGCCACGGCCCTCCACTTCTCCTCGCTGCCGAGCATGGCGCGCACCACGCCCGGCAGCGAGACATCCCGCCCGACGCCGCCGACCAGGACACGGCGCTCCCCCTCCCACGCGGGGCATACCTCCAGGGTATGATCCGCCGTGTCCTGCTCAGCGTCGCAGTGGCAGCAACGCGCCGTCGGCTCCTTCCCTATCCGGCACAGGTATCTTCCGAAGCTGCCATGCCCGGAAAATACCTGTGCCAGCCGGTAGGTGAGGCTGCCATGGCCTCTGTCCAGCCACTCCTTCAGGAGTGGCCGAACAGCCCCGACAGTCCGGTGCCCCGCGGTTGGCAGAGCCAGCCGCTCCTGCCACGCGAGCAACACGGACTGCCGGGCCTGGCGCTTCAAATCGCCCCAAGCAGGTTCCTGCCCGCCCGGGACCGCCCCCACCCCCGCGCGACGGTCGACGCGGCGCCGGTACATCACCGCGTGCGACCGCGCGAGCAGGTCCATGGGCAGCATCCCCGCTAGAACCGTCGCCGCCTCATGTGACATGGTCCGATACCCGCGGACGACCCTGAGCGCCATGCGCCTCTGCACCCGACGCAGCATAGTCATGCTGCGCCGGGAGGCAGCCAGGTCGTCCGCCCAGACGGGGGCTCCGTATAGGGCCACCGACTGGACCATTGCCACATAGAGACGACGAACTCGGCCCGCCGGGCCCACCAGGTTGGGCAGGATCCGGCCCAGAGCCGCAACCATCCTTTCCAACCGGGGGACCAGTCCCAGACATAACTTGCGTTATCCTCTAAAATATTGATCGAAACCAGGTTTAATGGACTGTTTCAGTGTGGTACCACTTTGCTACGCGATCCAAAGCAGAAAAAACCATCGATCAGGTCAACATGTATGTTAAACCTGCGAAAGAATGACCCTGATGAGGGCAAATCCCAGACCTAACCTAGACCTAACATGTGTTATCCTCTAAAATATTGATCGAAACCAGGTTTAATCGACTGTTTCAGTGTGGTACCACATTACTACGTGATCCAAACCAGAGAAAACCCAGGATCTGTTCAACAAGTATGTGAAAAACGCGAATGACTGAGCCTGATGAGGGCAAATCCCAGAACTAACCCAGACATAACTTGCGTTATCCTCTAAAATATTTATCAAGACCAGGATTAATTGACTGTTTCAGTGTGGCATCACATTACTACGTGATCCAAACCAGTGGAAGCCCAGGATCTGGCCAACAAGAATGAGAAGTATGCGAAAGTCAGAGCCTGATGAGGGCAAATCCCAGAACTAACCGAGACATAACTTGCGTTATCCTCTAAAATATTTATCAAGACCAGGTTTAATTGACTGTTTCAGTGTGGTAGCACATTACTACGTTATCCGAACCACAAAAAGCCAGAGATCTGTTCAACAAGTATGTGAAAAACGCGAAAATATGAACCTGATCATGGCAAATCCCAGACCTATCCCAGACCTAACTTGCGTTATCCTATATAATATTGATCGAAACCAGGTATAGTTGACTGTTTCAGTGTGGTACCACTTTGCTACGTGATCCAAAGCAGAAAAAACTATCGATCAGGTCAACAAGTATGTGAAAAACGCGAAAGTATGAGGCTGATGAGGGCAAATCCCAGACCTATCCCAGACAAAACGTGCGACATCCTCTACAATATTGATCGAAACCAGGTTTAATCGACTGTTTCAGTGTGGTACCACATTACTACGTGATCCAAACCAGTGGAAGCCCAGGATCTGGCCAACAAGAATCAGAAACATGAGAAAGTACGGGCCTGACTAGAGCGAATCCCAGACCTAACCTAGACCTAACATGTGTTATCCTCAAGAATATTGACCGAAACCAGGTTTAGTGGACTGTTTCAGTGTGGTACCACATTACTACGTGATCCAAACTAGAAAAAACCCAGGATATGTTCCACAAGTATGTGAAACATGCGAAAATATGACCCTGAGGAGGGCAAATCCCAGACCTATCCCAGACCTAACTTGCGTTGTCCGCTAAAATATTGATGGCAACCAGGTTTGATCGACTGCTTCAGTGTGGTACCACATTACTACGTGATCCAAACCTGTGGAAGCCCAGGATCTGGCCAACAAGAATCAGAAATATGCGAAAGTACGAGCCAGATGAGAGCAAACCCCAGACCTATCCTAGACATAACATGCGTTATCCTCTAAAATATTGATCGAAGCCAGGTTCAATGGACTGTCTCAGTGTGGTACCACATTACTGCGTGATCCAAACCAGGAAAAAACCAGGATCTGTTCAACAAGTATGTGAAAAATGCGAAAGTATGACCCTGATGAGGGCAAATCCCAGACCTATCCCAGACCTAACTTGCGTTGTCCTCTAAAATATTGATGGAAACCAGGTTTATTGGACTGTTTCAGTATGGTACCACATTACTACGTGATCCAAACCAGAAAAAACCGGGGTTCTGTTCAACAAGTATGTGAAAAACGCGAAAGTATGAGCCTGATGAGGGCAAATCCCAGACCAATCCCAGACATAACATGCACTATCCTCCAAAATATTGATCCAAACCAGGTTGAATCGACTGTTTCAGTGTGGTAACACTCTACAACGTGATCCAAACCAGAAAAAGCCAGGGATCTGTTCAACAAGTATGTGAAAAATGCGAATATGTGACCCTGATGAGGGCAAATCCCAGACCTATCCCAGACCTAACTTGCGTTATCCTATAAAATATTGATCGAAACCAGGTTCAATGGACTGTTTCAGTGTGGTGCCACATTACTGCGTGATCCAAACCAGTAAAAAACCAGGATCTGTTCAACAAGTATGTGAAAAATGCGAAAGTATGACCCTGATGAGGGCGCATCCCAGACCTATCCCAGACCTAACTTGCGTTATCCTATAAAATATAGATCGAAACCAGGTTTAATTAACTGTTTCAGTGTGGTACCACTTTGCTACGTGATCCAAAGCAGAAAAAACCCAGGATCTGTTCAACAAGTATCTGAAAAACGCGAACGTATGAGTCTGGTGAGGGCAAGTCCCAGGACTAACCTAGACATAAGATGCGTGATCTTCTAAAATATTGATCGAAACCAGGTTTAAATGACTGTTTCAGTGTGGTACCACATTACTACGAGATCCAATCCAGAAAAAGCCCAGGATCCAGCCATGAAGTATGAGAAATATGCGAAAGTATGAGCCTGACGGGGGCAAATCCTAGACCTAACCCAGACCTAACATGCGTTATCCTCTAAAATATTTATCAAGACCAGGATTAATTGACTGTTTCAGTGTGACATCACACTACTACGTGATCCAAACCAGTGGAAGCCCAGGATCTGGCCAACAAGAATGAGAAATATGCGAAAGTATGAGCCTGACGAGAGCAAATCCCGGACCTGACCTAGACCTAACATGAGTTATCCTCAAAAATATTGACCGAAACCAGGTTTAGTGGACTGTTTCAGTGTGGTACCACATTACTGCGTGATCCAAACCAGAAAAATACCGGGATCTGTTCAACAAGTGTGTGAAAAATGCGAAAGTATGACCCTGATGAGGGCAAATCCCAGACCTATCCCAGACCTAACATGCGTTATCCTCAAAAATATTGACCGAAACCAGGTTTAGTGGACTGTTTCAGTGTGGTACCACATTACTGCGTGACCCAGACCAGAAAAAAACCAGGATCTGTTCAACAAGTATGTGAAAAACGCGAAAGTATGAGCCTGATGAGAGCAAATCCCAGACCTAACCTTGACCTAACATGCGTTATCCTCTAAAATATTGATCGAAACCGGGTTTAATTGACTGTCTCAGTGTGTTACCACTTTACTACGTGATCCAAAGTAGAAAAAACCCTCGATCAGGTCAACATGTATGTTCAAACTGCGAAAGTATTACCCTGATTAGGGCAAATCCCTGGCTTAACCTAGACCTAACATGCGTTATCCTTTAAAATCTTGATCGAAACCAGGTTTAATGGACAGTTTCAGTGTGGTACCACATTACTACGTGATCCAAACCAGAAAAAACCCAGGATCAGGCCAACATGTATGTTAAAACTGCGAATGTATGACCCTGATGAGGGCAAATCCCAGGCCTTACCTAGACCTAACATGCGCTATCCTCTAAAATATTTATCGAAACCAGGTTTAATGGACTGTTTCAGTGTGGTACCACTTTGCTACGTGATCCAAAGCAGAAAAAACCATCGATCAGGTCATCATGTATGTTAAAACTGCGAAAGAATGACCCTGATGAGGGCAAATCCCAGACCTAACCTAGACCTAACATGTGTTATCCTCTAAAATATTGATCGAAACCAAGTTTAACCGACTGTTTCAGTGTGGTACCACATTACTACGTGATCCAAACCAGAAAAAACCCAGGATCTGTTCAGCAAGTATGTGAAGTATGCGAAAGTATGAGCCTGATGAGGGCAAATCCCAGACCTATCCCAGACCTAACTTGCGTTAACCTCTAAAATATTGATCGAAACCAAGTTTAATTGACTGTTAAAGTGTGGTACCACTTTACTACCAGATCCAAAGCAGAAAAAAACCCAGGATCTGTTCAACAAGTATGTGAAAAACGCGAAAGTATGAGCCTGATGAGGGCTAATCCCAGACCTATCCCACTCCTAACTTGCGTTAACCTCCAAAATATTGATCGAAACCAAGTTTAATTGACTGTTTAAGTGTGGTACCACTTTACTACGTGATCCAAAGCAGAAAAAAACCCAGGATCTGTTCAACAAGTATGTGAAGTATGCGAAAGTATGAGTCTGATGAGGGCAAATCCCAGACCTATCCCAGACATAACATGCGTTATCCTCTAAAATATTTATCAAGACCAGGTTTAATTGAAAGTTTCAGTGTGGTACCACATTACTACGTAATGCAAACCAGAAAAAACCCAGGATCCGTTCAAGAAGTTTGTGAAGAATGCGAAAGTATGAGTCAGGTGAGTGAAAATCCCAGGCCTAACCTAAACCTAACATGCGTTATCCACAAAAATATTGTTCGAAACCAGGTTTAATCGACAGTTTCAGTGTGGTAGCACATTACTACGTGATTCGAACCAGAAAAAAACCCAGGATCTGTTCAACAAGTATGTGAAGTATGCGAAAGTATGAGTCTGATGAGTTCATATCTCAGGCCTAACCTAGACATAACATGCGTTATCCTCTAGAATATTGATCGAAACCAGGTTTAGTGGACTGTTTCAGTGTGGTACCACGTTACTACGTGATCCAAACCAGAAAAAACCCAGGATATGTTTAACAAGTATGTGAAAAACGCGAAAGTATGAGCCTGATGAGGGCAAATCCCAGGCCTATCCCAGACATAACTTGCGTTATCCTCTAAAATATTGATCAAAACCAGGTTTAATGGACTGTTTCAGTGTGGTACCACTTTGCTACGTGGTCCAAAGCAGAAAAAACCATAGATCAGGTCATCATGTATGTTAAAACTGCGAAAGAATGACCCTGATGAGGGCAAATCCCAGACCTAACCTAGACCTAACATATGTTATCCTCTAAAATATTGATCGAAACCAGGTTTAACCGACTGTTTCAGTGTGGTACCACATTACTACGTGATCCAAACCAGAAAAAACCCAAGATCTGTTCAACAAGTATGTGAAAAACGCGAAATACTGAGCCTGATGAGGGCAAATCCCAGAACTAACCCAGACATAACTTGCGTAATCCTCTAAAACATTTATCAAGACCAGGATTAATTGATTGTTTCAGTGTGGCATCACATTACTACGTGATCCAAACCATTGGAAGCCCAGGATCAGGCCAACAAGAATGAGAAATATGCGAAAGTATGAGCCTGACAAGAGCAAATCCCAGACCTAACCTAGACCTAGCATGCGTTATCCTCAAAAATATTGACCGAAACCAGGTTTAGTGGACTGTTCCAGTGTGGTACCACATTACTGCGTGATCCCGACCAGAAAAAAACCAGGATCTCTTCAACAAGTATGTGAAAAATGCGAAAGTATGGCCCTGATGAGGGCAAATCTCAGACCTATCCCAGACCTAACTTGCGTTAACCTCTAAAATATTGATCGAAACCAAGTTTAATTGACTGTTAAAGTGTGGTACCACTTTACTACGTGATCCAAAGCAGAAAAAAACCCAGGATCTTTTCAACAAGTATGTGAAGTATGCGAAATTATGAGTCTGATGAGGGCAAATCACAGGCCTAACCTAGACATAACATGCGTTATCCTCTAAAATATTGATCGAAACCAGGTTTAGTGGACTGTTTCAGTGTGGTACCACATTACTACGTGATCCAAACCAGCTAAAACCCAGGATCTGTTCAACAAGTATGTGAAAAACGCGAAAGTATGAGCCTGATGAGGGCTAATCCCAGACCTATCCCACACCTAACTTGCGTTAACCTCTAAAATATTGATCGAAACCAAGTTTAATTGACTGTTTAAGTGTGGTACCACTTTACTACGTGATCCAAAGCAGAAAAAAACCCAGGATCTGTTCAACAAGTATGTGAAGTATGCGAAAGTATGAGTCTGGTGAGGGCAAATCCCAGACCTATCCCAGACATAACATGCGTTATCCTCTAAAATATTTATCAAGACCAGGTTTAATTGAAAGTTTCAGTGTGGTACCACATTACTACGTAATCCAAACCAAAAAAAACCCAGGTTCCGTTCATGAAGTTTGTGAAGAATGCGAAAGTATGAGTCTGGTGAGTGAAAATCCCAGACCTATCCCAGACATAACATGCGTTATCCTCTAAAATATTTATCAAGACCAGGTTTAATTGAAGGTTTCAGTGTGGTACCACATTACTACGTAATCCAAACCAGAAAAAACCCAGGATCCGTTCAAGAAGTTTGTGAAGAATGCGAAAGTATGAGTCTGGTGAGTGAAAATCCCAGGCCTAACCTAAACCTAACATGCGTTATCCTCAAAAATATTGTTCGAAACCAGGTTTAATCGACAGTTTCAGTGTGGTAGCACATTACTACGTGATTCGAACCAGAAAAAAACCCAGGATCTGTTCAACAAGTATGTGAAGTATGCGAAAGTATGAGTCTGATGAGGGCATATCTCAGGCCTAACCTAGACATAACATGCGTTATCCTCTAGTATATTGATCGAAACCAGGTTTAGTGGACTGTTTCAGTGTGGTACCACATTACTACGTGATCCAAACCAGAAAAAACCCAGGATCTGTTCAACAAGTATGTGAAAAACGCGAAAGTATGAGCCTGATGAGGGCAAATCCCAGGCCTATCCCAGACATAACTTGCGTTATCCTCTAAAATATTGATCGAAACCAGGTTTAATCGACTGTTTCAGTGTGGTAACACTTTTTTCTTTTTTATGTTAACTTTTAACGTCGCATCGACCTTACGGTCATTGGCGACGGTTATATCTAGCGTTCTCTTGTAGGGGTGGTTAGATTTCCTTGTACATGTTAATTTCTTTTAGGTAATTCGGGGTAGCATCGGTGCACCCTAGCGCCGTCAAGGCTGTTGGTTTTTCTATATTGTACTTTTGTCTTGAGGTCTGGAATCTCCTACATTCATACAGCATGTGTTTGGTCGATAACGGTTGGTCGCATACATTGCAGAATGGTGGGTCCGTCTTCTTGATCAAATACTTGTGCGTCAGTCTGCAGTATCCTGTGCGCAGTCGTGCCATGATTATTCTTTCTCTTCTGGTCATGGCGGAAGGCATTGGCTGGTAGAAATCTTGCACTGTATCGTGTGTTTTTGTTTTTTTGGAGGTGGTCCATATAATGTTCCATTCTTGTTTTTCAGCGTGTTTCAGCGAAGTGACGAGGTCTTGATATGGTATTCTTCCCTCCACTTCATTGGGTGGGTGGGATGCTGCTTCTTTGGCTGCTGTGTCAGCTTTTTCGTTACCTATTATCCCTTGATGGGAAGGGGCCCATATTAGAATTACTTGTTTGCCATTGTGGATAAGGTCTGTGTATATTTCTTGGATGTTCAATATGGTATCATGTTTGTTCTTATTGCCGGTGTTTTCTATTGCATTAATTACGCTTATAGAGTCAGTATAGATGACAGCGTGTTGGAGATTTTGGCTTTGAATATAGTGTAGTGCTTTAAGAACTGCGTATGCTTCAGCTGAGAAGATGGATGAGGCATTAGGAAGACGAAGTTTTCTGGTCATGTTGTCACATATAATGGCAATTCCTACACCCTGGTCGGTCTTGGATGCATCGGTGTATAGCTTTACACAGTTCGGGTATTTTTTATCTAGTTGTAGGAAATCAACTCTGTGTTCTAGGCTACTTTTTTGGTCTTTGACAACATTCGCAAGAGTCACGTCTATTTTGGGGGTTTGTATGGTCCAGGGTGCTATTTTTCCAACGCTGCGTGTAATAGCTAGTGTCGACATTATTTTAACTAGGTTCCGGTATTTGTTGATTCTACCGTAGAATGGCATTGGTAGCTTTGGTTTTTTATTTAGTAATGGAGTGTATCTGCTTCCGAATACGTAGTTGTAGGTGGGGTTATTCGGAGTAGATGACATTTTGGCTGTATATTTAAGGCTCAAAAATTTTCTTCTTTGGTCGAGTGGTGGTTCTTTAGCTTCGAATAATATACTGTTTATTGGGCTGGTGCGGTAGTTTCCAGTGGCTATTCTCAGAGCTGTATGGTGGATTGTATCGATCATTTTTAATGTGTTGGGTTTTGCGGAATTATACACTATTGAGCCGTAATCGATTTGGGATCTAATCATCGCTTGGTAGGTTTTAAGGATAGTTTCTTGGTCTGCTCCCCAGTTATTGTTTGCTAGTGTCTTGATGACATTCATCTTTTTGGTGCATGTATTTTTCAAGTGTTTCATGTATGGAACCCATGTCAGTTTGGAATCAAATGTAAGTCCAAGGAGTTTAATATTGTCTACTTTTTTAACTTCGATGTTTTCGATATATAGTTTTGGCAAGTTTTGGTTTTGCTTACGTTGTCTGGAGAATATTATGTACTGCGTTTTTTTGGGGGAAAGTCTAAGCCCCGATTGTTCGGACCATGTTTGGAGTTTGTTTATGGTTGTTTGCAGCAGTTTTATTACTGTTTTAATGTTTCTTCCACTGCAGGTTAATGTTAAGTCGTCAGCAAACAAGTGTCCTTGAATCGGTGGTGGTATATTTTCCATTATGTTATTGATTCCTACCAGGAATAGTGTGACACTGATTACTGATCCTTGTGGTACTCCATTTTGGATGACTGTTGGGTTGGACAGAGTTCCATTTGCTCTGACTTGGATGGATCTGTGGTGGAGGAAGTTTTTGATGTAGGCAACCATGTTGCCATTTATTTTTAAGTTGGTGAGGATATCGATGATTCTTTGTCTGTGTATCTTATCGTACGCTTTTTCAATATCTAGACATACTGTAGCAAGTAGTTCGTTTTTTAGGAACGCTTCTGATATACTTGTTTCTATGTTGATGAGGACGTCTGTCGTTGATCTGAACTGTCTGAATCCATATTGGTTGGGTGCTAAGATGATGTTTGTCTCGAGAAACCACCTAAGTCTTCTGTTAATGATTTTTTCTATGAGTTTGCATAGGCAGTTGGTTAGAGCAATCGGTCTGTAACTTTCTGGATTGTGTTTGTTTTTATTCGGTTTAAGTATGGGTACTACTATGGCTTTCCTCCAGTTTTCAGGGAATACTTGGTGGGTCCATATGCAGTTGAAAATACGTAATAGGTATTCGATGCCAGTTGGCGGTAGTTCTTTTAACAGTTTGTTTGGTATGTTGTCTGGTCCCGGGGAGGAGTTTTTTGTTGTCTGGAGGGTGTCTTTTAGTTCTTCTATTGTTATATTTGTATTAAGGATAGGGTCTATACAGGTGTCGTCTGTTGCGATGGGATTGTTGTCGGAGTGGGTTACTGGAGGATAGTGGTCATGGTTTAAGTTGTTTGAATGGTTTTGAAAAGTCATCGCAAGGATATCGGCTATGTCCTTTGGATTGGTTATGATGTTATCGTTACCGAAGTTGAGGAACTGTATTTCTGTGTAGTTGGGTCTTCCATTGATATTTTTGATTTTTTTCCATATTGTACTCGTTGGGGTTCGATTAGTGATAGTGGATATGTACGTTTGCCAGGAGTGTCGTTTGCTTTCTTTGATTATTTTGCGGAAATTTGCTCGTAGCTTTTTGAAATTTATTAGGTTTTCGGTTGTAGGGTGTTTCTTTGCCCTGTTGAAGGCTTTGTGGCTTTCTTTCATGGCAGATTGACAGTTTTCGTTCCACCATGGCACATTTCTTCTCTTGTCGGTTCGAATTTTTATTGGTTCAGAAGATTCCTTTGCTGCCGTTTGAATAGTTGTTTCTAATGAATCGATTGTTTGATTTATAGAGGAAGGGTCAATGTCTTGGTTTAGAGATTCCTGGAGGTTATTTGCTATTATTGATTTGTACTTGTGCCAGTCTATTTTTTTAAGGTTCCATTTTGGTGCAGGTTGGTTTTTTGGAGATTGGGCAAGGTCTTCGTAGCTGATTATTATTGGGAGGTGGTCACTGTCGTGGAGGTCATCAAGAGTATTCCATTCCATATATTGTGCCAGTCTGCTACTACAGATTGCCAAGTCTATTGCGCTAAACTTTCCGGTGCTGATGGTGAAGTGTGTTGGATTTCCTGCATTGAGCAAGATTATCTCTGGACTTTTGAGCAGGTTCTCTATGATTATCTCGCGGCTATCTGTTTTATGCGAGCCCCAAAGATGATGATGGCTATTAAAGTCGCCCATTAATATAAATGGGGGTGGAAGTTGGTTTAATTGACCGTTTCAGTGTGATACCACATTACTACGTGATCCAATCCAGAAAGAGCCCAGGATATAGACATGAAGTATGAGAAATATGCGAAAGTATGAGCCTGATGAGGGTAAATCCTAGACCTAACCCAGACCTAACATGCGTTATCCTCTAAAATATTTATCAAGACAAGGTTTAATTGAATGTTTCAGTGTGGTAACACATTACTACCTGATCCAAACCAGCAAAAACCCAGGATCTGTTCAACAAGTAAGTGAAAAACGCGAAAGTATGAGCCTGATGAGGGCAAATCCCAGGCCTAACCTAGACATAACATGCGTTATCCTCTAAAATATTGATCGAAACCGGGTTTAATCGACTGTTTTAGTGTGGTACCACATTAATACGTGATCCAAAGCAGAAAAAACCCTCGATCAGGTCAACATGTATGTTAAAACTGCGAAAGTATGACCCTGATGAGGGCAAATCTCCGACCTAACCTAGGCCTAACATGTGTTATCCTCAAAAATATTGATCGAAACCAGGTTTAATCGACTGCCTCAGTGTGGTACCACATTACTACGTGATCCAAACCAGAAAAAAACCCAGGATCTGTTCAACAAGTATGTGAAGTATGCGAAGGTATGAGTCTGATGAGGGCAAATCCAAGGCCTAACCAAGACCCAACATGCGTTATCCTCTAAAATATTGATCGAAACCAGGTTTAATGGACTGTTTCAGTGTGGTACCACATTACTATGTGATCCAATCCAGAAAAAGCCTGGGATCTGTTCAACAAATATTTGAAAAATGCGAAAATGTGACCCTGATGGGGGCAAATCCCAGACCTATCCTAGACCTAACTTGTGTTATCCTCTAAAACATTGATCGAAACCGGGTTTAATCGACTGTTTCAGTGTGGTACCACATTACTACGTGATCCAAACCAGAAAAAGCCTAGAATCTGGCCATCAAGTATGAGAAATATGCGGAAGTACGAGCTTGATGACTGCAAATCCCAGACCTAACCTAGACCTAACATGAATTACTCTCTAAAATATTCATCGAAACCAGGCTTAATCGACTGTTTCAGTGTGGTACCACTTTACTACGTTATCCAAAGTAGAAAAAACCCTCGATCAGGTCAACATGTATGTTAAAACTGCGAAAGTATGAACCTGATTAGGGCAAATCCCAGGCGTAACCTAGGCCTAACATGTGTTATCCTCTAAAACATTAATCGAAACCAGGTTTAATGGTCTGTTTCAGTGTGGTACCACATTACTACGTGATCCATACCAGAAAAAAACCCAGGATCTGTTCAACAAGTATGTGAAGTATGCGAAAGTATGAGTCTCATGAGGGCAAATCACAGGTCTAACCTAGACATAACATGCGTTATCCTCTAAAATATTGACCGAAACCAGGTTTAATCGACTGTTTTAGTGTGGTACCACTTTACTACGTGATCCAGAGCAGAAAAAACCCTCGATCAGGTCAACATGTATGTTTAAACACCGAAAATATGACCCTGATGAGGGCAAATCCAAGGCCTAACCTAGACCTAACATGAGTTATCCTCTAAAATATTGATCGAAACCAGGTTTAATGGACTGTTTCAGTGTGGTACCACATTACTATGTGATCCAATCCAGAAAAAGCCTGGGATCTGTTCAACAAGTATTTGAAAAATGCGAAAATGTGACCCGGATGAGGGCAAATCCCAGACCTATCCCAGACCTAACTTGCGTTATCCTCTAAAATATAGATCGAAACCAGGTTTAATTGACTGTTTTAGTGTGGTACCACTTTACTACGTGATCGAAAGCAGAAAAAACCCTCGATCAGCTCACCATGTATGGTAAAACTGCGAATGTATGGCCCTGATGAGGGCAAGTCCCAGGCCTAACCTAGAACTAACATGCGTTATCCTCTATCATATTGATCGAAACCTGGTTTAATGGTCTGTTTCAGTGTGGTACCACATTACTACGTGATCGAAACCAGGAAAAACCCGGGATCTGTTCCAGAAGTATGTGAAGAATGCGAAAGAATGAGACTGATGATGGCAAATCCTAGTCCAAACATAGACCTAACATGTGTTATCCTTTAATATATTGACGGAAACCAGGTTTAATGGACTGTTTCAGTGTGGTACCACATTACTATGTGATCCAATCCAGTAAGAGCCTGGGATCTGTTCAACAAGTATTTGAAAAATGCGAAAATGTGACCCTGATGAGGGCAAATCCCAAACCTATCCCAGACATAATTTGCGTTATCCTCTAAAATATTGACCAAAACCAGGTTTAATCGACTGTTTTAGTGTGGTACCACTTTACTACGTGATCCAGAGCAGAAAAAACCCTCGATCAGGTCAACATGTATGCTTAAACTGCGAAAGTATGAACCTGATTGGGGCAAATCCCTGGCCTAACCTAGACCTAACATGCGTTATCCTCTAAAATATTGATGGAAACCAGGTTTAATTGACTGTTTCAGTGTGGTACCACACTACTACATGATCCAATCCAGAAAAATCCCAGGATCTAGCCATCAAGTATGAGAAATATGCGAAAGTAAGAGCCTGATGAGAGCAAATCCCAGACTTATCCTAGATCTAACATGCGTTATCCTCTAAAATATTGTTCGAAACCAGGTTCAATGGACTGTTTCTGTGTGGTACCACATTACTACGTGATCCAAAGTAGAAAAAACCATCGATCAGGTCAACATGTATGTTAAAACTGCGAAAGTATGAACCTGATTAGGGCAAATCCCAGGCCTAACCTAGACCTAACATGCGTTATCCTCCAAAATCTTGATCGAAACCAGGTTTAGTGGACTGTTTCAGTGTGGTACCACATTACCACGTGATCCAAACCAGAAAAAACCCAGGATCCGTTCAACATGTATGTGAAAAACGCGAAGGTATGAGTCTGGTGAGGGAAAATCCCATACCTAACCTGGACCTAACATGCGTTATCCTCAAAAATATTGATCGAAACCAGGTTTAATTGACTGTCTCAGTGTGGTACCACATTACTACGTGATCCAAGCCAGAAAAAGCCCAGGATCTAGCCATCAAGTATGAGAAATATGCGAAAGTACGAGGCTGATGAGAGCAAATCCCAGACCTATCCTAGAGCTAACATACGTTATCCTCTAAAATATTGATCGAAACCAGGTTTAATTGACTGTTTCAGTGTGGTACCACTATACTACGTGATCCAAAGCAGAAAAAAGCCTCGATCATGTCAACATGTATGCTAAATCTGCGAAAGTATGAGCCTGACGAGAGCAAATCCCAGGCCTAGCCTAGACCTTACATGTGTTATCCTCTAAAATATTGATCGAAACCAGGTTTAATGGACTGTTTCAGTGTGGTATCACATTACTATGTGATCCAAACCAGAAAAAACCCAGGATCCGTTCAACATGTATGTGAAAAACGCGAAGGTATGAGTCTGGTGAGGGAAAATCCCAGACCTAACCTAGACCTAACATGAATTATTCTCTAAAATATTCATCGAAACCAGGTTTAATTGACTGTTTCATTGTGGTACCACTTTACTACGTGATCCAAAGCAGAAAAAACCCTCGATCAGGTCAATATGTATGTTAAATCTGCGAAAGTATGACCCTGATGAGGGCAAATCCCCGACCTAACCTAGGCCTAACATGTGTTATCCTCTAAAACATTAATCGAAACCAGGTTGAATGGTCTGTTTCAGTGTGGTACCACATTACTACGTGATCAATACCAGAAAAAAACCCAGGATCTGTTCAACAAGTATGTGAAGTATGCGAAAGTATGAGCCTGATGAGGGCAAATCCCAGGCCTAACCTAGACATAACATGCGTTATCCTCTAAAATATTGATCGAAACCGGGTTTAATCGACTGTTTTAGTGTGGTACCACATTAATACGTGATCCAAAGCAGAAAAAACCCTCGATCAGATCAACATGTATGTTAAAACTGCGAAAGTATGACCCTGATGAGGGCAAATCTCCGTCCTAACCTAGGCCTAACATGTGTTATCCTCAAAAATATTGATCGAAACCAGGTTTAATCGACTGCCTCAGTGTGGTACCACATTACTACGTGATCCAAACCAGAAAAAAACCCAGGATCTGTTCAACAAGTATGTGAAGTATGCGAAGGTATGAGTCTGATGAGGGCAAATCCAAGGCCTAACCAAGACCCAACATGCGTTATCCTCTAAAATATTGATCGAAACCAGGTTTAATGGACTGTTTCAGTGTGGTACCACATTACTATGTGATCCAATCCAGAAAAAGCCTGGGATCTGTTCAACAAATATTTGAAAAATGCGAAAATGTGACCCTGATGGGGGCAAATCCCAGACCTATCCTAGACCTAACTTGTGTTATCCTCTAAAACATTGATCGAAACCGGGTTTAATCGACTGTTTCAGTGTGGTACCACATTACTACGTGATCCAAACCAGAAAAAGCCTAGAATCTGGCCATCAAGTATGAGAAATATGCGGAAGTACGAGCTTGATGACTGCAAATCCCAGACCTAACCTAGACCTAACATGAATTATTCTCTAAAATATTGATCGAAACCAGGCTTAATCGACTGTTTCAGTGTGGTACCACTTTACTACGTTATCCAAAGTAGAAAAAACCCTCGATCAGGTCAACATGTATGTTAAAACTGCGAAAGTATGAACCTGATTAGGGCAAATCCCAGGCGTAACCTAAACCTAACATGCGTTATCCTCCGAAATCTTGATCGAAACCAAGTTTAGTGGACTGTTTCAGTGTGGTACAACATTACCACGTGATCCAAACCAGAAAAAACCCAGGATCCGTTCAACATGTATGTGAAAAACGCGAAGGTATGAGTCTGGTGAGGGAAAATCCCAGACCTAACCTAGACCTAACATGAATTATTCTCTAAAATATTCATCGAAACCAGGTTTAATTGACTGTTTCATTGTGTTACCACTTTACTACGTGATCCAAAGCAGTAAAACCCTCGATCACGTCAATATGTATGTTAAAACTGCGAAAGTATGACCCTGATGAGGGCAAATCCCCGACCTAACCTAGGCCTAACATGTGTTATCCTCTAAAACATTAATCGAAACCAGGTTTAATGGTCTGTTTCAGTGTGGTACCACATTACTACGTGATGCATACCAGAAAAAAACCCAGGATCTGTTCAACAAGTATGTGAAGTATGCGAAAGTATGAGTCTGATGAGGGCAAATCCCAGGTCTAACCTAGACATAACATGCGTTATCCTCTAAAATATTGACCGAAACCAGGTTTAATCGACTGTTTTAGTGTGGTACCACTTTACTACGTGATCCAGAGCAGAAAAAAGCCTCGATCAGGTCAACATGTATGTTTAAACACCGAAAATATGACCCTGATGAGGGCAAATCCAAGGCCTAACCTAGACCTAACATGAGTTATCCTCTAAAATATTGATCGAAACCAGGTTTAATGGACTGGTTCAGTGTGGTACCACATTACTATGTGATCCAATCCAGAAAAAGCCTGGGATCTGTTCAACAAGTATTTGAAAAATGCGAAAATGTGACCCGGATGAGGGCAAATCCCAGACCTATCCCAGACCTAACTTGCGTTATCCTCTAAAATATAGATCGAAACCAGGTTTAATTGACTGTTTTAGTGTGGTACCACTTTACTACGTGATCGAAAGCAGAAAAAACCCTCGATCAGCTCACCATGTATGGTAAAACTGCGAATGTATGGCCCTGATGAGGGCAAGTCCCAGGCCTAACCTAGAACTAACATGCGTTATCCTCTAAAATATTGATCGAAACCTGGTTTAATGGTCTGTTTCAGTGTGGTACCACATTACTACGTGATCGAAACCAGGAAAAACCCGGGATCTGTTCCAGAAGTATGTGAAGAATGCGAAAGAATGAGACTGATGATGGCAAATCCTAGTCCAAACATAGACCTAACATGTGTTATCCTTTAATATATTGACGGAAACCAGGTTTAATGGACTGTTTCAGTGTGGTACCACACTACTATGTGATCCAATCCAGTAAAAGCCTGGGATCTGTTCAACAAGTGTTTGAAAAATGCGAAAATGTGACCCTGATGAGGGCAAATCCCAAACCTATCCCAGACATAATTTGCGTTATCCTCTAAAATATTGACCGAAACCAGGTTTAATCGACTGTTTTAGTGTGGTACCACTTTACTACGTGATCCAGAGCAGAAAAAACCGTCGATCAGGTCAACATGTATGCTTAAACTGCGAAAGTATGAACCTGATTGGGGCAAATCCCAGGCCTAACGTAGACCTAACATGCGTTATCCTCTAAAATATTGATGGAAACCAGGCTTAATTGACTGTTTCAGTGTGGTACCACTCTACTACGTGATCCAATCCAGAAAAAGCCCAGGATCTAGCCATCAAGTATGAGAAATATGCGAAAGTAAGAGCCTGATGAGAGCAAATCCCAGACCTATCCTAGATCTAACATGCGTTATCCTCTAAAATATTGATCGAAACCAGGTTCAATGGACTGTTTCTGTGTGGTACCACATTACTACGTGATCCAAAGTAGAAAAAACCATCGATCAGGTCAACATGTATGTTAAAACTGCGAAAGTATGAACCTGATTAGGGCAAATCCCAGGCCTAACCTAGACCTAACATGCGTTATCCTCCAAAATCTTGATCGAAACCAGGTTTAGTGGACTGTTTCAGTGTGGTACCACATTACCACGTGATCCAAACCAGAAAAAACCCAGGATCCGTTCAACATGTATGTGAAAAACGCGTATGTATGAGTCTGGTGAGGGAAAATCCCACACCTAACCTGGACCTAACATGCGTTATCCTCAAAAATATTGATCGAAACCAGGTTTAATCGACTGTCTCAGTGTGGTACCACATTACTACGTGATCCAAGCCAGAAAAAGCCCAGGATCTAGCCATCAAGTATGAGAAATATGCGAAAGTACGAGGCTGATGAGAGCAAATCCCAGACCTATCCTAGAACTAACATTCGTTATCCTCTAAAATATTGATCGAGACCAGGTTTAATTGACTGTTTCAGTGTGGTACCACTATACTACGTGATCCAAAGCAGAAAAAACCCTCGATCATGTCAACATGTATGTTAAAACTGCGAAAGTATGAGCCTGACGAGAGCAAATCCCAGGCCTAACCTAGACCTTACATGTGTTATTCTCTAAAATATTGATCGAAACCAGGTTTAATGGACTGTTTCAGTGTGGTATCACATTACTATGTGATCCAAACCAGAAAACGCCAGGGATCTGTTGTACAAGAATGTAAAAAATGAGAAAATGTGACCCTGATGTGGGCAAATCCCAGACCTAACCCAGACCTAGCATGCGTTATCCTCTAAAATATTAATAAAGACGAGGTTTAATCGAATGGTTCAGTGTGGTACCACATTACTACGTGATCCAAACCAGAAAAAGCCCAGAATCTGGCAAACAAGTATGAGAAATATTGCGAAAGTACGAGCCTGATGAGAGCAAATCCCAGACCTAACCTTGACCTAACATGAATTATTCTCTAAAATATTTATCGAAACCAGGTTTAATGGACTGTTTCAGTGTGGTACCACATTACTACCTGATCGAAACCAGAAAAAACATAGGATCTGTTCAAGAAGCATGTGAAGAATGCGAAAGTATGAGACTGACGAGGGCAAATCCTAGACCTAACATAGACCTAACATGTGTTGTCCTCTAAAATATTGATGGATACAAGTTTTAATTGACTGTATCAGTGTGGTACCACAGTACCACGTGATCCAATCCAGAAGAAGCCCAGGATCTAGCCATCAAGTATGAGAAATATGCGAAAGTACGAGGCTGATGAGAGGAAATCCCAGACCTATCCTAGAGCTAACATTCGTTATCCTCTAAAATATTGATCGAAACCAGGTTTAATTGACTGTTTCAGTGTGGTACCACATTACTACGTGATCCAAACCAGAAAAAACCCAGGATCTGTTCAACAAGTATGTTAAAACTGCGAAAGGATGACCCTGATGAGAGCAAATCCCAGACTTAACCTAGACCTAATATGCGTTAACCTCTAAGATATTTATTAAGACCAGGTTTAATTGAATGTTTCAGTGTGGTACCGCATTACTACGTGATCCAAAGCAGAAAAAACCCTCGATCATGTCAACATGTATGTTAAAACTGCGAAAGTATGACCCTGATGAGGGTAAATCCCAGGCCTAATATAGACCTAACATGCGTTATCCTCTAAAATATTTATCGAAACCAGGTTTAATGGACTGTTTCAGTGTGGTACCACTTTCCTACGTGATCCAAAGCAGAAAAAACCATCGATCAGGTCAACAAGTATGTCAGATATGCGAAAGTATGAGTCTAGTGAGGGCAAATCCCAGGCCTAACCTAGACCTAACATTCGTTATCCTCTAAAATATTGATCGAAACCAGGTTTAATGGTCTGCTTCAGTGTGGTACCACATTACTACGTGATCGAAACCAGAAAAAAACCAGGATCTTTTCAAGAAGTATGTGATGCATGCGAAAGTATGAGACTGATGCGGGCAAATCCTAGACCTAACCTAGACCTAACATGTGCTACCCTCTAAAATAATAATCGAAACCAGGTTTAATGGTCTGCTTCAGTGTGGTACCACATTACTACGTGATCGAAACCAGAAAAAACCCAGGATCTTTTCAAGAAGTATTTGAAGAATGCGAAAGAATGAGCCTGATCAGGGCAAATCCTAGACCTAACCCAGACCTAACATGCGTTATCCTCTAAAATATTGATGGAAACCAGGTTTAATTGACTGTTTCAGTGTGGTACCACGTTACTACGTGAACCAATCCAGAAAAAGCCCAGGATCTAGCCATCAAGTATGAGAAATATGCGAAAGAATGACCCTGATGAGGGCAAATCCTAGACCTAACCCAGACCTAACATGCGTTATCCTCTAAAATATTTATCAAGACCAGGTTTAATGGTCTGCTTCAGTGTGGTACCACATTACTACGTGATCGAAACCAGAAAAAACCCAGGATCTGTTCAAGAAGTATGTGAAGAATCCGAAAGTATGACCCAGATGAGGGAAAATCCCAGACCTATCCCAGACCTAACTTGCGTTATCCTAAAAAATATTGATCGAAACCAGGTTTAATTGACTGTTTCAGTGTGGTATCACTTTCCTACGTGATCCAAAGCAGAAAAAACCATCGATCAGGTCAACAAGTATGTCAGATATGCGAAAGTATGAGTCTAGTGAGGGCAAATCCCAGGCCTAACCTAGACCTAACATTCGTTATCCTCTAAAATATTGATCGAAACCAGGTTTAATGGTCTGCTTCAGTGTGGTACCACATTACTACGTGATCGAAACCAGAAAAAAACCAGGATCTTTTCAAGAAGTATGTGATGCATGCGAAAGTATGAGACTGATGCGGGCAAATCCTAGACCTAACCTAGACCTAACATGTGCTACCCTCTAAAATAATAATCGAAACCAGGTTTAATGGTCTGCTTCAGTGTGGTACCACATTACTACGTGATCGAAACCAGAAAAAACCCAGGATCTTTTCAAGAAGTATTTGAAGAATGCGAAAGAATGAGCCTGATCAGGGCAAATCCTAGACCTAACCCAGACCTAACATGCGTTATCCTCTAAAATATTGATGGAAACCAGGTTTAATTGACTGTTTCAGTGTGGTACCACGTTACTACGTGAACCAATCCAGAAAAAGCCCAGGATCTAGCCATCAAGTATGAGAAATATGCGAAAGAATGACCCTGATGAGGGCAAATCCTAGACCTAACCCAGACCTAACATGCGTTATCCTCTAAAATATTTATCAAGACCAGGTTTAATGGTCTGCTTCAGTGTGGTACCACATTACTACGTGATCGAAACCAGAAAAAACCCAGGATCTGTTCAAGAAGTATGTGAAGAATCCGAAAGTATGACCCAGATGAGGGAAAATCCCAGACCTATCCCAGACCTAACTTGCGTTATCCTAAAAAATATTGATCGAAACCAGGTTTAATTGACTGTTTCAGTGTGGTACCACTTTCCTACGTGATCCAAAGCAGAAAAAACCATCGATCAGGTCAACAAGTATGTCAGATATGCGAAAGTATGAGTCTAGTGAGGGCAAATCCCAGGCCTAACCTAGACCTAACATTCGTTATCCTCTAAAATATTGATCGAAACCAGGTTTAATGGTCTGCCTCAGTGTGGTACCACATTACTACGTGATCCAAACCAGAAAAAACCCAGGATCTTTTCAACAAGTATGTTAAAACTGCGAAAGTATGAGTCTGATGATGGCAAATCCTAGGCCTAACATAGACCTAACATGTGTTATCCTCTAAAATATTGACGGAAACAAGGTTTAATTGACAGTTTCAGTGTGATGCCACATTACTACGAGATCCAATCCAGAAAAAGCCCAGGATCTGGCTAACAAGAATGAGAAATATGCGGAACTATGAGCCTGATGAGAGCAAATCCCAGACTTAACCTAGACCTAATATGCGTTAACCTCTAAGATATTTATTAAGACCAGGTTTAATTGAATGTTTCAGTGTGGTACCGCATTACTACGTGATCCAAAGCAGAAAAAACCCTCGATCATGTCAACACGTATGTTAAAACTGCGAAAGTATGACCCTGATGAGGGTAAATCCCAGGCCTAATATAGACCTAACATGCGTTATCCTCTAAAATATTTATCGAAACCAGGTTTAATGGACTGTTTCAGTGTGGTACCACATTACTACGTGATCCAAAGCAGAAAAAACCCTGGATCAGGTCGACATGTATGATAAAACTGCGAATGTATGACCCTGATGAGGGCAAATCCCAGACCTATCCCAGACCTAACTTGCGTTATCCTAAGAAATATTGATGGAAACCAGGTTTAATTGACTGTCTCAGTGTGGTACCACGTTACTACGTGAACCAATCCAGAAAAAGCCCAGGATCTGTTCAACAAGTATGAGAAAAGCGCGAAAGTATTGGCCTGATGAGAGCAAATCCCAGACCTATCCCAGACATAACTTGCGTTAGCCTCTAAAATATTGATCGAAACCAGGTACAATGGACTGTTTCAGTGTGGTACCACATTACTACGTGATCCAAACCAGAAAAAACCCAGGATCTGTTCAACAAGTATGTGATGCATGCGAATGTATGAGACTGATAAGGGAAAATCCCAGGCCTAACCTAGACATAACATGCGTTATCCTCTAAAATATTTATGGTAACCAGGTTTAATTGACTGTTTCAGTGTGGTACCACGTTACTACGTGAACCACTCCAGAAAAAGCCCAGGATCTAGCCATCAAGTATGAGAAATATGCGAAAGAATGAGCCTGATCAGGGCAAATCCTAGACCTAACCCAGACCTAACATGCGTTATCCTCTAAAATATTGATCGAAACCAGGTTTAATGGTCTGCTTCAGTGTGGCACCACATTACTACGTGATCCAAACCAGAAGAAACCCAGGATCTGTTCAACAAGTATGTTAAAACTGCGAAAGGATGACCCTGATGAGGGCAAATCCCAGTCCTAACCTAGACCTAACATGTGCTATCCTCTAAAATAATAATGGAAACCAGGTTTATTGGTCTGCTTCAGTGTGGTACCACATTACTACGTGATCGAAACCAGAAAAAACCCAGGATCTTTTCAAGAAGTATTTGAAGAATGCGAAAGTATGAGACTGATGCGGGCAAATCCTAGCCTTAACCTAGGCATAACATGCGTTATCCTCTAAAATATTGATCGAAACCAGGTTTATTGGACTGTTTCAGTGTGGTACCACATTACTACGCGATCCAAACCAGAAAAAACCCAGGATCCGTTCAACAAGTATGTCAAGAATGCGAAAGTACGAGTCTGGTGAGTGAAAATCTCATGCCTAACCCAGACCTAACTTGCGTTGTCCTCTAAAATATTGATGGAAACCAGGTTTAATTGACTGTTTCAGTGTGGTACCACTTTACTACGTGATCCAAAGTAGAAAAAACCCTCGATCAGGTCAACAAGTATGTCAGATATGCGAAAGTATGAGTCTAGTGAGGGCAAATCCCAGGCCTAACCTAGACCTAACATGCGTTATCCTCAAAAATATTAATCGAAACCATATTTAATCGACAGTTTCAGTGTGGTAGCACATTACTACGTGGTCCTAACCAGAAAAAACCCAGGATCTGTTCAACAAGTATGTGAAGAATGCGAAAGTATGAGTCTGATGAGGGAAAATCCCATGCCTAACCTAGACCTAACTTGCGTTGTCCTCTAAAATATTGATGGAAACCGGGGTTTAATTGACTGTTTCAGTGTGGTACCACGTTACTACGTGAACCAATCCAGAAAAAGCCCAGGATCTAGCCATCAAGTATGAGAAATATGCGAAAGAATGAGCCTGATGAGAGCAAATCCTAGACCTAACCCAGACCTAACATGCGTTATCCTCTAAAATATTTAACAAGACCAGGTTTAATGGTCTGCTTCAGTGTGGTACCACATTACTACGTGATCGAAACCAGAAAAAACCCAGGATTTGTTCAAGAAGTATGTGAAGAATGCGAAAGTACGAGTCTGATCCCTCAGGGGCTGCCAGCCTTTCAGCTGCAGTACGGGCTTAACGAACCCGGGGTACCCGAGTCATACACACACCGTAAGCCTCCTGTTGGTCGTCACAACGACCCATTCACAATTCCCTATTGGTTTTGTGAATGGTACGTGACGGCAGGAGGAACGGGGGTCTTGGCTTAACCGCCTGGGCTACGAGTATGGCGACTCTATAAAATCGCCCTCCAATCCTAAGCTATGGTGCGCGGCGATGGGATGCATGGTTGGGGGAGAAGGCCCAATCCCAAGCGACCACCTCCGGGGAACCTGCCGAACCCCCGGAGTATATAGGCTTACCCGGGTAAGGCGGCTCTGCCCGGGCGGACCTTTTCTTCCGACCTGCTCGTGGGAATATTATGGAGTTCAATATTAAAACGGGGATGGGACGGGGTAAGTCAGAGGGGGAGGACGAAGGCGGTGTTGGGACTGGAGTGACGGCGCTCGCGCCGCCTCCAGCGCCTGGCCCGGCTTCGTGGAAGGTGGAGGAGGACGACGAGACTGCGTCAGTCTCGTCCTTCTCCTCCACCAGGAGCCTCATAGGCTCTAAGAGGAAGAGGGCGGGGCAGGCCGTCGTCGAGGTGGGCGGGGCGATGAGCCCGTCGGTGAGGCTGAGTTGCCTCAGGGACGAGGTGACCGAGGAGATATCGGAGAGGATCTCCTCGTCCCTGAGGCGGGTGGAGAAAGTCGCCGCTGCCTGCGCCTTTAAGGGGCAGAAAAGCGGTGGCGCGGAGGCCCTGAAGGCCGCGGCGGAGGAAATGAGGGAGGCGGCGCGGGAGCTCAGAGGGCGGAACGCCCGTCTGCAGCTCTTGTTGGAGGAGGAGCGACAGGGGAGGAGGAGGGCAGAGGCGCTGTGGAACAGCGCGGCCCTCCCTCCCATCCTCCCTCCTCCTCCACCGCCGCGTCCCTCGGCGGAGGTAAATAAGCGGAGTGCGGCGGCAGTGGTGCGGGGCACCGCGGGCCCCTCCACCCGCACTCCGCCCGTGAAGAAGTCCCCGTCCTCCTCAGAAGACGATCTTCTGAGGAGGATTGGGGACATGATTGATGGCAAGCTGGCCGCCTTCCGGGAGGAGCTCCTCGCCGGAAGAGCGGTCAGCAGGAAGGCGGTGCCTCCCCGACCTGTTCCGGTACAGTCGGGGAAGGCAAAGAAGGGCGGAGTGAAGGCTCCGCCCAGCGTTGCGGCACCAGGGCCCCGGGTCGCGACCCCCAAGGGGGGAGGTGCACCTGTGGTCGCGTCCTCCACGGCACCCTCCCAAGGGGGGGTGGCGTGGAGTGAGGTGGTGGGGCGGAAGGCGAAGCGGGCGGCGAGGAAGGCCTCGCAACCGCGGCCTCCGCCTCCGCCGCCGCCGGCCAAGGTAAAGGCCGCGAAGGTCGGGAAGGCACGACCAGGTCGTCCTCCAAAAACGGCAGCGGTGACGCTGACCGTTGCGCAGGGGGGCGACCTGACCCTCGCGGAGGCGATGCGGCTCGCCAGGGAGAATATCTCCCTGGAAGAGCTGGGCATCGCCTCCGTGAGGGCGAAGAGGGCCGTGACCGGGGGTCTCTTGCTGGAGATCCCCGGTGCAGAAGGCGGCGCGAAGGCGGATCGTCTCGCCCAGAGGCTCCGGGAGCAGCTGGGCGAGCGAGGTGTCCGGGTCGCTCGGCCCACGAAGCGCACGGAGATGCGCGTTTGTGGGCTGGACGACTCGGTCAGCGCACAGGATGTGTCCCGTGCCCTTGCGAGGGCGGGGGACTGTCCTGTGGAGGACCTGCGGATCGGAGAGATCCGCAGGTCGCCCTCCGGCCTCGGGTCGGTGTGGGCCCGGTGCCCCCTCACCGCCGCCCGTAAGGTGGCGGAATCCGGGAGGGTGTTGGTGGGGTGGGTTTCGGCGCGAGTGGAAATCCTCGCGCCGCGCCCACTCCAGTGTCACCGCTGCCTCGAATTGGGGCACGTGAGGCAGTGGTGCACCTCGCCGGTGGACCGCAGCGGTCAGTGTTACCGCTGCGGTGCCAAAGAGCACCGTGCGAGCCAGTGCTCGGCGGCCCCCCACTGCCCGCTGTGTGCGGACATGGGGAGGCCAGCCGATCACAGGGTGGGGAGCAAGAAGTGCTCCCCCCCCTCCCGGAAGGAGAGGAAGAGGCGGGCTGCACCGGCTCCGGTGCCGAGGGCGGTGGCATCGTCCTCCATGGAGGTGGACGGTGCTACGGGGACGGACGGCCGGGAGGAGGCTGGCGCTGCCATTAATTAATGCCGCCCCGCCTCCTCCTCCAGGCCAACCTCAACCACTGCCGCGCGGCACAGGACTTGATGTCCCAAGTCCTCGCGGAGTGGGGGGTTGGCCTGGCGGTCGCCGCCGAGCGGTACCGCGTCCCTGATCACCCTCATTGGGTGGGCGACGCGGACGGCTTGGTGGCGACGGTATGGGGAGGGGGCGACGGGTCCCCACCGTTCTCCTTGTTGGAGCGCGGTCGGGGATTCGTCGCCGTGGACTGGGGGGGAGTCGCTGTGGTGGGGTGCTACATTTCGCCCCGTAGCGGTCACGCTGCGTTCGAGCTGTACTTGGCCGAGGTCGCGGCATGCGTGCAGCGCTACGCGGCCCGGCCGGTGCTGGTCCTGGGGGATTTTAATGCCAAGTCGGTGGCTTGGGGATCCCCCAGGACCTTTTTTTTTTTTTTTTTTTTTTTGTCGTGGGGAAAATCTTCGAAAGACTCCCTCCCACCTCCTTGGGGAGAGGTGGGAGGCGTGTGTGGGATTCCCCGCGCCCGTACAACGACAGGCGCGGGACCTACCCACTAAAAACCCCACGGTGACCCTTCGGCACGCTTTGGGAGGATACCGGGAATCGCTGGAAGCATTCTTCCGGTATCCTCCCCGTGCCCGCGCTTTCGCGCCCATCCCCCGGGGGGACAATCGGTCCCCCCAGTAGACACACTGCCTCATAGCGGCGGGACGGGGCCACTCCATCCCGCCGCTATCCGTCCCGGGGCCGCGTTTAGTGGCGGCTGCGAGCCCCAACTCGCAACCGCCCGCGACCCCGTTTCCATCCCTCGGCGGCCGGGCGTTCATGGCCGCACCAGACCGCCGAGGGTGCCTCCCCTTGCGTCGGACCGGTAGGGGAAGCCACTCCTACCCCCAACCGGTCCGACCCGGCGCCGCCTGGCGGGAGGAGGGTCCCCTCAGGACCCCCCTCCCAGCCTAGGTCATCCGCCACGCCGAGGCGGCCGCCCGCGACGCCTCGCGACCGGGCGACGACCTCGGGCCACCGCACGAGCGCGCGCTTCAGCACGCCGCTGAAGCTCGCGCTCCCTCCCCGCGGCCTCCTTCTGCAACATTACGTTCTCGCAGAAGGAGGCCACGGCCCTCCACTTCTCCTCGCTGCCGAGCATGGCGCGCACCACGCCCGGCAGCGAGACATCCCGCCCGACGACGCCGACCAGGACACGGCGCTCCCCCTCCCACGCGGGGCATACCTCCAGGGTATGATCCGCCGTGTCCTGCTCAGCGTCGCAGTGGCAGCAACGCGCCGTCGGCTCCTTCCCTATCCGGCACAGGTATCTTCCGAAGCTGCCATGCCCGGAAAATACCTGTGCCATCCGGTAGGTGAGGCTGCCATGGCCTCTGTCCAGCCACTCCTTCAGGAGTGGCCGAACCGCCCCGACAGTCCGGTGCCCCGCGGTTGGCAGAGCCAGCCGCTCCTGCCACGCGAGCAACACGGACTGCCGGGCCTGGCGCTTCAAATCGCCCCAAGCAGGTTCCTGCCCGCCCGGGACCGCCCCCACCCCCGCGCGACGGTCGACGCGGTGCCGGTACATCACCGCGTGCGACCGCGCGAGCAGGTCCATGGGCGGCATCCCCGCTAGAACCGTCGCCGCCTCATGTGACATGGTCCGATACCCGCGGACGACCCTGAGCGCCATGCGCCTCTGCACCCGACGCAGCATAGTCATGCTGCGCCGGGAGGCAGCCAGGTCGTCCGCCCAGACGGGGGCCCCGTATAGGGCCACCGACTGGACCATTGCCACATAGAGGCGACGAACTCGGCCCGCCGGGCCCCCCAGGTTGGGCAGGATCCGGCCCAGAGCCGCAACCATCCTTTCCAACCGGGGGACCAGGCAGCGGAAATGCTTCTCGAAACGCCAGTGGCTATCGAGGATCAGCCCCAGATACCTGATCTGGGGCTTCACCTCGATGTCAGCCCCACCCACCCGAATCAGAGGGGGTGGCGGATCCTGCCGAGGTGAATGAAACGCAATCACCTCGGTCTTATGGACCGCCACCGTCATCCCCATCCCCCTGATCCGGTCGACGACTCGTTGCGACCCCTCCTCCGCGCGACGCATGGCCCTCCCCCAGTGCGCCCCGACGGCCAGCACCAGTGTGTCATCCGCATAACACACCGTGCTGACGCCGTCGGGGAGGCCGGCCCGCAACACCGAGTCGTACGCGATGTTCCACAGGAGTGGCCCGAGGACCGACCCCTGCGGAACACCGCAGTACACCTCCCTCCGCATATCACCATCCCGGCCCGGATACTCGATCCACCTGCCGCGGAGATAATCCCCGACGACCACCCTGAGACAAGGGGGGACTCGATGATATTCGAGCCCCCTCCTTATCTCTTCCCAGGGGAGGGTGTTAAAGGCATTGGCAATATCCAAGGATATTGCCAATGCCACCCCTCCCCGGGAGACGGCCGCCTCCGAGAGGGCCCTCACACGACCTACCGCGTCGATAGTCGATCGGCCCCCCCGGAAACCGAACTGGCAGTCGGCCAGACCGGGATCACCCCGCGACAGGTGCTCGACGAGGCGGGCAGCAATCACACGCTCGAAGAGCTTGCCCACCTCGTCGAGGAGACAAATGGGCCGGTATGCGGAGGGAGACTCCGCGGGCCGACCCTCCTTCCGGAGGAGGACCATCCTCGCCACCTTCCAACTGGGGGGGAATCGCCCGTCCCTCAGGCAGCGGTCGAACAACCGCCTGAGGTCGGCCCCAAGGACGCCCTGGGTCAAGACCCAAACCCGGCCGGGCACACCATCCGGACCCAGGGCCGTGTTACGAACCCCGAGCCGTCTGATGGCCGCTGCCAGCTCCTCCTGCGTGACCCCCAGCTCGGCCGTCCACTCCACTGGGACAGCCGCCGCCGCCGGAGGACGCGGTCCCCTCTCCCCAATTGGGAAGAGTGTATTGACCACGTCCTCCAGCAGCCGGGGGTCAAGACCCTCGGTGACGGGGGGCGCCCACGGGCGGAGCTTATTCAGCACCACCTTATATGGGCGCCCCCATGGATCGTCATCAAGGGTCTGGAGGAGCTCCTTCCATGCCTGGGTCTTGGCCCGTTTGATGGCGACCTGCAGAGCAACCCGCGCCACGCGGTATGCTCCATACAGGTCATCAGCTGCCCTCGCTCGCGCCACGCCGTCGCCTGTACGTTGACGACGGCGCGCGCGGGTGTACTGGCGTCGGGCGCGGACAGTCGCGACTCGCAACTCCGCGATCGCGTCCGACCACCAGTACACCGCCCGGCGAGGAGAAGCCCGCCCGACCCGAGGCATCGCCGCGTCGCAAATACCCGCGAATCCCCCAGGACCTCCGTTCGCGGCGGGATCCTGGGCGATTGGGCGGCGGGGCTCGACTTCCGGGTATTGAACCGGGGGTCGGAGCACACATGCGTGCGGCGATATGGGGGGTCCATCGTGGATGTTGGATTCGCGACCCCCAACGCCGTGCGCATGGTGTCGGGTTGGCACGTGGTCGCGGGGGCAGAGACACTCTCCGATCACCGGTACATCCGGATGGAGGTCTCTGCCGCCGCGAGTGCATCCCGACACGGCCGCCTGCGTGGCACCCCACCACGCCGCTGGGCGCTTCGGCGCCTGGACAAGGACGCCCTGATGGCAGCTGCCCTCGCTGCAACTTGGCCGCAGGGAGCGGCCGAGTTGCCGAGCATAGAGGAGGAGGTCGCCCGGCTCGGAGCATTGGTCGCGGGTATTTGCGACGCGGCGATGCCTCGGGTCGGGCGGGCTTCTCCTCGCCGGGCGGTGTACTGGTGGTCGGACGCGATCGCGGAGTTGCGAGTCGCGACTGTCCGCGCCCGACGCCAGTACACCCGCGCGCGCCGTCGTCAACGTACAGGCGACGGCGTGGCGCGAGCGAGGGCAGCTGATGACCTGTATGGAGCATACCGCGTGGCGCGGGTTGCTCTGCAGGTCGCCATCAAACGGGCCAAGACCCGGGCATGGAAGGAGCTCCTCCAGACCCTTGATGACGATCCATGGGGGCGCCCATATAAGGTGGTGCTGAATAAGCTCCGCCCGTGGGCGCCCCCCGTCACCGAGGGTCTTGACCCCCGGCTGCTGGAGGACGTGGTCAATACACTCTTCCCAATTGGGGAGAGGGGACCGCGTCCTCCGGCGGCGGCGGCTGTCCCAGTGGAGTGGACGGCCGAGCTAGGGGTCACGCAGGAGGATCTGGCAGCGGCCATCAGACGGCTCGGGGTTCGTAACACGGCCCCGGGTCCGGATGGTGTGCCCGGCCGGGTTTGGGTCTTGACCCAGGGCGTCCTTGGGGCCGACCTCAGGCGGTTGTTCGACCGCTGCCTGAGGGACGGGCGATTCCCCCCCAGTTGGAAGGTGGCGAGGATGGTCCTCCTCCGGAAGGAGGGTCGGCCCGCGGAGTCTCCCTCCGCATACCGGCCCATTTGTCTCCTCGACGAGGTGGGCAAGCTCTTCGAGCGTGTGATTGCTGCCCGCCTCGTCGAGCACCTGTCGCGGGGTGATCCCGGTCTGGCCGACTGCCAGTTCGGTTTCCGGGGGGGCCGATCGACTATCGACGCGATAGGTCGTGTGAGGGCCCTCTCGGGGGCGGCCGTCTCCCGGGGAGGGGTGGCATTGGCAATATCCTTGGATATTGCCAATGCCTTTAACACCCTCCCCTGGGAAGAGATAAGGAGGGGACTCGAATATCATCGAGTCCCCCCTTGTCTCAGGGCGGTCGTCGGGGATTATCTCCGCGGCAGGTGGATCGAGTATCCGGGCCGGGATGGTGATATGCGGAGGGAGGTGTACTGCGGTGTTCCGCAGGGGTCGGTCCTCGGGCCACTCCTGTGGAACATCGCGTACGACTCGGTGTTGCGGGCCGGCCTCCCCGACGGCGTCAGCACGGTGTGTTATGCGGATGACACACTGGTGCTGGCCGTCGGGGCGCACTGGGGGAGGGCCATGCGTCGCGCGGAGGAGGGGTCGCAACGCGTCGTCGACCGGATCAGGGGGATGGGGATGACGGTGGCGGTCCATAAGACCGAGGTGATTGCGTTTCATTCACCTCGGCAGGATCCGCCACCCCCTCTGATCCGGGTGGGTGGGGCTGACATCGAGGTGAAGCCCCAGATCAGGTATCTAGGGCTGATCCTCGATAGCCACTGGCGTTTCGAGGAGCATTTCCGCTGCCTGGTCCCCCGGTTGGAAAGGATGGTTGCGGCTCTGGGCCGGATCCTGCCCAACCTGGGGGGCCCGGCGGGCCGAGTTCGTCGCCTCTATGTGGCAATGGTCCAGTCGGTGGCCCTATACGGGGCCCCCGTCTGGGCGGACGACCTGGCTGCCTCCCGGCGCAGCATGACTATGCTGCGTCGGGTGCAGAGGCGCATGGCGCTCAGGGTCGTCCGCGGGTATCGGACCATGTCACATGAGGCGGCGACGGTTCTAGCGGGGATGCCGCCCATGGACCTGCTCGCGCGGTCGCACGCGGTGATGTACCGGCACCGCGTCGACCGTCGCGCGGGGGTGGGGGCGGTCCCGGGCGGGCAGGGACCTGCTTGGGGCGATTTGAAGCGCCAGGCCCGGCAGTCCGTGTTGCTCGCGTGGCAGGAGCGGCTGGCTCTGCCAACCACGGGGCACCGGACTGTCGGGGCTGTTCGGCCACTCCTGAAGGAGTGGCTGGACAGAGGCCATGGCAGCCTCACCTACCGGATGGCACAGGTATTTTCCGGGCATGGCAGCTTCGGAAGATACCTGTGCCGGATAGGGAAGGAGCCGACGGCGCGTTGCTGCCACTGCGACGCTGAGCAGGATACGGCGGATCATACCCTGGAGGTATGCCCCGCGTGGGAGGGGGAGCGCCGTGTCCTGGTCGGCGTCGTCGGGCGGGATGTCTCGCTGCCGGGCGTGGTGCGCGCCATGCTCGGCAGCGAGGAGAAGTGGAGGGCCGTGGCCTCCTTCTGCGAGAACGTAATGTTGCAGAAGGAGGCCGCGGGGAGGGAGCGCGAGCTTCAGCGGCGCGCTGAAGCTCGCGCTCGTGCGGTGGCCCGAGGTCGTCGCCCGGTCGCGAGGCGTCGCGGGCGGCCGCCTCGGCGTGGCGGATGACCTAGGCTGGGAGGGGGGTCCTGAGGGGACCCTCCTCCCGCCAGGCGGCGCCGGGTCGGACCGGTTTGGGGGTAGGAGTGCCTCCCCCTACCGGTCCGACGCAAGGGGAGGCACCCTCGGCGGTCTGGTGCGGCCATGAACGCCCGGCCGCCGAGGGGTGGGAACGGGGTCGCGTGCGGGTGCGAGTTGGGGCTCGCAGCCGCCACTAAACGCGGCCCCGGGACGGATAGCGGCGGGATGGAGTGGCCCCGTCCCGCCGCTATGAGGCAGTGTGTCTACTGGGGGGACCGATTGTCCCCCCGGGGGATGGGCGCGAAAGCGCGGGCACGGGGAGGATACCGGAAGAATGCTTCGAGCGATTCCCGGTATCCTCCCAAAGCGTGCCGAAGGGTCACCGTGGGGTTTTTAGTGGGTAGGTCCCGCGCCTGTCATTGTACGGGCGCGGGGAATCCCACACACCCCTCCCACCTCTCCCCAAGGAGGTGGGAGGGAGTCTTTCGAAGATTTTCCCCACGACAAAAAAAAAAAAAAAAAAAAAGGTATCTCCAGCACAGCGATTTGGGTACCCAGGTAAGTAACCCTGAGTGCCTTTACCCTTATCCCGCTCTTCTCCACGATCCCGTAAGAATTGCAAAACCCTTCGATCACTTCCGGAGCCTCACATATAGGGTCAAGGTCCCTAATCTCAACTTCCACCCTTGGGACCATGGCCCTTACTACGTATTCTGCTCCCAGTTTTCCTAATATCGTCTCTTTACTCTTTACCGCAGACCCCGTCTTCGAAAATTCGACGATTAACTCTCCTTTCCTGGATCTCCTGACCCCTCTTATATCCTCCAAGCACGTCCTGGCCTTTCCTGCGATGTCCCTGAAGACCTCCGCGTAGGTCTCCGTTCCTGCGGTTACACAGATCGCCTCCGTTTTCGGACCTAAAATCCTTGGGACCTCAGATTTCCCGCTGGGCCTCTTCCTTTCCCCCCTCTCTGCTGCTTCCTTGGCGCCCTTTCCTCCCTGGGCCTGTGTCTCCTGCCGTACTGCCTCTGCTCCAATACTTCCTTTTCTTACCCTTCCACCCCTCGTGACCACGCCCCAATCGTTTCCTTTGTCGTTGGTGGCCCCATTCTTCCCCATCGTTGCCTCCTTCTCCTTAGGGGTTTCATCCTGATCCCTCCTAATCTCCAAAGCACTCGTGTCTGTCCCTTCCTTGTCCATCCCCTTCCGTCTGACCTTTCTGACTGCCTCCTGTGCAGCACCGTCCACCGGGGGCGATCGGATCTTCCTTTTACTAGGCACATTCGGTGTGCCCGCTTCCCCCCGGAATCCTGCTCCCACAATTCCTCTCAGTTCCTGTATTTCCCTATCTCTATCTCGCTCCCTCTCTCTCATTTTTTCCATCTCCTCTCTATTCTCCCTCTCCCTCTTCTTTTCTCTTTCCACCCTGGCATCCAGCTCCCTTTCTCTTTCCTTCTCTGTCCTCTTTATTTCTTCCAACTCCTTTTCTCGATCCTTCTCTCTCCTCTTCATTCCTTCTAATTCCTTTTCACGGTCCTCCTGCCTTTTCTTCATTTCGTCCATTTCCTTTTCCCTCTCTATCTCTCTTCTCCTCATCCTTCCTATTTCCTCCCTCATCTCAGCTATCTCCTCCACCATCCTGTTCCTCATATTACTGTTTTCTTTCAGATGCTTTCTTAAATTTTTAAGCTCCAGGTAAGTATCCAGGATGGATTGCTGTATGTCGGGTCTTATGTTTTCTACATTCGCCATGTATTTTCCAACCTTTTTAACGCCAGCGTATACATTGGCCATGGTCAACTTAATCCTGCCGCCCCCTGAGTCTTCTCGAATTCCATCCGCCTCCGATTCCCCCTCGGATTCCGTTTCGTATACCAGACCCCTAGCCGACTTGGTGTCCCTTGGTTTCTGCGCAGTGTGACCAGATCCAGAGCCCTTACGTACTGGAGACCTTACCACCCTGCTGCGGACAACGAAGGGGTCCATTGTTCCCTCTTTTTTGGGTACCCAGCTTTGTGGGGTAGCAAAAATCTCCACCTCTTCCACAGAGTCGCTGGTGTCCTTGCGTTCTTCGTCCTCGTTCCTGTCATTCTTCCTTTCTATGCCCAGTGTCAGTCGCCTGTCGTTTCCTTTTCCTGTCCTACAATCCTCCGGTAGCTTAAGTCCGCGTCCTGGCCCGGCATCCGCCAGAGACACTAGGCAGTATTCGGATAACGACCCGGTGCGGCCTGTCCGCGCACCAACACTCGGGCCGGGACCTGGGGTTCCGAGCACCCCTGGTCCGGTAACTTTATCCCTTTTGTTGTCCATATCCATGTTTATTTGGCTTGGCCACCTAGCCCACTGGGTCGGCCAAGTCCAGTGGGTGTGTATGTCTGTGTGCATCGGTGTAGGTAAGTATAGTGTATGTGTCTCAGGTAACTATGAAGTGTAGTGTACTTGCGCGACTGGCTGTATATGTCTGCATGAACGTGCGTATATGTGCATGTATATGTCCGTCGAGGTGTGTATGTGTCTAGTGTCGGCTACTTTTGTCTGACCCTTCACCCCGAATCTGTCCGGCATGGTAGAACCTGCCAGGGGTCAATGACCCCGGCCGCCATAGCTCCAGAGATCATCAGGGCACACAAGCCCCCCCACCACGCCAAGGTAGCAGCCACGGGGGGGAGGGCAAATCCCACACCTAGCCGTGTCCTAACCGGCGTTATCCTATAAAATGTTGGTCGAGAACTAGACTAATCGACTGTTTCAGTGTGGTACCACTTTACAACGTGATCCAAACCAGAAAAAGCCAGGGATCTGTACAAGAAGTATGTGAAAAATGCGAACGTATGAGCCTGATGAGGACAAATCCCAGGCGTATCCTAGACCTATCATGCGTTACGCTCTAAAATATTGATCGAAACCAGGTTTAATGGGCTGTATCAGTGTGATACCACATTACCACGTGATCCATACCAGGAGAAACCCAGGATCAGTTCAACAAGTATGTGAAAAATGCGAACGTATGAGCCTGATGAGGGAAAATCCTAGACCTAACCCCGACCTAACATGCGTTATCCTCTAAAATATTTATCAAGACCAGGTTTAATTGACTGTTTAAGTGTGGCATCACATTACTACGTGATCCAAACCAGTGGGAGCCCAGTATCTGGCCAACAAGAATGAGAAATATGCGAAAGTATGAGCCTGATGAGAGCAAATCCCAGACCTATCCCACACCTAACATGCGTTATCATCTAAAATATTGATCAAAACCAGGTTTAATGGACACTTTCAGTGTGGTACCACATTACTACGTGATCCAAACCAGAAAAACCCAGGATCTATTCAACAAGCATGTGAAGAATGCGAAGGTATGAGTCTGATGAGGGCAGATCCTAGAACTAACCGAGACCTAACATGCGTTATCCTCTAAAATATTGATCGAAACCAGGTTTAGTTGACTGTTTCTGTGTGGTACCACTTTACTACGTTATCCAAACCACAAAAAGCCAGGGATCTGTTCAACAAGTATGTGAAGAATGCGAAAGTATGTGTCTGATGAGGGCAAATCCTAGCTCTAACCCAGACCTAACATGCGTTATCAACTAAAATATTGATCGAAACCAGGTTTAATCGACTGTTTCAGAGTGGTACCACATTACTACGTGATCCAAACCAGAAAAAAGCCAGGATCTGGCCAACAAGTATGAGAAATATGCGAAAGTATGAGTCTGATGAGGGCAAATCCCAGGCCTAACCTAGACCTAACATGCGTTATCATCTAAAATATTGATCGAAACCAGGTTTAATGGACCGTTTCTGTGTGGTACCACATTACTACGCGATCCAGACTAGAAAAAAACCCAGGATCTGGCCAACAAGTACGAGAAATATGCGAAAGTATGAATCTGATGAGGGCAAATCCTAGGCCTAACCCAGACCTAACATGCGTTATCATCTAAAATATTTATCGAGACCAGGTTGAATTGACTGTCTCAGGTCGGTACAACATTACTACGTGATCCAAACCAGAATAAGCCAGGGATCTGTTCAACAAGAATGTGAAAAACGCGAATGTATGACCCTGATGAGAGTAAATCCCAGACCTAACCAAGATCTAACATGCGTTATTCTCTAAAATATTGATCGAAACCAGGTTTAATGGACTGTTTCAGTGTGGCACCACATTACTACGTGATCCAAACCAGAAGAAACCCAGGATCTCATCAACAAGCATGTGAAGAATGCGAACGTATGAGCCCGATGAGGGAAAATCCTAGACCTAACCCCGACCTAACATGCGTTATCCTCTAAAATATTTACCAAGACCACGTTTAATTGACTGTTTCAGTGTGGCATCACATTACTACGTGATCCAAACCAGAAAAAGCCCAGGATCTGGCCAACAAGTATGAGAAATATGCGAAAATATGAGCCTGATGTGGGCAAATCCTGGACCTAACCCAAACCAAACATGCGTTATCCTCTTAAATATTGATCGAGACCAGATATAATTGACTGTTGCAGTGTGGTACTACATCATTATGTGATCCAATCCAGAAAAGGCAACGGACCTGGCCAACAGGTATGAGAAATATGCGAAAGTATGAGCCTGATGAGGGCAAATCCCACACCTAACCGAGTCCTAACCGGCGTTATCCTCTAAAATGATGATCGTGACCAGGTTTAATCGACTGTTTCAGTGTGGTACCACATTACTACCTGATCCAAATCAGAAATAACCCAGGATCTGTTCAACAAGAATGTGAAGAATGAGAAAGTATGAGTCTGATGAGGGCAAATCCCAGGCCTAACCTGGACCTAACATGCGTTATCCTCCAAAATATTGATCGAAACCAGGTTTCATGGACTGTTTCAGTGTGATACCTCATTACCACGTGATCCAAACCTGAAAAAGCAATGGATCTGGCTAACAAGTATAAGAAATATGCGACAGTATGACCCTGATGAGGGCAAATCCCAGGCGTAACCTGGACCTATCATGCGTTATCCTCTAAAATATTTACCAAGACCAGGTTTAATTGACTGTTTCAGTGTGGCATCACATTACTACGTGATCCAAACCAGAAAAAGCCCAGGATCTGGCCAACAAGTGTGTGAAAAATGGGGAAATATGACCCTCATGAGGGCAAATCCCAGACCTATCCCAGACCTAACTTGCGTTATCCTCTAAAATATTGATCCAAACCAGGTTTAATTGACTGTTTCAGTGTGGTAACACATTACTACGTGAACCAATCCAGAAAAAGCCCAGGATCTAGCCATCAAGTATGAGAAATATGCGAAAGTATGAGCCAGATGAGGGCAAATCACAGACCTATCCCAGACCCAACCTGCGTTATCCTCTAAAATATTGGTCGAGACCAAGTTTAGTCGACAGTTTCAGAGTTGTACCACATTACTACGTGATCCAACCTGAAAACGCCCAGGATCTGGCCAACAAGTATGAGAAATATGCGAAAGTATGAGCCTGATGCGGGCAAATCCTGGACCTAACCCAGACCTAACATGCGTTATCCTCTAAAATATTGACCGAGACATAGGTTTCATGGACTGTTTCAGTGTGGTATCACATTACTACGTGATCCAAACCAGAAAAAGCCAGGAATCTGTACAACAAGTATGTGAAAAATGCGGAAGTATGACCGTGATGAAGGCAAATCCCAGGCGTAACCTAGACCTATCATGCGTTATCCTCTAAAATATTGATCGAAACCAGGTTTAATGGACTGTTTCTGTGTGGTACCACATTACTACGTGATCCAGACTAGAAAAAAACCCAGGATCTGGCCAACAAGTATGAGAAATGTGCGAAAGTATGAGTCTGATGAGGGCAAATCCCAGGCCTAACCTAGACCTAACATGCGTTATCATCTAAAATATTTATCGAGACCGGGTTGAATTGACTGTTTCAGGGCGGAACGACATTATTACGTGATCCAAACCAGTGAAAGCACAGAATCTGGCCAACAAGTTTGAGAAATATGCGAAAGTATGAGCCTGATGCGGGCAAATCCTGGACCTAACCCAGACCTAACATGCGTTATCCTCTAAAATATTGACCGAGACTAGGTTTTATGGACTGTTTCAGTGTGGTACCACATTACCGCCTGATTCAAACCTGAAAAAACCCAGGATCTGGCCAAAAAATATGTGAGAAATGCGAAGGTATGACCCTGATGAGGGCAAATCCCACCCCTAACCGAGTCTAACCGGCGTTATCCTCTAAAATGTTGATCGTGACCAGGTTTAATCGACTGTTTCAGTGTGGTACCACAGTACAACCTGATCCAAACCAGAAATAACCCAGGATCTGGCCAACGAGTATGAGAAATATGCGAAAGTATGAGACTGATGAGGGCAAATCCCAGGCCTAACCTAGACCTAACATGCGTTATCATCTAAAATATTTATCGAGACCAGGTTGAATTGACTGTTTCAGGGCGGTACAACATTACTACGTGATCCAAACCAGTGAAAGCACAGAATCTGGCCAACAAGTTTGAGAAATATGCGAAAGTATGAGCCTGATGCGGGCAAATCCTGGACCTAACCCAGGCCTAACATGCGTTATCCTCTAAAATATTGATCGAGACCAGGTATAATTGACTGTTTCAGTGTGGTACTACATCAGTATGTGATCCAATCCAGAAAAAGCAACGTATCTGGCCAACAGGTATGAGAAATATGCGAAAGTATGAGACTGATGAGGGCAAGTCCCAGGCCTAACATAGACCTAACATGCGTTATCATCTAAAATATTGATCGAGACCAGGTTTAATGGACTGTTTCAGTATGGTACCACATTACTACGTGATCCAAACCAGAAAAACCCAGGATCTGTTCAACAAGCATGTGAAGAATGCGAAGGTATGAGTCTGATGAGGGCAGATCCCAGACCTCTCCCAGACCTAACATGCGTTATCCTCTAAAATATTTATCAAGACCAGGTTTAATTGACTGTTTCAGTGTGGCATCACATTACTACGTGATCCAAACCAGAAAAAGCCAGGGATCTGTACAAGAAGTATGTGAAAAATGTGAACGTATGAGCCTGATGAGGACAAATCCCAGGCGTATCCTAGACCTATCATGCGTTACGCTCTAAAACATTGATCGAAACCAGGTTTAATGGGCTGTATCAGTGTGATACCACATTACCACGTGATCCATACCAGGAGAAACCCAGGATCGGTTCAAGAAGTATGTGAAAAATGCGAACGTATGAGCCTGATGAGGGAAAATCCTAGACCTAACCCCGACCTAACATGCGTTATCCTCTAAAATATTTATCAAGACCAGGTTTAATTGACTGCTTCAGTGTGGCATCACATTACTACGTGATCCAAACCAGTGGGAGCCCAGTATCTGGCCAACAAGAATGAGAAATATGCGAAAGTATGTGCCTGATGAGAGCAAATCCCAGACCTATCCCAGACCTAACATGCGTTATCATCTAAAATATTGATCAAAGCCAGGTTTAATGGACTGTTTCAGTGTGGTACCACATTACTACGTGATCCAAACCAGAAAAACCCAGGATCTATTCAACAAGCATGTGAAGAATGCGAAGGTATGAGTCTGGTGAGGGCAGATCCTAGAACTAACCGAGACCTAACATGCGTTATCCTCTAAAATATTGATCGAAACCAGGTTTAGTTGACTGTTTCTGTGTGGTACCACTTTACTACGTTATCCAAACCAGAAAAAGCCAGGGATCTGTTCAACAAGTATGTGAAGAATGCGAAAGTATGTGTCTGATGAGGGCAAATCCTAGCTCTAACCCAGACCTAACATGCGTTATCATCTAAAATATTGATCGAAACCAGGTTTAATCGACTGTTTCAGATTGGTACCACATTACTACGTGATCCAAACCAGAAGAAAAACCAGGGTCTGGCCAACAAGTATGAGAAATATGCGAAAGTATGAGTCTGATGAGGGCAAATCCCAGGCCTAACCTAGACCTAACATGCGTTATCATCTAAAATATTGATCGAAACCAGGTTTAATCGACCGTTTCTGTGTGGTACCACATTACTACGCGATCCAGACTAGAAAAAAACCCAGGATCTGGCCAACAAGTACGAGAAATGTGCGAAAGTATGAATCTAATGAGGGCAAATCCTAGGCCTAACCCAGACCTAACATGCGTTATCATCTAAAATATTTATCGAGACCAGGTTGAATTGACTGTCTCAGGTCGGTACAATATTACTACGTGATCCAAACCAGAATAAGCCAGGGATCTGTTCAACAAGAATGTGAAAAACGCGAATGTATGACCCTGATGAGAGTAAATCCCAGACCTAACCAAGACCTAACATGCGTTATTCTCTAAAATATTGATCGAAACCAGGTTTAATGGAGTGTTTCAGTGTGGCGCCACATTACTACGTGATCCAAACCAGAAAAAACCCAGGATCTCTTCAACAAGCATGTGAAGAATGCGAAGGTATGAGTCTGATGAGGGCAAATCCCAGGCCTAACCTAGACCTTACATGCGTTATCATCTAAAATATTGATCGAAACCAGGTTTAATTGACCGTTTCTGTGTTCTACCACATTACCACGCGATCCAGACTAGAAAAAACCCCATGATCTGACCAACAAGTATGAGAGATATGCGAAATCTTGAGACTGATGAGGGCAAATCCTTGGCCTAACCTAGACCTAACATGCGTTATCATCTAAAATATTTGTCGAGACCAGGTTGAAATGACTGTTTCAGGGCGGTACAACATTACTACGTGATCCAAACCAGTGAAAGCACAGAATCTGGCCAACAAGTTTGAGAAATATGCGAAAGTATGAGCCTGATGAGGGCAAATCCTGGACCTAACCCAGGCCTAACATGCGTTATCCTCTAAAATATTGACCGAGACATAGGTTTCATGGACTGTTTCAGTGTGGTATCACATTACTACGTGATCCAAACCAGAAAAAGCCAGGAATCTGTACAACAAGTATGTGAAAAATGCGGAAGTATGACCGTGATGAAGGCAAATCCCAGGCGTAACCTAGACCTATCATGCGTTATCCTGTAAAATATTTATCAGGACCAGGTTTAATTGAATGTTTCAGTGTGGTACCACATTACTACGTGATCTAAACCAGGGAAAAAACCAGGATCCGTTCAACAAGTATAAGAAGAATGCGAAAGTATGTGTCTGATGAGGGAAAATCCCAGGCCTAACCTAGACCTAACATGCGTTATCATCTAAAATATTTATCGAGACCGGGTTGAATTGACTGTTTCAGGGCGGAACGACATTATTACCTGATCCAAACCAGTGAAAGCACAGAATCTGGCCAACAAGTTTGAGAAATATGCGAAAGTATGAGCCTGATGCGGGCAAATCCTGGACCTAACCCAGACCTAACATGCGTTACCCTCAAAAATATTGATCGAAACCAGGTTTAATCGACTGTTTCAGTGTTTTACCACATTACTACGTGATCAAAACCAGAAAAAACCCAGGATCTGTACAACAAGTATGAGAAGAATGCGAAGGTATGAGCCTGACGAGGGCAAATCCCAGACCTATCCCAGACCAAACATGAGTTATCCTCTAAAATATTGATCGAAACCAGGTTTTATGGACTGTTTCAGTGTGGTACCACATTACCACGTGATCCAAACAAGAAAAAGCCAGGGGTCTGTTCGACAAGTATGTGAAAAATGGGGAAATATGACCCTGATGAGGGCAAATCCCAGGACTAACCTAGACCGAACATGCGGTATCATCTAAAATATTGATCGAAACCAGGTTTAATGGACTGTTTCTGTGTGGTACCACATTACTACGTGATCCAGACTAGAAAAAAACCCAGGATCTGGCCAACAAGTATGAGAAATGTGCGAAAGTATGAGTCTGATGAGGGCAAATCCCAGGCCTAACCTAGACCTAACATGCGTTATCATCTAAAATATTGTTGCGACGGTATGAAGATGCCGCGCAATACCGCGAAATTGCATCGTCGCAATGGTGTGAAGAGGCTTTGCGATGAGGTGAAGCTGCCACACGAAAACGAGCGGATGCGAGATCCCGAGCCTTCCGGTTGCCGAGAAACCGGCAACGATTTTGAAGATTAGAATTACGACAGATCGCAAGGCGAACAGACGTATTGAAAAGCACTCTTGTTAATAAAGTTCCCAGTTTGCATTAGTTGTGTTACGTTGTGGTATTTTAATTGTGTTGTGTCAATATGAGTTATTGGAAGAAAGCCCCGCCCCGGCGCAACAGTGGTGCCAGAAGCGGGATTACGACTCGTTCTGCTGCCAGGGCGGAGACTTTTTCATCGTTGGAGGTGCTCTTGGAAGGACTACAGCGGAACATCGCAACGCAGTTCCAGGAGCAGCAACGTTTATTTGCTGAGGAACGGGAGCGAACCGAAGAGAGGCAGGCCGCGAAGGAGGCTGCCGCTTCGGCGAAGGAGGCTGCTGTGGAAGGAAGGATAAGGGCCATGGAGGATCGTTATCAGGTGCTTGCGGAGAATTTTAAAAATGTGATTGATAACCTGTCGGCCGCGGCGTTCCGTAGCGAGGATCGCGAGTCCAGCCTTGTTAATAATTTTGTTAGGGATAATCCTGTTGTTGCTGGACTCGCGATGCCTTCCACTTCGCAGTCGGCTCCTCCGTTGGAAGCGACTGGTGGATTTCTGGGGTACGTCCTAAAACCACCAGCGTTTGATGGAAGAGCTTGTTGGGAGGAGTACCGGGTGCAATTCGAGGCGATTGCGAAGGCGAATGGATGGGATGCACCAAGGAAAGCTTTGGCCTTGGTCGCATGTCTGGAGGGGCCCGCTCGGAGTGTTTTGACTACCCTTTCCGAGGAGTCGCGTTGTGATTTTGGTGTCTTGGTTTCCGCTTTGGAGTTCCGTTTCGGAACCAAGAATTTCGCGAATCTAAATTACGTGAAATTCCAAAATTATACTCAACGGAAGGGGGAGTCGATTTCTGATTTGGCTTCGGAGATTGAGAGGTTGGCGCAGGCTTCCTTTGGTGATTGTCCAATGGAAGTCAGGGATAAGCTGGCCGCCTCTCAGTTCGTCTCCGCCCTGGCCAATGAGGAAATGAGGAGGACGCTGAGGCTAGGTGGTTTCAATACTCTCAGGGCGGCTGTGATCAGAGCCCTGGAGATTGAGGCCGTCGAGTCTGTGGCCCCTGGTCCTTGCCGTGTTAAGGACTGCATTCAGGGTGTCACTTGTTTTCCCAAGGGAAAGTTGGAGAAGAGGACTGCTGGGAAGCCGGTCTCGGAGTGCTGGAACTGCGGACAGGAGGGACATTTACAGCGGAACTGCCCGAAGAAAAGGAGGAGAGAAGAGGCCCCCTAGAAGAAGGGAAACTGGAAGAAGTTGGCGTAGTGGGGCTCCCGCCGACTTCGTCTTCATCCGCCCACGTCGTGCGCAGGATCGCTGTCAAGGATTGTTCTTCCGTCGAGGAGGGAGAGTCTCGCAAGAGGAGATATCCGGACGAAGAAGAGGATACACCGGAAAAGGGGACTGAATGCGAAAGACCCATGGAGTGTTGGAACTGCGGGGAAACGGGACCTATGCGGTGGAATTGCCCCAGGAAGTACCAGCAGAAGGCGGCGTAGAAGGAGAATTGTTCCGCGTTGAAGGAATCGCCGAGATGATTTGGAAAATGAATCATCGTCATGGTCAACTGACTGCAATGGAAGGACCTTTTAAGAAGGGAAGAGGAGTACCCTTTGGAGGGATAAGGCTCGCCGGAGCACCTTCTCAGGGGATGGCGCTCGGCGGGGCATCTTTTGGAAGGATAAGGCTCGTGGGAGCACCTTTCGAAGGGATAAGGCTCGTCGCAGCACTCTTTGAAGGGATAGGGCTCGCCAGAGCACCTTCTGGAGGGATGGCGCTCGTCGGGGCATCTTTCGGAAGGATAGGGCTTATGGAAGCACCTTCTGAAGGGAAAGCGCTGTATGTTATGGGTTCCCTGCCAAGGTCTGTGCTGAAGGTGACAACAAGAAGGCGATGTGAAGAATCGGCTGGATAAGTTGGGTTTCCGTATAGTCCGTTTCCAGAAGTCCAAACCAAGGGTTGAGCATGTGAATCGACTGGCTCGGTACGATTCACGAGACGCCCCCTGCGAAGATATTGCGAGGTGAGGATCGAGGAAGATGGCCGACATCTTCGCCCAAGAAGAGGACGTTTCATCGCAGAAGGCGAGGATCGGGTTTTCCTACCGGCCGCGGAGGACTCTCCATTTCCGCAGGTCAGAACGGCCGGGGAAGTGCGATTCTCCCCGGGGAGGGTCGCCCCCCAGTCATGCTCGACTCTAATAGCGGAGTGGGGCACAGACGGTCGGACGGCGGAATTGTGGTATGTTCCACAACCGATCTTCGAGGAAATTCTCCTTGGAGATCGGGGAACATCCCATGGGAAGTTCTTTCGTGAGGCTGGGGGGAATCCGCATCCGGGAAGTCCTCAAGAAAGAAGCACGCAAGCCGCAAGAGTCAAGGGGAAGGGCGAGGAGCAGTCGGGATTTCCTCATCCTCGAAGATGTCTAAGTTCGGACGAAGTATTCCGAAGGTTACACCGGCGCCTTGCTCAAGGTTTTTGAGTGGTTTTCCTTGGGACGAAGGACGAATGTCAAGGTGCTGACTGTCTGATAAAGGCCACTCAGGTAAATGATCGACCTATTAGTTTATCTACTTTACAGGCAGAGGTGTACAGGTTCGACGCAGCTTCGCGACAACCCGGAGGTTAGGAGACTACGGGTGAAGTTGGCTGTTCGAACGGAATTTGCAGCGGTCGGGACGACCGCTCTGAAGGAAGAGGGAGCAGTGTTGCGACGGTATGAAGATGCCGCGCAATACCGCGAAATTGCATCGTCGCAATGGTGTGAAGAGGCTTTGCGATGAGGTGAAGCTGCCACACGAAAACGAGCGGATGCGAGATCCCGAGCCTTCCGGTTGCCGAGAAACCGGCAACGATTTTGAAGATTAGAATTACGACAGATCGCAAGGCGAACAGACGTATTGAAAAGCACTCTTGTTAATAAAGTTCCCAGTTTGCATTAGTTGTGTTACGTTGTGGTATTTTAATTGTGTTGTGTCAATATGAGTTATTGGAAGAAAGCCCCGCCCCGGCGCAACAATATTTATCGAGACCGGGTTGAATTGACTGTTTCAGGGCGGAACGACATTATTACGTGATCCAAACCAGTGAAAGCACAGAATCTGGCCAACACGAATGAGAAATATGCGAAAGTATGACCCTGATGAGAGTAAATCCCAGACCTAACCAAGACCTAACATGCGTTATTCTCTAAAATATTGATCCAAACCAGGTTTAATGGACTGTTTCAGTGTGGCGCCACATTACTACGTGATCCAAACCAGAAAAAACCCAGGATCTCTTCAACAAGCATGTGAAGAATGCGAAGGTATGAGTCTGATGAGGGCAAATCCCAGGCCTAACCTAGACCTAACATGCGTTATCATCTAAAATATTGATCGAAACCAGGTTTAATGGACCGTTTCTGTGTTGTACCACATTACCACGCGATCCAGACTAGAAAAAACCCCATGATCTGACCAACAAGTATGAGAGATATGCGAAATCTTGAGACTGATGAGGGCAAATCCTAGGCCTAACCTAGACCTAACATGCGTTATCATCTAAAATATTTGTCGAGACCAGGTTGAAATGACTGTTTCAGGGCGGTACAACATTACTACGTGATCCAAACCAGTGAAAGCACAGAATCTGGCCAACAAGTTTGAGAAATATGCGAAAGTATGAGCCTGATGCGGGCAAATCCTGGACCTAACCCAGGCCTAACATGCGTTATCCTCTAAAATATTGATCGAGACCAGGTATATTTGACTGTTTCAGTGTGGTACTACATCAGTATGTGATCCAATCCAGAAAAAGCAACGGATCTGGCTAACAAGTATGAGAAATATGCGATAGTGTGAGCCTGATGAGGGCAAATCCCACACCTAGCCGTGTCCTAACCGGCGTTATCCTATAAGATGTTGGTCGAGACCTGGATTAATCGACTGTTTCAGTGTGGTACCACTTTACAACGTGATCCAAACCAGAAAAAGCCAGGGATCTGTACAACAAGTATGTGAAAAATGCGAACGTATGAGCCCGATGAGTGAAAATCCTAGACCTAACCCCGACCTAACATGCGTTATCCTCTAAAATATTTACCAAGACCAGGTTTAATTGACTGTTTCAGTGTGGCATCACATGACTACGTGATCCAAACCAGTGGGAGCCCAGTATCTGGCCAACAAGAATGAGAAATATACGAAAGTATGAGCCTGATGAGAGCAAATCCCAGACCTATCCCAGACCTAACATGCGTTATCATCTAAAATATTGATCAAAGCCAGGTTTAATGGACTGTTTCAGTGTGGTTCCACATTACTACGATATCCAAACCAGAAAAAGCCAGGGATCTGTTCAACAAGTATGTGAAGAATGCGAAAGTATGTGTCTGATGAGGGCAAATCCTAGCTCTAACCCTGACCTAACATGCGTTATCCTATAAAATGTTGATCGAGACCAGGATTAATCGACTGTTTCAGTGTGGTACCACTCTACAACGTGATCCAAACCAGAAAAAGCCAGGGATCTGTTCGAAAAGTATGTGAAATATGCGAAAGTATGACCCTGATGAGGGCAAATCCCAGGCGTAACCTGGACCTATCATGCGTTATCCTCTAAAGTATTTATCAAGACCAGGTTTAATGGACTGTTTCAGTGTGGTACCACATTACTACGTGATCCAGACCAGAAAAAAAGCCAGGCTCTGGCCAACAAGTATGAGAAATATGCGAAAGTATGAGTCTGATGAGGGCAAATCCCAGGCTTATCCTAGACCTAACATGCGTTATCATCTAAAATATTTATCGAGACCAGGTTGAATTGACTGTTTCAAGGCGGTACAACATTACTACGTGATCCAAACCAGTGAAAGCACAGAATCTGGCCAACAAGTTTGAGAAAAATGCGAAACTATGAGCCTGATGATGACAAATCCCAGACCTATCCCAGACCTAACATGCGTTATCCTCTCAAATATTTATCAAGACTAGGTTTTATTGAATGTTTCAGTGTGGTACCACATTACTACGTGATCCAAATCAGGGAAAAACACAGGATCCGTTCAACAAGTATGTGAAGAATGCGAAAGTATGAGCCAGATGAGGGCAAATCCCAGACCTATCCCAGACACAACTTGCGTTATCCTCTTAAGTATTGGTCGAGACCAGGTTTAGTCGACTGTTTCAGTGTGGTACCACATTACTACGTGATCCAACCAGAAAAAGCCCATGATCTGGCCAACAAGTATGAGAAATATGCGAAAGTATGAGCCTGATCTGGGCAAATCCTGGACCTAACCCAGACCTAACATGCGTTATCCTCTAAAATATTGACCGAGACTAGGTTTCATGGACTGTTCCAGTGTGGTACCACATTACTACGAGATCCAAATCTGAAATAACCCAGGATCTGTTCAACAAGTATGTGAAGAATGCGAAAGTATGGGTCTGATGGGGCAAATACCAGGCCTAACCTAGACCTAGCATGAGTTATCCTCTAAAATATTGATCGAAACCAGGTTTAATGGACTGTTTCAGTGTGGTACCACATTACCACGTGATCCCATCCAGAGAAAGCCCGGGATCGGGCCAACTAGTATGCGAAAAATGTGAAAGTATGAGCCAGATAAGGGCAAGTCCTAGACCTAACCCAGGCCTAACATGCGATATCCTCTAAAATATTGACCGGGTCTAGGTTTCATAGACTGTTTCAGTGTGGTACCACATTACTACGTGATCCAGACCAGAAAAAAACCCAGGATCTGGCCAACAAGTATGAGAAATATGCGAAAGTATGAGTCTGATGAGGGCAAATCCCAGACCTATCCCAGACCTAACATGCGTTATCTTCTAAAATTTTTATCAGGATCGGGTTTAATTGAATGTTTCAGTGTGGTACCACATTACTACGTTATCCAAACCAGAAAAAGCCCGGGATCGGGCCAACTAGTATGCGAAAAATGTGAAAGTATGAGCCAGATAAGGGCAAATCCTAGACCTAACCCAGACCTAACATGCGATATCCTCTAAAATATAGACCGAGACTAGGTTTCATAGACTGTTTCAGTGGGGTACCACATTACTACGTGATCCAAACCAGTAAAACCCAGTATCTGTTCAACAAGCATGTGAAGAATGCGAAGGTATCACCATGATGAGGGCAAATCCCAGACCTATCCCAGATCTAACTTGCGTTGTCCTCTAAAATATTGATGGAAACCAGGTTTAATGGACTGGTTCTGTGTGGTACCACATTACTACGTGATCCAAACCAGAAAAAACCGAGGATCTGTTCAACAAGTATGTGAAAAATGCGAAAGTATGAGCCAGATGAGAGCAAATCACAGACCTATCCCAGACCCAACCTGCGTTATCCTCTAAAATATTGGTCGAGACCAAGTTTAGTCGACAGTTTCAGAGTTGTACCACATTACTACGTGATCCAACCTGAAAAAGCCCAGGATCTGGCCAACAAGTATGAGAAATATGCGAAAGTATGAGCCTGATGCGGGCAAATCCTGGACCTAACCCAGACCTAACATGCGTTATCCTCTAAAATATTGACCGAGACATAGGTTACATGGACTGTTTCAGTGTGGTATCACATTACTACGTGATCCAAACCAGAAAAAGCCAGGAATCTGTACAACAAGTATGTGAAAAATGCGGAAGTATGACCGTGATGAAGGCAAATCCCAGGCGTAACCTAGACCTATCATGCGTTATCCTGTAAAATATTTATCAGGACCAGGTTTAATTGAATGTTTCAGTGTGGTACCACATTACTACGTGATCCAAACCAGGGAAAAAACCAGGATCCGTTCAACAAGTATAAGAAGAATGCGAAAGTATGTGTCTGATGAGGGAAAATCCCAGGCCTAACCTAGACCTAACATGCGTTATCATCTAAAATATTTATCGAGACCGGGTTAAATTGACTGTTTCAGGGCGGAACGACATTATTACCTGATCCAAACCGGTGAAAGCACAGAATCTGGCCAACAAGTTTGAGAAATATGCGAAAGTATGAGCCTGATGCGGGCAAATCCTGGACCTAACCCAGACCTAACATGCGTTACCCTCAAAAATATTGATCGAAACCAGGTTTTATGGACTGTTTCAGTGTGGTACCACATTACCACGTGATCCAAACAAGAAAAAGCCAGCGGTCTGTTCGACAAGTATGTGAAAAATGGGGAAATATGACCCTGATGAGGGCAAATCCCAGGACTAACCTAGACCGAACATGCGTTATCATCTAAAATATTGATCGAAACCAGGTTTAATGGACTGTTTCTGTGTGGTACCACATTACTACGTGATCCAGACTAGAAAAAAACCCAGGATCTGGCCAACAAGTATGACAAATGTGCGAAAGTATGAGTCTGATGAGGGCAAATCCCAGGCCTAACCTAGACCTAACATGCGTTATCATCTAAAATATTTATCGAGACCGGGTTGAATTGACTGTTTCAGGGCGGAACGACATTATTACGTGATCCAAACCAGTGAAAGCACAGAATCTGGCCAACAAGAATGAGAAATATGCGAAAGTATGACCCTGATGAGAGTAAATCCCAGACCTAACCAAGACCTAACATGCGTTATTCTCTAAAATATTGATCGAAACCAGGTTTAATGGACTGTTTCAGTGTGGCGCCACATTACTACGTGATCCAAACCAGAAAAAACCCAGGATCTCTTCAACAAGCATGTGAAGAATGCGAAGGTATGAGTCTGATGAGGGCAAATCCCAGGCCTAACCTAGACCTAACATGCGTTATCATCTAAAATATTTGTCGAGACCAGGTTGAAATGACTGTTTCAGGGCGGTACAACATTACTACGTGATCCAAACCAGTGAAAGCACTGAATCTGGCTAACAAGTATGAGAAATATGCGATAGTGTGAGCCTGATGAGGGCAAATCCCACACCTAGCCGTGTCCTAACCGGCGTTATCCTATAAGATGTTGGTCGAGACCTGGATTAATCGACTGTTTCAGTGTGGTACCACTTTACAACGTGATCCAAACCAGAAAAAGCCAGGGATCTGTACAACAAGTATGTGAAAAATGCGAACGTATGAGCCCGATGAGTGAAAATCCTAGACCTAACCCCGACCTAACATGCGTTATCCTCTAAAATATTTACCAAGACCAGGTTTAATTGACTGTTTCAGTGTGGCATCACATTACTACGTGATCCAAACCAGTGGGAGCCCAGTATCTGGCCAACAAGAATGAGAAATATGCGAAAGTATGAGCCTGATGAGAGCAAATCCCAGACCTATCCCAGACCTAACATGCGTTATCATCTAAAATATTGATCAAAGCCAGGTTTATTGGACTGTTTCAGTGTGGTACCACATTACTACATGATCCAAACCAGAAAAACCCAGGATCTATTCAACAAGCATGTGAAGAATGCGAAGGTATGAGTCTGATGAGGGCAGATCCTAGAACTAACCGAGACCTAACATGCGTTATCCTCTAAAATATTGATCGAAACCAGGTATAGTTGACTGTTTCTGTGTGGTACCACTTTACTACGTTATCCAAACCAGAAAAAGCCAGGGATCTGTTCAACAAGTATGTGAAGAATGCGAAAGTATCTGTCTGATGAGGGCAAATCCTAGCTCTAACCCAGACCTAACATGCGTTATCATCTAAAATATTGATCGAAACCAGGTTTAATCGACTGTTTCAGAGTGGTACCACATTACTACGTGATCCAAACCAGAAGAAAAACCAGGATCTGGCCAACAAGTATGAGAAATATGCGAAAGTATGAGTCTGATGAGGGCAAATCCCAGGCCTAACCTAGACCTAACATGCGTTATCATCTAAAATATTGATCGAAACCAGGTTTAATGGACCGTTTCTGTGTGGTACCACATTACTACGCGATCCAGACTAGAAAAAAACCCAGGATCTGGCCAACAAGTACGAGAAATATGCGAAAGTATGAATCTAATGAGGGCAAATCCTAGGCCTAACCCAGACCTAACATGCGTTATCATCTAAAATATTTATCGAGACCAGGTTGAATTGACTGTCTCATGTCGGTCCAACATTACTACGTGATCCAAACCAGAATAAGCCGGGGATCTGTTCAACAGGAATGTGAAAAACGCGAATGTATGACCCTGATGAGAGTAAATCCCAGACCTAACCAAGACCTAACATGCGTTATTCTCTAAAATATTGATCGAAACCAGATTTAATGGACTGTTTCAGTGTGGCGCCACATTACTACGTGATCCAAACCAGAAAAAACCCAGGATCTCTTCAACAAGCATGTGAAGAATGCGAAGGTATGAGTCTGATGAGGGCAAATCCCAGGCCTAACCTAGACCTAACATGCGTTATCATCTAAAATATTGATCGAAACCAGGTTTAATGGACCGTTTCTGTGTTGTACCACATTACCACGCGATCCAGACTAGAAAAAACCCCATGATCTGACCAACAAGTATGAGAGATATGCGAAATCTTGAGACTGATGAGGGCAAATCCTAGGCCTAACCTAGACCTAACATGCGTTATCCTCTAAAATATTGATCGAGACCAGGTATATTTGACTATTTCAGTGTGGTACTACATCAGTATGTGATCCAATCCTGAAAAAGCAACGGATCTGGCTAACAAGTATGAGAAATATGCGATAGTATGAGCCTGATGAGGGCAAATCCCACACCTAGCCGTGTCCTAACCGGCGTTATCCTATAAGATGTTGGTCGAGACCTGGATTAATCGACTGTTTCAGTGTGGTACCACTTTACAGCGTGATCCAAACCAGAAAAAGCCAGGGATCTGTACAAGAAGTATGTGAAAAATGCGAACGTATGAGCCTGATGAGGACAAATCCCAGGCGTATCCTATACCTATCATGCGTTACGCTCTAAAATATTGATCGAACCCAGGTTTAATGGGCTGTATCAGTGTGATACCACATTACCACGTGATCCATACCAGGAGAAACCCAGGATCAGTTCAACAAGTATGTGAAAAATGCGAACGTATGAGCCCGATGAGTGAAAATCCTAGACCTAACCCCGACCTAACATGCGTTATCCTCTAAATATTTACCAAGACCAGGTTTAATTGACTGTTTCAGTGTGGCATCACATTACTACGTGATCCAAACCAGAAAAAGCCCAGGAGCTGGCCAACAAGTATGAGAAATATGCGAAAGTACGAGCCTGATGTGGGCAAATCCTGGACCTAACCCAGACCAAACATGCGTTATCCTCTTAAATATTGATCGAGACCAGATATAATTGGCTGTTGCAGTGTGGTACTACATCATTATGTGATCCAATCCAGAAAAGGCAACGGATCTGGCCAACAGGTATGAGAAATATGCGAAAGTATGAGCCTGATGAGGGCAAATCCCACACCTAACCGAGTCCTAACCGGCGTTATCCTCTAAAATGTTGATCGTGACCAGGTTTAATCGACTGTTTTGGTGTGGTACCACATTACTACCTGATCCAAATCTGAAATAACCCAGGATCTGTTCAACAAGTATGTGAAGAAAGAGAAAGTATCAGTCTGATGAGGGCAAATCCCACACCTAACCGAGTCCTAACCGGCGTTATCCTCTAAAATGTTGATCGTGACCAGGTTTAATCGACTGTTTCAGTGTGGTACCACATTACTACCTGATCCAAATCAGAAATAACCCAGGATCTGTTCAACAAGAATGTGAAGAATGAGAAAGTATGAGTCTGATGAGGGCAAATCCCAGGCCTAACCTGGACCTAACATGCGTTATCCTCCAAAATATTGATCGAAACCAGGTTTCATGGACAGTTTCAGTGTGATACCACATTACCACGTGATCCAAACCAGAAAAAGCAATGGATCTGGCTAACAAGTATGAGAAATATGCGTCAGTATGAGCCTGATGAGGGCAAATCCCACACCTAACCGTGTCCTAACCGGCGTTATCCTATAAAATGTTGATCGAGACCAGGATTAATCGACTGTTTCAGTGTGGTACCACTTTACAACGTGATCCAAACCAGAAAAAGCCAGGGATCTGTTCGAAAAGTATGTGAAATATGCGAAAGTATGACCCTGATGAGGGCAAATCCCAGGCGTAACCTGGACCTATCATGCGTTATCCTCTAAAATATTTATCAAGACCAGGTTTAATTGATTGCTTCAGTGTGGTACCACATTACTACGTGATCCAGACCAGAAAAAAAGCCAGGATCTGGCCAACAAGTATGAGAAATATGCGAAAGTATGAGTCTGATGAGGGCAAATCCCAGGCTTAACCTAGACCTAACATGCGTTATCATCTAAAATATTTATCGAGACCAGGTTGAATTGACTGTTTCAAGGCGGTACAACATTACTACGTGATCCAAACCAGAAAAACCCAGGATCTGTTCAACAAGCATGTGAAGAATGCGAAGGTATGTGTCTGATGAGGGCAGATCCCAGACCTATCCCAGACCTAACATGCGTTATCCTCTAAAATATTGATGAAACCAGGTTTCGTGAACTGTTTCAGTGTGATACCACATTACCACGTGATCCAAACCAGAAAAAGCAACGGATCTGGCTGACAAGTATGAGGAATATGCGACAGTATGAGCCTGATGAGGGCAAATCCCACACCTAGCCGTGACGTAACCGGCGTTATCCTATAAAATGTTGGTCGAGACCTGTATTAATCGACTGTTTCAGTGTGGTACCACCTTACAACGTGATCCAAACCAGAAAAAGCCAGGGATCTGTACAAAAAGTATGTGAAAAATGCGAACGTATGAGCCTGATGTGGACAAATCCCAGGCGTATCCTAGACCTATCATGCGTATCGCTCTAAAATATTGATCGAAACCAGGTTTAATGGGCTGTTTCAGTGTGATACCGCATTACCACATGATTCAAACATGAAAAAGCCAGGGATCTGTTCAACAAGTATGTGAAAAATGCGAAAATATGACCCTGATGAGGGCAAATCCCAGACCTATCCCAGACCTAACTTGTGTTGTCCTACAAAATATTGATAGAGACCAGGATTAATAGACTGTTTCAGTGTGGTACCACTTTTCTACGTGATCCAAACCAGAAAAAGCCAGGGATCTGTTCAACAAGTATGTGAAATATGCGAAAGTATGTGTCTGATGAGGGCAAATCCCAGGCGTAACCTTGACCTATCATGCGTTATCCTCTAAAATATTTATCTAGACCAGGTTTAATTGACTGTTTCAGTGTGGCATCACATTACTACGTGATCCAAACCAGAAAAATACCCAGGACCTGTTCAACAAGCATGTGAAGAATGCGAAGGTATCACCCTGATGAGGGCAAATCCCAGACCTATCCCAGACCTAACTTGCGTTGTCCTCTAAAATATTGATGGAAACCAGGTTTAATGGACTGGTTCTGTGTGGTACCACATTACTACGTGATCCAAACCAGAAAAAACCGAGGATCTGTTCAACAAGTATGTGAAAAATGCGAAAGTATCACCCTGATGAGGGCAAATCCCAGACCTATCCCAGACCTAACTTGCGTTGTCCTCTAAAATATTGATGGAAACCAGGTTTAATGGACAGTTTCAGTGTGGAACCACATTACTACGAGATCAAAACCAGAAAAAAACCCAGGATCTGTACAACAAGTATGAGAAGAATGCGTAGGTATGAGCCTGACGAGGGCAAATCCCAGACCTATCCCAGACCAAACATGCGTTATCCTCTAAAATATTGATCGAAACCAGGTTTAATGGACTTTTTCAGTGTGGTACCACATTAGTACGTGATCGAAACCAGAATAAGCCAGGGATCTGTTCAACAAGAATGTGAAAAACGCGAAAGTATGAGTCTGATGAGGGCAAATCCCAGGCCTAACCTAGACCTAACATGCGATATCCTCTAAAATATTGATCGAAACCAGGTTTCATGGACTGTTTCAGTGTGATACCACATTACCACGTGATCCAAACCAGAAATAGCAACGGATCTGGCTAACAAGTATGAGAAATATGCGACAGTATGAGCCTGATGGGGGCAAATCCGACACCTAACCGTGTCCTAACCGGCGCTATCCTCAAATGTTGAACGAGACCAGGATTAATCGACTGTTTCAGTGTGGTACCACATTACTACGTGATCCAAACCAGAAAAAACCCAGGATCTGTTCAACAAGCATGGGAAGAAGGCGAAGGTATGAGTCTGATGAGGGCAGATTCCAGACCTATCCCAGACCTATCATGCGTTATCGTCTAAAATATTGATCAAAACCAGGTTTAATGGACTGTTTCAGTGTGGTACCACTTTACTACGTGATCCAAACCAGAAAAAGCCAGGGATCTGTTCAACAAGTATGAGAAATATGCGAAAGTATGAGACTGATGAGGGCCAATCCCAGGCCTAACCTAGACCTAACATGCGTTATCCTCTAAAATATTGATCGATACCAGGTTTCATGGACTGTTTCAGTGTGATACCACATTACCATGTGATCCAAACCAGAAAAAGCAACGGATCTGGCTAAAAAGTATGAGAAATATGCGACAGTATGAGCCTGATGAGGGCAAATCCCACACCCAACCGTGTCCTAACCGGCGTTATCCTATAAAATGTTGATCGAGACCAGGATTAATCGACTGTTTCAGTGTGGTACCACTTTACAACGAGATCCAAACCAGAAAAAGCCAGGGATCTGTACAACAGGTATGTGAAAAATGCGAACGTATGAGCCTGACGAGGGCAAATCCCAGACCTATCCCAGACATAACATGCGTTATCCTCTAAAATATTGGTCGAAACCAGGTTTCGTGGACTATTTCAGTGTGATACCACAGTACCACGTGACCCAAACCAGAAAAAGCAATGCATCTGGCTAACAAGTATGAGAAATATGCGACAGTATGAGCCTGATGAGAGCAAATCCGACACCTAACCTTGTCATAACCGGCGTTATCCTATAAAATGTTGAACGAGACCAGGTTTAATGGACTGTTACAGTGATGCACTACATTACTACGTGATCCAAACCAGAAAAACCCAGGATCTGTTCAACAAGCATGTGAAGAATGCGAAGGTATGGGTCTGATGAGGGCAAATCCCACACCTAACCGAGTCCTAACCGGCGTTATCCTCAAAAGTATTGATCGAAACCAATATAGTGGACTGTTTCAGTGTGCTACCACATTACTACGTGATCCAAACCAGAAAAAACCCAGTATCCGTTCAACAAGTATGTGAAGAATGCGAAAGTATGTGTCTGATGACGGAAAATCCCAGGCCTAACGTAGACCTAACATGCGTTACCCTCAAAAATATTTATCAAGACCAGGTTTTATCGACTGTTTCAGTGTGGTACCACATTACTATGTGATCCAAACCAGAAAAAAACCCAGGATCTGTACAACAAGTATGTGAAGAATGCGAAAGTATGAGCCTGACGGGGGCAAATCCCAGACCTATCCCAGACCTAACTTGCGTTATCCTCTAAAATATTGACCGAAACCAGGTTTAGTGGACTGTTTCAGTGTGCTACCACATTACTACGTGATCCAAACCAGAAAAACCCAGGATCCGTTCAACAAGTATGTGGAGAATGCGAAAGTACAAGCCTGATCAGGGAAAATCCCAGGCCTAACCTAGACCTAACATGCGTTACCCTCAAAAATACTGATCGAAACCAGGTTTAATCGACTGTTTCAGTGTGGTACCACATTACTACGTGATCCAAACGAGAAGAAGCCCCGAATCTGGTCATCAAGTATGAGAAATATGCGAAAGTACGAGCCTGATGAGAGCAAATCCCAGACCTAACCTAGACCTAACATGAGTTATTCTCTAAAATATTGATCGAAACCAGGTTTAATGGACTGTTTCAGTGTGCTACCACATTACTACGTGATCCAAACCAGAAAAAACCCAGGATCCGTTCAACATGTATGTGAAGAATGCGAAAGTATGTGTCTGATCAGGGAAAATCCCAGGCCTAACCTAGACCTAACATGCGTTACCCTCAAAAATACTGATCGAAACCAGGTTTAATCGACTGCTTCAGTGTGGTACCACATTACTACGTGATCCAAACCAGAAAAACACCCAGGATCTGTTCAACAAGTATGTGGAGAATGCGAAAGTACGAGCCTGATCAGGGAAAATCCCAGGCCTAACCTAGACCTAACATTCGTTACCCTCAAAAATACTGATCGAAACCAGGTTTAATCGACTGTTTCAATGTGGTACCACATTACTACGTGATCCAAACCAGAAAAAAACCCAGGATCTGTTCAACAAGTATGTGAAGAATGCGAAAGTATGAGCCTGATGAGGGCAAATCCCAGACCTGTCCCAGACCTAACTTGCGTTATCCTCTAAAATATTGATCGAAACTAGGTTTAATTTACAGTTTCAGTGTGGTACCACACTACTACGTGATCCAATCCAGATAAAACCCAGGATCCGCTTAGCAAGTATGTGAAGAATGCGAAAGTATGTATCTGGTGAGGGCAAATCCCAGGCCTAACCTAGACAGAACATGTGTTATCCTCTAAAATATTGATCGAAACCAGGTTTAATGGACTGTTTCAGTGTGCTACCACATTACTACGTGATCCAAACCAGAAAAAACCCGGAATCCGTTCAACAAGTATGTGAAGAATGCGAAAGTATGTGTCTGATGAGGGCAAATCCCAGGCCTAACCTTGACAGAACATGCGTTATCCTCTAAAATATTGATCGAAACCAGGTTTAATGGACTGTTTCAGTGTGCTACCACATTACTACGTGATCCAAACTAGAGAAAACCCAGGATCCGTTCAACAAGTATGTGAAGAATGCGAAAGTATGTGTCTGATGAGGGCAAATCCCAGGCCTAACCTAGACCTAACATGCGTTACCCTCAAAAATATTGATCGAAACAAGGTTTAATGGACTGTTTCAGTGTGCTACCACATTACTACGTGATCCAAACCAGAAAAAACCCAGGATCCGTTCAACAAGTATGTGAAGAATGCGAATGTATGTGTCTGATGAGGGCAAATCCTAGGCCTAACCTAGACAGAACATGCGTTATCCTCTAAAATATTGATCGAAACCAGGTTTAATGGACTGTTTCAGTGTGCTACCACATTACTACGTGATCCAAACCAGATAAAACCCAGGATCCGTTCAACAAGTATGTGAAGAATGCGAAAGTATGTGTCTGATGAGGGCAAATCCTAGGCCTAACCTAGACAGAACATGCGTTATCCTCTAAAATATTGATCGAAACCAGGTTTAAAGGACTGTTTCAGTGTGCTACCACATTACTACGTGATCCAAACCAGATAAAACCCAGGATCCGTTCAACAAGTATGTGAAGAATGCGAAAGTATGTATCTGATGAGGGCAAATCCCAGGCCTAACCTAGACAGAACATGTGTTATCCTCTAAAATGTTGATCGAAACCAGGTTTAATGGACTGTTTCAGTGTGCTACCACATTACTACGTGATCCAAACCAGATAAAACCCAGGATCCGTTCAACAAGTATGTGAAGAATGTGAAAGTATGTATCTGATGAGGGCAAATCCCAGGCCTAACCTAGACCTAACATGCGTTACTCTCAAAAATACTGATAGTAACCAGGTTTAATCGACTGTTTCAGTGTGGTACCACATTACTACGTGATCCAAACCAGAAAAAACCCAGGATCTGTTCAACATGTATGTGGAAAATGCGAAAGTATGTGTCTGATGAGGGCAAATCCCAGGCCTAACCTAGGCAGGACATGCGTTATCCTCTAAAATATTGATCGAAAGCAGGTTTAATCGACTGTTTCAGTGTGGTACTACATTACTACCTGATCCAAACCAGAAAAATTCCCAGGATCTGTTCAACAAGTATGTGAAGAACGCGAAAATATGACCCTGATGAGGGCAAATCCAAGACCTATCCCAGACCTAACTTGCGTTGTCCTCTAAAATATTGATGGAATCCAGGTTTAATTGACTGTTTCAGTGTGGTACCACATTACTACGTGATCCAATCCAGAAAAAGCCCTGGATCTAGCTATCAAGTATGAGTAACATGCGAAAGTATGAGCCTGATGAGGGCAAATCCTAGACCTAACCCAGACCTAACATGCGTTATCCTCTAAAATATTTATCAAGACCAACTTTAATTGAATGTTTCAGTGTGGTACCACATTACTACGTGATCAAAACCTGTAAAAACCCAGGATCTGTTTAACAAGTATGTGGAGAATGCGAAAGTATGTGTCTGATGAGGGCAATTCCCAGGCCTAACCTAGACATAAAATGCGTTGTCCTCTAAAATATTGATCGAAACCAGGTTTAATCGACTGCTTCAGTGTGGTACCACATTACTACAGGATCCAAACTAGAAAAAGTCCAGAATCTGTTCAACAAGTATGTGAAAAACGCGAAACTATGAGCCTGATGAGGGCAAATCCCAGACCTATCCCACACCCAACATGCGTTATCCTCTAAAACATTTATCAAGACCAGGTTTAATTGAATGTATCAGTGTGGTACCACATTACTACGTGATCCAAACCACAAAAAACCCAGGAACCGTTCAACACGTATGTGACGAATGCGAAAGTATTTGTCTGATGAGGGCAAATCCCAGGCCTAACCTAGATCTAGCATGCGTTATCCTCAAAAATATTGATCGAAACCAGGTTTAATGGACTGTTTCAGTGTGGTACCACAATACTACGGGATCCAAACCAGAAAAATACCCAGGATCCGTTCAACTAGTATGTGAAGAATGCGAAAGTATGTGTCTGATGAGGGCAAATCCTAGGCCTAACCTAGACAGAACATGCGTTATCCTCTAAAATATTGATCGAAACCAGGTTTAAAGGACTGTTTCAGTGTGCTACCACATTACCACGTGATCCAAACCAGATAAAACCCAGGATCCGTTCAACAAGTATGTGAAGAATGCGAAAGTATGTATCTGATGAGGGCAAATCCCAGGCCTAACCTAGACAGAACATGCGTTATCCTCTAAAACATTTATCAAGACCAGGTTTAATTGAATGTATCAGTGTGGTACCACATTACTACGTGATCCAAACCACAAAAAACCCAGGAACCGTTCAAGAAGTATGTGACGAATGCGAAAGTATGTGTCTGATGAGGGCAAATCCCAGGCGTAACCTAGATCCAGCATGCGTTATCCTCAAAAATATTGATCGAAACCAGGTTTAATGGCCTGTTTCAGTGTGGTACCACAATACTACGGGATCCAAACCAGAAAAATACCCAGGATCCGTTCAACTAGTATGTGAAGAATGCGAAAGTATGTGTCTGATGAGGGCAAATCCTAGGCCTAACCTAGACAGAACATGCGTTATCCTCTAAAATATTGATCGAAACCAGGTTTAATGGACTGTTTCAGTGTGCTACCACATTACTACCTGATCCAAACCAGATAAAACCCAGGATCCGTTCAACAAGTATGTGAAGAATGCGAAAGTATGTATCTGATGAGGGCAAATCCCAGGCCTAACCTAGACCTAAGATGAGTAATCCTCAAAAATATTGATCGAAAACAGGTTTAATCGTCTGTTTCAGTGTGGTACCACATTACTATGTGATCCAAACCAGAAAAAAACCCAGGATCTGTACAACAAGTATATGAAGAATGCGAAAGTATGGGCCTGACGAGGGCAAATCCCGGACCTATCCCAGACATAACTTGCGTTATCTTCTAAAATATTGATCGAGAACAGGTTTAACCGACTATTTCAGTGTGGTACCACATTACTGCGTGATCCAAACCAGAAAAATACCCAGGATCTGTTCAACAAGTATGTGAAGAACGCGGAAATATGACCCTGATGAGGGCAAATCCCGGGCCTAACCTAGACCTAACATGCGTTATCCTCAAAGATATTGACCGAAACCAGGTTTAATCGACTGTTTCAGTGTGGTACCACATTACTACCTGATCCAAACTAGAAAAATACCCAGGATCTGTTCAACAAGTATGTGAAGAACGCGAAAATATGACCCTGATGAGGGCAAATCCCAGACCTATACCAGACCTAACTTGCGTTTTCCTCTAAAATATTGATCGAAACTGGGTTTAATTTACTGTTTCAGAGTGGTACCACAATACTACGTGATCCAATCCAGAAAAAGCCCAGGATCTAGCCATGAAGTATGAGAAATATGCGAAATTATGAGCCTGATTAGGGCAAATCCTAGACATAACCCAGATCTAACATGCGTTATCCTCTAAAATATTTATCAAGACCAGGATTAATTGAATGTTTCAGTGTGGTACCACAATACTACGGGATCCAAACCAGAAAAAGCCCAGAATCTGGCCACCAAGTATGAGAAATATGCGAATGTACGAGCCTGATCAGAGCAAATCCCAGACCTAACTTGCGTTGTCCTCTAAAATATTGATCGAAACCAGGTTTAATCGACTGTTTCAGTGTGGTACCACATTACTATGTGATCCAAACCAGAAAAATACCCAGGATCTGTTCAACAAGTATGTTAAGAACGCGGAAATATGACCCTGATGAGGGCAAATCCAAGACCTATCCCAGACCTAACTTGCGTTGTCCTCTAAAATATTGATGGAATCCAGGTTTAATCGACTGTTTCAGTGTGGTACCACATTACTACGTGATCCAAACCAGAAAAAACCCAGGATCTGTTCAACATGTATGTGGAAAATGCGAAAGTATGTGTCTGATGAGGGCAAATCCCAGGCCTAACCTAGGCAGGACATGCGTTATCCTCTAAAATATTGATCGAAAGCAGGTTTAATCGACTGTTTCAGTGTGGTACTACATTACTACCTGATCCAAACCAGAAAAATTCCCAGGATCTGTTCAACAAGTATGTGAAGAACGCGAAAATATGACCCTGATGAGGGCAAATCCAAGTCCTATCCCAGACCTAACTTGCGTTGTCCTCTAAAATATTGATGGAATGCAGGTTTAATCGACTGTTTCAGTGTGGTACCACATTACTACGTGATCCAAACCAGAAAAAACCCAGGATCTGTTCAACATGTATGTGGAAAATGCGAAAGTATGTGTCTGATGAGGGCAAATCCCAGGCCTAACCTAGGCAGGACATGCGTTATCCTCTAAAATATTGATCGAAAGCAGGTTTAATCGACTGTTTCAGTGTGGTACCACAATACTACGGGATCCAAACCAGAAAAAGCCCAGGATCTGTTCAACATGTATGTGGAAAATGCGAAAGTATGTGTCTGATGAGGGCAAATCCCAGGCCTAACCTAGGCAGGACATGCGTTATCCTCTAAAATATTGATCGAAAGCAGGTTTAATCGACTGTTTCAGTGTGGTACTACATTACTACCTGATCCAAACCAGAAAAATTCCCAGGATCTGTTCAACAAGTATGTGAAGAACGCGAAAATATGACCCTGATGAGGGCAAATCCAAGACCTATCCCAGACCTAACTTGCGTTGTCCTCTAAAATATTGATGGAATCCAGGTTTAATTGAATGTTTCAGTGTGCTACCACATTACTACGTGATCAAAACCTGTAAAAACCCAGGATCTGTTTAACAAGTATGTGGAGAATGCGAAAGTATGTATCTGGTGAGGGCAAATCCCAGGCCTAACCTAGACAGAACATGTGTTATCCTCTAAAATATTGATCGAAACCAGGTTTAATGGACTGTTTCAGTGTGCTACCACATTACTACGTGATCCAAACCAGATAAAACCCAGGATCCGTTCAACAAGTATGTGAACAATGCGAAAGTATGTATCTGATGAGGGCAAATCCCAGGCCTAACCTAGACCTAACATGCGTTACTCTCAAAAATACTGATCGTAACCAGGTTTAATCGACTGTTTCAGTGTGGTACCACATTACTACGTGATCCAAACCACAAAAAACCCAGGATCCGTTCAACAAGTATGTGACGAATGCGAAAGTATGTGTCTGATGAGGGCAAATCCCAGGCCTAACCTAGATCTAGCATGCGTTGTCCTCTAAAATATTGATTGAAACCAGGTTTAATTGACTGTTTCAGTGTGGTACCACATTACTTCGTGATGCAATCCAGAAAAAGCCCTGGATCTAGCCATCAAGTATGAGTAATATGCGAAAGTATGAGCCTGATGAGGGCAAATCCTAGACCTAACCCAGACCTAACATGCGTTATCCTCTAAAATATTTAACAAGACCAGGTTTAATTGAATGCTTCAGTGTGGTACCACATTACTACGTGATCCAAACTAGAAAATGTCCAGAATCTGGCCATCAAGTATGAGAAATATGCGAAAGTACGAGCCGGATGAGAGCAAATCCCAGACCTAACCATGACCTAACATGCGTTATTCTCTAAAATATTGATCGAAACCAGGTTTAATGGACTGTTTCAGTGTGCTACCACATTACTACGTGATCCAAACCAGAAAAAACCCGGAATCCGTTCAACAAGTATGTGAAGAATGCGAAAGTATGTGTCTGATGAGGGCAAATCCCAGGCCTAACCTAGACCTAACATGCGTTACCCTCCAAAATATTGATCGAAACCAGGTTTAATGGACTGTTTCAGTGTGCTACCACATTACTACGTGATCCAAACCAGAAAAAACCCAGGATCCGTTCAACAAGTATGTGAAGAATGCGAATGTATGTGTCTGATGAGGGCAAATCCTAGGCCTAACCTAGACAGAACATGCGTTATCCTCTAAAATATTGATCGAAACCAGGTTTAATGGACTGTTTCAGTGTGCTACCACATTACTACGTGATCCAAACCAGATAAAACCCAGGATCCGTTCAAGTATGTGAAGAATGCGAAAGTATGTGTCTGATGAGGGCAAATCCCAGGCCTATCCTAGACCTAACATGCGTTACCCTCCAAAATATTGATCGAAACCAGGTTTAATGGACTGTTTCAGTGTGCTACCACATTACTACGTGATCCAAACCAGAAAAAACCCAGGATCCGTTCAACAAGTATGTGAAGAATGCGAATGTATGTGTCTGATGAGGGCAAATTCTAGGCCTAACCTAGACAGAACATGCGTTATCCTCTAAAATATTGATCGAAACCAGGTTTAATGGACTGTTTCAGTGTGCTACCACATTACTACGTGATCCAAACCAGATAAAACCCAGGATCCGTTCAAGTATGTGAAGAATGCGAAAGTATGTATCTGATGAGGGCAAATCCCAGGCCTAACCTAGACCTAACATGCGTTACTCTCAAAAATACTGATCGAAACCAGGTTTAATCGACTGTTTCAGTGTGGTACCACATTACAATGTGATCCAAACCAGAAAAAAACCCAGGATCTGTACAACAAGTAGTGTGAAGAACGCGGAAATGTGACCCTGATGAGGGCAAATCCAAGATCTATCCCAGACCTAACTTGCGTTGTCCTCTAAAATATTGATGGAATCCAGGTTTAATCGACTGTTTCAGTGTGGTACCACATTACTACGTGATCCAAACCAGAAAAAACCCAGGATCTGTTCAACATGTATGTGGAAAATGCGAAAGTATGTGTCTGATGAGGGCAAATCCCAGGCCTAACCTAGGCAGGACATGCGTTATCCTCTAAAATATTGATCGAAAGCAGGTTTAATCGACTGTTTCAGTGTGGTACTACATTACTACCTGATCCAAACCAGAAAAATTCCCAGGATCTGTTCAACAAGTATGTGAAGAATGCGAAAATATGACCCTGATGAGGGCAAATCCAAGACCTATCCCAGACCTAACTTGCGTTGTCCTCTAAAATATTGATGGAATCCAGGTTTAATTGACTGTTTCAGTGTGGTACCACATTACTACGTGATCCAATCCAGAAAAAGCCCTGGATCTAGCTATCAAGTATGAGTAACATGCGAAAGTATGAGCCTGATGAGGGCAAATCCTAGACCTAACCCAGACCTAACATGCGTTATCCTCTAAAATATTTATCAAGACCAACTTTAATTGAATGTTTCAGTGTGGTACCACATTACTACGTGATCAAAACCTGTAAAAACCCAGGATCTGTTTAACAAGTATGTGGAGAATGCGAAAGTATGTGTCTGATGAGGGCAATTCCCAGGCCTAACCTAGACATAAAATGCGTTGTCCTCGAAAATATTGATCGAAACCAGGTTTAATCGACTGCTTCAGTGTGGTACCACATTACTACAGGATCCAAACTAGAAAAAGTCCAGAATCTGTTCAACAAGTATATGAAAAACGCGAAACTATGAGCCTGATGAGGGCAAATCCCAGACCTATCCCACACCCAACATGCGTTATCCTCTAAAACATTCATCAAGACCAGGTTTAATTGAATGTATCAGTGTGGTACCACATTACTACGTGATCAAAACCTGTAAAAACCCAGGACCTGTTTAACAAGTATGTGGAGAATGCGAAAGTATGTGTCTGATGAGGGCAATTCCCAGGCCTAACCTAGACATAAAATGCGTTGTCCTCTAAAATATTGATCGAAACCAGGTTTAATCGACTGCTTCAGTGTGGTACCACATTACTACAGGATCCAAACTAGAAAAAGTCCAGAATCTGTTCAACAAGTATGTGAAAAACGCGGAACTATGAGCCTGATGAGGGCAAATCCCAGACCTATCCCACACCCAACATGCGTTATCCTCTAAAACATTCATCAAGACCAGGTTTAATTGAATGTATCAGTGTGGTACCACATTACTACGTGATCCAAACCACAAAAAACCCAGGAACCGTTCAACAAGTATGTGACGAATGCGAAAGTATGTGTCTGATGAGGGCAAATCCCAGGCCTAACCTAGATCTAGCATGCGTTATCCTCAAAAATATTGATCGAAACCAGGTTTAATGGACTGTTTCAGTGTGGTACCACAATACTACGGGATCCAAACCAGAAAAATACCCAGGATCCGTTCAACTAGTATGTGAAGAATGCGAAAGTATGTGTCTGATGAGGGCAAATCCTAGGCCTAACCTAGACAGAACATGCGTTATCCTCTAAAATATTGATCGAAACCAGGTTTAATGGACTGTTTCAGTGTGCTACCACATTACTACGTGATCCAAACCAGATAAAACCCAGGATCCGTTCAACAAGTATGTGAAGAATGCGAAAGTATGTATCTGATGAGTGAAAATCCCAAACCTAACCTAGACCTAACATGCGTTATCCTCAAAAATACTCATCGAAACCTGGTTTAATCGATTGTTTCAGTGTGGTACCACATTACTACCTGACCCAAACCAGAAAAAACCCAGGATCTGTTCAACAAGTATGTGAAGAATGCGAAAGTATGAGTCTGATGAGTGAAAATCCCAGACCTATCCCAGACCAAACTTGCGTTGTCCTCTAAAATATTGATGGAAACCAGGTTTCATTGACTGTTTCAGTGTGGTACCACATTACTACGTGATCCAATCCAGAAAAAGCCCTGGATCTAGCCATCATGTATGAGAAATATGCGAAGGTATGAGCCTGATGAGGGCAAATCCTAAACCTAACCCAGACCTAACATGCGTTATCCTCTAAAATATTTATCAAGACCAGGTTTAATTGAATGTTTCAGTGTGGTACCACATTACTACGTGATCCAAACCTGAAAAAACCCAGGATCTGTTCAACAAGTATGTGGAGAATGCGAAAGTATGTGTCTGATGAGGGCAATTCCCAGGCCTAACCTAGACATAAAATGCGTTGTCCTCTAAAATATTGATCGAAACCAGGTTTAATCGACTGCTTCAGTGTGGTACCACATTACTACAGGATCCAAACTAGAAAAAGTCCAGAATCTGTTCAACAAGTATGTGAAAAACGCGAAACTATGAGCCTGATGAGGGCAAATCCCAGACCTATCCCACACCCAACATGCGTTATCCTCTAAAGCATTCATCAAGACCAGGTTTAATTGAATGTATCAGTGTGGTACCACATTACTACGTGATCCAAACCACAAAAAACCCAGGAACCGTTCAACAAGTATGTGACGAATGCGAAAGTATGTGTCTGATGAGGGCAAATCCCAGGCCTAACCTAGATCTAGCATGCGTTATCCTCAAAAATATTGATCGAAACCAGGTTTAATGGACTGTTTCAGTGTGGTACCACAATACTACGGGATCCAAACCAGAAAAATACCCAGGATCCGTTCAACTAGTATGTGAAGAATGCGAAAGTATGTGTCTGATGAGGGCAAATCCTAGGCCTAACCTAGACAGAACATGCGTTATCCTCTAAAATATTGATCGAAACCAGGTTTAATGGACTGTTTCAGTGTGCTACCACATTACTACGTGATCCAAACCAGATAAAACCCAGGATCCGTTCAACAAGTATGTGAAGAATGCGAAAGTATGTATCTGATGAGGGCAAATCCCAGGCCTAACCGAGACCTAACATGCGTTACTCTCAAAAATACTGATCGAAACCAGGTTTAATCGACTGTTTCAGTGTGGTACCACATTACTATGTGATCCAAACCAGAAAAAAACCCAGGATCTGTACAACAAGTATATGAAGAATGCGAAAGTATGGGCCTGACGAGGGCAAATCCCAGACCTATACCAGACCTAACTTGCGTTTTCCTCTAAAATATTGATCGAAACTGGGTTTAATTTACTGTTTCAGAGTGGTACCACAAGACTACGTGATCCAATCCAGAAAAAGCCCAGGATCTAGCCATGAAGTATGAGAAATATGCGAAATTATGAGCCTGATTAGGGCAAATCCTAGACATAACCCAGATCTAACATGCGTTATCCTCTAAAATATTTATCAAGACCGGGTTTAATTGAATGTTTCAGTGTGGTACCACAATACTACGGGATCCAAACCAGAAAAAGCCCAGAATCTGGACACCAAGTATGAGAAATATGCGAATGTACGAGCCTGATCAGGGCAAATCCCAGACCTAACTTGCGTTGTCCTCTAAAATATTGATCGAAACCAGGTTTAATCGACTGTTTCAGTGTGGTACCACATTACTATGTGATCCAAACCAGAAAAATACCCAGGATCTGTTCAACAAGTATGTTAAGAACGCGGAAGTATGACCCTGATGAGGGCAAATCCCGGGCCTAACCTAGACCTAACATGAGTTATCCTCAAAAATATTGACCGAAACCAGGTTTAATCGACTGTTTTAGTGTGGTACCACAATACTACGGGATCCAAACCAGAAAAAGCCCAGGATCCGTTCAACAAGTATGTGACGAATGCGAAAGTATGTGTCTGATGAGGGCAAATCCCAGGCCTAACCTAGATCTAATATGCGTTATCCTCAAAAATATTGATCGAAACCAGGTTTACTGGACTGTTTCAGTGTGCTACCACATTACTACGTGATCCAAAGCAGAAAAATACCCAGGATCCGTTCAACAAGTATGTGAAGAATGCGAAAGTATGTGTCTGATGAGGGCAAATCCCGGACCTATCCCAGACATAACTTGCGTTATCCTCTAAAATATTGGGCGAAACCAGGTTTAATCGACTATTTCAGTGTGGTACCACATTACTACGTGATCCAAACCAGAAAAATACCCAGGATCTGTTCAACAAGTATGTGGAGAACGCGGAAATATGACCCTGATGAGGGCAAATCGCGGGCCTAACCTAGACCTAACATGAGTTATCCTCAAAAATATTGACCGAAACCAGGTTTAATCGACTGTTTCAGTGTGGTACCACATTACTACCTGATCCAAACCAGAAAAATACCCAGGATCTGTTCAACAAGTATGTGAAGAACGCGAAAATATGACCCTGATGAGGGCAAATCCCAGACCTATACCAGACCTAACTTGCGTTGTTCTCTATAATATTGATGGAAACCAGGTTTAATTGACTGTTTCAGTGTGGTACCACATTACTACGTGATCCAATCCAGAAAAAAACCCAGGATCTGTACAACAAGTATGTGAACAATGCGAAAGTATGAGCCTGACGAGGGCAAATCCCGGACCTATCCCAGACATAACTTGCGTTATCCTCTAAAATATTGACCGAAATCAGGTTTAATGGACTGTTTCAGTGTGCTACCACATTACTACGTGATCCAAACCAGATAAAACCCAGGATCCGTTCAAGTATGTGAAGAATGCGAAAGTATGTGTCTGATGAGGGCAAATCCCAGGCCTAACCTAGACCTAACATGCGTTACCCTCCAAAATATTGATCGAAACCAGGTTTAATGGACTGTTTCAGTGTGCTACCACATTACTACGTGATCCAAACCAGAAAAAACCCAGGATCCGTTCAACAAGTATGTGAAGAATGCGAATGTATGTGTCTGATGAGGGCAAATCCTAGGCCTAACCTAGACAGAACATGCGTTATCCTCTAAAATATTGATCGAAACCAGGTTTAATGGACTGTTTCAGTGTGCTACCACATTACTACGTGATCCAAACCAGATAAAACCCAGGATCCGTTCAAGTATGTGAAGAATGCGAAAGTATGTATCTGATGAGGGCAAATCCCAGGCCTAACCTAGACCTAACATGCGTTACTCTCAAAAATACTGATCGAAACCAGGTTTAATCGACTGTTTCAGTGTGGTACCACATTACAATGTGATCCAAACCAGAAAAAAACCCAGGATCTGTACAACAAGTAGTGTGAAGAACGCGGAAATGTGACCCTGATGAGGGCAAATCCAAGATCTATCCCAGACCTAACTTGCGTTGTCCTCTAAAATATTGATGGAATCCAGGTTTAATCGACTGTTTCAGTGTGGTACCACATTACTACGTGATCCAAACCAGAAAAAACCCAGGATCTGTTCAACATGTATGTGGAAAATGCGAAAGTATGTGTCTGATGAGGGCAAATCCCAGGCCTAACCTAGGCAGGACATGCGTTATCCTCTAAAATATTGATCGAAAGCAGGTTTAATCGACTGTTTCAGTGTGGTACTACATTACTACCTGATCCAAACCAGAAAAATTCCCAGGATCTGTTCAACAAGTATGTGAAGAATGCGAAAATATGACCCTGATGAGGGCAAATCCAAGACCTATCCCAGACCTAACTTGCGTTGTCCTCTAAAATATTGATGGAATCCAGGTTTAATTGACTGTTTCAGTGTGGTACCACATTACTACGTGATCCAATCCAGAAAAAGCCCTGGATCTAGCTATCAAGTATGAGTAACATGCGAAAGTATGAGCCTGATGAGGGCAAATCCTAGACCTAACCCAGACCTAACATGCGTTATCCTCTAAAATATTTATCAAGACCAACTTTAATTGAATGTTTCAGTGTGGTACCACATTACTACGTGATCAAAACCTGTAAAAACCCAGGATCTGTTTAACAAGTATGTGGAGAATGCGAAAGTATGTGTCTGATGAGGGCAATTCCCAGGCCTAACCTAGACATAAAATGCGTTGTCCTCGAAAATATTGATCGAAACCAGGTTTAATCGACTGCTTCAGTGTGGTACCACATTACTACAGGATCCAAACTAGAAAAAGTCCAGAATCTGTTCAACAAGTATATGAAAAACGCGAAACTATGAGCCTGATGAGGGCAAATCCCAGACCTATCCCACACCCAACATGCGTTATCCTCTAAAACATTCATCAAGACCAGGTTTAATTGAATGTATCAGTGTGGTACCACATTACTACGTGATCCAAACCACAAAAAACCCAGGAACCGTTCAACACGTATGTGACGAATGCGAAAGTATGTGTCTGATGAGGGCAAATCCCAGGCCTAACCTAGACCTAACATGCGTTACCCTCAAAAATATTGATCGAAACAAGGTTTAATGGACTGTTTCAGTGTGCTACCACATTACTACGTGATCCAAACCAGAAAAAACCCAGGATCCGTTCAACAAGTATGTGAAGAATGCGAATGTATGTGTCTGATGAGGGCAAATCCTAGGCCTAACCTAGACAGAACATGCGATATCCTCTAAAATATTGATCGAAACCAGGTTTAATGGACTGTTTCAGTGTGGTACCACATTACTACGTGATCCAAACCAGAAAAAACCCAGGATCCGTTCAACAAGTATGTGAAGAATGCGAATGTATGTGTCTGATGAGGGCAAATCCTAGGCCTAACCTAGACAGAAGATGCGTTATCCTCTAAAATATTGATCGAAACCAGGTTTAATGGACTGTTTCAGTGTGCTACCACATTACTACGTGATCCAAACCAGATAAAACCCAGGATCCGTTCAACAAGTATGTGAAGAATGCGAAAGTATGTGTCTGATGAGGGCAAATCCTAGGCCTAACCTAGACAGAACATGCGTTATCCTCTAAAATATTGATCGAAACCATGTTTAAAGGACTGTTTCAGTGTGCTACCACATTACTACGTGATCCAAACCAGATAAAACCCAGGATCCGTTCAACAAGTATGTGAAGAATGCGAAAGTATGTATCTGATGAGGGCAAATCCCAGGCCTAACCTAGACAGAACATGTGTTATCCTCTAAAATATTGATCGAAACCAGGTTTAATGGACTGTTTCAGTGTGCTACCACATTACTACGTGATCCAAACCAGATAAAACCCAGGATCCGTTCAACAAGTATGTGAAGAATGTGAAAGTATGTATCTGATGAGGGCAAATCCCAGGCCTAACCTAGACCTAACATGCGTTACTCTCAAAAATACTGATAGTAACCAGGTTTAATCGACTGTTTCAGTGTGGTACCACATTACTGCGTGATCCAAACCAGAAAAAACCCAGGATCTGTTCAACATGTATGTGGAAAATGCGAAAGTATGTGTCTGATGAGGGCAAATCCCAGGCCTAACCTAGGCAGGACATGCGTTATCCTCTAAAATATTGATCGAAAGCAGGTTTAATCGACTGTTTCAGTGTGGTACTACATTACTACCTGATCCAAACCAGAAAAATTCCCAGGATCTGTTCAACAAGTATGTGAAGAACGCGAAAATATGACCCTGATGAGGGCAAATCCAAGACCTATCCCAGACCTAACTTGCGTTGTCCTCTAAAATATTGATGGAATCCAGGTTTAATTGACTGTTTCAGTGTGGTACCACATTACTACGTGATCCAATCCAGAAAAAGCCCTGGATCTAGCTATCAAGTATGAGTAACATGCGAAAGTATGAGCCTGATGAGGGCAAATCCTAGACCTAACCCAGACCTAACATGCGTTATCCTCTAAAATATTTATCAAGACCAACTTTAATTGAATGTTTCAGTGTGGTACCACATTACTACGTGATCAAAACCTGTAAAAACCCAGGATCTGTTTAACAAGTATGTGGAGAATGCGAAAGTATGTGTCTGATGAGGGCAATTCCCAGGCCTAACCTAGACATAAAATGCGTTGTCCTCTAAAATATTGATCGAAACCAGGTTTAATCGACTGCTTCAGTGTGGTACCACATTACTACAGGATCCAAACTAGAAAAAGTCCAGAATCTGTTCAACAAGTATGTGAAAAACGCGAAACTATGAGCCTGATGAGGGCAAATCCCAGACCTATCCCACACCCAACATGCGTTATCCTCTAAAACATTTATCAAGACCAGGTTTAATTGAATGTATCAGTGTGGTACCACATTACTACGTGATCCAAACCACAAAAAACCCAGGAACCGTTCAACACGTATGTGACGAATGCGAAAGTATGTGTCTGATGAGGGCAAATCCCAGGCCTAACCTAGATCTAGCATGCGTTATCCTCAAAAATATTGATCGAAACCAGGTTTAATGGACTGTTTCAGTGTGGTACCACAATACTACGGGATCCAAACCAGAAAAATACCCAGGATCCGTTCAACTAGTATGTGAAGAATGCGAAAGTATGTGTCTGATGAGGGCAAATCCTAGGCCTAACCTAGACAGAACATGCGTTATCCTCTAAAATATTGATCGAAACCAGGTTTAAAGGACTGTTTCAGTGTGCTACCACATTACCACGTGATCCAAACCAGATAAAACCCAGGATCCGTTCAACAAGTATGTGAAGAATGCGAAAGTATGTATCTGATGAGGGCAAATCCCAGGCCTAACCTAGACAGAACATGCGTTATCCTCTAAAACATTTATCAAGACCAGGTTTAATTGAATGTATCAGTGTGGTACCACATTACTACGTGATCCAAACCACAAAAAACCCAGGAACCGTTCAAGAAGTATGTGACGAATGCGAAAGTATGTGTCTGATGAGGGCAAATCCCAGGCGTAACCTAGATCCAGCATGCGTTATCCTCAAAAATATTGATCGAAACCAGGTTTAATGGCCTGTTTCAGTGTGGTACCACAATACTACGGGATCCAAACCAGAAAAATACCCAGGATCCGTTCAACTAGTATGTGAAGAATGCGAAAGTATGTGTCTGATGAGGGCAAATCCTAGGCCTAACCTAGACAGAACATGCGTTATCCTCTAAAATATTGATCGAAACCAGGTTTAATGGACTGTTTCAGTGTGCTACCACATTACTACCTGATCCAAACCAGATAAAACCCAGGATCCGTTCAACAAGTATGTGAAGAATGCGAAAGTATGTATCTGATGAGGGCAAATCCCAGGCCTAACCTAGACCTAAGATGAGTAATCCTCAAAAATATTGATCGAAAACAGGTTTAATCGACTGTTTCAGTGTGGTACCACATTACTATGTGATCCAAACCAGAAAAAAACCCAGGATCTGTACAACAAGTATATGAAGAATGCAAAAGTATGGGCCTGACGAGGGCAAATCCCGGACCTATCCCAGACATAACTTGCGTTATCTTCTAAAATATTGATCGAGAACAGGTTTAACCGACTATTTCAGTGTGGTACCACATTACTGCGTGATCCAAACCAGAAAAATACCCAGGATCTGTTCAACAAGTATGTGAAGAACGCGGAAATATGACCCTGATGAGGGCAAATCCCGGGCCTAACCTAGACCTAACATGCGTTATCCTCAAAGATATTGACCGAAACCAGGTTTAATCGACTGTTTCAGTGTGGTACCACATTACTACCTGATCCAAACTAGAAAAATACCCAGGATCTGTTCAACAAGTATGTGAAGAACGCGAAAATATGACCCTGATGAGGGCAAATCCCAGACCTATACCAGACCTAACTTGCGTTTTCCTCTAAAATATTGATCGAAACTGGGTTTAATTTACTGTTTCAGAGTGGTACCACAATACTACGTGATCCAATCCAGAAAAAGCCCAGGATCTAGCCATGAAGTATGAGAAATATGCGAAATTATGAGCCTGATTAGGGCAAATCCTAGACATAACCCAGATCTAACATGCGTTATCCTCTAAAATATTTATCAAGACCAGGATTAATTGAATGTTTCAGTGTGGTACCACAATACTACGGGATCCAAACCAGAAAAAGCCCAGAATCTGGCCACCAAGTATGAGAAATATGCGAATGTACGAGCCTGATCAGAGCAAATCCCAGACCTAACTTGCGTTGTCCTCTAAAATATTGATCGAAACCAGGTTTAATCGACTGTTTCAGTGTGGTACCACATTACTATGTGATCCAAACCAGAAAAATACCCAGGATCTGTTCAACAAGTATGTTAAGAACGCGGAAATATGACCCTGATGAGGGCAAATCCAAGACCTATCCCAGACCTAACTTGCGTTGTCCTCTAAAATATTGATGGAATCCAGGTTTAATCGACTGTTTCAGTGTGGTACCACATTACTACGTGATCCAAACCAGAAAAAACCCAGGATCTGTTCAACATGTATGTGGAAAATGCGAAAGTATGTGTCTGATGAGGGCAAATCCCAGGCCTAACCTAGGCAGGACATGCGTTATCCTCTAAAATATTGATCGAAAGCAGGTTTAATCGACTGTTTCAGTGTGGTACTACATTACTACCTGATCCAAACCAGAAAAATACCCAGGATCTGTTCAACAAGTATGTTAAGAACGCGGAAATATGACCCTGATGAGGGCAAATCCAAGACCTATCCCAGACCTAACTTGCGTTGTCCTCTAAAATATTGATGGAATCCAGGTTTAATCGACTGTTTCAGTGTGGTACTACATTACTACCTGATCCAAACCAGAAAAATTCCCAGGATCTGTTCAACAAGTATGTGAAGAATGCGAAAATATGACCCTGATGAGGGCAAATCCAAGACCTATCCCAGACCTAACTTGCGTTGTCCTCTAAAATATTGATGGAATCCAGGTTTAATTGACTGTTTCAGTGTGGTACCACATTACTACGTGATCCAATCCAGAAAAAGCCCTGGATCTAGCTATCAAGTATGAGTAACATGCGAAAGTATGAGCCTGATGAGGGCAAATCCTAGACCTAACCCAGACCTAACATGCGTTATCCTCTAAAATATTTATCAAGACCAACTTTAATTGAATGTTTCAGTGTGGTACCACATTACTACGTGATCAAAACCTGTAAAAACCCAGGATCTGTTTAACAAGTATGTGGAGAATGCGAAAGTATGTGTCTGATGAGGGCAATTCCCAGGCCTAACCTAGACATAAAATGCGTTGTCCTCGAAAATATTGATCGAAACCAGGTTTAATCGACTGCTTCAGTGTGGTACCACATTACTACAGGATCCAAACTAGAAAAAGTCCAGAATCTGTTCAACAAGTATATGAAAAACGCGAAACTATGAGCCTGATGAGGGCAAATCCCAGACCTATCCCACACCCAACATGCGTTATCCTCTAAAACATTCATCAAGACCAGGTTTAATTGAATGTATCAGTGTGGTACCACATTACTACGTGATCCAAACCACAAAAAACCCAGGAACCGTTCAACACGTATGTGACGAATGCGAAAGTATGTGTCTGATGAGGGCAAATCCCAGGCCTAACCTAGACCTAACATGCGTTACCCTCAAAAATATTGATCGAAACAAGGTTTAATGGACTGTTTCAGTGTGCTACCACATTACTACGTGATCCAAACCAGAAAAAACCCAGGATCCGTTCAACAAGTATGTGAAGAATGCGAATGTATGTGTCTGATGAGGGCAAATCCTAGGCCTAACCTAGACAGAACATGCGATATCCTCTAAAATATTGATCGAAACCAGGTTTAATGGACTGTTTCAGTGTGGTACCACATTACTACGTGATCCAAACCAGAAAAAACCCAGGATCCGTTCAACAAGTATGTGAAGAATGCGAATGTATGTGTCTGATGAGGGCAAATCCTAGGCCTAACCTAGACAGAACATGCGTTATCCTCTAAAATATTGATCGAAACCAGGTTTAATGGACTGTTTCAGTGTGCTACCACATTACTACGTGATCCAAACCAGATAAAACCCAGGATCCGTTCAACAAGTATGTGAAGAATGCGAAAGTATGTGTCTGATGAGGGCAAATCCTAGGCCTAACCTAGACAGAACATGCGTTATCCTCTAAAATATTGATCGAAACCATGTTTAAAGGACTGTTTCAGTGTGCTACCACATTACTACGTGATCCAAACCAGATAAAACCCAGGATCCGTTCAACAAGTATGTGAAGAATGCGAAAGTATGTATCTGATGAGGGCAAATCCCAGGCCTAACCTAGACAGAACATGTGTTATCCTCTAAAATATTGATCGAAACCAGGTTTAATGGACTGTTTCAGTGTGCTACCACATTACTACGTGATCCAAACCAGATAAAACCCAGGATCCGTTCAACAAGTATGTGAAGAATGTGAAAGTATGTATCTGATGAGGGCAAATCCCAGGCCTAACCTAGACCTAACATGCGTTACTCTCAAAAATACTGATAGTAACCAGGTTTAATCGACTGTTTCAGTGTGGTACCACATTACTGCGTGATCCAAACCAGAAAAAACCCAGGATCTGTTCAACATGTATGTGGAAAATGCGAAAGTATGTGTCTGATGAGGGCAAATCCCAGGCCTAACCTAGGCAGGACATGCGTTATCCTCTAAAATATTGATCGAAAGCAGGTTTAATCGACTGTTTCAGTGTGGTACTACATTACTACCTGATCCAAACCAGAAAAATTCCCAGGATCTGTTCAACAAGTATGTGAAGAACGCGAAAATATGACCCTGATGAGGGCAAATCCAAGACCTATCCCAGACCTAACTTGCGTTGTCCTCTAAAATATTGATGGAATCCAGGTTTAATTGACTGTTTCAGTGTGGTACCACATTACTACGTGATCCAATCCAGAAAAAGCCCTGGATCTAGCTATCAAGTATGAGTAACATGCGAAAGTATGAGCCTGATGAGGGCAAATCCTAGACCTAACCCAGACCTAACATGCGTTATCCTCTAAAATATTTATCAAGACCAACTTTAATTGAATGTTTCAGTGTGGTACCACATTACTACGTGATCAAAACCTGTAAAAACCCAGGATCTGTTTAACAAGTATGTGGAGAATGCGAAAGTATGTGTCTGATGAGGGCAATTCCCAGGCCTAACCTAGACATAAAATGCGTTGTCCTCTAAAATATTGATCGAAACCAGGTTTAATCGACTGCTTCAGTGTGGTACCACATTACTACAGGATCCAAACTAGAAAAAGTCCAGAATCTGTTCAACAAGTATGTGAAAAACGCGAAACTATGAGCCTGATGAGGGCAAATCCCAGACCTATCCCACACCCAACATGCGTTATCCTCTAAAACATTTATCAAGACCAGGTTTAATTGAATGTATCAGTGTGGTACCACATTACTACGTGATCCAAACCACAAAAAACCCAGGAACCGTTCAACACGTATGTGACGAATGCGAAAGTATGTGTCTGATGAGGGCAAATCCCAGGCCTAACCTAGATCTAGCATGCGTTATCCTCAAGAATATTGATCGAAACCAGGTTTAATGGACTGTTTCAGTGTGGTACCACAATACTACGGGATCCAAACCAGAAAAATACCCAGGATCCGTTCAACTAGTATGTGAAGAATGCGAAAGTATGTGTCTGATGAGGGCAAATCCTAGGCCTAACCTAGACAGAACATGCGTTATCCTCTAAAATATTGATCGAAACCAGGTTTAAAGGACTGTTTCAGTGTGCTACCACATTACCACGTGATCCAAACCAGATAAAACCCAGGATCCGTTCAACAAGTATGTGAAGAATGCGAAAGTATGTATCTGATGAGGGCAAATCCCAGGCCTAACCTAGACAGAACATGCGTTATCCTCTAAAACATTTATCAAGACCAGGTTTAATTGAATGTATCAGTGTGGTACCACATTACTACGTGATCCAAACCACAAAAAACCCAGGAACCGTTCAAGAAGTATGTGACGAATGCGAAAGTATGTGTCTGATGAGGGCAAATCCCAGGCGTAACCTAGATCCAGCATGCGTTATCCTCAAAAATATTGATCGAAACCAGGTTTAATGGCCTGTTTCAGTGTGGTACCACAATACTACGGGATCCAAACCAGAAAAATACCCAGGATCCGTTCAACTAGTATGTGAAGAATGCGAAAGTATGTGTCTGATGAGGGCAAATCCTAGGCCTAACCTAGACAGAACATGCGTTATCCTCTAAAATATTGATCGAAACCAGGTTTAATGGACTGTTTCAGTGTGCTACCACATTACTACCTGATCCAAACCAGATAAAACCCAGGATCCGTTCAACAAGTATGTGAAGAATGCGAAAGTATGTATCTGATGAGGGCAAATCCCAGGCCTAACCTAGACCTAAGATGAGTAATCCTCAAAAATATTGATCGAAAACAGGTTTAATCGACTGTTTCAGTGTGGTACCACATTACTATGTGATCCAAACCAGAAAAAAACCCAGGATCTGTACAACAAGTATATGAAGAATGCAAAAGTATGGGCCTGACGAGGGCAAATCCCGGACCTATCCCAGACATAACTTGCGTTATCTTCTAAAATATTGATCGAGAACAGGTTTAACCGACTATTTCAGTGTGGTACCACATTACTGCGTGATCCAAACCAGAAAAATACCCAGGATCTGTTCAACAAGTATGTGAAGAACGCGGAAATATGACCCTGATGAGGGCAAATCCCGGGCCTAACCTAGACCTAACATGCGTTATCCTCAAAGATATTGACCGAAACCAGGTTTAATCGACTGTTTCAGTGTGGTACCACATTACTACCTGATCCAAACTAGAAAAATACCCAGGATCTGTTCAACAAGTATGTGAAGAACGCGAAAATATGACCCTGATGAGGGCAAATCCCAGACCTATACCAGACCTAACTTGCGTTTTCCTCTAAAATATTGATCGAAACTGGGTTTAATTTACTGTTTCAGAGTGGTACCACAATACTACGTGATCCAATCCAGAAAAAGCCCAGGATCTAGCCATGAAGTATGAGAAATATGCGAAATTATGAGCCTGATTAGGGCAAATCCTAGACATAACCCAGATCTAACATGCGTTATCCTCTAAAATATTTATCAAGACCAGGATTAATTGAATGTTTCAGTGTGGTACCACAATACTACGGGATCCAAACCAGAAAAAGCCCAGAATCTGGCCACCAAGTATGAGAAATATGCGAATGTACGAGCCTGATCAGAGCAAATCCCAGACCTAACTTGCGTTGTCCTCTAAAATATTGATCGAAACCAGGTTTAATCGACTGTTTCAGTGTGGTACCACATTACTATGTGATCCAAACCAGAAAAATACCCAGGATCTGTTCAACAAGTATGTTAAGAACGCGGAAATATGACCCTGATGAGGGCAAATCCAAGACCTATCCCAGACCTAACTTGCGTTGTCCTCTAAAATATTGATGGAATCCAGGTTTAATCGACTGTTTCAGTGTGGTACCACATTACTACGTGATCCAAACCAGAAAAAACCCAGGATCTGTTCAACATGTATGTGGAAAATGCGAAAGTATGTGTCTGATGAGGGCAAATCCCAGGCCTAACCTAGGCAGGACATGCGTTATCCTCTAAAATATTGATCGAAAGCAGGTTTAATCGACTGTTTCAGTGTGGTACTACATTACTACCTGATCCAAACCAGAAAAATTCCCAGGATCTGTTCAACAAGTATGTGAAGAACGCGAAAATATGACCCTGATGAGGGCAAATCCAAGACCTATCCCAGACCTAACTTGCGTTGTCCTCTAAAATATTGATGGAATGCAGGTTTAATCGACTGTTTCAGTGTGGTACCACATTACTACGTGATCCAAACCAGAAAAAACCCAGGATCTGTTCAACATGTATGTGGAAAATGCGAAAGTATGTGTCTGATGAGGGCAAATCCCAGGCCTAACCTAGGCAGGACATGCGTTATCCTCTAAAATATTGATCGAAAGCAGGTTTAATCGACTGTTTCAGTGTGGTACCACAATACTACGGGATCCAAACCAGAAAAAGCCCAGGATCTGTTCAACATGTATGTGGAAAATGCGAAAGTATGTGTCTGATGAGGGCAAATCCCAGGCCTAACCTAGGCAGGACATGCGTTATCCTCTAAAATATTGATCGAAAGCAGGTTTAATCGACTGTTTCAGTGTGGTACTACATTACTACCTGATCCAAACCAGAAAAATTCCCAGGATCTGTTCAACAAGTATGTGAAGAACGCGAAAATATGACCCTGATGAGGGCAAATCCAAGACCTATCCCAGACCTAACTTGCGTTGTCCTCTAAAATATTGATGGAATCCAGGTTTAATTGAATGTTTCAGTGTGCTACCACATTACTACGTGATCAAAACCTGTAAAAACCCAGGATCTGTTTAACAAGTATGTGGAGAATGCGAAAGTATGTATCTGGTGAGGGCAAATCCCAGGCCTAACCTAGACAGAACATGTGTTATCCTCTAAAATATTGATCGAAACCAGGTTTAATGGACTGTTTCAGTGTGCTACCACATTACTACGTGATCCAAACCAGATAAAACCCAGGATCCGTTCAACAAGTATGTGAACAATGCGAAAGTATGTGTCTGATGAGGGCAAATCCTAGGCCTAACCTAGACAGAACATGCGTTATCCTCTAAAATATTGATCGAAACCAGGTTTAAAGGACTGTTTCAGTGTGCTACCACATTACCACGTGATCCAAACCAGATAAAACCCAGGATCCGTTCAACAAGTATGTGAAGAATGCGAAAGTATGTATCTGATGAGGGCAAATCCCAGGCCTAACCTAGACAGAACATGCGTTATCCTCTAAAACATTTATCAAGACCAGGTTTAATTGAATGTATCAGTGTGGTACCACATTACTACGTGATCCAAACCACAAAAAACCCAGGAACCGTTCAAGAAGTATGTGACGAATGCGAAAGTATGTGTCTGATGAGGGCAAATCCCAGGCGTAACCTAGATCCAGCATGCGTTATCCTCAAAAATATTGATCGAAACCAGGTTTAATGGCCTGTTTCAGTGTGGTACCACAATACTACGGGATCCAAACCAGAAAAATACCCAGGATCCGTTCAACTAGTATGTGAAGAATGCGAAAGTATGTGTCTGATGAGGGCAAATCCTAGGCCTAACCTAGACAGAACATGCGTTATCCTCTAAAATATTGATCGAAACCAGGTTTAATGGACTGTTTCAGTGTGCTACCACATTACTACCTGATCCAAACCAGATAAAACCCAGGATCCGTTCAACAAGTATGTGAAGAATGCGAAAGTATGTATCTGATGAGGGCAAATCCCAGGCCTAACCTAGACCTAAGATGAGTAATCCTCAAAAATATTGATCGAAAACAGGTTTAATCGACTGTTTCAGTGTGGTACCACATTACTATGTGATCCAAACCAGAAAAAAACCCAGGATCTGTACAACAAGTATATGAAGAATGCAAAAGTATGGGCCTGACGAGGGCAAATCCCGGACCTATCCCAGACATAACTTGCGTTATCTTCTAAAATATTGATCGAGAACAGGTTTAACCGACTATTTCAGTGTGGTACCACATTACTGCGTGATCCAAACCAGAAAAATACCCAGGATCTGTTCAACAAGTATGTGAAGAACGCGGAAATATGACCCTGATGAGGGCAAATCCCGGGCCTAACCTAGACCTAACATGCGTTATCCTCAAAGATATTGACCGAAACCAGGTTTAATCGACTGTTTCAGTGTGGTACCACATTACTACCTGATCCAAACTAGAAAAATACCCAGGATCTGTTCAACAAGTATGTGAAGAACGCGAAAATATGACCCTGATGAGGGCAAATCCCAGACCTATACCAGACCTAACTTGCGTTTTCCTCTAAAATATTGATCGAAACTGGGTTTAATTTACTGTTTCAGAGTGGTACCACAATACTACGTGATCCAATCCAGAAAAAGCCCAGGATCTAGCCATGAAGTATGAGAAATATGCGAAATTATGAGCCTGTTTAGGGCAAATCCTAGACATAACCCAGATCTAACATGCGTTATCCTCTAAAATATTTATCAAGACCAGGATTAATTGAATGTTTCAGTGTGGTACCACAATACTACGGGATCCAAACCAGAAAAAGCCCAGAATCTGGCCACCAAGTATGAGAAATATGCGAATGTACGAGCCTGATCAGAGCAAATCCCAGACCTAACTTGCGTTGTCCTCTAAAATATTGATCGAAACCAGGTTTAATCGACTGTTTCAGTGTGGTACCACATTACTATGTGATCCAAACCAGAAAAATACCCAGGATCTGTTCAACAAGTATGTTAAGAACGCGGAAATATGACCCTGATGAGGGCAAATCCAAGACCTATCCCAGACCTAACTTGCGTTGTCCTCTAAAATATTGATGGAATCCAGGTTTAATCGACTGTTTCAGTGTGGTACCACATTACTACGTGATCCAAACCAGAAAAAACCCAGGATCTGTTCAACATGTATGTGGAAAATGCGAAAGTATGTGTCTGATGAGGGCAAATCCCAGGCCTAACCTAGGCAGGACATGCGTTATCCTCTAAAATATTGATCGAAAGCAGGTTTAATCGACTGTTTCAGTGTGGTACTACATTACTACCTGATCCAAACCAGAAAAATTCCCAGGATCTGTTCAACAAGTATGTGAAGAACGCGAAAATATGACCCTGATGAGGGCAAATCCAAGACCTATCCCAGACCTAACTTGCGTTGTCCTCTAAAATATTGATGGAATGCAGGTTTAATCGACTGTTTCAGTGTGGTACCACATTACTACGTGATCCAAACCAGAAAAAACCCAGGATCTGTTCAACATGTATGTGGAAAATGCGAAAGTATGTGTCTGATGAGGGCAAATCCCAGGCCTAACCTAGGCAGGACATGCGTTATCCTCTAAAATATTGATCGAAAGCAGGTTTAATCGACTGTTTCAGTGTGGTACCACAATACTACGGGATCCAAACCAGAAAAAGCCCAGGATCTGTTCAACATGTATGTGGAAAATGCGAAAGTATGTGTCTGATGAGGGCAAATCCCAGGCCTAACCTAGGCAGGACATGCGTTATCCTCTAAAATATTGATCGAAAGCAGGTTTAATCGACTGTTTCAGTGTGGTACTACATTACTACCTGATCCAAACCAGAAAAATTCCCAGGATCTGTTCAACAAGTATGTGAAGAACGCGAAAATATGACCCTGATGAGGGCAAATCCAAGACCTATCCCAGACCTAACTTGCGTTGTCCTCTAAAATATTGATGGAATCCAGGTTTAATTGAATGTTTCAGTGTGCTACCACATTACTACGTGATCAAAACCTGTAAAAACCCAGGATCTGTTTAACAAGTATGTGGAGAATGCGAAAGTATGTATCTGGTGAGGGCAAATCCCAGGCCTAACCTAGACAGAACATGTGTTATCCTCTAAAATATTGATCGAAACCAGGTTTAATGGACTGTTTCAGTGTGCTACCACATTACTACGTGATCCAAACCAGATAAAACCCAGGATCCGTTCAACAAGTATGTGAACAATGCGAAAGTATGTATCTGATGAGGGCAAATCCCAGGCCTAACCTAGACCTAACATGCGTTACTCTCAAAAATACTGATCGTAACCAGGTTTAATCGACTGTTTCAGTGTGGTACCACATTACTACGTGATCCAAACCACAAAAAACCCAGGATCCGTTCAACAAGTATGTGACGAATGCGAAAGTATGTGTCTGATGAGGGCAAATCCCAGGCCTAACCTAGATCTAGCATGCGTTGTCCTCTAAAATATTGATTGAAACCAGGTTTAATTGACTGTTTCAGTGTGGTACCACATTACTTCGTGATGCAATCCAGAAAAAGCCCTGGATCTAGCCATCAAGTATGAGTAATATGCGAAAGTATGAGCCTGATGAGGGCAAATCCTAGACCTAACCCAGACCTAACATGCGTTATCCTCTAAAATATTTAACAAGACCAGGTTTAATTGAATGCTTCAGTGTGGTACCACATTACTACGTGATCCAAACTAGAAAATGTCCAGAATCTGGCCATCAAGTATGAGAAATATGCGAAAGTACGAGCCGGATGAGAGCAAATCCCAGACCTAACCATGACCTAACATGCGTTATTCTCTAAAATATTGATCGAAACCAGGTTTAATGGACTGTTTCAGTGTGCTACCACATTACTACGTGATCCAAACCAGAAAAAACCCGGAATCCGTTCAACAAGTATGTGAAGAATGCGAAAGTATGTGTCTGATGAGGGCAAATCCCAGGCCTAACCTAGACCTAACATGCGTTACCCTCCAAAATATTGATCGAAACCAGGTTTAATGGACTGTTTCAGTGTGCTACCACATTACTACGTGATCCAAACCAGAAAAAACCCAGGATCCGTTCAACAAGTATGTGAAGAATGCGAATGTATGTGTCTGATGAGGGCAAATCCTAGGCCTAACCTAGACAGAACATGCGTTATCCTCTAAAATATTGATCGAAACCAGGTTTAATGGACTGTTTCAGTGTGCTACCACATTACTACGTGATCCAAACCAGATAAAACCCAGGATCCGTTCAAGTATGTGAAGAATGCGAAAGTATGTGTCTGATGAGGGCAAATCCCAGGCCTAACCTAGACCTAACATGCGTTACCCTCCAAAATATTGATCGAAACCAGGTTTAATGGACTGTTTCAGTGTGCTACCACATTACTACGTGATCCAAACCAGAAAAAACCCAGGATCCGTTCAACAAGTATGTGAAGAATGCGAATGTATGTGTCTGATGAGGGCAAATCCTAGGCCTAACCTAGACAGAACATGCGTTATCCTCTAAAATATTGATCGAAACCAGGTTTAATGGACTGTTTCAGTGTGCTACCACATTACTACGTGATCCAAACCAGATAAAACCCAGGATCCGTTCAAGTATGTGAAGAATGCGAAAGTATGTGTCTGATGAGGGCAAATCCCAGGCCTAACCTAGACCTAACATGCGTTACTCTCAAAAATACTGATCGAAACCAGGTTTAATCGACTGTTTCAGTGTGGTACCACATTACAATGTGATCCAAACCAGAAAAAAACCCAGGATCTGTACAACAAGTAGTGTGAAGAACGCGGAAATGTGACCCTGATGAGGGCAAATCCAAGATCTATCCCAGACCTAACTTGCGTTGTCCTCTAAAATATTGATGGAATCCAGGTTTAATCGACTGTTTCAGTGTGGTACCACATTACTACGTGATCCAAACCAGAAAAAACCCAGGATCTGTTCAACATGTATGTGGAAAATGCGAAAGTATGTGTCTGATGAGGGCAAATCCCAGGCCTAACCTAGGCAGGACATGCGTTATCCTCTAAAATATTGATCGAAAGCAGGTTTAATCGACTGTTTCAGTGTGGTACTACATTACTACCTGATCCAAACCAGAAAAATTCCCAGGATCTGTTCAACAAGTATGTGAAGAATGCGAAAATATGACCCTGATGAGGGCAAATCCAAGACCTATCCCAGACCTAACTTGCGTTGTCCTCTAAAATATTGATGGAATCCAGGTTTAATTGACTGTTTCAGTGTGGTACCACATTACTACGTGATCCAATCCAGAAAAAGCCCTGGATCTAGCTATCAAGTATGAGTAACATGCGAAAGTATGAGCCTGATGAGGGCAAATCCTAGACCTAACCCAGACCTAACATGCGTTATCCTCTAAAATATTTATCAAGACCAACTTTAATTGAATGTTTCAGTGTGGTACCACATTACTACGTGATCAAAACCTGTAAAAACCCAGGATCTGTTTAACAAGTATGTGGAGAATGCGAAAGTATGTGTCTGATGAGGGCAATTCCCAGGCCTAACCTAGACATAAAATGCGTTGTCCTCGAAAATATTGATCGAAACCAGGTTTAATCGACTGCTTCAGTGTGGTACCACATTACTACAGGATCCAAACTAGAAAAAGTCCAGAATCTGTTCAACAAGTATATGAAAAACGCGAAACTATGAGCCTGATGAGGGCAAATCCCAGACCTATCCCACACCCAACATGCGTTATCCTCTAAAACATTCATCAAGACCAGGTTTAATTGAATGTATCAGTGTGGTACCACATTACTACGTGATCAAAACCTGTAAAAACCCAGGACCTGTTTAACAAGTATGTGGAGAATGCGAAAGTATGTGTCTGATGAGGGCAATTCCCAGGCCTAACCTAGACATAAAATGCGTTGTCCTCTAAAATATTGATCGAAACCAGGTTTAATCGACTGCTTCAGTGTGGTACCACATTACTACAGGATCCAAACTAGAAAAAGTCCAGAATCTGTTCAACAAGTATGTGAAAAACGCGGAACTATGAGCCTGATGAGGGCAAATCCCAGACCTATCCCACACCCAACATGCGTTATCCTCTAAAACATTCATCAAGACCAGGTTTAATTGAATGTATCAGTGTGGTACCACATTACTACGTGATCCAAACCACAAAAAACCCAGGAACCGTTCAACAAGTATGTGACGAATGCGAAAGTATGTGTCTGATGAGGGCAAATCCCAGGCCTAACCTAGATCTAGCATGCGTTATCCTCAAAAATATTGATCGAAACCAGGTTTAATGGACTGTTTCAGTGTGGTACCACAATACTACGGGATCCAAACCAGAAAAATACCCAGGATCCGTTCAACTAGTATGTGAAGAATGCGAAAGTATGTGTCTGATGAGGGCAAATCCTAGGCCTAACCTAGACAGAACATGCGTTATCCTCTAAAATATTGATCGAAACCAGGTTTAATGGACTGTTTCAGTGTGCTACCACATTACTACGTGATCCAAACCAGATAAAACCCAGGATCCGTTCAACAAGTATGTGAAGAATGCGAAAGTATGTATCTGATGAGTGAAAATCCCAAACCTAACCTAGACCTAACATGCGTTATCCTCAAAAATACTCATCGAAACCTGGTTTAATCGATTGTTTCAGTGTGGTACCACATTACTACCTGACCCAAACCAGAAAAAACCCAGGATCTGTTCAACAAGTATGTGAAGAATGCGAAAGTATGAGTCTGATGAGTGAAAATCCCAGACCTATCCCAGACCAAACTTGCGTTGTCCTCTAAAATATTGATGGAAACCAGGTTTCATTGACTGTTTCAGTGTGGTACCACATTACTACGTGATCCAATCCAGAAAAAGCCCTGGATCTAGCCATCATGTATGAGAAATATGCGAAGGTATGAGCCTGATGAGGGCAAATCCTAAACCTAACCCAGACCTAACATGCGTTATCCTCTAAAATATTTATCAAGACCAGGTTTAATTGAATGTTTCAGTGTGGTACCACATTACTACGTGATCCAAACCTGAAAAAACCCAGGATCTGTTCAACAAGTATGTGGAGAATGCGAAAGTATGTGTCTGATGAGGGCAATTCCCAGGCCTAACCTAGACATAAAATGCGTTGTCCTCTAAAATATTGATCGAAACCAGGTTTAATCGACTGCTTCAGTGTGGTACCACATTACTACAGGATCCAAACTAGAAAAAGTCCAGAATCTGTTCAACAAGTATGTGAAAAACGCGAAACTATGAGCCTGATGAGGGCAAATCCCAGACCTATCCCACACCCAACATGCGTTATCCTCTAAAACATTCATCAAGACCAGGTTTAATTGAATGTATCAGTGTGGTACCACATTACTACGTGATCCAAACCACAAAAAACCCAGGAACCGTTCAACAAGTATGTGACGAATGCGAAAGTATGTGTCTGATGAGGGCAAATCCCAGGCCTAACCTAGATCTAGCATGCGTTATCCTCAAAAATATTGATCGAAACCAGGTTTAATGGACTGTTTCAGTGTGGTACCACAATACTACGGGATCCAAACCAGAAAAATACCCAGGATCCGTTCAACTAGTATGTGAAGAATGCGAAAGTATGTGTCTGATGAGGGCAAATCCTAGGCCTAACCTAGACAGAACATGCGTTATCCTCTAAAATATTGATCGAAACCAGGTTTAATGGACTGTTTCAGTGTGCTACCACATTACTACGTGATCCAAACCAGATAAAACCCAGGATCCGTTCAACAAGTATGTGAAGAATGCGAAAGTATGTATCTGATGAGGGCAAATCCCAGGCCTAACCGAGACCTAACATGCGTTACTCTCAAAAATACTGATCGAAACCAGGTTTAATCGACTGTTTCAGTGTGGTACCACATTACTATGTGATCCAAACCAGAAAAAAACCCAGGATCTGTACAACAAGTATATGAAGAATGCGAAAGTATGGGCCTGACGAGGGCAAATCCCAGACCTATACCAGACCTAACTTGCGTTTTCCTCTAAAATATTGATCGAAACTGGGTTTAATTTACTGTTTCAGAGTGGTACCACAAGACTACGTGATCCAATCCAGAAAAAGCCCAGGATCTAGCCATGAAGTATGAGAAATATGCGAAATTATGAGCCTGATTAGGGCAAATCCTAGACATAACCCAGATCTAACATGCGTTATCCTCTAAAATATTTATCAAGACCGGGTTTAATTGAATGTTTCAGTGTGGTACCACAATACTACGGGATCCAAACCAGAAAAAGCCCAGAATCTGGACACCAAGTATGAGAAATATGCGAATGTACGAGCCTGATCAGGGCAAATCCCAGACCTAACTTGCGTTGTCCTCTAAAATATTGATCGAAACCAGGTTTAATCGACTGTTTCAGTGTGGTACCACATTACTATGTGATCCAAACCAGAAAAATACCCAGGATCTGTTCAACAAGTATGTTAAGAACGCGGAAATATGACCCTGATGAGGGCAAATCCCGGGCCTAACCTAGACCTAACATGAGTTATCCTCAAAAATATTGACCGAAACCAGGTTTAATCGACTGTTTTAGTGTGGTACCACAATACTACGGGATCCAAACCAGAAAAAGCCCAGGATCCGTTCAACAAGTATGTGACGAATGCGAAAGTATGTGTCTGATGAGGGCAAATCCCAGGCCTAACCTAGATCTAACATGCGTTATCCTCAAAAATATTGATCGAAACCAGGTTTACTGGACTGTTTCAGTGTGCTACCACATTACTACGTGATCCAAAGCAGAAAAATACCCAGGATCCGTTCAACAAGTATGTGGAAAATGCGAAAGTATGTGTCTGATGAGGGCAAATCCCAGGCCTAACCTAGGCAGGACATGCGTTATCCTCTAAAATATTGATCGAAAGCAGGTTTAATCGACTGTTTCAGTGTGGTACTACATTACTACCTGATCCAAACCAGAAAAATTCCCAGGATCTGTTCAACAAGTATGTGAAGAACGCGAAAATATGACCCTGATGAGGGCAAATCCAAGACCTATCCCAGACCTAACTTGCGTTGTCCTCTAAAATATTGATGGAATCCAGGTTTAATTGACTGTTTCAGTGTGGTACCACATTACTACGTGATCCAATCCAGAAAAAGCCCTGGATCTAGCTATCAAGTATGAGTAACATGCGAAAGTATGAGCCTGATGAGGGCAAATCCTAGACCTAACCCAGACCTAACATGCGTTATCCTCTAAAATATTTATCAAGACCAACTTTAATTGAATGTTTCAGTGTGGTACCACATTACTACGTGATCAAAACCTGTAAAAACCCAGGATCTGTTTAACAAGTATGTGGAGAATGCGAAAGTATGTGTCTGATGAGGGCAATTCCCAGGCCTAACCTAGACATAAAATGCGTTGTCCTCTAAAATATTGATCGAAACCAGGTTTAATCGACTGCTTCAGTGTGGTACCACATTACTACAGGATCCAAACTAGAAAAAGTCCAGAATCTGTTCGTCAAGTATGTGAAAAACGCGAAACTATGAGCCTGATGAGGGCAAATCCCAGACCTATCCCACACCCAACATGCGTTATCCTCTAAAACATTTATCAAGACCAGGTTTAATTGAATGTATCAGTGTGGTACCACATTACTACGTGATCCAAACCACAAAAAACCCAGGAACCGTTCAACACGTATGTGACGAATGCGAAAGTATGTGTCTGCTGAGGGCAAATCCCAGGCCTAACCTAGATCTAGCATGCGTTATCCTCAAAAATATTGATCGAAACCAGGTTTAATGGACTGTTTCAGTGTGGTACCACAATACTACGGGATCCAAACCAGAAAAATACCCAGGATCCGTTCAACTAGTATGTGAAGAATGCGAAAGTATGTGTCTGATGAGGGCAAATCCTAGGCCTAACCTAGACAGAACATGCGTTATCCTCTAAAATATTGATCGAAACCAGGTTTAAAGGACTGTTTCAGTGTGCTACCACATTACCACGTGATCCAAACCAGATAAAACCCAGGATCCGTTCAACAAGTATGTGAAGAATGCGAAAGTATGTATCTGATGAGGGCAAATCCCAGGCCTAACCTAGACAGAACATGCGTTATCCTCTAAAACATTTATCAAGACCAGGTTTAATTGAATGTATCAGTGTGGTACCACATTACTACGTGATCCAAACCACAAAAAACCCAGGAACCGTTCAAGAAGTATGTGACGAATGCGAAAGTATGTGTCTGATGAGGGCAAATCCCAGGCGTAACCTAGATCCAGCATGCGTTATCCTCAAAAATATTGATCGAAACCAGGTTTAATGGCCTGTTTCAGTGTGGTACCACAATACTACGGGATCCAAACCAGAAAAATACCCAGGATCCGTTCAACTAGTATGTGAAGAATGCGAAAGTATGTGTCTGATGAGGGCAAATCCTAGGCCTAACCTAGACAGAACATGCGTTATCCTCTAAAATATTGATCGAAACCAGGTTTAATGGACTGTTTCAGTGTGCTACCACATTACTACCTGATCCAAACCAGATAAAACCCAGGATCCGTTCAACAAGTATGTGAAGAATGCGAAAGTATGTATCTGATGAGGGCAAATCCCAGGCCTAACCTAGACCTAAGATGAGTAATCCTCAAAAATATTGATCGAAAACAGGTTTAATCGACTGTTTCAGTGTGGTACCACATTACTATGTGATCCAAACCAGAAAAAAACCCAGGATCTGTACAACAAGTATATGAAGAATGCGAAAGTATGGGCCTGACGAGGGCAAATCCCGGACCTATCCCAGACATAACTTGCGTTATCTTCTAAAATATTGATCGAGAACAGGTTTAACCGACTATTTCAGTGTGGTACCACATTACTGCGTGATCCAAACCAGAAAAATACCCAGGATCTGTTCAACAAGTATGTGAAGAACGCGGAAATATGACCCTGATGAGGGCAAATCCCGGGCCTAACCTAGACCTAACATGCGTTATCCTCAAAGATATTGTCCGAAACCAGGTTTAATCGACTGTTTCAGTGTGGTACCACATTACTACCTGATCCAAACTAGAAAAATACCCAGGATCTGTTCAACAAGTATGTGAAGAACGCGAAAATATGACCCTGATGAGGGCAAATCCCAGACCTATACCAGACCTAACTTGCGTTTTCCTCTAAAATATTGATCGAAACTGGGTTTAATTTACTGTTTCAGAGTGGTACCACAATACTACGTGATCCAATCCAGAAAAAGCCCAGGATCTAGCCATGAAGTATGAGAAATATGCGAAATTATGAGCCTGATTAGGGCAAATCCTAGACATAACCCAGATCTAACATGCGTTATCCTCTAAAATATTTATCAAGACCAGGATTAATTGAATGTTTCAGTGTGGTACCACAATACTACGGGATCCAAACCAGAAAAAGCCCAGAATCTGGCCACCAAGTATGAGAAATATGCGAATGTACGAGCCTGATCAGAGCAAATCCCAGACCTAACTTGCGTTGTCCTCTAAAATATTGATCGAAACCAGGTTTAATCGACTGTTTCAGTGTGGTACCACATTACTATGTGATCCAAACCAGAAAAATACCCAGGATCTGTTCAACAAGTATGTTAAGAACGCGGAAATATGACCCTGATGAGGGCAAATCCAAGACCTATCCCAGACCTAACTTGCGTTGTCCTCTAAAATATTGATGGAATCCAGGTTTAATCGACTGTTTCAGTGTGGTACCACATTACTACGTGATCCAAACCAGAAAAAACCCAGGATCTGTTCAACATGTATGTGGAAAATGCGAAAGTATGTGTCTGATGAGGGCAAATCCCAGGCCTAACCTAGGCAGGACATGCGTTATCCTCTAAAATATTGATCGAAAGCAGGTTTAATCGACTGTTTCAGTGTGGTACTACATTACTACCTGATCCAAACCAGAAAAATTCCCAGGATCTGTTCAACAAGTATGTGAAGAACGCGAAAATATGACCCTGATGAGGGCAAATCCAAGACCTATCCCAGACCTAACTTGCGTTGTCCTCTAAAATATTGATGGAATGCAGGTTTAATCGACTGTTTCAGTGTGGTACCACATTACTACGTGATCCAAACCAGAAAAAACCCAGGATCTGTTCAACATGTATGTGGAAAATGCGAAAGTATGTGTCTGATGAGGGCAAATCCCAGGCCTAACCTAGGCAGGACATGCGTTATCCTCTAAAATATTGATCGAAAGCAGGTTTAATCGACTGTTTCAGTGTGGTACCACAATACTACGGGATCCAAACCAGAAAAAGCCCAGGATCTGTTCAACATGTATGTGGAAAATGCGAAAGTATGTGTCTGATGAGGGCAAATCCCAGGCCTAACCTAGGCAGGACATGCGTTATCCTCTAAAATATTGATCGAAAGCAGGTTTAATCGACTGTTTCAGTGTGGTACTACATTACTACCTGATCCAAACCAGAAAAATTCCCAGGATCTGTTCAACAAGTATGTGAAGAACGCGAAAATATGACCCTGATGAGGGCAAATCCAAGACCTATCCCAGACCTAACTTGCGTTGTCCTCTAAAATATTGATGGAATCCAGGTTTAATTGAATGTTTCAGTGTGCTACCACATTACTACGTGATCAAAACCTGTAAAAACCCAGGATCTGTTTAACAAGTATGTGGAGAATGCGAAAGTATGTATCTGGTGAGGGCAAATCCCAGGCCTAACCTAGACAGAACATGTGTTATCCTCTAAAATATTGATCGAAACCAGGTTTAATGGACTGTTTCAGTGTGCTACCACATTACTACGTGATCCAAACCAGATAAAACCCAGGATCCGTTCAACAAGTATGTGAACAATGCGAAAGTATGTATCTGATGAGGGCAAATCCCAGGCCTAACCTAGACCTAACATGCGTTACTCTCAAAAATACTGATCGTAACCAGGTTTAATCGACTGTTTCAGTGTGGTACCACATTACTACGTGATCCAAACCACAAAAAACCCAGGATCCGTTCAACAAGTATGTGACGAATGCGAAAGTATGTGTCTGATGAGGGCAAATCCCAGGCCTAACCTAGATCTAGCATGCGTTGTCCTCTAAAATATTGATTGAAACCAGGTTTAATTGACTGTTTCAGTGTGGTACCACATTACTTCGTGATGCAATCCAGAAAAAGCCCTGGATCTAGCCATCAAGTATGAGTAATATGCGAAAGTATGAGCCTGATGAGGGCAAATCCTAGACCTAACCCAGACCTAACATGCGTTATCCTCTAAAATATTTAACAAGACCAGGTTTAATTGAATGCTTCAGTGTGGTACCACATTACTACGTGATCCAAACTAGAAAATGTCCAGAATCTGGCCATCAAGTATGAGAAATATGCGAAAGTACGAGCCGGATGAGAGCAAATCCCAGACCTAACCATGACCTAACATGCGTTATTCTCTAAAATATTGATCGAAACCAGGTTTAATGGACTGTTTCAGTGTGCTACCACATTACTACGTGATCCAAACCAGAAAAAACCCGGAATCCGTTCAACAAGTATGTGAAGAATGCGAAAGTATGTGTCTGATGAGGGCAAATCCCAGGCCTAACCTAGACCTAACATGCGTTACCCTCCAAAATATTGATCGAAACCAGGTTTAATGGACTGTTTCAGTGTGCTACCACATTACTACGTGATCCAAACCAGAAAAAACCCAGGATCCGTTCAACAAGTATGTGAAGAATGCGAATGTATGTGTCTGATGAGGGCAAATCCTAGGCCTAACCTAGACAGAACATGCGTTATCCTCTAAAATATTGATCGAAACCAGGTTTAATGGACTGTTTCAGTGTGCTACCACATTACTACGTGATCCAAACCAGATAAAACCCAGGATCCGTTCAAGTATGTGAAGAATGCGAAAGTATGTGTCTGATGAGGGCAAATCCCAGGCCTAACCTAGACCTAACATGCGTTACCCTCCAAAATATTGATCGAAACCAGGTTTAATGGACTGTTTCAGTGTGCTACCACATTACTACGTGATCCAAACCAGAAAAAACCCAGGATCCGTTCAACAAGTATGTGAAGAATGCGAATGTATGTGTCTGATGAGGGCAAATCCTAGGCCTAACCTAGACAGAACATGCGTTATCCTCTAAAATATTGATCGAAACCAGGTTTAATGGACTGTTTCAGTGTGCTACCACATTACTACGTGATCCAAACCAGATAAAACCCAGGATCCGTTCAAGTATGTGAAGAATGCGAAAGTATGTGTCTGATGAGGGCAAATCCCAGGCCTAACCTAGACCTAACATGCGTTACTCTCAAAAATACTGAACGAAACCAGGTTTAATCGACTGTTTCAGTGTGGTACCACATTACAATGTGATCCAAACCAGAAAAAAACCCAGGATCTGTACAACAAGTAGTGTGAAGAACGCGGAAATGTGACCCTGATGAGGGCAAATCCAAGATCTATCCCAGACCTAACTTGCGTTGTCCTCTAAAATATTGATGGAATCCAGGTTTAATCGACTGTTTCAGTGTGGTACCACATTACTACGTGATCCAAACCAGAAAAAACCCAGGATCTGTTCAACATGTATGTGGAAAATGCGAAAGTATGTGTCTGATGAGGGCAAATCCCAGGCCTAACCTAGGCAGGACATGCGTTATCCTCTAAAATATTGATCGAAAGCAGGTTTAATCGACTGTTTCAGTGTGGTACTACATTACTACCTGATCCAAACCAGAAAAATTCCCAGGATCTGTTCAACAAGCATGTGAAGAATGCGAAAGTATGGGCCTGACGAGGGCAAATCCCAGACCTATACCAGACCTAACTTGCGTTTTCCTCTAAAATATTGATCGAAACTGGGTTTAATTTACTGTTTCAGAGTGGTACCACAAGACTACGTGATCCAATCCAGAAAAAGCCCAGGATCTAGCCATGAAGTATGAGAAATATGCGAAATTATGAGCCTGATTAGGGCAAATCCTAGACATAACCCAGATCTAACATGCGTTATCCTCTAAAATATTTATCAAGACCGGGTTTAATTGAATGTTTCAGTGTGGTACCACAATACTACGGGATCCAAACCAGAAAAAGCCCAGAATCTGGACACCAAGTATGAGAAATATGCGAATGTACGAGCCTGATCAGGGCAAATCCCAGACCTAACTTGCGTTGTCCTCTAAAATATTGATCGAAACCAGGTTTAATCGACTGTTTCAGTGTGGTACCACATTACTATGTGATCCAAACCAGAAAAATACCCAGGATCTGTTCAACAAGTATGTTAAGAACGCGGAAATATGACCCTGATGAGGGCAAATCCCGGGCCTAACCTAGACCTAACATGAGTTATCCTCAAAAATATTGACCGAAACCAGGTTTAATCGACTGTTTTAGTGTGGTACCACAATACTACGGGATCCAAACCAGAAAAAGCCCAGGATCCGTTCAACAAGTATGTGACGAATGCGAAAGTATGTGTCTGATGAGGGCAAATCCCAGGCCTAACCTAGATCTAACATGCGTTATCCTCAAAAATATTGATCGAAACCAGGTTTACTGGACTGTTTCAGTGTGCTACCACATTACTACGTGATCCAAAGCAGAAAAATACCCAGGATCCGTTCAACAAGTATGTGAAGAATGCGAAAGTATGTGTCTGATGAGGGCAAATCCCGGACCTATCCCAGACATAACTTGCGTTATCCTCTAAAATATTGGGCGAAACCAGGTTTAATCGACTATTTCAGTGTGGTACCACATTACTACGTGATCCAAACCAGAAAAATACCCAGGATCTGTTCAACAAGTATGTGGAGAACGCGGAAATATGACCCTGATGAGGGCAAATCGCGGGCCTAACCTAGACCTAACATGAGTTATCCTCAAAAATATTGACCGAAACCAGGTTTAATCGACTGTTTCAGTGTGGTACCACATTACTACCTGATCCAAACCAGAAAAATACCCAGGATCTGTTCAACAAGTATGTGAAGAACGCGAAAATATGACCCTGATGAGGGCAAATCCCAGACCTATACCAGACCTAACTTGCGTTGTTCTCTATAATATTGATGGAAACCAGGTTTAATTGACTGTTTCAGTGTGGTACCACATTACTACGTGATCCAATCCAGAAAAAAACCCAGGATCTGTACAACAAGTATGTGAACAATGCGAAAGTATGAGCCTGACGAGGGCAAATCCCGGACCTATCCCAGACATAACTTGCGTTATCCTCTAAAATATTGACCGAAATCAGGTTTAATGGACTGTTTCAGTGTGCTACCACATTACTACGTGATCCAAACCAGATAAAACCCAGGATCCGTTCAAGTATGTGAAGAATGCGAAAGTATGTGTCTGATGAGGGCAAATCCCAGGCCTAACCTAGACCTAACATGCGTTACCCTCCAAAATATTGATCGAAACCAGGTTTAATGGACTGTTTCAGTGTGCTACCACATTACTACGTGATCCAAACCAGAAAAAACCCAGGATCCGTTCAACAAGTATGTGAAGAATGCGAATGTATGTGTCTGATGGGGGCAAATCCTAGGCCTAACCTAGACAGAACATGCGTTATCCTCTAAAATATTGATCGAAACCAGGTTTAATGGACTGTTTCAGTGTGCTACCACATTACTACGTGATCCAAACCAGATAAAACCCAGGATCCGTTCAAGTATGTGAAGAATGCGAAAGTATGTATCTGATGAGGGCAAATCCCAGGCCTAACCTAGACCTAACATGCGTTACTCTCAAAAATACTGATCGAAACCAGGTTTAATCGACTGTTTCAGTGTGGTACCACATTACAATGTGATCCAAACCAGAAAAAAACCCAGGATCTGTACAACAAGTAGTGTGAAGAACGCGGAAATGTGACCCTGATGAGGGCAAATCCAAGATCTATCCCAGACCTAACTTGCGTTGTCCTCTAAAATATTGATGGAATCCAGGTTTAATCGACTGTTTCAGTGTGGTACCACATTACTACGTGATCCAAACCAGAAAAAACCCAGGATCTGTTCAACATGTATGTGGAAAATGCGAAAGTATGTGTCTGATGAGGGCAAATCCCAGGCCTAACCTAGGCAGGACATGCGTTATCCTCTAAAATATTGATCGAAAGCAGGTTTAATCGACTGTTTCAGTGTGGTACTACATTACTACCTGATCCAAACCAGAAAAATTCCTAGGATCTGTTCAACAAGTATGTGAAGAATGCGAAAATATGACCCTGATGAGGGCAAATCCAAGACCTATCCCAGACCTAACTTGCGTTGTCCTCTAAAATATTGATGGAATCCAGGTTTAATTGACTGTTTCAGTGTGGTACCACATTACTACGTGATCCAATCCAGAAAAAGCCCTGGATCTAGCTATCAAGTATGAGTAACATGCGAAAGTATGAGCCTGATGAGGGCAAATCCTAGACCTAACCCAGACCTAACATGCGTTATCCTCTAAAATATTTATCAAGACCAACTTTAATTGAATGTTTCAGTGTGGTACCACATTACTACGTGATCAAAACCTGTAAAAACCCAGGATCTGTTTAACAAGTATGTGGAGAATGCGAAAGTATGTGTCTGATGAGGGCAATTCCCAGGCCTAACCTAGACATAAAATGCGTTGTCCTCGAAAATATTGATCGAAACCAGGTTTAATCGACTGCTTCAGTGTGGTACCACATTACTACAGGATCCAAACTAGAAAAAGTCCAGAATCTGTTCAACAAGTATATGAAAAACGCGAAACTATGAGCCTGATGAGGGCAAATCCCAGACCTATCCCACACCCAACATGCGTTATCCTCTAAAACATTCATCAAGACCAGGTTTAATTGAATGTATCAGTGTGGTACCACATTACTACGTGATCAAAACCTGTAAAAACCCAGGACCTGTTTAACAAGTATGTGGAGAATGCGAAAGTATGTGTCTGATGAGGGCAATTCCCAGGCCTAACCTAGACATAAAATGCGTTGTCCTCTAAAATATTGATCGAAACCAGGTTTAATCGACTGCTTCAGTGTGGTACCACATTACTACAGGATCCAAACTAGAAAAAGTCCAGAATCTGTTCAACAAGTATGTGAAAAACGCGGAACTATGAGCCTGATGAGGGCAAATCCCAGACCTATCCCACACCCAACATGCGTTATCCTCTAAAACATTCATCAAGACCAGGTTTAATTGAATGTATCAGTGTGGTACCACATTACTACGTGATCCAAACCACAAAAAACCCAGGAACCGTTCAACAAGTATGTGACGAATGCGAAAGTATGTGTCTGATGAGGGCAAATCCCAGGCCTAACCTAGATCTAGCATGCGTTATCCTCAAAAATATTGATCGAAACCAGGTTTAATGGACTGTTTCAGTGTGGTACCACAATACTACGGGATCCAAACCAGAAAAATACCCAGGATCCGTTCAACTAGTATGTGAAGAATGCGAAAGTATGTGTCTGATGAGGGCAAATCCTAGGCCTAACCTAGACAGAACATGCGTTATCCTCTAAAATATTGATCGAAACCAGGTTTAATGGACTGTTTCAGTGTGCTACCACATTACTACGTGATCCAAACCAGATAAAACCCAGGATCCGTTCAACAAGTATGTGAAGAATGCGAAAGTATGTATCTGATGAGTGAAAATCCCAAACCTAACCTAGACCTAACATGCGTTATCCTCAAAAATACTCATCGAAACCTGGTTTAATCGATTGTTTCAGTGTGGTACCACATTACTACCTGACCCAAACCAGAAAAAACCCAGGATCTGTTCAACAAGTATGTGAAGAATGCGAAAGTATGAGTCTGATGAGTGAAAATCCCAGACCTATCCCAGACCAAACTTGCGTTGTCCTCTAAAATATTGATGGAAACCAGGTTTCATTGACTGTTTCAGTGTGGTACCACATTACTACGTGATCCAATCCAGAAAAAGCCCTGGATCTAGCCATCATGTATGAGAAATATGCGAAGGTATGAGCCTGATGAGGGCAAATCCTAAACCTAACCCAGACCTAACATGCGTTATCCTCTAAAATATTTATCAAGACCAGGTTTAATTGAATGTTTCAGTGTGGTACCACATTACTACGTGATCCAAACCTGAAAAAACCCAGGATCTGTTCAACAAGTATGTGGAGAATGCGAAAGTATGTGTCTGATGAGGGCAAATCCCAGGCCTAACCTAGACATAACATGCGTTATCCTCTAAAATATTGATCGAAACCAGGTTAAATGGACTGTTTCAGTGTGGTACCACATTACTACAGGATCCAAACCAGAAAAAAACCCAGGATCTGTACAACAAGTAGTGTGAAGAACGCGGAAATATGACCCTGATGAGGGCAAATCCAAGACCTATCCCAGACCTAACTTGCGTTGTCCTCTAAAATATTGATGGAATCCAGGTTTAATTGACTGTTTCAGTGTGGTACCACATTACTACGTGATCAAATCCAGAAAAAGCCCTGGATCTAGCCATCAAGTATGAGTAATATGCGAAAGTATGAGCCTGATGGGGGCAAATCCTAGACCTAACCCAGACCTAACATGCGTTATCCTCTCAAATATTTATCAAGACCAGGTTTAATTGAATGCTTCAGTGTGGTACCACATTACTACGTGATTCGAACCAGAAAAAAACCCAGGATCTGTTCAACAAGTATGTGAAGTATGCGAAAGTATGAGCCTGATGAGGGCAAATCCTAGACCTAACCCAGACCTAACATGCGTTATCCTCTAAAATATTTATCAAGACCAACTTTAATTGAATGTTTCAGTGTGGTACCACATTACTACGTGATCAAAACCTGTAAAAACCCAGGACCTGTTTAACAAGTATGTGGAGAATGCGAAAGTATGTGTCTGATGAGGGCAATTCCCAGGCCTAACCTAGACATAAAATGCGTTGTCCTCTAAAATATTGATCGAAACCAGGTTTAATCGACTGCTTCAGTGTGGTACCACATTACTACAGGATCCAAACTAGAAAAAGTCCAGAATCTGTTCAACAAGTATGTGAAAAACGCGAAACTATGAGCCTGATGAGGGCAAATCCCAGACCTATCCCACACCCAACATGCGTTATCCTCTAAAACATTCATCAAGACCAGGTTTAATTGAATGTATCAGTGTGGTACCACATTACTACGTGATCCAAACCACAAAAAACCCAGGAACCGTTCAACAAGTATGTGACGAATGCGAAAGTATGTGTCTGATGAGGGCAAATCCCAGGCCTAACCTAGATCTAGCATGCGTTATCCTCAAAAATATTGATCGAAACCAGGTTTAATGGACTGTTTCAGTGTGGTACCACAATACTACGGGATCCAAACCAGAAAAATACCCAGGATCCGTTCAACTAGTATGTGAAGAATGCGAAAGTATGTGTCTGATGAGGGCAAATCCTAGGCCTAACCTAGACAGAACATGCGTTATCCTCTAAAATATTGATCGAAACCAGGTTTAATGGACTGTTTCAGTGTGCTACCACATTACTACGTGATCCAAACCAGATAAAACCCAGGATCCGTTCAACAAGTATGTGAAGAATGCGAAAGTATGTATCTGATGAGGGCAAATCCCAGGCCTAACCGAGACCTAACATGCGTTACTCTCAAAAATACTGATCGAAACCAGGTTTAATCGACTGTTTCAGTGTGGTACCACATTACTATGTGATCCAAACCAGAAAAAAACCCAGGATCTGTACAACAAGTATATGAAGAATGCGAAAGTATGGGCCTGACGAGGGCAAATCCCAGACCTATACCAGACCTAACTTGCGTTTTCCTCTAAAATATTGATCGAAACTGGGTTTAATTTACTGTTTCAGAGTGGTACCACAAGACTACGTGATCCAATCCAGAAAAAGCCCAGGATCTAGCCATGAAGTATGAGAAATATGCGAAATTATGAGCCTGATTAGGGCAAATCCTAGACATAACCCAGATCTAACATGCGTTATCCTCTAAAATATTTATCAAGACCGGGTTTAATTGAATGTTTCAGTGTGGTACCACAATACTACGGGATCCAAACCAGAAAAAGCCCAGAATCTGGACACCAAGTATGAGAAATATGCGAATGTACGAGCCTGATCAGGGCAAATCCCAGACCTAACTTGCGTTGTCCTCTAAAATATTGATCGAAACCAGGTTTAATCGACTGTTTCAGTGTGGTACCACATTACTATGTGATCCAAACCAGAAAAATACCCAGGATCTGTTCAACAAGTATGTTAAGAACGCGGAAATATGACCCTGATGAGGGCAAATCCCGGGCCTAACCTAGACCTAACATGAGTTATCCTCAAAAATATTGACCGAAACCAGGTTTAATCGACTGTTTCAGTGTGGTACCACAATACTACGGGATCCAAACCAGAAAAAGCCCAGGATCCGTTCAACAAGTATGTGACGAATGCGAAAGTATGTGTCTGATGAGGGCAAATCCCAGGCCTAACCTAGATCTAACATGCGTTATCCTCAAAAATATTGATCGAAACCAGGTTTACTGGACTGTTTCAGTGTGCTACCACATTACTACGTGATCCAAAGCAGAAAAATACCCAGGATCCGTTCAACAAGTATGTGAAGAATGCGAAAGTATGTGTCTGATGAGGGCAAATCCCGGACCTATCCCAGACATAACTTGCGTTATCCTCTAAAATATTGGGCGAAACCAGGTTTAATCGACTATTTCAGTGTGGTACCACATTACTACGTGATCCAAACCAGAAAAATACCCAGGATCTGTTCAACAAGTATGTGGAGAACGCGGAAATATGACCCTGATGAGGGCAAATCGCGGGCCTAACCTAGACCTAACATGAGTTATCCTCAAAAATATTGACCGAAACCAGGTTTAATCGACTGTTTCAGTGTGGTACCACATTACTACCTGATCCAAACCAGAAAAATACCCAGGATCTGTTCAACAAGTATGTGAAGAACGCGAAAATATGACCCTGATGAGGGCAAATCCCAGACCTATACCAGACCTAACTTGCGTTGTTCTCTATAATATTGATGGAAACCAGGTTTAATTGACTGTTTCAGTGTGGTACCACATTACTACGTGATCCAATCCAGAAAAAAACCCAGGATCTGTACAACAAGTATGTGAACAATGCGAAAGTATGAGCCTGACGAGGGCAAATCCCGGACCTATCCCAGACATAACTTGCGTTATCCTCTAAAATATTGACCGAAATCAGGTTTAATCGACTATTTCAGTGTGGTACCACATTACTACCTGATCCAAACCAGAAAAAACCCAGGATCTGTACAACAAGTATGTGAAGAATGCGAAAATATGACCCTGGTGAGGGCAAATCCCAGACCTATCCCAGACCTAACTTGCGTTGTCCTCTAAAATATTGATGGAATCCAGGTTTAATTGACCGTTTCAGTGTGGTACCACATTAGTACGTGATCCAATCCAGAAAAAGCCCTGGATCTAGCCATCAAGTATGAGTAACATGCGAAAGTATGAGCCTGATGAGGGCAAATCATAGACCTTACCCAGACCTATCATGCGTTATCCTCTAAAATATTGATCGAAACCAGGTTAAACGGACTGTCTCAGTGTGGTACCACATTACTACAGGATCCAAACTTGAAAAAGCCCAGAGTCTGGTCATCAAGTATGAGATATATGCGAAAGTACGAGCGTGATGAGAGCAAATCCCAGACCTAACCATGACCTAACATGCGTTATTCACTAAAATATTGATCGAAACCAGATTTAATGGACTGTTTCAGTGTGGTACCACATTACTACCTGATCCAAACCAGAAAAAACCCAGGATCTGTTCAACAAGTATGTGAAAAACGCGAAACTATGAGCGTGATGAGGGCAAATCCCAGACCTATCCCAGATCTAACATGCGTTATCCTGTAAAATATTTATCAAGACCAGGTTTAATTGAATGTTTCAGTGTGGTACCACATTACTACGTGATCCAAACCACAAAAAACCCAGGATCCGTTCAACAAGTATGTGAAGAATGCGAAAGTATGTGTCTGTTGAGGGAAAATCCCAGGCCTCACCTAGACCTAACATGCGTTACCCACAAAAATATTTGTCAAGACCAGGTTTAATTGAATGTTTCTGTGTAGTACCACATTACTACGTGATCCAAACCAGAAAATACCCAGGATCTGTTCAACATGTAGTGGAAAATGCGAAAGTATGTGTCTGATGAGGGCAAATCCCAGGCCTAACCTAGACAGGACATGCGTTATCCTCTAAAATATTGACCGAAATCAGGTTTAATCGACTATTTCAGTGTGGTACCACATTACTACCTGATCCAAACCAGAAAAAACCCAGGATCTGTACAACAAGTATGTGAAGAATGCGAAAATATGACCCTGGTGAGGGCAAATCCCAGACCTATCCCAGACCTAACTTGCGTTGTCCTCTAAAATATTGATGGAATCCAGGTTTAATTGACTGTTTCAGTGTGGTACCACATTACTACGTGATCCAATCCAGAAAAAGCCCTGGATCTAGCTATCAAGTATGAGTAACATGCGAAAGTATGAGCCTGATGAGGGCAAATCCTAGACCTAACCCAGACCTAACATGCGTTATCCTCTAAAATATTTATCAAGACCAACTTTAATTGAATGTTTCAGTGTGGTACCACATTACTACGTGATCCAAACCTGAAAAAACCCAGGATCTGTTCAACAAGTATGTGGAGGATGCGAAAGTATGTGTCTGATGAGGGCAATTCCCAGGCCTAACCTAGACATAACATGCGTTGTCCTGTAAAATATTGACGGAAACCAGGTTTAATCGACTGCTTCAGTGTGGTACCACATTACTATGTGATCCAAACCAGAAAAATACCCAGGATCTGTTCAACAAGTATGTGAAGAACGCGGAAATATGACCCTGATGAGGGCAAATCCCGGGCCTAACCTAGACCTAACATGAGTTGTCCTCAAAAATATTGATCGAATCCAGGTTTAATCGACTGTTTCAGTGTGGTACCACATTACTACCTGATCCAAACCAGAAAAATACCCAGGATCTGTTCAACAAGTATGTGAAGAACGCGAAAATATGACCCTGATGAGGGCAAATCCCAGACCTATACCAGACTTAACTTGCGTTGTCCTCTAAAATATTGATGGAAACCAGGTTTAATTGACTGTTTCAGTGTGGTACCACATTACTACGTGATCAAATCCAGAAAAAGCCCTGGATCTAGCCATCAAGTATGAGTAATATACGAAAGTATGAGCCTGATGGGGGCAAATCCTAGACCTAACCCAGACCTAACATGCGTTATCCTCTCAAATATTTATCAAGACCAGGTTTAATTGAATGCTTCAGTGTGGTACCACATTACTACGTGATCCAAACCTGAAAAAACCCAGGATCCGTTCAACAAGTATGTGAAGAATGCGAAAGTATGTGTCTGTTGAAGGAAAATCCCAGGCCTCACCTAGACCTAACATGCGTTACCCTCAAAAATATTTGTCAAGACCAGGTTTAATTGAATGTTTCTGTGTGGTACCACATTACTACGTGATCCAAACCAGAAAAAACCCAGGATCTGTTCAACATGTAGTGGAAAATGCGAAAGTATGTGTCTGATGAGGGCAAATCCCAGGCCTAACCTAGACAGGACATGCGTTATCCTCTAAAATATTGATCGAAACCAGGTTTAATGGACTGTTTCAGTGTGCTACCACATTACTACCTGATCCAAACCAGAAAAATACCCAGGATCTGTACAACAAGTATGTGAAGAATGCGAAAGTATGAGCCTGATGAGGGCAAATCCCGGACCGATCCCAGACATAACTTGCGTTATCCTCTAAAATATTGATCGAAACCAGTTTTAATCGACTATTTCAGTGAGGTACCACATTACTACGTGATCCAAACCAGAAAAATACCCAGGATCTGTTCAACAAGTATGTGAAGAACGCGGAAATATGACCCTGATGAGGGCAAATCCCAGGCCTAACCTAGACATAACATGCGTTATCCTATAAAATATTGATCGAAACCAGGTAAAATGGACTGTTTTAGTGAGGTACCGCATTACTACAGGATCCAAACTAGAAAAAGTCCAGAATCTGGCCATCAAGTATGAGAAATATGCGAAAGTACGAGCCGGATGAGAGCAAATCCCAGACCTATCCCAGACCCAACATGCGTTATCCTCTAAAACATTTATCAAGACCAGGTTTAATTGAATGTTTCAGTGTGGTACCACATTACTGCGTGATCCAAACCACAAAAAACCCAGGATCCGTTCAACAAGTATGTGACGAATGCGAAAGTATGTCTCTGATGAGGGCAAATCCCAGGCCTAACATAGATCTAACATGCGTTATCCTCAAAAATATTGATCGAAACCAGGTTTAATGGACTGTTTCAGTGTGCTACCACATTACTACGTGATCCAAAGCAGAAAAATACCCAGGATCCGTTCAACAAGTATGTGAAGAACGCGAAAATATGACCCTGATGAGGGCAAATCCCAGACCTATCCCAGACCTAACTTGCGTTGTCCTCTAAAATATTGATCGAAACCAGGTTTAATGGACTGTTTCAGTGTGGTACCACAATACTACGGGATCCAAACCAGAAAAAGCCCAGGATCCGTTCAACAAGTATGTGACGAATGCGAAAGTATGTGTCTGATGAGGGCAAATCCCAGGCCTAACCTAGATCTAACATGCGTTATCCTCAAAAATATTGATCGAAACCAGGTTTAATGGACTGTTTCAGTGTGCTACCACATTACTACGTGATCCAAAGCAGAAAAATACCCAGGATCCGTTCAACAAGTATGTGAAGAATGCGAAAGTATGTGTCTGATGAGCGAAAATCCCAGGCCTAACCTAGACCTAACATGCGTTATCCTCTAAAATATTGATCGAAACCAGGTTTAATGGACTGTTTCAGTGTGCTACCACATTACTACGTGATCCAAATCAGAAAAAACCCAGGATCCGTTCAACAAGTATGTGAAGAATGCGAAAGTATGTGTCTGATGAGGGCAAATCCCGGACCTATCCCAGACATAACTTGCGTTATCCTCTAAAATATTGATCGAAACCAGGTTTAATCGACTATTTCAGTGTGGTACCACATTACTACGTGATCCAAACCAGAAAAATACCCAGGATCTGTTCAACAAGTATGTGGAGAACGCGGAAATATGAGCCTGACGAGGGCAAATCCCAGACCTATCCCAGACCTAACTTGCGTTGTCCTCTAAAATATTGATCGAAACCTGGTTTAATCGACTGTTTCAGTGTGGTACCACATTACTATGTGATCCAAACCAGAAAAAAACCCAGGAACTGTACAACAAGTATGTGAAGAATGCGAAAGTATGTGTCTGTTGAGGGAAAATCCCAGGCCTCACCTAGACCTAACATGCGTTACCCACAAAAATATTTGTCAAGACCAGGTTTAATTGAATGTTTCTGTGTAGTACCACATTACTACGTGATCCAAACCAGAAAATACCCAGGATCTGTTCAACATGTAGTGGAAAATGCGAAAGTATGTGTCTGATGAGGGCAAATCCCAGGCCTAACCTAGACAGGACATGCGTTATCCTCTAAAATATTGACCGAAATCAGGTTTAATCGACTATTTCAGTGTGGTACCACATTACTACCTGATCCAAACCAGAAAAAACCCAGGATCTGTACAACAAGTATGTGAAGAATGCGAAAATATGACCCTGGTGAGGGCAAATCCCAGACCTATCCCAGACCTAACTTGCGTTGTCCTCTAAAATATTGATGGAATCCAGGTTTAATTGACTGTTTCAGTGTGGTACCACATTACTACGTGATCCAATCCAGAAAAAGCCCTGGATCTAGCTATCAAGTATGAGTAACATGCGAAAGTATGAGCCTGATGAGGGCAAATCCTAGACCTAACCCAGACCTAACATGCGTTATCCTCTAAAATATTTATCAAGACCAACTTTAATTGAATGTTTCAGTGTGGTACCACATTACTACGTGATCCAAACCTGAAAAAACCCAGGATCTGTTCAACAAGTATGTGGAGGATGCGAAAGTATGTGTCTGATGAGGGCAATTCCCAGGCCTAACCTAGACATAACATGCGTTGTCCTGTAAAATATTGACGGAAACCAGGTTTAATCGACTGCTTCAGTGTGGTACCACATTACTATGTGATCCAAACCAGAAAAATACCCAGGATCTGTTCAACAAGTATGTGAAGAACGCGGAAATATGACCCTGATGAGGGCAAATCCCGGGCCTAACCTAGACCTAACATGAGTTGTCCTCAAAAATATTGATCGAATCCAGGTTTAATCGACTGTTTCAGTGTGGTACCACATTACTACCTGATCCAAACCAGAAAAATACCCAGGATCTGTTCAACAAGTATGTGAAGAACGCGAAAATATGACCCTGATGAGGGCAAATCCCAGACCTATACCAGACTTAACTTGCGTTGTCCTCTAAAATATTGATGGAAACCAGGTTTAATTGACTGTTTCAGTGTGGTACCACATTACTACGTGATCAAATCCAGAAAAAGCCCTGGATCTAGCCATCAAGTATGAGTAATATACGAAAGTATGAGCCTGATGGGGGCAAATCCTAGACCTAACCCAGACCTAACATGCGTTATCCTCTCAAATATTTATCAAGACCAGGTTTAATTGAATGCTTCAGTGTGGTACCACATTACTACGTGATCCAAACCTGAAAAAACCCAGGATCCGTTCAACAAGTATGTGAAGAATGCGAAAGTATGTGTCTGTTGAAGGAAAATCCCAGGCCTCACCTAGACCTAACATGCGTTACCCTCAAAAATATTTGTCAAGACCAGGTTTAATTGAATGTTTCTGTGTGGTACCACATTACTACGTGATCCAAACCAGAAAAAACCCAGGATCTGTTCAACATGTAGTGGAAAATGCGAAAGTATGTGTCTGATGAGGGCAAATCCCAGGCCTAACCTAGACAGGACATGCGTTATCCTCTAAAATATTGATCGAAACCAGGTTTAATGGACTGTTTCAGTGTGCTACCACATTACTACCTGATCCAAACCAGAAAAATACCCAGGATCTGTACAACAAGTATGTGAAGAATGCGAAAGTATGAGCCTGATGAGGGCAAATCCCGGACCGATCCCAGACATAACTTGCGTTATCCTCTAAAATATTGATCGAAACCAGTTTTAATCGACTATTTCAGTGAGGTACCACATTACTACGTGATCCAAACCAGAAAAATACCCAGGATCTGTTCAACAAGTATGTGAAGAACGCGGAAATATGACCCTGATGAGGGCAAATCCCAGGCCTAACCTAGACATAACATGCGTTATCCTATAAAATATTGATCGAAACCAGGTAAAATGGACTGTTTTAGTGAGGTACCGCATTACTACAGGATCCAAACTAGAAAAAGTCCAGAATCTGGCCATCAAGTATGAGAAATATGCGAAAGTACGAGCCGGATGAGAGCAAATCCCAGACCTATCCCAGACCCAACATGCGTTATCCTCTAAAACATTTATCAAGACCAGGTTTAATTGAATGTTTCAGTGTGGTACCACATTACTGCGTGATCCAAACCACAAAAAACCCAGGATCCGTTCAACAAGTATGTGACGAATGCGAAAGTATGTCTCTGATGAGGGCAAATCCCAGGCCTAACATAGATCTAACATGCGTTATCCTCAAAAATATTGATCGAAACCAGGTTTAATGGACTGTTTCAGTGTGCTACCACATTACTACGTGATCCAAAGCAGAAAAATACCCAGGATCCGTTCAACAAGTATGTGAAGAACGCGAAAATATGACCCTGATGAGGGCAAATCCCAGACCTATCCCAGACCTAACTTGCGTTGTCCTCTAAAATATTGATCGAAACCAGGTTTAATGGACTGTTTCAGTGTGGTACCACAATACTACGGGATCCAAACCAGAAAAAGCCCAGGATCCGTTCAACAAGTATGTGACGAATGCGAAAGTATGTGTCTGATGAGGGCAAATCCCAGGCCTAACCTAGATCTAACATGCGTTATCCTCAAAAATATTGATCGAAACCAGGTTTAATGGACTGTTTCAGTGTGCTACCACATTACTACGTGATCCAAAGCAGAAAAATACCCAGGATCCGTTCAACAAGTATGTGAAGAATGCGAAAGTATGTGTCTGATGAGCGAAAATCCCAGGCCTAACCTAGACCTAACATGCGTTATCCTCTAAAATATTGATCGAAACCAGGTTTAATGGACTGTTTCAGTGTGCTACCACATTACTACGTGATCCAAATCAGAAAAAACCCAGGATCCGTTCAACAAGTATGTGAAGAATGCGAAAGTATGTGTCTGATGAGGGCAAATCCCGGACCTATCCCAGACATAACTTGCGTTATCCTCTAAAATATTGATCGAAACCAGGTTTAATCGACTATTTCAGTGTGGTACCACATTACTACGTGATCCAAACCAGAAAAATACCCAGGATCTGTTCAACAAGTATGTGGAGAACGCGGAAATATGAGCCTGACGAGGGCAAATCCCAGACCTATCCCAGACCTAACTTGCGTTGTCCTCTAAAATATTGATCGAAACCTGGTTTAATCGACTGTTTCAGTGTGGTACCACATTACTATGTGATCCAAACCAGAAAAAAACCCAGGAACTGTACAACAAGTATGTGAAGAATGCGAAAGTATGAGCCTGACGAAGGCAAATCCCGGACCTATCCCAGACATAACTTGCGTTATCCTCTAAAATATTGATCGAAACAAGGTTTAATCGACTATTTCAGTGTGGTACCACATTACTACGTGATCCAAACCAGAAAAATACCCAGGATCTGTTCAACAAGTATGTGGAGAACGCGGAAATATGACCCTGATGAGGGCAAATCCCGGGCCTAACCTAGACCTAACATGAGTTATCCTCAAAAATATTGACCGAAACCAGGTTTAATCGACTGTTTCAGTGTGGTACCACATTACTACCTGATCCAAACCAGAAAAATACCCAGGATCTGTTCAACAAGTATGTGAAGAACGCGAAAATATGACCCTGATGAGGGCAAATCCCAGACCTATACCAGACCTAACTTGCGTTGTTCTCTATAATATTGATGGAAACCAGGTTTAATTGACTGTTTCAGTGTGGTACCACATTACTACGTGATCCAATCCAGAAAAAAACCCAGGATCTGTACAACAAGTATGTGAACAATGCGAAAGTATGAGCCTGACGAGGGCAAATCCCGGACCTATCCCAGACATAACTTGCGTTATCCTCTAAAATATTGATCGAAATCAGGTTTAGCCGACTATTTCAGTGTGGTACCACATTACTACCTGATCCAAACCAGAAAATACCCAGGATCTGTTCAACAAGTATGTGAAGAACGCGGAAATATGACCCTGATGAGGGCAAATCCCGGGCCTAACCTAGACCTAACATGAGTTATCCTCTAAAATATTGATCGAAACCAGGTTTAATCGACTATTTCAGTGTGGTACCGCATTACTACCTGATCCAAACCAGAAAAATACCCAGGATCTGTTCAACAAGTATGTGAAGAACGCGAAAATATGACCCTGATGAGGGCAAATCCCAGACCTATCCCAGACCTAACTTGCGTTGTCCTCTAAAATATTGATGGAATCCAGGTTTAATTGACTGTTTCAGTGTGGTACCACATTAGTACGTGATCCAATCCAGAAAAAGCCCTGGATCTAGCCATCAAGTATGAGTAACATGCGAAAGTATGAGCCTGATGAGGGCAAATCATAGACCTTACCCAGACCTATCATGCGTTATCCTCTAAAATATTGATCGAAACCAGGTTAAATGGACTGTCTCAGTGTGGTACCACATTACTACAGGATCCAAACTAGAAAAAGCCCAGAGTCTGGTCATCAAGTATGAGATATATGCGAAAGTACGAGCGTGATGAGAGCAAATCCCAGACCTAACCATGACCTAACATGCGTTATTCACTAAAATATTGATCGAAACCAGCTTTAATGGACTGCTTCAGTGTGGTACCACATTACTACCTGATCCAAACCAGAAAAAACCCAGGATCTGTTCAACAAGTATGTGAAAAACGCGAAACTATGAGCCTGATGAGGGCAAATCCCAGACCTATCCCAGATCTAACATGCGTTACCCTGTAAAATATTTATCAAGACCAGGTTTAATTGAATGTTTCAGTGTGGTACCACATTACTACGTGATCCAAACCACAAAAAACCCAGGATCCGTTCAACAAGTATGTGAAGAATGCGAAAGTATGTGTCTGTTGAGGGCAAATCCCAGGCCTAACCTAGACAGGACATGCGTTATCCTCTAAAATATTGATCGAAACCAGGTTTAGTCGACTGTTTCAGTGTGGTACCACATTACTACCTGATCCAAGCCAGAAAAGTACCCAGGATCTGTTCAACAAGTATGTGAAGAACGCGAAAATATGACCCTGATGAGGGCAAATCCAAGACCTATCCCAGACCTAACTTGCGTTGTCCTCTAAAATATTGATGGAATCCAGGTTTAATTGACTGTTTCAGTGTGGTACCACATTACTACGTGATCCAATCCAGAAAAAGCCCTGGATCTAGCTATCAAGTATGAGTAACATGCGAAAGTATGAGCCTGATGAGGGCAAATCCTAGACCTAACCCAGACCTAACATGCGTTATCCTCTAAAATATTTATCAAGACCAACTTTAATTGAATGTTTCAGTGTGGTACCACATTACTACGTGATCCAAACCTGAAAAAACCCAGGATCTGTTCAACAAGTATGTGGGGAATGCGAAAGTATGTGTCTGATGAGGGCAATTCCCAGGCCTAACCTAGACATAACATGTGTTGTCCTCTAAAATATTGATGGAAACCAGGTTTAATCGACTGCTTCAGTGTGCTACCACATTACTATGTGATCCAAACCAGAAAAATACCCAGGATCTGTTCAACAAGTATGTGAAGAACGCGGAAATATGACCCTGATGAGGGCAAATCCCGGGCCTAACCTAGACCTAACATGAGTTATCCTCAAAAATATTGATCGAAACCAGGTTTAATCGACTGTTTCAGTGTGGTACCACATTACTACCTGATCCAAACCAGAAAAATACCCAGGATCTGTTCAACAAGTTTGTGAAGAACGCGAAAATATGGCCCTGATGAGGGCAAATCCAGACCTATCCCAGACCTAACTTGCGTTGTCCTCTAAAATACTGATCGAAACCAGGTTTAATGGACTGCTTCAGTGTGCTACCACAATACTACGGGATCCAAACAAGAAAGAGCACAGAATCTGGCCACCAAGTATGAGAAATATGTGAAAGTACGAGCCTGATCAGGGCAAATCCCAGACCTATCCCAGACCTAACTTGCGTTGTAATCTAAAATATTGATCGAAACCAGGTTTAATCGACTGTTTCAGTGTGGTACCACATTACTATGTGATCCAAACCAGAAAAAAACCCAGGATCTGTACAACAAGTATGTGAAGAATGCGAAAGTATGAGCCTGACGAGGGCAAATCCCAGACCTATCCCAGATCTAACATGCGTTATCCTGTAAAATATTTATCAAGACCAGGTTTAATTGAATGTTTCAGTGTGGTACCACATTACTACGTGATCCAAACCACAAAAAACCCAGGATCCGTTCAACAAGTATGTGAAGAATGCGAAAGTATGTGTCTGTTGAGGGAAAATCCCAGGCCTCACCTAGACCTAACATGCGTTACCCACAAAAATATTTGTCAAGACCAGGTTTAATTGAATGTTTCTGTGTAGTACCACATTACTACGTGATCCAAACCAGAAAATACCCAGGATCTGTTCAACATGTAGTGGAAAATGCGAAAGTATGTGTCTGATGAGGGCAAATCCCAGGCCTAACCTAGACAGGACATGCGTTATCCTCTAAAATATTGATCGAAACCAGGTTTAGTCGACTGTTTCAGTGTGGTACCACATTACTACCTGATCCAAACCAGAAAAATACCCAGGATCTGTTCAACAAGTATGTGAAGAACGCGAAAATATGACCCTGATGAGGGCAAATCCAAGACCTATCCCAGACCTAACTTGCGTTGTCCTCTAAAATATTGATGGAATCCAGGTTTAATTGACTGTTTCATTGTGGTACCACATTACTACGTGATCCAATCCAGAAAAAGCCCTGGATCTAGCTATCAAGTATGAGTAACATGCGAAAGTATGAGCCTGATGAGGGCAAATCCTAGACCTAACCCAGACCTAACATGCGTTATCCTCTAAAATATTTATCAAGACCAACTTTAATTGAATGTTTCAGTGTGGTACCACATTACTACGTGATCCAAACCTGAAAAAACCCAGGATCTGTTCAACAAGTATGTGGAGAATGCGAAAGTATGTGTCTGATGAGGGCAATTCCCAGGCCTAACCTAGACATAACATGCGTTGTCCTGTAAAATATTGACGGAAACCAGGTTTAATCGACTGCTTCAGTGTGGTACCACATTACTATGTGATCCAAACCAGAAAAATACCCAGGATCTGTTCAACAAGTATGTGAAGAACGCGGAAATATGACCCTGATGAGGGCAAATCCCGGGCCTAACCTAGACCTAACATGAGTTGTCCTCAAAAATATTGATCGAATCCAGGTTTAATCGACTGTTTCAGTGTGGTACCACATTACTACCTGATCCAAACCAGAAAAATACCCAGGATCTGTTCAACAAGTATGTGAAGAACGCGAAAATATGACCCTGATGAGGGCAAATCCCAGACCTATACCAGACTTAACTTGCGTTGTCCTCTAAAATATTGATGGAAACCAGGTTTAATTGACTGTTTCAGTGTGGTACCACATTACTACGTGATCAAATCCAGAAAAAGCCCTGGATCTAGCCATCAAGTATGAGTAATATGCGAAAGTATGAGCCTGATGGGGGCAAATCCTAGACCTAACCCAGACCTAACATGCGTTATCCTCTCAAATATTTATCAAGACCAGCTTTAATTGAATGCTTCAGTGTGGTACCACATTACTACGTGATCCAAACCTGAAAAAACCCAGGATCCGTTCAACAAGTATGTGAAGAATGCGAAAGTATGTGTCTGTTGAAGGAAAATCCCAGGCCTCACCTAGACCTAACATGCGTTACCCTCAAAAATATTTGTCAAGACCAGGTTTAATTGAATGTTTCTGTGTGGTACCACATTACTACGTGATCCAAACCAGAAAAAACCCAGGATCTGTTCAACATGTAGTGGAAAATGCGAAAGTATGTGTCTGATGAGGGCAAATCCCAGGCCTAACCTAGACAGGACATGCGTTATCCTCTAAAATATTGATCGAAACCAGGTTTAGTCGACTGTTTCAGTGTGGTACCACATTACTACCTGATCCAAACCAGAAAAATACCCAGGATCTGTACAACAAGTATGTGAAGAATGCGAAAGTATGAGCCTGATGAGGGCAAATCCCGGACCTATCCCAGACATAACTTGCGTTATCCTCTAAAATATTGATCGAAACCAGTTTTAATCGACTATTTCAGTGAGGTACCACATTACTACGTGATCCAAACCAGAAAAATACCCAGGATCTGTTCAACAAGTATGTGAAGAACGCGGAAATATGACCCTGATGAGGGCAAATCCCAGGCCTAACCTAGACATAACATGCGTTATCCTATAAAATATTGATCGAAACCAGGTAAAATGGACTGTTTTAGTGAGGTACCGCATTACTACAGGATCCAAACTAGAAAAAGTCCAGAATCTGGCCATCAAGTATGAGAAATATGCGAAAGTACGAGCCGGATGAGAGCAAATCCCAGACCTATCCCAGACCCAACATGCGTTATCCTCTAAAACATTTATCAAGACCAGGTTTAATTGAATGTTTCAGTGTGGTACCACATTACTACGTGATCCAAACCACAAAAAACCCAGGATCCGTTCAACAAGTATGTGACGAATGCGAAAGTATGTCTCTGATGAGGGCAAATCCCAGGCCTAACATAGATCTAACATGCGTTATCCTCAAAAATATTGATCGAAACCAGGTTTAATGGACTGTTTCAGTGTGCTACCACATTACTACGTGATCCAAAGCAGAAAAATACCCAGGATCCGTTCAACAAGTATGTGAAGAACGCGAAAATATGACCCTGATGAGGGCAAATCCCAGACCTATCCCAGACCTAACTTGCGTTGTCCTCTAAAATATTGATCGAAACCAGGTTTAATGGACTGTTTCAGTGTGGTACCACAATACTACGGGATCCAAACCAGAAAAAGCCCAGGATCCGTTCAACAAGTATGTGACGAATGCGAAAGTATGTGTCTGATGAGGGCAAATCCCAGGCCTAACCTAGATCTAACATGCGTTATCCTCAAAAATATTGATCGAAACCAGGTTTAATGGACTGTTTCAGTGTGCTACCACATTACTACGTGATCCAAAGCAGAAAAATACCCAGGATCCGTTCAACAAGTATGTGAAGAATGCGAAAGTATGTGTCTGATGAGCGAAAATCCCAGGCCTAACCTAGACCTAACATGCGTTATCCTCTAAAATATTGATCGAAACCAGGTTTAATGGACTGTTTCAGTGTGCTACCACATTACTACGTGATCCAAATCAGAAAAAACCCAGGATCCGTTCAACAAGTATGTGAAGAATGCGAAAGTATGTGTCTGATGAGGGCAAATCCCGGACCTATCCCAGACATAACTTGCGTTATCCTCTAAAATATTGATCGAAACCAGGTTTAATCGACTATTTCAGTGTGGTACCACATTACTACGTGATCCAAACCAGAAAAATACCCAGGATCTGTTCAACAAGTATGTGGAGAACGCGGAAATATGAGCCTGACGACGGCAAATCCCAGACCTATCCCAGACCTAACTTGCGTTGTCCTCTAAAATATTGATCGAAACCAGGTTTAATCGACTGTTTCAGTGTGGTACCACATTACTATGTGATCCAAACCAGAAAAAAACCCAGGAACTGTACAACAAGTATGTGAAGAATGCGAAAGTATGAGCCTGACGAAGGCAAATCCCGGACCTATCCCAGACATAACTTGCGTTATCCTCTAAAATATTGATCGAAACAAGGTTTAATCGACTATTTCAGTGTGGTACCACATTACTACGTGATCCAAACCTGAAAAATACCCAGGATCTGTTCAACAAGTATGTGAAGAACGCGGAAATATGACCCTGATGAGGGCAAATCCCGGGCCTAACCTAGACCTAACATGAGTTATCCTCAAAAATATTGACCGAAACCAGGTTTAATCGACTGTTTCAGTGTGGTACCACATTACTACCTGATCCAAACCAGAAAAATACCCAGGATCTGTTCAACAAGTATGTGAAGAACGCGAAAATATGACCCTGATGAGGGCAAATCCCAGACCTATACCAGACCTAACTTGCGTTGTCCTCTATAATATTGATGGAAACCAGGTTTAATTGACTGCTTCAGTGTGGTACCACATTACTACGTGATCCAATCCAGAAAAAAACCCAGGATCTGTACAACAAGTATGTGAAGAATGCGAAAGTATGAGCCTGACGAGGGCAAATCCCGGACCTATCCCAGACATAACTTGCGTTATCCTCTAAAATATTGATCGAAATCAGGTTTAATCGACTATTTCAGTGTGGTACCACATTACTACCTGATCCAAACCAGAAAAAAACCCAGGAACTGTACAACAAGTATGTGAAGAATGCGAAAGTATGAGCCTGACGAAGGCAAATCCCGGACCTATCCCAGACATAACTTGCGTTATCCTCTAAAATATTGATCGAAATCAGGTTTAGCCGACTATTTCAGTGTGGTACCACATTACTACCTGATCCAAACCAGAAAATACCCAGGATCTGTTCAACAAGTATGTGAAGAACGCGGAAATATGACCCTGATGAGGGCAAATCCCGGGCCTAACCTAGACCTAACATGAGTTATCCTCTAAAATATTGATCGAAACCAGGTTTAATCGACTATTTCAGTGTGGTACCGCATTACTACCTGATCCAAACCAGAAAAATACCCAGGATCTGTTCAACAAGTATGTGAAGAACGCGAAAATATGACCCTGATGAGGGCAAATCCCAGACCTATCCCAGACCTAACTTGCGTTGTCCTCTAAAATATTGATGGAATCCAGGTTTAATTGACTGTTTCAGTGTGGTACCACATTAGTACGTGATCCAATCCAGAAAAAGCCCTGGATCTAGCCATCAAGTATGAGTAACATGCGAAAGTATGAGCCTGATGAGGGCAAATCATAGACCTTACCCAGACCTATCATGCGTTATCCTCTAAAATATTGATCGAAACCAGGTTAAATGGACTGTCTCAGTGTGGTACCACATTACTACAGGATCCAAACTAGAAAAAGCCCAGAGTCTGGTCATCAAGTATGAGATATATGCGAAAGTACGAGCGTGATGAGAGCAAATCCGAGACCTAACCATGACCTAACATGCGTTATTCACTAAAATATTGATCGAAACCAGCTTTAATGGACTGCTTCAGTGTGGTACCACATTACTACCTGATCCAAACCAGAAAAAACCCAGGATCTGTTCAACAAGTATGTGAAAAACGCGAAACTATGAGCCTGATGAGGGCAAATCCCAGACCTATCCCAGATCTAACATGCGTTACCCTGTAAAATATTTATCAAGACCAGGTTTAATTGAATGTTTCAGTGTGGTACCACATTACTACGTGATCCAAACCACAAAAAACCCAGGATCCGTTCAACAAGTATGTGAAGAATGCGAAAGTAAGTGTCTGTTGAGGGCAAATCCCAGGCCTAACCTAGACAGGACATGCGTTATCCTCTAAAATATTGATCGAAACCAGGTTTAGTCGACTGTTTCAGTGTGGTACCACATTACTACCTGATCCAAGCCAGAAAAGTACCCAGGATCTGTTCAACAAGTATGTGAAGAACGCGAAAATATGACCCTGATGAGGGCAAATCCAAGACCTATCCCAGACCTAACTTGCGTTGTCCTCTAAAATATTGATGGAATCCAGGTTTAATTGACTGTTTCAGTGTGGTACCACATTACTACGTGATCCAATCCAGAAAAAGCCCTGGATCTAGCTATCAAGTATGAGTAACATGCGAAAGTATGAGCCTGATGAGGGCAAATCCTAGACCTAACCCAGACCTAACATGCGTTATCCTCTAAAATATTTATCAAGACCAACTTTAATTGAATGTTTCAGTGTGGTACCACATTACTACGTGATCCAAACCTGAAAAAACCCAGGATCTGTTCAACAAGTATGTGGGGAATGCGAAAGTATGTGTCTGATGAGGGCAATTCCCAGGCCTAACCTAGACATAACATGCGTTGTCCTCTAAAATATTGATGGAAACCAGGTTTAATCGACTGCTTCAGTGTGCTACCACATTACTATGTGATCCAAACCAGAAAAATACCCAGGATCTGTTCAACAAGTATGTGAAGAACGCGGAAATATGACCCTGATGAGGGCAAATCCCGGGCCTAACCTAGACCTAACATGAGTTATCCTCAAAAATATTGATCGAAACCAGGTTTAATCGACTGTTTCAGTGTGGTACCACATTACTACCTGATCCAAACCAGAAAAATACCCAGGATCTGTTCAACAAGTTTGTGAAGAACGCGAAAATATGGCCCTGATGAGGGCAAATCCAGACCTATCCCAGACCTAACTTGCGTTGTCCTCTAAAATACTGATCGAAACCAGGTTTAATGGACTGCTTCAGTGTGCTACCACAATACTACGGGATCCAAACAAGAAAGAGCACAGAATCTGGCCACCAAGTATGAGAAATATGTGAAAGTACGAGCCTGATCAGGGCAAATCCCAGACCTATCCCAGACCTAACTTGCGTTGTAATCTAAAATATTGATCGAAACCAGGTTTAATCGACTGTTTCAGTGTGGTACCACATTACTATGTGATCCAAACCAGAAAAAAACCCAGGATCTGTACAACAAGTATGTGAAGAATGCGAAAGTATGAGCCTGACGAGGGCAAATCCCGGACCTATCCCAGACATAACTTGCGTTATCCTCAAAAATATTGATCGAAACCAGGTTTAATCGACTGTTTCAGTGTGGTACCACATTATTACCTGACCCAAACCAGAAAAATACCCAGGATCTGTTCAACAAGTATGTGAAGAACGCGAAAATATGGCCCTGATGAGGGCAAATCCCAGACCTATCCCAGACCTAACTTGCGTTGTCCTCTAAAATATTGATCGAAACCAGGTTTAATGGACTGTTTCAGTGTGGTACCACAATACTACGGGATCCAAACCAGAAAAAGCCCAGAATCTGGCCACCAAGTATGAGAAATATGCGAAAGCACGAGCCTGATCAGGGCAAATCCCAGACCTATCCCAGACCTAACTTGCGTTGTCCTCAAAAATATTGATCGAAACCAGGTTTAATCGACTGTTTCAGTGTGGTACCACATTACTATGAGATCCAAACCAGAAAAAAACCCAGGATCTGTACAACAAGTATGTGAAGAATGCGAAAGTATGAGTCTGACGAGGGCAAATCCCGGACCTATCCCAGACATAACTTGCGTTATCCTCTAAAATATTGATCGAAACCAGGTTTAATCGACTATTTCAGTGTGGTACCACATTACTACGTGATCCAAACCTGAAAAATACCCAGGATCTGTTCAACAAGTATGTGAAGAACGCGGAAATATGACCCTGATGAGGGCAAATCCCGGGCCTAACCTAGACCTAACATGAGTTGTCCTCTAAAGTATTGATCGAAACCAGGTTTAATCGACTGTTTCAGTGTGGTACCACATTACTACCTGATCCAAACCAGAAAAATACCCAGGATCTGTTCAACAAGTATGTGATGAACGCGAAAATATGACCCTGATGAGGGCAAATCCCAGACCTATACCAGACTTAACTTGCGTTGTCCTCTAAAATATTGATGGAAACCAGGTTTAATCGAGTGTTTCAGTGTGGTACCACATTACTACGTGATCCAATCCAGAAAAAGCCCTGGATCTAGCCATCAAGTATGAGTAATATGCGAAAGTATGAGCCTGATGAGGGCAAATCCCAGGCCTAACCTAGACAGAACATGCGTTATCCTCTAAAATATTGGTCGAAACCAGGTTTAATGGACTGTTTCAGTGTGCTACCACATTACTACGTGATCCAAACCAGAAAAAACTCAGGATCCGTTCAACAAGTATGTGAAGAATGCGAAAGTATGTGTCTGATGAGGGCAAATCCCAGGCCTAACCTAGTCCTAACATGCGCTACCCTCAAAAATACTGGTCGAAACCAGTTTTAATCGACTGTTTCAGTGTGGTATCACATTACTATGTGATCCAAACCAGAAAAAAACCCAGGATCTGTTCAACAAGTATGTGAAAAACGCGAAACTATGAGCCTGATGAGGGCAAATCCCAGACCTATCCCAGACCTAACATGCGTTATCCTCTAAAATATTTATCAAGAACAGGTTTAATTGAATGCTTCAGTGTGGTATCACATTACTACGTGATCAACACCACAAAAAACGCAGGATCCGTTCAACAAGTATGTGACGAATGCGAAAGTATGTGTCTGATGAGGGCAAATCCCAGGCCTAACCTAGATCCAACATGCGTTATCCTAAAAAATATTGATGGAAACCAGGTTTAATTGACTGTTTCAGTGTGGTACCACATTACTACGTGATCCAAACCAGAAAAAACACAGGATCCGTTCAACAAGTATGTGAAGAATGCGAAAGTATGTGTCTGATGAGGGCAAATCCCAGGCCTAACCTAGACAGAACATGCGTTATCCTCTAAAATATTGGTCGAAACCAGGTTTAATGGACTGTTTCAGTGTGCTACCACATTACTACGTGATCCAAACCAGAAAAAACTCAGGATCCGTTCAACAAGTATGTGAAGAATGCGAAAGTATGTGTCTGATGAGGGCAAATCCCAGGCCTAACCTAGTCCTAACATGCGCTACCCTCAAAAATACTGGTCGAAACCAGTTTTAATCGACTGTTTCAGTGTGGTATCACATTACTATGTGATCCAAACCAGAAAAAAACCCAGGATCTGTACAACAAGTATGTGAAGAATGCGAAAGTATGAGCCTGAACGAGGGCAAATCCCGGACCTATCCCAGACCTAACTTGCGTTGTCCTCTAAAATATTGATCGAAACCAGGTTTAATGGACTGTTTCAGTGTGGTACCACAATACTACGGGATCCATACCAGAAAAAGCCCAGAATCTGGCCACCAAGTATGAGAAATATGCGAAAGCACGAGTCTGATCAGGGCAAATCCCAGACCTATCCCAGACCTAACTTGCGTTGTCCTCAAAAATATTGATCGAAACCAGGTTTAATCGACTGTTTCAGTGTGGTATCACATTACTATGTTATCCAAACCAGAAAAAAACCCAGGATCTGTACAACAAGTATGTGAAGAATGCGAAAGTATGAGCCTGACGAGGGCAAATCCCGGACCTATCCCAGACATAACTTGCGTTATCCTCTAAAATATCGATCGAAACCAGGTTTAATCGACTATTTCAGTGTGGTACCACATTACTACGTGATCCAAACCTGAAAAATACCCAGGATCTGTTCAACAAGTGTGTGAAGAACGCGGAAATATGACCCTGATGAGGGCAAATCCCGGGCCTAACCTAGACCTAACGTGAGTTGTCCTCAAAGATATTGATCGAAACCAGGTTTAATCGACTGTTTCAGTGTGGTACCACATTACTACCTGATCCAAACCAGAAAAATACCCAGGATCTGTTCAACAAGTATGTGAAGAACGCGAAAATATGACCCTGATGAGGGCAAATTCCAGACCTATACCAGACTTAACTTGCGTTGTCCTCTAAAATATTGATGGAAACCAGGTTTAATTGAGTGTTTCAGTGTGGTACCACATTACTACGTGATCCAATCCAGAAAAAGCCCTGGATCTAGCCATCAAGTATGAGTAATATGCGAAAGTATGAGCCTGATGAGGGCAAATCCTAGACCTAACCCAGACCTAACATGCGTTATCCTCTAAAATATTTATCAAGACCAGGTTTAATTGAATGCTTCAGTGTGGTACCACATTACTACGTGATCCAAACCTGAAAAAACCCAGGATCTGTTTAACAAGTATGTGGAGAATGCGAAAGTATGTGTCTGATGAGGACAAATCCCAGGCCTAACCTAGACATAACAAGCGCTATCCTCTAAGATATTGATCGAAACCAGGTTAAATGGACTGTTTCAGTGTGGTACCACATTACTACGTGATCCAAACCAGAAAAAACCCAGGATCTGTTCAACAAGTATGTGAAAAACGCGAAACTATGAGCCTGATGAGGGCAAATCCCAGACCTATCCCAGACCTAACATGCGTTATCCTCTAAAATATTGATCGAAACCAGGTTTAATTGAATGCTTCAGTGTGGTACCACATTACTACGTGATCAAAACCACAAAAAACGCAGGATCCGTTCAACAAGTATGTGACGAATGCGAAAGTATGTGTCTGATGAGGGCAAATCCCAGGCCTAACCTAGATCTAACATGCGTTATCCTCAAAAATATTGATGGAAACCAGGTTTAATTGACTGTTTCAGTGTGGTACCACATTACTGCGTGATCCAATCCAGAAAAAAACCCAGGATCTGTACAACAAGTATGTGAAGAATGCGAAAGTATGAGCCTGACGAGGGCAAATCCCGGACCTATCCCAGACATAACTTGCGTTATCCTCTAAAATATTGATCGAAACCAGGTTTAATCGACTATTTCAGTGTGGTACCACATTACTACGTGATCCAAACCAGAAAAATACCCAGGATCTGTTCAACAAGTATGTGGAGAACGCGGAAATATGAGCCTGACGAGGGAAAATCCCAGGCCTAACCTAGACCTAACATGCGTTATCCTCTAAAATATTGATCGAAACAAGGTTTAATGGACTGTTTCAGTGTGCTACCACATTACTACGTGATCCAAACCAGAAAAAACACAGGATCCGTTCAACAAGTATGTGAAGAATGCGAAAGTATGTGTCTGATGAGGGCAAATCCCAGGCCTAACCTAGACAGAACATGCGTTGTCCTCTAAAATATTGATCGAAACCAGGTTTAATGGACTGTTTCAGTGTGCTACCACATTACTACGTGATCCAAACCAGAAAAAACTCAGGATCCGTTCAACAAGTATGTGAAGAACGCGGAAATATTACCCTGATGAGGGCAAATCCCAGGCCTAACCTAGACATAACATGCGTTATCCTCTAAAATATTGATCGAAACCAGGTTTAATTGAATGCTTCAGTGTGGTACCACATTACTGCGTGATCCAAACCTGAAAAAACCCAGGATCTGTTTAACAAGAATGTGGAGAATGCGAAAGTATGTGTCTGATGAGGGCAAATCCCAGGCCTAACCTAGACATAACAAGCGCTATCCCCTAAGATATTGATCGAAACCAGGTTAAATGGACTGTTTCAGTGTGGTACCACATTACTACGTGATCCAAACCAGAAAAAACCCAGGATCTGTTCAACAAGTATGTGAAAAACGCGAAACTATGAGCCTGATGAGGGCAAATCCCAGACCTATCCCAGACCTAACATGCGTTATCCTCTAAAATATTTATCAAGAACAGGTTTAATTGAATGCTTCAGTGTGGTACCACATTACTACGTGATCAAAACCACAAAAAACGCAGGATCCGTTCAACAAGTATGTGAAGAATGCGAAAGTATGTGTCTGATGAGGGCAAATCCCAGGCCTAACCTAGATCTAACATGCGTTATCCTCAAAAATATTGATGGAAACCAGGTTTAATTGACTGTTTCAGTGTGGTAACACATTACTGCGTGATCCAAACCAGAAAAAACACAGGATCCGTTCAACAAGTATGTGAAGAATGCGAAAGTATGTGTCTGATGAGGGCAAATCCCAGGCCTAACCTAGATCTAACATGCGTTATCCTCAAAAATATTGATGGAAACCAGGTTTAATTGACTGTTTCAGTGTGGTACCACATTACTGCGTGATCCAATCCAGAAAAAAACCCAGGATCTGTACAACAAGTATGTGAAGAATGCGAAAGTATGAGCCTGACGAGGGCAAATCCCGGACCTATCCCAGACATAACTTGCGTTATCCTCTAAAATATTGATCGAAACCAGGTTTAATCGACTATTTCAGTGTGGTACCACATTACTACGTGATCCAAACCAGAAAAATACCCAGGATCTGTTCAACAAGTATGTGGAGAACGCGGAAATATGAGCCTGACGAGGGCAAATCCCGGAACTATCCCAGACATAACTTGCGTTATCCTCTAAAATATTGGTCGAAACCAGGCTTAATCGACTATTTCAGTGTGGTACCACATTACTACGTGATCCAAACCAGAAAAAACCCAGGCTCCGTTCAACAAGTATGTGACGAATGCGAAAGTATGTGTGTGATGAGGGCAAATCCCAGGCCTAACCTAGACATAACATGCGCTATCCTCTAAAATATTGATCGAAACCAGGTTTAATGGACTGTTTCAGTGTGGCGCCACATTACTACCTGATCCAAACCAGAAAAATACCCAGGATCTGTTCAACAAGTATGTGGAGAACGCGGAAATATGAGGCTGACGAGGGCAAATCCCGGACCTATACCAGACCTAACTTGCGTCGACCTGTAAAATATTGATGGAAACCTGGTTTAATTGACTGTTTCAGTGTGGTACTACATTACTACGTGAACCAATCCAGAAAACGCCCTGGATCTAGCCATCAAGTATGAGTAATATGCGAAAGTATGAGCCTGATGAGGGGCAAATCCTAGACCTAACCCAGACCTAACATGCGTTATCCTCTAAAATATTTATCAAGACCAGGTTTAATTGAATGTTTCAGTGTGGTACCACATTACTACGTGATCCAAACCTGAAAAAATCCAGGATCTGTTCAAGAAGTATGTGGAGAATGCGAAAGTATGTGTCTGATGAGGGCAAATCCCAGGCCTAACCTAGACATAACATGCGTTATCCTCTAAAATATTGATCGAAACCAGGTTAAATGGACTGTTTTAGTGTGGTACCGCATTACTACAGGATCCAAACTAGAAAAAGTCCAGAATCTGGCCATCAAGTATGAGAAATATGCGAAAGTACGAGCCGGATGAGAGCAAATCCCAGACCTATCCCAGACCCAACATGCGTTATCCTCTAAAACATTTATCAAGACCAGGTTTAATTGAATGTTTCAGTGTGGTACCACATTACTACGTGATCCAAACCACAAAAAACCCAGGTTCCGTTCAACAAGTATGTGACGAATGCGAAAGTATGTGTCTGATGAGGGCAAATCCCAGGCCTAACCTAGATCTAACATGCGTTATCCTCAAAAATATTGATCGAAACCAGGTTTAATGGACTGTTTCAGTGTGCTACCACATTACTACGTGATCCAAACCAGAAAAAACACAGGATCCGTTCAACAAGTATGTGAAGAATGCGAAAGTATGTGTCTGATGAGGGCAAATCCCAGGCCTAACCTAGATCTAACATGCGTTATCCTCAAAAATATTGATCGAAACCAGGTTTAATGGACTTTTTCAGTGTGGTACCACATCACTACGTGATCCAAACCAGAAAAATACCCAGGATCCGTTCAACAAGTATGTGAAGAATGCGAAAGTATGTGTCTGATGAGGGAAAATCCCAGGCCTAACCTAGACCTAACATGCGTTATCCTCTAAAATATTAATCGAAACAAGGTTTAATGGACTGTTTCTGTGTGCTACCACATTACTACGTGATCCAAACCAGAAAAAACACAGGATCCGTTCAACAAGTATGTGAAGAATGCGAAAGTATGTGTATGATGAGGGAAAATCCCAGGCCTAACCTAGACCTAACATGCGTTATCCTCTAAAATATTGATCGAAACAAGGTTTAATGGACTGTTTCAGTGTGCTACCACATTACTAGGTGATCCAAACCAGAAAAAACACAGGATCCGTTCAACAAGTATGTGAAGAATGCGAAAGTATGTGTCTGATGACGGCAAATCCCAGGCCTAACCTAGACAGAACATGCGTTATCCTCTAAAATATTGATCGAAACCGGGTTTAATGGACTGTTTCAGTGTGCTACCACATTACTACGTGATCCAAACCAGAAAAAACTCAGGATCCGTTCAACAAGTATGTGAAGAATGCGAAAGTATGTGTCTGATGAGGGCAAATCCCAGGCCTAAACTAGACCTAACATGCGCTACCCCCAAAAATACTGGTCGAAACCAGTTTTAATCGACTGTTTCAGTGTGGTATCACATTACTATGTGATCCAAACCAAAAAAAAACCCAGGATCTGTACAACAAGTATGTGAAGAATGCGAAAGTATGAGCCTGAACGAGGGCAAATCGCGGACCTATCCCAGACATAACTTGCGTTATCCTCTAAAATATTGGTCGAAACCAGGTTTAATCGACTATTTCAGTGTGGTACCACATTACTACGTGATCCAAACCAGAAAAATACCCAAGATCTGTTCAACAAGTATGTGGAGAACGCGGAAATATGAGCCTGACGAGGGCAAATCCCGGACCTATCCCAGACATAACTTGCGTTATCCTCTAAAATATTGGTCGAAACCAGGTTTAATCGACTATTTCAGTGTGGTACCACATTACTACGGGATCCAAACCAGAAAAAACCCAGGCTCCGTTCAACAAGTATATGACGAATGCGAAAGTATGTGTGTGATGAGGGCAAATCCCAGGCCTAACCTAGACATAACATGCGCTATCCTCTAAAATATTGATCGAAACCAGGTTTAATGGACTGTTTCAGTGTGGTGCCACATTACTACCTGATCCAAACCAGAAAAATACCCAGGATCTGTTCAACAAGTATGTGGAGAACGCGGAAATATGAGCCTGACGAGGGCAAATCCCGGACCTATCCCTGACATAACTTGCGTTATCCTCTAAAATATTGGTCGAAACCAGGTTTAATCGACTATTTCAGTGTGGTACCACATTACTACGTGATCCAAACCAGAAAAATACCCATGATCTGTTCAACAAGTATGTGGAGAACGCGGAAATATGAGCCTGACGAGGGCAAATCCCGGACCTATCCCAGACATAACTTGCGTTATCCTCTAAAATATTGGTCGAAACCAGGTTTAATCGACTATTTCAGTGTGGTACCACATTACTACGGGATCCAAACCAGAAAAACCCCAGGCTCCGTTCAACAAGTATGTGACGAATGCGAAAGTATGTGTGTGATGAGGGCAAATCCCAGGCCTAACCTAGACATAACATGCGCTATCCTCTAAAATATTGGCCGAAACCAGGTTTAATCGACTATTTCAGTGTGGTACCACATTACTACGTGATCCAAACCAGAAAAATACCCAGGATCTGTTCAACAAGTATGTGGAGAACGCGGAAATATGAGCCTGACGAGGGCAAATCCCGGACCTATCCCAGACATAACTTGCGTTATCCTCTAAAATATTGGTCGAAACCAGGTTTAATCGACTATTTCAGTGTGGTACCACATTACTACGTGATCCAAACCAGAAAATACCCAGGATCTGTTCAACAAGAATGTGAAGAACGCGGAAATATGACCCTGGTGAGGGCAAATCCCGGGCCTAACCTAGACCTAACATGAGTTATCCTCGAAAATATTGATCGAAACCAGGTTTAATCGACTGTTTCAGTGTGGTGCCACTTTACTACCTGATCCAAACCAGAAAAATACCCAGGATCTGTTCAACAAGTATGTGAAGAGCGCGAAAATATGACCCTGATGAGGGCAAATCCCAGTCCTATACCAGACCTAACTTGCGTTGACCTCTAAAATATTGATGGAAACCTGGTTTAATTGACTGTTTCAGTGTGGTACTACATTACTACGTGATCCAATCCAGAAAAAGCCCTGGATCTAGCCGTCAAGTATGAGTAATATGCGAAAGTATGAGCCTGATGAGGGGCAAATCCTAGACCTAACCCAGACCTAACATGCGTTATCCTCTAAAATATTTATCAAGACCAGGTTTAATTGAATGTTTCAGTGTGGTACCACATTACTACGTGATCCAAACCTGAAAAAATCCAGGATCTGTTCAACAAGTATGTGACGAATGCGAAAGTATGTGTCTGATGAGGGCAAATCCCAGGCCTAACCTAGATTTAACATGCGTTATCCTCAAAAATATTGATCGAAACCAGGTTTAATGGACTTTTTCAGTGTGGTACCACATCACTACGTGATCCAAACCAGAAAAATACCCAGGATCCGTTCATCAAGTATGTGAAGAATGCGAAAGCATGTGTCTGATGAGAGAAAATCCCAGGCCTAACCTAGACCTAACATGCGTTATCCTCTAAAATATTGATCGAAACAAGGTTTAATGGACTGCTTCAGTGTGCTACCACATTACTACGTGATCCAAACCAGAAAAAACACAGGATCCGTTCAACAAGTATCTGAAGAATGCGAAAGTATGTGTCTGATGAGGGCAAATCCCAGGCCTAACCTAGACAGAACATGCGTTATCCTCTAAAATATTGATCGAAACCAGGTTTAATGGACTGTTTCAGTGTGGTACCACATCACTACGTGATCCAAACCACAAAAAACCCAGGTTCCGTTCAACAAGTATGTGACGAATGCGAAAGTATGTGTCTGATGAGGGCAAATCCCAGGCCTAACCTAGACCTAACATGCGTTATCCTCTAAAATATTGATCGAAACAAGGTTTAATGGACTGTTTCAGTGTGCTACCACATTACTACGTGATCCAAACCAGAAAAAACTCAGGATCCGTTCAACAAGTATGTGAAGAATGCGAAAGTATGTGTCTGATGAGGGCAAATCCCAGGCCTAACCTAGACCTAACATGCGCTACGCTCAAAAATACTGGTCGAAACCAGGTTTAATGGACTTTTTCAGTGTGGTACCACATCACTACGTGATCCAAACCAGAAAAATACCCAGGATCCGTTCAACAAGTATGTGAAGAATGCGAAAGTATGTGTCTGATGAGGGAAAATCCCAGGCCTAACCTAGACCTAACATGCGTTATCCTCTAAAATATTGATCGAAACAAGGTTTAATGGACTGTTTCAGTGTGCTACCACATTACTACGTGATCCAAACCAGAAAAAACACAGGATCCGTTCAACAAGTATGTGAAGAATGCGAAAGTATGTGTCTGATGAGGGCAAATCCCAGGCCTAACCTAGACAGAACATGCGTTATCCTCTAAAATATTGATCGAAACCGGGTTTAATGGACTGTTTCAGTGTACTACCACATTACTACGTGATCCAAACCAGAAAAAACTCAGGATCCGTTCAACAAGTATGTGAAGAATGCGAAAGTATGTGTCTGATGAGGGCAAATCCCAGACCTAACCTAGACCTAACATGCGCTACCCTCAAAAATACTGGCCGAAACCAGTTTTAATCGACTGTTTCAGTGTGGTATCACATTACTATGTGATCCAAACCAGAAAAAAACCCAGGATCTGTACAACAAGTATGTGAAGAATGCGAAAATATCAGCCTGAACGAGGGCAAATCGCGGACCTATCCCAGACATAACTTGCGTTATCCTCTAAAATATTGGTCGAAACCAGGTTTAATCGACTATTTCAGTGTGGTACCACATTACTACGTGATCCAAACCAGAAAAATACTCAAGATCTGTTCAACAAGTATGTGGAGAACGCGGAAATATGAGCCTGACGAGGGCAAATCCCGGACCTATCCCAGACATAACTTGCGTTATCCTCTAAAATGTTGGTCGAAACCAGGTTTAATCGACTATTTCAGTGTGGTACCACATTACTACGGGATCCAAACCAGAAAAAACCCAGGCTCCGTTCAACAAGTATGTGACGAATGCGAAAGTATGTGTGTGATGAGGGCAAATCCCAGGCCTAACCTAGACATAACATGCGCTATCCTCTAAAATATTGATCGAAACCAGGTTTAATGGACTGTTTCAGTGTGGTGCCACATTACTACCTGATCCAAACCAGAAAAATACCCAGGATCTGTTCAACAAGTATGTGGAGAACGCGGAAATATGAGCCTGACGAGGGCAAATCCCGGACCTATCCCAGACATAACTTGCGTTATCCTCTAAAATATTGGTCGAAACCAGGTTTAGTCGACTATTTCAGTGTGGTACCACATTACTACGGGATCCAAACCAGAAAAAACCCAGGCTGCGTTCAACAAGTATGTGGAGAACGCGGAAATATGAGCCTGACGAGGGCAAATCCCGGACCTATCCCGGACATAACTTGCGTTATCCTCTAAAATATTGGTCGAAACCAGGTTTAATCGACTATTTCAGTGTGGTACCACATTACTACGTGATCCAAACCAGAAAAATACCCAAGATCTGTTCAACAAGTATGTGGAGAACGCGGAAATATGAGCCTGACGAGGGCAAATCCCGGACCTATCCCAGACATAACTTGCGTTGACCTCTAAAATATTGATGGAAACATGGTTTAATTGACTGTTTCAGTGTGGTACTACATTACTACGTGATCCTATCCAGAAAAAGCCCTGGATCTAGCCATCAAGTATGAGTAATATGCGAAAGTATGAGCCTGATGAGGGGCAAATCCTAGACCTAACCCAGACCTAACATGCGTTATCCTCTAAAATATTTATCAAGATCAGGTTTAATTGAATGTTTCAGTGTGGTACCACATTACTACGTGATCCAAACCACAAAAAACCCAGAATCCGTTCAACAAGTATGTGACGAATGCGAAAGTATGTGTCTGATGAGGGCAAATCCCAGGCCTAACCTAGATTTAACATGCGTTATCCTCAAAAACATTTATCAAGACCAGGTTTAATTGAATGTTTCAGTGTGGTACCACATAACTACGTGATCCAAACCACAAAAAACCCAGGATCCGTTCAACAAGTATGTGACGAATGCGAAAGTATGTGTCTGATGAGGGCAAATCCCAGGCCTAACCTAGACCTAACATGCGTTATCCTCTAAAATATTGATCGAAACAAGGTTTAATGGACTGTTTCAGTGTGCTACCACATTACTACGTGATCCAAACCAGAAAAAACTCAGGATCCGTTCAACAAGTATGTGAAGAATGCGAAAGTATGTGTCTGATGAGGGCAAATCCCAGGCCTAACCTAGACCTAACATGCGCTACGCTCAAAAATACTGGTCGAAACCAGGTTTAATCGACTGTTTCAGTGTGGTATCACATTACTATGTGATCCAAACCAGAAAAAAACCCAGGATCTGTACAACAGGTATGTGACGAATGCGAAAGTATGTGTCTGATGAGGGCAAATCCCAGGCCTAACCTAGATCTAACATGCGTTATCCTCAAAAATATTGATCGAAACCAGGTTTAATGGACTTTTTCAGTGTGGTACCACATCACTACGTGATCCAAACCAGAAAAATACCCAGGATCCGTTCAACAAGTATGTGAAGAATGCGAAAGTATGTGTCTGATGAGGGAAAATCCCAGGCCTAACCTAGACATAACTTGCGTTATCCTCTAAAATATTGGTCGAAACCAGGTTTAATCGACTATTTCAGTGTGGTACCACATTACTACGGGATCCAAACCAGAAAAAACCCAGGCTCCGTTCAACAAGTATGTGACGAATGCGAAAGTATGTGTCTGATGAGGGAAAATCCCAGGCCTAACCTAGACCTAACATGCGTTATCCTCTAAAATATTGATCGAAACAAGGTTTAATGGACTGTTTCAGTGTGCTACCACATTACTACGTGATCCAAACCAGAAAAAACTCAGGATCCGTTCAACAAGTATGTGAAGAATGCGAAAGTATGTGTCTGATGAGGGCAAATCCCAGGCCTAACCTAGACCTAACATGCGCTACGCTCAAAAATACTGGTCGAAACCAGGTTTAATCGACTGTTTCAGTGTGGTATCACATTACTATGTGATCCAAACCAGAAAAAAACCCAGGATCTGTACAACAGGTATGTGACGAATGCGAAAGTATGTGTCTGATGAGGGCAAATCCCAGGCCTAACCTAGATCTAACATGCGTTATCCTCAAAAATATTGATCGAAACCAGGTTTAATGGACTTTTTCAGTGTGGTACCACATCACTACGTGATCCAAACCAGAAAAATACCCAGGATCCGTTCAACAAGTATGTGAAGAATGCGAAAGTATGTGTCTGATGAGGGAAAATCCCAGGCCTAACCTAGACATAACTTGCGTTATCCTCTAAAATATTGGTCGAAACCAGGTTTAATCGACTATTTCAGTGTGGTACCACATTACTACGGGATCCAAACCAGAAAAAACCCAGGCTCCGTTCAACAAGTATGTGACGAATGCGAAAGTATGTGTCTGATGAGGGAAAATCCCAGGCCTAACCTAGACCTAACATGCGTTATCCTCTAAAATATTGATCGAAACAAGGTTTAATGGACTGTTTCAGTGTGCTACCACATTACTACGTGATCCAAACCAGAAAAAACACAGGATCCGTTCAACAAGTATGTGATGAATGCGAAAGTATGTGTCTGATGAGGGCAAATCCCAGGCCTAACCTAGACCTAACATGCGCTACCCTCAAAAATACTGGTCGAAACCAGTTTTAATCGACTGTTTCAGTGTGGTATCACATTACTATGTGATCCAAACCAGAAAAAAACCCAGGATCTGTACAACAAGTATGTGAAGAACGCGGAAATATGACCCTGATGAGGGCAAATCCCGGGCCTAACCTAGATCTAACATGAGTTATCCTCGAAAATATTGATCGAAACCAGGTTTAATCGACTGTTTCAGTGTGGTGCCACATTACTACCTGATCCAAACCAGAAAAATACCCAGGATCTGTTCAACAAGTATGTGAAGAACGCGAAAATATGACCCTGATGAGGGCAAATCCCAGTCCTATACCAGACCTAACTTGCGTTGACCTCTAAAATATTGATGGAAACCTGGTTTAATTGACTGTTTCAGTGTGGTACTACATTGCTACGTGATCCTATCCAGAAAAAGCCCTGGATCTAGCCATCAAGTATGAGTAATATGCGAAAGTATGAGCCTGATGAGGGGCAAATCCTAGACCTAACCCAGACCTAACATGCGTTATCCTCTAAAATATTTATCAAGACCAGGTTTAATTGAATGTTTCAGTGTGGTACCACATTACTACGTGATCCAAACCTGAAAAAATCCAGGATTTGTTCAACAAGTATGTGGAGAGTGCGAAAGTATGTGTCTGATGAGGGCAAATCCCAGGCCTAACCTAGACATAACATGCGGTATCCTCTAAAATATTGATCGAAACCAGGTTAAATGGACTGTTTTAGTGTGGTACCGCATTACTACAGGATCCAAACTAGAAAAAGTCCAGAATCTGGCCATCAAGTATGAGAAATATGCGAAAGTACGAGCCGGATGAGAGCAAATCCCAGACCTATCCCAGACCCAACATGCGTTATCCTCTAAAACATTTATCAAGACCAGGTTTAATTGAATGTTTCAGTGTGGTACCACATTACTACGTGATCCAAACCACAAAAAACCCAGGATCCGTTCAACAAGTATGTGACGAATGCGAAAGTATGTGTCTGATGAGGGCAAATCCCAGGCCTAACCTAGATTTAACATGCGCTACGCTCAAAAATACTGGTCGAAACCAGGTTTATTGAATGTTTCAGTGTGGTACCACATTACTACGTGATCCAAACCTGAAAAAACCCAGGATCTGTTCAACAAGTATGTGGAGAATGCGAAAGTATGTGTCTGATGAGGGTAAATCACAGGCCTAACCTAGACATAACATGCGCTATCCTCTAAAATATTGATCGAAACCAGGTTTAATGGACTGTTTCAGTGTGCTACAACATTACTACGTGATCCAAACCAGAAAAAACTCAGGATCCGTTCAACAAGTATGTGAAGAATGCGAAAGTATGTGTCTGATGAGGGCAAATCCCAGGCCTAACCTAGACCTAACATGCGCTACGCTCAAAAATACTGGTCGAAACCAGGTTTATTGAATGTTTCAGTGTGTTACCACATTACTACGTGATCCAAACCTGAAAAAACCCAGGATCTGTTCAACAAGTATGTGGAGAATGCGAAAGTATGTGTCTGATGAGGGTAAATCCCAGGCCTAACCTAGACATAACATGCGCTATCCTCTAAAATATTCATCGAAACCAGGTTTAATGGACTGTTTCAGTGTGCTACCACATTACTACGTGATCCAAACCAGAAAAAACTCAGGATCCGTTCAACAAGTATGTGAAGAATGCGAAAGTATGTGTCTGATGAGGGCAAATCCCAGGCCTAACCTAGACCTAACATGCGCTACGCTCAAAAATACTGGTCGAAACCAGGTTTATTGAATGTTTCAGTGTGGTACCACATTACTACGTGATCCAAACCTGAAAAAACCCAGGATCTGTTCAACAAGTATGTGAAGAACGCGAAAATATGACCCTGTTGAGGGCAAATCCCAGACCTATACCAGACCTAACTTGCGTTGTCCTCTAAAATATTGATGGAAACCAGGTTTAATTGACTGTTTCAGTGTGGTACCACATCATTACGTGATCCAAACCAGAAAAATACCCAGGATCCGTTCAACAAGTATGTGAAGAATGCGAAAGTATGTGTCTGATGAGGGAAAATCCCAGGCCTAACCTAGACCTAACATGCGTTATCCTCTAAAATATTGATCGAAACCAGGTTTAATGGACAGTCTCAGTGTGCTACCACATTACTACGTTATCCAAACCAGAAAAAACCCGGAATCCGTTCAACAAGTATGTGAAGAATGCGAAAGTATGTGTCTGATGAGGGCAAATCTCAGGCCTAACGTAGACAGAACATGCGTTATCCTCTAAAATATTGATCGAAACCGGGTTTAATGGACTGTTTCAGTGTGGTACCACATTACTACGTGATCCAAACCAGAAAAAACCCAGGATCTTTTCAACAAGTATGTGAAAAACGCGAAACTATGAGCCTGATGAGGGCAAATCCCAGACCTATCCCAGACCCAACATGCGTTATCCTCTAAAACATTTATCAAGACCAGGTTTAATTGAATGTTTCAGCGTGGTACCACATTACTACGTGATCCAAACCACAAAAAACCCAGGATCCGTTCAACAAGTATGTGACGAATGCGAAAGTATGTGTCTGATGAGGGCAAATCCCAGGCCTAACCTAGACATAACATGCGTTATCCTCTAAAATACTGATCGAAACCAGGTTAAATGGACTGTTTCAGTGTGGTACCACATAACTACGTGATCCAAACCAGAAAAATACCCAGGATCCGTTCAACAAGTATGTGAAGAATGCGAAAGTATGTGTCTGATGAGGTAAAATCCCAGGCCTAACCTAGACCTAACATGCGTTATCCTCTAAAATATTGATCGGAACCAGGTTTAATGGACTGTTTCAGTGTGCTACCACATTACTACGTGATCCAAACCAGAAAAAACCCGGAATCCGTTCAACAAGTATGTGAAGAATGCGAAAGTATGTGTCTGATGAGGGCAAATCCCAGGCCTATCCTAGACAGAACATGCGTTATCCTCTAAAATATTGATCGAAACCGGGTTTAATGGACTGTTTCAGTGTGCTACCACATTGCTACGTGATCCAAACCAGAAAAAACCCAGGATCCGTTCAACAAGTATGTGAAGAATGCGAAAGTATGTGTCTGATGCGGGCAAATCCCGGACTTATCCCAGACATAACTTGCGTTATCCTCTAAAATATTGGCCGAAACCAGGTTTAATCGACTATTTCAGTGTGGTACCACATTACTACGTGATCCAAACCAGAAAAATACCCAGGATCTGTTCAACAAGTAAGTGAAGAACGCGGAAATATGACCCTGATGAGGGCAAATCCCGGGCCTAACCTAGACCTAACATGAGTTATCCTCAAAAATATTGACCGAAACCAGGTTTAGTCGACTGTTTCAGTGTGGTACCACTTTACTACCTGATCCAAACCAGAAAAATACCCAGGATCTGTTCAACAAGTATGTGAAGAACGCGAAAATATGACCCTGATGAGGGCAAATCCCAGACCTATACCAGACCTAACTTGGGTTGACCTCTAAAATATTGATGGAAACCAGGTTTAATTGACTGTTTCAGTGTGGTACCACATTACTACCTGATCCAAACCAGAAAAATACCCAGGATCTGTTCAACAAGTATGTGGAGAACGCGGAAATATGAGCCTGACGAGGGCAAATCCCGGACCTATCCCGGACATAACTTGCGTTATCCTCTAAAATATTGGTCGAAACCAGGTTTAATCGACTATTTCAGTGTGGTACCACATTACTACAGGATCCAAACTAGAAAAAGTCCAGAATCTGGCCATCAAGTATGAGAAATATGCGAAAGTACGAGCCGGATGAGAGCAAATCCCAGACCTATCCCAGACCCAACATGCGTTATCCTCTAAAACATTTATCAAGACCAGGTTTAATTGAATGTTTCAGTGTGGTACCACATAACTACGTGATCCAAACCACAAAAACCCCAGGATCCGTTCAACAAGTATGTGACGAATGCGAAAGTATGTGTCTGATGAGGGCAAATCCCAGGCCTAACCTAGATTTAACATGCGTTATCCTCAAAAATATTGATCGAAACCAGGTTTAATGGACTTTTTCAGTGTGGTACCACATCACTACGTGATCCAAACCAGAAAAATACCCAGGATCCGTTCATCAAGTATGTGAAGAATGCGAAAGCATGTGTCTGATGAGAGAAAATCCCAGGCCTAACCTAGACCTAACATGCGTTATCCTCTAAAATATTGATCGAAACAAGGTTTAATGGACTGTTTCAGTGTGCTACCACATTACTACGTGATCCAAACCAGAAAAAACACAGGATCCGTTCAACAAGTATGTGAAGAATGCGAAAGTATGTGTCTGATGAGGGCAAATCCCAGGCCTAACCTAGACAGAACATGCGTTATCCTCTAAAATATTGATCGAAACCAGGTTTAATGGACTGTTTCAGTGTGGTACCACATCACTACGTGATCCAAACCACAAAAAACCCAGGTTCCGTTCAACAAGTATGTGACGAATGCGAAAGTATGTGTCTGATGAGGGCAAATCCCAGGCCTAACCTAGATCTAACATGCGTTATCCTCAAAAATATTGATCGAAACCAGGTTTAATGGACTCTTTCAGTGTGCTACCACATTACTACGTGATCCAAACCAGAAAAAACACAGGATCCGTTCAACAAGTATGTGAAGAATGCGAAAGTATGTGTCTGATGAGGGCAAATCCCAGGCCTAACCTAGATCTAACATGCGTTATCCTCAAAAATATTGATCGAAACCAGGTTTAATGGACTTTTTCAGTGTGGTACCACATCACTACGTGATCCAAACCAGAAAAATACCCAGGATCCGTTCAACAAGTATGTGAAGAATGCGAAAGTATGTGTCTGATGAGGGAAAATCCCAGGCCTAACCTAGACCTAACATGCGTTATCCTCTAAAATATTGATCGAAACAAGGTTTAATGGACTGTTTCAGTGTGCTACCACATTACTACGTGATCCAAACCAGAAAAAACACAGGATCCGTTCAACAAGTATGTGAAGAATGCGAAAGCATGTGTCTGATGAGGGCAAATCCCAGGCCTAACCTAGACAGAACATGCGTTATCCTCTAAAATATTGATCGAAACCGGGTTTAATGGACTGTTTCAGTGTACTACCACATTACTACGTGATCCAAACCAGAAAAAACTCAGGATCCGTTCAACAAGTATGTGAAGAATGCGAAAGTATGTGTCTGATGAGGGCAAATCCCAGACCTAACCTAGACCTAACATGCGCTACCCTCAAAAATACTGGCCGAAACCAGTTTTAATCGACTGTTTCAGTGTGGTATCACATTACTATGTGATCCAAACCAGAAAAAAACCCAGGATCTGTACAACAAGTATGTGAAGAATGCGAAAGTATGAGCCTGACGAGGGCAAATCCCGGACCTATCCCAAACGTAACTTGCGTTATCCTCAAAAATATTGGCCGAAACCAGGTTTAGTCGACTGTTTCAGTGTGGTCCCACTTTACTACCTGATCCAAACCAGAAAAATACCCAGGATCTGTTCAACAAGTATGTGAAGAACGCGAAAATATGACCCTGATGAGGGCAAATCCCAGACCTATACCAGACCTAACTTGGGTTGACCTCTAAAATATTGATGGAAACCAGGTTTAATTGACTGTTTCAGTGTGGTACCACATTACTACCTGATCCAAACCAGAAAAATACCCAGGATCTGTTCAACAAGTATGTGGAGAACGCGGAAATATGAGCCTGACGAGGGCAAATCCCGGACCTATCCCGGACATAACTTGCGTTATCCTCTAAAATATTGGTCGAAACCAGGTTTAATCGACTATTTCAGTGTGGTACCACATTACTACAGGATCCAAACTAGAAAAAGTCCAGAATCTGGCCATCAAGTATGAGAAATATGCGATAGTACGAGCCGGATGAGAGCAAATCCCAGACCTATCCCAGACCCAACATGCGTTATCCTCTAAAACATTTATCAAGACCAGGTTTAATTGAATGTTTCAGTGTGGTACCACATAACTACGTGATCCAAACCACAAAAAACCCAGGATCCGTTCAACAAGTATGTGACGAATGCGAAAGTATGTGTCTGATGAGGGCAAATCCCAGGCCTAACCTAGATTTAACATGCGTTATCCTCAAAACTATTGATCGAAACCAGGTTTAATGGACTTTTTCAGTGTGGTACCACATCACTACGTGATCCAAACCAGAAAAATACCCAGGATCCGTTCATCAAGTATGTGAAGAATGCGAAAGCATGTGTCTGATGAGAGAAAATCCCAGGCCTAACCTAGACCTAACATGCGTTATCCTCTAAAATATTGATCGAAACAAGGTTTAATGGACTGTTTCAGTGTGCTACCACATTACTACGTGATCCAAACCAGAAAAAACACAGGATCCGTTCAACAAGTATATGAAGAATGCGAAAGTATGTGTCTGATGAGGGCAAATCCCAGGCCTAACCTAGACAGAACATGCGTTATCCTCTAAAATATTGATCGAAACCAGGTTTAATGGACTGTTTCAGTGTGGTACCACATCACTACGTGATCCAAACCACAAAAAACCCAGGTTCCGTTCAACAAGTATGTGACGAATGCGAAAGTATGTGTCTGATGAGGGCAAATCCCAGGCCTAACCTAGATCTAACATGCGTTATCCTCAAAAATATTGATCGAAACCAGGTTTAATGGACTGTTTCAGTGTGCTACCACATTACTACGTGATCCAAACCAGAAAAAACACAGGATCCGTTCAACAAGTATGTGAAGAATGCGAAAGTATGTGTCTGATGAGGGCAAATCCCAGGCCTAACCTAGATCTAACATGCGTTATCCTCAAAAATATTGATCGAAACCAGGTTTAATGGACTTTTTCAGTGTGGTACCACATCACTACGTGATCCAAACCAGAAAAATACCCAGGATCCGTTCAACAAGTATGTGAAGAATGCGAAAGTATGTGTCTGATGAGGGAAAATCCCAGGCCTAACCTAGACCTAACATGCGTTATCCTCTAAAATATTGATCGAAACAAGGTTTAATGGACTGTTTCAGTGTGCTACCACATTACTACGTGATCCAAACCAGAAAAAACACAGGATCCGTTCAACAAGTATGTGAAGAATGCGAAAGTATGTGTCTGATGAGGGCAAATCCCAGGCCTAACCTAGACAGAACATGCGTTATCCTCTAAAATATTGATCGAAACCGGGTTTAATGGACTGTTTCAGTGTACTACCACATTACTACGTGATCCAAACCAGAAAAAACTCAGGATCCGTTCAACAAGTATGTGAAGAATGCGAAAGTATGTGTCTGATGAGGGCAAATCCCAGACCTAACCTAGACCTAACATGCGCTACCCTCAAAAATACTGGCCGAAACCAGTTTTAATCGACTGTTTCAGTGTGGTATCACATTACTATGTGATCCAAACCAGAAAAAAACCCAGGATCTGTACAACAAGTATGTGAAGAATGCGAAAGTATGAGCCTGACGAGGGCAAATCCCGGACCTATCCCAAACGTAACTTGCGTTATCCTCTAAAATATTGACCGAAACCAGGTTTAATCGACTGTTTCAGTGTGGTACCACATTACTACCTGATCCAAACCAGAAAAATACCCAGGATCTGTTCAACAAGTATGTGAAGAACGCGAAAATATGACCCTGATGAGGGCAAATCCCAGACTTATCCCAGACCTAACATGCGTTATCCTCTAAAATATTTATCAAGACCAGGTTTAATTGAATGTTTCAGTGTGGTACCACATTACTACCTGATCCAAACCAGAAAAATACCCCGGATCTGTTCAACAAGTATGTGAAGAACGCGAAAATATGACCCTGATGAGGGCAAATCCCAGACCTATCCCAGACCTAACTTGCGCTGTCCTCTAAAATATTGATGGAAACCAGGTTTAATTGACTGTCTCAGTGTGGTACCACATTACTACAGGATCCAAACTAGAAAAAGCCCAGAATCTGGCCATCAAGTATGAGAAATATGCGAAATTACGAGCCTGATGAGAGCAAATCCCAGACCTAACCATGACCTAACATGCGTTATTCTCTGAAATATTGATCGAAACCAGGTTTAATGGACTGTTTCAGTGTGGTACCACATTACTACGTGATCCAAACCAGAAAAAACCCAGGATCTGTTCAACAAGTATGTGAAAAACGCGAAACTATGAGCCTGATGAGGGCAAATCCCAGACCTATCCCAGACCTAACATGCGTTATCCTCTAAAATATTTATCATGACTAGGTTTAATTGAATGTTTCAGTGTGGTACCACATTACTACGTGATCCAAACCACAAAAAACCCAGGATCCGTTCAACAAGTATGTGACGAATGCGAAAGTATGTGTCTGATGAGGGAAAATCCCAGGCCTAACCTAGACCTAACATGCGTTACCCTCAAAAATATTTATCAAGACCAGGTTTAATTGAATATTTCAGTGTGGTACCACATTACTACGTGATCCAAACAGGAAAAAACCCAGGATCTGTTCAACATGTATGTGGAAAATGCGAAAGTATGTGTCTGATGAGGGCAAGTCCCAGGCCTAACCTAGACAGAACATGCGTTATCCTCTAAAATATTGATGGAAACCAGGTTTAATTGACTGTTTCAGTGTGGTACCACATTACTACGTGATCCAATCCAGAAAAAGCCCTGGATCTAGCCATCAAGTATGAGTAACATGCGAAAGTATGAGCCTGATGAGGGCAAATCCTAGACCTAACCCAGACCTAACATGCGTTATCCTCTAAAATATTTATCAAGACCAGGTTTAATTGAATGTTTCAGTGTGGTACCACATAACTACGTGATCCAAAACTGAAAAATCCCAGGATCTGTTCAACAAGTATGTAGAGAATGCGAAAGTATGTGTCTGATGAGGGCGAATCCCAGGCCTAACCTAGACATAACATGCGTTATTCTCTGAAATATTGATCGAAACCAGGTTTAATTGTCTGTTTCAGTGTGGTACCACATTACTACGTGATCCAATCCAGAAAAAGCCCTGGATCTAGCCATCAAGTATGAGTAACATGCGAAAGTATGAGCCTGATGAGAGCAAATCCTAGACCTAACCCAGACCTAACATGCGTTATCCTCTAAAATATTTATCAAGACCAGGTTTAATTGAATGTTTCAGTGTGGTACCACATAACTACGTGATCCAAACCTGAAAAAACCCAGGATCTGTTCAACAAGTATGTGGAGAATGCGAAAGTATGTGTCTGATGAGGGCAAATCCCAGGCCTAACCTAGACATAACATGCGTTATTCTCTGAAATATTTATCAAGACCAGGTTTAATGGACTGTTTCAGTGTGGTACCACAATACTACGTGATCCAAACCAGAAAAAGCCCAGAATCTGGCCCCCAAGTATGAGAAATATGCGAAAGTACGAGACTGATCAGGGCAAATCCCAGACCTCTCCCAGACCTAACTTGCGTTGTCCTCTAAAATATTGATCGAAACCAGGTTTAATCGACTGTTCCAGTGTGGTACCACATTACTATGTGATCCAAACCAGAAAAAAACCCTGGATCTGTACAAGTATGTGACGAATGCGAAAGTATGAGCCTGACGGGGGCAAATCCCGGACCTATCCCAGACATAACTTGCGTTATCCTCTAAAATATTTATCAAGACCAGGTTTAATTGAATGTTTCAGTGTGGTACCACATTACTACGTGATCCAAACCACAAAAAACCCAGGATCCGTTCAAAAAGTATGTGACGAATGCGAATGTATGCGTATGATGAGGGCAAATCCCAGGCCTGACCTAGATCTAACATGCGTTATCCTCAAGAATATTGATCGAAACCAGGTTTAATCGACTGTTTCAGTGTGCTACCACATTACTACGTGATCCAAAGCAGAAAAAACCAAGGATCCGTTCAACAAGTATGTGAAGAATGCGAAAGTATGTGTCTGATGAGGGAAAATCCCAGGCCTAACCTAGACCTAACATGCGTTACCCTCAAAAATATTTATCAAGACCAGGTTTAATTGAATGTTTCAGTGTGGTACCACATTACTACGTGATCCAAACCAGAAAAAGCCCAGAATCTGGCCACCAAGTATGAGAAATATGCGAAAGTACGAGCCTGATCAGGGCAAATCCCAGACCTATCCCAGACCTAACTTGCGTTGTCCTCTAAAATATTGACAGAAACCAGGTTTAATCGACTGTTTCAGTGTGGTACCACATTACTATGTGATCCAAACCAGAAAAAAACCCAGGATCTGTACAACAAGTATGTGAAGAATGCGAAAGTATGAGCCTGACGAGGGCAAATCCCGGACCTATCCCAAACATAACTTGCGTTATCCTCTAAAATATTGACCGAAACCTGGTTTAATCGACTGTTTCAGTGTGGTACCACATTACTACCTGATCCAAACCAGAAAAATACCCAGGATCTGTTCAACAAGTATGTGAAGAACGCGAAAATATGACCCTGATGAGGGCAAATCCCTGACCTAACCTAGACCTAACATGAGTTATTCTCTAAAATGATGATCGAAACCAGGTTTAATGGACTGGTTCAGTGTGCTACCACATTACTACGTCCTCCAATCCAGAAAAAGCCCAGAAACTGGCCACCAAGTATGAGAAATATGCGAAAGTACGAGCCTGATGAGAGCAAATCCCAGACCTATCCCGGACCTAACTTGCGTTGTCCTCTAAAATATTTATCAAGACCAGGTTTAATTGAATATCTCAGTGTGGTACCACATTACTACGTGATCCAAACCTGAAAAAATCCAGGATCTGTTCAACAAGTATGTGGAGAATGCGAGAGTATTTGTCTGATGAGGACAAATCCCAGGCCTAACCTAGACATAACATGCGTTATTCTCTGAAGTATAGATCGAAACCAGGTTTAATGGACTGTTTCAGTGTGGTACCACATTACTACGTGATCCAAACCAGAAAAAACCCAGGATATGTTCAACAAGTATGTGAAAAACGCGAAACTATGAGCCTGATGAGGGCATATCCCAGACCTATCCCAGACCTAACATGCGTTATCCTCTAAAATATTGATGGAAACCAGGTTTAATTGACTGTTTCAGTGTGGTACCACATTACTACCTGATCCAAACCAGAAAAATACCCAGGATCTGTTCAACAAGTATGTGAAGAATGCGAAAGTACGAGCCTGATCAGGGCAAATCCCAGACCTATCCCAGACCTAACTTGCGTTGTCCTCTAAAATATTGACAGAAACCAGGTTTAATCGACTGTTTCAGTGTGGTACCACATTACTATGTGATCCAAACCAGAAAAAAACCAAGGATCCGTTCAACAAGTATGTGAAGAATGCGAAAGTATGTGTCTGATGAGGGAAAATCCCAGGCCTAACCTAGACCTAACATGCGTTACCCTCAAAAATATTTATCAAGACCAGGTTTAATTGAATGTTTCAGTGTGGTACCACATTACTACGTGATCCAAACCAGAAAAAGCCCAGAATCTGGCCACCAAGTATGAGAAATATGCGAAAGTACGAGCCTGATCAGGGCAAATCCCAGACCTATCCCAGACCTAACTTGCGTTGTCCTCTAAAATATTGACAGAAACCAGGTTTAATCGACTGTTTCAGTGTGGTACCACATTACTATGTGATCCAAACCAGAAAAAAACCAAGGATCCGTTCAACAAGTATGTGAAGAATGCGAAAGTATGTGTCTGATGAGGGAAAATCCCAGGCCTAACCTAGACCTAACATGCGTTACCCTCAAAAATATTTATCAAGACCAGGTTTAATTGAATGTTTCAGTGTGGTACCACATTACTACGTGATCCAAACCAGAAAAAGCCCAGAATCTGGCCACCAAGTATGAGAAATATGCGAAAGTACGAGCCTGATCAGGGCAAATCCCAGACCTATCCCAGACCTAACTTGCGTTGTCCTCTAAAATATTGACAGAAACCAGGTTTAATCGACTGTTTCAGTGTGGTACCACATTACTATGTGATCCAAACCAGAAAAAAACCCAGGATCTGTACAACAAGTATGTGAAGAATGCGAAAGTACGAGCCTGATCAGGGCAAATCCCAGACCTATCCCAGACCTAACTTGCGTTGTCCTCTAAAATATTGACAGAAACCAGGTTTAATCGACTGTTTCAGTCTGGTACCACATTACTACCTGATCCAAACCAGAAAAATACCCAGGATCTGTTCAACAAGTATGTGAAGAACGCGAAAATATGACCCTGATGAGGGCAAATCCCAGACCTATCCCAGACCTAACTTGCGCTGTCCTCTAAAATATTGATGGAAACCAGGTTTAATTGACTGTTTCAGTGTGGTACCACATTACTACGTGATCCGATCCAGAAAAAGCCCTGGATCTAGCCATCACGTAGGAGTAACATGCGAAAGTATGAGCCTGATGAGGGCAAATCATAGACCTAACCCAGACCTAACATGCGTTATCCTCTAAAATATTTATCAAGACCAGGTTTAATTGAATATCTCAGTGTGGTACCACATTACTACGTGATCCAAACCTGAAAAAATCCAGGATCTGTTCAACAAGTATGTGGAGAATGCGAGAGTATTTGTCTGATGAGGACAAATCCCAGGCCTAACCTAGACATAACATGCGTTATTCTCTGAAGTATAGATCGAAACCAGGTTTAATGGACTGTTTCAGTGTGGTACCACATTACTACGTGATCCAAACCAGAAAAAACCCAGGATATGTTCAACAAGTATGTGAAAAACGCGAAACTATGAGCCTGATGAGGGCATATCCCAGACCTATCCCAGACCTAACATGCGTTATCCTCTAAAATATTGATGGAAACCAGGTTTAATTGACTGTTTCAGTGTGGTACCACATTACTACGTGATCCAATCCAGAAAAAGCCCTGGATCTAGCCATCAAGTATGAGTAACATGCGAAAGTATGAGCCTGATGAGGGCAAATCCTAGACCTAACCCAGACCTAACATGCGTTATCCTCTAAAATATTTATCAAGACCAGGTTTAATTGAATGTTTCAGTGTGGTACCACATTACTACGTGATCCAGACCTGAAAAAACCCAGGATCTGTTCAACAAGTATGTGGAGAATGCGAAAGTATGTGTCTGATGAGGGCAAATCCCAGGCCTAACCTAGACATAACATGCGTTGTCCTCTAAAATATTGATCGAAACCAGGTTTAATGGACTGTTTCAGTGTGGTACCACAATACTACGGGATCCAAACCAGAAAAAGCCCAGAATCTGGCCACCAAGTATGAGAAATATGCGAAAGTACGAGGCTGATCTTGGCAAATCCCAGACCTATCCCAGACCTAACTTGCGTTGTCCTCTAAAATATTGATCGAAACCAGGTTTAATCGACTGTTTCAGTGTGGTACCACATTACTACCTGATCCAGACCAGAAAAATACCCAGGATCTATTCAACAAGTATGTGAAGAACGCGAAAATATGACCCTGATGAGGGCAAATCCCAGACCTATACCAGACCTAACTTGCGTTGTTCTCTAAAATATCGATCGAAACCAGGTTTAATCGACTATTTCAGTGTGGTACCACATTACTACGTGATCCAAACCAGAAAAATACCCAGGATCTGTTCAACAAGTATGTGAAGAACGCGGAAATATGACCCTGATGAGGGCAAATCCCGGGCTTAACCTAGACCTAACATGAGTTATCCTCAAAAATATTGATCGAAACCAGGTTTAATCGACTGTTTCAGTGTGGTACCACATTACTACCTGATCCAAACCAGAAAAATACCCAGGATCTGTTCAACAAGTATGTGAAGAACGCGAAAATATGACCCTGATGAGGGCAAATCCCAGACCTATACCAGACCTAACAAGCGTTATCCCCAAAAATATTGATCAAAACCAGGTTTAATGGACTGTTTCAGTGTGGTACCACATTACTACGTGATCCAAAGCAGAAAAAACCAAGGATCCGTTCAACAAGTATGTGAAGAATGCGAAAGTATGTGTCTGATGAGGGAAAATCCCAGGCCTAACCTAGATCTAACATGCGTTATCCTCAAAAATATTGATCGAAACCAGGTTTAATGGAATGTTTCAGTGTGGTACCATATTACTACAGGATCCAAACTAGAAAAAGCCCAGAATCTGGCCACCAAGTATGAGAAATATGCGAAAGTACGAGCCTGATGAGAGCAAATCCCAGACCTATCCCAGACCTAACTTGCGTTGTCCTCTAAAATATTGATCGAAACCAGGTTTAATCGACTGTTTTAGTGTGGTACCACATTACTACCTGATCCAAACCAGAAAAATACCCAGGATCTGTTCAACAAGTATGTGAAGAACGCGAAAATATGACCCTGATGAGGGCAAATCCCAGACCTATCCCAGACCTAACTTGCGCTGTCCTCTAAAATATTGATGGAAACCAGGTTTAATCGACTGTTTCAGTGTGGTACCACATTACTACGTGATCCAAACCAGAAAAAACCCAGGATCTGTTCAACAAGTATGTGAAGAACGCGAAAATATGAACCTGATGAGGGCAAATCCCAGACCTAACCTAGACCTAACATGAGTTATTCTCTAAAATGATGATCGAAACCAGGTTTAATGGACTGTTTCAGTGTGCTACCACATTACTACGTCATCCAATCCAGAAAAAGCCCAGAAACTGGCCACCAAGTATGAGAAATATGCGAAAGTACGAGCCTGATGAGAGCAAATCCCAGACCTATCCCGGACCTAACTTGCGTTGTCCTCTAAAATATTGATCGAAACCAGGTTTAATCGACTGTTTCAGTGTGGTACCACATTACTACCTGATCCAAACCAGAAAAATACCCAGGATCTGTTCAACAAGTATGTGAAGAACGCGAAAATATGACCCTGATGAGGGCAAATCACAGACCTATCCCAGACCTAACTTGCGCTGTCCTCTAAAATATTGATGGAAACCAGGTTTAATTGACTGTTTCAGTGTGGCACCACATTACTACGTGATCCAATCCAGAAAAAGCCCTGGATCTGGCCATCAAGTATGAGTAACATGCGAAAGTATGTGCCTGATGAGGGCAAATCATAGACCTAACCCAGACCTAACATGCGTTATCCTCTAAAATATATATCAAGACCAGGTTTAATTGAATATTTCAGTGTGGTACCACATTACTACGTGATCCAATCCTGAAAAAACCCAGGATCTGTTCAACTAGTATGTGGAGAATGCGAGAGTCTGTGTCTGATGAGGGCAAATCCCAGGCCTAACCTAGACATAACATGCGTTATCCTCTAAAATATGGATCGAAACCAGGCTAAATGGACTGTCTCAGTGTGGTACCACATTACTACAGGATCCAAACTAGAAAAAGCCCAGAATCTGGCCATCAAGTATGAGAAATATGCGAAATTACGAGCCTGATGAGAGCAAATCCCAGACCTAACCATGACCTAACATGCGTTATTCTCTGAAATATTGATCGAAACCAGGTTTAATGGACTGTTTCAGTGTGGTACCACATTACTACGTGATCCAAACCAGAAAAAACCCAGGATCTGTTCAACAAGTATGTGAAAAACGCGAAACTATGAGCCTGATGAGGGCAAATCCCAGACCTATCCCAGACCTAACATGCGTTATCCTCTAAAATATTTATCATGACCAGGTTTAATTGAATGTTTCAGTGTGGTACCACATTACTACGTGATCCAAACCACAAAAAACCCAGGATCCGTTCAACAAGTATGTGACGAATGCGAAAGTATGTGTATGATGAGGGCAAATCCCAGGCCTAACCTAGATCTAACATGCGTTATCCTCAAGAATATTGATCGAAACCAGGTTTAATGGTCTGTTTCAGTGTGCTACCACATTACTACGTGATCCAAAGCAGAAAAAACCAAGGATCCGTTCAACAAGTACGTGAAGAATGCGAAAGTATGTGTCTGATGAGGGAAAATCCCAGGCCTAACCTAGACATAACATGCGTTATTCTCTGAAATATTGATCGAAACCAGGTTTAATTGACTGTTTCAGTGTGGTACCACATTACTACGTGATCCAATCCAGAAAAAGCCCTGGATCTAGCCATCAAGTATGAGTAACATGCGAAAGTATGAGCCTGATGAGGGCAAATCCTAGACCTAACCCAGACCTAACATGCGTTATCCTCTAAAATATTTATCAAGACCAGGTTTAATTGAATGTTTCAGTGTGGTACCACATAACTACGTGATCCAAAACTGAAAAATCCCAGGATCTGTTCAACAAGTATGTGGAGAATGCGAAAGTATGTGTCTGATGAGGGCAAATCCCAGGCCTAACCTAGACATAACATGCGTTATTCTCTGAAATATTGATCGAAACCAGGTTTAATTGACTGTTTCAGTGTGGTACCACATTACTACGTGATCCAATCCAGAAAAAGCCCTGGATCTAGCCATCACGTAGGAGTAACATGCGAAAGTATGAGCCTGATGAGGGCAAATCATAGACCTAACCCAGACCTAACATGCGTTATCCTCTAAAATATTTATCAAGATCAGGTTTAATTGAATATCTCAGTGTGGTACCACATTACTACGTGATCCAAACCTGAAAAAATCCAGGATCTGTTCAACAAGTATGTGGAGAATGCGAGAGTATTTGTCTGATGAGGACAAATCCCAGGCCTAACCTAGACATAACATGCGTTATTCTCTGAAGTATAGATCGAAACCAGGTTTAATGGACTGTTTCAGTGTGGTACCACATTACTACGTGATCCAAACCAGAAAAAACCCAGGATATGTTCAACAAGTATGTGAAAAACGCGAAACTATGAGCCTGATGAGGGCAAATCCCAGACCTATCCCAGACCTAACATGCGTTATCCTCTAAAATATTGATGGAAACCAGGTTTAATTGACTGTTTCAGTGTGGTACCACATTACTACGTGATCCAATCCAGAAAAAGCCCTGGATCTAGCCATCAAGTATGAGTAACATGCGAAAGTATGAGCCTGATGAGGGCAAATCCTAGACCTAACCCAGACCTAACATGCGTTATCCTCTAAAATATTTATCAAGACCAGGTTTAATTGAATGTATCAGTGTGGTACCACATTACTACGTGATCCAAACCTGAAAAAACCCAGGATCTGTTCAACAAGTATGTGGAGAATGCGAAAGTATGTGTCTGATGAGGGCAAATCCCAGGCCTAACCTAGACATAACATGCGTTGTCCTCTAAAATATTGATCGAAACCAGGTTTAATGGACTGTTTCAGTGTGGTACCACAATACTACGGGATCCAAACCAGAAAAAGCCCAGAATCTGGCCACCAAGTATGAGAAATATGCGAAAGTACGAGACTGATCATGGCAAATCCCAGACCTATCCCAGACCTAACTTGCGTTGTCCTCTAAAATATTGATCGAAACCAGGTTTAATCGACTGTTTCAGTGTGGTACCACATTACTACCTGATCCAGACCAGAAAAATACCCAGGATCTATTCAACAAGTATGTGAAGAACGCGAAAATATGACCCTGATGAGGGCAAATCCCAGACCTATACCAGACCTAACTTGCGTTGTTCTCTAAAATATCGATCGAAACCAGGTTTAATCGACTATTTCAGTGTGGTACCACATTACTACGTGATCCAAACCAGAAAAATACCCAGGATCTGTTCAACAAGTATGTGAAGAACGCGGAAATATGACCCTGATGAGGGCAAATCCCGGGCTTAACCTAGACCTAACATGAGTTATCCTCAAAAATATTGATCGAAACCAGGTTTAATCGACTGTTTCAGTGTGGTACCACATTACTACCTGATCCAAACCAGAAAAATACCCAGGATCTGTTCAACAAGTATGTGAAGAACGCGAAAATATGACCCTGATGAGGGCAAATCCCAGACCTATACCAGACCTAACAAGCGTTATCCCCAAAAATATTGATCAAAACCAGGTTTAATGGACTGTTTCAGTGTGGTACCACATTACTACGTGATCCAAAGCAGGAAGAACCAAGGATCCGTTCAACAAGTATGTGAAGAATGCGAAAGTATGTGTCTGATGAGGGAAAATCCCAGGCCTAACCTAGATCTAACATGCGTTATCCTCAAAAATATTGATCGAAACCAGGTTTAATGGAATGTATCAGTGTGGTACCATATTACTACAGGATCCAAACTAGAAAAAGCCCAGAATCTGGCCACCAAGTATGAGAAATATGCGAAAGTACGAGCCTGATGAGAGCAAATCGCATACCTATCCCAGACCTAACTTGCGTTGTCCTCTAAAATATTGATCGAAACCAGGTTTAATCGACTGTTTTAGTGTGGTACCACATTACTACCTGATCCAAACCAGAAAAATACCCAGGATCTGTTCAACAAGTATGTGAAGAACGCGAAAATATGACCCTGATGAGGGCAAATCCCAGACCTATCCCAGACCTAACTTGCGCTGTCCTCTAAAATATTGATGGAAACCAGGTTTAATCGACTGTTTCAGTGTGGTACCACATTACTACGTGATCCAAACCAGAAAAAACCCAGGATCTGTTCAACAAGTATGTGAAAAACGCGAAAGTATGAGCCTGATGAGGGCGAATCCCAGACCTATCCCAGACCTAACTTGCGTTATCCTCAATAATATTGATCGAAACCAGGTTTAACGGACTGTTTCAGTGTGGTACCACATTACTACGTGATCCAATCCAGAAATAGCCCAGGATCTAGCCATGAAGTATTAGAAATATGCGAAAGTATGAGCCTGATGAGGGCAAATCCTAGACCTTACCCAGACCTAACATGCGTTATCCACTAAAATAATTATCAAGGCCAGGTTTAATTGCATGTTCCAGCGTGGTACCACATTACAACGTGATCCAAACCAGAAAGAACACAGGATCCGTTCAACAAGTATGAGAAGAATGCGAAAGTATGAGTCTGATGGGTGAAAATCCCCGACCTGTCCCAGACCTAACATGCGTTATCCTCTAAAATATTGATCGAAACCAGAGTTAATTGACTGTTTCAGTGTGGTTCTACATTACTACGTGATCCAATGCAGAAAAAGCTCAGGATCTAGCCATCAAGTATGAGAAATATGCGAAAGAATGAGCCTGATGAGAGCAAATCCCAGACCTAACCTAGACCTAACATGTGTTATCGTCAAAAATATTGATCGAAACCAGGTTTAATGGACTGTTTCAGTGTGGTACAACAATAATACGTGATCCAATCCAGAAAGAGCCCAGATTCTAGCCATGAAGTATGAGAAATATGCGAAAGTACGAGCCTGATGAGAGCAAATCCCTTACCTAACCTAGACCTAACATGAATTATTCTCTAAAATATTGATGGAAACCAGGTTTAATCGACTGTTTCTGTGTGGTACCACATTACTACGTGATCCAAACCAGAAAAAACCCAGGATCAGTTCAACAAGTATGTGAAGTGTGCGAAAGTATGAGTCTGATGAGGTCAAATCCCGGACCAGTCCCAGACTTAACTTGCGTTATCCTCTAAGATATTGATCGAAACCAGGTTTAATCGACAGTTTCAGTGTGATACCACATTACTACGTGATCCAAACCAGAAAAAACCCAGGATCAGTTCAACAAGTATGAGAAGAATGCGAAAGTATGACCCTGATCAGGGCAAATCCCCAGACCTATCCCAGACATAGCTCGCGTAATCCTCTAAAATATTGATGGAAACCAGGTTTAATTGTCTGTTTCAGTGTTGTACTACATTACTACATGATCCAATCCAGAAATAGCCCAGGATCTAGCCATCAAGTATGAGAAATATGCGAAAGAATGAGCCTGATGAGAGCAAATCCCAGACCTACCCTAGACCTAACATGAATTATTCTCTAACATATTGATCGAAACAAGGTTTAATGGACTGTTTCAGTGTGGTACCACATTACTACGTGATCCAAACCAGAAAAAACGCAGGATCTGTTCAACAAGTATGTGAGAAACGCGAAAGTATAAGCCTGATGAGGGCTAATCCCAGCCCTATCCCAGACCTAACTTGCGTTGTCCTCTAAAATATTGATGGAAACCAGGTTTAATGGACTGTTTCAGTGTGGTACCACATTACTGTGTGATCCAAACCAGAAGAAACCCAGGATCTGTTCAAGAAGAATGTGAAAAACGCGAAAGTATGAGCCTGATGAGGGCGAATCCCAGACCTATCCCAGACCTAACTTGCGTTATCCTCTAAAATATTGATCGAAACCAGGTTTAATGGACTGTTTCAGTGTGGTACCACTTTACTACGTGATCCAAAGCAGAAAAAACCGTCGATCGGGTCAACATGTATGTTAAAACTGCGAAAGTATGACCCTGATGAGGGCAAATCGCAGGCCTAACCTAGACCTAACATACGTTATCCTCTAAAATATTCATCGAAACCAGGTATAATTGACTGTTTCAGTGTGGTTCTACATTACTACGTGATCCAATCTAGAAAAAGCCCAGGATCTAGCCATCAAGTATGAGAAATATGCGAAAGAATGAGCCTGATGAGAGCAACTCCCAGACCTAACCTAGACCTAACATGTGTTATCCTCAAAAATATTGATCGAAACCAGGTCTAATGGACTGTTTCAGTGTGGTACTACATTACTACGTGATGCAATCCAGAAATAGCCCAGGATCTAGCCATGAATTATGAGAAATATGCGAAAGTATGGGCCTGATGAGGGCAAATCCTAGACCTAACCCAGACCTAACATGCGCTATCCTCAAAAATATTGATCGAACCCAGGTTCAATGGACTGTTTCAGTGTGGTACCACATTACTACCTGATCCAAACTAGAAAAAACCCAGGATCTGTTCAACAAGTATGTGATGAATGCGAAAGTATGACCCTGATGAGTAAAAATCCCTGGCCTAACCTAGACCTAACATGCGTTATGCTCAAAAATATTTATCGAAACCAGGTTTAATCGACTGTTTCAGTTTGGTACCACATTAATACGTGATCCAAACCAGAAAAAAACCCAGGATCTGTTCAACAAGTATGTGAAGAATGTGAAAGTATGAGTCTGATGAGGGCTAATCCCAGGCCTAACCTAGACATAACATGCGTTATCCTGTAAAATATTGATCGAAACCAGGTTGAGTGGACTGTTCCAGTGTGATACCACACTGCTGCGTGATCCAAACCAGAAAAAACCCAGGATCTGTTCAACAAGTAAGTTAAAACTGCGAAAGTATGACCCTGATGAGAGCAAATCCCAGGCCTAACCTAGACCTAACATGCGTTATCCTCTAAAATATTCATCGTAACCGGGTTTAATGGATTGTTTCAGTGTGGTAACACATTACTACGTGATCCAAACCAGAAAAAACCGAGATCTGTTCAACAAGTATGTGAAAAACGCGAAAGTATGAGCCTGATGAGGGCGAATCCCAGACCTATCCCAGACCTAACTTGCGTTATCCTCTAAAATATTGATCGAAACCAGGTTTAATGGACTGTTTCAGTGTGGTACCACTTTACTACGTGATCCAAAGCAGAAAAAACCCTCGATCAGGTCAACATGTATGTTAAAACTGCGAAAGTATGACCCTGATGAGGGCAAATCCCAGGCCTAACCTAGACCTAACAAGCGTTATCCTCTAAAATATTCATCGTAACCAGGTTTAATGGATTGTTTCAGTGTGGTAACACATTACTACGTGATCCAAACCAGAAAAAACCGAGATCTGTTCAACAAGTATGTGAAAAACGCGAAAGTATGAGCCTGATGAGGGCGAATCCCAGACCTATCCCAGACCTAACTTGCGTTATCCTCTAAAATATTGATCGAAACCAGGTTTAATGGACTGTTTCAGTGTGGTACCACTTTACTACGTGATCCAAAGCAGAAAAAACCCTCGATCAGGTCAACATGTATGTTAAAACTGCGAAAGTATGACCCTGATGAGGGCAAATCCCAGGCCTAACCTAGACCTAACAAGCGTTATCCTCTAAAATATTCATCGTAACCAGGTTTAATTGACTGTTTCAGTGTGGTACCACATTACTACGTGATCCAATCCTTAAATAGCCCAGGATCTAGCCATGAAGTATGAGAGATATGCGAAAGTATGAGCCTGATGAGGGCAAATCCTAGACCTAACCCAGACCTAACGTGCGTTATCCACTAAAATATTTATCATGACCAGGTTTAATTGAATGTTTCAGTGTGGTACCACATTACTACGTGATCCAAACCAGAAATAGCCCAGGATCTAGCCATGAAGTATGAGAGATATGCGAAAGTATGAGCCTGATGAGGGCAAATCCTAGACATAACCCAGACCTAGCATGCGTTATCCTCTAAAATATTGATCGAAACCACGTTTAATTGACTGTTTTAGTGTGGTACCACTTTACTACGTGATCCAAAGCAGAAAAGCCCTCGATCAGGTCAACATGCATGTCAAAACTGCGAAAGTATGACCCTGATGAGGGCAAATCCCAGACCTATCCCGCACCTAACATGCGTTATGCTCATAAATATTGATCGAAACCAGGTTTAATCGACTGTTTCAGTATGCTACTACATTACTACGTGATCCAATCCACAAAAAGCCCAGAATCTGACCATCAAGTATGAGAAATATGCGAAAGTACGAGCCTGATGGGGGCAAATCCCAGGCCTAACCTAGACCTAGCATTAGTTATCCTCTAAAATATTGATCGAAACCAGGTTTAATCGACTGTTTCTGTGTGGTACTACATTACTACGTGATGCAATCCAGAAAAAGCCCAGCATCTAGCCATCAAGTATGTGAAAAATGCGAAAGTGTGACCCTGATGAGGGCAAATCCCAGAACTATGCCAGACCTAACTTGCGTTGTCCTCTAAAATATTGTTGGTAACCAGGTTTAATTGACTGTTTCAGTGTGGTACTACATTACTACGTGATGCAATCCAGAAAAAGCCCAGCATCTAGCCATCAAGTATGAGAAATATGCGAAAGAATGAGCCTGATGAGGGAAAATCCCTGACCTAACCTTGACCTAACATGCGTCATCCTCAAAAATATTGATCGAAACCAGGTTTAAACGACTGTTTCAGTGTGGTGCCACATAACTACGTGATCCAAACCAGAAAAAAACCCAGGATCTGTTCAACAAGTATGTGAGGAATGCGAAAGTATGTGTCTGATGAGGGCAAATCCCAGGCCTAACCTAGACCTAACATGCGTTATCTTCTAAAATATTGATCGAAACCAGGTTTAATGGACTGTTTCCGTGTGGTACCACATTACTACGTGATCCAAACCAGAAAAGGCCCAGAATCTGCCCATCAAGTATGAGAAATATGCGAAAGTACGAGCCTGATGAGAGCAAATCCCAGACCTACCCTAGACCTAACATGAATTATTCTCTAAAATATTGATGGAAACCAGGTTTAATCGACTGTTTCTGTGTGGTACCACATTACTACATGATCCAAACCAGAAAAAACCCAGGATCAGTTCAACAAGAATGTGAAAAACGCGAAAATATAAGCCTGATGAGGGCAAATCCCCAGACCTATCCCAGACATAGCTTGCGTAATCCTCTAAAATATTGATGGAAACCAGGTTTAATTGTCTGTTTCAGTGTTGTACTACATTACTACATGATCCAATCCAGAAATAGCCCAGGATCTAGCCATCAAGTATGAGAAATATGCGAAAGAATGAGCCTGATGAGAGCAAATCCCAGACCTACCCTAGACCTAACATGAATTATTCTCTAACATATTGATCGAAACCAGGTTTAATGGATTGTTTCAGTGTGGTAACACATTACTACGTGATCCAAACCAGAAAAAACCGAGATCTGTTCAACAAGTATATGAAAAACGCGAAAGTATGAGCCTGATGAGGGCGTATCCCAGACTTATCCCAGACCTAACTTGCGTTATCCTCTAAAATATTGATCGAAACCAGGTTTACTTTACTGTTTCAGTGTGATAACACATTACTACGTGATCCAATCCTTAAATAGCCCAGGATCTAGCCATGAAGTATGAGAGATATGCGAAAGTATGAGCCTGATGAGGGCAAATCCTAGACCTAACCCAGACCTAACATGCGTTATCCACTAAAATATTTATCATGACCAGGTTTAATTGAATGTTTCAGTGTGGTACCACATTACTACGTGATCCAAACCAGAAATAGCCCAGGATCTAGCCATGAAGTATGAGAGATATGCGAAAGTATGAGCCTGATGAGGGCAAATCCTAGACATAACCCAGACCTAGCATGCGTTATCCTCTAAAATATTGATCGAAACCACGTTTAATTGACTGTTTTAGTGTGGTACCACTTTACTACGTGATCCAAAGCAGAAAAGCCCTCGATCAGGTCAACATGCATGTCAAAACTGCGAAAGTATGACCCTGATGAGGGCAAATCCCAGACCTATCCCGGACCTAACATGCGTTATGCTCATAAATATTGATTGAAACCAGGTTTAATCGACTGTTTCAGTGTGCTACTACATTACTACGTGATCCAATCCACAAAAAGCCCAGAATCTGCCCATCAAGTATGAGAAATATGCGAAAGTACGAGCCTGATGGGGGCAAATCCCAGGCCTAACCTAGACCTAGCATTAGCTATCCTCTAAAATATTGATCGAAACCAGGTTTAGTGGACCGCTTCAGTGTGGTACCACATTTCTGCGTGATCCAAACCAGAAAATCCAGGATCTGTTTAACAAGTATGTGAAAAATGCGAAAGTGTGACCCTGATGAGGGCAAATCCCAGAACTATGCCAGACCTAACTTGCGTTGTCCTCTAAAATATTGTTGGTAACCAGGTTTAATTGACTGTTTCAGTGTGGTACTACATTACTACGTGATGCAATCCAGAAAAAGCCCAGCATCTAGCCATCAAGTATGAGAAATATGCGAAAGAATGAGCCTGATGAGGGAAAATCCCTGACCTAACCTAGACCTAACATGCGTCATCCTCAAAAATATTGATCGAAACCAGGTTTAATCGACTGTTTCAGTGTGGTGCCACATAACTACGTGATCCAAACCAGAAAAAAACCCAGGATCTGTTCAACAAGTATGTGAGGAATGCGAAAGTATGTGTCTGATGAGGGCAAATCCCAGGCCTAACCCAGACCTAACATGCGTTATCCTCTAAAATATTTATCATGACCAGGTTTAATTGAATGTTTCCGTGTGGTACCACATTACTACGTGATCCAAACCAGAAAAGGCCCAGAATCTGCCCATCAAGTATGAGAAATATGCGAAAGTACGAGCCTGATGAGAGCAAATCCCAGACCTACCCTAGACCTAACATGAATTATTCTCTAACATATTGATCGAAACCAGGTTTAATGGACTGTCTCAGTGTGGTACCACATTACTAAGTGATCCAAACCAGAAAAAACCCAGGATCTGTTCAACAAGAATGTGAAAAACGCGAAAATATAAGCCTGATGAGGGCAAATCCCCAGACCTATCCCAGACATAGCTCGCGTAATCCTCTAAAATATTGATGGAAACCAGGATTAATTGTCTGTTTCAGTGTTGTACTACATTACTACATGATCCAATCCAGAAATAGCCCAGGATCTAGCCATCAAGTATGAGAAATATGCGAAAGAATGAGCCTGATGAGAGCAAATCCCAGACCTACCCTAGACCTAACATGAATTATTCTCTAACATATTGATCGAAACCAGGTTTAATGGACTGTTTCAGTGTGGTACCACATTACTACGTGATCCAAACCAGAAAAAACGCAGGATCTGTTCAACAAGTATGTGAAAAACGCGAAAGAATAAGCCTGATGAGGGCTAATCCCTGACCTATCCCAGACCTAACTTGCGTTGTCCTCTAAAATATTGATGGAAACCATGTTTAATCGACTGCTTGAGTGTGGTACCACATTACTACGTGATCCAAACCAGAAAAAACCCAGGATCAGTTCAACAAGTATGTGAAAAACGCGAAAGTATGAGCCTGATGAGGGCGAATCCCAGAACTATCCCAGACCTAACTTGCGTTATCCTCTAAAATATTGATCGAAACCAGGTTTAATTGATTGCTTCAGTGTGGTACCACATTACTACGTGATCCAATCCAGAAATAGCCCAGGATCTAGCCATGAAGTATGAGAAATATGCGAAAGTATGAGCCTGATGAGGGCAAATCCTAGACCTAACCCAGACCTATCATGCGTTATCCTCAATAATATTAATCGAAACCAGGTTTAATGGACTGTTTCAGTGTGGTACCACATTTCTACGTGATCCAAACCAGAAAAAACCCAGGATCAGTTCAACAAGTATGTGAAAAACGCGAAAGTATGAGCCTGATGAGGGCGAATCCCAGACCTATCCCAGACCTAACTTGCGTTATCCTCTAAAATATTGATCGAAACCAGGTTTAATTGACTGCTTCAGTGTGGTACCACATTACTACGTGATCCAATCCAGAAATAGCCCAGGATCTAGCCATGAAGTATGAGAAATATGCGAAAGTATGAGCCTGATGAGGGCAAATCCTAGACCTAACCCAGACCTATCATGCGTTATCCTCAATAATATTAATCGAAACCAGGTTTAATGGACTGTTTCAGTGTGGTACCACATTTCTACGTGATCCAAACCAGAAAAAACCCAGGATCAGTTCAACAAGTATGTGAAAAACGCGAAAGTATGAGCCTGATGAGGGCGAATCCCAGACCTATCCCAGACCTAACTTGCGTTATCCTCTAAAATATTGATCGAAACCAGGTTTAATTGACTGCTTCAGTGTGGTACCACATTACTACGTGATCCAATCCAGAAATAGCCCAGGATCTAGCCATGAAGTATGAGAAATATGCGAAAGTATGAGCCTGATGAGGGCAAATCCTAGACCTGACCTAGACCTAACATGCGTTATCCTCAATAATATTGATCGACACCAGGTTTAATCGACTGTTTCAGTGTGTTACCACATTACTACGTGATCCAAACCAGAAAAAAACCCAGGATCTGTTCAACGAGTATGTGAAGTGTGCGAAAGTATGAGTCTGATGAGGGCTAATCCCAGACCTATCCCAGACCTAACCTGCGTTATCCTCTAGAATATTTATCCAGACCAGGTTTCATTGAATGTTTCAGTGTGGTACCACATTACTACGTGATCCAATCCAGAAAAAACCCAGGATCCGACCACAAGTATGTGAAGAATGCGAAAGTATGAGTCTGATGAGTGAAAATCCCAGACCTCACCTAGACCTAACATGCGTCATCCTCAAAAATATTGATCGAAACCTGGTTTAATCGACTGTTTCAGTGTGGTACCACATTACTATGTGATCCAAACCAGAATATAACACAGGATCTGTTCAACGACTATGTGAAGAAAGCGAAAGTATGAGTCTGATGAGGGCTAATCCCAGGCCTATCCCAGACCTAACTTGCGTTATCCTCTATAATATTTATCCAGACCTGGTTTAATCGACTGTTTCAGTGTGGTACCACATTACTATGTGATCCAAACCAGAAAATAACCCAGGATCTGATCAACATGTATGAGAAATATGCGAAAGAATGAGCCTGATGAGAGCAAATCCCAGACCTGTCCCAGACCTAACTTGCGTCATCCTCAAAAATATTGATCGATACCTGGTTTAATCGACTGTTTCAGTGTGGTACCACATTACTATGTGATCCAAACCAGAAAATAACCCAGGATCTGATCAACATGTATGAGAAATATGCGAAAGAATGAGCCTGATGAGAGCAAATCCCAGACCTAACCTAGACCTAACATGAATTGTTCTCTAAAATATTCATCGAAACCAGGTTTAATTGACTGTTTCAGTGTGGTCCCACATTTCTACGTGATCCAAACTAGAAAAAACCCAGGATCCATTCAACAAGTATGTGAAGAATGCGAAAGTATGAGTCTGATGAGTGAAAATCCCAGGCCTAACCTAGACCTAACATGCGTTATCCTCTAAAATATTGATCGAAACCTGGTTTAATCGACTGTTTCAGTGTGGTACCACATTACTATGTGATCCAAACCAGAAAATAACCCAGGATCTGTTCAACGAGTATGTGAAGTGTGCGAAAGTATGAGTCTGATGAGGTCTAATCCCAGACCAATCCCAGACTTAACTGGCGTTATCCTCTAAGATATTGATCGAAACCAGGTTTAATCGTCTGCTTCAGTGTGGTACCACATTACTACGTGATCCAAACCAGAAAAAACCCAGGATCAGTTCAACAAGTATGAGAAGAATGCGAAAGTATGAGTCTGATGGGTGGAAATCCCAGGGCTAACCTAGACCTTACATGCGCTATCCTCTAAAATATTCATCCAAACCAGGTTTAGTGGACTGTTTCAGTGTGGTACCACACTACTACGTGATACAATCCAGAAAAAACCCAGGATCTGTTCAACAAGTATGTGAAAAACGCGAAAGTATGAGCCCGATGAGGGCGAATCCCAGACCTATGCCAGACCTAACTTGCGTTATCCTCTAAAATATTTATCGAAACCAGGTTTAATTGACTGTTTCAGCGTGGTACCACATTACTACGTGACATTCCAGAAACAGCCCAAGATCTAGCCATGAAGTATCAGAGATATGCGAAAGTATGAGCCTGCTTAGGGCAAATCCTAGACCTAACCCAAGCCTAACATGCGTTATACTCTAAAATATTTATCAAGACCAGGTTTAATTGATTGTTTCAGTGTGGTCCCACATTACAACGTGATACAAACCAGAAAAAACCCAGCATCCGTTCAAAAAGTATGTGAAGAATGCGAAAGTATGAGTCTGATGAGTGAAAATCCCAGGCCTAACCTAGACCTAACATGCGTTATCCTCAAAAATATTAATCGAAACCTGGTTCAATCGAGTGTTTCAGTGTGGTACCACATTACTATGTGATCCAAACCAGAAAATAACCCAGGATCTGTTCAACGAGTATGTGAAGTGTGCGAAAGTATGAGTCTGGTGAGGGCAAATCCCATACCTATCCCCGACCTAACATGCGTTATCCTCTAAAATATTTATCAAGACTAGGTTTAATTGATTGTTTCAGTGTGGACCCACATTACTACGTGATCCAAACCAGAAAAAACCCAGCATCCGGTCAACAAGTATGTGAAGAATGCGAAAGTATGAGTCTGATGAGTGAAAATCCCAGGCCTGACCTAGACCTAACGTGCTTTATCCTCTAAAATATTGAGCGAAACCAGGTTTAATGGACTGTTTCACTGTGATACCACACTACTACGGGATCCAAACCAGAAAAAACACAGGATCTGTTCAACAAGTATGTGAAGTGTGCGAAAGTATGAGTCTGATGAGGTCAAATCCCAGACCTATGCCAGACCTAACTTGCGTTATCCTCTAAAATATTGATCGAAACCAGGTTTAATTGACTGTTTCAGCGTGGTACCACGTTACTACGTGATACAATCCAGAAACAGCCCAGGATCTAGCCATGAAGTATGAGAAATATGCGAAAGTATGAGCCTTATGAGGGCAAATCCTAGACCTAACCCAAACCTAACATGCGTTATCCTCTAAAATATTTATCAAGACCAGGTTTAATTGAATGTTTCAGTGTGGTACCACTTTACTACGTGATCCAAAGCAGGAAAAACCCTCGATCAGGTCAACATGTATGTTAAAACTGCGAAAGTATGACCCTGATGAGGGCAAGTCCCAGGCCTAACCTAGACCTAACTTGCGTTATCCTCTAAAATATTGATCGAAACCAGGTTTAATTCGCTGTTTCAGCGTGGTACCACATTACTACGTCATACAATCCAGAAACAGCCCAGGATCTAGCCATCAAGTATGAGAAATATGCGAAAGAATGAGCCTGATGAGAGCAAATCCCAGACCTAACCTAGACCTAACATGAATTATTCTCTAAAATATTGATCGAAACCAGGGTTAATCGACTGTTTCAGTGTGGTACCACATTACTATGTGATCCAAACCAGAAAATAACCCAGGATCTGTTCAACGAGTATGTGAAGTGTGCGAAAGTATGAGTCTGATGAGGGCAAATCCCAGGCCTAACCTAGACATAACATGCGTTGTCCTCTAAAATATTGATCGAAACCAGGTTTAATGGACTGTTTCAGTGTGGTTCCACAATACTACGGGATCCAAACCAGAAAAATACCCAGGATCTGTTCAACAAGTATGTGAAGAACGCGAAAATATGACCCTGATGAGGGCAAATCCCAGACCTATACCAGACCTAACTTGCGTTGTCCTCTGAAATATTGATGGAAACCAGGTTTAATTGACTGTTTCAGTGTGGTACCACATTACTACGTGATCCAATCCAGAAAAAGCCCTGGATCTAGCCATCAAGTATGAGAAATATGCGAAAGTATGAGCCTGATGAGGGCAAATCCTAGACCTAACCCAGACCTAACATGCGTTATCCTCTAAAATATTTATCAAGACCAGGTTTAAATGAATGTTTCAGTGTGGTACCACATTACTACGTGATCCAAACCACAAAAAACCCAGGATCCGTTCAACAAGTATGTGACGAATGCGAAAGTACGAGCCTGATGAGAGTAAATCCCAGACCTAACCATGACCTATCATGCGTTATTCTCTAAAATATTGACGAAACCAGGTTTAATGGACTGTGTCAGGGTGGTACCACATTACTACCTGATCCAAAACAGAAAAAACCCAGGATCCGCTCAACAAGTATGTGAAGAATGCGAAAGTATGTGTCTGATGAGGGCAAATCACAGGCCTAACCTAGACATAACATGCGTTATCCTCTAAAATATTGATCGAAACCAGGTTTAATGGACTGTTTCAGTGTGGTACCACATTACTACGGGATCCAAACCAGAAAAAGCACAGAATTTGGCCTTCAAGTATGAGAAATTTGCGAAAGAACGAGCCTGATGAGAGCAAATCCCAGACCTAAACTAGACTTAACGTGAGTTATTCTCAAAAATATTGATCGAAAGCAGGTTTAATCGACAGTTTCAGTGTGGTACCACATTACTACGTGATCCGAACCAGAAAAAAACCCAGGATACGTTCAACAAGTATGTGAAGAATGCGAAAGTATGAGCCTGACGAGGGCAAATCCCAGACCTATCCCAGACATAACTAGCGTTATCATCTAACATATTGATCGAAACCAGGTTTAATGGACTGTTTCAGTGTGCTACCACATTACTACGTGATTCAATCCAGAAAAAGCCCTGGATCTAGTCATCAACTATGAGAAATATGCGAAAGTACGAGCCTGATGAGAGCAAATCCCAGACCTAACCAAGACCTAACATGCGTTATTCTCTAAAATACTGATCGAAACCAGGTTTAATGGACTGTTCCAGTGTGGTACCACATTACTACATGATCGAATCCAGAAAAACCCAGGATCTGTTCAACAGGTATGTGGAGAACGCGAAAATATGTCCCGGAGGAGGGCAAATCCCAGACCTATACCAGACCTAACTAGCGTTATCATCTAAGATATTGATCGAAACCAGGTTTAATCGACTGTTTCAGTGTGGTACCATATCACTACGTGATCCAAACCAGAAAAAGCACAGAATCTGGCCATCAAGTATTTGAAATTTGCGAAAGTACGAGCCTGATAAGAGCAAATCCAAGACCTAACCTAGACCTAACAGGAGTTATTCTCAAAAATATTGATCGAAAGCAGGTTTAATCGAAAGTTTCAGTGAGGTACCACATTACTACGTGATCCAATCCAGAAAAAGCCCTGGATCTAGCCATCAAGTATGAGTAACATGCGAAAGTATGAGCCTGATGAGGGCAAATCCTAGACCTAACCCAGACCTAACATGCGTTATCCTCTAAAATATTTATCAAGACCAGGATTAATTGAATGTTTCAGTGTGGTATCACATTACTACGTGATCCAAACCACAAAAAACCCAGGATCTGTTCAACAAGTATGTGAAGAACGCGAAAATATGACCCTGATGAGGGCAAATCCCAGACCTATACCAGACCTAACTTGCGTTGTCCTCTGAAATATTGATGGAAACCAGGTTTAATTGACTGTATCAGTGTGGTACCACATTACTACGTGATCCAATCCAGAAAAAGCCCTGGATCTAGCCATCAAGTATGAGAAATATGCGAAAGTATGAGCCTGATGAGGGCAAATCCTAGACCTAACCCAGACCTAACATGCGTTATCCTCTAAAATATTTATCAAGACCAGGTTTAAATGAATGTTTCAGTGTGGTACCACATTACTACGTGATCCAAACCACAAAAAACCCAGGATCCGTTCAACAAGTATGTGACGAATGCGAAAGTACGAGCCTGATGAGAGTAAATCCCAGACCTAACCATGACCTATCATGCGTTATTCTCTAAAATACTGATCGAAACCAGGTTTAATGGACTGTTCCAGTGTGGTATCACATTACTACATGATCGAAACCAGAAAAACCCAGGATCTGTTCAACAAGTATGTGGAGAACGCGAAAATATGACCCTGAGGAGGGCAAATCCCAGACCTACACCAGACCTAACTAGCGTTATCATCTAAGATATTGATCGAAACCAGGTTTAATCGACTGTTTCAGTGTGGTACCATATTACTACGTGATCCAAACCAGAAAAAGCACAGAATCTGGCCAAGTATTTGAAATTTGCGAAAGTACGAGCCTGATAAGAGCAAATCCAAGACCTAACCTAGACCTAACAGGAGTTATTCTCAAAAATATTGATCGAAAGCAGGTTTAATCGAAAGTTTCAGTGAGGTACCACATTACTACGTGATCCAATCCAGAAAAAGCCCTGGATCTAGCCATCAAGTATGAGTAACATGCGAAAGTATGAGCCTGATGAGGGCAAATCCTAGACCTAACCCAGACCAAACATGCGTTATCCTCTAAAATATTTATCAAGACCAGGATTAATTGAATGTTTCAGTGTGGTGTCACATTACTACGTGATCCAAACCACAAAAAACCCAGGATCCGTTCAACAAGTATGTGAAGAATGCGAAAGTAAGTGTCTGATGAGGGCTAATCCCAGGCCTAACCTAGACATAACATGCGTTATCCTGTAAAATATTGATCGAAACCAGGTTGAGTGGACTGTTCCAGTGTGATACCACACTGCTGCGTGATCCAAACCAGAAAAAACCCAGGATCTGTTCAACAAGTAAGTTAAAACTGCGAAAGTATGACCCTGATGAGAGCAAATCCCAGGCCTAACCTAGACCTAACATGCGTTATCCTCTAAAATATTCATCGTAACCGGGTTTAATGGATTGTTTCAGTGTGGTAACACATTACTACGTGATCCAAACCAGAAAAAACCGAGATCTGTTCAACAAGTATGTGAAAAACGCGAAAGTATGAGCCTGATGAGGGCGAATCCCAGACCTATCCCAGACCTAACTTGCGTTATCCTCTAAAATATTGATCGAAACCAGGTTTAATGGACTGTTTCAGTGTGGTACCACTTTACTACGTGATCCAAAGCAGAAAAAACCCTCGATCAGGTCAACATGTATGTTAAAACTGCGAAAGTATGACCCTGATGAGGGCAAATCCCAGGCCTAACCTAGACCTAACAAGCGTTATCCTCTAAAATATTCATCGTAACCAGGTTTAATGGATTGTTTCAGTGTGGTAACACATTACTACGTGATCCAAACCAGAAAAAACCGAGATCTGTTCAACAAGTATGTGAAAAACGCGAAAGTATGAGCCTGATGAGGGCGAATCCCAGACCTATCCCAGACCTAACTTGCGTTATCCTCTAAAATATTGATCGAAACCAGGTTTAATGGACTGTTTCAGTGTGGTACCACTTTACTACGTGATCCAAAGCAGAAAAAACCCTCGATCAGGTCAACATGTATGTTAAAACTGCGAAAGTATGACCCTGATGAGGGCAAATCCCAGGCCTAACCTAGACCTAACAAGCGTTATCCTCTAAAATATTCATCGTAACCAGGTTTAATTGACTGTTTCAGTGTGGTACCACATTACTACGTGATCCAATCCTTAAATAGCCCAGGATCTAGCCATGAAGTATGAGAGATATGCGAAAGTATGAGCCTGATGAGGGCAAATCCTAGACCTAACCCAGACCTAACGTGCGTTATCCACTAAAATATTTATCATGACCAGGTTTAATTGAATGTTTCAGTGTGGTACCACATTACTACGTGATCCAAACCAGAAATAGCCCAGGATCTAGCCATGAAGTATGAGAGATATGCGAAAGTATGAGCCTGATGAGGGCAAATCCTAGACATAACCCAGACCTAGCATGCGTTATCCTCTAAAATATTGATCGAAACCACGTTTAATTGACTGTTTTAGTGTGGTACCACTTTACTACGTGATCCAAAGCAGAAAAGCCCTCGATCAGGTCAACATGCATGTCAAAACTGCGAAAGTATGACCCTGATGAGGGCAAATCCCAGACCTATCCCGCACCTAACATGCGTTATGCTCATAAATATTGATCGAAACCAGGTTTAATCGACTGTTTCAGTATGCTACTACATTACTACGTGATCCAATCCACAAAAAGCCCAGAATCTGACCATCAAGTATGAGAAATATGCGAAAGTACGAGCCTGATGGGGGCAAATCCCAGGCCTAACCTAGACCTAGCATTAGTTATCCTCTAAAATATTGATCGAAACCAGGTTTAATCGACTGTTTCTGTGTGGTACTACATTACTACGTGATGCAATCCAGAAAAAGCCCAGCATCTAGCCATCAAGTATGTGAAAAATGCGAAAGTGTGACCCTGATGAGGGCAAATCCCAGAACTATGCCAGACCTAACTTGCGTTGTCCTCTAAAATATTGTTGGTAACCAGGTTTAATTGACTGTTTCAGTGTGGTACTACATTACTACGTGATGCAATCCAGAAAAAGCCCAGCATCTAGCCATCAAGTATGAGAAATATGCGAAAGAATGAGCCTGATGAGGGAAAATCCCTGACCTAACCTTGACCTAACATGCGTCATCCTCAAAAATATTGATCGAAACCAGGTTTAAACGACTGTTTCAGTGTGGTGCCACATAACTACGTGATCCAAACCAGAAAAAAACCCAGGATCTGTTCAACAAGTATGTGAGGAATGCGAAAGTATGTGTCTGATGAGGGCAAATCCCAGGCCTAACCTAGACCTAACATGCGTTATCTTCTAAAATATTGATCGAAACCAGGTTTAATGGACTGTTTCCGTGTGGTACCACATTACTACGTGATCCAAACCAGAAAAGGCCCAGAATCTGCCCATCAAGTATGAGAAATATGCGAAAGTACGAGCCTGATGAGAGCAAATCCCAGACCTACCCTAGACCTAACATGAATTATTCTCTAAAATATTGATGGAAACCAGGTTTAATCGACTGTTTCTGTGTGGTACCACATTACTACATGATCCAAACCAGAAAAAACCCAGGATCAGTTCAACAAGAATGTGAAAAACGCGAAAATATAAGCCTGATGAGGGCAAATCCCCAGACCTATCCCAGACATAGCTTGCGTAATCCTCTAAAATATTGATGGAAACCAGGTTTAATTGTCTGTTTCAGTGTTGTACTACATTACTACATGATCCAATCCAGAAATAGCCCAGGATCTAGCCATCAAGTATGAGAAATATGCGAAAGAATGAGCCTGATGAGAGCAAATCCCAGACCTACCCTAGACCTAACATGAATTATTCTCTAACATATTGATCGAAACCAGGTTTAATGGATTGTTTCAGTGTGGTAACACATTACTACGTGATCCAAACCAGAAAAAACCGAGATCTGTTCAACAAGTATATGAAAAACGCGAAAGTATGAGCCTGATGAGGGCGTATCCCAGACTTATCCCAGACCTAACTTGCGTTATCCTCTAAAATATTGATCGAAACCAGGTTTACTTTACTGTTTCAGTGTGATAACACATTACTACGTGATCCAATCCTTAAATAGCCCAGGATCTAGCCATGAAGTATGAGAGATATGCGAAAGTATGAGCCTGATGAGGGCAAATCCTAGACCTAACCCAGACCTAACATGCGTTATCCACTAAAATATTTATCATGACCAGGTTTAATTGAATGTTTCAGTGTGGTACCACATTACTACGTGATCCAAACCAGAAATAGCCCAGGATCTAGCCATGAAGTATGAGAGATATGCGAAAGTATGAGCCTGATGAGGGCAAATCCTAGACATAACCCAGACCTAGCATGCGTTATCCTCTAAAATATTGATCGAAACCACGTTTAATTGACTGTTTTAGTGTGGTACCACTTTACTACGTGATCCAAAGCAGAAAAGCCCTCGATCAGGTCAACATGCATGTCAAAACTGCGAAAGTATGACCCTGATGAGGGCAAATCCCAGACCTATCCCGGACCTAACATGCGTTATGCTCATAAATATTGATTGAAACCAGGTTTAATCGACTGTTTCAGTGTGCTACTACATTACTACGTGATCCAATCCACAAAAAGCCCAGAATCTGCCCATCAAGTATGAGAAATATGCGAAAGTACGAGCCTGATGGGGGCAAATCCCAGGCCTAACCTAGACCTAGCATTAGCTATCCTCTAAAATATTGATCGAAACCAGGTTTAGTGGACCGCTTCAGTGTGGTACCACATTTCTGCGTGATCCAAACCAGAAAATCCAGGATCTGTTTAACAAGTATGTGAAAAATGCGAAAGTGTGACCCTGATGAGGGCAAATCCCAGAACTATGCCAGACCTAACTTGCGTTGTCCTCTAAAATATTGTTGGTAACCAGGTTTAATTGACTGTTTCAGTGTGGTACTACATTACTACGTGATGCAATCCAGAAAAAGCCCAGCATCTAGCCATCAAGTATGAGAAATATGCGAAAGAATGAGCCTGATGAGGGAAAATCCCTGACCTAACCTAGACCTAACATGCGTCATCCTCAAAAATATTGATCGAAACCAGGTTTAATCGACTGTTTCAGTGTGGTGCCACATAACTACGTGATCCAAACCAGAAAAAAACCCAGGATCTGTTCAACAAGTATGTGAGGAATGCGAAAGTATGTGTCTGATGAGGGCAAATCCCAGGCCTAACCCAGACCTAACATGCGTTATCCTCTAAAATATTTATCATGACCAGGTTTAATTGAATGTTTCCGTGTGGTACCACATTACTACGTGATCCAAACCAGAAAAGGCCCAGAATCTGCCCATCAAGTATGAGAAATATGCGAAAGTACGAGCCTGATGAGAGCAAATCCCAGACCTACCCTAGACCTAACATGAATTATTCTCTAACATATTGATCGAAACCAGGTTTAATGGACTGTCTCAGTGTGGTACCACATTACTAAGTGATCCAAACCAGAAAAAACCCAGGATCTGTTCAACAAGAATGTGAAAAACGCGAAAATATAAGCCTGATGAGGGCAAATCCCCAGACCTATCCCAGACATAGCTCGCGTAATCCTCTAAAATATTGATGGAAACCAGGATTAATTGTCTGTTTCAGTGTTGTACTACATTACTACATGATCCAATCCAGAAATAGCCCAGGATCTAGCCATCAAGTATGAGAAATATGCGAAAGAATGAGCCTGATGAGAGCAAATCCCAGACCTACCCTAGACCTAACATGAATTATTCTCTAACATATTGATCGAAACCAGGTTTAATGGACTGTTTCAGTGTGGTACCACATTACTACGTGATCCAAACCAGAAAAAACGCAGGATCTGTTCAACAAGTATGTGAAAAACGCGAAAGAATAAGCCTGATGAGGGCTAATCCCTGACCTATCCCAGACCTAACTTGCGTTGTCCTCTAAAATATTGATGGAAACCATGTTTAATCGACTGCTTGAGTGTGGTACCACATTACTACGTGATCCAAACCAGAAAAAACCCAGGATCAGTTCAACAAGTATGTGAAAAACGCGAAAGTATGAGCCTGATGAGGGCGAATCCCAGAACTATCCCAGACCTAACTTGCGTTATCCTCTAAAATATTGATCGAAACCAGGTTTAATTGATTGCTTCAGTGTGGTACCACATTACTACGTGATCCAATCCAGAAATAGCCCAGGATCTAGCCATGAAGTATGAGAAATATGCGAAAGTATGAGCCTGATGAGGGCAAATCCTAGACCTAACCCAGACCTATCATGCGTTATCCTCAATAATATTAATCGAAACCAGGTTTAATGGACTGTTTCAGTGTGGTACCACATTTCTACGTGATCCAAACCAGAAAAAACCCAGGATCAGTTCAACAAGTATGTGAAAAACGCGAAAGTATGAGCCTGATGAGGGCGAATCCCAGACCTATCCCAGACCTAACTTGCGTTATCCTCTAAAATATTGATCGAAACCAGGTTTAATTGACTGCTTCAGTGTGGTACCACATTACTACGTGATCCAATCCAGAAATAGCCCAGGATCTAGCCATGAAGTATGAGAAATATGCGAAAGTATGAGCCTGATGAGGGCAAATCCTAGACCTAACCCAGACCTATCATGCGTTATCCTCAATAATATTAATCGAAACCAGGTTTAATGGACTGTTTCAGTGTGGTACCACATTTCTACGTGATCCAAACCAGAAAAAACCCAGGATCAGTTCAACAAGTATGTGAAAAACGCGAAAGTATGAGCCTGATGAGGGCGAATCCCAGACCTATCCCAGACCTAACTTGCGTTATCCTCTAAAATATTGATCGAAACCAGGTTTAATTGACTGCTTCAGTGTGGTACCACATTACTACGTGATCCAATCCAGAAATAGCCCAGGATCTAGCCATGAAGTATGAGAAATATGCGAAAGTATGAGCCTGATGAGGGCAAATCCTAGACCTGACCTAGACCTAACATGCGTTATCCTCAATAATATTGATCGACACCAGGTTTAATCGACTGTTTCAGTGTGTTACCACATTACTACGTGATCCAAACCAGAAAAAAACCCAGGATCTGTTCAACGAGTATGTGAAGTGTGCGAAAGTATGAGTCTGATGAGGGCTAATCCCAGACCTATCCCAGACCTAACCTGCGTTATCCTCTAGAATATTTATCCAGACCAGGTTTCATTGAATGTTTCAGTGTGGTACCACATTACTACGTGATCCAATCCAGAAAAAACCCAGGATCCGACCACAAGTATGTGAAGAATGCGAAAGTATGAGTCTGATGAGTGAAAATCCCAGACCTCACCTAGACCTAACATGCGTCATCCTCAAAAATATTGATCGAAACCTGGTTTAATCGACTGTTTCAGTGTGGTACCACATTACTATGTGATCCAAACCAGAATATAACACAGGATCTGTTCAACGACTATGTGAAGAAAGCGAAAGTATGAGTCTGATGAGGGCTAATCCCAGGCCTATCCCAGACCTAACTTGCGTTATCCTCTATAATATTTATCCAGACCTGGTTTAATCGACTGTTTCAGTGTGGTACCACATTACTATGTGATCCAAACCAGAAAATAACCCAGGATCTGATCAACATGTATGAGAAATATGCGAAAGAATGAGCCTGATGAGAGCAAATCCCAGACCTGTCCCAGACCTAACTTGCGTCATCCTCAAAAATATTGATCGATACCTGGTTTAATCGACTGTTTCAGTGTGGTACCACATTACTATGTGATCCAAACCAGAAAATAACCCAGGATCTGATCAACATGTATGAGAAATATGCGAAAGAATGAGCCTGATGAGAGCAAATCCCAGACCTAACCTAGACCTAACATGAATTGTTCTCTAAAATATTCATCGAAACCAGGTTTAATTGACTGTTTCAGTGTGGTCCCACATTTCTACGTGATCCAAACTAGAAAAAACCCAGGATCCATTCAACAAGTATGTGAAGAATGCGAAAGTATGAGTCTGATGAGTGAAAATCCCAGGCCTAACCTAGACCTAACATGCGTTATCCTCTAAAATATTGATCGAAACCTGGTTTAATCGACTGTTTCAGTGTGGTACCACATTACTATGTGATCCAAACCAGAAAATAACCCAGGATCTGTTCAACGAGTATGTGAAGTGTGCGAAAGTATGAGTCTGATGAGGTCTAATCCCAGACCAATCCCAGACTTAACTGGCGTTATCCTCTAAGATATTGATCGAAACCAGGTTTAATCGTCTGCTTCAGTGTGGTACCACATTACTACGTGATCCAAACCAGAAAAAACCCAGGATCAGTTCAACAAGTATGAGAAGAATGCGAAAGTATGAGTCTGATGGGTGGAAATCCCAGGGCTAACCTAGACCTTACATGCGCTATCCTCTAAAATATTCATCCAAACCAGGTTTAGTGGACTGTTTCAGTGTGGTACCACACTACTACGTGATACAATCCAGAAAAAACCCAGGATCTGTTCAACAAGTATGTGAAAAACGCGAAAGTATGAGCCCGATGAGGGCGAATCCCAGACCTATGCCAGACCTAACTTGCGTTATCCTCTAAAATATTTATCGAAACCAGGTTTAATTGACTGTTTCAGCGTGGTACCACATTACTACGTGACATTCCAGAAACAGCCCAAGATCTAGCCATGAAGTATCAGAGATATGCGAAAGTATGAGCCTGCTTAGGGCAAATCCTAGACCTAACCCAAGCCTAACATGCGTTATACTCTAAAATATTTATCAAGACCAGGTTTAATTGATTGTTTCAGTGTGGTCCCACATTACAACGTGATACAAACCAGAAAAAACCCAGCATCCGTTCAAAAAGTATGTGAAGAATGCGAAAGTATGAGTCTGATGAGTGAAAATCCCAGGCCTAACCTAGACCTAACATGCGTTATCCTCAAAAATATTAATCGAAACCTGGTTCAATCGAGTGTTTCAGTGTGGTACCACATTACTATGTGATCCAAACCAGAAAATAACCCAGGATCTGTTCAACGAGTATGTGAAGTGTGCGAAAGTATGAGTCTGGTGAGGGCAAATCCCATACCTATCCCCGACCTAACATGCGTTATCCTCTAAAATATTTATCAAGACTAGGTTTAATTGATTGTTTCAGTGTGGACCCACATTACTACGTGATCCAAACCAGAAAAAACCCAGCATCCGGTCAACAAGTATGTGAAGAATGCGAAAGTATGAGTCTGATGAGTGAAAATCCCAGGCCTGACCTAGACCTAACGTGCTTTATCCTCTAAAATATTGAGCGAAACCAGGTTTAATGGACTGTTTCACTGTGATACCACACTACTACGGGATCCAAACCAGAAAAAACACAGGATCTGTTCAACAAGTATGTGAAGTGTGCGAAAGTATGAGTCTGATGAGGTCAAATCCCAGACCTATGCCAGACCTAACTTGCGTTATCCTCTAAAATATTGATCGAAACCAGGTTTAATTGACTGTTTCAGCGTGGTACCACGTTACTACGTGATACAATCCAGAAACAGCCCAGGATCTAGCCATGAAGTATGAGAAATATGCGAAAGTATGAGCCTTATGAGGGCAAATCCTAGACCTAACCCAAACCTAACATGCGTTATCCTCTAAAATATTTATCAAGACCAGGTTTAATTGAATGTTTCAGTGTGGTACCACTTTACTACGTGATCCAAAGCAGGAAAAACCCTCGATCAGGTCAACATGTATGTTAAAACTGCGAAAGTATGACCCTGATGAGGGCAAGTCCCAGGCCTAACCTAGACCTAACTTGCGTTATCCTCTAAAATATTGATCGAAACCAGGTTTAATTCGCTGTTTCAGCGTGGTACCACATTACTACGTCATACAATCCAGAAACAGCCCAGGATCTAGCCATCAAGTATGAGAAATATGCGAAAGAATGAGCCTGATGAGAGCAAATCCCAGACCTAACCTAGACCTAACATGAATTATTCTCTAAAATATTGATCGAAACCAGGGTTAATCGACTGTTTCAGTGTGGTACCACATTACTATGTGATCCAAACCAGAAAATAACCCAGGATCTGTTCAACGAGTATGTGAAGTGTGCGAAAGTATGAGTCTGATGAGGGCAAATCCCAGGCCTAACCTAGACATAACATGCGTTGTCCTCTAAAATATTGATCGAAACCAGGTTTAATGGACTGTTTCAGTGTGGTTCCACAATACTACGGGATCCAAACCAGAAAAATACCCAGGATCTGTTCAACAAGTATGTGAAGAACGCGAAAATATGACCCTGATGAGGGCAAATCCCAGACCTATACCAGACCTAACTTGCGTTGTCCTCTGAAATATTGATGGAAACCAGGTTTAATTGACTGTTTCAGTGTGGTACCACATTACTACGTGATCCAATCCAGAAAAAGCCCTGGATCTAGCCATCAAGTATGAGAAATATGCGAAAGTATGAGCCTGATGAGGGCAAATCCTAGACCTAACCCAGACCTAACATGCGTTATCCTCTAAAATATTTATCAAGACCAGGTTTAAATGAATGTTTCAGTGTGGTACCACATTACTACGTGATCCAAACCACAAAAAACCCAGGATCCGTTCAACAAGTATGTGACGAATGCGAAAGTACGAGCCTGATGAGAGTAAATCCCAGACCTAACCATGACCTATCATGCGTTATTCTCTAAAATATTGACGAAACCAGGTTTAATGGACTGTGTCAGGGTGGTACCACATTACTACCTGATCCAAAACAGAAAAAACCCAGGATCCGCTCAACAAGTATGTGAAGAATGCGAAAGTATGTGTCTGATGAGGGCAAATCACAGGCCTAACCTAGACATAACATGCGTTATCCTCTAAAATATTGATCGAAACCAGGTTTAATGGACTGTTTCAGTGTGGTACCACATTACTACGGGATCCAAACCAGAAAAAGCACAGAATTTGGCCTTCAAGTATGAGAAATTTGCGAAAGAACGAGCCTGATGAGAGCAAATCCCAGACCTAAACTAGACTTAACGTGAGTTATTCTCAAAAATATTGATCGAAAGCAGGTTTAATCGACAGTTTCAGTGTGGTACCACATTACTACGTGATCCGAACCAGAAAAAAACCCAGGATACGTTCAACAAGTATGTGAAGAATGCGAAAGTATGAGCCTGACGAGGGCAAATCCCAGACCTATCCCAGACATAACTAGCGTTATCATCTAACATATTGATCGAAACCAGGTTTAATGGACTGTTTCAGTGTGCTACCACATTACTACGTGATTCAATCCAGAAAAAGCCCTGGATCTAGTCATCAACTATGAGAAATATGCGAAAGTACGAGCCTGATGAGAGCAAATCCCAGACCTAACCAAGACCTAACATGCGTTATTCTCTAAAATACTGATCGAAACCAGGTTTAATGGACTGTTCCAGTGTGGTACCACATTACTACATGATCGAATCCAGAAAAACCCAGGATCTGTTCAACAGGTATGTGGAGAACGCGAAAATATGTCCCGGAGGAGGGCAAATCCCAGACCTATACCAGACCTAACTAGCGTTATCATCTAAGATATTGATCGAAACCAGGTTTAATCGACTGTTTCAGTGTGGTACCATATCACTACGTGATCCAAACCAGAAAAAGCACAGAATCTGGCCATCAAGTATTTGAAATTTGCGAAAGTACGAGCCTGATAAGAGCAAATCCAAGACCTAACCTAGACCTAACAGGAGTTATTCTCAAAAATATTGATCGAAAGCAGGTTTAATCGAAAGTTTCAGTGAGGTACCACATTACTACGTGATCCAATCCAGAAAAAGCCCTGGATCTAGCCATCAAGTATGAGTAACATGCGAAAGTATGAGCCTGATGAGGGCAAATCCTAGACCTAACCCAGACCTAACATGCGTTATCCTCTAAAATATTTATCAAGACCAGGATTAATTGAATGTTTCAGTGTGGTATCACATTACTACGTGATCCAAACCACAAAAAACCCAGGATCTGTTCAACAAGTATGTGAAGAACGCGAAAATATGACCCTGATGAGGGCAAATCCCAGACCTATACCAGACCTAACTTGCGTTGTCCTCTGAAATATTGATGGAAACCAGGTTTAATTGACTGTATCAGTGTGGTACCACATTACTACGTGATCCAATCCAGAAAAAGCCCTGGATCTAGCCATCAAGTATGAGAAATATGCGAAAGTATGAGCCTGATGAGGGCAAATCCTAGACCTAACCCAGACCTAACATGCGTTATCCTCTAAAATATTTATCAAGACCAGGTTTAAATGAATGTTTCAGTGTGGTACCACATTACTACGTGATCCAAACCACAAAAAACCCAGGATCCGTTCAACAAGTATGTGACGAATGCGAAAGTACGAGCCTGATGAGAGTAAATCCCAGACCTAACCATGACCTATCATGCGTTATTCTCTAAAATACTGATCGAAACCAGGTTTAATGGACTGTTCCAGTGTGGTATCACATTACTACATGATCGAAACCAGAAAAACCCAGGATCTGTTCAACAAGTATGTGGAGAACGCGAAAATATGACCCTGAGGAGGGCAAATCCCAGACCTACACCAGACCTAACTAGCGTTATCATCTAAGATATTGATCGAAACCAGGTTTAATCGACTGTTTCAGTGTGGTACCATATTACTACGTGATCCAAACCAGAAAAAGCACAGAATCTGGCCAAGTATTTGAAATTTGCGAAAGTACGAGCCTGATAAGAGCAAATCCAAGACCTAACCTAGACCTAACAGGAGTTATTCTCAAAAATATTGATCGAAAGCAGGTTTAATCGAAAGTTTCAGTGAGGTACCACATTACTACGTGATCCAATCCAGAAAAAGCCCTGGATCTAGCCATCAAGTATGAGTAACATGCGAAAGTATGAGCCTGATGAGGGCAAATCCTAGACCTAACCCAGACCAAACATGCGTTATCCTCTAAAATATTTATCAAGACCAGGATTAATTGAATGTTTCAGTGTGGTGTCACATTACTACGTGATCCAAACCACAAAAAACCCAGGATCCGTTCAACAAGTATGTGAAGAATGCGAAAGTAAGTGTCTGATGAGGGCAAATCCCAGGCCTAACCTAGACAGAACATGCGTTACCCTCTAAAATATTGATCGAAACCAGGTTTAATCGACTGTTTCAGTGTGGTACCACATTACTACGTGATCCAAAACAGAAAAAGCCCAGGATCTGTTCAACAAGTATGTGAAAAACGCGAAACTATGAGCCTGATGAGGGCAAATCCCAGACCTATCCCAGACCCAACATGCGTTATCCTCTAAAACATTTATCAAGACAAGGATTAATTGAATGTTTCAGTGTGGTACCGCATTACTACGTGATCCATACCACAAAAAACCCAGGATCCGTTCAAGAAGTATGTGACGAATGCGAAAGGATGTGTCTGATGAGGGCAAATCCCAGGCCTAACCTAGATCTAACATGCGTTATCCTCAAAAATAATCATCGAAACCAGGTTTAATGGACTGTTTCAGTGTGGTACCACATCACTACGTGATCCAAACCAGAAAAAACCCAGGATCCGTTCAACAAGTATGTGAAGAATGCGAAAGTATGTGTCTGATGAGGGAAAATCCCAGGCCTAACCTAGACAGAACATGCGTTATCCTCTAAAATATTGATCGAAACCAGGTTTAATGGACTGCTTCAGTGTGCTACCACATTACTACGTGATCCAAACCAGAAAAAACCCAGGATCCGTTCAACAAGTATGTGAAGAATGCGAAAGTATGTGTGTGATGAGGGCAAATCACAGGCCTAACCTAGACATAACATGCGTTGTCCTCTATAATATTTATCAAGACCAGGTTTAATTGAATGTTTCAGTGTGGTACCACATTACTATGTGTCCAAACCTGAAAAAACCCAGGATCTGTTCAACAAGTATGTGGAGAATGCGAAAGTATGTGTCTGATGAGGGCAAATCCCACGCTTAACCTAGACATAACTAGCGTTATCATCTAAGATATTGATCGAAACCAGGTTTAATGGTCTGTTTCAGTGTGCTACCACATTACTACGTGATCCAATCCAGAAAAAGCCCTGGATCTAGCCATCAAGTATGAGATATATGCGAAACTATGAGCCTGATGAGGGCAAATCCTAGACCTAACCTAGACCTAACATGCGTTACCCTCAAAAATATTGTTAGAAACCAGGTTTAATCGACTGTTTCAGTGTGGTACCACATTACTACGTGATCCAAACCAGAATAAGCACAGAATCTGGCCATCAACTATGAGAAATATGCGAAAGTACGAGCCTGATGAGAGCAAATCCCAGACCTAACCAAGACCTAACATGCGTTATTCTCTAAAATACTGATCGAAACCTGGTTTAATGGACTGTTCCAGTGTGGTACCACATTACTACATGATCGAAACCAGAAAAAACCCATGGTCTGTTCAACAAGTATGTGAAAAACGCGAAACTATGAGCGTGATGAGGGCAAATCCCAGACCTACCTTAGACCTAACATGAGTTATCCTCTAAAATATTGATCGAAACCAGGTTTAATCGACTATTTCTGTGTGGTGCCACATTACTACGTGAACTAAACCAGAAAAATACCCAGGATCTGTTCAACAAGTATGTGAAGAACGCGGAAATATGTTTCTGATGAGGGAAAATCCCAGGCCTAACCTAGACCTAACATGCGTTACCCTCAAAAATATTGATAGAAACCAGGTTTAATGGACTGTTTCAGTGTGGTACCACATTACTACGTGATCCAAACCAGAAAAAGCACAGCATCAGGCCATCAAGTATGAGAAATTTGCGACAGTACGAGCCTGATGAGAGCAAATCCCAGACCTAACCTAGACCTATCATGAGTAATTCTCAAAAATATTGATCGAAACCAGGTTTAATCGACTATTTCAGTGTGGTACCACATTACTACGTGATCCAATCCAGAAAAAGCCCTGGATCTAGCCATCAAGTATGAGTAACATGCGGAAGAATGGGCCTGATGAGGGCAAATCCTAGACCTAACCCAGACCTAACATGCGTTATCCTCTAAAATATTTTTCAAGACCAGGTTTAATTGAATATCTCAGTGTGGTACCACATTACTACGTGATCCAAACCTGAAAAAATCCAGGATCTGTTCAACAAGTATGTGGAGAATGCGAGAGTATGTGTCTGATGAGGGCAAATCCCAGGCCTAACCTAGACATAACATGCGTTATTCTCTGAAATATAGATCGAAACCAGGTTTAATGGACTGTTTCAGTGTGGTACCACATTACTACCTGATCCAAACCAGAAATGGCCCAGAATCTGGCCATCAAGTATGAGAAATATGCGAAAGCATGACCCTGATGAGACTATCCCAGACCTAACTTGAGTTGTCCTCTAAAATAGTGATGGAAACCAGGTTTAATTGACTGTTTCGGTGTGGTACTACATTACTACGTGATGCAATCCAGAAATAGCCCAGGATCTAGCCATGAATTATGAGAAATATGCGAAAGTATGAGCCCGATGTGGGCAAATCCTAGACCTCACCCAGACCTAACATGCGTTATCCTCAAAAAAAAAAATCGAAACCAGGCTTAATGGACTGTTACAGTGTGGTACCACATTACTACGTGATCCAAACCAGAAAAGGCCCAGAATCTGGCCATCAAGTATGAGAAATATGCGAAAGCATGACCCTGATGAGACAATCCCAGACCTAACTTGAGTTGTCCTCTAAAATAGTGATGGAAACCAGGTTTAATTGACTGTTTCAGTGTGGTACTACATTACTACGTGATGCAATCCAGAAATAGCCCAGGATCTAGCCATGAATTATGAGAAATATGCGAAAGTATGAGCCTGATGAGGGCAAATCCTAGACCTCACCCAGACCTAACATGCGTTATCCTCAGAAATATTGATCGAAACCAGGTTTAATGGACGTTTTCAGTGCGGTACCACATTACTACGTGATCCAAACCAGAAAAGGCCCAGAATCTGGCCATCAAGTATGAGAAATATGCGAAAGTATGACCCTGATGAGGGCAAATCCCAGGCCTAACCTCGACGTAACATGCGTTGTCCTCTAAAATATTGATGGTAACCAGGTTGAATTGACTGTTTCAGTGTTGTACTACATTACTGCGTGACGCAATCCAGAAAAAGCCCAGGATCTAGCCATCAAGTATGAGAAACATGCGAAAGAATGAGTCTGATGAGAGCAAATCCCACACCTAAACTAGACCAAACATGAATTATTCTCTAAAATATTGATGGACACCAAGATTTATTGACTGTTTCAGTGTGGTACTGCATTACTGCGTGACGAAATCCAGAAAAAGCCCAGGATCTAGCCATCAAGTATGTGAAAAATGCGAAAGTATGATCCTGACCAGGGCAAATCCCAGACCTATCCCAGACCTAACTTGAGTTGTCCTCTAAAATAGTGATGGAAACCAGGTTTAATTGACTGTTTCAGTGTGGTACTACATTACTACGTGATGCAATCCAGAAATAGCCCAGGATCTAGCCATCAAGTATGAGAAATATGCGAAAGAATGAGTCTTATGAGAGCAAATCCCACACCTAACCTAGACCTAACATGAATTATTCTCTAAAATATTGATCGAAACCAGGTTTAATGGACTGTTTTAGTGCGGTACCACATTACTACGTGATCCAAACCATAAAACACCCAGGATCTGTTCAACAAGTATGTGAAAAATCCGAAAGTATGAGTCTGATGAGGGCAAATCCCAGGCCTAACCTAGACATAACATGCATTATCCTCTAAAATATTGATAGAAACCACGTTGAGTGGACTGTTTCAGTGTGGTACCACATTACTACGTGATCCAATGCAGAAATAGCTCAGGATCTAGCTATGAAGTATGAGAAATATGCGAAAGTATGAGCCTGATGAGGGCAAATCCCAGACATAACCTAGACCTAACATGTGTTATCCTCTAAAATAAAAATCGAAACCAGGTTTATTGGTATGCTTCAGTGTGGTACCACATTACTACGTGATCGAAACCAGAAAAAACCCGGGATCTGTTCAAGAAGTATGTGAAGAATGCGAAAGAATGAGACTGATGAGGGCATATCCCAGGCCTAACCTAGACCTAACATGCGTTATCCTCAAAAATATAAACCGAAACCATGTTTAATCGACTGTATCAGTGTGGTACCACATTACTACGTGATCCAAACCAGAAAAAAACCCGGGATCTGTTCAACAAGTATGTGAAGTATGCGAAAGTACGAATCTGATGAGGGCTAATCCCAGGCCTAACCTAGTCATCACATGCGTTATCCTCTAAAATATTGATCGAAACCCGGTTGAGTGGACTGTTTCAGTGTGGTACCACATTACTGCGTGATCCAAACCAGGAAGAACCCAGCATCTAGCCATCAAGTATGAGAAATATGCGAAAGAATGAGCCTGATGAGAGCAAATCCCAGACCTAACCTAGACCTAACATGTGTTATCCTCAAAAATATTGATCGAAACCAGGTTTAATGGACTGTTTCAGTGTGGTACCACATTACTACGTGATCCAATCCAGAAAGAGCCCAGGATCTAGCCATGAAGTATTAGAAATATGCGAATGTATGATCCTGAGGAGGGCAAATCCTAGACCTAACCCAGACCTAACATGCGTTATCCTCAAAAATATTGATCGAAACCAGGTTTAATGGACTGTCTCAGTGTGGTACCACATTACTACGTGATCCAAACTAGAAAAAACCCAGGATCTGTTCAACAAGTACGTGAAGTATGCGAAGGTATGAATCTGATGAGGGCTAATCCCAGGCCTAACCTAGACATAACATGCGTTATCCTCTAAAATATTGATCGAAACCCGGTTGAGTGGACTGTTTCAGTGTGGTACCACATTACTGCGTGATCCAAACCAGGAAGAACCAGGTATCTAGCCATCAAGTATGTGAAATATGCGAAAGAATGAGCCTGATGAGGGCAAATCCTAGACCTAACCCAGACGTAACATGCGTTATCCTCTAAAATATTGATCGAAACCAGGTTTACTGGGCTGTTTCAGTGTGGTACCACATTACTACGTGATCCAAACCAGAAAAAACCGAGATCTGTTCAACAAGTATGTGAAAAACGCAAAAGTATGAGCCTGATGAGGGCAAATCCTAGACCTAACCCAGACCTAACATGCGTTATCCACTAAAATATTTATCATGACCAGGTTTAATTGAATGTTTCAGTGTGGTACCACATTACTACGTGATCCAAACAAGAAATAGCCCAGGATCTAGCCATGAAGTATGAAAAATATGCGAAAGTATGAGCCTGATGAGGGCAAATCCTAGACATAACCCAGACCTAACATGCGTTATCCTCTAAAATCTTTATCAAGACCAGGTTTAATTGATTGCTTCAGTGTGGTAACACATTACTACGTGATCCACACCAGAAAAAACCCAGGATCCGTTCAAGAAGTATGTGAAAAATGCGAAAGTATGTGTCTGATGAGTGAAAATCTCAGGCCTAACCTAGACCTAGCATGCGTTATCCTCTAAAATATTGATCGAAACCAGGTTTAATTGACCGTTTTAGTGTGGTTCCACTTTACTACGTGATCCAAACCATAAAAAACCCAGGATCTGTTCAACAAGTATGTGAAAAATCCGAAAGTATGAGTCTGATGAGGGCAAATCCCAGACCTATCCCAGACCTAACATGCGTTATCCTCAAAAATAATGATCGAAACCAGGTTTAATCAACTGTTTCAGTGTGGTACCACATTACTACGTGATCCAAACCAGAAAAAAACCCAGGATCTGTTTATCAAGTATGTGAAGTATGCGTAAGTATGAGTCTGATGAGGGCAAATCCCAGGCCTAACCTAGACATAACATACGTTATCCTCTAAAATATTGATCGAAACCAGGTTTCATGGACTGTTTTAGTGTGGTACCACATTACTACGTGATCCAAACCATAAAAAACCCAGGATCTGTTCAACAAGTATGTGAAAAATCCGAAAGTATGAGTCTGATGAGGGCAAATCCCAGGCCTAACCTAGACATAACATGCGTTATCCTCTAAAATATTGATAGAAACCACGTTGAGTGGACTGTTTCAGTGTGGTACCACATTACTGCGTGATCCAAACCAGAAAAGACCCAGGATCTGTTCAACAAGTATGTGAAAAATGCGAAAGTATGACCCTGATGAGGGCAAATCCCAGACCTATCCTAGACCTAACATGAGTTACCCTCTAAAATATTGATCGAAACCAGGTTTAATCGACTATTTCTGTGTGGTGCCACATTACTACGTGATCCAAACCAGAAAAATACCCAGGATCTGTTAACAAGTATGTGAAGAACGCGGAAATATGACCCTGATGAGGGTAAATCCCAGGCCTAACCTAGACCTAACATGCGTTATCCTCAAAAATATTTATCGAAACCAGGTTTAATCGACTGTTTCAGTGTGGTACCACATTACTACCTGATCCAAACCAGAAAAATACCCAGGATCTGTTCAACAAGTATGTGAAGACCGCGAAAATATGACCCTGATGAGGGCAAATCCCAGACCTATACCAGACCTAACTAGCGTTAACATCTAAGATATTGATCGAAACCAGGTTTAATCGACTGTTTCAGTGTGGAACCACATTACTACGTGATCCAAACCAGAAAAAGCACAGAATCTGGCAATCAAGTATGAGAAATTTGCGAAAGTACGAGCCTGATAAGAGCAAATCCCAGACCTAACCTAGACCTAACATGAGTTATTCTCAAAAGTATTGACCGAAAGCAGGTTTAATCGACAGTTTCAGTGTGGTACCACATTACTACGTGATCCAAACCAGAAAAAACCCAGGATACGTTCAACAAGTATGTGAAGAATGCGAAAGTATGAGTCTGATGAGGGAAAATCCCAGGCCTAACTTAGACCTAACATGCGTTATCCTCTAAAATATTTATCAAGACCAGGTTTAATTGAATGTTTCAGTGTGGTACCACACTACTGCGTGATCCAAACCAGAAAAAACCCAGGATCTGTTCAACAAGTATGTGAAAAAAGCGAAAGTATGATCCTGACGAGGGCAAATCCCAGACCTATCCCAGACCTAACTTGAGTTGTCCTCTAAAATAGTGATGGAAACCAGGTTTAATTGACTGTTTCAGTGTGGTACCACATTACTGCGTGATCCAAACCAGAGAAAAGCCCAGGATCAGTTCAACAAGTATGTGAAGTATGCGAAAGTATGAATCTGATGAGGGCAAATCCCAGTCCTAACCTAGACATAACATGCGTTAGCCTCTAAAATATTGATAGAAACCACGTTGAGTGGACTGTTTCAGTGTGGTACCACATTACTACGTGATCCAATGCAGAAATAGCTCAGGATCTAGCTATGAACTATGAGAAATATGCGAAAGTATGAGCCTGATGAGGGCAAATCGCAGGCCTAACCTAGACCTAACATGCGTTATCCTCTAAAATATTTATCAAGACCAGGTTTAATTGAATGTTTCAGTGTGGTACCACACTACTGCGTGATCCAAACCAGAAAAAACCCAGGATCTGTTCAACAAGTATGTGAAAAATGCGAAAGTATGATCCTGACCAGGGCAAATCCCAGACCTATCCCAGACCTAACTTGAGTTGTCCTCTAAAATAGTGATGGAAACCAGGTTTAATTGACTGTTTCAGTGTGGTACTACATTACTACGTGATGCAATCGAGAAATAGCCCAGGATATAGCCATGAATTATGAGAAATATGCGAAAGTATGAGCCTGATGAGGGCAAATCCTGGACCTAACCCAGACCTAACATGCGTTATCCTCAAAAATATTGATCGAAACCAGGTTTAATGCGATGTTTCAGTGTGGTACCACATAACTACGTGATCCAAACCAGAAAAGGCCCAGAATCTGGCCATCAAGTATGAGAAATATGCGAAAGCATGACCCTGATGAGACTATCCCAGACCTAACTTGAGTTGTCCTCTAAAATAGTGATGGAAACCAGGTTTAATTGACTGTTTCTGTGTGGTACAACATTACTACGTGATGCAATCCAGAAATAGCCAAGGATCTAGCCATGAATTATGAGAAATATGCGAAAGTATGAGCCTGATGAGGGCAAATCCTAGACCTCACCCAGACCTAACATGCGTTATCCTCAAAAATATTGATCGAAACCAGGTTTAATGGACTGTTTCAGTGTGGTACCACATTACTACGTGATCCAAACTAGAAAAAACCCAGGATCTGTTCAACAAGTATGTGAAAAACGCGAAAGTATGACCCTGATGAGGGCAAATCCCAGGCCTAACCTAAACCTAACGTGCATTATCCTCCAAAATATTGATCGAAACCAGGTTTAATGGACTGTTTCAGTGTGGTACCACATTACTACGTGATCCAATCCAGGAAGAGCCCAGGATCTAGCCATGAAGTATTAGAAATATGCGAAAGTATGATCCTGACGAGGGCAAATCGCAGGCCTAACCTAGACCTAACATGCGTTATCCTCAAAAATATTGATCGAAACCAGGTTTAATGGACTGTTTCAGTGTGGTACCACATTACTACGTGATCCAAACTAGAAAAAACCCAGGATCTGTTCAACAAGTATGTGAAATACGCGAAAGTATGACCCTGATGAGGGCAAATCCCAGGCCTAACCTAGACCTAACATGCATTATCCTCTAAAATATTGATCGAAACCAGGTTTAATGGACTGTTTCAGTGTGGTACCACTTTACTACGTGATCCAAAGCAGAAAAAACCCTCGATCAGGTCAACATGTATGTTAAAACTGCGAAAGTATGACCCTGATGAGGGCAAATCGCAGGCCTAACCTAGACCTACCATGCGTTATCCTCTAAAATATTCATCGAAACCAGGTTTAATGGATTGTTTCAGTGTGGTAACACATTACTAGGTGATCCAAACCAGAAAAAACCGAGATCTGTTCAACAAGTATGTGAAAAACGCGAAAGTATGAGCCTGATCAGGGCAAATCCTAGACCTTACCCAGACCTAACATGCGTTATCCACTAAAATATTTATCATGACCAGGTTTAATTGAATGTTTCAGTGGGGTACCACATTACTACGTGATCCAATCCAGGAAGAGCCCGGGATCTAGCCATGAAGTATTAGAAATATGCGAAAGTATGATCCTGACGAGGGCAAATCCTAGACCTAACCTAGACCTAACATGCGTTATCCTCTAAAATATTCATCGAAACCAGGTTTAATGGATTGTTTCAGTGTGGTAACACATTACTACGTGATCCAAACCAGAAAAAACCGAGATCCGTTCAACAAGTATATGAAGAATGCGAAAGTATGAGTCTGATGAGGGCAAATCCCAGGCCTAACCTAGACCTAACATGCGTTATGCTCATATATATTGATCGAAACCAGGTTTAATCGACTGTTTCAGTGTGCTACTAAATTACTACGTGATCCAATCCACAAAAAGCCCAGAATCTGTCCATCAAGTATGAGAAATATGCGAAAGTACGAGCCTGATGAGAGCAAATCCCAGACCTAACCTAGACCTAACATGCGTTATGCTCAAAGATATTGATCGAAACCAGGTTTAATCGACTGTTTCAGTGTGGTACCACATTACTACGTGATCCAAACCAGAAAAAACCCAGGATCTGTTCAACAAGTATGTGAAAAATGCGAAAGTATGAGTCTGATGAGTGAAAATCCCAGGACTAACCTAGACCTCACATGCGTTATCCTCAATAATATTGATCGAAACCAGGTTTAATCGACTGTGTCAGTGTGGCCCCGCATTACTACGTAATCCATACCAGAAAAAAAACCAGGATCTGTTCAGCGAGTATGTGAAGTGTGCGAAACTATGAGTCTGATGAGGGCAAATCCCAGAACTGTCCCATACCTAACATGCGTTATCCTCTAAAATAGTGATCGAAACCAGGGTTAATTGACTGTTTCAGTGTGGTTCTACATTACTACGTGATCCAATCCAGGAAAAGCCCAGGATCTAGCCATCAAGTATGAGAATTATGCGAAAGAATGAGCCTGATGAGAGCAACTCCCAGACCTAACCTAGACCTAACATGTGTTATCCTCAAAAATATTGATCGAAACCAGGTTTAATGGACTGTTTCAGTGTGGTACTACATTACTACGTGATGCAATCCAGAAATAGACGAGGATCTAGCCATGAATTATGAGAAATAAGCGAAAGTATGAGCCTGATGAGGGCAAATCCTAGACCTAACCCAGACCTAACATGCGTTATCCTCAAAAATATTGATCGAAACCAGGTTTAATGGACTGTTTCAGTGTGGTACCACATTACTACCTGATCCAAACTAGAAAAAACCCAGGATCTGTTCAACAAGTATGTGATGAATGCGAAAGTATGACCCTGATGAGTGAAAATCCCAGGCCTAACCTAGACCTAACATGCGTTATGCTCAAAAATATTTATCGAAACCAGGTTTAATCGACTGTTTCAGTGTGGTACCACATTAATACGAGATCCAAACCAGAAAAAAACCCAGGATCTGTTCAACAAGTATGTGAAGTATGCGAAAGTATGAGTCTCATGAGGGCTAATCCCAGGCCTAACCTAGACATAACATGCGTTATCCTGTAAAATATTGATCGAAACCAGCTTGAGTGGACTGTTTCAGTGTGATACCACACTGCTGCGTGATCCAAACCAGAAAAAACCCAGGATCGGTTCAACAAGTATGTGAAAAATGCGAAAGTATGATCCTGACGAGGGCACATCCCAGACCTATCCCAGACCTAACTTGCGTTGTCCTCTAAAATATTGATGGAAACCAGGTTTAGTTGACTGTTTCAGTGTGGTACTACATTACTACGTGATGCAATCCAGAAATAGCCCAGGATTTAGCCATGAAGTATGAAAAATATGCGAAAGTATGACCCTGATGAGGGCAAATCCCAGGCCTAACCTAGACCTAACATGCATTATCCTCTAAAATATTGATCGAAACCAGGTTTAATGGACTGTTTCAGTGTGGTACCGCATTACTACGTGATCCAAACCAGTAAAAACACAGGTTCCGTTCAACAAGTATATGAAGAATGCGAAAGTATGAGTCTGATGAGGGCAAATCCCAGGCCTAACCTAGACCTAACATGCGTTATGCTCATATATATTGATCGAAACCAGGTTTAATCGACTGTTTCAGTGTGCTACTAAATTACTACGTGATCCAATCCACAAAAAGCCCAGAATCTGTCCATCAAGTATGAGAAATATGCGAAAGTACGAGCCTGATGAGAGCAAATCCCAGACCTAACCTAGACCTAACATGCGTTATGCTCAAAGATATTGATCGAAACCAGGTTTAATCGACTGTTTCAGTGAGGTACCTCATTACTACGTGATCCAAACCAGAAAAAACCCAGGATCTGTTCAACAAGTATGTGAAAAATGCGAAAGTATGAGTCTGATGAGTGAAAATCCCAGGACTAACCTAGACCTCACATGCGTTATCCTCAATAATATTGATCGAAACCAGGTTTAATCGACTGTGTCAGTGTGGCCCCGCATTACTACGTAATCCATACCAGAAAAAAAACCAGGATCTGTTCAGCGAGTATGTGAAGTGTGCGAAACTATGAGTCTGATGAGGGCAAATCCCAGAACTGTCCCATACCTAACATGCGTTATCCTCTAAAATAGTGATCGAAACCAGGGTTAATTGACTGTTTCAGTGTGGTTCTACATTACTACGTGATCCAATCCAGGAAAAGCCCAGGATCTAGCCATCAAGTATGAGAATTATGCGAAAGAATGAGCCTGATGAGAGCAACCCCAGACCTAACCTAGACCTAACATGTGTTATCCTCAAAAATATTGATCGAAACCAGGTTTAATGGACTGTTTCAGTGTGGTACTACATTACTACGTGATGCAATCCAGAAATAGACGAGGATCTAGCCATGAATTATGAGAAATAAGCGAAAGTATGAGCCTGATGAGGGCAAATCCTAGACCTAACCCAGACCTAACATGCGTTATCCTCAAAAATATTGATCGAAACCAGGTTTAATGGACTGTTTCAGTGTGGTACCACATTACTACCTGATCCAAACTAGAAAAAACCCAGGATCTGTTCAACAAGTATGTGATGAATGCGAAAGTATGACCCTGATGAGTGAAAATCCCAGGCCTAACCTAGACCTAACATGCGTTATGCTCAAAAATATTTATCGAAACCAGGTTTAATCGACTGTTTCAGTGTGGTACCACATTAATACGTGATCCAAACCAGAAAAAAACCCAGGATCTGTTCAACAAGTATGTGAAGTATGCGAAAGTGTGAGTCTCATGAGGGCTAATCCCAGGCCTAACCTAGACATAACATGCGTTATCCTGTAAAATATTGATCGAAACCAGCTTGAGTGGACTGTTTCAGTGTGATACCACACTGCTGCGTGATCCAAACCAGAAAAAACCCAGGATCGGTTCAACAAGTATGTGAAAAATGCGAAAGTATGATCCTGACGAGGGCAAATCCCAGACCTATCCCAGACCTAACTTGCGTTGTCCTCTAAAATATTGATGGTAACCAGGTTTAGTTGACTGTTTCAGTGTGGTACTACATTACTACGTGATGCAATCCAGAAATAGCCCAGGATTTAGCCATGAAGTATGAAAAATATGCGAAAGTATGACCCTGATGAGGGCAAATCCCAGGCCTAACCTAGACCTAACATGCATTATCCTCTAAAATATTGATCGAAACCAGGTTTAATGGACTGTTTCAGTGTGGTACCACATTACTACGTGATCCAAACTAGAAAAAACCCAGGATCTGTTCAACAAGTATGTGAAAAACGCGAAAGTATGACCCTGATGAGGGCAAATCGCAGGCCTAACCTAGACCTAACATGCATTATCCTCTAAAATATTGATCGAAACCAGGTTTAATGGACTGTTTCAGTGTGGTACCACATTACTACGTGATCCAAACCAGAAAAAACCGAGATCTGTTCAACAAGTATGTGAAAAACGCGAAAGTATGAGCCTGATCAGGGCAAATCCTAGACCTAACCCAGACCTAACATGCGTTATCCACTAAAATATTTATCATGACCAGGTTTAATTGAATGTTTCAGTGGGGTACCACATTACTACGTGATCCAATCCAGGAAGAGCCCGGGATCTAGCCATGAAGTATTAGAAATATGCGAAAGTATGATCCTGACGAGGGCAAATCCTAGATCAAACCTAGACCTAACATGCGTTATCCTCTAAAATATTCATCGAAACCAGGTTTAATTGACCGTTTTAGTGTGGTTCCACTTTACTACGTGATCCAAAGCAGAAAAGCCCTCGATCAGGTCAACATGCATGTCAAAACTGCGAAAGTATGACTCTGCTGAGGGCAAATCGCAGGCCTAACCTAGACCTAACATGCGTTATCCACTAAAATATTCATCGAAACCAGGTTTAATGGATTGTTTCAGTGTGGTAACACATTACTACGTGATCCAAACTAGAAAAAACCGAGATCTGTTCAATAAGTATGTGAAAAACGCGAAAGTATGAGCCTGATGAGGGCAAATCCAAGACCTTACCCTGACCTAACATGCGTTATCCTCTAAGATATTTATCAAGACCAGGTTTAATTGAATGTTTCAGTGTGGTACCACATTACTACGTGATCCAAACCAGTAAAAACACAGGATCCGTTCAACAAGTATATGAAGAATGCGAAAGTATGAGTCTGATGAGGGCAAATCCCAGGCCTAACCTAGACCTAACTTGCGTTATGCTCATATATATTGATCGAAACCATGTTTAATCGACTGTTTCAGTGTGCTACTAAATTACTACGTGATCCAATCCACAAAAAGCCCAGAATCTGCCCATCAAGTATGAGAAATATGCGAAAGTACGAGCCTGATGAGAGCAAATCCCAGACCTAACCTAGACCTAACATGCATTATGCTCAAAGATATTGATCGAAACCAGGTTTAATCGACTGTTTCAGTGTGGCACCACATTACTACGTGATCCAAACCAGAAAAAAACCCAGGAGCTGTTCAACGAGTATGTGATGAATGCGAAAGTATGAGTCTGATGAGTGAAAATCCCAGGCCTAACCTAGACCTAACTTGCGTTGACCTCTAAAATATTGATGGAAACCAGGTTTAATTGAGTGTTTCAGTGTTGCACTTCATTACTACGTGATGCAATCCAGAAATAGCCCAGGATCTAGCCATCAAGTATGAGAAATATGCGAAAGAATGAGCCTGATGAGAGCAAATCCCAGACCTAACCTAGACCTAACATGCGTTATGCTCAAAGATATTGATCGAAACCAGGTTTAATCGACTGTTTCAGTGTGGTACCACATTACTACGTGATCCAAACCAGAAAAAACCCAGGATCTGTTCAACAAGTATGTGAAAAATGCGAAAGTATGATCCTGACGAGGGCAAAACCCAGACCTATCCCAGACCTAACTTGCGTTGTCCTCTAAAATATTGATGGAAACCAGGTTTAATGGACTGTTTCAGTGTGGCACCACATTACTACGTGAACCAAACCAGTAAAAACCCAGGATCTGTTCAACAAGTATGTGAAGAATGCGAAAGTATGAGTCTGATGAGTGAAAATCCCAGGACTAACCTAGACCTCACATGCGTTATCCTCAATAATATTGATCGAAACCAGGTTTAATCGACTGCGTCAGTGTGGCCCCGCATTACTACGTAATCCAAACCAGAAAAAAAACAAGGATCTGTTCAGCGAGTATGTGAAGTGTGCGAAACTATGAGTCTGATGAGGGCAAATCCCAGAACTATCCCATACCTAACATGCGTTATCCTCTAAAATAGTGATCGAAACCAGGTTTAATTGACTGTTTCAGTGTGGTTCTACATTACTACGTGATCCAATCCAGAAAAAGCCCAGGATCTAGCCATCAAGTATGAGAAATATGCGAAAGAATGAGCCTGATGAGAGCAACACCCAGACCTAACCTAGACCTAACATGTGTTATCCTCAAAAATATTGATCGAAACCAGGTTTAATGGACTGTTTCAATGTGGTACTACATTACTACGTGATGCAATCCAGAAATAGCCCAGGATCTAGCCATGAATTATGAGAAATATGCGAAAGTATGAGCCTGATGATGGCAAATCCTAGACCTAACCCAGACCTAACATGCGTTATCCTCAAAAATATTGATCGAAACCAGGTTTACTGGACTGTTTCAGTGTGGTACCACATTACTACCTGATCCAAACTAGAAAAAACCCAGGATCTGTTCAACAAGTATGTGATGAATGCGAAAGCATGACCCTGATGAGTGAAAATCCCAGGCCTAACCTAGACCTAACATGCGTTATGCTCAAAAATATTTATCGAAACCAGGTTTAATCGACTGTTTCAGTGTGGTACTACATTACTACGTGATGCAATCCAGAAATAGCCCAGGATTTAGCCATGAAGTATGAAAAATATGCGAAAGTATGACCCTGATGAGGGCAAATCCCAGGCCTAACCTAGACCTAACATGCATTATCCTCTAAAATATTGATCGAAACCAGGTTTAATGGACTGTTTCAGTGTGGTACCAGATTACTATGTGATCCAAACCAGAAAAAACCCATGATCTGTTCAACAAGTATGTGAAAAACGCGAAAGCATGAGCCTGATGAGGGCGTATCCCAGACTTATCCCAGACCTAACTTGCGTTATCCTCTAAAATATTGATCGAAACCAGGTTTACTTTACTGTTTCAGTGTGGTATCACATTACTACGTGATCCAATCCTTAAATAGCCCAGGATCTAGCCATGAAGTATGAGAGATATGCGAAAGTATGAGCCTGATGAGGGCAAATCCTAGACCTAACCCAGACCTACATGCCTTATCCACTAAAATATTTATCATGACCAGGTTTAATTGAATGTTTCAGTGTGGTACCACATTACTACGTGATCCAAACCAGAAATAGCCCAGGATCTAGCCATGAAGTATGAGAAATATGCGAAAGTATGAGCCTGATGAGGGCAAATCCTAGACATAACCCAGACCTAGCATGCGTTATCCTCTAAAATATTGATCGAAACCACGTTTAATTGACTGTCTTAGTGTGGTACCACTTTACTACGTGATCCAAAGCAGAAAAGCCCTCGATCAGGTCAACATGCATGACAAAACTGCGAAAGTATGACCCTGATGAGGGCAAATCCCAGACCTATCCCGGACCTAACATGCGTTATCCTCAAAAATATTGATCGAAACCAGGTTTAATCGACTGTTTCAGTGTGGTACCACATTACTACGTGATCCAAACCAGTAAAAACACAGGATCCGTTCAACAAGTATGTGAAGAATGCGAAAGTATGTGTCTGATGAGGGCAAATCCCAGGCCTAACCTAGACCTAACATTCGTTATCTTCTAAAATATTGATCGAAACCAGGTTTAATGGACTGTTTCCGTGTGGTACCACATTACTACGTGATCTAAACCAGAAAAGGCCCAGAATCTGCCCATCAAGTATGAGAAATATGCGAAAGTACGAGCCTGATGAGAGCAAATCCCAGACCTACCCTAGACCTAACATGAATTATTCTCTAACATATTGATCGAAACCAGGTTTAATGGACTGTCTCAGTGTGGTACCACATTACTAAGTGATCCAAACCAGAAAAAACCCAGGATCTGTTCAACAAGAATGTGAAAAACGCGAAAGTATAAGCCTGATGAGGGCAAATCCCCAGAACTATCCCAGACATAGCTCGCGTAATCCTCTAAAATATTGATGGCAACCAGGTTTAATTGTCTGTTTCAGTGTTGTACTACATTACTACGTGATCCAATCCAGAAATAGCCCAGGACCTAGCCATCAAGTATGAGAAATATGCGAAAGAATGAGCCTGATGAGAGCAAATCCCAGACCTACCCTAGACCTAACATGAATTATTCTCTAACATATTGATCGAAACCAGGTTTAATGGACTGTTTCAGTGTGGTACCACATTACTACGTGATCCAAACCAGAAAAAACGCAGGATCTGTTCAACAAGTATGTGAAAAACGCGAAAGAATAAGCCTGATGAGGGCTAATCCCTGACCTATCCCAGACCTAACTTGCGTTGTCCTCTAAAATATTGATGAAAACCATGTTTAATCGACTGTTTCAGTGTGGTACCACATTACTACCTGATCCAAACCAGAAAAATCCCAGGATCAGTTCAACAAGTATGTGAAAAACGCGAAAGTATGAGCCTGATGAGGGCGAATCCCAGACCTATCCCAGACCTAACTTGCGTTATCCTCTAAAATATTGATCGAAACCAGGTTTAATTGACTGCTTCAGTGTGGTACCACATTACTACGTGATCCAATCCAGAAATAGCCCAGGATCTAGCCATGAAGTATGAGAAATATGCGAAAGTATGAGCCTGATGAGGGCAAATCCTAGACTTAACCCAGACCTATCATGCGTTATCCTCAATAATATTAATCGAAACCAGGTTTAATGGACTGTTTCAGTGTGGTACCACATTACTACGTGATCCAAACCAGAAAAAACCCAGGATCAGTTCAACAAGTATGTGAAAAACGCGAAAGTATGAGCCTGATGAGGTCGAACCCCAGACCTATCCCAGACCTAACTTGCGTTATCCTCTAAAATATTGATCGAAACCAGGTTTAATTGATTGTTTCAGTGTGGTCCCACATTACTACGTGATCCAAACCAGAAAAAACACAGGATCTGTTCAACATGTATGAGAAATATGCGAAAGAATGAGCCTGATGAGAGCAAATCCCAGACCTAACCTAGACCTAACATGAATTATTCTTTAAAATATTGATCGAAACCAGGTTTAATTGACTGTTTCAGTGTGGTACCACATTACTACGTGATCCAATCCAGAAATAGCCCAGGATCCAGCCATGAAGTATGAGAAATATGCGAAAGTATGAGCCTGATGAGGGCAAATCCTAGACATAACCCAGACCTAGCATGCGTTATCCTCTAAAATATTGATCGAAACCACGTTTAATTGACTGTCTTAGTGTGGTACCACTTTACTACGTGATCCAAAGCAGAAAAGCCCTCGATCAGGTCAACATGCATGACAAAACTGCGAAAGTATGACCCTGATGAGGGCAAATCCCAGACCTATCCCGGACCTAACATGCGTTATCCTCAAAAATATTGATCGAAACCAGGTTTAATCGACTGTTTCAGTGTGGTACCACATTACTACGTGATCCAAACCAGTAAAAACACAGGATCCGTTCAACAAGTATGTGAAGAATGCGAAAGTATGTGTCTGATGAGGGCAAATCCCAGGCCTAACCTAGACCTAACATTCGTTATCTTCTAAAATATTGATCGAAACCAGGTTTAATGGACTGTTTCCGTGTGGTACCACATTACTACGTGATCTAAACCAGAAAAGGCCCAGAATCTGCCCATCAAGTATGAGAAATATGCGAAAGTACGAGCCTGATGAGAGCAAATCCCAGACCTACCCTAGACCTAACATGAATTATTCTCTAACATATTGATCGAAACCAGGTTTAATGAACTGTCTCAGTGTGGTACCACATTACTAAGTGATCCAAACCAGAAAAAACCCAGGATCTGTTCAACAAGAATGTGAAAAACGCGAAAGTATAAGCCTGATGAGGGCAAATCCCCAGAACTATCCCAGACATAGCTCGCGTAATCCTCTAAAATATTGATGGCAACCAGGTTTAATTGTCTGTTTCAGTGTTGTACTACATTACTACGTGATCCAATCCAGAAATAGCCCAGGACCTAGCCATCAAGTATGAGAGATATGCGAAAGAATGAGCCTGATGAGAGCAAATCCCAGACCTACCCTAGACCTAACATGAATTATTCTCTAACATATTGATCGAAACCAGGTTTAATGGACTGTTTCAGTGTGGTACCACATTACTACGTGATCCAAACCAGAAAAAACGCAGGATCTGTTCAACAAGTATGTGAAAAACGCGAAAGAATAAGCCTGATGAGGGCTAATCCCTGACCTATCCCAGACCTAACTTGCGTTGTCCTCTAAAATATTGATGAAAACCATGTTTAATCGACTGTTTCAGTGTGGTACCACATTACTACCTGATCCAAACCAGAAAAATCCCAGGATCAGTTCAACAAGTATGTGAAAAACGCGAAAGTATGAGCCTGATGAGGTCGAACCCCAGACCTATCCCAGACCTAACTTGCGTTATCCTCTAAAATATTGATCGAAACCAGGTTTAATTGATTGTTTCAGTGTGGTCCCACATTACTACGTGATCCAAACCAGAAAAAACACAGGATCTGTTCAACATGTATGAGAAATATGCGAAAGAATGAGCCTGATGAGAGCAAATCCCAGACCTAACCTAGACCTAACATGAATTATTCTTTAAAATATTGATCGAAACCAGGTTTAATTGACTGTTTCAGTGTGGTACCACATTACTACGTGATCCAATCCAGAAATAGCCCAGGATCCAGCCATGAAGTATGAGAAATATGCGAAAGTATGAGCCTGATGAGGGCAAATCCTAGACATAACCCAGACCTAGCATGCGTTATCCTCTAAAATATTGATCGAAACCACGTTTAATTGACTGTCTTAGTGTGGTACCACTTTACTACGTGATCCAAAGCAGAAAAGCCCTCGATCAGGTCAACATGCATGACAAAACTGCGAAAGTATGACCCTGATGAGGGCAAATCCCAGACCTATCCCGGACCTAACATGCGTTATCCTCAAAAATATTGATCGAAACCAGGTTTAATCGACTGTTTCAGTGTGGTACCACATTACTACGTGATCCAAACCAGTAAAAACACAGGATCCGTTCAACAAGTATGTGAAGAATGCGAAAGTATGTGTCTGATGAGGGCAAATCCCAGGCCTAACCTAGACCTAACATTCGTTATCTTCTAAAATATTGATCGAAACCAGGTTTAATGGACTGTTTCCGTGTGGTACCACATTACTACGTGATCTAAACCAGAAAAGGCCCAGAATCTGCCCATCAAGTATGAGAAATATGCGAAAGAATGAGCCTGATGAGAGCAAATCCCAGACCTAACCTAGACCTAACATGAATTATTCTTTAAAATATTGATCGAAACCAGGTTTAATTGACTGTTTCAGTGTGGTACCACATTACTACGGGATCCAATCCAGAAATAGCCCAGGATCCAGCCATGAAGTATGAGAAATATGAGAAAGTATGAGCCTGATGAGAGCAAATCCTAGACCTGACCTAGACCTAACATGCGTTATCCTCAATAATATTGATCGAAACCAGGTTTAATCGACTGTTTCAGTGTGTTACCACATTACTAAGTGATCCAAACCAGAAAAAAACCCAAGATCTGTTCCACGAGTATGTGAAGTGTGCGAAAGTATGAGTCTGATGAGGGCTAATCCCAGACCTATCCCAGACCTAACTTGCGTTATCCTCTAAAATATTTATCCAGACCAGGTTTCATTGAATGTTTCAGTGTGGTACCACATTACTACGTGATCCAATCCAGAAAAAACCCAGGATCCGTTCAACAAGTATGTGAAGAATGCGAAAGTATGAGTCTGATGAGTGAAAATCCCAGACCTAACCTAGACCTAACATGCGTTATCCTCAAAAATATTGATCGAAACCTGGTTTAATCGACTGTTTCAGTGTGGTACCACATTACTATGTGATCCAAACCAGAAAATAACACAGGATCTGTTCAACGAGTATGTGAAGAAAGCGAAAGTATGAGTCTGATGAGGGCTAATCCCAGACCTATCCCAGACCTAACTTGCGTTGTCCTCTAAAATATTGATGGAAACCAGGTTTAATTGATTGTTTCAGTGTGGTCCCACATTACTACGTGATCCAAACCAGAAAAAACCCAGGATCTGTTCAACATGTATGAGAAATATGCGAAAGAATGAGCCTGATGAGAGCAAATCCCAGACCTAACCCAGACCTAACATGAATTATTCTCTAAAATATTAATCGAAACCAGGTTTAATTGACTGTTTCAGTGTGGTACCACATTACTACGTGATCCAATCCAGAAATAACCCAGGATCCAGCCATGAAGTATGAGAAATATGAGAAAGTATGAGCCTGATGAGGGCAAATCCTAGACCTGACCTAGATCTAACATGCGTTATCCTCAATAATATTGATCAAAACCAGGTTTAATCGACTGTTTCATTGTGTTACCACATTACTACGTGATCCAAACCAGAAAAAAACCCAGGATCTGTTCAACGAGTATGTGAAGTGTGCGAAAGTATGAGTCTGATGAGGGCTAATCCCAGACCTATCCCAGACCTAACTTGCGTTATCCTCTAAAATATTTATCCAGACCAGGTTTCATTGAATGTTTCAGTGTGGTACCACATTACTACGTGATCCAATCCAGAAAAAACCCAGGATCCGTTCAACAAGTATGTGAAGAATGCGAAAGTATGAGTCTGATGAGTGAAAATCCCAGACCTAACCTAGACCTAACATGCGTCATCCTCAAAAATATTGATCGAAACCTGGTTTAATCGACTGTTTCAGAGTGGTACCACATTACTATGTGATCCAAACCAGAAAATAACCCAGGATCTGTTCAACGAGTATGTGAAGTGTGCGAAAGTATGAGCCTGATGAGGGCAAATCCCAGACCAGTCCCAGACTTAACTTGCGTTATCCTCTAAGATATTGATCGAAACCAGGTTTAATCGACAGTTTCAGTGTGGTACCACATTACTACGTGATCCAAACCAGAAAAAACCCAGGATCAGTTCAACAAGTATGAGAAGAATGCGAAAGTATGAGTCTGATGAGTGAAAATCCCAGGGCTAACCTAGACCTAGCAAGCTTTATCCTCTAAACAATTGATCCAAACCAAGTTTAATGGACTGGTTCAGTGTGGTACCACACTACTACGTGATACAAACCAGAAACAGCCCAGGATCTAGCCATGAAGTATGAGAAATATGCGAAAGTATGAGCCTGCTGAGGGCAAATCCTAGACCTAAGCCAAACCTAACATGCGTTATCCTCTAAAATATTTATCAAGACCAGGTTTAATGGACTGTTTCAGTGTGGTACCACACTACTACGTGATACAAACCAGAAAAAACCCAGGATCTGTTCAACAAGTATGTGAAAAACGCGAAAGTATGAGCGTGATGAGGGCGAATCCCAGACCTATGCCAGACCTAACATGCGTTATCCTCAAAAATATTGATCGAAACCTGGTTTAATCGACTGTTTCAGTGTGGTACCACATTACTATGTGATCCAAACCAGAAAATAACACAGGATCTGTTCAACGAGTATGTGAAGAAAGCGAAAGTATGAGTCTGATGAGGGCTAATCCCAGACCTATCCCAGACCTAACTTGCGTTGTCCTCTAAAATATTGATGGAAACCAGGTTTAATTGATTGTTTCAGTGTGGTCCCACATTACTACGTGAACCAAACCAGTAAAAACCCAGGATCTGTTCAACAAGTATGTGAAGAATGCGAAAGTATGAGTCTGATGAGTGAAAATCCCAGGACTAACCTAGACCTCACATGCGTTATCCTCAATAATATTGATCGAAACCAGGTTTAATCGACTGCGTCAGTGTGGCCCCGCATTACTACGTAATCCAAACCAGAAAAAACCCAGGATCCGTTCAACAAGTAAGTGGAGAATGCGAAAGTATGAGTCTGATGAGTGAAAATCTCGGGGCTAACCTAGACCTAACATGAATTATTCTCTAAAATATTGATCGAAACCAGGTTTAATTGACTGTTTCAGTGTGGTACCACACTACTACGGGATCCAAACCAGAAAAAACCCAGGATCTGTTCAACAAGTATGTGAAAAACGCGACAGTATGAGCCTCATGAGGGCAAATCCCAGACCTATCCCAGACCTAACGTGCGTTATCCTCTAAAATATTGATCGAAAACAGGTTTAATGGACTGTTTCAGTGTGGTACCACATTACTGCGAGATCCGGACCTGTGAAAGCCCAGGATCAGGCCAACAAGTATGAGAAATATGCGAATGTATGAGCCAGATGAATGCAAATCCTGGACCTACCACAGACGTAACATGCGTTATCCTCTAAAATATTGGTCGTATCCAGGTTTAACTGACTGTTTCAGTATGGTACCACATAACTGTGTTATTCGATCCAGAAAAAGCCCAGGATCTGGCCAACAAGTATGAGAAATATGCGAATGTATGACCCTGATGAGGGCAAATCCCAGACCTATCCCAGACCTAACTTGCTTTGTCCTCTAAAATATTGATGGAAAGCAGGTATAAATGACTGTTTCAGTGTGGTACCACTTTGCTACGTGATCCAATGCAGAAATACCATCGATCAGGTCAACATGTATGTTAAAACTGCGAAAGTATTACCCTGATTAGGGCAAATCCCAGGCCTAACCTAGACCTAACAAGTGTTATCCTCTAAAATAATAATCAAAACCAGGTTTAATGGTCTGTTTCAGTGTGGTACCACATTACTACGTGATCCAAACCAGAAAAAACCCAGGATCCGTTCAACAAGTATGTGAAGAATGCGAAAGTATGAGCCTGACGAGGGCAAATCCTAGACGCAACCCAGACCTAACATGCGATATCCTCTAAAATATTTATCAAGACCAGGTTTAATTGAAAGTTTCAGTGTGGTACCACATTACTACGTGATCCAAACCAGAAAAAACCCAGGATCCGTTCAACAAGTATGTGAAGAATGCGAAACTATAAGTCTGGTGAGTGAAAATCCCAGGCCTAACCTACACCTAACATGCGTAACAGGAGCGGGATTCTTACACAGCGATACACAACTGTGTTAGTGGACTGTATTATTATTTCAACGTTTCAGATTTTGGAAACGTTGAATTGCAGATGGGGAAGACGAGATTCTAATCTCGATCTTCCCACTGCTGCAGGCTTGGTTTTTGCAGGAGAGGACAACAAGTGGAGGTTGTAAGGCTCCAAAGGTTGTCAACTCCGCGGTCCCTCGCCGTTCCCTGGTCCGTACGGGACCGGTGTGATGCAGAGCCTTAACTGCGCAGAAGCGACTGATTATTAAGGTTCTAACACCACGGTGCCCTTTGAACGTAGTTCTACGTCGAGTGTCCGTACCCACTGACGATCTGGAACCCACGCTCGAGCAGGTCGAAACCAGCCGAGATATTTACCCAGGGAATGCCAAATAAGGCCCCTATCGGGTGTTATCCCAAACTTTTGTTTCGACCCTGGAAAACGACGAACCCAACCCAGGGAGTATGCAACAAAGTTGCCCTATAGATTGGGTTTTTGAACCGTGCAATAGCCAAGCAGAGAATCAAGAAATTCTCTCGGTTCTCGAACACGACCACTGATTACAGCAATCCGTGTTCTTCGTCGCAACGGTGGCGATAATCAAGCACTATTTAAGTGTAAATTTGATTATGCTCAGCCACCGATTGCGGGATAAATCTTTGGAAAGATAATCACGCTGATTTTATTCATTTCAACTTCTACACGACCACTGATTACAGCAATACGTGTTTATTCAGCACCGATGGCGGTAACCAATCACTATAAAAGTGTAAATTTGGTACTTTTCAGCCATCGGTTGCTTTTTGAGCGAAGTGGAATGAAAATCCGTTGGATTTTGTTTCTTTCCAAAATGGTTCGTTCGTCGCGGTGACCGATTTCTGCATGTGAACGTATGGCCGGAATATTTTGACTCAAGGGCAGGATAATTTAAATCCGCTGCAGTCTCAATTCCGAGCAACTTTGTTCACATGATTCTACGACAGGTTAGACAAAACTAACTTGTCGAGAATCGGTCTCCGACTTCAGACGAGGTCGACGATGAGGTCCGCTCTCGTCGAGAACCAAATAGCGAGTCCACCTCAGACATACCTGCTTAACCGTGGCCACGAGGGAGGGGAAATTTTCATCTCGTGGCGCTGTCTGGTCTAAGCTGTCTGTCTCTTATTAATTTTGAATCCTCTCTTCGTTTCGGCGTAGTAACACCTGTTCTCTTGGAACCGTTACTGGGCCGATCGCGGAACTGTTATCGAATGTAAATACGGAGTTTTTCTATGCGGTATTGTTCCCGTAACGTATTACGCCTCAGAGAAGCCTCTGGAATGTCGCGTAAACAAGGAACAACACCGTACAAGAAATGGTCCGTTTTTCTCTCGATCACGCGATGGTTTAACCGACGTTTTTCGATTGTCGAATTAACGCGATATTTAAACATACCGCCCCCCTTGCACGGTCCGTGCAATAAACAATAGGAGCGGTAATTCGCAGTCACTTTGCGATTAATAAACCGAGAGGAAATTTTCTTCACTTAATTAATAAAATTTAAGTTACTTACTTTGGCGGCGTCTGGACAATCTGTTGTCCCTGCAAAATCCGCAGGGTGGCAAGGACCGCTTGCACGGTTGCGTCCGGGTCTGCCGGACTGGGCTGCCGCTGCGGCTGCGGCTGCGGCTGGGTCCTAACCCGGGAGACTCTGGCCTCCGCAGCCGCCCTTCGTCGCTGTTCGTTGCGACGGTGGGTGCGCTCGCTGCCCCGGTCCCCTGTCCACTTCCTCGCCGCCTTCGTCGGCGGATGTGCGGGCGGTGTTGGCCGTGCGGGCGGCGTTGGCCGTGCGGGCGGCGTTGGGCTAGGCTCCTCGGCAGGCCTGGTCGGCTTTGGGCCCTTTGATGGCCGAAAGTTGCACGCGACCAACCTGCTGTCCGGTGCCCATTTTAAATGGAAGTTGCCTCCCTTAACCGGATATTTATATTTCCGGGATGTCCGGGGAATTTCAGCCGGTATAAGGAGGACCTCCGGTCCCAGCCGTACCTCGTACGGCGGCAGTAGCCCAGCTGAGGTGGAGGCTGTTGGAGGTGGTTCAGCAGGGGCGGTGGTCGGTACGGGCGGTATGGCTGGCGTCGCCTCCCCTTTTGTCTCCTGCTGGGCCTCCATCGGCTTCGGGGAGAACACCTCCCCGAGCTGGAGAAGGCGCCCGAACTGGAGAAGGCGCCCGAACTGGGCCTCCATTATCGGGTCTAAGCCCGTGACACGTGTCACGTTATCCGCGCTATCGTCACTAGACATTTTGGTGATTGATTAGGAACTGAACCGATTCTGCCTGCGAATCCTGCTTTTAAAGCTAAGGATCTCGCGAATTTCGCGAATCGCTCCCTTCCTTGATCTTTCACGGGATGGTAGGGTATGGTTCCCTTCTGTCCGTATCCCTCTGCTGAGACATGTAGAACGTGTGAGACAACACCATGTTTGTATCAATGGTCTTTCTCACTCTACTGTGTCTCTTTGTCTAGCGGAATTCGGGATTTCTTATGTCCCGATAGCGTCGTCGACGTGTGTTGTCGTTACCGACTCTTCCCCGGGCAATTTACACAGACGTGTGATAGGTCATGTGTAAGTAGACTTGACCGTGTATAGTTTTAACTACATGTACGCGCCTGTCTTTATCCGGGAATTTTACCTCGATTCTTCCCATTTTCCACTAATTTAGGGGGGTAGAAGAGGATTTTGATTTCGAAGCAAATTGCGGAATGTCGAGTGAGGTTAGGTCATGGACTCGGTTCGAGTCACCCTTTCCTATGAACTCATCTTCCGCAAGAAACTGAAAATTTTTTTTTCCTCTCCCGAATTTACGGTTTGCGTCCAGCTTCCTCCGCAACCTTATGAGATCGGGAAATGCTACATGGAAAATTTTTCCAGCGCTTCCTCCCGTCTCGGGTAATTAAGAGTTAGCCAGACTTTCAAAACCATTCCGTCGCATATTACGCGACGGTTTTTCTTCGGAAAGATTGGAACATCCTCCACCTTTGTTTCGCACAGAGGTCGAGGGAATCTCTTTCGTTTCTCCGCGCTTCGTAATCGCTTTAAACAGCGATTTGAGAACGGTACAATTTTCTCGGGGGTTTCGTCCGCTGTTATTATCGGTTGGAAATTACCCATCCGAAGAAACAGACTTTTGGACGTTCGTACCCTCGTGTTTTATTCGACGGAATCTCAATCGAATAATTTAGGCGTATAGAACCGCGACGATCAAAATTTCAATATTTCGATCGTTAAGCGGTTCGTGTCGCACTGCTTGTACCGAACTCGCACTCGAACTCTAGCTAATAGCACTGGCCTCGGTACAGCTGTACTGAATATCGTACAGCATTACATCGAGGCGTGTGTCGTATCAGCTTTCGAATTCGAGTTTTTGCCATTCTTCACGATAGCCGTACGCGTTTTCCGGTAACGGCTTCGCTTCGTGAACTTCCGAGGTTAGCTCGTAGTGTAACAGGGAATGATGCCTCCCATTGCACTTTGCACGACCTCGGAGCTTTGACACTGCAACGCCGTGTGGGTGGTGCGTAGGCATTCTGAGCACCACCGGCGCATCTTCACGTATTTGCAGCGCATTTTGCAGGCAATATCGTGAAGTTGTCGCAGTGTGATAAACCGTGCGGTCCGTTGCAGTATCCGCACGCTTTCTCCAGCACGGGGGTGACCTCTACGTTGTCGTTGGGACTCCGTACTCGTGGCTCTGTAGCCGAGTCGGTGTCCTTAACGACATTGTGGGTGCGCACGTGTTTCGAGGCCTAGCTCGTTTCTCGAGCGGCGTTACGATTACGTGCGCTTTTTGTCTGAATCCCCAATGCTGCAGATTCGAGCTTTTCCTCAGGGCTTTCACCGACTAATTCGCTCTTCAAATCTTTATGAGGTTAATGCCCAACTTGTTTAGTCAATGGGACGGTGATTTCATCCAGGGAATACGCCAGAAGGCCCCTATGTGGCTGTAATACCGTCCGCGACTTCTGACCACTGGACTTCTTTAGTCTCGGCCATAGTTGGGTTTTCGAGGATTAATCTGCTCGAAATGACCTCTCACGTGGATATTCTACACGTGTCAGAAAGTGTACCTTTCCCTTTCCAATCAACCTCGTTGAAATCCGGCTCGAAGGACCTTTGTTAAAATAGGTGCGAGTCGGTCTGGTGGGGGGTTTTCTCCCCTGACCCGATCTCTCACCCTTTAACGGGGTGTCCGAATTTCGAGGGATTGGAATTGTGTGGGAAAGTGAATTGTACGTTTAAAAACTTCCTTCGCCTGGTCCACCGGACACAGGCCGTTTATTTAAACAAAATAAACTTGAAAATAAACAAAAATGAAGGAAATTAGAATAATCGAAATTGAATTTATTTATTATTTAAAAAATTGCAGGAAAAAACCCCGAGCTGATGGCTCGGGAAAAAAAAACCTGCGCCGCCGTTGGCCCCTACGGCTCTCATTTCGGTCTTCTGTAATCAAAAGAAATACCGAAATCCGGCGGTTAATACCTGACAACGCTCGGTGCGTTGTCTGACTCGCTCTAATCCACACGCTCCTTCTTCCGTTTACGGTAAACAGGAGCGGGATTCTTACACAGCGATACACAACTGTGTTAGTGGACTGTATTATTATTTCAACGTTTCAGATTTTGGAAACGTTGAATTGCAGATGGGGAAGACGAGATTCTAATCTCGATCTTCCCACTGCTGCAGGCTTGGTTTTTGCAGGAGAGGACAACAAGTGGAGGTTGTAAGGCTCCAAAGGTTGTCAACTCCGCGGTCCCTCGCCGTTCCCTGGTCCGTACGGGACCGGTGTGATGCAGAGCCTTAACTGCGCAGAAGCGACTGATTATTAAGGTTCTAACACCACGGTGCCCTTTGAACGTAGTTCTACGTCGAGTGTCCGTACCCACTGACGATCTGGAACCCACGCTCGAGCAGGTCGAAACCAGCCGAGATATTTACCCAGGGAATGCCAAATAAGGCCCCTATCGGGTGTTATCCCAAACTTTTGTTTCGACCCTGGAAAACGACGAACCCAACCCAGGGAGTATGCAACAAAGTTGCCCTATAGATTGGGTTTTTGAACCGTGCAATAGCCAAGCAGAGAATCAAGAAATTCTCTCGGTTCTCGAACACGACCACTGATTACAGCAATCCGTGTTCTTCGTCGCAACGGTGGCGATAATCAAGCACTATTTAAGTGTAAATTTGATTATGCTCAGCCACCGATTGCGGGATAAATCTTTGGAAAGATAATCACGCTGATTTTATTCATTTCAACTTCTACACGACCACTGATTACAGCAATACGTGTTTATTCAGCACCGATGGCGGTAACCAATCACTATAAAAGTGTAAATTTGGTACTTTTCAGCCATCGGTTGCTTTTTGAGCGAAGTGGAATGAAAATCCGTTGGATTTTGTTTCTTTCCAAAATGGTTCGTTCGTCGCGGTGACCGATTTCTGCATGTGAACGTATGGCCGGAATATTTTGACTCAAGGGCAGGATAATTTAAATCCGCTGCAGTCTCAATTCCGAGCAACTTTGTTCACATGATTCTACGACAGGTTAGACAAAACTAACTTGTCGAGAATCGGTCTCCGACTTCAGACGAGGTCGACGATGAGGTCCGCTCTCGTCGAGAACCAAATAGCGAGTCCACCTCAGACATACCTGCTTAACCGTGGCCACGAGGGAGGGGAAATTTTCATCTCGTGGCGCTGTCTGGTCTAAGCTGTCTGTCTCTTATTAATTTTGAATCCTCTCTTCGTTTCGGCGTAGTAACACCTGTTCTCTTGGAACCGTTACTGGGCCGATCGCGGAACTGTTATCGAATGTAAATACGGAGTTTTTCTATGCGGTATTGTTCCCGTAACGTATTACGCCTCAGAGAAGCCTCTGGAATGTCGCGTAAACAAGGAACAACACCGTACAAGAAATGGTCCGTTTTTCTCTCGATCACGCGATGGTTTAACCGACGTTTTTCGATTGTCGAATTAACGCGATATTTAAACAATGAGAAATATGCGAAATTATGAGCCTGATTAGGGAAAAACCTAGAACTAACCCAGACCTAACATGCATTATCCTCTAAAATATTTATCAAGACCAGGTTTAATTGAACGTTTCAGTGTGGTACCACATTACTACGTGATCCGAACCAGAAAATACCCAGGATCCGTTCAACAAGTATGTGAAGAATGCGAAAGTATGAGTCTGATGAGGGAAAATCACAGGCCTAACCAAGACCTAACATGCGTTATCCTCAAAACTATTGATCGAAACCAGGTTTAATCGACTGTTCCAGTGTGGTACCACATTACTACCTGATCCAAACCATAAAAATACCCAGGATCTGTACAACAAGTATGTGAAGAATGCGAAAGTATGGGTCCGATGGGGGCAAATCCCAGGCCTAACCTAGACCTAGCATGAGTTATCCTCTAAAATATTGATCGAAACCACGTTTAATGGACTGTTTCCGTGTGGTACCACATTACTACGAGATCCAAACCAGAAATAACCCAGGATCTGTTCAACAAGTATGTGAAGAATGCGAAAGTATGGGTCTGATGGGGGCAAATCCCAGGCCTAACCTAGACCTAGCATGAGTTGTCCTCTAAAATATTCATCGAAACCAGGTATAATTGACTGTTTCAGTGTGGTACTACATCAGTATGTGATCCAATCCAGAAAAAGCAACGGATCTGGCCAACAAGTATGAGAAATATGCGAAAGTATGAGTCTGATGAGGGCAAATCACAGGTCTAACCTAGACCTAACATTTGTTATCATCTAAAATATTTATCGAGACCAGGTTGAATTGACTGTTTCAGGGCGGTACAACATTACTACGTGATCCAAACCAGTGAAAGCACAGAATCTGGCCAACAAGTTTGAGTAATATGCGAAACAATGAGCCTGATGATGACAAATCCCAGGCCTATCCCAGACCTAACTTGCGTTATTTTCTAAAATATTGATGGAAACCAGGTTTAATGGACTGGTTCTGTGTGGTACCACATTACTACGTGATCCAAACCAGAAAAAACCGAGGATCTGTTCAACAAGTATTTGAAAAACGCGAAAGTATGAGCCTGATGATGGCAAATCCCAGACCTATCCCAGACCTAACTTGCGTTATCCTCTAAAATACTGATCGAAACCAGGTTTAGTTGACTGTTTCATTGTGGTACCACATTACTGCGAGATCAAAACCAGAAAAAAACCCAGGTTCTGTACAACAAGTATGAGAAGAATGCGAAGGTATGAGCCTGACGAGGGCAAATCCCAGACCTATCCCAGACCAAACATGCGTTATCCTCTAAAATATTGATCGAAACCAGGTTTAATGGACTGTTCCAGTGTGGTACCACATTACTACGTGATCCAAACCAGAAAAAGCCAGGGATCTGTTCAACAAGTGTGTGAAAAATGGGGAAATATGGGTCTGTTGGGGGCAAATCCCAGGCCTAACCTAGACCTAGCATGAGCTGTCCTCTAAAATATTGATCGAAACCCGGTTTAATGGACTGTTTCAGTGTGGTACCACATTACTACGAGATCCAAACCAGGGAAAAAACCAGGATCCGTTCAACAAGTATAAGAAGAATGCGAAAGTATGTGTCTGATGAGGGTAAATCCCAGGCCTAACCAAGACCTAACATGCGTTACCCTCAAAAATATTGGTCGAGACCAGGTTTAGTCGACAGTTTCAGAGTTGTATCACATTACTACGTGATCCAACCAGAAAAAGCCCAGGATCTGGCCAAGAAGTATGAGAAATATGAGAAAGTATGAGCCTGACGAGGGCAAATCCCAGACCTATCCCAGACCAAACATGAGTTATCCTCTAAAATATTGATCGAAACCAGGTTTTATGGACTGTTTCAGTGTGGTACCACATTACCACGTGATCCAAACAAGAAAAAGCCAGGGATCTGTTCAACAAGTATGTGAAAAATGGGGAAATATGACCCTGATGAGGGCAAATCCCAGGACTAACCTAGACCGAACATGCATTATCATCTAGAATATTGATCGAAACCAGGTTTAATGGACTGTTTCTGTGTGGTACCTCATTACTACGTGATCCAGACTAGAAAAAAACCCAGGATCTGGCCAACAAGTATGAGTCTGATGAGGGCAAATCCCAGGCCTAACCTAGACCTAACATGCGCTATCATCTAAATTATTTACCGAGACCGGGTTGAATTGACTGTTTCAGGGCGGTACAACATTATTACGTGATCCAAACCAGTGAAAGCACAGAATCTGGCCAACAAGTCCTAGAAATATGCGCAAGTATGAGCTTCATGCGGGCAAATCCTGGACCTAACCCAGACCTAACATGCGTTATCCTCTAAAATATTGACCGAGACTAGGTTTTATGGACTGTTTCAGTGTGGTACCACATTACCGCCTGATTCAAACCTGAAAAAACCCAGGATCTGGCCAACAAATATGTGAGAAATGCGAAGGTATGAGCCTGATGCGGGCAAATCCTGGACCTAACCCAGGCCTAACATGCGTTATCCTCTAAAATATTGATCGAGACCAGGTATAATTGACTGTTTCAGTGTGGTACTACATCAGTATGAGATCCAATCCAGCAAAAGCAACGTATCTGGCCAACAGGTATGAGAAATATGCGAATGTATGAGACTGATGAGGGCAAGTCCCAGGCCTAACATAGACCTAACATGCGTTATCATCTAAAATATTGATCGAGACCAGGTTTAATGGACTGTTTCAGTATGGTACCACATTACTACGTGATCCAAACCAGAAAAACCCAGGATCTGTTCAACAAGCATGTGAAGAATGCGAAGGTATGAGTCTGATGAGGGCAGATCCCAGACCTATCCCAGACCTAACATGCGTTATCATCTAAAATATTGATCAAAACCAGGTTCAATGGACTGTTTCAGTGTGGTACCACATTACTACGTGATCCAAACCAGGGAAAAAACCAGGACACGTTCAACAAGTATGTGAAGAATGTGAAGGTATGAGCCTGACGAGGGCAAATCTCAGAGCTATCCCAGACCAAACCTGCGTTATCCTCTAAAATATTGATCGAAACCAGGTTTAATGGACTGTTTCAGTGTGGTACCACATTACTACGTGATCCAAACTAGAAAAAGCCCAGGATCTGGCCAACAAGTATGAGAAATATGCGAAAGTAGGAGCCTGATGCGAGCAAATCCTGCACCTAACCCAGACCTAACATGCGTTATCCTCTAAAATATTGATCGAAACCAGGTTTCATGGACTGTTTCAGTGTGATACCACATTACCACGTGATCCAAACCAGAAAAACCCAGGATCTGTTCAACATGTATGTGAAAACTGCGAACGTATGAGCCTGATGAGGGGCAAATCCCAGACCTATCCCAGACCTAACTTGCGTTATCCTGTAAAATACTGATCGAAGCCTGGTTTAGTTGACTGTTTCTGTGTGGTACCACTTTACTACGTGATCCAAACTAGAAAAAGCCCAGGATCTGGCCAACAAGTATGAGAAATATGCGAAAGTAGGAGCCTGATGCGAGCAAATCCTGCACCTAATCCAGACCTAACATGCGTTATCCTCTAAAATATTGGTCGAGACCAGGTTTAGTCGACTGTTTCAGTGTGGTACCACATTACTACGTGATCCAACCAGAAAAAGCCCAGGATCTGGCCAACAAGTATGAGAAATATGCGAAAGTATGAGCCTGATCTGGGCAAATCCTGGACCTAACCCAGACCTAACATGCGTTATCCTCTAAAATATTGACCGAGACTAGGTTTCTTGCACTGTTTCAGTGTGGTACCACATTACCACGTGATTCAAACCAGAAAAAACCCAGGATCTGTACAACAAGTATGTGAAGAATGCGAAAGTATGGGTCTGATGGGGGCATATCCCAGGCCTAACCTAGACCTAGCATGAGCTATCCTCTAAAATATTGATCGAAACCCGGTTTAATGGACTGTTTCAGTGTGGTACCACATTACTACGAGATCCAAACCAGAAATATCCCAGGATCTGTTCAACAAGTATGTGAAGAATGCGAAAGTATGGGTCTGATGGGGCAAATCCCAGGCCTAACCTAGACCTAGCATGAGTTATCCTCTAAAATATTGATCGAAACCAGGTTTAATGGACTGTTTCAGTGTGGTACCACATTACCACGTGATCCCATCCAGAAAAAGCCCGGGATCGGGCCAACTAGTATGCGAAAAATGTGAAAGTATGAGCCAGATAAGGGCAAGTCCTAGACCTAACCCAGACCTAACATGCGATATCCTCTAAAATATTGACCGAGTCTAGGTTTCATAGACTGTTTCAGTGTGGTACCACATTACTACGTGATCCAGACCAGAAAAAAACCCAGGATCTGGCCAACAAGTATGAGAAATATGCGAAAGTATGAGTCTGATGAGGGCAAATCCCAGACCTATCCCAGACCTAACATGCGTTATCTTCTAAAATTTTTATCAGGACCAGGTTTAATTGAATGTTTCAGTGTGGTACCAGATTACTACATGATCCAAACCAGGGAAAAAACCAGGATCCGTTCAACAAGTATAAGAAGAATGCGAAAGTATGTGTCTGATGAGGGAAAATCCCAGGCCTAACCAAGACCTAACATGCGTTACCCTCAAAAATATTGCTCGAGACCAGGTTTAGTCGACAGTTTCAGAGTTGTACCACATTACTACGTGATCCAACCAGAAAAAGCCCAGGATCTGGCCAACAAGTATGAGAAATATGCGAAAGTATGAGCCTGACGAGGGCAAATCCCAGACCTATCCCAGACCAAACATGAGTTATCCTCTAAAATATTGATCGAAACCAGGTTTTATGGACTGTTTCAGTGTGGTACCACATTACCACGTGATCCAAACAAGAAAAAGCCAGGGATCTGTTCAACAAGTATGTGAAAAATGGGGAAATATGACCCTGATGAGGGCAAATCCCAGGCCTAACCTAGACCTAACATGCGTTATCATCTAAATTATTTATCGAGACCGGGTTGAATTGACTGTTTCAGGGCGGTACAACATTATTACGTGATCCAAACCAGTGAAAGCACAGAATCTGGCCAAAAAGTCTGAGAAATATGCGAAAGTATGAGCCTCATGCGGGCAAATCCTGGACCTAACCCAGACCTAACATGCGTTATCCTCTAAAATATTGACCGAGACTAGGTTTTATGGACTGTTTCAGTGTGGTACCACATTACCGCCTGATTCAAACCTGAAAAAACCCAGGATCTGGCCAACAAATATGTGAGAAATGCGAAGGTATGAGCCTGATGCGGGCAAATCCTGGACCTAACCCAAGTCTAATATGCGTTATCCTCTAAAATATTGATCGAGACCAGGTATAATTGACTGTTTCAGTGTGGTACTACATCAGTATGAGATCCAATCCAGCAAAAGCAACGTATCTGGCCAACAGGTATGAGAAATATGCGAATGTATGAGACTGATGAGGGCAAGTCCCAGGCCTAACATAGACCTAACATGCGTTATCATCTAAAATATTGATCGAGACCAGGTTTAATGGACTGTTTCAGTATGGTACCACATTACTACGTGATCCAAACCAGAAAAACCCAGGATCTGTTCAACAAGCATGTGAAGAATGCGAAGGTATGAGTCTGATGAGGGCAGATCCCAGACCTATCCCAGACCTAACATGCGTTATCATCTAAAATATTGATCAAAACCAGGTTTAATGGACTGTTTCAGTGTGGTACCACATTACTACGTGATCCAAACCAGGGAAAAAACCAGGATCCGTTCAACAAGTATGTGAAGAATGTGAAGGTATGAGCCTGACGAGGGCAAATCCCAGACCTATCCCAGAACAAACCTGCGTTATCCTCTAAAATATTGATCGAAACCAGGTTTAATGGACTGTTTCAGTGTGGTACCACATTACTACGTGATCCAAACTAGAAAAAGCCCAGGATCTGGCCAACAAGTATGAGAAATATGCGAAAGTAGGAGCCTGATGCGAGCAAATCCTGCACCTAACCCAGACCTAACATGCGTTATCCTCTAAAATATTGATCGAAACCAGGTTTAGTCGACTGTTTCAGTGTGGTACCACATTACTACGTGATCCAACCAGAAAAAGCCCAGGATCTGGCCAACAAGTATGAGAAATATGCGAAAGTATGGGCCTGATGGGGGCAAATCCCAGGCCTAACCTAGACCTAGCATGAGCTATCCTCTAAAATATTGATCGAAACCCGGTTTAATTGAATGTTTCAGTGTGGTATCACATTACTACATTATCCAAACCAGAAAAAAACCCAGGAATCTGTACAACAAGTATGTGAAAAACGCGAAAGTATGAGCCTGATGATGGCAAATCCCAGACCTATCCCAGACCTAACTGGCGTTATCCTCTAAAATACTGATCGAAACCAGGTTTAATGGACTGTTTCAGTGTGGTACCACATTACTACGTGAACCAATCCAGAAAAAGCCCAGGATCTATCCATCAAGTATGAGAAATATGCGAACGTATGAGCCAGATGAGGGCAAATCACAGACCTATCCCAGACCCAACTTCCGTTATCCTCTAAAATATTGGTCGAGACCAGGTTTAGTCGACAGTTTCAGAGTTGTACCACATTACTACGTGATCCAACCAGAAAAAGCCCAGGATCTGGCCAACAAGTATGAGAAATATGCGAAAGTATGAGCCTGATGCGGGCAAATCCTGGACCTAACCCAGGCCTAACATGCGTTATCCTCTAAAATATTGATCGAGACCAGGTATAATTGACTGTTTCAGTGTGGTACTACATCAGTATGTGATCCAATCCAGTAAAAGCAACGTATCTGGCCAACAGGTATGAGAAATATGCGAAAGTATGAGCCTGATGCGGGCAAATCCTGGACCTAACCCAGACCTAACATGCGTTATCCTCTAAAATATTGACCGAGACTAGGTTTCATGGACTGTTTCATTGTGGTACCAAATTACCACGTGATTCAAACCAGAAAAAACCCAGGATCTGTACAACAAGTATGTGAAGAGTGCGAAAGTATGGGCCTGATGGGGGCAAATCCCAGGCCTAACCTAGACCTAGCATGAGCTATCCTCTAAAATATTGATCGAAACCCGGTTTAATTGAATGTTTCAGTGTGGTATCACATTACTACGTTATCCAAACCAGAAAAAAACCCAGGAATCTGTACAACAAGTATGTGAAAAATGCGAAAGTATGACCCTGATGAGGGCAAATCCCAGGCGTAACCTAGACCTATCATGCGTTATCCTCTAAAATATTTATCAGGACCAGGTTTAATTGAATGTTTCAGTGTGGTACCACATTACCACGTGATCCAAACAAGAAAAAGCCAGGGATCTGTTCAACAAGTACGCGAAAAATGGGAAAATATGACCCTGATGAGGGCAAATCCCAGGACTAACCTAGACCGAACATGCGTTATCATCTAAAATATTGATCGAAACCAGGATTAATGGACTGTTTCTGTGTGGTACCACATTACTACGTGATCCAGACTAGAAAAAAACCCAGGATCTGGCCAACAAGTATGAGAAATATGCGAAAGTATGAGTCTGATGAGGGCAAATCCCAGGCCTAACCTAGACCTAACATGCGTTATCATCTAAAATATTTATCGAGACCGGGTTGAATTGACTGTTTCAGGGCGGAACGACATTATTACGTGATCCAAACCAGTGAAAGCACAGAATCTGGCCAACAAGTTTGAGAAATATGCGAAAGTATGAGCCTGATGCGGGCAAATCCTGGACCTAACCCTGACCTAACATGCGTTATCCTCTAAAATATTGACCGAGACTAGGTTTTATGGACTGTTTCAGTATGGTACAACATTACTACGTGATCCAAACCAGAATAAGCCAGGGATCTGTTCAACAAGATTGTGAAAAACGCGAATGTATGACCCTGATGAGAGTAAATCCCAGACCTAACCAAGACCTAACATGCGTTATTCTCTAAAATATTGATCGAAACCAGGTTTAATGGACTGTTTCAGTGTGGCGCCACATTACTACGTGATCCAAACCAGAAAAAACCCAGGATCTCTTCAACAAGCATGTGAAGAATGCGAAGGTATGAGTCTGATGAGGGCAAATCCCAGGCCTAACCTAGACCGAACATGCGTTACGCTCTAAAATATTGATCGAAACCAGGTTTAATGGGCTGTATCAGTGTGATACCACATTACCACGTGATCCATACCAGGAGAAACCCAGGATCAGTTCAACAAGTATGTGAAAAACGCGAGCGTATGAGCCCGATGAGTGAAAATCCTAGACCTAACCCCGACCTAACATGCGTTATCCTCTAAAATATTTACCAAGACCAGGTTTAATTCACTGTTTCAGAGTGGCATCACATTCCTACGTGATCCAAACCAGAAAAAGCCCAGGATCTGGCCAACAAGTATGAGAAATATGTGATAGTATGAGCCTGATGAGGGCAAATCCCACACCTAACCGAGTCCTAACCGGCGTTATCCTCTAAAATGTTGATCGTGACCAGGTTTAATCGACTGTTTCAGTGTGGTACCACATTACTACCTGATCCAAATCAGAAATAACCCAGGATCTGTTCAACAAGAATGTGAAGAATGAGAATGTATGAGTCTGATGAGGGCAAATCCCAGGCCTAACCTGGACCTAACATGCGTTATCCTCCAAAATATTGATCGAAACCAGGTTTCATGGACTGTTTCAGTGTGATACCACATTACCACGTGATCCAAACCAGAAAAAGCAATGGATCTGGCTAACAAGTATGAGAAATATGCGACAGTATGAGCCTGGTGAGGGCAAATCCCACACCTAACCGTGTCCTAACCGGCGTTATCCTATAAAATGTTGATCGAGACCAGGATTAATCGACTGTTTCAGTGTGGTACCACTTTACAACGTGATCCAAACCAGAAAAAGCCAGGGATCTGTTCGAAAAGCATGTGAAATATGCGAAAGTATGACCCTGATGAGGGCAAATCCCAGGCGTAACCTGGACCTATCATGCGTTATCCTCTAAAATATTTATCAAGACCAGGTTTAATTGATTGTTTCAGTGTGGTACCACATTACTACGTGATCCAGACCAGAAAAAAAGCCAGGATCTGGCCAACAAGTATGAGAAATATGCGAAAGTATGAGTCTGATGAGGGCAAATCCCAGGCTTAACCTAGACCTAACATGAGTTATCATCTAAAATATTTATCGAGACCAGGTTGAATTGACTGTTTCAAGGCGGTACAACATTACTACGTGATCCAAACCAGTGAAAGCACAGAATCTGGCAAACAAGTTTGAGAAATATGCGAAACTATGAGCCTGATGATGACAAATCCCGGACCTATCCCAGACCTAACATGCGTTATCCTCTAAAATATTTATCAAGACTAGGTTTTATTGAATGTTTCAGAGTGGTACCACCTCACTACGTGATCCAAATCAGGGAAAAACACAGGATCCGTTCGACAAGTATGTGAAGAATGCGAAAGTATGGGTCAGATGAGGGCAAATTTTTAACCCAAACCCAGACCTAACATGCGTTATCCTTTAAAATATTTATCGAAACCAGGTTTAATGGACTGTATCAGTGTGGTACCACATTACTACATGATCCAAACGAGAAATAACCCAGGATTTGTTCAACAAGTATGTGAAGAATGCGAAAGTATGAGCCAGATGAGGGAAAATCCCAGACCTATCCCAGACACAACTTGCGTTATCCTCTTAAATATTGGTCGAGACCTGGTTTAGTCGACTGTTTCAGTGTGGTACGACATAACTACGTGATCCAAACTAGAGAAAGCCCAGGATCTGGCCAACAAGTATGAGAAATATGCGAAAGTATGGGTCAGATGAGGGCAAATCCTAACCCTAACCTAGACCTAACATGCGTTATCCTTTAAAATATTTATCGAAACCAGGTTTAATGGGCTGTACCAGTGTGGTACCACATTACTACATGATCCAAACCAGAAATAGCCCAGGATCTGTTCAACAAGTATGTGAAAAACGCGAAACTATGAGCCTGATGAGGGCAAATCCCAGACCTATCCCAGACCTAACATGCGTTATCCTCTAAAATATTGATCGAAACCAGGTTTAATGGACTGTTTCAGTGTGGTACCACATTACTACGTGATCCAAACCAGTGGGAGCCCAGTATCTGGCCAACAAGAACGAGAAATATGCGAAAGTATGAGCCTGATGAGAGCAAATTCCAGACGTTATCCAGACCTAACATGCGTTATTCTCTAAAATATTGATCGAAACCACGTTTGATGGACTGTTTCAGTGTGGTACCACATTACTACGTGATCCAAACCAGAAAAAACCCAGGATCTGTTCAACAAGTATGTGAAAAACGCGAAACTATGAGCCTGAGGAGGGCAAATCCCAGACCTATCACAGACCTAACATGCGTTATCCTCTAAAATATTGATCGAAACCAGGGTTAGTTGACTGTTTCTGTGTGGTACCACTTTACTACGTTATCCAAACCAGAAAAAGCCAGGGATCTGTTCAACAAGTATCTGAAGAATGCGAAAGTATGTGTCTGATGAGGGCAAATCCTAGCTCTAACCCAGACCTAACATGCGTTATCATCTAAAATATTGATCGAAACCAGGTTTAATCGACTGTTTCAGAGTGGTACCACATTACTACGTGATCCAAGCCAGAAGAAAAACCAGGATCTGGCCAACAAGTATGAGAAATATGCGAAAGTATGAGCATGATGCGGGCAAATCCTAGACCTAACCCAGGCCTAACATGCGTTATCCTCTAACATATTGATCGAGACCGGGTATAATTGACTGTTTCAGTGAGGTACTACATCAGTATGTGATCCAATCCAGAAAAAGCAACGTATCTGGCCAACAGGTATGAGAAATATGCGAAAGTATGAGTCTGATGAGGGCAAGTCCCAGGCCTAACATAGACCTATCATGCGTTATCATCTAAAATATTGATCGAGACCAGGTTTAATGGACTGTTTCTGTGTGGTACCACATTACTACGTGATCCAGACTAGAAAAAAACCCAGGATCTGGCCAACAAGTATGAGAAATATGCGAAAGTATGAGTCTGATGAGGGCAAATCCCAGGCCTAACCTAGACCTAACATGCGTTATCATCTAAAATATTTATCGAGACCGGGTTGAATTGACTGTTTCAGGGCGGAACGACATTATTACGTGATCCAAACCAGTGAAAGCACAGAATCTGGCCAACAAGTTTGAGAAATATGCGAAAGTATGAGCCTGATGCGGGCAAATCCTGGACCTAACCCTGACCTAACATGCGTTATCCTCTAAAATATTGACCGAGACTAGGTTTTATGGACTGTTTCAGTATGGTACAACATTACTACGTGATCCAAACCAGAATAAGCCAGGGATCTGTTCAACAAGATTGTGAAAAACGCGAATGTATGACCCTGATGAGAGTAAATCCCAGACCTAACCAAGACCTAACATGCGTTATTCTCTAAAATATTGATCGAAACCAGGTTTAATGGACTGTTTCAGTGTGGCGCCACATTACTACGTGATCCAAACCAGAAAAAACCCAGGATCTCTTCAACAAGCATGTGAAGAATGCGAAGGTATGAGTCTGATGAGGGCAAATCCCAGGCCTAACCTAGACCGAACATGCGTTACGCTCTAAAATATTGATCGAAACCAGGTTTAATGGGCTGTATCAGTGTGATACCACATTACCACGTGATCCATACCAGGAGAAACCCAGGATCAGTTCAACAAGTATGTGAAAAACGCGAGCGTATGAGCCCGATGAGTGAAAATCCTAGACCTAACCCCGACCTAACATGCGTTATCCTCTAAAATATTTACCAAGACCAGGTTTAATTCACTGTTTCAGAGTGGCATCACATTCCTACGTGATCCAAACCAGAAAAAGCCCAGGATCTGGCCAACAAGTATGAGAAATATGTGATAGTATGAGCCTGATGAGGGCAAATCCCACACCTAACCGAGTCCTAACCGGCGTTATCCTCTAAAATGTTGATCGTGACCAGGTTTAATCGACTGTTTCAGTGTGGTACCACATTACTACCTGATCCAAATCAGAAATAACCCAGGATCTGTTCAACAAGAATGTGAAGAATGAGAATGTATGAGTCTGATGAGGGCAAATCCCAGGCCTAACCTGGACCTAACATGCGTTATCCTCCAAAATATTGATCGAAACCAGGTTTCATGGACTGTTTCAGTGTGATACCACATTACCACGTGATCCAAACCAGAAAAAGCAATGGATCTGGCTAACAAGTATGAGAAATATGCGACAGTATGAGCCTGGTGAGGGCAAATCCCACACCTAACCGTGTCCTAACCGGCGTTATCCTATAAAATGTTGATCGAGACCAGGATTAATCGACTGTTTCAGTGTGGTACCACTTTACAACGTGATCCAAACCAGAAAAAGCCAGGGATCTGTTCGAAAAGCATGTGAAATATGCGAAAGTATGACCCTGATGAGGGCAAATCCCAGGCGTAACCTGGACCTATCATGCGTTATCCTCTAAAATATTTATCAAGACCAGGTTTAATTGATTGTTTCAGTGTGGTACCACATTACTACGTGATCCAGACCAGAAAAAAAGCCAGGATCTGGCCAACAAGTATGAGAAATATGCGAAAGTATGAGTCTGATGAGGGCAAATCCCAGGCTTAACCTAGACCTAACATGAGTTATCATCTAAAATATTTATCGAGACCAGGTTGAATTGACTGTTTCAAGGCGGTACAACATTACTACGTGATCCAAACCAGTGAAAGCACAGAATCTGGCAAACAAGTTTGAGAAATATGCGAAACTATGAGCCTGATGATGACAAATCCCGGACCTATCCCAGACCTAACATGCGTTATCCTCTAAAATATTTATCAAGACTAGGTTTTATTGAATGTTTCAGAGTGGTACCACCTCACTACGTGATCCAAATCAGGGAAAAACACAGGATCCGTTCGACAAGTATGTGAAGAATGCGAAAGTATGGGTCAGATGAGGGCAAATTTTTAACCCAAACCCAGACCTAACATGCGTTATCCTTTAAAATATTTATCGAAACCAGGTTTAATGGACTGTATCAGTGTGGTACCACATTACTACATGATCCAAACGAGAAATAACCCAGGATCTGTTCAACAAGTATGTGAAGAATGCGAAAGTATGAGCCAGATGAGGGAAAATCCCAGACCTATCCCAGACACAACTTGCGTTATCCTCTTAAATATTGGTCGAGACCTGGTTTAGTCGACTGTTTCAGTGTGGTACGACATAACTACGTGATCCAAACTAGAGAAAGCCCAGGATCTGGCCAACAAGTATGAGAAATATGCGAAAGTATGGGTCAGATGAGGGCAAATCCTAACCCTAACCTAGACCTAACATGCGTTATCCTTTAAAATATTTATCGAAACCAGGTTTAATGGGCTGTACCAGTGTGGTACCACATTACTACATGATCCAAACCAGAAATAGCCCAGGATCTGTTCAACAAGTATCTGAAAAACGCGAAACTATGAGCCTGATGAGGGCAAATCCCAGACCTATCCCAGACCTAACATGCGTTATCCTCTAAAATATTGATCGAAACCAGGTTTAATGGACTGTTTCAGTGTGGTACCACATTACTACGTGATCCAAACCAGTGGGAGCCCAGTATCTGGCCAACAAGAACGAGAAATATGCGAAAGTATGAGCCTGATGAGAGCAAATTCCAGACGTTATCCAGACCTAACATGCGTTATTCTCTAAAATATTGATCGAAACCACGTTTGATGGACTGTTTCAGTGTGGTACCACATTACTACGTGATCCAAACCAGAAAAAACCCAGGATCTGTTCAACAAGTATGTGAAAAACGCGAAACTATGAGCCTGAGGAGGGCAAATCCCAGACCTATCACAGACCTAACATGCGTTATCCTCTAAAATATTGATCGAAACCAGGGTTAGTTGACTGTTTCTGTGTGGTACCACTTTACTACGTTATCCAAACCAGAAAAAGCCAGGGATCTGTTCAACAAGTATCTGAAGAATGCGAAAGTATGTGTCTGATGAGGGCAAATCCTAGCTCTAACCCAGACCTAACATGCGTTATCATCTAAAATATTGATCGAAACCAGGTTTAAACGACTGTTTCAGAGTGGTACCACATTACTACGTGATCCAAGCCAGAAGAAAAACCAGGATCTGGCCAACAAGTATGAGAAATATGCGAAAGTATGAGCATGATGCGGGCAAATCCTAGACCTAACCCAGGCCTAACATGCGTTATCCTCTAAAATATTGATCGAGACCGGGTATAATTGACTGTTTCAGTGAGGTACTACATCAGTATGTGATCCAATCCAGAAAAAGCAACGTATCTGGCCAACAGGTATGAGAAATATGCGAAAGTATGAGTCTGATGAAGGCAAGTCCCAGGCCTAACATAGACCTATCATGCGTTATCATCTAAAATATTGATCGAGACCAGGTTTAATGCACTGTTTCAGTATGGTACCACATTACTACGTGATCCAAACCAGAAAAACCCTGGATCTGTTCAACAAGCATGTGAAGAATGCGAAGGTATGAGTCTGATGAGGGCAGATCCCAGACCTATCCAGGACCTAACATGCGTTATCCTCTAAAATATTGATGAAACCAGGTTTCGTGAACTGTTTCAGTGTGATACTACATTACCACGTGATCCAAACCAGAAAAAGCAACGGATCTGGCTGACAAGTATGAGGAATATGCGAAAATATGACCCTCATGAGGGCAAATCCCAGACCTATCCCAGACCTAACTTGCGTTGTCCTACAAAATATTGATAGAGACCAGGATTAATCGACTGTTTCAGTGTGGTACCACTTTTCTACGTGATCCAAACCAGAAAAAGCCAGGGATCTGTTCAACAAGTGTGTGAAATATGCGAAATTTTGTGTCTGATGAGGGCAAATCCCAGGCGTAACCTTGACCTATCATGCGTTATGCTCTAAAATATTGATCGAAACCAGGTTCAATGGGCTGTATCAGTGTGATACCACATTACCACGTGATCCAAACCAGGAGAAACCCAAGATCTGTTCAACAAGTATGTGAAAAATGCGAACGTATGAGCCTGATGAGGGAAAATTCTAGACCTAACCCCGACCTAACATGCGTTATCCTCTAAAATATTTATCTAGACCAGGTTTAATTGACTGTTTCAGTGTGGCATCACATTACTACGTGATCCAAACCAGTGGGAGCCCAGTATCTGGCCAACAAGAACGAGAAATATGCGAAAGTATGAGCCTGATGAGAGCAAATTCCAGACGTTATCCAGACCTAACATGCGTTATTCTCTAAAATATTGATCGAAACCACGTTTGATGGACTGTTTCAGTGTGGTACCACATTACTACGTGATCCAAACCAGAAAAAACCCAGGATCTGTTCAGCAAGTATGTGAAAAACGCGAAACTATGAGCCTGAGGAGGGCAAATCCCAGACCTATCACAGACCTAACATGCGTTATCCTCTAAAATATTGATCGAAACCAGGTTTAATGGACTGTTTCAGTGTGGTACCACATTACTACGTGATCCGAACCAGAAAAAACCCAGGATCTGTTCAACAAGTATGTGAAAAACGCGAAACTATGAGCCTGATGAGGGCAAATCCCAGACCTATCCCAGACCTAACATGCGTTATCCTCTAAAATATTGATCGAAACCAGGTTTAATGGACTGTTTCAGTGTGGTACCACATTAGTACGTGATCCAAACCAGAATAAGCCAGGTTTCTGTTCAACAAGAATGTGAAAAACGCGAAACTATGAGCCTGATCAGGGCAAATCCCAGACCTATCCCAGACCTAAGATGCGTTATCCTCTAAAATATTGATCGAAACCAGGTTTAATGGACTTTTTCAGTGTGGTACCACATTAGTACGTGATCGAAACCAGAATAAGCCAGGGATCAGTTCAACAAGAATGTGAAAAACGCGAATGTATGAGTCTGATGAGGGCAGATCCCAGACCTATCCCAGACCTATCATGCGTTATCGTCTAAAATATTGATCAAAACCAGGTTTAATGGACTGCTTCAGTGTGGTACCACTTTACAACGAGATCCAAACCAGAAAAAGCCAGGGATCTGTACAACAGGTATGTGAAAAATGCGAACGTATGAGCCTGACGAGGGCAAATCCCAGACCTATCCCAGACATAACATGCGTTATCCTCTAAAATATTGGTCGAAACCAGGTTTCGTGGACTGTTTCAGTGTGATACCACAGTACCACGAGACCCAAACCAGAAAAAGCAATGCATCTGGCTAACAAGTATGTGAAAAATGCGAACGTATGAGCCTGACGAGGGCAAATCCCAGACCTATCCCAGACATAACATGCGTTATCCTATAAAATGTTGAACGAGACCAGGTTTAATGGACTGTTACAGTGATGTACTACATTACTACGTGATCCAAACCAGAAAAACCCAGGATCTGTTCAACAAGCATGTGAAGAATGCGAAGGTATGAGTCTCATGAGGGCAGATCCTAGACCTAACCGAGACCTAACATGCGTTATCCTCTAAAATATTGGTCGAAACCAGGTTTAATGGACTGTTACAGTGATGTACTACATTACTACGTGATCCAAACCAGAAAAAGCCCCGAATCTGGCCATCAAGTATGAGAAATATGCGAATGTACAAGCCTGATGAGAGCAAATCCCAGACCTAACCTAGACCTAACATGAGTTATTCTCTAAAATATTGATCGATACCAGGTTTAATGGACTGTTTCAGTGTGGTACCACATTAGTACGTGATCCAAACCAGAAAAAACCCAGGATCTGTTCAGCAAGCATGTGAAGAATGCGAAGGTATGAGTCTGATGAGGGCAAATCCCACACCTAACCGAGTCCTAACCGGCGTTATCCTTTAAAATGTTGATCGAGACCAGGATTAATCGACTGTTTCAGTGCGGTACCACTTTACTACGTGATCCAAACCAGAAAAAGCCCCTGAATCTGGCCATCAAGTATGAGAAATATGCGAAGGTACGAGCCTGATGAGAGCAAATCCCAGACCTAACCAAGACCTAACATGCGTTATCCTCTAAAATATTGATCGAAACCCGGTTTAATGGACCGTTTCAGTGTGGTACCACATTACTACGTGATCCAAACCAGAAAAAAGCCCAGGATCTGTCCAACAAGTATGTGAAGAATGCGAAAGTATGAGCCAGCTGAGGGCAAATCCCAGGCCTAACCTAGATCTAACATGCGTTATCCTCTAAAATATTGATCGAAACCAGGTTTAATGGACTGCTTCAGTGTGGTACCACTTTACAACGAGATCCAAACCAGAAAAAGCCAGGGATCTGTACAACAGGTATGTGAAAAATGCGAACGTATGAGCCTGACGAGGGCAAATCCCAGACCTATCCCAGACATAACATGCGTTATCCTCTAAAATATTGGTCGAAACCAGGTTTCGTGGACTGTTTCAGTGTGATACCACAGTACCACGAGACCCAAACCAGAAAAAGCAATGCATCTGGCTAACAAGTATGTGAAAAATGCGAACGTATGAGCCTGACGAGGGCAAATCCCAGACCTATCCCAGACATAACATGCGTTATCCTATAAAATGTTGAACGAGACCAGGTTTAATGGACTGTTACAGTGATGTACTACATTACTACGTGATCCAAACCAGAAAAACCCAGGATCTGTTCAACAAGCATGTGAAGAATGCGAAGGTATGAGTCTCATGAGGGCAGATCCTAGACCTAACCGAGACCTAACATGCGTTATCCTCTAAAATATTGGTCGAAACCAGGTTTAATGGACTGTTACAGTGATGTACTACATTACTACGTGATCCAAACCAGAAAAAGCCCCGAATCTGGCCATCAAGTATGAGAAATATGCGAATGTACAAGCCTGATGAGAGCAAATCCCAGACCTAACCTAGACCTAACATGAGTTATTCTCTAAAATATTGATCGATACCAGGTTTAATGGACTGTTTCAGTGTGGTACCACATTAGTACGTGATCCAAACCAGAAAAAACCCAGGATCTGTTCAGCAAGCATGTGAAGAATGCGAAGGTATGAGTCTGATGAGGGCAAATCCCACACCTAACCGAGTCCTAACCGGCGTTATCCTTTAAAATGTTGATCGAGACCAGGATTAATCGACTGTTTCAGTGCGGTACCACTTTACTACGTGATCCAAACCAGAAAAAGCCCCTGAATCTGGCCATCAAGTATGAGAAATATGCGAACATACGAGCCTAATGAGAGCAAATCCCAGACCTAACCAAGACCTAACATGCGTTATTCACTAGAATATTGATCGATACCAGGTTTAATCGACTGTTGGAGTGTGGTACCACATTACTACGTGACCCAAACCAAAAAAAAACCAAGGATCTGTACAACAAGTATGTGAAGAATGCGAAAGTACGAGCCTGACGAGGGCAAATCCCAGACCTATCCCAGACATAACTTGCGTTATCGTCTAAAATATTGATCGATACCAGGTTTAATACAACGTTTAGTGTGGTACCACTTTACTACGTGATCCAAACCAGAAAAAGCCAGGGATCTGTTCAACAAGTATGTGAAATATGCGAAAGTATGAGTCTGATGAGGGCAAACCCAGGCCTAACCTAGACCTAACATGCGTTATCCTCTAAAATACTGATCGAAACCAGGTTTCATGGACTGTTTCAGTGTGGTACCACGTTACTACGTGATCCAGACCAGTGAAAACCCAGAATCTGGCCATCAAGTTTGAGAAATATGCGAAAGTATGACCCAGATGAGGGCAAATCCTAGACCTAACCGAGACCTAACATGCGTTATCGTCTAAAATATTGATCGAAACCAGGTTTAGTTGACTGTTTCTGTGTGGTACCACTTTACTACGTGATCCAAACCAGAAAAAGCCCAGAATCTGGCCATCAAGTATGAGAAATATGCGAAGGTACGAGCCTGATGAGAGCAAATCCCAGACCTAACCAAGACCTAACATGCGTTATCCTCTAAAATATTGATCGAAACCCGGTTTAATGGACCGTTTCAGTGTGGTTTCACATTACTACGTGATCCAAACCAGAAAAAAGCCCAGGATCTGTCCAACAAGTATGTGAAGAATGCGAAAGTATGAGCCAGCTGAGGGCAAATCCCAGGCCTAACCTAGATCTAACATGCGTTATCCTCTAAAATATTGATCGAAACCAGGTTTAATCGACTGCTTCAGTGTGGTACTACATTACTACCTGATCCAAACCAGAAAAATACCCAGGATCTGTTCAACAAGTATGTGAAGAACGCGAAAATATGACCCTGATGAGGGCAAATCCCAGGCCCGACCTAGACATAACATGCGTTATCCCCTAAAATATTGATCGAAACCAGGTTTAACGAACTGTTTCAGTGTGATGCCACATTACTGCGTGATCCAATCCAGAAAGAGCCCAGGATCTAGCCATCAAGTATGAGAAATATGCGAAATTATGAGCCTGATTAGGGCAAATCCTAGACCTAACCCAGACCTAACATGCGTTATCCTCCAAAATATTTATCAAGACCAGGTTTAGTTGAATGTTTCAGTGTGGTACCACATTACTACGTGATCCAAACCAGAAAAAACCCAGGATCCGTTCAACAAGTATGTGAAGAATGCGAAAGTATGAGTCTGATGAAGGAAAATCCCAGGCCTAACCTAGACCTAACTTGCGTTATCCTCAAAAATATTGATCGAAACCAGGTTTAATCGACTGTTTCAGTGTGGTCCCACATTACTACCAGATCCAAACCAGAAAAATACCCAGGATCTGTTCAACAAGTATGTGAATAACGCGATAATATGACCCTGATGTGGGTAAATCCCAGGCCAAACCTAGACGTAACATGCGTTATCCTCTAAAATATTTATCAAGACCAGGTTTAATCGACTGTTTCAGTCTGGTACCACATTACTACGTGATCCAAACCAGAAAAAGCCTAGAATCCGTTGAACAAGTCTGTGAAGAATGCGTAAGTATGTGTCTGATGAAGGAAAATCCCAGGCCAAACCTAGACCTAACATGCGTTATCCTCAAAAATATTGATCGAAACCAGGATTAATCGACTGTTTCAGTGTGGTACCACATTACTACCAGATCCAAACCAGAAAAATACCCAGGATCAGTTCAACAAGTATGTGAAGAACGCGAAAATATGACCCTGAGGAGGGCAAATCCCAGGCCAAACCTAGACATAACATGCGTTATCCTCTAAAATATTGATCTAAACCAGGTTTAATCGACTGGTTCAGTGTGGTACCACATTACTACGTGATCCAAACCAGAAAAAAAAACCAGGATCCGTTCAACAAGTATGTGAAGAATGCGAAAACATGAGTCTGATGAAGGAAAATCCCAGGCCGAACCTAGACCTAACATGCATTATCGTCTAAAATATTGATTGAAACCAGGTTTGATCGACTGTTTCAGTCTGGTACCACATTACTACGTGATCCAAACCGGAAAAAGCCCCGAATCTGGCCATCAAGTATGAGAAATATGCGAATGTACGAGCCTGAAAAGAGCAAATCCCAGACATAACCCAGACCTAACATGCGTTATCCTTTAAAATATTTATCAAGACCAGGTTTAATCGACTATTTCAGTGTGGTACCACATTCCTACGTGATCCAAACAAGAAAGAACTCAGGATCTGTTCAACAAGTATGTGGAGAATGCGAAAGTACGAGCCTGATCAGGGCAATTCCCAGGCCTAACCTAGACCTGACATGCGTTACCCTCAAAAATACTGATCGAAACCAGGTTTAATCGACTGTTTCAGTGTGGTACCACATTACTACGTGATCCAAACCAGAAAAAAACCCAGGATCTGTTCAACAAGTATGTGAAGAATGCGAAAGTATGAGCCTAATGAGGGCAATTCCCAGACCTATCCCAGACCTAACTTGCGTTATCCTCTAAAATATTGATCGAAACTAGGTTTAATTTACTGTTTCAGTGTGGTACCACACTACTACGTGATCCAATCCAGAAAAAGCCCAGGTTCTAGCCATGAAGTATGAGAAATATGCGATATTATGAGCCTGATTAGGGCAAATCCTAGACCTAACCCAGATCTAACATGCGTTATCCTCTAAAATATTTATCAAGACCAGGTTTAATTGAATGTTTCAGTGTGGTACCACATTACTACGTGATCCAAACCTGAAAAAACCCAGGATCTGTTCAACAAGTATCTGGAGAATGCGAAAGTATGTGTCTGATGAGGGCAAATCCCAGGCCTAACCTAGATATAACATGCGTTATCCTCTAAAATATTGAACGAAACCAGGTTAAATGGACTGTTTCAGTGTGGTACCACATTACTACGTGATCCAAACCAGATAAAACCCAGGATCCGTTCAACAAGTATGTGAAGAATGCGAAAGTATGTGTCTGATGAGGGCAAATCCCAGGCCAAACCTAGATCTAGCATGCGTTATCCTCAAAAATATTGATCGAAACCAGGTTTAATGGACTTTTTCAGTGTGGTACCACATTACTACGTGATCCAAACCAGATAAAACCCAGGATCCGTTCAACAAGTATGTGAAGAATGCGAAAGTATGTATCTGATGAGGGCAAATCCCAGACCTAACCATGACCTAACATGCGTTATTCTCTAAAATATTGATCAAAACCAGGTTTAATGGACTGTTTCAGTGTGCTACCACATTACTACGTGATCCAAACCAGAAAAAAACCCGGAATCCGTTCAACAAGTATGTGAAGAAAGCGAAAGTATGTGTCTGATGAGGGCAAATCCCAGGCCTAACCTTGACAGAACATGCGTTATCCTCTAAAATATTGATCGAAACCAGGTTTAATGGACTGTTTCAGTGTGCTACCACATTACTACGTGATCCAAACTAGAAAAAACCCAGGATCCGTTCAACAAGTATGTGAAGAATGCGAAAGTATGTGTCTGATGAGGGCAAATCCCAGGCCTAACCTAGACCTAACATGCGTTACCCTCAAAAATATAGATCGAAACCAGGTTTAATGGACTGTTTCAGTGTGCTACCACATTACTACGTGATCCAAACCAGAAAAAACCCAGGATCCGTTCAACAAGTATGTGAAGAATGCGAATGTATGTGTCTGATGAGGGCAAATCCTAGGCCTAACCTAGACAGAACATGCGTTATCCTCTAAAATATTGATCGAAACCAGGTTTAATGGACTGTTTCAGTGTGCTACCACATTACTACGTGATCCAAACCAGATAAAACCCAGGATCCGTTCAACAAGTATGTGAAGAACGCGGAAATATGACCCTGATGAGGGCAAATCCCGGGCCTAACCTAGACCTAACATGAGTTATCCTCAAAAATATTGATCGAAACCAGGTTTAATCGACTGTTTCAGTGTGGTACCACATTACTACGGGACCCAAACCAGAAAAAGCCCAGAATCTGGCCACCAAGTATGAGAAATATGCGAAAGTACGAGCCTGATCAGGGCAAATCCCAGACCTATCCCAGACCTAACTTGCGTTGTCCTCTAAAATATTGATGGAAACCAGGTTTAATTTACTGTTTCAGAGTGGTACCACAATACTACGTGATCCAATCCAGAAAAAGCCCAGGATCTAGCCATGAAGTATGAGAAATATGCGAAATTATGAGCCTGATTAGGGCAAATCCTAGACATAACCCAGATCTAACATGCGTTATCCTCTAAAATATTTATCAAGACCAGGTTTAATTGAATGTTTCAGTGTGGTACCACAATACTACGGGATCCAAACCAGAAAAAGCCCAGAATCTGGCCACCAAGTATGAGAAATATGCGAAAGTACGAGCCTGATCAGGGCAAATCCCAGACCTAACTTGCGTTGTCCTCTAAAATATTGATCGAAACCAGGTTTAATCGACTGTTTCAGTGTGGTACCACATTACTATGTGATCCAAACCAGAAAAATACCCAGGATCTGTTCAACAAGTATGTGAAGAACGCGGAAATATGACCCTGATGAGGGCAAATCCCGGGCCTAACCTAGACCTAACATGAGTTATCCTCAAAAATATTGATCGAAACCAGGTTTAATCGACTGTTTCAGTGTGGTACCACATTACTACGGGATCCAAACCAGAAAAAGCCCAGAATCTGGCCACCAAGTATGAGAAATATGCGAAAGTACGAGCCTGATCAGGGCAAATCCCAGACCTAACTTGCGTTGTCCTCTAAAATATTGATCGAAACCAGGTTTAATGGACTGTTTCAGTGTGGTACGACAATACTACGGGATCCAAACCAGAAAAAGCCCAGGATCCGTTCAACAAGTATGTGAAGAATGCGAAAGTATGTATCTGATGAGGGCAAATCCCAGGTCTAACCTAGACCTAACATGCGTTACTCTCAAAAATACTGATCGAAACCAGGTTTAATCGACTGTTTCAGTGTGGTACCACATTACTATGTGATCCAAACCAGAAAAAAACCCAGGATCTGTACAACAAGTATGTGAAGAACGCGGAAATATGACCCTGATGAGGGCAAATCCCGGGCCTAACCTAGACCTAACATGAGTTATCCTCGAAAATATTGATCGAAACCAGGTTTAATCGACTGTTTCAGTGTGGTACCACATAACTACGGGATCCAAACCAGAAAAAGCCCAGAATCTGGCCACCAAGTATGAGAAATATGCGAATGTACGAGCCTGATCAGGGCAAATCCCAGACCTATCCCAGACCTAACTTGCGTTGTCCTCTAAAATATTGATCGAAACCAGGTTTAATCGACTGTTTCAGTGTGGTACCACATTACTATGTGATCCAAACAAGAAAAAAACCCAGGATCTGTACAACAAGTATATGAAGAATGCGAAAGTATGGGCCTGACGAGGGCAAATCCCGGACCTATCCCAGACATAACTTGCGTTATCTTCTAAAATATTGATCGAGAACAGGTTTAACCGACTATTTCAGTGTGGTACCACATTACTGCGTGATTCAAACCAGAAAAATACCCAGGATCTGTTCAACAAGTATGTGAAGAACGCGGAAATATGACCCTGATGAGGGCAAATCCCGGGCCTAACCTAGACCTAACATGCGTTATCCTCAAAGATATTGATCGAAACCAGGTTTAATCGACTGCTTCAGTGTGGTACCACATTACTACCTGATCCAAACCAGAAAAATACCCAGGATCTGTTCAACAAGTATGTGAAGAACGCGAAAATATGACCCTGATGAGGGCAAATCTCAGACCTATACCAGACCTAACTTGCGTTGTCCTCTAAAATATTGATGGAAACCAGGTTTAATTTACTGTTTCAGAGTGGTACCACAATACTACGTGATCCAATCCAGAAAAAGCCCAGGATCTAGCCATGAAGTATGAGAAATATGCGAAATTATGAGCCTGATTAGGGCAAATCCTAGACATAACCCAGATCTAACATGCGTTATCCTCTAAAATATTTATCAAGTCCAGGTTTAATTGAATGTTTCAGTGTGGTTCCACAATACTACGGGATCCAAACCAGAAAAAGCCCAGAATCTGGCCACCAAGTGTGAGAAGTATGCGAAAGTACGAGCCTGATCAGGGCAAATCCCAGACCTAACTTGCGTTGCCCTCTAAAATATTGATCGAAACCAGGTTTAATGGACTGTTTCAGTGTGGTACCACATTACTACGTGATCCAAACCAGAAAAAACCCAGGATCTGTTCAACAAGTATGTGAAAAACGCGAAACTATGAGCCTGATGAGGGCAAATCCCAGAGCTATCCCAGACCCAACATGCGTTATCCTCTAAAACATTTATCAAGACCAGGTTTAATTGAATGTTTCAGTGTGGTACCACATTACTACCTGATCCAAACCAGAAAAAACCCAGGATCTGTACAACAAGTATGTGAAGAATGCGAAAGTATGAGCCTGACGAGGGCAAATCCCGGACCTATCCCAGACATAACTTGCGTTGTCCTCTAAAATATTGATCGAAACCAGGTTTAATCGACTATTTCAGTGTGGTACCGCATTACTACCTGATCCAAACCAGAAAAATACCCAGGATCTGTTCAACAAGTATGAGAAGAACGCGAAAATATGAGCCTGATGAGGGCAAATCCCAGAGCTATCCCAGACCCAACATGCGTTATCCTCTAAAACATTTATCAAGACCAGGCTTAGTTGAATGTTTCAGTGTGGTACCACATTACTACGTGATCCAAACCAGAAAAAACCCAGGATCTGTTCAACAAGTATGTGAAAAACGCGAAACTATGACCCTGATGAAGGCAAATCCCAGACCTAACCTAGACATAACATGCGTTGTCCTCCAAAATATTGATCGAAACCAGGTTTAATGGGCTGTTTCAGTGTGGTACCACAATACTACGGTATCCGAACTAGAAAAAGCCCAGAATCTGGCCACCAAGTATGAGAAATATGCGAAAGTACGAGCCTGATCAGGGCAAATCCCAGACCTATCCCAGACCTAACTTGCGTTGTCCTGTAAAATATTGATCGAAATCAGGTTTAATCGACTATTTCAGTGTGGTACCACATTACTACGTGATCCAAACCTGAAGAATACCCAGGATCTGTTCAACAAGTATGTGAAGAACGCGGAAATATGACCCTGATGAGGGCAAATCCCGGGCCTAACCTAGACCTAACATCAGTTGTCCTCAAAAATATTGATCGAAACCAGGTTTAATCGACTGCTTCAGTGTGGTACCACATTACTACCTGATCCAAACCAGAAAAATACCCAGGATCTGTTCAACAAGTATGTGAAGAACGCGAAAATATGACCCTGATGAGGGCAAATCCCAGACGTATACCAGACTTAACTTGCGTTGTCCTCTAAAATATTGATGGAAACCAGGTTTAATTGACTGTTTCAGTGTGGTACCACATTACTACGTGATGCAATCCAGAAAAAGCCCTGGATCTAGCCATCAAGTATGAGTAATATGCGAAAGTATGAGCCTGATGAGGGCAAATCCTAGACCTAACCCAGACCTAACATGCGTTATCCTCTAAAATATTTATCAAAACCAGGTTTAATTGAATGCTTCAGTGTGGTACCACATTACTACGTGATCCAAACCTGAAAAAACCAAGGATCTGTTCAACAAGAATGTGGAGAATGCGAAAGTATGTGTCTGATGAGGGCAAATCCCAGGCCTAACCTAGACATAACATGCGCTATCCTCTAAAATATTGATCGAAACCAGGATAAATGGACTGTTTCAGTGTGGTACCACATTACTACGTGATCTAAACCAGAAAAAACCCAGGATCTGTTCAACAAGTATGTGAAAAACGCGAAACTATGAGCCTGATGAGGGCAAATCCCAGACCTATCCCAGACCTAACATGCGTTATCCTCTAAAATATTTATCAAGAACAGGTTTAATTGAATGTTTCAGTGTGGTACCACATTACCACGTGATCAAAGCACAAAAAACACAGGATCCGTTCAACAAGTATGTGACGAATGCGAAAGTATGTGTCTGATGAGGGCAAATCCCAGGCCTAACCTAGATCTAACATGCGTTATCCTCAAAAATATTGATGGAAACCAGGTTTAATTGACTGTTTCAGTGTGGTACCACATTACTACGTGATCCAATCCAGAAAAAAACCCAGGATCTGTACAACAAGTATGTGAAGAATGCGGAAATATGACCCTGATGAGGGCATATCCCAGGCCTAACCTAGACATAACATGCGTTATCCTCTAAAATATTGATCGAAACCAGGTTAAATGGACTGTTTTAGTGTGGTACCGCATTACTACGTGATCCAAACCAGAAAAATACCCAGGATCTGTTCAACAAGTATGTGAAGAACGCGGAAATATGACCCTGATGAGGGCATATCCCAGGCCTAACCTAGACATAACATGCGTTATCCTCTAAAATATTGATCGAAACCAGGTTAAATGGCCTGTTTTAGTGTGGTACCGCATTACTACAGGATCCAAACTAGAAAAAGTCCAGAATCTGGCCATCAAGTATGAGAAATATGCGAAAGTACGAGCCGGATGAGAGCAAATCCCAGACCTATCCCAGACCCAACATGCGTTATCCTCTAAAACATTTATCAAGACCAGGTTTAATTGAATGTTTCAGTGTGGTACCACATTACTACGTGATCCAAACCACAAAAAACCCAAGATCCGTTCAACAAGTATGTGACGAATGCGAAAGTATGTGTCTGATGAGGGCAAATGCCAGGCCTAACCTAGATCTAACATGCGTTATCCTCAAAAATATTGATCGAAACCAGGTTTAATGGACTTTTTCAGTGTGGTACCACATCACTACGTGATCCAAACCAGAAAAATACCCAGGATCCGTTCACCAAGTATGTGAAGAATGCGAAAGTATGTGTCTGATGAGGGAAAATCCGAGGCCTAACCTAGACCTAACATGCGTTATCCTCTAAAATATTGATGGAAACCAGGTTTAATTGACTGTTTCAGTGTGGTACCACATTACTACGTGATGCAATCCAGAAAAAGCCCTGGATCTAGCCATCAAGTATGAGTAATATGCGAAAGTATGAGCCTGATGAGGGCAAATCCTAGACCTAACCCAGACCTAACATGCGTTATCCTCTAAAATATTTATCAAAACCAGGTTTAATTGAATGCTTCAGTGTGGTACCACATTACTACGTGATCCAAACCTGAAAAAACCAAGGATCTGTTCAACAAGAATGTGGAGAATGCGAAAGTATGTGTCTGATGAGGGCAAATCCCAGGCCTAACCTAGACATAACATGCGCTATCCTCTAAAATATTGATCGAAACCAGGATAAATGGACTGTTTCAGTGTGGTACCACATTACTACGTGATCTAAACCAGAAAAAACCCAGGATCTGTTCAACAAGTATGTGAAAAACGCGAAACTATGAGCCTGATGAGGGCAAATCCCAGACCTATCCCAGACCTAACATGCGTTATCCTCTAAAATATTTATCAAGAACAGGTTTAATTGAATGTTTCAGTGTGGTACCACATTACCACGTGATCAAAGCACAAAAAACACAGGATCCGTTCAACAAGTATGTGACGAATGCGAAAGTATGTGTCTGATGAGGGCAAATCCCAGGCCTAACCTAGATCTAACATGCGTTATCCTCAAAAATATTGATGGAAACCAGGTTTAATTGACTGTTTCAGTGTGGTACCACATTACTACGTGATCCAATCCAGAAAAAAACCCAGGATCTGTACATCAAGTATGTGAAGAATGCGGAAATATGACCCTGATGAGGGCATATCCCAGGCCTAACCTAGACATAACATGCGTTATCCTCTAAAATATTGATCGAAACCAGGTTAAATGGCCTGTTTTAGTGTGGTACCGCATTACTACAGGATCCAAACTAGAAAAAGTCCAGAATCTGGCCATCAAGTATGAGAAATATGCGAAAGTACGAGCCGGATGAGAGCAAATCCCAGACCTATCCCAGACCCAACATGCGTTATCCTCTAAAACATTTATCAAGACCAGGTTTAATTGAATGTTTCAGTGTGGTACCACATTACTACGTGATCCAAACCACAAAAAACCCAAGATCCGTTCAACAAGTATGTGACGAATGCGAAAGTATGTGTCTGATGAGGGCAAATGCCAGGCCTAACCTAGATCTAACATGCGTTATCCTCAAAAATATTGATCGAAACCAGGTTTAATGGACTTTTTCAGTGTGGTACCACATCACTACGTGATCCAAACCAGAAAAATACCCAGGATCCGTTCACCAAGTATGTGAAGAATGCGAAAGTATGTGTCTGATGAGGGAAAATCCGAGGCCTAACCTAGACCTAACATGCGTTATCCTCTAAAATATTGATCGAAACAAGGTTTAATGGACTGTTTCAGTGTGCTACCACATTACTACGTGATCCAAACCAGAAAAAACACAGGATCCGTTCAACAAGTATGTGAAGAATGCGAAAGTATGTGTCTGATGAGGGCAAATCCCAGGCCTAACCTAGACAGAACATGCGTTATCCTCTAAAATATTGATCGAAACCAGGTATAATGGACTGTTTCAGTGTGCTACCACATTACTACGTGATCCAAACCAGAAAAAACTCAGGATCCGTTCAACAAGTATGTGAAGAATGCGAAAGTATGAGCCTGAACGAGGGCAAATCCCGGACCTATCCCAGACATAACTTGCCTTATCCTGTAAAATATTGGTCGAAACCAGGTTTAATCGACTATTTCAGTGTGGTACCACAGTACTACGTGATCCAAACCAGAAAAATACCCAGGATCTGTTCAACAAGTATGTGGAGAACGCGGAAATATGAGCCTGACGAGGGCAAATCCCGGACCCATCCCAGACATAACTTGCGTTATCCTCTAAAATATTGGTCGAAACCAGGTTTAATCGACTATTTCAGTGTGGTACCACATTACTACGTGATCCAAACCAGAAAAAGGCCTGGATCTAGCCATCAAGTATGAGTAATATGCGAAAGTATGAGCCTGATGAGGGGCAAGTCCTAGACCTAACCCAGACCTAACATGCGTTATCCTCTAAAATATTTATCAAGACCAGGTTTAATTGAATGTTTCAGTGTGGTACCACATTACTACGTGATCCAAACCTGAAAAAATCCAGGATCTGTTCAACAAGTATGTGGAGAATGCGAAAGTATGTGTCTGATGAGGGCAAATCCCAGGCCTAACCTAGACATAACATGCGTTATCCTCTAAAATATTGATCGAAACCAGGTTAACTGGATTGTTTTAGTGTGGTACCGCTTTACTACAGGATCCAAACTAGAAAAAGTCCAGAATCTGGCCATCAAGTATGAGAAATATGCGAAAGAAATATACGAGCCGGATGAGAGCAAATCCCAGACCTATCCCAGACCCACCATGCGTTATCCTCTAAAACATTTATCAAGACCAGGTTTAATTGAATGTTTCAGTGTGGTACCACATTACTACGTGATCCAAACCACAAAAAACCCAGGATCCGTTCAACAAGTATGTGACGAATGCGAAAGTATGTGTCTGATGAGGGCAAATCCCAGGCCTAACCTAGATCTAACATGCGTTATCCTCAAAAATATTGATCGAAACCAGGTTTAATGGACTTTTTCAGTGTGGTACCACATCACTACGTGATCCAAACCAGAAAAATACACAGGATCCGTTCAACAAGTATGTGAAGAATGCGAAAGTATGTGTCTGATGAGGGAAAATCCCCAGGCCTAACCTAGACCTAACATGCGTTATCCACTAAAATATTGATCGAAACAAGGTTTAATGGACTGTTTCAGTGTGCTACCACATTACTACGTGATCCAAACCAGAAAAAACACAGGATCCGTTCAACAAGTATGTGAAGAATGCGAAAGTATATGTCTGATGAGGGAAAATCCCAGGCCTAACCTAGACCTAACATGCGTTATCCTCTAAAATATTGATCGAAACAAGGTTTAATGGACTGTTTCAGTGTGCTACCACATTACTACGTGATCCAATCCAGAAAAAAACCCTGGATCTGTACAACAAGTATGTGAAGAATGCGAAAGTATGAGCCTGACGAGGGCAAATCCCGGACCTATCCCAGACATAACTTGCGTTATCCTCTAAAATATTGATCGAAACCAGGTTTAATCGACTATTTCAGTGTGGTACCACATTACTACGTGATCCAAACCTGAAAAAATCCAGGATCTGTTCAACAAGTATGTGGAGAATGCGAAAGTATGTGTCTGATGAGGGCAAATCCCAGGCCTAACCTAGACATAACATGCGTTATCCTCTAAAATATTGATCGAAACCAGGTTAAATGGACTGTTTTAGTGTGGTACCGCTTTACTACAGGATCCAAACTAGAAAAAGTCCAGAATCTGGCCATCAAGTATGAGAAATATGCGAAAGTACGAGCCGGATGAGAGCGAATCCCAGACCTATCCCAGACCCAACATGCGTTATCCTCTAAAACATTTATCAAGACCAGGTTTAATTGAATGTTTCATTGTGGTACCACATTACTACGTGATCCAAACCACAAAAAACCCAGGATCCGTTCAACAAGTATGTGACGAATGCGAAAGTATGTGTCTGATGAGGGCAAATCCCAGGCCTAACCTAGATCTAACATGCGTTATCCTCAAAAATATTGATCGAAACCAGGTTTAATGGACTTTTTCAGTGTGGTACCACATGACTACGTGATCCAAACCAGAAAAATACCCAGGATCCGTTCAACAAGTATGTGAAGAATGCGAAAGTATGTGTCTGATGAGGGAAAATCCCAGGCCTAACCTAGACCTAACATGCGTTATCCTCTAAAATATTGATCGAAACAAGGTTTAATGGACTGTTTCAGTGTGCTACCACATTACTACGTGATCCAAACCAGAAAAAACTCAGGATCCGTTCAACAAGTATGTGAAGAATGCGAAAGTATGAGCCTGAACGAGGGCAAATCCCGGACCTATCCCAGACATAACTTGCCTTATCGTCTAAAATATTGGTCGAAACCAGGTTTAATCGACTATTTCAGTGTGGTACCACATTACTACGTGATCCAAACCAGAAAAATACCCAGGATCTGTTCAACAAGTATGTGGAGAACGCGGAAATATGAGCCTGACGAGGGCAAATCCCGGACCAATCCCAGACATAACTTGCGTTATCCTCTAAAATATTGGTCGAAACCAGGTTTAATCGACTATTTCAGTGTGGTACCACATTACTACGTGATCCAAACCAGAAAAAACACAGGATCCGTTCAACAAGTATGTGAAGAATGCGAAAGTATGTGTCTGATGAGGGCAAATCCCAGGCCTAACCTAGACAGAACATGCGTAATCCTCTAAAATATTGATCGAAACCAGGTATAATGGACTGTTTCAGTGTGCTACCACATTACTACGTGATCCAAACCAGAAAAAACTCAGGATCCGTTCAACAAGTATGTGAAGAATGCGAAAGTATGAGCCTGAACGAGGGCAAATCCCGGACCTATCCCAGACATAACTTGCCTTATCCTCTAAAATATTGGTCGAAACCAGGTTTGATCGACTATTTCAGTGTGGTACCACATTACTACGTGATCCAAACCAGAAAAATACCCAGGATCTGTTCAACAAGTATGTGGAGAACGCGGAAATATGAGCCTGACGAGGGCAAATCCCGGACCTATCCCAGACATAACTTGCGTTATCCTCTAAAATATTGGTCGAAACCAGGTTTAATCGACTATTTCAGTGTGGTACCACATTACTACGTGATCCAAACCAGAAAAAGGCCTGGATCTAGCCATCAAGTATGAGTAATATGCGAAAGTATGAGCCTGATGAGGGGCAAATCCTAGACCTAACCCAGACCTAACATGCGTTATCCTCTAAAATATTTATCAAGACCAGGTTTAATTGAATGTTTCAGTGTGGTACCACATTACTACGTGATCCAAACCTGAAAAAATCCAGGATCTGTTCAACAAGTATGTGGAGAATGCGAAAGTATGTGTCTGATGAGGGCAAATCCCAGGCCTAACCTAGACATAACATGCGTTATCCTCTAAAATATTGATCGAAACCAGGTTAAATGGACTGTTTTGGTGTGGTACCGCTTTACTACAGGATCAAAACTAGAAAAAGTCCAGAATCTGGCCATCAAGTATGAGAAATATGCGAAAGAAATATACGAGCCGGATGAGAGCAAATCCCATACCTATCCCAGACCCAACATGCGTTATCCTCTAAAACATTTATCAAGACCAGGTTTAATTGAATGTTTCATTGTGGTACCACATTACTACGTGATCCAAACCACAAAAAACCCAGGATCCGTTCAACAAGTATGTGACGAATGCGAAAGTATGTGTCTGATGAGGGCAAATCCCAGGCCTAACCTAGATCTAACATGCGTTATCCTCAAAAATATTGATCGAAACCAGGTTTAATGGACATTTTCAGTGTGGTACCACATCACTACGTGATCCAAACCAGAAAAATACCCAGGATCCGTTCAACAAGTATGTGAAGAATGCGAAAGTATGTGTCTGATGAGGGAAAATCCCAGGCCTAACCTAGACCTAACATGCGTTATCCTCTAAAATATTGATCGAAACAAGGTTTAATGGACTGTTTCAGTGTGCTACCACATTACTACGTGATCCAAACCAGAAAAAACTCAGGATCCGTTCAACAAGTATGTGAAGAATGCGAAAGTATGAGCCTGAACGAGGGCAAATCCCGGACCTATCCCAGACATAACTTGCCTTATCGTCTAAAATATTGGTCGAAACCAGGTTTAATCGACTATTTCAGTGTGGTACCACATTACTACGTGATCCAAACCAGAAAAATACCCAGGATCTGTTCAACAAGTATGTGGAGAACGCGGAAATATGAGCCTGACGAGGGCAAATCCCGGACCAATCCCAGACATAACTTGCGTTATCCTCTAAAATATTGGTCGAAACCAGGTTTAATCGACTATTTCAGTGTGGTACCACATTACTACGTGATCCAAACCAGAAAAAACACAGGATCCGTTCAACAAGTATGTGAAGAATGCGAAAGTATGTGTCTGATGAGGGCAAATCCCAGGCCTAACCTAGACAGAACATGCGTAATCCTCTAAAATATTGATCGAAACCAGGTATAATGGACTGTTTCAGTGTGCTACCACATTACTACGTGATCCAAACCAGAAAAAACTCAGGATCCGTTCAACAAGTATGTGAAGAATGCGAAAGTATGAGCCTGAACGAGGGCAAATCCCGGACCTATCCCAGACATAACTTGCCTTATCCTCTAAAATATTGGTCGAAACCAGGTTTAATCGACTATTTCAGTGTGGTACCACATTACTACGTGATCCAAACCAGAAAAATACCCAGGATCTGTTCAACAAGTATGTGGAGAACGCGGAAATATGAGCCTGACGAGGGCAAATCCCGGACCTATCCCAGACATAACTTGCGTTATCCTCTAAAATATTGGTCGAAACCAGGTTTAATCGACTATTTCAGTGTGGTACCACATTACTACGTGATCCAAACCAGAAAAAGGCCTGGATCTAGCCATCAAGTATGAGTAATATGCGAAAGTATGAGCCTGATGAGGGGCAAATCCTAGACCTAACCCAGACCTAACATGCGTTATCCTCTAAAATATTTATCAAGACCAGGTTTAATTGAATGTTTCAGTGTGGTACCACATTACTACGTGATCCAAACCTGAAAAAATCCAGGATCTGTTCAACAAGTATGTGGAGAATGCGAAAGTATGTGTCTGATGAGGGCAAATCCCAGGCCTAACCTAGACATAACATGCGTTATCCTCTAAAATATTGATCGAAACCAGGTTAAATGGACTGTTTTAGTGTGGTACCGCTTTACTACAGGATCCAAACTAGAAAAAGTCCAGAATCTGGCCATCAAGTATGAGAAATATGCGAAAGAAATATACGAGCCGGATGAGAGCAAATCCCAGACCTATCCCAGACCCAACATGCGTTATCCTCTAAAACATTTATCAAGACCAGGTTTAATTGAATGTTTCATTGTGGTACCACATTACTACGTGATCCAAACCACGAAAAACCCAGGATCCGTTCAACAAGTATGTGACGAATGCGAAAGTATGTGTCTGATGAGGGCAAATCCCAGGCCTAACCTAGATCTAACATGCGTTATCCTCAAAAATATTGATCGAAACCAGGTTTAATGGACATTTTCAGTGTGGTACCACATCACTACGTGATCCAAACCAGAAAAATACCCAGGATCCGTTCAACAAGTATGTGAAGAATGCGAAAGTATGTGTCTGATGAGGGAAAATCCCAGGCCTAACCTAGACCTAACATGCGTTATCCTCTAAAATATTGATCGAAACAAGGTTTAATGGACTGTTTCAGTGTGCTACCACATTACTACGTGATCCAAACCAGAAAAAACTCAGGATCCGTTCAACAAGTATGTGAAGAATGCGAAAGTATGAGCCTGAACGAGGGCAAATCCCGGACCTATCCCAGACATAACTTGCCTTATCGTCTAAAATATTGGTCGAAACCAGGTTTAATCGACTATTTCAGTGTGGTACCACATTACTACGTGATCCAAACCAGAAAAATACCCAGGATCTGTTCAACAAGTATGTGGAGAACGCGGAAATATGAGCCTGACGAGGGCAAATCCCGGACCAATCCCAGACATAACTTGCGTTATCCTCTAAAATATTGGTCGAAACCAGGTTTAATCGACTATTTCAGTGTGGTACCACATTACTACGTGATCCAAACCAGAAAAATACCCAGGATCTGTTCAACAAGTATGTGAAGAACGCGGAAATATGACCCTGATGAGGGCAAATCCCGGGCCTAACCGAGACCTAACATGAGTTATCCTCAAAAATATTGACCGAAACCAGGTTTAATCGACTGTTTCAGAGTGGTACCACATTACTACCTGATCCAAACCAGAAAAATACCCAGGATCTGTTCAACAAGTATGTGAAGAACGCGGAAATATGACCCTGATGAGGACAAATCCCAGACCTATACCAGACCTAACTTGCGTTGTCCTCTAAAATATTGATGAAAACCAGGTTTAATTGACTGTTTCAGTGTGGTACCACATTACTACGTCATCCAATCCAGAAAAAGCCCTGGATCTAGCCATCAGGTATGAGTAACATGCGAAAGTATGAGCCTGATGAGGGCAAATCATAGACCTAACCCAGACCTAACATGCGTTATTCTCTAAAATATTTATCAAGACCAGGTTTAATTGAATGTTTCAGTGTGGTACCACATTACTACGTGATCCAAACCGGAAAAAACCCAGGATCTGTTCAACAAGTATGTGGAGAATGCGAGAGTATGTGTCTGATGAGGGCAAATCCCAGGCCTAACCTAGACATAACATGCGTTATCCTCTAAAATATTGATCGAAACCAGGTTAAATGGACTGTCTCAGTGTGGTACCATATTACTACAGGATCCAAACTAGAAAAAGCCCAGAATCTGGCCATGAAGTATGAGAAATATGCGAAAGTACGAGCCTGATGAGAGCAAATCCCAGACCTAACCATGACCTAACATGCGTTATTCTCGAAAATATTGATCGAAACCAGGTTTAATGGACTGTTTCACTGTGCTACCACACTACTACGTGATCCAAAGCAGAAAAAACCAAGGATCCGTTCAACAAGTATGTGAAGGATGCGAAAGTATGTGTCTGATGAGGGAAATTCCCAGGCCTAACCTAGATCTAACATGCGTTATCCTCAAAAATATTGATCGAAACCAGGTTTAATGGAATGTTTCAGTGTGGTACCATATTACTACAGGATCCAAACTAGAAAAAGCCCCGAATCTGGCCATCAAGTATGAGAAATATGCGAAAATATGACCCTGATGAGGGCAAATCCCAGACCTATACCAGACCTAACTTGTGTTGTCCTCTAAAATATTGATCGAAACCAGGTTTAATCGACTATTTCAGTGTGGTACCACACTACTACGTCATCGAATCCAGAAAAATACCCAGGATCTGTTCAACAAGTATGTGAAGAACGCGAAAATATGGCCCTGATGAGGGCAAATCCCAGACCTATCCCAGACCTAACTTGCGCTATCCTCTAAAATATTGATCGAAACCAGGCTTAATCGACTATTTCAGTGTGGTACCACATTACTACGTGATCCAAACCAGAAAAATACCAAGGATCTGTTCAACAAGTATGTGAAGAATGCGAAAGTATGAGCCTGACGAGGGCAAATCCCGGACCTATCCCAAACATAACTTGCGCTATCCTCTAAAATATTGATCGAAACCAGGTTTAATGCACTGTTTCAGTGTGGTACCACAATACTACGGGATCCAAACCAGAAAAAGCCCAGACTCTGGCCACCAAGTATGAGAAATATGCGAAAGTACGAGCCTGATCAGGGCAAATCCCAGACCTATCCCAGACCTAACTTGCGTTGTCCTCTAAAATATTGATCGAAACCAGGTTTAATCCACTGTTTCTGTGTGGTACCACATTACTATGTGATCCAAATCAGAGAAAAACCCAGGATCTGTACAACAAGTATGTGAAGAATGCGAAAGTATGAGCCTGACGAGGGCAAATCCCGGACCTATCCCAAACATAACTTGCGCTATCCTCTAAAATATTGATCGAAACCAGGCTTAATCGACTATTTCAGTGTGGTACCACATTACTACGTGATCCAAACCAGAAAAATACCCAGGATCTGTTCAACAAGTATGTGAAGAACGCGGAAATATGACCCTGATGAGGGCAAATCCCGGGCCTAACCGAGACCTAACATGAGTTATCCTCAAAAATATTGACCGAAACCAGGTTTAATCGACTGTTTCAGAGTGGTACCACATTACTACCTGATGCAAACCAGAAAAATACCCAGGATCTGTTCAACAAGTATGTGAAGAACGCGGAAATATGACCCTGATGAGGACAAATCCCAGACCTAACCTAGACATAACATGCGTTATCCTCTAAAATATTGATCGAAACCAGGTTAAATGGACTGTCTCAGTGTGGTACCATATTACTACAGGATCCAAACTAGAAAAAGCCCAGAATCTGGCCATGAAGTATGAGAAATATGCGAAAGTACGAGCCTGATGAGAGCAAATCCCAGACCTAACCATGACCTAACATGCGTTATTCTCGAAAATATTGATCGAAACCAGGTTTAATGGACTGTTTCACTGTGCTACCACACTACTACGTGATCCAAAGCAGAAAAAACCAAGGATCCGTTCAACAAGTATGTGAAGGATGCGAAAGTATGTGTCTGATGAGGGAAATTCCCAGGCCTAACCTAGATCTAACATGCGTTATCCTCAAAAATATTGATCGAAACCAGGTTTAATGGAATGTTTCAGTGTGGTACCATATTACTACAGGATCCAAACTAGAAAAAGCCCCGAATCTGGCCATCAAGTATGAGAAATATGCGAAAATATGACCCTGATGAGGGCAAATCCCAGACCTATACCAGACCTAACTTGTGTTGTCCTCTAAAATATTGATCGAAACCAGGTTTAATCGACTATTTCAGTGTGGTACCACACTACTACGTCATCGAATCCAGAAAAATACCCAGGATCTGTTCAACAAGTATGTGAAGAACGCGAAAATATGGCCCTGATGAGGGCAAATCCCAGACCTATCCCAGACCTAACTTGCGCTATCCTCTAAAATATTGATCGAAACCAGGCTTAATCGACTATTTCAGTGTGGTACCACATTACTACGTGATCCAAACCAGAAAAATACCAAGGATCTGTTCAACAAGTATGTGAAGAATGCGAAAGTATGAGCCTGACGAGGGCAAATCCCGGACCTATCCCAAACATAACTTGCGCTATCCTCTAAAATATTGATCGAAACCAGGTTTAATGCACTGTTTCAGTGTGGTACCACAATACTACGGGATCCAAACCAGAAAAAGCCCAGACTCTGGCCACCAAGTATGAGAAATATGCGAAAGTACGAGCCTGATCAGGGCAAATCCCAGACCTATCCCAGACCTAACTTGCGTTGTCCTCTAAAATATTGATCGAAACCAGGTTTAATCCACTGTTTCTGTGTGGTACCACATTACTATGTGATCCAAATCAGAGAAAAACCCAGGATCTGTACAACAAGTATGTGAAGAATGCGAAAGTATGAGCCTGACGAGGGCAAATCCCGGACCTATCCCAAACATAACTTGCGCTATCCTCTAAAATATTGATCGAAACCAGGCTTAATCGACTATTTCAGTGTGGTACCACATTACTACGTGATCCAAACCAGAAAAATACCCAGGATCTGTTCAACAAGTATGTGAAGAACGCGGAAATATGACCCTGATGAGGGCAAATCCCGGGCCTAACCGAGACCTAACATGAGTTATCCTCAAAAATATTGACCGAAACCAGGTTTAATCGACTGTTTCAGAGTGGTACCACATTACTACCTGATGCAAACCAGAAAAATACCCAGGATCTGTTCAACAAGTATGTGAAGAACGCGGAAATATGACCCTGATGAGGACAAATCCCAGACCTAACCTAGACATAACATGCGTTATCCTCTAAAATATTGATCGAAACCAGGTTAAATGGACTGTCTCAGTGTGGTACCATATTACTACAGGATCCAAACTAGAAAAAGCCCAGAATCTGGCCATGAAGTATGAGAAATATGCGAAAGTACGAGCCTGATGAGAGCAAATCCCAGACCTAACCATGACCTAACATGCGTTATTCTCGAAAATATTGATCGAAACCAGGTTTAATGGACTGTTTCACTGTGCTACCACACTACTACGTGATCCAAAGCAGAAAAAACCAAGGATCCGTTCAAGAAGTATGTGAAGAATGCGAAGGTATGTGTCTGATGAGGGAAAATCCCAGGCCTAACCTAGATCTAACATGCGTTATCCTCAGAAATATTGATCGAAACCAGGTTTAATGGACTGTTTCAGTGTGCTACCACATTACTACGTGATCCAAACCAGAAAAAACCCAGGCTCCGTTCAACAAGTATGTGACGAATGCGAAAGTATGTGTGTGATGAGGGCAAATCCCAGGCCTAACCCACACCTAACATGCGTTACCCTCAAAAATATTTATCAGTACCAGGTTTAATTGAATGTTTCAGTGTGGTACCACATTTCTACGTGATCCAAACCAGAAAAAGCCCAGGATCTGTTCAACAAGTATGTGAAAAACGCGAAAATATGACCCTGATGAGGACAAATCCCAGACCTATACCAGACCTAACTTGCGTTGTCCTCTAAAATATTGATGAAAACCAGGTTTAATTGACTGTTTCAGTGTGGTACCACATTACTACGTGATCCAATCCAGAAAAAGCCCTGGATCTAGCCATCAAGTATGAGTAACATGCGAAAGTATGAGCCTGATGAGGGCAAATCATAGACCTAACCCAGACCTAACATGCGTTATCCTCTAAAATATTTATCAAGACCAGGTTTAATTGAATGTTTCAGTGTGGTACCACATTACTACGTGATCCAAACCTGAAAAAACCCAGGTTCCGTTCAACAAGTTTGTGAAGAATGCGAAAGTATGGGTCAGATGAGGGCAAATCCTAACCATAACCCAGACCTAACATGCGTTATCCTTTAAAATATTTATCGAAACCAGGTTTAATGGACTGTATCAGTGTGGTACCACATTACTACATGATCCAAATCAGAAAGAGCAACGTATCTGGCCAACAGGTATAAGAAATATGCGAGAGCATGAGTCAGATGAGGGCAAGTCCCAGGCCTAACATAGACCTAACATGCGTTATCATCTAAAATATTGATCGAGACCAGGTTTAATGGACTGTTTCAGTACGGTACCACATTACTACGTGATCCAAACCAGAAAAACCCAGGATCTGTTTAACAAGCATGTGAAGAATGCGGAGGTATGAGTCTGATGAGGGCAGATCCCAGACCTCTCCCAGACCTAACATGCGTTATCCTCTAAGATATTGATGAAACCAGGATTCGTGAACTGTTTCAGTGTGATACCACATTACCACGTGATCCAAACCAGAAAAAGCAACGGATCTGGCTGACAAGTATGAGGAATATGCGACAGTATGAGCCTGATGAGGGCAAATCCCACACCTAGCCATGTCCTAACCGGCGTTATCCTATAAAATGTTGGTCGAGAACTGGATGAATCGACTGTTTCAGTGTGGTACCACTTTACAACGTGATCCAAACCAGAAAAAGGCAGGGATCTGTACAAGAAGTATGTGAAAAATGCGAACGTATGAGCCTGATGAGGACAAATCCCAGGCGTATCCTAGACCTATCATGCGTAACGCTCTAAAATATTGATCGAAACCAGGTTTAATGGGCTGTTTCAGTGTGATACCGCATTACCACATGATTCAAACATGAAAAAGCCAGGGATCTGTTCAACAAGTATGTGAAAGATGCGAAAATATGACCCCGATGAGGGCAAATCCCAGACCTATCCCAGACCTAACTTGCGTTGTCCTACAAAATATTGATAGAGACCAGGATTAATCGACTGTTTCAGTGTGGACCCCTTTTCTACGTGATCCAAACCAGAAAAAGCCAGGGATCTGATCAACAAGTATGTGAAATATGCGAAAGTATGTGTCTGATGAGGGCAAATCCCAGGCGTAACCTTGACCTATCATGCGTTACGCTCTAAAATATTGATCGAAACCAGGTTCAATGGGCTGTATCAGTGTGATACCACATTACCACGTGATCCAAACCAGGAGGAACCCAAGATCTGTTCAACAAGTATGTGAAAAATGCGAACGTATGAGCTTGATGAGGGAATATCCTAGACCTAACCCCGACCTAACATGCGTTATCCTCTAAAATATTTATCTAGACCAAGTTTAATTGACTGTTTCAGTGTGGCATCACATTACTACGTGATCCAAACCAGTGGGAGCCCAGTATCTGGCCAACAAGAATGAGAAATATGCGAAAGTATGCGCCTGATGAGAGCAAATTCCAGACCTTATCCAGAACTAACATGCGTTATCCTCAAAAATATTCATCGAAACCAGGTTTAATGGACTGTTTCAGTGTGGTACCACATCAGTACGTGATCGAAACCAGAATCAGCCAGGGATCTGTTCAACAAGAATGTGAAAAACGCGAATGTATGAGTCTGATGAGGGCAAATCCCAGGCCTAACCTAGACCTAACATGCGTTATCCTCTAAAATATTGATCGAAACCAGGTTTCATGGACTGTTTCAGTGTGATACCACATTACCACGTGATCCAAACCAGAAAAAGCAACGGATCTGGCTAACAAGTATGAGAAATATGCGACAGTATGAGCCTGATGGGGGCAAATCCGACACCTAACCGTGTCCTAACCGGCGTTATCCTAAAATGTTGTACGAGACCAGGATTAATCGACTGTTTCAGTGTGGTACCACATTACTACGTGATCCAAACCAGAAAAAACCCAGGATCTGTTCAACAAGCATGGCAAGAATGCGAAGGTATGAGTCTGATGAGGGCAGATCCCAGACCTATCCCAGACCTATCATGCGTTATCGTCTAAAATATTGATCAAAACCAGGTTTAATGGACTGTTTCAGTGTGGTACCACTTTACTGAGTGATCCAAACCAGAAAAAGCCAGGGATCTGTTCAACAAGTATGAGAAATATGCGAAAGTATGAGTCTGATGAGGGCAAATCCCAGGCCCAACCTAGACCTAACATGCGTTATCCTCTAAAATATTGATCGAAACCAGGTTTCATGGACTGTTTCAGTGTGATACCACATTACCACGTGATCCAAACCAGAAAAAGCAACGGATCTGGCTAAAAAGTATGAGAAATATGCGACAGTATGAACCTGATGAGGGCAAATCCCACACCCAACCGTGTCCTAACCGGCGTTATCCTATAAAATGTTGATCGAGACCAGGATTAATCGACTGTTTCAGTGTGGTACCACTTTACAACGAGATCCAAGCCAGAAAAAGCCAGGGATCTGTACAACAGGTATGTGAAAAATGCGAACGTATGAGACTGACGAGGGCAAATCCCAGACCTATCCCAGACATAACATGCGTTATCCTCTAAAATATTGGTCGAAACCAGGTTTCATGGACTGTTTCAGTGTGATACCACAGTACCACGTGACCCAAACCAGAAAAAGCAATGCATCTGGCTAACAAGTATGAGAAATATGCGACAGTATGAGCCTGATGAGGGCAAATCCCACACCTAACCGTGTCCTAACCGGCGTTATCCTATAAAATGTTGATCGAGACCAGGATTAATCGACTGCTTCAGTGTGGTACCAATTTACAACGTGATCCAAACCAGAAAAAAACCAAGGATCTGTACAACAAGTATGTGAAGAATGCGAAAGTACGAGCCTGACGAGGGCAAATCCCAGACCTATCCCAGACATAACTTGCGTTATCGTCTAAAATATTTATCGAGACCAGGTTGAATTGACTGTTTCAGGGCGGTACAACATTACTACGAGCTCCAAACCAGAAAAACCCAGGATCTGTTCAACAAGCATGTGAAGAATGCGAAGGTATGAGTCTGATGAGGGCAAATCCCAGGACTAACCTTGACCTAACATGAGTAATCCTCTAAACTATTCATCGAAACCAGGTTTCATGGAATGTTTCAGTGTGGTACCACATTACCACATGATTCAAACATGAAAAAGCCAGGGATCTGTTCAACAAGTATGTGAAATATGCGAAAGTATGAGTCTGATGGGGGCAAATCCCAGGCCTAACCTAGACCTAACATGCGTTATCCTCTAAAATACTGATCGAAACCAGTTTTAATGGACCGTTTCAGTGAGGTACCACATTACTACCTGATCCAAACCAGAAAAATACCCAGGATCTGTTCAACAAGTAAGTGAAGAACGCGAAAATATGACCCTGATGAGGGCAAATCCCAGGCCCAACCTAGACATAACATGCGTTATCCTCTAAAATATTGATCGAAACCCGGTTTAATGGACTGTTTCAGTGTGGTACCACATTACTACGTGATCCAAACCAGAAAAAAACCCAGGATCTGTACAACAAGTATGTGAAGAATGCGAAAGTATGAGCCTGGCGAGGGCAAATCCCGGACCCATTCCAGACATAACTTGCGTTATCCTCTAAAATATTGATCGAAACCAGGTTTAGTGGAGTGCTTCAGTGTGCTACCACATTACTACGTGATCCAAACCAGACAAAACCCAGGATCCGTTCAACAAGTATGTGAAGAATGCGAAAGTATGTGTCTGATGACGGAAAATCCCAGGCCTAACGTAGACCTAACATGCGTTACCCTCAAAAATATTTATCAAGACCAGGTTTTATCGACTGTTTCAGTGTGGTACCACATTACTATGTGATCCAAACCAGAAAAAAACCCAGGAGTTGTTCAACAAGTACGTAAAGAATGCGAAAGTATGTGTCTGATGAGGGCAAATCCCAGGCCTAACCTAGACCTAACATGCGTTATCTTCTAAAATATCGATCGAAACCAGGTTTAATGGACTGTTTCCGTGTGGTACCACATTACTATGTGATCCAAACCAGAAAAAGCCCAGGATCTAGCCATGAAGTATGAAAAATATGCGAAAGTATGAGCCTGATGAGGGCAAATCCCAGGCGTAACCTTGACCTATCATGCGTTACGCTCTAAAATATTGATCGAAACCAGGTTCAATGGGCTGTATCAGTGTGATACCACATTACCACGTGATCCAAACCAGGAGAAACCCAAGATCTGTTCAACAAGTATGTGAAATATGCGAACGTATGAGCTTGATGAGGGAAAATCCTAGACCTAACCCCGACCTAACATGAGTTATTCTCTAAAATATTGATCGATGCCAGGTTTAATGGACTGTTTCAGTGTGGTACCACATTAGTACGTGATCCAAACCAGAAAAAACCCAGGATCTGTTCAGCAAGCATGTGAAGAATGCGAAGGTATGAGTCTGATGAGGGCAAATCCCACACCTAACCGAGTCCTAACCGGCGTTATCCTTTAGAATGTTGATCGAGACCAGGATTAATCGACTGTTTCAGTGTGGTACCACTTTACAACGTGATCTAAACCAGAAAACGCCAGGGATCTTTACAACAAGTATGTGAAAAATGCGAACGAATGAGCCTGACGAGGGCAAATCCCAGACCTTTCCCAGACATAACATACGTTATCCTCTAAAATAGTGGCCGAAACCAGGTTGCATGGACTGTTTCAGTGTGATACTACATTACCACGTGATCCAAACCAGAAAAAGCAATGGATCTGGGCAAATCCCACACCAAACCGTGTCCTAACCGGCGTTATCCTATAAAATGTTGAACGAGACCAGGATTAATGGACTGTTTCTGTGTGGTACCACTTTACTACGTGATCCAAACCAGAAAAAGCGCCAGAATCTGGCCATCAAGTATGAGAAATATGCGAACATACGAGCCTGATGAGAGCAAATCCCAGACCTAACCAAGACCTAACATGCGTTATTCACTAGAATATTGATCGATACCAGGTTTAATCGACTGTTTCAGTGTGGTACCACATTACTACGTGATCCAAACCAAAAAAAAACCAAGGATCTGTACAACAAGTATGTGAAGAATGCGAAAGTACGAGCCTGACGAGGGCAAATCCCAGACCTATCCCAGACATAACTTGCGTTATCGTCTAAAATATTGATCGATACCAGGTTTAATCGAACGTTTCAGTGTGGTACCACTTTACTACGTGATCCAAACCAGAAAAAGCCAGGGATCTGTTCAACAAGTATGTGAATTATGCGAAAGTATGAGTCTGATGAGGGCAAATCCCAGGCCTAACCTAGACCTAACATGCGTTATCCTCTAAAATACTGATCGAAACCAGGTTTCATGGACTGTTTCAGTGTGGTACCACGTTACTACGTGATCCAGACCAGTGAAAGCCCAGAATCTGGCCATCAAGTTTGAGAAATATGCGAAAGTATGACCCAGATGAGGGCAAATCCTAGACCTAACCGAGACCTAACATGCGTTATCGTCTAAAATATTGATCGAAACCAGGATTAGTTGACTGTTTCTGTGTGGTACCACTTTACTACGTGATCCAAACCAGAAAAAACCCAGGATCTGTCCAACTAGTATGTGAAGAATGCGAAAGTATGAGCCAGCTGAGGGCAAATCCCAGGCCTAACCTAGACCTAACATGCGTTAAGTTCTAAAATATTGATCGAAACCAGATTTAATGGACTGATTCAGTGTGGTAGCACTTTTCTACGTGATCCAAACCAGAAAAAGCCAGGGATCTGATCAACAAGTATGAGAAATATGCGAAAGTATGAGTCTGATGAGGGCAAATCCCAGGACTAACCTTGACCTAACATGAGTAATCCTCTAAACTATTCATCGAAACCAGGTTTCATGGAATGTTTCAGTGTGGTACCACATTACCACATGATTCAAGCATGAAAAAGCCAGGGATCTGTTCAACAAGTATGTGAAATATGCGAAAGTATGAGTCTGATGGGGGCAAATCCCAGGCCTAACCTAGAACTAACATGCGTTATCCTCTAAAATACTGATCGAAACCAGTTTTAATGGACTGTTTCAGTGAGGTACCACATTACTACCTGATCCAAACCAGAAAAATACCCAGGATCTGTTCAACAAGTAAGTGAAGAACGCGAAAATATGACCCTGATGAGGGCAAATCCCAGGCCCAACCTAGACATAACATGCGTTATCCTCTAAAATATTGATCGAAACCCGGTTTAATGGACTGTTTCAGTGTGGTACCACATTACTACGTGATCCAAACCAGAAAAAAACCCAGGATCTGTCCAACAAGTATGTGAAGAATGCGAAAGTATGAGCCAGCTGAGGGCAAATCCCAGGCCTAACCTAGACCTAACATGCGTTAAGTTCTAAAATATTGATCGAAACCAGATTTAATGGACTGATTCTGTATGGTACCACTTTTCTACGTGATCCAAACCAGAAAAAGCCAGGGATCTGATCAACAAGTATGAGAAATATGCGAAAGTATGAGTCTGATGAGGGCAAATCCCAGGACTAACCTTGACCTAACATGAGTAATCCTCTAAACTATTCATCGAAACCAGGTTTCATGGAATGTTTCAGTGTGGTACCACATTACCACATGATTCAAACATGAAAAAGCCAGGGATCTGTTCAACAAGTATGTGAAATATGCGAAAGTATGAGTCTGATAGGGGCTAATCCCAGGCCTAACCTAGACCTAACATGCGTTATCCTCTAAAATACTGATCGAAACCAGTTTTAATGGACTGTTTCAGTGTGGTACCACATTACTACGTGATCCAAACCAGAAAAAACCCAGGATCCGTTCAACAAGTATGTGAAGAATGCGAAAGTATGAGCCTGACGAGGGCAAATCCCGGACCTATTCCAGACATAACGTGCGTTATCCTCTAAAATATTGATCGAAACCAGGTTTAGTGGACTGCTTCAGTGTGCTACCACATTACTACGTGATCCAAACCAGAAAAAACCCAGGATCCGTTCAACAAGTATGTGAAGAATGCGAAAGTATGTGTCTGATGACGGAAAATCCCAGGCCTAACGTAGACCTAACATGCGTTACCCTCAAAAATATTTATCAAGACCAGGTTTTAACGACTGTTTCAGTGTGGTACCACATTACTATGTGATCCAAACCAGAAAAAAGCCCAGGATCTGTTCAACAAGTATGTGAAGAATGCGAAAGTATGAGCCTGATGAGGGCAAATCCCAGATCTATCCCAAACCTAACTTGCGTTATCCTCTAAAATATTGATCGAAACTAGGTTTAATTTACTGTTTCAGTGTGGTACCACATTACTACGTGATCCAATCCAGAAAAAGCCCAGGTTCTAGCCATGAAGTATGAGAAATTAGCGATATTATGAGCCTGATTAGGGCATATCCTAGACCTAACCCAGATCTAACATGCGTTATCCTCTAAAATATTCATCGAATCCGGGTTTAATCGACTATTTCTGTGTTGTGCCACATTACTGCGTGATCCAATCCAGAAAAAGCCCAGGATCTAGCCATCAAGTATGAGAAATATGCGAAAGTATGAGCCTGCTGATGGCAAATCCTAGACCTAACTCAGACCTAACATGCGTTATCCTCTAAAATATTGATCGAAACCAGGTTTAATCGACCATTTCTGTGTTGTGCCACATTGCTACGTGATCCAAACCAGAAAAAGCCCAGAATCTGGCCATGAACTATGAGAAATATGCGAAAGTACGAGCCTGATCAGAGCAAATCTTAGACCTAACCAAGACCTAACATGCGTTATTCTCTAAAATATTGATCGAAACCAGGTTTAATGGACTGCTTCAGTGAGGTACCACATTACTATCTGATCCAAACGAGAAAAAACCCAGGATCTGTTCAACAAGTATGTGAAGAATGCGAAAGTATGTGTCTGATGAGGGAAAATCCCAGGCCTGACCTAGACCTAACATGCGTTACCCTCAAAAATACTGATCGAAACCAGGTTTAATCGACTGTTTCAGTGTGGTACCACATTACTGTCTGATCCAAACCAGAAAAAAACCCAGGATCTGTACAACAAGTATGTGAAGAACGCGGAAATATGACCCTGATGAGGGCAAATCCCGGGCCTAACCTAGACCTAACATGCGTTATCCTCAAAGATATTGATCGAAACCAGGTTTAATCGACTGCTTCAGTGTGGTACTACATTACTACCTGATCCAAACCAGAAAAATACCCAGGATCTGTTCAACAAGTATGTGAAGAACGCGAAAATATGACCCTGATGAGGGCAAATCCCAGGCCCAACCTAGACATAACATGCGTTATCCTCTAAAATATTGATCGAAACCAGGTTTAACCGACTATTTCAGTGTGGTACCACATTACTGCGTGATCCAAACCAGAAAAATACCCAGTATCTGTTCAACAAGTATGTGAAGAACGCGGAAATATGACCCTGATGAGGGCAAATCCCGGGCCTAACCTAGACCTAACATGCGTTATCCTCAAAGATATTGATCGAAACCTGGTTTAATCGACTGCTTCAGTGTGGTACTACATTACTACCTGATCCAAACCAGAAAAATACCCAGGATCTGTTCAACAAGTATGTGAAGAACGCGATAATATGACCCTGATGAGGGTAAATCCCAGGCCAAACCTAGACATAACAGGCGTTATCCTCTAAAATATTGGTCAAAACCAGGTTTAATCGACTGTTTCAGTGTGGTACCACATTACTACGTGATCCAAACCAGAAAAAGCCCAGAATCTGGTAATCAAGTATGAGAAATATGCGAAAATACGAGCCTGATGAGAGCAAATCCCAGACCTTACCTAGACCTAACATGAGTTATTCTCTAAGATATTGATCGAAACCATGCTTAATGGACTGTTTCAGTGTGGTACTACATTACTACGTGATCCAAACCAGAAAAAACCCAGGATCTGTTCAAGAAGTATGTGGAGAATGCGAAAGTATGTGTCTGATTAGGGCAAATCCCATACCTAACCCAGGCATAACATGCGTTATCCTCTAAAATATTGACCGAAACCAGGTTTAATGGTCTGTTTCAGTGTGATACCACAATACTGCGTGATCCAATCCAGAAAGAGCCCAGGATCTAGCGATCAAGTATGAGAAATATGCGAAATTATGAGCCTGATTGGGGCAAATCCTAGACCTAACCTAGATCTAACATGCGTTATCCTCTAAAATATTGATCGAGAACAGGTTTAACCGACTATTTCAGTGTGGTAACACATTACTGCGTGATCCAAACCAGAAAAAGCAATGGATCTGGGCAAATCCCACACCATACCGTGTCCTAACCGGCGTTATCCTATAAAATGTTGAACGAGACCAGGATTAATGGACTGTTTCTGTGTGGTACCACTTTACTACGTGATCCAAACCAGAAAAAGCCAGGGATCTGTTCAACAAGTATGCGAAATATGCGAAAGAATGAGTCTGATGAGGGCAAATCCCAGGCCTAACCTAGACCTAACATGCGTTATCCTCCAAAATATTTATCAAGACCAGGTTTAATTGAATGTTTCAGTGTGGTACCACATTACTATGTGATCTAAACCAGAAAAAAAACCCAGGAACTGTTCAACAAGGATGTGAAGAATGCGAAGGTATGAGTCTGATGAGGGCAGATCCTAGACCTAACCGAGACCTAACATGCGTTATCCTCTAAAATATTGGTCGAAACCAGGTTTAATGGACTGTTACAGTGATGTACTACATTACTACGTGATCCAAACCAGAAAAAGCCCCGAATCTGGCCATCAAGTATCAGAAATATGCGAATGTACAAGCCTGATGAGAGCAAATCCCAGACCTAACCTAGACCTAACATGAGTTATTCTCTAAAATATTGATCGATGCCAGGTTTAATGGACTGATTCAGTGTGGTACCACATTACTACGTGATCCAGACCAGAAAAAAACCCAGGATCTGTTCAACAAGTATGAGAAATATGCGAAAGTATGAGTCTGATGAGGGCAAATCCCAGGACTAACCTTGGCCTAACATGAGTAATCCTTTAAACTATTCATCGAAACCAGGTTTAATGGGCTGTATCAGTGTGATACCACATTACCACATGATTCAAACATGAAAAAGCCAGGGATCGGGCCAACTAGTATGCGAAAAATGTGAAAGTATGACCCTCATGAGAGCAAATCCCAGACCTAACCCAGATCTAACATGCGTTATTCTCTAAAATATTGGTCGAGACCAGGATTAATCGACTGTTTCAGTGTGGCACCACTTTTCTACGTGATCCAAACCAGAAAAAGCCAGGGATCTGATCAACAAGTATGTGAAATATGTGAAAGTATGAGTCTGATGAAGGCAAATCCCAGGCGTAACCTAGACCTAACATGCATTATCGTCTAAAATATTGATCGAAACCAGGTTTCATGGAATGTTTCAGTGTGGTACCACATTACCACATGATTCAAACATGAAAAAGCCAGGGATCTGTCCAACAAGTATGTGAAATATGCGAAAGTATGAGTCTGAAGGGGGCAAATCCCAGGCCTAACCTAGACCTAACATGCGTTATCCTCTAAAATACTGATCGAAACCAGTTTTAATGGACTGTTTCAGTGAGGTACCTCATTACTACCTGATCCAAACCAGAAAAATACCCAGGATCTGTTCAACAAGTAAGAGAAGAACGCGAAAATATGACCCTGATGAGGGCAAATCCCAGGCCCAACCTAGACATAACATGCGTCATCCTCTAAAATATTGATCGAAACCCGGTTTAATGGACTGTTTCAGTGTGGTACCACATTACTACGTGATCCAAACCAGAAAAAAACCCAGGATCTGTACAACAAGTATGTGAAGAATGCGAAAGTATGAGCCTGGCGAGGGCAAATCCCGGACCTATTCCAGACATAACTAGCGTTATCCTCTAAAATATTGATCGAAACCAGGTTTAGTGGACTGTTTCAGTGTGCTACCACATTACTACGTGATCCAAACCAGAAAAACCCCAGGATCCGTTCAACAAGTGTGTGGAGAATGCGAAAGTACGAGCCTGATCAGGGAAAATCCCAGGCCTAACCTAGACCTAACATGCGTTACCCTCAAAAATACTGATCGAAACCAGGTTTAATCGACTGTTTCAGTGTGCTACCACATTACTACGTGATCCAAACCAGAAAAAACCCAGGATCCGTTCAACAAGTATGTGAAGAATGCGAAAGTATGTGTCTGATGACGGAAAATCCCAGGCCTAACGTAGACCTAACATGCGTTACCCCCAAAAATATTTATCAAGACCAGGTTTTATCGACTGTTTCAGTGTGGTACCACATTACTATGTGATCCGAACCAGAAAAAAACCCAGGAACTGTACAACAAGTATGTGAAGAATGTGAAAGTATGAGCCTGACGGGGGCAAATCCCAGACCTATCCCAGACCTAACTTGCGTTATCCTCTAAAATATTGATCGAAACCAGGTTTAGTGGACTGTTTCAGTGTGCTACCACATTACTACGTGATCCAAACCAGAAAAACCCCAGGATCCGTTCAACAAGTGTGTGGAGAATGCGAAAGTACGAGCCTGATCAGGGAAAATCCCAGGCCTAACCTAGACCTAACATGCGTTACCCTCAAAAATACTGATCGAAACCAGGTTTAATCGACTGTTTCAGTGTGCTACCACATTACTACGTGATCCAAACCAGAAAAAACCCAGGATCCGTTCAACAAGTATGTGAAGAATGCGAAAGTATGTGTCTGATGACGGAAAATCCCAGGCCTAACGTAGACCTAACATGCGTTACCCTCAAAAATATTTATCAAGACCAGGTTTTATCGACTGTTTCAGTGTGGTACCACATTACTATGTGATCCGAACCAGAAAAAAACCCAGGAACTGTACAACAAGTATGTGAAGAATGTGAAAGTATGAGCCTGACGGGGGCAAATCCCAGACCTATCCCAGACCTAACTTGCGTTATCCTCTAAAATATTGATCGAAACTAGGTTTAATTTACTGTTTCAGTGTGGTACCACATTACTACGTGATCCAATCCAGAAAAAGCCCAGGTTCTAGCCATGAAGTATGAGAAATTTGCGATATTATGAGCCTGATTAGGGCAAATCCTAGACCTAACCCAGATCTAACATGCGTTATCCTCTAAAATATTTATCAAGACCAGGTTTAACTGAATGTTTCAGTGTGGTACCACAATACTACGGGATCCAAACCACTAAAAAGCCCAGAATCTGGCCATCAAGTATGAGAAATATGCGAAAGTACGATCCTGATCAGGGCAAATCCCAGACCTATCCCAGACCTAACTTGCGTTGTCCTCTAAAATATTGATCGAAACCAGGTTTAATGGACTGTTTCAGTGTGGTACCACATTGCTACGTGATCCAGTCCAGAAAAAGGCCAGGATCTAGCCATCAAGTATGAGAAATATGCGAAAGTATGAGCCTGCTGATGGCAAATCCTAGACCTAACTCAGACCTAACATGCGTTATCCTCTAAAATATTGATCGAAACCAGGTTTAATCGACTATTTCTGTGTTGTGCCACATTACTACGTGATCCAAACCAGAAAACGCCCAGAATCTGGCCATGAACTATGAGAAATATGCGAAAGTACGAGCCTGATGAGAGCAAATCTCAGACCTAACCAAGACCTAACATGCGTTATTCTCTAAAATATTGGTCGAAACCAGGTTTAATGGACTGTTTCAGTGAGGTACCACATTACTACCTGATCCAAGCGAGAAAAAACCCAGGATCTGTTCAACAAGTATGTGCAGAATGCGAAAGTATGTGTCTGATGAGGGAAAATCCCAGGCCTAACCTAGACCTAACATGCGTTATCCTCTAAAATATTGATCGAAACCAGGGTTAATCGACTATTTCAGTGTGGTACCACATTACTATGTGATCCAAACAACAAAAAACCCGGGATCCGTTCAACAAGTATGTGACGAATGCGAAAGTATGTGTCTGATGAGGGCAAATCCCGGGCCTAACCTAGACCTAACATGCGGTATCCTCAAAGATATTGATCGAAACCAGGTTTAATCGACTGCTTCAGTGTGGTACTACATTACTACCTGATCCAAACCAGAAAAATAGCCAGGATCTGTTCAACAAGTATGTGAAGAACGCGAAAATATGACCCTGATGAGGGCAAATCCCAGGCCCAACCTAGACATAACATGCGTTATCCTCTAAAATATTGATCGAAACCAGGTTTAATCGACTGTTTCAGTGTGGTACCACATTACTACGTGATCCAAACCAGAAAAAACCCAGGATCTGTTCAAGAAGTATGTGGAGAATGCGAAAGTATGTGTCTGATTAGGGCAAATCCCATGCCTAACCCAGGCATAACATGCGTTATCCTCTAAAATATTGATCGAAACCAGGTTTAATGGTCTGTTTCAGTGTGATACCACAATACTGCGTGATCCAATCCAGAAAGAGCCCAGGATCTAGCGATCAAGTATGAGAAATATGCGAAATTATGAGCCTGATTAGGGCAAATACTAGACCTAACCCAGACCTAACATGGGTTATCCTCCAAAATATTTATCAAGACCAGGTTTAATTGAATGTTTCAGTGTGGTACCACATTACTACGTGATCCAAACCAGAAAAAAACCCTGGATCCGTTCAACAAGTATGTGTAGAATGCGAAAGTTTGAGTCTGATGAAGGAGAATCCCAGGCCTAACCTAGACCTAACATGCGTTATCCTCAAAAATATTGATCGAAACCAGGTTAATCGACTGTTTCAGTGTGGTACCACATTACTACGGCATCCAAACAAGAAAAAGCCCAGAATCCGTTCAACAAGTCTGTGAAGAATGCGAAAGACTGTGTCTGATGTCGGAAAATCCCAGGCCTAACGTAGACCTAACATGCGTTACCCTCAAAAATATTTATCAAGACCAGGTTTAATCGACTGTTTCAGTCTGGTACCACATTACTACGTGATCCAAACCAGAAAAAGCCTAGAATCCGTTGAACAAGTCTGTGAAGAATGCGTAAGTATGTGTCTGATGAAGGAAAAACCCAGGCCAAACCTAGACCTAACATGCGCTATCCTCAAAAATATTGATCGAAACCAGGTTTAATCGACTGTTTCAGTGTGGTACCACATTACTACCAGATCCAAACCAGAAAAATACCCAGGATCGGTTGAACAAGTACGTGAAGAACGCGAAAATATGACCCTGAGGAGGGCAAATCCCAGGCCAAACCTAGACATAACATGCGTTATCCTCTAAAATATTGATCTAAACCGGGTTTAATCGACTGGTTCAGTGTGGTACCACATTACTACGTGATCCAAACCAGAAAAAAAACCCAGGATCCGTTCAACAAGTATGTGAAGAATGCGAAAATATGAGTCTGATGAAGGAAAATCCCAGGCCGAACCTAGACCTAACATGCATTATCGTCTAAAATATTGATCGAAACCAGGTTTGATCGACTGTTTCAGTGTGGTACCACATTCCTACGTGACCCAAACCAGAAAAAGCCCCGAATCTGGCCATCAAGTATGAGAAATATGCGAATGTACGAGCCTGAAAAGAGCAAAACCCAGACATAACCCAGACCTAACATGCGTTATCCTTTAAAATATTTATCAAGACCAGGTTCAATCGACTATTTCAGTGTGGTACCACATTACTACGTGATCCAAACCAGAAAGAACTCAGGATCTGTTCAACAAGTATGTGGAGAATGCGAAAGTACGAGCCTGATCAGGGCAAATCCCAGACCTATCCCAGACCTAACTTGCGTTGTCCTCTAAAATAATGGTGGAAACCAGGTTTTATTGACTGTTTCAGTGTGGTACCACATTACTACGTGATCCAAACGAGAAGAAGCCCCGAATCTGGTCATTAAGAATTAGAAATATGCGAAAGTACGAGCCTGCTTAGAGCAAATCCCAGACCTAACCTAGACCTAACATGAGTTATTCTCTAAAATATTGATCCAAACCAGGTTTAATGGACTGTTTCAGTGTGCTACCACATTACTACGTGATCCAAACCAGAAAAAACCCAGGATCCGTTCAACATGTATGTGGAGAATGCGAAAGTACGAGCCTGATCAGGGAAAATCCCAGGCCTAACCTAGACCTAACATGCGTTACCCTCAAAAATACTGATCGAAACCAGGTTTAATCGACTGTTTCAGTGTGGCACCACATTACTACGTGATCCAAACCAGAAAAAAACCCAGGATATGTTCAACAAGTATGTGGAGAATGCGAAAGTACGAGCCTGATCAGGGAAAATCCCAGGCCTAACCTAGACCTAACATGCGTTACCCTCAAAAATACTGATCGAAACCAGGTTTAATCGACTGTTTCAGTGTGGTACCTCATTACTACGTGATCCAAACCAGAAAAAAACCCAGGATCTGTTCAACAAGTATGTGAAGAATGCGAAAGTATGAGCCTGATGAGGGCAAATCCCAGACCTATCCCAGACCTAACTTGCGTTATCCTCTAAAATATTGATCGAAACTAGGTTTAATTTACTGTTTCAGTGTGGTACCACACTACTACGTGATCCAATCCAGAAAAAGCCCAGGTTCTAGCCATGATGTATGAGAAATATGCGACATTATGAGCCTGATTAGGGCAAATCCTAGACCTAACCCAGATCTAACATGCGCTATCCTCTAAAATATTGATCGAAACCAGGTTTAATCGACTATTTCTGTGTTGTGCCACATTACTACGTGATCCAAACCAGAAAAAGCCCAGAATCTGGCCATGAACTATGAGAAATATGCGAAAGTACGAGCCTGATGAGGGAAAATCCCAGGCCTAACCTAGACCTAACTTGCGTTGTCCTCTAAAATATTGATCGAAACCGGGTATAATGGACTGTTTCAGTGTGGTACCACAATACTACGGGATCCAAACCAGAAAAGCCTAGAATCTGGCCACCAAGTATGAGAAATATGCGAAAGTACGAGCCTGATCAGGGCAAATCCCAGACCTATCCCAGACCTAACTTGCGTTGTCCTCTAAAATATTGATCGAAACCGGGTTTAATGGACTGTTTCAGTGTGGTACCACATTGCTACGTGATCCAGTCCAGAAAAAGGCCAGGATCTAGCCATCAAGTATGAGAAATATGCGAAAGTATGAGCCTGCTGATGGCAAATCCTAGACCTAACCCAGACCTAACATGCGTTATCCTCTAAAATATTGATCGAATCCGGGTTTAATCGACTATTTCTGTTTTGTGCCACATTACTGCGTGATCCAATGCAGAAAAAGCCCAGGATCTAGTCATCAAGTATGAGAAATATGCAAAAGTATGAGCCTGCTGATGGCAAATCCTAGACCTAACTCAGACCTAACATGCGTTATCCTCTAAAATATTGATCGAAACCAGGTTTAATCGACTATTTCTGTGTTGTGCCAGATTACTACGTGATCCAAACCAGAAAAAGCCCAGAATCTGGCCATGAACTATGAGAAATATGCGAAAATACGAGCCTGATGAGAGCAAATCTCAGACCTAACCAAGACCTAACATGCGTTATTCTCTAAAATATTGATCGAAACCAGGTTTAATGGACTGTTTCAGTGAGGTACCACATTACTACCTGATCCAAGCGAGAAAAAACCCAGGATCTGTTCAACAAGTATGTGAAGAATGCGAAAGTATGTGTCTGATGAGGGAAAATCCCAGGCCTAACCTAGACCTAACATGCGTTACCCTCAAAAATACTGATCGAAACCAGGTTTAATCGACTGTTTCAGTGTGGTACCACATTACTATGTGATCCAAACCAGAAAAAACCCCAGGATCTGTACAACCAGTATGTGAAGAATGCGAAAGTATGAGCCTGACGGGGGCAAATCCCGGACCTATCCCAGACATATCTTGCGTTATCCTCTAAAATATTGATCGAAACCAGGGTTAATCGACCATTTCAGTGTGGTACCACATTACTATGTGATCCAAACCACAAAAAACCCAGGATCCGTTCAACAAGTATGTGACGAATGCGAAAGTATGTGTCTGATGAGGGCAAATCCCAGGCCTAACCTAGATCTAACATGCGTTATCCTCTAAAATATTGTTCGAGAACAGGTTTAACCGACTATTTCAGTGTGGTACCACATTACTGCGTGATCCAAACCAGAAAAATACCCAGGATCTGTTCAACAAGTATGTGAAGAACGCGGAAATATGACCCTGATGAGGGCAAATCCCGGGCCTAACCTAGACCTAACATGCGGTATCCTCAAAGATATTGATCGAAACCAGGTTTAATCGACTGCTTCAGTGTGGTACTACATTACTACCTGAACCAAACCAGAAAAATACCCAGGATCTGTTGAACAAGTATGTGAAGAACGCGAAAATATGACCCTGATGAGGGCAAATCCCAGGCCCAACCTAGACATAACATGCGTTATCCTCTAAAATATTGATCGAAACCAGGTTTAATGGACTGTTTCAGTGTGATACCACATTACTGCGTGATCCAATCCAGAAAAAGCCCAGGATCTAGCCATCAAGTATGAGAAATATGCGAAATTATGAGCCTGATTAGGGCAAATCCTAGACCTAGCCCAGACCTAACATGCGTTATCCTCCAAAATATTTATCAAGACCAGGTTTAGTTGAATGTTTCAGTGTGGTACCACATTACTACGTGATCCAAACCAGAAAAAACCCAGGATCCGTTCAACAAGTATGTAAAAATGCGAAAGTATGAGTCTGATGAAGGAAAATCCCAGGCCTAACCTAGACCTAACTTGCGTTATCCTCAAAAATATTGATCGAAACCAGGTTTAATCGACTGTTTCAGTGTGATACCACATTACTGCGTGATCCAATCCAGAAAAAGCCCAGGATCTAGCCATCAAGTATGAGAAATATGCGAAATTATGAGCCTGATTAGGGCAAATACTAGACCTAACCCAGACCTAACATGGGTTATCCTCCAAAATATTTATCAAGACCAGGTTTAATTGAATGTTTCAGTGTGGTACCACATTACTACGTGATCCAAACCAGAAAAAACCCTGGATCCGTTCAACAAGTATGTGAAGAATGCGAAAGTTTGAGTCTGATGAAGGAGAATCCCAGGCCTAACCTAGACCTAACATGCGTTATCCTCAAAAATATTGATCGAAACCAGGTTAATCGACTGTTTCAGTGTGGTACCACATTACTACGGCATCCAAAGGGGAAAAGGCCAGAATCCGTTCAACAAGTCTGTGAAGAATGCGAAAGACTGTGTCTGATGTCGGAAAATCCCAGGCCTAACGTAGACCTAACATGCGTTACCCTCAAAAATATTTATCAAGACCAGGTTTAATCGACTGTTTCAGTCTGGTACCACATTACTACGTGATCCAAACCAGAAAAAGCCTAGAATCCGTTGAACAAGTCTGTGAAGAATGCGTAAGTATGTGTCTGATGAAGGAAAATCCCAGGCCAAACCTAGACCTAACATGCGTTATCCTCAAAAATATTGATCGAAACCAGGTTTAATCGACTGTTTCAGTGTGGTACCACATTACTACCAGATCCAAACCAGAAAAATACCCAGGATCTGTTCAACAAGTATGTGAAGAACGCGAAAATATGACCCTGAGGAGGGCAAATCCCAGGCCAAACCTAGACATAACATGCGTTATCCTCTAAAATATTGATCTAAACCGGGTTTAATCGACTGGTTCAGTGTGGTACCACATTACTACGTGATACAAACCAGAAAAAAAACCCAGGATCCGTTCAACAAGTATGAGAAATATGCGAAAGTACGAGCCTGATCAGGGCAAATCCCAGACCTATCCCAGACCTAACTTGCGTTGTCCTCTAAAATATTGATCGAAACCGGGGTTAATGGACTGTTTCAGTGTGGTACCACAATACTATGTGGTCCAAACCACAAAAAACCCAGGATCTGTTCAACAAGTATGTGAAGAACGCGAAAATATGTGTCTGATGAGGGCAAATCCCAGGCCTAACCTAGATCTAACATGCGTTATCCTCAAAGATATTGATCGAAACCAGGTTTAATCGACTGCTTCAGTGTGGTACCACATTACTATCTGATCCAAACCAGCAAAATACCCGGGATCTGTTCAACAAGTATGTGAAGAACGCGAAAATATGACCCTGATGAGGGCAAATCCCAGACCTATCCCAGACATAACTTGCGTTGTCCTCTAAAATAATGGTGGAAACCAGGTTTTATTGACTGTTTCAGTGTGGTACCACATTACTACGTGATCCAAACGAGAAGAAGCCCCGAATCTGGTCACCAAGAATGAGAAATATGCGAAAGTACGAGCCTGATGAGAGCAAATCCCAGACCTAACCTAGACCTAACATGAGTTATTCTCTAAAATATTGATCGAAACCAGGTTTAATGGACTGTTTCAGTGTGCTACCACATTACTACGTGATCCAAACCACTAAAAAGAACAGAATCTGGCCATTAAGTATGAGAAATATGCGAAAGTACGAGCCTGATCAGGGCAAATCCCAGACCTATCCCAGACCTAACTTGCGTTGTCCTCTAAAATATTGATCGAAACCGGGTTTAATGGACTGTTTCACTGTGGTACCACAATACTATGTGGTCCAAACCACAAAAAACCCAGGATCTGTTCAACAAGTATGTGAAGAACGCGAAAATATGTGTCTGATGAGGGCAAATCCCAGGCCTAACCTAGATCTAACATGCGTTATCCTCAAAGATATTGATCGAAACCAGGTTTAATCGACTGCTTCAGTGTGGTACCACATTACTATCTGATCCAAACCAGCAAAATACCCGGGATCTGTTCAACAAGTATGTGAAGAACGCGAAAATATGACCCTGATGAGGGCAAATCCCAGACATAACTTGCGTTGTCCTCTAAAATAATGGTGGAAACCAGGTTTTATTGACTGTTTCAGTGTGGTACCACATTACTACGTGATCCAAACGAGAAGAAGCCCCGAATCTGGTCACCAAGAATGAGAAATATGCGAAAGTACGAGCCTGATGAGAGCAAATCCCAGACCTAACCTAGACCTAACATGAGTTATTCTCTAAAATATTGATCGAAACCAGGTTTAATGGACTGTTTCAGTGTGCTACCACATTACTACGTGATCCAAACCACTAAAAAGACCAGAATCTGGCCATTAAGTATGAGAAATATGCGAAAGTACGAGCCTGATCAGGGCAAATCCCAGACCTATCCCAGACCTAACTTGCGTTGTCCTCTAAAATATTGATCGAAACCGGGTTTAATGGACTGTTTCACTGTGGTACCACAATACTATGTGGTCCAAACCACAAAAAACCCAGGATCTGTTCGACAAGTATGTGAAGAACGCGAAAATATGTGTCTGATGAGGGCAAATCCCAGGCCTAACCTAGATCTAACATGCGTTATCCTCAAAGATATTGATCGAAACCGGGTTTAATTGACTGTTTCAGTGTGGTACCACATTACTACGTGATCCAATCCAGAAAAAGCCCTGGATCTAGCCATCAAGTATGAGAAATATACGAAAGTATGAGCCTGATGAGGGCAAATACTAAACCTAACCCAGACCCAACATGCGTTATCCTCTAAAATATTTATCAGGACCAGGTTTAATTGAATGTTTCAGTGTGGTACCACATTACTACGTGATCCAAACCTGAAATAACCCAGGATCTGTTCAACAAGTATGTGAAAAACGCAAAACTACGAGCCTGATGAAGGCAAATCCCAGACCTATCCCAGACCCAACATGCGTTATCCTCTAAAACATTTATCAAGACCAGGTTTAATTGAATGTTTCAGTGTGGTACCACATTAATACGTGATCCAAACCACAAAAAACCCAGGTTCCGTTCAACAAGTATGTGACGAATGCGAAAGTATGTGTCCGATGAGGGCAAATCCCAGGCCTAACCTAGATCTAGCATGCGTTATCCTCAAAAATATTGATCGAAACCAGGTTTAATGGACTTTTTCAGTGTGGTACCACATCACTACGTGATCCAAACCAGAAAAATACCCAGGATCCGTTCAACAAGTATGTGAAGAATGCGAAAGTATGTGTCTGATGAGGGCATGTCCTAGGCCTAACCTAGACAGAACATGCGTTATCCTCTAAAATATTGATCGAGAACACGTTTAATGGACTGCTTCAGTGTGCTACCACATCACTACGTGATCCAAACCAGATAAAACCCAGGATCCGTTCAACAAGTATGTGAAGAATGCGAAAGTATGTATCTGATGAGGGCAAATCCCAGGCCTAACCTAGACAGAACATGTGTTATCCTCTAAAATATTGATCGAAACCAGGTTTAATGGACTGTTTCAGTGTGCTACCACATTACTACGTGACCCAAACCAGATAAAACCCAGGATCCGTTCAACAAGTATGTGAAGAATGCGAAAGTATGTATCTGATGAGGGCAAATCCCAGGCCTAACCTAGACCTAACATGCGTTACTCTCAAAAATACTGATCGTAACCAGGTTTAATCGACTGTTTCAGTGTGGTACCACATTACTACGTGATCCAAACCACAAAAAACCCAGGATCCGTTCAACAAGTATGTGACGAATGCGAAAGTATGTGTCTGATGAGGGCAAATCCCAGGCCTAACCCAGATCTAGCATGCGTTGTCCTCTAAAATATTGATGGAAACCAGGTTTAATTGACTGTTTCAGTGTGGTACCACATTACTTCGTGATGCAATCCGGAAAAAGCCCTGGATCTAGCCATCAAGTATGAGTAATATGCGAAAGTATGAGCCTGATGAGGGCAAAACCTAGACCTAACCCAGACCTAACATGCGTTATCCTCTAAAATATTTAACAACACCAGGTTTAATTTACTGTTTCAGAGTGGTACCACAATACTACGTGATCCAAACCAGAAAAAACCCGGAATCCGTTCAACAAGTATGTGAAGAATTCGAAAGTATGTGCCTGATGAGGGCAAATCCCAGGCCTAACTTTGACAGAACATGCGTTATCCTCCAAAATACTTATCAAGACCAGGTTTAATTGAATGTTTCAGTGTGGTACCACATTACTACGTGATCCAAACCAGAAAAAACCCTGGATCCGTTCAACAAGTATGTGAAGAATGCGAAAGTTTGAGTCTGATGAAGGAGAATCCCAGGCCTAACCTAGACCTAACATGCGTTGTCCTCAAAAATATTGATCGAAACCAGGTTAATCGACTGTTTCAGTGTGGTACCACATTACTACGGGATCCAAACCAGAAAAAGCCCAGAATCTGGCCACCAAGTGTGAGAAATATGCGAAAGTACGAGCCTGATCAGGGCAAATCCCAGACCTATCCCAGACCTAACTTGCGTTGTCCTCTAAAATATTGATCGAAACCAGGTTTAATCGACTGTTTCAGTGTGGTACCACATTACTATGTGATCCAAACCAGAAAAAAACCCAGGATCTGTACAACAAGTATATGAAGAATGCGAAAGTATGGGCCTGACGAGGGCAAATCCCGGACCTATCCCAGACATAACTTGCGTTATCTTCTAAAATATTGATCGAATCCAGGTTTAATCGACTGCTTCAGCGTGGTACCACATTACTACCTGATCCAAACCAGAAAAATACCCAGGATCTGTTCAACAAGTATGTGAAGAACGCGAAAATATGACCCTGATGAGGGCAAATCCCAGACCTATCCCAGACCTAACTTGCGTTGTCCTCTAAAATATTGATGGAAACCAGGTTTAATTGACTGTTTCAGTGTGGTACCACATTACTACGTGATCCAATCCAGAAAAAGCCCTGAATCTAGCCATCAAGTATGAGAAATATGCGAAAGTATGAGCCTGATGAGGGCAAATCCTAGACCTAACCCAGACCTAACTTGCGTTATCCTCTAAAATATTTATCAAGACCAGGCTTAATTGAATGTTTCAGTGTGGTACCACATTACTACGTGATTCAAACCAGAAAAAACCCAGGATCCGTTCAACAAGTATGTGAAGAATGCGAAAGTATGTGTCTGATGGGGGCAAATCCCAGGCCTAACCTAGACCTAACATGCGTTACCCTCAAAAATATTGATCGAAACCAGGTTTAATGGACTGTTTCAGTGTGCTACCACATTACTACGTGATCCAAACCAGATAAAACACAGGATCCGTTCAACAAGTATGTGAAGAATGCGAAAGTATGTATCTGATGAGGGCAAATCCCAGGCCTAACCTAGATCTAACATGCGTTATCCTCAAAAATATTGATCGAAACCAGGTTTAATGGACTTTTTCAGTGTGGTACCACATTACTACGTGATCCAAACCAGAAAAAACCCAGGATCTGTTCAACAAGTATGTGAAAAACGCGAAACTATGACCCTGAGGAGGGCAAATCCCAGACCTAACCTAGACCTAACTTGCGATGTCCTCTAAAATATTGATCGAAACCAGGTTTAATCGACTGTTTCAGTGTGGTCCCACATTACTATGTGATCCAAACCAGAAAAAAACCCAGGATCTGTACAACAAGTATGTGAAGAATGCGAAAGTATGAGCCTGACGAAGGGAAATCCCGGACCTATCCCAGACATAACTTGCGTTATCCTCTAAAATATTGATCGAAACAAGGTTTAATCGACTATTTCAGTGTGGTACCACATTACTACGTGATCCAAACCAGAAAAATACCCAGGATCTGTTCAACAAGTATGTGAAGAACGCGGAAGTATGACCCTGATGAGGGCAAATCCCAGACCTATCCCAGACCTAACTTGCGTTGTCCTCTAAAATATTGATGGAATCCAGGTTTAATTGACTGTTTCAGTGTGGTACCACATTACTACGTGATCCAAACCAGAAAAAACCCAGGATCTGTTCAACAAGTATGTGAAAAACGCGAAACTATGACCCTGATGAGGGCAAATCCCAGACCTAACCTAGACCTAACTTGCGTTGTCCTCTAAAATATTGTGTCGAAACCAGGTTTAATCGACTGTTTCAGTGTGGTACCACATTACTATGTGATCCAAACCAGAAAAAAACCCTGGATCTGTACAACAAGTATGTGAAGAATGCGAAAGTATGAGCCTGACGAAGGGAAATCCCGGACCTATCCCAGACATAACTTGCGTTATCCTCTAAAATATTGATCGAAACAAGGTTTAATCGACTATTTCAGTGTGGTACCACATTACTACGTGATCCAAACCAGAAAAATACCCAGGATCTGTTCAACAAGTATGTGAAGAACGCGGAAATATGACCCTGATGAGGGCAAATCCCGGGCCTAAACTAGACCTAACATGAGTTATCCTCTAAAATATTGATCGAAACCAGGTTTAGTCGACTGTTTCAGTGTGGTACCACATTACTACCTGATCCAAACCAGAAAAATACCCAGGATCTGTTCAACAAGTATGTGAAGAACGCGAAAATATGACCCTGATGAGGGCAAATCCCAGACCTATCCCAGACCTAACTTGCGTTGTCCTCTAAAATATTGATGGAATCCAGGTTTAATTGACTGTTTCAGTGTGGTACCACATTAGTACGTGATCCAATCCAGAAAAAGCCCTGGGTCTAGCCATCAAGTATGAGTAACATGCGAAAGTATGAGCCTGATGAGGGCAAATCATAGACCTTACCCAGACCTAACATGCGTTATCCTCTAAAATATTGATCGAAACCAGGTTAAATGGACTGTCTCAGTGTGGTACCACATTACTACAGGATCCAAACTAGAAAAAGCACAGAGTCTCGCCATCAACTATGAGATATATGCGAAAGTACGAGCGTGATGAGGGAAAATCGCAGGCCTAACCTAGACCTAAAATGCGTTACCCTCAAAAATATTTATCAAGACCAACTTTAATTGAATGTTTCAGTGTGGTACCACATTACTACGTGATCCAAACCTGAAAAAACCCAGGATCTGTTCAACACGTATATGGAGAATGCGAAAGTATGTGTCTGATGAGGGCAATTACCAGGCCTAACCTAGACATAACATGCGTTGTCCTCTAAAATATTGATCGAAACCAGGTTTAATCGACTGCTTCAGTGTGGTACCACATTACTATGTGATCCAAACCAGAAAAATACCCAGGATCTGTTCAACAAGTATGTGAAGCACGCGGAAATATGACCCTGATGAGGGCAAATCCCGGGCCTAACCTAGACCTTACATGAGTTATCCTCAAAAATATTGATCGAAACCAGGTTTAATCGACTGTTTCAGTGTGGTACCACATTACTACCTGATCCAAACCAGATAAAACCCAGGATCCGTTCAACAAGTATGTGAGGAATGCGAAAGTATGTATCTGATGAGGGCAAATCCCAGGCCTAACCTAGACAGAACATGTGTTATCCTCTGAAATATTGATCGAAACCAGGTTTAATGGACTGTTTCAGTGTGCTACCACATTACTACGTGATCCAAACCAGATAAAACCCAGGATCCGTTCAACAAGTATGTGAAGAATGCGAAAGTATGTATCTGATGAGGGCAAATCCCAGGTCTAACCTAGACAGAACATGTGATATCCTCTAAAATATTGATCGAAACCAGGTTTAATGGACTGTTTCAGTGTGCTACCACATTGCTACGTGATCTAAACCAGGTAAAACCCAGGATCCGTTCAACAAGTATGTGAAGAATGCGAAAGTATGTATCTGATGAGGGCAAATCCCAGGCCTAACCTAGACCTAACATGCGTTACTCTCAAAGATACTGATCGAAACCAGGTTTAATCGACTGTTTCAGTGTGGTACCACATTACTATGTGATCCAAACCAGAAAAAAACCCAGGATCTGTACAACAAGTATGTGAAGAACGCGGAAATATGACCCTGATGAGGGCAAATCCCGGGCCTAACCTAGACCTAACATGAGTTATCCCCGAAAATATTGATCGAAACCAGGTTTAATCGACTGTTTCAGTGTGGTACCACATTACTACGGGATCCAAACCAGAAAAAGCCCAGAATCTGGCCGCCAAGTATGAGAAATATGCGAAAGTACGAGCCTGATCAGGGCAAATCCCAGACCTATCCCAGACCTAACTTGCGTTGCCCTCTAAAATATTGATCGAAACCAGGCGTAATCGACTGTTTCAGTGTGGTACCACATTAGTATGTGATCCAAACCAGAAAAAAACCCAGGATCTGTACAACAAGTATATGAAGAATGCGAAAGTATGGGCCTGACGAGGGCAAATCCCGGACCTATCCCAGACATAACTTGCGTTATCTTCTAAAGTATTGATCGAGAACAGGTTTAACCGTCTATTTCAGTGTGGTACCACATTACTGCGTGATCCAAACCAGAAAAATACCCAGCATCGTTTCAACAAGTATGTGAAGAACGCGGAAATATGACCCTGATGAGGGCAAATCCCGGGCCTAACCTAGACCTAACATGCGTTATCCTCAAAGATATTGATCGAAACCAGGTTTAATCGACTGCTTCAGTGTGGTACCACATTACTACCTGATCCAAGCGAGAAAAATACCCAGGATCTGTTCAACAAGTATGTGAAGAACGCGAAAATATGACCCTGATGAGGGCAAATCCCAGACCTATCCCAGACCTAACTTGCGTTGTCCCCTAAAATATTGATCGAAACCAGGTTTAATGGACTGTTTCAGTGTGGTACCACAATACTACGGGATCCAAACCAGAAAAAGCCCAGAATCTGGCCACCAAGTATGAGAAATATGCGAAAGTACGAGCCTGATCAGGGCAAATCCCAGACCTAACCCAGACCTAACATGCGTTGTCCTCTAAAATATTGATGGAAACCAGGTTTAATTGACTGTTTGAGTGTGGTACCACATTACTACGTGATCCAATCCAGAAAAAGCCCTGGATCTGTACAACAAGTATATGAAGAATGCGAAAGTATGGGCCTGACGAGGGCAAATCCCGGACCTAACCTAGACCTAACATGCGTTATCCTCAAAGATATTGATCGAAACCAGGTTTAATCGACTGCTTCAGTGTGGTACCACATTACTACCTGATCCAAGCGAGAAAAATACCCAGGATCTGTTCAACAAGTATGTGAAGAACGCGAAAATATGACCCTGATGAGGGCAAATCCCAGACCTATCCCAGACCTAACTTGCGTTGTCCCCTAAAATATTGATCGAAACCAGGTTTAATGGACTGTTTCAGTGTGGTACCACAATACTACGGGATCCAAACCAGAAAAAGGCCAGAATCTGGCCACCAAGTATGAGAAATATGCGAAAGTACGAGCCTGATCAGGGCAAATCCCAGACCTAACCCAGACCTAACTTGCGTTGTCCTCTAAAATATTGATGGAAACCAGGTTTAATTGACTGTTTGAGTGTGGTACCACATTACTACGTGATCCAATCCAGAAAAAGCCCTGGATCTAGCCATCAAGTATGAGAAATATGTGAAAGTATGAGCCTGATGAGGGCAAATCCTAGACCTAACCCAGACCTAACATGCGTTATCCTCTAAAATATTTATCAAGACCAGGTTTAATTGAATGTTTCAGTGTGGTACCACATTACTACGTGATTCAAACCAGAAAAAACCCAGGATCCGTTCAACAAGTATGTGAAGAATGCGAAAGTATGTGTCTGATGAGTGCAAATCCTAGGCCTAACCTAGACAGAACATGCGTTATCCTCTAAAATATTGATCGAAACCAGGTTTAATGGACTGTTTCGGTGTGCTAACACATTACTACGTGATCCACACCAGATAAAACCCAGGATCCGTTCAACAAGTATGTGAAGAATGCGAAAGTATGTATCTGATGAGGGCAAATCCCAGGCCTAACCTAGACCCAACATGCGTTACTCTCAAAAATACTGATCGAAACCAGGTTTAATCGACTGTTTCAGTGTGGTACCACATTACTACCTGATCCAAACCAGAAAAATACCCAGGATCTGTTCAACAAGTATGTGAAGAACGGGAAAATATGACCCTGATGAGGGCAAATCCCAGACCTATACCAGACCTAACTTGCGTTTTCCTCTAAAATATTGATCGAAACTGGGTTTAATTTACTGTTTCAGAGTGGTACCACAATACTACGTGATCCAATCCAGAAAAAGCCCAGGATCTAGCCATGAAGTATGAGAAATATGCGAAATTATGAGCCTGATTAGGGCAAATCCTAGACATAACCCAGATCTAACATGCGTTATCCTCTAAAATATTTATCAAGACCAAGTTTAATTGAATGTTTCAGTGTGGTACCACAATACTACGGGATCCAAACCAGAAAAAGCCCAGAATCTGGCCACCAAGTATGAGAAATATGCGAAAGTACGAGCCTGATCAGGGCAAATCCCAGACCTACCTTGCATTGTCCTCTAAAATATTGATCGAAACCAGGTTTAATCGACTGTTTCAGTGTGGTACCACATTACTATGTGATCCAAACCAGAAAAATACCCAGGAACTGTTCAACAAGTATGTGAAGAACGCGGAAATATGACCCTGATGAGGGCAAATCCCGGGCCTAACCTAGACCTAACATGAGTTATCCTCAAAAATATTGATCGAAACCAGGTTTAATCGACTGTTTCAGTGTGGTACCACATTACTACCTGATCCAAACCAGATAAAACCCAGGATCCGTTCAACAAGTATGTGAAGAATGCGAAAGTATGTATCTGATGAGGGCAAATCCCAGGCCTAACCTAGACAGAACATGTATTATCCTCTAAAATATTGATCGAAACCAGGTTTAATGGACTGTTTCAGTGTGCTACCACATTGCTACGTGATCCAAACCAGATAAAACCCAGGATCCGTTCAACAAGTATGTGAAGAATGCGAAAGTATGTATCTGATGAGGGCAAATCCCAGGCCTAACCTAGACAGAACATGTGTTATCCTCTAAAATATTGATCGAAACCAGGTTTAATGGACTGTTTCAGTGTGCTACCACATTGCTACGTGATCCAAACCAGATAAAACCCAGGATCCGTTCAACAAGTATGTGAAGAATGCGAAAGTATGTATCTGATGAGGGCAAATCCCAAGCCTAACCTAGACCTAACATGCGTTACTCTCAAAAATACTGATCGTAACCAGGTTTAATCGACTGTTTCATTGTGGTACCACAGTACTATGTGATCCAAACCAGAAAAAACCCAGGATCTGTCCAACAAGTATGTGAAAAACGCGAAACTATGAGCCTGATGAGGGCAAATCCCAGACCTATCCCAGACCCAACATGCGTTATCCTCTAAAACATTTATCAAGACCAGGTTTAATTGAATGTTTCAGTGTGGTACCACATTACTACGTGATCCAAACCACAAAAAACCCAGGATCCGTTCAACAAGTATGTGAAGAATGCGAATGTATGAGCCTGACAAGGGCAATTCCCGGAACTATTCCAGACATAACTTGCGTTATCCTCTAGAATATTGGTCGAAACCAGGTTTAATCGACTATTTCAGTGTGGTACCACATTACTACGTGATTCAAACCAGAAAAATACCCAGGATCTGTTCAACGAGTATGTGGAGAACGCGGAAATATGAGCCTGACGAGGGCAAATCCCGGACCTATCCCAGACATAACTTGCGTTATCCTCTAATATATTGGTCGAAACCAGGTTTAATCGACTATTTCAGTGTGGTACCACATTCCTACGTGATCCAAACCAGAAAAAACCCAGGATCCGTTCAACAAGTATGTGAAGAATGCGAAAGTATGTGTGTGATGAGGGCAAATCCCAGGCCTAACCTAGACATAATATGCGTTATCCTCTAAAATATTGATCGAAACCAGGTTGAATGGACTGTTTCAGTGTGGTACCACATTACTACAGGATCCAAACTAGAAAAAGTCCAGAATCTGGCCATCAAGTATGAGAAATGTGCGAAAGTGCGAGCCTGATGAGAGGAAATCCCAGACCTAACCATGACCTAACATGCGTTATTCTCTAAAATATTGATCGAAACCAGGTTTAATGGATTGTTTCAGTGTGGCACCACATTACTACGTGATCCAAACCAGAAAAAACCCAGGATCTGTTCAACAAGTATGTGAAAAACGCGAAACTATGACCCTGATGAGGGCAAATCCCAGACCTAACCTAGACCTAACTTGCGTTGTCCTCTAAAATATTGATCGAAACCAGGTTTAATCGACTGTTTCAGTGTGGTACCACATTACTATGTGATCCAAACCAGAAAAAAACCCAGGATCTGTTCAACAAGTATGTGAAGAACGCGAAAATATGACCCTGATGAGGGCAAATCCCAGACCTATCCCAGACCTAACTTGCGTTGTCCTCTAAAATATTGATCGAAACCAGGTTAAATGGACTGTCTCAGTGTGGTACCACATTACTACAGGATCCAAACTAGAAAAAGCACAGAGTCTGGCCATCAAGTATGAGATATATGCGAAAGTACGAGCGTGATGAGGGAAAATCGCAGGCCAAACCTAGACCTAACATGCGTTACCCTCAAAAATATTTATCAAGACCAACTTTAATTGAATGTTTCAGTGTGGTACCACATTACTACGTGATCCAAACCTGAAAAAACCCAGGATCTGTTCAACACGTATGTGGAGAATGCGAAAGTATGTGTCTGATGAGGGCAATTACCAGGCCTAACCTAGACATAACATGCGTTGTCCTCTAAAATATTGATCGAAACCAGGTTTAATCGACTGCTTCAGTGTGGTACCACATTACTATGTGATCCAAACCAGAAAAATACCCAGGATCTGTTCAACAAGTATGTGAAGCACGCGGAGATATGACCCTGATGAGGGCAAATCCCGGGCCTAACCTAGACCTTACATGAGTTATCCTCAAAAATATTGATCGAAACCAGGTTTAATCGACTGTTTCAGTGTGGTGCCACATTACTACCTGATCCAAACCAGATAAAACCCAGGATCCGTTCAACAATTATGTGAGGAATGCGAAAGTATGTATCTGATGAGGGCAAATCCCAGGCCTAACCTAGACAGAACATGTGTTATCCTCTAAAATATTGATCGAAACCAGGTTTAATGGACTGTTTCAGTGTGCTACCACATTACTACGTGATCCAAACCAGATAAAACCCAGGATCCGTTCAACAAGTATGTGAAGAATGCGAAAGTATGTATCTGATGAGGGCAAATCCCAGGCCTAACCTAGACAGAACATGTTTATCCTCTAAAATATTGATCGAAACCAGGTTTAATGGACTGTTTCAGTGTGCTACCACATTGCTACGTGATCCAAACCAGGTAAAACCCAGGATCCGTTCAACAAGTATGTGAAGAATGCGAAAGTATGTATCTGATGAGGGCAAATCCCGGGCCTAACCTAGACCTAACATGCGTTATCCTCAAAGATATTGATCGAAACCAGGTTTAATCGACTGCTTCAGTGTGGTACCACATTACTACCTGATCCAAGCGAGAAAAATACCCAGGATCTGTTCAACAAGTATGTGAAGAACGCGAAAATATGACCCTGATGAGGGCAAATCCCAGACCTATCCCAGACCTAACTTGCGTTGTCCCCTAAAATATTGATCGAAACCAGGTTTAATGGACAGTTTCAGTGTGGTACCACAATACTACGGGATCCAAACCAGAAAAAGCCCAGAATCTGGCCACCAAGTATGAGAAATATGCGAAAGTACGAGCCTGATCAGGGCAAATCCCAGACCTAACCCAGACCTAACTTGCGTTGTCCTCTAAAATATTGATGGAAACCAGGTTTAATTGACTGTTTGAGTGTGGTACCACATTACTACGTGATCCAATCCAGAAAAAGCCCTGGATCTAGCCATCAAGTATGAGAAATATGCGAAAGTATGAGCCTGATGAGGGCAAATCCTAGACCTAACCCAGACCTAACATGCGTTATCCTCTAAAATATTTATCAAGACCAGGTTTAATTGAATGTTTCAGTGTGCTACCACATTACTACGTGATCCAAACCAGATAAAACCCAGGATCCGTTCAACAAGTATGTGAAGAATGCGAAAGTATGTGTCTGATGAGTGCAAATCCTAGGCCTAACCTAGACAGAACATGCGTTATCCTCTAAAATATTGATCGAAACCAGGTTTAATGGACTGTTTCAGTGTGCTAACACATTACTACGTGATCCACACCAGATAAAACCCAGGATCCGTTCAACAAGTATGTGAAGAATGCGAAAGTATGTATCTGATGGGGGCAAATCCCAGGCCTAACCTAGACAGAACATGCGTTATCCTCTAAAATATTGATCGAAACCAGGTTTAATGGACTGTTTCAGTGTGCTACCACATTACTACGTGATCCAAACCAGAAAAAACTCAGGATCCGTTCAACAAGTATGTGAAGAATGCGAAAGTATGAGCCTGAACGAGGGCAAATCCCGGATCTATCCCAGACATAACTTGCGTTATCCTCTAAAATATTGGTCCAAACCAGGTTTAATCCACTATTTCAGTGTGGTACCACATTACTACGTGATCCAAACCAGAAAAATACCCAGGATCTGTTCAACAAGTATGTGGAGAACGCGGAAATATGAGCCTGACGAGGGCAAATCCCGGACCTATCCCAGACATAACTTGCGTTATCCTCTAAAATATTGGTCGAAACCAGGTTTAATCGACTATTTCAGTGTGGTACCACATTACTATGTTATAAATTTGAATATAACTTTGAAAATTTCGGAACGTTCTCGCCGCCAAGGTTCTGGGGTAAGTGCCAAGAGGTCAAACTTAGTCCTCTTACCAGAAGGCACCCTCGCCTTCCCCACTCCGTGGCCAGATCCTCAAGGAACAGCGTTCCTATTCTTTAAAGCAAGACAACGTCGGGTCGCTTGCCTTTTCCTAACATACCCATGGTTTCTTTCAAACAATCAATCCTATGACGCCCGATAGCTACGTGACTCCGAGTCACCAGCCATCGACAGGCATCTGGTTTGTATCCTTACGACCATCCCTCTTGGGCCGCACGCAGGCCGAGTCCCTATCATAAATCGTTCGAAAACGAAATATCGTCGAGCTAATTGCCCTCGACGTCCCTTAAAATAAGCTGTCGCTAACACGGCCAACCTGACATGCTTCACGTTCTCGGGAAGCATTGTCTGATCGGAACAGATTATAACAATTACAACATAGCTCACCGAGTCGATCGTCTCCTCAAACCTCCTTAGTTAATTTTACACACTTCTCAGGCATCTAAGTATTCGCCATTCTTTACATTACTTGTTCCCTGGCGCTACCGCCAGCATTTTCCAAACCGTGCTTCCAGACCGCGTAACACCCCCAGCTCCGCACCTTACCTGTGCCCTGCTACGGTCATCGCCAAACACTTCAACTTCAAGTGTCTCCAGGTGTCGTGACCTTCACAGCTCGGCCCCTTACTCGTGCCCTGCTACAGTCACCACCAAACACTTTAACCACAGTGTTACATCGAGACATAACGTCCTCTATTCTGCGCCGCTCGTGTACTTTTCAAACGCCATCCTTCGAAGAGCACTGTATCAAGTCCGTGGCCTCGTAACCACCCATGACAAAGGTTTTCTTCGAATTTATAACGCTACTCTATTCTGTACACGGCATTGTCGCTTTTCATACGTTATTCCCGAACACTGGCCCAGATGTAAAACATCACTATGACTTTTACATGCGCAAGCGTATGCCTTTCAAACATTCAAATACTACCCCAAGTCCGTGACCTTATGTCACCCGAGGGGGAGTTTTATATTGAGATGTTGTCTATTCCGCATACAACACAACGCAACTGTGGCAACGCCTACAGTCAGCATAATCATCGAGATCGCGACATCCATGGCTCCGTGCAGCCAACTGCACCCTACTGTCGTCGCTCTCGAACACATCCGCACAGAACACACTCTGCAGGGATGCTGATGATATCTCATAATCACATCTCAGGTAAAAGGGATAAGTCCAACTCAAATTCTATGGAAAATGCAATAGCGTATATTCGATTAAAATCATGAACAACAAAATATTTGTACAGATAAAGATCGAAATCTCTGGTCAAAACGCTCAAATTCTGCCTGCGTACTACATTCAATCGCTAACACGATTCATCCAGACACTCACCGATAACATCTTCTTCACCGTCACCCGACCATTCACCCTTCCACAATCGCAAACGGTCTTTCGGCGCAATTTGTGGTTTTCCACTCTTACCGACAATCTCATACCTATCGTTGGCTAAGATTTTCGTGACGGAATACGGACCTACGAATTTGTCCTCCAATTTTGCTCTGCGCGAATCACCGGGTCGTATGAATACGGTATCTCCCAAATTGTATGTTATATTATTTTTTCGTTTCTTGTTAAATCTAATGTCTTGCAAGTTCGCATTTTTTGTCAAACGCTCGTACGCAATTTCTCTATCACGAGACACATCAATCTTTTCACTTAAATCTGGTAATTGCCCTTCGGCAACAACTGCATGACCTGCACACCTTTCGACCCCGAACAATAACCGGGTCGGTGAAAACCCCGTCGATTTTTGCACTGTTGTGTTTAGAGAGAGTTGGATTTTTGGTAATTTGTTCGGCCATTCTGCTATTTTATTCAGTTCTGCTGTTAAAAGATTTGTGACTGTAGAAACGTATCGTTCTGCTTGTCCATTAGCTCGAGGAGCGCCTGTAGCAATTAGATGTAATTGAATCCCTTGTTTCTGTAAGAACTGAGCTAGCGGTTTGTACGTAAAATTTGTCCCACGATCAAGAATTACCAATCGCGGTGTACCGAACAAAGTTAGGCGTTCCTTAAAAACACGTAAAGTTTCTACCCCACTTAGAGACGTTAATGGAATCAATTGTACATATTTTGTAAACGCGTCAATAATAATGAGAATATGTTTATAACCGTCTTTAGACTCGTCGAACGGTCCTACACAATCGCCGTGAACCGTGTCGAACGGAATTGGCCTTTTTTTTATAGAGTGCAATAATCCTTGCTTCGGACCCGCGGCTCGTTTTGCTACCGTGCAGGTAATGCAGTGTTCCAAATATTTTTTTACAAAGCTTCGCATCCGTGGGAACCAATATTTCTGTGCCACACGATCGAAAGTTTTATCAATGCCGACGTGACAATTCTCGTCGTGGTATAATCTCAGGAGTCCGATCCTGCTACCTTTCGGTACATAGCTTCTGTAAATAGTACGCCCGTTGTCTTTAGAAATTTTTCGGCACAATATGCCCTCTCTAACCTCAAAATCGCTAGCTATGGATTCCTTAGCAAGGACCCTTCGCATAATTTCATTGGTCTCGGCATCCTTCTTTTGAACAATTTCTAACCACGATCCTTCACAAATGACATTTATACGGTAGTTCGGTTTCGGATTGCGACTCAGAAAATCTACATGTTCTACATATTTTCCCTTTCGATATTCAAGATCGAAATTAAAATCTTGTAAGAACACCCACCACCTAGCAATACGCGGAAGCAAGTCTTTCTTTGTACTTGTCGCCTTTATGGCGTTACAATCCGTCACGATCTTAAATTTGATACCTAAAAGGTATACACGAAAGTGCTTCAACGCATTAACGATCGCTAGCGTTTCTAGTTCGTACGAATGATATTTGGATTCTTCCGGAGTCGTACGGCGACTAAAGTATGCAACAACTCGCAAATCGGACTCTACTTTCTGGAACAGGATCGCGCCATAACCGATACTACTAGCGTCCGTATGCAGCTCCGTTTCTTTTTCAAAATCGAAAACTACTAACAACGGTTTTGAGCTAAGTTTATCGATAACGTAACGTCGGGCTTCCTCTTGCTCTTTATCCCAGTGCCATGGCATACCTAACTTAGTCAATTTTGAAATACAAGCCGTTCGCGTTGCGAATTCAGGAATAAATTTGCGGAAGTAGCTCGCCAGGCCCATAAACTGCCTTACTTGCCGCACGTTCGTAGGGACCGGTGATTCGTGCAAAGCTCTAACTTTCCCTTCACCTGGTCGGATGCCCTCGGCAGACACCTCCCTTCCCAAATATTCAACCTTTTCTTGTAAAAATTTACACTTTGCGAGATTCAGTGAAAATCCCGCCAGTGACAAGGCTTTTAAAACTTGGTCTAGTCTGTCTAGCCCTTCTTCAACTGTCGACGATGGAATAAGTACGTCGTCAAGGTAAACTAGCGCGACTTTATTCCGCAGATTCCCCAGGGCCTTATTTATTGCTCGTTGGAAAACTGCGGGGGCATTGCTCAAACCGAAGGGCATCCGAAGGTATTCAAAGTGACCATCGGGCGTCACGAACGCGGTTTTTTCGATTGATTCCGCGGCGATCGGTATTTGATGAAATCCCGACGTCATGTCAAGCGTCGTGAAATATCGACCTTTCCCCAGTCGATCGAGCTGGTCGTCTATCAGGGGGAGAGGATAACGATCTTTAACGGTGACCCGATTTAGTGCCCGATAGTCAACGCAAAGTCTATCTGATCCATTCTTCTTTTTTACTAATATGATCGGGCTGGCAAAAGGCGATACTGACTCGCGTATAATATTATTTTGAAGCAAGTCGTTAATAATACCTCTTACCTTTTCTCGCTCAGTAAAAGATAGACGGTACGGGTGATAGTTTACCACTTTGTCGTCCTTGACGATAATCTTCATTTCTCCCGTGGTCACCGGTCGAATCCGGCCGCACGAAGAAAGCATTTCCTCGTACCGCTGCAAGATCTCCTCCACTGGACCACGCGCTTCGTCGACGACTGTCGTGGCGACGCAGCATTGTTGTCCAGGCTGGTTACCGATGACTGCATCAGGGACTCGCAGCAACCTCGTACCACTGACATCCGTTACCATTCGTAGATCGGCATGTGAGAGGACGTTTCTCCCGATTATGACGTCGTGCAAGGAGTCACAATCGCTGACAACAAATAAGTCCATCTCCACAGACACATCCTCTGATTGCATTAGAACCGATGAACGTCCGATCGTCGATACATTCACTTTCCCGAGCCCATATACCGTCGTGACAAAAGGAACGACGTTACATCCCACCCTTTTTGCAACGGATTCCTTTATGAGCGAGCAATCAGCTCCGCTGTCCATTAGACAATAAACAGGGGTGGTTTTTAGCAAAATGGGCGTTAGGTTGTGACTCGACGTGTGACAGACGTTCGCTTCTGGTTTCTTTCGACCTTGATTGTTCCCCTGGGTCCGCTGCTTGATCCAACACTTCGATTCGTCGTGCCCTTTCTTCGAACAGAACGAACAGGTGATCACTTTCTTCGTCAATTCTTCACTCGTACCCTGTCTACGTTTCTTAGGGCAATCGTGTTGGAAATGACCCACTTCATTGCAGGTGTAGCACCTCTTCCTGTTGTCCCTTTTCTGTCGATCCCTGTTCTCCGTCCCCTTATATTCTTCTCTGGACTTGGACGGTTTCGCAAATTGAGTTATGCCGACTAACAAATCGGAAGTGGTTTGATAATTTCCGTTTATTAGTGATTGGCGTACGCTTTGGTCAATGATGGCCCCGATAATTAGTTCAATAAGTTCCTCCGGCTTAAAATTAACACGTGTTTGCTCTAAATATAGCAATTTGGTTCGCGCATATTCAATATATGTCGTAGCCATGTCACTTTTAAACGACACCGCGCGAAGTAAGCGTTCGTGAAGTTTCTTTTCAGACACGAACACCGCACACAAATCCTGTCGGAACTTTTCCCAATTACGCGGTTTACCCTTCCACTCCTTGTACCATTTCTTCGCTGCACCAGTTAATGCGTGGGTGGCAAGGCACAGTCTTTGTTGAGCATTAGCATTTTTCGTTATTTCCTCTACCACGTCGCACCATCCACTCGCGTCGTCCCCCAAGTCGGAACCGTCGAATTCCGGTAGGACCTCCATCGAATTATCAGGTAAGGTCGCACTAGCGCTTGCGACAGGCACTACGCTACGCGCTATTTTCTCCATTACCTCCCGAACAATGTCCTCAAGAGATGGGGTCACGGACGCACTGGCCATCGTTCGCGCGATGTTAATAACTACGCGACACAAATTGAGGTAACAGAAAGAGAAGAAGGAAAGAGAAAAAAAATGTCCAACCGCGATATGGTATCACACCGAATAACGTCGCGCGTAACTTAATAATGTGGCCGCACTTCTTTATCCCGCTTCTGATGTTATAAATTTGAATATAACTTTGAAAATTTCGGAACGTTCTCGCCGCCAAGGTTCTGGGGTAAGTGCCAAGAGGTCAAACTTAGTCCTCTTACCAGAAGGCACCCTCGCCTTCCCCACTCCGTGGCCAGATCCTCAAGGAACAGCGTTCCTATTCTTTAAAGCAAGACAACGTCGGGTCGCTTGCCTTTTCCTAACATACCCATGGTTTCTTTCAAACAATCAATCCTATGACGCCCGATAGCTACGTGACTCCGAGTCACCAGCCATCGACAGGCATCTGGTTTGTATCCTTACGACCATCCCTCTTGGGCCGCACGCAGGCCGAGTCCCTATCATAAATCGTTCGAAAACGAAATATCGTCGAGCTAATTGCCCTCGACGTCCCTTAAAATAAGCTGTCGCTAACAACTACGTGATCCAAACCAGAAAAAACCCAGGCTCCGTTCAACAAGTATGTGACGAATGCGAAAGTATGTGTGTGATGAGGGCAAATCCCAGGCCTAACCTAGACCTAACATGAGTTATCCTCGAAAATATTGATCGAAACCAGGTTTAATCGACTGTTTCAGTGTGGTGCCACATTACTACCTGATCCAAACCAGAAAAATACCCAGGATCTGTTCAACAAGTATGTGAAGAACGCGAAAATATGACCCTGATGAGGGCAAATCCCAGTCCTATACCAGACCTAACTTGCGTTGACCTCTAAAATATTGATGGAAACCTGGTTTAATTGACTGTTTCAGTGTGGTACTACATTACTACGTGATCCAATCCAGAAAAAGCCCTGGATCTGGCCATCAAGTATGAGAAATATGCGAAAGTATGAGCCTGATGAGGGCAAATCCTAGACCTAACCCAGACCTAACATGCGTTATCCTCTAAAATATTTATCAAGACCAGGTTTAATTGAATGTTTCAGTGTGGTACCACATTACTACGTGATTCAAACCAGAAAAAACCCAGGATCCGTTCAACAAGTATGTGAAGAATGCGAAAGTATGTGTCTGATGAGTGCAAATCCTAGGCCTAACCTAGACAGAACATGCGTTATCCTCTAAAATATTGATCGAAACCAGGTTTAATGGACTGTTTCAGTGTGCTAACACATTACTACGTGATCCACACCAGATAAAACCCAGGATCCGTTCAACAAGTATGTGAAGAATGCGAAAGTATGTATCTGATGAGGGCAAATCCCAGGCCTAACCTAGACCCAACATGCGTTACTCTCAAAAATACTGATCGAAACCAGGTTTAATCGACTGTTTCAGTGTGGTACCACATTACTACCTGATCCAAACCAGAAAAATACCCAGGATCTGTTCAACAAGTATGTGAAGAACGGGAAAATATGACCCTGATGAGGGCAAATCCCAGACCTATACCAGACCTAACTTGCGTTTTCCTCTAAAATATTGATCGAAACTGGGTTTAATTTACTGTTTCAGAGTGGTACCACAATACTACGTGATCCAATCCAGAAAAAGCCCAGGATCTAGCCATGAAGTATGAGAAATATGCGAAATTATGAGCCTGATTAGGGCAAATCCTAGACATAACCCAGATCTAACATGCGTTATCCTCTAAAATATTTATCAAGACCAAGTTTAATTGAATGTTTCAGTGTGGTACCACAATACTACGGGATCCAAACCAGAAAAAGCCCAGAATCTGGCCACCAAGTATGAGAAATATGCGAAAGTACGAGCCTGATCAGGGCAAATCCCAGACCTACCTTGCATTGTCCTCTAAAATATTGATCGAAACCAGGTTTAATCGACTGTTTCAGTGTGGTACCACATTACTATGTGATCCAAACCAGAAAAATACCCAGGATCTGTTCAACAAGTATGTGAAGAACGCGGAAATATGACCCTGATGAGGGCAAATCCCGGGCCTAACCTAGACCTAACATGAGTTATCCTCAAAAATATTGATCGAAACCAGGTTTAATCGACTGTTTCAGTGTGGTACCACATTACTACCTGATCCAAACCAGATAAAACCCAGGATCCGTTCAACAAGTATGTGAAGAATGCGAAAGTATGTATCTGATGAGGGCAAATCCCAGGCCTAACCTAGACAGAACATGTATTATCCTCTAAAATATTGATCGAAACCAGGTTTAATGGACTGTTTCAGTGTGCTACCACATTACTACGTGATCCAAACCAGATAAAACCCAGGATCCGTTCAACAAGTATGTGAAGAATGCGAAAGTATGTATCTGATGAGGGCAAATCCCAGGCCTAACCTAGACAGAACATGTGTTATCCTCTAAAATATTGATCGAAACCAGGTTTAATGGACTGTTTCAGTGTGCTACCACATTGCTACGTGATCCAAACCAGATAAAACCCAGGATCCGTTCAACAAGTATGTGAAGAATGCGAAAGTATGTATCTGATGAGGGCAAATCCCAAGCCTAACCTAGACCTAACATGCGTTACTCTCAAAAATACTGATCGTAACCAGGTTTAATCGACTGTTTCATTGTGGTACCACAGTACTATGTGATCCAAACCAGAAAAAACCCAGGATCTGTCCAACAAGTATGTGAAAAACGCGAAACTATGAGCCTGATGAGGGCAAATCCCAGACCTATCCCAGACCCAACATGCGTTATCCTCTAAAACATTTATCAAGACCAGGTTTAATTGAATGTTTCAGTGTGGTACCACATTACTACGTGATCCAAACCACAAAATACCCAGGATCCGTTCAACAAGTATGTGAAGAATGCGAATGTATGAGCCTGACAAGGGCAATTCCCGGAACTATTCCAGACATAACTTGCGTTATCCTCTAGAATATTGGTCGAAACCAGGTTTAATCGACTATTTCAGTGTGGTACCACATTACTACGTGATTCAAACCAGAAAAATACCCAGGATCTGTTCAACGAGTATGTGGAGAACGCGGAAATATGAGCCTGACGAGGGCAAATCCCGGACCTATCCCAGACATAACTTGCGTTATCCTCTAATATATTGGTCGAAACCAGGTTTAATCGACTATTTCAGTGTGGTACCACATTCCTACGTGATCCAAACCAGAAAAAACCCAGGATCCGTTCAACAAGTATGTGAAGAATGCGAAAGTATGTGTGTGATGAGGGCAAATCCCAGGCCTAACCTAGACATAATATGCGTTATCCTCTAAAATATTAATCGAAACCAGGTTGAATGGACTGTTTCAGTGTGGTACCACATTACTACAGGATCCAAACTAGAAAAAGTCCAGAATCTGGCCATCAAGTATGAGAAATGTGCGAAAGTGCGAGCCTGATGAGAGGAAATCCCAGACCTAACCATGACCTAACATGCGTTATTCTCTAAAATATTGATCGAAACCAGGTTTAATGGATTGTTTCAGTGTGGCACCACATTACTACGTGATCCAAACCAGAAAAAACCCAGGATCTGTTCAACAAGTATGTGAAAAACGCGAAACTATGACCCTGATGAGGGCAAATCCCAGACCTAACCTAGACCTAACTTGCGTTGTCCTCTAAAATATTGATCGAAACCAGGTTAAATGGACTGTCTCAGTGTGGTACCACATTACTACAGGATCCAAACTAGAAAAAGCACAGAGTCTGGCCATCAAGTATGAGATATATGCGAAAGTACGAGCGTGATGAGGGAAAATCGCAGGCCTAACCTAGACCTAACATGCGTTACCCTCAAAAATATTTATCAAGACCAACTTTAATTGAATGTTTCAGTGTGGTACCACATTACTACGTGATCCAAACCTGAAAAAACCCAGGATCTGTTCAACACGTATGTGGAGAATGCGAAAGTATGTGTCTGATGAGGGCAATTACCAGGCCTAACCTAGACATAACATGCGTTGTCCTCTAAAATATTGATCGAAACCAGGTTTAATCGACTGCTTCAGTGTGGTACCACATTACTATGTGATCCAAACCAGAAAAATACCCAGGATCTGTTCAACAAGTATGTGAAGCACGCGGAGATATGACCCTGATGAGGGCAAATCCCGGGCCTAACCTAGACCTTACATGAGATATCCTCAAAAATATTGATCGAAACCAGGTTTAATCGACTGTTTCAGTGTGGTGCCACATTACTACCTGATCCAAACCAGATAAAACCCAGGATCCGTTCAACAAGTATGTGAGGAATGCGAAAGTATGTATCTGATGAGGGCAAATCCCAGGCCTAACCTAGACAGAACATGTGTTATCCTCTAAAATATTGATCGAAACCAGGTTTAATGGACTGTTTCAGTGTGCTACCACATTACTACGTGATCCAAACCAGATAAAACCCAGGATCCGTTCAACAAGTATGTGAAGAATGCGAAAGTATGTATCTGATGAGGGCAAATCCCAGGCCTAACCTAGACAGAACATGTTTATCCTCTAAAATATTGATCGAAACCAGGTTTAATGGACTGTTTCAGTGTGCTACCACATTGCTACGTGATCCAAACCAGGTAAAACACAGGATCCGTTCAACAAGTGTGTGTTGGGAATGCGAAAGTATGTATCTGATGAGGGCAAATCCCGGGCCTAACCTAGACCTAACATGCGTTATCCTCAAAGATATTGATCGAAACCAGGTTTAATCGACTGCTTCAGTGTGGTACCACATTACTACCTGATCCAAGCGAGAAAAATACCCAGGATCTGTTCAACAAGTATGTGAAGAACGCGAAAATATGACCCTGATGAGGGCAAATCCCAGACCTATCCCAGACCTAACTTGCGTTGTCCCCTAAAATATTGATCGAAACCAGGTTTAATGGACAGTTTCAGTGTGGTACCACAATACTACGGGATCCAAACCAGAAAAAGCCCAGAATCTGGCCACCAAGTATGAGAAATATGCGAAAGTACGAGCCTGATCAGGGCAAATCCCAGACCTAACCCAGACCTAACTTGCGTTGTCCTCTAAAATATTGATGGAAACCAGGTTTAATTGACTGTTTGAGTGTGGTACCACATTACTACGTGATCCAATCCAGAAAAAGCCCTGGATCTAGCCATCAAGTATGAGAAATATGCGAAAGTATGAGCCTGATGAGGGCAAATCCTAGACCTAACCCAGACCTAACATGCGTTATCCTCTAAAATATTTATCAAGACCAGGTTTAATTGAATGTTTCAGTGTGGTACCACATTACTACGTGATTCAAACCAGAAAAAACCCAGGATCCGTTCAACAAGTATGTGAAGAATGCGAAAGTATGTGTCTGATGAGTGCAAATCCTAGGCCTAACCTAGACAGAACATGCGTTATCCTCTAAAATATTGATCGAAACCAGGTTTAATGGACTGTTTCAGTGTGCTAACACATTACTACGTGATCCACACCAGATAAAACCCAGGATCCGTTCAACAAGTATGTGAAGAATGCGAAAGTATGTATCTGATGAGGGCAAATCCCAGGCCTAACCTAGACCCAACATGCGTTACTCTCAAAAATACTGATCGAAACCAGGTTTAATCGACTGTTTCAGAGTGGTACCACAATACTACGTGATCCAATCCAGAAAAAGCCCAGGATCTAGCCATGAAGTATGAGAAATATGCGAAATTATGAGCCTGATTAGGGCAAATCCTAGACATAACCCAGATCTAACATGCGTTATCCTCTAAAATATTTATCAAGACCAGGTTTAATTGAATGTTTCAGTGTGGTACCACAATACTACGGGATCCAAACCAGAAAAAGCCCAGAATCTGGCCACCAAGTATGAGAAATATGCGAAAGTACGAGCCTGATCAGGGCAAATCCCAGACCTAACTTGCATTGTCCTCTAAAATATTGATCGAAACCAGGTTTAATCGACTGTTTCAGTGTGGTGCCACATTACTACCTGATCCAAACCAGAAAAATACCCAGGATCTGTTCAACAAGTATGTGAAGAACGCGAAAATACGACCCTGATGAGGGCAAATCCCAGTCCTGTACCAGACCTAACTTGCGTTGACCTCTAAAATATTGATGGAAACCTCGTTTAATTGACTGTTTCAGTGTGGTACTACAGTACTACGTGATCCAATCCAGAAAAAGCCCTGGATCTAGCCATCAAGTATGAGTAATATGCGAAAGTACGAGCCGGCTGAGAGCAAATCCCAGACCTATCCCAGACCCAACACGCGTTATCCTCTAAAACATTTAGCAACACCAGGTTTAATTGAATGTTTCAGTGTGGTACCACATTACTACGTGATCCAAACCACAAAAAACCCAGGATCCGTTCAACAAGTATATGACGAATGCGAAAGTATGTGTCTGATGGGGGCAAATCCCAGGCCTAACCTAGACAGAACATGCGTTATCCTCTAAAATATTGATCGAAACCAGGTTTAATGGACTGTTTCAGTGTGCTACCACATTACTACGTGATCCAAACCAGAAAAAACTCAGGATCCGTTCAACAAGTATGTGAAGAATGCGAAAGTATGAGCCTGAACGAGGGCAAATCCCGGATCTATCCCAGACATAACTTGCGTTATCCTCTAAAATATTGGTCCAAACCAGGTTTAATCCACTATTTCAGTGTGGTACCACATTACTACGTGATCCAAACCAGAAAAATACCCAGGATCTGTTCAACAAGTATGTGGAGAACGCGGAAATATGAGCCTGACGAGGGCAAATCCCGGACCTATCCCAGACATAACTTGCGTTATCCTCTAAAATATTGGTCGAAACCAGGTTTAATCGACTATTTCAGTGTGGTACCACATTACTAAGTGATCCAAACCAGAAAAAACCCAGGCTCCGTTCAACAAGTATGTGACGAATGCGAAAGTATGTGTGTGATGAGGGCAAATCCCAGGCCTAACCTAGACCTAACATGAGTTATCCTCGAAAATATTGATCGAAACCAGGTTTAATCGACTGTTTCAGTGTGGTGCCACATTACTACCTGATCCAAACCAGAAAAATACCCAGGATCTGTTCAACAAGTATGTGAAGAACGCGAAAATATGACCCTGATGAGGGCAAATCCCAGTCCTATACCAGACCTAACTTGCGTTGACCTCTAAAATATTGATGGAAACCTGGTTTAATTGACTGTTTCAGTGTGGTACTACATTACTACGTGATCCAATCCAGAAAAAGCCCTGGATCTAGCCATCAAGTATGAGTAATATGCGAAAGTATGAGCCTGATGAGGGGCAAATCCTAGACCTAACCCAGACCTAACATGCGTTATCCTCTAAAATATTTATCAAGGCCAGGTTTAATTGAATGTTTCAGTGTGGTACCACATTACTACGTGATCCAAACCTGAAAAAATCCAGGGTCTGTTCAACAAGTATGTGGAGAATGCGAAAGTATGTGTCTGATGAGGGCAAATCCCAGGCCTAACCTAGACATAACATGCGTTATCCTCTAAAATATTGATCGAAACCAGGTTTAATGGACTTTTTCAGTGTGGTACCACATCACTACGTGATCCAAACCAGAAAAATACCCAGGATCCGTTCAACAAGTATGTGAAGAATGCGAAAGTATGTGTCTGATGAGGTAAAATCCCAGGCCTAACCTAGACCTAACATGAGTTATCCTCGAACATATTGATCGAAACCAGGTTTAATCGACTGTTTCAGTGTGGTGCCACATTACTACCTGATCCAAACCAGAAAAATACCCAGGATCTGTTCAACAAGTATGTGAAGGACGCGAAAATATGACCCTGGTGAGGGCAAATCCCAGTCCTATACCAGACCTAACTTGCGTTGACCTCTAAAATATTGATGGAAACCTGGCTTAATTGACTGTTTCAGTGTGGTACTACATTACTACGTGATCCAATCCAGAAAAAGCCCTGGATCTAGCCATCAAGTATGAGTAATATGCGAAAGTATGAGCCTGATGTGGGGCAAATCCTAGACCTAACCCAGACCTAACATGCGTTATCCTCTAAAATATTGATCGAAACCAGGTTTAATGGACAGTTTCAGTGTGGTACCACATTACTACGTGATCCAAACCTGAAAAAACTCAGGATCCGTTCAACAAGTATGTGAAGAATGCGAAAGTATGTGTCTCATGAGGGCAAATCCCAGGCCTAACCTAGACCTATCATGCGCTACCCTCAAAAATACTGGTCGAAACCAGTTTTAATCGACTGTTTCAGTGTGGTATCACATTACCATGTGATCCAAACCAGAAAAAAACCCAGGATCTGTACAACAAGTATGTGAAGAATGCGAAAGTATGAGCCTGAACGAGGGCAAATCCCGGACCTATCCCAGACATAACTTGCGTTATCCTCTAAAATATTGGTCGAAACCAGGTTTAATCGACTATTTCAGTGTGGTACCACATTACTACGTGATCCAAACCAGAAAAATACCGAGGATCTGTTCAACAAGCATGTGGAGAACGCGGAAATATGAGCCTGACGAGGGCAAATCCCGGACCTATCCCAGACATAACTTGCGTTATCCTCTAAAATATTGGTCGAAACCAGGTTTAATCGACTATTTCAGTGTGGTACCACATTACTACGTGATCCAAACCAGAAAAAACCCAGGCTCCGTTCAACAAGTATGTGACGAATGCGAAAGTATGTGTGTGATGAGGCCAAATCCCAGGCCTAACCTAGACCTAACATGAGTTATCCTCGAACATATTGATCGAAACCAGGTTTAATCGACTGTTTCAGTGTGGTGCCACATTACTACCTGATCCAAACCAGAAAAATACCCAGGATCTGTTCAACAAGTATGTGAAGGACGCGAAAATATGACCCTGGTGAGGGCAAATCCCAGTCCTATACCAGACCTAACTTGCGTTGACCTCTAAAATATTGATGGAAACCTGGCTTAATTGACTGTTTCAGTGTGGTACTACATTACTACGTGATCCAATCCAGAAAAAGCCCTGGATCTAGCCATCAAGTATGAGTAATATGCGAAAGTATGAGCCTGATGTGGGGCAAATCCTAGACCTAACCCAGACCTAACATGCGTTATCCTCTAAAATATTTATCAAGACCAGGTTTAATTGAATGTTTCAGTGTGGTACCACATTACTACGTGATCCAAACCTGAAAAAATCCAGGATCTGTTCAACAAGTATGGGGAGAATGCGAAAGTATGTGTCTGATGAGGGCAAATCCCAGCCCTATACCAGACCTAACTTGCGTTGACCTCTAAAATATTGATGGAAACCTGGTTTAATTGACTGTTTCAGTGTGGTACTACATTACTACGTGATCCAATCCAGAAAAAGCCCTGGATCTAGCCATCAAGTATGAGTAATATGCGAAAGTATGAGCCTGATGAGGGGCAAATCCTAGACCTAACCCAGACCTAACATGCGTTATCCTCTAAAATATTTGTCAAGACCAGGTTTAATTGAATGTTTCAGTGTGGTACCACATTACTACGTGATCCAAACCTGAAAAAATCCAGGATCTGTTCAACAAGTATGTGGAGAATGCGAAAGTATGTGTCTGATGAGGGCAAATCCCAGGCCTAACCTAGACATAACATGCGTTATCCTCTAAAATATTTGTCAAGACCAGGTTTAATTGAATGTTTCAGTGTGGTACCACATTACTACGTGATCCAAACCTGAAAAAATCCAGGATCTGTTCAACAAGTATGTGGAGAATGCGAAAGTATGTGTCTGATGAGGGCAAATCCCAGGCCTAACCTAGACATAACATGCGTTATCCTCTAAAATATTGATCGAAACCAGGTTTAATCGACTGTTTCAGTGTGGTACCACATTACTACGTGATCCAAACCAGAAAAATACCCAGGATCTGTTCAACAAGTATGTGGAGAACGCGGAAATATGAGCCTGACGAGGGCAAATCCCGGACCTATCCCAGACATAACTTGCGTTATCCTCTAAAATATTGGTCGAAACCAGGTTTAATTGACTGTTTCAGTGTGGTACTACATTACTACGTGATCCAATCCAGAAAAAGCCCTGGATCTAGCCATCAAGTATGAGTAATATGCGAAAGTATGAGCCTGATGAGGGGCAAATCCTAGACCTAACCCAGACCTAACATGCGTTATCCTCTAAAATATTTGTCAAGACCAGGTTTAATTGAATGTTTCAGTGTGGTACCACATTACTACGTGATCCAAACCTGAAAAAATCCAGGATCTGTTCAACAAGTATGTGGAGAATGCGAAAGTATGTGTCTGATGAGGGCAAATACCAGGCCTAACCTAGACATAACATGCGTTATCCTCTAAAATATTGATCGAAACAAGGTTTAATGGACTGTTTCAGTGTGCTACCACATTACTACGTGATCCAAACCAGAAAAAACACAGGATCCGTTCAACAAGTATGTGAAGAATGCGAAAGTATGTGTCTGATGAGGGCAAATCCCAGGCCTAACCTAGACAGAACATGCGTTATCCTCTAAAATAGTGATCGAAACCAGGTTTAATGGTCTGTTTCAGTGTGCTACCACATTACTACGTGTTCCAAACCAGAAAAAACTCAGGATCCGTTCAACAAGTATGTGAAGAATGCGAAAGTATGTGTCTGATGAGGGCAAATCCCAGGCCTAACCTAGACCTAACATGCGCTACCCTCAAAAATACTGGTCGAAACCAGTTTTAATCGACTGTTTCCGTGTGGTATCACATTACTATGTGATCCAAACCAGAAAAAAACCCAGGATCTGTACAACAAGTATGTGAAGAATGCGAAAGTATGAGCCTGAACGAGGGCAAATCCCGGACCTATCCCAGACATAACTTGCGTTATCCTCTAAAATATTGGTCGAAACCAGGTTTAATCGACTATTTCAGTGTGGTACGACAATACTACGTGATCGAAACCAGAAAAATACCCAGGATCTGTTCAACAAGTATGTGGAGAACGCGGAAATATGAGCCTGACGAGGGCAAATCCCAGGCCTAACCTAGACCTAACATGCGCTATCCTCTAAAATATTGATCGAAACCAGGTTAAATGGACTGTTTTAGTGTGGTACCGCATTACTACAGGATCCAAACTAGAAAAAGTCCAGAATCTGGCCATCAAGTATGAGAAATATGCGAAAGTACGAGCCGGATGAGAGCAAATCCCAGACCTATCCCAGACCCAACATGCGTTATCCTCTAAGACATCTATCAAGACCAGGTTTAATTGAATGTTTCAGTGTGGTACCACATTACTACGTGATCCAAACCACAAAAAACCCTGGATCCGTTCAACAAGTATGTGACGAATGCGACAGTATGTGTCTGATGAGGGCAAATCCCAGGCCTAACCTAGATCTAACATGCGTTATCCTCAAAAATATTGATCGAAACAAGGTTTAATGGACTGTTTCAGTGTGCTACCACATTACTACGTGATCCAAACCAGAAAAAACACAGCATCCGTTCAACAAGTATGTGAAGAATGCGAAAGTATGTGTCTGATGAGGGCAAATTCCAGGCCTAACCTAGACAGAACATGCGTTATCCTCTAAAATATTGATCGAAACCAGGTTTCATGGACTGTTTCAGTGTGCTACCACATTACTACGTGATCCAAACCAGAAAAAACTCAGGATCCGTTCAACAAGTATGTGAAGAATGCGAAAGTATGTGTCTGATGAGGGCAAATCCCAGGCCTAACCTAGACCTAACATGCGCTACCCTCAAAAATACTGGTCGAAACCAGTTTTAATCGACTGTTTCAGTGTGGTATCACATTACTATGTGATCCAAACCAGAAAAAAACCCAGGATCTGTACAACAAGTATGTGAAGAATGCGAAAGTATGAGCCTGAACGAGGGCAAATCCCGGACCTATCCCAGACATAACTTGCGTTATCCTCTAAAATATCGGTCGAAACCAGGTTTAATCGACTATTTCAGTGTGGTACCACATTACTACGTGATCCAAACCAGAAAAATACCCAGGATCTGTTCAACAAGTATGTGGAGAACGCGGAAATATGAGCCTGACGAGGGCAAATCCCGGACCTATCCCAGACATAACTTGTGTTATCCTCTAAAATATTTATCAAGATCAGGTTTAATTGAATGTTTCAGTGTGGTACCACATTACTACGTGATCCAAACCACAAAAAACCCAGGATCCGTTCAACAAGTATGTGACGAATGCGAAAGTATGTGTCTGATGAGGGCAAATCCCAGGCCTAACCTAGATCTAACATGCGTTATCCTCAAAAATATTGATCGAAACCAGGTTTAATCGACTGTTTCAGTGTGCTTCCACATTACTACGTGATCCAAACCTGAAAAAACTCAGGATCCGTTCAACAAGTATGTGAAGAATGCGAAAGTATGTGTCTGATGAGGGCAAATCCCAGGCCTAACCTAGACCTAACATGCGCTACCCTCAAAAATACTGGTCGAAACAAGTTATAATCGACTGTTTCAGTGTGGTATCACATTACTATGTGATCCAAACCAGAAAAAAACCCAGGATCTGTACAACAAGTATGTGAAGAATGCGAAAGTATGAGCCTGAACGAGGGCAAATCCCGGACCTATCCCAGACATAACTAGCGTTATCCTCTAAAATATTGGTCGAAACCAGGTTTAATCGACTATTTCAGTGTGGTACCACATTACTACGTGATCCAAACCAGAAAAATACCGAGGATCTGTTCAACAAGTATGTGGAGAACGCGGAAATATGAGCCTGACGAGGGCAAATCCCGGACCTATCCCAGACATAACTTGCGTTATCCTCTAAAATATTGGTCGAAACCAGGTTTAATCGACTATTTCAGTGTGGTACCACATTACTACGTGATCCAAACCAGAAAAAACCCAGGCTCCGTTCAACAAGTATGTGACGAATGCGAAAGTATGTGTGTGATGAGGGCAAATCCCAGGCCTAACCTAGACCTAACATGAGTTATCCTCGAAAATATTGATCGAAACCAGGTTTAATCGACTGTTTCAGTGTGGTGCCACATTACTACCTGATCCAAACCAGAAAAATACCCAGGATCTGTTCAACAAGTATGTGAAGAACGCGAAAATATGACCCTGATGAGGGCAAATCCCAGTCCTATACCAGACCTAACTTGCGTTAACCTCTAAAATATTGATGGAAACCTGGTGTAATTGACTGTTTCAGTGTGGTACTACATTACTACGTGATCCAATCCAGAAAAAGCCCTGGATCTAGCCATCAAGTACGAGTAATATGCGAAAGTATGAGCCTGATGAGGGGCAAATCCTAGACCTAACACAGACCTAACATGCGTTATCCTCTAAAACATTTATCAAGACCAGGTTTAATTGAATGTTTCAGTGTGGTACCACATTACTACGTGATCCAAACCACAAAAAATCCAGGATCCGTTCAACAAGTATGTGACGAATGCGAAAGTATGTGTCTGATGAGGGCAAATCCCAGGCCTAACCTAGATCTAACATGCGTTATCCTCAAAAATATTGATCGAAACCAGGTTTAATGGACTTTTTCACTGTGGTACCACATTACTACGTGATCCAAACCAGAAAAATACCCAGGATCTGTTCAACAAGTATGTGGAGAACGCGGAAATATGAGCCTGACGAGGGCAAATCCCGGACCTATCCCAGACATAACTTTTTTTTTTTTTTTTTTTTTTTTTTTTTTTTTTTGTCGTGGGGAAAATCTTCGAAAGACTCCCTCCCACCTCCTTGGGGAGAGGTGGGAGGGGTGTGTGGGATTCCCCGCGCCCGTACAACGACAGGCGCGGGACCTACCCACTAAAAACCCCACGGTGTCCCTTCGGCACGCTTTGGGAGGATACCGGGAATCGCTCGAAGCATTCTTCCGGTATCCTCCCCGTGCCCGCGCTTTCGCGCCCATCCCCCGGGGGGACAATCGGTCCCCCCAGTAGACACACTGCCTCATAGCGGCGGGACGGGGCCACTCCATCCCGCCGCTATCCGTCCCGGGGCCGCGATTAGTGGCGGCTACGAGCCCCAACTCGCAACCGCCCGCGACCCCGTTTCCATCCCTCGGCGGCCGGGCGTTCATGGCCGCACCAGACCGCCGAGGGTGCCTCCCCTTGCGTCGGACCGGTAGGGGATGGCACTCCTACCCCCAACCGGTCCGACCCGGCGCCGCCTGGCGGGAGGAGGGTCCCCTCAGGACCCCCCTCCCAGCCTAGGTCATCCGCCACGCCGAGGCGGCCGCCCGCGACGCCTCGCGACCGGGCGACGACCTCGGGCCACCGCACGAGCGCGCGCTTCAGCACGCCGCTGAAGCTCGCGCTCCCTCCCCGCGGCCTCCTTCTGCAACATTACGTTCTCGCAGAAGGAGGCCACGGATCCCAGACATAACTTGCGTTATCCTCTAAAATATTGGTCGAAACCAGGTTTAATCGACTATTTCAGTGTGGTACCACATTACTACGTGATCCAAACCAGAAAAAACCCAGGCTCCGTTCAACAAGTATGTGACGAATGCGAAAGTATGTGTGTGATGAGGGCAAATCCCAGGCCTAACCTAGACCTAACATGAGTTATCCTCGAAAATATTGATCGAAACCAGATTTAATCGACTGTTTCAGTGTGGTGCCACATTACTACCTGATCCAAACCAGAAAAATACCCAGGATCTGTTCAACAAGTATGTGAAGAACGCGAAAATATGACCCTGATGAGGGCAAATCCCAGCCCTATACCAGACCTAACTTGCGTTGACCTCTAAAATATTGATGGAAACCTGGTTTAATTGACTGTTTCAGTGTGGTACTACATTACTACGTGATCCAATCCAGAAAAAGCCCTGGATCTAGCCATCAAGTATGAGTAATATGCGAAAGTATGAGCCTGATGAGGGGCAAATCCTAGACCTAACCCAGACCTAACATGCGTTATCCTCTAAAATATTTGTCAAGACCAGGTTTAATTGAATGTTTCAGTGTGGTACCACATTACTACGTGATCCAAACCTGAAAAAATCCAGGATCTGTTCAACAAGTATGTGGAGAATGCGAAAGTATGTGTCTGATGAGGGCAAATCCCAGGCCTAACCTAGACCTAACATGAGTTATCCTCGAAAATATTGATCGAAACCAGATTTAATCGACTGTTTCAGTGTGGTACCACAATACTACGTGATCCAAACCAGAAAAAAACCCAGGATCTGTTCAACAAGTATGTGAAGAACGCGAAAATATGACCCTGATGAGGGCAAATCCCAGCCCTATACCAGACCTAACTTGCGTTGACCTCTAAAATATTGATGGAAACCTGGTTTAATTGACTGTTTCAGTGTGGTACCACAATACTACGTGATCCAAACCAGAAAAATACCCAGGATCTGTTCAACAAGTATGTGGAGAACGCGGAAATATGAGCCTGACGAGGGCAAATCCCAGGCCTAACCTAGACCTAACATGCGCTATCCTCTAAAATATTGATCGAAACCAGGTTAAATGGACTGTTTCAGTGTGGTACCACATTACTACGTGATCCAAACCAGAAAAAGCCCTGGATCTAGCCATCAAGTATGAGTAATATGCGAAAGTATGAGCCTGATGAGGGGCAAATCCTAGACCTAACCCAGACCTAACATGCGTTATCCTCTAAAATATTTATCAAGACCAGGTTTAATTGAATGTTTCAGTGTGGTACCACATTACTACGTGATCCAAACCACAAAAAACCCAGGATCCGTTCAACAAGTATGTGACGAATGCGAAAGTATGTGTCTGATGAGGGCAAATCCCAGGCCTAACCTAGACCTAACATGCGCTACCCTCAAAAATACTGGTCGAAACCATGTTTAATCGACTGTTTCAGTGTGGTATCACATTACTATGTGACCCAAACCAGAAAAAAACCCAGGATCTGTACAACAAGTATGTGAAGAATGCGAAAGTATGAGCCTGAACGAGGGCAAAACCCGGACCTATCCCAGACATAACTTGCGTTATCCTCTAAAATATCGGTCGAAACCAGGTTTAATCGACTATTTCAGTGTGGTACCACGTTACTACGTGATCCAAACCAGAAAAATCCAGGATCTGTTCAACAAGTATGTGGAGAATGCGAAAGTATGTGTCTGATGAGGGCAAATCCCAGGCCTAACCTAGACATAACATGCGTTATCCTCTAAAATTTTGATCGAAACCAGGTTAAATGGACTGTTTTAGTGTGGTACCGCATTACTACAGGATCCAAACTAGAAAAAGTCCAGAATCTGGCCATCAAGTATGAGAAATATGCGAAAGTACGAGCCTGATCAGGGCAAATCCCAGACCTATCCCAGACCTAACTTGCGTTGTCCTCTAAAATATTGGTCGAAACCAGATTTAATCGACTATTTCAGTGTGGTACCACATTACTACGTGATCCGAACCAGAAAAAACTCAGGATCCGTTCAACAAGTATGTGACGAATGCGAAAGTATGTGTCTGATGAGGGCAAATCCCAGGCCTAACCTAGATCTAACATGCGTTATCCTCAAAAATATTGATCGAAACCAGGTTTAATGGACTTTTTCAGTGTGGTACCACATCACTACGTGATCCAAACCAGAAAAATACCCAGGATCCGTTCAACAAGTATGTGAAGAATGCGAAAGTATGTGTCTGATGAGGGCAAATCCCAGGCCTATCCCAGACATAACTTGCGTTATCCTCTAAAATATTGGTCGAAACCAGGTTTAATCGACTATTTCAGTGTGGTACCACATTACTACGTGATCCGAACCAGAAAAAACCCAGGCTCCGTTCAACAAGTATGTGACGAATGCGAAAGTATGTGTGTGATGAGGGCAAATCCCAGGCCTAACCTAGACCTAACATGCGTTATCCTCGAAAATATTGATCGGAACAAGGTCTAATGGACTGTTTCAGTGTGCTACCACATTACTACGTGATCCAAGCCAGAAAAAACACAGGATCCGTTCAACAAGTATGTGAAGATTGCGAAAGTATGTGTCTGATGAGGGCAAATCCCAGGCCTAACCTAGACAGAACATGCGTTATCCTCTAAAATATTGATGGAAACCTGGTTTAATTGACTGTTTCAGTGTGGTACTACATTACTACGTGATCCAATCCAGAAAAAGCCCTGGATCTAGCCATCAAGTATGAGTAATATGCGAAAGTATGAGCCTGATGAGGGGCAAATCCTAGACCTAACCCAGACCTAACATGCGTTATCCTCTAAAATATTTATCAAGACCAGGTTTAATTGAATGTTTCAGTGTGGTGCCACATTACTACGTGATCTAAACCTGAAAAAATCCAGGATCTGTTCAACAAGTATGTGGAGAATGCGAAAGTATGTGTCTGATGAGGGCAAATCCCAGGCCTAACCTAGACATAACATGCGTTATCCTCTAAAATATTGATCGAAACCAGGTTAAATGGACTGCTTTAGTGTGGTACCGCATTACTACAGGATCCAAACTAGAAAAAGTCCAGAATCTGGCCATCAAGTATGAGAAATATGCGAAAGTACGAGCCGGATGAGGGCAAATCCCAGGACTAACCTAGATCTAACATGCGTTATCCTCAAAAATATTGATCGAAACCAGGTTTAATGGACTTTTTCAGTGTGGTACCACATCACTACGTGATCCAAACCAGAAAAATACCCAGGATCCGTTCAACAAGTATGTGAAGAATGCGAAAGTATGTGTCTGATGTGGGAAAATCCCAGGCCTAACCTAGACCTAACATGCGTTATCCTCTAAAATATTGATCGAAACAAGGTTTAATGGACTGTTTCAGTGTGCTACCACATTACTACGTGATCCAAACCAGAAAAAACACAGGATCCGTTCAACAAGTATGTGGAGAACGCGGAAATATGTGTCTGATGAGGGCAAATCCCAGGCCTAACCTAGACAGAACATGCGTTATCCTCTAAAATATTGATCGAAACCAGGTTTAATGGACTGCTTCAGTGTGCTACCACATTACTACGTGATCCAAACCAGAAAAAACTCAGGATCCGTTCAACAAGTATGTGAAGAATGCGAAAGTATGTGTCTGATGAGGGCAAATCCCAGGCCTAACCTAGTCCTAACATGCGCTACCCTCAAAAATACTGGTCGAAACCAGTTTTAATCGACTGTTTCAGTGTGGTATCACATTACTATGTGATCCAAACCAGAAAAAATCCCAGGATCTGTACAACAAGTATGTGAAGAATGCGAAAGTATGAGCCTGAACGAGGGCAAATCCCGGACCTATCCCAGACATAACTTGCGTTATCCTCTAAAATATCGGTCGAAACCAGGTTTAATCGACTATTTCAGTGTGGTACCACATTACTACGTGATCCAAACCAGAAAAATACCCAGGATCTGTTCAACAAGTATGTGGAGAACGCGGAAATATGAGCCTGACGAGGGCAAATCCCGGACCTATCCCAGACATAACTTGTGTTATCCTCTAAAATATTTATCAAGACCAGGTTTAATTGAATGTTTCAGTGTGGTACCACATTACTACGTGATCCAAACCACAAAAAACCCAGGATCCGTTCAACAAGTATGTGACGAATGCGAAAGTATGTGTCTGATGAGGGCAAATCCCAGGCCTAACCTAGATCTAACATGCGTTATCCTCAAAAATATTGATCGAAACCAGGTTTAATGGACTTTTTCAGTGTGGTACCACATCACTACTTGATCCAAACCAGAAAAATACCCAGGATCCGTTCAACAAGTATGTGAAGAATGCGAAAGTATGTGTCTGGTGAGGGAAAATCCCAGGCCTAACCTAGACCTAACATGCGTTATCCTCTAAAATATTGATCGAAACAAGGTTTAATGGACTGTTTTAGTGTGGTACCGCATTACTACAGGATCCAAACTAGAAAAAAACCCAGGATCTGTACAACAAGTATGTGAAGAATGCGAAAGTATGAGCCTGAACGAGGGCAAATCCCGGACCTATCCCGGACATAACATGCGTTATCCTCTAAAATATTGGTCGAAACCAGGTTTAATCGACTATTTCAGTGTGGTACCACATTACTATGTGATCCAAACCAGAAAAAAACCCAGGATCTGTACAACAAGTATGTGGAGAACGCGGAAATATGAGCCTGACGAGGGCAAATCCCGGACCTATCCCAGACATAACTTGCGTTATCCTCTAAAATATCGGTCGAAACCAGGTTTAATCGACTATTTCAGTGTGGTACCACATTACTACGTGATCCAAACCAGAAAAAGCCCTGGATCTAGCCATCAAGTATGAGTAATATGCGAAAGTATGAGCCTGATGAGGGGCAAATCCTAGACCTACCCCAGACCTAACGTGCGTTATCCTCTAAAATATTTATCAAGACCAGGTTTAATTGAATGTTTCAGTGTGGTACCACATTACTACGTGATCCAAACCTGAAAAAATCCAGGATCTGTTCAACAAGTATGTGGAGAATGCGAAAGTATGTGTCTGATGAGGGCAAATCCCAGGCCTAACCTAGACCTAACATGCGTTATCCTCTAAAATATTGATCGAAACAAGGTTTAATGGACTGTTTCAGTGTGCTACCACATTACTACGTGATCCAAACCAGAAAAAACACAGGATCCGTTCAACAAGTATGTGAAGAATGCGAAAGTATGTGTCTGATGAGGGCAAATCCCAGGCCTAACCTAGACAGAACATGCGTTATCCTCTAAAATATTGATCGAAACCAGGTTTAATGGACTGTTTCAGTGTACTACCACATTACTACGTGATCCAAACCAGAAAAAACTCAGGATCCGTTCAACAAGTATGTGAAGACTGCGAAAGTATGTGTCTGATGAGGGCAAATCCCAGGCCTAACCTAGACCTAACATGCGCTACCCTCAAAAATACTGGCCGAAACCAGTTTTAATCGACTGTTTCAGTGTGGTATCACATTACTATGTGATCCAAACCAGAAAAAAACCCAGGATCTGTACAACAAGTATGTGAAGAATGCGAAAGTATGAGCCTGAACGAGGGCAAATCCCGGACCTATCCCAGACATAACTTGCGTTATCCTCTAAAATATTGGTCGAAACCAGGTTTAATCGACTATTTCAGTGTGGTACCACATTACTACGTGATCCAAACCAGAAAAATACCCAGGATCTGTTCAACAAGTATGTGGTGAACGCGGAAATATGAGCCTGACGAGGGCAAATCCCGGACCTATCCCAGACATAACTTGCGTTATCCTCTAAAATATTGGTCGAAACCAGGTTTAATCGACTATTTCAGTGTGGTACCACATTACTACGTGATCCAAACCAGAAAAAGCCCTGGATCTAGCCATCAAGTATGAGTAATATGCGAAAGTATGAGCCTGATGAGGGGCAAATCCTAGACCTAACCCAGACCTAACATGCGTTATCCTCTAAAATATTTATCAAGACCAGGTTTAATTGAATGTTTCAGTGTGGTACCACATTACTACGTGATCCAAACCACAAAAAACCCAGGATCCGTTCAACAAGTATGTGACGAATGCGAAAGTATGTGTCTGATGAGGGCAAATCCCAGGCCTAACCTAGACCTAACATGCGCTACCCTCAAAAATACTGGTCGAAACCAGTTTTAATCGACTGTTTCAGTGTGGTATCACATTACTATGTGACCCAAACCAGAAAAAAACCCAGGATCTGTACAACAAGTATGTGAAGAATGCGAAAGTATGAGCCTGAACGAGGGCAAATCCCGGACCTATCCCAGACATAACTTGCGTTATCCTCTAAAATATCGGTCGAAACCAGGTTTAATCGACTATTTCAGTGTGGTACCACATTACTACGTGATCCAAACCAGAAAAATCCAGGATCTGTTCAACAAGTATGTGGAGAATGCGAAAGTATGTGTCTGATGAGGGCAAATCCCAGGCCTAACCTAGACATAACATGCGTTATCCTCTAAAATTTTGATCGAAACCAGGTTAAATGGACTGTTTTAGTGTGGTACCGCATTACTACAGGATCCAAACTAGAAAAAGTCCAGAATCTGGCCATCAAGTATGAGAAATATGCGAAAGTACGAGCCTGATCAGGGCAAATCCCAGACCTATCCCAGACCTAACTTGCGTTGTCCTCTAAAATATTGGTCGAAACCAGATTTAATCGACTATTTCAGTGTGGTACCACATTACTACGTGATCCGAACCAGAAAAAACTCAGGATCCGTTCAACAAGTATGTGACGAATGCGAAAGTATGTGTCTGATGAGGGCAAATCCCAGGCCTAACCTAGATCTAACATGCGTTATCCTCAAAAATATTGATCGAAACCAGGTTTAATGGACTTTTTCAGTGTGGTACCACATCACTACGTGATCCAAACCAGAAAAAACACAGGATCCGTTCAACAAGTATGTGAAGATTGCGAAAGTATGTGTCTGATGAGGGCAAATCCCAGGCCTAACCTAGACAGAACATGCGTTATCCTCTAAAATATTGATGGAAACCTGGTTTAATTGACTGTTTCAGTGTGGTACTACATTACTACGTGATCCAATCCAGAAAAAGCCCTGGATCTAGCCATCAAGTATGAGTAATATGCGAAAGTATGAGCCTGATGAGGGGCAAATCCTAGACCTAACCCAGACCTAACATGCGTTATCCTCTAAAATATTGATCGAAACCAGGTTTAATCGACTGTTTCAGTGTGGTGCCACATTACTACCTGATCCAAACCAGAAAAATACCCAGGATCTGTTCAAGAAGTATCTGAAGAACGCGAAAATATGACCCTGATGAGGGCAAATCCCAGGCCCAACCTAGACATAACATGCGTAATCCTCTAAAATATTGATCGAAACCAGGTTAAATGGACTGTTTTAGTGTGGTACCGCATTACTACAGGATCCAAACTAGAAAAAGTCCAGAATCTGGCCATCAAGTATGAGAAATATGCGAAAGTACGAGCCGGATGAGAGCAAATCCCAGACCTATCCCAGACCCAACATGCGTTATCCTCTAAAACATTTATCAAGACCAGGTTTAATTGAATGTTTCAGGGTGGTACCACATTACTACGTGATCCAAACCACAAAAAACCCAGGTTCCGTTCAACAAGTATGTGACGAATGCGAAAGTATGTGTCTGATGAGGGCAAATCCCAGGCCTAACCTAGACCTAACATACGTTATCCTCTAAAATATTGATCGAAACCAGGTTTAATGGACTTTTTCAGTGCGGTACCACATCACTACATGATCCAAACCAGAAAAATACCCAGGATCTGTTCAACAAGTATGTGAAGAATGCGAAAGTATGTGTCTGATGAGGGCAAATCCCAGGCCTAACCTAGACAGAACATGCGATATCCTCTAAAATATTGATCGAAACCAGGTTTAATGGACTGTTTCAGTGTTCTACCACATTACTACGTGATCCAAACCAGAAAAAACCCAGGATCCGTTCAACAAGTATGTGACGAATGCGAAAGTATGTGTCTGATGAGGGCAAATCCCAGGCCTAACCTAGATCTAACATGCGTTACCCTCAAAAATATTGATCGAAACCAGGTTTAATGGACTTTTTCAGTGTGGTACCACACTACTACGTGATCCAAACCAGAAAAAACCCAGGCTCCGTTCAACAAGTATGTGACGAATGCGAAAGTATGTGTCTGATGAGGGCAAATCCCAGGCCTAACCTAGATCTAACATGCGTTATCCTCAAAAATATTGATCGAAACCAGGTTTAATCGACTGTTTCAGTGTGGTGCCACATTACTACCTGATCCAAACCAGAAAAATACCCAGGATCTGTTCAAGAAGTATCTGAAGAACGCGAAAATATGACCCTGATGAGGGCAAATCCCAGGCCTATCCCAGACATAACTTGCGTTATCCTCTAAGATATTGGTCGAAACCAGGTTTAATCGTCTATTTCAGTGTGGTACCACATTACTACGTGATCCAAACCAGAAAAAACCCAGGCTCCGTTCAACAAGTATGTGACGAATGCGAAAGTATGTGTGTGATGAGGGCAAATCCCAGGCCTAACCTAGACCTAACATGAGTTATCCTCGAAAATATTGATCGAAACCAGGTTTAATCGACTGTTTCAGTGTGGTGCCACATTACTACCTGATCCAAACCAGAAAAATACCCAGGATCTGTTCAAGAAGTATCTGAAGAACGCGAAAATATGACCCTGATGAGGGCAAATCCCAGGCCCAACCTAGACATAACATGCGTTATCCTCTAAAATATTGATCGAAACCAGGTTAAATGGACTGTTTTAGTGTGGTACCGCATTACTACAGGATCCAAACTAGAAAAAGTCCAGAATCTGGCCATCAAGTATGAGAAATATGCGAAAGTACGAGCCGGATGAGAGCAAATCCCAGACCTATCCCAGACCCAACATGCGTTATCCTCTAAAACATTTATCAAGACCAGGTTTAATTGAATGTTTCAGGGTGGTACCACATTACTACGTGATCCAAACCACAAAAAACCCAGGTTCCGTTCAACAAGTATGTGACGAATGCGAAAGTATGTGTCTGATGAGGGCAAATCCCAGGCCTAACCTAGACCTAACATACGTTATCCTCTAAAATATTGATCGAAACCAGGTTTAATGGACTTTGTCAGTGCGGTACCACATCACTACATGATCCAAACCAGAAAAATACCCAGGATCCGTTCAACAAGTATGTGAAGAATGCGAAAGTATGTGTCTGATGAGGGCAAATCCCAGGCCTAACCTAGACAGAACATGCGATATCCTCTAAAATATTGATCGAAACCAGGTTTAATGGACTGTTTCAGTGTTCTACCACATTACTACGTGATCCAAACCAGAAAAAACCCAGGATCCGTTCAACAAGTATGTGACGAATGCGAAAGTATGTGTCTGATGAGGGCAAATCCCAGGCCTAACCTAGATCTAACATGCGTTATCCTCAAAAATATTGATCGAAACCAGGTTTAATGGACTTTTTCAGTGCGGTACCACATCACTACATGATCCAAACCAGAAAAATACCCAAGATCCGTTCAACAAGTATGTGAAGAATGCGAATGTATGTGTCTGATGAGGGCAAATCCCAGGCCTAACCTAGACAGAACATGCGATATCCTCTAAAATATTGATCGAAACCAGGTTTAATAGACTGTTTCAGTGTTCTACCACATTACTACGTGATCCAAACCAGAAAAAACCCAGGATCCGTTCAACAAGTATGTGACGAATGCGAAAGTATGTGTCTGATGAGGGCAAATCCCAGGCCTAACCTAGATCTAACATGCGTTATCCTCAAAAATATTGATCGAAACCAGGTTTAATGGACTTTTTCAGTGTGGTACCACATTACTACGTGATCCAAACCAGAAAAAACCCAGGCTCCGTTCAACAAGTATGTGACGAATGCGAAAGTATGTGTCTGATGAGGGCAAATCCCAGGCCTAACCTAGATCTAACATGCGTTATCCTCAAAAATATTGATCGAAACCAGGTTTAATGGACTTTTTCAGTGTGGTACCACATCACTACGTGATCCAAACCAGAAAAAACACAGGATCCGTTCAACAAGTATGTGAAGATTGCGAAAGTATGTGTCTGATGAGGGCAAATCCCAGGCCTAACCTAGACAGAACATGCGTTATCCTCTAAAATATTGATGGAAACCTGGTTTAATTGACTGTTTCAGTGTGGTACTACATTACTACGTGATCCAATCCAGAAAAAGCCCTGGATCTAGCCATCAAGTATGAGTAATATGCGAAAGTATGAGCCTGATGAGGGGCAAATCCTAGACCTAACCCAGACCTAACATGCGTTATCCTCTAAAATATTGATCGAAACCAGGTTTAATCGACTGTTTCAGTGTGGTGCCACATTACTACCTGATCCAAACCAGAAAAATACCCAGGATCTGTTCAAGAAGTATCTGAAGAACGCGAAAATATGACCCTGATGAGGGCAAATCCCAGGCCCAACCTAGACATAACATGCGTTATCCTCTAAAATATTGATCGAAACCAGGTTAAATGGACTGTTTTAGTGTGGTCCCGCATTACTACAGGATCCAAACTAGAAAAAGTCCAGAATCTGGCCATCAAGTATGAGAAATATGCGAAAGTACGAGCCGGATGAGAGCAAATCCCAGACCTATCCCAGACCCAACATGCGTTATCCTCTAAAACATTTATCAAGACCAGGTTTAATTGAATGTTTCAGGGTGGTACCACATTACTACGTGATCCAAACCAGAAAAAACGCAGGATCCGTTCAACAAGTATGTGAAGAATGCGAAAGTATGTGTCTGATGAGGGCAAATCCCAGGCCTAGCCTAGACAGAACATGCGTTATCCTCTAAAATATTGATCGAAACCAGGTTTAATGGACTGTTTCAGTGTGCTACCACATTACTACGTGATCCAAACCAGAAAAAGCTCAGGATCCGTTCAACAAGTATGTGAAGAATGCGAAAGTATGTGTGTGATGAGGGCAAATCCCAGGCCTAACCTAGACCTAACATGCGCTACCCTCAAAAATACTGGTCGAAACCAGTTTTAATCGACTGTTTCAGTGTGGTATCACATTACTATGTGATCCAGAAAAAAACCCAGGATCTGTACAACAAGTATGTGAAGAATGCGAAAGTATGAGCCTGAACGAGGGCAAATCCCGGACCTATCCCAGACATAACTTGCGTTATCCTCTAAAATATCGGTCGAAACCAGGTTTAATCGACTATTTCAGTGTGGTACCACATTACTACGTGATCCAAACCAGAAAAATACCCAGGATCTGTTCAACAAGTATGTGGAGAACGCGGAAATATGAGCCTGACGAGGGCAAATCCCGGACCTATCCCAGACATAACTTGCGTTATCCTCTAAAATATTGGTCGAAACCAGGTTTAATCGACTATTTCAGTGTGGTACCACATTACTACGTGATCCAAACCAGAAAAAGCCCTGGATCTAGCCTACAAGTATGAGTAATATGCGAAAGTATGAGCCTGATGAGGGGCAAATCCTAGACCTAACCCAGACCTAACATGCGTTATCCTCTAAAATATTTATCAAGACCAGGTTTAATTGAATGTTTCAGTGTGGTACCACATTACTACGTGATCCAAACCTGAAAAAATCCAGGATCTGTTCAACAAGTATGTGGAGAATGCGAAAGTATGTGTCTGATGAGGGCAAATCCCAGGCCTAACCTAGACATAACATGCGTTATCCTCAAAAATATTGATCGAAACCAGGTTAAATGGACTGTTTTAGTGTGGTACCGCATTACTACAGGATCCAAACTAGAAAAAGTCCAGAATCTGGCCATCAAGTATGAGAAATATGCGAAAGTACGAGCCGGATGAGAGCAAATCCCAGACCTATCCCAGACCCAACATGCGTTATCCTCTAAAACATTTATCAAGACCAGGTTTAATTGAATGTTTCAGTGTGGTACCACATTACTACGTGATCCAAACCACAAAAAACCCAGGAGCCGTTCAACAAGTATGTGACGAATGCGAAAGTATGTGTCTGATGAGGGCAAATCCCAGGCCTAACCTAGATCTAACATGCGTTATCCTCAAAAATATTGATCGAAACCAGGTTTAATGGACTTTTTCAGTGTGGTACCACATCACTACGTGATCCAAACCAGAAAAATACCCAGGATCCGTTCAACAAGTATGTGAAGAATGCGAAAGTATGTGTCTGATGAGGGCAAATCCCAGGCCTAACCTAGACAGAACATGCGTTATCCTCTAAAATATTGATCGAAACCAGGTTTAATGGACTGTTTCAGTGTGCTACCACATTACTACGTGATCCAAACCAGAAAAAACTCAGGATCCGTTCAACAAGTATGTGAAGAATGCGAAAGTATGTGTCTGATGAGGGCAAATCCCAGGCCTAACCTAGATCTAACATGCGCTACCCTCAAAAATACTGGTCGAAACCAGTTTTAATCGACTGTTTCAGTGTGGTATCACATTACTATGTGATCCAAACCAGAAAAAAACCTAGGATCTGTACAACAAGTATGTGACGAATGCGAAAGTATGTGTCTGATGAGGGCAAATCCCAGGCCTATCCCAGACATAACTTGCGTTATCCTCTAAAATATTGGTCGAAACCAGGTTTAATCGACTATTTCAGTGAGGTACCACATTACTACGTGATCCAAACCAGAAAAAACCCAGGCTCCGTTCAACAAGTATGTGACGAATGCGAAAGTATGTGTGTGATGAGGGCAAATCCCAGGCCTAACCTAGACCTAACATGAGTTATCCTCGAAAATATTGATCGAAACCAGGTTTAATCGACTGTTTCAGTGTGGTGCCACATTACTACCTGATCCAAACCAGAAAAATACCCAGGATCTGTTCAACAGGTATGTGAAGAACGCGAAAGTATGTGTGTGATGAGGGCAAATCCCGGACCTATCCCAGACATAACTTGCGTTATCCTCTAAAATATTGGTCGAAACCAGGTTTATTCGACTATTTCAGTGTGGTACCACATTACTACGTGATCCAAACCAGAAAAATACCCAGGATCTGTTCAACAAGTATGTGACGAATGCGAAAGTATGTGTGTGATGAGGGCAAATCCCGGACCTATCCCAGACATAACTTGCGTTATCCTCTAAAATATTGGTCGAAACCAGGTTTAATCGACTATTTCAGTGAGGTACCACATTACTACGTGATCCAATCAACAAAAAACCCAGGATCCGTTCAACAAGTATGTGACGAATGCGAAAGTATGTGTCTGATGAGGGCAAATCCCAGGCCTAACCTAGATCTAACATGCGTTATCCTCAAAAATATTGATCGAAACCAGGTTTAATGGACTTTTTCAGTGTGGTACCACATCACTACGTGATCCAAACCAGAAAAATACCCAGGATCCGTTCAACAAGTATGTGAAGAATGCGAAAGTATGTGTCTGATGAGGGCAAATCCCAGGCCTATCCCAGACATAACTTGCGTTATCCTCTAAGATATTGGTCGAAACCAGGTTTAATCGTCTATTTCAGTGTGGTACCACATTACTACGTGATCCAAACCAGAAAAAACCCAGGCTCCGTTCAACAAGTATGTGACGAATGCGAAAGTATGTGTGTGATGAGGGCAAATCCCAGGCCTAACCTAGACCTAACATGAGTTATCCTCGAAAATATTGATCGAAACCAGGTTAAATGGACTGTTTTAGTGTGGTACCGCATTACTACAGGATCCAAACTAGAAAAAGTCCAGAATCTGGCCATCAAGTATGAGAAATATGCGAAAGTACGAGCCGGATGAGAGCAAATCCCAGACCTATCCCAGACCCAACATGCGTTATCCTCTAAAACATTTATCAAGACCAGGTTTAATTGAATGTTTCAGTGTGGTACCACATTACTACGTGATCCAAACCACAAAAAACCCAGGATCCGTTCAACAAGTATGTCACGAATGCGAAAGTATGTGTCTGATGAGGGCAAATCCCAGGCCTAACCTAGATCTAACATGCGTTATCCTCAAAAATATTGATCGAAACCAGGTTTAATGGACTTTTTCAGTGTGGTACCACATCACTACGTGATCCAAACCAGAAAAATACCCAGGATCCGTTCAACAAGTATGTGAAGAATGCGAAAGTATGTGTCTGATGAGGGCAAATCCCAGGCCTAACCTAGACAGAACATGCGTTATCCTCTAAAATATTGATCGAAACCAGGTTTAATGGACTGTTTCAGTGTGCTACCACATTACTACGTGATCCAAACCAGAAAAAACTCAGGATCCGTTCAACAAGTATGTGAAGAATGCGAAAGTATGTGTCTGATGAGGGCAAATCCCAGGCCTAACCTAGATCTAACATGCGCTACCCTCAAAAATACTGGTCGAAACCAGTTTTAATCGACTGTTTCAGTGTGGTATCACATTACTATGTGATCCAAACCAGAAAAAAACCCAGGATCTGTACAACAAGTATGTGAAGAATGCGAAAGTATGAGCCTGAACGAGGGCAAATCCCGGACCTATCCCAGACATAACTTGCGTTATCCTCTAAAATATTGGTCGAAACCAGGTTTAATCGACTATTTCAGTGTGGTACCACATTACTACGTGATCCAAACCAGAAAAATACCCAGGATCTGTTCAACAAGTATGTGGAGAGCGCGGAAATATGAGCATGACGAGGGCAAATCCCGGACCTATCCCAGACATAACTTGCGTTATCGTCTAAAATATTGGTCGAAACCAGGTTTAATCGACTATTTCAGTGTGGTACCACATTACTACGTGATCCAAACCAGAAAAAGCCCTGGATCTAGCCATCAAGTATGAGTAATACGCGAAAGTATGAGCCCGATGAGGGGCAAATCCTAGACCTAACCCAGACCTAACATGCGTTATCCTCTAAAATATTTATCAAGACCAGGTTTAATTGAATGTTTCAGTGTGGTACCACATTACTACGTGATCCAAACCTGAAAAAATCCAGGATCTGTTCAACAAGTATGTCGAGAATGCGAAAGTATGTGTCTGATGAGGGCAAATCCCAGGCCTAACCTAGACATAACATGCGTTATCCTCTAAAATATTGATCGAAACCAGGTTAAATGGACCGTTTTAGTGTGGTACCGCATTACTACAGGATCCAAACTAGAAAAAGTCCAGAATCTGGCCATCAAGTATGAGAAATATGCGAAAGTACGAGCCGGATGAGAGCAAATCCCAGACCTATCCCAGACCCAACATGCGTTATCCTCTAAAACATTTATCAAGACCAGGTTTAATTGAATGTTTCAGTGTGGTACCACATTACTACGTGATCCAAACCACAAAAAACCCAGGATCCGTTCAACAAGTATGTGACGAATGCGAAAGTATGTGTCTGATGAGGGCAAATCCCAGGCCTATCCCAGACATAACTTGCGTTATCCTCTAAAATATTGGTCGAAACCAGGTTTAATCGACTATTTCAGTGAGGTACCACATTACTACGTGATCCAAATCAGAAAAAACCCAGGCTCCGTTCAACAAGTATGTGACGAATGCGAAAGTATGTGTGTGATGAGGGCAAATCCCGGACCTATCCCAGACATAACTTGCGTTATCCTCTAAAATATTGGTCGAAACCAGGTTTAATCGACTATTTCAGTGAGGTACCACATTACTACGTGATCCAATCCACAAAAAACCCAGGATCCGTTCAACAAGTATGTGACGAATGCGAAAGTATGTGTCTGATGAGGGCAAATCCCAGGCCTAACCTAGATCTAACATGCGTTATCCTCAAAAATATTGATCGAAACCAGGTTTAATGGACTTTTTCAGTGTGGTACCACATCACTACGTGATCCAAACCAGAAAAATACCCAGGATCCGTTCAACAAGTATGTGAAGAATGCGAAAGTATGTGTCTGATGAGGGCAAATCCCAGGCCTATCCCAGACATAACTTGCGTTATCCTCAAAGATATTGGTCGAAACCAGGTTTAATCGTCTATTTCAGTGTGGTACCACATTACTACGTGATCCAAACCAGAAAAAACCCAGGCTCCGTTCAACAAGTATGTGACGAATGCGAAAGTATGTGTGTGATGAGGGCAAATCCCAGGCCTAACCTAGACCTAACATGAGTTATCCTCGAAAATATTGATCGAAACCAGGTTTAATCGACTGTTTCAGTGTGGTGCCACATTACTACCTGATCCAAACCAGAAAAATACCCAGGATCTGTTCAAGAAGTATCTGAAGAACGCGAAAATATGACCCTGATGAGGGCAAATCGCAGGCCCAACCTAGACATAACATGCGTTATCCTCTAAAATATTGATCGAAACCAGGTTAAATGGACTGTTTTAGTGTGGTACCGCATTACTACAGGATCCAAACTAGAAAAAGTCCAGAATCTGGCCATCAAGTATGAGAAATATGCGAAAGTACGAGCCGGATGAGAGCAAATCCCAGACCTATCCCAGACCCAACATGCGTTATCCTCTAAAACATTTATCAAGACCAGGTTTAATTGAATGTTGCAGTGTGGTACCACATTACTACGTGATCCAAACCACAAAAAACCCAGGATCCGTTCAACAAGTATGTGACGAATGCGAAAGTATGTGTCTGATGAGGGCAAATCCCAGGCCTAACCTAGATCTAACATGCGTTATCCTCAAAAATATTGATCGAAACCAGGTTTAATGGACTTTTTCAGTGTGGTACCACATCACTACGTGATCCAAACCAGAAAAATACCCAGGATCCGTTCAACAAGTATGTGAAGAATGCGAAAGTATGTGTCTGATGAGGGCAAATCCCAGGCCTAACCTAGACAGAACATGCGTTATCCTCTAAAATATTGATCGAAACCAGGTTTAATGGACTGTTTCAGTGTGCTACCACATTACTACGTGATCCAAACCAGAAAAAACTCAGGATCCGTTCAACAAGTATGTGAAGAATGCGAAAGTATGTGTCTGATGAGCGCAAATCCCAGGCCTAACCTAGATCTAACATGCGCTACCCTCAAAAATACTGGTCGAAACCAGTTTTAATCGACTGTTTCAGTGTGGTATCACATTACTATGTGATCCAAACCAGAAAAAAACCCAGGATCTGTACAACAAGTATGTGAAGAATGCGAAAGTATGAGCCTGAACGAGGGCAAATCCCGGACCTATCCCAGACATAACTTGCGTTATCCTCTAAAATATTGGTCGAAACCAGGTTTAATCGACTATTTCAGTGTGGTACCACATTACTACGTGATCCAAACCAGAAAAATACCCAGGATCTGTTCAACAAGTATGTGGAGAACGCGGAAATATGAGCATGACGAGGGCAAATCCCAGGCCTAACCTAGATCTAACATGCGTTATCCTCAAAAATATTGATCGAAACCAGGTTTAATGGACTTTTTCAGTGTGGTACCACATCACTACGTGATCCAAACCAGAAAAATACCCAGGATCCGTTCAACAAGTATGTGAAGAATGCGAAAGTATGTGTCTGATGAGGGCAAATCCCAGGCCTATCCCAGACATAACTTGCGTTATCCTCAAAGATATTGGTCGAAACCAGGTTTAATCGTCTATTTCAGTGTGGTACCACATTACTACGTGATCCAAACCAGAAAAAACCCAGGCTCCGTTCAACAAGTATGTGACGAATGCGAAAGTATGTGTGTGATGAGGGCAAATCCCAGGCCTAACCTAGACCTAACATGAGTTATCCTCGAAAATATTGATCGAAACCAGGTTTAATCGACTGTTTCAGTGTGGTGCCACATTACTACCTGATCCAAACCAGAAAAATACCCAGGATCTGTTCAAGAAGTATCTGAAGAACGCGAAAATATGACCCTGATGAGGGCAAATCGCAGGCCCAACCTAGACATAACATGCGTTATCCTCTAAAATATTGATCGAAACCAGGTTAAATGGACTGTTTTAGTGTGGTACCGCATTACTACAGGATCCAAACTAGAAAAAGTCCAGAATCTGGCCATCAAGTATGAGAAATATGCGAAAGTACGAGCCGGATGAGAGCAAATCCCAGACCTATCCCAGACCCAACATGCGTTATCCTCTAAAACATTTATCAAGACCAGGTTTAATTGAATGTTGCAGTGTGGTACCACATTACTACGTGATCCAAACCACAAAAAACCCAGGATCCGTTCAACAAGTATGTGACGAATGCGAAAGTATGTGTCTGATGAGGGCAAATCCCAGGCCTAACCTAGATCTAACATGCGTTATCCTCAAAAATATTGATCGAAACCAGGTTTAATGGACTTTTTCAGTGTGGTACCACATCACTACGTGATCCAAACCAGAAAAATACCCAGGATCCGTTCAACAAGTATGTGAAGAATGCGAAAGTATGTGTCTGATGAGGGCAAATCCCAGGCCTAACCTAGACAGAACATGCGTTATCCTCTAAAATATTGATCGAAACCAGGTTTAATGGACTGTTTCAGTGTGCTACCACATTACTACGTGATCCAAACCAGAAAAAACTCAGGATCCGTTCAACAAGTATGTGAAGAATGCGAAAGTATGTGTCTGATGAGCGCAAATCCCAGGCCTAACCTAGATCTAACATGCGCTACCCTCAAAAATACTGGTCGAAACCAGTTTTAATCGACTGTTTCAGTGTGGTATCACATTACTATGTGATCCAAACCAGAAAAAAACCCAGGATCTGTACAACAAGTATGTGAAGAATGCGAAAGTATGAGCCTGAACGAGGGCAAATCCCGGACCTATCCCAGACATAACTTGCGTTATCCTCTAAAATATTGGTCGAAACCAGGTTTAATCGACTATTTCAGTGTGGTACCACATTACTACGTGATCCAAACCAGAAAAATACCCAGGATCTGTTCAACAAGTATGTGGAGAACGCGGAAATATGAGCATGACGAGGGCAAATCCCGGACCTATCCCAGACATAACTTGCGTTATCCTCTAAAATATTGGTCGAAACCAGGTTTAATCGACTATTTCAGTGTGGTACCACATTACTACGTGATCCAAACCAGAAAAAGCCCTGGATCTAGCCATCAAGTATGAGTAATATGCGAAAGTATGAGCCCGATGAGGGGCAAATCCTAGACCTAACCCAGACCTAACATGCGTTATCCTCTAAAATATTGATCGAAACCAGGTTAAATGGACCGTTTTAGTGTGGTACCGCATTACTACAGGATCCAAACTAGAAAAAGTCCAGAATCTGGCCATCAAGTATGAGAAATATGCGAAAGTACGAGTCGGATGAGAGCAAATCCCAGACCTATCCCAGACCCAACATGCGTTATCCTCTAAAACATTTATCAAGACCAGGTTTAATTGAATGTTTCAGTGTGGTACCACATTACTACGTGATCCAACCCACAAAAAACCCAGGATCCGTTCAACAAGTATGTGACGAATGCGAAAGTATGTGTCTGATGAGGGCAAATCCCAGGCCTATCCCAGACATAACTTGCGTTATCCTCTAAAATATTGGTCGAAACCAGGTTTAATCGACTATTTCAGTGAGGTACCACATTACTACGTGATCCAAACCAGAAAAAACCCAGGCTCCGTTCAACAAGTATGTGACGAATGCGAAAGTATGTGTGTGATGAGGGCAAATCCCAGGCCTAACCTAGACCTAACATGAGTTATCCTCGAAAATATTGATCGAAACCAGGTTTAATCGACTGTTTCAGTGTGGTGCCACATTACTACCTGATCCAAACCAGAAAAATACCCAGGATCTGTTCAACAAGTATGTGAAGAACGCGAAAGTATGTGTGTGATGAGGGCAAATCCCGGACCTATCCCAGACATAACTTGCGTTATCCTCTAAAATATTGGTGGAAACCAGGTTTATTCGACTATTTCAGTGTGGTACCACATTACTACGTGATCCAAACCAGAAAAATACCCAGGATCTGTTCAACAAGTATGTGACGAATGCGAAAGTATGTGTGTGATGAGGGCAAATCCCGGACCTAACCCAGACATAACATGCGTTATCCTCTAAAATATTTATCAAGACCAGGTTTAATTGAATGTTTCAGTGTGGTACCACATTACTACGTGATCCAAACCTGAAAAAATCCAGGATCTGTTCAACAAGTATGTGGAGAATGCGAAAGTATGTGTCTGATGAGGGCAAATCCCAGGCCTAACCTAGACATAACATGCGTTATCCTCTAAAATACTGATCGTAACCAGGTTAAATGGACTGTTTTAGTGTGGTACCGCATTACTACAGGATCCAAACTAGAAAAAGTCTAGAATCTGGCCATCAAGAATGAGAAATATGCGAAAGTACGAGCCGGATGAGAGCAAAACCCAGACCTATCCCAGACCCAACATGCGTTATCCTCTAAAACATTTATCAAGACCAGGTTTAATTGAATGTTTCAGTGTGGTACCACATTACTACGTGATCCAAACCACAAAAAACCCAGGATCCGTTCAACAAGTATGTGGCGAATGCGAAAGTATGTGTCTGATGAGGGCAAATCCCAGGCCTAACCTAGATCTAACATGCGTTATCATCAAAAATATTGATCGAAACCAGGTTTAATGGACTTTTTCAGTGTGGTACCACATCACTACGTGATCCAAACCAGAAAAATACCCAGGATCCGTTCAACAAGTATGTGAAGAATGCGAAAGTATGTGTCTGATGAGGGAAAATCCCAGGCCTAACCTAGACCTAACATGCGTTATCCTCTAAAATATTGATCGAAACAAGGTTTAATGGACTGTTTCAGTGTGTTACCACATTACTACGTGATCCAAACCAGAAAAAACACAGGATCCGTTCAACAAGTATGTGAAGAATGCGAAAGTATGTGTCTGATGAGGGAAAATCCCAGGCCTAACCTAGACCTAACATGCGTTATCCTCTAAAATATTGATGGAAACCTGGTTTAATTGACTGTTTCAGTGTGGTACTACATTACTACCTGATCCAATCCAGAAAAAGTCCTGGATCTAGCCATCAAGTATGAGTAATATGCGAAAGTATGAGCCTGATGAGGGGCAAATCCTAGACCTAACCCAGACCTAACATGCGTTATCCTCTAAAATATTTATCAAGACCAGGTTTAATTGAATGTTTCAGTGTGGTACCACATTACTACGTGATCCAAACCTGAAAAAATCCAGGATCTGTTCAACAAGTATGTGGAGAATGCGAAAGTATGTGTCTGATGAGGGCAAATCCCAGGCCTAACCTAGACATAACATGCGTTATCCTCTAAAATATTGATCGAAACCAGGTTAAATGGACTGTTTTAGTGTGGTACCGCATTACTACAGGATCCAAACTAGAAAAAGTCCAGAATCTGGCCATCAAGTATGAGAAATATGCGAAAGTACGAGCCGGATGAGAGCAAATCCCAGACCTATCCCAGACCCAACATGCGTTATCCTCTAAAATATTGATCGAAACAAGGTTTAATGGACTGTTTCAGTGTGCTACCACATTACTACGTGATCCAAACCAGAAAAAACACAGGATCCGTTCAACAAGTATGTGAAGAATGCGAAAGCATGTGTCTGATGAGGGAAAATCCCAGGCCTAACCTAGACCTAACATGCGTTATCCTCTAAAATATTGATGGAAACCTGGTTTAATTGACTGTTTCAGTGTGGTACTACATTACTACGTGATCCAATCCAGAAAAAGCCCTGGATCTAGCCATCAAGTATGAGTAATATGCGAAAGTATGAGCCTGATGAGGGGCAAATCCTAGACCTAACCCAGACCTAACATGCGTTATCCTCTAAAATATTTATCAAGACCAGGTTTAATTGAATGTTTCAGTGTGGTACCACATTACTACGTGATCCAAACCTGAAAAAATCCAGGATCTGTTCAACAAGTATGTGGAGAATGCGAAAGTATGTGTCTGATGAGGGCAAATCCCAGGCCTAACCTAGACATAACATGCGTTATCCTCTAAAATATTGATCGAAACCAGGTTAAATGGACTGTTTTAGTGTGGTACCGCATTACTACAGGATCCAAACTAGAAAAAGTCCAGAATCTGGCCATCAAGTATGAGAAATATGCGAAAGTACGAGCCGGATGAGAGCAAATCCCAGACCTATCCCAGACCCAACATGCGTTATCCTCTAAAATATTGATCGAAACAAGGTTTAATGGACTGTTTCAGTGTGCTACCACATTACTACGTGATCCAAACCAGAAAAAACACAGGATCCGTTCAACAAGTATGTGAAGAATGCGAAAGTATGTGTCTGATGAGGGCAAATCCCAGGCCTAACCTTGATCTAACATGCGTTATCCTCAAAAATATTCATCGAAACCAGGTTTAAGGGACTTTTTCAGTGTGGTACCACATCACTACGTGATCCAAACCAGAAAAATACCCAGGATCCGTTCAACAAGTATGTGAAGAATGCGAAAGTATGTGTCTGATGAGGGAAAATCCCAAGCCTAACCTAGACCTAACATGCGTTATCCTCTAAAATATTGATCGAAACAAGGTTTAATGGACTGTTTCTGTGTGCTACCACATTACTACGTGATCCAAACCAGAAAAAAATCAGGATCCGTTCAACAAGTATGTGAAGAATGCGAAAGTATGTGTCTGATGAGGGCAAATCCCAGGCCTAACCTAGACCTAACATGCGCTACTCTCAAAAATACTGGTCGAAACCAGTTTTAATCGACTGTTTCAGTGTGGTATCACATTACTATGTGATCCAAACCAGAAAAAAACCCAGGATCTGTACAACAAGTATGTGAAGAATGCGAAAGTATGAGCCTGAACGAGGGCAAATCCCGGACCTATCCCAGACATAACTTGCGTTATCCTCTAAAATATTGGTCGAAACCAGGTTTAATCGACTATTTCAGTGTGGTACCACATTACTACGTGATCCAAACCAGAAAAAACCCAGGCTCCGTTCAACATGTATGTGACGAATGCGAAAGTATGTGTGTGATGAGGGCAAATCCCAGGCCTAACCTAGACCTAACATGAGTTATCCTCGAAAATATTGATCGAAACCAGGTTTAATGGACTGTTTCAGTGTGCTACAACATTACTACGTGATCCAAACCAGAAAAAGTCCAGAATCTGGCCATCAAGTATGAGAAATATGCGAAAGTACGAGCCGGATGAGAGCAAATCCCAGACCTATCCCAGACCCAACATGCGTTATCCTCTAAAACATTTATCAAGACCAGGTTTAATTGAATGTTTCAGTGTGGTACCACATTACTACGTGATCCAAACCACAAAAAACCCAGGATCCGTTCAACAAGTATGTGACGAATGCGAAAGTATGTGTGTGATGAGGGCAAATCCCAGGCCTAGCCTAGACCTAACATGAGTTATCCTCGAAAATATTGATCGAAACCAGGTTTAATCGACTGTTTCAGTGTGGTGCCACATTACTACCTGATCCAAACCAGAAAAAACACAGGATCCGTTCAACAAGTATGTGAAGAATGCGAAAATATGACCCTGATCAGGGCAAATCCCAGTCCTATACCAGACCTAACTTGCGTTGACCTCTAAAATATTGATGGAAACCTGGTTTAATTGACTGTTTCAGTGTGGTACTACATTACTACGTGATCCAATCCAGAAAAAGCCCTGGATCTAGCCATCAAGTATGAGTAATATGCGAAAGTATGTGTCTGATGGGGGCAAACCCCAGGCCTAACCTAGACCTAACATGAGTTATCCTCGAAAATATTGATCGAAACCAGGTTTAATGGACTGTTTCAGTGTGCTACCACATTACTACGTGATCCAAACCAGAAAAAACACAGGATCCGTTCAACAAGTATGTGAAGAATGTGAAAGTATGTGTCTGATGAGGGAAAATCCCAGGCCTAACCTAGACCTAACATGCGTTATCCTCTATAATATTGATCGAAACAAGGTTTAATGGACTGTTTCAGTGTGCTACCACATTACTACGTGATCCAAACCAGAAAAAACACAGGATCCGTTCAACAAGTATGTGAAGAATGCGAAAGTATGTGTCTGATAAGGGCAAATCCCAGGCCTAACCTAGACAGAACATGCGTTATCCTCTAAAATATTGATGGAAACCTGGTTTAATTGACTGTTTCAGTGTGGTACTACATTACTACGTGATCCAATCCAGAAAAAGCCCTGGATCTAGCCATCAAGTATGAGTAATATGCGAAAGTATGAGCCTGATGAGGGGCAAATCCTAGACCTAACCCAGACCTAACATGCGTTATCCTCTAAAATATTTATCAAGACCAGGTTTAATTGAATGTTTCAGTGTGGTACCACATTACTACGTGATCCAAACCTGAAAAAATCCAGGATCTGTTCAACAAGTATGTGGAGAATGCGAAAGTATGTGTCTGATGAGGGCAAATCCCAGGCCTAACCTAGACATAACATGCGTTATCCTCTAAAATATTGATCGAAACCAGGTTAAATGGACTGTTTTAGTGTGGTACCGCATTACTACAGGATCCAAACTAGAAAAAGTCCAGAATCTGGCCATCAAGTATGAGAAATATGCGAAAGTACGAGCCGGATGAGAGCAAATCCCAGACCTATCTCAGACCCAACATGCGTTATCCTCTAAAATATTGATCGAAACAAGGTTTAATGGACTGTTTCAGTGTGCTACCACATTACTACGTGATCCAAACCAGAAAAAACACAGGATCCGTTCAACAAGTATGTGAAGAATGCGAAAGCATGTGTCTGATGAGGGAAAATCCCAGGCCTAACCTAGACCTAACATGCGTTATCCTCTAAAATATTGATGGAAACCTGGTTTAATTGACTGTTTCAGTGTGGTACCACGTCACTACGTGATCCAAACCAGAAAAATACCCAGGATCCGTTCAACAAGTATGTGAAGAATGCGAAAGTATGTGTCTGATGAGGGAAAATCCCAGGCCTAACCTAGACCAAACATGCGTTATCCTCTAAAATATTGATGGAAACCTGGTTTAATTGACTGTTTCAGTGTGGTACTACATTACTACCTGATCCAATCCAGAAAAAGTCCTGGATCTAGCCATCAAGTATGAGTAATATGCGAAAGTATGACCCTGATGAGGGGCAAATCCTAGACCTAACCCAGACCTAACATGCGTTATCCTCTAAAATATTTATCAAGACCAGGTTTAATTGAATGTTTCAGTGTGGTACCACATTACTACGTGATCCAAACCTGAAAAAATCCAGGATCTGTTCAACAAGTATGTGGAGAATGCGAAAGTATGTGTCTGATGAGGGCAAATCCCAGGCCTAACCTAGACATAACATGCGTTATCCTCTAAAATATTGATCGAAACCAGGTTAAATGGACTGTTTTAGTGTGGTACCGCATTACTACAGGATCCAAACTAGAAAAAGTCCAGAATCTGGCCATCAAGTATGAGAAATATGCGAAAGTACGAGCCGAATGAGAGCAAATCCCAGACCTATCCCAGACCCAACATGCGTTATCCTCTAAAATATTGATCGAAACAAGGTTTAATGGACTGCTTCAGTGTGCTACCACATTACTACGTGATCCAAACCAGAAAAAACACAGGATCCGGTCAACAGGTATGTGAAGAATGCGAAAGTATGTGTCTGATGAGGGAAAATCCCAGGCCTAACCTAGACCTAACATGCGTTATCCTCTAAAATATTGATGGAAACCTGGTTTAATTGACTGTTTCAGTGTGGTACTACATTACTACGTGATCCAATCCAGAAAAAGCCCTGGATCTAGCCATCAAGTATGAGTAATATGCGAAAGTATGAGCCTGATGAGGGGCAAATCCTAGACCTAACCCAGACCTAACATGCGTTATCCTCTAAAATATTTATCAAGACCAGGTTTAATTGAATGTTTCAGTGTGGTACCACATTACTCTTTGATCCAAACCTGAAAAAATCCAGGATCTGTTCAACAAGTATGTGGAGAATGCGAAAGTATGTGTCTGATGAGGGCAAATCCCAGGCCTAACCTAGACATAACATGCGTTATCCTCTAAAATATTGATCGAAACCAGGTTAAATGGACTGTTTTAGTGTGGTACCGCATTACTACAGGATCCAAACTAGAAAAAGTCCAGAATCTGGCCATCAAGTATGAGAAATATGCGAAAGTACGAGCCGGATGAGAGCAAATCCCAGACCTATCCCAGACCCAACATGCGTTATCCTCTAAAATATTGATCGAAACAAGGTTTAATGGACTGTTTCAGTGTGCTACCACATTACTACGTGATCCAAACCAGAAAAAACACAGGATCCGTTCAACAAGTATGTGAAGAATGCGAAAGTATGTGTCTGATGAGGGAAAATCCCAGGCCTAACCTAGACCTAACATGCGTTATCCTCTAAAATATTGATCGAAACAAGGTTTAATGGACTGTTTCAGTGTGCTACCACATTACTACGTGATCCAAACCAGAAAAAACACAGGATCCGTTCAACAAGTATGTGAAGAATGCGAAAGTATGTGTCTGATAAGGGCAAATCCCAGGCCTAACCTAGACAGAACATGCGTTATCCTCTCAAATATTGATGGAAACCTGGTTTAATTGACTGTTTCAGTGTGGTACTACATTACTACGTGATCCAATCCAGAAAAAGCCCTGGATCTAGCCATCAAGTATGAGTAATATGCGAAAGTATGAGCCTGATGAGGGGCAAATCCTAGACCTAACCCAGACCTAACATGCGTTATCCTCTAAAATATTTATCAAGACCAGGTTTAATTGAATGTTTCAGTGTGGTACCACATTACTACGTGATCCAAACCTGAAAAAATCCAGGATCTGTTCAACAAGTATGCGGAGAATGCGAAAGTATGTGTCTGATGAGGGCAAATCCCAGGCCTAACCTAGACATAACATGCGTTATCCTCTAAAATATTGATCGAAACCAGGTTAAATGGACTGTTTTAGTGTGGTACCGCATTACTACAGGATCCAAACTAGGAAAAGTCCAGAATCTGGCCATCAAGTATGAGAAATATGCGAAAGTACGAGCCGGATGAGAGCAAATCCCAGACCTATCCCAGACCCAACATGCGTTATCCTCTAAAACATTTATCAAGACCAGGTTTAATTGAATGTTTCAGTGTGGTACCCCATTACTACGTGATCCAAACCACAAAAAACACAGGATCCGTTCAACAAGTATGTGAAGAATGCGAAAGTATGTGTCTGATGAGGGCAAATCCCAGGCCTAACCTAGATCTAACATGCGTTATCCTCAAAAATATTGATCGAAACCAGGTTTAATGGACTTTTTCAGTGTGGTACTACATCACTACGTGATCCAAACCAGAAAAATACCCAGGACCCGTTCAACAAGTATGTGAAGAATGCGAAAGTATGTGTCTGATGAGGGAAAATCCCAGGCCTAACCTAGACCTAACATGCGTTATCCTCTAAAATATTGATCGAAACAAGGTTTAATGGACTGTTTCAGTGTGCTACCACATTACTACGTGATCCAAACCAGAAAAAACACAGGATCCGTTCAACAAGTATGTGAAGAATGCGAAAGTATGTGTCTGATGAGGGCAAATCCCAGGCCTAACTTAGACCGAACATGCGTTATCCTCTAAAATATTGATCGAAACCAGGTTTAATGGTCTGTTTCAGTGTGCTACCACATTACTACGTGATCCAAACCAGAAAAAACACAGGATCCGTTCAACAAGTATGTGAAGAATGCGAAAATATGACCCTGATCAGGGCAAATCCCAGTCCTATACCAGACCTAACTTGCGTTGACCTCTAAAATATTGATGGAAACCTGGTTTAATTGACTGTTTCAGTGTGGTACTACATTACTACCTGATCCAATCCAGAAAAAGTCCTGGATCTAGCCATCAAGTATGAGTAATATGCGAAAGTATGAGCCTGATGAGGGGCACATCCTAGACCTAACCCAGACCTAACATGCGTTATCCTCTAAAATATTTATCAAGACCAGGTTTAATTGAATGTTTCAGTGTGGTACCACATTACTACGTGATCCAAACCTGAAAAAATCCAGGATCTGTTCAACAAGTATGTGGAGAATCCGAAAGTATGTGTCTGATGAGGGCAAATCCCAGGCCTAACCTAGACATAACATGCGTTATCCTCTAAAATATTGATCGAAACCAGGTTAAATGGACTGTTTTAGTGTGGTACCGCATTACTACAGGATCCAAACTAGAAAAAGTCCAGAATCTGGCCATCAAGTATGAGAAATATGCGAAAGTACGAGCCGGATGAGAGCAAATCCCAGACCTATCCCAGACCCAACATGCGTTATCCTCTAAAATATTGATCGAAACAAGGTTTAATGGACTGTTTCAGTGTGCTACCACATTACTACGTGATCCAAACCAGAAAAAACACAGGATCCGTTCAACAAGTATGTGAAGAATGCGAAAGCATGTGTCTGATGAGGGAAAATCCCAGGCCTAACCTAGACCTAACATGCGTTATCCTCTAAAATATTGATGGAAACCTGGTTTAATTGACTGTTTCAGTGTGGTACCACATCACTACGTGATCCAAACCAGAAAAATACCCAGGATCCGTTCAACAAGTATGTGAAGAATGCGAAAGTATGTGTCTGATGAGGGAAAATCCCAGGCCTAACCTAGACCTAACATGCGTTATCCTCTAAAATATTGATGGAAACCTGGTTTAATTGACTGTTTCAGTGTGGTACTACATTACTACCTGATCCAATCCAGAAAAAGTCCTGGATCTAGCCATGAAGTATGAGTAATATGCGAAAGTATGACCCTGATGAGGGGCAAATCCTAGACCTAACCCAGACCTAACATGCGTTATCCTCTAAAATATTTATCAAGACCAGGTTTAATTGAATGTTTCAGTGTGGTACCACATTACTACGTGATCCAAACCTGAAAAAATCCAGGATCTGTTCAACAAGTATGTGGAGAATGCGAAAGTATGTGTCTGATGAGGGCAAATCCCAGGCCTAACCTAGACATAACATGCGTTATCCTCTAAAATATTGATCGAAACCAGGTTAAATGGACTGTTTTAGTGTGGTACCGCATTACTACAGGATCCAAACTAGAAAAAGTCCAGAATCTGGCCATCAAGTATGAGAAATATGCGAAAGTACGAGCCGAATGAGAGCAAATCCCAGACCTATCCCAGACCCAACATGCGTTATCCTCTAAAATATTGATCGAAACAAGGTTTAATGGACTGCTTCAGTGTGCTACCACATTACTACGTGATCCAAACCAGAAAAAATACAGGATCCGGTCAACAAGTATGTGAAGAATGCGAAAGTATGTGTCTGATGAGGGAAAATCCCAGGCCTAACCTAGACCTAACATGCGTTATCCTCTAAAATATTGATCGAAACAAGGTTTAATGGACTGTTTCAGTGTGCTACCACATTACTACGTGATCCAAACCAGAAAAAACACAGGATCCGTTCAACAAGTATGTGAAGAATGCGAAAGTATGTGTCTGATAAGGGCAAATCCCAGGCCTAACCTAGACAGAACATGCGTTATCCTCTAAAATATTGATGGAAACCTGGTTTAATTGACTGTTTCAGTGTGGTACTACATTACTACGTGATCCAATCCAGAAAAAGCCCTGGATCTAGCCATCAAGTATGAGTAATATGCGAAAGTATGAGCCTGATGAGGGGCAAATCCTAGACCTAACCCAGACCTAACATGCGTTATCCTCTAAAATATTTATCAAGACCAGGTTTAATTGAATGTTTCAGTGTGGTACCACATTACTACGTGATCCAAACCTGAAAAAATCCAGGATCTGTTCAACAAGTATGTGGAGAATGCGAAAGTATGTGTCTGATGAGGGCAAATCCCAGGCCTAACCTAGACATAACATGCGTTATCCTCTAAAATATTGATCGAAACCAGGTTAAATGGACTGTTTTAGTGTGGTACCGCATTACTACAGGATCCAAACTAGAAAAAGTCCAGAATCTGGCCATCAAGTATGAGAAATATGCGAAAGTACGAGCCGGATGAGAGCAAATCCCAGACCTATCCCAGACCCAACATGCGTTATCCTCTAAAACATTTATCAAGACCAGGTTTAATTGAATGTTTCAGTGTGGTACCACATTACTACGTGATCCAAACCTGAAAAAATCCAGGATCTGTTCAACAAGTATGTGGAGAATGCGAAAGTATGTGTCTGATGAGGGCAAATCCCAGGCCTAACCTAGACATAACATGCGTTATCCTCTAAAATATTGATCGAAACCAGGTTAAATGGACTGTTTTAGTGTGGTACCGCATTACTACAGGATCCAAACTAGAAAAAGTCCAGAATCTGGCCATCAAGTATGAGAAATATGCGAAAGTACGAGCCGGATGAGAGCAAATCCCAGACCTATCCCAGACCCAACATGCGTTATCCTCTAAAACATTTATCAAGACCAGGTTTAATTGAATGTTTCAGTGTGGTACCCCATTACTACGTGATCCAAACCACAAAAAACACAGGATCCGTTCAACAAGTATGTGAAGAATGCGAAAGTATGTGTCTGATGAGGGCAAATCCCAGGCCTAACCTAGATCTAACATGCGTTATCCTCAAAAATATTGATCGAAACCAGGTTTAATGGACTTTTTCAGTGTGGTACTACATCACTACGTGATCCAAACCAGAAAAATACCCAGGACCCGTTCAACAAGTATGTGAAGAATGCGAAAGTATGTGTCTGATGAGGGAAAATCCCAGGCCTAACCTAGACCTAACATGCGTTATCCTCTAAAACATTTATCAAGACCAGGTTTAATTGAATGTTTCAGTGTGGTACCACATTACTACGTGATCCAAACCACAAAAAACCCAGGATCCGTTCAACAAGTATGTGACGAATGCGAAAGTATGTGTGTGATGAGGGCAAATCCCAGGCCTAGCCTAGACCGAACATGAGTTATCCTCGAAAATATTGATCGAAACCAGGTTTAATCGACTGTTTCAGTGTGGTGCCACATTACTACCTGATCCAAACCAGAAAAAACACAGGATCCGTTCAACAAGTATGTGAAGAATGCGAAAATATGACCCTGATCAGGGCAAATCCCAGTCCTATACCAGACCTAACTTGCGTTGACCTCTTAAATATTGATGGAAACCTGGTTTAATTGACTGTTTCAGTGTGGTACTACATTACTACCTGATCCAATCCAGAAAAAGTCCTGGATCTAGCCATCAAGTATGAGTAATATGCGAAAGTATGAGCCTGATGAGGGGCACATCCTAGACCTAACCCAGACCTAACATGCGTTATCCTCTAAAATATTTATCAAGACCAGGTTTAATTGAATGTTTCAGTGTGCTACCACATTACTACGTGATCCAAACCAGAAAAAACACAGGATCCGTTCAACAAGTATGTGAAGAATGCGAAAGTATGTGTCTGATAAGGGCAAATCCCAGGCCTAACCTAGACAGAACATGCGTTATCCTCTAAAATATTGATGGAAACCTGGTTTAATTGACTGTTTCAGTGTGGTACTACATTACTACGTGATCCAATCCAGAAAAAGCCCTGGATCTAGCCATCAAGTATGAGTAATATGCGAAAGTATGAGCCTGATGAGGGGCAAATCCTAGACCTAACCCAGACCTAACATGCGTTATCCTCTAAAATATTTATCAAGACCAGGTTTAATTGAATGTTTCAGTGTGGTACCACATTACTACGTGATCCAAACCTGAAAAAATCCAGGATCTGTTCAACAAGTATGTGGAGAATGCGAAAGTATGTGTCTGATGAGGGCAAATCCCAGGCCTAACCTAGACATAACATGCGTTATCCTCTAAAATATTGATCGAAACCAGGTTAAATGGACTGTTTTAGTGTGGTACCGCATTACTACAGGATCCAAACTAGAAAAAGTCCAGAATCTGGCCATCAAGTATGAGAAATATGCGAAAGTACGAGCCGGATGAGAGCAAATCCCAGACCTATCCCAGACCCAACATGCGTTATCCTCTAAAACATTTATCAAGACCAGGTTTAATTGAATGTTTCAGTGTGGTACCCCATTACTACGTGATCCAAACCACAAAAAACACAGGATCCGTTCAACAAGTATGTGAAGAATGCGAAAGTATGTGTCTGATGAGGGCAAATCCCAGGCCTAACCTAGATCTAACATGCGTTATCCTCAAAAATATTGATCGAAACCAGGTTTAATCGACTGTTTCAGTGTGGTGCCACATTACTACCTGATCCAAACCAGAAAAAACACAGGATCCGTTCAATAAGTATGTGAAGAATGCGAAAATATGACCCTGATCAGGGCAAATCCCAGGCCTAACTTAGACCGAACATGCGTTATCCTCTAAAATATTGATCGAAACCAGGTTTAATGGACTGTTTCAGTGTGCTACCACATTACTACGTGATCCAAACCAGAAAAAGTCCAGAATCTGGCCATCAAGTATGAGAAATATGCGAAAGTACGAGCCGGATGGGAGCAAATCCCAGACCTATCCCAGACCCAACATGCGTTATCCTCTAAAACATTTATCAAGACCAGGTTTAATTGAATGTTTCAGTGTGGTACCACATTACTACGTGATCCAAACCACAAAAAACCCAGGATCCGTTCAACAAGTATGTGACGAATGCGAAAGTATGTGTGTGATGAGGGCAAATCCCAGGCCTAGCCTAGACCGAACATGAGTTATCCTCGAAAATATTGATCGAAACCAGGTTTAATCGACTGTTTCAGTGTGGTGCCACATTACTACCTGATCCAAACCAGAAAAAACACAGGATCCGTTCAACAAGTATGTGAAGAATGCGAAAATATGACCCTGATCAGGGCAAATCCCAGTCCTATACCAGACCTAACTTGCGTTGACCTCTTAAATATTGATGGAAACCTGGTTTAATTGACTGTTTCAGTGTGGTACTACATTACTACCTGATCCAATCCAGAAAAAGTCCTGGATCTAGCCATCAAGTATGAGTAATATGCGAAAGTATGAGCCTGATGAGGGGCACATCCTAGACCTAACCCAGACCTAACATGCGTTATCCTCTAAAATATTTATCAAGACCAGGTTTAATTGAATGTTTCAGTGTGGTACCACATTACTACGTGATCCAAACCTGAAAAAATCCAGGATCTGTTCAACAAGTATGTGGAGAATGCGAAAGTATGTGTCTGATGAGGGCAAATCCCAGGCCTAACTTAGACCGAACATGCGTTATCCTCTAAAATATTGATCGAAACCAGGTTAAATGGACTGTTTTAGTGTGGTACCGCATTACTACAGGATCCAAACTAGAAAAAGTCCAGAATCTGGCCATCAAGTATGAGAAATATGCGAAAGTACGAGCCGGATGAGAGCAAATCCCAGACCTATCCCAGACCCAACATGCGTTATCCTCTAAAACATTTATCAAGACCAGGTTTAATTGAATGTTTCAGTGTGGTACCACATTACTACGTGATCCAAACCACAAAAAACCCAGGATCCGTTCAACAAGTATGTGACGAATGCGAAAGTATGTGTGTGATGAGGGCAAATCCCAGGCCTAGCCTTGACCTAACATGAGTTATCCTCGAAAATATTGATCGAAACCAGGTTTAATCGACTGTTTCAGTGTGGTGCCACATTACTACCTGATCCAAACCAGAAAAAACACAGGATCCGTTCAACAAGTATGTGAAGAATGCGAAAATATGACCCTGATCAGGGCAAATCCCAGTCCTATACCAGACCTAACTTGCGTTGACCTCTAAAATATTGATGGAAACCTGGTTTAATTGACTGTTTCAGTGTGGTACTACATTACTACCTGATCCAATCCAGAAAAAGTCCTGGATCTAGCCATCAAGTATGAGTAATATGCGAAAGTATGAGCCTGATGAGGGGCACATCCTAGACCTAACCCAGACCTAACATGCGTTATCCTCTAAAATATTTATCAAGACCAGGTTTAATTGAATGTTTCAGTGTGGTACCACATTACTACGTGATCCAAACCTGAAAAAATCCAGGATCTGTTCAACAAGTATGTGAAGAATGCGAAAGTATGTGTCTGATGAGGGAAAATCCCAGGCCTAACCTAGACCTAACATGCGTTATCCTCTAAAATATTGATCGAAACAAGGTTTAATGGACTGTCTCAGTGAGCTACCACATTACTACGTGATCCAAACCAGAAAAAACACAGGATCCGTTCAACAAGTATGTGAAGAATGCGAAAGTATGTGTCTGATGAGGGCAAATCCCAGGCCTAACCTAGACAGAACATGCGTTATCCTCTAAAATATTCATCGAAACCAGGTTTAATGGACTGTTTCAGTGTGCTACCACATTACTACGTGATCCAAACCAGAAAAAACTCAGGATCCGTTCAACAAGTATGTGAAGAATGCGAAAGTATGTGTCTGATGAGGGCAAATCCCAGGCCTAACCTAGACCTAACATGCGCTACCCTCAAAAATACTGGTCGAAACCAGTTTTAATCGACTGTTTCAGTGTGGTATCACATTACTATGTGATCCAAACCAGAAAAAAACCCAGGATCTGTACAACAAGTATGTGAAGAATGCGAAAGTATGAGCCTGAACGAGGGCAAATCCCGGACCTATCCCAGACATAACTTGCGTTATCCTCTAAAATATTGGTCGAAACCAGGTTTAATCGACCATTTCAGTGTGGTACCACATTACTACGTGATCCAAACCAGAAAAATACCCAGGATCTGTTCAACAAGTATGTGGAGAACGCGGAAATATGAGCCTGACGAGGGCAAATCCCGGACCTATCCCAGACATAACTTGCGTTATCCTCTAAAATATTGGTCAAAACCAGGTTTAATCGACTATTTCAGTGTGGTACCACATTACTACGTGATCCAAACGAGAAAAAGCCCTGGATCTGGCCATCAAGTATGAGAAATATGCGAAAGTACGAGCCGGATGAGAGCAAAACCCAGACCTATCCCAGACCCAACATGCGTTATCCTCTAAAACATTTATCATGACCAGGTTTAATGGAATGTTTCAGTGTGGTACCACATTACTACGTGATCCAAACCACAAAAAACACAGGATCCGTTCAACAAGTATGTGAAGAATGCGAAAGTATGTGTCTGATGAGGGCAAATCCCAGGCCTAACCTAGATCTAACATGCGTTATCCTCAAAAATATTGATCGAAACCAGGTTTAATGGACTTTTTCAGTGTGGTACTACATCACTACGTGATCCAAACCAGAAAAATACCCAGGACCCGTTCAACAAGTATGTGAAGAATGCGAAAGTATGTGTCTGATGAGGGAAAATCCCAGGCCTAACCTAGACCTAACATGCGTTATCCTCTAAAATATTGATCGAAACCAGGTTAAATGGACTGTTTTAGTGTGGTACCGCATTACTACAGGATCCAAACTAGAAAAAGTCCAGAATCTGGCCATCAAGTATGAGAAATATGCGAAAGTACGAGCCGGATGAGAGCAAATCCCAGACCTATCCCAGACCCAACATGCGTTATCCTCTAAAACATTTATCAAGACCAGGTTTAATTGAATGTTTCAGTGTGGTACCACATTACTACGTGATCCAAACCACAAAAAACCCAGGATCCGTCCAACAAGTATGTGACGAATGCGAAAGTATGTGTCTGATGAGGGCAAATCCCAGGCCTAACCTAGATCTAACATGCGTTATCCTCAAAAATATTGATCGAAACCAGGTTTAATGGACTTTTTCAGTGTGGTACCACATCACTACGTGATCCAAACCGGAAAAATACCCAGGATCCGATCAACAAGTATGTGAAGAATGCGAAAGTATGTGTCTGATGAGGGAAAATCCGAGGCCTAACCTAGACATAACATGCGTTATCCTCTAAAATATTGATTGAAACCAGGTTAAATGGACTGTTTTAGTGTGGTACCGCATTACTACAGGATCCAAACTAGAAAAAGTCCAGAATCTGGCCATCAAGTATGAGAAATATGCGAAAGTACGAGCCGGATGAGAGCGAATCCCAGACCTATCCCAGACCCAACATGCGTTATCCTCTAAAACATTTATCAAGACCAGGTTTAATTGAATGTTTCAGTGTGGTACCACATTACTACGTGATCCAAACCACAAAAAACCCAGGATCCGTTCAACAAGTATGAGACGAATGCGAAAGTATGTGTCTGATGTGGGCAAATCCCAGGCCTAACCTAGATCTAACATGCGCTATCCTCAAAAATATTGATCGAAACCAGGTTTAATGGACTTTTTCAGTGTGGTACCACATCACTACGTGATCCAAACCAGAAAAATACCCAGGATCCGTTCAACAAGTATGTGAAGAATGCGAAAGTATGTGTCTGATGAGGGAAAATCCCAGGCCTAACCTAGACCTAACATGCGTTATCCTCTAAAATATTGATCGAAACAAGGTTTAATGGACTGTTTCAGTGTGCTACCACATTACTACGTGATCCAAACCAGAAAAAACACAGGATCCGTTCAACAAGTATGTGAAGAATGCGAAAGTATGTGTCTGATGAGGGAAAATCCCAGGCCTAACCTAGACCTAACATGCGTTATCCTCTAAAATATTGATCGAAACAAGGTTTAATGGACTTTTTCAGTGTGGTACCACATTACTACGTGATCCAAACCACAAAAAACCCAGGATCCGTTCAACAAGTATGTGACGAATGCGAAAGTATGTGTCTGATGAGGGAAAATCCCAGGCCTAACCTAGACAGAACATGCGTTATCCTCTAAAATATTGATCGAAACCAGGTTTAATCGACTATTTCAGTGTGGTACCACATTACTACGTGATCCAAACCAGAAAAATACCCAGGATCTGTTCAACAAGTATGTGGAGAACGCGGAAATATGAGCCTGACGGGGGCAAATCCCGGACCTATCCCAGACATAACTTGCGTTATCATCCAAAATATTGGTCGAAACCAGGTTTAATCGTCTATTTCAGTGTGGTACCACATTACTACGTGATCCAAACCAGAAAAATACCCAGGATCTGTTCAACAAGTATGTGGAGAACGCGGAAATATGAGCCTGACGAGGGCAAATCCCGGACCTATCCCTGACATAGCTTGCGTTATCCTCTAAAATATTTATCAAGACCAGGTTTAATTGAATGTTTCAGTATGGTACCACATTACTACGTGATCCAAACCTGAAAAAATCCAGGATCTGTTCAACAAGTATGTGGAGAATGCGAAAATATGTGTCTGATGAGGGCAAATCCGAGGCCTAACCTAGACGTAACATGCGTTATCCTCTAAAATATTGATCGAAACCAGGTTAAATGGACTGTTTTAGTGTGGTACCGCATTACTACAGGATCCAAACTAGAAAAAGTCCAGAATCTGGCCATCAAGTATGAGAAATATGCGAAAGTACGAGCCGGATGAGAGCAAATCCCAGACCTATCCCAGACCCAACATGCGTTATCCTCTAAAACATTTATCAAGACCAGGTTTTATTGAATGTTTCAGTGTGGTACCACATTACTACGTGATCCAAACCACAAAAAACCCGGGATCCGTTCAACAAGTATGAGACGAATGCGAAAGTATGTGTCTGATGAGGGCAAATCCCATGCCTAACCTAGATCTAACATGCGTTATCCTCAAAAATATTGATCGAAACCAGGTTTAATGGACTTTTTCAGTGTGGTACCACATCACTACGTGATCCAAACCAGAAAAATACCCAGGATCCGTTCAACAAGTATGTGAAGAATGCGAAAGTATGTGTCTGATGAGGGAACATCCGAGGCCTAACCTAGACATAACATGCGTTATCCTCTAAAATATTGATCGAAACCAGGTTAAATGGACTGTTTTAGTGTGGTACCGCATTACTACAGGATCCAAACTAGAAAAAGTCCAGAATCTGGCCATCAAGTATGAGAAATATGCGAAAGTACGAGCCGGATGAGAGCGAATCCCAGACCTATCCCAGACCCAACATGCGTTATCCTCTAAAACATTTATCAAGACCAGGTTTAATCGAATGTTTCAGTGTGGTACCACATTACTACGTGATCCAAACCACAAAAAACCCAGGATCCGTTCAACAAGTATGAGACGAATGCGAAAGTATGTGTCTGATGTGGGCAAATCCCAGGCCTAACCTAGATCTAACATGCGTTATCCTCAAAAATATTGATCGAAACCAGGTTTAATGGACTTTTTCAGTGTGGTACCACATCACTACGTGATCCAAACCAGAAAAATACCCAGGATCCGTTCAACAAGTATGTGAAGAATGCGAAAGTATGTGTCTGATGAGGGAAAATCCCAAGCCTAACCTAGACCTAACATGCGTTATCCTCAAAAATATTGATCGAAACAAGGTTTAATGGACTGTTTCAGTGTGCTACCACATTACTACGTGATCCAAACCAGAAAAAACACAGGATCCGTTCAACAAGTATGTGAAGAATGCGAAAGTATGTGTCTGATGAGGGAAAATCCCAGGCCTAACCTAGACCTAACATGCGTTATCCTCTAAAATATTGATCGAAACAAGGTTTAATGGACTGTTTCAGTGTGCTACCACATTACTACGTGATCCAAACCAGAAAAAACACAGGATCCGTTCAACAAGTATGTGAAGAATGCGAAAGTATGTGTCTGATGAGGGCAAATCCCAGGCCTAACCTAGACAGAACATGCGTTATCCTCTAAAATATTGATCGAAACCAGGTTTAATGGACTGTTTCAGTGTGCTACCACATTACTACGTGATCCAAACCAGAAAAAACTCAGGATCCGTTCAACAAGTATGTGAAGAATGCGAAAGTATGAGCCTGAACGAGGGCAAATCCCGGACCTATCCCAGACATAACTTGCGTTATCCTCTAAAATATTGGTCGAAACCAGGTTTAATCGACTGTTTCAGTGTGGTGCCACATTACTACCTGATCCAAACCAGAAAAATACCCAGGATCTGTTCAACAAGTATGTGAAGAACGCGAAAATATGACCCTGATGAGGGCAAATCCCAGTACTATACCAGACCTAACTTGCGTTGTCCTCTAAAATATTGATGGAAACCTGGTTTAATTGACTATTTCAGTGTGGTACTACATTACTACGTGATCCAATCCAGAAAAAGCCCTGGATCTAGCCATCAAGTATGAGTAATATACGAAAGTATGAGCCTGATGAGGGCAAATCCCAGGCCTAACCTAGATCTAACATGCGTTATCCTCAAAAATATTGATCGAAACCAGGTTTAATGGACTTTTTCAGTGTGGTACCACATTACTACGTGATCCAAACCACAAAAAACCCAGGATCCGTTCAACAAGTATGTGACGAATGCGAAAGTATGTGTCTGATGAGGGAAAATCCCAGGCCTAACCTAGACAGAACATGCGTTATCCTCTAAAATATTGATCGAAACCAGGTTTAATCGACTATTTCAGTGTGGTACCACATTACTACGTGATCCAAACCAGAAAAATACCCAGGATCTGTTCAACAAGTATGTGGAGAACGCGGAAATATGAGCCTGACGGGGGCAAATCCCGGACCTATCCCAGACATAACTTGCGTTATCATCCAAAATATTGGTCGAAACCAGGTTTAATCGTCTATTTCAGTGTGGTACCACATTACTACGTGATCCAAACCAGAAAAATACCCAGGATCTGTTCAACAAGTATGTGGAGAACGCGGAAATATGAGCCTGACGAGGGCAAATCCCGGACCTATCCCTGACATAGCTTGCGTTATCCTCTAAAATATTTATCAAGACCAGGTTTAATTGAATGTTTCAGTATGGTACCACATTACTACGTGATCCAAACCTGAAAAAATCCAGGATCTGTTCAACAAGTATGTGGAGAATGCGAAAATATGTGTCTGATGAGGGCAAATCCGAGGCCTAACCTAGACGTAACATGCGTTATCCTCTAAAATATTGATCGAAACCAGGTTAAATGGACTGTTTTAGTGTGGTACCGCATTACTACAGGATCCAAACTAGAAAAAGTCCAGAATCTGGCCATCAAGTATGAGAAATATGCGAAAGTACGAGCCGGATGAGAGCAAATCCCAGACCTATCCCAGACCCAACATGCGTTATCCTCTAAAACATTTATCAAGACCAGGTTTTATTGAATGTTTCAGTGTGGTACCACATTACTACGTGATCCAAACCACAAAAAACCCGGGATCCGTTCAACAAGTATGAGACGAATGCGAAAGTATGTGTCTGATGAGGGCAAATCCCATGCCTAACCTAGATCTAACATGCGTTATCCTCAAAAATATTGATCGAAACCAGGTTTAATGGACTTTTTCAGTGTGGTACCACATCACTACGTGATCCAAACCAGAAAAATACCCAGGATCCGTTCAACAAGTATGTGAAGAATGCGAAAGTATGTGTCTGATGAGGGAACATCCGAGGCCTAACCTAGACATAACATGCGTTATCCTCTAAAATATTGATCGAAACCAGGTTAAATGGACTGTTTTAGTGTGGTACCGCATTACTACAGGATCCAAACTAGAAAAAGTCCAGAATCTGGCCATCAAGTATGAGAAATATGCGAAAGTACGAGCCGGATGAGAGCGAATCCCAGACCTATCCCAGACCCAACATGCGTTATCCTCTAAAACATTTATCAAGACCAGGTTTAATCGAATGTTTCAGTGTGGTACCACATTACTACGTGATCCAAACCACAAAAAACCCAGGATCCGTTCAACAAGTATGAGACGAATGCGAAAGTATGTGTCTGATGTGGGCAAATCCCAGGCCTAACCTAGATCTAACATGCGTTATCCTCAAAAATATTGATCGAAACCAGGTTTAATGGACTTTTTCAGTGTGGTACCACATCACTACGTGATCCAAACCAGAAAAATACCCAGGATCCGTTCAACAAGTATGTGAAGAATGCGAAAGTATGTGTCTGATGAGGGAAAATCCCAAGCCTAACCTAGACCTAACATGCGTTATCCTCAAAAATATTGATCGAAACAAGGTTTAATGGACTGTTTCAGTGTGCTACCACATTACTACGTGATCCAAACCAGAAAAAACACAGGATCCGTTCAACAAGTATGTGAAGAATGCGAAAGTATGTGTCTGATGAGGGAAAATCCCAGGCCTAACCTAGACCTAACATGCGTTATCCTCTAAAATATTGATCGAAACAAGGTTTAATGGACTGTTTCAGTGTGCTACCACATTACTACGTGATCCAAACCAGAAAAAACACAGGATCCGTTCAACAAGTATGTGAAGAATGCGAAAGTATGTGTCTGATGAGGGCAAATCCCAGGCCTAACCTAGACAGAACATGCGTTATCCTCTAAAATATTGATCGAAACCAGGTTTAATGGACTGTTTCAGTGTGCTACCACATTACTACGTGATCCAAACCAGAAAAAACTCAGGATCCGTTCAACAAGTATGTGAAGAATGCGAAAGTATGAGCCTGAACGAGGGCAAATCCCGGACCTATCCCAGACATAACTTGCGTTATCCTCTAAAATATTGGTCGAAACCAGGTTTAATCGACTGTTTCAGTGTGGTGCCACATTACTACCTGATCCAAACCAGAAAAATACCCAGGATCTGTTCAACAAGTATGTGAAGAACGCGAAAATATGACCCTGATGAGGGCAAATCCCAGTACTATACCAGACCTAACTTGCGTTGTCCTCTAAAATATTGATGGAAACCTGGTTTAATTGACTATTTCAGTGTGGTACTACATTACTACGTGATCCAATCCAGAAAAAGCCCTGGATCTAGCCATCAAGTATGAGTAATATACGAAAGTATGAGCCTGATGAGGGCAAATCCCAGGCCTAACCTAGATCTAACATGCGTTATCCTCAAAAATATTGATCGAAACCAGGTTTAATGGACTTTTTCAGTGTGGTACCACATCACTACGTGATCCAAACCAGAAAAATACCCAGGATCCGTTCAACAAGTATGTGAAGAATGCGAAAGTATGTGTCTGATGAGGGAAAATCCCAGGCCTAACCTAGACCTAACATGCGTTATCCTCTAAAATATTGATCGGAACAAGGTTTAATGGACTGTTTCAGTGTGCTACCACATTACTACGTGATCCAAACCAGAAAAATACCCAGGATCCGTTCAACAAGTATGTGAAGAATGGGAAAGTATGTGTCTGATGAGGGAAAATCCCAGGCCTAACCTAGACCTAACATGCGTTATCCTCTAAAATATTGATCGAAACAAGGTTTAATGGACTGTTTCAGTGTGCTACCACATTACTACGTGATCCAAACCAGAAAAAACACAGGATCCGTTCAACAAGTATGTGAAGAATGCGAAAGTATGTGTCTGATGAGGGCAAATCCCAGGCCTAACCTAGACAGAACATGCGTTATCCTCTAAAATATTGATCGAAACCAGGTTTAATGGACTGTTTCAGTGTGCTACCACATTACTACGTGATCCAAACCTGAAAAAACTCAGGATCCGTTCAACAAGTATGTGAAGAATGCGAAAGTATGAGCCTGATGAGGGCAAATCCCAGGCCTAACCTAGATCTAACATGCGTTATCCTCTAAAATATTGGTCGAAACCAGGTTTAATCGACTATTTCAGTGTGGTACCACATTACTACCTGATCCAAACCAGAAAAATACCCAGGATCTGTTCAACAAGTATGTGGAGAACGCGGAAATATGAGCCTGACGAGGGCAAATCCCAGACCTATGCCAGACCTAACTTGCGTTGTCCTCTAAAATACTGATGGAAACCAGGTTTAATTGACTGTTTCAGTGTTGCACCACATTGCTACGTGATCCAATCCAGAAAAAAACCCAGGATCTGTACAACAAGTATGTGAAGAATGCGAAAGTATGAGCCTGACGAGGGCAAATCCCAGACCTAACCATGACCTAACATACGTTATTCTCTAAAATATTGATCGAAACCAGGTCTAATGGACTGTTTCAGTGTGGTACCACATTACTACGTGATCCAAACCAGAAAAAACCCAGGATCTGTTCAACAAGTATGTGAAAAACGCGAAACTATGAGCATGATGAGGGCAAGTCCCAGACCTATCCCAGACCCAACATGCGTTATCCTCTAAAACATTTATCAAGACCAGGTTTAATTGAATGTTTCAGTGTGGTACCACATTACTACGTGATCCAAACCACAAGAAACCCAGGATCCGTTCAACATGTATGTGACGAATGCGAAAGTATGTGTCTGATGAGGGCAAATCCCAGGCCTAACCTAGATCTAACATGCGTTATCTTCAAAAATATTGATCGAAACCAGGTTTAATGGACTTTTTCAGTGTGGTACCACATCACTACGTGATCCAAACCAGAAAAATACCCAGGACCCGTTCAACAGGTATGTGAAGAATGCGAAAGTATGTGTCTGATGAGGGAAAATCCCAGGCCTAACCTAGACCAAACATGCGTTATCCTCTAAAATATTGATGGAAACCAGGTTTAATTGACTGTTTCAGTGTGGTACCACATTACTACGTGATCCAATCCAGAAAAAGCCCTGGATCTAGCCATCAAGTATGAGTAATATGCGAAAGTATGAGCCTGATGAGGGCAAATCCTAGACCTAACCCAGACCTAACATGCGTTATCCTCTAAAATATTTATCAAGACCAGGTTTAATTGAATGCTGCAGTGTGGTACCACATTACTACGTGATCCAAACCTGAAAAAACCCAGGATCTGTTCAACAAGTATGTGGAGAATGCGAAAGTATGTGTCTGATGAGGGAAAATCCCAGGCCTAACCTAGACAGAACATGCGTTATCCTCTAAAATATTGATCGAAACCAGGTTTAATGGACTGTTTCAGTGTGCTACCACATTACTACGTGATCCAAACCTGAAAAAACTCAGGATCCGTTCAACAAGTATGTGAAGAATGCGAAAGTATGAGCCTGATGAGGGCAAATCCCAGGCCTAACCTAGATCTAACATGCGTTATCCTCTAAAATATTGGTCGAAACCAGGTTTAATCGACTATTTCAGTGTGGTACCACATTACTACGTGATCCAAACCAGAAAAATACCCAGGATCTGTTCAACAAGTATGTGGAGAACGCGGAAATATGAGCCTGACGAGGGCAAATCCCGGACCTATCCCTGACATAACTTGCGTTATCCTCTAAAATATTGGTCGAAACCAGGTTTAATCGACTATTTCAGTGTGGTACCACATTACTACCTGATCCAAACCAGAAAAATACCCAGGATCTGTTCAACAAGTATGTGGAGAACGCGGAAATATGAGCCTGACGAGGGCAAATCCCAGACCTAACCATGACCTAACATACGTTATTCTCTAAAATATTGATCGAAACCAGGTCTAATGGACTGTTTCAGTGTGGTACCACATTACTACGTGATCCAAACCAGAAAAAACCCAGGATCTGTTCAACAAGTATGTGAAAAACGCGAAACTATGAGCATGATGAGGGCAAGTCCCAGACCTATCCCAGACCCAACATGCGTTATCCTCTAAAACATTTATCAAGACCAGGTTTAATTGAATGTTTCAGTGTGGTACCACATTACTACGTGATCCAAACCACAAGAAACCCAGGATCCGTTCAACATGTATGTGACGAATGCGAAAGTATGTGTCTGATGAGGGCAAATCCCAGGCCTAACCTAGATCTAACATGCGTTATCTTCAAAAATATTGATCGAAACCAGGTTTAATGGACTTTTTCAGTGTGGTACCACATCACTACGTGATCCAAACCAGAAAAATACCCAGGACCCGTTCAACAAGTATGTGAAGAATGCGAAAGTATGTGTCTGATGAGGGAAAATCCCAGGCCTAACCTAGACCAAACATGCGTTATCCTCTAAAATATTGATGGAAACCAGGTTTAATTGACTGTTTCAGTGTGGTACCACATTACTACGTGATCCAATCCAGAAAAAGCCCTGGATCTAGCCATCAAGTATGAGTAATATGCGAAAGTATGAGCCTGATGAGGGCAAATCCTAGACCTAACCCAGACCTAACATGCGTTATCCTCTAAAATATTTATCAAGACCAGGTTTAATTGAATGCTGCAGTGTGGTACCACATTACTACGTGATCCAAACCTGAAAAAACCCAGGATCTGTTCAACAAGTATGTGGAGAATGCGAAAGTATGTGTCTGATGAGGGTAAATCCCAGGCCTAACCTAGACATAACATGCGCTATCCTCTAAAATATTGATTGAAACCAGGTTAAATTGACTGTTTCAGTGTGCTACCACATTACTACCTGATCCAAACCAGAAAAATACCCAGGATCTGTTCAACAAGTATGTGAAAAACGCGAAACTATGAGCCTGATGACGGCAAATCCCAGACCTATCCCAGACCCAACATGCGTTATCCTCTAAAACATTTATCAAGACCAGGTTTAATTGAATGTTTCAGTGTGGTACCACATTACTACGTGATCCAAACCACAAGAAACCCAGGATCCGTTCAACAAGTATGTGACGAATGCGAAAGTATGTGTCTGATGAGGGCAAATCCCAGGCCTAACCTAGACCTAACATGCGTTATCCTCTAAAATATTGATCCAAACCAGGTTTAATGGACTTTTTCAGTGTGGTGCCACATCACTACGTGATCCAAACCAGAAAAATACCCAGGATCCGTTCAACAAGTATGTGAAGAATGCGAAAGTATGTGTCTGATGAGGGAAAATCCCAGGCCTAACCTAGACCTAACATGCGTTATCCTCTAAAATATTGATCGAAACCAGGTTTAATGGACTGTTTCAGTGTGCTACCACATTACTACGTGATCCAAAACAGAAAAAACCCAGGATCCGTTCAACAAGTATGTGAGAAACGCAATACTATGAGCCTGATCAGGCCAAATCCCAGACCTATCCCAGACTAACATGGGTTATCCTCTAAAATATTTATCAAGACCAGGTTTAATAGACTGTTTCAGTGTGGTACCACATTACTACGTGATCCAAACCACAAAAAACCCAGGATCCGTGCAACAAGTATGTGGAGAATGCGAAAGTATGTGTCTGATGAGGGTAAATCCCAGGCCTAACCTAGACATAACATGCGCTATCCTCTAAAATATTGATTGAAACCAGGTTAAATGGACTGTTTCAGTGTGCTACCACATTACTACGTGATCCAAACCAGAAAAAACCCAGGATCTGTTCAACAAGTATGTGGGAAACGCAATACTATGAGCCTGATGAGGCCAAATCCCAGACATATCCCAGACCTAACATGGGTTATCCTCTAAAATATTTATCAAGACCAGGTTTAATAGAATGTTTCAGTGTGGTACCACATTACTACGTGATCCAAACCACAAAAAACCCAGGATCCGTTCAACAAGTATGTGACGAATGCGAAAGTATGTGTCTGATGAGGGCAAATCCCAGGCCTAACCTAGATCTAACATGCGTTATACTCAAAAATATTGATCGAAACCAGGTTTAATCGACTGTTTCAGTGTGGTACCACATTACTACCTGATCCAAACCAGAAAAATACCCAGGATCTGTTCAACAAGTATGTGAAACACGCGAAACTATGAGCCTGATGACGGCAAATCCCAGACCTATCCCAGACCCAACATGCGTTATCCTCTAAAACATTTATCAAGACCAGGTTTAATTGAATGTTTCAGTGTGGTACCACATTACTACGTGATCCAAACCACAAAAAACCCAGGATCCTTTCAACAAGTATGTGACGAATGCGAAAGTATGTGTCTGATGAGGGCAAATCCCAGGCCTTACCTAGATCTAACATGCGTTATCCTCAAAAATAGTGATCGAAACCAGGTTTAATGGACTTTTTCAGTGTGGTACCACATCACTACGTGATCCAAACCAGAAAAACACCCACGATACGTTCAACAAGTATGTGAAGAATGCGAAAGTATGTGTCTGATGAGGGAAAATCCCAGGCCTAACCTAGACCTAACATGCGTTATCCTCTAAAATATTGATCGAAACCAGGTTTAATCGACTGTTTCAGTGTGCTACCACATTACTACGTGATCCAAACTAGAAAAAGTCCAGAATCTGGCCATCAAGTATGAGAAATATGCGAAAGTACGAGCCGGATGAGAGCAAATCCCAGACCTAACCATGACCTAACATGCGTTGTTCTCTAAAACATTGATCGAAACCAGGTTTAATGGACTGTTTCAGTGTGGTACCACATTACTACGTGATCCAAACCAGAAAAAACCCAGGATCTGTTCAACAAGTATGTGAAAAACGCGTAACTATGAGCCTGATGAGGGCAAATCCCAGAGCTATCCCAGACCCAACATGCGTTATCCTCTAAAACATTTATCAAGACCAGGTTTAATTGAATGTTTCAGTGTGGTACCACATTACTACGTGATCCAAACCACGAGAAACCCAGGATCCGTTAAACAAGTATGTGACGAATGCGAAAGTATGTGTCTGATGAGGGCAAATCCCAGGCCTAACCTAGACCTAACATGCGTTATCCTCTAAAATATTGATCCAAACCAGGTTTAATGGACTTTTTCAGTGTGGTGCCACATCACTACGTGATCCAAACCAGAAAAATACCCAGGATCCGTTCAACAAGTATGTGAAGAATGCGAAAGTATGTGTCTGATGAGGGAAAATCCCAGGCCTAACCTAGACCTAACATACGTTATTCTCTAAAATATTGATCGAAACCAGGTCTAATGGACTGTTTCAGTGTGGTACCACATTACTACGTGATCCAAACCAGAAAAAACCCAGGATCTGTTCAACAAGTATGTGAAAAACGCGAAACTATGAGCATGATGAGGGCAAGTCCCAGACCTATCCCAGATCCAACATGCGTTATCCTCTAAAACATTTATCAAGACCAGGTTTAATTGAATGTTTCAGTGTGGTACCACATTACTACGTGATCCAAACCACAAGAAACCCAGGATCCGTTCAACATGTATGTGACGAATGCGAAAGTATGTGTCTGATGAGGGCAAATCCCAGGCCTAACCTAGATCTAACATGCGTTATCTTCAAAAATATTGATCGAAACCAGGTTTAATGGACTTTTTCAGTGTGGTACCACATCACTACGTGATCCAAACCAGAAAAATACCCAGGACCCGTTCAACAGGTATGTGAAGAATGCGAAAGTATGTGTCTGATGAGGGAAAATCCCAGGCCTAACCTAGACCAAACATGCGTTATCCTCTAAAATATTGATGGAAACCAGGTTTAATTGACTGTTTCAGTGTGGTACCACATTACTACGTGATCCAATCCAGAAAAAGCCCTGGATCTAGCCATCAAGTATGAGTAATATGCGAAAGTATGAGCCTGATGAGGGCAAATCCTAGACCTAACCCAGACCTAACATGCGTTATCCTCTAAAATATTTATCAAGACCAGGTTTAATTGAATGCTGCAGTGTGGTACCACATTACTACGTGATCCAAACCTGAAAAAACCCAGGATCTGTTCAACAAGTATGTGGAGAATGCGAAAGTATGTGTCTGATGAGGGAAAATCCCAGGCCTAACCTAGACAGAACATGCGTTATCCTCTAAAATATTGATCGAAACCAGGTTTAATGGACTGTTTCAGTGTGCTACCACATTACTACGTGATCCAAACCTGAAAAAACTCAGGATCCGTTCAACAAGTATGTGAAGAATGCGAAAGTATGAGCCTGATGAGGGCAAATCCCAGGCCTAACCTAGATCTAACATGCGTTATCCTCTAAAATATTGGTCGAAACCAGGTTTAATCGACTATTTCAGTGTGGTACCACATTACTACGTGATCCAAACCAGAAAAATACCCAGGATCTGTTCAACAAGTATGTGGAGAACGCGGAAATATGAGCCTGACGAGGGCAAATCCCGGACCTATCCCTGACATAACTTGCGTTATCCTCTAAAATATTGGTCGAAACCAGGTTTAATCGACTATTTCAGTGTGGTACCACATTACTACCTGATCCAAACCAGAAAAATACCCAGGATCTGTTCAACAAGTATGTGGAGAACGCGGAAATATGAGCCTGACGAGGGCAAATCCCAGACCTATGCCAGACCTAACTTGCGTTGTCCTCTAAAATACTGATGGAAACCAGGTTTAATTGACTGTTTCAGTGTTGCACCACATTGCTACGTGATCCAATCCAGAAAAAAACCCAGGATCTGTACAACAAGTATGTGAAGAATGCGAAAGTATGAGCCTGACGAGGGCAAATCCCAGACCTAACCATGACCTAACATACGTTATTCCCTAAAATATTGATCGAAACCAGGTCTAATGGACTGTTTCAGTGTGGTACCACATTACTACGTGATCCAAACCAGAAAAAACCCAGGATCTGTTCAACAAGTATGTGAAAAACGCGAAACTATGAGCATGATGAGGGCAAGTCCCAGACCTATCCCAGACCCAACATGCGTTATCCTCTAAAACATTTATCAAGACCAGGTTTAATTGAATGTTTCAGTGTGGTACCACATTACTACGTGATCCAAACCACAAGAAACCCAGGATCCGTTCAACATGTATGTGACGAATGCGAAAGTATGTGTCTGATGAGGGCAAATCCCAGGCCTAACCTAGATCTAACATGCGTTATCCTCTAAAATATTGATGGAAACCAGGTTTAATTGACTGTTTCAGTGTGGTACCACATTACTACGTGATCCAATCCAGAAAAAGCCCTGGATCTAGCCATCAAGTATGAGTAATATGCGAAAGTATGAGCCTGATGAGGGCAAATCCTAGACCTAACCCAGACCTAACATGCGTTATCCTCTAAAATATTTATCAAGACCAGGTTTAATTGAATGCTGCAGTGTGGTACCACATTACTACGTGATCCAAACCTGAAAAAACCCAGGATCTGTTCAACAAGTATGTGGAGAATGCGAAAGTATGTGTCTGATGAGGGTAAATCCCAGGCCTAACCTAGACATAACATGCGCTATCCTCTAAAATATTGATTGAAACCAGGTTAAATTGACTGTTTCAGTGTGCTACCACATTACTACGTGATCCAAACCAGAAAAAACCCAGGATCTGTTCAACAAGTATGTGGGAAACGCAATACTATGAGCCTGATGAGGCCAAATCCCAGACATATCCCAGACCTAACATGGGTTATCCTCTAAAATATTTATCAAGACCAGGTTTAATAGAATGTTTCAGTGTGGTACCACATTACTACGTGATCCAAACCACAAAAAACCCAGGATCCGTTCGACAAGTATGTGACGAATGCGAAAGTATGTGTCTGATGAGGGCAAATCCCAGGCCTAACCTAGATCTAACATGCGTTATACTCAAAAATATTGATCGAAACCAGGTTTAATCGACTGTTTCAGTGTGGTACCACATTACTACCTGATCCAAACCAGAAAAATACCCAGGACCCGTTCAACAGGTATGTGAAGAATGCGAAAGTATGTGTCTGATGAGGGAAAATCCCAGGCCTAACCTAGACCAAACATGCGTTATCCTCTAAAATATTGATGGAAACCAGGTTTAATTGACTGTTTCAGTGTGGTACCACATTACTACGTGATCCAATCCAGAAAAAGCCCTGGATCTAGCCATCAAGTATGAGTAATATGCGAAAGTATGAGCCTGATGAGGGCAAATCCTAGACCTAACCCAGACCTAACATGCGTTATCCTCTAAAATATTGATCGAAACCAGGTTTAATTGAATGCTGCAGTGTGGTACCACATTACTACGTGATCCAAACCTGAAAAAACCCAGGATCTGTTCAACAAGTATGTGGAGAATGCGAAAGTATGTGTCTGATGAGGGTAAATCCCAGGCCTAACCTAGACATAACATGCGCTATCCTCTAAAATATTGATTGAAACCAGGTTAAATTGACTGTTTCAGTGTGCTACCACATTACTACCTGATCCAAACCAGAAAAATACCCAGGATCTGTTCAACAAGTATGTGAAAAACGCGAAACTATGAGCCTGATGACGGCAAATCCCAGACCTATCCCAGACCCAACATGCGTTATCCTCTAAAACATTTATCAAGACCAGGTTTAATTGAATGTTTCAGTGTGGTACCACATTACTACGTGATCCAAACCACAAGAAACCCAGGATCCGTTCAACAAGTATGTGACGAATGCGAAAGTATGTGTCTGATGAGGGCAAATCCCAGGCCTAACCTAGACCTAACATGCGTTATCCTCTAAAATATTGATCCAAACCAGGTTTAATGGACTTTTTCAGTGTGGTGCCACATCACTACGTGATCCAAACCAGAAAAATACCCAGGATCCGTTCAACAAGTATGTGAAGAATGCGAAAGTATGTGTCTGATGAGGGAAAATCCCAGGCCTAACCTAGACCTAACATGCGTTATCCTCTAAAATATTGATCGAAACCAGGTTTAATGGACTGTTTCAGTGTGCTACCACATTACTACGTGATCCAAAACAGAAAAAACCCAGGATCCGTTCAACAAGTATGTGAGAAACGCAATACTATGAGCCTGATCAGGCCAAATCCCAGACCTATCCCAGACTAACATGGGTTATCCTCTAAAATATTTATCAAGACCAGGTTTAATAGACTGTTTCAGTGTGGTACCACATTACTACGTGATCCAAACCACAAAAAACCCAGGATCCGTGCAACAAGTATGTGGAGAATGCGAAAGTATGTGTCTGATGGGGGTAAATCCCAGGCCTAACCTAGACATAACATGCGCTATCCTCTAAAATATTGATTGAAACCAGGTTAAATGCACTGTTTCAGTGTGCTACCACATTACTACGTGATCCAAACCAGAAAAAACCCAGGATCTGTTCAACAAGTATGTGGGAAACGCAATACTATGAGCCTGATGAGGCCAAATCCCAGACATATCCCAGACCTAACATGGGTTATCCTCTAAAATATTTATCAAGACCAGGTTTAATAGAATGTTTCAGTGTGGTACCACATTACTACGTGATCCAAACCACAAAAAACCCAGGATCCGTTCAACAAGTATGTGACGAATGCGAAAGTATGTGTCTGATGAGGGCAAATCCCAGGCCTAACCTAGATCTAACATGCGTTATACTCAAAAATATTGATCGAAACCAGGTTTAATCGACTGTTTCAGTGTGGTACCACATTACTACCTGATCCAAACCAGAAAAATACCCAGGATCTGTTCAACAAGTATGTGAAACACGCGAAACTATGAGCCTGATGACGGCAAATCCCAGACCTATCCCAGACCCAACATGCGTTATCCTCTAAAACATTTATCAAGACCAGGTTTAATTGAATGTTTCAGTGTGGTACCACATTACTACGTGATCCAAACCACAAAAAACCCAGGATCCTTTCAACAAGTATGTGACGAATGCGAAAGTATGTGTCTGATGAGGGCAAATCCCAGGCCTTACCTAGATCTAACATGCGTTATCCTCAAAAATAGTGATCGAAACCAGGTTTAATGGACTTTTTCAGTGTGGTACCACATCACTACGTGATCCAAACCAGAAAAACACCCACGATACGTTCAACAAGTATGTGAAGAATGCGAAAGTATGTGTCTGATGAGGGAAAATCCCAGGCCTAACCTAGACCTAACATGCGTTATCCTCTAAAATATTGATCGAAACCAGGTTTAATCGACTGTTTCAGTGTGCTACCACATTACTACGTGATCCAAACTAGAAAAAGTCCAGAATCTGGCCATCAAGTATGAGAAATATGCGAAAGTACGAGCCGGATGAGAGCAAATCCCAGACCTAACCATGACCTAACATGCGTTGTTCTCTAAAACATTGATCGAAACCAGGTTTAATGGACTGTTTCAGTGTGGTACCACATTACTACGTGATCCAAACCAGAAAAAACCCAGGATCTGTTCAACAAGTATGTGAAAAACGCGTAACTATGAGCCTGATGAGGGCAAATCCCAGAGCTATCCCAGACCCAACATGCGTTATCCTCTAAAACATTTATCAAGACCAGGTTTAATTGAATGTTTCAGTGTGGTACCACATTACTACGTGATCCAAACCACGAGAAACCCAGGATCCGTTAAACAAGTATGTGACGAATGCGAAAGTATGTGTCTGATGAGGGCAAATCCCAGGCCTAACCTAGACCTAACATGCGTTATCCTCTAAAATATTGATCCAAACCAGGTTTAATGGACTTTTTCAGTGTGGTGCCACATCACTACGTGATCCAAACCAGAAAAATACCCAGGATCCGTTCAACAAGTATGTGATGAATGCGAAAGTATGTGTCTGATGAGGGAAAATCCCAGGCCTAACCTAGACCTAACATGCGTTATCCTCTAAGATATTGATCGAAACCAGGTTTAATGGACTGTTTCAGTGTGCTACCACATTACTACGTGATCCAAACCAGAAAAAACCCGGAATCCGTTCAACAAGTATGTGAAGAATGCGAAAGTATGTGTCTGATGAGGGCAAATCCCAGGCCTATCCTAGACAGAACATGCGTTATCCTCTAAAATATTGATCGAAACCGGGTTTAATGGACTGTTTCAGTGTGGTACCACATTACTACCTGATCCAAACCAGAAAAATACCCAGGATCTGTTCAACAAGTATGTGAAGAACGCGAAAATATGACCCTGATGAGGGCAAATCCCAGACCTATCCCCGACCTAACTTGCGTTGTCCTCTAAAATATTGATCGAAACCAGGTTTAATCGACTGTTTCAGTGTGGTACCACATTACTACCTGATCCAAACCAGAAAAATACCCAGGATCTGTTCAACAAGTATGTGAAGAACGCGAAAATATGACCCTGATGAGGGCAAATCCCAGACCTATCCCAGACCTAACTTGCGTAGTCCTCTAAAATATTGATGGAAACCAGGTTAAATGGACTGTCTCAGTGTGGTACCACATTACTACAGCATCCAAACTAGAAAAAGCCCAGAATCTGGCCATCAAGTATGAGAAATATGCGAAATTACGAGCCTGATGAGCGCAAATCCCAGACCTAACCATGACCTAACATGCGTTATTCTCTGAAATATTGATCGAAACCAGGTTTAATGGACTGTTTCAGTGTGCTACCACATTACTACGTGATCCAAACCAGAAAAAACCCGGAATCCGTTCAACAAGTATGTGAAGAATGCGAAAGTATGTGTCTGATGAGGGCAAATCCCAGGCCTATCCTAGACAGAACATGCGTTATCCTCTAAAATATTGATCGAAACCGGGTTTAATGGACTGTTTCAGTGTGGTACCACATTACTACGTGATCCAAACCAGAAAAAACCCAGGATCCGTTCAACAAGTATGTGACGAATGCGAAAGTATGTGTATGATGAGGGCCAATCCCAGGCCTAACCTAGATCTAACATGCGTTATCCTCAAGAATATTGATCGAAACCAGGTTTAATGGACTGTTTCAGTGTGCTACCACATTACTACGTGATCCAAAGCAGAAAAAACCAAGGGTCCGTTCAACAAGTATGTGAAGAATGCGAAAGTATGTGTCTGATGAGGGAAAATCCCAGGCCTAACCTAGACCTAACATGCGTTACCCCCAAAAATATTTATCAAGACCGGGTTTAATTGAATGTTTCAGTGTGGTACCACATTACTACGTGATCCAAACAGGAAAAAACCCAGGATCTGTTCAACATGTATGTGGAGAATGCGAAAGTATGTGTCTGATGAGGGAAAATCCCAGGCCCAACCTAGACCTAACATGCGTTACCCTCAAAAATATTGATCGAAACCAGGTTTAATGGACTGATTCAGTGTGCTACCACATTACTACGTGATCCAAACCAGAAAAAACCCAGGATCCGTTCAACAAGTATGTGAAGAATGCGGAAGTATGTGTCTGATGAGGGCCAATCCCAGGCCTAACCTAGATCTAACATGCGTTATCCTCAAGAATATTGATTGAAACCAGGTTAAATGGACTGTTTCAGTGTGGTACCATATTTCAACGTGGTCCAAACCAGAAAAATACCCAGGATCTGTTCAACAAGTATGTGAAGAACGCGAAAATATGACCCTGATGTGGGCAAATCCCAGACCTATCCCAGACCTAACTTGCGTTGTCCTCTAAAATATTGATGGAAACCAGGTTTAATTGACTGTTTCAGTGTGGTACCACATTACTACGTGATCCAATCCAGAAAAAGCCCTGGATCTAGCCATCAAGTATGAGTAACATGCGAAAGTATGAGCCTGATGAGGGCAAATCCAAGACCTATCCCAGACCTAACTTGCGTTGTCCTCTAAGATATTGACGGAAACCAGGTTTAATTGACTGTTTCAGTGTTGTACTTCATTACTACGTGATGCAATCCAGAAAAAGCCCCGAATCTAGCCATGAAGTATGAGAAATATGCGAAAGTATGAGCCTGATGAGGGCAAATCCTAGACCTATCCCAGACCTAACATGCGTTATCCTCTAAAATATTTATCAAGACCAGGTTAGTTGAATGCTGCAGTGTGGTACCACATTACTACGTGATCCAAACCACAAAAAACCCAGGATCCGTTCAACAAGTATGTGACGAATGCGAAAGTATGTGTCTGATGAAGGCAAATCCCAGGCCTAACCTAGATCTAACATGCGTTATTCTCAAAAATATTGAAGGAAACCAGGTTTAATTGACTGTTTCAGTGTGGTACCACATTACTACGTGATCCAATCCAGAAAAAAACCCAGGATCTGTACAACAAGTATGTGAAGAATGCGAAAGTATGTGTCTGATGAGGGAAAATCCCAGGACTAACCTAGACCTAACATGCGTTATCCTCTAAGATATTGATCGAAACCAGGTTTAATGGAGTGTTTCAGTGTGCTACCACATTACTACGTGATCCAAACCAGAAAAATACCCAGGATCCGTTCAACAAGTATGTGAAGAATGCGAAAGTATGTGTCTGATGAGGGAAAATCCCAGGCCTAACCTAGACCTAACATGCGTTATCCTCTAAAATATTGATCGAAACCAGGTTTAATGGACTGTTTCAGTGTGGTACCACATTACTACGTGATCCAAACCAGAAAAAACCCAGGATCCGTTCAACAAGTATGTGACGAATGCGAAAGTATGTGTATGATGAGGGCCAATCCCAGGCCTAACCTAGATCTAACATGCGTTATCCTCAAGAATATTGATCGAAACCAGGTTTAATGGACTGTTTCAGTGTGCTACCACATTACTACGTGATCCAAAGCAGAAAAAACCAAGGGTCCGTTCAACAAGTATGTGAAGAATGCGAAAGTATGTGTCTGATGAGGGAAAATCCCAGGCCTAACCTAGACCTAACATGCGTTACCCCCAAAAATATTTATCAAGACCGGGTTTAATTGAATGTTTCAGTGTGGTACCACATTACTACGTGATCCAAACAGGAAAAAACCCAGGATCTGTTCAACATGTATGTGGAGAATGCGAAAGTATGTGTCTGATGAGGGAAAATCCCAGGCCCAACCTAGACCTAACATGCGTTACCCTCAAAAATATTGATCGAAACCAGGTTTAATGGACTGATTCAGTGTGCTACCACATTACTACGTGATCCAAACCAGAAAAAACCCAGGATCCGTTCAACAAGTATGTGAAGAATGCGGAAGTATGTGTCTGATGAGGGCCAATCCCAGGCCTAACCTAGATCTAACATGCGTTATCCTCAAGAATATTGATTGAAACCAGGTTAAATGGACTGTTTCAGTGTGGTACCATATTTCTACGTGGTCCAAACCAGAAAAATACCCAGGATCTGTTCAACAAGTATGTGAAGAACGCGAAAATATGACCCTGATGTGGGCAAATCCCAGACCTAACCATGACCTATCATGCGTTCTTCTCTAAAATATTGATCCAAACCAGGTTTAATGGACTGTTTCAGTGTGGTACCACATTACTACGTGATCCAAAACAGAAAAAACCCAGGATCTGTTCAACAAGTATGTGAAAAACGCGAAACTATGAGCCTGATGAGGGCAAATTCCAGACCTATCCCAGACCCAACATGCGTTATCCGCAAAAACATTTATCAAGACCAGGTTTAATTGAATGTTTCAGTGTGGTACCGCATTACTACGTGATCCAAACCACAAAAAACCCAGGATCCGTTCAACAAGTATGTGACGAATGCGAAAGTATGTGTCTGATGAGGGCAAATCCCAGGCCTAACCTAGATCTAACATGCGTTATCCTCAAAAATATTGTTCGAAACCAGGTTTAATGGACTGTTTCAGTGTGCTACCACATCACTACGTGATCCAAACCAGAAAAAACCCAGGATCCGTTCAACAAGTATGTGAAGAATGCGAAAATATGACGCTGATGAGGGCAAATCCCAGACCTATACCAGACCTAACTTGCGTTATCCTCAAAAATATTGATCGAAACCAGGTTTAATGGACTGTTTCAGTGTGGTACCACATTACTACGTGATCCAAACCAGAAAAAGCACAGAATCAGGCCATCAAGTATGAGAAATTTGCGGAAGTACGAGCCTGATGAGAGCAAATCCCAGACCTAACCTAGACCTAACATGAGTTATTCTCAAAAATATTGATCGAAAGCAGGTTGAATCGACTGTTTCAGTGTGGTACCACATTACTATGTGATCCAAACCACAAAAAACCCAGGATCCGTTCAACAAGTATGTGAAGAATGCGAAGGTATGTGTCCGATGAGGGAAAATCCCAGGCCTAACCTAGACCTAACATGCGTTATCCTCTAAAATATTCATCGAAACCAGGTTTAATGGACTGTTTCAGTGTGCTATCACATTACTACGTGATCCAAACCGGAAAAAGCACAGAATCAGGCCATCAAGTATGAGAAATTTGCGGAAGTACGAGCCTGATGAGAGCAAATCCCAGACCTAACCTAGACCTAACATGAGTTATTCTCAAAAATATTGATCGAAAGCAGGTTGAATCGACTGTTTCAGTGTGGTACCACATTACTATGTGATCCAAACCAGAAAAGAAACCCAGGATCTGTTCAACAAGTATGTGAAGAACGCGGAAATATGACCCTGATGAGGGCAAATCCCGGGCCTAACCTAGACCTAACATGCGTTATCCTCAAAAATATTGATCGAAACCAGGCTTAATCGACTGCTTCAGTGTGGTACCACATTACTACCTGATCCAAACCAGAAAAATACCCAGGATCTGTTCAACAAGTATGTGAAGAACGCGAAAATATGACCCTGATGAGGGCAAATCCCAGACCTATACCAGACCTAACTTGCGTTGTCCTCTGAAATATTGTTGGAAACCAGGTTTAATTGACTGTTTCAGTGTGGTACCACATTACTACGTGATCCAAACCTGAAAAAGCACAGAATCTGGCCATCAAGTATGAGAAATTTGCGAAAGTACGAGCCTGATAAGAGCAAATCCCAGACCTAACCTAGACATAACATGCGTTATCCTCTTAAATATTGATCGAAACCAGGTTTAATGGACTGTTTCAGTGTGGTACCACAGTACTACAGGATCCAAACTAGAAAAAGTCCAGAATCTGGCCATCAAGTATGAGAAATATGCGAAAGTACGAGCCTGATGAGAGCAAATCCCAGACCTAACCATGACCTATCATGCGTTATTCTCTAAAATATTGATCGAAACCAGGTTTAATGGACTGTTTCAGTGTGGTACCACATTACTACGTGATCCAAAACAGAAAAAACCCAGGATCTGTTCAACAAGTATGTGAAAAACGCGAAACTATGAGCCTGATGAGGGCAAATTCCAGACCTATCCCAGACCCAACATGCGTTATCCGCTTAGACATTTATCAAGACCAGGTTTAATTGAATGTTTCAGTGTGGTACCGCATTACTACGTGATCCAAACCACAAAAAACCCAGGATCCGTTCAACAAGTATGTGACGAATGCGAAAGTATGTGTCTGATGAGGGCAAATCCCAGGCCTAACCTAGATCTAACATGCGTTATCCTCAAAAATATTGTTCGAAACCAGGTTTAATGGACTGTTTCAGTGTGCTACCACATCACTACGTGATCCAAACCAGAAAAAACCCAGGATCCGTTCAACAAGTATGTGAAGAATGCGAAAGTATGTGTCTGATGAGGGCAAATCACAGGCCTAACCTAGACATAACATGCGTTATCCTCTAAAATATTGATCGAAACCAGGTTTAATGGACTGTTTCAGTGTGGTACCACATTACTACGGGATCCAAACCTGAAAAAGCACAGAATCAGGCCATCAAGTATGAGAAATTTGCGAAAGTACGAGCCTGATGAGAGCAAATCCCAGACCTAACCTAGACCTAACATGAGTTATTCTCAAAAATATTGATCGAAAGCAGGTTTAATCGACAGTTTCAGTGTGGTACCACATTACTACGTGATCCGAACCAGAAAAAACCCAGGATACGTTCAACAAGTATGTGAAGAATGCAAAAGTATGAACCTGACGAGGGCAAATCCCAGACCTATCCCAGACATAACTAGCGTTATCATCTAAGATATTGATCGAAACCAGGTTTAATCGACTGTTTCAGTGTGGTACCACATTACTACGTGATCCAAACCAGAAAAAGCACAGAATCTGGCCATCAAGTATGAGAAATTTGCGAAAGTACGAGCCTGATAAGAGCAAATCCCAGACCTAACCTAGACCTAACAGGAGTTATTCTCAAAAATATTGATCGAAACCAGGTTAAATGGACTGCTTCAGTGAGGTACGACATTACTACGTGATCCAAACCACAAAAAACCCAGGATCCGTTCAACAAGTATGTGACGAATGCGAAAGTATGTGTCTGATGAGGGCAAATCCCAGGCCTAACCTAGATCTAACATGCGTTATCCTCAAAAATATTGTTCGAAACCAGGTTTAATGGACTGTTTCAGTGTGGTACCACATTACTACGTGATCCAAACCAGAAAAAACCCAGGATCTGTTCAACAAGAATGTGAAAAACGCGAAACTATGAGCCTGATGAGGGCAAATTCCAGACCTATCCCAGACCCAACATGCGTTATCCGCTAAAACATTTATCAAGACCAGGTTTAATTGAATGTTTCAGTGTGGTACCGCATTACTACGTGATCCAAACCACAAAAAACCCAGGACCCGTTCAACAAGTATGTGACGAATGCGAAAGTATGTGTCTGATGAGGGCACATCCCAGGCCTAACCTAGACCTAACATGCGTTATCCTCAAAAATATTGTTCGAAACCAGGTTTAATGGACTGTTTCAGTGTGCTACCACATTACTACGTGATCCAAACCAGAAAAAACCCAGGATCCGTTCAACAAGTATGTGAAGAATGCGAAAGTATGTGTCTGATGAGGGCAAATCACAGGCCTAACCTAGACATAACTTGCGTTGTCCTCTAAAATATTGATGGAAACCAGGTTTAATTGACTGTTTCAGTGTGGTACCACATTACTACGTGATCCAAACCACAAAAAACCCAGGATCCGTTCAACAAGTATGTGAAGAATGCGAAAGTGTGTGTCTGATGAGGGCAAATCCCAGGCCTAACCTAGACAGAACATGCGTTATCCTCTAAAATATTGATCGAAACCAGGTTTAATCGACTGTTTCAGTGTGGTACCACATTACTACGTGATCCAAAACAGAAAAAGCCCAGGATCTGTTCAACAAGTATGTGACGCATGCGAAAGTATGTGTCTGATGAGGGCAAACCCCAGGCCTAACCTAGATCTAACATGCGTGATCCTCTAAAATAATGATCGAAACCAGGTTCAATGGACTGTTTCAGTGTGGTACCACATCACTACGTGATCCAAACCAGAAAAATACCCAGGATCCGTTCAACAAGTATGTGAAGAATGCGAAGGTATGTGTCCGATGAGGGAAAATCCCAGGCCTAACCTAGACCTAACATGCGTTATCCTCTAAAATATTGATCGAAACCAGGTTTAATGGACTGTTTCAGTGTGCTATCACATTACTACGTGATCCAAACCGGAAAAAGCACAGAATCAGGCCATCAAGTATGAGAAATTTGCGAAAGTACGAGCCTGATGAGAGCAAATCCCAGACCTAACCTAGACCTAACATGAGTTATTCTCAAAAATATTCATCGAAAGCAGGTTTAATCGACAGTTTCAGTGTGGTACCCCATTACTACGTGATCCAAACCAGAAAAAACCCAGGATCCGTTCAACAAGTATGTGAAGAATGCGAAAGTATGTGTCTGATGAGGGAAAATCCCAGGCCTAACCTAGACAGAACATGCGTTATCCTCTAAAATATTGATCGAAACCAGGTTTAATGGACTGTTTCAGTGTGATACCACATTACTACGTGATCCAAACCAGAAAAAACCCAGGATCCGTTCAACAAGTATGTGAAGAATGCGAAAGTATGAGTCTGATGAAGGAAAATCCCAGACCTAACCTAGACCTAACATGAGTTATTCTCTAAAATATTGATCGAAACCAGGTTTAATGGACTGTTTCAGTGTGCTACCACATTACTACGTGATCCAATGCAGAAATAGCTCAGGATCTAGCTATGAAGTATGAGAAATATGCGAAAGTATGAGCCTGATGAGGGCAAATCCCAGACATAACCTAGACCTAACATGTGTTATCCTCTAAAATAAAAATCGAAACCAGGTGTATTGGTATGCTTCAGTGTGGTACCACATTACTACGTGATCGAAACCAGAAAAAACCCGGGATCTGTTCAAGAAGTATGTGAAGAATGCGAAAGTATGAGACTGATGAGGGCTAATCCCAGGCCTAACCTAGTCATAACATGCGTTATCCTCTAAAATATTGATCGAAACCAGGTTGAGTGGACTGTTTCTGTGTGGTACCACATTACTGCGTGATCCAAACCAGGAAGAACCCCGTATCTAGCCATCAAGTATGAGAAATATGCGAAAGTATGAGCCTGATGAGGGCAAATCCTAGACCTAACCCAGACCTAACATGCGTTATCCTCAAAAATATTGATCGAAACCAGGTTTAATGGACTGTTTCAGTGTGGTACCACATTACTACGTGATCCAAACCAGAAAAGGCCCAGAATCTGGCCATCCAGTATGAGAAATATGCGAAAGCATGACCCTGATGAGACTATCCCAGACCTAACTTGAGTTGTCCTCTAAAATAGTGATGGAAACCAGGTTTAATTGACTGTTTCAGTGTGGTACTACATTACTACGTGATGCAATCCAGAAATAGCCCAGGATCTAGCCATGAATTATGAGAAATATGCGAAAGTATGAGCCTGATGAGGGCAAATCCTAGACCTCACCCAGACCTAACATGCGTTATCCTCAAAAATATTGATCGAAACCAGGTTTAATGGACATTTTCAGTGTGGTACCACATTACTACGTGATCCAAACCAGAAAAGGCCCAGAATCTGGCCATCAAGTATGAGAAATATGCGAAAGTATGACCCTGATGAGAGCAAATCCCAGGCCTAACCTAGACGTAACATGCGTTGTCCTCTAAAATATTGATGGTAACCAGGTTGAATTGACTGTTTCAGTGTTGTACTACATTACTGCGTGACGCAATCCAGAAAAAGCCCAGGATCTAGCCATCAAGTATGAGAAACATGCGAAAGAGTGAGTCTGATGAGAGCAAATCCCACACCTAAACTAGACCTAACATGAATTATTCTTTAAAATATTGATGGAAACCAAGATTTATTGACTGTTTCAGTGTGGTACTACATTACTACGTGATGCAATCCAGAAAAAGCCTAGGATATAGCTATCAAGTATGAGAAGAATGCGAAAGTATGTGTCTGATGAGGGAAAATCCCAGGCCTAAGTTAGACCTAACATGCGTTATCCTCTAAAATATTGATCGAAACCAGGTTTAATGGACTGTTTCAGTGTGGAACCACATCACTACGTGATCCAAACCAGAAAAATACCCAGGATCCGTTCAAGAAGTATGTGAAGAATGCGAAAGTATGTGTCTGATGAGGGAAAATCCCAGGCCTAACCTAGACCTATCATGCGTTGCCCTCAAAAATATTTATCAGTACCAGGTTTAGTTGAATGTTTCAGTGTGGTACCACATTTCTACGTGATCCAAACCAGAAAAAACCCAGGATCAGTGCAACAAGTATGTGAAAAACGCGAAACGATGAGCGTGATGAGGGCAAATCCCAGACCTATCCTAGACCTAACATGCGTTATCCTCAAAAATATTGATCGAAACCAGGCTTAATCGACTGCTTCAGTGTGGTACCACATTACTACCTGATCCAAACCAGAAAAATACCCAGGATCTGTTCAACAAGTATGTGCAGAACGCGAAAATATGACCCTGATGAGGGCAAATCCCAGACCTGTACCAGACCTAACTAGCGTTATCATCTAAGATATTGATCGAAACCAGGTTTAATCGACTGTTTCAGTGTGGTACCACATTACTACGTGATCCAAACCTGAAAAAGCACAGAATCTGGCCATCAAGTATGAGAAATTTGCGAAAGTACGAGCCTGATAAGAGCAAATCCCAGACCTAACCTAGACATAACATGCGTTATCCTCTAAAATATTGATCGAAACCAGGTTTAATGGACTGTTTCAGTGTGGTACCACAGTACTACAGGATCCAAACTAGAAAAAGTCCAGAATCTGGCCATCAAGTATGAGAAATATGCGAAAGTACGAGCCTGATGAGAGCAAATCCCAGACCTAACCATGACCTATCATGCGTTATTCTCTAAAATATTGATCGAAACCAGGTTTAATGGACTGTTTCAGTGTGGTACCACATTACTACGTGATCCAAAACAGAAAAAACCCAGGATCTGTTCAACAAGTATGTGAAAAACGCGAAACTGTGAGCCTGATGAGGGCAAATTCCAGACCTATCCCAGACCCAACATGCGTTATCCGCTAAAACATTTATCAAGACCAGGTTTAATTGAATGTTTCAGTGTGGTACCGCATTACTACGTGATCCAAACCACAAAAAACCCAGGATCCGTTCAACAAGTATGTGACGAATGCGAAAGTATGTGTCTGATGAGGGCAAATCCCAGGCCTAACCTAGACCTAACATGCGTTATCCTCTAAAATATTAATCGAAACCAGGTTTAATGGTCTGTTTCAGTGTGGTAACACATTACCACGTGATCCAAACCAGAAAAAGCAAATGATCTGGTTAACAAGTAAGAGAAATATGCGAAAGTATTAGCCTCATGAGGGCAAATCACAGACCTAACCCAGACCTAACATGCGTTATCCTCTAAAATATTGATCGACACCAGGTTTACTCGACTGTTTCAGTGTGGTACCACATTACTAAGTGATCCAACCCAGAAAAAGACCAGAATCTGGCAATCAAGTATCAGAAATATGCGAAAGTATGAACCTGATGAGGGCAAATCCCAGACCTAACCTAGACCTAACATGCGTTAACCTCTAAAATACTGATCGAAACCTGGTTTAATCGACTGTTTCAGTGTGGTACCACACTACTATGTGATCCAAACCAGAAAAGACCCAGGCTCTGTTCAAGAAGTATGTGAAGAATGAGGAAGTATGAGACTGATGAGGGCAAATCCCAGACCTAATCCAGACCTAACATGCGTTATCATTTAAAATACTGATCGAAACCTGGTTTAATCGACTGTTTCAGTGTGGTACCACATTACTATATGATCCCAACCAGAAAAAAACCAGGATCTGTCCAAGAAGTATGTGAAGAATGAGGAAGTATGAGACTGATGAGGGCAAATCCCAGACCTAATCCAGACCTAACATGCGTTATCATCTAAAATACTGTTCGAAACCTGGTTTAATCGACTGTTTCAGTGTGGTACCACACTACTATGTGATCCAAACCAGAAAAGACCCAGGCTCTGTTCAAGAAGTATGTGAAGAATGAGGAAGTATGAGACTGATGAGGGCAAATCCCAGACCTAATCCAGACCTAACATGCGTTATCATCTAAAATACTGATCGAAACCTGGTTTAATCGACTGTTTCAGTGTGGTACCACATTACTACGTGATCCAAACCAGAAAAAATCCGGGATCTGTTCAACAAGTGTGTGATGAATGCGAAAGTATGTGTCTGATGAGGGCAAATCCAGGGCCTAACCTAGACCTACCATGCGTTATCCTCTAACACATTGATCGAAACCAGGTTTAATGGACTGTTTCAGTGTGGTACCACATTACTACGTGATCCAAACCAGAAAAAACCCGGGATCTGTTCAACAAGTATGTGAAGAATGCGAAAGGATGAGTCTGATGAGGGCAAATCCCAGGCCTGTCCTAGACCTAACATGAGTTATCCTGTAAAGTATTCATCGAAACTAGGTTTAATCGATTGTTTCAGTGTGGTGCCACATTACTACGTGATCCAAACCAGAAAACACCCAGGAACTGTTCAAGAAGTATGTGAAGAATGAGGTAGTATGAGACTGATGAGGGCAAATCCTAGACCTAACCCAGACCTAACTTTTTTTTTTTTTTTTTTTTTTTTTTTTTTTGTCGTGGGGAAAATCTTCGAAAGACTCCCTCCCACCTCCTTGGGGAGAGGTGGGAGGGGTGTGTGGGATTCCCCGAGCCCGTACAACGACAGGCGCGGGACCTACCCACTAAAAACCCCACGGTGACCCTTCGGCACGCTTTGGGAGGATACCGGGAATCGCTCGAAGCATTCTTCCGTTATCCTCCCCGTGCCCGCGCTTTCGCGCCCATCCCCCGGGTGGACAATCGGTCCCCCCAGTAGACACACTGCCTCATAGCGGCGGGACGGGGCCACTCCATCCCGCCGCTATCCGTCCCGGGGCCGCGTTTAGTGGCGGCTGCGAGCCCCAACTCGCAACCGCCCGCGACCCCGTTTCCACCCCTCGGCGGCCGGGCGTTCATGGCCGCACCAGACCGCCGAGGGTGCCTCCCCTTGCGTCGGACCGGTAGGGGGAGGCACTCCTACCCCCAACCGGTCCGACCCGGCGCCGCCTGGCGGGAGGAGGGTCCCCTCAGGACCCCCCTCTCAGCCTAGGTCATCCGCCACGCCGAGGCGGCCGCCCGCGACGCCTCGCGACCGGGCGACGACCTCGGGCCACCGCACGAGCGCGAGCTTCAGCGCGCCGCTGAAGCTCGCGCTCCCTCCCCGCGGCCTCCTTCTGCAACATTACGTTCTCGCAGAAGGAGGCCACGGCCCTCCACTTCTCCTCGCTGCCGAGCATGGCGCGCACCACGCCCGGCAGCGAGACATCCCGCCCGACGACGCCGACCAGGACACGGCGCTCCCCCTCCCACGCGGGGCATACCACCAGGGTATGATCCGCCGTGTCCTGCTCAGCGTCGCAGTGGCAGCAACGCGCCGTCGGCTCCTTCCCTATCCGGCACAGGTATCTTCCGAAGCTGCCATGCCCGGAAAACACCTGTGCCAGCCGGTAGGTGAGGCTGCCATGGCCTCTGTCCAGCCACTCCTGCAGGAGTGGCCGAACAGCCCCGACAGTCCGGTGCCCCGCGGTTGGCAGAGCCAGCCGCTCCTGCCACGCGAGCAACACGGACTGCCGGGCCTGGCGCTTCAAATCGCCCCAAGCAGGTTCCTGCCCGCCCGGGACCGCCCCCACCCCCGCGCGACGGTCGACGCGGTGCCGGTACATCACCGCGTGCGACCGCGCGGGCAGGTCCATGGGCGGCATCCCCGCTAGAACCGTCGCCGCCTCATGTGACATGGTCCGATACCCGCGGACGACCCTGAGCGCCATGCGCCTCTGCACCCGACGCAGCATAGTCATGCTGCGCCGGGAGGCAGCCAGGTCGTCCGCCCAGACGGGGGCCCCGTATAGGGCCACCGACTGGACCATTGCCACATAGAGGCGACGAACTCGGCCCGCCGGGCCCCCCAGGTTGGGCAGGATCCGGCCCAGAGCCGCAACCATCCTTTCCAACCGGGGGACCAGGCAGCGGAAATGCTCCTCGAAACGCCAGTGGCTATCGAGGATCAGCCCCAGATACCTGATCTGGGGCTTCACCTCGATGTCAGCCCCACCCACCCGGAACAGAGGGGGTGGCGGATCCTGCCGAGGTGAGTGAAACGCAATCACCTCGGTCTTATGGACCGCCACCGTCATTCCCATCCCCCTGATCCGGTCGACGACGCGTTGCGACCCCTCCTCCGCGCGACGCATGGCCCTCCCCCAGTGCGCCCCGACGGCCAGCACCAATGTGTCATCCGCAGAACACACCGTGCTGACGCCGTCGCGGAGGCCGGCCCGCAACACCGAGTCGTACGCGATGTTCCACAGGAGTGGCCCGAGGACCGACCCCTGCGGAACACCGCAGTACACCTCCCTCCGCATATCACCATCCCGGCCCGGATACTCGATCCACCTGCCGCGGAGATAATCCCCGACGACCGCCCTGAGACAAGGGGGGACCCGATGATATTCGAGTCCCCTCCTTATCTCTTCCCAGGGGAGGGTGTTAAAGGCATTGGCAATATCCAAGGATATTGCCAATGCCACCCCTCCCCGGGAGACGGCCGCCTGCGAGAGGGCCCTCACACGACCTATCGCGTCGATAGTCGATCGGCCCCCCCGGAAACCGAACTGGCAGTCGGCCAGACCGGGATCACCCCGCGACAGGTGCTCGACGAGGCGGGCAGCAATCACACGCTCGAAGAGCTTGCCCACCTCGTCGAGGAGACAAATGGGCCGGTATGCGGAGGGAGACTCCGCGGGCCGACCCTCCTTCCGGAGGAGGACCATCCTCGCCACCTTCCAACTGGGGGGGAATCGCCCGTCCCTCAGGCAGCGGTCGAACAACCGCCTGAGGTCGGCCCCAAGGACGCCCTGGGTCAAGACCCAAACCCGGCCGGGCACACCATCTGGACCCGGGGCCGTGTTACGAACCCCGAGCCGTCTGATGGCCGCTGCCAGCTCCTCCTGCGTGACCCCCAGCTCGGCCGTCCACTCCACTGGGACAGGCGCCGCCGCCGGAGGACGCGGTCCCCTCTCCCCAATTGGGAAGAGTGTATTGACCACGTCCTCCAGCAGCCGGGGGTCAAGACCCTCGGTGACGGGGGGCGCCCACGGGCGGAGCTTATTCAGCACCACCTTATATGGGCGCCCCCATGGATCGTCATCAAGGGTCTGGAGGAGCTCCTTCCATGCCCGGGTCTTGGCCCGTTTGATGGCGACCTGCAGAGCAACCCGCGCCACGCGGTATGCTCCATACAGGTCATCAGCTGCCCTCGCTCGCGCCACGCCGTCGCCTGTACGTTGACGACGGCGCGCGCGGGTGTACTGGCGTCGGGCGAGGACAGTCGCGACTCGCAACTCCGCGATCGCGTCCGACCACCAGTACACCGCCCGGCGAGGAGAAGCCCGCCCGACCCGAGGCATCCCCGCGTCGCAAATACCCGCGACCAATGCTCCGAGCCGGGCGACCTCCTCCTCTATGCTCGGCAACTCGGCCGCTCCCTGCGGCCAAGTTGCAGCGAGGGCAGCTGCCATCAGGGCGTCCTTGTCCAGGCGCCGAAGCGCCCAGCGGGGTGGTGGGGTGCCACGCAGGCGGCCGTGTCGGGATGCACTCGCGGCGGCAGAGACCTCCATCCGGATGTACCGGTGATCGGAGAGTGTCTCTGCCCCCGCGACCACGTGCCAACCCGACACCATGCGCACGGCGTTGGGGGTCGCGAATCCAACATCCACGATGGACCCCCCATATCGCCGCACGCATGTGTGCTCCGACCCCCGGTTCAATACCCGGAGGTCGAGCCCCGCCGGCCAATCGCCCAGGATCCCGCCGCGAACGGAGGTCCTGGGGGATCCCCAAGCCACCGACTTGGCATTAAAATCCCCCAGGACCAGCACCGGCCGGGCCGCGTAGCGCTGCACGCATGCCGCGACCTCGGCCAAGTACAGCTCGAACGCAGCGTGACCGCTACGGGGCGAAATGTAGCACCCCACCACAGCGACTCCCCCCCCAGTCCACAGCGACGAATCCCCGACCGCGCTCCAACAAGGAGAACGGTGGGGACCCGTCGCCCCCTCCCCATACCGTCGCCACCAAGCCGTCCGCGTCGCCCACCCAATGAGGGTGATCAGGGACGTGGTACGGCACGGCGGCGACCGCCAGGCCAACCCCCCACTCCGCGAGGACTTGGGACATCAAGTCCTGTGCCGCGCGGCAGTGGTTGAGGTTGGCCTGGAGGAGGAGGCGGGGCGGCATTAATTAATGGCCGCGCCAGCCTCCTCCCGGCCGTCCGTCCCCGTAGCACCGTCCACCTCCATCGAGGACGATGCCACCGCCCTCGGCACCGGAGCCGGTGCAGCCCGCCTCTTCCTCTCCTTCCGGGAGGGGGGAAGAGCACTTCTTGCTCCCCACCCTGTGATCGGCTGGCCTCCCAATATCCGCACACAGCGGGCAGTGGGGGGCCGCCGAGCACTGGCTCGCACGGTGCTCTTTGGCACCGCAGCGGTAACACTGACCGCTGCGGTCCACCGGCGAGGTGCACCACTGCCTCACGTGCCCCAATTCGAGGCAGCGGTGACACTGGAGCGGGCGCGGCGCGAGGATTTCCACTCGCGCCGAAACCCACCCCACCTACACCCTCCCGGATTCCGCCACCTTACGGGCGGCGGAGAGGGGCACCGGGCCCACACCGACCCGAGGCCGGAGGGCGACCTGCGGATCTCTCCGATCCGCAGGTCCTCCACAGGACAGTCCCCCGCCCTCGCAAGGGCACGGGACGCATCCTGTGCGCTGACCGAGTTGTCCAGCCCACAAACGCGCATCTCCGTGCGCTTCGTGGGCCGGGCGACCCGGACACCTCGCTCGCCCAGCTGCTCCCGGAGCCTCTGGGCGAGACGATCCGCCTTCGCGCCGCCTTCTGCACCGGGGATCTCCAGCAAGAGACCCCCGGTCACGGCCCTCTTCGCCCTCACGGAGGCGATGCCCAGCTCTTCCAGGGAGATATTCTCCCTGGCGAGCCGCATCGCCTCCGCGAGGGTCAGGTCGCCCCCCTGCGCAACGGTCAGCGTCACCGCTGCCGTTTTTGGGGGACGACCTGGTCGTGCCTTCCCGACCTTCGCGGCCTTTACCTTGGCCGCCGGCGGCGGAGGCGGAGGCTGCGGTTGCGAGGCCTTCCTCGCCGCCCGCTTCGCCTTCCGCCCCACCACCTCACTCCACGCCACCCCCCCTTGGGAGGGTGCTGTGGAGGATGCGACCACCGCGACCACGGGTACACCACCCCCCTTGGGGGTCGCGACCCGGGGCCCTGATGCCGCAACGCTGGGCGGAGCCTTCACTCCGCCCCTCTTTGCCTTCCCCGACTGTACCGGAACAGGTCGGGGGGGCACCGCCTTCCTGCTGACCGCTCTTCCGGCGAGGAGCTCCTCCCGGAAGGCGGCCAGCTTGCCATCAATCATGTCCCCAATCCTCCTCAGAAGATCGTCTTCTGAGGAGGACGGGGACTTCTTCACGGGCGGAGTGCGGGTGGAGGGGCCCGCGGTGCCCCGCACCACTGCCGCCGCACTCCGCTTATTTACCTCCGCCGAGGGACGCGGCGGTGGAGGAGGAGGGAGGATGGGAGAGAGGGCCGCGCTGTTCCACAGCGCCTCTGCCCTCCTCCACCCCTGTCACTCCTCCTCCAACAGGAGCTGCAGACGGGCGTTCCGCCCTCTGAGCTCCCGCGCCGCCTCCCTCATTTCCTCCGCCGCGGCCTTCAGGGACTCCGCGCCACCGCTTTTCTGCCCCTTAAAGGCGCAGGCAGCGGCGACTTTCTCCACCCGCCTCAGGGACGAGGAGATCCGCTCCGATATCTCTTCGGTCACCTCGTCCCTGAGGCAACTCAGCCTCACCGACGGGCTCATCGCCCCGCCCACCTCGACGACTGCCTGCCCCGTCCTCTTCCTCTTAGAGCCTATGTGGCTCGTGCTGGAGGAGAAGGACGAGACCGACGCCGTCTCGTCGTCCTCCTCCACCCTCCACGAAGCCGGACCTGGCGCTGAGTGGGGCGCGAGCGCCGCCACCCTAACCCCAACCCCGTCTCCGTCCTCCCCAACCGACAAAACCCGCCCCATCCCCATTTTATTTTCTGTGTCCATAATAATCCCACGAGATGGTCGGAAATAAAGGTCCACCCGGGCAGAGCCGCCTTACACGGGTAAGCCTAATACTCCGGGGGTTCGGCAGGTTCCCCGGAGGTGGTCGCTTGGGATTGGGCCTTCTCCCCCAACCATGCATCCCATCGCCGCGCACCATAGCTTAGGATTGGAGGGCGATTTTATAGAGTCGCCATACTCGTTGCCCAGGCGGTTAAGCCAAGCCCCCCGTTCCTCCTGCCGTCACGTACCATTCACAAAACCAATAGGGAATTGTGAATGGGTCGTTGTGACGACCAACAGGAGGCTTACGGTGTGTGTATGACTCGGGTACCCCGGGTTCGTTAAGCCCGTACTGCAGCTGAAAGGCTGGCAGTCCCTGAGGGGAACCCAGACCTAACTTGCGTTATCCTCTAAAATATTGATCGAGACCAGGTTTAGTCGACTGTTTCAGTGTGGTACGACATTACTACGTGATCCAAACCAGAAAAAGTCCAGAATCTGGCCATCAAGTATCAGAAATATGCGAAAGTATGAGCCTGATGAGAGCAAATCCCAGACCTACCATAGACCTAACACGCGTTATCCTGTAAAATATTGATCGAAACCACGTTTAATGGAGTGTTTCAGTGTGGTACCGCATTACTACGTGATCGAAACCAAAAAAGGCTCATAATCTGGCCATCAAGTATGAAAAATATGCGAAAGTATGAGCCTGATGAGTGCAAATCCCAGACCTAACCTAAACCTAGCATGCGTTATCCTCAAAAATATTGTTCGAAACCAGGTTTAATGGTCTGTTACAGTGTGGTAACATATTACCACATGATCCAAACCAGAAAAAACCCAGGATCTGGCCAACAAGTATGTGAAGAATACGAAAGTATGAGACTGATGAGGGAAAATCCTAGACCTAATCCAGACCTAACTTGCGTTATCCTCTAAAATATTGATCGAGACCAGGTTTAGTCGACTGTTTCATTGTGGTACCACATTACTACGTTATCCAAACCAGAAAAAATCCGGGATCTGTTCAACTAGTGTGTGAAGAATGCGATAGTATGAGACTGATGGGGGCAAATCCTAGACCTAATCCAGACCTAACATGCGTTATCCTCTAAAATATTGATCGAGACCAGGGTTATTCGACTGCATCATTGTGGTACCACATTACCACGTGATCCAAACCAGAAAAGCCCGGGATCTGTTCAACAAGTGTGTGAAGAATGCGAAAGTATGAGTCTGATGAGGGCAAATCCAAGGCCTAACCTAGACCTAACATGCGTTATCCTATAAAATATTCATCGAAACCAGGTTTAGTTGACAGTTTCAGTGTGGTACCACATTACTACGTGTTCCAAACCAGAAAAATCCCAGGATCTGCTCAACAAGTATGAGAAATATGCGAAAGTATGAGCCTGATGAGTGCAAATCCCAGACCTAGCATAGACCTAACATGCGTTATCCTTTAAAATACTGATCGAAACCAGGTTTAATGGACTGTTTCAGTGTGGTACCACATTACTACGTGATCCAAACCAAAAAAAGACCACAATCAGGCGATCAAGTATGAGAAATATGCAGAAGTATGAGCCTGATGAGAGCAAATCCTAGACCTAATCCAGACCTATCATGCGTTATCCTCAAAAATATTGATCGAAACCAGGTTTAATTGACTGTTTCAGTGTGGTACCATATTACTACCTGATCCAAACCAGTAAAATCCCAGGATCTGCTCAACAAGTATGAGAAATTTGCGAAAGTATGAGCCTGATGGGAGCATATCCCAGACCTAACCTAGGCCAAACATGCGCCATCCTTTAAAATGTTGTTCAAAACTAGGTTTAATGGGCTGTTTCAGTGTGGTACCACATTACTACGTGATCCAAACCAGAAAAAACCCGGGAATTGTCCAACAAGTATGTGAAGAATGCGAAAGTATGAGTCTGATGAGGGCATATCCCAGGCCTGGCCTAGACCTGACATGAGTTAACCTCTAAAATATTGATCGAAACCAGGTTTAATCGACTGTTTCAGTGTGATACCACATTTCTACGTGATCCAAAGCAGTGAAAGCCGAGCATCTGGCCAAAAAGTATGAGAAATATGCGAAGGTATAACCTAGCTGAGGGCAAATCCTAGACCTGACCGAGACCATAACATGTGTTTTCCTGAAAAATATTGATCGGAACCAGTTTTAATCGACTGTTTCAGTGTGCTACCACATTACTACGTGATCCAAACCAGAAAAGACCCAGGATCTGTTCAAGAAGTATGTGAAGAATGAGGAAGTATGAGACTGATGAGGGCAAATCCCAGACCTAATCCAGACCTAACATGCGTCATCCTCTAAAATATTGATCGAGACCAGGTTTAGTCGACTGTTTCAGTGTGGTATCACATTACCATGTGATCCAAACCAGTAAAAGTCCACGATCTGGCCAACAAGTGTGAGAAATATGCGAAAGTATGAGCCTCATGTGGGCAAATCGCAGACCTAATCTAGACCTAAAATGCATTATCCTTGTGAAATGTTGACCCAGACTAGGTTTAATTGACGCTTTCAGTGTGGTACCACATTACCACGTGATCCAAACCAGAATAAGACCTGTATCTGGTCAACGTGTATTCGAAGAATGCGAAAGTATGAGTCTGATGAGGGCAAATCCTAGACCTAACCCAGACCTAACATGCGTTATCATCTAAAATATTGATCGAAACCTGGTTTAATCAACTGTCTCAGTGTGGTACCACATTACTATATGATCCCAACCAGAAAGAAACCAGGATCTGCTCAACAAGTATGAGAAATATGCGAATGTATGAGCCCGATGAGAGCAAATCCCAGACCTAACCCAGACCTAACATGCGTTATCCTCTAAAATATTTATCGAGACCAGGTTGAATTGACTGTTTCAGTGTGGTGCCACATTACTACGTGATCCAAACCAGAAAAAGCCCAGAATCTGGCCACCAAGTATGAGAAATATGCGAAAGTATGAGCCTGATGAGAGCAAATCCCAGACCTAACATAGACCTAGCATGCGTTATCCTCTAAAATATTGATCGAAACCAGTTTAATGGACTGCTTCAGTTTTGTACCACATTACTACGTGAGCCAAACCAAAAACAGCCCAGAGTCTGGCCATCAAGTATGAGAAATATGCGAAAGTATGAGGCTAATGAGTGCAAGTCCCAGACCTAACCCAGATCTAACATGCGTTATCCTCCAAAATATTGATCTAGACCAGGTTTAATCGACTGTTTCAGTGTGGTCCCACAATACTACGCGATACAAACCAGAAGAAGCCCAAGTTCTGGCCAACAAGTATGAGAAATATGCGAAAGTATTTGCCTCATGGGGGCAAATCACAGACCTGACCCAGACCTAACATGTGATATCCTCTAAAATATTGATCGTGACCAGGTTTAGTCGACTGTTCCAGTGTGGTACCACATTACTACGTGATCCAAACCGGAAAAAGCCCAGAATCTGGCCAACAAGAACGAGAAATATGCGAAAGTATGAGCCTGATGGGAGCATATCCCAGACCTAACCTAGGCCAAACATGCGCTATCCTCTAAAATGTTGTTCGAAACTAGGTTTAATGGACTGTTTCAGTATGGTACCACATTACTACGTGATCCAAACCAGAAAAAACCCGGGATCTCTTCAACAAGTATGTGAAGAATGCGAAAGGATGAGTCTGATGAGGGCATATCCCAGGCCTGGCCTAGACCTAACATGAGTTGTCCTCTAAAATATTGATCGAAACTAGGTTTAATGGACTGTTTCAGTGTGGTACCACATTACTACATTATCCAAACCAAAAAAAGCCCAGAATCTGCTCAACAAGTATGAGAAATTTGCGAAAGTATGAGCCTGATGGGAGCATATCCCAGACCTAACCTAGGCCAAACATGCGCCATCCTTTAAAATGTTGTTCAAAACTAGGTTTAATGGGCTGTTTCAGTGTGGTACCACATTACTACGTGATCCAAACCAGAAAAAACCCGGGAATTGTCCAACAAGTATGTGAAGAATGCGAAAGTATGAGTCTGATGAGGGCATATCCCAGGCCTGGCCTAGACCTGACATGAGTTAACCTCTAAAATATTGATCGAAACCAGGTTTAATCGACTGTTTCAGTGTGATACCACATTTCTACGTGATCCAAAGCAGTGAAAGCCGAGCATCTGGCCAAAAAGTATGAGAAATATGCGAAGGTATAACCTAGCTGAGGGCAAATCCTAGACCTGACCGAGACCATAACATGTGTTTTCCTGAAAAATATTGATCGGAACCAGTTTTAATCGACTGTTTCAGTGTGCTACCACATTACTACGTGATCCAAACCAGAAAAGACCCAGGATCTGTTCAAGAAGTATGTGAAGAATGAGGAAGTATGAGACTGATGAGGGCAAATCCCAGACCTAACCTAGACCTAACATGAGTTAACCTCTAAAATATTGATCGAAACCAGGTTTAGTCGACTGTTTCAGTGTGGTACCACATTACTACGTGATCCAAAGCAGTGAAAGCCGAGCATCTGGCCAAAAAGTATGAGAAATATGCGAAGGTATGACCCAGCTGAGGGCAAATCCTAGACCTGACCGAGACCATAACATGTGTTTTCCTCAAAAATATTGATCGGAACCAGATTTAATCGACTGTTTCAGTGTGCTACCACATTACTACGTGATCCAAAGCAGAAAAAGTCCAGAATCTGGCCATCAAGTATCAGAAATATGCGAAAGTATGAGCCTGATGAGAGCAAATCCCAGACCTAACCTAGACCTAACATGCGTTATCCTCTAAAATATTGATCGAGACCAGGTTTAATCGACTGTTTCAGTGTGGTCCCTCATTACTACGTGATACAAACCAGAAAAAACCCAGGAACTGTTCAAGAAGTATGTGAAGAATGAGGAAGTATGAGACTGATGAGGGCAAATCCTAGACCTAATCCAGACCTAACTTGCGTTATCCTCTAAAATATTGATCGAGACCAGGTTTAGTCGACTGTTTCATTGTGGTACCACATTACTACGTGATCCAAACCAGAAAAAATCCGGGATCTGTTCAACAAGTGTGTGAAGAATGTGATAGTATGAGACTGATGGGGGCAAATCCTAGACCTAATCCAGACCTAACATGCGTTATCCTCTAAAATATTGATCGAGACCAGGGTTAGTCGACTGCTTCATTGTGGCACCACATTACCACGTGATCCAAACCAGAAAAGCCCGGGATCTGTTCAACAAGTGTGTGAAGAATGCGAAAGTATGAGTCTGATGAGGGCAAATCCAAGGCCTAACCTAGACCTAACATGCGTTATCCTATAAAATATTGATCGAAACCAGGTTTAATTGACAGTTTCAGTGTGGTACCACATTACTACGTGTTCCAAGCCAGAAAAATCCCAGGATCTGCTCAACAAGTATGAGAAATATGCGAATGTATGAGCCTGATGAGAGCAAATCCCAGTCCTAACCTAGACCTAACATGCGATATCCTGTAAAATCTTAATCGAAACCTGGTTTAATGGACTGTTTCAGTGTGGTACCACATTACTACGTGATCCAAACCAGAAAAATCCCGGGATCTGTTCAACAAGTATGTGAAGAATGCGAAAGTAAGAGCCTGATGAGAGCAAATCCCAGACCTAACCTAGACCTAACATGCGATATCCTCTAAAATATTAATCGAAACCAGGTTTAATGGACTGTTTCAGTGTGGTACCAGATTACTACGTGATCCAAACTAGAAAAATCCCGGGATCTGTTCAACAAGTATGTGAAGAATGCGAAAGTAAGAGTCTGATGAGGGCTAACCCCAGGCCTGGCCTAGACCTTTTTTTTTTTTTTTTTTTTTCGGTAAGGCGGAGGGGAAATCTTCCAAAGACACCCCGGGCTTTGATACCCGTGGTTGTGTCGGATTTTTACCGACTAAAACCCCTCCGCCGCACTGCACCCGGGGCGGCATTGTTTACCACATTACTTCGCTCCCGGGGAAGTGGCCGCCCGATGTTACGCGGCGGCAGCGAAAAACCCACCCTATCCGGAGAGGTCCCCGTCATATGTGACCCCTCCGGGGTTGCCTCCTGCAGGCGGTAAACCGCCTTAACCCCATCGGTCCGAAGGACCTCGTCATTTTCGGGAAGTGGGGGGACTATCATGAGTCAGATGTCCCCCCATCTTCCTTCGTCACCTACCGCCTTCCCAGGTTGCGGGAGCATGCGTTCCCGCAACTTCGTTCAAACCCCCGAAGGGTCCGCCGGAGTAGGGGTAGCACCCCTGGGCTCGCACGCCTTTTCAGCCGTGAGGCTTCGTCAAACTTCTTACCTGATTTCGGCACCACCACGTCAGTCCTCGAGTTAACCGTACCCACAGGGTATTGATGTCGTCCTGGGGTCTCGTTGGACCCGAATCCCCAGACCTGTGTACCATGGCTTGGGATCATTCCTTGGTGCGACCAACCCTCAGCTTTTCTCTAAGTGTACGTAGCGGTGCGTGTGTGTGTGTGTGTTTGGTGCGTGAGCTTACACCATGTGTAAGGGGGGGCACATGTACGTACTTGGGGCTGTTTGTTGACGGTGCCTGCAGCTAAAGAGCTAGGTAGGTATAAAAGGGGGGCTGCTTGTATGATCCTATATAACGGCGTGGTGGGGGTGATGTCGGCCAACTCAGGTCTGGTCTGGCCCATATACGGAAGAGAAGAGAAAAGAAAATAATCCGGAAGGTCATGCCTATTAGTGACGTGATGGAGTTTCAGGCCTAGTAATACAGGTTGAGTTTGAGTTTAAGATTTACCTGAGATGCCGAATAGAGGTAAAAAACGGTATACTACGATAAAATAATGCTAAGGAAATATATGGAAATATTACAGGCCTGAAATTCCGAAAGGTAGTATACGTGAGTGTGTAGAATATCGGAGAATGAGGTAAAATACTGTGATATCGTGTAGTTAAGTAAAAGACTAATGTAAGAATAACGCTACAAGTAAAAGTGAGGTAAAATAAAATAAAAATAGGAATGAAAATAAAAATAAAAAGTGAAAATAAAATAAAAATAAAAATAAAATAAAATAAAATCAAGGTAAAAGTAAAAATAAAATAAAATAGAATAAAATGTCATGTAGTGTGATGTAACATATACTAATATAAAATCCGAGTGGTGAATTAATTAGATTAGCTTAGTTAAATCAGGTTATGTCTACTAACAGTTAAAATATGTATGTTTACCTTCGATTATATCAGTCCGTTTCTAGTTAAGTTGCCCTAAGATTTATTTTTTGAGCTTAGGTTATGGTGTAGGTTACAGTTATTTGACCGCCTTATCGCCCGTCCCCTACTTGAACCCCAGTAGGGGCTAGTACTTCGGTTATGGATTAAAATTAAGAATTTGGGTTCCGATTTAGAGTTGCATTAGATTTAGTTTATGTTGCGTTTGGGTTTGTCCCGATAGTTTGAATTGTCGTAGGATTTATGTTAAATGAATGAATTATATAAAATGCTGTAAAGTAAAGTAGAGTAAAATAATAAGATAAAATAAAATAAAATATATAATAAAAAATAAAATAATAAAATAATATAAAATAATATGTAATAAAATAATAGAGGTGAGTATAGTGTCATAGTAGTTATATGAAACATAGGATAAAATACCGGGGTGAGTAAGATGAAATGCAGTGAGTTAAAGCTAAGCTAAGATAAGATAAGTGTGATCTGTCGTACCTAGGTTGTGAATTTAGGTTTTGGATTTAATTACTTAAATTGCGCAAAATGTACCCTATGTAGCAGAGATAGAACCAGGTGGGATTTACCGCGCGTATTTATTTATTGCTGGTGATAGTAATAGTACGAAAAATACCCTATCTGTAATTTCCGTCAATTGCTCGCGCATGGTAAATGACCGATGGCCGGCGAAGTTTTGCTAACGAGCAAAACACCGACCGTTGGAAATCTACCTTCCTACGTCGCCTACGGTGATCGGCCTCCTTTCTCCAGTGCTGCCACGGCGCACTTACCTGTCGTCGGTGTTCCCTCGCGGTCGATGCATTATCGCCCGTCGGTCACCGTTTACCTTAGGTGGTTATACCTGCCGACGGTAAAAACCCGTCGGCCGTCGATACTCCTCTAATCCGACGGGGGGTAACTCCCCGTCCGTTGGTATCCCTTACCTTCTTGAGGTATCGCATCTGCGATGAGACCCTCGCAGCCTTCCAGCGGTGCCTTATGGCCGCAGAGGGCGGGACAGAGCCCCCCCTCCTTGTACCTCTGGTATACAAGTTTCGTTTTCCCCTCACAGAGGGCATAGATAAAAGAGTGAAAGTATAAAATGGAATGTGATGAAATGACGACGGCCGAAATATATGTGTGTAATAGATGTGGGAAAAACAAGGGGGAAAAGAAAAGGGAAGAAGGGAGAAAATAAAAGGGAAATAAAGAGAATAAAAGAAATAAATAAATAAATGAGATGTCGCGTGACTAATTATCCGAGCCGTGTCATAACTATCACGGATTTGGGGGATGTAAAATATGGTAAGCGATAATAATAATACAGAACCGAACAGGCACCCAGTGTATAAAAGTGTCAATGCATATCTGTATAGTCATAAAATATTACGGGGTTGAGTAGGAAATAAATTAATAGATATGTGTCGTGCTAAGATAAGTAAGTAAATAAATAATAAAGTAACATAGACATAGAATAAAATAGAGTAGAATAGAATGAAAAGTACGGTGCATGTGTGATGAAACAGCTACGGGCTAAGGTGAAGTGCCCCTAGGTAGGTTCCGCATGAATAATTCCCTAAATAGATAAATAAAATAAAATAGCTAGCTAGTAAGTAAGTAAGGCGTCCTGCGCCTCGTGCCCTGGTAATTTTGTTAATTGGTAGCTGAAATATATGCAGCCGGCTGTGTTGGAGCCCTGTCTGGCTGTGTGGCTGTGTGTTTTGCCACATAACATAATATGATATGGCGTGTATTATATAAGCGGGTATGCGAGGGCGGATAAAGTAAAAATAAAAGTAGAAAATAAAAGTAAAGTAAAGTCATACCTACATGTTCTGAAACAGTGTACATACAGGGCAGTGGGGTATAAACCAGTAAATAAAATAAAATAATGGTAATGGTAAAGTAAATCAGACTAAGTCAGACTAATTCTGAATTTATGCTTGAGCTCAGAAAGATTGGAATTTGGAATTTCGGCTAAAATGGAACTTTAGGGTTTTTAACGATTAAAGTTTGGCTTCCACGCACGACGGATACTCGTTTCCAAGGGGCACCACCGCGCACGCAACAGAGGTATATGAATAGCTGGGTGTGCGGTGATAAAACATAATATGAATATTAGAGCTGGAAACCAGGTCCAGTGCCAAACTAGTGAAACAAACCAAGGACTAAATCTGTATGTGCTGGGCCGGAAAGTGAAAAGTATAGGTAGAAAGTGGGAATATAATATATGCGAATTAGTTTCTAGGTGCCTGTATGCCTATGTGAAAACTAACTGGATAGCCGCTTGGGAGTGATAAAATTATCTAAAACTATATAAATAACCTAAAATGGCGTGAATAGGGAAGATAAAATAAAATAAAATAAAATACTGACATATAGATATATAAAATAAGTAAATTAAACATAAATAAATAAGTAAGTGGATAGATCCGTAGGTGACGGACTAATTGACTAGAGACTAGGTGATAAGTGTGAGAGTATGGTAGAGTATAATAAAATAAAATACAGTAGGATAGGATAAAATAAAAATAAAATAAATAAAATAAATAAATAACTGAAATAACCTAAAATGTAATTTAGAGAGAAATGGTCCAAACTGGCCAATACTTCGTTAAATCACGCTGTGGTGAGAGCGTGAACTTCGTGTAGGGGGAAAAACGGCGAGGGTTGCACTCAGGTGCCGGGCCAGACTGTACCCTAAGGCCCGTTTCACCCTGTGCACCCGCCGCGTCCTCCCGGGTGGTCGGGCTACTGCGGGGGCGGTAGAGGGGGGGGAGGGGGAGGGAGACCCCTTCGCCGCGCCCTGTCGATTTCTCTTTCAAAGTCCTCCTTCTCCCGCATAATATCCGTTACGTATTTGGTTACGGCCTCCCACTCGTGGTTTCCCTCTAACATCTTCCTCCCCAAATCGCCAATCGTGACCCTCTCCAACTTGAGGGTAACCGCCAACTCCCTTCTCCTACTCTCCCACTTTCTGCACCCACAAATCGTGTGCTCCGCCGTATCTACCACCCCGCATCCATACCAACATGTACCACAGGCAGCCTTACCAATCCTGTACCTAAACTCATTGAAGCACCCATGGCCGGTAAGTGCCTGGGTGAGGTGGTACGTAAGGGCTCCGTGTCCCCTTCCAACCCATTCACGTATGCTGGGGATCCATCCGAATGTGGTTTTTTCCCTGCATTTCTCCTGCCATTGTTGCTGCCAGGAGCGCAGTGTATCTTCGCGTATTCTCTCCCTTTCCGCTTCCAGGTGCGGCCAATTTACATTTTGCCCCCCAAGCGGCCCCCTCCCAGCCTGTTCTGCTCTATCCAGGGCGTGCAATGCTGCTCTTTCCTTAATTTTCATCACGATTGGTGGAACCCCAGCAAGCACGTTAAGGGCGTCCAGGGACACGGTACGGTAGGCCTTGACCACCCTGGCCAACCCCACCCTTTGTGCCCTTCTGAGGTTTTTTCTGTTCGCCTCGGTTTCGATGGCCACAGCCCATATGGGGGAGGCATATAGGAGAATCGACTCCAGCACCCGATAATAAAACATACTCTTCGCCTGCCCGGGCCCCCCGATATTAGGCATGATGCGAGCCAGAGCCGCCATGACTCGCACCGCCCTTGAGGCCACCAGTTCCACGTGCACGCGGAATCTGTTGCCTCTATCGAAAGTGACCCCCAGGTACTTAATCTGGGTGCTGGGTCTCACCTCCACCCCCGCGACTTGAATTTTGAGGTCCCCTATCCTTTTATTATTTAAGGAAAAAACCTCCGTCTTGGAGGGCGCCACCTCCAAGTCGTGCTCGGCGAGCCACTCCATGACGACCCTTACGGAGTGATTCGCACGCTCCTCGAGGGCTCCCACCGTACCCGCCGTAACCACCAGGGCAATGTCGTCAGCATATCCCACGATCCGACATCCCGGGGCCAGGACACACCTGAGGACGCCGTCATACGCCAGATTCCAAAGGGTGGGTCCCCAGACCGACCCCTGTGGCACCCCCATTTCGGCCTCGATGTAGTCGAGCCCTTCGTCAGTGTGGTACCACACCCTCCGGTTCTGGAAGTATCCCACCAGGATCCTAGTGAGATACGTCGGCATCCCGCGAGCAATTCCCGCCTCCAGGATGTGCCTCCACCTCAGGGAGTTGAAGGCGTTTTTTATGTCGAGGGCGACCAGGATACAAAACCTACGTTTTGCCCTCGCTTCCCTGGCCGCCACCGCCACCACTTCAAGGGCCTGGACCGTGTTTCGCCCCTTCCGGAAGCCGTACTGATCGTCCGAGAACCCGTTGGGTCCGATGGCGGCCATCAGTCTGTTTCTGAGAACCGATTCAAAGGTCTTAGCCCATACACTGAGGAGGCAGAGGGGCCGATACGCGGCCGGGGACCCAGGGTCCCGCCCCTGTTTCCGTATCAGGACCAACCTCTGCTCCCTCAGCCTGGGGGGGACGTACCCTCTCAGCAGGCAGCTGTTGAAAAGGCACGCCACCCTCTCGGTCCTCTTCCGAATGATGACCGCCACCACCCTCCCCGGGACGTTGTCCATCCCCGGGGCCCGATCAACCCTGAGCCTCGAACTGGCCTCCAGTACCTCCCCGGGTTCAACCGGCCCAAAACCCTCGAGCGCCGCTTCCCACCCCGGGTCGAAGCTACGGAGTGAAGACACCCCCGTGGCTCTGGGGAACAAGGCCTCCACGACCTCCCTCGCTTTCTCCGCGGACAGCCGGGGCGGGTCCGGACGGGGCTTGACGGTTTTCATCACCAGGCCTGGCCTAGACCTAACATGCGTTATCCTCTAAAATATTGATCGAGACCAAGTTTAATCGACTGTTTCAGTGTGGCCCCACATTACTACGTGATCCAAACCAGAAAAAACCCGGGAATTGTTCAACAAGTATGTGAAGAATGCGAAAGTATGAGTCTGATGAGGGCAAATCCCAGGCCTGGCCTAGACCTGACATGAGCTAACCTCTAAAATATTGATCGAAACCAGGTTTAATCGACTGTTTCAGTGTGGTACCACATTACTACGTGATCCAAAGCAGTGAAAGCCCAGGATCTGGCCAAAAAGTATGAGAAATATGCGAAGGTATGACCCAGCTGAGGGCAAATCCTAGACCTGTCCGAGACCATAACATGTGTTTTCCTCAAAAATATTGATCGGAACCAGATTTAATCGACTGTTACAGTGTGGTACCACATTACTACGTGATCCAAAGCAGAAAAAACCTAGGATCTGTTCAACAAGTATTCGAAGAATGCGAAAGTATGAGTCTGATGAGGGCAAATCCTAGACCTAATCCAGATCTAACATGCGTTATCCTCTAAAATATTGATCGAGACCAGGTTTAATCGACTGCTTCAGTATGGTCCCACATTAATACGTGATACAAACCAGAAAAAGTCCAGAAACTGGCCATCAAGTATGAGAAATATGCGAAAGTATGAGCCTGATGCGAGCAAATCCCAGACCTGACATAGACCCAACATGCGTTATCCTCTAAAATGTTGTTCGAAACTAGGTTTAATGGACTGTTTCAGTGTGGTACCACATTACTACGTGATCCAAACCAGAGAAAACCCGGGAATTGTTCAACAAGTATGTGAAGAATGCGAAAGTATGAGTTTGATGAGGGCATATCCCAGGCCTGGCCTAGACCTGACATGAGTTAACCTCTAAAATATTGATCGAAACCAGGTTTAATCGACTGTTTCAGTGTGGTACCACATTACTACGTGATCCAAACCAGAAAAAACCCAGAAACTGTTGAAGAAGTATGTGAAGAATGAGGAAGTATGAGACTGATGGGGACAAATCCTAGACCTAATCCAGACCTAACATGCGTTATCCTCTAAAATATTGATCGAAACCAGGTTTAATCGACTGTTTCAGTGTGGTACCACATTACTACGTGATCCAAAGCAGTGAAAGCCCAAGATCTGGCCAAAAAGTATGAGAAATATGCGAAGGTATGACCAAGCTGAGGGCAAATCCTAGACCTGACCGAGACCATAACATGTGTTTTCCTCAAAAATATTGGTTGGAAACAGATTTAATCGACTGTTTCAGTGTGGTACCACATTACTACGTGATCCAAAGCAGAAAAAACCCGGGATCTGTTCAACAATTATTCGAAGAATGCGAAAGTTTGAGTCTGAAGAGGGCAAATCCCAAACCTAACCCAGACCTAACATGCGTTATCCTCTATAATATTGATCGAGACCAGGTTTAATCGACTGTTTCAGTGTGGTCCCACATTATGACGTGATCCAAACCAGAAAAAGTCCAGAATCTGGCCATCAAGTATCAGAAATATGCGAAAGTATGAGCCTGATGAGAGCAAATCCCAGACCTAACCTAGACCTAACATGCGTTATCCTCTAAAATATTGATCGTGACCAGGTTTAATGGACTGTTTCAGTGTGGTACCACATTACTACGTTAACAAAACCAAAAAAAGCCCAGAATCTGGCCATCAAGTATGAGAAATATGCGAAAGTATGAGCCTGATGAGTGCAAATCCCAGACCTAGCATAGACCTAACATGCGTTATCCTTTAAAATATTGATCGAAACCAGGTTTAATCGACTGTTTCAGTGTGGTACCACATTACTACGTGATCCAAAGCAGTGGAAGCCCAGGATCTGGCCAAAAACTATGAGAAATACGCGAAGGTATGACCGAGCTCAGGGCAAATCCTAGACCTGACCGAGACCATAACATGTGTTTTCCTCAAAAATATTGATCGGAACCAGATTTAATCGACTGTTTCAGTGTGGTACCACATTACTACGTGATCCAAAGCAGAAAAAACCCAGGTTCTGTTCAACAAGTATCCGAAGAATGCGAAAGTATGAGTCTGATGAGGGCAAATCCTAGACCTAATCCAGACCTAACATGCGTTATCCTCTAAAATATTGATCGAGACCAGGTTTAATCGACTGTTTCAGTGTGGTCCCTCATTAATACGTGATACAAACCAGAAAAAGTCCAGAAACTGGCCATCAAGTATGAGAAATATGCGAAAGTATGAGCCTGATGCGAGCAAATCCCAGACCTGACATAGACCCAACATGCGTTATACTCTAAAATATTGATCGAAACCAGGTTTAATGGACCGTTTCAGTGTGGTACCACATTACTACGTGATCCAAACCAGAAAAAGCCCAGAAACTGTTCAAGAAAAATGTGAAGAATGAGGAAGTATGAAACTGATGGGGACAAATCCTAGACCTAATCCAGACCTAACATGCGTTATCCTCTAAAATATTGATCGAGACCAGGGTTAGTCGACTTTTTCATTGTGGTACCACATTACCACGTGATCCAAACCAGAAAAGCCCGGGATCTGTTCAACAAGTGTGTGAAGAATGCGAAAGTATGAGTCTGATGAGGGCAAATCCCAGACCTAGCATAGACCTAACATGCGTTATCCTTTAAAATATTGATCGAAACCAGGTTTAATGGACTGTTTCAGTGTGGTACCACATTACTACGTGATCCAAACCAAAAAAAGACCACAATCTGGCGATCAAGTATGAGAAATATGCAAAAGTATGAGCCTGATGAGAGCAAATCCCAGACCTAAACTAGACCTAACACGCGTTAACCTTTAAAGCATTGATCGAAACCAGGTTTAATGGACTGTTTCAGTGTGGTACCACATTACTACGTGATCCAAACCAAAAAAAGACCACAATCTGGCGATCAAGTATGAGAAATATGCAAAAGTATGAGCCTGATGAGAGCAAATCCCAGGCCTAACCTAGATCTAACATGCCTTATCCTCTAAAATGTTGATCGAAACAAGGTTTAATGGACTGTTTCAGTGTGGTACCACATTACTACGTGATCCAAACCAGAAAAATCCCGGGACTTGTTCAACAAGTATGTGAAGAATGCGAAAGTGAGAGTCTGATGAGGGCTAACCCTAGGCCTGGCCTAGACCTAACATGCGTTATCCTCTAAAATATTGATCGAGACCAAGTTTAATCGACTGTTTCAGTGTGGCCCCACATTACTACGTGATCCAAACCAGAAAAAACCCGGGAATTGTTCAAGAAGTATGTTAAGAATGCGAAAGTATGCGTCTGATGAGGGCATATCCCAGGCCTGGCCTAGACCTGACATGAGCTAACCTCTAAAATATTGATCGAAACCAGGTTTAATCGACTGTTTCAGTGTGGTACCACATTACTACGTGATCCAAAGCAGTGAAAGCCCAGGATCTGGCCAAAAAGTATGAGAAATATGCGAAGGTATGACCAAGCTGAGGGCAAATCCTAGACATGTCCGAGACCATAACATGTGTTTTCCTCAAAAATATTGATCGGAACCAGATTTAATCGACTGTTACAGTGTGGTACCACATTACTACGTGATCCAAAGCAGAAAAAACCCTGGAACTGTTCAACAAGTATTCGAAGAATGCGAATGTATGAGTCTGATGAGGGTAAATCCTAGACCTAACCCAGACCTAACATGCGTTATCCTCTAAAATATTGATCGAGACCAGGTTTAATCGACTGTTTCAGTGTGGTCCCACATTACTACGTGATACAAACCAGAAAAAACCCAGGAACTGTTCAAGAAGTATGTGAAGAATGAGGAAGTATGAGACTGATGAGGGCAAATCCTAGACCTAATCCAGACCTAACTTGCGTTATCCTCTAAAATATTGATCGAGACCAGGTTTAGTCGACTGTTTCATTGTGGTACCACATTACTACGTGATCCAAACCAGAAAAAATCCGGGATCTGTTCAACAAGTGTGTGAAGAATGCGATAGTATGAGACTGATGGGGGCAAATCCTAGACCTAATCCAGACCTAACATGCGTTATCCTCTAAAATATTGATCGCGACCAGGGTTAGTCGACTGCTTCATTGTGGTACCACATTACCACGTTAACAAAACCACAAAAAGCCCAGAATCTGGCCATCAAGTATGAGAAATATGCGAAAGTATGAGCCTGATGAGAGCAAATCCCAGACCTAACATAGACGTAACATGCGTTATCCTCTAAAATATTGATCGAAACCAGGTTTAATGGACTGTTTCAGTGTTGTACCACATTGCTACATTATCCAAACCAAAAAAAGACCACAATCTGGCGATCAAGTATGAGAAATATGCAAAAGTATGAGCCTGATGAGAGCAAATCCTAGACCTTATCCAGACCTATCATGCGTTATCCTCTAAAATATTGATCGAGACCAGGTTAAATTGACTGTTTCAGTGCGGTACCATATTACTACGTGATCCAAACCAGAAAAAACCCGGGAATTGTTCAACAAGTATGTGAAGAATGCGAAAGTATGAGTCTGATGAGGGCATATCCCAGGCCTGGCCTAGACCTGACATGAGTTAACCTCTAAAATATTGATCGAAACGAGGTTTAATCGACTGTTTCAGTGTGGTACCACATTACTACGTGATCCAAAGCAGTGAAAGCCCACGATCTGGCCAAAAAGTATGAGAAATATGCGAAGGTATGACCCAGCTGAGGGCAAATCCTAGACCTGACCGAGACCATAACATGAGTTTTCCTCAAAGATATTGATCGGAACCAGATTTAATCGACTATTTCAGTGTGGTACCACATTACTACGTGATCCAAAGCAGAAAAAACCCAGGATCTGTTCAACAAGTATTCGAAGAATGCGAAAGTATGAGTCTGATGAGGGCAAATCCTAGACCTAACCCTAACATGCGTTATCATCTAAAATATTGATCGAAACCTGGTTTAATCGACTGTTTCAGTGTGGTACCACACTACTATGTGATCCAAACCAGAAAAGACCCAGGATCTCTTCAAGAAGTATGTGAAGAATGAGGAAGTATGAGACTGATGAGGGCAAATCCCAGGCCTAATCCAGACCTAACATGCGTCATCCTCTAAAATATTGATCGAGACCAGGTTTAGTCGACAGTTCCAGTGTGGTACCACATTACTACGTGATCCAAAGCAGAGAAAACCCAGGATCTGTTCAACAAGTATTCGAAGAATGCGAAAGAATGAGCCTGATGAGTGCAAATCCCAGACCTAACCTAAACCTAGCATGCGTTATCCTCTAAAATATTGATCGAGATAGGTTTAGTCGACTGTTTCATAGTGGTACCACATTACTACGTGATCCAAACCAGAAAAAATCCGGGATCTGTTCAACAAGTGTGTGAAGAATGCGAAAGTATGAGTCTGATGAGGGCAAATCCAAGGCCTAACCTTGACCTAACATGCGTTATCCTATAAAATATTGATTGAAACCAGGTTTAATTGACAGTTTCAGTGTGGTACCACATTACTACGTGATCCAAACCAGAAAAATCCCAGGATCTGGCCATCAAGTATGAGAAATATGCGAAATTATGAGCCTGATGAGAGCAAATTCCAGAACTAACATATACCTAAAATGCGGTATCCTCTAAAATATTGATCGAAACCAGGTTTAATGGACTGCGTCAGTGATGTAACACATTGCTACATTATCCAAACCAAAAAAAGTCCAGAATCTGGCCATCAAGTATGAGAAGTATGCGAAATTATGAGCCTGATGAGAGCAAATCCCAGAACTAACATAGACCTAAAATGCGGTATCCTCTAAAATATTGATCGAAACCAGGTTTAATGGACTGCTTCAGTGTTGTAACACATTGCTACATTATCCAAACCAAAAAAAGTCCAGAATCTGGCCATCAAGTATGAGAAGTATGCGAAATTATGAGCCTGATGAGAGCAAATCCCAGACCTAACCTAAACCTAGCATGCTTTATCCTCTAAAATATTGATCGAGACCAGGTTTAGTCGACTGTTTCATAGTGGTACCACATTACTACGTGATCCAAACCAGAAAAAATCCGGGATCTGTTCAACAAGTGTGTGAAGAATGCGAAAGTATGAGTCTGATGAGGGCAAATCCAAGGCCTAACATTGACCTAACATGCGTTATCCTATAAAATATTGATTGAAACCAGGTTTAATTGACAGTTTCAGTGTGGTACCACATTACTACGTGATCCAAACCAGAAAAATCCCAGGATCTGCACAACAAGTATGAGATATATGCGAAAGTATGAGCCTGATGAGAGCAAATCCCAGACCTAACATAGACCTAACATGCGATATCCTCTAAAATATTGATCGAATCTAGGTTCGACGGACCGTTCCAGTGTGGTACCACATTACTACGTGATCCAAACCAGAAAAAGCCCAGAATCTGGCTAACAAGAACGAGAAATATGCGAAAGTATGAGCCTGATGGGAGTATATCCCAGACCTAACCTAGGCCAAACATGCGCTATCCTCAAAAATATTGATCGAAACCAGGTTTAATGGACTGTTTCAGTGTTGTACCACATTGCTACATTATCCAAACCAAAAAAAGCCCAGAATCTGGCCATCAAGTATGAGATATATGCGAAAGTATGAGCCTGATGATAGCATATCCCAGACCTAACCTAGGCCAAACATGCGCTATCCTCTAAAATGTTGTTCGAAACTAGGTTTAATGGACTGTTTCAGTGTGGTACCACATTACTACGTGATCCAAACCAGAAAAAACCCAGGAATTGTTCAACAAGTATGTGAAGAATGCGAAAGTATGAGTCTGATGAGGGCATATCCCAGGCCTGACATAGACCTAACATGCGTTATCCTCTAAAATATTGATCGAAACCAGGTTTAATTGACTGTTTCAGTGTGGTACCACATTACTACGTCATCCAAACCAGAAAAAGCAAAGGATCTGGCCAACAAGTACGAGAAATATGCGAAAGTATGAGCCTGATGAGGGCAAATTCAAGGCCTATCCAAGACCTAAGATGCGTTATCCTCTAAAATATTGATCGAAACCAGGTTTAATTGACTGTTTCAAAGTGATACCGCATTATTACGTGATCCAAACCAGAAATAGCCCAGCATCTGGTCAACGAGTATGCGAAAAATGCGAACGTAGGTGCCGGATGAGGGCAAATCCCAGACCTAACCCGGACATAACCGGTGTTATCCTCTAAAATATTGATCGAATCCAGGTTGGGTCGACTATTTCTGCGAGGTACCACATTACTACGTGATCCAAACCAGAAAAAGCCCAGAATCTGGCCATCAAGTATGAGAAATATGCGAAAGTATGAGCCTGATGGGAGCATATCCCAGACCTAACATAGGCCAAACATGCGCTATCCTCTAAAAGGTTGTTCGAAACTAGGTTTAATGGACTATTTGAGTGTGGTACCACATTACTACGTGATCCAAACCAGAAAAAACCCAGAATCTGGCCATCAAGTATGAGAAATATGCGAAATTATGAGCCTGATGAGAGCAAATCCCAGACCTAACATAGACCTAACATGCGGTATCCTCTAAAATATTGATCGAAACCAGGTTTAATGGACTGTTTCAGTGTTGTACCACATTGCTACATTATCCAAACCAAAAAAAGTCCAGAATCTGGCCATCAAGTATGAGAAATATGCGAAATTATGAGCCTGATGAGAGCAAATCCCAGACCTAACATGCGTTATCCTCTAAAATATTTATCGAGACCAGGTTGAATTGACTGTTTCAGTGTGGTACCACATTACTACGTGATCCAAACCAGAAAAAGCCCAGAATCTGGCCATCAAGTATGAGAAATATGCGAAAGTATGAGCCTGATGCGAGCAAATCCCAGACCTGACATAGGCCTAACATGCGTTATCCTCTAAAATATTGTTCGAAACCAGGTTTAATGGACTGTTTCAGTGTGGTACCACATCACTACCTTATCCAAACCAGAAAAAGCCCAGAATCTGGCCATCAAGTATGAGAAATATGCGAAAGTATGAGCCTGATGCGTGCAAATGCCAGACCTGACATAGGCCAAACATGCGCTATCCTCTAAAATGTTGATCGAAACTAGGTTTGATGGACTGTTTCAGAGTGGTACCACATTACTACGTGATCCAAACCAGAAAAATCCCGGGATCTGTTCAACAAGTATGTGAAGAATGCGAAAGTAAGAGTCTGATGAGGCCTAACCCCAGGCCTGGCCTAGACATAACATGCGTTATCCTCTAAAATATTGATCGAGACCAAGTTTAATCGACTGTTTCAGTGTGACCCCACATTACTACGTCATCGAAACCAGAAAAAGCCCAGGCTCTGGCCAACAAGTAAGAGAAATAAGCGAAAGTATGAGTCTGATGAGGGCAAATCCAAGGCCTAACATAGACCTAACATGAGTTATCCTCTAAAATATTGATTGAACCCAGGTTTAATGGACTGTTTCAGTGAGTTACCACATTACTACGTGATCCAAAGCAGTGATAGCCCAGGATCTCGCCAAAAATTATGAGAAATATGCGAAAGTATGACCCAGCTGAGGGCAAATCCTAGACCTAACCGAGACCATAGCATGTGTTTTCCTCAAAAATATTGATCGGAACCAGGTTTAATCGACTGTTTCAGTGTGGTACCACCTTACCACGTGATCCAAAGCAGAAAAAACCCAGGATCTGTTCAACAAGTATTTGAAGAATGCGAAAGTATGAGTCTGATGCGGACAAATCCCAGACCTAACCCAGACCTAACATGCGTTATCATCTAAAACATTGATCGAAACCTGGTTTAATCGACTGTTACAGTGTGGTACCACACTACTATGTGATCCAAACCAGAAAGAACCCAGGATCTGTTCAAGAAGTATGCGAAGAATGAGGAAGTATGAGACTGATGAGGGCAAATCTCAGACATAATCCAGACCTAACATGCGTTATCCTCTAAAATATTGATCGAGACCAGGTTTAGTCGACTGTTTCATTGTGGTACCACATTACCACGTGATCCAAGCCAGAAAAGCCCGGGATCTGTTCAACAAGTGTGTGAAGAATGCGAAAGTATGAGTCTGATGAGGGCAAATCCAAGGCCTGACCCAGACCTAACATGCGTTATCCTCTAAAATATTGATCGAAACCAGGTTTAATTGACTGTTTCAGGGTGGTACCACATTACTACGTGGTCCAAACCAGAAAAATCCCAGGATCTGCTCAACAAATATGAGAAATATGCGAAAGTATGGGCCTGACGAGAGCAAATCCCGGACCTAACCTAGGCCTAACATGCGTTATCCTCTAAAATATTGATCGAAACTAGGTTTAATGGACTGTTTCAGTGTGCATCCACATTACTGCGTGATTCAAACCAAAAAAAGCCCAGAATCTGGCCATCAAATATGAGAAATATGCGAAAGTATGGGCCTGATGAGAGCAAATCCCAGACCTAACCTAGACTTAACATGTGTTATCCTCTAAAATATTGATCGAATCTAGGTTTACTGGACCGTTTCAGTGTGGTACCACATTACTACGTGATCCAAACAAGAAAAAGCCCAGTATCTGGACAACACGAACGAGAAATATGCGAAAGTATGAGGCTGATGGAAGCATATCCCAGACCTAACCTAGGCCAAACATGCGCTATCCTCTAAAATGTTGTTTGAAACTAGGTTTAATGGACTGTTTCATTGTGGTAGCACATTACTACGAGATCCAAACCAGAAAAAACCCGGGATCTGTTCAACAAGAACGTGAAGAATGCGAAAGTATGAGTCTCATAAGGGCATATCCCAGGCCTGGCCTAGACCTAACATGAGTTATCCTCTAAAATATTGATCGAAACCAGGTTTAATTGACTGTTTCAAAGTGGTACCGCATTATTACGTGATCCAAACCAGAAAAAGAACAGAATCTGGCCATCAAGTATCAGAAATATGCGAAAGTATGAGTCTGATGAGGGCAAATCCAAGGCCTAACATAGACCTAACATGAGTTATCCTCTTAAATATTGATCGGAACCAGGTTTAATCGACTGTTTCAGTGTGACCCCACATTACTACGTGATCGAAACCAGAAAAAGCCCAGGCTCTGGCCAACAAGTAAGAGAAATATGCGAAAGTATGAGTCTGATGAGGGCAAATCCAAGGCCTAACATAGACCTAACATGAGTTATCCTCTAAAATATTGATCGGAACCAGGTTTAATCGACTGTTTCAGTGTGGTACCACATTACCACGTGATCCAAAGCAGAAAAAACCCAGGATCTGTTCAACAAGTATTTGAAGAATGCGAAAGTATGAGTCTGATGCGGACAAATCCCAGACCTAACCCAGACCTAACATGCGTTATCATCTAAAACATCGATCGAAACCTGGTTTAATCGACTGTTTCAGTGTGGTACCACACTACTATGTGATCCAAACCAGAAAGAACCCAGCATCTGTTCAAGAAGTATGCGAAGAATGAGGAAGTATGAGACTGATGAGGGCAAATCCCAGACCTAATCCAGACCTAACATGCGTTATCCTCTAAAATATTGATCGAGACCAGGTTTAGTCGACTGTTTCAGGGTGGTACCACATTACTACGTGGTCCAAACCAGAAAAATCGCAGGATCTGCTCAACAAGTATGAGAAATATGCGAAAGTATGAGCCTGGTGAGGGCAAATCCCAGACCTAACCTAGACCTAACATGTGTTATCCTCTAAAATATTGATCGAAGCCAGGTTTACTGGACCGTTTCAGTGTGGTACCACATTACTACGTGATCCAAACCAGAAAAAGCCCAGAATCTGGACAACACGAACGAGAAATATGCGAAAGTATGAGGCTGATGGAAGCATATCCCAGACCTAACCTAGGCCAAACATGCGCTATCCTCTAAAATGTTGTTTGAAACTAGGTTTAATGGACTGTTTCATTGTGGTAGCACATTACTTCGAGATCCAAACCAGAAAAAACCCGGGATCTGTTCAACAAGTATGCGAAGAATGCGAAAGGATGAGTCTGATGAGGGCAAATCCCAGGCCTAACCCAGACCTAACATGCGTTATCCTCTAAAATATTGATCGAAACCAGGTTTAATCGACTGTTTCAGTGTGGCACCACAATACTACGTGATCCAAACCAGAAAGAACCCAGGATCTGTTCAAGAAGTATGCGAAGAATGAGGAAGTATGAGACTGATGAGGGCAAATCCCAGACCTAATCCAGACCTAACATGCGTTATCCTCTAAAATATTGATCGAGACCAGGTTTAGTCGACTGTTTCATTGTGGTACCACATTACCACGTGATCCAAGGCAGAAAAGCCCGGGATCTGTTCAACAAGTGTGTGAAGTATGCGAAAGTATGACCCAGCTGATGGCAAATCCTAGACCTAACCGAGACCAAAACATGAGTTTTCCTCAAAAATATTGATCGGAACCAGGTTTAATCGACTGTTTCAGTGTGGTACCACATTACTACGTGATCCAAACCAGAAAAACCCAGGATCTGTTCAATAAGTTTTTGAAGAATGCGAAAGTATGAGTCCGATGGGGGCAATTCCTAGACCTAACCCTGACCTAACATGCGTTATCATCTAAAATATTGATCGAAACCTGGTTTAATATGACTGTCTCAGTGTGGTACCACATTACTATGTGTTCCCAACCAGAAAAAAACCAGGATCTGTCCAAGAAGTATTTGAAGAATGCGAAAGTATGAGTCTGATGGGGGCAATTCCTAGACCTAACCCTGACCTAACATGCGTTATCATCTAAAATATTGATCGAAACCTGGTTTCATTGACTGTTTCAGTGTGCTACCACATTACTACGTGATCCAAACCAGAAAAAGCAAAGGATCTGGCCAACAAGTACGAGAAATATGCGACAGTATGAGCGTGATGAGTGCAAATCCCAGACCTAACCTAGACCTAACATGCGTTATCCACTAGAATATATATCGAAACCAGTATTAGTTGACTGATTCAGCGTGGTACCACATTACTACGTGATCCAAACCAGAAAAAACCCAGGATCTGTTCAACAAGTATGTGAAGAATGCGAAAGTATGAGTCTGATGAGGTCAATTCCTAGACCTAACCCTGACCTAACATGCGTTATCATCTAAAATATTGATCGAAACCTGGTTTCATTGACTGTTTCAGTGTGGTACCATATTACCACGTGATCCAAACCAGAGAAAGCCAAGGATCTGGCCATCAAGTATGACAAATATGCGAAAGTATGAGCGTGATGGGTGGAAATCCCAGACCTAACCTAGACCTAACATGCGTTAACCTCTAAAATATTGATCGAAGCCAGGTTTAATCGACTGTTTCGGTGTGGTACCACACTACTATGAGATCCAAACCAGAAAAAAGCCAGGATCTGTTCAAGAAGTATGTGAAGAACGAGGAAGTATGAGACTGATGAGGGCAAATCCCAGACCTAATCCAGACCTAACATGCGTTATCCTCAAAAATATTAATCGAGACCAGGTTTAGTCGACTGTTTCAGTGTGGTACCACATTACTACGTGATCCAAACCAGAAAAAGACCAGAATCTGGCCATCAAGTATCAGAAATATGCGAAAGTATGAGCCTGATGAGAGCAAATCCCAGACCTAACCTAGACCTGACATGCGTTAACTTCTAAAATATTGATCGGATCCAGGTTTAGTCGTCTGTTTCATTGTGGTACCACATTACCACGTGATCCAAACCAGAAAAACCCAGGATCTGTTCAACAAGTTTTTGAAGAATGCGAAAGTATGAGTCCGATGGGGGCAATTCCTAGACCTAACCCTGACCTAACATGCGTTATCATCTAAAATATTGATCGAAACCTGGTTTAATCGACTGTTTCAGTGTGGTACCACATTACTATGTGATCCCAACCAGAAAAAAACCAGGATCTGTCCAAGAAGTATGTGAAGAATGCGAAAGAATGAGACTGAAGAGGGCAATTCCCAGACCTAACTCAGACCTAACATGCGTTATCCTCTAGAATATTGATCGAGACCAGGTTTAATCGACTGTTTCAGTGTGGTACCACATTACAACGTGATCCAACCCAGAAAAAGTCCAGAATCTGGCCATCAGGTGTCAGAAATATGCGAAAGTATGAGCCTCATGTGAGCAAATGACAGACCTAACACAGACCTAACATGCATTATCCTTTGAAATGTTGACCCAGACTAGGTTTAATTGACAATTTCAGTGTGGTACCACATTACTACGTGATCCAAACCAGAAAAAGACCAGTGTCTGGTCAACAAGTAAGAGAAATATGCGAAAGTATGAGTCTGATGAGGGCAAATCCAAGGCCTAACATAGACCTAACATGAGTTATCCTCTAAAATATTGATCGGAACCAGGTTTAATCGACTGTTTCAGTGTGGTACCACATTACCACGTGATCCAAAGCAGAAAAAACCCAGGATCTGTTCAACAAGTATTTGAAGAATGCGAAAGTATGAGTCTGATGCGGACAAATCCCAGACCTAACCCAGACCTAACATGCGTTATCATCTAAAACATCGATCGAAACCTGGTTTAATCGACTGTTTCTGTGTGGTACCACACTACTATGTGATCCAAACCAGAAAGAACCCAGCATCTGTTCAAGAAGTATGCGAAGAATGAGGAAGTATGAGACTGATGAGGGCAAATCCCAGACCTAATCCAGACCTAACATGCGTTATCCTCTAAAATATTGATCGAGACCAGGTTTAGTCGACTGTTTCATTGTGGTACCACATTACCACGTGATCCAAGCCAGAAAAGCCCGGGATCTGTTCAACAAGTGTGTGAAGAATGCGAAAGTATGAGTCTGATGAGGGCAAATCCAAGGCCTAACCCAGACCTAACATGCGTTATCCTCTAAAATATTGATCGAAACCAGGTTTAATTGACTGTTTCAGGGTGGTACCACATTACTACGTGGTCCAAACCAGAAAAATCGCAGGATCTGCTCAACAAGTATGAGAAATATGCGAAAGTATGAGGCTGATGGAAGCATATCCCAGACCTAACCTAGGCCAAACATGCGCTATCCTCTAAAATGTTGTTTGAAACTAGGTTTAATGGACTGTTTCATTGTGGTAGCACATTACTTCGAGATCCAAACCAGAAAAAACCCGGGATCTGTTCAACAAGTATGCGAAGAATGCGAAAGGATGAGTCTGATGAGGGCAAATCCCAGGCCTAACCCAGACCTAACATGCGTTATCCTCTAAAATATTGATCGAAACCAGGTTTAATCGACTGTTTCAGTGTGGTACCACAATACTACGTGATCCAAACCAGAAAGAACCCAGGATCTGTTCAAGAAGTATGCGAAGAATGAGGAAGTATGAGACTGATGAGGGCAAATCCCAGACCTAATCCAGACCTAACATGCGTTATCCTCTAAAATATTGATCGAGACCAGGTTTAGTCGACTGTTTCATTGTGGTACCACATTACCACGTGATCCAAGGCAGAAAAGCCCGGGATCTGTTCAACAAGTGTGTGAAGTATGCGAAAGTATGACCCAGCTGATGGCAAATCCTAGACCTAACCGAGACCAAATCATGAGTTTTCCTCAAAAATATTGATCGGAACCAGGTTTAATCGACTGTTTCAGTGTGGTACCACATTACTACGTGATCCAAACCAGAAAAACCCAGGATCTGTTCAATAAGTTTTTGAAGAATGCGAAAGTATGAGTCCGATGGGGGCAATTCCTAGACCTAACCCTGACCTAACATGCGTTATCATCTAAAATATTGATCGAAACCTGGTTTAATATGACTGTCTCAGTGTGGTACCACATTACTATGTGTTCCCAACCAGAAAAAAACCAGGATCTGTCCAAGAAGTATTTGAAGAATGCGAAAGTATGAGTCTGATGGGGGCAATTCCTAGACCTAACCCTGACCTAACATGCGTTATCATCTAAAATATTGATCGAAACCTGGTTTCATTGACTGTTTCAGTGTGCTACCACATTACTACGTGATCCAAACCAGAAAAAGCAAAGGATCTGGCCAACAAGTACGAGAAATATGCGACAGTATGAGCGTGATGAGTGCAAATCCCAGACCTAACCTAGACCTAACATGCGTTATCCACTAGAATATATATCGAAACCAGTATTAGTTGACTGATTCAGCGTGGTACCACATTACTACGTGATCCAAACCAGAAAAAACCCAGGATCTGTTCAACAAGTATGTGAAGAATGCGAAAGTATGAGTCTGATGAGGTCAATTCCTGGACCTAACCCTGACCTAACATGCGTTATCATCTAAAATATTGATCGAAACCTGGTTTCATTGACTGTTTCAGTGTGGTACCATATTACCACGTGATCCAAACCAGAGAAAGCCAAGGATCTGGCCATCAAGTATGACAAATATGCGAAAGTATGAGCGTGATGGGTGGAAATCCCAGACCTAACCTAGACCTAACATGCGTTAACCTCTAAAATATTGATCGAAGCCAGGTTTAATCGACTGTTTCGGTGTGGTACCACACTACTATGAGATCCAAACCAGAAAAAAGCCAGGATCTGTTCAAGAAGTATGTGAAGAACGAGGAAGTATGAGACTGATGAGGGCAAATCCCAGACCTAATCCAGACCTAACATGCGTTATCCTCAAAAATATTAATCGAGACCAGGTTTAGTCGACTGTTTCAGTGTGGTACCACATTACTACGTGATCCAAACCAGAAAAAGACCAGAATCTGGCCATCAAGTATCAGAAATATGCGAAAGTATGAGCCTGATGAGGGCAAATCCCAGACCTAACCTAGACCTGACATGCGTTAACTTCTAAAATATTGATCGGATCCAGGTTTAGTCGTCTGTTTCATTGTGGTACCACATTACCACGTGATCCAAACCAGAAAAACCCAGGATCTGTTCAACAAGTTTTTGAAGAATGCGAAAGTATGAGTCCGATGGGGGCAATTCCTAGACCTAACCCTGACCTAACATGCGTTATCATCTAAAATATTGATCGAAACCTGGTTTAATCGACTGTTTCAGTGTGGTACCACATTACTATGTGATCCCAACCAGAAAAAAACCAGGATCTGTCCAAGAAGTATGTGAAGAATGCGAAAGAATGAGACTGAAGAGGGCAATTCCCAGACCTAACTCAGACCTAACATGCGTTATCCTCTAGAATATTGATCGAGACCAGGTTTAATCGACTGTTTCAGTGTGGTACCACATTACAACGTGATCCAACCCAGAAAAAGTCCAGAATCTGGCCATCAGGTGTCAGAAATATGCGAAAGTATGAGCCTCATGTGAGCAAATGACAGACCTAACACAGACCTAACATGCATTATCCTTTGAAATGTTGACCCAGACTAGGTTTAATTGACAATTTCAGTGTGGTACCACATTACTACGTGATCCAAACCAGAAAAAGACCAGTGTCTGGTCAACGAGTATGCGAAAAATGCGAAAGTATGAGCCTGATAAGGGCAAATCCCAGACCTAACCCAGACCTAACATGCGTTGTCCTCTAAAATATTGATCGAAACCAGGTTTACTGGACTTTTTCTTAGTGGTACCACATTTCTATGTGATCCAAACCAGAAAAAGCAAAGGATCTGGCTAACACGTAAGAGAAATATGCAAAAGTATGAGCCTGATGAGGGCAAATCCTTGACCCTACTCAGACCTAACATGTGTTATCCTCTAAAATATTGATCAAAACCAAGTTTAATCGACTGTTTCGGTGTGGTACCACACTACTATGTGATCCAAACCAGAAAAAGCCAGGATCTGTCCAAGAAGTATTTGAAGAATGCGAAAGTATGAGTCTGATGGGTGCAATTCCTAGACCTAACCCTGACCTAACATGCGTTATCATCTAAAATATTGATCGAAACCTGGTTTCATTGACTGTTTCAGTGTGGTACCACATTACTACGTGATCCAAACCAGAAAAAGCAAAGGATCTGGCCAACAAGTACGAGAAATATGCGAAAGTATGAGCCTGATGAGGGCAAATTCAAGGCCTATCGAAGACCTAACATGCGTTGTCCTCTAAAATATTGATCGAAACCAGGTTTAATGGACTTTTTCTTAGTGGTACCACATTTCTATGTGATCCAAACCAGAAAAAGCAAAGGATCTGGCTAACACGTAAGAGAAATATGCAAAAGTATGAGCCTGATGAGGGCAAATCCTTGACCCTACTCAGACCTAACATGTGTAATCCTCTAAAATATTGATCAAAACCAAGTTTAATCGACTGTTTCGGTGTGGTACCACACTACTATGTGATCCAAACCAGAAAAAATCCGGGATCTGATCAACAAGTGTGTGAAGAATGAGAAAGTATGAGTCTGCTGAGGGCAAATCCAAGGCCTAACCTCGTCCTAACATGCGTTATCCTCTAAAACATTGATCGAAACCTGTTTAATGGACTGTTTCAATGTAGTACCGCATTACTTCATGATCGAAACCAAAAAAGACCCAGAATCTGGCCATCAAGTATGAGAAATATGCGACAGTATGAGCGTGATGAGTGCAAATCCCAGACCTAACCTAGACCTAACATGCGTTATCCACTAAAATATATATCGAAACCAGTATTAGTTGACTGATTCAGCGTGGTACCACATTACTACGTGATCCAAACCAGAAAAAACCCAGGATCTGTTCAACAAGTATGTGAAGAATGCGAAAGTATGAGTCTGATGAGGGCAAATCACAGACCTAACCCAGACCTAACATGCGTTATCCTTTGAAATGTTGACCCAGACTAGGTTTAATGGACTGTTTCAGTGTGGTACCATATTACCACGTGATCCAAACCAGAGAAAGCCCAGAATCTGGCCATCAAGTATGACAAATATGCGAAAGTATGAGCGTGATGAGTGCAAATCCCAGACCTAACCTAGACCTAACATGCGTTAACCTCTAAAATATTGATCGAAGCCAGGTTTAATCGACTGTTTCGGTGTGGTACCACACTACTATGAGATCCAAACCATAAAAAAGCCAGGATCTGTTCAAGAAGTATGTGAAGAACGAGGAAGTATGAGACTGATGAGGGCAAATCCCAGACCTAATCCAGACCTAACATGCGTTATCCTCAAAAATATTAATCCAGACCAGGTTTAGTCGACTGTTTCAGTGTGGTACCACATTACTACGTGATCCAAACCAGAAAAAGACCAGAATCTGGCCATCAAGTATCATAAATATGCGAAAGTATGAGCCTGATGAGAGCAAATCCCAGACCTAACCTAGACCTAACATGCGTTATCCTATAAAATATTGATTGAAACCAGGTTTAATTGACAGTTTCAGTGTGGTACCACATTACTACGTAATCCAAACCAGAAGAATCCCAGGATCTGCACAACAAGTATGAGAAATATGCGAATGTATGAGCCTGATGAGAGCAAATCCCAGACCTAACATAGACCTAACATGCGTTATCCTCTAAAATATTGTTCGAAACCAGGTTTAATGGACTGTTTCAGTGTGGTACCACATCACTACCTTATCCAAACCAGAAAAAGCCCAGAATCTGGCCATCAAGTATGAGAAATATGCGAAAGTATGAGCCTGATGCGTGCAAATGCCAGACCTGACATAGGCCAAACATGCGCTATCCTCTAAAATGTTGATCGAAACTAGGTTTGATGGACTGTTTCAGTGTGGTACCACATTACTACGTGATCCAAACCAGAAAAATCCCGGGATCTGTTCAACAAGTATGTGAAGAATGCGAAAGTAAGAGTCTGATGAGGCCTAACCACAGGCCTGGCCTAGACATAACATGCGTTATCCTCTAAAATATTGATCGAGACCAAGTTTAATCGACTGTTTCAGTGTGACCCCACATTACTACGTGATCGAAACCAGAAAAAGCCCAGGCTCTGGCCAACAAGTAAGAGAAATATGCGAAAGTATGAGTCTGATGAGGGCAAATCCAAGGCCTAACATAGACCTAACATGAGTTATCCTCTAAAATATTGATCGGAACCAGGTTTAATCGACTGTTTCAGTGTGGTACCACATTACCACGTGATCCAAAGCAGAAAAAACCCAGGATCTGTTCAACAAGTATTTGAAGAATGCGAAAGTATGAGTCTGATGCGGACAAATCCCAGACCTAACCCAGACCTAACATGCGTTATCATCTAAAACATCGATCGAAACCTGGTTTAATCGACTGTTTCAGTGTGGTACCACACTACTATGTGATCCAAACCAGAAAGAACCCAGCATCTGTTCAAGAAGTATGCGAAGAATGAGGAAGTATGAGACTGATGAGGGCAAATCCCAGACCTAATCCAGACCTAACATGCGTTATCCTCTAAAATATTGATCGAGACCAGGTTTAGTCGACTGTTTCATTGTGGTACCACATTACCACGTGATCCAAGCCAGAAAAGCCCGGGATCTGTTCAACAAGTGTGTGAAGAATGCGAAAGTATGAGTCTGATGAGGGCAAATCCAAGGCCTAACCCAGACCTAACATGCGTTATCCTCTAAAATATTGATCGAAACCAGGTTTAATTGACTGTTTCAGGGTGGTACCACATTACTACGTGGTCCAAACCAGAAAAATCGCAGGATCTGCTCAACAAGTATGAGAAATATGCGAAAGTATGAGCCTGGTGAGGGCAAATCCCAGACCTAACCTAGACCTAACATGTGTTATCCTCTAAAATATTGATCGAAGCCAGGTTTACTGGACCGTTTCAGTGTGGTACCACATTACTACGTGATCCAAACCAGAAAAAGCCCAGAATCTGGACAACACGAACGAGAAATATGCGAAAGTATGAGGCTGATGGAAGCATATCCCAGACCTAACCTAGGCCAAACATGCGCTATCCTCTAAAATGTTGTTTGAAACTAGGTTGAATGGACTGTTTCATTGTGGTAGCACATTACTTCGAGATCCAAACCAGAAAAAACCCGGGATCTGTTCAACAAGTATGCGAAGAATGCGAAAGGATGAGTCTGATGAGGGCAAATCCCAGGCCTAACCCAGACCTAACATGCGTTATCCTCTAAAATATTGATCGAAACCAGGTTTAATCGACTGTTTCAGTGTGGTACCACAATACTACGTGATCCAAACCAGAAAGAACCCAGGATCTGTTCAAGAAGTATGCGAAGAATGAGGAAGTATGAGACTGATGAGGGCAAATCCCAGACCTAATCCAGACCTAACATGCGTTATCCTCTAAAATATTGATCGAGACCAGGTTTAGTCGACTGTTTCATTGTGGTACCACATTACCACGTGATCCAAGGCAGAAAAGCCCGGGATCTGTTCAACAAGTGTGTGAAGTATGCGAAAGTATGACCCAGCTGATGGCAAATCCTAGACCTAACCGAGACCAAAACATGAGTTTTCCTCAAAAATATTGATCGGAACCAGGTTTAATCGACTGTTTCAGTGTGGTACCACATTACTACGTGATCCAAACCAGAAAAACCCAGGATCTGTTCAATAAGTTTTTGAAGAATGCGAAAGTATGAGTCCGATGGGGGCAATTCCTAGACCTAACCCTGACCTAACATGCGTTATCATCTAAAATATTGATCGAAACCTGGTTTAATATGACTGTCTCAGTGTGGTACCACATTACTATGTGTTCCCAACCAGAAAAAAACCAGGATCTGTCCAAGAAGTATTTGAAGAATGCGAAAGTATGAGTCTGATGGGGGCAATTCCTAGACCTAACCCTGACCTAACATGCGTTATCATCTAAAATATTGATCGAAACCTGGTTTCATTGACTGTTTCAGTGTGCTACCACATTACTACGTGATCCAAACCAGAAAAAGCAAAGGATCTGGCCAACAAGTACGAGAAATATGCGACAGTATGAGCGTGATGAGTGCAAATCCCAGACCTAACCTAGACCTAACATGCGTTATCCACTAGAATATATATCGAAACCAGTATTAGTTGACTGATTCAGCGTGGTACCACATTACTACGTGATCCAAACCAGAAAAAACCCAGGATCTGTTCAACAAGTATGTGAAGAATGCGAAAGTATGAGTCTGATGAGGTCAATTCCTAGACCTAACCCTGACCTAACATGCGTTATCATCTAAAATATTGATCGAAACCTGGTTTCATTGACTGTTTCAGTGTGGTACCATATTACCACGTGATCCAAACCAGAGAAAGCCAAGGATCTGGCCATCAAGTATGACAAATATGCGAAAGTATGAGCGTGATGGGTGGAAATCCCAGACCTAACCTAGACCTAACATGCGTTAACCTCTAAAATATTGATCGAAGCCAGGTTTAATCGACTGTTTCGGTGTGGTACCACACTACTATGTGATCCAAACCAGAAAAAACCCGGGATCTGTTCAAGAAGTATGTGAAGAATGAGGAAGTATGAGACTGACGAGGGCAAATCATAGACCTAATGCAGACCTAACATGCGTTATCCACTAAAATATTGATCGAGACCAGGTTTAGTCGTCTGTTTCATTGTGGTACCACATTACCACGTGATCCAAACCAGAAAAACCCAGGATCTGTTCAACAAGTTTTTGAAGAATGCGAAAGTATGAGTCCGATGGGGGCAATTCCTAGACCTAACCCTGACCTAACATGCGTTATCATCTAAAATATTGATCGAAACCTGGTTTAATCGACTGTTTCAGTGTGGTACCACATTACTATGTGATCCCAACCAGAAAAAAACCAGGATCTGTCCAAGAAGTATGTGAAGAATGCGAAAGAATGAGACTGAAGAGGGCAATTCCCAGACCTAACTCAGACCTAACATGCGTTATCCTCTAGAATATTGATCGAGACCAGGTTTAATCGACTGTTTCAGTGTGGTACCACATTACAACGTGATCCAACCCAGAAAAAGTCCAGAATCTGGCCATCAGGTGTCAGAAATATGCGAAAGTATGAGCCTCATGTGAACAAATGACAGACCTAACACAGACCTAACATGCATTATCCTTTGAAATGTTGACCCAGACTAGGTTTAATTGACAATTTCAGTGTGGTACCACATTACTACGTGATCCAAACCAGAAAAAGACCAGTGTCTGGTCAACGAGTATGCGAAAAATGCGAAAGTATGAGCCTGATAAGGGCAAATCCCAGACCTAACCCAGACCTAACATGCGTTGTCCTCTAAAATATTGATCGAAACCAGGTTTACTGGACTTTTTCTTAGTGGTACCACATTTCTATGTGATCCAAACCAGAAAAAGCAAAGGATCTGGCTAACACGTAAGAGAAATATGCAAAAGTATGAGCCTGATGAGGGCAAATCCTTGACCCTACTCAGACCTAACATGTGTTATCCTCTAAAATATTGATCAAAACCAAGTTTAATCGACTGTTTCGGTGTGGTACCACACTACTATGTGATCCAAACCAGAAAAAGCCAGGATCTGTCCAAGAAGTATTTGAAGAATGCGAAAGTATGAGTCTGATGGGTGCAATTCCTAGACCTAACCCTGACCTAACATGCGTTATCATCTAAAATATTGATCGAAACCTGGTTTCATTGACTGTTTCAGTGTGGTACCACATTACTACGTGATCCAAACCAGAAAAAGCAAAGGATCTGGCCAACAAGTACGAGAAATATGCGAAAGTATGATCCTGATGAGGGCAAATTCAAGGCCTATCGAAGACCTAACATGCGTTGTCCTCTAAAATATTGATCGAAACCAGGTTTAATGGACTTTTTCTTAGTGGTACCACATTTCTATGTGATCCAAACCAGAAAAAGCAAAGGATCTGGCTAACACGTAAGAGAAATATGCAAAAGTATGAGCCTGATGAGGGCAAATCCTTGACCCTACTCAGACCTAACATGTGTAATCCTCTAAAATATTGATCAAAACCAAGTTTAATCGACTGTTTCGGTGTGGTACCACACTACTATGTGATCCAAACCAGAAAAAATCCGGGATCTGATCAACAAGTGTGTGAAGAATGAGAAAGTATGAGTCTGCTGAGGGCAAATCCAAGGCCTAACCTCGTCCTAACATGCGTTATCCTCTAAAACATTGATCGAAACCTGTTTAATGGACTGTTTCAATGTAGTACCGCATTACTTCATGATCGAAACCAAAAAAGACCCAGAATCTGGCCATCAAGTATGAGAAATATGCGACAGTATGAGCGTGATGAGTGCAAATCCCAGACCTAACCTAGACCTAACATGCGTTATCCACTAAAATATATATCGAAACCAGTATTAGTTGACTGATTCAGCGTGGTACCACATTACTACGTGATCCAAACCAGAAAAAACCCAGGATCTGTTCAACAAGTATGTGAAGAATGCGAAAGTATGAGTCTGATGAGGGCAAATCACAGACCTAACCCAGACCTAACATGCGTTATCCTTTGAAATGTTGACCCAGACTAGGTTTAATGGACTGTTTCAGTGTGGTACCATATTACCACGTGATCCAAACCAGAGAAAGCCCAGAATCTGGCCATCAAGTATGACAAATATGCGAAAGTATGAGCGTGATGAGTGCAAATCCCAGACCTAACCTAGACCTAACATGCGTTAACCTCTAAAATATTGATCGAAGCCAGGTTTAATCGACTGTTTCGGTGTGGTACCACACTACTATGAGATCCAAACCATAAAAAAGCCAGGATCTGTTCAAGAAGTATGTGAAGAACGAGGAAGTATGAGACTGATGAGGGCAAATCCCAGACCTAATCCAGACCTAACATGCGTTATCCTCAAAAATATTAATCCAGACCAGGTTTAGTCGACTGTTTCAGTGTGGTACCACATTACTACGTGATCCAAACCAGAAAAAGACCAGAATCTGGCCATCAAGTATCATAAATATGCGAAAGTATGAGCCTGATGAGAGCAAATCCCAGACCTAACCTAGACCTAACATGCGTTAACTTCTAAAATATTGATCGAAACCAGGTTTAATGGTCTGTTACAGTGTGGTAACACATTACCACGTGATCCACACCAGAAAAAATCCGGGATCTGTTCAAGAAGTATGTTAGGGATGAGGAAGTATGAGACTGATGAGGGCAAATCCAAGGCCTAACCTAGACCTCACTTGCGTTATCCTCTAAAACATTGATCGAAACCAGGTTTAGTGGACTGTTTCAGTGTGGCACCACATAACTACGTGATCCAAACCAAAAAAAGCCCAGAATCTGGACATCAAGTATGAGAAATATGCGAAAGTATGAGCCTGATGAGAGCAAATCCCAGACCTAACCTAGACCTAACGTGTGTTAACTTCTAAAATATTGCTCGAAACCAGGTTTAATGGTATGTTACAGTGTGGTAACACATTACCACGTGATCCACACCAGAAAAAATCCGAGATCTGTTCAACAAGTGTGTGAAGAAAGCGAAAGCATGAGTCTGATGAGGGCAAATCCAAGGCCTAACCTAGACCTAACATGCGTTATCCTCTAAAACATTGATCGAAACCAGGTTTAGTGGACTGTTTCAGTGTGGTAACTCAGTACTACGTGATCCAAACCAAAAAAAGCCCAGGATCTGGACATCAAGCATGAGAAATAAGCGTAAGTATTAGCCTCATGGGGGCAAATCACAGACCTGACCCAGACCTAACATGTGTTATCCTCTAAAAAATTGATCAAAACCATGTTTAATCGACTGTTTCAGTGTGGTACCACACTACTATGTGATCCAAACCAGAAAAAACCCAGGATCTGCTCAAGAAGTATGTGAGGAATGAGGAAGTATGAGACTGATGAGGGCAAATCCAAGGCCAAACCTAGACCTCACATGCGTTATCCTCTAAAATATTGATCGAAACCAGGTTTAATGGACTGTTTAAGTGTGGTACCACACTACTATGTGATCCAAACCAGAAAAATCCCAGGATCTGTACAAGAAGTATGTGAAGAATGAGGAAGTATGAGACTGATGAGGGCAAATCCTAGACCTAATCCAGACCTAACATGCGTTATCCACTAAAATATTGATCGAGACCAGGTTTAGTCGTCTGTTTCATTGTGGTACCACATTACCACGTGATCCAAACCAGAAAAGCCCGGGATCTGTTCAACAAGTATGAGAAATATGCGAAAGTATGAGCCTGATGAGAGCAAATCCCAGACATAACCTAGACATAACTTGCGTTATCCTCTAAAATATTGACCGAAACCAGGTTAAATCGACTGTTTTAGTGTGGTACCGCTTTACTACGTGATCCAGAGCAGAAAAAGCCCAGGATCTAGCCATGAAGTATGAGAAATATGCGAAAGTATGAGTCTGAAGAGGGCAAATCCCAGGCCTAACCTAGACATAACATCCGTTATCCTCTAAAATATTGATCGAAACCGGGTTGAATCGACACTTTCAGTGTGGTACAACATTACTACGTGATCCAAACCAGAAAAAGCCCTGTATCTGGCCATCAAGTATGCGAAATATACGAAAGTATGACCCTGATAAGGGCAAATCGCAAGCCTAACCCAGACCTAACATGCGTTATCCTCAAAAATATTGGCCGATACCAGGTTTAGTGGACAGTTTCAGTGTGGTACCACATTACTACGTGTTCCAAACCAGAAAAATCCCAGGATCTGCTCAACAAGTATGAGAAATATGCGAAAGTACGAGCCTGATGAGAGCAAATCCCAGACCTAACCTAGACCTAACATGCGTTATCCTCTAAAATATTGATCGAAACCAGGTTTAATGGACTGTTTCAGTGTGGATCCACATTACCGCGTGATCCAAACCAAAAAAAGCCCAGGATCTGTTCAACAAGTATGAGAAATATGCGAAATATATGAGCCTGATGGGTGCAAATCCCAGACCTAGCATAGACCTAACATGCGTTATCCTCTAAAATATTGATCGAAACCGGGTTTAATGGTCTGTTTCAGTGCGGTAACATATTACCACGTGATCCAAACCAGAAAAAACCCAGGATCTGGCCATCAACTATGTGAAAAATGTGGAAGTATGAGACTGAAGAGGGCAAATCGCAGACCTAGCAAAGACCTAACATGCGTTATCCTCTAAAATATAGATCGAAACCAGGTTTAATCGACTGTTTCAGTGTGGTCCCACATTACTACGGGATCCAAACCAGAAGAAGCCCAGGATCTGGCCAACAAGTATGTGAAATATGCGAAAGTATTAGCCTCATGGGGGCAAATCACAGACCTGACCCATACCTAACATGTGTTATCCTCTAAAATATTGATCAAAACCAGGTTTAATCGACTGTTTCAGTGTGGTCCCACATTACTACGTGATCCAAACCAGAAGAAGCCCAGGATCTGTTCAACAAGTGTGTGAAGAAAGCGAAAGCATGTCTGATGAAGGCAAATCCCAGACCTAACCAAGACCTAACAAGCGTTATCCTCTAAAATATTGATCGAAACCAAGTTTAATGGACTGATTCAGCGTGGTACCACATTACCACGTGATCCAAACCAAAAAAAGCCCAGAATCTGGCCATCAAGTATGAGAAATATGCGATAGTATGAGGCTGATGAGGGCATATCCCAGGCCTGACCTAGACCTAACATGAGTTATCCTCTAAAATATTGATCGAAACTAGGTTTAATGGACTGTCTCAGTGTGGTACCACATTACTACGTGATCCGAACCAGAAAAAACCCGGGATCTGTTCAACAAGTATGTGAAGAATGCGAAAGTATGAGTCTGATGAGGGCATATCCCACGCCTAACCTAGACCTAACATGCGTTATCCTCTAAAATATTGATCGAAACCAGGTTTAATCGACTGTATCAGTGTGGTCCCACATTACTACGTGATCCAAACCAGAAGAAGCCCAGGATCTGGCCCACAAGTATATGAAATATGCGAAAGTATTAGCCTCATGGGGGCAAATCACAGACCTGACCCAGACCTAACATGTGTTATCCTCTAAGATATTGATCAAAACCATGTTTAATCGACTGTCTCAGTGTGGTACCACACTACTATGTGATCCAAACCAGAAAAAACCCAGGATCTGTTCAAGAAGTATGTGAGGAATGAGGAGGTATGAGACTGATGAGGGCAAATCCAAGGCCAAACCTAGACCTCACATGCGTTATCCTCTAAAATATTGATCGAAACCAGGTTTAATGGTCTGTTTCAGTGTGGTACCTCATTACTACGTGATCCAAGCCAGAGAAACCCACGGATCTGTTCAACAAGTGTGCGAAGAAAGCGAAAGCATGAGTCTGATGAGGGCAAATCCCAGACCTAACCAAGACCTAACAAGCGTTATCCTCTAAAATATTGATCGAGACCAGGTTTAATCGACTGTTTCAGTGTGGTACGACATTACTACGTGATCCAAACCAAATAAAGCCCAGAATCTGGCCATCAAGTATGAGAAATATGCGAAAGTATGAGCCTCATGAGAGCAAATCCCGGATCTAACCTAGACCTAACATGCGTTATCGTCTAAAATATTGATCGAAACCAGATTTAATGGACTGCTTCTGAGTGGTACCTTATTACTACGTGATCCAAAACAGAGAAACCCAGGGATCTGTTCAACAAGTATGTGAAGAATGCGAAAGTATGAGTCTGATGAGGGCATATCCCACGCCTAACCTAGACCTCACATGCGTTATCCTCTAAAATATTGATCGAAACCAGGTTTAATGGTCTGTTTCAGTGTGGTACCTCATTACTACGTGATCCAAGCCAGAGAAACCCACGGATCTGTTCAACAAGTGTGCGAAGAAAGCGAAAGCATGAGTCTGATGAGGGCAAATCCCAGACCTAACCAAGACCTAACAAGCGTTATCCTCTAAAATATTGATCGAGACCAGGTTTAATTGACTGTTTCAGTGTGGTATCACACTAGTGCGTGTTCCAATGCCGAGGAAACCAAGAATCTGGCCAGCAAGTACGAGAAATATGCGAAAGTATGAGCCTGATGAAGGCAAATCCTAGACCTAACCCAGACCTAACATGCGTTATCCTCTAAATTATTTATCGAAACCAGATTTAATGGACTGTTTCAGTGTGGTGCCACATTACTACGTGATCCAAACCAGAGAAAATCCGGGATCTGTTCAACAAGTGTGTGATGAATGCGAAAGTTTGAGTCTGATGAGGGCAAATCCAAGGCCTAACCTAGACCTAACATGCGTCATCCTCTATAATATTGATCGAAACCAGGTTTAATTGACCGTTTCAGTGTGGTACCACATTACCATGTGATCCCAACCAAAAAAAGCCCAGAATCTGGCCAACAAGAACGAGAAATATGCGAAAGTATGAGCCTGATGAGGGCATATCCCAGGCCTGGCCTAGACCTAACATGAGTTATCCTCTAAAACATTGATCGAAATCATGTTTAGTGGACTGTTTCAGTGTGGCACCACATTGCTACGTGATCCAAACCAAAAAAAGCCCAGAATCTGGACATCAAGTATGAGAAATATGCGAAAGTATGAGCCTGATTAGAGCAAATCCCAGACCTAACCTAGACCTAACATGCGTTATCCTCTAAAATATTGATCAAAACCAGGTTTAATGGACTGTTTGAGTGTGGTACCACACTACTATGTGATCCAAACCTGAAAAAACCCGGGATCTGTACAAGAAGTATGTGAAGAATCAGCAAGTATGAGACTGACGAGGGCAAATCCTAGACCTAATCCAGACCTACCATGCGTTATCCACTAAAATATTGATCGAGACCAGGTTTAGTCGTGTTTCATTGTGGTAACACATTACCACTTGATCCAAAACAGAAAAGCCCGGGATCTGTTCAACAAGTATGAGATATATGCTAAAGTATGAGCCTGATAAGAGCAAATCCAAGGCCTAACCTAGACCTAACATGCGCTATCCTCTAAAACATTGATCGAAACCAGGTTTAGTGGACTGTTTCAGTGTGGTAACTCAGTACAACGTGATCCAAACCAAAAAAAGCCCAGGATCTGGACATCAAGTATGAGAAATAAGCGAAAGTATGAGCCTGATGGGTGCAAATCCCAGACCTAGCATAGACCTAACATGCGTTATCCTCTAAAATATTGATCGAAACCATGTTTAATCGACTGTTTCAGTGTGGTACCACACTTCTATGTGATCCAAACCAGAAAAAACCCAGGATCTGTTCAAGAAGTATGTGAGGAATGAGGAAGTATGAGACTGATGAGGGCAAATCCAAGGCCTAACCTAGACCTCACATGCGTTATCCTCTAAAATATTGATCGAAACCAGGTTTAATGGACTGTTTAAGTGTGGTACCACACTACTATGTGATCCAAGCCAGAAAAAAGCCAGGATCTGTTCAAGAAGTATGTGAAGAACGAGGAAGTATGAGACTGACGAGGGCAAATCCCAGACCTAATCCAGACCTAACATGCGTTAACCTCAAAAATATTGATCGAGACCAGGTTTAGTCGACTGTTTCAGTGTGGCACCACAAAACTACGTGATCCAAACCAGAAAAAGGCCAGAATCTGGCCATCAAGTATCAGAAATATGCGAAAGTATGAGCCTGATGAGAGCAAATCCAAGTCCTAACCTAGACCTAACATGCGTTATCCTCTAAAACATTGATCGAAACCAGGTTTAGTGGACTGTTTCAGTGTGGCACCACATTACTACGTGATCCAAACCAAAAAAAGCCCAGAATCTGGACATCAAGTATGAGAAATATGCGACAGTATGAGCCTGATGAAAGCAAATTCCAGTCCAAACCTAGACCTAACGTGTGTTAACTTCTAAAATATTGATCGAAACCATGTTTAATGGTCTGTTACAGTGTGGTAACACATTACCACGTGATCCACACCAGAAAAAATCCGAGATCTGTTCAACAAGTGTGTGAAGAAAGCGAAAGCATGAGCCTGACGAGGGAAAATCCATGGCCTGGCCTAGACCTAACATGAGTTATCCTCCAAAATATTGATCGAAACTAGGTTTAATGGACTGTTTCAGTGTGGTACCACATTACTACGTGATCCGAACCAGCAAAAACCCGGGATCTGTTCAACAAGTATGTGAAGAATGCGAAAGTATGAGTCTGATGAGGGCATATCCCAGGCCTGGCCTAGACCTAACATGAGTTATCCTCTAAAATATTGATCGAAACCAGGTTTAATTGACTGTTTCAGTGTGGTACCACATTACTACGTGATCCAAACCAGAGAAATCCCAGGATCTGCTCAACAAGTATGAGAAATATGCGAAAGTATGAGCCTGATGAGCGCAAATCCAAGGCCTAACCTAGACCTAACATGCGTTATCCTCTAAAACATTGATCGAAACCAGGTTTAGTGGACTGTTTCAGTGTGGCACCACATTACTACGTGCTCCAAACCAAAAAAAGCCCAGAATCTGGACATCAAGTATGAGAAATATGCGAAAGTATGAGCCTGATGTGTGCAAATCCCAGACCTAACCTAGACCTAACGTGTGTTAACTTCTAAAATATTGATCGAAACCAGGTTTAATGGTCTGTTACAGTGTGGTAACACATTACCACGTGATCCACACCAGAAAAAATCCGAGATCTGTTCAACAAGTGTGTAAAGAATGCGAAAGCATGAGTCTGATGAGGGCAAATCCAAGGCCTAACCTAGACCTAACATGCGTTATCCTCTAAAACATTGATCGAAACCAGGGTTAGTGGACTGTTTCAGTGTGGTAACTCAGTACTACGTGATCCAAACCAAAAAAAGCCCAGGATCTGGACATCAAGTATGAGAAATAAGCGAAAGTATTAGCCTCATGAGGGCAAATCACAGACCTGACCCAGACCTAACATGTGTTATCCTCTAAAATATTGATCAAAACCATGTTTAATCGACTGTTTCAGTGTGGTACCACACTACTATGTGATCCAAACCAGAAAAAACCCAGGATCTGTTCAAGAAGTATGTGAGGAATGAGGAAGTATGGGACTGATGAGGGCAAATCCAAGGCCTAACCTAGACCTCACATGCGTTATCCTCTAAAATATTGATCGAAACCAGGTTTAATGGACTGTTTAAGTGTGGTACCACATTAATACGTGATCCGAACCAGAAAAAACGCGGGATCTGTTCAACAAGTATGTGAAGAATGCGAAAGTATGAGTCTGATGAGGGCAAATCACAGACCTGACCCAGACCTAACATGTGTTATCCTCCAAAATATTGATCAAAACCAGGTTTAATGGACTGTTTAAGTGTGGCACCACACTACTATGTGAACCAAACCAGAAGAAACCCAGGATCTGTACAAGAAGTATGTGAAGAAGGAGGAAGTATGAGACTGATGAGGGCAAATCTTAGACCTAATCCAGACCTAACATGCGTTATCCACTAAAAATTGATCGAGACCAGGTTTAGTCGTCTGTTTCATTGTGGTACCACATTATCACGTGATCCAAACCAGAAAAGCCCGGGATCTGTTCAACAAGTGTGTGAAGAATGCGAAAGTATGAGTCTGATGAGGGCAAATCCAAGGCCTAACCTAGACCTAACATGAGTTATCCTCTAAAATATTGACCGAAACTAGGTTTAATGGACTGGCTCAGTGTGGTACCACATTACTACGTGATCCAAACCAGAAAAAACCCGGGATCTGGCCAACAAGAACGAGAAATATGCGAAAGTATGAGCCTGATGAGGGCATATCCCAGGCCTGGCCTAGACCTAACATGAGTTATCCTCTAGAATATTGATCGAAACTGGGTTTAATGGACTGTTTCAGTGTGGTACCACATTACTACGTGATCCGAACCAGAAAAAACGCGGGATCTGGCCAACAAGTATGAGAAGAATGCGAAAGTTTGAGACTGAAGAGGGCATATCCAAGGCCTAACCTAGACCTAACATGCGTTATCCTCTAAAATATTGATCGAGACCTGGTTTAAACGACTGTTTCAGTGTGGTCCCACATTACTACCTGATCCAAACCAGGAGAAGCCCAGGATCTGGCCAACAAGTATGAGAAATGTGCGAAAGTATTAGCCTCATGGTGGCAAATTACAGACCTGACCCAGCCCTAACATGTGATATCCTCTATTATATTGATCAAAACCATGTTTAATCGACTCTTTCAGTGTGGTACCACACTACTATGTGATCCTAACCAGAAAAACCCCAGGATCTGTTCAAGAAGTATGTGAAGAATGAGGAAGTATGAGACTGATGAGGGCAAATCCTAGACCTAATCCAGACCTAACATGCGTTATCCTCTAAAATATTGATCGAGACCAGGTTTAGTCGACTGTCTCAGTGTGGTACCACATTACTACGTGATCCGAACCAGAAAAAACCCGGGATCTGTTCAACAAGTATGAGAAATATGCGAAAGTATGAGCCTGATGAGAGCAAATCCCAGACCTAACCTAGACCTAACATGCGTTATCCTCTAAAATATTGATCGAAACCAGGTTTAATGGACTGTTTCAGTGTGGTACCACATTACTACATGATCCAAACCAGAAAAATCCCAGGATCTGCTCAACAAGTATGAGAAATATGCGAAAGTATGAGCCTGATGAGAGCAAATCCCAGACCTAACCTAGACCTAACATGCGTTATCCTCTAAAATATTGATCGAAACCAGGTTTAATTGACAGTTTCAGTGTGGTACCACATTACTACGTGATCCAAACCAGAAAAATCCCAGGATCTGCTCAACAAGAATGAGAAATATGCGAAAGTATGAGCCTGATGATAGCAAATCGCAGACCTAACCTAGACCTAACATGCGTTATCCTCTAAAATATTGATCGAGACCAGGTTTAATCGACTGTTTCAGTGTGGTACCACATTACTACGTGATCCAAACCAGAAAAATCCCAGGATCTTGCCAACAAGTATGAGAAATATGCGAAAGTATGAGCCTGATGAGAGCAAATCCCAGACCTAACCTAGACCTAACATGCGTTATCCTCTAAAATATTGATCGAAACCAGGTTTAATTGACAGTTTCAGTGTGGTACCACATTACTACGTGATCCAAACCAGAAAAATCCCAGGATCTGCTCAACCAGTATGAGAAATATGCGAAAGTATGAGCCTGATGAAAGCAAATCGCAGACCTAACCTAGACCTAACATGCGTTATCCTCTAAAATATTGATCGAGACCAGGTTTAATTGACAGTTTCAGTGTGGTACCACATTACTACGTGATCCAAACCAGAAAAATCCCAGGATCTGCTCAACAAGTATGAGAAATATGCGAAAGTATGAGACTCATGAGCGCAAATCCAAGGCCAAACCTAGACCTAACATGTGCTATCCTCTAAAATATTGATCGAAACCAGGTTTAATTGACAGTTTCAGTGTGGTACCACATTACTACGTGATCCAAACCAGAAAAATCCCAGGATCTGCTCAACAAGTATGAGAAATATGCGAAAGTATGAGCCTGATGAGAGCAAATCCCAGACCTAACCTAGACCTAACATGCGTTATCCTCTAAAATATTGATCGAAACCAGGTTTAATGGACTGTTTCAGTGTGGTACCACATTACTACGTGATCCAAAGCAGTGAAAACCCAGGATCTGTTCAAGAAGTATGTGAAGAATGAGGAAGTATGAGACTGATGAGGGCAAATCCCAGACCTAACCCAGACCTAACATGCGTTATCCTCTAAAATATTGATCGAGACCAGGTTTAATTGACTGTTTCAGTGTGGTACCACATTACCACGTGATCCAAGCCAGAAAAGCCCAGGATCTGTACAACAAGTGTGTGAAGAATGCGAAAGTATGAGTCTAATGAGCGCAAATCCAAGGCCTAACCTAGACCTAACATGTGTTATCCTCTAAAATATTGATCGAAACCAGGTCTAATTGACTGTTTCAGTGTGGTACCACATTACTACGTGATCCATACCAGAAAAATCCCAGGATCTGCTCAACAAGTATGAAAAATATGCGAAAGTATGAGCCTGATGAAAGCAAATCGCAGACCTAACCTAGACCTAACATGCGTTATCCTCTAAAATATTGATCGAGACCAGGTTTAATCGACTGTTTCAGTGTGGTACCACATTACTACGTGATCCACACCGGAAAAACCCCAGGATCTGTTCAACAAGAATGTGAAAAACGTGAGAGTATGAGCCTGATGAGGGCAATTCCCAAACCTATCACAGACATAACTTGCGTTATCCTCTAAAATATTGACCGAAACCAGGTTTAATCGACTGCTTTAGTGCGGTACCGCTTTACTACGTGATCCAGAGCAGAAAAAGCCCAGGATCTAGCCATGAAGTATGAGAAATATGCGAAAGTATGAGTCTGATGAGGGCAAATCCGAGGCCTAACCCAGACATAACATCCGTTATCCTCTAAAATATTGATCGAAACCGGGTTGAATCGACACTTTCAGTGTGGTACCACATTACTACGTGATCCAAACCAGAAAAAGCCCTGTATCTGGCCGTCAAGTATGAGAAATATACGAAAGTATGACCCTGATAAGGGCAAATCGCAAGCCTAACCCAGACCTAACATGCGTTATCCTCAAAAATATTGATCTAAACCAGGTTTAACCGACTGTCTCAGTGTGGTACCACATTACTACGTGATCCAAACCAGAAAAAACCTAGGATCTGTTCAACAAGTATGTGAAGTATGCGAAAGTATGAGTCTGATGAGGGAAAATCCCAGGCCTAACCTAGACATAACGTGCGTTAACTTCTAAAATATTGATCGAAACCATGTTTAATGGTCTGTTACAGTGTGGTAACACATTACCACGTGATCCACACCAGAAAAAATCCGGGATCTGTCCAACAAGTGTGTGAAGAAAGCGAAAGAATGAGTCTGATGAGGGCAAATCCAAGGCCTAACCTAGACCTAACATGCGTTATCCTCTAAAACATTAATCGAAACCAGGTTTAATTGACTGTTTCAGTGTGGTACCACATTACTACGTGATCCAAACCAGAGAAATCCCAGGATCTGCTCAACAAGTATGAGAAATATGCGAAAGTATGAGCCTGATGAGCGCAAATCCAAGGCCTAACCTAGACCTAACATGCGTTATCCTCTGAAATATTGATCGAAACCAAGTTTAATTGACTGTTTCAGTATGGTACCACACTACTATGAGATCCAAGCCAGAAAAAAGCCAGGATCTGTTCAAGAAGTATGTGAAGAACGAGGAAGTATGAGACTGATGAGGGCAAATCCCAGGCCTGGCCTAGACCTAACATGAGTTATCCTCTAAAATATTGATCGAAACCAGGTTTAATTGACTGTTTCAGTGTGGTACCACATTACTACGTGATCCAAACCAGAAAAAACCCGGGATCTGGCCAACAAGAACGAGAAATATGCGAATGTATGAGCCTGATGAGGGCATATCCCAGGCCTGGCCTAGACCTAACATGAGTTATCCTCTGAAATATTGATCGAAACTAGGTTTAATGGACAGTTTCAGTGTGGTACCACATTACTACGTGATCCGAACCAGAAAAAACCCGGGATCTGTTCAACAAGTATGTGAAGAATGCGAAAGTATGAGCCTGATGAGTGCAAATCCCAGACCTAGCCTAAACCTAGCATGCGTTATCCTCGAAAATATTGATCGAAACCAGGTTTAATTGACTGTCTCTGTGTGGTACCACATTACTACGTGATCCAAACCAGAAAAATCCCAGGATCTGCTCAACAAGTATGAGAAATATGCGAAAGTATGAGCCTGATGAGAGCAAATCACAGACCTAACCTAGACCTAACATGCGTTATCCTCTGAAATATTGATCGAAACCAAGTTTAATTGACTGTTTCAGTGTGGTACCACATTACTACGTGTTCCAATCCAGAAAAATCCCAGGATCTGCACAACAAGTATGAGAAATATGCGAAAGTATGAGCCTGATGAGAGCAAATCCCAGACCTAGCCTAAACCTAGAAAGCGTTATCCACAAAAATATTGTTCGAAACCAGGTTCAACGGTCTGTTTCAGTATGGTACCGCACTACTGTGAGATCCAAGCCAGAAAAAAGCCAGGATCTGTTCAAGAAGTATGTGAAGAACGAGGAAGTATGAGACTGATGAGGGCAAATCCCAGACCTAATCCAGACCTAACATGCGTTATCCTCAGAAATATTGATCGAGACCAGGTTTAGTCGACTGTTTCAGTGTGGCACCACATTACCACGTGATCCAAGCCAGAAAAGCCCGGGATCTGTTCAACAAGTGTGTGAAGAATGCGAAAGTATGAATCTGATGAGGGCAAAACCAAGGCCTAACCTAGACCTAGCATGCGTTATCCTCTAAAATATTGATCGAAACCAGGTTTAATTGACTGTCTCTGTGTGGTACCACATTACTACGTGATCCAATCCAGAAAGAGCCCAGGATATAGTCATGAAGTATGTGAAATATGCAAAAGTATGAGCCTGACGAGGGCAAATCCTAGAACTAACCCAGACCTAACATGCGTTATCCTCTATAATATTTATCAAGACCAGGTTTAATGGGCTGCTTCAGTGTGGTACAACATTACTACGTGATCGAAACCAGAAAAAACCCAGGATCAGTTCAAGAAGTATGTGAAGAATGCGAAAGTATGAGACTGATGCAGGCAAATCCTAGACCTAACCTAGACATAACATCCGTTATCCTCTAAAATATTGATCGAAACCAGGTTTAATGGACTGTTTCAGTGTGGTACCACATTACTACGTAATCCAATCCAGAAAAAGTCCAGGGTCTGTTCAACAAGTATGTGTAAAACGCGAAAGTATGAGCCTGATGAGGGCAAATCCCAGACCTATCCCACACCTAACTTGCGTTGTCCTCTAAGATATTGTTGGAAACCAGACTTAAATTACAGTTTCAGTGTGGTACCACATTACTACGTGATCCAATCCAGAAAAAGCCCAGGATCTAGCCATGAAGTATGTGAAAAACGCGAAAGTATGAGCCTGATGAGGGCAAATCTCAGACCTAACCTAGACCTAACTTGCGTTATCCTATAAAATATTGATCGAAACCAGGTTCAATGGACTGTTTCAGTGTGGTACCACATTACTGCGTGATCCAACACAGGAAAAACCAGGATCTGTACAACAAGTATGTGGAAAACGCGAGAGTATGAGCCTGATGAGGGCAAATCCCAGACCTATCCCAGACATAACTTGCGTTGTCCTCTAAAATATTGTTGGAAACCAGGCTTAAATGACAGTTTCAGTGTGGTACCACATTACTACGTGATCCAAACCAGAAAAAACCCAGCACCTGTTCAACAAGTATGTGAAAAACGCGAAAGTATGAGCCTCATGAAGGCAAATCCCAGACCTATCCCAGACATAACTTGTGTTATCCTCTAAAATATTGATCGAAACCAGGTTTAATTGACAGTTTCAGTGTGATACCACATTACTACGTGATCCAATCCAGAAAAAGCCCAGGATCTAGCCATGAAGTATGTGAAAAACGCGAAAGTATGAGCCTGATGAGGGCAAATCTCAGACCTAACCCAGACCTAACTTGCGTTATCCTCTAAAATATTGATCGAAACCGGGCTTAATAGACCGTTTCAGTGTGTTACGACTTTACTACGTGATCCAAAGAAGAAAAAACCCTCGATCAGGTCAACATGTATGTTCAAACTGCGAAAGTATGACCCTGATTAGGGCAAATCCCAGGCCTAACCTAGACCTAACTTGCGTTATCCTATAAAATATTGATCGAAACCAGGTTCAATGGACTGTTTCAGTGTGGTACCACATTACTGCGTGATCCAACACAGGAAAAACCAGGATCTGTACAACAAGTATGTGGAAAACGCGAGAGTATGAGCCTGATGAGGGCAAATCCCAGACCTATCCCAGACATAACTTGCGTTGTCCTCTAAAATATTGTTGGAAACCAGGCTTAAATGACAGTTTCAGTGTGGTACCACATTACTACGTGATCCAAACCAGAAAAAACCGAGGATCTGTTCAACAAGTATGTGAAAAACGCGAAAGTATGACCCTGATTAGGGCAAATCCCAGGCCTAACCTAGACCTATCATGCGTTATCTTTTAAAATCTTGATCGAAACCAGATTTAATGGACTGTTTCAGTGTGGTACCACATTACTACGTGATCTAAACCAGAAAAAACCCAGGATCAGTTCAACAAGTATGTGAAAAACGCGATAGTATGAGCCTGATGAGGGCAAATCCCAGACCTATCCCAGACATAACTTGCGTTGTCCTCTAAAATATTGTTGGAAACCAGACTTAAATTACAGTTTCAGTGTGGTACCACATTACTACGTGATCCAAACCAGAAAAAACCCAGGGTCAGTTCAACAAGTATGTGAAAAACGCGAAAGTATGTGCCTGATGAGGGCAAATCCCAGACCTATCCCAGACATAACTTGCGTTGTTCTCTAAAATATTGATGGAATCCAGGTTCAATAGACTGTTTCAGTGTGGTTCCACATTACTACGTGATCTAAACCAGAAAAAACCTAGGATCAGTTCAACAAGTATGTGAAAAACGCGAAAGTATGAGCCTGATGAGGGCAAATCCCAGACCTATCCCAGACATAACTTGCGTTGTCCTCTAAAATATTGTTGGAAACCAGACTTAAATGACAGTTTCAGTGTGGTACCACATTACTACGTGATCCAAACCAGAAAAAACCGAGGATCCGATCAACATGTATGTTAAAACTGCGAAAGTATGAGACTGATGAGGGCAAATCCCAGGCCTAACCTAGACCTAACATGTGTTATCCTCTAAAATAATAATCAAAACCAGGTTTAATGGTCTGCTTCAGTGTGGTACCACTTTACTACGTGATCGAAACCAGAAAAAACCCAGGATCTGTTCAAGAAGTATGTGAAGAATGCGAAAGTATGAGACTGGTGAGGGCAAATCCCAGACCTATCCCAGACCTAACATGCGTTATCCTCTAAAATATTGATCGAAACCAGGTTTAATCGACCGTTTCAGTGTGGTAGCACAGTACTACGTTATCCGAACCAGAAAAAGCCTGAGATCTGTTCAACAAGATTGTGAAAAACGCGAAAATATGACCCAGATCATGGCAAATCCCAGACCTAACTTGCGTTATCCTATATAATATTGATCAAAACCAGGTATAGTTGACTGTTTCAGTGTGGTACCACTTTGCTACGTGATCCAAAGCAGAAAAAAATATCGATCAGGTCAACAAGTATGTGAAAAACGCGAAAGTATGAGCCTGATGAGGGCAAATCCCAGACCTATCCCAGACAAAACGTGCGTTATCCTCTACAATATTGATCGATACCAGGTTTAATCGACTGTTTCAGTGTGGTACCACATTACTACGTGATCGAAACCAGAAAAAACCCAGGATCTGTTCAAGAAGTATGTGAAGAATGCGAAAGTATGGGCCTGATGAGGGCAAATCCCAGACCTAACCTAGACCTAACTTGCGTTGTCCTCTAAAATATTGATGGAAACCAGATTTAAATGACTGTTTCAGTGTGGTACCACATTACTACGTGATCCAATCCTGAAAAAGCCCAGGATCTAGCCATGAAGTATGAGAAATATGCGAAAGTATGAGCCTGACGAGGGCAAATCCTAGACCTAACCCAGACCTAACATGCGTTATCCTCTAAAATATTTATCAAGACAAGGTTTAATTGAATGTTTCAGTGTGGTACCACATTACTACGTGATCCAAATCAGAAAAAACCGAGGATCCGTTCAACAAGTATGTGAACAACGCGAAAGTATGAGCCGGATGAGGGTAAATCCCCGACCAATCACAGACAAAACTTGCATTATCCTCTAAAATATTTAACGAAACCAGGATTAATTTACTGATTCAGTGTGGTACCACTTTGCTACGTGATCCAAAACAGAAAAAACCATCGATCAGGTCAACATGTATGTTAAAACTGCGAAAGTATGACCCTGATGAGGGCAAATCCCAGACCTAACCTAGACCTAACATGTGTTATCCTCTGAAATAATAATCGAAACCAGGTTTAATGGTCTGCTTCAGTGCGGTACCACATTACTACGTGATCCAAACCAGAAAAAACCCAGGATCCGATCAACAAGTATGTGAAAAACGCGAAAGTATGAGACTGATGAGGGCAAATCCCAGAACTATCCCAGACATAACTTGCGTTATCCTGTAAAATATTGATCGAAACCAGGTTTAATTGACTGTTTTAGTGTGGTACCACTTTCCTACGTGATCCAAAGCAGAAAAAACCCAGGATCTGTTCAACAAGTATGTTAAAACTGCGAAAGTATGAGTCTGATGATGGCAAATCCTAGACCTATCATAGACCTAACATGTGTTATCCTCTAAAATATTGACGGAAACCAGGTTTAATTGACAGTTTCAGTATGATACCACATTACTACGTGATCCAATCCAGGATCTTTTCAAGAAGTATTTGAAGAATGCGAAAGTATGAGACTGATGAGGGCAAATCCCGGACCTATCCCTGACATAACTTGCGTTATCCTCTAATATATTGATCCAAACCAGGTTTAGTTGACTGTTTTAGTGTGGTACCACTTTACTACCTGATCCAAAGCAGAAGAAACCCTCGATCAGGTCAACATGTATGTTAAAACTGCGAATGTATGACCCTGATGAGGGCAAATCCCAGGCCTAACCTAGACCTAACATGCGTTATCCTCTAAAATAATAATTAAAACCAGGTTCAATGGTCTGCTTCAGTGTGGTACCACATTACTACGAGATCGAAACGAGAAAAAACCCAGGATCTGTTCAAGAAGTATGTGAAGAATGCGAAAGTATGAGACTGATGAGGGCAAATCCTAGACCTAACCTAGACCTAACACGCGTTGTCCTCTAAAATATTGATGGAATCCAGGGTTTAATGGACTGTTTCAGTGTGGTACCACATTACTACGTGATCTAAACCAGAAAAAGCCAGGGATCTGTTCAACAAGTATGTGAAAAATGCGAAAGTATGACCCTGATGAGGGCAAATCCCAGACCTATCCCAGACATAACTTGCGTTATCCTCCAAAATATTGATCGAAACCGGGTTTAATTGACCGTTTCAGTGTGTTACCACTTTACGACGTGATCCAAAGTAGAAAAAACCCTCGATCAGGTCAACATGTATGTTCAAACTGCGAAAGTATGACCCTGATTAGGGCAAATCCCAGGCCTAACCTAGACCTAACATGCGTTATCTTTTAAAATTTTGATCGAAACCAGGTTTAATGGACTGTATCAGTGTGGTACCACATTACTACGAGATCCAAATCAGAAAAAACCCAGGATCCGATCAACGAAGAATGCGAAAGTATGAGACTGGTGAGGGCAAATCCCAGACCTATCCCAGACCTAACATGCGTTATCCTCTAAAATATTGATCGAAACCAGGTTTAATCGACCGTTTCAGTGTGGTAGCACAGTACTACGTTATCCGAACCAGAAAAAGCCTGAGATCTGTTCAACAAGATTGTGAAAAACGCGAAAATATGACCCTGATCATGGCAAATCCCAGACCTAACTTGCGTTATCCTATATAATATTGATCAAAACCAGGTATAGTTGACTGTTTCAGTGTGGTACCACTTTGCTACGTGATCCAAAGCAGAAAAAAATATCGATCAGGTCAACAAGTATGTGAAAAACGCGAAAGTATGAGCCTGATGAGGGCAAATCCCAGACCTATCCCAGACAAAACGTGCGTTATCCTCTACAATATTGATCGAAACCAGGTTTAATCGACTGTTTCAGTGTGGTACCACATTACTACGTGATCCAAACCAGTTGAAGCCCAGGATCTGGCCAACAAGAATCAGAAATATGCGAAAGTACGGGCCTGACGAGAGCAAATCCCAGACCTAACCTAGACCTAACATGTGTTATCCTCAAAAATATTGACCGAAACCAGGTTTAATGGTCTGCATCAGTGTGGTACCACTTTACTACGTGATCGAAACCAGAAAAAACCCAGGATCTGTTCAAGAAGTATGTGAAGAATGCGAAAGTATGACCCTGATGAGGGCAAATCCCAGACCTATCCCAGACCTAACTTGCGTTGCCCTCTAAAATATTGATGGAAACCAGGTTTAATTGACTGTTTCATTGTGGTACCACATTACTACGTGGTTCAATCCAGAAAAAGCCCAGGATCTAGCCATCAAGTATGAGAAATATGCGAAAGTACGGGCCTGATGAGAGCAAATCCCAGACCTATCCTAGACCTAACATGCGTTATCCTCTAAAATATTGATCGAAACCAGGTTCAATGGACGGTTTCAGTGTGGTACCACATTACTACGTGATCCAAAGTAGAAAAAACCCTCGATCAGGTCAACATGTATGTTAAAACTGCGAAAGTATGAACCTGATCAGGGCAAATCCCAGACCTATCCCAGACTTAACATGTGTTATCCTCAAAAATATTGACCGAAACCAGGTTTAGTGGACTGTTTCAGTGTGGTGCCACATTACTACGTGATCCAAACCAGAAAAAACTCAGGATCAGGCCAACAAGAATGTGAAAAACGCGAAAGTATGAGACTGATGAGTGCATATCCCAGACCTATCCCAGACATAACTTGTGTTATCCTCTAAAATATTGACCGAAACCTGGTTTAATTGACTGTTTTAGTGTGGTACCACTTTATTACGTGAACCAAAGCAGGAAAAATCCACGATCAGGTCAACATGTATGTTAAAACTGCGAATGTATGGCCCTGATGAGGGCAAATCCCAGGCCATACCTAGAACTAACATGCGTTATCCTCTGAAATAATAATCGAAACCAGGTTTAATGGTCTGCTTCAGTGCGGTTCCACATTACTACGTGATCCAAACCAGAAAAAACCCAGGATCTGTTCAACAAGTATGTGAAGAATGCGAAAGTATGGGCCTGATGAGGGCAAATCCCAGACCTAACCTAGACCTAACTTGCGTTGTCCTCTAAAATATTGATGGAAACCAGATTTAAATGACTGTTTCAGTGTGGTACCACATTACTACGTGATCCAATCCTGAAAAAGCCCAGGATCTAGCCATGAAGTATGAGAAATATGCGAAAGTATGAGCCTGACGAGGGCAAATCCTAGACCTAACCCAGACCTAACATGCGTTATCCTCTAAAATATTTATCAAGACAAGGTTTAATTGAATGTTTCAGTGTGGTACCACATTACTACGTGATCCAAACCAGAAAAAACCGAGGATCCGTTCAACAAGTATGTGAACAACGCGAAAGTATGAGCCGGATGAGGGTAAATCCCCGACCAATCACAGACATAACTTGCGTTATCCTCTAAAATATTTAACGAAACCAGGATTAATTTACTGATTCAGTGTGGCACCACTTTGCTACGTGATCCAAAACAGAAAAAACCATCGATCAGGTCAACATGTATGTTAAAACTGCGAAAGTATGACCCTGATGAGGGCAAATCCCAGACCTAACCTAGACCTAACTAGCGTTGCCCTCTAAAATATTGATGGAAACCAGGTTTAATTGACTGTTTCATTGTGGTACCACATTACTACGTGGTTCAATCCAGAAAAAGCCCAGGATCTAGCCATCAAGTATGAGAAATATGCGAAAGTACGGGCCTGATGAGAGCAAATCCCAGACCTATCCTAGACCTAACATGCGTTATCCTCTAAAATATTGATCGAAACCAGGTTCAATGGACTGTTTCAGTGTGGTACCACATTACTGCGTGATCCAAAGTAGAAAAAACCCTCGATCAGGTCAACATGTATGTTAAAACTGCGAAAGTATGAACCTGATCAGGGCAAATCCCAGACCTATCCCAGACCTAACATGTGATATCCTCAAAAATATTGACCGAAACCAGGTTTAGTGGACTGTTTGAGTGTGGTGCCACATTACTACGTGGTTCAATCCAGAAAAAGCCCAGGATCTAGTCATCAAGTATGAGAAATATGCGAAAGTACGGGCCTGATGAGAGCAAATCCCAGACCTATCCTAGACCTAACATGCGTTATCCTCTAAAATATTGATCGAAACCAGGACCAATGGACTGTTTCAGTGTGGTACCACATTACTACGTGAACCAAAGCAGGAAAAACCCACGATCAGGTCAACATGTATGTTAAAACTGCGAATGTATGACCCTGATGAGGGCAAATCCCAGGCCTTACCTAGAACTAACATGCGTTATCCTCTAAGATATTGATCGAAACCAGGTTTAATGGACTGTTTCAGTGTGGTACCACTTTGCTACGTGATCCAAAGCAGAAAAAACCATCGATCAGGTCAACATGTATGTTAAAACTGCGAAAGTATGATCCTGATGAGGGCAAATCCCAGACCTAACCTACACCTAACATGTGTTATCCTCTAAAATAATAATCAAAACCAGGTTCAATGTTCTGCTTCAGTGTGGTACCACATTACTACATGATCGAATCCAGAAAAAACCCAGGATCTGTTCAAGAAGTATGTGAAGAATGCGAAAGTATGAGTCTGGTGAGTGAAAATCCCAGGACTAACCTAGACCTAACATGCGTTATCCTCAAAAATATTGTTCGAAACCAGGTTTAATCGACAGTGTCAGTGTGGTAGCACAATACTACGTGATCCGAACCAGAAAAAAACCCAGGATCTGTTGAACAAGTATGTGAAAAATGAGAATGTAAGACCCTGATGAGGACAAATCCCAGACCTACCCCAGACCTAACTTTTTTTTTTTTTTTTTTTTTTTTTTTGTCGTGGGGAAAATCTTCGAAAGACTCCCTCCCACCTCCTTGGGGAGAGGTGGGAGGGGTGTGTGGGATTCCCCGCGCCCGTACAACGACAGGCGCGGGACCTACCCACTAAAAACCCCACGATGACCCTTCGGCACGCTTTGGGAGGATACCGGGAATCGCTCGAAGCATTCTTCCGGTAACCTCCCCGTGCCCGCGCTTTCGCGCCCATCCCCCGGGGGGACAATCGGGCCTCCCAGTAGACACACTTCCTCATAGCGGCGGGACGGGGCCACTCCGTCCCGCCGCTATCCGTCACGGGGCCGCGTTTAGTGGCGGCTGCGAGCCCCAACTCGCAACCGCCCGCGACCCCGTTTCCACCCCTCGGCGGCCGGGCGTTCATGGCCGCACCAGACCGCCGAGGGTGCCTCCGCATGCGTCGGACCGGTAGGGGGAGGCACTCCTACCCCCAACCGGTCCGACCCGGCGCCGCCTGGCGGGAGGAGGGTCCCCTCAGGACCCGCCTCCCAGCCTAGGTCATCCGCCACGCCGAGGCGGCCGCCCGCGACGCCTCGCGACCGGGCGACGACCTCGGGCCACCGCACGAGCGCGAGCTTCAGCGCGCCGCTGAAGCTCGCGCTCCCTCCCCGCGGCCTCCTTCTGCAACATTACGTTCTCGCAGAAGGAGGCCACGGCCCTCCACTTCTCCTCGCTGCCGAGCACGGCGCGCACCACGCCCGGCAGCGAGACATCCCGCCCGACGCCGCCGACCAGGACACGGCGCTCCCCCTCCCACGCGGGGCATACCTCCAGGGTATGATCCGCCGTGTCCTGCTCAGCGTCGCAGTGGCAGCAACGCGCCGTCGGCTCCTTCCCTATCCGGCACAGGTATCTTCCGAAGCTGCCATGCCCGGAAAATACCTGTGCCAGCCGGTAGGTGAGGCTGCCATGGCCTCTGTCCAGCCACTCCTTCAGGAGTGGCCGAACAGCCCCGACAGTCCGGTGCCCCGCGGTTGGCAGAGCCAGCCGCTCCTGCCACGCGAGCAACACGGACTGCCGGGCCTGGCGCTTCAAATCGCCCCAAGCAGGTTCCTGCCCGCCCGGGACCGCCCCCACCCCCGCGCGACGGTCGACGCGGCGCCGGTACATCACCGCGTGCGACCGCGCGAGCAGGTCCATGGGCAGCATCCCCGCTAGAACCGTCGCCGCCTCATGTGACATGGTCCGATACCCGCGGACGACCCTGAGCGCCATGCGCCTCTGCACCCGACGCAGCATAGTCATGCTGCGCCGGGAGGCAGCCAGGTCGTCCGCCCAGACGGGGGCTCCGTATAGGGCCACCGACTGGACCATTGCCACATAGAGACGACGAACTCGGCCCGCCGGGCCCACCAGGTTGGGCAGGATCCGGCCCAGAGCCGCAACCATCCTTTCCAACCGGGGGACCAGTCCCAGACATAACTTGCGTTATCCTCTAAAATATTGATCGAAACCAGGTTTAATGGACTGTTTCAGTGTGGTACCACTTTGCTACGCGATCCAAAGCAGAAAAAACCATCGATCAGGTCAACATGTATGTTAAACCTGCGAAAGAATGACCCTGATGAGGGCAAATCCCAGACCTAACCTAGACCTAACATGTGTTATCCTCTAAAATATTGATCGAAACCAGGTTTAATCGACTGTTTCAGTGTGGTACCACATTACTACGTGATCCAAACCAGAGAAAACCCAGGATCTGTTCAACAAGTATGTGAAAAACGCGAAATACTGACCCTGATGAGGGCAAATCCCAGAACTAACCCAGACATAACTTGCGTTATCCTCTAAAATATTTATCAAGACCAGGATTAATTGACTGTTTCAGTGTGGCATCACATTACTACGTGATCCAAACCAGTGGAAGCCCAGGATCTGGCCAACAAGAATGAGAAGTATGCGAAAGTCAGAGCCTGATGAGGGCAAATCCCAGAACTAACCGAGACATAACTTGCGTTATCCTCTAAAATATTTATCAAGACCAGGTTTAATTGACTGTTTCAGTGTGGTAGCACATTACTACGTTATCCGAACCACAAAAAGCCAGAGATCTGTTCAACAAGTATGTGAAAAACGCGAAAATATGAACCTGATCATGGCAAATCCCAGACCTATCCCAGACCTAACTTGCGTTATCCTATATAATATTGATCGAAACCAGGTATAGTTGACTGTTTCAGTGTGGTACCACTTTACTACGTTATCCAAAGCAGAAAAAACTATCGATCAGGTCAACAAGTATGTGAAAAACGCGAAAGTATGAGGCTGATGAGGGCAAATCCCAGACCTATCCCAGACAAAACGTGCGACATCCTCTACAATATTGATCGAAACCAGGTTTAATCGACTGTTTCAGTGTGGTACCACATTACTACGTGATCCAAACCAGTGGAAGCCCAGGATCTGGCCAACAAGAATCAGAAACATGAGAAAGTACGGGCCTGACTAGAGCGAATCCCAGACCTAACCTAGACCTAACATGTGTTATCCTCAAGAATATTGACCGAAACCAGGTTTAGTGGACTGTTTCAGTGTGGTACCACATTACTACGTGATCCAAACTAGAAAAAACCCAGGATATGTTCCACAAGTATGTGAAACATGCGAAAATATGACCCTGAGGAGGGCAAATCCCAGACCTATCCCAGACCTAACTTGCGTTGTCCGCTAAAATATTGATGGCAACCAGGTTTGATCGACTGCTTCAGTGTGGTACCACATTACTACGTGATCCAAACCTGTGGAAGCCCAGGATCTGGCCAACAAGAATCAGAAATATGCGAAAGTACGAGCCAGATGAGAGCAAACCCCAGACCTATCCTAGACATAACATGCGTTATCCTTTAAAATATTGATCGAAACCAGGTTCAATGGACTGTCTCAGTGTGGTACCACATTACTGCGTGATCCAAACCAGGAAAAAACCAGGATCTGTTCAACAAGTATGTGAAAAATGCGAAAGTATGACCCTGATGAGGGCAAATCCCAGACCTATCCCAGACCTAACTTGCGTTGTCCTCTAAAATATTGATGGAAACCAGGTTTATTGGACTGTTTCAGTATGGTACCACATTACTACGTGATCCAAACCAGAAAAAACCGGGGTTCTGTTCAACAAGTATGTGAAAAACGCGAAAGTATGAGCCTGATGAGGGCAAATCCCAGACCAATCCCAGACATAACATGCGCTATCCTCTAAAATATTGATCCAAACCAGGTTGAATCGACTGTTTCAGTGTGGTAACACTCTACAACGTGATCCAAACCAGAAAAAGCCAGGGATCTGTTCAACAAGTATGTGAAAAATGCGAATATGTGACCCTGATGAGGGCAAATCCCAGACCTATCCCAGACCTAACTTGCGTTATCCTATAAAATATTGATCGAAACCAGGTTCAATGGACTGTTTCAGTGTGGTGCCACATTACTGCGTGATCCAAACCAGTAAAAAACCAGGATCTGTTCAACAAGTATGTGAAAAATGCGAAAGTATGACCCTGATGAGGGCGCATCCCAGACCTATCCCAGACCTAACTTGCGTTATCCTATAAAATATAGATCGAAACCAGGTTTAATTAACTGTTTCAGTGTGGTACCACTTTGCTACGTGATCCAAAGCAGAAAAAACCCAGGATCTGTTCAACAAGTATCTGAAAAACGCGAACGTATGAGTCTGGTGAGGGCAAGTCCCAGGACTAACCTAGACATAACATGCGTTATCTTCTAAAATATTGATCGAAACCAGGTTTAAATGACTGTTTCAGTGTGGTACCACATTACTACGAGATCCAATCCAGAAAAAGCCCAGGATACAGCCATGAAGTATGAGAAATATGCGAAAGTATGAGCCTGACGGGGGCAAATCCTAGACCTAACCCAGACCTAACATGCGTTATCCTCTAAAATATTTATCAAGACCAGGATTAATTGACTGTTTCAGTGTGACATCACACTACTACGTGATCCAAACCAGTGGAAGCCCAGGATCTGGCCAACAAGAATGAGAAATATGCGAAAGTATGAGCCTGACGAGAGCAAATCCCGGACCTGACCTAGACCTAACATGAGTTATCCTCAAAAATATTGACCGAAACCAGGTTTAGTGGACTGTTTCAGTGTGGTACCACATTACTGCGTGATCCAAACCAGAAAAAAACCGGGATCTGTTCAACAAGTGTGTGAAAAATGCGAAAGTATGACCCTGATGAGGGCAAATCCCAGACCTATCCCAGACCTAACATGCGTTATCCTCAAAAATATTGACCGAAACCAGGTTTAGTGGACTGTTTCAGTGTGGTACCACATTACTGCGTGACCCAGACCAGAAAAAAACCAGGATCTGTTCAACAAGTATGTGAAAAACGCGAAAGTATGAGCCTGATGAGAGCAAATCCCAGACCTAACCTTGACCTAACATGCGTTATCCTCTAAAATATTGATCGAAACCGGGTTTAATTGACTGTCTCAGTGTGTTACCACTTTACTACGTGATCCAAAGTAGAAAAAACCCTCGATCAGGTCAACATGTATGTTCAAACTGCGAAAGTATTACCCTGATTAGGGCAAATCCCTGGCTTAACCTAGACCTAACATGCGTTATCCTTTAAAATCTTGATCGAAACCAGGTTTAATGGACAGTTTCAGTGTGGTACCACATTACTACGTGATCCAAACCAGAAAAAACCCAGGATCAGGCCAACATGTATGTTAAAACTGCGAATGTATGACCCTGATGAGGGCAAATCCCAGGCCTTACCTAGACCTAACATGCGCTATCCTCTAAAATATTTATCGAAACCAGGTTTAATGGACTGTTTCAGTGTGGTACCACTTTGCTACGTGATCCAAAGCAGAAAAAACCATCGATCAGGTCATCATGTATGTTAAAACTGCGAAAGAATGACCCTGATGAGGGCAAATCCCAGACCTAACCTAGACCTAACATGTGTTATCCTCTAAAATATTGATCGAAACCAAGTTTAACCGACTGTTTCAGTGTGGTACCACATTACTACGTGATCCAAACCAGAAAAAACCCAGGATCTGTTCAGCAAGTATGTGAAGTATGCGAAAGTATGAGCCTGATGAGGGCAAATCCCAGACCTATCCCAGACCTAACTTGCGTTAACCTCTAAAATATTGATCGAAACCAAGTTTAATTGACTGTTAAAGTGTGGTACCACTTTACTACCAGATCCAAAGCAGAAAAAAACCCAGGATCTGTTCAACAAGTATGTGAAAAACGCGAAAGTATGAGCCTGATGAGGGCTAATCCCAGACCTATCCCACTCCTAACTTGCGTTAACCTCCAAAATATTGATCGAAACCAAGTTTAATTGACTGTTTAAGTGTGGTACCACTTTACTACGTGATCCAAAGCAGAAAAAAACCCAGGATCTGTTCAACAAGTATGTGAAGTATGCGAAAGTATGAGTCTGATGAGGGCAAATCCCAGACCTATCCCAGACATAACATGCGTTATCCTCTAAAATATTTATCAAGACCAGGTTTAATTGAAAGTTTCAGTGTGGTACCACATTACTACGTAATGCAAACCAGAAAAAACCCAGGATCCGTTCAAGAAGTTTGTGAAGAATGCGAAAGTATGAGTCAGGTGAGTGAAAATCCCAGGCCTAACCTAAACCTAACATGCGTTATCCACAAAAATATTGTTCGAAACCAGGTTTAATCGACAGTTTCAGTGTGGTAGCACATTACTACGTGATTCGAACCAGAAAAAAACCCAGGATCTGTTCAACAAGTATGTGAAGTATGCGAAAGTATGAGTCTGATGAGGGCATATCTCAGGCCTAACCTAGACATAACATGCGTTATCCTCTAGAATATTGATCGAAACCAGGTTTAGTGGACTGTTTCAGTGTGGTACCACGTTACTACGTGATCCAAACCAGAAAAAACCCAGGATATGTTTAACAAGTATGTGAAAAACGCGAAAGTATGAGCCTGATGAGGGCAAATCCCAGGCCTATCCCAGACATAACTTGCGTTATCCTCTAAAATATTGATCAAAACCAGGTTTAATGGACTGTTTCAGTGTGGTACCACTTTGCTACGTGGTCCAAAGCAGAAAAAACCATAGATCAGGTCATCATGTATGTTAAAACTGCGAAAGAATGACCCTGATGAGGGCAAATCCCAGACCTAACCTAGACCTAACATATGTTATCCTCTAAAATATTGATCGAAACCAGGTTTAACCGACTGTTTTAGTGTGGTACCACATTACTACGTGATCCAAACCAGAAAAAACCCAAGATCTGTTCAACAAGTATGTGAAAAACGCGAAATACTGAGCCTGATGAGGGCAAATCCCAGAACTAACCCAGACATAACTTGCGTAATCCTCTAAAACATTTATCAAGACCAGGATTAATTGATTGTTTCAGTGTGGCATCACATTACTACGTGATCCAAACCATTGGAAGCCCAGGATCAGGCCAACAAGAATGAGAAATATGCGAAAGTATGAGCCTGACAAGAGCAAATCCCAGACCTAACCTAGACCTAGCATGCGTTATCCTCAAAAATATTGACCGAAACCAGGTTTAGTGGACTGTTCCAGTGTGGTACCACATTACTGCGTGATCCCGACCAGAAAAAAACCAGGATCTCTTCAACAAGTATGTGAAAAATGCGAAAGTATGGCCCTGATGAGGGCAAATCTCAGACCTATCCCAGACCTAACTTGCGTTAACCTCTAAAATATTGATCGAAACCAAGTTTAATTGACTGTTAAAGTGTGGTACCACTTTACTACGTGATCCAAAGCAGAAAAAAACCCAGGATCTTTTCAACAAGTATGTGAAGTATGCGAAATTATGAGTCTGATGAGGGCAAATCACAGGCCTAACCTAGACATAACATGCGTTATCCTCTAAAATATTGATCGAAACCAGGTTTAGTGGACTGTTTCAGTGTGGTACCACATTACTACGTGATCCAAACCAGCTAAAACCCAGGATCTGTTCAACAAGTATGTGAAAAACGCGAAAGTATGAGCCTGATGAGGGCTAATCCCAGACCTATCCCACACCTAACTTGCGTTAACCTCTAAAATATTGATCGAAACCAAGTTTAATTGACTGTTTAAGTGTGGTACCACTTTACTACGTGATCCAAAGCAGAAAAAAACCCAGGATCTGTTCAACAAGTATGTGAAGTATGCGAAAGTATGAGTCTGGTGAGGGCAAATCCCAGACCTATCCCAGACATAACATGCGTTATCCTCTAAAATATTTATCAAGACCAGGTTTAATTGAAAGTTTCAGTGTGGTACCACATTACTACGTAATCCAAACCAAAAAAAACCCAGGTTCCGTTCATGAAGTTTGTGAAGAATGCGAAAGTATGAGTCTGGTGAGTGAAAATCCCAGACCTATCCCAGACATAACATGCGTTATCCTCTAAAATATTTATCAAGACCAGGTTTAATTGAAGGTTTCAGTGTGGTACCACATTACTACGTAATCCAAACCAGAAAAAACCCAGGATCCGTTCAAGAAGTTTGTGAAGAATGCGAAAGTATGAGTCTGGTGAGTGAAAATCCCAGGCCTAACCTAAACCTAACATGCGTTATCCTCAAAAATATTGTTCGAAACCAGGTTTAATCGACAGTTTCAGTGTGGTAGCACATTACTACGTGATTCGAACCAGAAAAAAACCCAGGATCTGTTCAACAAGTATGTGAAGTATGCGAAAGTATGAGTCTGATGAGGGCATATCTCAGGCCTAACCTAGACATAACATGCGTTATCCTCTAGTATATTGATCGAAACCAGGTTTAGTGGACTGTTTCAGTGTGGTACCACATTACTACGTGATCCAAACCAGAAAAAACCCAGGATCTGTTCAACAAGTATGTGAAAAACGCGAAAGTATGAGCCTGATGAGGGCAAATCCCAGGCCTATCCCAGACATAACTTGCGTTATCCTCTAAAATATTGATCGAAACCAGGTTTAATCGACTGTTTCAGTGTGGTAACACTTTTTTCTTTTTTATGTTAACTTTTAACGTCGCATCGACCTTACGGTCATTGGCGACGGTTATATCTAGCGTTCTCTTGTAGGGGTGGTTAGATTTCCTTGTACATGTTAATTTCTTTTAGGTAATTCGGGGTAGCATCGGTGCACCCTAGCGCCGTCAAGGCTGTTGGTTTTTCTATATTGTACTTTTGTCTTGAGGTCTGGAATCTCCTACATTCATACAGCATGTGTTTGGTCGATAACGGTTGGTCGCATACATTGCAGAATGGTGGGTCCGTCTTCTTGATCAAATACTTGTGCGTCAGTCTGCAGTATCCTGTGCGCAGTCGTGCCATGATTATTCTTTCTCTTCTGGTCATGGCGGAAGGCATTGGCTGGTAGAAATCTTGCACTGTATCGTGTGTTTTTGTTTTTTTGGAGGTGGTCCATATAATGTTCCATTCTTGTTTTTCAGCGTGTTTCAGCGAAGTGACGAGGTCTTGATATGGTATTCTTCCCTCCACTTCATTGGGTGGGTGGGATGCTGCTTCTTTGGCTGCTGTGTCAGCTTTTTCGTTACCTATTATCCCTTGATGGGAAGGGGCCCATATTAGAATTACTTGTTTGCCATTGTGGATAAGGTCTGTGTATATTTCTTGGATGTTCAATATGGTATCATGTTTGTTCTTATTGCCGGTGTTTTCTATTGCATTAATTACGCTTATAGAGTCAGTATAGATGACAGCGTGTTGGAGATTTTGGCTTTGAATATAGTGTAGTGCTTTAAGAACTGCGTATGCTTCAGCTGAGAAGATGGATGAGGCATTAGGAAGACGAAGTTTTCTGGTCATGTTGTCACATATAATGGCAATTCCTACACCCTGGTCGGTCTTGGATGCATCGGTGTATAGCTTTACACAGTTCGGGTATTTTTTATCTAGTTGTAGGAAATCAACTCTGTGTTCTAGGCTACTTTTTTGGTCTTTGACAACATTCGCAAGAGTCACGTCTATTTTGGGGGTTTGTATGGTCCAGGGTGCTATTTTTCCAACGCTGCGTGTAATAGCTAGTGTCGACATTATTTTAACTAGGTTCCGGTATTTGTTGATTCTACCGTAGAATGGCATTGGTAGCTTTGGTTTTTTATTTAGTAATGGAGTGTATCTGCTTCCGAATACGTAGTTGTAGGTGGGGTTATTCGGAGTAGATGACATTTTGGCTGTATATTTAAGGCTCAAAAATTTTCTTCTTTGGTCGAGTGGTGGTTCTTTAGCTTCGAATAATATACTGTTTATTGGGCTGGTGCGGTAGTTTCCAGTGGCTATTCTCAGAGCTGTATGGTGGATTGTATCGATCATTTTTAATGTGTTGGGTTTTGCGGAATTATACACTATTGAGCCGTAATCGATTTGGGATCTAATCATCGCTTGGTAGGTTTTAAGGATAGTTTCTTGGTCTGCTCCCCAGTTATTGTTTGCTAGTGTCTTGATGACATTCATCTTTTTGGTGCATGTATTTTTCAAGTGTTTCATGTATGGAACCCATGTCAGTTTGGAATCAAATGTAAGTCCAAGGAGTTTAATATTGTCTACTTTTTTAACTTCGATGTTTTCGATATATAGTTTTGGCAAGTTTTGGTTTTGCTTACGTTGTCTGGAGAATATTATGTACTGCGTTTTTTTGGGGGAAAGTCTAAGCCCCGATTGTTCGGACCATGTTTGGAGTTTGTTTATGGTTGTTTGCAGCAGTTTTATTACTGTTTTAATGTTTCTTCCACTGCAGGTTAATGTTAAGTCGTCAGCAAACAAGTGTCCTTGAATCGGTGGTGGTATATTTTCCATTATGTTATTGATTCCTACCAGGAATAGTGTGACACTGATTACTGATCCTTGTGGTACTCCATTTTGGATGACTGTTGGGTTGGACAGAGTTCCATTTGCTCTGACTTGGATGGATCTGTGGTGGAGGAAGTTTTTGATGTAGGCAACCATGTTGCCATTTATTTTTAAGTTGGTGAGGATATCGATGATTCTTTGTCTGTGTATCTTATCGTACGCTTTTTCAATATCTAGACATACTGTAGCAAGTAGTTCGTTTTTTAGGAACGCTTCTGATATACTTGTTTCTATGTTGATGAGGACGTCTGTCGTTGATCTGAACTGTCTGAATCCATATTGGTTGGGTGCTAAGATGATGTTTGTCTCGAGAAACCACCTAAGTCTTCTGTTAATGATTTTTTCTATGAGTTTGCATAGGCAGTTGGTTAGAGCAATCGGTCTGTAACTTTCTGGATTGTGTTTGTTTTTATTCGGTTTAAGTATGGGTACTACTATGGCTTTCCTCCAGTTTTCAGGGAATACTTGGTGGGTCCATATGCAGTTGAAAATACGTAATAGGTATTCGATGCCAGTTGGCGGTAGTTCTTTTAACAGTTTGTTTGGTATGTTGTCTGGTCCCGGGGAGGAGTTTTTTGTTGTCTGGAGGGTGTCTTTTAGTTCTTCTATTGTTATATTTGTATTAAGGATAGGGTCTATACAGGTGTCGTCTGTTGCGATGGGATTGTTGTCGGAGTGGGTTACTGGAGGATAGTGGTCATGGTTTAAGTTGTTTGAATGGTTTTGAAAAGTCATCGCAAGGATATCGGCTATGTCCTTTGGATTGGTTATGATGTTATCGTTACCGAAGTTGAGGAACTGTATTTCTGTGTAGTTGGGTCTTCCATTGATATTTTTGATTTTTTTCCATATTGTACTCGTTGGGGTTCGATTAGTGATAGTGGATATGTACGTTTGCCAGGAGTGTCGTTTGCTTTCTTTGATTATTTTGCGGAAATTTGCTCGTAGCTTTTTGAAATTTATTAGGTTTTCGGTTGTAGGGTGTTTCTTTGCCCTGTTGAAGGCTTTGTGGCTTTCTTTCATGGCAGATTGACAGTTTTCGTTCCACCATGGCACATTTCTTCTCTTGTCGGTTCGAATTTTTATTGGTTCAGAAGATTCCTTTGCTGCCGTTTGAATAGTTGTTTCTAATGAATCGATTGTTTGATTTATAGAGGAAGGGTCAATGTCTTGGTTTAGAGATTCCTGGAGGTTATTTGCTATTATTGATTTGTACTTGTGCCAGTCTATTTTTTTAAGGTTCCATTTTGGTGCAGGTTGGTTTTTTGGAGATTGGGCAAGGTCTTCGTAGCTGATTATTATTGGGAGGTGGTCACTGTCGTGGAGGTCATCAAGAGTATTCCATTCCATATATTGTGCCAGTCTGCTACTACAGATTGCCAAGTCTATTGCGCTAAACTTTCCGGTGCTGATGGTGAAGTGTGTTGGATTTCCTGCATTGAGCAAGATTATCTCTGGACTTTTGAGCAGGTTCTCTATGATTATCTCGCGGCTATCTGTTTTATGCGAGCCCCAAAGATGATGATGGCTATTAAAGTCGCCCATTAATATAAATGGGGGTGGAAGTTGGTTTAATTGACCGTTTCAGTGTGATACCACATTACTACGTGATCCAATCCAGAAAGAGCCCAGGATATAGACATGAAGTATGAGAAATATGCGAAAGTATGAGCCTGATGAGGGTAAATCCTAGACCTAACCCAGACCTAACATGCGTTATCCTCTAAAATATTTATCAAGACAAGGTTTAATTGAATGTTTCAGTGTGGTAACACATTACTACCTGATCCAAACCAGCAAAAACCCAGGATCTGTTCAACAAGTAAGTGAAAACCGCGAAAGTATGAGCCTGATGAGGGCAAATCCCAGGCCTAACCTAGACATAACATGCGTTATCCTCTAAAATATTGATCGAAACCGGGTTTAATCGACTGTTTTAGTGTGGTACCACATTAATACGTGATCCAAAGCAGAAAAAACCCTCGATCAGGTCAACATGTATGTTAAAACTGCGAAAGTATGACCCTGATGAGGGCAAATCTCCGACCTAACCTAGGCCTAACATGTGTTATCCTCAAAAATATTGATCGAAACCAGGTTTAATCGACTGCCTCAGTGTGGTACCACATTACTACGTGATCCAAACCAGAAAAAAACCCAGGATCTGTTCAACAAGTATGTGAAGTATGCGAAGGTATGAGTCTGATGAGGGCAAATCCAAGGCCTAACCAAGACCCAACATGCGTTATCCTCTAAAATATTGATCGAAACCAGGTTTAATGGACTGTTTCAGTGTGGTACCACATTACTATGTGATCCAATCCAGAAAAAGCCTGGGATCTGTTCAACAAATATTTGAAAAATGCGAAAATGTGACCCTGATGGGGGCAAATCCCAGACCTATCCTAGACCTAACTTGTGTTATCCTCTAAAACATTGATCGAAACCGGGTTTAATCGACTGTTTCAGTGTGGTACCACATTACTACGTGATCCAAACCAGAAAAAGCCTAGAATCTGGCCATCAAGTATGAGAAATATGCGGAAGTACGAGCTTGATGACTGCAAATCCCAGACCTAACCTAGACCTAACATGAATTACTCTCTAAAATATTCATCGAAACCAGGCTTAATCGACTGTTTCAGTGTGGTACCACTTTACTACGTTATCCAAAGTAGAAAAAACCCTCGATCAGGTCAACATGTATGTTAAAACTGCGAAAGTATGAACCTGATTAGGGCAAATCCCAGGCGTAACCTAAACCTAACATGCGTTATCCTCCGAAATCTTGATCGAAACCAAGTTTAGTGGACTGTTTCAGTGTGGTACAACATTACCACGTGATCCAAACCAGAAAAAACCCAGGATCCGTTCAACATGTATGTGAAAAACGCGAAGGTATGAGTCTGGTGAGGGAAAATCCCAGACCTAACCTAGACCTAACATGAATTATTCTCTAAAATATTCATCGAAACCAGGTTTAATTGACTGTTTCATTGTGTTACCACTTTACTACGTGATCCAAAGCAGTAAAACCCTCGATCACGTCAATATGTATGTTAAAACTGCGAAAGTATGACCCTGATGAGGGCAAATCCCCGACCTAACCTAGGCCTAACATGTGTTATCCTCTAAAACATTAATCGAAACCAGGTTTAATGGTCTGTTTCAGTGTGGTACCACATTACTACGTGATGCATACCAGAAAAAAACCCAGGATCTGTTCAACAAGTATGTGAAGTATGCGAAAGTATGAGTCTGATGAGGGCAAATCCCAGGTCTAACCTAGACATAACATGCGTTATCCTCTAAAATATTGACCGAAACCAGGTTTAATCGACTGTTTTAGTGTGGTACCACTTTACTACGTGATCCAGAGCAGAAAAAAGCCTCGATCAGGTCAACATGTATGTTTAAACACCGAAAATATGACCCTGATGAGGGCAAATCCAAGGCCTAACCTAGACCTAACATGAGTTATCCTCTAAAATATTGATCGAAACCAGGTTTAATGGACTGGTTCAGTGTGGTACCACATTACTATGTGATCCAATCCAGAAAAAGCCTGGGATCTGTTCAACAAGTATTTGAAAAATGCGAAAATGTGACCCGGATGAGGGCAAATCCCAGACCTATCCCAGACCTAACTTGCGTTATCCTCTAAAATATAGATCGAAACCAGGTTTAATTGACTGTTTTAGTGTGGTACCACTTTACTACGTGATCGAAAGCAGAAAAAACCCTCGATCAGCTCACCATGTATGGTAAAACTGCGAATGTATGGCCCTGATGAGGGCAAGTCCCAGGCCTAACCTAGAACTAACATGCGTTATCCTCTAAAATATTGATCGAAACCTGGTTTAATGGTCTGTTTCAGTGTGGTACCACATTACTACGTGATCGAAACCAGGAAAAACCCGGGATCTGTTCCAGAAGTATGTGAAGAATGCGAAAGAATGAGACTGATGATGGCAAATCCTAGTCCAAACATAGACCTAACATGTGTTATCCTTTAATATATTGACGGAAACCAGGTTTAATGGACTGTTTCAGTGTGGTACCACACTACTATGTGATCCAATCCAGTAAAAGCCTGGGATCTGTTCAACAAGTATTTGAAAAATGCGAAAATGTGACCCTGATGAGGGCAAATCCCAAACCTATCCCAGACATAATTTGCGTTATCCTCTTAAATATTGACCGAAACCAGGTTTAATCGACTGTTTTAGTGTGGTACCACTTTACTACGTGATCCAGAGCAGAAAAAACCGTCGATCAGGTCAACATGTATGCTTAAACTGCGAAAGTATGAACCTGATTGGGGCAAATCCCAGGCCTAACCTAGACCTAACATGCGTTATCCTCTAAAATATTGATGGAAACCAGGTTTAATTGACTGTTTCAGTGTGGTACCACTCTACTACGTGATCCAATCCAGAAAAAGCCCAGGATCTAGCCATCAAGTATGAGAAATATGCGAAAGTAAGAGCCTGATGAGAGCAAATCCCAGACCTATCCTAGATCTAACATGCGTTATCCTCTAAAATATTGATCGAAACCAGGTTCAATGGACTGTTTCTGTGTGGTACCACATTACTACGTGATCCAAAGTAGAAAAAACCATCGATCAGGTCAACATGTATGTTAAAACTGCGAAAGTATGAACCTGATTAGGGCAAATCCCAGGCCTAACCTAGACCTAACATGCGTTATCCTCCAAAATCTTGATCGAAACCAGGTTTAGTGGACTGTTTCAGTGTGGTACCACATTACCACGTGATCCAAACCAGAAAAAACCCAGGATCCGTTCAACATGTATGTGAAAAACGCGTATGTATGAGTCTGGTGAGGGAAAATCCCACACCTAACCTGGACCTAACATGCGTTATCCTCAAAAATATTGATCGAAACCAGGTTTAATCGACTGTCTCAGTGTGGTACCACATTACTACGTGATCCAAGCCAGAAAAAGCCCAGGATCTAGCCATCAAGTATGAGAAATATGCGAAAGTACGAGGCTGATGAGAGCAAATCCCAGACCTATCCTAGAACTAACATTCGTTATCCTCTAAAATATTGATCGAAACCAGGTTTAATTGACTGTTTCAGTGTGGTACCACTATACTACGTGATCCAAAGCAGAAAAAACCCTCGATCATGTCAACATGTATGTTAAAACTGCGAAAGTATGAGCCTGACGAGAGCAAATCCCAGGCCTAACCTAGACCTTACATGTGTTATTCTCTAAAATATTGATCGAAACCAGGTTTAATGGACTGTTTCAGTGTGGTATCACATTACTATGTGATCCAAACCAGAAAACGCCAGGGATCTGTTGTACAAGAATGTAAAAAATGAGAAAATGTGACCCTGATGTGGGCAAATCCCAGACCTAACCCAGACCTAGCATGCGTTATCCTCTAAAATATTAATAAAGACGAGGTTTAATCGAATGGTTCAGTGTGGTACCACATTACTACGTGATCCAAACCAGAAAAAGCCCAGAATCTGGCAAACAAGTATGAGAAATATTGCGAAAGTACGAGCCTGATGAGAGCAAATCCCAGACCTAACCTTGACCTAACATGAATTATTCTCTAAAATATTTATCGAAACCAGGTTTAATGGACTGTTTCAGTGTGGTACCACATTACTACCTGATCGAAACCAGAAAAAACATAGGATCTGTTCAAGAAGCATGTGAAGAATGCGAAAGTATGAGACTGACGAGGGCAAATCCTAGACCTAACATAGACCTAACATGTGTTGTCCTCTAAAATATTGATGGATACAAGTTTTAATTGACTGTATCAGTGTGGTACCACAGTACCACGTGATCCAATCCAGAAGAAGCCCAGGATCTAGCCATCAAGTATGAGAAATGTGCGAAAGTACGAGCCTGATGATGGCAAATCTCAGACCTATCCTAGACCTAACATGCGTTATCCTCTGAAGTATTGATCGAAACCAGGTTCAATGGACTGTTTCTGTGTGGTACCACTTTCCTACATGATCCAAAGCAGAAAAAACCATCGATCAGGTCAACAAGTATGTCAGATATGCGAAAGTATGAGTCTAGTGAGGGCAAATCCCAGGCCTAACCTAGACCTAACATTCGTTATCCTCTAAAATATTGATCGAAACCAGGTTTAATCGACTGTCTCAGTGTGGTACCACATTACTACGTGATCCAAGCCAGAAAAAGCCCAGGATCTAGCCATCAAGTATGAGAAATATGCGAAAGTACGAGGCTGATGAGAGCAAATCCCAGACCTATCCTAGAGCTAACATTCGTTATCCTCTAAAATATTGATCGAAACCAGGTTTAATTGACTGTTTCAGTGTGGTACAACATTACTACGTGATCCAAACCAGAAGAAACCCAGGATCTGTTCAACAAGTATGTTAAAACTGCGAAAGGATGACCCTGATGAGGGCAAATCCCAGACCTAACCTAGACCTAACATGTGCTATCCTCTAAAATAATAATCGAAACCAGGTTTAATGGTCTGCTTCAGTGTGGTACCACATCACTACGTGATCGAAACCAGAAAAAACCCAGGATCTTTTCAAGAAGTATTTGAAGAATGCGAAAGTATGAGACTGATGCGGGCAAATCCTAGACCTTACCTAGACATAACATGCGTTATCCTCTAAAATATTGACGGAAACCAGGTTTAATCGACTGTCTCAGTGTGGTACCACATTACTACGTGATCCAAGCCAGAAAAAGCCCAGGATCTAGCCATCAAGTATGAGAAATATGCGAAAGTACGAGGCTGATGAGAGCAAATCCCAGACCTATCCTAGAGCTAACATTCGTTATCCTCTAAAATATTGATCGAAACCAGGTTTAATTGACTGTTTCAGTGTGGTACCACATTACTACGTGATCCAAACCAGAAAAAACCCAGGATCTGTTCAACAAGTATGTTAAAACTGCGAAAGGATGACCCTGATGAGAGCAAATCCCAGTCTTAACCTAGACCTAATATGCGTTAACCTCTAAGATATTTATTAAGACCAGGTTTAATTGAATGTTTCAGTGTGGTACCGCATTACTACGTGATCCAAAGCAGAAAAAACCCTCGATCATGTCAACATGTATGTTAAAACTGCGAAAGTATGACCCTGCTGAGGGTAAATCCCAGGCCTAATATAGACCTAACATGCGTTATCCTCTAAAATATTTATCGAAACCAGGTTTAATGGACTGTTTCAGTGTGGTACCACTTTCCTACGTGATCCAAAGCAGAAAAAACCATCGATCAGGTCAACAAGTATGTCAGATATGCGAAAGTATGAGTCTAGTGAGGGCAAATCCCAGGCCTAACCTAGACCTAACATTCGTTATCCTCTAAAATATTGATCGAAACCAGGTTTAATGGTCTGCTTCAGTGTGGTACCACATTACTACGTGATCGAAACCAGAAAAAAACCAGGATCTTTTCAAGAAGTATGTGATGCATGCGAAAGTATGAGACTGATGCGGGCAAATCCTAGACCTAACCTAGACCTAACATGTGCTACCCTCTAAAATAATAATCGAAACCAGGTTTAATGGTCTGCTTCAGTGTGGTACCACATTACTACGTGATCGAAACCAGAAAAAACCCAGGATCTTTTCAAGAAGTATTTGAAGAATGCGAAAGAATGAGCCTGATCAGGGCAAATCCTAGACCTAACCCAGACCTAACATGCGTTATCCTCTAAAATATTGATGGAAACCAGGTTTAATTGACTGTTTCAGTGTGGTACCACGTTACTACGTGAACCAATCCAGAAAAAGCCCAGGATCTAGCCATCAAGTATGAGAAATATGCGAAAGAATGACCCTGATGAGGGCAAATCCTAGACCTAACCCAGACCTAACATGCGTTATCCTCTAAAATATTTATCAAGACCAGGTTTAATGGTCTGCTTCAGTGTGGTACCACATTACTACGTGATCGAAACCAGAAAAAACCCAGGATCTGTTCAAGAAGTATGTGAAGAATCCGAAAGTATGACCCAGATGAGGGAAAATCCCAGACCTATCCCAGACCTAACTTGCGTTATCCTAAAAAATATTGATCGAAACCAGGTTTAATTGACTGTTTCAGTGTGGTACCACTTTCCTACGTGATCCAAAGCAGAAAAAACCATCGATCAGGTCAACAAGTATGTCAGATATGCGAAAGTATGAGTCTAGTGAGGGCAAATCCCAGGCCTAACCTAGACCTAACATTCGTTATCCTCTAAAATATTGATCGAAACCAGGTTTAATGGTCTGCTTCAGTGTGGTACCACATTACTACGTGATCGAAACCAGAAAAAAACCAGGATCTTTTCAAGAAGTATGTGATGCATGCGAAAGTATGAGACTGATGCGGGCAAATCCTAGACCTAACCTAGACCTAACATGTGCTACCCTCTAAAATAATAATCGAAACCAGGTTTAATGGTCTGCTTCAGTGTGGTACCACATTACTACGTGGTCGAAACCAGAAAAAACCCAGGATCTTTTCAAGAAGTATTTGAAGAATGCGAAAGAATGAGCCTGATCAGGGCAAATCCTAGACCTAACCCAGACCTAACATGCGTTATCCTCTAAAATATTTATCAAGACCAGGTTTAATGGTCTGCTTCAGTGTGGTACCACATTACTACGTGATCGAAACCAGAAAAAACCCAGGATCTGTTCAAGAAGTATGTGAAGAATCCGAAAGTATGACCCAGATGAGGGAAAATCCCAGACCTATCCCAGACCTAACTTGCGTTATCCTAAAAAATATTGATCGAAACCAGGTTTAATTGACTGTTTCAGTGTGGTACCACTTTCCTACGTGATCCAAAGCAGAAAAAACCATCGATCAGGTCAACAAGTATGTCAGATATGCGAAAGTATGAGTCTAGTGAGGGCAAATCCCAGGCCTAACCTAGACCTAACATTCGCTATCCTCTAAAATATTGATCGAAACCAGGTTTAATGGTCTGCTTCAGTGTGGTACCACATTACTACGTGATCGAAACCAGAAAAAAACCAGGATCTTTTCAAGAAGTATGTGATGCATGCGAAAGTATGAGACTGATGCGGGCAAATCCTAGACCTAACCTAGACCTAACATGTGCTACCCTCTAAAATAATAATCGAAACCAGGTTTAATGGTCTGCTTCAGTGTGGTACCACATTACTACGTGATCGAAACCAGAAAAAACCCAGGATCTTTTCAAGAAGTATTTGAAGAATGCGAAAGAATGAGCCTGATCAGGGCAAATCCTAGACCTAACCCAGACCTAACATGCGTTATCCTCTAAAATATTGATGGAAACCAGGTTTAATTGACTGTTTCAGTGTGGTACCACGTTACTACGTGAACCAATCCAGAAAAAGCCCAGGATCTAGCCATCAAGTATGAGAAATATGCGAAAGAATGACCCTGATGAGGGCAAATCCTAGACCTAACCCAGACCTAACATGCGTTATCCTCTAAAATATTTATCAAGACCAGGTTTAATGGTCTGCTTCAGTGTGGTACCACATTACTACGTGATCGAAACCAGAAAAAACCCAGGATCTGTTCAAGAAGTATGTGAAGAATCCGAAAGTATGACCCAGATGAGGGAAAATCCCAGACCTATCCCAGACCTAACTTGCGTTATCCTAAAAAATATTGATCGAAACCAGGTTTAATTGACTGTTTCAGTGTGGTACCACTTTCCTACGTGATCCAAAGCAGAAAAAACCATCGATCAGGTCAACAAGTATGTCAGATATGCGAAAGTATGAGTCTAGTGAGGGCAAATCCCAGGCCTAACCTAGACCTAACATTCGTTATCCTCTAAAATATTGATCGAAACCAGGTTTAATGGTCTGCCTCAGTGTGGTACCACATTACTACGTGATCCAAACCAGAAAAAACCCAGGATCTGTTCAACAAGTATGTTAAAACTGCGAAAGTATGAGTCTGATGATGGCAAATCCTAGGCCTAACATAGACCTAACATGTGTTATCCTCTAAAATATTGACGGAAACCAGGTTTAATTGACAGTTTCAGTGTGATGCCACATTACTACGAGATCCAATCCAGAAAAAGCCCAGGATCTGGCTAACAAGAATGAGAAATATGCGGAACTATGAGCCTGATGAGAGCAAATCCCAGACTTAACCTAGACCTAATATGCGTTAACCTCTAAGATATTTATTAAGACCAGGTTTAATTGAATGTTTCAGTGTGGTACCGCATTACTACGTGATCCAAAGCAGAAAAAACCCTCGATCATGTCAACACGTATGTTAAAACTGCGAAAGTATGACCCTGATGAGGGTAAATCCCAGGCCTAATATAGACCTAACATGCGTTATCCTCTAAAATATTTATCGAAACCAGGTTTAATGGACTGTTTCAGTGTGGTACCACATTACTACGTGATCCAAAGCAGAAAAAACCCTGGATCAGGTCGACATGTATGATAAAACTGCGAATGTATGACCCTGATGAGGGCAAATCCCAGACCTATCCCAGACCTAACTTGCGTTATCCTAAGAAATATTGATGGAAACCAGGTTTAATTGACTGTCTCAGTGTGGTACCACGTTACTACGTGAACCAAACCAGAAAAAGCCCAGGATCTGTTCAACAAGTATGAGAAAAGCGCGAAAGTATTGGCCTGATGAGAGCAAATCCCAGACCTATCCCAGACATAACTTGCGTTAGCCTCTAAAATATTGATCGAAACCAGGTACAATGGACTGTTTCAGTGTGGTACCACATTACTACGTGATCCAAACCAGAAAAAACCCAGGATCTGTTCAACAAGTATGTGATGCATGCGAATGTATGAGACTGATAAGGGAAAATCCCAGGCCTAACCTAGACATAACATGCGTTATCCTCTAAAATATTTATGGTAACCAGGTTTAATTGACTGTTTCAGTGTGGTACCACGTTACTACGTGAACCACTCCAGAAAAAGCCCAGGATCTAGCCATCAAGTATGAGAAATATGCGAAAGAATGAGCCTGATCAGGGCAAATCCTAGACCTAACCCAGACCTAACATGCGTTATCCTCTAAAATATTGATCGAAACCAGGTTTAATGGTCTGCTTCAGTGTGGCACCACATTACTACGTGATCCAAACCAGAAGAAACCCAGGATCTGTTCAACAAGTATGTTAAAACTGCGAAAGGATGACCCTGATGAGGGCAAATCCCAGTCCTAACCTAGACCTAACATGTGCTATCCTCTAAAATAATAATGGAAACCAGGTTTATTGGTCTGCTTCAGTGTGGTACCACATTACTACGTGATCGAAACCAGAAAAAACCCAGGATCTGTTCAAGAAGTATGTGAAGAATGCGAAAGTACGAGCCTCATCCGGATCAGGGGGATGGGGATGACGGTGGCGGTCCATAAGACCGAGGTGATTGCGTTTCATTCACCTCGGCAGGATCCGCCACCCCCTCTGATCCGGGTGGGTGGGGCTGACATCGAGGTGAAGCCCCAGATCAGGTATCTAGGGCTGATCCTCGATAGCCACTGGCGTTTCGAGGAGCATTTCCGCTGCCTGGTCCCCCGGTTGGAAAGGATGGTTGCGGCTCTGGGCCGGATCCTGCCCAACCTGGGGGGCCCGGCGGGCCGAGTTCGTCGCCTCTATGTGGCAATGGTCCAGTCGGTGGCCCTATACGGGGCCCCCGTCTGGGCGGACGACCTGGCTGCCTCCCGGCGCAGCATGACTATGCTGCGTCGGGTGCAGAGGCGCATGGCGCTCAGGGTCGTCCGCGGGTATCGGACCATGTCACATGAGGCGGCGACGGTTCTAGCGGGGATGCCGCCCATGGACCTGCTCGCGCGGTCGCACGCGGTGATGTACCGGCACCGCGTCGACCGTCGCGCGGGGGTGGGGGCGGTCCCGGGCGGGCAGGGACCTGCTTGGGGCGATTTGAAGCGCCAGGCCCGGCAGTCCGTGTTGCTCGCGTGGCAGGAGCGGCTGGCTCTGCCAACCACGGGGCACCGGACTGTCGGGGCTGTTCGGCCACTCCTGAAGGAGTGGCTGGACAGAGGCCATGGCAGCCTCACCTACCGGATGGCACAGATATTTTCCGGGCATGGCAGCTTCGGAAGATACCTGTGCCGGATAGGGAAGGAGCCGACGGCGCGTTGCTGCCACTGCGACGCTGAGCAGGATACGGCGGATCATACCCTGGAGGTATGCCCCGCGTGGGAGGGGGAGCGCCGTGTCCTGGTCGGCGTCGTCGGGCGGGATGTCTCGCTGCCGGGCGTGGTGCGCGCCATGCTCGGCAGCGAGGAGAAGTGGAGGGCCGTGGCCTCCTTCTGCGAGAACGTAATGTTGCAGAAGGAGGCCGCGGGGAGGGAGCGCGAGCTTCAGCGGCGCGCTGAAGCTCGCGCTCATGCGGTGGCCCGAGGTCGTCGCCCGGTCGCGAGGCGTCGCGGGCGGCCGCCTCGGCGTGGCGGATGACCTAGGCTGGGAGGGGGGTCCTGAGGGGACCCTCCTCCCGCCAGGCGGCGCCGGGTCGGACCGGTTGGGGGTAGGAGTGCCTCCCCCTACCGGTCCGACGCAAGGGGAGGCACCCTCGGCGGTCTGGTGCGGCCATGAACGCCCGGCCGCCGAGGGGTGGGAACGGGGTCGCGTGCGGGTGCGAGTTGGGGCTCGCAGCCGCCACTAAACGCGGCCCCGGGACGGATAGCGGCGGGATGGAGTGGCCCCGTCCCGCCGCTATGAGGCAGTGTGTCTACTGGGGGGACCGATTGTCCCCCCGGGGGATGGGCGCGAAAGCGCGGGCACGGGGAGGATACCGGAAGAATGCTTCGAGCGATTCCCGGTATCCTCCCAAAGCGTGCCGAAGGGTCACCGTGGGGTTTTTAGTGGGTAGGTCCCGCGCCTGTCATTGTACGGGCGCGGGGAATCCCACACACCCCTCCCACCTCTCCCCAAGGAGGTGGGAGGGAGTCTTTCGAAGATTTTCCCCACGACAAAAAAAAAAAAAAAAAAAAAGGTATCTCCAGCACAGCGATTTGGGTACCCAGGTAAGTAACCCTGAGTGCCTTTACCCTTATCCCGCTCTTCTCCACGATCCCGTAAGAATTGCAAAACCCTTCGATCACTTCCGGAGCCTCACATATAGGGTCAAGGTCCCTAATCTCAACTTCCACCCTTGGGACCATGGCCCTTACTACGTATTCTGCTCCCAGTTTTCCTAATATCGTCTCTTTACTCTTTACCGCAGACCCCGTCTTCGAAAATTCGACGATTAACTCTCCTTTCCTGGATCTCCTGACCCCTCTTATATCCTCCAAGCACGTCCTGGCCTTTCCTGCGATGTCCCTGAAGACCTCCGCGTAGGTCTCCGTTCCTGCGGTTACACAGATCGCCTCCGTTTTCGGACCTAAAATCCTTGGGACCTCAGATTTCCCGCTGGGCCTCTTCCTTTCCCCCCTCTCTGCTGCTTCCTTGGCGCCCTTTCCTCCCTGGGCCTGTGTCTCCTGCCGTACTGCCTCTGCTCCAATACTTCCTTTTCTTACCCTTCCACCCCTCGTGACCACGCCCCAATCGTTTCCTTTGTCGTTGGTGGCCCCATTCTTCCCCATCGTTGCCTCCTTCTCCTTAGGGGTTTCATCCTGATCCCTCCTAATCTCCAAAGCACTCGTGTCTGTCCCTTCCTTGTCCATCCCCTTCCGTCTGACCTTTCTGACTGCCTCCTGTGCAGCACCGTCCACCGGGGGCGATCGGATCTTCCTTTTACTAGGCACATTCGGTGTGCCCGCTTCCCCCCGGAATCCTGCTCCCACAATTCCTCTCAGTTCCTGTATTTCCCTATCTCTATCTCGCTCCCTCTCTCTCATTTTTTCCATCTCCTCTCTATTCTCCCTCTCCCTCTTCTTTTCTCTTTCCACCCTGGCATCCAGCTCCCTTTCTCTTTCCTTCTCTGTCCTCTTTATTTCTTCCAACTCCTTTTCTCGATCCTTCTCTCTCCTCTTCATTCCTTCTAATTCCTTTTCACGGTCCTCCTGCCTTTTCTTCATTTCGTCCATTTCCTTTTCCCTCTCTATCTCTCTTCTCCTCATCCTTCCTATTTCCTCCCTCATCTCAGCTATCTCCTCCACCATCCTGTTCCTCATATTACTGTTTTCTTTCAGATGCTTTCTTAAATTTTTAAGCTCCAGGTAAGTATCCAGGATGGATTGCTGTATGTCGGGTCTTATGTTTTCTACATTCGCCATGTATTTTCCAACCTTTTTAACGCCAGCGTATACATTGGCCATGGTCAACTTAATCCTGCCGCCCCCTGAGTCTTCTCGAATTCCATCCGCCTCCGATTCCCCCTCGGATTCCGTTTCGTATACCAGACCCCTAGCCGACTTGGTGTCCCTTGGTTTCTGCGCAGTGTGACCAGATCCAGAGCCCTTACGTACTGGAGACCTTACCACCCTGCTGCGGACAACGAAGGGGTCCATTGTTCCCTCTTTTTTGGGTACCCAGCTTTGTGGGGTAGCAAAAATCTCCACCTCTTCCACAGAGTCGCTGGTGTCCTTGCGTTCTTCGTCCTCGTTCCTGTCATTCTTCCTTTCTATGCCCAGTGTCAGTCGCCTGTCGTTTCCTTTTCCTGTCCTACAATCCTCCGGTAGCTTAAGTCCGCGTCCTGGCCCGGCATCCGCCAGAGACACTAGGCAGTATTCGGATAACGACCCGGTGCGGCCTGTCCGCGCACCAACACTCGGGCCGGGACCTGGGGTTCCGAGCACCCCTGGTCCGGTAACTTTATCCCTTTTGTTGTCCATATCCATGTTTATTTGGCTTGGCCACCTAGCCCACTGGGTCGGCCAAGTCCAGTGGGTGTGTATGTCTGTGTGCATCGGTGTAGGTAAGTATAGTGTATGTGTCTCAGGTAACTATGAAGTGTAGTGTACTTGCGCGACTGGCTGTATATGTCTGCATGAACGTGCGTATATGTGCATGTATATGTCCGTCGAGGTGTGTATGTGTCTAGTGTCGGCTACTTTTGTCTGACCCTTCACCCCGAATCTGTCCGGCATGGTAGAACCTGCCAGGGGTCAATGACCCCGGCCGCCATAGCTCCAGAGATCATCAGGGCACACAAGCCCCCCCACCACGCCAAGGTAGCAGCCACGGGGGGGAGGGCAAATCCCACACCTAGCCGTGTCCTAACCGGCGTTATCCTATAAAATGTTGGTCGAGAACTAGACTAATCGACTGTTTCAGTGTGGTACCACTTTACAACGTGACCCAAACCAGAAAAAGCCAGGGATCTGTACAAGAAGTATGTGAAAAATGCGAACGTATGAGCCTGATGAGGACAAATCCCAGGCGTATCCTAGACCTAACATGCGTTACGCTCTAAAATATTGATCGAAACAAGGTTTAATGGGCTGTATCAGTGTGATACCACATTACCACGTGATCCATACCAGGAGAAACCCAGGATCAGTTCAACAAGTATGTGAAAAATGCGAACGTATGAGCCTGATGAGGGAAAATCCTAGACCTAACCCCGACCTAACATGCGTTATCCTCTAAAATATTTATCAAGACCAGGTTTAATTGACTGTTTAAGTGTGGCATCACATTACTACGTGATCCAAACCAGTGGGAGCCCAGTATCTGGCCAACAAGAATGAGAAATATGCGAAAGTATGAGCCTGATGAGAGCAAATCCCAGACCTATCCCACACCTAACATGCGTTATCATCTAAAATATTGATCAAAACCAGGTTTAATGGACACTTTCAGTGTGGTACCACATTACTACGTGATCCAAACCAGAAAAACCCAGGATCTATTCAACAAGCATGTGAAGAATGCGAAGGTATGAGTCTGATGAGGGCAGATCCTAGAACTAACCGAGACCTAACATGCGTTATCCTCTAAAATATTGATCGAAACCAGGTTTAGTTGACTGTTTCTGTGTGGTACCACTTTACTACGTTATCCAAACCAGAAAAAGCCAGGGATCTGTTCAACAAGTATGTGAAGAATGCGAAAGTATGTGTCTGATGAGGGCAAATCCTAGCTCTAACCCAGACCTAACATGCGTTATCAACTAAAATATTGATCGAAACCAGGTTTAATCGACTGTTTCAGCGTGGTACCACATTACTACGTGATCCAAACCAGAAAAAAGCCAGGATCTGGCCAACAAGTATGAGAAATATGCGAAAGTATGAGTCTGATGAGAGTAAATCCCAGACCTAACCAAGATCTAACATGCGTTATTCTCTAAAATATTGATCGAAACCAGGTTTAATGGACTGTTTCAGTGTGGCACCACATTACTACGTGATCCAAACCAGAAGAAACCCAGGATCTCATCAACAAGCATGTGAAGAATGCGAACGTATGAGCCCGATGAGGGAAAATCCTAGACCTAACCCCGACCTAACATGCGTTATCCTCTAAAATATTTACCAAGACCAGGTTTAATTGACTGTTTCAGTGTGGCATCACATTACTACGTGATCCAAACCAGAAAAAGCCCAGGATCTGGCCAACAAGTGTGAGAAATATGCGAAAATATGAGCCTGATGTGGGCAAATCCTGGACCTAACCCAGACCAAACATGCGTTATCCACTTAAATATTGATCGAGACCAGATATAATTGACTGTTGCAGTGTGGTACTACATCATTATGTGATCCAATCCAGAAAAGGCAACGGACCTGGCCAACAGGTATGAGAAATATGCGAAAGTATGAGCCTGATGAGGGCAAATCCCACACCTAACCGAGTCCTAACCGGCGTTATCCTCTAAAATGATGATCGTGACCGGGTTTAATCGACTGTTTCAGTGTGGTACCACATTACTACGTGATCCAAATCAGGGAAAAACACAGGATCCGTTCAACAAGTATGTGAAGAATGCGAAAGTATGGGTCAGATGAGGGCAAATTTTTAACCCAAACCCAGACCTAACATGCGTTATCCTTTAAAATATTTATCGAAACCAGGTTTAATGGTCTGTATCAGTGTGGTACCACATTACTACATGATCCAAACCAGAAATAACCCAGGATCTGTTCAACAAGTATGTGAAGAATGCGAAAGTATGAGCCAGATGAGGGCAAATCCCAGACCTATCCCAGACACAACTTGCGTTATCCTCTTAAATATTGGTCGAGACCAGGTTTAGTCGACTGTTTCAGTGTGGTACCACATTACTACGTGATCCAACCAGAAAAAGCCCATGATCTGGCCAACAAGTATGAGAAATATGCGAAAGTATGAGCCTGATCTGGGCAAATCCTGGACCTAACCCAGACCTAACATGCGTAATCCTCTAAAATATTGACCGAGACTAGGTTTCATGGACAGTTCCAGTGTGGTACCACATTACCACGTGATTCAAACCAGAAAAAACCTAGGATCTGTAGAACGAGTATGTGAAGAATGCGAAAGTATGGGTCTGATGGGGGCAAATCCCAGGCCTAACCTAGACCTAGCATGAGCTATCCTCTAAAATATTGATCGAAACCCGGTTTAATGGACTGTTTCAGTGTGGTACCACATTACTACGAGATCCAAACCAGAAATAACCCAGGATCTGTTCAACAAGTATGTGAAGAATGCGAAAGTATGTGTCTGATGGGGCAAATACCAGGCCTAACCTAGACCTAGCATGAGTTATCCTCTAAAATATTGATCGAAACCAGGTTTAATGGACTGTTTCAGTGTGGTACCACATTACCACGTGATCCCATCCAGAAAAAGCCCGGGATCGGGCCAACTAGTATGCGAAAAATGTGAAAGTATGAGCCAGATAAGGGCAAGTCCTAGACCTAACCCAGGCCTAACATGCGATATCCTCTAAAATATTGACCGGGTCTAGGTTTCATAGACTGTTTCAGTGTGGTACCACATTACTACGTGATCCAGACCAGAAAAAAACCCAGGATCTGGCCAACAAGTATGAGAAATATGCGAAAGTATGAGTCTGATGAGGGCAAATCCCAGACCTATCCCAGACCTAACATGCGTTATCTTCTAAAATTTTTATCAGGATCGGGTTTAATTGAATGTTTCAGTGTGGTACCACATTACTACGTTATCCAAACCAGAAAAAGCCCGGGATCGGGCCAACTAGTATGCGAAAAATGTGAAAGTATGAGCCAGATAAGGGCAAATCCTAGACCTAACCGAGACCTAACATGCGATATCCTCTAAAATATAGACCGAGACTAGGTTTCATAGACTGTTTCAGTGGGGTACCACATTACTACGTGATCCAAACCAGAAAAACCCAGGATCTGTTCAACAAGCATGTGAAGAATGCGAAGGTATCACCCTGATGAGGGCAAATCCCAGACCTATCCCAGACCTAACTTGCGTTGTCCTCTAAAATATTGATGGAAACCAGGTTTAATGGACTGGTTCTGTGTGGTACCACATTACTACGTGATCCAAACCAGAAAAAACCGAGGATCTGTTCAACAAGTATGTGAAAAATGCGAAAGTATCACCCTGATGAAGGCAAATCCCAGACCTATCCCAGACCTAACTTGCGCTGTGCTCTAAAATATTGATGGAAACCAGGTTTAATGGACAGTTTCAGTGTGGAACCACATTACTACGAGATCAAAACCAGAAAAAAACCCAGGATCTGTACAACAAGTATGAGAAGAATGCGTAGGTATGAGCCTGACGAGGGCAAATCCCAGACCTATCCCAGACCAAACATGCGTTATCCTCTAAAATATTGATCGAAACCAGGTTTAATGGACCGTTTCTGTGTGGTACCACATTACTACGCGATCCAGACTAGAAAAAAACCCAGGATCCGGCCAACAAGTACGAGAAATATGCGAAAGTATGAATCTGATGAGGGCAAATCCTAGGCCTAACCCAGACCTAACATGCGTTATCATCTAAAATATTTATCGAGACCAGGTTGAATTGACTGTCTCAGGTCGGTACAACATTACTACGTGATCCAAACCAGAATAAGCCAGGGATCTGTTCAACAAGAATGTGAAAAACGCGAATGTATGACCCTGATGAGAGTAAATCCCAGACCTAACCAAGATCTAACATGCGTTATTCTCTAAAATATTGATCGAAACCAGGTTTAATGGACTGTTTCAGTGTGGCACCACATTACTACGTGATCCAAACCAGAAGAAACCCAGGATCTCATCAACAAGCATGTGAAGAATGCGAACGTATGAGCCCGATGAGGGAAAATCCTAGACCTAACCCCGACCTAACATGCGTTATCCTCTAAAATATTTACCAAGACCAGGTTTAATTGACTGTTTCAGTGTGGCATCACATTACTACGTGATCCAAACCAGAAAAAGCCCAGGATCTGGCCAACAAGTATGAGAAATATGCGAAAATATGAGCCTGATGTGGGCAAATCCTGGACCTAACCCAGACCAAACATGCGTTATCCTCTTAAATATTGATCGAGACCAGATATAATTGACTGTTGCAGTGTGGTACTACATCATTATGTGATCCAATCCAGAAAAGGCAACGGACCTGGCCAACAGGTATGAGAAATATGCGAAAGTATGAGCCTGATGAGGGCAAATCCCACACCTACCCGAGTCCTAACCGGCGTTATCCTCTAAAATGATGATCGTGACCAGGTTTAATCGACTGTTTCAGTGTGGTACCACATTACTACCTGATCCAAATCAGAAATAACCCAGGATCTGTTCAACAAGAATGTGAAGAATGAGAAAGTATGAGTCTGATGAGGGCAAATCCCAGGCCTAACCTGGACCTAACATGCGTTATCCTCCAAAATATTGATCGAAACCAGGATTCATGGACTGTTTCAGTGTGATACCTCATTACCACGTGATCCAAACCTGAAAAAGCAATGGATCTGGCTAACAAGTATAAGAAATATGCGACAGTATGACCCTGATGAGGGCAAATCCCAGGCGTAACCTGGACCTATCATGCGTTATCCTCTAAAATATTTACCAAGACCAGGTTTAATTGACTGTTTCAGTGTGGCATCACATTACTACGTGATCCAAACCAGAAAAAGCCCAGGATCTGGCCAACAAGTGTGTGAAAAATGGGGAAATATGACCCTCATGAGGGCAAATCCCAGACCTATCCCAGACCTAACTTGCGTTATCCTCTAAAATATTGATCCAAACCAGGTTTAATTGACTGTTTCAGTGTGGTAACACATTACTACGTGAACCAATCCAGAAAAAGCCCAGGATCTAGCCATCAAGTATGAGAAATATGCGAAAGTATGAGCCAGATGAGGGCAAATCACAGACCTATCCCAGACCCAACCTGCGTTATCCTCTAAAATATTGGTCGAGACCAAGTTTAGTCGACAGTTTCAGAGTTGTACCACATTACTACGTGATCCAACCTGAAAACGCCCAGGATCTGGCCAACAAGTATGAGAAATATGCGAAAGTATGAGCCTGATGCGGGCAAATCCTGGACCTAACCCAGACCTAACATGCGTTATCCTCTAAAATATTGACCGAGACATAGGTTTCATGGACTGTTTCAGTGTGGTATCACATTACTACGTGATCCAAACCAGAAAAAGCCAGGAATCTGTACAACAAGTATGTGAAAAATGCGGAAGTATGACCGTGATGAAGGCAAATCCCAGGCGTAACCTAGACCTATCATGCGTTATCCTCTAAAATATTGATCGAAACCAGGTTTAATGGACTGTTTCTGTGTGGTACCACATTACTACGTGATCCAGACTAGAAAAAAACCCAGGATCTGGCCAACAAGTATGAGAAATGTGCGAAAGTATGAGTCTGATGAGGGCAAATCCCAGGCCTAACCTAGACCTAACATGCGTTATCATCTAAAATATTTATCGAGACCGGGTTGAATTGACTGTTTCAGGGCGGAACGACATTATTACGTGATCCAAACCAGTGAAAGCACAGAATCTGGCCAACAAGTTTGAGAAATATGCGAAAGTATGAGCCTGATGCGGGCAAATCCTGGACCTAACCCAGACCTAACATGCGTTATCCTCTAAAATATTGATCGAAACCAGGTTTAGTTGACTGTTTCTGTGTGGTACCACTTTACTACGTTATCCAAACCAGAAAAAGCCAGGGATCTGTTCAACAAGTATGTGAAGAATGCGAAAGTATGTGTCTGATGAGGGCAAATCCTAGCTCTAACCCAGACCTAACATGCGTTATCAACTAAAATATTGATCGAAACCAGGTTTAATCGACTGTTTCAGCGTGGTACCACATTACTACGTGATCCAAACCAGAAAAAAGCCAGGATCTGGCCAACAAGTATGAGAAATATGCGAAAGTATGAGTCTGATGAGAGTAAATCCCAGACCTAACCAAGATCTAACATGCGTTATTCTCTAAAATATTGATCGAAACCAGGTTTAATGGACTGTTTCAGTGTGGCACCACATTACTACGTGATCCAAACCAGAAGAAACCCAGGATCTCATCAACAAGCATGTGAAGAATGCGAACGTATGAGCCCGATGAGGGAAAATCCTAGACCTAACCCCGACCTAACATGCGTTATCCTCTAAAATATTTACCAAGACCAGGTTTAATTGACTGTTTCAGTGTGGCATCACATTACTACGTGATCCAAACCAGAAAAAGCCCAGGATCTGGCCAACAAGTGTGAGAAATATGCGAAAATATGAGCCTGATGTGGGCAAATCCTGGACCTAACCCAGACCAAACATGCGTTATCCACTTAAATATTGATCGAGACCAGATATAATTGACTGTTGCAGTGTGGTACTACATCATTATGTGATCCAATCCAGAAAAGGCAACGGACCTGGCCAACAGGTATGAGAAATATGCGAAAGTATGAGCCTGATGAGGGCAAATCCCACACCTAACCGAGTCCTAACCGGCGTTATCCTCTAAAATGATGATCGTGACCGGGTTTAATCGACTGTTTCAGTGTGGTACCACATTACTACGTGATCCAAATCAGGGAAAAACACAGGATCCGTTCAACAAGTATGTGAAGAATGCGAAAGTATGGGTCAGATGAGGGCAAATTTTTAACCCAAACCCAGACCTAACATGCGTTATCCTTTAAAATATTTATCGAAACCAGGTTAAATGGTCTGTATCAGTGTGGTACCACATTACTACATGATCCAAACCAGAAATAACCCAGGATCTGTTCAACAAGTATGTGAAGAATGCGAAAGTATGAGCCAGATGAGGGCAAATCCCAGACCTATCCCAGACACAACTTGCGTTATCCTCTTAAATATTGGTCGAGACCAGGTTTAGTCGACTGTTTCAGTGTGGTACCACATTACTACGTGATCCAACCAGAAAAAGCCCATGATCTGGCCAACAAGTATGAGAAATATGCGAAAGTATGAGCCTGATCTGGGCAAATCCTGGACCTAACCCAGACCTAACATGCGTAATCCTCTAAAATATTGACCGAGACTAGGTTTCATGGACAGTTCCAGTGTGGTACCACATTACCACGTGATTCAAACCAGAAAAAACCTAGGATCTGTAGAACGAGTATGTGAAGAATGCGAAAGTATGGGTCTGATGGGGGCAAATCCCAGGCCTAACCTAGACCTAGCATGAGCTATCCTCTAAAATATTGATCGAAACCCGGTTTAATGGACTGTTTCAGTGTGGTACCACATTACTACGAGATCCAAACCAGAAATAACCCAGGATCTGTTCAACAAGTATGTGAAGAATGCGAAAGTATGTGTCTGATGGGGCAAATACCAGGCCTAACCTAGACCTAGCATGAGTTATCCTCTAAAATATTGATCGAAACCAGGTTTAATGGACTGTTTCAGTGTGGTACCACATTACCACGTGATCCCATCCAGAAAAAGCCCGGGATCGGGCCAACTAGTATGCGAAAAATGTGAAAGTATGAGCCAGATAAGGGCAAGTCCTAGACCTAACCCAGGCCTAACATGCGATATCCTCTAAAATATTGACCGGGTCTAGGTTTCATAGACTGTTTCAGTGTGGTACCACATTACTACGTGATCCAGACCAGAAAAAAACCCAGGATCTGGCCAACAAGTATGAGAAATATGCGAAAGTATGAGTCTGATGAGGGCAAATCCCAGACCTATCCCAGACCTAACATGCGTTATCTTCTAAAATTTTTATCAGGATCGGGTTTAATTGAATGTTTCAGTGTGGTACCACATTACTACGTTATCCAAACCAGAAAAAGCCCGGGATCGGGCCAACTAGTATGCGAAAAATGTGAAAGTATGAGCCAGATAAGGGCAAATCCTAGACCTAACCGAGACCTAACATGCGATATCCTCTAAAATATAGACCGAGACTAGGTTTCATAGACTGTTTCAGTGGGGTACCACATTACTACGTGATCCAAACCAGAAAAACCCAGGATCTGTTCAACAAGCATGTGAAGAATGCGAAGGTATCACCCTGATGAGGGCAAATCCCAGACCTATCCCAGACCTAACTTGCGTTGTCCTCTAAAATATTGATGGAAACCAGGTTTAATGGACTGGTTCTGTGTGGTACCACATTACTACGTGATCCAAACCAGAAAAAACCGAGGATCTGTTCAACAAGTATGTGAAAAATGCGAAAGTATCACCCTGATGAAGGCAAATCCCAGACCTATCCCAGACCTAACTTGCGCTGTGCTCTAAAATATTGATGGAAACCAGGTTTAATGGACAGTTTCAGTGTGGAACCACATTACTACGAGATCAAAACCAGAAAAAAACCCAGGATCTGTACAACAAGTATGAGAAGAATGCGTAGGTATGAGCCTGACGAGGGCAAATCCCAGACCTATCCCAGACCAAACATGCGTTATCCTCTAAAATATTGATCGAAACCAGGTTTAATGGACCGTTTCTGTGTGGTACCACATTACTACGCGATCCAGACTAGAAAAAAACCCAGGATCCGGCCAACAAGTACGAGAAATATGCGAAAGTATGAATCTGATGAGGGCAAATCCTAGGCCTAACCCAGACCTAACATGCGTTATCATCTAAAATATTTATCGAGACCAGGTTGAATTGACTGTCTCAGGTCGGTACAACATTACTACGTGATCCAAACCAGAATAAGCCAGGGATCTGTTCAACAAGAATGTGAAAAACGCGAATGTATGACCCTGATGAGAGTAAATCCCAGACCTAACCAAGATCTAACATGCGTTATTCTCTAAAATATTGATCGAAACCAGGTTTAATGGACTGTTTCAGTGTGGCACCACATTACTACGTGATCCAAACCAGAAGAAACCCAGGATCTCATCAACAAGCATGTGAAGAATGCGAACGTATGAGCCCGATGAGGGAAAATCCTAGACCTAACCCCGACCTAACATGCGTTATCCTCTAAAATATTTACCAAGACCAGGTTTAATTGACTGTTTCAGTGTGGCATCACATTACTACGTGATCCAAACCAGAAAAAGCCCAGGATCTGGCCAACAAGTATGAGAAATATGCGAAAATATGAGCCTGATGTGGGCAAATCCTGGACCTAACCCAGACCAAACATGCGTTATCCTCTTAAATATTGATCGAGACCAGATATAATTGACTGTTGCAGTGTGGTACTACATCATTATGTGATCCAATCCAGAAAAGGCAACGGACCTGGCCAACAGGTATGAGAAATATGCGAAAGTATGAGCCTGATGAGGGCAAATCCCACACCTACCCGAGTCCTAACCGGCGTTATCCTCTAAAATGATGATCGTGACCAGGTTTAATCGACTGTTTCAGTGTGGTACCACATTACTACCTGATCCAAATCAGAAATAACCCAGGATCTGTTCAACAAGAATGTGAAGAATGAGAAAGTATGAGTCTGATGAGGGCAAATCCCAGGCCTAACCTGGACCTAACATGCGTTATCCTCCAAAATATTGATCGAAACCAGGTTTCATGGACTGTTTCAGTGTGATACCTCATTACCACGTGATCCAAACCTGAAAAAGCAATGGATCTGGCTAACAAGTATAAGAAATATGCGACAGTATGACCCTGATGAGGGCAAATCCCAGGCGTAACCTGGACCTATCATGCGTTATCCTCTAAAATATTTACCAAGACCAGGTTTAATTGACTGTTTCAGTGTGGCATCACATTACTACGTGATCCAAACCAGAAAAAGCCCAGGATCTGGCCAACAAGTGTGTGAAAAATGGGGAAATATGACCCTCATGAGGGCAAATCCCAGACCTATCCCAGACCTAACTTGCGTTATCCTCTAAAATATTGATCCAAACCAGGTTTAATTGACTGTTTCAGTGTGGTAACACATTACTACGTGAACCAATCCAGAAAAAGCCCAGGATCTAGCCATCAAGTATGAGAAATATGCGAAAGTATGAGCCAGATGAGGGCAAATCACAGACCTATCCCAGACCCAACCTGCGTTATCCTCTAAAATATTGGTCGAGACCAAGTTTAGTCGACAGTTTCAGAGTTGTACCACATTACTACGTGATCCAACCTGAAAACGCCCAGGATCTGGCCAACAAGTATGAGAAATATGCGAAAGTATGAGCCTGATGCGGGCAAATCCTGGACCTAACCCAGACCTAACATGCGTTATCCTCTAAAATATTGACCGAGACATAGGTTTCATGGACTGTTTCAGTGTGGTATCACATTACTACGTGATCCAAACCAGAAAAAGCCAGGAATCTGTACAACAAGTATGTGAAAAATGCGGAAGTATGACCGTGATGAAGGCAAATCCCAGGCGTAACCTAGACCTATCATGCGTTATCCTCTAAAATATTGATCGAAACCAGGTTTAATGGACTGTTTCTGTGTGGTACCACATTACTACGTGATCCAGACTAGAAAAAAACCCAGGATCTGGCCAACAAGTATGAGAAATGTGCGAAAGTATGAGTCTGATGAGGGCAAATCCCAGGCCTAACCTAGACCTAACATGCGTTATCATCTAAAATATTTATCGAGACCGGGTTGAATTGACTGTTTCAGGGCGGAACGACATTATTACGTGATCCAAACCAGTGAAAGCACAGAATCTGGCCAACAAGTTTGAGAAATATGCGAAAGTATGAGCCTGATGCGGGCAAATCCTGGACCTAACCCAGACCTAACATGCGTTATCCTCTAAAATATTGACCGAGACTAGGTTTTATGGACTGTTTCAGTGTGGTACCACATTACCGCCTGATTCAAACCTGAAAAAACCCAGGATCTGGCCAAAAAATATGTGAGAAATGCGAAGGTATGACCCTGATGAGGGCAAATCCCACACCTAACCGAGTCTAACCGGCGTTATCCTCTAAAATGTTGATCGTGACCAGGTTTAATCGACTGTTTCAGTGTGGTACCACAGTACAACCTGATCCAAACCAGAAATAACCCAGGATCTGGCCAACGAGTATGAGAAATATGCGAAAGTATGCGACTGATGAGGGCAAATCCCAGGCCTAACCTAGACCTAACATGCGTTATCATCTAAAATATTTATCGAGACCAGGTTGAATTGACTGTTTCAGGGCGGTACAACATTACTACGTGATCCAAACCAGTGAAAGCACAGAATCTGGCCAACAAGTTTGAGAAATATGCGAAAGTATGAGCCTGATGCGGGCAAATCCTGGACCTAACCCAGGCCTAACATGCGTTATCCTCTAAAATATTGATCGAGACCAGGTATAATTGACTGTTTCAGTGTGGTACTACATCAGTATGTGATCCAATCCAGAAAAAGCAACGTATCTGGCCAACAGGTATGAGAAATATGCGAAAGTATGAGACTGATGAGGGCAAGTCCCAGGCCTAACATAGACCTAACATGCGTTATCATCTAAAATATTGATCGAGACCAGGTTTAATGGACTGTTTCAGTATGGTACCACATTACTACGTGATCCAAACCAGAAAAACCCAGGATCTGTTCAACAAGCATGTGAAGAATGCGAAGGTATGAGTCTGATGAGGGCAGATCCCAGACCTCTCCCAGACCTAACATGCGTTATCCTCTAAAATATTTATCAAGACCAGGTTTAATTGACTGTTTCAGTGTGGCATCACATTACTACGTGATCCAAACCAGAAAAAGCCAGGGATCTGTACAAGAAGTATGTGAAAAATGTGAACGTATGAGCCTGATGAGGACAAATCCCAGGCGTATCCTAGACCTATCATGCGTTACGCTCTAAAACATTGATCGAAACCAGGTTTAATGGGCTGTATCAGTGTGATACCACATTACCACGTGATCCATACCAGGAGAAACCCAGGATCGGTTCAAGAAGTATGTGAAAAATGCGAACGTATGAGCCTGATGAGGGAAAATCCTAGACCTAACCCCGACCTAACATGCGTTATCCTCTAAAATATTTACCAAGACCAGGTTTAATTGACTGTTTCAGTGTGGCATCACATTACTACGTGATCCAAACCAGAAAAAGCCCAGGATCTGGCCAACAAGTGTGTGAAAAATGGGGAAATATGACCCTCATGAGGGCAAATCCCAGACCTATCCCAGACCTAACTTGCGTTATCCTCTAAAATATTGATCCAAACCAGGTTTAATTGACTGTTTCAGTGTGGTAACACATTACTACGTGAACCAATCCAGAAAAAGCCCAGGATCTAGCCATCAAGTATGAGAAATATGCGAAAGTATGAGCCAGATGAGGGCAAATCACAGACCTATCCCAGACCCAACCTGCGTTATCCTCTAAAATATTGGTCGAGACCAAGTTTAGTCGACAGTTTCAGAGTTGTACCACATTACTACGTGATCCAACCTGAAAACGCCCAGGATCTGGCCAACAAGTATGAGAAATATGCGAAAGTATGAGCCTGATGCGGGCAAATCCTGGACCTAACCCAGACCTAACATGCGTTATCCTCTAAAATATTGACCGAGACATAGGTTTCATGGACTGTTTCAGTGTGGTATCACATTACTACGTGATCCAAACCAGAAAAAGCCAGGAATCTGTACAACAAGTATGTGAAAAATGCGGAAGTATGACCGTGATGAAGGCAAATCCCAGGCGTAACCTAGACCTATCATGCGTTATCCTCTAAAATATTGATCGAAACCAGGTTTAATGGACTGTTTCTGTGTGGTACCACATTACTACGTGATCCAGACTAGAAAAAAACCCAGGATCTGGCCAACAAGTATGAGAAATGTGCGAAAGTATGAGTCTGATGAGGGCAAATCCCAGGCCTAACCTAGACCTAACATGCGTTATCATCTAAAATATTTATCGAGACCGGGTTGAATTGACTGTTTCAGGGCGGAACGACATTATTACGTGATCCAAACCAGTGAAAGCACAGAATCTGGCCAACAAGTTTGAGAAATATGCGAAAGTATGAGCCTGATGCGGGCAAATCCTGGACCTAACCCAGACCTAACATGCGTTATCCTCTAAAATATTGACCGAGACTAGGTTTTATGGACTGTTTCAGTGTGGTACCACATTACCGCCTGATTCAAACCTGAAAAAACCCAGGATCTGGCCAAAAAATATGTGAGAAATGCGAAGGTATGACCCTGATGAGGGCAAATCCCACACCTAACCGAGTCTAACCGGCGTTATCCTCTAAAATGTTGATCGTGACCAGGTTTAATCGACTGTTTCAGTGTGGTACCACAGTACAACCTGATCCAAACCAGAAATAACCCAGGATCTGGCCAACGAGTATGAGAAATATGCGAAAGTATGAGACTGATGAGGGCAAATCCCAGGCCTAACCTAGACCTAACATGCGTTATCATCTAAAATATTTATCGAGACCAGGTTGAATTGACTGTTTCAGGGCGGTACAACATTACTACGTGATCCAAACCAGTGAAAGCACAGAATCTGGCCAACAAGTTTGAGAAATATGCGAAAGTATGAGCCTGATGCGGGCAAATCCTGGACCTAACCCAGGCCTAACATGCGTTATCCTCTAAAATATTGATCGAGACCAGGTATAATTGACTGTTTCAGTGTGGTACTACATCAGTATGTGATCCAATCCAGAAAAAGCAACGTATCTGGCCAACAGGTATGAGAAATATGCGAAAGTATGAGACTGATGAGGGCAAGTCCCAGGCCTAACATAGACCTAACATGCGTTATCATCTAAAATATTGATCGAGACCAGGTTTAATGGACTGTTTCAGTATGGTACCACATTACTACGTGATCCAAACCAGAAAAACCCAGGATCTGTTCAACAAGCATGTGAAGAATGCGAAGGTATGAGTCTGATGAGGGCAGATCCCAGACCTCTCCCAGACCTAACATGCGTTATCCTCTAAAATATTTATCAAGACCAGGTTTAATTGACTGTTTCAGTGTGGCATCACATTACTACGTGATCCAAACCAGAAAAAGCCAGGGATCTGTACAAGAAGTATGTGAAAAATGTGAACGTATGAGCCTGATGAGGACAAATCCCAGGCGTATCCTAGACCTATCATGCGTTACGCTCTAAAACATTGATCGAAACCAGGTTTAATGGGCTGTATCAGTGTGATACCACATTACCACGTGATCCATACCAGGAGAAACCCAGGATCGGTTCAAGAAGTATGTGAAAAATGCGAACGTATGAGCCTGATGAGGGAAAATCCTAGACCTAACCCCGACCTAACATGCGTTATCCTCTAAAATATTTATCAAGACCAGGTTTAATTGACTGCTTCAGTGTGGCATCACATTACTACGTGATCCAAACCAGTGGGAGCCCAGTATCTGGCCAACAAGAATGAGAAATATGCGAAAGTATGTGCCTGATGAGAGCAAATCCCAGACCTATCCCAGACCTAACATGCGTTATCATCTAAAATATTGATCAAAGCCAGGTTTAATGGACTGTTTCAGTGTGGTACCACATTACTACGTGATCCAAACCAGAAAAACCCAGGATCTATTCAACAAGCATGTGAAGAATGCGAAGGTATGAGTCTGGTGAGGGCAGATCCTAGAACTAACCGAGACCTAACATGCGTTATCCTCTAAAATATTGATCGAAACCAGGTTTAGTTGACTGTTTCTGTGTGGTACCACTTTACTACGTTATCCAAACCAGAAAAAGCCAGGGATCTGTTCAACAAGTATGTGAAGAATGCGAAAGTATGTGTCTGATGAGGGCAAATCCTAGCTCTAACCCAGACCTAACATGCGTTATCATCTAAAATATTGATCGAAACCAGGTTTAATCGACTGTTTCAGATTGGTACCACATTACTACGTGATCCAAACCAGAAGAAAAACCAGGGACTGGCCAACAAGTATGAGAAATATGCGAAAGTATGAGTCTGATGAGGGCAAATCCCAGGCCTAACCTAGACCTAACATGCGTTATCATCTAAAATATTGATCGAAACCAGGTTTAATCGACCGTTTCTGTGTGGTACCACATTACTACGCGATCCAGACTAGAAAAAAACCCAGGATCTGGCCAACAAGTACGAGAAATGTGCGAAAGTATGAATCTAATGAGGGCAAATCCTAGGCCTAACCCAGACCTAACATGCGTTATCATCTAAAATATTTATCGAGACCAGGTTGAATTGACTGTCTCAGGTCGGTACAATATTACTACGTGATCCAAACCAGAATAAGCCAGGGATCTGTTCAACAAGAATGTGAAAAACGCGAATGTATGACCCTGATGAGAGTAAATCCCAGACCTAACCAAGACCTAACATGCGTTATTCTCTAAAATATTGATCGAAACCAGGTTTAATGGAGTGTTTCAGTGTGGCGCCACATTACTACGTGATCCAAACCAGAAAAAACCCAGGATCTCTTCAACAAGCATGTGAAGAATGCGAAGGTATGAGTCTGATGAGGGCAAATCCCAGGCCTAACCTAGACCTTACATGCGTTATCATCTAAAATATTGATCGAAACCAGGTTTAATTGACCGTTTCTGTGTTCTACCACATTACCACGCGATCCAGACTAGAAAAAACCCCATGATCTGACCAACAAGTATGAGAGATATGCGAAATCTTGAGACTGATGAGGGCAAATCCTTGGCCTAACCTAGACCTAACATGCGTTATCATCTAAAATATTTGTCGAGACCAGGTTGAAATGACTGTTTCAGGGCGGTACAACATTACTACGTGATCCAAACCAGTGAAAGCACAGAATCTGGCCAACAAGTTTGAGAAATATGCGAAAGTATGAGCCTGATGAGGGCAAATCCTGGACCTAACCCAGGCCTAACATGCGTTATCCTGTAAAATATTGACCGAGACATAGGTTTCATGGACTGTTTCAGTGTGGTATCACATTACTACGTGATCCAAACCAGAAAAAGCCAGGAATCTGTACAACAAGTATGTGAAAAATGCGGAAGTATGACCGTGATGAAGGCAAATCCCAGGCGTAACCTAGACCTATCATGCGTTATCCTGTAAAATATTTATCAGGACCAGGTTTAATTGAATGTTTCAGTGTGGTACCACATTACTACGTGATCTAAACCAGGGAAAAAACCAGGATCCGTTCAACAAGTATAAGAAGAATGCGAAAGTATGTGTCTGATGAGGGAAAATCCCAGGCCTAACCTAGACCTAACATGCGTTATCATCTAAAATATTTATCGAGACCGGGTTGAATTGACTGTTTCAGGGCGGAACGACATTATTACCTGATCCAAACCAGTGAAAGCACAGAATCTGGCCAACAAGTTTGAGAAATATGCGAAAGTATGAGCCTGATGCGGGCAAATCCTGGACCTAACCCAGACCTAACATGCGTTACCCTCAAAAATATTGATCGAAACCAGGTTTAATCGACTGTTTCAGTGTTTTACCACATTACTACGTGATCAAAACCAGAAAAAACCCAGGATCTGTACAACAAGTATGAGAAGAATGCGAAGGTATGAGCCTGACGAGGGCAAATCCCAGACCTATCCCAGACCAAACATGAGTTATCCTCTAAAATATTGATCGAAACCAGGTTTTATGGACTGTTTCAGTGTGGTACCACATTACCACGTGATCCAAACAAGAAAAAGCCAGGGGTCTGTTCGACAAGTATGTGAAAAATGGGGAAATATGACCCTGATGAGGGCAAATCCCAGGACTAACCTAGACCGAACATGCGTTATCATCTAAAATATTGATCGAAACCAGGTTTAATGGACTGTTTCTGTGTGGTACCACATTACTACGTGATCCAGACTAGAAAAAAACCCAGGATCTGGCCAACAAGTATGAGAAATGTGCGAAAGTATGAGTCTGATGAGGGCAAATCCCAGGCCTAACCTAGACCTAACATGCGTTATCATCTAAAATATTGTTGCGACGGTATGAAGATGCCGCGCAATACCGCGAAATTGCATCGTCGCAATGGTGTGAAGAGGCTTTGCGATGAGGTGAAGCTGCCACACGAAAACGAGCGGATGCGAGATCCCGAGCCTTCCGGTTGCCGAGAAACCGGCAACGATTTTGAAGATTAGAATTACGACAGATCGCAAGGCGAACAGACGTATTGAAAAGCACTCTTGTTAATAAAGTTCCCAGTTTGCATTAGTTGTGTTACGTTGTGGTATTTTAATTGTGTTGTGTCAATATGAGTTATTGGAAGAAAGCCCCGCCCCGGCGCAACAGTGGTGCCAGAAGCGGGATTACGACTCGTTCTGCTGCCAGGGCGGAGACTTTTTCATCGTTGGAGGTGCTCTTGGAAGGACTACAGCGGAACATCGCAACGCAGTTCCAGGAGCAGCAACGTTTATTTGCTGAGGAACGGGAGCGAACCGAAGAGAGGCAGGCCGCGAAGGAGGCTGCCGCTTCGGCGAAGGAGGCTGCTGTGGAAGGAAGGATAAGGGCCATGGAGGATCGTTATCAGGTGCTTGCGGAGAATTTTAAAAATGTGATTGATAACCTGTCGGCCGCGGCGTTCCGTAGCGAGGATCGCGAGTCCAGCCTTGTTAATAATTTTGTTAGGGATAATCCTGTTGTTGCTGGACTCGCGATGCCTTCCACTTCGCAGTCGGCTCCTCCGTTGGAAGCGACTGGTGGATTTCTGGGGTACGTCCTAAAACCACCAGCGTTTGATGGAAGAGCTTGTTGGGAGGAGTACCGGGTGCAATTCGAGGCGATTGCGAAGGCGAATGGATGGGATGCACCAAGGAAAGCTTTGGCCTTGGTCGCATGTCTGGAGGGGCCCGCTCGGAGTGTTTTGACTACCCTTTCCGAGGAGTCGCGTTGTGATTTTGGTGTCTTGGTTTCCGCTTTGGAGTTCCGTTTCGGAACCAAGAATTTCGCGAATCTAAATTACGTGAAATTCCAAAATTATACTCAACGGAAGGGGGAGTCGATTTCTGATTTGGCTTCGGAGATTGAGAGGTTGGCGCAGGCTTCCTTTGGTGATTGTCCAATGGAAGTCAGGGATAAGCTGGCCGCCTCTCAGTTCGTCTCCGCCCTGGCCAATGAGGAAATGAGGAGGACGCTGAGGCTAGGCGGTTTCAATACTCTCAGGGCGGCTGTGATCAGAGCCCTGGAGGTTGAGGCCGTCGAGTCTGTGGCCCCTGGTCCTTGCCGTGTTAAGGACTGCATTCAGGGTGTCACTTGTTTTCCCAAGGGAAAGTTGGAGAAGAGGACTGCTGGGAAGCCGGTCTCGGAGTGCTGGAACTGCGGACAGGAGGGACATTTACAGCGGAACTGCCCGAAGAAAAGGAGGAGAGAAGAGGCCCCCTAGAAGAAGGGAAACTGGAAGAAGTTGGCGTAGTGGGGCTCCCGCCGACTTCGTCTTCATCCGCCCACGTCGTGCGCAGGATCGCTGTCAAGGATTGTTCTTCCGTCGAGGAGGGAGAGTCTCGCAAGAGGAGATATCCGGACGAAGAAGAGGATACACCGGAAAAGGGGACTGAATGCGAAAGACCCATGGAGTGTTGGAACTGCGGGGAAACGGGACCTATGCGGTGGAATTGCCCCAGGAAGTACCAGCAGAAGGCGGCGTAGAAGGAGAATTGTTCCGCGTTGAAGGAATCGCCGAGATGATTTGGAAAATGAATCATCGTCATGGTCAACTGACTGCAATGGAAGGACCTTTTAAGAAGGGAAGAGGAGTACCCTTTGGAGGGATAAGGCTCGCCGGAGCACCTTCTCAGGGGATGGCGCTCGGCGGGGCATCTTTTGGAAGGATAAGGCTCGTGGGAGCACCTTTCGAAGGGATAAGGCTCGTCGCAGCACTCTTTGAAGGGATAGGGCTCGCCAGAGCACCTTCTGGAGGGATGGCGCTCGTCGGGGCATCTTTCGGAAGGATAGGGCTTATGGGAGCACCTTCTGAAGGGAAAGCGCTGTATGTTATGGGTTCCCTGCCAAGGTCTGTGCTGAAGGTGACAACAAGAAGGCGATGTGAAGAATCGGCTGGATAAGTTGGGTTTCCGTATAGTCCGTTTCCAGAAGTCCAAACCAAGGGTTGAGCATGTGAATCGACTGGCTCGGTACGATTCACGAGACGCCCCCTGCGAAGATATTGCGAGGTGAGGATCGAGGAAGATGGCCGACATCTTCGCCCAAGAAGAGGACGTTTCATCGCAGAAGGCGAGGATCGGGTTTTCCTACCGGCCGCGGAGGACTCTCCATTTCCGCAGGTCAGAACGGCCGGGGAAGTGCGATTCTCCGCGGGGAGGGTCGCCCCCCAGTCATGCTCGACTCTAATAGCGGAGTGGGGCACAGACGGTCGGACGGCGGAATTGTGGTATGTTCCACAACCGATCTTCGAGGAAATTCTCCTTGGAGATCGGGGAACATCCCATGGGAAGTTCTTTCGTGAGGCTGGGGGGAATCCGCATCCGGGAAGTCCTCAAGAAAGAAGCACGCAAGCCGCAAGAGTCAAGGGGAAGGGCGAGGAGCAGTCGGGATTTCCTCATCCTCGAAGATGTCTAAGTTCGGACGAAGTATTCCGAAGGTTACACCGGCGCCTTGCTCAAGGTTTTTGAGTGGTTTTCCTTGGGACGAAGGACGAATGTCAAGGTGCTGACTGTCTGATAAAGGCCACTCAGGTAAATGATCGACCTATTAGTTTATCTACTTTACAGGCAGAGGTGTACAGGTTCGACGCAGCTTCGCGACAACCCGGAGGTTAGGAGACTACGGGTGAAGTTGGCTGTTCGAACGGAATTTGCAGCGGTCGGGACGACCGCTCTGAAGGAAGAGGGAGCAGTGTTGCGACGGTATGAAGATGCCGCGCAATACCGCGAAATTGCATCGTCGCAATGGTGTGAAGAGGCTTTGCGATGAGGTGAAGCTGCCACACGAAAACGAGCGGATGCGAGATCCCGAGCCTTCCGGTTGCCGAGAAACCGGCAACGATTTTGAAGATTAGAATTACGACAGATCGCAAGGCGAACAGACGTATTGAAAAGCACTCTTGTTAATAAAGTTCCCAGTTTGCATTAGTTGTGTTACGTTGTGGTATTTTAATTGTGTTGTGTCAATATGAGTTATTGGAAGAAAGCCCCGCCCCGGCGCAACAATATTTATCGAGACCGGGTTGAATTGACTGTTTCAGGGCGGAACGACATTATTACGTGATCCAAACCAGTGAAAGCACAGAATCTGGCCAACAAGAATGAGAAATATGCGAAAGTATGACCCTGATGAGAGTAAATCCCAGACCTAACCAAGACCTAACATGCGTTATTCTCTAAAATATTGATCCAAACCAGGTTTAATGGACTGTTTCAGTGTGGCGCCACATTACTACGTGATCCAAACCAGAAAAAACCCAGGATCTCTTCAACAAGCATGTGAAGAATGCGAAGGTATGAGTCTGATGAGGGCAAATCCCAGGCCTAACCTAGACCTAACATGCGTTATCATCTAAAATATTGATCGAAACCAGGTTTAATGGACCGTTTCTGTGTTGTACCACATTACCACGCGATCCAGACTAGAAAAAACCCCATGATCTGACCAACAAGTATGAGAGATATGCGAAATCTTGAGACTGATGAGGGCAAATCCTAGGCCTAACCTAGACCTAACATGCGTTATCATCTAAAATATTTGTCGAGACCAGGTTGAAATGACTGTTTCAGGGCGGTACAACATTACTACGTGATCCAAACCAGTGAAAGCACAGAATCTGGCCAACAAGTTTGAGAAATATGCGAAAGTATGAGCCTGATGCGGGCAAATCCTGGACCTAACCCAGGCCTAACATGCGTTATCCTCTAAAATATTGATCGAGACCAGGTATATTTGACTGTTTCAGTGTGGTACTACATCAGTATGTGATCCAATCCAGAAAAAGCAACGGATCTGGCTAACAAGTATGAGAAATATGCGATAGTGTGAGCCTGATGAGGGCAAATCCCACACCTAGCCGTGTCCTAACCGGCGTTATCCTATAAGATGTTGGTCGAGACCTGGATTAATCGACTGTTTCAGTGTGGTACCACTTTACAACGTGATCCAAACCAGAAAAAGCCAGGGATCTGTACAACAAGTATGTGAAAAATGCGAACGTATGAGCCCGATGAGTGAAAATCCTAGACCTAACCCCGACCTAACATGCGTTATCCTCTAAAATATTTACCAAGACCAGGTTTAATTGACTGTTTCAGTGTGGCATCACATTACTACGTGATCCAAACCAGTGGGAGCCCAGTATCTGGCCAACAAGAATGAGAAATATACGAAAGTATGAGCCTGATGAGAGCAAATCCCAGACCTATCCCAGACCTAACATGCGTTATCATCTAAAATATTGATCAAAGCCAGGTTTAATGGACTGTTTCAGTGTGGTTCCACATTACTACGATATCCAAACCAGAAAAAGCCAGGGATCTGTTCAACAAGTATGTGAAGAATGCGAAAGTATGTGTCTGATGAGGGCAAATCCTAGCTCTAACCCTGACCTAACATGCGTTATCCTATAAAATGTTGATCGAGACCAGGATTAATCGACTGTTTCAGTGTGGTACCACTCTACAACGTGATCCAAACCAGAAAAAGCCAGGGATCTGTTCGAAAAGTATGTGAAATATGCGAAAGTATGACCCTGATGAGGGCAAATCCCAGGCGTAACCTGGACCTATCATGCGTTATCCTCTAAAGTATTTATCAAGACCAGGTTTAATGGACTGTTTCAGTGTGGTACCACATTACTACGTGATCCAGACCAGAAAAAAAGCCAGGCTCTGGCCAACAAGTATGAGAAATATGCGAAAGTATGAGTCTGATGAGGGCAAATCCCAGGCTTATCCTAGACCTAACATGCGTTATCATCTAAAATATTTATCGAGACCAGGTTGAATTGACTGTTTCAAGGCGGTACAACATTACTACGTGATCCAAACCAGTGAAAGCACAGAATCTGGCCAACAAGTTTGAGAAAAATGCGAAACTATGAGCCTGATGATGACAAATCCCAGACCTATCCCAGACCTAACATGCGTTATCCTCTCAAATATTTATCAAGACTAGGTTTTATTGAATGTTTCAGTGTGGTACCACATTACTACGTGATCCAAATCAGGGAAAAACACAGGATCCGTTCAACAAGTATGTGAAGAATGCGAAAGTATGAGCCAGATGAGGGCAAATCCCAGACCTATCCCAGACACAACTTGCGTTATCCTCTTAAGTATTGGTCGAGACCAGGTTTAGTCGACTGTTTCAGTGTGGTACCACATTACTACGTGATCCAACCAGAAAAAGCCCATGATCTGGCCAACAAGTATGAGAAATATGCGAAAGTATGAGCCTGATCTGGGCAAATCCTGGACCTAACCCAGACCTAACATGCGTTATCCTCTAAAATATTGACCGAGACTAGGTTTCATGGACTGTTCCAGTGTGGTACCACATTACTACGAGATCCAAACCTGAAATAACCCAGGATCTGTTCAACAAGTATGTGAAGAATGCGAAAGTATGGGTCTGATGGGGCAAATACCAGGCCTAACCTAGACCTAGCATGAGTTATCCTCTAAAATATTGATCGAAACCAGGTTTAATGGACTGTTTCAGTGTGGTACCACATTACCACGTGATCCCATCCAGAGAAAGCCCGGGATCGGGCCAACTAGTATGCGAAAAATGTGAAAGTATGAGCCAGATAAGGGCAAGTCCTAGACCTAACCCAGGCCTAACATGCGATATCCTCTAAAATATTGACCGGGTCTAGGTTTCATAGACTGTTTCAGTGTGGTACCACATTACTACGTGATCCAGACCAGAAAAAAACCCAGGATCTGGCCAACAAGTATGAGAAATATGCGAAAGTATGAGTCTGATGAGGGCAAATCCCAGACCTATCCCAGACCTAACATGCGTTATCTTCTAAAATTTTTATCAGGATCGGGTTTAATTGAATGTTTCAGTGTGGTACCACATTACTACGTTATCCAAACCAGAAAAAGCCCGGGATCGGGCCAACTAGTATGCGAAAAATGTGAAAGTATGAGCCAGATAAGGGCAAATCCTAGACCTAACCCAGACCTAACATGCGATATCCTCTAAAATATAGACCGAGACTAGGTTTCATAGACTGTTTCAGTGGGGTACCACATTACTACGTGATCCAAACCAGTAAAACCCAGTATCTGTTCAACAAGCATGTGAAGAATGCGAAGGTATCACCATGATGAGGGCAAATCCCAGACCTATCCCAGATCTAACTTGCGTTGTCCTCTAAAATATTGATGGAAACCAGGTTTAATGGACTGGTTCTGTGTGGTACCACATTACTACGTGATCCAAACCAGAAAAAACCGAGGATCTGTTCAACAAGTATGTGAAAAATGCGAAAGTATGAGCCAGATGAGAGCAAATCACAGACCTATCCCAGACCCAACCTGCGTTATCCTCTAAAATATTGGTCGAGACCAAGTTTAGTCGACAGTTTCAGAGTTGTACCACATTACTACGTGATCCAACCTGAAAAAGCCCAGGATCTGGCCAACAAGTATGAGAAATATGCGAAAGTATGAGCCTGATGCGGGCAAATCCTGGACCTAACCCAGACCTAACATGCGTTATCCTCTAAAATATTGACCGAGACATAGGTTACATGGACTGTTTCAGTGTGGTATCACATTACTACGTGATCCAAACCAGAAAAAGCCAGGAATCTGTACAACAAGTATGTGAAAAATGCGGAAGTATGACCGTGATGAAGGCAAATCCCAGGCGTAACCTAGACCTATCATGCGTTATCCTGTAAAATATTTATCAGGACCAGGTTTAATTGAATGTTTCAGTGTGGTACCACATTACTACGTGATCCAAACCAGGGAAAAAACCAGGATCCGTTCAACAAGTATAAGAAGAATGCGAAAGTATGTGTCTGATGAGGGAAAATCCCAGGCCTAACCTAGACCTAACATGCGTTATCATCTAAAATATTTATCGAGACCGGGTTAAATTGACTGTTTCAGGGCGGAACGACATTATTACCTGATCCAAACCAGTGAAAGCACAGAATCTGGCCAACAAGTTTGAGAAATATGCGAAAGTATGAGCCTGATGCGGGCAAATCCTGGACCTAACCCAGACCTAACATGCGTTACCCTCAAAAATATTGATCGAAACCAGGTTTTATGGACTGTTTCAGTGTGGTACCACATTACCACGTGATCCAAACAAGAAAAAGCCAGGGGTCTGTTCGACAAGTATGTGAAAAATGGGGAAATATGACCCTGATGAGGGCAAATCCCAGGACTAACCTAGACCGAACATGCGTTATCATCTAAAATATTGATCGAAACCAGGTTTAATGGACTGTTTCTGTGTGGTACCACATTACTACGTGATCCAGACTAGAAAAAAACCCAGGATCTGGCCAACAAGTATGACAAATGTGCGAAAGTATGAGTCTGATGAGGGCAAATCCCAGGCCTAACCTAGACCTAACATGCGTTATCATCTAAAATATTTATCGAGACCGGGTTGAATTGACTGTTTCAGGGCGGAACGACATTATTACGTGATCCAAACCAGTGAAAGCACAGAATCTGGCCAACAAGAATGAGAAATATGCGAAAGTATGACCCTGATGAGAGTAAATCCCAGACCTAACCAAGACCTAACATGCGTTATTCTCTAAAATATTGATCGAAACCAGGTTTAATGGACTGTTTCAGTGTGGCGCCACATTACTACGTGATCCAAACCAGAAAAAACCCAGGATCTCTTCAACAAGCATGTGAAGAATGCGAAGGTATGAGTCTGATGAGGGCAAATCCCAGGCCTAACCTAGACCTAACATGCGTTATCATCTAAAATATTTGTCGAGACCAGGTTGAAATGACTGTTTCAGGGCGGTACAACATTACTACGTGATCCAAACCAGTGAAAGCACTGAATCTGGCTAACAAGTATGAGAAATATGCGATAGTGTGAGCCTGATGAGGGCAAATCCCACACCTAGCCGTGTCCTAACCGGCGTTATCCTATAAGATGTTGGTCGAGACCTGGATTAATCGACTGTTTCAGTGTGGTACCACTTTACAACGTGATCCAAACCAGAAAAAGCCAGGGATCTGTACAACAAGTATGTGAAAAATGCGAACGTATGAGCCCGATGAGTGAAAATCCTAGACCTAACCCCGACCTAACATGCGTTATCCTCTAAAATATTTACCAAGACCAGGTTTAATTGACTGTTTCAATGTGGCATCACATTACTACGTGATCCAAACCAGTGGGAGCCCAGTATCTGGCCAACAAGAATGAGAAATATGCGAAAGTATGAGCCTGATGAGAGCAAATCCCAGACCTATCCCAGACCTAACATGCGTTATCATCTAAAATATTGATCAAAGCCAGGTTTATTGGACTGTTTCAGTGTGGTACCACATTACTACATGATCCAAACCAGAAAAACCCAGGATCTATTCAACAAGTATGTGAAGAATGCGAAAGTATCTGTCTGATGAGGGCAAATCCTAGCTCTAACCCAGACCTAACATGCGTTATCATCTAAAATATTGATCGAAACCAGGTTTAATCGACTGTTTCAGAGTGGTACCACATTACTACGTGATCCAAACCAGAAGAAAAACCAGGATCTGGCCAACAAGTATGAGAAATATGCGAAAGTATGAGTCTGATGAGGGCAAATCCCAGGCCTAACCTAGACCTAACATGCGTTATCATCTAAAATATTGATCGAAACCAGGTTTAATGGACCGTTTCTGTGTGGTACCACATTACTACGCGATCCAGACTAGAAAAAAACCCAGGATCTGGCCAACAAGTACGAGAAATATGCGAAAGTATGAATCTAATGAGGGCAAATCCTAGGCCTAACCCAGACCTAACATGCGTTATCATCTAAAATATTTATCGAGACCAGGTTGAATTGACTGTCTCAGGTCGGTCCAACATTACTACGTGATCCAAACCAGAATAAGCCAGGGATCTGTTCAACAAGAATGTGAAAAACGCGAATGTATGACCCTGATGAGAGTAAATCCCAGACCTAACCAAGACCTAACATGCGTTATTCTCTAAAATATTGATCGAAACCAGATTTAATGGACTGTTTCAGTGTGGCGCCACATTACTACGTGATCCAAACCAGAAAAAACCCAGGATCTCTTCAACAAGCATGTGAAGAATGCGAAGGTATGAGTCTGATGAGGGCAAATCCCAGGCCTAACCTAGACCTAACATGCGTTATCATCTAAAATATTGATCGAAACCAGGTTTAATGGACCGTTTCTGTGTTGTACCACATTACCACGCGATCCAGACTAGAAAAAACCCCATGATCTGACCAACAAGTATGAGAGATATGCGAAATCTTGAGACTGATGAGGGCAAATCCTAGGCCTAACCTAGACCTAACATGCGTTATCATCTAAGATATTTGTCGAGACCAGGTTGAAATGACTGTTTCAGGGCGGTACAACATTACTACGTGATCCAAACCAGTGAAAGCACAGAATCTGGCCAACAAGTTTGAGAAATATGCGAAAGTATGAGCCTGAAGCGGGCAAATCCTGGACCTAACCCAGGCCTAACATGCGTTATCCTCTAAAATATTGATCGAGACCAGGTATATTTGACTATTTCAGTGTGGTACTACATCAGTATGTGATCCAATCCTGAAAAAGCAACGGATCTGGCTAACAAGTATGAGAAATATGCGATAGTATGAGCCTGATGAGGGCAAATCCCACACCTAGCCGTGTCCTAACCGGCGTTATCCTATAAGATGTTGGTCGAGACCTGGATTAATCGACTGTTTCAGTGTGGTACCACTTTACAGCGTGATCCAAACCAGAAAAAGCCAGGGATCTGTACAAGAAGTATGTGAAAAATGCGAACGTATGAGCCTGATGAGGACAAATCCCAGGCGTATCCTATACCTATCATGCGTTACGCTCTAAAATATTGATCGAACCCAGGTTTAATGGGCTGTATCAGTGTGATACCACATTACCACGTGATCCATACCAGGAGAAACCCAGGATCAGTTCAACAAGTATGTGAAAAATGCGAACGTATGAGCCCGATGAGTGAAAATCCTAGACCTAACCCCGACCTAACATGCGTTATCCTCTAAATATTTACCAAGACCAGGTTTAATTGACTGTTTCAGTGTGGCATCACATTACTACGTGATCCAAACCAGAAAAAGCCCAGGAGCTGGCCAACAAGTATGAGAAATATGCGAAAGTACGAGCCTGATGTGGGCAAATCCTGGACCTAACCCAGACCAAACATGCGTTATCCTCTTAAATATTGATCGAGACCAGATATAATTGGCTGTTGCAGTGTGGTACTACATCATTATGTGATCCAATCCAGAAAAGGCAACGGATCTGGCCAACAGGTATGAGAAATATGCGAAAGTATGAGCCTGATGAGGGCAAATCCCACACCTAACCGAGTCCTAACCGGCGTTATCCTCTAAAATGTTGATCGTGACCAGGTTTAATCGACTGTTTTGGTGTGGTACCACATTACTACCTGATCCAAATCTGAAATAACCCAGGATCTGTTCAACAAGTATGTGAAGAAAGAGAAAGTATCAGTCTGATGAGGGCAAATCCCACACCTAACCGAGTCCTAACCGGCGTTATCCTCTAAAATGTTGATCGTGACCAGGTTTAATCGACTGTTTCAGTGTGGTACCACATTACTACCTGATCCAAATCAGAAATAACCCAGGATCTGTTCAACAAGAATGTGAAGAATGAGAAAGTATGAGTCTGATGAGGGCAAATCCCAGGCCTAACCTGGACCTAACATGCGTTATCCTCCAAAATATTGATCGAAACCAGGTTTCATGGACTGTTTCAGTGTGATACCACATTACCACGTGATCCAAACCAGAAAAAGCAATGGATCTGGCTAACAAGTATGAGAAATATGCGTCAGTATGAGCCTGATGAGGGCAAATCCCACACCTAACCGTGTCCTAACCGGCGTTATCCTATAAAATGTTGATCGAGACCAGGATTAATCGACTGTTTCAGTGTGGTACCACTTTACAACGTGATCCAAACCAGAAAAAGCCAGGGATCTGTTCGAAAAGTATGTGAAATATGCGAAAGTATGACCCTGATGAGGGCAAATCCCAGGCGTAACCTGGACCTATCATGCGTTATCCTCTAAAATATTTATCAAGACCAGGTTTAATTGATTGCTTCAGTGTGGTACCACATTACTACGTGATCCAGACCAGAAAAAAAGCCAGGATCTGGCCAACAAGTATGAGAAATATGCGAAAGTATGAGTCTGATGAGGGCAAATCCCAGGCTTAACCTAGACCTAACATGCGTTATCATCTAAAATATTTATCGAGACCAGGTTGAATTGACTGTTTCAAGGCGGTACAACATTACTACGTGATCCAAACCAGAAAAACCCAGGATCTGTTCAACAAGCATGTGAAGAATGCGAAGGTATGTGTCTGATGAGGGCAGATCCCAGACCTATCCCAGACCTAACATGCGTTATCCTCTAAAATATTGATGAAACCAGGTTTCGTGAACTGTTTCAGTGTGATACCACATTACCACGTGATCCAAACCAGAAAAAGCAACGGATCTGGCTGACAAGTATGAGGAATATGCGACAGTATGAGCCTGATGAGGGCAAATCCCACACCTAGCCGTGACGTAACCGGCGTTATCCTATAAAATGTTGGTCGAGACCTGTATTAATCGACTGTTTCAGTGTGGTACCACCTTACAACGTGATCCAAACCAGAAAAAGCCAGGGATCTGTACAAAAAGTATGTGAAAAATGCGAACGTATGAGCCTGATGTGGACAAATCCCAGGCGTATCCTAGACCTATCATGCGTATCGCTCTAAAATATTGATCGAAACCAGGTTTAATGGGCTGTTTCAGTGTGATACCGCATTACCACATGATTCAAACATGAAAAAGCCAGGGATCTGTTCAACAAGTATGTGAAAAATGCGAAAATATGACCCTGATGAGGGCAAATCCCAGACCTATCCCAGACCTAACTTGTGTTGTCCTACAAAATATTGATAGAGACCAGGATTAATAGACTGTTTCAGTGTGGTACCACTTTTCTACGTGATCCAAACCAGAAAAAGCCAGGGATCTGTTCAACAAGTATGTGAAATATGCGAAAGTATGTGTCTGATGAGGGCAAATCCCAGGCGTAACCTTGACCTATCATGCGTTACGCTCTAAAATATTGATCGAAACCAGGTTCAATGGGCTGTATCAGTGTGATACCACATTACCACGAGATCCAAACCAGGAGAAACCCAAGATCTGTTCAACAAGTATGTGAAAAATGCGAACGTATGAGCCTGATGAGGGAAAATCCTAGACCTAACCCCGACCTAACATGCGTTATCCTCTAAAATATTTATCTAGACCAGGTTTAATTGACTGTTTCAGTGTGGCATCACATTACTACGTGATCCAAACCAGAAAAATACCCAGGACCTGTTCAACAAGCATGTGAAGAATGCGAAGGTATCACCCTGATGAGGGCAAATCCCAGACCTATCCCAGACCTAACTTGCGTTGTCCTCTAAAATATTGATGGAAACCAGATTTAATGGACTGGTTCTGTGTGGTACCACATTACTACGTGATCCAAACCAGAAAAAACCGAGGATCTGTTCAACAAGTATGTGAAAAATGCGAAAGTATCACCCTGATGAGGGCAAATCCCAGACCTATCCCAGACCTAACTTGCGTTGTCCTCTAAAATATTGATGGAAACCAGGTTTAATGGACAGTTTCAGTGTGGAACCACATTACTACGAGATCAAAACCAGAAAAAAACCCAGGATCTGTACAACAAGTATGAGAAGAATGCGTAGGTATGAGCCTGACGAGGGCAAATCCCAGACCTATCCCAGACCAAACATGCGTTATCCTCTAAAATATTGATCGAAACCAGGTTTAATGGACTTTTTCAGTGTGGTACCACATTAGTACGTGATCGAAACCAGAATAAGCCAGGGATCTGTTCAACAAGAATGTGAAAAACGCGAAAGTATGAGTCTGATGAGGGCAAATCCCAGGCCTAACCTAGACCTAACATGCGATATCCTCTAAAATATTGATCGAAACCAGGTTTCATGGACTGTTTCAGTGTGATACCACATTACCACGTGATCCAAACCAGAAAAAGCAACGGATCTGGCTAACAAGTATGAGAAATATGCGACAGTATGAGCCTGATGGGGGCAAATCCGACACCTAACCGTGTCCTAACCGGCGCTATCCTCAAATGTTGAACGAGACCAGGATTAATCGACTGTTTCAGTGTGGTACCACATTACTACGTGATCCAAACCAGAAAAAACCCAGGATCTGTTCAACAAGCATGGGAAGAAGGCGAAGGTATGAGTCTGATGAGGGCAGATTCCAGACCTATCCCAGACCTATCATGCGTTATCGTCTAAAATATTGATCAAAACCAGGTTTAATGGACTGTTTCAGTGTGGTACCACTTTACTACGTGATCCAAACCAGAAAAAGCCAGGGATCTGTTCAACAAGTATGAGAAATATGCGAAAGTATGAGACTGATGAGGGCCAATCCCAGGCCTAACCTAGACCTAACATGCGTTATCCTCTAAAATATTGATCGATACCAGGTTTCATGGACTGTTTCAGTGTGATACCACATTACCATGTGATCCAAACCAGAAAAAGCAACGGATCTGGCTAAAAAGTATGAGAAATATGCGACAGTATGAGCCTGATGAGGGCAAATCCCACACCCAACCGTGTCCTAACCGGCGTTATCCTATAAAATGTTGATCGAGACCAGGATTAATCGACTGTTTCAGTGTGGTACCACTTTACAACGAGATCCAAACCAGAAAAAGCCAGGGATCTGTACAACAGGTATGTGAAAAATGCGAACGTATGAGCCTGACGAGGGCAAATCCCAGACCTATCCCAGACATAACATGCGTTATCCTCTAAAATATTGGTCGAAACCAGGTTTCGTGGACTATTTCAGTGTGATACCACAGTACCACGTGACCCAAACCAGAAAAAGCAATGCATCTGGCTAACAAGTATGAGAAATATGCGACAGTATGAGCCTGATGAGAGCAAATCCGACACCTAACCTTGTCATAACCGGCGTTATCCTATAAAATGTTGAACGAGACCAGGTTTAATGGACTGTTACAGTGATGTACTACATTACTACGTGATCCAAACCAGAAAAACCCAGGATCTGTTCAACAAGCATGTGAAGAATGCGAAGGTATGAGTCTGATGAGGGCAAATCCCACACCTAACCGAGTCCTAACCGGCGTTATCCTCTAAAATATTGATCGAAACCAATATAGTGGACTGTTTCAGTGTGCTACCACATTACTACGTGATCCAAACCAGAAAAAACCCAGTATCCGTTCAACAAGTATGTGAAGAATGCGAAAGTATGTGTCTGATGACGGAAAATCCCAGGCCTAACGTAGACCTAACATGCGTTACCCTCAAAAATATTTATCAAGACCAGGTTTTATCGACTGTTTCAGTGTGGTACCACATTACTATGTGATCCAAACCAGAAAAAAACCCAGGATCTGTACAACAAGTATGTGAAGAATGCGAAAGTATGAGCCTGACGGGGGCAAATCCCAGACCTATCCCAGACCTAACTTGCGTTATCCTCTAAAATATTGACCGAAACCAGGTTTAGTGGACTGTTTCAGTGTGCTACCACATTACTACGTGATCCAAACCAGAAAAACCCAGGATCCGTTCAACAAGTATGTGGAGAATGCGAAAGTACAAGCCTGATCAGGGAAAATCCCAGGCCTAACCTAGACCTAACATGCGTTACCCTCAAAAATACTGATCGAAACCAGGTTTAATCGACTGTTTCAGTGTGGTACCACATTACTACGTGATCCAAACGAGAAGAAGCCCCGAATCTGGTCATCAAGTATGAGAAATATGCGAAAGTACGAGCCTGATGAGAGCAAATCCCAGACCTAACCTAGACCTAACATGAGTTATTCTCTAAAATATTGATCGAAACCAGGTTTAATGGACTGTTTCAGTGTGCTACCACATTACTACGTGATCCAAACCAGAAAAAACCCAGGATCCGTTCAACATGTATGTGAAGAATGCGAAAGTATGTGTCTGATCAGGGAAAATCCCAGGCCTAACCTAGACCTAACATGCGTTACCCTCAAAAATACTGATCGAAACCAGGTTTAATCGACTGTTTCAGTGTGGTACCACATTACTACGTGATCCAAACCAGAAAAACACCCAGGATCTGTTCAACAAGTATGTGGAGAATGCGAAAGTACGAGCCTGATCAGGGAAAATCCCAGGCCTAACCTAGACCTAACATGCGTTACCCTCAAAAATACTGATCGAAACCAGGTTTAATCGACTGTTTCAGTGTGGTACCACATTACTACGTGATCCAAACCAGAAAAAAACCCAGGATCTGTTCAACAAGTATGTGAAGAATGCGAAAGTATGAGCCTGATGAGGGCAAATCCCAGACCTGTCCCAGACCTAACTTGCGTTATCCTCTAAAATATTGATCGAAACTAGGTTTAATTTACAGTTTCAGTGTGGTACCACACTACTACGTGATCCAATCCAGATAAAACCCAGGATCCGCTTAGCAAGTATGTGAAGAATGCGAAAGTATGTATCTGGTGAGGGCAAATCCCAGGCCTAACCTAGACAGAACATGTGTTATCCTCTAAAATATTGATCGAAACCAGGTTTAATGGACTGTTTCAGTGTGCTACCACATTACTACGTGATCCAAACCAGAAAAAACCCGGAATCCGTTCAACAAGTATGTGAAGAATGCGAAAGTATGTGTCTGATGAGGGCAAATCCCAGACCTATCCCACACCCAACATGCGTTATCCTCTAAAACATTCATCAAGACCAGGTTTAATTGAATGTATCAGTGTGGTACCACATTACTACGTGATCCAAACCACAAAAAACCCAGGAACCGTTCAACAAGTATGTGACGAATGCGAAAGTATGTGTCTGATGAGGGCAAATCCCAGGCCTAACCTAGATGTAGCATGCGTTATCCTCAAAAATATTGATCGAAACCAGGTTTAATGGACTGTTTCAGTGTGGTACCACAATACTACGGGATCCAAACCAGAAAAATACCCAGGATCCGTTCAACTAGTATGTGAAGAATGCGAAAGTATGTGTCTGATGAGGGCAAATCCTAGGCCTAACCTAGACAAAACATGCGTTATCCTCTAAAATATTGATCGAAACCAGGTTTAAAGGACTGTTTCAGTGTGCTACCACATTACTACGTGATCCAAACCAGATAAAACCCAGGATCCGTTCAACAAGTATGTGAAGAATGCGAAAGTATGTATCTGATGAGGGCAAATCCCAGGCCTAACCTAGACAGAACATGTGTTATCCTCTAAAATATTGATCGAAACCAGGTTTAATGGACTGTTTCAGTGTGCTACCACATTACTACGTGATCCAAACCAGATAAAACCCAGGATCCGTTCAACAAGTATGTGAAGAATGTGAAAGTATGTATCTGATGAGGGCAAATCCCAGGCCTAACCTAGACCTAACATGCGTTACTCTCAAAAATACTGATAGTAACCAGGTTTAATCGACTGTTTCAGTGTGGTACCACATTACTACGTGATCCAAACCAGAAAAAACCCAGGATCTGTTCAACATGTATGTGGAAAATGCGAAAGTATGTGTCTGATGAGGGCAAATCCCAGGCCTAACCTAGGCAGGACATGCGTTATCCTCTAAAATATTGATCGAAAGCAGGTTTAATCGACTGTTTCAGTGTGGTACTACATTACTACCTGATCCAAACCAGAAAAATTCCCAGGATCTGTTCAACAAGTATGTGAAGAACGCGAAAATATGACCCTGATGAGGGCAAATCCAAGACCTATCCCAGACCTAACTTGCGTTGTCCTCTAAAATATTGATGGAATCCAGGTTTAATTGACTGTTTCAGTGTGGTACCACATTACTACGTGATCCAATCCAGAAAAAGCCCTGGATCTAGCTATCAAGTATGAGTAACATGCGAAAGTATGAGCCTGATGAGGGCAAATCCTAGACCTAACCCAGACCTAACATGCGTTATCCTCTAAAATATTTATCAAGACCAACTTTAATTGAATGTTTCAGTGTGGTACCACATTACTACGTGATCAAAACCTGTAAAAACCCAGGATCTGTTTAACAAGTATGTGGAGAATGCGAAAGTATGTGTCTGATGAGGGCAATTCCCAGGCCTAACCTAGACATAAAATGCGTTGTCCTCTAAAATATTGATCGAAACCAGGTTTAATCGACTGCTTCAGTGTGGTACCACATTACTACAGGATCCAAACTAGAAAAAGTCCAGAATCTGTTCAACAAGTATGTGAAAAACGCGAAACTATGAGCCTGATGAGGGCAAATCCCAGACCTATCCCACACCCAACATGCGTTAACCTCTAAAACATTTATCAAGACCAGGTTTAATTGAATGTATCAGTGTGGTACCACATTACTACGTGATCCAAACCACAAAAAACCCAGGAACCGTTCAACACGTATGTGACGAATGCGAAAGTATGTGTCTGATGAGGGCAAATCCCAGGCCTAACCTAGATCTAGCAAGCGTTATCCTCAAAAATATTGATCGAAACCAGGTTTAATGGACTGTTTCAGTGTGGTACCACAATACTACGGGATCCAAACCAGAAAAATACCCAGGATCCGTTCAACTAGTATGTGAAGAATGCGAAAGTATGTGTCTGATGAGGGCAAATCCTAGGCCTAACCTAGACAGAACATGCGTTATCCTCTAAAATATTGATCGAAACCAGGTTTAAAGGACTGCTTCAGTGTGCTACCACATTACCACGTGATCCAAACCAGATAAAACCCAGGATCCGTTCAACAAGTATGTGAAGAATGCGAAAGTATGTATCTGATGAGGGCAAATCCCAGGCCTAACCTAGACAGAACATGCGTTATCCTCTAAAACATTTATCAAGACCAGGTTTAATTGAATGTATCAGTGTGGTACCACATTACTACGTGATCCAAACCACAAAAAACCCAGGCACCGTTCAAGAAGTATGTGACGAATGCGAAAGTATGTGTCTGATGAGGGCAAATCCCAGGCGTAACCTAGATCCAGCATGCGTTATCCTCAAAAATATTGATCGAAACCAGGTTTAATGGCCTGTTTCAGTGTGGTACGACAATACTACGGGATCCAAACCAGAAAAATACCCAGGATCCGTTCAACTAGTATGTGAAGAATGCGAAAGTATGTGTCTGATGAGGGCAAATCCTAGGCCTAACCTAGACAGAACATGCGTTATCCTCTAAAATATTGATCGAAACCAGGTTTAATGGACTGTTTCAGTGTGCTACCACATTACTACCTGATCCAAACCAGATAAAACCCAGGATCCGTTCAACAAGTATGTGAAGAATGCGAAAGTATGTATCTGATGAGGGCAAATCCCAGGCCTAACCTAGACCTAAGATGAGTAATCCTCAAAAATATTGATCGAAAACAGGTTTAATCGACTGTTTCAGTGTGGTACCACATTACTATGTGATCCAAACCAGAAAAAAACCCAGGATCTGTACAACAAGTATATGAAGAATGCGAAAGTATGGGCCTGACGAGGGCAAATCCCGGACCTATCCCAGACATAACTTGCGTTATCTTCTAAAATATTGATCGAGAACAGGTTTAACCGACTATTTCAGTGTGGTACCACATTACTGCGTGATCCAAACCAGAAAAATACCCAGGATCTGTTCAACAAGTATGTGAAGAACGCGGAAATATGACCCTGATGAGGGCAAATCCCGGGCCTAACCTAGACCTAACATGCGTTATCCTCAAAGATATTGACCGAAACCAGGTTTAATCGACTGTTTCAGTGTGGTACCACATTACTACCTGATCCAAACTAGAAAAATACCCAGGATCTGTTCAACAAGTATGTGAAGAACGCGAAAATATGACCCTGATGAGGGCAAATCCCAGACCTATACCAGACCTAACTTGCGTTTTCCTCTAAAATATTGATCGAAACTGGGTTTAATTTACTGTTTTAGAGTGGTACCACAATACTACGTGATCCAATCCAGAAAAAGCCCAGGATCTAGCCATGAAGTATGAGAAATATGCGAAATTATGAGCCTGATTAGGGCAAATCCTAGACATAACCCAGATCTAACATGCGTTATCCTCTAAAATATTTATCAAGACCAGGATTAATTGAATGTTTCAGTGTGGTACCACAATACTACGGGATCCAAACCGGAAAAAGCCCAGAATCTGGCCACCAAGTATGAGAAATATGCGAATGTACGAGCCTGATCAGGGCAAATCCCAGACCTAACTTGCGTTGTCCTCTAAAATATTGATCGAAACCAGGTTTAATCGACTGTTTCAGTGTGGTACCACATTACTATGTGATCCAAACCAGAAAAATACCCAGGATCTGTTCAACAAGTATGTTAAGAACGCGGAAATATGACCCTGATGAGGGCAAATCCAAGACCTATCCCAGACCTAACTTGCGTTGTCCTCTAAAATATTGATGGAATCCAGGTTTAATCGACTGTTTCAGTGTGGTACCACATTACTACGTGATCCAAACCAGAAAAAACCCAGGATCTGTTCAACATGTATGTGGAAAATGCGAAAGTATGTGTCTGATGAGGGCAAATCCCAGGCCTAACCTAGGCAGGACATGCGTTATCCTCTAAAATATTGATCGAAAGCAGGTTTAATCGACTGTTTCAGTGTGGTACTACATTACTACCTGATCCAAACCAGAAAAATTCCCAGGATCTGTTCAACAAGTATGTGAAGAACGCGAAAATATGACCCTGATGAGGGCAAATCCAAGACCTATCCCAGACCTAACTTGCGTTGTCCTCTAAAATATTGATGGAATGCAGGTTTAATCGACTGTTTCAGTGTGGTACCACATTACTACGTGATCCAAACCAGAAAAAACCCAGGATCTGTTCAACATGTATGTGGAAAATGCGAAAGTATGTGTCTGATGAGGGCAAATCCCAGGCCTAACCTAGGCAGGACATGCGTTATCCTCTAAAATATTGATCGAAAGCAGGTTTAATCGACTGTTTCAGTGTGGTACCACAATACTACGGGATCCAAACCAGAAAAAGCCCAGGATCTGTTCAACATGTATGTGGAAAATGCGAAAGTATGTGTCTGATGAGGGTAAATCCCAGGCCTAACCTAGGCAGGACATGCGTTATCCTCTAAAATATTGATCGAAAGCAGGTTTAATCGACTGTTTCAGTGTGGTACTACATTACTACCTGATCCAAACCAGAAAAATTCCCAGGATCTGTTCAACAAGTATGTGAAGAACGCGAAAATATGACCCTGATGAGGGCAAATCCAAGACCTATCCCAGACCTAACTTGCGTTGTCCTCTAAAATATTGATGGAATCCAGGTTTAATTGACTGTTTCAGTGTGGTACCACATTACTTCGTGATGCAATCCAGAAAAAGCCCTGGATCTAGCCATCAAGTATGAGTAATATGCGAAAGTATGAGCCTGATGAGGGCAAATCCTAGACCTAACCCAGACCTAACATGCGTTATCCTCTAAAATAATTAACAAGACCAGGTTTAATTGAATGCTTCAGTGTGGTACCACATTACTACGTGATCCAAACTAGAAAATGTCCAGAATCTGGCCATCAAGTATGAGAAATATGCGAAAGTACGAGCCGGATGAGAGCTAATCCCAGACCTAACCATGACCTAACATGCGTTATTCTCTAAAATATTGATCGAAACCAGGTTTAATGGACTGTTTCAGTGTGCTACCACATTACTACGTGATCCAAACCAGAAAAAACCCGGAATCCGTTCAACAAGTATGTGAAGAATGCGAAAGTATGTGTCTGATGAGGGCAAATCCCAGGCCTAACCTAGACCTAACATGCGTTACCCTCCAAAATATTGATCGAAACCAGGTTTAATGGACTGTTTCAGTGTGCTACCACATTACTACGTGATCCAAACCAGAAAAAACCCAGGATCCGTTCAACAAGTATGTGAAGAATGCGAATGTATGTGTCTGATGAGGGCAAATCCTAGGCCTAACCTAGACAGAACATGCGTTATCCTCTAAAATATTCATCGAAACCAGGTTTAATGGACTGTTTCAGTGTGCTACCACATTACTACGTGATCCAAACCAGATAAAACCCAGGATCCGTTCAAGTATGTGAAGAATGCGAAAGTATGTGTCTGATGAGGGCAAATCCCAGGCCTAACCTAGACCTAACATGCGTTACCCTCCAAAATATTGATCGAAACCAGGTTTAATGGACTGTTTCAGTGTGCTACCACATTACTACGTGATCCAAACCAGAAAAAACCCAGGATCCGTTCAACAAGTATGTGAAGAATGCGAATGTATGTGTCTGATGAGGGCAAATCCTAGGCCTAACCTAGACAGAACATGCGTTATCCTCTAAAATATTGATCGAAACCAGGTTTAATGGACTGTTTCAGTGTGCTACCACATTACTACGTGATCCAAACCAGATAAAACCCAGGATCCGTTCAAGTATGTGAAGAATGCGAAAGTATGTATCTGATGAGGGCAAATCCCAGGCCTAACCAAGACCTAACATGCGTTACTCTCAAAAATACGGATCGAAACCAGGTTTAATCGACTGTTTCAGTGTGGTACCACATTACAATGTGATCCAAACCAGAAAAAAACCCAGGATCTGTACAACAAGTAGTGTGAAGAACGCGGAAATGTGACCCTGATGAGGGCAAATCCAAGATCTATCCCAGACCTAACTTGCGTTGTCCTCTAAAATATTGATGGAATCCAGGTTTAATCGACTGTTTCAGTGTGGTACCACATTACTACGTGATCCAAACCAGAAAAAACCCAGGATCTGTTCAACATGTATGTGGAAAATGCGAAAGTATGTGTCTGATGAGGGCAAATCCCAGGCCTAACCTAGGCAGGACATGCGTTATCCTCTAAAATATTGATCGAAAGCAGGTTTAATCGACTGTTTCAGTGTGGTACTACATTACTACCTGATCCAAACCAGAAAAATTCCCAGGATCTGTTCAACAAGTATGTGAAGAATGCGAAAATATGACCCTGATGAGGGCAAATCCTAGACCTAACCCAGACCTAACATGCGTTATCCTCTAAAATATTTATCAAGACCAACTTTAATTGAATGTTTCAGTGTGGTACCACATTACTACGTGATCAAAACCTGTAAAAACCCAGGATCTGTTTAACAAGTATGTGGAGAATGCGAAAGTATGTGTCTGATGAGGGCAATTCCCAGGCCTAACCTAGACATAAAATGCGTTGTCCTCGAAAATATTGATCGAAACCAGGTTTAATCGACTGCTTCAGTGTGGTACCACATTACTACAGGATCCAAACTAGAAAAAGTCCAGAATCTGTTCAACAAGTATATGAAAAACGCGAAACTATGAGCCTGATGAGGGCAAATCCCAGACCTATCCCACACCCAACATGCGTTATCCTCTAAAACATTCATCAAGACCAGGTTTAATTGAATGTATCAGTGTGGTACCACATTACTACGTGATCAAAACCTGTAAAAACCCAGGACCTGTTTAACAAGTATGTGGAGAATGCGAAAGTATGTGTCTGATGAGGGCAATTCCCAGGCCTAACCTAGACATAAAATGCGTTGTCCTCTAAAATATTGATCGAAACCAGGTTTAATCGACTGCTTCAGTGTGGTACCACATTACTACAGGATCCAAACTAGAAAAAGTCCAGAATCTGTTCAACAAGTATGTGAAAAACGCGGAACTATGAGCCTGATGAGGGCAAATCCCAGACCTATCCCACACCCAACATGCGTTATCCTCTAAAACATTCATCAAGACCAGGTTTAATTGAATGTATCAGTGTGGTACCACATTACTACGTGATCCAAACCACAAAAAACCCAGGAACCGTTCAACAAGTATGTGACGAATGCGAAAGTATGTGTCTGATGAGGGCAAATCCCAGGCCTAACCTAGATCTAGCATGCGTTATCCTCAAAAATATTGATCGAAACCAGGTTTAATGGACTGTTTCAGTGTGGTACCACAATACTACGGGATCCAAACCAGAAAAATACCCAGGATCCGTTCAACTAGTATGTGAAGAATGCGAAAGTATGTGTCTGATGAGGGCAAATCCTAGGCCTAACCTAGACAGAACATGCGTTATCCTCTAAAATATTGATCGAAACCAGGTTTAAAGGACTGTTTCAGTGTGCTACCACATTACTACGTGATCCAAACCAGATAAAACCCAGGATCCGTTCAACAAGTATGTGAAGAATGCGAAAGTATGTGTCTGATGAGGGCAAATCCTAGGCCTAACCTAGACAGAACATGCGTTATCCTCTAAAATATTGATCGAAACCAGGTTTAATGGACTGTTTCAGTGTGCTACCACATTACTACGTGATCCAAACCAGATAAAACCCAGGATCCGTTCAACAAGTATGTGAAGAATGCGAAAGTATGTATCTGATGAGTGAAAATCCCAAACCTAACCTAGACCTAACATGCGTTATCCTCAAAAATACTCATCGAAACCTGGTTTAATCGATTGTTTCAGTGTGGTACCACATTACTACCTGACCCAAACCAGAAAAAACCCAGGATCTGTTCAACAAGTATGTGAAGAATGCGAAAGTATGAGTCTGATGAGTGAAAATCCCAGACCTATCCCAGACCAAACTTGCGTTGTCCTCTAAAATATTGATGGAAACCAGGTTTCATTGACTGTTTCAGTGTGGTACCACATTACTACGTGATCCAATCCAGAAAAAGCCCTGGATCTAGCCATCATGTATGAGAAATATGCGAAGGTATGAGCCTGATGAGGGCAAATCCTAAACCTAACCCAGACCTAACATGCGTTATCCTCTAAAATATTTATCAAGACCAGGTTTAATTGAATGTTTCAGTGTGGTACCACATTACTACGTGATCCAAACCTGAAAAAACCCAGGATCTGTTCAACAAGTATGTGGAGAATGCGAAAGTATGTGTCTGATGAGGGCAAATCCCAGGCCTAACCTAGACATAACATGCGTTATCCTCTAAAATATTGATCGAAACCAGGTTAAATGGACTGTTTCAGTGTGGTACCACATTACTACAGGATCCAAACCAGAAAAAAACCCAGGATCTGTACAACAAGTAGTGTGAAGAACGCGGAAATATGACCCTGATGAGGGCAAATCCAAGACCTATCCCAGACCTAACTTGCGTTGTCCTCTAAAATATTGATGGAATCCAGGTTTAATTGACTGTTTCAGTGTGGTACCACATTACTACGTGATCAAATCCAGAAAAAGCCCTGGATCTAGCCATCAAGTATGAGTAATATGCGAAAGTATGAGCCTGATGGGGGCAAATCCTAGACCTAACCCAGACCTAACATGCGTTACCCTCTCAAATATTTATCAAGACCAGGTTTAATTGAATGCTTCAGTGTGGTACCACATTACTACGTGATTCGAACCAGAAAAAAACCCAGGATCTGTTCAACAAGTATGTGAAGTATGCGAAAGTATGAGCCTGATGAGGGCAAATCCTAGACCTAACCCAGACCTAACATGCGTTATCCTCTAAAATATTTATCAAGACCAACTTTAATTGAATGTTTCAGTGTGGTACCACATTACTACGTGATCAAAACCTGTAAAAACCCAGGACCTGTTTAACAAGTATGTGGAGAATGCGAAAGTATGTGTCTGATGAGGGCAATTCCCAGGCCTAACCTAGACATAAAATGCGTTGTCCTCTAAAATATTGATCGAAACCAGGTTTAATCGACTGCTTCAGTGTGGTACCACATTACTACAGGATCCAAACTAGAAAAAGTCCAGAATCTGTTCAACAAGTATGTGAAAAACGCGAAACTATGAGCCTGATGAGGGCAAATCCCAGACCTATCCCACACCCAACATGCGTTATCCTCTAAAACATTCATCAAGACCAGGTTTAATTGAATGTATCAGTGTGGTACCACATTACTACGTGATCCAAACCACAAAAAACCCAGGAACCGTTCAACAAGTATGTGACGAATGCGAAAGTATGTGTCTGATGAGGGCAAATCCCAGGCCTAACCTAGATCTAGCATGCGTTATCCTCAAAAATATTGATCGAAACCAGGTTTAATGGACTGTTTCAGTGTGGTACCACAATACTACGGGATCCAAACCAGAAAAATACCCAGGATCCGTTCAACTAGTATGTGAAGAATGCGAAAGTATGTGTCTGATGAGGGCAAATCCTAGGCCTAACCTAGACAGAACATGCGTTATCCTCTAAAATATTGATCGAAACCAGGTTTAATGGACTGTTTCAGTGTGCTACCACATTACTACGTGATCCAAACCAGATAAAACCCAGGATCCGTTCAACAAGTATGTGAAGAATGCGAAAGTATGTATCTGATGAGGGCAAATCCCAGGCCTAACCGAGACCTAACATGCGTTACTCTCAAAAATACTGATCGAAACCAGGTTTAATCGACTGTTTCAGTGTGGTACCACATTACTATGTGATCCAAACCAGAAAAAAACCCAGGATCTGTACAACAAGTATATGAAGAATGCGAAAGTATGGGCCTGACGAGGGCAAATCCCAGACCTATACCAGACCTAACTTGCGTTTTCCTCTAAAATATTGATCGAAACTGGGTTTAATTTACTGTTTCAGAGTGGTACCACAATACTACGTGATCCAATCCAGAAAAAGCCCAGGATCTAGCCATGAAGTATGAGAAATATGCGAAATTATGAGCCTGATTAGGGCAAATCCTAGACATAACCCAGATCTAACATGCGTTATCCTCTAAAATATTTATCAAGACCGGGTTTAATTGAATGTTTCAGTGTGGTACCACAATACTACGGGATCCAAACCAGAAAAAGCCCAGAATCTGGACACCAAGTATGAGAAATATGCGAATGTACGAGCCTGATCAGGGCAAATCCCAGACCTAACTTGCGTTGTCCTCTAAAATATTGATCGAAACCAGGTTTAATGGACTGTTTCAGTGTGCTACCACATTACTACGTGATCCAAAGCAGAAAAATACCCAGGATCCGTTCAACAAGTATGTGAAGAATGCGAAAGTATGTGTCTGATGAGGGCAAATCCCGGACCTATCCCAGACATAACTTGCGTTATCCTCTAAAATATTGGGCGAAACCAGGTTTAATCGACTATTTCAGTGTGGTACCACATTACTACGTGATCCAAACCAGAAAAATACCCAGGATCTGTTCAACAAGTATGTGGAGAACGCGGAAATATGACCCTGATGAGGGCAAATCGCGGGCCTAACCTAGGCCTAACATGAGTTATCCTCAAAAATATTGACCGAAACCAGGTTTAATCGACTGTTTCAGTGTGGTACCACATTACTACCTGATCCAAACCAGAAAAATACCCAGGATCTGTTCAACAAGTATGTGAAGAACGCGAAAATATGACCCTGATGAGGGCAAATCCCAGACCTATACCAGACCTAACTTGCGTTGTTCTCTATAATATTGATGGAAACCAGGTTTAATTGACTGTTTCAGTGTGGTACCACATTACTACGTGATCCAATCCAGAAAAAAACCCAGGATCTGTACAACAAGTATGTGAACAATGCGAAAGTATGAGCCTGACGAGGGCAAATCCCGGACCTATCCCAGACATAACTTGCGTTATCCTCTAAAATATTGACCGAAATCAGGTTTAATCGACTATTTCAGTGTGGTACCACATTACTACCTGATCCAAACCAGAAAAAACCCAGGATCTGTACAACAAGTATGTGAAGAATGCGAAAGTATGAGCCTGACGAGGGCAAATCCCGCACCTATCCCAGACATAACTTGCGTTATCCTCTAAAATATTGATCGAAACCAGGTTTAATCGACTATTTCAGTGTGGTACCACATTACTACCTGATCCAAACCAGAAAAATACCCAGGATCTGTTCAACAAGTATGTGAAGAACGCGAAAATATGTGTCTGTTGAGGGAAAATCCCAGGCCTCACCTAGACCTAACATGCGTTACCCACAAAAATATTTGTCAAGACCAGGTTTAATTGAATGTTTCTGTGTAGTACCACATTACTACGTGATCCAAACCAGAAAAAACCCAGGATCTGTTCAACAAGTATGTGAAAAACGCGAAACTATGAGCGTGATGAGGGCAAATCCCAGACCTATCCCAGATCTAACATGCGTTATCCTGTAAAATATTTATCAAGACCAGGTTTAATTGAATGTTTCAGTGTGGTACCACATTACTACGTGATCCAAACCACAAAAAACCCAGGATCCGTTCAACAAGTATGTGAAGAATGCGAAAGTATGTGTCTGTTGAGGGAAAATCCCAGGCCTCACCTAGACCTAACATGCGTTACCCACAAAAATATTTGTCAAGACCAGGTTTAATTGAATGTTTCTGTGTAGTACCACATTACTACGTGATCCAAACCAGAAAATACCCAGGATCTGTTCAACATGTAGTGGAAAATGCGAAAGTATGTGTCTGATGAGGGCAAATCCCAGGCCTAACCTAGACAGGACATGCGTTATCCTCTAAAATATTGATCGAAACCAGGTTTAGTCGACTGTTTCAGTGTGGTACCACATTACTACCTGATCCAAACCAGAAAAATACCCAGGATCTGTTCAACAAGTATGTGAAGAACGCGAAAATATGACCCTGATGAGGGCAAATCCAAGACCTATCCCAGACCTAACTTGCGTTGTCCTCTAAAATATTGATGGAATCCAGGTTTAATTGACTGTTTCAGTGTGGTACCACATTACTACGTGATCCAATCCAGAAAAAGCCCTGGATCTAGCTATCAAGTATGAGTAACATGCGAAAGTATGAGCCTGATGAGGGCAAATCCTAGACCTAACCCAGACCTAACATGCGTTATCCTCTAAAATATTTATCAAGACCAACTTTAATTGAATGTTTCAGTGTGGTACCACATTACTACGTGATCCAAACCTGAAAAAACCCAGGATCTGTTCAACAAGTATGTGGAGAATGCGAAAGTATGTGTCTGATGAGGGCAATTCCCAGGCCTAACCTAGACATAACATGCGTTGTCCTGTAAAATATTGACGGAAACCAGGTTTAATCGACTGCTTCAGTGTGGTACCACATTACTATGTGATCCAATCCAGAAACATACCCAGGATCTGTTCAACAAGTATGTGAAGAACGCGGAAATATGACCCTGATGAGGGCAAATCCCGGGCCTAACCTAGACCTAACATGAGTTGTCCTCAAAAATATTGATCGAATCCAGGTTTAATCGACTGTTTCAGTGTGGTACCACATTACTACCTGATCCAAACCAGAAAAATACCCAGGATCTGTTCAACAAGTATGTGAAGAACGCGAAAATATGACCCTGATGAGGGCAAATCCCAGACCTATACCAGACTTAACTTGCGTTGTCCTCTAAAATATTGATGGAAACCAGGTTTAATTGACTGTTTCAGTGTGGTACCACATTACTACGTGATCAAATCCAGAAAAAGCCCTGGATCTAGCCATCAAGTATGAGTAATATGCGAAAGTATGAGCCTGATGGGGGCAAATCCTAGACCTAACCCAGACCTAACATGCGTTATCCTCTCAAATATTTATCAAGACCAGGTTTAATTGAATGCTTCAGTGTGGTACCACATTACTACGTGATCCAAACCTGAAAAAACCCAGGATCCGTTCAACAAGTATGTGAAGAATGCGAAAGTATGTGTCTGTTGAAGGAAAATCCCAGGCCTCACCTAGACCTAACATGCGTTACCCTCAAAAATATTTGTCAAGTCCAGGTTTAATTGAATGTTTCTGTGTGGTACCACATTACTACGTGATCCAAACCAGAAAAAACCCAGGATCTGTTCAACATGTAGTGGAAAATGCGAAAGTATGTGTCTGATGAGGGCAAATCCCAGGCCTAACCTAGACAGGACATGCGTTATCCTCTAAAATATTGATCGAAACCAGGTTTAGTCGACTGTTTCAGTGTGGTACCACATTACTACCTGATCCAAACCAGAAAAATACCCAGGATCTGTACAACAAGTATGTGAAGAATGCGAAAGTATGAGCCTGATGAGGGCAAATCCCGGACCTATCCCAGACATAACTTGCGTTATCCTCTAAAATATTGATCGAAACCAGTTTTAATCGACTATTTCAGTGAGGTACCACATTACTACGTGATCCAAACCAGAAAAATACCCAGGATCTGTTCAACAAGTATGTGAAGAACGCGGAAATATGACCCTGATGAGGGCAAATCCCAGGCCTAACCTAGACATAACATGCGTTATCCTATAAAATATTGATCGAAACCAGGTAAAATGGACTGTTTTAGTGAGGTACCGCATTACTACAGGATCCAAACTAGAAAAAGTCCACAATCTGGCCATCAAGTATGAGAAATATGCGAATGTACGAGCCGGATGAGAGCAAATCCCAGACCTATCCCAGACCCAACATGCGTTATCCTCTAAAACATTTATCAAGACCAGGTTTAATTGAATGTTTCAGTGTGGTACCACATTACTGCGTGATCCAAACCACAAAAAACCCAGGATCCGTTCAACAAGTATGTGACGAATGCGAAAGTATGTCTCTGATGAGGGCAAATCCCAGGCCTAACATAGATCTAACATGCGTTATCCTCAAAAATATTGATCGAAACCAGGTTTAATGGACTGTTTCAGTGTGCTACCACATTACTACGTGATCCAAAGCAGAAAAATACCCAGGATCCGTTCAACAAGTATGTGAAGAACGCGAAAATATGACCCTGATGAGGGCAAATCCCAGACCTATCCCAGACCTAACTTGCGTTGTCCTCTAAAATATTGATCGAAACCAGGTTTAATGGACTGTTTCAGTGTGGTACCACAATACTACGGGATCCAAACCAGAAAAAGCCCAGGATCCGTTCAACAAGTATGTGACGAATGCGAAAGTATGTGTCTGATGAGGGCAAATCCCAGGCCTAACCTAGATCTAACATGCGTTATCCTCAAAAATATTGATCGAAACCAGGTTTAATGGACTGTTTCAGTGTGCTACCACATTACTACGTGATCCAAAGCAGAAAAATACCCAGGATCCGTTCAACAAGTATGTGAAGAATGCGAAAGTATGTGTCTGATGAGCGAAAATCCCAGGCCTAACCTAGACCTAACATGCGTTATCCTCTAAAATATTGATCGAAACCAGGTTTAATGGACTGTTTCAGTGTGCTACCACATTACTACGTGATCCAAATCAGAAAAAACCCAGGATCCGTTCAACAAGTATGTGAAGAATGCGAAAGTATGTGTCTGATGAGGACAAATCCCGGACCTATCCCAGACATAACTTGCGTTATCCTCTAAAATATTGATCGAAACCAGGTTTAATGGACTGTTTCAGTGTGGTACCACAATACTACGGGATCCAAACCAGAAAAAGCCCAGGATCCGTTCAACAAGTATGTGACGAATGCGAAAGTATGTGTCTGATGAGGGCAAATCCCAGGCCTAACCTAGATCTAACATGCGTTATCCTCAAAAATATTGATCGAAACCAGGTTTAATGGACTGTTTCAGTGTGCTACCACATTACTACGTGATCCAAAGCAGAAAAATACCCAGGATCCGTTCAACAAGTATGTGGAGAATGCGAAAGTATGTGTCTGATGAGGGCAATTCCCAGGCCTAACCTAGACATAACATGCGTTGTCCTGTAAAATATTGACGGAAACCAGGTTTAATCGACTGCTTCAGTGTGGTACCACATTACTATGTGATCCAAACCAGAAAAATACCCAGGATCTGTTCAACAAGTATGTGAAGAACGCGGAAATATGACCCTGATGAGGGCAAATCCCGGGCCTAACCTAGACCTAACATGAGTTGTCCTCAAAAATATTGATCGAATCCAGGTTTAATCGACTGTTTCAGTGTGGTACCACATTACTACCTGATCCAAACCAGAAAAATACCCAGGATCTGTTCAACAAGTATGTGAAGAACGCGAAAATATGACCCTGATGAGGGCAAATCCCAGACCTATACCAGACTTAACTTGCGTTGTCCTCTAAAATATTGATGGAAACCAGGTTTAATTGACTGTTTCAGTGTGGTACCACATTACTACGTGATCAAATCCAGAAAAAGCCCTGGATCTAGCCATCAAGTATGAGTAATATGCGAAAGTATGAGCCTGATGGGGGCAAATCCTAGACCTAACCCAGACCTAACATGCGTTATCCTCTCAAATATTTATCAAGACCAGGTTTAATTGAATGCTTCAGTGTGGTACCACATTACTACGTGATCCAAACCTGAAAAAACCCAGGATCCGTTCAACAAGTATGTGAAGAATGCGAAAGTATGTGTCTGTTGAAGGAAAATCCCAGGCCTCACCTAGACCTAACATGCGTTACCCTCAAAAATATTTGTCAAGTCCAGGTTTAATTGAATGTTTCTGTGTGGTACCACATTACTACGTGATCCAAACCAGAAAAAACCCAGGATCTGTTCAACATGTAGTGGAAAATGCGAAAGTATGTGTCTGATGAGGGCAAATCCCAGGCCTAACCTAGACAGGACATGCGTTATCCTCTAAAATATTGATCGAAACCAGGTTTAGTCGACTGTTTCAGTGTGGTACCACATTACTACCTGATCCAAACCAGAAAAATACCCAGGATCTGTACAACAAGTATGTGAAGAATGCGAAAGTATGAGCCTGATGAGGGCAAATCCCGGACCTATCCCAGACATAACTTGCGTTATCCTCTAAAATATTGATCGAAACCAGTTTTAATCGACTATTTCAGTGAGGTACCACATTACTACGTGATCCAAACCAGAAAAATACCCAGGATCTGTTCAACAAGTATGTGAAGAACGCGGAAATATGACCCTGATGAGGGCAAATCCCAGGCCTAACCTAGACATAACATGCGTTATCCTATAAAATATTGATCGAAACCAGGTAAAATGGACTGTTTTAGTGAGGTACCGCATTACTACAGGATCCAAACTAGAAAAAGTCCACAATCTGGCCATCAAGTATGAGAAATATGCGAATGTACGAGCCGGATGAGAGCAAATCCCAGACCTATCCCAGACCCAACATGCGTTATCCTCTAAAACATTTATCAAGACCAGGTTTAATTGAATGTTTCAGTGTGGTACCACATTACTGCGTGATCCAAACCACAAAAAACCCAGGATCCGTTCAACAAGTATGTGACGAATGCGAAAGTATGTCTCTGATGAGGGCAAATCCCAGGCCTAACATAGATCTAACATGCGTTATCCTCAAAAATATTGATCGAAACCAGGTTTAATGGACTGTTTCAGTGTGCTACCACATTACTACGTGATCCAAAGCAGAAAAATACCCAGGATCCGTTCAACAAGTATGTGAAGAACGCGAAAATATGACCCTGATGAGGGCAAATCCCAGACCTATCCCAGACCTAACTTGCGTTGTCCTCTAAAATATTGATCGAAACCAGGTTTAATGGACTGTTTCAGTGTGGTACCACAATACTACGGGATCCAAACCAGAAAAAGCCCAGGATCCGTTCAACAAGTATGTGACGAATGCGAAAGTATGTGTCTGATGAGGGCAAATCCCAGGCCTAACCTAGATCTAACATGCGTTATCCTCAAAAATATTGATCGAAACCAGGTTTAATGGACTGTTTCAGTGTGCTACCACATTACTACGTGATCCAAAGCAGAAAAATACCCAGGATCCGTTCAACAAGTATGTGAAGAATGCGAAAGTATGTGTCTGATGAGCGAAAATCCCAGGCCTAACCTAGACCTAACATGCGTTATCCTCTAAAATATTGATCGAAACCAGGTTTAATGGACTGTTTCAGTGTGCTACCACATTACTACGTGATCCAAATCAGAAAAAACCCAGGATCCGTTCAACAAGTATGTGAAGAATGCGAAAGTATGTGTCTGATGAGGACAAATCCCGGACCTATCCCAGACATAACTTGCGTTATCCTCTAAAATATTGATCGAAACCAGGTTTAATCGACTATTTCAGTGTGGTACCACATTACTACGTGATCCAAACCAGAAAAATACCCAGGATCTGTTCAACAAGTATGTGGAGAACGCGGAAATATGAGACTGACGAGGGCAAATCCCAGACCTATCCCAGACCTAACTTGCGTTGTCCTCTAAAATATTGATCGAAACCAGGTTTAATCGACTGTTTCAGTGTGGTACCACATTACTATGTGATCCAAACCAGAAAAAAACCCAGGAACTGTACAACAAGTATGTGAAGAATGCGAAAGTATGAGCCTGACGAAGGCAAATCCCGGACCTATCCCAGACATAACTTGCGTTATCCTCTAAAATATTGATCGAAACAAGGTTTAATCGACTATTTCAGTGTGGTACCACATTACTACGTGATCCAAACCAGAAAAATACCCTGGATCTGTTCAACAAGTATGTGGAGAACGCGGAAATATGACCCTGATGAGGGCAAATCCCGGGCCTAACCTAGACCTAACATGAGTTATCCTCAAAAATATTGACCGAAACCAGGTTTAATCGACTGTTTCAGTGTGGTACCACATTACTACCTGATCCAAACCAGAAAAATACCCAGGATCTGTTCAACAAGTATGTGAAGAACGCGAAAATATGACCCTGATGAGGGCAAATCCCAGACCTATACCAGACCTAACTTGCGTTGTTCTCTATAATATTGATGGAAACCAGGTTTAATTGACTGTTTCAGTGTGGTACCACATTGCTACGTGATCCAATCCAGAAAAAAACCCAGGATCTGTACAACAAGTATGTGAACAATGCGAAAGTATGAGCCTGACGAGGGCAAATCCCGGACCTATCCCAGACATAACTTGCGTTATCCTCTAAAATATTGACCGAAATCAGGTTTAATCGACTATTTCAGTGTGGTACCACATTACTACCTGATCCAAACCAGAAAAAACCCAGGATCTGTACAACAAGTATGTGAAGAATGCGAAAGTATGAGCCTGACGAGGGCAAATCCCGCACCTATCCCAGACATAACTTGCGTTATCCTCTAAAATATTGATCGAAACCAGGTTTAATCGACTATTTCAGTGTGGTACCGCATTACTACCTGATCCAAACCAGAAAAATACCCAGGATCTGTTCAACATGTATGTGAAGAACGCGAAAATATGACCCTGGTGAGGGCAAATCCCAGACCCATCCCAGACCTAACTTGCGTTGTCCTCTAAAATATTGATGGAATCCAGGTTTAATTGACCGTTTCAGTGTGGTACCACATTAGTACGTGATCCAATCCAGAAAAAGCCCTGGATCTAGCCATCAAGTATGAGTAACATGCGAAAGTATGAGCCTGATGAGGGCAAATCATAGACCTTACCCAGACCTATCATGCGTTATCCTCTAAAATATTGATCGAAACCAGGTTAAATGGACTGTCTCAGTGTGGTACCACATTACTACAGGATCCAAACTTGAAAAAGCCCAGAGTCTGGTCATCAAGTATGAGATATATGCGAAAGTACGAGCGTGATGAGAGCAAATCCCAGACCTAACCATGACCTAACATGCGTTATTCACTAAAATATTGATCGAAACCAGATTTAATGGACTGTTTCAGTGTGGTACCACATTACTACCTGATCCAAACCAGAAAAAACCCAGGATCTGTTCAACAAGTATGTGAAAAACGCGAAACTATGAGCGTGATGAGGGCAAATCCCAGACCTATCCCAGATCTAACATGCGTTATCCTGTAAAATATTTATCAAGACCAGGTTTAATTGAATGTTTCAGTGTGGTACCACATTACTACGTGATCCAAACCACAAAAAACCCAGGATCCGTTCAACAAGTATGTGAAGAATGCGAAAGTATGTGTCTGTTGAAGGAAAATCCCAGGCCTCACCTAGACCTAACATGCGTTACCCTCAAAAATATTTGTCAAGACCAGGTTTAATTGAATGTTTCTGTGTGGTACCACATTACTACGTGATCCAAACCAGAAAAAACCCAGGATCTGTTCAACATGTAGTGGAAAATGCGAAAGTATGTGTCTGATGAGGGCAAATCCCAGGCCTAACCTAGACAGGACATGCGTTATCCTCTAAAATATTGATCGAAACCAGGTTTAGTCGACTGTTTCAGTGTGGTACCACATTACTACCTGATCCAAGCCAGAAAAATACCCAGGATCTGTTCAACAAGTATGTGAAGAACGCGAAAATATGACCCTGATGAGGGCAAATCCCAGACCTATACCAGACTTAACTTGCGTTGTCCTCTAAAATATTGATGGAAACCAGGTTTAATTGACTGTTTCAGTGTGGTACCACATTACTACGTGATCAAATCCAGAAAAAGCCCTGGATCTAGCCATCAAGTATGAGTAATATGCGAAAGTATGAGCCTGATGGGGGCAAATCCTAGACCTAACCCAGACCTAACATGCGTTATCCTCTCAAATATTTATCAAGACCAGGTTTAATTGAATGCTTCAGTGTGGTACCACATTACTACGTGATCCAAACCTGAAAAAACCCAGGATCTGTTCAACAAGTATGTGGAGAATGCGAAAGTATGTGTCTGATGAGGGCAATTCCCAGGCCTAACCTAGACATAACATGCGTTGTCCTGTAAAATATTGACGGAAACCAGGTTTAATCGACTGCTTCAGTGTGGTACCACATTACTATGTGATCCAAACCAGAAAAATACCCAGGATCTGTTCAACAAGTATGTGAAGAACGCGGAAATATGACCCTGATGAGGGCAAATCCCGGGCCTAACCTAGACCTAACATGAGTTGTCCTCAAAAATATAGATCGAATCCAGGTTTAATCGACTGTTTCAGTGTGGTACCACATTACTACCTGATCCAAACCAGAAAAATACCCAGGATCTGTTCAACAAGTATGTGAAGAACGCGAAAATATGACCCTGATGAGGGCAAATCCCAGACCTATACCAGACTTAACTTGCGTTGTCCTCTAAAATATTGATGGAAACCAGGTTTAATTGACTGTTTCAGTGTGGTACCACATTACTACGTGATCAAATCCAGAAAAAGCCCTGGATCTAGCCATCAAGTATGAGTAATATGCGAAAGTATGAGCCTGATGGGGGCAAATCCTAGACCTAACCCAGACCTAACATGCGTTATCCTCTCAAATATTTATCAAGACCAGGTTTAATTGAATGCTTCAGTGTGGTACCACATTACTACGTGATCCAAACCTGAAAAAACCCAGGATCCGTTCAACAAGTATGTGAAGAATGCGAAAGTATGTGTCTGTTGAAGGAAAATCCCAGGCCTCACCTAGACCTAACATGCGTTACCCTCAAAAATATTTGTCAAGACCAGGTTTAATTGAATGTTTCTGTGTGGTACCACATTACTACGTGATCCAAACCAGAAAAAACCCAGGATCTGTTCAACATGTAGTGGAAAATGCGAAAGTATGTGTCTGATGAGGGCAAATCCCAGGCCTAACCTAGACAGGACATGCGTTATCCTCTAAAATATTGATCGAAACCAGGTTTAGTCGACTGTTTCAGTGTGGTACCACATTACTACCTGATCCAAACCAGAAAAATACCCAGGATCTGTACAACAAGTATGTGAAGAATGCGAAAGTATGAGCCTGATGAGGGCAAATCCCGGACCTATCCCAGACATAACTTGCGTTATCCTCTAAAATATTGATCGAAACCAGTTTTAATCGACTATTTCAGTGAGGTACCACATTACTACGTGATCCAAACCAGAAAAATACCCAGGATCTGTTCAACAAGTATGTGAAGAACGCGGAAATATGACCCTGATGAGGGCAAATCCCAGGCCTAACCTAGACATAACATGCGTTATCCTATAAAATATTGATCGAAACCAGGTAAAATGGACTGTTTTAGTGAGGTACCGCATTACTACAGGATCCAAACTAGAAAAAGTCCAGAATCTGGCCATCAAGTATGAGAAATATGCGAAAGTACGAGCCGGATGAGAGCAAATCCCAGACCTATCCCAGACCCAACATGCGTTATCCTCTAAAACATTTATCAAGACCAGGTTTAATTGAATGTTTCAGTGTGGTACCACATTACTACGTGATCCAAACCACAAAAAACCCAGGATCCGTTCAACAAGTATGTGACGAATGCGAAAGTATGTCTCTGATGAGGGCAAATCCCAGGCCTAACATAGATCTAACATGCGTTATCCTCAAAAATATTGATCGAAACCAGGTTTAATGGACTGTTTCAGTGTGCTACCACATTACTACGTGATCCAAAGCAGAAAAATACCCAGGATCCGTTCAACAAGTATGTGAAGAACGCGAAAATATGACCCTGATGAGGGCAAATCCCAGACCTATCCCAGACCTAACTTGCGTTGTCCTCTAAAATATTGATCGAAACCAGGTTTAATGGACTGTTTCAGTGTGGTACCACAATACTACGGGATCCAAACCAGAAAAAGCCCAGGATCCGTTCAACAAGTATGTGACGAATGCGAAAGTATGTGTCTGATGAGGGCAAATCCCAGGCCTAACCTAGATCTAACATGCGTTATCCTCAAAAATATTGATCGAAACCAGGTTTAATGGACTGTTTCAGTGTGCTACCACATTACTACGTGATCCAAAGCAGAAAAATACCCAGGATCCGTTCAACAAGTATGTGAAGAATGCGAAAGTATGTGTCTGATGAGCGAAAATCCCAGGCCTAACCTAGACCTAACATGCGTTATCCTCTAAAATATTGATCGAAACCAGGTTTAATGGACTGTTTCAGTGTGCTACCACATTACTACGTGATCCAAATCAGAAAAAACCCAGGATCCGTTCAACAAGTATGTGAAAAATGTGAAAGTATGAGTCTGATGAGGGCAAATCCCAGACCTATCCCAGACCTAACTTGCGTTATCCCCTAAAATATTGATCGAAACCCGGTTTAATTGACTGTTTCAGTGTGGTACCACATTAGTACGTGATCCAAACCAGAAAAAGCCAGGGATCTGTTCAACAAGTATGTGAAAAACGCGAAAATATGTCCCTGATGAGGGCAAATCCCCGACCTATCCCAGACCTAACTTGCGTTGTCCTCTAAAATATTGATCGAAACCAGGTTTAATCGACTGTTTCAGTGTGGTACCACATTACTATGTGATCCAAACCAGAAAAAAACCCAGGAACTGTACAACAAGTATGTGAAGAATGCGAAAGTATGAGCCTGACGAAGGCAAATCCCGGACCTATCCCAGACATAACTTGCGTTATCCTCTAAAATATTGATCGAAACAAGGTTTAATCGACTATTTCAGTGTGGTACCACATTACTGCGTGATCCAAACCTGAAAAATACCCAGGATCTGTTCAACAAGTATGTGAAGAACGCGGAAATATGACCCTGATGTGGGCAAATCCCGGGACTAACCTAGACCTAACATGAGTTATCCTCAAAAATATTGACCGAAACCAGGTTTAATCGACTGTTTCAGTGTGGTACCACATTACTACCTGATCCAAACCAGAAAAATACCCAGGATCTGTTCAACAAGTATGTGAAGAACGCGAAAATATGACCCTGATGAGGGCAAATCCCAGACCTATACCAGACCTAACTTGCGTTGTCCTCTATAATATTGATGGAAACCAGGTTTAATTGACTGCTTCAGTGTGGTACCACATTACTACGTGATCCAATCCAGAAAAAAACCCAGGATCTGTACAACAAGTATGTGAAGAATGCGAAAGTATGAGCCTGACGAGGGCAAATCCCGGACCTATCCCAGACATAACTTGCGTTATCCTCTAAAATATTGATCGAAATCAGGTTTAATCGACTATTTCAGTGTGGTACCACATTACTACCTGATCCAAACCAGAAAAAAACCCAGGAACTGTACAACAAGTATGTGAAGAATGCGAAAGTATGAGCCTGACGAAGGCAAATCCCGGACCTATCCCAGACATAACTTGCGTTATCCTCTAAAATATTGATCGAAATCAGGTTTAGCCGACTATTTCAGTGTGGTACCACATTACTACCTGATCCAAACCAGAAAATACCCAGGATCTGTTCAACAAGTATGTGAAGAACGCGGAAATATGACCCTGATGAGGGCAAATCCCGGGCCTAACCTAGACCTAACATGAGTTATCCTCTAAAATATTGATCGAAACCAGGTTTAATCGACTATTTCAGTGTGGTACCGCATTACTACCTGATCCAAACCAGAAAAATACCCAGGATCTGTTCAACAAGTATGTGAAGAACGCGAAAATATGACCCTGATGAGGGCAAATCCCAGACCTATCCCAGACCTAACTTGCGTTGTCCTCTAAAATATTGATGGAATCCAGGTTTAATTGACTGTTTCAGTGTGGTACCACATTAGTACGTGATCCAATCCAGAAAAAGCCCTGGATCTAGCCATCAAGTATGAGTAACATGCGAAAGTATGAGCCTGATGAGGGCAAATCATAGACCTTACCCAGACCTATCATGCGTTATCCTCTAAAATATTGATCGAAACCAGGTTAAATGGACTGTCTCAGTGTGGTACCACATTACTACAGGATCCAAACTAGAAAAAGCCCAGAGTCTGGTCATCAAGTATGAGATATATGCGAAAGTACGAGCGTGATGAGAGCAAATCCCAGACCTAACCATGACCTAACATGCGTTATTCACTAAAATATTGATCGAAACCAGCTTTAATGGACTGCTTCAGTGTGGTACCACATTACTACGTGATCCAAACCACAAAAAACCCAGGATCCGTTCAACAAGTATGTGAAGAATGCGAAAGTATGTGTCTGTTGAGGGCAAATCCCAGGCCTAACCTAGACAGGACATGCGTTATCCTCTAAAATATTGATCGAAACCAGGTTTAGTCGACTGTTTCAGTGTGGTACCACATTACTACCTGATCCAAGCCAGAAAAGTACCCAGGATCTGTTCAACAAGTATGTGAAGAACGCGAAAATATGGCCCTGATGAGGGCAAATCCCAGACCTATCCCAGACCTAACTTGCGTTGTCCTCTAAAATATTGATGGAATCCAGGTTTAATTGACTGTTTCAGTGTGGTACCACATTACTACGTGATCCAATCCAGAAAAAGCCCTGGATCTAGCTATCAAGTATGAGTAACATGCGAAAGTATGAGCCTGATGAGGGCAAATCCTAGACCTAACCCAGACCTAACATGCGTTATCCTCTAAAATATTTATCAAGACCAACTTTAATTGAATGTTTCAGTGTGGTACCACATTACTACGTGATCCAAACCTGAAAAAACCCAGGATCTGTTCAACAAGTATGTGGGGAATGCGAAAGTATGTGTCTGATGAGGGCAATTCCCAGGCCTAACCTAGACATAACATGCGTTGTCCTCTAAAATATTGATGGAAACCAGGTTTAATCGACTGCTTCAGTGTGGTACCACATTACTATGTGATCCAAACCAGAAAAATACCCAGGATCTGTTCAACAAGTATGTGAAGAACGCGGAAATATGACCCTGATGAGGGCAAATCCCGGGCCTAACCTAGACCTAACATGAGTTATCCTCAAAAATATTGATCGAAACCAGGTTTAATCGACTGTTTCAGTGTGGTACCACATTACTACCTGATCCAAACCAGAAAAATACCCAGGATCTGTTCAACAAGTTTGTGAAGAACGCGAAAATATGGCCCTGATGAGGGCAAATCCAGACCTATCCCAGACCTAACTTGCGTTGTCCTCTAAAATACTGATCGAAACCAGGTTTAATGGACTGCTTCAGTGTGCTACCACAATACTACGGGATCCAAACCAGAAAAAAACCCAGGATCTGTACAACAAGTATGTGAAGAATGCGAAAGTATGAGCCTGACGAGGGCAAATCCCGGACCTATCCCAGACATAACTTGCGTTATCCTCAAAAATATTGATCGAAACCAGGTTTAATCGACTGTTTCAGTGTGGTACCACATTATTACCTGACCCAAACCAGAAAAATACCCAGGATCTGTTCAACAAGTATGTGAAGAACGCGAAAATATGGCCCTGATGAGGGCAAATCCCAGACCTATCCCAGACCTAACTTGCGTTGTCCTCTAAAATATTGATCGAAACCAGGTTTAATGGACTGTTTCAGTGTGGTACCACAATACTACGGGATCCAAACCAGAAAAAGCCCAGAATCTGGCCACCAAGTATGAGAAATATGCGAAAGCACGAGCCTGATCAGGGCAAATCCCAGACCTATCCCAGACCTAACTTGTGTTGTCCTCAAAAATATTGATCGAAACCAGGTTTAATCGACTGTTTCAGTGTGGTACCACATTACTATGTGATCCAAACCAGAAAAAAACCCAGGATCTGTACAACAAGTATGTGAAGAATGCGAAAGTATGAGCCTGACGAGGGCAAATCCCGGACCTATCCCAGACATAACTTGCGTTATCCTCAAAAATATTGATCGAAACCAGGTTTAATCGACTGTTTCAGTGTGGTACCACATTATTACCTGACCCAAACCAGAAAAATACCCAGGATCTGTTCAACAAGTATGTGAAGAACGCGAAAATATGGCCCTGATGAGGGCAAATCCCAGACCTATCCCAGACCTAACTTGCGTTGTCCTCTAAAATATTGATCGAAACCAGGTTTAATGGACTGTTTCAGTGTGGTACCACAATACTACGGGATCCAAACCAGAAAAAGCCCAGAATCTGGCCACCAAGTATGAGAAATATGCGAAAGCACGAGCCTGATCAGGGCAAATCCCAGACCTATCCCAGACCTAACTTGTGTTGTCCTCAAAAATATTGATCGAAACCAGGTTTAATCGACTGTTTCAGTGTGGTACCACATTACTATGTGATCCAAACCAGAAAAAAACCCAGGATCTGTACAACAAGTATGTGAAGAATGCGAAAGTATGAGTCTGACGAGGGCAAATCCCGGACCTATCCCAGACATAACTTGCGTTACTCTCTAAAATATTGATCGAAACCAGGTTTAATCGACTATTTCAGTGTGGTACCACATTACTACGTGATCCAAACCTGAAAAATACCCAGGATCTGTTCAACAAGTATGTGAAGAACGCGGAAATATGACCCTGATGAGGGCAAATCCCGGGCCTAACCTAGACCTAACATGAGTTGTCCTCTAAAGTATTGATCGAAACCAGGTTTAATCGACTGTTTCAGTGTGCTACCACATTACTACGTGATCCAAATCAGAAAAAACCCAGGATCCGTTCAACAAGTATGTGAAGAATGCGAAAGTATGTGTCTGATGAGGACAAATCCCGGACCTATCCCAGACATAACTTGCGTTATCCTCTAAAATATTGATCGAAACCAGGTTTAATCGACTATTTCAGTGTGGTACCACATTACTACGTGATCCAATCCAGAAAAAGCCCAGGATCTAGCCATGAAGTATGAGAAATATGCGAAATTATGAGCCTGATTAGGGCAAATCCTAGACATAACCCAGATCTAACATGCGTTATCCTCTAAAATATTTATCAAGACCGGGTTTAATTGAATGTTTCAGTGTGGTACCACAATACTACGGGATCCAAACCAGAAAAAGCCCAGAATCTGGACACCAAGTATGAGAAATATGCGAATGTACGAGCCTGATCAGGGCAAATCCCAGACCTAACTTGCGTTGTCCTCTAAAATATTGATCGAAACCAGGTTTAATCGACTGTTTCAGTGTGGTACCACATTACTATGTGATCCAAACCAGAAAAATACCCAGGATCTGTTCAACAAGTATGTTAAGAACGCGGAAATATGACCCTGATGAGGGCAAATCCCGGGCCTAACCTAGACCTAACATGCGTTATCCTCAAAGATATTGATCGAAACCAGGTTTAATCGACTGCTTCAGTGTGGTACCACATTACTACCTGATCCAAACCAGAAAAATACCCAGGATCTGTTCAACAAGTATGTGAAGAACGCGAAAATATGACCCTGATGAGGGCAAATCCCAGACCTATCCCAGACCTAACTTGCGTTGTCCTCTAAAATATTGATCGAAACCAGGTTTAATGGACTGTTTCAGTGTGGTACCACAATACTACGGGATCCAAACCAGAAAAAGCCCAGGATCCGTTCAACAAGTATGTGACGAATGCGAAAGTATGTGTCTGATGAGGGCAAATCCCAGGCCTAACCTAGATCTAACATGCGTTATCCTCAAAAATATTGATCGAAACCAGGTTTAATGGACTGTTTCAGTGTGCTACCACATTACTACGTGATCCAAAGCAGAAAAATACCCAGGATCCGTTCAACAAGTATGTGAAGAATGCGAAAGTATGTGTCTGATGAGGGCAAATCCCGGACCTATCCCAGACATAACTTGCGTTATCCTCTAAAATATTGGGCGAAACCAGGTTTAATCGACTATTTCAGTGTGGTACCACATTACTACGTGATCCAAACCAGAAAAATACCCAGGATCTGTTCAACAAGTATGTGGAGAACGCGGAAATATGACCCTGATGAGGGCAAATCGCGGGCCTAACCTAGGCCTAACATGAGTTATCCTCAAAAATATTGACCGAAACCAGGTTTAATCGACTGTTTCAGTGTGGTACCACATTACTACCTGATCCAAACCAGAAAAATACCCAGGATCTGTTCAACAAGTATGTGAAGAACGCGAAAATATGACCCTGATGAGGGCAAATCCCAGACCTATACCAGACCTAACTTGCGTTGTTCTCTATAATATTGATGGAAACCAGGTTTAATTGACTGTTTCAGTGTGGTACCACATTACTACGTGATCCAATCCAGAAAAAAACCCAGGATCTGTACAACAAGTATGTGAACAATGCGAAAGTATGAGCCTGACGAGGGCAAATCCCGGACCTATCCCAGACATAACTTGCGTTATCCTCTAAAATATTGACCGAAATCAGGTTTAATCGACTATTTCAGTGTGGTACCACATTACTACCTGATCCAAACCAGAAAAAACCCAGGATCTGTACAACAAGTATGTGAAGAATGCGAAAGTATGAGCCTGACGAGGGCAAATCCCGCACCTATCCCAGACATAACTTGCGTTATCCTCTAAAATATTGATCGAAACCAGGTTTAATCGACTATTTCAGTGTGGTACCACATTACTACCTGATCCAAACCAGAAAAATACCCAGGATCTGTTCAACAAGTATGTGAAGAACGCGAAAATATGTGTCTGTTGAGGGAAAATCCCAGGCCTCACCTAGACCTAACATGCGTTACCCACAAAAATATTTGTCAAGACCAGGTTTAATTGAATGTTTCTGTGTAGTACCACATTACTACGTGATCCAAACCAGAAAAAACCCAGGATCTGTTCAACAAGTATGTGAAAAACGCGAAACTATGAGCGTGATGAGGGCAAATCCCAGACCTATCCCAGATCTAACATGCGTTATCCTGTAAAATATTTATCAAGACCAGGTTTAATTGAATGTTTCAGTGTGGTACCACATTACTACGTGATCCAAACCACAAAAAACCCAGGATCCGTTCAACAAGTATGTGAAGAATGCGAAAGTATGTGTCTGTTGAGGGAAAATCCCAGGCCTCACCTAGACCTAACATGCGTTACCCACAAAAATATTTGTCAAGACCAGGTTTAATTGAATGTTTCTGTGTAGTACCACATTACTACGTGATCCAAACCAGAAAATACCCAGGATCTGTTCAACATGTAGTGGAAAATGCGAAAGTATGTGTCTGATGAGGGCAAATCCCAGGCCTAACCTAGACAGGACATGCGTTATCCTCTAAAATATTGATCGAAACCAGGTTTAGTCGACTGTTTCAGTGTGGTACCACATTACTACCTGATCCAAACCAGAAAAATACCCAGGATCTGTTCAACAAGTATGTGAAGAACGCGAAAATATGACCCTGATGAGGGCAAATCCAAGACCTATCCCAGACCTAACTTGCGTTGTCCTCTAAAATATTGATGGAATCCAGGTTTAATTGACTGTTTCAGTGTGGTACCACATTACTACGTGATCCAATCCAGAAAAAGCCCTGGATCTAGCTATCAAGTATGAGTAACATGCGAAAGTATGAGCCTGATGAGGGCAAATCCTAGACCTAACCCAGACCTAACATGCGTTATCCTCTAAAATATTTATCAAGACCAACTTTAATTGAATGTTTCAGTGTGGTACCACATTACTACGTGATCCAAACCTGAAAAAACCCAGGATCTGTTCAACAAGTATGTGGAGAATGCGAAAGTATGTGTCTGATGAGGGCAATTCCCAGGCCTAACCTAGACATAAGATGCGTTGTCCTGTAAAATATTGACGGAAACCAGGTTTAATCGACTGCTTCAGTGTGGTACCACATTACTATGTGATCCAAACCAGAAAAATACCCAGGATCTGTTCAACAAGTATGTGAAGAACGCGGAAATATGACCCTGATGAGGGCAAATCCCGGGCCTAACCTAGACCTAACATGAGTTGTCCTCAAAAATATTGATCGAATCCAGGTTTAATCGACTGTTTCAGTGTGGTACCACATTACTACCTGATCCAAACCAGAAAAATACCCAGGATCTGTTCAACAAGTATGTGAAGAACGCGAAAATATGACCCTGATGAGGGCAAATCCCAGACCTATACCAGACTTAACTTGCGTTGTCCTCTAAAATATTGATGGAAACCAGGTTTAATTGACTGTTTCAGTGTGGTACCACATTACTACGTGATCAAATCCAGAAAAAGCCCTGGATCTAGCCATCAAGTATGAGTAATATGCGAAAGTATGAGCCTGATGGGGGCAAATCCTAGACCTAACCCAGACCTAACATGCGTTATCCTCTCAAATATTTATCAAGACCAGGTTTAATTGAATGCTTCAGTGTGGTACCACATTACTACGTGATCCAAACCTGAAAAAACCCAGGATCCGTTCAACAAGTATGTGAAGAATGCGAAAGTATGTGTCTGTTGAAGGAAAATCCCAGGCCTCACCTAGACCTAACATGCGTTACCCTCAAAAATATTTGTCAAGTCCAGGTTTAATTGAATGTTTCTGTGTGGTACCACATTACTACGTGATCCAAACCAGAAAAAACCCAGGATCTGTTCAACATGTAGTGGAAAATGCGAAAGTATGTGTCTGATGAGGGCAAATCCCAGGCCTAACCTAGACAGGACATGCGTTATCCTCTAAAATATTGATCGAAACCAGGTTTAGTCGACTGTTTCAGTGTGGTACCACATTACTACCTGATCCAAACCAGAAAAATACCCAGGATCTGTACAACAAGTATGTGAAGAATGCGAAAGTATGAGCCTGATGAGGGCAAATCCCGGACCTATCCCAGACATAACTTGCGTTATCCTCTAAAATATTGATCGAAACCAGTTTTAATCGACTATTTCAGTGAGGTACCACATTACTACGTGATCCAAACCAGAAAAATACCCAGGATCTGTTCAACAAGTATGTGAAGAACGCGGAAATATGACCCTGATGAGGGCAAATCCCAGGCCTAACCTAGACATAACATGCGTTATCCTATAAAATATTGATCGAAACCAGGTAAAATGGACTGTTTTAGTGAGGTACCGCATTACTACAGGATCCAAACTAGAAAAAGTCCACAATCTGGCCATCAAGTATGAGAAATATGCGAAAGTACGAGCCGGATGAGAGCAAATCCCAGACCTATCCCAGACCCAACATGCGTTATCCTCTAAAACATTTATCAAGACCAGGTTTAATTGAATGTTTCAGTGTGGTACCACATTACTGCGTGATCCAAACCACAAAAAACCCAGGATCCGTTCAACAAGTATGTGACGAATGCGAAAGTATGTCTCTGATGAGGGCAAATCCCAGGCCTAACATAGATCTAACATGCGTTATCCTCAAAAATATTGATCGAAACCAGGTTTAATGGACTGTTTCAGTGTGCTACCACATTACTACGTGATCCAAAGCAGAAAAATACCCAGGATCCGTTCAACAAGTATGTGAAGAACGCGAAAATATGACCCTGATGAGGGCAAATCCCAGACCTATCCCAGACCTAACTTGCGTTGTCCTCTAAAATATTGATCGAAACCAGGTTTAATGGACTGTTTCAGTGTGGTACCACAATACTACGGGATCCAAACCAGAAAAAGCCCAGGATCCGTTCAACAAGTATGTGACGAATGCGAAAGTATGTGTCTGATGAGGGCAAATCCCAGGCCTAACCTAGATCTAACATGCGTTATCCTCAAAAATATTGATCGAAACCAGGTTTAATGGACTGTTTCAGTGTGCTACCACATTACTACGTGATCCAAAGCAGAAAAATACCCAGGATCCGTTCAACAACTATGTGAAGAATGCGAAAGTATGTGTCTGATGAGCGAAAATCCCAGGCCTAACCTAGACCTAACATGCGTTATCCTCTAAAATATTGATCGAAACCAGGTTTAATGGACTGTTTCAGTGTGCTACCACATTACTACGTGATCCAAATCAGAAAAAACCCAGGATCCGTTCAACAAGTATGTGAAGAATGCGAAAGTATGTGTCTGATGAGGACAAATCCCGGACCTATCCCAGACATAACTTGCGTTATCCTCTAAAATATTGATCGAAACCAGGTTTAATCGACTATTTCAGTGTGGTACCACATTACTACGTGATCCAAACCAGAAAAATACCCAGGATCTGTTCAACAAGTATGTGGAGAACGCGGAAATATGAGCCTGACGAGGGCAAATCCCAGACCTATCCCAGACCTAACTTGCGTTGTCCTCTAAAATATTGATCGAAACCAGGTTTAATCGACTGTTTCAGTGTGGTACCACATTACTATGTGATCCAAACCAGAAAAAAACCCAGGAACTGTACAACAAGTATGTGAAGAATGCGAAAGTATGAGCCTGACGAAGGCAAATCCCGGACCTATCCCAGACATAACTTGCGTTATCCTCTAAAATATTGATCGAAACAAGGTTTAATCGACTATTTCAGTGTGGTACCACATTACTACGTGATCCAAACCAGAAAAATACCCTGGATCTGTTCAACAAGTATGTGGAGAACGCGGAAATATGACCCTGATGAGGGCAAATCCCGGGCCTAACCTAGACCTAACATGAGTTATCCTCAAAAATATTGACCGAAACCAGGTTTAATCGACTGTTTCAGTGTGGTACCACATTACTACCTGATCCAAACCAGAAAAATACCCAGGATCTGTTCAACAAGTATGTGAAGAACGCGAAAATATGACCCTGATGAGGGCAAATCCCAGACCTATACCAGACCTAACTTGCGTTGTTCTCTATAATATTGATGGAAACCAGGTTTAATTGACTGTTTCAGTGTGGTACCACATTACTACGTGATCCAATCCAGAAAAAAACCCAGGATCTGTACAACAAGTATGTGAACAATGCGAAAGTATGAGCCTGACGAGGGCAAATCCCGGACCTATCCCAGACATAACTTGCGTTATCCTCTAAAATATTGACCGAAATCAGGTTTAATCGACTATTTCAGTGTGGTACCACATTACTACCTGATCCAAACCAGAAAAAACCCAGGATCTGTACAACAAGTATGTGAAGAATGCGAAAGTATGAGCCTGACGAGGGCAAATCCCGCACCTATCCCAGACATAACTTGCGTTATCCTCTAAAATATTGATCGAAACCAGGTTTAATCGACTATTTCAGTGTGGTACCGCATTACTACCTGATCCAAACCAGAAAAATACCCAGGATCTGTTCAACATGTATGTGAAGAACGCGAAAATATGACCCTGGTGAGGACAAATCCCAGACCCATCCCAGACCTAACTTGCGTTGTCCTCTAAAATATTGATGGAATCCAGGTTTAATTGACCGTTTCAGTGTGGTACCACATTAGTACGTGATCCAATCCAGAAAAAGCCCTGGATCTAGCCATCAAGTATGAGTAACATGCGAAAGTATGAGCCTGATGAGGGCAAATCATAGACCTTACCCAGACCTATCATGCGTTATCCTCTAAAATATTGATCGAAACCAGGTTAAATGGACTGTCTCAGTGTGGTACCACATTACTACAGGATCCAAACTTGAAAAAGCCCAGAGTCTGGTCATCAAGTATGAGATATATGCGAAAGTACGAGCGTGATGAGAGCAAATCCCAGACCTAACCATGACCTAACATGCGTTATTCACTAAAATATTGATCGAAACCAGATTTCATGGACTGTTTCAGTGTGGTACCACATTACTACCTGATCCAAACCAGAAAAAACCCAGGATCTGTTCAACAAGTATGTGAAAAACGCGAAACTATGAGCGTGATGAGGGCAAATCCCAGACCTATCCCAGATCTAACATGCGTTATCCTGTAAAATATTTATCAAGACCAGGTTTAATTGAATGTTTCAGTGTGGTACCACATTACTACGTGATCCAAACCACAAAAAACCCAGGATCCGTTCAACAAGTATGTGAAGAATGCGAAAGTATGTGTCTGTTGAAGGAAAATCCCAGGCCTCACCTAGACCTAACATGCGTTACCCTCAAAAATATTTGTCAAGACCAGGTTTAATTGAATGTTTCTGTGTGGTACCACATTACTACGTGATCCAAACCAGAAAAAACCCAGGATCTGTTCAACATGTAGTGGAAAATGCGAAAGTATGTGTCTGATGAGGGCAAATCCCAGGCCTAACCTAGACAGGACATGCGTTATCCTCTAAAATATTGATCGAAACCAGGTTTAGTCGACTGTTTCAGTGTGGTACCACATTACTACCTGATCCAAACCAGAAAAATACCCAGGATCTGTTCAACAAGTATGTGAAGAACGCGAAAATATGACCCTGATGAGGGCAAATCCCAGACCTATACCAGACTTAACTTGCGTTGTCCTCTAAAATATTGATGGAAACCAGGTTTAATTGACTGTTTCAGTGTGGTACCACATTACTACGTGATCAAATCCAGAAAAAGCCCTGGATCTAGCCATCAAGTATGAGTAATATGCGAAAGTATGAGCCTGATGGGGGCAAATCCTAGACCTAACCCAGACCTAACATGCGTTATCCTCTCAAATATTTATCAAGACCAGGTTTAATTGAATGCTTCAGTGTGGTACCACATTACTACGTGATCCAAACCTGAAAAAACCCAGGATCTGTTCAACAAGTATGTGGAGAATGCGAAAGTATGTGTCTGATGAGGGCAATTCCCAGGCCTAACCTAGACATAACATGCGTTGTCCTGTAAAATATTGACGGAAACCAGGTTTAATCGACTGCTTCAGTGTGGTACCACATTACTATGTGATCCAAACCAGAAAAATACCCAGGATCTGTTCAACAAGTATGTGAAGAACGCGGAAATATGACCCTGATGAGGGCAAATCCCGGGCCTAACCTAGACCTAACATGAGTTGTCCTCAAAAATATAGATCGAATCCAGGTTTAATCGACTGTTTCAGTGTGGTACCACATTACTACCTGATCCAAACCAGAAAAATACCCAGGATCTGTTCAACAAGTATGTGAAGAACGCGAAAATATGACCCTGATGAGGGCAAATCCCAGACCTATACCAGACTTAACTTGCGTTGTCCTCTAAAATATTGATGGAAACCAGGTTTAATTGACTGTTTCAGTGTGGTACCACATTACTACGTGATCAAATCCAGAAAAAGCCCTGGATCTAGCCATCAAGTATGAGTAATATGCGAAAGTATGAGCCTGATGGGGGCAAATCCTAGACCTAACCCAGACCTAACATGCGTTATCCTCTCAAATATTTATCAAGACCAGGTTTAATTGAATGCTTCAGTGTGGTACCACATTACTACGTGATCCAAACCTGAAAAAACCCAGGATCCGTTCAACAAGTATGTGAAGAATGCGAAAGTATGTGTCTGTTGAAGGAAAATCCCAGGCCTCACCTAGACCTAACATGCGTTACCCTCAAAAATATTTGTCAAGACCAGGTTTAATTGAATGTTTCTGTGTGGTACCACATTACTACGTGATCCAAACCAGAAAAAACCCAGGATCTGTTCAACATGTAGTGGAAAATGCGAAAGTATGTGTCTGATGAGGGCAAATCCCAGGCCTAACCTAGACAGGACATGCGTTATCCTCTAAAATATTGATCGAAACCAGGTTTAGTCGACTGTTTCAGTGTGGTACCACATTACTACCTGATCCAAACCAGAAAAATACCCAGGATCTGTACAACAAGTATGTGAAGAATGCGAAAGTATGAGCCTGATGAGGGCAAATCCCGGACCTATCCCAGACATAACTTGCGTTATCCTCTAAAATATTGATCGAAACCAGTTTTAATCGACTATTTCAGTGAGGTACCACATTACTACGTGATCCAAACCAGAAAAATACCCAGGATCTGTTCAACAAGTATGTGAAGAACGCGGAAATATGACCCTGATGAGGGCAAATCCCAGGCCTAACCTAGACATAACATGCGTTATCCTATAAAATATTGATCGAAACCAGGTAAAATGGACTGTTTTAGTGAGGTACCGCATTACTACAGGATCCAAACTAGAAAAAGTCCAGAATCTGGCCATCAAGTATGAGAAATATGCGAAAGTACGAGCCGGATGAGAGCAAATCCCAGACCTATCCCAGACCCAACATGCGTTATCCTCTAAAACATTTATCAAGACCAGGTTTAATTGAATGTTTCAGTGTGGTACCACATTACTACGTGATCCAAACCACAAAAAACCCAGGATCCGTTCAACAAGTATGTGACGAATGCGAAAGTATGTCTCTGATGAGGGCAAATCCCAGGCCTAACATAGATCTAACATGCGTTATCCTCAAAAATATTGATCGAAACCAGGTTTAATGGACTGTTTCAGTGTGGTACCACATTAGTACGTGATCCAAACCAGAAAAAGCCAGGGATCTGTTCAACAAGTATGTGAAAAACGCGAAAATATGTCCCTGATGAGGGCAAATCCCCGACCTATCCCAGACCTAACTTGCGTTGTCCTCTAAAATATTGATCGAAACCAGGTTTAATCGACTGTTTCAGTGTGGTACCACATTACTATGTGATCCAAACCAGAAAAAAACCCAGGAACTGTACAACAAGTATGTGAAGAATGCGAAAGTATGAGCCTGACGAAGGCAAATCCCGGACCTATCCCAGACATAACTTGCGTTATCCTCTAAAATATTGATCGAAACAAGGTTTAATCGACTATTTCAGTGTGGTACCACATTACTGCGTGATCCAAACCTGAAAAATACCCAGGATCTGTTCAACAAGTATGTGAAGAACGCGGAAATATGACCCTGATGAGGGCAAATCCCGGGCCTAACCTAGACCTAACATGAGTTATCCTCAAAAATATTGACCGAAACCAGGTTTAATCGACTGTTTCAGTGTGGTACCACATTACTACCTGATCCAAACCAGAAAAATACCCAGGATCTGTTCAACAAGTATGTGAAGAACGCGAAAATATGACCCTGATGAGGGCAAATCCCAGACCTATACCAGACCTAACTTGCGTTGTCCTCTATAATATTGATGGAAACCAGGTTTAATTGACTGCTTCAGTGTGGTACCACATTACTACGTGATCCAATCCAGAAAAAAACCCAGGATCTGTACAACAAGTATGTGAAGAATGCGAAAGTATGAGCCTGACGAGGGCAAATCCCGGACCTATCCCAGACATAACTTGCGTTATCCTCTAAAATATTGATCGAAATCAGGTTTAATCGACTATTTCAGTGTGGTACCACATTACTACCTGATCCAAACCAGAAAAAAACCCAGGAACTGTACAACAAGTATGTGAAGAATGCGAAAGTATGAGCCTGACGAAGGCAAATCCCGGACCTATCCCAGACATAACTTGCGTTATCCTCTAAAATATTGATCGAAATCAGGTTTAGCCGACTATTTCAGTGTGGTACCACATTACTACCTGATCCAAACCAGAAAATACCCAGGATCTGTTCAACAAGTATGTGAAGAACGCGGAAATATGACCCTGATGAGGGCAAATCCCGGGCCTAACCTAGACCTAACATGAGTTATCCTCTAAAATATTGATCGAAACCAGGTTTAATCGACTATTTCAGTGTGGTACCGCATTACTACCTGATCCAAACCAGAAAAATACCCAGGATCTGTTCAACAAGTATGTGAAGAACGCGAAAATATGACCCTGATGAGGGCAAATCCCAGACCTATCCCAGACCTAACTTGCGTTGTCCTCTAAAATATTGATGGAATCCAGGTTTAATTGACTGTTTCAGTGTGGTACCACATTAGTACGTGATCCAATCCAGAAAAAGCCCTGGATCTAGCCATCAAGTATGAGTAACATGCGAAAGTATGAGCCTGATGAGGGCAAATCATAGACCTTACCCAGACCTATCATGCGTTATCCTCTAAAATATTGATCGACACCAGGTTAAATGGACTGTCTCAGTGTGGTACCACATTACTACAGGATCCAAACTAGAAAAAGCCCAGAGTCTGGTCATCAAGTATGAGATATATGCGAAAGTACGAGCGTGATGAGAGCAAATCCCAGACCTAACCATGACCTAACATGCGTTATTCACTAAAATATTGATCGAAACCAGCTTTAATGGACTGCTTCAGTGTGGTACCACATTACTACCTGATCCAAACCAGAAAAAACCCAGGATCTGTTCAACAAGTATGTGAAAAACGCGAAACTATGAGCCTGATGAGGGCAAATCCCAGACCTATCCCAGATCTAACATGCGTTACCCTGTAAAATATTTATCAAGACCAGGTTTAATTGAATGTTTCAGTGTGGTACCACATTACTACGTGATCCAAACCACAAAAAACCCAGGATCCGTTCAACAAGTATGTGAAGAATGCGAAAGTATGTGTCTGTTGAGGGCAAATCCCAGGCCTAACCTAGACAGGACATGCGTTATCCTCTAAAATATTGATCGAAACCAGGTTTAGTCGACTGTTTCAGTGTGGTACCACATTACTACCTGATCCAAGCCAGAAAAGTACCCAGGATCTGTTCAACAAGTATGTGAAGAACGCGAAAATATGGCCCTGATGAGGGCAAATCCCAGACCTATCCCAGACCTAACTTGCGTTGTCCTCTAAAATATTGATGGAATCCAGGTTTAATTGACTGTTTCAGTGTGGTACCACATTACTACGTGATCCAATCCAGAAAAAGCCCTGGATCTAGCTATCAAGTATGAGTAACATGCGAAAGTATGAGCCTGATGAGGGCAAATCCTAGACCTAACCCAGACCTAACATGCGTTATCCTCTAAAATATTTATCAAGACCAACTTTAATTGAATGTTTCAGTGTGGTACCACATTACTACGTGATCCAAACCTGAAAAAACCCAGGATCTGTTCAACAAGTATGTGGGGAATGCGAAAGTATGTGTCTGATGAGGGCAATTCCCAGGCCTAACCTAGACATAACATGCGTTGTCCTCTAAAATATTGATGGAAACCAGGTTTAATCGACTGCTTCAGTGTGGTACCACATTACTATGTGATCCAAACCAGAAAAATACCCAGGATCTGTTCAACAAGTATGTGAAGAACGCGGAAATATGACCCTGATGAGGGCAAATCCCGGGCCTAACCTAGACCTAACATGAGTTATCCTCAAAAATATTGATCGAAACCAGGTTTAATCGACTGTTTCAGTGTGGTACCACATTACTACCTGATCCAAACCAGAAAAATACCCAGGATCTGTTCAACAAGTTTGTGAAGAACGCGAAAATATGGCCCTGATGAGGGCAAATCCAGACCTATCCCAGACCTAACTTGCGTTGTCCTCTAAAATACTGATCGAAACCAGGTTTAATGGACTGCTTCAGTGTGCTACCACAATACTACGGGATCCAAACAAGAAAGAGCACAGAATCTGGCCACCAAGTATGAGAAATATGTGAAAGTACGAGCCTGATCAGGGCAAATCCCAGACCTATCCCAGACCTAACTTGCGTTGTAATCTAAAATATTGATCGAAACCAGGTTTAATCGACTGTTTCAGTGTGGTACCACATTACTATGTGATCCAAACCAGAAAAAAACCCAGGATCTGTACAACAAGTATGTGAAGAATGCGAAAGTATGAGCCTGACGAGGGCAAATCCCGGACCTATCCCAGACATAACTTGCGTTATCCTCAAAAATATTGATCGAAACCAGGTTTAATCGACTGTTTCAGTGTGGTACCACATTATTACCTGACCCAAACCAGAAAAATACCCAGGATCTGTTCAACAAGTATGTGAAGAACGCGAAAATATGGCCCTGATGAGGGCAAATCCCAGACCTATCCCAGACCTAACTTGCGTTGTCCTCTAAAATATTGATCGAAACCAGGTTTAATGGACTGTTTCAGTGTGGTACCACAATACTACGGGATCCAAACCAGAAAAAGCCCAGAATCTGGCCACCAAGTATGAGAAATATGCGAAAGCACGAGCCTGATCAGGGCAAATCCCAGACCTATCCCAGACCTAACTTGTGTTGTCCTCAAAAATATTGATCGAAACCAGGTGTAATCGACTGTTTCAGTGTGGTACCACATTACTATGTGATCCAAACCAGAAAAAAACCCAGGATCTGTACAACAAGTATGTGAAGAATGCGAAAGTATGAGTCTGACGAGGGCAAATCCCGGACCTATCCCAGACATAACTTGCGTTATCCTCTAAAATATTGATCGAAACCAGGTTTAATCGACTATTTCAGTGTGGTACCACATTACTACGTGATCCAAACCTGAAAAATACCCAGGATCTGTTCAACAAGTATGTGAAGAACGCGGAAATATGACCCTGATGAGGGCAAATCCCGGGCCTAACCTAGACCTAACATGAGTTGTCCTCTAAAGTATTGATCGAAACCAGGTTTAATCGACTGTTTCAGTGTGGTACCACATTACTACCTGATCCAAACCAGAAAAATACCCAGGATCTGTTCAACAAGTATGTGATGAACGCGAAAATATGACCCTGATGAGGGCAAATCCCAGACCTATACCAGACTTAACTTGCGTTGTCCTCTAAAATATTGATGGAAACCAGGTTTAATCGAGTGTTTCAGTGTGGTACCACATTACTACGTGATCCAATCCAGAAAAAGCCCTGGATCTAGCCATCAAGTATGAGTAATATGCGAAAGTATGAGCCTGATGAGGGCAAATCCTAGACCTAACCCAGACCTAACATGCGTTATCCTCTAAAATATTTATCAAGACCAGGTTTAATTGAATGCTTCAGTGTGGTACCACATTACTACGTGATCAAAACCACGAAAAACGCAGGATCCGTTCAACAAGTATGTGACGAATGCGAAAGTATGTGTCTGATGAGGGCAAATCCCAGGCCTAACCTAGACATAACAAGCGCTATCCTCTAAAATATTGATCGAAACCAGGTTAAATGGACTGTTTCAGTGTGGTACCACATTACTACGTGATCCAAACCAGAAAAAATCCAGGATCTGTTCAACAAGTATGTGAAAAACGCGAAACTATGAGCCTGATGAGGGCAAATCCCAGACCTATCCCAGACCTAACATGCGTTATCCTCTAAAATATTTATCAAGAACAGGTTTAATTGAATGCTTCAGTGTGGTATCACATTACTACGTGATCAACACCACAAAAAACGCAGGATCCGTTCAACAAGTATGTGACGAATGCGAAAGTATGTGTCTGATGAGGGCAAATCCCAGGCCTAACCTAGATCCAACATGCGTTATCCTCAAAAATATTGATGGAAACCAGGTTTAATTGACTGTTTCAGTGTGGTACCACATTACTACGTGATCCAAACCAGAAAAAACACAGGATCCGTTCAACAACTATGTGAAGAATGCGAAAGTATGTGTCTGATGAGGGCAAATCCCAGGCCTAACCTAGACAGAACATGCGTTATCCTCTAAAATATTGGTCGAAACCAGGTTTAATGGACTGTTTCAGTGTGCTACCACATTACTACGTGATCCAAACCAGAAAAAACTCAGGATCCGTTCAACAAGTATGTGAAGAATGCGAAAGTATGTGTCTGATGAGGGCAAATCCCAGGCCTAACCTAGTCCTAACATGCGCTACCCTCAAAAATACTGGTCGAAACCAGTTTTAATCGACTGTTTCAGTGTGGTATCACATTACTATGTGATCCAAACCAGAAAAAAACCCAGGATCTGTTCAACAAGTATGTGAAAAACGCGAAACTATGAGCCTGATGAGGGCAAATCCCAGACCTATCCCAGACCTAACATGCGTTATCCTCTAAAATATTTATCAAGAACAGGTTTAATTGAATGCTTCAGTGTGGTACCACATTACTACGTGATCAAAACCACAAAAAACGCAGGATCCGTTCAACAAGTATGTGAAGAATGCGAAAGTATGTGTCTGATGAGGGCAAATCCCAGGCCTAACCTAGATCTAACATGCGTTATCCTCAAAAATATTGATGGAAACCAGGTTTAATTGACTGTTTCAGTGTGGTACCACATTACTGCGTGATCCAAACCAGAAAAAACACAGGATCCGTTCAACAAGTATGTGAAGAATGCGAAAGTATGTGTCTGATGAGGGCAAATCCCAGGCCTAACCTAGATCTAACATGCGTTATCCTCAAAAATATTGATGGAAACCAGGTTTAATTGACTGTTTCAGTGTGGTACCACATTACTGCGTGATCCAATCCAGAAAAAAACCCAGGATCTGTACAACAAGTATGTGAAGAATGCGAAAGTATGAGCCTGACGAGGGCAAATCCCGGACCTATCCCAGACATAACTTGCGTTATCCTCTAAAATATTGATCGAAACCAGGTTTAATCGACTATTTCAGTGTGGTACCACATTACTACGTGATCCAAACCAGAAAAATACCCAGGATCTGTTCAACAAGTATGTGGAGAACGCGGAAATATGAGCCTGACGAGGGCAAATCCCGGAACTATCCCAGACATAACTTGCGTTATCCTCTAAAATATTGGTCGAAACCAGGCTTAATCGACTATTTCAGTGTGGTACCACATTACTACGTGATCCAAACCAGAAAAAACCCAGGCTCCGTTCAACAAGTATGTGACGAATGCGAAAGTATGTGTGTGATGAGGGCAAATCCCAGGCCTAACCTAGACATAACATGCGCTATCCTCTAAAATATTGATCGAAACCAGGTTTAATGGACTGTTTCAGTGTGGCGCCACATTACTACCTGATCCAAACCAGAAAAATACCCAGGATCTGTTCAACAAGTATGTGGAGAACGCGGAAATATGAGGCTGACGAGGGCAAATCCCGGACCTATACCAGACCTAACTTGCGTCGACCTGTAAAGTATTGATGGAAACCTGGTTTAATTGACTGTTTCAGTGTGGTACTACATTACTACGTGAACCAATCCAGAAAAAGCCCTGGATCTAGCCATCAAGTATGAGTAATATGCGAAAGTATGAGCCTGATGAGGGGCAAATCCTAGACCTAACCCAGACCTAACATGCGTTATCCTCTAAAATATTTATCAAGACCAGGTTTAATTGAATGTTTCAGTGTGGTACCACATTACTACGTGATCCAAACCTGAAAAAATCCAGGATCTGTTCAACAAGTATGTGGAGAATGCGAAAGTATGTGTCTGATGAGGGCAAATCCCAGGCCTAACCTAGACATAACATGCGTTATCCTCTAAAATATTGATCGAAACCAGGTTAAATGGACTGTTTTAGTGTGGTACCGCATTACTACAGGATCCAAACTAGAAAAAGTCCAGAATCTGGCCATCAAGTATGAGAAATATGCGAAAGTACGAGCCGGATGAGAGCAAATCCCAGACCTATCCCAGACCCAACATGCGTTATCCTCTAAAACATTTATCAAGACCAGGTTTAATTGAATGTTTCAGTGTGGTACCACATTACTACGTGATCCAAACCACAAAAAACCCAGGTTCCGTTCAACAAGTATGTGACGAATGCGAAAGTATGTGTCTGATGAGGGCAAATCCCAGGCCTAACCTAGATCTAACATGCGTTATCCTCAAAAATATTGATCGAAACCAGGTTTAATGGACTGTTTCAGTGTGCTACCACATTACTACGTGATCCAAACCAGAAAAAACACAGGATCCGTTCAACAAGTATGTGAAGAATGCGAAAGTATGTGTCTGATGAGGGCAAATCCCAGGCCTAACCTAGATCTAACATGCGTTATCCTCAAAAATATTGATCGAAACCAGGTTTAATGGACTTTTTCAGTGTGGTACCACATCACTACGTGATCCAAACCAGAAAAATACCCAGGATCCGTTCAACAAGTATGTGAAGAATGCGAAAGTATGTGTCTGATGAGGGAAAATCCCAGGCCTAACCTAGACCTAACATGCGTTATCCTCTAAAATATTAATCGAAACAAGGTTTAATGGACTGTTTCTGTGTGCTACCACATTACTACGTGATCCAAACCAGAAAAAACACAGGATCCGTTCAACAAGTATGTGAAGAATGCGAAAGTATGTGTCTGATGAGGGAAAATCCCAGGCCTAACCTAGACCTAACATGCGTTATCCTCTAAAATATTGATCGAAACAAGGTTTAATGGACTGTTTCAGTGTGCTACCACATTACTACGTGATCCAAACCAGAAAAAACACAGGATCCGTTCAACAAGTATGTGAAGAATGCGAAAGTATGTGTCTGATGAGGGCAAATCCCAGGCCTAACCTAGACAGAACATGCGTTATCCTCTAAAATATTGATCGAAACCGGGTTTAATGGACTGTTTCAGTGTGCTACCACATTACTACGTGATCCAAACCAGAAAAAACTCAGGATCCGTTCAACAAGTATGTGAAGAATGCGAAAGTATGTGTCTGATGAGGGCAAATCCCAGGCCTAAACTAGACCTAACATGCGCTACCCCCAAAAATACTGGTCGAAACCAGTTTTAATCGACTGTTTCAGTGTGGTATCACAATACTATGTGATCCAAACCAGAAAAAAACCCAGGATCTGTACAACAAGTATGTGAAGAATGCGAAAGTATGAGCCTGAACGAGGGCAAATCGCGGACCTATCCCAGACATAACTTGCGTTATCCTCTAAAATATTGGTCGAAACCAGGTTTAATCGACTATTTCAGTGTGGTACCACATTACTACGTGATCCAAACCAGAAAAATACCCAAGATCTGTTCAACAAGTATGTGGAGAACGCGGAAATATGAGCCTGACGAGGGCAAATCCCGGACCTATCCCAGACATAACTTGCGTTATCCTCTAAAATATTGGTCGAAACCAGGTTTAATCGACTATTTCAGTGTGGTACCACATTACTACGGGATCCAAACCAGAAAAAACCCAGGCTCCGTTCAACGAGTATATGACGAATGCGAAAGTATGTGTGTGATGAGGGCAAATCCCAGGCCTAACCTAGACATAACATGCGCTATCCTCTAAAATATTGATCGAAACCAGGTTTAATGGACTGTTTCAGTGTGGTGCCACATTACTACCTGATCCAAACCAGAAAAATACCCAGGATCTGTTCAACAAGTATGTGGAGAACGCGGAAATATGAGCCTGACGAGGGCAAATCCCGGACCTATCCCTGACATAACTTGCGTTATCCTCTAAAATATTGGTCGAAACCAGGTTTAATCGACTATTTCAGTGTGGTACCACATTACTACGTGATCCAAACCAGAAAAATACCCATGATCTGTTCAACAAGTATGTGGAGAACGCGGAAATATGAGCCTGACGAGGGCAAATCCCGGACCTATCCCAGACATAACTTGCGTTATCCTCTAAAATATTGGTCGAAACCAGGTTTAATCGACTATTTCAGTGTGGTACCACATTACTACGGGATCCAAACCAGAAAAACCCCAGGCTCCGTTCAACAAGTATGTGACGAATGCGAAAGTATGTGTGTGATGAGGGCAAATCCCAGGCCTAACCTAGACATAACATGCGCTATCCTCTAAAATATTGGCCGAAACCAGGTTTAATCGACTATTTCAGTGTGGTACCACATTACTACGTGATCCAAACCAGAAAAATACCCAGGATCTGTTCAACAAGTATGTGGAGAACGCGGAAATATGAGCCTGACGAGGGCAAATCCCGGACCTATCCCAGACATAACTTGCGTTATCCTCTAGAATATTGGTCGAAACCAGGTTTAATCGACTATTTCAGTGTGGTACCACATTACTACGTGATCCAAACCAGAAAATACCCAGGATCTGTTCAACAAGAATGTGAGGAACGCGGAAATATGACCCTGGTGAGGGCAAATCCCGGGCCTAACCTAGACCTAACATGAGTTATCCTCGAAAATATTGATCGAAACCAGGTTTAATCGACTGTTTCAGTGTGGTGCCACATTACTACCTGATCCAAACCAGAAAAATACCCAGGATCTGTTCAACAAGTATGTGAAGAGCGCGAAAATATGACCCTGATGAGGGCAAATCCCAGTCCTATACCAGACCTAACTTGCGTTGACCTCTAAAATATTGTTGGAAACCTGGTTTAATTGACTGTTTCAGTGTGGTACTACATTACTACGTGATCCAATCCAGAAAAAGCCCTGGATCTAGCCGTCAAGTATGAGTAATATGCGAAAGTATGAGCCTGATGAGGGGCAAATCCTAGACCTAACCCAGACCTAACATGCGTTATCCTCTAAAATATTTATCAAGACCAGGTTTAATTGAATGTTTCAGTGTGGTACCACATTACTACGTGATCCAAACCTGAAAAAATCCAGGATCTGTTCAACAAGTATGTGACGAATGCGAAAGTATGTGTCTGATGAGGGCAAATCCCAGGCCTAACCTAGATTTAACATGCGTTATCCTCAAAAATATTGATCGAAACCAGGTTTAATGGACTTTTTCAGTGTGGTACCACATCACTACGTGATCCAAACCAGAAAAATACCCAGGATCCGTTCATCAAGTATGTGAAGAATGCGAAAGCATGTGTCTGATGAGAGAAAATCCCAGGCCTAACCTAGACCTAACATGCGTTATCCTCTAAAATATTGATCGAAACAAGGTTTAATGGACAGTTTCAGTGTGCTACCACATTACTACGTGATCCAAACCAGAAAAAACACAGGATCCGTTCAACAAGTATCTGAAGAATGCGAAAGTATGTGTCTGATGAGGGCAAATCCCAGGCCTAACCTAGACAGAACATGCGTTATCCTCTAAAATATTGATCGAATCCAGGTTTAATGGACTGTTTCAGTGTGGTACCACATCACTACGTGATCCAAACCACAAAAAACCCAGGTTCCGTTCAACAAGTATGTGACGAATGCGAAAGTATGTGTCTGATGAGGGCAAATCCCAGGCCTAACCTAGATCTAACACGCGTTATCCTCAAAAATATTGATCGAAACCAGGTTTAATGGACTGTTTCAGTGTGCTACCACATTACTACGTGATCCAAACCAGAAAAAACACAGGATCCGTTCAACAAGTATGTGAAGAATGTGAAAGTATGTGTCTGATGAGGGCAAATCCCAGGCCTAACCTAGATCTAACATGCGTTATCCTCAAAAATATTGATCGAAACCAGGTTTAATGGACTTTTTCAGTGTGGTACCACATCACTACGTGATCCAAACCAGAAAAATACCCAGGATCCGTTCAACAAGTATGTGAAGAATGCGAAAGTATGTGTCTGATGAGGGAAAATCCCAGGCCTAACCTAGACCTAACATGCGTTATCCTCTAAAATATTGATCGAAACAAGGTTTAATGGACTGTTTCAGTGTGCTACCACATTACTACGTGATCCAAACCAGAAAAAACACAGGATCCGTTCAACAAGTATGTGAAGAATGCGAAAGTATGTGTCTGATGAGGGCAAATCCCAGGCCTAACCTAGACAGAACATGCGTTATCCTCTAAAATATTGATCGAAACCGGGTTTAATGGACTGTTTCAGTGTACTACCACATTACTACGTGATCCAAACCAGAAAAAACTCAGGATCCGTTCAACAAGTATGTGAAGAATGCGAAAGTATGTGTCTGATGAGGGCAAATCCCAGACCTAACCTAGACCTAACATGCGCTACCCTCAAAAATACTGGCCGAAACCAGTTTTAATCGACTGTTTCAGTGTGGTATCACATTACTATGTGATCCAAACCAGAAAAAAACCCAGGATCTGTACAACAAGTATGTGAAGAATGCGAAAATATCAGCCTGAACGAGGGCAAATCGCGGACCTATCCCAGACATAACTTGCGTTATCCTCTAAAATATTGGTCGAAACCAGGTTTAATCGACTATTTCAGTGTGGTACCACATTACTACGTGATCCAAACCAGAAAAATACTCAAGATCTGTTCAACAAGTATGTGGAGAACGCGGAAATATGAGCCTGACGAGGGCAAATCCCGGACCTATCCCAGACATAACTTGCGTTATCCTCTAAAATATTTATCAAGACCAGGTTTAATTGAATGTTTCAGTGTGGTACCACATTACTACCTGATCCAAACCAGAAAAATACCCCGGATCTGTTCAACAAGTATGTGAAGAACGCGAAAATATGACCCTGATGAGGGCAAATCCCAGACCTATCCCAGACCTAACTTGCGCTGTCCTCTAAAATATTGATGGAAACCAGGTTTAATTGACTGTCTCAGTGTGGTACCACATTACTACAGGATCCAAACTAGAAAAAGCCCAGAATCTGGCCATCAAGTATGAGAAATATGCGAAATTACGAGCCTGATGAGAGCAAATCCCAGACCTAACCATGACCTAACATGCGTTATTCTCTGAAATATTGATCGAAACCAGGTTTAATGGACTGTTTCAGTGTGGTACCACATTACTACGTGATCCAAACCAGAAAAAACCCAGGATCTGTTCAACAAGTATGTGAAAAACGCGAAACTATGAGCCTGATGAGGGCAAATCCCAGACCTATCCCAGACCTAACATGCGTTATCCTCTAAAATATTTATCATGACCAGGTTTAATTGAATGTTTCAGTGTGGTACCACATTACTACGTGATCCAAACCACAAAAAACCCAGGATCCGTTCAACAAGTATGTGACGAATGCGAAAGTATGTGTCTGATGAGGGAAAATCCCAGGCCTAACCTAGACCTAACATGCGTTACCCTCAAAAATATTTATCAAGACCAGGTTTAATTGAATATTTCAGTGTGGTACCACATTACTACGTGATCCAAACAGGAAAAAACCCAGGATCTGTTCAACATGTATGTGGAAAATGCGAAAGTATGTGTCTGATGAGGGCAAGTCCCAGGCCTAACCTAGACAGAACATGCGTTATCCTCTAAAATATTGATGGAAACCAGGTTTAATTGACTGTTTCAGTGTGGTACCACATTACTACGTGATCCAATCCAGAAAAAGCCCTGGATCTAGCCATCAAGTATGAGTAACATGCGAAAGTATGAGCCTGATGAGGGCAAATCCTAGACCTAACCCAGACCTAACATGCGTTATCCACTAAAATATTTATCAAGACCAGGTTTAATTGAATGTTTCAGTGTGGTACCACATAACTACGTGATCCAAAACTGAAAAATCCCAGGATCTGTTCAACAAGTATGTAGAGAATGCGAAAGTATGTGTCTGATGAGGGCGAATCCCAGGCCTAACCTAGACATAACATGCGTTATTCTCTGAAATATTGATCGAAACCAGGTTTAATTGTCTGTTTCAGTGTGGTACCACATTACTACGTGATCCAATCCAGAAAAAGCCCTGGATCTAGCCATCAAGTATGAGTAACATGCGAAAGTATGAGCCTGATGAGAGCAAATCCTAGACCTAACCCAGACCTAACATGCGTTATCCTCTAAAATATTTATCAAGACCAGGTTTAATTGAATGTTTCAGTGTGGTACCACATAACTACGTGATCCAAACCTGAAAAAACCCAGGATCTGTTCAACAAGTATGTGGAGATTGCGAAAGTATGTGTCTGATGAGGGCAAATCCCAGGCCTAACCTAGACATAACATGCGTTATTCTCTGAAATATTTATCAAGACCAGGTTTAATGGACTGTTTCAGTGTGGTACCACAATACTACGTGATCCAAACCAGAAAAAGCCCAGAATCTGGCCCCCAAGTATGAGAAATATGCGAAAGTACGAGACTGATCAGGGCAAATCCCAGACCTCTCCCAGACCTAACTTGCGTTGTCCTCTAAAATATTGATCGAAACCAGGTTTAATCGACTGTTCCAGTGTGGTACCACATTACTATGTGATCCAAACCAGAAAAAAACCCAGGATCTGTACAAGTATGTGACGAATGCGAAAGTATGAGCCTGACGGGGGCAAATCCCGGACCTATCCCAGACATAACTTGCGTTATCCTCTAAAATATTTATCAAGACCAGGTTTAATTGAATGTTTCAGTGTGGTACCACATTACTACGTGATCCAAACCACAAAAAACCCAGGATCCGTTCAAAAAGTATGTGACGAATGCGAATGTATGCGTATGATGAGGGCAAATCCCAGGCCTAACCTAGATCTAACATGCGTTATCCTCAAGAATATTGATCGAAACCAGGTTTAATCGACTGTTTCAGTGTGCTACCACATTACTACGTGATCCAAAGCAGAAAAAACCAAGGATCCGTTCAACAAGTATGTGAAGAATGCGAAAGTATGTGTCTGATGAGGGAAAATCCCAGGCCTAACCTAGACCTAACATGCGTTACCCTCAAAAATATTTATCAAGACCAGGTTTAATTGAATGTTTCAGTGTGGTACCACATTACTACGTGATCCAAACCAGAAAAAGCCCAGAATCTGGCCACCAAGTATGAGAAATATGCGAAAGTACGAGCCTGATCAGGGCAAATCCCAGACCTATCCCAGACCTAACTTGCGTTGTCCTCTAAAATATTGACAGAAACCAGGTTTAATCGACTGTTTCAGTGTGGTACCACATTACTATGTGATCCAAACCAGAAAAAAACCCAGGATCTGTACAACAAGTATGTGAAGAATGCGAAAGTATGAGCCTGACGAGGGCAAATCCCGGACCTATCCCAAACATAACTTGCGTTATCCTCTAAAATATTGACCGAAACCTGGTTTAATCGACTGTTTCAGTGTGGTACCACATTACTACCTGATCCAAACCAGAAAAATACCCAGGATCTGTTCAACAAGTATGTGAAGAACGCGAAAATATGACCCTGATGAGGGCAAATCCCTGACCTAACCTAGACCTAACATGAGTTATTCTCTAAAATGATGATCGAAACCAGGTTTAATGGACTGGTTCAGTGTGCTACCACATTACTACGTCATCCAATCCAGAAAAAGCCCAGAAACTGGCCACCAAGTATGAGAAATATGCGAAAGTACGAGCCTGATGAGAGCAAATCCCAGACCTATCCCGGACCTAACTTGCGTTGTCCTCTAAAATATTGGTCGAAACCAGGTTTAATCGACTGTTTCAGTCTGGTACCACATTACTACCTGATCCAAACCAGAAAAATACCCAGGATCTGTTCAACAAGTATGTGAAGAACGCGAAAATATGACCCTGATGAGGGCAAATCCCAGACCTATCCCAGACCTAACTTGCGCTGTCCTCTAAAATATTGATGGAAACCAGGTTTAATTGACTGTTTCAGTGTGGTACCACATTACTACGTGATCCGATCCAGAAAAAGCCCTGGATCTAGCCATCACGTAGGAGTAACATGCGAAAGTATGAGCCTGATGAGGGCAAATCATAGACCTAACCCAGACCTAACATGCGTTATCCTCTAAAATATTTATCAAGACCAGGTTTAATTGAATATCTCAGTGTGGTACCACATTACTACGTGATCCAAACCTGAAAAAATCCAGGATCTGTTCAACAAGTATGTGGAGAATGCGAGAGTATTTGTCTGATGAGGACAAATCCCAGGCCTAACCTAGACATAACATGCGTTATTCTCTGAAGTATAGATCGAAACCAGGTTTAATGGACTGTTTCAGTGTGGTACCACATTACTACGTGATCCAAACCAGAAAAAACCCAGGATATGTTCAACAAGTATGTGAAAAACGCGAAACTATGAGCCTGATGAGGGCAAATCCCAGACCTATCCCAGACCTAACATGCGTTATCCTCTAAAATATTGATGGAAACCAGGTTTAATTGACTGTTTCAGTGTGGTACCACATTACTACGTGATCCAATCCAGAAAAAGCCCTGGATCTAGCCATCAAGTATGAGTAACATGCGAAAGTATGAGCCTGATGAGGGCAAATCCTAGACCTAACCCAGACCTAACATGCGTTATCCTCTAAAATATTTATCAAGACCAGGTTTAATTGAATGTTTCAGTGTGGTACCACATTACTACGTGATCCAAACCTGAAAAAACCCAGGATCTGTTCAACAAGTATGTGAAGAACGCGGAAACATGACCCTGATGAGGGCAAATCCCGGGCTTAACCTAGACCTAACATGAGTTATCCTCAAAAATATTGATCGAAACCAGGTTTAATCGACTGTTTCAGTGTGGTACCACATTACTACCTGATCCAAACCAGAAAAATACCCAGGATCTGTTCAACAAGTATGTGAAGAACGCGAAAATATGACCCTGATGAGGGCAAATCCCAGACCTATCCCAGACCTAACTTGCGCTGTCCTCTAAAATATTGATGGAAACCAGGTTTAATCGACTGTTTCAGTGTGGTACCACATTACTACGTGATCCAAACCAGAAAAAACCCAGGATCTGTTCAACAAGTATGTGAAGAACGCGAAAATATGAACCTGATGAGGGCAAATCCCAGACCTAACCTAGACCTAACATGAGTTATTCTCTAAAATGATGATCGAAACCAGGTTTAATGGACTGTTTCAGTGTGCTACCACATTACTACGTCATCCAATCCAGAAAAAGCCCAGAAACTGGCCACCAAGTATGAGAAATATGCGAAAGTACGAGCCTGATGAGAGCAAATCCCAGACCTATCCCGGACCTAACTTGCGTTGTCCTCTAAAATATTGATCGAAACCAGGTTTAATCGACTGTTTCAGTGTGGTACCACATTACTACCTGATCCAAACCAGAAAAATACCCAGGATCTGTTCAACAAGTATGTGAAGAACGCGAAAATATGACCCTGATGAGGGCAAATCACAGACCTATCCCAGACCTAACTTGCGCTGTCCTCTAAAATATTGATGGAAACCAGGTTTAATTGACTGTTTCAGTGTGGCACCACATTACTACGTGATCCAATCCAGAAAAAGCCCTGGATCTGGCCATCAAGTATGAGTAACATGCGAAAGTATGTGCCTGATGAGGGCAAATCATAGACCTAACCCAGACCTAACATGCGTTATCCTCTAAAATATATATCAAGACCAGGTTTAATTGAATATTTCAGTGTGGTACCACATTACTACGTGATCCAATCCTGAAAAAACCCAGGATCCGTTCAACAAGTACGTGAAGAATGCGAAAGTATGTGTCTGATGAGGGAAAATCCCAGGCCTAACCTAGACATAACATGCGTTATTCTCTGAAATATTGATCGAAACCAGGTTTAATTGACTGTTTCAGTGTGGTACCACATTACTACGTGATCCAATCCAGAAAAAGCCCTGGATCTAGCCATCAAGTATGAGTAACATGCGAAAGTATGAGCCTGATGAGGGCAAATCCTAGACCTAACCCAGACCTAACATGCGTTATCCTCTAAAATATTTATCAAGACCAGGTTTAATTGAATGTTTCAGTGTGGTACCACATAACTACGTGATCCAAAACTGAAAAATCCCAGGATCTGTTCAACAAGTATGTGGAGAATGCGAAAGTATGTGTCTGATGAGGGCAAATCCCAGGCCTAACCTAGACATAACATGCGTTATTCTCTGAAATATTGATCGAAACCAGGTTTAATTGACTGTTTCAGTGTGGTACCACATTACTACGTGATCCAATCCAGAAAAAGCCCTGGATCTAGCCATCACGTAGGAGTAACATGCGAAAGTATGAGCCTGATGAGGGCAAATCATAGACCTAACCCAGACCTAACATGCGTTATCCTCTAAAATATTTATCAAGATCAGGTTTAATTGAATATCTCAGTGTGGTACCACATTACTACGTGATCCAAACCTGAAAAAATCCAGGATCTGTTCAACAAGTATGTGGAGAATGCGAGAGTATTTGTCTGATGAGGACAAATCCCAGGCCTAACCTAGACATAACATGCGTTATTCTCTGAAGTATAGATCGAAACCAGGTTTAATGGACTGTTTCAGTGTGGTACCACATTACTACGTGATCCAAACCAGAAAAAACCCAGGATATGTTCAACAAGTATGTGAAAAACGCGAAACTATGAGCCTGGTGAGGGCAAATCCCAGACCTATCCCAGACCTAACATGCGTTATCCTCTAAAATATTGATGGAAACCAGGTTTAATTGACTGTTTCAGTGTGGTACCACATTACTACGTGATCCAATCCAGAAAAAGCCCTGGATCTAGCCATCAAGTATGAGTAACATGCGAAAGTATGAGCCTGATGAGGGCAAATCCTAGACCTAACCCAGACCTAACATGCGTTATCCTCTAAAATATTTATCAAGACCAGGTTTAATTGAATGTTTCAGTGTGGTACCACATTACTACGTGATCCAAACCTGAAAAAACCCAGGATCTGTTCAACAAGTATGTGGAGAATGCGAAAGTATGTGTCTGATGAGGGCAAATCCCAGGCCTAACCTAGACATAACATGCGTGGTCCTCTAAAATATTGATCGAAACCAGGTTTAATGGACTGTTTCAGTGTGGTACCACAATACTACGGGATCCAAACCAGAAAAAGCCCAGAATCTGGCCACCAAGTATGAGAAATATGCGAAAGTACGAGACTGATCATGGCAAATCCCAGACCTATCCCAGACCTAACTTGCGTTGTCCTCTAAAATATTGATCGAAACCAGGTTTAATCGACTGTTTCAGTGTGGTACCACATTACTACCTGATCCAGACCAGAAAAATACCCAGGATCTATTCAACAAGTATGTGAAGAACGCGAAAATATGACCCTGATGAGGGCAAATCCCAGACCTATACCAGACCTAACTTGCGTTGTTCTCTAAAATATCGATCGAAACCAGGTTTAATCGACTATTTCAGTGTGGTACCACATTACTACGTGATCCAAACCAGAAAAATACCCAGGATCTGTTCAACAAGTATGTGAAGAACGCGGAAATATGACCCTGATGAGGGCAAATCCCGGGCTTAACCTAGACCTAACATGAGTTATCCTCAAAAATATTGATCGAAACCAGGTTTAATCGACTGTTTCAGTGTGGTACCACATTACTACCTGATCCAAACCAGAAAAATACCCAGGATCTGTTCAACAAGTATGTGAAGAACGCGAAAATATGACCCTGATGAGGGCAAATCCCAGACCTATACCAGACCTAACAAGCGTTATCCCCAAAAATATTGATCAAAACCAGGTTTAATGGACTGTTTCAGTGTGGTACCACATTACTACGTGATCCAAAGCAGGAAGAACCAAGGATCCGTTCAACAAGTATGTGAAGAATGCGAAAGTATGTGTCTGATGAGGGAAAATCCCAGGCCTAACCTAGATCTAACATGCGTTATCCTCAAAAATATTGATCGAAACCAGGTTTAATGGAATGTTTCAGTGTGGTACCATATTACTACAGGATCCAAACTAGAAAAAGCCCAGAATCTGGCCACCAAGTATGAGAAATATGCGAAAGTACGAGCCTGATGAGAGCAAATCCCATACCTATCCCAGACCTAACTTGCGTTGTCCTCTAAAATATTGATCGAAACCAGGTTTAATCGACTGTTTTAGTGTGGTACCACATTACTACCTGATCCAAACCAGAAAAATACCCAGGATCTGTTCAACAAGTATGTGAAGAACGCGAAAATATGACCCTGATGAGGGCAAATCCCAGACCTATCCCAGACCTAACTTGCGCTGTCCTCTAAAATATTGATGGAAACCAGGTTTAATCGACTGTTTCAGTGTGGTACCACATTACTACGTGATCCAAACCAGAAAAAACCCAGGATCTGTTCAACAAGTATGTGAAGAACGCGAAAATATGAACCTGATGAGGGCAAATCCCAGACCTAACCTAGACCTAACATGAGTTATTCTCTAAAATGATGATCGAAACCAGGTTTAATGGACTGTTTCAGTGTGCTACCACATTACTACGTCATCCAATCCAGAAAAAGCCCAGAAACTGGCCACCAAGTATGAGAAATATGCGAAAGTACGAGCCTGATGAGAGCAAATCCCAGACCTATCCCGGACCTAACTTGCGTTGTCCTCTAAAATATTGATCGAAACCAGGTTTAATCGACTGTTTCAGTGTGGTACCACATTACTACCTGATCCAAACCAGAAAAATACCCAGGATCTGTTCAACAAGTATGTGAAAAACGCGAAAGTATGAGCCTGATGAGGGCGAATCCCAGACCTATCCCAGACCTAACTTGCGTTATCCTCAATAATATTGATCGAAACCAGGTTTAACGGACTGTTTCAGTGTGGTACCACATTACTACGTGATCCAATCCAGAAATAGCCCAGGATCTAGCCATGAAGTATTAGAAATATGCGAAAGTATGAGCCTGATGAGGGCAAATCCTAGACCTTACCCAGACCTAACATGCGTTATCCTCTAAAATATTTATCAAGACCAGCTTTAATTGAATGTTTCAGTGTGGTACCACATTACTACGTGAACCAAACCAGTAAAAACCCAGGTCCCGTTCAACGAGTATGTGAGGAATGCGAAAGTATGAGTCTGATGAGGGCAAATCCCAGACCTATCCCAGACCTAACTTGCGTTATCCTCTAAAATATTGATCGAAACCAGGTTTAATTGACTGTTACAGTGCGGTACCACACTACTACGTGATCCAAACCAGAAAAAAACCCAGGAGCTGTTCAACAAGTACGTGAAGAATGCGAAAGTATGTGTCTGATGAGGGCAAATCCCAGGCCTAACCTAGACCTAACATGCGTTATCCACTAAAATAATTATCAAGGCCAGGTTTAATTGAATGTTCCAGCGTGGTACCACATTACAACGTGATCCAAACCAGAAAGAACACAGGATCCGTTCAACAAGTATGAGAAGAATGCGAAAGTATGAGTCTGATGGGTGAAAATCCCCGACCTATCCCAGACCTAACATGCGTTATCCTCTAAAATATTGATCGAAACCAGAGTTAATTGACTGTTTCAGTGTGGTTCTACATTACTACGTGATCCAATGCTGAAAAAGCTCAGGATCTAGCCATCAAGTATGAGAAATATGCGAAAGAATGAGCCTGATGAGAGCAAATCCCAGACCTAACCTAGACCTAACATGTGTTATCGTCAAAAATATTGATCGAAACCAGGTTTAATGGACTGTTTCAGTGTGGTACAACAATAATACGTGATCCAATCCAGAAAGAGCCCAGGTTCTAGCCATGAAGTATGAGAAATATGCGAAAGTACGAGCCTGATGAGAGCAAATCCGTTACCTAACCTAGACCTAACATGAATTATTCTCTAAAATATTGATGGAAACCAGGTTTAATCGACTGTTTCTGTGTGGTACCACATTACTACGTGATCCAAACCAGAAAAAACCCAGGATCAGTTCAACAAGTATGTGAAGTGTGCGAAAGTATGAGTCTGATGAGGTCAAATCCCAGACCAGTCCCAGACTTAACTTGCGTTATCCTCTAAGATATTGATCGAAACCAGGTTTAATCGACAGTTTCAGTGTGATACCACATTACTACGTGATCCAAACCAGAAAAAACCCAGGATCAGTTCAACAAGTATGAGAAGAATGCGAAAGTATGACCCTGATCAGGGCAAATCCCCAGACCAATCCCAGACATAGCTCGCGTAATCCTCTAAAATATTGATGGAAACCAGGTTTAATTGTCTGTTTCAGTGTTGTACTACATTACTACATGATCCAATCCAGAAATAGCCCAGGATCTAGCCATCAAGTATGAGAAATATGCGAAAGAATGAGCCTGATGAGAGCAAATCCCAGACCTACCCTAGACCTAACATGAATTATTCTCTAAAATATTCATCGAAACCAGGTATAATTGACTGTTTCAGTGTTGCACTACATTACTACGTGATGCAATCCAGAAATAGCCCAGGATCTAGCCATGAAGTATGAGAAATATGCGAAAGTATGAGCCTGATGAGGGCAAATCCTAGACCTAACCCAGACATAACTTGCGTTATCCTCTAAAATATTGATCGAAACCAGGTTTAATTGACTGTTTCAGTGTGGTGCCACATTACTATGTGATCCAATCTATAAATAGCCCAGGCTCTAGCCATGAAGTATGAGAAATATGCGAAGGTATGGGTCTTATGGGGGCAAATCCCAGGCCTAACCTAGACCTAGCATGCGATATCCTCTAAAATATTTATCAAGACCAGGTTTAATTGAATGTGTCAGTGTGGTACCACATTGCTACGTGAACCAAACCAGTAAAAACACAGGATCCGTTCAACAAGTATGTGAAGAATGCGAAAGTATGAGTCTGATGAGTGAAAACCCCAGGACTAACCTAGACCTAACATGCGTTATCCTCAATAATATTGATCGAAACCAGGTTTAATCGACTGTGTCAGTGTGGCCCCGCATTACTACGTAATCCAAACCAGAAAAAAAACCAGGATCTGTTCAGCGAGTATGTGAAGTGTGCGAAACTATGAGTCTGATGAGGGCAAATCCCAGAACTATCCCATACTTAACATGCGTTATCCTCTAAAATAGTGATCGAAACCAGGGTTAATTGACTGTTTCAGTGTGGTTCTACATTACTACGTGATCCAATCTAGAAAAAGCCCAGGATCTAGCCATCAAGTATGAGAAATATGCGAAAGAATGAGCCTGATGAGAGCAACTCCCAGACCTAACCTAGACCTAACATGTGTTATCCTCAACAATATTGATCGAAACCAGGTCTAATGGACTGTTTCAGTGTGGTACTACATTACTACGTGATGCAATCCAGAAATAGCCCAGGATCTAGCCATGAATTATGAGAAATATGCGAAAGTATGGGCCTGATGAGGGCAAATCCTAGACCTAACCCAGACCTAACATGCGCTATCCTCAAAAATATTGATCGAACCCAGGTTCAATGGACTGTTTCAGTGTGGTACCACATTACTACCTGATCCAAACTAGAAAAAACCCAGGATCTGTTCAACAAGTATGTGATGAATGCGAAAGTATGACCCTGATGAGTAAAAATCCCAGGCCTAACCTAGACCTAACATGCGTTATGCTCAAAAATATTTATCGAAACCAGGTTTAATCGACTGTTTCAGTTTGGTACCACATTAATACGTGATCCAAACCAGAAAAAAACCCAGGATCTGTTCAACAAGTATGTGAAGAATGCGAAAGTATGAGTCTGATGAGGGCTAATCCCAGGCCTAACCTAGACATAACATGCGTTATCCTGTAAAATATTGATCGAAACCAGGTTGAGTGGACTGTTCCAGTGTGATACCACACTGCTGCGTGATCCAAACCAGAAAAAACCCAGGATCTGTTCAACAAGTAAGTTAAAACTGCGAAAGTATGACCCTGATGAGAGCAAATCCCAGGCCTAACCTAGACCTAACATGCGTTATCCTCTAAAATATTCATCGTAACCAGGTTTAATGGATTGTTTCAGTGTGGTAACACATTACTACGTGATCCAAACCAGAAAAAACCGAGATCTGTTCAACAAGTATGTGAAAAACGCGAAAGTATGAGCCTGATGAGGGCGAATCCCAGACCTATCCCAGACCTAACTTGCGTTATCCTCTAAAATATTGATCGAAACCAGGTTTAATGGACTGTTTCAGTGTGGTACCACTTTACTACGTGATCCAAAGCAGAAAAAACCCTCGATCAGGTCAACATGTATGTTAAAACTGCGAAAGTATGACCCTGAAGAGGGCAAATCCCAGGCCTAACCTAGACCTAACATGCGTTATCCTCTAAAATATTCATCGTAACCAGGTTTAATGGATTGTTTCAGTGTGGTAACACATTACTACGTGATCCAAACCAGAAAAAACCGAGATCTGTTCAACAAGTATGTGAAAAACGCGAAAGTATGAGCCTGATGAGGGCGTATCCCAGACTTATCCCAGACCTAACTTGCGTTATCCTCTAACATATTGATCGAAACCAGGTTTACTTTACTGTTTCAGTGTGGTAACACATTACTACGTGATCCAATCCTTAAATAGCCCAGGATCTAGCCATGAAGTATGAGAGATATGCGAAAGTATGAGCCTGATGAGGGCAAATCCCAGAACTATGCCAGACCTAACTTGCGTTGTCCTCTAAAATATTGTTGGTAACCAGGTTTAATTGACTGTTTCAGTGTGGTACTACATTACTACGTGATGCAATCCAGAAAAAGCCCAGCATCTAGCCATCAAGTATGAGAAATATGCGAAAGAATGAGCCTGATGAGGGAAAATCCCTGACCTAACCTAGACCTAACATGCGTCATCCTCAAAAATATTGATCGAAACCAGGTTTAAACGACTGTTTCAGTGTGGTGCCACATAACTACGTGATCCAAACCAGAAAAAAACCCAGGATCTGTTCAACAAGTATGTGAGGAATGCGAAAGTATGTGTCTGATGAGGGCAAATCCCAGGCCTAACCTAGACCTAACATGCGTTATCTTCTAAAATATTGATCGAAACCAGGTTTAATGGACTGTTTCCGTGTGGTACCACATTACTACGTGATCCAAACCAGAAAAGGCCCAGAATCTGCCCATCAAGTATGAGAAATATGCGAAAGTACGAGCCTGATGAGAGCAAATCCCAGACCTACCCTAGACCTAACATGAATTATTCTCTAAAATATTGATGGAAACCAGGTTTAATCGACTGTTTCTGTGTGGTACCACATTACTACGTGATCCAAACCAGAAAAAACCCAGGATCAGTTCAACAAGAATGTGAAAAACGCGAAAATATAAGCCTGATGAGGGCAAATCCCCAGACCTATCCCAGACATAGCTCGCGTAATCCTCTAAAATATTGATGGAAACCAGGTTTAATTGTCTGTTTCAGTGTTGTACTACATTACTACATGATCCAATCCAGAAATAGCCCAGGATCTAGCCATCAAGTATGAGAAATATGCGAAAGAATGAGCCTGATGAGAGCTAATCCCAGACCTACCCTAGACCTAACATGAATTATTCTCTAACATATTGATCGAAACCAGGTTTAATGGATTGTTTCAGTGTGGTAACACATTACTACGTGATCCAAACCAGAAAAAACCGAGATCTGTTCAACAAGTATGTGAAAAACGCGAAAGTATGAGCCTGATGAGGGCGTATCCCAGACTTATCCCAGACCTAACTTGCGTTATCCTCTAAAATATTGATCGAAACCAGGTTTACTTTACTGTTTCAGTGTGATAACACATTACTACGTGATCCAATCCTTAAATAGCCCAGGATCTAGCCATGAAGTATGAGAGATATGCGAAAGTATGAGCCTGATGAGGGCAAATCCTAGACCTAACCCAGACCTAACATGCGTTATCCACTAAAATATTTATCATGACCAGGTTTAATTGAATGTTTCAGTGTGGTACCACATTACTACGTGATCCAAACCAGAAATAGCCCAGGATCTAGCCATGAAGTATGAGAGATATGCGAAAGTATGAGCCTGATGAGGGCAAATCCTAGACATAACCCAGACCTAGCATGCGTTATCCTCTAAAATATTGATCGAAACCACGTTTAATTGACTGTTTTAGTGTGGTACCACTTTACTACGTGATCCAAAGCAGAAAAGCCCTCGATCAGGTCAACATGCATGTCAAAACTGCGAAAGTATGACCCTGATGAGGGCAAATCCCAGACCTATCCCGGACCTAACATGCGTTATGCTCATAAATATTGATTGAAACCAGGTTTAATCGACTGTTTCAGTGTGCTACTACATTACTACGTGATCCAATCCACAAAAAGCCCAGAATCTGCCCATCAAGTATGAGAAATATGCGAAAGTACGAGCCTGATGGGGGCAAATCCCAGGCCTAACCTAGACCTAGCATTAGCTATCCTCTAAAATATTGATCGAAACCAGGTTTAGTGGACCGCTTCAGTGTGGTACCACATTTCTGCGTGATCCAAACCAGAAAATCCAGGATCTGTTTAACAAGTATGTGAAAAATGCGAAAGTGTGACCCTGATGAGGGCAAATCCCAGAACTATGCCAGACCTAACTTGCGTTGTCCTCTAAAATATTGTTGGTAACCAGGTTTAATTGACTGTTTCAGTGTGGTACTACATTACTACGTGATGCAATCCAGAAAAAGCCCAGCATCTAGCCATCAAGTATGAGAAATATGCGAAAGAATGAGCCTGATGAGGGAAAATCCCTGACCTAACCTAGACCTAACATGCGTCATCCTCAAAAATATTGATCGAAACCAGGTTTAATCGACTGTTTCAGTGTGGTGCCACATAACTACGTGATCCAAACCAGAAAAAAACCCAGGATCTGTTCAACAAGTATGTGAGGAATGCGAAAGTATGTGTCTGATGAGGGCAAATCCCAGGCCTAACCCAGACCTAACATGCGTTATCCTCTAAAATATTTATCATGACCAGGTTTAATTGAATGTTTCCGTGTGGTACCACATTACTACGTGATCCAAACCAGAAAAGGCCCAGAATCTGCCCATCAAGTATGAGAAATATGCGAAAGTACGAGCCTGATGAGAGCAAATCCCAGACCTACCCTAGACCTAACATGAATTATTCTCTAACATATTGATCGAAACCAGGTTTAATGGACTGTCTCAGTGTGGTACCACATTACTAAGTGATCCAAACCAGAAAAAACCCAGGATCTGTTCAACAAGAATGTGAAAAACGCGTAAATATAAGCCTGATGAGGGCAAATCCCCAGACCTATCCCAGACATAGCTCGCGTAATCCTCTAAAATATTGATGGAAACCAGGTTTAGTTGTCTGTTTCAGTGTTGTACTACATTACTACATGATCCAATCCAGAAATAGCCCAGGATCTAGCCATCAAGTATGAGAAATATGCGAAAGAATGAGCCTGATGAGAGCAAATCCCAGACCTACCCTAGACCTAACATGAATTATTCTCTAACATATTGATCGAAACCAGGTTTAATGGACTGTTTCAGTGTGGTACCACATTACTACGTGATCCAAACCAGAAAAAACGCAGGATCTGTTCAACAAGTATGTGAAAAACGCGAAAGAATAAGCCTGATGAGGGCTAATCCCTGACCTATCCCAGACCTAACTTGCGTTGTCCTCTAAAATATTGATGGAAACCATGTTTTATCGACTGCTTGAGTGTGGTACCACATTACTACGTGATCCAAACCAGAAAAAACCCAGGATCAGTTCAACAAGTATGTGAAAAACGCGAAAGTATGAGCCTGATGAGGGCGAATCCCAGAACTATCCCAGACCTAACTTGCGTTATCCTCTAAAATATCGATCGAAACCAGGTTTAATTGACTGCTTCAGTGTGGTACCACATTACTACGTGATCCAATCCAGAAATAGCCCAGGGTCTAGCCATGAAGTATGAGAAATATGCGAAAGTATGAGCCTGATGAGGGCAAATCCTAGACCTAACCCAGACCTATCATGCGTTATCCTCAATAATATTAATCGAAACCAGGTTTAATGGACTGTTTCAGTGTGGTACCACATTTCTACGTGATCCAAACCAGAAAAAACCCAGGATCAGTTCAACAAGTATGTGAAAAACGCGAAAGTATGAGCCTGATGAGGGCGAATCCCAGACCTATCCCAGACCTAACTTGCGTTATCCTCTAAAATATTGATCGAAACCAGGTTTAATTGACTGCTTCAGTGTGGTACCACATTACTACGTGATCCAATCCAGAAATAGCCCAGGATCTAGCCATGAAGTATGAGAAATATGCGAAAGTATGAGCCTGATGAGGGCAAATCCTAGACCTAACCCAGACCTATCATGCGTTATCCTCAATAATATTAATCGAAACCAGGTTTAATGGACTGTTTCAGTGTGGTACCACATTTCTACGTGATCCAAACCAGAAAAAACCCAGGATCAGTTCAACAAGTATGTGAAAAACGCGAAAGTATGAGCCTGATGAGGGCGAATCCCAGACCTATCCCAGACCTAACTTGCGTTATCCTCTAAAATATTGATCGAAACCAGGTTTAATTGACTGCTTCAGTGTGGTACCACATTACTACGTGATCCAATCCAGAAATAGCCCAGGATCTAGCCATGAAGTATGAGAAATATGCGAAAGTATGAGCCTGATGAGGGCAAATCCTAGACCTGACCTAGACCTAACATGCGTTATCCTCAATAATATTGATCGACACCAGGTTTAATCGACTGTTTCAGTGTGGTACCACATTACTATGTGATCCAAACCAGAAAATAACACAGGATCTGTTCAACGACTATGTGAAGAAAGCGAAAGTATGAGTCTGATGAGGGCTAATCCCAGGCCTATCCCAGACCTAACTTGCGTTATCCTCTATAATATTTATCCAGACCTGGTTTAATCGACTGTTTCAGTGTGGTACCACATTACTATGTGATCCAAACCAGAAAATAACACAGGATCTGTTCAACGACTATGTGAAGAAAGCGAAAGTATGAGTCTGATGAGGGCTAATCCCAGGCCTATCCCAGACCTAACTTGCGTTATCCTCTATAATATTTATCCAGACCTGGTTTAATCGACTGTTTCAGTGTGGTACCACATTACTATGTGATCCAAACCAGAAAATAACCCAGGATCTGATCAACATGTATGAGAAATATGCGAAAGAATGAGCCTGATGAGAGCAAATCCCAGACCTGTCCCAGACCTAACTTGCGTCATCCTCAAAAATATTGATCGATACCTGGTTTAATCGACTGTTTCAGTGTGGTACCACATTACTATGTGATCCAAACCAGAAAATAACCCAGGATCTGATCAACATGTATGAGAAATATGCGAAAGAATGAGCCTGATGAGAGCAAATCCCAGACCTAACCTAGACCTAACATGAATTGTTCTCTAAAATATTCATCGAAACCAGGTTTAATTGACTGTTTCAGTGTGGTCCCACATTTCTACGTGATCCAAACCAGAAAAAACCCAGGATCCATTCAGCAAGTATGTGAAGAATGCGAAAGTATGAGTCTGATGAGTGAAAATCCCAGGCCTAACCTAGACCTAACATGCGTTATCCTCTAAAATATTGATCGAAACCTGGTTTAATCGACTGTTTCAGTGTGGTACCACATTACTATGCGATCCAAACCAGAAAATAACCCAGGATCTGTTCAACGAGTATGTGAAGTGTGCGAAAGTATGAGTCTGATGAGGTCTAATCCCAGACCAATCCCAGACTTAACTGGCGTTATCCTCTAAGATATTGATCGAAACCAGGTTTAATCGTCTGCTTCAGTGTGGTACCACATTACTACGTGATCCAAACCAGAAAAAACCCAGGATCAGTTCAACAAGTATGAGAAGAATGCGAAAGTATGAGTCTGATGGGTGGAAATCCCAGGGCTAACCTAGACCTTACATGCGCTATCCTCTAAAATATTCATCCAAACCAGGTTTAGTGGACTGTTTCAGTGTGGTACCACACTACTACGTGATACAATCCAGAAAAAACCCAGGATCTGTTCAACAAGTATGTGAAAAACGCGAAAGTATGAGCCTGATGAGGGCGAATCCCAGACCTATGCCAGACCTAACTAGCGTTATCCTCTAAAATATTTATCGAAACCAGGTTTAATTGACTGTTTCAGCGTGGTACCACATTACTACGTGACATTCCAGAAACAGCCCAAGATCTAGCCATGAAGTATCAGAGATATGCGAAAGTATGAGCCTGCTTAGGGCAAATCCTAGACCTAACCCAAGCCTAACATGCGTTATACTCTAAAATATTTATCAAGACCAGGTTTAATTGATTGTTTCAGTGTGGTCCCACATTACAACGTGATACAAACCAGAAAAAACCCAGCATCCGTTCAAAAAGTATGTGAAGAATGCGAAAGTATGAGTCTGATGAGTGAAAATCCCAGGCCTAACCTAGACCTAACATGCGTTATCCTCAAAAATATTAATCGAAACCTGGTTCAATCGAGTGTTTCAGTGTGGTACCACATTACTATGTGATCCAAACCAGAAAATAACCCAGGATCTGTTCAACGAGTATGTGAAGTGTGCGAAAGTATGAGTCTGATGAGGGCAAATCCCATACCTATCCCAGACCTAACATGCGTTATCCTCTAAAATATTTATCAAGACTAGGTTTAATTGATTGTTTCAGTGTGGACCCACATTACTACGTGATCCAAACCTGAAAAAACCCAGCATCCGGTCAACAAGTATGTGAAGAATGCGAAAGTATGAGTCTGATGAGTGAAAATCCCAGGCCTGACCTAGACCTAACGTGCTTTATCCTCTAAAATATTGAGCGAAACCAGGTTTAATGGACTGTTTCACTGTGATACCACACTACTACGGGATCCAAACCAGAAAAAACACAGGATCTGTTCAACAAGTATGTGAAGTGTGCGAAAGTATGAGTCTGATGAGGTCAAATCCCAGACCTATGCCAGACCTAACTTGCGTTATCCTCTAAAATATTGATCGAAACCAGGTTTAATTGACTGTTTCAGCGTGGTACCACGTTACTACGTGATACAATCCAGAAACAGCCCAGGATCTAGCCATGAAGTATGAGAAATATGCGAAAGTATGAGCCTTATGAGGGCAAATCCTAGACCTAACCCAAACCTAACATGCGTTATCCTCTAAAATATTTATCAAGACCAGGTTTAATTGAATGTTTCAGTGTGGTACCACTTTACTACGTGATCCAAAGCAGGAAAAACCCTCGATCAGGTCAACATGTATGTTAAAACTGCGAAAGTATGACCCTGATGAGGGCAAGTCCCAGGCCTAACCTAGACCTAACTTGCGTTATCCTCTAAAATATTGATCGAAACCAGGTTTAATTCGCTGTTTCAGCGTGGTACCACATTACTACGTCATACAATCCAGAAACAGCCCAGGATCTAGCCATCAAGTATGAGAAATATGCGAAAGAATGAGCCTGAGGAGAGCAAATCCCAGACCTAACCTAGACCTAACATGAATTATTCTCTAAAATATTGATCGAAACCAGGGTTAATCGACTGTTTCAGTGTGGTACCACATTACTATGTGATCCAAACCAGAAAATAACCCAGGATCTGTTCAACGAGTATGTGAAGTGTGCGAAAGTATGAGTCTGATGAGGGCAAATCCCAGGCCTAACCTAGACATAACATGCGTTGTCCTCTAAAATATTGATCGAAACCAGGTTTAATGGACTGTTTCAGTGTGGTTCCACAATACTACGGGATCCAAACCAGAAAAATACCCAGGATCTGTTCAACAAGTATGTGAAGAACGCGAAAATATGACCCTGATGAGGGCAAATCCCAGACCTATACCAGACCTAACTTGCGTTGTCCTCTGAAATATTGATGGAAACCAGGTTTAATTGACTGTTTCAGTGTGGTACCACATTACTACGTGATCCAATCCAGAAAAAGCCCTGGATCTAGCCATCAAGTATGAGAAATATGCGAAAGTATGAGCCTGATGAGGGCAAATCCTAGACCTAACCCAGACCTAACATGCGTTATCCTCTAAAATATTTATCAAGACCAGGTTTAAATGAATGTTTCAGTGTGGTACCACATTACTACGTGATCCAAACCACAAAAAACCCAGGATCCGCTCAACAAGTATGTGAAGAATGCGAAAGTATGTGTCTGATGAGGGCAAATCACAGGCCTAACCTAGACATAACATGCGTTATCCTCTAAAATACTGATCGAAACCAGGTTTAATGGACTGTTCCAGTGTGGTACCACATTACTACATGATCGAATCCAGAAAAACCCAGGATCTGTTCAACAGGTATGTGGAGAACGCGAAAATATGACCCGGAGGAGGGCAAATCCCAGACCTATACCAGACCTAACTAGCGTTATCATCTAAGATATTGATCGAAACCAGGTTTAATCGACTGTTTCAGTGTGGTACCATATCACTACGTGATCCAAACCAGAAAAAGCACAGAATCTGGCCATCAAGTATTTGAAATTTGCGAAAGTACGAGCCTGATAAGAGCAAATCCAAGACCTAACCTAGACCTAACAGGAGTTATTCTCAAAAATATTGATCGAAAGCAGGTTTAATCGAAAGTTTCAGTGAGGTACCACATTACTACGTGATCCAATCCAGAAAAAGCCCTGGATCTAGCCATCAAGTATGAGTAACATGCGAAAGTATGAGCCTGATGAGGGCAAATCCTAGACCTAACCCAGACCTAACATGCGTTAACCTCTAAAATATTTATCAAGACCAGGATTAATTGAATGTTTCAGTGTGGTATCACATTACTACGTGATCCAAACCACAAAAAACCCAGGATCTGTTCAACAAGTATGTGAAGAACGCGAAAATATGACCCTGATGAGGGCAAATCCCAGACCTATACCAGACCTAACTTGCGTTGTCCTCTGAAATATTGATGGAAACCAGGTTTAATTGACTGTATCAGTGTGGTACCACATTACTACGTGATCCAATCCAGAAAAAGCCCTGGATCTAGCCATCAAGTATGAGAAATATGCGAAAGTATGAGCCTGATGAGGGCAAATCCTAGACCTAACCCAGACCTAACATGCGTTATCCTCTAAAATATTTATCAAGACCAGGTTTAAATGAATGTTTCAGTGTGGTACCACATTACTACGTGATCCAAACCACAAAAAACCCAGGATCCGTTCAACAAGTATGTGACGAATGCGAAAGTACGAGCCTGATGAGAGTAAATCCCAGACCTAACCATGACCTATCATGCGTTATTCTCTAAAATATTGATCGAAACCAGGTTTAATGGACTGTTTCAGTGTGGTACCACATTACTACGTGATCCAAAACAGAAAAAACCCAGGATCCGCTCAACAAGTATGTGAAGAATGCGAAAGTATGTGTCTGATGAGGGCAAATCACAGGCCTAACCTAGACATAACATGCGTTATCCTCTAAAATATTGATCGAAACCAGGTTTAATGGAATGTTTCAGTGTGGTACCACATTACTACGGGATCCAAACCAGAAAAAGCACAGAATCAGGCCTTCAAGTATGAGAAATTTGCGAAAGAACGAGCCTGATGAGTGCAAATCCCAGACCTAAACTAGACCTAACATGAGTTATTCTCAAAAATATTGATCGAAAGCAGGTTTAATCGACAGTTTCAGTGTGCTCCCACATTACTACATGATCCGAACCAGAAAAAAACCCAGGATACGTTCAACAAGTATGTGAAGAATGCGAAAGTATGTGCCTGACGAGGGCAAATCCCAGACCTATCCCAGACATAACTAGCGTTATCATCTAAGATATTGATCGAAACCAGGTTTAATGGACTGTTTCAGTGTGCTACCACATTACTACGTGATTCAATCCAGAAAAAGCCCTGGATCTAGTCATCAAGTATGAGAAATATGCGAAAGTATGAGCCTGATGAGGGCAAATCCTAGACCTAACCCAGACCTAACATGCGTTATCCTCTAAAATATTTATCAAGACCAGGTTTAATGGACTGTTTCAGTGTGCTACCACATTACTACGTGATCCAAACCAGAAAAAACCCAGGATGCGTTCAACATCTATGTGAAGAATGCGAAAGTATGTGTCGGATGAGGGAAAATCCCAGGCCTAACCTAGACCTAACATGCGTTACCCTCAAAAATATTGTTAGAAACCTGGTTTAATCGACTGTTTCAGTGTGGTACCACATTACTACGTGATCCAAACCAGAAAAAGCCCAGAATCTGGCCATCAACTATGAGAAATATGCGAAAGTACGAGCCTGATGAGAGCAAATTCCAGACCTAACTAAGACCTAACATGCGTTATTCTCTAAAATACTGATCGAAACCAGGTTTAATGGACTGTTCCAGTGTGGTATCACATTACTACATGATCGAAACCAGAAAAACCCAGGATCTGTTCAACAAGTATGTGGAGAACGCGAAAATATGACCCGGAGGAGGGCAAATCCCAGACCTATACCAGACCTAACTAGCGTTATCATCTAAGATATTGATCGAAACCAGGTTTAATCGACTGTTTCAGTGTGGTACCATATCACTACGTGATCCAAACCAGAAAAAGCACAGAATCTGGCCATCAAGTATTTGAAATTTGCGAAAGTACGAGCCTGATAAGAGCAAATCCAAGACCTAACCTAGACCTAACAGGAGTTATTCTCAAAAATATTGATCGAAAGCAGGTTTAATCGAAAGTTTCAGTGAGGTACCACATTACTACGTGATCCAATCCAGAAAAAGCCCTGGATCTAGCCATCAAGTATGAGTAACATGCGAAAGTATGAGCCTGATGAGGGCAAATCCTAGACCTAACCCAGACCTAACATGCGTTATCCTCTAAAATATTTATCAAGACCAGGATTAATTGAATGTTTCAGTGTGGTGTCACATTACTACGTGATCCAAACCACAAAAAACCCAGGATCCGTTCAACAAGTATGTGAAGAATGCGAAAGTAAGTGTCTGATGAGGGCAAATCCCAGGCCTAACCTAGACAGAACATGCGTTACCCTCTAAAATATTGATCGAAACCAGGTTTAATCGACTGTTTCAGTGTGGTTCCACAATACTACGGGATCCAAACCAGAAAAATACCCAGGATCTGTTCAACAAGTATGTGAAGAACGCGAAAATATGACCCTGATGAGGGCAAATCCCAGACCTATACCAGACCTAACTTGCGTTGTCCTCTGAAATATTGATGGAAACCAGGTTTAATTGACTGTTTCAGTGTGGTACCACATTACTACGTGATCCAATCCAGAAAAAGCCCTGGATCTAGCCATCAAGTATGAGAAATATGCGAAAGTATGAGCCTGATGAGGGCAAATCCTAGACCTAGCCCAGACCTAACATGCGTTATCCTCTAAAATATTTATCAAGACCAGGTTTAAATGAATGTTTCAGTGTGGTACCACATTACTACGTGATCCAAACCACAAAAAACCCAGGATCCGCTCAACAAGTATGTGAAGTGTGCGAAAGTATGAGTCTGATGAGGTCAAATCCCAGACCTATGCCAGACCTAACTTGCGTTATCCTCTAAAATATTGATCGAAACCAGGTTTAATTGACTGTTTCAGCGTGGTACCACGTTACTACGTGATACAATCCAGAAACAGCCCAGGATCTAGCCATGAAGTATGAGAAATATGCGAAAGTATGAGCCTTATGAGGGCAAATCCTAGACCTAACCCAAACCTAACATGCGTTATCCTCTAAAATATTTATCAAGACCAGGTTTAATTGAATGTTTCAGTGTGGTACCACTTTACTACGTGATCCAAAGCAGGAAAAACCCTCGATCAGGTCAACATGTATGTTAAAACTGCGAAAGTATGACCCTGATGAGGGCAAGTCCCAGGCCTAACCTAGACCTAACTTGCGTTATCCTCTAAAATATTGATCGAAACCAGGTTTAATTCGCTGTTTCAGCGTGGTACCACATTACTACGTCATACAATCCAGAAACAGCCCAGGATCTAGCCATCAAGTATGAGAAATATGCGAAAGAATGAGCCTGATGAGAGCAAATCCCAGACCTAACCTAGACCTAACATGAATTATTCTCTAAAATATTGATCGAAACCAGGGTTAATCGACTGTTTCAGTGTGGTACCACATTACTATGTGATCCAAACCAGAAAATAACCCAGGATCTGTTCAACGAGTATGTGAAGTGTGCGAAAGTATGAGTCTGATGAGGGCAAATCCCAGGCCTAACCTAGACATAACATGCGTTGTCCTCTAAAATATTGATCGAAACCAGGTTTAATGGACTGTTTCAGTGTGGTTCCACAATACTACGGGATCCAAACCAGAAAAATACCCAGGATCTGTTCAACAAGTATGTGAAGAACGCGAAAATATGACCCTGATGAGGGCAAATCCCAGACCTATACCAGACCTAACTTGCGTTGTCCTCTGAAATATTGATGGAAACCAGGTTAAATTGACTGTTTCAGTGTGGTACCACATTACTACGTGATCCAATCCAGAAAAAGCCCTGGATCTAGCCATCAAGTATGAGAAATATGCGAAAGTATGAGCCTGATGAGGGCAAATCCTAGACCTAACCCAGACCTAACATGCGTTATCCTCTAAAATATTTATCAAGACCAGGTTTAAATGAATGTTTCAGTGTGGTACCACATTACTACGTGATTCAAACCACAAAAAACCCAGGATCCGCTCAACAAGTATGTGAAGAATGCGAAAGTATGTGTCTGATGAGGGCAAATCACAGGCCTAACCTAGACATAACATGCGTTATCCTCTAAAATACTGATCGAAACCAGGTTTAATGGACTGTTCCAGTGTGGTACCACATTACTACATGATCGAATCCAGAAAAACCCAGGATCTGTTCAACAGGTATGTGGAGAACGCGAAAATATGACCCGGAGGAGGGCAAATCCCAGACCTATACCAGACCTAACTAGCGTTATCATCTAAGATATTGATCGAAACCAGGTTTAATCGACTGTTTCAGTGTGGTACCATATCACTACGTGATCCAAACCAGAAAAAGCACAGAATCTGGCCATCAAGTATTTGAAATTTGCGAAAGTACGAGCCTGATAAGAGCAAATCCAAGACCTAACCTAGACCTAACAGGAGTTATTCTCAAAAATATTGATCGAAAGCAGGTTTAATCGAAAGTTTCAGTGAGGTACCACATTACTACGTGATCCAATCCAGAAAAAGCCCTGGATCTAGCCATCAAGTATGAGTAACATGCGAAAGTATGAGCCTGATGAGGGCAAATCCTAGACCTAACCCAGACCTAACATGCGTTAACCTCTAAAATATTTATCAAGACCAGGATTAATTGAATGTTTCAGTGTGGTATCACATTACTACGTGATCCAAACCACAAAAAACCCAGGATCTGTTCAACAAGTATGTGAAGAACGCGAAAATATGACCCTGATGAGGGCAAATCCCAGACCTATACCAGACCTAACTTGCGTTGTCCTCTGAAATATTGATGGAAACCAGGTTTAATTGACTGTATCAGTGTGGTACCACATTACTACGTGATCCAATCCAGAAAAAGCCCTGGATCTAGCCATCAAGTATGAGAAATATGCGAAAGTATGAGCCTGATGAGGGCAAATCCTAGACCTAACCCAGACCTAACATGCGTTATCCTCTAAAATATTTATCAAGACCAGGTTTAAATGAATGTTTCAGTGTGGTACCACATTACTACGTGATCCAAACCACAAAAAACCCAGGATCCGTTCAACAAGTATGTGACGAATGCGAAAGTACGAGCCTGATGAGAGTAAATCCCAGACCTAACCATGACCTATCATGCGTTATTCTCTAAAATATTGATCGAAACCAGGTTTAATGGACTGTTTCAGTGTGGTACCACATTACTACGTGATCCAAAACAGAAAAAACCCAGGATCCGCTCAACAAGTATGTGAAGAATGCGAAAGTATGTGTCTGATGAGGGCAAATCACAGGCCTAACCTAGACATAACATGCGTTATCCTCTAAAATATTGATCGAAACCAGGTTTAATGGAATGTTTCAGTGTGGTACCACATTACTACGGGATCCAAACCAGAAAAAGCACAGAATCAGGCCTTCAAGTATGAGAAATTTGCGAAAGAACGAGCCTGATGAGTGCAAATCCCAGACCTAAACTAGACCTAACATGAGTTATTCTCAAAAATATTGATCGAAAGCAGGTTTAATCGACAGTTTCAGTGTGCTCCCACATTACTACATGATCCGAACCAGAAAAAAACCCAGGATACGTTCAACAAGTATGTGAAGAATGCGAAAGTATGTGCCTGACGAGGGCAAATCCCAGACCTATCCCAGACATAACTAGCGTTATCATCTAAGATATTGATCGAAACCAGGTTTAATGGACTGTTTCAGTGTGCTACCACATTACTACGTGATTCAATCCAGAAAAAGCCCTGGATCTAGTCATCAAGTATGAGAAATATGCGAAAGTATGAGCCTGATGAGGGCAAATCCTAGACCTAACCCAGACCTAACATGCGTTATCCTCTAAAATATTTATCAAGACCAGGTTTAATGGACTGTTTCAGTGTGCTACCACATTACTACGTGATCCAAACCAGAAAAAACCCAGGATGCGTTCAACATCTATGTGAAGAATGCGAAAGTATGTGTCGGATGAGGGAAAATCCCAGGCCTAACCTAGACCTAACATGCGTTACCCTCAAAAATATTGTTAGAAACCTGGTTTAATCGACTGTTTCAGTGTGGTACCACATTACTACGTGATCCAAACCAGAAAAAGCCCAGAATCTGGCCATCAACTATGAGAAATATGCGAAAGTACGAGCCTGATGAGAGCAAATTCCAGACCTAACTAAGACCTAACATGCGTTATTCTCTAAAATACTGATCGAAACCAGGTTTAATGGACTGTTCCAGTGTGGTATCACATTACTACATGATCGAAACCAGAAAAACCCAGGATCTGTTCAACAAGTATGTGGAGAACGCGAAAATATGACCCGGAGGAGGGCAAATCCCAGACCTATACCAGACCTAACTAGCGTTATCATCTAAGATATTGATCGAAACCAGGTTTAATCGACTGTTTCAGTGTGGTACCATATCACTACGTGATCCAAACCAGAAAAAGCACAGAATCTGGCCATCAAGTATTTGAAATTTGCGAAAGTACGAGCCTGATAAGAGCAAATCCAAGACCTAACCTAGACCTAACAGGAGTTATTCTCAAAAATATTGATCGAAAGCAGGTTTAATCGAAAGTTTCAGTGAGGTACCACATTACTACGTGATCCAATCCAGAAAAAGCCCTGGATCTAGCCATCAAGTATGAGTAACATGCGAAAGTATGAGCCTGATGAGGGCAAATCCTAGACCTAACCCAGACCTAACATGCGTTATCCTCTAAAATATTTATCAAGACCAGGATTAATTGAATGTTTCAGTGTGGTGTCACATTACTACGTGATCCAAACCACAAAAAACCCAGGATCCGTTCAACAAGTATGTGAAGAATGCGAAAGTAAGTGTCTGATGAGGGCAAATCCCAGGCCTAACCTAGACAGAACATGCGTTACCCTCTAAAATATTGATCGAAACCAGGTTTAATCGACTGTTTCAGTGTGGTTCCACAATACTACGGGATCCAAACCAGAAAAATACCCAGGATCTGTTCAACAAGTATGTGAAGAACGCGAAAATATGACCCTGATGAGGGCAAATCCCAGACCTATACCAGACCTAACTTGCGTTGTCCTCTGAAATATTGATGGAAACCAGGTTTAATTGACTGTTTCAGTGTGGTACCACATTACTACGTGATCCAATCCAGAAAAAGCCCTGGATCTAGCCATCAAGTATGAGAAATATGCGAAAGTATGAGCCTGATGAGGGCAAATCCTAGACCTAGCCCAGACCTAACATGCGTTATCCTCTAAAATATTTATCAAGACCAGGTTTAAATGAATGTTTCAGTGTGGTACCACATTACTACGTGATCCAAACCACAAAAAACCCAGGATCCGCTCAACAAGTATGTGAAGTGTGCGAAAGTATGAGTCTGATGAGGTCAAATCCCAGACCTATGCCAGACCTAACTTGCGTTATCCTCTAAAATATTGATCGAAACCAGGTTTAATTGACTGTTTCAGCGTGGTACCACGTTACTACGTGATACAATCCAGAAACAGCCCAGGATCTAGCCATGAAGTATGAGAAATATGCGAAAGTATGAGCCTTATGAGGGCAAATCCTAGACCTAACCCAAACCTAACATGCGTTATCCTCTAAAATATTTATCAAGACCAGGTTTAATTGAATGTTTCAGTGTGGTACCACTTTACTACGTGATCCAAAGCAGGAAAAACCCTCGATCAGGTCAACATGTATGTTAAAACTGCGAAAGTATGACCCTGATGAGGGCAAGTCCCAGGCCTAACCTAGACCTAACTTGCGTTATCCTCTAAAATATTGATCGAAACCAGGTTTAATTCGCTGTTTCAGCGTGGTACCACATTACTACGTCATACAATCCAGAAACAGCCCAGGATCTAGCCATCAAGTATGAGAAATATGCGAAAGAATGAGCCTGATGAGAGCAAATCCCAGACCTAACCTAGACCTAACATGAATTATTCTCTAAAATATTGATCGAAACCAGGGTTAATCGACTGTTTCAGTGTGGTACCACATTACTATGTGATCCAAACCAGAAAATAACCCAGGATCTGTTCAACGAGTATGTGAAGTGTGCGAAAGTATGAGTCTGATGAGGGCAAATCCCAGGCCTAACCTAGACATAACATGCGTTGTCCTCTAAAATATTGATCGAAACCAGGTTTAATGGACTGTTTCAGTGTGGTTCCACAATACTACGGGATCCAAACCAGAAAAATACCCAGGATCTGTTCAACAAGTATGTGAAGAACGCGAAAATATGACCCTGATGAGGGCAAATCCCAGACCTATACCAGACCTAACTTGCGTTGTCCTCTGAAATATTGATGGAAACCAGGTTAAATTGACTGTTTCAGTGTGGTACCACATTACTACGTGATCCAATCCAGAAAAAGCCCTGGATCTAGCCATCAAGTATGAGAAATATGCGAAAGTATGAGCCTGATGAGGGCAAATCCTAGACCTAACCCAGACCTAACATGCGTTATCCTCTAAAATATTTATCAAGACCAGGTTTAAATGAATGTTTCAGTGTGGTACCACATTACTACGTGATTCAAACCACAAAAAACCCAGGATCCGCTCAACAAGTATGTGAAGAATGCGAAAGTATGTGTCTGATGAGGGCAAATCACAGGCCTAACCTAGACATAACATGCGTTATCCTCTAAAATACTGATCGAAACCAGGTTTAATGGACTGTTCCAGTGTGGTACCACATTACTACATGATCGAATCCAGAAAAACCCAGGATCTGTTCAACAGGTATGTGGAGAACGCGAAAATATGACCCGGAGGAGGGCAAATCCCAGACCTATACCAGACCTAACTAGCGTTATCATCTAAGATATTGATCGAAACCAGGTTTAATCGACTGTTTCAGTGTGGTACCATATCACTACGTGATCCAAACCAGAAAAAGCACAGAATCTGGCCATCAAGTATTTGAAATTTGCGAAAGTACGAGCCTGATAAGAGCAAATCCAAGACCTAACCTAGACCTAACAGGAGTTATTCTCAAAAATATTGATCGAAAGCAGGTTTAATCGAAAGTTTCAGTGAGGTACCACATTACTACGTGATCCAATCCAGAAAAAGCCCTGGATCTAGCCATCAAGTATGAGTAACATGCGAAAGTATGAGCCTGATGAGGGCAAATCCTAGACCTAACCCAGACCTAACATGCGTTATCCTCTAAAATATTTATCAAGACCAGGATTAATTGAATGTTTCAGTGTGGTATCACATTACTACGTGATCCAAACCACAAAAAACCCAGGATCTGTTCAACAAGTATGTGAAGAACGCGAAAATATGACCCTGATGAGGGCAAATCCCAGACCTATACCAGACCTAACTTGCGTTGTCCTCTGAAATATTGATGGAAACCAGGTTTAATTGACTGTATCAGTGTGGTACCACATTACTACGTGATCCAATCCAGAAAAAGCCCTGGATCTAGCCATCAAGTATGAGAAATATGCGAAAGTATGAGCCTGATGAGGGCAAATCCTAGACCTAACCCAGACCTAACATGCGTTATCCTCTAAAATATTTATCAAGACCAGGTTTAAATGAATGTTTCAGTGTGGTACCACATTACTACGTGATCCAAACCACAAAAAACCCAGGATCCGTTCAACAAGTATGTGACGAATGCGAAAGTACGAGCCTGATGAGAGTAAATCCCAGACCTAACCATGACCTATCATGCGTTATTCTCTAAAATATTGATCGAAACCAGGTTTAATGGACTGTTTCAGTGTGGTACCACATTACTACGTGATCCAAAACAGAAAAAACCCAGGATCCGCTCAACAAGTATGTGAAGAATGCGAAAGTATGTGTCTGATGAGGGCAAATCACAGGCCTAACCTAGACATAACATGCGTTATCCTCTAAAATATTGATCGAAACCAGGTTTAATGGAATGTTTCAGTGTGGTACCACATTACTACGGGATCCAAACCAGAAAAAGCACAGAATCAGGCCTTCAAGTATGAGAAATTTGCGAAAGAACGAGCCTGATGAGTGCAAATCCCAGACCTAAACTAGACCTAACATGAGTTATTCTCAAAAATATTGATCGAAAGCAGGTTTAATCGACAGTTTCAGTGTGCTCCCACATTACTACATGATCCGAACCAGAAAAAAACCCAGGATACGTTCAACAAGTATGTGAAGAATGCGAAAGTATGTGCCTGACGAGGGCAAATCCCAGACCTATCCCAGACATAACTAGCGTTATCATCTAAGATATTGATCGAAACCAGGTTTAATGGACTGTTTCAGTGTGCTACCACATTACTACGTGATTCAATCCAGAAAAAGCCCTGGATCTAGTCATCAAGTATGAGAAATATGCGAAAGTATGAGCCTGATGAGGGCAAATCCTAGACCTAACCCAGACCTAACATGCGTTATCCTCTAAAATATTTATCAAGACCAGGTTTAATGGACTGTTTCAGTGTGCTACCACATTACTACGTGATCCAAACCAGAAAAAACCCAGGATGCGTTCAACATCTATGTGAAGAATGCGAAAGTATGTGTCGGATGAGGGAAAATCCCAGGCCTAACCTAGACCTAACATGCGTTACCCTCAAAAATATTGTTAGAAACCTGGTTTAATCGACTGTTTCAGTGTGGTACCACATTACTACGTGATCCAAACCAGAAAAAGCCCAGAATCTGGCCATCAACTATGAGAAATATGCGAAAGTACGAGCCTGATGAGAGCAAATTCCAGACCTAACTAAGACCTAACATGCGTTATTCTCTAAAATACTGATCGAAACCAGGTTTAATGGACTGTTCCAGTGTGGTATCACATTACTACATGATCGAAACCAGAAAAACCCAGGATCTGTTCAACAAGTATGTGGAGAACGCGAAAATATGACCCTGAGGAGGGCAAATCCCAGACCTACACCAGACCTAACTAGCGTTATCATCTAAGATATTGATCGAAACCAGGTTTAATCGACTGTTTCAGTGTGGTACCATATTACTACGTGATCCAAACCAGAAAAAGCACAGAATCTGGCCAAGTATTTGAAATTTGCGAAAGTACGAGCCTGATAAGAGCAAATCCAAGACCTAACCTAGACCTAACAGGAGTTATTCTCAAAAATATTGATCGAAAGCAGGTTTAATCGAAAGTTTCAGTGAGGTACCACATTACTACGTGATCCAATCCAGAAAAAGCCCTGGATCTAGCCATCAAGTATGAGTAACATGCGAAAGTATGAGCCTGATGAGGGCAAATCCTAGACCTAACCCAGACCTAACATGCGTTATCCTCTAAAATATTTATCAAGACCAGGATTAATTGAATGTTTCAGTGTGGTGTCACATTACTACGTGATCCAAACCACAAAAAACCCAGGATCCGTTCAACAAGTATGTGAAGAATGCGAAAGTAAGTGTCTGATGAGGGCAAATCCCAGGCCTAACCTAGACAGAACATGCGTTACCCTCTAAAATATTGATCGAAACCAGGTTTAATCGACTGTTTCAGTGTGGTACCACATTACTACGTGATCCAAAACAGAAAAAGCCCAGGATCTGTTCAACAAGTATGTGAAAAACGCGAAACTATGAGCCTGATGAGGGCAAATCCCAGACCTATCCCAGACCCAACATGCGTTATCCTCTAAAACATTTATCAAGACAAGGATTAATTGAATGTTTCAGTGTGGTACCGCATTACTACGTGATCCATACCACAAAAAACCCAGGATCCGTTCAAGAAGTATGTGACGAATGCGAAAGGATGTGTCTGATGAGGGCAAATCCCAGGCCTAACCTAGATCTAACATGCGTTATCCTCAAAAATAATCATCGAAACCAGGTTTAATGGACTGTTTCAGTGTGGTACCACATCACTACGTGATCCAAACCAGAAAAAACCCAGGATCCGTTCAACAAGTATGTGAAGAATGCGAAGGTATGTGTCCGATGAGGGAAAATCCCAGGCCTAACCTAGACCTAACATGCGTTATCCTCTAAAATATTGATCGAAACCAGGTTTAATGGACTGTTTCAGTGTGCTATCACATTACTACGTGATTCAAACCGGAAAAAACCCACGATCCGTTCAACAAGTATGTGAAGAATGCGAAAGTATGTGTCTGATGAGGGCAAATCCCAGGCCTAACCTAGACAGAACATGCGTTATCCTCTAAAATATTGATCGAAACCAGGTTTAATGGACTGTTTCAGTGTGCTACCACATTACTACGTGATCCAAACCAGAAAAAGCCCAGGATCCGTTCAACAAGTATGTGAAGAATGCGAAAGTATGTGTCTGATGAGGGAAAATCCCAGGCCTAACCTAGACAGAACATGCGTTATCCTCTAAAATATTGATCGAAACCAGGTTTAATGGACTGCTTCAGTGTGCTACCACATTACTACGTGATCCAAACCAGAAAAAACCCAGGATCCGTTCAACAAGTATGTGAAAAACGCGAAACTATGAGCCTGATGAGGGCAAATCCCAGACCTATCCCAGACCCAACATGCGTTATCCTCTAAAACATTTATCAAGACAAGGATTAATTGAATGTTTCAGTGTGGTACCGCATTACTACGTGATCCATACCACAAAAAACCCAGGATCCGTTCAAGAAGTATGTGACGAATGCGAAAGGATGTGTCTGATGAGGGCAAATCCCAGGCCTAACCTAGATCTAACATGCGTTATCCTCAAAAATAATCATCGAAACCAGGTTTAATGGACTGTTTCAGTGTGGTACCACATCACTACGTGATCCAAACCAGAAAAAACCCAGGATCCGTTCAACAAGTATGTGAAGAATGCGAAAGTATGTGTCTGATGAGGGAAAATCCCAGGCCTAACCTAGACAGAACATGCGTTATCCTCTAAAATATTGATCGAAACCAGGTTTAATGGACTGCTTCAGTGTGCTACCACATTACTACGTGATCCAAACCAGAAAAAACCCAGGATCCGTTCAACAAGTATGTGAAGAATGCGAAAGTATGTGTGTGATGAGGGCAAATCACAGGCCTAACCTAGACATAACATGCGTTGTCCTCTATAATATTTATCAAGACCAGGTTTAATTGAATGTTTCAGTGTGGTACCACATTACTATGTGTCCAAACCTGAAAAAACCCAGGATCTGTTCAACAAGTATGTGGAGAATGCGAAAGTATGTGTCTGATGAGGGCAAATCCCACGCTTAACCTAGACATAACTAGCGTTATCATCTAAGATATTGATCGAAACCAGGTTTAATGGTCTGTTTCAGTGTGCTACCACATTACTACGTGATCCAATCCAGAAAAAGCCCTGGATCTAGCCATCAAGTATGAGATATATGCGAAACTATGAGCCTGATGAGGGCAAATCCTAGACCTAACCTAGACCTAACATGCGTTACCCTCAAAAATATTGTTAGAAACCAGGTTTAATCGACTGTTTCAGTGTGGTACCACATTACTACGTGATCCAAACCAGAATAAGCACAGAATCTGGCCATCAACTATGAGAAATATGCGAAAGTACGAGCCTGATGAGAGCAAATCCCAGACCTAACCAAGACCTAACATGCGTTATTCTCTAAAATACTGATCGAAACCTGGTTTAATGGACTGTTCCAGTGTGGTACCACATTACTACATGATCGAAACCAGAAAAAACCCAGGGTCTGTTCAACAAGTATGTGAAAAACGCGAAACTATGAGCGTGATGAGGGCAAATCCCAGACCTACCTTAGACCTAACATGAGTTATCCTCTAAAATATTGATCGAAACCAGGTTTAATCGACTATTTCTGTGTGGTGCCACATTACTACGTGAACCAAACCAGAAAAATACCCAGGATCTGTTCAACAAGTATGTGAAGAACGCGGAAATATGTTTCTGATGAGGGAAAATCCCAGGCCTAACCTAGACCTAACATGCGTTACCCTCAAAAATATTGATCGAAACCAGGTTTAATGGACTGTTTCAGTGTGCTACCACATTACTACGTGATCCAATCCAGAAAAAGCCCTGGATCTAGCCATCAAGTATGAGTGACATGCGAAAGTATGAGCCTGATGAGGGCAAATCCTAGACCTAACCCAGACCTAACATGCGTTATCCTCTAAAATATTTATCAAGACCAGGATTAATTGAATGTTTCAGTGTGGTGTCACATTACTACGTGATCCAAACCACAAAAAACCCAGGATCCGTTCAACAAGTATGTGAAGAATGCGAAAGTAAGTGTCTGATGAGGGCAAATCCCAGGCCTAACCTAGACAGAACATGCGTTACCCTCTAAAATATTGATCGAAACCAGGTTTAATCGACTGTTTCAGTGTGGTACCACATTACTACGTGATCCAAAACAGAAAAAGCCCAGGATCTGTTCAACAAGTATGTGAAAAACGCGAAACTATGAGCCTGATGAGGGCAAATCCCAGACCTATCCCAGACCCAACATGCGTTATCCTCTAAAACATTTATCAAGACAAGGATTAATTGAATGTTTCAGTGTGGTACCGCATTACTACGTGATCCATACCACAAAAAACCCAGGATCCGTTCAACAAGTATGTGACGAATGCGAAAGGATGTGTCTGATGAGGGCAAATCCCAGGCCTAACCTATATCTAACATGCGTTATCCTCAAAAATAATCATCGAAACCAGGTTTAATGGACTGTTTCAGTGTGGTACCACATCACTACGTGATCCAAACCAGAAAAATACCCAGGATCCGTTCAACAAGTATGTGAAGAATGCGAAGGTATGTGTCCGATGAGGGAAAATCCCAGGCCTAACCTAGACCTAACATGCGTTATCCTCTAAAATATTGATCGAAACCAGGTTTAATGGACTGTTTCAGTGTGCTATCACATTACTACGTGATTCAAACCGGAAAAAACCCACGATCCGTTCAACAAGTATGTGAAGAATGCGAAAGTATGTGTCTGATGAGGGCAAATCCCAGGCCTAACCTAGACAGAACATGCGTTATCCTCTAAAATATTGATCGAAACCAGGTTTAATGGACTGTTTCAGTGTGCTACCACATTACTACGTGATCCAAACCAGAAAAAACCCAGGATCCGTTCAACAAGTATGTGAAGAATGCGAAAGTATGTGTGTGATGAGGGCAAATCACAGGCCTAACCTAGACATAACATGCGTTGGCCTCTATAATATTTATCAAGACCAGGTTTAATTGAATGTTTCAGTGTGGTACCACATTACTATGTGTCCAAACCTGAAAAAACCCAGGATCTGTTCAACAAGTATGTGGAGAATGCGAAAGTATGTGTCTGATGAGGGCAAATCCCACGCTTAACCTAGACATAACTAGCGTTATCATCTAAGATATTGATCGAAACCAGGTTTAATGGTCTGTTTCAGTGTGCTACCACATTACTACGTGATCCAATCCAGAAAAAGCCCTGGATCTAGCCATCAAGTATGAGATATATGCGAAACTATGAGCCTGATGAGGGCAAATCCTAGACCTAACCTAGACCTAACATGCGTTACCCTCAAAAATATTGTTAGAAACCAGGTTTAATCGACTGTTTCAGTGTGGTACCACATTACTACGTGATCCAAACCAGAATAAGCACAGAATCTGGCCATCAACTATGAGAAATATGCGAAAGTACGAGCCTGATGAGAGCAAATCCCAGACCTAACCAAGACCTAACATGCGTTATTCTCTAAAATACTGATCGAAACCTGGTTTAATGGACTGTTCCAGTGTGGTACCACATTACTACATGATCGAAACCAGAAAAAACCCAGGGTCTGTTCAACAAGTATGTGAAAAACGCGAAACTATGAGCGTGATGAGGGCAAATCCCAGACCTACCTTAGACCTAACATGAGTTATCCTCTAAAATATTGATCGAAACCAGGTTTAATCGACTATTTCTGTGTGGTGCCACATTACTACGTGAACCAAACCAGAAAAATACCCAGGATCTGTTCAACAAGTATGTGAAGAACGCGGAAATATGTTTCTGATGAGGGAAAATCCCAGGCCTAACCTAGACCTAACATGCGTTACCCTCAAAAATATTGATCGAAACCAGGTTTAATGGACTGTTTCAGTGTGCTACCACATTACTACGTGATCCAATCCAGAAAAAGCCCTGGATCTAGCCATCAAGTATGAGTGACATGCGAAAGTATGAGCCTGATGAGGGCAAATCCTAGACCTAACCCAGACCTAACATGCGTTATCCTCTAAAATATTTATCAAGACCAGGATTAATTGAATGTTTCAGTGTGGTGTCACATTACTACGTGATCCAAACCACAAAAAACCCAGGATCCGTTCAACAAGTATGTGAAGAATGCGAAAGTAAGTGTCTGATGAGGGCAAATCCCAGGCCTAACCTAGACAGAACATGCGTTACCCTCTAAAATATTGATCGAAACCAGGTTTAATCGACTGTTTCAGTGTGGTACCACATTACTACGTGATCCAAAACAGAAAAAGCCCAGGATCTGTTCAACAAGTATGTGAAAAACGCGAAACTATGAGCCTGATGAGGGCAAATCCCAGACCTATCCCAGACCCAACATGCGTTATCCTCTAAAACATTTATCAAGATAAGGATTAATTGAATGTTTCAGTGTGGTACCGCATTACTACGTGATCCATACCACAAAAAACCCAGGATCCGTTCAACAAGTATGTGACGAATGCGAAAGGATGTGTCTGATGAGGGCAAATCCCAGGCCTAACCTATATCTAACATGCGTTATCCTCAAAAATAATCATCGAAACCAGGTTTAATGGACTGTTTCAGTGTGGTACCACATCACTACGTGATCCAAACCAGAAAAATACCCAGGATCCGTTCAACAAGTATGTGAAGAATGCGAAGGTATGTGTCCGATGAGGGAAAATCCCAGGCCTAACCTAGACCTAACATGCGTTATCCTCTAAAATATTGATCGAAACCAGGTTTAATGGACTGTTTCAGTGTGCTATCACATTACTACGTGATTCAAACCGGAAAAAACCCACGATCCGTTCAACAAGTATGTGAAGAATGCGAAAGTATGTGTCTGATGAGGGCAAATCCCAGGCCTAACCTAGACAGAACATGCGTTATCCTCTAAAATATTGATCGAAACCAGGTTTAATGGACTGTTTCAGTGTGCTACCACATTACTACGTGATCCAAACCAGAAAAAACCCAGGATCCGTTCAACAAGTATGTGAAGAATGCGAAAGTATGTGTGTGATGAGGGCAAATCACAGGCCTAACCTAGACATAACATGCGTTGGCCTCTATAATATTTATCAAGACCAGGTTTAATTGAATGTTTCAGTGTGGTACCACATTACTATGTGTCCAAACCTGAAAAAACCCAGGATCTGTTCAACAAGTATGTGGAGAATGCGAAAGTATGTGTCTGATGAGGGCAAATCCCACGCTTAACCTAGACATAACTAGCGTTATCATCTAAGATATTGATCGAAACCAGGTTTAATGGTCTGTTTCAGTGTGCTACCACATTACTACCTGATCCAATCCAGAAAAAGCCCTGGATCTAGCCATCAAGTATGAGATATATGCGAAACTATGAGCCTGATGAGGGCAAATCCTAGACCTAACCTAGACCTAACATGCGTTACCCTCAAAAATATTGTTAGAAACCAGGTTTAATCGACTGTTTCAGTGTGGTACCACATTACTACGTGATCCAAACCAGAATAAGCACAGAATCTGGCCATCAACTATGAGAAATATGCGAAAGTACGAGCCTGATGAGAGCAAATCCCAGACCTAACCAAGACCTAACATGCGTTATTCTCTAAAATACTGATCGAAACCTGGTTTAATGGACTGTTCCAGTGTGGTACCACATTACTACATGATCGAAACCAGAAAAAACCCAGGGTCTGTTCAACAAGTATGTGAAAAACGCGAAACTATGAGCGTGATGAGGGCAAATCCCAGACCTACCTTAGACCTAACATGAGTAATTCTCAAAAATATTGATCGAAACCAGGTTTAATGGTCTGTTTCAGTGTGCTACCACATTACTACGTGATCCAATCCAGAAAAAGCCCTGGATCTAGCCATCAAGTATGAGATATATGCGAAACTATGAGCCTGATGAGGGCAAATCCTAGACCTAACCTAGACCTAACATGCGTTACCCTCAAAAATATTGATAGAAACCAGGTTTAATGGACTGTTTCAGTGTGGTACCACATTACTACGTGATCCAAACCAGAAAAAGCACAGCATCAGGCCATCAAGTATGAGAAATTTGCGACAGTACGAGCCTGATGAGAGCAAATCCCAGACCTAACCTAGACCTATCATGAGTAATTCTCAAAAATATTGATCGAAACCAGGTTTAATCGACTATTTCAGTGTGGTACCACATTACTACGTGATCCAATCCAGAAAAAGCCCTGGATCTAGCCATCAAGTATGAGTAACATGCGGAAGAATGGGCCTGATGAGGGCAAATCCTAGACCTAACCCAGACCTAACATGCGTTATCCTCTAAAATATTTTTCAAGACCAGGTTTAATTGAATATCTCAGTGTGGTACCACATTACTACGTGATCCAAACCTGAAAAAATCCAGGATCTGTTCAACAAGTATGTGGAGAATGCGAGAGTATGTGTCTGATGAGGGCAAATCCCAGGCCTAAGCTAGACATAACATGCGTTATTCTCTGAAATATAGATCGAAACCAGGTTTAATGGACTGTTTCAGTGTGGTACCACATTACTACGTGATCCAAACCAGAAATGGCCCAGAATCTGGCCATCAAGTATGAGAAATATGCGAAAGCATGACCCTGATGAGACTATCCCAGACCTAACTTGAGTTGTCCTCTAAAATAGTGATGGAAACCAGGTTTAATTGACTGTTTCGGTGTGGTACTACATTACTACGTGATGCAATCCAGAAATAGCCCAGGATCTAGCCATGAATTATGAGAAATATGCGAAAGTATGAGCCCGATGTGGGCAAATCCTAGACCTCACCCAGACCTAACATGCGTTATCCTCAAAAAAAAAAATCGAAACCAGGCTTAATGGACTGCTTCAGTGTGGTACCACATTACTACGTGATCCAAACCAGAAAAGGCCCAGAATCTGGCCATCAAGTATGAGAAATATGCGAAAGCATGACCCTGATGAGACAATCCCAGACCTAACTTGAGTTGTCCTCTAAAATAGTGATGGAAACCAGGTTTAATTGACTGTTTCAGTGTGGTACTACATTACTACGTGATGCAATCCAGAAATAGCCCAGGATCTAGCCATGAATTATGAGAAATATGCGAAAGTATGAGCCTGATGAGGGCAAATCCCAGACATAACCTAGACCTAACATGTGTTATCCTCTAAAATAAAAATCGAAACCAGGTTTATTGGTATGCTTCAGTGTGGTACCACATTACTACGTGATCCAAACCAGAAATGGCCCAGAATCTGGCCATCAAGTATGAGAAATATGCGAAAGCATGACCCTGATGAGACTATCCCAGACCTAACTTGAGTTGTCCTCTAAAATAGTGATGGAAACCAGGTTTAATTGACTGTTTCAGTGTGGTACTACATTACTACGTGATGCAATCCAGAAATAGCCCAGGATCTAGCCATCAAGTATGAGAAATATGCGAAAGAATGAGTCTTATGAGAGCAAATCCCACACCTAACCTAGACCTAACATGAATTATTCTCTAAAATATTGATCGAAACCAGGTTTAATGGACTGTTTTAGTGCGGTACCACATTACTACGTGATCCAAACCATAAAACACCCAGGATCTGTTCAACAAGTATGTGAAAAATCCGAAAGTATGAGTCTGATGAGGGCAAATCCCAGGCCTAACCTAGACATAACATGCATTATCCTCTAAAATATTGATAGAAACCACGTTGAGTGGACTGTTTCAGTGTGGTACCACATTACTACGTGATCCAATGCAGAAATAGCTCAGGATCTAGCTATGAAGTATGAGAAATATGCGAAAGTATGAGCCTGATGAGGGCAAATCCCAGACATAACCTAGACCTAACATGTGTTATCCTCTAAAATAAAAATCGAAACCAGGTTTATTGGTATGCTTCAGTGTGGTACCACATTACTACGTGATCGAAACCAGAAAAAACCCGGGATCTGTTCAAGAAGTATGTGAAGAATGCGAAAGAATGAGACTGATGAGGGCATATCCCAGGCCTAACCTAGACCTAACATGCGTTATCCTCAAAAATATAAATCGAAACCATGTTTAATCGACTGTATCAGTGTGGTACCACATTACTACGTGATCCAAACCAGAAAAAAACCCGGGATCTGTTCAACAAGTATGTGAAGTATGCGAAAGTACGAATCTGATGAGGGCTAATCCCAGGCCTAACCTAGTCATCACATGCGTTATCCTCTAAAATATTGATCGAAACCCGGTTGAGTGGACTGTTTCAGTGTGGTACCACATTACTGCGTGATCCAAACCAGGAAGAACCCAGCATCTAGCCATCAAGTATGAGAAATATGCGAAAGAATGAGCCTGATGAGAGCAAATCCCAGACCTAACCTAGACCTAACGTGTGTTAACTTCTAAAATATTGATCGAAACCATGTTTAATGGTCTGTTACAGTGTGGTAACACATTACCACGTGATCCACACCAGAAAAAATCCGAGATCTGTTCAACAAGTGTGTGAAGAAAGCGAAAGCATGAGCCTGACGAGGGAAAATCCATGGCCTGGCCTAGACCTAACATGTGTTATCCTCAAAAATATTGATCGAAACCAGGTTTAATGGACTGTTTCAGTGTGGTACCACATTACTACGTGATCCAATCCAGAAAGAGCCCAGGATCTAGCCATGAAGTATTAGAAATATGCGAATGTATGATCCTGAGGAGGGCAAATCCTAGACCTAACCCAGACCTAACATGCGTTATCCTCAAAAATATTGATCGAAACCAGGTTTAATGGACTGTTTCAGTGTGGTACCACATTACTACGTGATCCAAACTAGAAAAAACCCAGGATCTGTTCAACAAGTACGTGAAGTATGCGAAGGTATGAATCTGATGAGGGCTAATCCCAGGCCTAACCTAGACATAACATGCGTTATCCTCTAAAATATTGATCGAAACCCGGTTGAGTGGACTGTTTCAGTGTGGTACCACATTACTGCGTGATCCAAACCAGGAAGAACCAGGTATCTAGCCATCAAGTATGTGAAATATGCGAAAGAATGAGCCTGATGAGGGCAAATCCTAGACCTAACCCAGACCTAACATGCGTTATCCTCTAAAATATTGATCGAAACCAGGTTTACTGGACTGTTTCAGTGTGGTACCACATTACTACGTGATCCAAACAAGAAATAGCCCAGGATCTAGCCATGAAGTATGAAAAATATGCGAAAGTATGAGCCTGATGAGGGCAAATCCTAGACATAACCCAGACCTAACATGCGTTATCCTCAAAAATCTTTATCAAGACCAGGTTTAATTGATTGCTTCAGTGTGGTAACACATTACTACGTGATCCACACCAGAAAAAACCCAGGATCCGTTCAAGAAGTATGTGAAAAATGCGAAAGTATGTGTCTGATGAGTGAAAATCTCAGGCCTAACCTAGACCTAACATGCGTTATCCTCTAAAATATTGATCGAAACCAGGTTTAATTGACCGTTTTAGTGTGGTTCCACTTTACTACGTGATCCAAACCATAAAAAACCCAGGATCTGTTCAACAAGTATGTGAAAAATCCGAAAGTATGAGTCTGATGAGGGCAAATCCCAGACCTATCCCAGACCTAACATGCGTTATCCTCAAAAATAATGATCGAAACCAGGTTTAATCAACTGTTTCAGTGTGGTACCACATTACTACGTGATCCAAACCAGAAAAAAACCCAGGATCTGTTTATCAAGTATGTGAAGTATGCGTAAGTATGAGTCTGATGAGGGCAAATCCCAGGCCTAACCTAGACATAACATACGTTATCCTCTAAAATATTGATCGAAACCAGGTTTCATGGACTGTTTTAGTGTGGTACCACATTACTACGTGATCCAAACCATAAAAAACCCAGGATCTGTTCAACAAGTATGTGAAAAATCCGAAAGTATGAGTCTGATGAGGGCAAATCCCAGGCCTAACCTAGACATAACATGCGTTATCCTCTAAAATATTGATAGAAACCACGTTGAGTGGACTGTTTCAGTGTGGTACCACATTACTACGTGATCCAATGCAGAAATAGCTCAGGATCTAGCTATGAAGTATGTGAAAAATCCGAAAGTATGAGTCTGATGAGGGCAAATCTCAGGCCTAACCTAGACATAACATGCGTTATCCTCTAAAATATTGATAGAAACCACGTTGAGTGGACTGTTTCAGTGTGGTACCACATTACTGCGTGATCCAAACCAGAAAAGACCCAGGATCTGTTCAACAAGTATGTGAAAAATGCGAAAGTATGACCCTGATGAGGGCAAATCCCAGACCTATCCTAGACCTAACATGAGTTACCCTCTAAAATATTGATCGAAACCAGGTTTAATCGACTATTTCTGTGTGGTGCCACATTACTACGTGATCCAAACCAGAAAAATACCCAGGATCTGTTAACAAGTATGTGAAGAACGCGGAAATATGACCCTGATGAGGGTAAATCCCAGGCCTAACCTAGACCTAACATGCGTTATCCTCAAAAATATTTATCGAAACCAGGTTTAATCGACTGTTTCAGTGTGGTACCACATTACTACCTGATCCAAACCAGAAAAATACCCAGGATCTGTTCAACAAGTATGTGAAGACCGCGAAAATATGACCCTGATGAGGGCAAATCCCAGACCTATACCAGACCTAACTAGCGTTAACATCTAAGATATTGATCGAAACCAGGTTTAATCGACTGTTTCAGTGTGGAACCACATTACTACGTGATCCAAACCAGAAAAAGCACAGAATCTGGCAATCAAGTATGAGAAATTTGCGAAAGTACGAGCCTGATAAGAGCAAATCCCAGACCTAACCTAGACCTAACATGAGTTATTCTCAAAAGTATTGACCGAAAGCAGGTTTAATCGACAGTTTCAGTGTGGTACCACATTACTACGTGATCCAAACCAGAAAAAACCCAGGATACGTTCAACAAGTATGTGAAGAATGCGAAAGTATGAGTCTGATGAGGGAAAATCCCAGGCCTAACTTAGACCTAACATGCGTTATCCTCTAAAATATTTATCAAGACCAGGTTTAATTGAATGTTTCAGTGTGGTACCACATTACTACGTGATCCAAACCAGAGAAAAGCCCAGGATCAGTTCAACAAGTATGTGAAGTATGCGAAAGTATGAATCTGATGAGGGCAAATCCCAGTCCTAACCTAGACATAACATGCGTTAGCCTCTAAAATATTGATAGAAACCACGTTGAGTGGACTGTTTCAGTGTGGTACCACATTACTACGTGATCCAATGCAGAAATAGCTCAGGATCTAGCTATGAACTATGAGAAATATGCGAAAGTATGAGCCTGATGAGGGCAAATCGCAGGCCTAACCTAGACCTAACATGCGTTATCCTCTAAAATATTTATCAAGACCAGGTTTAATTGAATGTTTCAGTGTGGTACCACACTACTGCGTGATCCAAACCAGAAAAAACCCAGGATCTGTTCAACAAGTATGTGAAAAATGCGAAAGTATGATCCTGACCAGGGCAAATCCCAGACCTATCCCAGACCTAACTTGAGTTGTCCTCTAAAATAGTGATGGAAACCAGGTTTAATTGACTGTTTCAGTGTGGTACTACATTACTACGTGATGCAATCGAGAAATAGCCCAGGATCTAGCCATGAATTATGAGAAATATGCGAAAGTATGAGCCTGATGAGGGCAAATCCTGGACCTAACCCAGACCTAACATGCGTTATCCTCAAAAATATTGATCGAAACCAGGTTTAATGGGATGTTTCAGTGTGGTACCACATAACTACGTGATCCAAACCAGAAAAGGCCCAGAATCTGGCCATCAAGTATGAGAAATATGCGAAAGCATGACCCTGATGAGACTATCCCAGACCTAACTTGAGTTGTCCTCTAAAATAGTGATGGAAACCAGGTTTAATTGACTGTTTCTGTGTGGTACAACATTACTACGTGATGCAATCCAGAAATAGCCAAGGATCTAGCCATGAATTATGAGAAATATGCGAAAGTATGAGCCTGATGATGGCAAATCCTAGACCTCACCCAGACCTAACATGCGTTATCCTCAAAAATATTGATCGAAACCAGGTTTAATGGACTGTTTCAGTGTGGTACCACATTACTACGTGATCCAAACTAGAAAAAACCCAGGATCTGTTCAACAAGTATGTGAAAAACGCGAAAGTATGACCCTGATGAGGGCAAATCCCAGGCCTAACCTAAACCTAACGTGCATTATCCTCCAAAATATTGATCGAAACCAGGTTTAATGGACTGTTTCAGTGTGGTACCACATTACTACGTGATCCAATCCAGGAAGAGCCCAGGATCTAGCCATGAAGTATTAGAAATATGCGAAAGTATGATCCTGACGAGGGCAAATCGCAGGCCTAACCTAGACCTAACATGCGTTATCCTCTAAAATATTCATCGAAACCAGGTTTAATGGATTATTTCAGTGTGGTAACACATTACTACGTGATCCAAACCAGAAAAAACCGAGATCTGTTCAACAAGTATGTGAAAAACGCGAAAGTATGAGCCTGATGAGGGCAAATCCTAGACCTAACCCAGACCTAACATGCGTTATCCACTAAAATATTTATCATGACCAGGTTTAATTGAATGTTTCAGTGTGGTACCACTTTACTACGTGATCCAATCCAGGAAGAGCCCAGGATCTAGCCATGAAGTATTAGAAATATACGAAGGTATGATCCTGACGAGGGCAAATCCTAGACCTAACCCAGACCTAACATGCGTTATCCTCAAAAATATTGATCGAAACCAGGTTTAATGGACTGTTTCAGTGTGGTACCACATTACTACGTGATCCAAACTAGAAAAAACCCAGGATCTGTTCAACAAGTATGTGAAATACGCGAAAGTATGACCCTGATGAGGGCAAATCCCAGGCCTAACCTAGACCTAACATGCATTATCCTCTAAAATATTGATCGAAACCAGGTTTAATGGACTGTTTCAGTGTGGTACCACTTTACTACGTGATCCAAAGCAGAAAAAACCCTCGATCAGGTCAACATGTATGTTAAAACTGCGAAAGTATGACCCTGATGAGGGCAAATCGCAGGCCTAACCTAGACCTACCATGCGTTATCCTCTAAAATATTCATCGAAACCAGGTTTAATGGATTGTTTCAGTGTGGTAACACATTACTAGGTGATCCAAACCAGAAAAAACCGAGATCTGTTCAACAAGTATGTGAAAAACGCGAAAGTATGAGCCTGATCAGGGCAAATCCTAGACCTTACCCAGACCTAACATGCGTTATCCACTAAAATATTTATCATGACCAGGTTTAATTGAATGTTTCAGTGGGGTACCACATTACTACGTGATCCAATCCAGGAAGAGCCCGGGATCTAGCCATGAAGTATTAGAAATATGCGAAAGTATGATCCTGACGAGGGCAAATCCTAGACCTAACCTAGACCTAACATGCGTTATCCTCTAAAATATTCATCGAAACCAGGTTTAATGGATTGTTTCAGTGTGGTAACACATTACTACGTGATCGAAACCAGAAAAAACCCGGGATCTGTTCAAGAAGTATGTGAAGAATGCGAAAGAATGAGACTGATGAGGGCATATCCCAGGCCTAACCTAGACCTAACATGCGTTATCCTCAAAAATATAAATCGAAACCATGTTTAATCGACTGTATCAGTGTGGTACCACATTACTACGTGATCCAAACCAGAAAAAAACCCGGGATCTGTTCAACAAGTATGTGAAGTATGCGAAAGTACGAATCTGATGAGGGCTAATCCCAGGCCTAACCTAGTCATCACATGCGTTATCCTCTAAAATATTGATCGAAACCCGGTTGAGTGGACTGTTTCAGTGTGGTACCACATTACTGCGTGATCCAAACCAGGAAGAACCCAGCATCTAGCCATCAAGTATGAGAAATATGCGAAAGAATGAGCCTGATGAGAGCAAATCCCAGACCTAACCTAGACCTAACATGTGTTATCCTCAAAAATATTGATCGAAACCAGGTTTAATGGACTGTTTCAGTGTGGTACCACATTACTACGTGATCCAATCCAGAAAGAGCCCAGGATCTAGCCATGAAGTATTAGAAATATGCGAATGTATGATCCTGAGGAGGGCAAATCCTAGACCTAACCCAGACCTAACATGCGTTATCCTCAAAAATATTGATCGAAACCAGGTTTAATGGACTGTTTCAGTGTGGTACCACATTACTACGTGATCCAAACTAGAAAAAACCCAGGATCTGTTCAACAAGTACGTGAAGTATGCGAAGGTATGAATCTGATGAGGGCTAATCCCAGGCCTAACCTAGACATAACATGCGTTATCCTCTAAAATATTGATCGAAACCCGGTTGAGTGGACTGTTTCAGTGTGGTACCACATTACTGCGTGATCCAAACCAGGAAGAACCAGGTATCTAGCCATCAAGTATGTGAAATATGCGAAAGAATGAGCCTGATGAGGGCAAATCCTAGACCTAACCCAGACCTAACATGCGTTATCCTCTAAAATATTGATCGAAACCAGGTTTACTGGACTGTTTCAGTGTGGTACCACATTACTACGTGATCCAAACCAGAAAAAACCGAGATCTGTTCAACAAGTATGTGAAAAACGCAAAAGTATGAGCCTGATGAGGGCAAATCCTAGACCTAACCCAGACCTAACATGCGTTATCCACTAAAATATTTATCATGACCAGGTTTAATTGAATGTTTCAGTGTGGTACCACATTACTACGTGATCCAAACAAGAAATAGCCCAGGATCTAGCCATGAAGTATGAAAAATATGCGAAAGTATGAGCCTGATGAGGGCAAATCCTAGACATAACCCAGACCTAACATGCGTTATCCTCTAAAATCTTTATCAAGACCAGGTTTAATTGATTGCTTCAGTGTGGTAACACATTACTACGTGATCCACACCAGAAAAAACCCAGGATCCGGTCAAGAAGTATGTGAAAAATGCGAAAGTATGTGTCTGATGAGTGAAAATCTCAGGCCTAACCTAGACCTAACATGCGTTATCCTCTAAAATATTGATCGAAACCAGGTTTAATTGACCGTTTTAGTGTGGTTCCACTTTACTACGTGATCCAAACCATAAAAAACCCAGGATCTGTTCAACAAGTATGTGAAAAATCCGAAAGTATGAGTCTGATGAGGGCAAATCCCAGACCTATCCCAGACCTAACATGCGTTATCCTCAAAAATAATGATCGAAACCAGGTTTAATCAACTGTTTCAGTGTGGTACCACATTACTACGTGATCCAAACCAGAAAAAAACCCAGGATCTGTTTATCAAGTATGTGAAGTATGCGTAAGTATGAGTCTGATGAGGGCAAATCCCAGGCCTAACCTAGACATAACATACGTTATCCTCTAAAATATTGATCGAAACCAGGTTTCATGGACTGTTTTAGTGTGGTACCACATTACTACGTGATCCAAACCATAAAAAACCCAGGATCTGTTCAACAAGTATGTGAAAAATCCGAAAGTATGAGTCTGATGAGGGCAAATCCCAGGCCTAACCTAGACATAACATGCGTTATCCTCTAAAATATTGATAGAAACCACGTTGAGTGGACTGTTTCAGTGTGGTACCACATTACTACGTGATCCAATGCAGAAATAGCTCAGGATCTAGCTATGAAGTATGTGAAAAATCCGAAAGTATGAGTCTGATGAGGGCAAATCTCAGGCCTAACCTAGACATAACATGCGTTATCCTCTAAAATATTGATAGAAACCACGTTGAGTGGACTGTTTCAGTGTGGTACCACATTACTGCGTGATCCAAACCAGAAAAGACCCAGGATCTGTTCAACAAGTATGTGAAAAATGCGAAAGTATGACCCTGATGAGGGCAAATCCCAGACCTATCCTAGACCTAACATGAGTTACCCTCTAAAATATTGATCGAAACCAGGTTTAATCGACTATTTCTGTGTGGTGCCACATTACTACGTGATCCAAACCAGAAAAATACCCAGGATCTGTTAACAAGTATGTGAAGAACGCGGAAATATGACCCTGATGAGGGTAAATCCCAGGCCTAACCTAGACCTAACATGCGTTATCCTCAAAAATATTTATCGAAACCAGGTTTAATCGACTGTTTCAGTGTGGTACCACATTACTACCTGATCCAAACCAGAAAAATACCCAGGATCTGTTCAACAAGTATGTGAAGACCGCGAAAATATGACCCTGATGAGGGCAAATCCCAGACCTATACCAGACCTAACTAGCGTTAACATCTAAGATATTGATCGAAACCAGGTTTAATCGACTGTTTCAGTGTGGAACCACATTACTACGTGATCCAAACCAGAAAAAGCACAGAATCTGGCAATCAAGTATGAGAAATTTGCGAAAGTACGAGCCTGATAAGAGCAAATCCCAGACCTAACCTAGACCTAACATGAGTTATTCTCAAAAGTATTGACCGAAAGCAGGTTTAATCGACAGTTTCAGTGTGGTACCACATTACTACGTGATCCAAACCAGAAAAAACCCAGGATACGTTCAACAAGTATGTGAAGAATGCGAAAGTATGAGTCTGATGAGGGAAAATCCCAGGCCTAACTTAGACCTAACATGCGTTATCCTCTAAAATATTTATCAAGACCAGGTTTAATTGAATGTTTCAGTGTGGTACCACACTACTGCGTGATCCAAACCAGAAAAAACCCAGGATCTGTTCAACAAGTATGTGAAAAATGCGAAAGTATGATCCTGACGAGGGCAAATCCCAGACCTATCCCAGACCTAACTTGAGTTGTCCTCTAAAATAGTGATGGAAACCAGGTTTAATTGACTGTTTCAGTGTGGTACCACATTACTACGTGATCCAAACCAGAGAAAAGCCCAGGATCAGTTCAACAAGTATGTGAAGTATGCGAAAGTATGAATCTGATGAGGGCAAATCCCAGTCCTAACCTAGACATAACATGCGTTAGCCTCTAAAATATTGATAGAAACCACGTTGAGTGGACTGTTTCAGTGTGGTACCACATTACTACGTGATCCAATGCAGAAATAGCTCAGGATCTAGCTATGAACTATGAGAAATATGCGAAAGTATGAGCCTGATGAGGGCAAATCGCAGGCCTAACCTAGACCTAACATGCGTTATCCTCTAAAATATTTATCAAGACCAGGTTTAATTGAATGTTTCAGTGTGGTACCACACTACTGCGTGATCCAAACCAGAAAAAACCCAGGATCTGTTCAACAAGTATGTGAAAAATGCGAAAGTATGATCCTGACCAGGGCAAATCCCAGACCTATCCCAGACCTAACTTGAGTTGTCCTCTAAAATAGTGATGGAAACCAGGTTTAATTGACTGTTTCAGTGTGGTACTACATTACTACGTGATGCAATCGAGAAATAGCCCAGGATCTAGCCATGAATTATGAGAAATATGCGAAAGTATGAGCCTGATGAGGGCAAATCCTGGACCTAACCCAGACCTAACATGCGTTATCCTCAAAAATATTGATCGAAACCAGGTTTAATGGGATGTTTCAGTGTGGTACCACATAACTACGTGATCCAAACCAGAAAAGGCCCAGAATCTGGCCATCAAGTATGAGAAATATGCGAAAGCATGACCCTGATGAGACTATCCCAGACCTAACTTGAGTTGTCCTCTAAAATAGTGATGGAAACCAGGTTTAATTGACTGTTTCTGTGTGGTACAACATTACTACGTGATGCAATCCAGAAATAGCCAAGGATCTAGCCATGAATTATGAGAAATATGCGAAAGTATGAGCCTGATGAGGGCAAATCCTAGACCTCACCCAGACCTAACATGCGTTATCCTCAAAAATATTGATCGAAACCAGGTTTAATGGACTGTTTCAGTGTGGTACCACATTACTACGTGATCCAAACTAGAGAAAACCCAGGATCTGTTCAACAAGTATGTGAAAAACGCGAAAGTATGACCCTGATGAGGGCAAATCCCAGGCCTAACCTAAACCTAACGTGCATTATCCTCCAAAATATTGATCGAAACCAGGTTTAATGGACTGTTTCAGTGTGGTACCACATTACTACGTGATCCAATCCAGGAAGAGCCCAGGATCTAGCCATGAAGTATTAGAAATATGCGAAAGTATGATCCTGACGAGGGCAAATCGCAGGCCTAACCTAGACCTAACATGCGTTATCCTCTAAAATATTCATCGAAACCAGGTTTAATGGATTATTTCAGTGTGGTAACACATTACTACGTGATCCAAACCAGAAAAAACCGAGATCTGTTCAACAAGTATGTGAAAAACGCGAAAGTATGAGCCTGATGAGGGCAAATCCTAGACCTTACCCAGACCTAACATGCGTTATCCACTAAAATATTTATCATGACCAGGTTTAATTGAATGTTTCAGTGTGGTACCACTTTACTACGTGATCCAATCCAGGAAGAGCCCAGGATCTAGCCATGAAGTATTAGAAATATGCGAAGGTATGATCCTGACGAGGGCAAATCCTAGACCTAACCCAGACCTAACATGCGTTATCCTCAAAAATATTGATCGAAACCAGGTTTAATGGACTGTTTCAGTGTGGTACCACATTACTACGTGATCCAAACTAGAAAAAACCCAGGATCTGTTCAACAAGTATGTGAAATACGCGAAAGTATGACCCTGATGAGGGCAAATCCCAGGCCTAACCTAGACCTAACATGCATTATCCTCTAAAATATTGATCGAAACCAGGTTTAATGGACTGTTTCAGTGTGGTACCACTTTACTACGTGATCCAAAGCAGAAAAAACCCTCGATCAGGTCAACATGTATGTTAAAACTGCGAAAGTATGACCCTGATGAGGGCAAATCGCAGGCCTAACCTAGACCTACCATGCGTTATCCTCTAAAATATTCATCGAAACCAGGTTTAATGGATTGTTTCAGTGTGGTAACACATTACTAGGTGATCCAAACCAGAAAAAACCGAGATCTGTTCAACAAGTATGTGAAAAACGCGAAAGTATGAGCCTGATCAGGGCAAATCCTAGACCTTACCCAGACCTAACATGCGTTATCCACTAAAATATTTATCATGACCAGGTTTAATTGAATGTTTCAGTGGGGTACCACATTACTACGTGATCCAATCCAGGAAGAGCCCGGGATCTAGCCATGAAGTATTAGAAATATGCGAAAGTATGATCCTGACGAGGGCAAATCCTAGACCTAACCTATACCTAACATGCGTTATCCTCTAAAATATTCATCGAAACCAGGTTTAATGGATTGTTTCAGTGTGGTAACACATTACTACGTGATCCAAACCAGAAAAAACCGAGATCCGTTCAACAAGTATATGAAGAATGCGAAAGTATGAGTCTGATGAGGGCAAATCCCAGGCCTAACCTAGACCTAACATGCGTTATGCTCATATATATTGATCGAAACCAGGTTTAATCGACTGTTTCAGTGTGCTACTAAATTACTACGTGATCCAATCCACAAAAAGCCCAGAATCTGTCCATCAAGTATGAGAAATATGCGAAAGTACGAGCCTGATGAGAGCAAATCCCAGACCTAACCTAGACCTAACATGCGTTATGCTCAAAGATATTGATCGAAACCAGGTTTAATCGACTGTTTCAGTGTGGTACCACATTACTACGTGATCCAAACCAGAAAAAACCCAGGATCTGTTCAACAAGTATGTGAAAAATGCGAAAGTATGAGTCTGATGAGTGAAAATCCCAGGACTAACCTAGACCTCACATGCGTTATCCTCAATAATATTGATCGAAACCAGGTTTAATCGACTGTGTCAGTGTGGCCCCGCATTACTACGTAATCCATACCAGAAAAAAAACCAGGATCTGTTCAGCGAGTATGTGAAGTGTGCGAAACTATGAGTCTGATGAGGGCAAATCCCAGAACTGTCCCATACCTAACATGCGTTATCCTCTAAAATAGTGATCGAAACCAGGGTTAATTGACTGTTTCAGTGTGGTTCTACATTACTACGTGATCCAATCCAGGAAAAGCCCAGGATCTAGCCATCAAGTATGAGAATTATGCGAAAGAATGAGCCTGATGAGAGCAACTCCCAGACCTAACCTAGACCTAACATGTGTTATCCTCAAAAATATTGATCGAAACCAGGTTTAATGGACTGTTTCAGTGTGGTACTACATTACTACGTGATGCAATCCAGAAATAGACGAGGATCTAGCCATGAATTATGAGAAATAAGCGAAAGTATGAGCCTGATGAGGGCAAATCCTAGACCTAACCCAGACCTAACATGCGTTATCCTCAAAAATATTGATCGAAACCAGGTTTAATGGACTGTTTCAGTGTGGTACCACATTACTACCTGATCCAAACTAGAAAAAACCCAGGATCTGTTCAACAAGTATGTGATGAATGCGAAAGTATGACCCTGATGAGTGAAAATCCCAGGCCTAACCTAGACCTAACATGCGTTATGCTCAAAAATATTTATCGAAACCAGGTTTAATCGACTGTTTCAGTGTGGTACCACATTAATACGTGATCCAAACCAGAAAAAAACCCCAGGATCTGTTCAACAAGTATGTGAAGTATGCGAAAGTATGAGTCTCATGAGGGCTAATCCCAGGCCTAACCTAGACATAACATGCGTTATCCTGTAAAATATTGATCGAAACCAGCTTGAGTGGACTGTTTCAGTGTGATACCACACTGCTGCGTGATCCAAACCAGAAAAAACCCAGGATCGGTTCAACAAGTATGTGAAAAATGCGAAAGTATGATCCTGACGAGGGCAAATCCCAGACCTATCCCAGACCTAACTTGCGTTGTCCTCTAAAATATTGATGGAAACCAGGTTTAGTTGACTGTTTCAGTGTGGTACTACATTACTACGTGATGCAATCCAGAAATAGCCCAGGATTTAGCCATGAAGTATGAAAAATATGCGAAAGTATGACCCTGATGAGGGCAAATCCCAGGCCTAACCTAGACCTAACATGCATTATCCTCTAAAATCTTGATCGAAACCAGGTTTAATGGACTGTATCAGTGTGGTACCACATTACTACGTGATCCAAACCAGTAAAAACACAGGTTCCGTTCAACAAGTATATGAAGAATGCGAAAGTATGAGTCTGATGAGGGCAAATCCCAGGCCTAACCTAGACCTAACATGCATTATCCTCTAAAATATTGATCGAAACCAGGTTTAATGGACTGTTTCAGTGTGGTACCACATTACTACGTGATCCAAACCAGTAAAAACACAGGTTCCGTTCAACAAGTATATGAAGAATGCGAAAGTATGAGTCTGATGAGGGCAAATCCCAGGCCTAACCTAGACCTAACATGCGTTATGCTCATATATATTGATCGAAACCAGGTTTAATCGACTGTCTCAGTGTGCTACTAAATTACTACGTGATCCAATCCACAAAAAGCCCAGAATCTGTCCATCAAGTATGAGAAATATGCGAAAGTACGAGCCTGATGAGAGCAAATCCCAGACCTAACCTAGACCTAACATGCGTTATGCTCAAAGATATTGATCGAAACCAGGTTTAATCGACTGTTTCAGTGAGGTACCACATTACTACGTGATCCAAACCAGAAAAAACCCAGGATCTGTTCAACAAGTATGTGAAAAATGCGAGAGTATGAGTCTGATGAGTGAAAATCCCAGGACTAACCTAGACCTCACATGCGTTATCCTCAATAATATTGATCGAAACCAGGTTTAATCGACTGTGTCAGTGTGGCCCCGCATTACTACGTAATCCATACCAGAAAAAAAACCAGGATCTGTTCAGCGAGTATGTGAAGTGTGCGAAACTATGAGTCTGATGAGGGCAAATCCCAGAACTGTCCCATACCTAACATGCGTTATCCTCTAAAATAGTGATCGAAACCAGGGTTAATTGACTGTTTCAGTGTGGTTCTACATTACTACGTGATCCAATCCAGGAAAAGCCCAGGATCTAGCCATCAAGTATGAGAATTATGCGAAAGAATGAGCCTGATGAGAGCAACTCCCAGACCTAACCTAGAGCTAACATGTGTTATCCTCAAAAATATTGATCGAAACCAGGTTTAATGGACTGTTTCAGTGTGGTACTACATTACTACGTGATGCAATCCAGAAATAGACGAGGATCTAGCCATGAATTATGAGAAATAAGCGAAAGTATGAGCCTGATGAGGGCAAATCCTAGACCTAACCCAGACCTAACATGCGTTAACCTCAAAAATATTGATCGAAACCAGGTTTAATGGACTGTTTCAGTGTGGTACCACATTACTACCTGATCCAAACTAGAAAAAACCCAGGATCTGTTCAACAAGTATGTGATGAATGCGAAAGTATGACCCTGATGAGTGAAAATCCCAGGCCTAACCTAGACCTAACATGCGTTATGCTCAAAAATATTTATCGAAACCAGGTTTAATCGACTGTTTCAGTGTGGTACCACATTAATACGTGATCCAAACCAGAAAAAAACCCAGGATCTGTTCAACAAGTATGTGAAGTATGCGAAAGTATGAGTCTCATGAGGGCTAATCCCAGGCCTAACCTAGACATAACATGCGTTATCCTGTAAAATATTGATCGAAACCAGCTTGAGTGGACTGTTTCAGTGTGATACCACACTGCTGCGTGATCCAAACCAGAAAAAACCCAGGATCGGTTCAACAAGTATGTGAAAAATGCGAAAGTATGATCCTGACGAGGGCAAATCCCAGACCTATCCCAGACCTAACTTGCGTTGTCCTCTAAAATATTGATGGAAACCAGGTTTAGTTGACTGTTTCAGTGAGGTACTACATTACTACGTGATGCAATCCAGAAATAGCCCAGGATTTAGCCATGAAGTATGAAAAATATGCGAAAGTATGACCCTGATGAGGGCAAATCCCAGGCCTAACCTAGACCTAACATGCATTATCCTCTAAAATATTGATCGAAACCAGGTTTAATGGACTGTTTCAGTGTGGTACCACATTACTACGTGATCCAAACTAGAAAAAACCCAGGATCTGTTCAACAAGTATGTGAAAAACGCGAAAGTATGACCCTGATGAGGGCAAATCGCTGGCCTAACCTAGACCTAACATGCATTATCCTCTAAAATATTGATCGAAACCAGGTTTAATGGACTGTTTCAGTGTGGTACCACATTACTACGTGATCCAAACCAGAAAAAACCGAGATCTGTTCAACAAGTATGTGAAAAACGCGAAAGTATGAGCCTGATCAGGGCAAATCCTAGACCTAACCCAGACCTAACATGCGTTATCCACTAAAATATTTATCATGACCAGGTTTAATTGAATGTTTCAGTGGGGTACCACATTACTACGTGATCCAATCCAGGAAGAGCCCGGGATCTAGCCATGAAGTATTAGAAATATGCGAAAGTATGATCCTGACGAGGGCAAATCCTAGATCAAACCTAGACCTAACATGCGTTATCCTCTAAAATATTCATCGAAACCAGGTTTAATTGACCGTTTTAGTGTGGTTCCACTTTACTACGTGATCCAAAGCAGAAAAGCCCTCGATCAGGTCAACATGCATGTCAAAACTGCGAAAGTATGACCCTGCTGAGGGCAAATCGCAGGCCTAACCTAGACCTAACATGCGTTATCCTCTAAAATATTCATCGAAACGAGGTTTAATGGATTGTTTCAGTGTGGTAACACATTACTACGTGATCCAAACTAGAAAAAACCGAGATCTGTTCAATAAGTATGTGAAAAACGCGAAAGTATGAGCCTGATGAGGGCAAATCCAAGACCTTACCCTGACCTAACATGCGTTATCCTCTAAGATATTTATCAAGACCAGGTTTAATTGAATGTTTCAGTGTGGTACCACATTACTACGTGATCCAAACCAGTAAAAACACAGGATCCGTTCAACAAGTATATGAAGAATGCGAAAGTATGAGTCTGATGAGGGCAAATCCCAGGCCTAACCTAGACCTAACTTGCGTTATGCTCATATATATTGATCGAAGCCATGTTTAATCGACTGTTTCAGTGTGCTACTAAATTACTACGTGATCCAATCCACAAAAAGCCCAGAATCTGCCCATCAAGTATGAGAAATATGCGAAAGTACGAGCCTGATGAGAGCAAATCCCAGACCTAACCTAGACCTAACATGCATTATGCTCAAAGATATTGATCGAAACCAGGTTTAATCGACTGTTTCAGTGTGGCACCACATTACTACGTGATCCAAACCAGAAAAAAACCCAGGAGCTGTTCAACGAGTATGTGATGAATGCGAAAGTATGAGTCTGATGAGTGAAAATCCCAGGCCTAACCTAGACCTAACTTGCGTTGACCTCTAAAATATTGATGGAAACCAGGTTTAATTGAGTGTTTCAGTGTTGTACTTCATTACTACGTGATGCAATCCAGAAAAAGCCCAGGATCTAGCCATCAAGTATGAGTAATATGCGAAAGAATGAGCCTGATGAGAGCAAATCCCAGACCTAACCTAGACCTAACATGAATTATTCCCTAAAATATTGATCGAAACCAGGTTTAATTGACTGTTTCAGTGTGGTCCCACATTACTACGTGATGCAAACCAGAAAAAACCCAGGATCCGTTCAACAAGTATGTGAAGAATGCGAAAGTATGAGTCTGGTGAGTGAAAATCCCAGGCCTAACCTAGACCTAACATGCGTTATCCTGAAAAATATTGATCGAAACCAGGTTTAAACGAATGTCTCAGTGTGGTACCACATTACTATGTGATTCAGACCAGAAAATAACCCAGGATCTGTTCAACAAGTATGTGAAAAACGCGAAGGTATGAGCCTGATGAGGGCGAATCCCAGAACTATCCCAGACCTAACTTGCGTTATCCTCTAATATATTGATGGAAACAAGGTTTAATTGACTGTTTCAGTGTAGTACCACTTTACTACGTGATCCAAAGCAGAAAAAACCCTCGATCAGGTGAACATGTATGTTAAAACTGCGAAAGTATGATCCTGATGAGGGCAAAACCCAGACCTATCCCAGACCTAACTTGCGTTGTCCTCTAAAATATTGATGGAAACCAGGTTTAATGGACTGTTTCAGTGTGGCACCACATTACTACGTGAACCAAACCAGTAAAAACCCAGGATCTGTTCAACAAGTATGTGAAGAATGCGAAAGTATGAGTCTGATGAGTGAAAATCCCAGGACTAACCTAGACCTCACATGCGTTATCCTCAATAATATTGATCGAAACCAGGTTTAATCGACTGCGTCAGTGTGGCCCCGCATTACTACGTAATCCAAACCAGAAAAAAAACAAGGATCTGTTCAGCGAGTATGTGAAGTGTGCGAAACTATGAGTCAGATGAGGGCAAATCCCAGAACTATCCCATACCTAACATGCGTTATCCTCTAAAATAGTGATCGAAACCAGGGTTAATTGACTGTTTCAGTGTGGTTCTACATTACTACGTGATCCAATCCAGAAAAAGCCCAGGATCTAGCCATCAAGTATGAGAAATATGCGAAAGAATGAGCCTGATGAGAGCAACACCCAGACCTAACCTAGACCTAACATGTGTTATCCTCAAAAATATTGATCGAAACCAGGTTTAATGGACTGTTTCAATGTGGTACTACATTACTACGTGATGCAATCCAGAAATAGCCCAGGATCTAGCCATGAATTATGAGAAATATGCGAAAGTATGAGCCTGATGATGGCAAATCCTAGACCTAACCCAGACCTAACATGCGTTATCCTCAAAAATATTGATCGAAACCAGGTTTACTGGACTGTTTCAGTGTGGTACCACATTACTACCTGATCCAAACTAGAAAAAACCCAGGATCTGTTCAACAAGTATGTGATGAATGCGAAAGTATGACCCTGATGAGTGAAAATCCCAGGCCTAACCTAGACCTAACATGCGTTATGCTCAAAAATATTTATCGAAACCAGGTTTAATCGACTGTTTCAGTGTGGTACTACATTACTACGTGATGCAATCCAGAAATAGCCCAGGATTTAGCCATGAAGTATGAAAAATATACGAAAGTATGACCCTGATGAGGGCAAATCCCAGGCCTAACCTAGGCCTAACATGCATTATCCTCTAAAATATTGATCGAAACCAGGTTTAATGGACTGTTTCAGTGTGGTACCACATTACTATGTGATCCAAACCAGAAAAAACCCATGATCTGTTCAACAAGTATGTGAAAAACGCGAAAGTATGAGCCTGATGAGGGCGTATCCCAGACTTATCCCAGACCTAACTTGCGTTATCCTCTAAAATATTGATCGAAACCAGGTTTACTTTACTGTTTCAGTGTGGTATCACATTACTACGTGATCCAATCCTTAAATAGCCCAGGATCTAGCCATGAAGTATGAGAGATATGCGAAAGTATGAGCCTGATGAGGGCAAATCCTAGACCTAACCCAGACCTACATGCGTTATCCACTAAAATATTTATCATGACCAGGTTTAATTGAATGTTTCAGTGTGGTACCACATTACTACGTGATCCAAACCAGAAATAGCCCAGGATCTAGCCATGAAGTATGAGAAATATGCGAAAGTATGAGCCTGATGAGGGCAAATCCTAGACATAACCCAGACCTAGCATGCGTTATCCTCTAAAATATTGATCGAAACCACGTTTAATTGACTGTCTTAGTGTGGTACCACTTTACTACGTGATCCAAAGCAGAAAAGCCCTCGATCAGGTCAACATGCATGACAAAACTGCGAAAGTATGACCCTGATGAGGGCAAATCTCAGACCTATCCCGGACCTAACATGCGTTATCCTCAAAAATATTGATCGAAACCAGGTTTAATCGACTGTTTCAGTGTGGTACCACATTACTACGTGATCCAAACCAGTAAAAACACAGGATCCGTTCAACAAGTATGTGAAGAATGCGAAAGTATGTGTCTGATGAGGGCAAATCCCAGGCCTAACCTAGACCTAACATTCGTTATCTTCTAAAATATTGATCGAAACCAGGTTTAATGGACTGTTTCCGTGTGGTACCACATTACTACGTGATCTAAACCAGAAAAGGCCCAGAATCTGCCCATCAAGTATGAGAAATATGCGAAAGTACGAGCCTGATGAGAGCAAATCCCAGACCTACCCTAGACCTAACATGAATTATTCTCTAACATATTGATCGAAACCAGGTTTAATGGACTGTCTCAGTGTGGTACCACATTACTAAGTGATCCAAACCAGAAAAAACCCAGGATCTGTTCAACAAGAATGTGAAAAACGCGAAAGTATAAGCCTGATGAGGGCAAATCCCCAGAACTATCCCAGACATAGCTCGCGTAATCCTCTAAAATATTGATGGCAACCAGGTTTAATTGTCTGTTTCAGTGTTGTACTACATTACTACGTGATCCAATCCAGAAATAGCCCAGGACCTAGCCATCAAGTATGAGAAATATGCGAAAGAATGAGCCTGATGAGAGCAAATCCCAGACCTACCCTAGACCTAACATGAATTATTCTCTAACATATTGATCGAAACCAGGTTTAATGGACTGTTTCAGTGTGGTACCACATTACTACGTGATCCAAACCAGAAAAAACGCAGGATCTGTTCAACAAGTATGTGAAAAACGCGAAAGAATAAGCCTGATGAGGGCTAATCCCTGACCTATCCCAGACCTAACTTGCGTTGTCCTCTAAAATATTGATGAAAACCATGTTTAATCGACTGTTTCAGTGTGGTACCACATTACTACCTGATCCAAACCAGAAAAATCCCAGGATCAGTTCAACAAGTATGTGAAAAACGCGAAAGTATGAGCCTGATGAGGGCGAATCCCAGACCTATCCCAGACCTAACTTGCGTTATCCTCTAAAATATTGATCGAAACCAGGTTTAATTGACTGCTTCAGTGTGGTACCACATTACTACGTGATCCAATCCAGAAATAGCCCAGGATCTAGCCATGAAGTATGAGAAATATGCGAAAGTATGAGCCTGATGAGGGCAAATCCTAGACTTAACCCAGACCTATCATGCGTTATCCTCAATAATATTAATCGAAACCAGGTTTAATGGACTGTTTCAGTGTGGTACCACATTACTACGTGATCCCAACCAGAAAAAACCCAGGATCAGTTCAACAAGTATGTGAAAAACGCGAAAGTATGAGCCTGATGAGGTCGAATCCCAGACCTATCCCAGACCTAACTTGCGTTATCCTCTAAAATATTGATCGAAACCAGGTTTAATTGATTGTTTCAGTGTGGTCCCACATTACTACGTGATCCAAACCAGAAAAAACACAGGATCTGTTCAACATGTATGAGAAATATGCGAAAGAATGAGCCTGATGAGAGCAAATCCCAGACCTAACCTAGACCTAACATGAATTATTCTTTAAAATATTGATCGAAACCAGGTTTAATTGACTGTTTCAGTGTGGTACCACATTACTACGTGATCCAATCCAGAAATAGCCCAGGATCCAGCCATGAAGTATGAGAAATATGAGAAAGTATGAGCCTGATGAGAGCAAATCCTAGACCTGACCTAGACCTAACATGCGTTATCCTCAATAATATTGATCGAAACCAGGTTTAATCGACTGTTTCAGTGTGTTACCACATTACTACGTGATCCAAACCAGAAAAAAACCCAAGAACTGTTCCACGAGTATGTGAAGTGTGCGAAAGTATGAGTCTGATGAGGGCTAATCCCAGACCTATCCCAGACCTAACTTGCGTTATCCTCTAAAATATTTATCCAGACCAGGTTTCATTGAATGTTTCAGTGTGGTACCACATTACTACGTGATCCAATCCAGAAAAAACCCAGGATCCGTTCAACAAGTATGTGAAGAATGCGAAAGTATGAGTCTGATGAGTGAAAATCCCAGACCTAACCTAGACCTAACATGCGTTATCCTCAAAAATATTGATCGAAACCTGGTTTAATCGACTGTTTCAGTGTGGTACCACATTACTATGTGATCCAAACCAGAAAATAACACAGGATCTGTTCAACGAGTATGTGAAGAAAGCGAAAGTATGAGTCTGATGAGGGCTAATCCCAGACCTATCCCAGACCTAACTTGCGTTGTCCTCTAAAATATTGATGGAAACCAGGTTTAATTGATTGTTTCAGTGTGGTCCCACATTACTACGTGATCCAAACCAGAAAAAACCCAGGATCTGTTCAACATGTATGAGAAATATGCGAAAGAATGAGCCTGATGAGAGCAAATCCCAGACCTAACCCAGACCTAACATGAATTATTCTCTAAAATATTAATCGAAACCAGGTTTAATTGACTGTTTCAGTGTGGTACCACATTACTACGTGATCCAATCCAGAAATAGCCCAGGATCCAGCCATGAAGTATGAGAAATATGAGAAAGTATGAGCCTGATGAGGGCAAATCCTAGACCTGACCTAGATCTAACATGCGTTATCCTCAATAATATTGATCAAAACCAGGTTTAGTCGACTGTTTCATTGTGTTACCACATTACTACGTGATCCAAACCAGAAAAAAACCCAGGATCTGTTCAACGAGTATGTGAAGTGTGCGAAAGTATGAGTCTGATGAGGGCTAATCCCAGACCTATCCCAGACCTAACTTGCGTTATCCTCTAAAATATTTATCCAGACCAGGTTTCATTGAATGTTTCAGTGTGGTACCACATTACTACGTGATCCAATCCAGAAAAAACCCAGGATCCGTTCAACAAGTATGTGAAGAATGCGAAAGTATGAGTCTGATGAGTGAAAATCCCAGACCTAACCTAGACCTAACATGCGTCATCCTCAAAAATATTGATCGAAACCTGGTTTAATCGACTGTTTCAGAGTGGTACCACATTACTATGTGATCCAAACCAGAAAATAACCCAGGATCTGTTCAACGAGTATGTGAAGTGTGCGAAAGTATGAGCCTGATGAGGGCAAATCCCAGACCAGTCCCAGACTTAACTTGCGTTATCCTCTAAGATATTGATCGAAACCAGGTTTAATCGACAGTTTCAGTGTGGTACCACATTACTACGTGATCCAAACCAGAAAAAACCCAGGATCAGTTCAACAAGTATGAGAAGAATGCGAAAGTATGTGTCTGATGTGTGAAAATCCCAGGGCTAACCTAGACCTAGCAAGCGTTATCCTCTAAACAATTGATCCAAACCAAGTTTAATGGACTGGTTCAGTGTGGTACCACACTACTACGTGATACAAACCAGAAACAGCCCAGGATCTAGCCATGAAGTATGAGAAATATGCGAAAGTATGAGCCTGCTGAGGGCAAATCCTAGACCTAAGCCAAACCTAACATGCGTTATCCTCTAAAATATTTATCAAGACCAGGTTTAATGGACTGTTTCAGTGTGGTACCACACTACTACGTGATACAAACCAGAAAAAACCCAGGATCTGTTCAACAAGTATGTGAAAAACGCGAAAGTATGAGCGTGATGAGGGCGAATCCCAGACCTATGCCAGACCTAACATGCGTTATCCTCAAAAATATTGATCGAAACCTGGTTTAATCGACTGTTTCAGTGTGGTACCACATTACTATGTGATCCAAACCAGAAAATAACACAGGATCTGTTCAACGAGTATGTGAAGAAAGCGAAAGTATGAGTCTGATGAGGGCTAATCCCAGACCTATCCCAGACCTAACTTGCGTTGTCCTCTAAAATATTGATGGAAACCAGGTTTAATTGATTGTTTCAGTGTGGTCCCACATTACTACGTGATCCAAACCAGAAAAAACCCAGGATCTGTTCAACATGTATGAGAAATATGCGAAAGAATGAGCCTGATGAGAGCAAATCCCACACCTTACCTAGACCTAACATGAATTATCCTCTAAAATATTTATCATGACCAGGTTAGTTGAATGTTTCAGTGTGGTACCACATTACTACGTGAACCAAACCAGAAAAAACCCAGGATCCGTTCAACAAGTATGTGGAGAATGCGAAAGTATGAGTCTGATGAGTGAAAATCTCGGGGCTAACCTAGACCTAACATGAATTATTCTCTAAAATATTGATCGAAACCAGGTTTAATTGACTGTTTCAGTGTGGTCCCACATTACTACGTGATCCAAACCAGAAAAAACCCAGTATCCGTTCAACAAGTATGTGAAGAATGCGAAAGTATGAGTCTGATGAGTGAAAATCCCAGGCCTAACCTAGGCCTAACATGCGTTATCCTCTAAAATATTGATCGAAACCTGGTTTCATCGACTGTTTCACTGTGGTACCACATTACTATGTGATCCAAACCAGAAAATAACCCAGGATCTGTTCAACGAGTATCTGAAGAATGCGAAAGTATGAGTCTGATGGGAGCAAATCCCAGACCTAACCTAGACCTAACATGAATTATTCTCTAAAATATTGATCGAAACCAGGTTTAATTGACTGTTTCAGTGTGGTCCCACATTACTACCTGATCCAAACCAGGAAAAACCCGGGATCCGTCCAACAAGTATGTGAAGAATGCGAAAGTATGAGTCTGATGAGTGAAAATCCCAGGCCTAACCTAGACCTAACATGCGTTATCCTCAAAAATATTGATCGAAACCTGGTTTAATCGACTGTATCAGTGTGGTACCACATTACTATGTGATCCAAACCAGAAAATAACCCAGGAACTGTTCAACGAGTATGTGAAGTGTGCGAAAGTATGAGTCTGATAAGGTCAAATCCCAGACCAATCCCAGACTTAACTTGCGTTATCCTCTAAGATATTGATCGAAACCAGGTTTAATCGTCTGTTTCAGTGTGGTACCACATTACTACGTGATCCAAACCAGAAAAATCCCAGGATCAGTTCAACAAGTATGAGAAGAATGCGAAAGTATGAGTCTGATGAGTGAAAATCCCAGACGTAACCTAGAACTAACATGCGTTATCCTCAAAAATAATGATCGAAACCTGGTTTAATCGACTGTTTCAGTGTGGTACCACATTACTATGTGATCCAAACCAGAAAATAACACAGGATCTGTTCAACGAGTATGTGAAGAAAGCGAAAGTATGAGTCTGATGAGGGCTAATCCCAGACCTATCCCAGACCTAACTTGCGTTATCCTCTAAAATATTTATCCAGACCTGGTTTCATTGAATGTTTCAGTGTGGTACCACATTACTACGTGATCCAAACCAGAAAAAAACCCAGGACCTGATCAACGAGTATGTCAAGTGTGCGAAAGTATGAGTCTGATGAGGGCAAATCCCAGACCTATCCCAGACCTAACTTGCGATGTCCTCTAAAATATTGATCGAAACCAGGTTTAATTGACTGTTTTATTGTGGTACCACACTACTACGGGATCCAAACCAGAAAAAACCCAGGATCTGTTCAACAAATATGTGAAAAACGCGAAAGTATGAGCCTGATGAGGGCAAATCCCAGACCTATTCCAGACCTAACTTGCGTTGTCCTCTAAAATATTGATGGAAACCAGGTTTAATTGATTGTTTCAGTGTGGTCACACATTACTACGTGATCCAAACCAGAAAAAACCCAGGATCTGTTCAACATGTATGAGAAATATGCGAAAGAATGAGCCTGATGGGAACAAATCCCAGACCTAACCTAGACCTAACATGAATTATTCTCTAAAATATTGATCGAAACCAGGTTTAATTGACTGTTTCAGTGTGGTCCCACATTACTACGTGATCCAAACCAGAAAAATCCCAGGATCAGTTCAACAAGTATGAGAAGAATGCGGACGTATGAGTCTGATGAGTGGAAATCCCAGGGCTAACCTAGACCTTACATGCGTTATCCTCTAAAATATTCAACCAAACCAGGTTTAATGGACTGTTTCAGTGTGGTACCACACTACTACGTGATACAAACCAGAAAAAACCCAGGATCTGTTCAACAAGTATGTGAAAAACGCGAAAGTATGAGCCTGATGTGGGCGAATCCCAGACCTATGCCAGACCTAACTTGCGTTATGCTCTAAAATATTGATCGAAACCAGGTTTAATTGACTGTTTCAGCGTGGTACCACATTACTACGTGATACAATCCAGAAACAGCCCAGGACCTAGCCATCAAGTATGAGAAATATGCGAAGTAATGAGCCTGATGAGAGCAAATCCCAGATCTAACCTAGACCTAACATGAATTATTCTCTAAAATATTGGTCGAAACCAGGTTTAATTGACTGTTTCAGTGTGGAACCACATTACTACGTGATCCAAACCAGAAAATACCCAGGATCAGTTCAACAAGTATGTGAAGAATGCGAAAGTATGAGTCTGATGAGTGAAAATCCCAGGCCTAACCTAGACCTAACATGCGTTATCCTCAAAAATATTGATCGAAACCTGGTTTAATCGACTGTTTCAGTGTGGTACCACATTACTATGTGATCCAAACCAGAAAATAACCCAGGATCTGTTCAACGAGTATGTGAAGTGTGCGAAAGTATGAGTCTGATGAGGGCAAATCCCAGACCTATCCCAGACCTAACATGCGTTATCCTCTAAAATATTTATCAAGACCAGGTTTAATTGATTGTTTCTGTGTGAACCCACATAACTACGTGATCCAAACCAGAAAAAACCCAGGATCCGTTCAACAAGTATGTGAAGAATGCGAAAGTAGGAGTCTGATGAGTGAAAAACCAGGCCTGACCTAGACCTAACATGCGTTGTCCTCTAAAATATTGAGCGAAACCAGGTGTAATGGACTGTTTCAGTGTGGTACCACACTACTACGGGATCCAAACCCGAAAAAACCCAGGATCTGTTCAACAAGTATGTGAAAAACGCGACAGTATGAGCCTGATGAGGGCAAATCCCAGACCTATCCCAGACCTAACTTGCGTTGTCCTCTAAAATATTGATGGAAACCAGGTTTAATTGACTGTTTCAGTGTTGCACTTCATTACTACGTGATGCAATCCAGAAAAAGCTCAGGATCTAGCCATCAAGTATGAGAAATATGTGAAAGAATGAGCCTGATGAGAGCAACTTCTAGACCTGACCTAGACCTAACTTGCGTTATCCTCCAAAATATTGATCGAAACCAGGTTTAATTGACTGTTTTAGTGTGGTACCACATTACTACGTGATCCAAACCAGAAAATAACACAGGATCTGTTCAACAAGTGTGTGAAAAACGCGAAACTGTGAGCCTGGTGATGGCAAATCTTAGACCTAACCCAGACCTAACATGCGTTATCCTCTAAAATATTTATCAAGACCAGGTTTAATCGATTGTTTCAGTGTGGACCCACATTACTACGTGATCCAAACCAGAAAAACCCAGGATCCGTTCAACAAGTATGTGAAGAATGCGAAAGTATGAGTCTGATGAGTGAAAATCCCAGGCCTAACCTAGACCTAACATGCGTTATCCTCAAAAATATTGATCGAAACCTGGTTTAATCGACTGTTTCAGTGTGGTACCACATTACTATGTGATCCAAACCAGAAAATAACCCAGGATCTGTTCACCAAGTATGTGAAAAACGCGAAAGTATGAGCCTGATGTGGGCGAATCCCAGACCTATGCCAGACCTAACTTGCGTTATGCTCTAAAATATTGATCGAAACCAGGTTTAATTGACTGTTAAAGCGTGGTACCACATTACTACGTGATACAATCCAGAAACAGCCCAGGATCTAGCCATCAAGTATGAGAAATATGCGAAAGAATGAGCCTGATGAGAGCAAATCCCAGATCTAACCTAGACCTAACATGAATTATTCTCTAAAATATTAGTCGAAACCAGGTTTAATTGACTGTTTCAGTGTGGAACCACATTACTACGTGATCCAAACCAGAAAATACCCAGGATCAGTTCAACAAGTATGTGAAGAATGCGAAAGTATGAGTCTGATGAGTGAAAATCCCAGGCCTAACCTAGACCTAACATGCGTTATCCTCAAAAATATTGATCGAAACCTGGTTTAATCGACTGTTTCAGTGTGGTACCACATTACTATGTGATCCAAACCAGAAAATAACCCAGGATCTGTTCAACGAGTATGTGAAGTGTGCGAAAGTATGAGTCTGATGAGGGCAAATCCCAGACCTATCCCAGACCTAACATGCGTTATCCTCTAAAATATTTATCAAGACCAGGTTTAATTGATTGTTTCAGTGTGAACCCACATAACTACGTGATCCAAACCAGAAAAAACCCAGGATCCGTTCAACAAGTATGTGAAGAATGCGAAAGTAGGAGTCTGATGAGTGAAAAAACCAGGCCTGACCTAGACCTAACATGCGTTGTCCTCTAAAATATTGAGCGAAACCAGGTGTAATGGACTGTTTCAGTGTGGTACCACACTACTACGGGATCCAAACCAGAAAAAACCCAGGATCTGTTCAAGAAGTATGTGAAAAACGCGACAGTATGAGCCTGATGAGGGCAAATCCCAGACCTATCCCAGACCTAACTTGCGTTGTCCTCTAAAATATTGATGGAAGCCAGGTTTAATTGACTGTTTCAGTGTTGTACTTCATTACTACGTGATGCAATCCAGAAAAAGCTCAGGATCTAGCCATCAAGTATGAGAAATATGCGAAAGAATGAGCCTGATGAGAGCAAATCCTAGACCTGACCTAGACCTAACTTGCGTTATCCTCCAAAATATTGATCGAAACCAGGTTTAATTGACTGTTTTAGTGTGGTACCACATTACTACGTGATCCAAACCAGAAAATAACACAGGATCTGTTCAACAAGTATGTGAAAAACGCGAAACTGTGAGCCTGGTGATGGCAAATCTTAGACCTAACCCAGACCTAACATGCGTTATCCTCTAAAATATTTATCAAGACCAGGTTTAATCGATTGTTTCAGTGTGGACCCACATTACTACGTGATCCAAACCAGAAAAACCCAGGATCCGTTCAACAAGTATGTGAAGTGTGCGGAAGTATGGGCCTGATGAGAGCAAATCCCAGACCTAACCTAGACCTAACATGAATTATTCTATAAAATATTGGTCGAAACCAGGTTTAATTGACTGTTTCAGTGTGGTCCCACATTCCTACGTGACCCAAACCAGAAAAAACCCAGGATCCGTTCAACAAGTATGTGAAAAACGCGAAAGTATGAGCCTGATGAGGGCAAATCCCAGACCTATCCCAGACCTAACTTGCGTTATCCTCTAAAATATTGATCGAAACCAAGTTTAATCGACTGTTTCAGTGTGGAACCACATTACTACGTGATCCAAACCAGAAAAAACCCAGGATCTTGTCAACGAGTATGTGAAGTGTGTGAAAGTATGAGTCTGATGAGGGCTAATCCCAGACCTATCCCAGACCTAACTTGCGTGATCCTCTAAAATATTGATCGAAACCAGGTTTAATTGACTGTTTTAGTGTGGTACCACATTACTGCGTGATCCAAACCAGAAAAAACCCAGGATCTGTTTAACAAGAATGTGAAAAACGCGAAACTGTGAGCCTGATAAGGGCAAATCTTAGACCTAACCCAGACCTAAGATGCGTTATTATCGAAAATATTGATCGAAACCAGGTTTAATTGACCGTTTCAGCGTGGTACCACATTACTACGTGATCCAATCCAGAAATAGCCCAGGATCTAGCCATGAAGTATGAGAAATATGCGAAAGTATGAGCCTGATGAGGGCAAATTCTAGAACTAACCCAGACCTAACATGCGTTATTCTCTAAAATACTTATCAAGACCAGGTTTAATTGAATGTTTCAGTGTGGTACCACATTACTACGTGTTCCAAACCAGAAAAAACCCAGGATCCGTTCAACAAGTATGTGAAGTAGGCGAAAGTATGAGTCTGATCAGTGAAAATCTCAGGCCTTACCTAGACCTAACTTGCGTTGTCCTCTAAAATATTGATGGAAATCAGGTTTCATTGACTGTGTCAGTGTGGTACTACATTACTACGTGATGCAATCCAGAAAAAGCCCATGATCTAGCCATCAAGTATGAGAAATATGCGAAAGAATGAGCCTAATGAGAGCAAATCCCAGACCTAACCTAGACCTAACATGCGTTATCCTCTAAAATATTGAGCGAAACCAGGTTTGATGGACTGTTTCAGTGTGGTACCACAATACTTCGTGATCCAAACCAGAAAAAACCAAGGATCTGTTCAACAGGTATGTGAAAACTCGAAACTGTGAGCCTGATGAGGGCAAATCTTAGACCTAACCTTGACCTAACATGCGTTATCCTCTAAAATATTGAGCGAAACCAGGTTTGATGGACTGTTTCAGTGTGGTACCACACTACTACGGGATCCAAACCAGAAAAAACCCAGGATCCGTTCAACAAGTATGTGAAGTGTGCGGAAGTATGAGCCTGATGAGAGCAAATCCCAGACCTAACCTAGACCTAACATGAATTATTCTATGAAATATTGGTCGAAACCAGGTTTAATTGACTGTTTCAGTGTGGCCCCACATTCCTACGTGACCCAAACCAGAAAAAACCCAGGATCCGTTCAACAAGTATGTGAAAAACGCGAAAGTATGAGCCTGATGAGGGCAAATCCCAGACCTATCCCAGACCTAACTTGCGTTATCCTCTAAAATATTGATCGAAACCAAGTTTAATCGACTGTTTCAGTGTGGAACCACATTACTACGTGATCCAAACCAGAAAAAACCCAGGATCTTGTCAACGAGTATGTGAAGTGTGTGAAAGTATGAGTCTGATGAGGGCTAATCCCAGACCTATCCCAGACCTAGCTTGCGTGATCCTCTAAAATATTGATCGAAACCAGGTTTAATTGACTGTTTTAGTGTGGTACCACATTACTGCGTGATCCAAACCAGAAAAAACCCAGGATCTGTTTAACAAGAATGTGAAAAACGCGAAACTGTGAGCCTGATAAGGGCAAATCTTAGACCTAACCCAGACCTAAGATGCGTTATTATCGAAAATATTGATCGAAACCAGGTTTAATTGACCGTTTCAGCGTGGTACCACATTACTACGTGATCCAATCCAGAAATAGCCCAGGATCTAGCCATGAAGTATGAGAAATATGCGAAAGTATGAGCCTGATGAGGGCAAATTCTAGAACTAACCCAGACCTAACATGCGTTATTCTCTAAAATACTTATCAAGACCAGGTTTAATTGAATGTTTCAGTGTGGTACCACATTACTACGTGTTCCAAACCAGAAAAAACCCAGGATCCGTTCAACAAGTATGTGAAGAAGGCGAAAGTATGAGTCTGATCAGTGAAAATCTCAGGCCTTACCTAGACCTAACTTGCGTTGTCCTCTAAAATATTGATGGAAATCAGGTTTCATTGACTGTGTCAGTGTGGTACTACATTACTACGTGATGCAATCCAGAAAATCCCATGATCTAGCCATCAAGTATGAGAAATATGCGAAAGAATGAGCCTAATGAGAGCAAATCCCAGACCTAACCTAGACCTAACATGCGTTATCCTCTAAAATATTGAGCGAAACCAGGTTTGATGGACTGTTTCAGTGTGGTACCACAATACTTCGTGATCCAAACCAGAAAAAACCAAGGATCTGTTCAACAGGTATGTGAAAACTCGAAACTGTGAGCCTGATGAGGGCAAATCTTAGACCTAACCTTGACCTAACATGCGTTATCCTCTAAAATATTGAGCGAAACCAGGTTTGATGGACTGTTTCAGTGTGGTACCACACTACTACGGGATCCAAACCAGAAAAAACCCAGGATCTGTTCAACAAGTATGTGAAAAACGCGACAGTATGAGCCTGATGAGGGCAAATCCCAGACCTATCCCAGACCTAACGTGCGTTATCCTATAAAATATTGATCGAAACCAAGTTTAATCGTCTGTTTCAGTGTGGAACCACATTACTACGTGATCCAAACCAGAAAAAACCCAGGATCCGTTCAACAAGTATGTGAAAAACGCGAAAGTATGAGCCTGATGAGGGCAAATCTTAGACCTAACCCAGACCTAACTTGCGTTATTTTCTAAAATATTGATCGAAATCAGGTTTAATTGACTGTTTCAGCATGGTACCACATTACTACGTGATACAACGCAGAAACAGCCCAGGATCTAGCCATGAAGTATGAGAAATATGCGAAAGTATGAGCCTGATGAGTGCAAATCCTAGACCTAACGCAGACCTAACATGCGTTATCCTCTAAAATATTTATCAAGATCAGGTTTAATTGATTGTTTCAGTGTGGTCCCACATTACTACGTGATCCAAACCAGAAAAAACCCAGTATCTGTTCAACATGTATGAGAGATATGCGAAAGAATGAGCCTGATGAGAGCAAATCCCAGACCTAAACTTGACCTAACATGAATTATTCTCTAAAATATTGATCGACACCAGGTTTAATTGACTGTTTCAGTGTGGTCCCACATTACTACGTGACCCAAACCAGAAAAAACCCAGGATCCGTTCAACAAGTATGTGAAAAACGCGAAAGTATGAGCCTGATGAGGGCAAATCCCAGACCTATCCCAGACCTAACTTGCGCTATCCTCTAAAATATTGATCGAAACCAAGTTTAATCGACTGTTTCAGTGTGGAACCACATTACTACGTGATCCAAACCAGAAAAAAACCCAGGATCTTTTCAACGAGTATGTGAAGTGTGCGAAAGTATGAGTCTGATGAGGGCTAATCCCAGACCTATCCCAGACCTAGCTTGCGTGATCCTCTAAAATATTGATCGAAACCAGGTTTAATTGACTGTTTTAGTGTGGTACCACATTACTACGTGATCCAAACCAGAAAAAACCCAGGATCTGTTTAACAAGTATGTGAAAAACGCGAAACTGTGAGCCTGATGAGGGCAAATCTTAGACCTAACCCAGACCTAAGATGCGTTATCCTCTAAAATATTTATCCAGAACAGGTTTCATTGAATGTTTCAGTGTGGTACCACTTTACTACGTGATCCAATCCAGAAATAGCCCAGGGTCTAGCCATGAAGTATGAGAAATATGCGATAGTAAGAGCCTGATGAGGGCAAATCCTAGACCTATCCCAGACCTAACTTGCGTTATTTTCTAAAATATTGATCGAAACCAGGTTTAATTGACTGTTTCAGCATGGTACCACATTACTACGTGATACAATGCAGAAACAGCCCAGGATATAGCCATGAAGTATGAGAAATATGCGAAAGTATGAGCCTGATGAGGGCAAATCCCAGACCTATCCCAGACCTAACTTGCGCTATCCACTAAAATATTGATCGAAACCAAGTTTAATCGACTGTTTCAGTGTGGTACCACATTACTACGTGATCCAAACCAGAAGAAACCCAGGATCCGTTCAACAAGTATGTGAAGAATGCGAATGTATGAGTCTGATCAGTGAAAATCTCAGGCCTTACCTAGACCTAACTTGCGTTGTCCTCTACAATATTGATGGAAACCAGGTTTCATTGACTGTTTCAGTGTGGCACTACATTACTACGTGATGCAATCCAGAAAAAGCCCAGGATCCGTTCAACAAGTATGTGAAGAAAGCGAAAGTATGAGTCTGATGAGGGCTAATCTCAGACCTATCCCAGACCTAACATGCGTTACCCTCAAAAATATTGATCGAAACCAGGTTTAATCGACCGTTTCAGTGTGGTACCACATTACTACGTGATCCAAACTAGAAAAAAACCCAGGATCTCGTCAACGAGTATGCGAAGTGTGCGAAAGTATGAGTCTGATGAGGGCTAATCCCAGACCTATCCCAGACCTAACATGCGATATCCCCTAAAATATTTATCAAGACCAGGTTTAATTGAATGTTTCAGTGTGGTACCACATTACTACGTGATCCAAACCAGAAAAAACCCAGGATCTGTTCGACAAGTATGTGAAAAACGCGAAACTGTGAGCCTGATGAGGGCAAATCTTAGACCTAACCCAAACCTAACATGCGTTATCCTCTAAAATATTTATCAAGACCTGGTTTAATTCAATGTTTCAGTGTGGTACCACTTTACTACGTGATCCAAAGCAGAAAAAACCCTCGATCACGTCAACATGTATGTTAAAACTGCGAAAGTATGACCCTGATGAGGGCAAATCCCAGGCCTAACCTAGACCTAACTTGCGTTATCCTCTAAAATATTGATCGAAACCAGGTTTAATTCGCTGTTTCAGCGTGGTACCACATTACTACGTCATAAAATCCAGAAACAGCCCAGGATCTAGCCATCAAGTATGAGAAATATGCGAAAGAATGAGCCTGATGAGAGCAAATCCCAGACCTAACCTAGACCTAACATGAATTATTCTCTAAAATATTGATCGAAACCAGGTTTAAACGACTGTTTCAGTGTGGTACCACATTACTATGTGATCCAAACCAGAAAATAACCCTGGATCTGTTCAACGAGTATGTGAAGTGTGCGAAAGTATGAGTCTGAAGAGTGACAATCCCAGGCCTAACCTAGACCTAACATGCGTTATTTTCAAAAATATTGATCGAAACCTGGTTTAATCGACTGTTTCAGTGTGGTACCACATTACTATGTGATCCAAACCAGAAAAAACCCAGGATCTGTTCAACAAGTATGTGAAAAACGCGAAAGTATGAGCCTGATGAGGGCAAATCCCAGACCAATCCCAGACCTAACTTGCGTTGTCCTCTAAGATATTGATGGAAACCAGGTTTAATTGACTGTTTCAGTGTTGTACTTCATTACTACGTGATGCAATCCAGAAAAAGCCCAGGATCTAGCCATCAAGTATGAGAAATATGCGACAGAACGAGCCAGATGAGAGCAAATCCCAGACCTAACCTTGACCTAACATGAATTATTCTCTAAAATATTGATCGAAACCAGGTTTAATTGACTGTTTCAGTGTGGTCCCACATTACTACGTGATCCAAACCAGAAAAAACCCAGGATCCGTTCAACAAGTATGTGAAGAAAGCGAAAGTATGAGTCTGATGAGTGAAAATCCCAGGCCTAACCTAGACCTAACATGCGTTATCTTCAAAAATATAGATCGAAACCTGGTTTAATCGACTGTTTCAGTGTGGTACCACATTACTATGTGATCCAAACCAGAAAATAACCCTGGATCTGTTCAACGAGTATGTGAAGTGTGCGAAAGTATGAGTCTGATGAGGTCAAATCCCAGACCAATCCCAGACTTAACGTGCGTTATCCTCTAAGATATTGATCGAAACCAGGTTTAATCGACTGTTTCAGTGTGGTACCACATTACTACGTGATCCAAACCAGAAAAAACACAGGATCCGTTCAACAAGTATGTGAAGAATGCGAAAGTATGTGTCTGATGAGTGAAAAAACCAGGCCTGACCTAGACCTAACATGCGTTATCCTCTAAAATATTGAGCGAAACCAGGTTTAATGGACTGTTTCAGTGTGGTACCACACTACTACGGGATCCAAACCAGTGAAAACCCAGGATATGTTCAACTAGTATGTGAAAAACGCGAAAGTATGAGCCTGATGAGGGCAAATCCCAGACCTATCCCAGACCTAACTTGCGACATCCTCTAAAATATTGATCGAAACCAGGTTTAATTGTATGTTTTAGTGTGGTACCACAGTGCTATGTGATCCAAACCAGAAAATAACCCAGGATCTGTACAACGAGTATGTGAAGTGTGCGGAAGTATGAGTCTGATGAGGTCAAATCCCAGACAAATCCCAGACTTAACTTGCGTTATCCTCTAAAATATTAACCGAAACCAGGTTTAGTCAACTGTTTCAGTGTGGAACCACATTACTACGTGATCCAAACCAGAAAAAACCCAGGATCCGTTCAACAAGTATGTGAAGAATGCGAATGTATGAGTCTGATTAGTGAAAATCTCAGGCCTTACCTAGACCTAACTTGCGTTGCCCTCTAAAATATTGATGGAAACCAGGTTTCATTGACTGTTTCAGTGTGGTACTACATTACTACGTGATGCAATCCAGAAAAAGCCCAGGATCTAGCCATCAAGTATGACAAATATGCGAAAGAATGAGCCTGATGAGAGCAAATCCCAGACCTAACATAGACCTAACATGCGTTATCCTCTAAAATATTGAGCGAAACCAGGTTTAATGGGCTGTTTCAGTGTGGTACCACATTACTACGTGATCCAAACCAGAAAAAACCCAGGATCTGCTCAACAAGTATGTGAAAAACGCGAAACTGTGAGCCTGATGAGGGCAAATTTTAGACCTAACCCAGACCTAATATGCGTTATCCTCTAAAATATTTATCCAGACCAGGTTTCATTGAATGTTTCAGTGTCGTACCGCCTTACTACGTGATCCAATCCAGAAATAGCCCAGGATCTAGCCATGAAGTATGAGAAATATGCGAAAGTATAAGCCTGATGAGGGCAAATCCTAGACCTAACCCAGACCTAACATGCGTTATCCTCTAAAATATTGATCGAAACCAGGTTTAATTGACTGTTTCAGTGTGGTACCACATTTCTACGTGATCCAATCCAGAAATAGCCCAGGATCTAGCCATGAAGTATGAGAAATATGCGAAAGTATGAGTCTGATGAGGTCAAATCCCAGACCAACCCCAAACTTAACTTGCGTTTGCCTCTAAAATATTGATCGAAACCAGGTATAATCGACTGTTTCAGTGTGGTACCACATTACTACGTGATCCAAACCAGAAAAAACCCAGGATTCGTTCAACAAGTATGTGAAGAATGCGAAAGTATGAGTCTGATGAGTGAAAATCCCAGGCCTAACCTAGACCTAACATGTGTTATCCTCTAAAATATTGAGCGAAACCAGGTTTAATGGACGGTTTCAGTGTGGTACCACACTACTTCGTGATCCAAACCAGAAAAAAACCAGGATCTGTTCAACAGGTATGTGAAAACTCGAAACTGTGAGCCTGATGAGGGCAAATCCCAGACCTATCCCAGACCTAACTTGCGTTATCCTCTAAAATATTGAGCGAAACCAGGTTTAATCGTCTGTTTCAGTGCGGTACCACATTACTATGTGATCCAAACCAGAAAATAACGCAGGATCTGTTCAACGAGTATGTCAAGTGTGCGAAAGTATGAGTCTGATGAGGGCAAATCCCAGACCTAAACTAGACCTAACATGAATTATTCTCTAAAATATTGTTCGAAACCAGGTGTAATTGATTGTTTCAGTGTGGTCCCACATTACTAGGTGATCCAAACCAGAAAAAACCCAGGATCCGTTCAACAAGTATGTGAAGAATGTGAAAGTATGAGTCTGATGAGTGATAATCCCAGACCTAACCTAGACCTAACATGCGTTATCCTCAAAAGTACTGATCGAAACCTGGTTTAATCGACTGTTTCAGTGTGGTACCACATTACTATGTGATCCAAACCAGAAAGTAACCCAGGATCTGTTCAACGAGTATGTGAAGTGTGCGAAAGTATGAGTCTGATGAGGGCAAATCCCAGACCTATCCCAGACCTAACTTGCGTTGTCCTCTAAAATATTGTTCGAAACCAGGTTTAATCGACTGTTTCAGTGTGGTACCACATTACTACGTGATCCAAACCAGAAGAAACCCAGGATCAGTTCAACAAGTATGTGAAAAACGCGAATGTATGAGCCTGATGAGGGCCAATCCCAGACCTATCCCAGACCTAACTTTTTTTTTTTTTTTTTTTTTTTTTGTCGTGGGGAAAATCTTCGAAAGACTCCCTCCCACATCTTTGGGGAGAGGCGGGTGGGTTGTGTGGGATTCCCAGCGCCCGTAGAATGACGGGCACGGGACCTACCCACTAAAAACCCCACGGTGACCCTTCCGCACGATTTGGGAGGATACCGGGAATCGCTCGAAGCATTCTTCCGGTATCCTCCCTGTGCCCGCGCTTTGCGCCTATCCCCGGGGGGGGGGGACAAACGGTCCACCCGGTAGACACTCTGTCTCATAGCGGCAGGACGGGGCCACTCCATCCCACCGCGATCCGTCCCGGGGCCGCATTTAGTGGCGGGCTGCGAGCCCCAACTCGCAACCGCCTGCGACCCCGTTTCTACCCCTCGGCGGCCGGGAGCTCATGGCCGCTCCAGGCCACCGAGGGTGCCTCCACGTGGGCCGAACCCACCCGGTCCGACCCATCGCCGCCTGGCGTGAGGAGGCTCCCCTCAGGGCCCCCCTCCCAGCCAGGGTCATCCGCCGCGCAAAGGCCGCCGCCCGCGACGCCTGGCGCCCGGGCGACGCCCTCGCGCCGCCATACGAGCGCGAGCCTCAGCGCGCCGCTGAAGCTCGCGCTCCCTTCCCGCGGCCTCCTTCTGCAGCATTACGGTCTCGCAGAAGGAGGCCACGGCCCTCCACTTCCTCTCGCTGCCGAGCATGGCGCGCACCACACCCGGCAGTGAGACATCCCGCCCTATGACGCCGACCAGGACACGGCGCTCCCCCTCCCACGCTGGGCATACCTGGAGGGTATGATCAGCCATGTCCTGCTCGGCGTCACAATGGCAGCAACGCGCCGTCGGCTCCTTCCCTATCCGGCACAGGTACCTTCCGAAGCTTCCATGCCCGGAAAATACCTGTGCCATCCGGTAAGTAAGGCTTCCATGGCCTCTGTCCAGCCACTCACACAGCAGTGGCCGAACAGCCCCGACTGTCCGGTGCCCCGCAGTTGGCAGGGCCAACCGCTCCTGCCACGCGAGCACCACGTACTGCCGGGCCTGGCGCTTCAAATCGCCCCAAGCAGGTTCCTGCTCTCCCGGGACCGCCCCCACTCCCGCGCGACGGTCGACACGATGACGATACATCATCGCGTGCGACCGCGCGAGGAGATCCATGGGCGGCATCCCCGCAAGGACCGTCGCCGCCTCATGCGACACGGTCCGGTAGCCGCGGACGACCCTCAGCGCCATCCGCCTTTGCACTCGACGCAGCATCGTCATGCTGCGCCGGGAGGCCGCCAGGTCGTCCGCCCAGACGGGGGCCCCGTATAGGGCCACCGACTGAACCATTGCCACATAGAGGCGGCGAACTCGTCCCGCCGGGCCCCCCAGGTTGGGGAGGATCCTGCCTAAAGCCAAGACCATCCTGTCCAACCGGGGAACCAGGCAGCGGAAATGCTCCTCGAAGCGCCAGTGGCTATCGAGGATCAACCCCAGATACCTCATCCGGGGCTTCACCTCGATATCAGCCCCACCCACCCGGATCAGAGGGGGTGGCGGATCCTGCCGAGGTGAGTGGAACGCTATCACCTCGGTCTTATGGACCGCCACCGTCATCCCCATCCCCCTGATCCGGTCGACGACGCGTTGAGCCCCCTCCTCGGCGAGGCGCTTGGCCCTCCACCACTGAGCCCCGACGGCCAGCACCAGTGTGTCATCCGCGTAACACACGGCACTGACGCCGTCGGGGAGGTCGGCCCGCAACACCGCGTCGTACGCGATGTTCCACAGGAGTGGCCCAAGGACCGACCCCTGCGGAACCCCGCAGTAGACCTCCCTTCGCATATCACCATTCCGGCCCGGATACTCGATCCACCTGCCGCGGAGATCATCCCCGACGACTGCCCTGAGACACGGGGGTACCCGATGATATTCGAGCCCCCTCCGTATCTCCCCCCAGGGAAGGGTGTTGAACGCGTTGGCAATATCCAGCGATACCGCCAACGCCACCCCTCCCAGGGAGACGGCCGACTCCAAGAGGACCCTGACCCGACTGATCGCGTCGACCGTCGACCGGACACCCCGGAAACCGTACTGGCAGTCGGCCAGGCCCGGAGCACCCCGCGACAGGTGCTCGACGAGGCGGGCAGCAATCACTCGCTCGAAGAGCTTGCCCACCTCGTCGAGGAGACAGATGGGCCGGTATGCGGATGGAGACTCCGCGGGCCGACCCTCCTTCCGGAGGAGGACCATCCTCGCCACCTTCCAACTGGGGGGGAATCGCCCGTCCCTCAGGCATCGGTTAAACAACCGCCTGAGGTCGGCCCCAAGGACGCCGTGGGTTAAGACCCAAACCCGGCCAGGCACACCATCCGGACCCGGGGCCGTGTTACGCGCCCCGAGCCGTCTAATTGCTGCGGCCAGCTCCCCCTGCGTGACCCCCGGCTCGGCCACCCACTCCAACGGGGCCGTCGCCTCTGCCGGAGGACGTGGTCCCATCTCCCCAATTGGGAAGAGAGTATTGACCACGCCCTCCAGCAGCCGGGGGTCAAGACCCTCGGTGACGGGGGGCGCCCACGGGCGGAGCTTGTTCAGCACCACCTTATAAGGGCGCCCCCAAGGGTCGTCATCAAGGGTCTCGAGGAGCTCCTTCCATGCCCGGGTCTTGGCCCGTTTGATGGCGACCTGCAGAGCCATCCGCGACATGCGGTATGCCTCATACAGGTCATCTGTCCTCGCTCGCGCCACGCTATCGTCTCTCCGTAGACGACGGCGCGCGCGGGTGTACTGGCGTCGGGCGCGGACACTCGCGTCTCGCATTTCCGCGATCGCGGCCGACCACCAGTACACCGCCCGGCGAGGTGAAGCCCGCCCGACCCGGGGCATCGCCGCGTCACATATGTTCGCGACCATCCCCCCGAGCCGGGCGTCCTCCTCCTCTATACTCGGCAACTCGGCCGCCCTCTGCGGCCAAGTTGCAGCGAGGGCAGCTGCCATCAGGGCATCCTTGTTCAGGCGCCGAAGCGCCCAGCGGCGCGGTGGGTTACCACCCGGACGGTGGTGTCGGGATGCATCCCCCGCGGCGGCCCAGACCTCCATCCGGATATACCGGTGATCCGAGAGTGTCTCTGCCCCCGCGACCACGTGCCATCCCGACACCATGCGCACGGCGTTGGGGGTCGCGAATCCAACATCCACGATAGACCCCCCATATCGCCGCACACACGTGTGCTCCGACCCCCGGTTTAGTAACCGAAGGTCGAGTCCGGACGCACAGTCGCCCAGGATCCCGCCGCGAACGGAAGTCCTGGGGGGCCCCCACGCCACCGACTTGGCGTTGAAGTCTCCCAGGACCAGCACCGGCCGGGCCGCGCAGCGCTGCACGCATGCCGCGACCTCGGCTAGGTACTGCCCGAACGCGACGTGACCGCTGCGAGGCGATATGTAGCACCCCACCACGGCGACTCCCCCCCAGTCCACGGCGACGAATCCCCGACCGCGTTCCAGCATTGAGAACGGCGGGGACCCGTCGCCACCTCCCCATACCGTCGCCACCAAGCCGTCCGCGTCGCCCACCCAATGAGGGTGATCAGGGATGCGGTACGCCTCGGCGGCGACAGCCAGGCCAACCCCCCACTCCGCGAGGACTTGGGACATCATATCCTGTGCCGCGCGGCAGTGGTTGAGGTTGGCCTGGAGGAGGAGGCGGGGCGCCATTAATTACCGACCGCCCCAGCCTCCTCCCGGCTGTCCGTCCCCGTGGCACCGTCCACCTCCATGGTGGACGATGCCACCGCCCGCGGCGCCGGAGTCAGAACGGCCCGCCTCTTCCTCTCCTTCCGGGAGGGGGGAGAGCACTTCCTGCTCCCCACTCTGTGGTCGGCTGGCATCCCCCTGTCCGCACATAGCGGGCAGTGGAGGGCCGCCGAGCACTGGCTCGCGCGGTGGTCCTTTGCCCCGCAACGGTAACATTGACCGCTGCGGTCCACCGACGAGGTGCACCACTGCCTCACACGCCCCAATTCGAGGCAGCGGTGACACAGGAGCGGGCGCGGCGCGAGTATCTCCACTCGCGCCGAAACCCACCCCACCAAAACCCTCCCGGATTCCGCCAATTTATGGGCGACGGAGAGGGGGCAGCGGGCCCACACGGACCCCAGGCCGGAAGGAGATCTGCGGATCTCCCCGACCCGCAAATCCCCCTCAGGGCAATCCCCCGCCCTTGCTAGGGCACGCGCCACGTCCTCCGCGGTGGCCGAGTCGTCCAGCCCACACACGCGCATCTCCGTGCGCTTCGTGGGCCGGGCGACCCGGACACCCCGCTCGCCCAGCTGCTCCCGGAGCCTCTGGGCGAGTCGGTCGGCCTTCACGCCGCCGTCTGGACCGGGGATCTCCAGCAGGAGACCCCCAGTCACGGCCCGCTTCGCCCTGACGGAAGCGATGCCAAGCTCTTCCAGGGACACATAGTCCCTGGCGAGCCGCATCGCCTCCGCGAGTGTCAGGTCGCCCCCCTGCGCAGCTGTCAGCGCTACCGTTGCCGTTTTAGGGGGGCGGCCAAGTCGCGCCTTCGCGGCCTTTCCTTTGGCCGCGGGTGGCGGGGGCGGAGGCAGCGCCTGCGAGGCCTTCCTCGACGCCCTCCCCGCCCTTCGCCCCACCACCTCGCTCCACGACACCCCCCCTTGGGGCGGTGCCGCGGAGGATGCGGGAACCGGGACCACGGGTACGCTTCCCCCGTTGGGGTTCACGATCCGAGGCCCCGGAGTCGCCACGGTGGGCGGAGCCTTCGCTCCCCCCACCTTCGCCTTCCCCGGCCGTGCTGGCACTGGTCGGGGTGGCACCACCCTCCCACCGACCGCTCTTCCGGGGAGGAGCTTCTCCCGGAAGGCGGCCAGCTTCTTCTCAATCATGTCCCCTATCTTCCTCTGGAGATCGTCCTCTGAGGAGGACGGGGACCTCTGCGCGGGCGGAGTGCGTGTGGAAGGGCCCGTGGAGGCCCGCACCACCACCGCCGCACTCCGCTTTCTAACGGCCGCAGGAGGGCGCGGCGTAGGAGGAGGGAGGACAGGAGGGAGGGCCGCGCTGTTCCAGCGCGCCTCTGCCCTCATCCTCCCACGTCGCTCCTCCTCCAACAGGAGCTGCAGACGGGCGTTCCGCCAGCTTAGCTCCCGCGCCGCGTCCCTCATCATTTGGGCAGCCTCCCTCAGAGTCTCTGCCTCGCCGCTCTTCAGCCCCTTAAAAGAGCAGGCAGCGGCCACTTTCTCCACTCGTCTCAGGGACGAGGATATCCTCTCCGATATCTCCTCGGTCACCTCGTCCCTGAGGCAGCTCATCCGGACAACCGGGCTAATCGCCCTGCCCACTTCAATGACGGCCTGCCCCGTCATCTTTCTCTTGGAGCCTATAAGGCTCCTGGTGGAGGAGAAGGACGAGACTGACGCAGTCTCGTCGTCCTCCTCCACCCTCCACGAAGCCGGGCCAGGCGCTGGAGGCGGCGCGAGCGCCGTCACTCCAGTCCCAACACCGCTTTCCTCCTCCCCCTCTGACTTACCCCGTCCCATCACCGTTTTAATTTTATACTCCATATTATTATCCCAGACCTAACTTGCGTTATCCTCTAAAATATTGATCGAAACCAGGTTTAATTGACTGTTCCAGTGTTGTACTTCATTACTACGTGATCCAATACAGAAATAGCCCAGGATCTAGCCATGAAGTATGAGAAATATGCGAAAGTATGAGCCTGATGAGGGCAAATCCTAGACCTAACCCAGACCTAACATGCGTTATCCTCAAAAATATTGATGGAAACCAGGTTTGATTGACTGTTTCATTGTGGTACTACATCACTACGAGATGCAATCCAGAAAAAGCCCAGGATCTAGCCATCAAGTATGAGAAATATGCGAAAGAATGAGCCTGATGAGGGCAAATCCTAGACCTAACCCAAACCTAACATGCGTTATCCTCTAAAATATTTATCAAGACCAGGTTTAATTGAATGTTTCAGTGTGGTACCACATTACTACGTGAACCAAACCAGAAAAAACCCAGGATCCGTTCAACAAGTATGTGAAGAATGCGAAAGTATGAGTCTGATGAGTGAAAATCCCAGGGCTAACCTAGACCTAACATGCGTTATCCTCAAAAATATTGATCGAAACCTGGTTTAATTGACTGTTTCAGTGTTGTACTTCATTACTACGTGATGCGATCCAGAAAAAGCCCAGGATCTAGCCATCAAGTATGAGAAATATGCGAAAGAATGAGCCTGATGAGAGCAAATCCCAGAACTAACCCAGACCTAACATGCGATATCCTCAAAAATATTGATCGAAACCTGGTTTAATCGACTGTTTCAGTGTGGTACCACATTACTACGTGATCCAAACCAGAAAAAAACCCAGGATCTGATCAACGAGTATGTCAAGTGTGCGAAGGTATGAGTCTGATGAGGGCAAATCCCAGACCTAACCCAGACCTAAGATGCGTTATTTTCTAAAATATTGATCGAAACCAGGTTTAATTGACTGTTTCAGCGTGGTACCACATTACTACGTGATCCAATCCAGAAATAGCCCAGGATCTAGCCATGAAGTATGAGAAATATGCGAAAGTATGAGCCTGATGAGGGCAAATTCTAGAACTAACCCAGGCCTAACATGCGTTATTCTCTAAAATATTTATCAAGACCAGGTTTAATTGAATGTTTCAGTGTGGTACCACATTACCACGTGGTCCAAACCAGAAAAAACCCAGGATCCGTTCAACAAGTATGTGAAGAAGGCGAAAGTATGAGTCTGATCAGTGAAAACCTCAGGCCTTACCTAGACCTAACTTGCGTTGTCCTCTAAAATATTGATGGAAATCAGGTTTCATTGACTGTGTCAGTGTGGTACTACATTACTACGTGATGCAATCCAGAAAAAGCTCATGATCTAGCCATCAAGTATGAGAAATATGCGAAAGAATGAGCCTAATGAGAGCAAATCCCAGACCTAACCTAGACCTAACATGCGTTATCCTCTAAAATATTGAGCGAAACCAGGTTTAATGGACTGTTTGAGTGTGGGACCACAATACTTCGTGATCCAAACCAGAAAATACCCAGGATCTGTTCAACAGGTATGTGAAAACTCGAAACTGTGAGCCTGATGAGGGCAAATCTTAGACCTAACCTTGACCTAACATGCGTTATCCTCTAAAATATTGAGCGAAACCAGGTTTGATGGACTGTTTCAGTGTGGTACCACACTACTACGGGATCCAAACCAGAAAAAACCCAGGATCTGTTCAACAAGTATGTGAAAAACGCGAAAGTATGAGCCTGATGAGGTCAAATGCCAGACCAATCCCAGACTTAAGTTTCGTTATCCTCTAAGATATTGATCGAAACCAGGTTTAATTGACTGTTTTAGTGTGGTACCACATTACTACGTGATCCAAACCAGAAAAAACCCAGGATCTGTTTAACAAGTATGTGAAAAACGCGAAACTGTGAGCCTGATGAGGGCAAATCTTAGACCTAACCCAGACCTAAGATGCGTTATCCTCTAAAATATTTATCCAGAACAGGTTTCATTGAATGTTTCAGTGTGGTACCACTTTACTACGTGATCCAATCCAGAAATAGCCCAGGATCTAGCCATGAAGTATGAGAAATATGCGATAGTATGAGTCTGATGAGGGCTAATCCCAGACCTATCCCAGACCTAGCTTACGTGATCCTCTAAAATATTGATCGAAACCAGGTTTAATTGACTGTTTTAGTGTGGTACCACATTACTACGTGATCCAAACCAGAAAAAACCCAGGATCTGTTTAACAAGTATGTGAAAAACGCGAAACTGTGAGCCTGATGAGGGCAAATCTTAGACCTAACCCAGACCTAAGATGCGTTATTTTCTAAAATATTGATCGAAACCAGGTTTAATTGACTGTTTCAGCGTGGTACCACATTACTACGTGATCCAATCCAGAAATAGCCCAGGATCTAGCCATGAAGTATGAGAAATATGCGAAAGTATGAGCCTGATGAGGGCAAATTCTAGAACTAACCCAGACCTAACATGCATTATTCTCTAAAATATTTATCAAGACCAGGTTTAATTGAATGTTTCAGTGTGGTACCACATTACTACGTGTTCCAAACCAGAAAAAACCCAGGATCCGTTCAACAAGTATGTGAGGAAGGCGAAAGTATGAGTCTGATCAGTGAAAATCTCAGGCCTTACCTAGACCTAACTTGCGTTGTCCTCTAAAATATTGATGGAAATCAGGTTTCATTGACTGTGTCAGTGTGGTACTACATTACTACGTGATGCAATCCAGAAAAAGCCCATGATCTAGCCATCAAGTATGAGAAATATGCGAAAGAATGACCCCAATGAGAGCAAATCCCAGACCTAACCTAGACCTAACATGCGTTATCCTCTGAAATATTGAGCGAAATCAGGTTTAATGGACTGTTTCAGTGTGGTACCACACTACTTCGTGATCCAAACCAGAAAAAAACCAGGATCTGTTCAACAGGTATGTGAAAACTCGAAACTGTGAGCCTGATGAGGGCAAATCTTAGACCTAACCTTGACCTAACATGCGTTATCCTCTAAAATATTGAGCGAAACCAGGTTTAATCGTCTGTTTCAGTGCGGTACCACATTACTATGTGATCCAAACCAGAAAATAACGCAGGATCTGTTCAACGAGTGTGTGAAGTGTGCGAAAGTATGAGTCTGATGAGGGCAAATCCCAGACCTATCCCAGACCTAAAATGCGTTATCCTCTAAAATATTTATCAAGACCAGGTTTAATTGATTGTTTCAGTGTGGACCCACATTACTACGTGATCCAAACCAGAAAAAACCCAGGATCCGTTCAACAAGTATGTGATGTGTGCGAAAGTATGAGCCTGATGAGAGCAAATCCCAGACCTAACCTAGACCTAACATGAATTATTCTCTAAAATATTGGTCGAAACCAGGTTTAATTGACTGTTTCAGTGTGGTCCCACATTACTACGTGACCCAAACCAGAAAAAACCCAGGATCCGTTCAGCAAGTATGTGAAAAACGCGAAACTGTGAGCCTGATGAGGGCAAATCTTAGACCTAACCCAGACCTAAGATGTGTTATCCTCTAAAATATTTATCCAGACCAGGTTTCATTGAATGTTTCAGTGTGGTACTACTTTACTACGTGATCCAATCCAGAAATAGCCCAGGATCTAGCCATGAAGTATGAGAGATATGCGAAAGTATGAGTCTGATGAGGGCTAATCCCAGACCTATCCCAGACCTAAGATGCGTTATCCTCTAAAATATTTATCCAGAACAGGTTTCATTGAATGTTTCAGTGTGGTACCACTTTACTACGTGATCCAATCCAGAAATAGCCCAGGATCTAGCCATGAAGTATGAGAAATATGCGATAGTAAGAGCCTGATGAGGGCCAATCCCAGACTTATCCCAGACCTAACTTGCGTTATCCCCTAAAATATTGATCGAAACCAGGTTTAATTGACTGTTTCAGTGTGGTACCACATTAGTACGTGATCCAAACCAGAAAAAGCCAGGGATCTGTTCAACAAGTATGTGAAAAACGCGAATGTATGAGCCTGATGAGGGCCAATCCCAGACTTATCCCAGACCTAACTTGCGTTATCCCCTAAAATATTGATCGAAACCAGGTTTAATTGACTGTTTCAGTGTGGTACCACATTAGTACGTGATCCAAACCAGAAAAAGCCAGGGATCTGTTCAACAAGTATGTGAAAAACGCGAAAATATGTCCCTGATGAGGGCAAATCCCCGACCTATCCCAGACCTAACTTGCGTTATCCTATAAAATATTGATCGAAACCAGGTTTAATTGACTGTTTCAGTGTGGTACCACTATGCTACGTGATCCAATGCAGAAATTCAATCCATCAGGTCAACATGTATGTTAAAACTGCGAAAGTATGACCCTGATGAGTGCAAATCCCAGACCTAATCTAGACCTAACGTGTGTTATCCTCTAAAATAATAATCGAAACCAGGTTTAATAGTCTGCTTCAGAGTGGTACCACATTACCACGTGATTCAAACCAGAAAAAGCCCAGGATCTGGCCAACGAGTATGCGAAAAATGCGAAAGTACGAGCCAGATGAAGGTCAAATCCTGGACCTAACCCAGACCTAACATGCGTTATCCTCTAAAATATAGATCGAAACCAGGTTTAATCCACTGTTTCAGTGTGGTACCACAGTACCACCTGCTCCAAACCAGAAAAAACCCAGGATCTGTCCAACAAGTATGTGAAGAATGCGAAAGTATGAGTCTGATGAGGGCAAATCCCAGGCCTAACCTAGACCTAGGATGAGCTATCCTCTAAAATATTGATCGAAAACAGGTTTAATGGACTGTTTCAGTGTGGTACCACATTACTGCGAGATCCGGACCTGTGAAAGCCCAGGATCAGGCCAACAAGTATGTGAAATATGCGAATGTATGAGCCAGATGAATGCAAATCCTGGACCTACCCCAGACGTAACATGCGTTATCCTCTAAAATATTGGTCGTATCCAGGTTTAACTGACTGTTTCAGTATGGTACCACATAACTACGTTATTCAATCCAGAAAAAGCCCAGGATCTGGCCAACAAGTATGAGAAATATGCGAATGTATGAGCCAGATGAGGGCAAATCCTGGACCTAGCCCAGACCTATCATGCGTTATCATCTAAAATATTGATCGAAACCTGGTTTAATCGACTGTTTCAGTGTGGTACCACGTTACTACCTGATCCAAACCAGAAATAACCCAGGATCTGTTCAACAACAATGTGAAGAATGCGAAAGTATGAGTCTGATTAGGGCAAATCGCAGGCCTAACCTAGACCTAGCATGAGTTATCCTCTAAAATATTGATCGAGACCAGGTTTAGTCGACTGTTTCAGTGTGGTACCACATCAATACGTGATCCAGACCAGAACAAACCCAGGATCTCTTCAACAAGTATGTGAAGAATGCGAAAGTATGAGCCAGATGTGTGCAAATCCTGGACCAAACCCAGACCTAATATGCGTTATCCTCTATAATATTGGTCGTATCCAGGTTTAACTGACTGTTTCAGTGTGGTAGCACATAACTACGTCATCCAATCCAGAAAAAGCCCAGGATCTGGCCAACAAGTATGAGAAATATGTGAAAGTATGAGCCAGATGAGGGCAAATCCTAGACCTAACCCAGACCTAACATGCGTTATCATCTAAAATATTGATCAAACCTGGTTTAATTGACTGTTTCAGCATGGTACCACATTACTACGTGATACAATGCAGAAACAGCCCAGGATCTAGCCATGAAGTATGAGAAATATGCGAAAGTATGAGCCTGATGAGAGCAAATCCTAGACCTAACCCAGACCTAACATGCGTTATCCTCTAAAATATTTATCAAGATCAGGTTTAATTGATTGTTTCAGTGTGGTCCCACATTACTAAGTGATCCAAACCAGAAAAGACCCAGTATCTGTTCAACATGTATGAGAAATATGCGAAAGAATGAGCCTGATGAGAGCAAATCCCAGACCTATCCCATACCTAACTTGCGTTATCCTCCAAAATATTGATCGAAACCAGGTTTAATTGACTGTTTTAGTCTGGTACCACATTACTACGTGATCCAAACCAGAAAAAACCCAGGATCTGTTCAACAAGCATGTGGAAAACGCGAAACTGTGAGCCTGATGAGGGCAAATCTTAGACCTAACCCAGACCTAAGATGTGTTATCCTCTAAAATATTTATCCAGACCAGGTTTCATTGAATGTTTCAGTGTGGTACTACTTTACTACGTGATCCAATCCAGAAATAGCCCAGGATCTAGCCATGAAGTATGAGAGATATGCGATAGTAAGAGCCTGATGAGGGCAAATCCTAGACCTATGCCGGACCTAACTTGCGTTATCCTCTAAAATATTGATCGAAACCAGGTTTAATTGAATGTTTCAGTGTGGTACCACATTACTACGTGATACAATGGAGAAACAGCCCAGGATCTAGCCATGAAGTATGAGAAATATGCGAAAATATGAGCCTGATGAGGGCAAATCCTAGACGTAACCCAGACCCAACATGCGTTATCCTCTAAAATATTTATCAAGACCAGGTTTAATTGAATGTTTCAGTGTGGTACCACATTACTACGTGATCCAAACCAGAAAAAACCCAGGATCCGTTCAACAAGTATGTGAAGAATGCGAATGTATGAGTCTGATGAGTGAAAAAACCAGCCCTGACCTAGACCTAACATGCGTTATCCTCTAAAATATTGAGCGAAACCAGGTTTAATGGACTGTTGCAGTGTGGTACCACACTACTACGTGATCCAAACCAGAAAAAACCCAGGATCTGTTCAACAAGCATGTGGAAAACGCGAAACTGTGAGCCTGATGAGGGCAAATCTTAGACCTAACCCAGACCTAAGATGTGTTATCCTCTAAAATATTTATCCAGACCAGGTTTCATTGAATGTTTCAGTGTGGTACCACTTTACTACGTGATCCAAACCAGAAAAAACCCAGGATCCGTTCAACAAGTATGTGAAGAATGCGAATGTATGAGTCTGATCACTGAAAATCCCAGGCCTTACCTAGACCTAACTTGCGTTGTCCTCTAAAATATTGATGGAAACCAGGTTTCATTGACTGTTTCAGTGTGCTCCTACATTACTACGTGATGCAATCCAGAAAAGGCCCAGGATCTAGCCATCAAGTATGAGAAATATGCGAAAGAATGAGCCTGATGAGAGCAAATCCCAGACCTAACCTAGACCTAACATGCGTTATCCTCTAAAATATTGAGCGAAACCAGGTTTAATGGACTGTTTCAGTGTGGTACCACACTACTTCGTGATCCAAACCAGAAAAAACCCAGGATCTGTTCAACAGGTATGTGAAAACTCGAAACTGTGAGCCTGATGAGGGCAAATCTTAGACCTAACCTTGACCTAACATGCGTTATCCTCTAAAATATTGAGCGAAACCAGGTTTGATGGACTGTTTCAGTGTGGTACCACACTACTACGGGATACAAACCAGAAAAAACCCAGGATCTGTTCAACAAGTATGTGAAAAACGCGAAAGTATGAGCCTGATGAGGTCAAATGCCAGACCAATCCCAGACTTAAGTTTCGTTATCCTCTAAGATATTGATCGAAACCAGGTTTAATTGACTGTTTTAGTGTGGTACCACATTACTACGTGATCCAAACCAGAAAAAACCCAGGATCTGTTTAACAAGTATGTGAAAAACGCGAAACTGTGAGCCTGATGAGGGCAAATCTTAGACCTAACCCAGACCTAAGATGCGTTATCCTCTAAAATATTTATCCAGAACAGGTTTCATTGAATGTTTCAGTGTGGTACCACTTTACTACGTGATCCAATCCAGAAATAGCCCAGGATCTAGCCATGAAGTATGAGAAATATGCGATAGTAAGAGCCTGATGAGGGCAAATCCTAGATCTATCCCAGACCTAACTTGCGTTATTTTCTAAAATATTGATCGATACCAGCTTTAATCGACTGTTTCAGTGTGGAACCACATTACTACGTGATCCAAACCAGAAAAAAACCCAGGATCTTGTCAACGAGGATGTGAAGTGTGCGAAAGTATGAGTCTGATGAGGGCTAATCCCAGACCTATCCCAGACCTAGCTTACGTGATCCTCTAAAATATTGATCGAAACCAGGTTTAATTGACTGTTTTAGTGTGGTACCACATTACTACGTGATCCAAACCAGAAAAAACCCAGGATCTGTTTAACAAGTATGTGAAAAACGCGAAACTGTGAGCCTGATGAGGGCAAATCTTAGACCTAACCCAGACCTAAGATGCGTTATTTTCTAAAATATTGATCGAAACCAGGTTTAATTGACTGTTTCAGCGTGGTACCACATTACTACGTGATCCAATCCAGAAATAGCCCAGGATCTAGCCATGAAGTATGAGAAATATGCGAAAGTATGAGCCTGATGAGGGCAAATTCTAGAACTAACCCAGACCTAACATGCATTATTCTCTAAAATATTTATCAAGACCAGGTTTAATTGAATGTTTCAGTGTGGTACCACATTACTACGTGTTCCAAACCAGAAAAAACCCAGGATCCGTTCAACAAGTATGTGAGGAAGGCGAAAGTATGAGTCTGATCAGTGAAAATCTCAGGCCTTACCTAGACCTAACTTGCGTTGTCCTCTAAAATATTGATGGAAATCAGGTTTCATTGACTGTGTCAGTGTGGTACTACATTACTACGTGATGCAATCCAGAAAAAGCCCATGATCTAGCCATCAAGTATGAGAAATATGCGAAAGAATGACCCCAATGAGAGCAAATCCCAGACCTAACCTAGACCTAACATGCGTTATCCTCTGAAATATTGAGCGAAATCAGGTTTAATGGACTGTTTCAGTGTGGTACCACACTACTTCGTGATCCAAACCAGAAAAAAACCAGGATCTGTTCAACAGGTATGTGAAAACTCGAAACTGTGAGCCTGATGAGGGCAAATCTTAGACCTAACCTTGACCTAACATGCGTTATCCTCTAAAATATTGAGCGAAACCAGGTTTAATCGTCTGTTTCAGTGCGGTACCACATTACTATGTGATCCAAACCAGAAAATAACGCAGGATCTGTTCAACGAGTGTGTGAAGTGTGCGAAAGTATGAGTCTGATGAGGGCAAATCCCAGACCTATCCCAGACCTAAAATGCGTTATCCTCTAAAATATTTATCAAGACCAGGTTTAATTGATTGTTTCAGTGTGGACCCACATTACTACGTGATCCAAACCAGAAAAAACCCAGGATCCGTTCAACAAGTATGTGATGTGTGCGAAAGTATGAGCCTGATGAGAGCAAATCCCAGACCTAACCCAGACCTAACATGCGTTATCCTCTAAAATATAGATCGAAACCAGGTTTAATCCACTGTTTCAGTGTGGTACCACAGTTCCACCTGCTCCAAACCAGAAAAAACCCAGGATCTGTCCAACAAGTATGTGAAGAATGCGAAAGTATGAGTCTGATGAGGGCAAATCCCAGGCCTAACCTAGACCTAGGATGAGCTATCCTCTAAAATATTGATCGAAAACAGGTTTAATGGACTGTTTCAGTGTGGTACCACATTACTGCGAGATCCGGACCTGTGAAAGCCCAGGATCAGGCCAACAAGTATGTGAAATATGCGAATGTATGAGCCAGATGAATGCAAATCCTGGACCTACCCCAGACGTAACATGCGTTATCCTCTAAAATATTGGTCGTATCCAGGTTTAACTGACTGTTTCAGTATGGTACCACATAACTACGTTATTCAATCCAGAAAAAGCCCAGGATCTGGCCAACAAGTATGAGAAATATGCGAATGTATGAGCCAGATGAGGGCAAATCCTGGACCTAGCCCAGACCTATCATGCGTTATCATCTAAAATATTGATCGAAACCTGGTTTAATCGACTGTTTCAGTGTGGTACCACGTTACTACCTGATCCAAACCAGAAATAACCCAGGATCTGTTCAACAACAATGTGAAGAATGCGAAAGTATGAGTCTGATTAGGGCAAATCGCAGGCCTAACCTAGACCTAGCATGAGTTATCCTCTAAAATATTGATCGAGACCAGGTTTAGTCGACTGTTTCAGTGTGGTACCACATCAATACGTGATCCAGACCAGAACAAACCCAGGATCTCTTCAACAAGTATGTGAAGAATGCGAAAGTATGAGCCAGATGTGTGCAAATCCTGGACCAAACCCAGACCTAATATGCGTTATCCTCTATAATATTGGTCGTATCCAGGTTTAACTGACTGTTTCAGTGTGGTAGCACATAACTACGTCATCCAATCCAGAAAAAGCCCAGGATCTGGCCAACAAGTATGAGAAATATGTGAAAGTATGAGCCAGATGAGGGCAAATCCTAGACCTAACCCAGACCTAACATGCGTTATCATCTAAAATATTGATCAAACCTGGTTTAATTGACTGTTTCAGCATGGTACCACATTACTACGTGATACAATGCAGAAACAGCCCAGGATCTAGCCATGAAGTATGAGAAATATGCGAAAGTATGAGCCTGATGAGAGCAAATCCTAGACCTAACCCAGACCTAACATGCGTTATCCTCTAAAATATTTATCAAGATCAGGTTTAATTGATTGTTTCAGTGTGGTCCCACATTACTAAGTGATCCAAACCAGAAAAGACCCAGTATCTGTTCAACATGTATGAGAAATATGCGAAAGAATGAGCCTGATGAGAGCAAATCCCAGACCTATCCCATACCTAACTTGCGTTATCCTCCAAAATATTGATCGAAACCAGGTTTAATTGACTGTTTTAGTCTGGTACCACATTACTACGTGATCCAAACCAGAAAAAACCCAGGATCTGTTCAACAAGCATGTGGAAAACGCGAAACTGTGAGCCTGATGAGGGCAAATCTTAGACCTAACCCAGACCTAAGATGTGTTATCCTCTAAAATATTTATCCAGACCAGGTTTCATTGAATGTTTCAGTGTGGTACTACTTTACTACGTGATCCAATCCAGAAATAGCCCAGGATCTAGCCATGAAGTATGAGAGATATGCGATAGTAAGAGCCTGATGAGGGCAAATCCTAGACCTATGCCGGACCTAACTTGCGTTATCCTCTAAAATATTGATCGAAACCAGGTTTAATTGAATGTTTCAGTGTGGTACCACATTACTACGTGATACAATGGAGAAACAGCCCAGGATCTAGCCATGAAGTATGAGAAATATGCGAAAATATGAGCCTGATGAGGGCAAATCCTAGACGTAACCCAGACCCAACATGCGTTATCCTCTAAAATATTTATCAAGACCAGGTTTAATTGAATGTTTCAGTGTGGTACCACATTACTACGTGATCCAAACCAGAAAAAACCCAGGATCCGTTCAACAAGTATGTGAAGAATGCGAATGTATGAGTCTGATGAGTGAAAAAACCAGCCCTGACCTAGACCTAACATGCGTTATCCTCTAAAATATTGAGCGAAACCAGGTTTAATGGACTGTTGCAGTGTGGTACCACACTACTACGTGATCCAAACCAGAAAAAACCCAGGATCTGTTCAACAAGCATGTGGAAAACGCGAAACTGTGAGCCTGATGAAGGCAAATCTTAGACCTAACCCAGACCTAAGATGTGTTATCCTCTAAAATATTTATCCAGACCAGGTTTCATTGAATGTTTCAGTGTGGTACCACTTTACTACGTGATCCAAACCAGAAAAAACCCAGGATCCGTTCAACAAGTATGTGAAGAATGCGAATGTATGAGTCTGATCACTGAAAATCCCAGGCCTTACCTAGACCTAACTTGCGTTGTCCTCTAAAATATTGATGGAAACCAGGTTTCATTGACTGTTTCAGTGTGCTCCTACATTACTACGTGATGCAATCCAGAAAAGGCCCAGGATCTAGCCATCAAGTATGAGAAATATGCGAAAGAATGAGCCTGATGAGAGCAAATCCCAGACCTAACCTAGACCTAACATGCGTTATCCTCTAAAATATTGAGCGAAACCAGGTTTAATGGACTGTTTCAGTGTGGTACCACACTACTTCGTGATCCAAACCAGAAAAAACCCAGCATCTGTTCAACAAGTATGTGAAGAATGCGAAAGTATGAGTCTGATGAGTGAAAATCCCAAGCCTAACCTAGACCTAACATGCGTTATCCTCAAAAATATTGATCGAAACCTGGTTTAATCGACTCTTTCAGTGTGGAACCACACTACTACGTGATCCAAACCAGAAAATAACCCAGGATCTGTTCAACGAGTATGTGAGGAATGCGAATGTATGGGTCTGATGAGTGAAAATCCCAGACCTAACCTAGACCTAACATGCGTTATCCTCTAAAATATTGATCCAAACCAGGTTTAATGGACTGTTTCAGTGTGGAACCACACTACTACGTGATCCAAACCAGAAAAAACCCAGGATCTGTTCAACAAGTATGAGAAGAATGCGAAAGTATGAGTCTGATGAGTGAAAATCCCAGGGCTAACCAAGACCTAACATGCGTTATCCTCTAAAATATTGATCCAAACCAGGTTTAATGGACTGTTTCAGTGTGGTACCACATTACTACGTGATACAAACCAGAAAAAAACCAGGATCCGTTCAACGAGTATGTGAAGAATGCGAAAGTATGAGTCTGATGAGTGAAAATCCCAGGCCTAACCTAGACCTAACATGCGTTATCCTCAAAAATATTGATCGAAACCTGGTTTAATCGACTGTTTCAGTGTGGTCCCGCATTACTACGTGATCCAAACCAGAAAAAACCCAGGATCCGTTCAACAAGTATGTGAAGAATGTGAAAGTATGAGTCTAATGAGTGATAATCCCAGACCTAACCTAGACCTAACATGCGTTATCCTCAAAAATACTGATCGAAACCTGGTTTAATCGACTGTTTCAGTGTGGTACCACATTACTATGTGATCCAAACCAGAAAGTAACCCAGGATCTGTTCAACGAGTATGTGAAGTGTGCGAAAGAATGAGTCTGATGAGGGCAAATCCCAGACCTATCCCAGACCTAACTTGCGTTGTCCTCTAAAATATTGTTCGAAACCAGGTTTAATCGACTGTTTCAGTGTGGTACCACATTACTACGTGATCCAAACCAGAAGAAACCCAGGATCAGTTCAACAAGTATGTGAAAAACGCGAATGTATGAGCCTGATGAGGGCCAATCCCAGACTTATCCCAGACCTAACTTGCGTTATCCCCTAAAATATTGATCGAAACCAGGTTTAATTGACTGTTTCAGTGTGGTACCACATTAGTACGTGATCCAAACCAGAAAAAGCCAGGGATCTGTTCAACAAGTATCTGAAAAACGCGAAAATATGTCCCTGATGAGGGCAAATCCCCGACCTATCCCAGACCTAACTTGCGTTATCCTATAAAATATTGATCGAAACCAGGTTTAATTGACTGTTTCAGTGTGGTACCACTATGCTACGTGATCCAATGCAGAAATTCAATCGATCAGGTCAACATGTATGTTAAAACTGCGAAAGTATGACCCTGATGAGTGCAAATCCCAGACCTAATCTAGACCTAACGTGTGTTATCCTCTAAAATAATAATCGAAACCAGGTTTAATAGTCTGCTTCAGAGTGGTACCACATTACCACGTGATTCAAACCAGAAAATAACGCAGGATCTGTTCAACGAGTGTGTGAAGTGTGCGAAAGTATGAGTCTGATGAGGGCAAATCCCAGACCTATCCCAGACCTAAAATGCGTTATCCTCTAAAATATTTATCAAGACCAGGTTTAATTGATTGTTTCAGTGTGGACCCACATTACTACGTGATCCAAACCAGAAAAAACCCAGGATCCGTTCAACAAGTATGTGATGTGTGCGAAAGTATGAGCCTGATGAGAGCAAATCCCAGACCTAACCTAGACCTAACATGAATTATTCTCTAAAATATTGGTCGAAACCAGGTTTAATTGACTGTTTCAGTGTGGTCCCACATTACTACGTGACCCAAACCAGAAAAAACCCAGGATCCGTTCAGCAAGTATGTGAAAAACGCGAAACTGTGAGCCTGATGAGGGCAAATCTTAGACCTAACCCAGACCTAAGATGTGTTATCCTCTAAAATATTTATCCAGACCAGGTTTCATTGAATGTTTCAGTGTGGTACTACTTTACTACGTGATCCAATCCAGAAATAGCCCAGGATCTAGCCATGAAGTATGAGAGATATGCGAAAGTATGAGTCTGATGAGGGCTAATCCCAGACCTATCCCAGACCTAAGATGCGTTATCCTCTAAAATATTTATCCAGAACAGGTTTCATTGAATGTTTCAGTGTGGTACCACTTTACTACGTGATCCAATCCAGAAATAGCCCAGGATCTAGCCATGAAGTATGAGAAATATGCGATAGTAAGAGCCTGATGAGGGCCAATCCCAGACTTATCCCAGACCTAACTTGCGTTATCCCCTAAAATATTGATCGAAACCAGGTTTAATTGACTGTTTCAGTGTGGTACCACATTAGTACGTGATCCAAACCAGAAAAAGCCAGGGATCTGTTCAACAAGTATGTGAAAAACGCGAATGTATGAGCCTGATGAGGGCCAATCCCAGACTTATCCCAGACCTAACTTGCGTTATCCCCTAAAATATTGATCGAAACCAGGTTTAATTGACTGTTTCAGTGTGGTACCACATTAGTACGTGATCCAAACCAGAAAAAGCCAGGGATCTGTTCAACAAGTATGTGAAAAACGCGAAAATATGTCCCTGATGAGGGCAAATCCCCGAACTATCCCAGACCTAACTTGCGTTATCCTATAAAATATTGATCGAAACCAGGTTTAATTGACTGTTTCAGTGTGGTACCACTATGCTACGTGATCCAATGCAGAAATTCAATCGATCAGGTCAACATGTATGTTAAAACTGCGAAAGTATGACCCTGATGAGTGCAAATCCCAGACCTAATCTAGACCTAACGTGTGTTATCCTCTAAAATAATAATCGAAACCAGGTTTAATAGTCTGCTTCAGAGTGGTACCACATTACCACGTGATTCAAACCAGAAAAAGCCCAGGATCTGGCCAACGAGTATGCGAAAAATGCGAAAGTACGAGCCAGATGAAGGTCAAATCCTGGACCTAACCCAGACCTAACATGCGTTATCCTCTAAAATATAGATCGAAACCAGGTTTAATCCACTGTTTCAGTGTGGTACCACAGTTCCACCTGCTCCAAACCAGAAAAAACCCAGGATCTGTCCAACAAGTATGTGAAGAATGCGAAAGTATGAGTCTGATGAGGGCAAATCCCAGGCCTAACCTAGACCTAGGATGAGCTATCCTCTAAAATATTGATCGAAAACAGGTTTAATGGACTGTTTCAGTGTGGTACCACATTACTGCGAGATCCGGACCTGTGAAAGCCCAGGATCAGGCCAACAAGTATGTGAAATATGCGAATGTATGAGCCAGATGAGGGCAAATCCTGGACCTAGCCCAGACCTATCATGCGTTATCATCTAAAATATTGATCGAAACCTGGTTTAATCGACTGTTTCAGTGTGGTACCACGTTACTACCTGATCCAAACCAGAAATAACCCAGGATCTGTTCAACAACAATGTGAAGAATGCGAAAGTATGAGTCTGATTAGGGCAAATCGCAGGCCTAACCTAGACCTAGCATGAGTTATCCTCTAAAATATTGATCGAGACCAGGTTTAGTCGACTGTTTCAGTGTGGTACCACATCAATACGTGATCCAGACCAGAACAAACCCAGGATCTCTTCAACAAGTATGTGAAGAATGCGAAAGTATGAGCCAGATGTGTGCAAATCCTGGACCAAACCCAGACCTAATATGCGTTATCCTCTATAATATTGGTCGTATCCAGGTTTAACTGACTGTTTCAGTGTGGTAGCACATAACTACGTCATCCAATCCAGAAAAAGCCCAGGATCTGGCCAACAAGTATGAGAAATATGTGAAAGTATGAGCCAGATGAGGGCAAATCCTAGACCTAACCCAGACCTAACATGCGTTATCATCTAAAATATTGATCAAACCTGGTTTAATTGACTGTTTCAGCATGGTACCACATTACTACGTGATACAATGCAGAAACAGCCCAGGATCTAGCCATGAAGTATGAGAAATATGCGAAAGTATGAGCCTGATGAGAGCAAATCCTAGACCTAACCCAGACCTAACATGCGTTATCCTCTAAAATATTTATCAAGATCAGGTTTAATTGATTGTTTCAGTGTGGTCCCACATTACTAAGTGATCCAAACCAGAAAAGACCCAGTATCTGTTCAACATGTATGAGAAATATGCGAAAGAATGAGCCTGATGAGAGCAAATCCCAGACCTATCCCATACCTAACTTGCGTTATCCTCCAAAATATTGATCGAAACCAGGTTTAATTGACTGTTTTAGTCTGGTACCACATTACTACGTGATCCAAACCAGAAAAAACCCAGGATCTGTTCAACAAGCATGTGGAAAACGCGAAACTGTGAGCCTGATGAGGGCAAATCTTAGACCTAACCCAGACCTAAGATGTGTTATCCTCTAAAATATTTATCCAGACCAGGTTTCATTGAATGTTTCAGTGTGGTACTACTTTACTACGTGATCCAATCCAGAAATAGCCCAGGATCTAGCCATGAAGTATGAGAGATATGCGATAGTAAGAGCCTGATGAGGGCAAATCCTAGACCTATGCCGGACCTAACTTGCGTTATCCTCTAAAATATTGATCGAAACCAGGTTTAATTGAATGTTTCAGTGTGGTACCACATTACTACGTGATACAATGGAGAAACAGCCCAGGATCTAGCCATGAAGTATGAGAAATATGCGAAAATATGAGCCTGATGAGGGCAAATCCTAGACGTAACCCAGACCCAACATGCGTTATCCTCTAAAATATTTATCAAGACCAGGTTTAATTGAATGTTTCAGTGTGGTACCACATTACTACGTGATCCAAACCAGAAAAAACCCAGGATCCGTTCAACAAGTATGTGAAGAATGCGAATGTATGAGTCTGATGAGTGAAAAAACCAGCCCTGACCTAGACCTAACATGCGTTATCCTCTAAAATATTGAGCGAAACCAGGTTTAATGGACTGTTGCAGTGTGGTACCACACTACTACGTGATCCAAACCAGAAAAAACCCAGGATCTGTTCAACAAGCATGTGGAAAACGCGAAACTGTGAGCCTGATGAGGGCAAATCTTAGACCTAACCCAGACCTAAGATGTGTTATCCTCTAAAATATTTATCCAGACCAGGTTTCATTGAATGTTTCAGTGTGGTACCACTTTACTACGTGATCCAAACCAGAAAAAACCCAGGATCCGTTCAACAAGTATGTGAAGAATGCGAATGTATGAGTCTGATCACTGAAAATCCCAGGCCTTACCTAGACCTAACTTGCGTTGTCCTCTAAAATATTGATGGAAACCAGGTTTCATTGACTGTTTCAGTGTGCTCCTACATTACTACGTGATGCAATCCAGAAAAGGCCCAGGATCTAGCCATCAAGTATGAGAAATATGCGAAAGAATGAGCCTGATGAGAGCAAATCCCAGACCTAACCTAGACCTAACATGCGTTATCCTCTAAAATATTGAGCGAAACCAGGTTTAATGGACTGTTTCAGTGTGGTACCACACTACTTCGTGATCCAAACCAGAAAAAACCCAGCATCTGTTCAACAAGTATGTGAAGAATGCGAAAGTATGAGTCTGATGAGTGAAAATCCCAAGCCTAACCTAGACCTAACATGCGTTATCCTCAAAAATATTGATCGAAACCTGGTTTAATCGACTCTTTCAGTGTGGAACCACACTACTACGTGATCCAAACCAGAAAATAACCCAGGATCTGTTCAACGAGTATGTGAGGAATGCGAATGTATGGGTCTGATGAGTGAAAATCCCAGACCTAACCTAGACCTAACATGCGTTATCCTCTAAAATATTGATCCAAACCAGGTTTAATGGACTGTTTCAGTGTGGAACCACACTACTACGTGATCCAAACCAGAAAAAACCCAGGATCTGTTCAACAAGCATGTGGAAAACGCGAAACTGTGAGCCTGATGAGGGCAAATCTTAGACCTAACCCAGACCTAAGATGCGTTATCCTCTAAAATATTGATCGAAACCAGGTTTAATTGACTGTTTCAGTGTGGTACCACATTACTACGTGATCCAAACCAGAAAAAACCCAGGATCAGTTCAACAAGTATGAGAAGAATGCGAAAGTATGAGTCTGATGAGTGAAAATCCCAGGGCTAACCAAGACCTAACATGCGTTATCCTCTAAAATATTGATCCAAACCAGGTTTAATGGACTGTTTCAGTGTGGTACCACATTACTACGTGATACAAACCAGAAAAAAACCAGGATCCGTTCAACGAGTATGTGAAGAATGCGAAAGTATGAGTCTGATGAGTGAAAATCCCAAGCCTAACCTAGACCTAACATGCGTTATCCTCAAAAATATTGATCGAAACCTGGTTTAATCGACTCTTTCAGTGTGGAACCACACTACTACGTGATCCAAACCAGAAAATAACCCAGGATCTGTTCAACGAGTATGTGAGGAATGCGAATGTATGGGTCTGATGAGTGAAAATCCCAGACCTAACCTAGACCTAACATGCGTTATCCTCTAAAATATTGATCCAAACCAGGTTTAATGGACTGTTTCAGTGTGGAACCACACTACTACGTGATCCAAACCAGAAAAAACCCAGGATCTGTTCAACAAGTATGAGAAGAATGCGAAAGTATGAGTCTGATGAGTGAAAATCCCAGGGCTAACCAAGACCTAACATGCGTTATCCTCTAAAATATTGATCCAAACCAGGTTTAATGGACTGTTTCAGTGTGGTACCACATTACTACGTGATACAAACCAGAAAAAAACCAGGATCCGTTCAACGAGTATGTGAAGAATGCGAAAGTATGAGTCTGATGAGTGAAAATCCCAGGCCTAACCTAGACCTAACATGCGTTATCCTCAAAAATATTGATCGAAACCTGGTTTAATCGACTGTTTCAGTGTGGTCCCGCATTACTACGTGATCCAAACCAGAAAAAACCCAGGATCCGTTCAACAAGTATGTGAAGAATGTGAAAGTATGAGTCTAATGAGTGATAATCCCAGACCTAACCTAGACCTAACATGCGTTATCCTCAAAAATACTGATCGAAACCTGGTTTAATCGACTGTTTCAGTGTGGTACCACATTACTATGTGATCCAAACCAGAAAGTAACCCAGGATCTGTTCAACGAGTATGTGAAGTGTGCGAAAGAATGAGTCTGATGAGGGCAAATCCCAGACCTATCCCAGACCTAACTTGCGTTGTCCTCTAAAATATTGTTCGAAACCAGGTTTAATCGACTGTTTCAGTGTGGTACCACATTACTACGTGATCCAAACCAGAAGAAACCCAGGATCAGTTCAACAAGTATGTGAAAAACGCGAATGTATGAGCCTGATGAGGGCCAATCCCAGACTTATCCCAGACCTAACTTGCGTTATCCCCTAAAATATTGATCGAAACCAGGTTTAATTGACTGTTTCAGTGTGGTACCACATTAGTACGTGATCCAAACCAGAAAAAGCCAGGGATCTGTTCAACAAGTATGTGAAAAACGCGAAAATATGTCCCTGATGAGGGCAAATCCCCGACCTATCCCAGACCTAACTTGCGTTATCCTATAAAATATTGATCGAAACCAGGTTTAATTGACTGTTTCAGTGTGGTACCACTATGCTACGTGATCCAATGCAGAAATTCAATCGATCAGGTCAACATGTATGTTAAAACTGCGAAAGTATGACCCTGATGAGTGCAAATCCCAGACCTAATCTAGACCTAACGTGTGTTATCCTCTAAAATAATAATCGAAACCAGGTTTAATAGTCTGCTTCAGAGTGGTACCACATTACCACGTGATTCAAACCAGAAAAAGCCCAGGATCTGGCCAACGAGTATGCGAAAAATGCGAAAGTACGAGCCAGATGAAGGTCAAATCCTGGACCTAACCCAGACCTAACATGCGTTATCCTCTAAAATATAGATCGAAACCAGGTTTAATCCACTGTTTCAGTGTGGTACCACAGTACCACCTGCTCCAAACCAGAAAAAACCCAGGATCTGTCCAACAAGTATGTGAAGAATGCGAAAGTATGAGTCTGATGAGGGCAAATCCCAGGCCTAACCTAGACCTAGGATGAGCTATCCTCTAAAATATTGATCGAAAACAGGTTTAATGGACTGTTTCAGTGTGGTACCACATTACTGCGAGATCCGGACCTGTGAAAGCCCAGGATCAGGCCAACAAGTATGTGAAATATGCGAATGTATGAGCCAGATGAATGCAAATCCTGGACCTACCCCAGACGTAACATGCGTTATCCTCTAAAATATTGGTCGTATCCAGGTTTAACTGACTGTTTCAGTATGGTACCACATAACTACGTTATTCAATCCAGAAAAAGCCCAGGATCTGGCCAACAAGTATGAGAAATATGCGAATGTATGAGCCAGATGAGGGCAAATCCTGGACCTAGCCCAGACCTATCATGCGTTATCATCTAAAATATTGATCGAAACCTGGTTTAATCGACTGTTTCAGTGTGGTACCACGTTACTACCTGATCCAAACCAGAAATAACCCAGGATCTGTTCAACAACAATGTGAAGAATGCGAAAGTATGAGTCTGATTAGGGCAAATCGCAGGCCTAACCTAGACCTAGCATGAGTTATCCTCTAAAATATTGATCGAGACCAGGTTTAGTCGACTGTTTCAGTGTGGTACCACATCAATACGTGATCCAGACCAGAACAAACCCAGGATCTCTTCAACAAGTATGTGAAGAATGCGAAAGTATGAGCCAGATGTGTGTAAATCCTGGACCAAACCCAGACCTAATATGCGTTATCCTCTATAATATTGGTCGTATCCAGGTTTAACTGACTGTTTCAGTGTGGTAGCACATAACTACGTCATCCAATCCAGAAAAAGCCCAGGATCTGGCCAACAAGTATGAGAAATATGTGAAAGTATGAGCCAGATGAGGGCAAATCCTAGACCTAACCCAGACCTAACATGCGTTATCATCTAAAATATTGATCAAACCTGGTTTAATCGACTGTTTCAGTGTGGTACGACATTACTACCTGATCCAAACCAGAAATAACCCAGGACCTGTTCAACAAGTATGTGAAGAATGCGAAAGTATGAGTCTGATGAGGGCAAATCCCAGGCCTAACCTAGACCTAGCATGAGTTATCCTCTAAAATATTGCTCGGGACCAGGTTTAGTCGACTGTTTCAGTGTGATACCATGTTAGTACATGATCCAAACCAGAAATAACCCAGGATCTGTTCTACAGGTATGTGAAAAATGCGAAAGTATGAGTCTGATGAGGGCAAATCCCTGGCCTAACCTTGTCCAAACATGCGTTATCCTCTAAAATATTGATCAAATCCAGGTTTCATGGACTGTTTCAGAGTGATACCACATTACTACGTGATTCAAACCAGAAAAAACGCAGGATCTGTTCAACAAGTATGTGAAGAATGCGAAGGTATGAGACTGGTGAGTGAAAATCCCAGGCCTAACCTACACCTAACATGCGTTATCCTCAAAAATATTGATCGAAACCAGGTTCAATCGACTGTTTCAGTGTGGTAGTACATTACTACGTGATCCGAACCAGAAAAACACCTAGGATCTGTTCAACAAGTATGTGAAAAATGTGAAAGTATGAGTCTGATGAGGGCAAATCCCAGACCTATCCCAGACCTAACTTGCGTTATCCCCTAAAATATTGATCGAAACCAGGTTTAATTGACTGTTTCAGTGTGGTACCACATTAGTACGTGATCCAAACCAGAAAAAGCCAGGGATCTGTTCAACAAGTATGTGAAAAACGCGAAAATATGTCCCTGATGAGGGCAAATCCCCGACCTATCCCAGACCTAACTTGCGTTATCCTATAAAATATTGATCGAAACCAGGTTTAATTGACTGTTTCAGTGTGGTACCACTATGCTACGTGATCCAATGCAGAAATTCAATCGATCAGGTCAACATGTATGTTAAAACTGCGAAAGTATGACCCTGATGAGTGCAAATCCCAGACCTAATCTAGACCTAACGTGTGTTATCCTCTAAAATAATAATCGAAACCAGGTTTAATAGTCTGCTTCAGAGTGGTACCACATTACCACGTGATTCAAACCAGAAAAAGCCCAGGATCTGGCCAACGAGTATGCGAAAAATGCGAAAGTACGAGCCAGATGAAGGTCAAATCCTGGACCTAACCCAGACCTAACATGCGTTATCCTCTAAAATATAGATCGAAACCAGGTTTAATCCACTGTTTCAGTGTGGTACCACAGTACCACCTGCTCCAAACCAGAAAAAACCCAGGATCTGTCCAACAAGTATGTGAAGAATGCGAAAGTATGAGTCGGATGAGGGCAAATCCCAGGCCTATCCTAGACCTAGGATGAGCTATCCTCTAAAATATTGATCGAAAACAGGTTTAATGGACTGTTTCAGTGTGGTACCACATTACTGCGAGATCCGGACCTGTGAAAGCCCAGGATCAGGCCAACGAGTATGTGAAATATGCGAATGTATGAGCCAGATGAATGCAAATCCTGGACCTACCCCAGACGTAACATGCGTTATCCTCTAAAATATTGGTCGTATCCAGGTTTAACTGACTGTTTCAGTATGGTACCACATAACTACGTTATTCAATCCAGAAAAAGCCCAGGATCTGGCCAACAAGTATGAGAAATATGTGAAAGTATGAGCCAGATGAGGGCAAATCCTAGACCTAACCCAGACCTAACATGCGTTATCATCTAAAATATTGATCGAAACCTGGTTTAATCGACTGTTTCAGTGTGGTACGACATTACTACCTGATCCAAACCAGAAATATCCCAGGACCTGTTCAACAAGTATGTGAAGAATGCGAAAGTATGAGTCTGATGAGGGCAAATCCCAGGCCTAACCTAGACCTAGGATGAGCTATCCTCTAAAATATTGATCGAAAACAGGTTTAATGGACTGTTTTAGTGTGGTACCACGTTACTACCTGATCCAAACCAGAATAACCCAGGATCTGTTCAACAACAATGTGAAGAATGCGAAAGTATGAGTCTGATTAGGGCAAATCGCAGGCCTAACCTAGACCTAGCATGAGTTATCCTCTAAAATATTGATCGAGACCAGGTTTAGTCGACTGTTTCAGTGTGGTACCACATCAATACGTGATCCGGACCAGAACAAACCCAGGATCTCTTCAACAAGTATGTGAAGAATACGAAAGTATGAGCCAGATGTGTGCAAATCCTGGACCAAACCCAGACCTAATATGCGTTATCCTCTATAATATTGGTCGTATCCAGGTTTAACTGACTGTTTCAGTGTGGTAGCACATAACTACGTTAACCAATCCAGAAAAAGCCCAGGATCTGGCCAACAAGTATGAGAAATATGTGAAAGTATGAGCCAGATGAGGGCAAATCCTAGACCTAACCCAGACCTAACATGCGTTATCATCTAAAATATTGATCAAACCTGGTTTAATCGACTGTTTCAGTGTGGTACGACATTACTACCTGATCCAAACCAGAAATATCCCAGGACCTGTTCAACAAGTATGTGAAGAATGCGAAAGTATGAGTCTGATGAGGGCAAATCCCAGGCCTAACCTAGACCTAGCATGAGTTATCCTCTAAAATATTGCTCGGGACCAGGTTTAGTCGACTGTTTCAGTGTGATACCATGTTAGTACATGATCCAAACCAGAAATAACCCAGGATCTGTTCTACAGGTATGTGAAAAATGCGAAAGTATGAGTCTGATGAGGGCAAATCCCTGGCCTAACCTTGTCCAAACATGCGTTATCCTCTAAAATATTGATCAAATCCAGGTTTCATGGACTGTTTCAGAGTGATACCACATTACTACGTGATTCAAACCAGAAAAAACGCAGGATCTGTTCAACAAGTATGTGAAGAATGCGAAGGTATGAGACTGATGAGAGCAAATTCCAGACCTAACCCAGACCTAACATGCGTTATCATCTAAAATATTGATCGAAACCAGGTTTAATCGACTGTTTCAGTGTGGTACCACTATGCTACGTTATCCAATGCAGAAATTCAATCGATCAGGTCAACATGTATGTTAAAACTGCGAAAGTATGACCCTGATGAGTGCAAATCCCAGACCTAATCTAGACCTAACGTGTGTTATCCTCTAAAATAATAATCGAAACCAGGTTTAATAGTCTGCTTCAGAGTGGTACCACATTACCACGTGATCCAAACCAGAAAAAGCCAGGGATCTGTTCAACAAGTATGTCAAAAACGCGAAAGTATGAGCCTGATGAGGACAAATCCCAGACCTAACCTAGACCTAACATGAGTAATCGTCGAAAATATTGATCGAAACCAGGTTTAGTGGACTGTTTCAGCGTGGTACCACATTACTACGTGATCCAGACCAGTGAAAGCCCAGAATTGGGCCAACAAGTTTGAGAAATATGCGAAAGTATGACCCAGATGAGGGCAAGTCCTAGACCTAACGGAGACCTAACATGCGTTATCCTATAAAATGTTGATCGAGACCAGGATTAATCGACTGTTTCAGTGTGGTACCACTTTGCAACGTGATCCAAACCAGAAAAAGCCAGGGATCTGTTCAACAAGTATGTGAAAAATGCGAAAGAATAACCCTGACGAGGGCAAATCCCAGGCGTAACCTAGACCTAACATGCGTTATCCTCTAAAATATTGATCGAAACCAGGTTTAATTGACTGTTTCAGTGTGGTACCACTATGCTACGTTATCCAATGCAGAAATTCAATCGATCAGGTCAACATGTATGTTAAAACTGCGAAAGTATGACCCTGATGAGTGCAAATCCCAGACCTAATCTAGACCTAACGTGTGTTATCCTCTAAAATAATAATCGAAACCAGGTTTAATAGTCTGCTTCAGAGTGGTACCACATTACCACGTGATTCAAACCAGAAAAAGCCCAGGATCTGGCCAACGAGTATGCGAAAAATGCGAAAGTACGAGCCAGATGAAAGTCAAATCCTGGACCTAACCCAGACCTAACATGCGTTATCCTCCAAAATATAGATCGAAACCAGGTTTAATCCACTGTTTCAGTGTGGTACCACAGTACCACCTGATCCAAACCAGAAAAAACCCAGGATCTGTCCAACAAGTATGTGAAGAATGCGAAAGTATGAGTCTGATGAGGGCAAATCCCAGGCCTAACCTAGACCTAGGATGAGCTATCCTCTAAAATATTGATCGAAAACAGGTTTAATGGACTGTTTCAGTGTGGTACCACATTACTGCGAGATCCGGACCTGTGAAAGCCCAGGATCAGGCCAACAAGTATGAGAAATATGCGAATGTATGAGCCAGATGAATGCAAATCCTGGACCTACCACAGACGTAACATGCGTTATCCTCTAAAATATTGGTCGTATCCAGGTTTAACTGACTGTTTCAGTATGGTACCACATAACTGTGTTATTCGATCCAGAAAAAGCCCAGGATCTGGCCAACAAGTATGAGAAATATGCGAATGTATGACCCTGATGAGGGCAAATCCCAGACCTATCCCAGACCTAACTTGCTTTGTCCTCTAAAATATTGATGGAAAGCAGGTATAAATGACTGTTTCAGTGTGGTACCACATTACTACGTGATCCAATCCAGAAAAAGTCCAGGATCTAGCCATCAAGTATGAGAAATATGCGAAAGAATGAGCCTGATGAGGGCAAATCCTAGACCTAACCCAGACCTAACATGCGTTATCCTCTAAAATATTTATCGAGACCAGGATAAATTGACTGTTTCAGTGTGGCATCACATTACTGCGTGATCCAAACCAGAAAAAACCCAGGATCTGTTCAACAAGTATGTGAAAAATGCGAAAGTATGACGCTGATGGGGGCAAATGCCAGACCTATCCCAGACCTAACTTGCGTTGTCCTCTAAAATATAGATGGAAACCAGTTTTAATGGACCGTTTCAGTGTGGTACCACATTACTACGTGATCCAAACCAGAAAAGACCGAGGATCTGTTCAACAAGTATGTGAAAAACGCGAAAGTATGAGCCTGATGAGGGCAAATCCCAGACCTATCCCAGACCTAACTTGCGTTATCCTATAAAATATTGATCGAAACCAGGTTTAATTGACTGTTTCAGTGTGGTACCACTTTGCTACGTGATCCAATGCAGAAATACCATCGATCAGGTCAACATGTATGTTAAAACTGCGAAAGTATTACCCTGATTAGGGCAAATCCCAGGCCTAACCTAGACCTAACAAGTGTTATCCTCTAAAATAATAATCAAAACCAGGTTTAATGGTCTGTTTCAGTGTGGTACCACATTACTACGTGATCCAAACCAGAAAAAAACCAGGATCCGTTCAACAAGTATGTGAAGAATGCGAAAGTATGAGCCTGACGAGGGCAAATCCTAGACCCAACACAGACCTAACATGCGATATCCTCTAAAATATTTATCAAGACCAGGTTTAATTGAAAGTTTCAGTGTGGTACCACATTACTACGTGATCCAAACCAGAAAAAACCCAGGATCCGTTCAACAAGTATGTGAAGAATGCGAAACTATAAGTCTGGTGAGTGAAAATCCCAGGCCTAACCTACACCTAACATGCGTTATCCTCAAAAATATTGATCGAAACCAGGTTCAATCGACTGTTTCAGTGTGGTAGCACATTACTACGTGATCCGAACCAGAAAAAAACCCAGGATCTGTTCAACAAGTATGTGAAAAATGTGAAAGTATGAGTCTGATGAGGGCAAATCCCAGACCTATCCCAGACCTAACTTGAGTTATCCCCTAAAATATTGATCGAAACCAGGTTTAATTGACTGTTTCAGTGTGGTACCACATTAGTACGTGATCCAAACCAGAAAAAGCCAGGGATCTGTTCAACAAGTATGTGAAAAACGCGAAAATATGTCCCTGATGAGGGCAATTCCCCGACCTATCCCAGACCTAACTTGCGTTATCCTATAAAATATTGATCGAAACCAGGTTTAATTGACTGTTTCAGTGTGGTACCACTATGCTACGTGATCCAATGCAGAAATTCAATCGATCAGGTCAACATGTATGTTAAAACTGCGAAAGTATGACCCTGATGAGTGCAAATCCCAGACCTAATCTAGACCTAACGTGTGTTATCCTCTAAAATAATAATCGAAACCAGGTTTAATAGTCTGCTTCAGAGTGGTACAACATTACTACGTGATCGGAGCCAGAAAAAGCCCAGGATCTAGCCATGAAGTATGAGAAATATGCGAAAGTATGAGCCTGACGAGGGCAAATCCTAGACCTAACCCAGACTTAACATGCGTTATCCTCTAAAACATTTATCAAGACCAGGTTTAATTGAATGTTTCAGTGTGGTACCACATTACCACGTGATTCAAACCAGAAAAAGCCCAGGATCTGGCCAACGAGTATGCGAAAAATGCGAAAGTACGAGCCAGATGAAGGTCAAATCCTGGACCTAACCCAGACCTAACATGCGTTATCCTCCAAAATATAGATCGAAACCAGGTTTAATCCACTGTTTCAGTGTGGTACCACAGTACCACCTGATCCAAACCAGAAAAAACCCAGGATCTGTCCAACAAGTATGTGAAGAATGCGAAAGTATGAGTCTGATGAGGGCAAATCCCAGGCCTAACCTAGACCTAGGATGAGCTATCCTCTAAAATATTGATCGAAAACAGGTTTAATGGACTGTTTCAGTGTGGTACCACATTACTGCGAGATCCGGACCTGTGAAAGCCCAGGATCAGGCCAACAAGTATGAGAAATATGCGAATGTATGAGCCAGATGAATGCAAATCCTGGACCTACCCCAGACGTAACATGCGTTATCCTCTAAAATATTGGTCGTATCCAGGTTTAACTGACTGTTTCAGTATGGTACCACATAACTGTGTTATTCGATCCAGAAAAAGCCCAGGATCTGGCCAACAAGTATGAGAAATATGCGAATGTATGACCCTGATGAGGGCAAATCCCAGACCTATCCCAGACCTAACTTGCGTTGTCCTCTAAAATATTGATGGAAAGCAGGTATAAATGACTGTTTCAGTGTGGTACCACTTTGCTACGTGATCCAATGCAGAAATACCATCGATCAGGTCAACATGTATGTTAAAACTGCGAAAGTATTACCCTGATTAGGGCAAATCCCAGGCCTAACCTAGACCTAACAAGTGTTATCCTCTAAAATAATAATCAAAACCAGGTTTAATGGTCTGTTTCAGTGTGGTACCACATTACTACGTGATCCAAACCAGAAAAAACCCAGGATCCGTTCAACAAGTATGTGAAGAATGCGAAAGTATGAGCCTGACGAGGGCAAATCCTAGACGCAACCCAGACCTAACATGCGATATCCTCTAAAATATTTATCAAGACCAGGTTTAATTGAAAGTTTCAGTGTGGTACCACATTACTACGTGATCCAAACCAGAAAAAACCCAGGATCCGTTCAACAAGTATGTGAAGAATGCGAAACTATAAGTCTGGTGAGTGAAAATCCCAGGCCTAACCTACACCTAACATGCGTAACAGGAGCGGGATTCTTACACAGCGATACACAACTGTGTTAGTGGACTGTATTATTATTTCAACGTTTCAGATTTTGGAAACGTTGAATTGCAGATGGGGAAGACGAGATTCTAATCTCGATCTTCCCACTGCTGCAGGCTTGGTTTTTGCAGGAGAGGACAACAAGTGGAGGTTGTAAGGCTCCAAAGGTTGTCAACTCCGCGGTCCCTCGCCGTTCCCTGGTCCGTACGGGACCGGTGTGATGCAGAGCCTTAACTGCGCAGAAGCGACTGATTATTAAGGTTCTAACACCACGGTGCCCTTTGAACGTAGTTCTACGTCGAGTGTCCGTACCCACTGACGATCTGGAACCCACGCTCGAGCAGGTCGAAACCAGCCGAGATATTTACCCAGGGAATGCCAAATAAGGCCCCTATCGGGTGTTATCCCAAACTTTTGTTTCGACCCTGGAAAACGACGAACCCAACCCAGGGAGTATGCAACAAAGTTGCCCTATAGATTGGGTTTTTGAACCGTGCAATAGCCAAGCAGAGAATCAAGAAATTCTCTCGGTTCTCGAACACGACCACTGATTACAGCAATCCGTGTTCTTCGTCGCAACGGTGGCGATAATCAAGCACTATTTAAGTGTAAATTTGATTATGCTCAGCCACCGATTGCGGGATAAATCTTTGGAAAGATAATCACGCTGATTTTATTCATTTCAACTTCTACACGACCACTGATTACAGCAATACGTGTTTATTCAGCACCGATGGCGGTAACCAATCACTATAAAAGTGTAAATTTGGTACTTTTCAGCCATCGGTTGCTTTTTGAGCGAAGTGGAATGAAAATCCGTTGGATTTTGTTTCTTTCCAAAATGGTTCGTTCGTCGCGGTGACCGATTTCTGCATGTGAACGTATGGCCGGAATATTTTGACTCAAGGGCAGGATAATTTAAATCCGCTGCAGTCTCAATTCCGAGCAACTTTGTTCACATGATTCTACGACAGGTTAGACAAAACTAACTTGTCGAGAATCGGTCTCCGACTTCAGACGAGGTCGACGATGAGGTCCGCTCTCGTCGAGAACCAAATAGCGAGTCCACCTGAGACATACCTGCTTAACCGTGGCCACGAGGGAGGGGAAATTTTCATCTCGTGGCGCTGTCTGGTCTAAGCTGTCTGTCTCTTATTAATTTTGAATCCTCTCTTCGTTTCGGCGTAGTAACACCTGTTCTCTTGGAACCGTTACTGGGCCGATCGCGGAACTGTTATCGAATGTAAATACGGAGTTTTTCTATGCGGTATTGTTCCCGTAACGTATTACGCCTCAGAGAAGCCTCTGGAATGTCGCGTAAACAAGGAACAACACCGTACAAGAAATGGTCCGTTTTTCTCTCGATCACGCGATGGTTTAACCGACGTTTTTCGATTGTCGAATTAACGCGATATTTAAACATACCGCCCCCCTTGCACGGTCCGTGCAATAAACAATAGGAGCGGTAATTCGCAGTCACTTTGCGATTAATAAACCGAGAGGAAATTTTCTTCACTTAATTAATAAAATTTAAGTTACTTACTTTGGCGGCGTCTGGACAATCTGTTGTCCCTGCAAAATCCGCAGGGTGGCAAGGACCGCTTGCACGGTTGCGTCCGGGTCTGCCGGACTGGGCTGCCGCTGCGGCTGCGGCTGCGGCTGGGTCCTAACCCGGGAGACTCTGGCCTCCGCAGCCGCCCTTCGTCGCTGTTCGTTGCGACGGTGGGTGCGCTCGCTGCCCCGGTCCCCTGTCCACTTCCTCGCCGCCTTCGTCGGCGGATGTGCGGGCGGTGTTGGCCGTGCGGGCGGCGTTGGCCGTGCGGGCGGCGTTGGGCTAGGCTCCTCGGCAGGCCTGGTCGGCTTTGGGCCCTTTGATGGCCGAAAGTTGCACGCGACCAACCTGCTGTCCGGTGCCCATTTTAAATGGAAGTTGCCTCCCTTAACCGGATATTTATATTTCCGGGATGTCCGGGGAATTTCAGCCGGTATAAGGAGGACCTCCGGTCCCAGCCGTACCTCGTACGGCGGCAGTAGCCCAGCTGAGGTGGAGGCTGTTGGAGGTGGTTCAGCAGGGGCGGTGGTCGGTACGGGCGGTATGGCTGGCGTCGCCTCCCCTTTTGTCTCCTGCTGGGCCTCCATCGGCTTCGGGGAGAACACCTCCCCGAGCTGGAGAAGGCGCCCGAACTGGAGAAGGCGCCCGAACTGGGCCTCCATTATCGGGTCTAAGCCCGTGACACGTGTCACGTTATCCGCGCTATCGTCACTAGACATTTTGGTGATTGATTAGGAACTGAACCGATTCTGCCTGCGAATCCTGCTTTTAAAGCTAAGGATCTCGCGAATTTCGCGAATCGCTCCCTTCCTTGATCTTTCACGGGATGGTAGGGTATGGTTCCCTTCTGTCCGTATCCCTCTGCTGAGACATGTAGAACGTGTGAGACAACACCATGTTTGTATCAATGGTCTTTCTCACTCTACTGTGTCTCTTTGTCTAGCGGAATTCGGGATTTCTTATGTCCCGATAGCGTCGTCGACGTGTGTTGTCGTTACCGACTCTTCCCCGGGCAATTTACACAGACGTGTGATAGGTCATGTGTAAGTAGACTTGACCGTGTATAGTTTTAACTACATGTACGCGCCTGTCTTTATCCGGGAATTTTACCTCGATTCTTCCCATTTTCCACTAATTTAGGGGGGTAGAAGAGGATTTTGATTTCGAAGCAAATTGCGGAATGTCGAGTGAGGTTAGGTCATGGACTCGGTTCGAGTCACCCTTTCCTATGAACTCATCTTCCGCAAGAAACTGAAAATTTTTTTTTCCTCTCCCGAATTTACGGTTTGCGTCCAGCTTCCTCCGCAACCTTATGAGATCGGGAAATGCTACATGGAAAATTTTTCCAGCGCTTCCTCCCGTCTCGGGTAATTAAGAGTTAGCCAGACTTTCAAAACCATTCCGTCGCATATTACGCGACGGTTTTTCTTCGGAAAGATTGGAACATCCTCCACCTTTGTTTCGCACAGAGGTCGAGGGAATCTCTTTCGTTTCTCCGCGCTTCGTAATCGCTTTAAACAGCGATTTGAGAACGGTACAATTTTCTCGGGGGTTTCGCCCGCTGTTATTATCGGTTGGAAATTACCCATCCGAAGAAACAGACTTTTGGACGTTCGTACCCTCGTGTTTTATTCGACGGAATCTCAATCGAATAATTTAGGCATATAGAACCGCGACGATCAAAATTTCAATATTTCGATCGTTAAGCGGTTCGTGTCGCACTGCTTGTACCGAACTCGCACTCGAACTCTAGCTAATAGCACTGGCCTCGGTACAGCTGTACTGAATATCGTACAGCATTACATCGAGGCGTGTGTCGTATCAGCTTTCGAATTCGAGTTTTTGCCATTCTTCACGATAGCCGTACGCGTTTTCCGGTAACGGCTTCGCTTCGTGAACTTCCGAGGTTAGCTCGTAGTGTAACAGGGAATGATGCCTCCCATTGCACTTTGCACGACCTCGGAGCTTTGACACTGCAACGCCGTGTGGGTGGTGCGTAGGCATTCTGAGCACCACCGGCGCATCTTCACGTATTTGCAGCGCATTTTGCAGGCAATATCGTGAAGTTGTCGCAGTGTGATAAACCGTGCGGTCCGTTGCAGTATCCGCACGCTTTCTCCAGCACGGGGGTGACCTCTACGTTGTCGTTGGGACTCCGTACTCGTGGCTCTGTAGCCGAGTCGGTGTCCTTAACGACATTGTGGGTGCGCACGTGTTTCGAGGCCTAGCTCGTTTCTCGAGCGGCGTTACGATTACGTGCGCTTTTTGTCTGAATCCCCAATGCTGCAGATTCGAGCTTTTCCTCAGGGCTTTCACCGACTAATTCGCTCTTCAAATCTTTATGAGGTTAATGCCCAACTTGTTTAGTCAATGGGACGGTGATTTCATCCAGGGAATACGCCAGAAGGCCCCTATGTGGCTGTAATACCGTCCGCGACTTCTGACCACTGGACTTCTTTAGTCTCGGCCATAGTTGGGTTTTCGAGGATTAATCTGCTCGAAATGACCTCTCACGTGGATATTCTACACGTGTCAGAAAGTGTACCTTTCCCTTTCCAATCAACCTCGTTGAAATCCGGCTCGAAGGACCTTTGTTAAAATAGGTGCGAGTCGGTCTGGTGGGGGGTTTTCTCCCCTGACCCGATCTCTCACCCTTTAACGGGGTGTCCGAATTTCGAGGGATTGGAATTGTGTGGGAAAGTGAATTGTACGTTTAAAAACTTCCTTCGCCTGGTCCACCGGACACAGGCCGTTTATTTAAACAAAATAAACTTGAAAATAAACAAAAATGAAGGAAATTAGAATAATCGAAATTGAATTTATTTATTATTTAAAAAATTGCAGGAAAAAACCCCGAGCTGATGGCTCGGGAAAAAAAAACCTGCGCCGCCGTTGGCCCCTACGGCTCTCATTTCGGTCTTCTGTAATCAAAAGAAATACCGAAATCCGGCGGTTAATACCTGACAACGCTCGGTGCGTTGTCTGACTCGCTCTAATCCACACGCTCCTTCTTCCGTTTACGGTAAACAGGAGCGGGATTCTTACACAGCGATACACAACTGTGTTAGTGGACTGTATTATTATTTCAACGTTTCAGATTTTGGAAACGTTGAATTGCAGATGGGGAAGACGAGATTCTAATCTCGATCTTCCCACTGCTGCAGGCTTGGTTTTTGCAGGAGAGGACAACAAGTGGAGGTTGTAAGGCTCCAAAGGTTGTCAACTCCGCGGTCCCTCGCCGTTCCCTGGTCCGTACGGGACCGGTGTGATGCAGAGCCTTAACTGCGCAGAAGCGACTGATTATTAAGGTTCTAACACCACGGTGCCCTTTGAACGTAGTTCTACGTCGAGTGTCCGTACCCACTGACGATCTGGAACCCACGCTCGAGCAGGTCGAAACCAGCCGAGATATTTACCCAGGGAATGCCAAATAAGGCCCCTATCGGGTGTTATCCCAAACTTTTGTTTCGACCCTGGAAAACGACGAACCCAACCCAGGGAGTATGCAACAAAGTTGCCCTATAGATTGGGTTTTTGAACCGTGCAATAGCCAAGCAGAGAATCAAGAAATTCTCTCGGTTCTCGAACACGACCACTGATTACAGCAATCCGTGTTCTTCGTCGCAACGGTGGCGATAATCAAGCACTATTTAAGTGTAAATTTGATTATGCTCAGCCACCGATTGCGGGATAAATCTTTGGAAAGATAATCACGCTGATTTTATTCATTTCAACTTCTACACGACCACTGATTACAGCAATACGTGTTTATTCAGCACCGATGGCGGTAACCAATCACTATAAAAGTGTAAATTTGGTACTTTTCAGCCATCGGTTGCTTTTTGAGCGAAGTGGAATGAAAATCCGTTGGATTTTGTTTCTTTCCAAAATGGTTCGTTCGTCGCGGTGACCGATTTCTGCATGTGAACGTATGGCCGGAATATTTTGACTCAAGGGCAGGATAATTTAAATCCGCTGCAGTCTCAATTCCGAGCAACTTTGTTCACATGATTCTACGACAGGTTAGACAAAACTAACTTGTCGAGAATCGGTCTCCGACTTCAGACGAGGTCGACGATGAGGTCCGCTCTCGTCGAGAACCAAATAGCGAGTCCACCTGAGACATACCTGCTTAACCGTGGCCACGAGGGAGGGGAAATTTTCATCTCGTGGCGCTGTCTGGTCTAAGCTGTCTGTCTCTTATTAATTTTGAATCCTCTCTTCGTTTCGGCGTAGTAACACCTGTTCTCTTGGAACCGTTACTGGGCCGATCGCGGAACTGTTATCGAATGTAAATACGGAGTTTTTCTATGCGGTATTGTTCCCGTAACGTATTACGCCTCAGAGAAGCCTCTGGAATGTCGCGTAAACAAGGAACAACACCGTACAAGAAATGGTCCGTTTTTCTCTCGATCACGCGATGGTTTAACCGACGTTTTTCGATTGTCGAATTAACGCGATATTTAAACATACCGCCCCCCTTGCACGGTCCGTGCAATAAACAATAGGAGCGGTAATTCGCAGTCACTTTGCGATTAATAAACCGAGAGGAAATTTTCTTCACTTAATTAATAAAATTTAAGTTACTTACTTTGGCGGCGTCTGGACAATCTGTTGTCCCTGCAAAATCCGCAGGGTGGCAAGGACCGCTTGCACGGTTGCGTCCGGGTCTGCCGGACTGGGCTGCCGCTGCGGCTGCGGCTGCGGCTGGGTCCTAACCCGGGAGACTCTGGCCTCCGCAGCCGCCCTTCGTCGCTGTTCGTTGCGACGGTGGGTGCGCTCGCTGCCCCGGTCCCCTGTCCACTTCCTCGCCGCCTTCGTCGGCGGATGTGCGGGCGGTGTTGGCCGTGCGGGCGGCGTTGGCCGTGCGGGCGGCGTTGGGCTAGGCTCCTCGGCAGGCCTGGTCGGCTTTGGGCCCTTTGATGGCCGAAAGTTGCACGCGACCAACCTGCTGTCCGGTGCCCATTTTAAATGGAAGTTGCCTCCCTTAACCGGATATTTATATTTCCGGGATGTCCGGGGAATTTCAGCCGGTATAAGGAGGACCTCCGGTCCCAGCCGTACCTCGTACGGCGGCAGTAGCCCAGCTGAGGTGGAGGCTGTTGGAGGTGGTTCAGCAGGGGCGGTGGTCGGTACGGGCGGTATGGCTGGCGTCGCCTCCCCTTTTGTCTCCTGCTGGGCCTCCATCGGCTTCGGGGAGAACACCTCCCCGAGCTGGAGAAGGCGCCCGAACTGGAGAAGGCGCCCGAACTGGGCCTCCATTATCGGGTCTAAGCCCGTGACACGTGTCACGTTATCCGCGCTATCGTCACTAGACATTTTGGTGATTGATTAGGAACTGAACCGATTCTGCCTGCGAATCCTGCTTTTAAAGCTAAGGATCTCGCGAATTTCGCGAATCGCTCCCTTCCTTGATCTTTCACGGGATGGTAGGGTATGGTTCCCTTCTGTCCGTATCCCTCTGCTGAGACATGTAGAACGTGTGAGACAACACCATGTTTGTATCAATGGTCTTTCTCACTCTACTGTGTCTCTTTGTCTAGCGGAATTCGGGATTTCTTATGTCCCGATAGCGTCGTCGACGTGTGTTGTCGTTACCGACTCTTCCCCGGGCAATTTACACAGACGTGTGATAGGTCATGTGTAAGTAGACTTGACCGTGTATAGTTTTAACTACATGTACGCGCCTGTCTTTATCCGGGAATTTTACCTCGATTCTTCCCATTTTCCACTAATTTAGGGGGGTAGAAGAGGATTTTGATTTCGAAGCAAATTGCGGAATGTCGAGTGAGGTTAGGTCATGGACTCGGTTCGAGTCACCCTTTCCTATGAACTCATCTTCCGCAAGAAACTGAAAATTTTTTTTTCCTCTCCCGAATTTACGGTTTGCGTCCAGCTTCCTCCGCAACCTTATGAGATCGGGAAATGCTACATGGAAAATTTTTCCAGCGCTTCCTCCCGTCTCGGGTAATTAAGAGTTAGCCAGACTTTCAAAACCATTCCGTCGCATATTACGCGACGGTTTTTCTTCGGAAAGATTGGAACATCCTCCACCTTTGTTTCGCACAGAGGTCGAGGGAATCTCTTTCGTTTCTCCGCGCTTCGTAATCGCTTTAAACAGCGATTTGAGAACGGTACAATTTTCTCGGGGGTTTCGCCCGCTGTTATTATCGGTTGGAAATTACCCATCCGAAGAAACAGACTTTTGGACGTTCGTACCCTCGTGTTTTATTCGACGGAATCTCAATCGAATAATTTAGGCATATAGAACCGCGACGATCAAAATTTCAATATTTCGATCGTTAAGCGGTTCGTGTCGCACTGCTTGTACCGAACTCGCACTCGAACTCTAGCTAATAGCACTGGCCTCGGTACAGCTGTACTGAATATCGTACAGCATTACATCGAGGCGTGTGTCGTATCAGCTTTCGAATTCGAGTTTTTGCCATTCTTCACGATAGCCGTACGCGTTTTCCGGTAACGGCTTCGCTTCGTGAACTTCCGAGGTTAGCTCGTAGTGTAACAGGGAATGATGCCTCCCATTGCACTTTGCACGACCTCGGAGCTTTGACACTGCAACGCCGTGTGGGTGGTGCGTAGGCATTCTGAGCACCACCGGCGCATCTTCACGTATTTGCAGCGCATTTTGCAGGCAATATCGTGAAGTTGTCGCAGTGTGATAAACCGTGCGGTCCGTTGCAGTATCCGCACGCTTTCTCCAGCACGGGGGTGACCTCTACGTTGTCGTTGGGACTCCGTACTCGTGGCTCTGTAGCCGAGTCGGTGTCCTTAACGACATTGTGGGTGCGCACGTGTTTCGAGGCCTAGCTCGTTTCTCGAGCGACGTTACGATTACGTGCGCTTTTTGTCTGAATCCCCAATGCTGCAGATTCGAGCTTTTCCTCAGGGCTTTCACCGACTAATTCGCTCTTCAAATCTTTATGAGGTTAATGCCCAACTTGTTTAGTCAATGGGACGGTGATTTCATCCAGGGAATACGCCAGAAGGCCCCTATGTGGCTGTAATACCGTCCGCGACTTCTGACCACTGGACTTCTTTAGTCTCGGCCATAGTTGGGTTTTCGAGGATTAATCTGCTCGAAATGACCTCTCACGTGGATATTCTACACGTGTCAGAAAGTGTACCTTTCCCTTTCCAATCAACCTCGTTGAAATCCGGCTCGAAGGACCTTTGTTAAAATAGGTGCGAGTCGGTCTGGTGGGGGGTTTTCTCCCCTGACCCGATCTCTCACCCTTTAACGGGGTGTCCGAATTTCGAGGGATTGGAATTGTGTGGGAAAGTGAATTGTACGTTTAAAAACTTCCTTCGCCTGGTCCACCGGACACAGGCCGTTTATTTAAACAAAATAAACTTGAAAATAAACAAAAATGAAGGAAATTAGAATAATCGAAATTGAATTTATTTATTATTTAAAAAATTGCAGGAAAAAACCCCGAGCTGATGGCTCGGGAAAAAAAAACCTGCGCCGCCGTTGGCCCCTACGGCTCTCATTTCGGTCTTCTGTAATCAAAAGAAATACCGAAATCCGGCGGTTAATACCTGACAACGCTCGGTGCGTTGTCTGACTCGCTCTAATCCACACGCTCCTTCTTCCGTTTACGGTAAACAGGAGCGGGATTCTTACACAGCGATACACAACTGTGTTAGTGGACTGTATTATTATTTCAACGTTTCAGATTTTGGAAACGTTGAATTGCAGATGGGGAAGACGAGATTCTAATCTCGATCTTCCCACTGCTGCAGGCTTGGTTTTTGCAGGAGAGGACAACAAGTGGAGGTTGTAAGGCTCCAAAGGTTGTCAACTCCGCGGTCCCTCGCCGTTCCCTGGTCCGTACGGGACCGGTGTGATGCAGAGCCTTAACTGCGCAGAAGCGACTGATTATTAAGGTTCTAACACCACGGTGCCCTTTGAACGTAGTTCTACGTCGAGTGTCCGTACCCACTGACGATCTGGAACCCACGCTCGAGCAGGTCGAAACCAGCCGAGATATTTACCCAGGGAATGCCAAATAAGGCCCCTATCGGGTGTTATCCCAAACTTTTGTTTCGACCCTGGAAAACGACGAACCCAACCCAGGGAGTATGCAACAAAGTTGCCCTATAGATTGGGTTTTTGAACCGTGCAATAGCCAAGCAGAGAATCAAGAAATTCTCTCGGTTCTCGAACACGACCACTGATTACAGCAATCCGTGTTCTTCGTCGCAACGGTGGCGATAATCAAGCACTATTTAAGTGTAAATTTGATTATGCTCAGCCACCGATTGCGGGATAAATCTTTGGAAAGATAATCACGCTGATTTTATTCATTTCAACTTCTACACGACCACTGATTACAGCAATACGTGTTTATTCAGCACCGATGGCGGTAACCAATCACTATAAAAGTGTAAATTTGGTACTTTTCAGCCATCGGTTGCTTTTTGAGCGAAGTGGAATGAAAATCCGTTGGATTTTGTTTCTTTCCAAAATGGTTCGTTCGTCGCGGTGACCGATTTCTGCATGTGAACGTATGGCCGGAATATTTTGACTCAAGGGCAGGATAATTTAAATCCGCTGCAGTCTCAATTCCGAGCAACTTTGTTCACATGATTCTACGACAGGTTAGACAAAACTAACTTGTCGAGAATCGGTCTCCGACTTCAGACGAGGTCGACGATGAGGTCCGCTCTCGTCGAGAACCAAATAGCGAGTCCACCTGAGACATACCTGCTTAACCGTGGCCACGAGGGAGGGGAAATTTTCATCTCGTGGCGCTGTCTGGTCTAAGCTGTCTGTCTCTTATTAATTTTGAATCCTCTCTTCGTTTCGGCGTAGTAACACCTGTTCTCTTGGAACCGTTACTGGGCCGATCGCGGAACTGTTATCGAATGTAAATACGGAGTTTTTCTATGCGGTATTGTTCCCGTAACGTATTACGCCTCAGAGAAGCCTCTGGAATGTCGCGTAAACAAGGAACAACACCGTACAAGAAATGGTCCGTTTTTCTCTCGATCACGCGATGGTTTAACCGACGTTTTTCGATTGTCGAATTAACGCGATATTTAAACATACCGCCCCCCTTGCACGGTCCGTGCAATAAACAATAGGAGCGGTAATTCGCAGTCACTTTGCGATTAATAAACCGAGAGGAAATTTTCTTCACTTAATTAATAAAATTTAAGTTACTTACTTTGGCGGCGTCTGGACAATCTGTTGTCCCTGCAAAATCCGCAGGGTGGCAAGGACCGCTTGCACGGTTGCGTCCGGGTCTGCCGGACTGGGCTGCCGCTGCGGCTGCGGCTGCGGCTGGGTCCTAACCCGGGAGACTCTGGCCTCCGCAGCCGCCCTTCGTCGCTGTTCGTTGCGACGGTGGGTGCGCTCGCTGCCCCGGTCCCCTGTCCACTTCCTCGCCGCCTTCGTCGGCGGATGTGCGGGCGGTGTTGGCCGTGCGGGCGGCGTTGGCCGTGCGGGCGGCGTTGGGCTAGGCTCCTCGGCAGGCCTGGTCGGCTTTGGGCCCTTTGATGGCCGAAAGTTGCACGCGACCAACCTGCTGTCCGGTGCCCATTTTAAATGGAAGTTGCCTCCCTTAACCGGATATTTATATTTCCGGGATGTCCGGGGAATTTCAGCCGGTATAAGGAGGACCTCCGGTCCCAGCCGTACCTCGTACGGCGGCAGTAGCCCAGCTGAGGTGGAGGCTGTTGGAGGTGGTTCAGCAGGGGCGGTGGTCGGTACGGGCGGTATGGCTGGCGTCGCCTCCCCTTTTGTCTCCTGCTGGGCCTCCATCGGCTTCGGGGAGAACACCTCCCCGAGCTGGAGAAGGCGCCCGAACTGGAGAAGGCGCCCGAACTGGGCCTCCATTATCGGGTCTAAGCCCGTGACACGTGTCACGTTATCCGCGCTATCGTCACTAGACATTTTGGTGATTGATTAGGAACTGAACCGATTCTGCCTGCGAATCCTGCTTTTAAAGCTAAGGATCTCGCGAATTTCGCGAATCGCTCCCTTCCTTGATCTTTCACGGGATGGTAGGGTATGGTTCCCTTCTGTCCGTATCCCTCTGCTGAGACATGTAGAACGTGTGAGACAACACCATGTTTGTATCAATGGTCTTTCTCACTCTACTGTGTCTCTTTGTCTAGCGGAATTCGGGATTTCTTATGTCCCGATAGCGTCGTCGACGTGTGTTGTCGTTACCGACTCTTCCCCGGGCAATTTACACAGACGTGTGATAGGTCATGTGTAAGTAGACTTGACCGTGTATAGTTTTAACTACATGTACGCGCCTGTCTTTATCCGGGAATTTTACCTCGATTCTTCCCATTTTCCACTAATTTAGGGGGGTAGAAGAGGATTTTGATTTCGAAGCAAATTGCGGAATGTCGAGTGAGGTTAGGTCATGGACTCGGTTCGAGTCACCCTTTCCTATGAACTCATCTTCCGCAAGAAACTGAAAATTTTTTTTTCCTCTCCCGAATTTACGGTTTGCGTCCAGCTTCCTCCGCAACCTTATGAGATCGGGAAATGCTACATGGAAAATTTTTCCAGCGCTTCCTCCCGTCTCGGGTAATTAAGAGTTAGCCAGACTTTCAAAACCATTCCGTCGCATATTACGCGACGGTTTTTCTTCGGAAAGATTGGAACATCCTCCACCTTTGTTTCGCACAGAGGTCGAGGGAATCTCTTTCGTTTCTCCGCGCTTCGTAATCGCTTTAAACAGCGATTTGAGAACGGTACAATTTTCTCGGGGGTTTCGCCCGCTGTTATTATCGGTTGGAAATTACCCATCCGAAGAAACAGACTTTTGGACGTTCGTACCCTCGTGTTTTATTCGACGGAATCTCAATCGAATAATTTAGGCATATAGAACCGCGACGATCAAAATTTCAATATTTCGATCGTTAAGCGGTTCGTGTCGCACTGCTTGTACCGAACTCGCACTCGAACTCTAGCTAATAGCACTGGCCTCGGTACAGCTGTACTGAATATCGTACAGCATTACATCGAGGCGTGTGTCGTATCAGCTTTCGAATTCGAGTTTTTGCCATTCTTCACGATAGCCGTACGCGTTTTCCGGTAACGGCTTCGCTTCGTGAACTTCCGAGGTTAGCTCGTAGTGTAACAGGGAATGATGCCTCCCATTGCACTTTGCACGACCTCGGAGCTTTGACACTGCAACGCCGTGTGGGTGGTGCGTAGGCATTCTGAGCACCACCGGCGCATCTTCACGTATTTGCAGCGCATTTTGCAGGCAATATCGTGAAGTTGTCGCAGTGTGATAAACCGTGCGGTCCGTTGCAGTATCCGCACGCTTTCTCCAGCACGGGGGTGACCTCTACGTTGTCGTTGGGACTCCGTACTCGTGGCTCTGTAGCCGAGTCGGTGTCCTTAACGACATTGTGGGTGCGCACGTGTTTCGAGGCCTAGCTCGTTTCTCGAGCGGCGTTACGATTACGTGCGCTTTTTGTCTGAATCCCCAATGCTGCAGATTCGAGCTTTTCCTCAGGGCTTTCACCGACTAATTCGCTCTTCAAATCTTTATGAGGTTAATGCCCAACTTGTTTAGTCAATGGGACGGTGATTTCATCCAGGGAATACGCCAGAAGGCCCCTATGTGGCTGTAATACCGTCCGCGACTTCTGACCACTGGACTTCTTTAGTCTCGGCCATAGTTGGGTTTTCGAGGATTAATCTGCTCGAAATGACCTCTCACGTGGATATTCTACACGTGTCAGAAAGTGTACCTTTCCCTTTCCAATCAACCTCGTTGAAATCCGGCTCGAAGGACCTTTGTTAAAATAGGTGCGAGTCGGTCTGGTGGGGGGTTTTCTCCCCTGACCCGATCTCTCACCCTTTAACGGGGTGTCCGAATTTCGAGGGATTGGAATTGTGTGGGAAAGTGAATTGTACGTTTAAAAACTTCCTTCGCCTGGTCCACCGGACACAGGCCGTTTATTTAAACAAAATAAACTTGAAAATAAACAAAAATGAAGGAAATTAGAATAATCGAAATTGAATTTATTTATTATTTAAAAAATTGCAGGAAAAAACCCCGAGCTGATGGCTCGGGAAAAAAAAACCTGCGCCGCCGTTGGCCCCTACGGCTCTCATTTCGGTCTTCTGTAATCAAAAGAAATACCGAAATCCGGCGGTTAATACCTGACAACGCTCGGTGCGTTGTCTGACTCGCTCTAATCCACACGCTCCTTCTTCCGTTTACGGTAAACAGGAGCGGGATTCTTACACAGCGATACACAACTGTGTTAGTGGACTGTATTATTATTTCAACGTTTCAGATTTTGGAAACGTTGAATTGCAGATGGGGAAGACGAGATTCTAATCTCGATCTTCCCACTGCTGCAGGCTTGGTTTTTGCAGGAGAGGACAACAAGTGGAGGTTGTAAGGCTCCAAAGGTTGTCAACTCCGCGGTCCCTCGCCGTTCCCTGGTCCGTACGGGACCGGTGTGATGCAGAGCCTTAACTGCGCAGAAGCGACTGATTATTAAGGTTCTAACACCACGGTGCCCTTTGAACGTAGTTCTACGTCGAGTGTCCGTACCCACTGACGATCTGGAACCCACGCTCGAGCAGGTCGAAACCAGCCGAGATATTTACCCAGGGAATGCCAAATAAGGCCCCTATCGGGTGTTATCCCAAACTTTTGTTTCGACCCTGGAAAACGACGAACCCAACCCAGGGAGTATGCAACAAAGTTGCCCTATAGATTGGGTTTTTGAACCGTGCAATAGCCAAGCAGAGAATCAAGAAATTCTCTCGGTTCTCGAACACGACCACTGATTACAGCAATCCGTGTTCTTCGTCGCAACGGTGGCGATAATCAAGCACTATTTAAGTGTAAATTTGATTATGCTCAGCCACCGATTGCGGGATAAATCTTTGGAAAGATAATCACGCTGATTTTATTCATTTCAACTTCTACACGACCACTGATTACAGCAATACGTGTTTATTCAGCACCGATGGCGGTAACCAATCACTATAAAAGTGTAAATTTGGTACTTTTCAGCCATCGGTTGCTTTTTGAGCGAAGTGGAATGAAAATCCGTTGGATTTTGTTTCTTTCCAAAATGGTTCGTTCGTCGCGGTGACCGATTTCTGCATGTGAACGTATGGCCGGAATATTTTGACTCAAGGGCAGGATAATTTAAATCCGCTGCAGTCTCAATTCCGAGCAACTTTGTTCACATGATTCTACGACAGGTTAGACAAAACTAACTTGTCGAGAATCGGTCTCCGACTTCAGACGAGGTCGACGATGAGGTCCGCTCTCGTCGAGAACCAAATAGCGAGTCCACCTGAGACATACCTGCTTAACCGTGGCCACGAGGGAGGGGAAATTTTCATCTCGTGGCGCTGTCTGGTCTAAGCTGTCTGTCTCTTATTAATTTTGAATCCTCTCTTCGTTTCGGCGTAGTAACACCTGTTCTCTTGGAACCGTTACTGGGCCGATCGCGGAACTGTTATCGAATGTAAATACGGAGTTTTTCTATGCGGTATTGTTCCCGTAACGTATTACGCCTCAGAGAAGCCTCTGGAATGTCGCGTAAACAAGGAACAACACCGTACAAGAAATGGTCCGTTTTTCTCTCGATCACGCGATGGTTTAACCGACGTTTTTCGATTGTCGAATTAACGCGATATTTAAACAATGAGAAATATGCGAAATTATGAGCCTGATTAGGGAAAAACCTAGAACTAACCCAGACCTAACATGCATTATCCTCTAAAATATTTATCAAGACCAGGTTTAATTGAACGTTTCAGTGTGGTACCACATTACTACGTGATCCGAACCAGAAAATACCCAGGATCCGTTCAACAAGTATGTGAAGAATGCGAAAGTATGAGTCTGATGAGGGAAAATCACAGGCCTAACCAAGACCTAACATGCGTTATCCTCAAAACTATTGATCGAAACCAGGTTTAATCGACTGTTCCAGTGTGGTACCACATTACTACCTGATCCAAACCATAAAAATACCCAGGATCTGTACAACAAGTATGTGAAGAATGCGAAAGTATGGGTCCGATGGGGGCAAATCCCAGGCCTAACCTAGACCTAGCATGAGTTATCCTCTAAAATATTGATCGAAACCACGTTTAATGGACTGTTTCCGTTTGGTACCACATTACTACGAGATCCAAACCAGAAATAACCAGGATCTGTTCAACAAGTATGTGAAGAATGCGAAAGTATGGGTCTGATGGGGGCAAATCCCAGGCCTAACCTAGACCTAGCATGAGTTGTCCTCTAAAATATTCATCGAAACCAGGTATAATTGACTGTTTCAGTGTGGTACTACATCAGTATGTGATCCAATCCAGAAAAAGCAACGGATCTGGCCAACAAGTATGAGAAATATGCGAAAGTATGAGTCTGATGAGGGCAAATCACAGGTCTAACCTAGACCTAACATTTGTTATCATCTAAAATATTTATCGAGACCAGGTTGAATTGACTGTTTCAGGGCGGTACAACATTACTACGTGATCCAAACCAGTGAAAGCACAGAATCTGGCCAACAAGTTTGAGTAATATGCGAAACAATGAGCCTGATGATGACAAATCCCAGGCCTATCCCAGACCTAACTTGCGTTATTTTCTAAAATATTGATGGAAACCAGGTTTAATGGACTGGTTCTGTGTGGTACCACATTACTACGTGATCCAAACCAGAAAAAACCGAGGATCTGTTCAACAAGTATTTGAAAAACGCGAAAGTATGAGCCTGATGATGGCAAATCCCAGACCTATCCCAGACCTAACTTGCGTTATCCTCTAAAATACTGATCGAAACCAGGTTTAGTTGACTGTTTCATTGTGGTACCACATTACTGCGAGATCAAAACCAGAAAAAAACCCAGGTTCTATACAACAAGTATGAGAAGAATGCGAAGGTATGAGCCTGACGAGGGCAAATCCCAGACCTATCCCAGACCAAACATGCGTTATCCTCTAAAATATTGATCGAAACCAGGTTTAATGGACTGTTCCAGTGTGGTACCACATTACTACGTGATCCAAACCAGAAAAAGCCAGGGATCTGTTCAACAAGTGTGTGAAAAATGGGGAAATATGGGTCTGTTGGGGGCAAATCCCAGGCCTAACCTAGACCTAGCATGAGCTGTCCTCTAAAATATTGATCGAAACCCGGTTTAATGGACTGTTTCAGTGTGGTACCACATTACTACGAGATCCAAACCAGGGAAAAAACCAGGATCCGTTCAACAAGTATAAGAAGAATGCGAAAGTATGTGTCTGATGAGGGTAAATCCCAGGCCTAACCAAGACCTAACATGCGTTACCCTCAAAAATATTGGTCGAGACCAGGTTTAGTCGACAGTTTCAGAGTTGTATCACATTACTACGTGATCCAACCAGAAAAAGCCCAGGATCTGGCCAACAAGTATGAGAAATATGAGAAAGTATGAGCCTGACGAGGGCAAATCCCAGACCTATCCCAGACCAAACATGAGTTATCCTCTAAAATATTGATCGAAACCAGGTTTTATGGACTGTTTCAGTGTGGTACCACATTACCACGTGATCCAAACAAGAAAAAGCCAGGGATCTGTTCAACAAGTATGTGAAAAATGGGGAAATATGACCCTGATGAGGGCAAATCCCAGGACTAACCTAGACCGAACATGCATTATCATCTAGAATATTGATCGAAACCAGGTTTAATGGACTGTTTCTGTGTGGTACCTCATTACTACGTGATCCAGACTAGAAAAAAACCCAGGATCTGGCCAACAAGTATGAGTCTGATGAGGGCAAATCCCAGGCCTAACCTAGACCTAACATGCGTTATCATCTAAATTATTTACCGAGACCGGGTTGAATTGACTGTTTCAGGGCGGTACAACATTATTACGTGATCCAAACCAGTGAAAGCACAGAATCTGGCCAACAAGTCCTAGAAATATGCGCAAGTATGAGCTTCATGCGGGCAAATCCTGGACCTAACCCAGACCTAACATGCGTTATCCTCTAAAATATTGACCGAGACTAGGTTTTATGGACTGTTTCAGTGTGGTACCACATTACCGCCTGATTCAAACCTGAAAAAACCCAGGATCTGGCCAACAAATATGTGAGAAATGCGAAGGTATGAGCCTGATGCGGGCAAATCCTGGACCTAACCCAGGCCTAACATGCGTTATCCTCTAAAATATTGATCGAGACCAGGTATAATTGACTGTTTCAGTGTGGTACTACATCAGTATGAGATCCAATCCAGCAAAAGCAACGTATCTGGCCAACAGGTATGAGAAATATGCGAATGTATGAGACTGATGAGGGCAAGTCCCAGGCCTAACATAGACCTAACATGCGTTATCATCTAAAATATTGATCGAGACCAGGTTTAATGGACTGTTTCAGTATGGTACCACATTACTACGTGATCCAAACCAGAAAAACCCAGGATCTGTTCAACAAGCATGTGAAGAATGCGAAGGTATGAGTCTGATGAGGGCAGATCCCAGACCTATCCCAGACCTAACATGCGTTATCATCTAAAATATTGATCAAAACCAGGTTCAATGGACTGTTTCAGTGTGGTACCACATTACTACGTGATCCAAACCAGGGAAAAACCAGGACACGTTCAACAAGTATGTGAAGAATGTGAAGGTATGAGCCTGACGAGGGCAAATCTCAGAGCTATCCGAGACCAAACCTGCGTTATCCTCTAAAATATTGATCGAAACCAGGTTTAATGGACTGTTTCAGTGTGGTACCACATTACTACGTGATCCAAACTAGAAAAAGCCCAGGATCTGGCCAACAAGTATGAGAAATATGCGAAAGTAGGAGCCTGATGCGAGCAAATCCTGCACCTAACCCAGACCTAACATGCGTTATCCTCTAAAATATTGATCGAAACCAGGTTTCATGGACTGTTTCAGTGTGATACCACATTACCACGTGATCCAAACCAGAAAAACCCAGGATCTGTTCAACATGTATGTGAAAACTGCGAACGTATGAGCCTGATGAGGGGCAAATCCCAGACCTATCCCAGACCTAACTTGCGTTATCCTGTAAAATACTGATCGAAGCCTGGTTTAGTTGACTGTTTCTGTGTGGTACCACTTTACTACGTGATCCAAACTAGAAAAAGCCCAGGATCTGGCCAACAAGTATGAGAAATATGCGAAAGTAGGAGCCTGATGCGAGCAAATCCTGCACCTAATCCAGACCTAACATGCGTTATCCTCTAAAATATTGGTCGAGACCAGGTTTAGTCGACTGTTTCAGTGTGGTACCACATTACTACGTGATCCAACCAGAAAAAGCCCAGGATCTGGCCAACAAGTATGAGAAATATGCGAAAGTATGAGCCTGATCTGGGCAAATCCTGGACCTAACCCAGACCTAACATGCGTTATACTCTAAAATATTGACCGAGACTAGGTTTCTTGGACTGTTTCAGTGTGGTACCACATTACCACGTGATTCAAACCAGAAAAAACCCAGGATCTGTACAACAAGTATGTGAAGAATGCGAAAGTATGGGTCTGATGGGGGCATATCCCAGGCCTAACCTAGACCTAGCATGAGCTATCCTCTAAAATATTGATCGAAACCCGGTTTAATGGACTGTTTCAGTGTGGTACCACATTACTACGAGATCCAAACCAGAAATATCCCAGAATCTGTTCAACAAGTATGTGAAGAATGCGAAAGTATGGGTCTGATGGGGCAAATCCCAGGCCTAACCTAGACCTAGCATGAGTTATCCTCTAAAATATTGATCGAAACCAGGTTTAATGGACTGTTTCAGTGTGGTACCACATTACCACGTGATCCCATCCAGAAAAAGCCCGGGATCGGGCCAACTAGTATGCGAAAAATGTGAAAGTATGAGCCAGATAAGGGCAAGTCCTAGACCTAACCCAGACCTAACATGCGATATCCTCTAAAATATTGACCGAGTCTAGGTTTCATAGACTGTTTCAGTGTGGTACCACATTACTACGTGATCCAGACCAGAAAAAAACCCAGGATCTGGCCAACAAGTATGAGAAATATGCGAAAGTATGAGTCTGATGAGGGCAAATCCCAGACCTATCCCAGACCTAACATGCGTTATCTTCTAAAATTTTTATCAGGACCAGGTTTAATTGAATGTTTCAGTGTGGTACCAGATTACTACGTGATCCAAACCAGGGAAAAAACCAGGATCCGTTCAACAAGTATAAGAAGAATGCGAAAGTATGTGTCTGATGAGGGAAAATCCCAGGCCTAACCAAGACCTAACATGCGTTACCCTCAAAAATATTGCTCGAGACCAGGTTTAGTCGACAGTTTCAGAGTTGTACCACATTACTACGTGATCCAACCAGAAAAAGCCCAGGATCTGGCCAACAAGTATGAGAAATATGCGAAAGTATGAGCCTGACGAGGGCAAATCCCAGACCTATCCCAGACCAAACATGAGTTATCCTCTAAAATATTGATCGAAACCAGGTTTTATGGACTGTTTCAGTGTGGTACCACATTACCACGTGATCCAAACAAGAAAAAGCCAGGGATCTGTTCAACAAGTATGTGAAAAATGGGGAAATATGACCCTGATGAGGGCAAATCCCAGGCCTAACCTAGACCTAACATGCGTTATCATCTAAATTATTTATCGAGACCGGGTTGAATTGACTGTTTCAGGGCGGTACAACATTATTACGTGATCCAAACCAGTGAAAGCACAGAATCTGGCCAAAAAGTCTGAGAAATATGCGAAAGTATGAGCCTCATGCGGGCAAATCCTGGACCTAACCCAGACCTAACATGCGTTATCCTCTAAAATATTGACCGAGACTAGGTTTTATGGACTGTTTCAGTGTGGTACCACATTACCGCCTGATTCAAACCTGAAAAAACCCAGGATCTGGCCAACAAATATGTGAGAAATGCGAAGGTATGAGCCTGATGCGGGCAAATCCTGGACCTAACCCAAGTCTAACATGCGTTATCCTCTAAAATATTGATCGAGACCAGGTATAATTGACTGTTTCAGTGTGGTACTACATCAGTATGAGATCCAATCCAGCAAAAGCAACGTATCTGGCCAACAGGTATGAGAAATATGCGAATGTATGAGACTGATGAGGGCAAGTCCCAGGCCTAACATAGACCTAACATGCGTTATCATCTAAAATATTGATCGAGACCAGGTTTAATGGACTGTTTCAGTATGGTACCACATTACTACGTGATCCAAACCAGAAAAACCCAGGATCTGTTCAACAAGCATGTGAAGAATGCGAAGGTATGAGTCTGATGAGGGCAGATCCCAGACCTATCCCAGACCTAACATGCGTTATCATCTAAAATATTGATCAAAACCAGGTTTAATGGACTGTTTCAGTGTGGTACCACATTACCACGTGATCCAAACCAGAAAAACCCAGGATCTGTTCAACATGTATGTGAAAACTGCGAACGTATGAGCCTGATGAGGGGCAAATCCCAGACCTATCCCAGACCTAACTTGCGTTATCCTGTAAAATACTGATCGAAGCCTGGTTTAGTTGACTGTTTCTGTGTGGTACCACTTTACTACGTGATCCAAACTAGAAAAAGCCCAGGATCTGGCCAACAAGTATGAGAAATATGCGAAAGTAGGAGCCTGATGCGAGCAAATCCTGCACCTAATCCAGACCTAACATGCGTTATCCTCTAAAATATTGGTCGAGACCAGGTTTAGTCGACAGTTTCAGTGTGGTACCACATTACTACGTGATCCAACCAGAAAAAGCCCAGGATCTGGCCAACAAGTATGAGAAATAAGCGAAAGTATGAGCCTGATCTGGGCAAATCCTGGACCTAACCCAGACCTAACGTGCGTTATACTCTAAAATATTGACCGAGACTAGGTTTCTTGGACTGTTTCAGTGTGGTACCACATTACCACGTGATTCAAACCAGAAAAAACCCAGGATCTGTACAACAAGTATGTGAAGAATGCGAAAGTATGGGTCTGATGGGGGCATATCCCAGGCCTAACCTAGACCTAGCATGAGCTATCCTCTGAAATATTGATCGAAACCCGGTTTAATGGACTGTTTCAGTGTGGTACCACATTACTACGAGATCCAAACCAGAAATATCCCAGGATCTGTTCAACAAGTATGTGAAGAATGCGAAAGTATGGGTCTGATGGGGCAAATCCCAGGCCTAACCTAGACCTAGCATGAGTTATCCTCTAAAATATTGATCGAAACCAGGTTTAATGGACTGTTTCAGTGTGGTACCACATTACCACGTGATCCCATCCAGAAAAAGCCCGGGATCGGGCCAACTAGTATGCGAAAAATGTGAAAGTATGAGCCAGATAAGGGCAAGTCCTAGACCTAACCCAGACCTAACATGCGATATCCTCTAAAATATTGACCGAGTCTAGGTTTCATAGACTGTTTCAGTGTGGTACCACATTACTACGTGATCCAGACCAGAAAAAAACCCAGGATCTGGCCAACAAGTATGAGAAATATGCGAAAGTATGAGTCTGATGAGGGCAAATCCCAGACCTATCCCAGACCTAACATGCGTTATCTTCTAAAATTTTTATCAGGACCAGGTTTAATTGAATGTTTCAGTGTGGTACCAGATTACTACGTGATCCAAACCAGGGAAAAAACCAGGATCCGTTCAACAAGTATAAGAAGAATGCGAAAGTATGTGTCTGATGAGGGAAAATCCCAGGCCTAACCAAGACCTAACATGCGTTACCCTCAAAAATATTGCTCGAGACCAGGTTTAGTCGACAGTTTCAGAGTTGTACCACATTACTACGTGATCCAACCAGAAAAAGCCCAGGATCTGGCCAACAAGTATGAGAAATATGCGAAAGTATGAGCCTGACGAGGGCAAATCCCAGACCTATCCCAGACCAAACATGAGTTATCCTCTAAAATATTGATCGAAACCAGGTTTTATGGACTGTTTCAGTGTGGTACCACATTACCACGTGATCCAAACAAGAAAAAGCCAGGGATCTGTTCAACAAGTATGTGAAAAATGGGGAAATATGACCCTGATGAGGGCAAATCCCAGGCCTAACCTAGACCTAACATGCGTTATCATCTAAATTATTTATCGAGACCGGGTTGAATTGACTGTTTCAGGGCGGTACAACATTATTACGTGATCCAAACCAGTGAAAGCACAGAATCTGGCCAAAAAGTCTGAGAAATATGCGAAAGTATGAGCCTCATGCGGGCAAATCCTGGACCTAACCCAGACCTAACATGCGTTATCCTCTAAAATATTGACCGAGACTAGGTTTTATGGACTGTTTCAGTGTGGTACCACATTACCGCCTGATTCAAACCTGAAAAAACCCAGGATCTGGCCAACAAATATGTGAGAAATGCGAAGGTATGAGCCTGATGCGGGCAAATCCTGGACCTAACCCAAGTCTAACATGCGTTATCCTCTAAAATATTGATCGAGACCAGGTATAATTGACTGTTTCAGTGTGGTACTACATCAGTATGAGATCCAATCCAGCAAAAGCAACGTATCTGGCCAACAGGTATGAGAAATATGCGAATGTATGAGACTGATGAGGGCAAGTCCCAGGCCTAACATAGACCTAACATGCGTTATCATCTAAAATATTGATCGAGACCAGGTTTAATGGACTGTTTCAGTATGGTACCACATTACTACGTGATCCAAACCAGAAAAACCCAGGATCTGTTCAACAAGCATGTGAAGAATGCGAAGGTATGAGTCTGATGAGGGCAGATCCCAGACCTATCCCAGACCTAACATGCGTTATCATCTAAAATATTGATCAAAACCAGGTTTAATGGACTGTTTCAGTGTGGTACCACATTACTACGTGATCCAAACCAGGGAAAAAACCAGGATCCGTTCAACAAGTATGTGAAGAATGTGAAGGTATGAGCCTGACGAGGGCAAATCCCAGACCTATCCCAGACCAAACCTGCGTTATCCTCTAAAATATTGATCGAAACCAGGTTTAATGGACTGTTTCAATGTGGTACCACATTACTACGTGATCCAAACTAGAAAAAGCCCAGGATCTGGCCAACAAGTATGAGAAATATGCGAAAGTAGGAGCCTGATGCGAGCAAATCCTGCACCTAACCCAGACCTAACATGCGTTATCCTCTAAAATATTGATCGAAACCAGGTTTAGTCGACTGTTTCAGTGTGGTACCACATTACTACGTGATCCAACCAGAAAAAGCCCAGGATCTGGCCAACAAGTATGAGAAATATGCGAAAGTATGAGTCTGATGAGGGCAAATCACAGGTCTAACCTAGACCTAACATTTGTTATCATCTAAAATATTTATCGAGACCAGGTTGAATTGACTGTTTCAGGGCGGTACAACATTACTACGTGATCCAAACCAGTGAAAGCACAGAATCTGGCCAACAAGTTTGAGTAATATGCGAAACAATGAGCCTGATGATGACAAATCCCAGGCCTATCCCAGACCTAACTTGCGTTATTTTCTAAAATATTGATGGAAACCAGGTTTAATGGACTGGTTCTGTGTGGTACCACATTACTACGTGATCCAAACCAGAAAAAACCGAGGATCTGTTCAACAAGTATTTGAAAAACGCGAAAGTATGAGCCTGATGATGGCAAATCCCAGACCTATCCCAGACCTAACTTGCGTTATCCTCTAAAATACTGATCGAAACCAGGTTTAGTTGACTGTTTCATTGTGGTACCACATTACTGCGAGATCAAAACCAGAAAAAAACCCAGGTTCTGTACAACAAGTATGAGAAGAATGCGAAGGTATGAGCCTGACGAGGGCAAATCCCAGACCTATCCCAGACCAAACATGCGTTATCCTCTAAAATATTGATCGAAACCAGGTTTAATGGACTGTTCCAGTGTGGTACCACATTACTACGTGATCCAAACCAGAAAAAGCCAGGGATCTGTTCAACAAGTGTGTGAAAAATGGGGACATATGGGTCTGTTGGGGGCAAATCCCAGGCCTAACCTAGACCTAGCATGAGCTGTCCTCTAAAATATTGATCGAAACCCGGTTTAATGGACTGTTTCAGTGTGGTACCACATTACTACGAGATCCAAACCAGGGAAAAAACCAGGATCCGTTCAACAAGTATAAGAAGAATGCGAAAGTATGTGTCTGATGAGGGTAAATCCCAGGCCTAACCAAGACCTAACATGCGTTACCCTCAAAAATATTGGTCGAGACCAGGTTTAGTCGACAGTTTCAGAGTTGTATCACATTACTACGTGATCCAACCAGAAAAAGCCCAGGATCTGGCCAACTAGTATGAGAAATATGAGAAAGTATGAGCCTGACGAGGGCAAATCCCAGACCTATCCCAGACCAAACATGAGTTATCCTCTAAAATATTGATCGAAACCAGGTTTTATGGACTGTTTCAGTGTGGTACCACATTACTACGTGATCCAAACTAGAAAAAGCCCAGGATCTGGCCAACAAGTATGAGAAATATGCGAAAGTAGGAGCCTGATGCGAGCAAATCCTGCACCTAACCCAGACCTAACATGCGTTATCCTCTAAAATATTGATCGAAACCAGGTTTCATGGACTGTTTCAGTGTGATACCACATTACCACGTGATCCAAACCAGAAAAACCCAGGATCTGTTCAACATGTATGTGAAAACTGCGAACGTATGAGCCTGATGAGGGGCAAATCCCAGACCTATCCCAGACCTAACTTGCGTTATCCTGTAAAATACTGATCGAAGCCTGGTTTAGTTGACTGTTTCTGTGTGGTACCACTTTACTACGTGATCCAAACTAGAAAAAGCCCAGGATCTGGCCAACAAGTATGAGAAATATGCGAAAGTAGGAGCCTGATGCGAGCAAATCCTGCACCTAATCCAGACCTAACATGCGTTATCCTCTAAAATATTGGTCGAGACCAGGTTTAGTCGACTGTTTCAGTGTGGTACCACATTACTACGTGATCCAACCAGAAAAAGCCCAGGATCTGGCCAACAAGTATGAGAAATATGCGAAAGTATGAGCCTGATCTGGGCAAATCCTGGACCTAACCCAGACCTAACATGCGTTATCCTCTAAAATATTGACCGAGACTAGGTTTCTTGGACTGTTTCAGTGTGGTACCACATTACCACCTGATTCAAACCAGAAAAAACCCAGGATCTGTACAACAAGTATGTGAAGAATGCGAAAGTATGGGTCTGATGGGGGCATATCCCAGGCCTAACCTAGACCTAGCATGAGCTATCCTCTAAAATATTGATCGAAACCCGGTTTAATGGACTGTTTCAGTGTGGTACCACATTACTACGAGATCCAAACCAGAAATATCCCAGGATCTGTTCAACAAGTATGTGAAGAATGCGAAAGTATGGGTCTGATGGGGCAAATCCCAGGCCTAACCTAGACCTAGCATGAGTTATCCTCTAAAATATTGATCGAAACCAGGTTTAATGGACTGTTTCAGTGTGGTACCACATTACCACGTGATCCCATCCAGAAAAAGCCCGGGATCGGGCCAACTAGTATGCGAAAAATGTGAAAGTATGAGCCAGATAAGGGCAAGTCCTAGACCTAACCCAGACCTAACATGCGATATCCTCTAAAATATTGACCGAGTCTAGGTTTCATAGACTGTTTCAGTGTGGTACCACATTACTACGTGATCCAGACCAGAAAAAAACCCAGGATCTGGCCAACAAGTATGAGAAATATGGGAAAGTATGAGTCTGATGAGGGCAAATCCCAGACCTATCCCAGACCTAACATGCGTTATCTTCTAAAATTTTTATCAGGACCAGGTTTAATTGAATGTTTCAGTGTGGTACCAGATTACTACGTGATCCAAACCAGGGAAAAAACCAGGATCCGTTCAACAAGTATAAGAAGAATGCGAAAGTATGTGTCTGATGAGGGAAAATCCCAGGCCTAACCAAGACCTAACATGCGTTACCCTCAAAAATATTGCTCGAGACCAGGTTTAGTCGACAGTTTCAGAGTTGTACCACATTACTACGTGATCCAACCAGAAAAAGCCCAGGATCTGGCCAACAAGTATGAGAAATATGCGAAAGTATGAGCCTGACGAGGGCAAATCCCAGACCTATCCCAGACCAAACATGAGTTATCCTCTAAAATATTGATCGAAACCAGGTTTTATGGACTGTTTCAGTGTGGTACCACATTACCACGTGATCCAAACAAGAAAAAGCCAGGGATCTGTTCAACAAGTATGTGAAAAATGGGGAAATATGACCCTGATGAGGGCAAATCCCAGGCCTAACCTAGACCTAACATGCGTTATCATCTAAATTATTTATCGAGACCGGGTTGAATTGACTGTTTCAGGGCGGTACAACATTATTACGTGATCCAAACCAGTGAAAGCACAGAATCTGGCCAAAAAGTCTGAGAAATATGCGAAAGTATGAGCCTCATGCGGGCAAATCCTGGACCTAACCCAGACCTAACATGCGTTATCCTCTAAAATATTGACCGAGACTAGGTTTTATGGACTGTTTCAGTGTGGTACCACATTACCGCCTGATTCAAACCTGAAAAAACCCAGGATCTGGCCAACAAATATGTGAGAAATGCGAAGGTATGAGCCTGATGCGGGCAAATCCTGGACCTAACCCAAGTCTAACATGCGTTATCCTCTAAAATATTGATCGAGACCAGGTATAATTGACTGTTTCAGTGTGGTACTACATCAGTATGAGATCCAATCCAGCAAAAGCAACGTATCTGGCCAACAGGTATGAGAAATATGCGAATGTATGAGACTGATGAGGGCAAGTCCCAGGCCTAACATAGACCTAACATGCGTTATCATCTAAAATATTGATCGAGACCAGGTTTAATGGACTGTTTCAGTATGGTACCACATTACTACGTGATCCAAATCAGAAAAACCCAGGATCTGTTCAACAAGCATGTGAAGAATGCGAAGGTATGAGTCTGATGAGGGCAGATCCCAGACCTATCCCAGACCTAACATGCGTTATCATCTAAAATATTGATCAAAACCAGGTTTAATGGACTGTTTCAGTGTGGTACCACATTACTACGTGATCCAAACCAGGAAAAAAACCAGGATCCGTTCAACAAGTATGTGAAGAATGTGAAGGTATGAGCCTGACGAGGGCAAATCCCAGACCTATCCCAGACCAAACCTGCGTTATCCTCTAAAATATTGATCGAAACCAGGTTTAATGGACTGTTTCAGTGTGGTACCACATTACTACGTGATCCAAACTAGAAAAAGCCCAGGATCTGGCCAACAAGTATGAGAAATATGCGAAAGTAGGAGCCTGATGCGAGCAAATCCTGCACCTAACCCAGACCTAACATGCGTTATCCTCTAAAATATTGATCGAAACCAGGTTTAGTCGACTGTTTCAGTGTGGTACCACATTACTACGTGATCCAACCAGAAAAAGCCCAGGATCTGGCCAACAAGTATGAGAAATATGCGAAAGTATGAGCCTGATCTGGGCAAATCCTGGACCTAACCCAGACCTAACATGCGTTATCCTCTAAAATATTGACCGAGACTAGGTTTCTTGGACTGTTTCAGTGTGGTACCACATTACCACGTGATTCAAACCAGAAAAAACCCAGGATCTGTACAACAAGTATGTGAAGAGTGCGAAAGTATGGGCCTGATGGGGGCAAATCCCAGGCCTAACCTAGACCTAGCATGAGCTATCCTCTAAAATATTGATCGAAACCCGGTTTAATTGAATGTTTCAGTGTGGTATCACATTACTACATTATCCAAACCAGAAAAAAACCCAGGAATCTGTACAACAAGTATGTGAAAAACGCGAAAGTATGAGCCTGATGATGGCAAATCCCAGACCTATCCCAGACCTAACTGGCGTTATCCTCTAAAATACTGATCGAAACCAGGTTTAATGGACTGTTTCAGTGTGGTACCACATTACTACGTGAACCAATCCAGAAAAAGCCCAGGATCTATCCATCAAGTATGAGAAATATGCGAACGTATGAGCCAGATGAGGGCAAATCACAGACCTATCCCAGACCCAACTTCCGTTATCCTCTAAAATATTGGTCGAGACCAGGTTTAGTCGACAGTTTCAGAGTTGTACCACATTACTACGTGATCCAACCAGAAAAAGCCCAGGATCTGGCCAACAAGTATGAGAAATATGCGAAAGTATGAGCCTGATGCGGGCAAATCCTGGACCTAACCCAGGCCTAACATGCGTTATCCTCTAAAATATTGATCGAGACCAGGTATAATTGACTGTTTCAGTGTGGTACTACATCAGTATGTGATCCAATCCAGTAAAAGCAACGTATCTGGCCAACAGGTATGAGAAATATGCGAAAGTATGAGCCTGATGCGGGCAAATCCTGGACCTAACCCAGACCTAACATGCGTTATCCTCTAAAATATTGACCGAGACTAGGTTTCATGGACTGTTTCATTGTGGTACCAAATTACCACGTGATTCAAACCAGAAAAAACCCAGGATCTGTACAACAAGTATGTGAAGAGTGCGAAAGTATGGGCCTGATGGGGGCAAATCCCAGGCCTAACCTAGACCTAGCATGAGCTATCCTCTAAAATATTGATCGAAACCCGGTTTAATTGAATGTTTCAGTGTGGTATCACATTACTACGTTATCCAAACCAGAAAAAAACCCAGGAATCTGTACAACAAGTATGTGAAAAATGCGAAAGTATGAGCCTGATGCGGGCAAATCCTGGACCTAACCCTGACCTAACATGCGTTATCCTCTAAAATATTGACCGAGACTAGGTTTTATGGACTGTTTCAGTATGGTACAACATTACTACGTGATCCAAACCAGAATAAGCCAGGGATCTGTTCAACAAGATTGTGAAAAACGCGAATGTATGACCCTGATGAGAGTAAATCCCAGACCTAACCAAGACCTAACATGCGTTATTCTCTAAAATATTGATCGAAACCAGGTTTAATGGACTGTTTCAGTGTGGCGCCACATTACTACGTGATCCAAACCAGAAAAAACCCAGGATCTCTTCAACAAGCATGTGAAGAATGCGAAGGTATGAGTCTGATGAGGGCAAATCCCAGGCCTAACCTAGACCGAACATGCGTTATCATCTAAAATATTGATCGAAACCAGGTTTAATGGACCGTTTCTGTGTTGTACCACATTACCACGCGATCCAGACTAGAAAAAACCGCATGATCTGACCAACAAGTATGAGAGATATGCGAAATTTTGAGTCTGATGAGGGCAAATCCTAGGCCTAACCTAGACCTAACATGCGTTATCATCTAAAATATTTGTCGAGACCAGGTTGAATTGACTGTTTCAGGGCGGTACAACATTACTACGTGATCCAAACCAGTGAAAGCACAGAATCTGGCCAACAAGTTTGAGAAATATGCGATAGTATGAGCCTGATGAGGGCAAATCCCACAACTAGCCGTGTCCTAACCGGCGTTATCCTATAAGATGTTGGTCGAGACCTGGATTAATCGACTGTTTCAGTGTGGTACCACTTTACAACGTGATCCAAACCAGAAAAAGCCAGGGATCTGTACAAGAAGTATGTGAAAAATGCGAACGTATGAGCCTGATGAGGACAAATCCCAGGCGTATCCTATACCTATCATGCGTTACGCTCTAAAATATTGATCGAAACCAGGTTTAATGGGCTGTATCAGTGTGATACCACATTACCACGTGATCCATACCAGGAGAAACCCAGGATCAGTTCAACAAGTATGTGAAAAACGCGAGCGTATGAGCCCGATGAGTGAAAATCCTAGACCTAACCCCGACCTAACATGCGTTATCCTCTAAAATATTTACCAAGACCAGGTTTAATTCACTGTTTCAGAGTGGCATCACATTCCTACGTGATCCAAACCAGAAAAAGCCCAGGATCTGGCCAACAAGTATGAGAAATATGTGATAGTATGAGCCTGATGAGGGCAAATCCCACACCTAACCGAGTCCTAACCGGCGTTATCCTCTAAAATGTTGATCGTGACCAGGTTTAATCGACTGTTTCAGTGTGGTACCACATTACTACCTGATCCAAATCAGAAATAACCCAGGATCTGTTCAACAAGAATGTGAAGAATGAGAATGTATGAGTCTGATGAGGGCAAATCCCAGGCCTAACCTGGACCTAACATGCGTTATCCTCCAAAATATTGATCGAAACCAGGTTTCATGGACTGTTTCAGTGTGATACCACATTACCACGTGATCCAAACCAGAAAAAGCAATGGATCTGGCTAACAAGTATGAGAAATATGCGACAGTATGAGCCTGGTGAGGGCAAATCCCACACCTAACCGTGTCCTAACCGGCGTTATCCTATAAAATGTTGATCGAGACCAGGATTAATCGACTGTTTCAGTGTGGTACCACTTTACAACGTGATCCAAACCAGAAAAAGCCAGGGATCTGTTCGAAAAGCATGTGAAATATGCGAAAGTATGACCCTGATGAGGGCAAATCCCAGGCGTAACCTGGACCTATCATGCGTTATCCTCTAAAATATTTATCAAGACCAGGTTTAATTGATTGTTTCAGTGTGGTACCACATTACTACGTGATCCAGACCAGAAAAAAAGCCAGGATCTGGCCAACAAGTATGAGAAATATGCGAAAGTATGAGTCTGATGAGGGCAAATCCCAGGCTTAACCTAGACCTAACATGAGTTATCATCTAAAATATTTATCGAGACCAGGTTGAATTGACTGTTTCAAGGCGGTACAACATTACTACGTGATCCAAACCAGTGAAAGCACAGAATCTGGCAAACAAGTTTGAGAAATATGCGAAACTATGAGCCTGATGATGACAAATCCCGGACCTATCCCAGACCTAACATGCGTTATCCTCTAAAATATTTATCAAGACTAGGTTTTATTGAATGTTTCAGAGTGGTACCACCTCACTACGTGATCCAAATCAGGGAAAAACACAGGATCCGTTCGACAAGTATGTGAAGAATGCGAAAGTATGGGTCAGATGAGGGCAAATTTTTAACCCAAACCCAGACCTAACATGCGTTATCCTTTAAAATATTTATCGAAACCAGGTTTAATGGACTGTATCAGTGTGGTACCACATTACTACATGATCCAAACGAGAAATAACCCAGGATCTGTTCAACAAGTATGTGAAGAATGCGAAAGTATGAGCCAGATGAGGGAAAATCCCAGACCTATCCCAGACACAACTTGCGTTATCCTCTTAAATATTGGTCGAGACCTGGTTTAGTCGACTGTTTCAGTGTGGTACGACATAACTACGTGATCCAAACTAGAAAAAGCCCAGGATCTGGCCAACAAGTATGAGAAATATGCGAAAGTATGGGTCAGATGAGGGCAAATCCTAACCCTAACCTAGACCTAACATGCGTTATCCTTTAAAATATTTATCGAAACCAGGTTTAATGGGCTGTACCAGTGTGGTACCACATTACTACATGATCCAAACCAGAAATAGCCCAGGATCTGTTCAACAAGTATGTGAAAAACGCGAAACTATGAGCCTGATGAGGGCAAATCCCAGACCTATCCCAGACCTAACATGCGTTATCCTCTAAAATATTGATCGAAACCAGGTTTAATGGACTGTTTCAGTGTGGTACCACATTACTACGTGATCCAAACCAGTGGGAGCCCAGTATCTGGCCAACAAGAACGAGAAATATGCGAAAGTATGAGCCTAATGAGAGCAAATTCCAGACGTTATCCAGACCTAACATGCGTTATTCTCTAAAATATTGATCGAAACCACGTTTGATGGACTGTTTCAGTGTGGTACCACATTACTACGTGATCCAAACCAGAAAAAACCCAGGATCTGTTCAACAAGTATGTGAAAAACGCGAAACTATGAGCCTGAGGAGGGCAAATCCCAGACCTATCACAGACCTAACATGCGTTATCCTCTAAAATATTGATCGAAACCAGGGTTAGTTGACTGTTTCTGTGTGGTACCACTTTACTACGTTATCCAAACCAGAAAAAGCCAGGGATCTGTTCAACAAGTATCTGAAGAATGCGAAAGTATGTGTCTGATGAGGGCAAATCCTAGCTCTAACCCAGACCTAACATGCGTTATCATCTAAAAGATTGATCGAAACCAGGTTCAATCGACTGTTTCAGAGTGGTACCACATTACTACGTGATCCAAGCCAGAAGAAAAACCAGGATCTGGCCAACAAGTATGAGAAATATGCGAAAGTATGAGCATGATGCGGGCAAATCCTAGACCTAACCCAGGCCTAACATGCGTTATCCTCTAAAATATTGATCGAGACCGGGTATAATTGACTGTTTCAGTGAGGTACTACATCAGTATGTGATCCAATCCAGAAAAAGCAACGTATCTGGCCAACAGGTATGAGAAATATGCGAAAGTATGAGTCTGATGAGGGCAAGTCCCAGGCCTAACATAGACCTATCATGCGTTATCATCTAAAATATTGATCGAGACCAGGTTTAATGCACTGTTTCAGTATGGTACCACATTACTACGTGATCCAAACCAGAAAAACCCTGGATCTGTTCAACAAGCATGTGAAGAATGCGAAGGTATGAGTCTGATGAGGGCAGATCCCAGACCTATCCAGGACCTAACATGCGTTATCCTCTAAAATATTGATGAAACCAGGTTTCGTGAACTGTTTCAGTGTGATACTACATTACCACGTGATCCAAACCAGAAAAAGCAACGGATCTGGCTGACAAGTATGAGGAATATGCGACAGTATGAGCCTGATGAGGGCAAATCCCACACCTAGCCGTGACCTAACCGGCGTTATCCTATAAAATGTTGGTCGGGACCTGTATTAATCGATTGTTTCAGTGTGGTACCACTTTACAACGTGATCCAAACCAGAAAAAGCCAGGGATCTGTACAAAAAGTATGTGAAAAATGCGAAAATATGACCCTCATGAGGGCAAATCCCAGACCTATCCCAGACCTAACTTGCGTTGTCCTACAAAATATTGATAGAGACCAGGATTAATCGACTGTTTCAGTGTGGTACCACTTTTCTACGTGATCCAAACCAGAAAAAGCCAGGGATCTGTTCAACAAGTGTGTGAAATATGCGAAATTTTGTGTCTGATGAGGGCAAATCCCAGGCGTAACCTTGACCTATCATGCGTTATGCTCTAAAATATTGATCGAAACCAGGTTCAATGGGCTGTATCAGTGTGATACCACATTACCACGTGATCCAAACCAGGAGAAACCCAAGATCTGTTCAACAAGTATGTGAAAAATGCGAACGTATGAGCCTGATGAGGGAAAATTCTAGACCTAACCCCGACCTAACATGCGTTATCCTCTAAAATATTTATCTAGACCAGGTTTAATTGACTGTTTCAGTGTGGCATCACATTACTACGTGATCCAAACCAGTGGGAGCCCAGTATCTGGCCAACAAGAACGAGAAATATGCGAAAGTATGAGCCTGATGAGAGCAAATTCCAGACGTTATCCAGACCTAACATGCGTTATTCTCTAAAATATTGATCGAAACCACGTTTGATGGACTGTTTCAGTGTGGTACCACATTACTACGTGATCCAAACCAGAAAAAACCCAGGATCTGTTCAGCAAGTATGTGAAAAACGCGAAACTATGAGCCTGAGGAGGGCAAATCCCAGACCTATCACAGACCTAACATGCGTTATCCTCTAAAATATTGATCGAAACCAGGTTTAATGGACTGTTTCAGTGTGGTACCACATTACTACGTGATCCGAACCAGAAAAAACCCAGGATCTGTTCAACAAGTATGTGAAAAACGCGAAACTATGAGCCTGATGAGGGCAAATCCCAGACCTATCCCAGACCTAACATGCGTTATCCTCTAAAATATTGATCGAAACCAGGTTTAATGGACTGTTTCAGTGTGGTACCACATTATTACGTGATCCAAACCAGAATAAGCCAGGTTTCTGTTCAACAAGAATGTGAAAAACGCGAAACTATGAGCCTGATCAGGGCAAATCCCAGACCTATCCCAGACCTAAGATGCGTTATCCTCTAAAATATTGATCGAAACCAGGTTTAATGGACTGCTTCAGTGTGATACCACAGTACAACGAGATCCAAACCAGAAAAAGCCAGGGATCTGTACAACAGGTATGTGAAAAATGCGAACGTATGAGCCTGACGAGGGCAAATCCCAGACCTATCCCAGACATAACATGCGTTATCCTCTATAATATTGGTCGAAACCAGGTTTCGTGGACTGTTTCAGTGTGATACCACAGTACCACGAGACCCAAACCAGAAAAAGCAATGCATCTGGCTAACAAGTATGTGAAAAATGCGAACGTATGAGCCTGACGAGGGCAAATCCCAGACCTATCCCAGACATAACATGCGTTATCCTATAAAATGTTGAACGAGACCAGGTTTAATGGACTGTTACAGTGATGTACTACATTACTACGTGATCCAAACCAGAAAAACCCAGGATCTGTTCAACAAGCATGTGAAGAATGCGAAGGTATGAGTCTCATGAGGGCAGATCCTAGACCTAACCGAGACCTAACATGCGTTATCCTCTAAAATATTGGTCGAAACCAGGTTTAATGGACTGTTACAGTGATGTACTACATTACTACGTGATCCAAACCAGAAAAAGCCCCGAATCTGGCCATCAAGTATGAGAAATATGCGAATGTACAAGCCTGATGAGAGCAAATCCCAGACCTAACCTAGACCTAACATGAGTTATTCTCTAAAATATTGATCGATACCAGGTTCAATGGACTGTTTCAGTGTGGTACCACATTAGTACGTGATCCAAACCAGAAAAAACCCAGGATCTGTTCAGCAAGCATGTGAAGAATGCGAAGGTATGAGTCTGATGAGGGCAAATCCCACACCTAACCGAGTCCTAACCGGCGTTATCCTTTAAAATGTTGATCGAGACCAGGATTAATCGACTGTTTCAGTGCGGTACCACTTTACTACGTGATCCAAACCAGAAAAAGCCCCTGAATCTGGCCATCAAGTATGAGAAATATGCGAACATACGAGCCTAATGAGAGCAAATCCCAGACCTAACCAAGACCTAACATGCGTTATTCACTAGAATATTGATCGATACCAGGTTTAATCGACTGTTGGAGTGTGGTACCACATTACTACGTGACCCAAACCAAAAAAAAACCAAGGATCTGTACAACAAGTATGTGAAGAATGCGAAAGTACGAGCCTGACGAGGGCAAATCCCAGACCTATCCCAGACATAACTTGCGTTATCGTCTAAAATATTGATCGATACCAGGTTTAATCCAACGTTTCAGTGTGGTACCACTTTACTACGTGATCCAAACCAGAAAAAGCCAGGGATCTGTTCAACAAGTATGTGAAATATGCGAAAGTATGAGTCTGATGAGGGCAAACCCAGGCCTAACCTAGACCTAACATGCGTTATCCTCTAAAATACTGATCGAAACCAGGTTTCATGGACTGTTTCAGTGTGGTACCACGTTACTACGTGATCCAGACCAGTGAAAACCCAGAATCTGGCCATCAAGTTTGAGAAATATGCGAAGGTACGAGCCTGATGAGAGCAAATCCCAGACCTAACCAAGACCTAACATGCGTTATCCTCTAAAATATTGATCGAAACCCGGTTTAATGGACCGTTTCAGTGTGGTACCACATTACTACGTGATCCAAACCAGAAAAAAGCCCAGGATCTGTCCAACAAGTATGTGAAGAATGCGAAAGTATGAGCCAGCTGAGGGCAAATCCCAGGCCTAACCTAGATCTAACATGCGTTATCCTCTAAAATATTGATCGAAACCAGGTTTAATCGACTGCTTCAGTGTGGTACTACATTACTACCTGATCCAAACCAGAAAAATACCCAGGATCTGTTCAACAAGTATGTGAAGAACGCGAAAATATGACCCTGATGAGGGCAAATCCCAGGCCCGACCTAGACATAACATGCGTTATCCCCTAAAATATTGATCGAAACCAGGTTTAACGAACTGTTTCAGTGTGATACCACATTACTGCGTGATCCAATCCAGAAAGAGCCCAGGATCTAGCCATCAAGTATGAGAAATATGCGAAATTATGAGCCTGATTAGGGCAAATCCTAGACCTAACCCAGACCTAACATGCGTTATCCTCCAAAATATTTATCAAGACCAGGTTTAGTTGAATGTTTCAGTGTGGTACCACATTACTACGTGATCCAAACCAGAAAAAACCCAGGATCCGTTCAACAAGTATGTGAAGAATGCGAAAGTATGAGTCTGATGAAGGAAAATCCCAGGCCTAACCTAGACCTAACTTGCGTTATCCTCAAAAATATTGATCGAAACCAGGTTTAATCGACTGTTTCAGTGTGGTCCCACATTACTACCAGATCCAAACCAGAAAAATACCCAGGATCTGTTCAACAAGTATGTGAATAACGCGATAATATGACCCTGATGTGGGTAAATCCCAGGCCAAACCTAGACGTAACATGCGTTATCCTCTAAAATATTTATCAAGACCAGGTTTAATCGACTGTTTCAGTCTGGTACCACATTACTACGTGATCCAAACCAGAAAAAGCCTAGAATCCGTTGAACAAGTCTGTGAAGAATGCGTAAGTATGTGTCTGATGAAGGAAAATCCCAGGCCAAACCTAGACCTAACATGCGTTATCCTCAAAAATATTGATCGAAACCAGGTTTAATCGACTGTTTCAGTGTGGTACCACATTACTACCAGATCCAAACCGGAAAAATACCCAGGATCTGTTCAACAAGTATGTGAAGAACGCGAAAATATGACCCTGAGGAGGGCAAATCCCAGGCCAAACCTAGACATAACATGCGTTATCCTCTAAAATATTGATCTAAACCAGGTTTAATCGACTGGTTCAGTGTGGTACCACATTACTACGTGATCCAAACCAGAAAAAAAACCCAGGATCCGTTCAACAAGTATGTGAAGAATGCGAAAACATGAGTCTGATGAAGGAAAATCCCAGGCCGAACCTAGACCTAACATGCATTATCGTCTAAAATATTGATTGAAACCAGGTTTGATCGACTGTTTCAGTCTGGTACCACATTACTACGTGATCCAAACCAGAAAAAAACCCAGGATCTGTTCAACAAGTATGTGAAGAATGCGAAAGTATGAGCCTGATGAGGGCAATTCCCAGACCTATCCCAGACCTAACTTGCGTTATCCTCTAAAATATTGATCGAAACTAGGTTTAATTTACTGTTTCAGTGTGGTACCACACTACTACGTGATCCAATCCAGAAAAAGCCCAGGTTCTAGCCATGAAGTATGAGAAATATGCGATATTATGAGCCTGATTAGGGCAAATCCTAGACCTAACCCAGATCTAACATGCGTTATCCTCTAAAATATTTATCAAGACCAGGTTTAATTGAATGTTTCAGTGTGGTACCACATTACTACGTGATCCAAACCTGAAAAAACCCAGGATCTGTTCAACAAGTATGTGGAGAATGCGAAAGTATGTGTCTGATGAGGGCAAATCCCAGGCCTAACCTAGATATAACATGCGTTATCCTCTAAAATATTGAACGAAACCAGGTTAAATGGACTGTTTCAGTGTGGTACCACATTACTACGTGATCCAAACCAGATAAAACCCAGGATCCGTTCAACAAGTATGTGAAGAATGCGAAAGTATGTGTCTGATGAGGGCAAATCCCAGGCCAAACCTAGATCTAGCATGCGTTATCCTCAAAAATATTGATCGAAACCAGGTTTAATGGACTTTTTCAGTGTGGTACCACATTACTACGTGATCCAAACCAGATAAAACCCAGGATCCGTTCAACAAGTATGTGAAGAATGCGAAAGTATGTATCTGATGAGGGCAAATCCCAGACCTAACCATGACCTAACATGCGTTATTCTCTAAAATATTGATCAAAACCAGGTTTAATGGACTGTTTCAGTGTGCTACCACATTACTACGTGATCCAAACCAGAAAAAAACCCGGAATCCGTTCAACAAGTATGTGAAGAAAGCGAAAGTATGTGTCTGATGAGGGCAAATCCCAGGCCTAACCTTGACAGAACATGCGTTATCCTCTAAAATATTGATCGAAACCAGGTTTAATGGACTGTTTCAGTGTGCTACCACATTACTACGTGATCCAAACTAGAAAAAACCCAGGATCCGTTCAACAAGTATGTGAAGAATGCGAAAGTATGTGTCTGATGAGGGCAAATCCCAGGCCTAACCTAGACCTAACATGCGTTACCCTCAAAAATATAGATCGAAACCAGGTTTAATGGACTGTTTCAGTGTGCTACCACATTACTACGTGATCCAAACCAGAAAAAACCCAGGATCCGTTCAACAAGTATGTGAAGAATGCGAATGTATGTGTCTGATGAGGGCAAATCCTAGGCCTAACCTAGACAGAACATGCGTTATCCTCTAAAATATTGATCGAAACCAGGTTTAATGGACTGTTTCAGTGTGCTACCACATTACTACGTGATCCAAACCAGATAAAACCCAGGATCCGTTCAACAAGTATGTGAAGAATGCGAAAGTATGTATCTGATGAGGGCAAATCCCAGGCCTAACCTAGACCTAACATGCGTTACTCTCAAAAATACTGATCGAAACCAGGTTTAATCGACTGTTTCAGTGTGGTACCACATTACTATGTGATCCAAACCAGAAAAAAACCCAGGATCTGTACAACAAGTATGTGAAGAACGCGGAAATATGACCCTGATGAGGGCAAATCCCGGGCCTAACCTAGACCTAACATGAGTTATCCTCAAAAATATTGATCGAAACCAGGTTTAATCGACTGTTTCAGTGTGGTACCACATTACTATGTGATCCAAACCAGAAAAAAACCCAGGATCTGTACAACAAGTATGTGAAGAACGCGGAAATATGACCCTGATGAGGGCAAATCCCGGGCCTAACCTAGACCTAACATGAGTTATCCTCAAAAATATTGATCGAAACCAGGTTTAATCGACTGTTTCAGTGTGGTACCACATTACTATGTGATCCAAACCAGAAAAAAACCCAGGATCTGTACAACAAGTATGTGAAGAACGCGGAAATATGACCCTGATGAGGGCAAATCCCGGGCCTAACCTAGACCTAACATGAGTTATCCTCAAAAATATTGATCGAAACCAGGTTTAATCGACTGTTTCAGTGTGGTACCACATTACTACGGGATCCAAACCAGAAAAAGCCCAGAATCTGGCCACCAAGTATGAGAAATATGCGAAAGTACGAGCCTGATCAGGGCAAATCCCAGACCTATCCCAGACCTAACGTGCGTTGTCATCTAAAATATTGATGGAAACCAGGTTTAATTTACTGTTTCAGAGTGGTACCACAATACTACGTGATCCAATCCAGAAAAAGCCCAGGATCTAGCCATGAAGTATGAGAAATATGCGAAATTATGAGCCTGATTAGGGCAAATCCTAGACATAACCCAGATCTAACATGCGTTATCCTCTAAAATATTTATCAAGACCAGGTTTAATTGAATGTTTCAGTGTGGTACCACAATACTACGGGATCCAAACCAGAAAAAGCCCAGAATCTGGCCACCAAGTATGAGAAATATGCGAAAGTACGAGCCTGATCAGGGCAAATCCCAGACCTAACTTGCGTTGTCCTCTAAAATATTGATCGAAACCAGGTTTAATCGACTGTTTCAGTGTGGTACCACATTAGTATGTGATCCAAACCAGAAAAATACCCAGGATCTGTTCAACAAGTATGTGAAGAACGCGGAAATATGACCCTGATGAGGGCAAATCCCGGGCCTAACCTAGACCTAACATGAGTTATCCTCAAAAATATTGATCGAAACCAGGTTTAATCGACTGTTTCAGTGTGGTACCACATTACTACGGGATCCAAACCAGAAAAAGCCCAGAATCTGGCCACCAAGTATGAGAAATATGCGAAAGTACGAGCCTGATCAGGGCAAATCCCAGACCTATCCCAGACCTAACATGCGTTATCCTCAAAGATATTGATCGAAACCAGGTTTAATCGACTGCTTCAGTGTGGTACCACATTACTACCTGATCCAAACCAGAAAAATACCCAGGATCTGTTCAACAAGTATGTGAAGAACGCTAAAATATGACCCTGATGAGGGCAAATCCCAGACCTATCCCAGACCTAACTTGCGTTGTCCTCTAAAATATTGATCGAAACCAGGTTTAATGGACTGTTTCAGTGTGGTACCACAATACTACGGGATCCAAACCAGAAAAAGCCCAGGATCCGTTCAACAAGTATGTGACGAATGCGAATGTATGTGTCTGATGAGGGCAAATCCTAGGCCTAACCTAGACAGAACGTGCGTTATCCTCTAAAATATTGATCGAAACCAGGTTTAATCGACTGTTTCAGTGTGGTACCACATTACTATGTGATCCAAACCAGAAAAAAACCCAGGATCTGTACAACAAGTATGTGAAGAACGCGGAAATATGACCCTGATGAGGGCAAATCCCGGGCCTAACCTAGACCTAACATGAGTTATCCTCGAAAATATTGATCGAAACCAGGTTTAATCGACTGTTTCAGTGTGGTACCACATAACTACGGGATCCAAACCAGAAAAAGCCCAGAATCTGGCCACCAAGTATGAGAAATATGCGAATGTACGAGCCTGATCAGGGCAAATCCCAGACCTATCCCAGACCTAACTTGCGTTGTCCTCTAAAATATTGATCGAAACCAGGTTTAATCGACTGTTTCAGTGTGGTACCACATTACTATGTGATCCAAACAAGAAAAAAACCCAGGATCTGTACAACAAGTATATGAAGAATGCGAAAGTATGGGCCTGACGAGGGCAAATCCCGGACCTATCCCAGACATAACTTGCGTTATCTTCTAAAATATTGATCGAGAACAGGTTTAACCGACTATTTCAGTGTGGTACCACATTACTGCGTGATCCAAACCAGAAAAATACCCAGGATCTGTTCAACAAGTATGTGAAGAACGCGGAAATATGACCCTGATGAGGGCAAATCCCGGGCCTAACCTAGACCTAACATGCGTTATCCTCAAAGATATTGATCGAAACCAGGTTTAATCGACTGCTTCAGTGTGGTACCACATTACTACCTGATCCAAACCAGAAAAATACCCAGGATCTGTTCAACAAGTATGTGAAGAACGCGAAAATATGACCCTGATGAGGGCAAATCTCAGACCTATACCAGACCTAACTTGCGTTGTCCTCTAAAATATTGATGGAAACCAGGTTTAATTTACTGTTTCAGAGTGGTACCACAATACTACGTGATCCAATCCAGAAAAAGCCCAGGATCTAGCCATGAAGTATGAGAAATATGCGAAATTATGAGCCTGATCAGGGCAAATCCTAGACATAACCCAGATCTAACATGCGTTATCCTCTAAAATATTTATCAAGTCCAGGTTTAATTGAATGTTTCAGTGTGGTACCACAATACTACGGGATCCAAACCAGAAAAAGCCCAGAATCTGGCCACCAAGTGTGAGAAGTATGCGAAAGTACGAGCCTGATCAGGGCAAATCCCAGACCTAACTTGCGTTGCCCTCTAAAATATTGATCGAAACCAGGTTTAATCGACTGTTTCAGTGTGGTACCACAATACTATGTGATCCAAACCAGAAAAATACCCAGGATCTGTTCAACAAGTATGTTAAGAACGCGGAAATATGACCCTGATGAGGGCAAATCCCGGGCCTAACCTAGACCTAACATGCGTTATCCTCAAAGATATTGATCGAAACCAGGTTTAATCGACTGCTTCAGTGTGGTACCACATTACTACCTGATCCAAACCAGAAAAATACCCAGGATCCGTTCAACAAGTATGTGAAGAATGCGAAAGTATGTGTCTGATGAGGGCAAATCCCAGGCCTAACCTAGACATAATATGCGTTATTCTCTAAAATATTGATCGAAACCAGGTTTAATGGACTGTTTCAGTGTGGTACCACATTACTACGTGATCCAAAGCAGAAAAATACCCAGGATCCGTTCAACAAGTATGTGAAGAATGCGAAAGTATGTGTCTGATGAGGGCAAATCCCAGGCCTAACCTAGACATAATATGCGTTATCCTCTAAAATATTGATCGAAACCAGGTTAAATGTACTGTTTCAGTGTGGTACCACATTACTACAGGATCCAAACTAGAAAAAGTCCAGAATCTGGCCATCAAGTATGAGAAATGTGCGAAAGTACGAGCCTGATGAGAGGAAATCCCAGACCTAACCATGACCTAACATGCGTTATTCTCTAAAATATTGATCGAAACCAGGTTTAATGGACTGTTTCAGTGTGGTACCACATTACTACGTGATCCAAACCAGAAAAAACCCAGGATCTGTTCAACAAGTATGTGAAAAACGCGAAACTATGAGCCTGATGAGGGCAAATCCCAGAGCTATCCCAGACCCAACATGCGTTATCCTCTAAAACATTTATCAAGACCAGGTTTAATTGAATGTTTCAGTGTGGTACCACATTACTACCTGATCCAAACCAGAAAAAACCCAGGATCTGTACAACAAGTATGTGAAGAATGCGAAAGTATGAGCCTGACGAGGGCAAATCCCGGACCTATCCCAGACATAACTTGCGTTGTCCTCTAAAATATTGATCGAAACCAGGTTTAATCGACTATTTCAGTGTGGTACCGCATTACTACCTGATCCAAACCAGAAAAATACCCAGGATCTGTTCAACAAGTATGAGAAGAACGCGAAAATATGAGCCTGATGAGGGCAAATCCCAGAGCTATCCCAGACCCAACATGCGTTATCCTCTAAAACATTTATCAAGACCAGGCTTAGTTGAATGTTTCAGTGTGGTACCACATTACTACGTGATCCAAACCACAAGAAACCCAGGATCCGTTCAACAAGTATGTGACGAATGCGAAAGTATGTGTCTGATGAGGGCAAATCCCAGGCCTAACCTAGATTTAACATGCGTTATCCTCTAAAATATTGATCGAAACCAGGTTAAATGGACTGTTTCAGTGTGGTACCACATTACTACATGATCCAAACCAGAAAAAACCCAGGATCTGTTCAACAAGTATGTGAAAAACGCGAAACTATGACCCTGATGAAGGCAAATCCCAGACCTAACCTAGACATAACATGCGTTGTCCTCCAAAATATTGATCGAAACCAGGTTTAATGGGCTGTTTCAGTGTGGTACCACAATACTACGGTATCCGAACTAGAAAAAGCCCAGAATCTGGCCACCAAGTATGAGAAATATGCGAAAGTACGAGCCTGATCAGGGCAAATCCCAGACCTAACCTAGACCTAACATGCATTATCCTCTAAAATATTGATCGAAACCAGGTTTAATCGACTGTTTCAGTGTGGTACCACATTACTACAGGATCCAAACTGGAAAAAGCCCAGAGTCTGGCCAACAAGTATGAGATATATGCGAAAGTACGAGCGTGATGAGAGCAAATCCCAGACCTAACCATGACCTAACATGCGTTATTCTCTAAAATATTGATCGAAACCAGCTTTAATGGACTGTTTCAGTGTGGTACCACATTACTACGTGATCCAAACCAGAAAAAACCCAGGATCTGTTCAAGAAGTATGTGAAAAACGCAAAACTATGAGCCTGATGAGGGCAAATCCCAGACCTATCCCAGATCTAACATGCGTTATCCTGTAAAATATTTATCAAGACCAGGTTTAATTGAATGTTTCAGTGTGGTACCACATTACTACGTGATCCAAAACACAAAAAACCCAGAATCCGTTCAACAAGTATGTGAAGAATGCGAAAGTATGAGCCTGACGAGGGCAAATCCCGGACCTATCCCAGACATAACTTGCGTTGTCCTCAAAAATATTGATCGAAACCAGGTTTAATCGACTGTTTCAGTGTGGTACCACATTACTACCTGACCCAAACCAGAAAAATACCCAGGATCTGTTCAACAAGTATGTGAAGAACGCGAAAATATGGCCCTGATGAGGGCAAATCCCGGGCCTAACCATGACCTAACATGCGTTATTCTCTAAAATATTGATCGAAACCAGGTTTAATCGATTGTTTCAGTGTGGTACCACATTACTATGTGATCCAAACCAGAAAAAAACCCAGGATCTGTACAACAAGTATGTGAAGAATGCGAAAGTATGAGCCTGACGAGGGCAAATCCCGGACCTATCCCAGACATAACTTGCGTTATCCTCTAAAATATTGATCGAAATCAGGTTTAATCGACTGCTTCAGTGTGGTACCACATTACTACCTGATCCAAACCAGAAAAATACCCAGGATCTGTTCAACAAGTATGTGAAGAACGCGAAAATATGACCCTGATGAGGGCAAATCCCAGACGTATACCAGACTTAACTTGCGTTGTCCTCTAAAATATTGATGGAAACCAGGTTTAATTGACTGTTTCAGTGTGGTACCACATTACTACGTGATGCAATCCAGAAAAAGCCCTGGATCTAGCCATCAAGTATGAGTAATATGCGAAAGTATGAGCCTGATGAGGGCAAATCCTAGACCTAACCCAGACCTAACATGCGTTATCCTCTAAAATATTTATCAAGACCAGGTTTAATTGAATGCTTCAGTGTGGTACCACATTACTACGTGATCCAAACCTGAAAAAACCAAGGATCTGTTCAACAAGAATGTGGAGAATGCGAAAGTATGTGTCTGATGAGGGCAAATCCCAGGCCTAACCTAGACATAACATGCGCTATCCTCTAAAATATTGATCGAAACCAGGATAAATGGACTGTTTCAATGTGGTACCACATTACTACGTGATCTAAACCAGAAAAAACCCAGGATCTGTTCAACAAGTATGTGAAAAACGCGAAACTATGAGCCTGATGAGGGCAAATCCCAGACCTATCCCAGACCTAACATGCGTTATCCTCTAAAATATTTATCAAGAACAGGTTTAATTGAATGTTTCAGTGTGGTACCACATTACCACGTGATCAAAGCACAAAAAACACAGGATCCGTTCAACAAGTATGTGACGAATGCGAAAGTATGTGTCTGATGAGGGCAAATCCCAGGCCTAACCTAGATCTAACATGCGTTATCCTCAAAAATATTGATGGAAACCAGGTTTAATTGACTGTTTCAGTGTGGTACCACATTACTACGTGATCCAATCCAGAAAAAAACCCAGGATCTGTACAACAAGTATGTGAAGAATGCGGAAATATGACCCTGATGAGGGCATATCCCAGGCCTAACCTAGACATAACATGCGTTATCCTCTAAAATATTGATCGAAACCAGGTTAAATGGACTGTTTTAGTGTGGTACCGCATTACTACGTGATCCAAACCAGAAAAATACCCAGGATCTGTTCAACAAGTATGTGAAGAACGCGGAAATATGACCCTGATGAGGGCATATCCCAGGCCTAACCTAGACATAACATGCGTTATCCTCTAAAATATTGATCGAAACCAGGTTAAATGGCCTGTTTTAGTGTGGTACCGCATTACTACAGGATCCAAACTAGAAAAAGTCCAGAATCTGGCCATCAAGTATGAGAAATATGCGAAAGTACGAGCCGGATGAGAGCAAATCCCAGACCTATCCCAGACCCAACATGCGTTATCCTCTAAAACATTTATCAAGACCAGGTTTAATTGAATGTTTCAGTGTGGTACCACATTACTACGTGATCCAAACCACAAAAAACCCAAGATCCGTTCAACAAGTATGTGACGAATGCGAAAGTATGTGTCTGATGAGGGCAAATGCCAGGCCTAACCTAGATCTAACATGCGTTATCCTCAAAAATATTGATCGAAACCAGGTTTAATGGACTTTTTCAGTGTGGTACCACATCACTACGTGATCCAAACCAGAAAAATACCCAGGATCCGTTCACCAAGTATGTGAAGAATGCGAAAGTATGTGTCTGATGAGGGAAAATCCGAGGCCTAACCTAGACCTAACATGCGTTATCCTCTAAAATATTGATCGAAACAAGGTTTAATGGACTGTTTCAGTGTGCTACCACATTACTACGTGATCCAAACCAGAAAAAACACAGGATCCGTTCAACAAGTATGTGAAGAATGCGAAAGTATGTGTCTGATGAGGGCAAATCCCAGGCCTAACCTAGACAGAACATGCGTTATCCTCTAAAATATTGATCGAAACCAGGTATAATGGACTGTTTCAGTGTGCTACCACATTACTACGTGATCCAAACCAGAAAAAACTCAGGATCCGTTCAACAAGTATGTGAAGAATGCGAAAGTATGACCCTGAACGAGGGCAAATCCCGGACCTATCCCAGACATAACTTGCCTTATCCTCTAAAATATTGGTCGAAACCAGGTTTAATCGACTATTTCAGTGTGGTACCACATTACTACGTGATCCAAACCAGAAAAAGGCCTGGATCTAGCCATCAAGTGTGAGTAATATGCGAAAGTATGAGCCTGATCAGGGGCAAGTCCTAGACCTAACCCAGACCTAACATGCGTTATCCTCTAAAATATTTATCAAGACCAGGTTTAATTGAATGTTTCAGTGTGGTACCACATTACTACGTGATCCAAACCTGAAAAAATCCAGGATCTGTTCAACAAGTATGTGGAGAATGCGAAAGTATGTGTCTGATGAGGGCAAATCCCAGGCCTAACCTAGACATAACATGCGTTATCCTCTAAAATATTGATCGAAACCAGGTTAACTGGATTGTTTTAGTGTGGTACCGCTTTACTACAGGATCCAAACTAGAAAAAGTCCAGAATCTGGCCATCAAGTATGAGAAATATGCGAAAGAAATATACGAGCCGGATGAGAGCAAATCCCAGACCTATCCCAGACCCAACATGCGTTATCCTCTAAAACATTTATCAAGACCAGGTTTAATTGAATGTTTCAGTGTGGTACCACATTACTACGTGATCCAAACCACAAAAAACCCAGGATCCGTTCAACAAGTATGTGACGAATGCGAAAGTATGTGTCTGATGAGGGCAAATCCCAGGCCTAACCTAGATCTAACATGCGTTATCCTCAAAAATATTGATCGAAACCAGGTTTAATGGACTTTTTCAGTGTGGTACCACATCACTACGTGATCCAAACCAGAAAAATACCCAGGATCCGTTCAACAAGTATGTGAAGAATGCGAAAGTATGTGTCTGATGAGGGAAAATCCCCAGGCCTAACCTAGACCTAACATGCGTTATCCACTAAAATATTGATCGAAACAAGGTTTAATGGACTGTTTCAGTGTGCTACCACATTACTACGTGATCCAAACCAGAAAAAACACAGGATCCGTTCAACAAGTATGTGAAGAATGCGAAAGTATATGTCTGATGAGGGAAAATCCCAGGCCTAACCTAGACCTAACATGCGTTATCCTCTAAAATATTGATCGAAACAAGGTTTAATGGACTGTTTCAGTGTGCTACCACATTACTACGTGATCCAATCCAGAAAAAAACCCTGGATCTGTACAACAAGTATGTGAAGAATGCGAAAGTATGAGCCTGACGAGGGCAAATCCCGGACCTATCCCAGACATAACTTGCGTTATCCTCTAAAATATTGATCGAAACCAGGTTTAATCGACTATTTCAGTGTGGTACCGCATTACTACGTGATCCAAACCAGAAAAATACCCAGGATCTGTTCAACAAGTATGTGAAGAACGCGGAAATATAACCCTGATGAGGGCAAATCCCAGGCCTAACCTAGACATAACATGCGTTATCCTCTACAATATTGATCGAAACCAGGTTAAATGGACTGTTTTAGTGTGGTACCGCATTACTACAGGATCCAAACTAGAAAAAGACCAGAATCTGGCCATCAAGTATGAGAAATATGCGAAAGTACGAGCCGGATGAGAGCAAATCCCAGACCTATCCCAGACCCAACATGCGTTATCCTCTAAAACATTTATCAAGACCAGGTTTAATTGAATGTTTCATTGTGGTACCACATTACTACGTGATCCAAACCACATAAAACCCAGGATCCGTTCAACAAGTATGTGACGAATGCGAAAGTATGTGTCTGATGAGGGCAAATCCCAGGCCTAACCTAGATCTAACATGCGTTATCCTCAAAAATATTGATCGAAACCAGGTTTAATGGACTTTTTCAGTGTGGTACCACATCACTACGTGATCCAAACCAGAAAAATACCCAGGTTCCGTTCAACAAGTATGTGAAGAATGCGAAAGTATGTGTCTGATGAGGGAAAATCCCAGGCCTAACCTAGACCTAACATGCGTTATCCTCTAAAATATTGATCGAAACAAGGTTTAATGGACTGTTTCAGTGTGCTACCACATTACTACGTGATCCAAACCAGAAAAAACTCAGGATCCGTTCAACAAGTATGTGAAGAATGCGAAAGTATGAGCCTGAACGAGGGCAAATCCCGGACCTATCCCAGACATAACTTGCCTTATCGTCTAAAATATTGGTCGAAACCAGGTTTAATCGACTATTTCAGTGTGGTACCACATTACTACGTGATCCAAACCAGAAAAATACCCAGGATCTGTTCAACAAGTATGTGGAGAACGCGGAAATATGAGCCTGACGAGGGCAAATCCCGGACCAATCCCAGACATAACTTGCGTTATCCTCTAAAATATTGGTCGAAACCAGGTTTAATCGACTATTTCAGTGTGGTACCACATTACTACGTGATCCAAACCAGAAAAAACACAGGATCCGTTCAACAAGTATGTGAAGAATGCGAAAGTATGTGTCTGATGAGGGCAAATCCCAGGCCTAACCTAGACAGAACATGCGTTATCCTCTAAAATATTGATCGAAACCAGGTATAATGGACTGTTTCAGTGTGCTACCACATTACTACGTGATCCAAACCAGAAAAAACTCAGGATCCGTTCAACAAGTATGTGAAGAATGCGAAAGTATGAGCCTGAACGAGGGCAAATCCCGGACCTATCCCAGACATAACTTGCCTTATCCTCTAAAATATTGGTCGAAACCAGGTTTAATCGACTATTTCAGTGTGGTACCACATTACTACGTGATCCAAACCAGAAAAATACCCAGGATCTGTTCAACAAGTATGTGGAGAACGCGGAAATATGAGCCTGACGAGGGCAAATCCCGGACCTATCCCAGACATAACTTGCGTTATCCTCTAAAATATTGGTCGAAACCAGGTTTAATCGACTATTTCAGTGTGGTACCACATTACTACGTGATCCAAACCAGAAAAAGGCCTGGATCTAGCCATCAAGTATGAGTAATATGCGAAAGTATGAGCCTGATGAGGGGCAAATCCTAGACCTAACCCAGACCTAACATGCGTTATCCTCTAAAATATTTATCAAGACCAGGTTTAATTGAATGTTTCAGTGTGGTACCACATTACTACGTGATCCAAACCTGAAAAAATCCAGGATCTGTTCAACAAGTATGTGGAGAATGCGAAAGTATGTGTCTGATGAGGGCAAATCCCAGGCCTAACCTAGACATAACATGCGTTATCCTCTAAAATATTGATCGAAACCAGGTTAAATGGACTGTTTTAGTGTGGTACCGCTTTACTACAGGATCCAAACTAGAAAAAGTCCAGAATCTGGCCATCAAGTATGAGAAATATGCGAAAGAAATATACGAGCCGGATGAGAGCAAATCCCAGACCTATCCCAGACCCAACATGCGTTATCCTCTAAAACATTTATCAAGACCAGGTTTAATTGAATGTTTCATTGTGGTACCACATTACTACGTGATCCAAACCACAAAAAACCCAGGATCCGTTCAACAAGTATGTGACGAATGCGAAAGTATGTGTCTGATGAGGGCAAATCCCAGGCCTAACCTAGATCTAACATGCGTTATCCTCAAAAATATTGATCGAAACCAGGTTTAATGGACTTTTTCAGTGTGGTACCACATCACTACGTGATCCAAACCAGAAAAATACCCAGGATCCGTTCAACAAGTATGTGAAGAATGCGAAAGTATGTGTCTGATGAGGGAAAATCCCAGGCCTAACCTAGACCTAACATGCGTTATCCTCTAAAATATTGATCGAAATTTGGTTTAATGGACTGTTTCAGTGTGCTACCACATTACTACGTGATCCAAACCAGAAAAAACTCAGGATCCGTTCAACAAGTATGTGAAGAATGCGAAAGTATGAGCCTGAACGAGGGCAAATCCCGGACCTATCCCAGACATAACTTGCCTTATCCTCTAAAATATTGGTCGAAACCAGGTTTAATCGACTATTTCAGTGTGGTACCACATTACTACGTGATCCAAACCAGAAAAAACTCAGGATCCGTTCAACAAGTATGTGAAGAATGCGAAAGTATGAGCCTGACGAGGGCAAATCCCGGACCAATCCCAGACATAACTTGCGTTATCCTCTAAAATATTGGTCGAAACCAGGTTTAATCGACTATTTCAGTGTGGTACCACATTACTACGTGATCCAAACCAGAAAAAGGCCTGGATCTAGCCATCAAGTATGAGTAATATGCGAAAGTATGAGCCTGATGAGGGGCAAATCCTAGACCTAACCCAGACCTAACATGCGTTATCCTCTAAAATATTTATCAAGACCAGGTTTAATTGAATGTTTCAGTGTGGTACCACATTGCTACGTGATCCAAACCTGAAAAAATCCGGGATCTGTTCAACAAGTATGTGGAGAATGCGAAAGTATGTGTCTGATGAGGGCAAATCCCAGGCCTAACCTAGACATAACATGCGTTATCCTCTAAAATATTGATCGAAACCAGGTTAAATGGACTGTTTTAGTGTGGTACCGCATTACTACAGGATCCAAACTAGAAAAAGTCCAGAATCTGGCAATCAAGTATGAGAAATATGCGAAAGTACGAGCCGGATGAGAGCAAATCCCAGACCTATCCCAGACCCAACATGCGTTATCCTCTAAAACATTTATCAAGACCAGGTTTAATTGAATGTTTCAGTGTGGTACCACATTACTACGTGATCCAAACCACAAAAAACCCAGGACCCGTTCAACAAGTATGTGACGAATGCGAAAGTATGTGTCTGATACGTGGTCAATACACTCTTCCCAATTGGGGAGAGGGGACCACGTCCTCCGGCGGCGGCGGCTGTCCCAGTGGAGTGGACGGCCGAGCTGGGGGTCACGCAGGAGGAGCTGGCAGCGGCCATCAGACGGCTCGGGGTTCGTAACACGGCCCCGGGTCCGGATGGTGTGCCCGGCCGGGTTTGGGTCTTGACCCAGGGCGTCCTTGGGGCCGACCTCAGGCGGTTGTTCGACCGCTGCCTGAGGGACGGGCGGTTCCCCCCCAGTTGGAAGGTGGCGAGGATGGTCCTCCTCCGGAAGGAGGGTCGGCCCGCGGAGTCTCCCTCCGCATACCGGCCCATTTGTCTCCTCGACGAGGTGGGCAAGCTCTTCGAGCGTGTGATTGCTGCCCGCCTCGTCGAGCACCTGTTGCGGGGTGATCCCGGTCTGGCCGACTGCCAGTTCGGTTTCCGGGGGGGCCGATCGACTATCGACGCGATAGGTCGTGTGAGGGCCCTCTCGGAGGCGGCCGTCTCCCGGGGAGGGGTGGCATTGGCAATATCCTTGGATATTGCCAATGCCTTTAACACCCTCCCCTGGGAAGAGATAAGGAGGGGACTCGAATATCATCGAGTCCCCCCTTGTCTCAGGGCGGTCGTCGGGGATTATCTCCGCGGCAGGTGGATCGAGTATCCGGGCCGGGATGGTGCCATGCGGAGGGAGGTGTACTGCGGTGTTCCGCAGGGGTCGGTCCTCGGGCCACTCCTGTGGAACATCGCGTACGACTCGGTGTTGCGGGCCGGCCTCCCCGACGGCGTCAGCACGGTGTGTTATGCGGATGACACACTGGTGCTGGCCGTCGGGGCGCACTGGGGGAGGGCCATGCGTCGCGCGGAGGAGGGGTCGCAACGCGTCGTCGACCGGATCAGGGGGATGGGTATGACGGTGGCGGTCCATAAGACCGAGGTGATTGCGTTTCATTCACCTCGGCAGGATCCGCCACCCCCTCTGATCCGGGTGGGTGGGGCTGACATCGAGGTGAAGCCCCAGATCAGGTATCTGGGGCTGATCCTCAATAGCCACTGGCGTTTCGAGGAGCATTTCCGCTGCCTGGTCCCCCGGTTGGAAAGGATGGTTGCGGCTCTGGGCCGGATCCTGCCCAACCTGGGGGGCCCGGCGGGCCGAGTTCGTCGCCTCTATGTGGCAATGGTCCAGTCGGTGGCCCTATACGGGGCCCCCGTCTGGGCGGACGACCTGGCTGCCTCCCGGCGCAGCATGACTATGCTGCGTCGGGTGCAGAGGCGCATGGCGCTCAGGGTCGTCCGCGGGTATCGGACCGTGTCACATGAAGCGGCGACGGTTCTAGCGGGGATGCCGCCCATGGACCTGCTCGCGCGGTCGCACGCGGTGATGTACCGGCACCGCGTCGACCGTCGCGCGGGGGTGGGGGCGGTCCCGGGCGGGCAGGAACCTGCTTGGGGCGATTTGAAGCGCCAGGCCCGGCAGTCCGTGTTGCTCGCGTGGCAGGAGCGGCTGGCTCTGCCAACCGCGGGGCACCGGACTGTCGGGGCTGTTCGGCCACTCCTGAAGGAGTGGCTGGACAGAGGCCATGGCAGCCTCACCTACCGGCTGGCACAGGTATTTTCCGGGCATGGCAGCTTCGGAAGATACCTGTGCCGGATAGGGAAGGAGCCGACGGCGCGTTGCTGCCACTGCGACGCTGAGCAGGACACGGCGGATCATACCCTGGAGGTATGCCCCGCGTGGGAGGGGGAGCGCCGTGTCCTGGTTGGCGTCGACGGGCGGGATGTCTCGCTGCCGGGCGTGGTGCGCGCCATGCTCGGCAGCGAGGAGAAGTGGAGGGCCGTGGCCTCCTTCTGCGAGAACGTAATGTTGCGGCGCGCTGAAGCTCGCGCTCGTGCGGTGGCCCGAGGTCGTCGCCCGGTCGCGAGGCGTCGCGGGCGGCCGCCTCGGCGTGGCGGATGACCTAGGCTGGGAGGGGGGTCCTGAGGGGACCCTCCTCCCGCCAGGCGGCGCCGGGTCGGACCGGTTAGGGGTAGGAGTGCTTCCCCCTACCGGTCCGACGCAAGGGGAGGCACCCTCGGCGGTCTGGTGCGGCCATGAACGGCCGGCCGCCGAGGGGTGGAAACGGGGTCGCGGGCGGTTGCGAGTTGGGGCTCGCAGCCGCCACTAAACGCGGCCCGGGACGGATAGCGGCGGGATGGAGTGGCCCCGTCCCGCCGCTATGAGGCAGTGTGTCTACTGGGGGGACCGATTGTCTCCCCGGGGGATGGGCGCGAAAGCGCGGGCACGGGGAGGATACCGGAAGAATGCTTCGAGCGATTCCCGGTATCCTCCCAAAGCGTGCCGAAGGGTCACCGTGGGGTTTTTAGTGGGTAGGCCCCCCCCCGCCTGTCGTTGTACGGGCGCGGGGAATCCCACACACCCCACCCACCTCTCCCCAAGGAGGTGGGAGGAAGTCTTTCGAAGATTTTCCCCACGACAAAAAAAAAAAAAAAAAAAAAAGTATGTGTCTGATGAGGGCAAATCCCAGGCCTAACCCAGACCTAACATGCGTTATCCTCTAAAATATTTATCAAGACCAGGTTTAATTGAATGTTTCAGTGTGGTACCACATAACTACGTGATCCAAACCTGAAAAAATCCAGGATCTGTTCAACAAGTATGTGAAGAATGCGAAAGTATGTGTCTGATGAGGGAAAATCCCCAGGCCTAACCTAGACCTAACATGCGTTATCCTCTAAAATATTGATCGAAACCAGGTTAAATGGCCTGTTTTAGTGTGGTACCGCATTACTACAGGATCCAAACTAGAAAAAGTCCAGAATCTGGCCATCAAGTATGAGAAATATGCGAAAGTACGAGCCAGATGAGAGCAAATCCCAGACCTATCCCAGACCCAACATGCGTTATCCTCTAAAACATTTATCAAGACCAGGTTTAATTGAATGTTTCAGTGTGGTACCACATTACTACGTGATCCAAACCACAAAAAACCCAAGATCCGTTCAACAAGTATGTGACGAATGCGAAAGTATGTGTCTGATGAGGGCAAATGCCAGGCCTAACCTAGATCTAACATGCGTTATCCTCAAAAATATTGATCGAAACCAGGTTTAATGGACTTTTTCAGTGTGGTACCACATCACTACGTGATCCAAACCAGAAAAATACCCAGGATCCGTTCACCAAGTATGTGAAGAATGCGAAAGTATGTGTCTGATGAGGGAAAATCCGAGGCCTAACCTAGACCTAACATGCGTTATCCTCTAAAATATTGATCGAAACAAGGTTTAATGGACTGTTTCAGTGTGCTACCACATTACTACGTGATCCAAACCAGAAAAAACACAGGATCCGTTCAACAAGTATGTGAAGAATGCGAAAGTATGTGTCTGATGAGGGCAAATCCCAGGCCTAACCTAGACAGAACATGCGTTATCCTCTAAAATATTGATCGAAACCAGGTATAATGGACTGTTTCAGTGTGCTACCACATTACTACGTGATCCAAACCAGAAAAAACTCAGGATCCGTTCAACAAGTATGTGAAGAATGCGAAAGTATGAGCCTGAACGAGGGCAAATCCCGGACCTATCCCAGACATAACTTGCCTTATCCTCTAAAATATTGGTCGAAACCAGGTTTAATCGACTATTTCAGTGTGGTACCACAGTACTACGTGATCCAAACCAGAAAAATACCCAGGATCTGTTCAACAAGTATGTGGAGAACGCGGAAATATGAGCCTGACGAGGGCAAATCCCGGACCTATCCCAGACATAACTTGCGTTATCCTCTAAAATATTGGTCGAAACCAGGTTTAATCGACTATTTCAGTGTGGTACCACATTACTACGTGATCCAAACCAGAAAAAGGCCTGGATCTAGCCATCAAGTGTGAGTAATATGCGAAAGTATGAGCCTGATCAGGGGCAAGTCCTAGACCTAACCCAGACCTAACATGCGTTATCCTCTAAAATATTTATCAAGACCAGGTTTAATTGAATGTTTCAGTGTGGTACCACATTACTACGTGATCCAAACCTGAAAAAATCCAGGATCTGTTCAACAAGTATGTGGAGAATGCGAAAGTATGTGTCTGATGAGGGCAAATCCCAGGCCTAACCTAGACATAACATGCGTTATCCTCTAAAATATTGATCGAAACCAGGTTAACTGGATTGTTTTAGTGTGGTACCGCTTTACTACAGGATCCAAACTAGAAAAAGTCCAGAATCTGGCCATCAAGTATGAGAAATATGCGAAAGAAATATACGAGCCGGATGAGAGCAAATCCCAGACCTATCCCAGACCCAACATGCGTTATCCTCTAAAACATTTATCAAGACCAGGTTTAATTGAATGTTTCAGTGTGGTACCACATTACTACGTGATCCAAACCACAAAAAACCCAGGATCCGTTCAACAAGTATGTGACGAATGCGAAAGTATGTGTCTGATGAGGGCAAATCCCAGGCCTAACCTAGATCTAACATGCGTTATCCTCAAAAATATTGATCGAAACCAGGTTTAATGGACTTTTTCAGTGTGGTACCACATCACTACGTGATCCAAACCAGAAAAATACCCAGGATCCGTTCAACAAGTATGTGAAGAATGCGAAAGTATGTGTCTGATGAGGGAAAATCCCCAGGCCTAACCTAGACCTAACATGCGTTATCCACTAAAATATTGATCGAAACAAGGTTTAATGGACTGTTTCAGTGTGCTACCACATTACTACGTGATCCAAACCAGAAAAAACACAGGATCCGTTCAACAAGTATGTGAAGAATGCGAAAGTATATGTCTGATGAGGGAAAATCCCAGGCCTAACCTAGACCTAACATGCGTTATCCTCTAAAATATTGATCGAAACAAGGTTTAATGGACTGTTTCAGTGTGCTACCACATTACTACGTGATCCAATCCAGAAAAAAACCCTGGATCTGTACAACAAGTATGTGAAGAATGCGAAAGTATGAGCCTGACGAGGGCAAATCCCGGACCTATCCCAGACATAACTTGCGTTATCCTCTAAAATATTGATCGAAACCAGGTTTAATCGACTATTTCAGTGTGGTACCACATTACTACGTGATCCAAACCAGAAAAATACCTAGGATCTGTTCAACAAGTATGTGAAGAACGCGGAAATATAACCCTGATGAGGGCAAATCCCAGGCCTAACCTAGACATAACATGCGTTATCCTCTACAATATTGATCGAAACCAGGTTAAATGGACTGTTTTAGTGTGGTACCGCATTACTACAGGATCCAAACTAGAAAAAGACCAGAATCTGGCCATCAAGTATGAGAAATATGCGAAAGTACGAGCCGGATGAGAGCAAATCCCAGACCTATCCCAGACCCAACATGCGTTATCCTCTAAAACATTTATCAAGACCAGGTTTAATTGAATGTTTCATTGTGGTACCACATTACTACGTGATCCAAACCACATAAAACCCAGGATCCGTTCAACAAGTATGTGACGAATGCGAAAGTATGTGTCTGATGAGGGCAAATCCCAGGCCTAACCTAGATCTAACATGCGTTATCCTCAAAAATATTGATCGAAACCAGGTTTAATGGACTTTTTCAGTGTGGTACCACATCACTACGTGATCCAAACCAGAAAAATACCCAGGTTCCGTTCAACAAGTATGTGAAGAATGCGAAAGTATGTGTCTGATGAGGGAAAATCCCAGGCCTAACCTAGACCTAACATGCGTTATCCTCTAAAATATTGATCGAAACAAGGTTTAATGGACTGTTTCAGTGTGCTACCACATTACTACGTGATCCAAACCAGAAAAAACTCAGGATCCGTTCAACAAGTATGTGAAGAATGCGAAAGTATGAGCCTGAACGAGGGCAAATCCCGGACCTATCCCAGACATAACTTGCCTTATCGTCTAAAATATTGGTCGAAACCAGGTTTAATCGACTATTTCAGTGTGGTACCACATTACTACGTGATCCAAACCAGAAAAATACCCAGGATCTGTTCAACAAGTATGTGGAGAACGCGGAAATATGAGCCTGACGAGGGCAAATCCCGGACCAATCCCAGACATAACTTGCGTTATCCTCTAAAATATTGGTCGAAACCAGGTTTAATCGACTATTTCAGTGTGGTACCACATTACTACGTGATCCAAACCAGAAAAAACACAGGATCCGTTCAACAAGTATGTGAAGAATGCGAAAGTATGTGTCTGATGAGGGCAAATCCCAGGCCTAACCTAGACAGAACATGCGTTATCCTCTAAAATATTGATCGAAACCAGGTATAATGGACTGTTTCAGTGTGCTACCACATTACTACGTGATCCAAACCAGAAAAAACTCAGGATCCGTTCAACAAGTATGTGAAGAATGCGAAAGTATGAGCCTGAACGAGGGCAAATCCCGGACCTATCCCAGACATAACTTGCCTTATCCTCTAAAATATTGGTCGAAACCAGGTTTAATCGACTATTTCAGTGTGGTACCACATTACTACGTGATCCAAACCAGAAAAATACCCAGGATCTGTTCAACAAGTATGTGGAGAACGCGGAAATATGAGCCTGACGAGGGCAAATCCCGGACCTATCCCAGACATAACTTGCGTTATCCTCTAAAATATTGGTCGAAACCAGGTTTAATCGACTATTTCAGTGTGGTACCACATTACTACGTGATCCAAACCAGAAAAAGGCCTGGATCTAGCCATCAAGTATGAGTAATATGCGAAAGTATGAGCCTGATGAGGGGCAAATCCTAGACCTAACCCAGACCTAACATGCGTTATCCTCTAAAATATTTATCAAGACCAGGTTTAATTGAATGTTTCAGTGTGGTACCACATTACTACGTGATCCAAACCTGAAAAAATCCAGGATCTGTTCAACAAGTATGTGGAGAATGCGAAAGTATGTGTCTGATGAGGGCAAATCCCAGGCCTAACCTAGACATAACATGCGTTATCCTCTAAAATATTGATCGAAACCAGGTTAAATGGACTGTTTTAGTGTGGTACCGCTTTACTACAGGATCCAAACTAGAAAAAGTCCAGAATCTGGCCATCAAGTATGAGAAATATGCGAAAGAAATATACGAGCCGGATGAGAGCAAATCCCAGACCTATCCCAGACCCAACATGCGTTATCCTCTAAAACATTTATCAAGACCAGGTTTAATTGAATGTTTCATTGTGGTACCACATTACTACGTGATCCAAACCACAAAAAACCCAGGATCCGTTCAACAAGTATGTGACGAATGCGAAAGTATGTGTCTGATGAGGGCAAATCCCAGGCCTAACCTAGATCTAACATGCGTTATCCTCAAAAATATTGATCGAAACCAGGTTTAATGGACTTTTTCAGTGTGGTACCACATCACTACGTGATCCAAACCAGAAAAATACCCAGGATCCGTTCAACAAGTATGTGAAGAATGCGAAAGTATGTGTCTGATGAGGGAAAATCCCAGGCCTAACCTAGACCTAACATGCGTTATCCTCTAAAATATTGATCGAAACAAGGTTTAATGGACTGTTTCAGTGTGCTACCACATTACTACGTGATCCAAACCAGAAAAAACTCAGGATCCGTTCAACAAGTATGTGAAGAATGCGAAAGTATGAGCCTGAACGAGGGCAAATCCCGGACCTATCCCAGACATAACTTGCCTTATCCTCTAAAATATTGGTCGAAACCAGGTTTAATCGACTATTTCAGTGTGGTACCACATTACTACGTGATCCAAACCAGAAAAAACTCAGGATCCGTTCAACAAGTATGTGAAGAATGCGAAAGTATGAGCCTGACGAGGGCAAATCCCGGACCAATCCCAGACATAACTTGCGTTATCCTCTAAAATATTGGTCGAAACCAGGTTTAATCGACTATTTCAGTGTGGTACCACATTACTACGTGATCCAAACCAGAAAAAGGCCTGGATCTAGCCATCAAGTATGAGTAATATGCGAAAGTATGAGCCTGATGAGGGGCAAATCCTAGACCTAACCCAGACCTAACATGCGTTATCCTCTAAAATATTTATCAAGACCAGGTTTAATTGAATGTTTCAGTGTGGTACCACATTGCTACGTGATCCAAACCTGAAAAAATCCGGGATCTGTTCAACAAGTATGTGGAGAATGCGAAAGTATGTGTCTGATGAGGGCAAATCCCAGGCCTAACCTAGACATAACATGCGTTATCCTCTAAAATATTGATCGAAACCAGGTTAAATGGACTGTTTTAGTGTGGTACCGCATTACTACAGGATCCAAACTAGAAAAAGTCCAGAATCTGGCAATCAAGTATGAGAAATATGCGAAAGTACGAGCCGGATGAGAGCAAATCCCAGACCTATCCCAGACCCAACATGCGTTATCCTCTAAAACATTTATCAAGACCAGGTTTAATTGAATGTTTCAGTGTGGTACCACATTACTACGTGATCCAAACCACAAAAAACCCAGGACCCGTTCAACAAGTATGTGACGAATGCGAAAGTATGTGTCTGATACGTGGTCAATACACTCTTCCCAATTGGGGAGAGGGGACCACGTCCTCCGGCGGCGGCGGCTGTCCCAGTGGAGTGGACGGCCGAGCTGGGGGTCACGCAGGAGGAGCTGGCAGCGGCCATCAGACGGCTCGGGGTTCGTAACACGGCCCCGGGTCCGGATGGTGTGCCCGGCCGGGTTTGGGTCTTGACCCAGGGCGTCCTTGGGGCCGACCTCAGGCGGTTGTTCGACCGCTGCCTGAGGGACGGGCGGTTCCCCCCCAGTTGGAAGGTGGCGAGGATGGTCCTCCTCCGGAAGGAGGGTCGGCCCGCGGAGTCTCCCTCCGCATACCGGCCCATTTGTCTCCTCGACGAGGTGGGCAAGCTCTTCGAGCGTGTGATTGCTGCCCGCCTCGTCGAGCACCTGTTGCGGGGTGATCCCGGTCTGGCCGACTGCCAGTTCGGTTTCCGGGGGGGCCGATCGACTATCGACGCGATAGGTCGTGTGAGGGCCCTCTCGGAGGCGGCCGTCTCCCGGGGAGGGGTGGCATTGGCAATATCCTTGGATATTGCCAATGCCTTTAACACCCTCCCCTGGGAAGAGATAAGGAGGGGACTCGAACATCATCGAGTCCCCCCTTGTCTCAGGGCGGTCGTCGGGGATTATCTCCGCGGCAGGTGGATCGAGTATCCGGGCCGGGATGGTGCCATGCGGAGGGAGGTGTACTGCGGTGTTCCGCAGGGGTCGGTCCTCGGGCCACTCCTGTGGAACATCGCGTACGACTCGGTGTTGCGGGCCGGCCTCCCCGACGGCGTCAGCACGGTGTGTTATGCGGATGACACACTGGTGCTGGCCGTCGGGGCGCACTGGGGGAGGGCCATGCGTCGCGCGGAGGAGGGGTCGCAACGCGTCGTCGACCGGATCAGGGGGATGGGTATGACGGTGGCGGTCCATAAGACCGAGGTGATTGCGTTTCATTCACCTCGGCAGGATCCGCCACCCCCTCTGATCCGGGTGGGTGGGGCTGACATCGAGGTGAAGCCCCAGATCAGGTATCTGGGGCTGATCCTCAATAGCCACTGGCGTTTCGAGGAGCATTTCCGCTGCCTGGTCCCCCGGTTGGAAAGGATGGTTGCGGCTCTGGGCCGGATCCTGCCCAACCTGGGGGGCCCGGCGGGCCGAGTTCGTCGCCTCTATGTGGCAATGGTCCAGTCGGTGGCCCTATACGGGGCCCCCGTCTGGGCGGACGACCTGGCTGCCTCCCGGCGCAGCATGACTATGCTGCGTCGGGTGCAGAGGCGCATGGCGCTCAGGGTCGTCCGCGGGTATCGGACCGTGTCACATGAAGCGGCGACGGTTCTAGCGGGGATGCCGCCCATGGACCTGCTCGCGCGGTCGCACGCGGTGATGTACCGGCACCGCGTCGACCGTCGCGCGGGGGTGGGGGCGGTCCCGGGCGGGCAGGAACCTGCTTGGGGCGATTTGAAGCGCCAGGCCCGGCAGTCCGTGTTGCTCGCGTGGCAGGAGCGGCTGGCTCTGCCAACCGCGGGGCACCGGACTGTCGGGGCTGTTCGGCCACTCCTGAAGGAGTGGCTGGACAGAGGCCATGGCAGCCTCACCTACCGGCTGGCACAGGTATTTTCCGGGCATGGCAGCTTCGGAAGATACCTGTGCCGGATAGGGAAGGAGCCGACGGCGCGTTGCTGCCACTGCGACGCTGAGCAGGACACGGCGGATCATACCCTGGAGGTATGCCCCGCGTGGGAGGGGGAGCGCCGTGTCCTGGTTGGCGTCGACGGGCGGGATGTCTCGCTGCCGGGCGTGGTGCGCGCCATGCTCGGCAGCGAGGAGAAGTGGAGGGCCGTGGCCTCCTTCTGCGAGAACGTAATGTTGCGGCGCGCTGAAGCTCGCGCTCGTGCGGTGGCCCGAGGTCGTCGCCCGGTCGCGAGGCGTCGCGGGCGGCCGCCTCGGCGTGGCGGATGACCTAGGCTGGGAGGGGGGTCCTGAGGGGACCCTCCTCCCGCCAGGCGGCGCCGGGTCGGACCGGTTAGGGGTAGGAGTGCTTCCCCCTACCGGTCCGACGCAAGGGGAGGCACCCTCGGCGGTCTGGTGCGGCCATGAACGGCCGGCCGCCGAGGGGTGGAAACGGGGTCGCGGGCGGTTGCGAGTTGGGGCTCGCAGCCGCCACTAAACGCGGCCCGGGACGGATAGCGGCGGGATGGAGTGGCCCCGTCCCGCCGCTATGAGGCAGTGTGTCTACTGGGGGGACCGATTGTCTCCCCGGGGGATGGGCGCGAAAGCGCGGGCACGGGGAGGATACCGGAAGAATGCTTCGAGCGATTCCCGGTATCCTCCCAAAGCGTGCCGAAGGGTCACCGTGGGGTTTTTAGTGGGTAGGCCCCCCCCCGCCTGTCGTTGTACGGGCGCGGGGAATCCCACACACCCCACCCACCTCTCCCCAAGGAGGTGGGAGGAAGTCTTTCGAAGATTTTCCCCACGACAAAAAAAAAAAAAAAAAAAAAAGTATGTGTCTGATGAGGGCAAATCCCAGGCCTAACCCAGACCTAACATGCGTTATCCTCTAAAATATTTATCAAGACCAGGTTTAATTGAATGTTTCAGTGTGGTACCACATAACTACGTGATCCAAACCTGAAAAAATCCAGGATCTGTTCAACAAGTATGTGAAGAATGCGAAAGTATGTGTCTGATGAGGGAAAATCCCCAGGCCTAACCTAGACCTAACATGCGTCATCCACTAAAATATTGATCGAAACAAGGTTTAATGGACTGTTTCAGTGTGCTACCACATTATTACGTGATCCAAACCAGAAAAAACACAGGATCCGTTCAACAAGTATGTGAAGAATGCGAAAGTATATGTCTGATGAGGGAAAATCCCAGGCCTAACCTAGACCTAACATGCGTTATCCTCTAAAATATTGATCGAAACAAGGTTTAATGGACTGTTTCAGTGTGCTACCACATTACTACGTGATCCAAACCAGAAAAAACTCAGGATCCGTTCAACAAGTATGTGAAGAATGCGAAAGTATGAGCCTGAACGAGGGCAAATCCCGGACCTATCCCAGACATAACTTGCCTTATCGTCTAAAATATTGGTCGAAACCAGGTTTAATCGACTATTTCAGTGTGGTACCACATTACTACGTGATCCAAACCAGAAAAATACCCAGGATCTGTTCAACAAGTATGTGGAGAACGCGGAAATATGAGCCTGACGAGGGCAAATCCCGGACCAATCCCAGACATAACTTGCGTTATCCTCTAAAATATTGGTCGAAACCAGGTTTAATCGACTATTTCAGTGTGGTACCGCATTACTACAGGATCCAAACCAGAAAAATACCCAGGATCTGTTCAACAAGTATGTGGAGAACGCGGAAATATGAGCCTGACGAGGGCAAATCCCGGACCTATCCCAGACATAACTTGCGTTATCCTCTAAAATATTGGTCGAAACCAGGTTTAATCGACTATTTCAGTGTGGTACCACATTACTACGTGATCCAAACCAGAAAAAGGCCTGGATCTAGCCATCAAGTATGAGTAATATGCGAAAGAAATATACGAGCCGGATGAGAGCAAATCCCAGACCTATCCCAGACCCAACATGCGTTATCCTCTATAACATTTATCAAGTCCAGGTTTAATTGAATGTTTCATTGTGGTACCACATTACTACGTGATCCAAACCACAAAAAACCCAGGATCCGTTCAACAAGTATGTGACGAATGCGAAAGTATGTGTCTGATGAGGGCAAATCCCAGGCCTAACCTAGATCTAACATGCGTTATCCTCAAAAATATTGATCGAAACCAGGTTTAATGGACTTTTTCAGTGTGGTACCACATCACTACGTGATCCAAACCAGAAAAATACCCAGGATCCGTTCAACAAGTATGTGAAGAATGCGAAAGTATGTGTCTGATGAGGGAAAATCCCAGGCCTAACCTAGACCTAACATGCGTTATCCTCTAAAATATTGATCGAAACAAGGTTTAATGGACTGTTTCAGTGTGCTACCACATTACTACGTGATCCAAACCAGAAAAAACTCAGGATCCGTTCAACAAGTATGTGAAGAATGCGAAAGTATGAGCCTGAACGAGGGCAAATCTCGGACCTATCCCAGACATAACTTGCCTTATCGTCTAAAATATTGGTCGAAACCAGGTTTAATCGACCATTTCAGTGTGGTACCACATTACTACGTGATCCAAACCAGAAAAATACCCAGGATCTGTTCAACAAGTATGTGGAGAACGCGCAAATATGAGCCTGACGAGGGCAAATCCCGGACCAATCCCAGACATAACTTGCGTTATCCTCTAAAATATTGGTCGAAACCAGGTTTAATCGACTATTTCAGTGTGGTACCACATTACTACGTGATCCAAACCAGAAAAAACACAGGATCCGTTCAACAAGTATGTGAAGAATGCGAAAGTATGTGTCTGATGAGGGCAAATCCCAGGCCTAACCTAGACAGAACATGCGTTATCCTCTAAAATATTGATCGAAACCAGGTATAATGGACTGTTTCAGTGTGCTACCACATTACTACGTGATCCAAACCAGAAAAAACTCAGGATCCGTTCAACAAGTATGTGAAGAATGCGAAAGTATGAGCCTGAACGAGGGCAAATCCCGGACCTATCCCAGACATAACTTGCCTTATCCTCTAAAATATTGGTCGAAACCAGGTTTAATCGACTATTTCAGTGTGGTACCACATTACTACGTGATCCAAACCAGAAAAATACCCAGGATCTGTTCAACAAGTATGTGGAGAACGCGGAAATATGAGCCTGACGAGGGCAAATCCCGGACCTATCCCAGACATAACTTGCGTTATCCTCTAAAATATTGGTCGAAACCAGGTTTAATCGACTATTTCAGTGTGGTACCACATTACTACGTGATCCAAACCAGAAAAAGGCCTGGATCTAGCCATCAAGTATGAGTAATATGCGAAAGTATGAGCCTGATGAGGGGCAAATCCTAGACCTAACCCAGACCTAACATGCGTTATCCTCTAAAATATTTATCAAGACCAGGTTTAATTGAATGTTTCAGTGTGGTACCACATTACTACGTGATCCAAACCTGAAAAAATCCAGGATCTGTTCAACAAGTATGTGGAGAATGCGAAAGTATGTGTCTGATGAGGGCAAATCCCAGGCCTAACCTAGACATAACATGCGTTATCCTCTAAAATATTGATCGAAACCAGGTTAAATGGACTGTTTTAGTGTGGTACCGCTTTACTACAGGATCCAAACTAGAAAAAGTCCAGAATCTGGCCATCAAGTATGAGAAATATGCGAAAGAAATATACGAGCCGGATGAGAGCAAATCCCAGACCTATCCCAGACCCAACATGCGTTATCCTCTAAAACATTTATCAAGACCAGGTTTAATTGAATGTTTCATTGTGGTACCACATTACTACGTGATCCAAACCACAAAAAACCCAGGATCCGTTCAACAAGTATGTGACGAATGCGAAAGTATGTGTCTGATGAGGGCAAATCCCAGGCCTAACCTAGATCTAACATGCGTTATCCTCAAAAATATTGATCGAAACCAGGTTTAATGGACTTTTTCAGTGTGGTACCACATCACTACGTGATCCAAACCAGAAAAATACCCAGGATCCGTTCAACAAGTATGTGAAGAATGCGAAAGTATGTGTCTGATGAGGGAAAATCCCAGGCCTAACCTAGACCTAACATGCGTTATCCTCTAAAATATTGATCGAAACAAGGTTTAATGGACTGTTTCAGTGTGCTACCACATTACTACGTGATCCAAACCAGAAAAAACTCAGGATCCGTTCAACAAGTATGTGAAGAATGCGAAAGTATGAGCCTGATCAGGGCAAATCCCAGACCTATCCCAGACCTAACTTGCGTTGTCCTCTAAAATATTGATCGAAATCAGGTTTAATCGACTGTTTCTGTGTGGTACCACATTACTATGTGATCCAAATCAGAGAAAAACCCAGGATCTGTACAACAAGTATGTGAAGAATGCGAAAGTATGAGCCTGACGAGGGCAAATCCCGAACCTATCCCAAACATAACTTGCGCTATCCTCTAAAATATTGATCGAAACCAGGCTTAATCGACTATTTCAGTGTGGTACCACATTACTACGTGATCCAAACCAGAAAAATACCCAGGATCTGTTCAACAAGTATGTGAAGAACGCGGAAATATGACCCTGATGAGGGCAAATCCCGGGCCTAACCGAGACCTAACATGAGTTATCCTCAAAAATATTGACCGAAACCAGGTTTAATCGACTGTTTCAGAGTGGTACCACATTACTACCTGATCCAAACCAGAAAAATACCCAGGATCTGTTCAACAAGTATGTGAAGAATGCGAAAGTATGTGTCTGATGAGGGCAAATCCCAGGCCTAACCTAGACATAACATGCGTTATCCTCTAAAATATTGATCGAAACCAGGTTAAATGGACTGTCTCAGTGTGGTACCATATTACTACAGGATCCAAACTAGAAAAAGCCCAGAATCTGGCCATGAAGTATGAGAAATATGCGAAAGTACGAGCCTGATGAGAGCAAATCGCAGACCTAACCATGACCTAACATGCGTTATTCTCGAAAATATTGATCGAAACCAGGTTTAATGGACTGTTTCACTGTGCTACCACACTACTACGTGATCCAAAGCAGAAAAAACCAAGGATCCGTTCAACAAGTATGTGAAGGATGCGAAAGTATGTGTCTGATGAGGGAAATTCCCAGGCCTAACCTAGATCTAACATGCGTTATCCTCAAAAATATTGATCGAAACCAGGTTTAATGGAATGTTTCAGTGTGGTACCATATTACTACAGGATCCAAACTAGAAAAAGCCCCGAATCTGGCCATCAAGTATGAGAAATATGCGAAAATATGACCCTGATGAGGGCAAATCCCAGACCTATACCAGACCTAACTTGTGTTGTCCTCTAAAATATTGATCGAAACCAGGTTTAATCCACTGTTTCAGTGTGGTACCGCACTACTACGTCATCGAATCCAGAAAAATACCCAGGATCTGTTCAACAAGTATGTGAAGAACGCGAAAATATGGCCCTGATGAGGGCAAATCCCAGACCTATCCCAGACCTAACTTGCGCTATCCTCTAAAATATTGATCGAAACCAGGCTTAATCGACTATTTCAGTGTGGTACCACATTACTACGTGATCCAAACCAGAAAAATACCAAGGATCTGTTCAACAAGTATGTGAAGAATGCGAAAGTATGAGCCTGACGAGGGCAAATCCCGGACCTGTCCCAAACATAACTTGCGCTATCCTCTAAAATATTGATCGAAACCAGGTTTAATGCACTGTTTCAGTGTGGTACCACAATACTACGGGATCCAAACCAGAAAAAGCCCAGACTCTGGCCACCAAGTATGAGAAATATGCGAAAGTACGAGCCTGATCAGGGCAAATCCCAGACCTATCCCAGACCTAACTTGCGTTGTCCTCTAAAATATTGATCGAAACCAGGCTTAATCGACTATTTCAGTGTGGTACCACATTACTACGTGATCCAAACCAGAAAAATACCCAGGATCTGTTCAACAAGTATGTGAAGAACGCGGAAATATGACCCTGATGAGGGCAAATCCCGGGCCTAACCGAGACCTAACATGAGTTATCCTCAAAAATATTGACCGAAACCAGGTTTAATCGACTGTTTCAGAGTGGTACCACATTACTACCTGATGCAAACCAGAAAAATACCCAGGATCTGTTCAACAAGTATGTGAAGAACGCGGAAATATGACCCTGATGAGGACAAATCCCAGACCTAACCTAGACATAACATGCGTTATCCTCTAAAATATTGATCGAAACCAGGTTAAATGGACTGTCTCAGTGTGGTACCATATTACTACAGGATCCAAACTAGAAAAAGCCCAGAATCTGGCCATGAAGTATGAGAAATATGCGAAAGTACGAGCCTGATGAGAGCAAATCCCAGACCTAACCATGACCTAACATACGTTATTCTCTAAAATATTGATCGAAACCAGGTTTAATGGACTGTTTCAGTGTGCTACCACATTACTACGTGATCCAAAGCAGAAAAAACCAAGGATCCGTTCAACAAGTATGTGAAGAATGCGAAAGTATGTGTCTGATGAGGGAAAATCCCAGGCCCAACCTAGAGCTAACATGCGTTACCCTCAAAAATATTTATCAGTACCAGGTTTAATTGAATGTTTCAGTGTGGTACCACATTACTACGAGATCCAAAGCAGAGAAAACCAAGGATCCGTTCAAGAAGTATGTGAAGAATGCGAAGGTATGTGTCTGATGAGGGAAAATCCCAGGCCTAACCTAGATCTAACATGCGTTATCCTCAGAAATATTGATCGAAACCAGGTTTAATGGACTGTTTCAGTGTGCTACCACATTACTACGTGATCCAAAGCAGAAAAAACCAAGGATCCGTTCAAGAAGTATGTGAAGAATGCGAAGGTATGTGTCTGATGAGGGAAAATCCCAGGCCTAACCTAGATCTAACATGCGTTATCCTCAGAAATATTGATCGAAACCAGGTTTAATGGACTGTTTCAGTGTGCTACCACATTACTACGTGATCCAAACCAGAAAAAACCCAGGATCCGTTCAACAAGTATGTGAAGAATGCGAAAGTATGTGTCTGATGAGGGAAAATCCCAGGCCCAACCTAGACCTAACATGCGTTACCCTCAAAAATATTTATCAGTACCAGGTTTAATTGAATGTTTCAGTGTGGTACCACATTTCTACGTGATCCAAACCAGAAAAAGCCCAGGATCTGTTCAACAAGTATGTGAAAAACGCGAAAATATGACCCTGATGAGGACAAATCCCAGACCTATACCAGACCTAACTTGCGTTGTCCTCTAAAATATTGATGAAAACCAGGTTTAATTGACTGTTTCAGTGTGGTACCACATTACTACGTGATCCAATCCAGAAAAAGCCCTGGACCTAGCCATCAAGTATGAGTAACATGCGAAAGTATGAGCCTGATGAGGGCAAATCATAGACCTAACCCAGACCTAACATGCGTTATCCTCTAAAATATTTATCAAGACCAGGTTTAATTGAATGTTTCAGTGTGGTACCACATTACTACGTGATCCAAACCTGAAAAAACCCAGGATCTGTTCAACAAGTATGTGGAGAATGCGAGAGTATGTGTCTGATGAGGGCAAATCCCAGGCCTAACCTAGACATAACATGCGTTATCCTCTAAAATATTGATCGAAACCAGGTTAAATGGACTGTCTCAGTGTGGTACCATATTACTACGGGATCCAAACTAGAAAAAGCCCAGAATCTGGCCATCAAGTATGAGAAATATGCGAAAGCACGAGCCTGATGAGAGCAAATCCCAGACCTAACCATGACCTAACATACGTTATTCTCTAAAATATTGATCGAAACCAGGTTTAATGGACTGTTTCAGTGTGCTACCACATTACTACGTGATCCAAAGCAGAAAAAACCAAGGATCCGTTCAAGAAGTATGTGAAGAATGCGAAGGTATGTGTCTGATGAGGGAAAATCCCAGGCCTAACCTAGATCTAACATGCGTTATCCTCAGAAATATTAATCGAAACCAGGTTTAATGGAATGTTTCAGTGTGGTACCATATTACTACAGGATCCAAACTAGAAAAAGCCCAGAATCTGGCCATCAAGTATGAGAAATATGCGAAAGTACGAGCCTGATGAGAGCAAATCCCAGACCTAACCATGACCTAACATGCGTTATTCTCTAAAATATTGATCGAAACCAGGTTTAATGGACTGTTTCAGTGTGCTACCACATTACTACGTGATCCAAAGCAGAAAAAACCAAGGATCCCTTCAACAAGTATGTGAAGAATGCGAAAGTATGTGTCTGATGAGGGAAAATCCCAGGCCTAACCTAGATCTAACATGCGTTATCCTCAAAAATATTGATCGAAACCAGGTTTAATGGAATGTTTCAGTGTGCTACCACATTACTACGAGATCCAAAGCAGAGAAAACCAAGGATCCGTTCAACAAGTATGTGAAGAATGCGAAAGTATGTGTCTGATGAGGGAAAATCCCAGGCCTAACCTAGACCTAACATGCGTTACCCTCAAAAATATTTATCAAGACCAGGTTGAATTGAATGTTTCAGTGTGGTACCACATTACTACGTGATCCAAACCAGAAAAAGCCCAGAATCTGGCCACCAAGTAAGAGAAACATGCAAAAGTACGAGCCTGTTCAGGGCAAATCCCAGACCTATCCCAGACCTAACTTGCGTTGTCCTCTAAAATATTGATCGAAACCAGGTTTAATCGACTGTTTCAGTGTGGTACCACATTACCATGTGATCCAAACCAGAAAAAAACCCAGGATCTGTACAACAAGTATGTGAAGAATGCGAAAGTATGAGCCTGACAAGGGCAAATCCCGGACCTATCCCAAACATAACTTGCGTTATCCTCTAAAATATTGACCGAAACCAGGTTTAATCGACTGTTTCAGTGTGGTGCCACATTACTACCTGATCCAAACCAGAAAAATACCCAGCATCTGTTCAACAAGTATGTGAAGAACGCGAAAATATGACCCTGATGAGGGCAAATCCCAGACCTATACCAGACCTAACTTGCGTTGACCTCTAAAATATTGATGGAAACCAGGTTTAATTGACTGTTTCAGTGTGAAACCACATTACTACAGGATCCAAACTAGAGAAAGCCCAGAATCTGGCCATCAAGTATGAGATATATGCGAAATTACGAGCCTGATGAGAGCAAATCCCAGACCTAACCATGACCTAACATGCGTTATTCTCTGAAATATTGATCGAAACCAGGCTTAATGGACTGTTTCAGTGTGGTACCACATTACTACGTGATCCAAACCAGAAAAAACCCAGGATCTGTTCAACAAGTATGTGGAGAATGCGAGAGTATGTGTCTGATGAGGGCAAATCCCAGGCCTAACCTAGACATAACATGCGTTATCCTCTAAAATATTGATCGAAACCAGGTTAAATGGTCTGTCTCAGTGTGGTACCACATTACTACAGGATCCAAACTAGAAAAAGCCCACAATCTGGCCATCAAGTATGAGATATATGCGAAATTACGAGCCTGATGAGAGCAAATCCCAGACCTAACCATGACCTAACATGCGTTATTCTCTGAAATATTGATCGAAACCAGGTAAATGGACCGTTTCAGTGTGGTACCACATTACTACGTGATCCAAACCAGAAAAAACCCCGGATCTGTTCAACAAGTATGTGAAAAACGCGAAACTATGAGCCTGATGAGGGCAAATCCCAGACCTATCCCAGACCTAACATGCGTTATCCTCTAAAATATTGATGGAAACCAGGTTTAATTGACTGTTTCAGTGTGGTACCACATTACTACGTGATCCAATCCAGAAAAATACCCAGGATCTGTTGAACAAGTATGTGAAGAACGCGGAAATATGACCCTGGTGAGGGCAAATCCCGGGCCTAACCTAGACCTAACATGAGTTATCCTCAAAAATATTGACCGAAACCAGGTTTAATCGACTGTTTCAGTGTGCTACCACATTACTACGTCATCCAATCCAGAAAAAGCCCAGAAACTGGCCACCAAGTATGAGAAATATGCGAAAGTACGAGCCTGATGAGAGCAAATCCCAGACCTACCCCGGACCTAACTTGCGTTGTCCTCTAAAATATTGGTCGAAACCAGGTTTAATCGACTGTTTCAGTGTGGTACCACATTACTACCTGATCCAAACCAGAAAGATACCCAGGATCTGTTCAACAAGTATGTGAAGAACGCGAAAATATGACCCTGATGAGGGCAAATCCCAGACCTATCCCGGACCTAACTTGCGTTGTCCTCTAAAATATTTATCAAGACCAGGTTTAATTGAATGTTTCAGTGTGGTACCACATTACTACGTGATCCAAACCACAAAAAACCCAGGATCCGTTCAACGAGTATGTGACGAATGCGAAAGTATGTGTATGATGAGGGCAAATCCCAGGCCTAACCTAGATCTAACATGCGTTATCCTCAAGAATATTGATCGAAACCAGGTTTAATGTACTGTTTCAGTGTGCTACCACATTACTACGTGATCCAAAGCAGAAAAAACCAAGGATCCGTTCAAGAAGTATGTGAAGAATGCGAAAGGATGTGTCTGATGAGGGAAAATCCCAGGCCTAACCTAGACCTAACATGCGTTACCCTCAAAAATATTTATCAAGACCAGGTTTAATTGAATGTTTCAGTGTGGTACCACATTACTACGTGATCCAAACCAGAAAAAACCCAGGATCTGTTCAACAAGTATGTGAAAAACGCGAAACTATGAGCCTGATGAGGGCAAATCCCAGACCTATCCCAGACCTAATATGCGTTATCCTCTAAAATATTTATCAAGACCAGGTTTAATTGAATGTTTCAGTGTGGTACCACAATACTACGGGATCCAAACCAGAAAAAGCCCAGAATCTGGCCACCAAGTATGAGAAATATGCGAAATTACGAGCCTGATGAGAGCAAATCCCAGACCTAACCATGACCTAACATGCGTTATTCTCTGAAATATTGATCGAAACCAGGTAAATGGACCGTTTCAGTGTGGTACCACATTACTACGTGATCCAAACCAGAAAAAACCCCGGATCTGTTCAAGAAGTATGTGAAAAACGCGAAACTATGAGCCTGATGAGGGCAAATCCCAGACCTATCCCAGACCTAACATGCGTTATCCTCTAAAATATTGATGGAAACCAGGTTTAATTGACTGTTTCAGTGTGGTACCACATTACTACGTGATCCAATCCAGAAAAATACCCAGGATCTGTTGAACAAGTATGTGAAGAACGCGGAAATATGACCCTGGTGAGGGCAAATCCCGGGCCTAACCTAGACCTAACATGAGTTATCCTCAAAAATATTGACCGAAACCAGGTTTAATCGACTGTTTCAGTGTGCTACCACATTACTACGTCATCCAATCCAGAAAAAGCCCAGAAACTGGCCACCAAGTATGAGAAATATGCGAAAGTACGAGCCTGATGAGAGCAAATCCCAGACCTACCCCGGACCTAACTTGCGTTGTCCTCTAAAATATTGGTCGAAACCAGGTTTAATCGACTGTTTCAGTGTGGTACCACATTACTACCTGATCCAAACCAGAAAGATACCCAGGATCTGTTCAACAAGTATGTGAAGAACGCGAAAATATGACCCTGATGAGGGCAAATCCCAGACCTATCCCGGACCTAACTTGCGTTGTCCTCTAAAATATTTATCAAGACCAGGTTTAATTGAATGTTTCAGTGTGGTACCACATTACTACGTGATCCAAACCACAAAAAACCCAGGATCCGTTCAACGAGTATGTGACGAATGCGAAAGTATGTGTATGATGAGGGCAAATCCCAGGCCTAACCTAGATCTAACATGCGTTATCCTCAAGAATATTGATCGAAACCAGGTTTAATGTACTGTTTCAGTGTGCTACCACATTACTACGTGATCCAAAGCAGAAAAAACCAAGGATCCGTTCAAGAAGTATGTGAAGAATGCGAAAGGATGTGTCTGATGAGGGAAAATCCCAGGCCTAACCTAGACCTAACATGCGTTACCCTCAAAAATATTTATCAAGACCAGGTTTAATTGAATGTTTCAGTGTGGTACCACATTACTACGTGATCCAAACCAGAAAAAACCCAGGATCTGTTCAACAAGTATGTGAAAAACGCGAAACTATGAGCCTGATGAGGGCAAATCCCAGACCTATCCCAGACCTAATATGCGTTATCCTCTAAAATATTTATCAAGACCAGGTTTAATTGAATGTTTCAGTGTGGTACCACAATACTACGGGATCCAAACCAGAAAAAGCCCAGAATCTGGCCACCAAGTATGAGAAATATGCGAAAGTTCGAGCCTGATCAGGGCAAATCCCAGACCTATCCCGGACCTAACTTGCGTTGTCCTCTAAAATATTTATCAAGACCAGGTTTAATTGAATGTTTCAGTGTGGTACCACATTACTACGTGATCCAAACCTGAAAAAACCCAGGATCTGTTCAACAAGTATGTGGAGAATCGCGAAAGTATGTGTCTGATGAGGGCAAATCCCAGGCCTAACCTAGACATAACATGCGTTGTCCTCTAAAATATTGATCGAAACCAGGTTTAATGGACTGTTTCAGTGTGGTACCACAATACTACGGGATCCAAACCAGAAAAAGCCCAGAATCTGGCCACCAAGTATGAGAAATATGCGAAAGTACGAGACTGATCAGGGCAAATCCCAGACCTAACTTGCGTTGTCCTCTAAAATATTGATCGAAACCAGGTTTAATCGACTGTTTCAGTGTGGTACCACATTACTATGTGATCCAAACCAGAAAAAAACCCAGGATCTGTACAACAAGTATGTGACGAATGCGAAAGTATGAGCCTGACGAGGGCAAATCCCGGACCTATCCCAGACATAACCTGCGTTATCCTCTAAAATATTGATCGAAACCAGGTTTAATCTAATATTTCAGTGTGGTACCACATTACTACGTGATCCAAACAGGAAAAAACCCAGGATCTGTTCAACAAGTATGTGGAGAATGCGAGAGTATGTGTCGGATGAGGGCAAATCCCAGGCCTAACCTAGACATGACATGCGTTATCCTCTAAAATATTGATCGAAACCAGGCTAAATGGACTGTCTCAGTGTGGTACCACATTACTACAGGATCCAAACTAGAAAAAGCCCAGAATCTGGGCATCAAGTATGAGAAATATGCGAAATTACGAGCCTGATCAGAGCAAATCCCAGACCTAACCATGACCTAACATGCGTTATTCTCTGAAATATTGATCGAAACCAGGTTTAATGGACAGTTTCAGTGTGCTACCACATTACTACGTCATCCAATCCAGAAAAAGCCCAGAAACTGGCCACCAAGTATGAGAAATATGCGAAAGTACGAGCCTGATGAGAGCAAATCCCAGACCTACCCCGGACCTAACTTGCGTTGTCCTCTAAAATATTGGTCGAAACCAGGATTAATCGACTGTTTCAGTGTGGTACCACATTACTACCTGATCCAAACCAGAAAAATACCCAGGATCTGTTCAACAAGTATGTGAAGAACGCGAAAGTATGAGCCTGACGAGGGCAAATCCCGGACCTATCCCAAACATAACTTGCGCTATCCTCTAAAATATTGATCGAAACCAGGTTTAATGCACTGTTTCAGTGTGGTACCACAATACTACGGGATCCAAACCAGAAAAAGCCCAGACTCTGGCCACCAAGTATGAGAAATATGCGAAAGTACGAGCCTGATCAGGGCAAATCCCAGACCTATCCCAGACCTAACTTGCGTTGTCCTCTAAAATATTGATCGAAACCAGGTTTAATCCACTGTTTCTGTGTGGTACCACATTACTATGTGATCCAAATCAGAGAAAAACCCAGGATCTGTACAACAAGTATGTGAAGAATGCGAAAGTATGAGCCTGACGAGGGCAAATTCCGGACCTATCCCAAACATAACTTGCGCTATCCTCTAAAATATTGATCGAAACCAGTCTTAATCGACTATTTCAGTGTGGTACCACATTACTACGTGATCCAAACCAGAAAAATACCCAGGATCTGTTCAACAAGTATGTGAAGAACGCGGAAATATGACCCTGATGAGGGCAAATCCCGGGCCTAACCGAGACCTAACATGAGTTATCCTCAAAAATATTGACCGAAACCAGGTTTAATCGACTGTTTCAGAGTGGTACCACATTACTAGCTGATGCAAACCAGAAAAATACCCAGGATCTGTTCAACAAGTATGTGAAGAACGCGGAAATATGACCCTGATGAGGACAAATCCCAGACCTAACCTAGACATAACATGCGTTATCCTCTAAAATATTGATCGAAACCAGGTTAAATGGACTGTCTCAGTGTGGTACCATATTACTACAGGATCCAAACTAGAAAAAGCCCAGAATCTGGCCATGAAGTATGAGAAATATGCGAAAGTACGAGCCTGATGAGAGCAAATCCCAGACCTAACCATGACCTAACATGCGTTATTCTCTAAAATATTGATCGAAACCAGGTTTAATGGACTGTTTCAGTGTGCTACCACATTACTACGTGATCCAAAGCAGAAAAAACCAAGGATCCGTTCAAGAAGTATGTGAAGAATGCGAAGGTATGTGTCTGATGAGGGAAAATCCCAGGCCTAACCTAGATCTAACATGCGTTATCCTCAGAAATATTGATCGAAACCAGGTTTAATGGACTGTTTCAGTGTGCTACCACATTACTACGTGATCCAAACCAGAAAAAACCCAGGATCCGTTCAACAAGTATGTGAAGAATGCGAAAGTATGTGTCTGATGAGGGAAAATCCCAGGCCCAACCTAGACCTAACATGCGTTACCCTCAAAAATATTTATCAGTACCAGGTTTAATTGAATGTTTCAGTGTGGTACCACATTTCTACGTGATCCAAACCAGAAAAAGCCCAGGATCTGTTCAACAAGTATGTGAAAAACGCGAAAATATGACCCTGATGAGGACAAATCCCAGACCTATACCAGACCTAACATGCGTTGTCCTCTAAAATATTGATGAAAACCAGGTTTAATTGACTGTTTCAGTGTGGTACCACATTACTACGTGATCCAATCCAGAAAAAGCCCTGGATCTAGCCATCAAGTATGAGTAACATGCGAAAGTATGAGCCTGATGAGGGCAAATCATAGACCTAACCCAGACCTAACATGCGTTATCCTCTAAAATATTTATCAAGACCAGGTTTAATTGAATGTTTCAGTGTGGTACCACATTACTACGTGATCCAAACCTGAAAAAACCCAGGATCTGTTCAACAAGTATGTGGAGAATGCGAGAGTATGTGTCTGATGAGGGCAAATCCCAGGCCTAACCTAGACATAACATGCGTTATCCTCTAAAATATTGATCGAAACCAGGTTAAATGGACTGTCTCAGTGTGGTACCATATTACTACGGGATCCAAACTAGAAAAAGCCCAGAATCTGGCCATCAAGTATGAGAAATATGCGAAAGTACGAGCCTGATGAGAGCAAATCCCAGACCTAACCATGACCTAACATACGTTATTCTCTAAAATATTGATCGAAACCAGGTTTAATGGACTGTTTCAGTGTGCTACCACATTACTACGTGATCCAAAGCAGAAAAAACCAAGGATCCGTTCAAGAAGTATGTGAAGAATGCGAAGGTATGTGTCTGATGAGGGAAAATCCCAGGCCTAACCTAGATCTAACATGCGTTATCCTCAGAAATATTAATCGAAACCAGGTTTAATGGAATGTTTCAGTGTGGTACCATATTACTACAGGATCCAAACTAGAAAAAGCCCAGAATCTGGCCATCAAGTATGAGAAATATGCGAAAGTACGAGCCTGATGAGAGCAAATCCCAGACCTAACCATGACCTAACATGCGTTATTCTCTAAAATATTGATCGAAACCAGGTTTAATGGACTGTTTCAGTGTGCTACCACATTACTACGTGATCCAAAGCAGAAAAAACCAAGGATCCCTTCAACAAGTATGTGAAGAATGCGAAAGTATGTGTCTGATGAGGGAAAATCCCAGGCCTAACCTAGATCTAACATGCGTTATCCTCAAAAATATTGATCGAAACCAGGTTTAATGGAATGTTTCAGTGTGCTACCACATTACTACGAGATCCAAAGCAGAGAAAACCAAGGATCCGTTCAACAAGTATGTGAAGAATGCGAAAGTATGTGTCTGATGAGGGAAAATCCCAGGCCTAACCTAGACCTAACATGCGTTACCCTCAAAAATATTTATCAAGACCAGGTTGAATTGAATGTTTCAGTGTGGTACCACATTACTACGTGATCCAAACCAGAAAAAGCCCAGAATCTGGCCACCAAGTATGAGAAACATGCAAAAGTACGAGCCTGTTCAGGGCAAATCCCAGACCTATCCCAGACCTAACTTGCGTTGTCCTCTAAAATATTGATCGAAACCAGGTTTAATCGACTGTTTCAGTGTGGTACCACATTACCATGTGATCCAAACCAGAAAAAAACCCAGGATCTGTACAACAAGTATGTGAAGAATGCGAAAGTATGAGCCTGACAAGGGCAAATCCCGGACCTATCCCAAACATAACTTGCGTTATCCTCTAAAATATTGACCGAAACCAGGTTTAATCGACTGTTTCAGTGTGGTGCCACATTACTACCTGATCCAAACCAGAAAAATACCCAGCATCTGTTCAACAAGTATGTGAAGAACGCGAAAATATGACCCTGATGAGGGCAAATCCCAGACCTATACCAGACCTAACTTGCGTTGACCTCTAAAATATTGATGGAAACCAGGTTTAATTGACTGTTTCAGTGTGAAACCACATTACTACAGGATCCAAACTAGAGAAAGCCCAGAATCTGGCCATCAAGTATGAGATATATGCGAAATTACGAGCCTGATGAGAGCAAATCCCAGACCTAACCATGACCTAACATGCGTTATTCTCTGAAATATTGATCGAAACCAGGCTTAATGGACTGTTTCAGTGTGGTACCACATTACTACGTGATCCAAACCAGAAAAAACCCAGGATCTGTTCAACAAGTATGTGGAGAATGCGAGAGTATGTGTCTGATGAGGGCAAATCCCAGGCCTAACCTAGACATAACATGCGTTATCCTCTAAAATATTGATCGAAACCAGGTTAAATGGTCTGTCTCAGTGTGGTACCACATTACTACAGGATCCAAACTAGAAAAAGCCCACAATCTGGCCATCAAGTATGAGATATATGCGAAATTACGAGCCTGATGAGAGCAAATCCCAGACCTAACCATGACCTAACATGCGTTATTCTCTGAAATATTGATCGAAACCAGGTAAATGGACCGTTTCAGTGTGGTACCACATTACTACGTGATCCAAACCAGAAAAAACCCCGGATCTGTTCAACAAGTATGTGAAAAACGCGAAACTATGAGCCTGATGAGGGCAAATCCCAGACCTATCCCAGACCTAACATGCGTTATCCTCTAAAATATTGATGGAAACCAGGTTTAATTGACTGTTTCAGTGTGGTACCACATTACTACGTGATCCAATCCAGAAAAATACCCAGGATCTGTTGAACAAGTATGTGAAGAACGCGGAAATATGACCCTGGTGAGGGCAAATCCCGGGCCTAACCTAGACCTAACATGAGTTATCCTCAAAAATATTGACCGAAACCATGTTTAATCGACTGTTTCAGTGTGCTACCACATTACTACGTCATCCAATCCAGAAAAAGCCCAGAAACTGGCCACCAAGTATGAGAAATATGCGAAAGTACGAGCCTGATGAGAGCAAATCCCAGACCTACCCCGGACCTAACTTGCGTTGTCCTCTAAAATATTGGTCGAAACCAGGTTTAATCGACTGTTTCAGTGTGGTACCACATTACTACCTGATCCAAACCAGAAAAATACCCAGGATCTGTTCAACAAGTATGTGAAGAACGCGAAAATATGACCCTGATGAGGGCAAATCCCAGACCTATCCCGGACCTAACTTGCGTTGTCCTCTAAAATATTTATCAAGACCAGGTTTAATTGAATGTTTCAGTGTGGTACCACATTACTACGTGATCCAAACCACAAAAAACCCAGGATCCGTTCAACGAGTATGTGACGAATGCGAAAGTATGTGTATGATGAGGGCAAATCCCAGGCCTAACCTAGATCTAACATGCGTTATCCTCAAGAATATTGATCGAAACCAGGTTTAATGTACTGTTTCAGTGTGCTACCACATTACTACGTGATCCAAAGCAGAAAAAACCAAGGATCCGTTCAAGAAGTATGTGAAGAATGCGAAAGGATGTGTCTGATGAGGGAAAATCCCAGGCCTAACCTAGACCTAACATGCGTTACCCTCAAAAATATTTATCAAGACCAGGTTTAATTGAATGTTTCAGTGTGGTACCACATTACTACGTGATCCAAACCAGAAAAAACCCAGGATCTGTTCAACAAGTATGTGAAAAACGCGAAACTATGAGCCTGATGAGGGCAAATCCCAGACCTATCCCAGACCTAATATGCGTTATCCTCTAAAATATTTATCAAGACCAGGTTTAATTGAATGTTTCAGTGTGGTACCACAATACTACGGGATCCAAACCAGAAAAAGCCCAGAATCTGGCCACCAAGTATGAGAAATATGCGAAAGTTCGAGCCTGATCAGGGCAAATCCCAGACCTATCCCGGACCTAACTTGCGTTGTCCTCTAAAATATTTATCAAGACCAGGTTTAATTGAATGTTTCAGTGTGGTACCACATTACTACGTGATCCAAACCTGAAAAAACCCAGGATCTGTTCAACAAGTATGTGGAGAATCGCGAAAGTATGTGTCTGATGAGGGCAAATCACAGGCCTAACCTAGACATAACATGCGTTGTCCTCTAAAATATTGATCGAAACCAGGTTTAATGGACTGTTTCAGTGTGGTACCACAATACTACGGGATCCAAACCAGAAAAAGCCCAGAATCTGGCCACCAAGTATGAGAAATATGCGAAAGTACGAGACTGATCAGGGCAAATCCCAGACCTAACTTGCGTTGTCCTCTAAAATATTGATCGAAACCAGGTTTAATCGACTGTTTCAGTGTGGTACCACATTACTATGTGATCCAAACCAGAAAAAAACCCAGGATCTGTACAACAAGTATGTGACGAATGCGAAAGTATGAGCCTGACGAGGGCAAATCCCGGACCTATCCCAGACATAACCTGCGTTATCCTCTAAAATATTGATCGAAACCAGGTTTAATCTAATATTTCAGTGTGGTACCACATTACTACGTGATCCAAACAGGAAAAAACCCAGGATCTGTTCAACAAGTATGTGGAGAATGCGAGAGTATGTGTCGGATGAGGGCAAATCCCAGGCCTAACCTAGACATGACATGCGTTATCCTCTAAAATATTGATCGAAACCAGGCTAAATGGACTGTCTCAGTGTGGTACCACATTACTACAGGATCCAAACTAGAAAAAGCCCAGAATCTGGCCATCAAGTATGAGAAATATGCGAAATTACGAGCCTGATGAGAGCAAATCCCAGACCTAACCATGACCTAACATGCGTTATTCTCTGAAATATTGATCGAAACCAGGTTTAATGGACAGTTTCAGTGTGCTACCACATTACTACGTCATCCAATCCAGAAAAAGCCCAGAAACTGGCCACCAAGTATGAGAAATATGCGAAAGTACGAGCCTGATGAGAGCAAATCCCAGACCTACCCCGGACCTAACTTGCGTTGTCCTCTAAAATATTGGTCGAAACCAGGATTAATCGACTGTTTCAGTGTGGTACCACATTACTACCTGATCCAAACCAGAAAAATACCCAGGATCTGTTCAACAAGTATGTGAAGAACGCGGAAATATGACCCTGGTGAGGGCAAATCCCGGGCCTAACCTAGACCTAACATGAGTTATCCGCAAAAATATTGACCGAAACAAGGTTTAATCGACTGTTTCAGTGTGGTACCACATTACTACCTGATCCAGACCAGAAAAATACCCAGGATCTGTTCAACAAGTATGTGAAGAACGCGAAAATATGACCCTGATGAGGGCAAATCCCAGACCTATACCAGACCTAACTTGCGTTGACCTCTAAAATATTGATGGAAACCAGGTTTAATTGACTGTTTCAGTGTGGTACCACATTTCTACGTGATCCAAACCAGAAAAATACCCAGGATCTGTTCAACAAATATGTGAAGAACGCGGAAATATGACCCTGATGAGGGCAAATCCTAGGCCTAACCTAGACCTAACATCAGTTATCCTCAAAAATATTGACCGAAACCAGGTTTAATCGACTGTTTCAGTGTGCTACCACATTACTACGTCATCCAATCCAGAAAAAGCCCAGAAACTGGCCACCAAGTATGAGAAATACGCGAAAGTACGAGCCTGATGAGAGCAAATCCCAGACCTACCCCGGACCTAACTTGCGTTGTCCTCTAAAATATTGTTCGAAACCAGGTTTAATCGACTGTTTCAGTGTGGTACCACATTACTACCTGATCCAAACCAGAAAAATACCCAGGATCTGTTCAACAAGTATGTGAAGAACGCGAAAATATGACCCTGATGAGGGCAAATTCCAGACCTATCCCAGACCTAACTTGCGCTGTCCTCTAAGATATTGATGGAAACCAGGTTTAATTGACTGTTTCAGTGTGGTACCACATTACTACGTGATCCAATCCAGGAAAAGCCCTGGATCTAGCCATCAAGTATGAGTAACATGCGAAAGTATGAGCCTGATGAGGGCAAATCATAGACCTAACCCAGACCTAACATGCGTTATCCTCTAAAATATTTATCAAGACCAGGTTTAATTGAATATCTCAGTGTGGTACCACATTACTACAGGATCCAAACTAGAAAAAGCCCAGAATCTGGCCATCAAGTATGAGAAATATGCGAAAGTTCGAGCCTGATCAGGGCAAATCCCAGACCTATCCCGGACCTAACTTGCGTTGTCCTCTAAAATATTTATCAAGACCAGGTTTAATTGAATGTTTCAGTGTGGTACCACATTACTACGTGATCCAAACCACAAAAAACCCAGGATCCGTTCAACGAGTATGTGACGAATGCGAAAGTATGTGTATGATGAGAGCAAATCCCAGGCCTAACCTAGATCTAACATGCGTTATCCTCAAGAATATTGATCGAAACCAGGTTTAATGTACTGTTTCAGTGTGCTACCACATTACTACGTGATCCAAAGCAGAAAAAACCAAGGATCCGTTCAACAAGTATGTGAAGAATGCGAAAGGATGTGTCTGATGAGGGAAAATCCCAGGCCTAACCTAGACCTAACATGCGTTACCCACAAAAATATTTATCAAGGCCAGGTTTAATTGAATGTTTCAGTGTGGTACCACATTACTACGTGATCCAAACAGGAAAAAACCCAGGATCTGTTCAACATGTATGTGGAAAATGCGAAAGTATGTGTCTGATGAGGGCAAGTCCCAGGCCTAACCACGACAGAACATGCGCTATCCTCTAAAATATTGATGGAAACCAGGTTTAATGGACTGTTTCAGTGTGGTACCACAATACTACGTGATCCAAACCAGAAAAAGCCCAGAATCTGGCCACCAAGTATGAGAAATATGCGAAAGTACGAGACTGATCAGGGCAAATCCCAGACCTAACTTGCGTTGTCCTCTAAAATATTGATCGAAACCAGGTTTAATCGACTGTTTCAGTGTGGTACCACATTACTATGTGATCCAAACCAGAAAAAAACCCAGGATCTGTACAACAAGTATGTGACGAATGCGAAAGTATGAGCCTGACGAGGGCAAATCCCGGACCTATCCCAGACATAACCTGCGTTATCCTCTAAAATATTGATCGAAACCAGGTTTAATCTAATATTTCAGTGTGGTACCACATTACTACGTGATCCAAACAGGAAAAAACCCAGGATCTGTTCAACAAGTATGTGGAGAATGCGAGAGTATGTGTCGGATGAGGGCAAATCCCAGGCCTAACCTAGACATGACATGCGTTATCCTCTAAAATATTGATCGAAACCAGGCTAAATGGACTGTCTCAGTGTGGTACCACATTACTACAGGATCCAAACTAGAAAAAGCCCAGAATCTGGCCATCAAGTATGAGAAATATGCGAAATTACGAGCCTGATGAGAGCAAATCCCAGACCTAACCATGACCTAACATGCGTTATTCTCTGAAATATTGATCGAAACCAGGTTTAATGGACAGTTTCAGTGTGCTACCACATTACTACGTCATCCAATCCAGAAAAAGCCCAGAAACTGGCCACCAAGTATGAGAAATATGCGAAAGTACGAGCCTGATGAGAGCAAATCCCAGACCTACCCCGGACCTAACTTGCGTTGTCCTCTAAAATATTGGTCGAAACCAGGTTTAATCGACTGTTTCAGTGTGGTACCACATTACTACCTGATCCAAACCAGAAAAATACCCAGGATCTGTTCAACAAGTATGTGAAGAACGCGGAAATATGACCCTGGTGAGGGCAAATCCCGGGCCTAACCTAGACCTAACATGAGTTATCCTCAAAAATATTGACCGAAACAAGGTTTAATCGACTGTTTCAGTGTGGTACCACATTACTACCTGATCCAGACCAGAAAAATACCCAGGATCTGTTCAACAAGTATGTGAAGAACGCGAAAATATGACCCTGATGAGGGCAAATCCCAGACCTATACCAGACCTAACTTGCGTTGACCTCTAAAATATTGATGGAAACCAGGTTTAATTGACTGTTTCAGTGTGGTACCACATTTCTACGTGATCCAAACCAGAAAAATACCCAGGATCTGTTCAACAAATATGTGAAGAACGCGGAAATATGACCCTGATGAGGGCAAATCCTAGGCCTAACCTAGACCTAACATCAGTTATCCTCAAAAATATTGACCGAAACCAGGTTTAATCGACTGTTTCAGTGTGCTACCACATTACTACGTCATCCAATCCAGAAAAAGCCCAGAAACTGGCCACCAAGTATGAGAAATATGCGAAAGTACGAGCCTGATGAGAGCAAATCCCAGACCTACCCCGGACCTAACTTGCGTTGTCCTCTAAAATATTGTTCGAAACCAGGTTTAATCGACTGTTTCAGTGTGGTACCACATTACTACCTGATCCAAACCAGAAAAATACCCAGGATCTGTTCAACAAGTATGTGAAGAACGCGAAAATATGACCCTGATGAGGGCAAATTCCAGACCTATCCCAGACCTAACTTGCGCTGTCCTCTAAGATATTGATGGAAACCAGGTTTAATTGACTGTTTCAGTGTGGTGCCACATTACTACGTGATCCAATCCAGGAAAAGCCCTGGATCTAGCCATCAAGTATGAGTAACATGCGAAAGTATGAGCCTGATGAGGGCAAATCATAGACCTAACCCAGACCTAACATGCGTTATCCTCTAAAATATTTATCAAGACCAGGTTTAATTGAATATCTCAGTGTGGTACCACATTACTACAGGATCCAAACTAGAAAAAGCCCAGAATCTGGCCATCAAGTATGAGAAATATGCGAAAGTTCGAGCCTGATCAGGGCAAATCCCAGACCTATCCCGGACCTAACTTGCGTTGTCCTCTAAAATATTTATCAAGACCAGGTTTAATTGAATGTTTCAGTGTGGTACCACATTACTACGTGATCCAAACCACAAAAAACCCAGGATCCGTTCAACGAGTATGTGACGAATGCGAAAGTATGTGTATGATGAGGGCAAATCCCAGGCCTAACCTAGATCTAACATGCGTTATCCTCAAGAATATTGATCGAAACCAGGTTTAATCGACTGTTTCAGTGTGGTACCACATTACTACCTGATCCAGACCAGAAAAATACCCAGGATCTGTTCAACAAGTATGTGAAGAACGCGAAAATATGACCCTGATGAGGGCAAATCCCAGACCTATACCAGACCTAACTTGCGTTGACCTCTAAAATATTGATGGAAACCAGGTTTAATTGACTGTTTCAGTGTGGTACCACATTTCTACGTGATCCAAACCAGAAAAATACCCAGGATCTGTTCAACAAATATGTGAAGAACGCGGAAATATGACCCTGATGAGGGCAAATCCTAGGCCTAACCTAGACCTAACATCAGTTATCCTCAAAAATATTGACCGAAACCAGGTTTAATCGACTGTTTCAGTGTGCTACCACATTACTACGTCATCCAATCCAGAAAAAGCCCAGAAACTGGCCACCAAGTATGAGAAATATGCGAAAGTACGAGCCTGATGAGAGCAAATCCCAGACCTACCCCGGACCTAACTTGCGTTGTCCTCTAAAATATTGTTCGAAACCAGGTTTAATCGACTGTTTCAGTGTGGTACCACATTACTACCTGATCCAAACCAGAAAAATACCCAGGATCTGTTCAACAAGTATGTGAAGAACGCGAAAATATGACCCTGATGAGGGCAAATTCCAGACCTATCCCAGACCTAACTTGCGCTGTCCTCTAAGATATTGATGGAAACCAGGTTTAATTGACTGTTTCAGTGTGGTACCACATTACTACGTGATCCAATCCAGGAAAAGCCCTGGATCTAGCCATCAAGTATGAGTAACATGCGAAAGTATGAGCCTGATGAGGGCAAATCATAGACCTAACCCAGACCTAACATGCGTTATCCTCTAAAATATTTATCAAGACCAGGTTTAATTGAATGTTTCAGTGTGGTACCACATTACTACGTGATCCAAACCACAAAAAACCCAGGATCCGTTCAACGAGTATGTGACGAATGCGAAAGTATGTGTATGATGAGGGCAAATCCCAGGCCTAACCTAGATCTAACATGCGTTATCCTCAAGAATATTGATCGAAACCACGTTTAATGTACTGTTTCAGTGTGCTACCACATTACTACGTGATCCAAAGCAGAAAAAACCAAGGATCCGTTCAACAAGTATGTGAAGAATGCGAAAGGATGTGTCTGATGAGGGAAAATCCCAGGCCTAACCTAGACCTAACATGCGTTACCCACAAAAATATTTATCAAGACCAGGTTTAATTGAATGTTTCAGTGTGGTACCACATTACTACGTGATCCAAACAGGAAAAAACCCAGGATCTGTTCAACATGTATGTGGAAAATGCGAAAGTATGTGTCTGATGAGGGCAAGTCCCAGGCCTAACCACGACAGAACATGCGCTATCCTCTAAAATATTGATGGAAACCAGGTTTAATTGACTGTTTCAGTGTGGTACCACATTACTACGTGATCCAATCCAGAAAAAGCCCTGGAGCTAGCCATCAAGTATGAGTAAGATGCGAAAGTATGAGCCTGATGAGGGCAAATCCTAGACCTAACCCAGACCTAACATGCGTTATCCTTTAAAATATTTATCAAGACCAGGTTTAATGGACTGTTTCAGTGTGGTACCACATTACTACGTGATCCAAACCAGAACAAACCCAGGATCTGTTCAACAAGTATGTGAAAAACGCGAAACTATGAGCCTGATGAGGGCAAATCCCAGACCTATCCCAGACCTAATATGCGTTATCCTCTAAAATATTTATCAAGACCAGGTTTAATTGAATGTTTCAGTGTGGTACCACATTACTACGTGATCCAAACAGGAAAAAACCCAGGATCTGTTCAACAAGTATGTGGAGAATGCGAGAGTATGTGTCGGATGAGGGCAAATCCCAGGCCTAACCTAGACATGACATGCGTTATCCTCTAAAATATTGATCGAAACCAGGCTAAATGGACTGTCTCAGTGTGGTACCACATTACTACAGGATCCAAACTAGAAAAAGCCCAGAATCTGGCCATCAAGTATGAGAAATATGCGAAATTACGAGCCTGATGAGAGCAAATCCCAGACCTAACCATGACCTAACATGCGTTATTCTCTGAAATATTGATCGAAACCAGGTTTAATGGACTGATTCAGTGTGCTACCACATTACTACGTCATCCAATCCAGAAAAAGCCCAGAAACTGGCCACCAAGTATGAGAAATATGCGAAAGTACGAGCCTGATGAGAGCAAATCCCAGACCTACCCCGGACCTAACTTGCGTTGTCCTCTAAAATATTGTTCGAAACCAGGTTTAATCGACTGTTTCAGTGTGGTACCACATTACTACCTGATCCAAACCAGAAAAATACCCAGGATCTGTTCAACAAGTATGTGAAGAACGCGAAAATATGACCCTGATGAGGGCAAATTCCAGACCTATCCCAGACCTAACTGGCGCTGTCCTCTAAGATATTGATGGAAACCAGGTTTAATTGACTGTTTCAGTGTGGTGCCACATTACTACGTGATCCAATCCAGGAAAAGCCCTGGATCTAGCCATCAAGTATGAGTAACATGCGAAAGTATGAGCCTGATGAGGGCAAATCATAGACCTAACCCAGACCTAACATGCGTTATCCTCTAAAATATTTATCAAGACCAGGTTTAATTGAATATCTCAGTGTGGTACCACATTACTACAGGATCCAAACTAGAAAAAGCCCAGAATCTGGCCATCAAGTATGAGAAATATGCGAAAGTTCGAGCCTGATCAGGGCAAATCCCAGACCTATCCCGGACCTAACTTGCGTTGTCCTCTAAAATATTTATCAAGACCAGGTTTAATTGAATGTTTCAGTGTGGTACCACATTACTACGTGATCCAAACCACAAAAAACCCAGGATCCGTTCAACGAGTATGTGACGAATGCGAAAGTATGTGTATGATGAGGGCAAATCCCAGGCCTAACCTAGATCTAACATGCGTTATCCTCAAGAATATTGATCGAAACCAGGTTTAATCGACTGTTTCAGTGTGGTACCACATTACTACCTGATCCAGACCAGAAAAATACCCAGGATCTGTTCAACAAGTATGTGAAGAACGCGAAAATATGACCCTGATGAGGGCAAATCCCAGACCTATACCAGACCTAACTTGCGTTGACCTCTAAAATATTGATGGAAACCAGGTTTAATTGACTGTTTCAGTGTGGTACCACATTTCTACGTGATCCAAACCAGAAAAATACCCAGGATCTGTTCAACAAATATGTGAAGAACGCGGAAATATGACCCTGATGAGGGCAAATCCTAGGCCTAACCTAGACCTAACATCAGTTATCCTCAAAAATATTGACCGAAACCAGGTTTAATCGACTGTTTCAGTGTGCTACCACATTACTACGTCATCCAATCCAGAAAAAGCCCAGAAACTGGCCACCAAGTATGAGAAATATGCGAAAGTACGAGCCTGATGAGAGCAAATCCCAGACCTACCCCGGACCTAACTTGCGTTGTCCTCTAAAATATTGTTCGAAACCAGGTTTAATCGACTGTTTCAGTGTGGTACCACATTACTACCTGATCCAAACCAGAAAAATACCCAGGATCTGTTCAACAAGTATGTGAAGAACGCGAAAATATGACCCTGATGAGGGCAAATTCCAGACCTATCCCAGACCTAACTTGCGCTGTCCTCTAAGATATTGATGGAAACCAGGTTTAATTGACTGTTTCAGTGTGGTACCACATTACTACGTGATCCAATCCAGGAAAAGCCCTGGATCTAGCCATCAAGTATGAGTAACATGCGAAAGTATGAGCCTGATGAGGGCAAATCATAGACCTAACCCAGACCTAACATGCGTTATCCTCTAAAATATTTATCAAGACCAGGTTTAATTGAATGTTTCAGTGTGGTACCACATTACTACGTGATCCAAACCACAAAAAACCCAGGATCCGTTCAACGAGTATGTGACGAATGCGAAAGTATGTGTATGATGAGGGCAAATCCCAGGCCTAACCTAGATCTAACATGCGTTATCCTCAAGAATATTGATCGAAACCAGGTTTAATGTACTGTTTCAGTGTGCTACCACATTACTACGTGATCCAAAGCAGAAAAAACCAAGGATCCGTTCAACAAGTATGTGAAGAATGCGAAAGGATGTGTCTGATGAGGGAAAATCCCAGGCCTAACCTAGACCTAACATGCGTTACCCACAAAAATATTTATCAAGACCAGGTTTAATTGAATGTTTCAGTGTGGTACCACATTACTACGTGATCCAAACAGGAAAAAACCCAGGATCTGTTCAACATGTATGTGGAAAATGCGAAAGTATGTGTCTGATGAGGGCAAGTCCCAGGCCTAACCACGACAGAACATGCGCTATCCTCTAAAATATTGATGGAAACCAGGTTTAATTGACTGTTTCAGTGTGGTACCACATTACTACGTGATCCAATCCAGAAAAAGCCCTGGAGCTAGCCATCAAGTATGAGTAAGATGCGAAAGTATGAGCCTGATGAGGGCAAATCCTAGACCTAACCCAGACCTAACATGCGTTATCCTTTAAAATATTTATCAAGACCAGGTTTAATGGACTGTTTCAGTGTGGTACCACATTACTACGTGATCCAAACCAGAACAAACCCAGGATCTGTTCAACAAGTATGTGAAAAACGCGAAACTATGAGCCTGATGAGGGCAAATCCCAGACCTATCCCAGACCTAATATGCGTTATCCTCTAAAATATTTATCAAGACCAGGTTTAATTGAATGTTTCAGTGTGGTACCACATTACTACGTGATCCAAACAGGAAAAAACCCAGGATCTGTTCAACAAGTATGTGGAGAATGCGAGAGTATGTGTCGGATGAGGGCAAATCCCAGGCCTAACCTAGACATGACATGCGTTATCCTCTAAAATATTGATCGAAACCAGGCTAAATGGACTGTCTCAGTGTGGTACCACATTACTACAGGATCCAAACTAGAAAAAGCCCAGAATCTGGCCATCAAGTATGAGAAATATGCGAAATTACGAGCCTGATGAGAGCAAATCCCAGACCTAACCATGACCTAACATGCGTTATTCTCTGAAATATTGATCGAAACCAGGTTTAATGGACTGTTTCAGTGTGCTACCACATTACTACGTCATCCAATCCAGAAAAAGCCCAGAAACTGGCCACCAAGTATGAGAAATATGCGAAAGTACGAGCCTGATGAGAGCAAATCCCAGACCTACCCCGGACCTAACTTGCGTTGTCCTCTAAAATATTGGTCGAAACCAGGTTTAATCGCCTGTTTCAGTGTGGTACCACATTACTACCTGATCCAAACCAGAAAAATACCCAGGATCTGTTCAACAAGTATGTGAAGAACGCGAAAATATGACCCTGATGAGGGCAAATCCCAGACCTATCCCAGACCTAACTTGCGCTGTCCTCTAAGATATTCATGGAAACCAGGTTTAATTGACTGTTTCAGTGTGGTACCACATTACTACGTGATCCAATCCAGAAAAAGCCCTCGATCTAGCCATCAAGTATGAGTAACATGCGAAAGTATGAGCCTGATGAGGGCAAATCATAGACCTAACCCAGACCTAACATGCGTTATCCTCTAAAATATTTATCAAGACCAGGTTTAATTGAATATCTCAGTGTGGTACCACATTACTACGTGATCCAAACCTGAAAAAATTCAGGATCTGTTCAACAAGTATGTGGAGAATGCGAGAGTATGTGTCTGATGAGGGCAAATCCCAGGCCTAACCTAGACATAACATGCGTTATCCTCTAAAATATTGATCGAAACCAGGTTAAATGGACTGTCTCAGTGTGGTACCACATTACTACAGGATCCAAACTAGAAAAAGCCCAGAATCTGGCCATCAAGTATGAGAAATATGCGAAATTACGAGCCTGATGAGAGCAAATCCCAGACCTAACCATGACCTAACATGCGTTATTCTCTGAAATATTGATCGAAACCAGGTTTAATGGACTGTTTCAGTGTGGTACCACATTACTACGTGATCCAAACCAGAAAAAACCCAGGATCTGTTCAACAAGTATGTGAAAAACGCGAAACTATGAGCCTGATGAGGGCAAATCCCAGGCCTAACCTAGATCTAACATGCGTTATCCTCAAGAATATTGATCGAAACCAGGTTTAATGTACTGTTTCAGTGTGCTACCACATTACTACGTGATCCAAAGCAGAAAAAACCAAGGATCCGTTCAACAAGTATGTGAAGAATGCGAAAGGATGTGTCTGATGAGGGAAAATCCCAAGCCTAACCTAGACCTAACATGCGTTACCCACAAAAATATTTATCAAGGCCAGGTTTAATTGAATGTTTCAGTGTGGTACCACATTACTACGTGATCCAAACAGGAAAAAACCCAGGATCTGTTCAACATGTATGTGGAAAATGCGAAAGTATGTGTCTGATAAGGCAAGTCCCAGGCCTAACCACGACAGAACATGCGCTATCCTCTAAAATATTGATGGAAACCAGGTTTAATGGACTGTTTCAGTGTGGTACCACAATACTACGGGATCCAAACCAGAAAAAGCCCAGAATCTGGCCACCAAGTATGAGAAATATGCGAAAGTACGAGACTGATCAGGGCAAATCCCAGACCTAACTTGCGTTGTCCTCTAAAATATTGATCGAAACCAGGTTTAATCGACTGTTTCAGTGTGGTACCACATTACTATGTGATCCAAACCAGAAAAAAACCCAGGATCTGTACAACAAGTATGTGACGAATGCGAAAGTATGAGCCTGACGAGGGCAAATCCCGGACCTATCCCAGACATAACCTGCGTTATCCTCTAAAATATTGATCGAAACCAGGTTTAATCTAATATTTCAGTGTGGTACCACATTACTACGTGATCCAAACAGGAAAAAACCCAGGATCTGTTCAACAAGTATGTGGAGAATGCGAGAGTATGTGTCGGATGAGGGCAAATCCCAGGCCTAACATAGACATGACATGCGTTATCCTCTAAAATATTGATCGAAACCAGGCTAAATGGACTGTCTCAGTGTGGTACCACATTACTACAGGATCCAAACTAGAAAAAGCCCAGAATCTGGCCATCAAGTATGAGAAATATGCGAAATTACGAGCCTGATGAGAGCAAATCCCAGACCTAACCATGACCTAACATGCGTTATTCTCTGAAATATTGATCGAAACCAGGTTTAATGGACAGTTTCAGTGTGCTACCACATTACTACGTCATCCAATCCAGAAAAAGCCCAGAAACTGGCCACCAAGTATGAGAAATATGCGAAAGTACGAGCCTGATGAGAGCAAATCCCAGACCTACCCCGGACCTAACTTGCGTTGTCCTCTAAAATATTGGTCGAAACCAGGTTTAATCGACTGTTTCAGTGTGGTACCACATTACTACCTGATCCAAACCAGAAAAATACCCAGGATCTGTTCAACAAGTATGTGAAGAACGCGGAAATATGACCCTGGTGAGGGCAAATCCCGGGCCTAACCTAGACCTAAAATGAGTTATCCTCAAAAATATTGACCGAAACAAGGTTTAATCGACTGTTTCAGTGTGGTACCACATTACTACCTGATCCAGACCAGAAAAATACCCAGGATCTGTTCAACAAGTATGTGAAGAACGCGAAAATATGACCCTGATGAGGGCAAATCCCAGACCTATACCAGACCTAACTTGCGTTGACCTCTAAAATATTGATGGAAACCAGGTTTAATTGACTGTTTCAGTGTGGTACCACATTTCTACGTGATCCAAACCAGAAAAATACCCAGGATCTGTTCAACAAATATGTGAAGAACGCGGAAATATGACCCTGATGAGGGCAAATCCTAGGCCTAACCTAGACCTAACATCAGTTATCCTCAAAAATATTGACCGAAACCAGGTTTAATCGACTGTTTCAGTGTGCTACCACATTACTACGTCATCCAATCCAGAAAAAGCCCAGAAACTGGCCACCATGTATGAGAAATATGCGAAAGTACGAGCCTGATGAGAGCAAATCCCAGACCTACCCCGGACCTAACTTGCGTTGTCCTCTAAAATATTGTTCGAAACCAGGTTTAATCGACTGTTTCAGTGTGGTACCACATTACTACCTGATCCAAACCAGAAAAATACCCAGGATCTGTTCAACAAGTATGTGAAGAACGCGAAAATATGACCCTGATGAGGGCAAATTCCAGACCTATCCCAGACCTAACTTGCGCTGTCCTCTAAGATATTGATGGAAACCAGGTTTAATTGACTGTTTCAGTGTGGTACCACATTACTACGTGATCCAATCCAGGAAAAGCCCTGGATCTAGCCATCAGGTATGAGTAACATGCGAAAGTATGAGCCTGATGAGGGCAAATCATAGACCTAACCCAGACCTAACATGCGTTATCCTCTAAAATATTTATCAAGACCAGGTTTAATTGAATATCTCAGTGTGGTACCACATTACTACAGGATCCAAACTAGAAAAAGCCCAGAATCTGGCCATCAAGTATGAGAAATATGCGAAAGTTCGAGCCTGATCAGGGCAAATCCCAGACCTATCCCGGACCTAACTTGCGTTGTCCTCTAAAATATTTATCAAGACCAGGTTTAATTGAATGTTTCAGTGTGGTACCACATTACTACGTGATCCAAACCACAAAAAACCCAGGATCCGTTCAACGAGTATGTGACGAATGCGAAAGTATGTGTATGATGAGGGCAAATCCCAGGCCTAACCTAGATCTAACATGCGTTATCCTCAAGAATATTGATCGAAACCAGGTTTAATGTACTGTTTCAGTGTGCTACCACATTACTACGTGATCCAAAGCAGAAAAAACCAAGGATCCGTTCAACAAGTATGTGAAGAATGCGAAAGGATGTGTCTGATGAGGGAAAATCCCAGGCCTAACCTAGACCTAACATGCGTTACCCACAAAAATATTTATCAAGACCAGGTTTAATTGAATGTTTCAGTGTGGTACCACATTACTACGTGATCCAAACAGGAAAAAACCCAGGATCTGTTCAACATGTATGTGGAAAATGCGAAAGTATGTGTCTGATAAGGCAAGTCCCAGGCCTAACCACGACAGAACATGCGCTATCCTCTAAAATATTGATGGAAACCAGGTTTAATGGACTGTTTCAGTGTGGTACCACAATACTACGGGATCCAAACCAGAAAAAGCCCAGAATCTGGCCACCAAGTATGAGAAATATGCGAAAGTACGAGACTGATCAGGGCAAATCCCAGACCTAACTTGCGTTGTCCTCTAAAATATTGATCGAAACCAGGTTTAATCGACTGTTTCAGTGTGGTACCACATTACTGTGTGATCCAAACCAGAAAAAAACCCAGGATCTGTACAACAAGTATGTGACGAATGCGAAAGTATGAGCCTGACGAGGGCAAATCCCGGACCTATCCCAGACATAACCTGCGTTATCCTCTAAAATATTGATCGAAACCAGGTTTAATCTAATATTTCAGTGTGGTACCACATTACTACGTGATCCAAACAGGAAAAAACCCAGGATCTGTTCAACAAGTATGTGGAGAATGCGAGAGTATGTGTCGGATGAGGGCAAATCCCAGGCCTAACATAGACATGATATGCGTTATCCTCTAAAATATTGATCGAAACCAGGCTAAATGGACTGTCTCAGTGTGGTACCACATTACTACAGGATCCAAACTAGAAAAAGCCCAGAATCTGGCCATCAAGTATGAGAAATATGCGAAATTACGAGCCTGATGAGAGCAAATCCCAGACCTAACCATGACCTAACATGCGTTATTCTCTGAAATATTGATCGAAACCAGGTTTAATGGACTGTTTCAGTGTGCTACCACATTACTACGTCATCCAATCCAGAAAAAGCCCAGAAACTGGCCACCAAGTATGAGAAATATGCGAAAGTACGAGCCTGATGAGAGCAAATCCCAGACCTACCCCGGACCTAACTTGCGTTGTCCTCTAAAATATTGGTCGAAACCAGGTTTAATCGACTGTTTCAGTGTGGTACCACATTACTACGTGATCCAAACCACAAAAAACCCAGGATCCGTTCAACGAGTATGTGACGAATGCGAAAGTATGTGTATGATGAGGGCAAATCCCAGGCCTAACCTAGATCTAACATGCGTTATCCTCAAGAATATTGATCGAAACCAGGTTTAATGGACTGTTTCAGTGTGGTACCACAATACTACGGGATCCAAACCAGAAAAAGCCCAGAATCTGGCCACCAAGTATGAGAAATATGCGAAAGTACGAGACTGATCAGGGCAAATCCCAGACCCATCCCAGACCTAACTTGCGTTGTCCTCTAAAATATTGATCGAAACCAGGTTTGATCGACTGTTTCAGTGTGGTACCACATTACTATGTGATCCAAACCAGAAAAAAACCCAGGATCTGTACAACAAGTATGTGACGAATGCGAAAGTATGAGCCTGACGAGGGCAAATCCCGGACCTATCCCAGACATAACTTGCGTTATCCTCTAAAATATTGATCGAAACCAGGTTTAATCTAATATTTCAGTGTGGTACCACATTACTACGTGATCCAAACAGGAAAAAACCCAGGATCTGTTCAACAAGTATGTGGAGAATGCGAGAGTATGTGTCTGATGAGGGCAAGTCCCAGGCCTAACCTAGACAGAACATGCGTAATCCTCTAAAATATTGATGGAAACCAGGTTTAATTGACTGTTTCAGTGTGGTACCACATTACTACGTGATCCAGTCCAGAAAAACCCCTGGATCTAGCCATCAAGTATGAGTAACATGCGAAAGTATGAGCCTGATGAGGGCAAATCCTAGACCTAACCCAGACCTAACATGCGTTATCCTCTAAAATATTTATCAAGACCAGGTTTAATTGAATGTTTCAGTGTGGTACCACATTACTACGTGATCCAAACCACAAAAAACCCAGGATCTGTACAACAAGTATGTGACGAATGCGAAAGTATGAGCCTGTCGAGAGCAAATCCCGGACCTAACCCAGACATAACTTGCGTTATCCTCTAAAATATTGATCGAAACCAGGTTTAATCCACTGTTTCAGTGTGGTACCACATTACTACGTGATCCAAACCAGAAAAATACCCAGGATCTGTTCAACAAGTATGTGAAGAACGCGGAAATATGACCCTGATGAGGGCAAATCCCGGGCCTAACCTAGACCTAACATGAGTTATCCTCAAAAATATTGACCGAAACAAGGTTTAATCGACTGTTTCAGTGTGGTACCACATTACTACCTGATCCAGACCAGAAAAATACCCAGGATCTGTTCAACAAGTATGTGAAGAACGCGAAAATATGACACTGATGAGGGCAAATCCCAGACCTATACCAGACCTAACTTGCGTTGTCCTCTAAAATATTGATCGAAACCAGGTTTAATCGACTATTTCAGTGTGGTACCACATTACTACGTGATCCAAACCAGAAAAATACCCAGGATCTGTTCAACAAGTATGCGAAGAACGCGGAAATATGACCCTGATGAGGGCAAATCCCGGGCTTAACCTAGACCTAACATGAGTTATCCTCAAAAATATTGATCGAAACCAGGTTTAATCGACTGTTTCAGTGTGGTACCACATTACTACCCGATCCAAACCAGAAAAATACCCAGGATCTGTTCAACAAGTATGAGAAATATGCGAAAGTACGAGCCTGATCAGGGCAAATCCCAGACCTATACCAGACCTAACAAGCGTTATCCCCAAAAATATTGCTCAAAACCAGGTTTAATGGACTGTTTCAGTGTGGTACCACATTACTACGTGATCCAAACTAAAAAAAACCCAGGATCTGTTCAACAAGTATGTGAAAAACGCGAAAGTATGAGCCTGATGAGGGCGAATCCCAGACCTATCCCAGACCTAACTTGCGTTGTCCTCTAAAATATTGATGGAAACCAGGTTTAATCGACTGTTTCAGTGTGGTACCACATTACTATGTGATCCAAACCAGAAAAAACCCGGAATCCGTTCAACAAGTATGTGAAGAATGCGAAAGTATGTGTCTGATGAGGGCAAATCCCAGGCCTATCCTAGACACAACATGCGTTATCCTCTAAAATATTGATCGGAACCGGGTTTTATGGACTGCTTCTGTGTGCTACCACATTACTATGTGATCCAAACCAGAAAAAAACCCAGGATCTGTACAACAAGTATGTGAAGAATGCGAAAGTATGAGCATGACGAGGGCAAATCCCGGACCTATCCCAGACATAACTTGCGTTATCCTCTAAAATATTGATCGAAACCAGGTTTAATCTAATATTTCAGTGTGGTACCACATTACTACGTGATCCAAACAGGAAAAAACCCAGGATCTGTTCAACAAGTATGTGGAGAATGCGAGAGTATGTGTCTGATGAGGGCAAGTCCCAGGCCTAACCTAGACAGAACATGCGTAATCCTCTAAAATATTGATGGAAACCAGGTTTAATTGACTGTTTCAGTGTGGTACCACATTACTACGTGATCCAGTCCAGAAAAACCCCTGGATCTAGCCATCAAGTATGAGTAACATGCGAAAGTATGAGCCTGATGAGGGCAAATCCTAGACCTAACCCAGACCTAACATGCGTTATCCTCTAAAATATTTATCAAGACCAGGTTTAATTGAATGTTTCAGTGTGGTACCACATTACTACGTGATCCAAACCACAAAAAACCCAGGATCTGTACAACAAGTATGTGACGAATGCGAAAGTATGAGCCTGTCGAGAGCAAATCCCGGACCTAACCCAGACATAACTTGCGTTATCCTCTAAAATATTGATCGAAACCAGGTTTAATCCACTGTTTCAGTGTGGTACCACATTACTACGTGATCCAAACCAGAAAAATACCCAGGATCTGTTCAACAAGTATGTGAAGAACGCGGAAATATGACCCTGATGAGGGCAAATCCCGGGCCTAACCTAGACCTAACATGAGTTATCCTCAAAAATATTGACCGAAACAAGGTTTAATCGACTGTTTCAGTGTGGTACCACATTACTACCTGATCCAGACCAGAAAAATACCCAGGATCTGTTCAACAAGTATGTGAAGAACGCGAAAATATGACACTGATGAGGGCAAATCCCAGACCTATCCCAGACCTAACTTGCGTTGTCCTCTAAAATATTGATCGAAACCAGGTTTAATGCACTGTTTCAGTGTGGTACCACAATACTACGGGATCCAAACCAGAAAAAGCCCAGAATCTGGCCACCAAGTATGAGAAATATGCGAAAGTACGAGCCTGATCAGGGCAAATCCCAGACCTATCCCAGACCTAACTTGCGTTGTCCTCTAAAATATTGATCGAAACCAGGTTTAATCGACTGTTTCAGTGTGGTACCACATTACTATGTGATCCAAACCAGAAAAAAACCCAGGATCTGTACAACAAGTATGTGAAGAACGCGGAAATAGGACCCTGATGAGGGCAAATCCCGGGCCTAACCTAGACCTAACATGAGTTATCCTTAAAAATATTGACCGAAACCAGGTTTAATCGGCTGTTTCAGAGTGGTACCACATTACTACCTGATCCAAACCAGAAAAATACCCAGGATCTGTTCAACAAGTATGTGAAGAACGCGAAAATATGACCCTGATGAGGGCAAATCCCAGACCTATACCAGACCTAACTTGCGTTATCCTCTAAAATATTGATCGAAACCAGGTTTAATCGACTCTTTCAGTGTGGTACCACATTACTACCTGATCCAAACCAGAAAAATACCCAGGATCTGTTCAACAAGTATGTGAAGAACGCGAAAATATGACCCTGATGAGGGCAAATCCCAGACCTATACCAGACCTAACAAGCGTCATCCCCAAAAATATTGATCAAAACCAGGTTTAATGGACTGTTTCAGTGTGGTACCACATTACTACGTGATCCAAACTAGAAAAAACCCAGGATCTGTTCAACAAGTATGTGAAAAACGCGAAAGTATGACCCTGATGAGGGCAAATCCCGGGCCTAACCTAGACCTAACATGCATTATCCTCTAAAATATTGATCGAAACCTGGTTTAATGTACTGTTTCAGTGTGGTACCACATTACTATGTGATCCAAACCAGAAAAAACCCAGGATCTGTTCAAGAAGTATGTGAAAAACGCGAAAGTATGAGCCTGATGAGGGCGAATCCCAGACCTATCCCAGACCTAACTTGCGTTGTCCTCTAAAATATTGATGGAAACTAGGTTTAATCGACTGTTTCAGTGTGGTACCACATTACTATGTGATCCAAACCAGAAAAAACCCGGAATCCGTTCAACAAGTATGTGAAGAATGCGAAAGTATGTGTCTGATGAGGGCAAATCCCAGGCCTATCCTAGACAGAACATGCGTTATCCTCTAAAATATTGATCGGAACCGGGTTTTATGGACTGTTTCTGTGTGCTACCACATTACTATGTGATCCAAACGAGAAAAAAACCCAGGATCTGTACAACAAGTATGTGAAGAATGCGAAAGTATGAGCATGACGAGGGCAAATCCCGGACCTATCCCAGACATAACTTGCGTTATCCTCAAAAATATTGATCGAAACCAGGTTTAATCGACTGTTTCAGTGTGGTACCACATTACTACGTGATCCAAACCAGAAAAATACCCAGGATCTGTTCAACAAGTATGTGAAGAACGCGGAAATATGACCCTGATGAGGGCAAATCCCGGGCTTAACCTAGACCTAACATGAGTTATCCTCAAAAATATTGATCGAAACCAGGTTTAATCGACTGTTTCAGTGTGGTACCACATTACTACCTGATCCAAACCAGAAAAATACCCAGGATCTGTTCAACAAGTATGTGAAGAACGCGAAAATATGACCCTGATGAGGGCAAATCCCAGACCTATACCAGACCTAACTTGCGTTGACCTCTAAAATATTGATGGAAACCAGGTTTAATTGACTGTTTCAGTGTGGTACCACATTTCTACGTGATCCAAACCAGAAAAATACCCAGGATCTGTTCAACAAATATGTGAAGAACGCGGAAATATGACCCTGATGAGGGCAAATCCTAGGCCTAACCTAGACCTAACATCAGTTATCCTCAAAAATATTGACCGAAACCAGGTTTAATCGACTGTTTCAGTGTGCTACCACATTACTACGTCATCCAATCCAGAAAAAGCCCAGAAACTGGCCACCAAGTATGAGAAATATGCGAAAGTACGAGCCTGATGAGAGCAAATCCCAGACCTACCCCGGACCTAACTTGCGTTGTCCTCTAAAATATTGTTCGAAACCAGGTTTAATCGACTGTTTCAGTGTGGTACCACATTACTACCTGATCCAAACCAGAAAAATACCCAGGATCTGTTCAACAAGTATGTGAAGAACGCGAAAATATGACCCTGATGAGGGCAAATTCCAGACCTATCCCAGACCTAACTTGCGCTGTCCTCTAAGATATTGATGGAAACCAGGTTTAATTGACTGTTTCAGTGTGGTACCACATTACTACGTGATCCAATCCAGGAAAAGCCCTGGATCTAGCCATCAGGTATGAGTAACATGCGAAAGTATGAGCCTGATGAGGGCAAATCATAGACCTAACCCAGACCTAACATGCGTTATCCTCTAAAATATTTATCAAGACTAGGTTTAATTGAATATCTCAGTGTGGTACCACATTACTACAGGATCCAAACTAGAAAAAGCCCAGAATCTGGCCATCAAGTATGAGAAATATGCGAAAGTTCGAGCCTGATCAGGGCAAATCCCAGACCTATCCCGGACCTAACTTGCGTTGTCCTCTAAAATATTTATCAAGACCAGGTTTAATTGAATGTTTCAGTGTGGTACCACATTACTACGTGATCCAAACCACAAAAAACCCAGGATCCGTTCAACGAGTATGTGACGAATGCGAAAGTATGTGTATGATGAGGGCAAATCCCAGGCCTAACCTAGATCTAACATGCGTTATCCTCAAGAATATTGATCGAAACCAGGTTTAATGTACTGTTTCAGTGTGCTACCACATTACTACGTGATCCAAAGCAGAAAAAACCAAGGATCCGTTCAACAAGTATGTGAAGAATGCGAAAGGATGTGTCTGATGAGGGAAAATCCCAGGCCTAACCTAGACCTAACATGCGTTACCCTTAAAAATATTTATCAAGACCAGGTTTAATTGAATGTTTCAGTGTGGTACCACATTACTACGTGATCCAAACAGGAAAAAACCCAGGATCTGTTCAACATGTATGTGGAAAATGCGAAAGTATGTGTCTGATAAGGCAAGTCCCAGGCCTAACCACGACAGAACATGCGCTATCCTCTAAAATATTGATGGAAACCAGGTTTAATGGACTGTTTCAGTGTGGTACCACAATACTACGGGATCCAAACCAGAAAAAGCCCAGAATCTGGCCACCAAGTATGAGAAATATGCGAAAGTACGAGACTGATCAGGGCAAATCCCAGACCTAACTTGCGTTGTCCTCTAAAATATTGATCGAAACCAGGTTTAATCGACTGTTTCAGTGTGGTACCACATTACTATGTGATCCAAACCAGAAAAAAACCCAGGATCTGTACAACAAGTATGTGACGAATGCGAAAGTATGAGCCTGACGAGGGCAAATCCCGGACCTATCCCAGACATAACCTGCGTTATCCTCTAAAATATTGATCGAAACCAGGTTTAATCTAATATTTCAGTGTGGTACCACATTACTACGTGATCCAAACAGGAAAAAACCCAGGATCTGTTCAACAAGTATGTGGAGAATGCGAGAGTATGTGTCGGATGAGGGCAAATCCCAGGCCTAACATAGACATGATATGCGTTATCCTCTAAAATATTGATCGAAACCAGGCTAAATGGACTGTCTCAGTGTGGTACCACATTACTACAGGATCCAAACTAGAAAAAGCCCAGAATCTGGCCATCAAGTATGAGAAATATGCGAAATTACGAGACTGATCAGGGCAAATCCCAGACCCATCCCAGACCTAACTTGCGTTGTCCTCTAAAATATTGATCGAAACCAGGTTTGATCGACTGTTTCAGTGTGGTACCACATTACTATGTGATCCAAACCAGAAAAAAACCCAGGATCTGTACAACAAGTATGTGACGAATGCGAAAGTATGAGCCTGACGAGGGCAAATCCCGGACCTATCCCAGACATAACTTGCGTTATCCTCTAAAATATTGATCGAAACCAGGTTTAATCTAATATTTCAGTGTGGTACCACATTACTACGTGATCCAAACAGGAAAAAACCCAGGATCTGTTCAACAAGTATGTGGAGAATGCGAGAGTATGTGTCGGATGAGGGCAAATCCCAGGCCTAACCTAGACATAACATGCGTTATCCTCTAAAATATTGATCGAAACCAGGCTAAATGGACTGTCTCAGTGTGGTACCACATTACTACGTGATCCAAACAGGAAAAAACCCAGGATCTGTTCAACATGTATGTGGAAAATGCGAAAGTATGTGTCTGATGAGGGCAAGTCCCAGGCCTAACCTAGACAGAACATGCGTAATCCTCTAAAATATTGATGGAAACCAGGTTTAATTGACTGTTTCAGTGTGGTACCACATTACTACGTGATCCAGTCCAGAAAAACCCCTGGATCTAGCCATCAAGTATGAGTAACATGCGAAAGTATGAGCCTGATGAGGGCAAATCCTAGACCTAACCCAGACCTAACATGCGTTATCCTCTAAAATATTTATCAAGACCAGGTTTAATTGAATGTTTCAGTGTGGTACCACATTACTACGTGATCCAAACAGGAAAAAACCCAGGATCTGTTCAACAAGTATGTGGAGAATGCGAGAGTATGTGTCGGATGAGGGCAAATCCCAGGCCTAACCTAGACATAACATGCGTTATCCTCTAAAATATTGATCGAAACCAGGCTAAATGGACTGTCTCAGTGTGGTACCACAATACTACAGGATCCAAACTAGAAAAAGCCCAGAATCTGCCCATCAAGTATGAGAAATATGCGAAATTACGAGCCTGATGAGAGCAAATCCCAGAGCTAACCATGACCTAACATGCGTTATTCTCTGAAATATTGATCGAAACCAGGTTTAATGGACTGTTTCAGTGTGGTACCACATTACTACGTGATCGAAACCAGAAAAAACCCAGGATCTGTTCAACAAGCATGTGAAAAACGCGAAACTATGAGCCTGATGAGGGCAAATCCCAGACCTATCCCAGACCTAACATGCGTTATCCTCAAGAATATTGATCGAAACCAGGTTTAATGGACTGTTTCAGTGTGCTACCACATTACTACGTGATCCAAAGCAGAAAAAACCAAGGATCCGTTCAACAAGTATGTGAAGAATGCGAAAGTATGTGTCTGATGAGGGAAAATCCCAGGCCTAACCTAGACCTAACATGCGTTACCCTTAAAAATATTTATCAAGACCAGGTTTAATTGAATGTTTCAGTGTGGTACCACATTACTACGTGATCCAAACAGGAAAAAACCCAGGATCTGTTCAACATGTATGTGGAAAATGCGAAAGTATGTGTCTGATGAGGGCAAGTCCCAGGCCTAACCTAGACAGAACATGCGTAATCCTCTAAAATATTGATGGAAACCAGGTTTAATTGACTGTTTCAGTGTGGTACCACATTACTACGTGATCCAGTCCAGAAAAACCCCTGGATCTAGCCATCAAGTATGAGTAACATGCGAAAGTATGAGCCTGATGAGGGCAAATCCTAGACCTAACCCAGACCTAACATGCGTTATCCTCTAAAATATTTATCAAGACCAGGTTTAATTGAATGTTTCAGTGTGGTACCACATTACTACGTGATCCAAACCACAAAAAACCCAGGATCTGTACAACAAGTATGTGACGAATGCGAAAGTATGAGCCTGTCGAGAGCAAATCCCGGACCTAACCCAGACATAACTTGCGTTATCCTCTAAAATATTGATCGAAACCAGGTTTAATCCACTGTTTCAGTGTGGTACCACATTACTACGTGATCCAAACCAGAAAAATACCCAGGATCTGTTCAACAAGTATGTGAAGAACGCGGAAATATGACCCTGATGAGGGCAAATCCCGGGCCTAACCTAGACCTAACATGAGTTATCCTCAAAAATATTGACCGAAACAAGGTTTAATCGACTGTTTCAGTGTGGTACCACATTACTACCTGATCCAGACCAGAAAAATACCCAGGATCTGTTCAACAAGTATGTGAAGAACGCGAAAATATGACACTGATGAGGGCAAATCCCAGACCTATACCAGACCTAACTTGCGTTGTCCTCTAAAATATTGATCGAAACCAGGTTTAATCGACTATTTCAGTGTGGTACCACATTACTACGTGATCCAAACCAGAAAAATACCCAGGATCTGTTCAACAAGTATGCGAAGAACGCGGAAATATGACCCTGATGAGGGCAAATCCCGGGCTTAACCTAGACCTAACATGAGTTATCCTCAAAAATATTGATCGAAACCAGGTTTAATCGACTGTTTCAGTGTGGTACCACATTACTACCTGATCCAAACCAGAAAAATACCCAGGATCTGTTCAACAAGTATGAGAAATATGCGAAAGTACGAGCCTGATCAGGGCAAATCCCAGACCTATACCAGACCTAACAAGCGTTATCCCCAAAAATATTGCTCAAAACCAGGTTTAATGGACTGTTTCAGTGTGGTACCACATTACTACGTGATCCAAACTAGAAAAAACCCAGGATCTGTTCAACAAGTATGTGAAAAACGCGAAAGTATGACCCTGATGAGGGCAAATCCCGGGCCTAACCTAGACCTAACATGCATTATCCTCTAAAATATTGATCGAAACCTGGTTTAATGTACTGTTTCAGTGTGGTACCACATTACTATGTGATCCAAACCAGAAAAAACCCAGGATTTGTTCAAGAAGTATGTGAAAAACGCGAAAGTATGAGCCTGATGAGGGCGAATCCCAGACCTATCCCAGACCTAACTTGCGTTGTCCTCTAAAATATTGATGGAAACCAGGTTTAATCGACTGTTTCAGTGTGGTACCACATTACTATGTGATCCAAACCAGAAAAAACCCGGAATCCGTTCAACAAGTATGTGAAGAATGCGAAAGTATGTGTCTGATGAGGGCAAATCCCAGGCCTATCCTAGACACATCATGCGTTATCCTCTAAAATATTGATCGGAACCGGGTTTTATGGACTGTTTCTGTGTGCTACCACATTACTATGTGATCCAAACCAGAAAAAAACCCAGGATCTGTACAACAAGTATGTGAAGAATGCGAAAGTATGAGCATGACGAGGGCAAATCCCGGACCTATCCCAGACATAACTTGCGTTATCCTCAAAAATATTGATCGAAACCAGGTTTAATCGACTGTTTCAGTGTGGTACCACATTACTACGTGATCCAAACCAGAAAAATACCCAGGATCTGTTCAACAAGTATGTGAAGAACGCGGAAATATGACCCTGATGAGGGCAAATCCCGGGCTTAACCTAGACCTAACATGAGTTATCCTCAAAAATATTGATCGAAACCAGGTTTAGTCGACTGTTTCAGTGTGGTACCACATTACTACCTGATCCAAACCAGAAAAATACCCAGGATCTGTTCAACAAGTATGTGAAGAACGCGAAAATATGACCCTGATGAGGGCAAATCCCAGACCTATACCAGACCTAACAAGCGTTATCCCCAAAAATATTGATCAAAACCAGGTTTAATGGACTGTTTCAGTGTGGTACCACATTACTACGTGATCCAAACTAGAAAAAACCCAGGATCTGTTCAACAAGTATGTGAAAAACGCGAAAGTATGACCCTGATGAGGGCAAATCCCGGGCCTAACCTAGACCTAACATGTATTATCCTCTAAGATATTGATCGAAACCAGGTTTAATGTACTGTTTCAGTGTGGTACCACATTACTATGTGATCCAAACCAGAAAAAACCCAGGATCTGTTCAAGAACTATGTGAAAAACGCGAAAGTATGAGCCTGATGAGGGCGAATCCCAGACCTATCCCAGACCTAACTTACGTTGTCCTCTAAAATATTGATCGAAACCAGGTTTAATCGACTGTTTCAGTGTGGTACCACATTACTATGTGATCCAAACCAGAAAAAACCCGGAATCCGTTCAACAAGTATGTGAAGAATGCGAAAGTATGAGCCTGACGAGGGCAAATCCCGGACCTATCCCAGACATAACTTGCGTTATCCTCAAAAATATTGATCGAAAGCAGGTTTAATCGACTGTTTCAGTGTGGTACCACATTACTACCTGATCCAAACCAGAAAAATACCCAGGATCTGTTCAACAAGTATGTGAAGAACGCGAAAGTATGGCCCTGATGAGGGCAAATCCCAGACCTATCCCAGACCTAACTTGCGTTATCCTCAAAAATATTGATCGAAACCAGGTTTAATCGACTGTTTCAGTGTGGTACCACATTACTACCTGATCCAAACCAGAAAAATACCCAGGATCTGTTCAACAAGTATGTGAAGAACGCGAAAGTATGGCCCTGATGAGGGCAAATCCCAGACCTATCCCAGACCTAACTTGCGTTGTCCTCTAAAATATTGATCGAAACCAGGTTTAATGCACTGTTTCAGTGTGGTACCACAATACTACGGGATCCAAACCAGAAAAAGCCCAGAATCTGGCCACCAAGTATGAGAAATATGCGAAAGTACGAGCCTGATCAGGGCAAATCCCAGACCTATCCCAGACCTAACTTGCGTTGTCCTCTAAAATATTGATCGAAACCAGGTTTAATCGACTGTTTCAGTGTGGTACCACATTACTATGTGATCCAAACCAGAAAAAACCCAGGATCTGTACAACAAGTATGTGAAGAACGCGGAAATAGGACCCTGATGAGGGCAAATCCCGGGCCTAACCTAGACCTAACATGAGTTATCCTTAAAAATATTGACCGAAACCAGGTTTAATCGGCTGTTTCAGAGTGGTACCACATTACTACCTGATCCAAACCAGAAAAATACCCAGGATCTGTTCAACAAGTATGTGAAGAACGCGAAAATATGACCCTGATGAGGGCAAATCCCAGACCTATACCAGACCTAACTTGCGTTATCCTCTAAAATATTGATCGAAACCAGGTTTAATCGACTCTTTCAGTGTGGTACCACATTACTACCTGATCCAAACCAGAAAAATACCCAGGATCTGTTCAACAAGTATGTGAAGAACGCGAAAATATGACCCTGATGAGGGCAAATCCCAGACCTATACCAGACCTAACAAGCGTCATCCCCAAAAATATTGATCAAAACCAGGTTTAATGGACTGTTTCAGTGTGGTACCACATTACTACGTGATCCAAACTAGAAAAAACCCAGGATCTGTTCAACAAGTATGTGAAAAACGCGAAAGTATGACCCTGATGAGGGCAAATCCCGGGCCTAACCTAGACCTAACATGCATTATCCTCTAAAATATTGATCGAAACCTGGTTTAATGTACTGTTTCAGTGTGGTACCACATTACTATGTGATCCAAACCAGAAAAAACCCAGGATCTGTTCAAGAAGTATGTGAAAAACGCGAAAGTATGAGCCTGATGAGGGCGAATCCCAGACCTATCCCAGACCTAACTTGCGTTGTCCTCTAAAATATTGATGGAAACCAGGTTTAATCGACTGTTTCAGTGTGGTACCACATTACTATGTGATCCAAACCAGAAAAAACCCGGAATCCGTTCAACAAGTATGTGAAGAATGCGAAAGTATGTGTCTGATGAGGGCAAATCCCAGGCCTATCCTAGACAGAACATGCGTTATCCTCTAAAATATTGATCGGAACCGGGTTTTATGGACTGTTTCTGTGTGCTACCACATTACTATGTGATCCAAACGAGAAAAAAACCCAGGATCTGTACAACAAGTATGTGAAGAATGCGAAAGTATGAGCATGACGAGGGCAAATCCCGGACCTATCCCAGACATAACTTGCGTTATCCTCAAAAATATTGATCGAAACCAGGTTTAATCGACTGTTTCAGTGTGGTACCACATTACTACGTGATCCAAACCAGAAAAATACCCAGGATCTGTTCAACAAGTATGTGAAGAACGCGGAAATATGACCCTGATGAGGGCAAATCCCAGGCTTAACCTAGACCTAACATGAGTTATCCTCAAAAATATTGATCGAAACCAGGTTTAATCGACTGTTTCAGTGTGGTACCACATTACTACCTGATCCAAACCAGAAAAATACCCAGGATCTGTTCAACAAGTATGTGAAGAACGCGAAAATATGACCCTGATGAGGGCAAATCCCAGACCTATACCAGACCTAACAAGCGTCATCCCCAAAAATATTGATCAAAACCAGGTTTAATGGACTGTTTCAGTGTGGTACCACATTACTACGTGATCCAAACCAGAAAAATACCCAGGATCTGTTCAACAAGTATGTGAAGAACGCGGAAATATGAGCCTGATGAGGGCAAATCCCGGGCTTAACCTAGACCTAACTTACGTTGTCCTCTAAAATATTGATCGAAACCAGGTTTAATCGACTGTTTCAGTGTGGTACCACATTACTACGTGATCCAAACCAGAAAAAACCCAGAATCTGATCAACATGTATGTGGAAAATGCGAAAGTATGTGTCTGATGAGGGCAAATCCCAGGCCTAACCTAGACAGAACATGCGTTATCCTCTAAAATATTGATCGAAACCAGGTTTAATCGACTGTTTCAGTGTGGTACCACATTACTACCTGATCCAAACCAGAAAAATACCCAGGATCTGTTCAACAAGTATGTGAAGAACGCGAAAATATGACCCTGATTAGGGCAAATCCCAGACCTATACCAGACCTAACTTGCGTTGTCCTCTGAAATATTGATGGAAACCAGGTTTAATTGACTGTTTCAGTGTGGTACCACATTACTACGTGATCCAATCCAGAAAAAGACCTGGATCTGTTCAACAAGTATGTGGAGAATGCGAAAGTATGTGTCTGATGAGGGCAAATCACAGGCCTAACCTAGACATAACATGCGTTATCCTCTAAAATATTGATCGAAACCAGGTTTAATGGACTGTTTCAGTGTGGTACCACATTACTACGTGATCCAAACCACAAAAAACCCAGGATCCGTTCAACAAGTATATGACGAATGCGAAAGTATGTGTGTGATGAGGGCAAATCCCAGGCCTAACATAGACATAACATGCGTTATCCTCTAAAATATTGATCGAAACCAGGTTAAATGGTCTGTTTCAGTGTGGTACCACATTACTACAGGATCCAAACTAGAAAAAGTCCAGAATCTGGCCATCAAGTATGAGAAATATGCGAAAGTACAAGCCTGATGAGCGCAAGTCCCAGACCTAACCATGACCTATCATGAGTTTTTCTCTAAAATATTGATCGTAACCAGGTTTAATGGACTGTTTCAGTGTGGTACCACATTACTACGTGATCCAAAACAGAAAAAACCCAGGATCTGTTCAACAAGTATGTGAAAAACGCGAAAGTATGAGCCTGATGAGGGCAAATCCTAGACCTAACCCAGTCCTAACATGCGTTATCCTCTAAAATATTTATCAAGACCAGGTTTAATTGAATGTTTCAGTGTGGTACCACATTACTACGTGATCCAAACCTGAAATAACCCAGGATCTGTTCAACAAGTATGTGGAGAATGTGAAAGTATGTGTCTGATGAGGGCAAATCCCAGGCCTATCCTAGACACAACATGCGTTATCCTCTAAAATATTGATCGGAACCGGGTTTTATGGACTGTTTCTGTGTGCTACCACATTACTATGTGATCCAAACCAGAAAAAAACCCAGGATCTGTACAACAAGTATGTGAAGAATGCGAAAGTATGAGCATGACGAGGGCAAATCCCAGGCCTATCCTAGACAGAACATGCGTTATCCTCTAAAATATTGATCGACACCGGGTTTTATGGACTGTTTCTGTGTGCTACCACATTACTATGTGATCCAAACCAGAAAAAAACCCAGGATCTGTACAACAAGTATGTGAAGAATGCGAAAGTATGAGCCTGACGAGGGCAAATCCCGGACCTATCCCAGACATAACTTGCGTTATCCTCAAAAATATTGATCGAAACCAGGTTTAATCGACTGTTTCAGTGTGGTACCACATTACTACCTGATCCAAACCAGAAAAATACCCAGGATCTGTTCAACAAGTATGAGAAATATGCGAAAGTACGAGCCTGATCAGGGCAAACCCCAGACCTATCCCAGACCTAACTTGCGTTGTCCTCTAAAATATTGATCGAAACCAGGTTTAATCGACTGTTTCAGTGTGGTACCACATTACTACCTGATCCAAACCAGAAAAATACCCAGGATCTGTACAACAAGTATGTGAAGAACGCGAAAATATGACCCTGATGAGGGCAAATCCCAGACCTATACCAGACCTAACTTGCGTTATCCTCTAAAATATTGATCGAAACCAGGTTTAATCGACTCTTTCAGTGTGGTACCACATTACTACCTGATCCAAACCAGAAAAATACCCAGGATCTGTTCAACAAGTATGTGAAGAACGCGAAAATATGACCCTGATGAGGGCAAATCCCAGACCTATACCAGACCTAACAAGCGTCATCCCCAAAAATATTGATCAAAACCAGGTTTAATGGACTGTTTCAGTGTGGTACCACATGACTACGTGATCCAAACTAGAAAAAACCCAGGATCTGTTCAACAAGTATGTGAAAAACGCGAAAGTATGACCCTGATGAGGGCAAATCCCGGGCCTAACCTAGACCTAACATGCATTATCCTCTAAAATATTGATCGAAACCTGGTTTAATGTACTGTTTCAGTGTGGTACCACATTACTATGTGATCCAAACCAGAAAAAACCCAGGATCTGTTCAAGAAGTATGTGAAAAACGCGAAAGTATGAGCCTGATGAGGGCGAATCCCAGACCTATCCCAGACCTAACTTGCGTTGTCCTCTAAAATATTGGTGGAAACCAGGTTTAATCGACTGTTTCAGTGTGGTACCACATTACTATGTGATCCAAACCAGAAAAAACCCGGATTCCGTTCAACAAGTATGTGAAGAATGCGAAAGTATGTGTCTGATGAGGGCAAATCCCAGGCCTATCCTAGACAGAACATGCGTTATCCTCTAAAATATTGATCGGAACCGGGTTTTATGGACTGTTTCTGTGTGCTACCACATTACCATGTGATCCAAACCAGAAAAAAACCCAGGATCTGTACAACAAGTATGTGAAGAATGCGAAAGTATGAGCATGACGAGGGCAAATCCCGGACCTATCCCAGACATAACTTGCGTTATCCTCAAAAATATTGATCGAAACCAGGTTTAATCGACTGTTTCAGTGTGGTACCATATCACTACGTGATCCAAACCAGAAAAATACCCAGGATCTGTTCAACAAGTATGTGAAGAACGCGGAAATATGAGCCTGATGAGGGCAAATCCCGGGCTTAACCTAGACCTAACTTACGTTGTCCTCTAAAATATTGATCGAAACCAGGTTTAATCGACTGTTTCAGTGTGGTACCACATTACTACGTGATCCAAACCAGAAAAAACCCAGAATCTGATCAACATGTATGTGGAAAATGCGAAAGTATGTGTCTGATGAGGGCAAATCCCAGGCCTAACCTAGACAGAACATGCGTTATCCTCTAAAATATTGATCGAAACCAGGTTTAATCGACTGTTTCAGTGTGGTACCACATTACTACCTGATCCAAACCAGAAAAATACCCAGGATCTGTTCAACAAGTATGTGAAGAACGCGAAAATATGACCCTGATTAGGGCAAATCCCAGACCTATACCAGACCTAACTTGCGCTGTCCTCTGAAATATTGATGGAAACCAGGTTTAATTGACGTTTTCAGTGTGGTACCACATTACTACGTGATCCAATCCAGAAAAAGACCTGGATCTGTTCAACAAGTATGTGGAGAATGCGAAAGTATGTGTCTGATGAGGGCAAATCACAGGCCTAACCTAGACATAACATGCGTTATCCTCTAAAATATTGATCGAAACCAGGTTTAATGGACTGTTTCAGTGTGGTACCACATTACTACGTGATCCAAACCACAAAAAACCCAGGATCCGTTCAACAAGTATATGACGAATGCGAAAGTATGTGTGTGATGAGGGCAAATCCCAGGCCTAACATAGACATAACATGCGTTATCCTCTAAAATATTGATCGAAACCAGGTTAAATGGTCTGTTTCAGTGTGGTACCACATTACTACAGGATCCAAACTAGAAAAAGTCCAGAATCTGGCCATCAAGTATGAGAAATATGCGAAAGTACAAGCCTGATGAGCGCAAGTCCCAGACCTAACCATGACCTATCATGCGTTTTTCTCTAAAATATTGATCGTAACCAGGTTTAATGGACTGTTTCAGTGTGGTACCACATTACTACGTGATCCAAAACAGAAAAAACCCAGGATCTGTTCAACAAGTATGTGAAAAACGCGAAAGTATGAGCCTGATGAGGGCAAATCCTAGACCTAACCCAGTCCTAACATGCGTTATCCTCTAAAATATTTATCAAGACCAGGTTTAATTGAATGTTTCAGTGAGGTACCACATTACTACGTGATCCAAACCTGAAATAACCCAGGATCTGTTCAACAAGTATGTGGAGAATGTGAAAGTATGTGTCTGATGAGGGCAAATCCCAGGCCTAACCTAGTCATAACATGCGTTGTCCTCTAAAATATTGATCGAAACCAGGTTTAATGGACTGTTTCAGTGTGGTACCACAATACTACGGGATCCAAACCAGAAAAAGCCCAGAATCTGGCCACCAAGTATGAGAAATATGCGAAAGTACGAGCCTGCTCAGGGCAAATCCCAGACCGATCCCAGACCTAACTTGCGTTGTCCTCTAAAATATTGATCGAAACCAGGTTTAATCGACTGTTTCAGTGTGGTACCACATTACTATGTGATCCAAACCAGAAAAAAACCCAGGATCTGTACAACAAGTATGTGAAGAATGCGAAAGTATGAGCCTGACGAGGGTAAATCCCGGACCTATCCCAGACATAACTTGCGTTATCCTCTAAAATATTGATCGAAAACAGGTTTAATCGACTATTTCAGTGTGGTACCACATTACTGCGTGATCCAAACCAGAAAAATACCCAGGATCTGTTCAACAAGTATGTGAAGAACGAAGAAATATGACCCTGATGAGGGCAAATCCCGGGCCTAACCTAGACCTAACATGCGTTATCCTCAAAAATATTGATCGAAACCAGGCTTAATCGACTGCTTCAGTGTGGTACCACATTACTACCTGATCCAAACCAGAAAAATACCCAGGATCTGTTCAACATGTATGTGAAGAACGCGAAAATATGACCCTGATGAGGGCAAATCCCAGACCTATACCAGACCTAACTTGCGTTGTCCTCTGAAATATTGATCGAAACCAGGTTTAATCGACTGTTTCAGTGTGGTACCACATTACTATGTGATCCAAACCAGAAAAAAAACCCAGGATCTGTACAACAAGTATGTGAAGAATGCGAAAGTATGAGCCTGACGAGGGTAAATCCCGGACCTATCCCAGACATAACTTGCGTTATCCTCTAAAATATTGATCGAATACAGGTTTAATCGACTATTTCAGTGTGGTACCACATTACTGCGTGATCCAAACCAGAAAAATACCCAGGATCTGTTCAACATGTATGTGGAAATTGCGAAAGTATGTCTCTGATGAGGGCAAATCCCAGGTCTAACCTAGACAGAACATGCGTTATCCTCTAAAATATTGATCGAAACCAGGTTTAATCGACTGTATCAGTGTGGTACCACACTACTACCTGATCCAAACCAGAAAAATACCCAGGATCTGTTCAACAAGTATGTGATGAACGCGAAAATATGACCCTGATAAGGGCAAACCCCAGACCTATCCCAGACCTAACTTGCGTTGTCCTCTAAAATATTGATGGAAACCAGGTTTAATTGACTGTTTCAGTGTGGTACCACATTACTACGTGATCCAATCCAGAAAAAGCCCTGGATCTAGCCAACAAGTATGAGTAACATGCGAAAGTATGAGCCTGATGAGGGCAAATCCTAGACCTAACCCAGACCTAACATGCGTTATCCTCAAAAATATTTTGCAAGACCAGGTTTAATTGAATGTTTCAGTGTGGTACCACATTACTACGTGATCCAAACCTGAAAAAACCCAGGATCTGTTCAACAAGTATGTGGAGAATGCGAAAGTATGTGTCTGATGAGGGCAAATCCCAGGCCTAACCTAGACATAACATGCGTTGTCCTCTAAAATATTGATCGAAACCAGGTTTAATGCACTGTTTCAGTGTGGTACCACAATACTACGGGATCCAAACCAGAAAAAGACCAGAATCTGGCCACCAAGTATGAGAAATATGCGAAAGTACGAGCCTGATCAGGGCAAATCCCAGACCTATCCCAGACCTAACTTGCGTTGTCCTCTAAAATATTGATGGAAACCAGGTTTAATTGACTGTTTTATTGTCGTACCACATTACTACGTGATCCAATCCAGAAAAAGCCCTGGATCTAGCCAACAAGTATGAGTAAGATGCGAAAGTATGAGCCTGATGAGGGCAAATCCTAGACCTAACCCAGACCTAACATGCGTTATCCTTTAAAATATTTTGCAAGACCAGGTTTAATTGAATGTTTCAGTGTGGTACCACATTACTACGTGATCCAAACCAGAAAAAACCCAGGATCCGTTCAACAAGTATGTGAAGAATGCGAAAGTATGTGTCGGATGAGGGAAAATCCCAGGCCTAACCTAGACCTAACATGCGTTACCCTCAAAAATATTGTTAGAAACCAGGTTTAATCGACTGTTTCAGTGTGGTACCACATTACTACGTGATCCGAACCAGAAAAAGCCCACGATCCGCTCAACAAGTATGTGACGAATGCGAAAGTATGTGTCTGATGAGGGCAAATCCCAGGCCTAACCTAGACATAACATGCGTTATCCTCTAAAATATTGATCGAAACCAGGTTAACTGGACTGCTTCAGTGTGGTACCACATTACTACAGGATCCAAACTAGAAAAAGTCCAGAATCCGGCCATCAAGTATGAGAAATATGCGAAAGTCTGTGTCTGATGAGGGAAAATCCCAGGCCTAACCTAGACCTAACATGCGTTACCCTCAAAAATATTTATCAAGACCAGGTTTAATTGAATGTTTCAGTGTGGTACCACATTACTACCTGATCCAAGCCAGAAAAATACCCAGGATCTGTTCAACAAGTATGTGAAGAACGCGAAAATATGACCCTGATGAGGGGAAATCCCAGGCCTAACCTAGACAGAACATGCGTTACCCTCTAAAATATTGATCGAAACCAGGTTTAATCGACTGTTTCAGTGTGGTACCACATTACTACGTGATCCAAAACAGAAAAAGCCCAGGATCTGTTCAACAAGTATGTGAAAAACGCGAAACTATGAGCCTGATGAGGGCAAATCCCAGACTTATCCCAGACCCAACATGCGTTATCCTCTAAAACATTTATCAAGACCAGGTTTAATTGAATGTTTCAGTGTGGTACCGCATTACTACGTGATCCAAACCACAAAAAACCAAGGATCCGTTCAACAAGTATGTGATGAATGCGAAAGTCTGTGTCTGATGAGGGAAAATCCCAGGCCTAACCTAGACCTAACATGCGTTACCCACAAAAATATTTATCAGGACCAGGTTTAATGGACTGTTTCAGTGTGGTACCACATTACTACGTGATCCAATCCAGAAAAAGCCCAGGATCTAGCCAACAAGTATGAGTAACATGCGAAAGTATGAGCCTGATGAGGGCAAATCCTAGACCTAACCCAGACCTAACATGTGTTATCCTCTAAAGTATTTTGCAAGACCAGGTTTAATTGAATGTTTCAGTGTGGTACCACATTACTACGTGATCCAAACCTGAAAAAACCCAGGATCTGTTCAACAAGTATGTGGAGAATGCGAAAGTATGTGTCTGATGAGGGCAAATCCCAGGCCTAACCTAGACATAGCATGCGTTGTCCTCTAGAATATTGATGGAAACCAGGTTTAATTGACTGTTTCAGTGTGGTACCACATTACTACGTGATCCAATCCAGAAAAAGCCCTGGATCTAGCCATCAAGTATGAGTAACATGCGAAAGTATGAGCCTGATGAGGGCAAATCCTAGACCTAACCCAGACCTAACATGCGTTATCCTCTAAAATATTTATCAAGAACAGGATTAATTGAATGTTTCAGTGTGGTACCACATTACTACGTGATCCAAACCACAAAAAACCCAGGATCCGTTCAACAAGTATGTGAAGAATGCGAAAGTATGTGTCTGATGAGGGCAAATCCCAGGCCTAACCTAGACAGAACATGCGTTGCCCTCTAAAATATTGATCGAAACCAGGTTCAATCGACTGTTTCAGTGTGGTACCACATTACTACGTGATCCAAAACAGAAAAAGCCCAGGATCTGTTCAACAAGTATGTGAAAAACGCGAAACTATGAGCCTGATGAGGGCAAATCCCAGACCTATCCCAGACCCAACATGCGTTATCCTCTAAAACATTTATCAAGACCAGGTTTAATTGAATGTTTCAGTGTGGTACCGCATTACTACGTGATCCAAACCACAAAAAACCCAGGATCCGTTCAACAAGTATGTGAAGAATGCGAAAGTCTGTGTCTGATGAGGGAAAATCCCAGGCCTAACCTAGACCTAACATGCGTTACCCTCAAAAATATTTATCAAGACCAGGTTTAATTGAATGTTTCAGTGTGGTACCACATTACTACAGGATCCAAACTAGAAAAAGTCCAGAATCTGGCCATCAAGTATGAGAAATATACGAAAGTACGAGCCTGATGAGAGCAAATCCCAGACCTAACCAAGACCTATCATGCGTTATTCTCTAAAATATTGCTCGAAACCGGGTTTAATGGGCTGTTTCAGTGAGGTACCACATTACTACGTAATCCAAACCAGAAAAACCCCAGGATCTGTTCAACAGGTATGTGAAAAACGCGAAACTATGAGCCTGATGAGGGCAAATCCCAGACCTATCCCAGACCTATCATGCGTTATTCTCTAAAGTATTTATCGAAACCAGGTTTAATCGACTGTTTCAGTGTGGTACCACATTACTACCTGATCCAAACCAGAAAAATACCCAGGATCTGTTCAACAAGTATGTGAAGAACGGGAAAATATGACCCTGATGAGGGCAAATCCCAGACCTATCCCAGACCTAACTTGCGTTGTCCTCTAAAATATTGATGGAAACCAGGTTTAATTAACTGTTTCAGTGTGGTACCACATTACTACGTGATCCAATCCAGAAAAAGCCCTGGATCTAGCCATCAAGTATGAGTAACATGCGAAAGTATGAGCCTGATGAGGGCAAATCCTAGACCTAACCCAGACCTAACATGCGTTATCCTCTAAAATATTTATCAAGACCAGGATTAATTGAATGTTTCAGTGTGGTACCACATTACTACGTGATCCAAACCACAAAAAACCCAGGATCCGTTCAACAAGTATGTGAAGAATGCGAAAGTATGTGTCTGATGAGGGCAAATCCCAGGCCTAACCTAGACAGAACATGCGTTACCCTCTAAAATATTGATCGAAACCAGGTTTAATCGACTGTTTCAGTGTGGTACCACATTACTACGTGAACCAAAACAGAAAAAGCCCAGGATCTGTTCAACAAGTATGTGAAAAACGCGAAACTATGAGCCTGATGAGGGCAAATCCCAGACCTATCCCAGACCCAACATGCGTTATCCTCTAAAACATTTATCAAGACCAGGTTTAATTGAATGTTTCAGTGTGGTACCGCATTACTACGTGATCCAAACCACAAAAAACCAAGGATCCGTTCAACAAGTATGTGAAGAATGCGAAAGTCTGTGTCTGATGAGGGAAAATCCCAGGCCTAACCTAGACCTAACATGCGTTACCCACAAAAATATTTATCAGGACCAGGTTTAATGGACTGTTTCAGTGTGGTACCACATTACTACGTGATCCAATCCAGAAAAAGCTCTGGATCTAGCCAACAAGTATGAGTAACATGCGAAAGTATGAGCCTGATGAGGGCAAATCCTAGACCTAACCCAGACCTAACATGCGTTATCCTCTAAAATATTTATCAAGACCAGGATTAATTGAATGTTTCAGTGTGGTACCACATTACTACGTGATCCAAACCACAAAAAACCCAGGATCTGTTCAACAAGTATGTGGAGAATGCGAAAGTATGTGTCTGATGAGGGCAAATCCCAGGCCTAACCTAGACATGACATGCGTTGTCCTCTAAAATATTGATCGAAACCAGGTTTAATGGACTGTTTCAGTGTGATACCACATTACTACGGGATCCAAACTAGAAAAAGCACAGGATCTGTCCAACATGTATGTGGAAATTGCGAAAGTATGTCTCTGATGAGGGCAAATCCCAGGCCTAACCTAGACAGAACATGCGTTATCCTCTAAAATATTGATCGAAACCAGGTTTAATCGACTGTATCAGTGTGGTACCACACTACTACCTGATCCAAACCAGAAAAATACCCAGGATCTGTTCAACAAGTATGTGATGAACGCGAAAATATGACCCTGATAAGGGCAAACCCCAGACCTATCCCAGACCTAACTTGCGTTGTCCTCTAAAATATTGATGGAAACCAGGTTTAATTGACTGCTTCAGTGTGGTACCACATTACTACGTGATCCAATCCAGAAAAAGCCCTGGATCTAACCAACAAGTATGAGTAACATGCGAAAGTATGAGCCTGATGAGGGCAAATCCTAGACCTAACCCAGACCTAACATGCGTTATCCTCAAAAATATTTTGCAAGACCAGGTTTAATTGAATGTTTCAGTGTGGTACCACATTACTACGTGATCCAAACCTGAAAAAACCCAGGATCTGTTCAACAAGTATGTGGAGAATGCGAAAGTATGTGTCTGATGAGGGCAAATCCCAGGCCTAACCCAGACATAACATGCGTTGTCCTCTAAAATATTGATCGAAACCAGGTTTAATGCACTGTTTCAGTGTGGTACCACAATACTACGGGATCCAAACCAGAAAAAGACCAGAATCTGGCCACCAAGTATGAGAAATATGCGAAAGTACGAGCCTGATCAGGGCAAATCCCAGACCTATCCCAGACCTAACTTGCGTTGTCCTCTAAAATATTGATGGAAACCAGGTTTAATTGACTGTTTTATTGTCGTACCACATTACTACGTGATCCAATCCATAAAAAGCCCTGGATCTAGCCAACAAGTATGAGTAAGATGCGAAAGTATGAGCCTGATGAGGGCAAATCCTAGACCTAACCCAGACCTAACATGCGTTATCCTTTAAAATATTTTGCAAGACCAGGTTTAATTGAATGTTTCAGTGTGGTACCACATTACTACGTGATCCAAACCAGAAAAAACCCAGGATCCGTTCAACAAGTATGTGAAGAATGCGAAAGTATGTGTCGGATGAGGGAAAATCCCAGGCCTAACCTAGACCTAACATGCGTTACCCTCAAAAATATTGTTAGAAACCAGGTTTAATCGACTGTTTCAGTGTGGTACCACATTACTACGTGATCCGAACCAGAAAAAGCCGACGATCCGTTCAACAAGTATGTGACGAATGCGAAAGTATGTGTCTGATGAGGGCAAATCCCAGGCCTAACCTAGACATAACATGCGTTATCCTCTAAAATATTGATCGAAACCAGGTTAACTGGACTGCTTCAGTGTGGTACCACATTACTACAGGATCCAAACTAGAAAAAGTCCAGAATCCGGCCATCAAGTATGAGAAATATGCGAAAGTACGAGCCTGATGAGAGCAAATCCCAGACCTAACCAAGACCTATCATGCGTTATTCTCTAAAATATTGATCGAAACCGGGTTTAATGGACTGCTTCAGTGAGGTACGACATTACTACGTGATCCAAACCAGAAAAAACCCAGGATCCGTTCAACAACTATGTGACGAATGCGAAAGTATGTGTCTGATGAGGGCAAATCCCAGGCCTAACCTAGATCTAACATGCGTTATCCTCAAAAATATTGATCGAAACCAGGTTTAATTGAATGTTTCAGTGTGGTACCACATTACTACAGGATCCAAACTAGAAAAAGTCCAGAATCTGGCCATCAAGTATGAGAAATATGCGAAAGTACGAGCCTGATGAGAGCAAATCCCAGACCTAACAAAGACCTATCATGCGTTATTCTCTAAAATATTGATCGAAACCCGGTTTAATGGGCTGTTTCAGTGAGGTACCACATTACTACGTAATCCAAACCAGAAAAAACCCTGGATCTGTTCAACAGGTATGTGAAAAACGCGAAACTATGAGCCTGATGAGGGCAAATCCCAGACCTATCCCAGACCTATCATGCGTTATTCTCTAAAATATTTATCGAAACCAGGTTTAATCGACTGTTTCAGTGTGGTACCACATTACTACCTGATCCAAGCCAGAAAAATACCCAGGATCTGTTCAACAAGTATGTGAAGAACGCGAAAATATGACCCTGATGAGGGGAAATCCCAGGCCTAACCTAGACAGAACATGCGTTACCCTCTAAAATATTGATCGAAACCAGGTTTAATCGACCGTTTCAGTGTGGTACCACATTACTACGTGATCCAAAACAGAAAAAGCCCAGGATCTGTTCAACAAGTATGTGAAAAACGCGAAACTATGAGCCTGATGAGGGCAAATCCCAGACTTATCCCAGACCCAACATGCGTTATCCTCTAAAACATTTATCAAGACCAGGTTTAATTGAATGTTTCAGTGTGGTACCGCATTACTACGTGATCCAAACCACAAAAAACCAAGGATCCGTTCAACAAGTATGTGAAGAATGCGAAAGTCTGTGTCTGATGAGGGAAAAACCCAGGCCTAACCTAGACCTAACATGCGTTACCCACAAAAATATTTATCAGGACCAGGTTTAATGGACTGTTTCAGTGTGGTACCACATTACTACGTGATCCAATCCAGAAAAAGCCCTGGATCTAGCCAACAAGTATGAGTAACATGCGAAAGTATGAGCCTGATGAGGGCAAATCCTAGACCTAACCCAGACCTAACATGTGTTATCCTCTAAAGTATTTTGCAAGACCAGGTTTAATTGAATGTTTCAGTGTGGTACTACATTACTACGTGATCCAAACCTGAAAAAACCCAGGATCTGTTCAAAAAGTATGTGGAGAATGCGAAAGTATGTGTCTGATGAGGGCAAATCCCAGGCCTAACCTAGACATAGCATGCGTTGTCCTCTATAATATTGATGGAAACCAGGTTTAATTGACTGTTTCAGTGTGGTACCACATTACTACGTGATCCAATCCAGAAAAAGCCCTGGATCTAGCCATCAAGTATGAGTAACATGCGAAAGTATGAGCCTGATGAGGGCAAATCCTAGACCTAACCCAGACCTAACATGCGTTATCCTCTAAAATATTTATCAAGACCAGGATTAATTGAATGTTTCAGTGTGGTACCACATTACTACGTGATCCAAACCACAAAAAACCCAGGATCCGTTCAACAAGTATGTGAAGAATGCGAAAGTATGTGTCTGATGAGGGCAAATCCCAGGCCTAACCTAGACAGAACATGCGTTGCCCTCTAAAATATTGATCGAAACCAGGTTCAATCGACTGTTTCAGTGTGGTACCACATTACTACGTGATCCAAAACAGAAAAAGCCCAGGATCTGTTCAACAAGTATGTGAAAAACGCGAAACTATGAGCCTGATGAGGGCAAATCCCAGACCTATCCCAGACCCAACATGCGTTATCCTCTAAAACATTTATCAAGACCAGGTTTAATTGAATGTTTCAGTGAGGTACCGCATTACTACGTGATCCAAACCACAAAAAACCCAGGATCCGTTCAACAAGTATGTGAAGAATGCGAAAGTCTGTGTCTGATGAGGGAAAATCCCAGGCCTAACCTAGACCTAACATGCGTTACCCTCAAAAATATTTATCAAGACCAGGTTTAATTGAATGTTTCAGTGTGGTACCACATTACTACAGGATCCAAACTAGAGAAAGTCCAGAATCTGGCCATCAAGTATGAGAAATATACGAAAGTACGAGCCTGATGAGAGCAAATCCCAGACCTAACCAAGACCTATCATGCGTTATTCTCTAAAATATTGCTCGAAACCGGGTTTAATGGGCTGTTTCAGTGAGGTACCACATTACTACGTAATCCAAACCAAAAAAACCCCAGGATCTGTTCAACAGGTATGTGAAAAACGCGAAACTATGAGCCTGATGAGGGCAAATCCCAGACCTATCCCAGACCTATCATGCGTTATTCTCTAAAATATTTATCGAAACCAGGTTTAATCGACTGTTTCAGTGTGGTACCACATTACTACCTGATCCAAACCAGAAAAATACCCAGGATCTGTTCAACAAGTATGTGAAAAACGCGAAACTATGAGCCTGATGAGGGCAAATCCCAGACCTATCCCAGACCCAACATGCGTTATCCTCTAAAACATTTATCAAGACCAGGTTTAATTGAATGTTTCAGTGTGGTACCGCATTACTACGTGATCCAAACCACAAAAAACCAAGGATCCGTTCAACAAGTATGTGAAGAATGCGAAAGTCTGTGTCTGATGAGGGAAAATCCCAGGCCTAACCTAGACCTAACATGCGTTACCCACAAAAATATTTATCAGGACCAGGTTTAATGGACTGTTTCAGTGTGGTACCACATTACTACGTGATCCAATCCAGAAAAAGCTCTGGATCTAGCCAACAAGTATGAGTAACATGCGAAAGTATGAGCCTGATGAGGGCAAATCCTAGACCTAACCCAGACCTAACATGCGTTATCCTCTAAAATATTTATCAAGACCAGGATTAATTGAATGTTTCAGTGTGGTACCACATTACTACGTGATCCAAACCACAAAAAACCCAGGATCTGTTCAACAAGTATGTGGAGAATGCGAAAGTATGTGTCTGATGAGGGCAAATCCCAGGCCTAACCTAGACATGACATGCGTTGTCCTCTATAATATTGATGGAAACCAGGTTTAATTGACTGTATCAGTGTTGTACTACATTACTGCGTGACGCAATCCAGAAAAAGCCCAGGATCTAGCCATCAAGTATGAGAAATATGCGAAAGAATGAGTCTGATGAGGGCAAATCCCAGACCTATACCACACCTAACTAGCGTTATCATCTAAGATATTGATCGAAACCAGGTTTAATCGACTGTTTCAGTGTGGTACCACATTACTACCTGATCCAAACCAGAAAAAGCACAGAATCTGGCCATCAAGTATGAGAAATTTGCGAAAGTACGAGCCTGATAAGAGCAAATCCCAGACCTAACCTAGACCTAACATGAGTTATTCTCGAAAGTATTGATCGAAAGCAGATTTAATCGACTGTTTCAGTGTGGTACCACATTACTACGTGATCCAAACCAGAAAAGGCCCAGAATCTGGCCATCAAGTATGAGAAATATGCGAAAGTATGAGCCTGATGAGGGCAAATCCTAGACCTAACCCAGACCTAACATGCGTTATCCTCAAAAATATTGATCGAAACCAGGTTTAATCGACTGTTTCAGTGTGGTACCACATTACTACGTGATCCAAACCAGAAAAGGCCCAGAATCTGGCCATCAAGTATGAGAAATATGCGAAAGTATGACCCTGATGAGGGCAAATCCCAGGCCTAACCTCGACGTAACATGCGTTGTCCTCTAAAATATTGATGGTAACCTGGTTGAATTGACTGTTTCAGTGTTGTACTCCATTACTGCGTGACGCAATCCAGAAAAAGCCCAGGATCTAGCCATGAATTATGAGAAATTTGCGAAAGTACGAGCCTGATGAGAGCAAATCCCAGACCTAACCTAGACCTAACATGAGTAATTCTCAAGAATATTGATCGAAACCAGGTTTAATCGACTGTTTCAGTGTGGTACCACATCACTACGTGATCCAAACCAGAAAAAACCCAGGATACGTTCAACAAGTATGTGAAGAATACGAACGTATGTGTCTGATGAGGGCAAATCACAGGCCTAACCTAGACATAACTTGCGTTATCCTCAAAAATATTGATCGAAACCAGGTTTCATCGACTGTTTCAGTGTGGTACCACATTACTACGTGATCCAAACCAGAAAAGGCCCAGAATCTGGCCATCAAGTATGAGAAATATGCGAAAGCATGACCCTGATGAGACTATCCCAGACCTAACTTGAGTTGTCCTCTAAAATAGTGATGGAAACCAGGTTTAATTGACTGCTTCAGTGTGGTACTACATTACTACGTGATGCAATCCAGAAATAGCCCAGGATCTAGCCATGAATTATGAGAAATATGCGAAAGTATGAGCCTGATGAGGGCAAATCCTAGACCTCACCCAGACCTAACATGCGTTATCCTCAAAAATATTGATCGAAACCAGGTTTAATGGACTTTTTCAGTGCGGTACCACATTACTACGTGATCTAAACCAGAAAAGGCCCAGAATCTGGCCATCAAGTATGAGAAATATGCGAAAGTATGACCCTGATGAGGGCAAATCCCAGGCCTAACCTCGACGTAACATGCGTTGTCCTCTAAAATATTGATGGTAACCAGGTAGAATTGACTGTTTCAGTGTTGTACTCCATTACTGCGTGACGCACCCCAGAAAAAGCCCAGGATCTAGCCATCAAGTATGAGAAACATGCGAAAGAATGAGTCTGATGAGAGCAAATCCCACACCTAAACTAGACCTAACATGAATTATTGTCTAAAATATTGATGGAAACCAAGATTTATTGACTGTTTCAGTGTGGAACTACATTACTGCGTGATGCAATCCAGAAAAAGCCTAGGATCTAGCCATCAAGTATGAGAAATATGCGAAAGAATGAGCCTGATGAGAGCAAATCCCAGACCTAACCTAGACCTAACATGCGTTATCCTCTAAAATATTGATCGAAACCTGGTTTAATGGACTGTTTCAGTGTGGTACCACATCACTGCCTGATCCAAACCAGAAAAATACCCAGGATCCGTTCAACAAGTATGTGAAGAATGCGAAAGTCTGTGTCTGATGAGGGAAAATCCCAGGCCTAACCTAGACCTAACATGCGTTACCCACAAAAATATTTATCAGGACCAGGTTTAATGGACTGTTTCAGTGTGGTACCACATTACTACGTGATCCAATCCAGAAAAAGCTCTGGATCTAGCCAACAAGTATGAGTAACATGCGAAAGTATGAGCCTGATGAGGGCAAATCCTAGACCTAACCCAGACCTAACATGCGTTATCCTCTAAAATATTTATCAAGACCAGGATTAATTGAATGTTTCAGTGTGGTACCACATTACTACGTGATCCAAACCACAAAAAACCCAGGATCTGTTCAACAAGTATGTGGAGAATGCGAAAGTATGTGTCTGATGAGGGCAAATCCCAGGCCTAACCTAGACATGACATGCGTTGTCCTCTATAATATTGATGGAAACCAGGTTTAATTGACTGTATCAGTGTTGTACTACATTACTGCGTGACGCAATCCAGAAAAAGCCCAGGATCTAGCCATCAAGTATGAGAAATATGCGAAAGAATGAGTCTGATGAGGGCAAATCCCAGACCTATACCACACCTAACTAGCGTTATCATCTAAGATATTGATCGAAACCAGGTTTAATCGACTGTTTCAGTGTGGTACCACATTACTACCTGATCCAAACCAGAAAAAGCACAGAATCTGGCCATCAAGTATGAGAAATTTGCGAAAGTACGAGCCTGATAAGAGCAAATCCCAGACCTAACCTAGACCTAACATGAGTTATTCTCGAAAGTATTGATCGAAAGCAGATTTAATCGACTGTTTCAGTGTGGTACCACATTACTACGTGATCCAAACCAGAAAAGGCCCAGAATCTGGCCATCAAGTATGAGAAATATGCGAAAGTATGAGCCTGATGAGGGCAAATCCTAGACCTAACCCAGACCTAACATGCGTTATCCTCAAAAATATTGATCGAAACCAGGTTTAATCGACTGTTTCAGTGTGGTACCACATTACTACGTGATCCAAACCAGAAAAGGCCCAGAATCTGGCCATCAAGTATGAGAAATATGCGAAAGTATGACCCTGATGAGGGCAAATCCCAGGCCTAACCTCGACGTAACATGCGTTGTCCTCTAAAATATTGATGGTAACCTGGTTGAATTGACTGTTTCAGTGTTGTACTCCATTACTGCGTGACGCAATCCAGAAAAAGCCCAGGATCTAGCCATGAATTATGAGAAATTTGCGAAAGTACGAGCCTGATGAGAGCAAATCCCAGACCTAACCTAGACCTAACATGAGTAATTCTCAAGAATATTGATCGAAACCAGGTTTAATCGACTGTTTCAGTGTGGTACCACATCACTACGTGATCCAAACCAGAAAAAACCCAGGATACGTTCAACAAGTATGTGAAGAATACGAACGTATGTGTCTGATGAGGGCAAATCACAGGCCTAACCTAGACATAACTTGCGTTATCCTCAAAAATATTGATCGAAACCAGGTTTCATCGACTGTTTCAGTGTGGTACCACATTACTACGTGATCCAAACCAGAAAAGGCCCAGAATCTGGCCATCAAGTATGAGAAATATGCGAAAGCATGACCCTGATGAGACTATCCCAGACCTAACTTGAGTTGTCCTCTAAAATAGTGATGGAAACCAGGTTTAATTGACTGCTTCAGTGTGGTACTACATTACTACGTGATGCAATCCAGAAATAGCCCAGGATCTAGCCATGAATTATGAGAAATATGCGAAAGTATGAGCCTGATGAGGGCAAATCCTAGACCTCACCCAGACCTAACATGCGTTATCCTCAAAAATATTGATCGAAACCAGGTTTAATGGACTTTTTCAGTGCGGTACCACATTACTACGTGATCTAAACCAGAAAAGGCCCAGAATCTGGCCATCAAGTATGAGAAATATGCGAAAGTATGACCCTGATGAGGGCAAATCCCTGGCCTAACCTCGACGTAACATGCGTTGTCCTCTAAAATATTGATGGTAACCAGGTAGAATTGACTGTTTCAGTGTTGTACTCCATTACTGCGTGACGCACCCCAGAAAAAGCCCAGGATCTAGCCATCAAGTATGAGAAACATGCGAAAGAATGAGTCTGATGAGAGCAAATCCCACACCTAAACTAGACCTAACATGAATTATTGTCTAAAATATTGATGGAAACCAAGATTTATTGACTGTTTCAGTGTGGAACTACATTACTGCGTGATGCAATCCAGAAAAAGCCTAGGATCTAGCCATCAAGTATGAGAAATATGCGAAAGAATGAGCCTGATGAGAGCAAATCCCAGACCTAACCTAGACCTAACATGCGTTATCCTCTAAAATATTGATCGAAACCTGGTTTAATGGACTGTTTCAGTGTGGTACCACATCACTGCCTGATCCAAACCAGAAAAATACCCAGGATCCGTTCAACAAGTATGTGAAGAATGCGAAAGTATGTGTCTGATGAGGGAAAATCCCAGGCCTAACCCAGACCTAACATGCGTTGCCCTCAAAAATACTGATAGAAACCAGGTTTAATCGACTATTTCAGTGTGGTACCACATTACTACGTGATCCAAACCAGAAAATGCCCAGGATCCGTTCAACAAGTATGTCAAGAATGCGAAAGTATGAGTCTGATGAAGGAAAATCCCAGACCTAACCTAGACCTAACATGAGTTATTCTCTAAAATATTGATAGAAACCAGGTTTAATGGACTGTTTCAGTGTGATACCACATAACTACGTGATCCAAACCAGAAAAAAACACAGGATCTGTACAACAAGTATGTGAAGAATGCGAAAGTATGTGTCGGATGAGGGAAAATCCCAGTCCTAACCTAGACCTAACATGCGTTACCCTCAAGAATATTTATCAAGACCAGGTTTAATCGACTGTTTCGGTGTGGTACCACATTACTACGTGATCCAAACCAGAAAAAAACCCAGGATCTGTACAACAAATATGTGAAGAATGCGAAAGTATGAGCCTGACGAGGGCAAATCCCAGAACTATCCCAGATATAACTAGCGTTATCATCTAAGATATTGATCGAAACCAGGTTTAATTGACTGTTTCAGTGTGGTACCACATTACTACGTGATCCAATCCAGAAAAAGCCCTGGGTCTAGCCATCAAGTATGAGAAATATGCGAAAGTATGAGCCTGATGTGGGCAAATCCTAGACCTAACCCAGACCTAACATGCGTTATCCTCTAAAATATTTATCAACACCAGGTTTAATGGACTGTTTCAGTGTGGTACCACATCACTACGTGATCCAAACCAGAAAAATACCCAGGATCCGTTCAACAAGTATATGAAGAATGCGAACGTATGTGTCTGATGAGGGCAAATCACAGGCCTAACCTAGACATAACTTGCGTTATCCTCAAAAATATTGATCGAAACCAGGTTTAATGGACTGTTTCAGTGTGGTACCACATTACTACGGGATCCAAACGAGAAAAAGCACAGAATCAGGCCATCAAGTATGAGAAATTTGCGAAAGTACGAGCCTGATGAGAGCAAATCCCAGACCTAACCTAGACCTAACATGCGTTGTCCTCTAAAATATTGATGGAAACCGGGTTTAATTGACTGTGTCAGTGTTGTACTACATTACTGCGTGACGCAATCCAGAAAAAGCCCAGGATCTAGCCATCAAGTATGAGAAATATGCGAAAGAATGAGTCTGATGAGGGCAAATCCCAGACCTATACCACACCTAACATGCGTTGTCCTCTAAAATATTGATGGAAACCGGGTTTAATTGACTGTTTCAGTGTGGTACTACATTACTACGTGATGCAATCCAGAAATAGCCCAGGATCTAGCCATGAATTATGAGAAATATGCGAAAGTATGAGCCCGATGAGGGCAAATCCTAGAACTCACCCAGACCTAACATGCGTTATCCTCAAAAATATTGATCGAAACCAGGCTTAATGGACTGTCTCAGTGTGGTACCACATTACTACGTGATCCAAACCAGAAAAGGCCCAGAATCTGGCCATCAAGTATGAGAAATATGCGAAAGTATGACCTTCATGAGGGCAAATCCCAGGCCTAACCTAGACCTAACATGCGTTGTCCTCTAAAATATTGATGGAAACCGGGTTTAATTGACTGTGTCAGTGTTGTACTACATTACTGCGTGACGCAATCCAGAAAAAGCCCAGGATCTAGCCATCAAGTATGAGAAATATGCGAAAGAATGAGTCTGATGAGGGCAAATCCCAGACCTATACCACACCTAACTAGCGTTATCATCTAAGATATTGATCGAAACCAGGTTTAATCGACTGTTTCAGTGTGGTACCACATTACTACGTGATCCAAACCAGAAAAAGCACAGAATCTGGCCATCAAGTATGAGAAATTTGCGAAAGTACGAGCCTGATAAGAGCAAATCCCAGACCTAACCTAGACCTAACATGAGTTATTCTCAAAAGTATTGATCGAAAGCAGGTTTAATCGACAGTTTCAGTGTGGTACCACATTACTACGTAATCCAAACCAGAAAAAACCCAGGATACGTTCAACAAGTATGTGAAGAATGCGAAAGTATGTGTCTGATGAGGGCAAATCACAGGCCTAACCGAGACATAACATGCGTTATCCTCTAAAATATTGATCGAAACCAGGTTTAATGGACTGTTTCGGTGTGGTACCACATCACTACGTGATCCAAACCAGAAATAGCCCAGGATCTAGCCATGAATTATGAGAAATATGCGAAAGTATGAGCCTGATGAGGGCAAATCCTAGACCTAACCCAGACCTAACATGCGTTATCCTCAAAAATATTGATCGAAACCAGGTTTAATCGACTGTTTCAGTGTGGTACCACATTACTACGTGATCCAATCCAGAAAAAGCCCAGGATCTAGCCATCAAGTATGAGAAACATGCGAAAGAATGAGTCTGATGAGAGCAAATCCCACACCTAAACTAGACCTAACATGAATTATTCTCTAAAATATTGATGGAAACCAAGATCTATTGACTGTTTCAGTGTGATACTACATTACTACGTGATGCAATCCAGAAAATGCCTAGGATCTAGCCATCAAGTATGTGAAATATGCGAAAGAATGAGCCTGATGAGAGCAAATCCCAGACCTAACCTAGACCTAACATGAGTTATTCTCAAATATATTGATCGAAAGCAGGTTTAATCGACAGTTTCAGTGTGGTACCACATTACTACGTGATCCAAACCAGAAAAAACCCAGGATACGTTCAACAAGTATGCGAAGAATGCGAAAGTATGTGTCTGATGAGGGAAAATCCCAGGCCTAACTTAGACCTAACATGCGTTATCCTCTAAAATATTGATCGAAACCTGGTTGAATGGACTGTTTCAGTGTGGTACCACATCACTGCGTGATCCAAACCAGAAAAATACCCAGGATCCGTTCAACAAGTATGTGAAGAATGCGAAAGTATGTGTCTGATGAGGGAAAATCCCAGGCCTAACCTAGACCTAACATGCGTTGCCCTCAAAAATATTGATAGAAACCAGGTTTAATCGACTATTTCAGTGTGGTACCACATTACTACGTGATCCAAACCAGAAAATGCCCAGGATCCGTTCAACAAGTATGTGAAAAATGCGAAAGTATGAGTCTGATGAAGGAAAATCCCAGACCTAACCTAGACCTAACATGAGATATTCTCTAAAATATTGATAGAAACCAGGTTTAATGGACTGTTTCAGTGTGATGCCACATTACTACGTGATCCAAACCAGAAAAAACCCAGGATCCGTTCAACAAGTATGTGAAGAATGCGAAAGTATGAGTCTGATGAAGGAAACTCCCAGACCTAACCTAGACTTAACATGCGTTACCCTCAAAAATATTTATCAAGACCAGGTTTAATCGACTGTTTCGGTGTGGTACCACATTACTACGTGATCCAAACCAGAAAAACACCCAGGATCTGTACAACAAGTATGTGAGGAATGCGAAAGTATGTGTCGGATGAGGGAAAATCCCAGTCCTAACCTAGACCTAACATGCGTTACCCTCAAGAATATTTATCAAGACCAGGTTTAATCGACTGTTTCGGTGTGGTACCACATTACTACGTGATCCAAACCAGAAAAAAACCCAGGATCTGTACAACAAATATGTGAGGAATGCGAAAGTATGAGCCTGATGAGGGCAAATCCCAGACCTATCCCAGACATAACTAGCGTTATCATCTAAGATATTGATCGAAACCAGGTTTAATTGACTGTTTCAGTGTGGTACCACATTACTACGTGATCCAATCCAGACAAAGCCCTGGGTCTAGCCATCAAGTATGAGAAATAAGCAAAAGTATGAGCCTGATGTGGGCAAATCCTAGACCTAACCCAGACCTAACATGCGCTATCCTCTAAAATATTTATCAACACCAGGTTTAATTGAATGTTTCAGTGTGGTACCACATTACTACGTGATCCAAACCTGAAAAAACCCAGGATCTGTTCAACAAGTATGTGGAGAATGCGAAAGTATGTGTCTGATGAGGGCAAATCACAGCACTAACCTAGACATAACATGCGTTATCCTCTAAAATATTGATGGAAACCGGGTTTAATTGACTGTTTCAGTGTGGTACTACATTACTACGTGATGCAATCCAGAAATAGCCCAGGATCCGTTCAACAAGTATGTCAAGAATGCGAAAGTATGAGTCTGATGAAGGAAAATCCCAGACCTAACCTAGACCTAACATGAGTTATTCTCTAAAATATTGATAGAAACCAGGTTTAATGGACTGTTTCAGTGTGATACCACATAACTACGTGATCCAAACCAGAAAAAACCCAGGATCCGTTCAACAAGTATGTGAAGAATGCGAAAGTATGAGACTGATGAAGGAAAATCCCAGACCTAACCTAGACCTAACATGAGTTATTCTCTAAAATATTGATAGAAACCAGGTTTAATGGACTGTTTCAGTGTGATACCACATAACTACGTGATCCAAACCAGAAAAAACCCAGGATCCGTTCAACAAGTATGTGAAGAATGCGAAAGTATGAGTCTGATGAAGGAAAATCCCAGACCTAACCTAGACTTAACATGCGTTACCCTCAAGAATATTTATCAAGACCAGGTTTAATCGACTGTTTCGGTGTGGTACCACATTACTACATGATCCAAACCAGAAAAAACCCAGGATACGTTCAACAAGTATGTGAAGAATACGAACGTATGTGTCTGATGAGGGCAAATCACAGGCCTAACCTAGACATAACTTGCGTTATCCTCAAAAATATTGATCGAAACCAGGTTTCATCGACTGTTTCAGTGTGGTACCACATTACTACGTGATCCAAACCAGAAAAGGCCCAGAATCTGGCCATCAAGTATGAGAAATATGCGAAAGCATGACCCTGATGGGACTATCCCAGACCTAACTTGAGTTGTCCTCTAAAATAGTGATGGAAACCAGGTTTAATTGACTGTTTCAGTGTGGTACTACATTACTACGTGATGCAATCCAGAAATAGCCCAGGATCTAGCCATGAATTATGAGAAATATGCGAAAGTATGAGCCTGATGAGGGCAAATCCTAGACCTCACCCAGACCTAACATGCGTTATCCTCAAAAATATTGATCGAAACCAGGTTTAATGGACTTTTTCAGTGCGGTACCACATTACTACGTGATCTAAACCAGAAAAGGCCCAGAATCTGGCCATCAAGTATGAGAAATATGCGAAAGTATGACCCTGATGAGGGCAAATCCCAGGCCTAACCTCGACGTAACATGCGTTGTCCTCTAAAATATTGATGGTAACCAGGTTGAATTGACTGTTTCAGTGTTGTACTCCATTACTGCGTGACGCACCCCAGAAAAAGCCCAGGATCTAGCCATCAAGTATGAGAAACATGCGAAAGAATGAGTCTGATGAGAGCAAATCCCACACCTAAACTAGACCTAACATGAATTATTGTCTAAAATATTGATGGAAACCAAGATTTATTGACTGTTTCAGTGTGGAACTACATTACTGCGTGATGCAATCCAGAAAAAGCCTAGGATCTAGCCATCAAGTATGAGAAATATGCGAAAGAATGAGCCTGATGAGAGCAAATCCCAGACCTAACCTAGACCTAACATGCGTTATCCTCTAAAATATTGATCGAAACCTGGTTTAATGGACTGTTTCAGTGTGGTACCACATCACTGCCTGATCCAAACCAGAAAAATACCCAGGATCCGTTCAACAAGTATGTGAAGAATGCGAAAGTATGTGTCTGATGAGGGAAAATCCCAGGTCTAACCCAGACCTAACATGCGTTGCCCTCAAAAATATTGATAGAAACCAGGTTTAATCGACTATTTCAGTGTGGTACCACATTACTACGTGATCCAAACCAGAAAATGCCCAGGATCCGTTCAACAAGTATGTCAAGAATGCGAAAGTATGAGTCTGATGAAGGAAAATCCCAGACCTAACCTAGACCTAACATGAGTTATTCTCTAAAATATTGATAGAAACCAGGTTTAATGGACTGTTTCAGTGTGATACCACATAACTACGTGATCCAAACCAGAAAAAACCCAGGATCCGTTCAACAAGTATGTGAAGAATGCGAAAGTATGAGTCTGATGAAGGAAAATCCCAGACCTAACCTAGACTTAACATGCGTTACCCTCAAGAATATTTATCAAGACCAGGTTTAATCGACTGTTTCGGTGTGGTACCACATTACTACATGATCCAAACCAGAAAAAAACCCAGGATCTGTACAACAAGTATGTGAAGAATGCGAAAGTATGTGTCGGATGAGGGAAAATCCCAGTCCTAACCTAGACCTAACATGCGTTACCCTCAAGAATATTTATCAAGACCAGGTTTAATCGACTGTTTCGATGTGGTACCACATTACTACGTGATCCAAACCAGAAAAAAACCCAGGATCTGTACAACAAATATGTGAAGAATGCGAAAGTATGAGCCTGACGAGGGCAAATCCCAGAACTATCCCAGACATAACTAGCGTTATCATCTAAGATATTGATCGAAACCAGGTTTAATTGACTGTTTCAGTGTGGTACCACATTACTACGTGATCCAATCCAGAAAAAGCCCTGGGTCTAGCCATCAAGTATGAGAAATATGCGAAAGTATGAGCCTGATGTGGGCAAATCCTAGACCTAACCCAGACCTAACACGCGTTATCCTCTAAAATATTTATCAACACCAGGTTTAATGGACTGTTTCAGTGTGGTACCACATCACTACGTGATCCAAACCAGAAAAATACCCAGGATCCGTTCAACAAGTATATGAAGAATGCGAACGTATGTGTCTGATGAGGGCAAATCACAGGCCTAACCTAGACATAACTTGCGTTATCCTCAAAAATATTGATCGAAACCAGGTTTAATGGACTGTTTCAGTGTGGTACCACATTACTACGGGATCCAAACGAGAAAAAGCACAGAATCAGGCCATCAAGTATGAGAAATTTGCGAAAGTACGAGCCTGATGAGAGCAAATCCCAGACCTAACCTAGACCTAACATGCGTTGTCCTCTAAAATATTGTTGGAAACCGGGTTTAATTGACTGTGTCAGTGTTGTACTACATTACTGCGTGACGCAATCCAGAAAAAGCCCAGGATCTAGCCATCAAGTATGAGAAATATGCGAAAGAATGAGTCTGATGAGGGCAAATCCCAGACCTATACCACACCTAACATGCGTTGTCCTCTAAAATATTGATGGAAACCGGGTTTAATTGACTGTTTCAGTGTGGTACTACATTACTACGTGATGCAATCCAGAAATAGCCCAGGATCTAGCCATGAATTATGAGAAATATGCGAAAGTATGAGCCCGATGAGGGCAAATCCTAGAACTCACCCAGACCTAACATGCGTTATCCTCAAAAATATTGATCGAAACCAGGCTTAATGGACTGTCTCAGTGTGGTACCACATTACTACGTGATCCAAACCAGAAAAGGCCCAGAATCTGGCCATCAAGTATGAGAAATATGCGAAAGTATGACCCTCATGAGGGCAAATCCCAGGCCTAACCTAGACCTAACATGCGTTGTCCTCTAAAATATTGATGGAAACCGGGTTTAATTGACTGTGTCAGTGTTGTACTACATTACTGCGTGACGCAATCCAGAAAAAGCCCAGGATCTAGCCATCAAGTATGAGAAATATGCGAAAGAATGAGTCTGATGAGGGCAAATCCCAGACCTATACCACACCTAACTAGCGTTATCATCTAAGATATTGATCGAAACCAGGTTTAATCGACTGTTTCAGTGTGGTACCACATTACTACGTGATCCAAACCAGAAAAAGCACAGAATCTGGCCATCAAGTATGAGAAATTTGCGAAAGTACGAGCCTGATAAGAGCAAATCCCAGACCTAACCTAGACCTAACATGAGTTATTCTCAAAAGTATTGATCGAAAGCAGGTTTAATCGACAGTTTCAGTGTGGTACCACATTACTACGTAATCCAAACCAGAAAAAACCCAGGATACGTTCAACAAGTATGTGAAGAATGCGAAAGTATGTGTCTGATGAGGGCAAATCACAGGCCTAACCGAGACATAACATGCGTTATCCTCTAAAATATTGATCGAAACCAGGTTTAATGGACTGTTTCGGTGTGGTACCACATCACTACGTGATCCAAACCAGAAATAGCCCAGGATCTAGCCATGAATTATGAGAAATATGCGAAAGTATGAGCCTGATGAGGGCAAATCCTAGACCTAACCCAGACCTAACATGCGTTATCCTCAAAAATATTGATCGAAACCAGGTTTAATCGACTGTTTCAGTGTGGTACCACATTACTACGTGATCCAATCCAGAAAAAGCCCAGGATCTAGCCATCAAGTATGAGAAACATGCGAAAGAATGAGTCTGATGAGAGCAAATCCCACACCTAAACTAGACCTAACATGAATTATTCTCTAAAATATTGATGGAAACCAAGATCTATTGACTGTTTCAGTGTGATACTACATTACTACGTGATGCAATCCAGAAAATGCCTAGGATCTAGCCATCAAGTATGTGAAATATGCGAAAGAATGAGCCTGATGAGAGCAAATCCCAGACCTAACCTAGACTTAACATGCGTTACCCTCAAGAATATTTATCAAGACCAGGTTTAATCGACTGTTTCGGTGTGGTACCACATTACTACATGATCCAAACCAGAAAAAACCCAGGATACGTTCAACAAGTATGTGAAGAATACGAACGTATGTGTCTGATGAGGGCAAATCACAGGCCTAACCTAGACATAACTTGCGTTATCCTCAAAAATATTGATCGAAACCAGGTTTCATCGACTGTTTCAGTGTGGTACCACATTACTACGTGATCCAAACCAGAAAAGGCCCAGAATCTGGCCATCAAGTATGAGAAATATGCGAAAGCATGACCCTGATGAGACTATCCCAGACCTAACTTGAGTTGTCCTCTAAAATATTGATGGAAACCAAGATTTATTGACTGTTTCAGTGTGGAACTACATTACTGCGTGATGCAATCCAGAAAAAGCCTAGGATCTAGCCATCAAGTATGAGAAATATGCGAAAGAATGAGCCTGATGAGAGCAAATCCCAGACCTAACCTAGACCTAACATGCGTTATCCTCTAAAATATTGATCGAAACCTGGTTTAATGGACTGTTTCAGTGTGGTACCACATCACTGCCTGATCCAAACCAGAAAAATACCCAGGATCCGTTCAACAAGTATGTGAAGAATGCGAAAGTATGTGTCTGATGAGGGAAAATCCCAGGTCTAACCCAGACCTAACATGCGTTGCCCTCAAAAATATTGATAGAAACCAGGTTTAATCGACTATTTCAGTGTGGTACCACATTACTACGTGATCCAAACCAGAAAATGCCCAGGATCCGTTCAACAAGTATGTCAAGAATGCGAAAGTATGAGTCTGATGAAGGAAAATCCCAGACCTAACCTAGACCTAACATGAGTTATTCTCTAAAATATTGATAGAAACCAGGTTTAATGGACTGTTTCAGTGTGATACCACATAACTACGTGATCCAAACCAGAAAAAACCCAGGATCCGTTCAACAAGTATGTGAAGAATGCGAAAGTATGAGTCTGATGAAGGAAAATCCCAGACCTAACCTAGACTTAACATGCGTTACCCTCAAGAATATTTATCAAGACCAGGTTTAATCGACTGTTTCGGTGTGGTACCACATTACTACATGATCCAAACCAGAAAAAAACCCAGGATCTGTACAACAAGTATGTGAAGAATGCGAAAGTATGTGTCGGATGAGGGAAAATCCCAGTCCTAACCTAGACCTAACAAGCGTTACCCTCAAGAATATTTATCAAGACCAGGTTTAATCGACTGTTTCGATGTGGTACCACATTACTACGTGATCCAAACCAGAAAAAAACCCAGGATCTGTACAACAAATATGTGAAGAATGCGAAAGTATGAGACTGACGAGGGCAAATCCCAGAACTATCCCAGACATAACTAGCGTTATCATCTAAGATATTGATCGAAACCAGGTTTAATTGACTGTTTCAGTGTGGTACCACATTACTACGTGATCCAATCCAGAAAAAGCCCTGGGTCTAGCCATCAAGTATGAGAAATATGCGAAAGTATGAGCCTGATGTGGGCAAATCCTAGACCTAACCCAGACCTAACACGCGTTATCCTCTAAAATATTTATCAACACCAGGTTTAATGGACTGTTTCAGTGTGGTACCACATCACTACGTGATCCAAACCAGAAAAATACCCAGGATCCGTTCAACAAGTATATGAAGAATGCGAACGTATGTGTCTGATGAGGGCAAATCACAGGCCTAACCTAGACATAACTTGCGTTATCCTCAAAAATATTGATCGAAACCAGGTTTAATGGACTGTTTCAGTGTGGTACCACATTACTACGGGATCCAAACGAGAAAAAGCACAGAATCAGGCCATCAAGTATGAGAAATTTGCGAAAGTACGAGCCTGATGAGAGCAAATCCCAGACCTAACCTAGACCTAACATGCGTTGTCCTCTAAAATATTGTTGGAAACCGGGTTTAATTGACTGTGTCAGTGTTGTACTACATTACTGCGTGACGCAATCCAGAAAAAGCCCAGGAACTAGCCATCAAGTATGAGAAATATGCGAAAGAATGAGTCTGATGAGGGCAAATCCCAGACCTATACCACACCTAACTAGCGTTATCATCTAAGATATTGATCGAAACCAGGTTTAATGGACTGTTTCAGTGTGGTACCACATTACTACGGGATCCAAACGAGAAAAAGCACAGAATCAGGCCATCAAGTATGAGAAATTTGCGAAAGTACGAGCCTGATGAGAGCAAATCCCAGACCTAACCTAGACCTAACATGCGTTGTCCTCTAAAATATTGATGGAAACCGGGTTTAATTGACTGTTTCAGTGTGGTACTACATTACTACGTGATGCAATCCAGAAATAGCCCAGGATCTAGCCATGAATTATGAGAAATATGCGAAAGTATGAGCCCGATGAGGGCAAATCCTAGAACTCACCCAGACCTAACATGCGTTATCCTCAAAAATATTGATCGAAACCAGGCTTAATGGACTGTCTCAGTGTGGTACCACATTACTACGTGATCCAAACCAGAAAAGGCCCAGAATCTGGCCATCAAGTATGAGAAATATGCGAAAGTATGACCCTCATGAGGGCAAATCCCAGGCCTAACCTAGACCTAACATGCGTTGTCCTCTAAAATATTGATGGAAACCGGGTTTAATTGACTGTGTCAGTGTTGTACTACATTACTGCGTGACGCAATCCAGAAAAAGCCCAGGATCTAGCCATCAAGTATGAGAAATATGCGAAAGAATGAGTCTGATGAGGGCAAATCCCAGACCTATACCACACCTAACTAGCGTTATCATCTAAGATATTGATCGAAACCAGGTTTAATCGACTGTTTCAGTGTGGTACCACATTACTGCGTGATCCAAACCAGAAAAAGCACAGAATCTGGCCATCAAGTATGAGAAATTTGCGAAAGTACGAGCCTGATAAGAGCAAATCCCAGACCTAACCTAGACCTAACATGAGTTATTCTCAAAAGTATTGATCGAAAGCAGGTTTAATCGACAGTTTCAGTGTGGTACCACATTACTACGTAATCCAAACCAGAAAAAACCCAGGATACGTTCAACAAGTATGTGAAGAATGCGAAAGTATGTGTCTGATGAGGGCAAATCACAGGCCTAACCGAGACATAACATGCGTTATCCTCTAAAATATTGATCGAAACCAGGTTTAATGGACTGTTTCGGTGTGGTACCACATCACTACGTGATCCAAACCAGAAATAGCCCAGGATCTAGCCATGAATTATGAGAAATATGCGAAAGTATGAGCCTGATGAGGGCAAATCCTAGACCTAACCCAGACCTAACATGCGTTATCCTCAAAAATATTGATCGAAACCAGGTTTAATCGACTGTTTCAGTGTGGTACCACATTACTACGTGATCCAATCCAGAAAAAGCCCAGGATCTAGCCATCAAGTATGAGAAACATGCGAAAGAATGAGTCTGATGAGAGCAAATCCCACACCTAAACTAGACCTAACATGAATTATTCTCTAAAATATTGATGGAAACCAAGATCTATTGACTGTTTCAGTGTGGTACTACATTACTACGTGATGCAATCCAGAAAATGCCTAGGATCTAGCCATCAAGTATGTGAAATATGCGAAAGAATGAGCCTGATGAGAGCAAATCCCAGACCTAACCTAGACCTAACATGAGTTATTCTCAAATATATTGATCGAAAGCAGGTTTAATCGACAGTTTCAGTGTGGTACCACATTACTACGTGATCCAAACCAGAAAAAACCCAGGATACGTTCAACAAGTATGCGAAGAATGCGAAAGTATGTGTCTGATGAGGGAAAATCCCAGGCCTAACTTAGACCTAACATGCGTTATCCTCCAAAATATTGATCGAAACCTGGTTGAATGGACTGTTTCAGTGTGGTACCACATCACTGCGTGATCCAAACCAGAAAAATACCCAGGATCCGTTCAACAAGTATGTGAAGAATGCGAAAGTATGTGTCTGATGAGGGAAAATCCCAGGCCTAACCTAGACCTAACATGCGTTGCCCTCAAAAATATTGATAGAAACCAGGTTTAATCGACTATTTCAGTGTGGTACCACATTACTACGTGATCCAAACCAGAAAATGCCCAGGATCCGTTCAACAAGTATGTGAAGAATGCGAAAGTATGAGTCTGATGAAGGAAAATCCCAGACCTAACCTAGACCTAACATGAGATATTCTCTAAAATATTGATAGAAACCAGGTTTAATGGACTGTTTCAGTGTGATGCCACATTACTACGTGATCCAAACCAGAAAAAACCCAGGATCCGTTCAACAAGTATGTGAAGAATGCGAAAGTATGAGTCTGATGAAGGAAACTCCCAGACCTAACCTAGACTTAACATGCGTTACCCTCAAAAATATTTATCAAGACCAGGTTTAATCGACTGTTTCGGTGTGGTACCACATTGCTACGTGATCCAAACCAGAAAAACACCCAGGATCTGTACAACAAGTATGTGAAGAATGCGAAAGTATGTGTCGGATGAGGGAAAATCCCAGTCCTAACCTAGACCTAACATGCGTTACCCTCAAGAATATTTATCAAGACCAGGTTTAATCGACTGTTTCGGTGTGGTACCACATTACTACGTGATCCAAACCAGAAAAAAACCCAGGATCTGTACAACAAATATGTGAGGAATGCGAAAGTATGAGCCTGATGAGGGCAAATCCCAGACCTATCCCAGACATAACTAGCGTTATCATCTAAGATATTGATCGAAACCAGGTTTAATTGACTGTTTCAGTGTGGTACCACATTACTACGTGATCCAATCCAGAAAAAGCCCTGGGTCTAGCCATCAAGTATGAGAAATAAGCGAAAGTATGAGCCTGATGTGGGCAAATCCTAGACCTAACCCAGACCTAACATGCGCTATCCTCTAAAATATTTATCAACACCAGGTTTAATTGAATGTTTCAGTGTGGTACCACATTACTACGTGATCCAAACCTGAAAAAACCCAGGATCTGTTCAACAAGTATGTGGAGAATGCGAAAGTATGTGTCTGATGAGGGCAAATCACAGGACTAACCTAGACATAACATGCGTTATCCTCTAAAATATTGATGGAAACCGGGTTTAATTGACTGTTTCAGTGTGGTACTACATTACTACGTGATGCAATCCAGAAATAGCCCAGGATCTAGCCATGAATTTTGAGAAATATGCGAAAGTATGAGCCCGATGAGGGCAAATCCTAGAACTCACCCAGACCTAACATGCGTTATCCTCAAAAATATTGATCGAAACCAGGCTTAATGGACTGTCTCAGTGTGGTACCACATTACTACGTGATCCAAACCAGAAAAGGCCCAGAATCTGGCCATCAAGTGTGAGAAATATGCGAAAGTATGACCCTCATGAGGGCAAATCCCAGGCCTAACCTAGACCTAACATGCGTTGTCCTCTAAAATATTGATGGAAACCGGGTTTAATTGACTGTGTCAGTGTTGTACTACATTACTGCGTGACGCAACCCAGAAAAAGCCCAGGATCTAGCCATCAAGGATGAGAAATATGCGAAAGAATGAGTCTGATGAGGGCAAATCCCACACCTAAACTAGACCTAACATGAATTATTCTCTAAAATATTGATGGAAATCAAGATTTATTGACTGTTTCAGTGTGGTACTACATTACTACGTGATGCAATCCAGAAAAAGCCTAGGATCTAGCCATCAAGTATGAGAAATTTGCGAAAGTACGAGCCTGATAAGAGCAAATCCCAGACCTAACCTAGACCTAACATGAGTTATTCTCAAAAGTATTGATCGAAAGCAGGTTTAATCGACAGTTTCAGTGTGGTACCACATTACTACGTAATCCAAACCAGAAAAAACCCAGGATACGTTCAACAAGTATGTGAAGAATGCGAAAGTATGTGTCTGATGAGGGCAAATCACAGGCCTAACCGAGACATAACATGCGTTATCCTCTAAAATATTGATCGAAACCAGGTTTAATGTACTGTTTCGGTGTGGTACCACATCACTACGTGATCCAAACCAGAAATAGCCCAGGATCTAGCCATGAATTATGAGAAATATGCGAAAGTATGAGCCTGCTGAGGGCAAATCCTAGACCTAACCCAGACCTAACATGCGTTATCCGCAAAAATATTGATCGAAACCAGGTTTAATCGACTGTTTCAGTGTGGTACCACATTACTGCGTGATCCAAACCAGAAAAGGCCCAGAATCTGGCCATCAAGTATGAGAAATATGCGAAAGCATGACCCTGATGAGACTATCCCAGACCTAACTTGAGTTGTCCTCTAAAATAGTGATGGAAACCAGGTTTAATTGACTGTTTCAGTGTGGTACTACATTACTACGTGATGCAATCCAGAAATAGCCCAGGATCTAGCCATGAATTATGAGAAATATGCGAAAGTATGAGCCTGATGAGGGCAAATCCTAGACCTCACCCAGACCTAACATGCGTTATCCTCAAAAATATTGATCGAAACCAGGTTTAATGGACTTTTTCAGTGCGTTACCACATTACTACGTGATCCAAACCAGAAAAGGCCCAGAATCTGGCCATCAAGTATGAGAAATATGCGAAAGTATGACCCTGATGAGGGCAAATCCCAGGCCTAACCTCGACGTAACATGCGTTGTCCTCTAAAATATTGATGGTAACCAGGTTGAATTGACTGTTTCAGTGTTGTACTCCATTACAGCGTGACGCAATCCAGAAAAAGCCCAGGATCTAGCCATCAAGTATGAGAAACATGCGAAAGAATGAGTCTGATGAGAGCAAATCCCACACCTAAACTAGACCTAACATGAATTATTCTCTAAAATATTGATGGAAACCAAGATTTATTGACTGTTTCAGTGTGGTACTACATTACTACGTGATGCAATCCAGAAAAAGCCTAGGATCTAGCCATCAAGTATGAGAAATATGCGAAAGAATGAGCCTGATGAGAGCAAATCCCAGACCTAACCTAGACCTAACATGAGTTATTCTCTAAAATATTGATCGAAACCTGGTTTAATGGACTGTTTCAGTGTGGTACCACATCACTGCGTGATCCAAACCAGAAAAATACCCAGGATCCGTTCAACAAGTATGTGAAGAATGCGAAAGTATGTGTCTGATGAGGGAAAATCCCAGGCCTAACCTAGACCTAACATGCGTTGCCCTCAAAAATATTGGTAGAAACCAGGTTTAATCGACTATTTCAGTGTGGTAACACATTACTACGTGATCCAAACCAGAAAATGCCCAGGATCCGTTCAACAAGTATGTGAAGAATGCGAAAGTATGAGTCTGATGAAGGAAAATCCGAGACTTAACCTAGACCTAACATGAGTTATTCTCTAAAATATTGATAGAAACCAGGTTTAATGGACTGTTTCAGTGTGATACCACATTACTACGTGATCCAAACCAGAAAAAACCCAGGATCCGTTCAACAGGTATGTGAAGAATGCGAAAGTATGAGTCTGATGAAGGAAAATCCCAGACCTAACCTAGACTTAACATGCGTTACCCTCAAGAATATTTATCAAGACCAGGTTTAATCGACTGTTTCGGTGTGGTACCACATTACTACGTGATCCAAACCAGAAAAAAACCCAGGATCTGTACAACAAGTATGTGAAGAATGCGAAAGTATGTGTCGGATGAGGGAAAATCCCAGTCCTAACCTAGACCTAACATGCGTTACCCTCAAGAATATTTATCAAGACCAGGTTTAATCGACTGTTTCGGTGTGGTACCACATTACTACGTGATCCAAACCAGAAAAAAACCCAGGATCTGTACAACAAGTATGTGTGGAATGCGAAAGTATGAGCCTGACGAGGGCAAATCCCAGACCTATCCCAGACATAACTAGCGTTATCATCTAAGATATTGATCGAAACCAGGTGTAATTGACTGTTTCAGTGTGGTACCACATTACTACGTGATCCAATCCAGAAAAAGCCCTGGGTCTAGCCATCAAGTATGAGAAATATGCGAAAGTATGAGCCTGATGTGGGCAAATCCTAGACCTAACCCAGACCTAACATGCGTTATCCTCTAAAATATTTATCAACACCAGGTTTAATTGAATGTTTCAGTGTGGTACCACATTACTACGTGATCCAAACCTGACAAAACCCAGGATCTGTTCAACAAGTATGTGGAGAATGCGAAAGTATGTGTCTGATGAGAGCAAATCACAGGCCTAACCTAGACATAACATGCGTTATCCTCTAAAATATTGATCGAAACCAGGTTTAATGGACTGTTTCAGTGTGGTACCACATCACTACGTGATCCAAACCAGAAAAATACCCAGGATCCGTTCAACAAGTATGTGAAGAATGCGAACGTATGTGTCTGATGAGGGCAAATCACAGGCCTAACCTAGACATAACTTGCGTTATCCTCAAAAATATTGATCGAAACCAGGTTTAATGGACTGTTTCAGTGTGGTACGACATTACTACGGGATCCAAACCAGAAAAAGCACAGAATCAGGCCATCAAGTATGAGAAATTTGCGAAAGTACGAGCCTGATGAGAGCAAATCCCAGACCTTACCTAGACCTAACATGAGTAATTCTCAAAAATATTGATCGAAACCAGGTTTAATCGACTGTTTCAGTGTGGTACCACATCACTACGTGATCCAAACCAGAAAAAACCCAGGATACGTTCAACAAGTATGTGAAGAATGCAAACGTGTGTCTGATGAGGGCAAATCACAGGCCTAACCTAGACATAACTTGCGTTATCCTCAAAAATATTGATCGAAACCAGGTTTAATGGACTGTTTCAGTGTGGTACCACATTACTACGGGATCCAAACCAGAAAAAGCACAGAATCAGGCCATCAAGTATGAGAAATATGCGAAAGTATGAGCCTGATGAGGGCAAATCCTAGATCTAACCCAGACCTAACATGCGTTATCCTCAAAAATATTGATCGAAACCAGGTTTAATGGACTTTTTCAGTGCGGTACCACATTACTACGTGATCCAAACCAGAAAAGGCCCAGAATCTGGCCATCAAGTATGAGAAATATGCGAAAGCATGACCCTGATGAGACTATCCCAGACCTAACTTGAGTTGTCCTCTAAAATAGTGATGGAAACCAGGTTTAATTGACTGTTTCAGTGTGGTACTACATTACTACGTAATGCAATCCAGAAATAGCCCAAGATCTAGCCATGAATTATGGGAAATATGCGAAAGTATGTGCCCGATGAGGGCAAATCCTAGACCTCACCCAGACCTAACATGCGTTATCCTCAAAAATATTGATCGAAACCAGGCTTAATGGACTGTCTCAGTGTGGTACCACATTACAACGTGATCCAAATCAGAAAAGGCCCAGAATCTGGCCATCAAGTATGAGAAATATGCGAAAGTATGACCCTGATGAGGGCAAATCCCAGGCCTAACCTAGACCTAACATGCGTTGTCCTCTAAAATATTGATGGAAACCAGGTTTAATTGTCTGTGTCAGTGTTGTACTACACTACTGCGTGACGCAATCCAGAAAAAGCCCAGGATCTAGCCATCAAGTATGAGAAATATGCGAAAGAATGAGTCTGATGAGGGCAAATCCCAGACCTATACCAGACCTAACTAGCGTTATCATCTAAGATATTGATCGAAACCAGGTTTAATCGACTGTTTCATTGTGGTACCACATTACTACCTGATCCAAGCCAGAAAAAGCACAGAATCTGGCCATCAAGTATGAGAAATTTGCGAAAGTACGAGCCTGAGAAGAGCAAATCCCAGACCTAACCTAGACCTAACATGCCTTATCCTCTAAAATATTTATCAAGACCAGGTTTAATTGAATGTTTCAGTGTGTTACCACACTACTGCGTGATCCAAACCAGAAAAAACCCAGGATCTGTTCAACAAGTATGTGGAGAATGCGAAAGTATGTGTCTGATGAGGGCAAATCACAGGCCTAACCTAGACATAACATGCGTTATCCTCTAAAATATTGATCGAAACCAGGTTTAATAGACTGTTTCAGTGTGGTACCACATCACTACGTGATCCAAACCAGAAAAGGCCCAGAATCTGGCCATCAAGTATGAGAAATATGCGAAAGTATGACCCTGATGAGGGCAAATCCCAGGCCTAACCTAGACCTAACATGCGTTGTCCTCTAAAATATTGATGGAAACCAGGTTTAATTGACTGTTTCAGTGTTGTACTACACTACTGCGTGACGAAATCCAGAAAAAGCCCAGGATCTAGCCATCAAGTATGTGAAAAATGCGAAAGTATGAGTCTGATGAGAGAAAATCCCACACCTAAACTAGACCTAACATGAATTATTCTCTAAAATATTGATGGAAACCAAGATTTATTGACTGTTTCAGTGTGGTACTACATTACTACGTGATGCAATCCAGAAAAAGCCTAGGATCTAGCCATCAAGTATGAGAAATATGTGAAAGAATGAGCCTGATGAGAGCAAATCCCAGACCTAACCTAGACCTAACATGAGTTATTCTCAAATATATTGATCGAAAGCAGGTTTAATCGACAGTTTCAGTGTGGTACCACATTACTACGTGATCCAAACCAGAAAAAACCCAGGATACGTTCAACAAGTATGCGAAGAATGCGAAAGTATGTGTCTGATGAGGGAAAATCCCAGGCCTAACTTAGACCTAACATGCGTTATCCTCTAAAATATTGATCGAAACCAGGTTTAATGGACTGTTTCAGTGTGGTACCACATCACTACGTGATCCAAACCAGAAAAATACCCAGGATCCGTTCAACAAGTATGTGAAGAATGCGAAAGTATGTGTCTGATGAGGGAAAATCCCAGGCCTAACCTAGACCTAACATGCGTTGCCCTCAAAAATATTTATCAGTACCAGGTTTAGTTGAATGTTTCAGTGTGGTACCACATTTCTACGTGATCCAGACCAGAAAAAACCCAGGATCTGTGCAACAAGTATGTGAAAAACGCGAAACGATGAGCGTGATGAGGGCAAATCCCAGACCTATCCTAGACCTAACATGAGTTATCCTCTAAAATATTGATCGAAACCAGGTTTAATCGACTATTTCTGTGTGGTGCCACATTACTACGTGATCCAAACCAGAAAAATACCCAGGATCTGTTAACAAGTATGTGAAGAACGCGGAAATATGACCCTGATGAGGGTAAATCCCAGGCCTAACCTAGACCTAACATGCGTTATCCTCAAAAATATTTATCGAAACCAGGTTTAATCGACTGTTTCAGTGTGGTACCACATTACTACCTGATCCTAACCAGAAAAATACCCAGGATCTGTTCAACAAGTATGTGAAGAACGCGAAAATATGACCCTGATGAGGGCAAATCCCAGACCTATACCAGACCTAACTAGCGTTGCCATCTAAGATATTGATCGAAACCAGGTTTAATCGACTGTTTCAGTGTGGTACCACATTACTACGTGATCCAAACCAGAAAAAGCACAGAATCTGGCCATCAAGTATGAGAAATTTGCGAAAGTACGAGCCTGATAAGAGCAAATCCCAGACCCAACCTAGACCTAACATGAGTTATTCTCAAAAGTATTGATCGAAAGCAGGTTTAATCGACAGTTTCAGTGTGGTACCACATTACTACGTGATCCAAACCAGAAAAAACCCAGGATACGTTCAGCAAGTATGTGAAGAAAGCGATAGTATGAGTCTGATGAGGGAAAATCCCAGGCCTAACTTAGACCTAACATGCGTTATCCTCTAAAATATTGATCGAAACCAGGTTTTATGGACTGTTTCAGTGTGGTACCACATCACTACGTGATGCAAACCAGAAAAATACCCAGGATCCGTTCAACAAGTATGTGAAGAATGCGAAAGTATGAGTCTGCTGAGGGCAAATCCCAGGCCTAACCCAGACCTAACTTGCGTTGTCCTCTAAAATATTGATGGAAACCAGGTTTAATTGACTGTTTTAGTGTGGTACCACTTTACTACGTGATCCATAGCAGAAAAAACCCTCGATTAGGTCAACATGTATGTTAAAACTGCGAAAGTATGACCCTGATGAGGGCAAATCCCAGGCCTAACCTAGACCTAACATGCGTTATCCTCTAAAATATTTATCAAGAGCAGGTTTGTTTGAATGTTTCAGTGTGGTACCACACTACTGCGTGATCCAAACCAGAAAAAACCCAGGATCTGTTCAACAAGTATGTGAAAATTGCGAAAGTATGATCCAGACCAGGGCAAATCCCAGACCTATCCCAGACCTAACTTGAGTTGTCCTCTAAAATAGTGATGGAAACCAGGTTTAATTGACTGTTTCAGTGTGGTACTACATTACTACGTGATGCAATCCAGAATTAGCCCAGGATCTAGCCATGAATTATGAGAAATATGCGAAAGTATGAGCCTGATGAGGGCAAATCCTTGACCTCACCCAGACCTAACATGCGATATCCTCAAAAATATTGATCGAAACCAGGTTTAATGGACTGTTTCAGTGTGGTACCACATTAGTACGTGATCCAAACCAGAAAAGGCCCAGAATCTGGCCATCAAGTATGAGAAATATGCGAAAGTATGACCCTGATGAGGGCAAATCCCAGGCCTAACCTAGACCTAACATGCGTTGTCCTCTAAAATATTGATGGAAACCAGGTTTAATTGACTGTTTCAGTGTTGTACTACATTACTGCGTGACGCAATCCAGAAAAAGCCCAGGATCTAGCCATCAAGTATGTGAAAAATGCGAAAGTATGATCCTGACCAGGGCAAATCCCAGACCTATCCCAGACCTAACTTGAGTTGTCCTCTAAAATAGTGATCGAAACCAGGTTTAATTGACTGTTTCAGTGTGGTACTACGTTACTACGTGATGCAATCCAGAAATAGCCCAGGATCTAGCCATCAACTATGAGAAATATGCGAAAGAATGAGTCTGATGAGAGCAAATCTCACACCTAAACTAGACCTAACATGAATTATTCTCTAAAATATTGATGGAAACCAAGATTTATTGACTGTTTCAGTGTGGTACTACATTACTACGTGATGCAATCCAGAAAAAGCCTAGGATCTAGCCATCAAGTATGAGAAATATGCGAAAGAATGAGCCTGATGTGAGCAAATCCCAGACCTAACCCAGACCTAACATGCGTTATCCTCAAAAATATAGATCGGAACCAGGTTTAATCGACTGTTTCAGTGTGGTACCACATTACTACGTGATCCAAACCAGAAAAAAACCCAGGATCTGTTCAACAAGTATGTGAAGTATGCGAAAGTATGAATCTGATGAGGGCTAATCCCAGGCCTAACCTAGTCATAACATGCGTTATCCTCTAAAATATTGATCGAAATCAGGTTGAGTGGACTGTTTCAGTGTGGTACCACATTACTGCGTGATCCAAACCAGGAAGAACCCAGTATCTAGCCATCAAGTATGAGAAATATGCGAAAGAATGAGCCTGATGAGGGCAAATCCCAGACCTAACCTAGACCTAACATGTGTTATCCTCAAAAATATTGATCGAAACCAGGTTTAATGGACTGTTTCAGTGTGGTACCACATTACTACGTGATCCAATCCAGGAAGAGCCCAGGATCTAGCCATGAAGTATTAGAAATATGCGAATGTATGATCCTGACGAGGGCAAATCCTAGACCTAACCCAGACCTAACATGCGTTATCCTCAAAAATATTGATCGAAACCAGGTTTAATGGACAGTTTCAGTGTGGTACCACATTACTACGTGATCCAAACTAGAAAAAACCCAGGATCTGTTCAACAAGTATGTGAAGTATGCGAAAGTATGAATCTGATGAGGGCTAATCCCAGGCCTAACCTAGACATAACATGCGTTATCCTCTAAAATATTGATCGAAACCCGGTTGGGTGGACTGTTTCAGTGTGGTACCACATTGCTGCGTGATCCAAACCAGGAAGAACCCAGTATCTAGCCATCAAGTATGTGAAATATGCGAAAGAATGAGCCTGATGAGGGCAAATCCTAGTCCTAACCCAGACCTAACATGCGTTATCCTCTAAAATATTGATCGAAACCAGGTTTACTGGACTGTTTCAGTGTGGTACCACTTTACTACGTGATCCAAAGCAGAAGAAACCCTCGATCAGGTCAACACGTATGTTAAAACTGCGAAAGTATGACCCTGATGAGGGCAAACCGCAGGCCTAACCTAGACCTAACATGCGTTATCCTCTAAAATAATGATCGAAACCAGGTTTAATCAACTGTTTCAGTGTGGTGCCACATTACTACGTGATCCAAACCAGAAAAAAACCCAGGATCTGTTTATCAAGTATGTGAAGTATGCGTAAGTATGAGCCTGATGAGGGCAAATCCTAGACCTAACCCAGACCTAACATGCGTTATCCACTAAAATATTTATCATGACCACGTTTAATTGATTGTTTCAGTGTGGTACCACATTACTACGTGATCCACACCAGAAAAAACCCAGGATCCGTTCAAGAAGTATGTGAAAAATGCGAAAGTATGTGTCTGATGAGTGAAAATCTCAGGCCTAACCTAGACCTAACATGCGTTATCCTCTAAAATATTGATCGAAACCAGGTTTAATTGACCGTTTTAGTGTGGTTCCACTTTACTACGTGATCCAAAGCAGAAAAGCCCTCGATCAGGTCAACATGCATGTCAAAACTGCGAAAGTATGACCCTGATGAGGGCAAATCCCAGGCCTAACCTAGACATAACATACGTTATCCTCTAAAATATTGATCGAAACCAGGTTTAATCAACTGTTTCAGTGTGGTGCCACATTACTACGTGATCCAAACCAGAAAAAAACCCAGGATCTGTTTATCAAGTATGTGAAGTATGCGTAAGTATGAGTCTGATGAGGGCAAATCCCAGGCCTAACCTAGACATAACATACGTTATCCTCTAAAATATTGATCGAAACCAGGTTTAGTGGACAGTTTCAGTGTGGTACCACATTACTGCGTGATCCAAACCAGAAAAAACCCAGGATCTGTTCAACAAGTATGTGAAAAATGCGAAAGTATGACCCTGATGAGGGCAAATCCCAGACCTATCCTAGACCTAACATGAGTTATCCTCTAAAATATTGATCGAAACCAGGTTTAATCGACTGTTTCAGTGTGGTACCACATTACTACCTGATCCAAACCAGAAAAATACCCAGGATCTGTTCAACAAGTATGTGAAGAACGCGAAAATATGACCCTGATGAGGGCAAATCCCAGACCTATACCAGACCTAACTAGCGTTATCATCTAAGATATTGATCGAAACCAGGTTTAATCGACTGTTTCAGTGTGGTACCACATTACTACGTGATCCAAACCAGAAAAAACCCAGGATACGTTCAACAAGTATGCGAAGAATGCGAAAGTATGTGTCTGATGAGGGAAAATCCCAGGCCTAACTTAGACCTAACATGCGTTATCCTCTAAAATATTGATCGAAACCAGGTTTAATGGACTGTTTCAGTGTGGTACCACATCACTACGTGATCCAAACCAGAAAAATACCCAGGATCCGTTCAACAAGTATGTGAAGAATGCGAAAGTATGTGTCTGATGAGGGAAAATCCCAGGCCTAACCTAGACCTAACATGCGTTGCCCTCAAAAATATTTATCAGTACCAGGTTTAGTTGAATGTTTCAGTGTGGTACCACATTTCTACGTGATCCAGACCAGAAAAAACCCAGGATCTGTGCAACAAGTATGTGAAAAACGCGAAACGATGTGCGTGATGAGGGCAAATCCCAGACCTATCCTAGACCTAACATGAGTTATCCTCTAAAATATTGATCGAAACCAGGTTTAATCGACTATTTCTGTGTGGTGCCACATTACTACGTGATCCAAACCAGAAAAATACCCAGGATCTGTTAACAAGTATGTGAAGAACGCGGAAATATGACCCTGATGAGGGTAAATCCCAGGCCTAACCTAGACCTAACATGCGTTATCCTCAAAAATATTTATCGAAACCAGGTTTAATCGACTGTTTCAGTGTGGTACCACATTACTACCTGATCCTAACCAGAAAAATACCCAGGATCTGTTCAACAAGTATGTGAAGAACGCGAAAATATGACCCTGATGAGGGCAAATCCCAGACCTATACCAGACCTAACTAGCGTTGCCATCTAAGATATTGATCGAAACCAGGTTTAATCGACTGTTTCAGTGTGGTACCACATTACTACGTGATCCAAACCAGAAAAAGCACAGAATCTGGCCATCAAGTATGAGAAATTTGCGAAAGTACGAGCCTGATAAGAGCAAATCCCAGACCCAACCTAGACCTAACATGAGTTATTCTCAAAAGTATTGATCGAAAGCAGGTTTAATCGACAGTTTCAGTGTGGTACCACATTACTACGTGATCCAAACCAGAAAAAACCCAGGATACGTTCAGCAAGTATGTGAAGAAAGCGATAGTATGAGTCTGATGAGGGAAAATCCCAGGCCTAACTTAGACCTAACATGCGTTATCCTCTAAAATATTGATCGAAACCAGGTTTTATGGACTGTTTCAGTGTGGTACCACATCACTACGTGATGCAAACCAGAAAAATACCCAGGATCCGTTCAACAAGTATGTGAAGAATGCGAAAGTATGAGTCTGCTGAGGGCAAATCCCAGGCCTAACCCAGACCTAACTTGCGTTGTCCTCTAAAATATTGATGGAAACCAGGTTTAATTGACTGTTTTAGTGTGGTACCACTTTACTACGTGATCCATAGCAGAAAAAACCCTCGATTAGGTCAACATGTATGTTAAAACTGCGAAAGTATGACCCTGATGAGGGCAAATCCCAGGCCTAACCTAGACCTAACATGCGTTATCCTCTAAAATATTTATCAAGAGCAGGTTTGTTTGAATGTTTCAGTGTGGTACCACACTACTGCGTGATCCAAACCAGAAAAAACCCAGGATCTGTTCAACAAGTATGTGAAAATTGCGAAAGTATGATCCAGACCAGGGCAAATCCCAGACCTATCCCAGACCTAACTTGAGTTGTCCTCTAAAATAGTGATGGAAACCAGGTTTAATTGACTGTTTCAGTGTGGTACTACATTACTACGTGATGCAATCCAGAATTAGCCCAGGATCTAGCCATGAATTATGAGAAATATGCGAAAGTATGAGCCTGATGAGGGCAAATCCTAGACCTCACCCAGACCTAACATGCGTTATCCTCAAAAATATTGATCGAAACCAGGTTTAATGGACTGTTTCAGTGTGGTACCACTTTACTACGTGATCCAAAGCAGAAAAAACCCTCGATCAGGTCAACACGTATGTGAAAAACGCGAAAGTATGAGCCTGATGAGGGCAAATCCTAGACCTAACCCAGACCTAACATGCGTTATCCACTAAAATATTTATCATGACCAGGTTTAATTGAATGTTTCAGTGTGGTACCACTTTACTACGTGATCCAAACCAGAAATAGCCCAGGATCCGTACTACAAGTATGTGAAAAATGCGAAAGGCCTAACCTAGACCTAACATGCGTTATCCTCTAAAATATTGATCGAAACCAGGTTTAATTGACCGTTTTAGTGTGGTTTCACTTTACTACGTGATCCAAAGCAGAAAAGCCCTCGATCAGGTCAACATGCATGTCAAAACTGCGAAAGTATGACCCTGATGAGGGCAAATGCCAGACCTATCCCAGACCTAACATGCGTTATCCTCAAAAATATAGATCGAACCCAGGTTTAATCGACTGTTTCAGTGTGGTACCACATTACTACGTGATCCAAACCAGAAAAAAACCCAGGATCTGTTCAACAAGTATGTGAAGTATGCAAAAGTATGAATCTGATGAGGGCTAATCCCAGGCCTAACCTAGACATAACATGCGTTATCCTCTAAAATATTGATCGAAACCAGGTTGAGTGGACTGTTTCAGTGTGGTACCACATTACTGCGTGATCCAAACCTGGAAAAACCCAGTATCTAGCCATCAAGTATGTGAAATATGCGAAAGAATGAGCCTGATGAGAGCAAATCCCAGACCTAACCTAGACCTAACATGAATTATTCTCTAAAATATTGATGGAAACCAGGTTGAGTGGACTGTTTCAGTGTGGTACTACATTACTACGTGATGCAATCCAGAAAAAGCCTAGGATCTAGCCATCAAGTATGAGAAATATGCGAAAGAATGAGCCTGATGTGAGCAAATACCAGACCTAACCTAGACCTAACATGAATTATTCTCTAAAATATTGATCGAAACCAGGTTTAATGGACTGTTTTAGTGTTGTACCACATTACTACGTGATCCAAACCATAAAACACCCAGGATCTGTTCAACAAGTATGTGAAAAATCCGAAAGTATGAGTCTGATGAGGGCAAATCCCAGGCCTAACCTAGACATATCATGCGTTATCCTCTAAAATATTGATAGAAACCACGTTGAGTGGACTGTCTCAGTGTGGTACCACATTACTACGTGATCCAATGCAGAAATGGCTCAGGATCTAGCTATGAAGTATGAGAAATATGCGAAAGTATGAGCCTGATGAGGGCAAATCCCAGACATAACCTAGACCTAACATGTGTTATCCTCTAAAATAAAAATCGAAACCAGGTTTATTGGTATGCTTCAGTGTGGTACCACATTACTACGTGATCGAAACCAGAAAAAACCCGGGATCTGTTCGTGAATTATGTGAAGAATGCGAAAGTATGAGACTGATGAGGGCATATCCCAGGCCTAACCTAGACCTAACATGCGTTATCCTCAAAAATATAGAACGGAACCAGGTTTAATCGACTGTTTCAGTGTGGTACCACATTACTACGTGACCCAAACCAGAAAAAAACCCAGGATCTGTTCAACAAGTATGTGAAGTATGCGAAAGTATGAATCTGATGAGGGCTAATCCCAGGCCTAACCTAGACATAGCATGCGTTATCCTCTAAAATATTGATAGAAACCACGTTGAGTGGACTGTCTCAGTGTGGTACCACATTACTACGTGATCCAATCCAGGAAGAGCCCAGGATCTAGCCATGAAGTATTAGAAATATGCGAATGTATGATCCTGACGAGGGCAAATCCTAGACCTAACCCAGACCTAACATGCGTTATCCTCAAAAATATTGATCGAAACCAGGTTTAATGGACAGTTTCAGTGTGGTACCACATTACTAAGTGATCCAAACTAGAAAAAACCCAGGATCTGTTCAACAAGTATGTGAAGTATGCGAAAGTATGAATCTGATGAGGGCTAATCCCAGGCCTAACCTAGACATAACATGCGTTATCCTCTAAAATATTCATCGAAACCCGGTTGAGTGGACTGTTTCAGTGTGGTACCACATTACTGCGTGATCCAAACCAGGAAGAACCCAGTATCTAGCCATCAAGTATGTGAAATATGCGAAAGAATGAGCCTGATGTGGGCAAATCCTAGTCCTAACCCAGACCTAACATGCGTTATCCTCTAAAATATTGATCGAAACCAGGTTTACTGGACTGTTTCAATGTGGTACCACTTTACTACGTGATCCAAAGCAGAAGAAACCCTCGATCAGGTCAACACGTATGTTAAAACTGCGAAAGTATGACCCTGATGAGGGCAAACCGCAGGCCTAACCTAGACCTAACATGCGTTATCCTCTAAAATATTCATCGAAACCAGGTTTAATGGATTGTTTCAGTGTGGTAACACATTACTACGTGATCCAAACCGGAAAAAACCGAGATCTGTTCAACAAGTATGTGAAAAACGCAAAAGTATGACCCTGATGAGGGCAAATCCCAGACCTATCCCAGACCTAACATGCGTTATCCTCAAAAATAATGATCGAAACCAGGTTTAATCAACTGTTTCAGTGTGGTACCACATTACTACGTGAACCAAACCAGAAAAAAACCCAGGATCTGTTTATCAAGTATGTGAAGTATGCGTAAGTATGAGTCTGATGAGGGCAAATCCCAGGCCTAACCTAGACATAACATACGTTATCCTCTAAAATATTGATCGAAACCAGGTTTAGTGGACAGTTTCAGTGTGGTACCACATTACTGCGTGATCCAAACCAGAAAAAACCCAGGATCTGTTCAACAAGTATGTGAAAAATGCGAAAGTATGACCCTGATGAGGGCAAATCCCAGACCTATCCTAGACCTAACATGAGTTATCCTCTAAAATATTGATCGAAACCAGGTTTAATCGACTGTTTCAGTGTGGTACCACATTACTACCTGATCCAAACCAGAAAAATACCCAGGATCTGTTCAACAAGTATGTGAAGAACGCGAAAATATGACCCTGATGAGGGCAAATCCCAGACCTATACCAGACCTAACTAGCGTTATCATCTAAGATATTGATCGAAACCAGGTTTAATCGACTGTTTCAGTGTGGTACCACATTACTACGTGATCCAAACCAGAAAAAGCACAGAATCTGGCCATCAAGTATGAGAAGTTTGCGAAAGTACGAGCCTGATAAGAGCAAATCCCAGACCTAACCTAGACCTAACATGAGTTATTCTCAAAAGTATTGATCGAAAGCAGGTTTAATCGACAGTTTCAGTGTGGTACCACATTACTACGTGATCCAAACCAGAAAAAACCCAGGATACGTTCAACAAGTATGTGAGAATGCGAATGTATGAGTCTGATGAGGGAAAATCCCAGACCTGTCCTAGACCTAACATGAGTTATCCTCTAAAATAGTGATGGAAACCAGGTTTAATTGACTGTTTCAGTGTGGTACTACATTACTACGTGATGCAATCCTGAAATAGCCCAGGATCTAGCCATGAATTATGAGAAATATGCGAAAGTAAGAGCCTGATGAGGGCAAATCCTAGACCTCACACAGACCTAACATGCGTTATCCTCAAAAATATTGATCGAAACCAGGTTTAATGGACTGTTTCAGTGTGGTACCACATTACTACGTGATCCAAACCAGAAAAGGCCCAGAATCTGGCCATCAAGTATGAGAAATATGCGAAAGTATGACCCTGATGAGGGCAAATCCCAGGCCTAACCTAGACCTAACATGCGTTGTCCTCTAAAATATTCATGGAAACCAGGTTTAATTGACTGTTTCAGTGTGGTACTACATTACTACGTGATGCAATCCAGAAAAGGCCCAAAATCTGGCCATGAATTATGAGAAATATGCGAAAGTATGAGCCTGATGAGGGCAAATCCTAGACCTAACCCAGACCTAACATGCGTTATCCTCAAAAATATAGATCGAAACCAGGTTTAATGGACTGTTTCAGTGTGGTACCACATTACTACGTGATCCAAACCAGAAAAGGCCCAGAATCTGGCCATCAAGTATGAGAAATATGCGAAAGTATGACCCTGATGAGGGCAAATCCCAGGCCTAACCTAGAACTAACATGCGCTGTCCTCTAAAATATTGATGGAAACCAGGTTTAATTGACTGTTTCAGTGTTGTACTACATTACTGCGTGACGCAATCCAGAAAAAGCCCAGGATCTAGCCATCAAGTATGTGAAAAATGCGAAAGTATGATCCTGACCAGGGCAAATCCCAGACCTATCCCAGACCTAACTTGAGTTGTCCTCTAAAATAGTGATGGAAGCCAGGTTTAATTGACTGTTTCAGTATGGTACTACATTACTACGTGATGCAATCCAGAAATAGCCCAGGATCTAGCCATCAAGTATGAGAAATATGCGAAAGAATGAGTCTGATGAGAGCAAATCCCACACCTAAACTAGACCTAACATGAATTATTCTCTAAAATATTGATGGAAACCAAGATTTATTGACTGTTTCAGTGTGGTACCACATTACTACGTGATCCAAACCATAAAACACCCAGGATCTGTTCAACAAGTATGTGAAAAATCCGAAAGTATGAGTCTGATGAGGGCAAATCCCAGGCCTAACCTAGACATAACATGCGTTATCCTCTAAAATATTGATAGAAACCACGTTGAGTGGACTGTTTCAGTGTGGTACCACATTACTACGTGATCGAAACCAGAAAAAACCCGGGATCTGTTCAAGAAGTATGTGAAGAATGCGAAAGTATGAGACTGATGAGGGCAAATCTCCAGACCTATCCCAGACATAACTTGCGTTATCCTCTAAAATGTTGATCGATACCAGGTTTAATTGACAGTTTTGGTGTGGCACCACTTTACTACGGGATCCAAAGCAGAAAAAACCCTCGATGAGGTCAACATGTATGTTAAAACTGCGAAAGTATGACCCTGATGAGGCCATATCCCAGGCCTAACCTAGACCTAACATGCGTTATCCTCAAAAATATAGATCGAAACCAGGTTTAATGGACTGTTTCAGTGTGGTACCACATTACTACGTGATCCAATCCAGGAAGAGCCCAGGATCTAGCCATGAAGTGTTAGAAATATGCGAAAGTATGATCCTGACGAGGGCAAATCCTAGACCTAACCCAGACCTAACATGCGTTATCCTCAAAAATATTGATCGAAACCAGGTTTAATGGACTGTTTCAGTGTGGTACCACATTACTACGTGATCCAAACTAGAAAAAACCCAGGATCTGTTCAACAAGTATGTGAAAAACGCGAAAGTATGACCCTGATGAGGGCAAATCCCAGGCCTAACCTAAACCTAACATGCATTATCCTCCAAAATATTGATCGAAACCAGGTTTAATGGACTGTTTCAGTGTGGTACCACATTACTACGTGATCCAATCCAGGAAGAGCCCAGGATCTAGCCATGAAGTATTAGAAATATGCGAAAGTATGATCCTGACGAGGGCAAATGCTAGACCTAACCCAGACCTAACATGCGTTATCCTCTAAAATATTGATCGAAACCAGGTTTACTGGACTGTTTCAGTGTGGTACCACTTTACTACGTGATCCAAAGCAGAAAAAACCCTCAAATCAGGTCAACACGTATGTGAAAAACGCGAAAGTATGAGCCTGATGAGGGCAAATCCTAGACCTAACCCAGACCTAACATGCGTTATCCACTAAAATATTTATCATGACCAGGTTTAATTGAATGTTTCAGTGTGGTACCACATTAATACGTGATCCAAACCAGAAATAGCCCAGGATCTAGCCATGAAGTATGAAAAATATGCGAAAGTATGAGCCTGATGAGGGCAAATCCTAGACATAACCCAGACCTAACATGCGTTATCCTCTAAAATATTTATCAAGACCAGGTTTAATTGATTGTTTCAGTGTGGTACCACATTACTACGTGATCCACACCAGGAAAAACCCAGGATCCGTACTACAAGTATGTGAAAAATGCGAAAGTATGTGTCTGATGAGTGAAAATCTCAGGCCTAACCTAGACCTAACATGCGTTATCCTCTAAAATATTGATCGAAACCAGGTTTAATTGACCGTTTTAGTGTGGTTCCACTTTACTACGTGATCCAAAGCAGAAAAGCCCTCGATCAGGTCAACATGCATGTCAAAACTGCGAAAGTATGACCCTGATGAGGGCAAATGCCAGACCTATCCCAGACCTAACATGCGTTATCCTCAAAAATATAGATCGAAACCAGGTTTAATCGACTGTTTCAGTGTGGTACCACATTACTACGTGATCCAAACCAGAAAAAAACCCAGGATCTGTTCAACAAGTATGTGAAGTATGCGAAAGTATGAATCTGATGAGGGCTAATCCCAGGCCTAACCTAGACATAACATGCGTTATCCTCTAAAATATTGATCGAAACCAGGTTAAGTGGACTGTTTCAGTGTGGTACCACATTACTGCGTGATCCAAACCTGGAAAAACCCAGTATCTAGCCATCAAGTATGTGAAATATGCGAAAGAATGAGCCTGATGAGAGCAAATCCCAGACCTAACCTAGACCTAACATGTGTTATCCTCAAAAATATTGATCGAAACCAGGTTTACTGGACTGTTTCAGTGTGGTACCACTTTACTACGTGATCCAATCCAGGAAGAGCCCAGGATCTAGCCATGAAGTATTAGAAATATGCGAAAGTATGACCCTGATGAGGGCAAATCCCAGGCCTAACCTAGACCTAACATGCGTTGTCCTCTAAAATATTGATGGAAACCAGGTTTAATTGACTGTTTCAGTGTTGTACTACTCTACTGCGTGACGAAATCCAGAAAAAGCCCAGGATCTAGCCATCAAGTATGTGAAAAATGCGAAAGTATGATCCTGACCAGGGCAAATCCCAGACCTACCCAGACCTAACTTGAGTTGTCCTCTAAAATAGTGATCGAAACCAGGTTTAATTGACTGTTTCAGTGTGGTACTACGTTACTAGGTGATACAATCCAGAAATAGCCCAGGATCTAGCCATCAACTATGAGAAATATGCGATAGAATGAGTCTGATGAGAGCAAATCCCACACCTAAACTAGACCTAACATGAATTATTCTCTAAAATATTGATGGAAACGAAGATTTATTGACTCTTTCAGTGTGGTACTACATTACTACGTGATGCAATCCAGAAAAAGCCTAGGATCTAGCCATCAACTATGAGAAATATGCGATAGAATGAGTCTGATGAGAGCAAATCCCACACCTAAACTAGACCTAACATGAATTATTCTCTAAAATATTGATCGAAACGAAGATTTATTGACTCTTTCAGTGTGGTACTACATTACTACGTGATGCAATCCAGAAAAAGCCTAGGATCTAGCCATCAAGTATGAGAAATATGCGAAAGAATGAGCCTGATGTGAGCAAATCCCAGACCTAACCTAGACCTAACATGAATTATTCTCTAAAATATTGATCGAAACCAGGTTTACTGGACTGTTTCAGTGTGGTACCACTTTACTAAGTGATCCCATCCAGGAAGAGCCCAGGATCTAGCCATGAAGTATTAGAAATATGCGAAAGTATGACCCTGATGAGGGCAAATCCCAGGCCTAACCTAGACCTAACATGCGTTGTCCTCTAAAATATTGATGGAAACCAGGTTTAATTGACTGTTTCAGTGTTGTACTACACTACTGCGTGACGAAATCCAGAAAAAGCCCAGGATATAGCCATCAAGTATGTGAAAAATGCGAAAGTATGATCCTGACCAGGGCAAATCCCAGACCTATCCCAGACCTAACTTGAGTTGTCCTCTAAAATAGTGATCGAAACCAGGTTTAATTGACTGTTTCAGTGTGGTACTACGTTACTACGTGATGCAATCCAGAAATAGCCCAGGATCTAGCCATCAACTATGAGAAATATGCGAAAGAATGAGTCTGATGAGAGCAAATCCCACACCTAAACTAGACCTAACATGAATTATTCTCTAAAATATTGATGGAAACCAAGATTTAATGACTGTTTCAGTGTGGTACTACATTACTACGTGATGCAATCCAGAAAAAGCCTAGGATCTAGCCATCAAGTATGAGAAATATGCGAAAGAATGAGCCTGATGTGAGCAAATCCCAGACCTAACCTAGACCTAACATGAATTATTCTCTAAAATATTGATCGAAACCAGGTTTAATGGACTGTTTTAGTGTTGTACCACATTACTACGTGATCCAAACCATAAAACACCCAGGATCTGTTCAACAAGTATGTGAAAAATCCGAAAGTATGAGTCTGATGAGGGCAAATCCCAGGCCTAACCTAGACATATCATGCGTTATCCTCTAAAATATTGATAGAAACCACGTTGAGTGGACTGTCTCAGTGTGGTACCACATTACTACGTGATCCAATGCAGAAATAGCTCAGGATCTAGCTATGAAGTATGAGAAATATGCGAAAGTATGAGCCTGATGAGGGCAAATCCCAGACATAACCTAGACCTAACATGTGTTATCCTCTAATATAAAAATCGAAACCAGGTTTATTGGTATGCTTCAGTGTGGTACCACATTACTACGTGATCGAAACCAGAAAAAACCCGGGATCTGTTCGTGAATTATGTGAAGAATGCGAAAGTATGAGACTGATGAGGGCATATCCCAGGCCTAACCTAGACCTAACATGCGTTATCCTCAAAAATATAGAACGGAACCAGGTTTAATCGACCGTTTCAGTGTGGTACCACATTACTACGTGACCCAAACCAGAAAAAAACCCAGGATCTGTTCAACAAGTATGTGAAGTATGCGAAAGTATGAATCTGATGAGGGCTAATCCCAGGCCTAACCTAGACATAACATGCGTTATCCTCTAAAATATTGATAGAAACCACGTTGAGTGGACTGTCTCAGTGTGGTACCACATTACTACGTGATCCAATCCAGGAAGAGCCCAGGATCTAGCCATGAAGTATTAGAAATATGCGAATGTATGATCCTGACGAGGGCAAATCCTAGACCTAACCCAGACCTAACATGCGTTATCCTCAAAAATATTGATCGAAACCAGGTTTAATGGACAGTTTCAGTGTGGTACCACATTACTACGTGATCCAAACTAGAAAAAACCCAGGATCTGTTCAACAAGTATGTGAAGTATGCGAAAGTATGAATCTGATGAGGGCTAATCCCAGGCCTAACCTAGACATAACATGCGTTATCCTCTAAAATATTGATCGAAACCCGGTTGAGTGGACTGTTTCAGTGTGGTACCACATTACTGCGTGATCCAAACCAGGAAGAACCCAGTATCTAGCCATCAAGTATGTGAAATATGCGAAAGAATGAGCCTGATGAGGGCAAATCCTAGTCCTAACCCAGACCTAACATGCGTTATCCTCTAAAATATTGATCGAAACCAGGTTTACTGGACTGTTTCAGTGTGGTACCACTTTACTACGTGATCCAAAGCAGAAGAAACCCTCGATCAGGTCAACACGTATGTTAAAACTGCGAAAGTATGACCCTGATGAGGGCAAACCGCAGGCCTAACCTAGACCTAACATGCGTTATCCTCTAAAATATTCATCGAAACCAGGTTTAATGGATTGTTTCAGTGTGGTAACACATTACTACGTGATCCAAACCGGAAAAAACCGAGATCTGTTCAACAAGTATGTGAAAAACGCAAAAGTATGACCCTGATGAGGGCAAATCCCAGACCTATCCCAGACCTAACATGCGTTATCCTCAAAAATAATGATCGAAACCAGGTTTAATCAACTGTTTCAGTGTGGTACCACATTACTACGTGAACCAAACCAGAAAAAAACCCAGGATCTGTTTATCATGTATGTGAAGTATGCGTAAGTATGAGTCTGATGAGGGCAAATCCCAGGCCTAACCAAGACATAACATACGTTATCCTCTAAAATATTGATCGAAACCCGGTTTAGTGGACAGTTTCAGTGTGGTACCACATTACTGCGTGATCCAAACCAGAAAAAACCCAGGATCTGTTCAACAAGTATGTGAAAAATGCGAAAGTATGACCCTGATGAGGGCAAATCCCAGACCTATCCTAGACCTAACATGAGTTATCCTCTAAAATATTGGTCGAAACCAGGTTTAATCGACTGTTTCAGTGTGGTACCACATTACTACCTGATCCAAACCAGAAAAATACCCAGGGTCTGTTCAACAAGTATGTGAAGAACGCGAAAGTATGACCCTGATGAGGGCAAATCCCAGACCTATACCAGACCTAACTAGCGTTATCATCTAAGATATTGATCGAAACCAGGTTTAATCGACTGTTTCAGTGTGGTACCACATTACTACGTGATCCAAACCAGAAAAAGCACAGAATCTGGCCATCAAGTATGAGAAGCTTGCGAAAGTACGAGCCTGATAAGAGCAAATCCCAGACCTAACCTAGACCTAACATGAGTTATTCTCAAAAGTATTGATCGAAAGCAGGTTTAATCGACAGTTTCAGTGTGGTACCACATTACTACGTGATCCAAACCAGAAAAAACCCAGGATACGTTCAACAAGTATGTGAGAATGCGAATGTATGAGTCTGATGAGGGAAAATCCAGGCCTATCCTAGACCTAACATGAGTTATCCTCTAAAATAGTGATGGAAACCAGGTTTAATTGACTGTTTCAGTGTGGTACTACATTACTACGTGATGCAATCCTGAAATAGCCCAGGATCTAGCCATGAATTATGAGAAATATGCGAAAGTATGAGCCTGATGAGGGCAAATCCTAGACCTCACCCAGACCTAACATGCGTTATCCTCAAAAATATTGATCGAAACCAGGTTTAATGGACTGTTTCAGTGTGGTACCACATTACTACGTGATCCAAACCAGAAAAGGCCCAGAATCTGGCCATCAAGTATGAGAAATATGCGAAAGTATGACCCTGATGAGGGCAAATCCCAGGCCTAACCTAGACCTAACATGCGTTGTCCTCTAAAATATTCATGGAAACTAGGTTTAATTGACTGTTTCAGTGTGGTACTACATTACTACGTGATGCAATCCAGAAAAGGCCCAGAATCTGGCCATGAATTATGAGAAATATGCGAAAGTATGAGCCTGATGAGGGCAAATCCTAGACCTAACCCAGACCTAACATGCGTTATCCTCAAAAATATTGATCGAAACCAGGTTTAATGGACTGTTTCAGTGTGGTACCACATTACTACGTGATCCAAACCAGAAAAGGCCCAGAATCTGGCCATCAAGTATGAGAAACATGCGAAAGCATGACCCTGATGAGACTATCCCAGACCTAACTTGAGTTGTCCTCTAAAATAGTGATGGAAACCAGGTTTAATTGACTGTTTCAGTGTGGTACAACATTACTACGTGATGCAATCCAGAAATAGCCCAGGATCAAGCCATGAATTATGAGAAATATGCGAATGTATGAGCCTGATGAGGGCAAATCCTAGACCTCACCCAGACCTAACATGCGTTATCCTCAAAAATATTGATCGAAACCAGGTTTAATGGACTGTTTCAGTGTGGTTCCACATTACTACGTGATCCAAACCAGAAAAGGCCCAGAATCTGGCCATCAAGTATGAGAAATATGCGAAAGTATGACCCTGATGGGGGCAAATCCCAGGCCCAACCTAGACCTAACATGCGCTGTCCTCTAAAATATTGATGGAAACCAGGTTTAATTGACTGTTTCAGTGTTGTACTACATTACTGCGTGACGCAATCCAGAAAAAGCCCAGGATCTAGCCATCAAGTATGTGAAAAATGCGAAAGTATGATCCTGACCAGGGCAAATCCCAGACCTATCCCAGACCTAACTTGAGTTGTCCTCTAAAATAGTGATGGAAGCCAGGTTTAATTGACTGTTTCAGTATGGTACTACATTACTACGTGATGCAATCCAGAAATAGCCCAGGATCTAGCCATCAAGTATGAGAAATATGCGAAAGAATGAGTCTGATGAGAGCAAATCCCACACCTAAACTAGACCTAACATGAATTATTCTCTAAAATATTGATGGAAACCAAGATTTATTGACTGTTTCAGTGTGGTACCACATTACTACGTGATCCAAACCATAAAACACCCAGGATCTGTTCAACAAGTAAGTGAAAAATCCGAAAGTATGAGTCTGATGAGGGCAAATCCCAGGCCTAACCTAGACATAACATGCGTTATCCTCTAAAATATTGATAGAAACCACGTTGAGTGGACTGTTTCAGTGTGGTACCACATTACTACGTGATCCAATGCAGAAATGGCTCAGGATCTAGCTATGAAGTATGAGAAATATGCGAAGGTATGAGCCTGATGAGGGCAAATCCCAGACATAACCTAGACCTAACATGTGTTATCCTCTAAAATAAAAATCGAAACCAGGTTTATTGGTATGCTTCAGTGTGGTACCACATTACTACGTGATCGAAACCAGAAAAAACCCGGGATCTGTTCAAGAAGTATGTGAAGAATGCGAAAGTATGAGACTGATGAGGGCAAATCTCCAGACCTATCCCAGATATAACTTGCGTTATCCTCTACAATATTGATCGATACCAGATTTAATTGACAGTTTTGGTGTGGCACCACTTTACTACGGGATCCAAAGCAGAAAAAACCCTCGATGAGGTCAACATGTATGTTAAAACTGCGAAAGTATGACCCTGATGAGGGCATATCCCAGGCCTAACCTAGACCTAACATGCGTTATCCTCAAAAATATAGATCGAAACCAGGTTTAATCGACTGTTTCAGTGTGGTACCACATTACTACGTGATCCAAACCAGAAAAAAGCCCAGGATCTGTTCAACATGTATGTGAAGTGTGAGAAAGTATGAATCTGATGAGGGCTAATCCCAGGCCTAACCTAGACCTAACATGTGTTATCCTCAAAAATATTGATCGAAACCAGGTTTAATGGACTGTTTCAGTGTGGTACCACATTATTACGTGATCCAATCCAGGAAGAGCCCAGGATCTAGCCATGAAGTATTAGAAATATGCGAAAGTATGATCCTGACGAGGGCAAATCCTAGACCTAACCCAGACCTAACATGCGTTATCCTCAAAAATATTGATCGAAACCAGGTTTAATGGACTGTTTCAGTGTGGTACCACATTACTACGTGATCCAAACTAGAAAAAACCCAGGATCTGTTCAACAAGTATGTGAGAAACGCGAAAGTATGACCCTGATGAGGGCAAATCCCAGGCCTAACCTAAACCTAACATGCATTATCCTCCAAAATATTGATCGAAACCAGGTTTAATGGACTGTTTCAGTGTGGTACCACATTACTACGTGATCCAATCCAGGAAGAGCCCAGGATCTAGCCACGAAGTATTAGAAATATGCGAAAGTATGATCCTGACGAGGGCAAATGCTAGACCTAACCCAGACCTAACATGCGTTATCCTCTAAAATATTGATCGAAACCAGGTTTACTGGACTGTTTCAGTGTGGTACCACTTTACTACGTGATCCAAAGCAGAAAAAACCCTCGATCAGGTCAACACGTATGTGAAAAACGCGAAAGTATGAGCCTGATGAGGGCAAATCCTACACCTAACCCAGACCTAACATGCGTTATCCACTAAAATATTTATCATGACCAGGTTTAATTGAATGTTTCAGTGTGGTACCACATTACTACGTGATCCAAACCAGAAATAGCCCAGGATCTAGCCATGAAGTATGAAAAATATGCGAAAGTATGAGCCTGATGAGGGCAAATCCTAGACATAACCCAGACCTAACATGCGTTATCTTCTAAAATATCGATCGAAACCAGGTTTAATGGACTGTTTCCGTGTGGCACCACATTACTACGTGATCCACACCGGAAAAAACCCAGGATCCGTTCTACAAGTATGTGAAAAATGCGAAAGTATGTGTCTGATGAATGAAAATCTCAGGCCTAACCTAGACCTAACATGCGTTATCCTCTAAAATATTGATCGAAACCAGGTTTAATTGACCGTTTTAGTGTGGTTCCACTTTACTACGTGATCCAAAGCAGAAAAGCCCTCGATCAGGTCAACATGCATGTCAAAACTGCGAAAGTATGACCCTGATGAGGGCAAATGCCAGACCTATCCCAGACCTAACATGCGTTATCCTCAAAAATATAGATCGAAACCAGGTTTAATCGACTGTTTCAGTGTGGTACCACATTACTACGTGATCCAAACCAGAAAAAAACCCAGGATCTGTTCAACAAGTATGTGAAGTATGCGAAAGTATGAATCTGATGAGGGCTAATCCCAGGCCTAACCTAGACATAACATGCGTTATCCTCTAAAATATTGATCGAAACCAGGTTGAGTGGACTGTTTCAGTGTGGTACCACATTACTGCGTGATCCAAACCTGGAAAAACCCAGTATCTAGCCATCAAGTATGTGAAATATGCGAAAGAATGAGCCTGATGAAAGCAAAAATCCCAGGCCTAACCTAGACCTAACATGTGTTATCCTCAAAAATATTGATCGAAACCAGGTTTACTGGTCTGTTTCAGTGTGGTACCACTTTACTACGTGATCCAATCCAGGAAGAGCCCAGGATCTAGCCATGAAGTATTAGAAATATGCGAAGGTATGATCCTGACGAGGGCAAAACCTAGACCTAACCCAGACCTAACATGCGTTATCCTCAAACATATTGATCGAAACCAGGTTTAATGGACAGTTTCAGTGTGGTACCACATTACTACGTGATCCAAACTAGAAAAAACCCAGGATCTGTTCAGCAAGTATGTGAAAAACGCGAAAGTATGACCCTGATGAGGGCAAATCCCAGGCCTAACCTAGACCTAACATGCATTATCCTCTAAAATATTGATCGAAACCAGGTTTAATGGACTGTTTCAGTGTGGTACCACTTTACTACGTGATCCAAAGCAGAAAAAACCCTCGATCAGGTCAACATGTATGTTGAAACTGCGAAAGTATGAGCCTGATGAGGGCAAATCGCAGGCCTAACCTAGACCTAACATGCGTTATCCTCTAAAATATTCATCGATACCAGGTTTAATGGATTGTTTCAGTGTGGTAACACATTACTACGTGATCCAAACCAGAAAAAACCGAGATCTGTTCAACAAGTATGTGAAAAACGCGAAAGTATGAGCCTGATGAGGGCAAATCCCAGGCCTAACCTAGACCTAACATGCGTTATGCTCATATATATTGATCGAAACCAGGTTTAATCGACTGTTTCAGTGTGCTACTAAATTACTACGTGATCCAATCCACAAAAAGCCCAGACTCTGCCCATCAAGTATGAGAAATATGCGAAAGTACGAGCCTGATAAGAGCAAATCCCAGACCTAACCTAGACCTAACATGCGTTATGCTCAAAGATATTGATCGAAACCAGGTTTAATCGACTGTTTCAGTGTGGTACCACATTACTACGTGATCCAAACCAGAAAAAAACCCAGGATCTGTTCAACAAGTATGTGAAAAATGCGAAAGTATGATCCTGACGAGGGCAAAACCCAGACCTATCCCAGACCTAACTTGCGTTGTCCTCTAAAATATTGATGGAAACCAGGTTTAATGGACTGTTTCAGTGTGGCACCACATTACTACGTGAACCAAACCAGTAAAAACGCAGGATCCGTTCAACAAGTATGTGAAGAATGCGAAAGTATGAGTCTGATGAGTGAAAATCCCAGGACTAACCTAGACCTCACATGCGTTATCCTCAATAATATTGATCGAAACCAGGTTTAATCGACTGTGTCAGTGTGGCACGGCATTACTACGTGATCCGAACCAGACAAAAAACCAGGATTTGTTCAGCGAGTATGTGAAGTGTGCGAAACTATGAGTCTGATGAGGTCAAATCCCAGAACTATCCCATACCTAACATGCGTTATCCTCTAAAATAGTGATCGAAACCAGGGTTAATTGACTGTTTCAGTGCGGTTCTACATTACTACATGATCCAATCCAGAAAAAGCCCAGGATCTAGCCATCAAGTATGAGAAATATGCGAAAGAATGAGCCTGATGAGGGCAAATCCTAGACCTAACCCAGACCTAACATGCGTTATCCTCAAAAATATTGATCGAAACCAGGTTTAATGGACTGTTTCAGTGTGGTACCACATTACTACGTGATCCAAACTAGAAAAAACCCAGGATCTGTTCAACAAGTATGTGAAGTATGCGAAAGTATGAGTCTGATGAGGGCAAATCCTAGACCTAACCCAGACCTAACATGCGTTATCCACTAAAATATTTATCAAGACCAGGTTTAATTGAATGATTCAGTGTGGTACCACATTACTACGTGAACCAAACCAGGAAGAGCCCAGGATCTAGCCATGAAGTATTAGAAATATGCGAAAGTATGATCCTGACGAGGGCAAATCCTAGACCTAACCTAGACCTAACATGCGTTATCCTCTAAAATATTCATCGAAACCAGGTTCAATTGACCGTTTTAGTGTGGTTCCACTTTACTACGTGATCCAAAGCAGAAAAGCCCTCGATCAGGTCAACATGCATGCCAAACTGCGAAAGTATGACCCTGCTGAGGGCAAATCGCAGGCCTAACCTAGACCTAACATGCGTTATCCTCTAAAATATTCATCGAAACCAGGTTTAATGGATTGTTTCAGTGTGGTAACACATTACTACGTGATCCAAACCAGAAAAAACCGAGATCTGTTCAACAAGTATGTGAAAAACGCGAAAGTATGAGCCTGATGAGGGCAAATCCCAGGCCTAACCTAGACCTAACATGCGTTATGCTCATATATATTGATCGAAACCAGGTTGAATCGACTGTTTCAGTGTGCTACTAAATTACTACGTGATCCAATCCACAAAAAGCCCAGACTCTGCCCATCAAGTATGAGAAATATGCGAAAGTACGAGCCTGATAAGAGCAAATCCCAGACCTAACCTAGACCTAACATGCGTTATGCTCAAAGATATTGATCGAAACCAGGTTTAATCGACTGTTTCAGTGTGGTACCACATTACTACGTGATCCAAACCAGAAAAAACCCAGGATCTGTTCAACAAGTATGTGAAAGATGCGAAAGTATGATCCTGACGAGGGCAAAACCCAGACCTATCCCAGACCTAACTTGCGTTGTCCTCAAAAATATTGATGGAAACCAGGTTTAATGGACTGTTTCAGTGTGGCACCACATTACTACGTGAACCAAACCAGTAAAAACCCAGGATCTGTTCAACAAGTATGTGAAGAATGCGAAAGTATGAGTCTGATGAGTGAAAATCCCAGGACTAACCTAGACCTAGCATGCGTTATCCTCAATAATATTGATCGAAACCAGGTTTAATCGACTGTGTCAGTGTGGCACCACATTACTACGTGAACCAAACCAGTAAAAACACAGGATCCGTTCAACAAGTATGTGCAGAATGCGAAAGTATGAGTCTGATGAGTGAAAATCCCAGGACTAACCTAGACCTCACATGCGTTATCCTCAATAATATTGATCGAAACCAGGTTTAATCGACTGTGTCAGTGTGGCACCGCATTACTACGTGATCCGAACCAGAAAAGAAACCAGGATTTGTTCAGCGAGTATGTGAAGTGTGCGAAACTATGAGTCTGATGAGGTCAAATCCCAGAACTATCCCATACCTAACATGCGTTATCCTCTAAAATAGTGATCGAAACCAGGGTTAATTGACTGTTTCAGTGCGGTTCTACATTACTACATGATCCAATCCAGAAAAAGCCCAGGATCTAGCCATCAAGTATGAGAAATATGCGAAAGAATGAGCCTGATGAGGGCAAATCCTAGACCTAACCCAGACCTAACATGCGTTATCCTCAAAAATATTGATCGAAACCAGGTTTAATGGACTGTTTCAGTGTGGTACCACATTACTACGTGATCCAAACTAGAAAAAACCCAGGATCTGTTCAACAAGTATGTGAAGTATGCGAAAGTATGAGTCTGATGAGGGCAAATCCTAGACCTAACCCAGACCTAACATGCGTTATCCACTAAAATATTTATCAAGACCAGGTTTAATTGAATGATTCAGTGTGGTACCACATTACTACGTGAACCAAACCAGTAAAAACACGGGATCCGTTCAACAAGTATGTGAAGAATACGAAAGTATGGGTCTGATGAGTGAAAATCCCAGGACTAACCTAGACCTAACATGCGTTATCCTCAATAATATTGATCGAAACCAGGTTTAATCGACTGTGTCAGTGTAGTACCGCATTACTACGTGATCCAAACCAGAAAAAAACCCGGGATCTGTTCAACGAGTATGTGAAGTGTGCGAAACTATGAGTCTGATGAGGGCAAATCCCAGAACTATCCCAGACCTAACATGCGTTATCCTCTAAGATAGTGATCGAAACCAGGTTTAATGGACTGTTTCAGTGTGGTACCACATTACTACGTGATCCAAACTAGAAAAAACCCAGGATCTGTTCAACAAGTATGTGCAGAATGCGAAAGTATGAGTCTGATGAGTGAAAATCCCAGGCCTAACCTAGACCTAACATGCGTTATCCTCAAAAATATTGATCGAAACCAGGTTTAATCGACTGTTTCAGTGTGGTACCACATTACTACGTGATCCAAACCAGAAACAAACCCAGTATCTGTTCAACAAGTATGTGAAGTATGCGAAAGTATGACCCTGATGAGGGCAAATCCCAGGCCTAACCTAGACCTAACATGCATTATCCTCTAAAATATTGATCGAAACCAGGTTTAATGGACTGTTTCAGTGTGGTACCACAATACTATGTGTTCCAAACCAGAAAAAACCCAGGATCTGTTCAAGAAATATGTGAAAAACGCGAAAGTATGAGCCTGATGAGGGCGAATCCCAGACCTATCCCAGACCTAAATTGCGTTATCCTCTAAAATATTGATCGAAACCAGGTTTAATGGACTGTTTCAGTGTGGTACCACTTTACTACGTGATCCAAAGCAGAAAAAACCCTCGATCAGGTCAACATGTATGTTAAAACTGCGAAAGTATGACCCTGATGAGGGCAAATCCCAGGTCTAACCTAGACCTAACATGCATTATCCTCTAAAATATTGATCGAAACCAGGTTTAATGGACTGTTTCAGTGTGGTACCACAATACTATGTGTTCCAAACCAGAAAAAACCCAGGATCTGTTCAAGAAATATGTGAAAAACGCGAAAGTATGAGCCTGATGAGGGCGAATCCCAGACCTATCCCAGACCTAAATTGCGTTATCCTCTAAAATATTTATCAAGACCAGGTTTAATCAACTGTTTCAGTGTGGTACCACATTACTACGTGATCCAAACCAGAAAAAAACCCAGGAGTTGTTCAACAAGTACGTAAAGAATGCGAAAGTATGTGTCTGATGAGGGCAAATCCCAGGCCTAACCTAGACCTAACATGCGTTATCTTCTAAAATATCGATCGAAACCAGGTTTAATGGACTGTTTCCGTGTGGTACCACATTACTATGTGATCCAAACCAGAAAAAGCCCAGGATCTAGCCATGAAGTATGAAAAATATGCGAAAGTATGAGCCTGATGAGGGCAAATCCTTGACCTATCCCAGATCTAACATGCGTTATCCTCTAAAATATTCATCGAAACCAGGTTTAATGGACTGTTTCAGTGTGGTACCACATTACTACGTGATCCAATCCAGGAAGAGCCCAGGATCTAGCCATGAAGTATTAGAAATATGCGAATGTATGATCCTGACGAGGGCAAATCCTAGACCTAACCCAGACCTAACATGCGTTATCCTCAAAAATATTGATCGAAACCAGGTTTAATGGACAGTTTCAGTGTGGTACCACTTTACTACGTGATCCAAAGCAGAAGAAACCCTCGATCAGGTCAACACGTATGTGAAAAACGCGAAAGTATGAGTCTGATGAGTGAAAATCCCAGGCCTAACCTAGACCTAACATGCGTTATCCTCAAAAATATTGATCGAAACCAGGTTTAATCGACTGTTTCAGTGTGGTACCACATTACTACGTGATCCAAACCAGAAACAAACCCAGTATCTGTTCAACAAGTATGTGAAGTATGCGAAAGTATGACCCTGATGAGGGCAAACCGCAGGCCTAACCTAGACCTAACATGCGTTATCCTCTAAAATATTCATCGAAACCAGGTTTAATGGACTGTTTCAGTGTGGTACCACATTACTACGTGATCCAATCCAGGAAGAGCCCAGGATCTAGCCATGAAGTATTAGAAATATGCGAATGTATGATCCTGACGAGGGCAAATCCTAGACCTAACCCAGACCTAACATGCGTTATCCTCAAAAATATTGTTCGAAACCAGGTTTAATGGACAGTTTCAGTGTGGTAACACATTACTACGTGATCCAAACCGGAAAAAACCCAGGATCCGTTCAAGAAGTATGTGAAGTATGCGGAAGTATGAATCTGATGAGGGCTAATCCCAGGCCTAACCTAGACATAACATGCGTTATCCTCTAAAATATTGATCGAAACCCGGTTGAGTGGACTGTTTCAGTGTGGTACCACATTACTGCGTGATCCAAACCTGGAAGAACCCAGTATCTAGCCATCAAGTATGTGAAATATGCGAAAGTATGACCCTGATGAGGGCAAACCGCAGGCCTAACCTAGACCTAACATGCGTTATCCTCTAAAATATTTATCATGACCAGGTTTAATTGAATGTTTCAGTGTGGTACCACATTACTACGTGATCCAAACAAGAAATAGCCCAGGATCTAGCCATGAAGTATGAAAAATATGCGAAAGTATGAGACTGATGAGGGCAAATCTCCAGACCTATCCTAGACATAACTTGCGTTATCCTCTAAAATATTGATCGATACCAGGTTTAATTGACAGTTTTGGTGTGGCACCACTTTACTACGGGTTCCAAAGCAGAAAAAACCCTCGATGAGGTCAACATGTATGTTAAAACTGCGAAAGTATGACCCTGATGAGGGCATATCCCAGGCCTTACCTAGACCTAACATGCGTTATCCTCAAAAATATAGATCGAAACCAGGTTTAATCGACTGTTTCAGTGTGGTACCACATTACTACGTGATCCAAACCAGAAAAAAGCCCAGGATCTGTTCAACAAGTATGTGAAGTGTGCGAAAGTATGAATCTGATGAGGGCTAATCCCAGGCCTAACCTAGACCTAACATGTGTTATCCTCAAAAATATTGATCGAAACCAGGTTTAATGGACTGTTTCAGTGTGGTACCACATTACTACGTTATCCAATCCAGGAAGAGCCCAGGATCTAGCCATGAAGTATTAGAAATATGCGAAAGTATGATCCTGACGAGGGCAAATCCTAGACCTAACCCAGACCTAACATGCGTTATCCTCAAAAATATTGATCGAAACCAGGTTTAATGGACTGTTTCAGTGTGGTACCACATTACTACGTGATCCAAACTAGAAAAAACCCCGGATCTGTTCAACAAGTATGTGAAAAACGCGAAGGTATGACCCTGATGAGGGCAAATCCCAGGCCTAACCTAAACCTAACATGCATTATCCTCCAAAATATTGATCGAAACCAGGTTTAATGGACTGTTTCAGTGTGGTACCACATTACTACGTGATCCAATCCAGGAAGAGCCCAGGATCTAGCCATGAAGTATTAGAAATATGCGAAAGTATGATCCTGACGAGGGCAAATGCTAGACCTAACCCAGACCTAACATGCGTTATCCTCTAAAATATTGATCGAAACCAGGTTTACTGGACTGTTTCAGTCTGGTACCACTTTACTACGTGATCCAAAGCAGAAAAAAACCTCGATCAGGTCAACACGTATGTGAAAAACGCGAAAGTATGAGCCTGATGAGGGCAAATCCTAGACCTAACCCAGACCTAACATGCGTTATCCACTAAAATATTTATCATGACCAGGTTTAATTGAATGTTTCAGTGTGGTACCACATTACTACGTGATCCAAACCAGAAATAGCCCAGGATCTAGCCATGAAGTATGAAAAATATGCGAAAGTATGAGCCTGATGAGGGCAATTCCTAGACATAACCCAGACCTAACATGCGTTATCCTCTAAAATATTTATCAAGACCAGGTTTAATTGATTGTTTCAGTGTGGTACCACATTACTACGTGATCCACACCAGAAAAAACCCAGGATCCGTTCTACAAGTATGTGAAAAATGCGAAAGTATGTGTCTGATGAGTGAAAATCTCAGGCCTAACCTAGACCTAACATGCGTTATCCTCTAAAATATTGATCGAAACCAGGTTTAATTGACCGTTTTAGTGTGGTTCCACTTTACTACGTGATCCAAAGCAGAAAAGCCCCCGATCAGGTCAACATGCATGTCAAAACTGCGAAAGTATGACCCTGATGAGGGCAAATGCCAGACCTATCCCAGACCTAACATGCGTTATCCTCAAAAATATAGATCGAAACCAGGTTTAATCGACTGTTTCAGTGTGGTACCACATTACTACGTGATCCAAACCAGAAAAAAACCCAGGATCTGTTCAACAAGTATGTGAAGTATGCGAAAGTATGAATCTGATGAGGGCTAATCCCAGGCCTAACCTAGACATAACATGCGTTATCCTCTAAAATATTGATCGAAACCAGGTTGAGTGGACTGTTTCAGTGTGGTACCACATTACTGCGTGATCCAAACCTGGAAAAACCCAGTATCTAGCCATCAAGTATGTGAAATATGCGAAAGAATGAGCCGGATGAGAGCAAATCCCAGACCTAACCTAGACCTAACATGTGTTATCCTCAAAAATATTGATCGAAACCAGGTTTACTGGACTGTTTCAGTGTGGTACCACTTTACTACGTGATCCAATCCAGGAAGAGCCCAGGATCTAGCCATGAAGTATTAGAAATATGCGAAGGTATGATCCTGACGAGGGCAAAACCTAGACCTAACCCAGACCTAACATGCGTCATCCTCAAAAATATTGATCGAAACCAGGTTTAATGGACTGTTTCAATATGGTACCACATTACTACGTGATCCAAACTAGAAAAAACCCAGGATCTGTTCAACAAGTATGTGAAAAACGCGAAAGTATGACCCTGATGAGGGCAAATCCCAGGCCTAACCTAGACCTAACATGCATTATCCTCTAAAATATTGATCGAAACCAGGTTTAATGGACTGTTTCAGTGTGGTACCACTTTACTACGTGACCCAAAGCAGAAAAAACCCTCGATCAGGTCAACATGTATGTTAAAACTACGAAAGTATGACCCTGATGAGGGCAAATCGCAGGCCTAACCTAGACCTAACATGCGTTATCCTCTAAAATATTCATCGAAACCAGGTTTAATGGATTGTTTCAGTGTGGTAACACATTACTACGTGATCCAAACAAGAAATAGCCCAGGATCTAGCCATGAAGTATGAAAAATATGCGAAAGTATGAGCCTGATGAGGGCAAATCCTAGACATAACCCAGACCTAGCATGCGTTATCCTCTAAAATATTTATCAAGACCAGGTTTAATTGAATGATTCAGTGTGGTACCACATTACTACGTGAACCAAACCAGGAAGAGCCCAGGATCTAGCCATGAAGTATTAGAAATATGCGAAAGTATGATCCTGACGAGGGCAAATCCTAGACCTAACCTAGACCTAACATGCGTTATCCTCTAAAATATTCATCGAAACCAGGTTCAATTGACCGTTTTAGTGTGGTTCCACTTTACTACGTGATCCAAAGCAGAAAAGCCCTCGATCAGGTCAACATGCATGCCAAACTGCGAAAGTATGACCCTGCTGAGGGCAAATCGCAGGCCTAACCTAGACCTAACATGCGTTATCCTCTAAAATATTCATCGAAACCAGGTTTAATGGATTGTTTCAGTGTGGTAACACATTACTACGTGATCCAAACCAGAAAAAACCGAGATCTGTTCAACAAGTATGTGAAAAACGCGAAAGTATGAGCCTGATGAGGGCAAATCCCAGGCCTAACCTAGACCTAACATGCGTTATGCTCATATATATTGATCGAAACCAGGTTTAATGGACTGTTTCAGTGTGGCACCACATTACTACGTGAACCAAACCAGTAAAAACACAGGATCCGTTCAACAAGTATGTGAAGACTGCGAAAGTATGAGTCTGATGAGTGAAAATCCCAGGACTAACCTAGACCTCACATGCGTTATTCTCAATAATATTGCTCGAAACCAGGTTTAATCGACTGTGTCAGTGTGGCACCGCATTACTACGTGATCCGAACCAGAAAAAAAACCAGGATTTGTTCAGCGAGTATGTGAAGTGTGCGAAACTATGAGTCTGATGAGGTCAAATCCCAGAACTATCCCATACCTAACATGCGTTATCCTCTAAAATAGTGATCGAAACCAGGGTTAATTGACTGTTTCAGTGCGGTTCTACATTACTACATGATCCAATCCAGAAAAAGCCCAGGATCTAGCCATCAAGTATGAGAAATATGCGAAAGAATGAGCCTGATGAGGGCAAATCCTAGACCTAACCCAGACCTAATATGCGTTATCCACTAAAATATTTATCAAGACCAGGTTTAATTGAATGATTCAGTGTGGTACCACATTACTACGTGAACCAAACCAGTAAAAACACAGGATCCGTTCAACAAGTATGTGAAGAATACGAAAGTAAGAGTCTGATGAGTGAAAATCCCAGGACTAACCTAGACCTAACATGCGTTATCCTCAATAATATTGATCGAAACCAGGTTTAATCGACTGTGTCAGTGTAGTACCGCATTACTACGTGATCCAAACCAGAAAAAAACCCGGGATCTGTTCAACGAGTATGTGAGGTGTGCGAAACTATGAGTCTGATGAGGGCAAATCCCAGAACTATCCCAGACCTAACATGCGTTATCCTCTAAGATAGTGATCGAAACCAGGTTTAATGGACTGTTTCAGTGTGGTACCACATTACTACGTGATCCAAACTAGAAAAAACCCAGGATCTGTTCAACAAGTATGTGCAGAATGCGAAAGTATGAGTCTGATGAGTGAAAATCCCAGGCCTAACCTAGACCTAACATGCGTTATCCTCAAAAATATTGATCGACAGCAGGTTTAATCGACTGTTTCAGTGTGGTACCACATTACTACGTGATCCAAACCAGAAACAAACCCAGTATCTGTTCAACAAGTATGTGAAGTATGCGAAAGTATGACCCTGATGAGGGCAAATCCCAGGCCTAACCTAGACCTAACATGCATTATCCTCTAAAATATTGATCGAAACCAGGTTTAATGGACTGTTTCAGTGTGGTACCACAATACTATGTGTTCCAAACCAGAAAAAACCCAGGATCTGTTCAAGAAATATGTGAAAAACGCGAAAGTATGAGCCTGATGAGGGCGAATCCCAGACCTATCCCAGACCTAAATTGCGTTATCCTCTAAAATATTGATCGAAACCAGGTTTAATGGACTGTTTCAGTGTGGTACCACTTTACTACGTGATCCAAAGCAGAAAAAACCCTCGATCAGGTCAACATGTATGTTAAAACTGCGAAAGTATGACCCTGATGAGGGCAAATCCCAGGTCTAACCTAGACCTAACATGCATTATCCTCTAAAATATTGATCGAAACCAGGTTTAATGGACTGTTTCAGTGTGGTACCACTTTACTACGTGATCCAAAGCAGAAAAAACCCTCGATCAGGTCAACATGTATGTTAAAACTGCGAAAGTATGACCCTGATGAGGGCAAATCCCAGGTCTAACCTAGACCTAACATGCATTATCCTCTAAAATATTGATCGAAACCAGGTTTAATGGACTGTTTCAGTGTGGTACCACAATACTATGTGTTCCAAACCAGAAAAAACCCAGGATCTGTTCAAGAAATATGTGAAAAACGCGAAAGTATGAGCCTGATGAGGGCGAATCCCAGACCTATCCCAGACCTAAATTGCGTTATCCTCTAAAATATTTATCAAGACCAGGTTTAATCAACTGTTTCAGTGTGGAACCACATTACTACGTGATCCAAACCAGAAAAAAACCCAGGAGTTGTTCAACAAGTACGTAAAGAATGCGAAAGTATGTGTCTGATGAGGGCAAATCCCAGGCCTAACCTAGACCTAACATGCGTTATCTTCTAAAATATCGATCGAAACCAGGTTTAATGGACTGTTTCCGTGTGGTACCACATTACTATGTGATCCAAACCAGAAAAAGCCCAGGATCTAGCCATGAAGTATGAAAAATATGCGAAAGTATGAGCCTGATGAGGGCAAATCCTTGACCTATCCCAGATCTAAATGCGTTATCCTCTAAAATATTCATCGAAACCAGGTTTAATGGACTGTTTCAGTGTGGTACCACATTACTACGTGATCCAATCCAGGAAGAGCCCAGGATCTAGCCATGAAGTATTAGAAATATGCGAATGTATGATCCTGACGAGGGCAAATCCTAGACCTAACCCAGACCTAACATGCGTTATCCTCAAAAATATTGATCGAAATCAGGTTTAATGGACAGTTTCAGTGTGGTACCACTTTACTACGTGATCCAAAGCAGAAGAAACCCTCGATCAGGTCAACACGTATGTGAAAAACGCGAAAGTATGAGTCTGATGAGTGAAAATCCCAGGCCTAACCTAGACCTAAGATGCGTTATCCTCAAAAATATTGATCGAAACCAGGTTTAATCGACTGTTTCAGTGTGGTACCACATTACTACGTGATCCAAACCAGAAACAAACCCAGTATCTGTTCAACAAGTATGTGAAGTATGCGAAAGTATGACCCTGATGAGGGCAAACCGCAGGCCTAACCTAGACCTAACATGCGTTATCCTCTAAAATATTCATCGAAACCAGGTTTAATGGATTGTTTCAGTGTGGTAACACATTACTACGTGATCCAAACCGGAAAAAACCCAGGATCCGTTCAAGAAGTATGTGAAGTATGCGAAAGTATGAATCTGATGAGGGCTAATCCCTGGCCTAACCTAGACATAACATGCGTTATCCTCTAAAATATTGATCGAAACCCGGTTGAGTGGACTGTTTCAGTGTGGTACCACATTACTGCGTGATCCAAACCAGGAAGAACCCAGTATCTAGCCATCAAGTATGTGAAATATGCGAAAGTATGACCCTGATGAGGGCAAACCGCAGGCCTAACCTAGACCTAACATGCGTTATCCTCTAAAATATTTATCATGACCAGGTTTAATTGAATGTTTCAGTGTGGTACCACATTACTACGTGATCCAAACAAGAAATAGCCCAGGATCTAGCCATGAAGTATGAAAAATATGCGAAAGTATGAGACTGATGAGGGCAAATCTCCAGACCTATCCTAGACATAACTTGCGTTATCCTCTAAAATATTGATCGATACCAGGTTTAATTGACAGTTTTGGTGTGGCACCACTTTACTACGGGTTCCAAAGCAGAAAAAACCCTCGATGAGGTCAACATGTATGTTAAAACTGCGAAAGTATGACCCTGATGAGGGCATATCCCAGGCCTAACCTAGACCTAACATGCGTTATCCTCAAAAATATAGATCGAAACCAGGTTTAATCGACTGTTTCAGTGTGGTACCACATTACTACGTGATCCAAACCAGAAAAAAGCCCAGGATCTGTTCAACAAGTATGTGAAGTGTGCGAAAGTATGAATCTGGTGAGGGCTAATCCCAGGCCTAACCTAGACCTAACATGTGTTATCCTCAAAAATATTGATCGAAACCAGGTTTAATGGACTGTTTCAGTGTGGTACCACATTACTACGTTATCCAATCCAGGAAGAGCCCAGGATCTAGCCATGAAGTATTAGAAATATGCGAAAGTATGATCCTGACGAGGGCAAATCCTAGACCTAACCCAGACCTAACATGCGTTATCCTCAAAAATATTGATCGAAACCAGGTTTAATGGACTGTTTCAGTGTGGTACCACATTACTACCTGATCCAAACTAGAAAAAACCCAGGATCTGTTCAACAAGTATGTGAAAAACGCGAAAGTATGACCCTGATGAGGGCAAATCCCAGGCCTAACCTAAACCTAACATGCATTATCCTCCAAAATATTGATCGAAACCAGGTTTAATGGACTGTTTCAGTGTGGTACCACATTACTACGTGATCCAATCCAGGAGGAGCCCAGGATCTAGCCATGAAGTATTAGAAATATGCGAAAGTATGATCCTGACGAGGGCAAATGCTAGACCTAACCCAGACCTAACATGCGTTATCCTCTAAAATATTGATCGAAACCAGGTTTACTGGACTGTTTCAGTCTGGTACCACTTTACTACGTGATCCAAAGCAGAAAAAACCCTCGATCAGGTCAACACGTATGTGAAAAACGCGAAAGTATGAGCCTGATGAGGGAAAATCCTAGACCTAACCCAGACCTAACATGCGTTATCCACTAAAATATTTATCATGACCAGGTTTAATTGAATGTTTCAGTGTGGTACCACATTACTACGTGATCCAAACCAGAAATAGCCCAGGATCTAGCCATGAAGTATGAAAAATATGCGAAAGTATGAGCATGATGAGGGCAATTCCTAGACATAACCCAGACCTAACATGCGTTATCCTCTAAAATATTTATCAAGACCAGGTTTAATTGATTGTTTCAGTGTGGTACCACATTACTACGTGATCCACACCAGAAAAAACCCAGGATCCGTTCTACAAGTATGTGAAAAATGCGAAAGTATGTGTCTGATGAGTGAAAATCTCAGGCCTAACCTAGACCTAACATGCGTTAACCTCTAAAATATTGATCGAAACCAGGTTTAATTGACCGTTTTAGTGTGGTTCCACTTTACTACGTGATCCAAAGCAGAAAAGCCCTCGATCAGGTCAACATGCATGTCAAAGCTGCGAAAGTATGACCCTGATGAGGGCAAATGCCAGACCTATCCCAGACCTAACATGCGTTATCCTCAAAAATATAGATCGAAACCAGGTTTAATCGACTGTTTCAGTGTGGTACCACATTACTACGTGATCCAAACCAGAAAAAAACCCAGGATCTGTTCAACAAGTATGTGAAGTATGCGAAAGTATGAATCTGATGAGGGCTAATCCCAGGCCTAACCTAGACATAACATGCGTTATCCTCTAAAATATTGATCGAAACCAGGTTGAGTGGACTGTTTCAGTGTGGTACCACATTACTGCGTGATCCAAACCTGGAAAAACCCAGTATCTAGCCATCAAGTATGTGAAATATGCGAAAGAATGAGCCGGATGAGAGCAAATCCCAGACCTAACCTAGACCTAACATGTGTTATCCTCAAAAATATTGATCGAAACCAGGTTTACTGGACTGTTTCATTGTGGTACCACTTTACTACGTGATCCAATCCAGGAAGAGCCCAGGATCTAGCCATGAAGTATTAGAAATATGCGAAGGTATGATCCTGACGAGGGCAAAACCTAGACCTAACCCAGACCTAACATGCGTTATCCTCAAAAATATTGATCGAAACCAGGTTTAATGGACTGTTTCAGTGTGGTACCACATTACTACGTGATCCAAACTAGAAAAAACCCAGGATCTGTTCAACAAGTATGTGAAAAACGCGAAAGTATGACCCTGATGAGGGCAAATCCCAGGCCTAACCTAGACCTAACATGCATTATCCTCTAAAATATTGATCGAAACCAGGTTTAATGGACTGTTTCAGTGTGGTACCACTTTACTACGTGATCCAAAGCAGAAAAAACCCAGGATCCGTTCAAGAAGTATGTGAAAAATGCGAAAGTATGTGTCTGATGAGTGAAAATCTCAGGCCTAACCTAGACCTAACATGCGTTATCCTCTAAAATATTGATCGAAACCAGGTTTAATTGACCGTTTTAGTGTGGTTCCACTTTACTACGTGATCCAAAGCAGAAAAGCTCTCGATCAGGTCAACATGCATGTCAAAACTGCGAAAGTATGACCCTGATGAGGGCAAATCCCAGACATATCCCAGACCTAACATGCGATATCCTCAAAAATAATGATCGAAACCAGGTTTAATCAACTGTTTCAGTGTGGTACCACATTACTACGTGATCCAAACCAGAAAATAACCCAGGATCTGTTCAACAAGTATGTGAAGTATGCGTAAGTATGAGTCTGATGAGGGCAAATCCCAGGCCTAACGTAGACATAACATACGTTATCCTCTAAAATAGTGATGGAAACCAGGTTTAATTGACTGTTTCAGTGTGGTACTACATTACTACGTGATGCAATCCTGAAATAGCCCAGGATCTAGCCATGAATTATGAGAAATATGCGAAAGTATGAGCCTGATGAGGGCAAATCCTAGACCTCACCCAGACCTAACATGCGTTATCCTCAAAAATATTGATCGAAACCAGGTTTAATGGACTGTTTCAGTGTGGTACCACATTACTACGTGATCCAAACCAGAAAAGGCCCAGAATCTGGCCATCAAGTATGAGAAACATGCGAAAGCATGACACTGATGAGACTATCCCAGACCTAACTTGAGTTGTCCACTAAAATAGTGATGGAAACCAGGTTTAATTGACTGTTTCAGTGTGGTACAACATTACTACGTGATGCAATCCAGAAATAGCCCAGGATGAAGCCATGAATTATGAGAAATATGCGAAAGTATGAGCCTGATGAGGGCAAATCCTAGACCTCACCCAGACCTAACATGCGTTATCCTCAAAAATATTGATCGAAACCAGGTTTAATGGACTGTTTCAGTGTGGTACCACATTACTACGTGATCCAAACCAGAAAAGTCCCAGAATCTGGCCATCAAGTATGAGAAATATGCGAAAGTATGACCCTGATGAGGGCAAATCCCAGGCCTAACCTAGACCTAACATGCGCTGTCCTCTAAAATATTGATGGAAACCAGGTTTAATTGACTGTTTCAGTGTTGTACTACATTACTGCGAGACGCAATCCAGAAAAAGCCCAGGATCTAGCCATCAAGTATGTGAAAAATGCGAAAGTATGATCCTGACCAGGGCAAATCCCAGACCTATCCCAGACCTAACTTGAGTTGTCCTCTAAAATAGTGATGGAAGCCAGGTTTAATTGACTGTTTCAGTATGGTACTACATTACTACGTGATGCAATCCAGAAATAGCCCAGGATCTAGCCATCAAGTATGAGAAATATGCGAAAGAATGAGTCTGATGAGAGCAAATCCCACACCTAAACTAGACCTAACATGAATTATTCTCTAAAATATTGATGGAAACCAAGATTTATTGACTGTTTCAGTGTGGTACCATATTACTACGTGATCCAAACCATAAAACACCCAGGATCTGTTCAACAAGTATGTGAAAAATCCGAATGTATGAGTCTGATGAGGGCAAATCCCAGGCCTAACCTAGACATAACATGCGTTATCCTCTAAAATATTGATAGAAACCACGTTGAGTGGACTGTTTCAGTGTGGTACCACATTACTACGTGATCCAATGCAGAAATAGCTCAGGATCGAGCTATGAAGTATGAGAAATATGCGAAAGTATGAGCCTGATGAGGGCAAATCCCAGACATAACCTAGACCTAACATGTGTTATCCTCTAAAATAAAAATCGAAACCAGGTTTATTGGTATGCTTCAGTGTGGTACCACATTACTACGTGATCGAAACCAGAAAAAACCCGGGATCTGTTCAAGAAGTATGTGAAGAATGCGAAAGTATGAGACTGATGAGGGCAAATCTCCAGACCTATCCCAGACATAACTTGCGTTATCCTCTAAAATATTGATCGATACCAGGTTTAATTGACAGTTTTGGTGTGGCACCACTTTACTACGGGATCCAAAGCAGAAAAAACCCTCGATGAGGTCAACATGTATGTTAAAACTGCGAAAGTATGACCCTGATGAGGGCATATCCCAGGCCTAACCTAGACCTAACATGCGTTATCCTCAAAAATATAGATCGAAACCAGGTTTAATCGACTGTTTCAGTGTGGTACCACATTACTACGTGATCCAAACCAGAAAAAAGCCCAGGATCTGTTCAACAAGTATGTGAAGTGTGCGAAAGTATGAATCTGATGAGGGCTAATCCCAGGCCTAACCTAGACCTAACATGTGTTATCCTCAAAATTATTGATCGAAACCAGGTTTAATGGACTGTTTCAGTGTGGTACCACATTACTACGTGATCCAATCCAGGAAGAGCCCAGGATCTAGCCATGAAGTATTAGATATATGCGAAAGTATGATCCTGACGAGGGCAAATCCTAGACCTAACCCAGACCTAACATGCGTTATCCTCAAAAATATTGATCGAAACCAGGTTTAATGGACTGTTTCAGTGTGGTACCACATTACTACGTGATCCAAACTAGAAAAAACCCAGGATCTGTTCAACAAGTATGTGAAAAACGCGAAAGTATGACCCTGATGAGGGCAAATCCCAGGCCTAACCTAAACCTAACATGCATTATCCTCCAAAATATTGATCGAAACCAGGTTTAATGGACTGTTTCAGTGTGGTACCACATTACTACGTGATCCAATCCAGGAAGAGCCCAGGATCTAGCCATGAAGTATTAGAAATATGCGAAAGTATGATCCTGACGAGGGCAAATGCTAGACCTAACCCAGACCTAACATGCGTTATCCTCTAAAATATTGATCGAAACCAGGTTTACTGGACTGTTTCAGTGTGGTACCACTTTACTACGTGATCCAAAGCAGAAAAAACCCTCGATCGGGTCAACACGTATGTGAAAAACGCGAAAGTATGAGCCTGATGAGGGCAAATCCTAGACCTAACCCAGACCTAACATGCGTTATCCACTAAAATATTTATCATGACCAGGTTTAATTGAATGTTTCAGTGTGGTACCACATTACTACGTGATCCAAACCAGAAATAGCCCAGGATCTAGCCATGAAGTATGAAAAATATGCGAAAGCATGAGCCTGATGAGGGCAAATCCTAGACATAACCCAGACCTAACATGCGTTATTCTCTAAAATATTTATCAAGACCAGGTTTAATTGATTGTTTCAGTGTAGTACCACATTACTACGTGATCCACACCAGAAAAAACCCAGGATCCGTTCTACAAGTATGTGAAAAATGCGAAAGTATGTGTCTGATGAGTGAAAATCTCAGGCCTAACCTAGACCTAACATGCGTTATCCTCTAAAATATTGATCGAAACCAGGTTTAATTGACCGTTTTAGTGTGGTTCCACTTTACTACGTGATACAAAGCAGAAAAGCCCTCGATCAGGTCAACATGCATGTCAAAACTGCGAAAGTATGACCCTGATGAGGGCAAATGCCAGACCTATCCCAGACCTAACATGCGTTATCCTCAAAAATATAGATCGAAACCAGGTTTAATCGACTGTTTCAGTGTGGTACCACATTACTACGTGATCCAAACCAGAAAAAAACCCAGGATCTGTTCAACAAGTATGTGAAGTATGCGAAAGTATGAATCTGATGAGGGCTAATCCCCGGCCTAACCTAGACATAACATGCGTTATCCTCTAAAATATTGATCGAAACCAGGTTGAGTGGACTGTTTCAGTGTGGTACCACATTACTGCGTGATCCAAACCTGGAAAAACCCAGTATCTAGCCATCAAGTATGTGAAATATGCGAAAGAATGAGCCTGATGAGAGCAAATCCCAGACCTAACCTAGACCTAACATGTGTTATCCTCAAAAATATTGATCGAAACCAGGTTTACTGGACTGTTTCAGTGTGGTACCACTTTACTACGTGATCCAATCCAGGAAGAGCCCAGGATCTAGCCATGAAGTATTAGAAATATGCGAAGGTATGATCCTGACGAGGGCAAAACCTAGACCTAACCCAGACCTAACATGCGTTATCCTCAAAAATATTGATCGAAACCAGGTTTAATGGACTGTTTCAGTGTGGTACCACATTACTACGTGATCCAAACTAGAAAAAACCCAGGATCTGTTCAACAAGTATGTGAAAAACGCGAAAGTATGACCCTGATGAGGGCAAATCCCAGGCCTAACCTAGACCTAACATGCATTATCCTCTAAAATATTGATCGAAACCAGGTTTAATGGACTGTTTCAGTGTGGTACCACTTTACTACGTGATCCAAAGCAGAAAAAACCCTCGATCAGGTCAACATGTATGTTAAAACTGCGAAAGTATGACGCTAATGAGGGCAAATCGCAGGCCTAACCTAGACCTAACATGCGTTATCCTCTAAAATATTCATCGAAACCAGGTTTAATGGATTGTTTCAGTGTGGTAACACATTACTACGTGATCCAAACCAGAAAAAACCGAGATCTGTTCAACAAGTATGTGAAAAACGCGAAAGTATGAGCCTGATGAGGGCAAATCCTAGACCTAACCCAGACCTAACATGCGTTATCCACTAAAATATTTATCATGACCAGGTTTAATTGAATGTTTCAGTGGGGTACCACATTACTACGTGATCCAATCCAGGAGGAGCCCAGGATCTAGCCATGAAGTATTAGAAATATGCGAAGGTATGATCCTGACGAGGGCTAATCCCAGGCCTAACCTAGACATAACATGCGTTATCCTCTAAAATATTGATCGAAACCAGGTTGAGTGGACAGTTTCAGTGTGGTACCACATTACTACGTGATCCAAACCAGAAAAAAACCCAGGATCTGTTCAACAAGTATGTGAAGTATGCGAAAGTATGAATGTGATGAGGGCTAATCCCAGGCCTAACCTAGACATTACATGCGTTATCCTCTAAAATATTGATCGAAACCAGGTTGAGTGGACTGTTTCAGTGTGGTACCACATTACTGCGTGATCCAAACCTGGAAAAACCCAGTATCTAGCCATCAAGTATGTGAAATATGCGAAAGAATGAGCCTGATGAGAGCAAATCCCAGACCTAACCTAGACCTAACTTGCGTTGTCCTCTAAAATATTGATGGAAACCAGGTTTAATGGACTGTTTCAGTGTGGCACCACATTACTACGTGAACCAAACCAGTAAAAACCCAGGATCTGTTCAACAAGTATGTGAAGAATGCGAAAGTATGAGTCTGATGAGTGAAAATCCCAGGACTAACCTAGACCTAGCATGCGTTATCCTCAATAATATTGATCGAAACCAGGTTTAATGGACTGTGTCAGTGTGGCACCACATTACTACGTGAACCAAACCAGTAAAAACACAGGATCCGTTCAACAAGTATGTGAAGAATGCGAAAGTATGAGTCTGATGAGTGAAAATCCCAGGACTAACCTAGACCTCACATGCGTTATCCTCAATAATATTGATCGAAACCAGGTTTAATCGACTGTGTCAGTGTGGCACCGCATTACTACGTGATCCGAACCAGAAAAAAAACCAGGATTTGTTCAGCGAGTATGTGAAGTGTGCGAAACTATGAGTCTGATGAGGGCAAATCCCAGAACTATCCCATACCTAACATGCGTTATCCTCTAAAATAGTGATCGAAACCAGGGTTAATCGACTGTTTCAGTGTGGTACTACATTACTACGTGATCCAATCTAGAAAAAGCCCAGGATCTAGCCATCATGTATGAAAAATATGCGAAAGTATGAGCCTGATGAGGGCAAATTCTAGACCTATCCCAGACCTAACATGCGTTATCCTCTAAAATATTTATCAAGACCAGGTTAATTTGAATGTTTCAGTGTGGTACCACATTACTACGTGAACCAAACCAGTAAAAACACAGGATCCGTTCAACAATTATGTGAAGAATACGAAAGTATGAGTCTGATGAGTGAAAATCCCAGGACTAACCTAGACCTAACATGCGTTATCCTCAATAATATTGATCGAAACCAGGTTTAATCGACTGTGTCAGTGTAGTACCGCATTACTACGTGATCCAAACCAGAAAAAAACCCGGGATCTGTTCAACGAGTATGTGAAGTGTGCGAAACTATGAGTCTGATGAGGGCAAATCCCAGAACTATCCCAGACCTAACATGCGTTATCCTCTAAGATAGTGATCGAAACCAGGTTTAATGGACTGTTTCAGTATGGTACCACATTACAACGTGATCCAATCCAGAAAGAGCCCAGAATCTAGCCATGAAGTATCAGAACGATGCGAAAGTATGAGCCTGATGAGGGCAAATCCTAGACCTTACCCTGACGTAACATGCGTTATCCTCTAAAATATTTATCAAGACCAGGTTTAATTGAATGTTTCAGTGTGGTACCACACTACTGCGTGATCCAAACCAGAAAAGACCCAGGATCTGTTCAACAAGTATGTGAAAAATGCGAAAGTATGATCCTGACGTGGGCAAATCCCAGACCTATCCCAGACCTAACTTGAGTTGTCCTCTAAAATAGTAATGGAAACCAGGTTTAGTTGACTGTTTCAGTGTGGTACTACATTACTACGTGATGCAATCCAGAAATAGCCCAGGATCTAGCCATGAATTATGAGAAATATGCGAAAGTATGAGCCTGATGAGGGCAAATCCTAGACCCAAACCAGACCTAACATGCGCTATCCTCAAAAATATTGATCGAAACCAGGTTTAATGGACTGTTTCAGTGTGGTACCACATTACTACGTGATCCAAACTAGAAAAAACCCAGGATCTGTTCAACAAGTATGTGAAGAATGCGAAAGTATGAGTCTGATGAGTGAAAATCCCAGGCCTAACCTAGACCTAACATGCGTTATCCTCAAAAATATTGATCGAAACCAGGTTTAATCGACTGTTTCAGTGTGGTACCACATTACTACGTGATCCAAACCAGAAACAAACCCAGTATCTGTTCAACAAGTATGTGAAGTATGCGAAAGTATGACCCTGATGAGGGCAAATCCCAGGCCTAACCTAGACCTAACATGCATTATCCTCTAAAATATTGATCGAAACCAGGTTTAATGGACTGTTTCAGTGTGGTACCACAATACTATGTGTTCCAAACCAGAAAAAACCCAGGATCTGTTCAAGAAATATGTGAAAAACGCGAAAGTATGAGCCTGATGTGGGCGAATCCCAGACCTATCCCAGGCCTAAATTGCGTTATCCTCTAAAATATTTATCAAGACCAGGTTTAATCAACTGTCTCAGTGTGGTACCACATTACTACGTGATCCAAACCAGAAAAAAACGAAGGAGTTGTTCAACAAGTACGTAAAGAATGCGAAAGTATGTGTCTGATGAGGGCAAATCCCAGGCCTAACCTAGACCTAACATGCGTTATCTTCTAAAATATCGATCGAAACCAGGTTTAATGGACTGTTTCCGTGTGGCCCACATTACTACGTGATCCAAACCAAAAAAAGCCCAGGATCTAGCCATGAAGTATGAAAAATATGCGAATGTATGAGCCTGATGAGGGCAAATCCTTGACCTATCCCAGATCTAACATGCGTTATCCTCTAAAATATTCATCGAAACCAGGTTTAATGGACTGTTTCAGTGTGGTACCGCATTACTACGTGATCCAAGCCAGTAAAAACCGAGGATCTGTTCAACAAGCATGTGAAAAACGCGAAAGTATGAGCCTGATGAGGGCGAATCCCAGACCTAACTTGCGTTATCCTCTAAAATATTGGTCGAAACCAGGTTTAATCGACTGTTTCAGTGTGGTACTACATTACTACGTGATCCAATCTAGAAAAAGCCCAGGATCTAGCCATCATGTATGAAAAATATGCGAAAGTATGAGCCTGATGAGGGCAAATTCTAGACCTATCCCAGACCTAACATGCGTTATCCTCTAAAATATTCATCGAAACCACGTTTAATGGACTGTTTCAGTGTGGTACCACATTACTACGTGATCCAAACCAGAAAAAAGCCCAGGATCTTGTCAACGAGTATGTGAAGTGTGCGAAAGTATGAGTCTGATGAGGGCAAATCCCAGGCCTAACCTAGATCTAGCATGCGTTATCCTGTAAAATAATTATCAAGACCAGGTTTAATTGAATGTCTCAGTGTGGTACCACATTACAACGTGATCCAAACCAGAAAGATCACAGGATCCGTTCAACAAGTATGAGAAGAATGCGAAAGTATGAGTCTGATGGGTGAAAATCCCAGACCTATCCCAGACCTAACATGCGTTATCCTCTAAAATATTGATCGAAACCAGAGTTAATTGACTGTTTCAGTGTGGTTCTACATTACTACGTGATCCAATCCAGAAAAAGCTCAGGATCTAGCCATCAAGTATGAGAAATATGCGAAAGAATGAGCCTGATGAGAGCAAATCCCAGACCTAACCTAGACCTAACATACGTTATCCTCTAAAATATTGATCGAAACCAGGTTTAGTGGACAGTTTCATTGTGGTACCACATTACTACGTGATCCGAATCAGAAAAAACCCAGGATCTGTTCAACAAGTATGTGAAAAACGCGAAAGTATGAGCCTGATGAGGGCATATCCCAGCCCTATCCTAGACATAACTTGCGTTATCCGCTAAAATATTGATCGAAACCAGGTTTAATTGACTGTTTCAGTGTGGTGCCACATTACTACGTGATTTAATCCATTAATAGCCCAGGATCTAGCCATGAAGTATGAGAAATATGCGAAAGTATGGGTCTGATGGGCGCAAATCCCTGGCCTAACCTAGACCTAGCATGAGTTATCCTCTAAAATATTGATCGAAACCAGGTTTAGTGGACTGTTTCAGTGTGGTACCACATTACTCCGTGATCCAAACCAGAAAAAACCCAGGATCTGTTCAACAATTATGTGAAAAATGCGAAAGTATGACCCTGATGAGGGCAAATCCCAGACCTTTCCCAGACCTAACATGCGTTATCCTCTAAAATATTGGTCGAAACCAGGTTTAATGGACTGTTTCAGTGTGGTGCCACATAACTACGTGATCCAAACCAGAAAAAAAACCCAGGATCTGTTCAACAAGTAAGTGAAGAATGCGAAAGTATGTGTCTGATGAGGGCAAATCCCAGGCCTAACCTAGACCTAACATGCGTTGTCTTCTAAAATATTGATCGAAACCAGGTTTAATTGTCTGTTTCAGTGTTGTACTACATTACTACGTGATCCAATCCAGAAATAGCCCAGGATCTAGCCATCAAGTATGAGAAATATGCGAAAGAATGAGCCTGATGAGAGCAAATCCCAGACCTACCCTAGACCTAACATGAATTATTCTCTCACATATTAATCGAAACCAGGTTTAATGGACTGTTTCAGTGTGGTACCACATTACTACGTGATACAAACCAGAAAAAACGCAGGATCTGTTCAACAAGTATGTGAAAAACGCGAAAGTATAAGCCTGATGAGGGCTAATCCCAGACCTATCCCAGACCTAACTTGCGTTGTCCTCTAAAATATTGATGGAAACCGGGTTTAATCGACTGTTTCTGTGTGGTACAACATTACTACGTGATCCAAACCAGAAAAAACCCAGGATCAGTTCAACAAGTATGTGAAAAACGCGAAAGTATGAGCCTGATGAGGGCGAATCCCAGACCTACCCCAGACCTAACTTGCGTTATCCTCTAAAATATTGATCGAAACCAGGTTTAATTGACTGCTTCAGTGTGGTACCACATTACTACGTGATCCAATCCAGAAATAGCCAAGGATCTAGCCATGAAGTATGAGAAATATGCGAAAGTATGAGCCTGATGAGGGCAACTCCTAGACCTGACCTAGACCTAACATGCGTTATCCTCAATAATATTGATCGAAACCAGGTTTAATCGACTGTTTCAGTGTGTTACCACATTACTACGTGATCCAAACCAGAAAAAACCCAGGATCTGTTCAACGAGTATGTGAAGTGTGCGAAAGTATGAGTCTGATGAGGGCTAATCCCAGACCTATCCCAGACCTAACTTGCGTTATCCTCTAAAATATTTGTCCAGACCAGGTTTCATTGAATGTTTCAGTGTGGTACCACATTACTACGTGATCCAATCCAGAAAAAACCCAGGATCCGTTCAACAAGTATGTGAAGAATGCGAAAGTACGAGTCTGATGAGTGAAAATCCCAGACCTAACCTAGACCTAACATGCGTTATCCTCAAAAATATTGATCGAAACCTGGTTTAATCGACTGTTTCAGTGTGGTACCACATTACTATGTGATCCAAACCAGAAAATAACACAGGATCTGTTCAACGAGTATGCGAAGAAAGCGAAAGTATGAGTCTGATGAGGGCTAATCCCAGACCTATCCCAGACCTAACTTGCGTTGTCCTCTAAAATATTGATGGAAACCAGGTTTAATTGATTGTTTCAGTGTGGTACCACTTTACTACGTGATCCAAAGCAGAAAAAACCCTCGATCAGGCCAACATGTATGTTAAAACTGCGAAAGTATGACCCTGATGAGGGCAAGTCCCAGGCCTAACCTAGACCTAACTTGCGTTATCCTCTAAAATATTGATCGAAACCAGGTTTAATTCGCTGTTTCAGCGTGGTACCACATTACTACGTCATACAATCCAGAAACAGCCCAGGATCTAGCCATCAAGTATGAGAAATATGCGAAAGAATGAGCCTGATGAGAGCAAATCCCAGACCTAACCTAGACCTAACATGAATTATTCTCTAAAATATTGATCGAAACCAGGGTTAATCGACTGTTTCAGTGTGGTACCACATTACTATGTTATCCAAACCAGAAAATAACCCAGGATCTGTTCAACGAGTATGTGAAGTGTGCGAAAGTATGAGTCTGATGAGGTCAAATCCCAGACCTATCCCAGACCTAACTTGCGTTGTCCTCTAAGATATTGATGGAAACCAGGTTTAATTGACTGTTTCAGTGTTGTACTTCATTACTACGTGATGCAATCCAGAAAAAGCCCAGGATCTAGCCATCAAGTATGAGAAATATGCGAAAGAACGAGCCTGATGAGAGCAAATCCCAGACCTAACCTAGACCTAACATGAATTATTCTCTAAAATATTGATCGAAACCAGGTTTAATCGACTGTTTCAGAGTGGTACCACATTACTACGTGATCCAAACCAGAAAAAACCCAGGATCAGTTCAACAAGTATGAGAAGAATGCGAAAGTATGAGTCTGATGAGTGAAAATCCCAGGGCTAACCTAGACCTAGCATGCTTTATCCTCTAAACAATTGATCCAAACCAGGTTTAATGGACTGGTTCAGTGTGGTACCACACTACTACGTGATACAAACCAGAAAAAACCCAGGATCTGTTCAACAAGTATGTGAAAAACGCGAAAGTATGAGCGTGATGAGGGCGAATCCCAGACCTATGCCAGACCTAACTTGCGTTATCCTCTAAAATATTGATCGAAGCCAGGTTTAATTGACTGTTTCAGCGTGGTACCACATTACTATGTGATCCAAACCAGAAAATAACACAGGATCTGTTCAACGAGTATGTGAAGAAAGCGAAAGTATGAGTCTGATGAGGGCTAATCCCAGACCTATCCCAGACCTAACTTGCGTTATCCTCTATAATATTTATCCAGACCTGGTTTCATTGAATGTTTCAGTGTGGTACCACATTACTACGTGATCCAAACCAGAAAAAAACCCAGGATCTGATCAACGAGTATGTCAAGTGTGCGAAAGTATGAGTCTGACGAGGGCAAATCCCAGGCCTATCCCAGACCTAACTTGCGATATCCTCTAAAATATTGATCGAAACCAGGTTTAATTGACTGTTTTATTGTGGTACCACACTACTACGGGATCCAAACCAGAAAAAACCCAGGATCTGTTCAACAAGTATGTGAAAAACGCGAAAGTATGAGCCTGATGAGGGCAAATCCCAGACCTATCCCAGACCTAACTTGCGTTGTCCTCTAAAATATTGATGGAAGCCAGGTTTAATTGATTGTATCAGTGTGGTCCCACATTACTACGTGATCCAAACCAGAAAAAACCCAGGATCTGTTCAACATGTATGAGAAATATGCGAAAGAATGAGCCTGATGAGAGCAAATCCCAGACCTAACCTAGACCTAGCATGAATTATTCTCTAAAATATTGATCGAAACCAGGTTTAATTGACTGTTTCAGTGTGGTCCCACATTACTACGTGATCCAAACCAGAAAAAACCCAGGATCCATTCAACAAGTATGTGAAGAATGCGAAAGTATGAGTCTGATGAGTGAAAATCCCAGGGCTAACCTAGACCTAACATGCGTTATCCTCTAAAATATTGATCGAAACCTGGTTTCATCGACTGTTTCAGTGTGGTACCACTCTACTACGTGATACAAACCAGAAAATAACACAGGATCTGTTCAACGAGTATGTGAAGAAAGCGAAAGTATGAGTCTGATGAGGGCTAATCCCAGACCTATCCCAGACCTAACTTGCGTTGTCCTCTAAGATACTGATCGAAACCAGGTTTAATTGACTGTTTCAGCGTGGTACCACATTACTACGTGATACATTCCAGAAACAGCCCTGGATCTAGCCATGAAGTATGAGAGATATGCGAAAGTATGAGCCTGCTGATGGCAAATCCTAGACCTAACCCAAGCCTAACATGCGTTATCCTCTAAAATATTTATCAAGACCAGGTTTAATTGATTGTTTCAGTGTGGTCCCACATTACAACGTGATCCAAACCAGAAAAAACCCAGGATCCGTTCAACAAGTATGTGAAGAATGCGAAAGTATGAGTCTGATGAGTGAAAATCCCAGGCCTAACCTAGACCTAACATGCGTTATCCTCAAAAATATTGATCGAAACCTGGTTTAATCGACTGTTTCAGTGTGGTACCACATTACTATGTGATCCAAACCAGAAAATAACCCAGGATCTGTTCAACAAGTATGTGAAGTGTGCGAAAGTATGAGTCTGATGAGGGCAAAACCAATACCTATCCCAGACCTAACATGCGTTATCCTCTAAAATATATAATCCTCTAAAATCCAGAAATAGCCCAGGATCTAGCCATGATGTATGAGAAAGATGCGAAAGTATGAGCATGATGAGGGCAAATTCTAGACCTGACCCAGACCTAACATGCGTTATCCTGTAAAATATTTATCAAGACCAGGTTTAATTGACTGTTTCAGTGTGGTCCCACATTACTACGTGATCCAAACCAGAAAAAACCCAGGATCCGTTCTACAAGTATGTGAAGAATGCGAAAGTATGAGTCTGATGAGTGAAAATCCCAGACCAATCCCAGACTTAACTTGCGTTGTCCTCTAAAATATTGGTCGAAACCAGGTTTAATCGACTGTTTCAGTGTGGTACCACATTACTACCTGATCCAAACCAGAAAAATACCCAGGATCTGTTCAACAAGTATGTGAAGAACGCGAAAATATGACCCTGATGAGGGCAAATCCCAGACCTATCCCAGACCTAACTTGCGCTGTCCTCTAAGATATTGATGGAAACCAGGTTTAATTGACTGTTTCAGTGTGGTACCACATTACTACGTGATCCAATCCAGAAAAAGCCCTGGATCTAGCCATCAAGTATGAGTAACATGCGAAAGTATGAGCCTGATGAGGGCAAATCATAGACCTAACCCAGACCTAACATGCGTTATCCTCTAAAATATTTATCAAGACCAGGTTTAATTGAATATCTCAGTGTGGTACCACAATACTACGTGATCCAAACCTGAAAAAATTCAGGATCTGTTCAACAAGTATGTGGGGAATGCGAGAGTATGTGTCTGATGAGGGCAAATCCCAGGCCTAACCTAGACATAACATGCGTTATCCTCTAAAATATTGATCGAAACCAGGTTAAATGGACTGTCTCAGTGTGGTACCACATTACTACAGGATCCAAACTAGAAAAAGCCCAGAATCTGGCCATCAAGTATGAGAAATATGCGAAATTACGAGCCTGATGAGAGCAAATCCCAGACCTAACCATGACCTAACATGCGTTATTCTATGAAATATTGATCGAAACCAGGTTTAATGGACTGTTTCAGTGTGGTACCACATTACTACGTGATCCAAACCAGAAAAAACCCAGGATCTGTTCAACAAGTATGCGAAAAACGCGAAACTATGAGCCTGATGAGGGCAAATCCCAGACCTATCCCAGACCTAACATGCGTTATCCTCTAAAATATTTATCAAGCCCAGGTTTAATTGAATGTTTCAGTGTGGTACCACATTACTACGTGATCCAAACCACAAAAAACCCAGGATCCGTTCAACGAGTATGTGACGAATGCGAAAGTATGTGTATGATGAGGGCAAATCCCAGGCCTAACCTAGATCTAACATGCGTTATCCTCAAGAATATTGATCGAAACCAGGTTTAATGGACTGTTTCAGTGTGCTACCACATTACTACGTGATCCAAAGCAGAAAAAACCAAGGATCCGTTCAACAAGTATGTGAAGAATGCGAAAGGATGTGTCTGATGAGGGAAAATCCCAGGCCTAACCTAGACAGAACATGCGTTATCCTCTAAAATATTGGTCGAAACCAGGTTTAATCGACTATTTCAGTGTGGTACCACATTACTACGTGATCCAAACCAGAAAAAACCCAGGCTCCGTTCAACAAGTATGTGACGAATGCGAAAGTATGTGTCTGATGAGGGCAAATCCCAGGCCTAACCTAGATCTGACATGCGTTATCCTCAAAAATATTGATCGAAACCAGGTTTAATGGACTTTTTCAGTGTGGTACCACATCACTACGTGATCCAAACCAGAAAAATACCCAGGATCCGTTCAACAAGTATGTGAAGAATGCGAAAGTATGTGTCTGATGAGGGAAAATCCCAGGCCTAACCTAGACCTAACATGCGTTATCCTCTAAAATATTGATCGAAACAAGGTTTAATGGACTGTTTCAGTGTGCTACCACATTACTACGTGATCCAAACCAGAAAAAACACAGGATCCGTTCAACAAGTATGTGAAGAATGCGAAAGTATGTGTCCGATGAGGGAAAATCCCAGGCCTAACCTAGACCTAACACGAATTATTCTCTAAAATGTTGATCGAAACCAGGGTTAATCGACTGTTTCAGTGTGGTACCACATTACTATGTGATCCAAACCAGAAAATAACCCAGGATCTGTTCAACGAGTATGTGAAGTGTGCGAAAGTATGAGTCTGATGAGGTCAAATCCCAGACCTATCCCAGACATAACTTGCGCTGTCCTCTAAGATATTGATGGAAACCAGGTTTAATTGACTGTTTCAGTGTTGTACTTCATTACTACATGATGCAATCCAGAAAAAGCCCAGGATCTAGCCATCAAGTATGAGAAATATGCGAAAGAACGAGCCTGATGAGAGCAAATCCCAGACCTAACCTAGACCTAACATGAATTATTCTCTAAAATATTGATCGAAACCAGGTTTAATCGACTGTTTCAGTGTGGTACCACATTACTACGTGATCCAAACCAGAAAAAACCCAGGATCAGTTCAACAAGTATGAGAAGAATGCGAAAGTATGAGCCTGATGAGGGCGAATCCCAGACCTATGCCAGACCTAACTTGCGTTATCCTCTAAAATATTGATCAAAACCAGGTTTAATTGACTGTTTCAGCGTGGTACCACGTTACTACGTTATACAATCCAGAAACAGCCCAGGATCTAGCCATCAAGTATGAGAAATATGCGAAAGAATGTGCCTGATGACAGCAAATCCCAGACCTAACCTAGACCTAACATGAATTATTCTCTAAAATATTGATCGAAACCAGGTTTAATTGACTGGTTCAGTGTTGTACTTCATTACTACGTGATGCAATCCAGAAAAAGCCCAGGATCTAGCCATCAAGTATGAGAAATATGCGAAAGAACGAGCCTGGTGAGAGCAAATCCCAGACCTAACCTAGACCTAACATGAATTATCCTCTAAAATATTTATCATGACCAGGTTTAATTGAATGTTTCAGTGTGGTACCACATTACTACGTGAACCAAACCAGAAAATAACCCAGGATCTGTTCAACGAGTATGTGAAGTGTGCGAAAGTATGAGTCTGATGAGTGAAAATCCCAGGCCTAACCTAGACCTAACATGCGTTATCCTCAAAACTATTGATCGAAACCTGGTTTAATTCGCTGTTTCAGCGTGGTACCACATTACTACGTCATACAATCCAGAAACAGCCCAGGATCTAGCCATCAGGTATGAGAAATATGCGAAAGAATGAGCCTGATGAGAGCAAATCCCAGACCTAACCTAGACCTAACATGAATTATTCTATAAGATATTGAACGAAACCAGGTTTAATCGACTGTTTCAGTGTGGTACCACATTACTATGTGATCCAAACCAGAAAATAACCCAGGATCTGTTCAACGAGTATGTGAAGTGTGCGAAAGTATGAGTCTGATGAGGTCAAATCCCAGACCTATCCCAGACCTAACATGCGTTGTCCTCTAAGATATTGATGGAAACCAGGTTTAATTGACTGTTTCAGTGTTGTACTTCATTACTACGTGATGCAATCCAGAAAAAGCCCAGGATCTAGCCATCAAGTATGAGAAATATGCGAAAGAACGAGCCTGGTGAGAGCAAATCCCAGACCTAACCTAGACCTAACATGAATTATCCTCTAAAATATTTATCATGACCAGGTTTAATTGAATGTTTCAGTGTGGTACCACATTACTACGTGAACCAAACCAGAAAAAACCCAGGATCCGTTCAACAAGTATGTGGAGAATGCGAAAGTATGAGTCTGATGAGTGAAAATCTCGGGGCTAACCTAGACCTAACATGCGTTATCCTCTAAAATATTGATGCAAACCAGGTTTAATGGACTGTTTCAGTGTGGTACCACTTTACTACGTGATCCAAAGCAGAAAAAACCCTCGATCAGGTGAACATGTATGTTAAAACTGCGAAAGTATGACCCTGATGAGGGCAAATCCCAGGCCTAACCTAGACCTAACTTGCGTTATCCTCTAAAATATTGATCGAAACCAGGTTAAATTGCCTGTTTCAGTGTGGTACCACATTACTACGTGATCCAAACCAGAAAAAACCCAGGATCTGTTCAACATGTATGAGAAATATGCGAAAGAATGAGCCTGATGGGAGCAAATCCCAGACCTAACCTAGACCTAACATGAATTATTCTCTAAAATATTGATCGAAACCAGGTTTAATTGACTGTTTCAGTGTGGTCCCATATTACTACGTGATCCAAACCAGAAAAAACCCAGGATCCGTTCAACAAGTATGTGAAGTGTGCGAAAGTATGAGTCTGATGAGGTCAAATCCCAGACCAATCCCAGACTTAACTTGCGTTATCCTCTAAGATATTGATCGAAACCAGGTTTAATCGTCTGTTTCAGTGTGGTACCACATTACTACGTGATCCAAACCAGAAAAATCCCAGGATCAGTTCAACAAGTATGAGAAGAATGCGAAAGTATGAGTCTGATGAGTGAAAATCTCGGGGCTAACCTAGACCTAACATGCGTTATCCTCTAAAATATTGATGCAAACCAGGTTTAATGGACTGTTTCAGTGTGGTACCACTTTACTACGTGATCCAAAGCAGAAAAAACCCTCGATCAGGTGAACATGTATGCTAAAACTGCGAAAGTATGATCCTGATGAGGGCAAATCCCAGGCCTAACCTAGACCTAAGTTGCGTTATCCTCTAAAATATTGATGGAAACCTGGTTTAATCGACTGTTTCAGTGTGGTACCACATTACTATGTGATCCAAACCAGAAAATAACACAGGATCTGTTCAACGAGTATGTGAAGAAAGCGAAACTATGAGTCTGATGAGGGCTAATCCCAGACCTATCCCAGACCTAACTTGCGATGTCCTCTAAAATATTGATCGAAACCAGGTTTAATTGACTGTTTTATTGTGGTACCACACTACTACGGGATCCAAACCAGAAAAAACCCAGGATCTGTTCAACAAGTATGTGAAAAACGCGAAAGTATGAGCCTGATGAGGGCAAATCCCAGACCTATCCCAGACCTAACTTGCGTTGTCCTGTAAAATATTGATGGAAACCAGGTTTAATTGATTGTTTCAGTGTGGTCCCACATTACTACGTGATCCAAACCAGAAAAAACCCAGGATCTGTTCAACATGTATGAGAAATATGCGAAAGAATGAGCCTGATGGGAGCAAATCCCAGACCTAACCTAGACCTAACATGAATTATTCTCTAAAATATTGATCGAAACCAGGTTTAATTGACTGTTTCAGTGTGGTCCCATATTACTACGTGATCCAAACCAGAAAAAACCCAGGATCCGTTCAACAAGTATGTGAAGTGTGCGAAAGTATGAGTCTGATGAGGTCAAATCCCAGACCAATCCCAGACTTAACTTGCGTTATCCTCTAAGATATTGATCGAAACCAGGTTTAATCGTCTGTTTCAGTGTGGTACCACATTACTACGTGATCCAAACCTGAAAAATCCCAGGATCCAGTCAACAAGTATGAGAAGAATGCGAAAGTATGAGTCTGATGAGTGAAAATCCCAGACCTAACCTAGACCTAACATGCGTTATCCTCAAAAATAATGGTCGAAACCTGGTTTAATCGACTGTTTCAGTGTGGTACCACATTACTATGTGATCCAAACCAGAAAATAACCCAGGATCTGTTCAACGAGTATGTGAAGAATGCGAAAGTATGAGTCTGATGGGAGCAAATCCCAGACCTAACCTAGACCTAACATGAATTATTCTCTAAAATATTGATCGAAACCATGTTTAATTGACTGTTTCAGTGTGGTCCCATATTACTACGTGATCCAAACCAGAAAAAACCCAGGATCCGTTCAACAAGTATGTGAAGAATGCGAAAGTATGAGTCTACTGAGTGAAAATCCCAGGCCTAACCTAGACCTAACATGAATTATTCTCTAAAATATTGATCGAAACCATGTTTAATTGACTGTTTCAGTGTGGTCCCATATTACTACGTGATCCAAACCAGAAAAAACCCAGGATCCGTTCAACAAGTATGTGAAGTGTGCGAAAGTATGAGTCTGATGAGGTCAAATCCCAGACCAATCCCAGACTTAACTTGCGTTATCCTCTAAGATATTGATCGAAACCAGGTTTAATCGTCTGTTTCAGTGTGGTACCACATTACTACGTGATCCAAACCAGAAAAATCCCAGGATCAGTTCAACAAGTATGAGAAGAATGCGAAAGTATGAGTCTGATGAGTGAAAATCCCAGACCTAACCTAGACCTAACATGCGTTATCCTCAAAACTATTGATCGAAACCTGGTTTAATTCGCTGTTTCAGCGTGGTACCACATTACTACGTCATACAATCCAGAAACAGCCCAGGATCTAGCCATCAGGTATGAGAAATATGCGAAAGAATGAGCCTGATGAGAGCAAATCCCAGAACTAACCTAGACCTAACATGAATTATTCTATAAGATATTGAACGAAACCAGGTTTAATCGACTGTTTCAGTGTGGTACCACATCACTATGTGATCCAAACCAGAAAATAACCCAGGATCTGTTCAACGAGTATGTGAAGTGTGCGAAAGTATGAGTCTGATGAGGTCAAATCCCAGACCTATCCCAGACCTAACATGCGTTGTCCTCTAAGATATTGATGGAAACCAGGTTTAATTGACTGTTTCAGTGTTGTACTTCATTACTACGTGATGCAATCCAGAAAAAGCCCAGGATCTAGCCATCAAGTATGAGAAATATGCGAAAGAACGAGCCTGGTGAGAGCAAATCGCAGACCTAACCTAGACCTAACATGAATTATCCTCTAAAATATTTATCATGACCAGGTTTAATTGAATGTTCCAGTGTGGTACCACATTACTACGTGAACCAAACCAGAAAATAACCCAGGATCTGTTCAACGAGTATGTGAAGTGTGCGAAAGTATGAGTCTGATGAGTGAAAATCCCAGGCCTAACCTAGACCTAACATGCGTTATCCTCAAAACTATTGATCGAAACCTGGTTTAATTCGCTGTTTCAGCGTGGTACCACATTACTACGTCATACAATCCAGAAACAGCCCAGGATCTAGCCATCAGGTATGAGAAATATGCGAAAGAATGAGCCTGATGAGAGCAAATCCCAGAACTAACCTAGACCTAACAAGAATTATTCTATAAGATATTGAACGAAACCAGGTTTAATCGACTGTTTCAGTGTGGTACCACATCACTATGTGATCCAAACCAGAAAATAACCCAGGATCTGTTCAACGAGTATGTGAAGTGTGCGAAAGTATGAGTCTGATGAGGTCAAATCCCAGACCTATCCCAGACCTAACATGCGTTGTCCTCTAAGATATTGATGGAAACCAGGTTTAATTGACTGTTTCAGTGTTGTACTTCATTACTACGTGATGCAATCCAGAAAAAGCCCAGGATCTAGCCATCAAGTATGAGAAATATGCGAAAGAACGAGCCTGGTGAGAGCAAATCCCAGACCTAACCTAGACCTAACATGAATTATCCTCTAAAATATTTATCATGACCAGGTTTAATTGAATGTTTCAGTGTGGTACCACATTACTACGTGAACCAAACCAGAAAAAACCCAGGATCCGTTCAACAAGTATGTGGAGAATGCGAAAGTATGAGTCTGATGAGTGAAAATCTCGGGGCTAACCTAGACCTAACATGCGTTATCCATTAAAATATTGATGCAAACCAGGTTTAATGGACTGTTTCAGTGTGGTACCACTTTACTACGTGATCCAAAGCAGAAAAAACCCTCGATCAGGTGAACATGTATGTTAAAACTGCGAAAGTATGACCCTGATGAGGGCAAATCCCTGGCCTAACCTAGACCTAACTTGCGTTATCCTCTAAAATATTGATCGAAACCAGGTTTAATTGCCTGTTTCAGTGTGGTACCACATTACTACGTCATACAATCCAGAAACAGCCCAGGATCTAGCCATCAAGTATGAGAAATATGCGAAAGAATGTGCCTGATGAGAGCAAATCCCAGACCTAACCTAGACCTAACATGAATTATTCTCTAAAATATTGATCGAAACCAGGTTTAATTGACTGGTTCAGTGTTGTACTTCATTACCTCGTGATGCAATCCAGAAAAAGCCCAGGATCTAACCATCAAGTATGAGAAATATGCGAAAGAATGAGCCTGATGAGGGCAAATCCTAGACCTAACCCAGACCTAAGATGAGTTATCCTCTAAAATGTTTATCAAGACCAAGTTTAATTCAATGTTTCAGAATGGTATCACACTACTACGTGACCCAAACCAGAAAAAACCCAGGACCTGTTCAACAAGTATGTGAAAAACGTGAAAGTATGAGCCTGATGAGGGCAAATCCCGGACCTGTCCCAGACCTAACTTGCGTTATCCTCTAAAATAGTGATCGAAACCAGGTTTAATTGAATGTTTCAGTGTGGTACCGCATTACTACGTGATCCAAACCAGCAAAAACCCAGGATCCGTTCAACAAGTATGTGAAGAATGCGAAAGTATGAGTCTGATGAGTGAAAATCCCAGGCCTAACCAAGACCTAACTTGCGTTATCCTCAAAACTATTGATCGAAACCTGGTTTAATTCGCTGTTTCAGCGTGGTACCACATTACTACGTCATACAATCCAGAAACAGCCCAGGATCTAGCCATCAGGTATGCGAAATATGCGAAAGAATGAGCCTGATGAGAGCAAATCCCAGACCTAACCTAGACCTAACATGAATTATCCTCTAAAATATTTATCATGACCAGGTTTAATTGAATGTTTCAGTGTGGTACCACATTACTACGTGAACCAAACCAGAAAAAACCCAGGATCCGTTCAACAAGTATGTGAAGTGTGCGAAAGTATGAGTCTGATGAGGTCAAATCCCAGACCTATCCCAGACCTAACATGCGTTGTCCTCTAAGATATTGATGGAAACCAGGTTTAATTGACTGTTTCAGTGTTGTACTTCATTACTACGTGATGCAATCCAGAAAAAGCCCAGGATCTAGCCATCAAGTATGAGAAATATGCGAAAGAATGAGCCTGATGAGAGAAAATCGCAGACCTAACCTAGACCTAACATGAATTATTCTCTAAAATATTGGTCGAAACCAGGTTTAATTGACTGATTCAGTGTGGTCCCACATTACTACGTGATCCAAACCAGAAAAAACCCAGGATCCGTTCAACGAGTATGTGAAGTGTGCGAAAGTATGAGTCTGATGAGGTCAAATCCCAGACCTATCCCAGACCTAACATGCGTTGTCCTCTAAGATATTGATGGAAACCAGGTTTAATTGACTGTTTCAGTGTTGTACTTCATTACTACGTGATGCAATCCAGAAAAAGCCCAGGATCTAGCCATCAAGTATGAGAAATATGCGAAAGAACGAGCCTGGTGAGAGCAAATCCCAGACCTAACCTAGACCTAACATGAATTATCCTCTGAAATATTTATCATGACCAGGTTTAATTGAATGTTTCAGTGTGGTACCACATTACTACGTGAACCAAACCAGAAAATAACCCAGGATCTGTTCAACGAGTATGTGAAGTGTGCGAAAGTATGAGTCTGATGAGTGAAAATCCCAGGCCTAACCAAGACCTAACTTGCGTTATCCTCAAAACTATTGATCGAAACCTGGTTTAATTCGCTGTTTCAGCGTGGTACCACATTACTACGTCATACAATCCAGAAACAGCCCAGGATCTAGCCATCAGGTATGAGAAATATGCGAAAGAATGAGCCTGATGAGAGCAAATCCCAGACCTAACCTAGACCTAACATGAATTATTCTATAAGATATTGAACGAAACCAGGTTTAATCGACAGTTTCAGTGTGGTACCACATTACTATGTGATCCAAACCAGAAAATAACCCAGCATCTGTTCAACGAGTATGTGAAGTGTGCGAAAGTATGAGTCTGATGAGGTCAAATCCCAGACCTATCCCAGACCTAACATGCGTTGTCCTCTAAGATATTGATGGAAACCAGGTTTAATTGACTGTTTCAGTGTTGTACTTCATTACTACGTGATGCAATCCAGAAAAAGCCCAGGATCTAGCCATCAAGTATGAGAAATATGCGAAAGAACGACCCTGGTGAGAGCAAATCCCAGACCTAACCTAGACCTAACATGAATTATCCTCTAAAATATTTATCATGACCAGGTTTAATTGAATGTTTCAGTGTGGTACCACATTACTACGTGAACCAAACCAGAAAAAACCCAGGATCCGTTCAACAAGTATGTGGAGAATGCGAAAGTATGAGTCTGATGAGTGAAAATCTCGGGGCTAACCTAGACCTAACATGCGTTATCCTCTAAAATATTGATGCAAACCAGGTTTAATGGACTGTTTCAGTGTGGTACCACTTTACTACGTGATCCAAAGCAGAAAAAACCCTCGATCAGGTGAACATGTATGTTAAAACTGCGAAAGTATGACCCTGATGAGGGCAAATCCCAGGCCTAACCTAGACCTAACTTGCGTTATCCTCTAAAATATTGATCGAAACCAGGTTTAATTGACTGTTTCAGTGTGGTACCACATTACTACGTCATACAATCCAGAAACAGCCCAGGATCTAGCCATCAAGTATGAGAAATATGCGAAAGAATGTGCCTGATGACAGCAAATCCCAGACCTAACCTAGACCTAACATGAATTATTCTCTAAAATATTGATCGAAACCAGGTTTAATTGACTGGTTCAGTGTTGTACTTCATTACCTCGTGATGCAATCCAGAAAAAGCCCAGGATCTAGCCATCAAGTATGAGAAATATGCGAAAGAATGAGCCTGATGAGGGCAAATCCTAGACCTAACCCAGACCTAAGATGAGTTATCCTCTAAAATGTTTATCAAGACCAAGTTTAATTCAATGTTTCAGAATGGTATCACACTACTACGTGACCCAAACCAGAAAAAACCCAGGACCTGTTCAACAAGTATGTGAAAAACGCGAAAGTATGAGCCTGATGAGGGCAAATCCCGGACCTGTCCCAGACCTAACTTGCGTTATCCTCTAAAATAGTGATCGAAACCAGGTTTAATTGAATGTTTCAGTGTGGTACCGCATTACTACGTGATCCAAACCAGCAAAAACCCAGGATCCGTTCAACAAGTATGTGAAGAATGCGAAAGTATGAGTCTGATGAGTGAAAATCCCAGGCCTAACCTAGACCTAACATGCGTTATCTTCTAAAATATTGATCGAAAGCAGGTTTAATGGTCTGTTTCCGTGTGGTACCACATTACTACGTGATCCAAACCAGAAAAAGCCCAGAATCTGCCCATCAAGTATGAGAAATATGCGAATGTACGAGCCTGATGAGAGCAAATCCCAGACCTAACCTAGACCTAACATGAATTATTCTCTAAAATATTGATCCAAACCAGGTTTAATGGACTGTTTCAGTGTGGTACCACTTTACTACGTGATCCAAAGCAGAAAAAACCCTCGATCAGGTCTACATGTATGTTGAAACTGCGAAAGTATGACCCTGATCAGGGCAAATCCCAGGCCTAACCTAGACCTAACATGCGCTGTCCTCTAAAATACTGATGGAAACCAGGTTTAATTGACTGTATCAGTGTTGTACTTCATTACTACGTGATGCAATCCAGAAAAAGCCCAGGATCTAGCCATCAAGTATGAGAAATATGCGAAAGAACGAGCCTGGTGAGAGCAAATCCCAGACCTAACCTAGACCTAACATGAATTATCCTCTAAAATATTTATCATGACCAGGTTTAATTGAATGTTTCAGTGTGGTACCACATTACTACGTGAAGCAAACCAGAAAATAACCCAGGATCTGTTCAACGAGTATGTGAAGTGTGCGAAAGTATGAGTCTGATGAGTGAAAATCCCAGGCCTAACCAAGACCTAACTTGCGTTATCCTCAAAACTATTGATCGAAACCTGGTTTAATTCGCTGTTTCAGCGTGGTACCACATTACTACGTCATACAATCCAGAAACTGCCCAGGATCTAGCCATCAGGTATGAGAAATATGCGAAAGAATGAGCCTGATGAGAGCAAATCCTAGACCTAACCTAGACCTAACATGAATTATTCTATAAGATATTGAACGAAACCAGGTTTAATCGACTGTTTCAGTGTGGTACCACATTACTATGTGATCCAAACCAGAAAATAACCCAGGATCTGTTCAACGAGTATGTGAAGTGTGCGAAAGTATGAGTCTGATGAGGTCAAATCCCAGACCTATCCCAGACCTAACATGCGTTGTCCTCTAAGATATTGATGGAAACCAGGTTTAATTGACTGTTTCAGTGTTGTACTTCATTACTACGTGATGCAATCCAGAAAAAGCCCAGGATCTAGCCATCAAGTATGAGAAATATGCGAAAGAACGAGCCTGGTGAGAGCAAATCCCAGACCTGACCTAGACCTAACATGAATTATCCTCTAAAATATTTATCATGACCAGGTTTAATTGAATGTTTCAGTGTGGTACCACATTACTACGTGAACCAAACCAGAAAAAACCCAGGATCCGTTCAACAAGTATGTGGAGAATGCGAAAGTATGAGTCTGATGAGTGAAAATCTCGGGGCTAACCTAGACCTAACATGCGTTATCCTCTAAAATATTGATGCAAACCAGGTTTAATGGACTGTTTCAGTGTGGTACCACTTTACTACGTGATCCAAAGCAGAAAAGACCCTCGATCAGGTGAACATGTATGTTAAAACTGCGAAAGTATGATCCTGATGAGGGCAAATCCCAGGCCTAACCTAGACCTAAGTTGCGTTATCCTCTAAAATATTGATGGAAACCTGGTTTAATCGACTGTTTCAGTGTGGTACCACATTACTATGTGATCCAAACCAGAAAATAACACAGGATCTGTTCAACGAGTATGTGAAGAAAGCGAAACTATGAGTCTGATGAGGGCTAATCCCAGACCTATCCCAGACCTAACTTGCGATGTCCTCTAAAATATTGATCGAAACCAGGTTTAATTGACTGTTTTATTGTGGTACCACACTACTACGGGATCCAAACCAGAAAAAACCCAGGATCTGTTCAACAAGTATGTGAAAAACGCGAAAGTATGAGCCTGATGAGGGCAAATCCCAGACCTATCCCAGACCTAACTTGCGTTGTCCTCTAAAATATTGATGGAAACCAGGTTTAATTGATTGTTTCAGTGTGGTCCCACATTACTACGTGATCCAAACCAGAAAAAACCCAGGATCTGTTCAACATGTATGAGAAATATGCGAAAGAATGAGCCTGATGGGAGCAAATCCCAGATCTAACCTAGACCTAACATGAATTATTCTCTAAAATATTGATCGAAACCAGGTTTAATTGACTGTTTCAGTGTGGTCCCACATTTCTACGTGATCCAAACCAGAAAAAACCCAGTATCCGTTCAACAAGTATGTGAAGAATGCGAAAGTATGAGTCTGATGAGTGAAAATCCCAGGCCTAACCTAGACCTAACGTGCGTTATCCTCTAAAATATTGATCGAAACCTGGTTTAATCGACTGTTTCACTTTGGTACCACATTACTATGTGATCCAAACCAGAAAATAACCCAGGATCTGTTCAACGAGTATGTGAAGAATGCGAAAGTATGAGTCTGATGGGAGCAAATCCCAGACCTAACCTAGACCTAACATGAATTATTCTCTAAAATATTGATCGAAACCATGTTTAATTGACTGTTTCAGTGTGGTCCCATATTACTACGTGATCCAAACCAGAAAAAACCCAGGATCCTTTCAACAAGTATGTGAAGTGTGCGAAAGTATGAGTCTGATGAGGTCAAATCCCAGACCAATCCCAGACTTAACTTGCGTTATCCTCTAAGATATTGATCGAAACCAGGTTTAATCGTCTGTTTCAGTGTGGTACCACATTACTACGTGATCCAAACCAGAAAAATCCCAGGATCAGTTCAACAAGTATGAGAAGAATGCGAAAGTATGAGTCTGATGAGTGAAAATCCCAGACCTAACCTAGACCTAACATGCGTTATCCTCAAAAATAATGGTCGAAACATGGTTTAATCGACTGTTTCAGTGTGGTACCACATTACTATGTGATCCAAACCAGAAAATAACACAGGATCTGTTCAACGAGTATGTGAAGAAAGCGAAAGTATGAGTCTGATGAGGGCAAATCCCATACCTATCCCAGACCTAACTTGCGATGTCCTCTAAAATATTGATCGAAACCAGGTGTAATTGACTGTTTTATTGTGGTACCACACTACTACGGGATCCAAACCAGAAAAAACCCAGGATCTGTTCAACAAGTATGTGAAAAACGCGAAAGTAAGAGCCTGATGAGGGCAAATCCCAGACCTATCCCAGACCTAACTTGCGTTGTCCCCTAAAATATTGATGGAAACCAGGTTTAATTGATTGTTTCAGTGTGGTCCCACATTACTACGTGATCCAAACCAGAAAAAACCCAGGATCTGTTCAACATGTATGAGAAATATGCGAAAGAATGAGCCTGATGGGAGCAAATCCCAAACCTAACCTAGACCTAACATGAATTATTCACTGAAATATTGATCGAAACCAGGTTTAATTGACTGTTTCAGTGTGGTCCCACATTACTACGTGATCCAAACCAGAAAAAACGCAGTATCCGTTCAACAAGTATGTGAAGAATGCGAAAGTATGAGTCTACTGAGTGAAAATCCCAGGCCTAACCTAGATCTAACATGCGTTATCCTCTAAAATATTGATCGAAACCTGGTTTAATCGACTGTTTCACTGTGGTACCACATTACTATGTGATCCAAACCAGAAAATAACCCAGGATCTGTTCAACGAGTATGTGAAGGATGCGAAAGTATGAGTCTGATGGGAGCAAATCCCAGACCTAACCTAGACCTAACATGAATTATTCTCTAAAATATTGATCGAAACCAGGTTTAATCGACTGTTTCAGTGTGGTCCCACATTACTACGTGATCCAAACCAGAAATAACCCAGGATCCGTTCAACAAGTATGTGAAGAATGCGAAAGTATGAGTCTGATGAGTGAAAATCCCAGGCCTAACCTAGACCTAACATGCGTTATCCTCAAAAATATTGATCGAAACCTGGTTTAATCGACTGTTTCAGTGTGGTACCACATTACTATGTGATCCAAACCAGAAAAAACCCAGGATCCGTTCAACGAGTATGTGAAGTGTGCGAAAGTATGAGTCTGATGAGGTCAAATCCCAGACCTATCCCAGACCTAACATGCGTTGTCCTCTAAGATATTGATGGAAACCAGGTTTAATTGACTGTTTCAGTGTTGTACTTCATTACTACGTGATGCAATCCAGAAAAAGCCCAGGATCTAGCCATCAAGTATGAGAAATATACGAAAGAACGAGCCTGGTGAGAGCAAATCCCAGACCTAACCTAGACCTAACATGAATTATCCTCTAAAATATTTATCATGACCAGGTTTAATTGAATGTTCCAGTGTGGTACCACATTACTACGTGAACCAAACCAGAAAATAACCCAGGATCTGTTCAACGAGTATGTGAAGTGTGCGAAAGTATGAGTCTGATGAGCGAAAATCCCAGGCCTAACCTAGACCTAACATGCGTTATCCTCAAAACTATTGATCGAAACCTGGTTTAATTCGCTGTTTCAGCGTGGTACCACATTACTACGTCATACAATCCAGAAACAGCCCAGGATCTACCCATCAGGTATGAGAAATATGCGAAAGAATGAGCCTGATGGGAGCAAATCCCAGACCTAACCTAGACCTAACATGAATTATTCTATAAGATATTTAACGAAACCAGGTTTAATCGACTGTTTCAGTGTGGTACCACATTACTATGTGATCCAAACCAGAAAATAACCCAGGATCTGTTCAACGAGTATGTGAAGTGTGCGAAAGTATGAGTCTGATGAGGTCAAATCCCAGACCTATCCCAGACCTAACATGCGTTGTCCTCTAAGATATTGATGGAAACCAGGTTTAATTGACTGTTTCAGTGTTGTACTTCATTACTACGTGATGCAATCCAGAAAAAGCCCAGGATCTAGCCATCAAGTATGAGAAATATGCGAAAGAACGAGCCTGGTGAGAGCAAATCCCAGACCTAACCTAGACCTAACATGAATTTTCCTCTAAAATATTTATCATGACCAGGTTTAATTGAATGTTTCAGTGTGGTACCACATTACTACGTGAACCAAACCAGAAAAAACCCAGGATCCGTTCAACAAGTATGTGGAGAATGCGAAAGTATGAGTCTGATGAGTGAAAATCTCGGGGCTAACCTAGACCTAACATGCGTTATCCTCTAAAATATTGATGCAAACCAGGTTTAATGGACTGTTTCAGTGTGGTACCACTTTACTACGTGATCCAAAGCAGAAAAAACCCTCGATCAGGTGAACATGTATGTTAAAACTGCGAAAGTATGACCCTGATGAGGGCAAATCCCAGGCCTAACCTAGACCTAACTTGCGTTATCCTCTAAAATATTGATCGAAACCAGGTTTAATTGCCTGTTTCAGTGTGGTACCACATTACTACGTCATACAATCCAGAAACAGCCCAGGATCTAGCCATCAAGTATGAGAAATATGCGAAAGAATGTGCCTGATGAGAGCAAATCCCAGACCTAACCTAGACCTAACATGAATTATTCTCTAAAATATTGATCGAAACCAGGTTTAATTGACTGGTTCAGTGTTGTACTTCATTACCTCGTGATGCAATCCAGAAAAAGCCCAGGATCTAGCCATCAAGTATGAGAAATATGCGAAAGAATGAGCCTGATGAGGGCAAATCCTAGACCTAACCCAGACCTAAGATGAGTTATCCTCTAAAATGTTTATCAAGACCAAGTTTAATTCAATGTTTCAGAATGGTATCACACTACTACGTGACCCAAACCAGAAAAAACCCAGGACCTGTTCAACAAGTATGTGAAAAACGCGAAAGTATGAGCCTGATGAGGGCAAATCCCGGACCTGTCCCAGACCTAACTTGCGTTATCCTCTAAAATAGTGATCGAAACCAGGTTTAATTGAATGTTTCAGTGTGGTACCGCATTACTACGTGATCCAAACCAGCAAAAACCCAGGATCCGTTCAACAAGTATGTGAAGAATGCGAAAGTATGAGTCTGATGAGAGAAAATCCCAGGCCTAACCTAGACCTAACATGCGTTATCTTCTAAAATATTGATCGAAAGCAGGTTTAATGGTCTGTTTCCGTGTGGTACCACATTACTACGTGATCCAAACCAGAAAAAGCCCAGAATCTGCCCATCAAGTATGAGAAATATGCGAATGTACGAGCCTGAAAAGAGCAAATCCCAGACCTAACCTAGACCTAACATGCGCTGTCCTCTAAAATACTGATGGAAACCAGGTTTAATTGACTGTTTCAGTGTTGTACTTCATTACTACCTGATCCAATCCAGAAAAAGCCCAGGATCTAGCCATCAAGTATGAGAAATATGCGAAAGAATGAGCCTGATGAGAGAAAATCGCAGACCTAACCTAGACCTAACATGAATTATTCTCTAAAATATTGGTCGAAACCAGGTTTAATTGACTGATTCAGTGTGGTCCCACATTACTACGTGATCCAAACCAGAAAAAACCCAGGATCCGTTCAACGAGTATGTGAAGTGTGCGAAAGTAAGAGTCTGATGAGGTCAAATCCCAGACCTATCCCAGACCTAACATGCGTTGTCCTCTAAGATATTGATGGAAACCAGGTTTAATTGACTGTTTCAGTGTTGTACTTCATTACTACGTGATGCAATCCAGAAAAAGCCCAGGATCTAGCCATCAAGTATGAGAAATATGCGAAAGAACGAGCCTGGTGAGAGCAAATCCCAGACCTAACCTAGACCTAACATGAATTAACCTCTAAAATATTTATCATGACCAGGTTTAATTGAATGTTTCAGTGTGGTACCACATTACTACGTGAACCAAACCAGAAAAAACCCAGGATCCGTTCAACAAGTATGTGGAGAATGCGAAAGTATGAGTCTGATGAGTGAAAATCTCGGGGCTAACCTAGACCTAACATGCGTTATCCTCTAAAATATTGATGCAAACCAGGTTTAATGGACTGTTTCAGTGTGGTACCACTTTACTACGTGATCCAAAGCAGAAAAAACCCTCGATCAGGTGAACATGTATGTTAAAACTGCGAAAGTATGATCCTGATGAGGGCAAATCCCAGGCCTAACCTAGACCTAAGTTGCGTTATCCTCTAAAATATTGATGGAAACCAGGTTTAATTGACTGTTTCAGTGTTGTACTTCATTTCTACGTGATGCAATCCAGAAAAAGCCCAGGATCTAGCCATCAAGTATGTGATGTGTGCGAAAGTATGAGTCTGATGAGGGCTAATCCCAGACCTATCCCAGACCTAACCTGCGTTATCCTCTAAAATATTTATCCAGACCAGGTTTCATTGTATGTTTCAGTGTGGTACCACATTACTACGTGATCCAATCCAGAAAAAACCAGGATCCGTTCAACAAGTATGTGAAGAATGCGAAAGTATGAGTCTGATGAGTGAAAATCCCAGACCTAACCTAGACCTAACATGTGTTATCCTCAAAAATATTGATCGAAACCTGGTTTAATCGACTGTTTCACTGTGGTACCACACTACTACAGGATCCAAACCAGAAAAAACCCAGGATCTGTTCAACATGTATGAGAAATATGCGAAAGAATGAGCCTGATGGGAGCAAATCCCAGACCTAACCTAGACCTAACATGAATTATTCTCTAAAATATTGATCGAAACCAGGTTTAATTGACTGTTTCAGTGTGGTCCCACATTACTACGTAATCCAAACCAGAAAAAACCCAGTATCCGTTCAACAAGTATGTGAAGAATGCGAAAGTATGAGTCTGATGAGTGAAAATCCCAGGCCTAACCTAGACCTAACGTGCGTTATCCTCTAAAATATTGATCGAAACCTGGTTTAATCGACTGTTTCACTGTGGTACCACATTACTATGTGATCCAAACCAGAAAATAACCCAGGATCTGTTCAACGAGTATGTGAAGAATGCGAAAGTATGAGTCTGATGGGAGCAAATCCCAGACCTAACCTAGACCTAACATGAATTATTCTCTAAAATATTGATCGAAACCAGGTTTAATTGAATGTTTCAGTGTGGTACCGCATTACTAGGTGATCCAAACCAGCAAAAACCCAGGATCCGTTCAACAAGTATGTGAAGAATGCGAAAGTATGACCCTGATCAGGGCAAATCCCAGGCCTAACCTAGACCTAACATGCGCTGTCCTCTAAAATACTGATGGAAACCAGGTTTAATTGACTGTTTCAGTGTTGTACTTCATTACTACCTGATCCAATCCTGAAAAAGCCCAGGATCTAGCCATCAAGTATGAGAAATATGCGAAAGAATGAGCCTGACGAGAGAAAATCGCAGACCTAACCTAGACCTAACATGAATTATTCTCTAAAATATTGGTCGAAACCAGGTTTTATTGACTGATTCAGTGTGGTCCCACATTACTACGTGATCCAAACCAGAAAAAACCCAGGATCCGTTCAACGAGTATGTGAAGTGTGCGAAAGTATGAGTCTGATGAGCGAAAATCCCAGGCCTAACCTAGACCTAACATGCGTTATCCTCAAAACTATTGATCGAAACCTGGTTTAATTCGCTGTTTCAGCGTGGTACCACATTACTACGTCATACAATCCAGAAACAGCCCAGGATCTACCCATCAGGTATGAGAAATATGCGAAAGAATGAGCCTGATGGGAGCAAATCCCAGACCTAACCTAGACCTAACATGAATTATTCTATAAGATATTTAACGAAACCAGGTTTAATCGACTGTTTCAGTGTGGTACCACATTACTATGTGATCCAAACCAGAAAATAACCCAGGATCTGTTCAACGAGTATGTGAAGTGTGCGAAAGTATGAGTCTGATGAGGTCAAATCCCAGACCTATCCCAGACCTAACATGCGTTGTCCTCTAAGATATTGATGGAAACCAGGTTTAATTGACTGTTTCAGTGTTGTACTTCATTACTACGTGATGCAATCCAGAAAAAGCCCAGGATCTAGCCATCAAGTATGAGAAATATGCGAAAGAACGAGCCTGGTGAGAGCAAATCCCAGACCTAACCTAGACCTAACATGAATTTTCCTCTAAAATATTTATCATGACCAGGTTTAATTGAATGTTTCAGTGTGGTACCACATTACTACGTGAACCAAACCAGAAAAAACCCAGGATCCGTTCAACAAGTATGTGGAGAATGCGAAAGTATGAGTCTGATGAGTGAAAATCTCGGGGCTAACCTAGACCTAACATGCGTTATCCTCTAAAATATTGATGCAAACCAGGTTTAATGGACTGTTTCAGTGTGGTACCACTTTACTACGTGATCCAAAGCAGAAAAAACCCTCGATCAGGTGAACATGTATGTTAAAACTGCGAAAGTATGACCCTGATGAGGGCAAATCCCAGGCCTAACCTAGACCTAACTTGCGTTATCCTCTAAAATATTGATCGAAACCAGGTTTAATTGCCTGTTTCAGTGTGGTACCACATTACTACGTCATACAATCCAGAAACAGCCCAGGATCTAGCCATCAAGTATGAGAAATATGCGAAAGAATGTGCCTGATGAGAGCAAATCCCAGACCTAACCTAGACCTAACATGAATTATTCTCTAAAATATTGATCGAAACCAGGTTTAATTGACTGGTTCAGTGTTGTACTTCATTACCTCGTGATGCAATCCAGAAAAAGCCCAGGATCTAGCCATCAAGTATGAGAAATATGCGAAAGAATGAGCCTGATGAGGGCAAATCCTAGACCTAACCCAGACCTAAGATGAGTTATCCTCTAAAATGTTTATCAAGACCAAGTTTAATTCAATGTTTCAGAATGGTATCACACTACTACGTGACCCAAACCAGAAAAAACCCAGGACCTGTTCAACAAGTATGTGAAAAACGCGAAAGTATGAGCCTGATGAGGGCAAATCCCGGACCTGTCCCAGACCTAACTTGCGTTATCCTCTAAAATAGTGATCGAAACCAGGTTTAATTGAATGTTTCAGTGTGGTACCGCATTACTACGTGATCCAAACCAGCAAAAACCCAGGATCCGTTCAACAAGTATGTGAAGAATGCGAAAGTATGAGTCTGATGAGAGAAAATCCCAGGCCTAACCTAGACCTAACATGCGTTATCTTCTAAAATATTGATCGAAAGCAGGTTTAATGGTCTGTTTCCGTGTGGTACCACATTACTACGTGATCCAAACCAGAAAAAGCCCAGAATCTGCCCATCAAGTATGAGAAATATGCGAATGTACGAGCCTGAAAAGAGCAAATCCCAGACCTAACCTAGACCTAACATGCGCTGTCCTCTAAAATACTGATGGAAACCAGGTTTAATTGACTGTTTCAGTGTTGTACTTCATTACTACCTGATCCAATCCAGAAAAAGCCCAGGATCTAGCCATCAAGTATGAGAAATATGCGAAAGAATGAGCCTGATGAGAGAAAATCGCAGACCTAACCTAGACCTAACATGAATTATTCTCTAAAATATTGGTCGAAACCAGGTTTAATTGACTGATTCAGTGTGGTCCCACATTACTACGTGATCCAAACCAGAAAAAACCCAGGATCCGTTCAACGAGTATGTGAAGTGTGCGAAAGTAAGAGTCTGATGAGGTCAAATCCCAGACCTATCCCAGACCTAACATGCGTTGTCCTCTAAGATATTGATGGAAACCAGGTTTAATTGACTGTTTCAGTGTTGTACTTCATTACTACGTGATGCAATCCAGAAAAAGCCCAGGATCTAGCCATCAAGTATGAGAAATATGCGAAAGAACGAGCCTGGTGAGAGCAAATCCCAGACCTAACCTAGACCTAACATGAATTAACCTCTAAAATATTTATCATGACCAGGTTTAATTGAATGTTTCAGTGTGGTACCACATTACTACGTGAACCAAACCAGAAAAAACCCAGGATCCGTTCAACAAGTATGTGGAGAATGCGAAAGTATGAGTCTGATGAGTGAAAATCTCGGGGCTAACCTAGACCTAACATGCGTTATCCTCTAAAATATTGATGCAAACCAGGTTTAATGGACTGTTTCAGTGTGGTACCACTTTACTACGTGATCCAAAGCAGAAAAAACCCTCGATCAGGTGAACATGTATGTTAAAACTGCGAAAGTATGATCCTGATGAGGGCAAATCCCAGGCCTAACCTAGACCTAAGTTGCGTTATCCTCTAAAATATTGATGGAAACCAGGTTTAATTGACTGTTTCAGTGTTGTACTTCATTTCTACGTGATGCAATCCAGAAAAAGCCCAGGATCTAGCCATCAAGTATGTGATGTGTGCGAAAGTATGAGTCTGATGAGGGCTAATCCCAGACCTATCCCAGACCTAACCTGCGTTATCCTCTAAAATATTTATCCAGACCAGGTTTCATTGTATGTTTCAGTGTGGTACCACATTACTACGTGATCCAATCCAGAAAAAACCAGGATCCGTTCAACAAGTATGTGAAGAATGCGAAAGTATGAGTCTGATGAGTGAAAATCCCAGACCTAACCTAGACCTAACATGTGTTATCCTCAAAAATATTGATCGAAACCTGGTTTAATCGACTGTTTCACTGTGGTACCACACTACTACAGGATCCAAACCAGAAAAAACCCAGGATCTGTTCAACATGTATGAGAAATATGCGAAAGAATGAGCCTGATGGGAGCAAATCCCAGACCTAACCTAGACCTAACATGAATTATTCTCTAAAATATTGATCGAAACCAGGTTTAATTGACTGTTTCAGTGTGGTCCCACATTACTACGTAATCCAAACCAGAAAAAACCCAGTATCCGTTCAACAAGTATGTGAAGAATGCGAAAGTATGAGTCTGATGAGTGAAAATCCCAGGCCTAACCTAGACCTAACGTGCGTTATCCTCTAAAATATTGATCGAAACCTGGTTTAATCGACTGTTTCACTGTGGTACCACATTACTATGTGATCCAAACCAGAAAATAACCCAGGATCTGTTCAACGAGTATGTGAAGAATGCGAAAGTATGAGTCTGATGGGAGCAAATCCCAGACCTAACCTAGACCTAACATGAATTATTCTCTAAAATATTGATCGAAACCAGGTTTAATTGAATGTTTCAGTGTGGTACCGCATTACTAGGTGATCCAAACCAGCAAAAACCCAGGATCCGTTCAACAAGTATGTGAAGAATGCGAAAGTATGACCCTGATCAGGGCAAATCCCAGGCCTAACCTAGACCTAACATGCGCTGTCCTCTAAAATACTGATGGAAACCAGGTTTAATTGACTGTTTCAGTGTTGTACTTCATTACTACCTGATCCAATCCTGAAAAAGCCCAGGATCTAGCCATCAAGTATGAGAAATATGCGAAAGAATGAGCCTGACGAGAGAAAATCGCAGACCTAACCTAGACCTAACATGAATTATTCTCTAAAATATTGGTCGAAACCAGGTTTTATTGACTGATTCAGTGTGGTCCCACATTACTACGTGATCCAAACCAGAAAAAACCCAGGATCCGTTCAACGAGTATGTGAAGTGTGCGAAAGTATGAGTCTGATGAGGTCAAATCCCAGACCTATCCCAGACCTAACATGCGTTGTCCTCTAAGATATTGATGGAAACCAGGTTTAATTGACTGTTTCAGTGTTGTACTTCATTACTACGTGATGCAATCCAGAAAAAGCCCAGGATCTAGCCATCAAGTATGAGAAATATGCGAAAGAACGAGCCTGGTGAGAGCAAATCCCAGACCTAACCTAGACCTAACATGAATTATCCTCTAAAATATTTATCATGATCAGGTTTAATTGAATGTTTCAGTGTGGTACCACATTACTACGTGAACCAAACCAGAAAAAACCCAGGATCCGTTCAACAAGTATGTGGAGAATGCGAAAGTATGAGTCTGATGAGTGAAAATCTCGGGGCTAACCTAGACCTAACATGCGTTATCCTCTAAAATATTGATGCAAACCAGGTTTAATGGACTGTTTCAGTGTGGTACCACTTTACTACGTGAACCAAAGCAGAAAAAACCCTCGATCAGGTGAACATGTATGTTAAAACTGCGAAAGTATGATCCTGATGAGGGCAAATCCCAGGCCTAACCTAGACCTAAGTTGCGTTATCCTCTAAAATATTGATGGAAACCTGGTTTAATCGACTGTTTCAGTGTGGTACCACATTACTATGTGATCCAAACCAGAAAATAACACAGGATCTGTTCAACGAGTATGTGAAGAAAGCGAAACTATGAGTCTGATGAGGGCTAATCCCAGACCTATCCCAGACCTAACTTGCGATGTCCTCTAAAATATTGATCGAAACCAGGTTTAATTGACTGTTTTATTGTGGTACCACACTACTACGGGATCCAAACCAGAAAAAACCCAGGATCTGTTCAACAAGTATGTGAAAAACGCGAAAGTATGAGCCTGATGAGGGCAAATCCCAGACCTATCCCAGACCTAACTTGCGTTGTCCTCTAAAATATTGATGGAAACTAGGTTTAATTGATTGTTTCAGTGTGGTCCCACATTACTACGTGATCCAAACCAGAAAAAACCCAGGATCTGTTCAACATGTATGAGAAATATGCGAAAGAATGAGCCTGATGGGAGCAAATCCCAGACCTAACCTAGACCTAACATGAATTATTCTCTAAAATATTGATCGAAACCAGGTTTAATTGACTGTTTCAGTGTGGTCCCACATTACTACGTGATCCAAACCAGAGAAAACCCAGTATCCGTTCAACAAGTATGTGAAGTGTGCGAAAGTATGAGTCTGATGAGGTCAAATCCCAGACCAATCCCAGACTTAACTTGCGTTATCCTCTAAGATATTGATCGAAACCAGGTTTAATCGTCTGTTTCAGTGTGGTACCACATTACTACGTGATCCAAACCAGAAAAATCCCAGGATCAGTTCAACAAGTATGAGAAGAATGCGAAAGTATGAGTCTGATGAGTGAAAATCCCAGACCTAACCTAGACCTAACATGCGTTATCCTCAAAAATAATGGTCGAAACCTGGTTTAATCGACTGTTTCAGTGTGGTACCACATTACTATGTGATCCAAACCAGAAAATAACACAGGATCTGTTCAACGAGTATGTGAAGAAAGCGAAAGTATGAGTCTGATGAGGGCAAATCCCATACCTATCCCAGACCTAACTTGCGATGTCCTCTAAAATATTGATCGAAACCAGGTTTAATTGACTGTTTTATTGTGGTACCACACTACTACGGGATCCAAACCAGAAAAAACCCAGGATCTGTTCAACAAGTATGTGAAAAACGCGAAAGTAAGAGCCTGATGAGGGCAAATCCCAGACCTATCCCAGACCTAACTTGCGTTGTCCCCTAAAATATTGATGGAAACCAGGTTTAATTGTTTGTTTCAGTGTGGTCCCACATTACTACGTGATCCAAACCAGAAAAAACCCAGGATCTGTTCAACATGTATGAGAAATATGCGAAAGAATGAGCCTGATGGGAGCAAATCCCAAACCTAACCTAGACCTAACATGAATTATTCACTGAAATATTGATCGAAACCAGGTTTAATTGACTGTTTCAGTGTGGTCCCACATTACTACGTGATCCAAACCAGAAAAAACGCAGTATCCGTTCAACAAGTATGTGAAGAATGCGAAAGTATGAGTCTACTGAGTGAAAATCCCAGGCCTAACCTAGATCTAACATGCGTTATCCTCTAAAATATTGATCGAAACCTGGTTTAATCGACTGTTTCAGCGTGGTACCACATTACTACGTCATACAATCCAGAAACAGCCCAGGATCTAGCCATCAGGTATGAGAAATATGCGAAAGAATGAGCCTGATGAGAGCAAATCCCAGACCTAACCTAGACCTAACATGAATTATTCTATAAGATATTGAACGAAACCAGGTTTAATCGACTGTTTCAGTGTGGTACCACATTACTATGTGATCCAAACCAGAAAATAACCCAGGATCTGTTCAACGAGTATGTGAAGTGTGCGAAAGTATGAGTCTGATGAGGTCAAATCCCAGACCTATCCCACACCTAACATGCGTTGTCCTCTAAGATATTGATGGAAACCAGGTTTAATTGACTGTTTCAGTGTTGTACTTCATTACTACGTGATGCAATCTAGAAAAAGCCCAGGATCTAGCCATCAAGTATGAGAAATATGCGAAAGAACGAGCCTGGTGAGAGCAAATCCCAGACCTAACCTAGACCTAACATGAATTATCCTCTAAAATATTTATCATGACCAGGTTTAATTGAATGTTTCAGTGTGGTACCACATTACTACGTGAACCAAACCAGAAAAAACCCAGGATCCGTTCAACAAGTATGTGGAGAATGCGAAAGTATGAGTCTGATGAGTGAAAATCTCGGGGCTAACCTAGACCTAACATGCGTTATCCTCTAAAATATTGATGCAAACCAGGTTTAATGGACTGTTTCAGTGTGGTACCACTTTACTACGTGATCCAAAGCAGAAAAAACCCTCGATCAGGTGAACATGTATGTTAAAACTGCGAAAGTATGACCCTGATGAGGGCTATTCCCAGGCCTAACCTAGACCTAACTTGCGTTATCCTCTAAAATATTGATCGAAACCAGGTTTAATTGCCTGTTTCAGTGTGGTACCACATTACTACGTCATACAATCCAGAAACAGCCCAGGATCTAGCCATCAAGTATGAGAAATATGCGAAAGAATGAGCCTGATGAGGGCAAATCCTAGACCTAACCCAGACCTAAGATGAGTTATCCTCTAAAATGTTTATCAAGACCAAGTTTAATTCAATGTTTCAGAATGGTATCACACTACTACGTGACCCAAACCAGAAAAAACCCAGGACCTGTTCAACAAGTATGTGAAAAACGCGAAAGTATGAGCCTGATGAGGGCAAATCCCGGACCTGTCCCAGACCTAACTTGCGTTATCCTCTAAAATAGTGATCGAAACCAGGTTTAATTGAATGTTTCAGTGTGGTACCGCATTACTACGTGATCCAAACCAGCAAAAACCCAGGATCCGTTCAACAAGTATGTGAAGAATGCGAAAGTATGAGTCTGATGAGAGAAAATCCCAGGCCTAACCTAGACCTAACATGCGTTATCTTCTAAAATATTGATCGAAAGCAGGTTTAATGGTCTGTTTCCGTGTGGTACCACATTACTACGTGATCCAAACCAGAAAAAGCCCAGAATCTGCCCATCAAGTATGAGAAATATGCGAATGTACGAGCCTGAAAAGAGCAAATCCCAGACCTAACCTAGACCTAACATGCGCTGTCCTCTAAAATACTGATGGAAACCAGGTTTAATTGACTGTTTCAGTGTTGTACTTCATTACTACCTGATCCAATCCAGAAAAAGCCCAGGATCTAGCCATCAAGTATGAGAAATATGCGAAAGAATGAGCCTGATGAGAGAAAATCGCAGACCTAACCTAGACCTAACATGAATTATTCTCTAAAATATTGGTCGAAACCAGGTTTAATTGACTGATTCAGTGTGGTCCCACATTACTACGTGATCCAAACCAGAAAAAACCCAGGATCCGTTCAACGAGTATGTGAAGTGTGCGAAAGTATGAGTCTGATGAGGTCAAATCCCAGACCTATCCCAGACCTAACATGCGTTGTCCTCTAAGATATTGATGGAAACCAGGTTTAATTGACTGTTTCAGTGTTGTACTTCATTACTACGTGATGCAATCCAGAAAAAGCCCAGGATCTAGCCATCAAGTATGAGAAATATGCGAAAGAACGAGCCTGGTGAGAGCAAATCCCAGACCTAACCTAGACCTAACATGAATTATCCTCTAAAATATTTATCATGACCAGGTTTAATTGAATGTTTCAGTGTGGTACCACATTACTACGTGAACCAAACCAGAAAATAACCCAGGATCTGTTCAACGAGTATGTGAAGTGTGCGAAAGTATGAGTCTGATGAGTGAAAATCCCAGGCCTAACCTAGACCTAACATGCGTTATCCTCAAAACTATTGATCGAAACCTGGTTTAATTCGCTGTTTCAGCGTGGTACCACATTACTACGTCATACAATCCAGAAACAGCCCAGGATCTAGCCATCAGGTATGCGAAATATGCGAAAGAATGAGCCTGATGAGAGCAAATCCCAGACCTAACCTAGACCTAACATGAATTATTCTATAAGATATTGAACGAAACCAGGTTTAATCGACTGTTTCAGTGTGGTACCACATTACTATGTGATCCAAACCAGAAAATAACCCAGGATCTGTTCAACGAGTATGTGAAGTGTGCGAAAGTAAGAGTCTGATGAGGTCAAATCCCAGACCTATCCCAGACCTAACATGCGTTGTCCTCTAAGATATTGATGGAAACCAGGTTTAATTGACTGTTTCAGTGTTGTACTTCATTACTACGTGATGCAATCCAGAAAAAGCCCAGGATCTAGCCATCAAGTATGAGAAATATGCGAAAGAACGACCCTGGTGAGAGCAAATCCCAGACCTAACCTAGACCTAACATGAATTATCCTCTAAAATATTTATCATGACCAGGTTTAATTGAATGTTTCAGTGTGGTACCACATTACTACGTGAACCAAACCAGAAAAAACCCAGGATCCGTTCAACAAGTATGTGGAGAATGCGAAAGTATGAGTCTGATGAGTGAAAATCTCGGGGCTAACCTAGACCTAACATGCGTTATCCTCTAAAATATTGATGCAAACCAGGTTTAATGGACTGTTTCAGTGTGGTACCACTTTACTACGTGATCCAAAGCAGAAAAAACCCTCGATCAGGTGAACATGTATGTTAAAACTGCGAAAGTATGATCCTGATGAGGGCAAATCCCAGGCCTAACCTAGACCTAAGTTGCGTTATCCTCTAAAATATTGATGGAAACCAGGTTTAATTGACTGTTTCAGTGTTGTACTTCATTTCTACGTGATGCAATCCAGAAAAAGCCCAGGATCTAGCCATCAAGTATGTGATGTGTGCGAAAGTATGAGTCTGATGAGGGCTAATCCCAGACCAATCCCAGACCTAACCTGCGTTATCCTCTAAAATATTTATCCAGACCAGGTTTCATTGAATGTTTCAGTGTGGTACCACATTACTACGTGATCCAATCCAGAAAAAACCAGGATCCGTTCAACAAGTATGTGAAGAATGCGAAAGTATGAGTCTGATGAGTGAAAATCCCAGACCTAACCTAGACCTAACATGCGTTATCCTCAAAAATATTGATCGAAACCTGGTTTAATCGACTGTTTCACTGTGGTACCACACTACTACGGGATCCAAACCAGAAAAAACCCAGGATCTGTTCAACATGTATGAGAAATATGCGAAAGAATGAGCCTGATGGGAGCAAATCCCAGACCTAACCTAGACCTAACATGAATTATTCTCTAAAATATTGATCGAAACCAGGTTTAATTGACTGTTTCAGTGTGGTCCCACATTACTACGTGATCCAAACCAGAAAAAACCCAGTATCCGTTCAACAAGTATGTGAAGAATGCGAAAGTATGAGTCTGATGAGTGAAAATCCCAGGCCTAACCTAGACCTAACGTGCGTTATCCTCTAAAATATTGATCGAAACCTGGTTTAATCGACTGTTTCACTGTGGTACCACATTACTATGTGATCCAAACCAGAAAATAACCCAGGATCTGTTCAACGAGTATGTGAAGAATGCGAAAGTATGAGTCTGATGGGAGCAAATCCCAGACCTAACCTAGACCTAACATGAATTATTCTCTAAAATATTGATCGAAACCAGGTTTAATTGAATGTTTCAGTGTGGTACCGCATTACTACGTGATCCAAATCAGCAAAAACCCAGGATCCGTTCAACAAGTATGTGAAGAATGCGAAAGTATGAGTCTGGTGAGTGAAAATCCCAGGCCTAACCTAGACCTAACATGTGTTATCTTCTAAAATATTGATCGAAAGCAGGTTTAATGGGGTGTTTCAGTGTGGTACCACATTACTACGTGATCCAAACCAGAAAAATCCCAGGATCAGTTCAACAAGTATGAGAAGAATGCGAAAGTATGAGTCTGATGAGTGAAAATCCCAGACCTAACCTAGACCTAACATGCGTTATCCTCAAAAATAATGATCGAAACCTGGTTTAATCGACTGTTTCAGTGTGGTACCACTTTACTACGTGATCCAAAGCAGAAAAAACCCTCGATCAGGTCTACATGTATGTTGAAACTGCGAAAGTATGACCCTGATCAGGGCAAATCCCAGGCCTAACCTAGACCTAACATGCGCTGTCCTCTAAAATACTGATGGAAACCAGGTTTAATTGACTGTTTCAGTGTTGTACTTCATTACTACCTGATCCAATCCTGAAAAAGCCCAGGATCTAGCCATCAAGTATGAGAAATATGCGAAAGAATGAGCCTGATGAGAGAAAATCGCAGACCTAACCTAGACCTAACATGAATTATTCTCTAAAATATTGGTCGAAACCAGGTTTAATTGACTGATTCAGTGTGGTCCCACATTACTACGTGATCCAAACCAGAAAAAACCCAGGATCCGTTCAACGAGTATGTGAAGTGTGCGAAAGTATGAGTCTGATGAGGTCAAATCCCAGACCTATCCCAGACCTAACATGCGTTGTCCTCTAAGATATTGATGGAAACCAGGTTTAATTGACTGTTTCAGTGTTGTACTTCATTACTACGTGATGCAATCCAGAAAAAGCCCAGGATCTAGCCATCAAGTATGAGAAATATGCGAAAGAACGAGCCTGGTGAGAGCAAATCCCAGACCTAACCTAGACCTAACATGAATTATCCTCTAAAATATTTATCATGATCAGGTTTAATTGAATGTTTCAGTGTGGTACCACATTACTACGTGAACCAAACCAGAAAAAACCCAGGATCCGTTCAACAAGTATGTGGAGAATGCGAAAGTATGAGTCTGATGAGTGAAAATCTCGGGGCTAACCTAGACCTAACATGCGTTATCCTCTAAAATATTGATGCAAACCAGGTTTAATGGACTGTTTCAGTGTGGTACCACTTTACTACGTGAACCAAAGCAGAAAAAACCCTCGATCAGGTGAACATGTATGTTAAAACTGCGAAAGTATGATCCTGATGAGGGCAAATCCCAGGCCTAACCTAGACCTAAGTTGCGTTATCCTCTAAAATATTGATGGAAACCTGGTTTAATCGACTGTTTCAGTGTGGTACCACATTACTATGTGATCCAAACCAGAAAATAACACAGGATCTGTTCAACGAGTATGTGAAGAAAGCGAAACTATGAGTCTGATGAGGGCTAATCCCAGACCTATCCCAGACCTAACTTGCGATGTCCTCTAAAATATTGATCGAAACCAGGTTTAATTGACTGTTTTATTGTGGTACCACACTACTACGGGATCCAAACCAGAAAAAACCCAGGATCTGTTCAACAAGTATGTGAAAAACGCGAAAGTATGAGCCTGATGAGGGCAAATCCCAGACCTATCCCAGACCTAACTTGCGTTGTCCTCTAAAATATTGATGGAAACTAGGTTTAATTGATTGTTTCAGTGTGGTCCCACATTACTACGTGATCCAAACCAGAAAAAACCCAGGATCTGTTCAACATGTATGAGAAATATGCGAAAGAATGAGCCTGATGGGAGCAAATCCCAGACCTAACCTAGACCTAACATGAATTATTCTCTAAAATATTGATCGAAACCAGGTTTAATTGACTGTTTCAGTGTGGTCCCACATTACTACGTGATCCAAACCAGAGAAAACCCAGTATCCGTTCAACAAGTATGTGAAGAATGCGAAAGTATGAGTCTGATGAGTGAAAATCCCAGGCATAACCTAGACCTAACGTGCGTTATCCTCTAAAATATTGATCGAATCCTGGTTTAATCGACTGTTTCACTTTGGTACCACATTACTATGTGATCCAAACCAGAAAATAACCCAGGATCTGTTCAACGAGTATGTGAAGAATGCGAAAGTATGAGTCTGATGGGAGCAAATCCCAGACCTAACCTAGACCTAACATGAATTATTCTCTAAAATATTGATCGAAACCATGTTTAATTGACTGTTTCAGTGTGGTCCCATATTACTACGTGATCCAAACCAGAAAAAACCCAGGATCCGTTCAACAAGTATGTGAAGTGTGCGAAAGTATGAGTCTGATGAGGTCAAATCCCAGACCAATCCCAGACTTAACTTGCGTTATCCTCTAAGATATTGATCGAAACCAGGTTTAATCGTCTGTTTCAGTGTGGTACCACATTACTACGTGATCCAAACCAGAAAAATCCCAGGATCAGTTCAACAAGTATGAGAAGAATGCGAAAGTATGAGTCTGATGAGTGAAAATCCCAGACCTAACCTAGACCTAACATGCGTTATCCTCAAAAATAATGGTCGAAACCTGGTTTAATCGACTGTTTCAGTGTGGTACCACATTACTATGTGATCCAAACCAGAAAATAACACAGGATCTGTTCAACGAGTATGTGAAGAAAGCGAAAGTATGAGTCTGATTCCCTCAGGGGCTGCCAGCCTTTCAGCTGCAGTACGGGCTTAACGAACCCGGGGTACCCGAGTCATACACACACCGTAAGCCTCCTGTTGGTCGTCACAACGACCCATTCACAATTCCCTATTGGTTTTGTGAATGGTACGTGACGGCAGGAGGAACGGGGGTCTTGGCTTAACCGCCTGGGCCACGAGTATGGCGACTCTATAAAATCGCCCTCCAATCCTAAGCTATGGTGCGCGGCGATGGGATGCATGGTTGGGGGAGAAGGCCCAATCCCAAGCGACCACCTCCGGGGAACCTGCCGAACCCCCGGAGTATATAGGCTTACCCGGGTAAGGCGGCTCTGCCCGGGCGGACCTTTCCTTCCGACCTGCTCGTGGGAATGTTATGGAGTTCAATATTACAACGGGGATGGGACGGGGTAAGTCAGAGGGGGAGGACGAAGGCGGTGTTGGGACTGGAGTGACGGCGCTCGCGCCGCCTCCAGCGCCTGGCCCGGCTTCGTGGAATGTGGAGGAGGACGACGAGACTGCGTCAGTCTCGTCCTTCTCCTCCACCAGGAGCCTCATAGGCTCTAAGAGGAAGAGGGCGGGGCAGGCCGTCGTCGAGGTGGGCGGGGCGATGAGCCCGTCGGTGAGGCTGAGTTGCCTCAGGGACGAGGTGACCGAGGAGATATCGGAGAGGATCTCCTCGTCCCTGAGGCGGGTGGAGAAAGTCGCCGCTGCCTGCGCCTTTAAGGGGCTGAAAAGCGGTGGCGCGGAGGCCCTGAGGGCCGCGGCGGAGGAAATGAGGGAGGCGGCGCGGGAGCTCAGGGGGCGGAACGCCCGTCTGCAGCTCCTGTTGGAGGAGGAGCGACAGGGGAGGAGGAGGGCAGAGGCGCTGTGGAACAGCGCGGCCCTCCCTCCCATCCTCCCTCCTCCTCCACCGCCGCGTCCCTCGGCGGAGGTAAATAAGCGGAGTGCGGCGGCAGTGGTGCGGGGCACCGCGGGCCCCTCCACCCGCACTCCGCCCGTGAAGAAGTCCCCGTCCTCCTCAGAAGACGATCTTCTGAGGAGGATTGGGGACATGATTGATGGCAAGCTGGCCGCCTTCCGGGAGGAGCTCCTCGCCGGAAGAGCGGTCAGCAGGAAGGCGGTGCCTCCCCGACCTGTTCCGGTACAGTCGGGGAAGGCAAAGAAGGGCGGAGTGAAGGCTCCGCCCAGCGTAGCGGCACCAGGGCCCCGGGTCGTGACCCCCAAGGGGGGTGGTGTACCCGTGGTCGCGGTGGTCGCGTCCTCCACAGCACCCTCCCAAGGGGGGGTGGCGTGGAGTGAGGTAGTGGGGCGGAAGGCGAAGCGGGCGGCGAGGAAGGCCTCGCAACCGCAGCCTCCGCCTCCGCCGGCGGCGGCCAAGGTAAAGGCCGCGAAGGTCGGGAAGGCACGACCAGGTCGTCCCCCAAAAACGGCAGCGGTGACGCTGACCGTTGCGCAGGGGGGCGACCTGACCCTCGCGGAGGCGATGCGGCTCGCCAGGGAGAATATCTCCCTGGAAGAGCTGGGCATCGCCTCCGTGAGGGCGAAGAGGGCCGTGACCGGGGGTCTCTTGCTGGAGATCCCCGGTGCAGAAGGCGGCGCGAAGGCGGATCGTCTCGCCCAGAGGCTCCGGGAGCAGCTGGGCGAGCGAGGTGTCCGGGTCGCCCGGCCCACGAAGCGCACGGAGATGCGCGTTTGTGGGCTGGACGACTCGGTCAGCGCACAGGATGTGTCCCGTGCCCTTGCGAGGGCGGGGGACTGTCCTGTGGAGGACCTGCGGATCGGAGAGATCCGCAGGTCGCCCTCCGGCCTCGGGTCGGTGTGGGCCCGGTGCCCCCTCTCCGCCGCCCGTAAGGTGGCGGAATCCGGGAGGGTGTTGGTGGGGTGGGTTTCGGCGCGAGTGGAAATCCTCGCGCCGCGCCCGCTCCAGTGTCACCGCTGCCTCGAATTGGGGCACGTGAGGCAGTGGTGCACCTCGCCGGTGGACCGCAGCGGTCAGTGTTACCGCTGCGGTGCCAAAGAGCACCGTGCGAGCCAGTGCTCGGCGGCCCCCCACTGCCCGCTGTGTGCGGACATGGGGAGGCCAGCCGATCACAGGGTGGGGAGCAAGAAGTGCTCCCCCCCCTCCCGGAAGGAGAGGAAGAGGCGGGCTGCACCGGCTCCGGTGCCGAGGGCGGTGGCATCGTCCTCCATGGAGGTGGACGGTGCTACGGGGACGGACGGCCGGGAGGAGGCTGGCGCGGCCATTAATTAATGCCGCCCCGCCTCCTCCTCCAGGCCAACCTCAACCACTGCCGCGCGGCACAGGACTTGATGTCCCAAGTCCTCGCGGAGTGGGGGGTTGGCCTGGCGGTCGCCGCCGAGCCGTACCGCGTCCCTGATCACCCTCATTGGGTGGGCGACGCGGACGGCTTGGTGGCGACGGTATGGGGAGGGGGCGACGGGTCCCCACCGTTCTCCTTGTTGGAGCGCGGTCGGGGATTCGTCGCCGTGGACTGGGGGGGAGTCGCTGTGGTGGGGTGCTACATTTCGCCCCGTAGCGGTCACGCTGCGTTCGAGCTGTACTTGGCCGAGGTCGCGGCATGCGTGCAGCGCTACGCGGCCCGGCCGGTGCTGGTCCTGGGGGATTTTAATGCCAAGTCGGTGGCTTGGGGATCCCCCAGGACCTCCGTTCGCGGCGGGATCCTGGGCGATTGGGCGGCGGGGCTCGACCTCCGGGTATTGAACCGGGGGTCGGAGCACACATGCGTGCGGCGATATGGGGGGTCCATCGTGGATGTTGGATTCGCGACCCCCAACGCCGTGCGCATGGTGTCGGGTTGGCACGTGGTCGCGGGGGCAGAGACACTCTCCGATCACCGGTACATCCGGATGGAGGTCTCTGCCGCCGCGAGTGCATCCCGACACGGCTGCCTGCGTGGCACCCCACCACGCCGCTGGGCGCTTCGGCGCCTGGACAAGGACGCCCTGATGGCAGCTGCCCTCGCTGCAACTTGGCCGCAGGGAGCGGCCGAGTTGCCGAGCATAGAGGAGGAGGTCGCCCGGCTCGGAGCATTGGTCGCGGGTATTTGCGACGCGGCGATGCCCCGGGTCGGGCGGGCTTCTCCTCGCCGGGCGGTGTACTGGTGGTCGGACGCGATCGCGGAGTTGCGAGTCGCGACTGTCCGCGCCCGACGCCAGTACACCCGCGCGCGCCGTCGTCAACGTACAGGCGACGGCGTGGCGCGAGCGAGGGCAACTGATGACCTGTATGGAGCATACCGCGTGGCGCGGGTTGCTCTGCAGGTCGCCATCAAACGTGCCAAGACCCAGGCATGGAAGGAGCTCCTCCAGACCCTTGATGACGATCCATGGGGGCGCCCATATAAGGTGGTGCTGAATAAGCTCCGCCCGTGGGCGCCCCCCGTCACCGAGGGTCTTGACCCCCGGCTGCTGGAGGACGTGGTCAATACACTCTTCCCAATTGGGGAGAGGGGACCGCGTCCTCCGGCGGCGGCGGCTGTCCCAGTGGAGTGGACGGCCGAGCTGGGGGTCACACAGGAGGAGCTGGCAGCGGCCATCAGACGGCTCGGGGTTCGTAACACGGCCCCGGGTCCGGATGGTGTGCCCGGCCGGGTTTGGGTCTTGACCCAGGGCGTCCTTGGGGCCGACCTCAGGCGGTTGTTCGACCGCTGCCTGAGGGACGGGCGATTCCCCCCCAGTTGGAAGGTGGCGAGGATGGTCCTCCTCCGGAAGGAGGGTCGGCCCGCGGAGTCTCCCTCCGGATACCGGCCCATTTGTCTCCTCGACGAGGTGGGCAAGCTCTTCGAGCGTGTGATTGCTGCCCGCCTCGTCGAGCACCTGTCGCGGGGTGATCCCGGTCTGGCCGACTGCCAGTTCGGTTTCCGGGGGGGCCGATCGACTATCGACGCGATACGTCGTGTGAGGGCCCTCTCGGAGGCGGCCGTCTCCCGGGGAGGGGTGGCATTGGCAATATCCTTGGATATTGCCAATGCCTTTAACACCCTCCCCTGGGAAGAGATAAGGAGGGGGCTCGAATATCATCGAGTCCCCCCTTGTCTCAGGGCGGTCGTCGGGGATTATCTCCGCGGCAGGTGGATCGAGTATCCCGGCCGGGATGGTGATATGCGGAGGGAGGTGTACTGCGGTGTTCCGCAGGGGTCGGTCCTCGGGCCACTCCTGTGGAACATCGCGTACGACTCGGTGTTGCGGGCCGGCCTCCCCGACGGCGTCAGCACGGTGTGTTATGCGGATGACACACTGGTGCTGGCCGTCGGGGCGCACTGGGGGAGGGCCATGCGTCGCGCGGAGGAGGGGTCGCAACGCGTCGTCGACCGGATCAGGGGGATGGGGATGACGGTGGCGGTCCATAAGACCGAGGTGATTGCGTTTCATTCACCTCGGCAGGATCCGCCACCCCCTCTGATTCGGGTGGGTGGGGCTGACATCGAGGTGAAGCCCCAGATCAGGTATCTAGGGCTGATCCTCGATAGCCACTGGCGTTTCGAGAAGCATTTCCGCTGCCTGGTCCCCCGGTTGGAAAGGATGGTTGCGGCTCTGGGCCGGATCCTGCCCAACCTGGGGGGCCCGGCGGGCCGAGTTCGTCGCCTCTATGTGGCAATGGTCCAGTCGGTGGCCCTATACGGGGCCCCCGTCTGGGCGGACGACCTGGCTGCCTCCCGGCGCAGCATGACTATGCTGCGTCGGGTGCAGAGGCGCATGGCGCTCAGGGTCGTCCGCGGGTATCGGACCATGTCACATGGGGCGGCGACGGTTCTAGCGGGGATGCCGCCCATGGACCTGCTCGCGCGGTCGCACGCGGTGATGTACCGGCACCGCGTCGACCGTCGCGCTGGGGTGGGGGCGGTCCCGGGCGGGCAGGAACCTGCTTGGGGCGATTTGAAGCGCCAGGCCCGGCAGTCCGTGTTGCTCGCGTGGCAGGAGCGGCTGGCTTTGCCAACCGCGGGGCACCGGACTTTCGGGGCTGTTCGGCCACTCCTGAAGGAGTGGCTGGACAGAGGCCATGGCAGCCTCACCTACCGGATGGCACAGGTATTTTCCGGGCATGGCAGCTTCGGAAGATACCTGTGCCGGATAGGGAAGGAGCCGACGGCGCGTTGCTGCCACTGCGACGCTGAGCAGGACACGGCGGATCATACCCTGGAGGTATGCCCCGCGTGGGAGGGGGAGCGCCGTGTCCTGGTCGGCGTCGTCGGGCGGGATGTCTCGCTGCCGGGCGTGGTGCGCGCCATGCTCGGCAGCGAGGAGAAGTGGAGGGCCGTGGCCTCCTTCTGCGAGAACGTAATGTTGCAGAAGGAGGCCGCGGGGAGGGAGCGCGAGCTTCAGCGGCGCGCAGCAGCTCGCGCTCGTGCGGTGGCCCGAGGTCGTCGCCCGGTCGCGAGGCGTCGCGGGCGGCCGCCTCGGCGTGGCGGATGACCTAGGCTGGGAGGGGGGTCCTGAGGAGACCCTCCTCCCGCCAGGCGGCGCCGGGTCGGACCGGTTGGGGGTAGGAGTGCCTCCCCCTACCGGTCCGACGCAAGGGGAGGCACCCTCGGCGGTCTGGTGCGGCCATGAACGCCCGGCCGCCGAGGGGTGGAAACGGGGTCGCGGGCGGTTGCGAGTTGGGGCTCGCAGCCGCCACTAAACGCGGCCCCGGGACGGATAGCGGCGGGATGGAGTGGCCCCGTCCCGCCGCTATGAGGCAGTGTGTCTACTGGGGGGACCGATTGTCCCCCCGGGGGATGGGCGCGAAAGCGCGGGCACGGGGAGGATACCGGAAGAATGCTTCGAGCGATTCCCGGTATCCTCCCAAAGCGTGCCGAAGGGTCACCGTGGGGTTTTTAGTGGGTAGGTCCCGCGCCTGTCGTTGTACGGGCGCGGGGAATCCCACACACCCCTCCCACCTCTCCCCAAGGAGGTGGGAGGGAGTCTTTCGAAGATTTTCCCCACGACAAAAAAAAAAAAAAAAAAAAAAAAAAAAAAAAAGTATGAGTCTGATGAGGGCAAATCCCATACCTATCCCAGACCTAACTTGCGATGTCCTCTAAAATATTGATCGAAACCAGGTTTAATTGACTGTTTTATTGTGGTACCACACTACTACGGGATCCAAACCAGAAAAAACCCAGGATCTGTTCAACAAGTATGTGAAAAACGCGAAAGTAAGAGCCTGATGAGGGCAAATCCCAGACCTATCCCAGACCTAACTTGCGTTGTCCCCTAAAATATTGATGGAAACCAGGTTTAATTGTTTGTTTCAGTGTGGTCCCACATTACTACGTGATCCAAACCAGAAAAAACCCAGGATCTGTTCAACATGTATGAGAAATATGCGAAAGAATGAGCCTGATGGGAGCAAATCCCAAACCTAACCTAGACCTAACATGAATTATTCACTGAAATATTGATCGAAACCAGGTTTAATTGACTGTTTCAGTGTGGTCCCACATTACTACGTGATCCAAACCAGAAAAAACGCAGTATCCGTTCAACAAGTATGTGAAGAATGCGAAAGTATGAGTCTACTGAGTGAAAATCCCAGGCCTAACCTAGATCTAACATGCGTTATCCTCTAAAATATTGATCGAAACCTGGTTTAATCGACTGTTTCACTGTGGTACCACATTACTATGTGATCCAAACCAGAAAATAACCCAGGATCTGTTCAACGAGTATGTGAAGGATGCGAAAGTATGAGTCTGATGGGAGCAAATCCCAGACCTAACCTAGACCTAACATGAATTATTCTCTAAAATATTGATCGAAACCAGGTTTAATTGACTGTTTCTGTGTGGTCCCACATTACTACGTGATCCAAACCAGAAAAAACCCAGGATCCGTTCAACAAGTATGTGAAGAATGCGAAAGTATGAGTCTGATGAGTGAAAATCCCAGGCCTAACCTAGACCTAACATGCGTTATCCTCAAAAATATTGATCGAAACCTGGTTTAATCGACTGTTTCAGTGTGGTACCACATTACTATGTGATCCAAACCAGAAAAAACCCAGGATCCGTTCAACGAGTATGTGAAGTGTGCGAAAGTATGAGTCTGATGAGGTCAAATCCCAGACCTATCCCAGACCTAACATGCGTTGTCCTCTAAGATATTGATGGAAACCAGGTTTAATTGACTGTTTCAGTGTTGTACTTCATTACTACGTGATGCAATCCAGAAAAAGCCCAGGATCTAGCCATCAAGTATGAGAAATATGCGAAAGAACGAGCCTGGTGAGAGCAAATCCCAGACCTAACCTAGACCTAACATGAATTATCCTCTAAAATATTTATCATGACCAGGTTTAATTGAATGTTCCAGTGTGGTACCACATTACTACGTGAACCAAACCAGAAAATAACCCAGGATCTGTTCAACGAGTATGTGAAGTGTGCGAAAGTATGAGTCTGATGAGTGAAAATCCCAGGCCTAACCTAGACCTAACATGCGTTATCCTCAAAACTATTGATCGAAACCTGGTTTAATTCGCTGTTTCAGCGTGGTACCACATTACTACGTCATACAATCCAGAAACAGCCCAGGATCTAGCCATCAGGTATGAGAAATATGCGAAAGAATGAGCCTGATGAGAGCAAATCCCAGACCTAACCTAGACCTAACATGAATTATTCTATAAGATATTGAACGAAACCAGGTTTAATCGACTGTTTCAGTGTGGTACCACATTACTATGTGATCCAAACCAGAAAATAACCCAGGATCTGTTCAACGAGTATGTGAAGTGTGCGAAAGTATGAGTCTGATGAGGTCAAATCCCAGACCTATCCCACACCTAACATGCGTTGTCCTCTAAGATATTGATGGAAACCAGGTTTAATTGACTGTTTCAGTGTTGTACTTCATTACTACGTGATGCAATCCAGAAAAAGCCCAGGATCTAGCCATCAAGTATGAGAAATATGCGAAAGAACGAGCCTGGTGAGAGCAAATCCCAGACCTAACCTAGACCTAACATGAATTATCCTCTAAAATATTTATCATGACCAGGTTTAATTGAATCTTTCAGTGTGGTACCACATTACTACGTGAACCAAACCAGAAAAAACCCAGGATCCGTTCAACAAGTATGTGGAGAATGCGAAGGTATGAGTCTGATGAGTGAAAATCTCGGGGCTAACCTAGACCTAACATGCGTTATCCTCTAAAATATTGATGCAAACCAGGTTTAATGGACTGTTTCAGTGTGGTACCACTTTACTACGTGATCCAAAGCAGAAAAAACCCTCGATCAGGTGAACATGTATGTTAAAACTGCGAAAGTATGACCCTGATGAGGGCTATTCCCAGGCCTAACCTAGACCTAACTTGCGTTATCCTCTAAAATATTGATCGAAACCAGGTTTAATTGCCTGTTTCAGTGTGGTACCACATTACTACGTCATACAATCCAGAAACAGCCCAGGATCTAGCCATCAAGTATGAGAAATATGCGAAAGAATGTGCCTGATGAGAGCAAATCCCAGACCTAACCTAGACCTAACATGAATTATTCTCTAAAATATTGATCGAAACCAGGTTTAATTGACTGGTTCAGTGTTGTACTTCATTACCTCGTGATGCAATCCAGAAAAAGCCCAGGATCTAGCCATCAAGTATGAGAAATATGCGAAAGAATGAGCCTGATGAGGGCAAATCCTAGACCTAACCCAGACCTAAGATGAGTTATCCTCTAAAATGTTTATCAAGACCAAGTTTAATTCAATGTTTCAGAATGGTATCACACTACTACGTGACCCAAACCAGAAAAAACCCAGGACCTGTTCAACAAGTATGTAAAAAACGCGAAAGTATGAGCCTGATGAGGGCAAATCCCGGAACTGTCCCAGACCTAACTTGCGTTATCCTCTAAAATAGTGATCGAAACCAGGTTTAATTGAATGTTTCAGTGTGGTACCGCATTACTACGTGATCCAAACCAGCAAAAACCCAGGATCCGTTCAACAAGTATGTGAAGAATGCGAAAGTATGAGTCTGATGAGTGAAAATCCCAGGCCTAACCTAGACCTAACATGCGTTATCTTCTAAAATATTGATCGAAAGCAGGTTTAATGGTCTGTTTCCGTGTGGTACCACATTACTACGTGATCCAAACCAGAAAAAGCTCAGAATCTGCCCATCAAGTATGAGAAATATGCGAATGTACGAGCCTGATGAGAGCAAATCCCAGACCTAACCTAGACCTAACATGAATTATTCTCTAAAATATTGATCCAAACCAGGTTTAATGGACTGTTTCAGTGTGGTACCACTTTACTACGTGATCCAAAGCAGAAAAAACCCTCGATCAGGTCTACATGTATGTTGAAACTGCGAAAGTATGACCCTGATCAGGGCAAATCCCAGGCCTAACCTAGACCTAACATGCGCTGTCCTCTAAAATACTGATGGAAACCAGGTTTAATTGACTGTTTCAGTGTTGTACTTCATTACTACCTGATCCAATCCAGAAAAAGCCCAGGATCTAGCCATCAAGTATGAGAAATATGCGAAAGAATGAGCCTGATGAGAGAAAATCGCAGACCTAACCTAGACCTAACATGAATTATTCTCTAAAATATTGGTCGAAACCAGGTTTAATTGACTGATTCAGTGTGGTCCCACATTACTACGTGATCCAAACCAGAAAAAACCCAGGATCCGTTCAACGAGTATGTGAAGTGTGCGAAAGTATGAGTCTGATGAGGTCAAATCCCAGACCTATCCCAGACCTAACATGCGTTGTCCTCTAAGATATTGATGGAAACCAGGTTTAATTGACTGTTTCAGTGTTGTACTTCATTACTACGTGATGCAATCCAGAAAAAGCCCAGGATCTAGCCATCAAGTATGAGAAATATGCGAAAGAACGAGCCTGGTGAGAGCAAATCCCAGACCTAACCTAGACCTAACATGAATTATCCTCTAAAATATTTATCATGACCAGGTTTAATTGAATGTTTCAGTGTGGTACCACATTACTACGTGAACCAAACCAGAAAAAACCCAGGATCCGTTCAACAAGTATGTGGAGAATGCGAAAGTATGAGTCTGATGAGTGAAAATCTCGGGGCTAACCTAGACCTAACATGCGTTATCCTCTAAAATATTGATGCAAACCAGGTTTGATGGACTGTTTCAGTGTGGTACCACTTTACTACGTGATCCAAAGCAGAAAAGCCCTCGATCAGGTGAACATGTATGTTAAAACTGCGAAAGTATGATCCTGATGAGGGCAAATCCCAGGCCTAACCTAGACCTAAGTTGCGTTATCCTCTAAAATATTGATGGAAACCAGGTTTAATTGACAGTTTCAGTGTGGTCCCATATTACTACGTGATCCAAACCAGAAAAAACCCAGGATCCGTTCAACAAGTATGTGAAGTGTGCGAAAGTATGAGTCTGATGAGGTCAAATCCCAGACCAATCCCAGACTTAACTTGCGTTATCCTCTAAGATATTGATCGAAACCAGGTTTAATCGTCTGTTTCAGTGTGGTACCACATTACTACGTGATCCAAACCAGAAAAATCCCAGGATCAGTTCAACAAGTATGAGAAGAATGCGAAAGTATGAGTCTGATGAGTGAAAATCCCAGACCTAACCTAGACCTAACATGCGTTATCCTCAAAAATAATGATCGAAACCTGGTTTAATCGACTGTTTCAGTGTGGTACCACATTACTATGTGATCCAAACCAGAAAATAACACAGGATCTGTTCAACGAGTATGTGAAGAAAGCGAAAGTATGAGTCTGATGAGGGCAAATCCCATACCTATCCCAGACCTAACTTGCGATGTCCTCTAAAATATTGATCGAAACCAGGTTTAATTTACTGTTTTATTGTGGTACCACACTACTACGGGATCCAAACCAGAAAAAACCCTGGATCTGTTCAACAAGTATGTTAAAGTACTAAGGGACTTTAACGTGGGTCCGGATGAGGGAACAGACAGGTAGAGAAACAGTTACAACTTTTACAAAAAAAGTTAAATTTATTTTACAAAATATAATGTATTACAAAACTAAAAATGTCAAAATAAATAAAAAGGAAAACAAAAATTGCGGAAAACACGGCTCACTTTTCCGGCCGGTCTCCTCTTTGCTTTCTCCTAATTCATTTACCTTGGTGGAGGCCTTCTGTAACACAATTGTACAGCAAAGTGTGAATATTTTGCGGACAGCTTACACGTTAACGCGCGCGTCAGCTGCTTATCTCGCGCTCCAGCGACAGTCTAGTGTGTTTGGAGGGGAGAGCTGCCTGGCAATTTAGCGCTCTAACCAGTGGACTGTATATTCTTTCTGGTCGATGAGATTCGTTTCTTACGATCTCACCGACGTGCACAACCGGGTAGATGAAGATCTCCTCCTATCTACCGGGTTCGCTCTCGCAATGCCACGGACGGGAAACCAAATGGAGGTTGTAAGGCTCCAAGAGGCTATATCCCGCGAGCACGCTCACCGTGCGAGTGGCGTCTGGACACCACCTACGCAAGAGGACGTCTTGTCCTGGTTCGGCTCCCTCGTCAGCTGCTCCTCAGGAGGGACCTGCGGCCTGCCTACGCAGCTGCCTAGCCAGCGATTCCTTTCAGCCAGGAATGCCCGACAGCCAGCCGTAGCGGCCTCGACGGCGGCTCCTTTAGTTCGAGGAACTGGCCTGCGGCTCGCCAGATTAGGACGAAATTCCCCTGCTAACCTATCCACCCTACTTTTACAGCCCAGTGTGGTCGACTCACAGCTGGTAGTAGGTGTAGAGGTGGGAGGAAGGCTCTTCGAACCCTTTGCTCCACCGTACGCTTAGGCTCTACTTATTGTCCCCTCACGACGGTATATTGGAACGGGTTCTCCGAAGCCCGATGCACGGAGAGCACCACGAGGTGATATCCTTCCTGAATATCTACCTTCCGGTTGCTCCTACGCCGTATAGCTCCAGACTGGTCGGTGAAACTTTCCACCCCACCGGTCGGTGTACTCTCTACGGTACACAGGACGGGTGGCTTCAGTGGGTTTCCTACGACTTCTACAAACGGTGAACTACCACCAGGCGATACTAGTATATCAGTATCAGCCTTCCAGTAGCTCTAACCGGATAATTGGAAGAAGACTCAAGGCGATCGACACCGAGTCTCCAACGTCGCAGTCGCATCCACGACCGGCAACGTTCAATCACACTCCTGCGTCTACGATCGCTTCACACCCGGCGTGCCGTGCGATCGCTACAACAACAGGCAGATTGTCCTATCTCTGGGAAAATCTCAAGTCACGATGACGAGATTTTCCACTAAATTATTACGCTGTCCACTTGCTGTTTCTATTTAAGAGCGAGCTTAGCTCACACTCTTCTGAGCTTCGATTGAAAACCGGAGCGAGATCGTAACTAGGTCTGCTCTGGATCACCGACGGCTCAGTACTGAAGCGTGACGATCTGCAAGCAGCCACGGCCCCGGCTAGCTCCGTCGCGCAGGCGCAGTACTGGTTAGCGACGCATCGCGCTGCTGGGCCCCGGGCAGCTCCTCGCTGCGTGGCCACGGTGCGGCGCTGCCGCGTTTCGTCTATCGACCTTTCTTCGATAGATCTCGTTTCTCTCTCTTTCTCGTCGCTAGCAACACAATTCCTAGAATTTCTCTCAAAACTCGAGAATTCCCGTGAAGCTAACTGGAAAAACCACGTAAATAGCCGCGGTATACAAAACTGAACGATGGAAAATTTCCACGTCAGCACAACCATCTAGAATTCCGCGAATTCAATATAGATACGGGCATCGCGGCCGAGTTTCTCCGTCTCGGACTCACGCGATATTTAAACATACCGCCCCCCTTGCACGAATTGTGCAACACTAAGAGGACGCGGCTGACCCGTACGGCAATGATTTTATGCGAACCGAGAAAGAGAGGCGCGCACTTTCAATTCAAAAAATTTCAAATTTTTCTAATAATTAAAAGTACTTACGACTGTCCCGGGGCGGCTCCACTCAGGAACCGCATTGTCGTCATGAGCATTTGATCTGCTAATGCTCGCGTCGTGGCCTCCACCGTTTCGAGCGTTCCTGGTTGGCGCCACGGACGCCTCCTCGCTCGGCGTGGGCCGGGTGATTGTGTTGGCCGATATCCGGAAGTACCGGGCATTTCCCCTCGGCTCGTCCCCGCTTGGCAGGGGTAAGGAGCTTCCGGTGTGGCTGCCTTACGCCTTCTCTTCTTGTGCCGTGGAGCAGGTCTGGCAGGGCCGACTGCCGCGGCTGTCTCCTTCGGCGGCATAGCAGCTGCCGATGTGGCCGGTGCAGCGGCTGAACCCGCCGCAGCTGGGTCCTGGGCTGGTCTCACCGGCTTCTCGGGTTTCCACGAGCTGTGGAGGAGTCGTCCTCCAGGCGCCCACCGGAGGATGTATTTTCCTCCAGGTAACTCCACCTGGTGCCTTCCGCCCTCCTCCATTACCCTGGCGGGTACCCGTACCCTGTCCAGGCCGAGGGTAACTTCGACCTCCTGGTCGAGATTGAGCACCGGTTCCTGCTGTCTAGCTGGTGTACCGGCCTCCTCTCCGATTCGCATAATTCGGTCGAACCGAAGATCGATCTCAGGATCTCCTGAGATCAAAATTGTGCCCTCTTCGTTGCTCGTGTCGCTCATCGTGGCTAGAAGTTGACTAATGGCAAGATGGCTCCGTTCGGAGCGCAGATTCAGTCGAGTTGTTTGCGTTGCTAGGCAACCCGTACCTCAGATCTGGCCGTAGCAACGGCGGATAGATAGACGTGAATCCTGGTTGCTAAGGACGCGGTGGTACCTCACCGTACAATATCCTTGCCCGATTGATGCTGTATTTCCTATGTTTCCTCGACAGCGACGTTGCCATTTGTCGCTACCGTGGAAAAATCCACAGGCAATTTACACAACCGAGTAATTGGTCGTGTAAAAGCAGATTTCGCCGTGCGTATTTTAACAACACGCGCGTGCCCATCCTGTCCCGAATAAACCTCTTCTATTCGTCCCATATCCCATTGATTAGGGGGAAGCAGAGGATTCTGCACTAAAACCAGATCGTTGATTTTTAGTTGTTCTTGGACAGTACGCCATTTATACCGGTTTTGAAGTTGCGTGAGATAATCACGCGACCAATGTTTCCAGATTTGTTCGTGAAACTTCTGAATCGCCCTCCAACGTGTAAGACGTGAGGTATGCTCAGTTTCCACGGACTTTGTCGGAAGTGCATTTAATGGACCGCCGACTAAAAAATGGCCCGGTGTTAGCGGGGCATAATCATCTGGACTATCACTCATAGCAGCGATCGGCCGAGAGTTTAAACTCGCCTCGATCTTACAGAGTAAAGTCTGCATTTCCTCGCTGGTAGGAGTGAATTCGCCCAGAGTGCGTTTTAGGTGATATTTCACCGATTTCACCCCGGCCTCCTGCATGCCTCCAAAATGAGGTGCACTCGGTGGGTTGAATTTCCACCTTATTCCTTTCTGACCGCATTTACTACGCATTTCTGGTGTATCATACACTGCCTTGAAATTTTCGCGTAATTCTCGATCGGCACCGACAAAGTTAGTTCCGTTGTCACTGAAAATACAGGACGGAACCCCCCTTCGTGCTATAAACCGATCCAGTGCGGCCAGAAAAGCACTCGTCGTATAATCGTGGACGAGTTCTATATGAACAGCTTTTGTCGCGTAGCAGACGAAAACTGCAATGTATGCCTTATGGGCTGTTTTTCCTCGACCGGCGGAATCACGGACTCGAAAGGGTCCCGCGTAATCTATTCCGCAGTTTGAAAAAACTCTCGCCTCGCAGCAACGCTCCGGAATCAAATCCTGCATGATTTGCGTGGAGGTTTTTGCCCTCCATCTCACGCATCGCATGCATTCGTGGATGATCGTTCGTGCCGCGTTTCGGCAGCCAAGGATCCAAAATTTTTGCCTTACGGTATACATGGTTAATTGCAAGCCCCCATGCAACGTGTCCACGTGGCACTGCCTTATAATCAACGTGGATACGTGATGTCTCGGCAGGATTATGGGGTGCTTTGTTTCCCATGTTAATACGGCATTCACCAGTCTTCCCCCGACTCTCAAAACATCTTTGTCGTCGAGAAAAGGGTTTAAACTTTTCAGCGGGGATTTTAACGGAATTTCCCGGCGTTCTTTTAAACACCGGTACTCTTTTGCAAAGTGTGTACGCTGTAGATAGCGAGCAACTCGTTCGGTTGCAAGCTGCATCTCAGCCGCTTCCACATGCTTATCAGCATACAGTCTGCGTTCACCGTGCAGCGGTCTCCTCAGTCGGAGACAGTAAGCGGTTACGCGAAGTAGTTTATGCCAGTTCGAAAACCGGAATACAAATTCCCATTCCGTTTTCGGAGTGGTTACATGGGCATGCACTGTGCGCTTACCTTCTTCGGTCTCAACTGCCGAAGGTGATTTTGGCCAACAATCCTCCGATTGTTTAAGCCAAGATGGTCCAGAAATCCACAATTTTGATTGAAGAAGTTCCGCTGCGTCCACTCCTCGCGAATTTAAATCCGCGGGATTGGATCGTGTGGGAACGTGCCTCCATTCAGCCTTGGGAAGAAGTGTCTGGACTTTCGACACACGGTTGGCTATTAAAACCTTCCATGTGGAGGCATGCTTTCTCAACCAAGCTAGTGTAATCGTGGAATCTGTCCAACAGATTATTCGATCGACTTTCAACGAAAGTGACCTTTCCACGTGCACTATAAGCTCGGCGAGCAATACCGCGCCATTCAATTCCAGAACAGGAATCGACTGCGTTTTAATTGGTGCTACTCGCGTTTTCGCCATTATCAATGTCGTGGAAATGACATTGTTCATCGCGGTCACTCGTAAATAAGTAACTGCTGAGTAGGCAGCGAGCGAAGCGTCACAGAATCCATGGATTTCCACGGAAATTGTGTCTGCTCCGTAATGAATCCATCTAGGGATCTTCAATTTCTTCAAGCTGCCCCAATCCACGCAAAACGTGTTCCACGTCTTTAGCGTATTCGCGGAGATTTGATCGTCCCACTGGATTTTCTCCAGCCATTGGGACTGCATCAAAATCTTCGCACGAATCAGGACTGGTGATAACCAGCCGAGTGGATCGAACAACTTGGCTATTTCCGAGAACAAATTTCTTTTGGTCATCGGCACTGCAGACGGCTGAAACCGTTGCAGATTGAAATAAAAATAATCACCTGACGGTATCCACCGTAAACCGAGCACCTTTAATTCGGAATCGTCGAACAAGGTGAGGTCAACGGCGTGGGAGTGTGCTCTCTGGGGGATATTGCGCAATACTTGAGGCGAATTTCCTGCCCATTTTCGCAGATTGAATCCTCCTCCTTGTAAGAGCTCGCAAACTTGAATACGAATTTGCTCTAATAAGGATGTGTCGGATGCTCCCATAAATACATCGTCTACATAAACGTCCTTCTCGAGTATCGGAGCGGCCAGGGGATACTTATGACCGTCCTGATTTTTTAACTCGAGCAGAGTTCTCATGGACAAATACGGCGCGCACGCCGTCCCGTAAGTTACGGTGTTTAACTCGAATGCACTAAGCTGTTCGATACCGGGTGCACGCCATAGGATGCACTGATAGCGGCGATCCTGTGGGGCGACGAGAATCTGTCGAAACATTTTCTCAATGTCTGCCACCAACACGTATTCATACAAACGCCATCGTGTCAAAACTGACGTGATGTCGTTCTGTAGTTTCGGACCTACGTGCAGAAGGTCGTTCAGCGAACTACCACCCGTAGTTCGGCTGGTCGCATTGAAAACGACTCTCAAACGAGTCGTTGCACTTTCATCTCGTATGACCGCTCGATGCGGAATGTAGAGCCTGGTTGTGTCAATGGTCTCGATTCGAGTCATATGACCCAGGTCTTCATATTCCGCGAGAAACTCACTGTATTCTCGCACGAGATTCTGGTCAACATCCAATTTTTTCCTCAGCCTCGTGAGAGCGGAGAGAGCAATACGGAAGGAATCTCCCAGTACTGCATCCGGTCTCGGGTGGGCGAGAGGTAATCGGACAACGAATCGTCCTGTCGCATCTCGTGCGACGGTGTTTCGGAAGTACGCTTCGCATTCCTCTTCTGCCTGCGTGCGTACCGAGGCCGAAGGAATTTCTTCGACTTCCCAAAACCTTCGAATCGCAGTATCCAGCGATTCGAGGATGCTGCAGTGCAACGTTCTTATGGTTTTGCCCATTTTTCCCGCTGCTCTTATCGGACCGGATACGATCCAGCCGAATGCGGTTTCCTGGGCAATTGGGCCCGTACGACTTACTCGACGAAAACCAGGTCGAATAACTTGAGCGTACAAGTCTGCTCCGATCAGCACCTCAATCGCTTGACCGATAGCAGGGTCGGGGTCTGCGAGCGGCAGGTGACTCAGCGCGTCATATTCGAGCACGCTTGTCGACGGCGAGGCGTAATTCGTGATCTTATGCACGACATACGCTCTCGTCTCCATCGTCGGTTCGTCACCTTGCACCGCTCCCAGACGCAATTCGACACTATGTCTTATCTTTTGGGTAGTGCCGCCCCCCAAGCCCGTTACAGTGGCTGGAGTTTTTCTCCGCTTAAATTTGAGATCATTCGTCAAATTTGCGGAGACAAAAGACGACTCTGACCCTTGGTCCACCAGTGCGCGTACGATACGCGACGCACCGTTGTCCCCATACACCCGCACTTTCGCCGTTGCGAGCAGCACAGACCTCGGCGTGTCGGCACCAGTCGCGGTACAATGCGACGTACCGGCCTGAGGTGTTGCAGCGGGTGGCGGCGCGTTGCTTTTCGTACGCTCGGCTTGGTATGGCCGGCGCGCTGGGCCTGCAGGCCGCTTTTGCTCACGTCTTTCTCCCGAAATCGCTGTCGTCGTTTTCCGACGTTCGATTTCGCGTCCCGACGTCTCCAAATGCAACAGGGTATGGTGTCTACCCTTGCATTTATAGCATACCTGCCCGCTTCGACAAAGCCCAGCCTCATGGCCGGACGAGATGCAATTCACGCACCACCTATTATCTTTCACATATTGCAAGCGATGGTAAGGCCTCAAGCGCAGAAAAGCACGACAGTGTACTATTCCGTGCTTGAGCTCGCAAAACTTGCAATTCTCGCCTGAATCTTGATGGCTTTCCATCACGGCGTTGTGACTCTGCACCTTGGATTTTGGTGGGATATTTTTCTCAGCTTTGCTCTGTCCTCCGCTCACCATGGTGATGGCTCGAGCATGCACCTCCAGAAATTCCACTAACTCGTTAAACGAAGGGAATTTTGTGGAGAGCTTCTGGGACATTTCCCACTCTAAGTTGAGAGACCCTTCAAGCTTGCTTTTGATCGCATGGGCCAGCAGCCAATCTCGCTGCTCTCGGTAAGTGCCCTGCTTTTCAAAAACAGCGAAAGCCTGTTTGAAGACGATGGTGACCTGTTGTAAGCTAGTCAGGTCATCCTTCTTAATCGTCTTCATTTTGGTCAACTGATCAATTAGGTTGGCGATCACAATACGTGGCAGCCCGAATTGCTCTTTCAGGGTTCGCCACGCTACCTCGAAATTACCCTCGGTAATTTCCAGGTGTGCGATCGCCGCCAGTGCCTGATCTTCCACACAGGCGTTCAGATACTGCAGTCGATGCACATCTGAAAGCCTCGGGTTCTCTATCACACTAGCGGTGAACAGATCCTCAAAATGGTTCCATTTACGAGGATCCCCGCCAAATCTATGGAGACGTTGCTTTGGGAGTTCAATGGCAACATCGTGCTGGCTGACGGACGACACCGAGGTTTTCTGATCCTCGGCGAGTTTGGTCAGCTCCGCGGCAACGTACGCCTGGAACTCCATGAACATCGTCTCCCATGCTTCAAGTCCACCCTTGATCACGAAGTTGCTTAATTCGCACTTCGCAGGTGGATATTTCCTCCGAACAGCCAAATACTGATCAACAGCTTCCTTGTACTGTTCGGATACAGAGTCGAGCTTCGACTTGAGAAGTATCTCATTGTATTGAGCTCGACCGCGTTTCTTTAAATTAGCAATCGACCGTGACATCGCTTCAAATCGGGAGGTCAGGTCATCGAAATCGATTTCGATCTCGCTACGACCGGCCTCTCTGGACAATGCCATGGTGATTGTGTTGTTCGAGGATTGAAAATCGACTCGAAATTCGCCCCGTAAGTAACAACTTACGTAAACGTAATTCTAACTCTCTACTGTCTTTTCTACCTCGAATCCGGCTCGAAGGACCAAATGTTAAAGTACTAAGGGACTTTAACGTGGGTCCGGATGAGGGAACAGACAGGTAGAGAAACAGTTACAACTTTTACAAAAAAAGTTAAATTTATTTTACAAAATATAATGTATTACAAAACTAAAAATGTCAAAATAAATAAAAAGGAAAACAAAAATTGCGGAAAACACGGCTCACTTTTCCGGCCGGTCTCCTCTTTGCTTTCTCCTAATTCATTTACCTTGGTGGAGGCCTTCTGTAACACAATTGTACAGCAAAGTGTGAATATTTTGCGGACAGCTTACACGTTAACGCGCGCGTCAGCTGCTTATCTCGCGCTCCAGCGACAGTCTAGTGTGTTTGGAGGGGAGAGCTGCCTGGCAATTTAGCGCTCTAACCAGTGGACTGTATATTCTTTCTGGTCGATGAGATTCGTTTCTTACGATCTCACCGACGTGCACAACCGGGTAGATGAAGATCTCCTCCTATCTACCGGGTTCGCTCTCGCAATGCCACGGACGGGAAACCAAATGGAGGTTGTAAGGCTCCAAGAGGCTATATCCCGCGAGCACGCTCACCGTGCGAGTGGCGTCTGGACACCACCTACGCAAGAGGACGTCTTGTCCTGGTTCGGCTCCCTCGTCAGCTGCTCCTCAGGAGGGACCTGCGGCCTGCCTACGCAGCTGCCTAGCCAGCGATTCCTTTCAGCCAGGAATGCCCGACAGCCAGCCGTAGCGGCCTCGACGGCGGCTCCTTTAGTTCGAGGAACTGGCCTGCGGCTCGCCAGATTAGGACGAAATTCCCCTGCTAACCTATCCACCCTACTTTTACAGCCCAGTGTGGTCGACTCACAGCTGGTAGTAGGTGTAGAGGTGGGAGGAAGGCTCTTCGAACCCTTTGCTCCACCGTACGCTTAGGCTCTACTTATTGTCCCCTCACGACGGTATATTGGAACGGGTTCTCCGAAGCCCGATGCACGGAGAGCACCACGAGGTGATATCCTTCCTGAATATCTACCTTCCGGTTGCTCCTACGCCGTATAGCTCCAGACTGGTCGGTGAAACTTTCCACCCCACCGGTCGGTGTACTCTCTACGGTACACAGGACGGGTGGCTTCAGTGGGTTTCCTACGACTTCTACAAACGGTGAACTACCACCAGGCGATACTAGTATATCAGTATCAGCCTTCCAGTAGCTCTAACCGGATAATTGGAAGAAGACTCAAGGCGATCGACACCGAGTCTCCAACGTCGCAGTCGCATCCACGACCGGCAACGTTCAATCACACTCCTGCGTCTACGATCGCTTCACACCCGGCGTGCCGTGCGATCGCTACAACAACAGGCAGATTGTCCTATCTCTGGGAAAATCTCAAGTCACGATGACGAGATTTTCCACTAAATTATTACGCTGTCCACTTGCTGTTTCTATTTAAGAGCGAGCTTAGCTCACACTCTTCTGAGCTTCGATTGAAAACCGGAGCGAGATCGTAACTAGGTCTGCTCTGGATCACCGACGGCTCAGTACTGAAGCGTGACGATCTGCAAGCAGCCACGGCCCCGGCTAGCTCCGTCGCGCAGGCGCAGTACTGGTTAGCGACGCATCGCGCTGCTGGGCCCCGGGCAGCTCCTCGCTGCGTGGCCACGGTGCGGCGCTGCCGCGTTTCGTCTATCGACCTTTCTTCGATAGATCTCGTTTCTCTCTCTTTCTCGTCGCTAGCAACACAATTCCTAGAATTTCTCTCAAAACTCGAGAATTCCCGTGAAGCTAACTGGAAAAACCACGTAAATAGCCGCGGTATACAAAACTGAACGATGGAAAATTTCCACGTCAGCACAACCATCTAGAATTCCGCGAATTCAATATAGATACGGGCATCGCGGCCGAGTTTCTCCGTCTCGGACTCACGCGATATTTAAACAAAGTATGTGAAAAACGCGAAAGTAAGAGCCTGATGAGGGCAAATCCCAGACCTATCCCAGACCTAACTTGCGTTGTCCCCTAAACTATTGATGGAAACCAGGTTTAATTGATTGTTTCAGTGTGGTCCCACATTACTACGTGATCCAAACCAGAAAAAACCCAGGATCTGTTCAACATGTATGAGAAATATGCGAAAGAATGAGCCTGATGGGAGCAAATCCCAGACCTAACCTAGACCTAACATGAATTATTCACTGAAATATTGATCGAAACCAGGTTTAATTGACTGTTTCAGTGTGGTCCCACATTACTACGTGATCCAAACCAGAAAAAACGCAGTATCCGTTCAACAAGTATGTGAAGAATGCGAAAGTATGAGTCTACTGAGTGAAAATCCCAGGCCTAACCTAGACCTAACATGCGTTATCCTCTAAAATATTGATCGAAACCTGGTTTAATCGACTGTTTCACTGTGGTACCACATTACTATGTGATCCAAACCAGAAAATAACCCAGGATCTGTTCAACGAGTATGTGAAGGATGCGAAAGTATGAGTCTGATGGGAGCAAATCCCAGGCCTAACCTAGACCTAACATGCGTTATCCTCTAAAATGTTTATCAAGACCAAGTTTAATTGAATGTTTCAGTGTGGTATCACACTACTACGTGACCCAAACCAGAAAAAACCCAGGATCTGTTCAACAAGTATGTGAAAAACGCGAAAGTATGAGCCTGATGAGGGCAAATCCCGGACCTGTCCCAGACCTAACTTGCGTTATCCTCTAAAATATTGGTCGAAACCAGGTTTAATTGACTGATTCAGTGTGGTACCACATTACTACGTGATCCAAACCAGAAAAAACCCAGGATGTGTTCAACAAGTATGTGAAAAACGCGAAACTGTGAGCCTGATGAGGGCAAATCTTAGACCTAACCCAGACCTGAGATGCGTTATCCTCTAAAATATTTATCCAGACCAGGTTTCATTGAGTGTTTCAGTGTGGTACCACTTTACTACGTGATACAAAGCAGAAACAGCCCAGGATCTAGCCATGAAGTATGAGAAATATGCGAAAGTATGAGCCTGATGAGGGCAAATCCTAGACGTAACCCAGACCTAACATGCGTTATCCTCTAAAATATTTATCAAGACCAGGTTTAATTGAATGTTTCAGTGTGGTACCACATTACTACGTGATCCAAACCAGAAAAAACCCAGGATCCGTTCAACAAGTATGTGAAGAATGCGAATGTATGAGTCTGATCAGTGTAAATCTCAGGCCTTACCTAGACCTAACTTGCGTTATTTTCTAAAATATTGATCGAAACCAGGTTTAGTTGACTGTTTCAGCGTGGTACCACATTACTACGTGATACAATGCAGAAACAGCCCAGGATCTAGCCATGAAGTATGAGAAATATGCGAAAGTATGAGCCTGATGAGGGCAAATCCTAGACCTAACCCAGACCTAACATGCGTTATCCTCTAAAATATTTATCAAGACCAGGTTTCATTGAATGTTTCAGTGTGGTACCACTTTACTACGTGATCCAATCCAGAAATAGCCCAGGATCTAGCCATGAAGTATGAGAAATATGCGAAAGTATGAGCCTGATGATGGCAAATCCTAGACCTAACCCAGACCTAACATGCGTTATCCTCTAAAATATTTATCAAGACCAGGTTTAATTGAATTTTTCAGTGTGGTACCACATTACTATGTGATCCAAACCAGAAAATAACGCAGGATCTGTTCAACGAGTATGTGAAGTTTGCGAAAGTATGAGTCTGATGAGGGCAAATCCCAGACCTATCCCAGACCTAACATGCGTTATCCTCTAAAATATCTATCAAGACCAGGTTTAATTGATTGTTTCAGTGTGGACCCACATTACTACGTGATCCAAACCAGAAAAAACCCAGGATCCGTTCAACAAGTATGTGAAGAATGCGAAAGTATGAGTCTGATGAGTGAAAATCCCAGGACTGACCTAGACCTAACTTGCGTTATTTTCTAAAATATTGATCGAAACCAGGTTTAATTGACTGTTTCAGCGTGGTACCACATTACTACGTGATACAATGCAGAAACAGCCCAGGATCTAGCCATGAAGTATGAGAAATATGCGGAAGTATGAGCCTGATGATGGCAAATCCTAGAACTAACCCAGACCTAACATGCGTTATTCTCTAAAATATTTATCAAGACCAGGTTTAATTGAGTGTTTCAGTGTGGTACCACATTACTACGTGTTCCAAACCAGAAAAAACCCAGGATCCGTTCAACAAGTATGTGAAGAAGGCGAAAGTATGAGTCTGATCAGTGAAAATCTCAGGCCTTACCTAGACCTAACTTGCGTTGTCCTCTAAAATATTGATGGAAATCAGGTTTCATTGACTGTGTCAGTGTGGTACTACATTACTACGTGATGCAATCCAGAAAGAGCCCATGATATAGCCATCAAGTATGAGAAATATGCGAAAGAATGAGCCTAATGAGAGCAAATCCCAGATCTAACCTTGACCTAACATGCGGTATCCTCTAAAATATTGAGCGAAACCAGGTTTGATGGACTGTTTCAGTGTGGTACCACACTACTACGGGATCCAAACCAGAAAAAACCCAGGATCTGTTCAACAAGTATGTGAAAAACGCGAAAGTATGAGCCTGATGAGGTCAAATCCCAGACCAATCCCAGACTTAACTTTCGTTATCCTCTAAGATATTGATCGAAACCAGGTTTAATCGTCTGTTTCAGTGCGGTACCACATTACTACGTGATCCAAACCAGAAAAATCCCAGGATCCGTTCAACAAGTATGTGAAGTGTGCGAAAGTATGAGCCTGATGAGAGCAAATGCCAGACCTAACCTAGACCTAACATGAATTATTCTCTAACATATTGGTCGAAACCAGGTTTAACTGACTGTTTCAGTGTGGTCCCACATTACTACGTGACCCAAACCAGAAAAAACGCAGGATCCGCTCAACAAGTATGTGAAGAAAGCGAAAGTATGAGTCTGATGAGGGCTAATCCCAGTCCTATCCCAGACCTAACATGCGTTATCCTCAAAAATATTGATCGAAACCAGGTTTAATCGACTGTTTCAGTGTGGTACCACATTACTACGTGATCCAAACTAGAAAAAAACCCAGGATCTCGTCAACGAGTATGCGAAGTGTGCGAAAGTATGAGTCTGATGAGGGCTAATCCCAGACCTATCCCAGACCTAACATGCGTTATCCTCTAAAATATTTATCAAGACCAGGTTTAATTGAATGTTTCAGTGTGGTACCACATTACTACGTGATCCAAACCAGAAAAAACCCAGGATCTGTTCGACAAGTACGTGAAAAGCGCGAAACTGTGAGCCTGATGAGAGCAAATCCCAGACCTAACCTTGACCTAACATGAATTATTCTCTAAAATATTGATCGAAACCAGGTTTAATTGACTGTTTCAGTGTGGTCCCACATTACTACGTGACCCAAACCAGAAAAAACCCAGGATCCGTTCAACAAGTATGTGAAAAACGCGAAAGTATGAGCCTGATGAGGGCAAAATCCCAGACCTATCCCAGACCTAACTTGCGCTATCCTCTAAAATATTGATCGAAACCAAGTTTAATCGACTGTTTCAGTGTGGAACCACATTACTACGTGATCCAAACCAGAAAAAAACCCAGGATCTTGTCAACGAGTATGTGAAGTGTGCGAAAGTATGAGTCTGATGAGGGCTAATCCCAGACCTATCCCAGACCTAGCTTGCGTGATCCTCTAAAATATTGATCGAAACCAGGTTTAATTGACTGTTTTAGTGTGGTACCACATTACTACGTGATCCAAACCAGAAAAAACGCAGGATCTGTTTAACAAGTATGTGAAAAACGTGAAACTGTGAGCCTGATGAGGGCAAATCTTAGACCTAACCCAGACCTAAGATGCGTTATCCTCTAAAATATTTATCCAGAACAGGTTTCATTGAATGCTTCAGTGTGGTACCACTTTACTACGTGATCCAATCCAGAAATAGCCCAGGATCTAGCCATGAAGTATGAGAAATATGCGATAGTAAGAGCCTGATGAGGGCAAATCCTAGACCTATCCCAGACCTAACTTGCGTTATTTTCTAAAATATTGATCGAAACCAGGTTTAATTGACGGTTTCAGCATGGTACCACATTACTACGTGATACAATGCAGAAACAGCCCAGGATCTAGCCATGAAGTATGAGAAATATGCGAAAGTATGAGCCTGATGAGGGCAAATCCTAGACGTAACCCAGACCTAACATGCATTATCCTCTAAAATATTTATCAAGACCAGGTTTAATTGAATGTTCAGTGTGGTACCACATTACTACGTGATCCAAACCAGATGAAACGCAGGATCCGTTCAACAAGTATGTGAAGAATGCGAATGTATGAGTCTGATCAGTCAAAATCTCAGGCCTTACCTAGACCTAACTTGCGTTGTCCTCTAAAATATTGATGGAAACCAGGTTTCATTGACTGTTGCGTTGTGGTACTATATTACTACGTGATGCAATCCAGAAAATGCCCAGGATCCGTTCAACAAGTATGTGAAGAAAGCGAAAGTATGAGTCTGATGAGGGCTAATCCCAGACCTATCCCAGACCTAACATGCGTTATCCTCAAAAATATTGATCGAAGCCAGGTTTAATCGACTGTTTCAGTGTGGTACCACATTACTACGTGATCCAAACTAGAAAAAAACCCAGGATCTCGTCAACGAGTATGCGAAGTGTGCGAAAGTATGAGTCTGATGAGGTCAAATCCCAGACCAATCCCAGACTTAACTTGCGTTATCCTCTAAAATATTGATCGAAACCAGGTTTAATCGACTGTTTCAGTGTGGTACCACATTACTACGTGATCCAAACCAGAAAAAACCCAGGATCCGTTCTACAAGTATGTGAAGAATGCGAAAGTATGAGTCTGATGAGTGAAAATCCCAGGCCTAACCTAGACCTAACTTGCGTTATCCTCAAAAATATTGATCGAAACCTGGTTTAATCGACTGTTTCAATGTGGTACCACATTACTATGTGATCCAAACCAGAAAGTAACCCAGGATCTGTTCAACGAGTATGTGAAGAATGCGAAAGTATGAGTCTGATGAGTGAAAATCCCAGGGCTAACCTAGACCTAACATGCGTTATCCACTAAAATATTGATCCAAACCAGGTTTAATGGACTGTTTCAGTGTGGTACCACACTACTACGTGATACAAACCAGAAAAAGCCCAGGATCCGTTCAACAAGTATGTGAAGAAAGCGAAAGTATGAGTCTGATGAGGGCTAATCCCAGACCTATCCCAGACCTAACATGCGTTATCCACTAAAATATTTATCAAGACCAGGTTTAATTGAATGTTTCAGTGTGGTACCACACTACTACGTGATACAAACCAGAAAAAACCCAGGATCTGTTCAACAAGTATGTGAAAAACGTGAAAGTATGAGCCTGATGAGGTCAAATCCCAGAGCAATCCCAGACTTAACTTTCGTTATCCTCTAAGATATTGATCGAAACCAGGTTTAATCGTCTGTTTCAGTGCGGTACCACATTACTATGTGATCCAAACCAGAAAATAACGCAGGATCTGTTCAACGAGTATGTGAAGTGTGCGAAAGTATGAGTCTGATGAGGGCAAATCCCAGACGTATCCCAGACCTAACATGCGTTATCCTCTAAAACATTTATCAAGACCAGGTTTAATTGATTGTTTCAGTGTGGACCCACATTACTACGTGATCCAAACCAGAAAAAACCCAGGATCCGTTCAACAAGTATGTGAAGTGTGCGAAAGTATGAGCCTGATGAGAGCAAATCCCAGACCTAACCTAGACCTAACATGAATTATTCTCTAAAATATTGGTCGAAACCAGGTTTAATTGACTGTTTCAGTGTGGTCCCACATTACTACGTGACCCAAACCAGAAACAACCCAGGATCCGTTCAACAAGTATGTGAAAAACGCGAAAGTATGAGCCTGATGAGGGCAAATCCCAGACCTATCCCAGACCTAACTTGTGCTATCCTCTAAAATATTGATCGAAACCAAGTTTAATCGACTGTTTCAGTGTGGAACCGCATTACTACGTGATCCAAACCAGAAAAAAACCCAGGATCTTGTCAACGAGTATGTGAAGTGTGCGAAAGTATGAGTCTGATGAGGGCTAATCCCAGACCTACCCCAGACCTAGCTTGCGTGATCCTCTAAAATATTGATCGAAACCAGGTTTAATTGACTGTTTTAGTGTGGTACCACATTACTACATGATCCAAACCAGAAAAAACTCAGGATCTGTTTAACAAGTATGTGAAAAACGCGAAACTGTGAGCCTGATGAGGGCAAATCTTAGACCTAACCCAGACCTAAGATGCGTTATCCTCTAAAATATTTATCCAGAACAGATTTCATTGAATGTTTCAGTGTGGTACTACTTTACTACGTGATCCAATCAAGAAATAGCCCAGGATCTAGCCATGAAGTATGAGAAATATGCGATAGTAAGAGCCTGATGAGGGCAAATCCTAGACCTATCCCAGACCTAACTTGCGTTATTTTCTAAAATATTGATCGAAACCAGGTTTAATTGACTGTTTCAGCATGGTACCACATTACTACGTGATACAATGCAGAAACAGCCCAGGATCTAGCCATGAAGTATGAGAAATATGCGAAAGTATGAGCCTGATGGGGGCAAATCCCAGAACTAACCTAGACCTAACATGCGTTATCCTCAAAAATATTGATCGAGACCTGGTTTAAACGTCTGTTTCAGTGTGGTACCACACTACTATGTGATCCAAACCAGAAAAGACCCAGGCTCTGTTCAAGAAGTATGTGAAGAATGAGGAAGTATGAGACTGATGAGGGCAAATCCCAGACCTAATCCAGACCTAACATGCGTTATCATCTAAAATACTGATCGAAACCTGGTTTAATCGACTGTTTCAGTGTGGTACCACATTACTACGTGATCCAAACCAGAAAAAATCCGGGATCTGTTCAACAAGTGTGTGATGAATGCGAAAGTATGAGTCTGATGAGGGCAAATCCAGGGCCTAACCTAGACCTACCATGCGTTATCCTCTAACACATTGATCGAAACCAGGTTTAATGGACTGTTTCAGTGTGGTACCACATTACTACGTGATCCAAACCAGAAAAAACCCGGGATCTGTTCAACAAGTATGTGAAGAATGCGAAAGGATGAGTCTGATGAGGGCAAATCCCAGGCCTGTCCTAGACCTAACATGAGTTATCCTGTAAAGTATTCATCGAAACTAGGTTTAATCGATTGTTTCAGTGTGGTGCCACATTACTACGTGATCCAAACCAGAAAACACCCAGGAACTGTTCAAGAAGTATGTGAAGAATGAGGTAGTATGAGACTGATGAGGGCAAATCCTAGACCTAACCCAGACCTAACTTTTTTTTTTTTTTTTTTTTTTTTTTTTTTTGTCGTGGGGAAAATCTTCGAAAGACTCCCTCCCACCTCCTTGGGGAGAGGTGGGAGGGGTGTGTGGGATTCCCCGCGCCCGTACAACGACAGGCGCGGGACCTACCCACTAAAAACCCCACGGTGACCCTTCGGCACGCTTTGGGAGGATACCGGGAATCGCTCGAAGCATTCTTCCGGTATCCTCCCCGTGCCCGCGCTTTCGCGCCCATCCCCCGGGTGGACAATCGGTCCCCCCAGTAGACACACTGCCTCATAGCGGCGGGACGGGGCCACTCCATCCCGCCGCTATCCGTCCCGGGGCCGCGTTTAGTGGCGGCTGCGAGCCCCAACTCGCAACCGCCCGCGACCCCGTTTCCACCCCTCGGCGGCCGGGCGTTCATGGCCGCACCAGACCGCCGAGGGTGCCTCCCCTTGCGTCGGACCGGTAGGGGGAGGCACTCCTACCCCCAACCGGTCCGACCCGGCGCCGCCTGGCGGGAGGAGGGTCCCCTCAGGACCCCCCTCTCAGCCTAGGTCATCCGCCACGCCGAGGCGGCCGCCCGCGACGCCTCGCGACCGGGCGACGACCTCGGGCCACCGCACGAGCGCGAGCTTCAGCGCACCGCTGAAGCTCGCGCTCCCTCCCCGCGGCCTCCTTCTGCAACATTACGTTCTCGCAGAAGGAGGCCACGGCCCTCCACTTCTCCTCGCTGCCGAGCATGGCGCGCACCACGCCCGGCAGCGAGACATCCCGCCCGACGACGCCGACCAGGACACGGCGCTCCCCCTCCCACGCGGGGCATACCACCAGGGTATGATCCGCCGTGTCCTGCTCAGCGTCGCAGTGGCAGCAACGCGCCGTCGGCTCCTTCCCTATCCGGCACAGGTATCTTCCGAAGCTGCCATGCCCGGAAAACACCTGTGCCAGCCGGTAGGTGAGGCTGCCATGGCCTCTGTCCAGCCACTCCTGCAGGAGTGGCCGAACAGCCCCGACAGTCCGGTGCCCCGCGGTTGGCAGAGCCAGCCGCTCCTGCCACGCGAGCAACACGGACTGCCGGGCCTGGCGCTTCAAATCGCCCCAAGCAGGTTCCTGCCCGCCCGGGACCGCCCCCACCCCCGCGCGACGGTCGACGCGGTGCCGGTACATCACCGCGTGCGACCGCGCGGGCAGGTCCATGGGCGGCATCCCCGCTAGAACCGTCGCCGCCTCATGTGACATGGTCCGATACCCGCGGACGACCCTGAGCGCCATGCGCCTCTGCACCCGACGCAGCATAGTCATGCTGCGCCGGGAGGCAGCCAGGTCGTCCGCCCAGACGGGGGCCCCGAATAGGGCCACCGACTGGACCATTGCCACATAGAGGCGACGAACTCGGCCCGCCGGGCCCCCCAGGTTGGGCAGGATCCGGCCCAGAGCCGCAACCATCCTTTCCAACCGGGGGACCAGGCAGCGGAAATGCTCCTCGAAACGCCAGTGGCTATCGAGGATCAGCCCCAGATACCTGATCTGGGGCTTCACCTCGATGTCAGCCCCACCCACCCGGAACAGAGGGGGTGGCGGATCCTGCCGAGGTGAGTGAAACGCAATCACCTCGGTCTTATGGACCGCCACCGTCATTCCCATCCCCCTGATCCGGTCGACGACGCGTTGCGACCCCTCCTCCGCGCGACGCATGGCCCTCCCCCAGTGCGCCCCGACGGCCAGCACCAATGTGTCATCCGCAGAACACACCGTGCTGACGCCGTCGGGGAGGCCGGCCCGCAACACCGAGTCGTACGCGATGTTCCACAGGAGTGGCCCGAGGACCGACCCCTGCGGAACACCGCAGTACACCTCCCTCCGCATATCACCATCCCGGCCCGGATACTCGATCCACCTGCCGCGGAGATAATCCCCGACGACCGCCCTGAGACAAGGGGGGACCCGATGATATTCGAGTCCCCTCCTTATCTCTTCCCAGGGGAGGGTGTTAAAGGCATTGGCAATATCCAAGGATATTGCCAATGCCACCCCTCCCCGGGAGACGGCCGCCTGCGAGAGGGCCCTCACACGACCTATCGCGTCGATAGTCGATCGGCCCCCCCGGAAACCGAACTGGCAGTCGGCCAGACCGGGATCACCCCGCGACAGGTGCTCGACGAGGCGGGCAGCAATCACACGCTCGAAGAGCTTGCCCACCTCGTCGAGGAGACAAATGGGCCGGTATGCGGAGGGAGACTCCGCGGGCCGACCCTCCTTCCGGTGGAGGACCATCCTCGCCACCTTCCAACTGGGGGGGAATCGCCCGTCCCTCAGGCAGCGGTCGAACAACCGCCTGAGGTCGGCCCCAAGGACGCCCTGGGTCAAGACCCAAACCCGGCCGGGCACACCATCTGGACCCGGGGCCGTGTTACGAACCCCGAGCCGTCTGATGGCCGCTGCCAGCTCCTCCTGCGTGACCCCCAGCTCGGCCGTCCACTCCACTGGGACAGGCGCCGCCGCCGGAGGACGCGGTCCCCTCTCCCCAATTGGGAAGAGTGTATTGACCACGTCCTCCAGCAGCCGGGGGTCAAGACCCTCGGTGACGGGGGGCGCCCACGGGCGGAGCTTATTCAGCACCACCTTATATGGGCGCCCCCATGGATCGTCATCAAGGGTCTGGAGGAGCTCCTTCCATGCCCGGGTCTTGGCCCGTTTGATGGCGACCTGCAGAGCAACCCGCGCCACGCGGTATGCTCCATACAGGTCATCAGCTGCCCTCGCTCGCGCCACGCCGTCGCCTGTACGTTGACGACGGCGCGCGCGGGTGTACTGGCGTCGGGCGAGGACAGTCGCGACTCGCAACTCCGCGATCGCGTCCGACCACCAGTACACCGCCCGGCGAGGAGAAGCCCGCCCGACCCGAGGCATCCCCGCGTCGCAAATACCCGCGACCAATGCTCCGAGCCGGGCGACCTCCTCCTCTATGCTCGGCAACTCGGCCGCTCCCTGCGGCCAAGTTGCAGCGAGGGCAGCTGCCATCAGGGCGTCCTTGTCCAGGCGCCGAAGCGCCCAGCGGGGTGGTGGGGTGCCACGCAGGCGGCCGTGTCGGGATGCACTCGCGGCGGCAGAGACCTCCATCCGGATGTACCGGTGATCGGAGAGTGTCTCTGCCCCCGCGACCACGTGCCAACCCGACACCATGCGCACGGCGTTGGGGGTCGCGAATCCAACATCCACGATGGACCCCCCATATCGCCACACGCATGTGTGCTCCGACCCCCGGTTCAATACCCGGAGGTCGAGCCCCGCCGGCCAATCGCCCAGGATCCCGCCGCGAACGGAGGTCCTGGGGGATCCCCAAGCCACCGACTTGGCATTAAAATCCCCCAGGACCAGCACCGGCCGGGCCGCGTAGCGCTGCACGCATGCCGCGACCTCGGCCAAGTACAGCTCGAACGCAGCGTGACCGCTACGGGGCGAAATGTAGCACCCCACCACAGCGACTCCCCCCCCAGTCCACAGCGACGAATCCCCGACCGCGCTCCAACAAGGAGAACGGTGGGGACCCGTCGCCCCCTCCCCATACCGTCGCCCACCCAATGAGGGTGATCAGGGACGTGGTACGGCACGGCGGCGACCGCCAGGCCAACCCCCCACTCCGCGAGGACTTGGGACATCAAGTCCTGTGCCGCGCGGCAGTGGTTGAGGTTGGCCTGGAGGAGGAGGCGGGGCGGCATTAATTAATGGCCGCGCCAGCCTCCTCCCGGCCGTCCGTCCCCGTAGCACCGTCCACCTCCATCGAGGACGATGCCACCGCCCTCGGCACCGGAGCCGGTGCAGCCCGCCTCTTCCTCTCCTTCCGGGAGGGGGGAAGAGCACTTCTTGCTCCCCACCCTGTGATCGGCTGGCCTCCCCATATCCGCACACAGCGGGCAGTGGGGGGCCGCCGAGCACTGGCTCGCACGGTGCTCTTTGGCACCGCAGCGGTAACACTGACCGCTGCGGTCCACCGGCGAGGTGCACCACTGCCTCACGTGCCCCAATTCGAGGCAGCGGTGACACTGGAGCGGGCGCGGCGCGAGGATTTCCACTCGCGCCGAAACCCACCCCACCAACACCCTCCCGGATTCCGCCACCTTACGGGCGGCGGAGAGGGGGCACCGGGCCCACACCGACCCGAGGCCGGAGGGCGACCTGCGGATCTCTCCGATCCGCAGGTCCTCCACAGGACAGTCCCCCGCCCTCGCAAGGGCACGGGACGCATCCTGTGCGCTGACCGAGTTGTCCAGCCCACAAACGCGCATCTCGGTGCGCTTCGTGGGCCGGGCGACCCGGACACCTCGCTCGCCCAGCTGCTCCCGGAGCCTCTGGGCGAGACGATCCGCCTTCGCGCCGCCTTCTGCACCGGGGATCTCCAGCAAGAGACCCCCGGTCACGGCCCTCTTCGCCCTCACGGAGGCGATGCCCAGCTCTTCCAGGGAGATATTCTCCCTGGCGAGCCGCATCGCCTCCGCGAGGGTCAGGTCGCCCCCCTGCGCAACGGTCAGCGTCACCGCTGCCGTTTTTGGGGGACGACCTGGTCGTGCCTTCCCGACCTTCGCGGCCTTTACCTTGGCCGCCGGCGGCGGAGGCGGAGGCTGCGGTTGCGAGGCCTTCCTCGCCGCCCGCTTCGCCTTCCGCCCCACCACCTCACTCCACGCCACCCCCCCTTGGGAGGGTGCTGTGGAGGATGCGACCACCGCGACCACGGGTACACCACCCCCCTTGGGGGTCGCGACCCGGGGCCCTGATGCCGCAACGCTGGGCGGAGCCTTCACTCCGCCCCTCTTTGCCTTCCCCGACTGTACCGGAACAGGTCGGGGGGGCACCGCCTTCCTGCTGACCGCTCTTCCGGCGAGGAGCTCCTCCCGGAAGGCGGCCAGCTTGCCATCAATCATGTCCCCAATCCTCCTCAGAAGATCGTCTTCTGAGGAGGACGGGGACTTCTTCACGGGCGGAGTGCGGGTGGAGGGGCCCGCGGTGCCCCGCACCACTGCCGCCGCACTCCGCTTATTTACCTCCGCGGTGCGGTGGCCCGAGGTCGTCGCCCGGTCGCGAGGCGTCGCGGGCGGCCGCCTCGGCGTGGCGGATGACCTAGGCTGGGAGGGGGGTCCTGAGGGGACCCTCCTCCCGCCAGGCGGCGCCGGGTCGGACCGGTTGGGGGTAGGAGTGTCTCCCCCTACCGGTCCGACGCAAGGGGAGGCACCCTCGGCGGTCTGGTGCGGCCATGAACGCCCGGCCGCCGAGGGGTGGAAACGGGGTCGCGGGCGGTTGCGAGTTGGGGCTCGCAGCCGCCACTAAACGCGGCCCCGGGACGGATAGCGGCGGGATGGAGTGGCCCCGTCCCGCCGCTATGAGGCAGTGTGTCTACTGGGGGGACCGATTGTCCCCCCGGGGGATGGGCGCGAAAGCGCGGGCACGGGGAGGATACCGGAAGAATGCTTCGAGCGATTCCCGGTATCCTCCCAAAGCGTGCCGAAGGGTCACCGTGGGGTTTTTAGTGGGTAGGTCCCGCGCCTGTCGTTGTACGGGCGCGGGGAATCCCACACACCCCTCCCACCTCCTTGGGGAGAGGTGGGAGGGAGTCTTTCGAAGATTTTCCCCACGACAAAAAAAAAAAAAAAAAAAAAGGAGGGAGGATGGGAGAGAGGGCCGCGCTGTTCCACAGCGCCTCTGCCCTCCTCCACCCCTGTCACTCCTCCTCCAACAGGAGCTGCAGACGGGCGTTCCGCCCTCTGAGCTCCCGCGCCGCCTCCCTCATTTCCTCCGCCGCGGCCTTCAGGGACTCCGCGCCACCGCTTTTCTGCCCCTTAAAGGCGCAGGCAGCGGCGACTTTCTCCACCCGCCTCAGGGACGAGGAGATCCGCTCCGATATCTCTTCGGTCACCTCGTCCCTGAGGCAACTCAGCCTCACCGACGGGCTCATCGCCCCGCCCACCTCGACGACTGCCTGCCCGTCCTCTTCCTCTTAGAGCCTATGTGGCTCGTGCTGGAGGAGAAGGACGAGACCGACGCCGTCTCGTCGTCCTCCTCCACCCTCCACGAAGCCGGACCTGGCGCTGAGTGGGGCGCGAGCGCCGCCACCCTAACCCCAACCCCGTCTCCGTCCTCCCCAACCGACAAAACCCGCCCCATCCCCATTTTATTTTCTGTGTCCATAATAATCCCACGAGATGGTCGGAAATAAAGGTCCACCCGGGCAGAGCCGCCTTACCCGGGTAAGCCTAATACACCGGGGGTTCGGCAGGTTCCCCGGAGGTGGTCGCTTGGGATTGGGCCTTCTCCCCCAACCATGCATCCCATCGCCGCGCACCATAGCTTAGGATTGGAGGGCGATTTTATAGAGTCGCCATACTCGTTGCCCAGGCGGTTAAGCCAAGCCCCCCGTTCCTCCTGCCGTCACGTACCATTCACAAAACCAATAGGGAATTGTGAATGGGTCGTTGTGACGACCAACAGGAGGCTTACGGTGTGTGTATGACTCGGGTACCCCGGGTTCGTTAAGCCCGTACTGCAGCTGAAAGGCTGGCAGTCCCTGAGGGGAACCCAGACCTAACTTGCGTTATCCTCTAAAATATTGATCGAGACCAGGTTTAGTCGACTGTTTCAGTGTGGTACGACATTACTACGTGATCCAAACCAGAAAAAGTCCAGAATCTGGCCATCAAGTATCAGAAATATGCGAAAGTATGAGCCTGATGAGAGCAAATCCCAGACCTACCATAGACCTAACACGCGTTATCCTGTAAAATATTGATCGAAACCACGTTTAATGGAGTGTTTCAGTGTGGTACCGCATTACTACGTGATCGAAACCAAAAAAGGCTCATAATCTGGCCATCAAGTATGAAAAATATGCGAAAGTATGAGCCTGATGAGTGCAAATCCCAGACCTAACCTAAACCAAGCATGCGTTATCCTCAAAAATATTGTTCGAAACCAGGTTTAATGGTCTGTTACAGTGTGGTAACATATTACCACATGATCCAAACCAGAAAAAACCCAGGATCTGGCCAACAAGTATGTGAAGAATACGAAAGTATGAGACTGATGAGGGAAAATCCTAGACCTAATCCAGACCTAACTTGCGTTATCCTCTAAAATATTGATCGAGACCAGGTTTAGTCGACTGTTTCATTGTGGTACCACATTACTACGTTATCCAAACCAGAAAAAATCCGGGATCTGTTCAACTAGTGTGTGAAGAATGCGATAGTATGAGACTGATGGGGGCAAATCCTAGACCTAATCCAGACCTAACATGCGTTATCCTCTAAAATATTGATCGAGACCAGGGTTATTCGACTGCATCATTGTGGTACCACATTACCACGTGATCCAAACCAGAAAAGCCCGGGATCTGTTCAACAAGTGTGTGAAGAATGCGAAAGTATGAGTCTGATGAGGGCAAATCCAAGGCCTAACCTAGACCTAACATGCGTTATCCTATAAAATATTGATCGAAACCAGGTTTAGTTGACAGTTTCAGTGTGGTACCACATTACTACGTGTTCCAAACCAGAAAAATCCCAGGATCTGCTCAACAAGTATGAGAAATATGCGAAAGTATGAGCCTGATGAGTGCAAATCCCAGACCTAGCATAGACCTAACATGCGTTATCCTTTAAAATACTGATCGAAACCAGGTTTAATGGACTGTTTCAGTGTGGTACCACATTACTACGTGATCCAAACCAAAAAAAGACCACAATCAGGCGATCAAGTATGAGAAATATGCAGAAGTATGAGCCTGATGAGAGCAAATCCTAGACCTAATCCAGACCTATCATGCGTTATCCTCAAAAATATTGATCGAAGCCAGGTTTAATTGACTGTTTCAGTGTGGTACCATATTACTACCTGATCCAAACCAGTAAAATCCCAGGATCTGCTCAACAAGTATGAGAAATATGCGAAAGTATGAGCCTGATGGGAGCATATCCCAGACCTAACCTAGGCCAAACATGCGCCATCCTTTAAAATGTTGTTCAAAACTAGGTTTAATGGGCTGTTTCAGTGTGGTACCACATTACTACGTGATCCAAACCAGAAAAAACCCGGGAATTGTCCAACAAGTATGTGAAGAATGCGAAAGTATGAGTCTGATGAGGGCATATCCCAGGCCTGGCCTAGACCTGACATGAGTTAACCTCTAAAATATTGATCGAAACCAGGTTTAATCGACTGTTTCAGTGTGATACCACATTACTACGTGATCCAATGCAGTGAAAGCCGAGCATCTGGCCAAAAAGTATGAGAAATATGCGAAGGTATAACCTAGCTGAGGGCAAATCCTAGACCTGACCGAGACCATAACATGTGTTTTCCTGAAAAATATTGATCGGAACCAGTTTTAATCGACTGTTTCAGTGTGCTACCACATTACTACGTGATCCAAACCAGAAAAGACCCAGGATCTGTTCAAGAAGTATGTGAAGAATGAGGAAGTATGAGACTGATGAGGGCAAATCCCAGACCTAATCCAGACCTAACATGCGTCATCCTCTAAAATATTGATCGAGACCAGGTTTAGTCGACTGTTTCAGTGCGGTATCACATTACCATGTGATCCAAACCAGTAAAAGTCCACGATCTGGCCAACAAGTGTGAGAAATATGCGAAAGTATGAGCCTCATGTGGGCAAATCGCAGACCTAACCTAGACCTAAAATGCATTATCCTTGTGAAATGTTGACCCAGACTAGGTTTAATTGACGCTTTCAGTGTGGTACCACATTACCACGTGATCCAAACCAGAATAAGACCTGTATCTGGTCAACGTGTATGCGAAAAATGCGAAAGTATGAGCCAGATAAGGGCAAATCCTAGACCTAACCCAGACCTAACATGCGTTATCCTCTAAAATATTTATCGAGACCAGGTTGAATTGACTGTTTCAGTGTGGTACCACATTACTACGTGATCCAAACCAGAAAAAGCCCAGAATCTGGGCATCAAGTATGAGAAATATGCGAAAGTATGAGCCTGATGAGAGCAAATCCCAGACCCAACCCAGACCTAACATGGGTTATCCTCTGTAATATTTATCGAGACCAGGTTGAATTGACTGTTTCAGTGTGGTGCCACATTACTACGTGATCCAAACCAGAAAAAGCCCAGAATCTGGCCATCAAGTATGAGAAATATGCGAAAGTATGAGCCTGATGGGAGCAAATCCCAGACCAGAGATAGACCTAACATGCGTTATCTTCTAAAATATTGTTCGAAACCAGGTTTAATGGTCTGTTTCAGTGTGGTAACATATTACCACGTGATCCAAACCAGAAAGAACCCAGGATCTGTTCAACAAGTATTCGAAGAATGCGAAAGTATGAGTCTGATGAGGGCAAATCCTAGACCTAACCCAGACCTAACATGCGTTATCATCTAAAATATTGATCGAAACCTGGTTTAATCGACTGTCTCAGTGTGGTACCACATTACTATATGATCCCAACCAGAAAGAAACCAGGATCTGCTCAACAAGTATGAGAAATATGCGAATGTATGAGCCCGATGAGAGCAAATCCCAGACCTAACCCAGACCTAACATGCGTTATCCTCTAAAATATTTATCGAGACCAGGTTGAATTGACTGTTTCAGTGTGGTGCCACATTACTACGTGATCCAAACCAGAAAAAGCCCAGAATCTGGCCACCAAGTATGAGAAATATGCGAAAGTATGAGCCTGATGAGAGCAAATCCCAGACCTAACATAGACCTAGCATGCGTTATCCTCTAAAATATTGATCGAAACCAGGTTTAATGGACTGCTTCAGTGTTGTACCACATTACTACGTGAGCCAAACCAAAAACAGCCCAGAGTCTGGCCATCAAGTATGAGAAATATGCGAAAGTATGAGGCTAATGAGTGCAAGTCCCAGACCTAACCCAGATCTAACATGCGTTATCCTCCAAAATATTGATCTAGACCAGGTTTAATCGACTGTTTCAGTGTGCTACCACATTACTACGTGATCCAAAGCAGAAAAATACCCAGGATCCGTTCAACAAGTATGTGAAGAATGCGAAAGTATGTGTCTGATGAGGGCAAATCCCGGACCTATCCCAGACATAACTTGCGTTATCCTCTAAAATATTGGGCGAAACCAGGTTTAATCGACTATTTCAGTGTGGTACCACATTACTACGTGATCCAAACCAGAAAAATACCCAGGATCTGTTCAACAAGTATGTGGAGAACGCGGAAATATGACCCTGATGAGGGCAAATCCCGGGCCTAACCTAGACCTAACATGAGTTATCCTCAAAAATATTGACCGAAACCAGGTTTAATCGACTGTTTCAGTGTGGTACCACATTACTACGTGATCCAAACCAGAAAAAACCCGGGATCTCTTCAACAAGTATGTGAAGAATGCGAAAGGATGAGTCTGATGAGGGCATATCCCAGGCCTGGCCTAGACCTAACATGAGTTGTCCTCTAAAATATTGATCGAAACTAGGTTTAATGGACTGTTTCAGTGTGGTATCACATTACTACATTATCCAAACCAAAAAAAGCCCAGAATCTGGCCATCAAGTATGAGATATATGCGAAAGTATGAGCCTGATGGGAGCATATCCCAGACCTAACCTAGGCCAAACATGCGCCATCCTCTAAAATGTTGTTCGAAACTAGGTTTAATGGGCTGTTTCAGTGTGGTACCACATTACTACGTGATCCAAACCAGAAAAAACCCGGGAATTGTTCAACAAGTATGTGAAGAATGCGAAAGTATGAGTCTGATGAGGGCATATCCCAGGCCTGGCCTAGACCTGACATGAGTTAACCTCTAAAATATTGATCGAAACCAGGTTTAGTCGACTGTTTCAGTGTGGTACCACATTACTACGTGATCCAAAGCAGTGAAAGCCGAGCATCTGGCCAAAAAGTATGAGAAATATGCGAAGGTATGACCCAGCTGAGGGCAAATCCTAGACCTGACCGAGACCATAACATGTGTTTTCCTCAAAAATATTGATCGGAACCAGATTTAATCGACTGTTTCAGTGTGCTACCACATTACTACGTGATCCAAAGCAGAAAAAGTCCAGAATCTGGCCATCAAGTATCAGAAATATGCGAAAGTATGAGCCTGATGAGAGCAAATCCCAGACCTAACCTAGACCTAACATGCGTTATCCTCTAAAATATTGATCGAGACCAGGTTTAATCGACTGTTTCAGTGTGGTCCCTCATTACTACGTGATACAAACCAGAAAAAATCCGGGATCTGTTCAACAAGTGTGTGAAGAATGCGATAGTATGAGACTGATGGGGGCAAATCCTAGACCTAATCCAGACCTAACATGCGTTATCCTCTAAAATATTGATCGGGACCAGGGTTAGTCGACTGCTTCATTGTGGTACCACATTACCACGTGATCCAAACCAGAAAAGCCCGGGATCTGTTCAACAAGTGTGTGAAGAATGCGAAAGTATGAGTCTGATGAGGGCAAATCCAGGGCCTAACCTAGACCTAACATGCGTTATCCTATAAAATATTGATCGAAACCAGGTTTGATTGACAGTTTCAGTGTGGTACCACATTACTACGTGTTTCAAACCAGAAAAATCCCAGGATGTGCTCAACAAGTATGAGAAATATGCGAATGTATGAGCCTGATGAGAGCAAATCCCAGACCTAACCTAGACCTAACATGCGATATCCTCTAAAATATTAATCGAAACCAGGTTTAATGGACTGTTTCAGTGTGGTACCAGATTACTACGTGATCCAAACTAGAAAAATCCCGGGATCTGTTCAACAAGTATGTGAAGAATGCGAAAGTAAGAGTCTGATGAGGGCTAACCCCAGGCCTGGCCTAGACCTTTTTTTTTTTTTTTTTTTTTTCGGTAAGGCGGAGGGGAAATCTTCCAAAGACACCCCGGGCTTTGATACCCGAGGTAGTGTCGGATTTTTACCGACTAAAACCCCTCCGCCGCACTGCACCCGGGGCGGCATTGTTTACCACATTACTTCGCTCCCGGGGAAGTGGCCGCCCGATGTTACGCGGCGGCAGCGAAAAACCCACCCTATCCGGAGAGGTCCCCGTCATATGTGACCCCTCCGGGGTTGCCTCCTGCAGGCGGTAAACCGCCTTAACCCCATCGGTCCGAAGGACCTCGTCATTTTCGGGAAGTGGGGGGACTATCATGAGTCAGATGTCCCCCCATCTTCCTTCGTCACCTACCGCCTTCCCAGGTTGCGGGAGCATGCGTTCCCGCAACTTCGTTCAAACCCCCGAAGGGTCCGCCGGAGTAGGGGTAGCACCCCTGGGCTCGCACGCCTTTTCAGCCGTGAGGCTTCGTCAAACTTCTTACCTGATTTCGGCACCACCACGTCAGTCCTCGAGTTAACCGTACCCACAGGGTATTGATGTCGTCCTGGGGTCTCGTTGGACCCGAATCCCCAGACCTGTGTACCATGGCTTGGGATCATTCCTTGGTGCGACCAACCCTCAGCTTTTCTCTAAGTGTACGTAGCGGTGCGTGTGTGTGTGTGTGTTTGGTGCGTGAGCTTACACCATGTGTAAGGGGGGGCACATGTACGTACTTGGGGCTGTTTGTTGACGGTGCCTGCAGCTAAAGAGCTAGGTAGGTATAAAAGGGGGGCTGCTTGTATGATCCTATATAACGGCGTGGTGGGGGTGATGTCGGCCAACTCAGGTCTGGTCTGGCCCATATACGGAAGAGAAGAGAAAAGAAAATAATCCGGAAGGTCATGCCTATTAGTGACGTGATGGAGTTTCAGGCCTAGTAATACAGGTTGAGTTTGAGTTTAAGATTTACCTGAGATGCCGAATAGAGGTAAAAAACGGTATACTACGATAAAATAATGCTAAGGAAATATATGGAAATATTACAGGCCTGAAATTCCGAAAGGTAGTATACGTGAGTGTGTAGAATATCGGAGAATGAGGTAAAATACTGTGATATCGTGTAGTTAAGTAAAAGACTAATGTAAGAATAACGCTACAAGTAAAAGTGAGGTAAAATAAAATAAAAATAGGAATGAAAATAAAAATAAAAAGTGAAAATAAAATAAAAATAAAAATAAAATAAAATAAAATCAAGGTAAAAGTAAAAATAAAATAAAATAGAATAAAATGTCATGTAGTGTGATGTAACATATACTAATATAAAATCCGAGTGGTGAATTAATTAGATTAGCTTAGTTAAATCAGGTTATGTCTACTAACAGTTAAAATATGTATGTTTACCTTCGATTATATCAGTCCGTTTCTAGTTAAGTTGCCCTAAGATTTATTTTTTGAGCTTAGGTTATGGTGTAGGTTACAGTTATTTGACCGCCTTATCGCCCGTCCCCTACTTGAACCCCAGTAGGGGCTAGTACTTCGGTTATGGATTAAAATTAAGAATTTGGGTTCCGATTTAGAGTTGCATTAGATTTAGTTTATGTTGCGTTTGGGTTTGTCCCGATAGTTTGAATTGTCGTAGGATTTATGTTAAATGAATGAATTATATAAAATGCTGTAAAGTAAAGTAGAGTAAAATAATAAGATAAAATAAAATAAAATATATAATAAAAAATAAAATAATAAAATAATATAAAATAATATGTAATAAAATAATAGAGGTGAGTATAGTGTCATAGTAGTTATATGAAACATAGGATAAAATACCGGGGTGAGTAAGATGAAATGCAGTGAGTTAAAGCTAAGCTAAGATAAGATAAGTGTGATCTGTCGTACCTAGGTTGTGAATTTAGGTTTTGGATTTAATTACTTAAATTGCGCAAAATGTACCCTATGTAGCAGAGATAGAACCAGGTGGGATTTACCGCACGTATTTATTTATTGCTGGTGATAGTAATAGTACGAAAAATACCCTATCTGTAATTTCCGTCAATTGCTCGCGCATGGTAAATGACCGATGGCCGGCGAAGTTTTGCTAACGAGCAAAACACCGACCGTTGGAAATCTACCTTCCTACGTCGCCTACGGTGATCGGCCTCCTTTCTCCAGTGCTGCCACGGCGCACTTACCTGTCGTCGGTGTTCCCTCGCGGTCGATGCATTATCGCCCGTCGGTCACCGTTTACCTTAGGTGGTTATACCTGCCGACGGTAAAAACCCGTCGGCCGTCGATACTCCTCTAATCCGACGGGGGGTAACTCCCCGTCCGTTGGTATCCCTTACCTTCTTGAGGTATCGCATCTGCGATGAGACCCTCGCAGCCTTCCAGCGGTGCCTTATGGCCGCAGAGGGCGGGACAGAGCCCCCCCTCCTTGTACCTCTGGTATACAAGTTTCGTTTTCCCCTCACAGAGGGCATAGATAAAAGAGTGAAAGTATAAAATGGAATGTGATGAAATGACGACGGCCGAAATATATGTGTGTAATAGATGTGGGAAAAACAAGGGGGAAAAGAAAAGGGAAGAAGGGAGAAAATAAAAGGGAAATAAAGAGAATAAAAGAAATAAATAAATAAATGAGATGTTGCGTGACTAATTATCCGAGCCGTGTCATAACTATCACGGATTTGGGGGATGTAAAATATGGTAAGCGATAATAATAATACAGAACCGAACAGGCACCCAGTGTATAAAAGTGTCAATGCATATCTGTATAGTCATAAAATATTACGGGGTTGAGTAGGAAATAAATAAATAGATATGTGTCGTGCTAAGATAAGTAAGTAAATAAATAATAAAGTAACATAGACATAGAATAAAATAGAGTAGAATAGAATGAAAAGTACGGTGCATGTGTGATGAAACAGCTACGGGCTAAGGTGAAGTGCCCCTAGGTAGGTTCCGCATGAATAATTCCCTAAATAGATAAATAAAATAAAATAGCTAGCTAGTAAGTAAGTAAGGCGTCCTGCGCCTCGTGCCCTGGTAATTTTGTTAATTGGTAGCTGAAATATATGCAGCCGGCTGTGTTGGAGCCCTGTCTGGCTGTGTGGCTGTGTGTTTTGCCACATAACATAATATGATATGGCGTGTATTATATAAGCGGGTATGCGAGGGCGGATAAAGTAAAAATAAAAGTAGAAAATAAAAGTAAAGTAAAGTCATACCTACATGTTCTGAAACAGTGTACATACAGGGCAGTGGGGTATAAACCAGTAAATAAAATAAAATAATGGTAATGGTAAAGTAAATCAGACTAAGTCAGACTAATTCTGAATTTATGCTTGAGCTCAGAAAGATTGGAATTTGGAATTTCGGCTAAAATGGAACTTTAGGGTTTTTAACGATTAAAGTTTGGCTTCCACGCACGACGGATACTCGTTTCCAAGGGGCACCACCGCGCACGCAACAGAGGTATATGAATAGCTGGGTGTGCGGTGATAAAACATAATATGAATATTAGAGCTGGAAACCAGGTCCAGTGCCAAACTAGTGAAACAAACCAAGGACTAAATCTGTATGTGCTGGGCCGGAAAGTGAAAAGTATAGGTAGAAAGTGGGAATATAATATATGCGAATTAGTTTCTAGGTGCCTGTATGCCTATGTGAAAACTAACTGGATAGCCGCTTGGGAGTGATAAAATTATCTAAAACTATATAAATAACCTAAAATGGCGTGAATAGGGAAGATAAAATAAAATAAAATAAAATACTGACATATAGATATATAAAATAAGTAAATTAAACATAAATAAATAAGTAAGTGGATAGATCCGTAGGTGACGGACTAATTGACTAGAGACTAGGTGATAAGTGTGAGAGTATGGTAGAGTATAATAAAATAAAATACAGTAGGATAGGATAAAATAAAAATAAAATAAATAAAATAAATAAATAACTGAAATAACCTAAAATGTAATTTAGAGAGAAATGGTCCAAACTGGCCAATACTTCGTTAAATCACGCTGTGGTGAGAGCGTGAACTTCGTGTAGGGGGAAAAACGGCGAGGGTTGCACTCAGGTGCCGGGCCAGACTGTACCCTAAGGCCCGTTTCACCCTGTGCACCCGCCGCGTCCTCCCGGGTGGTCGGGCTACTGCGGGGGCGGTAGAGGGGGGGGGAGGGGGAGGGAGACCCCTTCGCCGCGCCCTGTCGATTTCTCTTTCAAAGTCCTCCTTCTCCCGCATAATATCCGTTACGCATTTGGTTACGGCCTCCCACTCGTGGTTTCCCTCTAACATCTTCCTCCCCAAATCGCCAATCGTGACCCTCTCCAACTTGAGGGTAACCGCCAACTCCCTTCTCCTACTCTCCCACTTTCTGCACCCACAAATCGTGTGCTCCGCCGTATCTACCACCCCGCATCCATACCAACATGTACCACAGGCAGCCTTACCAATCCTGTACCTAAACTCATTGAAGCACCCATGGCCGGTAAGTGCCTGGGTGAGGTGGTACGTAAGGGCTCCGTGTCCCCTTCCAACCCATTCACGTATGCTGGGGATCCATCCGAATGTGGTTTTTTCCCTGCATTTCTCCTGCCATTGTTGCTGCCAGGAGCGCAGTGTATCTTCGCGTATTCTCTCCCTTTCCGCTTCCAGGTGCGGCCAATTTACATTTTGCCCCCCAAGCGGCCCCCTCCCAGCCTGTTCTGCTCTATCCAGGGCGTGCAATGCTGCTCTTTCCTTAATTTTCATCACGATTGGTGGAACCCCAGCAAGCACGTTAAGGGCGTCCAGGGACACGGTACGGTAGGCCTTGACCACCCTGGCCAACCCCACCCTTTGTGCCCTTCTGAGGTTTTTTCTGTTCGCCTCGGTTTCGATGGCCACAGCCCATATGGGGGAGGCATATAGGAGAATCGACTCCAGCACCCGATAATAAAACATACTCTTCGCCTGCCCGGGCCCCCCGATATTAGGCATGATGCGAGCCAGAGCCGCCATGACTCGCACCGCCCTTGAGGCCACCAGTTCCACGTGCACGCGGAATCTGTTGCCTCTATCGAAAGTGACCCCCAGGTACTTAATCTGGGTGCTGGGTCTCACCTCCACCCCCGCGACTTGAATTTTGAGGTCCCCTATCCTTTTATTATTTAAGGAAAAAACCTCCGTCTTGGAGGGCGCCACCTCCAAGTCGTGCTCGGCGAGCCACTCCATGACGACCCTTACGGAGTGATTCGCACGCTCCTCGAGGGCTCCCACCGTACCCGCCGTAACCACCAGGGCAATGTCGTCAGCATATCCCACGATCCGACATCCCGGGGCCAGGACACACCTGAGGACGCCGTCATACGCCAGATTCCAAAGGGTGGGTCCCCAGACCGACCCCTGTGGCACCCCCATTTCGGCCTCGATGTAGTCGAGCCCTTCGTCAGTGTGGTACCACACCCTCCGGTTCTGGAAGTATCCCACCAGGATCCTAGTGAGATACGTCGGCATCCCGCGAGCAATTCCCGCCTCCAGGATGTGCCTCCACCTCAGGGAGTTGAAGGCGTTTTTTATGTCGAGGGCGACCAGGATACAAAACCTACGTTTTGCCCTCGCTTCCCTGGCCGCCACCGCCACCACTTCAAGGGCCTGGACCGTGTTTCGCCCCTTCCGGAAGCCGTACTGATCGTCCGAGAACCCGTTGGGTCCGATGGCGGCCATCAGTCTGTTTCTGAGAACCGATTCAAAGGTCTTAGCCCATACACTGAGGAGGCAGAGGGGCCGATACGCGGCCGGGGACCCAGGGTCCCGCCCCTGTTTCCGTATCAGGACCAACCTCTGCTCCCTCAGCCTGGGGGGGACGTACCCTCTCAGCAGGCAGCTGTTGAAAAGGCACGCCACCCTCTCGGTCCTCTTCCGAATGATGACCGCCACCACCCTCCCCGGGACGTTGTCCATCCCCGGGGCCCGATCAACCCTGAGCCTCGAACTGGCCTCCAGTACCTCCCCGGGTTCAACCGGCCCAAAACCCTCGAGCGCCGCTTCCCACCCCGGGTCGAAGCTACGGAGTGAAGACACCCCCGTGGCTCTGGGGAACAAGGCCTCCACGACCTCCCTCGCTTTCTCCGCGGACAGCCGGGGCGGGTCCGGACGGGGCTTGACGGTTTTCATCACCAGGCCTGGCCTAGACCTAACATGCGTTATCCTCTAAAATATTGATCGAGACCAAGTTTAATCGACTGTTTCAGTGTGGCCCCACATTACTACGTGATCCAAACCAGAAAAAACCCGGGAATTGTTCAACAAGTATGTGAAGAATGCGAAAGTATGAGTCTGATGAGGGCAAATCCCAGGCCTGGCCTAGACCTGACATGAGCTAACCTCTAAAATATTGATCGAAACCAGGTTTAATCGACTGTTTCAGTGTGGTACCACATTACTACGTGATCCAAAGCAGTGAAAGCCCAGGATCTGGCCAAAAAGTATGAGAAATATGCGAAGGTATGACCCAGCTGAGGGCAAATCCTAGACCTGTCCGAGACCATAACATGTGTTTTCCTCAAAAATATTGATCGGAACCAGATTTAATCGACTGTTACAGTGTGGTACCACATTACTACGTGATCCAAAGCAGAAAAAACCTAGGATCTGTTCAACAAGTATTCGAAGAATGCGAAAGTATGAGTCTGATGAGGGCAAATCCTAGACCTAATCCAGATCTAACATGCGTTATCCTCTAAAATATTGATCGAGACCAGGTTTAATCGACTGCTTCAGTATGGTCCCACATTAATACGTGATACAAACCAGAAAAAGTCCAGAAACTGGCCATCAAGTATGAGAAATATGCGAAAGTATGAGCCTGATGCGAGCAAATCCCAGACCTGACATAGACCCAACATGCGTTATCCTCTAAAATGTTGTTCGAAACTAGGTTTAATGGACTGTTTCAGTGTGGTACCACATTACTACGTGATCCAAACCAGAGAAAACCCGGGAATTGTTCAACAAGTATGTGAAGAATGCGAAAGTATGAGTTTGATGAGGGCATATCCCAGGCCTGGCCTAGACCTGACATGAGTTAACCTCTAAAATATTGATCGAAACCAGGTTTAATCGACTGTTTCAGTGTGGTACCACATTACTACGTGATCCAAACCAGAAAAAACCCAGAAACTGTTCAAGAAGTATGTGAAGAATGAGGAAGTATGAGACTGATGGGGACAAATCCTAGACCTAATCCAGACCTAACATGCGTTATCCTCTAAAATATTGATCGAAACCAGGTTTAATCGACTGTTTCAGTGTGGTACCACATTACTACGTGATCCAAAGCAGTGAAAGCCCAAGATCTGGCCAAAAAGTATGAGAAATATGCGAAGGTATAACCAAGCTGAGGGCAAATCCTAGACCTGACCGAGACCATAACATGTGTTTTCCTCAAAAATATTGGTCGGAACCAGATTTAATCGACTGTTTCAGTGTGGTACCACATTACTACGTGATCCAAAGCAGAAAAAACCCGGGATCTGTTCAACAATTATTCGAAGAATGCGAAAGTATGAGTCTGAAGAGGGCAAATCCCAAACCTAACCCAGACCTAACATGCGTTATCCTCTAAAATATTGATCGAGACCAGGTTTAATCGACTGTTTCAGTGTGGTCCCACATTATGACGTGATCCAAACCAGAAAAAGTCCAGAATCTGGCCATCAAGTATCAGAAATATGCGAAAGTATGAGCCTGATGAGAGCAAATCCCAGACCTAACCTAGACCTAACATGCGTTATCCTCTAAAATATTGATCGTGACCAGGTTTAATGGACTGTTTCAGTGTGGTACCACATTACTACGTTAACAAAACCAAAAAAAGCCCAGAATCTGGCCATCAAGTATGAGAAATATGCGAAAGTATGAGCCTGATGAGTGCAAATCCCAGACCTAGCATAGACCTAACATGCGTTATCCTTTAAAATATTGATCGAAACCAGGTTTAATCGACTGTTTCAGTGTGGTACCACATTACTACGTGATCCAAAGCAGTGGAAGCCCAGGATCTGGCCAAAAACTATGAGAAATACGCGAAGGTATGACCGAGCTCAGGGCAAATCCTAGACCTGACCGAGACCATAACATGTGTTTTCCTCAAAAATATTGATCGGAACCAGATTTAATCGACTGTTTCAGTGTGGTACCACATTACTACGTGATCCAAAGCAGAAAAAACCCAGGATCTGTTCAACAAGTATCCGAAGAATGCGAAAGTATGAGACTGATGAGGGCAAATCCTAGACCTAATCCAGACCTAACATGCGTTATCCTCTAAAATATTGATCGAGACCAGGTTTAATCGACTGTTTCAGTGTGGTCCCTCATTAATACGTGATACAAACCAGAAAAAGTCCAGAAACTGGCCATCAAGTATGAGAAATATGCGAAAGTATGAGCCTGATGCGAGCAAATCCCAGACCTGACATAGACCCAACATGCGTTATCCTCTAAAATATTGATCGAGACCAAGTTTAATCGACTGTTTCAGTGTGGCCCCACATTACTACGTGATCCAAACCAGAAAAAACCCGGGAATTGTTCAAGAAGTATGTTAAGAATGCGAAAGTATGCGTCTGATGAGGGCATATCCCAGGCCTGGCCTAGACCTGACATGAGCTAACCTCTAAAATATTGATCGAAACCAGGTTTAATCGACTGTTTCAGTGTGGTACCACATTACTACGTGATCCAAAGCAGTGAAAGCCCAGGATCTGGCCAAAAAGTATGAGAAATATGCGAAGGTATGACCAAGCTGAGGGCAAATCCTAGACATGTCCGAGACCATAACATGTGTTTTCCTCAAAAATATTGATCGGAACCAGATTTAATCGACTGTTACAGTGTGGTACCACATTACTACGTGATCCAAAGCAGAAAAAACCCTGGAACTGTTCAACAAGTATTCGAAGAATGCGAAAGTATGAGTCTGATGAGGGTAAATCCTAGACCTAACCCAGACCTAACATGCGTTATCCTCTAAAATATTGATCGAGACCAGGTTTAATCGACTGTTTCAGTGTGGTCCCACATTACTACGTGATACAAACCAGAAAAAACCCAGGAACTGTTCAAGAAGTATGTGAAGAATGAGGAAGTATGAGACTGATGAGGGCAAATCCTAGACCTAATCCAGACCTAACTTGCGTTATCCTCTAAAATATTGATCGAGACCAGGTTTAGTCGACTGTTTCATTGTGGTACCACATTACTACGTGATCCAAACCAGAAAAAATCCGGGATCTGTTCAACAAGTGTGTGAAGAATGCGATAGTATGAGACTGATGGGGGCAAATCCTAGACCTAATCCAGACCTAACATGCGTTATCCTCTAAAATATTGATCGCGACCAGGGTTAGTCGACTGCTTCATTGTGGTACCACATTACCACGTTAACAAAACCACAAAAAGCCCAGAATCTTGCCATCAAGTATGAGAAATATGCGAAAGTATGAGCCTGATGAGAGCAAATCCCAGACCTAACATAGACGTAACATGCGTTATCCTCTAAAATATTGATCGAAACCAGGTTTAATGGACTGTTTCAGTGTTGTACCACATTGCTACATTATCCAAACCAAAAAAAGACCACAATCTGGCGATCAAGTATGAGAAATATGCAAAAGTATGAGCCTGATGAGAGCAAATCCTAGACCTTATCCAGACCTATCATGCGTTATCCTCTAAAATATTGATCGAGACCAGGTTAAATTGACTGTTTCAGTGCGGTACCATATTACTACGTGATCCAAACCAAAAAAAGACCACAATCTGGCGATCAAGTATGAGAAATATGCAAAAGTATGAGCCTGATGAGAGCAAATCCCAGACCTAACCTAGGCCAAACATGCGCTATCCTCTAAAATGTTGTTCGAAACTAGGTTTAATGGACTGTTTCAGTGTGGTACCACATTACTACGTGATCCAAACCAGAAAAAACCCGGGAATTGTTCAACAAGTATGTGAAGAATGCGAAAGTATGAGTCTGATGAGGGCATATCCCAGGCCTGGCCTAGACCTGACATGAGTTAACCTCTAAAATATTGATCGAAACGAGGTTTAATCGACTGTTTCAGTGTGGTACCACATTACTACGTGATCCAAAGCAGTGAAAGCCCAGGATCTGGCCAAAAAGTATGAGAAATATGCGAAGGTATGACCCAGCTGAGGGCAAATCCTAGACCTGACCGAGACCATAACATGAGTTTTCCTCAAAGATATTGATCGGAACCAGATTTAATCGACTATTTCAGTGTGGTACCACATTACTACGTGATCCAAAGCAGAAAAAACCCAGGATCTGTTCAACAAGTATTCGAAGAATGCGAAAGTATGAGTCTGATGAGGGCAAATCCTAGACCTAACCCTAACATGCGTTATCATCTAAAATATTGATCGAAACCTGGTTTAATCGACTGTTTCAGTGTGGTACCACACTACTATGTGATCCAAACCAGAAAAGACCCAGGATCTCTTCAAGAAGTATGTGAAGAATGAGGAAGTATGAGACTGATGAGGGCAAATCCATGGCCTAACCTAGACCTAACATGAGTTATCCTCTAAAATATTGATCGAAACCAGGTTTAATTGACTGTTTCAGTGTGGTACCGCATTACTACGTGATCCAAACCAGAAAAATCCCAGGATCTGCTCTACAAGTATGAGAAATATGCGAAAGTATGAGCCTGATGAGAGCAAATCCCAGATATAACCTAGACCTAACATGCGTTATCCTCAAAAATGTTGATCGAAACCAGGTTTAATGGACTGTTTCAGTGTAGATCCACATTACTGCGCGATCCAAACCAAGAATAGCCCAGAATCTGGGCATCAAGTATGAGAAGTATGCGAGAGTATGAGCCTGATGTGAGCATATCCCAGACCTAGCCTTGGCCAAACATGCGCTATCCTCTAAAATATTAATCGAAGCCAGGTTTAATGGACTGTTTCAGTGTGGTACCACATTACTACGTTATCCAAACCAGTAAAAGTCCACGATCTGGCCAACAAGTATGAGAAATATGCGAAAGGATTAGCCTCATGAGGGCAAATCACAGACCTAACCCAGACCTAACATGCATTACCCTTTGAAATGTTGACTCAGACTAGGTTAGTTGACTGTTTCAGTGTGGTACCACATTACCACGAGATCCAAACCAGAAAAAGCCCCGCATCTGGTCAACGAGTATGCGAAAAATGCGAACGTAAGTGCCTGATGAGGGCAAATCCCAGACCTAACCCAGACATAACCAGTGTTATCCTCTAAAATATTGATCGAATCCAGGTTGAGTTGACTATTTCTGTGTGGTACCACATTACCACGTTAACAAAACCACAAAAAGCCCAGAATCTGGCCATCAAGTATGAGAAATATGCGAAAGTATGAGCCTGATGAGAGCAAATCCCAGACCTAACATAGACATAACATGCGTTATCCTCTAAAATATTGATCGAAGCCAAGTTTAATGGACTTTTTCTTAGTGGTACCACATTTCTATGTGATCCAAACCAGAAAAAGCAAAGTATCTGGCTAACACGTAAGAGAAATATGCAAAAGTATGAGCCTGATGAGGGCAAATCCTTGACCCTACTCAGACCTAACATGTGTTATCCTCTAAAATATTGATCAACACCAAGTTTAATCGACTGTTTCGGTGTGGTACCACACTACTATGTGATCCAAACCAGAAAAAACCCAGGATCTGTTCAAGAAGTATGTGAAGAATGAGGAAGTATGAGACTGACGAGGGCAAATCCCAGACCTAATCCACACCTAACATGCGTTATCCTTCAAAATATTGATCGAGACCAGGTTTAATCGACTGTTTCAGTGTGGTCCCACATTACTACGTGATCCAAACCAGTAAAAGTCCACGATCTGGCCAACAAGTATGAGAAATATGCGAAAGGATTAGCCTCATGAGGGCAAATCACACACCTAACCCAGACCTAACATGCATTACCCTTTGAAATGTTGACTCAGACTAGGTTTAATTGACAGTTTCAGTGTGGTACCACATTACCACGTGATCCAAACCAGAAAAAGCCCAGCATCTGGTCAACGAGTATGCGAAAAATGCGAACGTATGTGCCTGATGAGGGCAAATCCCAGACCTAACCCAGACATAACCGGTGTTATCCGCTAAAATATTGATCGAATCCAGGTTGAGTTGACTATTTCTGTGTGGTACCACATTACTGCGTGATCCAAACCAGAAAAAGCCCAGAATCTGGCCATCAAGTATGAGAAATATGCGAAAGTATGAGCCTGATGGGAGCATATCCCAGACCTAACCTAGACCAAACATGCGCTATCCTCTAAAAGGTTGTTCGAAACTAGGTTTAATGGACTGTTTCAGTGTGGTACCACATTACTACGTGATCCAAACCAGAAAAGACCCAGGATCTGTTCAAGAAGTATGTGAAGAATGAGGAAGTATGAGACTGATGAGGGCAAATCCCAGGCCTAATCCAGACCTAACATGCGTCATCCTCTAAAATATTGATCGAGACCAGGTTTAGTCGACAGTTTCAGTGTGGTACCACATTACTACGTGATCCAAAGCAGAAAAAACCCAGGATCTGTTCAACAAGTATTCGAAGAATGCGAAAGTATGAGTCTGATGAGGGCAAATCCTAGACCTAACCCTAACCTAACATGCGTTATCATCTAAAATATTGATCGAAACCTGGTTTAATCGACTGTTTCAGTGTGGTACCACACTACTATGTGATCCAAACCAGAAAAGACCCAGGATCTGTTCAAGAAGTATGTGAAGAATGAGGAAGTATGAGACTGATGAGGGCAAATCCCAGGCCTAATCCAGACCTAACATGCGTCATCCTCTAAAATATTGATCGAGACCAGGTTTAGTCGACAGTTCCAGTGTGGTACCACATTACTACGTGATCCAAAGCAGAAAAAACCCAGGATCTGTTCAACAAGTATTCGAAGAATGCGAAAGTATGAGCCTGATGAGTGCAAATCCCAGACCTAACCTAAACCTAGCATGCGTTATCCTCTAAAATATTGATCGAGACAGGTTTAGTCGACTGTTTCATAGTGGTACCACATTACTACGTGATCCAAACCAGAAAAAATCCGGGATCTGTTCAACAAGTGTGTGAAGAATGCGAAAGTATGAGTCTGATGAGGGCAAATCCAAGGCCTAACCTTGACCTAACATGCGTTATCCTATAAAATATTGATTGAAACCAGGTTTAATTGACAGTTTCAGTGTGGTACCACATTACTACGTGATCCAAACCAGAAAAATCCCAGGATCTGGCCATCAAGTATGAGAAATATGCGAAATTATGAGCCTGATGAGAGCAAATCCCAGAACTAACATAGACCTAAAATGCGGTATCCTCTAAAATATTGATCGAAACCAGGTTTAATGGACTGCTTCAGTGTTGTAACACATTGCTACATTATCCAAACCAAAAAAAGTCCAGAATCTGGCCATCAAGTATGAGAAGTATGCGAAATTATGAGCCTGATGAGAGCAAATCCCAGAACTAACATAGACCTAAAATGCGGTATCCTCTAAAATATTGATCGAATCCAGGTTGGGTTGACTATTTCTGCGAGGTACCACATTACTACGTGATCCAAACCAGAAAAAGCCCAGAATCTGGCCATCAAGTATGAGAAATATGCGAAAGTATGAGCCTGATGGGAGCATATCCCAGACCTAACATAGGCCAAACATGCGCTATCCTCTAAAAGGTTGTTCGAAACTAGGTTTAATGGACTGTTTGAGTGTGGTACCACATTACAACGTGATCCAAACCAGAAAAAACCCAGAATCTGGCCATCAAGTATGAGAAATATGCGAAATTATGAGCCTGATGAGAGCAAATCCCAGACCTAACATAGACCTAACATGCGGTATCCTCTAAAATATTGATCGAAACCAGGTTTAATGGACTGTTTCAGTGTGGTACCACATCACTACCTTATCCAAACCAGAAAAAGCCCAGAATCTGGCCATCAAGTATGAGAAATATGCGAAAGTATGAGCCTGATGCGTGCAAATGCCAGACCTGACATAGGCCAAACATGCGCTATCCTCTAAAATGTTGATCGAAACTAGGTTTGATGGACTGTTTCAGAGTGGTACCACATTACTACGTGATCCAAACCAGAAAAATCCCGGGATCTGTTCAACAAGTATGTGAAGAATGCGAAAGTAAGAGTCTGATGAGGCCTAACCCCAGGCCTGGCCTAGACATAACATGCGTTATCCTCTAAAATATTGATCGAGACCAAGTTTAATCGACTGTTTCAGTGTGACCCCACATTACTACGTGATCGAAACCAGAAAAAGCCCAGGCTCTGGCCAACAAGTAAGAGAAATAAGCGAAAGTATGAGTCTGATGAGGGCAAATCCAAGGCCTAACATAGACCTAACATGAGTTATCCTCTAAAATATTGATTGAACCCAGGTTTAATGGACTGTTTCAGTGAGTTACCACATTACTACGTGATCCAAAGCAGTGATAGCCCAGGATCTCGCCAAAAATTATGAGAAATATGCGAAAGTATGACCCAGCTGAGGGCAAATCCTAGACCTAACCGAGACCATAGCATGTGTTTTCCTCAAAAATATTGATCGGAACCAGGTTTAATCGACTGTTTCAGTGTGGTACCACATTACCACGTGATCCAAAGCAGAAAAAACCCAGGATCTGTTCAACAAGTATTTGAAGAATGCGAAAGTATGAGTCTGATGCGGACAAATCCCAGACCTAACCCAGACCTAACATGCGTTATCATCTAAAACATTGATCGAAACCTGGTTTAATCGACTGTTACAGTGTGGTACCACACTACTATGTGATCCAAACCAGAAAGAACCCAGGATCTGTTCAAGAAGTATGCGAAGAATGAGGAAGTATGAGACTGATGAGGGCAAATCCCAGACATAATCCAGACCTAACATGCGTTATCCTCTAAAATATTGATCGAGACCAGGTTTAGTCGACTGTTTCATTGTGGTACCACATTACCACGTGATCCAAGCCAGAAAAGCCCGGGATCTGTTCAACAAGTGTGTGAAGAATGCGAAAGTATGAGTCTGATGAGGGCAAATCCAAGGCCTAACCCAGACCTGACATGCGTTATCCACTAAAATATTGATCGAAACCAGGTTTAATTGACTGTTTCAGGGTGGTACCACATTACTACGTGGTCCAAACCAGAAAAATCGCAGGATCTGCTCAACAAGTATGAGAAATATGCGAAAGTATGAGCCTGGTGAGGGCAAATCCCAGACCTAACCTAGACCTAACATGTGTTATCCTCTAAAATATTGATCGAAGCCAGGTTTACTGGACCGTTTCAGTGTGGTACCACATTACTACGTGATCCAAACCAGAAAAAGCCCAGAATCTGGACAACACGAACGAGAAATATGCGAAAGTATGAGGCTGATGGAAGCATATCCCAGACCTAACCTAGGCCAAACATGCGCTATCCTCTAAAATGTTGTTTGAAACTAGGTTTAATGGACTGTTTCATTGTGGTAGCACATTACTTCGAGATCCAAACCAGAAAAAACCCGGGATCTGTTCAACAAGTATGCGAAGAATGCGAAAGGATGAGTCTGATGAGGGCAAATCCCAGGCCTAACCCAGACCTAACATGCGTTATCCTCTAAAATATTGATCGAAACCAGGTTTAATCGACTGTTTCAGTGTGGTACCACAATACTACGTGATCCAAACCAGAAAGAACCCAGGATCTGTTCAAGAAGTATGCGAAGAATGAGGAAGTATGAGACTGATGAGGGCAAATCCCAGACCTAATCCAGACCTAACATGCGTTATCCTCTAAAATATTGATCGAGACCAGGTTTAGTCGACCGTTTCATTGTGGTACCACATTACCACGTGATCCAAGGCAGAAAAGCCCGGGATCTGTTCAACAAGTGTGTGAAGTATGCGAAAGTATGACCCAGCTGAGGGCAAATCCTAGACCTAACCGAGACCAAAACATGACTTTCCTCAAAAATATTGATCGGAACCAGGTTTAATCGACTGTTTCAGTGTGGTACCACATTACTACGTGATCCAAACCAGAAAAACCCAGGATCTGTTCAATAAGTTTTTGAAGAATGCGAAAGTATGAGTCCGATGGGGGCAATTCCTAGACCTAACCCTGACCTAACATGCGTTATCATCTAAAATATTGATCGAAACCTGGTTTAATATGACTGTCTCAGTGTGGTACCACATTACTATGTGTTCCCAACCAGAAAAAAACCAGGATCTGTCCAAGAAGTATTTGAAGAATGCGAAAGTATGAGTCTGATGGGGGCAATTCCTAGACCTAACCCTGACCTAACATGCGTTATCATCTAAAATATTGATCGAAACCTGGTTTCATTGACTGTTTCAGTGTGCTACCACATTACTACGTGATCCAAACCAGAAAAAGCAAAGGATCTGGCCAACAAGTACGAGAAATATGCGACAGTATGAGCGTGATGAGTGCAAATCCCAGACCTAACCTAGACCTAACATGCGTTATCCACTAGAATATATATCGAAACCAGTATTAGTTGACTGATTCAGCGTGGTACCACATTACTACGTGATCCAAACCAGAAGAAACCCAGGATCTGTTCAACAAGTATGTGAAGAATGCGAAAGTATGAGTCTGATGAGGTCAATTCCTAGACCTAACCCTGACCTAACATGCGTTATCATCTAAAATATTGATCGAAACCTGGTTTCATTGACTGTTTCATTGTGGTACCATATTACCACGTGATCCAAACCAGAGAAAGCCAAGGATCTGGCCATCAAGTATGACAAATATGCGAAAGTATGAGCGTGATGGGTGGAAATCCCAGACCTAACCTAGACCTAACATGCGTTAACCTCTAAAATATTGATCGAAGCCAGGTTTAATCGACTGTTTCGGTGTGGTACCACACTACTATGAGATCCAAACCAGAAAAAAGCCAGGATCTGTTCAAGAAGTATGTGAAGAACGAGGAAGTATGAGACTGATGAGGGCAAATCCCAGACCTAATCCAGACCTAACATGCGTTATCCTCAAAAATATTAATCGAGACCAGGTTTAGTCGACTGTTTCAGTGTGGTACCACATTACTACGTGATCCAAACCAGAAAAAGACCAGAATCTGGCCATCAAGTATCAGAAATATGCGAAAGTATGAGCCTGATGAGAGCAAATCCCAGACCTAACCTAGACCTGACATGCGTTAACTTCTAAAATATTGATCGGATCCAGGTTTAATGGTCTGTTACAGTGTGGTAACACATTACCACGTGACCCGAACCAGAAAAAACCCGGGATCTGTTCAAGAAGTATGTGAGGGATGAGGAAGTATGAGACTGATGAGGGCAAATCCAAGTCCTAACCTAGACCTCACTTGCGTTAACCTCTAAAATACTGATCGAAACCAGGTTTAATGGACTGTTTAAGTGTGGTACCACACTACTATGTGATCCAAACCAGAAAAAACCCGGGATCTGTTCAAGAAGTATGTGAAGAATGAGGAAGTATGAGACTGACGAGGGCAAATCATAGACCCAATGCAGACCTAACATGCGTTATCCACTAAAATATTGATCGAGACCAGGTTTAGTCGTCTGTTTCATTGTGGTACCACATTACCACGTGATCCAAACCAGAAAAACCCAGGATCTGTTCAACAAGTTTTTGAAGAATGCGAAAGTATGAGTCCGATGGGGCAATTCCTAGACCTAACCCTGACCTAACATGCGTTATCATCTAAAATATTGATCGAAACCTGGTTTAATCGACTGTTTCAGTGTGGTACCACATTACTATGTGATCCCAACCAGAAAAAAACCAGGATCTGTCCAAGAAGTATGTGAAGAATGCGAAAGAATGAGACTGAAGAGGGCAATTCCCAGACCTAACTCAGACCTAACATGCGTTATCCTCTAGAATATTGATCGAGACCAGGTTTAATCGACTGTTTCAGTGTGGTACCACAATACAACGTGATCCAACCCAGAAAAAGTCCAGAATCTGGCCATCAGGTGTCAGAAATATGCGAAAGTATGAGCCTCATGTGAGCAAATGACAGACCTAACACAGACCTAACATGCATTATCCTTTGAAATGTTGACCCAGACTAGGTTTAATTGACAATTTCAGTGTGGTACCACATTACTACGTGATCCAAACCAGAAAAAGTCCAGAATCTGGTCAACGAGTATGCGAAAAATTCGAAAGTATGAGCCTGATGAGTGCAAATCCCAGACCTAACCTAGACCTAACATGCGTTATCCTCTAAAATGTTGATCGAAACCAGGTTTAAAGGACTGTTTCAGTGTAGATCCACATTACTGCGCGATCCAAACCAAGAAAAGCCCAGAATCTGGCCAACAAGAATGAGAATTATGCGAAAGTATGAGCCTGATGGGAGCATAACCGAGACCTAACCTAGGGCAAACATGCGCTATCCTCTAAAATGTTGATCGAAACTAGGTTTGATGGACTGTTTCAGTGTGGTACCACATTACAACGTGATCCAAACCTGAAAAATCCCGGGATCTGTTCAACAAGTATGTGAAGAATGCGAAAGTAAGAGTCTGATGAGGCCTAACCTCAGGCCTGGCCTAGACCTAACATGCGTTATCCTCTAAAATATTGATCGAGACCAAGTTTAATCGACTGTTTCAGTGTGGCCCCACATTACTACGTGATCCAAAGCAGTGAAAGCCCAGGATCTCGCCAAAAAGTATGAGAAATATGCGAAAGTATGACCCAGCTGAGGGCAAATCCTAGACCTAACCGAGACCATAGCATGTATTTTCCTCAAAAATATTGATCGGAACCAGGTTTAATCGACTGTTTCAGTGTGGTACCACATTACTACGTGATCCAAAGCAGAAAAAACCCAGGATCTGTTCAACAAGTATTTGAAGAATGCGAAAGTATGAGTCTGATGCGGACAAATCCCAGACCTAACCCAGACCTGACATGCGTTATCATCTAAAACATCGATCGAAACCTGGTTTAATCGACTGTTTCAGTGTGGTACCACACTACTATGTGATCCAAACCAGAAAGAACCCAGGATCTGTTCAAGAAGTATGCGAAGAATGAGGAAGTATGAGACTGATGAGGGCAAATCCCAGACCTAATCCAGACCTAACATGCGTTATCCTCTAAAATATTGATCGAGACCAGGTTTAGTCGACTGTTTCATTGTGGTACCACATTACCACGTGATCCAAGCCAGAAAAGCCCGGGATCTGTTCAACAAGTGTGTGAAGAATGCGAAAGTATGAGTCTGATGAGGGCAAATCCAAGGCCTAACCCAGACCTAACATGCGTTATCCTCTAAAATATTGATCGAAACCAGGTTTAATTGACTGTTTCAGGGTGGTACCACATTACTACGTGGTCCAAACCAGAAAAATCGCAGGATCTGCTCAACAAGTATGAGAAATATGCGAAAGTATGAGCCTGGTGAGGGCAAATCCCAGACCTAACCTAGACCTAACATGTGTTATCCTCTAAAATATTGATCGAAGCCAGGTTTACTGGACCGTTTCAGTGTGGTACCACATTACTACGTGATCCAAACCAGAAAAAGCCCAGAATCTGGACAACACGAACGAGAAATATGCGAAAGTATGAGGCTGATGGAAGCATATCCCAGACCTAACCTAGGCCAAACATGCGCTATCCTCTAAAATGTTGTTTGAAACTAGGTTTAATGGACTGTTTCATTGTGGTAGCACATTACTTCGAGATCCAAACCAGAAAAAACCCGGGATCTGTTCAACAAGTATGCGAAGAATGCGAAAGGATGAGTCTGATGAGGGCAAATCCCAGGCCTAACCCAGACCTAACATGCGTTATCCTCTAAAATATTGATCGAAACCAGGTTTAATCGACTGTTTCAGTGTGGTACCACAATACTACGTGATCCAAACCAGAAAGAACCCAGGATTTGTTCAAGAAGTATGCGAAGAATGAGGAAGTATGAGACTGATGAGGGCAAATCCCAGACCTAATCCAGACCTAACATGCGTTATCCTCTAAAATATTGATCGAGACCAGGTTTAGTCGACTGTTTCATTGTGGTACCACATTACCACGTGATCCAAGGCAGAAAAGCCCGGGATCTGTTCAACAAGTGTGTGAAGTATGCGAAAGTATGACCCAGCTGATGGCAAATCCTAGACCTAACCGAGACCAAAACATGAGTTTTCCTCAAAAATATTGATCGGAACCAGGTTTAATCGACTGTTTCAGTGTGGTACCACATGACTACGTGATCCAAACCAGAAAAACCCAGGATCTGTTCAATAAGTTTTTGAAGAATGCGAAAGTATGAGTCCGATGGGGGCAATTCCTAGACCTAACCCTGACCTAACATGCGTTATCATCTAAAATATTGATCGAAACCTGGTTTAATATGACTGTCTCAGTGTGGTACCACATTACTATGTGTTCCCAACCAGAAAAAAACCAGGATCTGTCCAAGAAGTATTTGAAGAATGCGAAAGTATGAGTCTGATGGGGGCAATTCCTAGACCTAACCCTGACCTAACATGCGTTATCATCTAAAATATTGATCGAAACCTGGTTTCATTGACTGTTTCAGTGTGCTACCACATTACTACGTGATCCAAACCAGAAAAAGCAAAGGATCTGGCCAACAAGTACGAGAAATATGCGACAGTATGAGCGTGATGAGTGCAAATCCCAGACCTAACCTAGACCTAACATGCGTTATCCACTAGAATATATATCGAAACCAGTATTAGTTGACTGATTCAGCGTGGTACCACATTACTACGTGATCCAAACCAGAAAAAACCCAGGATCTGTTCAACAAGTATGTGAAGAATGCGAAAGTATGAGTCTGATGAGGTCAATTCCTAGACCTAACCCTGACCTAACATGCGTTATCATCTAAAATATTGATCGAAACCTGGTTTCATTGACTGTTTCAGTGTGGTACCATATTACCACGTGATCCAAACCAGAGAAAGCCAAGGATCTGGCCATCAAGTATGACAAATATGCGAAAGTATGAGCGTGATGGGTGGAAATCCCAGACCTAACCTAGACCTAACATGCGTTAACCTCTAAAATATTGATCGAAGCCAGGTTTAATCGACTGTTTCGGTGTGGTACCACACTACTATGAGATCCAAACCAGAAAAAAGCCAGGATCTGTTCAAGAAGTATGTGAAGAACGAGGAAGTATGAGACTGATGAGGGCAAATCCCAGACCTAATCCAGACCTAACATGCGTTATCTTCAAAAATATTAATCGAGACCAGGTTTAGTCGACTGTTTCAGTGTGGTACCACATTACTACGTGATCCAAACCAGAAAAAGACCAGAATCTGGCCATCAAGTATCAGAAATATGCGAAAGTATGAGCCTGATGAGAGCAAATCCCAGACCTAACCTAGACCTGACATGCGTTAACTTCTAAAATATTGATCGGATCCAGGTTTAATGGTCTGTTACAGTGTGGTAACACATTACCACGTGACCCGAACCAGAAAAAACCCGGGATCTGTTCAAGAAGTATGTGAAGAATGAGGAAGTATGAGACTGACGAGGGCAAATCATAGACCTAATGCAGACCTAACATGCGTTATCCACTAAAATATTGATCGAGACCAGGTTTAGTCGTCTGTTTCATTGTGGTACCACATTACCACGTGATCCAAACCAGAAAAACCCAGGATCTGTTCAACAAGTTTTTGAAGAATGCGAAAGTATGAGTCCGATGGGGGCAATTCCTAGACCTAACCCTGACCTAACATGCGTTATCATCTAAAATATTGATCGAAACCTGGTTTAATCGACTGTTTCAGTGTGGTACCACATTACTATGTGATCCCAACCAGAAAAAAACCAGGATCTGTCCAAGAAGTATGTGAAGAATGCGAAAGAATGAGACTGAAGAGGGCAATTCCCAGACCTAACTCAGACCTAACATGCGTTATCCTCTAGAATATTGATCGAGACCAGGTTTAATCGACTGTTTCAGTGTGGTACCACATTACAACGTGATCCAACCCAGAAAAAGTCCAGAATCTGGCCATCAGGTGTCAGAAATATGCGAAAGTATGAGCCTCATGTGAGCAAATGACAGACCTAACACAGACCTAACATGCATTATCCTTTGAAATGTTGACCCAGACTAGGTTTAATTGACAATTTCAGTGTGGTACCACATTACTACGTGATCCAAACCAGAAAAAGACCAGTGTCTGGTCAACGAGTATGCGAAAAATGCGAAAGTATGAGCCTGATAAGGGCAAATCCCAGACCTAACCCTGACCTAACATGCGTTGTCCTCTAAAATATTGATCGAAACCAGGTTTACTGGACTTTTTCTTAGTGGTACCACATTTCTATGTGATCCAAACCAGAAAAAGCAAAGGATCTGGCTAACACGTAAGAGAAATATGCAAAAGTATGAGCCTGATGAGGGCAAATCCTTGACCCTACTCAGACCTAACATGTGTTATCCTCTAAAATATTGATCAAAACCAAGTTTAATCGACTGTTTCGGTGTGGTACCACACTACTATGTGATCCAAACCAGAAAAAGCCAGGATCTGTCCAAGAAGTATTTGAAGAATGCGAAAGTATGAGTCTGATGGGTGCAATTCCTAGACCTAACCCTGACCTAACATGCGTTATCATCTAAAATATTGATCGAAACCTGGTTTCATTGACTGTTTCAGTGTGGTACCACATTACTACGTGATCCAAACCAGAAAAAGCAAAGGATCTGGCCAACAAGTACGAGAAATATGCGAAAGTATGAGCCTGATGAGGGCAAATTCAAGGCCTATCGAAGACCTAACATGCGTTGTCCTCTAAAATATTGATCGAAACCAGGTTTAATGGACTTTTTCTTAGTGGTACCACATTTCTATGTGATCCAAACCAGAAAAAGCAAAGGATCTGGCTAACACGTAAGAGAAATATGCAAAAGTATGAGCCTGATGAGGGCAAATCCTTGACCCTACTCAGACCTAACATGTGTTATCCTCTAAAATATTGATCAAAACCAAGTTTAATCGACTGTTTCGGTGTGGTACCACACTACTATGTGATCCAAACCAGAAAAAATCCGGGATCTGATCAACAAGTGTGTGAAGAATGAGAAAGTATGAGTCTGCTGAGGGCAAATCCAAGGCCTAACCTCGTCCTAACATGCGTTATCCTCTAAAACATTGATCGAAACCTGTTTAATGGACTGTTTCAATGTAGTACCGCATTACTTCATGATCGAAACCAAAAAAGACCCAGAATCTGGCCATCAAGTATGAGAAATATGCGACAGTATGAGCGTGATGAGTGCAAATCCCAGACCTAACCTAGACCTAACATGCGTTATCCACTAAAATATATATCGAAACCAGTATTAGTTGACTGATTCAGCGTGGTACCACATTACTACGTGATCCAAACCAGAAAAAACCCAGGATCTGTACAACAAGTATGTGAAGAATGCGAAAGTATGAGTCTGATGAGGGCAAATCACAGACCTAACCCAGACCTAACATGCGTTATCCTTTGAAATGTTGACCCAGACTAGGTTTAATGGACTGTTTCAGTGTGGTACCATATTACCACGTGATCCAAACCAGAGAAAGCCCAGAATCTGGCCATCAAGTATGACAAATATGCGAAAGTATGAGCGTGATGAGTGCAAATCCCAGACCTAACCTAGACCTAACATGCGTTAACCTCTAAAATATTGATCGAAGCCAGGTTTAATCGACAGTTTCGGTGTGGTACCACACTACTATGAGATCCAAACCATAAAAAAGCCAGGATCTGTTCAAGAAGTATGTGAAGAACGAGGAAGTATGAGACTGATGAGGGCAAATCCCAGACCTAATCCAGACCTAACATGCGTTATCCTCAAAAATATTAATCCAGACCAGGTTTAGTCGACTGTTTCAGTGTGGTACCACATTACTACGTGATCCAAACCAGAAAAAGACCAGAATCTGGCCATCAAGTATCATAAATATGCGAAAGTATGAGCCTGATGAGAGCAAATCCCAGACCTAACCTAGACCTAACATGCGTTAACTTCTAAAATATTGATCGAAACCAGGTTTAATGGTCTGTTACAGTGTGGTAACACATTACCACGTGATCCACACCAGAAAAAATCCGGGATCTGTTCAACAAGTGTGTGAAGAAAGCGAAAGCATGAGTCTGATGAGGGCAAATCCAAGGCCTAACCAAGACCTAACATGCGTTATCCTCTATAACATTGATCGAAACCAGGTTTAATGGACTGTTTCAGTGTGGTACCACATTACTACGTTATCCAAACCAGTAAAAGTCCACGATCTGGCCAACAAGTATGAGAAATATGCGAAAGGATTAGCCTCATGAGGGCAAATCACAGACCTAACCCAGACCTAACATGCATTACCCTTTGAAATGTTGACTCAGACTAGGTTAGTTGACTGTTTCAGTGTGGTACCACATTACCACGAGATCCAAACCAGAAAAAGCCCCGCATCTGGTCAACGAGTATGCGAAAAATGCGAACGTAAGTGCCTGATGAGGGCAAATCCCAGACCTAACCCAGACATAACCGGTGTTATCCTCTAAAATATTGATCGAATCCAGGTTGAGTTGACTATTTCTGTGTGGTACCACATTACCACGTTAACAAAACCACAAAAAGCCCAGAATCTGGCCATCAAGTATGAGAAATATGCGAAAGTATGAGCCTGATGAGAGCAAATCCCAGACCTAACATAGACATAACATGCGTTATCCTCTAAAATATTGATCGAAGCCAAGTTTAATGGACTTTTTCTTAGTGGTACCACATTTCTATGTGATCCAAACCAGAAAAAGCAAAGTATCTGGCTAACACGTAAGAGAAATATGCAAAAGTATGAGCCTGATGAGGGCAAATCCTTGACCCTACTCAGACCTAACATGTGTTATCCTCTAAAATATTGATCAACACCAAGTTTAATCGACTGTTTCGGTGTGGTACCACACTACTATGTGATCCAAACCAGAAAAAACCCAGGATCTGTTCAAGAAGTATGTGAAGAATGAGGAAGTATGAGACTGACGAGGGCAAATCCCAGACCTAATCCACACCTAACATGCGTTATCCTTCAAAATATTGATCGAGACCAGGTTTAATCGACTGTTTCAGTGTGGTCCCACATTACTACGTGATCCAAACCAGTAAAAGTCCACGATCTGGCCAACAAGTATGAGAAATATGCGAAAGGATTAGCCTCATGAGGGCAAATCACACACCTAACCCAGACCTAACATGCATTACCCTTTGAAATGTTGACTCAGACTAGGTTTAATTGACAGTTTCAGTGTGGTACCACATTACCACGTGATCCAAACCAGAAAAAGCCCAGCATCTGGTCAACGAGTATGCGAAAAATGCGAACGTATGTGCCTGATGAGGGCAAATCCCAGACCTAACCCAGACATAACCGGTGTTATCCGCTAAAATATTGATCGAATCCAGGTTGAGTTGACTATTTCTGTGTGGTACCACATTACTGCGTGATCCAAACCAGAAAAAGCCCAGAATCTGGCCATCAAGTATGAGAAATATGCGAAAGTATGAGCCTGATGGGAGCATATCCCAGACCTAACCTAGGCCAAACATGCGCTATCCTCTAAAAGGTTGTTCGAAACTAGGTTTAATGGACTGTTTCAGTGTGGTACCACATTACTACGTGATCCAAACCAGAAAAGACCCAGGATCTGTTCAAGAAGTATGTGAAGAATGAGGAAGTATGAGACTGATGAGGGCAAATCCCAGGCCTAATCCAGACCTAACATGCGTCATCCTCTAAAATATTGATCGAGACCAGGTTTAGTCGACAGTTTCAGTGTGGTACCACATTACTACGTGATCCAAAGCAGAAAAAACCCAGGATCTGTTCAACAAGTATTCGAAGAATGCGAAAGTATGAGTCTGATGAGGGCAAATCCTAGACCTAACCCTAACATGCGTTATCATCTAAAATATTGATCGAAACCTGGTTTAATCGACTGTTTCAGTGTGGTACCACACTACTATGTGATCCAAACCAGAAAAGACCCAGGATCTGTTCAAGAAGTATGTGAAGAATGAGGAAGTATGAGACTGATGAGGGCAAATCCCAGGCCTAATCCAGACCTAACATGCGTCATCCTCTAAAATATTGATCGAGACCAGGTTTAGTCGACAGTTCCAGTGTGGTACCACATTACTACGTGATCCAAAGCAGAAAAAACCCAGGATCTGTTCAACAAGTATTCGAAGAATGCGAAAGTATGAGCCTGATGAGTGCAAATCCCAGACCTAACCTAAACCTAGCATGCGTTATCCTCTAAAATATTGATCGAGACAGGTTTAGTCGACTGTTTCATAGTGGTACCACATTACTACGTGATCCAAACCAGAAAAAAACCGGGATCTGTTCAACAAGTGTGTGAAGAATGCGAAAGTATGAGTCTGATGAGGGCAAGTCCAAGGCCTAACCTTGACCTAACATGCGTTATCCTATAAAATATTGATTGAAACCAGGTTTAATTGACAGTTTCAGTGTGGTACCACATTACTACGTGATCCAAACCAGAAAAATCCCAGGATCTGGCCATCAAGTATGAGAAATATGCGATATTATGAGCCTGATGAGAGCAAATCCCAGAACTAACATAGACCTAAAATGCGGTATCCTCTAAAATATTGATCGAAACCAGGTTTAATGGACTGCTTCAGTGTTGTAACACATTGCTACATTATCCAAACCAAAAAAAGTCCAGAATCTGGCCATCAAGTATGAGAAGTATGCGAAATTATGAGCCTGATGAGAGCAAATCCCAGAACTAACATAGACCTAAAATGCGGTATCCTCTAAAATATTGATCGAATCCAGGTTGGGTTGACTATTTCTGCGAGGTACCACATTACTACGTGATCCAAACCAGAAAAAGCCCAGAATCTGGCCATCAAGTATGAGAAATATGCGAAAGTATGAGCCTGATGGGAGCATATCCCAGACCTAACATAGGCCAAACATGCGCTATCCTCTAAAAGGTTGTTCGAAACTAGGTTTAATGGACTGTTTGAGTGTGGTACCACATTACTACGTGATCCAAACCAGAAAAAACCCAGAATCTGGCCATCAAGTATGAGAAATATGCGAAATTATGAGCCTGATGAGAGCAAATCCCAGACCTAACATAGACCTAACATGCGGTATCCTCTAAAATATTGATCGAAACCAGGTTTAATGGACTGTTTCAGTGTGGTACCACATCACTACCTTATCCAAACCAGAAAAAGCCCAGAATCTGGCCATCAAGTATGAGAAATATGCGAAAGTATGAGCCTGATGCGTGCAAATGCCAGACCTGACATAGGCCAAACATGCGCTATCCTCTAAAATGTTGATCGAAACTAGGTTTGATGGACTGTTTCAGAGTGGTACCACATTACTACGTGATCCAAACCAGAAAAATCCCGGGATCTGTTCAACAAGTATGTGAAGAATGCGAAAGTAAGAGTCTGATGAGGCCTAACCCCAGGCCTGGCCTAGACATAACATGCGTTATCCTCTAAAATATTGATCGAGACCAAGTTTAATCGACTGTTTCAGTGTGACCCCACATTACTACGTGATCGAAACCAGAAAAAGCCCAGGCTCTGGCCAACAAGTAAGAGAAATAAGCGAAAGTATGAGTCTGATGAGGGCAAATCCAAGGCCTAACATAGACCTAACATGAGTTATCCTCTAAAATATTGATTGAACCCAGGTTTAATGGACTGTTTCAGTGAGTTACCACATTACTACGTGATCCAAAGCAGTGATAGCCCAGGATCTCGCCAAAAATTATGAGAAATATGCGAAAGTATGACCCAGCTGAGGGCAAATCCTAGACCTAACCGAGACCATAGCATGTGTTTTCCTCAAAAATATTGATCGGAACCAGGTTTAATCGACTGTTTCAGTGTGGTACCACATTACCACGTGATCCAAAGCAGAAAAAACCCAGGATCTGTTCAACAAGTATTTGAAGAATGCGAAAGTATGAGTCTGATGCGGACAAATCCCAGACCTAACCCAGACCTAACATGCGTTATCATCTAAAACATTGATCGAAACCTGGTTTAATCGACTGTTACAGTGTGGTACCACACTACTATGTGATCCAAACCAGAAAGAACCCAGGATCTGTTCAAGAAGTATGCGAAGAATGAGGAAGTATGAGACTGATGAGGGCAAATCCCAGACATAATCCAGACCTAACATGCGTTATCCTCTAAAATATTGATCGAGACCAGGTTTAGTCGACTGTTTCATTGTGGTACCACATTACCACGTGATCCAAGCCAGAAAAGCCCGGGATCTGTTCAACAAGTGTGTGAAGAATGCGAAAGTATGAGTCTGATGAGGGCAAATCCAAGGCCTAACCCAGACCTGACATGCGTTATCCACTAAAATATTGATCGAAACCAGGTTTAATTGACTGTTTCAGGGTGGTACCACATTACTACGTGGTCCAAACCAGAAAAATCGCAGGATCTGCTCAACAAGTATGAGAAATATGCGAAAGTATGAGCCTGGTGAGGGCAAATCCCAGACCTAACCTAGACCTAACATGTGTTATCCTCTAAAATATTGATCGAAGCCAGGTTTACTGGACCGTTTCAGTGTGGTACCACATTACTACGTGATCCAAACCAGAAAAAGCCCAGAATCTGGACAACACGAACGAGAAATATGCGAAAGTATGAGGCTGATGGAAGCATATCCCAGACCTAACCTAGGCCAAACATGCGCTATCCTCTAAAATGTTGTTTGAAACTAGGTTTAATGGACTGTTTCATTGTGGTAGCACATTACTTCGAGATCCAAACCAGAAAAAACCCGGGATCTGTTCAACAAGTATGCGAAGAATGCGAAAGGATGAGTCTGATGAGGGCAAATCCCAGGCCTAACCCAGACCTAACATGCGTTATCCTCTAAAATATTGATCGAAACCAGGTTTAATCGACTGTTTCAGTGTGGTACCACAATACTACGTGATCCAAACCAGAAAGAACCCAGGATCTGTTCAAGAAGTATGCGAAGAATGAGGAAGTATGAGACTGATGAGGGCAAATCCCAGACCTAATCCAGACCTAACATGCGTTATCCTCTAAAATATTGATCGAGACCAGGTTTAGTCGACTGTTTCATTGTGGTACCACATTACCACGTGATCCAAGGCAGAAAAGCCCGGGATCTGTTCAACAAGTGTGTGAAGTATGCGAAAGTATGACCCAGCTGATGGCAAATCCTAGACCTAACCGAGACCAAAACATGAGTTTTCCTCAAAAATATTGATCGGAACCAGGTTTAATCGACTGTTTCAGTGTGGTACCACATTACTACGTGATCCAAACCTGAAAAACCCAGGATCTGTTCAATAAGTTTTTGAAGAATGCGAAAGTATGAGTCCGATGGGGGCAATTCCTAGACCTAACCCTGACCTAACATGCGTTATCATCTAAAATATTGATCGAAACCTGGTTTAATATGACTGTCTCAGTGTGGTACCACATTACTATGTGTTCCCAACCAGAAAAAAACCAGGATCTGTCCAAGAAGTATTTGAAGAATGCGAAAGTATGAGTCTGATGGGGGCAATTCCTAGACCTAACCCTGACCTAACATGCGTTATCATCTAAAATATTGATCGAAACCTGGTTTCATTGACTGTTTCAGTGTGCTACCACATTACTACGTGATCCAAACCAGAAAAAGCAAAGGATCTGGCCAACAAGTACGAGAAATATGCGACAGTATGAGCGTGATGAGTGCAAATCCCAGACCTAACCTAGACCTAACATGCGTTATCCACTAGAATATATATCGAAACCAGTATTAGTTGACTGATTCAGCGTGGTACCACATTACTACGTGATCCAAACCAGAAAAAACCCAGGATCTGTTCAACAAGTATGTGAAGAATGCGAAAGTATGAGTCTGATGAGGTCAATTCCTAGACCTAACCCTGACCTAACATGCGTTATCATCTAAAATATTGATCGAAACCTGGTTTCATTGACTGTTTCAGTGTGGTACCATATTACCACGTGATCCAAACCAGAGAAAGCCAAGGATCTGGCCATCAAGTATGACAAATATGCGAAAGTATGAGCGTGATGGGTGGAAATCCCAGACCTAACCTAGACCTAACATGCGTTAACCTCTAAAATATTGATCGAAGCCAGGTTTAATCGACTGTTTCGGTGTGGTACCACACTACTATGAGATCCAAACCAGAAAAAAGCCAGGATCTGTTCAAGAAGTATGTGAAGAACGAGGAAGTATGAGACTGATGAGGGCAAATCCCAGACCTAATCCAGACCTAACATGCGTTATCTTCAAAAATATTAATCGAGACCAGGTTTAGTCGACTGTTTCAGTGTGGTACCACATTACTACGTGATCCAAACCAGAAAAAGACCAGAATCTGGCCATCAAGTATCAGAAATATGCGAAAGTATGAGCCTGATGAGAGCAAATCCCAGACCTAACCTAGACCTGACATGCGTTAACTTCTAAAATATTGATCGGATCCAGGTTTAATGGTCTGTTACAGTGTGGTAACACATTACGACGTGACCCGAACCAGAAAAAACCCGGGATCTGTTCAAGAAGTATGTGAAGAATGAGGAAGTATGAGACTGACGAGGGCAAATCATAGACCTAATGCAGACCTAACATGCGTTATCCACTAAAATATTGATCGAGACCAGGTTTAGTCGTCTGTTTCATTGTGGTACCACATTACCACGTGATCCAAACCAGAAAAACCCAGGATCTGTTCAACAAGTTTTTGAAGAATGCGAAAGTATGAGTCCGATGGGGGCAATTCCTAGACCTAACCCTGACCTAACATGCGTTATCATCTAAAATATTGATCGAAACCTGGTTTAATCGACTGTTTCAGTGTGGTACCACATTACTATGTGATCCCAACCAGAAAAAAACCAGGATCTGTCCAAGAAGTATGTGAAGAATGCGAAAGAATGAGACTGAAGAGGGCAATTCCCAGACCTAACTCAGACCTAACATGCGTTATCCTCTAGAATATTGATCGAGACCAGGTTTAATCGACTGTTTCAGTGTGGTACCACATTACAACGTGATCCAACCCAGAAAAAGTCCAGAATCTGGCCATCAGGTGTCAGAAATATGCGAAAGTATGAGCCTCATGTGAGCAAATGACAGACCTAACACAGACCTAACATGCATTATCCTTTGAAATGTTGACCCAGACTAGGTTTAATTGACAATTTCAGTGTGGTACCACATTACTACGTGATCCAAACCAGAAAAAGACCAGTGTCTGGTCAACGAGTATGCGAAAAATGCGAAAGTATGAGCCTGATAAGGGCAAATCCCAGACCTAACCCTGACCTAACATGCGTTGTCCTCTAAAATATTGATCGAAACCAGGTTTACTGGACTTTTTCTTAGTGGTACCACATTTCTATGTGATCCAAACCAGAAAAAGCAAAGGATCTGGCTAACACGTAAGAGAAATATGCAAAAGTATGAGCCTGATGAGGGCAAATCCTTGACCCTACTCAGACCTAACATGTGTTATCCTCTAAAATATTGATCAAAACCAAGTTTAATCGACTGTTTCGGTGTGGTACCACACTACTATGTGATCCAAACCAGAAAAAGCCAGGATCTGTCCAAGAAGTATTTGAAGAATGCGAAAGTATGAGTCTGATGGGTGCAATTCCTAGACCTAACCCTGACCTAACATGCGTTATCATCTAAAATATTGATCGAAACCTGGTTTCATTGACTGTTTCAGTGTGGTACCACATTACTACGTGATCCAAACCAGAAAAAGCAAAGGATCTGGCCAACAAGTACGAGAAATATGCGAAAGTATGAGCCTGATGAGGGCAAATTCAAGGCCTATCGAAGACCTAACATGCGTTGTCCTCTAAAATATTGATCGAAACCAGGTTTAATGGACTTTTTCTTAGTGGTACCACATTTCTATGTGATCCAAACCAGAAAAAGCAAAGGATCTGGCTAACACGTAAGAGAAATATGCAAAAGTATGAGCCTGATGAGGGCAAATCCTTGACCCTACTCAGACCTAACATGTGTTATCCTCTAAAATATTGATCAAAACCAAGTTTAATCGACTGTTTCGGTGTGGTACCACACTACTATGTGATCCAAACCAGAAAAAATCCGGGATCTGATCAACAAGTGTGTGAAGAATGAGAAAGTATGAGTCTGCTGAGGGCAAATCCAAGGCCTAACCTCGTCCTAACATGCGTTATCCTCTAAAACATTGATCGAAACCTGTTTAATGGACTGTTTCAATGTAGTACCGCATTACTTCATGATCGAAACCAAAAAAGACCCAGAATCTGGCCATCAAGTATGAGAAATATGCGACAGTATGAGCGTGATGAGTGCAAATCCCAGACCTAACCTAGACCTAACATGCGTTATCCACTAAAATATATATCGAAACCAGTATTAGTTGACTGATTCAGCGTGGTACCACATTACTACGTGATCCAAACCAGAAAAAACCCAGGATCTGTACAACAAGTATGTGAAGAATGCGAAAGTATGAGTCTGATGAGGGCAAATCACAGACCTAACCCAGACCTAACATGCGTTATCCTTTGAAATGTTGACCCAGACTAGGTTTAATGGACTGTTTCAGTGTGGTACCATATTACCACGTGATCCAAACCAGAGAAAGCCCAGAATCTGGCCATCAAGTATGACAAATATGCGAAAGTATGAGCGTGATGAGTGCAAATCCCAGACCTAACCTAGACCTAACATGCGTTAACCTCTAAAATATTGATCGAAGCCAGGTTTAATCGACAGTTTCGGTGTGGTACCACACTACTATGAGATCCAAACCATAAAAAAGCCAGGATCTGTTCAAGAAGTATGTGAAGAACGAGGAAGTATGAGACTGATGAGGGCAAATCCCAGACCTAATCCAGACCTAACATGCGTTATCCTCAAAAATATTAATCCAGACCAGGTTTAGTCGACTGTTTCAGTGTGGTACCACATTACTACGTGATCCAAACCAGAAAAAGACCAGAATCTGGCCATCAAGTATCATAAATATGCGAAAGTATGAGCCTGATGAGAGCAAATCCCAGACCTAACCTAGACCTAACATGCGTTAACTTCTAAAATATTGATCGAAACCAGGTTTAATGGTCTGTTACAGTGTGGTAACACATTACCACGTGATCCACACCAGAAAAAATCCGGGATCTGTTCAACAAGTGTGTGAAGAAAGCGAAAGCATGAGTCTGATGAGGGCAAATCCAAGGCCTAACCAAGACCTAACATGCGTTATCCTCTATAACATTGATCGAAACCAGGTTTAATGGACTGTTTCAGTGTGGTACCACATTACTACGTCATCCGAACCAGAAAAAACCCGGGATCTGTTCAAGAAGTATGTTAGGGATGAGGAAGTATGAGACTGATGAGGGCAAATCCAAGGCCTAACCTAGACCTCACTTGCGTTATCCTCTAAAACATTGATCGAAACCAGGTTTAGTGGACTGTTTCAATGTGGTACCACATTACTACGTGATCCAAACCAAAAAAAGTCCAGAATCTGGGCATCAAGTATGAGAAATATGCGAAAGTATGAGCCTGATGGGTGCAAATCTCAGACCTAGCATAGACCTAACATGCGTTATCCTCTAAAATATTGATCGAAACCAGGTTTAATGGTCTGTTTCAGTGCGGTAACATATTACCACGTGGTCCAAACCAGTAAAAACCCAGGATCTGGCCAACAACTACGTGAAAAATGCGAAATTATGAGACTGAAGAGTGGAAATCCCAGACCTAACCCAGACGAAACATGCGTTATACTCTAAAATATTGATCGAAACCAGGTTTAATCGACTGTTTCAGTGTGGTCCCACATTACTACGTGATCCAAACCAGAAGAAGCCCAGGATCTGGCCAACAACTATGTGAAATATGCGAAAGTATTAGCCTCATGGGGGCTAATCACAGACCTGACCCAGACCTAACATGAGTTATCCTCTAAAATATTGATCGAAACCAGGTTTAATTGACTGTTTCAATGTGGTACCACATTACTACGTGATCCAAACCAGAAAAATCCCAGGATCTGCTCCACAAGTATGAGAAATATGCGAAAGTATGAGCCCGATGAGAGCAAATCCCAGACCTAACCTAGACCTAACATGCGTTATCCTCTAAAATGTTGATCGAATCCAGGTTTAAAGGACTGTTTCAGTGTAGATCCACATTACTGTGCGATCCAAACCAAGAAAAGCCCAGAATCTGGCCAACAAGAATGAGAATTATGCGAAAGTATGAGCCTGATGGGAGCATAACCGAGACCTAACCTAGGCCAAACATGCGCTATCCTCTAAAATGTTGATCGAAACTAGGTTTGATGGACTGTTTCAGTGTGGTACCACATTACTACGTGATCCAAACCAGAAAAATCCCAGGATCTGTTCAACAAGTATGTGAAGAATGCGAAAGTAAGAGTCTGATGAGGCCTAACCTCAGGCCAGGCCTAGACCTAACATGCGTTATCCTCTAAAATATTGATCGAGACCAAGTTTAATCGACTGTTTCAGGGTGGCCCCACATTACTACGTGATCGAATCCAGGAAAAGCCCAGGCTCTGGCCAACAAGTTAGAGAAATATGCGAAAGTATGAGTCTGATGAGGGCAAATCCAAGGCCTAACATAGACCTAACATGAGTTATCCTCTAAAATATTGATTAAAACCAGGTTTAATGGACTGTTTCAGTGAGTTACCACATTACTACGTGATCCAAAGCAGTGAAAGCCCAGGATCTCGCCAAAAAGTATGAGAAATATGCGAAAGTATGACCCAGCTGAGGGCAAATCCTAGACCTAACCGAGACCATAGCATGTGTTTTCCTCTAAAATATTGATCGAAACCAGGTTTAATGGACTGTTTAAGTGTGGTACCACACTACTATGTGATCCAAACCAGAAAAAACCCGGGATCTGTTCAAGAAGTATGTGAAGAATGAGGAAGTATGAGACTGACGAGGGCAAATCATAGACCTAATCCAGACCTAACATGCGTTATCCACTAAAATATTGATCGAGACCAGGTTTAGTCGTCTGTTTCATTGTGGTACCACATTACCACGTGATCCAAACCAGAAAAGCCTGGGATCTGTCCAACAAGTATGAGAAATATGCGAAAGTATGAGCCTGATGAGAGCAAATCCCAGACCTAACCTAGACCTAACGTGCGTTAACTTCTAAAATATTGATCGAAACCAGGTTTAATGGTCTGTTACAGTGTGGTAACTCATTACCACGTGATCCATACCAGAAAAAATCCGGGATCTGTTCAACAAGTGTGTGAAGAAAGCGAAAGCATGAGTCTGATGAGGGCAAATCCAAGGCCTAACCTAGTCCTAACATGCGTTATCCTCTAGAACATTGATCGAAACCAGGTTTAGTGGACTGTTTCAGTGTGGCACCACACTACTACGTGATCCAAACCAAAAAAAGCCCAGAATCTGGACATCAAGTATGGGAAATATGCGAAAGTATGAGCCTGATGAGAGCAAATCCCAGACCTAACCTAGACCTAACGTGTGTTAACTTCTAAAATATTGATCGAAACCAGGTTTAATGGTGTGTTACAGTGTGGTAACACATTACCACGTGATCCACACCAGAAAAAATCCGAGATCTGTTCAACAAGTGTGTGAAGAAAGCGAAAGCATGAGTCTGATGAGGGCAAATCACAGTCCTAACCTAGACCTGACATGCGTTAACCTCTAAAATATTGATCGAAACCAGGTTTAATGGTCTGTTTCAGTGCGGTAACATATTACCACGTGATCCAAACCAGAAAAAACCCAGGATCTGGCCAACAACCATGTGAAAAATGTGGAAGTATGAGACTGATGAGGGCAAATCCAAGGCCTAACCTAGACCTCACATGCGTTATCCACTAAAATATTGATGAAAACCAGGTTTAATGGACTGTTTAAGTGTGGTACCACACTACTATGTGATCCAAACCACAAAAAACCCAGGATCTGTACAAGAAGTATGTGAAGAATGAGGAAGTATGAGACTGATGAGGGCAAATCCTAGACCAAATCCAGACCTAACATGCGTTATCCACTAAAATATTGATCGAGACCAGGTTTAGTCGTGTTTCATTGTGGTACCACATTACCACTTGATCCAAACTAGAAAAGCCCGGGATCTGTTCAACAAGTATGAGATATATGCGAAAGTATGAGCCTGATAAGAACAAATCCCAGACCTAACCTAGGCCTAACATGCGTTATCCTCTAAAATATTGATCGAAACCATGTTTAATGGACTGTTTCAGTGTAGATCCACATTACTACGTGATCCAAACCAAAAAAAGCCAGAATCTGGTCATCAAGCATGAGAAATATGCGAAAGTATGAGCCTGATGTGTGCAAATCCCAGACCTAACCTAGACCTAACGTGCGTTAACTTCTAAAATATTGATCGAAACCATGTTTAATGGTCTGTTACAGTGTGGTAACACATTACCACGTGATCCACACCAGAAAAAATCCGGGATCTGTTCAACAAGTGTGTGAAGAAAGCGAAAGCATGAGTCTGATGAGGGCAAATCCAAGGCCTAACCTAGACCTAGCATGCGTTATCCTCTAAAACATTGATCGAAACTAGGTTTAGTGGACTGTTTCAGTGTGGCACCACATTACTACGTGATCCAAACCAAAAGAAGCCCAGAATCTGGACATCAAGTATGAGAAATATGCGAAAGTATGAGCCTGATGTGTGCAAATCCCAGACCTAACCTAGACCTAACGTGCGTTAACTTCTAAAATATTGATCGAAACCATGTTTAATGGTCTGTTACAGTGTGGTAGCACATTACCACATGATCCACATCAGAAAAAATCCGGGATCTGTTCAACAAGTGTGTGAAGAAAGCGAAAGCATGAGTCTGATGAGGGCAAATCCAAGGCCTAACCTAGTCCTAACATGCGTTATCCTCTGAAACATTGATCGAAACCAGGTTTAGGGGACTGTTTCAGTGTGGTACCACACTACTATGTGATCCAAACCACAAAAAACCCAGGATCTGTACAAGAAGTATGTGAAGAATGAGGAAGTATGAGACTGATGAGGGCAAATCCTAGACCAAATCCAGACCTAACATGCGTTATCCACTAAAATATTGATCGAGACCAGGTTTAGTCGTGTTTCATTGTGGTACCACATTACCACTTGATCCAAACTAGAAAAGCCCGGGATCTGTTCAACAAGTATGAGATATATGCGAAAGTATGAGCCTGATAAGAACAAATCCCAGACCTAACCTAGGCCTAACATGCGTTATCCTCTAAAATATTGATCGAAACCATGTTTAATGGACTGTTTCAGTGTAGATCCACATTACTACGTGATCCAAACCAAAAAAAGCCAGAATCTGGTCATCAAGCATGAGAAATATGCGAAAGTATGAGCCTGATGTGTGCAAATCCCAGACCTAACCTAGACCTAACGTGCGTTAACTTCTAAAATATTGATCGAAACCATGTTTAATGGTCTGTTACAGTGTGGTAACACATTACCACGTGATCCACACCAGAAAAAATCCGGGATCTGTTCAACAAGTGTGTGAAGAAAGCGAAAGCATGAGTCTGATGAGGGCAAATCCAAGGCCTAACCTAGACCTAGCATGCGTTATCCTCTAAAACATTGATCGAAACTAGGTTTAGTGGACTGTTTCAGTGTGGCACCACATTACTACGTGATCCAAACCAAAAGAAGCCCAGAATCTGGACATCAAGTATGAGAAATATGCGAAAGTATGAGCCTGATGTGTGCAAATCCCAGACCTAACCTAGACCTAACGTGCGTTAACTTCTAAAATATTGATCGAAACCATGTTTAATGGTCTGTTACAGTGTGGTAGCACATTACCACGTGATCCACACCAGAAAAAATCCGGGATCTGTTCAACAAGTGTGTGAAGAAAGCGAAAGCATGAGTCTGATGAGGGCAAATCCAAGGCCTAACCTAGTCCTAACATGCGTTATCCTCTGAAACATTGATCGAAACCAGGTTTAGGGGACTGTTTCAGTGTGGCACCACATTACTACGTGATCCAAACCAAAAAAAGCCCAGAATCTGGACATCAAGTATGAGAAATATGCGAAAGTATGAGCCTGATGAGAGCAAATCCCAGACCTAACCTAGACCTAGCGTGTGTTAACTTCTAAAATATTGCTCGAAACCAGGTTTAATGGTATGTTACAGTGTGGTAACACATTACCACGTGATCCACACCAGAAAAAATCCGAGATCTGTTCAACAAGTGTGTGAAGAAAGCGAAAGCATGAGTCTGATGAGGGCAAATCCAAGGCCTAACCTAGACCTCACATGCGTTATCCTCTAAAACATTGATCGAAACCAGGTTTAGTGGACTGTTTCAGTGTGGTAACTCAGTACTACGTGATCCAAACCAAAAAAAGCCCAGGATCTGGACATCAAGCATGAGAAATAAGCGTAAGTATTAGCCTCATGGGGGCAAATCACAGACCTGACCCAGACCTAACATGTGTTATCCTCTAAAAAATTGATCAAAACCATGTTTAATCGACTGTTTCAGTGTGGTACCACACTACTATGTGATCCAAACCAGAAAAAACCCAGGATCTGCTCAAGAAGTATGTGAGGAATGAGGAAGTATGAGACTGATGAGGGCAAATCCAAGGCCAAACCTAGACCTCACATGCGTTATCCTCTAAAATATTGATCGAAACCAGGTTTAATGGACTGTTTAAGTGTGGTACCACACTACTATGTGATCCAAACCAGAAAAATCCCAGGATCTGTACAAGAAGTATGTGAAGAATGAGGAAGTATGAGACTGATGAGGGCAAATCCTAGACCTAATCCAGACCTAACATGCGTTATCCACTAAAATATTGATCGAGACCAGGTTTAGTCGTCTGTTTCATTGTGGTACCACATTACCACGTGATCCAAACCAGAAAAGCCCGGGATCTGTTCAACAAGTATGAGAAATATGCGAAAGTATGAGCCTGATGAGAGCAAATCCCAGACATAACCTAGACATAACTTGCGTTATCCTCTAAAATATTGACCGAAACCAGGTTAAATCGACTGTTTTAGTGTGGTACCGCTTTACTACGTGATCCAGAGCAGAAAAAGCCCAGGATCTAGCCATGAAGTATGAGAAATATGCGAAAGTATGAGTCTGAAGAGGTCAAATCCCAGGCCTAACCTAGACATAACATCCGTTATCCTCTAAAATATTGATCGAAACCGGGTTGAATCGACACTTTCAGTGTGGTACAACATTACTACGTGATCCAAACCAGAAAAAGCCCTGTATCTGGCCATCAAGTATGCGAAATATACGAAAGTATGACCCTGATAAGGGCAAATCGCAAGCCTAACCCAGACCTAACATGCGTTATCCTCAAAAATATTGGCCGATACCAGGTTTAGTGGACAGTTTCAGTGTGGTACCACATTACTATGTGTTCCAAACCAGAAAAATCCCAGGATCTGCTCAACAAGTATGAGAAATATGCGAAAGTACGAGCCTGATGAGAGCAAATCCCAGACCTAACCTAGACCTAACATGCGTTATCCTCTAAAATATTGATCGAAACCAGGTTTAATGGACTGTTTCAGTGTGGATCCACATTACCGCGTGATCCAAACCAAAAAAAGCCCAGGATCTGTTCAACAAGTATGAGAAATATGCGAAATATATGAGCCTGATGGGTGCAAATCCCAGACCTAGCATAGACCTAACATGCGTTATCCTCTAAAATATTGATCGAAACCGGGTTTAATGGTCTGTTTCAGTGCGGTAACATATTACCACGTGATCCAAACCAGAAAAAACCCAGGATCTGGCCATCAACTATGTGAAAAATGTGGAAGTATGAGACTGAAGAGGGCAAATCGCAGACCTAGCAAAGACCTAACATGCGTTATCCTCTAAAATATAGATCGAAACCAGGTTTAATCGACTGTTTCAGTGTGGTCCCACATTACTACGTGATCCAAACCAGAAGAAGCCCAGGATCTGGCCAACAAGTATGTGAAATATGCGAAAGTATTAGCCTCATGGGGGCAAATCACAGACCTGACCCAGACCTAACATGTGTTATCCTCTAAGATATTGATCAAAACCATGTTTAATCGACTGTCTCAGTGTGGTACCACACTACTATGTGATCCAAACCAGAAAAAACCCAGGATCTGTTCAAGAAGTATGTGAGGAATGAGGAGGTATGAGACTGATGAGGGCAAATCCAAGGCCAAACCTAGACCTCACATGCGTTATCCTCTAAAATATTGATCGAAACCAGGTTTAATGGTCTGTTTCAGTGTGGTACCTCATTACTACGTGATCCAAGCCAGAGAAACCCACGGATCTGTTCAACAAGTGTGCGAAGAAAGCGAAAGCATGAGTCTGATGAGGGCAAATCCCAGACCTAACCAAGACCTAACAAGCGTTATCCTCTAAAATATTGATCGAGACCAGGTTTAATCGACTGTTTCAGTGTGGTACGACATTACTACGTGATCCAAACCAAATAAAGCCCAGAATCTGGCCATCAAGTATGAGAAATATGCGAAAGTATGAGCCTCATGAGAGCAAATCCCGGATCTAACCTAGACCTAACATGCGTTATCGTCTAAAATATTGATCGAAACCAGATTTAATGGACTGCTTCTGAGTGGTACCTTATTACTACGTGATCCAAAACAGAGAAACCCAGGGATCTGTAGAACAAGTATGTGAAAAATGCGAAAGTATGACCCTGATGAGGGCAAATCCCAGGCCTGACCTAGACCTAACATGCGTTATCATATAAAATATTGATCGAAACCTGGTTTAATGGACTGTTTCAGTGTGGTACCACATCACTACGTGATCCAAACGAGAAAAAGCTCAGGCTCTGGCGAACAAGTATGCGAAAGATTCGAATATACGTGCCAGATGAGGGCAAATCGCAGATCTAACGCAGACCTAACATGCGATATCCTGTAAAACATTGTTCGAAACCAGGTTTAATTGACTGTTTCAGTGTGGTATCACACTAGTGCGTGTTCCAATGCCGAGGAAACCAAGAATCTGGCCAGCAAGTACGAGAAATATGCGAAAGTATGAGCCTGATGAAGGCAAATCCTAGACCTAACCCAGACCTAACATGCGTTATCCTCTAAATTATTTATCGAAACCAGATTTAATGGACTGTTTCAGTGTGGTGCCACATTACTACGTGATCCAAACCAGAGAAAATCCGGGATCTGTTCAACAAGTGTGTGATGAATGCGAAAGTTTGAGTCTGATGAGGGCAAATCCAAGGCCTAACCTAGACCTAACATGCGTCATCCTCTATAATATTGATCGAAACCAGGTTTAATTGACCGTTTCAGTGTGGTACCACATTACCATGTGATCCCAACCAAAAAAAGCCCAGAATCTGGCCAACAAGAACGAGAAATATGCGAAAGTATGAGCCTGATGAGGGCATATCCCAGGCCTGGCCTAGACCTAACATGAGTTATCCTCTAAAACATTGATCGAAATCATGTTTAGTGGACTGTTTCAGTGTGGCACCACATTGCTACGTGATCCAAACCAAAAAAAGCCCAGAATCTGGTCATCAAGTATGAGAAATATGCGAAAGTATGAGCCTGATTAGAGCAAATCCCAGACCTAACCTAGACCTAACATGCGTTATCCTCTAAAATATTGATCAAAACCAGGTTTAATGGACTGTTTGAGTGTGGTACCACACTACTATGTGATCCAAACCTGAAAAAACCCGGGATCTGTACAAGAAGTATGTGAAGAATCAGCAAGTATGAGACTGACGAGGGCAAATCCTAGACCTAATCCAGACCTACCATGCGTTATCCACTAAAATATTGATCGAGACCAGGTTTAGTCGTGTTTCATTGTGGTAACACATTACCACTTGATCCAAAACAGAAAAGCCCGGGATCTGTTCAACAAGTATGAGATATATGCTAAAGTATGAGCCTGATAAGAGCAAATCCAAGGCCTAACCTAGACCTAACATGCGCTATCCTCTAAAATATTGATCGAAACCATGTTTAATGGACTGTTTCAGTGTGGCACCACATTACTACGTGATCCAAACCAGAAAAAACCCAGGATCTGTTCAAGAAGTATGTGGAGGAATGAGGAAGTATGAGACTGATGAGGGCAAATCCAAGGCCTAACCTAGACCTCACATGCGTTATCCTCTAAAATATTGATCGAAACCAGGTTTAATGGACTGCTTAAGTGTGGTACCACACTACTATGTGATCCAAGCCAGAAAAAAGCCAGGATCTGTTCAAGAAGTATGTGAAGAACGAGGAAGTATGAGACTGACGAGGGCAAATCCATGGCCTGGCCTAGACCTAACATGAGTTATCCTCCAAAATATTGATCGAAACTAGGTTTAATGGACTGTTTCAGTGTGGTACCACATTACTACGTGATCCGAACCAGCAAAAACCCGGGATCTGTTCAACAAGTATGTGAAGAATGCGAAAGTATGAGTCTGATGAGGGCATATCCCAGGCCTGGCCTAGACCTAACATGAGTTATCCTCTAAAATATTGATCGAAACCAGGTTTAATTGACTGTTTCAGTGTGGTACCACATTACTACGTGATCCAAACCAGAGAAATCCCAGGATCTGCTCAACAAGTATGAGAAATATGCGAAAGTATGAGCCTGATGAGCGCAAATCCAAGGCCTAACCTAGACCTAACATGCGTTATCCTCTAAAACATTGATCGAAACCAGGTTTAGTGGACTGTTTCAGTGTGGCACCACATTACTACGTGATCCAAACCAAAAAAAGCCCAGAATCTGGACATCAAGTATGAGAAATATGCGAAAGTATGAGCCTGATGTGTGCAAATCCCAGACCTAACCTAGACCTAACGTGTGTTAACTTCTAAAATATTGATCGAAACCAGGTTTAATGGTCTGTTACAGTGTGGTAACACATTACCACGTGATCCACACCAGAAAAAATCCGAGATCTGTTCAACAAGTGTGTGAAGAATGCGAAAGCATGAGTCTGATGAGGGCAAATCCAAGGCCTAACCTAGACCTAACATGCGTTATCCTCTAAAACATTGATCGAAACCAGGGTTAGTGGACTGTTTCAGTGTGGTAACTCAGTACTACGTGATCCAAACCAAAAAAAGCCCAGGATCTGGACATCAAGTATGAGAAATAAGCGAAAGTATTAGCCTCATGGGGGCAAATCACAGACCTGACCCAGACCTAACATGTGTTATCCTCTAAAATATTGATCAAAACCATGTTTAATCGACTGTTGCAGTGTGGTACCACACTACTATGTGATCCAAACCAGAAAAAACCCAGGATCTGTTCAAGAAGTATGTGAGGAATGAGGAAGTATGGGACTGATGAGGGCAAATCCAAGGCCTAACCTAGACCTCACATGCGTTATCCTCTAAAATATTGATCGAAACCAGGTTTAATGGACTGTTTAAGTGTGGTACCACATTAATACGTGATCCGAACCAGAAAAAACGCGGGATCTGTTCAACAAGTATGTGAAGAATGCGAAAGTATGAGTCTGATGAGGGCAAATCACAGACCTGACCCAGACCTAACATGTGTTATCCTCCAAAATATTGATCAAAACCAGGTTTAATGGACTGTTTAAGTGTGGCACCACACTACTATGTGAACCAAACCAGAAGAAACCCAGGATCTGTACAAGAAGTATGTGAAGAAGGAGGAAGTATGAGACTGATGAGGGCAAATCTTTGACCTAATCCAGACCTAACATGCCTTATCCACTAAAAATTGATCGAGACCAGGTTTAGTCGTCTGTTTCATTGTGGTAGCACATTATCACGTGATCCAAACCAGAAAAGCCCGGGATCTGTTCAACAAGTGTGTGAAGAATGCGAAAGTATGAGTCTGATGAGGGCAAATCCAAGGCCTAACCTAGACCTAACATGAGTTATCCTCTAAAATATTGACCGAAACTAGGTTTAATGGACTGGCTCAGTGTGGTACCACATTACTACGTGATCCAAACCAGAAAAAACCCGGGATCTGGCCAACAAGAACGAGAAATATGCGAAAGTATGAGCCTGATGAGGGCATATCCCAGGCGTGGCCTAGACCTAACATGAGTTATCCTCTAAAATATTGATCGAAACTAGGTTTAATGGACTGTTTCAGTGTGGTACCACATTACTACGTGATCCGAACCAGAAAAAACGCGGGATCTGGCCAACAAGTATGAGAAGAATGCGAAAGTTTGAGACTGAAGAGGGCATATCCAAGACCTAACCTAGACCTAACATGCGTTATCCTCTAAAATATTGATCGAGACCTGGTTTAAACGACTGTTTCAGTGTGGTCCCACATTACTACCTGATCCAAACCAGGAGAAGCCCAGGATCTGGCCAACAAGTATGAGAAATGTGCGAAAGTATTAGCCTCATGGTGGCAAATTACAGACCTGACCCAGCCCTAACATGTGATATCCTCTATTATATTGATCAAAACCATGTTTAATCGACTCTTTCAGTGTGGTACCACACTACTATGTGATCCTAACCAGAAAAACCCCAGGATCTGTTCAAGAAGTATGTGAAGAATGAGGAAGTATGAGACTGATGAGGGCAAATCCTAGACCTAATCCGGACCTAACATGCGTTATCCTCTAAAATATTGATCGAGACCAGGTTTAGTCGACTGTCTCAGTGTGGTACCACATTACTACGTGATCCGAACCAGAAAAAACCCGGGATCTGTTCAACAAGTATGAGAAATATGCGAAAGTATGAGCCTGATGAGAGCAAATCCCAGACCTAACCTAGACCTAACATGCGTTATCCTCTAAAATATTGATCGAAACCAGGTTTAATGGACTGTTTCAGTGTGGTACCACATTACTTCGTGATCCAAACCAGAAAAATCCCAGGATCTGCTCAACAAGTATGAGAAATATGCGAAAGTATGAGCCTGATGAGAGCAAATCCCAGACCTAACCTAGACCTAACATGCGTTATCCTCTAAAATATTGATCGAAACCAGGTTTAATTGACAGTTTCAGTGTGGTACCACATTACTACGTGATCCAAACCAGAAAAATCCCAGGATCTGCTCAACAAGTATGAGAAATATGCGAAAGTATGAGCCTGATGATAGCAAATCGCAGACCTAACCTAGACCTAACATGCGTTATCCTCTAAAATATTGATCGAGGCCAGGTTTAATCGACTGTTTCAGTGTGGTACCACATTACTACGTGATCCAAACCAGAAAAATCCCAGGATCTTGCCAACAAGTATGAGAAATATGCGAAAGTATGAGCCTGATGAGAGCATATCCCAGACCTAACCTAGACCTAACATGCGTTATCCTCTAAAATATTGATCGAAACCAGGTTTAATTGACAGTTTCAGTGTGGTACCACATTACTACGTGATCCAAACCAGAAAAATCCCAGGATCTGCTCAACCAGTATGAGAAATATGCGAAAGTATGAGCCTGATGAAAGCAAATCGCAGACCTAACCTAGACCTAACATGCGTTATCCTCTAAAATATTGATCGAGACCAGGTTTAATTGACAGTTTCAGTGTGGTACCACATTACTACGTGATCCAAACCAGAAAAATCCCAGGATCTGCTCAACAAGTATGAGAAATATGCGAAAGTATGAGACTCATGAGCGCAAATCCAAGGCCAAACCTAGACCTAACATGTGCTATCCTCTAAAATATTGATCGAAACCAGGTTTAATTGACAGTTTCAGTGTGGTACCACATTACTACGTGATCCAAACCAGAAAAATCCCAGTATCTGCTCAACAAGTATGAGAAATATGCGAAAGTATGAGCCTGATGAGAGCAAATCCCAGACCTAACCTAGACCTAACATGCGTTATCCTCTAAAATATTGATCGAAACCAGGTTTAATGGACTGTTTCAGTGTGGTACCACATTACTACGTGATCCAAAGCAGTGAAAACCCAGGATCTGTTCAAGAAGTATGTGAAGAATGAGGAAGTATGAGACTGATGAGGGCAAATCCCAGACCTAACCCAGACCTAACATGCGTTATCCTCTAAAATATTGATCGAGACCAGGTTTAATCGACTGTTTTAGTGTGGTCCCACATTACTATCTGATCCAAACCAGAAGAAGCCCAGGATCTTGCCAACAAGTATGAGAAATATGCGAAAGTATTAGCCCCATGGAGGCAAATCACAGACCTGACCCAGACCTGACATGTGTTATCCTCTAAAATATTGATCGAGACCAGGGTTAGTCGACTGTTTCATTGTGGTACCACATTACCACGTGATCCAAACCAGAAAAGCACGGGATCTGTTCAACAAGTGTGTGAAGAATAAGAAAGTATGAGTCTGATGATGGCAAATCCAAGGCCAAACCCAGACCTAACATGCGTTATCCTCAAAAATATTGATCTAAACAAGGTTTAACCGACTGTCTCAGTGTGGTACCACATTACTACGTGATCCAAACCAGAAAAAACCTTGGATCTGTTCAACAAGTATGTGAAGTATGCGAAAGAATGAGTCTGATGAGGGAAAATCCCAGGCCTAACCTAGACATAACATGCGTTATCCTCTAAAATATTGGCCGATACCAGGTTTAGTGGACAGTTTCAGTGTGGTACCATATTACTACGTGTTCCAAACCAGAAAAATCCCAGGATCTGCTCAACAAGTATGAGAAATATGCGAAAGTATGAGCCTGATGAGAGCAAATCCCAGACCTAACCTAGACCTAACATGCGTTATCCTCTAAAATATTGATCGAAACCAGGTTTAATGGACTGTCTCAGAGTGGATCCACATTACCGCGTGATCCAAACCAAAAGAAGCCCAGGATCTGTTCAACAAGTATGAGAAATATGCGAAAGTATGAGCCTGATGGGTGCAAATCCCAGACCTAGCATAGACCTAACATGCGTTATCCTCTAAAATATTGAGCGAAACCAGGTTTAATGGTCTGTTTCAGAGCGGTAACATATTACCACGTGATCCAAACCAGAAATAACCCAGGATCTGGCCAACAACTATGTGAAAAATGTGGAAGTATGAGACTGAAGAGGGCAAATCCCAGACCTAGCCAAGACCTAACATGCGTTATCCTCTAAAATATTGATCGAAACTAGGTTTAATGGACTGTTTCAGTGTGGTACCACATTACTACGTGATCCAAACCAGAAAAAACCCGGGATACGGCCAACAAGAACGAGAAATATGCGAAAGTATTAGCCTCATGGGGGCAAATCCTAGACCTGATCCAGACCTAACATGCGTTATCCACTAAAATATTGATGGAGACCGGTTTAGTCGTCTGCTTCATTGTGGTACCACATTACCACGTGATCCAAACCAGAAAAGCCCGGTTTCTGGCCATCAAGTATGAGAAATATACGAAAGTATGACCCTGATGAGGGCATATCCCAGGCCTGGCCTAGACCTAACATGAGTTATCCTCTAAAATATTGATCGAAACTAGGTTTAATGGACTGTTTCAGTGTGGTACCACATTACTACGTGATCCAAACCAGAAAAAACCCGGGATCTGGCCAACAAGAACGAGAAATATGCGAAAGTATGAGCCTGATGAGGGCATATCCCAGGCCTGGCCTAGACCTAACATGAGTTATCCTCTAAAATATTGATCGAAACTAGGTTTAATGGACTGTTTCAGTGTGGTACCACATTACTACGTGATCCGAACCAGAAAAAACCCGGGATCTGTTCAACAAGTATGTGAAGAATGCGAAAGTATGAGTCTGATGAGGGCATATCCCAGGCCTGGCCTAGACCTAACATGAGTTATTCTCTAAAATATTGATCGAAACCAGGTTTAATTGACTGTTTCAGTGTGGTACCACATTACTACGTGATCCAAACCAGAAAAATCCCAGGATCTGCTCAACAAGTATGAGAAATATGCGAAAGTATGAGCCTGATGAGAGCAAATCGCAGACCTAACCTAGACCTAACATGCGTTATCCTCTAAAATATTGATCGAAACCAGGTTTAATTGACTGTTTCAGTGTGGTACCACATTACCACGTGATCCAAGCCAGAAAAGCCCAGGATCTGTACAACAAGTGTGTGAAGAATGCGAAAGTATGAGTCTGATGAGCGCAAATCCAAGGCCTAACCTAGACCTAACATGTGTTATCCTCTAAAATATTGATCGAGACCAGGTTTAATCGACTGTTTCAGTGTGGTACCACATTACTACGTGATCCATACCGGAAAAACCCCAGGATCTGTTCAACAAGAATGTGAAAAACGTGAGAGTATGAGCCTGATGAGGGCAATTCCCAAACCTATCACAGACATAACTTGCGTTATCCTCTAAAATATTGACCGAAACCAGGTTTAATCGGCTGCTTTAGTGCGGTACCGCTTTACTACGTGATCCAGAGCAGAAAAAGCCCAGGATCTAGCCATGAAGTATGAGAAATATGCGAAAGTATGAGTCTGATGAGGGCAAATCCGAGGCCTAACCCAGACATAACATCCGTTATCCTCTAAAATATTGATCGAAACCGGGTTGAATCGACACTTTCAGTGTGGTAACACATTACTACGTGATCCAAACCAGAAAAAGCCCTGAATCTGGCAGTCAAGTATGAGAAATATACGAAAGTATGACCCTGATAAGGGCAAATCGCAAGCCTAACCCAGACCTAACATGCGTTATCCTCAAAAATATTGATCTAAACCAGGTTTAACCGACTGTCTCAGTGTGGTACCACATTACTACGTGATCCAAACCAGAAAAAACCTAGGATCTGTTCAACAAGTATCTGAAGTATGCGAAAGTATGAGTCTGATGAGGGAAAATCCCAGGCCTAACCTAGACATAACGTGCGTTAACTTCTAAAATATTGATCGAAACCATGTTTAATGGTCTGTTACAGTGTGGTAACACATTACCACGTGATCCACACCAGAAAAAATCCGGGATCTGTTCAACAAGTGTGTGAAGAAAGCGAAAGAATGAGTCTGATGAGGGCAAATCCAAGGCCTAACCTAGACCTAACATGCGTTATCCTCTAAAACATTAATCGAAACCAGGTTTAGTGGACTGTTTCAGTGTGGCACCACATTACTACGTGATCCAAACCAGAAAAAACCTAGGATCTGTTCAACAAGTATCTGAAGTATGCGAAAGTATGAGTCTGATGAGGGAAAATCCCAGGCCTAACCTAGACATAACGTGCGTTAACTTCTAAAATATTGATTGAAACCATGTTTAATGGTCTGTTACAGTGTGGTAACACATTACCACGTGATCCACATCAGAAAAAATCCGGGATCTGTTCAACAAGTGTGTGAAGAATGCGAAAGCATGAGTCTGATGAGAGCAAATCCATGGCCTAACCTAGACCTAACATGCGTTATCCTCTAAAACATTGATCGAAACCAGGTTTAGTGGACTGTTTCAGTATGGCACCACATTACTACGTGATCCAAACCAAAAAAAGCCCAGAATCTGGACATCAAGTATGAGAAATATGCGAAATTATGAGCCTGATGAGAGCAAATCCCAGACCTAACCTAGACCTAACGTGTGTTAACTTCTAAAATATTGATCGAAACCATGTTTAATGGTCTGTTGCAGTGTGGTAACACATTGCCACGTGATCCGCACCAGAAAAAATCCGAGATCTGTTCAACAAGTGTGTGAAGAAAGCGAAAGCATGAGTCTGATGAGGGCAAATCCAAGGCCTAACCTAGACCTAACATGCGTTATCCTCTAAAACATTGATCGAAACCAGGTTTAGTGGACTGTTTCAGTGTGGTAACACATTACTACGTGCTCCAAACCAAAAAAAGCCCAGAATCTGGACATCAAGTATGAGAAATAAGCGAAAGTATGAGCCTGATGGGTGCAAATCACAGACCTAGCATAGACCTAACATGCGTTATCCTCTAAAATATTGATCGAAACCAGGTTTAATCGACTGTTTCGGTGTGGTCCCACATTACTACGTGATCCAAACCAGAAGATGCCCAGAATCTGGACATCAAGTATGAGAAATAAGCGAAAGTATGAGCCTGATGGGTGCAAATCACAGACCTAGCATAGACCTAACATGCGTTATCCTCGAGAATGTTGATCGAAACTAGGTTTAATGGACTGTTTCAGTGTGGTACCACATTACTACGTGATCGAAACCAGAACAAACCCGGGATCTGTTCAACAATTATATGAAAAGTGCGAAGGTATGAGTCTGATGAGGGCAATTCCCAGACCTAACCAAGACCTAACAAGCGTTATCCTCTAAAATATTGATCGAGACCAGGTTTAATCGACTGTTTTAGTGTGGTACGACATTGCTATGTGATCCAAACCAAATAAAGCCCAGAATCTGGCCATCAAGTATGAGAAATATGCGAAAGTATGAGCCTCATGAGAGCAAATCCCGGATCTAACCTAGACCTAACATGCGTTATCCTCTAAAATATTGATCGAAACCAGGTTTAATGGGATGTTTCAGTGTGGTACCACATTACTACGTGATCCAAAGCAGTGAAAACCCAGGATCTGTTCAAGAAGTATGTGAAGAATGAGGCAGTATGAGACTGATGAGGGCAAATCCCAGACCTAACCCAGACCTAACATGCGTTATCCTCTAAAATATTGATCGAGACCAGGTTTAATTGACTGTTTCAGTGTGGTACCACATTACCACGTGATCCAAGCCAGAAAAGCCCAGGATCTGTACAACAAGTGTGTGAAGAATGCGAAAGTATGAGTCTGATGAGCGCAAATCCAAGGCCTAACCTAGACCTAACATGTGTTATCCTCTAAAATATTGATCGAAACCAGGTCTAATTGACTGTTTCAGTGTGGTACCACATTACTACGTGATCCATACCAGAAAAATCCCAGGATCTGCTCAACAAGTATGAGAAATATGCGAAAGTATGAGCCTGATGAAAGCAAATCGCAGACCTAACCTAGACCTAACATGCGTTATCCTCTAAAATATTGATCGAGACCAGGTTTAATCGACTGTTTCAGTGTGGTACCACATTACTACGTGATCCACACCGGAAAAACCCCAGGATCTGTTCAACAAGAATGTGAAAAACGTGAGAGTATGACCCTGATGAGGGCAATTCCCAAACCTATCACAGACATAACTTGCGTTATCCTCTAAAATATTGACCGAAACCAGGTTTAATCGACTGCTTTAGTGCGGTACCGCTTTACAACGTGATCCAGAGCAGAAAAAGCCCAGGATCTAGCCATGAAGTATGAGAAATATGCGAAAGCATGAGTCTGATGAGGGCAAATCCGAGGCCTAACCCAGACATAACATCCGTTATCCTCTAAAATATTGATCGAAACCGGGTTGAATCGACACTTTCAGTGTGGTACCACATTACTACGTGATCCAAACCAGAAAAAGCCCTGAATCTGGCCGTCAAGTATGAGAAATATACGAAAGTATGACCCTGATAAGGGCAAATCGCAAGCCTAACCCAGACCTAACATGCGTTATCCTCAAAAATATTGATCTAAACCAGGTTTAACCGACTGTCTCAGTGTGGTACCACATTACTACGTGATCCAAACCAGAAAAAACCTAGGATCTGTTCAACAAGTATGTGAAGTATGCGAAAGTATGAGTCTGATGAGGGAAAATCCCAGGCCTAACCTAGACATAACGTGCGTTAACTTCTAAAATATTGATCGAAACCATGTTTAATGGTCTGTTACAGTGTGGTAACACATTACCACGTGATCCACACCAGAAAAAATCCGGGATCTGTCCAACAAGTGTGTGAAGAAAGCGAAAGAATGAGTCTGATGAGGGCAAATCCAAGGCCTAACCTAGACCTAAGATGCGTTATCCTCTAAAACATTAATCGAAACCAGGTTTAGTGGACTGTTTCAGTGTGGCACCACATTACTACGTGATCCAAACCAAAAAAAGCCCAGAATCTGGACATCAAGTATGAGAAATATGCGAAAGTATGAGCCTGATGTGTGCAAATCCCAGACCTAACCTAGACCTAACGAGCGTTATCCTCTAAAATATTGATCGAAACCAGGTTTAATCGACTGTTTCAGTGTGGTCCCACATTACTACGTGATCCAAACCAGAAGATGCCCAGAATCTGGACATCAAGTATGAGAAATAAGCGAAAGTATGAGCCTGATGGGTGCAAATCACAGACCTAGCATAGACCTAACATGCGTTATCCTCGAGAATGATGATCGAAACTAGGTTTAATGGACTGTTTCAGTGTGGTACCACATTACTACGTGATCCGAACCAGAAAAAACCCGGGATCTGTTCAACAAGTATGTGAAGAATGCGAAAGTATGAGTCTGATGAGGGCATATCCCAGGCCTGGCCTAGACCTAACATGAGTTATCCTCTAAAATATTGATCGAAACCAGGTTTAATTGACTGTTTCAGTGTGGTACCACATTACTACGTGATCCAAACCAGAGAAATCCCAGGATCTGCTCAACAAGTATGAGAAATATGCGAAAGTATGAGCCTGATGAGCGCAAATCCAAGGCCTAACCTAGACCTAACATGCGTTATCCTCTAAAACATTGATCGAAACCAGGTTTAGTGGACTGTTTCAGTATGGCACCACATTACTACGTGATCCAAACCAAAAAAAGCCCAGAATCTGGACATCAAGTATGAGAAATATGCGAAATTATGAGCCTCATGAGAGCAAATCCCAGACCTAACCTAGACCTAACGTGTGTTAACTTCTAAAATATTGATCGAAACCATGTTTAATGGTCTGTTGCAGTGTGGTAACACATTGCCACGTGATCCACACCAGAAAAAATCCGAGATCTGTTCAACAAGTGTGTGAAGAAAGCGAAAGCATGAGTCTGATGAGGGCAAATCCAAGGCCTAACCTAGACCTAACATGCGTTATCCTCTAAAACATTGATCGAAACCAGGTTTAGTGGACTGTTTCAGTGTGGTAACACATTACTACGTGCTCCAAACCAAAAAAAGCCCAGAATCTGGACATCAAGTATGAGAAATAAGCGAAAGTATGAGCCTGATGTGTGCAAATCACAGACCTAGCATAGACCTAGCATGCGTTATCCTCTAAAATATTGATCGAAACCAGGTTTAATCGACTGTTTCGGTGTGGTCCCACATTACTACGTGATCCAAACCAGAAGATGCCCAGAATCTGAACATCAAGTATGAGAAATAAGCGAAAGTATGAGCCTGATGGGTGCAAATCACAGACCTAGCATAGACCTAACATGCGTTATCCTCGAGAATGTTGATCGAAACTAGGTTTAATGGACTGTTTCAGCGTGGTACCACATTACTACGTGATCGAAACCAGAACATACCCGGGATCTGTTCAACAATTATATGAAAAGTGCGAAGGTATGAGTCTGATGAGGGCAATTCCCAGACCTAACCAAGACCTAACAAGCGTTATCCTCTAAAATATTGATCGAGACCAGGTTTAATCGACTGTTTTAGTGTGGTACGACATTGCTATGTGATCCAAACCAAATAAAGCCCAGAATCTGGCCATCAAGTATGAGAAATATGCGAAAGTATGAGCCTCATGAGAGCAAATCCCGGATCTAACCTAGACCTAACATGCGTTATCCTCTAAAATATTGATCGAAACCAGGTTTAATGGGATGTTTCAGTGTGGTACCACATTACTACGTGATCCAAAGCAGTGAAAACCCAGGATCTGTTCAAGAAGTATGTGAAGAATGAGGCAGTATGAGACTGATGAGGGCAAATCCCAGACCTAACCCAGACCTAACATGCGTTATCCTCTAAAATATTGATCGAGACCAGGTTTAATTGACTGTATCAGTGTGGTACCACATTACTACGTGATCCGAACCAGAAAAAACCCGGGATCTGTTGAACAAGTATGTGAAGAATGCGAAAGTATGAGTCTGATGAGGGCATATCCCAGGCCTGGCCTAGACCTAACATGAGTTATCCTCTAAAATATTGATCGAAACTAGGTTTAATGGACTGTTTCAGTGTGGTACCACATTACTACGTGATCCAAACCAGAAAAAACCCGGGATCTGGCCAACAAGAACGAGAAATATGCGAAAGTATGAGCCTGATGAGGGCATATCCCAGGCCTGCCCTAGACCTAACATGAGTTATCCTCTAAAATATTGATCGAAATTAGGTTTAATGGACTGTTTCAGTGTGGTACCACATTACTACGTGATCCGAACCAGAAAAAACCCGGGATCTGTTCAACAAGTATGTGAAGAATGCGAAAGTATGAGTCTGATGAGGGCATATCCCAGGCCTGGCCTAGACCTAACATGAGTTATCCTCTAAAATATTGATCGAAACCAGGTTTAATTGACTGTTTCAGTGTGGTACCACATTACTACGTGATCCAAGCCAGAGAAATCCCAGGATCTGCTCAACAAGTATGAGAAATATGCGAAAGTATGAGCCTGATGAGCGCAAATCCATGGCCTAACCTAGACCTAACATGCGTTATCCTCTGAAATATTGATCGAAACCAAGTTTAATTGACTGTTTCAGTATGGTACCACACTACTATGAGATCCAAGCCAGAAAAAAGCCAGGATCTGTTCAAGAAGTATGTGAAGAACGAGGAAGTATGAGACTGATGAGGGCAAATCCCAGGCCTGGCCTAGACCTAACATGAGTTATCCTCTAAAATATTGATCGAAACCAGGTTTAATTGACTGTTTCAGTGTGGTACCACATTACTACGTGATCCAAACCAGAAAAAACCCGGGATCTGGCCAACAAGAACGAGAAATATGCGAATGTATGAGCCTGATGAGGGCATATCCCAGGCCTGGCCTAGACCTAACATGAGTTATCCTCTGAAATATTGATCGAAACTAGGTTTAATGGACAGTTTCAGTGTGGTACCACATTACTACGTGATCCGAACCAGAAAAAACCCGGGATCTGTTCAACAAGTATGTGAAGAATGCGAAAGTATGAGCCTGATGAGTGCAAATCCCAGACCTAGCCTAAACCTAGCATGCGTTATCCTCGAAAATATTGATCGAAACCAGGTTTAATTGACTGTCTCTGTGTGGTACCACATTACTACGTGATCCAAACCAGAAAAATCCCAGGATCTGCTCAACAAGTATGAGAAATATGCGAAAGTATGAGCCTGATGAGAGCAAATCACAGACCTAACCTAGACCTAACATGCGTTATCCTCTGAAATATTGATCGAAACCAAGTTTAATTGACTGTTTCAGTGTGGTACCACATTACTACGTGTTCCAATCCAGAAAAATCCCAGGATCTGCTCAACAAGTATGAGAAATATGCGAAAGTATGAGCCTGATGAGAGCAAATCCCAGACCTAGCCTAAACCTAGCAAGCGTTATCCACAAAAATATTGTTCGAAACCAGGTTCAACGGTCTGTTTCAGTATGGTACCGCACTACTGTGAGATCCAAGCCAGAAAAAAGCCAGGATCTGTTCAAGAAGTATGTGAAGAACGAGGAAGTATGAGACTGATGAGGGCAAATCCCAGACCTAATCCAGACCTAACATGCGTTATCCTCAGAAATATTGATCGAGACCAGGTTTAGTCGACTGTTTCAGTGTGGCACCACATTACCACGTGATCCAAGCCAGAAAAGCCCGGGATCTGTTCAACAAGTGTGTGAAGAATGCGAAAGTATGAATCTGATGAGGGCAAAACCAAGGCCTAACCTAGACCTAGCATGCGTTATCCTCTAAAATATTGATCGAAACCAGGTTTAATTGACTGTCTCTGTGTGGTACCACATTACTACGTGATCCAATCCAGAAAGAGCCCAGGATATAGTCATGAAGTATGTGAAATATGCAAAAGTATGAGCCTGACGAGGGCAAATCCTAGAACTAACCCAGACCTAACATGCGTTATCCTCTATAATATTTATCAAGACCAGGTTTAATGGGCTGCTTCAGTGAGGTACAACATTACTACGTGATCGAAACCAGAAAAAACCCAGGATCAGTTCAAGAAGTATGTGAAGAATGCGAAAGTATGAGACTGATGCAGGCAAATCCTAGACCTAACCTAGACATAACATCCGTTATCCTCTAAAATATTGATCGAAACCAGGTTTAATGGACTGTTTCAGTGTGGTACCACATTACTACGTAATCCAATCCAGAAAAAGTCCAGGGTCTGTTCAACAAGTATGTGTAAAACGCGAAAGTATGAGCCTGATGAGGGCAAATCCCAGACCTATCCCACACCTAACTTGCGTTGTCCTCTAAGATATTGATGGAAACCAGGTTTAAATGACTGTTTCAGGGTGATACCACATTACTACGTGATTCAATCCAGAAAAAGTCCAGGATCTAGCCATCAAGTATGAGAAATATGCGAAAGTATGAGTCTGATGAGGGCAAATCCCAGGCCTAACCTAGACATAACATGCGTTATCCACAAAAATATTGACCGAAACCAGGTTTAATGGACTGTTTCAGTGTGGTACCACATTACTACGTGATCCAAACCAGAAAAAACCCAGCACCTGTTCAACAAGTATGTGAAAAACGCGAAAGTATGAGCCTCATGAAGGCAAATCCCAGACCTATCCCAGACATAACTTGTGTTATCCTCTAAAATATTGATCGAAACCAGGTTTAATTGACAGTTTCAGTGTGATACCACATTACTACGTGACCCAATCCAGAAAAAGCCCAGGATCTAGCCATGAAGTATGTGAAAAACGCGAAAGTATGAGCCTGATGAGGGCAAATCTCAGACCTAACCCAGACCTAACTTGCGTTATCCTCTAAAATATTGATCGAAACCGGGTTTAATAGACCGTTTCAGTGTGTTACGACTTTACTACGTAATCCAAAGAAGAAAAAACCCTCGATCAGGTCAACATGTATGTTCAAACTGCGAAAGTATGACCCTGATTAGGGCAAATCCCAGGCCTAACCTAGACCTAACTTGCGTTATCCTATAAAATATTGATCGAAACCAGGTTCAATGGACTGTTTCAGTGTGGTACCACATTACTGCGAGATCCAACACAGGAAAAACCAGGATCTGTACAACAAGTATGTGGAAAACGCGAGAGTATGAGCCTGATGAGGGCAAATCCCAGACCTATCCCAGACATAACTTGCGTTGTCCTCTAAAATATTGTTGGAAACCAGGCTTAAATGACAGTTTCAGTGTGGTACCACATTACTACGTGATCCAAACCAGAAAAAACCGAGGATCTGTTCAACAAGTATGTGAAAAACGCGAAAGTATGACCCTGATTAGGGCAAATCCCAGGCCTAACCTAGACCTATCATGCGTTATCTTTTAAAATCTTGATCGAAACCAGATTTAATGGACTGTTTCAGTGTGGTACCACATTACTACGTGATCTAAACCAGAAAAAACCCAGGATCAGTTCAACAAGTATGTGAAAAACGCGAAAGTATGAGCCTGATGAGGGCAAATCCCAGACCTATCCCAGACATAACTTGCGTTGTCCTCTAAAATATTGTTGGAAACCAGACTTAAATGACAGTTTCAGTGTGGTACCACATTACTACGTGATCCAAACCAGAAAAAACCCAGGATCAGTTCAACAAGTACGTGAAAAACGCGAAAGTATGTGCCTGATGAGGGCAAATCCCAGACCTATCCCAGACATAACTTGCGTTGTTCTCTAAAATATTGATGGAATCCAGGTTCAATAGACTGTTTCAGTGTGGTTCCACATTACTACGTGATCTAAACCAGAAAAAACCCAGGATCAGTTCAACAAGTATGTGAAAAACGCGAAAGTATGAGCCTGATGAGGGCAAATCCCAGACCTATCCCAGACATAACTTGCGTTGTCCTCTAAAATATTGTTGGAAACCAGACTTAAATGACAGTTTCAGTGTGGTACCACATTACTACGTGATCCAAACCAGAAAAAACCCAGGATCAGTTCAAGAAGTATGTGAAGAATGCGAAAGTATGAGACTGATGCAGGCAAATCCTAGACCTAACCTAGACATAACATCCGTTATCCTCTAAAATATTGATCGAAACCAGGTTTAATGGACTGTTTCAGTGTGGTACCACATTACTACGTAATCCAATCCAGAAAAAGTCCAGGGTCTGTTCAACAAGTATGTGTAAAACGCGAAAGTATGAGCCTGATGAGGGCAAATCCCAGACCTATCCCACACCTAACTTGCGTTGTCCTCTAAGATATTGATGGAAACCAGGTTTAAATGACTGTTTCAGGGTGATACCACATTACTACGTGATTCAATCCAGAAAAAGTCCAGGATCTAGCCATCAAGTATGAGAAATATGCGAAAGTATGAGTCTGATGAGGGCAAATCCCAGGCCTAACCTAGACATAACATGCGTTATCCACAAAAATATTGACCGAAACCAGGTTTAATGGACTGTTTCAGTGTGGTACCACATTACTACGTGATCCAAACCAGAAAAAACCCAGCACCTGTTCAACAAGTATGTGAAAAACGCGAAAGTATGAGCCTCATGAAGGCAAATCCCAGACCTATCCCAGACATAACTTGTGTTATCCTCTAAAATATTGATCGAAACCAGGTTTAATTGACAGTTTCAGTGTGATACCACATTACTACGTGACCCAATCCAGAAAAAGCCCAGGATCTAGCCATGAAGTATGTGAAAAACGCGAAAGTATGAGCCTGATGAGGGCAAATCTCAGACCTAACCCAGACCTAACTTGCGTTATCCTCTAAAATATTGATCGAAACCGGGTTTAATAGACCGTTTCAGTGTGTTACGACTTTACTACGTAATCCAAAGAAGAAAAAACCCTCGATCAGGTCAACATGTATGTTCAAACTGCGAAAGTATGACCCTGATTAGGGCAAATCCCAGGCCTAACCTAGACCTAACTTGCGTTATCCTATAAAATATTGATCGAAACCAGGTTCAATGGACTGTTTCAGTGTGGTACCACATTACTGCGAGATCCAACACAGGAAAAACCAGGATCTGTACAACAAGTATGTGGAAAACGCGAGAGTATGAGCCTGATGAGGGCAAATCCCAGACCTATCCCAGACATAACTTGCGTTGTCCTCTAAAATATTGTTGGAAACCAGGCTTAAATGACAGTTTCAGTGTGGTACCACATTACTACGTGATCCAAACCAGAAAAAACCGAGGATCTGTTCAACAAGTATGTGAAAAACGCGAAAGTATGACCCTGATTAGGGCAAATCCCAGGCCTAACCTAGACCTATCATGCGTTATCTTTTAAAATCTTGATCGAAACCAGATTTAATGGACTGTTTCAGTGTGGTACCACATTACTACGTGATCTAAACCAGAAAAAACCCAGGATCAGTTCAACAAGTATGTGAAAAACGCGAAAGTATGAGCCTCATGAAGGCAAATCCCAGACCTATCCCAGACATAACTTGCGTTGTCCTCTAAAATATTGTTGGAAACCAGACTTAAATGACAGTTTCAGTGTGGTACCACATTACTACGTGATCCAAACCAGAAAAAACCCAGGATCAGTTCAACAAGTACGTGAAAAACGCGAAAGTATGTGCCTGATGAGGGCAAATCCCAGACCTATCCCAGACATAACTTGCGTTGTTCTCTAAAATATTGATGGAATCCAGGTTCAATAGACTGTTTCAGTGTGGTTCCACATTACTACGTGATCTAAACCAGAAAAAACCCAGGATCAGTTCAACAAGTATGTGAAAAACGCGAAAGTATGAGCCTGATGAGGGCAAATCCCAGACCTATCCCAGACATAACTTGCGTTGTCCTCTAAAATATTGTTGGAAACCAGACTTAAATGACAGTTTCAGTGTGGTACCACATTACTACGTGATCCAAACCAGAAAAAACCGAGGATCCGATCAACATGTATGTTAAAACTGCGAAAGTATGAGACTGATGAGGGCAAATCCCAGGCCTAACCTAGACCTAACATGTGTTATCCTCTAAAATAATAATCAAAACCAGGTTTAATGGTCTGCTTCAGTGTGGTACCACTTTACTACGTGATCGAAACCAGAAAAAACCCAGGATCTGTTCAAGAAGTATGTGAAGAATGCGAAAGTATGAGACTGGTGAGGGCAAATCCCAGACCTATCCCAGACCTAACATGCGTTATCCTCTAAAATATTGATCGAAACCAGGTTTAATCGACCGTTTCAGTGTGGTAGCACAGTACCACGTTATCCGAACCAGAAAAAGCCTGAGATCTGTTCAACAAGATTGTGAAAAACGCGAAAATATGACCCAGATCATGGCAAATCCCAGACCTAACTTGCGTTATCCTGTATAATATTGATCAAAACCAGGTATAGTTGACTGTTTCAGTGTGGTACCACTTTGCTACGTGACCCAAAGCAGAAAAAAATATCGATCAGGTCAACAAGTATGTGAAAAACGCGAAAGTATGAGCCTGATGAGGGCAAATCCCAGACCTATCCCAGACAAAACGTGCGTTATCCTCTACAATATTGATCGAAACCAGGTTTAATCGACTGTTTCAGTGTGATACCACATTACTACGTGATCCAAACCAGTTGAAGCCCAGGATCTGGCCAACAAGAATCAGAAATATGCGAAAGTACGGGCCTGACGAGAGCAAATCCCAGACCTAACCTAGACCTAACATGTGTATTCCTCAAAAATATTGTCCGAAACCAGGTTTAATGGTCTGCTTCAGTGTGGTACCACTTTACTACATGATCTAAACCAGGAAAAACCCAGGATCAGTTCAACAAGTATGTGAAAAACGCGAAAGTATGTGCCTGATGAGGGCAAATCCCAGACCTATCCCAGACATAACTTGCGTTGCCCTCTAAAATATTGATGGAAACCAGGTTTAATTGACTGTTTCATTGTGGTACCACATTACTACGTGGTTCAATCCAGAAAAAACCCAGGATCTGGCCAACAAGAATGTGAAAAACGCGAAAGTATGAGACTGATGAGTGCATATCCCAGACCTATCCCAGACATAACTTGTGTTATCCTCTAAAATATTGATCGAAACCAGGTTTAATTGACTGTTCTAGTGTGGTACCACTTTATTACGTGAACCAAAGCAGGAAAAACCCACGATCAGGTCAACATGTATGTTAAAACTGCGAATGTATGACCCTGATGAGGGCAAATCCCAGGCCTTACCTATAACTAACATGCGTTATCCTCTAAGATATTGATCGAAACCAGGTTTAATGGACTGTTTCAGTGTGGTGCCACATTACTACGTGATCAAAACCAGAAAAAACCCAGCACCTGTTCAACAAGTATGTGAAAAACGCGAAAGTATGAGCCTCATGAAGGCAAATCCCAGACCTATCCCAGACATAACTTGTGTTATCCTCTAAAATATTGATCGAAACCAGGTTTAATTGACAGTTTCAGTGTGATACCACATTACTACGTGATCCAATCCAGAAAAAGCCCAGGATCTAGCCATGAAGTATGTGAAAAACGCGAAAGTATGAGCCTGATGAGGGCAAATCTCAGACCTAACCCAGACCTAACTTGCGTTATCCTCTAAAATATTGATCGAAACCGGGTTTAATAGACCGTTTCAGTGTGTTACCACTTTACTACGTGATCCAAAGAAGAAAAAACCCTCGATCAGGTCAACATGTATGTTCAAACTGCTAAAGTATGACCCTGATTAGGGCAAATCCCAGGCCTAACCTAGACCTAACTTGCGTTATCCTATAAAATATTGATCGAAACCAGGTTCAATGGACTGTTTCAGTGTGGTACCACATTACTGCGTGATCCAACACAGGAAAAACCAGGATCTGTACAACAAGTATGTGGAAAACGCGAGAGTATGAGCCTGATGAGGGCAAATCCCAGACCTATCCCAGACATAACTTGCGTTGTCCTCTAAAATATTGTTGGAAACCAGGCTTAAATGACAGTTTCAGTGTGGTACCACATTACTACGTGATCCAAACCAGAAAAAACCGAGGATCTGTTCAACAAGTATGTGAAAAACGCGAAAGTATGACCCTGATTAGGGCAAATCCCAGGCCTAACCTAGGCCTATCATGCGTTATCTTTTAAAATCTTGATCGAAACCAGATTTAATGGACTGTTTCAGTGTGGTACCACATTACTACGTGATCTAAACCAGAAAAAACCCAGGATCAGTTCAACAAGTATGTGAAAAACGCGAAAGTATGAGCCTGATGAGGGCAAATCCCAGACCTATCCCAGACATAACTTGCTTTGTCCTCTAAAATATTGTTGGAAACCAGACTTAAATGACAGTTTCAGTGTGATACCACATTACTACGTGATCCAAACCAGTTGAAGCCCAGGATCTGGCCAACAAGAATCAGAAATATGCGAAAGTACGGGCCTGACGAGAGCAAATCCCAGACCTAACCTAGACCTAACATGTGTATTCCTCAAAAATATTGTCCGAAACCAGGTTTAATGGTCTGCTTCAGTGTGGTACCACTTTACTACATGATCTAAACCAGGAAAAACCCAGGATCAGTTCAACAAGTATGTGAAAAACGCGAAAGTATGTGCCTGATGAGGGCAAATCCCAGACCTATCCCAGACATAACTTGCGTTGCCCTCTAAAATATTGATGGAAACCAGGTTTAATTGACTGTTTCATTGTGGTACCACATTACTACGTGGTTCAATCCAGAAAAAACCCAGGATCTGGCCAACAAGAATGTGAAAAACGCGAAAGTATGAGACTGATGAGTGCATATCCCAGACCTATCCCAGACATAACTTGTGTTATCCTCTAAAATATTGATCGAAACCAGGTTTAATTGACTGTTCTAGTGTGGTACCACTTTATTACGTGAACCAAAGCAGGAAAAACCCACGATCAGGTCAACATGTATGTTAAAACTGCGAATGTATGACCCTGATGAGGGCAAATCCCAGGCCTTACCTATAACTAACATGCGTTATCCTCTAAGATATTGATCGAAACCAGGTTTAATGGACTGTTTCAGTGTGGTGCCACATTACTACGTGATCAAAACCAGAAAAAACCCAGCACCTGTTCAACAAGTATGTGAAAAACGCGAAAGTATGAGCCTCATGAAGGCAAATCCCAGACCTATCCCAGACATAACTTGTGTTATCCTCTAAAATATTGATCGAAACCAGGTTTAATTGACAGTTTCAGTGTGATACCACATTACTACGTGATCCAATCCAGAAAAAGCCCAGGATCTAGCCATGAAGTATGTGAAAAACGCGAAAGTATGAGCCTGATGAGGGCAAATCTCAGACCTAACCCAGACCTAACTTGCGTTATCCTCTAAAATATTGATCGAAACCGGGTTTAATAGACCGTTTCAGTGTGTTACCACTTTACTACGTGATCCAAAGAAGAAAAAACCCTCGATCAGGTCAACATGTATGTTCAAACTGCTAAAGTATGACCCTGATTAGGGCAAATCCCAGGCCTAACCTAGACCTAACTTGCGTTATCCTATAAAATATTGATCGAAACCAGGTTCAATGGACTGTTTCAGTGTGGTACCACATTACTGCGTGATCCAACACAGGAAAAACCAGGATCTGTACAACAAGTATGTGGAAAACGCGAGAGTATGAGCCTGATGAGGGCAAATCCCAGACCTATCCCAGACATAACTTGCGTTGTCCTCTAAAATATTGTTGGAAACCAGGCTTAAATGACAGTTTCAGTGTGGTACCACATTACTACGTGATCCAAACCAGAAAAAACCGAGGATCTGTTCAACAAGTATGTGAAAAACGCGAAAGTATGACCCTGATTAGGGCAAATCCCAGGCCTAACCTAGACCTATCATGCGTTATCTTTTAAAATCTTGATCGAAACCAGATTTAATGGACTGTTTCAGTGTGGTACCACATTACTACGTGATCTAAACCAGAAAAAACCCAGGATCAGTTCAACAAGTATGTGAAAAACGCGAAAGTATGAGCCTGATGAGGGCAAATCCCAGACCTATCCCAGACATAACTTGCTTTGTCCTCTAAAATATTGTTGGAAACCAGACTTAAATGACAGTTTCAGTGTGGTACCACATTACTACGTGATCCAAACCAGAAAAAACCCAGGATCAGTTCAACAAGTATGTGAAAAACGCGAAAGTATGAGCCTGATGAGGGCAAATCCCAGACCTATCCCAGACATAACTTGCGTTGTCCTCTAAAATATTGTTGGAAACCAGACTTAAATGACAGTTTCAGTGTGGTACCACATTACTACGTGATCCAAACCAGAAAAAACCGAGGATCCGATCAACATGTATGTTAAAACTGCGAAAGTATGAGACTGATGAGGGCAAATCCCAGGCCTAACCTAGACCTAACATGTGTTATCCTCTAAAATAATAATCAAAACCAGGTTTAATGGTCTGCTTCAGTGTGGTACCACTTTACTACGTGATCGAAACCAGAAAAAACCCAGGATCTGTTCAAGAAGTATGTGAAGAATGCGAAAGTATGAGACTGGTGAGGGCAAATCCCAGACCTATCCCAGACCTAACATGCGTTATCCTCTAAAATATTGATCGAAACCAGGTTTAATCGACCGTTTCAGTGTGGTAGCACAGTACTACGTTATCCGAACCAGAAAAAGCCTGAGATCTGTTCAACAAGATTGTGAAAAACGCGAAAATATGACCCAGATCATGGCAAATCCCAGACCTAACTTGCGTTATCCTATATAATATTGATCAAAACCAGGTATAGTTGACTGTTTCAGCGTGGTACCACTTTGCTACGTGATCCAAAGCAGAAATAAATATCGATCAGGTCAACAAGTATGTGAAAAACGCGAAAGTATGAGCCTGATGAGGGCAAATCCCAGACCTATCCCAGACAAAACGTGCGTTATCCTCTACAATATTGATCGAAACCAGGTTTAATCGACTGTTTCAGTGTGGTACCACATTACTACGTGATCCAAACCAGTTGAAGCCCAGGATCTGGCCAACAAGAATCAGAAATATGCGAAAGTACGGGCCTGACGAGAGCAAATCCCAGACCTAACCTAGACCTAACATGTGTATTCCTCAAAAATATTGACCGAAACCAGGTTTAATGGTCTGCTTCAGTGTGGTACCACTTTACTACATGATCTAAACCAGGATAAACCCAGGATCTGTTCAACAAGTATTTGAAGAATGCGAAAGTATGAGTCTGATGCGGACAAATCCCAGACCTAACCCAGACCTAACATGCGTTATCATCTAAAACATTGATCGAAACCTGGTTTAATCGACTGTTACAGTGTGGTACCACACTACTATGTGATCCAAACCAGAAAGAACCCAGGATCTGTTCAAGAAGTATGCGAAGAATGAGGAAGTATGAGCCTGACGAGGGCAAATCCTAGACCTAACCCAGACCTAACATGCGTTATCCTCTAAAATATTTATCAAGACAAGGTTTAATTGAATGTTTCAGTGTGGTACCACATTACTACGTGATCCAAATCAGAAAAAACCGAGGATCCGTTCAACAAGTATGTGAACAACGCGAAAGTATGAGCCGGATGAGGGTAAATCCCCGACCAATCACAGACAAAACTTGCATTATCCTCTAAAATATTTAACGAAACCAGGATTAATTTACTGATTCAGTGTGGTACCACTTTGCTACGTGATCCAAAACAGAAAAAACCATCGATCAGGTCAACATGTATGTTAAAACTGCGAAAGTATGACCCTGATGAGGGCAAATCCCAGACCTAACCTAGACCTAACATGTGTTATCCTCTGAAATAATAATCGAAACCAGGTTTAATGGTCTGCTTCAGTGCGGTACCACATTACTACGTGATCCAAACCAGAAAAAACCCAGGATCCGATCAACAAGTATGTGAAAAACGCGAAAGTATGAGACTGATGAGGGCAAATCCCAGAACTATCCCAGACATAACTTGCGTTATCCTCTAAAATATTGATCGAAACCAGGTTTAATTGACTGTTTTAGTGTGGTACCACTTTCCTACGTGATCCAAAGCAGAAAAAACCCAGGATCTGTTCAACAAGTATGTTAAAACTGCGAAAGTATGAGTCTGATGATGGCAAATCCTAGACCTATCATAGACCTAACATGTGTTATCCTCTAAAATATTGACGGAAACCAGGTTTAATTGACAATTTCAGTATGATACCACATTAATACGTGATCCAATCCAGGATCTTTTCAAGAAGTATTTGAAGAATGCGAAAGTATGAGACTGATGAGGGCAAATCCCGGACCTATCCCTGACATAACTTGCGTTATCCTCTAATATATTGATCCAAACCAGGTTTAGTTGACTGTTTTAGTGTGGTACCACTTTACTACCTGATCCAAAGCAGAAGAAACCCTCGATCAGGTCAACATGTATGTTAAAACTGCGAATGTATGACCCTGATGAGGGCAAATCCCAGGCCTAACCTAGACCTAACATGCGTTATCCTCTAAAATAATAATTAAAACCAGGTTCAATGGTCTGCTTCAGTGTGGTACCACATTACTACGTGATCGAAACGAGAAAAAACCCAGGATCTGTTCAAGAAGTATGTGAAGAATGCGAAAGTATGAGACTGATGAGGGCAAATCCTAGACCTAACCTAGACCTAACCTAGACCTAACATGCGTTGTCCTCTAAAATATTGATGGAATCCAGGGTTTAATGGACTGTTTCAGTGTGGTACCACATTACTACGTGATCTAAACCAGAAAAAGCCAGGGATCTGTTCAACAAGTATGTGAAAAATGCGAAAGTATGACCCTGATGAGGGCAAATCCCAGACCTATCCCAGACATAACTTGCGTTATCCTCTAAAATATTGATCGAAACCGGGTTTAATTGACCGTTTCAGTGTGTTACCACTTTACGACGTGATCCAAAGTAGAAAAAACACTCGATCAGGTCAACATGTATGTTCAAACTGCGAAAGTATGACCCTGATTAGGGCAAATCCCAGGCCTAACCTAGACCTAACACGCGTTATCTTTTAAAATCTTGATCGAAACCAGGTTTAATGGACTGTATCAGTGTGGTACCACATTACTACGAGATCCAAATCAGAAAAAACCCAGGATCCGATCAACGAAGAATGCGAAAGTATGAGACTGGTGAGGGCAAATCCCAGACCTATCCCAGACCTAACATGCGTTATCCTCTAAAATATTGATCGAAACCAGGTTTAATCGACCGTTTCAGTGTGGTAGCACAGTACTACGTTATCCGAACCAGAAAAAGCCTGAGATCTGTTCAACAAGATTGTGAAAAGCGCGAAAATATGACCCTGATCATGGCAAATCCCAGACCTAACTTGCGTTATCCTATATAATATTGATCAAAACCAGGTATAGTTGACTGTTTCAGTGTGGTACCACTTTGCTACGTGATCCAAAGCAGAAAAAAATATCGATCAGGTCAACAAGTATGTGAAAAACGCGAAAGTATGAGCCTGATGAGGGCAAATCCCAGACCTATCCCAGACAAAACGTGCGTTATCCTCTACAATATTGATCGAAACCAGGTTTAATCGACTGTTTCAGTGTGGTACCACATTACTACGTGATCCAAACCAGTTGAAGCCCAGGATCTGGCCAACAAGAATCAGAAATATGCGAAAGTACGGGCCTGACGAGAGCAAATCCCAGACCTAACCTAGACCTAACATGTGTTATCCTCAAAAATATTGACCGAAACCAGGTTTAATGGTCTGCTTCAGTGTGGTACCACTTTACTACGTGATCGAAACCAGAAAAAACCCAGGATCTGTTCAAGAAGTATGTGAAGAATGCGAAAGTATGAACCTGATCAGGGCAAATCCCAGACCTATCCCAGACTTAACATGTGTTATCCTCAAAAATATTGACCGAAACCAGGTTTAGTGGACTGTCTCAGTGTGGTGCCACATTACTACGTGATCCAAACCAGAAAAAACTCAGGATCAGGCCAACAAGAATGTGAAAAACGCGAAAGTATGAGACTGATGAGTGCATATCCCAGACCTATCCCAGACATAACTTGTGTTATCCTCTAAAATATTGATCGAAACCTGGTTTAATTGACTGTTTTAGTGTGGTACCACTTTATTACGTGAACCAAAGCAGGAAAAACCCACGATCAGGTCAACATGTATGTTAAAACTGCGAATGTATGGCCCTGATGAGGGCAAATCCCAGGCCATACCTAGAACTAACATGCGTTATCCTCTGAAATAATAATCGAAACCAGGTTTAATGGTCTGCTTCAGTGCGGTTCCACATTACTACGTGATCCAAACCAGAAAAAACCCAGGATCTGTTCAACAAGTATGTGAAGAATGCGAAAGTATGAGACTGATGAGTGCATATCCCAGACCTATCCCAGACATAACTTGCGTTATCCTCTAAAATATTTAACGAAACCAGGATTAATTTACTGATTCAGTGTGGCACCACTTTGCTACGTGATCCAAAACAGAAAAAACCATCGATCAGGTCAACATGTATGTTAAAACTGCGAAAGTATGACCCTGATGAGGGCAAATCCCAGACCTAACCTAGACCTAACATGTGTTATCCTCTGCAATAATAATCGAAACCAGGTTTAATGGTCTGCTTCAGTGCGGTTCCACATTACTACGTGATCCAAACCAGAAAAAACCCAGGATCTGTTCAACAAGTATGCGAAAAACGCGAAAGTATGAGCCTGATGAGGGCAAATCCCAGAACTATCCCAGACATAACTTGTGTTATCCTCTAAAATATTGATCGAAACCAGGTTTAATTGACTGTTTTAGTACCACTTTCCTACGTGATCCAAAGCAGAAAAAACCATCGATCAGGTCAACAAGTATGTCAGATATGCGAAAGTATGAGTCTAGTGAGGGCAAATCCCAGTCCTAACCTAGACCTAACATTCGTTATCCTCTAAAATATTGATCGAAACCAGGTTTAATGGTCTGCTTCAGTGTGGTACCACATTACTACGTGCTCCAAACCAGAAAAAACCCAGGATCTGTTCAACAAGTATGTTAAAACTGCGAAAGTATGAGTCTGATGATGGCAAATCCTAGACCTATCATAGACCTAACATGCGTTATCCTCTAAAATATTGACGGAAACCAGGTTTAATTGACAGTTTCAGTATGATACCACATTACTACGTGATCCAATCCAGAAAAAACCCAGGATCTTTTCAAGAAGTATTTGAAGAATGCGAAAGTATGAGACTGATGCGGGCAAATCCTCGACCTAACCTAGACATAACATGCGTTATCCTCTAAGATATTGATCGAAACCAGGTTTAATTGACCGTTTCAGTGTGATACCACATTACAACGTGATCCAATCCAGAAAGAGCCCAGGATATAGTCATGAAGTATGAGAAATATGCGAAAGTATGAGCCTGACGAGGGCAAATCCTAGAACTAACCCAGGCCTAACATGCGTTATCCTCTAAAATATTTATCAAGACCAGGTTTAATTGAATGTTTCAGTGTGGTACCACATTACTACGTGATCCAAACCAGAAAAAACCCAGGATCCGTTCAACAAGTATGTGAAGAATGCGAAAGTATGAGTCTGGTGAGTGAAAATCCCAAGCCTAACCTAGACCTAACATGCGTTATCCTCTAAAATATTGTTCGAAACCTGGTTTAATCGACTGTTTCAGTGTGGTAACACTTTACAACGTGATCCAAACCAGAAAGAGCCAGGGATCTGTTCAACAAGTATGTGAAAAATGCGAAAGTATAACCCTGATGAGGGCAAATCCCCGAGCAATCCCTGACATAACTTGCGTTATCCTCTAATATATTGATCCAAACCAGGTTTAGTTGACTGTTTTAGTGTGGTACCACTTTACTACCTGATCCAAAGCAGAAGAAACCCTCGATCAGGTCAACATGTAAGTTAAAACTGCGAATGTATGACCCTGATGAGGGCAAATCCCAGGCCTAACCTAGACCTAACATGCGTTATCCTCTAAAATATTGATCGAAACCAGGTTTAATTGTCTGCTTCAGTGTGGTACCACATTACTACGTGATCGAAACCAGAAAAAACCCAGGATCTGTTCAAGAAGTATGTGAAGAATGCGAAAGTATGAGACTGATGAGGGCAAATCCTAGACCTAACCTAGACCTAACCTAGACCTAAGATGCGTTGTCCTCTAAAATATTGATGGAATCCAGGGTTTAATGGACTGTTTCAGTGTGGTACCACATTACTACGTGATCTAAACCAGAAAAAGCCAGGGATCTGTTCAACAAGTATGTGAAAAATGCGAAAGTATGACCCTGATGAGGGCAAATCCCAGACCTATCCCAGACATAACTTGCGTTATCCTCTAAATTATTGATCGAAACCGGGTTTAATTGACCGTTTCAGTGTGTTACCACTTTACGACGTGATCCAAAGTCGAAATAACCCTCGATCAGGTCAACATGTATGTTCAAACTGCGAAAGTATGACCCTGATTAGGGCAAATCCCAGGCCTAACCTAGACCTAACATGCGTTATCTTTTAAAATCTTGATCGAAACCAGGTTTAATGGACTGTTTCAGTGTGGTACCACATTACTACGAGATCCAAATCAGAACAAACCCAGGATCCGATCAACATGTATGTTAAAACTGCGAAAGTATGAGACTGATGAGGGCAAATCCCAGGCCTAACCTAGACCTAACATGTGTTATCCTCTAAAATAATAATCAAAACCAGGTTTAATGGTCTGCTTCAGTGTGGTACCACTTTACTACGTGATCGAAACCAGAAAAAACCCAGGATCTGTTCAAGAAGTATGTGAAGAATGCGAGAGTATGAGACTGGTGAGGGCAAATCCCAGACCTATCCCAGACCTAACATGCGTTATCCACTAAAATATTGATCGAAACCAGGTTTAATCGACCGTTTCAGTGTGGTAGCGCAGTACTACGTTATCCGAACCAGAAAAAGCCTGAGATTCTGTTCAACAAGATTGTGAACAACGCGAAAATATGACCCTGATCATGGCAAATCCCAGACCTATCCCAGACCAAACTTGCGTTATCCTATATAATATTGATCGAAACCAGGTATAGTTGACTGTTTCAGTGTGGTACCACTTTGCTACGTGATCCAAAGCAGAAAAAAATATCGATCAGGTCAACAAGTATGTGAAAAACGCGAAAGTATGAGCCTGATGAGGGCAAATCCCAGACCTATCCCAGACAAAACGTGCGTTATCCTCTACAATATTGATCGAAACCAGGTTTAATCGACTGTTTCAGTGTTGTATCCCATTACTACGTGATCCAAAACCAGTTGAAGCCCAGGATCTGGCCAACAAGAATCAGAAATATGCGAAAGTACGGGCCTGACGAGAGCAAATCCCAGACCTAACCTAGACCTAACATGTGTTATCCTCAAAAATATTGACCGAAACCAGGTTTAGTGGACTGTTTCAGTACCACATTACTGCGTGATCCAAACCAGAAAAAACCCAGGATATGTTCAACAAGTATGTGGAAAATGCGAAAGTATGACCCTGATGAGGGCAAATCCCAGACCTATCCCAGACCTAACTTGCGTTGCCCTCTAAAATATTGATGGAAACCAGGTTTAATTGACTGTTTCATTGTGGTACCACATTACTACGTGAACCAAAGCAGGAAAAACCCACGATCAGGTCAACATGTATGTTAAAACTGCGAATGTATGACCCTGATGAGGGCAAATCCCAGAACTATCCCAGACCTAACATGTGATATCCTCAAAAATATTGACCGAAACCAGGTTTAGTGGACTGTTTGAGTGTGGTGCCACATTACTACGTGGTTCAATCCAGAAAAAGCCCAGGATCTAGTCATCAAGTATGAGAAATATGCGAAAGTACGGGCCTGATGAGAGCAAATCCCAGACCTATCCTAGACCTAACATGCGTTATCCTCTAAAATATTGATCGAAACCAGGATCAATGGACTGTTTCAGTGTGGTACCACATTACTACGTGAACCAAAGCAGGAAAAACCCACGATCAGGTCAACATGTATGTTAAAACTGCGAATGTATGACCCTGATGAGGGCAAATCCCAGGCCTTACCTAGAACTAACATGCGTTATCCTCTAAGATATTGATCGAAACCAGGTTTAATGGACTGTTTCAGTGTGGTACCACTTTGCTACGTGATCCAAAGCAGAAAAAACCATCGATCAGGTCAACATGTATGTTAAAACTGCGAAAGTATGATCCTGATGAGGGCAAATCCCAGACCTAACCTACACCTAACATGTGTTATCCTCTAAAATAATAATCAAAACCAGGTTCAATGGTCTGCTTCAGTGTGGTACCACATTACTACATGATCGAATCCAGAAAAAACCCAGGATCTGTTCAAGAAGTATGTGAAGAATGCGAAAGTATGAGTCTGGTGAGTGAAAATCCCAGGACTAACCTAGACCTAACATGCGTTATCCTCAAAAATATTGTTCGAAACCAGGTTTAAGCGACAGTGTCAGTGTGGTAGCACAATACTACGTGATCCGAACCAGAAAAAAACCCAGGATCTGTTGAACAAGTATGTGAAAAATGAGAATGTAAGACCCTGATGAGGACAAATCCCAGACCTACCCCAGACCTAACTTTTTTTTTTTTTTTTTTTTTTTTTTGTCGTGGGGAAAATCTTCGAAAGACTCCCTCCCACCTCCTTGGGGAGAGGTGGGAGGGGTGTGTGGGATTCCCCGCGCCCGTACAACGACAGGCGCGGGACCTACCCACTAAAAACCCCACGATGACCCTTCGGCACGCTTTGGGAGGATACCGGGAATCGCTCGAAGCATTCTTCCGGTAACCTCCCCGTGCCCGCGCTTTCGCGCCCATCCCCCGGGGGGACAATCGGGCCTCCCAGTAGACACACTTCCTCATAGCGGCGGGACGGGGCCACTCCATCCCGCCGCTATCCGTCACGGGGCCGCGTTTAGTGGCGGCTGCGAGCCCCAACTCGCAACCGCCCGCGACCCCGTTTCCACCCCTCGGCGGCCGGGCGTTCATGGCCGCACCAGACCGCCGAGGGTGCCTCCGCATGCGTCGGACCGGTAGGGGGAGGCACTCCTACCCCCAACCGGTCCGACCCGGCGCCGCCTGGCGGGAGGAGGGTCCCATCAGGACCCCCCTCCCAGCCTAGGTCATCCGCCACGCCGAGGCGGCCGCCCGCGACGCCTCGCGACCGGGCGACGACCTCGGGCCACCGCACGAGCGCGAGCTTCAGCGCGCCGCTGAAGCTCGCGCTCCCTCCCCGCGGCCTCCTTCTGCAACATTACGTTCTCGCAGAAGGAGGCCACGGCCCTCCACTTCTCCTCGCTGCCGAGCATGGCGCGCACCACGCCCGGCAGCGAGACATCCCGCCCGACGCCGCCGACCAGGACACGGCGCTCCCCCTCCCACGCGGGGCATACCTCCAGGGTATGATCCGCCGTGTCCTGCTCAGCGTCGCAGTGGCAGCAACGCGCCGTCGGCTCCTTCCCTATCCGGCACAGGTATCTTCCGAAGCTGCCATGCCCGGAAAATACCTGTGCCAGCCGGTAGGTGAGGCTGCCATGGCCTCTGTCCAGCCACTCCTTCAAGAGTGGCCGAACAGCCCCGACAGTCCGGTGCCCCGCGGTTGGCAGAGCCAGCCGCTCCTGCCACGCGAGCAACACGGACTGCCGGGCCTGGCGCTTCAAATCGCCCCAAGCAGGTTCCTGCCCGCCCGGGACCGCCCCCACCCCCGCGCGACGGTCGACGCGGCGCCGGTACATCACCGCGTGCGACCGCGCGAGCAGGTCCATGGGCAGCATCCCCGCTAGAACCGTCGCCGCCTCATGTGACATGGTCCGATACCCGCGGACGACCCTGAGCGCCATGCGCCTCTGCACCCGACGCAGCATAGTCATGCTGCGCCGGGAGGCAGCCAGGTCGTCCGCCCAGACGGGGGCTCCGTATAGGGCCACCGACTGGACCATTGCCACATAGAGACGACGAACTCGGCCCGCCGGGCCCACCAGGTTGGGCAGGATCCGGCCCAGAGCCGCAACCATCCTTTCCAACCGGGGGACCAGTCCCAGACATAACTTGCGTTATCCTCTAAAATATTGATCGAAACCAGGTTTAATGGACTGTTTCAGTGTGGTACCACTTTGCTACGCGATCCAAAGCAGAAAAAACCATCGATCAGGTCAACATGTATGTTAAACCTGCGAAAGAATGACCCTGATGAGGGCAAATCCCAGACCTAACCTAGACCTAACATGTGTTATCCTCTAAAATATTGATCGAAACCAGGTTTAATCGACTGTTTCAGTGTGGTACCACATTACTACGTGATCCAAACCAGAGAAAACCCAGGATCTGTTCAACAAGTATGTGAAAAACGCGAATGACTGAGCCTGATGAGGGCAAATCCCAGAACTAACCCAGACATAACTTGCGTTATCCTCTAAAATATTTATCAAGACCAGGATTAATTGACTGTTTCAGTGTGGCATCACATTACTACGTGATCCAAACCAGTGGAAGCCCAGGATCTGGCCAACAAGAATGAGAAGTATGCGAAAGTCAGAGCCTGATGAGGGCAAATCCCAGAACTAACCGAGACATAACTTGCGTTATCCTCTAAAATATTTATCAAGACCAGGTTTAATTGACTGTTTCAGTGTGGTAGCACATTACTACGTTATCCGAACCACAAAAAGCCAGAGATCTGTTCAACAAGTATGTGAAAAACGCGAAAATATGAACCTGATCATGGCAAATCCCAGACCTATCCCAGACCTAACTTGCGTTATCCTATATAATATTGATCGAAACCAGGTATAGTTGACTGTTTCAGTGTGGTACCACTTTGCTACGTGATCCAAAGCAGAAAAAACTATCGATCAGGTCAACAAGTATGTGAAAAACGCGAAAGTATGAGGCTGATGAGGGCAAATCCCAGACCTATCCCAGACAAAACGTGCGACATCCTCTACAATATTGATCGAAACCAGGTTTAATCGACTGTTTCAGTGTGGTACCACATTACTACGTGATCCAAACCAGTGGAAGCCCAGGATCTGGCCAACAAGAATCAGAAACATGAGAAAGTACGGGTCTGACTAGAGCGAATCCCAGACCTAACCTAGACCTAACATGTGTTATCCTCAAGAATATTGACCGAAACCAGGTTTAGTGGACTGTTTCAGTGTGGTACCACATTACTACGTGATCCAAACTAGAAAAAACCCAGGATATGTTCCACAAGTATGTGAAACATGCGAAAATATGACCCTGAGGAGGGCAAATCCCAGAACTATCCCAGACCTAACTTGCGTTGTCCGCTAAAATATTGATGGAAACCAGGTTTGATCGACTGCTTCAGTGTGGTACCACATTACTACGTGATCCAAACCTGTGGAAGCCCAGGATCTGGCCAACAAGAATCAGAAATATGCGAAAGTACGAGCCAGATGAGAGCAAACCCCAGACCTATCCTAGACATAACATGCGTTATCCTCTAATATATTGATCGAAACCAGGTTCAATGGACTGTCTCAGTGTGGTACCACATTACTGCGTGATCCAAACCAGGAAAGAACCAGGATCTGTTCAACAAGTATGTGAAAAATGCGAAAGTATGACCCTGATGAGGGCAAATCCCAGACCTATCCCAGACCTAACTTGCGTTGTCCTCTAAAATATTGATGGAAACCAGGTTTATTGGACTGTTTCAGTATGGTACCACATTACTACGTGATCCAAACCAGAAAAAACCGGGGTTCTGTTCAACAAGTATGTGAAAAACGCGAAAGTATGAGCCTGATGAGGGCAAATCCCAGACCAATCCCAGACATAACATGCGCTATCCTCTAAAATATTGATCCAAACCAGGTTGAATCGACTGTTTCAGTGTGGTAACACTCTACAACGTGATCCAAACCAGAAAAAGCCAGGGATCTGTTCAACAAGTATGTGAAAAATGCGAATATGTGACCCTGATGAGGGCAAATCCCAGACCTATCCCAGACCTAACTTGCGTTATCCTATAAAATATTGATCGAAACCAGGTTCAATGGACTGTTTCAGTGTGGTGCCACATTACTGCGTGATCCAAACCAGTAAAAAACCAGGATCTGTTCAACAAGTATGTGAAAAATGCGAAAGTATGACCCTGATGAGGGCAAATCCCAGACCTATCCCAGACCTAACTTGCGTTATCCTATAAAATATAGATCGAAACCAGGTTTAATTAACTGTTTCAGTGTGGTACCACTTTGCTACGTGATCCAAAGCAGAAAAAACCCAGGATCTGTTCAACAAGTATCTGAAAAACGCGAACGTATGAGTCTGGTGAGGGCAAGTCCCAGGACTAACCTAGACATAACATGCGTTATCTTCTAAAATATTGATCGAAACCAGGTTTAAATGACTGTTTCAGTGTGGTACCACATTACTACGAGATCCAATCCAGAAAAAGCCCAGGATCCAGCCATGAAGTATGAGAAATATGCGAAAGTATGAGCCTGACGAGGGCAAATCCTAGACCTAACCCAGACCTAACATGCGTTATCCTCTAAAATATTTATCAAGACCAGGATTAATTGACTGTTTCAGTGTGACATCACACTACTACGTGATCCAAACCAGTGGAAGCCCAGGATCTGGCCAACAAGAATGAGAAATATGCGAAAGTATGAGCCTGACGAGAGCAAATCCCGGACCTGACCTAGACCTAACATGAGTTATCCTCAAAAATATTGACCGAAACCAGGTTTAGTGGACTGTTTCAGTGTGGTACCACATTACTGCGTGATCCAAACCAGAAAAAAACCGGGATCTGTTCAACAAGTGTGTGAAAAATGCGAAAGTATGACCCTGATGAGGGCAAATCCCAGACCTATCCCAGACCTAACATGCGTTATCCTCAAAAATCTTGATCGAAACCAGGTTTAGTGGACTGTTTCAGTGTGGTACCACATTACTGCGTGACCCAGACCAGAAAAAAACCAGGATCTGTTCAACAAGTATGTGAAAAACGCGAAAGTATGACCCTGATGAGGGCAAATCCCAGGCCTTACCTAGACCTAACATGCGCTATCCTCTAAAATATTTATCGAAACCAGGTTTAATGGACTGTTTCAGTGTGGTACCACTTTGCTACGTGATCCAAAGCAGAAAAAACCATCGATCAGGTCATCATGTATGTTAAAACTGCGAAAGAATGACCCTGATGAGGGCAAATCCCAGACCTAACCTAGACCTAACATGTGTTATCCTCTAAAATATTGATCGAAACCAAGTTTAACCGACTGTTTCAGTGTGGTACCACATTACTACGTGATCCAAACCAGAAAAAACCCAGGATCTGTTCAGCAAGTATGTGAAGTATGCGAAAGTATGAGCCTGATGAGGGCAAATCCCAGACCTATCCCAGACCTAACTTGCGTTAACCTCTAAAATATTGATCGAAACCAAGTTTAATTGACTGTTAAAGTGTGGTACCACTTTACTACCAGATCCAAAGCAGAAAAAAACCCAGGATCTGTTCAACAAGTATGTGAAAAACGCGAAAGTATGAGCCTGATGAGGGCTAATCCCAGACCTATCCCACTCCTAACTTGCGTTAACCTCCAAAATATTGATCGAAACCAAGTTTAATGGACTGTTTCAGTGTGGTACCACTTTGCTACGTGGTCCAAAGCAGAAAAAACCATAGATCAGGTCATCATGTATGTTAAAACTGCGAAAGAATGACCCTGATGAGGGCAAATCCCAGACCTAACCTAGACCTAACATATGTTATCCTCTAAAATATTGATCGAAACCAGGTTTAACCGACTGTTTCAGTGTGGTACCACATTACTACGTGATCCAAACCAGAAAAAACCCAAGATCTGTTCAACAAGTATGTGAAAAACGCGAAATACTGAGCCTGATGAGGGCAAATCCCAGAACTAACCCAGACATAACTTGCGTAATCCTCTAAAACATTTATCAAGACCAGGATTAATTGATTGTTTCAGTGTGGCATCACATTACTACGTGATCCAAACCATTGGAAGCCCAGGATCAGGCCAACAAGAATGAGAAATATGCGAAAGTATGAGCCTGACAAGAGCAAATCCCAGACCTAACCTAGACCTAGCATGCGTTATCCTCAAAAATATTGACCGAAACCAGGTTTAGTGGACTGTTCCAGTGTGGTACCACATTACTGCGTGATCCCGACCAGAAAAAAACCAGGATCTCTTCAACAAGTATGTGAAAAATGCGAAAGTATGGCCCTGATGAGGGCAAATCTCAGACCTATCCCAGACCTAACTTGCGTTAACCTCTAAAATATTGATCGAAACCAAGTTTAATTGACTGTTAAAGTGTGGTACCACTTTACTACGTGATCCAAAGCAGAAAAAAACCCAGGATCTTTTCAACAAGTATGTGAAGTATGCGAAATTATGAGTCTGATGAGGGCAAATCACAGGCCTAACCTAGACATAACATGCGTTATCCTCTAAAATATTGATCGAAACCAGGTTTAGTGGACTGTTTCAGTGTGGTACCACATTACTACGTGATCCAAACCAGCTAAAACCCAGGATCTGTTCAACAAGTATGTGAAAAACGCGAAAGTATGAGCCTGATGAGGGCTAATCCCAGACCTATCCCACACCTAACTTGCGTTAACCTCTAAAATATTGATCGAAACCAAGTTTAATTGACTGTTTAAGTGTGGTACCACTTTACTACGTGATCCAAAGCAGAAAAAAACCCAGGATCTGTTCAACAAGTATGTGAAGTATGCGAAAGTATGAGTCTGGTGAGGGCAAATCCCAGACCTATCCCAGACATAACATGCGTTATCCTCTAAAATATTTATCAAGACCAGGTTTAATTGAAAGTTTCAGTGTGGTACCACATTACTACGTAATCCAAACCAAAAAAAACCCAGGTTCCGTTCATGAAGTTTGTGAAGAATGCGAAAGTATGAGTCTGGTGAGTGAAAATCCCAGACCTATCCCAGACAAAACATGCGTTATCCTCTAAAATATTTATCAAGACCAGGTTTAATTGAAGGTTTCAGTGTGGCACCACATTACTACGTAATCCAAACCAGAAAAAACCCAGGATCCGTTCAAGAAGTTTGTGAAGAATGCGAAAGTATGAGTCTGGTGAGTGAAAATCCCAGGCCTAACCTAAACCTAACATGCGTTATCCTCAAAAATATTGTTCGAAACCAGGTTTAATCGACAGTTTCAGTGTGGTAGCACATTACTACGTGATTCGAACCAGAAAAAAACCCAGGATCTGTTCAACAAGTATGTGAAGTATGCGAAAGTATGAGTCTGATGAGGGCATATCTCAGGCCTAACCTAGACATAACATGCGTTATCCTCTAGTATATTGATCGAAACCAGGTTTAGTGGACTGTTTCAGTGTGGTACCACATTACTACGTGATCCAAACCAGAAAAAACCCAGGATCTGTTCAACAAGTATGTGAAAAACGCGAAAGTATGAGCCTGATGAGTGCAAATCCCAGGCCTATCCCAGACATAACTTGCGTTATCCTCTAAAATATTGATCGAAACCAGGTTTAATCGACTGTTTCAGTGTGGTAACACTTTTTTCTTTTTTATGTTAACTTTTAACGTCGCATCGACCTTACGGTCATTGGCGACGGTTATATCTAGCGTTCTCTTGTAGGGGTGGTTAGATTTCCTTGTACATGTTAATTTCTTTTAGGTAATTCGGGGTAGCATCGGTGCACCCTAGCGCCGTCAAGGCTGTTGGTTTTTCTATATTGTACTTTTGTCTTGAGGTCTGGAATCTCCTACATTCATACAGCATGTGTTTGGTCGATAACGGTTGGTCGCATACATTGCAGAATGGTGGGTCCGTCTTCTTGATCAAATACTTGTGCGTCAGTCTGCAGTATCCTGTGCGCAGTCGTGCCATGATTATTCTTTCTCTTCTGGTCATGGCGGAAGGCATTGGCTGGTAGAAATCTTGCACTGTATCGTGTGTTTTTGTTTTTTTGGAGGTGGTCCATATAATGTTCCATTCTTGTTTTTCAGCGTGTTTCAGCGAAGTGACGAGGTCTTGATATGGTATTCTTCCCTCCACTTCATTGGGTGGGTGGGATGCTGCTTCTTTGGCTGCTGTGTCAGCTTTTTCGTTACCTATTATCCCTTGATGGGAAGGGGCCCATATTAGAATTACTTGTTTGCCATTGTGGATAAGGTCTGTGTATATTTCTTGGATGTTCAATATGGTATCATGTTTGTTCTTATTGCCGGTGTTTTCTATTGCATTAATTACGCTTATAGAGTCAGTATAGATGACAGCGTGTTGGAGATTTTGGCTTTGAATATAGTGTAGTGCTTTAAGAACTGCGTATGCTTCAGCTGAGAAGATGGATGAGGCATTAGGAAGACGAAGTTTTCTGGTCATGTTGTCACATATAATGGCAATTCCTACACCCTGGTCGGTCTTGGATGCATCGGTGTATAGCTTTACACAGTTCGGGTATTTTTTATCTAGTTGTAGGAAATCAACTCTGTGTTCTAGGCTACTTTTTTGGTCTTTGACAACATTCGCAAGAGTCACGTCTATTTTGGGGGTTTGTATGGTCCAGGGTGCTATTTTTCCAACGCTGCGTGTAATAGCTAGTGTCGACATTATTTTAACTAGGTTCCGGTATTTGTTGATTCTACCGTAGAATGGCATTGGTAGCTTTGGTTTTTTATTTAGTAATGGAGTGTATCTGCTTCCGAATACGTAGTTGTAGGTGGGGTTATTCGGAGTAGATGACATTTTGGCTGTATATTTAAGGCTCAAAAATTTTCTTCTTTGGTCGAGTGGTGGTTCTTTAGCTTCGAATAATATACTGTTTATTGGGCTGGTGCGGTAGTTTCCAGTGGCTATTCTCAGAGCTGTATGGTGGATTGTATCGATCATTTTTAATGTGTTGGGTTTTGCGGAATTATACACTATTGAGCCGTAATCGATTTGGGATCTAATCATCGCTTGGTAGGTTTTAAGGATAGTTTCTTGGTCTGCTCCCCAGTTATTGTTTGCTAGTGTCTTGATGACATTCATCATTTTGGTGCATGTATTTTTGAAGTGTTTCATGTATGGAACTCATGTCAGTTTGGAATCAAATGTAAGTCCAAGGAGTTTAATATTGTCTACTTTTTTAACTTCGATGTTTTCGATATATAGTTTTGGCAAGTTTTGGTTTTGCTTACGTTGTCTGGAGAATATTATGTACTGCGTTTTTTTGGGGGAAAGTCTAAGCCCCGATTGTTCGGACCATGTTTGGAGTTTGTTTATGGTTGTTTGCAGCAGTTTTATTACTGTTTTAATGTTTCTTCCACTGCAGGTTAATGTTAAGTCGTCAGCAAACAAGTGTCCTTGAATCGGTGGTGGTATATTTTCCATTATGTTATTGATTCCTACCAGGAATAGTGTGACACTGATTACTGATCCTTGTGGTACTCCATTTTGGATGACTGTTGGGTTGGACAGAGTTCCATTTGCTCTGACTTGGATGGATCTGTGGTGGAGGAAGTTTTTGATGTAGGCAACCATGTTGCCATTTATTTTTAAGTTGGTGAGGATATCGATGATTCTTTGTCTGTGTATCTTATCGTACGCTTTTTCAATATCTAGACATACTGTAGCAAGTAGTTCGTTTTTTAGGAACGCTTCTGATATACTTGTTTCTATGTTGATGAGGACGTCTGTCGTTGATCTGAACTGTCTGAATCCATATTGGTTGGGTGCTAAGATGATGTTTGTCTCGAGAAACCACCTAAGTCTTCTGTTAATGATTTTTTCTATGAGTTTGCATAGGCAGTTGGTTAGAGCAATCGGTCTGTAACTTTCTGGATTGTGTTTGTTTTTATTCGGTTTAAGTATGGGTACTACTATGGCTTTCCTCCAGTTTTCAGGGAATACTTGGTGGGTCCATATGCAGTTGAAAATACGTAATAGGTATTCGATGCCAGTTGGCGGTAGTTCTTTTAACAGTTTGTTTGGTATGTTGTCTGGTCCCGGGGAGGAGTTTTTTGTTGTCTGGAGGGTGTCTTTTAGTTCTTCTATTGTTATATTTGTATTAAGGATAGGGTCTATACAGGTGTCGTCTGTTGCGATGGGATTGTTGTCGGAGTGGGTTACTGGAGGATAGTGGTCATGGTTTAAGTTGTTTGAATGGTTTTGAAAAGTCATCGCAAGGATATCGGCTATGTCCTTTGGATTGGTTATGATGTTATCGTTACCGAAGTTGAGGAACTGTATTTCTGTGTAGTTGGGTCTTCCATTGATATTTTTGATTTTTTTCCATATTGTACTCGTTGGGGTTCGATTAGTGATAGTGGATATGTACGTTTGCCAGGAGTGTCGTTTGCTTTCTTTGATTATTTTGCGGAAATTTGCTCGTAGCTTTTTGAAATTTATTAGGTTTTCGGTTGTAGGGTGTTTCTTTGCCCTGTTGAAGGCTTTGTGGCTTTCTTTCATGGCAGATTGACAGTTTTCGTTCCACCATGGCACATTTCTTCTCTTGTCGGTTCGAATTTTTATTGGTTCAGAAGATTCCTTTGCTGCCGTTTGAATAGTTGTTTCTAATGAATCGATTGTTTGATTTATAGAGGAAGGGTCAATGTCTTGGTTTAGAGATTCCTGGAGGTTATTTGCTATTATTGATTTGTACTTGTGCCAGTCTATTTTTTTAAGGTTCCATTTTGGTGCAGGTTGGTTTTTTGGAGATTGGGCAAGGTCTTCGTAGCTGATTATTATTGGGAGGTGGTCACTGTCGTGGAGGTCATCAAGAGTATTCCATTCCATATATTGTGCCAGTCTGCTACTACAGATTGCCAAGTCTATTGCGCTAAACTTTCCGGTGCTGATGGTGAAGTGTGTTGGATTTCCTGCATTGAGCAAGATTATCTCTGGACTTTTGAGCAGGTTCTCTATGATTATCTCGCGGCTATCTGTTTTATGCGAGCCCCAAAGATGATGATGGCTATTAAAGTCGCCCATTAATATAAATGGGGGTGGAAGTTGGTTTAATTGACCGTTTCAGTGTGATACCACATTACTACGTGATCCAATCCAGAAAGAGCCCAGGATATAGACATGAAGTATGAGAAATATGCGAAAGTATGAGCCTGATGAGGGTAAATCCTAGACCTAACCCAGACCTAACATACGTTATCCTCTAAAATATTTATCAAGACAAGGTTTAATTGAATGTTTCAGTGTGGTAACACATTACTACCTGATCCAAACCACCAAAACCCAGGATCTGTTCAACAAGTAAGTGAAAAACGCGAAAGTATGAGCCTGATGAGGGCAAATCCCAGGCCTAACCTAGACATAACATGCGTTATCCTCTAAAATATTGATCGAAACCGGGTTTAATCGACTGTTTTAGTGTGGTACCACATTAATACGTGATCCAAAGCAGAAAAAACCCTCGATCAGGTCAACATGTATGTTAAAACTGCGAAAGTATGACCCTGATGAGGGCAAATCTCCGACCTAACCTAGGCCTAACATGTGTTATCCTCAAAAATATTGATCGAAACCAGGTTTAATCGACTGCCTCAGTGTGGTACCACATTACTACGTGATCCAAACCAGAAAAAAACCCAGGATCTGTTCAACAAGTATGTGAAGTATGCGAAGGTATGAGTCTGATGAGGGCAAATCCAAGGCCTAACCAAGACCCAACATGCGTTATCCTCTAAAATATTGATCGAAACCAGGTTTAATGGACTGTTTCAGTGTGGTACCACATTACTATGTGATCCAATCCAGAAAAAGCCTGGGATCTGTTCAACAAATATTTGAAAAATGCGAAAATGTGACCCTGATGGGGGCAAATCCCAGACCTATCCTAGACCTAACTTGTGTTATCCTCTAAAACATTGATCGAAACCGGGTTTAATCGACTGTTTCAGTGTGGTACCACATTACTACGTGATCCAAACCAGAAAAAGCCTAGAATCTGGCCATCAAGTATGAGAAATATGCGGAAGTACGAGCTTGATGACTGCAAATCCCAGACCTAACCTAGACCTAACATGAATTACTCTCTAAAATATTCATCGAAACCAGGCTTAATCGACTGTTTCAGTGTGGTACCACTTTACTACGTTATCCAAAGTAGAAAAAACCCTCGATCAGGTCAACATGTATGTTAAAACTGCGAAAGTATGAACCTGATTAGGGCAAATCCCAGGCCTAACCTAAACCTAACATGCGTTATCCTCCGAAATCTTGATCGAAACCAAGTTTAGTGGACTGTTTCAGTGTGGTACAACATTACCACGTGATCCAAACCAGAAAAAACCCAGGATCCGTTCAACATGTATGTGAAAAACGCGAAGGTATGAGTCTGGTGAGGGAAAATCCCAGACCTAACCTAGACCTAACATGAATTATTCTCTAAAATATTCATCGAAACCAGGTTTAATTGACTGTTTCATTGTGGTACCACTTTACTACGTGATCCAAAGCAGAAAAAACCCTCGATCACGTCAATATGTATGTTAAAACTGCGAAAGTATGACCCTGATGAGGGCAAATCCCCGACCTAACCTAGGCTTAACATGTGTTATCCTCTAAAACATTAATCGAAACCAGGTTTAATGGTCTGTTTCAGTGTGGTACCACATTACTACGTGATCCATACCAGAAAAAAACCCAGGATCTGTTCAACAAGTATGTGAAGTATGCGAAAGTATGAGTCTGATGAGGGCAAATCACAGGTCTAACCTAGACATAACATGCGTTATCCTCTAAAATATTGACCGAAACCAGGTTTAATCGACTGTTTTAGAGTGGTACCACTTTACTACGTGATCCAGAGCAGAAAAAACCCTCGATCAGGTCAACATGTATGTTTAAACACCGAAAATATGACCCTGATGAGGGCAAATCCAAGGCCTAACCTAGACCTAACATGAGTTATCCTTTAAAATATTGATCGAAACCAGGTTTAATGGACTGTTTCAGTGTGGTACCACATTACTATGTGATCCAATCCAGAAAAAGCCTGGGATCTGTTCAACAAGTATTTGAAAAATGCGAAAATGTGACCCGGATGAGGGCAAATCCCAGACCTATCCCAGACCTAACTTGCGTTATCCTCTAAAATATAGATCGAAACCAGGTTTAATTGACTGTTTTAGTGTGGTACCACTTTACTACGTGATCGAAAGCAGAAAAAACCCTCGATCAGCTCACCATGTATGGTAAAACTGCGAATGTATGGCCCTGATGAGGGCAAGTCCCAGGCCTAACCTAGAACTAACATGCGTTATCCTCTAACATATTGATCGAAACCTGGTTTAATGGTCTGTTTCAGTGTGGTACCACATTACTACGTGATCGAAACCAGGAAAAACCCGGGATCTGTTCCAGAAGTATGTGAAGAATGCGAAAGAATGAGACTGATGATGGCAAATCCTAGTCCAAACATAGACCTAACATGTGTTATCCTTTAATATATTGACGGAAACCAGGTTTAATGGACTGCTTCAGTGTGGTACCACATTACTATGTGATCCAATCCAGTAAGAGCCTGGGATCTGTTCAACAAGTATTTGAAAAATGCGAAAATGTGACCCTGATGAGGGCAAATCCCAAACCTATCCCAGACATAATTTGCGTTATCCTCTAAAATATTGACCAAAACCAGGTTTAATCGACTGTTTTAGTGTGGTACCACTTTACTACGTGATCCAGAGCAGAAAAAACCCTCGATCAGGTCAACATGTATGCTTAAACTGCGAAAGTATGAACCTGATTGGGGCAAATCCCAGGCCTAACCTAGACCTAACATGCGTTATCCTCTAAAATATTGATGGAAACCAGATTTAATTGACTGTTTCAGTGTGGTACCACACTAATACATGATCCAATCCAGAAAAATCCCAGGATCTAGCCATCAAGTATGAGAAATATGCGAAAGTAAGAGCCTGATGAGAGCAAATCCCAGACCTATCCTAGATCTAACATGCGTTATCCTCTAAAATATTGTTCGAAACCAGGTTCAATGGACTGTTTCTGTGTGGTACCACATTACTACGTGATCCAAAGTAGAAAAAACCATCGATCAGGTCAACATGTATGTTAAAACTGCGAAAGTATGAACCTGATTAGGGCAAATCCCAGGCCTAACCTAGACCTAACATGCGTTATCCTCCAAAATCTTGATCGAAACCAGGTTTAGTGGACTGTTTCAGTGTGGTACCACATTACCACGTGATCCAAACCAGAAAAAACCCAGGATCCGTTCAACATGTATGTGAAAAACGCGAAGGTATGAGTCTGGTGAGGGAAAATCCCATACCTAACCTGGACCTAACATGCGTTATCCTCAAAAATATTGATCGAAACCAGGTTTAATTGACTGTCTCAGTGTGGTACCACATTACTACGTGATCCAAGCCAGAAAAAGCCCAGGATCTAGCCATCAAGTATGAGAAATATGCGAAAGTACGAGGCTGATGAGAGCAAATCCCAGACCTATCCTAGAGCTAACATACGTTATCCTCTAAAATATTGATCGAAACCAGGTTTAATTGACTGTTTCAGTGTGGTACCACTATACTACGTGATCCAAAGCAGAAAAAAGCCTCGATCATGTCAACATGTATGCTAAATCTGCGAAAGTATGAGCCTGACGAGAGCAAATCCCAGGCCTAACCTAGACCTTACATGTGTTATCCTCTAAAATATTGATCGAAACCAGGTTTAATGGACTGTTTCAGTGTGGTATCACATTACTATGTGATCCAAACCAGAAAAAACCCAGGATCCGTTCAACATGTATGTGAAAAACGCGAAGGTATGAGTCTGGTGAGGGAAAATCCCAGACCTAACCTAGACCTAACATGAATTATTCTCTAAAATATTCATCGAAACCAGGTTTAATTGACTGTTTCATTGTGGTACCACTTTACTACGTGATCCAAAGCAGAAAAAACCCTCGATCAGGTCAATATGTATGTTAAATCTGCGAAAGTATGACCCTGATGAGGGCAAATCTCCGTCCTAACCTAGGCCTAACATGTGTTATCCTCAAAAATATTGATCGAAACCAGGTTTAATCGACTGCCTCAGTGTGGTACCACATTACTACGTGATCCAAACCAGAAAAAAACCCAGGATCTGTTCAACAAGTATGTGAAGTATGCGAAGGTATGAGTCTGATGAGGGCAAATCCAAGGCCTAACCAAGACCCAACATGCGTTATCCTCTAAAATATTGATCGAAACCAGGTTTAATGGACTGTTTCAGTGTGGTACCACATTGCTATGTGATCCAATCCAGAAAAAGCCTGGGATCTGTTCAACAAATATTTGAAAAATGCGAAAATGTGACCCTGATGGGGGCAAATCCCAGACCTATCCTAGACCTAACTTGTGTTATCCTCTAAAACATTGATCGAAACCGGGTTTAATCGACTGTTTCAGTGTGGTACCACATTACTACGTGATCCAAACCAGAAAAAGCCTAGAATCTGGCCATCAAGTATGAGAAATATGCGGAAGTACGAGCTTGATGACTGCAAATCCCAGACCTAACCTAGACCTAACATGAATTATTCTCTAAAATATTGATCGAAACCAGGCTTAATCGACTGTTTCAGTGTGGTACCACTGTACTACGTTATCCAAAGTAGAAAAAACCCTCGATCAGGTCAACATGTATGTTAAAACTGCGAAAGTATGAACCTGATTAGGGCAAATCCCAGGCGTAACCTAAACCTAACATGCGTTATCCTCCGAAATCTTGATCGAAACCAAGTTTAGTGGACTGTTTCAGTGTGGTACAACATTACCACGTGATCCAAACCAGAAAAAACCCAGGATCCGTTCAACATGTATGTGAAAAACGCGAAGGTATGAGTCTGGTGAGGGAAAATCCCAGACCTAACCTAGACCTAACATGAATTATTCTCTAAAATATTCATCGAAACCAGGTTTAATTGACTGTTTCATTGTGTTACCACTTTACTACGTGATCCAAAGCAGTAAAACCCTCGATCACGTCAATATGTATGTTAAAACTGCGAAAGTATGACCCTGATGAGGGCAAATCCCCGACCTAACCTAGGCCTAACATGTGTTATCCTCTAAAACATTAATCGAAACCAGGTTTAATGGTCTGTTTCAGTGTGGTACCACATTACTACGTGATGCATACCAGAAAAAAACCCAGGATCTGTTCAACAAGTATGTGAAGTATGCGAAAGTATGAGTCTGATGAGGGCAAATCCCAGGTCTAACCTAGACATAACATGCGTTATCCTCTAAAATATTGACCGAAACCAGGTTTAATCGACTGTTTTAGTGTGGTACCACTTTACTACGTGATCCAGAGCAGAAAAAAGCCTCGATCAGGTCAACATGTATGTTTAAACACCGAAAATATGACCCTGATGAGGGCAAATCCAAGGCCTAACCTAGACCTAACATGAGTTATCCTCTAAAATATTGATCGAAACCAGGTTTAATGGACTGGTTCAGTGTGGTACCACATTACTATGTGATCCAATCCAGAAAAAGCCTGGGATCTGTTCAACAAGTATTTGAAAAATGCGAAAATGTGACCCGGATGAGGGCAAATCCCAGACCTATCCCAGACCTAACTTGCGTTATCCTCTAAAATATAGATCGAAACCTCGTTTAATGGTCTGTTTCAGTGTGGTACCACATTACTACGTGATCGAAACCAGGAAAAACCCGGGATCTGTTCCAGAAGTATGTGAAGAATGCGAAAGAATGAGACTGATGATGGCAAATCCTAGTCCAAACATAGACCTAACATGTGTTATCCTTTAATATATTGACGGAAACCAGGTTTAATGGACTGTTTCAGTGTGGTACCACACTACTATGTGATCCAATCCAGTAAAAGCCTGGGATCTGTTCAACAAGTATTTGAAAAATGCGAAAATGTGACCCTGATGAGGGCAAATCCCAAACCTATCCCAGACATAATTTGCGTTATCCTCTAAAATATTGACCGAAACCAGGTTTAATCGACTGTTTTAGTGTGGTACCACTTTACTACGTGATCCAGAGCAGAAAAAACCGTCGATCAGGTCAACATGTATGCTTAAACTGCGAAAGTATGAACCTGATTGGGGCAAATCCCAGGCCTAACCTAGACCTAACATGCGTTATCCTCTAAAATATTGATGGAAACCAGGTTTAATTGACTGTTTCAGTGTGGTACCACTCTACTACGTGATCCAATCCAGAAAAAGCCCAGGATCTAGCCATCAAGTATGAGAAATATGCGAAAGTAAGAGCCTGATGAGAGCAAATCCCAGACCTATCCTAGATCTAATATGCGTTATCCTCTAAAATATTGATCGAAACCAGGTTCAATGGACTGTTTCTGTGTGGTACCACATTACTACGTGATCCAAAGTAGAAAAAACCATCGATCAGGTCAACATGTATGTTAAAACTGCGAAAGTATGAACCTGATTAGGGCAAATCCCAGGCCTAACCTAGACCTAACATGCGTTATCCTCCAAAATCTTGATCGAAACCAGGTTTAGTGGACTGTTTCAGTGTGGTACCACATTACCACGTGATCCAAACCAGAAAAAACCCAGGATCCGTTCAACATGTATGTGAAAAACGCGTATGTATGAGTCTGGTGAGGGAAAATCCCACACCTAACCTGGACCTAACATGCGTTATCCTCAAAAATATTGATCGAAACCAGGTTTAATCGACTGTCTCAGTGTGGTACCACATTACTACGTGATCCAAGCCAGAAAAAGCCCAGGATCTAGCCATCAAGTATGAGAAATATGCGAAAGTACGAGGCTGATGAGAGCAAATCCCAGACCTATCCTAGAACTAACATTCGTTATCCTCTAAAATATTGATCGAAACCAGGTTTAATTGACTGTTTCAGTGTGGTACCACTATACTACGTGATCCAAAGCAGAAAAAACCCTCGATCATGTCAACATGTATGTTAAAACTGCGAAAGTATGAGCCTGACGAGAGCAAATCCCAGACCTAACCTTGACCTAACATGAATTATTCTCTAAAATATTTATCGAAACCAGGTTTAATGGACTGTTTCAGTGTGGTACCACATTACTACCTGATCGAAACCAGAAAAAACATAGGATCTGTTCAAGAAGCATGTGAAGAATGCGAAAGTATGAGACTGACGAGGGCAAATCCTAGACCTAACATAGACCTAACATGTGTTGTCCTCTAAAATATTGATGGATACAAGTTTTAATTGACTGTATCAGTGTGGTACCACAGTACCACGTGATCCAATCCAGAAGAAGCCCAGGATCTAGCCATCAAGTATGAGAAATGTGCGAAAGTACGAGCCTGATGATGGCAAATCTCAGACCTATCCTAGACCTAACATGCGTTATCCTCTGAAGTATTGATCGAAACCAGGTTCAATGGACTGTTTCTGTGTGGTACCACATTACAACGTGACCCAAACCAGAAAAAACCCAGGATCTGTTCAACAAGTATGTTAAAACTGCGAAAGGATGACCCTGATGAGGGCAAATCCCAGACCTATCCCAGACCTAACTTGCGTTATCCTAAAAAATATTGATCGAAACCAGGTTTAATTGACTGTTTCAGTGTGGTACCACTTTCCTACGTGATCCAAAGCAGAAAATACCCTCGATCATGTCAACATGTATGATAAAACTGCGAAAGTAGGACCCTGAATTGGGTAAATCCCAGGCCTAACCTAGACCTAACATGTGTTATCCTCTAAAATATTGATCGAAACCAGGTTTAATGATCTGCTTCAGTGTGGCACCACATTACTACGTGATCCAAACCAGAAAAAAACCAGGATCTTTTCAAGAAGTATTTGAAGAATGCGAAAGTATGAGACTGATGCGGGCAAATCCTAGACCTTACCTAGACATAACATGCGTTATCCTCTAAAATATTGACGGAAACCAGGTTTAATCGACTGTCTCAGTGTGGTACCACATTACTACGTGATCCAAGCCTGAAAAAGCCCAGGATCTAGCCATCAAGTATGAGAAATATGCGAAAGTACGAGGCTGATGAGAGCAAATCCCAGACCTATCCTAGAGCTAACATTCGTTATCCTCTAAAATATTGATCGAAACCAGGTTTAATTGACAGTTTCAGTGTGGTACCACATTACTACGTGATCCAAACCAGAAAAAACCCAGGATCTGTTCAACAAGTATGTTAAAACTGCGAAAGGATGACCCTGATGAGAGCAAATCCCAGACTTAACCTAGACCTAATATGCGTTAACCTCTAAGATATTTATTAAGACCAGGTTTAATTGAATGTTTCAGTGTGGTACCGCATTACTACGTGATCCAAAGCAGAAAAAACCCTCGATCATGTCAACATGTATGTTAAAACTGCGAAAGTATGACCCTGATGAGGGTAAATCCCAGGCCTAATATAGACCTAACATGCGTTATCCTCTAAAATATTTATCGAAACCAGGTTTAATGGACTGTTTCAGTGTGGTACCACATTACTACGTGATCCAAAGAGGAAAAAACCCTGGATCAGGTCGACATGTATGATAAAACTGCGAAAGTATGACCTTGATGAGGGCAAATCCCAGACCTAACCTACACCTAACATGTGCTATCCTCTAAAATAATAATCGAAACCAGGTTTAATGGTCTGCTTCAGTGTGGTACCACATTACTACGTGATCGAAACCAGAAAAAAACCAGGATCTTTTCAAGAAGTATGTGATGCATGCGAAAGTATGAGACTGATGCGGGCAAATCCTAGACCTAACCTAGACCTAACATGTGCTACCCTCTAAAATAATAATCGAAACCAGGTTTAATGGTCTGCTTCAGTGTGGTACCACATTACTACGTGATCGAAACCAGAAAAAACCCAGGATCTTTTCAAGAAGTATTTGAAGAATGCGAAAGAATGAGCCTGATCAGGGCAAATCCTAGACCTAACCCAGACCTGACATGCGTTATCCTCTACAATATTGATGGAAACCAGGTTTAATTGACTGTTTCAGTGTGGTACCACGTTACTACGTGAACCAATCCAGAAAAAGCCCAGGATCTAGCCATCAAGTATGAGAAATATGCGAAAGAATGACCCTGATGAGGGCAAATCCTAGACCTAACCCAGACCTAACATGCGTTATCCTCTAAAATATTTATCAAGACCAGGTTTAATGGTCTGCTTCAGTGTGGTACCACATTACTACGTGATCGAAACCAGAAAAAACCCAGGATCTGTTCAAGAAGTATGTGAAGAATCCGAAAGTATGACCCAGATGAGGGAAAATCCCAGACCTATCCCAGACCTAACTTGCGTTATCCTAAAAAATATTGATCGAAACCAGGTTTAATTGACTGTTTCAGTGTGGTACCACTTTCCTACGTGATCCAAAGCAGAGAAAACCATCGATCAGGTCAACAAGTATGTCAGATATGCGAAAGTATGAGTCTAGTGAGGGCAAATCCCAGGCCTAACCTAGACCTAACATTCGTTATCCTCTAAAATATTGATCGAAACCAGGTTTAATGGTCTGCTTCAGTGTGGTACCACATTACTACGTGATCGAAACCAGAAAAAAACCAGGATCTTTTCAAGAAGTATGTGATGCATGCGAAAGTATGAGACTGATGCGGGCAAATCCTAGACCTAACCTAGACCTAACATGTGCTACCCTCTAAAATAATAATCGAAACCAGGTTTAATGGTCTGCTTCAGTGTGGTACCACATTACTACGTGATCGAAACCAGAAAAAACCCAGGATCTTTTCAAGAAGTATTTGAAGAATGCGAAAGAATGAGCCTGATCAGGGCAAATCCTAGACCTAACCCAGACCTAACATGCGTTATCCTCTAAAATATTGATGGAAACCAGGTTTAATTGACTGTTTCAGTGTGGTACCACGTTACTACGTGAGCCAATCCAGAAAAAGCCCAGGATCTAGCCATCAAGTATGAGAAATATGCGAAAGAATGACCCTGATGAGGGCAAATCCTAGACCTAACCCAGACCTAACATGCGTTATCCTCTAAAATATTTATCAAGACCAGGTTTAATGGTCTGCTTCAGTGTGGTACCACATTACTACGTGATCGAAACCAGAAAAAACCCAGGATCTGTTCAAGAAGTATGTGAAGAATCCGAAAGTATGACCCAGATGAGGGAAAATCCCAGACCTATCCCAGACCTAACTTGCGTTATCCTAAAAAATATTGATCGAAACCAGGTTTAATTGACTGTTTCAGTGTGGTACCACTTTCCTACGTGATCCAAAGCAGAAAAAACCATCGATCAGGTCAACAAGTATGTCAGATATGCGAAAGTATGAGTCTAGTGAGGGCAAATCCCAGGCCTAACCTAGACCTAACATTCGTTATCCTCTAAAATATTGATCGAAACCAGGTTTAATGGTCTGCCTCAGTGTGGTACCACATTACTACGTGATCCAAACCAGAAAAAACCCAGGATCTGTTCAACAAGTATGTTAAAACTGCGAAAGTATGAGTCTGATGATGGCAAATCCTAGGCCTAACATAGACCTAACATGTGTTATCCTCTAAAATATTGACGGAAACCAGGTTTAATTGACAGTTTCAGTGTGATGCCACATTACTACGAGATCCAATCCAGAAAAAGCCCAGGATCTGGCTAACAAGAATGAGAAATATGCGGAACTATGAGCCTGATGAGAGCAAATCCCAGACTTAACCTAGACCTAATATGCGTTAACCTCTAAGATATTTATTAAGACCAGGTTTAATTGAATGTTTCAGTGTGGTACCGCATTACTACGTGATCCAAAGCAGAAAAAACCCTCGATCATGTCAACACGTATGTTAAAACTGCGAAAGTATGACCCTGATGAGGGTAAATCCCAGGCCTAATATAGACCTAACATGCGTTATCCTCTAAAATATTTATCGAAACCAGGTTTAATGGACTGTTTCAGTGTGGTACCACATTACTACGTGATCCAAAGCAGAAAAAACCCTGGATCAGGTCGACATGTATGATAAAACTGCGAATGTATGACCCTGATGAGGGCAAATCCCAGACCTATCCCAGACCTAACTTGCGTTATCCTAAGAAATATTGATGGAAACCAGGTTTAATTGACTGTCTCAGTGTGGTACCACGTTACTACGTGAACCAATCCAGAAAAAGCCCAGGATCTGTTCAACAAGTATGAGAAAAGCGCGAAAGTATTGGCCTGATGAGAGCAAATCCCAGACCTATCCCAGACATAACTTGCGTTAGCCTCTAAAATATTGATCGAAACCAGGTACAATGGACTGTTTCAGTGTGGTACCACATTACTACGTGATCCAAACCAGAAAAAACCCAGGATCTGTTCAACAAGTATGTGATGCATGCGAATGTATGAGACTGATAAGGGAAAATCCCAGGCCTAACCTAGACATAACATGCGTTATCCTCTAAAATATTTATGGTAACCAGGTTTAATTGACTGTTTCAGTGTGGTACCACGTTACTACGTGAACCACTCCAGAAAAAGCCCAGGATCTAGCCATCAAGTATGAGAAAAATGCGAAAGAATGAGCCTGATCAGGGCAAATCCTAGACCTAACCCAGACCTAACATGCGTTATCCTCTAAAATATTGATCGAAACCAGGTTTAATGGTCTGCTTCAGTGTGGCACCACATTACTACGTGATCCAAACCAGAAGAAACCCAGGATCTGTTCAACAAGTATGTTAAAACTGCGAAAGGATGACCCTGATGAGGGCAAATCCCAGTCCTAACCTAGACCTAACATGTGCTATCCTCTAAAATAATAATGGAAACCAGGTTTATTGGTCTGCTTCAGTGTGGTACCACATTACTACGTGATCGAAACCAGAAAAAACCCAGGATCTTTTCAAGAAGTATTTGAAGAATGCGAAAGTATGAGACTGATGCGGGCAAATCCTAGCCTTAACCTAGGCATAACATGCGTTATCCTCTAAAATATTGATCGAAACCAGGTTTATTGGACTGTTTCAGTGTGGTACCACATTACTACGCGATCCAAACCAGAAAAAACCCAGGATCCGTTCAACATGTATGTGAAGAATGCGAAAGTACGAGTCTGGTGAGTGAAAATCTCATGCCTAACCTAGACCTAACTTGCGTTGTCCTCTAAAATATTGATGGAAACCAGGTTTAATTGACTGTTTCAGTGTGGTACCACGTTACTACGTGAACCACTCCAGAAAAAGCCCAGGATCTAGCCATCAAGTATGAGAAATATGCGAAAGAATGAGCCTGATGAGGGCAAATCCTACACCTAACCCAGACCTAACATGCGTTATCCTCTAAAATATTTATCAAGACCAGGTTTAATGGTCTGCTTCTGTGTGGTACCATATTACTACGTGATCGAAACCAGAAAAAACCCAGGATCTGTTCAAGAAGTATGTGAAGAATGCGAAAGTATGAGACCGATGAGGGCAAATCCTAGACCTAACTTAGATATAACTTGCGTTATCCTCTAAACCTTGATCGAAACCAGGTTTAATTGACAGTTTCAGTGTGGTACCACTATACTACGTGATTCAAAGCAGAAAATACCGCCGATCATGTCAACATGTATGATAAAACTGCGAAAGTATGTCCCTTATGAGGGCAAATCCCACACCTTTTCCAGACCTAACTTGCGTTATCCTATAAAATATTGATCGAAACCAGGTTTAATTGACTGTTTCAGTGTGGTACCACTTTACTACGTGATCCAAAGTAGAAAAAACCCTCGATCAGGTCAACAAGTATGTCAGATATGCGAAAGTATGAGTCTAGTGAGGGCAAATCCCAGGCCTAACCTGGACCTAACATTCGTTATCCTCTAAAATATTGATCGAAACCAGGTTTAATGGTCTGCTTCAGAGTGGTACCACATTACTACGTGATCCAAACCAGAAAAAACCCAGGATCTGTTCAACAAGTATGTTATAACTGCGAAAGGATGACCCTGATGAGGGTAAATCCCAGACCTAACCTAGACCTAACACGTGTTATCCTCTAAAATAATAGTCGAAACCAGGTTTAATGGTCTGCTTCAGTGTGGTACCACATTACTACGCGATCCAAACCAGAAAAAAACCAGGATCCGTTCAACAAGTATGTGAAGAATGCGAAAGTATGAGTCTGGTGAGTGAAAATCCCAGGCCTAACCTAGACCTAACATGCGTTATCCTCAAAAATATTAATCGAAACCATATTTAATCGACAGTTTCAGTGTGGTAGCACATTACTACGTGGTCCTAACCAGAAAAAACCCAGGATCTGTTCAACAAGTATGTGAAGAATGCGAAAGTATGAGTCTGATGAGGGAAAATCCCATGCCTAACCTAGACCTAACTTGCGTTGTCCTCTAAAATATTGATGGAAACCGGGGTTTAATTGACTGTTTCAGTGTGGTACCACGTTACTACGTGAACCAATCCAGAAAAAGCCCAGGATCTAGCCATCAAGTATGAGAAATATGCGAAAGAATGAGCCTGATGAGAGCAAATCCTAGACCTAACCCAGACCTAACATGCGTTATCCTCTAAAATATTTAACAAGACCAGGTTTAATGGTCTGCTTCAGTGTGGTACCACATTACTACGTGATCGAAACCAGAAAAAACCCAGGATCTGTTCAAGAAGTATGTGAAGAATGCGAAAGTACGAGCCTCATCCGGATCAGGGGGATGGGGATGACGGTGGCGGTGCATAAGACCGAGGTGATTGCGTTTCATTCACCTCGGCAGGATCCGCCACCCCCTCTGATTCGGGTGGGTGGGGCTGACATCGAGGTGAAGCCCCAGATCAGGTATCTGGGGCTGATCCTCGATAGCCACTGGCGTTTCGAGAAGCATTTCCGCTGCCTGGTCCCCCGGTTGGAAAGGATGGTTGCGGCTCTGGGCCGGATCCTGCCCAACCTGGGGGGCCCGGCGGGCCGAGTTCGTCGCCTCTATGTGGCAATGGTCCAGTCGGTGGCCCTATACGGGGCCCCCGTCTGGGCGGACGACCTGGCTGCCTCCCGGCGCAGCATGACTATGCTGCGTCGGGTGCAGAGGCGCATGGCGCTCAGGGTCGTCCGCGGGTATCGGACCGTGTCACATGTGGCGGCGACGGTTCTAGCGGGGATGCCGCCCATGGACCTGCTCGCGCGGTCGCACGCGGCGATGTACCGGCACCGCGTCGACCGTCGCGCGGGGGTGGGGGCGGTCCCGGGCGGGCAGGAACCTGCTTGGGGCGATTTGAAGCGCCAGGCCCGGCAGTCCGTGTTGCTCGCGTGGCAGGAGCGGCTGGCTCTGCCAACCGCGGGGCACCGGACTGTCGGGGCTGTTCGGCCACTCCTGAAGGAGTGGCTGGACAGAGGCCATGGCAGCCTCACCTACCGGCTGGCACAGGTATTTTCCGGGCATGGCAGCTTCGGAAGATACCTGTGCCGGATAGGGAAGGAGCCGACGGCGCGTTGCTGCCACTGCGACGCTGAGCAGGACACGGCGGATCATACCCTGGAGGTATGCCCCGCGTGGGAGGGGGAGCGCCGTGTCCTGGTCGGCGTCGTCGGGCGGGATGTCTCGCTGCCGGGCGTGGTGCGCGCCATGCTCGGCAGCGAGGAGAAGTGGAGGGCCGTGGCCTCCTTCTGCGAGAACGTAATGTTGCAGAAGGAGGCCGCGGGGAGGGAGCGCGAGCTTCAGCGGTGCGCTGAAGCTCGCGCTCGTGCGGTGGCCCGAGGTCGTCGCCCGGTCGCGAGGCGTCGCGGGCGGCCGCCTCGGCGTGGCGGATGACCTAGGCTGGGAGGGGGGTCCTGAGGGGACCCTCCTCCCGCCAGGCGGCGCCGGGTCGGACCGGTTGGGGGTAGGAGTGCCTCCCCCTACCGGTCCGACGCAAGGGGAGGCACCCTCGGCGGTCTGGTGCGGCCATGAACGCCCGGCCGCCGAGGGGTGGAAACGGGGTCGCGGGCGGTTGCGAGTTGGGGCTCGCAGCCACATGGAGTGGCCCCGTCCCGCCGCTATGAGGCAGTGTGTCTACTGGGGGGACCGATTGTCCCCCCGGGGGATGTGCGCGAAAGCGCGGACACGGGGAGGATACCGGAAGAATGCTTCGAGCGATTCCCGGTATCCTCCCAAAGCGTGCCGAAGGGTCACCGTGGGGTTTTTAGTGGGTAGGTCCCGCGCCTGTCGTTGTACGGGCGCGGGGAATCCCACACACCCCTCCCACCTCTCCCCAAGGAGGTGGGAGGGAGTCTTTCGAAGATTTACCCCACGACAAAAAAAAAAAAAAAAAAAAAAAAAAAAGTACGAGCCTCATGAGAGCAAATCCCAGAACTAACCAAGATCTAACATGGACTATTCTCTGAGATATTGATCGAAACCAGGTTTAATGGCCTGTTTCAGTGTGGTACCACCTTGCTACGTGATTCAAAGCAGAAAAAAACATCGATCAGGTCAACATGTATGTTAAATCTGCGAAAGTATGACTCTGATTAGGGCAAATCCCAGACCTAACCTAGACCTAACATGCGTTATTCTAAAAAATATTTATCGAAACCAGGTTTAATCGACTGTCTCAGTGTGGTACCATATCACTACGTGATCCAAACCAGAAAAAACCCAGGATCTGTTCAACAAGTATGTGAAGAATGCGAAAGTATGAGTCTGATGAGGGAAAATCCCATGCCTAACCTTGACCTAATTTGCGTTGTCCTCTAAAATATTGATGGAAACCAGGTTTAATTGACTGTTTCAGTGTGGTACCACGTTACTAGGTGAACCAATCCAGAAAAAGCCCAGGATCTAGCCATCAAGTATGAGAAATATGCGAAAGAATGAGCCTGATGAGGGCAAATCCTAGACCTAACCCAGACCTAACATGCGTTATCCTCTAAAATATTTATCAAGGCCAGGTTTAATGGTCTGCTTCAGTGTGGTACCACATTACTACGTGATCGAAACCAGAAAAAACCCAGGATTTGTTCAAGAAGTATGTGAAGAATGCGAAAGTACGAGTCTGATCCCTCAGGGGCTGCCAGCCTTTCAGCTGCAGTACGGGCTTAACGAACCCGGGGTACCCGAGTCATACACACACCGTAAGCCTCCTGTTGGTCGTCACAACGACCCATTCACAATTCCCTATTGGTTTTGTGAATGGTACGTGACGGCAGGAGGAACGGGGGTCTTGGCTTAACCGCCTGGGCCACGAGTATGGCGACTCTATAAAATCGCCCTCCAATCCTAAGCTATGGTGCGCGGCGATGGGATGCATGGTTGGGGGAGAAGGCCCAATCCCAAGCGACCACCTCCGGGGAACCTGCCGAACCCCCGGAGTATATAGGCTTACCCGGGTAAGGCGGCTCTGCCCGGGCGGACCTTTTCTTCCGACCTGCTCGTGGGAATATTATGGAGTTCAATATTAAAACGGGGATGGGACGGGGTAAGTCAGAGGGGGAGGACGAAGGCGGTGTTGGGACTGGAGTGACGGCGCTCGCGCCGCCTCCAGCGCCTGGCCCGGCTTCGTGGAAGGTGGAGGAGGACGACGAGACTGCGTCAGTCTCGTCCTTCTCCTCCACCAGGAGCCTCATAGGCTCTAAGAGGAAGAGGGCGGGGCAGGCCGTCGTCGAGGTGGGCGGGGCGATGAGCCCGTCGGTGAGGCTGAGTTGCCTCAGGGACGAGGTGACCGAGGAGATATCGGAGAGGATCTCCTCGTCCCTGAGGCGGGTGGAGAAAGTCGCCGCTGCCTGCGCCTTTAAGGGGCAGAAAAGCGGTGGCGCGGAGGCCCTGAAGGCCGCGGCGGAGGAAATGAGGGAGGCGGCGCGGGAGCTCAGAGGGCGGAACGCCCGTCTGCAGCTCTTGTTGGAGGAGGAGCGACAGGGGAGGAGGAGGGCGGAGGCGCTGTGGAACAGCGCGGCCCTCCCTCCCATCCTCCCTCCTCCTCCACCGCCGCGTCCCTCGGCGGAGGTAAATAAGCGGAGTGCGGCGGCAGTGGTGCGGGGCACCGCGGGCCCCTCCACCCGCACTCCGCCCGTGAAGAAGTCCCCGTCCTCCTCAGAAGACGATCTTCTGAGGAGGATTGGGGACATGATTGATGGCAAGCTGGCCGCCTTCCGGGAGGAGCTCCTCGCCGGAAGAGCGGTCAGCAGGAAGGCGGTGCCTCCCCGACCTGTTCCGGTACAGTCGGGGAAGGCAAAGAAGGGCGGAGTGAAGGCTCCGCCCAGCGTTGCGGCACCAGGGCCCCGGGTCGCGACCCCCAAGGGGGGAGGTGCACCTGTGGTCGCGTCCTCCACGGCACCCTCCCAAGGGGGGGTGGCGTGGAGTGAGGTGGTGGGGCGGAAGGCGAAGCGGGCGGCGAGGAAGGCCTCGCAACCGCAGCCTCCGCCTCCGCCGCCGGCGGCCAAGGTAAAGGCCGCGAAGGTCGGGCAGGCACGACCAGGTCGTCCCCCAAAAACGGCAGCGGTGACGCTGACCGTTGCGCAGGGGGGCGACCTGACCCTCGCGGAGGCGATGCGGCTCGCCAGGGAGAATATCTCCCTGGAAGAGCTGGGCATCGCCTCCGTGAGGGCGAAGAGGGCCGTGACCGGGGGTCTCTTGCTGGAGATCCCCGGTGCAGAAGGCGGCGCGAAGGCGGATCGTCTCGCCCAGAGGCTCCGGGAGCAGCTGGGCGAGCGAGGTGTCCGGGTCGCCCGGCCTACGAAGCGCACGGAGATGCGCGTTTGTGGGCTGGACAAATCGGTCAGCGCACAGGATGTGTCCCGTGCCCTTGCGAGGGCGGGGGACTGTCCTGTGGAGGACCTGCGGATCGGAGAGATCCGCAGGTCGCCCTCCGGCCTCGGGTCGGTGTGGGCCCGGTGCCCCCTCTCCGCCGCCCGTAAGGTGGCGGAATCCGGGAGGGTGTTGGTGGGGTGGGTTTCGGCGCGAGTGGAAATCCTCGCGCCGCGCCCGCTCCAGTGTCACCGCTGCCTCGAATTGGGGCACGTGAGGCAGTGGTGCACCTCGCCGGTGGACCGCAGCGGTCAGTGTTACCGCTGCGGTGCCAAAGAGCACCGTGCGAGCCAGTGCTCGGCGGCCCCCCACTGCCCGCTGTGTGCGGACATGGGGAGGCCAGCCGATCACAGGGTGGGGAGCAAGAAGTGCTCCCCCCCCCTCCCGGAAGGAGAGGAAGAGGCGGGCTGCACCGGCTCCGGTGCCGAGGGCGGTGGCATCGTCCTCCATGGAGGTGGACGGTGCTACGGGGACGGACGGCCGGGAGGAGGCTGGCGCGGCCATTAATTAATGCCGCCCCGCCTCCTCCTCCAGGCCAACCTCAACCACTGCCGCGCGGCACAGGACTTGATGTCCCAAGTCCTCGCGGAGTGGGGGGTTGGCCTGGCGGTCGCCGCCGAGCCGTACCGCGTCCCTGATCACCCTCATTGGGTGGGCGACGCGGACGGCTTGGTGGCGACGGTATGGGGAGGGGGCGACGGGTCCCCACCGTTCTCCTTGTTGGAGCGCGGTCGGGGATTCGTCGCCGTGGACTGGGGGGGAGTCGCTGTGGTGGGGTGCTACATTTCGCCCCGTAGCGGTCACGCTGCGTTCGAGCTGTACTTGGCCGAGGTCGCGGCATGCGTGCAGCGCTACGCGGCCCGGCCGGTGCTGGTCCTGGGGGATTTTAATGCCAAGTCGGTGGCTTGGGGATCCCCCAGGACCTCCGTTCGCGGCGGGATCCTGGGCGATTGGGCGGCGGGGCTCGACCTCCGGGTATTGAACCGGGGGTCGGAGCACACATGCGTGCGGCGATATGGGGGGTCCATCGTGGATGTTGGATTCGCGACCCCCAACGCCGTGCGCATGGTGTCGGGTTGGCACGTGGTCGCGGGGGCAGAGACACTCTCCGATCACCGGTACATCCGGATGGAGGTCTCTGCCGCCGCGAGTGCATCCCGACACGGCCGCCTGCGTGGCACCCCACCACGGCGCTGGGCGCTTCGGCGCCTGGACAAGGACGCCCTGATGGCAGCTGCCCTCGCTGCAACTTGGCCGCAGGGAGCGGCCGAGTTGCCGAGCATAGAGGAGGAGGTCGCCCGGCTCGGAGCATTGGTCGCGGGTATTTGCGACGCGGCGATGCCTCGGGTCGGGCGGGCTTCTCCTCGCTGGGCGGTGTACTGGTGGTCGGACGCGATCGCGGAGTTGCGAGTCGCGACTGTCCGCGCCCGACGCCAGTACACCCGCGCGCGCCGTCGTCAACGTACAGGCGACGGCGTGGCGCGAGCGAGGGCAGCTGATGACCTGTATGGAGCATACCGCGTGGCGCGGGTTGCTCTGCAGGTCGCCATCAAACGGGCCAAGACCCAGGCATGGAAGGAGCTCCTCCAGACCCTTGATGACGATCCATGGGGGCGCCCATATAAGGTGGTGCTGAATAAGCTCCGCCCGTGGGCGCCCCCCGTCACCGAGGGTCTTGACCCCCGGCTGCTGGAGGACGTGGTCAATACACTCTTCCCAATTGGGGAGAGGGGACCGCGTCCTCCGGCGGCGGCGGCTGTCCCAGTGGAGTGGACGGCCGAGCTGGGGGTCACGCAGGAGGAGCTGGCAGCGGCCATCAGACGGCTCGGGGTTCGTAACACGGCCCCGGGTCCGGATGGTGTGCCCGGCCGGGTTTGGGTCTTGACCCAGGGCGTCCTTGGGGCCGACCTCAGGCGGTTGTTCGACCGCTGCCTGAGGGACGGGCGATTCCCCCCCAGTTGGAAGGTGGCGAGGATGGTCCTCCTCCGGAAGGAGGGTCGGCCCGCGGAGTCTCCCTCCGCATACCGGCCCATTTGTCTCCTCGACGAGGTGGGCAAGCTCTTCGAGCGTGTGATTGCTGCCCGCCTCGTCGGGCACCTGTCGCGGGGTGATCCCGGTCTGGCCGACTGCCAGTTCGGTTTCCGGGGGGGCCGATCGACTATCGACGCGATAGGTCGTGTGAGGGCCCTCTCGGGGGCGGCCGTCTCCCGGGGAGGGGTGGCATTGGCAATATCCTTGGATATTGCCAATGCCTTTAACACCCTCCCCTGGGAAGAGATAAGGAGGGGGCTCGAATATCATCGGGTCCCCCCTTGTCTCAGGGCGGTCGTCGGGGATTATCTCCGCGGCAGGTGGATCGAGTATCCGGGCCGGGATGGTGATATGCGGAGGGAGGTGTACTGCGGTGTTCCGCAGGGGTCGGTCCTCGGGCCACTCCTGTGGAACATCGCGTACGACTCGGTGTTGCGGGCCGGCCTCCCCGACGGCGTCAGCACGGTGTGTTATGCGGATGACACACTGGTGCTGGCCGTCGGGGCGCACTGGGGGAGGGCCATCCGGTCGCAACGCGTCGTCGACCGGATCAGGGGGATGGGGATGACGGTGGCGGTCCATAAGACCGAGGTGATTGCGTTTCATTCACCTCGGCAGGATCCGCCACCCCCTCTGATCCGGGTGGGTGGGGCTGACATCGAGGTGAAGCCCCAGATCAGGTATCTAGGGCTGATCCTCGATAGCCACTGGCGTTTCGAGGAGCATTTCCGCTGCCTGGTCCCCCGGTTGGAAAGGATGGTTGCGGCTCTGGGCCGGATCCTGCCCAACCTGGGGGGCCCGGCGGGCCGAGTTCGTCGCCTCTATGTGGCAATGGTCCAGTCGGTGGCCCTATACGGGGCCCCCGTCTGGGCGGACGACCTGGCTGCCTCCCGGCGCAGCATGACTATGCTGCGTCGGGTGCAGAGGCGCATGGCGCTCAGGGTCGTCCGCGGGTATCGGACCATGTCACATGAGGCGGCGACGGTTCTAGCGGGGATGCCGCCCATGGACCTGCTCGCGCGGTCGCACGCGGTGATGTACCGGCACCGCGTCGACCGTCGCGCGGGGGTGGGGGCGGTCCCGGGCGGGCAGGGACCTGCTTGGGGCGATTTGAAGCGCCAGGCCCGGCAGTCCGTGTTGCTCGCGTGGCAGGAGCGGCTGGCTCTGCCAACCGCGGGGCACCGGACTGTCGGGGCGGTTCGGCCACTCCTGAAGGAGTGGCTGGACAGAGGCCATGGCAGCCTCACCTACCGGATGGCACAGGTATTTTCCGGGCATGGCAGCTTCGGAAGATACCTGTGCCGGATAGGGGAGGAGCCGACGGCGCGTTGCTGCCACTGCGACGCTGAGCAGGACACGGCGGATCATACCCTGGAGGTATGCCCCGCGTGGGAGGGGGAGCGCCGTGTCCTGGTCGGCGTCGTCGGGCGGGATGTCTCGCTGCCGGGCGTGGTGCGCGCCATGCTCGGCAGCGAGGAGAAGTGAAGGGCCGTGGCCTCCTTCTGCGAGAACGTAATGTTGCAGAAGGAGGCCGCGGGGAGGGAGCGCGAGCTTCAGCGGCGCGCTGAAGCTCACGCTCGTGCGGTGGCCCGAGGTCGTCGCCCGGTCGCGAGGCGTCGCGGGCGGCCGCCTCGGCGTGGCGGATGACCTAGGCTGGGGGGGGGGGTCCTGAGGGGACCCTCCTCCCGCCAGGCGGCGCCGGGTCGGACCGGTTGGGGGTAGAAGTGCCTCCCCCTACCGGTCCGACGCAAGGGGAGGCACCCTCGGCGGTCTGGTGCGGCCATGAACGCCCGGCCGCCGAGGGGTGGAAACGGGGTCGCGGGCGGTTGCGAGTTGGGGCTCGCAGCCGCCACTAAACGCGGCCCCGGGACGGATAGCGGCGGCATGGAGTGGCCCCGTCCCGCCGCTATGAGGCAGTGTGTCTACTGGGGGGACCGATTGTCCCCCCGGGGGATGGGCGCGAAAGCGCGGGCACGGGGAGGATACCGGAAGAATGCTTCGAGCGATTCCCGGTATCCTCCCAAAGCGTGCCGAAGGGTCACCGTGGGGTTTTTAGTGGGTAGGTCCCGCGCCTGTCGTTGTACGGGCGCGGGGAATCCCACACACCCCTCCCACCTCTCCCCAAGGAGGCGGGAGGGAGTCTTTCGAAGATTTTCCCCACGAAAAAAAAAAAAAAAAAAAAAAAAAAAAAAAAAAAAAAAAAGTACGAGTCTGATGAGAGCAAATCCCAGACCTAACCAAGATCAAACATGAACTATTCTCTGAGATATTGATCGAAACCAGGTTTAATGGACAGTTTCAGTGTGGTATCACATTACTATATGATCCAAACCAGAAAAGACCCAGGATGAGTTCAACAAGTGTGTGAAAAACGCGAAACTACGAGCCTGATGAGGGCAAATCCCAGACCTATCCCAGACCTAACATGCGTTATCCGCTAAATTATTGATCGAAACCAGGTTTAATGGACTGTTTCAGTGTGGTACCACATTAGTACGTGATCCAAACCAGAAAAAGCCAGGGATCTGTTCAACAAGTATGTGGAAAATGCGATAGTATGACCCTGATGAGGGCAAATCCCAGACCTATCCCAAACCTAACTTGCGTTATCCTATGAAATATTGATCGAAACCAGGTTTAATTGACTGTGTCAGTGTGGTACCACTTTGCTACGTGATTTCAAAGCAGAAAAAAACATCGATCAGGTCAACATGTATGTTAAAACTGCGAAAGTATGAGCCTGATGAGGGCTAATCCCAGACCTATCCCAGACATAACTTGCGTTATCCTCTTAAATATTGATCGAAACCAGGTTTAATTGACTGTTTTAGTGTGGTACCACTTTACTACTTGATCCAAAGCAGAAAAAACCCTCGATCTGGTCAACATGTATGTTAAAACTGCGAAAGTATGACCCTGATGAGGGCAAATCCCAGGCTTAACCTAGACCTAACATGCGTTATCCAATAAAATATTGATCGAAACAAGGTTCTATGGACTGTTTCATTGTGGTACCACGTTACTACGTGAACCAATCCAGAAAAAGCCCAGGATCTAGCCATCATGTATGAGAAATATGCGAAAGAATGAGCCTGATGAGGGCAAATCCTAGACCTAACCCAGACCTAACATGCGTTATCCTCTAAAATATTTATCAAGACCAGAATTAATTGACTGTTTCAGTGTGGCATCACATTACTACGTGATCCAAACCAGTGGAAGCCTAGGATCTGGCCAACAAGAATGAGAATAATGCGAAAGTACGAGCCTGATGAGAGCACACCCCAGATCTAACCAAGTCCTAACATGAATTATTCTCTAAGATATTGATCGAAACCAGGTTTAATTGACTGTTTTAGTGTGGTACCACTTTACTACGTGATCCAAAGCAGAAAAAACCCTCGATCAGGTCAACATGTATGTTAAAACTGCGAAAGTATGACCCTGATGAGGGCAAATCCCAGACCTATCCCAGACCTAGCTTGCGTTGTCCTCTAAAATATTGATGGAACCCAGGTTTAAATGACTGTTTCAGTGTGGTACCACATTACTACGTGATCCAATCAAGAAAAAGTCCATGGTCTAGCCATCAAGTATGAGAAATAGGCGAAAGAATGAGCCTGATGGGGGCAAATCCCAGACCTAACCTAGACCTAACATGCGCTATCCTCAAAAATATTGATCGAAACCAGGTTTAATCGACTGTTTCAGTGTGGTACCGCATTACTACGCTATCCAAACCAGAAAAAGCCCATAATCTGGCCATCAAGTATGAGAAATATGCGAAAGTACGAGCCTGATTGGGGCAAATCCCAGACCTATCCCAGGCATAACTTGCGTTATCCTCTAAAATATTGATCGGAACCAGGTTTAAGTGACTGTTTCAGTGTGATACTACATTACTACGTGATCCAACCCAGAAGAAAGGCCAGGATCTGTTCAACAAGTATGTGAAGTATGCGAAAGTATGAGTCTGATGAGGCCAAATCCCAGGCCTAACCTAGACATAACATGCGTTATCCTCTAAAATATTGATCGAAACCAGGTTTAGTGGACTGTTTCAGTGTGGTACCACATTTCTACGTGACCCAAACCAGAAAAAACCCAGGATCTGTTCAACAAGTATGTGGAAAACGCGAAAGTATGAGCCTGATGAGGGCAAATCCCAGACCTATCCCAGACATAACTTGCGTTATCCTCTAAAATATTGATGGGACGCAGGTTTAAATGACTGTTTCAGTGTGGTACCACATTACTACGTGATCCAATCAAGAAAATGTCCAGGGTCTAGCCATCAAGTATGAGAAATATGCGAAAGAATGAGCCTGATGAGGGCAAATCCTAGACCTAACCCAGACCTAACATGCGTTATCCTCTAAAACATTGACCGAAACCAGATTTAATTGACTGTTTCAGTGTGGTACCACTATACTACGTGATCCAAAGCAGAAAAAACCATCGATCGTGTCAACATGTATGTTAAAACTGCGAAAGTATGACATTGATTTGGGTTAATCCCAGGTCTATCCTAGACCTAACATGCGTTATCCTCTAAAATATTGACCGAAACCAGGTTTAATGGACTGTTTCAGTGTGGTACCACATTAGTACGTGAACCAAACCAGAAAAAGCGAGGGATCTGTTCAACAAGTATGTGAATAACGCGAAAATATGACCCTGATGAGGGCAAATCCCAGACCTATCCCAGACCTAACTTGCGTTATCCTATTAAATATTGATCGAATCCAGGTTTAATTGACAGTTTCAATGTGGTACCAGTTTGCTACGTGATCCAAAGCAGAAAACAACATCGATCAGTTCAACATGTATGTTAAAACTGCAAAAGTATGACCCTGATGAGGGCAAATCTCAGACCTATCCCAGACCTAACTTACGATATCCTCTAAAATATTTACCAAGACCAGGATTAATTGACTGTTTCAGTGTGGCATCGCATTACTACATGATCCAAACCAGTGGAAGCCCAGGATGTGGCCAACAAGAATGAGAAATATGCGAAAGTACGAGCCTGATGAGAGCAAACCCCAGACCTAACCAGGACCTAACATGCGTTATCCTCAAAAATATTGATCGAAACCAGGTTTAATCGACTGTTTCAGTGTGGTACCACATTACTACGTTATCCAAACCAGAAAAAGCCCAGAATCTGGCTATCAAGTATGAGAAATATGCGAAAGTACGAGCCTGATGAGAGCAAATCCCAGACCTATCCCAAACCTAACTTGCGTTATCCTATGAAATATTGATCGAAACCAGGTTTAATTGACTGTGTCAGTGTGGTACCACTTTGCTACGTGATTTCAAAGCAGAAAAAAACATCGATCAGGTCAACATGTATGTTAAAACTGCGAAAGTATGAGCCTGATGAGGGCTAATCCCAGACCTATACCAGACATAACTTGCGTTATCCTCTTAAATATTGATCGAAACCAGGTTTAATTGACTGTTTTAGTGTGGTACCACTTTACTACTTGATCCAAAGCAGAAAAAACCCTCGATCTGGTCAACATGTATGTTAAAACTGCGAAAGTATGACCCTGATGAGGGCAAATCCCAGGCTTAACCTAGACCTAAGATGTGTTATCCTATAAAACATTGATCGAAACCAGGTTTAATTGACTGTTTCAGTGTGGTACCACTTTGCTATGTGATCCAAAGCAGAAAAAACCATCGATCAGGTCAACATGTATGTTAAAACTGCGAAAAGATGACCCTGATGAGGGCAAATCCCAGACCTAACCAACACCTAACATGTGTTATCCTCTAAAATAATAATCGAAACCCGGTTTAATGGTCTGCCTCAGTGTGGTGCCACATTACTACGTGATCGAAACCAGAAAAAACCCAGGATCCATTCAACAAGTATGAGAAATATGCGAAAGAATGAGCCTGATGAGGGCAAATCCTAGACCTAACCCAGACCTAACATGCGTTATCCTCTAAAATATTTATCAAGGCCAGGTTTAATGGTCTGCTTCAGTGTGGTACCACATTACTACGTGATCGAAACCAGAAAAAACCCAGGATCTGTTCAAGAAGTATGTGAAGAATGCGAAAGTACGAGCCTCATGAGAGCAAATCCCAGACCTAACCAAGATCTAACATGGACTATTCTCTGAGATATTGATCGAAACCAGGTTTAATGGCCTGTTTCAGTGCGGTACCACATTACTACGTGATCCATACCAGAAAAAACCCAGGATCTGTTCAACAAGTATGTGAAGAATGCGAAAGTATGAGTCTGATGAGGGAAAATCCCATGCCTAACCTTGACCTAATTTGCGTTGTCCTCTAAAATATTGATGGAAACCAGGTTTAATTGACTGTTTCAGTGTGGTACCACGTTACTACGTGAACCAATCCAGATAAAGCCCAGGATCTAGCCATCAAGTATGAGAAATATGCGAAAGAATGAGCCTGATGAGGGCAAATCCTAGACCTAACCCAGACCTAACATGCGTTATCCTCTTAAATATTGATCGAAACCAGGTTTAATGGACTGTTTCAGTGTGGTACCACATTAGTACGTGAACCAAACCAGAAAAAGCGAGGGATCTGTTCAACAAGTATGTGAATAACGCGAAAATATGACCCTGATGAGGGCAAATCACAGACCAATCCCAGACCTAACTTGCGTTATCCTATTAAATATTGATCGAATCCAGGTTTAATTGACAGTTTCAATGTGGTACCACTTTGCTACGTGATCCAAAGCAGAAAACAACATCGATCAGTTCAACATGTATGTTAAAACTGCAAAAGTATGACCCTGATGAGAGCAAATCTCAGACCTATCCCAGACCTAACTTACGATATCCTCTAAAATATTTACCAAGACCAGGATTAATTGACTGTTTCAGTGTGGCATCGCATTACTACATGATCCAAACCAGTGGAAGCCCAGGATGTGGCCAACAAGTATGAGAAGTATGCGAAAGTACGAGCCTGATGAGAGCAAATCCCAGACCTATCCCAGACATAACTTGCGTTATCTTATAAAATATTGATCGAAACCAGGTTTAATTGACTGTTTCAGTGTGGTACCACTTTGCTACCTGATCCAAAGCAGAAAAAACCATCGATCAGGTCAACATGTATGTTAAAACTGCGAAAGGATGACCCTGATGAGGGCAAATCCCAGACCTAACCAACACCTAACATGTGTTATCCTCTAAAATAATAATCGAAACCCGGTTTAATGGTCTGCCTCAGTGTGGTGCCACATTACTACGTGATCGAAACCAGAAAAAACCCAGGATCCGTTCAACAAGTATGTGAGAAACGCGAAAGAATGAGCCTGGTGAGAGCAAATCCCAAACCTATCCCAGACATAACTTGCGTTAGCCCATAAAATATTCATCGAAACCAGGTTTAATTGACTGTATCAGTGTGATACCACATTACTACGTGATCCAATCCAGAAAAAGCCCAGGATCCATTCAACAAGTATGTGAAAAACGCGAAAGTATGAGCCTGATAAAGGCATATCCCAGACCTATCCCAGACATAACTTGCGTTATCCTCAAAAATATTGATCGAAACCAGGTTTAATTGACTGTTGCAGTGTGGTACCACTTTACTACGTGATCCAAAGCTGAAAAAACCCTCGATCATGTCAACATGTATGTTAAAACTGCGAAAGTATGACCCTGATTTGGGTAAATCCCAGGGCTATCCTAGCCCTAACATGCGTTATCCTCTAAAATATTGATCGAAACCAGGTTTAATGGAATGTTTCAGTGTGGTACCTCTTTACTACGTGATCCAAAGCTGAAAAAACCCTCGATCAGGTCAACAAGTATGTCAGATATGCGAAAGTATGAGTCTATTGAGGGCAAATCCCAGGCCTAACCTAGACCTAACATTCGTTATCCCCTAAAGTAATGATCGAAACCAGGTTTAATGGTCTGCCTCAGTGTGGTGCCACATTACTACGTGATCGAAGCCAGAAAAAACCCAGGATCCGTTCAACAAGTATGTGAAAAACGCGAAAGTATGAGCCTGACGAGGGCAAATCCTAGACCTAACCCAGACCTAACATGCGTTATCCTCAAAAATATTGATCGAAACCAGGATTAATCGACTGTTTCAGTGTGGTACCGCATTACTACGTTAACCAAACCAGAAAAAGCCCAGAATCTGGCCACCAAGTTTGAGAAATATGCGAAAGTACGAGCCTGATGAGAGCAAATCCCAGACCTATCCCAGACATAACTTGCGTTATCCTCTAAAACATTGACCGAAAGCAGGTTTAATTGACTGTTTCAGTGTGGTACCACTATACTACGTGATCCAAAGCTGAAAAAACCCTCGATCAGGTCAACATGTATGTTAAAACTGCGAAAGTATGACCCTGATTTGGGTAAATCCTAGGCCTAACCTAGACCTAACATGCATTATCCTCTAAAATATTGATCGAAACCAGGTTTAATGGACTGTTTCAGTGTGGTACCACTTTACAACGTGATCGAAACCAGAAAATGCCAGGGATCTGTTCAACAAGTATGTGAAAAATGCGAAGATATGACCCTGATGAGGGCAAATCCCAGACCTATCCCAGACCTAACTTGCGTTGTCCTCTAAAATATAGATGGAAACCAGGTTTAATGGACCGTTTCAGTGTGGTACCACATTACTACGTGACCCAAACCAGAAAAAACCGAGGATCTGTTCAACAAGTATGTGAAAAACGCGAAAGTATGAGCCGGATCAGGGCAAATCCCAGACCTATCCCAGACATAACTTGCGTTATCCTCTAAAATATTGATCGAAACCAGGTTTTATCGACAGTTTCAGTGTGGTAGCACATTACTACGTGATCCAAACCAGAAAAATCACAGGATCTGTTCAACAAGTATGTGAAGTATGCGAAAGTGTGAGTATGATGAGGGCAAATCCCAGGCCCAAACCAAGACATAACATGCGTTATCCTCTAAAATATTGATGGAAACCAGGTTTATTGGACTGTTTCAGTGTGGTACCACATTACTACGTGATCCAAACCAGAAAAGACCCTCGATCTGGTCAACATGTATGTTAAAACTGCGAAAGTATGACCCTGATTAGTGCAAATCCCAGGCCTAACCTAGTCCTAACTTGCGCTATCCTCTAAAATATTGGTCGAAACCAGGTTTAGTGGACTGTTTCAGTGTGGTACCACTTTACAAAGTGATCGAAACCAGAAAATGCCAGGGATCTGTTCAACAAGTATGTGAAAAATGCGAAGATATGACCCTGATGAGGGCAAATCCCAGACCTATCCCAGACCTAACTTGCGTTGTCCTCTAAAATATAGATGGAAACCAGGTTTAATGGACCGTTTCAGTGTGGTACCACTATACTACGTGATCCAAAGCTGAAAAAACCCTCGATCATGTCAACATGTATGTTAAAACTGCGAAAGTATGACCCTGATTTGGGTAAATCCTAGGCCTAACCTAGACCTAACATGCGTTATCCTCTAAAATATTGATCGAAACCAGGTTTAATGGACTGTTTCAGTGTGGTACCACATTAGTGCGTGATCCAAACCAGAAAACGCGAGGGATCTGTCCAACAAGTATGTGAATAACGCGAAAATATGACCCTGATGAGGGCAAATCCCAGACCTATCCCAGACCTAACTTGCGTTATCCTATAAAATATTGACCGAAACCAGGTTTAATTGACTGTTTCAGTGTGGTACCACTTTGATACGTGATTTCAAAGCAGAAAAAAACAACGATCAGGTCAACATGTATGTTAAAACTGCGAAAGTATGAGCCTGATGAGGGCAAATCCCAGACCTAACCTAGACCTAACATGTGTTATCCTCTAAAATAATAATCGAAACCAGGTTCAATGGTCTGCTTCTGTGTGGTACCACATTACTACATGATCGAAACCAGAAAAAACCCAGGATTTGTTCAAGAAGTATGTGAAGAATGCGAAAGTACGAGTCTGATAAGAGCAAATCCCAGACCTAACCAAGATCAAACATGAACTATTCTCTGAGATATTGATCGAAACCAGGTTTAATGGACTGTTTCAGTGTGGTACCACATTACTTCGTGATCCAAACCAGAAAAAACCCAGGATCTGTTCAACAAGTATGTGAATAACGCGAAAATATGACCCTGATGAGGGCAAATCGCAGACCTATCCCAGACCTAACTTGCGTTATCCTATAAAATATTGATCGAAACCAGGTTTGATTGACTGTTTCAGTGTGGTACCACCTTGCTACGTGATCCAAAGCAGAAAAAAACATCGATCAGGTCAACATGTATGTTAAATCTGCGAAAGTATGACTCTGATTAGGGCAAATCCCAGACCTAACCTAGACCTAACATGCGTTATTCTCTAAAATATTGATCGAAACCAGGTTCAATCGACAGTTCCAGTGTGGTATCACATTACTACGTGATCCAAACCAGAAAAAACCCAGGATGTGTTCAACAAGTGTGTGAAAAACGCGAAACTACGAGCCTGATGAGGGCAAATCCCAGACCTATCCCAGACCTAACATGCGTTATCCTCTAAAATATTGATCGAAACCAGGTTTAATGGACTGTTTCAGTGTGGTACCACATTAGTACGTGATCCAAACCAGAAAGAGCCAGGGATCTGTTCAACAAGTATGTGAAAAATGCGAAAGTATGACCCTGATGAGGGCAAATCCCAGAACTATCCCAAACCTAACTTGCGTTATCCTATGAAATATTGATCGAAACCAGGTTTAATTGACTGTGTCAGTGTGGTACCACTTCGCTACGTGATTTCAAAGCAGAAAAAAACAACGATCAGGTCAACATGTATGTTAAAACTGCGAAAGTATGAGCCTGATGAGGTCTAATCCCAGACCTATCCCAGACATAACTTGCGTTATCCTCTTAAATATTGATCGAAACCAGGTTTAATTGACTGCTTCGGTGTGGTACCACTTTGCTACGTGATCCAAAGCAGAAAAAACCATCGATCAGGTCAACATGTATGTTAAAACTGCGAAAGGATAACCCTGATGAGGGCAAATCCCAGACCTAACCTAGACCTAACATGTGTTATCCTCTAAAATAATAATCGAAACCAGGTTTAATGGTCTGCCTCAGTGTGGTGCCACATTACTACGTGATCGAAACCAGAAAAAACCCAGGATCCGTTCAACAAGTATGTGAAAAACGCGAAAGTATGAGCCTGACGAGGGCAAATCCTAGACCTAACCCAGACCTAACATGCGTTATCCTCTAAAATATTTATCAAGACCAGGTTTAATTGAATGTCTCAGTGAAGTACCACATTACTACGTGATCCAAACCAGAAAATACCCAGGATCCGTTCAACAAGTATGTGAAAAACGCGAAAGAATGAGCCTGGTGAGAGCAAATCCCAGACCTATCCCAGACATAACTTGCGTTAGCCCATAAAATATTGATCGAAACCAGGTTTAATTGACTGTATCGGTGTGATACCACAATACTACGTGATCCAATCCAGAAAAAGCCCAGTATCTAGTATGAAGTATGAGCCTGACGGGGGCAAATCCTAGACCTAACCTAGACCTAACTTGCGTTATACTCTTAAACATTGACCGAAACCAGGTTTAATTGACAGTTTCAGTGTGGTACCACTATACTACGTGATTCAAAGCTGAAAAAACCCTCGATCATGTCAACATGTATGTTAAAACTGCGAAAGTATGACCCTGATTTGGGTAAATCCCAGGCCTATCCTAGCCCTAACATGCGTTATCCTCTAAAATATTGATCGAAACCAGGTTTAATGGAATGTTTCAGTGTGGTACCACTTTACTACGTGATCCAAAGCAGAAAAAACCCTCGATCAGGTCAACAAGTATGTCAGATATGCGAAAGTATGAGTCTATTGAGAGCAAATCCCAGGCCTAACCTAGACCTAACATTCGTTATCCTCTAAAGTATTGATCGAAACCAGGTTTAATGGTCTGCTTCAGTGTGGCATCACATTACTACGTGATGCAAACCAGTGGAAGCCCAGGATGTGGCCAACAAGAATGAGAAATATGCGAAAGTACGAGCCTGATGAGAGCAAACCCCAGACCTAACCAAGAGCTAACATGCGTTATCCTCAAAAATATTGATCGAAACCAGGTTTAATCGACTGTTTCAGTATGGTACCGCATTACTACGTTATCCAAAACAGAAAAAGCCCAGAATCTGGCCATCAAGTATGAGAAATATGCGAAAGTACGTGCATGATGAGAGCAAATCCCAGACCTATCCCAGACATAACTTGCGTTATCCTCTAAAACATTGACCAAAACCAGGTTTAATTGACTGTTTCAGTGTGGTACCACTATACTACGTGATCCAAAGCAGAAAAAACCATCGATCAGGTCAACATGTATGTTAAAACTGCGAAAGTATGAGCCTGATGAGGTCTAATCCCAGAACTATCCCAGACATAACTTGCGTTATCCTCTTAAATATTGATCGAAACCAGGTTTAATTGACTGTTTCGGTGTGGTACCACTTTGCTACGTGATCCAAAGCAGAAAAAACCATCGATCAGGTCAACATGTATGTTAAAACTGCGAAAGGATGACCCTGATGAGGGCAAATCCCAGACCTAACCTAGACCTAACATGTGTTATCCTCAAAAATATTGATCGAAACCAAGTTTAATGGACTGTTTCAGTGTGGTACCACATTACTACGTGATCCAAACCAGAAAAAACCGAGGATCTGTTCAACAAGTATGTGAAAGCGCGAAAGTATGAGCCGGATCAGGGCAAATCCCAGACCTATCCCAGACATAACTTGCGTTATCCTCTAAAATATTAATCGAAACCAGGTTTAATGGACTGTTTCAGTGTGCTACCACTTTGCTACGTTATCCAAAGCAGAAAAAACCATCGATCCGGTCAACATGTATGTTAAAAATGCGAAAGTATGACCCTGATGAGGGCAAATCCCAGGCCTAACCTAGACCTAACTTGCGCTATCCTCTAAAATATTGATCGAAACCAGGTTTAGTGGACTGTTTCAGTGTGGTACCACTTTACAACGTGATCGAAACCAGAAAATGCCAGGGATCTGTTCAACAAGTATGTGAAAAATGCGAAGGTATGACCCTGATGAGGGCAAATCCCAGACCTATCCCAGACCTAACTTGCGTTGTCCTCTAAAATATTAATCGAAACCAGGTTTAATGGACTGTTTCAGTGTGCTACCACTTTGCTACGTGATCCTTAAGCAGAAAAAACCATCGATCCGGTCAACATGTATGTTAAAAATGCGAAAGTATGACCCTGATGAGGGCAAATCCCAGACCTAACCTAGACCTAACACGAGTTATCCTCTAAAATAATAATCAAAACCAGGTTTAGTGGTCTGCTTCAGTGTGGTACCACATTACTCCGTGACCGAAACCTGAAAAAACCCAGGATCTGTTCAAGAAGTATGTGAAGAATGCGAAAGTATGAGAATGATAAGGCAAATCCCAGACCTAACCTAGACCTAACTTGCGTTATCCTCTAAAATATTGATCCAAACCAGGTTTAATGGACTGTTTCAGTGTGGTACCACATTACTACGTGATCCAAACAAGAAAAAACCCAGGATCCGTTCTACAAGTATGTGAAGAATGCGAAAGTATAAGTCTGGTGAGTGAAAATCCTAGACCTAACCTAGACCTAACTAGCGTTATCCTCAAAAATATTGATCGAAACCAGGTTTAATCGACTGTTTCAGTGTGGCATCACATTACTGCGTGATCCAAACCAGAAGAAACCCAGGATCTGTTCAACAAGTATGTGAAAAATGCGAAAGTATGAGACGGATGAGGGCAAATCCCTGACCTAACCTAGACCTAACATGCGTTATCCTCTAAAATATTGATGGAAACCAGGTTTAAATGACTGTTTCAGTGTGGTACCACATTACTACGTGATCCAATCCAGAAAAAGTCCAGGATCTAGCCATCAAGTATGAGAAATATGCGAAAGAATGAGCCTTATGAGGGCAAATCCTAGACCTAACCCAGACCTAACATGCGTTATCCTCTAAAATATTTATCGAGACCAGGATTAATTGACTGTTTCAGTGTGGCATCACATTACTGCGTGATCCAAACCAGAAACAACCCAGGATCTGTTCTACAAGTATGTGAAAAACGCGAAAGTGTGGGCCGGATGAGGGCAAATCCCAGACCTATCCCAGACCTAACTTGCGTTGTCCTCTAAAATATAGATGGAAACCAGGTTTAATGGACCGTTTCAGTGTGGTACCACATTACTACGTGATCCAAACCAGAAAAAACCGAGGACCAGTTCAACAAGTATGTGAAAAACGCGAAAGTATGAGCCGGATGAGGGCAAATCCCCGACCTATCCCAGACATAACTTGCGTTATCCTCTAAAATATTGTTCGAAACCAGGTTTAATTGACTGTTTTAGTGTGGTACCACTTTACTACGTGGCCAAAGCAGAAAAAACCCTCGATCAGGTCAACATGTATGTTAAAACTGCGAAAGTACGACCCTGATGAGGGCAAATCCCCGACCTATCCCAGACATAACTAGCGTTATCCTCTAAAATATTGATCGAAACCAGGTTTAATTGACTGTTTCAGTGTGGTACCACTTTGCTACGTGATCCAAAGCAGAAAAAACCATCGATCCGGTCAACATGTATGTTAAAACTGCGAAAGTATGACCCTGATGAGGGCAAATCCCAGACCTAACCTAGACCTAACACGTGTTATCCTCTAAAATAATAATCAAAACCAGGTTTAATGGTCTGCTTCAGTGTGGTACCACATTACTCCGTGATCGAAACCAGAAAAAACCCAGGATCTGTTCATGAAGTATGTGAAGAATGCGAAAGTATGAGAATGATGAGGGCAAATCCTAGACCTAACCTAGACCTAACACGTGTTATCCTCTAAAATAATAATCAAAACCAGGTTTAATGGTCTGCTTCAGTGTGGTACCACATTACTCCGTGATCGAAACCAGAAAAAACCCAGGATCTGTTCATGAAGTATGTGAAAAACGCGAAAGTATGAGCCGGATGAGGGCAAATCCCAGACCTATCCCAGACCTAACTTGCGTTGTCCTCTAAAATATTAATGGAAACCAGGTTTATTGGACTGTTTCAGTGTGGTACCACATTACTACGTGATCCAAACCAGAAAAGACCCTCGATCTGGTCAACATGTATGTTAAAACTGCGAAAGTATGACCCTGATTAGTGCAAATCCCAGACCTAACCTAGACCTAACACGTGTTATCCTCTAAAATAATAATCAAAACCAGGTTTAGTGGTCTGCTTCAGTGTGGTACCACTTTGATACGTGATCCAAAGCAGAAAAAACCATCGATCCGGTCAACATGTATGTTAAAAATGCGAAAGTATGACCCTGATGAGGGCAAATCCCAGACCTAACCTAGACCTAACACGTGTTATCCTCTAAAATAATAATCAAAACCAGGTTTAGTGGTCTGCTTCAGTGTGGTACCACATTACTCCGTGATCGAAACCTGAAAAAACCCAGGATCTGTTCAAGAAGTATGTGAAGATTGCGAAAGTATGAGAATGATAAGGCAAATCCCAGACCTAACCTAGACCTAACTTGCGTTATCCTCTAAAATATTGATCCAAACCAGGTTTAATGGACTGTTCCAGTGTGGTACCACATTACTACGTGATCCAAACAAGAAAAAACCCAGGATCCGTTCTACAAGTATGTGAAGAATGCGAAAGTATAAGTCTGGTGAGTGAAAATCCTAGACCTAACCGAGACCTAACTAGCGTTATCCTCAAAAATATTGATCGAAAACAGGTTTAATCGACTGTTTCAGTGTGGTAGTACATTACTACGTGATTCAAACCAGAAAAAACCCAGGATCAGTTCAACAAGTATGTGAAAAACGCGAAAGTATGAGCCTGATGAGGGCAAATCCCAGACCTATCCCAGACCTAACTTGCGTTATCCTATAAAATATTGATCGAAACCAGGTTTAATGGTCTGTTTCAGTGTGGTACCACATTACTACGTGATCCAAACCAGAAAAAACCCAGGATCCGTTCAACAAGTATGTGATGAATGCGAAAGTATGAGTCTGGTGAGTGAAAATCCCAGGCCTAACCTAGACCTAACATGCGTTATCCTCTAAAATATTGATCGAAACCAGGTTTCATCGACTGTTTCAGTGTGGCGTCACATTACTACGTGATCCTATCCAGTAGAAGCCCAGGATCTGGCCAAGAAGGATGAGAAATATGCGAAAGTATGAGCGTGACGAGAGCAAATCCCAGACCTAACCTAGACCTAACATGCGTTATCCTAAAAAATATTGATCGAAACCAGGTTTAATCAACTGCTTCAGTGTGGTACCACATTACTACGTTATCCAAACCAGAAAAAGCCCAGAATCTGGCCATCAAGTATGAGAAATATGCGAAAGTACGGGCCTGATGAGAGCAAATCCCAAACCTATCCCTGACCTAACTTGCGTTATCCTCAAAAATATTGATCGAAACCAGGTTTAATCAACTGCTTCAGTGTGGTACCACATTACTACCTTATCCAAACCAGAAAAAACCCAGGATCCGTTCAACAAGTATGTGAAGAATGCGAAACTATAAGTCTGGTGAGTGAAAATCCCAGGCCTAACCAACACCTAACATGCGTTATCCTCAAAAATATTGATCGAAATCAGGTTCAATCGACTGTTTCAGTGTGGTAGCACATTACTACGTGATCCGAACCAGAAAAAGACCCAGGAACGGTTCAACAAGTATGTGAAAAATGTGAAAGTATGAGTCTGATGAGGGCAAATCCCAGACCTATCCCAGACCTAACTTGCGTTATCCCCTAAAATATTGATCGAAACCAGGTTTAATTGACTGTTTCAGTGTGGTACCACATTAGTACGTGATCCAAACCAGAAAAAGCCAGGGATCTGTTCAACAAGTATGTGAAAAACGCGAAAATATGTCCCTGATGAGCGCAAATCCCCGACCTATCCCAGACCTAACTTGCGTTATCCTATAAAATATTGATCGACACCAGGTTTAATTGACTGTTTCAGTGTGGTACCACTATGCTACGTGATCCAATGCAGAAATTCAATCGATCAGGTCAACATGTATGTTAAAACTGCGAAAGTATGACCCTGATGAGTGCAAATCCCAGACCTAATCTAGACCTAACGTGTGTTATCCTCTAAAATAATAATCGAAACCAGGTTTAATAGTCTGCTTCAGAGTGGTACAACATTACTACGTGATCGGAGCCAGAAAAAGCACAGGATCTAGCCATGAAGTATGAGAAATATGCGAAAGTATGAGCCTGACGAGGGCAAATCCTAGACCTAACCCAGACTTAACATGCGTTATCCTCTAAAGCATTTATCAAGACCAGGTTTAATTGAATGTTTCCGTGTGGTACCACATTACCACGTGATTCAAACCAGAAAAAGCCCAGGATCTGGCCAACGAGTATGCGAAAAATGCGAAAGTACGAGCCAGATGAAGGTCAAATCCTGGACCTAACCCAGACCTAACATGCGTTATCCTCTAAAATATAGATCGAAACCAGGTTTAATCCACTGTTTCAGTGTGGTACCACAGTACCACCTGATCCAAACCAGAAAAAACCCAGGATCTGTCCAACAAGTATGTGAAGAATGCGATAGTATGAGTCTGATGAGGGCAAATCCCAGGCCTAACCTAGACCTAGGATGAGCTATCCTCTAAAATATTGATCGAAAACAGGTTTAATGGTCTGTTTCAGTGTGGTACCACATTACTGCGAGATCCGGACCTGTGAAAGCCCAGGATCAGGCCAACAAGTATGAGAAATATGCGAATGTATGAGCCAGATGAATGCAAATCCTGGACCAACCCCAGACGTAACATGCGTTATCCTCTAAAGTATTGGTCGTATCCAGGTTTAACTGACTGTTTCAGTATGGTACCACATAACTACGTTATTCAATCCAGAAAAAGCCCAGAATCTGGCCAACAAGTATGAGAAATATGCGAATGTATGAGCCAGATGAGGGCAGATCCTGGACCTAGCCCAGACCTATCATGCGTTATCATCTAAAATATTGATCGAAACCTGGTTTAATCGACTGTTTCAGTGTGGTACCACATTACTACCTGATCCAAACCTGAAATAACCCAGGGTCTGTTCAACAACAATGTGAAGAATGCGAAAGTATGAGTCTGATTAGGGCAAATCGCAGGCCTAACCTAGACCTAGCATGAGTTATCCTCTAAAATATTGATCGAGACCAGGTTTAGTCGACTGTTTCAGTGTGGTACCACATCAATACGTGATCCAGACCAGAACAAACCCAGGATCTCTTCAACAAGTATGTGAAAAATGCGAAAGTATGAGACGGATGAGGGCAAATCCCAGACCTAACCTAGACCTAACATGCGTTATCCTCTAAAATATTGCTGGAAACCAGGTTTAAATGACTGTTTCAGTGTGGTACCACATTACTACGTGATCCAATCCAGAAAAAGTCCAGGATCTAGCCATCAAGTATGAGAAATATGCGAAAGAATGAGCCTTATGAGGGCAAATCCTAGACCTAACCCAGACCTAACATGCGTTATCCTCTAAAATATTTATCGAGACCAGGATTAATTGACTGTTTCAGTGTGGCATCACATTACTGCGTGATCCAAACCAGAAACAACCCAGGATCTGTTCTACAAGTATGTGAAAAACGCGAAAGTATGAGCCGGATGAGGGCAAATCCCAGACCTATCCCAGACCTAACTTGCGTTGTCCTCTAAAATATAGATGGAAACCAGGTTTAATGGACCGTTTCAGTGTGGTACCACATTACTACGTGATCCAAACCAGAAAAAACCGAGGATCAGTTCAACAAGTATGTGAAAAACGCGAAAGTATGAGCCGGATGAGGGCAAATCCCCGACCTATCCCAGACATAACTTGCGTTATCCTCTAAAATATTGATCGAAACCAAGTTTAATTGATTGTTTTAGTGCGGTACCACTTTACTACGTGGCCAAAGCAGAAAAAACCCTCGATCAGGTCAACATGTATGTTAAAACTGCGAATGTATGACCCTGATGAGGGCAAATCCCAGGCCTAACCTAGACCTAACATGCGTTATCCTCTAAAATATTGATGGAAACCAGGTTTAAATGACTGTTTCAGTGTGGTACCACATTACTACGTGATCCAATCCAGAAAAAGTCCAGGATCTAGCCATCAAGTATGAGAAATATGCGAAAGAATGAGCCTTATGAGGGCAAATCCTAGACCTAACCCAGACCTATCATGCGTTATCCTCTAAAATATTTATCGAGACCAGGATTAATCGACTGTTTCAGTGTGGTAGTACATTACTACGTGATTCGAACCAGAAAAAACCCAGGATCAGTTCAACAAGTATGTGAAAAACGCGAAAGTATGAGCCTGATGAGGGCAAATCCCAGACATATCCCAGACCTAACTTGCGTTGTCCTCTAAAATATAGATGGAAACCAGGTTTAATGGACCGTTTCAGTGTGGTACCACATTACTACGTGATCCAAACCAGAAAAAACCGAGGACCAGTTCAACAAGTATGTGAAAAACGCGAAAGTATGAGCCGGATGAGGGCAAATCCTAGAAATAACCTAGACCTAACACGTGTTATCCTCTAAAATAATAATCAAAACCAGGTTTAATGGTCTGCTTCAGTGTGGTACCACATTACTCCGTGATCGAAACCAGAAAAAACCCAGGATCTGTTCATGAAGTATGTGAAAAACGCGAAAGTATGAGCCGGATGAGGGCAAATCCCAGACCTATCCCAGACCTAACTTGCGTTGTCCTCTAAAATAATAATCGAAACCAGGTTTAGTGGTCTGCTTCAGTGTGGTACCACTTTGAGCCGTGATCCAAAGCAGAAAAAACCATCGATCCGGTCAACATGTATGTAAAAAATGCGAAAGTATGACCCTGATGAGGGCAAATCCCAGACCTAACCTAGACCTAACACGTGTTATCCTCTAAAATAATAATCAAAACCAGGTTTAGTGGTCTGCTTCAGTGTGGTACCACATTACTCCGTGATCGAAACCTGAAAAAACCCAGGATCTGTTCAAGAAGTATGTGAAGAATGCGAAAGTATGAGAATGATAAGGCAAATCCCAGACCTAACCTAGACCTAACTTGCGTTATCCTCTAAAATATTGATCCAAACCAGGTTTAATGGACTGTTTCAGTGTGGTACCACATTACTACGTGATCCAAACAAGAAAAAACCCAGGATCCGTTCTACAAGTATGTGAAGAATGCGAAAGTATAAGTCTGGTGAGTGAAAATCCTAGACCTAACCTAGACCTAACTAGCGTTATCCTCAAAAATATTGATCGAAACCAGGTTTAATCGACTGTTTCAGTGTGGTAGTACATTACTACGTGATTCGAACCAGAAAAAACCCAGGATCAGTTCAACAAGTATGTGAAAAACGCGAAAGTATGAGCCTGATGAGGGCAAATCCCAGACATATCCCAGACCTAACTTGCGTTATCCTATAAAATATTGATCGAAACCAGGTTTAATGGTCTGTTTCAGTGTGGTACCACATTACTACGTGATCCAAACCAGAAAAAACTCAGGATCCGTTCAACAAGTATGTGATGAATGCGAAAGTATGAGTCTGGTGAGTGAAAATCCCAGGCCTAACCTAGACCTAACATGCGTTACCCTCTAAAATATTGATCGAAACCAGGTTTCATCGACTGTTTCAGTGTGGCGTCACATTACTACGTGATCCTATCCAGTGGAAGCCCAGGATCTGGCCAAGAAGAATGAGAAATATGCGAAAGTATGAGCGTGACGAGAGCAAATCCCAGACCTAACCTAGACCTAACATGCGTTATCCTAAAAAATATTGATCGAAACCAGGTTTAATCAACTGCTTCAGTGTGGTACCACATTACTACGTTATCCAAACCAGAAAAAGCCCAGAATCTGGCCATCAAGTATGAGAAATATGCGAAAGAACGGGCCTGATGAGAGCAAATCCCAAACCTATCCCTGACCTAACTTGCGTTATCCTCAAAAATATTGATCGAAACCAGGTTTAATCAACTGCTTCAGTGTGGTACCACATTACTACCTTATCCAAACCAGAAAAAACCCAGGATCCGTTCAACAAGTATGTGAAGAATGCGAAACTATAAGTCTGGTGAGTGAAAATCCCAGGACTAACCAACACCTAACATGCGTTATCCTCAAAAATATTGATCGAAACCAGGTTCAATCGACTGTTTCAGTGTGGTAGCACATTACTACGTGATCCGAACCAGAAAAAGACCCAGGAACGGTTCAACAAGTATGTGAAAAATGTGAAAGTATGAGTCTGATGAGGGCAAATCCCAGACCTATCCCAGACCTAACTTGCGTTATCCCCTAAAATATTGATCGAAACCAGGTTTAATTGACTGTTTCAGTGTGGTACCACATTAGTACGTGATCCAAACCAGAAAAAGCCAGGGATCTGTTCAACAAGTATGTGAAAAACGCGAAAATATGTCCCTGATGAGCGCAAATCCCCGACCTATCCCAGACCTAACTTGCGTTATCCTATAAAATATTGATCGACACCAGGTTTAATTGACTGTTTCAGTGTGGTACCACTATGCTACGTGATCCAATGCAGAAATTCAATCGATCAGGTCAACATGTATGTTAAAACTGCGAAAGTATGACCCTGATGAGTGCAAATCCCAGACCTAATCTAGACCTAACGTGTGTTATCCTCTAAAATAATAATCGAAACCAGGTTTAATAGTCTGCCTCAGAGTGGTACAACATTACTACGTGATCGGAGCCAGAAAAAGCCCAGGATCTAGCCATGAAGTATGAGAAATATGCGAAAGTATGAGCCTGACGAGGGCAAATCCTAGACCTAACCCAGACTTAACATGCGTTATCCTCTAAAACATTTATCAAGACCAGGTTTAATTGAATGTTTCAGTGTGGTACCACATTACCACGTGATTCAAACCAGAAAAAGCCCAGGATCTGGCCAACGAGTATGCGAAAAATGCGAAAGTACGAGCCAGATGAAGGTCAAATCCTGGACCTAACCCAGACCTAACATGCGTTATCCTCTAAAATATAGATCGAAACCAGGTTTAATCCACTGTTTCAGTGTGGTACCACAGTACCACCTGATCCAAACCAGAAAAAACCCAGGATCTGTCCAACAAGTATGTGAAGAATGCGATAGTATGAGTCTGATGAGGGCAAATCCCAGGCCTAACCTAGACCTAGGATGAGCTATCCTCTAAAATATTGATCGAAAACAGGTTTAATGGTCTGTTTCAGTGTGGTACCACATTACTGCGAGATCCGGACCTGTGAAAGCCCAGGATCAGGCCAACAAGTATGAGAAATATGCGAATGTATGAGCCAGATGAATGCAAATCCTGGACCAACCCCAGACGTAACATGCGTTATCCTCTAAAATATTGGTCGTATCCAGGTTTAACTGACTGTTTCAGTATGGTACCACATAACTACGTTATTCAATCCAGAAAAAGCCCAGGATTTGGCCAACAAGTATGAGAAATATGCGAATGTATGAGCCAGATGAGGGCAAATCCTGGACCTAGCCCAGACCTATCATGCGTTATCATCTAAAATATTGATCGAAACCTGGTTTAATCGACTGTTTCAGTGTGGTACCACATTACCACGTGATTCAAACCAGAAAAAGCCCAGGATCTGTTCAACAACAATGTGAAGAATGCGAAAGTATGAGTCTGATTAGGGCAAATCGCAGGCCTAACCTAGACCTAGCATGAGTTATCCTCTAAAATATTGATCGAGACCAGGTTTAGTCGACTGTTTCAGTGTGGTACCACATCAATACGTGATCCAGACCAGAACAAACCCAGGATCTCTTCAACAAGTATGTGAAGAATGCGAAAGTATGAGCCAGATGCGGGCAAATCCTGGACGTAACACAGACCTAACATGCGTTATCCTCTAAAATATTGATCGAGACCAGGTATAATTGACTGTATCAGTGTGGTACTACATTACTATGTGATCCAATCCAGAAAAAGCGACGGATGTGGCTAACAAGTATGAGAAATATGCGGAAGTATGAGCCAGATGTGTGCAAATCCTGGACCAAACCCAGACCTAATATGCGTTATCCTCTATAATATTGGTCGTAGCCAGGTTTAACTGACTGTTTCAGTGTGGTAGCACATAACTACGTTATTCAATCCAGAAAAAGCCCAGGATCTGGCCAACAAGTAGGAGAAATATGCGAATGTATGAGCCAGATGAGGGCAAATCCTGGACCTAGCCCAGACCTATCATGCGTTATCATCTAAAATATTGATCAAACCTGGTTTAATCGACTGTTTCAGTGTGGTACGACATTACTACCTGATCCAAACCAGAAATAACCCAGGATCTGTTCAACAAGTATGTGAAGAATGCGAAAGTATGTGTCTGATGGGGGCAAATCCCAGGCCTAACCTAGACCTAGGATGAGCTATCCTCTAAAATATTGATCGAAAACAGGTTTAATGGACTGTTTCAGTGTGGTACCACATTACTGCGAGATCCGGACCTGTGAAAGCCCAGGATCAGGCCAACAAGTATGAGAAATATGCGAATGTATGAGCCTCATGAGGGCAAATCCCAGACCTAACCCAGACCTCACATGCGATATCCTTTACAATATTGACACAGACAAGGTTTCATGGACTGTTTCAGTGCGGTACCACATTACCACGTGATTCAAACCAGAAAAAACCCAGGATCTGTACAACAGGTATGTGAAAAATGCGAAAGTATGGGTCTGATGAGGGCAAATCCTAGCCCTAACCCAAACCTAACATGCGTTATCATCTAAAATATTGTTCGAAACCAGGTTTAATCGACTGTTTCAGAGTGGTACCACATTACTACGTGATCCAAACCAGAAATAACCCAGGATCTGTTCTACAAGTATGTGAAAAATGCGAAAGTATGAGTCTGATGAGGGCAAATCCCTGGCCTAACCTTGACCAAACATGCGCTATCCTCTAAAATATTGATCGAATCCTGGTTTCATGGACTGTTTCAGAGTGATACCACATTACTACGTGATCCAAACCAGAAAAAGCCAGGGATCTGTTCAACAAGTATGTGAAAAATGCGAAAGAATGACCCTGACGAGGGCAAATCCCAGGCGTAACCTAGACCTAACATGCGTTATCCTCTAAAATATTGATCGAAACCAGGTTTCATGGACTCTTTCAGTGTGGTAACACATTACCACGTGATCCAAACCAGAAAAAGACCGGGATTTGGCCAACAAGTATGCGAAAAATGTGGAAGTATGACCCTGATGGGGGCAAATCCCAGACCTATCCCAGACATAACTTGAGTTATCCTCTAAAATATTGATCGAAACCAGGTTTAATGGACCGTTTCAGTGTGCTACCACTTTGCTACGTGATCCAAAGCAGAAAAAACCATCGATCCGGTCAACATGTATGTTAAAAATGCGAAAGAACGACCCTGATGAGGGCAAATCCCAGACCTAACCTAGACCTAACACGTGTTATCCTCTAAAATAATAATCAAAACCAGGTTTAGTGGTCTGCTTCAGTGTGGTACCACATTACTCCGTGATCGAAACCTGAAAAAACCCAGGATCTGTTCAAGAAGTATGTGAAGAATGCGAAAGTATGAGAATGATAAGGCAAATCCTAGACCTAACCTAGACCCAACTTGCGTTATCCTCTAAAATATTGATCCAAACCAGGTTTAATGGACTGTTTCAGTGTGGTACCACATTACTATGTGATCCAAACAAGGAAAAACCCAGGATCCGTTCTACAAGTATGTGAAGAATGCGAAAGTATGAGCCTGACGAGGGCAAATCCTAGAACTAACCCAGACCTAACATGCGTTATCCTCTAAAATATTGATGGAAACCAGGTTTAAATGACTGTTTCAGTGTGGTACCACATTACTACGTGATCCAATCCAGAAAAAGTCCAGGATCTAGCCATCAAGTATGAGGAATATGCGAAAGTATGAGCCTTATGAGGGCAAATCCTAGACCTAACCCAGACCTAACATGCGTTATCCACTAAAGTATTTATCGAGACCAGGATTAATTGACTGTTTCAGTGTGGCATCACATTACTGCGTGATCCAAACCAGAAACAACCCAGGATCTGCTCTACAAGTATGTGAAAAACGCGAAAGTATGAGCCGGATGAGGGCAAATCCCAGACCTATCCCAGACCTAACTTGCGTTGTCCTCTAAAATATAGATGGAAACCAGGTTTAATGGACCGTTTCAGTGTGGTACCACATTACTACGTGATCCAAACCAGAAAAAACCGAGGATCTGTTCAACAAGTATGTGAAAGCGCGAAAGTATGAGCCGGATCAGGGCAAATCCCAGACCTATCCCAGACATAACTTGCGTTATCCTCTAAAATATTAATCGAAACCAGGTTTAATGGACTGTTTCAGTGTGCTACCACTTTGCTACGTTATCCAAAGCAGAAAAAACCATCGATCCGGTCAACATGTATGTTAAAAATGCGAAAGTATGAGCCGGATGAGGGCAAATCCCAGGCCTAACCTAGACCTAGCATGAGTTATCCTCTAAAATATTGCTCGGGACCAGGTTTAGTCGACAGTTTCAGTGTGATACCATGTTAGTACATGATCCAAACCAGAAATAACCCAGGATCTGTTCTACAGGTATGTGAAAAATGCGAAAGTATGAGTCTGGTGAGGGCAAATCCCTGGCCTAACCTTGTCCAAACATGCGTTATCCTCTAAAATATTGATCAAATCCAGGTTTCATGGACTGTTTCAGAGTGATACCACATTACTACGTGATTCAAACCAGAAAAAACGCAGGATCTGTTCAACAAGTATGTGAAGAATGCGAAAGTATGTGTCTGATGGGGGCAAATCCCAGGCCTAACCTAGACCTAGGATGAGCTATCCTCTAAAATATTGATCGAAAACAGGTTTAATGGACTGTTTCAGTGTGGTACCACATTACTGCGAGATCCGGACCTGTGAAAGCCCAGGATCAGGCCAACAAGTATGAGAAATATGCGAATGTATGAGCCTCATGAGGGCAAATCCCAGACCTAACCCAGACCTAACATGCGATATCCTTTACAATATTGACACAGACAAGGTTTCATGGACTGTTTCAGTGCGGTACCACATTACCACGTGATTCAAACCAGAAAAAACCCAGGATCCGTTCTACAAGTATGTGAAGAATGCGAAAGTATGAGCCTGACGAGGGCAAATCCTAGCCCTAACCCAAACCTAACATGCGTTATCATCTAAAATATTGTTCGAAACCAGGTTTAATCGACTGTTTCAGAGTGGTACCACATTACTACGTGATCCAAACCAGAAATAACCCAGGATCTGTTCTACAAGTATGTGAAAAATGCGAAAGTATGAGTCTGATGAGGGCAAATCCCTGGCCTAACCTTGACCAAACATGCGCTATCCTCTAAAATATTGATCGAATCCTGGTTTCATGGACTGTTTCAGAGTGATACCACATTACTACGTGATCCAAACCAGAAAAAGCCAGGGATCTGTTCAACAAGTATGTGAAAAATGCGAAAGAATGACCCTGACGAGGGCAAATCCCAGGCGTAACCTAGACCTAACATGCGTTATCCTCTAAAATATTGATCGAAACCAGGTTTCATGGACTCTTTCAGTGTGGTAACACATTACCACGTGATCCAAACCAGAAAAAGACCGGGATTTGACCAACAAGTATGCGAAAAATGTGGAAGTATGACCCTGATGGGGGCAAATCCCAGACCTATCCCAGACATAACTTGCGTTATCCTCTAAAATATTGATCGAAACCAGGTTTAATGGACCGTTTCAGTGTGCTACCACTTTGCTACGTGATCCAAAGCAGAAAAAACCATCGATCCGGTCAACATGTATGTTAAAAATGCGAAAGAACGACCCTGATGAGGGCAAATCCCAGACCTAACCTAGACCTAACACGTGTTATCCTCTAAAATAATAATCAAAACAAGGTTTAGTGGTCTGCTTCAGTGTGGTACCACATTACTCCGTGATCGAAACCTGAAAAAACCCAGGATCTGTTCAAGAAGTATGTGAAGAATGCGAAAGTATGAGAATGATAAGGCAAATCCTAGACCTAACCTAGACCCAACTTGCGTTATCCTCTAAAATATTGATCCAAACCAGGTTTAATGGACTGTTTCAGTGTGGTACCACATTACTATGTGATCCAAACAAGGAAAAACCCAGGATCCGTTCTACAAGTATGTGAAGAATGCGAAAGTATGAGCCTGACGAGGGCAAATCCTAGAACTAACCCAGACCTAACATGCGTTATCCTCTAAAATATTTATCAAGACCAGGTTTAATTGAATGTCTCAGTGTGGTACCACATTACTCCGTGATCGAAACCTGAAAAAACCCAGGATCTGTTCAAGAAGTATGTGAAGATTGCGAAAGTATGAGAATGATAAGGCAAATCCCAAACCTATCCCAGACATAACTTGCGTTGTCCTCTAAAATATAGATGGAAACCAGGTTTAATTGACTGTTTCAGTGTGGCATCACATTACTGCGTGATCCAAACCAGAAGAAACCCAGGATCTGTTCAACAAGTATGTGAAAAATGCGAAAGTATGATGTGGATGAGGGCAAATCCCCGACCTATCCCAGACATAACTTGCGTTATCCTCTAAAATATTGATGGAAACCAGGTTTAAATGACTGTTTCAGTCTGGTACCACATTACTACGTGATCCAATCCAGAAAAAGTCCAGGATCTAGCCATCAAGTATGAGGAATATGCGAAAGTATGAGCCTTATGAGGGCAAATCCTAGACCTAACCCAGACCTAACATGCGTTATCCACTAAAGTATTTATCGAGACCAGGATTAATTGACTGTTTCAGTGTGGCATCACATTACTGCGTGATCCAAACCAGAAACAACCCAGGATCTGCTCTACAAGTATGTGAAAAACGCGAAAGTATGAGCCGGATGAGGGCAAATCCCAGACCTATCCCAGACCTAACTTGCGTTGTCCTCTAAAATATAGATGGAAACCAGGTTTAATGGACCGTTTCAGTGTGGTACCACATTACTACGTGATCCAAACCAGAAAAAACCGAGGATCTGTTCAACAAGTATGTGAAAGCGCGAAAGTATGAGCCGGATCAGGGCAAATCCCAGACCTATCCCAGACATAACTTGCGTTATCCTCTAAAATATTAATCGAAACCAGGTTTAATGGACTGTTTCAGTGTGCTACCACTTTGCTACGTTATCCAAAGCAGAAAAAACCATCGATCCGGTCAACATGTATGTTAAAAATGCGAAAGTATGAGCCGGATGTGGGCAAATCCCAGACCTATCCCAGACCTAACTTGCGTTGTCCTCTAAAATATAGATGGAAACCAGGTTTAATGGACCGTTTCAGTGTGGTACCACATTACTACGTGATCCAAACCAGAAAAAACCATCGATCCGGTCAACATGTATGTTAAAACTGCGTAAGTATGACCCTGATGAGGGCAAATCCCAGACCTAACCTAGACCTAACACGTGTTATCCTCTAAAATAATAATCAAAACCAGGTTTAATGGTCTGCTTCAGTGTGGCACCTCATTACTCCGTGATCGAAACCAGAAAAAACCCAGGATCTGTTCATGAAGTATGTGAAGAATGCGAAAGTATGAGAATGATGAGGGCAAATCCTAGACCTAACCTAGACCTAACTTGCGTTATCCTCTAAAATATTGATCCAAATCAAGTTTAATGGACTGTTTCAGTGTGGTACCACATTACTACGTGATCCAAACCAGAAAAAACCCAGGATCTGTTCGACAAGTATGTGATAAACGCGAAAGTATGAGCCTGATGAGGGCAAATCCCAAACCTATCCCAGACATAACTTGCGTTATCCTCTAAAATATTGATCCAAACCAGGTTTAATGGACTGTTTCAGTGTGGTACCACATTACTACGTGATCCAAACAAGAAAAAACCCAGGATCCGTTCTTCAAGTATGTGAAGAATGCGAAAGTATAAGTCTGGTGAGTGAAAATCCTAGACCTAACCTAGACCTAACTAGCGTTATCCTCAAAAATATTGATCGAAACCAGGTTTAATCGACTGTTTCAGTGTGGCATCACATTACTGCGTGATCCAAACCAGAAGAAACCCAGGATCTGTTCAACAAGTATGTGAAAAATGCGAAAGTATGAGACGGATGAGGGCAAATCCCAGACCTAACCTAGACCTAACATGCGTTATCCTCTAAAATATTGATGGAAACCAGGTTTAAATGACTGTTTCAGTGTGGAACCACATTACTACGTGATCCAATCCAGAAAAAGTCCAGGATCTAGCCATCAAGTATGAGAAATATGCGAAAGAATGAGCCTTATGAGGGCAAATCCTAGACCTAACCCAGACCTATCATGCGTTATCCTCTAAAATATTTATCGAGACCAGGATTAATTGACTGTTTCAGTGTGGCATCACATTACTGCGTGATCCAAACCAGAAACAACCAAGGATCTGTTCTACAAGTATGTGAAAAACGCGAAAGTATGTGCCGGATGAGGGCAAATCCCAGACCTATCCCAGACCTAACTTGCGTTGTCCTCTAAAATATAGATGGAAACCAGGTTTAATGGACCGTTTCAGTGTGGTACCACATTACTACGTGATCCAAACCAGAAAAAACCGAGGATCTGTTCAACAAGTATGTGAAAGCGCGAAAGTATGAGCCGGATCAGGGCAAATCCCAGACCTATCCCAGACATAACTTGCGTTATCCTCTAAAATATTAATCGAAACCAGGTTTAATGGACTGTTTCAGTGTGCTACCACTTTGCTACGTTATCCAAAGCAGAAAAAACCATCGATCCGGTCAACATGTATGTTAAAAATGCGAAAGTATGAGCCGGATGAGGGCAAATCCCAGACCTATCCTAGACCTAACTTGCGTTGTCCTCTAAAATAATAATCAAAACCAGGTTTAATGGTCTGCTTCAGTGTGGCACCACATTACTCCGTGATCGAAACCAGAAAAAACCCAGGATCTGTTCATGAAGTATGTGAAGAATGCGAAAGTATGAGAATGATGAGGGCAAATCCTAGACCTAACCTAGACCTAACTTGCGTTATCCTCTAAAATATTGATCCAAACCAAGTTTAATGGACTGTTTCAGTGTGGTACCACATTACTACGTGATCCAAACCAGAAAAAACCCAGGATCTGTTCGACAAGTATGTGATAAACGCGAAAGTATGAGCCTGATGAGGGCAAATCCCAAACCTATCCCAGACATAACTTGCGTTATCCTCTAAAATATTGATCCAAACCAGGTTTAATGGACTGTTTCAGTGTGGTACCACATTACTACGTGATCCAAACAAGAAAAAACCCAGGATCCGTTCTACAAGTATGTGAAGAATGCGAAAGTATAAGTCTGGTGAGTGAAAATCCTAGACCTAACCTAGACCTAACTAGCGTTATCCTCAAAAATATTGATCGAAACCAGGTTTAATCGACTGTTTCAGTGTGGCATCACATTACTGCGTGATCCAAACCAGAAGAAACCCAGGATCTGTTCAACAAGTATGTGAAAAATGCGAAAGTATGAGACGGATGAGGGCAAATCCCAGACCTAACCTAGACCTAACATGCGTTATCCTATAAAATATTGATCGACACCAGGTTTAAATGACTGTTTCAGTGTGGTACCACATTACTACGTGATCCAATCCAGAAAAAGTCCAGGATCTAGCCATCAAGTATGAGAAATATGCGAAAGAATGAGCCTTATGAGGGCAAATCCTAGACCTAACCCAGACCTAACATGCGTTATCCTCTAAAATATTTATCGAGACCAGGATTAATTGACTGCTTCAGTGTGGCATCACATTACTGCGTGATCCAAACCAGAAACAACCCAGGATCTGTTCTACAAGTATGTGAAAAACGCGAAAGTATGAGCCGGATGAGGGCAAATCCCAGACCTATCCCAGACCTAACTTGCGTTGTCCTCTAAAATATAGATGGAAACCAGGTTTAATGGACCGTTTCAGTGTGGTACCACATTACTACGTGATCCAAACCAGAAAAAACCGAGGATCAGTTCAACAAGTATGTGAAAAACGCGAAAGTATGAGCCGGATGAGGGCAAATCCCCGACCTATCCCAGACATAACTTGCGTTATCCTCTAAAATATTGATCGAAACCAAGTTTAATTGATTGTTTTAGTGCGGTACCACTTTACTACGTGGCCAAAGCAGAAAAAACCCTCGATCAGGTCAACATGTATGTTAAAACTGCGAATGTATGACCCTGATAAGGGCAAATCCCAGGCCTAACCTAGACCTAACATGCGTTATCCTCTAAAATATTGATGGAAACCAGGTTTAAATGACTGTTTCAGTGTGGTACCACATTACTACGTGATCCAATCCAGAAAAAGTCCAGGATCTAGCCATCAAGTATGAGAAATATGCGAAAGAATGAGCCTTATGAGGGCAAATCCTAGACCTAACCCAGACCTATCATGCGTTATCCTCTAAAATATTTATCGAGACCAGGTTTCATCGACTGTTTCAGTGTGGCGTCACATTACTACGTGATCCTATCCAGTGGAAGCCCAGGATCTGGCCAAGAAGAATGAGAAATATGCGAAAGTATGAGCGTGACGAGAGCAAATCCCAGACCTAACCTAGACCTAACATGCGTTATCCTAAAAAATATTGATCGAAACCAGGTTTAATCAACTGCTTCAGTGTGGTACCACATTACTACGTTATCCAAACCAGAAAAAGCCCAGAATCTGGCCATCAAGTATGAGGAATATGCGAAAGTACGGGCCTGATGAGAGCGAATCCCAAACCTATCCCTGACCTAACTTGCGTTATCCTCAAAAATATTGATCGAAACCAGGTTTAATCAACTGCTTCAGTGTGGTACCACATTACTACCTTATCCAAACCAGAAAAAACCCAGGATCCGTTCAACAAGTATGTGAAGAATGCGAAACTATAAGTCTGGTGAGTGAAAATCCCAGGCCTAACCAACACCTAACATGCGTTATCCTCAAAAATATTGATCGAAACCAGGTTCAATCGACTGTTTCAGTGTGGTAGCACATTACTACGTGATCCGAACCAGAAAAAGACCCAGGAACGGTTCAACAAGTATGTGAAAAATGTGAAAGTATGAGTCTGATGAGGGCAAATCCCAGACCTATCCCAGACCTAACTTGCGTTATCCCCTAAAATATAGATCGAAACCAGGTTTAATTGACTGTTTCAGTGTGGTACCACATTAGTACGTGATCCAATCCAGAAAAAGCCAGGGATCTGTTCAACAAGTATGTGAAAAACGCGAAAATATGTCCCTGATGAGCGCAAATCCCCGACCTATCCCAGACCTAACTTGCGTTATCCTATAAAATATTGATCGACACCAGGTTTAATTGACTGTTTCAGTGTGGTACCACTATGCTACGTGATCCTATGCAGAAATTCAATCGATCAGGTCAACATGTATGTTAAAACTGCGAAAGTATGACCCTGATGAGTGCAAATCCCAGACCTAATCTAGACCTAACGTGTGTTATCCTCTAAAATAATAATCGAAACCAGGTTTAATAGTCTGCTTCAGAGTGGTACAACATTACTACGTGATCGGAGCCAGAAAAAGCACAGGATCTAGCCATGAAGTATGAGAAATATGCGAAAGTATGAGCCTGACGAGGGCAAATCCTAGACCTAACCCAGACTTAACATGCGTTATCCTCTAAAACATTTATCAAGACCAGGTTTAATTGAATGTTTCAGTGTGGTACCACATTACCACGTGATTCAAACCAGAAAAAGCCCAGGATCTGGCCAACGAGTATGCGAAAAATGCGAAAGTACGAGCCAGATGAAGGTCAAATCCTGGACCTAACCCAGACCTAACATGCGTTATCCTCTAAAATATAGATCGAAACCAGGTTTAATCCACTGTTTCAGTGTGGTACCACAGTACCACCTGATCCAAACCAGAAAAAACCCAGGATCTGTCCAACAAGTATGAGAAGAATGCGATAGTATGAGTCTGATGAGGGCAAATCCCAGGCCTAACCTAGACCTAGGATGAGCTATCCTCTAAAATATTGATCGAAAACAGGTTTAATGGTCTGTTTCAGTGTGGTACCACATTACTGCGAGATCCGGACCTGTGAAAGCCCAGGATCAGGCCAACAAGTATGAGAAATATGCGAATGTATGAGCCAGATGAATGCAAATCCTGGACCAACCCCAGACGTAACATGCGTTATCCTCTAAAATATTGGTCGTATCCAGGTTTAACTGACTGTTTCAGTATGGTACCACATAACTACGTTATTCAATCCAGAAAAAGCCCAGGATCTGGCCAACAAGTATGAGAAATATGCGAATGTATGAGCCAGATGGGGGCAAATCCTGGACCTAGCCCAGACCTATCATGCGTTATCATCTAAAATATTGATCGAAACCTGGTTTAATCGACTGTTTCAGTGTGGTACCACATTACTACCTGATCCAAACCTGAAATAACCCAGGGTCTGTTCAACAACAATGTGAAGAATGCGAAAGTATGAGCCGGATGAGGGCAAATCCCCGACCTATCCCAGACATAACTTGCGTTATCCTCTAAAATATTGATCGAAACCAAGTTTAATTGATTGTTTTAGTGCGGTACCACTTTACTACGTGGCCAAAGCAGAAAAAACCCTCGATCAGGTCAACATGCATGTTAAAACTGCGAATGTATGACCCTGATGAGGGCAAATCCCAGGCCTAACTTAGTCCTAACATGCGTTATCCTCAACAATATTCGTAGTATCCAGGTTTAATTAAGTGTTTCAGTGAGGTACCACATTACTACGTGATCCAATCCAGAAAACTCCAAGGATCTGGGAGGGATTGGAATTGTGTGGGAAAGTGAATTGTACTTTTAAAAACTTCCTGCGCCTGGTCCACCGGACACAGGCCGTTTATTTAAACAAAATAAACTTGAAAATAAACAAAAATGAAGGAAATTAGAATAATCGAAATTGAATTTATTTATTATTTAAAAAATTGCAGGAAAAAACCCCGAGCTGATGGCTCTGGAAAAAAAAACCTGCGCCGCCGTTGGCCCCTACGGCTCTCATTTCGGTCTTCTGTAATCAAAAGAAATACCGAAATCCGGCGGTTAATACCTGACAACGCTCGGTGCGTTGTCTGACTCGCTCTAATCCACACGCTCCTTCTTCCGTTTACGGTAAACAGGAGCGGGATTCTTACACAGCGATACACAACTGTGTTAGTGGACTGTATTATTATTTCAACGTTTCAGATTTTGGAAACGTTGAATTGCAGATGGGGAAGACGAGATTCTAATCTCGATCTTCCCACTGCTGCAGGCTTGGTTTTTGCAGGAGAGGACAACAAGTGGAGGTTGTAAGGCTCCAAAGGTTGTCAACTCCGCGGTCCCTCGCCGTTCCCTGGTCCGTACGGGACCGGTGTGATGCAGAGCCTTAACTGCGCAGAAGCGACTGATTATTAAGGTTCTAACACCACGGTGCCCTTTGAACGTAGTTCTACGTCGAGTGTCCGTACCCACTGACGATCTGGAACCCACGCTCGAGCAGGTCGAAACCAGCCGAGATATTTACCCAGGGAATGCCAAATAAGGCCCCTATCGGGTGTTATCCCAAACTTTTGTTTCGACCCTGGAAAACGACGAACCCAACCCAGGGAGTATGCAACAAAGTTGCCCTATAGATTGGGTTTTTGAACCGTGCAATAGCCAAGCAGAGAATCAAGAAATTCTCTCGGTTCTCGAACACGACCACTGATTACAGCAATCCGTGTTCTTCGTCGCAACGGTGGCGATAATCAAGCACTATTTAAGTGTAAATTTGATTATGCTCAGCCACCGATTGCGGGATAAATCTTTGGAAAGATAATCACGCTGATTTTATTCATTTCACCTTCTACACGACCACTGATTACAGCAATACGTGTTTATTCAGCACCGATGGCGGTAACCAATCACTATAAAAGTGTAAATTTGGTACTTTTCAGCCATCGGTTGCTTTTTGAGCGAAGTGGAATGAAAATCCGTTGGATTTTGTTTCTTTCCAAAATGGTTCGTTCGTCGCGGTGACCGATTTCTGCATGTGAACGTATGGCCGGAATATTTTGACTCAAGGGCAGGATTATTTAAATCCGCTGCAGTCTCAATTCCGAGCAACTTTGTTCACATGATTCTACGACAGGTTAGACAAAACTAACTTGTCGAGAATCGGTCTCCGACTTCAGACGAGGTCGACGATGAGGTCCGCTCTCGTCGAGAACCAAATAGCGAGTCCACCTGAGACATACCTGCTTAACCGTGGCCACGAGGGAGGGGAAATTTTCATCTCGTGGCGCTGTCTGGTCTAAGCTGTCTGTCTCTTATTAATTTTGAATCCTCTCTTCGTTTCGGCGTAGTAACACCTGTTCTCTTGGAACCGTTACTGGGCCGATCGCGGAACTGTTATCGAATGTAAATACGGAGTTTTTCTATGCGGTATTGTTCCCGTAACGTATTACGCCTCAGAGAAGCCTCTGGAATGTCGCGTAAACAAGGAACAACACCGTACAAGAAATGGTCCGTTTTTCTCTCGATCACGCGATGGTTTAACCGACGTTTTTCGATTGTCGAATTAACGCGATATTTAAACATATCGCCCCCCTTGCACGGTCCGTGCAATAAACAATAGGAGCGGTAATTCGCGGTCACTTTGCGATTAAAAAACCGAGAGGAAATTTTCTTCACTTAATTAATAAAATTTAAGTTACTTACTTTGGCGGCGTCTGGACAATCTGTTGTCCCTGCAAAATCCGCAGGGTGGCAAGGACCGCTTGCACGGTTGCGTCCGGGTCTGCCGAACTGGGCTGCCGCTGCGGCTGCGGCTGCGGCTGGGTCCTAACCCGGGAGACTCTGGCCTCCGCAGCCGCCCTTCGTCGCTGTTCGTTGCGACGGTGGGTGCGCTCGCTGCCCCGGTCCCCTGTCCACTTCCTCGCCGCCTTCGTCGGCGGATGTGCGGGCGGTGTTGGCCGTGCGGGCGGCGTTGGCCGTGCGGGCGGCGTTGGCCGTGCGGGCGGCGTTGGGCTAGGCTCCTCGGCAGGCCTGGTCGGCTTTGGGCCCTTTGATGGCCGAAAGTTGCACGCGACCAACCTGCTGTCCGGTGCCCATTTTAAATGGAAGTTGCCTCCCTTAACCGGATATTTATATTTCCGGGATGTCCGGGGAATTTCAGCCGGTATAAGGAGGACCTCCGGTCCCAGCCGCACCTCGTACGGCGGCAGTAGCCCAGCTGAGGTGGAGGCTGTTGGAGGTGGTTCAGCAGGGGCGGTGGTCGGTACGGGCGGTATGGCTGGCGTCGCCTCCCCTTTTGTCTCCTGCTGGGCCTCCATCGGCTTCGGGGAGAACACCTCCCCGAGCTGGAGAAGGCGCCCGATCTGGGCCTCCATTATCGGGTCTAAGCCCGTGACACGTGTCACGTTATCCGCGCTATCGTCACTAGACATTTTGGTGATTGATTAGGAACTGAACCGATGCTGCCTGCGAATCCTGCTTTTAAAGCTAAGGATCTCGCGAATTTCGCGAATCGCTCCCTTCCTTGATCTTTCACGGGATGGTAGGGTATGGTTCCCTTCTGTCCGTATCCCTCTGCTGAGACATGTAGAACGTGTGAGACAACACCATGTTTGTATCAATGGTCTTTCTCACTCTACTGTGTCTCTTTGTCTAGCGGAATTCGGGATTTCTTATGTCCCGATAGCGTCGTCGACGTGTGTTGTCGTTACCGACTCTTCCCCGGGCAATTTACACAGACGTGTGATAGGTCATGTGTAAGTAGACTTGACCGTGTATAGTTTTAACTACATGTACGCGCCTGTCTTTATCCGGGAATTTTACCTCGATTCTTCCCATTTTCCACTAATTTAGGGGGGTAGAAGAGGATTTTGATTTCGAAGCAAATTGCGGAATGTCGAGTGAGGTTAGGTCATGGACTCGGTTCGAGTCACCCTTTCCTATGAACTCATCTTCCGCAAGAAACTGAAAATTTTTTTTTCCTCTCCCGAATTTACGGTTTGCGTCCAGCTTCCTCCGCAACCTTATGAGATCGGGAAATGCTACATGGAAAATTTTTCCAGCGCTTCCTCCCGTCTCGGGTAATTAAGAGTTAGCCAGACTTTCAAAACCATTCCGTCGCATATTACGCGACGGTTTTTCTTCGGAAAGATTGGAACATCCTCCACCTTTGTTTCGCACAGAGGTCGAGGGAATCTCTTTCGTTTCTCCGCGCTTCGTAATCGCTTTAAACAGCGATTTGAGAACGGTACAATTTTCTCGGGGGTTTCGCCCGCTGTTATTATCGGTTGGAAATTACCCATCCGAAGAAACAGACTTTTGGACGTTCGTACCCTCGTGTTTTATTCGACGGAATCTCAATCGAATAATTTAGGCGTATAGAACCGCGACGATCAAAATTTCAATATTTCGATCGTTAAGCGGTTCGTGTCGCACTGCTTGTACCGAACTCGCACTCGAACTCTAGCTAATAGCACTGGCCTCGGTACAGCTGTACTGAATATCGTACAGCATTACATCGAGGCGTGTGTCGTATCAGCTTTCGAATTCGAGTTTTTGCCATTCTTCACGATAGCCGTACGCGTTTTCCGGTAACGGCTTCGCTTCGTGAACTTCCGAGGTTAGCTCGTAGTGTAACCGGGAATGATGCCTCCCATTGCACTTTGCACGACCTCGGAGCTTTGACACTGCAACGCCGTGTGGGTGGTGCGTAGGCATTGTGAGCACCACCGGCGCATTTTCACGTATTTGCAGCGCATTTTGCAGGCAATATCGTGAAGTTGTCGCAGTGTGATGAACCGTGCGATCCGTTGCAGTATTTGCACGCTTTCTCCAGCACGGGGGTGACCTCTACGTTGTCGTTGGGACTCCGTACTCGTGGCTCTGTAGCCGAGTCGGTGTCCTTAACGACATTGTGGGTGCGCACGTGTTTCGAGGCCTAGCTCGTTTCTCGAGCGGCGTTACGATTACGTGCGCTTTTTGTCTGAATCCCCAATGCTGCAGATTCGAGCTTTTCCTCAGGGCTTTCACCGACTAATTCGCTCTTCAAATCTTTATGAGGTTAATGCCCAACTTGTTTAGTCAATGGGACGATGATTTCATCCAGGGAATACGCCAGAAGGCCCCTATGTGGCTGTAATACCGTCCGCGACTTCTGACCACTGGACTTCTTTAGTCTCGGCCATAGTTGGGTTTTCGAGGATTAATCTGCTCGAAATGACCTCTCACGCGGATATTCTACACGTGTCAGAAAATGTACCTTTCCCTTTCCAATCAACCTCGTTGAAATCCGGCTCGAAGGACCTTTGTTAAAATAGGTGCGAGTCGGTCTGGTGGGGGGTTTTCTCCCCTGACCCGATCTCTCACCCTTTAACGGGGTGTCCGAATTTCGAGGGATTGGAATTGTGTGGGAAAGTGAATTGTACATTTAAAAATTTCCTTCGCCTGGTCCACTGGACACAGGCCGTTTATTTAAACAAAATAAACTTGAAAATAAACAAAAATGAAGGAAATTAGAATAATCGAAATTGAATTTATTTATTATTTAAAAAATTGCAGGAAAAAACCCCGAGCTGATGGCTCGGGAAAAAAAAACCTGCGCCGCCGTTGGCCCCTACGGCTCTCATTTCGGTCTTCTGTAATCAAAAGAAATACCGAAATCCGGCGGTTAATACCTGACAACGCTCGGTGCGTTGTCTGACTCGCTCTAATCCACACGCTCCTTCTTCCGTTTACGGTAAACAGGAGCGGGATTCTTACACAGCGATACACAACTGTGTTAGTGGACTGTATTATTATTTCAACGTTTCAGATTTTGGAAACGTTGAATTGCAGATGGGGAAGACGAGATTCTAATCTCGATCTTCCCACTGCTGCAGGCTTGGTTTTTGCAGGAGAGGACAACAAGTGGAGGTTGTAAGGCTCCAAAGGTTGTCAACTCCGCGGTCCCTCGCCGTTCCCTGGTCCGTACGGGACCGGTGTGATGCAGAGCCTTAACTGCGCAGAAGCGACTGATTATTAAGGTTCTAACACCACGGTGCCCTTTGAACGTAGTTCTACGTCGAGTGTCCGTACCCACTGACGATCTGGAACCCACGCTCGAGCAGGTCGAAACCAGCCGAGATATTTACCCAGGGAATGCCAAATAAGGCCCCTATCGGGTGTTATCCCAAACTTTTGTTTCGACCCTGGAAAACGACGAACCCAACCCAGGGAGTATGCAACAAAGTTGCCCTATAGATTGGGTTTTTGAACCGTGCAATAGCCAAGCAGAGAATCAAGAAATTCTCTCGGTTCTCGAACACGACCACTGATTACAGCAATCCGTGTTCTTCGTCGCAACGGTGGCGATAATCAAGCACTATTTAAGTGTAAATTTGATTATGCTCAGCCACCGATTGCGGGATAAATCTTTGGAAAGATAATCACGCTGATTTTATTCATTTCACCTTCTACACGACCACTGATTACAGCAATACGTGTTTATTCAGCACCGATGGCGGTAACCAATCACTATAAAAGTGTAAATTTGGTACTTTTCAGCCATCGGTTGCTTTTTGAGCGAAGTGGAATGAAAATCCGTTGGATTTTGTTTCTTTCCAAAATGGTTCGTTCGTCGCGGTGACCGATTTCTGCATGTGAACGTATGGCCGGAATATTTTGACTCAAGGGCAGGATTATTTAAATCCGCTGCAGTCTCAATTCCGAGCAACTTTGTTCACATGATTCTACGACAGGTTAGACAAAACTAACTTGTCGAGAATCGGTCTCCGACTTCAGACGAGGTCGACGATGAGGTCCGCTCTCGTCGAGAACCAAATAGCGAGTCCACCTGAGACATACCTGCTTAACCGTGGCCACGAGGGAGGGGAAATTTTCATCTCGTGGCGCTGTCTGGTCTAAGCTGTCTGTCTCTTATTAATTTTGAATCCTCTCTTCGTTTCGGCGTAGTAACACCTGTTCTCTTGGAACCGTTACTGGGCCGATCGCGGAACTGTTATCGAATGTAAATACGGAGTTTTTCTATGCGGTATTGTTCCCGTAACGTATTACGCCTCAGAGAAGCCTCTGGAATGTCGCGTAAACAAGGAACAACACCGTACAAGAAATGGTCCGTTTTTCTCTCGATCACGCGATGGTTTAACCGACGTTTTTCGATTGTCGAATTAACGCGATATTTAAACAATGAGAAATATGCGAAATTATGAGCCTGATTAGGGCAAATCCTAGAACTAACCCAGACCTAACATGCATTATCCTCTAAAATATTTATCAAGACCAGGTTTAATTGAACGTTTCAGTGTGGTACCACATTACTACGTGATCCGAACCAGAAAATACCCAGGATCCGTTCAACAAGTATGTGAAGAATGCGAAAGTATGAGTCTGATGAGGGAAAATCACAGGCCTAACCAAGACCTAACATGCGTTATCCTCAAAAATAATGATCGAAACCAGGTTTAATCGTCTGTTCCAGTGTGGTACCACATTACTACCTGATCCAAACCAGAAAAATACCCAGGATCTGTACAACAAGTAAGTGAAGAATGCGAAAGTATGGGTCCGATGGGGGCAAATCCCAGGCCTAACCTACACCTAGCATGAGTTATCCTCTAAAATATTGATCGAAACCAGGTTTAATGGACTGTTTCCGTGTGGTACCACATTACTACGAGATTCAAATCAGAAATAACCCAGGATCTGTTCAACAGGTATGTGAAGAATGCGAAAGTATGGGTCTGATGGGGGCAAATCCCAGGCCTAACCTAGACCTAGCATAAGTTGTCCTTTAAAATATTCATCGAAACCAGGTATAATTGACTGTTTCAGTGTGGTACTACATCAGTATGTGATCCAATCCAGAAAAAGCAACGGATCTGGCCAACAAGTATGAGAAATATGCGAAAGTATGAGTCTGATGAGGGCAAATCACAGGCCTAACCTAGACCTAACATTTGTTATCATCTAAAATATTTATCGAGACCAGGTTGAATTGACTGTTTCAGGGCGGTACAACATTACTACGTGATCCAAACCAGTGAAAGCACAGAATCTGGACAACAAGTTTGAGAAATATGCGAAACAATGAGCCTGATGATGACAAATCCCAGGCCTATCCCAGACCTAACATGCGTTATCCTCTAAAATATTTATCAAGACTAGGATTAATTGAATGTTTCAGTGTGGTACCACATTACTACGTGATCCAAATCAGGGAAAAACACAGGATCCGTTCAACAAGTATGTGAAGAATGCGAAAGTATGGGTCTGATTAGGGCAAATCCTAACCCTAACCCAGACCTAACATGCGTTATCCTCTAAAATATTCATCGAAACCAGGTTTAATGGACTGTTTCAGTGTGGTACCACATTACTGCGAGATCCGGACCTGTGAAAGCCCAGGATCAGGCCAACAAGTATGAGAAATATGAGAATGCATGAGCCTCATGAGGGCAAATCCCAGACCTAACCCAGACCTAACATGCGATATAATTTACAATATTGACACAGACTAGGTTTCATGGACTGTTTCAGTGTTGGTACCACATTACCACGTGATTCAAACCAGAAAAATTCCAGGATCTGTACAACAAGTATGTGAAAACTGCGAACGTATGAGCCTGATCAGGGCAAATCCCAGACCTATCCCAGACCTAACATGCGTTATCTTCTAAAATATTTATCAGGACCAGGTTTAATTGAATGTTTCAGTGTGGTACCACATTACTACCTGATCCAAACCAGAGATAACCCAGGATCTGTTCAACAAGTATGTGAAGAATGCGAAAGTATGAGTCTGATGAGGGCAAATCCCAGACCTATCCCAGACCTAACATGCGTTATCTTCTAAAATATTTATCAGGACCAGGTTTAATTGAATGTTTCAGTGTGGTACCACATTACTACGTGATCCAAACCAGGGAAAAAACCAGGATCCGTTCAACAAGTATGTGAAGAATGCGAAGGTATGAGCCTGACGAGGGCAAATCCCAGACCTATCCCAGGCCAAACGTGCGTTATCCTCTAAAATATTGATCGAAACCAGGTTTAATGGACTGTTTCAGTGTGGTACCACATTACTACGTGATCCAAACCAGAAAAAGCCAGGGATCTGTTCAACAAGTATGTGAAAAATGGGGAAATATGACCCTGATGAGGGCAAATCCCAGACCTATCCCAGACCAAACATGCGTTATCCTCTAAAATATTCATCGAAACCAGGTTTCATGGACTGATTCAGTATGATACCACATTACCACGTGATCCCAACCAGAAAAACCCAGGATCTGTTCAACATGTATGTGAAAACTGCGAACGTATGTGCCTGATGAGGGCAAATCCCAGACCTATCCCAGACCTAACTTGCGTTATCCTGTAAAATACTGATCGAAACCTGGTTTAGTTGACTGTTTCTGTGTGGTACCACTTTACTACGTGATCCAAACTAGAAAAAGCCCAGGATCTGGCCAACAAGTATGAGAAATATGCGAAAGTAGGAGCCTGATGCGAGCAAATCCCAGACCTATGCCAGACCTAACTTGCGTTATCCTGTAAAATACTGATCGAAACCTGGTTTAGTTGACTGTTTCTGTGTGGTACCACTTTACTACGTGATCCAAACTAGAAAAAGCCCAGGATCTGGCCAACAAGTATGAGAAATATGCGAAAGTAGGAGCCTGATGCGAGCAAATCCTGCACCTAACCCAGACCTAACATGCGTTATCCTCTAAAATATTGGTCGAGACCAGGTTTAGTCGACTGTTTCAGTGTGGTACCACATTACTACGTGATCCAACCAGAAAAAGCCCAGGATCTGGCCAACAAGTATGAGAAATATGCGAAAGTATGAGCCTGATCTGGGCAAATCCTGGACCTAACCCAGACCTAACATGCGTTATCCTCTAAAATGTTGATCGAAACCCGGTTTAATGGATTATTTCAGTGTGGTACCACATTACTACGAGATCCAAACCAGAAATATCCCAGGATCTGTTCAACAAGTATGTAAAGAATGCGAAAGTATGGGTCTGATGGGGCAAACCCCCAGGCCTAACTTAGACCTAGCATGAGTTATCCTCTAAAATATTGATCGAAACCAGGTTTAATGGGCTGTTTCAGTGTGGTACCACATTACCACGTGATCCCATCCAGAAAAAGCCCGGGATCGGGCCAAGTAGTATGCGAAAAATGTGAAAGTATGAGCCAGATAAGGGCAAGTCCTAGACCTAACCCAGACCTAACATGCGATATCCTCTAAAATATTGACCGAGTCTAGGTTTCATAGACTGTTTCAGTGTGGTACCACATTACTACGTGATCCAGACCAGAAAAAAACCCAGGATCTGGCCAACTAGTATGCGGAAAATGTGAAAGTATGAGCCAGATAAGGGCAAATCCTAGACCTAACCCAGACCTAACATGCGATATCCTCTAAAATATAGCCCGAGACTAGGTTTCATAGACTGTTTCAGTGGGGTACCACATTACTACGTGATCCAAACCAGAAAAACCCAGGATCTGTTCAACAAGCATGCGAAGAATGCGAAGGTATGAGTCGGATGAGGGCAGATCCCAGACCTATCCCAGACCTAACATGCGTTATCATCTAAAATATTGATCAAAACCAGGTTTAATGGACTGTTTCAGTGTGGTACCACTTTACAACGTGATCCATACCAGAAAAAAACCGGGATCTGTTCAACAAGTATGTGAAAAATGCGAAAGTATCACCCTGATGATGGCAAATCCCAGACCTATCCCAGACCTAACTTGCGTTATCCTCTAAAATACTGATCGAAACCAGGTTTAGTTGACTGTTTCATTGTGGTACCACATTACTACGAGATCAAAACCAGAAAAAAAACCCAGTATCTGTACAACAAGTATGAGAAGAATGCGAAGGTATGAGCCTGACGAGGGCAAATCCCAGACCTATCCCAGACCAAACATGCGTTATCCTCTAAAATATTGATCCAAACCAGGTTTAATTGACTGTTTCAGTGTGGTAACACATTACTACGTGAACCAATCCAGAAAAAGCCCAGGATCTGGCCAACAAGTATGAGAAATATGCGAAAGTATGAGCCTGATGCGGGCAAATCCTGGACCTAGCCCAGACCTAACATGTGTTATCCTCTAAAATATTGACCGAGACTAGGTTTAATGGACTGTTTCAGTGTGGTACCACATTACCACGTGATCCCATCCAGAAAAAGCCCGGGATCGGGCCAACTAGTATGCGAAAAATGTGAAAGTATGAGCCAGATAATGGCAAGTCCTAGACCTAACCCAGACCTAACATGCGATATCCTCTAAAATATTGACCGAGACTAGGTTTCATAGACTGTTTCAGTGTGGTACCACATTACTACGTGATCCACACCAGAAAAAAACCCAGGATCTGGCCAACAAGTATGAGAAAAACGCGAAAATATGACCCTGATGAGGGCAAATCCCAGACCTATCCCAGACCTAACTTGCGTTATTCTCTAAAATATTGATGGAAACCAGGTTTAATGGACTGGTTCTGTGTGGTACCACATTACTACGTGATCCAAACCAGAAAAAGCCAGGGATCTGTTCAACAAGTGTGTGAAAAATGGGGAAATATGACCCTGATGAGGGCAAATCCCAGGCCTATCCCAGACCTAACTTGCGTTATCCTCTAAAATATTGATCCAAACCAGGTTTAATTGACTGTTTCAGTGTGGTAACACATTACTACGTGAACCAATCCAGAAAAAGCCCAGGATCTATCCATCAAGTATGAGAAATATGCGAACGTATGAGCCAGATGAGGGCAAATCACAGACCTATCCCAGACCCAACTTGCGTTATCCTCTAAAATATTGGTCGAGACCAGGTTTAGTCGATAGTTTCAGAGTTGTACCACATTACTACGTGATCCAACCAGAAAAAGTCCAGGATCTGGCCAACAAGTATGAGAAATATGCGAAAGTATGAGCCTGATGCGGGCAAATCCTTGACCTAACCTAGACCTAGGATGAGCTATCCTCTAAAATATTGATCGAAACCCGGTTTAATTGAATGTTTCAGTGTGGTATCACATTACTACGTTATCCAAACCAGAAAAAGCCAGGAATCTGTACAACAAGTATGTGAAAAATGCGAAAGTATGACCCTGATGAAGGCAAATCCCAGGCGTAACCTAGACCTATCATGCGTTATCCTCTAAAATATTTATCAGGACCAGGTTTAATTGAATGTTTCAGTGTGGTACCACATTACTACGTGATCCAAACCAGGGAAAAAACCAGGATCCGTTCAACAAGTATAGGAAGAATGCGAAAGTATGTGTCTGATGAGGGAAAATCCCAGGCCTAACCAAGACCTAACATGCGTTACCCTCAAAAATATTGATCGAAACCAGGTTTAATCGACTGTTTCAGTGTTTTACCGCATTACTACGTGATCAAAACCAGAAAAAACCCAGGATCTGTACAACAAGTATGAGAAGAATGCGAAGGTATGAGCCTGACGGGGGCAAATCCCAGACCTATCCCAGACCAAACATGAGTTATCCTCTAAAATATTGATCGAAACCAGGTTTTATGGACTGTTTCAGTGTGGTACCACATTACCACGTGATCCAAACAAGAAAAAGCCAGGGATCTGTTCAACAAGTACGTGAAAAATGGGGAAATATGACCCTGATGAGGGCAAATCCCAGGACTAACCTAGACCGAACATGCGTTATCATCTAGAATATTGATCGAAACCAGGTTTAATGGACTGTTTCTGTGTGGTACCACATTACTACGTGATCCAGACTAGAAAAAAACCCAGGATCTGGCCTACAAGTATGAGAAATATGCGAAAGTATGAGTCTGATGAGGGCAAATCCCAGGCCTAACCTAGACCTAACATGCGTTATCATCTAAAATATTTATCGAGACCGGGTTGAATTGACTGTTTCAGGGCGGTACAACATTATTACGTGATCTAAACCAGTGAAAGCACAGAATCTGGCCAACAAGTTTGAGAAATATGCGAAAGTATGAGCCTGATGCGGGCAAATCCTGGACCTAACCCAGACCTAACATGCGTTATCCTCTAAAATATTGACCGAGACTAGGTTTTATGGACTGTTTCAGTGTGGTACCACATTACCGCCTGATTCAAACCTGAAAAAACCCAGGATCTGGCCAACAAATATGTGAGAAATGCGATGGTATGAGCCTGATGCGGGCAAATCCTGGACCTAACCCAGGCCTAACATGCGTTAACCTCTAAAATATTGATCGAGACCAGGTATAATTGACTGTTTCAGTGTGGTACTACATCAGTATGTGATCCAATCCAGAGAAAGCAACGTATCTGGCCAACAGGTATGAGAAATATGCGAAAGTATGAGACTGATGAGGGCAAGTCCCAGGCCTAACATAGACCTAACATGCGTTATCATCTAAAATATTGATCAAAACCAGGTTTAATGGACTGTTTCAGTGTGGTACCACATTACTACGTGATCCAAACCAGAAAAACCCTGGATCTGTTCAACAAGCATGTGAAGAATGCGAAGGTATGAGTCTGATGAGGGCAGATCCCAGACCTCTCCCAGACCTAACATGCGTTATCCTCTAAAATATTGATGAAACCAGGTTTCGTGAACTGTTTCAGTGTGATACCACATTACCACGTGGTCCAAACCAGAAAAAGCAACGGATCTGGCCAACAAGTATGAGAAATATGCGAAAGTATGAGTCTGATGAGGGCAAATCACAGGCCTAACCTAGACCTAACATTTGTTATCATCTAAAATATTTATCGAGACCAGGTTGAATTGACTGTTTCAGGGCGGTACAACATTACTACGTGATCCAAACCAGTGAAAGCACAGAATCTGGACAACAAGTTTGAGAAATATGCGAAACAATGAGCCTGATGATGACAAATCCCAGGCCTATCCCAGACCTAACATGCGTTATCCTCTAAAATATTTATCAAGACTAGGATTAATTGAATGTTTCAGTGTGGTACCACATTACTACGTGATCCAAATCAGGGAAAAACACAGGATCCGTTCAACAAGTATGTGAAGAATGCGAAAGTATGGGTCTGATTAGGGCAAATCCTAACCCTAACCCAGACCTATCATGCGTTATCCTCTAAAATATTCATCGAAACCAGGTTTAATGGACTGTTTCAGTGTGGTACCACATTACTGCGAGATCCGGACCTGTGAAAGCCCAGGATCAGGCCAACAAGTATGAGAAATATGAGAATGCATGAGCCTCATGAGGGCAAATCCCAGACCTAACCCAGACCTAACATGCGATATAATTTACAATATTGACACAGACTAGGTTTCATGGACTGTTTCAGTGTTGGTACCACATTACCACGTGATTCAAACCAGAAAAATTCCAGGATCTGTACAACAAGTATGTGAAAACTGCGAACGTATGAGCCTGATCAGGGCAAATCCCAGACCTATCCCAGACCTAACATGCGTTATCTTCTAAAATATTTATCAGGACCAGGTTTAATTGAATGTTTCAGTGTGGTACCACATTACTACCTGATCCAAACCAGAGATAACCCAGGATCTGTTCAACAAGTATGTGAAGAATGCGAAAGTATGAGTCTGATGAGGGCAAATCCCAGACCTATCCCAGACCTAACATGCGTTATCTTCTAAAATATTTATCAGGACCAGGTTTAATTGAATGTTTCAGTGTGGTACCACATTACTACGTGATCCAAACCAGGGAAAAAACCAGGATCCGTTCAACAAGTATGTGAAGAATGCGAAGGTATGAGCCTGACGAGGGCAAATCCCAGACCTATCCCAGGCCAAACGTGCGTTATCCTCTAAAATATTGATCGAAACCAGGTTTAATGGACTGTTTCAGTGTGGTACCACATTACTACGTGATCCAAACCAGAAAAAGCCAGGGATCTGTTCAACAAGTATGTGAAAAATGGGGAAATATGACCCTGATGAGGGCAAATCCCAGACCTATCCCAGACCAAACATGCGTTATCCTCTAAAATATTCATCGAAACCAGGTTTCATGGACTGATTCAGTATGATACCACATTACCACGTGATCCCAACCAGAAAAACCCAGGATCTGTTCAACATGTATGTGAAAACTGCGAACGTATGTGCCTGATGAGGGCAAATCCCAGACCTATCCCAGACCTAACTTGCGTTATCCTGTAAAATACTGATCGAAACCTGGTTTAGTTGACTGTTTCTGTGTGGTACCACTTTACTACGTGATCCAAACTAGAAAAAGCCCAGGATCTGGCCAACAAGTATGAGAAATATGCGAAAGTAGGAGCCTGATGCGAGCAAATCCCAGACCTATGCCAGACCTAACTTGCGTTATCCTGTAAAATACTGATCGAAACCTGGTTTAGTTGACTGTTTCTGTGTGGTACCACTTTACTACGTGATCCAAACTAGAAAAAGCCCAGGATCTGGCCAACAAGTATGAGAAATATGCGAAAGTAGGAGCCTGATGCGAGCAAATCCTGCACCTAACCCAGACCTAACATGCGTTATCCTCTAAAATATTGGTCGAGACCAGGTTTAGTCGACTCTTTCAGTGTGGTACCACATTACTACGTGATCCAACCAGAAAAAGCCCAGGATCTGGCCAACAAGTATGAGAAATATGCGAAAGTATGAGCCTGATCTGGGCAAATCCTGGACCTAACCCAGACCTAACATGCGTTATCCTCTAAAATGTTGATCGAAACCCGGTTTAATGGATTATTTCAGTATGGTACCACATTACTACGAGATCCAAACCAGAAATATCCCAGGATCTGTTCAACAAGTATGTAAAGAATGCGAAAGTATGGGTCTGATGGGGCAAACCCACAGGCCTAACTTAGACCTAGCATGAGTTATCCTCTAAAATATTGATCGAAACCAGGTTTAATGGGCTGTTTCAGTGTGGTACCACATTACCACGTGATCCCATCCAGAAAAAGCCCGGGATCGGGCCAAGTAGTATGCGAAAAATGTGAAAGTATGAGCCAGATAAGGGCAAGTCCTAGACCTAACCCAGACCTAACATGCGATATCCTCTAAAATATTGACCGAGTCTAGGTTTCATAGACTGTTTCAGTGTGGTACCACATTACTACGTGATCCAGACCAGAAAAAAACCCAGGATCTGGCCAACTAGTATGCGGAAAATGTGAAAGTATGAGCCAGATAAGGGCAAATCCTAGACCTAACCCAGACCTAACATGCGATATCCTCTAAAATATAGCCCGAGACTAGGTTTCATAGACTGTTTCAGTGGGGTACCACATTACTACGTGATCCAAACCAGAAAAACCCAGGATCCGTTCAACAAGTATGTGAAGAATGCGAAAGTATGGGTCTGATTAGGGCAAATCCTAACCCTAACCCAGACCTATCATGCGTTATCCTCTAAAATATTCATCGAAACCAGGTTTAATGGACTGTTTCAGTGTGGTACCACATTACTGCGAGATCCGGACCTGTGAAAGCCCAGGATCAGGCCAACAAGTATGAGAAATATGAGAATGCATGAGCCTCATGAGGGCAAATCCCAGACCTAACCCAGACCTAACATGCGATATAATTTACAATATTGACACAGACTAGGTTTCATGGACTGTTTCAGTGTTGGTACCACATTACCACGTGATTCAAACCAGAAAAATTCCAGGATCTGTACAACAAGTATGTGAAAACTGCGAACGTATGAGCCTGATCAGGGCAAATCCCAGACCTATCCCAGACCTAACATGCGTTATCTTCTAAAATATTTATCAGGACCAGGTTTAATTGAATGTTTCAGTGTGGTACCACATTACTACCTGATCCAAACCAGAGATAACCCAGGATCTGTTCAACAAGTATGTGAAGAATGCGAAAGTATGAGTCTGATGAGGGCAAATCCCAGACCTATCCCAGACCTAACATGCGTTATCTTCTAAAATATTTATCAGGACCAGGTTTAATTGAATGTTTCAGTGTGGTACCACATTACTACGTGATCCAAACCAGGGAAAAAACCAGGATCCGTTCAACAAGTATGTGAAGAATGCGAAGGTATGAGCCTGACGAGGGCAAATCCCAGACCTATCCCAGGCCAAACGTGCGTTATCCTCTAAAATATTGATCGAAACCAGGTTTAATGGACTGTTTCAGTGTGGTACCACATTACTACGTGATCCAAACCAGAAAAAGCCAGGGATCTGTTCAACAAGTATGTGAAAAATGGGGAAATATGACCCTGATGAGGGCAAATCCCAGACCTATCCCAGACCAAACATGCGTTATCCTCTAAAATATTCATCGAAACCAGGTTTCATGGACTGATTCAGTATGATACCACATTACCACGTGATCCCAACCAGAAAAACCCAGGATCTGTTCAACATGTATGTGAAAACTGCGAACGTATGTGCCTGATGAGGGCAAATCCCAGACCTATCCCAGACCTAACTTGCGTTATCCTGTAAAATACTGATCGAAACCTGGTTTAGTTGACTGTTTCTGTGTGGTACCACTTTACTACGTGATCCAAACTAGAAAAAGCCCAGGATCTGGCCAACAAGTATGAGAAATATGCGAAAGTAGGAGCCTGATGCGAGCAAATCCCAGACCTATGCCAGACCTAACTTGCGTTATCCTGTAAAATACTGATCGAAACCTGGTTTAGTTGACTGTTTCTGTGTGGTACCACTTTACTACGTGATCCAAACTAGAAAAAGCCCAGGATCTGGCCAACAAGTATGAGAAATATGCGAAAGTAGGAGCCTGATGCGAGCAAATCCTGCACCTAACCCAGACCTAACATGCGTTATCCTCTAAAATATTGGTCGAGACCAGGTTTAGTCGACTCTTTCAGTGTGGTACCACATTACTACGTGATCCAACCAGAAAAAGCCCAGGATCTGGCCAACAAGTATGAGAAATATGCGAAAGTATGAGCCTGATCTGGGCAAATCCTGGACCTAACCCAGACCTAACATGCGTTATCCTCTAAAATGTTGATCGAAACCCGGTTTAATGGATTATTTCAGTATGGTACCACATTACTACGAGATCCAAACCAGAAATATCCCAGGATCTGTTCAACAAGTATGTAAAGAATGCGAAAGTATGGGTCTGATGGGGCAAACCCACAGGCCTAACTTAGACCTAGCATGAGTTATCCTCTAAAATATTGATCGAAACCAGGTTTAATGGGCTGTTTCAGTGTGGTACCACATTACCACGTGATCCCATCCAGAAAAAGCCCGGGATCGGGCCAAGTAGTATGCGAAAAATGTGAAAGTATGAGCCAGATAAGGGCAAGTCCTAGACCTAACCCAGACCTAACATGCGATATCCTCTAAAATATTGACCGAGTCTAGGTTTCATAGACTGTTTCAGTGTGGTACCACATTACTACGTGATCCAGACCAGAAAAAAACCCAGGATCTGGCCAACTAGTATGCGGAAAATGTGAAAGTATGAGCCAGATAAGGGCAAATCCTAGACCTAACCCAGACCTAACATGCGATATCCTCTAAAATATAGCCCGAGACTAGGTTTCATAGACTGTTTCAGTGGGGTACCACATTACTACGTGATCCAAACCAGAAAAACCCAGGATCTGTTCAACAAGCATGCGAAGAATGCGAAGGTATGAGTCGGATGAGGGCAGATCCCAGACCTATCCCAGACCTAACATGCGTTATCATCAAAAATATTGATCAAAACCAGGTTTAATGGACTGTTTCAGTGTGGTACCACTTTACAACGTGATCCATACCAGAAAAAAACCGGGATCTGTTCAACAAGTATGTGAAAAATGCGAAAGTATCACCCTGATGATGGCAAATCCCAGACCTATCCCAGACCTAACTTGCGTTATCCTCTAAAATACTGATCGAAACCAGGTTTAGTTGACTGTTTCATTGTGGTACCACATTACTACGAGATCAAAACCAGAAAAAAAACCCAGTATCTGTACAACAAGTATGAGAAGAATGCGAAGGTATGAGCCTGACGAGGGCAAATCCCAGACCTATCCCAGACCAAACATGCGTTATCCTCTAAAATATTGATCCAAACCAGGTTTAATTGACTGTTTCAGTGTGGTAACACATTACTACGTGAACCAATCCAGAAAAAGCCCAGGATCTGGCCAACAAGTATGAGAAATATGCGAAAGTATGAGCCTGATGCGGGCAAATCCTGGACCTAGCCCAGACCTAACATGTGTTATCCTCTAAAATATTGACCGAGACTAGGTTTAATGGACTGTTTCAGTGTGGTACCACATTACCACGTGATCCCATCCAGAAAAAGCCCGGGATCGGGCCAACTAGTATGCGAAAAATGTGAAAGTATGAGCCAGATAATGGCAAGTCCTAGACCTAACCCAGACCTAACATGCGATATCCTCTAAAATATTGACCGAGACTAGGTTTCATAGACTGTTTCAGTGTGGTACCACATTACTACGTGATCCACACCAGAAAAAAACCCAGGATCTGGCCAACAAGTATGAGAAAAACGCGAAAATATGACCCTGATGAGGGCAAATCCCAGACCTATCCCAGACCTAACTTGCGTTATTCTCTAAAATATTGATGGAAACCAGGTTTAATGGACTGGTTCTGTGTGGTACCACATTACTACGTGATCCAAACAAGAAAAAGCCAGGGATCTGTTCAACAAGTGTGTGAAAAATGGGGAAATATGACCCTGATGAGGGCAAATCCCAGGACTAACCTAGACCGAACATGCGTTATCATCTAGAATATTGATCGAAACCAGGTTTAATGGACTGTTTCTGTGTGGTACCACATTACTACGTGATCCAGACTAGAAAAAAACCCAGGATCTGGCCTACAAGTATGAGAAATATGCGAAAGTATGAGTCTGATGAGGGCAAATCCCAGGCCTAACCTAGACCTAACATGCGTTATCATCTAAAATATTTATCGAGACCGGGTTGAATTGACTGTTTCAGGGCGGTACAACATTATTACGTGATCTAAACCAGTGAAAGCACAGAATCTGGCCAACAAGTTTGAGAAATATGCGAAAGTATGAGCCTGATGCGGGCAAATCCTGGACCTAACCCAGACCTAACATGCGTTATCCTCTAAAATATTGACCGAGACTAGGTTTTATGGACTGTTTCAGTGTGGTACCACATTACCGCCTGATTCAAACCTGAAAAAACCCAGGATCTGGCCAACAAATATGTGAGAAATGCGATGGTATGAGCCTGATGCGGGCAAATCCTGGACCTAACCCAGGCCTAACATGCGTTATCCTCTAAAATATTGATCGAGACCAGGTATAATTGACTGTTTCAGTGTGGTACTACATCAGTATGTGATCCAATCCAGAGAAAGCAACGTATCTGGCCAACAGGTATGAGAAATATGCGAAAGTATGAGACTGATGAGGGCAAGTCCCAGGCCTAACATAGACCTAACATGCGTTATCATCTAAAATATTGATCAAAACCAGGTTTAATGGACTGTTTCAGTGTGGTACCACATTACTACGTGATCCAAACCAGAAAAACCCTGGATCTGTTCAACAAGCATGTGAAGAATGCGAAGGTATGAGTCTGATGAGGGCAGATCCCAGACCTCTCCCAGACCTAACATGCGTTATCCTCTAAAATATTGATGAAACCAGGTTTCGTGAACTGTTTCAGTGTGATACCACATTACCACGTGGTCCAAACCAGAAAAAGCAACGGATCTGGCTAACAAGTATGAGAAATATGCGACAGTATGAGCCTAATGAGGGCAAATCCCACACCTTTTTTTTTTTTTTTTTTTTTTTTTAATAAGACCCTCCACTGACCCCCACACCGCAGGTCGGAACTGCTTTCCGCATTGCTTCGCCCCGCGGAGGTCACCAGGGAAGTCCTGGTGACAAATGGGCACACAAACTTCCCACAGTCGGGAGTAGCCCGAGGGTGGGTTATCACAATAGGTCGGGGTTAGTTCCCCGCTTGTCTTTATTATCCTAATACTTATACATATATATATACAAAGTATAACCGAACATCTAGGATAAGACCTACCGTGACATAAACATAAACATAAAAAGGAAATATTAATAAAGAAAGAAATAATAATAATACAAATAATAGCGCAATGAAAATAATGAAAGTCTAGGTAGTATTGTAGCACAATGAAGATGATAAAAGTAAAGGTGATATTGTAGCACAATGAAATTGATAGAAATAAATATGTGATGATAGAATAAAACAGTGTATAAAAATAATAACAATAATAATATAAGGCGCTGTCAAATAAGATAAAATAAAATAAAACAAAGTAGTATAAAATATTAAAAGTAAAATAACATAACTGTCAAACTAATAAAATAAAATAAATAGGGGAGGCGTGTAAAGTCACCATCCCGTCAGTAAAATAACAATAAATAAAATAACAGTGAGTAAATAAATAAATAAATAAATAAGTAAATAAATAAATAAGTAAATAAGTAAATAAATATTGAGGCAAAACGCAGTAAATAAATAAGTAAGTGACGAATAAGTTATTAAAGTAATAAGTAAATGTTTAAGAAAGCCACTAATAAATAATTAAATACATAAATAATAAACAGTTAAATAAATTCGATAAGTTGTACACATGGGTGTGTCCAGTCAGTAATGAAATAAATCATTCCGCCATTCTTGCTACTATCTCTGTTTCTATGTTCTAGTACGTCTACGTCTAGTCTCTCTATCCATCTCTCTTTCCGTTGCGGCTTTCCCAATCATGATCTCCGTAATGAACGACAGTATCGCACTCCATTGATCGTGTCCTTGAATCATCCTGGTACCCAGATCTTCAATACTAATTTCCTCTTCTAATTGTAGTTCTTCACGGAGTCTCTCACGTTGTCCCATCCACTTCTTACATCGAGTGATGGTATGCTCTGCCGTGTCCGCGACCGCGCACCCGTACCAGCATAACTCACTCTGCGCTTTTCCAATCCTTTTTCTAAACGTGGCAAAGGATCCATGTCCTGTAAGCGCCTGTGTCAAATAATAATTCACCTGTCCTACAGGTCTTTTGAGCCATGCCTCAATATTCGGGATCCAACGATAGGTTAGTTTCTCCCTTCCTTCCTGATCCCATGCATCCTGCCATTCCTCTAGGGTCTCCTCTCTTACCCTCTTTCTTTCCGCGAGGATGGTGGCATGAAGATCCTGATGGTCCGCCCCCAGCATCTCCCTTACCTCCTCTTCTGCCTGCAGGATCCGACCTCTCTCCTTGATCTTCAGCGCAATCGGAATGACGCCCGCTATCACCGGTAAGACGATTCGCGCAACCGTGCGGTACGCCTTGGTAACCCTAATCAATCCTAGACTCTGCGCGCTTTTAAGCCTTTTCAGGTTGGCCCCGACGCTAGTCCATCGTGCCCAAATTGGCGCCGCGTACAGCAGGATGGATTCCAGGACGTAATAAAAAAGAAGGCTCGTCTTATGCCCCGGTCCTCCAACATTCGGCATAATCCTACCGAGCGCTGCCATCGTCTTGATGCCCTTGCTGGTCACGTTCTCAATGTGCTTCTTGAATATTTGGCTCTTATCGAACGTGAGACCCAAATAATTAACCTCCGTCCCTGCACGGATCCTCTGGTGTAAGACGTCGATCGCGAACTCGGGGCCCCTATGCCTCTTCTTGTTGAGGAACATCAGTTCCGTCTTCTCGGGCGCGATTTTAAGCCCGTTCTCCTCAAACCATTTGAGTATCCCTTTTGTACTAACCTCCGTTTTCTTTTTCAGGTTCAGCTCGTCAGGGCTCATGGCTACCAACGCCAGATCGTCAGCGAAGCCGATGCTCTCACAGCCCTTCGGAAGCTTCACCCTCAGGACTCCGTCATAGGCGATGTTCCAAAGAAGCGGTCCGATGACGGATCCCTGCGGAACACCCATATCCATCCATCTCCAGCACCAGGTATCATCTACTTTATAATAAATTTTTCTTCCTTTCAGGTACTCGTCGATTATCTTGACAAGGTAGGGTGGGAACCCCCTCCTAGTCATTTCCTCTATTATCAAGCGGAATGGGACCGTGTTAAATGCATTCTTCACATCAAAGGTGAGTAACAAGCAATAATTTCGTTTTTTCTTAGCCTCTTCAGCCATTTTCTGTACTTCTGACAGCGCCTGCAGGGTGCTATATCCCTTACGGAACCCAAACTGTCGTCTGGACAACCCCTCAGGGCCCAGGGCTTCCAATATGCGCTGCCTAAGGACGCATTCAAACAATTTAGCCCAGTGGCTAATTAGGCATAAGGGCCTATATGCCGACGCAAGGTTGGGGTCCCTGCCATCCTTGTGCAGTAGTACTAACCTCTGCTCTTTCCATCTCGCTGGTACCGTCCCTTGCACAATACATCCATTGAGGAGGCTCTTAACTAGTTCCAGTCTATTTTCTACTATTATTTTTACTGTCTCCCCAGGTATTAGGTCTCGTCCGGGTGCCTTCGCGAACTTTACGTTTTTAGCTGCCTCCAGAATCTCTTCATCTGTTGCCAACCTCCTACCGACCCCTACGAGCCAGGCTAGGTTAACGCCCTGTTCCCTGGGACCGGCCGCAGTTGGGAACAGCTCTTCCAGTACCTGACTGATCTTGTCTTTGGTCAGCTCCGGGGGGTCCTTCCTGGGCCTTACCGTCTTCATGACTGCCTTATAGGGCCGTCTCCATACATCGCTCTCAACCGAACCGCACAGCTCTCGCCACGCCCTGATCTTGCTTTTAATGATCTCCTTATTCAGCAGTTTCCTGCAGTTTTTATAGGCCGCAGCGAGTGCTGGTGTCTCAGGGCTCCTCCTCTTCGCCGCCCGTTGATACCGCCTGCGGCACGCGTTTACTTGCGTCCTCAGCTCGGTGATCTCGTTAGACCACCAGATTTTCGTGGCCCTGTAAAAGGGGGCCGCCCTTCTGGGCTCCATGCTGGCATCGCATGCTACAATGAATGCATCGAGAACCCTTTCGATGGACCTACTGTCCATCGGCCGCGTGAAATCCAGATCCGCGGTCTCCATGTCCAGCACCTGTAACATCCTGGGTGCGTCCAGCGTGCACACCTTCCACCCACCAGGATCCGCCGGTCGCACCCGGCGACGGCCCGCGAACACGTGTAGCAGGTACAAATGGTCTGACGCCGTGTATCTTGAGAGGACTTCGCTCGATGTAAGTATTTCTAACTTGTTTTTGTTACAGGCAATGATATCTATTTTAGACATCCTTCCCGCTTTCTCGAATGTATGCGTGCCACACGTGTCCGCAACCTCCAGGCCCATCCTGGTGAGCGCAGCCAGTAGGATGCCGCCCTTAGCATCCAACGTCCTTGCACCCCAGGCAGGGGACTTCGCATTAAAGTCCCCCATCACCACGAGATTCCTGTTCCAAATCCTCCTGGCCTCCTCCAGCTCCCCTAGAACTGCCGCAAATTCGCCGCTGCTGAGGCGGGGGGAGTAGTAGCAACTGGCTATCGTCTCCCCCTCCACCCCAACAGCGACGAATCCGTTCCCTCTGTCGATCCTGTCCTGTTTGTGTCTCCTTCCATTGAATCCTGTGATCCATATCGCCGCCCTGCTGGAGGTATCGGTGACCCAGTTTGCCCTTACCCTATAGGGTTCCGCTATGGCGACAACGTCTGCCCTCAGCTCCTCCGCCGTCCTTAAGAGCAGGTCCTGTGCCAGCCTGCAGTGGTTTAAGTTAATCTGAAGTAGCCGCAAGAAGGTAAGTATTAACTACCCCCGGTTGCCCTATTCCTCCTTAAGGCCTCCCTAAATTGTGGGCAGCTAACCGCCCCTGCCACATGGCGACTCCTGTCTGCCGGGATCCCCTTTTCCCTGCACAATACGCAGCAGGGGTCCTTCGCGCAATCCCGCATCCCACCCCTCAGGGGCTGCCAGCCTTTCAGCTGCAGTACGGGCTTAACGAACCCGGGGTACCCGAGTCATACACACACCGTAAGCCTCCTGTTGGTCGTCACAACGACCCATTCACAATTCCCTATTGGTTTTGTGAATGGTACGTGACGGCAGGAGGAACGGGGGTCTTGGCTTAACCGCCTGGGCCACAAGTATGGCGACTCTATAAAATCGCCCTCCAATCCTAAGCTATGGTGCGCGGCGATGGGATGCATGGTTGGGGGAGAAGGCCCAATCCCAAGCGACCACCTCCGGGGAACCTGCCGAACCCCCGGAGTATTAGGCTTACCCGGGTAAGGCGGCTCTGCCCGGGTGGACCTTTATTTCCGACCATCTCGTGGGATTGTTATGGACACAGAAAATAAAATGGGGATGGGGCGGGTTTTGTCAGTTGGGGAGGACGGAGACGGTGTTGGGGTTAGGGTGGCGGCGCTCGCGCCCCACTCAGCGCCAGGTCCGGCTTCGTGGCGGATGGAGGAGGACGACGAGACGGCGTCGGTCTCGTCCTTCTCCTCCAGCACGAGCCACATAGGCTCTAAGAGGAAGAGGACGGGGCAGGCCGTCGTCGAGGTGGGCGGGGCGATGAGCCCGTCGGTGAGGCTGAGTTGCCTCAGGGACGAGGTGACCGAGGAGATATCGGAGAGGATCTCCTCGTCCCTGAGGCGGGTGGAGAAAGTCGCCGCTGCCTGCGCCTTTAAGGGGCAGAAAAGCGGTGGCGCGGAGGACCTGAAGGCCGCGGCGGAGGAGATGAGGGAGGCGGCGCGGGAGCTCAGAGGGCGGAACGCCCGTCTGCAGCTCCTGTTGGAGGAGGAGCGACAGGGGAGGAGGAGGGCAGAGGCGCTGTGGAACAGCGCGGCCCTCCCTCCCATCCTCCCTCCTCCTCCACCGCCGCGTCCCTCGGCGGAGGTAAATAAGCGGAGTGCGGCGGCAGTGGTGCGGGGCACCGCGGGCCCCTCCACCCGCACTCCGCCCGTGAAGAAGTCCCCGTTATCCTCAGAAGACGATCTTCTGAGGAGGATTGGGGACATGATTGATGGCAAGCTGGCCGCCTTCCGGGAGGAGCTCCTCGCCGGAAGAGCGGTCAGCAGGAAGGCGGTGCCTCCCCGACCTGTTCCGGTACAGTCGGGGAAGGCAAAGAAGGGCGGAGTGAAGGCTCCGCCCAGCGTTGCGGCACCAGGGCCCCGGGTCGCGACCCCCAAGGGGGGTGGTGTACCCGTGGTCGCGGTGGTCGCGTCCTCCACAGCACCCTCCCAAGGGGGGGTGGCGTGGAGTGAGGTGGTGGGGCGGAAGGCGAAGCGGGCGGCGAGGAAGGCCTCGCAACCGCGGCCTCCGCCTCCGCCGCCGCCGGCCAAGGTAAAGGCCGCGAAGGTCGGGAAGGCACGACCAGGTCGTCCTCCAAAAACGGCAGCGGTGACGCTGACCGTTGCGCAGGGGGGCGACCTGACCCTCGCGGAGGCGATGCGGCTCGCCAGGGAGAATATCTCCCTGGAAGAGCTGGGCATCGCCTCCGTGAGGGCGAAGAGGGCCGTGACCGGGGGTCTCTTGCTGGAGATCCCCGGTGCAGAAGGCGGCGCGAAGGCGGATCGTCTCGCCCAGAGGCTCCGGGAGCAGCTGGGCGAGCGAGGTGTCCGGGTCGCTCGGCCCACGAAGCGCACGGAGATGCGCGTTTGTGGGCTGGACGACTCGGTCAGCGCACAGGATGTGTCCCGTGCCCTTGCGAGGGCGGGGGACTGTCCTGTGGAGGACCTGCGGATCGGAGAGATCCGCAGGTCGCCCTCCGGCCTCGGGTCGGTGTGGGCCCGGTGACCCCTCACCGCCGCCCGTAAGGTGGCGGAATCCGGGAGGGTGTTGGTGGGGTGGGTTTCGGCGCGAGTGGAAATCCTCGCGCCGCGCCCACTCCAGTGTCACCGCTGCCTCGAATTGGGGCACGTGAGGCAGTGGTGCACCTCGCCGGTGGACCGCAGCGGTCAGTGTTACCGCTGCGGTGCCAAAGAGCACCGTGCGAGCCAGTGCTCGGCGGCCCCCCACTGCCCGCTGTGTGCGGACATGGGGAGGCCAGCCGATCACAGGGTGGGGAGCAAGAAGTGCCCCCCCTCCCGGAAGGAGAGGAAGAGGCGGGCTGCACCGGCTCCGGTGCCGAGGGCGGTGGCATCGTCCTCCATGGAGGTGGACGGTGCTACGGGGACGGACGGCCGGGAGGAGGCTGGCGCTGCCATTAATTAATGCCGCCCCGCCTCCTCCTCCAGGCCAACCTCAACCACTGCCGCGCGGCACAGGACTTGATGTCCCAAGTCCTCGCGGAGTGGGGGGTTGGCCTGGCGGTCGCCGCCGAGCGGTACCGCGTCCCTGATCACCCTCATTGGGTGGGCGACGCGGACGGCTTGGTGGCGACGGTATGGGGAGGGGGCGACGGGTCCCCACCGTTCTCCTTGTTGGAGCGCGGTCGGGGATTCGTCGCCGTGGACTGGGGGGGAGTCGCTGTGGTGGGGTGCTACATTTCGCCCCGTAGCGGTCACGCTGCGTTCGAGCTGTACTTGGCCGAGGTCGCGGCATGCGTGCAGCGCTACGCGGCCCGGCCGGTGCTGGTCCTGGGGGATTTTAATGCCAAGTCGGTGGCTTGGGGATCCCCCAGGACCTCCGTTCGCGGCGGGATCCTGGGCGATTGGGCGGCGGGGCTCGACTTCCGGGTATTGAACCGGGGGTCGGAGCACACATGCGTGCGGCGATATGGGGGGTCCATCGTGGATGTTGGATTCGCGACCCCCAACGCCGTGCGCATGGTGTCGGGTTGGCACGTGGTCGCGGGGGCAGAGACACTCTCCGATCACCGGTACATCCGGATGGAGGTCTCTGCCGCCGCGAGTGCATCCCGACACGGCCGCCTGCGTGGCACCCCACCACGCCGCTGGGCGCTTCGGCGCCTGGACAAGGACGCCCTGATGGCAGCTGCCCTCGCTGCAACTTGGCCGCAGGGAGCGGCCGAGTTGCCGAGCATAGAGGAGGAGGTCGCCCGGCTCGGAGCATTGGTCGCGGGTATTTGCGACGCGGCGATGCCTCGGGTCGGGCGGGCTTCTCCTCGCCGGGCGGTGTACTGGTGGTCGGACGCGATCGCGGAGTTGCGAGTCGCGACTGTCCGCGCCCGACGCCAGTACACCCGCGCGCGCCGTCGTCAACGTACAGGCGACGGCGTGGCGCGAGCGAGGGCAGCTGATGACCTGTATGGAGCATACCGCGTGGCGCGGGTTGCTCTGCAGGTCGCCATCAAACGGGCCAAGACCCGGGCATGGAAGGAGCTCCTCCAGACCCTTGATGACGATCCATGGGGGCGCCCATATAAGGTGGTGCTGAATAAGCTCCGCCCGTGGGCGCCCCCCGTCACCGAGGGTCTTGACCCCCGGCTGCTGGAGGACGTGGTCAATACACTCTTCCCAATTGGGGAGAGGGGACCGCGTCCTCCGGCGGCGGCGGCTGTCCCAGTGGAGTGGACGGCCGAGCTAGGGGTCACGCAGGAGGAGCTGGCAGCGGCCATCAGACGGCTCGGGGTTCGTAACACGGCCCCGGGTCCGGATGGTGTGCCCGGCCGGGTTTGGGTCTTGACCCAGGGCGTCCTTGGGGCCGACCTCAGGCGGTTGTTCGACCGCTGCCTGAGGGACGGGCGATTCCCCCCCAGTTGGAAGGTGGCGAGGATGGTCCTCCTCCGGAAGGAGGGTCGGCCCGCGGAGTCTCCCTCCGCATACCGGCCCATTTGTCTCCTCGACGAGGTGGGCAAGCTCTTCGAGCGTGTGATTGCTGCCCGCCTCGTCGAGCACCTGTCGCGGGGTGATCCCGGTCTGGCCGACTGCCAGTTCGGTTTCCGGGGGGGCCGATCGACTATCGACGCGATAGGTCGTGTGAGGGCCCTCTCGGGGGCGGCCGTCTCCCGGGGAGGGGTGGCATTGGCAATATCCTTGGATATTGCCAATGCCTTTAACACCCTCCCCTGGGAAGAGATAAGGAGGGGACTCGAATATCATCGAGTCCCCCCTTGTCTCAGGGCGGTCGTCGGGGATTATCTCCGCGGCAGGTGGATCGAGTATCCGGGCCGGGATGGTGATATGCGGAGGGAGGTGTACTGCGGTGTTCCGCAGGGGTCGGTCCTCGGGCCACTCCTGTGGAACATCGCGTACGACTCGGTGTTGCGGGCCGGCCTCCCCGACGGCGTCAGCACGGTGTGTTATGCGGATGACACACTGGTGCTGGCCGTCGGGGCGCACTGGGGGAGGGCCATGCGTCGCGCGGAGGAGGGGTCGCAACGCGTCGTCGACCGGATCAGGGGGATGGGGATGACGGTGGCGGTCCATAAGACCGAGGTGATTGCGTTTCATTCACCTCGGCAGGATCCGCCACCCCCTCTGATCCGGGTGGGTGGGGCTGACATCGAGGTGAAGCCCCAGATCAGGTATCTAGGGCTGATCCTCGATAGCCACTGGCGTTTCGAGGAGCATTTCCGCTGCCTGGTCCCCCGGTTGGAAAGGATGGTTGCGGCTCTGGGCCGGGGTCCTGCCCAACCTGGGGGGCCCGGCGGGCCGAGTTCGTCGCCTCTATGTGGCAATGGTCCAGTCGGTGGCCCTATACGGGGCCCCCGTCTGGGCGGACGACCTGGCTGCCTCCCGGCGCAGCATGACTATGCTGCGTCGGGTGCAGAGGCGCATGGCGCTCAGGGTCGTCCGCGGGTATCGGACCATGTCACATAAGGCGGCGACGGTTCTAGCGGGGATGCCGCCCATGGACCTGCTCGCGCGGTCGCACGCGGTGATGTACCGGCACCGCGTCGACCGTCGCGCGGGGGTGGGGGCGGTCCCGGGCGGGCAGGGACCTGCTTGGGGCGATTTGAAGCGCCAGGCCCGGCAGTCCGTGTTGCTCGCGTGGCAGGAGCGGCTGGCTCTGCCAACCACGGGGCACCGGACTGTCGGGGCTGTTCGGCCACTCCTGAAGGAGTGGCTGGACAGAGGCCATGGCAGCCTCACCTACCGGATGGCACAGGTATTTTCCGGGCATGGCAGCTTCGGAAGATACCTGTGCCGGATAGGGAAGGAGCCGACGGCGCGTTGCTGCCACTGCGACGCTGAGCAGGACACGGCGGATCATACCCTGGAGGTATGCCCCGCGTGGGAGGGGGAGCGCCGTGTCCTGGTCGGCGTCGTCGGGCGGGATGTCTCGCTGCCGGGCGTGGTGCGCGCCATGCTCGGCAGCGAGGAGAAGTGGAGGGCCGTGGCCTCCTTCTGCGAGAACGTAATGTTGCAGAAGGAGGCCGCGGGGAGGGGGCGCGAGCTTCAGCGGCGCGCTGAAGCTCGCGCTCGTGCGGTGGCCCGAGGTCGTCGCCCGGTCGCGAGGCGTCGCGGGCGGCCGCCTCGGCGTGGCGGATGACCTAGGCTGGGAGGGGGGTCCTGAGGGGACCCTCCTCCCGCCAGGCGGCGCCGGGTCGGACCGGTTGGGGGTAGGAGTGCCTCCCCCTACCGGTCCGACGCAAGGGGAGGCACCCTCGGCGGTCTGGTGCGGCCATGAACGCCCGGCCGCCGAGGGGTGGGAACGGGGTCGCGTGCGGGTGCGAGTTGGGGCTCGCAGCCGCCACTAAACGCGGCCCCGGGACGGATAGCGGCGGGATGGAGTGGCCCCGTCCCGCCGCTATGAGGCAGTGTGTCTACTGGGGGGACCGATTGTCCCCCCGGGGGATGGGCGCGAAAGCGCGGGCACGGGGAGGATACCGGAAGAATGCTTCGAGCGATTCCCGGTATCCTCCCAAAGCGTGCCGAAGGGTCACCGTGGGGTTTTTAGTGGGTAGGTCCCGCGCCTGTCATTGTACGGGCGCGGGGAATCCCACACACCCCTCCCACCTCTCCCCAAGGAGGTGGGAGGGAGTCTTTCGAAGATTTTCCCCACGACAAAAAAAAAAAAAAAAAAAAAGGTATCTCCAGCACAGCGATTTGGGTACCCAGGTAAGTAACCCTGAGTGCCTTTACCCTTATCCCGCTCTTCTCCACGATCCCGTAAGAATTGCAAAACCCTTCGATCACTTCCGGAGCCTCACATATAGGGTCAAGGTCCCTAATCTCAACTTCCACCCTTGGGACCATGGCCCTTACTACGTATTCTGCTCCCAGTTTTCCTAATATCGTCTCTTTACTCTTTACCGCAGACCCCGTCTTCGAAAATTCGACGATTAACTCTCCTTTCCTGGATCTCCTGACCCCTCTTATATCCTCCAAGCACGTCCTGGCCTTTCCTGCGATGTCCCTGAAGACCTCCGCGTAGGTCTCCGTTCCTGCGGTTACACAGATCGCCTCCGTTTTCGGACCTAAAATCCTTGGGACCTCAGATTTCCCGCTGGGCCTCTTCCTTTCCCCCCTCTCTGCTGCTTCCTTGGCGCCCTTTCCTCCCTGGGCCTGTGTCTCCTGCCGTACTGCCTCTGCTCCAATACTTCCTTTTCTTACCCTTCCACCCCTCGTGACCACGCCCCAATCGTTTCCTTTGTCGTTGGTGGCCCCATTCTTCCCCATCGTTGCCTCCTTCTCCTTAGGGGTTTCATCCTGATCCCTCCTAATCTCCAAAGCACTCGTGTCTGTCCCTTCCTTGTCCATCCCCTTCCGTCTGACCTTTCTGACTGCCTCCTGTGCAGCACCGTCCACCGGGGGCGATCGGATCTTCCTTTTACTAGGCACATTCGGTGTGCCCGCTTCCCCCCGGAATCCTGCTCCCACAATTCCTCTCAGTTCCTGTATTTCCCTATCTCTATCTCGCTCCCTCTCTCTCATTTTTTCCATCTCCTCTCTATTCTCCCTCTCCCTCTTCTTTTCTCTTTCCACCCTGGCATCCAGCTCCCTTTCTCTTTCCTTCTCTGTCCTCTTTATTTCTTCCAACTCCTTTTCTCGATCCTTCTCTCTCCTCTTCATTCCTTCTAATTCCTTTTCACGGTCCTCCTGCCTTTTCTTCATTTCGTCCATTTCCTTTTCCCTCTCTATCTCTCTTCTCCTCATCCTTCCTATTTCCTCCCTCATCTCAGCTATCTCCTCCACCATCCTGTTCCTCATATTACTGTTTTCTTTCAGATGCTTTCTTAAATTTTTAAGCTCCAGGTAAGTATCCAGGATGGATTGCTGTATGTCGGGTCTTATGTTTTCTACATTCGCCATGTATTTTCCAACCTTTTTAACGCCAGCGTATACATTGGCCATGGTCAACTTAATCCTGCCGCCCCCTGAGTCTTCTCGAATTCCATCCGCCTCCGATTCCCCCTCGGATTCCGTTTCGTATACCAGACCCCTAGCCGACTTGGTGTCCCTTGGTTTCTGCGCAGTGTGACCAGATCCAGAGCCCTTACGTACTGGAGACCTTACCACCCTGCTGCGGACAACGAAGGGGTCCATTGTTCCCTCTTTTTTGGGTACCCAGCTTTGTGGGGTAGCAAAAATCTCCACCTCTTCCACAGAGTCGCTGGTGTCCTTGCGTTCTTCGTCCTCGTTCCTGTCATTCTTCCTTTCTATGCCCAGTGTCAGTCGCCTGTCGTTTCCTTTTCCTGTCCTACAATCCTCCGGTAGCTTAAGTCCGCGTCCTGGCCCGGCATCCGCCAGAGACACTAGGCAGTATTCGGATAACGACCCGGTGCGGCCTGTCCGCGCACCAACACTCGGGCCGGGACCTGGGGTTCCGAGCACCCCTGGTCCGGTAACTTTATCCCTTTTGTTGTCCATATCCATGTTTATTTGGCTTGGCCACCTAGCCCACTGGGTCGGCCAAGTCCAGTGGGTGTGTATGTCTGTGTGCATCGGTGTAGGTAAGTATAGTGTATGTGTCTCAGGTAACTATGAAGTGTAGTGTACTTGCGCGACTGGCTGTATATGTCTGCATGAACGTGCGTATATGTGCATGTATATGTCCGTCGAGGTGTGTATGTGTCTAGTGTCGGCTACTTTTGTCTGACCCTTCACCCCGAATCTGTCCGGCATGGTAGAACCTGCCAGGGGTCAATGACCCCGGCCGCCATAGCTCCAGAGATCATCAGGGCACACAAGCCCCCCCACCACGCCAAGGTAGCAGCCACGGGGGGGAGGGCAAATCCCACACCTAGCCGTGTCCTAACCGGCGTTATCCTATAAAATGTTGGTCGAGAACTAGACTAATCGACTGTTTCAGTGTGGTACCACTTTACAACGTGATCCAAACCAGAAAAAGCCAGGGATCTGTACAAGAAGTATGTGAAAAATGCGAACGTATGAGCCTGATGAGGACAAATCCCAGGCGTATCCTAGACCTATCATGCGTTACGCTCTAAAATATTGATCGAAACCAGGTTTAATGGGCTGTATCAGTGTGATACCACATTACCACGTGATCCATACCAGGAGAAACCCAGGATCAGTTCAACAAGTATGTGAAAAATGCGAACGTATGAGCCTGATGAGGGAAAATCCTAGACCTAACCCCGACCTAACATGCGTTATCCTCTAAAATATTTATCAAGACCAGGTTTAATTGACTGTTTAAGTGTGGCATCACATTACTACGTGATCCAAACCAGTGGGAGCCCAGTATCTGGCCAACAAGAATGAGAAATATGCGAAAGTATGAGCCTGATGAGAGCAAATCCCAGACCTATCCCAGACCTAACATGCGTTATCATCTAAAATATTGATCAAAACCAGGTTTAATGGACACTTTCAGTGTGGTACCACATTACTACGTGATCCAAACCAGAAAAACCCAGGATCTATTCAACAAGCATGTGAAGAATGCGAAGGTATGAGTCTGATGAGGGCAGATCCTAGAACTAACCGAGACCTAACATGCGTTATCCTCTAAAATATTGATCGAAACCAGGTTTAGTTGACTGTTTCTGTGTGGTACCACTTTACTACGTTATCCAAACCAGAAAAAGCCAGGGATCTGTTCAACAAGTATGTGAAGAATGCGAAAGTATGTGTCTGATGAGGGCAAATCCTAGCTCTAACCCAGACCTAACATGCGTTATCAACTAAAATATTGATCGAAACCAGGTTTAATCGACTGTTTCAGAGTGGTACCACATTACTACGTGATCCAAACCAGAAAAAAGCCAGGATCTGGCCAACAAGTATGAGAAATATGCGAAAGTATGAGTCTGATGAGGGCAAATCCCAGGCCTAACCTAGACCTAACATGCGTTATCATCTAAAATATTGATCGAAACCAGGTTTAATGGACCGTTTCTGTGTGGTACCACATTACTACGCGATCCAGACTAGAAAAAAACCCAGGATCTGGCCAACAAGTACGAGAAATATGCGAAAGTATGAATCTGATGAGGGCAAATCCTAGGCCTAACCCAGACCTAACATGCGTTATCATCTAAAATATTTATCGAGACCAGGTTGAATTGACTGTCTCAGGTCGGTACAACATTACTACGTGATCCAAACCAGAATAAGCCAGGGATCTGTTCAACAAGAATGTGAAAAACGCGAATGTATGACCCTGATGAGAGTAAATCCCAGACCTAACCAAGATCTAACATGCGTTATTCTCTAAAATATTGATCGAAACCAGGTTTAATGGACTGTTTCAGTGAGGCACCACATTACTACGTGATCCAAACCAGAAGAAACCCAGGATCTCATCAACAAGCATGTGAAGAATGCGAACGTATGAGCCCGATGAGGGAAAATCCTAGACCTAACCCCGACCTAACATGCGTTATCCTCTAAAATATTTACCAAGACCAGGTTTAATTGACTGTTTCAGTGTGGCATCACATTACTACGTGATCCAAACCAGTGGGAGCCCAGTATCTGGCCAACAAGAATGAGAAATATGCGAAAGTATGAGCCTGATGAGAGCAAATCCCAGACCTATCCCAGACCTAACATGCGTTATCATCTAAAATATTGATCAAAACCAGGTTTAATGGACACTTTCAGTGTGGTACCACATTACTACGTGATCCAAACCAGAAAAACCCAGGATCTATTCAACAAGCATGTGAAGAATGCGAAGGTATGAGTCTGATGAGGGCAGATCCTAGAACTAACCGAGACCTAACATGTGTTATCCTCTAAAATATTGATCGAAACCAGGTTTAGTTGACTGTTTCTGTGTGGTACCACTTTACTACGTTATCCAAACCAGAAAAAGCCAGGGATCTGTTCAACAAGTATGTGAAGAATGCGAAAGTATGTGTCTGATGAGGGCAAATCCTAGCTCTAACCCAGACCTAACATGCGTTATCAACTAAAATATTGATCGAAACCAGGTTTAATCGACTGTTTCAGAGTGGTACCACATTACTACGTGATCCAAACCAGAAAAAAGCCAGGATCTGGCCAACAAGTATGAGAAATATGCGAAAGTATGAGTCTGATGAGGGCAAATCCCAGGCCTAACCTAGACCTAACATGCGTTATCATCTAAAATATTGATCGAAACCAGGTTTAATGGACCGTTTCTGTGTGGTACCACATTACTACGCGATCCAGACTAGAAAAAAACCCAGGATCTGGCCAACAAGTACGAGAAATATGCGAAAGTATGAATCTGATGAGGGCAAATCCTAGGCCTAACCCAGACCTAACATGCGTTATCATCTAAAATATTTATCGAGACCAGGTTGAATTGACTGTCTCAGGTCGGTACAACATTACTACGTGATCCAAACCAGAATAAGCCAGGGATCTGTTCAACAAGAATGTGAAAAACGCGAATGTATGACCCTGATGAGAGTAAATCCCAGACCTAACCAAGATCTAACATGCGTTATTCTCTAAAATATTGATCGAAACCAGGTTTAATGGACTGTTTCAGTGAGGCACCACATTACTACGTGATCCAAACCAGAAGAAACCCAGGATCTCATCAACAAGCATGTGAAGAATGCGAACGTATGAGCCCGATGAGGGAAAATCCTAGACCTAACCCCGACCTAACATGCGTTATCCTCTAAAATATTTACCAAGACCAGGTTTAATTGACTGTTTCAGTGTGGCATCACATTACTACGTGATCCAAACCAGAAAAAGCCCAGGATCTGGCCAACAAGTATGAGAAATATGCGAAAATATGAGCCTGATGTGGGCAAATCCTGGACCTAACCCAGACCAAACATGCGTTATCCACTTAAATATTGATCGAGACCAGATATAATTGACTGTTGCAGTGTGGTACTACATCATTATGTGATCCAATCCAGAAAAGGCAACGGACCTGGCCAACAGGTATGAGAAATATGCGAAAGTATGAGCCTGATGAGGGCAAATCCCACACCTAACCGAGTCCTAACCGGCGTTATCCTCTAAAATGATGATCGTGACCGGGTTTAATCGACTGTTTCAGTGTGGTACCACATTACTACGTGATCCAAATCAGGGAAAAACACAGGATCCGTTCAACAAGTATGTGAAGAATGCGAAAGTATGGGTCAGATGAGGGCAAATTTTTAACCCAAACCCAGACCTAACATGCGTTATCCTTTAAAATATTTATCGAAACCAGGTTTAATGGTCTGTATCAGTGTGGTACCACATTACTACATGATCCAAACCAGAAATAACCCAGGATCTGTTCAACAAGTATGTGAAGAATGCGAAAGTATGAGCCAGATGAGGGCAAATCCCAGACCTATCCCAGACACAACTTGCGTTATCCTCTTAAATATTGGTCGAGACCAGGTTTAGTCGACTGTTTCAGTGTGGTACCACATTACTACGTGATCCAACCAGAAAAAGCCCATGATCTGGCCAACAAGTATGAGAAATATGCGAAAGTATGAGCCTGATCTGGGCAAATCCTGGACCTAACCCAGACCTAACATGCGTTATCCTCTAAAATATTGACCGAGACTAGGTTTCATGGACTGTTCCAGTGTGGTACCACATTACCACGTGATTCAAACCAGAAAAAACCCAGGATCTGTAGAACGAGTATGTGAAGAATGCGAAAGTATGGGTCTGATGGGGGCAAATCCCAGGCCTAACCTAGACCTAGCATGAGCTATCCTCTAAAATATTGATCGAAACCCGGTTTAATGGACTGTTTCAGTGTGGTACCACATTACTACGAGATCCAAACCAGAAATAACCCAGGATCTGTTCAACAAGTATGTGAAGAATGCGAAAGTATGGGTTTGATGGGGCAAATACCAGGCCTAACCTAGACCTAGCATGAGTTATCCTCTAAAATATTGATCGAAACCAGGTTTAATGGACTGTTTCAGTGTGGTACCACATTACCACGTGATCCCATCCAGAAAAAGCCCGGGATCGGGCCAACTAGTATGCGAAAAATGTGAAAGTATGAGCCAGATAAGGGCAAGTCCTAGACCTAACCCAGGCCTAACATGCGATATCCTCTAAAATATTGACCGGGTCTAGGTTTCATAGACTGTTTCAGTGTGGTACCACATTACTACGTGATCCAGACCAGAAAAAAACCCAGGATCTGGCCAACAAGTATGAGAAATATGCGAAAGTATGAGTCTGATGAGGGCAAATCCCAGACCTATCCCAGACCTAACATGCGTTATCTTCTAAAATTTTTATCAGGATCGGGTTTAATTGAATGTTTCAGTGTGGTACCACATTACTACGTTATCCAAACCAGAAAAAGCCCGGGATCGGGCCAACTAGTATGCGAAAAATGTGAAAGTATGAGCCAGATAAGGGCAAATCCTAGACCTAACCGAGACCTAACATGCGATATCCTCTAAAATATAGACCGAGACTAGGTTTCATAGACTGTTTCAGTGGGGTACCACATTACTACGTGATCCAAACCAGAAAACCCCAGGATCTGTTCAACAAGCATGTGAAGAATGCGAAGGTATCACCCTGATGAGGGCAAATCCCAGACCTATCCCAGACCTAACTTGCGTTGTCCTCTAAAATATTGATGGAAACCAGGTTTAATGGACTGGTTCTGTGTGGTACCACATTACTACGTGATCCAAACCAGAAAAAACCGAGGATCTGTTCAACAAGTATGTGAAAAATGCGAAAGTATCACCCTGATGAAGGCAAATCCCAGACCTATCCCAGACCTAACTTGCGCTGTGCTCTAAAATATTGATGGAAACCAGGTTTAATGGACAGTTTCAGTGTGGAACCACATTACTACGAGATCAAAACCAGAAAAAAACCCAGGATCTGTACAACAAGTATGAGAAGAATGCGTAGGTATGAGCCTGACGAGGGCAAATCCCAGACCTATCCCAGACCAAACATGCGTTATCCTCTAAAATATTGATCGAAACCAGGTTTAATGGACCGTTTCTGTGTGGTACCACATTACTACGCGATCCAGACTAGAAAAAAACCCAGGATCCGGCCAACAAGTACGAGAAATATGCGAAAGTATGAATCTGATGAGGGCAAATCCTAGGCCTAACCCAGACCTAACATGCGTTATCATCTAAAATATTTATCGAGACCAGGTTGAATTGACTGTCTCAGGTCGGTACAACATTACTACGTGATCCAAACCAGAATAAGCCAGGGATCTGTTCAACAAGAATGTGAAAAACGCGAATGTATGACCCTGATGAGAGTAAATCCCAGACCTAACGAAGATCTAACATGCGTTATTCTCTAAAATATTGATCGAAACCAGGTTTAATGGACTGTTTCAGTGTGGCACCACATTACTACGTGATCCAAACCAGAAGAAACCCAGGATCTCATCAACAAGCATGTGAAGAATGCGAACGTATGAGCCCGATGAGGGAAAATCCTAGACCTAACCCCGACCTAACATGCGTTATCCTCTAAAATATTTACCAAGACCAGGTTTAATTGACTGTTTCAGTGTGGCATCACATTACTACGTGATCCAAACCAGAAAAAGCCCAGGATCTGGCCAACAAGTATGAGAAATATGCGAAAATATGAGCCTGATGTGGGCAAATCCTGGACCTAACCCAGACCAAACATGCGTTATCCTCTTAAATATTGATCGAGACCAGATATAATTGACTGTTGCAGTGTGGTACTACATCATTATGTGATCCAATCCAGAAAAGGCAACGGACCTGGCCAACAGGTATGAGAAATATGCGAAAGTATGAGCCTGATGAGGGCAAATCCCACACCTAACCGAGTCCTAACCGGCGTTATCCTCTAAAATGATGATCGTGACCAGGTTTAATCGACTGTTTCAGTGTGGTACCACATTACTACCTGATCCAAATCAGAAATAACCCAGGATCTGTTCAACAAGAATGTGAAGAATGAGAAAGTATGAGTCTGATGAGGGCAAATCCCAGGCCTAACCTGGACCTAACATGCGTTATCCTCCAAAATATTGATCGAAACCAGGTTTCATGGACTGTTTCAGTGTGATACCTCATTACCACGTGATCCAAACCTGAAAAAGCAATGGATCTGGCTAACAAGTATAAGAAATATGCGACAGTATGACCCTGATGAGGGCAAATCCCAGGCGTAACCTGGACCTATCATGCGTTATCCTCTAAAATATTTACCAAGACCAGGTTTAATTGACTGTTTCAGTGTGGCATCACATTACTACGTGATCCAAACCAGAAAAAGCCCAGGATCTGGCCAACAAGTGTGTGAAAAATGGGGAAATATGACCCTCATGAGGGCAAATCCCAGACCTATCCCAGACCTAACTTGCGTTATCCTCTAAAATATTGATCCAAACCAGGTTTAATTGACTGTTTCAGTGTGGTAACACATTACTACGTGAACCAATCCAGAAAAAGCCCAGGATCTAGCCATCAAGTATGAGAAATATGCGAAAGTATGAGCCAGATGAGGGCAAATCACAGACCTATCCCAGACCCAACCTGCGTTATCCTCTAAAATATTGGTCGAGACCAAGTTTAGTCGACAGTTTCAGAGTTGTACCACATTACTACGTGATCCAACCTGAAAACGCCCAGGATCTGGCCAACAAGTATGAGAAATATGCGAAAGTATGAGCCTGATGCGGGCAAATCCTGGACCTAACCCAGACCTAACATGCGTTATCCTCTAAAATATTGACCGAGACATAGGTTTCATGGACTGTTTCAGTGTGGTATCACATTACTACGTGATCCAAACCAGAAAAAGCCAGGAATCTGTACAACAAGTATGTGAAAAATGCGGAAGTATGACCGTGATGAAGGCAAATCCCAGGCGTAACCTAGACCTATCATGCGTTATCCTCTAAAATATTGATCGAAACCAGGTTTAATGGACTGTTTCTGTGTGGTACCACATTACTACGTGATCCAGACTAGAAAAAAACCCAGGATCTGGCCAACAAGTATGAGAAATGTGCGAAAGTATGAGTCTGATGAGGGCAAATCCCAGGCCTAACCTAGACCTAACATGCGTTATCATCTAAAATATTTATCGAGACCGGGTTGAATTGACTGTTTCAGGGCGGAACGACATTATTACGTGATCCAAACCAGTGAAAGCACAGAATCTGGCCAACAAGTTTGAGAAATATGCGAAAGTATGAGCCTGATGCGGGCAAATCCTGGACCTAACCCAGACCTAACATGCGTTATCCTCTAAAATATTGACCGAGACTAGGTTTTATGGACTGTTTCAGTGTGGTACCACATTACCGCCTGATTCAAACCTGAAAAAACCCAGGATCTGGCCAAAAAATATGTGAGAAATGCGAAGGTATGACCCTGATGAGGGCAAATCCCACACCTAACCGAGTCTAACCGGCGTTATCCTCTAAAATGTTGATCGTGACCAGGTTTAATCGACTGTTTCAGTGTGGTACCACAGTACAACCTGATCCAAACCAGAAATAACCCAGGATCTGGCCAACGAGTATGAGAAATATGCGAAAGTATGAGACTGATGAGGGCAAATCCCAGGCCTAACCTAGACCTAACATGCGTTATCATCTAAAATATTTATCGAGACCAGGTTGAATTGACTGTTTCAGGGCGGTACAACATTACTACGTGATCCAAACCAGTGAAAGCACAGAATCTGGCCAACAAGTTTGAGAAATATGCGAAAGTATGAGCCTGATGCGGGCAAATCCTGGACCTAACCCAGGCCTAACATGCGTTATCCTCTAAAATATTGATCGAGACCAGGTATAATTGACTGTTTCAGTGTGGTACTACATCAGTATGTGATCCAATCCAGAAAAAGCAACGTATCTGGCCAACAGGTATGAGAAATATGCGAAAGTATGAGACTGATGAGGGCAAGTCCCAGGCCTAACATAGACCTAACATGCGTTATCATCTAAAATATTGATCGAGACCAGGTTTAATGGACTGTTTCAGTATGGTACCACATTACTACGTGATCCAAACCAGAAAAACCCAGGATCTGTTCAACAAGCATGTGAAGAATGCGAAGGTATGAGTCTGATGAGGGCAGATCCCAGACCTCTCCCAGACCTAACATGCGTTATCCTCTAAAATATTTATCAAGACCAGGTTTAATTGACTGTTTCAGTGTGGCATCACATTACTACGTGATCCAAACCAGAAAAAGCCAGGGATCTGTACAAGAAGTATGTGAAAAATGTGAACGTATGAGCCTGATGAGGACAAATCCCAGGCGTATCCTAGACCTATCATGCGTTACGCTCTAAAACATTGATCGAAACCAGGTTTAATGGGCTGTATCAGTGTGATACCACATTACCACGTGATCCATACCAGGAGAAACCCAGGATCGGTTCAACAAGTATGTGAAAAATGCGAACGTATGAGCCTGATGAGGGAAAATCCTAGACCTAACCCCGACCTAACATGCGTTATCCTCTAAAATATTTATCAAGACCAGGTTTAATTGACTGCTTCAGTGTGGCATCACATTACTACGTGATCCAAACCAGTGGGAGCCCAGTATCTGGCCAACAAGAATGAGAAATATGCGAAAGTATGTGCCTGATGAGAGCAAATCCCAGACCTATCCCAGACCTAACATGCGTTATCATCTAAAATATTGATCAAAGCCAGGTTTAATGGACTGTTTCAGTGTGGTACCACATTACTACGTGATCCAAACCAGAAAAACCCAGGATCTATTCAACAAGCATGTGAAGAATGCGAAGGTATGAGTCTGGTGAGGGCAGATCCTAGAACTAACCGAGACCTAACATGCGTTATCCTCTAAAATATTGATCGAAACCAGGTTTAGTTGACTGTTTCTGTGTGGTACCACTTTACTACGTTATCCAAACCAGAAAAAGCCAGGGATCTGTTCAACAAGTATGTGAAGAATGCGAAAGTATGTGTCTGATGAGGGCAAATCCTAGCTCTAACCCAGACCTAACATGCGTTATCATCTAAAATATTGATCGAAACCAGGTTTAATCGACTGTCTCAGAGTGGTACCACATTACTACGTGATCCAAACCAGAAGAAAAACCAGGATCTGGCCAACAAGTATGAGAAATATGCGAAAGTATGAGTCTGATGAGGGCAAATCCCAGGCCTAACCTAGACCTAACATGCGTTATCATCTAAAATATTGATCGAAACCAGGTTTAATCGACCGTTTCTGTGTGGTACCACATTACTACGCGATCCAGACTAGAAAAAAACCCAGGATCTGGCCAACAAGTACGAGAAATGTGCGAAAGTATGAATCTAATGAGGGCAAATCCTAGGCCTAACCCAGACCTAACATGCGTTATCATCTAAAATATTTATCGAGACCAGGTTGAATTGACTGTCTCAGGTCGGTACAATATTACTACGTGATCCAAACCAGAATAAGCCAGGGATCTGTTCAACAAGAATGTGAAAAACGCGAATGTATGACCCTGATGAGAGTAAATCCCAGACCTAACCAAGACCTAACATGCGTTATTCTCTAAAATATTGATCGAAACCAGGTTTAATGGACTGTTTCAGTGTGGCGCCACATTACTACGTGATCCAAACCAGAAAAAACCCAGGATCTCTTCAACAAGCATGTGAAGAATGCGAAGGTATGAGTCTGATGAGGGCAAATCCCAGGCCTAACCTAGACCTTACATGCGTTATCATCTAAAATATTGATCGAAACCAGGTTTAATTGACCGTTTCTGTGTTCTACCACATTACCACGCGATCCAGACTAGAAAAAACCCCATGATCTGACCAACAAGTATGAGAGATATGCGAAATCTTGAGACTGATGAGGGCAAATCCTTGGCCTAACCTAGACCTAACATGCGTTATCATCTAAAATATTTGTCGAGACCAGGTTGAAATGACTGTTTCAGGGCGGTACAACATTACTACGTGATCCAAACCAGTGAAAGCACAGAATCTGGCCAACAAGTTTGAGAAATATGCGAAAGTATGAGCCTGATGAGGGCAAATCCCACACCTAGCCGTGTCCTAACCGGCGTTATCCTATAAGATGTTGGTTGAGACCTGGATTAATCGACTGTTTCAGTGTGGTACCACTTTACAACGTGATCCAAACCAGAAAAAGCCAGGGATCTGTACAACAAGTATGTGAAAAATGCGAACGTATGAGCCCGATGAGTGAAAATCCTAGACCTAACCCCGACCTAACATGCGTTATCCTCTAAAATATTTACCAAGACCAGGTTTAATTGCTGGTCCTGGGGGATTTTAATGCCAAGTCGGTGGCTTGGGGATCCCCCAGGACCTCCGTTCGCGGCGGGATCCTGGGCGATTGGGCGGCGGGGCTCGACCTCCGGGTATTGAACCGGGGGTCGGAGCACACATGCGTGCGGCGATATGGGGGGTCCATCGTGGATGTTGGATTCGCGACCCCCAACGCCGTGCGCGTGGTGTCGGGTTGGCACGTGGTCGCGGGGGCAGAGACACTCTCCGATCACCGGTACATCCGGATGGAGGTCTCTGCCGCCGCGAGTGCATCCCGACACGGCCGCCTGCGTGGCACCCCACCACGCCGCTGGGCGCTTCGGCGCCTGGACAAGGACGCCCTGATGGCAGCTGCCCTCGCTGCAACTTGGCCGCAGGGAGCGGCCGAGTTGCCGAGCATAGAGGAGGAGGTCGCCCGGCTCGGAGCATTGGTCGCGGGTATTTGCGACGCGGCGATGCCTCGGGTCGGGCGGGCTTCTCCTCGCCGGGCGGTGTACTGGTGGTCGGACGCGATCGCGGAGTTGCGAGTCGCGACTGTCCGCGCCCGACGCCAGTACACCCGCGCGCGCCGTCGTCAACGTACAGGCGACGGCGTGGCGCGAGCGAGGGCAGCTGATGACCTGTATGGAGCATACCGCGTGGCGCGGGTTGCTCTGCAGGTCGCCATCAAACGGGCCAAGACCCAGGCATGGAAGGAGCTCCTCCAGACCCTTGATGACGATCCATGGGGGCGCCCATATAAGGTGGTGCTGAATAAGCTCCGCCCGTGGGCGCCCCCCGTCACCGAGGGTCTTGACCCCCGGCTGCTGGAGGACGTGGTCAATACACTCTTCCCAATTGGGGAGAGGGGACCGCGTCCTCCGGCGGCGGCGGCTGTCACAGTGGAGTGGACGGCCGAGCTGGGGGTCACGCAGGAGGAGCTGGCAGCGGCCATCAGACGGCTCGGGGTTCGTAACACGGCCCCGGGTCCGGATGGTGTGCCCGGCCGGGTTTGGGTCTTGACCCAGGGCGTCCTTGGGGCCGACCTCAGGCGGTTGTTCGACCGCTGCCTGAGGGACGGGCGATTCCCCCCCAGTTGGAAGGTGGCGAGGATGGTCCTCCTCCGGAAGGAGGGTCGGCCCGCGGAGTCTCCCTCCGCATACCGGCCCATTTGTCTCCTCGACGAGGTGGGCAAGCTCTTCGAGCGTGTGATTGCTGCCCGCCTCGTCGAGCACCTGTCGCGGGGTGATCCCGGTCTGGCCGACTGCCAGTTCGGTTTCCGGGGGGGCCGATCGACTATCGACGCGATAGGTCGTGTGAGGGCCCTCTCGGAGGCGGCCGTCTCCCGGGGAGGGGTGGCATTGGCAATATCCTTGGATATTGCCAATGCCTTTAACACCCTCCCCTGGGAAGAGATAAGGAGGGGGCTCGAATATCATCGAGTCCCCCCTTGTCTCAGGGCGGTCGTCGGGGATTATCTCCGCGGCAGGTGGATCGAGTATCCGGGCCGGGATGGTGATATGCGGAGGGAGGTGTACTGCGGTGTTCCGCAGGGGTCGGTCCTCGGGCCACTCCTGTGGAACATCGCGTACGACTCGGTGTTGCGGGCCGGCCACCCCGACGGCGTCAGCACGGTGTGTTATGCCGATGACACACTGGTGCTGGCCGTCGGGGCGCACTGGGGGAGGGCCATGCGTCGCGCGGAGGAGGGGTCGCAACGCGTCGTCGACCGGATCAGGGGGATGGGGATGACGGTGGCGGTCCATAAGACCGAGGTGATTGCGTTTCATTCACCTCGGCAGGATCCGCCACCCCCTCTGATTCGGGTGGGTGGGGCTGACATCGAGGTGAAGCCCCAGATCAGGTATCTGGGGCTGATCCTCGATAGCCACTGGCGTTTCGAGAAGCATTTCCGCTGCCTGGTCCCCCGGTTGGAAAGGATGGTTGCGGCTCTGGGCCGGATCCTGCCCAACCTGGGGGGCCCGGCGGGCCGAGTTCGTCGCCTCTATGTGGCAATGGTCCAGTCGGTGGCCCTATACGGGGCCCCCGTCTGGGCGGACGACCTGGCTGCCTCCCGGCGCAGCATGACTATGCTGCGTCGGGTGCAGAGGCGCATGGCGCTCAGGGTCGTCCGCGGGTATCGGACCATGTCACATGAGGCGGCGACGGTTCTAGCGGGGATGCCGCCCATGGACCTGCTCGCGCGGTCGCACGCGGTGATGTACCGGCACCGCGTCCACCGTCGCGCGGGGGTGGGGGCGGTCCCGGGCGGGCAGGAACCTGCTTGGGGCGATTTGAAGCGCCAGGCCCGGCAGTCCGTGTTGCTCGCGTGGCAGGAGCGGCTGGCTCTGCCAACCGCGGGGCACCGGACTGTCGGGGCTGTTCGGCCACTCCTGAAGGAGTGGCTGGACAGAGGCCATGGCAGCCTCACCTACCGGCTGGCACAGGTATTTTCCGGGCATGGCAGCTTCGGAAGATACCTGTGCCGGATAGGGAAGGAGCCGACGGCGCGTTGCTGCCACTGCGACGCTGAGCAGGACACGGCGGATCATACCCTGGAGGTATGCCCCGCGTGGGAGGGGGAGCGCCGTGTCCTGGTCGGCGTCGTCGGGCGGGATGTCTCGCTGCCGGGCGTGGTGCGCGCCATGCTCGGCAGCGAGGAGAAGTGGAGGGCCGTGGCCTCCTTCTGCGAGAACGTAATGTTGCAGAAGGAGGCCGCGGGGAGGGCGCGCGAGCTTCAGCGGCGCGCTGAAGCTCGCGCTCGTGCGGTGGCCCGAGGTCGTCGCCCGGTCGCGAGGCGTCGCGGGCGGCCGCTTCGGCGTGGCGGATGACCTAGGCTGGGAGGGGGGTCCTGAGGGGACCCTCCTCCCGCCAGGCGGCGCCGGGTCGGACCGGTTGGGGGTAGGAGTGCCTCCCTCTACCGGTCCGACGCAAGGGGAGGCACCCTCGGCGGTCTGGTGCGGCCATGAACGCCTGGCCGCCGAGGGGTGGAAACGGGGTCGCGGGCGGTTGCGAGTTGGGGCTCGCAGCCGCCACTAAACGCGGCCCCGGGACGGATAGCGGCGGGATGGAGTGGCCCCGTCCCGCCGCTATGAGGCAGTGTGTCTACTGGGGGGACCGATTGTCCCCCCGGGGGATGGGCGCGAAAGCGCGGGCACGGGGAGGATACCGGAAGAATGCTTCGAGCGATTCCCGGTATCCTCCCAAAGCGTGCCGAAGGGTCACCGTGGGGTTTTTAGTGGGTAGGTCCCGCGCCTGTCGTTGTACGGGCGCGGGGAATCCCACACACCCCTCCCACCTCTCCCCAAGGAGGTGGGAGGGAGTCTTTCGAAGATTTTCCCCACGACAAAAAAAAAAAAAAAAAAAAAAAAAGACCAGGTTTAATTGACTGTTTCAGTGTGGCATCACATTACTACGTGATCCAAACCAGTGGGAGCCCAGTATCTGGCCAACAAGAATGAGAAATATACGAAAGTATGAGCCTGATGAGAGCAAATCCCAGACCTATCCCAGACCTAACATGCGTTATCATCTAAAATATTGATCAAAGCCAGGTTTAATGGACTGTTTCAGTGTGGTTCCACATTACTACGTTATCCAAACCAGAAAAAGCCAGGGATCTGTTCAACAAGTATGTGAAGAATGCGAAAGTATGTGTCTGATGAGGGCAAATCCTAGCTCTAACCCAGACCTAACATGCGTTATCCTATAAAATGTTGATCGAGACCAGGATTAATCGACTGTTTCAGTGTGGTACCACTCTACAACGTGATCCAAACCAGAAAAAGCCAGGGATCTGTTCGAAAAGTATGTGAAATATGCGAAAGTATGACCCTGATGAGGGCAAATCCCAGGCGTAACCTGGACCTATCATGCGTTATCCTCTAAAGTATTTATCAAGACCAGGTTTAATGGACTGTTTCAGTGTGGTACCACATTACTACGTGATCCAGACCAGAAAAAAAGCCAGGCTCTGGCCAACAAGTATGAGAAATATGCGAAAGTATGAGTCTGATGAGGGCAAATCCCAGGCTTATCCTAGACCTAACATGCGTTATCATCTAAAATATTTATCGAGACCAGGTTGAATTGACTGTTTCAAGGCGGTACAACATTACTACGTGATCCAAACCAGTGAAAGCACAGAATCTGGCCAACAAGTTTGAGAAAAATGCGAAACTATGAGCCTGATGATGACAAATCCCAGACCTATCCCAGACCTAACATGCGTTATCCTCTCAAATATTTATCAAGACTAGGTTTTATTGAATGTTTCAGTGTGGTACCACATTACTACGTGATCCAAATCAGGGAAAAACACAGGATCCGTTCAACAAGTATGTGAAGAATGCGAAAGTATGAGCCAGATGAGGGCAAATCCCAGACCTATCCCAGACACAACTTGCGTTATCCTCTTAAGTATTGGTCGAGACCAGGTTTAGTCGACTGTTTCAGTGTGGTACCACATTACTACGTGATCCAACCAGAAAAAGCCCATGATCTGGCCAACAAGTATGAGAAATATGCGAAAGTATGAGCCTGATCTGGGCAAATCCTGGACCTAACCCAGACCTAACATGCGTTATCCTCTAAAATATTGACCGAGACTAGGTTTCATGGACTGTTCCAGTGTGGTACCACATTACTACGAGATCCAAACCTGAAATAACCCAGGATCTGTTCAACAAGTATGTGAAGAATGCGAAAGTATGGGTCTGATGGGGCAAATACCAGGCCTAACCTAGACCTAGCATGAGTTATCCTCTAAAATATTGATCGAAACCAGGTTTAATGGACTGTTTCAGTGTGGTACCACATTACCACGTGATCCCATCCAGAAAAAGCCCGGGATCGGGCCAACTAGTATGCGAAAAATGTGAAAGTATGAGCCAGATAAGGGCAAGTCCTAGACCTAACCCAGGCCTAACATGCGATATCCTCTAAAATATTGAACGGGTCTAGGTTTCATAGACTGTTTCAGTGTGGTACCACATTACTACGTGATCCAGACCAGAAAAAAACCCAGGATCTGGCCAACAAGTATGAGAAATATGCGAAAGTATGAGTCTGATGAGGGCAAATCCCAGACCTATCCCAGACCTAACATGCGTTATCTTCTAAAATTTTTATCAGGATCGGGTTTAATTGAATGTTTCAGTGTGGTACCACATTACTACGTTATCCAAACCAGAAAAAGCCCGGGATCGGGCCAACTAGTATGCGAAAAATGTGAAAGTATGAGCCAGATAAGGGCAAATCCTAGACCTAACCCAGACCTAACATGCGATATCCTCTAAAATATAGACCGAGACTAGGTTTCATAGACTGTTTCAGTGGGGTACCACATTACTACGTGATCCAAACCAGAAAAACCCAGTATCTGTTCAACAAGCATGTGAAGAATGCGAAGGTATCACCATGATGAGGGCAAATCCCAGACCTATCCCAGACCTAACTTGCGTTGTCCTCTAAACTATTGATGGAAACCAGGTTTAATGGACTGGTTCTGTGTGGTACCACATTACTACGTGATCCAAACCAGAAAAAACCGAGGATCTGTTCAACAAGTATGTGAAAAATGCGAAAGTATGAGCCAGATGAGGGCAAATCACAGACCTATCCCAGACCCAACCTGCGTTATCCTCTAAAATATTGGTCGAGACCAAGTTTAGTCGACAGTTTCGGAGTTGTACCACATTACTACGTGATTCAACCTGAAAAAGCCCAGGATCTGGCCAACAAGTATGAGAAATATGCGAAAGTATGAGCCTGATGCGGGCAAATCCTGGACCTAACCCAGACCTAACATGCGTTACCCTCAAAAATATTGATCGAAACCAGGTTTAATCGACTGTTTCAGTGTTTTACCACATTACTACGTGATCAAAACCAGAAAAAACCCAGGATCTGTACAACAAGTATGAGAAGAATGCGAAGGTATGAGCCTGACGAGGGCAAATCCCAGACCAATCTCAGACCAAACATGAGTTATCCTCTAAAATATTGATCGAAACCAGGTTTTATGGACTGTTTCAGTGTGGTACCACATTACCACGTGATCCAAACAAGAAAAAGCCAGGGGTCTGTTCAACAAGTATGTGAAAAATGGGGAAATATGACCCTGATGAGGGCAAATCCCAGGACTAACCTAGACCGAACATGCGTTATCATCTAAAATATTGATCGAAACCAGGTTTAATGGACTGTTTCTGTGTGGTACCACATTACTACGTGATCCAGACTAGAAAAAAACCCAGGATCTGGCCAACAAGTATGAGAAATGTGCGAAAGTATGAGTCTGATGAGGGCAAATCCCAGGCCTAACCTAGACCTAACATGCGTTATCATCTAAAATATTTATCGTGACCGGGTTGAATTGACTGTTTCAGGGCGGAACGACATTATTACGTGATCCAAACCAGTGAAAGCACAGAATCTGGCCAACAAGTTTGAGAAATATGCGAAAGTATGAGCCTGATGCGGGCAAATCCTGGACCTAACCCAGACCTAACATGCGTTATCCTCTAAAATATTGACCGAGACTAGGTTTTATGGACTGTTTCAGTGTGGTACCACATTACCGCCTGATTCAAACCTGAAAAAACCCAGGATCTGGCCAAAAAATATGTGAGAAATGCGAAGGTATGACCCTGATGAGGGCAAATCCCACACCTAACCGAGTCTAACCGGCGTTATCCTCTAAAATGTTGATCGTGACCAGGTTTAATCGACTGTTTCAGTGTGGTACCACAGTACAACCTGATCCAAACCAGAAATAACCCAGGATCTGGCCAACGAGTATGAGAAATATGCGAAAGTATGAGACTGATGAGGGCAAATCCCAGGCCTAACCTAGACCTAACATGCGTTATCATCTAAAATATTTATCGAGACCAGGTTGAATTGACTGTTTCAGGGCGGTACAACATTACTACGTGATCCAAACCAGTGAAAGCACAGAATCTGGCCAACAAGTTTGAGAAATATGCGAAAGTATGAGCCTGATGCGGGCAAATCCTGGACCTAACCCAGGCCTAACATGCGTTATCCTCTAAAATATTGATCGAGACCAGGTATAATTGACTGTTTCAGTGTGGTACTACATCAGTATGTGATCCAATCCAGAAAAAGCAACGTATCTGGCCAACAGGTATGAGAAATATGCGAAAGTATGAGACTGATGAGGGCAAGTCCCAGGCCTAACATAGACCTAACATGCGTTATCATCTAAAATATTGATCGAGACCAGGTTTAATGGACTGTTTCAGTATGGTACCACATTACTACGTGATCCAAACCAGAAAAACCCAGGATCTGTTCAACAAGCATGTGAAGAATGCGAAGGTATGAGTCTGATTAGGGCAGATCCCAGACCTCTCCCAGACCTAACATGCGTTATCCTCTAAAATATTTATCAAGACCAGGTTTAATTGACTGTTTCAGTGTGGCATCACATTACTACGTGATCCAAACCAGAAAAAGCCAGGGATCTGTACAAGAAGTATGTGAAAAATGTGAACGTATGAGCCTGATGAGGACAAATCCCAGGCGTATCCTAGACCTATCATGCGTTACGCTCTAAAACATTGATCGAAACCAGGTTTAATGGGCTGTATCAGTGTGATACCACATTACCACGTGATCCATACCAGGAGAAACCCAGGATCGGTTCAAGAAGTATGTGAAAAATGCGAACGTATGAGCCTGATGAGGGAAAATCCTAGACCTAACCCCGACCTAACATGCGTTATCCTCTAAAATATTTATCAAGACCAGGTTTAATTGACTGCTTCAGTGTGGCATCACATTACTACGTGATCCAAACCAGTGGGAGCCCAGTATCTGGCCAACAAGAATGAGAAATATGCGAAAGTATGTGCCTGATGAGAGCAAATCCCAGACCTATCCCAGACCTAACATGCGTTATCATCTAAAATATTGTTCAAAGCCAGGTTTAATGGACTGTTTCAGTGTGGTACCACATTACTACGTGATCCAAACCAGAAAAACCCAGGATCTATTCAACAAGCATGTGAAGAATGCGAAGGTATGAGTCTGGTGAGGGCAGATCCTAGAACTAACCGAGACCTAACATGCGTTATCCTCTAAAATATTGATCGAAACCAGGTTTAGTTGACTGTTTCTGTGTGGTACCACTTTACTACGTTATCCAAACCAGAAAAAGCCAGGGATCTGTTCAACAAGTATGTGAAGAATGCGAAAGTATGTGTCTGATGAGGGCAAATCCTAGCTCTAACCCAGACCTAACATGCGTTATCATCTAAAATATTGATCGAAACCAGGTTTAATCGACTGTTTCAGATTGGTACCACATTACTACGTGATCCAAACCAGAAGAAAAACCAGGGTCTGGCCAACAAGTATGAGAAATATGCGAAAGTATGAGTCTGATGAGGGCAAATCCCAGGCCTAACCTAGACCTAACATGCGTTATCATCTAAAATATTGATCGAAACCAGGTTTAATCGACCGTTTCTGTGTGGTACCACATTACTACGCGATCCAGACTAGAAAAAAACCCAGGATCTGGCCAACAAGTACGAGAAATGTGCGAAAGTATGAATCTAATGAGGGCAAATCCTAGGCCTAACCCAGACCTAACATGCGTTATCATCTAAAATATTTATCGAGACCAGGTTGAATTGACTGTCTCAGGTCGGTACAATATTACTACGTGATCCAAACCAGAATAAGCCAGGGATCTGTTCAACAAGAATGTGAAATACGCGAATGTATGACCCTGATGAGAGTAAATCCCAGACCTAACCAAGACCTAACATGCGTTATTCTCTAAAATATTGATCGAAACCAGGTTTAATGGAGTGTTTCAGTGTGGCGCCACATTACTACGTGATCCAAACCAGAAAAAACCCAGGATCTCTTCAACAAGCATGTGAAGAATGCGAAGGTATGAGTCTGATGAGGGCAAATCCCAGGCCTAACCTAGACCTTACATGCGTTATCATCTAAAATATTGATCGAAACCAGGTTTAATTGACCGTTTCAGTGTTCTACCACATTACCACGCGATCCAGACTAGAAAAAACCCCATGATCTGACCAACAAGTATGAGAGATATGCGAAATCTTGAGACTGATGAGGGCAAATCCTTGGCCTAACCTAGACCTAACATGCGTTATCATCTAAAATATTTGTCGAGACCAGGTTGAAATGACTGTTTCAGGGCGGTACAACATTACTACGTGATCCAAACCAGTGAAAGCACAGAATCTGGCCAACAAGTTTGAGAAATATGCGAAAGTATGAGCCTGATGAGGGCAAATCCTGGACCTAACCCAGGCCTAACATGCGTTATCCTCTAAAATATTGACCGAGACATAGGTTTCATGGACTGTTTCAGTGTGGTATCACATTACTACGTGATCCAAACCAGAAAAAGCCAGGAATCTGTACAACAAGTATGTGAAAAATGCGGAAGTATGACCGTGATGAAGGCAAATCCCAGGCGTAACCTAGACCTATCATGCGTTATCCTGTAAAATATTTATCAGGACCAGGTTTAATTGAATGTTTCAGTGTGGTACCACATTACTACGTGATCCAAACCAGGGAAAAAACCAGGATCCGTTCAACAAGTATAAGAAGAATGCGAAAGTATGTGTCTGATGAGGGAAAATCCCAGGCCTAACCTAGACCTAACATGCGTTATCATCTAAAATATTTATCGAGACCGGGTTGAATTGACTGTTTCAGGGCGGAACGACATTATTACCTGATCCAAACCAGTGAAAGCACAGAATCTGGCCAACAAGTTTGAGAAATATGCGAAAGTATGAGCCTGATGCGGGCAAATCCTGGACCTAACCCAGACCTAACATGCGTTACCCTCAAAAATATTGATCGAAACCAGGTTTAATCGACTGTTTCAGTGTTTTACCACATTACTACGTGATCAAAACCAGAAAAAACCCAGGATCTGTACAACAAGTATGAGAAGAATGCGAAGGTATGAGCCTGACGAGGGCAAATCCCAGACCTATCCCAGACCAAACATGAGTTATCCTCTAAAATATTGATCGAAACCAGGTTTTATGGACTGTTTCAGTGTGGTACCACATTACCACGTGATCCAAACAAGAAAAAGCCAGGGGTCTGTTCGACAAGTATGTGAAAAATGGGGAAATATGACCCTGATGAGGGCAAATCCCAGGACTAACCTAGACCGAACATGCGTTATCATCTAAAATATTGATCGAAACCAGGTTTAATGGACTGTTTCTGTGTGGTACCACATTACTACGTGATCCAGACTAGAAAAAAACCCAGGATCTGGCCAACAAGTATGAGAAATGTGCGAAAGTATGAGTCTGATGAGGGCAAATCCCAGGCCTAACCTAGACCTAACATGCGTTATCATCTAAAATATTGTTGCGACGGTATGAAGATGCCGCGCAATACCGCGAAATTGCATCGTCGCAATGGTGTGAAGAGGCTTTGCGATGAGGTGAAGCTGCCACACGAAAACGAGCGGATGCGAGATCCCGAGCGTTCCGGTTGCCGAGAAACCGGCAACGATTTTGAAGATTAGAATTACGACAGATCGCAAGGCGAACAGACGTATTGAAAAGCACTCTTGTTAATAAAGTTCCCAGTTTGCATTAGTTGTGTTACGTTGTGGTATTTTAATTGTGTTGTGTCAATATGAGTTATTGGAAGAAAGCCCCGCCCCGGCGCAACAGTGGTGCCAGAAGCGGGATTACGACTCGTTCTGCTGCCAGGGCGGAGACTTTTTCATCGTTGGAGGTGCTCTTGGAAGGACTACAGCGGAACATCGCAACGCAGTTCCAGGAGCAGCAACGTTTATTTGCTGAGGAACGGGAGCGAACCGAAGAGAGGCAGGCCGCGAAGGAGGCTGCCGCTTCGGCGAAGGAGGCTGCTGTGGAAGGAAGGATAAGGGCCATGGAGGATCGTTATCAGGTGCTTGCGGAGAATTTTAAAAATGTGATTGATAACCTGTCGGCCGCGGCGTTCCGTAGCGAGGATCGCGAGTCCAGCCTTGTTAATAATTTTGTTAGGGATAATCCTGTTGTTGCTGGACTCGCGATGCCTTCCACTTCGCAGTCGGCTCCTCCGTTGGAAGCGACTGGTGGATTTCTGGGGTACGTCCTAAAACCACCAGCGTTTGATGGAAGAGCTTGTTGGGAGGAGTACCGGGTGCAATTCGAGGCGATTGCGAAGGCGAATGGATGGGATGCACCAAGGAAAGCTTTGGCCTTGGTCGCATGTCTGGAGGGGCCCGCTCGGAGTGTTTTGACTACCCTTTCCGAGGAGTCGCGTTGTGATTTTGGTGTCTTGGTTTCCGCTTTGGAGTTCCGTTTCGGAACCAAGAATTTCGCGAATCTAAATTACGTGAAATTCCAAAATTATACTCAACGGAAGGGGGAGTCGATTTCTGATTTGGCTTCGGAGATTGAGAGGTTGGCGCAGGCTTCCTTTGGTGATTGTCCAATGGAAGTCAGGGATAAGCTGGCCGCCTCTCAGTTCGTCTCCGCCCTGGCCAATGAGGAAATGAGGAGGACGCTGAGGCTAGGCGGTTTCAATACTCTCAGGGCGGCTGTGATCAGAGCCCTGGAGATTGAGGCCGTCGAGTCTGTGGCCCCTGGTCCTTGCCGTGTTAAGGACTGCATTCAGGGTGTCACTTGTTTTCCCAAGGGAAAGTTGGAGAAGAGGACTGCTGGGAAGCCGGTCTCGGAGTGCTGGAACTGCGGACAGGAGGGACATTTACAGCGGAACTGCCCGAAGAAAAGGAGGAGAGAAGAGGCCCCCTAGAAGAAGGGAAACTGGAAGAAGTTGGCGTAGTGGGGCTCCCGCCGACTTCGTCTTCATCCGCCCACGTCGTGCGCAGGATCGCTGTCAAGGATTGTTCTTCCGTCGAGGAGGGAGAGTCTCGCAAGAGGAGATATCCGGACGAAGAAGAGGATACACCGGAAAAGGGGACTGAATGCGAAAGACCCATGGAGTGTTGGAACTGCGGGGAAACGGGACCTATGCGGTGGAATTGCCCCAGGAAGTACCAGCAGAAGGCGGCGTAGAAGGAGAATTGTTCCGCGTTGAAGGAATCGCCGAGATGATTTGGAAAATGAATCATCGTCATGGTCAACTGACTGCAATGGAAGGACCTTTTAAGAAGGGAAGAGGAGTACCCTTTGGAGGGATAAGGCTCGCCGGAGCACCTTCTCAGGGGATGGCGCTCGGCGGGGCATCTTTTGGAAGGATAAGGCTCGTGGGAGCACCTTTCGAAGGGATAAGGCTCGTCGCAGCACTCTTTGAAGGGATAGGGCTCGCCAGAGCACCTTCTGGAGGGATGGCGCTCGTCGGGGCATCTTTCGGAAGGATAGGGCTTATGGGAGCACCTTCTGAAGGGAAAGCGCTGTATGTTATGGGTTCCCTGCCAAGGTCTGTGCTGAAGGTGACAACAAGAAGGCGATGTGAAGAATCGGCTGGATAAGTTGGGTTTCCGTATAGTCCGTTTCCAAAAGTCCAAACCAAGGGTTGAGCATGTGAATCGACTGGCTCGGTACGATTCACGAGACGCCCCCTGCGAAGATATTGCGAGGTGAGGATCGAGGAAGATGGCCGACATCTTCGCCCAAGAAGAGGACGTTTCATCGCAGAAGGCGAGGATCGGGTTTTCCTACCGGCCGCGGAGGACTCTCCATTTCCGCAGGTCAGAACGGCCGGGGAAGTGCGATTCTCCCCGGGGAGGGTCGCCCCCCAGTCATGCTCGACTCTAATAGCGGAGTGGGGCACAGACGGTCGGACGGCGGAATTGTGGTATGTTCCACAACCGATCTTCGAGGAAATTCTCCTTGGAGATCGGGGAACATCCCATGGGAAGTTCTTTCGTGAGGCTGGGGGGAATCCGCATCCGGGAAGTCCTCAAGAAAGAAGCACGCAAGCCGCAAGAGTCAAGGGGAAGGGCGAGGAGCAGTCGGGATTTCCTCATCCTCGAAGATGTCTAAGTTCGGACGAAGTATTCCGAAGGTTACACCGGCGCCTTGCTCAAGGTTTTTGAGTGGTTTTCCTTGGGACGAAGGACGAATGTCAAGGTGCTGACTGTCTGATAAAGGCCACTCAGGTAAATGATCGACCTATTAGTTTATCTACTTTACAGGCAGAGGTGTACAGGTTCGACGCAGCTTCGCGACAACCCGGAGGTTAGGAGACTACGGGTGAAGTTGGCTGTTCGAACGGAATTTGCAGCGGTCGGGACGACCGCTCTGAAGGAAGAGGGAGCAGTGTTGCGACGGTATGAAGATGCCGCGCAATACCGCGAAATTGCATCGTCGCAATGGTGTGAAGAGGCTTTGCGATGAGGTGAAGCTGCCACACGAAAACGAGCGGATGCGAGATCCCGAGCCTTCCGGTTGCCGAGAAACCGGCAACGATTTTGAAGATTAGAATTACGACAGATCGCAAGGCGAACAGACGTATTGAAAAGCACTCTTGTTAATAAAGTTCCCAGTTTGCATTAGTTGTGTTACGTTGTGGTATTTTAATTGTGTTGTGTCAATATGAGTTATTGGAAGAAAGCCCCGCCCCGGCGCAACAATATTTATCGAGACCGGGTTGAATTGACTGTTTCAGGGCGGAACGACATTATTACGTGATCCAAACCAGTGAAAGCACAGAATCTGGCCAACAAGAATGAGAAATATGCGAAAGTATGACCCTGATGAGAGTAAATCCCAGACCTAACCAAGACCTAACATGCGTTATTCTCTAAAATATTGATCGAAACCAGGTTTAATGGACTGTTTCAGTGTGGCGCCACATTACTACGTGATCCAAACCAGAAAAAACCCAGGATCTCTTCAACAAGCATGTGAAGAATGCGAAGGTATGAGTCTGATGAGGGCAAATCCCAGGCCTAACCTAGACCTAACATGCGTTATCATCTAAAATATTGATCGAAACCAGGTTTAATGGACCGTTTCTGTGTTGTACCACATTACCACGCGATCCAGACTAGAAAAAACCCCATGATCTGACCAACAAGTATGAGAGATATGCGAAATCTTGAGACTGATGAGGGCAAATCCTAGGCCTAACCTAGACCTAACATGCGTTATCATCTAAAATATTTGTCGAGACCAGGTTGAAATGACTGTTTCAGGGCGGTACAACATTACTACGTGATCCAAACCAGTGAAAGCACAGAATCTGGCCAACAAGTTTGAGAAATATGCGAAAGTATGAGCCTGATGCGGGCAAATCCTGGACCTAACCCAGGCCTAACATGCGTTATCCTCTAAAATATTGATCGAGACCAGGTATATTTGACTGTTTCAGTGTGGTACTACATCAGTATGTGATCCAATCCAGAAAAAGCAACGGATCTGGCTAACAAGTATGAGAAATATGCGATAGTGTGAGCCTGATGAGGGCAAATCCCACACCTAGCCGTGTCCTAACCGGCGTTATCCTATAAGATGTTGGTCGAGACCTGGATTAATCGACTGTTTCAGTGTGGTACCACTTTACAACGTGATCCAAACCAGAAAAAGCCAGGGATCTGTACAACAAGTATGTGAAAAATGCGAACGTATGAGCCCGATGAGTGAAAATCCTAGACCTAACCCCGACCTAACATGCGTTATCCTCTAAAATATTTACCAAGACCAGGTTTAATTGACTGTTTCAGTGTGGCATCACATTACTACGTGATCCAAACCAGTGGGAGCCCAGTATCTGGCCAACAAGAATGAGAAATATACGAAAGTATGAGCCTGATGAGAGCAAATCCCAGACCTATCCCAGACCTAACATGCGTTATCATCTAAAATATTGATCAAAGCCAGGTTTAATGGACTGTTTCAGTGTGGTTCCACATTACTACGATATCCAAACCAGAAAAAGCCAGGGATCTGTTCAACAAGTATGTGAAGAATGCGAAAGTATGTGTCTGATGAGGGCAAATCCTAGCTCTAACCCAGACCTAACATGCGTTATCCTATAAAATGTTGATCGAGACCAGGATTAATCGACTGTTTCAGTGTGGTACCACTCTACAACGTGATCCAAACCAGAAAAAGCCAGGGATCTGTTCGAAAAGTATGTGAAATATGCGAAAGTATGACCCTGATGAGGGCAAATCCCAGGCGTAACCTGGACCTATCATGCGTTATCCTCTAAAGTATTTATCAAGACCAGGTTTAATGGACTGTTTCAGTGTGGTACCACATTACTACGTGATCCAGACCAGAAAAAAAGCCAGGCTCTGGCCAACAAGTATGAGAAATATGCGAAAGTATGAGTCTGATGAGGGCAAATCCCAGGCTTATCCTAGACCTAACATGCGTTATCATCTAAAATATTTATCGAGACCAGGTTGAATTGACTGTTTCAAGGCGGTACAACATTACTACGTGATCCAAACCAGTGAAAGCACAGAATCTGGCCAACAAGTTTGAGAAAAATGCGAAACTATGAGCCTGATGATGACAAATCCCAGACCTATCCCAGACCTAACATGCGTTATCCTCTCAAATATTTATCAAGACTAGGTTTTATTGAATGTTTCAGTGTGGTACCACATTACTACCTGATCCAAATCAGGGAAAAACACAGGATCCGTTCAACAAGTATGTGAAGAATGCGAAAGTATGAGCCAGATGAGGGCAAATCCCAGACCTATCCCAGACACAACTTGCGTTATCCTCTTAAGTATTGGTCGAGACCAGGTTTAGTCGACTGTTTCAGTGTGGTACCACATTACTACGTGATCCAACCAGAAAAAGCCCATGATCTGGCCAACAAGTATGAGAAATATGCGAAAGTATGAGCCTGATCTGGGCAAATCCTGGACCTAACCCAGACCTAACATGCGTTATCCTCTAAAATATTGACCGAGACTAGGTTTCATGGACTGTTCCAGTGTGGTACCACATTACTACGAGATCCAAACCTGAAATAACCCGGGATCTGTTCAACAAGTATGTGAGGAATGCGAAAGTATGGGTCTGATGGGGCAAATACCAGGCCTAACCTAGACCTAGCATGAGTTATCCTCTAAAATATTGATCGAAACCAGGTTTAATGGACTGTTTCAGTGTGGTACCACATTACCACGTGATCCCATCCAGAGAAAGCCCGGGATCGGGCCAACTAGTATGCGAAAAATGTGAAAGTATGAGCCAGATAAGGGCAAGTCCTAGACCTAACCCAGGCCTAACATGCGATATCCTCTAAAATATTGACCGGGTCTAGGTTTCATAGACTGTTTCAGTGTGGTACCACATTACTACGTGATCCAGACCAGAAAAAAACACAGGATCTGGCCAACAAGTATGAGAAATATGCGAAAGTATGAGTCTGATGAGGGCAAATCCCAGACCTATCCCAGACCTAACATGCGTTATCTTCTAAAATTTTTATCAGGATCGGGTTTAATTGAATGTTTCAGTGTGGTACCACATTACTACGTTATCCAAACCAGAAAAAGCCCGGGATCGGGCCAACTAGTATGCGAAAAATGTGAAAGTATGAGCCAGATAAGGGCAAATCCTAGACCTAACCCAGACCTAACATGCGATATCCTCTAAAATATAGACCGAGACTAGGTTTCATAGACTGTTTCAGTGGGGTACCACATTACTACGTGATCCAAACCAGTAAAACCCAGTATCTGTTCAACAAGCATGTGAAGAATGCGAAGGTATCACCATGATGAGGGCAAATCCCAGACCTATCCCAGATCTAACTTGCGTTGTCCTCTAAAATATTGATGGAAACCAGGTTTAATGGACTGGTTCTGTGTGGTACCACATTACTACGTGATCCAAACCAGAAAAAACCGAGGATCTGTTCAACAAGTATGTGAAAAATGCGAAAGTATGAGCCAGATGAGAGCAAATCACAGACCTATCCCAGACCCAACCTGCGTTATCCTCTAAAATATTGGTCGAGACCAAGTTTAGTCGACAGTTTCAGAGTTGTACCACATTACTACGTGATCCAACCTGAAAAAGCCCAGGATCTGGCCAACAAGTATGAGAAATATGCGAAAGTATGAGCCTGATGCGGGCAAATCCTGGACCTAACCCAGACCTAACATGCGTTATCCTCTAAAATATTGACCGAGACATAGGTTTCATGGACTGTTTCAGTGTGGTATCACATTACTACGTGATCCAAACCAGAAAAAGCCAGGAATCTGTACAACAAGTATGTGAAAAATGCGGAAGTATGACCGTGATGAAGGCAAATCCCAGGCGTAACCTAGACCTATCATGCGTTATCCTGTAAAATATTTATCAGGACCAGGTTTAATTGAATGTTTCAGTGTGGTACCACATTACTACGTGATCCAAACCAGGGAAAAAACCAGGATCCGTTCAACAAGTATAAGAAGAATGCGAAAGTATGTGTCTGATGAGGGAAAATCCCAGGCCTAACCTAGACCTAACATGCGTTATCATCTAAAATATTTATCGAGACCGGGTTAAATTGACTGTTTCAGGGCGGAACGACATTATTACCTGATCCAAACCAGTGAAAGCACAGAATCTGGCCAACAAGTTTGAGAAATATGCGAAAGTATGAGCCTGATGCGGGCAAATCCTGGACCTAACCCAGACCTAACATGCGTTACCCTCAAAAATATTGATCGAAACCAGGTTTTATGGACTGTTTCAGTGTGGTACCACATTACCACGTGATCCAAACAAGAAAAAGCCAGGGGTCTGTTCGACAAGTATGTGAAAAATGGGGAAATATGACCCTGATGAGGGCAAATCCCAGGACTAACCTAGACCGAACATGCGTTATCATCTAAAATATTGATCGAAACCAGGTTTAATGGACTGTTTCTGTGTGGTACCACATTACTACGTGATCCAGACTAGAAAAAAACCCAGGATCTGGCCAACAAGTATGACAAATGTGCGAAAGTATGAGTCTGATGAGGGCAAATCCCAGGCCTAACCTAGACCTAACATGCGTTATCATCTAAAATATTTATCGAGACCGGGTTGAAATGACTGTTTCAGGGCGGTACAACATTACTACGTGATCCAAACCAGTGAAAGCACTGAATCTGGCTAACAAGTATGAGAAATATGCGATAGTGTGAGCCTGATGAGGGCAAATCCCACACCTAGCCGTGTCCTAACCGGCGTTATCCTATAAGATGTTGGTCGAGACCTGGATTAATCGACTGTTTCAGTGTGGTACCACTTTACAACGTGATCCAAACCAGAAAAAGCCAGGGATCTGTACAACAAGTATGTGAAAAATGCGAACGTATGAGCCCGATGAGTGAAAATCCTAGACCTAACCCCGACCTAACATGCGTTATCCTCTAAAATATTTACCAAGACCAGGTTTAATTGACTGTTTCAGTGTGGCATCACATTACTACGTGATCCAAACCAGTGGGAGCCCAGTATCTGGCCAACAAGAATGAGAAATATGCGAAAGTATGAGCCTGATGAGAGCAAATCCCAGACCTATCCCAGACCTAACATGCGTTATCATCTAAAATATTGATCAAAGCCAGGTTTATTGGACTGTTTCAGTGTGGTACCACATTACTACATGATCCAAACCAGAAAAACCCAGGATCTATTCAACAAGCATGTGAAGAATGCGAAGGTATGAGTCTGATGAGGGCAGATCCTAGAACTAACCGAGACCTAACATGCGTTATCCTCTAAAATATTGATCGAAACCAGGTATAGTTGACTGTTTCTGTGTGGTACCACTTTACTACGTTATCCAAACCAGAAAAAGCCAGGGATCTGTTCAACAAGTATGTGAAGAATGCGAAAGTATCTGTCTGATGAGGGCAAATCCTAGCTCTAACCCAGACCTAACATGCGTTATCATCTAAAATATTGATCGAAACCAGGTTTAATCGACTGTTTCAGAGTGGTACCACATTACTACGTGATCCAAACCAGAAGAAAAACCAGGATCTGGCCAACAAGTATGAGAAATATGCGAAAGTATGAGTCTGATGAGGGCAAATCCCAGGCCTAACCTAGACCTAACATGCGTTATCATCTAAAATATTGATCGAAACCAGGTTTAATGGACCGTTTCTGTGTGGTACCACATTACTACGCGATCCAGACTAGAAAAAAACCCAGGATCTGGCCAACAAGTTCGAGAAATATGCGAAAGTATGAATCTAATGAGGGCAAATCCTAGGCCTAACCCAGACCTAACATGCGTTATCATCTAAAATATTTATCGAGACCAGGTTGAATTGACTGTCTCAGGTCGGTCCAACATTACTACGTGATCCAAACCAGAATAAGCCAGGGATCTGTTCAACAAGAATGTGAAAAACGCGAATGTATGACCCTGATGAGAGTAAATCCCAGACCTAACCAAGACCTAACATGCGTTATTCTCTAAAATATTGATCGAAACCAGATTTAATGGACTGTTTCAGTGTGGCGCCACATTACTACGTGATCCAAACCAGAAAAAACCCAGGATCTCTTCAACAAGCATGTGAAGAATGCGAAGGTATGAGTCTGATGAGGGCAAATCCCAGGCCTAACCTAGACCTAACATGCGTTATCATCTAAAATATTGATCGAAACCAGGTTTAATGGACCGTTTCTGTGTTGTACCACATTACCACGCGATCCAGACTAGAAAAAACCCCATGATCTGACCAACAAGTATGAGAGATATGCGAAATCTTGAGACTGATGAGGGCAAATCCTAGGCCTAACCTAGACCTAACATGCGTTATCATCTAAAATATTTGTCGAGACCAGGTTGAAATGACTGTTTCAGGGCGGTACAACATTACTACGTGATCCAAACCAGTGAAAGCACAGAATCTGGCCAACAAGTTTGAGAAATATGCGAAAGTATGAGCCTGAAGCGGGCAAATCCTGGACCTAACCCAGGCCTAACATGCGTTATCCTCTAAAATATTGATCGAGACCAGGTATATTTGACTATTTCAGTGTGGTACTACATCAGTATGTGATCCAATCCTGAAAAAGCAACGGATCTGGCTAACAAGTATGAGAAATATGCGATAGTATGAGCCTGATGAGGGCAAATCCCACACCTAGCCGTGTCCTAACCGGCGTTATCCTATAAGATGTTGGTCGAGACCTGGATTAATCGACTGTTTCAGTGTGGTACCACTTTACAGCGTGATCCAAACCAGAAAAAGCCAGGGATCTGTACAAGAAGTATGTGAAAAATGCGAACGTATGAGCCTGATGAGGACAAATCCCAGGCGTATCCTATACCTATCATGCGTTACGCTCTAAAATATTGATCGAACCCAGGTTTAATGGGCTGTATCAGTGTGATACCACATTACCACGTGATCCATACCAGGAGAAACCCAGGATCAGTTCAACAAGTATGTGAAAAATGCGAACGTATGAGCCCGATGAGTGAAAATCCTAGACCTAACCCCGACCTAACATGCGTTATCCTCTAAATATTTACCAAGACCAGGTTTAATTGACTGTTTCAGTGTGGCATCACATTACTACGTGATCCAAACCAGAAAAAGCCCAGGAGCTGGCCAACAAGTATGAGAAATATGCGAAAGTACGAGCCTGATGTGGGCAAATCCTGGACCTAACCCAGACCAAACATGCGTTATCCTCTTAAATATTGATCGAGACCAGATATAATTGGCTGTTGCAGTGTGGTACTACATCATTATGTGATCCAATCCAGAAAAGGCAACGGATCTGGCCAACAGGTATGAGAAATATGCGAAAGTATGAGCCTGATGAGGGCAAATCCCACACCTAACCGAGTCCTAACCGGCGTTATCCTCTAAAATGTTGATCGTGACCAGGTTTAATCGACTGTTTTAGTGTGGTACCACATTACTACCTGATCCAAATCTGAAATAACCCAGGATCTGTTCAACAAGTATGTGAAGAAAGAGAAAGTATCAGTCTGATGAGGGCAAATCCCACACCTAACCGAGTCCTAACCGGCGTTATCCTCTAAAATGTTGATCGTGACCAGGTTTAATCGACTGTTTCAGTGTGGTACCACATTACTACCTGATCCAAATCAGAAATAACCCAGGATCTGTTCAACAAGAATGTGAAGAATGAGAAAGTATGAGTCTGATGAGGGCAAATCCCAGGCCTAACCTGGACCTAACATGCGTTATCCTCCAAAATATTGATCGAAACCAGGTTTCATGGATTGTTTCAGTGTGATACCACATTACCACGTGATCCAAACCAGAAAAAGCAATGGATCTGGCTAACAAGTATGAGAAATATGCGTCAGTATGAGCCTGATGAGGGCAAATCCCACACCTAACCGTGTCCTAACCGGCGTTATCCTATAAAATGTTGATCGAGACCAGGATTAATCGACTGTTTCAGTGTGGTACCACTTTACAACGTGATCCAAACCAGAAAAAGCCAGGGATCTGTTCGAAAAGTATGTGAAATATGCGAAAGTATGACCCTGATGAGGGCAAATCCCAGGCGTAACCTGGACCTATCATGCGTTATCCTCTAAAATATTTATCAAGACCAGGTTTAATTGATTGCTTCAGTGTGGTACCACATTACTACGTGATCCAGACCAGAAAAAAAGCCAGGATCTGGCCAACAAGTATGAGAAATATGCGAAAGTATGAGTCTGATGAGGGCAAATCCCAGGCTTAACCTAGACCTAACATGCGTTATCATCTAAAATATTTATCGAGACCAGGTTGAATTGACTGTTTCAAGGCGGTACAACATTACTACGTGATCCAAACCAGAAAAACCCAGGATCTGTTCAACAAGCATGTGAAGAATGCGAAGGTATGTGTCTGATGAGGGCAGATCCCAGACCTATCCCAGACCTAACATGCGTTATCCTCTAAAATATTGATGAAACCAGGTTTCGTGAACTGTTTCAGTGTGATACCACATTACCACGTGATCCAAACCAGAGAAAGCAACGGATCTGGCTGACAAGTATGAGGAATATGCGACAGTATGAGCCTGATGAGGGCAAATCCCACACCTAGCCGTGACGTAACCGGCGTTATCCTATAAAATGTTGGTCGAGACCTGTATTAATCGACTGTTTCAGTGTGGTACCACCTTACAACGTGATCCAAACCAGAAAAAGCCAGGGATCTGTACAAAAAGTATGTGAAAAATGCGAACGTATGAGCCTGATGTGGACAAATCCCAGGCGTATCCTAGACCTATCATGCGTATCGCTCTAAAATATTGATCGAAACCAGGTTTAATGGGCTGTTTCAGTGTGATACCGCATTACCACATGATTCAAACATGAAAAAGCCAGGGATCTGTTCAACAAGTATGTGAAAAATGCGAAAATATGACCCTGATGAGGGCAAATCCCAGACCTATCCCAGACCTAACTTGTGTTGTCCTACAAAATATTGATAGAGACCAGGATTAATAGACTGTTTCAGTGTGGTACCACTTTTCTACGTGATCCAAACCAGAAAAAGCCAGGGATCTGTTCAACAAGTATGTGAAATATGCGAAAGTATGTGTCTGATGAGGGCAAATCCCAGGCGTAACCTTGACCTATCATGCGTTACGCTCTAAAATATTGATCGAAACCAGGTTCAATGGGCTGTATCAGTGTGATACCACATTACCACGAGATCCAAACCAGGAGAAACCCAAGATCTGTTCAACAAGTATGTGAAAAATGCGAACGTATGAGCCTGATGAGGGAAAATCCTAGACCTAACCCCGACCTAACATGCGTTATCCTCTAAAATATTTATCTAGACCAGGTTTAATTGACTGTTTCAGTGTGGCATCACATTACTACGTGATCCAAACCAGAAAAATACCCAGGACCTGTTCAACAAGCATGTGAAGAATGCGAAGGTATCACCCTGATGAGGGCAAATCCCAGACCTATCCCAGACCTAACTTGCGTTGTCCTCTAAAATATTGATGGAAACCAGGTTTAATGGACTGGTTCTGTGTGGTACCACATTACTACGTGATCCAAACCAGAAAAAACCGAGGATCTGTTCAACAAGTATGTGAAAAATGCGAAAGTATCACCCTGATGAGGGCAAATCCCAGACCTATCCCAGACCTAACTTGCGTTGTCCTCTAAAATATTGATGGAAACCAGGTTTAATGGACAGTTTCAGTGTGGAACCACATTACTACGAGATCAAAACCAGAAAAAAACCCAGGATCTGTACAACAAGTATGAGAAGAATGCGTAGGTATGAGCCTGACGAGGGCAAATCCCAGACCTATCCCAGACCAAACATGCGTTATCCTCTAAAATATTGATCGAAACCAGGTTTAATGGACTTTTTCAGTGTGGTACCACATTAGTACGTGATCGAAACCAGAATAAGCCAGGGATCTGTTCAACAAGAATGTGAAAAACGCGAAAGTATGAGTCTGATGAGGGCAAATCCCAGGCCTAACCTAGACCTAACATGCGATATCCTCTGAAATATTGATCGAAACCAGGTTTCATGGACTGTTTCAGTGTGATACCACATTACCACGTGATCCAAACCAGAAAAAGCAACGGATCTGGCTAACAAGTATGAGAAATATGCGACAGTATGAGCCTGATGGGGGCAAATCCGACACCTAACCGTGTCCTAACCGGCGCTATCCTCAAATGTTGAACGAGACCAGGATTAATCGACTGTTTCAGTGTGGTACCACATTACTACGTGATCCAAACCAGAAAAAACCCAGGATCTGTTCAACAAGCATGGGAAGAAGGCGAAGGTATGAGTCTGATGAGGGCAGATTCCAGACCTATCCCAGACCTATCATGCGTTATCGTCTAAAATATTGATCAAAACCAGGTTTAATGGACTGTTTCAGTGTGGTACCACTTTACTACGTGATCCAAACCAGAAAAAGCCAGGGATCTGTTCAACAAGTATGAGAAATATGCGAAAGTATGAGACTGATGAGGGCCAATCCCAGGCCTAACCTAGACCTAACATGCGTTATCCTCTAAAATATTGATCGATACCAGGTTTCATGGACTGTTTCAGTGTGATACCACATTACCATGTGATCCAAACCAGAAAAAGCAACGGATCTGGCTAAAAAGTATGAGAAATATGCGACAGTATGAGCCTGATGAGGGCAAATCCCACACCCAACCGTGTCCTAACCGGCGTTATCCTATAAAATGTTGATCGAGACCAGGATTAATCGACTGTTTCAGTGTGGTACCACTTTACAACGAGATCCAAACCAGAAAAAGCCAGGGATCTGTACAACAGGTATGTGAAAAATGCGAACGTATGAGCCTGACGAGGGCAAATCCCAGACTTATCCCAGACATAACATGCGTTATCCTCTAAAATATTGGTCGAAACCAGGTTTCGTGGACTATTTCAGTGTGATACCACAGTACCACGTGACCCAAACCAGAAAAAGCAATGCATCTGGCTAACAAGTATGAGAAATATGCGACAGTATGAGCCTGATGAGAGCAAATCCGACACCTAACCTTGTCATAACCGGCGTTATCCTATAAAATGTTGAACGAGACCAGGTTTAATGGACTGTTACAGTGATGTACTACATTACTACGTGATCCAAACCAGAAAAACCCAGGATCTGTTCAACAAGCATGTGAAGAATGCGAAGGTATGAGTCTGATGAGGGCAAATCCCACACCTAACCGAGTCCGAACCGGCGTTATCCTCTAAAATATTGATCGAAACCAATATAGTGGACTGTTTCAGTGTGCTACCACATTACTACGTGATCCAAACCAGAAAAAACCCAGTATCCGTTCAACAAGTATGTGAAGAATGCGAAAGTATGTGTCTGATGACGGAAAATCCCAGGCCTAACGTAGACCTAACATGCGTTACCCTCAAAAATATTTATCAAGACCAGGTTTTATCGACTGTTTCAGTGTGGTACCACATTACTATGTGATCCAAACCAGAAAAAAACCCAGGATCTGTACAACAAGTATGTGAAGAATGCGAAAGTATGAGCCTGACGGGGGCAAATCCCAGACCTATCCCAGACCTAACTTGCGTTATCCTCTAAAATATTGATCGAAACTAGGTTTAATTTACAGTTTCAGTGTGGTACCACACTACTACGTGATCCAATCCAGATAAAACCCAGGATCCGCTTAGCAAGTATGTGAAGAATGCGAAAGTATGTATCTGGTGAGGGCAAATCCCAGGCCTAACCTAGACAGAACATGTGTTATCCTCTAAAATATTGATCGAAACCAGGTTTAATGGACTGTTTCAGTGTGCTACCACATTACTACGTGATCCAAACCAGAAAAAACCCGGAATCCGTTCAACAAGTATGTGAAGAATGCGAAAGTATGTGTCTGATGAGGGCAAATCCCAGGCCTAACCTTGACAGAACATGCGTTATCCTCTAAAATATTGATCGAAACCAGGTTTAATGGACTGTTTCAGTGTGCTACCACATTACTACGTGATCCAAACCAGAAAAAACCCAGGATCCGTTCAACAAGTATGTGAAGAATGCGAATGTATGTGTCTGATGAGGGCAAATCCTAGGCCTAACCTAGACAGAACATGCGTTATCCTCTAAAATATTGATCGAAACCAGGTTTAATGGACTGTTTCAGTGTGCTACCACATTACTACGTGATCCAAACCAGATAAAACCCAGGATCCGTTCAACAAGTATGTGAAGAATGCGAAAGTATGTGTCTGATGAGGGCAAATCCTAGGCCTAACCTAGACAGAACATGCGTTATCCTCTAAAACATTGTTCGAAACCAGGTTTAATGGACTGTTTCAGTGTGCTACCACATTACTACGTGATCCAAACCAGATAAAACCCAGGATCCGTTCAACAAGTATGTGAAGAATGCGAAAGTATGTATCTGATGAGGGCAAATCCCAGGCCTAACCTAGACAGAACATGCGTTATCCTCTAAAACATTTATCAAGACCAGGTTTAATGGACTGTTTCAGTGTGCTACCACATTACTACGTGATCCAAACCAGATAAAACCCAGGATCCGTTCAACAAGTATGTGAAGAATGCGAAAGTATGTATCTGATGAGGGCAAATCCCAGGCCTAACCTAGACAGAACATGCGTTATCCTCTAAAACATTTATCAAGACCAGGTTTAATTGAATGTATCAGTGTGGTACCACATTACTACGTGATCCAAACCACAAAAAACCCAGGAACCGTTCAACAAGTATGTGACGAATGCGAAAGTATGTGTCTGATGAGGGCAAATCCCAGGCATAACCTAGATCCAGCATGCGTTATCCTCAAAAATATTGATCGAAACCAGGTTTAATGGACTGTTTCAGTGTGGTACCACAATACTACGGGATCCAAACCAGAAAAATACCCAGGATCCGTTCAACTAGTATGTGAAGAATGCGAAAGTATGTGTCTGATGAGGGCAAATCCTAGGCCTAACCTAGACAGAACATGCGTTATCCTCTAAAATATTGATCGAAACCAGGTTTAATGGACTGTTTCAGTGTGCTACCACATTACTACCTGATCCAAACCAGATAAAACCCAGGATCCGTTCAACAAGTATGTGAAGAATGCGAAAGTATGTATCTGATGAGGGCAAATCCCAGGCCTAACCTAGACCTAAGATGAGTAATCCTCAAAAATATTGATCGAAAACAGGTTTAATCGACTGTTTCAGTGTGGTACTACATTACTATGTGATCCAAACCAGAAAAAAACCCAGGATCTGTACAACAAGTATATGAAGAATGCGAAAGTATGGGCCTGACGAGGGCAAATCCCGGACCTATCCCAGACATAACTTGCGTTATCTTCTAAAATATTGATCGAGAACAGGTTTAACCGACTATTTCAGTGTGGTACCACATTACTGCGTGATCCAAACCAGAAAAATACCCAGGATCTGTTCAACAAGTATGTGAAGAACGCGGAAATATGACCCTGATGAGGGCAAATCCCGGGCCTAACCTAGACCTAACATGCGTTATCCTCAAAGATATTGACCGAAACCAGGTTTAATCGACTGTTTCAGTGTGGTACCACATTACTACCTGATCCAAACTAGAAAAATACCCAGGATCTGTTCAACAAGTATGTGAAGAACGCGAAAATATGACCCTGATGAGGGCAAATCCCAGACCTATACCAGACCTAACTTGCGTTTTCCTCTAAAATATTGATCGAAACTGGGTTTAATTTACTGTTTCAGAGTGGTACCACAATACTACGTGATCCAATCCAGAAAAAGCCCAGGATCTAGCCATGAAGTATGAGAAATATGCGAAATTATGAGCCTGATTAGGGCAAATCCTAGACATAACCCAGATCTAACATGCGTTATCCTCTAAAATATTTATCAAGACCAGGATTAATTGAATGTTTCAGTGTGGTACCACAATACTACGGGATCCAAACCAGAAAAAGCCCAGAATCTGGCCACCAAGTATGAGAAATATGCGAATGTACGAGCCTGATCAGGGCAAATCCCAGACCTAACTTGCGTTGTCCTCTAAAATATTGATCGAAACCAGGTTTAATCGACTGTTTCAGTGTGGTACCACATTACTATGTGATCCAAACCAGAAAAATACCCAGGATCTGTTCAACAAGTATGTTAAGAACGCGGAAATATGACCCTGATGAGGGCAAATCCAAGACCTATCCCAGACCTAACTTGCGTTGTCCTCTAAAATATTGATGGAATCCAGGTTTAATCGACTGTTTCAGTGTGGTACCACATTACTACGTGATCCAAACCAGAAAAAACCCAGGATCTGTTCAACATGTATGTGGAAAATGCGAAAGTATGTGTCTGATGAGGGCAAATCCCAGGCCTAACCTAGGCAGGACATGCGTTATCCTCTAAAATATTGATCGAAAGCAGGTTTAATCGACTGTTTCAGTGTGGTACTACATTACTACCTGATCCAAACCAGAAAAATTCCCAGGATCTGTTCAACAAGTATGTGAAGAACGCGAAAATATGACCCTGATGAGGGCAAATCCAAGACCTATCCCAGACCTAACTTGCGTTGTCCTCTAAAATATTGATGGAATGCAGGTTTAATCGACTGTTTCAGTGTGGTACCACATTACTACGTGATCCAAACCAGAAAAAACCCAGGATCTGTTCAACATGTATGTGGAAAATGCGAAAGTATGTGTCTGATGAGGGCAAATCCCAGGCCTAACCTAGGCAGGACATGCGTTATCCTCTAAAATATTGATCGAAAGCAGGTTTAATCGACTGTTTCAGTGTGGTACCACAATACTACGGGATCCAAACCAGAAAAAGCCTAGAATCTGGCCACCAAGTATGAGAAATATGCGAATGTACGAGCCTGATCAGGGCAAATCCCAGACCTAACTTGCGTTGTCCTCTAAAATATTGATCGAAACCAGGTTTAATCGACTGTTTCAGTGTGGTACCACATTACTATGTGATCCAAACCAGAAAAATACCCAGGATCTGTTCAACAAGTATGTGAAGAACGCGAAAATATGACCCTGATGAGGGCAATTCCCGGACCTATCCCAGACCTAACTTGCGTTGTCCTCTAAAATATTGATCGAAACCGGGTTTAATGGACTGTTTCAGTGTGGTACCACAATACTACGGGATCCAAACCAGAAAAAGCCTAGAATCTGGCCACCAAGTATGAGAAATATGCGAAAGTACGAGCCTGATCAGGGCAAATCCCAGACCTATACCAGACCTAACTTGCGTTGTCCTCTAAAATATTGATGGAAACCAGGTTTCATTGACTGTTTCAGTGTGGTACCACATTACTACGTGATCCAATCCAGAAAAAGCCCTGGATCTAGCCATCATGTATGAGAAATATGCGAAGGTATGAGCCTGATGAGGGCAAATCCTAAACCTAACCCTGACCTAACATGCGTTATCCTCTAAAATATTTATCAAGACCAGGTTTAATTGAATGTTTCAGTGTGGTACCACATTACTACGTGATCCAAACCTGAAAAAACCCAGGATCTGTTCAACAAGTATGTGGAGAATGCGAAAGTATGTGTCTGATGAGGGCAAATCCCAGGCCTAACCTAGACATAACATGCGTTATCCTCTAAAATATTGATCGAAACCAGGTCAAATGGACTGTTTCAGTGTGGTACCACATTACTACAGGATCCAAACCAGAAAAAAACCCAGGATCTGTACAACAAGTAGTGTGAAGAACGCGGAAATATGACCCTGATGAGGGCAAATCCAAGACCTATCCCAGACCTTACTTGCGTTGTCCTCTAAAATATTGATGGAATCCAGGTTTAATCGACTGTTTCAGTGTGGTACCACATTACTACGTGATCCAAACCAGAAAAAACCCAGGATCTGTTCAACATGTATGTGGAAAATGCGAAAGTATGTGTCTGATGAGGGCAAATCCCAGGCCTAACCTAGGCAGGACATGCGTTATCCTCTAAAATATTGATCGAAAGCAGGTTTAATCGACTGTTTCAGTGTGGTACTACATTACTACCTGATCCAAACCAGAAAAATTCCCAGGATCTGTTCAACAAGTATGTGAAGAACGCGAAAATATGACCCTGATGAGGGCAAATCCAAGACCTATCCCAGACCTAACTTGCGTTGTCCTCTAAAATATTGATGGAATCCAGGTTTAATTGACTGTTTCAGTGTGGTACCACATTACTACGTGATCCAATCCAGAAAAAGCCCTGGATCTAGCTATCAAGTATGAGTAACATGCGAAAGTATGAGCCTGATGAGGGCAAATCCTAGACCTAACCCAGACCTAACATGCGTTATCCTCTAAAATATTTATCAAGACCAACTTTAATTGAATGTTTCAGTGTGCTACCACATTACTACGTGATCAAAACCTGTAAAAACCCAGGATCTGTTTAACAAGTATGTGGAGAATGCGAAAGTATGTATCTGGTGAGGGCAAATCCCAGGCCTAACCTAGACAGAACATGTGTTATCCTCTAAAATATTGATCGAAACCAGGTTTAATGGACTGTTTCAGTGTGCTACCACATTACTACGTGATCCAAACCAGATAAAACCCAGGATCCGTTCAACAAGTATGTGAACAATGCGAAAGTATGTATCTGATGAGGGCAAATCCCAGGCCTAACCTAGACCTAACATGCGTTACTCTCAAAAATACTGATCGTAACCAGGTTTAATCGACTGTTTCAGTGTGGTACCACATTGCTACGTGATCCAAACCAGAAAAAACCCAGGATCTGTTCAACATGTATGTGGAAAATGCGAAAGTATGTGTCTGATGAGGGCAAATCCCAGGCCTAACCTAGGCAGGACATGCGTTATCCTCTAAAATATTGATCGAAAGCAGGTTTAATCGACTGTTTCAGTGTGGTACTACATTACTACCTGATCCAAACCAGAAAAATTCCCAGGATCTGTTCAACAAGTATGTGAAGAACGCGAAAATATGACCCTGATGAGGGCAAATCCAAGACCTATCCCAGACCTAACTTGCGTTGTCCTCTAAAATATTGATGGAATCCAGGTTTAATTGACTGTTTCAGTGTGGTACCACATTACTACGTGATCCAATCCAGAAAAAGCCCTGGATCTAGCTATCAAGTATGAGTAACATGCGAAAGTATGAGCCTGATGAGGGCAAATCCTAGACCTAACCCAGACCTAACATGCGTTATCCTCTAAAATATTTATCAAGACCAACTTTAATTGAATGTTTCAGTGTGGTACCACATTACTACGTGATCAAAACCTGTAAAAACCCAGGATCTGTTTAACAAGTATGTGGAGAATGCGAAAGTATGTGTCTGATGAGGGCAATTCCCAGGCCTAACCTAGACATAAAATGCGTTGTCCTCGAAAATATTGATCGAAACCAGGTTTAATCGACTGCTTCAGTGTGGTACCACATTACTACAGGATCCAAACTAGAAAAAGTCCAGAATCTGTTCAACAAGTATATGAAAAACGCGAAACTATGAGCCTGATGAGGGCAAATCCCAGACCTATCCCACACCCAACATGCGTTATCCTCTAAAACATTCATCAAGACCAGGTTTAATTGAATGTATCAGTGTGGTACCACATTACTACGTGATCAAAACCTGTAAATACCCAGGACCTGTTTAACAAGTATGTGGAGAATGCGAAAGTATGTGTCTGATGAGGGCAATTCCCAGGCCTAACCTAGACATAAAATGCGTTGTCCTCTAAAATATTGATCGAAACCAGGTTTAATCGACTGCTTCAGTGTGGTACCACATTACTACAGGATCCAAACTAGAAAAAGTCCAGAATCTGTTCAACAAGTAGGTGAAAAACGCGGAACTATGAGCCTGATGAGGGCAAATCCCAGACCTATCCCACACCCAACATGCGTTATCCTCTAAAACATTCATCAAGACCAGGTTTAATTGAATGTATCAGTGTGGTACCACATTACTACGTGATCCAAACCACAAAAAACCCAGGAACCGTTCAACAAGTATGTGACGAATGCGAAAGTATGTGTCTGATGAGGGCAAATCCCAGGCCTAACCTAGATCTAGCATGCGTTATCCTCAAAAATATTGATCGAAACCAGGTTTAATGGACTGTTTCAGTGTGGTACCACAATACTACGGGATCCAAACCAGAAAAATACCCAGGATCCGTTCAACTAGTATGTGAAGAATGCGAAAGTATGTGTCTGATGAGGGCAAATCCTAGGCCTAACCTAGACAGAACATGCGTTATCCTCTAAAATATTGATCGAAACCAGGTTTAATGGACTGTTTCAGTGTGCTACCACATTACTACGTGATCCAAACCAGATAAAACCCAGGATCCGTTCAACAAGTATGTGAAGAATGCGAAAGTATGTATCTGATGAGTGAAAATCCCAAACCTAACCTAGACCTAACATGCGTTATCCTCAAAAATACTCATCGAAACCTGGTTTAATCGATTGTTTCAGTGTGGTACCACATTACTACCTGACCCAAACCAGAAAAAACCCAGGATCTGTTCAACAAGTATGTGAAGAATGCGAAAGTATGAGTCTGATGAGTGAAAATCCCAGACCTATCCCAGACCAAACTTGCGTTGTCCTCTAAAATATTGATGGAAACCAGGTTTCATTGACTGTTTCAGTGTGGTACCACATTACTACGTGATCAAATCCAGAAAAAGCCCTGGATCTAGCCATCAAGTATGAGTAATATGCGAAAGTATGAGCCTGATGGGGGCAAATCCTAGACCTAACCCAGACCTAACATGCGTTATCCTCTCAAATATTTATCAAGACCAGGTTTAATTGAATGCTTCAGTGTGGTACCACATTACTACGTGATTCGAACCAGAAAAAAACCCAGGATCTGTTCAACAAGTATGTGAAGTATGCGAAAGTATGAGCCTGATGAGGGCAAATCCTAGACCTAACCCAGACCTAACATGCGTTATCCTCTAAAATATTTATCAAGACCAACTTTAATTGAATGTTTCAGTGTGGTACCACATTACTACGTGATCAAAACCTGTAAAAACCCAGGACCTGTTTAACAAGTATGTGGAGAATGCGAAAGTATGTGTCTGATGAGGGCAATTCCCAGGCCTAACCTAGACATAAAATGCGTTGTCCTCTAAAATATTGATCGAAACCAGGTTTAATCGACTGCTTCAGTGTGGTACCACATTACTACCTGACCCAAACCAGAAAAAACCCAGGATCTGTTCAACAAGTATGTGAAGAATGCGAAAGTATGAGTCTGATGAGTGAAAATCCCAGACCTATCCCAGACCAAACTTGCGTTGTCCTCTAAAATATTGATGGAAACCAGGTTTCATTGACTGTTTCAGTGTGGTACCACATTACTACGTGATCCAATCCAGAAAAAGCCCTGGATCTAGCCATCATGTATGAGAAATATGCGAAGGTATGAGCCTGATGAGGGCAAATCCTAAACCTAACCCAGACCTAACATGCGTTATCCTCTAAAATATTTATCAAGACCAGGTTTAATTGAATGTTTCAGTGTGGTACCACATTACTACGTGATCCAAACCTGAAAAAACCCAGGATCTGTTCAACAAGTATGTGGAGAATGCGAAAGTATGTGTCTGATGAGGGCAAATCCCAGGCCTAACCTAGACATAACATGCGTTATCCTCTAAAATATTGATCGAATCCAGGTTAAATGGACTGTTTCAGTGTGGTACCACATTACTACAGGATCCAAACCAGAAAAAAACCCAGGATCTGTACAACAAGTAGTGTGAAGAACGCGGAAATATGACCCTGATGAGGGCAAATCCAAGACCTATCCCAGACCTAACTTGCGTTGTCCTCTAAAATATTGATGGAATCCAGGTTTAATTGACTGTTTCAGTGTGGTACCACATTACTACGTGATCCAATCCAGAAAAAGCCCTGGATCTAGCTATCAAGTATGAGTAACATGCGAAAGTATGAGCCTGATGAGGGCAAATCCTAGACCTAACCCAGACCTAACATGCGTTATCCTCTAAAATATTTATCAAGACCAACTTTAATTGAATGTTTCAGTGTGGTACCACATTACTACGTGATCAAAACCTGTAAAAACCCAGGATCTGTTTAACAAGTATGTGGAGAATGCGAAAGTATGTGTCTGATGAGGGCAATTCCCAGGCCTAACCTAGACATAAAATGCGTTGTCCTCGAAAATATTGATCGAAACCAGGTTTAATCGACTGCTTCAGTGTGGTACCACATTACTACAGGATCCAAACTAGAAAAAGTCCAGAATCTGTTCAACAAGTATATGAAAAACGCGAAACTATGAGCCTGATGAGGGCAAATCCCAGACCTATCCCACACCCAACATGCGTTATCCTCTAAAACATTCATCAAGACCAGGTTTAATTGAATGTATCAGTGTGGTACCACATTACTACGTGATCAAAACCTGTAAATACCCAGGACCTGTTTAACAAGTATGTGGAGAATGCGAAAGTATGTGTCTGATGAGGGCAATTCCCAGGCCTAACCTAGACATAAAATGCGTTGTCCTCTAAAATATTGATCGAAACCAGGTTTAATCGACTGCTTCAGTGTGGTACCACATTACTACAGGATCCAAACTAGAAAAAGTCCAGAATCTGTTCAACAAGTAGGTGAAAAACGCGGAACTATGAGCCTGATGAGGGCAAATCCCAGACCTATCCCACACCCAACATGCGTTATCCTCTAAAACATTCATCAAGACCAGGTTTAATTGAATGTATCAGTGTGGTACCACATTACTACGTGATCCAAACCACAAAAAACCCAGGAACCGTTCAACAAGTATGTGACGAATGCGAAAGTATGTGTCTGATGAGGGCAAATCCCAGGCCTAACCTAGATCTAGCATGCGTTATCCTCAAAAATATTGATCGAAACCAGGTTTAATGGACTGTTTCAGTGTGGTACCACAATACTACGGGATCCAAACCAGAAAAATACCCAGGATCCGTTCAACTAGTATGTGAAGAATGCGAAAGTATGTGTCTGATGAGGGCAAATCCTAGGCCTAACCTAGACAGAACATGCGTTATCCTCTAAAATATTGATCGAAACCAGGTTTAATGGACTGTTTCAGTGTGCTACCACATTACTACGTGATCCAAACCAGATAAAACCCAGGATCCGTTCAACAAGTATGTGAAGAATGCGAAAGTATGTATCTGATGAGTGAAAATCCCAAACCTAACCTAGACCTAACATGCGTTATCCTCAAAAATACTCATCGAAACCTGGTTTAATCGATTGTTTCAGTGTGGTACCACATTACTACCTGACCCAAACCAGAAAAAACCCAGGATCTGTTCAACAAGTATGTGAAGAATGCGAAAGTATGAGTCTGATGAGTGAAAATCCCAGACCTATCCCAGACCAAACTTGCGTTGTCCTCTAAAATATTGATGGAAACCAGGTTTCATTGACTGTTTCAGTGTGGTACCACATTACTACGTGATCCAATCCAGAAAAAGCCCTGGATCTAGCCATCATGTATGAGAAATATGCGAAGGTATGAGCCTGATGAGGGCAAATCCTAAACCTAACCCAGACCTAACATGCGTTATCCTCTAAAATATTTATCAAGACCAGGTTTAATTGAATGTTTCAGTGTGGTACCACATTACTACGTGATCCAAACCTGAAAAAACCCAGGATCTGTTCAACAAGTATGTGGAGAATGCGAAAGTATGTGTCTGATGAGGGCAAATCCCAGGCCTAACCTAGACATAACATGCGTTATCCTCTAAAATATTGATCGAAACCAGGTTAAATGGACTGTTTCAGTGTGGTACCACATTACTACAGGATCCAAACCAGAAAAAAACCCAGGATCTGTACAACAAGTAGTGTGAAGAACGCGGAAATATGACCCTGATGAGGGCAAATCCAAGACCTATCCCAGACCTAACTTGCGTTGTCCTCTAAAATATTGATGGAATCCAGGTTTAATTGACTGTTTCAGTGTGGTACCACATTACTACGTGATCAAATCCAGAAAAAGCCCTGGATCTAGCCATCAAGTATGAGTAATATGCGAAAGTATGAGCCTGATGGGGGCAAATCCTAGACCTAACCCAGACCTAACATGCGTTATCCTCTCAAATATTTATCAAGACCAGGTTTAACTGAATGCTTCAGTGTGGTACCACATTACTACGTGATTCGAACCAGAAAAAAACCCAGGATCTGTTCAACAAGTATGTGAAGTATGCGAAAGTATGAGCCTGATGAGGGCAAATCCTAGACCTAACCCAGACCTAACATGCGTTATCCTCTAAAATATTTATCAAGACCAACTTTAATTGAATGTTTCAGTGTGGTACCACATTACTACGTGATCAAAACCTGTAAAAACCCAGGACCTGTTTAACAAGTATGTGGAGAATGCGAAAGTATGTGTCTGATGAGGGCAATTCCCAGGCCTAACCTAGACATAAAATGCGTTGTCCTCTAAAATATTGATCGAAACCAGGTTTAATCGACTGCTTCAGTGTGGTACCACATTACTACCTGACCCAAACCAGAAAAAACCCAGGATCTGTTCAACAAGAATGTGAAGAATGCGAAAGTATGAGTCTGATGAGTGAAAATCCCAGACCTATCCCAGACCAAACTTGCGTTGTCCTCTAAAATATTGATGGAAACCAGGTTTCATTGACTGTTTCAGTGTGGTACCACATTACTACGTGATCCAATCCAGAAAAAGCCCTGGATCTAGCCATCATGTATGAGAAATATGCGAAGGTATGAGCCTGATGAGGGCAAATCCTAAACCTAACCCAGACCTAACATGCGTTATCCTCTAAAATATTTATCAAGACCAGGTTTAATTGAATGTTTCAGTGTGGTACCACATTACTACGTGATCCAAACCTGAAAAAACCCAGGATCTGTTCAACAAGTATGTGGAGAATGCGAAAGTATGTGTCTGATGAGGGCAAATCCCAGGCCTAACCTAGACATAACATGCGTTATCCTCTAAAATATTGATCGAATCCAGGTTAAATGGACTGTTTCAGTGTGGTACCACATTACTACAGGATCCAAACCAGAAAAAAACCCAGGATCTGTACAACAAGTAGTGTGAAGAACGCGGAAATATGACCCTGATGAGGGCAAATCCAAGACCTATCCCAGACCTAACTTGCGTTGTCCTCTAAAATATTGATGGAATCCAGGTTTAATTGACTGTTTCAGTGTGGTACCACATTACTACGTGATCAAATCCAGAAAAAGCCCTGGATCTAGCCATCAAGTATGAGTAATATGCGAAAGTATGAGCCTGATGGGGGCAAATCCTAGACCTAACCCAGACCTAACATGCGTTATCCTCTCAAATATTTATCAAGACCAGGTTTAATTGAATGCTTCAGTGTGGTACCACATTACTACGTGATTCGAACCAGAAAAAAACCCAGGATCTGTTCAACAAGTATGTGAAGTATGCGAAAGTATGAGCCTGATGAGGGCAAATCCTAGACCTAACCCAGACCTAACATGCGTTATCCTCTAAAATATTTATCAAGACCAACTTTAATTGAATGTTTCAGTGTGGTACCACATTACTACGTGATCAAAACCTGTAAAAACCCAGGACCTGTTTAACAAGTATGTGGAGAATGCGAAAGTATGTGTCTGATGAGGGCAATTCCCAGGCCTAACCTAGACATAAAATGCGTTGTCCTCTAAAATATTGATCGAAACCAGGTTTAATCGACTGCTTCAGTGTGGTACCACATTACTACCTGACCCAAACCAGAAAAAACCCAGGATCTGTTCAACAAGTATGTGAAGAATGCGAAAGTATGAGTCTGATGAGTGAAAATCCCAGACCTATCCCAGACCAAACTTGCGTTGTCCTCTAAAATATTGATGGAAACCAGGTTTCATTGACTGTTTCAGTGTGGTACCACATTACTACGTGATCCAATCCAGAAAAAGCCCTGGATCTAGCCATCATGTATGAGAAATATGCGAAGGTATGAGCCTGATGAGGGCAAATCCTAAACCTAACCCAGACCTAACATGCGTTATCCTCTAAAATATTTATCAAGACCAGGTTTAATTGAATGTTTCAGTGTGGTACCACATTACTACGTGATCCAAACCTGAAAAAACCCAGGATCTGTTCAACAAGTATGTGGAGAATGCGAAAGTATGTGTCTGATGAGGGCAAATCCCAGGCCTAACCTAGACATAACATGCGTTATCCTCTAAAATATTGATCGAAACCAGGTTAAATGGACTGTTTCAGTGTGGTACCACATTACTACAGGATCCAAACCAGAAAAAAACCCAGGATCTGTACAACAAGTAGTGTGAAGAACGCGGAAATATGACCCTGATGAGGGCAAATCCAAGACCTATCCCAGACCTAACTTGCGTTGTCCTCTAAAATATTGATGGAATCCAGGTTTAATTGACTGTTTCAGTGTGGTACCACATTACTACGTGATCAAATCCAGAAAAAGCCCTGGATCTAGCCATCAAGTATGAGTAATATGCGAAAGTATGAGCCTGATGGGGGCAAATCCTAGACCTAACCCAGACCTAACATGCGTTATCCTCTCAAATATTTATCAAGACCAGGTTTAATTGAATGCTTCAGTGTGGTACCACATTACTACGTGATTCGAACCAGAAAAAAACCCAGGATCTGTTCAACAAGTATGTGAAGTATGCGAAAGTATGAGCCTGATGAGGGCAAATCCTAGACCTAACCAAGACCTAACATGCGTTATCCTCTAAAATATTTATCAAGACCAACTTTAATTGAATGTTTCAGTGTGGTACCACATTACTACGTGATCAAAACCTGTAAAAACCCAGGACCTGTTTAACAAGTATGTGGAGAATGCGAAAGTATGTGTCTGATGAGGGCAATTCCCAGGCCTAACCTAGACATAAAATGCGTTGTCCTCTAAAATATTGATCGAAACCAGGTTTAATCGACTGCTTCAGTGTGGTACCACATTACTACCTGACCCAAACCAGAAAAAACCCAGGATCTGTTCAACAAGTATGTGAAGAATGCGAAAGTATGAGTCTGATGAGTGAAAATCCCAGACCTATCCCAGACCAAACTTGCGTTGTCCTCTAAAATATTGATGGAAACCAGGTTTCATTGACTGTTTCAGTGTGGTACCACATAACTACGTGATCCAATCCAGAAAAAGCCCTGGATCTAGCCATCATGTATGAGAAATATGCGAAGGTATGAGCCTGATGAGGGCAAATCCTAAACCTAACCCAGAGCTAACATGCGTTATCCTCTAAAATATTTATCAAGACCAGGTTTAATTGAATGTTTCAGTGTGGTACCACATTACTACGTGATCCAAACCTGTAAAATACCCAGGATCCGTTCAACTAGTATGTGAAGAATGCGAAAGTATGTGTCTGATGAGGGCAAATCCTAGGCCTAACCTAGACAGAACATGCGTTATCCTCTAAAATATTGATCGAAACCAGGATTAATGGACTGTTTCAGTGTGCTACCACATTACTACGTGATCCAAACCAGATAAAACCCAGGATCCGTTCAACAAGTATGTGAAGAATGCGAAAGTATGTATCTGATGAGGGCAAATCCCAGGCCTAACCGAGACCTAACATGCGTTACTCTCAAAAATACTGATCGAAACCAGGTTTAATCGACTGCTTCAGTGTGGTACCACATTACTACCTGATCCAAACCAGAAAAATACCCAGGATCTGTTCAACAAGTATGTGAAGAACGCGAAAATATGACCCTGATGAGGGCAAATCCCAGACCTATCCCAGACCTAACTTGCGTTGTCCTCTAAAATATTGATCGAAACCAGGTTTCATTGAATGTTTCAGTGTGGTACCACATTACTATGTGATCCAAACCAGAAAAAAACCCAGGATCTGTACAACAAGTATATGAAGAATGCGAAAGTATGGGCCTGACGAGGGCAAATCCCAGACCTATACCAGACCTAACTTGCGTTTTCCTCTAAAATATTGATCGAAACTGGGTTTAATTTACTGTTTCAGAGTGGTACCACAATACTACGTGATCCAATCCAGAAAAAGCCCAGGATCTAGCCATGAAGTATGAGAAATATGCGAAATTATGAGCCTGATTAGGGCAAATCCTAGACATAACCCAGATCTAACATGCGTTATCCTCTAAAATATTTATCAAGACCGGGTTTAATTGAATGTTTCAGTGTGGTACCACAATACTACGGGATCCAAACCAGAAAAAGCCCAGAATCTGGACACCAAGTATGAGAAATATTCGAATGTACGAGCCTGATCAGGGCAAATCCCAGACCTAACTTGCGTTGTCCTCTAAAATATTGATCGAAACCAGGTTTAATCGACTGTTTCAGTGTGGTACCACATTACTATGTGATCCAAACCAGAAAAATACCCAGGATCTGTTCAACAAGTATGTTAAGAACGCGGAAATATGACCCTGATGAGGGCAAATCCCGGGCCTAACCTAGACCTAACATGCGTTATCCTCAAAGATATTGATCGAAACCAGGTTTAATCGACTGCTTCAGTGTGGTACCACATTACTACCTGATCCAAACCAGAAAAATACCCAGGATCCGTTCAACAAGTATGTGACGAATGCGAAAGTATGTGTCTGATGAGGGCAAATCCCAGGCCTAACCTAGATCTAACATGCGTTATCCTCAAAAATATTGATCGAAACCAGGTTTAATGGACTGTTTCAGTGTGCTACCACATTACTACGTGATCCAAAGCAGAAAAATACCCAGGATCCGTTCAACAAGTATGTGAAGAATGCGAAAGTATGTGTCTGATGAGGGCAAATCCCGGACCTATCCCAGACATAACTTGCGTTATCCTCTAAAATATTGACCGAAACCAGGTTTAATCGACTGTTTCAGTGTGGTACCACATTACTACCTGATCCAAACCAGAAAAATACCCAGGATCTGTTCAACAAGTATGTGAAGAACGCGAAAATATGACCCTGATGAGGGCAAATCCCAGACCTATACCAGACCTAACTTGCGTTGTTCTCTATAATATTGATGGAAACCAGGTTAAATTGACTGTTTCAGTGTGGTACCACATTACTACGTGATCCAATCCAGAAAAAAACCCAGGATCTGTACAACAAGTATGTGAACAATGCGAAAGTATGAGCCTGACGAGGGCAAATCCCGGACCTATCCCAGACATAACTTGCGTTATCCTCTAAAATATTGACCGAAATCAGGTTTAATCGACTATTTCAGTGTGGTACCACATTACTACCTGATCCAAACCAGAAAAAACCCAGGATCTGTACAACAAGTATGTGAAGAATGCGAAAGTATGAGCCTGACGAGGGCAAATCCCGCACCTATCCCAGACATAACTTGCGTTATCCTCTAAAATATTGATCGAAACCAGGTTTAATCGACTATTTCAGTGTGGTACCGCATTACTACCTGATCCAAACCAGAAAAATACCCAGGATCTGTTCAACAAGTATGTGAAGAACGCGAAAATATGACCCTGGTGAGGGCAAATCCCAGACCTATCCCAGACCTAACTTGCGTTGTCCTCTAAAATATTGATGGAATCCAGGTTTAATTGACCGTTTCAGTGTGGTACCACATTAGTACGTGATCCAATCCAGAAAAAGCCCTGGATCTAGCCATCAAGTATGAGTAACATGCGAAAGTATGAGCCTGATGAGGGCAAATCATAGACCTTACCCAGACCTATCATGCGTTATCCTCTAAAATATTGATCGAAACCAGGTTAAATGGACTGTCTCAGTGTGGTACCACATTACTACAGGATCCAAACTTGAAAAAGCCCAGGATCTGTTCAACAAGTATGTGAAAAACGCGAAACTATGAGCGTGATGAGGGCAAATCCCAGACCTATCCCAGATCTAACATGCGTTATCCTGTAAAATATTTATCAAGACCAGGTTTAATTGAATGTTTCAGTGTGGTACCACATTACTACGTGATCCAAACCACAAAAAACCCAGGATCCGTTCAACAAGTATGTGAAGAATGCGAAAGTATGTGTCTGTTGAGGGAAAATCCCAGGCCTCACCTAGACCTAACATGCGTTACCCACAAAAATATTTGTCAAGACCAGGTTTAATTGAATGTTTCTGTGTAGTACCACATTACTACGTGATCCAAACCAGAAAATACCCAGGATCTGTTCAACATGTAGTGGAAAATGCGAAAGTATGTGTCTGATGAGGGCAAATCCCAGGCCTAACCTAGACAGGACATGCGTTATCCTCTAAAATATTGATCGAAACCAGGTTTAGTCGACTGTTTCAGTGTGGTACCACATTACTACCTGATCCAAACCAGAAAAATACCCAGGATCTGTTCAACAAGTATGTGAAGAACGCGAAAATATGACCCTGATGAGGGCAAATCCAAGACCTATCCCAGACCTAACTTGCGTTGTCCTCTAAAATATTGATGGAATCCAGGTTTAATTGACTGTTTCAGTGTGGTACCACATTACTACGTGATCCAATCCAGAAAAAGCCCTGGATCTAGCTATCAAGTATGAGTAACATGCGAAAGTATGAGCCTGATGAGGGCAAATCCTAGACCTAACCCAGACCTAACATGCGTTATCCTCTAAAATATTTATCAAGACCAACTTTAATTGAATGTTTCAGTGTGGTACCACATTACTACGTGATCCAAACCTGAAAAAACCCAGGATCTGTTCAACAAGTATGTGGAGAATGCGAAAGTATGTGTCTGATGAGGGCAATTCCCAGGCCTAACCTAGACATAACATGCGTTGTCCTGTAAAATATTGACGGAAACCAGGTTTAATCGACTGCTTCAGTGTGGTACCACATTACTACAGGATCCAAACCAGAAAAATACCCAGGATCTGTTGAACAAGTATGTGAAGAACGCGGAAATATGACCCTGATGAGGGCAAATCCCGGGCCTAACCTAGACCTAACATGAGTTGTCCTCAAAAATATTGATCGAATCCAGGTTTAATCGACTGTTTCAGTGTGGTACCACATTACTACCTGATCCAAACCAGAAAAATACCCAGGATCTGTTCAACAAGTATGTGAAGAACGCGAAAATATGACCCTGATGAGGGCAAATCCCAGACCTATACCAGACTTAACTTGCGTTGTCCTCTAAAATATTGATGGAAACCAGGTTTAATTGACTGTTTCAGTGTGGTACCACATTACTACGTGATCAAATCCAGAAAAAGCCCTGGATCTAGCCATCAAGTATGAGTAATATGCGAAAGTATGAGCCTGATGGGGGCAAATCCTAGACCTAACCCAGACCTAACATGCGTTATCCTCTCAAATATTTATCAAGACCAGGTTTAATTGAATGCTTCAGTGTGGTACCACATTACTACGTGATCCAAACCTGAAAAAACCCAGGATCCGTTCAACAAGTATGTGAAGAATGCGAAAGTATGTGTCTGTTGAAGGAAAATCCCAGGCCTCACCTAGACCTAACATGCGTTACCCCCAAAAATATTTGTCAAGACCAGGTTTAATTGAATGTTTCTGTGTGGTACCACATTACTACGTGATCCAAACCAGAAAAAACCCAGGATCTGTTCAACATGTAGTGGAAAATGCGAAAGTATGTGTCTGATGAGGGCAAATCCCAGGCCTAACCTAGACAGGGCATGCGTTATCCTCTAAAATATTGATCGAAACCAGGTTTAGTCGACTGTTTCAGTGTGGTACCACATTACTACCTGATCCAAACCAGAAAAATACCCAGGATCTGTACAACAAGTATGTGAAGAATGCGAAAGTATGAGCCTGATGAGGGCAAATCCCGGACCTATCCCAGACATAACTTGCGTTATCCTCTAAAATATTGATCGAAACCAGTTTTAATCGACTATTTCAGTGAGGTACCACATTACTACGTGATCCAAACCAGAAAAATACCCAGGATCTGTTCAACAAGTATGTGAAGAACGCGGAAATATGACCCTGATGAGGGCAAATCCCAGGCCTAACCTAGACATAACATGCGTTATCCTATAAAATATTGATCGAAACCAGGTAAAATGGACTGTTTTAGTGAGGTACCGCATTACTACAGGATCCAAACTAGAAAAAGTCCAGAATCTGGCCATCAAGTATGAGAAATATGCGAAAGTACGAGCCGGATGAGAGCAAATCCCAGACCTATCCCAGACCCAACATGCGTTATCCTCTAAAACATTTATCAAGACCAGGTTTAATTGAATGTTTCAGTGTGGTACCACATTACTGCGTGATCCAAACCACAAAAAACCCAGGATCCGTTCAACAAGTATGTGACGAATGCGAAAGTATGTCTCTGATGAGGGCAAATCCCAGGCCTAACATAGATCTAACATGCGTTATCCTCAAAAATATTGATCGAAACCAGGTTTAATGGACTGTTTCAGTGTGCTACCACATTACTACGTGATCCAAAGCAGAAAAATACCCAGGATCCGTTCAACAAGTATGTGAAGAACGCGAAAATATGACCCTGATGAGGGCAAATCCCAGACCTATCCCATACCTAACTTGCGTTGTCCTCTAAAATATTGATCGAAACCAGGTTTAATGGACTGTTTCAGTGTGGTACCACAATACTACGGGATCCAAACCAGAAAAAGCCCAGGATCCGTTCAACAAGTATGTGACGAATGCGAAAGTATGTGTCTGATGAGGGCAAATCCCAGGCCTAACCTAGATCTAACATGCGTTATCCTCAAAAATATTGATCGAAACCAGGTTTAATGGACTGTTTCAGTGTGCTACCACATTACTACGTGATCCAAAGCAGAAAAATACCCAGGATCCGTTCAACAAGTATGTGAAGAATGCGAAAGTATGTGTCTGATGAGCGAAAATCCCAGGCCTAACCTAGACCTAACATGCGTTATCCTCTAAAATATTGATCGAAACCAGGTTTAATGGACTGTTTCAGTGTGCTACCACATTACTACGTGATCCAAATCAGAAAAAACCCAGGATCCGTTCAACAAGTATGTGAAGAATGCGAAAGTATGTGTCTGATGAGGGCAAATCCCGGACCTATCCCAGACATAACTTGCGTTATCCTCTAAAATATTGATCGAAACCAGGTTTAATCGACTATTTCAGTGTGGTACCACATTACTACGTGATCCAAACCAGAAAAATACCCAGGATCTGTTCAACAAGTATGTGGAGAACGCGGAAATATGAGCCTGACGAGGGCAAATCCCAGACCTATCCCAGACCTAACTTGCGTTGTCCTCTAAAATATTGATCGAAACCAGGTTTAATCGACTGTTTCAGTGTGGTACCACATTACTATGTGATCCAAACCAGAAAAAAACCCAGGAACTGTACAACAAGTATGTGAAGAATGCGAAAGTATGAGCCTGACGAAGGCAAATCCCGGACCTATCCCAGACATAACTTGCGTTATCCTCTAAAATATTGATCGAAACAAGGTTTAATCGACTATTTCAGTGTGGTACCACATTACTACGTGATCCAAACCAGAAAAATACCCAGGATCTGTTCAACAAGTATGTGGAGAACGCGGAAATATGACCCTGATGAGGGCAAATCCCGGGCCTAACCTAGACCTAACATGAGTTATCCTCAAAAATATTGACCGAAACCAGGTTTAATCGACTGTTTCAGTGTGGTACCACATTACTACCTGATCCAAACCAGAAAAATACCCAGGATCTGTTCAACAAGTATGTGAAGAACGCGAAAATATGACCCTGATGAGGGCAAATCCCAGACCTATACCAGACCTAACTTGCGTTGTTCTCTATAATATTGATGGAAACCAGGTTTAATTGACTGTTTCAGTGTGGTACCACATTACTACGTGATCCAATCCAGAAAAAAACCCAGGATCTGTACAACAAGTATGTGAACAATGCGAAAGTATGAGCCTGACGAGGGCAAATCCCGGACCTATCCCAGACATAACTTGCGTTATCCTCTAAAATATTGACCGAAATCAGGTTTAATCGACTATTTCAGTGTGGTACCACATTACTACCTGATCCAAACCAGAAAAAACCCAGGATCTGTACAACAAGTATGTGAAGAATGCGAAAGTATGAGCCTGACGAGGGCAAATCCCGCACCTATCCCAGACATAACTTGCGTTATCCTCTAAAATATTGATCGAAACCAGGTTTAATCGACTATTTCAGTGTGGTACCGCATTACTACCTGATCCAAACCAGAAAAATACCCAGGATCTGTTCAACAAGTATGTGAAGAACGCGAAAATATGACCCTGGTGAGGGCAAATCCCAGACCTATCCCAGACCTAACTTGCGTTGTCCTCTAAAATATTGATGGAATCCAGGTTTAATTGACCGTTTCAGTGTGGTACCACATTAGTACGTGATCCAATCCAGAAAAAGCCCTGGATCTAGCCATCAAGTATGAGTAACATGCGAAAGTATGAGCCTGATGAGGGCAAATCATAGACCTTACCCAGACCTATCATGCGTTATCCTCTAAAATATTGATCGAAACCAGGTTAAATGGACTGTCTCAGTGTGGTACCACATTACTACAGGATCCAAACTTGAAAAAGCCCAGAGTCTGGTCATCAAGTATGAGATATATGCGAAAGTACGAGCGTGATGAGAGCAAATCCCAGACCTAACCATGACCTAACATGCGTTATTCACTAAAATATTGATCGAAACCAGATTTAATGGACTGTTTCAGTGTGGTACCACATTACTACCTGATCCAAACCAGAAAAAACCCAGGATCTGTTCAACAAGTATGTGAAAAACGCGAAACTATGAGCGTGATGAGGGCAAATCCCAGACCTATCCCAGATCTAACATGCGTTATCCTGTAAAATATTTATCAAGACCAGGTTTAATTGAATGTTTCAGTGTGGTACCACATTACTACGTGATCCAAACCACAAAAAACCCAGGATCCGTTCAACAAGTATGTGAAGAATGCGAAAGTATGTGTCTGTTGAGGGAAAATCCCAGGCCTCACCTAGACCTAACATGCGTTACCCACAAAAATATTTGTCAAGACCAGGTTTAATTGAATGTTTCTGTGTAGTACCACATTACTACGTGATCCAAACCAGAAAATACCCAGGATCTGTTCAACATGTAGTGGAAAATGCGAAAGTATGTGTCTGATGAGGGCAAATCCCAGGCCTAACCTAGACAGGACATGCGTTATCCTCTAAAATATTGATCGAAACCAGGTTTAGTCGACTGTTTCAGTGTGGTACCACATTACTACCTGATCCAAACCAGAAAAATACCCAGGATCTGTTCAACAAGTATGTGAAGAACGCGAAAATATGACCCTGATGAGGGCAAATCCAAGACCTATCCCAGACCTAACTTGCGTTGTCCTCTAAAATATTGATGGAATCCAGGTTTAATTGACTGTTTCAGTGTGGTACCACATTACTACGTGATCCAATCCAGAAAAAGCCCTGGATCTAGCTATCAAGTATGAGTAACATGCGAAAGTATGAGCCTGATGAGGGCAAATCCTAGACCTAACCCAGACCTAACATGCGTTATCCTCTAAAATATTTATCAAGACCAACTTTAATTGAATGTTTCAGTGTGGTACCACATTACTACGTGATCCAAACCTGAAAAAACCCAGGATCTGTTCAACAAGTATGTGGAGAATGCGAAAGTATGTGTCTGATGAGGGCAATTCCCAGGCCTAACCTAGACATAACATGCGTTGTCCTGTAAAATATTGACGGAAACCAGGTTTAATCGACTGCTTCAGTGTGGTACCACATTACTATGTGATCCAAACCAGAAAAATACCCAGGATCTGTTCAACAAGTATGTGAAGAACGCGGAAATATGACCCTGATGAGGGCAAATCCCGGGCCTAACCTAGACCTAACATGAGTTGTCCTCAAAAATATTGATCGAATCCAGGTTTAATCGACTGTTTCAGTGTGGTACCACATTACTACCTGATCCAAACCAGAAAAATACCCAGGATCTGTTCAACAAGTATGTGAAGAACGCGAAAATATGACCCTGATGAGGGCAAATCCCAGACCTATACCAGACTTAACTTGCGTTGTCCTCTAAAATATTGATGGAAACCAGGTTTAATTGACTGTTTCAGTGTGGTACCACATTACTACGTGATCAAATCCAGAAAAAGCCCTGGATCTAGCCATCAAGTATGAGTAATATGCGAAAGTATGAGCCTGATGGGGGCAAATCCTAGACCTAACCCAGACCTAACATGCGTTATCCTCTCAAATATTTATCAAGACCAGGTTTAATTGAATGCTTCAGTGTGGTACCACATTACTACGTGATCCAAACCTGAAAAAACCCAGGATCCGTTCAACAAGTATGTGAAGAATGCGAAAGTATGTGTCTGTTGAAGGAAAATCCCAGGCCTCACCTAGATCTAACATGCGTTACCCTCAAAAATATTTGTCAAGACCAGGTTTAATTGAATGTTTCTGTGTGGTACCACATTACTACGTGATCCAAACCAGAAAAAACCCAGGATCTGTTCAACATGTAGTGGAAAATGCGAAAGTATGTGTCTGATGAGGGCAAATCCCAGGCCTAACCTAGACAGGACATGCGTTATCCTCTAAAATATTGATCGAAACCAGGTTTAGTCGACTGTTTCAGTGTGGTACCACATTACTACCTGATCCAAACCAGAAAAATACCCAGGATCTGTACAACAAGTATGTGAAGAATGCGAAAGTATGAGCCTGATGAGGGCAAATCCCGGACCTATCCCAGACATAACTTGCGTTATCCTCTAAAATATTGATCGAAACCAGTTTTAATCGACTATTTCAGTGAGGTACCACATTACTACGTGATCCAAACCAGAAAAATACCCAGGATCTGTTCAACAAGTATGTGAAGAACGCGGAAATATGACCCTGATGAGGGCAAATCCCAGGCCTAACCTAGACATAACATGCGTTATCCTATAAAATATTGATCGAAACCAGGTAAAATGGACTGTTTTAGTGAGGTACCGCATTACTACAGGATCCAAACTAGAAAAAGTCCAGAATCTGGCCATCAAGTATGAGAAATATGCGAAAGTACGAGCCGGATGAGAGCAAATCCCAGACCTATCCCAGACCCAACATGCGTTATCCTCTAAAACATTTATCAAGACCAGGTTTAATTGAATGTTTCAGTGTGGTACCACATTACTACGTGATCCAAACCACAAAAAACCCAGGATCCGTTCAACAAGTATGTGACGAATGCGAAAGTATGTCTCTGATGAGGGCAAATCCCAGGCCTAACATAGATCTAACATGCGTTATCCTCAAAAATATTGATCGAAACCAGGTTTAATGGACTGTTTCAGTGTGCTACCACATTACTACGTGATCCAAAGCAGAAAAATACCCAGGATCCGTTCAACAAGTATGTGAAGAACGCGAAAATATGACCCTGATGAGGGCAAATCCCAGACCTATCCCAGACCTAACTTGCGTTGTCCTCTAAAATATTGATCGAAACCAGGTTTAATGGACTGTTTCAGTGTGGTACCACAATACTACGGGATCCAAACCAGAAAAAGCCCAGGATCCGTTCAACAAGTATGTGACGAATGCGAAAGTATGTGTCTGATGAGGGCAAATCCCAGGCCTAACCTAGACATAACATGCGTTATCCTATAAAATATTGATCGAAACCAGGTTTAATGGACTGTTTCAGTGTGCTACCACATTACTACGTGATCCAAAGCAGAAAAATACCCAGGATCCGTTCAACAAGTATGTGAAGAATGCGAAAGTATGTGTCTGATGAGCGAAAATCCCAGGCCTAACCTAGACCTAACATGCGTTATCCTCTAAAATATTGATCGAAACCAGGTTTAATGGACTGTTTCAGTGTGCTACCACATTACTACGTGATCCAAATCAGAAAAAACCCAGGATCCGTTCAACAAGTATGTGAAGAATGCGAAAGTATGTGTCTGATGAGGGCAAATCCCGGACCTATCCCAGACATAACTTGCGTTATCCTCTAAAATATTGATCGAAACCAGGTTTAATCGACTATTTCAGTGTGGTACCACATTACTACGTGATCCAAACCAGAAAAATACCCAGGATCTGTTCAACAAGTATGTGGAGAACGCGGAAATATGAGCCTGACGAGGGCAAATCCCAGACCTATCCCAGACCTAACTTGCGTTGTCCTCTAAAATATTGATCGAAACCAGGTTTAATCGACTGTTTCAGTGTGGTACCACATTACTATGTGATCCAAACCAGAAAAAAACCCAGGAACTGTACAACAAGTATGTGAAGAATGCGAAAGTATGAGCCTGACGAAGGCAAATCCCGGACCTATCCCAGACATAACTTGCGTTATCCTCTAAAATATTGATCGAAACAAGGTTTAATCGACTATTTCAGTGTGGTACCACATTACTACGTGATCCAAACCTGAAAAATACCCAGGATCTGTTCAACAAGTATGTGAAGAACGCGGAAATATGACCCTGATGACGGCAAATCCCGGGCCTAACCTAGACCTAACATGAGTTATCCTCAAAAATATTGACCGAAACCAGGTTTAATCGACTGTTTCAGTGTGGTACCACATTACTACCTGATCCAAACCAGAAAAATACCCAGGATCTGTTCAACAAGTATGTGAAGAACGCGAAAATATGACCCTGATGAGGGCAAATCCCAGACCTATACCAGACCTAACTTGCGTTGTCCTCTATAATATTGATGGAAACCAGGTTTAATTGACTGCTTCAGTGTGGTACCACATTACTACGTGATCCAATCCAGAAAAAAACCCAGGATCTGTACAACAAGTATGTGAAGAATGCGAAAGTATGAGCCTGACGAGGGCAAATCCCGGACCTATCCCAGACATAACTTGCGTTATCCTCTAAAATATTGATCGAAATCAGGTTTAATCGACTATTTCAGTGTGGTACCACATTACTACCTGATCCAAACCAGAAAAAAACCCAGGAACTGTACAACAAGTATGTGAAGAATGCGAAAGTATGAGCCTGACGAAGGCAAATCCCGGACCTATCCCAGACATAACTTGCGTTATCCTCTAAAATATTGATCGAAATCAGGTTTAACCGACTATTTCAGTGTGGTACCACATTACTACCTGATCCAAACCAGAAAATACCCAGGATCTGTTCAACAAGTATGTGAAGAACGCGGAAATATGACCCTGATGAGGGCAAATTCCGGGCCTAACCTAGACCTAACATGAGTTATCCTCTAAAATATTGATCGAAACCAGGTTTAATCGACTATTTCAGTGTGGTACCGCATTACTACCTGATCCAAACCAGAAAAATACCCAGGATCTGTTCAACAAGTATGTGAAGAACGCGAAAATATGACCCTGATGAGGGCAAATCCCAGACCTATCCCAGACCTAACTTGCGTTGTCCTCTAAAATATTGATGGAATCCAGGTTTAATTGACTGTTTCAGTGTGGTACCACATTAGTACGTGATCCAATCCAGAAAAAGCCCTGGATCTAGCCATCAAGTATGAGTAACATGCGAAAGTATGAGCCTGATGAGGGCAAATCATAGACCTTACCCAGACCTATCATGCGTTATCCTCTAAAATATTGATCGAAACCAGGTTAAATGGACTGTCTCAGTGTGGTACCACATTACTACAGGATCCAAACTAGAAAAAGCCCAGAGTCTGGTCATCAAGTATGAGATATATGCGAAAGTACGAGCGTGATGAGAGCAAATCCCAGACCTAACCATGACCTAACATGCGTTATTCACTAAAATATTGATCGAAACCAGCTTTAATGGACTGCTTCAGTGTGGTACCACATTACTACCTGATCCAAACCAGAAAAAACCCAGGATCTGTTCAACAAGTATGTGAAAAACGCGAAACTATGAGCCTGATGAGGGCAAATCCCAGACCTATCCCAGATCTAACATGCGTTACCCTGTAAAATATTTATCAAGACCAGGTTTAATTGAATGTTTCAGTGTGGTACCACATTACTACGTGATCCAAACCACAAAAAACCCAGGATCCGTTCAACAAGTATGTGAAGAATGCGAAAGTATGTGTCTGTTGAGGGCAAATCCCAGGCCTAACCTAGACAGGACATGCGTTATCCTCTAAAATATTGATCGAAACCAGGTTTAGTCGACTGTTTCAGTGTGGTACCACATTACTACCTGATCCAAGCCAGAAAAGTACCCAGGATCTGTTCAACAAGTATGTGAAGAACGCGAAAATATGACCCTGATGAGGGCAAATCCAAGACCTATCCCAGACCTAACTTGCGTTGTCCTCTAAAATATTGATGGAATCCAGGTTTAATTGACTGTTTCAGTGTGGTACCACATTACTACGTGATCCAATCCAGAAAAAGCCCTGGATCTAGCTATCAAGTATGAGTAACATGCGAAAGTATGAGCCTGATGAGGGCAAATCCTAGACCTAACCCAGACATAACATGCGTTATCCTCTAAAATATTTATCAAGACCAACTTTAATTGAATGTTTCAGTGTGGTACCACATTACTACGTGATCCAAACCTGAAAAAACCCAGGATCTGTTCAACAAGTATGTGGGGAATGCGAAAGTATGTGTCTGATGAGGGCAATTCCCAGGCCTAACCTAGACATAACATGCGTTGTCCTCTAAAATATTGATGGAAACCAGGTTTAATCGACTGCTTCAGTGTGGTACCACATTACTATGTGATCCAAACCAGAAAAATACCCAGGATCTGTTCAACAAGTATGTGAAGAACGCGGAAATTTGACCCTGATGAGGGCAAATCCAGACCTATCCCAGACCTAACTTGCGTTGTCCTCTAAAATACTGATCGAAACCAGGTTTATTGGACTGCTTCAGTGTGGTACCACAATACTACGGGATCCAAACAAGAAAGAGCACAGAATCTGGCCACCAAGTATGAGAAATATGTGAAAGTACGAGCCTGATCAGGGCAAATCCCAGACCTATCCCAGACCTAACTTGCGTTGTAATCTAAAATATTGATCGAAACCAGGTTTAATCGACTGTTTCAGTGTGGTACCACATTACTATGTGATCCAAACCAGAAAAAAACCCAGGATCTGTACAACAAGTATGTGAAGAATGCGAAAGTATGAGCCTGACGAGGGCAAATCCCGGACCTATCCCAGACATAACTTGCGTTATCCTCAAAAATATTGATCGAAACCAGGTTTAATCGACTGTTTCAGTGTGGTACCACATTATTACCTGACCCAAACCAGAAAAATACCCAGGATCTGTTCAACAAGTATGTGAAGAACGCGAAAATATGGCCCTGATGAGGGCAAATCCCAGACCTATCCCAGACCTAACTTGCGTTGTCCTCTAAAATATTGATGGAAACCAGATTTAATGGACTGTTTCAGTGTGGTACCACAATACTACGGGATCCAAACCAGAAAAAGCCCAGAATCTGGCCACCAAGTATGAGAAATATGCGAAAGCACGAGCCTGATCAGGGCAAATCCCAGACCTATCCCAGACCTAACTTGTGTTGTCCTCAAAAATATTGATCGAAACCAGGTTTAATCGACTGTTTCAGTGTGGTACCACATTACTATGTGATCCAAACCAGAAAAAAACCCAGGATCTGTACAACAAGTATGTGAAGAATGCGAAAGTATGAGTCTGACGAGGGCAAATCCCGGACCTATCCCAGACATAACTTGCGTTATCCTCTAAAATATTGATCGAAACCAGGTTTAATCGACTATTTCAGTGTGGTACCACATTACTACGTGATCCAATCCAGAAAAAGCCCTGGATCTAGCCATCAAGTATGAGTAATATGCGAAAGTATGAGCCTGATGAGGGCAAATCCTAGACCTAACCCAGACCTAACATGCGTTATCCTCTAAAATATTTATCAAGACCAGGTTTAATTGAATGCTTCAGTGTGGTACCACATTACTACGTGATCAAAACCACGAAAAACGCAGGATCCGTTCAACAAGTATGTGACGAATGCGAAAGTATGTGTCTGATGAGGGCAAATCCCAGGCCTAACCTAGACATAACAAGCGCTATCCTCTAAAATATTGATCGAAACCAGGTTAAATGGACTGTTTCAGTGTGGTACCACATTACTACGTGATCCAAACCAGAAAAAATCCAGGATCTGTTCAACAAGTATGTGAAAAACGCGAAACTATGAGCCTGATGAGGGCAAATCCCAGACCTATCCCAGACCTAACATGCGTTATCCTCTAAAATATTTATCAAGAACAGGTTTAATTGAATGCTTCAGTGTGGTATCACATTACTACGTGATCAACACCACAAAAAACGCAGGATCCGTTCAACAAGTATGTGACGAATGCGAAAGTATGTGTCTGATGAGGGCAAATCCCAGGCCTAACCTAGATCCAACATGCGTTATCCTCAAAAATATTGATGGAAACCAGGTTTAATTGACTGTTTCAGTGTGGTACCACATTACTACGTGATCCAAACCAGAAAAAACACAGGATCCGTTCAACAAGTATGTGAAGAATGCGAAAGTATGTGTCTGATGAGGGCAAATCCCAGGCCTAACCTAGTCCTAACATGCGCTACCCTCAAAAATACTGGTCGAAACCAGTTTTAATCGACTGTTTCAGTGTGGTATCACATTACTATGTGATCCAAACCAGAAAAAAACCCAGGATCTGTACAACAAGTATGTGAAGAATGCGAAAGTATGAGCCAGAACGAGGGCAAATCCCGGACCTATCCCAGACCTAACTTGCGTTGTCCTCTAAAATATTGATCGAAACCAGGTTTAATGGACTGTTTCAGTGTGGTACCACAATACTACGGGATCCATACCAGAAAAAGCCCAGAATCTGGCCACCAAGTATGAGAAATATGCGAAAGCACGAGTCTGATCAGGGCAAATCCCAGACCTATCCCAGACCTAACTTGCGTTGTCCTCAAAAATATTGATCGAAACCAGGTTTAATCGACTGTTTCAGTGTGGTATCACATTACTATGTTATCCAAACCAGAAAAAAACCCAGGATCTGTACAACAAGTATGTGAAGAATGCGAAAGTATGAGCCTGACGAGGGCAAATCCCGGACCTATCCCAGACATAACTTGCGTTATCCTCTAAAATATTGATCGAAACCAGGTTTAATCGACTATTTCAGTGTGGTACCACATTACTACGTGATCCAAACCTGAAAAATACCCAGGATCTGTTCAACAAGTGTGTGAAGAACGCGGAAATATGACCCTGATGAGGGCAAATCCCGGGCCTAACCTAGACCTAACGTGAGTTGTCCTCAAAGATATTGATCGAAACCAGGTTTAATCGACTGTTTCAGTGTGGTACCACATTACTACCTGATCCAAACCAGAAAAATACCCAGGATCTGTTCAACAAGTATGTGAAGAACGCGAAAATATGACCCTGATGAGGGCAAATTCCAGACCTATACCAGACTTAACTTGCGTTGTCCTCTAAAATATTGATGGAAACCAGGTTTAATTGAGTGTTTCAGTGTGGTACCACATTACTACGTGATCCAATCCAGAAAAAGCCCTGGATCTAGCCATCAAGTATGAGTAATATGCGAAAGTATGAGCCTGATGAGGGCAAATCCTAGACCTAACCCAGACCTAACATGCGTTATCCTCTAAAATATTTATCAAGACCAGGTTTAATTGAATGCTTCAGTGTGGTACCACATTACTACGTGATCCAAACCTGAAAAAACCCAGGATCTGTTTAACAAGTATGTGGAGAATGCGAAAGTATGTGTCTGATGAGGGCAAATCCCAGGCCTAACCTAGACATAACAAGCGCTATCCTCTAAGATATTGATCGAAACCAGGTTAAATGGACTGTTTCAGTGTGGTACCACATTACTACGTGATCCAAACCAGAAAAAACCCAGGATCTGTTCAACAAGTATGTGAAAAACGCGAAACTATGAGCCTGATGAGGGCAAATCCCAGACCTATCCCAGACCTAACATGCGTTATCCTCTAAAATATTGATCGAAACCAGGTTTAATTGAATGCTTCAGTGTGGTACCACATTACTACGTGATCAAAACCACAAAAAACGCAGGATCCGTTCAACAAGTATGTGACGAATGCGAAAGTATGTGTCTGATGAGGGCAAATCCCAGGCCTAACCTAGATCTAACATGCGTTATCCTCAAAAATATTGATCGAAACCAGGTTTAATGGACTGTTTCAGTGTGCTACCACATTACTACGTGATCCAAAGCAGAAAAATACCCAGGATCCGTTCAACAAGTATGTGAAGAATGCGAAAGTATGTGTCTGATGAGCGAAAATCCCAGGCCTAACCTAGACCTAACATGCGTTATCCTCTAAAATATTGATCGAAACCAGGTTTAATGGACTGTTTCAGTGTGCTACCACATTACTACGTGATCCAAATCAGAAAAAACCCAGGATCCGTTCAACAAGTATGTGAAGAATGCGAAAGTATGTGTCTGATGAGGGCAAATCCCGGACCTATCCCAGACATAACTTGCGTTATCCTCTAAAATATTGATCGAAACCAGGTTTAATCGACTATTTCAGTGTGGTACCACATTACTACGTGATCCAAACCAGAAAAATACCCAGGATCTGTTCAACAAGTATGTGGAGAACGCGGAAATATGAGCCTGACGAGGGCAAATCCCAGACCTATCCCAGACCTAACTTGCGTTGTCCTCTAAAATATTGATCGAAACCAGGTTTAATCGACTGTTTCAGTGTGGTACCACATTACTATGTGATCCAAACCAGAAAAAAACCCAGGAACTGTACAACAAGTATGTGAAGAATGCGAAAGTATGAGCCTGACGAAGGCAAATCCCGGACCTATCCCAGACATAACTTGCGTTATCCTCTAAAATATTGATCGAAACAAGGTTTAATCGACTATTTCAGTGTGGTACCACATTACTACGTGATCCAAACCTGAAAAATACCCAGGATCTGTTCAACAAGTATGTGAAGAACGCGGAAATATGACCCTGATGACGGCAAATCCCGGGCCTAACCTAGACCTAACATGAGTTATCCTCAAAAATATTGACCGAAACCAGGTTTAATCGACTGTTTCAGTGTGGTACCACATTACTACCTGATCCAAACCAGAAAAATACCCAGGATCTGTTCAACAAGTATGTGAAGAACGCGAAAATATGACCCTGATGAGGGCAAATCCCAGACCTATACCAGACCTAACTTGCGTTGTCCTCTATAATATTGATGGAAACCAGGTTTAATTGACTGCTTCAGTGTGGTACCACATTACTACGTGATCCAATCCAGAAAAAAACCCAGGATCTGTACAACAAGTATGTGAAGAATGCGAAAGTATGAGCCTGACGAGGGCAAATCCCGGACCTATCCCAGACATAACTTGCGTTATCCTCTAAAATATTGATCGAAATCAGGTTTAATCGACTATTTCAGTGTGGTACCACATTACTACCTGATCCAAACCAGAAAAAAACCCAGGAACTGTACAACAAGTATGTGAAGAATGCGAAAGTATGAGCCTGACGAAGGCAAATCCCGGACCTATCCCAGACATAACTTGCGTTATCCTCTAAAATATTGATCGAAATCAGGTTTAACCGACTATTTCAGTGTGGTACCACATTACTACCTGATCCAAACCAGAAAATACCCAGGATCTGTTCAACAAGTATGTGAAGAACGCGGAAATATGACCCTGATGAGGGCAAATCCCGGGCCTAACCTAGACCTAACATGAGTTATCCTCTAAAATATTGATCGAAACCAGGTTTAATCGACTATTTCAGTGTGGTACCGCATTACTACCTGATCCAAACCAGAAAAATACCCAGGATCTGTTCAACAAGTATGTGAAGAACGCGAAAATATGACCCTGATGAGGGCAAATCCCAGACCTATCCCAGACCTAACTTGCGTTGTCCTCTAAAATATTGATGGAATCCAGGTTTAATTGACTGTTTCAGTGTGGTACCACATTAGTACGTGATCCAATCCAGAAAAAGCCCTGGATCTAGCCATCAAGTATGAGTAACATGCGAAAGTATGAGCCTGATGAGGGCAAATCATAGACCTTACCCAGACCTATCATGCGTTATCCTCTAAAATATTGATCGAAACCAGGTTAAATGGACTGTCTCAGTGTGGTACCACATTACTACAGGATCCAAACTAGAAAAAGCCCAGAGTCTGGTCATCAAGTATGAGATATATGCGAAAGTACGAGCGTGATGAGAGCAAATCCCAGACCTAACCATGACCTAACATGCGTTATTCACTAAAATATTGATCGAAACCAGCTTTAATGGACTGCTTCAGTGTGGTACCACATTACTACCTGATCCAAACCAGAAAAAACCCAGGATCTGTTCAACAAGTATGTGAAAAACGCGAAACTATGAGCCTGATGAGGGCAAATCCCAGACCTATCCCAGATCTAACATGCGTTACCCTGTAAAATATTTATCAAGACCAGGTTTAATTGAATGTTTCAGTGTGGTACCACATTACTACGTGATCCAAACCACAAAAAACCCAGGATCCGTTCAACAAGTATGTGAAGAATGCGAAAGTATGTGTCTGTTGAGGGCAAATCCCAGGCCTAACCTAGACAGGACATGCGTTATCCTCTAAAATATTGATCGAAACCAGGTTTAGTCGACTGTTTCAGTGTGGTACCACATTACTACCTGATCCAAGCCAGAAAAGTACCCAGGATCTGTTCAACAAGTATGTGAAGAACGCGAAAATATGACCCTGATGAGGGCAAATCCAAGACCTATCCCAGACCTAACTTGCGTTGTCCTCTAAAATATTGATGGAATCCAGGTTTAATTGACTGTTTCAGTGTGGTACCACATTACTACGTGATCCAATCCAGAAAAAGCCCTGGATCTAGCTATCAAGTATGAGTAACATGCGAAAGTATGAGCCTGATGAGGGCAAATCCTAGACCTAACCCAGACATAACATGCGTTATCCTCTAAAATATTTATCAAGACCAACTTTAATTGAATGTTTCAGTGTGGTACCACATTACTACGTGATCCAAACCTGAAAAAACCCAGGATCTGTTCAACAAGTATGTGGGGAATGCCAAAGTATGTGTCTGATGAGGGCAATTCCCAGGCCTAACCTAGACATAACATGCGTTGTCCTCTAAAATATTGATGGAAACCAGGTTTAATCGACTATTTCAGTGTGGTACCACATTACTACGTGATCCAAACCAGAAAAATACCCAAGATCTGTTCAACAAGTATGTGGAGAACGCGGAAATATGAGCCTGACGAGGGCAAATCCCGGACCTATCCCAGACATAACTTGCGTTGACCTCTAAAATATTGATGGAAACATGGTTTAATTGACTGTTTCAGTGTGGTACTACATTACTACGTGATCCTATCCAGAAAAAGCCCTGGATCTAGCCATCAAGTATGAGTAATATGCGAAAGTATGAGCCTGATGAGGGGCAAATCCTAGACCTAACCCAGACCTAACATGCGTTATCCTCTAAAATATTTATCAAGACCAGGTTTAATTGAATGTTTCAGTGTGGTACCACATTACTACGTGATCCAAACCACAAAAAACCCAGAATCCGTTCAACAAGTATGTGACGAATGCGAAAGTATGTGTCTGATGAGGGCAAATCCCAGGCCTAACCTAGATTTAACATGCGTTATCCTCAAAAACATTTATCAAGACCAGGTTTAATTGAATGTTTCAGTGTGGTACCACATAACTACGTGATCCAAACCACAAAAAACCCAGGATCCGTTCAACAAGTATGTGACGAATGCGAAAGTATGTGTCTGATGAGGGCAAATCCCAGGCCTAACCTAGACCTAACATGCGTTATCCTCTAAAATATTGATCGAAACAAGGTTTAATGGACTGTTTCAGTGTGCTACCACATTACTACGTGATCCAAACCAGAAAAAACTCAGGATCCGTTCAACAAGTATGTGAAGAATGCGAAAGTATGTGTCTGATGAGGGCAAATCCCAGGCCTAACCTAGATCTAACATGCGTTATCCTCAAAAATATTGATCGAAACCAGGTTTAATGGACTTTTTCAGTGTGGTACCACATCACTACGTGATCCAAACCAGAAAAATACCCAGGATCCGTTCAACAAGTATGTGAAGAATGCGAAAGTATGTGTCTGATGAGGGAAAATCCCAGGCCTAACCTAGACATAACTTGCGTTATCCTCTAAAATATTGGTCGAAACCAGGTTTAATCGACTATTTCAGTGTGGTACCACATTACTACGGGATCCAAACCAGAAAAAACCCAGGCTCCGTTCAACAAGTATGTGACGAATGCGAAAGTATGTGTCTGATGAGGGAAAATCCCAGGCCTAACCTAGACCTAACATGCGTTATCCTCTAAAATATTGATCGAAACAAGGTTTAATGGACTGTTTCAGTGTGCTACCACATTACTACGTGATCCAAACCAGAAAAAACACAGGATCCGTTCAACAACTATGTGATGAATGCGAAAGTATGTGTCTGATGAGGGCAAATCCCAGGCCTAACCTAGACCTAACATGCGCTACCCTCAAAAATACTGGTCGAAACCAGTTTTAATCGACTGTTTCAGTGTGGTATCACATTACTATGTGATCCAAACCAGAAAAAAACCCAGGATCTGTACAACAAGTATGTGAAGAACGCGGAAATATGACCCTGATGAGGGCAAATCCCGGGCCTAACCTAGACCTAACATGAGTTGTCCTCGAAAATATTGATCGAAACCAGGTTTAATCGACTGTTTCAGTGTGGTGCCACATTACTACCTGATCCAAACCAGAAAAATACCCAGGATCTGTTCAACAAGTATGTGAAGAACGCGAAAATATGACCCTGATGAGGGCAAATCCCAGTCCTATACCAGACCTAACTTGCGTTGACCTCTAAAATATTGATGGAAACCTGGTTTAATTGACTGTTTCAGTGTGGTACTACATTGCTACGTGATCCTATCCAGAAAAAGCCCTGGATCTAGCCATCAAGTATGAGTAATATGCGAAAGTATGAGCCTGATGAGGGGCAAATCCTAGACCTAACCCAGACCTAACATGCGTTATCCTCTAAAATATTTATCAAGACCAGGTTTAATTGAATGTTTCAGTGTGGTACCACATTACTACGTGATCCAAACCTGAAAAAATCCAGGATTTGTTCAACAAGTATGTGGAGAGTGCGAAAGTATGTGTCTGATGAGGGCAAATCCCAGGCCTAACCTAGACATAACATGCGGTATCCTCTAAAATATTGATCGAAACCAGGTTAAATGGACTGTTTTAGTGTGGTACCGCATTACTACAGGATCCAAACTAGAAAAAGTCCAGAATCTGGCCATCAAGTATGAGAAATATGCGAAAGTACGAGCCGGATGAGAGCAAATCCCAGACCTATCCCAGACCCAACATGCGTTATCCTCTAAAACATTTATCAAGACCAGGTTTAATTGAATGTTTCAGTGTGGTACCACATTACTACGTGATCCAAACCACAAAAAACCCAGGATCCGTTCAACAAGTATGTGACGAATGCGAAAGTATGTGTCTGATGAGGGCAAATCCCAGGCCTAACCTAGATTTAACATGCGTTATCCTCAAAAATACTGGTCGAAACCAGGTTTATTGAATGTTTCAGTGTGGTACCACATTACTACGTGATCCAAACCTGAAAAAACCCAGGATCTGTTCAACAAGTATGTGGAGAATGCGAAAGTATGTGTCTGATGAGGGTAAATCCCAGGCCTAACCTAGACATAACATGCGCTATCCTCTAAAATATTGATCGAAACCAGGTTTAATGGACTGTTTCAGTGTGCTACCACATTACTACCTGATCCAAACCAGAAAAAACTCAGGATCCGTTCAACAAGTATGTGAAGAATGCGAAAGTATGTGTCTGATGAGGGCAAATCCCAGGCCTAACCTAGACCTAACATGCGCTACGCTCAAAAATACTGGTCGAAACCAGGTTTATTGAATGTTTCAGTGTGGTACCACATTACTACGTGATCCAAACCTGAAAAAACCCAGGATCTGTTCAACAAGTATGTGGAGAATGCGAAAGTATGTGTCTGATGAGGGTAAATCCCAGGCCTAACCTAGACATAACATGCGCTATCCTCTAAAATATTCATCGAAACCAGGTTTAATGGACTGTTTCAGTGTGCTACCACATTACTACGTGATCCAAACCAGAAAAAACTCAGGATCCGATCAACAAGTATGTGAAGAATGCGAAAGTATGTGTCTGATGAGGGCAAATCCCAGGCCTAACCTAGACCTAACATGCGCTACGCTCAAAAATACTGGTCGAAACCAGGTTTATTGAATGTTTCAGTGTGGTACCACATTACTACGTGATCCAAACCTGAAAAAACCCAGGATCTGTTCAACAAGTATGTGAAGAACGCGAAAATATGACCCTGTTGAGGGCAAATCCCAGACCTATACCAGACCTAACTTGCGTTGTCCTCTAAAATATTGATGGAAACCAGGTTTAATTGACTGTTTCAGTGTGGTACCACATCATTACGTGATCCAAACCAGAAAAATACCCAGGATCCGTTCAACAAGTATGTGAAGAATGCGAAAGTATGTGTCTGATGAGGGAAAATCCCAGGCCTAACCTAGACCTAACATGCGTTATCCTCTAAAATATTGATCGAAACCAGGTTTAATGGACAGTCTCAGTGTGCTACCACATTACTACGTTATCCAAACCAGAAAAAACCCGGAATCCGTTCAACAAGTATGTGAAGAATGCGAAAGTATGTGTCTGATGAGGGCAAATCTCAGGCCTAACGTAGACAGAACATGCGTTATCCTCTAAAATATTGATCGAAACCGGGTTTAATGGACTGTTTCAGTGTGGTACCACATTACTACGTGATCCAAACCAGAAAAAACCCAGGATCTTTTCAACAAGTATGTGAAAAACGCGAAACTATGAGCCTGATGAGGGCAAATCCCAGACCTATCCCAGACCCAACATGCGTTATCCTCTAAAACATTCATCAAGACCAGGTTTAATTGAATGTTTCAGCGTGGTACCACATTACTACGTGATCCAAACCACAAAAAACCCAGGATCCGTTCAACAAGTATGTGACGAATGCGAAAGTATGTGTCTGATGAGGGCAAATCCCAGGCCTAACCTAGACATAACATGCGTTATCCTCTAAAATACTGATCGGAACCAGGTTAAATGGACTGTTTCAGTGTGGTGCCACATTACTACAGGATCCAAACTAGAAAAAGTCCAGAATCTGGCCATCAAGTATGAGATATATGAGAAAGTACGAGCCGGATGAGAGCAAATCCCAGAACTATCCATGACCTAACATGCGTTATTCTCTAAAATATTGATCGAAACCAGGTTTAATGGACTGTTTCAGTGTGGTACCACATTACTACGTGATCCAAACCAGAAGAAACCCAGGATCTTTTCAACAAGTATGTGAAAAACGCGAAACTATGAGCCTGATGAGGGCAAATCCCAGACCTATCCCAGACCCAACATGCGTTATCCTCTAAAACATTTATCAAGACCAGGTTTAATTGAATGTTTCAGTGTGGTACCACATTACTACGTGATCCAAACCACAAGAAACCCAGGATCCGTTCAACAAGTATGTGACGAATGCGAAAGTATGTGTCTGATGAGGGCAAATCCCAGGCCTAACCTAGACCTAACATGAGTTATCCTCAAAAATATTGATCGAAACCGGGTTTAATGGACTGTTTCAGTGTGCTACCACATTGCTACGTGATCCAAACCAGAAAAAACCCAGGATCCGTTCAACAAGTATGTGAAGAATGCGAAAGTATGTGTCTGATGCGGGCAAATCCCGGACTTATCCCAGACATAACTTGCGTTATCCTCTAAAATATTGGCCGAAACCAGGTTTAATCGACTATTTCAGTGTGGTACCACATTACTACGTGATCCAAACCAGAAAAATACCCAGGATCTGTTCAACAAGTAAGTGAAGAACGCGGAAATATGACCCTGATGAGGGCAAATCCCGGGCCTAACCTAGACCTAACTTGGGTTGACCTCTAAAATATTGATGGAAACCAGGTTTAATTGACTGTTTCAGTGTGGTACCACATTACTACCTGATCCAAACCAGAAAAATACCCAGGATCTGTTCAACAAGTATGTGGAGAACGCGGAAATATGAGCCTGACGAGGGCAAATCCCGGACCTATCCCGGACATAACTTGCGTTATCCTCTAAAATATTGGTCGAAACCAGGTTTAATCGACTATTTCAGTGTGGTACCACATTACTACAGGATCCAAACTAGAAAAAGTCCAGAATCTGGCCATCAGGTATGAGAAATATGCGAAAGTACGAGCCGGATGAGAGCAAATCCCAGACCTATCCCAGACCCAACATGCGTTATCCTCTAAAACATTTATCAAGACCAGGTTTAATTGAATGTTTCAGTGTGGTACCACATAACTACGTGATCCAAACCACAAAAAACCCAGGATCCGTTCAACAAGTATGTGACGAATGCGAAAGTATGTGTCTGATGAGGGCAAATCCCAGGCCTAACCTAGATTTAACATGCGTTATCCTCAAAAATATTGATCGAAACCAGGTTTAATGGACTTTTTCAGTGTGGTACCACATCACTACGTGATCCAAACCAGAAAAATACCCAGGATCCGTTCATCAAGTATGTGAAGAATGCGAAAGCATGTGTCTGATGAGAGAAAATCCCAGGCCTAACCTAGACCTAACATGCGTTATCCTCTAAAATATTGATCGAAACAAGGTTTAATGGACTGTTTCAGTGTGCTACCACATTACTACGTGATCCAAACCAGAAAAAACACAGGATCCGTTCAACAAGTATGTGAAGAATGCGAAAGTATGTGTCTGATGAGGGCAAATCCCAGGCCTAACCTAGACAGAACATGCGTTATCCTCTAAAATATTGATCGAAACCAGGTTTAATGGACTGTTTCAGTGTGGTACCACATCACTACGTGATCCAAACCACAAAAAACCCAGGTTCCGTTCAACAAGTATGTGACGAATGCGAAAGTATGTGTCTGATGAGGGCAAATCCCAGGCCTAACCTAGATCTAACATGCGTTATCCTCAAAAATATTGATCGAAACCAGGTTTAATGGACTGTTTCAGTGTGCTACCACATTACTACGTGATCCAAACCAGAAAAAACACAGGATCCGTTCAACAAGTATGTGAAGAATGCGAAAGTATGTGTCTGATGAGGGCAAATCCCAGGCCTAACCTAGATCTAACATGCGTTATCCTCAAAAATATTGATCGAAACCAGGTTTAATGGACTTTTTCAGTGTGGTACCACATCACTACGTGATCCAAACCAGAAAAATACCCAGGATCCGTTCAACAAGTATGTGAAGAATGCGAAAGTATGTGTCTGATGAGGGAAAATCCCAGGCCTAACCTAGACCTAACATGCGTTATCCTCTAAAATATTGATCGAAACAAGGTTTAATGGACTGTTTCAGTGTGCTACCACATTACTACGTGATCCAAACCAGAAAAAACACAGGATCCGTTCAACAAGTATGTGAAGAATGCGAAAGCATGTGTCTGATGAGGGCAAATCCCAGGCCTAACCTAGACAGAACATGCGTTATCCTCTAAAATATTGATCGAAACCGGGTTTAATGGACTGTTTCAGTGTACTACCACATTACTACGTGATCCAAACCAGAAAAAACTCAGGATCCGTTCAACAAGTATGTGAAGAATGCGAAAGTATGTGTCTGATGAGGGCAAATCCCAGACCTAACCTAGACCTAACATGCGCTACCCTCAAAAATACTGGCCGAAACCAGTTTTAATCGACAGTTTCAGTGTGGTATCACATTACTATGTGATCCAAACCAGAAAAAAACCCAGGATCTGTACAACAAGTATGTGAAGAATGCGAAAGTATGAGCCTGACGAGGGCAAATCCCGGACCTATCCCAAACGTAACTTGCGTTATCCTCAAAAATATTGGCCGAAACCAGGTTTAGTCGACTGTTTCAGTGTGGTCCCACTTTACTACCTGATCCAAACCAGAAAAATACCCAGGATCTGTTCAACAAGTATGTGAAGAACGCGAAAATATGACCCTGATGAGGGCAAATCCCAGACCTATACCAGACCTAACTTGGGTTGACCTCTAAAATATTGATGGAAACCAGGTTTAATTGACTGTTTCAGTGTGGTACCACATTACTACCTGATCCAAACCAGAAAAATACCCAGGATCTGTTCAACAAGTATGTGGAGAACGCGGAAATATGAGCCTGACGAGGGCAAATCCCGGACCTATCCCGGACATAACTTGCGTTATCCTCTAAAATATTGGTCGAAACCAGGTTTAATCGACTATTTCAGTGTGGTACCACATTACTACAGGATCCAAACTAGAAAAAGTCCAGAATCTGGCCATCAAGTATGAGAAATATGCGAAAGTACGAGCCGGATGAGAGCAAATCCCAGACCTATCCCAGACCCAACATGCGTTATCCTCTAAAACATTTATCAAGACCAGGTTTAATTGAATGTTTCAGTGTGGTACCACATAACTACGTGATCCAAACCACAAAAAACCCAGGATCCGTTCAACAAGTATGTGACGAATGCGAAAGTATGTGTCTGATGAGGGCAAATCCCAGGCCTAACCTAGATTTAACATGCGTTATCCTCAAAAATATTGATCGAAACCAGGTTTAATGGACTTTTTCAGTGTGGTACCACATCACTACGTGATCCAAACCAGAAAAATACCCAGGATCCGTTCATCAAGTATGTGAAGAATGCGAAAGCATGTGTCTGATGAGAGAAAATCCCAGGCCTAACCTAGACCTAACATGCGTTATCCTCTAAAATATTGATCGAAACAAGGTTTAATGGACTGTTTCAGTGTGCTACCACATTACTACGTGATCCAAACCAGAAAAAACACAGGATCCGTTCAACAAGTATATGAAGAATGCGAAAGTATGTGTCTGATGAGGGCAAATCCCAGGCCTAACCTAGACAGAACATGCGTTATCCTCTAAAATATTGATCGAAACCAGGTTTAATGGACTGTTTCAGTGTGGTACCACATCACTACGTGATCCAAACCACAAAAAACCCAGGTTCCGTTCAACAAGTATGTGACGAATGCGAAAGTATGTGTCTGATGAGGGCAAATCCCAGGCCTAACCTAGATCTAACATGCGTTATCCTCAAAAATATTGATCGAAACCAGGTTTAATGGACTGTTTCAGTGTGCTACCACATTACTACGTGATCCAAACCAGAAAAAACACAGGATCCGTTCAACAAGTATGTGAAGAATGCGAAAGTATGTGTCTGATGAGGGCAAATCCCAGGCCTAACCTAGATCTAACATGCGTTATCCTCAAAAATATTGATCGAAACCAGGTTTAATGGACTTTTTCAGTGTGGTACCACATCACTACGTGATCCAAACCAGAAAAATACCCAGGATCCGTTCAACAAGTATGTGAAGAATGCGAAAGTATGTGTCTGATGAGGGAAAATCCCAGGCCTAACCTAGACCTAACATGCGTTATCCTCTAAAATATTGATCGAAACAAGGTTTAATGGACTGTTTCAGTGTGCTACCACATTACTACGTGATCCAAACCAGAAAAAACACAGGATCCGTTCAACAAGTATGTGAAGAATGCGAAAGTATGTGTCTGATGAGGGCAAATCCCAGGCCTAACCTAGACAGAACATGCGTTATCCTCTAAAATATTGATCGAAGCCGGGTTTAATGGACTGTTTCAGTGTACTACCACATTACTACGTGATCCAAACCAGAAAAAACTCAGGATCCGTTCAACAAGTATGTGAAGAATGCGAAAGTATGTGTCTGATGAGGGCAAATCCCAGACCTAACCTAGACCTAACATGCGCTACCCTCAAAAATACTGGCCGAAACCAGTTTTAATCGACTGTTTCAGTGTGGTATCACATTACTATGTGATCCAAACCAGAAAAAAACCCAGGATCTGTACAACAAGTATGTGAAGAATGCGAAAGTATGAGCCTGACGAGGGCAAATCCCGGACCTATCCCAAACGTAACTTGCGTTATCCTCTAAAATATTGACCGAAACCAGGTTTAATCGACTGTTTCAGTGTGGTACCACATTACTACCTGATCCAAACCAGAAAAATACCCAGGATCTGTTCAACAAGTATGTGAAGAACGCGAAAATATGACCCTGATGAGGGCAAATCCCAGACCTATCCCAGACCTAACATGCGTTATCCTCTAAAATATTTATCAAGACCAGGTTTAATTGAATGTTTCAGTGTGGTACCACATTACTACCTGATCCAAACCAGAAAAATACCCAGGATCTGTTCAACAAGTATGTGAAGAACGCGAAAATATGACCCTGATGAGGGCAAATCCCAGACCTATCCCAGACCTAACTTGCGCTGTCCTCTAAAATATTGATGGAAACCAGGTTTAATTGACTGTCTCAGTGTGGTACCACATTACTACAGGATCCAAACTAGAAAAAGCCCAGAATCTGGCCATCAAGTATGAGAAATATGCGAAATTACGAGCCTGATGAGAGCAAATCCCAGACCTAACCATGACCTAACATGCGTTATTCTCTGAAATATTGATCGAAACCAGGTTTAATGGACTGTTTCAGTGTGGTACCACATTACTACGTGATCCAAACCAGAAAAAACCCAGGATCTGTTCAACAAGTATGTGAAAAACGCGAAACTATGAGCCTGATGAGGGCAAATCCCAGACCTATCCCAGACCTAACATGCGTTATCCTCTAAAATATTTATCATGACCAGGTTTAATTGAATGTTTCAGTGTGGTACCACATTATTACGTGATCCAAACCACAAAAAACCCAGGATCCGTTCAACAAGTATGTGACGAATGCGAAAGTATGTGTCTGATGAGGGAAAATCCCAGGCCTAACCTAGACCTAACATGCGTTACCCTCAAAAATATTTATCAAGACCAGGTTTAATTGAATATTTCAGTGTGGTACCACATTACTACGTGATCCAAACAGGAAAATACCCAGGATCTGTTCAACATGTATGTGGAAAATGCGAAAGTATGTGTCTGATGAGGGCAAGTCCCAGGCCTAACCTAGACAGAACATGCGTTATCCTCTAAAATATTGATGGAAACCAGGTTTAATTGACTGTTTCAGTGTGGTACCACATTACTACGTGATCCAATCCAGAAAAAGCCCTGGATCTAGCCATCAAGTATGAGTAACATGCGAAAGTATGAGCCTGATGAGGGCAAATCCTAGACCTAACCCAGACCTAACATGCGTTATCCTCTAAAATATTTATCAAGACCAGGTTTAATTGAATGTTTCAGTGTGGTACCACATAACTACGTGATCCAAAACTGAAAAATCCCAGGATCTGTTCAACAAGTATGTAGAGAATGCGAAAGTATGTGTCTGATGAGGGCGAATCCCAGGCCTAACCTAGACATAACATGCGTTATTCTCTGAAATATTGATCGAAACCAGGTTTAATTGTCTGTTTCAGTGTGGTACCACATTACTACGTGATCCAATCCAGAAAAAGCCCTGGATCTAGCCATCAAGTATGAGTAACATGCGAAAGTATGAGCCTGATGAGAGCAAATCCTAGACCTAACCCAGACCTAACATGCGTTATCCTCTAAAATATTTATCAAGACCAGGTTTAATTGAATGTTTCAGTGTGGTACCACATAACTACGTGATCCAAACCTGAAAAAACCCAGGATCTGTTCAACAAGTATGTGGAGAATGCGAAAGTATGTGTCTGATGAGGGCAAATCCCAGGCCTAACCTAGACATAACATGCGTTATTCTCTGAAATATTTATCAAGACCAGGTTTAATGGACTGTTTCAGTGTGGTACCACAATACTACGTGATCCAAACCAGAAAAAGCCCAGAATCTGGCCCCCAAGTATGAGAAATATGCGAAAGTACGAGACTGATCAGGGCAAATCCCAGACCTCTCCCAGACCTAACTTGCGTTGTCCTCTAAAATATTGATCGAAACCAGGTTTAATCGACTGTTCCAGTGTGGTACCACATTACTATGTGATCCAAACCAGAAAAAAACCCAGGATCTGTACAAGTATGTGACGAATGCGAAAGTATGAGCCTGACGGGGGCAAATCCCGGACCTATCCCAGACATAACTTGCGTTATCCTCTAAAATATTTATCAAGACCAGGTTTAATTGAATGTTTCAGTGTGGTACCACATTACTACGTGATCCAAACCACAAAAAACCCAGGATCCGTTCAAAAAGTATGTGACGAATGCGAATGTATGCGTATGATGAGGGCAAATCCCAGGCCTAACCTAGATCTAACATGCGTTATCCTCAAGAATATTGATCGAAACCAGGTTTAATCGACTGTTTCAGTGTGCTACCACATTACTACGTGATCCAAAGCAGAAAAAACCAAGGATCCGTTCAACAAGTATGTGGAGAATGCGAAAGTATGTGTCTGATGAGGGAAAATCCCAGGCCTAACCTAGACCTAACATGCGTTACCCTCAAAAATATTTATCAAGACCAGGTTTAATTGAATGTTTCAGTGTGGTACCACATTACTACGTGATCCAAACCAGAAAAAGCCCAGAATCTGGCCACCAAGTATGAGAAATATGCGAAAGTACGAGCCTGATCAGGGCAAATCCCAGACCTATCCCAGACCTAACTTGCGTTGTCCTCTAAAATATTGACAGAAACCAGGTTTAATCGACTGTTTCAGTGTGGTACCACATTACTATGTGATCCAAACCAGAAAAAAACCCAGGATCTGTACAACAAGTATGTGAAGAATGCGAAAGTATGAGCCTGACGAGGGCAAATCCCGGACCTATCCCAAACATAACTTGCGTTATCCTCTAAAATATTAACCGAAACCTGGTTTAATCGACTGTTTCAGTGTGGTACCACATTACTACCTGATCCAAACCAGAAAAATACCCAGGATCTGTTCAACAAGTATGTGAAGAACGCGAAAATATGACCCTGATGAGGGCAAATCCCTGACCTAACCTAGACCTAACATGAGTTATTCTCTAAAATGATGATCGAAACCAGGTTTAATGGACTGGTTCAGTGTGGTACCACATTACTACGTCATCCAATCCAGAAAAAGCCCAGAAACTGGCCACCAAGTATGAGAAATATGCGAAAGTACGAGCCTGATGAGAGCAAATCCCAGACCTATCCCGGACCTAACTTGCGTTGTCCTCTAAAATATTGGTCGAAACCAGGTTTAATCGACTGTTTCAGTCTGGTACCACATTACTACCTGATCCAAACCAGAAAAATACCCAGGATCTGTTCAACAAGTATGTGAAGAACGCGAAAATATGACCCTGATGAGGGCAAATCCCAGACCTATCCCAGACCTAACTTGCGCTGTCCTCTAAAATATTGATGGAAACCAGGTTTAATTGACTGTTCCAGTGTGGTACCACATTACTACGTGATCCAATCCAGAAAAAGCCCTGGATCTAGCCATCACGTAGGAGTAACATGCGAAAGTATGAGCCTGATGAGGGCAAATCATAGACCTAACCCAGACCTAACATGCGTTATCCTCTAAAATATTTATCAAGACCAGGTTTAATTGAATATCTCAGTGTGGTACCACATTACTACGTGATCCAAACCTGAAATAATCCAGGATCTGTTCAACAAGTATGTGGAGAATGCGAGAGTATTTGTCTGATGAGGACAAATCCCAGGCCTAACCTAGACATAACATGCGTTATTCTCTGAAGTATAGATCGAAACCAGGTTTAATGGACTGTTTCAGTGTGGTACCACATTACTACGTGATCCAAACCAGAAAAAACCCAGGATATGTTCAACAAGTATGTGAAAAACGCGAAACTATGAGCCTGATGAGGGCAAATCCCAGACCTATCCCAGACCTAACATGCGTTATCCTCTAAAATATTGATGGAAACCAGGTTTAATTGACTGTTTCAGTGTGGTACCACATTACTACGTGATCCAATCCAGAAAAAGCCCTGGATCTAGCCATCAAGTATGAGTAACATGCGAAAGTATGAGCCTGATGAGGGCAAATCCTAGACCTAACCCAGACCTAACATGCGTTATCCTCTAAAATATTTATCAAGACCAGGTTTAATTGAATGTTTCAGTGTGGTACCACATTACTACGTGATCCAAACCTGAAAAAACCCAGGATCTGTTCAACAAGTATGTGGAGAATGCGAAAGTATGTGTCTGATGAGGGCAAATCCCAGGCCTAACCTAGACATAACATGCGTTGTCCTCTAAAATATTGATCGAAACCAGGTTTAATGGACTGTTTCAGTGTGGTACCACCATACTACGGGATCCAAACCAGAAAAAGCCCAGAATCTGGCCACCAAGTATGAGAAATATGCGAAAGTACGAGGCTGATCTTGGCAAATCCCAGACCTATCCCAGACCTAACTTGCGTTGTCCTCTAAAATATTGATCGAAACCAGGTTTAATCGACTGTTTCAGTGTGGTACCACATTACTACCTGATCCAGACCAGAAAAATACCCAGGATCTATTCAACAAGTATGTGAAGAACGCGAAAATATGACCCTGATGAGGGCAAATCCCAGACCTATACCAGACCTAACTTGCGTTGTTCTCTAAAATATCGATCGAAACCAGGTTTAATCGACTATTTCAGTGTGGTACCACATTACTACGTGATCCAAACCAGAAAAATACCCAGGATCTGTTCAACAAGTATGTGAAGAACGCGGAAATATGACCCTGATGAGGGCAAATCCCGGGCTTAACCTAGACCTAACATGAGTTATCCTCAAAAATATTGATCGAAACCAGGTTTAATCGACTGTTTCAGTGTGGTACCACATTACTACCTGATCCAAACCAGAAAAATACCCAGGATCTGTTCAACAAGTATGTGAAGAACGCGAAAATATGACCCTGATGAGGGCAAATCCCAGACCTATACCAGACCTAACAAGCGTTATCCCCAAAAATATTGATCAAAACCAGGTTTAATGGACTGTTTCAGTGTGGTACCACATTACTACGTGATCCAAAGCAGAAAAAACCAAGGATCCGTTCAACAAGTATGTGAAGAATGCGAAAGTATGTGTCTGATGAGGGAAAATCCCAGGCCTAACCTTGATCTAACATGCGTTATCCTCAAAAATATTGATCGAAACCAGGTTTAATGGAATGTTTCAGTGTGGTACCATATTACTACAGGATCCAAACTAGAAAAAGCCCAGAATCTGGCCACCAAGTATGAGAAATATGCGAAAGTACGAGCCTGATGAGAGCAAATCCCAGACCTATCCCAGACCTAACTTGCGTTGTCCTCTAAAATATTGATCGAAACCAGGTTTAATCGACTGTTTTAGTGTGGTACCACATTACTACCTGATCCAAACCAGAAAAATACCCAGGATCTGTTCAACAAGTATGTGAAGAACGCGAAAATATGACCCTGATGAGGGCAAATCCCAGACCTATCCCAGACCTAACTTGCGCTGTCCTCTAAAATATTGATGGAAACCAGGTTTAATCGACTGTTTCAGTGTGGTACCACATTACTACGTGATCCAAACCAGAAAAAACCCAGGATCTGTTCAACAAGTATGTGAAGAACGCGAAAATATGAACCTGATGAGGGCAAATCCCAGACCTAACCTAGACCTAACATGAGTTATTCTCTAAAATGATGATCGAAACCAGGTTTAATGGACTGTTTCAGTGTGCTACCACATTACTACGTCATCCAATCCAGAAAAAGCCCAGAAACTGGCCACCAAGTATGAGAAATATGCGAAAGTACGAGCCTGATGAGAGCAAATCCCAGACCTATCCCGGACCTAACTTGCGTTGTCCTCTAAAATATTGATCGAAACCAGGTTTAATCGACTGTTTCAGTGTGGTACCACATTACTACGTGATCCAAACCAGAAAAAACCCAGGATCTGTTCAACAAGTATGTGAACAACGCGAAACTATGAGCCTGATGAGGGCAAATCCCAGACCTATCCCAGACCTAACATGCGTTATCCTCTAAAATATTTATCATGACCAGGTTTAATTGAATGTTTCAGTGTGGTACCACATTACTACGTGATCCAAACCACAAAAAACCCAGGATCCGTTCAACAAGTATGTGACGAATGCGAAAGTATGTGTATGATGAGGGCAAATCCCAGGCCTAACCTAGATCTAACATGCGTTATCCTCAAGAATATTGATCGAAACCAGGTTTAATGGTCTGTTTCAGTGTGCTACCACATTACTACGTGATCCAAAGCAGAAAAAACCAAGGATCCGTTCAACAAGTACGTGAAGAATGCGAAAGTATGTGTCTGATGAGGGAAAATCCCAGGCCTAACCTAGACATAACATGCGTTATTCTCTGAAATATTGATCGAAACCAGGTTTAATTGACTGTTTCAGTGTGGTACCACATTACTACGTGATCCAATCCAGAAAAAGCCCTGGATCTAGCCATCAAGTATGAGTAACATGCGAAAGTATGAGCCTGATGAGGGCAAATCCTAGACCTAACCCAGACCTAACATGCGTTATCCTCTAAAATATTTATCAAGACCAGGTTTAATTGAATGTTTCTGTGTGGTACCACATAACTACGTGATCCAAAACTGAAAAATCCCAGGATCTGTTCAACAAGTATGTGGAGAATGCGAAAGTATGTGTCTGATGAGGGCAAATCCCAGGCCTAACCTAGACATAACATGCGTTATTCTCTGAAATATTGATCGAAACCAGGTTTAATTGACTGTTTCAGTGTGGTACCACATTACTACGTGATCCAATCCAGAAAAAGCCCTGGATCTAGCCATCACGTAGGAGTAACATGCGAAAGTATGAGCCTGATGAGGGCAAATCATAGACCTAACCCAGACCTAACATGCGTTATCCTCTAAAATATTTATCAAGATCAGGTTTAATTGAATATCTCAGTGTGGTACCACATTACTACGTGATCCAAACCTGAAAAAATCCAGGATCTGTTCAACAAGTATGTGGAGAATGCGAGAGTATTTGTCTGATGAGGACAAATCCCAGGCCTAACCTAGACATAACATGCGTTATTCTCTGAAGTATAGATCGAAACCAGGTTTAATGGACTGTTTCAGTGTGGTACCACATTACTACGTGATCCAAACCAGAAAAAACCCAGGATATGTTCAACAAGTATGTGAAAAACGCGAAACTATGAGCCTGATGAGGGCAAATCCCAGACCTATCCCAGACCTAACATGCGTTATCCTCTAAAATATTGATGGAAACCAGGTTTAATTGACTGTTTCAGTGTGGTACCACATTACTACGTGATCCAATCCAGAAAAAGCCCTGGATCTAGCCATCAAGTATGAGTAACATGCGAAAGTATGAGCCTGATGAGGGCAAATCCTAGACCTAACCCAGACCTAACATGCGTTATCCTCTAAAATATTTATCAAGACCAGGTTTAATTGAATGTTTCAGTGTGGTACCACATTACTACGTGATCCAAACCTGAAAAAACCCAGGATCTGTTCAACAAGTATGTGGAGAATGCGAAAGTATGTGTCTGATGAGGGCAAATCCCAGGCCTAACCTAGACATAACATGCGTTGTCCTCTAAAATATTGATCGAAACCAGGTTTAATGGACTGTTTCAGTGTGGTACCACAATACTACGGGATCCAAACCAGAAAAAGCCCAGAATCTGGCCACCAAGTATGAGAAATATGCGAAAGTACGAGACTGATCATGGCAAATCCCAGACCTATCCCAGACCTAACTTGCGTTGTCCTCTAAAATATTGATCGAAACCAGGTTTAATCGACTGTTTCAGTGTGGTACCACATTACTACCTGATCCAGACCAGAAAAATACCCAGGATCTATTCAACAAGTATGTGAAGAACGCGAAAATATGACCCTGATGGGGGCAAATCCCAGACCTATACCAGACCTAACTTGCGTTGTTCTCTAAAATATCGATCGAAACCAGGTTTAATCGACTATTTCAGTGTGGTACCACATTACTACGTGATCCAAACCAGAAAAATACCCAGGATCTGTTCAACAAGTATGTGAAGAACGCGGAAATATGACCCTGATGAGGGCAAATCCCGGGCTTAACCTAGACCTAACATGAGTTATCCTCAAAAATATTGATCGAAACCAGGTTTAATCGACTGTTTCAGTGTGGTACCACATTACTACCTGATCCAAACCAGAAAAATACCCAGGATCTGTTCAACAAGTATGTGAAGAACGCGAAAATATGACCCTGATGAGGGCAAATCCCAGACCTATACCAGACCTAACAAGCGTTATCCCCAAAAATATTGATCAAAACCAGGTTTAATGGACTGTTTTAGTGTGGTACCACATTACTACGTGATCCAAAGCAGGAAGAACCAAGGATCCGTTCAACAAGTATGTGAAGAATGCGAAAGTATGTGTCTGATGAGGGAAAATCCCAGGCCTAACCTAGATCTAACATGCGTTATCCTCAATAATATTGATCGAAACCAGGTTTAATGGAATGTTTCAGTGTGGTACCATATTACTACAGGATCCAAACTAGAAAAAGCCCAGAATCTGGCCACCAAGTATGAGAAATATGCGAAAGTACGAGCCTGATGAGAGCAAATCCCATACCTATCCCAGACCTAACTTGCGTTGTCCTCTAAAATATTGATCGAAACCAGGTTTAATCGACTGTTTTAGTGTGGTACCACATTACTACCTGATCCAAACCAGAAAAATACCCAGGATCTGTTCAACAAGTATGTGAAGAACGCGAAAATATGACCCTGATGAGGGCAAATCCCAGACCTATCCCAGACCTAACTTGCGCTGTCCTCTAAAATATTGATGGAAACCAGGTTTAATCGACTGTTTCAGTGTGGTACCACATTACTACGTGATCCAAACCAGAAAAAACCCAGGATCTGTTCAACAAGTATGTGAAGAACGCGAAAATATGAACCTGATGAGGGCAAATCCCAGACCTAACCTAGACCTAACATGAGTTATTCTCTAAAATGATGATCGAAACCAGGTTTAATGGACTGTTTCAGTGTGCTACCACATTACTACGTCATCCAATCCAGAAAAAGCCCAGAAACTGGCCACCAAGTATGAGAAATATGCGAAAGTACGAGCCTGATGAGAGCAAATCCCAGACCTATCCCGGACCTAACTTGCGTTGTCCTCTAAAATATTGATCGAAACCAGGTTTAATCGACTGTTTCAGTGTGGTACCACATTACTACCTGATCCAAACCAGAAAAATACCCAGGATCTGTTCAACAAGTATGTGAAAAACGCGAAAGTATGAGCCTGATGAGGGCGAATCCCAGACCTATCCCAGACCTAACTTGCGTTATCCTCAATAATATTGATCGAAACCAGGTTTAACGGACTGTTTCAGTGTGGTACCACATTACTACGTGATCCAATCCAGAAATAGCCCAGGATCTAGCCATGAAGTATTAGAAATATGCGAAAGTATGAGCCTGATGAGGGCAAATCCTAGACCTTACCCAGACCTAACTTGCGTTATCCTCTAAAATATTTATCAAGACCAGCTTTAATTGAATGCTTCAGTGTGGTACCACATTACTACGTGAACCAAACCAGTAAAAACCCAGGTCCCGTTCAACGAGTATGTGAGGAATGCGAAAGTATGAGTCTGATGAGGGCAAATCCCAGACCTATCCCAGACCTAACTTGCGTTATCCTCTAAAATATTGATCGAAACCAGGTTTAATTGACTGTTACAGTGCGGTACCACACTACTACGTGATCCAAACCAGAAAAAAACCCAGGAGCTGTTCAACAAGTACGTGAAGAATGCGAAAGTATGTGTCTGATGAGGGCAAATCCCAGGCCTAACCTAGACCTAACATGCGTTATCCACTAAAATAATTATCAAGGCCAGGTTTAATTGAATGTTCCAGCGTGGTACCACATTACAACGTGATCCAAACCAGAAAGAACACAGGATCCGTTCAACAAGTATGAGAAGAATGCGAAAGTATGAGTCTGATGGGTGAAAATCCCCGACCTATCCCAGACCTAACATGCGTTATCCTCTAAAATATTGATCGAAACCAGAGTTAATTGACTGTTTCAGTGTGGTTCTACATTACTACGTGATCCAATGCAGAAAAAGCTCAGGATCTAGCCATCAAGTATGAGAAATATGCGAAAGAATGAGCCTGATGAGAGCAAATCCCAGACCTAACCTAGACCTAACATGTGTTATCGTCAAAAATATTGATCGAAACCAGGTTTAATGGACTGTTTCAGTGTGGTACAACAATAATACGTGATCCAATCCAGAAAGAGCCCAGGTTCTAGCCATGAAGTATGAGAAATATGCGAAAGTACGAGCCTGATGAGAGCAAATCCCTTACCTAACCTAGACCTAACATGAATTATTCTCTAAAATATTGATGGAAACCAGGTTTAATCGACTGTTTCTGTGTGGTACCACATTACTACGTGATCCAAACCAGAAAAAACCCAGGATCAGTTCAACAAGTATGTGAAGTGTGCGAAAGTATGAGTCTGATGAGGTCAAATCCCAGACCAGTCCCAGACTTAACTTGCGTTATCCTCTAAGATATTGATCGAAACCAGGTTTAATCGACAGTTTCAGTGTAATACCACATTACTACGTGATCCAAACCAGAAAAAACCCAGGATCAGTTCAACAAGTATGAGAAGAATGCGAAAGTATGACCCTGATGAGGGCAAATCCCCAGACCTATCCCAGACATAGCTCGCGTAATCCTCTAAAATATTGATGGAAACCAGGTTTAATTGTCTGTTTCAGTGTTGTACTACATTACTACATGATCCAATCCAGAAATAGCCCAGGATCTAGCCATCAAGTATGAGAAATATGCGAAAGAATGAGCCTGATGAGAGCAAATCCCAGACCTACCCTAGACCTAACATGAATTATTCTCTAACATATTGATCGAAACAAGGTTTAATGGACTGTTTCAGTGTGGTACCACATTACTACGTGATCCAAACCAGAAAAAACGCAGGATCTGTTCAACAAGTATGTGAGAAACGCGAAAGTATAAGCCTGATGAGGGCTAATCCCAGCCCTATCCCAGACCTAACTTGCGTTGTCCTCTAAAATATTGATGGAAACCAGGTTTAATGGACTGTTTCAGTGTGGTACCACATTACTGTGTGATCCAAACCAGAAGAAACCCAGGATCTGTTCAAGAAGAATGTGAAAAACGCGAAAGTATGAGCCTGATGAGGGCGAATCCCAGACCTATCCCAGACCTAACTTGCGTTATCCTCTAAAATATTGATCGAAACCAGGTTTAATGGACTGTTTCAGTGTGGTACCACTTTACTACGTGATCCAAAGCAGAAAAAACCCTCGATCGGGTCAACATGTATGTTAAAACTGCGAAAGTATGACCCTGATGAGGGCAAATCGCAGGCCTAACCTAGACCTAACATACGTTATCCTCTAAAATATTCATCGAAACCAGGTATAATTGACTGTTTCAGTGTTGCACTACATTACTACGTGATGCAATCCAGAAATAGCCCAGGATCTAGCCATGAAGTATGAGAAATATGCGAAAGTATGAGCCTGATGAGGGCAAATCCTAGACCTAACCCAGACATAACTTGCGTTATCCTCTAAAATATTGATCGAAACCAGGTTTAATTGACTGTTTCAGTGTGGTGCCACATTACTATGTGATCCAATCTATAAATAGCCCAGGCTCTAGCCATGAAGTATGAGAAATATGCGAAGGTATGGGTCTTATGGGGGCAAATCCCAGGCCTAACCTAGACCTAGCATGCGATATCCTCTAAAATATTTATCAAGACCAGGTTTAATTGAATGTGTCAGTGTGGTACCACATTGCTACGTGAACCAAACCAGTAAAAACACAGGATCCGTTCAACAAGTATGTGAAGAATGCGAAAGTATGAGTCTGATGAGTGAAAATCCCAGGACTAACCTAGACCTAACATGCGTTATCCTCAATAATATTGATCGAAACCAGGTTTAATCGACTGTGTCAGTGTGGCCCCGCATTACTACGTAATCCAAACCAGAAAAAAAACCAGGATCTGTTCAGCGAGTATGTGAAGTGTGCGAAACTATGAGTCTGATGAGGGCAAATCCCAGAACTATCCCATACTTAACATGCGTTATCCTCTAAAATAGTGATCGAAACCAGGGTTAATTGACTGTTTCAGTGTGGTTCTACATTACTACGTGATCCAATCTAGAAAAAGCCCAGGATCTAGCCATCAAGTATGAGAAATATGCGAAGGTATGGGTCTTATGGGGGCAAATCCCAGACCTAACCTAGACCTAACATGTGTTATCCTCAAAAATATTGATCGAAACCAGGTCTAATGGACTGTTTCAGTGTGGTACTACATTACTACGTGATGCAATCCAGAAATAGCCCAGGATCTAGCCATGAATTATGAGAAATATGCGAAAGTATGGGCCTGATGAGGGCAAATCCTAGACCTAACCCAGACCTAACATGCGCTATCCTCAAAAATATTGATCGAACCCAGGTTTAATGGACTGTTTCAGTGTGGTACCACATTACTACCTGATCCAAACTAGAAAAAACCCAGGATCTGTTCAACAAGTATGTGATGAATGCGAAAGTATGACCCTGATGAGTAAAAATCCCAGGCCTAACCTAGACCTAACATGCGTTATGCTCAAAAATATTTATCGAAACCAGGTTTAATCGACTGTTTCAGTGTGGTACCACATTAATACGTGATCCAAACCAGAAAAAAACCCAGGATCTGTTCAACAAGTATGTGAAGAATGCGAAAGTATGAGTCTGATGAGGGCTAATCCCAGGCCTAACCTAGACATAACATGCGTTATCCTGTAAAATATTGATCGAAACCAGGTTGAGTGGACTGTTCCAGTGTGATACCACACTGCTGCGTGATCCAAACCAGAAAAAACCCAGGATCTGTTCAACAAGTAAGTTAAAACTGCGAAAGTATGACCCTGATGAGAGCAAATCCCAGGCCTAACCTAGACCTAACATGCGTTATCCTCTAAAATATTCATCGTAACCAGGTTTAATGGATTGTTTCAGTGTGGTAACACATTACTACGTGATCCAAACCAGAAAAAACCGAGATCTGTTCAACAAGTATGTGAAAAACGCGAAAGTATGAGCCTGATGAGGGCGAATCCCAGACCTATCCCAGACCTAACTTGCGTTATCCTCTAAAATATTGATCGAAACCAGGTTTAATGGACTGTTTCAGTGTGGTACCACTTTACTACGTGATCCAAAGCAGAAAAAACCCTCGATCAGGTCAACATGTATGTTAAAACTGCGAAAGTATGACCCTGATGAGGGCAAATCCCAGGCCTAACCTAGACCTAACATGCGTTATCCTCTAAAATATTCATCGTAACCAGGTTTAATGGATTGTTTCAGTGTGGTAACACATTACTACGTGGTCCAAACCAGAAAAAACCGAGATCTGTTCAACAAGTATGTGAAAAACGCGAAAGTATGAGCCTGATGAGGGCGTATCCCAGACTTATCCCAGACCTAACTTGCGTTATCCTCTAACATATTGATCGAAACCAGGTTTACTTTACTGTTTCAGTGTGGTAACACATTACTACGTGATCCAATCCTTAAATAGCCCAGGATCTAGCCATGAAGTTTGAGAGATATGCGAAAGTATGAGCCTGATGAGGGCAAATCCTAGACCTAACCCAGACCTAACGTGCGTTATCCACTAAAATATTTATCATAACCAGGTTTAATTGAATGTTTCAGTGTGGTACCACATTACTACGTGATCCAAACCAGAAATAGCCCAGGATCTAGCCATGAAGTATGAGAGATATGCGAAAGTATGAGCCTGATGAGGGCAAATCCTAGACATAACCCAGACCTAGCATGCGTTATCCTCTAAAATATTGATCGAAACCACGTTTAATTGACTGTTTTAGTGTGGTACCACTTTACTGCGTGATCCAAAGCAGAAAAGCCCTCGATCAGGTCAACATGCATGTCAAAACTGCGAAAGTATGACCCTGATGAGGGCAAATCCCAGACCTATCCCGGACCTAACATGCGTTATGCTCATAAATATTGATCGAAACCAGGTTTAATCGACTGTTTCAGTATGCTACTACATTACTACGTGATCCAATCCACAAAAAGCCCAGAATCTGCCCATCAAGTATGAGAAATATGCGAAAGTACGAGCCTGATGGGGGCAAATCCCAGGCCTAACCTAGACCTAGCATTAGTTATCCTCTAAAATATTGATCGAAACCTGGTTTAGTGGACCGCTTCAGTGTGGTACCACATTTCTGCGGGATCCAAACCAGAAAATCCAGGATCTGTTTAACAAGTATGTGAAAAATGCGAAAGTGTGACCCTGATGAGGGCAAATCCCAGAACTATGCCAGACCTAACTTGCGTTGTCCTCTAAAATATTGTTGGTAACCAGGTTTAATTGACTGTTTCAGTGTGGTACTACATTACTACGTGATGCAATCCAGAAAAAGCCCAGCATCTAGCCATCAAGTATGAGAAATATGCGAAAGAATGAGCCTGATGAGGGAAAATCCCTGACCTAACCTAGACCTAACATGCGTCATCCTCAAAAATATTGATCGAAACCAGGTTTAAACGACTGTTTCAGTGTGGTGCCACATAACTACGTGATCCAAACCAGAAAAAAACCCAGGATCTGTTCAACAAGTATGTGAGGAATGCGAAAGTATGTGTCTGATGAGGGCAAATCCCAGGCCTAACCTAGACCTAACATGCGTTATCTTCTAAAATATTGATCGAAACCAGGTTTAATGGACTGTTTCCGTGTGGTACCACATTACTACGTGATCCAAACCAGAAAAGGCCCAGAATCTGCCCATCAAGTATGAGAAATATGCGAAAGTACGAGCCTGATGAGAGCAAATCCCAGACCTACCCTAGACCTAACATGAATTATTCTCTAAAATATTGATGGAAACCAGGTTTAATCGACTGTTTCTGTGTGGTACCACATTACTACGTGATCCAAACCAGAAAAAACCCAGGATCAGTTCAACAAGAATGTGAAAAACGCGAAAATATAAGCCTGATGAGGGCAAATCCCCAGACCTATCCCAGACATAGCTCGCGTAATCCTCTAAAATATTGATGGAAACCAGGTTTAATTGTCTGTTTCAGTGTTGTACTACATTACTACATGATCCAATCCAGAAATAGCCCAGGATCTAGCCATCAAGTATGAGAAATATGCGAAAGAATGAGCCTGATGAGAGCAAATCCCAGACCTACCCTAGACCTAACATGAATTATTCTCTAACATATTGATCGAAACCAGGTTTAATGGATTGTTTCAGTGTGGTAACACATTACTACGTGATCCAAACCAGAAAAAACCGAGATCTGTTCAACAAGTATGTGAAAAACGCGAAAGTATGAGCCTGATGAGGGCGTATCCCAGACTTATCCCAGACCTAACTTGCGTTATCCTCTAAAATATTGATCGAAACCAGGTTTACTTTACTGTTTCAGTGTGATAACACATTACTACGTGATCCAATCCTTAAATAGCCCAGGATCTAGCCATGAAGTATGAGAGATATGCGAAAGTATGAGCCTGATGAGGGCAAATCCTAGACCTAACCCAGACCTAACATGCGTTATCCACTAAAATATTTATCATGACCAGGTTTAATTGAATGTTTCAGTGTGGTACCACATTACTACGTGATCCAAACCAGAAATAGCCCAGGATCTAGCCATGAAGTATGAGAGATATGCGAAAGTATGAGCCTGATGAGGGCAAATCCTAGACATAACCCAGACCTAGCATGCGTTATCCTCTAAAATATTGATCGAAACCACGTTTAATTGACTGTTTTAGTGTGGTACCACTTTACTACGTGATCCAAAGCAGAAAAGCCCTCGATCAGGTCAACATGCATGTCAAAACTGCGAAAGTATGACCCTGATGAGGGCAAATCCCAGACCTATCCCGGACCTAACATGCGTTATGCTCATAAATATTGATCGGAACCAGGTTTAATCGACTGTTTCAGTGTGCTACTACATTACTACGTGATCCAATCCACAAAAAGCCCAGAATCTGCCCATCAAGTATGAGAAATATGCGAAAGTACGAGCCTGATGGGGGCAAATCCCAGGCCTAACCTAGACCTAGCATTAGCTATCCTCTAAAATATTGATCGAAACCAGGTTTAGTGGACCGCTTCAGTGTGGTACCACATTTCTGCGTGATCCAAACCAGAAAATCCAGGATCTGTTTAACAAGTATGTGAAAAATGCGAAAGTGTGACCCTGATCAGGGCAAATCCCAGAACTATGCCAGACCTAACTTGCGTTGTCCTCTAAAATATTGTTGGTAACCAGGTTTAATTGACTGTTTCAGTGTGGTACTACATTACTACGTGATGCAATCCAGAAAAAGCCCAGCACCTAGCCATCAAGTATGAGAAATATGCGAAAGAATGAGCCTGATGAGGGAAAATCCCTGACCTAACCTAGACCTAACATGCGTCATTCTCAAAAATATTGATCGAAACCAGGTCTAATGGACTGTTTCAGTGTGGTGCCACATAACTACGTGATCCAAACCAGAAAAAAACCCAGGATCTGTTCAACAAGTATGTGAGGAATGCGAAAGTATGTGTCTGATGAGGGCAAATCCCAGGCCTAACCTAGACCTAACATGCGTTATCTTCTAAAATATTGATCGAAACCAGGTTTAATGGACTGTTTCCGTGTGGTACCACATTACTACGTGATCCAAACCAGAAAAGGCCCAGAATCTGCCCATCAAGTATGAGAAATATGCGAAAGTACGAGCCTGATGAGAGCAAATCCCAGACCTACCCTAGACCTAACATGAATTATTCTCTAAAATATTGATGGAAACCAGGTTTAATCGACTGTTTCTGTGTGGTACCACATTACTACGTGATCCAAACCAGAAAAAACCCAGGATCAGTTCAACAAGAATGTGAAAAACGCGAAAATATAAGCCTGATGAGGGCAAATCCCCAGACCTATCCCAGACATAGCTCGCGTAATCCTCTAAAATATTGATGGAAACCAGGTTTAATTGTCTGTTTCAGTGTTGTACTACATTACTACATGATCCAATCCAGAAATAGCCCAGGATCTAGCCATCAAGTATGAGAAATATGCGAAAGAATGAGCCTGATGAGAGCAAATCCCAGACCTACCCTAGACCTAACATGAATTATTCTCTAACATATTGATCGAAACCAGGTTTAATGGATTGTTTCAGTGTGGTAACACATTACTACGTGATCCAAACCAGAAAAAACCGAGATCTGTTCAACAAGTATGTGAAAAACGCGAAAGTATGAGCCTGATGAGGGCGTATCCCAGACTTATCCCAGACCTAACTTGCGTTATCCTCTAAAATATTGATCGAAACCAGGTTTACTTTACTGTTTCAGTGTGATAACACATTACTACGTGATCCAATCCAGAAATAGCCCAGGATCTAGCCATGAAGTATGAGAAATATGCGAAAGTATGAGCCTGATGAGGGCAAATCCTAGACCTGACCTAGACCTAACATGCGTTATCCTCAATAATATTGATCGACACCAGGTTTAATCGACTGTTTCAGTGTGTTACCACATTACTACGTGATCCAAACCAGAAAAAAACCCAGGATCTGTTCAACGAGTATGTGAAGTGTGCGAAAGTATGAGTCTGATGAGGGCTAATCCCAGACCTATCCCAGACCTAACCTGCGTTATCCTCTAGAATATTTATCCAGACCAGGTTTCATTGAATGTTTCAGTGTGGTACCACATTACTACGTGATCCAATCCAGAAAAAACCCAGGATCCGACCACAAGTATGTGAAGAATGCGAAAGTATGAGTCTGATGAGTGAAAATCCCAGACCTCACCTAGACCTAACATGCGTCATCCTCAAAAATATTGATCGAAACCTGGTTTAATCGACTGTTTCAGTGTGGTACCACATTACTATGTGATCCAAACCAGAAAATAACACAGGATCTGTTCAACGACTATGTGAAGAAAGCGAAAGTATGAGTCTGATGAGGGCTAATCCCAGGCCTATCCCAGACCTAACTTGCGTTATCCTCTATAATATTTATCCAGACCTGGTTTAATCGACTGTTTCAGTGTGGTACCACATTACTATGTGATCCAAACCAGAAAATAACCCAGGATCTGATCAACATGTATGAGAAATATGCGAAAGAATGAGCCTGATGAGAGCAAATCCCAGACCTGTCCCAGACCTAACTTGCGTCATCCTCAAAAATATTGATCGATACCTGGTTTAATCGACTGTTTCAGTGTGGTACCACATTACTATGTGATCCAAACCAGAAAATAACCCAGGATCTGATCAACATGTATGAGAAATATGCGAAAGAATGAGCCTGATGAGAGCAAATCCCAGACCTAACCTAGACCTAACATGAATTGTTCTCTAAAATATTCATCGAAACCAGGTTTAATCGTCTGCTTCAGTGTGGTACCACATTACTACGTGATCCAAACCAGAAAAAACCCAGGATCAGTTCAACAAGTATGAGAAGAATGCGAAAGTATGAGTCTGATGGGTGGAAATCCCAGGGCTAACCTAGACCTTACATGCGCTATCCTCTAAAATATTCATCCAAACCAGGTTTAGTGGACTGTTTCAGTGTGGTACCACACTACTACGTGATACAATCCAGAAAAAACCCAGGATCTGTTCAACAAGTATGTGAAAAACGCGAAAGTATGAGCCTGATGAGGGCGAATCCCAGACCTATGCCAGACCTAACTTGCGTTATCCTCTAAAATATTTATCGAAACCAGGTTTAATTGACTGTTTCAGCGTGGTACCACATTACTACGTGACATTCCAGAAACAGCCCAAGATCTAGCCATGAAGTATCAGAGATATGCGAAAGTATGAGCCTGCTTAGGGCAAATCCTAGACCTAACCCAAGCCTAACATGCGTTATACTCTAAAATATTTATCAAGACCAGGTTTAATTGATTGTTTCAGTGTGGTCCCACATTACAACGTGATACAAACCAGAAAAAACCCAGCATCCGTTCAAAAAGTATGTGAAGAATGCGAAAGTATGAGTCTGATGAGTGAAAATCCCAGGCCTAACCTAGACCTAACATGCGTTATCCTCAAAAATATTAATCGAAACCTGGTTCAATCGAGTGTTTCAGTGTGGTACCACATTACTATGTGATCCAAACCAGAAAATAACCCAGGATCTGTTCAACGAGTATGTGAAGTGTGCGAAAGTATGAGTCTGATGAGGGCAAATCCCATACCTATCCCAGACCTAACATGCGTTATCCTCTAAAATATTTATCAAGACTAGGTTTAATTGATTGTTTCAGTGTGGACCCACATTACTACGTGATCCAAACCAGAAAAAACCCAGCATCCGGTCAACAAGTATGTGAAGAATGCGAAAGTATGAGTCTGATGAGTGAAAATCCCAGGCCTGACCTAGACCTAACGTGCTTTATCCTCTAAAATATTGAGCGAAACCAGGTTTAATGGACTGTTTCACTGTGATACCACACTACTACGGGATCCAAACCAGAAAAAACACAGGATCTGTTCAACAAGTATGTCAAGTGTGCGAAAGTATGAGTCTGATGAGGTCAAATCCCAGACCTATGCCAGACCTAACTTGCGTTATCCTCTAAAATATTGATCGAAACCAGGTTTAATTGACTGTTTCAGCGTGGTACCACGTTACTACGTGATACAATCCAGAAACAGCCCAGGATCTAGCCATGAAGTATGAGAAATATGCGAAAGTATGAGCCTTATGAGGGCAAATCCTAGACCTAACCCAAACCTAACATGCGTTATCCTCTAAAATATTTATCAAGACCAGGTTTAATTGAATGTTTCAGTGTGGTACCACTTTACTACGTGATCCAAAGCAGGAAAAACCCTCGATCAGGTCAACATGTATGTTAAAACTGCGAAAGTATGACCCTGATGAGGGCAAGTCCCAGGCCTAACCTAGACCTAACTTGCGTTATCCTCTAAAATATTGATCGAAACCAGGTTTAATTCGCTGTTTCAGCGTGGTACCACATTACTACGTCATACAATCCAGAAACAGCCCAGGATCTAGCCATCAAGTATGAGAAATATGCGAAAGAATGAGCCTGATGAGAGCAAATCCCAGACCTAACCTAGACCTAACATGAATTATTCTCTAAAATATTGATCGAAACCAGGGTTAATCGACTGTTTCAGTGTGGTACCACATTACTATGTGATCCAAACCAGAAAATAACCCAGGATCTGTTCAACGAGTATGTGAAGTGTGCGAAAGTATGAGTCTGATGAGGGCAAATCCCAGGCCTAACCTAGACATAACATGCGTTGTCCTCTAAAATATTGATCGAAACCAGGTTTAATGGACTGTTTCAGTGTGGTTCCACAATACTACGGGATCCAAACCAGAAAAATACCCAGGATCTGTTCAACAAGTATGTGAAGAACGCGAAAATATGACCCTGATGAGGGCAAATCCCAGACCTATACCAGACCTAACTTGCGTTGTCCTCTGAAATATTGATGGAAACCAGGTTTAATTGACTGTTTCAGTGTGGTACCACATTACTACGTGATCCAATCCAGAAAAAGCCCTGGATCTAGCCATCAAGTATGAGAAATATGCGAAAGTATGAGCCTGATGAGGGCAAATCCTAGACCTAACCCAGACCTAACATGCGTTATCCTCTAAAATATTTATCAAGACCAGGTTTAAATGAATGTTTCAGTGTGGTACCACATTACTACGTGATCCAAACCACAAAAAACCCAGGATCCGTTCAACAAGTATGTGACGAATGCGAAAGTACGAGCCTGATGAGAGTAAATCTCAGACCTAACCATGACCTATCATGCGTTATTCTCTAAAATATTGATCGAAACCAGGTTTAATGGACTGTTTCAGTGTGGTACCACATTACTACGGGATCCAAACCAGAAAAAGCACAGAATTTGGCCTTCAAGTATGAGAAATTTGCGAAAGAACGAGCCTGATGAGAGCAAATCCCAGACCTAAACTAGACTTAACATGAGTTATTCTCAAAAATATTGATCGAAAGCAGGTTTAATCGACAGTTTCAGTGTGGTACCACATTACTACGTGATCCGAACCAGAAAAAAACCCAGGATACGTTCAACAAGTATGTGAAGAATGCGAAAGTATGAGCCTGACGAGGGCAAATCCCAGACCTATCCCAGACATAACTAGCGTTATCATCTAACATATTGATCGAAACCAGGTTTAATGGACTGTTTCAGTGTGCTACCACATTACTACGTGATTCAATCCAGAAAAAGCCCTGGATCTAGTCATCAACTATGAGAAATATGCGAAAGTACGAGCCTGATGAGAGCAAATCCCAGACCTAACCAAGACCTAACATGCGTTATTCTCTAAAATACTGATCGAAACCAGGTTTAATGGACTGTTCCAGTGTGGTACCATATCACTACGTGATCCAAACCAGAAAAAGCACAGAATCTGGCCATCAAGTATTTGAAATTTGCGAAAGTACGAGCCTGATAAGAGCAAATCCAAGACCTAACCTAGACCTAACAGGAGTTATTCTCAAAAATATTGATCGAAAGCAGGTTTAATCGAAAGTTTCAGTGAGGTACCACATTACTACGTGATCCAATCCAGAAAAAGCCCTGGATCTAGCCATCAAGTATGAGTAACATGCGAAAGTATGAGCCTGATGAGGGCAAATCCTAGACCTAACCCAGACCTAACATGCGTTATCCTCTAAAATATTTATCAAGACCAGGATTAATTGAATGTTTCAGTGTGGTATCACATTACTACCTGATCCAAACCACAAAAAACCCAGGATCTGTTCAACAAGTATGTGAAGAACGCGAAAATATGACCCTGATGAGGGCAAATCCCAGACCTATACCAGACCTAACTTGCGTTGTCCTCTGAAATATTGATGGAAACCAGGTTTAATTGACTGTATCAGTGTGGTACCACATTACTACGTGATCCAATCCAGAAAAAGCCCTGGATCTAGCCATCAAGTATGAGAAATATGCGAAAGTATGAGCCTGATGAGGGCAAATCCTAGACCTAACCCAGACCTAACGTGCGTTATCCTCTAAAATATTTATCAAGACCAGGTTTAAATGAATGTTTCAGTGTGGTACCACATTACTACGTGATCCAAACCACAAAAAACCCAGGATCCGTTCAACAAGTATGTGACGAATGCGAAAGTACGAGCCTGATGAGAGTAAATCCCAGACCTAACCATGACCTATCATGCGTTATTCTCTAAAATATTGATCGAAACCAGGTTTAATGGACTGTTTCAGTGTGGTACCACATTACTACGTGATCCAAAACAGAAAAAACCCAGGATCCGCTCAACAAGTATGTGAAGAATGCGAAAGTATGTGTCTGATGAGGGCAAATCACAGGCCTAACCTAGACATAACATGCGTTATCCTCTAAAATATTGATCGAAACCAGGTTTAATGGAATGTTTCAGTGTGGTACCACATTACTACGGGATCCAAACCAGAAAAAGCACAGAATCAGGCCTTCAAGTATGAGAAATTTGCGAAAGAACGAGCCTGATGAGTGCAAATCCCAGACCTAAACTAGACCTAACATGAGTTATTCTCAAAAATATTGATCGAAAGCAGGTTTAATCGACAGTTTCAGTGTGCTCCCACATTACTACATGATCCGAACCAGAAAAAAACCCAGGATACGTTCAACAAGTATGTGAAGAATGCGAAAGTAAGTGCCTGACGAGGGCAAATCCCAGACCTATCCCAGACATAACTAGCGTTATCATCTAAGATATTGATCGAAACCAGGTTTAATGGACTGTTTCAGTGTGCTACCACATTACTACGTGATTCAATCCAGAAAAAGCCCTGGATCTAGTCATCAAGTATGAGAAACATGCGAAAGTATGAGCCTGATGAGGGCAAATCCTAGACCTAACCCAGACCTAACATGCGTTATCCTCTAAAATATTTATCAAGACCAGGTTTAATGGACTGTTTCAGTGTGCTACCACATTACTACGTGATCCAAACCAGAAAAAACCCAGGATGCGTTCAACATCTATGTGAAGAATGCGAAAGTATGTGTCGGATGAGGGAAAATCCCAGGCCTAACCTAGACCTAACATGCGTTACCCTCAAAAATATTGTTAGAAACCTGGTTTAATCGACTGTTTCAGTGTGGTACCACATTACTACGTGATCCAAACCAGAAAAAGCCCAGAATCTGGCCATCAACTATGAGAAATATGCGAAAGTACGAGCCTGATGGGAGCAAATTCCAGACCTAACCAAGACCTAACATGCGTTATTCTCTAAAATACTGATCGAAACCAGGTTTAGTGGACTGTTCCAGTGTGGTATCACATTACTACATGATCGAAACCAGAAAAACCCAGGATCTGTTCAACAAGTATGTGGAGAACGCGAAAATATGACCCTGAGGAGGGCAAATCCCAGACCTACACCAGACCTAACTAGCGTTATCATCTAAGATATTGATCGAAACCAGGTTTAATCGACTGTTTCAGTGTGGTACCATATTACTACGTGATCCAAACCAGAAAAAGCACAGAATCTGGCCAAGTATTTGAAATTTGCGAAAGTACGAGCCTGATAAGAGCAAATCCAAGACCTAACCTAGACCTAACAGGAGTTATTCTCAAAAATATTGATCGAATGCAGGTTTAATCGAAAGTTTCAGTGAGGTACCACATTACTACGTGATCCAATCCAGAAAAAGCCCTGGATCTAGCCATCAAGTATGAGTAACATGCGAAAGTATGAGCCTGATGAGCGCAAATCCTAGACCTAACCCAGACCTAACATGCGTTATCCTCTAAAATATTTATCAAGACCAGGATTAATTGAATGTTTCAGTGTGGTGTCACATTACTACGTGATCCAAACCACAAAAAACCCAGGATCCGTTCAACAAGTATGTGAAGAATGCGAAAGTAAGTGTCTGATGAGGGCAAATCCCAGGCCTAACCTAGACAGAACATGCGTTACCCTCTAAAATATTGATCGAAACCAGGTTTAATCGACTGTTTCAGTGTGGTACCACATTACTACGTGATCCAAAACAGAAAAAGCCCAGGATCTGTTCAACAAGTATGTGAAAAACGCGAAACTATGAGCCTGATGAGGGCAAATCCCAGACCTATCCCAGACCCAACATGCGTTATCCTCTAAAACATTTATCAAGACAAGGATTAATTGAATGTTTCAGTGTGGTACCGCATTACTACGTGATCCATACCACAAAAAACCCAGGATCCGTTCAAGAAGTATGTGACGAATGCGAAAGGATGTGTCTGATGAGGGCAAATCCCAGGCCTAACCTAGATCTAACATGCGTTATCCACAAAAATAATCATCGAAACCAGGTTTAATGGACTGTTTCAGTGTGGTACCACATCACTACGTGATCCAAACCAGAAAAATACCCAGGATCCGTTCAACAAGTATGTGAAGAATGCGAAGGTATGTGTCCGATGAGGGAAAATCCCAGGCCTAACCTAGACCTAACATGCGTTATCCTCTAAAATATTGATCGAAACCAGGTTTAATGGACTGTTTCAGTGTGCTATCACATTACTACGTGATTCAAACCGGAAAAAACCCACGATCCGTTCAACAAGTATGTGAAGAATGCGAAAGTATGTGTCTGATGAGGGCAAATCCCAGGCCTAACCTAGACAGAACATGCGTTATCCTCTAAAATATTGATCGAAACCAGGTTTAATGGACTGTTTCAGTGTGCTACCACATTACTACGTGATCCAAACCAGAAAAAACCCAGGATCCGTTCAACAAGTATGTGAAGAATGCGAAAGTATGTGTCTGATGAGGGAAAATCCCAGGCCTAACCTAGACAGAACATGCGTTATCCTCTAAAATATTGATCGAAACCAGGTTTAATGGACTGCTTCAGTGTGCTACCACATTACTACGTGATCCAAACCAGAAAAAACCCAGGATCCGTTCAACAAGTATGTGAAGAATGCGAAAGTATCTGTGTGATGAGGGCAAATCACAGGCCTAACCTAGACATAACATGCGTTGTCCTCTATAATATTTATCAAGACCAGGTTTAATTGAATGTTTCAGTGTGGTACCACATTACTATGTGTCCAAACCTGAAAAAACCCAGGATCTGTTCAACAAGTATGTGGAGAATGCGAAAGTATGTGTCTGATGAGGGCAAATCCCACGCTTAACCTAGACATAACTAGCGTTATCATCTAAGATATTGATCGAAACCAGGTTTAATGGTCTGTTTCAGTGTGCTACCACATTACTACGTGATCCAATCCAGAAAAAGCCCTGGATCTAGCCATCAAGTATGAGATATATGCGAAACTATGAGCCTGATGAGGGCAAGTCCTAGACCTAACCTAAACCTAACGTGCATTATCCTCCAAAATATTGATCGAAACCAGGTTTAATGGACTGTTTCGGTGTGGTACCACATTACTACGTGATCCAATCCAGGAAGAGCCCAGGATCTAGCCATGAAGTATTAGAAATATGCGAAAGTATGATCCTGACGAGGGCAAATCGCAGGCCTAACCTAGACCTAACATGCGTTATCCTCTAAAATATTCATCGAAACCAGGTTTAATGGATTATTTCAGTGTGGTAACACATTACTACGTGATCCAAACCAGAAAAAACCGAGATCTGTTCAACAAGTATGTGAAAAACGCGAAAGTATGAGCCTGATGAGGGCAAATCCTAGACCTAACCCAGACCTAACATGCGTTATCCACTAAAATATTTATCATGACCAGGTTTAATTGAATGTTTCAGTGTGGTACCACTTTACTACGTGATCCAATCCAGGAAGAGCCCAGGATCTAGCCATGAAGTATTAGAAATATGCGAAGGTATGATCCTGACGAGGGCAAATCCTAGACCTAACCCAGACCTAACATGCGTTATCCTCAAAAATATTGATCGAAACCAGGTTTAATGGACTGTTTCAGTGTGGTACCACATTACTACGTGATCCAAACTAGAAAAAACCCAGGATCTGTTCAACAAGTATGTGAAATACGCGAAAGTATGACCCTGATGAGGGCAAATCCCAGGCCTAACCTAGACCTAACATGCATTATCCTCTAAAATATTGATCGAAACCAGGTTTAATGGACTGTTTCAGTGTGGTACCACTTTACTACGTGATCCAAAGCAGAAAAAACCCTCGATCAGGTCAACATGTATGTTAAAACTGCGAAAGTATGACCCTGATGAGGGCAAATCGCAGGCCTAACCTAGACCTACCATGCGTTATCCTCTAAAATATTCATCGAAACCAGGTTTAATGGATTGTTTCAGTGTGGTAACACATTACTAGGTGATCCAAACCAGAAAAAACCGAGATCTGTTCAACAAGTATGTGAAAAACGCGAAAGTATGAGCCTGATCAGGGCAAATCCTAGACCTTACCCAGACCTAACATGCGTTATCCACTAAAATATTTATCATGACCAGGTTTAATTGAATGTTTCAGTGGGGTACCACATTACTACGTGATCCAATCCAGGAAGAGCCCGGGATCTAGCCATGAAGTATTAGAAATATGCGAAAGTATGATCCTGACGAGGGCAAATCCTAGACCTAACCTAGACCTAACATGCGTTATCCTCTAAAATATTCATCGAAACCAGGTTTAATGGATTGTTTCAGTGTGGTAACACATTACTACGTGATCCAAACCAGAAAAAACCGAGATCCGTTCAACAAGTATATGAAGAATGCGAAAGTATGAGTCTGATGAGGGCAAATCCCAGGCCTAACCTAGACCTAACATGCGTTATGCTCATATATATTGATCGAAACCAGGTTTAATCGACTGTTTCAGTGTGCTACTAAATTACTACGTGATCCAATCCACAAAAAGCCCAGAATCTGTCCATCAAGTATGAGAAATATGCGAAAGTACGAGCCTGATGAGAGCAAATCCCAGACCTAACCTAGACCTAACATGCGTTATGCTCAAAGATATTGATCGAAACCAGGTTTAATCGACTGTTTCAGTGAGGTACCACATTACTACGTGATCCAAACCAGAAAAAACCCAGGATCTGTTCAACAAGTATGTGAAAAATGCGAAAGTATGAGTCTGATGAGTGAAAATCCCAGGACTAACCTAGACCTCACATGCGTTATCCTCAATAATATTGATCGAAACCAGGTTTAATCGACTGTGTCAGTGTGGCCCCGCATTACTACGTAATCCATACCAGAAAAAAAACCAGGATCTGTTCAGCGAGTATGTGAAGTGTGCGAAACTATGAGTCTGATGAGGGCAAATCCCAGAACTGTCCCATACCTAACATGCGTTATCCTCTAAAATAGTGATCGAAACCAGGGTTAATTGACTGTTTCAGTGTGTTTCTACATTACTACGTGATCCAATCCAGGAAAAGCCCAGGATCTAGCCATCAAGTATGAGAATTATGCGAAAGAATGAGCCTGATGAGAGCAACTCCCAGACCTAACCTAGACCTAACATGTGTTATCCTCAAAAATATTGATCGAAACCAGGTTTAATGGACTGTTTCAGTGTGGTACTACATTACTACGTGATGCAATCCAGAAATAGACGAGGATCTAGCCATGAATTATGAGAAATAAGCGAAAGTATGAGCCTGATGAGGGCAAATCCTAGACCTAACCCAGACCTAACATGCGTTATCCTCAAAAATATTGATCGAAACCAGGTTTAATGGACTGTTTCAGTGTGGTACCACATTACTACCTGATCCAAACTAGAAAAAACCCAGGATCTGTTCAACAAGTATGTGATGAATGCGAAAGTATGACCCTGATGAGTGAAAATCCCAGGCCTAACCTAGACCTAACATGCGTTATGCTCAAAAATATTTATCGAAACCAGGTTTAATCGACTGTTTCAGTGTGGTACCACATTAATACGTGATCCAAACCAGAAAAAAACCAAGGATCTGTTCAACAAGTATGTGAAGTATGCGAAAGTATGAGTCTCATGAGGGCTAATCCCAGGCCTAACCTAGACATAACATGCGTTATCCTGTAAAATATTGATCCAAACCAGCTTGAGTGGACTGTTTCAGTGTGATACCACACTGCTGCGTGATCCAAACCAGAAAAAACCCAGGATCGGTTCAACAAGTATGTGAAAAATGCGAAAGTATGATCCTGACGAGGGCAAATCCCAGACCTATCCCAGACCTAACTTGCGTTGTCCTCTAAAATATTGATGGAAACCAGGTTTAGTTGACTGTTTCAGTGTGGTACTACATTACTACGTGATGCAATCCAGAAATAGCCCAGAATCTGTCCATCAAGTATGAGAAATATGCGAAAGTACGAGCGTGATGAGAGCAAATCCCAGACCTAACCTAGACCTAACATGCGTTATGCTCAAAGATATTGATCGAAACCAGGTTTAATCGACTGTTTCAGTGAGGTACCACATTACTACGTGATCCAAACCAGAAAAAACCCAGGATCTGTTCAACAAGTATGTGAAAAATGCGAAAGTATGAGTCTGATGAGTGAAAATCCCAGGACTAACCTAGACCTCACATGCGTTATCCTCAATAATATTGATCGAAACCAGGTTTAATCGACTGTGTCAGTGTGGCCCCGCATTACTACGTAATCCATACCAGAAAAAAAACCAGGATCTGTTCAGCGAGTATGTGAAGTGTGCGAAACTATGAGTCTGATGAGGGCAAATCCCAGAACTGTCCCATACCTAACATGCGTTATCCTCTAAAATAGTGATCGAAACCAGGGTTAATTGACTGTTTCAGTGTGGTTCTACATTACTACGTGATCCAATCCAGGAAAAGCCCAGGATCTAGCCATCAAGTATGAGAATTATGCGAAAGAATGAGCCTGATGAGAGCAACTCCCAGACCTAACCTAGACCTAACATGTGTTATCCTCAAAAATATTGATCGAAACCAGGTTTAATGGACTGTTTCAGTGTGGTACTACATTACTACGTGATGCAATCCAGAAATAGACGAGGATCTAGCCATGAATTATGAGAAATAAGCGAAAGTATGAGCCTGATGAGGGCAAATCCTAGACCTAACCCAGACCTAACATGCGTTATCCTCAAAAATATTGATCGAAACCAGGTTTAATGGACTGTTTCAGTGTGGTACCACATTACTACCTGATCCAAACTAGAAAAAACCCAGGATCTGTTCAACAAGTATGTGATGAATGCGAAAGTATGACCCTGATGAGTGAAAATCCCAGGCCTAACCTAGACCTAACATGCGTTATGCTCAAAAATATTTATCGAAACCAGGTTTAATCGACTGTTTCAGTGTGGTACCACATTAATACGTGATCCAAACCAGAAAAAAACCCAGGATCTGTTCAACAAGTATGTGAAGTATGCGAAAGTATGAGTCTCATGAGGGCTAATCCCAGGCCTAACCTAGACATAACATGCGTTATCCTGTAAAATATTGATCGAAACCAGCTTGAGTGGACTGTTTCAGTGTGATACCACACTGCTGCGTGATCCAAACCAGAAAAAACCCAGGATCGGTTCAACAAGTATGTGAAAAATGCGAAAGTATGATCCTGACGAGGGCAAATCCCAGACCTATCCCAGACCTAACTTGCGTTGTCCTCTAAAATATTGATGGAAACCAGGTTTAGTTGACTGTTTCAGTGTGGTACTACATTACTACGTGATGCAATCCAGAAATAGCCCAGGATTTAGCCATGAAGTATGAAAAATATGCGAAAGTATGACCCTGATGAGGGCAAATCCCAGGCCTAACCTAGACCTAACATGCATTATCCTCTAAAATATTGATCGAAACCAGGTTTAATGGACTGTTTCAGTGTGGTACCACATTACTACGTGATCCAAACTAGAAAAAACCCAGGATCTGTTCAACAAGTATGTGAAAAACGCGAAAGTATGACCCTGATGAGGGCAAATCGCAGGCCTAACCTAGACCTAACATGCATTATCCTCTAAAATATTGATCGAAACCAGGTTTAATGGACTGTTTCAGTGTGGTACCACATTACTACGTAATCCAAACCAGAAAAAACCGAGATCTGTTCAACAAGTATGTGAAAAACGCGAAAGTATGAGCCTGATCAGGGCAAATCCTAGACCTAACCCAGACCTAACATGCGTTATCCACTAAAATATTTATCATGACCAGGTTTAATTGAATGTTTCAGTGGGGTACCACATTACTACGTGATCCAATCCAGGAAGAGCCCGGGATCTAGCCATGAAGTATTAGAAATATGCGAAAGTATGATCCTGACGAGGGCAAATCCTAGATCAAACCTAGACCTAACATGCGTTATCCTCTACAATATTCATCGAAACCAGGTTTAATTGACCGTTTTAGTGTGGTTCCACTTTACTACGTGATCCAAAGCAGAAAAGCCCTCGATCAGGTCAACATGCATGTCAAAACTGCGAAAGTATGACCCTGCTGAGGGCAAATCGCAGGCCTAACCTAGACCTAACATGCGTTATCCTCTAAAATATTCATCGAAACCAGGTTTAATGGATTGTTTCAGTGTGGTAACACATTACTACGTGATCCAAACTAGAAAAAACCGAGATCTGTTCAATAAGTATGTGAAAAACGCGAAAGTATGAGCCTGATGAGGGCAAATCCTAGACCTTACCCTGACCTAACATGCGTTATCCTCTAAGATATTTATCAAGACCAGGTTTAATTGAATGTTTCAGTGTGGTACCACATTACTACGTGATCCAAACCAGTAAAAACACAGGATCCGTTCAACAAGTATATGAAGAATGCGAAAGTATGAGTCTGATGAGGGCAAATCCCAGGCCTAACCTAGACCTAACTTGCGTTATGCTCATATATATTGATCGAAACCATGTTTAATCGACTGTTTCAGTGTGCTACTAAATTACTACGTGATCCAATCCACAAAAAGCCCAGAATCTGCCCATCAAGTATGAGAAATATGCGAAAGTACGAGCCTGATGAGAGCAAATCCCAGACCTAACCTAGACCTAACATGCATTATGCTCAAAGATATTGATCGAAACCAGGTTTAATCGACTGTTTCAGTGTGGCACCACATTACTACGTGATCCAAACCAGAAAAAAACCCAGGAGCTGTTCAACGAGTATGTGATGAATGCGAAAGTATGAGTCTGATGAGTGAAAATCCCAGGCCTAACCTAGACCTAACTTGCGTTGACCTCTAAAATATTGATGGAAACCAGGTTTAATTGAGTGTTTCAGTGTTGTACTTCATTACTACGTGATGCAATCCAGAAAAAGCCCAGGATCTAGCCATCAAGTATGAGTAATATGCGAAAGAATGAGCCTGATGAGAGCAAATCCCAGACCTAACCTAGACCTAACATGAATTATTCCCTAAAATATTGATCGAAACCAGGTTTAATTGACTGTTTCAGTGTGGTCCCACATTACTACGTGATGCAAACCAGAAAAAACGCAGGATCCGTTCAACAAGTATGTGAAGAATGCGAAAGTATGAGTCTGGTGAGTGAAAATCCCAGGCCTAACCTAGACCTAACATGCGTTATCCTGAAAAATATTGATCGAAACCAGGTTTAAACGACTGTCTCAGTGTGGTACCACATTACTATGTGATTCAGACCAGAAAATAACCCAGGATCTGTTCAACAAGTATGTGAAAAACGCGAAGGTATGAGCCTGATGAGGGCGAATCCCAGAACTATCCCAGACCTAACTTGCGTTATCCTCTAATATATTGATGGAAACAAGGTTTAATTGACTGTTTCAGTGTAGTACCACTTTACTACGTGATCCAAAGCAGAAAAAACCCTCGATCAGGTGAACATGTATGTTAAAACTGCGAAAGTATGATCCTGATGAGGGCAAATCCCAGGCCTAACCTAGACCTAACTTGCGTTGTCCTCTAAAATATTGATGGAAACCAGGTTTAATTGACTGTTTCAGTGTTGTACTTCATTACTACGTGATGCAATCCAGAAATAGCCCAGGATCTAGCCATCAAGTATGAGAAATATGCGAAAGAATGAGCCTGATGAGAGCAAATCCCAGACCTAACCTAGACCTAACATGCGTTATGCTCAAAGATATTGATCGAAACCAGGTTTAATCGACTGTTTCAGTGTGGTACCACATTACTACGTGATCCAAACCAGAAAAAACCCAGGATCTGTTCAACAAGTATGTGAAAAATGCGAAAGTATGATCCTGACGAGGGCAAAACCCAGACCTATCCCAGACCTAACTTGCGTTGTCCTCTAAAATATTGATGGAAACCAGGTTTAATGGACTGTTTCAGTGTGGCACCACATTACTACGTGAACCAAACCAGTAAAAACCCAGGATCTGTTCAACAAGTATGTGAAGAATGCGAAAGTATGAGTCTGATGAGTGAAAATCCCAGGACTAACCTAGACCTCACATGCGTTATCCTCAATAATATTGATCGAAACCAGGTTTAATCGACTGCGTCAGTGTGGCCCCGCATTACTACGTAATCCAAACCAGAAAAAAAACAAGGATCTGTTCAGCGAGTATGTGAAGTGTGCGAAACTATGAGTCTGATGAGGGCAAATCCCAGAACTATCCCATACCTAACATGCGTTATCCTCTAAAATAGTGATCGAAACCAGGGTTAATTGACTGTTTCAGTGTGGTTCTACATTACTACGTGATCCAATCCAGAAAAAGCCCAGGATCTAGCCATCAAGTATGAGAAATATGCGAAAGAATGAGCCTGATGAGAGCAACACCCAGACCTAACCTAGACCTAACATGTGTTATCCTCAAAAATATTGATCGAAACCAGGTTTAATGGACTGTTTCAATGTGGTACTACATTACGACGTGATGCAATCCAGAAATAGCCCAGGATCTAGCCATGAATTATGAGAAATATGCGAAAGTATGAGCCTGATGATGGCAAATCCTAGACCTAACCCAGACCTAACATGCGTTATCCTCAAAAATATTGATCGAAACCAGGTTTACTGGACTGTTTCAGTGTGGTACCACATTACTACCTGATCCAAACTAGAAAAAACCCAGGATCTGTTCAACAAGTATGTGATGAATGCGAAAGTATGACCCTGATGAGTGAAAAACCCAGGCCTAACCTAGACCTAACATGCGTTATGCTCAAAAATATTTATCGAAACCAGGTTTAATCGACTGTTTCAGTGTGGTACTACATTACTACGTGATGCAATCCAGAAATAGCCCAGGATTTAGCCATGAAGTATGAAAAATATGCGAAAGTATGACCCTGATGAGGGCAAATCCCAGGCCTAACCTAGACCTAACATGCATTATCCTCTAAAATATTGATCGAAACCAGGTTTAATGGACTGTTTCAGTGTGGTACCACATTACTATGTGATCCAAACCAGAAAAAACCCATGATCTGTTCAACAAGTATGTGAAAAACGCGAAAGCATGAGCCTGATGAGGGCGTATCCCAGACTTATCCCAGACCTAACTTGCGTTATCCTCTAAAATATTGATCGAAACCAGGTTTACTTTACTGTTTCAGTGTGGTATCACATTACTACGTGATCCAATCCTTAAGTAGCCCAGGATCTAGCCATGAAGTATGAGAGATATGCGAAAGTATGAGCCTGATGAGGGCAAATCCTAGACCTAACCCAGACCTACATGCGTTATCCACTAAAATATTTATCATGACCAGGTTTAATTGAATGTTTCAGTGTGGTACCACATTACTACGTGATCCAAACCAGAAATAGCCCAGGATCTAGCCATGAAGTATGAGAAATATGCGAAAGTATGAGCCTGATGAGGGCAAATCCTAGACATAACCCAGACCTAGCATGCGTTATCCTCTAAAATATTGATCGAAACCACGTTTAATTGACTGTCTTAGTGTGGTACCACTTTACTACGTGATCCAAAGCAGAAAAGCCCTCGATCAGGTCAACATGCATGACAAAACTGCGAAAGTATGACCCTGATGAGGGCAAATCCCAGACCTATCCCGGACCTAACATGCGTTATCCTCAAAAATATTGATCGAAACCAGGTTTAATGGACTGTTTCAGTGTGGTACCACATTACTACCTGATCCAAACTAGAAAAAACCCAGGATCTGTTCAACAAGTATGTGATGAATGCGAAAGTATGACCCTGATGAGTGAAAATCCCAGGCCTAACCTAGACCTAACATGCGTTATGCTCAAAAATATTTATCGAAACCAGGTTTAATCGACTGTTTCAGTGTGGTACCACATTACTACGTGATCCAAACCAGAAAAGGCCCAGAATCTGCCCATCAAGTATGAGAAATATGCGAAAGTACGAGCCTGATGAGAGCAAATCCCAGACCTACCCTAGACCTAACATGAATTATTCTCTAACATATTGATCGAAACCAGGTTTAATGGACTGTCTCAGTGTGGTACCACATTACTAAGTGATCCAAACCAGAAAAAAACCCAGGATCTGTTCAACGAGTATGTGAAGAAAGCGAAAGTATGAGTCTGATGAGGGCTAATCCCAGACCTATCCCAGACCTAACTTGCGTTGTCCTCTAAAATATTGATGGAAACCAGGTTTAATTGATTGTTTCAGTGTGGTCCCACATTACTACGTGATCCAAACCAGAAAAAACCCAGGATCTGTTCAACATGTATGAGAAATATGCGAAAGAATGAGCCTGATGAGAGCAAATCCCACACCTTACCTAGACCTAACATGAATTATCCTCTAAAATATTTATCATGACCAGGTTTAATTGAATGTTTCAGTGTGGTACCACATTACTACGTGAACCAAACCAGAAAAAACCCAGGATCCGTTCAACAAGTATGTGGAGAATGCGAAAGTATGAGTCTGATGAGTGAAAATCTCGGGGCTAACCTAGACCTAACATGAATTATTCTCTAAAATATTGATCGAAACCAGGTTTAATTGACTGTTTCAGTGTGGTCCCACATTACTACCTGATCCAAACCAGAAAAAACCCGGGATCCGTTCAACAAGTATGTGAAGAATGCGAAAGTATGAGCCTGATGAGTGAAAATCCCAGGCCTAACCTAGACCTAACATGCGTTATCCTCAAAAATATTGATCGAAACCTGGTTTAATCGACTGTATCAGTGTGGTACCACATTACTATGTGATCCAAACCAGAAAATAACCCAGGAACTGTTCAACGAGTATGTGAAGTTTGCGAAAGTATGAGTCTGATAAGGTCAAATCCCAGACCAATCCCAGACTTAACTTGCGTTATCCTCTAAGATATTGATCGAAACCAGGTTTAATCGTCTGTTTCAGTGTGGTACCACATTACTACGTGATCCAAACCAGAAAAATCCCAGGATCAGTTCAACAAGTATGAGAAGAATGCGAAAGTATGAGTCTGATGAGTGAAAATCCCAGACGTAACCTAGAACTAACATGCGTTATCCTCAAAAATAATGATCGAAACCTGGTTTAATCGACTGTTTCAGTGTGGTACCACATTACTATGTGATCCAAACCAGAAAATAACACAGGATCTGTTCAACGAGTATGTGAAGAAAGCGAAAGTATGAGTCTGATGAGGGCTAATCCCAGACCTATCCCAGACCTAACTTGCGTTATCCTCTAAAATATTTATCCAGACCTGGTTTCATTGAATGTTTCAGTGTGGTACCACATTACTACGTGATCCAAACCAGAAAAGGCCCAGAATCTGCCCATCAAGTATGAGAAATATGCGAAAGTACGAGCCTGATGAGAGCAAATCCCAGACCTACCCTAGACCTAACATGAATTATTCTCTAACATATTGATCGAAACCAGGTTTAATGGACTGTCTCAGTGTGGTACCACATTACTAAGTGATCCAAACCAGAAAAAAACCCAGGATCTGTTCAACGAGTATGTGAAGAAAGCGAAAGTATGAGTCTGATGAGGGCTAATCCCAGACCTATCCCAGACCTAACTTGCGTTGTCCTCTAAAATATTGATGGAAACCAGGTTTAATTGATTGTTTCAGTGTGGTCCCACATTACTACGTGATCCAAACCAGAAAAAACCCAGGATCTGTTCAACATGTATGAGAAATATGCGAAAGAATGAGCCTGATGAGAGCAAATCCCACACCTTACCTAGACCTAACATGAATTATCCTCTAAAATATTTATCATGACCAGGTTTAATTGAATGTTTCAGTGTGGTACCACATTACTACGTGAACCAAACCAGAAAAAACCCAGGATCCGTTCAACAAGTATGTGGAGAATGCGAAAGTATGAGTCTGATGAGTGAAAATCTCGGGGCTAACCTAGACCTAACATGAATTATTCTCTAAAATATTGATCGAAACCAGGTTTAATTGACTGTTTCAGTGTGGTCCCACATTACTACGTGATCCAAACCAGAAAAAACCCAGTATGCGTTCAACAAGTATGTGAAGAATGCGAAAGTATGAGTCTGATGAGTGAAAATCCCAGGCCTAACCTAGGCCTAACATGCGTTATCCTCTAAAATATTGATCGAAACCTGGTTTCATCGACTGTTTCACTGTGGTACCACATTACTATGTGATCCAAACCAGAAAATAACCCAGGATCTGTTCAACGAGTATCTGAAGAATGCGAAAGTATGAGTCTGATGGGAGCAAATCCCAGACCTAACCTAGACCTAACATGAATTATTCTCTAAAATATTGATCGAAACCAGGTTTAATTGACTGTTTCAGTGTGGTCCCACATTACTACCTGATCCAAACCAGAAAAAACCCGGGATCCGTTCAACAAGTATGTGAAGAATGCGAAAGTATGAGTCTGATGAGTGAAAATCCCAGGCCTAACCTAGACCTAACATGCGTTATCCTCAAAAATATTGATCGAAACCTGGTTTAATCGACTGTATCAGTGTGGTACCACATTACTATGTGATCCAAACCAGAAAATAACCCAGGAACTGTTCAACGAGTATGTGAAGTGTGCGAAAGTATGAGTCTGATAAGGTCAAATCCCAGACCAATCCCAGACTTAACTTGCGTTATCCTCTAAGATATTGATCGAAACCAGGTTTAATCGTCTGTTTCAGTGTGGTACCACATTACTACGTGATCCAAACCAGAAAAATCCCAGGATCAGTTCAACAAGTATGAGAAGAATGCGAAAGTATGAGTCTGATGAGTGAAAATCCCAGACGTAACCTAGAACTAACATGCGTTATCCTCAAAAATAATGATCGAAACCTGGTTTAATCGACTGTTTCAGTGTGGTACCACATTACTATGTGATCCAAACCAGAAAATAACACAGGATCTGTTCAACGAGTATGTGAAGAAAGCGAAAGTATGAGTCTGATGAGACGCTAATCCCAGACCTATCCCAGACCTAACTTGCGTTATCCTCTAAAATATTTATCCAGACCTGGTTTCATTGAATGTTTCAGTGTGGTACCACATTACTACGTGATCCAAACCAGAAAAAAACCCAGGACCTGATCAACGAGTATGTCAAGTGTGCGAAAGTATGAGTCTGATGAGGGCAAATCCCAGACCAATCCCAGACCTAACTTGCGATGTCCTCTAAAATATTGATCGAAACCAGGTTTAATTGACTGTTTTATTGTGGTACCACACTACTACGGGATCCAAACCAGAAAAAACCCAGGATCTGTTCAACAAATATGTGAAAAACGCGAAAGTATGAGCCTGATGAGGGCAAATCCCAGACCTATTCCAGACCTAACTTGCGTTGTCCTCTAAAATATTGATGGAAACCAGGTTTAATTGATTGTTTCAGTGTGGTCACACATTACTACGTGATCCAAACCAGAAAAAACCCAGGATCTGTTCAACATGTATGAGAAATATGCGAAAGAATGAGCCTGATGGGAACAAATCCCAGACCTAACCTAGACCTAACATGAATTATTCTCTAAAATATTGATCGAAACCTGGTTTAATCGACTGTTTCAGTGTGGTACCACATTACTATGTGATCCAAACCAGAAAATAACCCAGTATGCGTTCAACAAGTATGTGAAGAATGCGAAAGTATGAGTCTGATGAGTGAAAATCCCAGGCCTAACCTAGGCCTAACATGCGTTATCCTCTAAAATATTGATCGAAACCTGGTTTCATCGACTGTTTCACTGTGGTACCACATTACTATGTGATCCAAACCAGAAAATAACCCAGGATCTGTTCAACGAGTATCTGAAGAATGCGAAAGTATGAGTCTGATGGGAGCAAATCCCAGACCTAACCTAGACCTAACATGAATTATTCTCTAAAATATTGATCGAAACCAGGTTCAATTGACTGTTTCAGTGTGGTCCCACATTACTACCTGATCCAAACCAGAAAAAACCCGGGATCCGTTCAACAAGTATGTGAAGAATGCGAAAGTATGAGTCTGATGAGTGAAAATCCCAGGCCTAACCTAGACCTAACATGCGTTATCCTCAAAAATATTGATCGAAACCTGGTTTAATCGACTGTATCAGTGTGGTACCACATTACTATGTGATCCAAACCAGAAAATAACCCAGGAACTGTTCAACGAGTATGTGAAGTGTGCGAAAGTATGAGTCTGATAAGGTCAAATCCCAGACCAATCCCAGACTTAACTTGCGTTATCCTCTAAGATATTGATCGAAACCAGGTTTAATCGTCTGTTTCAGTGTGGTACCACATTACTACGTGATCCAAACCAGAAAAATCCCAGGATCAGTTCAACAAGTATGAGAAGAATGCGAAAGTATGAGACTGATGAGTGAAAATCCCAGACGTAACCTAGAACTAACATGCGTTATCCTCAAAAATAATGATCGAAACCTGGTTTAATCGACTGTTTCAGTGTGGTACCACATTACTATGTGATCCAAACCAGAAAATAACACAGGATCTGTTCAACGAGTATGTGAAGAAAGCGAAAGTATGAGTCTGATGAGGGCTAATCCCAGACCTATCCCAGACCTAACTTGCGTTATCCTCTAAAATATTTATCCAGACCTGGTTTCATTGAATGTTTCAGTGTGGTACCACATTACTACGTGATCCAAACCAGAAAAAAACCCAGGACCTGATCAACGAGTATGTCAAGTGTGCGAAAGTATGAGTCTGATGAGGGCAAATCCCAGACCTATCCCAGACCTAACTTGCGATGTCCTCTAAAATATTGATCGAAACCAGGTTTAATTGACTGTTTTATTGTGGTACCACACTACTACGGGATCCAAACCAGAAAAAACCCAGGATCTGTTCAACAAATATGTGAAAAACGCGAAAGTATGAGCCTGATGAGGGCAAATCCCAGACCTATTCCAGACCTAACTTGCGTTGTCCTCTAAAATATTGATGGAAACCAGGTTTAATTGATTGTTTCAGTGTGGTCACACATTACTACGTGATCCAAACCAGAAAAAACCCAGGATCTGTTCAACATGTATGAGAAATATGCGAAAGAATGAGCCTGATGGGAACAAATCCCAGACCTAACCTAGACCTAACATGAATTATTCTCTAAAATATTGATCGAAACCAGGTTTAATTGACTGTTTCAGTGTGGTCCCACATTACTACGTGATCCAAACCAGAAAAATCCCAGGATCAGTTCAACAAGTATGAGAAGAATGCGAACGTATGAGTCTGATGAGTGGAAATCCCAGGGCTAACCTAGACCTTACATGCGTTATCCTCTAAAATATTCAACCAAACCAGGTTTAATGGACTGTTTCAGTGTGGTACCACACTACTACGTGATACAAACCAGAAAAAACCCAGGATCTGTTCAACAAGTATGTGAAAAACACGAAAGTATGAGCCTGATGTGGGCGAATCCCAGACCTATGCCAGACCTAACTTGCGTTATGCTCTAAAATATTGATCGAAACCAGGTTTAATTGACTGTTTCAGCGTGGTACCACATTACTACGTGATACAATCCAGAAACAGCCCAGGATCTAGCCATCAAGTATGAGAAATATGCGAAAGAATGAGCCTGATGAGAGCAAATCCCAGATCTAACCTAGACCTAACATGAATTATTCTCTAAAATATTGGTCGAAACCAGGTTTAATTGACTGTTTCAGTGTGGAACCACATTACTACGTGATCCAAACCAGAAAATACCCAGGATCAGTTCAACAAGTATGTGAAGAATGCGAAAGTATGAGTCTGATGAGTGAAAATCCCAGGCCTAACCTAGACCTAACATGCGTTATCCTCAAAAATATTGATCGAAACCTGGTTTAATCGACTGTTTCAGTGTGGTACCACATTACTATGTGATCCAAACCAGAAAATAACCCAGGATCTGTTCAACGAGTATGTGAAGTGTGCGAAAGTATGAGTCTGATGAGGGCAAATCCCAGACCTATCCCAGACCTAACATGCGTTATCCTCTAAAATATTTATCAAGACCAGGTTTAATTGATTGTTTCTGTGTGAACCCACATAACTACGTGATCCAAACCAGAAAAAACCCAGGATCCGTTCAACAAGTATGTGAAGAATGCGAAAGTAGGAGTCTGATGAGTGAAAAACCAGGCCTGACCTAGACCTAACATGCGTTGTCCTCTAAAATATTGAGCGAAACCAGGTGTAATGGACTGTTTCAGTGTGGTACCACACTACTACGGGATCCAAACCCGAAAAAACCCAGGATCTGTTCAACAAGTATGTGAAAAACGCGACAGTATGAGCCTGATGAGGGCAAATCCCAGACCTATCCCAGACCTAACTTGCGTTGTCCTCTAAAATATTGATGGAAACCAGGTTTAATTGACTGTTTCAGTGTTGTACTTCATTACTACGTGATGCAATCCAGAAAAAGCTCAGGATCTAGCCATCAAGTATGAGAAATATGCGAAAGAATGAGCCTGATGAGAGCAAATCCTAGACCTGACCTAGACCTAACTTGCGTTATCCTCCAAAATATTGATCGAAACCAGGTTTAATTGACTGTTTTAGTGTGGTACCACATTACTACGTGATCCAAACCAGAAAATAACACAGGATCTGTTCAACAAGTATGTGAAAAACGCGAAACTGTGAGCCTGGTGATGGCAAATCTTAGACCTAACCCAGACCTAACATGCGTTATCCTCTAAAATATTTATCAAGACCAGGTTTAATCGATTGTTTCAGTGTGGACCCACATTACTACGTGATCCAAACCAGAAAAACCCAGGATCCGTTCAACAAGTATGTGAAGAATGCGAAAGTATGAGTCTGATGAGTGAAAATCCCAGGCCTAACCTAGACCTAACATGCGTTATCCTCAAAAATATTGATCGAAACCTGGTTTAATCGACTGTTTCAGTGTGGTACCACATTACTATGTGATCCAAACCAGAAAATAACCCAGGATCTGTTCAACAAGTATGTGAAAAACGCGAAAGTATGAGCCTGATGTGGGCGAATCCCAGACCTATGCCAGACCTAACTTGCGTTATGCTCTAAAATATTGATCGAAACCAGGTTTAATTGACTGTTAAAGCGTGGTACCACATTACTACGTGATACAATCCAGAAACAGCCCAGGATCTAGCCATCAAGTATGAGAAATATGCGAAAGAATGAGCCTGATGAGAGCAAATCCCAGATCTAACCTAGACCTAACATGAATTATTCTCTAAAATATTAGTCGAAACCAGGTTTAATTGACTGTTTCAGTGTGGAACCACATTACTACGTGATCCAAACCAGAAAATACCCAGGATCAGTTCAACAAGTATGTGAAGAATGCGAAAGTATGAGTCTGATGAGTGAAAATCCCAGGCCTAACCTAGACCTAACATGCGTTATCCTCAAAAATATTGAGCGAAACCTGGTTTAATCGACTGTTTCAGTGTGGTACCACATTACTATGTGATCCAAACCAGAAAATAACCCAGGATCTGTTCAACGAGTATGTGAAGTGTGCGAAAGTATGAGTCTGATGAGGGCAAATCCCAGACCTATCCCAGACCTAACATGCGTTATCCTCTAAAATATTTATCAAGACCAGGTTTAATTGATTGTTTCAGTGTGAACCCACATAACTACGTGATCCAAACCAGAAAAAACCCAGGATCCGTTCAACAAGTATGTGAAGAATGCGAAAGTAGGAGTCTGATGAGTGAAAAAACCAGGCCTGACCTAGACCTAACATGCGTTGTCCTCTAAAATATTGAGCGAAACCAGGTGTAATGGACTGTTTCAGTGTGGTACCACACTACTACGGGATCCAAACCAGAAAAAACCCAGGATCTGTTCAAGAAGTATGTGAAAAACGCGACAGTATGAGCCTGATGAGGGCAAATCCCAGACCTATCCCAGACCTAACTTGCGTTGTCCTCTAAAATATTGATGGAAGCCAGGTTTAATTGACTGTTTCAGTGTTGTACTTCATTACTACGTGATCCAAACCAGAAAAAACCCAGGATCTTGTCAACGAGTATGTGAAGTGTGTGAAAGTATGAGTCTGATGAGGGCTAATCCCAGACCTATCCCAGACCTAGCTTGCGTGATCCTCTAAAATATTGATCGAAACCAGGTTTAATTGACTGTTTTAGTGTGGTACCACATTACTACGTGATCCAAACCAGAAAAAACCCAGGATCTGTTTAACAAGAATGTGAAAAACGCGAAACTGTGAGCCTGATAAGGGCAAATCTTAGACCTAACCCAGACCTAAGATGCGTTATTATCTAAAATATTGATCGAAACCAGGTTTAATTGACCGTTTCAGCGTGGTACCACATTACTACGTGATCCAATCCAGAAATAGCCCAGGATCTAGCCATGAAGTATGAGAAATATGCGAAAGTATGAGCCTGATGAGGGCAAATTCTAGAACTAACCCAGACCTAACATGCGTTATTCTCTAAAATACTTATGTTTAATTGAATGTTTCAGTGTGGTACCACATTACTACGTGTTCCAAACCAGAAAAAACCCAGGATCCGTTCAACAAGTATGTGAAGAAGGCGAAAGTATGAGTCTGATCAGTGAAAATCTCAGGCCTTACCTAGACCTAACTTGCGTTGTCCTCTAAAATATTGATGGAAACCTGGTTTCATCGACTGTTTCACTGTGGTACCACATTACTATGTGATCCAAACCAGAAAATAACCCAGGATCTGTTCAACGAGTATCTGAAGAATGCGAAAGTATGAGTCTGATGGGAGCAAATCCCAGACCTAACCTAGACCTAACATGAATTATTCTCTAAAATATTGATCGAAACCAGGTTTAATTGACTGTTTCAGTGTGGTCCCACATTACTACCTGATCCAAACCAGAAAAAACCCGGGATCCGTTCAACAAGTATGTGAAGAATGCGAAAGTATGAGTCTGATGAGTGAAAATCCCAGGCCTAACCTAGACCTAACATGCGTTATCCTCAAAAATATTGATCGAAACCTGGTTTAATCGACTGTATCAGTGTGGTACCACATTACTATGTGATCCAAACCAGAAAATAACCCAGGAACTGTTCAACGAGTATGTGAAGTGTGCGAAAGTATGAGTCTGATAAGGTCAAATCCCAGACCAATCCCAGACTTAACTTGCGTTATCCTCTAAGATATTGATCGAAACCAGGTTTAATCGTCTGTTTCAGTGTGGTACCACATTACTACGTGATCCAAACCAGAAAAATCCCAGGATCAGTTCAACAAGTATGAGAAGAATGCGAAAGTATGAGTCTGATGAGTGAAAATCCCAGACGTAACCTAGAACTAACATGCGTTATCCTCAAAAATAATGATCGAAACCTGGTTTAATCGACTGTTTCAGTGTGGTACCACATTACTATGTGATCCAAACCAGAAAATAACACAGGATCTGTTCAACGAGTATGTGAAGAAAGCGAAAGTATGAGTCTGATGAGGGCTAATCCCAGACCTATCCCAGACCTAACTTGCGTTATCCTCTAAAATATTTATCCAGACCTGGTTTCATTGAATGTTTCAGTGTGGTACCACATTACTACGTGATCCAAACCAGAAAAAAACCCAGGACCTGATCAACGAGTATGTCAAGTGTGCGAAAGTATGAGTCTGATGAGGGCAAATCCCAGACCTATCCCAGACCTAACTTGCGATGTCCTCTAAAATATTGATCGAAACCAGGTTTAATTGACTGTTTTATTGTGGTACCACACTACTACGGGATCCAAACCAGAAAAAACCCAGGATCTGTTCAACAAATATGTGAAAAACGCGAAAGTATGAGCCTGATGAGGGCAAATCCCAGACCTATTCCAGACCTAACTTGCGTTGTCCTCTAAAATATTGATGGAAACCAGGTTTAATTGATTGTTTCAGTGTGGTCACACATTACTACGTGATCCAAACCAGAAAAAACCCAGGATCTGTTCAACATGTATGAGAAATATGCGAAAGAATGAGCCTGATGGGAACAAATCCCAGACCTAACCTAGACCTAACATGAATTATTCTCTAAAATATTGATCGAAACCAGGTTTAATTGACTGTTTCAGTGTGGTCCCACATTACTACGTGATCCAAACCAGAAAAATCCCAGGATCAGTTCAACAAGTATGAGAAGAATGCGAACGTATGAGTCTGATGAGTGGAAATCCCAGGGCTAACCTAGACCTTACATGCGTTATCCTCTAAAATATTCAACCAAACCAGGTTTAATGGACTGTTTCAGTGTGGTACCACACTACTACGTGATACAAACCAGAAAAAACCCAGGATCTGTTCAACAAGTATGTGAAAAACACGAAAGTATGAGCCTGATGTGGGCGAATCCCAGACCTATGCCAGACCTAACTTGCGTTATGCTCTAAAATATTGATCGAAACCAGGTTTAATTGACTGTTTCAGCGTGGTACCACATTACTACGTGATACAATCCAGAAACAGCCCAGGATCTAGCCATCAAGTATGAGAAATATGCGAAAGAATGAGCCTGATGAGAGCAAATCCCAGATCTAACCTAGACCTAACATGAATTATTCTCTAAAATATTGGTCGAAACCAGGTTTAATTGACTGTTTCAGTGTGGAACCACATTACTACGTGATCCAAACCAGAAAATACCCAGGATCAGTTCAACAAGTATGTGAAGAATGCGAAAGTATGAGTCTGATGAGTGAAAATCCCAGGCCTAACCTAGACCTAACATGCGTTATCCTCAAAAATATTGATCGAAACCTGGTTTAATCGACTGTTTCAGTGTGGTACCACATTACTATGTGATCCAAACCAGAAAATAACCCAGGATCTGTTCAACGAGTATGTGAAGTGTGCGAAAGTATGAGTCTGATGAGGGCAAATCCCAGACCTATCCCAGACCTAACATGCGTTATCCTCTAAAATATTTATCAAGACCAGGTTTAATTGATTGTTTCTGTGTGAACCCACATAACTACGTGATCCAAACCAGAAAAAACCCAGGATCCGTTCAACAAGTATGTGAAGAATGCGAAAGTAGGAGTCTGATGAGTGAAAAACCAGGCCTGACCTAGACCTAACATGCGTTGTCCTCTAAAATATTGAGCGAAACCAGGTGTAATGGACTGTTTCAGTGTGGTACCACACTACTACGGGATCCAAACCCGAAAAAACCCAGGATCTGTTCAACAAGTATGTGAAAAACGCGACAGTATGAGCCTGATGAGGGCAAATCCCAGACCTATCCCAGACCTAACTTGCGTTGTCCTCTAAAATATTGATGGAAACCAGGTTTAATTGACTGTTTCAGTGTTGTACTTCATTACTACGTGATGCAATCCAGAAAAAGCTCAGGATCTAGCCATCAAGTATGAGAAATATGCGAAAGAATGAGCCTGATGAGAGCAAATCCTAGACCTGACCTAGACCTAACTTGCGTTATCCTCCAAAATATTGATCGAAACCAGGTTTAATTGACTGTTTTAGTGTGGTACCACATTACTACGTGATCCAAACCAGAAAATAACACAGGATCTGTTCAACAAGTATGTGAAAAACGCGAAACTGTGAGCCTGGTGATGGCAAATCTTAGACCTAACCCAGACCTAACATGCGTTATCCTCTAAAATATTTATCAAGACCAGGTTTAATCGATTGTTTCAGTGTGGACCCACATTACTACGTGATCCAAACCAGAAAAACCCAGGATCCGTTCAACAAGTATGTGAAGAATGCGAAAGTATGAGTCTGATGAGTGAAAATCCCAGGCCTAACCTAGACCTAACATGCGTTATCCTCAAAAATATTGATCGAAACCTGGTTTAATCGACTGTTTCAGTGTGGTACCACATTACTATGTGATCCAAACCAGAAAATAACCCAGGATCTGTTCAACAAGTATGTGAAAAACGCGAAAGTATGAGCCTGATGTGGGCGAATCCCAGACCTATGCCAGACCTAACTTGCGTTATGCTCTAAAATATTGATCGAAACCAGGTTTAATTGACTGTTAAAGCGTGGTACCACATTACTACGTGATACAATCCAGAAACAGCCCAGGATCTAGCCATCAAGTATGAGAAATATGCGAAAGAATGAGCCTGATGAGAGCAAATCCCAGATCTAACCTCGACCTAACATGAATTATTCTCTAAAATATTAGTCGAAACCAGGTTTAATTGACTGTTTCAGTGTGGAACCACATTACTACGTGATCCAAACCAGAAAATACCCAGGATCAGTTCAACAAGTATGTGAAGAATGCGAAAGTATGAGTCTGATGAGTGAAAATCCCAGGCCTAACCTAGACCTAACATGCGTTATCCTCAAAAATATTGAGCGAAACCTGGTTTAATCGACTGTTTCAGTGTGGTACCACATTACTATGTGATCCAAACCAGAAAATAACCCAGGATCTGTTCAACGAGTATGTGAAGTGTGCGAAAGTATGAGTCTGATGAGGGCAAATCCCAGACCTATCCCAGACCTAACATGCGTTATCCTCTAAAATATTTATCAAGACCAGGTTTAATTGATTGTTTCAGTGTGAACCCACATAACTACGTGATCCAAACCAGAAAAAACCCAGGATCCGTTCAACAAGTATGTGAAGAATGCGAAAGTAGGAGTCTGATGAGTGAAAAAACCAGGCCTGACCTAGACCTAACATGCGTTGTCCTCTAAAATATTGAGCGAAACCAGGTGTAATGGACTGTTTCAGTGTGGTACCACACTACTACGGGATCCAAACCAGAAAAAACCCAGGATCTGTTCAAGAAGTATGTGAAAAACGCGACAGTATGAGCCTGATGAGGGCAAATCCCAGACCTATCCCAGACCTAACTTGCGTTGTCCTCTAAAATATTGATGGAAGCCAGGTTTAATTGACTGTTTCAGTGTTGTACTTCATTACTACGTGATCCAAACCAGAAAAAACCCAGGATCTTGTCAACGAGTATGTGAAGTGTGTGAAAGTATGAGTCTGATGAGGGCTAATCCCAGACCTATCCCAGACCTAGCTTGCGTGATCCTCTAAAATATTGATCGAAACCAGGTTTAATTGACTGTTTTAGTGTGGTACCACATTACTACGTGATCCAAACCAGAAAAAACCCAGGATCTGTTTAACAAGAATGTGAAAAACGCGAAACTGTGAGCCTGATAAGGGCAAATCTTAGACCTAACCCAGACCTAAGATGCGTTATTATCTAAAATATTGATCGAAACCAGGTTTAATTGACCGTTTCAGCGTGGTACCACATTACTACGTGATCCAATCCAGAAATAGCCCAGGATCTAGCCATGAAGTATGAGAAATATGCGAAAGTATGAGCCTGATGAGGGCAAATTCTAGAACTAACCCAGACCTAACATGCGTTATTCTCTAAAATACTTATGTTTAATTGAATGTTTCAGTGTGGTACCACATTACTACGTGTTCCAAACCAGAAAAAACCCAGGATCCGTTCAACAAGTATGTGAAGAAGGCGAAAGTATGAGTCTGATCAGTGAAAATCTCAGGCCTTACCTAGACCTAACTTGCGTTGTCCTCTAAAATATTGATGGAAACCTGGTTTCATCGACTGTTTCACTGTGGTACCACATTACTATGTGATCCAAACCAGAAAATAACCCAGGATCTGTTCAACGAGTATCTGAAGAATGCGAAAGTATGAGTCTGATGGGAGCAAATCCCAGACCTAACCTAGACCTAACATGAATTATTCTCTAAAATATTGATCGAAACCAGGTTTAATTGACTGTTTCAGTGTGGTCCCACATTACTACCTGATCCAAACCAGAAAAAACCCGGGATCCGTTCAACAAGTATGTGAAGAATGCGAAAGTATGAGTCTGATGAGTGAAAATCCCAGGCCTAACCTAGACCTAACATGCGTTATCCTCAAAAATATTGATCGAAACCTGGTTTAATCGACTGTATCAGTGTGGTACCACATTACTATGTGATCCAAACCAGAAAATAACCCAGGAACTGTTCAACGAGTATGTGAAGTGTGCGAAAGTATGAGTCTGATAAGGTCAAATCCCAGACCAATCCCAGACTTAACTTGCGTTATCCTCTAAGATATTGATCGAAACCAGGTTTAATCGTCTGTTTCAGTGTGGTACCACATTACTACGTGATCCAAACCAGAAAAATCCCAGGATCAGTTCAACAAGTATGAGAAGAATGCGAAAGTATGAGTCTGATGAGTGAAAATCCCAGACGTAACCTAGAACTAACATGCGTTATCCTCAAAAATAATGATCGAAACCTGGTTTAATCGACTGTTTCAGTGTGGTACCACATTACTATGTGATCCAAACCAGAAAATAACACAGGATCTGTTCAACGAGTATGTGAAGAAAGCGAAAGTATGAGTCTGATGAGGGCTAATCCCAGACCTATCCCAGACCTAACTTGCGTTATCCTCTAAAATATTTATCCAGACCTGGTTTCATTGAATGTTTCAGTGTGGTACCACATTACTACGTGATCCAAACCAGAAAAAAACCCAGGACCTGATCAACGAGTATGTCAAGTGTGCGAAAGTATGAGTCTGATGAGGGCAAATCCCAGACCTATCCCAGACCTAACTTGCGATGTCCTCTAAAATATTGATCGAAACCAGGTTTAATTGACTGTTTTATTGTGGTACCACACTACTACGGGATCCAAACCAGAAAAAACCCAGGATCTGTTCAACAAATATGTGAAAAACGCGAAAGTATGAGCCTGATGAGGGCAAATCCCAGACCTATTCCAGACCTAACTTGCGTTGTCCTCTAAAATATTGATGGAAACCAGGTTTAATTGATTGTTTCAGTGTGGTCACACATTACTACGTGATCCAAACCAGAAAAAACCCAGGATCTGTTCAACATGTATGAGAAATATGCGAAAGAATGAGCCTGATGGGAACAAATCCCAGACCTAACCTAGACCTAACATGAATTATTCTCTAAAATATTGATCGAAACCAGGTTTAATTGACTGTTTCAGTGTGGTCCCACATTACTACGTGATCCAAACCAGAAAAATCCCAGGATCAGTTCAACAAGTATGAGAAGAATGCGAACGTATGAGTCTGATGAGTGGAAATCCCAGGGCTAACCTAGACCTTACATGCGTTATCCTCTAAAATATTCAACCAAACCAGGTTTAATGGACTGTTTCAGTGTGGTACCACACTACTACGTGATACAAACCAGAAAAAACCCAGGATCTGTTCAACAAGTATGTGAAAAACGCGAAAGTATGAGCCTGATGTGGGCGAATCCCAGACCTATGCCAGACCTAACTTGCGTTATGCTCTAAAATATTGATCGAAACCAGGTTTAATTGACTGTTTCAGCGTGGTACCACATTACTACGTGATACAATCCAGAAACAGCCCAGGATCTAGCCATCAAGTATGAGAAATATGCGAAAGAATGAGCCTGATGAGAGCAAATCCCAGATCTAACCTAGACCTAACATGAATTATTCTCTAAAATATTGGTCGAAACCAGGTTTAATTGACTGTTTCAGTGTGGAACCACATTACTACGTGATCCAAACCAGAAAATACCCAGGATCAGTTCAACAAGTATGTGAAGAATGCGAAAGTATGAGTCTGATGAGTGAAAATCCCAGGCCTAACCTAGACCTAACATGCGTTATCCTCAAAAATATTGATCGAAACCTGGTTTAATCGACTGTTTCAGTGTGGTACCACATTACTATGTGATCCAAACCAGAAAATAACCCAGGATCTGTTCAACGAGTATGTGAAGTGTGCGAAAGTATGAGTCTGATGAGGGCAAATCCCAGACCTATCCCAGACCTAACATGCGTTATCCTCTAAAATATTTATCAAGACCAGGTTTAATTGATTGTTTCTGTGTGAACCCACATAACTACGTGATCCAAACCAGAAAAAACCCAGGATCCGTTCAACAAGTATGTGAAGAATGCGAAAGTAGGAGTCTGATGAGTGAAAAACCAGGCCTGACCTAGACCTAACATGCGTTGTCCTCTAAAATATTGAGCGAAACCAGGTGTAATGGACTGTTTCAGTGTGGTACCACACTACTACGGGATCCAAACCCGAAAAAACCCAGGATCTGTTCAACAAGTATGTGAAAAACGCGACAGTATGAGCCTGATGAGGGCAAATCCCAGACCTATCCCAGACCTAACTTGCGTTGTCCTCTAAAATATTGATGGAAACCAGGTTTAATTGACTGTTTCAGTGTTGTACTTCATTACTACGTGATGCAATCCAGAAAAAGCTCAGGATCTAGCCATCAAGTATGAGAAATATGCGAAAGAATGAGCCTGATGAGAGCAAATCCTAGACCTGACCTAGACCTAACTTGCGTTATCCTCCAAAATATTGATCGAAACCAGGTTTAATTGACTGTTTTAGTGTGGTACCACATTACTACGTGATCCAAACCAGAAAATAACACAGGATCTGTTCAACAAGTATGTGAAAAACGCGAAACTGTGAGCCTGGTGATGGCAAATCTTAGACCTAACCCAGACCTAACATGCGTTATCCTCTAAAATATTTATCAAGACCAGGTTTAATCGATTGTTTCAGTGTGGACCCACATTACTACGTGATCCAAACCAGAAAAACCCAGGATCCGTTCAACAAGTATGTGAAGAATGCGAAAGTATGAGTCTGATGAGTGAAAATCCCAGGCCTAACCTAGACCTAACATGCGTTATCCTCAAAAATATTGATCGAAACCTGGTTTAATCGACTGTTTCAGTGTGGTACCACATTACTATGTGATCCAAACCAGAAAATAACCCAGGATCTGTTCAACAAGTATGTGAAAAACGCGAAAGTATGAGCCTGATGTGGGCGAATCCCAGACCTATGCCAGACCTAACTTGCGTTATGCTCTAAAATATTGATCGAAACCAGGTTTAATTGACTGTTAAAGCGTGGTACCACATTACTACGTGATACAATCCAGAAACAGCCCAGGATCTAGCCATCAAGTATGAGAAATATGCGAAAGAATGAGCCTGATGAGAGCAAATCCCAGATCTAACCTAGACCTAACATGAATTATTCTCTAAAATATTAGTCGAAACCAGGTTTAATTGACTGTTTCAGTGTGGAACCACATTACTACGTGATCCAAACCAGAAAATACCCAGGATCAGTTCAACAAGTATGTGAAGAATGCGAAAGTATGAGTCTGATGAGTGAAAATCCCAGGCCTAACCTAGACCTAACATGCGTTATCCTCAAAAATATTGATCGAAACCTGGTTTAATCGACTGTTTCAGTGTGGTACCACATTACTATGTGATCCAAACCAGAAAATAACCCAGGATCTGTTCAACGAGTATGTGAAGTGTGCGAAAGTATGAGTCTGATGAGGGCAAATCCCAGACCTATCCCAGACCTAACATGCGTTATCCTCTAAAATATTTATCAAGACCAGGTTTAATTGATTGTTTCAGTGTGAACCCACATAACTACGTGATCCAAACCAGAAAAAACCCAGGATCCGTTCAACAAGTATGTGAAGAATGCGAAAGTAGGAGTCTGATGAGTGAAAAAACCAGGCCTGACCTAGACCTAACATGCGTTGTCCTCTAAAATATTGAGCGAAACCAGGTGTAATGGACTGTTTCAGTGTGGTACCACACTACTACGGGATCCAAGCCAGAAAAAACCCAGGATCTGTTCAAGAAGTATGTGAAAAACGCGACAGTATGAGCCTGATGAGGGCAAATCCCAGACCTATCCCAGACCTAACTTGCGTTGTCCTCTAAAATATTGATGGAAGCCAGGTTTAATTGACTGTTTCAGTGTTGTACTTCATTACTACGTGATCCAAACCAGAAAAAACCCAGGATCTTGTCAACGAGTATGTGAAGTGTGTGAAAGTATGAGTCTGATGAGGGCTAATCCCAGACCTATCCCAGACCTAGCTTGCGTGATCCTCTAAAATATTGATCGAAACCAGGTTTAATTGACTGTTTTAGTGTGGTACCACATTACTACGTGATCCAAACCAGAAAAAACCCAGGATCTGTTTAACAAGAATGTGAAAAACGCGAAACTGTGAGCCTGATAAGGGCAAATCTTAGACCTAACCCAGACCTAAGATGCGTTATTATCTAAAATATTGATCGAAACCAGGTTTAATTGACCGTTTCAGCGTGGTACCACATTACTACGTGATCCAATCCAGAAATAGCCCAGGATCTAGCCATGAAGTATGAGAAATATGCGAAAGTATGAGCCTGATGAGGGCAAATTCTAGAACTAACCCAGACCTAACATGCGTTATTCTCTAAAATACTTATCAAGACCAGGTTTAATTGAATGTTTCAGTGTGGTACCACATTACTACGTGTTCCAAACCAGAAAAAACCCAGGATCCGTTCAACAAGTATGTGAAGAAGGCGAAAGTATGAGTCTGATCAGTGAAAATCTCAGGCCTTACCTAGACCTAACTTGCGTTGTCCTCTAAAATATTGATGGAAACCTGGTTTCATCGACTGTTTCACTGTGGTACCACATTACTATGTGATCCAAACCAGAAAATAACCCAGGATCTGTTCAACGAGTATCTGAAGAATGCGAAAGTATGAGTCTGATGGGAGCAAATCCCAGACCTAACCTAGACCTAACATGAATTATTCTCTAAAATATTGATCGAAACCAGGTTTAATTGACTGTTTCAGTGTGGTCCCACATTACTACGTGATCCAAACCAGAAAAAACCCAGTATCCGTTCAACAAGTATGTGAAGAATGCGAAAGTATGAGTCTGATGAGTGAAAATCCCAGGCCTAACCTAGGCCTAACATGCGTTATCCTCTAAAATATTGATCGAAACCTGGTTTCATCGACTGTTTCACTGTGGTACCACATTACTATGTGATCCAAACCAGAAAATAACCCAGGATCTGTTCAACGAGTATCTGAAGAATGCGAAAGTATGAGTCTGATGGGAGCAAATCCCAGACCTAACCTAGACCTAACATGAATTATTCTCTAAAATATTGATCGAAACCAGGTTTAATTGACTGTTTCAGTGTGGTCCCACATTACTACCTGATCCAAACCAGAAAAAACCCGGGATCCGTTCAACAAGTATGTGAAGAATGCGAAAGTATGAGTCTGATGAGTGAAAATCCCAGGCCTAACCTAGACCTAACATGCGTTATCCTCAAAAATATTGATCGAAACCTGGTTTAATCGACTGTATCAGTGTGGTACCACATTACTATGTGATCCAAACCAGAAAATAACCCAGGAACTGTTCAACGAGTATGTGAAGTGTGCGAAAGTATGAGCCTGATGAGGGCAAATCCCAGACCTATCCCAGACCTAACTTGCGTTGTCCTCTAAAATATTGATGGAAACCAGGTTTAATTGACTGTTTCAGTGTTGTACTTCATTACTACGTGATGCAATCCAGAAAAAGCTCAGGATCTAGCCATCAAGTATGAGAAATATGCGAAAGAATGAGCCTGATGAGAGCAAATCCTAGACCTGACCTAGACCTAACTTGCGTTATCCTCCAAAATATTGATCGAAACCAGGTTTAATTGACTGTTTTAGTGTGGTACCACATTACTACGTGATCCAAACCAGAAAATAACACAGGATCTGTTCAACAAGTATGTGAAAAACGCGAAACTGTGAGCCTGGTGATGGCAAATCTTAGACCTAACCCAGACCTAACATGCGTTATCCTCTAAAATATTTATCAAGACCAGGTTTAATCGATTGTTTCAGTGTGGACCCACATTACTACGTGATCCAAACCAGAAAAACCCAGGATCCGTTCAACAAGTATGTGAAGAATGCGAAAGTATGAGTCTGATGAGTGAAAATCCCAGGCCTAACCTAGACCTAACATGCGTTATCCTCAAAAATATTGATCGAAACCTGGTTTAATCGACTGTTTCAGTGTGGTACCACATTACTATGTGATCCAAACCAGAAAATAACCCAGGATCTGTTCAACAAGTATGTGAAAAACGCGAAAGTATGAGCCTGATGTGGGCGAATCCCAGACCTATGCCAGACCTAACTTGCGTTATGCTCTAAAATATTGATCGAAACCAGGTTTAATTGACTGTTAAAGCGTGGTACCACATTACTACGTGATACAATCCAGAAACAGCCCAGGATCTAGCCATCAAGTATGAGAAATATGCGAAAGAATGAGCCTGATGAGAGCAAATCCCAGATCTAACCTAGACCTAACATGAATTATTCTCTAAAATATTAGTCGAAACCAGGTTTAATTGACTGTTTCAGTGTGGAACCACATTACTACGTGATCCAAACCAGAAAATACCCAGGATCAGTTCAACAAGTATGTGAAGAATGCGAAAGTATGAGTCTGATGAGTGAAAATCCCAGGCCTGACCTAGACCTAACATGCGTTGTCCTCTAAAATATTGAGCGAAACCAGGTGTAATGGACTGTTTCAGTGTGGTACCACACTACTACGGGATCCAAACCAGAAAATAACCCAGGATCTGTTCAACAAGTATGTGAAAAACGCGAAAGTATGAGCCTGATGTGGGCGAATCCCAGACCTATGCCAGACCTAACTTGCGTTATGCTCTAAAATATTGATCGAAACCAGGTTTAATTGACTGTTAAAGCGTGGTACCACATTACTACGTGATACAATCCAGAAACAGCCCAGGATCTAGCCATCAAGTATGAGAAATATGCGAAAGAATGAGCCTGATGAGAGCAAATCCCAGATCTAACCTAGACCTAACATGAATTATTCTCTAAAATATTAGTCGAAACCAGGTTTAATTGACTGTTTCAGTGTGGAACCACATTACTACGTGATCCAAACCAGAAAATACCCAGGATCAGTTCAACAAGTATGTGAAGAATGCGAAAGTATGAGTCTGATGAGTGAAAATCCCAGGCCTAACCTAGACCTAACATGCGTTATCCTCAAAAATATTGATCGAAACCTGGTTTAGTCGACTGTTTCAGTGTGGTACCACATTACTATGTGATCCAAACCAGAAAATAACCCAGGATCTGTTCAACGAGTATGTGAAGTGTGCGAAAGTATGAGTCTGATGAGGGCAAATCCCAGACCTATCCCAGACCTAACATGCGTTATCCTCTAAAATATTTATCAAGACCAGGTTTAATTGATTGTTTCAGTGTGAACCCACATAACTACGTGATCCAAACCAGAAAAAACCCAGGATCCGTTCAACAAGTATGTGAAGAATGCGAAAGTAGGAGTCTGATGAGTGAAAAAACCAGGCCTGACCTAGACCTAACATGCGTTGTCCTCTAAAATATTGAGCGAAACCAGGTGTAATGGACTGTTTCAGTGTGGTACCACACTACTACGGGATCCAAACCAGAAAAAACCCAGGATCTGTTCAAGAAGTATGTGAAAAACGCGACAGTATGAGCCTGATGAGGGCAAATCCCAGACCTATCCCAGACCTAACTTGCGTTGTCCACTAAAATATTGATGGAAGCCAGGTTTAATTGACTGTTTCAGTGTTGTACTTCATTACTACGTGATCCAAACCAGAAAAAACCCAGGATCTTGTCAACGAGTATGTGAAGTGTGTGAAAGTATGAGTCTGATGAGGGCTAATCCCAGACCTATCCTAGACCTAGCTTGCGTGATCCTCTAAAATATTGATCGAAACCAGGTTTAATTGACTGTTTTAGTGTGGTACCACATTACTACGTGATCCAAACCAGAAAAAACCCAGGATCTGTTTAACAAGAATGTGAAAAACGCGAAACTGTGAGCCTGATAAGGGCAAATCTTAGACCTAACCCAGACCTAAGATGCGTTATTATCTAAAATATTGATCGAAACCAGGTTTAATTGACCGTTTCAGCGTGGTACCACATTACTACGTGATCCAATCCAGAAATAGCCCAGGATCTAGCCATGAAGTATGAGAAATATGCGAAAGTATGAGCCTGATGAGGGCAAAGTCTAGAACTAACCCAGACCTAACATGCGTTATTCTCTAAAATACTTATCAAGACCAGGTTTAATTGAATGTTTCAGTGTGGTACCACATTACTACGTGTTCCAAACCAGAAAAAACCCAGGATCCGTTCAACAAGTATGTGAAGAAGGCGAAAGTATGAGTCTGATCAGTGAAAATCTCAGGCCTTACCTAGACCTAACTTGCGTTGTCCTCTAAAATATTGATGGAAATCAGGTTTCATTGACTGTGTCAGTGTGGTACTACATTACTACGTGATGCAATCCAGAAAAAGCCCATGATCTAGCCATCAAGTATGAGAAATATGCGAAAGAATGAGCCTAATGAGAGCAAATCCCAGACCTAACCTAGACCTAACATGCGTTATCCTCTAAAATATTGAGCGAAACCAGGTTTGATGGACTGTTTCAGTGTGGTACCACAATACTTCGTGATCCAAACCAGAAAAAACCAAGGATCTGTTCAACAGGTATGTGAAAACTCGAAACTGTGAGCCTGATGAGGGCAAATCTTAGACCTAACCTTGACCTAACATGCGTTATCCTCTAAAATATTGAGCGAAACCAGGTTTGATGGACTGTTTCAGTGTGGTACCACACTACTACGGGATCCAAACCAGAAAAAACCCAGGATCTGTTCAACAAGTATGTGAAAAACGCGACAGTATGAGCCTGATGAGGGCAAATCCCAGACCTATCCCAGACCTAACGTGCGTTATCCTATAAAATATTGATCGAAACCAAGTTTAATCGTCTGTTTCAGTGTGGAACCACATTACTACGTGATCCAAACCAGAAAAAACCCAGGATCCGTTCAACAAGTATGTGAAAAACGCGAAAGTATGAGCCTGATGAGGGCAAATCTTAGACCTAACCCAGACCTAACTTGCGTTATTTTCTAAAATATTGATCGAAACCAGGTTTAATTGACTGTTTCAGCATGGTACCACATTACTACGTGATACAACGCAGAAACAGCCCAGGATCTAGCCATGAAGTATGAGAAATATGCGAAAGTATGAGCCTGATGAGAGCAAATCCTAGACCTAACGCAGACCTAACATGCGTTATCCTCTAAAATATTTATCAAGATCAGGTTTAATTGATTGTTTCAGTGTGGTCCCACATTACTACGTGATCCAAACCAGAAAAAACCCAGTATCTGTTCAACATGTATGAGAGATATGCGAAAGAATGAGCCTGATGAGAGCAAATCCCAGACCTAAACTTGACCTAACATGAATTATTCTCTAAAATATTGATCGACACCAGGTTTAATTGACTGTTTCAGTGTGGTCCCACATTACTACGTGACCCAAACCAGAAAAAACCCAGGATCCGTTCAACAAGTATGTGAAAAACGCGAAAGTATGAGCCTGATGAGGGCAAATCCCAGACCTATCCCAGACCTAACTTGCGCTATCCTCTAAAATATTGATCGAAACCAAGTTTAATCGACTGTTTCAGTGTGGAACCACATTACTACGTGATCCAAACCAGAAAAAAACCCAGGATCTTTTCAACGAGTATGTGAAGTGTGCGAAAGTATGAGTCTGATGAGGGCTAATCCCAGACCTATCCCAGACCTAGCTTGCGTGATCCTCTAAAATATTGATCGAAACCAGGTTTAATTGACTGTTTTAGTGTGGTACCACATTACTACGTGATCCAAACCAGAAAAAACCCAGGATCTGTTTAACAAGTATGTGAAAAACGCGAAACTGTGAGCCTGATGAGGGCAAATCTTAGACCTAACCCAGACCTAAGATGCGTTATCCTCTAAAATATTTATCCAGAACAGGTTTCATTGAATGTTTCAGTGTGGTACCACTTTACTACGTGATCCAATCCAGAAATAGCCCAGGATCTAGCCATGAAGTATGAGAAATATGCGATAGTAAGAGCCTGATGAGGGCAAATCCTAGACCTATCCCAGACCTAACTTGCGTTATTTTCTAAAATATTGATCGAAACCAGGTTTAATTGACTGTTTCAGCATGGTACCACATTACTACGTGATACAATGCAGAAACAGCCCAGGATATAGCCATGAAGTATGAGAAATATGCGAAAGTATGAGCCTGATGAGGGCAAATCCCAGACCTATCCCAGACCTAACTTGCGCTATCCACTAAAATATTGATCGAAACCAAGTTTAATCGACTGTTTCAGTGTGGTACCACATTACTACGTGATCCAAACCAGAAGAAACCCAGGATCCGTTCAACAAGTATGTGAAGAATGCGAATGTATGAGTCTGATCAGTGAAAATCTCAGGCCTTACCTAGACCTAACTTGCGTTGTCCTCTACAATATTGATGGAAACCAGGTTTCATTGACTGTTTCAGTGTGGTACTACATTACTACGTGATGCAATCCAGAAAAAGCCCAGGATCCGTTCAACAAGTATGTGAAGAAAGCGAAAGTATGAGTCTGATGAGGGCTAATCCCAGACCTATCCCAGACCTAACATGCGTTACCCTCAAAAATATTGATCGAAACCAGGTTTAATCGACCGTATCAGTGTGGTACCACATTACTACGTGATCCAAACTAGAAAAAAACCCAGGATCTCGTCAACGAGTATGCGAAGTGTGCGAAAGTATGAGTCTGATGAGGGCTAATCCCAGACCTATCCCAGACCTAACATGCGATATCCCCTAAAATATTTATCAAGACCAGGTTTAATTGAATGTTTCAGTGTGGTACCACATTACTACGTGATCCAAACCAGAAAAAACCCAGGATCTGTTCGACAAGTATGTGAAAAACGCGAAACTGTGAGCCTGATGAGGGCAAATCTTAGACCTAACCCAAACCTAACATGCGTTATCCTCTAAAATATTTATCAAGACCTGGTTTAATTCAATGTTTCAGTGTGGTACCACTTTACTACGTGATCCAAAGCAGAAAAAACCCTCGATCACGTCAACATGTATGTTAAAACTGCGAAAGTATGACCCTGATGAGGGCAAATCCCAGGCCTAACCTAGACCTAACTTGCGTTATCCTCTAAAATATTGATCGAAACCAGGTTTAATTCGCTGTTTCAGCGTGGTACCACATTACTACGTCATAAAATCCAGAAACAGCCCAGGATCTAGCCATCAAGTATGAGAAATATGCGAAAGAATGAGCCTGATGAGAGCAAATCCCAGACCTAACCTAGACCTAACATGAATTATTCTCTAAAATATTGATCGAAACCAGGTTTAAACGACTGTTTCAGTGTGGTACCACATTACTATGTGATCCAAACCAGAAAATAACCCTGGATCTGTTCAACGAGTATGTGAAGTGTGCGAAAGTATGAGTCTGAAGAGTGACAATCCCAGGCCTAACCTAGACCTAACATGCGTTATTTTCAAAAATATTGATCGAAACCTGGTTTAATCGACTGTTTCAGTGTGGTACCACATTACTATGTGATCCAAACCAGAAAAAACCCAGGATCTGTTCAACAAGTATGTGAAAAACGCGAAAGTATGAGCCTGATGAGGGCAAATCCCAGACCAATCCCAGACCCAACTTGCGTTGTCCTCTAAGATATTGATGGAAACCAGGTTTAATTGACTGTTTCAGTGTTGTACTTCATTACTACGTGATGCAATCCAGAAAAAGCCCAGGATCTAGCCATCAAGTATGAGAAATATGCGAAAGAACGAGCCAGATGAGAGCAAATCCCAGACCTAACCTTGACCTAACATGAATTATTCTCTAAAATATTGATCGAAACCAGGTTTAATTGACTGTTTCAGTGTGGTCCCACATTACTACGTGATCCAAACCAGAAAAAACCCAGGATCCGTTCAACAAGTATGTGAAGAATGCGAAAGTATGAGTCTGATGAGTGAAAATCCCAGGCCTAACCTAGACCTAACATGCGTTATCTTCAAAAATATAGATCGAAACCTGGTTTAATCGACTGTTTCAGTGTGGTACCACATTACTATGTGATCCAAACCAGAAAATAACCCAGGATCTGTTCAACGAGTATGTGAAGTGTGCGAAAGTATGAGTCTGATGAGGTCAAATCCCAGACCAATCCCAGACTTAACGTGCGTTATCCTCTAAGATATTGATCGAAACCAGGTTTAATCGACTGTTTCAGTGTGGTACCACATTACTACGTGATCCAAACCAGAAAAAACCCAGGATCAGTTCAGCAAGTGTGAGAAGAATGCGAAAGTATCAGTCTGATGAGTGAAAATCCCAGGGCTAACCTAGACCTAACATGCGTTATCCTCTAAAATATTGATCCAAACCAGGTTTAATCGACTGTTTCAGTGTGGTACCACATTACTACGTGATACAAACCAGAAAAAACCCAGGATCAGTTCAGCAAGTATGAGAAGAATGCGAAAGTATGAGCCTGATGAGAGCAAATCCCAGACCTATCCCGGACCTAACATGCATTATCCTCTAAAATATTTATGAAGACCAGGTTTAATTGATTGTTTCAGTGTGGTCCCACATTACTACGTGACCCAAACCAGAAAAAACCCAGGATCCGTTCAACAAGTATGTGAAGAATGCGAAAGTATGTGTCTGATGAGTGAAAAAACCAGGCCTGACCTAGACCTAACATGCGTTATCCTCTAAAATATTGAGCGAAACCAGGTTTAATGGACTGTTTCAGTGTGGTACCACACTACTACGGGATCCAAACCAGTAAAAACCCAGGATATGTTCAACTAGTATGTGAAAAACGCGAAAGTATGAGCCTGATGAGGGCAAATCCCAGACCTATCCCAGACCTAACTTGCGACATCCTCTAAAATATTGATCGAAACCAGGTTTAATTGTATGTTTTAGTGTGGTACCACAGTACTATGTGATCCAAACCAGAAAATAACCCAGGATCTGTACAACGAGTATGTGAAGTGTGCGGAAGTATGAGTCTGATGAGGTCAAATCCCAGACAAATCCCAGACTTAACTTGCGTTATCCTCTAAAATATTAACCGAAACCAGGTTTAGTCAACTGTTTCAGTGTGGAACCACATTACTACGTGATCAAAACCAGAAAAAAACCCAGGATCTTGTCAACGAGTATGTGAAGTGTGCGAAAGTATGAGTCTGATGAGGGCTAATCCCAGACCTATCCCAGACCTAACTTGCGTTATCCTCTAAAATATTGATCGAAACCAGGTTTAATTGACTGTTTTAGTGTGGTACCACATTACTACGTGATCCAAACAAGAAAAAACCCAGGATCTGTTTAACAAGTATGTGAAAAACGCGAAACTGTGAGCCTGATATGGGCAAATCTTAGACCTAACCCAGAGCTAAGATGCGTTATCCTCTAAAATATTTATCAAGACCAGGTTTAATTGAATGTTTCAGTGTGGTACCACATTACTACGTGATCCAAACCAGAAAAAACCCAGGATCCGTTCAACAAGTATGTGAAGAATGCGAATGTATGAGTCTGATTAGTGAAAATCTCAGGCCTTACCTAGACCTAACTTGCGTTGTCCTCTAAAATATTGATGGAAACCAGGTTTCATTGACTGTTTCAGTGTGGTACTACATTACTACGTGATGCAATCCAGAAAAAGCCCAGGATCTAGCCATCAAGTATGACAAATATGCGAAAGAATGAGCCTGATGAGAGCAAATCCCAGACCTAACATAGACCTAACATGCGTTATCCTCTAAAATATTGAGCGAAACCAGGTTTAATGGGCTGTTTCAGTGTGGTACCACATTACTACGTGATCCAAACCAGAAAAAACCCAGGATCTGCTCAACAAGTATGTGAAAAACGCGAAACTGTGAGCCTGATGAGGGCAAATTTTAGACCTAACCCAGACCTAATATGCGTTATCCTCTAAAATATTTATCCAGACCAGGTTTCATTGAATGTTTCAGTGTCGTACCACCTTACTACGTGATCCAATCCAGAAATAGCCCAGGATCTAGCCATGAAGTATGAGAAATATGCGAAAGTATAAGCCTGATGAGGGCAAATCCTAGACCTAACCCAGACCTAACATGCGTTATCCTCTAAAATATTGATCGAAACCAGGTTTAATTGACTGTTTCAGTGTGGTACCACATTTCTACGTGATCCAATCCAGAAATAGCCCAGGATCTAGCCATGAAGTATGAGAAATATGCGAAAGTATGAGTCTGATGAGGTCAAATCCCAGACCAACCCCAAACTTAACTTTTTTTTTTTTTTTTTTTTTTTTTTTTGTCGTGGGGAAAATCTTCGAAAGACTCCCTCCCACCTCCTTGGGGAGAGGTGGGAGGGGTGTGTGGGATTCCCCGCGCCCGTACAACGACAGGCGCGGGACCTACCCACTAAAAACCCCACGGTGACCCTTCGGCACGCTTTGGGAGGATACCGGGAATCGCTCGAAGCATTCTTCCGGTATCCTCCCCGTGCCCGCGCTTTCGCGCCCATCCCCCGGGGGGACAATCGGTCCCCCCAGTAGACACACTGCCTCATAGCGGCGGGACGGGGCCACTCCATCCCGCCGCTATCCGTCCCGGGGCCGCGTTTAGTGGCGGCTGCGAGCCCCAACTCGCAACCGCCCGCGACCCCGTTTCCACCCCTCGGCGGCCGGGCGTTCATGGCCGCACCAGACCGCCGAGGGTGCCTCCCCTTGCGTCGGACCGGTAGGGGGAGGCACTCCTACCCCCAACCGGTCCGACCCGGCGCCGCCTGGCGGGAGGAGGGTCCCCTCAGGACCCCCCTCCCAGCCTAGGTCATCCGCCACGCCGAGGCGGCCGCCCGCGACGCCTCGCGACCGGGCGACGACCTCGGGCCACCGCACGAGCGCGAGCTTCAGCCCGCCGCTGAAGCTCGCGCTCCCTCCCCGCGGCCTCCTTCTGCAACATTACGTTCTCGCAGAAGGAGGCCACGGCCCTCCACTTCTCCTCGCTGCCGAGCATGGCGCGCACCACGCCCGGCAGCGAGACATCCCGCCCGACGACGCCGACCAGGACACGGCGCTCCCCCTCCCACGCGGGGCATACCTCCAGGGTATGATCCGCCGTGTCCTGCTCAGCGTCGCAGTGGCAGCAACGCGCCGTCGGCTCCTTCCCTATCCGGCACAGGTATCTTCCGAAGCTGCCATGCCCGGAAAATACCTGTGCCATCCGGTAGGTGAGGCTGCCATGGCCTCTGTCCAGCCACTCCTTCAGGAGTGGCCGAACCGCCCCGACAGTCCGGTGCCCCGCGGTTGGCAGAGCCAGCCGCTCCTGCCACGCGAGCAACACGGACTGCCGGGCCTGGCGCTTCAAATCGCCCCAAGCAGGTTCCTGCCCGCCCGGGACCGCCCCCACCCCCGCGCGACGGTCGACGCGGTGCCGGTACATCACCGCGTGCGACCGCGCGAGCAGGTCCATGGGCGGCATCCCCGCTAGAACCGTCGCCGCCTCATGTGACATGGTCCGATACCCGCGGACGACCCTGAGCGCCATGCGCCTCTGCACCCGACGCAGCATAGTCATGCCGCGCCGGGAGGCAGCCAGGTCGTCCGCCCAGACGGGGGCCCCGTATAGGGCCACCGACTGGACCATTGCCACATAGAGGCGACGAACTCGGCCCGCCGGGCCCCCCAGGTTGGGCAGGATCCGGCCCAGAGCCGCAACCATCCTTTCCAACCGGGGGACCAGGCAGCGGAAATGCTCCTCGAAACGCCAGTGGCTATCGAGGATCAGCCCTAGATACCTGATCTGGGGCTTCACCTCGATGTCAGCCCCACCCACCCGGATCAGAGGGGGTGGCGGATCCTGCCGAGGTGAATGAAACGCAATCACCTCGGTCTTATGGACCGCCACCGTCATCCCCATCCCCCTGATCCGGTCGACGACGCGTTGCGACCCCTCCTCCGCGCGACGCATGGCCCTCCCCCAGTGCGCCCCGACGGCCAGCACCAGTGTGTCATCCGCATAACACACCGTGCTGACGCCGTCGGGGAGGCCGGCCCGCAACACCGAGTCGTACGCGATGTTCCACAGGAGTGGCCCGAGGACCGACCCCTGCGGAACACCGCAGTACACCTCCCTCCGCATATCACCATCCCGGCCCGGATACTCGATCCACCTGCCGCGGAGATAATCCCCGACGACCGCCCTGAGACAAGGGGGGACCCGATGATATTCGAGTCCCCTCCTTATCTCTTCCCAGGGGAGGGTGTTAAAGGCATTGGCAATATCCAAGGATATTGCCAATGCCACCCCTCCCCGGGAGACGGCCGCCCCCGAGAGGGCCCTCACACGACCTATCGCGTCGATAGTCGATCGGCCCCCCCGGAAACCGAACTGGCAGTCGGCCAGACCGGGATCACCCCGCGACAGGTGCTCGACGAGGCGGGCAGCAATCACACGCTCGAAGAGCTTGCCCACCTCGTCGAGGAGACAAATGGGCCGGTATGCGGAGGGAGACTCCGCGGGCCGACCCTCCTTCCGGAGGAGGACCATCCTCGCCACCTTCCAACTGGGGGGGAATCGCCCGTCCCTCAGGCAGCGGTCGAACAACCGCCTGAGGTCGGCCCCAAGGACGCCCTGGGTCAAGACCCAAACCCGGCCGGGCACACCATCCGGACCCGGGGCCGTGTTACGAACCCCGAGCCGTCTGATGGCCGCTGCCAGCTCCTCCTGCGTGACCCCCAGTTCGGCCGTCCACTCCACTGGGACAGCCGCCGCCGCCGGAGGACGCGGTCCCCTCTCCCCAATTGGGAAGAGTGTATTGACCACGTCCTCCAGCAGCCGGGGGTCAAGACCCTCGGTGACGGGGGGCGCCCACGGGCGGAGCTTATTCAGCACCACCTTATATGGGCGCCCCCATGGATCGTCATCAAGGGTCTGGAGGAGCTCCTTCCATGCCCGGGTCTTGGCCCGTTTGATGGCGACCTGCAGAGCAACCCGCGCCACGCGGTATGCTCCATACAGGTCATCAGCTGCCCTCGCTTGCGCCACGCCGTCGCCTGTACGTTGACGACGGCGCGCGCGGGTGTACTGGCGTCGGGCGCGGACAGTCGCGACTCGCAACTCCGCGATCGCGTCCGACCACCAGTACACCGCCCGGCGAGGAGAAGCCCGCCCGACCCGAGGCATCGCCGCGTCGCAAATACCCGCGACCAATGCTCCGAGCCGGGCGACCTCCTCCTCTATGCTCGGCAACTCGGCCGCTCCCTGCGGCCAAGTTGCAGCGAGGGCAGCTGCCATCAGGGCGTCCTTGTCGAGGCGCCGAAGCGCCCAGCGGCGTGGTGGGGTGCCACGCAGGCGGCCGTGTCGGGATGCACTCGCGGCGGCAGAGACCTCCATCCGGATGTACCGGTGATCGGAGAGTGTCTCTGCCCCCGCGACCACGTGCCAACCCGACACCATGCGCACGGCGTTGGGGGTCGCGAATCCAACATCCACGATGGACCCCCCATATCGCCGCACGCATGTGTGCTCCGACCCCCGGTTCAATACCCGGAGGTCGAGCCCCGCCGCCCAATCGCCCAGGATCCCGCCGCGAACGGAGGTCCTGGGGGATCCCCAAGCCACCGACTTGGCATTAAAATCCCCCAGGACCAGCACCGGCCGGGCCGCGCAGCGCTGCACGCATGCCGCGACCTCGGCCAAGTACAGCTCGAACGCAGCGTGACCGCTACGGGGCGAAATGTAGCACCCCACCACAGCGACTCCCCCCCAGTCCACGGCGACGAATCCCCGACCGCGCTCCAACAAGGAGAACGGTGGGGACCCGTCGCCCCCTCCCCATACCGTCGCCACCAAGCCGTCCGCGTCGCCCACCCAATGAGGGTGATCAGGGACGCGGTACGGCTCGGCGGCGACCGCCAGGCCAACCCCCCACTCCGCGAGGACTTGGGACATCAAGTCCTGTGCCGCGCGGCAGTGGTTGAGGTTGGCCTGGAGGAGGAGGCGGGGCGGCATTAATTAATGGCCGCGCCAGCCTCCTCCCGGCCGTCCGTCCCCGTAGCACCGTCCACCTCCATCGAGGACGATGCCACCGCCCTCGGCACCGGAGCCGGTGCAGCCCGCCTCTTCCTCTCCTTCCGGGAGGGGGGGGAGCACTTCTTGCTCCCCACCCTGTGATCGGCTGGCCTCCCCATGTCCGCACACAACGGGCAGTGGGGGGCCGCCGAGCACTGGCTCGCACGGTGCTCTTTGGCACCGCAGCGGTAACACTGACCGCTGCGGTCCACCGGCGAGGTGCACCACTGCCTCACGTGCCCCAATTCGAGGCAGCGGTGACACTGGAGCGGGCGCGGCGCGAGGATTTCCACTCGCGCCGAAACCCACCCCACCAACACCCTCCCGGATTCCGCCACCTTACGGGCGGCGGAGAGGGGGCACCGGGCCCACACCGACCCGAGGCCGGAGGGCGACCTGCGGATCTCTCCGACCCGCAGATCCTCCACAGGACAGTCCCCCGCCCTCGCAAGGGCACGGGACACATCCTGTGCGCTGACCGAGTCGTCCAGCCCACAAACGCGCATCTCCGTGCGCTTCGTGGGCCGGGCGACCCGGACACCTCGCTCGCCCAGCTGCTCCCGGAGCCTCTGGGCGAGACGATCCGCCTTCGCGCCGCCTTCTGCACCGGGGATCTCCAGCAAGAGACCCCCGGTCACGGCCCTCTTCGCCCTCACGGAGGCGATGCCCAGCTCTTCCAGGGAGATATTCTCCCTGGCGAGCCGCATCGCCTCCGCGAGGGTCAGGTCGCCCCCCTGCGCAACGGTCAGCGTCACCGCTGCCGTTTTTGGGGGACGACCTGGTCGTGCCTTCCCGACCTTCGCGGCCTTTACCTTGGCCGCCGGCGGCGGAGGCGGAGGCTGCGGTTGCGAGGCCTTCCTCGCCGCCCGCTTCGCCTTCCGCCCCACCACCTCACTCCACGCCACCCCCCCTTGGGAGGGTGCCGTGGAGGACGCGACCACCGCGACCACGGGTACACCACCCCCCTTGGGGGTCGCGACCCGGGGCCCTGGTGCCGCAACGCTGGGCGGAGCCTTCACTCCGCCCTTCTTTGCCTTCCCCGACTGTACTGGAACAGGTCGGGGAGGCACCGCACCCCAAACTTAACTTGCGTTTGCCTCTAAAATATTGATCGAAACCAGGTATAATCGACTGTTTCAGTGTGGTACCACATTACTACGTGATCCAAACCAGAAAAAACCCAGGATTCGTTCAACAAGTATGTGAAGAATGCGAAAGTATGAGTCTGATGAGTGAAAATCCCAGGCCTAACCTAGACCTAACATGTGTTATCCTCTAAAATATTGAGCGAAACCAGGTTTAATGGACGGTTTCAGTGTGGTACCACACTACTTCGTGATCCAAACCAGAAAAAAACCAGGATCTGTTCAACAGGTATGTGAAAACTCGAAACTGTGAGCCTGATGAGGGCAAATCTTAGACCTAACCTTGACCTAACATGCGTTATCCTCAAAAGTACTGATCGAAACCTGGTTTAATCGACTGTTTCAGTGTGGTACCACATTACTATGTGATCCAAACCAGAAAGTAACCCAGGATCTGTTCAACGAGTATGTGAAGTGTGCGAAAGTATGAGTCTGATGAGGGCAAATCCCAGACCTAAACTAGACCTAACATGAATTATTCTCTAAAATATTGATCGAAACCAGGTGTAATTGATTGTTTCAGTGTGGTCCCACATTACTAGGTGATCCAAACCAGAAAAAACCCAGGATCCGTTCAACAAGTATGTGAAGAATGTGAAAGTATGAGTCTGATGAGTGATAATCCCAGACCTAACCTAGACCTAACATGCGTTATCCTCAAAAGTACTGATCGAAACCTGGTTTAATCGACTGTTTCAGTGTGGTACCACATTACTATGTGATCCAAACCAGAAAGTAACCCAGGATCTGTTCAACGAGTATGTGAAGTGTGCGAAAGTATGAGTCTGATGAGGGCAAATCCCAGACCTATCCCAGACCTAACTTGCGTTGTCCTCTAAAATATTGTTCGAAACCAGGTTTAATCGACTGTTTCAGTGTGGTACCACATTACTACGTGATCCAAACCAGAAGAAACCCAGGATCAGTTCAACAAGTATGTGAAAAACGCGAATGTATGAGCCTGATGAGGGCCAATCCCAGACCTATCCCAGACCTAACTTTTTTTTTTTTTTTTTTTTTTTTTGTCGTGGGGAAAATCTTCGAAAGACTCCCTCCCACATCTTTGGGGAGAGGCGGGAGGGTTGTGTGGGATTCCCAGCGCCCGTAGAATGACGGGCACGGGACCTACCCACTAAAAACCCCACGGTGACCCTTCCGCACGATTTGGGAGGATACCGGGAATCGCTCGAAGCATTCTTCCGGTATCCTCCCTGTGCCCGCGCTTTGCGCCTATCCCCGGGGGGGGGGGGGGACAAACGGTCCACCCGGTAGACACTCTGTCTCATAGCGGCAGGACGGGGCCACTCCATCCCACCGCGATCCGTCCCGGGGCCGCATTTAGTGGCGGGCTGCGAGCCCCAACTCGCAACCGCCTGCGACCCCGTTTCTACCCCTCGGCGGCCGGGAGCTCATGGCCGCTCCAGGCCACCGAGGGTGCCTCCACGTGGGCCGAACCCACCCGGTCCGACCCATCGCCGCCTGGCGTGAGGAGGCTCCCCTCAGGGCCCCCCTCCCAGCCAGGGTCATCCGCCGCGCAAAGGCCGCCGCCCGCGACGCCTGGCGCCCGGGCGACGCCCTCGCGCCGCCATACGAGCGCGAGCCTCAGCGCGCCGCTGAAGCTCGCGCTCCCTTCCCGCGGCCTCCTTCTGCAGCATTACGGTCTCGCAGAAGGAGGCCACGGCCCTCCACTTCCTCTCGCTGCCGAGCATGGCGCGCACCACACCCGGCAGTGAGACATCCCGCCCTATGACGCCGACCAGGACACGGCGCTCCCCCTCCCACGCTGGGCATACCTGGAGGGTATGATCAGCCGTGTCCTGCTCGGCGTCACAATGGCAGCAACGCGCCGTCGGCTCCTTCCCTATCCGGCACAGGTACCTTCCGAAGCTTCCATGCCCGGAAAATACCTGTGCCATCCGGTAAGTAAGGCTTCCATGGCCTCTGTCCAGCCACTCACACAGCAGTGGCCGAACAGCCCCGACTGTCCGGTGCCCCGCAGTTGGCAGGGCCAACCGCTCCTGCCACGCGAGCACCACGTACTGCTGGGCCTGGCGCTTCAAATCGCCCCAAGCAGGTTCCTGCTCTCCCGGGACCGCCCCCACTCCCGCGCGACGGTCGACACGATGACGATACATCATCGCGTGCGACCGCGCGAGGAGATCCATGGGCGGCATCCCCGCAAGGACCGTCGCCGCCTCATGCGACACGGTCCGGTAGCCGCGGACGACCCTCAGCGCCATCCGCCTTTGCACTCGACGCAGCATCGTCATGCTGCGCCGGGAGGCCGCCAGGTCGTCCGCCCAGACGGGGGCCCCGTATAGGGCCACCGACTGAACCATTGCCACATAGAGGCGGCGAACTCGTCCCGCCGGGCCCCCCAGGTTGGGGAGGATCCTGCCTAAAGCCAAGACCATCCTGTCCAACCGGGGAACCAGGCAGCGGAAATGCTCCTCGAAGCGCCAGTGGCTATCGAGGATCAACCCCAGATACCTCATCCGGGGCTTCACCTCGATATCAGCCCCACCCACCCGGATCAGAGGGGGTGGCGGATCCTGCCGAGGTGAGTGGAACGCTATCACCTCGGTCTTATGGACCGCCACCGTCATCCCCATCCCCCTGATCCGGTCGACGACGCGTTGAGCCCCCTCCTCGGCGAGGCGCTTGGCCCTCCACCACTGAGCCCCGACGGCCAGCACCAGTGTGTCATCCGCGTAACACACGGCACTGACGCCGTCGGGGAGGTCGGCCCGCAACACCGCGTCGTACGCGATGTTCCACAGGAGTGGCCCAAGGACCGACCCCTGCGGAACCCCGCAGTAGACCTCCCTTCGCATATCACCATTCCGGCCCGGATACTCGATCCACCTGCCGCGGAGATCATCCCCGACGACTGCCCTGAGACACGGGGGTACCCGATGATATTCGAGCCCCCTCCGTATCTCCCCCCAGGGAAGGGTGTTGGACGCGTTGGCAATATCCAGCGATACCGCCAACGCCACCCCTCCCAGGGAGACGGCCGACTCCAAGAGGACCCTGACCCGACTGATCGCATCGACCGTCGACCGGACACCCCGGAAACCGTACTGGCAGTCGGCCAGGCCCGGAGCACCCCGCGACAGGTGCTCGACGAGGCGGGCAGCAATCACTCGCTCGAAGAGCTTGCCCACCTCGTCGAGGAGACAGATGGGCCGGTATGCGGATGGAGACTCCGCGGGCCGACCCTCCTTCCGGAGGAGGACCATCCTCGCCACCTTCCAACTGGGGGGGAATCGCCCGTCCCTCAGGCATCGGTTAAACAACCGCCTGAGGTCGGCCCCAAGGACGCCGTGGGTTAAGACCCAAACCCGGCCAGGCACACCATCCGGACACGGGGCCGTGTTACGCGCCCCGAGCCGTCTAATTGCTGCGGCCAGCTCCCCCTGCGTGACCCCCGGCTCGGCCACCCACTCCAACGGGGCCGTCGCCTCTGCCGGAGGACGTGGTCCCATCTCCCCAATTGGGAAGAGAGTATTGACCACGCCCTCCAGCAGCCGGGGGTCAAGACCCTCGGTGACGGGGGGCGCCCACGGGCGGAGCTTGTTCAGCACCACCTTATATGGGCGCCCCCAAGGGTCGTCATCAAGGGTCTCGAGGAGCTCCTTCCATGCCCGGGTCTTGGCCCGTTTGATGGCGACCTGCAGAGCCATCCGCGACATGCGGTATGCCTCATACAGGTCATCTGTCCTCGCTCGCGCCACGCTATCGTCTCTCCGTAGACGACGGCGCGCGCGGGTGTACTGGCGTCGGGCGCGGACACTCGCGTCTCGCATTTCCGCGATCGCGGCCGACCACCAGTACACCGCCCGGCGAGGTGAAGCCCGCCCGACCCGGGGCATCGCCGCGTCACATATGTTCGCGACCATCCCCCCGAGCCGGGCGTCCTCCTCCTCTATACTCGGCAACTCGGCCGCCCTCTGCGGCCAAGTTGCAGCGAGGGCAGCTGCCATCAGGGCATCCTTGTTCAGGCGCCGAAGCGCCCAGCGGCGCGGTGGGTTACCACCCGGACGGTGGTGTCGGGATGCATCCCCCGCGGCGGCCCAGACCTCCATCCGGATATACCGGTGATCCGAGAGTGTCTCTGCCCCCGCGACCACGTGCCATCCCGACACCATGCGCACGGCGTTGGGGGTCGCGAATCCAACATCCACGATAGACCCCCCATATCGCCGCACACACGTGTGCTCCGACCCCCGGTTTAGTAACCGAAGGTCGAGTCCGGACGCACAGTCGCCCAGGATCCCGCCGCGAACGGAAGTCCTGGGGGGCCCCCACGCCACCGACTTGGCGTTGAAGTCTCCCAGGACCAGCACCGGCCGGGCCGCGCAGCGCTGCACGCATGCCGCGACCTCGGCTAGGTACTGCCCGAACGCGACGTGACCGCTGCGAGGCGATATGTAGCACCCCACCACGGCGACTCCCCCCCAGTCCACGGCGACGAATCCCCGACCGCGTTCCAGCATGGAGAACGGCGGGGACCCGTCGCCACCTCCCCATACCGTCGCCACCAAGCCGTCCGCGTCGCCCACCCAATGAGGGTGATCAGGGACGCGGTACGCCTCGGCGGCGACAGCCAGGCCAACCCCCCACTCCGCGAGGACTTGGGACATCATATCCTGTGCCGCGCGGCAGTGGTTGAGGTTGGCCTGGAGGAGGAGGCGGGGCGCCATTAATTACCGACCGCCCCAGCCTCCTCCCGGCTGTCCGTCCCCGTGGCACCGTCCACCTCCATGGTGGACGATGCCACCGCCCGCGGCGCCGGAGTCAGAACGGCCCGCCTCTTCCTCTCCTTCCGGGAGGGGGGAGAGCACTTCCTGCTCCCCACTCTGTGGTCGGCTGGCATCCCCCTGTCCGCACATAGCGGGCAGTGGAGGGCCGCCGAGCACTGGCTCGCGCGGTGGTCCTTTGCCCCGCAACGGTAACATTGACCGCTGCGGTCCACCGACGAGGTGCACCACTGCCTCACACGCCCCAATTCGAGGCAGCGGTGACACAGGAGCGGGCGCGGCGCGAGTATCTCCACTCGCGCCGAAACCCACCCCACCAAAACCCTCCCGGATTCCGCCAATTTATGGGCGACGGAGAGGGGGCAGCGGGCCCACACGGACCCCAGGCCGGAAGGAGATCTGCGGATCTCCCCGACCCGCAAATCCCCCTCAGGGCAATCCCCCGCCCTTGCTAGGGCACGCGCCACGTCCTCCGCGGTGGCCGAGTCGTCCAGCCCACACACGCGCATCTCCGTGCGCTTCGTGGGCCGGGCGACCCGGACACCCCGCTCGCCCAGCTGCTCCCGGAGCCTCTGGGCGAGTCGGTCGGCCTTCACGCCGCCGTCTGGACCGGGGATCTCCAGCAGGAGACCCCCAGTCACGGCCCGCTTCGCCCTGACGGAAGCGATGCCAAGCTCTTCCAGGGACACATAGTCCCTGGCGAGCCGCATCGCCTCCGTGAGTGTCAGGTCGCCCCCCTGCGCAGCTGTCAGCGCTACCGTTGCCGTTTTAGGGGGGCGGCCAAGTCGCGCCTTCGCGGCCTTTCCTTTGGCCGCGGGTGGCGGGGGCGGAGGCAGCGCCTGCGAGGCCTTCCTCGACGCCCTCCCCGCCCTTCGCCCCACCACCTCGCTCCACGACACCCCCCCTTGGGGCGGTGCCGCGGAGGATGCGGGAACCGGGACCACGGGTACGCTTCCCCCGTTGGGGTTCACGATCCGAGGCCCCGGAGTCGCCACGGTGGGCGGAGCCTTCGCTCCCCCCACCTTCGCCTTCCCCGGCCGTGCTGGCACTGGTCGGGGTGGCACCACCCTCCCACCGACCGCTCTTCCGGGGAGGAGCTTCTCCCGGAAGGCGGCCAGCTTCTTCTCAATCATGTCCCCTATCTTCCTCAGGAGATCGTCCTCTGAGGAGGACGGGGACCTCTGCGCGGGCGGAGTGCGTGTGGAAGGGCCCGTGGAGGCCCGCACCACCACCGCCGCACTCCGCTTTCTAACAGCCGCAGGAGGGCGCGGCGTAGGAGGAGGGAGGACAGGAGGGAGGGCCGCGCTGTTCCAGCGCGCCTCTGCCCTCATCCTCCCACATCGCTCCTCCTCCAACAGGAGCTGCAGACGGGCGTTCCGCCAGCTTAGCTCCCGCGCCGCGTCCCTCATCATTTGGGCAGCCTCCCTCAGAGTCTCTGCCTCGCCGCTCTTCAGCCCCTTAAAAGAGCAGGCAGCGGCCACTTTCTCCACTCGTCTCAGGGACGAGGATATCCTCTCCGATATCTCCTCGGTCACCTCGTCCCTGAGGCAGCTCATCCGGACAACCGGGCTAATCGCCCTGCCCACTTCAATGACGGCCTGCCCCGTCATCTTTCTCTTGGAGCCTATAAGGCTCCTGGTGGAGGAGAAGGACGAGACTGACGCAGTCTCGTCGTCCTCCTCCACCCTCCACGAAGCCGGGCCAGGCGCTGGAGGCGGCGCGAGCGCCGTCACTCCAGTCCCAACACCGCTTTCCTCCTCCCCCTCTGACTTACCCCGTCCCATCACCGTTTTAATTTTATACTCCATATTATTATCCCAGACCTAACTTGCGTTATCCTCTAAAATATTGATCGAAACCAGGTTTAATTGACTGTTCCAGTGTTGTACTTCATTACTACGTGATCCAATACAGAAATAGCCCAGGATCTAGCCATGAAGTATGAGAAATATGCGAAAGTATGAGCCTGATGAGGGCAAATCCTAGACCTAACCCAGACCTAACATGCGTTATCCTCAAAAATATTGATGGAAACCAGGTTTGATTGACTGTTTCATTGCGGTACTACATCACTACGAGATGCAATCCAGAAAAAGCCCAGGATCTAGCCATCAAGTATGAGAAATATGCGAAAGAATGAGCCTGATGAGGGCAAATCCTAGACCTAACCCAAACCTAACATGCGTTATCCTCTAAAATATTTATCAAGACCAGGTTTAATTGAATGTTTCAGTGTGGTACCACATTACTACGTGAACCAAACCAGAAAAAACCCAGGATCCGTTCAACAAGTATGTGAAGAATGCGAAAGTATGAGTCTGATGAGTGAAAATCCCAGGGCTAACCTAGACCTAACATGCGTTATCCTCAAAAATATTGATCGAAACCTGGTTTAATTGACTGTTTCAGTGTTGTACTTCATTACTACGTGATGCGATCCAGAAAAAGCCCAGGATCTAGCCATCAAGTATGAGAAATATGCGAAAGAATGAGCCTGATGAGAGCAAATCCCAGACCTAACCCAGACCTAACATGCGATATCCTCAAAAATATTGATCGAAACCTGGTTTAATCGACTGTTTCAGTGTGGTACCACATTACTACGTGATCCAAACCAGAAAAAAACCCAGGATCTGATCAACGAGTATGTCAAGTGTGCGAAGGTATGAGTCTGATGAGGGCAAATCCCAGACCTAACCCAGACCTAAGATGCGTTATTTTCTAAAATATTGATCGAAACCAGGTTTAATTGACTGTTTCAGCGTGGTACCACATTACTACGTGATCCAATCCAGAAATAGCCCAGGATCTAGCCATGAAGTATGAGAAATATGCGAAAGTATGAGCCTGATGAGGGCAAATTCTAGAACTAACCCAGGCCTAACATGCGTTATTCTCTAAAATATTTATCAAGACCAGGTTTAATTGAATGTTTCAGTGTGGTACCACATTACCACGTGGTCCAAACCAGAAAAAACCCAGGATCCGTTCAACAAGTATGTGAAGAAGGCGAAAGTATGAGTCTGATCAGTGAAAACCTCAGGCCTTACCTAGACCTAACTTGCGTTGTCCTCTAAAATATTGATGGAAATCAGGTTTCATTGACTGTGTCAAGGTGGTACTACATTACTACGTGATGCAATCCAGAAAAAGCCCATGATCTAGCCATCAAGTATGAGAAATATGCGAAAGAATGAGCCTAATGAGAGCAAATCCCAGACCTAACCTAGACCTAACATGCGTTATCCTCTAAAATATTGAGCGAAACCAGGTTTAATGGACTGTTTGAGTGTGGGACCACAATACTTCGTGATCCAAACCAGAAAATACCAAGGATCTGTTCAACAGGTATGTGAAAACTCGAAACTGTGAGCCTGATGAGGGCAAATCTTAGACCTAACCTTGACCTAACATGCGTTATCCTCTAAAATATTGAGCGAAACCAGGTTTGATGGACTGTTTCAGTGTGGTACCACACTACTACGGGATCCAAACCAGAAAAAACCCAGGATCTGTTCAACAAGTATGTGAAAAACGCGAAAGTATGAGCCTGATGAGGTCAAATGCCAGACCAATCCCAGACTTAAGTTTCGTTATCCTCTAAGATATTGATCGAAACCAGGTTTAATTGACTGTTTTAGTGTGGTACCACATTACTACGTGATCCAAACCAGAAAAAACCCAGGATCTGTTTAACAAGTATGTGAAAAACGCGAAACTGTGAGCCTGATGAGGGCAAATCTTAGACCTAACCCAGACCTAAGATGCGTTATCCTCTAAAATATTTATCCAGAACAGGTTTCATTGAATGTTTCAGTGTGGTACCACTTTACTACGTGATCCAATCCAGAAATAGCCCAGGATCTAGCCATGAAGTATGAGAAATATGCGATAGTAAGAGCCTGATGAGGGCAAATCCTAGATCTATCCCAGACCTAACTTGCGTTATTTTCTAAAATATTGATCGATACCAGCTTTAATCGACTGTTTCAGTGTGGAACCACATTACTACGTGATCCAAACCAGAAAAAAACCCAGGATCTTGTCAACGAGTATGTGAAGTGTGCGAAAGTATGAGTCTGATGAGGGCTAATCCCAGACCTATCCCAGACCTAGCTTACGTGATCCTCTAAAATATTGATCGAAACCAGGTTTAATTGACTGTTTTAGTGTGGTACCACATTACTACGTGATCCAAACCAGAAAAAACCCAGGATCTGTTTAACAAGTATGTGAAAAACGCGAAACTGTGAGCCTGATGAGGGCAAATCTTAGACCTAACCCAGACCTAAGATGCGTTATTTTCTAAAATATTGATCGAAACCAGGTTTAATTGACTGTTTCAGCGTGGTACCACATTACTACGTGATCCAATCCAGAAATAGCCCAGGATCTAGCCATGAAGTATGAGAAATATGCGAAAGTATGAGCCTGATGGGAGCAAATCCCAGACCTAACCTAGACCTAACATGAATTATTCTCTAAAATATTGGTCGAAACCAGGTTTAATTGACTGTTTCAGTGTGGTCCCACATTACTACGTGACCCAAACCAGAAAAAACCCAGGATCCGTTCAGCAAGTATGTGAAAAACGCGAAACTGTGAGCCTGATGAGGGCAAATCTTAGACCTAACCCAGACCTAAGATGTGTTATCCTCTAAAATATTTATCCAGACCAGGTTTCATTGAATGTTTCAGTGTGGTACTACTTTACTACGTGATCCAATCCAGAAATAGCCCAGGATCTAGCCATGAAGTATGAGAGGTATGCGAAAGTATGAGTCTGATGAGGGCTAATCCCAGACCTATCCCAGACCTAAGATGCGTTATCCTCTAAAATATTTATCCAGAACAGGTTTCATTGAATGTTTCAGTGTGGTACCACTTTACTACGTGATCCAATCCAGAAATAGCCCAGGATCTAGCCATGAAGTATGAGAAATATGCGATAGTAAGAGCCTGATGAGGGCAAATCCTAGACCTATCCCAGACCTAACTTGCGTTATTTTCTAAAATATTGATCGAAACCAGGTTTAATCGACTGTTTCAGTGTGGTACCACATTACTACGTGATCCAAACCAGAAGAAACCCAGGATCAGTTCAACAAGTATGTGAAAAACGCTAATGTATGAGCCTGATGAGGGCCAATCCCAGACTTATCCCAGACCTAACTTGCGTTATCCCCTAAAATATTGATCGAAACCAGGTTTAATTGACTGTTTCAGTGTGGTACCACATTAGTACGTGATCCAAACCAGAAAAAGCCAGGGATCTGTTCAACAAGTATGTGAAAAACGCGAAAATATGTCCCTGATGAGGGCAAATCCCCGACCTATCCCAGACCTAACTTGCGTTATCCTATAAAATATTGATCGAAACCAGGTTTAATTGACTGTTTCAGTGTGGTACCACTATGCTACGTGATCCAATGCAGAAATTCAATCGATCAGGTCAACATGTATGTTAAAACTGCGAAAGTATGACCCTGATGAGTGCAAATCCCAGACCTAATCTAGACCTAACGTGTGTTATCCTCTAAAATAATAATCGAAACCAGGTTTAATAGTCTGCTTCAGAGTGGTACCACATTACCACGTGATTCAAACCAGAAAAAGCCCAGGATCTGGCCAACGAGTATGCGAAAAATGCGAAAGTACGAGCCAGATGAAGGTCAAATCCTGGACCTAACCCAGACCTAACATGCGTTATCCTCTAAAATATAGATCGAAACCAGGTTTAATCCACTGTTTCAGTGTGGTACCACAGTACCACCTGCTCCAAACCAGAAAAAACCCAGGATCTGTCCAACAAGTATGTGAAGAATGCGAAAGTATGAGTCTGATGAGGGCAAATCCCAGGCCTAACCTAGACCTAGGATGAGCTATCCTCTAAAATATTGATCGAAAACAGGTTTAATGGACTGTTTCAGTGTGGTACCACATTACTGCGAGATCCGGACCTGTGAAAGCCCAGGATCAGGCCAACAAGTATGTGAAATATGCGAATGTATGAGCCAGATGAATGCAAATCCTGGACCTACCCCAGACGTAACATGCGTTATCCTCTAAAATATTGGTCGTATCCAGGTTTAACTGACTGTTTCAGTATGGTACCACATAACTACGTTATTCAATCCAGAAAAAGCCCAGGATCTGGCCAACAAGTATGAGAAATATGCGAATGTATGAGCCAGATGAGGGCAAATCCTGGACCTAGCCCAGACCTATCATGCGTTATCATCTAAAATATTGATCGAAACCTGGTTCAATCGACTGTTTCAGTGTGGTACCACGTTACTACCTGATCCAAACCAGAAATAACCCAGGATCTGTTCAACAACAATGTGAAGAATGCGAAAGTATGAGTCTGATTAGGGCAAATCGCAGGCCTAACCTAGACCTAGCATGAGTTATCCTCTAAAATATTGATCGAGACCAGGTTTAGTCGACTGTTTCAGTGTGGTACCACATCAATACGTGATCCAGACCAGAACAAACCCAGGATCTCTTCAACAAGTATGTGAAGAATGCGAAAGTATGAGCCAGATGTGTGCAAATCCTGGACCAAACCCAGACCTAATATGCGTTATCCTCTATAATATTGGTCGTATCCAGGTTTAACTGACTGTTTCAGTGTGGTAGCACATAACTACGTCATCCAATCCAGAAAAAGCCCAGGATCTGGCCAACAAGTATGAGAAATATGTGAAAGTATGAGCCAGATGAGGGCAAATCCTAGACCTAACCCAGACCTAACATGCGTTATCATCTAAAATATTGATCAAACCTGGTTTAATTGACTGTTTCAGCATGGTACCACATTACTACGTGATACAATGCAGAAACAGCCCAGGATCTAGCCATGAAGTATGAGAAATATGCGAAAGTATGAGCCTGATGAGAGCAAATCCTAGACCTAACCCAGACCTAACATGCGTTATCCTCTAAAATATTTATCAAGATCAGGTTTAATTGATTGTTTCAGTGTGGTCCCACATTACTAAGTGATCCAAACCAGAAAAGACCCAGTATCTGTTCAACATGTATGAGAAATATGCGAAAGAATGAGCCTGATGAGAGCAAATCCCAGACCTATCCCATACCTAACTTGCGTTATCCTCCAAAATATTGATCGAAACCAGGTTTAATTGACTGTTTTAGTCTGGTACCACATTACTACGTGATCCAAACCAGAAAAAACCCAGGATCTGTTCAACAAGCATGTGGAAAACGCGAAACTGTGAGCCTGATGAGGGCAAATCTTAGACCTAACCCAGACCTAAGATGTGTTATCCTCTAAAATATTTATCCAGACCAGGTTTCATTGAATGTTTCAGTGTGGTACTACTTTACTACGTGATCCAATCCAGAAATAGCCCAGGATCTAGCCATGAAGTATGAGAGATATGCGATAGTAAGAGCCTGATGAGGGCAAATCCTAGACCTATGCCGGACCTAACTTGCGTTATCCTCTAAAATATTGATCGAAACCAGGTTTAATTGAATGTTTCAGTGTGGTACCACATTACTACGTGATACAATGGAGAAACAGCCCAGGATCTAGCCATGAAGTATGAGAAATATGCGAAAATATGAGCCTGATGAGGGCAAATCCTAGACGTAACCCAGACCCAACATGCGTTATCCTCTAAAATATTTATCAAGACCAGGTTTAATTGAATGTTTCAGTGTGGTACCACATTACTACGTGATCCAAACCAGAAAAAACCCAGGATCCGTTCAACAAGTATGTGAAGAATGCGAATGTATGAGTCTGATGAGTGAAAAAACCAGCCCTGACCTAGACCTAACATGCGTTATCCTCTAAAATATTGAGCGAAACCAGGTTTAATGGACTGTTGCGGTGTGGTACCACACTACTACGTGATCCAAACCAGAAAAAACCCAGGATCTGTTCAACAAGCATGTGGAAAACGCGAAACTGTGAGCCTGATGAGGGCAAATCTTAGACCTAACCCAGACCTAAGATGTGTTATCCTCTAAAATATTTATCCAGACCAGGTTTCATTGAATGTTTCAGTGTGGTACCACTTTACTACGTGATCCAAACCAGAAAAAACCCAGGATCCGTTCAACAAGTATGTGAAGAATGCGAATGTATGAGTCTGATCACTGAAAATCCCAGGCCTTACCTAGACCTAACTTGCGTTGTCCTCTAAAATATTGATGGAAACCAGGTTTCATTGACTGTTTCAGTGTGCTCCTACATTACTACGTGATGCAATCCAGAAAAGGCCCAGGATCTAGCCATCAAGTATGAGAAATATGCGAAAGAATGAGCCTGATGAGAGCAAATCCCAGACCTAACCTAGACCTAACATGCGTTATCCTCTAAAATATTGAGCGAAACCAGGTTTAATGGACTGTTTCAGTGTGGTACCACACTACTTCGTGATCCAAACCAGAAAAAACCCAGCATCTGTTCAACAAGTATGTGAAAAACGCGAAACTGTGAGCCTGATGAGGGCAAATCTTAGACCTAACCCAGACCTAAGATGCGTTATCCTCTAAAATATTGATCGAAACCAGGTTTAATTGACTGTTTCAGTGTGGTACCACATTACTACGTGATCCAACCCAGAAAAAACCCAGGATCAGTTCAACAAGTATGAGAAGAATGCGAAAGTATGAGTCTGATGAGTGAAAATCCCAGGGCTAACCAAGACCTAACATGCGTTATCCTCTAAAATATTGATCCAAACCAGGTTTAATGGACTGTTTCAGTGTGGTACCACATTACTACGTGATACAAACCAGAAAAAAACCAGGATCCGTTCAACGAGTATGTGAAGAATGCGAAAGTATGAGTCTGATGAGTGAAAATCCCAGGCCTAACCTAGACCTAACATGCGTTATCCTCAAAAATATTGATCGAAACCTGGTTTAATCGACTCTTTCAGTGTGGAACCACACTACTACGTGATCCAAACCAGAAAATAACCCAGGATCTGTTCAACGAGTATGTGAGGAATGCGAATGTATGGGTCTGATGAGTGAAAATCCCAGACCTAACCTAGACCTAACATGCGTTATCCTCTACAATATTGATCCAAACCAGGTTTAATGGACTGTTTCAGTGTGGAACCACACTACTACGTGATCCAAACCAGAAAAAACCCAGGATCTGTTCAACAAGTATGAGAAGAATGCGAAAGTATGAGTCTGATGAGTGAAAATCCCAGGGCTAACCAAGACCTAACATGCGTTATCCTCTAAAATATTGATCCAAACCAGGTTTAATGGACTGTTTCAGTGTGGTACCACATTACTACGTGATACAAACCAGAAAAAAACCAGGATCCGTTCAACGAGTATGTGAAGAATGCGAAAGTATGAGTCTGATGAGTGAAAATCCCAGGCCTAACCTAGACCTAACATGCGTTATCCTCAAAAATATTGATCGAAACCTGGTTTAATCGACTGTTTCAGTGTGGTCCCGCATTACTACGTGATCCAAACCAGAAAAAACCCAGGATCCGTTCAACAAGTATGTGAAGAATGTGAAAGTATGAGTCTAATGAGTGATAATCCCAGACCTAACCTAGACCTAACATGCGTTATCCTCAAAAATACTGATCGAAACCTGGTTTAATCGACTGTTTCAGTGTGGTACCACATTACTATGTGATCCAAACCAGAAAGTAACCCAGGATCTGTTCAACGAGTATGTGAAGTGTGCGAAAGTATGAGTCTGATGAGGGCAAATCCCAGACCTATCCCAGACCTAACTTGCGTTGTCCTCTAAAATATTGTTCGAAACCAGGTTTAATCGACTGTTTCAGTGTGGTACCACATTACTACGTGATCCAAACCAGAAGAAACCCAGGATCAGTTCAACAAGTATGTGAAAAACGCGAATGTATGAGCCTGATGAGGGCCAATCCCAGACTTATCCCAGACCTAACTTGCGTTATCCCCTAAAATATTGATCGAAACCAGGTTTAATTGACTGTTTCAGTGTGGTACCACATTAGTACGTGATCCAAACCAGAAAAAGCCAGGGATCTGTTCAACAAGTATGTGAAAAACGCGAAAATATGTCCCTGATGAGGGCAAATCCCCGACCTATCCCAGACCTAACTTGCGTTATCCTATAAAATATTGATCGAAACCAGGTTTAATTGACTGTTTCAGTGTGGTACCACTATGCTACGTGATCCAATGCAGAAATTCAATCGATCAGGTCAACATGTATGTTAAAACTGCGAAAGTATGACCCTGATGAGTGCAAATCCCAGACCTAATCTAGACCTAACGTGTGTTATCCTCTAAAATAATAATCGAAACCAGGTTTAATAGTCTGCTTCAGAGTGGTACCACATTACCACGTGATTCAAACCAGAAAAAGCCCAGGATCTGGCCAACGAGTATGCGAAAAATGCGAAAGTACGAGCCAGATGAAGGTCAAATCCTGGACCTAACCCAGACCTAACATGCGTTATCCTCTAAAATATAGATCGAAACCAGGTTTAATCCACTGTTTCAGTGTGGTACCACAGTACCACCTGCTCCAAACCAGAAAAAACCCAGGATCTGTCCAACAAGTATGTGAAGAATGCGAAAGTATGAGTCTGATGAGGGCAAATCCCAGGCCTAACCTAGACCTAGGATGAGCTATCCTCTAAAATATTGATCGAAAACAGGTTTAATGGACTGTTTCAGTGTGGTACCACATTACTGCGAGATCCGGACCTGTGAAAGCCCAGGATCAGGCCAACAAGTATGTGAAATATGCGAATGTATGAGCCAGATGAATGCAAATCCTGGACCTACCCCAGACGTAACATGCGTTATCCTCTAAAATATTGGTCGTATCCAGGTTTAACTGACTGTTTCAGTATGGTACCACATAACTACGTTATTCAATCCAGAAAAAGCCCAGGATCTGGCCAACAAGTATGAGAAATATGCGAATGTATGAGCCAGATGAGGGCAAATCCTGGACCTAGCCCAGACCTATCATGCGTTATCATCTAAAATATTGATCGAAACCTGGTTCAATCGACTGTTTCAGTGTGGTACCACGTTACTACCTGATCCAAACCAGAAATAACCCAGGATCTGTTCAACAACAATGTGAAGAATGCGAAAGTATGAGTCTGATTAGGGCAAATCGCAGGCCTAACCTAGACCTAGCATGAGTTATCCTCTAAAATATTGATCGAGACCAGGTTTAGTCGACTGTTTCAGTGTGGTACCACATCAATACGTGATCCAGACCAGAACAAACCCAGGATCTCTTCAACAAGTATGTGAAGAATGCGAAAGTATGAGCCAGATGTGTGCAAATCCTGGACCAAACCCAGACCTAATATGCGTTATCCTCTATAATATTGGTCGTATCCAGGTTTAACTGACTGTTTCAGTGTGGTAGCACATAACTACGTCATCCAATCCAGAAAAAGCCCAGGATCTGGTCAACAAGTATGAGAAATATGTGAAAGTATGAGCCAGATGAGGGCAAATCCTAGACCTAACCCAGACCTAACATGCGTTATCATCTAAAATATTGATCAAACCTGGTTTAATTGACTGTTTCAGCATGGTACCACATTACTACGTGATACAATGCAGAAACAGCCCAGGATCTAGCCATGAAGTATGAGAAATATGCGAAAGTATGAGCCTGATGAGAGCAAATCCTAGACCTAACCCAGACCTAACATGCGTTATCCTCTAAAATATTTATCAAGATCAGGTTTAATTGATTGTTTCAGTGTGTTCCCACATTACTAAGTGATCCAAACCAGAAAAGACCCAGTATCTGTTCAACATGTATGAGAAATATGCGAAAGAATGAGCCTGATGAGAGCAAATCCCAGACCTATCCCATACCTAACTTGCGTTATCCTCCAAAATATTGATCGAAACCAGGTTTAATTGACTGTTTTAGTCTGGTACCACATTACTACGTGACCCAAACCAGAAAAAACCCAGGATCTGTTCAACAAGCATGTGGAAAACGCGAAACTGTGAGCCTGATGAGGGCAAATCTTAGACCTAACCCAGACCTAAGATGTGTTATCCTCTAAAATATTTATCCAGACCAGGTTTCATTGAATGTTTCAGTGTGGTACTACTTTACTACGTGATCCAATCCAGAAATAGCCCAGGATCTAGCCATGAAGTATGAGAGATATGCGATAGTAAGAGCCTGATGAGGGCAAATCCTAGACCTATGCCGGACCTAACTTGCGTTATCCTCTAAAATATTGATCGAAACCAGGTTTAATTGAATGTTTCAGTGTGGTACCACATTACTACGTGATACAATGGAGAAACAGCCCAGGATCTAGCCATGAAGTATGAGAAATATGCGAAAATATGAGCCTGATGAGGGCAAATCCTAGACGTAACCCAGACCCAACATGCGTTATCCTCTAAAATATTTATCAAGACCAGGTTTAATTGAATGTTTCAGTGTGGTACCACATTACTACGTGATCCAAACCAGAAAAAACCCAGGATCCGTTCAACAAGTATGTGAAGAATGCGAATGTATGAGTCTGATGAGTGAAAAAACCAGCCCTGACCTAGACCTAACATGCGTTATCCTCTAAAATATTGAGCGAAACCAGGTTTAATGGACTGTTGCAGTGTGGTACCACACTACTACGTGATCCAAACCAGAAAAAACCCAGGATCTGTTCAACAAGCATGTGGAAAACGCGAAACTGTGAGCCTGATGAGGGCAAATCTTAGACCTAACCCAGACCTAAGATGTGTTATCCTCTAAAATATTTATCCAGACCAGGTTTCATTGAATGTTTCAGTGTGGTACCACTTTACTACGTGATCCAAACCAGAAAAAACCCAGGATCCGTTCAACAAGTATGTGAAGAATGCGAATGTATGAGTCTGATCACTGAAAATCCCAGGCCTTACCTAGACCTAACTTGCGTTGTCCTCTAAAATATTGATGGAAACCAGGTTTCATTGACTGTTTCAGTGTGCTCCTACATTACTACGTGATGCAATCCAGAAAAGGCCCAGGATCTAGCCATCAAGTATGAGAAATATGCGAAAGAATGAGCCTGATGAGAGCAAATCCCAGACCTAACCTAGACCTAACATGCGTTATCCTCTAAAATATTGAGCGAAACCAGGTTTAATGGACTGTTTCAGTGTGGTACCACACTACTTCGTGATCCAAACCAGAAAAAACCCAACATCTGTTCAACAAGTATGTGAAAAACGCGAAACTGTGAGCCTGATGAGGGCAAATCTTAGACCTAACCCAGACCTAAGATGCGTTATCCTCTAAAATATTGATCGAAACCAGGTTTAATTGACTGTTTCAGTGTGGTACCACATTACTACGTGATCCAACCCAGAAAAAACCCAGGATCAGTTCAACAAGTATGAGAAGAATGCGAAAGTATGAGTCTGATGAGTGAAAATCCCAGGGCTAACCAAGACCTAACATGCGTTATCCTCTAAAATATTGATCCAAACCAGGTTTAATGGACTGTTTCAGTGTGGTACCACATTACTACGTGATACAAACCAGAAAAAAACCAGGATCCGTTCAACGAGTATGTGAAGAATGCGAAAGTATGAGTCTGATGAGTGAAAATCCCAGGCCTAACCTAGACCTAACATGCGTTATCCTCAAAAATATTGATCGAAACCTGGTTTAATCGACTCTTTCAGTGTGGAACCACACTACTACGTGATCCAAACCAGAAAATAACCCAGGATCTGTTCAACGAGTATGTGAGGAATGCGAATGTATGGGTCTGATGAGTGAAAATCCCAGACCTAACCTAGACCTAACATGCGTTATCCTCTACAATATTGATCCAAACCAGGTTTAATGGACTGTTTCAGTGTGGAACCACACTACTACGTGATCCAAACCAGAAAAAACCCAGGATCTGTTCAACAAGTATGAGAAGAATGCGAAAGTATGAGTCTGATGAGTGAAAATCCCAGGGCTAACCAAGACCTAACATGCGTTATCCTCTAAAATATTGATCCAAACCAGGTTTAATGGACTGTTTCAGTGTGGTACCACATTACTACGTGATACAAACCAGAAAAAAACCAGGATCCGTTCAACGAGTATGTGAAGAATGCGAAAGTATGAGTCTGATGAGTGAAAATCCCAGGCCTAACCTAGACCTAACATGCGTTATCCTCAAAAATATTGATCGAAACCTGGTTTAATCGACTGTTTCAGTGTGGTCCCGCATTACTACGTGATCGAAACCAGAAAAAACCCAGGATCCGTTCAACAAGTATGTGAAGAATGTGAAAGTATGAGTCTAATGAGTGATAATCCCAGACCTATCCCAGACCTAACTTGCGTTGTCCTCTAAAATATTGTTCGAAACCAGGTTTAATTGACTGTTTCAGTGTGGTACCACATTAGTACGTGATCCAAACCAGAAAAAGCCAGGGATCTGTTCAACAAGTATGTGAAAAACGCGAAAATATGTCCCTGATGAGGGCAAATCCCCGACCTATCCCAGACCTAACTTGCGTTATCCTATAAAATATTGATCGAAACCAGGTTTAATTGACTGTTTCAGTGTGGTACCACTATGCTACGTGATCCAATGCAGAAATTCAATCGATCAGGTCAACATGTATGTTAAAACTGCGAAAGTATGACCCTGATGAGTGCAAATCCCAGACCTAATCTAGACCTAACGTGTGTTATCCTCTAAAATAATAATCGAAACCAGGTTTAATAGTCTGCTTCAGAGTGGTACCACATTACCACGTGATTCAAACCAGAAAAAGCCCAGGATCTGGCCAACGAGTATGCGAAAAATGCGAAAGTACGAGCCAGATGAAGGTCAAATCCTGGACCTAACCCAGACCTAACATGCGTTATCCTCTAAAATATAGATCGAAACCAGGTTTAATCCACTGTTTCAGTGTGGTACCACAGTACCACCTGCTCCAAACCAGAAAAAACCCAGGATCTGTCCAACAAGTATGTGAAGAATGCGAAAGTATGAGTCGGATGAGGGCAAATCCCAGGCCTAACCTAGACCTAGGATGAGCTATCCTCTAAAATATTGATCGAAAACAGGTTTAATGGACTGTTTCAGTGTGGTACCACATAACTACGTTAACCAATCCAGAAAAAGCCCAGGATCTGGCCAACAAGTATGAGAAATATGTGAAAGTATGAGCCAGATGAGGGCAAATCCTAGACCTAACCCAGACCTAACATGCGTTATCATCTAAAATATTGATCAAACCTGGTTTAATCGACTGTTTCAGTGTGGTACGACATTACTACCTGATCCAAACCAGAAATATCCCAGGACCTGTTCAACAAGTATGTGAAGAATGCGAAAGTATGAGTCTGATGAGGGCAAATCCCAGGCCTAACCTAGACCTAGCATGAGTTATCCTCTAAAATATTGCTCGGGACCAGGTTTAGTCGACTGTTTCAGTGTGATACCATGTTAGTACATGATCCAAACCAGAAATAACCCAGGATCTGTTCTACAGGTATGTGAAAAATGCGAAAGTATGAGTCTGATGAGGGCAAATCCCTGGCCTAACCTTGTCCAAACATGCGTTATCCTCTAAAATATTGATCAAATCCAGGTTTCATGGACTGTTTCAGAGTGATACCACATTACTACGTGATTCAAACCAGAAAAAACGCAGGATCTGTTCAACAAGTATGTGAAGAATGCGAAGGTATGAGACTGATGAGAGCAAATTCCAGACCTAACCCAGACCTAACATGCGTTATCATCTAAAATATTGATCGAAACCAGGTTTAATCGACTGTTTCAGAGTGGTACCACATTACTACGTGGTCCAAACCAGAAAAAGCCCAGGATCTGGCCAACAAGTATGTGAGAAATGCGAAGGTATGGGCCTGATGAGGGCAGATCCCACACCTATCCCAGACCTAACATGCGTTATCCTTTAAAATATTGACCGAGACTAGGTTTTATGGACTGTTTCAGTGTGGTACCACATTACCACGTGAATCAAACCAGAAAAAACCCAGGATCTGTACAACAAGTATGTGAAGAATGCGAAAGTATGTGTCTGATGGGGGCAAATCCCAGGCCTAACCTAGACCTAGGATGAGCTATCCTCTAAAATATTGATCGAAAACAGGTTTAATGGACTGTTTCAGTGTGGTACCACATTACTACGAGATCCGGACCTGTGAAAGCCCAGGATCAGGCCAACAAGTATGAGAAATATGCGAATGTATGAGCCTCATGAGGGCAAATCCTAGACCTAACCCAGACCTAACATGCGATATCCTTTACAATATTGACACAGACTAGGTTTCATGGACTGTTTCAGTGCGGTACCACATTACCACGTGATTCCAACCAGAAAAAACCCAGGATCTGTACAACAGGTATGTGAAAAATGCGAAAGTATGGGTCTGATGAGGGCAAATCCTAGCCCTAACCCAAACCTAACATGCGTTATCATCTAAAATATTGATCGAAACCAGGTTTAATCGACTGTTTCAGAGTGGTACCACATTACTACGTGATCGAAACCAGGAAAAGCCCAGGATCTGGCCAACAAGTATGAGAAATATGTGAAAGTATGAGCCTGATGCGGGCAAATCCTGGACCTAACCCAGACCTAACATGCGTTATCCTCTAAAATATTGACCGAGACTAGGTTTTATGGACTGTTTCAGTGTGGAACCACATTACCACGTGATTCAAACCAGAAAAAACCCAGGATCTGTACAACAAGTATGTGAAGAATGCGAAAGTATGGGTCCGATGGGGGCAAATCCCAGGCCTAACCTAGACCTAACATGCGTTATCCTATAAAATGTTGATCGAGACCAGGATTAATCGACTGTTTCAGTGTGGTACCACTTTACAACGTGATCCAAGCCAGAAAAAGCCAGGGATCTGTTCAACAAGTATGTGAAAAATGCGAAAGAATGACCCTGATGAGGGCAAATCCCAGGCGTAACCAAGACCTAACATGCGTTATCCTGTAAAATATTGGTGGAAACCAGGTCTAATGGACTGCTTCAGTGTGGTACCATATTACTACGTGATCCAAACCAGAAAAAGCCAGGGATCTGTTCAACAAGTATGTCAAAAACGCGAAAGTATGAGCCTGATGAGGACAAATCCCAGACCTAACCTAGACCTAACATGAGTAATCGTCGAAAATATTGATCGAAACCAGGTTTAGTGGACTGTTTCAGCGTGGTACCACATTACTACGTGATCCAGACCAGTGAAAGCCCAGAATCTGGCCAACAAGTTTGAGAAATATGCGAAAGTATGACCCAGATGAGGGCAAGTCCTAGACCTAACGGAGACCTAACATGCGTTATCCTATAAAATGTTGATCGAGACCAGGATTAATCGACTGTTTCAGTGTGGTACCACTTTGCAACGTGATCCAAACCAGAAAAAGCCAGGGATCTGTTCAACAAGTATGTGAAAAATGCGAAAGAATAACCCTGACGAGGGCAAATCCCAGGCGTAACCTAGACCTAACATGCGTTATCCTCTAAAATATTGATCGAAACCAGGTTTAATTGACTGTTTCAGTGTGGTACCACTATGCTACGTTATCCAATGCAGAAATTCAATCGATCAGGTCAACATGTATGTTAAAACTGCGAAAGTATGACCCTGATGAGTGCAAATCCCAGACCTAATCTAGACCTAACGTGTGTTATCCTCTAAAATAATAATCGAAACCAGGTTTAATAGTCTGCTTCAGAGTGGTACCACATTACCACGTGATTCAAACCAGAAAAAGCCCAGGATCTGGCCAACGAGTATGCGAAAAATGCGAAAGTACGAGCCAGATGAAAGTCAAATCCTGGACCTAACCCAGACCTAACATGCGTTATCCTCCAAAATATAGATCGAAACCAGGTTTAATCCACTGTTTCAGTGTGGTACCACAGTACCACCTGATCCAAACCAGAAAAAACCCAGGATCTGTCCAACAAGTATGTGAAGAATGCGAAAGTATGAGTCTGATGAGGGCAAATCCCAGGCCTAACCTAGACCTAGGATGAGCTATCCTCTAAAATATTGATCGAAAACAGGTTTAATGGACTGTTTCAGTGTGGTACCACATTACTGCGAGATCCGGACCTGTGAAAGCCCAGGATCAGGCCAACAAGTATGAGAAATATGCGAATGTATGAGCCAGATGAATGCAAATCCTGGAAATACCACAGACGTAACATGCGTTATCCTCTAAAATATTGGTCGTATCCAGGTTTAACTGACTGTTTCAGTATGGTACCACATAACTGTGTTATTCGATCCAGAAAAAGCCCAGGATCTGGCCAACAAGTATGAGAAATATGCGAATGTATGACCCTGATGAGGGCAAATCCCAGACCTATCCCAGACCTAACTTGCGTTGTCCTCTAAAATATTGATGGAAAGCAGGTATAAATGACTGTTTCAGTGTGGTACCACATTACTACGTGATCCAATCCAGAAAAAGTCCAGGATCTAGCCATCAAGTATGAGAAATATGCGAAAGAATGAGCCTGATGAGGGCAAATCCTAGACCTAACCCAGACCTAACATGCGTTATCCTCTAAAATATTTATCGAGACCAGGATAAATTGACTGTTTCAGTGTGGCATCACATTACTGCGTGATCCAAACCAGAAAAAACCCAGGATCTGTTCAACAAGTATGTGAAAAATGCGAAAGTATGACGCTGATGGGGGCAAATGCCAGACCTATCCCAGACCTAACTTGCGTTGTCCTCTAAAATATAGATGGAAACCAGTTTTAATGGACCGTTTCAGTGTGGTACCACATTACTACGTGATCCAAACCAGAAAAGACCGAGGATCTGTTCAACAAGTATGTGAAAAACGCGAAAGTATGAGCCTGATGAGGGCAAATCCCAGACCTATCCCAGACCTAACTTGCGTTATCCTATAAAATATTGATCGAAACCAGGTTTAATTGACTGTTTCAGTGTGGTACCACTTTGCTACGTGATCCAATGCAGAAATACCATCGATCAGGTCAACATGTATGTTAAAACTGCGAAAGTATTACCCTGATTAGGGCAAATCCCAGGCCTAACCTAGACCTAACAAGTGTTATCCTCTAAAATAATAATCAAAACCAGGTTTAATGGTCTGTTTCAGTGTGGTACCACATTACTACGTGATCCAAACCAGAAAAAAACCAGGATCCGTTCAACAAGTATGTGAAGAATGCGAAAGTATGAGCCTGACGAGGGCAAATCCTAGACCCAAAACAGACCTAACATGCGATATCCTCTAAAATATTTATCAAGACCAGGTTTAATTGAAAGTTTCAGTGTGGTACCACATTACTACGTGATCCAAACCAGAAAAAACCCAGGATCCGTTCAACAAGTATGTGAAGAATGCGAAACTATAAGTCTGGTGAGTGAAAATCCCAGGCCTAACCTACACCTAACATGCGTTATCCTTAAAAATATTGATCGAAACCAGGTTCAATCGACTGTTTCAGTGTGGTAGCACATTACTACGTGATCCGAACCAGAAAAAAACCCAGGATCTGTTCAACAAGTATGTGAAAAATGTGAAAGTATGAGTCTGATGAGGGCAAATCCCAGACCTATCCCAGACCTAACTTGAGTTATCCCCTAAAATATTGATCGAAACCAGGTTTAATTGACTGTTTCAGTGTGGTACCACATTAGTACGTGATCCAAACCAGAAAAAGCCAGGGATCTGTTCAACAAGTATGTGAAAAACGCGAAAATATGTCCCTGATGAGGGCAATTCCCCGACCTATCCCAGACCTAACTTGCGTTATCCTATAAAATATTGATCGAAACCAGGTTTAATTGACTGTTTCAGTGTGGTACCACTATGCTACGTGATCCAATGCAGAAATTCAATCGATCAGGTCAACATGTATGTTAAAACTGCGAAAGTATGACCCTGATGAGTGCAAATCCCAGACCTAATCTAGACCTAACGTGTGTTATCCTCTAAAATAATAATCGAAACCAGCTTTAATAGTCTGCTTCAGAGTGGTACAACATTACTACGTGATCGGAGCCAGAAAAAGCCCAGGATCTAGCCATGAAGTATGAGAAATATGCGAAAGTATGAGCCTGACGAGGGCAAATCCTAGACCTAACCCAGACTTAACATGCGTTATCCTCTAAAACATTTATCAAGACCAGGTTTAATTGAATGTTTCAGTGTGGTACCACATTACCACGTGATTCAAACCAGAAAAAGCCCAGGATCTGGCCAACGAGTATGCGAAAAATGCGAAAGTACGAGCCAGATGAAGGTCAAATCCTGGACCTAACCCAGACCTAACATGCGTTATCCTCCAAAATATAGATCGAAACCAGGTTTAATCCACTGTTTCAGTGTGGTACCACAGTACCACCTGATCCAAACCAGAAAAAACCCAGGATCTGTCCAACAAGTATGTGAAGAATGCGAAAGTATGAGTCTGATGAGGGCAAATCCCAGGCCTAACCTAGACCTAGGATGAGCTATCCTCTAAAATATTGATCGAAAACAGGTTTAATGGACTGTTTCAGTGTGGTACCACATTACTGCGAGATCCGGACCTGTGAAAGCCCAGGATCAGGCCAACAAGTATGAGAAATATGCGAATGTATGAGCCAGATGAATGCAAATCCTGGACCTACCCCAGACGTAACATGCGTTATCCTCTAAAATATTGGTCGTATCCAGGTTTAACTGACTGTTTCAGTATGGTACCACATAACTGTGTTATTCGATCCAGAAAAAGCCCAGGATCTGGCCAACAAGTATGAGAAATATGCGAATGTATGACCCTGATGAGGGCAAATCCCAGACCTATCCCAGACCTAACTTGCGTTGTCCTCTAAAATATTGATGGAAAGCAGGTATAAATGACTGTTTCAGTGTGGTACCACTTTGCTACGTGATCCAATGCAGAAATACCATCGATCAGGTCAACATGTATGTTAAAACTGCGAAAGTATTACCCTGATTAGGGCAAATCCCAGGCCTAACCTAGACCTAACAAGTGTTATCCTCTAAAATAATAATCAAAACCAGGTTTAATGGTCTGTTTCAGTGTGGTACCACATTACTACGTGATCCAAACCAGAAAAAACCCAGGATCCGTTCAACAAGTATGTGAAGAATGCGAAAGTATGAGCCTGACGAGGGCAAATTCCAGACCTAACCCAGACCTAACATGCGTTATCATCTAAAATATTGATCGAAACCAGGTTTAATCGACTGTTTCAGAGTGGTACCACATTACTACGTGGTCCAAACCAGAAAAAGCCCAGGATCTGGCCAACAAGTATGTGAGAAATGCGAAGGTATTGGCCTGATGAGGGCAGATCCCACACCTATCCCAGACCTAACATGCGTTATCCTTTAAAATATTGACCGAGACTAGGTTTTATGGACTGTTTCAGTGTGGTACCACATTACCACGTGATTCAAACCAGAAAAAACCCAGGATCTGTACAACAAGTATGTGAAGAATGCGAAAGTATGTGTCTGATGGGGGCAAATCCCAGGCCTAACCTAGACCTAGGATGAGCTATCCTCTAAAATATTGATCGAAAACAGGTTTAATGGACTGTTTCAGTGTAGTACCACATTACTACTAGATCCGGACCTGTGAAAGCCCAGGATCAGGCCAACAAGTATGAGAAATATGCGAATGTATGAGCCTCATGAGGGCAAATCCCAGACCTAACCCAGACCTAACATGCGATATCCTTTACAATATTGACACAGACTAGGTTTCATGGACTGTTTCAGTGCGGTACCACATTACCACGTGATTCAAACCAGAAAAAACCCAGGATCTGTACAACAGGTATGTGAAAAATGCGAAAGTATGGGTCTGATGAGGGCAAATCCTAGCCCTAACCCAAACCTAACATGCGTTATCATCTAAAATATTGATCGAAACCAGGTTTAATCGACTGTTTCAGAGTGGTACCACATTACTACGTGATCGAAACCAGGAAAAGCCCAGGATCTGGCCAACAAGTATGAGAAATATGCGAAAGTATGAGCCTGATGCGGGCAAATCCTGGACCTAACCCAGACCTAACATGCGCTATCCTCTAAAATATTGACCGAGACTAGGTTTTATGGACTGTTTCAGTGTGGAACCACATTACCACGTGATTCAAACCAGAAAAAACCCAGGATCTGTACAACAAGTATGTGAAGAATGCGAAAGTATGGGTCCGATGGGGGCAAATCCCAGGCCTAACCTAGACCTAACATGCGTTATCCTATAAAATGTTGATCGAGACCAGGATTAATCGGCTGTTTCAGTGTGGTACCACTTTACAACGTGATCCAAGCAAGAAAAAGCCAGGGATCTGTTCAACAAGTATGTGAAAAATGCGAAAGAATGACCCTGATGAGGGCAAATCCCAGGCGTAACCTAGACCTAACATGCGTTATCCTCTAAAATATTGGTGGAAACCAGGTCTAATGGACTGCTTCAGTGTGGTACCACATTACTACGTGATCCAAACCAGAAAATGACCGGGATTTGGCCAACAAGTATGCGAAAAATGTGGAAGTATGACCCTGATGGGGGCAAATCCCAGACCTATCCCAGACCTAGCATGAGTTATGCTCTAAAATATTGCTCGGGACCAGGTTTAGTCGACTGTTTCAGTGTGATACCATGTTAGTACATGATCCAAACCAGAAATAACCCAGGATCTGTTCTACAAGTATGTGAAAAATGCGAAAGTATGAGTCTGATGAGGGCAAATCCCTGGCCTAACCTTGACCAAACATGCGTTATCCTCTAAAATATTGATCGAATCCAGGTTTCATGGACTGTTTCAGAGTGATACCACATTACTACGTGATTCAAACCAGAAAAAACGCAGGATCTGTTCAACGAGTATGTGAAGAATGCGAAGGTATGAGACTGATGAGAGCAAGTCCTAGACCTAACGGAGACCTAACATGCGTTATCCTATAAAATGTTGATCGAGCCCAGGATTAATCGACTGTTTCAGTGTGGTACCACTTTACAATGTGATCCAAACCAGAAAAAGCCAGGGATCTGTTCAACAAGTATGTGAAAAATGCGAAAGAATGACCCTGATGAGGGCAAATCCCAGGCGTAACCTAGACCTAACATGCGTTATCCTCTAAAATATTGGTCGGGACCAGGTTTAGTCGACTGTTTCAGTGTGGTACCACATCACTACGTTATCCAAACCAGAAAAAGCCCAGATTCTGGCCAACAAGTATGAGAAATATGCAAAAGTATGAGCCAGATGAGGGCAAATCCCAGACCTATCCCAGACCCAACTTTCGTTATCCTCTAAAATATTGGTCGAGACCAGGTTTAGTCGACTGTTTCAGTGTGGTACCACATTTCTACGTGATCGAAACCAGAAAAGACCCAGAATCTGTTCAAGAAGTATGTGAAGAATGCGGAAGTACGAGACTGATGAGGACAAATCCCAGACCTATCCCAGACATAACTTTCGTTATCCTCTAAAATATTGATCGAAACCAGGTTTAATCGACTGTTTCAGTGTGATACCATGTTAGTACATGATCCAAACCAGAAATAACCCAGGATCTGTTCTACAGGTATGTGAAAAATGCGAAAGTATGAGTCTGATGAGGGCAAATCCCTGGCCTAACCTTGTCCAAACATGCGTTATCCTCTAAAATATTGATCAAATCCAGGTTTCATGGACTGTTTCAGTGTGATACCACATTACTACGTGATTCAAAGCAGAAAAAACGCAGGATCTGTTCAACAAGTATGTGAAGAATGCGAAGGTATGAGACTGATGAGAGCAAATTCCAGACCTAACCCAGACCTAACATGCGTTATCATCTAAAATATTGATCGAAACCAGGTTTAATCGACTGTTTCAGAGTGGTACCACATTACTACGTGGTCCAAACCAGAAAAAGCCCAGGATCTGGCCAACAAGTATGTGAGAAATGCGAAGGTATTGGCCTGATGAGGGCAGATCCCACACCTATCCCAGACCTAACATGCGTTATCCTTTAAAATATTGACCGAGACTAGGTTTTATGGACTGTTTCAGTGTGGTACCACATTACCACGTGATTCAAACCAGAAAAAACCCAGGATCCGTACAACAAGTATGTGAAGAATGCGAAAGTATGTGTCTGATGGGGGCAAATCCCAGGCCTAACCTAGACCTAGGATGAGCTATCCTCTAAAATATTGATCGAAAACAGGTTTAATGGACTGTTTCAGTGTAGTACCACATTACTACTAGATCCGGACCTGTGAAAGCCCAGGATCAGGCCAACAAGTATGAGAAATATGCGAATGTATGAGCCTCATGAGGGCAAATCCCAGACCTAACCCAGACCTAACATGCGATATCCTTTACAATATTGACACAGACTAGGTTTCATGGACTGTTTCAGTGCGGTACCACATTACCACGTGATTCAAACCAGAAAAAACCCAGGATCTGTACAACAGGTATGTGAAAAATGCGAAAGTATGGGTCTGATGAGGGCAAATCCTAGCCCTAACCCAAACCTAACATGCGTTATCATCTAAAATATTGATCGAAACCAGGTTTAATCGACTGTTTCAGAGTGGTACCACATTACTACGTGATCGAAACCAGGAAAAGCCCAGGATCTGGCCAACAAGTATGAGAAATATGCGAAAGTATGAGCCTGATGAGGGCAAATCCCAGGCGTAACCTAGACCTAACATGCGTTATCCTCTAAAATATTGGTCGGGACCAGGTTTAGTCGACTGTTTCAGTGTGGTACCACATCACTACGTTATCCAAACCAGAAAAAGCCCAGATTCTGGCCAACAAGTATGAGAAATATGCAAAAGTATGAGCCAGATGAGGGCAAATCCCAGACCTATCCCAGACCCAACTTTCGTTATCCTCTAAAATATTGGTCGAGACCAGGTTTAGTCGACTGTTTCAGTGTGGTACCACATTTCTACGTGATCGAAACCAGAAAAGACCCAGAATCTGTTCAAGAAGTATGTGAAGAATGCGGAAGTACGAGACTGATGAGGACAAATCCCAGACCTATCCCAGACATAACTTTCGTTATCCTCTAAAATATTGATCGAAACCAGGTTTAATCGACTGTTTCAGTGTGATACCATGTTAGTACATGATCCAAACCAGAAATAACCCAGGATCTGTTCTACAGGTATGTGAAAAATGCGAAAGTATGAGTCTGATGAGGGCAAATCCCTGGCCTAACCTTGTCCAAACATGCGTTATCCTCTAAAATATTGATCAAATCCAGGTTTCATGGACTGTTTCAGTGTGATACCACATTACTACGTGATTCAAAGCAGAAAAAACGCAGGATCTGTTCAACAAGTATGTGAAGAATGCGAAGGTATGAGACTGATGAGGACAAATCCCAGACCTATCCCAGACATAACTTTCGTTATCCTCTAAAATATTGATCGAAACCAGGTTTAATCGACTGTTTCAGTGTGGTACCACATTACTACGTGATCGAAACCAGAAAAGACCCAGAATCTGTTCAAGAAGTTAGTGAAGAATGCGAAAGTATGAGACTGATGAGGGCAAATCCCAGGCCTAACTTAGTCCTAACATGCGTTATCCTCAGCAATATTGGTAGTATCCAGGTTTAATTAACTGTTTCAGTGAGGTACCACATTACTACGTGATCCAATCCAGAAAACTCCAAGGATCTGGGAGGGATTGGAATTGTGTGGGAAAGTGAATTGTACGTTTAAAAACTTCCTTCGCCTGGTCCACCGGACACAGGCCGTTTATTTAAACAAAATAAACTTGAAAATAAACAAAAATGAAGGAAATTAGAATAATCGAAATTGAATTTATTTATTATTTAAAAAATTGCAGGAAAAAACCCCGAGCTGATGGCTCGGGAAAAAAAAACCTGCGCCGCCGTTGGCCCCTACGGCTCTCATTTCGGTCTTCTGTAATCAAAAGAAATACCGAAATCCGGCGGTTAATACCTGACAACGCTCGGTGCGTTGTCTGACTCGCTCTAATCCACACGCTCCTTCTTCCGTTTACGGTAAACAGGAGCGGGATTCTTACACAGCGATACACAACTGTGTTAGTGGACTGTATTATTATTTCAACGTTTCAGATTTTGGAAACGTTGAATTGCAGATGGGGAAGACGAGATTCTAATCTCGATCTTCCCACTGCTGCAGGCTTGGTTTTTGCAGGAGAGGACAACAAGTGGAGGTTGTAAGGCTCCAAAGGTTGTCAACTCCGCGGTCCCTCGCCGTTCCCTGGTCCGTACGGGACCGGTGTGATGCAGAGCCTTAACTGCGCAGAAGCGACTGATTATTAAGGTTCTAACACCACGGTGCCCTTTGAACGTAGTTCTACGTCGAGTGTCCGTACCCACTGACGATCTGGAACCCACGCTCGAGCAGGTCGAAACCAGCCGAGATATTTACCCAGGGAATGCCAAATAAGGCCCCTATCGGGTGTTATCCCAAACTTTTGTTTCGACCCTGGAAAACGACGAACCCAACCCAGGGAGTATGCAACAAAGTTGCCCTATAGATTGGGTTTTTGAACCGTGCAATAGCCAAGCAGAGAATCAAGAAATTCTCTCGGTTCTCGAACACGACCACTGATTACAGCAATCCGTGTTCTTCGTCGCAACGGTGGCGATAATCAAGCACTATTTAAGTGTAAATTTGATTATGCTCAGCCACCGATTGCGGGATAAATCTTTGGAAAGATAATCACGCTGATTTTATTCATTTCAACTTCTACACGACCACTGATTACAGCAATACGTGTTTATTCAGCACCGATGGCGGTAACCAATCACTATAAAAGTGTAAATTTGGTACTTTTCAGCCATCGGTTGCTTTTTGAGCGAAGTGGAATGAAAATCCGTTGGATTTTGTTTCTTTCCAAAATGGTTCGTTCGTCGCGGTGACCGATTTCTGCATGTGAACGTATGGCCGGAATATTTTGACTCAAGGGCAGGATAATTTAAATCCGCTGCAGTCTCAATTCCGAGCAACTTTGTTCACATGATTCTACGACAGGTTAGACAAAACTAACTTGTCGAGAATCGGTCTCCGACTTCAGACGAGGTCGACGATGAGGTCCGCTCTCGTCGAGAACCAAATAGCGAGTCCACCTGAGACATACCTGCTTAACCGTGGCCACGAGGGAGGGGAAATTTTCATCTCGTGGCGCTGTCTGGTCTAAGCTGTCTGTCTCTTATTAATTTTGAATCCTCTCTTCGTTTCGGCGTAGTAACACCTGTTCTCTTGGAACCGTTACTGGGCCGATCGCGGAACTGTTATCGAATGTAAATACGGAGTTTTTCTATGCGGTATTGTTCCCGTAACGTATTACGCCTCAGAGAAGCCTCTGGAATGTCGCGTAAACAAGGAACAACACCGTACAAGAAATGGTCCGTTTTTCTCTCGATCACGCGATGGTTTAACCGACGTTTTTCGATTGTCGAATTAACGCGATATTTAAACATACCGCCCCCCTTGCACGGTCCGTGCAATAAACAATAGGAGCGGTAATTCGCAGTCACTTTGCGATTAATAAACCGAGAGGAAATTTTCTTCACTTAATTAATAAAATTTAAGTTACTTACTTTGGCGGCGTCTGGACAATCTGTTGTCCCTGCAAAATCCGCAGGGTGGCAAGGACCGCTTGCACGGTTGCGTCCGGGTCTGCCGGACTGGGCTGCCGCTGCGGCTGCGGCTGCGGCTGGGTCCTAACCCGGGAGACTCTGGCCTCCGCAGCCGCCCTTCGTCGCTGTTCGTTGCGACGGTGGGTGCGCTCGCTGCCCCGGTCCCCTGTCCACTTCCTCGCCGCCTTCGTCGGCGGATGTGCGGGCGGTGTTGGCCGTGCGGGCGGCGTTGGCCGTGCGGGCGGCGTTGGGCTAGGCTCCTCGGCAGGCCTGGTCGGCTTTGGGCCCTTTGATGGCCGAAAGTTGCACGCGACCAACCTGCTGTCCGGTGCCCATTTTAAATGGAAGTTGCCTCCCTTAACCGGATATTTATATTTCCGGGATGTCCGGGGAATTTCAGCCGGTATAAGGAGGACCTCCGGTCCCAGCCGTACCTCGTACGGCGGCAGTAGCCCAGCTGAGGTGGAGGCTGTTGGAGGTGGTTCAGCAGGGGCGGTATGGCTGGCGTCGCCTCCCCTTTTGTCTCCTGCTGGGCCTCCATCGGCTTCGGGGAGAACACCTCCCCGAGCTGGAGAAGGCGCCCGAACTGGAGAAGGCGCCCGAACTGGGCCTCCATTATCGGGTCTAAGCCCGTGACACGTGTCACGTTATCCGCGCTATCGTCACTAGACATTTTGGTGATTGATTAGGAACTGAACCGATTCTGCCTGCGAATCCTGCTTTTAAAGCTAAGGATCTCGCGAATTTCGCGAATCGCTCCCTTCCTTGATCTTTCACGGGATGGTAGGGTATGGTTCCCTTCTGTCCGTATCCCTCTGCTGAGACATGTAGAACGTGTGAGACAACACCATGTTTGTATCAATGGTCTTTCTCACTCTACTGTGTCTCTTTGTCTAGCGGAATTCGGGATTTCTTATGTCCCGATAGCGTCGTCGACGTGTGTTGTCGTTACCGACTCTTCCCCGGGCAATTTACACAGACGTGTGATAGGTCATGTGTAAGTAGACTTGACCGTGTATAGTTTTAACTACATGTACGCGCCTGTCTTTATCCGGGAATTTTACCTCGATTCTTCCCATTTTCCACTAATTTAGGGGGGTAGAAGAGGATTTTGATTTCGAAGCAAATTGCGGAATGTCGAGTGAGGTTAGGTCATGGACTCGGTTCGAGTCACCCTTTCCTATGAACTCATCTTCCGCAAGAAACTGAAAATTTTTTTTTCCTCTCCCGAATTTACGGTTTGCGTCCAGCTTCCTCCGCAACCTTATGAGATCGGGAAATGCTACATGGAAAATTTTTCCAGCGCTTCCTCCCGTCTCGGGTAATTAAGAGTTAGCCAGACTTTCAAAACCATTCCGTCGCATATTACGCGACGGTTTTTCTTCGGAAAGATTGGAACATCCTCCACCTTTGTTTCGCACAGAGGTCGAGGGAATCTCTTTCGTTTCTCCGCGCTTCGTAATCGCTTTAAATAGCGATTTGAGAACGGTACAATTTTCTCGGGGGTTTCGCCCGCTGTTATTATCGGTTGGAAATTACCCATCCGAAGAAACAGACTTTTGGACGTTCGTACCCTCGTGTTTTATTCGACGGAATCTCAATCGAATAATTTAGGCGTATAGAACCGCGACGATCAAAATTTCAATATTTCGATCGTTAAGCGGTTCGTGTCGCACTGCTTGTACCGAACTCGCACTCGAACTCTAGCTAATAGCACTGGCCTCGGTACAGCTGTACTGAATATCGTACAGCATTACATCGAGGCGTGTGTCGTATCAGCTTTCGAATTCGAGTTTTTGCCATTCTTCACGATAGCCGTACGCGTTTTCCGGTAACGGCTTCGCTTCGTGAACTTCCGAGGTTAGCTCGTAGTGTAACAGGGAATGATGCCTCCCATTGCACTTTGCACGACCTCGGAGCTTTGACACTGCAACGCCGTGTGGGTGGTGCGTAGGCATTCTGAGCACCACCGGCGCATCTTCACGTATTTGCAGCGCATTTTGCAGGCAATATCGTGAAGTTGTCGCAGTGTGATAAACCGTGCGGTCCGTTGCAGTATCCGCACGCTTTCTCCAGCACGGGGGTGACCTCTACGTTGTCGTTGGGACTCCGTACTCGTGGCTCTGTAGCCGAGTCGGTGTCCTTAACGACATTGTGGGTGCGCACGTGTTTCGAGGCCTAGCTCGTTTCTCGAGCGGCGTTACGATTACGTGCGCTTTTTGTCTGAATCCCCAATGCTGCAGATTCGAGCTTTTCCTCAGGGCTTTCACCGACTAATTCGCTCTTCAAATCTTTATGAGGTTAATGCCCAACTTGTTTAGTCAATGGGACGGTGATTTCATCCAGGGAATACGCCAGAAGGCCCCTATGTGGCTGTAATACCGTCCGCGACTTCTGACCACTGGACTTCTTTAGTCTCGGCCATAGTTGGGTTTTCGAGGATTAATCTGCTCGAAATGACCTCTCACGTGGATATTCTACACGTGTCAGAAAGTGTACCTTTCCCTTTCCAATCAACCTCGTTGAAATCCGGCTCGAAGGACCTTTGTTAAAATAGGTGCGAGTCGGTCTGGTGGGGGGTTTTCTCCCCTGACCCGATCTCTCACCCTTTAACGGGGTGTCCGAATTTCGAGGGATTGGAATTGTGTGGGAAAGTGAATTGTACGTTTAAAAACTTCCTTCGCCTGGTCCACCGGACACAGGCCGTTTATTTAAACAAAATAAACTTGAAAATAAACAAAAATGAAGGAAATTAGAATAATCGAAATTGAATTTATTTATTATTTAAAAAATTGCAGGAAAAAACCCCGAGCTGATGGCTCGGGAAAAAAAAACCTGCGCCGCCGTTGGCCCCTACGGCTCTCATTTCGGTCTTCTGTAATCAAAAGAAATACCGAAATCCGGCGGTTAATACCTGACAACGCTCGGTGCGTTGTCTGACTCGCTCTAATCCACACGCTCCTTCTTCCGTTTACGGTAAACAGGAGCGGGATTCTTACACAGCGATACACAACTGTGTTAGTGGACTGTATTATTATTTCAACGTTTCAGATTTTGGAAACGTTGAATTGCAGATGGGGAAGACGAGATTCTAATCTCGATCTTCCCACTGCTGCAGGCTTGGTTTTTGCAGGAGAGGACAACAAGTGGAGGTTGTAAGGCTCCAAAAGTTGTCAACTCCGCGGTCCCTCGCCGTTCCCTGGTCCGTACGGGACCGGTGTGATGCAGAGCCTTAACTGCGCAGAAGCGACTGATTATTAAGGTTCTAACACCACGGTGCCCTTTGAACGTAGTTCTACGTCGAGTGTCCGTACCCACTGACGATCTGGAACCCACGCTCGAGCAGGTCGAAACCAGCCGAGATATTTACCCAGGGAATGCCAAATAAGGCCCCTATCGGGTGTTATCCCAAACTTTTGTTTCGACCCTGGAAAACGACGAACCCAACCCAGGGAGTATGCAACAAAGTTGCCCTATAGATTGGGTTTTTGAACCGTGCAATAGCCAAGCAGAGAATCAAGAAATTCTCTCGGTTCTCGAACACGACCACTGATTACAGCAATCCGTGTTCTTCGTCGCAACGGTGGCGATAATCAAGCACTATTTAAGTGTAAATTTGATTATGCTCAGCCACCGATTGCGGGATAAATCTTTGGAAAGATAATCACGCTGATTTTATTCATTTCAACTTCTACACGACCACTGATTACAGCAATACGTGTTTATTCAGCACCGATGGCGGTAACCAATCACTATAAAAGTGTAAATTTGGTACTTTTCAGCCATCGGTTGCTTTTTGAGCGAAGTGGAATGAAAATCCGTTGGATTTTGTTTCTTTCCAAAATGGTTCGTTCGTCGCGGTGACCGATTTCTGCATGTGAACGTATGGCCGGAATATTTTGACTCAAGGGCAGGATAATTTAAATCCGCTGCAGTCTCAATTCCGAGCAACTTTGTTCACATGATTCTACGACAGGTTAGACAAAACTAACTTGTCGAGAATCGGTCTCCGACTTCAGACGAGGTCGACGATGAGGTCCGCTCTCGTCGAGAACCAAATAGCGAGTCCACCTGAGACATACCTGCTTAACCGTGGCCACGAGGGAGGGGAAATTTTCATCTCGTGGCGCTGTCTGGTCTAAGCTGTCTGTCTCTTATTAATTTTGAATCCTCTCTTCGTTTCGGCGTAGTAACACCTGTTCTCTTGGAACCGTTACTGGGCCGATCGCGGAACTGTTATCGAATGTAAATACGGAGTTTTTCTATGCGGTATTGTTCCCGTAACGTATTACGCCTCAGAGAAGCCTCTGGAATGTCGCGTAAACAAGGAACAACACCGTACAAGAAATGGTCCGTTTTTCTCTCGATCACGCGATGGTTTAACCGACGTTTTTCGATTGTCGAATTAACGCGATATTTAAACAATGAGAAATATGCGAAATTATGAGCCTGATTAGGGAAAAACCTAGAACTAACCCAGACCTAACATGCATTATCCTCTAAAATATTTATCAAGACCAGGTTTAATTCAACGTTTCAGTGTGGTACCACATTACTACGTGATCCGAACCAGAAAATACCCAGGATCCGTTCAACAAGTATGTGAAGAATGCGATAATATGACCCTGATGTGGGTAAATCCCAGGCCAAACCAAGACCTAACATGCGTTATCCTCAAAACTATTGATCGAAACCAGGTTTAATCGACTGTTCCAGTGTGGTACCACATTACTACCTGATCCAAACCATAAAAATACCCAGGTTCTGTACAACAAGTATGAGAAGAATGCGAAGGTATGAGCCTGACGAGGGCAAATCCCAGACCTATCCCAGACCAAACATGCGTTATCCTCTAAAATATTGATCGAAACCAGGTTTAATGGACTGTTCCAGTGTGGTACCACATTACTACGTGATCCAAACCAGAAAAAGCCAGGGATCTGTTCAACAAGTGTGTGAAAAATGGGGAAATATGGGTCTGTTGGGGGCAAATCCCAGGCCTAACCTAGACCTAGCATGAGCTGTCCTCTAAAATATTGATCGAAACCCGGTTTAATGGACTGTTTCAGTGTGGTACCACATTACTACGAGATCCAAACCAGGGAAAAAACCAGGATCCGTTCAACAAGTATAAGAAGAATGCGAAAGTATGTGTCTGATGAGGGTAAATCCCAGGCCTAACCAAGACCTAACATGCGTTACCCTCAAAAATATTGGTCGAGACCAGGTTTAGTCGACAGTTTCAGAGTTGTATCACATTACTACGTGATCCAACCAGAAAAAGCCCAGGATCTGGCCAACAAGTATGAGAAATATGAGAAAGTATGAGCCTGACGAGGGCAAATCCCAGACCTATCCCAGACCAAACATGAGTTATCCTCTAAAATATTGATCGAAACCAGGTTTTATGGACTGTTTCAGTGTGGTACCACATTACCACGTGATCCAAACAAGAAAAAGCCAGGGATCTGTTCAACAAGTATGTGAAAAATGGGGAAATATGACCCTGATGAGGGCAAATCCCAGGACTAACCTAGACCGAACATGCATTATCATCTAGAATATTGATCGAAACCAGGTTTAATGGACTGTTTCTGTGTGGTACCTCATTACTACGTGATCCAGACTAGAAAAAAACCCAGGATCTGGCCAACAAGTATGAGTCTGATGAGGGCAAATCCCAGGCCTAACCTAGACCTAACATGCGTTATCATCTAAATTATTTACCGAGACCGGGTTGAATTGACTGTTTCAGGGCGGTACAACATTATTACGTGATCCAAACCAGTGAAAGCACAGAATCTGGCCAACAAGTCCTAGAAATATGCGCAAGTATGAGCTTCATGCGGGCAAATCCTGGACCTAACCCAGACCTAACATGCGTTATCCTCTAAAATATTGACCGAGACTAGGTTTTATGGACTGTTTCAGTGTGGTACCACATTACCGCCTGATTCAAACCTGAAAAAACCCAGGATCTGGCCAACAAATATGTGAGAAATGCGAAGGTATGAGCCTGATGCGGGCAAATCCTGGACCTAACCCAGGCCTAACATGCGTTATCCTCTAAAATATTGATCGAAACCAGGTTTCATGGACTGTTTCAGTGTGATACCACATTACCACGTGATCCAAACCAGAAAAACCCAGGATCTGTTCAACATGTATGTGAAAACTGCGAACGTATGAGCCTGATGAGGGGCAAATCCCAGACCTATCCCAGACCTAACTTGCGTTATCCTGTAAAATACTGATCGAAGCCTGGTTTAGTTGACTGTTTCTGTGTGGTACCACTTTACTACGTGATCCAAACTAGAAAAAGCCCAGGATCTGGCCAACAAGTATGAGAAATATGCGAAAGTAGGAGCCTGATGCGAGCAAATCCTGCACCTAATCCAGACCTAACATGCGTTATCCTCTAAAATATTGGTCGAGACCAGGTTTAGTCGACTGTTTCAGTGTGGTACCACATTACTACGTGATCCAACCAGAAAAAGCCCAGGATCTGGCCAACAAGTATGAGAAATATGCGAAAGTATGAGCCTGATCTGGGCAAATCCTGGACCTAACCCAGACCTAACATGCGTTATCCTCTAAAATATTGACCGAGACTAGGTTTCTTGGACTGTTTCAGTGTGGTACCACATTACCACGTGATTCAAACCAGAAAAAACCCAGGATCTGTACAACAAGTATGTGAAGAATGCGAAAGTATGGGTCTGATGGGGGCATATCCCAGGCCTAACCTAGACCTAGCATGAGCTATCCTCTAAAATATTGATCGAAACCCGGTTTAATGGACTGTTTCAGTGTGGTACCACATTACTACGAGATCCAAACCAGAAATATCCCAGGATCTGTTCAACAAGTATGTGAAGAATGCGAAAGTATGGGTCTGATGGGGCAAATCCCAGGCCTAACCTAGACCTAGCATGAGTTATCCTCTAAAATATTGATCGAAACCAGGTTTAATGGACTGTTTCAGTGTGGTACCACAATACCACGTGATCCCATCCAGAAAAAGCCCGGGATCGGGCCAACTAGTATGCGAAAAATGTGAAAGTATGAGCCAGATAAGGGCAAGTCCTAGACCTAACCCAGACCTAACATGCGATATCCTCTAAAATATTGACCGAGTCTAGGTTTCATAGACTGTTTCAGTGTGGTACCACATTACTACGTGATCCAGACCAGAAAAAAACCCAGGATCTGGCCAACAAGTATGAGAAATATGCGAAAGTATGAGTCTGATGAGGGCAAATCCCAGACCTATCCCAGACCTAACATGCGTTATCTTCTAAAATTTTTATCAGGACCAGGTTTAATTGAATGTTTCAGTGTGGTACCAGATTACTACGTGATCCAAACCAGGGAAAAAACCAGGATCCGTTCAACAAGTATAAGAAGAATGCGAAAGTATGTGTCTGATGAGGGAAAATCCCAGGCCTAACCAAGACCTAACATGCGTTACCCTCAAAAATATTGCTCGAGACCAGGTTTAGTCGACAGTTTCAGAGTTGTACCACATTACTACGTGATCCAACCAGAAAAAGCCCAGGATCTGGCCAACAAGTATGAGAAATATGCGAAAGTATGAGCCTGACGAGGGCAAATCCCAGACCTATCCCAGACCAAACATGAGTTATCCTCTAAAATATTGATCGAAACCAGGTTTTATGGACTGTTTCAGTGTGGTACCACATTACCACGTGATCCAAACAAGAAAAAGCCAGGGATCTGTTCAACAAGTATGTGAAAAATGGGGAAATATGACCCTGATGAGGGCAAATCCCAGGCCTAACCTAGACCTAACATGCGTTATCATCTAAATTATTTATCGAGACCGGGTTGAATTGACTGTTTCAGGGCGGTACAACATTATTACGTGATCCAAACCAGTGAAAGCACAGAATCTGGCCAAAAAGTCTGAGAAATATGCGAAAGTATGAGCCTCATGCGGGCAAATCCTGGACCTAACCCAGACCTAACATGCGTTATCCTCTAAAATATTGACCGAGACTAGGTTTTATGGACTGTTTCAGTGTGGTACCACATTACCGCCTGATTCAAACCTGAAAAAACCCAGGATCTGGCCAACAAATATGTGAGAAATGCGAAGGTATGAGCCTGATGCGGGCAAATCCTGGACCTAACCCAAGTCTAACATGCGTTATCCTCTAAAATATTGATCGAGACCAGGTATAATTGACTGTTTCAGTGTGGTACCACATTACTACGTGATCCAAACCAGAAAAACCCAGGATCTGTTCAACAAGCATGTGAAGAATGCGAAGGTATGAGTCTGATGAGGGCAGATCCCAGACCTATCCCAGACCTAACATGCGTTATCATCTAAAATATTGATCAAAACCAGGTTTAATGGACTGTTTCAGTGTGGTACCACATTACTACGTGATCCAAACCAGGGAAAAAACCAGGATCCGTTCAACAAGTATGTGAAGAATGTGAAGGTATGAGCCTGACGAGGGCAAATCCCAGACCTATCCCAGACCAAACCTGCGTTATCCTCTAAAATATTGATCGAAACCAGGTTTAATGGACTGTTTCAGTGTGGTACCACATTACTACGTGATCCAAACTAGAAAAAGCCCAGGATCTGGCCAACAAGTATGAGAAATATGCGAAAGTAGGAGCCTGATGCGAGCAAATCCTGCACCTAACCCAGACCTAACATGCGTTATCCTCTAAAATATTGATCGAAACCAGGTTTAGTCGACTGTTTCAGTGTGGTACCACATTACTACGTGATCCAACCAGAAAAAGCCCAGGATCTGGCCAACAAGTATGAGAAATATGCGAAAGTATGAGCCTGATCTGGGCAAATCCTGGACCTAACCCAGACCTAACATGCGTTATCCTCTAAAATATTGACCGAGACTAGGTTTCTTGGACTGTTTCAGTGTGGTACCACATTACCACGTGATTCAAACCAGAAAAAACCCAGGATCTGTACAACAAGTATGTGAAGAGTGCGAAAGTATGGGCCTGATGGGGGCAAATCCCAGGCCTAACCTAGACCTAGCATGAGCTATCCTCTAAAATATTGATCGAAACCCGGTTTAATTGAATGTTTCAGTGTGGTATCACATTACTACATTATCCAAACCAGAAAAAAACCCAGGAATCTGTACAACAAGTATGTGAAAAACGCGAAAGTATGAGCCTGATGATGGCAAATCCCAGACCTATCCCAGACCTAACTGGCGTTATCCTCTAAAATACTGATCGAAACCAGGTTTAATGGACTGTTTCAGTGTGGTACCACATTACTACGTGAACCAATCCAGAAAAAGCCCAGGATCTATCCATCAAGTATGAGAAATATGCGAACGTATGAGCCTGACGGGGGCAAATCCCAGACCTATCCCAGACCAAACATGAGTTATCCTCTAAAATATTGATCGAAACCAGGTTTTATGGACTGTTTCAGTGTGGTACCACATTACCACGTGATCCAAACAAGAAAAAGCCAGGGATCTGTTCAACAAGTACGCGAAAAATGGGAAAATATGACCCTGATGAGGGCAAATCCCAGGACTAACCTAGACCGAACATGCGTTATCATCTAAAATATTGATCGAAACCAGGATTAATGGACTGTTTCTGTGTGGTACCACATTACTACGTGATCCAGACTAGAAAAAAACCCAGGATCTGGCCAACAAGTATGAGAAATATGCGAAAGTATGAGTCTGATGAGGGCAAATCCCAGGCCTAACCTAGACCTAACATGCGTTATCATCTAAAATATTTATCGAGACCGGGTTGAATTGACTGTTTCAGGGCGGAACGACATTATTACGTGATCCAAACCAGTGAAAGCACAGAATCTGGCCAACAAGTTTGAGAAATATGCGAAAGTATGAGCCTGATGCGGGCAAATCCTGGACCTAACCCTGACCTAACATGCGTTATCCTCTAAAATATTGACCGAGACTAGGTTTTATGGACTGTTTCAGTATGGTACCACATTACTACGTGATCCAAACCAGAAAAACCCAGGATCTGTTCAACAAGCATGTGAAGAATGCGAAGGTATGAGTCTGATGAGGGCAGATCCCAGACCTCTCCCAGACCTAACATGCGTTATCCTCTAAAATGTTGATCGTGACCAGGTTTAATCGACTGTTACAGTGTGGTACCACATTACACCCTGATCCAAACCAGAAATAACCCAGGATCTGGCCAACAAGTATGAGAAATATGCGAAAGTATGAGTCTGATGAGGGCAAATCCCAGGCCTAACCTAGACCTAACATGCGTTATCATCTAAAATATTTATCGAGACCGGGTTGAATTGACTGTTTCAGGGCGGAACGACATTATTACGTGATCCAAACCAGTGAAAGCACAGAATCTGGCCAACAAGTTTGAGAAATATGCGAAAGTATGAGCCTGATGCGGGCAAATCCTGGACCTAACCCAGGCCTAACATGCGTTATCCTCTAAAATATTGATCGAAACCAGGTTTAATGGGCTGTATCAGTGTGATACCACATTACCACGTGATCCATACCAGGAGAAACCCAGGATCAGTTCAACAAGTATGTGAAAAATGCGAACGTATGAGCCTGATGATGGAAAATCCTAGAGCTAACCCCGACCTAACATGCGCTATCCTCTAAAATATTGATCGAAACCAGGGTTAGTTGACTGTTTCTGTGTGGTACCACTTTACTACGTTATCCAAACCAGAAAAAGCCAGGGATCTGTTCAACAAGTATGTGAAGAATGCGAAAGTATGTGTCTGATGAGGGCAAATCCTAGCTCTAACCCAGACCTAACATGCGTTATCATCTAAAATATTGATCGAAACCAGGTTTAATCGACTGTTTCAGAGTGGTACCACATTACTACGTGATCCAAGCCAGAAGAAAAACCAGGATCTGGCCAACAAGTATGAGAAATATGCGAAAGTATGAGTCTGATGAGGGCAAATCCCAGGCCTAACCTAGACCTAACATGCGTTATCATCTAAAATATTGATCGAAACCAGGTTTAATGGACCGTTTCTGTGTGGTACCACATTACTACGCGATCCAGACTAGAAAAAAACCCAGGATCTGGCCAACAAGTACGAGAAATATGCGAAAGTATGAATCTAATGAGGGCAAATCCTAGGCCTAACCCAGACCTAACATGCGTTATCATCTAAAATATTTATCGAGACCAGGTTGAATTGACTGTCTCAGGTCGGTACAACATTACTACGTGATCCAAACCAGAATAAGCCAGGGATCTGTTCAACAAGATTGTGAAAAACGCGAATGTATGACCCTGATGAGAGTAAATCCCAGACCTAACCAAGACCTAACATGCGTTATTCTCTAAAATATTGATCGAAACCAGGTTTAATGGACTGTTTCAGTGTGGCGCCACATTACTACGTGATCCAAACCAGAAAAAACCCAGGATCTCTTCAACAAGCATGTGAAGAATGCGAAGGTATGAGTCTGATGAGGGCAAATCCCAGGCCTAACCTAGACCGAACATGCGTTATCATCTAAAATATTGATCGAAACCAGGTTTAATGGACCGTTTCTGTGTTGTACCACATTACCACGCGATCCAGACTAGAAAAAACCCCATGATCTGACCAACAAGTATGAGAGATATGCGAAATTTTGAGTCTGATGAGGGCAAATCCTAGGCCTAACCTAGACCTAACATGCGTTATCATCTAAAATATTTGTCGAGACCAGGTTGAATTGACTGTTTCAGGGCGGTACAACATTACTACGTGATCCAAACCAGTGAAAGCACAGAATCTGGCCAACAAGTTTGAGAAATATGCGATAGTATGAGCCTGATGAGGGCAAATCCCACAACTAGCCGTGTCCTAACCGGCGTTATCCTATAAGATGTTGGTCGAGACCTGGATTAATCGACTGTTTCAGTGTGGTACCACTTTACAACGTGATCCAAACCAGAAAAAGCCAGGGATCTGTACAAGAAGTATGTGAAAAATGCGAACGTATGAGCCTGATGAGGACAAATCCCAGGCGTATCCTATACCTATCATGCGTTACGCTCTAAAATATTGATCGAAACCAGGTTTAATGGGCTGTATCAGTGTGATACCACATTACCACGTGATCCATACCAGGAGAAACCCAGGATCAGTTCAACAAGTATGTGAAAAATGCGAGCGTATGAGCCCGATGAGTGAAAATCCTAGACCTAACCCCGACCTAACATGCGTTATCCTCTAAAATATTTACCAAGACCAGGTTTAATTCACTGTTTCAGAGTGGCATCACATTCCTACGTGATCCAAACCAGAAAAAGCCCAGGATCTGGCCAACAAGTATGAGAAATATGCGATAGTATGAGCCTGATGAGGGCAAATCCCACACCTAACCGAGTCCTAACCGGCGTTATCCTCTAAAATGTTGATCGTGACCAGGTTTAATCGACTGTTTCAGTGTGGTACCACATTACTACCTGATCCAAATCAGAAATAACCCAGGATCTGTTCAACAAGAATGTGAAGAATGAGAATGTATGAGTCTGATGAGGGCAAATCCCAGGCCTAACCTGGACCTAACATGCGTTATCCTCCAAAATATTGATCGACACCAGGTTTCATGGACTGTTTCAGTGTGATACCACATTACCACGTGATCCAAACCAGAAAAAGCAATGGATCTGGCTAACAAGTATGAGAAATATGCGACAGTATGAGCCTGGTGAGGGCAAATCCCACACCTAACCGTGTCCTAACCGGCGTTATCCTATAAAATGTTGATCGAGACCAGGATTAATCGACTGTTTCAGTGTGGTACCACTTTACAACGTGATCCAAACCAGAAAAAGCCAGGGATCTGTTCGAAAAGCATGTGAAATATGCGAAAGTATGACCCTGATGAGGGCAAATCCCAGGCGTAACCTGGACCTATCATGCGTTATCCTCTAAAATATTTATCAAGACCAGGTTTAATTGATTGTTTCAGTGTGGTACCACATTACTACGTGATCCAGACCAGAAAAAAAGCCAGGATCTGGCCAACAAGTATGAGAAATATGCGAAAGTATGAGTCTGATGAGGGCAAATCCCAGGCTTAACCTAGACCTAACATGAGTTATCATCTAAAATATTTATCGAGACCAGGTTGAATTGACTGTTTCAAGGCGGTACAACATTACTACGTGATCCAAACCAGTGAAAGCACAGAATCTGGCAAACAAGTTTGAGAAATATGCGAAACTATGAGCCTGATGATGACAAATCCCGGACCTATCCCAGACCTAACATGCGTTATCCTCTAAAATATTTATCAAGACTAGGTTTTATTGAATGTTTCAGAGTGGTACCACCTCACTACGTGATCCAAATCAGGGAAAAACACAGGATCCGTTCGACAAGTATGTGAAGAATGCGAAAGTATGGGTCAGATGAGGGCAAATTTTTAACCCAAACCCAGACCTAACATGCGTTATCCTTTAAAATATTTATCGAAACCAGGTTTAATGGACTGTATCAGTGTGGTACCACATTACTACATGATCCAAACGAGAAATAACCCAGGATCTGTTCAACAAGTATGTGAAGAATGCGAAAGTATGAGCCAGATCAGGGCAAATCCCAGACCTATCCCAGACACAACTTGCGTTATCCTCTTAAATATTGGTCGAGACCTGGTTTAGTCGACTGTTTCAGTGTGGTACGACATAACTACGTGATCCAAACTAGAAAAAGCCCAGGATCTGGCCAACAAGTATGAGAAATATGCGAAAGTATGGGTCAGATGAGGGCAAATCCTAACCCTAACCTAGACCTAACATGCGTTATCCTTTAAAATATTTATCGAAACCAGGTTTAATGGGCTGTGCCAGTGTGGTACCACATTACTACATGATCCAAACCAGAAATAGCCCAGGATCTGTTCAACAAGTATGTGAAAAACGCGAAACTATGAGCCTGATGAGGGCAAATCCCAGACCTATCCCAGACCTAACATGCGTTATCCTCTAAAATATTGATCGAAACCAGGTTTAATGGACTGTTTCAGTGTGGTACCACATTACTACGTGATCCAAACCAGTGGGAGCCCAGTATCTGGCCAACAAGAACGAGAAATATGCGAAAGTATGAGCCTGATGAGAGCAAATTCCAGACGTTATCCAGACCTAACATGCGTTATTCTCTAAAATATTGATCGAAACCACGTTTGATGGACTGTTTCAGTGTGGTACCACATTACTACGTGATCCAAACCAGAAAAAACCCAGGATCTGTTCAACAAGTATGTGAAAAACGCGAAACTATGAGCCTGAGGAGGGCAAATCCCAGACCTATCACAGACCTAACATGCGTTATCCTCTAAAATATTGATCGAAACCAGGGTTAGTTGACTGTTTCTGTGTGGTACCACTTTACTACGTTATCCAAACCAGAAAAAGCCAGGGATCTGTTCAACAAGTATCTGAAGAATGCGAAAGTATGTGTCTGATGAGGGCAAATCCTAGCTCTAACCCAGACCTAACATGCGTTATCATCTAAAATATTGATCGAAACCAGGTTTAATCGACTGTTTCAGAGTGGTACCACATTACTACGTGATCCAAGCCAGAAGAAAAACCAGGATCTGGCCAACAAGTATGAGAAATATGCGAAAGTATGAGCATGATGCGGGCAAATCCTAGACCTAACCCAGGCCTAACATGCGTTATCCTCTAAAATATTGATCGAAACCAGGTTTAATGGACTGTTTCAGTGTGGTACCACATTAGTACGTGATCCAAACCAGAATAAGCCAGGTTTCTGTTCAACAAGAATGTGAAAAACGCGAAACTATGAGCCTGATCAGGGCAAATCCCAGACCTATCCCAGACCTAAGATGCGTTATCCTCTAAAATATTGATCGAAACCAGGTTTAATGGACTTTTTCAGTGTGGTACCACATTAGTACGTGATCGAAACCAGAATAAGCCAGGGATCAGTTCAACAAGAATGTGAAAAACGCGAATGTATGAGTCTGATGAGGGCAGATCCCAGACCTATCCCAGACCTATCATGCGTTATCGTCTAAAATATTGATCAAAACCAGGTTTAATGCACTGTTTCAGTATGGTACCACATTACTACGTGATCCAAACCAGAAAAACCCTGGATCTGTTCAACAAGCATGTGAAGAATGCGAAGGTATGAGTCTGATGAGGGCAGATCCCAGACCTATCCAGGACCTAACATGCGTTATCCTCTAAAATATTGATGAAACCAGGTTTCGTGAACTGTTTCAGTGTGATACTACATTACCACGTGATCCAAACCAGAAAAAGCAACGGATCTGGCTGACAAGTATGAGGAATATGCGACAGTATGAGCCTGATGAGGGCAAATCCCACACCTAGCCGTGACATAACCGGCGTTATCCTATAAAATGTTGGTCGAGACCTGTATTAATCGATTGTTTCAGTGTGGTACCACTTTACAACGTGATCCAAACCAGAAAAAGCCAGGGATCTGTACAAAAAGTATGTGAAAAATGCGAAAATATGACCCTCATGAGGGCAAATCCCAGACCTATCCCAGACCTAACTTGCGTTGTCCTACAAAATATTGATAGAGACCAGGATTAATCGACTGTTTCAGTGTGGTACCACTTTTCTACGTGATCCAAACCAGAAAAAGCCAGGGATCTGTTCAACAAGTGTGTGAAATATGCGAAATTTTGTGTCTGATGAGGGCAAATCCCAGGCGTAACCTTGACCTATCATGCGTTATGCTCTAAAATATTGATCGAAACCAGGTTCAATGGGCTGTATCAGTGTGATACCACATTACCACGTGATCCAAACCAGGAGAAACCCAAGATCTGTTCAACAAGTACGTGAAAAATGCGAACGTATGAGCCTGATGAGGGAAAATTCTAGACCTAACCCCGACCTAACATGCGTTATCCTCTAAAATATTTATCTAGACCAGGTTTAATTGACTGTTTCAGTGTGGCATCACATTACTACGTGATCCAAACCAGTGGGAGCCCAGTATCTGGCCAACAAGAACGAGAAATATGCGAAAGTATGAGCCTGATGAGAGCAAATTCCAGACGTTATCCAGACCTAACATGCGTTATTCTCTAAAATATTGATCGAAACCACGTTTGATGGACTGTTTCAGTGTGGTACCACATTACTACGTGATCCAAACCAGAAAAAACCCAGGATCTGTTCAGCAAGTATGTGAAAAACGCGAAACTATGAGCCTGAGGAGGGCAAATCCCAGACCTATCACAGACCTAACATGCGTTATCCTCTAAAATATTGATCGAAACCAGGTTTAATGGACTGTTTCAGTGTGGTACCACATTACTACGTGATCCGAACCAGAAAAAACCCAGGATCTGTTCAACAAGTATGTGAAAAACGCGAAACTATGAGCCTGATGAGGGCAAATCCCAGACCTATCCCAGACCTAACATGCGTTATCCTCTAAAATATTGATCGAAACCAGGTTTAATGGACTGTTTCAGTGTGGTACCACATTAGTACGTGATCCAAACCAGAATAAGCCAGGTTTCTGTTCAACAAGAATGTGAAAAACGCGAAACTATGAGCCTGATCAGGGCAAATCCCAGACCTATCCCAGACCTAAGATGCGTTATCCTCTAAAATATTGATCGAAACCAGGTTTAATGGACTTTTTCAGTGTGGTACCACATTAGTACGTGATCGAAACCAGAATAAGCCAGGGATCAGTTCAACAAGAATGTGAAAAACGCGAATGTATGAGTCTGATGAGGGCAGATCCCAGACCTATCCCAGACCTATCATGCGTTATCGTCTAAAATATTGATCAAAACCAGGTTTAATGGACTGCTTCAGTGTGGTACCACTTTACTGCGTGATCCAAACCAGAAAAAGCCAGGGATCTGTTCAACAAGTATGAGAAATATGCGAAAGTATGAGTCTGATGAGGGCAAATCCCAGGCCTAACCTAGACCTAACATGCGTTATTCTCTAAAATATTGATCGAAACCAGGTTTCATGGACTGTTTCAGTGTGATACCACATTACCATGTGATCGAAACCAGAAAAAGCAACGGATCTGGCTAAAAAGTATGAGAAATATGCGACAGTATGAGCCTGATGAGGGCAAATCCCAGACCTATCCCAGACATAACATGCGTTATCCTATGAAATGTTGAACGAGACCAGGTTTAATGGACTGTTACAGTGATGTACTACATTACTACGTGATCCAAACCAGAAAAACCCAGGATCTGTTCAACAAGCATGTGAAGAATGCGAAGGTATGAGTCTCATGAGGGCAGATCCTAGACCTAACCGAGACCTAACATGCGTTATCCTCTAAAATATTGGTCGAAACCAGGTTTAATGGACTGTTACAGTGTGGTACCACGTTACTACGTGATCCAGACCAGTGAAAACCCAGAATCTGGCCATCAAGCATGTGAAGAATGCGAAGGTATGAGTCTGATGAGGGCAAATCCCACACCTAACCGAGTCCTAACCGGCGTTATCCTTTAAAATGTTGATCGAGACCAGGATTAATCGACTGTTTCAGTGTGGTACCACTTTACTACGTGATCCAAACCAGAAAAAGCCCCTGAATCTGGCCATCAAGTATGAGAAATATGCGAACATACGAGCCTAATGAGAGCAAATCCCAGACCTAACCAAGACCTAACATGCGTTATTCACTAGAATATTGATCGATACCAGGTTTAATCGACTGTTGGAGTGTGGTACCACATTACTACGTGACCCAAACCAAAAAAAAACCAAGGATCTGTACAACAAGTATGTGAAGAATGCGAAAGTACGAGCCTGACGAGGGCAAATCCCAGACCTATCCCAGACATAACTTGCGTTATCGTCTAAAATATTGATCGATACCTGGTTTAATCCAACGTTTCAGTGTGGTACCACTTTACTACGTGATCCAAACCAGAAAAAGCCAGGGATCTGTTCAACAAGTATGTGAAATATGCGAAAGTATGAGTCTGATGAGGGCAAACCCAGGCCTAACCTAGACCTAACATGCGTTATCCTCTAAAATACTGATCGAAACCAGGTTTCATGGACTGTTTCAGTGTGGTACCACGTTACTACGTGATCCAGACCAGTGAAAACCCAGAATCTGGCCATCAAGTTTGAGAAATATGCGAAAGTATGACCCAGATGAGGGCAAATCCTAGACCTAACCGAGACCTAACATGCGTTATCGTCTAAAATATTGATCGAAACCAGGTTTAGTTGACTGTTTCTGTGTGGTACCACTTTACTACGTGATCCAAACCAGAAAAAGCCCAGAATCTGGCCATCAAGTATGAGAAATATGCGAAGGTACGAGCCTGATGAGAGCAAATCCCAGACCTAACCAAGACCTAACATGCGTTATCCTCTAAAATATTGATCGAAACCCGGTTTAATGGACCGTTTCAGTGTGGTACCACATTACTACGTGATCCAAACCAGAAAAAAGCCCAGGATCTGTCCAACAAGTATTTGAAGAATGCGAAAGTATGAGCCAGCTGAGGGCAAATCCCAGGCCTAACCTAGATCTAACATGCGTTATCCTCTAAAATATTGATCGAAACCAGGTTTAATCGACTGCTTCAGTGTGGTACTACATTACTACCTGATCCAAACCAGAAAAATACCCAGGATCTGTTCAACAAGTATGTGAAGAACGCGAAAATATGACCCTGATGAGGGCAAATCCCAGGCCCGACCTAGACATAACATGCGTTATCCCCTAAAATATTGATCGAAACCAGGTTTAACGAACTGTTTCAGTGTGATACCACATTACTGCGTGATCCAATCCAGAAAGAGCCCAGGATCTAGCCATCAAGTATGAGAAATATGCGAAATTATGAGCCTGATTAGGGCAAATCCTAGACCTAACCCAGACCTAACATGCGTTATCCTCCAAAATATTTATCAAGACCAGGTTTAGTTGAATGTTTCAGTGTGGTACCACATTACTACGTGATCCAAACCAGAAAAAACCCAGGATCCGTTCAACAAGTATGTGAAGAATGCGAAAGTATGAGTCTGATGAAGGAAAATCCCAGGCCTAACCTAGACCTAACTTGCGTTATCCTCAAAAATATTGATCGAAACCAGGTTTAATCGACTGTTTCAGTGTGGTCCCACATTACTACCAGATCCAAACCAGAAAAATACCCAGGATCGGTTCAACAAGTATGTGAATAACGCGATAATATGACCCTGATGTGGGTAAATCCCAGGCCAAACCTAGACGTAACATGCGTTATCCTCTAAAATATTTATCAAGACCAGGTTTAATCGACTGTTTCAGTCTGGTACCACATTACTACGTGATCCAAACCAGAAAAAGCCTAGAATCCGTTGAACAAGTCTGTGAAGAATGCGTAAGTATGTGTCTGATGAAGGAAAATCCCAGGCCAAACCTAGACCTAACATGCGTTATCCTCAAAAATATTGATCGAAACCAGGTTTAATCGACTGTTTCAGTGTGGTACCACATTACTACCAGATCCAAACCAGAAAAATACCCAGGATCTGTTCAACAAGTATGTGAAGAACGCGAAAATATGACCCTGAGGAGGGCAAATCCCAGGCCAAACCTAGACATAACATGCGTTATCCTCTAAAATATTGATCTAAACCAGGTTTAATCGACTGGTTCAGTGTGGTACCACATTACTACGTGATCCAAACCAGAAAAAAAACCCAGGATCCGTTCAACAAGTATGTGAAGAATGCGAAAACATGAGTCTGATGAAGGAAAATCCCAGGCCGAACCTAGACCTAACATGCATTATCGTCTAAAATATTGATTGAAACCAGGTTTGATCGACTGTTTCAGTCTGGTACCACATTACTACGTGATCCAAACCAGAAAAACCCTGGATCTGTTCAACAAGTATGTGGAGAATGCGAAAGTACGAGCCTGATCAGGGCAATTCCCAGGCCTAACCTAGACCTAACATGCGTTACCCTCAAAAATACTGATCGAAACCAGGTTTAATCGACTGTTTCAGTGTGGTACCACATTACTACGTGATCCAAACCAGAAAAAAACCCAGGATCTGTTCAACAAGTATGTGAAGAATGCGAAAGTATGAGCCTGATGAGGGCAATTCCCAGACCTATCCCAGACCTAACTTGCGTTATCCTCTAAAATATTGATCGAAACTAGGTTTAATTTACTGTTTCAGTGTGGTACCACACTACTACGTGATCCAATCCAGAAAAAGCCCAGGTTCTAGCCATGAAGTATGAGAAATATGCGATATTATGAGCCTGATTAGGGCAAATCCTAGACCTAACCCAGATCTAACATGCGTTATCCTCTAAAATATTTATCAAGACCAGGTTTAATTGAATGTTTCAGTGTGGTACCACATTACTACGTGATCCAAACCTGAAAAAACCCAGGATCTGTTCAACAAGTATGTGGAGAATGCGAAAGTATGTGTCTGATGAGGGCAAATCCCAGGCCTAACCTAGATATAACATGCGTTATCCTCTAAAATATTGAACGAAACCAGGTTAAATGGACTGTTTCAGTGTGGTACCACATTACTACGTGATCCAAACCAGATAAAACCCAGGATCCGTTCAACAAGTATGTGAAGAATGCGAAAGTATGTGTCTGATGAGGGCAAATCCCAGGCCAAACCTAGATCTAGCATGCGTTATCCTCAAAAATATTGATCGAAACCAGGTTTAATGGACTGTTTCAGTGTGCTACCACATTACTACGTGATCCAAACTAGAAAAAACCCAGGATCCGTTCAACAAGTATGTGAAGAATGCGAAAGTATGTGTCTGATGAGGGCAAATCCCAGGCCTAACCTAGACCTAACATGCGTTACCCTCAAAAATATAGATCGAAACCAGGTTTAATGGACTGTTTCAGTGTGCTACCACATTACTACGTGATCCAAACCAGAAAAAACCCAGGATCCGTTCAACAAGTATGTGAAGAATGCGAATGTATGTGTCTGATGAGGGCAAATCCTAGGCCTAACCTAGACAGAACATGCGTTATCCTCTAAAATATTGATCGAAACCAGGTTTAATGGACTGTTTCAGTGTGCTACCACATTACTACGTGATCCAAACCAGATAAAACCCAGGATCCGTTCAACAAGTATGTGAAGAATGCGAAAGTATGTATCTGATGAGGGCAAATCCCAGGCCTAACCTAGACCTAACATGCGTTACTCTCAAAAATACTGATCGAAACCAGGTTTAATCGACTGTTTCAGTGTGGTACCACATTACTATGTGATCCAAACCAGAAAAAAACCCAGGATCTGTACAACAAGTATGTGAAGAACGCGGAAATATGACCCTGATGTGGGTAAATCCCAGGCCAAACCTAGACGTAACATGCGTTATCCTCTAAAATATTTATCAAGACCAGGTTTAATCGACTATTTCAGTGTGGTACCACATTCCTACGTGATCCAAACAAGAAAGAACTCAGGATCTGTTCAACAAGTATGTGGAGAATGCGAAAGTACGAGCCTGATCAGGGCAATTCCCAGGCCTAACCTAGACCTAACATGCGTTACCCTCAAAAATACTGATCGAAACCAGGTTTAATCGACTGTTTCAGTGTGGTACCACATTACTACGTGATCCAAACCAGAAAAAAACCCAGGATCTGTTCAACAAGTATGTGAAGAATGCGAAAGTATGAGCCTGATGAGGGCAATTCCCAGACCTATCCCAGACCTAACTTGCGTTATCCTCTAAAATATTGATCGAAACTAGGTTTAATTTACTGTTTCAGTGTGGTACCACACTACTACGTGATCCAATCCAGAAAAAGCCCAGGTTCTAGCCATGAAGTATGAGAAATATGCGATATTATGAGCCTAATTAGGGCAAATCCTAGACCTAACCCAGATCTAACATGCGTTATCCTCAAAAATATTTATCAAGACCAGGTTTAATTGAATGTTTCAGTGTGGTACCACATTACTACGTGATCCAAACCTGAAAAAACCCAGGATCTGTTCAACAAGTATGTGGAGAATGCGAAAGTATGTGTCTGATGAGGGCAAATCCCAGGCCTAACCTAGATATAACATGCGTTATCCTCTAAAATATTGAACGAAACCAGGTTAAATGGACTGTTTCAGTGTGGTACCACATTACTACGTGATCCAAACCAGATAAAACCCAGGATCCGTTCAACAAGTATGTGAAGAATGCGAAAGTATGTGTCTGATGAGGGCAAATCCCAGGCCAAACCTAGATCTAGCATGCGTTATCCTCAAAAATATTGATCGAAACCAGGTTTAATGGACTTTTTCAGTGTGGTACCACATTACTACGTGATCCAAACCAGATAAAACCCAGGATCCGTTCAACAAGTATGTGAAGAATGCGAAAGTATGTATCTGATGAGGGCAAATCCCAGACCTAACCATGACCTAACATGCGTTATTCTCTAAAATATTGATCAAAACCAGGTTTAATGGACTGTTTCAGTGTGCTACCACATTACTACGTGATCCAAACCAGAAAAAAACCCGGAATCCGTTCAACAAGTATGTGAAGAAAGCGAAAGTATGTGTCTGATGAGGGCAAATCCCAGGCCTAACCTAGACCTAACATGCGTTACCCTCAAAAATATAGATCGAAACCAGGTTTAATGGACTGTTTCAGTGTGCTACCACATTACTACGTGATCCAAACCAGAAAAAACCCAGGATCCGTTCAACAAGTATGTGAAGAATGCGAATGTATGTGTCTGATGAGGGCAAATCCTAGGCCTAACCTAGACAGAACATGCGTTATCCTCTAAAATATTGATCGAAACCAGGTTTAATGGACTGTTTCAGTGTGCTACCACATTACTACGTGATCCAAACCAGATAAAACCCAGGATCCGTTCAACAAGTATGTGAAGAATGCGAAAGTATGTATCTGATGAGGGCAAATCCCAGGCCTAACCTAGACCTAACATGCGTTACTCTCAAAAATACTGATCGAAACCAGGTTTAATCGACTGTTTCAGTGTGGTACCACATTACTATGTGATCCAAACCAGAAAAAAACCCAGGATCTGTACAACAAGTATGTGAAGAACGCGGAAATATGACCCTGATGAGGGCAAATCCCGGGCCTAACCTAGACCTAACATGAGTTATCCTCAAAAATATTGATCGAAACCAGGTTTAATCGACTGTTTCAGTGTGGTACCACGTTACTATGTGATCCAAACCAGAAAAAAACCCAGGATCTGTACAACAAGTATGTGAAGAACGCGGAAATATGACCCTGATGAGGGCAAATCCCGGGCCTAACCTAGACCTAACATGAGTTATCCTCAAAAATATTGATCGAAACCAGGTTTAATCGACTGTTTCAGTGTGGTACCACATTACTACGGGATCCAAACCAGAAAAAGCCCAGAATCTGGCCACCAAGTATGAGAAATATGCGAAAGTACGAGCCTGATCAGGGCAAATCCCAGACCTATCCCAGACCTAACTTGCGTTGTCCTCTAAAATATTGATGGAAACCAGGTTTAATTTACTGTTTCAGAGTGGTACCACAATACTACGTGATCCAATCCAGAAAAAGCCCAGGATCTAGCCATGAAGTATGAGAAATATGCGAAATTATGAGCCTGATTAGGGCAAATCCTAGACATAACCCAGATCTAACATGCGTTATCCTCTAAAATATTTATCAAGACCAGGTTTAATTGAATGTTTCAGTGTGGTACCACAATACTACGGGATCCAAACCAGAAAAAGCCCAGAATCTGGCCACCAAGTATGAGAAATATGCGAAAGTACGAGCCTGATCAGGGCAAATCCCAGACCTAACTTGCGTTGTCCTCTAAAATATTGATCGAAACCAGGTTTAATCGACTGTTTCAGTGTGGTACCACATTACTATGTGATCCAAACCAGAAAAATACCCAGGATCTGTTCAACAAGTATGTGAAGAACGCGGAAATATGACCCTGATGAGGGCAAATCCCGGGCCTAACCTAGACCTAACATGAGTTATCCTCAAAAATATTGATCGAAACCAGGTTTAATCGACTGTTTCAGTGTGGTACCACATTACTACGGGATCCAAACCAGAAAAAGCCCAGAATCTGGCCACCAAGTATGAGAAATATGCGAAAGTACGAGCCTGATCAGGGCAAATCCCAGACCTATCCCAGTCCTAACATGCGTTATCCTCAAAGATATTGATCGAAACCAGGTTTAATCGACTGCTTCAGTGTGGTACCACATTACTACCTGATCCAAACCAGAAAAATACCCAGGATCTGTTCAACAAGTATGTGAAGAACGCTAAAATATGACCCTGATGGGGGCAAATCCCAGACCTATCCCAGACCTAACTTGCGTTGTCCTCTAAAATATTGATCGAAACCAGGTTTAATGGACTGTTTCAGTGTGGTACCACAATACTACGGGATCCAAACCAGAAAAAGCCCAGGATCCGTTCAACAAGTATGTGACGAATGCGAATGTATGTGTCTGATGAGGGCAAATCCTAGGCCTAACCTAGACAGAACGTGCGTTATCCTCTAAAATATTGATCGAAACCAGGTTTAATGGACTGTTTCAGTGTGCTACCACATTACTACGTGATCCAAACCAGATAAAACCCAGGATCCGTTCAACAAGTATGTGAAGAATGCGAAAGTATGTATCTGATGAGGGCAAATCCCAGGTCTAACCTAGACCTAACATGCGTTACTCTCAAAAATACTGATCGAAACCAGGTTTAATCGACTGTTTCAGTGTGGTACCACATTACTATGTGATCCAAACCAGAAAAAAACCCAGGATCTGTACAACAAGTATGTGAAGAACGCGGAAATATGACCCTGATGAGGGCAAATCCCGGGCCTAACCTAGACCTAACATGAGTTATCCTCGAAAATATTGATCGAAACCAGGTTTAATCGACTGTTTCAGTGTGGTACCACATAACTACGGGATCCAAACCAGAAAAAGCCCAGAATCTGGCCACCAAGTATGAGAAATATGCGAATGTACGAGCCTGATCAGGGCAAATCCCAGACCTATCCCAGACCTAACTTGCGTTGTCCTCTAAAATATTGATCGAAACCAGGTTTAATCGACTGTTTCAGTGTGGTACCACATTACTATGTGATCCAAACAAGAAAAAAACCCAGGATCTGTACAACAAGTATATGAAGAATGCGAAAGTATGGGCCTGACGAGGGCAAATCCCGGACCTATCCCAGACATAACTTGCGTTATCTTCTAAAATATTGATCGAGAACAGGTTTAACCGACTATTTCAGTGTGGTACCACATTACTGCGTGATCCAAACCAGAAAAATACCCAGGATCTGTTCAACAAGTATGTGAAGAACGCGGAAATATGACCCTGATGAGGGCAAATCCCGGGCCTAACCTAGACCTAACATGCGTTATCCTCAAAGATATTGATCGAAACCAGGTTTAATCGACTGCTTCAGTGTGGTACCACATTACTACCTGATCCAAACCAGAAAAATACCCAGGATCTGTTCAACAAGTATGTGAAGAACGCGAAAATATGACCCTGATGAGGGCAAATCTCAGACCTATACCAGACCTAACTTGCGTTGTCCTCTAAAATATTGATGGAAACCAGGTTTAATTTACTGTTTCAGAGTGGTACCACAATACTACGTGATCCAATCCAGAAAAAGCCCAGGATCTAGCCATGAAGTATGAGAAATATGCGAAATTATGAGCCTGATTAGGGCAAATCCTAGACATAACCCAGATCTAACATGCGTTATCCTCTAAAATATTTATCAAGTCCAGGTTTAATTGAATGTTTCAGTGTGGTACCACAATACTACGGGATCCAAACCAGAAAAAGCCCAGAATCTGGCCACCAAGTGTGAGAAGTATGCGAAAGTACGAGCCTGATCAGGGCAAATCCCAGACCTAACTTGCGTTGCCCTCTAAAATATTGATCGAAACCAGGTTTAATCGACTGTTTCAGTGTGGTACCACAATACTATGTGATCCAAACCAGAAAAATACCCAGGATCTGTTCAACAAGTATGTTAAGAACGCGGAAATATGACCCTGATGAGGGCAAATCCCGGGCCTAACCTAGACCTAACATGCGTTATCCTCAAAGATATTGATCGAAACCAGGTTTAATCGACTGCTTCAGTGTGGTACCACATTACTACCTGATCCAAACCAGAAAAATACCCAGGATCCGTTCAACAAGTATGTGAAGAATGCGAAAGTATGTGTCTGATGAGGGCAAATCCCAGGCCTAACCTAGACATAATATGCGTTATTCTCTAAAATATTGATCGAAACCAGGTTTAATGGACTGTTTCAGTGTGGTACCACATTACTACGTGATCCAAAGCAGAAAAATACCCAGGATCCGTTCAACAAGTATGTGAAGAATGCGAAAGTATGTGTCTGATGAGGGCAAATCCCAGGCCTAACCTAGACATAATATGCGTTATCCTCTAAAATATTGATCGAAACCAGGTTTAATGGACTGTTTCAGTGTGGTACCACATTACTACGTGATCCAAACCAGAAAAAACCCAGGATCTGTTCAACAAGTATGTGAAAAACGCGAATCTATGAGCCTGATGAGGGCAAATCCCAGAGCTATCCCAGACCCAACATGCGTTATCCTCTAAAACATTTATCAAGACCAGGTTTAATTGAATGTTTCAGTGTGGTACCACATTACTACCTGATCCAAACCAGAAAAAACCCAGGATCTGTACAACAAGTATGTGAAGAATGCGAAAGTATGAGCCTGACGAGGGCAAATCCCGGACCTATCCCAGACATAACTTGCGTTGTCCTCTAAAATATTGATCGAAACCAGGTTTAATCGACTATTTCAGTGTGGTACCGCATTACTACCTGATCCAAACCAGAAAAATACCCAGGATCTGTTCAACAAGTATGAGAAGAACGCGAAAATATGAGCCTGATGAGGGCAAATCCCAGACCTATCCCAGACCCAACATGCGTTATCCTCTAAAACATTTATCAAGACCAGGCTTAGTTGAATGTTTCAGTGTGGTACCACATTACTACGTGATCCAAACCACAAGAAACCCAGGATCCGTTCAACAAGTATGTGACGAATGCGAAAGTATGTGTCTGATGAGGGCAAATCCCAGGCCTAACCTAGATTTAACATGCGTTATCCTCTAAAATATTGATCGAAACCAGGTTAAATGGACTGTTTCAGTGTGGTACCACATTACTACGTGATCCAAACCAGAAAAAACCCAGGATCTGTTCAACAAGTATGTGAAAAACGCGAAACTATGACCCTGATGAAGGCAAATCCCAGACCTAACCTAGACATAACATGCGTTGTCCTCCAAAATATTGATCGAAACCAGGTTTAATGGGCTGTTTCAGTGTGGTACCACAATACTACGGTATCCGAACTAGAAAAAGCCCAGAATCTGGCCACCAAGTATGAGAAATATGCGAAAGTACGAGCCTGATCAGGGCAAATCCCAGACCTATCCCAGACCTAACTTGCGTTTTCCTGTAAAATATTGATCGAAACCAGGTTTAATCGACTGTTTCAGTGTGGTACCACATTACTATGTGATCCAAACCAGAAAAAAACCCAGGATCTGTACAACAAGTATGTGAAGAACGCGGAAATATGACCCTGATGAGGGCAAATCCCGGGCCTAACCTAGACCTAACATGAGTTATCCTCGAAAATATTGATCGAAACCAGGTTTAATCGACTGTTTCAGTGTGGTACCACATAACTACGGGATCCAAACCAGAAAAAGCCCAGAATCTGGCCACCAAGTATGAGAAATATGCGAATGTACGAGCCTGATCAGGGCAAATCCCAGACCTATCCCAGACCTAACTTGCGTTGTCCTCTAAAATATTGATCGAAACCAGGTTTAATCGACTGTTTCAGTGTGGTACCACATTACTATGTGATCCAAACAAGAAAAAAACCCAGGATCTGTACAACAAGTATATGAAGAATGCGAAAGTATGGGCCTGACGAGGGCAAATCCCGGACCTATCCCAGACATAACTTGCGTTATCTTCTAAAATATTGATCGAGAACAGGTTTAACCGACTATTTCAGTGTGGTACCACATTACTGCGTGATCCAAACCAGAAAAATACCCAGGATCTGTTCAACAAGTATGTGAAGAACGCGGAAATATGACCCTGATGAGGGCAAATCCCGGGCCTAACCTAGACCTAACATGCGTTATCCTCAAAGATATTGATCGAAACCAGGTTTAATCGACTGCTTCAGTGTGGTACCACATTACTACCTGATCCAAACCAGAAAAATACCCAGGATCTGTTCAACAAGTATGTGAAGAACGCGAAAATATGACCCTGATGAGGGCAAATCTCAGACCTATACCAGACCTAACTTGCGTTGTCCTCTAAAATATTGATGGAAACCAGGTTTAATTTACTGTTTCAGAGTGGTACCACAATACTACGTGATCCAATCCAGAAAAAGCCCAGGATCTAGCCATGAAGTATGAGAAATATGCGAAATTATGAGCCTGATTAGGGCAAATCCTAGACATAACCCAGATCTAACATGCGTTATCCTCTAAAATATTTATCAAGTCCAGGTTTAATTGAATGTTTCAGTGTGGTACCACAATACTACGGGATCCAAACCAGAAAAAGCCCAGAATCTGGCCACCAAGTGTGAGAAGTATGCGAAAGTACGAGCCTGATCAGGGCAAATCCCAGACCTAACTTGCGTTGCCCTCTAAAATATTGATCGAAACCAGGTTTAATCGACTGTTTCAGTGTGGTACCACAATACTATGTGATCCAAACCAGAAAAATACCCAGGATCTGTTCAACAAGTATGTTAAGAACGCGGAAATATGACCCTGATGAGGGCAAATCCCGGGCCTAACCTAGACCTAACATGCGTTATCCTCAAAGATATTGATCGAAACCAGGTTTAATCGACTGCTTCAGTGTGGTACCACATTACTACCTGATCCAAACCAGAAAAATACCCAGGATCCGTTCAACAAGTATGTGAAGAATGCGAAAGTATGTGTCTGATGAGGGCAAATCCCAGGCCTAACCTAGACATAATATGCGTTATTCTCTAAAATATTGATCGAAACCAGGTTTAATGGACTGTTTCAGTGTGGTACCACATTACTACGTGATCCAAAGCAGAAAAATACCCAGGATCCGTTCAACAAGTATGTGAAGAATGCGAAAGTATGTGTCTGATGAGGGCAAATCCCAGGCCTAACCTAGACATAATATGCGTTATCCTCTAAAATATTGATCGAAACCAGGTTTAATGGACTGTTTCAGTGTGGTACCACATTACTACGTGATCCAAACCAGAAAAAACCCAGGATCTGTTCAACAAGTATGTGAAAAACGCGAATCTATGAGCCTGATGAGGGCAAATCCCAGAGCTATCCCAGACCCAACATGCGTTATCCTCTAAAACATTTATCAAGACCAGGTTTAATTGAATGTTTCAGTGTGGTACCACATTACTACCTGATCCAAACCAGAAAAAACCCAGGATCTGTACAACAAGTATGTGAAGAATGCGAAAGTATGAGCCTGACGAGGGCAAATCCCGGACCTATCCCAGACATAACTTGCGTTGTCCTCTAAAATATTGATCGAAACCAGGTTTAATCGACTATTTCAGTGTGGTACCGCATTACTACCTGATCCAAACCAGAAAAATACCCAGGATCTGTTCAACAAGTATGAGAAGAACGCGAAAATATGAGCCTGATGAGGGCAAATCCCAGACCTATCCCAGACCCAACATGCGTTATCCTCTAAAACATTTATCAAGACCAGGCTTAGTTGAATGTTTCAGTGTGGTACCACATTACTACGTGATCCAAACCACAAGAAACCCAGGATCCGTTCAACAAGTATGTGACGAATGCGAAAGTATGTGTCTGATGAGGGCAAATCCCAGGCCTAACCTAGATTTAACATGCGTTATCCTCTAAAATATTGATCGAAACCAGGTTAAATGGACTGTTTCAGTGTGGTACCACATTACTACGTGATCCAAACCAGAAAAAACCCAGGATCTGTTCAACAAGTATGTGAAAAACGCGAAACTATGACCCTGATGAAGGCAAATCCCAGACCTAACCTAGACATAACATGCGTTGTCCTCCAAAATATTGATCGAAACCAGGTTTAATGGGCTGTTTCAGTGTGGTACCACAATACTACGGTATCCGAACTAGAAAAAGCCCAGAATCTGGCCACCAAGTATGAGAAATATGCGAAAGTACGAGCCTGATCAGGGCAAATCCCAGACCTATCCCAGACCTAACTTGCGTTTTCCTGTAAAATATTGATCGAAACCAGGTTTAATCGACTGTTTCAGTGTGGTACCACATTACTATGTGATCCAAACCAGAAAAAAACCCAGGATCTGTACAACAAGTATGTGAAGAACGCGGAAATATGACCCTGATGAGGGCAAATCCCGGGCCTAACCTAGACCTAACATGAGTTATCCTCGAAAATATTGATCGAAACCAGGTTTAATCGACTGTTTCAGTGTGGTACCACATAACTACGGGATCCAAACCAGAAAAAGCCCAGAATCTGGCCACCAAGTATGAGAAATATGCGAATGTACGAGCCTGATCAGGGCAAATCCCAGACCTATCCCAGACCTAACTTGCGTTGTCCTCTAAAATATTGATCGAAACCAGGTTTAATCGACTGTTTCAGTGTGGTACCACATTACTATGTGATCCAAACAAGAAAAAAACCCAGGATCTGTACAACAAGTATATGAAGAATGCGAAAGTATGGGCCTGACGAGGGCAAATCCCGGACCTATCCCAGACATAACTTGCGTTATCTTCTAAAATATTGATCGAGAACAGGTTTAACCGACTATTTCAGTGTGGTACCACATTACTGCGTGATCCAAACCAGAAAAATACCCAGGATCTGTTCAACAAGTATGTGAAGAACGCGGAAATATGACCCTGATGAGGGCAAATCCCGGGCCTAACCTAGACCTAACATGCGTTATCCTCAAAGATATTGATCGAAACCAGGTTTAATCGACTGCTTCAGTGTGGTACCACATTACTACCTGATCCAAACCAGAAAAATACCCAGGATCTGTTCAACAAGTATGTGAAGAACGCGAAAATATGACCCTGATGAGGGCAAATCTCAGACCTATACCAGACCTAACTTGCGTTGTCCTCTAAAATATTGATGGAAACCAGGTTTAATTTACTGTTTCAGAGTGGTACCACAATACTACGTGATCCAATCCAGAAAAAGCCCAGGATCTAGCCATGAAATATGAGAAATATGCGAAATTATGAGCCTGATTAGGGCAAATCCTAGACATAACCCAGATCTAACATGCGTTATCCTCTAAAATATTTATCAAGTCCAGGTTTAATTGAATGTTTCAGTGTGGTACCACAATACTACGGGATCCAAACCAGAAAAAGCCCAGAATCTGGCCACCAAGTGTGAGAAGTATGCGAAAGTACGAGCCTGATCAGGGCAAATCCCAGACCTAACTTGCGTTGCCCTCTAAAATATTGATCGAAACCAGGTTTAATCGACTGTTTCAGTGTGGTACCACAATACTATGTGATCCAAACCAGAAAAATACCCAGGATCTGTTCAACAAGTATGTTAAGAACGCGGAAATATGACCCTGATGAGGGCAAATCCCGGGCCTAACCTAGACCTAACATGCGTTATCCTCAAAGATATTGATCGAAACCAGGTTTAATCGACTGCTTCAGTGTGGTACCACATTACTACCTGATCCAAACCAGAAAAATACCCAGGATCCGTTCAACAAGTATGTGAAGAATGCGAAAGTATGTGTCTGATGAGGGCAAATCCCAGGCCTAACCTAGACATAATATGCGTTATTCTCTAAAATATTGATCGAAACCAGGTTTAATGGACTGTTTCAGTGTGGTACCACATTACTACGTGATCCAAAGCAGAAAAATACCCAGGATCCGTTCAACAAGTATGTGAAGAATGCGAAAGTATGTGTCTGATGAGGGCAAATCCCAGGCCTAACCTAGACATAATATGCGTTATCCTCTAAAATATTGATCGAAACCAGGTTTAATGGACTGTTTCAGTGTGGTACCACATTACTACGTGATCCAAACCAGAAAAAACCCAGGATCTGTTCAACAAGTATGTGAAAAACGCGAATCTATGAGCCTGATGAGGGCAAATCCCAGAGCTATCCCAGACCCAACATGCGTTATCCTCTAAAACATTTATCAAGACCAGGTTTAATTGAATGTTTCAGTGTGGTACCACATTACTACCTGATCCAAACCAGAAAAAACCCAGGATCTGTACAACAAGTATGTGAAGAATGCGAAAGTATGAGCCTGACGAGGGCAAATCCCGGACCTATCCCAGACATAACTTGCGTTGTCCTCTAAAATATTGATCGAAACCAGGTTTAATCGACTATTTCAGTGTGGTACCGCATTACTACCTGATCCAAACCAGAAAAATACCCAGGATCTGTTCAACAAGTATGAGAAGAACGCGAAAATATGAGCCTGATGAGGGCAAATCCCAGAGCTATCCCAGACCCAACATGCGTTATCCTCTAAAACATTTATCAAGACCAGGCTTAGTTGAATGTTTCAGTGTGGTACCACATTACTACGTGATCCAAACCACAAGAAACCCAGGATCCGTTCAACAAGTATGTGACGAATGCGAAAGTATGTGTCTGATGAGGGCAAATCCCAGGCCTAACCTAGATTTAACATGCGTTATCCTCTAAAATATTGATCGAAACCAGGTTAAATGGACTGTTTCAGTGTGGTACCACATTACTACGTGATCCAAACCAGAAAAAACCCAGGATCTGTTCAACAAGTATGTGAAAAACGCGAAACTATGACCCTGATGAAGGCAAATCCCAGACCTAACCTAGACATACCATGCGTTGTCCTCCAAAATATTGATCGAAACCAGGTTTAATGGGCTGTTTCAGTGTGGTACCACAATACTACGGTATCCGAACTAGAAAAAGCCCAGAATCTGGCCACCAAGTATGAGAAATATGCGAAAGTACGAGCCTGATCAGGGCAAATCCCAGACCTATCCCAGACCTAACTTGCGTTTTCCTGTAAAATATTGATCGAAACCAGGTTTAATCGACTGTTTCAGTGTGGTACCACATTACTACGTGATCCAAACCAGAAAAAACCCAGGATCTGTTCAAGAAGTATGTGAAAAACGCAAAACTATGAGCCTGATGAGGGCAAATCCCAGACCTATCCCAGATCTAACATGCGTTATCCTGTAAAATATATATCAAGACCAGGTTTAATTGAATGTTTCAGTGTGGTACCACATTACTACGTGATCCAAAACACAAAAAACCCAGAATCCGTTCAACAAGTATGTGAAGAATGCGAAAGTATGAGCCTGACGAGGGCAAATCCCGGACCTATCCCAGACATAACTTGCGTTGTCCTCAAAAATATTGATCGAAACCAGGTTTAATCGACTGTTTCAGTGTGGTACCGCATTACTACCTGACCCAAACCAGAAAAATACCCAGGATCTGTTCAACAAGTATGTGAAGAACGCGAAAATATGGCCCTGATGAGGGCAAATCCCGGGCCTAACCATGACCTAACATGCGTTATTCTCTAAAATATTGATCGAAACCAGGTTTAATCGATTGTTTCAGTGTGGTACCACATTACTATGTGATCCAAACCAGAAAAAAACCCAGGATCTGTACAACAAGTATGTGAAGAATGCGAAAGTATGAGCCTGACGAGGGCAAATCCCGGACCTATCCCAGACATAACTTGCGTTATCCTCTAAAATATTGATCGAAATCAGGTTTAATCGACTATTTCAGTGTGGTACCACATTACTACGTGATCCAAACCTGAAGAATACCCAGGATCTGTTCAACAAGTATGTGAAGAACGCGGAAATATGACCCTGATGAGGGCAAATCCCGGGCCTAACCTAGACCTAACATGAGTTGTCCTCAAAAATATTGATCGAAACCAGGTTTAATCGACTGCTTCAGTGTGGTACCACATTACTACCTGATCCAAACCAGAAAAATACCCAGGATCTGTTCAACAAGTATGTGAAGAACGCGAAAATATGACCCTGATGAGGGCAAATCCCAGACGTATACCAGACTTAACTTGCGTTGTCCTCTAAAATATTGATGGAAACCAGGTTTAATTGACTGTTTCAGTGTGGTACCACATTACTACGTGATGCAATCCAGAAAAAGCCCTGGATCTAGCCATCAAGTATGAGTAATATGCGAAAGTATGAGCCTGATGAGGGCAAATCCTAGACCTAACCCAGACCTAACATGCGTTATCCTCTAAAATATTTATCAAGACCAGGTTTAATTGAATGCTTCAGTGTGGTACCACATTACTACGTGATCCAAACCTGAAAAAACCAAGGATCTGTTTAACAAGAATGTGGAGAATGCGAAAGTATGTGTCTGATGAGGGCAAATCCCAGGCCTAACCTAGACATAACATGCGCTATCCTCTAAAATATTGATCGAAACCAGGATAAATGGACTGCTTCAGTGTGGTACCACATTACTACGTGATCTAAACCAGAAAAAACCCAGGATCTGTTCAACAAGTATGTGAAAAACGCGAAACTATGAGCCTGATGAGGGCAAATCCCAGACCTATCCCAGACCTAACATGCGTTATCCTCTAAAATAATTATCAAGAACAGGTTTAATTGAATGTTTCAGTGTGGTACCACATTACCACGTGATCAAAGCACAAAAAACACAGGATCCGTTCAACAAGTATGTGACGAATGCGAAAGTATGTGTCTGATGAGGGCAAATCCCAGGCCTAACCTAGATCTAACATGCGTTATCCTCAAAAATATTGATGGAAACCAGGTTTAATTGACTGTTTCAGTGTGGTACCACATTACTACGTGATCCAATCCAGAAAAAAACCCAGGATCTGTACAACAAGTATGTGAAGAATGCGGAAATATGACCCTGATGAGGGCATATCCCAGGCCTAACCTAGACATAACATGCGTTATCCTCTAAAATATTGATCGAAACCAGGTTAAATGGACTGTTTTAGTGTGGTACCGCATTACTACGTGATCCAAACCAGAAAAATACCCAGGATCTGTTCAACAAGTATGTGAAGAACGCGGAAATATGACCCTGATGAGGGCATATCCCAGGCCTAACCTAGACATAACATGCGTTATCCTCTAAAATATTGATCGAAACCAGGTTAAATGGCCTGTTTTAGTGTGGTACCGCATTACTACAGGATCCAAACTAGAAAAAGTCCAGAGTCTGGCCATCAAGTATGAGAAATATGCGAAAGTACGAGCCGGATGAGAGCAAATCCCAGACCTATCCCAGACCCAACATGCGTTATCCTCTAAAACATTTATCAAGACCAGGTTTAATTGAATGTTTCAGTGTGGTACCACATTACTACGTGATCCAAACCACAAAAAACCCAAGATCCGTTCAACAAGTATGTGACGAATGCGAAAGTATGTGTCTGATGAGGGCAAATGCCAGGCCTAACCTAGATCTAACATGCGTTATCCTCAAAAATATTGATCGAAACCAGGTTTAATGGACTTTTTCAGTGTGGTACCACATCACTACGTGATCCAAACCAGAAAAATACCCAGGATCCGTTCACCAAGTATGTGAAGAATGCGAAAGTATGTGTCTGATGAGGGAAAATCCGAGGCCTAACCTAGACCTAACATGCGTTATCCTCTAAAATATTGATCGAAACAAGGTTTAATGGACTGTTTCAGTGTGCTACCACATTACTACGTGATCCAAACCAGAAAAAACACAGGATCCGTTCAACAAGTATGTGAAGAATGCGAAAGTATGTGTCTGATGAGGGCAAATCCCAGGCCTAACCTAGACAGAACATGCGTTATCCTCTAAAATATTGATCGAAACCAGGTATAATGGACTGTTTCAGTGTGCTACCACATTACTACGTGATCCAAACCAGAAAAAACTCAGGATCCGTTCAACAAGTATGTGAAGAATGCGAAAGTATGAGCCTGAACGAGGGCAAATCCCGGACCTATCCCAGACATAACTTGCGTTATCCTCTAAAATATTGGTCGAAACCAGGTTTAATCGACTATTTCAGTGTGGTACCACATTACTACGTGATCCAAACCAGAAAAAGGCCTGGATCTAGCCATCAAGTATGAGTAATATGCGAAAGTATGAGCCTGATGAGGGGCAAGTCCTAGACCTAACCCAGACCTAACATGCGTTATCCTCTAAAATATTTATCAAGACCAGGTTTAATTGAATGTTTCAGTGTGGTACCACATTACTACGTGATCCAAACCTGAAAAAATCCAGGATCTGTTCAACAAGTATGTGGAGAATGCGAAAGTATGTGTCTGATGAGGGCAAATCCCAGGCCTAACCTAGACATAACATGCGTTATCCTCTAAAATATTGATCGAAACCAGGTTAACTGGATTGTTTTAGTGTGGTACCGCTTTACTACAGGATCCAAACTAGAAAAAGTCCAGAATCTGGCCATCAAGTATGAGAAATATGCGAAAGAAATATACGAGCCGGATGAGAGCAAATCCCAGACCTATCCCAGACCCAACATGCGTTATCCTCTAAAACATTTATCAAGACCAGGTTTAATTGAATGTTTCAGTGTGGTACCACATTACTACGTGATCCAAACCACAAAAAACCCAGGATCCGTTCAACAAGTATGTGACGAATGCGAAAGTATGTGTCTGATGAGGGCAAATCCCAGGCCTAACCTAGATCTAACATGCGTTATCCTCAAAAATATTGATCGAAACCAGGTTTAATGGACTTTTTCAGTGTGGTACCACATCACTACGTGATCCAAACCAGAAAAATACCCAGGATCCGTTCAACAAGTATGTGAAGAATGCGAAAGTATGTGTCTGATGAGGGAAAATCCCCAGGCCTAACCTAGACCTAACATGCGTTATCCACTAAAATATTGATCGAAACAAGGTTTAATGGACTGTTTCAGTGTGCTACCACATTACTACGTGATCCAAACCAGAAAAAACACAGGATCCGTTCAACAAGTATGTGAAGAATGCGAAAGTATATGTCTGATGAGGGAAAATCCCAGGCCTAACCTAGACCTAACATGCGTTATCCTCTAAAATATTGATCGAAACAAGGTTTAATGGACTGTTTCAGTGTGCTACCACATTACTACGTGATCCAATCCAGAAAAAAACCCTGGATCTGTACAACAAGTATGTGAAGAATGCGAAAGTATGAGCCTGACGAGGGCAAATCCCGGACCTATCCCAGACATAACTTGCGTTATCCTCTAAAATATTGATCGAAACCAGGTTTAATCGACTATTTCAGTGTGGTACCACATTACTACGTGATCCAAACCAGAAAAATACCCAGGATCTGTTCAACAAGTATGTGAAGAACGCGGAAATATAACCCTGATGAGGGCAAATCCCAGGCCTAACCTAGACATAACATGCGTTATCCTCTAAAATATTGATCGAAACCAGGTTAAATGGACTGTTTTAGTGTGGTACCGCATTACTACAGGATCCAAACTAGAAAAAGACCAGAATCTGGCCATCAAGTATGAGAAATATGCGAAAGTACGAGCCGGATGAGAGCAAATCCCAGACCTATCCCAGACCCAACATGCGTTATCCTCTAAAACATTTATCAAGACCAGGTTTAATTGAATGTTTCATTGTGGTACCACATTACTACGTGATCCAAACCACATAAAACCCAGGATCCGTTCAACAAGTATGTGACGAATGCGAAAGTATGTGTCTGATGAGGGCAAATCCCAGGCCTAACCTAGATCTAACATGCGTTATCCTCAAAAATATTGATCGAAACCAGGTTTAATGGACTTTTTCAGTGTGGTACCACATCACTACGTGATCCAAACCAGAAAAATACCCAGGTTCCGTTCAACAAGTATGTGAAGAATGCGAAAGTATGTGTCTGATGAGGGAAAATCCCAGGCCTAACCTAGACCTAACATGCGTTATCCTCTAAAATATTGATCGAAACAAGGTTTAATGGACTGTTTCAGTGTGCTACCACATTACTACGTGATCCAAACCAGAAAAAACTCAGGATCCGTTCAACAAGTATGTGAAGAATGCGAAAGTATGAGCCTGAACGAGGGCAAATCCCGGACCTATCCCAGACATAACTTGCCTTATCGTCTAAAATATTGGTCGAAACCAGGTTTAATCGACTATTTCAGTGTGGTACCACATTACTACGTGATCCAAACCAGAAAAATACCCAGGATCTGTTCAACAAGTATGTGGAGAACGCGGAAATATGAGCCTGACGAGGGCAAATCCCGGACCAATCCCAGACATAACTTGCGTTATCCTCTAAAATATTGGTCGAAACCAGGTTTAATCGACTATTTCAGTGTGGTACCACATTACTACGTGATCCAAACCAGAAAAAACACAGGATCCGTTCAACAAGTATGTGAAGAATGCGAAAGTATGTGTCTGATGAGGGCAAATCCCAGGCCTAACCTAGACAGAACATGCGTTATCCTCTAAAATATTGATCGAAACCAGGTATAATGGACTGTTTCAGTGTGCTACCACATTACTACGTGATCCAAACCAGAAAAAACTCAGGATCCGTTCAACAAGTATGTGAAGAATGCGAAAGTATGAGCCTGAACGAGGGCAAATCCCGGACCTATCCCAGACATAACTTGCCTTATCCTCTAAAATATTGGTCGAAACCAGGTTTAATCGACTATTTCAGTGTGGTACCACATTACTACGTGATCCAAACCAGAAAAATACCCAGGATCTGTTCAACAAGTATGTGGAGAACGCGGAAATATGAGCCTGACGAGGGCAAATCCCGGACCTATCCCAGACATAACTTGCGTTATCCTCTAAAATATTGGTCGAAACCAGGTTTAATCGACTATTTCAGTGTGGTACCACATTACTACGTGATCCAAACCAGAAAAAGGCCTGGATCTAGCCATCAAGTATGAGTAATATGCGAAAGTATGAGCCTGATGAGGGGCAAGTCCTAGACCTAACCCAGACCTAACATGCGTTATCCTCTAAAATATTTATCAAGACCAGGTTTAATTGAATGTTTCAGTGTGGTACCACATTACTACGTGATCCAAACCTGAAAAAATCCAGGATCTGTTCAACAAGTATGTGGAGAATGCGAAAGTATGTGTCTGATGAGGGCAAATCCCAGGCCTAACCTAGACATAACATGCGTTATCCTCTAAAATATTGATCGAAACCAGGTTAACTGGATTGTTTTAGTGTGGTACCGCTTTACTACAGGATCCAAACTAGAAAAAGTCCAGAATCTGGCCATCAAGTATGAGAAATATGCGAAAGAAATATACGAGCCGGATGAGAGCAAATCCCAGACCTATCCCAGACCCAACATGCGTTATCCTCTAAAACATTTATCAAGACCAGGTTTAATTGAATGTTTCAGTGTGGTACCACATTACTACGTGATCCAAACCACAAAAAACCCAGGATCCGTTCAACAAGTATGTGACGAATGCGAAAGTATGTGTCTGATGAGGGCAAATCCCAGGCCTAACCTAGATCTAACATGCGTTATCCTCAAAAATATTGATCGAAACCAGGTTTAATGGACTTTTTCAGTGTGGTACCACATCACTACGTGATCCAAACCAGAAAAATACCCAGGATCCGTTCAACAAGTATGTGAAGAATGCGAAAGTATGTGTCTGATGAGGGAAAATCCCCAGGCCTAACCTAGACCTAACATGCGTTATCCACTAAAATATTGATCGAAACAAGGTTTAATGGACTGTTTCAGTGTGCTACCACATTACTACGTGATCCAAACCAGAAAAAACACAGGATCCGTTCAACAAGTATGTGAAGAATGCGAAAGTATATGTCTGATGAGGGAAAATCCCAGGCCTAACCTAGACCTAACATGCGTTATCCTCTAAAATATTGATCGAAACAAGGTTTAATGGACTGTTTCAGTGTGCTACCACATTACTACGTGATCCAATCCAGAAAAAAACCCTGGATCTGTACAACAAGTATGTGAAGAATGCGAAAGTATGAGCCTGACGAGGGCAAATCCCGGACCTATCCCAGACATAACTTGCGTTATCCTCTAAAATATTGATCGAAACCAGGTTTAATCGACTATTTCAGTGTGGTACCACATTACTACGTGATCCAAACCAGAAAAATACCCAGGATCTGTTCAACAAGTATGTGGAGAACGCGGAAATATGAGCCTGACGAGGGCAAATCCCGGACCAATCCCAGACATAACTTGCGTTATCCTCTAAAATATTGGTCGAAACCAGGTTTAATCGACTATTTCAGTGTGGTACCACATTACTACGTGATCCAAACCAGAAAAAACACAGGATCCGTTCAACAAGTATGTGAAGAATGCGAAAGTATGTGTCTGATGAGGGCAAATCCCAGGCCTAACCTAGACAGAACATGCGTAATCCTCTAAAATATTGATCGAAACCAGGTATAATGGACTGTTTCAGTGTGCTACCACATTACTACGTGATCCAAACCAGAAAAAACTCAGGATCCGTTCAACAAGTATGTGAAGAATGCGAAAGTATGAGCCTGAACGAGGGCAAATCCCGGACCTATCCCAGACATAACTTGCCTTATCCTCTAAAATATTGGTCGAAACCAGGTTTAATCGACTATTTCAGTGTGGTACCACATTACTACGTGATCCAAACCAGAAAAATACCCAGGATCTGTTCAACAAGTATGTGGAGAACGCGGAAATATGAGCCTGACGAGGGCAAATCCCGGACCTATCCCAGACATAACTTGCGTTATCCTCTAAAATATTGGTCGAAACCAGGTTTAATCGACTATTTCAGTGTGGTACCACATTACTACGTGATCCAAACCAGAAAAAGGCCTGGATCTAGCCATCAAGTATGAGTAATATGCGAAAGTATGAGCCTGATGAGGGGCAAATCCTAGACCTAACCCAGACCTAACATGCGTTATCCTCTAAAATATTTATCAAGACCAGGTTTAATTGAATGTTTCAGTGTGGTACCACATTACTACGTGATCCAAACCTGAAAAAATCCAGGATCTGTTCAACAAGTATGTGGAGAATGCGAAAGTATGTGTCTGATGAGGGCAAATCCCAGGCCTAACCTAGACATAACATGCGTTATCCTCTAAAATATTGATCGAAACCAGGTTAAATGGACTGTTTTAGTGTGGTACCGCTTTACTACAGGATCCAAACTAGAAAAAGTCCAGAATCTGGCCATCAAGTATGAGAAATATGCGAAAGAAATATACGAGCCGGATGAGAGCAAATCCCAGACCTATCCCAGACCCAACATGCGTTATCCTCTAAAACATTTATCAAGACCAGGTTTAATTGAATGTTTCATTGTGGTACCACATTACTACGTGATCCAAACCACAAAAAACCCAGGATCCGTTCAACAAGTATGTGACGAATGCGAAAGTATGTGTCTGATGAGGGCAAATCCCAGGCCTAACCTAGATCTAACATGCGTTATCCTCAAAAATATTGATCGAAACCAGGTTTAATGGACTTTTTCAGTGTGGTACCACATCACTACGTGATCCAAACCAGAAAAATACCCAGGATCCGTTCAACAAGTATGTGAAGAATGCGAAAGTATGTGTCTGATGAGGGAAAATCCCAGGCCTAACCTAGACCTAACATGCGTTATCCTCTAAAATATTGATCGAAACAAGGTTTAATGGACTGTTTCAGTGTGCTACCACATTACTACGTGATCCAAACCAGAAAAAACTCAGGATCCGTTCAACAAGTATGTGATGAATGCGAAAGTATGAGCCTGAACGAGGGCAAATCCCGGACCTATCCCAGACATAACTTGCCTTATCGTCTAAAATATTGGTCGAAACCAGGTTTAATCGACTATTTCAGTGTGGTACCACATTACTACGTGATCCAAACCAGAAAAATACCCAGGATCTGTTCAACAAGTATGTGGAGAACGCGGAAATATGAGCCTGACGAGGGCAAATCCCGGACCAATCCCAGACATAACTTGCGTTATCCTCTAAAATATTGGTCGGAACCAGGTTTAATCGACTATCTCAGTGTGGTACCACATTACTACGTGATCCAAACCAGAAAAAACACAGGATCCGTTCAACAAGTATGTGAAGAATGCGAAAGTATGTGTCTGATGAGGGCAAATCCCAGGCCTAACCTAGACAGAACATGCGTTATCCTCTAAAATATTGATCGAAACCAGGTATAATGGACTGTTTCAGTGTGCTACCACATTACTACGTGATCCAAACCAGAAAAAACTCAGGATCCGTTCAACAAGTATGTGAAGAATGCGAAAGTATGAGCCTGAACGAGGGCAAATCCCGGACCTATCCCAGACATAACTTGCCTTATCCTCTAAAATATTGGTCGAAACCAGGTTTAATCGACTATTTCAGTGTGGTACCACATTACTACGTGATCCAAACCAGAAAAATACCCAGGATCTGTTCAACAAGTATGTGGAGAACGCGGAAATATGAGCCTGACGAGGGCAAATCCCGGACCTATCCCAGACATAACTTGCGTTATCCTCTAAAATATTGGTCGAAACCAGGTTTAATCGACTATTTCAGTGTGGTACCACATTACTACGTGATCCAAACCAGAAAAAGGCCTGGATCTAGCCATCAAGTATGAGTAATATGCGAAAGTATGAGCCTGATGAGGGGCAAATCCTAGACCTAACCCAGACCTAACATGCGTTATCCTCTAAAATATTTATCAAGACCAGGTTTAATTGAATGTTTCAGTGTGGTACCACATTACTACGTGATCCAAACCTGAAAAAATCCAGGATCTGTTCAACAAGTATGTGGAGAATGCGAAAGTATGTGTCTGATGAGGGCAAATCCCAGGCCTAACCTAGACATAACATGCGTTATCCTCTAAAATATTGATCGAAACCAGGTTAAATGGACTGTTTTAGTGTGGTACCGCTTTACTACAGGATCCAAACTAGAAAAAGTCCAGAATCTGGCCATCAAGTATGAGAAATATGCGAAAGAAATATACGAGCCGGATGAGAGCAAATCCCAGACCTATTCCAGACCCAACATGCGTTATCCTCTAAAACATTTATCAAGACCAGGTTTAATTGAATGTTTCATTGTGGTACCACATTACTACGTGATCCAAACCACAAAAAACCCAGGATCCGTTCAACAAGTATGTGACGAATGCGAAAGTATGTGTCTGATGAGGGCAAATCCCAGGCCTAACCTAGATCTAACATGCGTTATCCTCAAAAATATTGATCGAAACAAGGTTTAATGGACTGTTTCAGTGTGCTACCACATTACTACGTGATCCAAACCAGAAAAAACTCAGGATCCGTTCAACAAGTATGTGAAGAATGCGAAAGTATGAGCCTGATCAGGGCAAATCCCAGACCTATCCCAGACCTAACTTGCGTTGTCCTCTAAAATATTGATCGAAATCAGGTTTAATCGACTGTTTCTGTGTGGTACCACATTACTATGTGATCCAAATCAGAGAAAAACCCAGGATCTGTACAACAAGTATGTGAAGAATGCGAAAGTATGAGCCTGACGAGGGCAAATCCCGAACCTATCCCAAACATAACTTGCGCTATCCTCTAAAATATTGATCGAAACCAGGCTTAATCGACTATTTCCGTGTGGTACCACATTACTACGTGATCCAAACCAGAAAAATACCCAGGATCTGTTCAACAAGTATGTGAAGAACGCGGAAATATGACCCTGATGAGGGCAAATCCCGGGCCTAACCGAGACCTAACATGAGTTATCCTCAAAAATATTGACCGAAACCAGGTTTAATCGACTGTTTCAGAGTGGTACCACATTACTACCTGATCCAAACCAGAAAAATACCCAGGATCTGTTCAACAAGTATGTGAAGAACGCGGAAATATGACCCTGATGAGGACAAATCCCAGACCTATACCAGACCTAACTTGCGTTGTCCTCTAAAATATTGATGAAAACCAGGTTTAATTGACTGTTTCAGTGTGGTACCACATTACTACGTCATCCAATCCAGAAAAAGCCCTGGATCTAGCCATCAGGTATGAGAAATATGCGAAAGTACGAGCCTGATCAGGGCAAATCCCAGACCTATCCCAGACCTAACTTGCGTTATCCTCTAAAATATTGATCGAAACCAGGTTAAATGGACTGTCTCAGTGTGGTACCATATTACTACAGGATCCAAACTAGAAAAAGCCCAGAATCTGGCCATGAAGTATGAGAAATATGCGAAAGTACGAGCCTGATGAGAGCAAATCCCAGACCTAACCATGACCTAACATGCGTTATTCTCTAAAATATTGATCGAAACCAGGTTTAATGGACTGTTTCAGTGTGCTACCACATTACTACGTGATCCAAACCAGAAAAAACCCAGGATCCGTTCAACAAGTATGTGAAGAATGCGAAAGTATGTGTCTGATGAGGGAAAATCCCAGGCCCAACCTAGACCTAACATGCGTTACCCTCAAAAATATTTATCAGTACCAGGTTTAATTGAATGTTTCAGTGTGGTACCACATTTCTACGTGATCCAAACCAGAAAAATCCCAGGATCTGTTCAACAAGTATGTGAAGAACGCGAAAATATGACCCTGATGAGGGCAAATCCCAGACCTATACCAGACCTAACTTGCGTTGACCTCTAAAATGTTGATGGAAACCAGGTTTAATTGACTGTTTCAGTGTGAAACCACATTACTACAGGATCCAAACTAGAGAAAGCCCAGAATCTGGCCATCAAGTATGAGATATATGCGAAATTACGAGCCTGATGAGAGCAAATCCCAGACCTAACCATGACCTAACATGCGTTATTCTCTGAAATATTGATCGAAACCAGGCTTAATGGACTGTTTCAGTGTGGTACCACATTACTACGTGATCCAAACCAGAAAAAACCCAGGATCTGTTCAACAAGTATGTGGAGAATGCGAGAGTATGTGTCTGATGAGGGCAAATCCCAGGCCTAACCTAGACATAACATGCGTTATCCTCTAAAATATTGATCGAAACCAGGTTAAATGGTCTGTCTCAGTGTGGTACCACATTACTACAGGATCCAAACTAGAAAAAGCCCACAATCTGGCCATCAAGTATGAGATATATGCGAAATTACGAGCCTGATGAGAGCAAATCCCAGACCTAACCATGACCTAACATGCGTTATTCTCTGAAATATTGATCGAAACCAGGTAAATGGACTGTTTCAGTGTGGTACCACATTACTACGTGATCCAAACCAGAAAAAACCCCGGATCTGTTCAACAAGTATGTGAAAAACGCGAAACTATGAGCCTGATGAGGGCAAATCCCAGACCTATCCCAGACCTAACATGCGTTATCCTCTAAAATATTGATGGAAACCAGGTTTAATTGACTGTTTCAGTGTGGTACCACATTACTACGTGATCCAATCCAGAAAAATACCCAGGATCTGTTGAACAAGTATGTGAAGAACGCGGAAATATGACCCTGGTGAGGGCAAATCCCGGGCCTAACCTAGACCTAACATGAGTTATCCTCAAAAATATTGACCGAAACCAGGTTTAATCGACTGTTTCAGTGTGCTACCACATTACTACGTCATCCAATCCAGAAAAAGCCCAGAAACTGGCCACCAAGTATGAGAAATATGCGAAAGTACGAGCCTGATGAGAGCAAATCCCAGACCTACCCCGGACCTAACTTGCGTTGTCCTCTAAAATATTGGTCGAAACCAGGTTTAATCGACTGTTTCAGTGTGGTACCACATTACTACCTGATCCAAACCAGAAAAATACCCAGGATCTGTTCAACAAGTATGTGAAGAACGCGAAAATATGACCCTGATGAGGGCTAATCCCAGACCTATCCCGGACCTAACTTGCGTTGTCCTCTAAAATATTTATCAAGACCAGGTTTAATTGAATGTTTCAGTGTGGTACCACATTACTACGTGATCCAAACCACAAAAAACCCAGGATCCGTTCAACGAGTATGTGACGAATGCGAAAGTATGTGTATGATGAGGGCAAATCCCAGGCCTAACCTAGATCTAACATGCGTTATCCTCAAGAATATTGATCGAAACCAGGTTTAATGTACTGTTTCAGTGTGCTACCACATTACTACGTGATCCAAAGCAGAAAAAACCAAGGATCCGTTCAAGAAGTATGTGAAGAATGCGAAAGGATGTGTCTGATGAGGGAAAATCCCAGGCCTAACCTAGACCTAACATGCGTTACCCTCAAAAATATTTATCAAGACCAGGTTTAATTGAATGTTTCAGTGTGGTACCACATTACTACGTGATCCAAACCAGAAAAAACCCAGGATCTGTTCAACAAGTATGTGAAAAACGCGAAACTATGAGCCTGATGAGGGCAAATCCCAGACCTATCCCAGACCTAATATGCGTTATCCTCTAAAATATTTATCAAGACCAGGTTTAATTGAATGTTTCAGTGTGGTACCACAATACTACGGGATCCAAACCAGAAAAAGCCCAGAATCTGGTCACCAAGTATGAGAAATATGCGAAAGTTCGAGCCTAATCAGGGCAAATCCCAGACCTATCCCGGACCTAACTTGCGTTGTCCTCTAAAATATTTATCAAGACCAGGTTTAATTGAATGTTTCAGTGTGGTACCACATTACTACGTGATCCAAACCTGAAAAAACCCAGGATCTGTTCAACAAGTATGTGGAGAATCGCGAAAGTATGTGTCTGATGAGGGCAAATCCCAGGCCTAACCTAGACATAACATGCGTTGTCCTCCAAAATATTGATCGAAACCAGGTTTAATGGACTGTTTCAGTGTGGTACCACAATACTACGGGATCCCAACCAGAAAAAGCCCAGAATCTGGCCACCAAGTATGAGAAATATGCGAAAGTACGAGACTGATCAGGGCAAATCCCAGACCTAACTTGCGTTGTCCTCTAAAATATTGATCGAAACCAGGTTTAATCGACTGTTTCAGTGTGGTACCACATTACTATGTGATCCAAACCAGAAAAAAACCCAGGATCTGTACAACAAGTATGTGACGAATGCGAAAGTATGAGCCTGACGAGGGCAAATCCCGGACCTATCCCAGACATAACCTGCGTTATCCTCTAAAATATTGATCGAAACCAGGTTTAATCTAATATTTCAGTGTGGTACCACATTACTACGTGATCCAAACAGGAAAAAACCCAGGATCTGTTCAACAAGTATGTGGAGAATGCGAGAGTATGTGTCGGATGAGGGCAAATCCCAGGCCTAACCTAGACATGACATGCGTTATCCTCTAAAATATTGATCGAAACCAGGCTAAATGGACTGTCTCAGTGTGGTACCACATTACTACAGGATCCAAACTAGAAAAAGCCCAGAATCTGGCCATCAAGTATGAGAAATATGCGAAATTACGAGCCTGATGAGAGCAAATCCCAGACCTAACCATGACCTAACATGCGTTATTCTCTGAAATATTGATCGAAACCAGGTTTAATGGACAGTTTCAGTGTGCTACCACATTACTACGTCATCCAATCCAGAAAAAGCCCAGAAACTGGCCACCAAGTATGAGAAATATGCGAAAGTACGAGCCTGATGAGAGCAAATCCCAGACCTACCCCGGACCTAACTTGCGTTGTCCTCTAAAATATTGGTCGAAACCAGGTTTAATCGACTGTTTCAGTGTGGTACCACATTACTACCTGATCCAAACCAGAAAAATACCCAGGATCTGTTCAACAAGTATGTGAAGAACGCGGAAATATGACCCTGGTGAGGGCAAATCCCGGGCCTAACCTAGACCTAACATGAGTTATCCTCAAAAATATTGACCGAAACAAGGTTTAATCGACTGTTTCAGTGTGGTACCACATTACTACCTGATCCAGACCAGAAAAATACCCAGGATCTGTTCAACAAGTATGTGAAGAACGCGAAAATATGACCCTGATGAGGGCAAATCCCAGACCTATACCAGACCTAACTTGCGTTGACCTCTAAAATATTGATGGAAACCAGGTTTAATTGACTGTTTCAGTGTGGTACCACATTTCTACGTGATCCAAACCAGAAAAAACCCCGGATCTGTTCAACAAGTATGTGAAAAACGCGAAACTATGAGCCTGATGAGGGCAAATCCCAGACCTATCCCAGACCTAACATGCGTTATCCTCTAAAATATTGATGGAAACCAGGTTTAATTGACTGTTTCAGTGTGGTACCACATTACTACGTGATCCAATCCAGAAAAATACCCAGGATCTGTTGAACAAGTATGTGAAGAACGCGGAAATATGACCCTGGTGAGGGCAAATCCCGGGCCTAACCTAGACCTAACATGAGTTATCCTCAAAAATATTGACCGAAACCAGGTTTAATCGACTGTTTCAGTGTGCTACCACATTACTACGTCATCCAATCCAGAAAAAGCCCAGAAACTGGCCACCAAGTATGAGAAATATGCGAAAGTACGAGCCTGATGAGAGCAAATCCCAGACCTACCCCGGACCTAACTTGCGTTGTCCTCTAAAATATTGGTCGAAACCAGGTTTAATCGACTGTTTCAGTGTGGTACCACATTACTACCTGATCCAAACCAGAAAAATACCCAGGATCTGTTCAACAAGTATGTGAAGAACGCGGAAATATGACCCTGATGAGGGCAAATCCCGGGCCTAACCGAGACCTAACATGAGTTATCCTCAAAAATATTGACCGAAACCAGGTTTAATCGACTGTTTCAGAGTGGTACCACATTACTACCTGATCCAAACCAGAAAAATACCCAGGATCTGTTCAACAAGTATGTGAAGAACGCGGAAATATGACCCTGATGAGGACAAATCCCAGACCTATACCAGACCTAACTTGCGTTGTCCTCTAAAATATTGATGAAAACCAGGTTTAATTGACTGTTTCAGTGTGGTACCACATTACTACGTCATCCAATCCAGAAAAAGCCCTGGATCTAGCCATCAGGTATGAGAAATATGCGAAAGTACGAGCCTGATCAGGGCAAATCCCAGACCTATCCCAGACCTAACTTGCGTTATCCTCTAAAATATTGATCGAAACCAGGTTAAATGGACTGTCTCAGTGTGGTACCATATTACTACAGGATCCAAACTAGAAAAAGCCCAGAATCTGGCCATGAAGTATGAGAAATATGCGAAAGTACGAGCCTGATGAGAGCAAATCCCAGACCTAACCATGACCTAACATGCGTTATTCTCTAAAATATTGATCGAAACCAGGTTTAATGGACTGTTTCAGTGTGCTACCACATTACTACGTGATCCAAACCAGAAAAAACCCAGGATCCGTTCAACAAGTATGTGAAGAATGCGAAAGTATGTGTCTGATGAGGGAAAATCCCAGGCCCAACCTAGACCTAACATGCGTTACCCTCAAAAATATTTATCAGTACCAGGTTTAATTGAATGTTTCAGTGTGGTACCACATTTCTACGTGATCCAAACCAGAAAAATCCCAGGATCTGTTCAACAAGTATGTGAAGAACGCGAAAATATGACCCTGATGAGGGCAAATCCCAGACCTATACCAGACCTAACTTGCGTTGACCTCTAAAATGTTGATGGAAACCAGGTTTAATTGACTGTTTCAGTGTGAAACCACATTACTACAGGATCCAAACTAGAGAAAGCCCAGAATCTGGCCATCAAGTATGAGATATATGCGAAATTACGAGCCTGATGAGAGCAAATCCCAGACCTAACCATGACCTAACATGCGTTATTCTCTGAAATATTGATCGAAACCAGGCTTAATGGACTGTTTCAGTGTGGTACCACATTACTACGTGATCCAAACCAGAAAAAACCCAGGATCTGTTCAACAAGTATGTGGAGAATGCGAGAGTATGTGTCTGATGAGGGCAAATCCCAGGCCTAACCTAGACATAACATGCGTTATCCTCTAAAATATTGATCGAAACCAGGTTAAATGGTCTGTCTCAGTGTGGTACCACATTACTACAGGATCCAAACTAGAAAAAGCCCACAATCTGGCCATCAAGTATGAGATATATGCGAAATTACGAGCCTGATGAGAGCAAATCCCAGACCTAACCATGACCTAACATGCGTTATTCTCTGAAATATTGATCGAAACCAGGTAAATGGACTGTTTCAGTGTGGTACCACATTACTACGTGATCCAAACCAGAAAAAACCCCGGATCTGTTCAACAAGTATGTGAAAAACGCGAAACTATGAGCCTGATGAGGGCAAATCCCAGACCTATCCCAGACCTAACATGCGTTATCCTCTAAAATATTGATGGAAACCAGGTTTAATTGACTGTTTCAGTGTGGTACCACATTACTACGTGATCCAATCCAGAAAAATACCCAGGATCTGTTGAACAAGTATGTGAAGAACGCGGAAATATGACCCTGGTGAGGGCAAATCCCGGGCCTAACCTAGACCTAACATGAGTTATCCTCAAAAATATTGACCGAAACCAGGTTTAATCGACTGTTTCAGTGTGCTACCACATTACTACGTCATCCAATCCAGAAAAAGCCCAGAAACTGGCCACCAAGTATGAGAAATATGCGAAAGTACGAGCCTGATGAGAGCAAATCCCAGACCTACCCCGGACCTAACTTGCGTTGTCCTCTAAAATATTGGTCGAAACCAGGTTTAATCGACTGTTTCAGTGTGGTACCACATTACTACCTGATCCAAACCAGAAAAATACCCAGGATCTGTTCAACAAGTATGTGAAGAACGCGAAAATATGACCCTGATGAGGGCTAATCCCAGACCTATCCCGGACCTAACTTGCGTTGTCCTCTAAAATATTTATCAAGACCAGGTTTAATTGAATGTTTCAGTGTGGTACCACATTACTACGTGATCCAAACCACAAAAAACCCAGGATCCGTTCAACGAGTATGTGACGAATGCGAAAGTATGTGTATGATGAGGGCAAATCCCAGGCCTAACCTAGATCTAACATGCGTTATCCTCAAGAATATTGATCGAAACCAGGTTTAATGTACTGTTTCAGTGTGCTACCACATTACTACGTGATCCAAAGCAGAAAAAACCAAGGATCCGTTCAAGAAGTATGTGAAGAATGCGAAAGGATGTGTCTGATGAGGGAAAATCCCAGGCCTAACCTAGACCTAACATGCGTTACCCTCAAAAATATTTATCAAGACCAGGTTTAATTGAATGTTTCAGTGTGGTACCACATTACTACGTGATCCAAACCAGAAAAAACCCAGGATCTGTTCAACAAGTATGTGAAAAACGCGAAACTATGAGCCTGATGAGGGCAAATCCCAGACCTATCCCAGACCTAATATGCGTTATCCTCTAAAATATTTATCAAGACCAGGTTTAATTGAATGTTTCAGTGTGGTACCACAATACTACGGGATCCAAACCAGAAAAAGCCCAGAATCTGGTCACCAAGTATGAGAAATATGCGAAAGTTCCAGCCTGATCAGGGCAAATCCCAGACCTATCCCGGACCTAACTTGCGTTGTCCTCTAAAATATTTATCAAGACCAGGTTTAATTGAATGTTTCAGTGTGGTACCACATTACTACGTGATCCAAACCTGAAAAAACCCAGGATCTGTTCAACAAGTATGTGGAGAATCGCGAAAGTATGTGTCTGATGAGGGCAAATCCCAGGCCTAACCTAGACATAACATGCGTTGTCCTCTAAAATATTGATCGAAACCAGGTTTAATGGACTGTTTCAGTGTGGTACCACAATACTACGGGATCCAAACCAGAAAAAGCCCAGAATCTGGCCACCAAGTATGAGAAATATGCGAAAGTACGAGACTGATCAGGGCAAATCCCAGACCTAACTTGCGTTGTCCTCTAAAATATTGATCGAAACCAGGTTTAATCGACTGTTTCAGTGTGGTACCACATTACTATGTGATCCAAACCAGAAAAAAACCCAGGATCTGTACAACAAGTATGTGACGAATGCGAAAGTATGAGCCTGACGAGGGCAAATCCCGGACCTATCCCAGACATAACCTGCGTTATCCTCTAAAATATTGATCGAAACCAGGTTTAATCTAATATTTCAGTGTGGTACCACATTACTACGTGATCCAAACAGGAAAAAACCCAGGATCTGTACAACAAGTATGTGACGAATGCGAAAGTATGAGCCTGACGAGGGCAAATCCCAGGCCTAACCTAGACATGACATGCGTTATCCTCTAAAATATTGATCGAAACCAGGCTAAATGGACTGTCTCAGTGTGGTACCACATTACTACAGGATCCAAACTAGAAAAAGCCCAGAATCTGGCCATCAAGTATGAGAAATATGCGAAATTACGAGCCTGATGAGAGCAAATCCCAGACCTAACCATGACCTAACATGCGTTATTCTCTGAAATATTGATCGAAACCAGGTTTAATGGACAGTTTCAGTGTGCTACCACATTACTACGTCATCCAATCCAGAAAAAGCCCAGAAACTGGCCACCAAGTATGAGAAATATGCGAAAGTACGAGCCTGATGAGAGCAAATCCCAGACCTACCCCGGACCTAACTTGCGTTGTCCTCTAAAATATTGGTCGAAACCAGGTTTAATCGACTGTTTCAGTGTGGTACCACATTACTACCTGATCCAAACCAGAAAAATACCCAGGATCTGTTCAACAAGTATGTGAAGAACGCGGAAATATGACCCTGGTGAGGGCAAATCCCGGGCCTAACCTAGACCTAACATGAGTTATCCTCAAAAATATTGACCGAAACAAGGTTTAATCGACTGTTTCAGTGTGGTACCACATTACTACCTGATCCAGACCAGAAAAATACCCAGGATCTGTTCAACAAGTATGTGAAGAACGCGAAAATATGACCCTGATGAGGGCAAATCCCAGACCTATACCAGACCTAACTTGCGTTGACCTCTAAAATATTGATGGAAACCAGGTTTAATTGACTGTTTCAGTGTGGTACCACATTTCTACGTGATCCAAACCAGAAAAATACCCAGGATCTGTTCAACAAATATGTGAAGAACGCGGAAATATGACCCTGATGAGGGCAAATCCTAGGCCTAACCTAGACCTAACATCAGCTATCCTCAAAAATATTGACCGAAACCAGGTTTAATCGACTGTTTCAGTGTGCTACCACATTACTACGTCATCCAATCCAGAAAAAGCCCAGAAACTGGCCACCAAGTATGAGAAATATGCGAAAGTACGAGCCCGATGAGAGCAAATCCCAGACCTACCCCGGACCTAACTTGCGTTGTCCTCTAAAATATTGATCGAAACCAGGTTTAATCGACTGTTTCAGTGTGGTACCACATTACTACCTGATCCAAACCAGAAAAATACCCAGGATCTGTTCAACAAGTATGTGAAGAACGCGAAAATATGACCCTGATGAGGGCAAATTCCAGACCTATCCCAGACCTAACTTGCGCTGTCCTCTAAGATATTGATGGAAACCAGGTTTAATTGACTGTTTCAGTGTGGTGCCACATTACTACGTGATCCAATCCAGGAAAAGCCCTGGATCTAGCCATCAAGTATGAGTAACATGCGAAAGTATGAGCCTGATGAGGGCAAATCATAGACCTAACCCAGACCTAACATGCGTTATCCTCTAAAATATTTATCAAGACCAGGTTTAATTGAATATCTCAGTGTGGTACCACATTACTACAGGATCCAAACTAGAAAAAGCCCAGAATCTGGCCATCAAGTATGAGAAATATGCGAAAGTTCGAGCCTGATCAGGGCAAATCCCAGACCTATCCCGGACCTAACTTGCGTTGTCCTCTAAAATATTTATCAAGACCAGGTTTAATTGAATGTTTCAGTGTGGTACCACATTACTACGTGATCCAAACCACAAAAAACCCAGGATCCGTTCAACGAGTATGTGACGAATGCGAAAGTATGTGTATGATGAGGGCAAATCCCAGGCCTAACCTAGATCTAACATGCGTTATCCTCAAGAATATTGATCGAAACCAGGTTTAATGTACTGTTTCAGTGTGCTACCACATTACTACGTGATCCAAAGCAGAAAAAACCAAGGATCCGTTCAACAAGTATGTGAAGAATGCGAAAGGATGTGTCTGATGAGGGAAAATCCCAGGCCTAACCTAGACCTAACATGCGTTACCCACAAAAATATTTATCAAGACCAGGTTTAATTGAATGTTTCAGTGTGGTACCACATTACTACGTGATCCAAACAGGAAAAAACCCAGGATCTGTTCAACATGTATGTGGAAAATGCGAAAGTATGTGTCTGATGAGGGCAAGTCCCAGGCCTAACCACGACAGAACATGCGCTATCCTCTAAAATATTGATGGAAACCAGGTTTAATTGACTGTTTCAGTGTGGTGCCACATTACTACGTGATCCAATCCAGGAAAAGCCCTGGATCTAGCCATCAAGTATGAGTAACATGCGAAAGTATGAGCCTGATGAGGGCAAATCCTAGACCTAACCCAGACCTAACATGCGTTATCCTTTAAAATATTTATCAAGACCAGGTTTAATGGACTGTTTCAGTGTGGTACCACATTACTACGTGATCCAAACCAGAACAAACCCAGGATCTGTTCAACAAGTATGTGAAAAACGCGAAACTATGAGCCTGATGAGGGCAAATCCCAGACCTATCCCAGACCTAATATGCGTTATCCTCTAAAATATTTATCAAGACCAGGTTTAATTGAATGTTTCAGTGTGGTACCACATTACTACGTGATCCAAACAGGAAAAAACCCAGGATCTGTTCAACAAGTATGTGGAGAATGCGAGAGTATGTGTCGGATGAGGGCAAATCCCAGGCCTAACCTAGACATGACATGCGTTATCCTCTAAAATATTGATCGAAACCAGGCTAAATGGACTGTCTCAGTGTGGTACCACATTACTACAGGATCCAAACTAGAAAAAGCCCAGAATCTGGCCATCAAGTATGAGAAATATGCGAAATTACGAGCCTGATGAGAGCAAATCCCAGACCTAACCATGACCTAACATGCGTTATTCTCTGAAATATTGATCGAAACCAGGTTTAATGGACTGTTTCAGTGTGCTACCACATTACTACGTCATCCAATCCAGAAAAAGCCCAGAAACTGGCCACCAAGTATGAGAAATATGCGAAAGTACGAGCCTGATGAGAGCAAATCCCAGACCTACCCCGGACCTAACTTGCGTTGTCCTCTAAAATATTGGTCGAAACCAGGTTTAATCGACTGTTTCAGTGTGGTACCACATTACTACCTGATCCAAACCAGAAAAATACCCAGGATCTGTTCAACAAGTATGTGAAGAACGCGAAAATATGACCCTGATGAGGGCAAATCCCAGACCTATCCCAGACCTAACTTGCGCTGTCCTCTAAGATATTCATGGAAACCAGGTTTAATTGACTGTTTCAGTGTGGTACCACATTACTACGTGATCCAATCCAGAAAAAGCCCTCGATCTAGCCATCAAGTATGAGTAACATGCGGAAGTATGAGCCTCATGAGGGCAAATCATAGACCTAACCCAGACCTAACATGCGTTATCCTCTAAAATATTTATCAAGACCAGGTTTAATTGAATATCTCAGTGTGGTACCACATTACTACGTGATCCAAACCTGAAAAAATTCAGGATCTGTTCAACAAGTATGTGGAGAATGCGAGAGTATGTGTCTGATGAGGGCAAATCCCAGGCCTAACCTAGACATAACATGCGTTATCCTCTAAAATATTGATCGAAACCAGGTTAAATGGACTGTCTCAGTGTGGTACCACATTACTACAGGATCCAAACTAGAAAAAGCCCAGAATCTGGCCATCAAGTATGTGAAAAACGCGAAACTATGAGCCTGATGAGGGCAAATCCCAGGCCTAACCTAGATCTAACATGCGTTATCCTCAAGAATATTGATCGAAACCAGGTTTAATGTACTGTTTCAGTGTGCTACCACATTACTACGTGATCCAAAGCAGAAAAAACCAAGGATCCGTTCAACAAGTATGTGAAGAATGCGAAAGGATGTGTCTGATGAGGGAAAATCCCAGGCCTAACCTAGACCTAACATGCGTTACCCACAAAAATATTTATCAAGGCCAGGTTTAATTGAATGTTTCAGTGTGGTACCACATTACTACGTGATCCAAACAGGAAAAAACCCAGGATCTGTTCAACATGTATGTGGAAAATGCGAAAGTATGTGTCTGATAAGGCAAGTCCCAGGCCTAACCACGACAGAACATGCGCTATCCTCTAAAATATTGATGGAAACCAGGTTTAATGGACTGTTTCAGTGTGGTACCACAATACTACGGGATCCAAACCAGAAAAAGCCCAGAATCTGGCCACCAAGTATGAGAAATATGCGAAAGTACGAGACTGATCAGGGCAAATCCCAGACCTAACTTGCGTTGTCCTCTAAAATATTGATCGAAACCAGGTTTAATCGACTGTTTCAGTGTGGTACCACATTACTATGTGATCCAAACCAGAAAAAAACCCAGGATCTGTACAACAAGTATGTGACGAATGCGAAAGTATGAGCCTGACGAGGGCAAATCCCGGACCTATCCCAGACATAACCTGCGTTATCCTCTAAAATATTGATCGAAACCAGGTTTAATCTAATATTTCAGTGTGGTACCACATTACTACGTGATCCAAACAGGAAAAAACCCAGGATCTGTTCAACAAGTATGTGGAGAATGCGAGAGTATGTGTCGGATGAGGGCAAATCCCAGGCCTAACCTAGACATGACATGCGTTATCCTCTAAAATATTGATCGAAACCAGGCTAAATGGACTGTCTCAGTGTGGTACCACATTACTACAGGATCCAAACTAGAAAAAGCCCAGAATCTGGCCATCAAGTATGAGAAATATGCGAAATTACGAGCCTGATGAGAGCAAATCCCAGACCTAACCATGACCTAACATGCGTTATTCTCTGAAATATTGATCGAAACCAGGTTTAATGGACAGTTTCAGTGTGCTACCACATTACTACGTCATCCAATCCAGAAAAAGCCCAGAAACTGGCCACCAAGTATGAGAAATATGCGAAAGTACGAGCCTGATGAGAGCAAATCCCAGACCTACCCCGGACCTAACTTGCGTTGTCCTCTAAAATATTGGTCGAAACCAGGTTTAATCGACTGTTTCAGTGTGGTACCACATTACTACCTGATCCAAACCAGAAAAATACCCAGGATCTGTTCAACAAGTATGTGAAGAACGCGGAAATATGACCCTGGTGAGGGCAAATCCCGGGCCTAACCTAGACCTAACATGAGTTATCCTCAAAAATATTGACCGAAACAAGGTTTAATCGACTGTTTCAGTGTGGTACCACATTACTACCTGATCCAGACCAGAAAAATACCCAGGATCTGTTCAACAAGTATGTGAAGAACGCGAAAATATGACCCTGATGAGGGCAAATCCCAGACCTATACCAGACCTAACTTGCGTTGACCTCTAAAATATTGATGGAAACCAGGTTTAATTGACTGTTTCAGTGTGGTACCACATTTCTACGTGATCCAAACCAGAAAAATACCCAGGATCTGTTCAACAAATATGTGAAGAACGCGGAAATATGACCCTGATGAGGGCAAATCCTAGGCCTAACCTAGACCTAACATCAGTTATCCTCAAAAATATTGACCGAAACCAGGTTTAATCGACTGTTTCAGTGTGCTACCACATTACTACGTCATCCAATCCAGAAAAAGCCCAGAAACTGGCCACCAAGTATGAGAAATATGCGAAAGTACGAGCCTGATGAGAGCAAATCCCAGACCTACCCCGGACCTAACTTGCGTTGTCCTCTAAAATATTGTTCGAAACCAGGTTTAATCGACTGTTTCAGTGTGGTACCACATTACTACCTGATCCAAACCAGAAAAATACCCAGGCTCTGTTCAACAAGTATGTGAAGAACGCGAAAATATGACCCTGATGAGGGCAAATTCCAGACCTATCCCAGACCTAACTTGCGCTGTCCTCTAAGATATTGATGGAAACCAGGTTTAATTGACTGTTTCAGTGTGGTGCCACATTACTACGTGATCCAATCCAGGAAAAGCCCTGGATCTAGCCATCAAGTATGAGTAACATGCGAAAGTATGAGCCTGATGAGGGCAAATCATAGACCTAACCCAGACCTAACATGCGTTATCCTCTAAAATATTTATCAAGACCAGGTTTAATTGAATATCTCAGTGTGGTACCACATTACTACAGGATCCAAACTAGAAAAAGCCCAGAATCTGGCCATCAAGTATGAGAAATATGCGAAAGTTCGAGCCTGATCAGGGCAAATCCCAGACCTATCCCGGACCTAACTTGCGTTGTCCTCTAAAATATTTATCAAGACCAGGTTTAATTGAATGTTTCAGTGTGGTACCACATTACTACGTGATCCAAACCACAAAAAACCCAGGATCCGTTCAACGAGTATGTGACGAATGCGAAAGTATGTGTATGATGAGGGCAAATCCCAGGCCTAACCTAGATCTAACATGCGTTATCCTCAAGAATATTGATCGAAACCAGGTTTAATGTACTGTTTCAGTGTGCTACCACATTACTACGTGATCCAAAGCAGAAAAAACCAAGGATCCGTTCAACAAGTATGTGAAGAATGCGAAAGGATGTGTCTGATGAGGGAAAATCCTAGGCCTAACCTAGACCTAACATGCGTTACCCACAAAAATATTTATCAAGACCAGGTTTAATTGAATGTTTCAGTGTGGTACCACATTACTACGTGATCCAAACAGGAAAAAACCCAGGATCTGTTCAACATGTATGTGGAAAATGCGAAAGTATGTGTCTGATGAGGGCAAGTCCCAGGCCTAACCACGACAGAACATGCGCTATCCTCTAAAATATTGATGGAAACCAGGTTTAATTGACTGTTTCAGTGTGGTACCACATTACTACGTGATCCAATCCAGAAAAAGCCCTGGAGCTAGCCATCAAGTATGAGTAAGATGCGAAAGTATGAGCCTGATGAGGGCAAATCCTAGACCTAACCCAGACCTAACATGCGTTATCCTTTAAAATATTTATCAAGACCAGGTTTAATGGACTGTTTCAGTGTGGTACCACATTACTACGTGATCCAAACCAGAACAAACCCAGGATCTGTTCAACAAGTATGTGAAAAACGCGAAACTATGAGCCTGATGAGGGCAAATCCCAGACCTATCCCAGACCTAATATGCGTTATCCTCTAAAATATTTATCAAGACCAGGTTTAATTGAATGTTTCAGTGTGGTACCACATTACTACGTGATCCAAACAGGAAAAAACCCAGGATCTGTTCAACAAGTATGTGGAGAATGCGAGAGTATGTGTCTGATGAGGGCAAATCCCAGGCCTAACCTAGACATGACATGCGTTATCCTCTAAAATATTGATCGAAACCAGGCTAAATGGACTGTCTCAGTGTGGTACCACATTACTACAGGATCCAAACTAGAAAAAGCCCAGAATCTGGCCATCAAGTATGAGAAATATGCGAAATTACGAGCCTGATGAGAGCAAATCCCAGACCTAACCATGACCTAACATGCGTTATTCTCTGAAATATTGATCGAAACCAGGTTTAATGGACTGTTTCAGTGTGCTACCACATTACTACGTCATCCAATCCAGAAAAAGCCCAGAAACTGGCCACCAAGTATGAGAAATATGCGAAAGTACGAGCCTGATGAGAGCAAATCCCAGACCTACCCCGGACCTAACTTGCGTTGTCCTCTAAAATATTGGTCGAAACCAGGTTTAATCGACTGTTTCAGTGTGGTACCACATTACTACCTGATCCAAACCAGAAAAATACCCAGGATCTGTTCAACAAGTATGTGAAGAACGCGAAAATATGACCCTGATGAGGGCAAATCCCAGACCTATCCCAGACCTAACTTGCGCTGTCCTCTAAGATATTCATGGAAACCAGGTTTAATTGACTGTTTCAGTGTGGTACCACATTACTACGTGATCCAATCCAGAAAAAGCCCTCGATCTAGCCATCAAGTATGAGTAACATACGAAAGTATGAGCCTGATGAGGGCAAATCATAGACCTAACCCAGACCTAACATGCGTTATCCTCTAAAATATTTATCAAGACCAGGTTTAATTGAATATCTCAGTGTGGTACCACATTACTACGTGATCCAAACCTGAAAAAATTCAGGATCTGTTCAACAAGTATGTGGAGAATGCGAGAGTATGTGTCTGATGAGGGCAAATCCCAGGCCTAACCTAGACATAACATGCGTTATCCTCTAAAATATTGATCGAAACCAGGTTAAATGGACTGTCTCAGTGTGGTACCACATTACTACAGGATCCAAACTAGAAAAAGCCCAGAATCTGGCCATCAAGTATGAGAAATATGCGAAATTACGAGCCTGATGAGAGCAAATCCCAGACCTAACCATGACCTAACATGCGTTATTCTCTGAAATATTGATCGAAACCAGGTTTAATGGACTGTTTCAGTGTGGTACCACATTACTACGTGATCCAAACCAGAAAAAACCCAGGATCTGTTCAACAAGTATGTGAAAAACGCGAAACTATGAGCCTGATGAGGGCAAATCCCAGGCCTAACCTAGATCTAACACGCGTTATCCTCAAGAATATTGATCGAAACCAGGTTTAATGTACTGTTTCAGTGTGCTACCACATTACTACGTGATCCAAAGCAGAAAAAACCAAGGATCCGTTCAACAAGTATGTGAAGAATGCGAAAGGATGTGTCTGATGAGGGAAAATCCCAGGCCTAACCTAGACCTAACATGCGTTACCCACAAAAATATTTATCAAGGCCAGGTTTAGTTGAATGTTTCAGTGTGGTACCACATTACTACGTGATCCAAACAGGAAAAAACCCAGGATCTGTTCAACATGTATGTGGAAAATGCGAAAGTATGTGTCTGATAAGGCAAGTCCCAGGCCTAACCACGACAGAACATGCGCTATCCTCTAAAATATTGATGGAAACCAGGTTTAATGGACTGTTTCAGTGTGGTGCCACAATACTACGGGATCCAAACCAGAAAAAGCCCAGAATCTGGCCACCAAGTATGAGAAATATGCGAAAGTACGAGACTGATCAGGGCAAATCCCAGACCTAACTTGCGTTGTCCTCTAAAATATTGATCGAAACCAGGTTTAATCGACTGTTTCAGTGTGGTACCACATTACTATGTGATCCAAACCAGAAAAAAACCCAGGATCTGTACAACAAGTATGTGACGAATGCGAAAGTATGAGCCTGACGAGGGCAAATCCCGGACCTATCCCAGACATAACCTGCGTTATCCTCTAAAATATTGATCGAAACCAGGTTTAATCTAATATTTCAGTGTGGTACCACATTACTACGTGATCCAAACAGGAAAAAACCCAGGATCTGTTCAACAAGTATGTGGAGAATGCGAGAGTATGTGTCGGATGAGGGCAAATCCCAGGCCTAACCTAGACATGACATGCGTTATCCTCTAAAATATTGATCGAAACCAGGCTAAATGGACTGTCTCAGTGTGGTACCACATTACTACAGGATCCAAACTAGAAAAAGCCCAGAATCTGGCCATCAAGTATGAGAAATATGCGAAATTACGAGCCTGATGAGAGCAAATCCCAGACCTAACCATGACCTAACATGCGTTATTCTCTGAAATATTGATCGAAACCAGGTTTAATGGACAGTTTCAGTGTGCTACCACATTACTACGTCATCCAATCCAGAAAAAGCCCAGAAACTGGCCACCAAGTATGAGAAATATGCGAAAGTACGAGCCTGATGAGAGCAAATCCCAGACCTACCCCGGACCTAACTTGCGTTGTCCTCTAAAATATTGGTCGAAACCAGGTTTAATCGACTGTTTCAGTGTGGTACCACATTACTACCTGATCCAAACCAGAAAAATACCCAGGATCTGTTCAACAAGTATGTGAAGAACGCGGAAATATGACCCTGGTGAGGGCAAATCCCAGGCCTAACCTAGACCTAACATGAGTTATCCTCAAAAATATTGACCGAAACAAGGTTTAATCGACTGTTTCAGTGTGGTACCACATTACTACCTGATCCAGACCAGAAAAATACCCAGGATCTGTTCAACAAGTATGTGAAGAACGCGAAAATATGACCCTGATGAGGGCAAATCCCAGACCTATACCAGACCTAACTTGCGTTGACCTCTAAAATATTGATGGAAACCAGGTTTAATTGACTGTTTCAGTGTGGTACCACATTTCTACGTGATCCAAACCAGAAAAATACCCAGGATCTGTTCAACAAATATGTGAAGAACGCGGAAATATGACCCTGATGAGGGCAAATCCTAGGCCTAACCTAGACCTAACATCAGTTATCCTCAAAAATATTGACCGAAACCAGGTTTAATCGACTGTTTCAGTGTGCTACCACATTACTACGTCATCCAATCCAGAAAAAGCCCAGAAACTGGCCACCAAGTATGAGAAATATGCGAAAGTACGAGCCTGATGAGAGCAAATCCCAGACCTACCCCGGACCTAACTTGCGTTGTCCTCTAAAATATTGTTCGAAACCAGGTTTAATCGACTGTTTCAGTGTGGTACCACATTACTACCTGATCCAAACCAGAAAAATACCCAGGATCTGTTCAACAAGTATGTGAAGAACGCGAAAATATGACCCTGATGAGGGCAAATTCCAGACCTATCCCAGACCTAACTTGCGCTGTCCTCTAAGATATTGATGGAAACCAGGTTTAATTGACTGTTTCAGTGTGGTACCACATTACTACGTGATCCAATCCAGGAAAAGCCCTGGATCTAGCCATCAAGTCTGAGTAACATGCGAAAGTATGAGCCTGATGAGGGCAAATCATAGACCTAACCCAGACCTAACATGCGTTATCCTCTAAAATATTTATCAAGACCAGGTTTAATTGAATATCTCAGTGTGGTACCACATTACTACAGGATCCAAACTAGAAAAAGCCCAGAATCTGGCCATCAAGTATGAGAAATATGCGAAAGTTCGAGCCTGATCAGGGCAAATCCCAGACCTATCCCGGACCTAACTTGCGTTGTCCTCTAAAATATTTATCAAGACCAGGTTTAATTGAATGTTTCAGTGTGGTACCACATTACTACGTGATCCAAACCACAAAAAACCCAGGATCCGTTCAACGAGTATGTGACGAATGCGAAAGTATGTGTATGATGAGGGCAAATCCCAGGCCTAACCTAGATCTAACATGCGTTATCCTCAAGAATATTGATCGAAACCAGGTTTAATGTACTGTTTCAGTGTGCTACCACATTACTACGTGATCCAAAGCAGAAAAAACCAAGGATCCGTTCAACAAGTATGTGAAGAATGCGAAAGGATGTGTCTGATGAGGGAAAATCCCAGGCCTAACCTAGACCTAACATGCGTTACCCACAAAAATATTTATCAAGACCAGGTTTAATTGAATGTTTCAGTGTGGTACCACATTACTACGTGATCCAAACAGGAAAAAACCCAGGATCTGTTCAACATGTATGTGGAAAATGCGAAAGTATGTGTCTGATGAGGGCAAGTCCCAGGCCTAACCACGACAGAACATGCGCTATCCTCTAAAATATTGATGGAAACCAGGTTTAATTGACTGTTTCAGTGTGGTACCACATTACTACGCGATCCAATCCAGAAAAAGCCCTGGAGCTAGCCATCAAGTATGAGTAAGATGCGAAAGTATGAGCCTGATGAGGGCAAATCCTAGACCTAACCCAGACCTAACATGCGTTATCCTTTAAAATATTTATCAAGACCAGGTTTAATGGACTGTTTCAGTGTGGTACCACATTACTACGTGATCCAAACCAGAACAAACCCAGGATCTGTTCAACAAGTATGTGAAAAACGCGAAACTATGAGCCTGATGAGGGCAAATCCCAGACCTATCCCAGACCTAATATGCGTTATCCTCTAAAATATTTATCAAGACCAGGTTTAATTGAATGTTTCAGTGTGGTACCACATTACTACGTGATCCAAACAGGAAAAAACCCAGGATCTGTTCAACAAGTATGTGGAGAATGCGAGAGTATGTGTCGGATGAGGGCAAATCCCAGGCCTAACCTAGACATGACATGCGTTATCCTCTAAAATATTGATCGAAACCAGGCTAAATGGACTGTCTCAGTGTGGTACCACATTACTACAGGATCCAAACTAGAAAAAGCCCAGAATCTGGCCATCAAGTATGAGAAATATGCGAAATTACGAGCCTGATGAGAGCAAATCCCAGACCTAACCATGACCTAACATGCGTTATTCTCTGAAATATTGATCGAAACCAGGTTTAATGGACTGTTTCAGTGTGCTACCACATTACTACGTCATCCAATCCAGAAAAAGCCCAGAAACTGGCCACCAAGTATGAGAAATATGCGAAAGTACGAGCCTGATGAGAGCAAATCCCAGACCTACCCCGGACCTAACTTGCGTTGTCCTCTAAAATATTGGTCGAAACCAGGTTTAATCGACTGTTTCAGTGTGGTACCACATTACTACCTGATCCAAACCAGAAAAATACCCAGGATCTGTTCAACAAGTATGTGAAGAACGCGAAAATATGACCCTGATGAGGGCAAATCCCAGACCTATCCCAGACCTAACTTGCGCTGTCCTCTAAGATATTCATGGAAACCAGGTTTAATTGACTGTTTCAGTGTGGTACCACATTACTACGTGATCCAATCCAGAAAAAGCCCTCGATCTAGCCATCAAGTATGAGTAACATGCGAAAGTATGAGCCTGATGAGGGCAAATCATAGACCTAACCCAGACCTAACATGCGTTATCCTCTAAAATATTTATCAAGACCAGGTTTAATTGAATATCTCAGTGTGGTACCACATTACTACGTGATCCAAACCTGAAAAAATTCAGGATCTGTTCAACAAGTATGTGGAGAATGCGAGAGTATGTGTCTGATGAGGGCAAATCCCAGGCCTAACCTAGACATAACATGCGTTATCCTCTAAAATATTGATCGAAACCAGGTTAAATGGACTGTCTCAGTGTGGTACCACATTACTACAGGATCCAAACTAGAAAAAGCCCAGAATCTGGCCATCAAGTATGAGAAATATGCGAAATTACGAGCCTGATGAGAGCAAATCCCAGACCTAACCATGACCTAACATGCGTTATTCTCTGAAATATTGATCGAAACCAGGTTTAATGGACTGTTTCAGTGTGGTACCACATTACTACGTGATCCAAACCAGAAAAAACCCAGGATCTGTTCAACAAGTATGTGAAAAACGCGAAACTATGAGCCTGATGAGGGCAAATCCCAGGCCTAACCTAGATCTAACATGCGTTATCCTCAAGAATATTGATCGAAACCAGGTTTAATGTACTGTTTCAGTGTGCTACCACATTACTACGTGATCCAAAGCAGAAAAAACCAAGGATCCGTTCAACAAGTATGTGAAGAATGCGAAAGGATGTGTCTGATGAGGGAAAATCCCAGGCCTAACCTAGACCTAACATGCGTTACCCACAAAAATATTTATCAAGGCCAGGTTTAATTGAATGTTTCAGTGTGGTACCACATTACTACGTGATCCAAACAGGAAAAAACCCAGGATCTGTTCAACATAATTGTGGAAAATGCGAAAGTATGTGTCTGATAAGGCAAGTCCCAGGCCTAACCACGACAGAACATGCGCTATCCTCTAAAATATTGATGGAAACCAGGTTTAATGGACTGTTGGAGTGTGGTACCACAATACTACGGGATCCAAACCAGAAAAAGCCCAGAATCTGGCCACCAAGTATGAGAAATATGCGAAAGTACGAGACTGATCAGGGCAAATCCCAGACCTAACTTGCGTTGTCCTCTAAAATATTGATCGAAACCAGGTTTAATCGACTGTTTCAGTGTGGTACCACATTACTATGTGATCCAAACCAGAAAAAAACCCAGGATCTGTACAACAAGTATGTGACGAATGCGAAAGTATGAGCCTGACGAGGGCAAATCCCGGACCTATCCCAGACATAACCTGCGTTATCCTCTAAAATATTGATCGAAACCAGGTTTAATCTAATATTTCAGTGTGGTACCACATTACTACGTGATCCAAACAGGAAAAAACCCAGGATCTGTTCAACAAGTATGTGGAGAATGCGAGAGTATGTGTCGGATGAGGGCAAATCCCAGGCCTAACCTAGACATGACATGCGTTATCCTCTAAAATATTGATCGAAACCAGGCTAAATGGACTGTCTCAGTGTGGTACCACATTACTACAGGATCCAAACTAGAAAAAGCCCAGAATCTGGCCATCAAGTATGAGAAATATGCGAAATTACGAGCCTGATGAGAGCAAATCCCAGACCTAACCATGACCTAACATGCGTTATTCTCTGAAATATTGATCGAAACCAGGTTTAATGGACTGTTTCAGTGTGCTACCACATTACTACGTCATCCAATCCAGAAAAAGCCCAGAAACTGGCCACCAAGTATGAGAAATATGCGAAAGTACGAGCCTGATGAGAGCAAATCCCAGACCTACCCCGGACCTAACTTGCGTTGTCCTCTAAAATATTGGTCGAAACCAGGTTTAATCGACTGTTTCAGTGTGGTACCACATTACTACCTGATCCAAACCAGAAAAATACCCAGGATCTGTTCAACAAGTATGTGAAGAACGCGAAAATATGACCCTGATGAGGGCAAATCCCAGACCTATCCCAGACCTAACTTGCGCTGTCCTCTAAGATATTCATGGAAACCAGGTTTAATTGACTGTTTCAGTGTGGTACCACATTACTACGTGATCCAATCCAGAAAAAGCCCTCGATCTAGCCATCAAGTATGAGTAACATGCGAAAGTATGAGCCTGATGAGGGCAAATCATAGACCTAACCCAGACCTAACATGCGTTATCCTCTAAAATATTTATCAAGACCAGGTTTAATTGAATATCTCAGTGTGGTACCACATTACTACAGGATCCAAACTAGAAAAAGCCCAGAATCTGGCCATCAAGTATGAGAAATATGCGAAAGTTCGAGCCTGATCAGGGCAAATCCCAGACCTATCCCGGACCTAACTTGCGTTGTCCTCTAAAATATTTATCAAGACCAGGTTTAATTGAATGTTTCAGTGTGGTACCACATTACTACGTGATCCAAACCACAAAAAACCCAGGATCCGTTCAACGAGTATGTGACGAATGCGAAAGTATGTGTATGATGAGGGCAAATCCCAGGCCTAACCTAGATCTAACATGCGTTATCCTCAAGAATATTGATCGAAACCAGGTTTAATGTACTGTTTCAGTGTGCTACCACATTACTACGTGATCCAAAGCAGATAAAACCAAGGATCCGTTCAACAAGTATGTGAAGAATGCGAAAGGATGTGTCTGATGAGGGAAAATCCCAGGCCTAACCTAGACCTAACATGCGTTACCCACAAAAATATTTATCAAGACCAGGTTTAATTGAATGTTTCAGTGTGGTACCACATTACTACGTGATCCAAACAGGAAAAAACCCAGGATCTGTTCAACATGTATGTGGAAAATGCGAAAGTATGTGTCTGATGAGGGCAAGTCCCAGGCCTAACCACGACAGAACATGCGCTATCCTCTAAAATATTGATGGAAACCAGGTTTAATTGACTGTTTCAGTGTGGTACCACATTACTACGCGATCCAATCCAGAAAAAGCCCTGGAGCTAGCCATCAAGTATGAGTAAGATGCGAAAGTATGAGCCTGATGAGGGCAAATCCTAGACCTAACCCAGACCTAACATGCGTTATCCTTTAAAATATTTATCAAGACCAGGTTTAATGGACTGTTTCAGTGTGGTACCACATTACTACGTGATCCAAACCAGAACAAACCCAGGATCTGTTCAACAAGTATGTGAAAAACGCGAAACTATGAGCCTGATGAGGGCAAATCCCAGACCTATCCCAGACCTAATATGCGTTATCCTCTAAAATATTTATCAAGACCAGGTTTAATTGAATGTTTCAGTGTGGTACCACATTACTACGTGATCCAAACAGGAAAAAACCCAGGATCTGTTCAACAAGTATGTGGAGAATGCGAGAGTATGTGTCGGATGAGGGCAAATCCCAGGCCTAACCTAGACATGACATGCGTTATCCTCTAAAATATTGATCGAAACCAGGCTAAATGGACTGTCTCAGTGTGGTACCACATTACTACAGGATCCAAACTAGAAAAAGCCCAGAATCTGGCCATCAAGTATGAGAAATATGCGAAATTACGAGCCTGATGAGAGCAAATCCCAGACCTAACCATAACCTAACATGCGTTATTCTCTGAAATATTGATCGAAACCAGGTTTAATGGACTGTTTCAGTGTGCTACCACATTACTACGTCATCCAATCCAGAAAAAGCCCAGAAACTGGCCACCAAGTATGAGAAATATGCGAAAGTACGAGCCTGATGAGAGCAAATCCCAGACCTACCCCGGACCTAACTTGCGTTGTCCTCTAAAATATTGGTCGAAACCAGGTTTAATCGACTGTTTCAGTGTGGTACCACATTACTACCTGATCCAAACCAGAAAAATACCCAGGATCTGTTCAACAAGTATGTGAAGAACGCGAAAATATGACCCTGATGAGGGCAAATCCCAGACCTATCCCAGACCTAACTTGCGCTGTCCTCTAAGATATTCATGGAAACCAGGTTTAATTGACTGTTTCAGTGTGGTACCACATTACTACGTGATCCAATCCAGAAAAAGCCCTCGATCTAGCCATCAAGTATGAGTAACATGCGAAAGTATGAGCCTGATGAGGGCAAATCATAGACCTAACCCAGACCTAACATGCGTTATCCTCTAAAATATTTATCAAGACCAGGTTTAATTGAATATCTCAGTGTGGTACCACATTACTACGTGATCCAAACCTGAAAAAATTCAGGATCTGTTCAACAAGTATGTGGAGAATGCGAGAGTATGTGTCTGATGAGGGCAAATCCCAGGCCTAACCTAGACATAACATGCGTTATCCTCTAAAATATTGATCGAAACCAGGTTAAATGGACTGTCTCAGTGTGGTACCACATTACTACAGGATCCAAACTAGAAAAAGCCCAGAATCTGGCCATCAAGTATGAGAAATATGCGAAATTACGAGCCTGATGAGAGCAAATCCCAGACCTAACCATGACCTAACATGCGTTATTCTCTGAAATATTGATCGAAACCAGGTTTAATGGACTGTTTCAGTGTGGTACCACATTACTACGTGATCCAAACCAGAAAAAACCCAGGATCTGTTCAACAAGTATGTGAAAAACGCGAAACTATGAGCCTGATGAGGGCAAATCCCAGGCCTAACCTAGATCTAACATGCGTTATCCTCAAGAATATTGATCGAAACCAGGTTTAATGTACTGTTTCAGTGTGCTACCACATTACTACGTGATCCAAAGCAGAAAAAACCAAGGATCCGTTCAACAAGTATGTGAAGAATGCGAAAGGATGTGTCTGATGAGGGAAAATCCCAGGCCTAACCTAGACCTAACATGCGTTACCCACAAAAATATTTATCAAGGCCAGGTTTAATTGAATGTTTCAGTGTGGTACCACATTACTACGTGATCCAAACAGGAAAAAACCCAGGATCTGTTCAACATGTATGTGGAAAATGCGAAAGTATGTGTCTGATAAGGCAAGTCCCAGGCCTAACCACGACAGAACATGCGCTATCCTCTAAAATATTGATGGAAACCAGGTTTAATGGACTGTTTCAGTGTGGTACCACAATACTACGGGATCCAAACCAGAAAAAGCCCAGAATCTGGCCACCAAGTATGAGAAATATGCGAAAGTACGAGACTGATCAGGGCAAATCCCAGACCTAACTTGCGTTGTCCTCTAAAATATTGATCGAAACCAGGTTTAATCGACTGTTTCAGTGTGGTACCACATTACTATGTGATCCAAACCAGAAAAAAACCCAGGATCTGTACAACAAGTATGTGACGAATGCGAAAGTATGAGCCTGACGAGGGCAAATCCCGGACCTATCCCAGACATAACCTGCGTTATCCTCTAAAATATTGATCGAAACCAGGTTTAATCTAATATTTCAGTGTGGTACCACATTACTACGTGATCCAAACAGGAAAAAACCCAGGATCTGTTCAACAAGTATGTGGAGAATGCGAGAGTATGTGTCTGATGAGGGCAAATCCCAGGCCTAACCTAGACATGACATGCGTTATCCTCTAAAATATTGATCGAAACCAGGCTAAATGGACTGTCTCAGTGTGGTACCACATTACTACAGGATCCAAACTAGAAAATCCCAGAATCTGGCCATCAAGTATGAGAAATATGCGAAATTACGAGCCTGATGAGAGCAAATCCCAGACCTAACCATGACCTAACATGCGTTATTCTCTGAAATATTGATCGAAACCAGGTTTAATGGACTGTTTCAGTGTGCTACCACATTACTACGTCATCCAATCCAGAAAAAGCCCAGAAACTGGCCACCAAGTATGAGAAATATGCGAAAGTACGAGCCTGATGAGAGCAAATCCCAGACCTACCCCGGACCTAACTTGCGTTGTCCTCTAAAATATTGGTCGAAACCAGGTTTAATCGACTGTTTCAGTGTGGTACCACATTACTACCTGATCCAAACCAGAAAAATACCCAGGATCTGTTCAACAAGTATGTGAAGAACGCGAAAATATGACCCTGATGAGGGCAAATCCCAGACCTATCCCAGACCTAACTTGCGCTGTCCTCTAAGATATTCATGGAAACCAGGTTTAATTGACTGTTTCAGTGTGGTACCACATTACTACGTGATCCAATCCAGAAAAAGCCCTCGATCTAGCCATCAAGTATGAGTAACATGCGAAAGTATGAGCCTGATGAGGGCAAATCATAGACCTAACCCAGACCTAACATGCGTTATCCTCTAAAATATTTATCAAGACCAGGTTTAATTGAATATCTCAGTGTGGTACCACATTACTACGTGATCCAAACCTGAAAAAATTCAGGATCTGTTCAACAAGTATGTGGAGAATGCGAGAGTATGTGTCTGATGAGGGCAAATCCCAGGCCTAACCTAGACATAACATGCGTTATCCTCTAAAATATTGATCGAAACCAGGTTAAATGGACTGTCTCAGTGTGGTACCACATTACTACAGGATCCAAACTAGAAAAAGCCCAGAATCTGGCCATCAAGTATGAGAAATATGCGAAATTACGAGCCTGATGAGAGCAAATCCCAGACCTAACCATGACCTAACATGCGTTATTCTCTGAAATATTGATCGAAACCAGGTTTAATGGACAGTTTCAGTGTGCTACCACATTACTACGTCATCCAATCCAGAGAAAGCCCAGAAACTGGCCACCAAGTATGAGAAATATGCGAAAGTACGAGCCTGATGAGAGCAAATCCCAGACCTACCCCGGACCTAACTTGCGTTGTCCTCTAAAATATTGGTCGAAACCAGGTTTAATCGACTGTTTCAGTGTGGTACCACATTACTACCTGATCCAAACCAGAAAAATACCCAGGATCTGTTCAACAAGTATGTGAAGAACGCGGAAATATGACCCTGGTGAGGGCAAATCCCGGGCCTAACCTTGACCTAACATGAGTTATCCTCAAAAATATTGACCGAAACAAGGTTTAATCGACTGTTTCAGTGTGGTACCACATTACTACCTGATCCAGACCAGAAAAATACCCAGGATCTGTTCAACAAGTATGTGAAGAACGCGAAAATATGACCCTGATGAGGGCAAATCCCAGACCTATACCAGACCTAACTTGCGTTGACCTCTCAAATATTGATGGAAACCAGGTTTAATTGACTGTTTCAGTGTGGTACCACATTTCTACGTGATCCAAACCAGAAAAATACCCAGGATCTGTTCAACAAATATGTGAAGAACGCGGAAATATGACCCTGATGAGGGCAAATCCTAGGCCTAACCTAGACCTAACATCAGTTATCCTCAAAAATATTGACCGAAACCAGGTTTAATCGACTGTTTCAGTGTGCTACCACATTACTACGTCATCCAATCCAGAAAAAGCCCAGAAACTGGCCACCAAGTATGAGAAATATGCGAAAGTACGAGCCTGATGAGAGCAAATCCCAGACCTACCCCGGACCTAACTTGCGTTGTCCTCTAAAATATTGTTCGAAACCAGGTTTAATCGACTGTTTCAGTGTGGTACCACATTACTACCTGATCCAAACCAGAAAAATACCCAGGATCTGTTCAACAAGTATGTGAAGAACGCGAAAATATGACCCTGATGAGGGCAAATTCCAGACCTATCCCAGACCTAACTTGCGCTGTCCTCTAAGATATTGATGGAAACCAGGTATAATTGACTGTTTCAGTGTGGTACCACATTACTACGTGATCCAATCCAGGAAGAGCCCTGGATCTAGCCATCAAGTCTGAGTAACATGCGAAAGTATGAGCCTGATGAGGGCAAATCATAGACCTAACCCAGACCTAACATGCGTTATCCTCTAAAATATTTATCAAGACCAGGTTTAATTGAATATCTCAGTGTGGTACCACATTACTACAGGATCCAAACTAGAAAAAGCCCAGAATCTGGCCATCAAGTATGAGAAATATGCGAAAGTTCGAGCCTGATCAGGGCAAATCCCAGACCTATCCCGGACCTAACTTGCGTTGTCCTCTAAAATATTTATCAAGACCAGGTTTAATTGAATGTTTCAGTGTGGTACCACATTACTACGTGATCCAAACCACAAAAAACCCAGGATCCGTTCAGCGAGTATGTGACGAATGCGAAAGTATGTGTATGATGAGGGCAAATCCCAGGCCTAACCTAGACCTAACATGCGTTACCCACAAAAATATATATCAAGACCAGGTTTAATTGAATGTTTCAGTGTGGTACCACATTACTACGTGATCCAAACAGGAAAAAACCCAGGATCTGTTCAACATGTATGTGGAAAATGCGAAAGTATGTGTCTGATAAGGCAAGTCCCAGGCCTAACCACGACAGAACATGCGCTATCCTCTAAAATATTGATGGAAACCAGGTTTAATGGACTGTTTCAGTGTGGTACCACAATACTACGGGATCCAAACCAGAAAAAGCCCAGAATCTGGCCACCAAGTATGAGAAATATGCGAAAGTACGAGACTGATCAGGGCAAATCCCAGACCTAACTTGCGTTGTCCTCTAAAATATTGATCGAAACCAGGTTTAATCGACTGTTTCAGTGTGGTACCACATTACTATGTGATCCAAACCAGAAAAAAACCCAGGATCTGTACAACAAGTATGTGACGAATGCGAAAATATGACCCTGATGAGGGCAAATCCCAGACCTATCCCAGACCTAACTTGCGCTGTCCTCTAAGATATTCATGGAAACCAGGTTTAATTGACTGTTTCAGTGTGGTACCACATTACTACGTGATCCAATCCAGAAAAAGCCCTCGATCTAGCCATCAAGTATGAGTAACATGCGAAAGTATGAGCCTGATGAGGGCAAATCATAGACCTAACCCAGACCTAACATGCGTTATCCTCTAAAATATTTATCAAGACCAGGTTTAATTGAATATCTCAGTGTGGTACCACATTACTACGTGATCCAAACCTGAAAAAATTCAGGATCTGTTCAACAAGTATGTGGAGAATGCGAGAGTATGTGTCTGATGAGGGCAAATCCCAGGCCTAACCTAGACATAACATGCGTTATCCTCTAAAATATTGATCGAAACCAGGTTAAATGGACTGTCTCAGTGTGGTACCACATTACTACAGGATCCAAACTAGAAAAAGCCCAGAATCTGGCCATCAAGTATGAGAAATATGCGAAATTACGAGCCTGATGAGAGCAAATCCCAGACCTAACCATGACCTAACATGCGTTATTCTCTGAAATATTGATCGAAACCAGGTTTAATGGACTGTTTCAGTGTGGTACCACATTACTACGTGATCCAAACCAGAAAAAACCCAGGATCTGTTCAACAAGTATGTGAAAAACGCGAAACTATGAGCCTGATGAGGGCAAATCCCAGACCTATCCCAGACCTAACATGCGTTATCCTCTAAAATATTTATCAAGCCCAGGTTTAATTGAATGTTTCAGTGTGGTACCACATTACTACGTGATCCAAACCACAAAAAACCCAGGATCCGTTCAACGAGTATGTGACGAATGCGAAAGTATGTGTATGATGAGGGCAAATCCCAGGCCTAACCTAGATCTAACATGCGTTATCCTCAAGAATATTGATCGAAACCAGGTTTAATGGACTGTTTCAGTGTGCTACCACATTACTACGTGATCCAAAGCAGAAAAAACCAAGGATCCTTCAACAAGTATGTGAAGAATGCGAAAGGATGTGTCTGATGAGGGAAAATCCCAGGCCTAACCTAGACCTAACATGCGTTACCCTCAAAAATATTTATCAAGACCAGGTTTAATTGAATGTGTCAGTGTGGTACCACATTACTACGTGATCCAAACAGGAAAAAACCCAGGATCTGTTCAACATGTATGTGGAAAATGCGAAAGTATGTGTATGATGAGGGCAAGTCCCAGGCCTAACCTAGACATAACATGCGTTGTCCTCTAAAATATTGATCGAAACCAGGTTTAATGGACTGTTTCAGTGTGGTACCACAATACTACGGGATCCAAACCAGAAAAAGCCCAGAATCTGGCCACCAAGTATGAGAAATATGCGAAAGTACGAGACTGATCAGGGCAAATCCCAGACCTATCCCAGACCTAACTTGCGTTGTCCTCTAAAATATTGATCGAAACCAGGTTTGATCGACTGTTTCAGTGTGGTACCACATTACTATGTGATCCAAACCAGAAAAAAACCCAGGATCTGTACAACAAGTATGTGACGAATGCGAAAGTATGAGCCTGACGAGGGCAAATCCCGGACCTATCCCAGACATAACTTGCGTTATCCTCTAAAATATTGATCGAAACCAGGTTTAATCGACTGTTTCAGTGTGGTACCACATTACTACGTGATCCAAACCAGAAAAATACCCAGGATCTGTTCAACAAGTATGTGAAGAACGCGGAAATATGACCCTGATGAGGGCAAATCCCGGGCTTAACCTAGACCTAACATGAGTTATCCTCAAAAATATTGATCGTAACCAGGTTTAATCGACTGTTTCAGTGTGGTACCACATTACTACCTGATCCAAACCAGAAAAATACCCAGGATCTGTTCAACAAGTATGTGAAGAACGCGAAAATATGACCCTGATGAGGGCAAATCCCAGACCTATACCAGACCTAACAAGCGTTATCCCCAAAAATATTGATCAAAACCAGGTTTAATGGACTGTTTCAGTGTGGTACCACATTACTACGTGATCCAAACTAGAAAAAACCCAGGATCTGTTCAACAAGTATGTGAAAAACGCGAAAGTATGACCCTGATGAGGGCAAATCCCGGGCCTAACCTAGACCTAACATGTATTATCCTCTAAAATATTGATCGAAACCAGGTTTAATGTACTGTTTCAGTGTGGTACCACATTACTATGTGATCCAAACCAGAAAAAACCCAGGATCTGTTCAAGAACTATGTGAAAAACGCGAAAGTATGAGCCTGATGAGGGCGAATCCCAGACCTATCCCAGACCTAACTTACGTTGTCCTCTAAAATATTGATCGAAACCAGGTTTAATCGACTGTTTCAGTGTGGTACCACATTACTATGTGATCCAAACCAGAAAAAACCCGGAATCCGTTCAACAAGTATGTGAAGAATGCGAAAGTATGAGCCTGACGAGGGCAAATCCCGGACCTATCCCAGACATAACTTGCGTTATCCTCAAAAATATTGATCGAAACCAGGTTTAATCGACTGTTTCAGTGTGGTACCACATTACTACCTGATCCAAACCAGAAAAATACCCAGGATCTGTTCAACAAGTATGTGAAGAACGCGAAAGTATGGCCCTGATGAGGGCAAATCCCAGACCTATCCCAGACCTAACTTGCGTTATCCTCAAAAATATTGATCGAAACCAGGTTTAATCGACTGTTTCAGTGTGGTACCACATTACTACCTGATCCAAACCAGAAAAATACCCAGGATCTGTTCAACAAGTATGTGAAGAACGCGAAAGTATGGCCCTGATGAGGGCAAATCCCAGACCTATCCCAGACCTAACTTGCGTTGTCCTCTAAAATATTGATCGAAACCAGGTTTAATGCACTGTTTCAGTGTGGTACCACAATACTACGGGATCCAAACCAGAAAAAGCCCAGAATCTGGCCACCAAGTATGAGAAATATGCGAAAGTACGAGCCTGATCAGGGCAAATCCCAGACCTATCCCAGACCTAACTTGCGTTGTCCTCTAAAATATTGATCGAAACCAGGTTTAATCGACTGTTTCAGTGTGGTACCACATTACTATGTGATCCAAACCAGAAAAAAGCCCAGGATCTGTACAACAAGTATGTGAAGAACGCGGAAATAGGACCCTGATGAGGGCAAATCCCGGGCCTAACCTAGACCTAACATGAGTTATCCTTAAAAATATTGACCGAAACCAGGTTTAATCGGCTGTTTCAGAGTGGTACCACATTACTACCTGATCCAAACCAGAAAAATACCCAGGATCTGTTCAACAAGTATGTGAAGAACGCGAAAATATGACCCTGATGAGGGCAAATCCCAGACCTATACCAGACCTAACTTGCGTTATCCTCTAAAATATTGATCGAAACCAGGTTTAATCGACTCTTTCAGTGTGGTACCACATTACTACCTGATCCAAACCAGAAAAATACCCAGGATCTGTTCAACAAGTATGTGAAGAACGCGAAAATATGACCCTGATGAGGGCAAATCCCAGACCTATACCAGACCTAACAAGCGTCATCCCCAAAAATATTGATCAAAACCAGGTTTAATGGACTGTTTCAGTGTGGTACCACATTACTACGTGATCCAAACTAGAAAAAACCCAGGATCTGTTCAACAAGTATGTGAAAAACGCGAAAGTATGACCCTGATGAGGGCAAATCCCGGGCCTAACCTAGACCTAACATGCATTATCCTCTAAAATATTGATCGAAACCTGGTTTAATGTACTGTTTCAGTGTGGTACCACATTACTATGTGATCCAAACCAGAAAAAACCCAGGATCTGTTCAAGAAGTATGTGAAAAACGCGAAAGTATGAGCCTGATGAGGGCGAATCCCAGACCTATCCCAGACCTAACTTGCGTTGTCCTCTAAAATATTGATGGAAACCAGGTTTAATCGACTGTTTCAGTGTGGTACCACATTACTATGTGATCCAAACCAGAAAAAACCCGGAATCCGTTCAACAAGTATGTGAAGAATGCGAAAGTATGTGTCTGATGAGGGCAAATCCCAGGCCTATCCTAGACAGAACATGCGTTATCCTCTAAAATATTGATCGGAACCGGGTTTTATGGACTGTTTCTGTGTGCTACCACATTACTATGTGATCCAAACCAGAAAAAAACCCAGGATCTGTACAACAAGTATGTGAAGAATGCGAAAGTATGAGCATGACGAGGGCAAATCCCGGACCTATCCCAGACATAACTTGCGTTATCCTCAAAAATATTGATCGAAACCAGGTTTAATCGACTGTTTCAGTGTGGTACCACATTACTACGTGATCCAAACCAGAAAAATACCCAGGATCTGTTCAACAAGTATGTGAAGAACGCGGAAATATGACCCTGATGAGGGCAAATCCCGGGCTTAACCTAGACCTAACATGAGTTATCCTCAAAAATATTGATCGAAACCAGGTTTAATCGACTGTTTCAGTGTGGTACCACATTACTACCTGATCCAAACCAGAAAAATACCCAGGATCTGTTCAACAAGTATGTGAAGAACGCGAAAATATGACCCTGATGAGGGCAAATCCCAGACCTATCCCAGACCTAACTTGCGCTGTCCTCTAAGATATTCATGGAAACCAGGTTTAATTGACTGTTTCAGTGTGGTACCACATTACTACGTGATCCAATCCAGAAAAAGCCCTCGATCTAGCCATCAAGTATGAGTAACATGCGAAAGTATGAGCCTGATGAGGGCAAATCATAGACCTAACCCAGACCTAACATGCGTTATCCTCTAAAATATTTATCAAGACCAGGTTTAATTGAATATCTCAGTGTGGTACCACATTACTACGTGATCCAAACCTGAAAAAATTCAGGATCTGTTCAACAAGTATGTGGAGAATGCGAGAGTATGTGTCTGATGAGGGCAAATCCCAGGCCTAACCTAGACATAACATGCGTTATCCTCTAAAATATTGATCGAAACCAGGTTAAATGGACTGTCTCAGTGTGGTACCACATTACTACAGGATCCAAACTAGAAAAAGCCCAGAATCTGGCCATCAAGTATGAGAAATATGCGAAATTACGAGCCTGATGAGAGCAAATCCCAGACCTAACCATGACCTAACATGCGTTATTCTCTGAAATATTGATCGAAACCAGGTTTAATGGACTGTTTCAGTGTGGTACCACATTACTACGTGATCCAAACCAGAAAAAACCCAGGATCTGTTCAACAAGTATGTGAAAAACGCGAAACTATGAGCCTGATGAGGGCAAATCCCAGACCTATCCCAGACCTAACATGCGTTATCCTCTAAAATATTTATCAAGCCCAGGTTTAATTGAATGTTTCAGTGTGGTACCACATTACTACGTGATCCAAACCACAAAAAACCCAGGATCCGTTCAACGAGTATGTGACGAATGCGAAAGTATGTGTATGATGAGGGCAAATCCCAGGCCTAACCTAGATCTAACATGCGTTATCCTCAAGAATATTGATCGAAACCAGGTTTAATGGACTGTTTCAGTGTGCTACCACATTACTACGTGATCCAAAGCAGAAAAAACCAAGGATCCTTCAACAAGTATGTGAAGAATGCGAAAGGATGTGTCTGATGAGGGAAAATCCCAGGCCTAACCTAGACCTAACATGCGTTACCCTCAAAAATATTTATCAAGACCAGGTTTAATTGAATGTGTCAGTGTGGTACCACATTACTACGTGATCCAAACAGGAAAAAACCCAGGATCTGTTCAACATGTATGTGGAAAATGCGAAAGTATGTGTATGATGAGGGCAAGTCCCAGGCCTAACCTAGACATAACATGCGTTGTCCTCTAAAATATTGATCGAAACCAGGTTTAATGGACTGTTTCAGTGTGGTACCACAATACTACGGGATCCAAACCAGAAAAAGCCCAGAATCTGGCCACCAAGTATGAGAAATATGCGAAAGTACGAGACTGATCAGGGCAAATCCCAGACCTATCCCAGACCTAACTTGCGTTGTCCTCTAAAATATTGATCGAAACCAGGTTTGATCGACTGTTTCAGTGTGGTACCACATTACTATGTGATCCAAACCAGAAAAAAACCCAGGATCTGTACAACAAGTATGTGACGAATGCGAAAGTATGAGCCTGACGAGGGCAAATCCCGGACCTATCCCAGACATAACTTGCGTTATCCTCTAAAATATTGATCGAAACCAGGTTTAATCGACTGTTTCAGTGTGGTACCACATTACTACGTGATCCAAACCAGAAAAATACCCAGGATCTGTTCAACAAGTATGTGAAGAACGCGGAAATATGACCCTGATGAGGGCAAATCCCGGGCTTAACCTAGACCTAACATGAGTTATCCTCAAAAATATTGATCGAAACCAGGTTTAATCGACTGTTTCAGTGTGGTACCACATTACTACCTGATCCAAACCAGAAAAATACCCAGGATCTGTTCAACAAGTATGTGAAGAACGCGAAAATATGACCCTGATGAGGGCAAATCCCAGACCTATACCAGACCTAACAAGCGTTATCCCCAAAAATATTGATCAAAACCAGGTTTAATGGACTGTTTCAGTGTGGTACCACATTACTACGTGATCCAAACTAGAAAAAACCCAGGATCTGTTCAACAAGTATGTGAAAAACGCGAAAGTATGACCCTGATGAGGGCAAATCCCGGGCCTAACCTAGACCTAACATGTATTATCCTCTAAAATATTGATCGAAACCAGGTTTAATGTACTGTTTCAGTGTGGTACCACATTACTATGTGATCCAAACCAGAAAAAACCCAGGATCTGTTCAAGAACTATGTGAAAAACGCGAAAGTATGAGCCTGATGAGGGCGAATCCCAGACCTATCCCAGACCTAACTTACGTTGTCCTCTAAAATATTGATCGAAACCAGGTTTAATCGACTGTTTCAGTGTGGTACCACATTACTATGTGATCCAAACCAGAAAAAACCCGGAATCCGTTCAACAAGTATGTGAAGAATGCGAAAGTATGAGCCTGACGAGGGCAAATCCCGGACCTATCCCAGACATAACTTGCGTTATCCTCAAAAATATTGATCGAAACCAGGTTTAATCGACTGTTTCAGTGTGGTACCACATTACTACCTGATCCAAACCAGAAAAATACCCAGGATCTGTTCAACAAGTATGTGAAGAACGCGAAAGTATGGCCCTGATGAGGGCAAATCCCAGACCTATCCCAGACCTAACTTGCGTTATCCTCAAAAATATTGATCGAAACCAGGTTTAATCGACTGTTTCAGTGTGGTACCACATTACTACCTGATCCAAACCAGAAAAATACCCAGGATCTGTTCAACAAGTATGTGAAGAACGCGAAAGTATGGCCCTGATGAGGGCAAATCCCAGACCTATCCCAGACCTAACTTGCGTTGTCCTCTAAAATATTGATCGAAACCAGGTTTAATGCACTGTTTCAGTGTGGTACCACAATACTACGGGATCCAAACCAGAAAAAGCCCAGAATCTGGCCACCAAGTATGAGAAATATGCGAAAGTACGAGCCTGATCAGGGCAAATCCCAGACCTATCCCAGACCTAACTTGCGTTGTCCTCTAAAATATTGATCGAAACCAGGTTTAATCGACTGTTTCAGTGTGGTACCACATTACTATGTGATCCAAACCAGAAAAAAACCCAGGATCTGTACAACAAGTATGTGAAGAACGCGGAAATAGGACCCTGATGAGGGCAAATCCCGGGCCTAACCTAGACCTAACATGAGTTATCCTTAAAAATATTGACCGAAACCAGGTTTAATCGGCTGTTTCAGAGTGGTACCACATTACTACCTGATCCAAACCAGAAAAATACCCAGGATCTGTTCAACAAGTATGTGAAGAACGCGAAAATATGACCCTGATGAGGGCAAATCCCAGACCTATACCAGACCTAACTTGCGTTATCCTCTAAAATATTGATCGAAACCAGGTTTAATCGACTCTTTCAGTGTGGTACCACATTACTACCTGATCCAAACCAGAAAAATACCCAGGATCTGTTCAACAAGTATGTGAAGAACGCGAAAATATGACCCTGATGAGGGCAAATCCCAGACCTATACCAGACCTAACAAGCGTCATCCCCAAAAATATTGATCAAAACCAGGTTTAATGGACTGTTTCAGTGTGGTACCACATTACTACGTGATCCAAACCAGAAAAAACCCAGGATCTGTTCAACAAGTATGTGAAAAACGCGAAAGTATGACCCTGATGAGGGCAAATCCCGGGCCTAACCTAGACCTAACATGCATTATCCTCTAAAATATTGATCGAAACCTGGTTTAATGTACTGTTTCAGTGTGGTACCACATTACTATGTGATCCAAACCAGAAAAAACCCAGGATCTGTTCAAGAAGTATGTGAAAAACGCGAAAGTATGAGCCTGATGAGGGCGAATCCCAGACCTATCCCAGACCTAACTTGCGTTGTCCTCTAAAATATTGATGGAAACCAGGTTTAATCGACTGTTTCAGTGTGGTACCACATTACTATGTGATCCAAACCAGAAAAAACCCGGAATCCGTTCAACAAGTATGTGAAGAATGCGAAAGTATGTGTCTGATGAGGGCAAATCCCAGGCCTATCCTAGACAGAACATGCGTTATCCTCTAAAATATTGATCGGAACCGGGTTTTATGGACTGTTTCTGTGTGCTACCACATTACTATGTGATCCAAACCAGAAAAAAACCCAGGATCTGTACAACAAGTATGTGAAGAATGCGAAAGTATGAGCATGACGAGGGCAAATCCCGGACCTATCCCAGACATAACTTGCGTTATCCTCAAAAATATTGATCGAAACCAGGTTTAATCGACTGTTTCAGTGTGGTACCACATTACTACGTGATCCAAACCAGAAAAATACCCAGGATCTGTTCAACAAGTATGTGAAGAACGCGGAAATATGACCCTGATGAGGGCAAATCCCGGGCTTAACCTAGACCTAACATGAGTTATCCTCAAAAATATTGATCGAAACCAGGTTTAATCGACTGTTTCAGTGTGGTACCACATTACTACCTGATCCAAACCAGAAAAATACCCAGGATCTGTTCAACAAGTATGTGAAGAACGCGAAAATATGACCCTGATGAGGGCAAATCCCAGACCTATACCAGACCTAACAAGCGTCATCCCCAAAAATATTGATCAAAACCAGGTTTAATGGACTGTTTCAGTGTGGTACCACATTACTACGTGATCCAAACTAGAAAAAACCCAGGATCTGTTCAACAAGTATGTGAAAAACGCGAAAGTATGACCCTGATGAGGGCAAATCCCGGGCCTAACCTAGACCTAACATGTATTATCCTCTAAAATATTGATCGAAACCAGGTTTAATGTACTGTTTCAGTGTGGTACCACATTACTATGTGATCCAAACCAGAAAAAACCCAGGATCTGTTCAAGAACTATGTGAAAAACGCGAAAGTATGAGCCTGATGAGGGCGAATCCCAGACCTATCCCAGACCTAACTTACGTTGTCCTCTAAAATATTGATCGAAACCAGGTTTAATCGACTGTTTCAGTGTGGTACCACATTACTATGTGATCCAAACCAGAAAAAACCCGGAATCCGTTCAACAAGTATGTGAAGAATGCGAAAGTATGTGTCTGATGAGGGCAAATCCCAGGCCTATCCTAGACAGAACATGCGTTATCCTCTAAAATATTGATCGAAACCAGGCTAAATGGACTGTCTCAGTGTGGTACCACATTACTACAGGATCCAAACTAGAAAAAGCCCAGAATCTGGCCATCAAGTATGAGAAATATGCGAAAGTACGAGCCTGATGAGAGCAAATCCCAGACCTACCCCGGACCTAACTTGCGTTGTCCTCTAAAATATTGTTCGAAACCAGGTTTAATCGACTGTTTCAGTGTGGTACCACATTACTACCTGATCCAAACCAGAAAAATACCCAGGATCTGTTCAACAAGTATGTGAAGAACGCGAAAATATGACCCTGATGAGGGCAAATTCCAGACCTATCCCAGACCTAATTTGCGCTGTCCTCTAAGATATTGATGGAAACCAGGTTTAATTGACTGTTTCAGTGTGGTACCACATTACTACGTGATCCAATCCAGGAAAAGCCCTGGATCTAGCCATCAGGTATGAGTAACATGCGAAAGTATGAGCCTGATGAGGGCAAATCATAGACCTAACCCAGACCTAACATGCGTTATCCTCTAAAATATTTATCAAGACCAGGTTTAATTGAATATCTCAGTGTGGTACCACATTACTACAGGATCCAAACTAGAAAAAGCCCAGAATCTGGCCATCAAGTATGAGAAATATGCGAAAGTTCGAGCCTGATCAGGGCAAATCCCAGACCTATCCCGGACCTAACTTGCGTTGTCCTCTAAAATATTTATCAAGACCAGGTTTAATTGAATGTTTCAGTGTGGTACCACATTACTACGTGATCCAAACCACAAAAAACCCAGGATCCGTTCAACGAGTATGTGACGAATGCGAAAGTATGTGTATGATGAGGGCAAATCCCAGGCCTAACCTAGATCTAACATGCGTTATCCTCAAGAATATTGATCGAAACCAGGTTTAATGTACTGTTTCAGTGTGCTACCACATTACTACGTGATCCAAAGCAGAAAAAACCAAGGATCCGTTCAACAAGTATGTGAAGAATGCGAAAGGATGTGTCTGATGAGGGAAAATCCCAGGACTAACCTAGACCTAACATGCGTTACCCACAAAAATATATATCAAGACCAGGTTTAATTGAATGTTTCAGTGTGGTACCACATTACTACGTGATCCAAACAGGAAAAAACCCAGGATCTGTTCAACATGTATGTGGAAAATGCGAAAGTATGTGTCTGATAAGGCAAGTCCCAGGCCTAACCACGACAGAACATGCGCTATCCTCTAAAATATTGCTGGAAACCAGGTTTAATGGACTGTTTCAGTGTGGTACCACAATACTACGGGATCCAAACCAGAAAAAGCCCAGAATCTGGCCACCAAGTATGAGAAATATGCGAAAGTACGAGACTGATCAGGGCAAATCCCAGACCTAACTTGCGTTGTCCTCTAAAATATTGATCGAAACCAGGTTTAATCGACTGTTTCAGTGTGGTACCACATTACTATGTGATCCAAACCAGAAAAAAACCCAGGATCTGTACAACAAGTATGTGACGAATGCGAAAGTATGAGCCTGACGAGGGCAATTCCCGGACCTATCCCAGACATAACCTGCGTTATCCTCTAAAATATTGATCGAAACCAGGTTTAATCTAATATTTCAGTGTGGTACCACATTACTACGTGATCCAAACAGGAAAAAACCCAGGATCCGTTCAACAAGTATGTGGAGAATGCGAGAGTATGTGTCGGATGAGGGCAAATCCCAGGCCTAACATCGACATGATATGCGTTATCCTCTAAAATATTGATCGAAACCAGGCTAAATGGACTGTCTCAGTGTGGTACCACATTACTACAGGATCCAAACTAGAAAAAGCCCAGAATCTGGCCATCAAGTATGAGAAATATGCGAAATTACGAGCCTGATGAGAGCAAATCCCAGACCTAACCATGACCTAACATGCGTTATTCTCTGAAATATTGATCGAAACCAGGTTTAATGGACTGTTTCAGTGTGCTACCACATTACTACGTCATCCAATCCAGAAAAAGCCCAGAAACTGGCCACCAAGTATGAGAAATATGCGAAAGTACGAGCCTGATGAGAGCAAATCCCAGACCTACCCCGGACCTAACTTGCGTTGTCCTCTAAAATATTGGTCGAAACCAGGTTTAATCGACTGTTTCAGTGTGGTACCACATTACTACCTGATCCAAACCAGAAAAATACCCAGGATCTGTTCAACAAGTATGTGAAGAACGCGAAAATATGACCCTGATGAGGGCAAATCCCAGACCTATCCCAGACCTAACTTGCGCTGTCCTCTAAGATATTCATGGAAACCAGGTTTAATTGACTGTTTCAGTGTGGTACCACATTACTACGTGATCCAATCCAGAAAAAGCCCTCGATCTAGCCATCAAGTATGAGTAACATGCGAAAGTATGAGCCTGATGAGGGCAAATCATAGACCTAACCCAGACCTAACATGCGTTATCCTCTAAAATATTTATCAAGACCAGGTTTAATTGAATATCTCAGTGTGGTACCACATTACTACGTGATCCAAACCTGAAAAAATTCAGGATCTGTTCAACAAGTATGTGGAGAATGCGAGAGTATGTGTCTGATGAGGGCAAATCCCAGGCCTAACCTAGACATAACATGCGTTATCCTCTAAAATATTGATCGAAACCAGGTTAAATGGACTGTCTCAGTGTGGTACCACATTACTACAGGATCCAAACTAGAAAAAGCCCAGGATCTGTTCAACAAGTATGTGAAAAACGCGAAACTATGAGCCTGATGAGGGCAAATCCCAGACCTATCCCAGACCTAACATGCGTTATCCTCTAAAATATTTATCAAGCCCAGGTTTAATTGAATGTTTCAGTGTGGTACCACATTACTACGTGATCCAAACCACAAAAAACCCAGGATCCGTTCAACGAGTATGTGACGAATGCGAAAGTATGTGTATGATGAGGGCAAATCCCAGGCCTAACCTAGATCTAACATGCGTTATCCTCAAGAATATTGATCGAAACCAGGTTTAATGGACTGTTTCAGTGTGCTACCACATTACTACGTGATCCAAAGCAGAAAAAACCAAGGATCCTTCAACAAGTATGTGAAGAATGCGAAAGGATGTGTCTGATGAGGGAAAATCCCAGGCCTAACCTAGACCTAACATGCGTTACCCTCAAAAATATTTATCAAGACCAGGTTTAATTGAATGTGTCAGTGTGGTACCACATTACTACGTGATCCAAACAGGAAAAAACCCAGGATCTGTTCAACATGTATGTGGAAAATGCGAAAGTATGTGTATGATGAGGGCAAGTCCCAGGCCTAACCTAGACATAACATGCGTTGTCCTCTAAAATGTTGATCGAAACCAGGTTTAATGGACTGTTTCAGTGTGGTACCACAATACTACGGGATCCAAACCAGAAAAAGCCCAGAATCTGGCCACCAAGTATGAGAAATATGCGAAAGTACGAGACTGATCAGGGCAAATCCCAGACCTATCCCAGACCTAACTTGCGTTGTCCTCTAAAATATTGATCGAAACCAGGTTTGATCGACTGTTTCAGTGTGGTACCACATTACTATGTGATCCAAACCAGAAAAAAACCCAGGATCTGTACAACAAGTATGTGACGAATGCGAAAGTATGAGCCTGACGAGGGCAAATCCCGGACCTATCCCAGACATAACTTGCGTTATCCTCTAAAATATTGATCGAAACCAGGTTTAATCGACTGTTTCAGTGTGGTACCACATTACTACGTGATCCAAACCAGAAAAATACCCAGGATCTGTTCAACAAGTATGTGAAGAACGCGGAAATATGACCCTGATGAGGGCAAATCCCGGGCTTAACCTAGACCTAACATGAGTTATCCTCAAAAATATTGATCGAAACCAGGTTTAATCGACTGTTTCAGTGTGGTACCACATTACTACCTGATCCAAACCAGAAAAATACCCAGGATCTGTTCAACAAGTATGTGAAGAACGCGAAAATATGACCCTGATGAGGGCAAATCCCAGACCTATACCAGACCTAACAAGCGTTATCCCCAAAAATATTGATCAAAACCAGGTTTAATGGACTGTTTCAGTGTGGTACCACATTACTACGTGATCCAAACTAGAAAAAACCCAGGATCTGTTCAACAAGTATGTGAAAAACGCGAAAGTATGACCCTGATGAGGGCAAATCCCGGGCCTAACCTAGACCTAACATGTATTATCCTCTAAAATATTGATCGAAACCAGGTTTAATGTACTGTTTCAGTGTGGTACCACATTACTATGTGATCCAAACCAGAAAAAACCCAGGATCTGTTCAAGAACTATGTGAAAAACGCGAAAGTATGAGCCTGATGAGGGCGAATCCCAGACCTATCCCAGACCTAACTTACGTTGTCCTCTAAAATATTGATCGAAACCAGGTTTAATCGACTGTTTCAGTGTGGTACCACATTACTATGTGATCCAAACCAGAAAAAACCCGGAATCCGTTCAACAAGTATGTGAAGAATGCGAAAGTATGAGCCTGACGAGGGCAAATCCCGGACCTATCCCAGACATAACTTGCGTTATCCTCAAAAATATTGATCGAAACCAGGTTTAATCGACTGTTTCAGTGTGGTACCACATTACTACCTGATCCAAACCAGAAAAATACCCAGGATCTGTTCAACAAGTATGTGAAGAACGCGAAAGTATGGCCCTGATGAGGGCAAATCCCAGACCTATCCCAGACCTAACTTGCGTTATCCTCAAAAATATTGATCGAAACCAGGTTTAATCGACTGTTTCAGTGTGGTACCACATTACTACCTGATCCAAACCAGAAAAATACCCAGGATCTGTTCAACAAGTATGTGAAGAACGCGAAAGTATGGCCCTGATGAGGGCAAATCCCAGACCTATCCCAGACCTAACTTGCGTTGTCCTCTAAAATATTGATCGAAACCAGGTTTAATGCACTGTTTCAGTGTGGTACCACAATACTACGGGATCCAAACCAGAAAAAGCCCAGAATCTGGCCACCAAGTATGAGAAATATGCGAAAGTACGAGCCTGATCAGGGCAAATCCCAGACCTATCCCAGACCTAACTTGCGTTGTCCTCTAAAATATTGATCGAAACCAGGTTTAATCGACTGTTTCAGTGTGGTACCACATTACTATGTGATCCAAACCAGAAAAAAACCCAGGATCTGTACAACAAGTATGTGAAGAACGCGGAAATAGGACCCTGATGAGGGCAAATCCCGGGCCTAACCTAGACCTAACATGAGTTATCCTTAAAAATATTGACCGAAACCAGGTTTAATCGGCTGTTTCAGAGTGGTACCACATTACTACCTGATCCAAACCAGAAAAATACCCAGGATCTGTTCAACAAGTATGTGAAGAACGCGAAAATATGACCCTGATGAGGGCAAATCCCAGACCTATACCAGACCTAACTTGCGTTATCCTCTAAAATATTGATCGAAACCAGGTTTAATCGACTCTTTCAGTGTGGTACCACATTACTACCTGATCCAAACCAGAAAAATACCCAGGATCTGTTCAACAAGTATGTGAAGAACGCGAAAATATGACCCTGATGAGGGCAAATCCCAGACCTATACCAGACCTAACAAGCGTCATCCCCAAAAATATTGATCAAAACCAGGTTTAATGGACTGTTTCAGTGTGGTACCACATTACTACGTGATCCACACCAGAAAAAACCCAGGATCTGTTCAACAAGTATGTGAAAAACGCGAAAGTATGACCCTGATGAGGGCAAATCCCGGGCCTAACCTAGACCTAACATGCATTATCCTCTAAAATATTGATCGAAACCTGGTTTAATGTACTGTTTCAGTGTGGTACCACATTACTATGTGATCCAAACCAGAAAAAACCCAGGATCTGTTCAAGAAGTATGTGAAAAACGCGAAAGTATGAACCTGATGAGGGCGAATCCCAGACCTATCCCAGACCTAACTTGCGTTGTCCTCTAAAATATTGATGGAAACCAGGTTTAATCGACTGTTTCAGTGTGGTACCACATTACTATGTGATCCAAACCAGAAAAAACCCGGAATCCGTTCAACAAGTATGTGAAGAATGCGAAAGTATGTGTCTGATGAGGGCAAATCCCAGGCCTATCCTAGACAGAACATGCGTTATCCTCTAAAATATTGATCGGAACCGGGTTTTATGGACTGTTTCTGTGTGCTACCACATTACTATGTGATCCAAACCAGAAAAAAACCCAGGATCTGTACAACAAGTATGTGAAGAATGCGAAAGTATGAGCATGACGAGGGCAAATCCCGGACCTATCCCAGACATAACTTGCGTTATCCTCAAAAATATTGATCGAAACCAGGTTTAATCGACTGTTTCAGTGTGGTACCACTTTACTACGTGATCCAAACCAGAAAAATACCCAGGATCTGTTCAACAAGTATCTGAAGAACGCGGAAATATGACCCTGATGAGGGCAAATCCCGGGCTTAACCTAGACCTAACATGAGTTATCCTCAAAAATATTGATCGAAACCAGGTTTAATCGACTGTTTCAGTGTGGTACCACATTACTACCTGATCCAAACCAGAAAAATACCCAGGATCTGTTCAACAAGTATGTGAAGAACGCGAAAATATGACCCTGATGAGGGCAAATCCCAGACCTATACCAGACCTAACAAGCGTCATCCCCAAAAATATCGATCAAAACCAGGTTTAATGGACTGTTTCAGTGTGGTACCACATTACTACGTGATCCAAACTAGAAAAAACCCAGGATCTGTTCAACAAGTATGTGAAAAACGCGAAAGTATGACCCTGATGAGGGCAAATCCCGGGCCTAACCTAGACCTAACATGTATTATCCTCTAAAATATTGATCGAAACCAGGTTTAATGTACTGTTTCAGTGTGGTACCACATTACTATGTGATCCAAACCAGAAAAAACCCAGGATCTGTTCAAGAACTATGTGAAAAACGCGAAAGTATGAGCCTGATGAGGGCGAATCCCAGACCTATCCCAGACCTAACTTACGTTGTCCTCTAAAATATTGATCGAAACCAGGTTTAATCGACTGTTTCAGTGTGGTACCACATTACTATGTGATCCAAACCAGAAAAAACCCGGAATCCGTTCAACAAGTATGTGAAGAATGCGAAAGTATGTGTCTGATGAGGGCAAATCCCAGGCCTATCCTAGACAGAACATGCGTTATCCTCTAAAATATTGATCGAAACCGGGTTTTATGGACTGTTTCTGTGTGCTACCACATTACTATGTGATCCAAACCAGAAAAAAACCCAGGATCTGTACAACAAGTATGTGAAGAATGCGAAAGTATGAGCCTGACGAGGGCAAATCCCGGACCTATCCCAGACATAACTTGCGTTATCCTCAAAAATATTGATCGAAACCAGGTTTAATCGACTGTTTCAGTGTGGTACCACATTACTACCTGATCCAAACCAGAAAAATACCCAGGATCTATTCAACAAGTATGTGAAGAACGCGAAAGTATGGCCCTGATGAGGGCAAATCCCAGACCTATCCCAGACCTAACTTGCGTTGTCCTCTAAAATATTGATCGAAACCAGGTTTAATGCACTGTTTCAGTGTGGTACCACAATACTACGGGATCCAAACCAGAAAAAGCCCAGAATCTGGCCACCAAGTATGAGAAATATGCGAAAGTACGAGCCTGATCAGGGCAAATCCCAGACCTATCCCAGACCTAACTTGCGTTGTCCTCTAAAATATTGATCGAAACCAGGTTTAATCGACTGTTTCAGTATGGTACCACATTACTACGTGATCCAAACCAGAAAAATACCCAGGATCTGTTCAACAAGTATGTGAAGAACGCGGAAATATGAGCCTGATGAGGGCAAATCCCGGGCTTAACCTAGACCTAACTTACGTTGTCCTCTAAAATATTGATCGAAACCAGGTTTAATCGACTGTTTCAGTGTGGTACCACATTACTACCTGATCCAAACCAGAAAAATACCCAGGATCTGTTCAACAAGTATGTGAAGAACGTGAAAATATGACCCTGATGAGGGCAAATCCCAGACCTATACCAGACCTAACAAGCGTCATCCCCAAAAATATTGATCAAAACCAGGTTTAATGGACTGTTTCAGTGTGGTACCACATTACTACCTGATCCAAACTAGAAAAAACCCAGGATCTGTTCAACAAGTATGTGAAAAACGCGAAAGTATGACCCTGATGAGGGCAAATCCCGGGCCTAACCTAGACCTAACATGCATTATCCTCTAAAATATTGATCGAAACCTGGTTTAATGTACTGTTTCAGTGTGGTACCACATTACTATGTGATCCAAACCAGAAAAAACCGAGGATCTGTTCAAGAAGTATGTGAAAAACGCGAAAGTATGAGCCTGATGAGGGCGAATCCCAGACCTATCCCAGACCTAACTTGCGTTGTCCTCTAAAATATTGATGGAAACCAGGTTTAATCGACTGTTTCAGTGTGGTACCACATTACTATGTGATCCAAACCAGAAAAAACCCGGAATCCGATCAACAAGTATGTGAAGAATGCGAAAGTATGTGTCTGATGAGGGCAAATCCCAGGCCTATCCTAGACAGAACATGCGTTATCCTCTAAAATATTGATCGGAACCGGGTTTTATGGACTGTTTCTGTGTGCTACCACATTACTATGTGATCCAAACCAGAAAAAAACCCAGGATCTGTACAACAAGTATGTGAAGAATGCGAAAGTATGAGCATGACGAGGGCAAATCCCGGACCTATCCCAGACATAACTTGCGTTATCCTCAAAAATATTGATCGAAACCAGGTTTAATCGACTGTTTCAGTGTGGTACCACATTACTACGTGATCCAAACCAGAAAAATACCCAGGATCTGTTCAACAAGTATGTGAAGAACGCGGAAATATGAGCCTGATGAGGGCAAATCCCGGGCTTAACCTAGACCTAACTTACGTTGTCCTCTAAAATATTGATCGAAACCAGGTTTAATCGACTGTTTCAGTGTGGTACCACATTACTACGTGATCCAAACCAGAAAAAACCCAGAATCTGATCAACATGTATGTGGAAAATGCGAAAGTATGTGTCTGATGAGGGCAAATCCCAGGCCTAACCTAGACAGAACATGCGTTATCCTCTAAAATATTGATCGAAACCAGGTTTAATCGACTGTTTCAGTGTGGTACCACATTACTACCTGATCCAAACCAGAAAAATACCCAGGATCTGTTCAACAAGTATGTGAAGAACGCGAAAATATGACCCTGATTAGGGCAAATCCCAGACCTATACCAGACCTAACAAGCGTCATCCCCAAAAATATTGATCAAAACCAGGTTTAATGGACTGTTTCAGTGTGGTACCACATGACTACGTGATCCAAACTAGAAAAAACCCAGGATCTGTTCAACAAGTATGTGAAAAACGCGAAAGTATGACCCTGATGAGGGCAAATCCCGGGCCTAACCTAGACCTAACATGCATTATCCTCTAAAATATTGATCGAAACCTGGTTTAATGTACTGTTTCAGTGTGGTACCACATTACTATGTGATCCAAACCAGAAAAAACCCAGGATCTGTTCAAGAAGTATGTGAAAAACGCGAAAGTATGAGCCTGATGAGGGCGAATCCCAGACCTATCCCAGACCTAACTTGCGTTGTCCTCTAAAATATTGATGGAAACCAGGTTTAGTCGACTGTTTCAGTGTGGTACCACATTACTATGTGATCCAAACCAGAAAAAACCCGGATTCCGTTCAACAAGTATGTGAAGAATGCGAAAGTATGTGTCTGATGAGGGCAAATCCCAGGCCTATCCTAGACAGAATATGCGTTATCCTCTAAAATATTGATCGGAACCGGGTTTTATGGACTGTTTCTGTGTGCTACCACATTACTATGTGATCCAAACCAGAAAAAAACCCAGGATCTGTACAACAAGTATGTGAAGAATGCGAAAGTATGAGCATGACGAGGGCAAATCCCGGACCTATCCCAGACATAACTTGCGTTATCCTCAAAAATATTGATCGAAACCAGGTTTAATCGACTGTTTCAGTGTGGTACCATATCACTACGTGATCCAAACCAGAAAAATACCCAGGATCTGTTCAACAAGTATGTGAAGAACGCGGAAATATGAGCCTGATGAGGGCAAATCCCGGGCTTAACCTAGACCTAACTTACGTTGTCCTCTAAAATATTGATCGAAACCAGGTTTAATCGACTGTTTCAGTGTGGTACCACATTACTACGTGATCCAAACCAGAAAAAACCCAGAATCTGATCAACATGTATGTGGAAAATGCGAAAGTATGTGTCTGATGAGGGCAAATCCCAGGCCTAACCTAGACAGAACATGCGTTATCCTCTAAAATATTGATCGAAACCAGGTTTAATCGACTGTTTCAGTGTGGTACCACATTACTACCTGATCCAAACCAGAAAAATACCCAGGATCTGTTCAACAAGTATGTGAAGAACGCGAAAATATGACCCTGATTAGGGCAAATCCCAGACCTATACCAGACCTAACTTGCGTTGTCCTCTGAAATATTGATGGAAACCAGGTTTAATTGACTGTTTCAGTGTGGTACCACATTACTACGTGATCCAATCCAGAAAAAGACCTGGATCTGTTCAACAAGTATGTGGAGAATGCGAAAGTATGTGTCTGATGAGGGCAAATCACAGGCCTAACCTAGACATAACATGCGTTATCCTCTAAAATATTGATCGAAACCAGGTTTAATGGACTGTTTCAGTGTGGTACCACATTACTACGTGATCCAAACCACAAAAAACCCAGGATCCGTTCAACAAGTATATGACGAATGCGAAAGTATGTGTGTGATGAGGGCAAATCCCAGGCCTAACATAGACATAACATGCGTTATCCTCTAAAATATTGATCGAAACCAGGTTAAATGGTCTGTTTCAGTGTGGTACCACATTACTACAGGATCCAAACTAGAAAAAGTCCAGAATCTGGCCATCAAGTATGAGAAATATGCGAAAGTACAAGCCTGATGAGCGCAAGTCCCAGACCTAACCATGACCTATCATGCGTTTTTCTCTAAAATATTGATCGTAACCAGGTTTAATGGACTGTTTCAGTGTGGTACCACATTACTACGTGATCCAAAACAGAAAAAACCCAGGATCTGTTCAACAAGTATGTGAAAAACGCGAAAGTATGAGCCTGATGAGGGCAAATCCTAGACCTAACCCAGTCCTAACATGCGTTATCCTCTAAAATATTTATCAAGACCAGGTTTAATTGAATGTTTCAGTGTGGTACCACATTACTACGTGATCCAAACCTGAAATAACCCAGGATCTGTTCAACAAGTATGTGGAGAATGTGAAAGTATGTGTCTGATGAGGGCAAATCCCAGGCCTAACCTAGTCATAACATGCGTTGTCCTCTAAAATATTGATCGAAACCAGGTTTAATGGACTGTTTCAGTGTGGTACCACAATACTACGGGATCCAAACCAGAAAAAGCCCAGAATCTGGCCACCAAGTATGAGAAATATGCGAAAGTACGAGCCTGCTCAGGGCAAATCCCAGACCGATCCCAGACCTAACTTGCGTTGTCCTCTAAAATATTGATCGAAACCAGGTTTAATCGACTGTTTCAGTGTGGTACCACATTACTATGTGATCCAAACCAGAAAAAAACCCAGGATCTGTACAACAAGTATGTGAAGAATGCGAAAGTATGAGCCTGACGAGGGTAAATCCCGGACCTATCCCAGACATAACTTGCGTTATCCTCTAAAATATTGATCGAAAACAGGTTTAATCGACTATTTCAGTGTGGTACCACATTACTGCGTGATCCAAACCAGAAAAATACCCAGGATCTGTTCAACAAGTATGTGAAGAACGAAGAAATATGACCCTGATGAGGGCAAATCCCGGGCCTAACCTAGACCTAACATGCGTTATCCTCAAAAATATTGATCGAAACCAGGCTTAATCGACTGCTTCAGTGTGGTACCACATTACTACCTGATCCAAACCAGAAAAATACCCAGGATCTGTTCAACATGTATGTGAAGAACGCGAAAATATGACCCTGATGAGGGCAAATCCCAGAACTATACCAGACCTAACTTGCGTTGTCCTCTGAAATATTGATCGAAACCAGGTTTAATCGACTGTTTCAGTGTGGTACCACATTACTATGTGATCCAAACCAGAAAAAAAACCCAGGATCTGTACAACAAGTATGTGAAGAATGCGAAAGTATGAGCCTGACGAGGGTAAATCCCGGACCTATCCCAGACATAACTTGCGTTATCCTCTAAAATATTGATCGAAAACAGGTTTAATCGACTATTTCAGTGTGGTACCACATTACTGCGTGATCCAAACCAGAAAAATACCCAGGATCTGTTCAACAAGTATGTGAAGAACGCGGAAATATGACCCTGATGAGGGCAAATCCCGGACCTATACCAGACCTAACTTGCGTTGTCCTCTGAAATATTGATGGAACCCAGGTTTAATTGACTGTTTCAGTGTGGTACCACATTACTACGTGATCCAATCCAGAGAAAGCCCTGGATCTAGCCATCAAGTATGAGAAATATGCGAAAGTATGTGTCTGATGAGGGCAAATCCCAGGCCTAACCTAGACAGAACATGCGTTATCCTCTAAAATATTGATCGAAACCAGGTTTAATGGACTGTTTCAGTGTGCTACCACATTACTACGTGATCCATCCAGAAAAAACCCAGGATCCGTTCAACAAGTATGTGAAGAATGCGAAAGTATGTGTCTGATGAGGGCAAATCACAGGCCTAACCTAGACATAACATGCGTCATCCTCTAAAATATTGATCGAAACCAGGTTTAAAGGACTGTTTCAGTGTGATACCACATTACTACGGGATCCAAACTAGAAAAAGCACAGGATCTGTCCAACATGTATGTGGAAATTGCGAAAGTATGTCTCTGATGAGGGCAAATCCCAGGCCTAACCTAGACAGAACATGCGTTATCCTCTAAAATATTGATCGAAACCAGGTTTAATCGACTGTATCAGTGTGGTACCACACTACTACCTGATCCAAACCAGAAAAATACCCAGGATCTGTTCAACAAGTATGTGATGAACGCGAAAATATGACCCTGATAAGGGCAAACCCCAGACCTATCCCAGACCTAACTTGCGTTGTCCTCTAAAATATTGATGGAAACCAGGTTTAATTGACTGTTTCAGTGTGGTACCACATTACTACGTGATCCAATCCAGAAAAAGCCCTGGATCTAGCCAACAAGTATGAGTAACATGCGAAAGTATGAGCCTGATGAGGGCAAATCCTAGACCTAACCCAGACCTAACATGCGTTATCCTCAAAAATATTTTGCAAGACCAGGTTTAATTGAATGTTTCAGTGTGGTACCACATTACTACGTGATCCAAACCTGAAAAAACCCAGGATCTGTTCAACAAGTATGTGGAGAATGCGAAAGTATGTGTCTGATGAGGGCAAATCCCAGGCCTAACCTAGACATAACATGCGTTGTCCTCTAAAATATTGATCGAAACCAGGTTTAATGCACTGTTTCAGTGTGGTACCACAATACTACGGGATCCAAACCAGAAAAAGACCAGAATCTGGCCACCAAGTATGAGAAATATGCGAAAGTACGAGCCTGATCAGGGCAAATCCCAGACCTATCCCAGACCTAACTTGCGTTGTCCTCTAAAATATTGATGGAAACCAGGTTTAATTGACTGTTTTATTGTCGTACCACATTACTACGTGATCCAATCCAGAAAAAGCCCTGGATCTAGCCAACAAGTATGAGTAAGATGCGAAAGTATGAGCCTGATGAGGGCAAATCCTAGACCTAACCCAGACCTAACATGCGTTATCCTTTAAAATATTTTGCAAGACCAGGTTTAATTGAATGTTTCAGTGTGGTACCACATTACTACGTGATCCAAACCAGAAAAAACCCAGGATCCGTTCAACAAGTATGTGAAGAATGCGAAAGTATGAGTCGGATGAGGGAAAATCCCAGGCCTAACCTAGACCTAACATGCGTTACCCTCAAAAATATTGTTAGAAACCAGGTTTAATCGACTGTTTCAGTGTGGTACCACATTACTACGTGATCCGAACCAGAAAAAGCCCACGATCCGTTCAACAAGTATGTGACGAATGCGAAAGTATGTGTCTGATGAGGGCAAATCCCAGGCCTAACCTAGACATAACATGCGTTATCCTCTAAAATATTGATCGAAACCAGGTTAACTGGACTGCTTCAGTGTGGTACCACATTACTACAGGATCCAAACTAGAAAAAGTCCAGAATCCGGCCATCAAGTATGAGAAATATGCGAAAGTACGAGCCTGATGAGAGCAAATCCCAGACCTAACCAAGACCTATCATGCGTTATTCTCTAAAATATTGATCGAAACCGGGTTTAATGGACTGCTTCAGTGAGGTACGACATTACTACGTGATCCAAACCAGAAAAAACCCAGGATCCGTTCAACAAGTATGTGACGAATGCGAAAGTATGTGTCTGATGAGGGCAAATCCCAGGCCTAACCTAGATCTAACATGCGTTATCCTCAAAAATATTGATCGAAACCAGGTTTAATGGAATGTTTCAGTGTGCTACCACATTACTACGTGATCCAAAGCAGAAAAAACCAAGGATCCGTTCAACAAGTATGTGAAGAATGCGAAAGTCTGTGTCTGATGAGGGAAAATCCCAGGCCTAACCTAGACCTAACATGCGTTACCCTCAAAAATATTTATCAAGACCAGGTTTAATTGAATGTTTCAGTGTGGTACCACATTACTACAGGATCCAAACTAGAAAAAGTCCAGAATCTGGCCATCAAGTATGAGAAATATGCGAAAGTACGAGCCTGATGAGAGCAAATCCCAGACCTAACAAAGACCTATCATGCGTTATTCTCTAAAATATTGATCGAAACCCGGTTTAATGGGCTGTTTCAGTGAGGTACCACATTACTACGTAATCCAAACCAGAAAAAACCCAGGATCTGTTCAACAGGTATGTGAAAAACGCGAAACTATGAGCCTGATGAGGGCAAATCCCAGACCTATCCCAGACCTATCATGCGTTATTCTCTAAAATATTTATCGAAACCAGGTTTAATCGACTGTTTCAGTGTGGTACCACATTACTACCTGATCCAAGCCAGAAAAATACCCAGGATCTGTTCAACAAGTATGTGAAGAACGCGAAAATATGACCCTGATGAGGGGAAATCCCAGGCCTAACCTAGACAGAACATGCGTTACCCTCTAAAATATTGATCGAAACCAGGTTTAATCGACTGTTTCAGTGTGGTACCACATTACTACGTGATCCAAAACAGAAAAAGCCCAGGATCTGTTCAACAAGTATGTGAAAAACGCGAAACTATGAGCCTGATGAGGGCAAATCCCAGACTTATCCCAGACCCAACATGCGTTATCCTCTAAAACATTTATCAAGACCAGGTTTAATTGAATGTTTCAGTGTGGTACCGCATTACTACGTGATCCAAACCACAAAAAACCAAGGATCCGTTCAACAAGTATGTGAAGAATGCGAAAGTCTGTGTCTGATGAGGGAAAATCCCAGGCCTAACCGAGACCTAACATGCGTTACCCACAAAAATATTTATCAGGACCAGGTTTAATGGACTGTTTCAGTGTGGTACCACATTACTACGTGATCCAATCCAGAAAAAGCCCTGGATCTAGCCAACAAGTATGAGTAACATGCGAAAGTATGAGCCTGATGAGGGCAAATCCTAGACCTAACCCAGACCTAACATGTGTTATCCTCTAAAGTATTTTGCAAGACCAGGTTTAATTGAATGTTTCAGTGTGGTACCACATTACTACGTGATCCAAACCTGAAAAAACCCAGGATCTGTTCAACAAGTATGTGGAGAATGCGAAAGTATGTGTCTGATGAGGGCAAATCCCAGGCCAAACCTAGACATAGCATGCGTTGTCCTCTAGAATATTGATGGAAACCAGGTTTAATTGACTGTTTCAGTGTGGTACCACATTACTACGTGATCCAATCCAGAAAAAGCCCTGGATCTAGCCATCAAGTATGAGTAACATGCGAAAGTATGAGCCTGATGAGGGCAAATCCTAGACCTAACCCAGACCTAACATGCGTTATCCTCTAAAATATTTATCAAGAACAGGATTAATTGAATGTTTCAGTGTGGTACCACATTACTACGTGATCCAAACCACAAAAAACCCAGGATCCGTTCAACAAGTATGTGAAGAATGCGAAAGTATATGTCTGATGAGGGCAAATCCCAGGCCTAACCTAGACAGAACATGCGTTGCCCTCTAAAATATTGATCGAAACCAGGTTCAATCGACTGTTTCAGTGTGGTACCACATTACTACGTGATCCAAAACAGAAAAAGCCCAGGATCTGTTCAACAAGTATGTGAAAAACGCGAAACTATGAGCCTGATGAGGGCAAATCCCAGACCTATCCCAGACCCAGCATGCGTTATCCTCTAAAACATTTATCAAGACCAGGTTTAATTGAATGTTTCAGTGTGGTACCGCATTACTACGTGATCCAAACCACAAAAAACCCAGGATCCGTTCAACAAGTATGTGAAGAATGCGAAAGTCTGTGTCTGATGAGGGAAAATCCCAGGCCTAACCTAGACCTAACATGCGTTACCCTCAAAAATATTTATCAAGACCAGGTTTAATTGAATGTTTCAGTGTGGTACCACATTACTACAGGATCCAAACTAGAAAAAGTCCAGAATCTGGCCATCAAGTATGAGAAATATACGAAAGTACGAGCCTGATGAGAGCAAATCCCAGACCTAACCAAGACCTATCATGCGTTATTCTCTAAAATATTGCTCGAAACCGGGTTTAATGGGCTGTTTCAGTGAGGTACCACATTACTACGTAATCCAAACCAGAAAAACCCCAGGATCTGTTCAACAGGTATGTGAAAAACGCGAAACTATGAGCCTGATGAGGGCAAATCCCAGACCTATCCCAGACCTATCATGCGTTATTCTCTAAAGTATTTATCGAAACCAGGTTTAATCGACTGTTTCAGTGTGGTACCACATTACTACCTGATCCAAACCAGAAAAATACCCAGGATCTGTTCAACAAGTATGTGAAGAACGGGAAAATATGACCCTGATGAGGGCAAATCCCAGACCTATCCCAGACCTAACTTGCGTTGTCCTCTAAAATATTGATGGAAACCAGGTTTAATTAACTGTTTCAGTGTGGTACCACATTACTACGTGATCCAATCCAGAAAAAGCCCTGGATCTAGCCATCAAGTATGAGTAACATGCGAAAGTATGAGCCTGATGAGGGCAAATCCTAGACCTAACCCAGACCTAACATGCGTTATCCTCTAAAATATTTATCAAGACCAGGATTAATTGAATGTTTCAGTGTGGTACCACATTACTACGTGATCCAAACCACAAAAAACCCAGGATCCGTTCAACAAGTATGTGAAGAATGCGAAAGTATGTGTCTGATGAGGGCAAATCCCAGGCCTAACCTAGACAGAACATGCGTTACCCTCTAAAATATTGATCGAAACCAGGTTTAATCGACTGTTTCAGTGTGGTACCACATTACTACGTGAACCAAAACAGAAAAAGCCCAGGATCTGTTCAACAAGTATGTGAAAAACGCGAAACTATGAGCCTGATGAGGGCAAATCCCAGACCTATCCCAGACCCAACATGCGTTATCCTCTAAAACATTTATCAAGACCAGGTTTAATTGAATGTTTCAGTGTGGTACCGCATTACTACGTGATCCAAACCACAAAAAACCAAGGATCCGTTCAACAAGTATGTGAAGAATGCGAAAGTCTGTGTCTGATGAGGGAAAATCCCAGGCCTAACCTAGACCTAACATGCGTTACCCACAAAAATATTTATCAGGACCAGGTTTAATGGACTGTTTCAGTGTGGTACCACATTACTACGTGATCCAATCCAGAGAAAGCTCTGGATCTAGCCAACAAGTATGAGTAACATGCGAAAGTATGAGCCTGATGAGGGCAAATCCTAGACCTAACCCAGACCTAACATGCGTTATCCTCTAAAATATTTATCAAGACCAGGATTAATTGAATGTTTCAGTGTGGTACCACATTACTACGTGATCCAAACCACAAAAAACCCAGGATCTGTTCAACAAGTATGTGGAGAATGCGAAAGTATGTGTCTGATGAGGGCAAATCCCAGGCCTAACCTAGATCTAACATGCGTTATCCTCAAGAATATTGATCGAAACCAGGTTTAATGTACTGTTTCAGTGTGCTACCACATTACTACGTGATCCAAAGCAGAAAAAACCAAGGATCCGTTCAACATGTATGTGGAAATTGCGAAAGTATGTCTCTGATGAGGGCAAATCCCAGGCCTAACCTAGACAGAACATGCGTTATCCTCTAAAATATTGATCGAAACCAGGTTTAATCGACTGTATCAGTGTGGTACCACACTACTACCTGATCCAAACCAGAAAAATACCCAGGATCTGTTCAACAAGTATGTGATGAACGCGAAAATATGACCCTGATAAGGGCAAACCCCAGACCTATCCCAGACCTAACTTGCGTTGTCCTCTAAAATATTGATGGAAACCAGGTTTAATTGACTGTTTCAGTGTGGTACCACATTACTACGTGATCCAATCCAGAAAAAGCCCTGGATCTAGCCAACAAGTATGAGTAACATGCGAAAGTATGAGCCTGATGAGGGCAAATCCTAGACCTAACCCAGACCTAACATGCGTTATCCTCAAAAATATTTTGCAAGACCAGGTTTAATTGAATGTTTCAGTGTGGTACCACATTACTACGTGATCCAAACCTGAAAAAACCCAGGATCTGTTCAACAAGTATGTGGAGAATGCGAAAGTATGTGTCTGATGAGGGCAAATCCCAGGCCTAACCCAGACATAACATGCGTTGTCCTCTAAAATATTGATCGAAACCAGGTTTAATGCACTGTTTCAGTGTGGTACCACAATACTACGGGATCGAAACCAGAAAAAGACCAGAATCTGGCCACCAAGTATGAGAAATATGCGAAAGTACGAGCCTGATCAGGGCAAATCCCAGACCTATCCCAGACCTAACTTGCGTTGTCCTCTAAAATATTGATGGAAACCAGGTTTAATTGACTGTTTTATTGTCGTACCACATTACTACGTGATCCAATCCAGAAAAAGCCCTGGATCTAGCCAACAAGTATGAGTAAGATGCGAAAGTATGAGCCTGATGAGGGCAAATCCTAGACCTAACCCAGACCTAACATGCGTTATCCTTTAAAATATTTTGCAAGACCAGGTTTAATTGAATGTTTCAGTGTGGTACCACATTACTACGTGATCCAAACCAGAAAAAACCCAGGATCCGTTCAACAAGTATGTGAAGAATGCGAAAGTATGTGTCGGATGAGGGAAAATCCCAGGCCTAACCTAGACCTAACATGCGTTACCCTCAAAAATATTGTTAGAAACCAGGTTTAATCGACTGTTTCAGTGTGGTACCACATTACTACGTGATCCGAACCAGAAAAAGCCCACGATCCGTTCAACAAGTATGTGACGAATGCGAAAGTATGTGTCTGATGAGGGCAAATCCCAGGCCTAACCTAGACATAACATGCGTTATCCTCTAAAATATTGATCGAAACCAGGTTAACTGGACTGCTTCAGTGTGGTACCACATTACTACAGGATCCAAACTAGAAAAAGTCCAGAATCCGGCCATCAAGTATGAGAAATATGCGAAAGTACGAGCCTGATGAGAGCAAATCCCAGACCTAACCAAGACCTATCATGCGTTATTCTCTAAAATATTGATCGAAACCGGGTTTAATGGACTGCTTCAGTGAGGTACGACATTACTACGTGATCCAAACCAGAAAAAACCCAGGATCCGTTCAACAAGTATGTGACGAATGCGAAAGTATGTGTCTGATGAGGGAAAATCCCAGGCCTAACCTAGACATAACATGCGTTACCCTCAAAAATATTTATCAAGACCAGGTTTAATTGAATGTTTCAGTGTGGTACCACATTACTACAGGATCCAAACTAGAAAAAGTCCAGAATCTGGCCATCAAGTATGAGAAATATGCGAAAGTACGAGCCTGATGAGAGCAAATCCCAGACCTAACAAAGACCTATCATGCGTTATTCTCTAAAATATTGATCGAAACCCGGTTTAATGGGCTGTTTCAGTGAGGTACCACATTACTACGTAATCCAAACCAGAAAAAACCCAGGATCTGTTCAACAGGTATGTGAAAAACGCGAAACTATGAGCCTGATGAGGGCAAATCCCAGACCTATCCCAGACCTATCATGCGTTATTCTCTAAAATATTTATCGAAACCAGGTTTAATCGACTGTTTCAGTGTGGTACCACATTACTACCTGATCCAAGCCAGAAAAATACCCAGGATCTGTTCAACAAGTATGTGAAGAACGCGAAAATATGACCCTGATGAGGGGAAATCCCAGGCCTAACCTAGACAGAACATGCGTTACCCTCTAAAATATTGATCGAAACCAGGTTTAATCGACTGTTTCAGTGTGGTACCACATTACTACGTGATCCAAAACAGAAAAAGCCCAGGATCTGTTCAACAAGTATGTGAAAAACGCGAAACTATGAGCCTGATGAGGGCAAATCCCAGACTTATCCCAGACCCAACATGCGTTATCCTCTAAAACATTTATCAAGACCAGGTTTAATTGAATGTTTCAGTGTGGTACCGCATTACTACGTGATCCAAACCACAAAAAACCAAGGATCCGTTCAACAAGTATGTGAAGAATGCGAAAGTCTGTGTCTGATGAGGGAAAATCCCAGGCCTAACCTAGACCTAACATGCGTTACCCACAAAAATATTTATCAGGACCAGGTTTAATGGACTGTTTCAGTGTGGTACCACATTACTACGTGATCCAATCCAGAAAAAGCCCTGGATCTAGCCAACAAGTATGAGTAACATGCGAAAGTATGAGCCTGATGAGGGCAAATCCTAGACCTAACCCAGACCTAACATGTGTTATCCTCTAAAGTATTTTGCAAGACCAGGTTTAATTGAATGTTTCAGTGTGGTACTACATTACTACGTGATCCAAACCTGAAAAAACCCAGGATCTGTTCAAAAAGTATGTGGAGAATGCGAAAGTATGTGTCTGATGAGGGCAAATCCCAGGCCTAACCTAGACATAGCATGCGTTGTCCTCTATAATATTGATGGAAACCAGGTTTAATTGACTGTTTCAGTGTGGTACCACATTACTACGTGATCCAATCCAGAAAAAGCCCTGGATCTAGCCATCAAGTATGAGTAACATGCGAAAGTATGAGCCTGATGAGGGCAAATCCTAGACCTAACCCAGACCTAACATGCGTTATCCTCTAAAATATTTATCAAGACCAGGATTAATTGAATGTTTCAGTGTGGTACCACATTACTACGTGATCCAAACCACAAAAAACCCAGGATCCGTTCAACAAGTATGTGAAGAATGCGAAAGTATGTGTCTGATGAGGGCAAATCCCAGGCCTAACCTAGACAGAACATGTGTTGCCCTCTAAAATATTGATCGAAACCAGGTTCAATCGACTGTTTCAGTGTGGTACCACATTACTACGTGATCCAAAACAGAAAAAGCCCAGGATCTGTTCAACAAGTATGTGAAAAACGCGAAACTATGAGCCTGATGAGGGCAAATCCCAGACCTATCCCAGACCCAACATGCGTTATCCTCTAAAACATTTATCAAGACCAGGTTTAATTGAATGTTTCAGTGTGGTACCGCATTACTACGTGATCCAAACCACAAAAAACCCTGGATCCGTTCAACAAGTATGTGAAGAATGCGAAAGTCTGTGTCTGATGAGGGAAAATCCCAGGCCTAACCTAGACCTAACATGCGTTACCCTCAAAAATATTTATCAAGACCAGGTTTAATTGAATGTTTCAGTGTGGTACCACATTACTACAGGATCCAAACTAGAAAAAGTCCAGAATCTGGCCATCAAGTATGAGAAATATACGAAAGTACGAGCCTGATGAGAGCAAATCCCAGACCTAACCAAGACCTATCATGCGTTATTCTCTAAAATATTGCTCGATACCGGGTTTAATGGGCTGTTTCAGTGAGGTACCACATTACTACGTAATCCAAACCAAAAAAACCCCAGGATCTGTTCAACAGGTATGTGAAAAACGCGAAACTATGAGCCTGATGAGGGCAAATCCCAGACCTATCCCAGACCTATCATGCGTTATTCTCTAAAATATTTATCGAAACCAGGTTTAATCGACTGTTTCAGTGTGGTACCACATTACTACCTGATCCAAACCAGAAAAATACCCAGGATCTGTTCAACAAGTATGTGAAGAACGGGAAAATATGACCCTGATGAGGGCAAATCCCAGACCTATCCCAGACCTAACTTGCGTTGTCCTCTAAAATATTGATGGAAACCAGGTTTAATTAACTGTTTCAGTGTGGTACCACATTACTACGTGATCCAATCCAGAAAAAGCCCTGGATCTAGCCATCAAGTATGAGTGACATGCGAAGGTATGAGCCTGATGAGGGCAAATCCTAGACCTACCCCAGACCTAACATGCGTTATCCTCTAAAATATTTATCAAGACCAGGATTAATTGAATGTTTCAGTGTGGTACCACATTACTACGTGATCCAAACCACAAAAAACCCAGGATCCGTTCAACAAGTATGTGAAGAATGCGAAAGTATGTGTCTGATGAGGGCAAATCCCAGGCCTAACCTAGACAGAACATGCGTTACCCTCTAAAATATTGATCGAGACCAGGTTTAATCGACTGTTTCAGTGTGGTACCACATTACTACGTGAACCAAAACAGAAAAAGCCCAGGATCTGTTCAACAAGTATGTGAAAAACGCGAAACTATGAGCCTGATGAGGGCAAATCCCAGACCTATCCCAGACCCAACATGCGTTATCCTCTAAAACATTTATCAAGACCAGGTTTAATTGAATGTTTCAGTGTGGTACCGCATTACTACGTGATCCAAACCACAAAAAACCCAGGATCCGTTCAACAAGTATGTGAAGAATGCGAAAGTCTGTGTCTGATGAGGGAAAATCCCAGGCCTAACCTAGACCTAACATGCGTTACCCACAAAAATATTTATCAGGACCAGGTTTAATGGACTGTTTCAGTGTGGTACCACATTACTACGTGATCCAATCCAGAAAAAGCTCTGGATCTAGCCAACAAGTATGAGTAACATGCGAAAGTATGAGCCTGATGAGGGCAAATCCTAGACCTAACCCAGACCTAACATGCGTTATCCTCTAAAATATTTATCAAGACCAGGATTAATTGAATGTTTCAGTGTGTTACCACATTACTACGTGATCCAAACCACAAAAAACCCAGGATCTGTTCAACAAGTATGTGGAGAATGCGAAAGTATGTGTCTGATGAGGGCAAATCCCAGGCCTAACCTAGACATGACATGCGTTGTCCTCTATAATATTGATGGAAACCAGGTTTAATTGACTGTATCAGTGTTGTACTACATTACTGCGTGACGCAATCCAGAAAAAGCCCAGGATCTAGCCATCAAGTATGAGAAATATGCGAAAGAATGAGTCTGATGAGACTATCCCAGACCTAACTTGAGTTGTCCTCTAAAATAGTGATGGAAACCAGGTTTAATTGACTGTTTCAGTGTGGTACTACATTACTACGTGATGCAATCCAGAAATAGCCCAGGATCTAGCCATGAATTATGAGAAATATGCGAAAGTATGAGCCTGATGAGGGCAAATCCTAGACCTCACCCAGACCTAACATGCGTTATCCTCAAAAATATTGATCGAAACCAGGTTTAATGGACTTTTTCAGTGCGGTACCACATTACTACGTGATCTAAACCAGAAAAGGCCCAGAATCTGGCCATCAAGTATGAGAAATATGCGAAAGTATGACCCTGATGAGAGCAAATCCCAGGCCTAACCTCGACGTAACATGCGTTGTCCTCTAAAATATTGATGGTAACCAGGTAGAATTGACTGTTTCAGTGTTGTACTCCATTACTGCGTGACGCACCCCAGAAAAAGCCCAGGATCTAGCCATCAAGTATGAGAAACATGCGAAAGAATGAGTCTGATGAGAGCAAATCCCACACCTAAACTAGACCTAACATGAATTATTGTCTAAAATATTGATGGAAACCAAGATTTATTGACTGTTTCAGTGTGGAACTACATTACTGCGTGATGCAATCCAGAAAAAGCCTAGGATCTAGCCATCAAGTATGAGAAATATGCGAAAGAATGAGCCTGATGAGAGCAAATCCCAGACCTAACCTAGACCTAACATGCGTTATCCTCTAAAATATTGATCGAAACCTGGTTTAATGGACTGTTTCAGTGTGGTACCACATCACTGCCTGATCCAAACCAGAAAAATACCCAGGATCCGTTCAACAAGTATGTGAAGAATGCGAAAGTATGTGTCTGATGAGGGAAAATCCCAGGCCTAACCCAGACCTAACATGCGTTGCCCTCAAAAATATTGATAGAAACCAGGTTTAATCGACTATTTCAGTGTGGTACCACATTACTACGTGATCCAAACCAGAAAATGCCCAGGATCCGTTCAACAAGTATGTCAAGAATGCGAAAGTATGAGTCTGATGAAGGAAAATCCCAGACCTAACCTAGACCTAACATGAGTTATTCTCTAAAATATTGATAGAAACCAGGTTTAATGGACTGTTTCAGTGTGATACCACATAACTACGTGATCCAAACCAGAAAAAACCCAGGATCCGTTCAACAAGTATGTGAAGAATGCGAAAGTATGAGTCTGATGAAGGAAAATCCCAGACCTAACCTAGACTTAACATGCGTTACCCTCAAGAATATTTATCAAAACCAGGTTTAATCGACTGTTTCGGTGTGGTACCACATTACTACATGATCCAAACCAGAAAAAAACACAGGATCTGTACAACAAGTATGTGAAGAATGCGAAAGTATGTGTCGGATGAGGGAAAATCCCAGTCCTAACCTAGACCTAACATGCGTTACCCTCAAGAATATTTATCAAGACCAGGTTTAATCGACTGTTTCGGTGTGGTACCACATTACTACGTGATCCAAACCAGAAAAAAACCCAGGATCTGTACAACAAATATGTGAAGAATGCGAAAGTATGAGCCTGACGAGGGCAAATCCCAGAACTATCCCAGACATAACTAGCGTTATCATCTAAGATATTGATCGAAACCAGGTTTAATTGACTGTTTCAGTGTGGTACCACATTACTACGTGATCCAATCCAGAAAAAGCCCTGGGTCTAGCCATCAAGTATGAGAAATATGCGAAAGTATGAGCCTGATGTGGGCAAATCCTAGACCTAACCCAGACCTAACATGCGTTATCCTCTAAAATATTTATCAACACCAGGTTTAATGGACTGTTTCAGTGTGGTACCACATCACTACGTGATCCAAACCAGAAAAATACCCAGGATCCGTTCAACAAGTATGTGAAGAATGCGAAAGTATGTGTCTGATGAGGGCAAATCACAGGCCTAACCGAGACATAACATGCGTTATCCTCTAAAATATTGATCGAAACCAGGTTTAATGGACTGTTTCGGTGTGGTACCACATCACTACGTGATCCAAACCAGAAATAGCCCAGGATCTAGCCATGAATTATGAGAAATATGCGAAAGTATGAGCCTGATGAGGGCAAATCCTAGACCTAACCCAGACCTAACATGCGTTATCCTCAAAAATATTGATCGAAACCAGGTTTAATCGACTATTTCAGTGTGGTACCACATTACTACGTGATCCAATCCAGAAAAAGCCCAGGATCTAGCCATCAAGTATGAGAAACATGCGAAAGAATGAGTCTGATGAGAGCAAATCCCACACCTAAACTAGACCTAACATGAATTATTCTCTAAAATATTGATGGAAACCAAGATTTATTGACTGTTTCAGTGTGGTACTACATTACTACGTGATGCAATCCAGAAAATGCCTAGGATCTAGCCATCAAGTATGTGAAATATGCGAAAGAATGAGCCTGATGAGAGCAAATCCCAGACCTAACCTAGACCTAACATGAGTTATTCTCAAATATATTGATCGAAAGCAGGTTTAATCGACAGTTTCAGTGTGGTACCACATTACTACGTGATCCAAACCAGAAAAAACCCAGGATACGTTCAACAAGTATGCGAAGAATGCGAAAGTATGTGTCTGATGAGGGAAAATCCCAGGCCTAACTTAGACCTAACATGCGTTATCCTCTAAAATATTGATCGAAACCTGGTTGAATGGACTGTTTCAGTGTGGTACCACATCACTGCGTGATCCAAACCAGAAAAATACCCAGGATCCGTTCAACAAGTATGTGAAGAATGCGAAAGTATGTGTCTGATGAGGGAAAATCCCAGGCCTAACCTAGACCTAACATGCGTTGCCCTCAAAAATATTGATAGAAACCAGGTTTAATCGACTATTTCAGTGTGGTACCACATTACTACGTGATCCAAACCAGAAAATGCCCAGGATCCGTTCAACAAGTATGTGAAGAATGCGAAAGTATGAGTCTGATGAAGGAAAATCCCAGACCTAACCTAGACCTAACATGAGATATTCTCTAAAATATTGATAGAAACCAGGTTTAATGGACTGTTTCAGTGTGATGCCACATTACTACGTGATCCAAACCAGAAAAAACCCACGATCCGTTCAACAAGTATGTGAAGAATGCGAAAGTATGAGTCTGATGAAGGAAACTCCCAGACCTAACCTAGACTTAACATGCGTTACCCTCAAAAATATTTATCAAGACCAGGTTTAATCGACTGTTTCGGTGTGGTACCACATTACTACGTGATCCAAACCAGAAAAACACCCAGGATCTGTACAACAAGTATGTGAAGAATGCGAAAGTATGTGTCGGATGAGGGAAAATCCCAGTCCTAACCTAGACCTAACATGCGTTACCCTCAAGAATATTTATCAAGACCAGGTTTAATCGACTGTTTCGGTGTGGTACCACATTACTACGTGATCCAAACCAGAAAAAAACCCAGGATCTGTACAACAAATATGTGAGGAATGCGAAAGTATGAGCCTGATGAGGGCAAATCCCAGACCTATCCCAGACATAACTAGCGTTATCATCTAAGATATTGATCGAAACCAGGTTTAATTGATTGTTTCAGTGTGGTACCACATTACTACGTGATCCAATCCAGAAAAAGCCCTGGGTCTAGCCATCAAGTATGAGAAATAAGCGAAAGTATGAGCCTGATGTGGGCAAATCCTAGACCTAACCCAGACCTAACATGCGCTATCCTCTAAAATATTTATCAACACCAGGTTTAATTGAATGTTTCAGTGTGGTACCACATTACTACGTGATCCAAACCTGAAAAAACCCAGGATCTGTTCAACAAGTATGTGGAGAATGCGAAAGTATGTGTCTGATGAGGACAAATCACAGGACTAACCTAGACATAACATGCGTTATCCTCTAAAATATTGATGGAAACCGGGTTTAATTGACTGTTTCAGTGTGGTACTACATTACTACGTGATGCAATCCAGAAATAGCCCAGGATCTAGCCATGAATTTTGAGAAATATGCGAAAGTATGAGCCCGATGAGGGCAAATCCTAGAACTCACCCAGACCTAACATGCGTTATCCTCAAAAATATTGATCGAAACCAGGCTTAATGGACTGTCTCAGTGTGGTACCACATTACTACGTGATCCAAACCAGAAAAGGCCCAGAATCTGGCCATCAAGTGTGAGAAATATGCGAAAGTATGACCCTCATGAGGGCAAATCCCAGGCCTAACCTCGACGTAACATGCGTTGTCCTCTAAAATATTGATGGTAACCAGGTTGAATTGACTGTTTCAGTGTTGTACTCCATTACTGCGTGACGCACCCCAGAAAAAGCCCAGGATCTAGCCATCAAGTATGAGAAACATGCGAAAGAATGAGTCTGATGAGAGCAAATCCCACACCTAAACTAGACCTAACATGAATTATTGTCTAAAATATTGATGGAAACCAAGATTTATTGACTGTTTCAGTGTGGAACTACATTACTGCGTGATGCAATCCAGAAAAAGCCTAGGATCTAGCCATCAAGTATGAGAAATATGCGAAGGAATGAGCCTGATGAGAGCAAATCCCAGACCTAACCTAGACCTAACATGCGTTATCCTCTAAAATATTGATCGAAACCTGGTTTAATGGACTGTTTCAGTGTGGTACCACATCACTGCCTGATCCAAACCAGAAAAATACCCAGGATCCGTTCAACAAGTATGTGAAGAATGCGAAAGTATGTGTCTGATGAGGGAAAATCCCAGGCCTAACCCAGACCTAACATGCGTTGCCCTCAAAAATATTGATAGAAACCAGGTTTAATCGACTATTTCAGTGTGGTACCACATTACTACGTGATCCAAACCAGAAAATGCCCAGGATCCGTTCAACAAGTATGTCAAGAATGCGAAAGTATGAGTCTGATGAAGGAAAATCCCAGACCTAACCTAGACCTAACATGAGTTATTCTCTAAAATATTGATAGAAACCAGGTTTAATGGACTGTTTCAGTGTGATACCACATAACTACGTGATCCAAACCAGAAAAAACCCAGGATCCGTTCAACAAGTATGTGAAGAATGCGAAAGTATGAGTCTGATGAAGGAAAATCCCAGACCTAACCTAGACTTAACATGCGTTACCCTCAAGAATATTTATCAAGACCAGGTTTAATCGACTGTTTCGGTGTGGTACCACATTACTACATGATCCAAACCAGAAAAAACCCAGGATACGTTCAACAAGTATGTGAAGAATACGAACGTATGTGTCTGATGAGGGCAAATCACAGGCCTAACCTAGACATAACTTGCGTTATCCTCAAAAATATTGATCGAAACCAGGTTTCATCGACTGTTTCAGTGTGGTACCACATTACTACGTGATCCGAACCAGAAAAGGCCCAGAATCTGGCCATCAAGTATGAGAAATATGCGAAAGCATGACCCTGATGAGACTATCCCAGACCTAACTTGAGTTGTCCTCTAAAATAGTGATGGAAACCAGGTTTAATTGACTGTTTCAGTGTGGTACTACATTACTACGTGATGCAATCCAGAAATAGCCCAGGATCTAGCCATGAATTATGAGAAATATGCGAAAGTATGAGCCTGATGAGGGCAAATCCTAGACCTCACCCAGACCTAACATGCGTTATCCTCAAAAATATTGATCGAAACCAGGTTTAATGGACTTTTTCAGTGCGGTACCACATTACTACGTGATCTAAACCAGAAAAGGCCCAGAATCTGGCCATCAAGTATGAGAAATATGCGAAAGTATGACCCTGATGAGGGCAAATCCCAGGCCTAACCTCGACGTAACATGCGTTGTCCTCTAAAATATTGATGGTAACCAGGTTGAATTGACTATTTCAGTGTTGTACTCCATTACTGCGTGACGCACCCCAGAAAAAGCCCAGGATCTAGCCATCAAGTATGAGAAACATGCGAAAGAATGAGTCTGATGAGAGCAAATCCCACACCTAAACTAGACCTAACATGAATTATTGTCTAAAATATTGATGGAAACCAAGATTTATTGACTGTTTCAGTGTGGAACTACATTACTGCGTGATGCAATCCAGAAAAAGCCTAGGATCTAGCCATCAAGTATGAGAAATATGCGAAAGAATGAGCCTGATGAGAGCAAATCCCAGACCTAACCTAGACCTAACATGCGTTATCCTCTAAAATATTGATCGAAACCTGGTTTAATGGACTGTTTCAGTGTGGTACCACATCACTGCCTGATCCAAACCAGAAAAATACCCAGGATCCGTTCAACAAGTATGTGAAGAATGCGAAAGTATGTGTCTGATGAGGGAAAATCCCAGGTCTAACCCAGACCTAACATGCGTTGCCCTCAAAAATATTGATAGAAACCAGGTTTAATCGACTATTTCAGTGTGGTACCACATTACTACGTGATCCAAACCAGAAAATGCCCAGGATCCGTTCAACAAGTATGTCAAGAATGCGAAAGTATGAGTCTGATGAAGGAAAATCCCAGACCTAACCTAGACCTAACATGAGTTATTCTCTAAAATATTGATAGAAACCAGGTTTAATGGACTGTTTCAGTGTGATACCACATAACTACGTGATCCAAACCAGAAAAAACCCAGGATCCGTTCAACAAGTATGTGAAGAATGCGAAAGTATGAGTCTGATGAAGGAAAATCCCAGACCTAACCTAGACTTAACATGCGTTACCCTCAAGAATATTTATCAAGACCAGGTTTAATCGACTGTTTCGGTGTGGTACCACATTACTACATGATCCAAACCAGAAAAAAACCCAGGATCTGTACAACAAGTATGTGAAGAATGCGAAAGTATGTGTCGGATGAGGGAAAATCCCAGTCCTAACCTAGACCTAACATGCGTTACCCTCAAGAATATTTATCAAGACCAGGTTTAATCGACTGTTTCGATGTGGTACCACATTACTACGTGATCCAAACCAGAAAAAAACCCAGGATCTGTACAACAAATATGTGAAGAATGCGAAAGTATGAGCCTGACGAGGGCAAATCCCAGAACTATCCCAGACATAACTAGCGTTATCATCTAAGATATTGATCGAAACCAGGTTTAATTGACTGTTTCAGTGTGGTACCACATTACTACGTGATCCAATCCAGAAAAAGCCCAGGATCTAGCCATCAAGTATGAGAAATATGCGAAAGAATGAGTCTGATGAGGGCAAATCCCAGACCTATACCACACCTAACATGCGTTGTCCTCTAAAATATTGATGGAAACCGGGTTTAATTGACTGTTTCAGTGTGGTACTACATTACTACGTGATGCAATCCAGAAATAGCCCAGGATCTAGCCATGAATTATGAGAAATATGCGAAAGAATGAGCCCGATGAGGGCAAATCCTAGAACTCACCCAGACCTAACATGCGTTATCCTCAAAAATATTGATCGAAACCAGGCTTAATGGACTGTCTCAGTGTGGTACCACATTACTACGTGATCCAAACCAGAAAAGGCCCAGAATCTGGCCATCAAGTATGAGAAATATGCGAAAGTATGACCCTCATGAGGGCAAATCCCAGGCCTAACCTAGACCTAACATGCGTTGTCCTCTAAAATATTGATGGAAACCGGGTTTAATTGACTGTGTCAGTGTTGTACTACATTACTGCGTGACGCAATCCAGAAAAAGCCCAGGATCTAGCCATCAAGTATGAGAAATATGCGAAAGAATGAGTCTGATGAGGGCAAATCCCAGACCTATACCACACCTAACTAGCGTTATCATCTAAGATATTGATCGAAACCAGGTTTAATCGACTGTTTCAGTGTGGTACCACATTACTACGTGATCCAAACCAGAAAAAGCACAGAATCTGGCCATCAAGTATGAGAAATTTGCGAAAGTACGAGCCTGATAAGAGCAAATCCCAGACCTAACCTAGACCTAACATGAGTTATTCTCAAAAGTATTGATCGAAAGCAGGTTTAATCGACAGTTTCAGTGTGGTACCACATTACTACGTAATCCAAACCAGAAAAAACCCAGGATACGTTCAACAAGTATGTGAAGAATGCGAAAGTATGTGTCTGATGAGGGCAAATCGCAGGCCTAACCGAGACATAACATGCGTTATCCTCTAAAATATTGATCGAAACCAGGTTTAGTGGACTGTTTCGGTGTGGTACCACATCACTACGTGATCCAAACCAGAAATAGCCCAGGATCTAGCCATGAATTATGAGAAATATGCGAAAGTATGAGCCTGATGAGGGCAAATCCTAGACCTAACCCAGACCTAACATGCGTTATCCTCAAAAATATTGATCGAAACCAGGTTTAATCGACTGTTTCAGTGTGGTACCACATTACTACGTGATCCAATCCAGAAAAAGCCCAGGATCTAGCCATCAAGTATGAGAAACATGCGAAAGAATGAGTCTGATGAGAGCAAATCCCACACCTAAACTAGACCTAACATGAATTATTCTCTAAAATATTGATGGAAACCAAGATTTATTGACTGTTTCAGTGTGGTACTACATTACTACGTGATGCAATCCAGAAAATGCCTAGGATCTAGCCATCAAGTATGTGAAATATGCGAAAGAATGAGCCTGATGAGAGCAAATCCCAGACCTAACCTAGACCTAACATGAGTTATTCTCAAATATATTGATCGAAAGCAGGTTTAATCGACAGTTTCAGTGTGGTACCACATTACTACGTGATCCAAACCAGAAAAATACCCAGGATCCGTTCAACAAGTATGTGAAGAATGCGAAAGTATGTGTCTGATGAGGGAAAATCCCAGGCCTAACCTAGACCTAACATGCGTTGCCCTCAAAAATATTGATAGAAACCAGGTTTAATCGACTATTTCAGTGTGGTACCACATTACTACGTGATCCAAACCAGAAAATGCCCAGGATCCGTTCAACAAGTATGTGAAGAATGCGAAAGTATGAGTCTGATGAAGGAAAATCCCAGACCTAACCTAGACCTAACATGAGATATTCTCTAAAATATTGATAGAAACCAGGTTTAATGGACTGTTTCAGTGTGATGCCACATTACTACGTGATCCAAACCAGAAAAAACCCAGGATCCGTTCAACAAGTATGTGAAGAATGCGAAAGTATGAGTCTGATGAAGGAAACTCCCAGACCTAACCTAGACTTAACATGCGTTACCCTCAAAAATATTTATCAAGACCAGGTTTAATCGACTGTTTCGGTGTGGTACCACATTACTACGTGATCCAAACCAGAAAAAACCCAGGATACGTTCAACAAGTATGCGAAGAATGCGAAAGTATGTGTCTGATGAGGGAAAATCCCAGGCCTAACTTAGACCTAACATGCGTTATCCTCTAAAATATTGATCGAAACCTGGTTGAATGGACTGTTTCAGTGTGGTACCACATCACTGCGTGATCCAAACCAGAAAAATACCCAGGATCCGTTCAACAAGTATGTGAAGAATGCGAAAGTATGTGTCTGATGAGGGAAAATCCCAGGCCTAACCTAGACCTAACATGCGTTGCCCTCAAAAATATTGATAGAAACCAGGTTTAATCGACTATTTCAGTGTGGTACCACATTACTACGTGATCCAAACCAGAAAATGCCCAGGATCCGTTCAACAAGTATGTGGAGAATGCGAAAGTATGAGTCTGATGAAGGAAAATCCCAGACCTAACCTAGACCTAACATGAGATATTCTCTAAAATATTGATAGAAACCAGGTTTAATGGACTGTTTCAGTGTGATGCCACATTACTACGTGATCCAAACCAGAAAAAACCCAGGATCCGTTCAACAAGTATGTGAAGAATGCGAAAGTATGAGTCTGATGAAGGAAACTCCCAGACCTAACCTAGACTTAACATGCGTTACCCTCAAAAATATTTATCAAGACCAGGTTTAATCGACTGTTTCGGTGTGGTACCACATTACTACGTGATCCAAACCAGAAAAACACCCAGGATCTGTACAACAAGTATGTGAAGAATGCGAAAGTATGTGTCGGATGAGGGAAAATCCCAGTCCTAACCTAGACCTAACATGCGTTACCCTCAAGAATATTTATCAACACCAGGTTTAATCGACTGTTTCGGTGTGGTACCACATTACTACGTGATCCAAACCAGAAAAAAACCCAGGATCTGTACAACAAATATGTGAGGAATGCGAAAGTATGAGCCTGATGAGGGCAAATCCCAGACCTATCCCAGACATAACTAGCGTTATCATCTAAGATATTGATCGAAACCAGGTTTAATTGACTGTTTCAGTGTGGTACCACATTACTACGTGATCCAATCCAGAAAAAGCCCTGGGCCTAGCCATCAAGTATGAGAAATAAGCGAAAGTATGAGCCTGATGTGGGCAAATCCTAGACCTAACCCAGACCTAACATGCGCTATCCTCTAAAATATTTATCAACACCAGGTTTAATTGAATGTTTCAGTGTGGTACCACATTACTACGTGATCCAAACCTGAAAAAACCCAGGATCTGTTCAACAAGTATGTGGAGAATGCGAAAGTATGTGTCTGATGAGGGCAAATCACAGGACTAACCTAGACATAACATGCGTTATCCTCTAAAATATTGATGGAAACCGGGTTTAATTGACTGTTTCAGTGTGGTACTACATTACTACGTGATGCAATCCAGAAATAGCCCAGGATCTAGCCATGAATTTTGAGAAATATGCGAAAGTATGAGCCCGATGAGGGCAAATCCTAGAACTCACCCAGACCTAACATGCGTTATCCTCAAAAATATTGATCGAAACCAGGCTTAATGGACTGTCTCAGTGTGGTACCACATTACTACGTGATCCAAACCAGAAAAGGCCCAGAATCTGGCCATCAAGTGTGAGAAATATGCGAAAGTATGACCCTCATGAGGGCAAATCCCAGGCCTAACCTCGACGTAACATGCGTTGTCCTCTAAAATATTGATGGTAACCAGGTTGAATTGACTGTTTCAGTGTTGTACTCCATTACTGCGTGACGCACCCCAGAAAAAGCCCAGGATCTAGCCATCAAGTATGAGAAACATGCGAAAGAATGAGTCTGATGAGAGCAAATCCCACACCTAAACTAGACCTAACATGAATTATTGTCTAAAATATTGATGGAAACCAAGATTTATTGACTGTTTCAGTGTGGAACTACATTACTGCGTGATGCAATCCAGAAAAAGCCTAGGATCTAGCCATCAAGTATGAGAAATATGCGAAAGAATGAGCCTGATGAGAGCAAATCCCAGACCTAACCTAGACCTAACATGCGTTATCCTCTAAAATATTGATCGAATCCTGGTTTAATGGACTGTTTCAGTGTGGTACCACATCACTGCCTGATCCGAACCAGAAAAATACCCAGGATCCGTTCAACAAGTATGTGAAGAATGCGAAAGTATGTGTCTGATGAGGGAAAATCCCAGGCCTAACCCAGACCTAACATGCGTTGCCCTCAAAAATATTGATAGAAACCAGGTTTAATCGACTATTTCAGTGTGGTACCACATTACTACGTGATCCAAACCAGAAAATGCCCAGGATCCGTTCAACAAGTATGTCAAGAATGCGAAAGTATGAGTCTGATGAAGGAAAATCCCAGACCTAACCTAGACCTAACATGAGTTATTCTCTAAAATATTGATAGAAACCAGGTTTAATGGACTGTTTCAGTGTGATACCACATAACTACGTGATCCAAACCAGAAAAAACCCAGGATCCGTTCAACAAGTATGTGAAGAATGCGAAAGTATGAGTCTGATGAAGGAAAATCCCAGACCTAACCTAGACTTAACATGCGTTACCCTCAAGAATATTTATCAAGACCAGGTTTAATCGACTGTTTCGGTGTGGTACCACATTACTACATGATCCAAACCAGAAAAAACCCAGGATACGTTCAACAAGTATGTGAAGAATACGAACGTATGTGTCTGATGAGGGCAAATCACAGGCCTAACCTAGACATAACTTGCGTTATCCTCAAAAATATTGATCGAAACCAGGTTTCATCGACTGTTTCAGTGTGGTACCACATTACTACGTGATCCAAACCAGAAAAGGCCCAGAATCTGGCCATCAAGTATGAGAAATATGCGAAAGCATGACCCTGATGAGACTATCCCAGACCTAACTTGAGTTGTCCTCTAAAATATTGATAGAAACCAGGTTTAATGGACTGTTTCAGTGTGATACCACATAACTACGTGATCCAAACCAGAAAAAACCCAGGATCCGTTCAACAAGTATGTGAAGAATGCGAAAGTATGAGTCTGATGAAGGAAAATCCCAGACCTAACCTAGACTTAACATGCGTTACCCTCAAGAATATTTATCAAGACCAGGTTTAATCGACTGTTTCGGTGTGGTACCACATTACTACATGATCCAAACCAGAAAAAAACCCAGGATCTGTACAACAAGTATGTGAAGAATGCGAAAGTATGTGTCGGATGAGGGAAAATCCCAGTCCTAACCTAGACCTAACATGCGTTACCCTCAAGAATATTTATCAAGACCAGGTTTAATCGACTGTTTCGATGTGGTACCACATTACTACGTGATCCAAACCAGAAAACAACCCAGGATCTGTACAACAAATATGTGAAGAATGCGAAAGTATGAGCCTGACGAGGGCAAATCCCAGAACTATCCCAGACATAACTAGCGTTATCATCTAAGATATTGATCGAAACCAGGTTTAATTGACTGTTTCAGTGTGGTACCACATTACTACGTGATCCAATCCAGAAAAAGCCCTGGGTCTAGCCATCAAGTATGAGAAATATGCGAAAGTATGAGCCTGATGTGGGCAAATCCTAGACCTAACCCAGACCTAACATGCGTTATCCTCTAAAATATTTATCAACACCAGGTTTAATGGACTGTTTCAGTGTGGTACCACATCACTACGTGATCCAAACCAGAAAAATACCCAGGATCCGTTCAACAAGTATATGAAGAATGCGAACGTATGTGTCTGATGAGGGCAAATCACAGGCCTAACCTAGACATAACTTGCGTTATCCTCAAAAATATTGATCGAAACCAGGTTTAATGGACTGTTTCAGTGTGGTACCACATTACTACGGGATCCAAACGAGAAAAAGCACAGAATCAGGCCATCAAGTATGAGAAATTTGCGAAAGTACGAGCCTGATGAGAGCAAATCCCAGACCTAACCTAGACCTAACATGCGTTGTCCTCTAAAATATTGATGGAAACCGGGTTTAATTGACTGTGTCAGTGTTGTACTACATTACTGCGTGACGCAATCCAGAAAAAGCCCAGGATCTAGCCATCAAGTATGAGAAATATGCGAAAGAATGAGTCTGATGAGGGCAAATCCCAGACCTATACCACACCTAACATGCGTTGTCCTCTAAAATATTGATGGAAACCGGGTTTAATTGACTGTTTCAGTGTGGTACTACATTACTGCGTGATGCAATCCAGAAATAGCCCAGGATCTAGCCATGAATTATGAGAAATATGCGAAAGTATGAGCCCGATGAGGGCAAATCCTAGAACTCACCCAGACCTAACATGCGTTATCCTCAAAAATATTGATCGAAACCAGGCTTAATGGACTGTCTCAGTGTGGTACCACATTACTACGTGATCCAAACCAGAAAAGGCCCAGAATCTGGCCATCAAGTATGAGAAATATGCGAAAGTATGACCCTCATGAGGGCAAATCCCAGGCCTAACCTAGACCTAACATGCGTTGTCCTCTAAAATATTGATGGAAACCGGGTTTAATTGACTGTGTCAGTGTTGTACTACATTACTGCGTGACGCAATCCAGAAAAAGCCCAGGATCTAGCCATCAAGTATGAGAAATATGCGAAAGAATGAGTCTGATGAGGGCAAATCCCAGACCTATACCACACCTAACTAGCGTTATCATCTAAGATATTGATCGAAACCAGGTTTAATCGACTGTTTCAGTGTGGTACCACATTACTACGTGATCCAAACCAGAAAAAGCACAGAATCTGGCCATCAAGTATGAGAAATTTGCGAAAGTACGAGCCTGATAAGAGCAAATCCCAGACCTAACCTAGACCTAACATGAGTTATTCTCAAAAGTATTGATCGAAAGCAGGTTTAATCGACAGTTTCAGTGTGGTACCACATTACTACGTAATCCAAACCAGAAAAAACCCAGGATACGTTCAACAAGTATGTGAAGAATGCGAAAGTATGTGTCTGATGAGGGCAAATCACAGGCCTAACCGAGACATAACATGCGTTATCCTCTAAAATATTGATCGAAACCAGGTTTAATGGACTGTTTCGGTGTGGTACCACATCACTACGTGATCCAAACCAGAAATAGCCCAGGATCTAGCCATGAATTATGAGAAATATGCGAAAGTATGAGCCTGATGAGGGCAAATCCTAGACCTAACCCAGACCTAACATGCGTTATCCTCAAAAATATTGATCGAAACCAGGTTTAATCGACTGTTTCAGTGTGGTACCACATTACTACGTGATCCAATCCAGAAAAAGCCCAGGATCTAGCCATCAAGTATGAGAAACATGCGAAAGAATGAGTCTGATGAGAGCAAATCCCACACCTAAACTAGACCTAACATGAATTATTCTCTAAAATATTGATGGAAACCAAGATTTATTGACTGTTTCAGTGTGGTACCACATTACTACGTGATCCAATCCAGAAAAAGCCCTGGGTCTAGCCATCAAGTATGAGAAATATGCGAAAGTATGAGCCTGATGAGGGCAAATCACAGGCCTAACCTAGACATAACTTGCGTTATCCTCAAAAATATTGATCGAAACCAGGTTTCATCGACTGTTTCAGTGTGGTACCACATTACTACGTGATCCAAACCAGAAAAGGCCCAGAATCTGGCCATCAAGTATGAGAAATATGCGAAAGCATGACCCTGATGAGACTATCCCAGACCTAACTTGAGTTGTCCTCTAAAATATTGATAGAAACCAGGTTTAATGGACTGTTTCAGTGTGATACCACATAACTACGTGATCCAAACCAGAAAAAACCCAGGATCCGTTCAACAAGTATGTGAAGAATGCGAAAGTATGAGTCTGATGAAGGAAAATCCCAGACCTAACCTAGACTTAACATGCGTTACCCTCAAGAATATTTATCAAGACCAGGTTTAATCGACTGTTTCGGTGTGGTACCACATTACTACATGATCCAAACCAGAAAAAAACCCAGGATCTGTACAACAAGTATGTGAAGAATGCGAAAGTATGTGTCGGATGAGGGAAAATCCCAGTCCTAACCTAGACCTAACATGCGTTACCCTCAAGAATATTTATCAAGACCAGGTTTAATCGACTGTTTCGATGTGGTACCACATTACTACGTGATCCAAACCAGAAAACAACCCAGGATCTGTACAACAAATATGTGAAGAATGCGAAAGTATGAGCCTGACGAGGGCAAATCCCAGAACTATCCCAGACATAACTAGCGTTATCATCTAAGATATTGATCGAAACCAGGTTTAATTGACTGTTTCAGTGTGGTACCACATTACTACGTGATCCAATCCAGAAAAAGCCCTGGGTCTAGCCATCAAGTATGAGAAATATGCGAAAGTATGAGCCTGATGTGGGCAAATCCTAGACCTAACCCAGACCTAACATGCGTTATCCTCTAAAATATTTATCAACACCAGGTTTAATGGACTGTTTCAGTGTGGTACCACATCACTACGTGATCCAAACCAGAAAAATACCCAGGATCCGTTCAACAAGTATATGAAGAATGCGAACGTATGTGTCTGATGAGGGCAAATCACAGGCCTAACCTAGACATAACTTGCGTTATCCTCAAAAATATTGATCGAAACCAGGTTTAATGGACTGTTTCAGTGTGGTACCACATTACTACGGGATCCAAACGAGAAAAAGCACAGAATCAGGCCATCAAGTATGAGAAATTTGCGAAAGTACGAGCCTGATGAGAGCAAATCCCAGACCTAACCTAGACCTAACATGCGTTGTCCTCTAAAATATTGATGGAAACCGGGTTTAATTGACTGTGTCAGTGTTGTACTACATTACTGCGTGACGCAATCCAGAAAAAGCCCAGGATCTAGCCATCAAGTATGAGAAATATGCGAAAGAATGAGTCTGATGAGGGCAAATCCCAGACCTATACCACACCTAACATGCGTTGTCCTCTAAAATATTGATGGAAACCGGGTTTAATTGACTGTTTCAGTGTGGTACTACATTACTACGTGATGCAATCCAGAAATAGCCCAGGATCTAGCCATGAATTATGAGAAATATGCGAAAGTATGAGCCCGATGAGGGCAAATCCTAGAACTCACCCAGACCTAACATGCGTTATCCTCAAAAATATTGATCGAAACCAGGCTTAATGGACTGTCTCAGTGTGGTACCACATTACTACGTGATCCAAACCAGAAAAGGCCCAGAATCTGGCCATCAAGTATGAGAAATATGCGAAAGTATGACCCTCATGAGGGCAAATCCCAGGCCTAACCTAGACCTAACATGCGTTGTCCTCTAAAATATTGATGGAAACCGGGTTTAATTGACTGTGTCAGTGTTGTACTACATTACTGCGTGACGCAATCCAGAAAAAGCCCAGGATCTAGCCATCAAGTATGAGAAATATGCGAAAGAATGAGTCTGATGAGGGCAAATCCCAGACCTATACCACACCTAACTAGCGTTATCATCTAAGATATTGATCGAAACCAGGTTTAATCGACTGTTTCAGTGTGGTACCACATTACTACGTGATCCAAACCAGAAAAAGCACAGAATCTGGCCATCAAGTATGAGAAATTTGCGAAAGTACGAGCCTGATAAGAGCAAATCCCAGACCTAACCTAGACCTAACATGAGTTATTCTCAAAAGTATTGATCGAAAGCAGGTTTAATCGACAGTTTCAGTGTGGTACCACATTACTACGTAATCCAAACCAGAAAAAACCCAGGATACGTTCAACAAGTATGTGAAGAATGCGAAAGTATGTGTCTGATGAGGGCAAATCACAGGCCTAACCGAGACATAACATGCGTTATCCTCTAAAATATTGATCGAAACCAGGTTTAATGGACTGTTTCGGTGTGGTACCACATCACTACGTGATCCAAACCAGAAATAGCCCAGGATCTAGCCATGAATTATGAGAAATATGCGAAAGTATGAGCCTGATGAGGGCAAATCCTAGACCTAACCCAGACCTAACATGCGTTATCCTCAAAAATATTGATCGAAACCAGGTTTAATCGACTGTTTCAGTGTGGTACCACATTACTACGTGATCCAATCCAGAAAAAGCCCAGGATCTAGCCATCAAGTATGAGAAACATGCGAAAGAATGAGTCTGATGAGAGCAAATCCCACACCTAAACTAGACCTAACATGAATTATTCTCTAAAATATTGATGGAAACCAAGATTTATTGACTGTTTCAGTGTGGTACTACATTACTACGTGATGCAATCCAGAAAATGCCTAGGATCTAGCCATCAAGTATGTGAAATATGCGAAAGAATGAGCCTGATGAGAGGAAATCCCAGACCTAACCTAGACCTAACATGAGTTATTCTCAAATATATTGATCGAAAGCAGGTTTAATCGACAGTTTCAGTGTGGTACCACATTACTACGTGATCCAAACCAGAAAAAACCCAGGATACGTTCAACAAGTATGCGAAGAATGCGAAAGTATGTGTCTGATGAGGGAAAATCCCAGGCCTAACTTAGACCTAACATGCGTTATCCTCTAAAATATTGATCGAAACCTGGTTGAATGGACTGTTTCAGTGTGGTACCACATCACTGCGTGATCCAAACCAGAAAAATACCCAGGATCCGTTCAACAAGTATGTGAAGAATGCGAAAGTATGTGTCTGATGAGGGAAAATCCCAGGCCTAACCTAGACCTAACATGCGTTGCCCTCAAAAATATTGATAGAAACCAGGTTTAATCGACTATTTCAGTGTGGTACCACATTACTACGTGATCCAAACCAGAAAATGCCCAGGATCCGTTCAACAAGTATGTGAAGAATGCGAAAGTATGAGTCTGATGAAGGAAAATCCCAGACCTAACCTAGACCTAACATGAGATATTCTCTAAAATATTGATAGAAACCAGGTTTAATGGACTGTTTCAGTGTGATGCCACATTACTACGTGATCCAAACCAGAAAAAACCCAGGATCCGTTCAACAAGTATGTGAAGAATGCGAAAGTATGAGTCTGATGAAGGAAACTCCCAGACCTAACCTAGACTTAACATGCGTTACCCTCAAAAATATTTATCAAGACCAGGTTTAATCGACTGTTTCGGTGTGGTACCACATTACTACGTGATCCAAACCAGAAAAACACCCAGGATCTGTACAACAAGTATGTGAAGAATGCGAAAGTATGTGCCGGATGAGGGAAAATCCCAGTCCTAACCTAGACCTAACATGCGTTACCCTCAAGAATATTTATCAAGACCAGGTTTAATCGACTGTTTCGGTGTGGTACCACATTACTACGTGATCCAAACCAGAAAAAAACCCAGGATCTGTACAACAAGTATGTGTGGAATGCGAAAGTATGAGCCTGACGAGGGCAAATCCCAGACCTATCCCAGACATAACTAGCGTTATCATCTAAGATATTGATCGAAACCAGGTGTAATTGACTGTTTCAGTGTGGTACCACATTACTACGTGATCCAATCCAGAAAAAGCCCTGGGTCTAGCCATCAAGTATGAGAAATATGCGAAAGTATGTGCCGGATGAGGGAAAATCCCAGTCCTAACCTAGACCTAACATGCGTTACCCTCAAGAATATTTATCAAGACCAGGTTTAATCGACTGTTTCGGTGTGGTACCACATTACTACGTGATCCAAACCAGAAAAAAACCCAGGATCTGTACAACAAGTATGTGTGGAATGCGAAAGTATGAGCCTGACGAGGGCAAATCCCAGACCTATCCCAGACATAACTAGCGTTATCCTCTAAAATATTGATCGAAACCAGGTTTAATGGACTCTTTCAGTGTGGTACCACATCACTACGTGATCCAAACCAGAAAAATACCCAGGATCCGTTCAACAAGTATGTGAAGAATGCGAACGTATGTGTCTGATGAGGGCAAATCACAGGCCTAACCTAGACATAACTTGCGTTATCCTCAAAAATATTGATCGAAACCAGGTTTAATGGACTGTTTCAGTGTGGTACCACATTACTACGGGATCCAAACCAGAAAAAGCACAGAATCAGGCCATCAAGTATGAGAAATTTGCGAAAGTACGAGCCTGATGAGAGCAAATCCCAGACCTTACCTAGACCTAACATGAGTAATTCTCAAAAATATTGATCGAAACCAGGTTTAATCGACTGTTTCAGTGTGGTACCACATCACTACGTGATCCAAACCAGAAAAAACCCAGGATACGTTCAACAAGTATGTGAAGAATGCGAACGTGTGTCTGATGAGGGCAAATCACAGGCCTAACCTAGACATAACTTGCGTTATCCTCAAAAATATTGATCGAAACCAGGTTTAATGGACTGTTTCAGTGTGGTACCACATTACTACGGGATCCAAACCAGAAAAAGCACAGAATCAGGCCATCAAGTATGAGAAATATGCGAAAGTATGAGCCTGATGAGGGCAAATCCTAGATCTAACCCAGACCTAACATGCGTTATCCTCAAAAATATTGATCGAAACCAGGTTTAATGGACTTTTTCAGTGCGGTACCACATTACTACGTGATCCAAACCAGAAAAGGCCCAGAATCTGGCCATCAAGTATGAGAAATATGCGAAAGCATGACCCTGATGAGACTATCCCAGACCTAACTTGAGTTGTCCTCTAAAATAGTGATGGAAACCAGGTTTAATTGACTGTTTCAGTGTGGTACTACATTACTACGTAATGCAATCCAGAAATAGCCCAGGATCTAGCCATGAATTATGGGAAATATGCGAAAGTATGAGCCCGATGAGGGCAAATCCTAGACCTCACCCAGACCTAACATGCGTTATCCTCAAAAATATTGATCGAAACCAGGCTTAATGGACTGTCTCAGTGTGGTACCACATTACTACGTGATCCAAATCAGAAAAGGCCCAGAATCTGGCCATCAAGTATGAGAAATATGCGAAAGTATGACCCTGATGAGGGCAAATCCCAGGCCTAACCTAGACCTAACATGCGTTGTCCTCTAAAATATTGATGGAAACCGGGTTTAATTGTCTGTGTCAGTGTTGTACTACACTACTGCGTGACGCAATCCAGAAAAAGCCCAGGATCTAGCCATCAAGTATGAGAAATATGCGAAAGAATGAGTCTGATGAGGGCAAATCCCAGACCTATACCAGACCTAACTAGCGTTATCATCTAAGATATTGATCGAAACCAGGTTTAATCGACTGTTTCATTGTGGTACCACATTACTACGTGATCCAAACCAGAAAAAGCACAGAATCTGGCCATCAAGTATGAGAAATTTGCGAAAGTACGAGCCTGAGAAGAGCAAATCCCAGACCTAACCTAGACCTAACATGCCTTATCCTCTAAAATATTTATCAAGACCAGGTTTAATTGAATGTTTCAGTGTGTTACCACACTACTGCGTGATCCAAACCAGAAAAAACCCAGGATCTGTTCAACAAGTATGTGGAGAATGCGAAAGTATGTGTCTGATGAGGGCAAATCACAGGCCTAACCTAGACATAACATGCGTTATCCTCTAAAATATTGATCGAAACCAGGTTTAATAGACTGTTTCAGTGTGGTACCACATCACTACGTGATCCAAACCAGAAAAGGCCCAGAATCTGGCCATCAAGTATGAGAAATATGCGAAAGTATGACCCTGATGAGGGCAAATCCCAGGCCTAACCTAGACCTAACATGCGTTGTCCTCTAAAATATTGATGGAAACCAGGTTTAATTGACTGTTTCAGTGTTGTACTACACTACTGCGTGACGAAATCCAGAAAAAGCCCAGGATCTAGCCATCAAGTATGTGAAAAATGCGAAAGTATGAGTCTGATGAGAGCAAATCCCACACCTAAACTAGACCTAACATGAATTATTCTCTAAAATATTGATGGAAACCAAGATTTATTGACTGTTTCAGTGTGGTACTACATTACTACGTGATGCAATCCAGAAAAAGCCTAGGATCTAGCCATCAAGTATGAGAAATATGTGAAAGAATGAGCCTGATGAGAGCAAATCCCAGACCTAACCTAGACCTAACATGAGTTATTCTCAAATATATTGATCGAAAGCAGGTTTAATCGACAGTTTCAGTGTGGTACCACATTACTACGTGATCCAAACCAGAAAAAACCCAGGATACGTTCAACAAGTATGCGAAGAATGCGAAAGTATGTGTCTGATGCCCTCAGGGGCTGCCAGCCTTTCAGCTGCAGTACGGGCTTAACGAACCCGGGGTTCCCGAGTCATACACACACCGTAAGCCTCCTGTTGGTCGTCACAACGACCCATTCACAATTCCCTATTGGTTTTGTGAATGGTACGTGACGGCAGGAGGAACGGGGGTCTTGACTTAACCGCCTGGGCCACGAGTATGGCGACTCTATAAAATCGCCGTCCAATCCTAAGCTATGGTGCGCGGCGATGGGATGCATGGTTGGGGGAGAAGGCCCAATCCCAAGCGACCACCTCCGGGGAACCTGCCGAACCCCCGGAGTATTAGGCTTACCCGGGTAAGGCGGCTCTGCCCGGGTGGACCTTTATTTCCGACCATCTCGTGGGACTATTATGGACACAGAAAATAAAATGGGGATGGGGCGGGTTTTGTCGGTTGGGGAGGACGGAGACGGGGTTGGGGTTAGGGTGGCGGCGCTCGCGCCCCACTCAGCGCCAGGTCCGGCTTCGTGGAGGGTGGAGGAGGACGACGAGACGGCGTCGGTCTCGTCCTTCTCCTCCAGCACGAGCCACATAGGCTCTAAGAGGAAGAGGACGGGGCAGGCCGTCGTCGAGGTGGGCGGGGCGATGAGCCCGTCGGTGAGGCTGAGTTGCCTCAGGGACGAGGTGACCGAGGAGATATCGGAGAGGATCTCCTCGTCCCTGAGGCGGGTGGAGAAAGTCGCCGCTGCCTGCGCCTTTAAGGGGCAGAAAAGCGGTGGCGCGGAGGCCCTGAAGGCCGCGGCGGAGGAAATGAGGGAGGCGGCGCGGGAGCTCAGAGGGCGGAACGCCCGTCTGCAGCTCCTGTTGGAGGAGGAGCGACAGGGGAGGAGGAGGGCAGAGGCGCTGTGGAACAGCGCGGCCCTCCCTCCCATCCTCCCTCCTCCTCCGCCGCCGCGTCCCTCGGCGGAGGTAAATAAACGGGGTGCGGCGGCAGTGGTGCGGGACACCGCGGGCCCCTCCACCCGCACTCCGCCCGTGAAGAAGTCCCCGTCCTCCTCAGAAGACGATCTTCTGAGGAGGATTGGGGACATGATTGATGGCAAGCTGGCCGCCTTCCGGGAGGAGCTCCTCGCCGGGAGAGCGGTCAGCAGGAAGGCGGTGCCTCCCCGACCTGTTCCGGTACAGTCGGGGAAGGCAAAGAAGGGCGGAGTGAAGGCTCCGCCCAGCGTTGCGGCACCAGGGCCCCGGGTCGCGACCCCCAAGGGGGGTGGTGTACCCGTGGTCGCGGTGGTCGCGTCCTCCACAGCACCCTCCCAAGGGGGGGTGGCGTGGAGTGAGGTGGTGGGGCGGAAGGCGAAGCGGGCGGCGAGGAAGGCCTCGCAACCGCAGCCTCCGCCTCCGCCGCCGGCGGCCAAGGTAAAGGCCGCGAAGGTCGGGAAGGCACGACCAGGTCGTCCCCCAAAAACGGCAGCGGTGACGCTGACCGTTGCGCAGGGGGGCGACCTGACCCTCGCGGAGGCGATGCGGCTCGCCAGGGAGAATATCTCCCTGGAAGAGCTGGGCATCGCCTCCGTGAGGGCGAAGAGGGCCGTGACCGGGGGTCTCTTGCTGGAGATCCCCGGTGCAGAAGGCGGCGCGAAGGCGGATCGTCTCGCCCAGAGGCTCCGGGAGCAGCTGGGCGAGCGAGGTGTCCGGGTCGCCCGGCCCACGAAGCGCACGGAGATGCGCATTTGTGGGCTGGACGACTCGGTCAGCGCACAGGATGTGTCCCGTGCCCTTGCGAGGGCGGGGGACTGTCCTGTGGAGGACCTGCGGATCGGAGAGATCCGCAGGTCGCCCTCCGGCCTCGGGTCGGTGTGGGCCCGGTGCCCCCTCTCCGCCGCCCGTAAGGTGGCGGAATCCGGGAGGGTGTTGGTGGGGTGGGTTTCGGCGCGAGTGGAAATCCTCGCGCCGCGCCCGCTCCAGTGTCACCGCTGCCTCGAATTGGGGCACGTGAGGCAGTGGTGCACCTCGCCGGTGGACCGCAGCGGTCAGTGTTACCGCTGCGGTGCCAAAGAGCACCGTGCGAGCCAGTGCTCGGCGGCCCCCCACTGCCCGCTGTGTGCGGACATGGGGAGGCCAGCCGATCACAGGGTGGGGAGCAAGAAGTGCTCCCCCCCCTCCCGGAAGGAGAGGAAGAGGCGGGCTGCACCAGCTCCGGTGCCGAGGGCGGTAGCATCGTCCTCCATGGAGGTGGACGGTGCTACGGGGACGGACGGCCGGGAGGAGGCTGGCGCGGCCATTAATTAATGCCGCCCCGCCTCCTCCTCCAGGCCAACCTCAACCACTGCCGCGCGGCACAGGACTTGATGTCCCAAGTCCTCGCGGAGTGGGGGGTTGGCCTGGCGGTCGCCGCCGAGCCGTACCGCGTCCCTGATCACCCTCATTGGGTGGGCGACGCGGACGGCTTGGTGGCGACGGTATGGGGAGGGGGCGACGGGTCCCCACCGTTCTCCTTGTTGGAGCGCGGTCGGGGATTCGTCGCCGTGGACTGGGGGGGAGTCGCTGTGGTGGGGTGCTACATTTCGCCCCGTAGCGGTCACGCTGCGTTCGAGCTGTACTTGGCCGAGGTCGCGGCATGCGTGCAGCGCTACGCGGCCCGGCCGGTGCTGGTCCTGGGGGATTTTAATGCCAAGTCGGTGGCTTGGGGATCCCCCAGGACCTCCGTTCGCGGCGGGATCCTGGGCGATTGGGCGGCGGGGCTCGACCTCCGGGTATTGAACCGGGGGTCGGAGAACACATGCGTGCGGCGATATGGGGGGTCCATCGTGGATGTTGGATTCGCGACCCCCAACGCCGTGCGCATGGTGTCGGGTTGGCACGTGGTCGCGGGGGCAGAGACACTCTCCGATCACCGGTACATCCGGATGGAGGTCTCTGCCGCCGCGAGTGCATCCCGACACGGCCGCCTGCGTGGCACCCCACCACGCCGCTGGGCGCTTCGGCGCCTGGACAAGGACGCCCTGATGGCAGCTGCCCTCGCTGCAACTTGGCCGCAGGGAGCGGCCGAGTTGCCGAGCATAGAGGAGGAGGTCGCCCAGCTCGGAGCATTGGTCGCGGGTATTTGCGACGCGGCGATGCCTCGGGTCGGGCGGGCTTCTCCTCGCCGGGCGGTGTACTGGTGGTCGGACGCGATCGCGGAGTTGCGAGTCGCGACTGTCCGCGCCCGACGCCAGTACACCCGCGCGCGCCGTCGTCAACGTGCAGGCGACGGCGTGGCGCGAGCGAGGGCAGCTGATGACCTGTATGGAGCATACCGCGTGGCGCGGGTTGCTCTGCAGGTCGCCATCAAACGGGCCAAGACCCAGGCATGGAAGGAGCTCCTCCAGACCCTTGATGACGATCCATGGGGGCGCCCATATAAGGTGGTGCTGAATAAGCTCCGCCCGTGGGCGCCCCCCGTCACCGAGGGTCTTGACCCCCGGCTGCTGGAGGACGTGGTCAATACACTCTTCCCAATTGGGGAGAGGGGACCGCGTCCTCCGGCGGCGGCGGCTGTCCCAGTGGAGTGGACGGCCGAGCTGGGGGTCACGCAGGAGGAGCTGGCAGCGGCCATCAGACGGCTCGGGGTTCGTAACACGGCCCCGGGTCCGGATGGTGTGCCCGGCCGGGTTTGGGTCTTGACCCAGGGCGTCCTTGGGGCCGACCTCAGGCGGTTGTTCGACCGCTGCCTGAGGGACGGGCGATTCCCCCCCAGTTGGAAGGTGGCGAGGATGGTCCTCCTCCGGAAGGAGGGTCGGCCCGCGGAGTCTCCCTCCGCATACCGGCCCATTTGTCTCCTCGACGAGGTGGGCAAGCTCTTCGAGCGTGTGATTGCTGCCCGCCTCGTCGAGCACCTGTCGCGGGGTGATCCCGGTCTGGCCGACTGCCAGTTCGGTTTCCGGGGGGGCCGATCGACTATCGACGCGATAGGTCGTGTGAGGGCCCTCTCGGAGGCGGCCGTCTCCCGGGGAGGGGTGGCATTGGCAATATCCTTGGATATTGCCAATGCCTTTAACACCCTCCCCTGGGAAGGGATAAGGAGGGGACTCGAATATCATCGAGTCCCCCCTTGTCTCAGGGCGGTCGTCGGGGATTATCTCCGCGGCAGGTGGATCGAGTATCCGGGCCGGGATGGTGATATGCGGAGGGAGGTGTACTGCGGTGTTCCGCAGGGGTCGGTCCTCGGGCCACTCCTGTGGAACATCGCGTACGACTCGGTGTTGCGGGCCGGCCTCCCCGACGGCGTCAGCACGGTGTGTTATGCGGATGACACACTGGTGCTGGCCGTCGGGGCGCACTGGGGGAGGGCCATGCGTCGCGCGGAGGAGGGGTCGCAACGCGTCGTCGACCGGATCAGGGGGATGGGGATGACGGTGGCGGTCCATAAGACCGAGGTGATTGCGTTTCATTCACCTCGGCAGGATCCGCCACCCCCTCTGATTCGGGTGGGTGGGGCTGACATCGAGGTGAAGCCCCAGATCAGGTATCTAGGGCTGATCCTCGATAGCCACTGGCGTTTCGAGAAGCATTTCCGCTGCCTGGTCCCCCGGTTGGAAAGGATGGTTGCGGCTCTGGGCCGGATCCTGCCCAACCTGGGGGGCCCGGCGGGCCGAGTTCGTCGCCTCTATGTGGCAATGGCCCAGTCGGTGGCCCTATACGGGGCCCCCGTCTGGGCGGACGACCTGGCTGCCTCCCGGCGCAGCATGACTATGCTGCGTCGGGTGCAGAGGCGCATGGCGCTCAGGGTCGTCCGCGGGTATCGGACCATGTCACATGAGGCTGCGACGGTTCTAGCGGGGATGCCGCCCATGGACCTGCTCGCGCGGTCGCACGCGGTGATGTACCGGCACCGCGTCGACCGTCGCGCGGGGGTGGGGGCGGTCCCGGGCGGGCAGGAACCTGCTTGGGGCGATTTGAAGCGCCAGGCCCGGCAGTCCGTGTTGCTCGCGTGGCAGGAGCGGCTGGCTCTGCCAACCGCGGGGCATCGGACTGTCGGGGCTGTTCGGCCACTCCTGAAGGAGTGGCTGGACAGAGGCCATGGCAGCCTCACCTACCGGCTGGCACAGGTATTTTCCGGGCATGGCAGCTTCGGAAGATACCTGTGCCGGATAGGGAAGGAGCCGACGGCGCGTTGCTGCCACTGCGACGCTGAGCAGGACACGGCGGATCATACCCTGGAGGTATGCCCCGCGTGGGAGGGGGAGCGCCGTGTCCTGGTCGGCGTCGTCGGGCGGGATGTCTCGCTGCCGGGCGTGGTGCGCGCCATGCTCGGCAGCGAGGAGAAGTGGAGGGCCGTGGCCTCCTTCTGCGAGAACGTAATGTTGCAGAAGGAGGCCGCGGGGAGGGAGCGCGAGCTTCAGCGGCGGGCTGAAGCGCGCGCTCGTGCGGTGGCCCGAGGTCGTCGCCCGGTCGCGAGGCGTCGCGGGCGGCCGCCTCGGCGTGGCGGATGACCTAGGCTGGGAGGGGGGTCCTGAGGGGACCCTCCTCCCGCCAGGCGGCGCCGGGTCGGACCGGTTGGGGGTAGGAGTGCCTTCCCCTACCGGTCCGACGCAAGGGGAGGCACCCTCGGCGGTCTGGTGCGGCCATGAACGCCCGGCCGCCGAGGGATGGAAACGGGGTCGCGGGCGGTTGCGAGTTGGGGCTCGCAGCCGCCACTAAACGCGGCCCCGGGACGGATAGCGGCGGGATGGAGTGGCCCCGTCCCGCCGCTATGAGGCAGTGTGTCTACTGGGGGGACCGATTGTCCCCCCGGGGGATGGGCGCGAAAGCGCGGGCACGGGGAGGATACCGGAAGAATGCTTCGAGCGATTCCCGGTATCCTCCCAAAGCGTGCCGAAGGGTCACCGTGGGGTTTTTAGTGGGTAGGTCCGGCGCCTGTCGTTGTACGGGCGCGGGGAATCCCACACACGCCTCCCACCTCTCCCCAAGGAGGTGGGAGGGAGTCTTTCGAAGATTTTCCCCACGACAAAAAAAAAAAAAAAAAAAAAAAAAAAAAAAAAAGTATGTGTCTGATGAGGGAAAATCCCAGGCCTAACCTAGACCTAACATGCGTTGCCCTCAAAAATATTTATCAGTACCAGGTTTAGTTGAATGTTTCAGTGTGGTACCACATTTCTACGTGATCCAGACCAGAAAAAACCCAGGATCTGTGCAACAAGTATGTGAAAAACGCGAAACGATGAGCGTGATGAGGGCAAATCCCAGACCTATCCTAGACCTAACATGAGTTATCCTCTAAAATATTGATCGAAACCAGGTTTAATCGACTATTTCTGTGTGGTGCCACATTACTACGTGATCCAAACCAGAAAAATACCCAGGATCTGTTAACAAGTATGTGAAGAACGCGGAAATATGACCCTGATGAGGGTAAATCCCAGGCCTAACCTAGACCTAACATGCGTTATCCTCAAAAATATTTATCGAAACCAGGTTTAATCGACTGTTTCAGTGTGGTACCACATTACTACCTGATCCAAACCAGAAAAATACCCAGGATCTGTTCAACAAGTATGTGAAGAACGCGAAAATATGACCCTGATGAGGGCAAATCCCAGACCTATACCAGACCTAACTAGCGTTGCCATCTAAGATATTGATCGAAACCAGGTTTAATCGACTGTTTCAGTGTGGTACCACATTACTACGTGATCCAAACCAGAAAAAGCACAGAATCTGGCCATCAAGTATGAGAAATTTGCGAAAGTACGAGCCTGATAAGAGCAAATCCCAGACCTAACCTAGACCTAACATGCGTTGTCCTCTAAAATATTGATGGAAACCAGGTTTAATTGACTGTTTTAGTGTTGTACTACACTACTGCGTGACGAAATCCAGAATAAGCCCAGGATCTAGCCATCAAGTATGTGAAAAATGCGAAAGTATGATCCTGACCAGGGCAAATCCCAGACCTATCCCAGACCTAACTTGAGTTGTCCTCTAAAATAGTGATCGAAACCAGGTTTAATTGACTGTTTCAGTGTGGTACTACGTTACTACGTGATGCAATCCAGAAATAGCCCAGGATCTAGCCATCAACTATGAGAGATATGCGAAAGAATGAGTCTGATGAGAGCAAATCCCACACCTAAACTAGACCTAACATGAATTATTCTCTAAAATATTGATGGAAACCAAGATTTATTGACTGTTTCAGTGTGGTACTACATTACTACGTGATGCAATCCAGAAAAAGCCTAGGATCTAGCCATCAAGTATGAGAAATATGCGAAAGAATGAGCCTGATGTGAGCAAATCCCAGACCTAACCCAGACCTAACATGCGTTATCCTCAAAAATATAGATCGGAACCAGGTTTAATCGACTGTTTCAGTGTGGTACCACATTACTACGTGATCCAAACCAGAAAAAAACCCAGGATCTGTTCAACAAGTATGTGAAGTATGCGAAAGTATGAATCTGATGAGGGCTAATCCCAGGCCTAACCTAGTCATAACATGCGTTATCCTCTAAAATATTGATCGAAACCAGGTTGAGTGGACTGTTTCAGTGTGGTACCACATTACTGCGTGATCCAAACCAGGAAGAACCCAGTATCTAGCCATCAAGTATGAGAAATATGCGAAAGAATGAGCCTGATGAGAGCAAATCCCAGACCTAACCTAGACCTAACATGTGTTATCCTCAAAAATATTGATCGAAACCAGGTTTAATGGACTGTTTCAGTGTGGTACCACATTACTACGTGATCCAATCCAGGAAGAGCCCAGGATCTAGCCATGAAGTATTAGAAATATGCGAATGTATGATCCTGACGAGGGCAAATCCTAGACCTAACCCAGACCTAACATGCGTTATCCTCAAAAATATTGATCGAAACCAGGTTTAATGGACAGTTTCAGTGTGGTACCACATTCCTACGTGATCCAAACTAGAAAAAACCCAGGATCTGTTCAACAAGTATGTGAAGTATGCGAAAGTATGAATCTGATGAGGGCTAATCCCAGGCCTAACCTAGACATAACATGCGTTATCCTCTAAAATATTGATCGAAACCCGGTTGGGTGGACTGTTTCAGTGTGGTACCACATTGCTGCGTGATCCAAACCAGGAAGAACCCAGTATCTAGCCATCAAGTATGTGAAATATGCGAAAGAATGAGCCTGATGAGGGCAAATCCTAGTCCTAACCCAGACCTAACATGCGTTATCCTCTAAAATATTGATCGAAACCAGGTTTACTGGACTGTTTCAGTGTGGTACCACTTTACTACGTGATCCAAAGCAGAAGAAACCCTCGATCAGGTCAACACGTATGTTAAAACTGCGAAAGTATGACCCTGGTGAGGGCAAACCGCAGGCCTAACCTAGACCTAACATGCGTTATCCTCTAAAATATTCATCGAAACCAGGTTTAATGGATTGTTTCAGTATGGTAATACATTACTACGTGATCCAAACCGGAAAAAACCGAGATCTGTTCAACAAGTATGTGAAAAACGCAAAAGTATGAGCCTGATGAGGGCAAATCCTAGACCTAACCCAGACCTAACATGCGTTATCCACTAAAATATTTATCATGACCACGTTTAATTGATTGTTTCAGTGTGGTACCACATTACTACGTGATCCACACCAGAAAAAACCCAGGATCCGTTCAAGAAGTATGTGAAAAATGCGAAAGTATGTGTCTGATGAGTGAAAATCTCAGGCCTAACCTAGACCTAACATGCGTTATCCTCTAAAATATTGATCGAAACCAGGTTTAATTGACCGTTTTAGTGTGGTTCCACTTTACTACGTGATCCAAAGCAGAAAAGCCCTCGATCAGGTCAACATGCATGTCAAAACTGCGAAAGTATGACCCTGATGAGGGCAAATCCCAGACCTATCCCAGACCTAACATGCGTTATCCTCAAAAATAATGATCGAAACCAGGTTTAATCAACTGTTTCAGTGTGGTGCCACATTACTACGTGATCCAAACCAGAAAAAAACCCAGGATCTGTTTATCAAGTATGTGAAGTATGCGTAAGTATGAGTCTGATGAGGGCAAATCCCAGGCCTAACCTAGACATAACATACGTTATCCTCTAAAATATTGATCGAAACCAGGTTTAGTGGACAGTTTCAGTGTGGTACCACATTACTGCGTGATCCAAACCAGAAAAAACCCAGGATCTGTTCAACAAGTATGTGAAAAATGCGAAAGTATGACCCTGATGAGGGCAAATCCCAGACCTATCCTAGACCTAACATGAGTTATCCTCTAAAATATTGATCGAAACCAGGTTTAATCGACTGTTTCAGTGTGGTACCACATTACTACCTGATCCAAACCAGAAAAATACCCAGGATCTGTTCAACAAGTATGTGAAGAACGCGAAAATATGACCCTGATGAGGGCAAATCCCAGACCTATACCAGACCTAACTAGCGTTATCATCTAAGATATTGATCGAAACCAGGTTTAATCGACTGTTTCAGTGTGGTACCACATTACTACGTGATCCAAACCAGAAAAAGCACAGAATCTGGCCATCAAGTATGAGAAGATTGCGAAAGTACGAGCCTGATAAGAGCAAATCCCAGACCTAACCTAGACCTAACATGAGTTATTCTCAAAAGTATTGATCGAAAGCAGGTTTAATCGACAGTTTCAGTGTGGTACCACATTACTACGTGATCCAAACCAGAAAAAACCCAGGATACGTTCAACAAGTATGTGAGAATGCGAATGTATGAGTCTGATGAGGGAAAATGCCAGACCTGTCCTAGACCTAACATGCGCTGTCCTCTAAAATATTGATGGAAACCAGGTTTAATTGACTGTTTCAGTGTTGTACTACATTACTGCGTGACGCAATCCAGAAAAAGCCCAGGATCTAGCCATCAAGTATGTGAAAAATGCGAAAGTATGATCCTGACCTGGGCAAATCCCAGACCTATCCCAGACCTAACTTGAGTTGTCCTCTAAAATAGTGATCGAAACCAGGTTTAATTGACTGTTTCAGTGTGGTACTACGTTACTACGTGATGCAATCCAGAAATAGCCCAGGATCTAGCCATCAACTATGAGAAATATGCGAAAGAATGAGTCTGATGAGAGCAAATCCCACACCTAAACTAGACCTAACATGAATTATTCTCTAAAATATTGATGGAAACCAAGATTTATTGACTGTTTCAGTGTGGTACTACATTACTACGTGATGTAATCCAGAAAAAGCCTAGGATCTAGCCATCAAGTATGAGAAATATGCGAAAGAATGAGCCTGATGTGAGCAAATCCCAGACCTAACCCAGACCTAACATGCGTTATCCTCAAAAATATAGATCGGAACCAGGTTTAATCGACTGTTTCAGTGTGGTACCACATTACTACGTGATCCAAACCAGAAAAAAACCCAGGATCTGTTCAACAAGTATGTGAAGTATGCGAAAGTATGAATCTGATGAGGGCTAATCCCAGGCCTAACCTAGTCATAACATGCGTTTTCCTCTAAAATATTGATCGAAACCAGGTTGAGTGGACTGTTTCGGTGTGGTACCACATTACTGCGTGATCCAAACCAGGAAGAACCCAGTATCTAGCCATCAAGTATGAGAAATATGCGAAAGAATGAGCCTGATGAGGGCAAATCCCAGACCTAACCTAGACCTAACATGTGTTATCCTCAAAAATATTGATCGAAACCAGGTTTAATGGACTGTTTCAGTGTGGTACCACATTACTACGTGATCCAATCCAGGAAGAGCCCAGGATCTAGCCATGAAGTATTAGAAATATGCGAATGTATGATCCTGACGAGGGCAAATCCTAGACCTAACCCAGACCTAACATGCGTTATCCTCAAAAATATTGATCGAAACCAGGTTTAATGGACAGTTTCAGTGTGGTACCACATTACTACGTGATCCAAACTAGAAAAAACCCAGGATCTGTTCAACAAGTATGTGAAGTATGCGAAAGTATGAATCTGATGAGGGCTAATCCCAGGCCTAACCTAGACATAACATGCGTTATCCTCTAAAATATTGATCGAAACCCGGTTGGGTGGACTGTTTCAGTGTGGTACCACATTGCTGCGTGATCCAAACCAGGAAGAACCCAGTATCTAGCCATCAAGTATGTGAAATATGCGAAAGAATGAGCCTGATGAGGGCAAATCCTAGTCCTAACCCAGACCTAACATGCGTTATCCTCTAAAATATTGATCGAAACCAGGTTTACTGGACTGTTTCAGTGTGGTACCACTTTACTACGTGATCCAAAGCAGAAGAAACCCTCGATCAGGTCAACACGTATGTTAAAACTGCGAAAGTATGACCCTGATGAGGGCAAACCGCAGGCCTAACCTAGACCTAACATGCGTTATCCTCTAAAATATTCATCGAAACCAGGTTTGATGGATTGTTTCAGTATGGTAAGACATTACTACGTGATCCAAACCGGAAAAAACCGAGATCTGTTCAACAAGTATGTGAAAAACGCAAAAGTATGAGCCTGATGAGGGCAAATCCTAGACCTAACCCAGACCTAACATGCGTTATCCACTAAAATATTTATCATGACCACGTTTAATTGATTGTTTCAGTGTGGTACCACATTACTACGTGATCCACACCAGAAAAAACCCAGGATCCGTTCAAGAAGTATGTGAAAAATGCGAAAGTATGTGTCTGATGAGTGAAAATCTCAGGCCTAACCTAGACCTAACATGCGTTATCCTCTAAAATATTGATGGAAACCAGGTTTAATTGACCGTTTTAGTGTGGTTCCACTTTACTACGTGATCCAAAGCAGAAAAGCCCTCGATCAGGTCAACATGCATGTCAAAACTGCGAAAGTATGACCCTGATGAGGGCAAATCCCAGGCCTAACCTAGACATAACATACGTTATCCTCTAAAATATTGATCGAAACCAGGTTTAATCAACTGTTTCAGTGTGGTGCCACATTACTACGTGATCCAAACCAGAAAAAAACCCAGGATCTGTTTATCAAGTATGTGAAGTATGCGTAAGTATGACCCTGATGAGGGCAAATCCCAGGCCTAACCTAGACATAACATACGTTATCCTCTAAAATATTGATCGAAACCAGGTTTAATCGACTGTTTCAGTGTGGTACCACATTACTACCTGATCCAAACCAGAAAAATACCCAGGATCTGTTCAACAAGTATGTGAAGAACGCGAAAATATGACCCTGATGAGGGCAAATCCCAGACCTATACCAGACCTAACTAGCGTTATCATCTAAGATATTGATCGAAACCAGGTTTAATCGACTGTTTCAGTGTGGTACCACATTACTACGTGATCCAAACCAGAAAAAGCACAGAATCTGGCCATCAAGTATGAGAAGTTTGCGAAAGTACGAGCCTGATAAGAGCAAATCCCAGACCTAACCTAGACCTAACATGAGTTATTCTCAAAAGTATTGATCGAAAGCAGGTTTAATCGACAGTTTCAGTGTGGTACCACATTACTACGTGATCCAAACCAGAGAAAACCCAGGATACGTTCAACAAGTATGTGAGAATGCGAATGTATGAGTCTGATGAGGGAAAATGCCAGACCTGTCCTAGACCTAACATGCGCTGTCCTCTAAAATATTGATGGAAACCAGGTTTAATTGACTGTTTCAGTGTTGTACTACATTACTGCGTGACGCAATCCAGAAAAAGCCCAGAATCTAGCCATCAAGTATGTGAAAAATGCGAAAGTATGATCCTGACCAGGGCAAACCCCAGACCTATCCCAGACCTAACTTGAGTTGTCCTCTAAAATAGTGATGGAAGCCAGGTTTAATTGACTGTTTCAGTATGGTACTACATTACTACGTGATGCAATCCAGAAATAGCCCAGGATCTAGCCATCAAGTATGAGAAATATGCGAAAGAATGAGTCTGATGAGAGCAAATCCCACACCTAAACTAGACCTAACATGAATTATTCTCTAAAATATTGATGGAAACCAAGATTTATTGACTGTTTCAGTGTGGTACCACATTACTACGTGATCCAAACCATAAGACACCCAGGATCTGTTCAACAAGTATGTGAAAAATCCGAAAGTATGAGTCTGATGAGGGCAAATCCCAGGCCTAACCTAGACATAACATGCGTTATCCTCTAAAATATTGATAGAAACCACGTTGAGTGGACTGTTTCAGTGTGGTACCACATTACTACGTTATCCAATGCAGAAATAGCTCAGGATCTAGCTATGAAGTATGAGAAATATGCGAAAGTATGAGCCTGATGAGGGCAAATCCCAGACATAACCTAGACCTAACATGTGTTATCCTCTAAAATAAAAATCGAAACCAGGTTTATTGGTATGCTTCAGTGTGGTACCACATTACTACGTGATCGAAACCAGAAAAAACCCGGGATCTGTTCAAGAAGTATGTGAAGAATGCGAAAGTATGAGACTGATGAGGGCAAATCTCCAGACCTATCCCAGACATAACTTGCGTTATCCTCTAAAATATTGATCGATACCAGGTTTAGTTGACAGTTTTGGTGTGGCACCACTTTACTACGGGATCCAAAGCAGAAAAAACCCTCGATGAGGTCAACATGTATGTTAAAACTGCGAAAGTATGACCCTGATGAGGGCATATCCCAGGCCTAACCTAGACCTAACATGCGTTATCCTCAAAAATATAGATCGAAACCAGGTTTAATTGACTGTTTCAGTGTTGTACTACACTACTGCGTGACGAAATCCAGAAAAAGCCCAGGATATAGCCATCAAGTATGTGAAAAATGCGAAAGTATGATCCTGACCAGGGCAAATCCCAGACCTATCCCAGACCTAACTTGAGTTGTCCTCTAAAATAGTGATCGAAACCAGGTTTAATTGACTGTTTCAGTGTGGTACTACGTTACTACGTGATGCAATCCAGAAATAGCCCAGGATCTAGCCATCAACTATGAGAAATATGCGAAAGAATGAGTCTGATGAGAGCAAATCCCACACCTAAACTAGACCTAACATGAATTATTCTCTAAAATATTGATGGAAACCAAGATTTAATGACTGTTTCAGTGTGGTACTACATTACTACGTGATGCAATCCAGAAAAAGCCTAGGATCTAGCCATCAAGTATGAGAAATATGCGAAAGAATGAGCCTGATGTGAGCAAATCCCAGACCTAACCTAGACCTAACATGAATTATTCTCTAAAATATTGATCGAAACCAGGTTTAATGGACTGTTTTAGTGTTGTACCACATTACTACGTGATCCAAACCATAAAACACCCAGGATCTGTTCAACAAGTATGTGAAAAATCCGAAAGTATGAGTCTGATGAGGGCAAATCCCAGGCCTAACCTAGACATATCATGCGTTATCCTCTAAAATATTGATAGAAACCACGTTGAGTGGACTGTCTCAGTGTGGTACCACATTACTACGTGATCCAATGCAGAAATAGCTCAGGATCTAGCTATGACGTATGAGAAATATGCGAAAGTATGAGCCTGATGAGGGCAAATCCCAGACATAACCTAGACCTAACATGTGTTATCCTCTAAAATAAAAATCGAAACCAGGTTTATTGGTATGCTTCAGTGTGGTACCACATTACTACGTGATCGAAACCAGAAAAAACCCGGGATCTGTTCGTGAATTATGTGAAGAATGCGAAAGTATGAGACTGATGAGGGCATATCCCAGGCCTAACCTAGACCTAACATGCGTTATCCTCAAAAATATAGAACGGAACCAGGTTTAATCGACCGTTTCAGTGTGGTACCACATTACTACGTGACCCAAACCAGAAAAAAACCCAGGATCTGTTCAACAAGTATGTGAAGTATGCGAAAGTATGAATCTGATGAGGGCTAATCCCAGGCCTAACCTAGACATAACATGCGTTATCCTCTAAAATATTGATAGAAACCACGTTGAGTGGACTGTCTCAGTGTGGTACCACATTACTACGTGATCCAATCCAGGAAGAGCCCAGGATCTAGCCATGAAGTATTAGAAATATGCGAATGTATGATCCTGACGAGGGCAAATCCTAGACCTAACCCAGACCTAACATGCGTTATCCTCAAAAATATTGATCGAAACCAGGTTTAATGGACAGTTTCAGTGTGGTACCACATTACTACGTGATCCAAAGCAGAAGAAACCCTCGATCAGGTCAACACGTATGTTAAAACTGCGAAAGTATGACCCTGATGAGGGCAAACCGCAGGCCTAAACTAGACCTAACATGCGTTATCCTCTAAAATATTCATCGAAACCAGGTTTAATGGATTGTTTCAGTGTGGTAACACATTACTACGTGATCCAAACCGGAAAAAACCGAGATCTGTTCAACAAGTATGTGAAAAACGCAAAAGTATGACCCTGATGAGGGCAAATCCCAGACCTATCCCAGACCTAACATGCGTTATCCTCAAAAATAATGATCGAAACCAGGTTTAATCAACTGTTTCAGTGTGGTACCACATTACTACGTGAACCAAACCAGAAAAAAACCCAGGATCTGTTTATCATGTATGTGAAGTATGCGTAAGTATGAGTCTGATGAGGGCAAATCCCAGGCCTAACCAAGACATAACATATGTTATCCTCTAAAATATTGATCGAAACCCGGTTTAGTGGACAGTTTCAGTGTGGTACCACATTACTGCGTGATCCAAACCAGAAAAAACCCAGGATCTGTTCAACAAGTATGTGAAAAATGCGAAAGTATGACCCTGATGAGGGCAAATCCCAGACCTATCCTAGACCTAACATGAGTTATCCTCTAAAATATTGGTCGAAACCAGGTTTAATCGACTGTTTCAGTGTGGTACCACATTACTACCTGATCCAAACCAGAAAAATACCCAGGGTCTGTTCAACAAGTATGTGAAGAACGCGAAAGTATGACCCTGATGAGGGCAAATCCCAGACCTATACCAGACCTAACTAGCGTTATCATCTAAGATATTGATCGAAACCAGGTTTAATCGACTGTTTCAGTGTGGTACCACATTACTACGTGATCCAAACCAGAAAAAGCACAGAATCTGGCCATCAAGTATGAGAAGTTTGCGAAAGTACGAGCCTGATAAGAGCAAATCCCAGACCTAACCTAGACCTAACATGAGTTATTCTCAAAAGTATTGATCGAAAGCAGGTTTAATCGACAGTTTCAGTGTGGTACCACATTACTACGTGATCCAAACCAGAAAAAACCCAGGATACGTTCAACAAGTATGTGAGAATGCGAATGTATGAGTCTGATGAGGGAAAATCCAGGCCTATCCTAGACCTAACATGAGTTATCCTCTAAAATAGTGATGGAAACCAGGTTTAATTGACTGTTTCAGTGTGGTACTACATTACTACGTGATGCAATCCTGAAATAGCCCAGGATCTAGCCATGAATTATGAGAAATATGCGAAAGTATGAGCCTGATGAGGGCAAATCCTAGACCTCACCCAGACCTAACATGCGTTATCCTCAAAAATATTGATCGAAACCAGGTTTAATGGACTGTTTCAGTGTGGTACCACATTACTACGTGATCCAAACCAGAAAAGGCCCAGAATCTGGCCATCAAGTATGAGAAATATGCGAAAGTATGACCCTGATGAGGGCAAATCCCAGGCCTAACCTAGACCTAACATGCGTTGTCCTCTAAAATATTCATGGAAACTAGGTTTAATTGACTGTTTCAGTGTGGTACTACATTACTACGAGATGCAATCCAGAAAAGGCCCAGAATCTGGCCATGAATTATGAGAAATATGCGAAAGTATGAGCCTGATGAGGGCAAATCCTAGACCTAACCCAGACCTAACATGCGTTATCCTCAAAAATATTGATCGAAACCAGGTTTAATGGACTGTTTCAGTGTGGTACCACATTACTACGTGATCCAAACCAGAAAAGGCCCAGAATCTGGCCATCAAGTATGAGAAACATGCGAAAGCATGACCCTGATGAGACTATCCCAGACCTAACTTGAGTTGTCCTCTAAAATAGTGATGGAAACCAGGTTTAATTGACTGTTTCAGTGTGGTACAACATTACTACGTGATGCAATCCAGAAATAGCCCAGGATCAAGCCATGAATTATGAGAAATATGCGAATGTATGAGCCTGATGAGGGCAAATCCTAGACCTCACCCAGACCTAACATGCGTTATCCTCAAAAATATTGATCGAAACCAGGTTTAATGGACTGTTTCAGTGTGGTTCCACATTACTACGTGATCCAAACCAGAAAAGGCCCAGAATCTGGCCATCAAGTATGAGAAATATGCGAAAGTATGACCCTGATGGGGGCAAATCCCAGGCCCAACCTAGACCTAACATGCGCTGTCCTCTAAAATATTGATGGAAACCAGGTTTAATTGACTGTTTCAGTGTTGCACTACATTACTGCGTGACGCAATCCAGAAAAAGCCCAGGATCTAGCCATCAAGTATGTGAAAAATGCGAAAGTATGATCCTGACCAGGGCAAATCCCAGACCTATCCCAGACCTAACTTGAGTTGTCCTCTAAAATAGTGATGGAAGCCAGGTTTAATTGACTGTTTCAGTATGGTACTACATTACTACGTGATGCAATCCAGAAATAGCCCAGGATCTAGCCATCAAGTATGAGAAATATGCGAAAGAATGAGTCTGATGAGAGCAAATCCCACACCTAAACTAGACCTAACATGAATTATTCTCTAAAATATTGATGGAAACCAAGATTTATTGACTGTTTCAGTGTGGTACCACATTACTACGTGATCCAAACCATAAAACACCCAGGATCTGTTCAACAAGTAAGTGAAAAATCCGAAAGTATGAGTCTGATGAGGGCAAATCCCAGGCCTAACCTAGACATAACATGCGTTATCCTCTAAAATATTGATAGAAACCACGTTGAGTGGACTGTTTCAGTGTGGTACCACATTACTACGTGATCCAATGCAGAAATGGCTCAGGATCTAGCTATGAAGTATGAGAAATATGCGAAGGTATGAGCCTGATGAGGGCAAATCCCAGACATAACCTAGACCTAACATGTGTTATTCTCTAAAATAAAAATCGAAACCAGGTTTATTGGTATGCTTCAGTGTGGTACCACATTACTACGTGATCGAAACCAGAAAAAACCCGGGATCTGTTCAAGAAGTATGTGAAGAATGCGAAAGTATGAGACTGATGAGGGCAAATCTCCAGACCTATCCCAGATATAACTTGCGTTATCCTCTACAATATTGATCGATACCAGATTTAATTGACAGTTTTGGTGTGGCACCACTTTACTACGGGATCCAAAGCAGAAAAAACCCTCGATGAGGTCAACATGTATGTTAAAACTGCGAAAGTATGACCCTGATGAGGGCATATCCCAGGCCTAACCTAGACCTAACATGCGTTATCCTCAAAAATATAGATCGAAACCAGGTTTAATCGACTGTTTCAGTGTGGTACCACATTACTACGTGATCCAAACCAGAAAAAAGCCCAGGATCTGTTCAACATGTATGTGAAGTGTGAGAAAGTATGAATCTGATGAGGGCTAATCCCAGGCCTAACCTAGACCTAACATGTGTTATCCTCAAAAATATTGATCGAAACCAGGTTTAATGGACTGTTTCAGTGTGGTACCACATTACTACGTGATCCAATCCAGGAAGAGCCCAGGATCTAGCCATGAAGTATTAGAAATATGCGAAAGTATGATCCTGACGAGGGCAAATCCTAGACCTAACCCAGACCTAACATGCGTTATCCTCAAAAATATTGATTGAAACCAGGTTTAATGGACTGTTTCAGTGTGGTACCACATTACTACGTGATCCAAACTAGAAAAAACCCAGGATCTGTTCAACAAGTATGTGAGAAACGCGAAAGTATGACCCTGATGAGGGCAAATCCCAGGCCTAACCTAAACCTAACATGCATTATCCTCCAAAATATTGATCGAAACCAGGTTTAATGGACTGTTTCAGTGTGGTACCACATTACTACGTGATCCAATCCAGGAAGAGCCCAGGATCTAGCCATGAAGTATTAGAAATATGCGAAAGTATGATCCTGACGAGGGCAAATGCTAGACCTAACCCAGACCTAACATGCGTTATCCTCTAAAATATTGATCGAAACCAGGTTTACTGGACTGTTTCAGTGTGGTACCACTTTACTACGTGATCCAAAGCAGAAAAAACCCTCGATCAGGTCAACACGTATGTGAAAAACGCGAAAGTATGAGCCTGATGAGGGCAAATCCTAGACCTAACCCAGACCTAACATGCGTTATCCACTAAAATATTTATCATGACCAGGTTTAATTGAATGTTTCAGTGTGGTACCACATTACTACGTGATCCAAACCAGAAATAGCCCAGGATCTAGCCATGAAGTATGAAAAATATGCGAAAGTATGAGCCTGATGAGGGCAAATCCTAGACACAACCCAGACCTAACATGCGTTATCTTCTAAAATATCGATCGAAACCAGGTTTAATGGACTGTTTCGGTGTGGCACCACATTACTACGTGATCCAAACCAAAAAAAGCCCAGGATCTAGCCATGAAGTATGAAAAATATGCGAAAGTATGATCCTGATGAGGGCAAATCCTTGACCTATCCCAGATCTAACATGCGTTATCCTCTAAAATATTCATCGAAACCAGGTTTAATGGACTGTTTCAGTGTGGTACCGCATTACTACGTGATCGAAACCAGAAAAAACCCGGGATCTGTTCAAGAAGTATGTGAAGAATGCGAAAGTATGAGACTGATGAGGGCAAATCTCCAGACCTATCCCTGATATAACTTGCGTTATCCTCTACAATATTGATCGATACCAGATTTAATTGACAGTTTTGGTGTGGCACCACTTTACTACGGGATCCAAAGCAGAAAAAACCCTCGATGAGGTCAACATGTATGTTAAAACTGCGAAAGTATGACCCTGATGAGGGCATATCCCAGGCCTAACCTAGACCTAACATGCGTTATCCTCAAAAATATAGATCGAAACCAGGTTTAATCGACTGTTTCAGTGTGGTACCACATTACTACGTGATCCAAACCAGAAAAAAGCCCAGGATCTGTTCAACATGTATGTGAAGTGTGAGAAAGTATGAATCTGATGAGGGCTAATCCCAGGCCTAACCTAGACCTAACATGTGTTATCCTCAAAAATATTGATCGAAACCAGGTTTAATGGACTGTTTCAGTGTGGTACCACATTACTACGTGATCCAATCCAGGAAGAGCCCAGGATCTAGCCATGAAGTATTAGAAATATGCGAAAGTATGATCCTGACGAGGGCAAATCCTAGACCTAACCCAGACCTAACATGCGTTATCCTCAAAAATATTGATCGAAACCAGGTTTAATGGACTGTTTCAGTGTGGTACCACATTACTACGTGATCCAAACTAGAAAAAACCCAGGATCTGTTCAACAAGTATGTGAAAAACGCGAAAGTATGACCCTGATGAGGGCAAATCCCAGGCCTAACCTAAACCTAACATGCATTATCCTCCAAAATATTGATCGAAACCAGGTTTAATGGACTGTTTCAGTGTGGTACCACATTACTACGTGATCCAATCCAGGAAGAGCCCAGGATCTAGCCATGAAGTATTAGAAATATGCGAAAGTATGATCCTGACGAGGGCAAATGCTAGACCTAACCCAGACCTAACATGCGTTATCCTCTAAAATATTGATCGAAACCAGGTTTACTGGACTGTTTCAGTGTGGTACCACTTTACTACGTGATCCAAACCAGAAATAGCCCAGGATCTAGCCATGAAGTATGAAAAATATGCGAAAGTATGAGCCTGATGAGGGCAAATCCTAGACATAACCCAGACCTAACATGCGTTATCCTCTAAAATATTTATCATGACCAGGTTTAATTGAATGTTTCAGTGTGGTGCCACATTACTACGTGATCCAAACCAGAAATAGCCCAGGATCTAGCCATGAAGTATGAAAAATATGCGAAACTATGAGCCTGATGAGGGCAAATCCTAGACATAACCCAGACCTAACATGCGTTATCCTCTAAAATATTTATCAAGACCAGGTTTAATTGATTGTTTCAGTGTGGTACCACATTACTACGTGATCCACACCGGAAAAAACCCAGGATCCGTTCTACAAGTATGTGAAAAATGCGAAAGTATGTGTCTGATGAATGAAAATCTCAGGCCTAACCTAGACCTAACATGCGTTATCCTCTAAAATATTGATCGAAACCAGGTTTAATTGACCGTTTTAGTGTGGTTCCACTTTACTACGTGATCCAAAGCAGAAAAGCCCTCGATCAGGTCAACATGCATGTCAAAACTGCGAAAGTATGACCCTGATGAGGGCAAATGCCAGACCTATCCCAGACCTAACATGCGTTATCCTCAAAAATATAGATCGAAACCAGGTTTAATCGACTGTTTCAGTGTGGTACCACATTACTACGTGATCCAAACCAGAAAAAAACCCAGGATCTGTTCAACAAGTATGTGAAGTATGCGAAAGTATGAATCTGATGAGGGCTAATCCCAGGCCTAACCTAGACATAACATGCGTTATCCTCTAAAATATTGATCGAAACCAGGTTGAGTGGACTGTTTCAGTGTGGTACCACATTACTGCGTGATCCAAACCTGGAAAAACCCAGTATCTAGCCATCAAGTATGTGAAATATGCGAAAGAATGAGCCTGATGAAAGCAAATCCCAGGCCTAACCTAGACCTAACATGTGTTATCCTCAAAAATATTGATCGAAACCAGGTTTACTGGACTGTTTCAGTGTGGTACCACTTTACTACGTGATCCAATCCAGGAAGAGCCCAGGATCTAGCCATGAAGTATTAGAAATATGCGAAGGTATGATCCTGACGAGGGCAAAACCTAGACCTAACCCAGACCTAACATGCGTTATCCTCAAACATATTGATCGAAACCAGGTTTAATGGACAGTTTCAGTGTGGTACCACATTACTACGTGATCCAAACTAGAAAAAACCCAGGATCTGTTCAACAAGTATGTGAAAAACGCGAAAGTATGACCCTGATGAGGGCAAATCCCAGGCCTAACCTAGACCTAACATGCATTATCCTCTAAAATATTGATCGAAACCAGGTTTAATGGACTGTTTCAGTGTGGTACCACTTTACTACGTGATCCAAAGCAGAAAAAACCCTCGATCAGGTCAACATGTATGTTAAAACTGCGACAGTATGACCCTGATGAGGGCAAATCGCAGGCCTAACCTAGACCTAACATGCGTTATCCTCTAAAATATTCATCGATACCAGGTTTAATGGATTGTTTCAGTGTGGTAACACATTACTACGTGATCCAAACCAGAAAAAACCGAGATCTGTTCAACAAGTATGTGAAAAACGCGAAAGTATGAGCCTGATGAGGGCAAATCCTAGACCTAACCCAGACCTAACATGCGTTATCCACTAAAATATTTATCATGACCAGGTTTAATTGAATGTTTCAGTGGGGTACCACATTACTACGTGATCCAATCCAGGAAGAGCCCAGGATCTAGCCATGAAGTATTAGAAATATGCGAAAGTATGATCCTGACGAGGGCAAATCCTAGACCTAACCTAGACCTAACATGCGTTATCCTCTAAAATATTCATCGAAAGCAGGTTTAATGGATTGTTTCAGTGTGGTAACACATTACTACGTGATCCAAACCAGAAAAAACCGAGATCTGTTCAACAAGTATGTGAAAAACGCGAAAGTATGAGCCTGATGAGGGCAAATCCCAGGCCTAACCTAGACCTAACATGCGTTATGCTCATATATATTGATCGAAACCAGGTTTAATCGACTGTTTCAGAGTGCTACTAAATTACTACGTGATCCAATCCACAAAAAGCCCAGACTCTGCCCATCAAGTATGAGAAATATGCGAAAGTACGAGCCTGATAAGAGCAAATCCCAGACCTAACCTAGACCTAACATGCGTTATGCTCAAAGATATTGATCGAAACCAGGTTTAATCGACTGTTTCAGTGTGGTACCACATTACTACGTGATCCAAACCAGAAAAAACCCAGGATCTGTTCAACAAGTATGTGAAAAATGCGAAAGTATGATCCTGACGAGGGCAAAACCCAGACCTATCCCAGACCTAACTTGCGTTGTCCTCTAAAATATTGATGGAAACCAGGTTTAATGGACTGTTTCAGTGTGGCACCACATTACTACGTGAACCAAACCAGTAAAAACCCAGGATCCGTTCAACAAGTATGTGAAGAATGCGAAAGTATGAGTCTGATGAGTGAAAATCCCAGGACTAACCTAGACCTCACATGCGTTATCCTCAATAATATTGATCGAAACCAGGTTTAATCGACTGTGTCAGTGTGGCACGGCATTACTACGTGATCCGAACCAGACAAAAAACCAGGATTTGTTCAGCGAGTATGTGAAGTGTGCGAAACTATGAGTCTGATGAGGTCAAATCCCAGAACTATCCCATACCTAACATGCGTTATCCTCTAAAATAGTGATCGAAACCAGGGTTAATTGACTGTTTCAGTGCGGTTCTACATTACTACATGATCCAATCCAGAAAAAGCCCAGGATCTAGCCATCAAGTATGAGGAATATGCGAAAGAATGAGCCTGATGAGGGCAAATCCTAGACCTAACCCAGACCTAACATGCGTTATCCTCAAAAATATTGATCGAAACCAGGTTTAATGGACTGTTTCAGTGTGGTACCACATTACTACGTGATCCAAACTAGAAAAAACCCAGGATCTGTTCAACAAGTATGTGAAGTATGCGAAAGTATGAGTCTGATGAGGGCAAATCCTAGACCTAACCCAGACCTAACATGCGTTATCCTCTAAAATATTCATCGAAACCAGGTTCAATTGACCGTTTTAGTGTGGTTCCACTTTACTACGTGATCCAAAGCAGAAAAGCCCTCGATCAGGTCAACATGCATGCCAAACTGCGAAAGTATGACCCTGCTGAGGGCAAATCGCAGGCCTAACCTAGACCTAACATGCGTTATCCTCTAAAATATTCATCGAAACCAGGTTTAATGGATTGTTTCAGTGTGGTAACACATTACTACGTGATCCAAACCAGAAAAAACCGAGATCTGTTCAACAAGTATGTGAAAAACGCGAAAGTATGAGCCTGATGAGGGCAAATCCCAAGCCTAACCTAGACCTAACATGCGTTATGCTCATATATATTGATCGAAACCAGGTTGAATCGACTGTTTCAGTGTGCTACTAAATTACTACGTGATCCAATCCACAAAAAGCCCAGACTCTGCCCATCAAGTATGAGAAATATGCGAAAGTACGAGCCTGATAAGAGCAAATCCCAGACCTAACCTAGACCTAACATGCGTTATGCTCAAAGATATTGATCGAAACCAGGTTTAATCGACTGTTTCAGTGTGGTACCACATTACTACGTGATCCAAACCAGAAAAAACCCAGGATCTGTTCAACAAGTATGTGAAAGATGCGAAAGTATGATCCTGACGAGGGCAAAACCCAGACCTATCCCAGACCTAACTTGCGTTGTCCTCTAAAATATTGATGGAAACCAGGTTTAATGGACTGTTTCAGTGTGGCACCACATTACTACGTGAACCAAACCAGTAAAAACCCAGGATCTGTTCAACAAGTATGTGAAGAATGCGAAAGTATGAGTCTGATGAGTGAAAATCCCAGGACTAACCTAGACCTAGCATGCGTTATCCTCAATAATATTGATCGAAACCAGGTTTAATCGACTGTGTCAGTGTGGCACCGCATTACTACGTGATCCGAACCAGAAAAGAAACCAGGATTTGTTCAGCGAGTATGTGAAGTGTGCGAAACTATGAGTCTGATGAGGTCAAATCCCAGAACTATCCCATACCTAACATGCGTTATCCTCTAAAATAGTGATCGAAACCAGGGTTAATTGACTGTTTCAGTGCGGTTCTACATTACTACATGATCCAATCCAGAAAAAGCCCAGGATCTAGCCATCAAGTATGAGAAATATGCGAAAGAATGAGCCTGATGAGGGCAAATCCTAGACCTAACCCAGACCTAACATGCGTTATCCTCAAAAATATTGATCGAAACCAGGTTTAATGGACTGTTTCAGTGTGGTACCACATTACTACGTGATCCAAACTAGAAAAAACCCAGGATCTGTTCAACAAGTATGTGAAGTATGCGAAAGTATGAGTCTGATGAGGGCAAATCCTAGACCTAACCCAGACCTAACATGCGTTATCCACTGAAATATTTATCAAGACCAGGTTTAATTGAATGATTCAGTGTGGTACCACATTACTACGTGAACCAAACCAGTAAAAACACAGGATCCGTTCAACAAGTATGTGAAGAATACGAAAGTATGAGTCTGATGAGTGAAAATCCCAGGACTAACCTAGACCTAACATGCGTTATCCTCAATAATATTGATCGAAACCAGGTTTAATCGACTGTGTCAGTGTAGTACCGCATTACTACGTGATCCAAACCAGAAAAAAACCCGGGATCTGTTCAACGAGTATGTGAAGTGTGCGAAACTATGAGTCTGATGAGGGCAAATCCCACAACTATCCCAGACCTAACATGCGTTATCCTCTAAGATAGTGATCGAAACCAGGTTTAATGGACTGTTTCAGTGTGGTACCACATTACTACGTGATCCAAACTAGAAAAAACCCAGGATCTGTTCAACAAGTATGTGCAGAATGCGAAAGTATGAGTCTGATGAGTGAAAATCCCAGGCCTAACCTAGACCTAACATGCGTTATCCTCAAAAATATTGATCGAAACCAGGTTTAATCGACTGTTTCAGTGTGGTACCACATTACTACGTGATCCAAACCAGAAACAAACCCAGTATCTGTTCAACAAGTATGGGAAGTATGCGAAAGTATGACCCTGATGAGGGCAAATCCCAGGCCTAACCTAGACCTAACATGCATTATCCTCTAAAATATTGATCGAAACCAGGTTTAATGGACTGTTTCAGTGTGGTACCACAATACTATGTGTTCCAAACCAGAAAAAACCCAGGATCTGTTCAAGAAATATGTGAAAAACGCGAAAGTATGAGCCTGATGAGGGCGAATCCCAGACCTATCCCAGACCTAAATTGCGTTATCCTCTAAAATATTGATCGAAACCAGGTTTAATGGACTGTTTCAGTGTGGTACCACTTTACTACGTGATCCAAAGCAGAAAAAACCCTCGATCAGGTCAACATGTATGTTAAAACTGCGAAAGTATGACCCTGATGAGGGCAAATCCCAGGTCTAACCTAGACCTAACATGCATTATGCTCTAAAATATTGATCGAAACCAGGTTTAATGGACTGTTTCAGTGTGGTACCACAATACTATGTGTTCCAAACCAGAAAAAACCCAGGATCTGTTCAAGAAATATGTGAAAAACGCGAAGGTATGAGCCTGATGAGGGCGAATCCCAGACCTATCCCAGACCTAAATTGCGTTATCCTCTAAAATATTTATCAAGACCAGGTTTAATCAACTGTTTCAGTGTGGTACCACATTACTACGTGATCCAAACCAGAAAAAACCCCAGGAGTAGTTCAACAAGTACGTAAAGAATGCGAAAGTATGTGTCTGATGAGGGCAAATCCCAGGCCTAACCTAGACCTAACATGCGTTATCTTCTAAAATATCGATCGAAACCAGGTTTAATGGACTGTTTCCGTGTGGTACCACATTACTATGTGATCCAAACCAGAAAAAGCCCAGGATCTAGCCATGAAGTATGAAAAATATGCGAAAGTATGAGCCTGATGAGGGCAAATCCTTGACCTATCCCAGATCTAACATGCGTTATCCTCTAAAATATTCATCGAAACCAGGTTTAATGGACTGTTTCAGTGTGGTACCACATTACTACGTGATCCAATCCAGGAAGAGCCCAGGATCTAGCCATGAAGTATTAGAAATATGCGAATGTATGATCCTGACGAGGGCAAATCCTAGACCTAACCCAGACCTAACATGCGTTATCCTCAGAAATATTGATCGAAACCAGGTTTAATGGACAGTTTCAGTGTGGTACCACTTTACTACGTGATCCAAAGCAGAAGAAACCCTCGATCAGGTCAACACGTATGTGCAAAACGCGAAAGTATGAGTCTGATGAGTGAAAATGCCAGGCCTAACCTAGACCTAACATGCGTTATCCTCAAAAATATTGATCGAAACCAGGTTTAATCGACTGTTTCAGTGTGGTACCACATTACTACGTGATCCAAACCAGAAACAAACCCAGTATCTGTTCAACAAGTATGTGAAGTATGCGAAAGTATGACCCTGATGAGGGCAAACCGCAGGCCTAACCTAGACCTAACATGCGTTATCCTCTAAAATATTCATCGAAACCAGGTTTAATGGATTGTTTCAGTGTGGTAACACATTACTACGTGATCCAAACCGGAAAAAACCCAGGATCCGTTCAAGAAGTATGTGAAGTATGCGGAAGTATGAATCTGATGAGGGCTAATCCCAGGCCTAACCTAGACATAACATGCGTTATCCTCTAAAATATTGATCGAAACCCGGTTGAGTGGACTGTTTCAGTGTGGTACCACATTACTGCGTGATCCAAACCAGGAAGAACCCAGTATCTAGCCATCAAGTATGTGAAATATGCGAAAGTATGACCCTGATGAGGGCAAACCGCAGGCCTAACCTAGACCTAACATGCGTTATCCTCTAAAATATTTATCATGACCAGGTTTAATTGAATGTTTCAGTGTGGTACCACATTACTACGTGATCCAAACAAGAAATAGCCCAGGATCTAGCCATGAAGTATGATAAATATGCGAAAGTATGAGACTGATGAGGGCAAATCTCCAGACCTATCCTAGACATAACTTGCGTTATCCTCTAAAATATTGATCGATACCAGGTTTAATTGACAGTTTTGGTGTGGCACCACATTACTACGGGTTCCAAAGCAGAAAAAACCCTCGATGAGGTCAACATGTATGTTAAAACTGCGAAAGTATGACCCTGATGAGGGCATATCCCAGGCCTAACCTAGACCTAACATGCGTTATCCTCAAAAATATAGATCGAAACCAGGTTTAATCGACTGTTTCAGTGTGGTACCACATTACTACGTGATCCAAACCAGAAAAAAGCCCAGGATCTGTTCAACAAGTATGTGAAGTGTGCGAAAGTATGAATCTGATGAGGGCTAATCCCAGGCCTAACCTAGACCTAACATGTGTTATCCTCAAAAATATTGATCGAAACCAGGTTTAATGGACTGTTTCAGTGTGGTACCACATTACTACGTTATCCAATCCAGGAAGAGCCCAGGATCTAGCCATGAAGTATTAGAAATATGCGAAAGTATGATCCTGACGAGGGCAAATCCTAGACCTAACCCAGACTTAACATGCGTTATCCTCAAAAATATTGATCGAAACCAGGTTTAATGGACTGTTTCAGTGTGGTACCACATTACTACGTGATCCAAACTAGAAAAAACCCAGGATCTGTTCAACAAGTATGTGAAAAACGCGAAGGTATGACCCTGATGAGGGCAAATCCCAGGCCTAACCTAAACCTAACATGCATTATCCTCCAAAATATTGATCGAAACCAGGTTTAATGGACTGTTTCAGTGTGGTACCACATTACTACGTGATCCAATCCAGGAAGAGCCCAGGATCTAGCCATGAAGTATTAGAAATATGCGAAAGTATGATCCTGACGAGGGCAAATGCTAGACCTAACCCAGACCTAACATGCGTTATCCTCTAAAATATTGATCGAAACCAGGTTTACTGGACTGTTTCAGTCTGGTACCACTTTACTACGTGATCCAAAGCAGAAAAAAACCTCGATCAGGTCAACACGTATGTGAAAAACGCGAAAGTATGAGCCTGATGAGGGCAAATCCTAGACCTAACCCAGACCTAACATGCGTTATCCACTAAAATATTTATCATGACCAGGTTTAATTGAATGTTTCAGTGTGGTACCACATTACTACGTGATCCAAACCAGAAATAGCCCAGGATCTAGCCATGAAGTATGAAAAATATGCGAAAGTATGAGCCTGATGAGGGCAATTCCTAGACATAACCCAGACCTAACATGCGTTATCCTCTAAAATATTTATCAAGACCAGGTTTAATTGATTGTTTCAGTGTGGTACCACATTACTACGTGATCCACACCAGAAAAAACCCAGGATCCGTTCTACAAGTATGTGAAAAATGCGAAAGTATGTGTCTGATGAGTGAAAATCTCAGGCCTAACCTAGACCTAACATGCGTTATCCTCTAAAATATTGATCGAAACCAGGTTTAATTGACCGTTTTAGTGTGGTTCCACTTTACTACGTGATCCAAAGCAGAAAAGCCCCCGATCAGGTCAACATGCATGTCAAAACTGCGAAAGTATGACCCTGATGAGGGCAAATGCCAGACCTATCCCAGACCTAACATGCGTTATCCTCAAAAATATAGATCGAAACCAGGTTTAATCGACTGTTTCAGTGTGGTACCACATTACTACGTGATCCAAACCAGAAAAAAACCCAGGATCTGTTCAACAAGTATGTGAAGTATGCGAAAGTATGAATCTGATGAGGGCTAATCCCAGGCCTAACCTAGACATAACATGCGTTATCCTCTAAAATATTGATCGAAACCAGGTTGAGTGGACTGTTTCAGTGTGGCACCACATTACTGCGTGATCCAAACCTGGAAAAACCCAGTATCTAGCCATCAAGTATGTGAAATATGCGAAAGAATGAGCCGGATGAGAGCAAATCCCAGACCTAACCTAGACCTAACATGTGTTATCCTCAAAAATATTGATCGAAACCAGGTTTACTGGACTGTTTCAGTGTGGTACCACTTTACTACGTGATCCAATCCAGGAAGAGCCCAGGATCTAGCCATGAAGTATTAGAAATATGCGAAGGTATGATCCTGACGAGGGCAAAACCTAGACCTAACCCAGACCTAACATGCGTTATCCTCAAAAATATTGATCGAAACCAGGTTTAATGGACTGTTTCAATGTGGTACCACATTACTACGTGATCCAAACTAGAAAAAACCCAGGATCTGTTCAACAAGTATGTGAAAAACGCGAAAGTATGACCCTGATGTGGGCAAATCCCAGGCCTAACCTAGACCTAACATGCATTATCCTCTAAAATATTGATCGAAACCAGGTTTAATGGACTGTTTCAGTGTGGTACCACTTTACTACGTGATCCAAAGCAGAAAAAACCCTCGATCAGGTCAACATGTATGTTAAAACTACGAAAGTATGACCCTGATGAGGGCAAATCGCAGGCCTAACCTAGACCTAACATGCGTTATCCTCTAAAATATTCATCGAAACCAGGTTTAATGGATTGTTTCAGTGTGGTAACACATTACTACGTGATCGAAACAAGAAATAGCCCAGGATCTAGCCATGAAGTATGAAAAATATGCGAAAGTATGAGCCTGATGAGGGCAAATCCTAGACATAACCCAGACCTAGCATGCGTTATCCTCTAAAATATTTATCAAGACCAGGTTTAATTCAATGATTCAGTGTGGTACCACATTACTACGTGAACCAAACCAGGAAGAGCCCAGGATCTAGCCATGAAGTATTAGAAATATGCGAAAGTATGATCCTGACGAGGGCAAATCCTAGACCTAACCTAGACCTAACATGCGTTATCCTCTAAAATATTCATCGAAACCAGGTTCAATTGACCGTTTTAGTGTGGTTCCACTTTACTACGTGATCCAAAGCAGAAAAGCCCTCGATCAGGTCAACATGCATGCCAAACTGCGAAAGTATGACCCTGCTGAGGGCAAATCGCAGGCCTAACCTAGACCTAACATGCGTTATCCTCTAAAATATTCATCGAAACCAGGTTTAATGGATTGTTTCAGTGTGGTAACACATTACTACGTGATCCAAACCAGAAAAAACCGAGATCTGTTCAACAAGTATGTGAAAAACGCGAAAGTATGAGCCTGATGAGGGCAAATCCCAGGCCTAACCTAGACCTAACATGCGTTATGCTCATATATATTGATCGAAACCAGGTTTAATCGACTGTGGCAGTGTGCTACTAAATTACTACGTGATCCAATCCACAAAAAGCCCAGACTCTGCCCATCAAGTATGAGAAATATGCGAAAGTACGAGCCTGATAAGAGCAAATCCCAGACCTAACCTAGACCTAACATGCGTTATGCTCAAAGATATTGATCGAAACCAAGTTTAATCGACTGTTTCAGTGTGGTACCACATTACTACGTGATCCAAACCAGAAAAAAACCCAGGATCTGTTCAACAAGTATGTGAAAGGTGCGAAAGTATGATCCTGACGAGGGCAAAACCCAGACCTATCCCAGACCTAACTTGCGTTGTCCTCAAAAATATTGATCGAAACCAGGTTTACTGGACTGTTTCAGTGTGGTACCACTTTACTACGTGATCCAATCCAGGAAGAGCCCAGGATCTAGCCATGAAGTATTAGAAATATGCGAAGGTATGATCCTGACGAGGGCAAAACCTAGACCTAACCCAGACCTAACATGCGTTATCCTCAAAAATATTGATCGAAACCAGGTTTAATGGACTGTTTCAATGTGGTACCACATTACTACGTGATCCAAACTAGAAAAAACCCAGGATCTGTTTGTTACGTATGTCGAACGTTTCGTTCCTCAAATTTTTCTTGTCACTTGCGTGCATTATGAAATCGCCCTGCTACTTATCTAACCTTTGAAATGGGGGTCACTTCCGTCGCGATGCAGCAGCCCGTTAATTAATACAATTCGGAGAATAGAGCAGCCCGTTAATTAATACAATTCGGAGAATAGTGCACACGGTGATTTCTAACGTACTTTTGAATCCGCCCCACACAGATTTTTTGGTATATAAACCCTGTGATTTCATTACTCGGGGGATCATAATCGTACCGTCACGTTAGAGTCAACGTCACGTCTCTTGTCACGCGTATACGATTTGATAGTCAGTTGTATCCTGCGAGATCGGGCTACCGTACCCTTTAGTATCAAACCATATAGAATCCGTGAACCGGCATAAATTCTATTGCGGCCTTTATTTCCAACTGACATACCCCCGCATCGCCAGTGCGTCAACACCGTGCAAGGTCATTTTAGGTAAATATACTCATTCTTTGATCGCGACACAAGATACACGAAACAATTGTATTTTATTCGTTGATTTAAGAATATATCTACTTTTATTATCAAATCAGAGTTACCCAACTTCTTTAACCCACAATTATATAAAGCGATTATTATTAGTTAAACGTTCCCATAATAATATAACCTTACCGCTCGGGTTATATTATATTTAATAATTCACAGTTACGAGGTCAATTAACACATCCCCAAATCCAAATACAACCTCTTACAACCTAGTGGCTCCTCGATTACGCATCGAGTTCGTCCACGCAATCTATTACCATCCTAGCGGCTCCCTGATTTCGCATCAGGTTCGTCCGCATCCTACAGCTCCCTGATTTCGCATCAGGTTCGTCTGTGATTTATCCAACCTCCCAGCAGCTCCTCGATTTCGCATTGAGTTCGTCTGTGTTTCTTCCAACCTCCTAGCAGCTCCCCAATTTCGCATTGGGTTCGTCTGCGTCGTTATCAACAATCCTAGTGACTCCCCGATTTCGCATCGGGTTCGTTCACGACGTTTCACCCTCCTACGGCTCCCTGGTTTCGCACCAGGTTCGTCCGTACGTGACTCCATCCCAGAGGCTCCCTGATTTCGCATCAGGTTCGTCCTCGTTATCAACCATCCTAGCGGCTCCCCGATTTCGCATCGGGTTCGTCCGTGTACCTAACTAACAAATTGATACCATATTCCACACTCTCTCTCGCACTCGCAGGCCACGCGCGCTGCACGGCCCTGGCTCGTAACAGAAACTGGTGACAGCGGTGGGATCTAACTATTTTAGAATCGCTACGTAATTTTTGGGTTTCTTGAGAAGTTGAAATTTCTCTTCTTGAATTTAGACGATATACTAGTTTTCACTAGTTAAGTCAACCAGTTAACTCTTGTTAAGAATATACTAGTTTTCGCTAGTTAATACACATTGTTAATTGGATTTAAATATACTAGTTTTCTCTAGTTGAATTAAAATAAATTATTAAAAATGACAAGTTCACAAGCAAATATTTCGTCGAACGATATTATGAACTTGACATTATCGCTTGCAAATTCAATGTCACTTTTGACACAAAAGACATGCATACAAAACGTTACATCGACGATACCGACTTTCGACGGAGAAACTCCATCTTTATCGCGTTTTGCACAAAGTGTGGAGGATGGGTTAACATTGATACCTGAGGGTTCGGAAGCCGATTATCTGGCGATTGTTCTGACTAAACTCATAGGTCCCGCACGAAGGTGCACCTTAGAGCATAAATTCGTGAGTGTTAGCGAATTGATTAAACATTTAAAAAAGAGATTCGCGCCGGGAAAAAGTTTGTCGTATTTCCAAGTAGACATCGCGAGTTTACGTATTCGCGAGGGTGAAAGTTTGCGACAGTACGTCGACAGGACTAGTCACCTGGTTTATTGCGCGCGCGGAGCCATTCGAGAAAGATACCGGGACAACGCCGAAGATTTCATCAAGGAGATGGAACGAGATGTTTTGGAAAATTTCATCGAAGGCTTACCGGATCGTATTTCTTGGAAGGTGTCGGCACAATTTAGAGACATACGGACTCTTGAAGATGCTTACGACGCCGTGCTGCATATAGACAGGAAACTAAGGAATCGAAGACAAATGCCCCGGAACGAATCACCTGCACGGTGGTCACGAAAGGATCGTGGAACCGAAGATTATCGCCACCGCGACAATCAAGTGTCGTACCCTGGCTCGCCGAGTCGTTATGACCGAGGGCGGCATGCTAGAACATACGAAGGTCAAGAGGATCGAGAGGAACAACCACATGCGTCGGCATGGCCCGTGCGACAAAGGAGCCCCTCGATTTCCCCTTCGAGGCGTTCTTACGATTTTCCTAAGGATGAAGGAAATCATTATTCCATATTAAAAAATTCCGAAAGATATCGCGAACCGAAATTATATTGTTGGTATTGTGAAACTACGGGACACGACAATAAATCCTGTAGAAAAAATCCGCGTAATCCAAAAAACCGACGCGACTCGCGGGACTCGTCAGCCGAATCGAACGGGTCTTTAAACTTCAATCGCGCTCACCGTACCGGCGACACGATGAGCGGCAACGAAACCCGTCGTCAAAGAACAGTACACTTCGAAAACGACTCCTTATCAAAGAAACACCTGCCCCACGTCTCGAAACCAAAGTCCCAGAACTGGAATTAGGAAAGGGAACATTTTTAATCGATTGCGGTGCAGCCATCAACTTAGTACGTCTCGATGTTTTAGGAACAAAAGCAATAATAAATTCTCGCGAAGAAATAGAAATAACAGGATTAACCACAACTCCAATTTACACGTTAGGAACCACAATTCTCCATATTCACGATACACCCGCATTTTTCTATATAGTAAGAACTCTTGCAATAGACGCTGATGGACTCATAGGAAGCCCATTTTTAATGCAAGAGGGTGCCGAAATTTCTTATTATCATGGGACCATGGTATTAAGGGACAAACCTATTAGACCATTACGTTTTTCAAACCGCAATGATTTGTTTTCATCTTTAAACTCGCAAACTCCGACTAAACACAGGCTCGAAGCTCGTACGATACAACAAATCGCGGTAAAAATAGCAAACCCGACAGTAAAGGAAAGATATTTACCACGTATTAAAACTCACGATCAACTGTACGTAGGGGAAGCAGCTGTAACAAATAACAACGGAAAATGTCACGTCTTAGCAACGAACACCAGCAGCGAAGACCTCGACGTAGAGATAGAACCACAGATAATAGAACCGTACGATTTTCTAAGCACATCGGACGAAGACCTTTGCTCATATGCAGAACAGCCAACAAAATTCAGGACCACCGAAGATAGGATAGAAAAACTCGTAAATACACTAAATACCAATCATTTAAACAGGGAAGAACGAGCATCCGTCACTGATTTAATAAAAGAATTTCCAGACCGATTTTTTCTGCTTGGAGACAAATTAGGAAAAGCAGCCGATTTTAATCATTCGATTCACACCATAGACGAAATACCAGTAAACACAAGACAATATCGATATCCGCCTGTGCATCAGGACGAAATACAAAAACAGGTTAGCGCATTATTATCACAAGGCATAATTACTCCGTCAAAATCACCCTACAACTCACCTTTATGGATCGTACCGAAGAAAGCTGACTCACAGGGAAACAAACGTTGGCGCATGGTAATAGACTTTCGCGCATTAAACGAAAAGACAATCTCCGACAAATATCCATTACCACAAATCACAGAAATTTTGGACCGATTAGGAGGAGCAAAATATTTTTCCGTTTTTGATCTCGCCAGTGGATTTCACCAGATAGAAATGAATCCAAGGGATAAGCAAAAAACAGCATTCACCACACCGCATGGACATTACGAATTTTCAAGAATGCCTTTTGGCTTAAAGAACGCTCCACCTACATTTCAACGCCTCATGGATCAAGTTCTCACCGGATTACAAGGAACAGACCTCTTCGTTTACCTGGACGACATTGTCGTTTACGCTTCATCATTGCAAGAACATAATATCAAAGTTAAAAAATTATTGAACCGCCTTCGGGAACAGGGCTTAACCCTTCAAACTGACAAATGCGAATTTCTACGCAAAGAAGTTGCATATTTAGGACATATAATTTCCGAAAAGGGGGTAAGACCGGATCCAAGAAAATTAAAAGCTGTGCAAGACTTTCCCACACCGAAAACGCAGAAGAATATTCAACAATTTTTGGGCTTAGCAGGATATTACAGAAGATTTATACCAGATTTCACCGTGAAGTCAAAACCATTGATCAATTTACTAGGAAAGGGCATTAAATTTAAATGGACAGAAGAACAAGATCAAAGTTTTAATCAATTACGTAAAGAACTTTGTCAACAACCTATATTGCAGTATCCGGATTTCACCAAACCCTTCATCGTGACTACAGACGCATCCGAATACGCCATAGGAGCTGTACTTAGCCAGGGGGAAATAGGAAAGGATTTACCGATAGCATATGCATCTCGAAGCCTTAATAAACCTGAAAAGAATTATTCGGCAACAGAGAAGGAATGTCTCGCAATGGTTTACGCAGTAAAGTATTTCCGACCCTATATTTATGGAACAAAATTCACCCTTGTCACAGATCACCGTCCCTTAGTCTGGCTACATTCAGTTAAGGACCCGACCTCCAGGCTAATAAAATGGAAATTACGACTTTCGGAATACGAGTATCAGGTTATCCACAAGTGTGGAAAAACGAACATGAACGCGGACGCGTTATCGCGCAACCCTCCATCAGTCTGTCTACCGCTCATTCCGCGGGAGTCAAAGGACGATCCCGACTTCCGGGCCCAAGTACCACCGACTACCGATAAGCAATTCATAGGTCACCGTATACAACAGTTACGTCGAGATAGGGAAAACCGACCCAAATACCGGGAGGCTAGTAGTAGCTCGGACGAAGAACAAGGCCCCTCTTATGGAAAAATTCAACACTCGCCGATAATAGCTAGACACCGAACTCTACCCAGCTTATCGCACGAAGTAACATTGCCAGACGAATCTCAGGAAATCATAAACAACTTACTGCCAGCAGCAAACTCCACAAGGAACACACTACCGGAGGAAGATAACAATTTACCCGATGACCTAATGTCCTTTGAAGAACCACTTGATATTACCAATAATGAAAATACAATTATGGAAAATCCTCGTAAAAATGTATTCAGTACTCCACAGGTAACACCGCATGTTACAGACGAAATTTTACAACCAGCCATAATTCATCCACCTGCAAGGGTTGCAACCGAAGCAAGTGCAGAACGGCTACCTGACGCCTTTGACCACACGCCTGACCCTTACCTACCATACGCATCCGACACAGATGTTTTAACCGACGAAAACGAGCACCGATACACTGCGTCAAAACAATCTTATAAAATAACTGTTTCTTCGAACACCCTCGCTGCGGAAAACGGACATTACGCGCACTTCATATCAGCAGATTGCAACCTAATATCCACCGTAGGAAAAGTATTACTGGACACCGAAATAATTAATAAACCGGATCTTTTGGCAGCGCAACCGAAAAAGGGACACGTATTGACTTCAGACAATGGATTGTTTAAAACTTTCAGTATAGTAATTTCTGACAATTTTTACGACAATATTACGGCAAAAGATGTATCCCATGGGTTAAAGACTCTCAGACATACCCTGGACCAAAATCAAATAAATTCCTTCCGAATATCTGTAACAGGAGATTTACACAAATTACCAGCTAACAAATTTTACAAAATATTAGAAGAAGTTTTTACCGAAACAGATCAACAAATTACTCTATGCAGCTGTGCTATCACCACACCGTCTGAATCGGATAGATTGGATATAATTCGCGAAGCCCATGATAGTTTAATTGGAGGGCATAAAGGGATAACAAAAACGTACAAACGCATTCGATCAAAATTCCATTGGCCAAAAATGCGCAACGAAATTCAAGAGTACATCAGGACATGCCAAAGTTGCCAAGAACAAAAATTAGTTCGAGCAAAGACTCGCCAACCCATGTTGATCACCGACACACCGCTGGATGCATTTGACAAAATATCATTGGACACCGTGGGACCTCTTCCAATCACGCCTAATGGAAATAGACATATTCTTACCATACAGGACAATCTGACGAAATACTGCGTGGCAGTTGCAATACCTAATATTCGAGCCGCGACCATTGCAGATGCCTTCGCACGACACTTTATCGCAATCTACGGTACACCTCGCGCAATATTAACAGATAAAGGAACTAGTTTCATTGGAAATTTAATGACGAATTTGGCAGAAATATTTAAAATCAAACAAATAACAACTTCCGGATACAGACCACAAACTAATGGATCATTGGAAAGAAGTCACATCGTGCTCACTGAATACCTCAAACATTACATGGATAACTACGAAGATTGGGATTTATTAATTCCTTTTGCAATGTTCTCATATAACACATCCGTTCACGAAGCAACAAATTTCACACCATACGAGTTAATTTTTGGAAAAGTAGCTCGAGAACCCAGTTCCTTCCCAGATAAAGAAAAATTAAAATCATATGGAGACTATTTACAGGACTTGATTTCACACATAACTACAATCCGTAACATTACTTCGAAGAGGCCGAATATCCCGGATCGGTAACGCGGAAGACGGAGTCGTTGCCGATCTCCACCTGGACCGACTACAGGGGCAGCCACCTGTGAACGTAGCCGAGCACTGGTTGGAGGTGGGCTACGTCGTGCCCAAGGTTTAAATCCAGAACACAACGCACCAGTATCGATAAGTACACACCACAACATGATACTACACACCCCGACACATTTAGCTTTCAATTATTCTACTTTTCGCGACTTTTATTATTTTCTTTTGTAAATAAGTAACAGTGCGCTTTCCGTCTAATATGAAAGCATCACGCATAACGCGATGTTTCATCTTGGGGGGGGAGATGTTACGTATGTCGAACGTTTCGTTCCTCAAATTTTTCTTGTCACTTGCGTGCATTATGAAATCGCCCTGCTACTTATCTAACCTTTGAAATGGGGGTCACTTCCGTCGCGATGCAGCAGCCCGTTAATTAATACAATTCGGAGAATAGAGCAGCCCGTTAATTAATACAATTCGGAGAATAGTGCACACGGTGATTTCTAACGTACTTTTGAATCCGCCCCACACAGATTTTTTGGTATATAAACCCTGTGATTTCATTACTCGGGGGATCATAATCGTACCGTCACGTTAGAGTCAACGTCACGTCTCTTGTCACGCGTATACGATTTGATAGTCAGTTGTATCCTGCGAGATCGGGCTACCGTACCCTTTAGTATCAAACCATATAGAATCCGTGAACCGGCATAAATTCTATTGCGGCCTTTATTTCCAACTGACATACCCCCGCATCGCCAGTGCGTCAACACCGTGCAAGGTCATTTTAGGTAAATATACTCATTCTTTGATCGCGACACAAGATACACGAAACAATTGTATTTTATTCGTTGATTTAAGAATATATCTACTTTTATTATCAAATCAGAGTTACCCAACTTCTTTAACCCACAATTATATAAAGCGATTATTATTAGTTAAACGTTCCCATAATAATATAACCTTACCGCTCGGGTTATATTATATTTAATAATTCACAGTTACGAGGTCAATTAACACATCCCCAAATCCAAATACAACCTCTTACAACCTAGTGGCTCCTCGATTACGCATCGAGTTCGTCCACGCAATCTATTACCATCCTAGCGGCTCCCTGATTTCGCATCAGGTTCGTCCGCATCCTACAGCTCCCTGATTTCGCATCAGGTTCGTCTGTGATTTATCCAACCTCCCAGCAGCTCCTCGATTTCGCATTGAGTTCGTCTGTGTTTCTTCCAACCTCCTAGCAGCTCCCCAATTTCGCATTGGGTTCGTCTGCGTCGTTATCAACAATCCTAGTGACTCCCCGATTTCGCATCGGGTTCGTTCACGACGTTTCACCCTCCTACGGCTCCCTGGTTTCGCACCAGGTTCGTCCGTACGTGACTCCATCCCAGAGGCTCCCTGATTTCGCATCAGGTTCGTCCTCGTTATCAACCATCCTAGCGGCTCCCCGATTTCGCATCGGGTTCGTCCGTGTACCTAACTAACAAATTGATACCATATTCCACACTCTCTCTCGCACTCGCAGGCCACGCGCGCTGCACGGCCCTGGCTCGTAACAGAAACTGGTGACAGCGGTGGGATCTAACTATTTTAGAATCGCTACGTAATTTTTGGGTTTCTTGAGAAGTTGAAATTTCTCTTCTTGAATTTAGACGATATACTAGTTTTCACTAGTTAAGTCAACCAGTTAACTCTTGTTAAGAATATACTAGTTTTCGCTAGTTAATACACATTGTTAATTGGATTTAAATATACTAGTTTTCTCTAGTTGAATTAAAATAAATTATTAAAAATGACAAGTTCACAAGCAAATATTTCGTCGAACGATATTATGAACTTGACATTATCGCTTGCAAATTCAATGTCACTTTTGACACAAAAGACATGCATACAAAACGTTACATCGACGATACCGACTTTCGACGGAGAAACTCCATCTTTATCGCGTTTTGCACAAAGTGTGGAGGATGGGTTAACATTGATACCTGAGGGTTCGGAAGCCGATTATCTGGCGATTGTTCTGACTAAACTCATAGGTCCCGCACGAAGGTGCACCTTAGAGCATAAATTCGTGAGTGTTAGCGAATTGATTAAACATTTAAAAAAGAGATTCGCGCCGGGAAAAAGTTTGTCGTATTTCCAAGTAGACATCGCGAGTTTACGTATTCGCGAGGGTGAAAGTTTGCGACAGTACGTCGACAGGACTAGTCACCTGGTTTATTGCGCGCGCGGAGCCATTCGAGAAAGATACCGGGACAACGCCGAAGATTTCATCAAGGAGATGGAACGAGATGTTTTGGAAAATTTCATCGAAGGCTTACCGGATCGTATTTCTTGGAAGGTGTCGGCACAATTTAGAGACATACGGACTCTTGAAGATGCTTACGACGCCGTGCTGCATATAGACAGGAAACTAAGGAATCGAAGACAAATGCCCCGGAACGAATCACCTGCACGGTGGTCACGAAAGGATCGTGGAACCGAAGATTATCGCCACCGCGACAATCAAGTGTCGTACCCTGGCTCGCCGAGTCGTTATGACCGAGGGCGGCATGCTAGAACATACGAAGGTCAAGAGGATCGAGAGGAACAACCACATGCGTCGGCATGGCCCGTGCGACAAAGGAGCCCCTCGATTTCCCCTTCGAGGCGTTCTTACGATTTTCCTAAGGATGAAGGAAATCATTATTCCATATTAAAAAATTCCGAAAGATATCGCGAACCGAAATTATATTGTTGGTATTGTGAAACTACGGGACACGACAATAAATCCTGTAGAAAAAATCCGCGTAATCCAAAAAACCGACGCGACTCGCGGGACTCGTCAGCCGAATCGAACGGGTCTTTAAACTTCAATCGCGCTCACCGTACCGGCGACACGATGAGCGGCAACGAAACCCGTCGTCAAAGAACAGTACACTTCGAAAACGACTCCTTATCAAAGAAACACCTGCCCCACGTCTCGAAACCAAAGTCCCAGAACTGGAATTAGGAAAGGGAACATTTTTAATCGATTGCGGTGCAGCCATCAACTTAGTACGTCTCGATGTTTTAGGAACAAAAGCAATAATAAATTCTCGCGAAGAAATAGAAATAACAGGATTAACCACAACTCCAATTTACACGTTAGGAACCACAATTCTCCATATTCACGATACACCCGCATTTTTCTATATAGTAAGAACTCTTGCAATAGACGCTGATGGACTCATAGGAAGCCCATTTTTAATGCAAGAGGGTGCCGAAATTTCTTATTATCATGGGACCATGGTATTAAGGGACAAACCTATTAGACCATTACGTTTTTCAAACCGCAATGATTTGTTTTCATCTTTAAACTCGCAAACTCCGACTAAACACAGGCTCGAAGCTCGTACGATACAACAAATCGCGGTAAAAATAGCAAACCCGACAGTAAAGGAAAGATATTTACCACGTATTAAAACTCACGATCAACTGTACGTAGGGGAAGCAGCTGTAACAAATAACAACGGAAAATGTCACGTCTTAGCAACGAACACCAGCAGCGAAGACCTCGACGTAGAGATAGAACCACAGATAATAGAACCGTACGATTTTCTAAGCACATCGGACGAAGACCTTTGCTCATATGCAGAACAGCCAACAAAATTCAGGACCACCGAAGATAGGATAGAAAAACTCGTAAATACACTAAATACCAATCATTTAAACAGGGAAGAACGAGCATCCGTCACTGATTTAATAAAAGAATTTCCAGACCGATTTTTTCTGCTTGGAGACAAATTAGGAAAAGCAGCCGATTTTAATCATTCGATTCACACCATAGACGAAATACCAGTAAACACAAGACAATATCGATATCCGCCTGTGCATCAGGACGAAATACAAAAACAGGTTAGCGCATTATTATCACAAGGCATAATTACTCCGTCAAAATCACCCTACAACTCACCTTTATGGATCGTACCGAAGAAAGCTGACTCACAGGGAAACAAACGTTGGCGCATGGTAATAGACTTTCGCGCATTAAACGAAAAGACAATCTCCGACAAATATCCATTACCACAAATCACAGAAATTTTGGACCGATTAGGAGGAGCAAAATATTTTTCCGTTTTTGATCTCGCCAGTGGATTTCACCAGATAGAAATGAATCCAAGGGATAAGCAAAAAACAGCATTCACCACACCGCATGGACATTACGAATTTTCAAGAATGCCTTTTGGCTTAAAGAACGCTCCACCTACATTTCAACGCCTCATGGATCAAGTTCTCACCGGATTACAAGGAACAGACCTCTTCGTTTACCTGGACGACATTGTCGTTTACGCTTCATCATTGCAAGAACATAATATCAAAGTTAAAAAATTATTGAACCGCCTTCGGGAACAGGGCTTAACCCTTCAAACTGACAAATGCGAATTTCTACGCAAAGAAGTTGCATATTTAGGACATATAATTTCCGAAAAGGGGGTAAGACCGGATCCAAGAAAATTAAAAGCTGTGCAAGACTTTCCCACACCGAAAACGCAGAAGAATATTCAACAATTTTTGGGCTTAGCAGGATATTACAGAAGATTTATACCAGATTTCACCGTGAAGTCAAAACCATTGATCAATTTACTAGGAAAGGGCATTAAATTTAAATGGACAGAAGAACAAGATCAAAGTTTTAATCAATTACGTAAAGAACTTTGTCAACAACCTATATTGCAGTATCCGGATTTCACCAAACCCTTCATCGTGACTACAGACGCATCCGAATACGCCATAGGAGCTGTACTTAGCCAGGGGGAAATAGGAAAGGATTTACCGATAGCATATGCATCTCGAAGCCTTAATAAACCTGAAAAGAATTATTCGGCAACAGAGAAGGAATGTCTCGCAATGGTTTACGCAGTAAAGTATTTCCGACCCTATATTTATGGAACAAAATTCACCCTTGTCACAGATCACCGTCCCTTAGTCTGGCTACATTCAGTTAAGGACCCGACCTCCAGGCTAATAAAATGGAAATTACGACTTTCGGAATACGAGTATCAGGTTATCCACAAGTGTGGAAAAACGAACATGAACGCGGACGCGTTATCGCGCAACCCTCCATCAGTCTGTCTACCGCTCATTCCGCGGGAGTCAAAGGACGATCCCGACTTCCGGGCCCAAGTACCACCGACTACCGATAAGCAATTCATAGGTCACCGTATACAACAGTTACGTCGAGATAGGGAAAACCGACCCAAATACCGGGAGGCTAGTAGTAGCTCGGACGAAGAACAAGGCCCCTCTTATGGAAAAATTCAACACTCGCCGATAATAGCTAGACACCGAACTCTACCCAGCTTATCGCACGAAGTAACATTGCCAGACGAATCTCAGGAAATCATAAACAACTTACTGCCAGCAGCAAACTCCACAAGGAACACACTACCGGAGGAAGATAACAATTTACCCGATGACCTAATGTCCTTTGAAGAACCACTTGATATTACCAATAATGAAAATACAATTATGGAAAATCCTCGTAAAAATGTATTCAGTACTCCACAGGTAACACCGCATGTTACAGACGAAATTTTACAACCAGCCATAATTCATCCACCTGCAAGGGTTGCAACCGAAGCAAGTGCAGAACGGCTACCTGACGCCTTTGACCACACGCCTGACCCTTACCTACCATACGCATCCGACACAGATGTTTTAACCGACGAAAACGAGCACCGATACACTGCGTCAAAACAATCTTATAAAATAACTGTTTCTTCGAACACCCTCGCTGCGGAAAACGGACATTACGCGCACTTCATATCAGCAGATTGCAACCTAATATCCACCGTAGGAAAAGTATTACTGGACACCGAAATAATTAATAAACCGGATCTTTTGGCAGCGCAACCGAAAAAGGGACACGTATTGACTTCAGACAATGGATTGTTTAAAACTTTCAGTATAGTAATTTCTGACAATTTTTACGACAATATTACGGCAAAAGATGTATCCCATGGGTTAAAGACTCTCAGACATACCCTGGACCAAAATCAAATAAATTCCTTCCGAATATCTGTAACAGGAGATTTACACAAATTACCAGCTAACAAATTTTACAAAATATTAGAAGAAGTTTTTACCGAAACAGATCAACAAATTACTCTATGCAGCTGTGCTATCACCACACCGTCTGAATCGGATAGATTGGATATAATTCGCGAAGCCCATGATAGTTTAATTGGAGGGCATAAAGGGATAACAAAAACGTACAAACGCATTCGATCAAAATTCCATTGGCCAAAAATGCGCAACGAAATTCAAGAGTACATCAGGACATGCCAAAGTTGCCAAGAACAAAAATTAGTTCGAGCAAAGACTCGCCAACCCATGTTGATCACCGACACACCGCTGGATGCATTTGACAAAATATCATTGGACACCGTGGGACCTCTTCCAATCACGCCTAATGGAAATAGACATATTCTTACCATACAGGACAATCTGACGAAATACTGCGTGGCAGTTGCAATACCTAATATTCGAGCCGCGACCATTGCAGATGCCTTCGCACGACACTTTATCGCAATCTACGGTACACCTCGCGCAATATTAACAGATAAAGGAACTAGTTTCATTGGAAATTTAATGACGAATTTGGCAGAAATATTTAAAATCAAACAAATAACAACTTCCGGATACAGACCACAAACTAATGGATCATTGGAAAGAAGTCACATCGTGCTCACTGAATACCTCAAACATTACATGGATAACTACGAAGATTGGGATTTATTAATTCCTTTTGCAATGTTCTCATATAACACATCCGTTCACGAAGCAACAAATTTCACACCATACGAGTTAATTTTTGGAAAAGTAGCTCGAGAACCCAGTTCCTTCCCAGATAAAGAAAAATTAAAATCATATGGAGACTATTTACAGGACTTGATTTCACACATAACTACAATCCGTAACATTACTTCGAAGAGGCCGAATATCCCGGATCGGTAACGCGGAAGACGGAGTCGTTGCCGATCTCCACCTGGACCGACTACAGGGGCAGCCACCTGTGAACGTAGCCGAGCACTGGTTGGAGGTGGGCTACGTCGTGCCCAAGGTTTAAATCCAGAACACAACGCACCAGTATCGATAAGTACACACCACAACATGATACTACACACCCCGACACATTTAGCTTTCAATTATTCTACTTTTCGCGACTTTTATTATTTTCTTTTGTAAATAAGTAACAGGGCGCTTTCCGTCTAATATGAAAGCATCACGCATAACGCGATGTTTCATCTTGGGGGGGGAGATGTTACGTATGTCGAACGTTTCGTTCCTCAAATTTTTCTTGTCACTTGCGTGCATTATGAAATCGCCCTGCTACTTATCTAACCTTTGAAATGGGGGTCACTTCCGTCGCGATGCAGCAGCCCGTTAATTAATACAATTCGGAGAATAGAGCAGCCCGTTAATTAATACAATTCGGAGAATAGTGCACACGGTGATTTCTAACGTACTTTTGAATCCGCCCCACACAGATTTTTTGGTATATAAACCCTGTGATTTCATTACTCGGGGGATCATAATCGTACCGTCACGTTAGAGTCAACGTCACGTCTCTTGTCACGCGTATACGATTTGATAGTCAGTTGTATCCTGCGAGATCGGGCTACCGTACCCTTTAGTATCAAACCATATAGAATCCGTGAACCGGCATAAATTCTATTGCGGCCTTTATTTCCAACTGACATACCCCCGCATCGCCAGTGCGTCAACACCGTGCAAGGTCATTTTAGGTAAATATACTCATTCTTTGATCGCGACACAAGATACACGAAACAATTGTATTTTATTCGTTGATTTAAGAATATATCTACTTTTATTATCAAATCAGAGTTACCCAACTTCTTTAACCCACAATTATATAAAGCGATTATTATTAGTTAAACGTTCCCATAATAATATAACCTTACCGCTCGGGTTATATTATATTTAATAATTCACAGTTACGAGGTCAATTAACACATCCCCAAATCCAAATACAACCTCTTACAACCTAGTGGCTCCTCGATTACGCATCGAGTTCGTCCACGCAATCTATTACCATCCTAGCGGCTCCCTGATTTCGCATCAGGTTCGTCCGCATCCTACAGCTCCCTGATTTCGCATCAGGTTCGTCTGTGATTTATCCAACCTCCCAGCAGCTCCTCGATTTCGCATTGAGTTCGTCTGTGTTTCTTCCAACCTCCTAGCAGCTCCCCAATTTCGCATTGGGTTCGTCTGCGTCGTTATCAACAATCCTAGTGACTCCCCGATTTCGCATCGGGTTCGTTCACGACGTTTCACCCTCCTACGGCTCCCTGGTTTCGCACCAGGTTCGTCCGTACGTGACTCCATCCCAGAGGCTCCCTGATTTCGCATCAGGTTCGTCCTCGTTATCAACCATCCTAGCGGCTCCCCGATTTCGCATCGGGTTCGTCCGTGTACCTAACTAACAAATTGATACCATATTCCACACTCTCTCTCGCACTCGCAGGCCACGCGCGCTGCACGGCCCTGGCTCGTAACATGTTCAACAAGTATGTGAAAAACGCGAAAGTATGACCCTGATGTGGGCAAATCCCAGGCCTAACCTAGACCTAACATGCATTATCCTCTAAAATATTGATCGAAACCAGGTTTAATGGACTGTTTCAGTGTGGTACCACAATACTATGTGTTCCAAACCAGAAAAAACCCAGGATCTGTTCAAGAAATATGTGAAAAACGCGAAAGTATGAGCCTGATGAGGGCGAATCCCAAACCTATCCCAGACCTAAATTGCGTTATCCTCTAAAATATTGATGGAAACCAGGTTTAATGGATTGTTTCAGTGTGGTAACACATTACTACGTGATCCAAACCAGAAAAAACCCAGGATCTGTTCAACAAGTATGTGAAGTATGCGAAAGTATGAGTCTGATGAGGGCAAATCCTAGACCTAACCCAGACCTAACATGCGTTATCCACTAAAATATTTATCAAGACCAGGTTTAATTGAATGATTCAGTGTGGTACCACATTACTACGTGAACCAAACCAGGAAGAGCCCAGGATCTAGCCATGAAGTATTAGAAATATGCGAAAGTATGATCCTGACGAGGGCAAATCCTAGACCTAACCTAGACCTAACATGCGTTATCCTCTAAAATATTCATCGAAACCAGGTTCAATTGACCGTTTTAGTGTGGTTCCACTTTACTACGTGATCCAAAGCAGAAAAGCCCTCGATCAGGTCAACATGCATGCCAAACTGCGAAAGTATGACCCTGCTGAGGGCAAATCGCAGGCCTAACCTAGACCTAACATGCGTTATCCTCTAAAATATTCATCGAAACCAGGTTTAATGGATTGTTTCAGTGTGGTAACACATTACTACGTGATCCAAACCAGAAAAAACCGAGATCTGTTCAACAAGTATGTGAAAAACGCGAAAGTATGAGCCTGATGAGGGCAAATCCCAGGCCTAACCTAGACCTAACATGCGTTATGCTCATATATATTGATCGAAACCAGGTTTAGTCGACTGTTTCAGTGTGCTACTAAATTACTACGTGATCCAATCCACAAAAAGCCCAGACTCTGCCCATCAAGTATGAGAAATATGCGAAAGTACGAGCCTGATAAGAGCAAATCCCAGACCTAACCTAGACCTAACATGCGTTATGCTCAAAGATATTGATCGAAACCAAGTTTAATCGACTGTTTCAGTGTGGTACCACATTACTACGTGATCCAAACCAGAAAAAAACCCAGGATCTGTTCAACAAGTATGTGAAAGGTGCGAAAGTATGATCCTGACGAGGGCAAAACCCAGACCTATCCCAGACCTAACTTGCGTTGTCCTCAAAAATATTGATCGAAACCAGGTTTACTGGACTGTTTCAGTGTGGTACCACTTTACTACGTGATCCAATCCAGGAAGAGCCCAGGATCTAGCCATGAAGTATTAGAAATATGCGAAGGTATGATCCTGACGAGGGCAAAACCTAGACCTAACCCAGACCTAACATGCGTTATCCTCAAAAATATTGATCGAAACCAGGTTTAATGGACTGTTTCAATGTGGTACCACATTACTACGTGATCCAAACTAGAAAAAACCCAGGATCTGTTCAACAAGTATGTGAAAAACGCGAAAGTATGACCCTGATGTGGGCAAATCCCAGGCCTAACCTAGACCTAACATGCATTATCCTCTAAAATATTGATCGAAACCAGGTTTAATGGACTGTTTCAGTGTGGTACCACTTTACTACGTGATCCAAAGCAGAAAAAACCCTCGATCAGGTCAACATGTATGTTAAAACTACGAAAGTATGACCCTGATGAGGGCAAATCGCAGGCCTAACCTAGACCTAACATGCGTTATCCTCTAAAATATTCATCGAAACCAGGTTTAATGGATTGTTTCAGTGTGGTAACACATTACTACGTGATCGAAACAAGAAATAGCCCAGGATCTAGCCATGAAGTATGAAAAATATGCGAAAGTATGAGCCTGATGAGGGCAAATCCTAGACATAACCCAGACCTAGCATGCGTTATCCTCTAAAATATTTATCAAGACCAGGTTTAATTCAATGATTCAGTGTGGTACCACATTACTACGTGAACCAAACCAGGAAGAGCCCAGGATCTAGCCATGAAGTATTAGAAATATGCGAAAGTATGATCCTGACGAGGGCAAATCCTAGACCTAACCTAGACCTAACATGCGTTATCCTCTAAAATATTCATCGAAACCAGGTTCAATTGACCGTTTTAGTGTGGTTCCACTTTACTACGTGATCCAAAGCAGAAAAGCCCTCGATCAGGTCAACATGCATGCCAAACTGCGAAAGTATGACCCTGCTGAGGGCAAATCGCAGGCCTAACCTAGACCTAACATGCGTTATCCTCTAAAATATTCATCGAAACCAGGTTTAATGGATTGTTTCAGTGTGGTAACACATTACTACGTGATCCAAACCAGAAAAAACCGAGATCTGTTCAACAAGTATGTGAAAAACGCGAAAGTATGAGCCTAATGAGGGCAAATCCCAGGCCTAACCTAGACCTAACATGCGTTATGCTCATATATATTGATCGAAACCAGGTTTAATCGACTGTTTCAGTGTGCTACTAAATTACTACGTGATCCAATCCACAAAAAGCCCAGACTCTGCCCATCAAGTATGAGAAATATGCGAAAGTACGAGCCTGATAAGAGCAAATCCCAGACCTAACCTAGACCTAACATGCGTTATGCTCAAAGATATTGATCGAAACCAAGTTTAATCGACTGTTTCAGTGTGGTACCACATTACTACGTGATCCAAACCAGAAAAAAACCCAGGATCTGTTCAACAAGTATGTGAAAGGTGCGAAAGTATGATCCTGACGAGGGCAAAACCCAGACCTATCCCAGACCTAACTTGCGTTGTCCTCTAAAATATTGATGGAAACCAGGTTTAATGGACTGTTTCAGTGTGGCACCACATTACTACGTGAACCAAACCAGTAAAAACACAGGATCCGTTCAACAAGTATGTGAAGAATGCGAAAGTAAGAGTCTGATGAGTGAAAATCCCAGGACTAACCTAGACCTCACATGCGTTATCCTCAATAATATTGCTCGAAACCAGGTTTAATCGACTGTGTCAGTGTGGCACCGCATTACTACGTGATCCGAACCAGAAAAAAAACCAGGATTTGTTCAGCGAGTATGTGAAGTGTGCGAAACTATGAGTCTGATGAGGTCAAATCCCAGAACTATCCCATACCTAACATGCGTTATCCTCTAAAATAGTGATCGAAACCAGGGTTAATTGACTGTTTCAGTGCGGTTCTACATTACTACATGATCCAATCCAGAAAAAGCCCAGGATCTAGCCATCAAGTATGAGAAATATGCGAAAGAATGAGCCTGATGAGGGCAAATCCTAGACCTAACCCAGACCTAACATGCGTTATCCTCAAAAATATTGATCGAAACCAGGTTTAATGGACTGTTTCAGTGTGGTACCACATTACTACGTGATCCAAACTAGAAAAAACCCAGGATCTGTTCAACAAGTATGTGAAGTATGCGAAAGTATGAGTCTGATGAGGGCAAATCCTAGACCTAACCCAGACCTAACATGCGTTATCCACTAAAATATTTATCAAGACCAGGTTTAATTGAATGATTCAGTGTGGTACCACATTACTACGTGAACCAAACCAGTAAAAACACAGGATCCGTTCAACAAGTATGTGAAGAATACGAAAGTATGAGTCTGATGAGTGAAAATCCCAGGACTAACCTAGACCTAACATGCGTTATCCTCAATAATATTGATCGAAACCAGGTTTAATCGACTGTGTCAGTGTAGTACCGCATTACTACGTGATCCAAACCAGAAAAAAACCCGGGATCTGTTCAACGAGTATGTGAGGTGTGCGAAACTATGAGTCTGATGAGGGCAAATCCCAGAACTATCCCAGACCTAACATGCGTTATCCTCTAAGATAGTGATCGAAACCAGGTTTAATGGACTGTTTCAGTGTGGTACCACATTACTACGTGATCCAAACTAGAAAAAACCCAGGATCTGTTCAACAAGTATGTGCAGAATGCGAAAGAATGAGCCTGATGAGGGCAAATCCTAGACCTAACCCAGACCTAACATGCGTTATCCTCAAAAATATTGATCGAAACCAGGTTTAATCGACTGTTTCAGTGTGGTACCACATTACTACGTGATCCAAACCAGAAACAAACCCAGTATCTGTTCAACAAGTATGTGAAGTATGCGAAAGTATGACCCTGATGAGGGCAAATCCCAGGCCTAACCTAGACCTAACATGCGTTATCCTCTAAAATATTGATCGAAACCAGGTTTAATGGACTGTTTCAGTGTGGTACCACAATACTATGTGTTCCAAACCAGAAAAAACCCAGGATCTGTTCAAGAAATATGTGAAAAACGCGAAAGTATGAGCCTGATGAGGGCGAATCCCAGACCTATCCCAGACCTAAATTGCGTTATCCTCTAAAATATTGATCGAAACCAGGTTTCATGGACTGTTTCAGTGTGGTACCACTTTACTACGTGATCCAAAGCAGAAAAAACCCTCGATCAGGTCAACATGTATGTTAAAACTGCGAAAGTATGACCCTGATGAGGGCAAATCCCAGGTCTAACCTAGACCTAACATGCATTATCCTCTAAAATATTGATCGAAACCAGGTTTAATGGACTGTTTCAGTGTGGTACCACAATACTATGTGTTCCAAACCAGAAAAAACCCAGGATCTGTTCAAGAAATATGTGAAAAACGCGAAAGTATGAGCCTGATGAGGGCGAATCCCAAACCTATCCCAGACCTAAATTGCGTTATCCTCTAAAATATTTATCAAGACCAGGTTTAATCAACTGTTTCAGTGTGGTACCACATTACTACGTGATCCAAACCAGAAAAAAACCCAGGAGTTGTTCAACAAGTACGTAAAGAATGCGAAAGTATGTGTCTGATGAGGGCAAATCCCAGGCCTAACCTAGACCTAACATGCGTTATCTTCTAAAATATCGATCGAAACCAGGTTTAATGGACTGTTTCCGTGTGGTACCACATTACTATGTGATCCAAACCAGAAAAAGCCCAGGATCTAGCCATGAAGTATGAAAAATATGCGAAAGTATGAGCCTGATGAGGGCAAATCCTTGACCTATCCCAGATCTAACATGCGTTATCCTCTAAAATATTCATCGAAACCAGGTTTAATGGACTGTTTCAGTGTGGTACCACATTACTACGTGATCCAATCCAGGAAGAGCCCAGGATCTAGCCATGAAGTATTAGAAATATGCGAATGTATGATCCTGACGGGGGCAAATCCTAGACCTAACCCAGACCTAACATGCGTTATCCTCAAAAATATTGATCGAAACCAGGTTTAATGGACAGTTTCAGTGTGGTACCACTTTACTACGTGATCCAAAGCAGAAGAAACCCTCGATCAGGTCAACACGTATGTGAAAAACGCGAAAGTATGAGTCTGATGAGTGAAAATCCCAGGCCTAACCTAGACCTAACATGCGTTATCCTCAAAAATATTGATCGAAACCAGGTTTAATCGACTGTTTCAGTGTGGTACCACATTACTACGTGATCCAAACCAGAAACAAACCCAGTATCTGTTCAACAAGTATGTGAAGTATGCGAAAGTATGACCCTGATGAGGGCAAACCGCAGGCCTAACCTAGACCTAACATGCGTTATCCTCTAAAATATTCATCGAAACCAGGTTTAATGGATTGTTTCAGTGTGGTAACACATTACTACGTGATCCAAACCGGAAAAAACCCAGGATCCGTTCAAGAAGTATGTGAAGTATGCGAAAGTATGAATCTGATGAGGGCTAATCCCAGGCCTAACCTAGACATAACATGCGTTATCCTCTAAAATATTGATCGAAACCCGGTTGAGTGGACTGTTTCAGTGTGGTACCACATTACTGCGTGATCCAAACCAGGAAGAACCCAGTATCTAGCCATCAAGTATGTGAAATATGCGAAAGTATGACCCTGATGAGGGCAAACCGCAGGCCTAACCTAGACCTAACATGCGTTATCCTCTAAAATATTTATCATGACCAGGTTTAATTGAATGTTTCAGTGTGGTACCACATTACTACGTGATCCAAACAAGAAATAGCCCAGGATCTAGCCATGAAGTATGAAAAATATGCGAAAGTATGAGACTGATGAGGGCAAATCTCCAGACCTATCCTAGACATAACTTGCGTTATCCTCTAAAATATTGATCGATACCAGGTTTAATTGACAGTTTTGGTGTGGCACCACTTTACTACGGGTTCCAAAGCAGAAAAAACCCTCGATGAGGTCAACATGTATGTTAAAACTGCGAAAGTATGACCCTGATGAGGGCATATCCCAGGCCTAACCTAGACCTAACATGCGTTATCCTCAAAAATATAGATCGAAACCAGGTTTAATCGACTGTTTCAGTGTGGTACCACATTACTACGTGATCCAAACCAGAAAAAAGCCCAGGATCTGTTCAACAAGTATGTGAAGTGTGCGAAAGTATGAATCTGGTGAGGGCTAATCCCAGACCTAACCTAGACCTAACATGTGTTATCCTCAAAAATATTGATCGAAACCAGGTTTAATGGACTGTTTCAGTGTGGTACCACATTACTACGTTATCCAATCCAGGAAGAGCCCAGGATCTAGCCATGAAGTATTAGAAATATGCGAAAGTATGATCCTGACGAGGGCAAATCCTAGACCTAACCCAGACCTAACATGCGTTATCCTCAAAAATATTGATCGAAACCAGGTTTAATGGACTGTTTCAGTGTGGTACCACATTACTACCTGATCCAAACTAGAAAAAACCCAGGATCTGTTCAACAAGTATGTGAAAAACGCGAAAGTATGACCCTGATGAGGGCAAATCCCAGGCCTAACCTAAACCTAACATGCATTATCCTCCAAAATATTGATCGAAACCAGGTTTAATGGACTGTTTCAGTGTGGTACCACATTACTACGTGATCCAATCCAGGAAGAGCCCAGGATCTAGCCATGAAGTATTAGAAATATGCGAAAGTATGATCCTGACGAGGGCAAATGCTAGACCTAACCCAGACCTAACATGCGCTATCCTCTAAAATATTGATCGAAACCAGGTTTACTGGACTGTTTCAGTCTGGTACCACTTTACTACGTGATCCAAAGCAGAAAAAACCCTCGATCAGGTCAACACGTATGTGAAAAACGCGAAAGTATGAGCCTGATGAGGGCAAATCCTAGACCTAACCCAGACCTAACATGCGTTATCCACTAAAATATTTATCATGACCAGGTTTAATTGAATGTTTCAGTGTGGTACCACATTACTACGTGATCCAAACCAGAAATAGCCCAGGATCTAGCCATGAAGTATGAAAAATATGCGAAAGTATGAGCATGATGAGGGCAATTCCTAGACATAACCCAGACCTAACATGCGTTATCCTCTAAAATATTTATCAAGACCAGGTTTAATTGATTGTTTCAGTGTGGTACCACATTACTACGTGATCCACACCAGAAAAAACCCAGGATCCGTTCTACAAGTATGTGAAAAATGCGAAAGTATGTGTCTGATGAGTGAAAATCTCAGGCCTAACCTAGACCTAACATGCGTTATCCTCTAAAATATTGATCGAAACCAGGTTTAATTGACCGTTTTAGTGTGGTTCCACTTTACTACGTGATCCAAAGCAGAAAAGCCCTCGATCAGGTCAACATGCATGTCAAAGCTGCGAAAGTATGACCCTGATGAGGGCAAATGCCAGACCTATCCCAGACCTAACATGCGTTATCCTCAAAAATATAGATCGAAACCAGGTTTAATCGACTGTTTCAGTGTGGTACCACATTACTACGTGATCCAAACCAGAAAAAAACCCAGGATCTGTTCAACAAGTATGTGAAGTATGCGAAAGTATGAATCTGATGAGGGCTAATCCCAGGCCTAACCTAGACATAACATGCGTTATCCTCTAAAATATTGATCGAAACCAGGTTGAGTGGACTGTTTCAGTGTGGTACCACATTACTGCGTGATCCAAACCTGGAAAAACCCAGTATCTAGCCATCAAGTATGTGAAATATGCGAAAGAATGAGCCGGATGAGAGCAAATCCCAGACCTAACCTAGACCTAACATGTGTTATCCTCAAAAATATTGATCGAAACCAGGTTTACTGGACTGTTTCAGTGTGGTACCACTTTACTACGTGATCCAATCCAGGAAGAGCCCAGGATCTAGCCATGAAGTATTAGAAATATGCGAAGGTGTGATCCTGACGAGGGCAAAACCTAGACCTAACCCAGACCTAACATGCGTTATCCTCAAAAATATTGATCGAAACCAGGTTTAATGGACTGTTTCAGTGTGGTACCACATTACTACGTGATCCAAACTAGAAAAAACCCAGGATCTGTTCAACAAGTATGTGAAAAACGCGAAAGTATGACCCTGATGAAGGCAAATCCCAGGCCTAACCTAGACCTAACATGCATTATCCTCTAAAATATTGATCGAAACCAGGTTTAATGGACTGTTTCAGTGTGGTACCACTTTACTACGTGATCCAAAGCAGAAAAAACCCTCGATCAGGTCAACATGTATGTTAAAACTACGAAAGTATGACCCTGATGAGGGCAAATCGCAGGCCTAACCTAGACCTAACATGCGTTATCCTCTAAAATATTCATCGAAACCAGGTTTAATGGATTGTTTCAGTGTGGTAACACATTACTACGTGATCCAAACAAGAAATAGCCCAGGATCTAGCCATGAAGTATGAAAAATATGCGAAAGTATGAGCCTGATGAGGGCAAATCCTAGACATAACCCAGACCTAGCATGCGTTATCCTCTAAAATATTTATCAAGACCAGGTTTAATTGATTGTTTCAGTGTGGTACCACATTACTACGTGATCCACACCAGAAAAAACCCAGGATCCGTTCAAGAAGTATGTGAAAAATGCGAAAGTATGTGTCTGATGAGTGAAAATCTCAGGCCTAACCTAGACCTAACATGCGTTATCCTCTAAAATATTGATCGAAACCAGGTTTAATTGACCGTTTTAGTGTGGTTCCACTTTACTACGTGATCCAAAGCAGAAAAGCCCTCGATCAGGTCAACATGCATGTCAAAACTGCGAAAGTATGACCCTGATGAGGGCAAATCCCAGACATATCCCAGACCTAACATGCGATATCCTCAAAAATAATGATCGAAACCAGGTTTAATTGACTGTTTCAGTGTGGTACTACATTACTACGTGATGCAATCCAGAAATAGCCCAGGATCAAGCCATGAATTATGAGAAATATGCGAAAGTATGATCCTGACGAGGGCAAATCCTAGACCTAACCTAGACCTAACATGCGTTATCCTCTAAAATATTCATCGAAACCAGGTTCAATTGACCGTTTTAGTGTGGTTCCACTTTACTACGTGATCCAAAGCAGAAAAGCCCTCGATCAGGTCAACATGCATGCCAAACTGCGAAAGTATGACCCTGCTGAGGGCAAATCGCAGGCCTAACCTAGACCTAACATGCGTTATCCTCTAAAATATTCATCGAAACCAGGTTTAATGGATTGCTTCAGTGTGGTAACACATTACTACGTGATCCAAACCAGAAAAAACCGAGATCTGTTCAACATGTATGTGAAAAACGCGAAAGTATGAGCCTGATGAGGGCAAATCCCAGGCCTAACCTAGACCTAACATGCGTTATGCTGATATATATTGATCGAAACCAGGTTTAATCGACTGTTTCAGTGTGCTACTAAATTACTACGTGATCCAATCCACAAAAAGCCCAGACTCTGCCCATCAAGTATGAGAAATATGCGAAAGTACGAGCCTGATAAGAGCAAATCCCAGACCTAACCTAGACCTAACATGCGTTATGCTCAAAGATATTGATCGAAACCAAGTTTAATCGACTGTTTCAGTGTGGTACCACATTACTACGTGATCCAAACCAGAAAAAACCCAGGATCTGTTCAACAAGTATGTGAAAGATGCGAAAGTATGATCCTGACGAGGGCAAAACCCAGACCTATCCCAGACCTAACTTGCGTTGTCCTCTAAAATATTGATGGAAGCCAGGTTTAATGGACTGTTTCAGTGTGGCACCACATTACTACGTGAACCAAACCAGTAAAAACACAGGATCCGTTCAACAAGTATGTGAAGAATGCGAAAGTATGAGTCTGATGAGTGAAAATCCCAGGACTAACCTAGACCTCACATGCGTTATCCTCAATAATATTGATCGAAACCAGGTTTAATCGACTGTGTCAGTGTGGCACCGCATTACTACGTGATCCGAACCAGAAAAAAAACCAGGATTTGTTCAGCGAGTATGTGAAGTGTGCGAAACTATGAGTCTGATGAGGTCAAATCCCAGAACTATCCCATACCTAACATGCGTTATCCTCTAAAATAGTGATCGAAACCAGGGTTAATTGACTGTTTCAGTGCGGTTCTACATTACTACATGATCCAATCCAGAAAAAGCCCAGGATCTAGCCATCAAGTATGAGAAATATGCGAAAGAATGAGCCTGATGAGGGCAAATCCTAGACCTAACCCAGACCTAACATGCGTTATCCTCAAAAATATTGATCGAAACCAGGTTTAATGGACTGTTTCAGTGTGGTACCACATTACTACGTGATCCAAACTAGAAAAAACCCAGGATCTGTTCAACAAGTATGTGAAGTATGCGAAAGTATGAGTCTGATGAGGGCAAATCCTAGACCTAACCCAGACCTAACATGCGTTATCCACTAAAATATTTATCAAGACCAGGTTTAATTGAATGATTCAGTGTGGTACCACATTACTACGTGAACCAAACCAGTAAAAACACAGGATCCGTTCAACAAGTATGTGAAGAATACGAAAGTATGAGTCTGATGAGTGAAAATCCCAGGACTAACCTAGACCTAACATGCGTTATCCTCAATAATATTGATCGAAACCAGGTTTAATCGACTGTGTCAGTGTAGTACCGCATTACTACGTGATCCAAACCAGAAAAAAACCCGGGATCTGTTCAACGAGTATGTGAGGTGTGCAGAACTATCCCAGACCTAACATGCGTTATCCTCTAAGATAGTGATCGAAACCAGGTTTAATGGACTGTTTCAGTGTGGTACCACATTACTACGTGATCCAAACTAGAAAAAACCCAGGATCTGTTAAACAAGTATGTGCAGAATGCGAAAGTATGAGTCTGATGAGTGAAAATCCCAGGCCTAACCTAGACCTAACATGCGTTATCCTCAAAAATATTGATCGAAACCAGGTTTAATCGACTGTTTCAGTGTGGTACCACATTACTACGTGATCCAAACCAGAAACAAACCCAGTATCTGTTCAACAAGTATGTGAAGTATGCGAAAGTATGACCCTGATCAGGGCAAATCCCAGGCCTAACCGAGACCTAACATGCATTATCCTCTAAAATATTGATCGAAACCAGGTTTAATGGACTGTTTCAGTGTGGTACCACAATACTATGTGTTCCAAACCAGAAAAAACCCAGGATCTGTTCAAGAAATATGTGAAAAACGCGAAAGTATGAGCCTGATGAGGGCGAATCCCAGACCTATCCCAGACCTAAATTGCGTTATCCTCTAAAATATTGATCGAAACCAGGTTTAATGGACTGTTTCAGTGTGGTACCACTTTACTACGTGATCCAAAGCAGAAAAAGCCCTCGATCAGGTCAACATGTATGTTAAAACTGCGAAAGTATGACCCTGATGAGGGCAAATCCCAGGTCTAACCTAGACCTAACATGCATTATCCTCTAAAACATTGATCGAAACCAGGTTTAATGGACTGTTTCAGTGTGGTACCACAATACTATGTGTTCCAAACCAGAAAAAACCCAGGATCTGTTCAAGAAATATGTGAAAAACGCGAAAGTATGAGCCTGATGAGGGCGAATCCCAGACCTATCCCAGACCTAAATTGCGTTATCCTCTAAAATATTTATCAAGACCAGGTTTAATCAACTGTTTCAGTGTGGTACCACATTACTACGTGATCCAAACCAGAAAAAAACCCAGGAGTTGTTCAACAAGTACGTAAAGAATGCGAAAGTATGTGTCTGATGAGGGCAAATCCCAGGCCTAACCTAGACCTAACATGCGTTATCTTCTAAAATATCGATCGAAACCAGGTTTAATGGACTGTTTCCGTGTGGTACCACATTACTATGTGATCCAAACCAGAAAAAGCCCAGGATCTAGCCATGAAGTATGAAAAATATGCGAAAGTATGAGCCTGATGAGGGCAAATCCTTGACCTATCCCAGATCTAACATGCGTTATCCTCTAAAATATTCATCGAAACCAGGTTTAATGGACTGTTTCAGTGTGGTACCACATTACTACGTGATCCAATCCAGGAAGAGCCCAGGATCTAGCCATGAAGTATTAGAAATATGCGAATGTATGATCCTGACGAGGGCAAATCCTAGACCTAACCCAGACCTAACATGCGTTATCCTCAAAAATATTGATCGAAACCAGGTTTAATGGACAGTTTCAGTGTGGTACCACTTTACTACGTGATCCAAAGCAGAAGAAACCCTCGATCAGGTCAACACGTATGTGAAAAACGCGAAAGTATGAGTCTGATGAGTGAAAATCCCAGGCCTAACCTAGACCTAACATGCGTTATCCTCAAAAATATTGATCGAAACCAGGTTTAATCGACTGTTTCAGTGTGGTACCACATTACTACGTGATCCAAACCAGAAACAAACCCAGTATCTGTTCAACAAGTATGTGAAGTATGCGAAAGTATGACCCTGATGAGGGCAAACCGCAGGCCTAACCTAGACCTAACATGCGTTATCCTCTAAAATATTCATCGAAACCAGGTTTAATGGATTGTTTCAGTGTGGTAACACATTACTACGTGATCCAAACCGGAAAAAACCCAGGATCCGTTCAAGAAGTATGTGAAGTATGCGAAAGTATGAATCTGATGAGGGCTAATCCCAGGCCTAACCTAGACATAACATGCGTTATCCTCTAAAATATTGATCGAAACCCGGTTGAGTGGACTGTTTCAGTGTGGTACCACATTACTGCGTGATCCAAACCAGGAAGAACCCAGTATCTAGCCATCAAGTATGTGAAATATGCGAAAGTATGACCCTGATGAGGGCAAACCGCAGGCCTAACCTAGACCTAACATGCGTTATCCTCTAAAATATTTATCATGACCAGGTTTAATTGAATGTTTCAGTGTGGTACCACATTACTACGTGATCCAAACAAGAAATAGCCCAGGATCTAGCCATGAAGTATGAAAAATATGCGAAAGTATGAGACTGATGAGGGCAAATCTCCAGACCTATCCTGGACATAACTTGCGTTATCCTCTAAAATATTGATCGATACCAGGTTTAATTGACAGTTTTGGTGTGGCACCACTTTACTACGGGTTCCAAAGCAGAAAAAACCCTCGATGAGGTCAACATGTATGTTAAAACTGCGAAAGTATGACCCTGATGAGGGCATATCCCAGGCCTAACCTAGACCTATCATGCGTTATCCTCAAAAATATAGATCGAAACCAGGTTTAATCGACTGTTTCAGTGTGGTACCACATTACTACGTGATCCAAACCAGAAAAAAGCCCAGGATCTGTTCAACAAGTATGTGAAGTGTGCGAAAGTATGAATCTGGTGAGGGCTAATCCCAGGCCTAACCAAGACCTAACATGTGTTATCCTCAAAAATATTGATCGAAACCAGGTTTAATGGACTGTTTCAGTGTGGTACCACATTACTACGTTATCCAATCCAGGAAGAGCCCAGGATCTAGCCATGAAGTATTAGAAATATGCGAAAGTATGATCCTGACGAGGGCAAATCCTAGACCTAACCCAGACCTAACATGCGTTATCCTCAAAAATATTGATCGAAACCAGGTTTAATGGACTGTTTCAGTGTGGTACCACATTACTACCTGATCCAAACTAGAAAAAACCCAGGATCTGTTCAACAAGTATGTGAAAAACGCGAAAGTATGACCCTGATGAGGGCAAATCCCAGGCCTAACCTAAACCTAACATGCATTATCCTCCAAAATATTGATCGAAACCAGGTTTAATGGACTGTTTCAGTGTGGTACCACATTACTACGTGATCCAATCCAGGAGGAGCCCAGGATCTAGCCATGAAGTATTAGAAATATGCGAAAGTATGATCCTGCCGAGGGCAAATGCTAGACCTAACCCAGACCTAACATGCGTTATCCTCTAAAATATTGATCGAAACCAGGTTTACTGGACTGTTTCAGTCTGGTACCACTTTACTACGTGATCCAAAGCAGAAAAAACCCTCGATCAGGTCAACACGTATGTGAAAAACGCGAAAGTATGAGCCTGATGAGGGCAAATCCTAGACCTAACCCAGACCTAACATGCGTTATCCACTAAAATATTTATCATGACCAGGTTTAATTGAATGTTTCAGTGTGGTACCACATTACTACGTGATCCAAACCAGAAATAGCCCAGGATCTAGCCATGAAGTATGAAAAATATGCGAAAGTATGAGCATGATGAGGGCAATTCCTAGACATAACCCAGACCTAACATGCGTTATCCTCTAAAATATTTATCAAGACCAGGTTTAATTGATTGTTTCAGTGTGGTACCACATTACTACGTGATCCACACCAGAAAAAACCCAGGATCCGTTCTACAAGTATGTGAAAAATGCGAAAGTATGTGTCTGATGAGTGAAAATCTCAGGCCTAACCTAGACCTAACATGCGTTATCCTCTAAAATATTGATCGAAACCAGGTTTAATTGACCGTTTTAGTGTGGTTCCACTTTACTACGTGATCCAAAGCAGAAAAGCCCTCGATCAGGTCAACATGCATGTCAAAGCTGCGAAAGTATGACCCTGATGAGGGCAAATGCCAGACCTATCCCAGACCTAACATGCGTTATCCTCAAAAATATAGATCGAAACCAGGTTTAATCGACTGTTTCAGTGTGGTACCACATTACTACGTGATCCAAACCAGAAAGAAACCCAGGATCTGTTCAACAAGTATGTGAAGTATGCGAAAGTATGAATCTGATGAGGGCTAATCCCAGGCCTAACCTAGACATAACATGCGTTATCCTCTAAAATATTGATCGAAACCAGGTTGAGTGGACTGTTTCAGTGTGGTACCACATTACTGCGTGATCCAAACCTGGAAAAACCCAGTATCTAGCCATCAAGTATGTGAAATATGCGAAAGAATGAGCCGGATGAGAGCAAATCCCAGACCTAACCTAGACCTAACATGTGTTATCCTCAAAAATATTGATCGAAACCAGGTTTACTGGACTGTTTCAGTGTGGTACCACTTTACTACGTGATCCAATCCAGGAAGAGCCCAGGATCTAGCCATGAAGTATTAGAAATATGCGAAGGTATGATCCTGACGAGGGCAAAACCTAGACCTAACCCAGACCTAACATGCGTTATCCTCAAAAATATTGATCGAAACCAGGTTTAATGGACTGTTTCAGTGTGGTACCACATTACTACGTGATCCAAACTAGAAAAAACCCAGGATCTGTTCAACAAGTATGTGAAAAACGCGAAAGTATGACCCTGATGAGGGCAAATCCCAGGCCTAACCTAGCCCTAACATGCATTATCCTCTAAAATATTGATCGAAACCAGGTTTAATGGACTGTTTCAGTGTGGTACCACTTTACTACGTGATCCAAAGCAGAAAAAACCCAGGATCCGTTCAAGAAGTATGTGAAAAATGCGAAAGTATGTGTCTGATGAGTGAAAATCTCAGGCCTAACCTAGACCTAACATGCGTTATCCTCTAAAATATTGATCGAAACCAGGTTTAATTGACCGTTTTAGTGTGGTTCCACTTTACTACGTGATCCAAAGCAGAAAAGCCCTCGATCAGGTCAACATGCATGTCAAAACTGCGAAAGTATGAGCCTGATGAGGGCAAATCCCAGACATATCCCAGACCTAACATGCGATATCCTCAAAAATAATGATCGAAACCAGGTTTAATCAACTGTTTCAGTGTGCTACCACATTACTACGTGATCCAAACCAGAAAATAACCCAGGATCTGTTCAACAAGTATGTGAAGTATGCGTAAGTATGAGTCTGATGAGGGCAAATCCCAGGCCTAACCTAGACATAACATGCGTTATCCTCTAAAATATTGATAGAAACCACGTTGAGTGGACTGTTTCAGTGTGGTACCACATTACTACGTGATCCAATGCAGAAATAGCTCAGGATCGAGCTATGAAGTATGAGAAATATGCGAAAGTATGAGCCTGATGAGGGCAAATCCCAGACATAACCTAGACCTAACATGTGTTATCCTCTAAAATAAAAATCGAAACCAGGTTTATTAGTATGCTTCAGTGTGGTACCACATTACTACGTGATCGAAACCAGAAAAAACCCGGGATCTGTTCAAGAAGTATGTGAAGAATGCGAAAGTATGAGACTGATGAGGGCAAATCTCCAGACCTATCCCAGACATAACTTGCGTTATCCTCTAAAATATTGATCGATACCAGGTTTAATTGACAGTTTTGGTGTGGCACCACTTTACTACGGGATCCAAAGCAGAAAAAACCCTCGATGAGGTCAACATGTATGTTAAAACTGCGAAAGTATGACCCTGATGAGGGCATATCCCAGGCCTAACCTAGACCTAACATGCGTTATCCTCAAAAATATAGATCGAAACCAGGTTTAATCGACTGTTTCAGTGTGGTACCACATTACTACGTGATCCAAACCAGAAAAAAGCCCAGGATCTGTTCAACAAGTATGTGAAGTGTGCGAAAGTATGAATCTGATGAGGGCTAATCCCAGGCCTAACCTAGACCTAACATGTGTTATCCTCAAAATTATTGATCGAAACCAGGTTTAATGGACTGTTTCAGTGTGGTACCACATTACTACGTGATCCAATCCAGGAAGAGCCCAGGATCTAGCCATGAAGTATTAGATATATGCGAAAGTATGATCCTGACGAGGGCAAATCCTAGACCTAACCCAGACCTAACATGCGTTATCCTCAAAAATATTGATCGAAACCAGGTTTAATGGACTGTTTCAGTGTGGTACCACATTACTACGTGATCCAAACTAGAAAAAACCCAGGATCTGTTCAACAAGTATGTGAAAAACGCGAAAGTATGACCCTGATGAGGGCAAATCCCAGGCCTAACCTAAACCTAACATGCATTATCCTCCAAAATATTGATCGAAACCAGGTTTAATGGACTGTTTCAGTGTGGTACCACATTACTACGTGATCCAATCCAGGAAGAGCCCAGGATCTAGCCATGAAGTATTAGAAATATGCGAAAGTATGATCCTGACGAGGGCAAATGCTAGACCTAACCCAGACCTAACATGCGTTATCCTCTAAAATATTGATCGAAACCAGGTTTACTGGACTGTTTCAGTGTGGTACCACTTTACTACGTGATCCAAAGCAGAAAAAACCCTCGATCGGGTCAACACGTATGTGAAAAACGCGAAAGTATGAGCCTGATGAGGGCAAATCCTAGACCTAACCCAGACCTAACATGCGTTATCCACTAAAATATTTATCATGACCAGGTTTAATTGAATGTTTCAGTGTGGTACCACATTACTACGTGATCCAAACCAGAAATAGCCCAGGATCTAGCCATGAAGTATGAAAAATATGCGAAAGCATGAGCCTGATGAGGGCAAATCCTAGACATAACCCAGACCTAACATGCGTTATCCTCTAAAATATTTATCAAGACCAGGTTTAATTGATTGTTTCAGTGTAGTACCACATTACTACGTGATCCACACCAGAAAAAACCCAGGATCCGTTCTACAAGTATGTGAAAAATGCGAAAGTATGTGTCTGATGAGTGAAAATCTCAGGCCTAACCTAGACCTAACATGCGTTATCCTCTAAAATATTGATCGAAACCAGGTTTAATTGACCGTTTTAGTGTGGTTCCACTTTACTACGTGATACAAAGCAGAAAAGCCCTCGATCAGGTCAACATGCATGTCAAAACTGCGAAAGTATGACCCTGATGAGGGCAAATGCCAGACCTATCCCAGACCTAACATGCGTTATCCTCAAAAATATAGATCGAAACCAGGTTTAATCGACTGTTTCAGTGTGGTACCACATTACTACGTGATCCAAACCAGAAAAAAACCCAGGATCTGTTCAACAAGTATGTGAAGTATGCGAAAGTATGAATCTGATGAGGGCTAATCCCCGGCCTAACCTAGACATAACATGCGTTATCCTCTAAAATATTGATCGAAACCAGGTTGAGTGGACTGTTTCAGTGTGGTACCACATTACTGCGTGATCCAAACCTGGAAAAACCCAGTATCTAGCCATCAAGTATGTGAAATATGCGAAAGAATGAGCCTGATGAGAGCAAATCCCAGACCTAACCTAGACCTAACATGTGTTATCCTCAAAAATATTGATCGAAACCAGGTTTACTGGACTGTTTCAGTGTGGTACCACTTTACTACGTGATCCAATCCAGGAAGAGCCCAGGATCTAGCCATGAAGTATTAGAAATATGCGAAGGTATGATCCTGACGAGGGCAAAACCTAGACCTAACCCAGACCTAACATGCGTTATCCTCAAAAATATTGATCGAAACCAGGTTTAATGGACTGTTTCAGTGTGGTACCACATTACTACGTGATCCAAACTAGAAAAAACCCAGGATCTGTTCAACAAGTATGTGAAAAACGCGAAAGTATGACCCTGATGAGGGCAAATCCCAGGCCTAACCTAGACCTAACATGCATTATCCTCTAAAATATTGATCGAAACCAGGTTTAATGGACTGTTTCAGTGTGGTACCACTTTACTACGTGATCGAAAGCAGAAAAAACCCTCGATCAGGTCAACATGTATGTTAAAACTGCGAAAGTATGACGCTGATGAGGGCAAATCGCAGGCCTAACCTAGACCTAACATGCGTTATCCTCTAAAATATTCATCGAAACCAGGTTTAATGGATTGTTTCAGTGTGGTAACACATTACTACGTGATCCAAACCAGAAAAAACCGAGATCTGTTCAACAAGTATGTGAAAAACGCGAAAGTATGAGCCTGATGAGGGCAAATCCTAGACCTAACCCAGACCTAACATGCGTTATCCACTAAAATATTTATCATGACCAGGTTTAATTGAATGTTTCAGTGGGGTACCACATTACTACGTGATCCAATCCAGGAGGAGCCCAGGATCTAGCCATGAAGTATTAGAAATATGCGAAAGTATGATCCTGACGAGGGCAAATCCTAGACCTAACCTAGACCTAACATGCGTTATCCTCTAAAATATTCATCGAAACCAGGTTTAATTGACCGTTTTAGTGTGGTTCCACTTTACTACGTGATCCAAAGCAGAAAAGCCCTCGATCAGGTCAACATGCATGTCAAAACTGCGAAAGTATGACCCTGATGAGGGCAAATGCCAGACCTAACCCAGACCTAACATGCGTTATCCTCAAAAATATAGATCGAAACCAGGTTTAATCGACTGTTTCAGTGTGGTACCACATTACTACGTGATCCAAACCAGAAAAAAACCCAGGATCTGTTCAACAAGTATGTGAAGTATGCGAAAGTATGAATCTGCTGAGGGCTAATCCCAGGCCTAACCTAGACATAACATGCGTTATCCTCTAAAATATTGATCGAAACCAGGTTGAGTGGACTGTTTCAGTGTGGTACCACATTACTACGTGATCCAAACCAGAAAAAAACCCAGGATCTGTTCAACAAGTATGTGAAGTATGCGAAAGTATGAATCTGATGAGGGCTAATCCCAGGCCTAACCTAGACATTACATGCGTTATCCTCTAAAATATTGATCGAAACCAGGTTGAGTGGACTGTTTCAGTGTGGTACCACATTACTGCGTGATCCAAACCTGGAAAAACCCAGTATCTAGCCATCAAGTATGTGAAATATGCGAAAGAATGAGCCTGATGAGAGCAAATCCCAGACCTAACCTAGACCTAACTTGCGTTGTCCTCTAAAATATTGATGGAAACCAGGTTTAATGGACTGTTTCAGTGTGGCACCACATTACTACGTGAACCAAACCAGTAAAAACCCAGGATCTGTTCAACAAGTATATGAAGAATGCGAAAGTATGAGTCTGATGAGTGAAAATCCCAGGACTAACCTAGACCTAGCATGCGTTATCCTCAATAATATTGATCGAAACCAGGTTTAATGGACTGTGTCAGTGTGGCACCACATTACTACGTGAACCAAACCAGTAAAAACACAGGATCCGTTCAACAAGTATGTGAAGAATGCGAAAGTATGAGTCTGATGAGTGAAAATCCCAGGACTAACCTAGACCTCACATGCGTTATCCTCAATAATATTGATCGAAACCAGGTTTAATCGACTGTGTCAGTGTGGCACCGCATTACTACGTGATCCGAACCAGAAAAAAAACCAGGATTTGTTCAGCGAGTATGTGAAGTGTGCGAAACTATGAGTCTGATGAGGGCAAATCCCAGAACTATCCCATACCTAACATGCGTTATCCTCTAAAATAGTGATCGAAACCAGGGTTAATCGACTGTTTCAGTGTGGTACTACATTACTACGTGATCCAATCTAGAAAAAGCCCAGGATCTAGCCATCATGTATGAAAAATATGCGAAAGTATGAGCCTGATGAGGGCAAATTCTAGACCTATCCCAGACCTAACATGCGTTATCCTCTAAAATATTTATCAAGACCAGGTTAATTTGAATGTTTCTGTGTGGTACCACATTACTACGTGAACCAAACCAGTAAAAACACAGGATCCGTTCAACAAGTATGTGAAGAATACGAAAGTATGAGTCTGATGAGTGAAAATCCCAGGACTAACCTAGACCTAACATGCGTTATCCTCAATAATATTGATCGAAACCAGGTTTAATCGACTGTGTCAGTGTAGTACCGCATTACTACGTGATCCAAACCAGAAAAAAACCCGGGATCTGTTCAACGAGTATGTGAAGTGTGCGAAACTATGAGTCTGATGAGGGCAAATCCCAGAACTATCCCAGACCTAACATGCGTTATCCTCTAAGATAGTGATCGAAACCAGGTTTAATGGACTGTTTCAGTATGGTACCACATTACAACGTGATCCAATCCAGAAAGAGCCCAGAATCTAGCCATGAAGTATCAGAACGATGCGAAAGTATGAGCCTGATGAGGGCAAATCCTAGACCTTACCCTGACGTAACATGCGTTATCCTCTAAAATATTTATCAAGACCAGGTTTAATTGAATGTTTCAGTGTGGTACCACACTACTGCGTGATCCAAACCAGAAAAGACCCAGGATCTGTTCAACAAGTATGTGAAAAATGCGAAAGTATGATCCTGACGTGGGCAAATCCCAGACCTATCCCAGACCTAACTTGAGTTGTCCTCTAAAATAGTAATGGAAACCAGGTTTAGTTGACTGTTTCAGTGTGGTACTACATTACTACGTGATGCAATCCAGAAATAGCCCAGGATCTAGCCATGAATTATGAGAAATATGCGAAAGTATGAGCCTGATGAGGGCAAATCCTAGACCCAAACCAGACCTAACATGCGCTATCCTCAAAAATATTGATCGAAACCAGGTTTAATGGACTATTTCAGTGTGGTACCACATTACTACGTGATCCAAACTAGAAAAAACCCAGGATCTGTTCAACAAGTATGTGAAGAATGCGAAAGTATGAGTCTGATGAGTGAAAATCCCAGGCCTAACCTAGACCTAACATGCGTTATCCTCAAAAATATTGATCGAAACCAGGTTTAATCGACTGTTTCAGTGTGGTACCACATTACTACGTGATCCAAACCAGAAACAAACCCAGTATCTGTTCAACAAGTATGTGAAGTATGCGAAAGTATGACCCTGATGAGGGCAAATCCCAGGCCTAACCTAGACCTAACATGCATTATCCTCTAAAATATTGATCGAAACCAGGTTTAATGGACTGTTTCAGTGTGGTACCACAATACTATGTGTTCCAAACCAGAAAAAACCCAGGATCTGTTCAAGAAATATGTGAAAAACGCGAAAGTATGAGCCTGATGAGGGCGAATCCCAGACCTATCCCAGACCTAAATTGCGTTATCCTCTAAAATATTTATCAAGACCAGGTTTAATCAACTGTCTCAGTGTGGTACCACATTACTACGTGATCCAAACCAGAAAAAAACGAAGGAGTTGTTCAACAAGTACGTAAAGAATGCGAAAGTATGTGTCTGATGAGGGCAAATCCCAGGCCTAACCTAGACCTAACATGCGTTATCCTCTAAAATATTGGTCGAAACCAGGTTTAATCGACTGTTTCAGTGTGGTACTACATTACTACGTGATCCAATCTAGAAAAAGCCCAGGATCTAGCCATCATGTATGAAAAATATGCGAAAGTATGAGCCTGATGAGGGCAAATTCTAGACCTATCCCAGACCTAACATGCGTTATCCTCTAAAATATTCATCGAAACCACGTTTAATGGACTGTTTCAGTGTGGTACCACATTACTACGTGATCCAAACCAGAAAAAAGCCCAGGATCTTGTCAACGAGTATGTGAAGTGTGCGAAAGTATGAGTCTGATGAGGGCAAATCCCAGGCCTAACCTAGATCTAGCATGCGTTATCCTGTAAAATAATTATCAAGACCAGGTTTAATTGAATGTCTCAGTGTGGTACCACATTACAACGTGATCCAAACCAGAAAGATCACAGGATCCGTTCAACAAGTATGAGAAGAATGCGAAAGTATGAGTCTGATGGGTGAAAATCCCAGACCTATCCCAGACCTAACATGCGTTATCCTCTAAAATATTGATCGAAACCAGAGTTAATTGACTGTTTCAGTGTGGTTCTACATTACTACGTGATCCAATCCAGAAAAAGCTCAGGATCTAGCCATCAAGTATGAGAAATATGCGAAAGAATGAGCCTGATGAGAGCAAATCCCAGACCTAACCTAGACCTAACATACGTTATCCTCTAAAATATTGATCGAAACCAGGTTTAGTGGACAGTTTCATTGTGGTACCACATTACTACGTGATCCGAATCAGAAAAAACCCAGGATCTGTTCAACAAGTATGTGAAAAACGCGAAAGTATGAGCCTGATGAGGGCATATCCCAGCCCTATCCTAGACATAACTTGCGTTATCCGCTAAAATATTGATCGAAACCAGGTTTAATTGACTGTTTCAGTGTGGTGCCACATTACTACGTGATTTAATCCATTAATAGCCCAGGATCTAGCCATGAAGTATGAGAAATATGCGAAAGTATGGGTCTGATGGGCGCAAATCCCTGGCCTAACCTAGACCTAGCATGAGTTATCCTCTAAAATATTGATCGAAACCAGGTTTAGTGGACTGTTTCAGTGTGGTACCACATTACTCCGTGATCCAAACCAGAAAAAACCCAGGATCTGTTCAACAATTATGTGAAAAATGCGAAAGTATGACCCTGATGAGGGCAAATCCCAGACCTATCCCAGACCTAACATGCGTTATCCTCTAAAATATTGGTCGAAACCAGGTTTAATGGACTGTTTCAGTGTGGTGCCACATAACTACGTGATCCAAACCAGAAAAAAACCCAGGATCTGTTCAACAAGTAAGTGAAGAATGCGAAAGTATGTGTCTGATGAGGGCAAATCCCAGGCCTAACCTAGACCTAACATGCGTTGTCTTCTAAAATATTGATCGAAACCAGGTTTAATTGTCTGTTTCAGTGTTGTACTACATTACTACGTGATCCAATCCAGAAATAGCCCAGGATCTAGCCATCAAGTATGAGAAATATGCGAAAGAATGAGCCTGATGAGAGCAAATCCCAGAACTACCCTAGACCTAACATGAATTATTCTCTCACATATTAATCGAAACCAGGTTTAATGGACTGTTTCAGTGTGGTACCACATTACTACGTGATACAAACCAGAAAAAACGCAGGATCTGTTCAACAAGTATGTGAAAAACGCGAAAGTATAAGCCTGATGAGGGCTAATCCCAGACCTATCCCAGACCTAACTTGCGTTGTCCTCTAAAATATTGATGGAAACCGGGTTTAATCGACTGTTTCTGTGTGGTACAACATTACTACGTGATCCAAACCAGAAAAAACCCAGGATCAGTTCAACAAGTATGTGAAAAACGCGAAAGTATGAGCCTGATGAGGGCGAATCCCAGACCTACCCCAGACCTAACTTGCGTTATCCTCTAAAATATTGATCGAAACCAGGTTTAATTGACTGCTTCAGTGTGGTACCACATTACTACGTGATCCAATCCAGAAATAGCCAAGGATCTAGCCATGAAGTATGAGAAATATGCGAAAGTATGAGCCTGATGAGGGCAACTCCTAGACCTGACCTAGACCTAACATGCGTTATCCTCAATAATATTGATCGAAACCAGGTTTAATCGACTGTTTCAGTGTGTTACCACATTACTACGTGATCCAAACCAGAAAAAACCCAGGATCTGTTCAACGAGTATGTGAAGTGTGCGAAAGTATGAGTCTGATGAGGGCTAATCCCAGACCTATCCCAGACCTAACTTGCGTTATCCTCTAAAATATTTGTCCAGACCAGGTTTCATTGAATGTTTCAGTGTGGTACCACATTACTACGTGATCCAATCCAGAAAAAACCCAGGATCCGTTCAACAAGTATGTGAAGAATGCGAAAGTACGAGTCTGATGAGTGAAAATCCCAGACCTATCCCAGACCTAACTTGCGTTGTCCTCTAAGATATTGATGGAAACCAGGTTTAATTGACTGTTTCAGTGTTGTACTTCATTACTACGTGATGCAATCCAGAAAAAGCCCAGGATCTAGCCATCAAGTATGAGAAATATGCGAAAGAACGAGCCTGATGAGAGCAAATCCCAGACCTAACCTAGACCTAACATGAATTATTCTCTAAAATATTGATCGAAACCAGGTTTAATCGACTGTTTCAGAGTGGTACCACATTACTACATGATCCAAACCAGAAAAAACCCAGGATCAGTTCAACAAGTATGAGAAGAATGCGAAAGTATGAGTCTGATGAGTGAAAATCCCAGGGCTAACCTAGACCTAGCATGCTTTATCCTCTAAACAATTGATCCAAACCAGGTTTAATGGACTGGTTCAGTGTGGTACCACACTACTACGTGATACAAACCCGAAAAAACCCAGGATCTGTTCAACAAGTATGTGAAAAACGCGAAAGTATGAGCGTGATGAGGGCGAATCCCAGACCTATGCCAGACCTAACTTGCGTTATCCTCTAAAATATTGATCGAAGCCAGGTTTAATTGACTGTTTCAGCGTGGTACCACATTACTATGTGATCCAAACCAGAAAATAACACAGGATCTGTTCAACGAGTATGTGAAGAAAGCGAAAGTATGAGTCTGATGAGGGCTAATCCCAGACCTATCCCAGACCTAACTTGCGTTATCCTCTATAATATTTATCCAGACCTGGTTTCATTGAATGTTTCAGTGTGGTACCACATTACTACGTGATCCAAACCAGAAAAAAACCCAGGATCTGATCAACGAGTATGTCAAGTGTGCGAAAGTATGAGTCTGACGAGGGCAAATCCCAGGCCTATCCCAGACCTAACTTGCGATATCCTCTAAAATATTGATCGAAACCAGGTTTAATTGACTGTTTTATTGTGGTACCACACTACTACGGGATCCAAACCAGAAAAAACCCAGGATCTGTTCAACAAGTATGTGAAAAACGCGAAAGTATGAGCCTGATGAGGGCAAATCCCAGACCTATCCCAGACCTAACTTGCGTTGTCCTCTAAAATATTGATGGAAGCCAGGTTTAATTGATTGTATCAGTGTGGTCCCACATTACTACGTGATCCAAACCAGAAAAAACCCAGGATCTGTTCAACATGTATGAGAAATATGCGAAAGAATGAGCCTGATGAGAGCAAATCCCAGACCTAACCTAGACCTAGCATGAATTATTCTCTAAAATATTGATCGAAACCAGGTTTAATTGACTGTTTCAGTGTGGTCCCACATTACTACGTGATCCAAACCAGAAAAAACCCAGGATCCATTCAACAAGTATGTGAAGAATGCGAAAGTATGAGTCTGATGAGTGAAAATCCCAGGGCTAACCTAGACCTAACATGCGTTATCCTCTAAAATATTGATCGAAACCTGGTTTCATCGACTGTTTCAGTGTGGTACCACTCTACTACGTGATACAAACCAGAAAATAACACAGGATCTGTTCAACGAGTATGTGAAGAAAGCGAAAGTATGAGTCTGATGAGGGCTAATCCCAGACCTATCCCAGACCTAACTTGCGCTGTCCTCTAAGATATTGATGGAAACCAGGTTTAATTGACTGTTTCAGCGTGGTACCACATTACTACGTGATACATTCCAGAAACAGCCCTGGATCTAGCCATGAAGTATGAGAGATATGCGAAAGTATGAGCCTGCTGATGGCAAATCCTAGACCTAACCCAAGCCTAACATGCGTTATCCTCTAAAATATTTATCAAGACCAGGTTTAATTGATTGTTTCAGTGTGGTCCCACATTACAACGTGATCCAAACCAGAAAAAACCCAGGATCCGTTCAACAAGTATGTGAAGAATGCGAAAGTATGAGTCTGATGAGTGAAAATCCCAGGCCTAACCTAGACCTAACATGCGTTATCCTCAAAAATATTGATCGAAACCTGGTTTAATCGACTGTTTCAGTGTGGTACCACATTACTATGTGATCCAAACCAGAAAATAACCCAGGATCTGTTCAACAAGTATGTGAAGTGTGCGAAAGTATGAGTCTGATGAGGGCAAAACCAATACCTATCCCAGACCTAACATGCGTTATCCTCTAAAATATATAATCCTCTAAAATCCAGAAATAGCCCAGGATCTAGCCATGATGTATGAGAAAGATGCGAAAGTATGAGCATGATGAGGGCAAATTCTAGACCTGACCCAGACCTAACATGCGTTATCCTGTAAAATATTTATCAAGACCAGGTTTAATTGACTGTTTCAGTGTGGTCCCACATTACTACGTGATCCAAACCAGAAAAAACCCGTTCTACAAGTATGTGAAGAATGCGAAAGTATGAGTCTGATGAGTGAAAATCCCAGACCAATCCCAGACTTAACTTGCGTTGTCCTCTAAAATATTGGTCGAAACCAGGTTTAATCGACTGTTTCAGTGTGGTACCACATTACTACCTGATCCAAACCAGAAAAATACCCAGGATCTGTTCAACAAGTATGTGAAGAACGCGAAAATATGACCCTGATGAGGGCAAATCCCAGACCTATCCCAGACCTAACTTGCGCTGTCCTCTAAGATATTGATGGAAACCAGGTTTAATTGACTGTTTCAGTGTGGTACCACATTACTACGTGATCCAATCCAGAAAAAGCCCTGGATCTAGCCATCAAGTATGAGTAACATGCGAAAGTATGAGCCTGATGAGGGCAAATCATAGACCTAACCCAGACCTAACATGCGTTATCCTCTAAAATATTTATCAAGACCAGGTTTAATTGAATATCTCAGTGCGGTACCACAATACTACGTGATCCAAACCTGAAAAAATTCAGGATCTGTTCAACAAGTATGTGGGGAATGCGAAAGTATGTGTCTGATGAGGGCAAATCCCAGGCCTAACCTAGACATAACATGCGTTATCCTCTAAAATATTGATCGAAACCAGGTTAAATGGACTGTCTCAGTGTGGTACCACATTACTACAGGATCCAAACTAGAAAAAGCCCAGAATCTGGCCATCAAGTATGAGAAATATGCGAAATTACGAGCCTGATGAGAGCAAATCCCAGACCTAACCATGACCTAACATGCGTTATTCTATGAAATATTGATCGAAACCAGGTTTAATGGACTGTTTCAGTGTGGTACCACATTACTACGTGATCCAAACCAGAAAAAACCCAGGATCTGTTCAACAAGTATGTGAAAAACGCGAAACTATGAGCCTGATGAGGGCAAATCCCAGACCTATCCCAGACCTAACATGCGTTATCCTCTAAAATATTTATCAAGCCCAGGTTTAATTGAATGTTTCAGTGTGGTACCACATTACTACGTGATCCAAACCACAAAAAACCCAGGATCCGTTCAACGAGTATGTGACGAATGCGAAAGTATGTGTATGATGAGGGCAAATCCCAGGCCTAACCTAGATCTAACATGCGTTATCCTCAAGAATATTGATCGAAACCAGGTTTAATGGACTGTTTCAGTGTGCTACCACATTACTACGTGATCCAAAGCAGAAAAAACCAAGGATCCGTTCAACAAGTATGTGAAGAATGCGAAAGGATGTGTCTGATGAGGGAAAATCCCAGGCCTAACCTAGACAGAACATGCGTTATCCTCTAAAATATTGGTCGAAACCAGGTTTAATCGACTATTTCAGTGTGGTACCACATTACTACGTGATCCAAACCAGAAAAAACCCAGGCTCCGTTCAACAAGTATGTGACGAATGCGAAAGTATGTGTCTGATGAGGGCAAATCCCAGGCCTAACCTAGATCTGACATGCGTTATCCTCAAAAATATTGATCGAAACCAGGTTTAATGGACTTTTTCAGTGTGGTACCACATCACTACGTGATCCAAACCAGAAAAATACCCAGGATCCGTTCAACAAGTATGTGAAGAATGCGAAAGTATGTGTCTGATGAGGGAAAATCCCAGGCCTAACCTAGACCTAACATGCGTTATCCTCTAAAATATTGATCGAAACAAGGTTTAATGGACTGTTTCAGTGTGCTACCACATTACTACGTGATCCAAACCAGAAAAAACACAGGATCCGTTCAACAAGTATGTGAAGAATGCGAAAGTATGTGTCTGATGAGGGAAAATCCCAGGCCTAACCTAGACCTAACACGAATTATTCTCTAAAATGTTGATCGAAACCAGGGTTAATCGACTGTTTCAGTGTGGTACCACATTACTATGTGATCCAAACCAGAAAATAACCCAGGATCTGTTCAACGAGTATGTGAAGTGTGCGAAAGTATGAGTCTGATGAGGTCAAATCCCAGACCTATCCCAGACATAACTTGCGCTGTCCTCTAAGATATTGATGGAAACCAGGTTTAATTGACTGTTTCAGTGTTGTACTTCATTACTACGTGATGCAATCCAGAAAAAGCCCAGGATCTAGCCATCAAGTATGAGAAATATGCGAAAGAACGAGCCTGATGAGAGCAAATCCCAGACCTAACCTAGACCTAACATGAATTATTCTCTAAAATATTGATCGAAACCAGGTTTAATCGACTGTTTCAGTGTGGTACCACATTACTACGTGATCCAAACCAGAAAAAACCCAGGATCAGTTCAACAAGTATGAGAAGAATGCGAAAGTATGAGCCTGATGAGGGCGAATCCCAGACCTATGCCAGACCTAACTTGCGTTATCCTCTAAAATATTGATCAAAACCAGGTTTAATTGACTGTTTCAGCGTGGTACCACGTTACTACGTTATACAATCCAGAAACAGCCCAGGATCTAGCCATGAAGTATGAGAAATATGCGAAAGTATGAGCCTGCAGAGGGCAAATCCTAGACCTAACCCAAACCTAACATGCGTTATCCTCTAAAATATTTATCAAGACCAGGTTTAATTGAATGTTTCAGTGTGGTACCACTTTACTACGTGATCCAAAGCAGAAACAGCCCAGGATCTAGCCATCAAGTATGAGAAATATGCGAAAGAATGTGCCTGATGAGAGCAAATCCCAGACCTAACCTAGACCTAACATGAATTATTCTCTAAAATACTGATCGAAACCAGGTTTAATTGACTGGTTCAGTGTTGTACTTCATTACCTCGTGATGCAATCCAGAAAAAGCCCAGGATCTAGCCATCAAGTATGAGAAATATGCGAAAGAATGAGCCTGATGAGGGCAAATCCTAGACCTAACCCAGACCTAAGATGAGTTATCCTCTAAAATGTTTATCAAGACCAAGTTTAATTCAATGTTTCAGTGTGGTATCACACTACTTCGTGACCCAAACCAGAAAAAACCCAGGCTCCGTTCAACAAGTATGTGACGAATGCGAAAGTATGTGTCTGATGAGGGCAAATCCCAGGCCTAACCTAGATCTGACATGCGTTATCCTCAAAAATATTGATCGAAACCAGGTTTAATGGACTTTTTCAGTGTGGTACCACATCACTACGTGATCCAAACCAGAAAAATACCCAGGATCCGTTCAACAAGTATGTGAAGAATGCGAAAGTATGTGTCTGATGAGGGAAAATCCCAGGCCTAACCTAGACCTAACATGCGTTATCCTCTAAAATATTGATCGAAACAAGGTTTAATGGACTGTTTCAGTGTGCTACCACATTACTACGTGATCCAAACCAGAAAAAACCCAGGATCTGTTCAACGAGTATGTGAAGAATGCGAAAGTATGAGTCTGATGGGAGCAAATCCCAGACCTAACCTAGACCTAACATGAATTATTCTCTAAAATATTGATCGAAACCATGTTTAATTGACTGTTTCAGTGTGGTCCCATATTACTACGTGATCCAAACCAGAAAAAACCCAGGATCCGTTCAACAAGTATGTGAAGAATGCGAAAGTATGAGTCTACTGAGTGAAAATCCCAGGCCTAACCTAGACCTAACATGAATTATTCTCTAAAATATTGATCGAAACCATGTTTAATTGACTGTTTCAGTGTGGTCCCATATTACTACGTGATCCAAACCAGAAAAAACCCAGGATCCGTTCAACAAGTATGTGAAGTGTGCGAAAGTATGAGTCTGATGAGGTCAAATCCCAGACCAATCCCAGACTTAACTTGCGTTATCCTCTAAGATATTGATCGAAACCAGGTTTAATCGTCTGTTTCAGTGTGGTACCACATTACTACGTGATCCAAACCAGAAAAATCCCAGGATCAGTTCAACAAGTATGAGAAGAATGCGAAAGTATGAGTCTGATGAGTGAAAATCCCAGACCTAACCTAGACCTAACATGCGTTATCCTCAAAAATAATGGTCGAAACCTGGTTTAATCGACTGTTTCAGTGTGGTACCACATTACTATGTGATCCAAACCAGAAAATAACACAGGATCTGTTCAACGAGTATGTGAAGAAAGCGAAAGTATGAGTCTGATGAGGGCAAATCCCATACCTATCCCAGACCTAACTTGCGATGTCCTCTAAAATATTGATCGAAACCAGGTTTAATTGACTGTTTTATTGTGGTACCACACTACTACGGGATCCAAACCAGAAAAAACCCAGGATCTGTTCAACAAGTATGTGAAAAACGCGAAAGTAAGAGCCTGATGAGGGCAAATCCCAGACCTATCCCAGACCTAACTTGCGTTGTCCCCTAAAATATTGATGGAAACCAGGTTTAATTGATTGTTTCAGTGTGGTCCCACATTACTACGTGATCCAAACCAGAAAAAACCCAGGATCTGTTCAACATGTATGAGAAATATGCGAAAGAATGAGCCTGATGGGAGCAAATCCCAAACCTAACCTAGACCTAACATGAATTATTCACTGAAATATTGATCGAAACCAGGTTTAATTGACTGTTTCAGTGTGGTCCCACATTACTACGTGATCCAAACCAGAAAAAACGCAGTATCCGTTCAACAAGTATGTGAAGAATGCGAAAGTATGAGTCTACTGAGTGAAAATCCCAGGCCTAACCTAGATCTAACATGCGTTATCCTCTAAAATATTGATCGAAACCTGGTTTAATCGACTGTTTCACTGTGGTACCACATTACTATGTGATCCAAACCAGAAAATAACCCAGGATCTGTTCAACGAGTATGTGAAGGATGCGAAAGTATGAGTCTGATGGGAGCAAATCCCAGACCTAACCTAGACCTAACATGAATTATTCTCTAAAATATTGATCGAAACCAGGTTTAATTGACTGTTTCAGTGTGGTCCCACATTACTACGTGATCCAAACCAGAAATAACCCAGGATCCGTTCAACAAGTATGTGAAGAATGCGAAAGTATGAGTCTGATGAGTGAAAATCCCAGGCCTAACCTAGACCTAACATGCGTTATCCTCAAAAATATTGATCGAAACCTGGTTTAATCGACTGTTTCAGTGTGGTACCACATTACTATGTGATCCAAACCAGAAAAAACCCAGGATCCGTTCAACGAGTATGTGAAGTGTGCGAAAGTATGAGTCTGATGAGGTCAAATCCCAGACCTATCCCAGACCTAACATGCGTTGTCCTCTAAGATATTGATGGAAACCAGGTTTAATTGACTGTTTCAGTGTTGTACTTCATTACTACGTGATGCAATCCAGAAAAAGCCCAGGATCTAGCCATCAAGTATGAGAAATATGCGAAAGAACGAGCCTGGTGAGGGCAAATCGCAGACCTAACCTAGACCTAACATGAATTATCCTCTAAAATATTTATCATGACCAGGTTTAATTGAATGTTCCAGTGTGGTACCACATTACTACGTGAACCAAACCAGAAAATAACCCAGGATCTGTTCAACGAGTATGTGAAGTGTGCGAAAGTATGAGTCTGATGAGTGAAAATCCCAGGCCTAACCTAGACCTAACATGCGTTATCCTCAAAACTATTGATCGAAACCTGGTTTAATTCGCTGTTTCAGCGTGGTACCACATTACTACGTCATACAATCCAGAAACAGCCCAGGATCTAGCCATCAGGTATGAGAAATATGCGAAAGAATGAGCCTGATGAGAGCAAATCCCAGAACTAACCTAGACCTAACATGAATTATTCTATAAGATATTGAACGAAACCAGGTTTAATCGACTGTTTCAGTGTGGTACCACATTACTATGTGATCCAAACCAGAAAATAACCCAGGATCTGTTCAACGAGTATGTGAAGTGTGCGAAAGTATGAGTCTGATGAGGTCAAATCCCAGACCTATCCCAGACCTAACATGCGTTGTCCTCTAAGATATTGATGGAAACCAGGTTTAATTGACTGTTTCAGTGTTGTACTTCATTACTACGTGATGCAATCCAGAAAAAGCCCAGGATCTAGCCATCAAGTATGAGAAATATGCGAAAGAACGAGCCTGGTGAGAGCAAATCCCAGACCTAACCTAGACCTAACATGAATTATCCTCTAAAATATTTATCATGACCAGGTTTAATTGAATGTTTCAGTGTGGTACCACATTACTACGTGAACCAAACCAGAAAAAACCCAGGATCCGTTCAACAAGTATGTGGAGAATGCGAAAGTATGAGTCTGATGAGTGAAAATCTCGGGGCTAACCTAGACCTAACATGCGTTATCCACTAAAATATTGATGCAAACCAGGTTTAATGGACTGTTTCAGTGTGGTACCACTTTACTACGTGATCCAAAGCAGAAAAAACCCTCGATCAGGTGAACGTGTATGTTAAAACTGCGAAAGTATGACCCTGATGAGGGCAAATCCCTGGCCTAACCTAGACCTAACTTGCGTTATCCTCTAAAATATTGATCGAAACCAGGTTTAATTGCCTGTTTCAGTGTGGTACCACATTACTACGTCATACAATCCAGAAACAGCCCAGGATCTAGCCATCAAGTATGAGAAATATGCGAAAGAATGTGCCTGATGAGAGCAAATCCCAGACCTAACCTAGACCTAACATGAATTATTCTCTAAAATATTGATCGAAACCAGGTTTAATTGACTGTTTCAGTGTGGTCCCATATTACTACGTGATCCAAACCAGAAAAAACCCAGGATCCGTTCAACAAGTATGTGAAGTGTGCGAAAGTATGAGTCTGATGAGGTCAAATCCCAGACCAATCCCAGACTTAACTTGCGTTATCCTCTAAGATATTGATCGAAACCAGGTTTAATCGTCTGTTTCAGTGTGGTACCACATTACTACGTGATCCAAACCAGAAAAATCCCAGGATCAGTTCAACAAGTATGTGAAGAATGCGAAAGTATGAGTCTACTGAGTGAAAATCCCAGGCCTAACCTAGATCTAACATGCGTTATCCTCTAAAATATTGATCGAAACCTGGTTTAATCGACTGTTTCACTGTGGTACCACATTACTATGTGATCCAAACCAGAAAATAACCCAGGATCTGTTCAACGAGTATGTGAAGGATGCGAAAGTATGAGTCTGATGGGAGCAAATCCCAGACCTAACCTAGACCTAACATGAATTATTCTCTAAAATATTGATCGAAACCATGTTTAATTGACTGTTTCAGTGTGGTCCCATATTACTACGTGATCCAAACCAGAAAAAACCCAGGATCCGTTCAACAAGTATGTGAAGTGTGCGAAAGTATGAGTCTGATGAGGTCAAATCCCAGACCAATCCCAGACTTAACTTGCGTTATCCTCTAAGATATTGATCGAAACCAGGTTTAATCGTCTGTTTCAGTGTGGTACCACATTACTACGTGATCCAAACCAGAAAAATCCCAGGATCAGTTCAACAAGTATGAGAAGAATGCGAAAGTATGAGTCTGATGAGTGAAAATCCCAGACCTAACCTAGACCTAACATGCGTTATCCTCAAAAATAATGGTCGAAACCTGGTTTAATCGACTGTTTCAGTGTGGTACCACATTACTATGTGATCCAAACCAGAAAATAACACAGGATCTGTTCAACGAGTATGTGAAGGAAGCGAAAGTATGAGTCTGATGAGGGCAAATCCCATACCTATCCCAGACCTAACTTGCGATGTCCTCTAAAATATTGATCGAAACCAGGTTTAATTGACTGTTTTATTGTGGTACCACACTACTACGGGATCCAAACCAGAAAAAACCCAGGATCTGTTCAACAAGTATGTGAAAAACGCGAAAGTAAGAGCCTGATGAGGGCAAATCCCAGACCTATCCCAGACCTAACTTGCGTTGTCCCCTAAAATATTGATGGAAACCAGGTTTAATTGATTGTTTCAGTGTGGTCCCACATTACTACGTGATCCAAACCAGAAAAAACCCAGGATCTGTTCAACATGTATGAGAAATATGCGAAAGAATGAGCCTGATGGGAGCAAATCCCAAACCTAACCTAGACCTAACATGAATTATTCACTGAAATATTGATCGAAACCAGGTTTAATTGACTGTTTCAGTGTGGTCCCACATTACTACGTGATCCAAACCAGAAAAAACGCAGTATCCGTTCAACAAGTATGTGAAGAATGCGAAAGTATGAGTCTACTGAGTGAAAATCCCAGGCCTAACCTAGATCTAACATGCGTTATCCTCTAAAATATTGATCGAAACCTGGTTTAATCGACTGTTTCACTGTGGTACCACATTACTATGTGATCCAAACCAGAAAATAACCCAGGATCTGTTCAACGAGTATGTGAAGGATGCGAAAGTATGAGTCTGATGGGAGCAAATCCCAGACCTAACCTAGACCTAACATGAATTATTCTCTAAAATATTGATCGAAACCAGGTTTAATCGACTATTTCAGTGTGGTACCACATTACTACGTGATCCAAACCAGAAAAAACCCAGGCTCCGTTCAACAAGTATGTGACGAATGCGAAAGTATGTGTCTGATGAGGGCAAATCCCAGGCCTAACCTAGATCTGACATGCGTTATCCTCAAAAATATTGATCGAAACCAGGTTTAATGGACTTTTTCAGTGTGGTACCACATCACTACGTGATCCAAACCAGAAAAATACCCAGGATCCGTTCAACAAGTATGTGAAGAATGCGAAAGTATGTGTCTGATGAGGGAAAATCCCAGGCCTAACCTAGACCTAACATGCGTTATCCTCTAAAATATTGATCGAAACAAGGTTTAATGGACTGTTTCAGTGTGCTACCACATTACTACGTGATCCAAACCAGAAAAATCACAGGATCCGTTCAACAAGTATGTGAAGAATGCGAAAGTATGTGTCTGATGAGGGAAAATCCCAGGCCTAACCTAGACCTAACACGAATTATTCTCTAAAATGTTGATCGAAACCAGGGTTAATCGACTGTTTCAGTGTGGTACCACATTACTATGTGATCCAAACCAGAAAATAACCCAGGATCTGTTCAACGAGTATGTGAAGTGTGCGAAAGTATGAGTCTGATGAGGTCAAATCCCAGACCTATCCCAGACATAACTTGCGCTGTCCTCTAAGATATTGATGGAAACCAGGTTTAATTGACTGTTTCAGTGTTGTACTTCATTACTACGTGATGCAATCCAGAAAAAGCCCAGGATCTAGCCATCAAGTATGAGAAATATGCGAAAGAACGAGCCTGATGAGAGCAAATCCCAGACCTAACCTAGACCTAACATGAATTATTCTCTAAAATATTGATCGAAACCAGGTTTAATCGACTGTTTCAGTGTGGTACCACATTACTACGTGATCCAAACCAGAAAAAACCCAGGATCAGTTCAACAAGTATGAGAAGAATGCGAAAGTATGAGCCTGATGAGGGCGAATCCCAGACCTATGCCAGACCTAACTTGCGTTATCCTCTAAAATATTGATCAAAACCAGGTTTAATTGACTGTTTCAGCGTGGTACCACGTTACTACGTTATACAATCCAGAAACAGCCCAGGATCTAGCCATGAAGTATGAGAAATATGCGAAAGTATGAGCCTGCAGAGGGCAAATCCTAGACCTAACCCAAACCTAACATGCGTTATCCTCTAAAATATTTATCAAGACCAGGTTTAATTGAATGTTTCAGTGTGGTACCACTTTACTACGTGATCCAAAGCAGAAACAGCCCAGGATCTAGCCATCAAGTATGAGAAATATGCGAAAGAATGTGCCTGATGAGAGCAAATCCCAGACCTAACCTAGACCTAACATGAATTATTCTCTAAAATATTGATCGAAACCAGGTTTAATTGACTGGTTCAGTGTTGTACTTCATTACCTCGTGATGCAATCCAGAAAAAGCCCAGGATCTAGCCATCAAGTATGAGAAATATGCGAAAGAATGAGCCTGATGAGGGCAAATCCTAGACCTAACCCAGACCTAAGATGAGTTATCCTCTAAAATGTTTATCAAGACCAAGTTTAATTCAATGTTTCAGTGTGGTATCACACTACTTCGTGACCCAAACCAGAAAAAACCCAGGACCTGTTCAACAAGTATGTGAAAAACGCGAAAGTATGAGCCTGAGGAGGGCAAATCCCGGACCTGTCCCAGACCTAACTTGCGTTATCCTCTAAAATATTGATCGAAACCAGGTTTAATTGAATGTTTCAGTGTGGTACCGCATTACTACGTGATCCAAACCAGTAAAAACCCAGGATCCGTCCAACAAGTATGTGAAGAATGCGAAATTATGAGTCTGATGAGTGAAAATCCCAGGCCTAACCTAGACCTAACATGTGTTATCTTCTAAAATATTGATCGAAAGCAGGTTTAATGGTCTGTTTCCGTGTGGTACCCCATTAGTACGTGATCCAAACCAGAAAAAGCCCAGAATCTGCCCATCAAGTATGAGAAATATGCGAATGTACGAGCCTGATGAGAGCAAATCCCAGACCTAACCTAGACCTAACATGAATTATTCTCTAAAATACTGATCCAAACCAGGTTTAATGGACTGTTTCAGTGTGGTACCACTTTACTACGTGATCCAAAGCAGAAAAAACCCTCGATCAGGTCAACATGTATGTTGAAACTGCGAAAGTATGACCCTGATCAGGGCAAATCCCAGGCCTAACCTAGACCTAACATGCGCTGTCCTCTAAAATACTGATGGAAACCAGGTTTAATTGACTGTTTCAGTGTTGTACCACATTACTACGTCATACAATCCAGAAACAGCCCAGGATCTAGCCATCAGGTATGAGAAATATGCGAAAGAATGAGCCTGATGAGAGCAAATCCCAGACCTAACCTAGACCTAACATGAATTATTCTATAAGATATTGAACGAAACCAGGTTTAATCGACTGTTTCAGTGTGGTACCACATTACTATGTGATCCAAACCAGAAAATAACCCAGGATCTGTTCAACGAGTATGTGAAGTGTGCGAAAGTATGAGTCTGATGAGGTCAAATCCCAGACCTATCCCAGACCTAACATGCGTTGTCCTCTAAGATATTGATGGAAACCAGGTTTAATTGACAGTTTCAGTGTTGTACTTCATTACTACGTGATGCAATCCAGAAAAAGCCCAGGATCAAGCCATCAAGTATGAGAAATATGCGAAAGAACGAGCCTGGTGAGAGCAAATCCCAGACCTAACCTAGACCTAACATGAATTATCCTCTAAAATATTTATCATGACCAGGTTTAATTGAATGTTTCAGTGTGGTACCACATTACTACGTGAACCAAACCAGAAAAAACCCAGGATCCGTTCAACAAGTATGTGGAGAATGCGAAAGTATGAGTCAGATGAGTGAAAATCTCGGGGCTAACCTAGACCTAACATGCGTTATCCTCTAAAATATTGATGCAAACCAGGTTTAATGGACTGTTTCAGTGTGGTACCACTTTACTACGTGATCCAAAGCAGAAAAAACCCTCGATCAGGTGAACATGTATGTTAAAACTGCGAAAGTATGACCCTGATGAGGGCAAATCCCAGGCCTAACCTAGACCTAACTTGCGTTATCCTCTAAAATATTGATCGAAACCAGGTTTAATTGACTGTTTCAGTGTCGTACCACATTACTACGTTATACAATCCAGAAACAGCCCAGGATCTAGCCATCAAGTATGAGAAATATGCGAAAGAATGTGCCTGATGACAGCAAATCCCAGACCTAACCTAGACCTAACATGAATTATTCTCTAAAATATTGATCGAAACCAGGTTTAATTGACTGGTTCAGTGTTGTACTTCATTACCTCGTGATGCAATCCAGAAAAAGCCCAGGATCTAGCCATCAAGTATGAGAAATATGCGAAAGAATGAGCCTGATGAGGGCAAATCCTAGACCTAACCCAGACCTAAGATGAGTTATCCTCTAAAATGTTTATCAAGACCAAGTTTAATTCAATGTTTCAGAATGGTATCACACTACTACGTGACCCAAACCAGAAAAAACCCAGGACCTGTTCAACAAGTATGTGAAAAACGCGAAAGTATGAGCCTGATGAGGGCAAATCCCGGACCTGTCCCAGACCTAACTTGCGTTATCCTCTAAAATAGTGATCGAAACCAGGTTTAATTGAATGTTTCAGTGTGGTACCGCATTACTACGTGATCCAAACCAGCAAAAACCCAGGATCCGTTCAACAAGTATGTGAAGAATGCGAAAGTATGAGTCTGATGAGTGAAAATCCCAGGCCTAACCTAGACCTAACATGCGTTATCTTCTAAAATATTGATCGAAAGCAGGTCTAATGGTCTGTTTCCGTGTGGTACCACATTACTACGTGATCCAAACCAGAAAAAGCCCAGAATCTGCTCATCAAGTATGAGAAATATGCGAATGTACGAGCCTGATGAGAGCAAATCCCAGACCTAACCTAGACCTAACATGAATTATTCTCTAAAATATTGATCCAAACCAGGTTTAATGGACTGTTTCAGTGTGGTACCACTTTACTACGTGATCCAAAGCAGAAAAAACCCTCGATCAGGTCTACATGTATGTTGAAACTGCGAAAGTATGACCCTGATCAGGGCAAATCCCAGGCCTAACCTAGACCTAACATGCGCTGTCCTCTAAAATACTGATGGAAACCAGGTTTAATTGAGTGTTTCAGTGTTGTACTTCATTACTACCTGATCCAATCCAGAAAAAGCCCAGGATCTAGCCATCAAGTATGAGAAATATGCGAAAGAATGAGCCTGATGAGAGAAAATCGCAGACCTAACCTAGACCTAACATGAATTATTCTCTAAAATATTGGTCGAAACCAGGTTTAATTGACTGATTCAGTGTGGTCCCACATTACTACGTGATCCAAACCAGAAAAAACCCAGGATCCGTTCAACGAGTATGTGAAGTGTGCGAAAGTATGAGTCTGATGAGGTCAAATCCCAGACCTATCCCAGACCTAACATGCGTTGTCCTCTAAGATATTGATGGAAACCAGGTTTAATTGACTGTTTCAGTGTTGTACTTCATTACTACGTGATGCAATCCAGAAAAAGCCCAGGATCTAGCCATCAAGTATGTGAAATATGCGAAAGAACGAGCCTGGTGAGAGCAAATCCCAGACCTAACCTAGACCTAACATGAATTATCCTCTAAAATATTTATCATGACCAGGTTTAATTGAATGTTTCAGTGTGGTACCACATTACTACGTGAACCAAACCAGAAAATAACCCAGGATCTGTTCAACGAGTATGTGAAGTGTGCGAAAGTATGAGTCTGATGAGTGAAAATCCCAGGCCTAACCTAGACCTAACATGCGTTATCCTCAAAACTATTGATCGAAACCTGGTTTAATTCGCTGTTTCAGCGTGGTACCACATTACTACGTCATACAATCCAGAAACAGCCCAGGATCTAGCCATCAGGTATGAGAAATATGCGAAAGAATGAGCCTGATGAGAGCAAATCCCAGACCTAACCTAGACCTAACATGAATTATTCTATAAGATATTGAACGAAACCAGGTTTAATCGACTGTTTCAGTGTGGTACCACATTACTATGTGATCCAAACCAGAAAATAACCCAGGATCTGTTCAACGAGTATGTGAAGTGTGCGAAAGTATGAGTCTGATGAGGTCAAATCCCAGACCTATCCCAGACCTAACATGCGTTGTCCTCTAAGATATTGATGGAAACCAGGTTTAATTGACTGTTTCAGTGTTGTACTTCATTACTACGTGATGCAATCCAGAAAAAGCCCAGGATCTAGCCATCAAGTATGAGAAATATGCGAAAGAACGAGCCTGGTGAGAGCAAATCCCAGACCTAACCTAGACCTAACATGAATTATCCTCTAAAATATTTATCATGACCAGGTTTAATTGAATGTTTCAGTGTGGTACCACATTACTACGTGAACCAAACCAGAAAAAACCCAGGATCCGTTCAACAAGTATGTGGAGAATGCGAAAGTATGAGTCTGATGAGTGAAAATCTCGGGGCTAACCTAGACCTAACATGCGTTATCCTCTAAAATATTGATGCAAACCAGGTTTAATGGACTGTTTCAGTGTGGTACCACTTTACTACGTGATCCAAAGCAGAAAAAACCCTCGATCAGGTGAACATGTATGCTAAAACTGCGAAAGTATGATCCTGATGAGGGCAAATCCCAGGCCTAACCTAGACCTAAGTTGCGTTATCCTCTAAAATATTGATGGAAACCTGGTTTAATCGACTGTTTCAGTGTGGTACCACATTACTATGTGATCCAAACCAGAAAATAACACAGGATCTGTTCAACGAGTATGTGAAGAAAGCGAAACTATGAGTCTGATGAGGGCTAATCCCAGACCTATCCCAGATCTAACTTGCGATGTCCTCTAAAATATTGATCGAAACCAGGTTTAATTGACTGTTTTATTGTGGTACCACACTACTACGGGATCCAAACCAGAAAAAACCCAGGATCTGTTCAACAAGTATGTGAAAAACGCGAAAGTATGAGCCTGATGAGGGCAAATCCCAGACCTATCCCAGACCTAACTTGCGTTGTCCTCTAAAATATTGATGGAAACCAGGTTTAATTGATTGTTTCAGTGTGGTCCCACATTACTACGTGATCCAAACCAGAAAAAACCCAGGATCTGTTCAACATGTATGAGAAATATGCGAAAGAATGAGCCTGATGGGAGCAAATCCCCGACCTAACCTAGACCTAACATGAATTATTCTCTAAAATATTGATCGAAACCAGGTTTAATTGACTGTTTCAGTGTGGTCCCATATTACTACGTGATCCAAACAAGAAAAAACCCAGGATCCGTTCAACAAGTATGTGAAGTGTGCGAAAGTATGAGTCTGATGAGGTCAAATCCCAGACCAATCCCAGACTTAACTTGCGTTATCCTCTAAGATATTGATCGAAACCAGGTTTAATCGTCTGTTTCAGTGTGGTACCACATTACTACGTGATCCAAACCAGAAAAATCCCAGGATCAGTTCAACAAGTATGAGAAGAATGCGAAAGTATGAGTCTGATGGGAGCAAATCCCAGACCTAACCTAGACCTAACATGAATTATTCTCTAAAATATTGATCGAAACCATGTTTAATTGACTGTTTCAGTGTGGTACCACATTACTATGTGATCCAAATCAGAAAATAACCCAGGATCTGTTCAACGAGTATGTGAAGAATGCGAAAGTATGAGTCTGATGGGAGCAAATCCCAGACCTAACCTAGACCTAACATGAATTATTCTCTAAAATATTGATCGAAACCATGTTTAATTGACTGTTTCAGTGTGGTCCCATATTACTACGTGATCCAAACCAGAAAAAACCCAGGATCCGTTCAACAAGTATGTGAAGAATGCGAAAGTATGAGTCTACTGAGTGAAAATCCCAGGCCTAACCTAGACCTAACATGAATTATTCTCTAAAATATTGATCGAAACCATGTTTAATTGACTGTTTCAGTGTGGTCCCATATTACTACGTGATCCAAACCAGAAAAAACCCAGGATCCGTTCAACAAGTATGTGAAGTGTGCGAAAGTATGAGTCTGATGAGGTCAAATCCCAGACCAATCCCAGACTTAACTTGCGTTATCCTCTAAGATATTGATCGAAACCAGGTTTAATCGTCTGTTTCAGTGTGGTACCACATTACTACGTGATCCAAACCAGAAAAATCCCAGGATCAGTTCAACAAGTATGAGAAGAATGCGAAAGTATGAGTCTGATGAGTGAAAATCCCAGACCTAACCTAGACCTAACATGCGTTATCCTCAAAAATAATGGTCGAAACCTGGTTTAATCGACTGTTTCAGTGTGGTACCACATTACTATGTGATCCAAACCAGAAAATAACACAGGATCTGTTCAACGAGTATGTGAAGAAAGCGAAAGTATGAGTCTGATGAGGGCAAATCCCATACCTATCCCAGACCTAACTTGCGATGTCCTCTAAAATATTGATCGAAACCAGGTTTAATTGACTGTTTTATTGTGGTACCACACTACTACGGGATCCAAACCAGAAAAAACCCAGGATCTGTTCAACAAGTATGTGAAAAACGCGAAAGTAAGAGCCTGATGAGGGCAAATCCCAGACCTATCCCAGACCTAACTTGCGTTGTCCCCTAAAATATTGATGGAAACCAGGTTTAATTGATTGTTTCAGTGTGGTCCCACATTACTACGTGATCCAAACCAGAAAAAACCCAGGATCTGTTCAACATGTATGAGAAATATGCGAAAGAATGAGCCTGATGGGAGCAAATCCCAAACCTAACCTAGACCTAACATGAATTATTCACTGAAATATTGATCGAAACCAGGTTTAATTGACTGTTTCAGTCTGGTCCCACATTACTACGTGATCCAAACCAGAAAAAACGCAGTATCCGTTCAACAAGTATGTGAAGAATGCGAAAGTATGAGTCTACTGAGTGAAAATCCCAGGCCTAACCTAGATCTAACATGCGTTATCCTCTAAAATATTGATCGAAACCTGGTTTAATCGACTGTTTCACTGTGGTACCACATTACTATGTGATCCAAACCAGAAAATAACCCAGGATCTGTTCAACGAGTATGTGAAGGATGCGAAAGTATGAGTCTGATGGGAGCAAATCCCAGACCTAACCTAGACCTAACATGAATTATTCTCTAAAATATTGATCGAAACCAGGTTTAATTGACTGTTTCAGTGTGGTCCCACATTACTACGTGATCCAAACCAGAAATAACCCAGGATCCGTTCAACAAGTATGTGAAGAATGCGAAAGTATGAGTCTGATGAGTGAAAATCCCAGGCCTAACCTAGACCTAACATGCGTTATCCTCAAAAATATTGATCGAAACCTGGTTTAATCGACTGTTTCAGTGTGGTACCACATTACTATGTGATCCAAACCAGAAAAAACCCAGGATCCGTTCAACGAGTATGTGAAGTGTGCGAAAGTATGAGTCTGATGAGGTCAAATCCCAGACCTATCCCAGACCTAACATGCGTTGTCCTCTAAGATATTGATGGAAACCAGGTTTAATTGACTGTTTTAGTGTTGTACTTCATTACTACGTGATGCAATCCAGAAAAAGCCCAGGATCTAGCCATCAAGTATGAGAAATATGCGAAAGAACGAGCCTGGTGAGAGCAAATCGCAGACCTAACCTAGACCTAACATGAATTATCCTCTAAAATATTTATCATGACCAGGTTTAATTGAATGTTCCAGTGTGGTACCACATTACTACGTGAACCAAACCAGAAAATAACCCAGGATCTGTTCAACGAGTATGTGAAGTGTGCGAAAGTATGAGTCTGATGAGTGAAAATCCCAGGCCTAACCTAGACCTAACATGCGTTATCCTCAAAACTATTGATCGAAACCTGGTTTAATTCGCTGTTTCAGCGTGGTACCACATTACTACGTCATACAATCCAGAAACAGCCCAGGATCTAGCCATGAGGTATGAGAAATATGCGAAAGAATGAGCCTGATGAGAGCAAATCCCAGACCTAACCTAGACCTAACATGAATTATTCTATAAGATATTGAACGAAACCAGGTTTAATCGACTGTTTCAGTGTGGTACCACATTACTATGTGATCCAAACCAGAAAATAACCCAGGATCTGTTCAACGAGTATGTGAAGTGTGCGAAAGTATGAGTCTGATGAGGTCAAATCCCAGACCTATCCCAGACCTAACATGCGTTGTCCTCTAAGATATTGATGGAAACCAGGTTTAATTGACTGTTTCAGTGTTGTACTTCATTACTACGTGATGCAATCCAGAAAAAGCCCAGGATCTAGCCATCAAGTATGAGAAATATGCGAAAGAACGAGCCTGGTGAGAGCAAATCCCAGACCTAACCTAGACCTAACATGAATTATCCTCTAAAATATTTATCATGACCAGGTTTAATTGAATGTTTCAGTGTGGTACCACATTACTACGTGAACGAAACCAGAAAAAACCCAGGATCCGTTCAACAAGTATGTGGAGAATGCGAAAGTATGAGTCTGATGAGTGAAAATCTCGGGGCTAACCTAGACCTAACATGCGTTATCCACTAAAATATTGATGCAAACCAGGTTTAATGGACTGTTTCAGTGTGGTACCACTTTACTACGTGATCCAAAGCAGAAAAAACCCTCGATCAGGTGAACATGTATGTTAAAACTGCGAAAGTATGACCCTGATGAGGGCAAATCCCTGGCCTAACCTAGACCTAACTTGCGTTATCCTCTAAAATATTGATCGAAACCAGGTTTAATTGCCTGTTTCAGTGTGGTACCACATTACTACGTCATACAATCCAGAAACAGCCCAGGATCTAGCCATCAAGTATGAGAAATATGCGAAAGAATGTGCCTGATGAGAGCAAATCCCAGACCTAACCTAGACCTAACATGAATTATTCTCTAAAATATTGATCGAAACCAGGTTTAATTGACTGGTTCAGTGTTGTACATCATTACCTCGTGATGCAATCCAGAAAAAGCCCAGGATCTAACCATCAAGTATGAGAAATATGCGAAAGAATGAACCTGATGAGGGCAAATCCTAGACCTAACCCAGACATAAGATGAGTTATCCTCTAAAATGTTTATCAAGACCAAGTTTAATTCAATGTTTCAGAATGGTATCACACTACTACGTGACCCAAACCAGAAAAAACCCAGGACCTGTTCAACAAGTATGTGAAAAACGCGAAAGTATGAGCCTGATGAGGGCAAATCCCGGACCTGTCCCAGACCTAACTTGCGTTATCCTCTAAAATAGTGTTCGAAACCAGGTTTAATTGAATGTTTCAGTGTGGTGCCGCATTACTACGTGATCCAAACCAGCAAAAACCCAGGATCCGTTCAACAAGTATGTGAAGAATGCGAAAGTATGAGTCTGATGAGTGAAAATCCCAGGCCTAACCTAGACCTAACATGCGTTATCTTCTAAAATATTGTTCGAAAGCAGGTTTAATGGTCTGTTTCCGTGTGGTACCACATTACTACGTGATCCAAACCAGAAAAAGCCCAGAATCTGCCCATCAAGTATGAGAAATATGCGAATGTACGAGCCTGATGAGAGCAAATCCCAGACCTAACCTAGACCTAACATGCGCTGTCCTCTAAAATACTGATGGAAACCAGGTTTAATTGACTGCTTCAGTGTTGTACTTCATTACTACCTGATCCAATCCAGAAAAAGCCCAGGATCTAGCCATCAAGTATGAGAAATATGCGAAAGAATGAGCCTGATGAGAGAAAATCGCAGACCTAACCTAGACCTAACATGAATTATTCTCTAAAATATTGGTCGAAACCAGGTTTAGTTGACTGATTCAGTGTGGTCCCACATTACTACGTGATCCAAACCAGAAAAAACCCAGGATCCGTTCAACGAGTATGTGAAGTGTGCGAAAGTATGAGTCTGATGAGGTCAAATCCCAGACCTATCCCAGACCTAACATGCGTTGTCCTCTAAGATATTGATGGAAACCAGGTTTAATTGACTGTTTCAGTGTTGTACTTCATTACTACGTGATGCAATCCAGAAAAAGCCCAGGATCTAGCCATCAAGTATGAGAAATATGCGAAAGAACGAGCCTGGTGAGAGCAAATCCCAGACCTAACCTAGACCTAACATGAATTATCCTCTAAAATATTTATCATGACCAGGTTTAATTGAATGTTTCAGTGTGGTACCACATTACTACGTGAACCAAACCAGAAAATAACCCAGGATCTGTTCAACGAGTATGTGAAGTGTGCGAAAGTATGAGTCTGATGAGTGAAAATCCCAGGCCTAACCAAGACCTAACTTGCGTTATCCTCAAAACTATTGATCGAAACCTGGTTTAATTCGCTGTTTCAGCGTGGTACCACATTACTACGTCATACAATCCAGAAACAGCCCAGGATCTAGCCATCAGGTATGCGAAATATGCGAAAGAATGAGCCTGATGAGAGCAAATCCCAGACCTAACCTAGACCTAACATGAATTATTCTATAAGATACTGAACGAAACCAGGTTTAATCGACAGTTTCAGTGTGGTACCACATTACTATGTGATCCAAACCAGAAAATAACCCAGCATCTGTTCAACGAGTATGTGATGTGTGCGAAAGTATGAGTCTGATGAGGTCAAATCCCAGACCTATCCCAGACCTAACATGCGTTGTCCTCTAAGATATTGATGGAAACCAGGTTTAATTGACTGTTTCAGTGTTGTACTTCATTACTACGTGATGCAATCCAGAAAAAGCCCAGGATCTAGCCATCAAGTATGAGAAATATGCGAAAGAACGAGCCTGATGAGAGAAAATCGCAGACCTAACCTAGACCTAACATGAATTATTCTCTAAAATATTGGTCGAAACCAGGTTTAATTGACTGATTCAGTGTGGTCCCACATTACTACGTGATCCAAACCAGAAAAAACCCAGGATCCGTTCAACGAGTATGTGAAGTGTGCGAAAGTATGAGTCTGATGAGGTCAAATCCCAGACCTATCCCAGACCTAACATGCGTTGTCCTCTAAGATATTGATGGAAACCAGGTTTAATTGACTGTTTCAGTGTTGTACTTCATTACTACGTGATGCAATCCAGAAAAAGCCCAGGATCTAGCCATCAAGTATGAGAAATATGCGAAAGAACGAGCCTGGTGAGAGCAAATCCCAGACCTAACCTAGACCTAACATGAATTATCCTCTAAAATATTTATCATGACCAGGTTTAATTGAATGTTTCAGTGTGGTACCACATTACTACGTGAACCAAACCAGAAAAAACCCAGGATCCGTTCAACAAGTATGTGGAGAATGCGAAAGTATGAGTCTGATGAGTGAAAATCTCGGGGCTAACCTAGACCTAACATGCGTTATCCTCTAAAATATTGATGCAAACCAGGTTTAATGGACTGTTTCAGTGTGGTACCACTTTACTACGTGATCCAAAGCAGAAAAAACCCTCGATCAGGTGAACATGTATGTTAAAACTGCGAAAGTATGATCCTGATGAGGGCAAATCCCAGGCCTAACCTAGACCTAAGTTGCGTTATCCTCTAAAATATTGATGGAATCCTGGTTTAATCGACTGTTTCAGTGTGGTACCACATTACTATGTGATCCAAACCAGAAAATAACACAGGATCTGTTCAACGAGTATGTGAAGAAAGCGAAACTATGAGTCTGATGAGGGCTAATCCCAGACCTATCCCAGACCTAACTTGCGATGTCCTCTAAAATATTGATCGAAACCAGGTTTAATTGACTGTTTTATTGTGGTACCACACTACTACGGGATCCAAACCAGAAAAAACCCAGGATCTGTTCAACAAGTATGTGAAAAACGCGAATGTATGAGCCTGATGAGGGCAAATCCCAGACCTATCCCAGACCTAACTTGCGTTGTCCTCTAAAATATTGATGGAAACCAGGTTTAATTGATTGTTTCAGTGTGGTCCCACATTACTACGTGATCCAAACCAGAAAAAACCCAGGATCTGTTCAACATGTATGAGAAATATGCGAAAGAATGAGCCTGATGGGAGCAAATCCCAGATCTAACCTAGACCTAACATGAATTATTCTCTAAAATATTGATCGAAACCAGGTTTAATTGACTGTTTCAGTGTGGTCCCACATTACTACGTGATCCAAACCAGAAAAAACCCAGTATCCGTTCAACAAGTATGTGAAGAATGCGAAAGTATGAGTCTGATGAGTGAAAATCCCAGGCCTAACCTAGACCTAACGTGCGTTATCCTCTAAAATATTGATCGAAACCTGGTTTAATCGACTGTTTCACTTTGGTACCACATTACTATGTGATCCAAACCAGAAAATAACCCAGGATCTGTTCAACGAGTATGTGAAGAATGCGAAAGTATGAGTCTGATGGGAGCAAATCCCAGACCTAACCTAGACCTAACATGAATTATTCTCTAAAATATTGATCGAAACCATGTTTAATTGACTGTTTCAGTGTGGTCCCATATTACTACGTGATCCAAACCAGAAAAAACCCAGGATCCGTTCAACAAGTATGTGAAGTGTGCGAAAGTATGAGTCTGATGAGGTCAAATCCCAGACCAATCCCAGACTTAACTTGCGTTATCCTCTAAGATATTGATCGAAACCAGGTTTAATCGTCTGTTTCAGTGTGGTACCACATTACTACGTGATCCAAACCAGAAAAATCCCAGGATCAGTTCAACAAGTATGAGAAGAATGCGAAAGTATGAGTCTGATGAGTGAAAATCCCAGACCTAACCTAGACCTAACATGCGTTATCCTCAAAAATAATGGTCGAAACCTGGTTTAATCGACTGTTTCAGTGTGGTACCACATTACTATGTGATCCAAACCAGAAAATAACACAGGATCTGTTCAACGAGTATGTGAAGAAAGCGAAAGTATGAGTCTGATGAGGGCAAATCCCATACCTATCCCAGACCTAACTTGCGATGTCCTCTAAAATATTGATCGAAACCAGGTGTAATTGACTGTTTTATTGTGGTACCACACTACTACGGGATCCAAACCAGAAAAAACCCAGGATCTGTTCAACAAGTATGTGAAAAACGCGAAAGTAAGAGCCTGATGAGGGCAAATCCCAGACCTATCCCAGACCTAACTTGCGTTGTCCCCTAAAATATTGATGGAAACCAGGTTTAATTGATTGTTTCAGTGTGGTCCCACATTACTACGTGATCCAAACCAGAAAAAACCCAGGATCGGTTCAACATGTATGAGAAATATGCGAAAGAATGAGCCTGATGGGAGCAAATCCCAAACCTAACCTAGACCTAACATGAATTATTCACTGAAATATTGATCGAAACCAGGTTTAATTGACTGTTTCAGTGTGGTCCCACATTACTACGTGATCCAAACCAGAAAAAACGCAGTATCCGTTCAACAAGTATGTGAAGAATGCGAAAGTATGAGTCTACTGAGTGAAAATCCCAGGCCTAACCTAGATCTAACATGCGTTATCCTCTAAAATATTGATCGAAACCTGGTTTAATCGACTGTTTCACTGTGGTACCACATTACTATGTGATCCAAACCAGAAAATAACCCAGGATCTGTTCAACGAGTATGTGAAGGATGCGAAAGTATGAGTCTGATGGGAGCAAATCCCAGACCTAACCTAGACCTAACATGAATTATTCTCTAAAATATTGATCGAAACCAGGTTTAATTGACTGTTTCAGTGTGGTCCCACATTACTACGTGATCCAAACCAGAAATAACCCAGGATCCGTTCAACAAGTATGTGAAGAATGCGAAAGTATGAGTCTGATGAGTGAAAATCCCAGGCCTAACCTAGACCTAACATGCGTTATCCTCAAAAATATTGATCGAAACCTGGTTTAATCGACTGTTTCGGTGTGGTACCACATTACTATGTGATCCAAACCAGAAAAAACCCAGGATCCGTTCAACGAGTATGTGAAGTGTGCGAAAGTATGAGTCTGATGAGGTCAAATCCCAGACCTATCCCAGACCTAACATGCGTTGTCCTCTAAGATATTGATGGAAACCAGGTTTAATTGACTGTTTCAGTGTTGTACTTCATTACTACGTGATGCAATCCAGAAAAAGCCCAGGATCTAGCCATCAAGTATGAGAAATATGCGAAAGAACGAGCCTGGTGAGAGCAAATCCCAGACCTAACCTAGACCTAACATGAATTATCCTCTAAAATATTTATCATGACCAGGTTTAATTGAATGTTCCAGTGTGGTACCACATTACTACGTGAACCAAACCAGAAAATAACCCAGGATCTGTTCAACGAGTATGTGAAGTGTGCGAAAGTATGAGTCTGATGAGTGAAAATCCCAGGCCTAACCTAGACCTAACATGCGTTATCCTCAAAACTATTGATCGAAACCTGGTTTAATTCGCTGTTTCAGCGTGGTACCACATTACTACGTCATACAATCCAGAAACAGCCCAGGATCTACCCATCAGGTATGAGAAATATGCGAAAGAATGAGCCTGATGGGAGCAAATCCCAGACCTAACCTAGACCTAACATGAATTATTCTATAAGATATTTAACGAAACCAGGTTTAATCGACTGTTTCAGTGTGGTACCACATTACTATGTGATCCAAACCAGAAAATAACCCAGGATCTGTTCAACGAGTATGTGAAGTGTGCGAAAGTATGAGTCTGATGAGTGAAAATCTCGGGGCTAACCTAGACCTAACATGCGTTATCCTCTAAAATACTGATGCAAACCAGGTTTAATGGACTGTTTCAGTGTGGTACCACTTTACTACGTGATCCAAAGCAGAAAAAACCCTCGATCAGGTGAACATGTATGTTAAAACTGCGAAAGTATGACCCTGATGAGGGCAAATCCCAGGCCTAACCTAGACCTAACTTGCGTTATCCTCTAAAATATTGATCGAAACCAGGTTTAATTGCCTGTTTCAGTGTGGTACCACATTACTACGTCATACAATCCAGAAACAGCCCAGGATCTAGCCATCAAGTATGAGAAATATGCGAAAGAATGTGCCTGATGAGAGCAAATCCCAGACCTAACCTAGACCTAACATGAATTATTCTCTAAAATATTGATCGAAACCAGGTTTAATTGACTGGTTCAGTGTTGTACTTCATTACCTCGTGATGCAATCCAGAAAAAGCCCAGGATCTAGCCATCAAGTATGAGAAATATGCGAAAGAATGAGCCTGATGAGGGCAAATCCTAGACCTAACCCAGACCTAAGATGAGTTATCCTCTAAAATGTTTATCAAGACCAAGTTTAATTCAATGTTTCAGAATGGTATCACACTACTACGTGACCCAAACCAGAAAAAACCCAGGACCTGTTCAACAAGTATGTGAAAAACGCGAAAGTATGAGCCTGATGAGGGCAAATCCCGGACCTGTCCCAGACCTAACTTGCGTTATCCTCTAAAATAGTGATCGAAACCAGGTTTAATTGAATGTTCCAGTGTGGTACCACATTACTACGTGAACCAAACCAGAAAATAACCCAGGATCTGTTCAACGAGTATGTGAAGTGTGCGAAAGTATGAGTCTGATGAGTGAAAATCCCAGGCCTAACCTAGACCTAACATGCGTTATCCTCAAAACTATTGATCGAAACCTGGTTTAATTCGCTGTTTCAGCGTGGTACCACATTACTACGTCATACAATCCAGAAACAGCCCAGGATCTACCCATCAGGTATGAGAAATATGCGAAAGAATGAGCCTGATGGGAGCAAATCCCAGACCTAACCTAGACCTAACATGAATTATTCTATAAGATATTTAACGAAACCAGGTTTAATCGACTGTTTCAGTGTGGTACCACATTACTATGTGATCCAAACCAGAAAATAACCCAGGATCTGTTCAACGAGTATGTGAAGTGTGCGAAAGTATGAGTCTGATGAGTGAAAATCTCGGGGCTAACCTAGACCTAACATGCGTTATCCTCTAAAATACTGATGCAAACCAGGTTTAATGGACTGTTTCAGTGTGGTACCACTTTACTACGTGATCCAAAGCAGAAAAAACCCTCGATCAGGTGAACATGTATGTTAAAACTGCGAAAGTATGACCCTGATGAGGGCAAATCCCAGGCCTAACCTAGACCTAACTTGCGTTATCCTCTAAAATATTGATCGAAACCAGGTTTAATTGCCTGTTTCAGTGTGGTACCACATTACTACGTCATACAATCCAGAAACAGCCCAGGATCTAGCCATCAAGTATGAGAAATATGCGAAAGAATGTGCCTGATGAGAGCAAATCCCAGACCTAACCTAGACCTAACATGAATTATTCTCTAAAATATTGATCGAAACCAGGTTTAATTGACTGGTTCAGTGTTGTACTTCATTACCTCGTGATGCAATCCAGAAAAAGCCCAGGATCTAGCCATCAAGTATGAGAAATATGCGAAAGAATGAGCCTGATGAGGGCAAATCCTAGACCTAACCCAGACCTAAGATGAGTTATCCTCTAAAATGTTTATCAAGACCAAGTTTAATTCAATGTTTCAGAATGGTATCACACTACTACGTGACCCAAACCAGAAAAAACCCAGGACCTGTTCAACAAGTATGTGAAAAACGCGAAAGTATGAGCCTGATGAGGGCAAATCCCGGACCTGTCCCAGACCTAACTTGCGTTATCCTCTAAAATAGTGATCGAAACCAGGTTTAATTGAATGTTTCAGTGTGGTACCGCATTACTACGTGATCCAAACCAGCAAAAACCCAGGATCCGTTCAACAAGTATGTGAAGAATGCGAAAGTATGAGTCTGATGAGAGAAAATCCCAGGCCTAACCTAGACCTAACATGCGTTATCTTCTAAAATATTGATCGAAAGCAGGTTTAATGGTCTGTTTCCGTGTGGTACCACATTACTACGTGATCCAAACCAGAAAAAGCCCAGAATCTGCCCATCAAGTATGAGAAATATGCGAATGTACGAGCCTGAAAAGAGCAAATCCCAGGCCTAACCTAGACCTAACATGCGCTGTCCTCTAAAATACTGATGGAAACCAGGTTTAATTGACTGTTTCAGTGTTGTACTTCATTACTACCTGATCCAATCCTGAAAAAGCCCAGGATCTAGCCATCAAGTATGAGAAATATGCGAAAGAATGAGCCTGATGAGAGAAAATCGCAGACCTAACCTAGACCTAACATGAATTATTCTCTAAAATATTGGTCGAAACCAGGTTTAATTGACTGATTCAGTGTGGTCCCACATTACTACGTGATCCAAACCAGAAAAAACCCAGGATCCGTTCAACGAGTATGTGAAGTGTGCGAAAGTATGAGTCTGATGAGGTCAAATCCCAGACCTATCCCAGACCTAACATGCGTTGTCCTCTAAGATATTGATGGAAACCAGGTTTAATTGACTGTTTCAGTGTTGTACTTCATTACTACGTGATGCAATCCAGAAAAAGCCCAGGATCTAGCCATCAAGTATGAGAAATATGCGAAAGAACGAGCCTGGTGAGAGCAAATCCCAGACCTAACCTAGACCTAACATGAATTATCCTCTAAAATATTTATCATGATCAGGTTTAATTGAATGTTTCAGTGTGGTACCACATTACTACGTGAACCAAACCAGAAAAAACCCAGGATCCGTTCAACAAGTATGTGGAGAATGCGAAAGTATGAGTCTGATGAGTGAAAATCTCGGGGCTAATCTAGACCTAACATGCGTTATCCTCTAAAATATTGATGCAAACCAGGTTTAATGGACTGTTTCAGTGTGGTACCACTTTACTACGTGAAACAAAGCAGAAAAAACCCTCGATCAGGTGAACATGTATGTTAAAACTGCGAAAGTATGACCCTGATGAGGGCTATTCCCAGGCCTAACCTAGACCTAAGTTGCGTTATCCTCTAAAATATTGATGGAAACCTGGTTTAATCGACTGTTTCAGTGTGGTACCACATTACTATGTGATCCAAACCAGAAAATAACACAGGATCTGTTCAACGAGTATGTGAAGAAAGCGAAACTATGAGTCTGATGAGGGCTAATCCCAGACCTATCCCAGACCTAACTTGCGATGTCCTCTAAAATATTGATCGAAACCAGGTTTAATTGACTGTTTTATTGTGGTACCACACTACTACGGGATCCAAACCAGAAAAAACCCAGGATCTGTTCAACAAGTATGTGAAAAACGCGAAAGTATGAGCCTGATGAGGGCAAATCCCAGACCTATCCCAGACCTAACTTGCGTTGTCCTCTAAAATATTGATGGAAACTAGGTTTAATTGATTGTTTCAGTGTGGTCCCACATTACTACGTGATCCAAACCAGAAAAATCCCAGGATCAGTTCAACAAGTATGAGAAGAATGCGAAAGTATGAGTCTGATGAGTGAAAATCCCAGGCATAACCTAGACCTAACGTGCGTTATCCTCTAAAATATTGATCGAAACCTGGTTTAATCGACTGTTTCACTTTGGTACCACATTACTATGTGATCCAAACCAGAAAATAACCCAGGATCTGTTCAACGAGTATGTGAAGAATGCGAAAGTATGAGTCTGATGGGAGCAAATCCCAGACCTAACCTAGACCTAACCTGAATTATTCTCTAAAATATTGATCGAAACCATGTTTAATTGACTGTTTCAGTGTGGTCCCATATTACTACGTGATCCAAACCAGAAAAAACCCAGGATCCGTTCAACAAGTATGTGAAGTGTGCGAAAGTATGAGTCTGATGAGGTCAGATCCCAGACCAATCCCAGACTTAACTTGCGTTATCCTCTAAGATATTGATCGAAACCAGGTTTAATCGTCTGTTTCAGTGTGGTACCACATTACTACGTGATCCAAACCAGAAAAATCCCAGGATCAGTTCAACAAGTATGAGAAGAATGCGAAAGTATGAGTCTGATGAGTGAAAATCCCAGACCTAACCTAGACCTAACATGCGTTATCCTCAAAAATAATGGTCGAAACCTGGTTTAATCGACTGTTTCAGTGTGGTACCACATTACTATGTGATCCAAACCAGAAAATAACACAGGATCTGTTCAACGAGTATGTGAAGAAAGCGAAAGTATGAGTCTGATGAGGGCAAATCCCATACCTATCCCAGACCTAACTTGCGATGTCCTCTAAAATATTGATCGAAACCAGGTTTAATTGACTGTTTTATTGTGGTACCACACTACTACGGGATCCAAACCAGAAAAAACCCAGGATCTGTTCAACAAGTATGTGAAAAACGCGAAAGTAAGAGCCTGATGAGGGCAAATCCCAGACCTAACCTAGACCTAACATGCGTTATCCTCAAAAATAATGGTCGAAACCTGGTTTAATCGACTGTTTCAGTGTGGTACCACATTACTATGTGATCCAAACCAGAAAATAACACAGGATCTGTTCAACGAGTATGTGAAGAAAGCGAAAGTATGAGTCTGATGAGGGCAAATCCCATACCTATCCCAGACCTAACTTGCGTTGTCCCCTAAAATATTGATGGAAACCAGGTTTAATTGTTTGTTTCAGTGTGGTCCCACATTACTACGTGATCCAAACCAGAAAAAACCCAGGATCTGTTCAACATGTATGAGAAATATGCGAAAGAATGAGCCTGATGGGAGCAAATCCCAGGCCTAACCTAGACCTAACATGCGTTATCCTCAAAACTATTGATCGAAACCTGGTTTAATTCGGTGTTTCAGCGTGGTACCACATTACTACGTCATACAATCCAGAAACAGCCCAGGATCTAGCCATCAGGTATGAGAAATATGCGAAAGAATGAGCCTGATGAGAGCAAATCCCAGACCTAACCTAGACCTAACATGAATTATTCTATAAGATATTGAACGAAACCAGGTTTAATCGACTGTTTCAGTGTGGTACCACATTACTATGTGATCCAAACCAGAAAATAACCCAGGATCTGTTCAACGAGTATGTGAAGTGTGCGAAAGTATGAGTCTGATGAGGTCAAATCCCAGACCTATCCCACACCTAACATGCGTTGTCCTCTAAGATATTGATGGAAACCAGGTTTAATTGACTGTTTCAGTGTTGTACTTCATTACTACGTGATGCAATCCAGAAAAAGCCCAGGATCTAGCCATCAAGTATGAGAAATATGCGAAAGAACGAGCCTGGTGAGAGCAAATCCCAGACCTAACCTAGACCTAACATGAATTATCCTCTAAAATATTTATCATGACCAGGTTTAATTGAATGTTTCAGTGTGGTACCACATTACTACGTGAACCAAACCAGAAAAAACCCAGGATCCGTTCAACAAGTATGTGGAGAATGCGAAGGTATGAGTCTGATGAGTGAAAATCTCGGGGCTAACCTAGACCTAACATGCGTTATCCTCTAAAATATTGATGCAAACCAGGTTTAATGGACTGTTTCAGTGTGGTACCACTTTACTACGTGATCCAAAGCAGAGAAAACCCTCGATCAGGTGAACATGTATGTTAAAACTGCGAAAGTATGACCCTGATGAGGGCTATTCCCAGGCCTAACCTAGACCTAACTTGCGTTATCCTCTAAAATATTGATCGAAACCAGGTTTAATTGCCTGTTTCAGTGTGGTACCACATTACTACGTCATACAATCCAGAAACAGCCCAGGATCTAGCCATCAAGTATGAGAAATATGCGAAAGAATGTGCCTGATGAGAGCAAATCCCAGACCTAACCTAGACCTAACATGAATTATTCTCTAAAATATTGATCGAAACCAGGTTTAATTGACTGGTTCAGTGTTGTACTTCATTACCTCGTGATGCAATCCAGAAAAAGCCCAGGATCTAGCCATCAAGTATGAGAAATATGCGAAAGAATGAGCCTGATGAGGGCAAATCCTAGACCTAACCCAGACCTAAGATGAGTTATCCTCTAAAATGTTTATCAAGACCAAGTTTAATTCAATGTTTCAGAATGGTATCACACTACTACGTGACCCAAACCAGAAAAAACCCAGGACCTGTTCAACAAGTATGTAAAAAACGCGAAAGTATGAGCCTGATGAGGGCAAATCCCGGACCTGTCCCAGACCTAACTTGCGTTATCCTCTAAAATAGTGATCGAAACCAGGTTTAATTGAATGTTTCAGTGTGGTACCGCATTACTACGTGATCCAAACCAGCAAAAACCCAGGATCCGTTCAACAAGTATGTGAAGAATGCGAAAGTATGAGTCTGATGAGTGAAAATCCCAGGCCTAACCTAGACCTAACATGCGTTATCTTCTAAAATATTGATCGAAAGCAGGTTTAATGGTCTGTTTCCGTGTGGTACCACATTACTACGTGATCCAAACCAGAAAAAGCTCAGAATCTGCCCATCAAGTATGAGAAATATGCGAATGTACGAGCCTGATGAGAGCAAATCCCAGACCTAACCTAGACCTAACATGAATTATTCTCTAAAATATTGATCCAAGCCAGGTTTAATGGACTGTTTCAGTGTGGTACCACTTTACTACGTGATCCAAAGCAGAAAAAACCCTCGATCAGGTCTACATGTATGTTGAAACTGCGAAAGTATGACCCTGATCAGGGCAAATCCCAGGCCTAACCTAGACCTAACATGCGCTGTCCTCTAAAATACTGATGGAAACCAGGTTTAATTGACTGTTTCAGTGTTGTACTTCATTACTACCTGATCCAATCCAGAAAAAGCCCAGGATCTAGCCATCAAGTATGAGAAATATGCGAAAAAATGAGCCTGATGAGAGAAAATCGCAGACCTAACCTAGACCTAACATGAATTATTCTCTAAAATATTGGTCGAAACCAGGTTTAATTGACTGATTCAGTGTGGTCCCACATTACTACGTGATCCAAACCAGAAAAAACCCAGGATCCGTTCAACGAGTATGTGAAGTGTGCGAAAGTATGAGCCTGATGAGGTCAAATCCCAGACCTATCCCAGACCTAACATGCGTTGTCCTCTAAGATATTGATGGAAACCAGGTTTAATTGACTGTTTCAGTGTTGTACTTCATTACTACGTGATGCAATCCAGAAAAAGCCCAGGATCTAGCCATCAAGTATGAGAAATATGCGAAAGAACGAGCCTGGTGAGAGCAAATCCCAGACCTAACCTAGACCTAACATGAATTATCCTCTAAAATATTTATCATGACCAGGTTTAATTGAATGTTTCAGTGTGGTACCACATTACTACGTGAACCAAACCAGAAAAAACCCAGGATCCGTTCAACAAGTATGTGGAGAATGCGAAAGTATGAGTCTAATGAGTGAAAATCTCGGGGCTAACCTAGACCTAACATGCGTTATCCTCTAAAATATTGATGCAAACCAGGTTTAATGGACTGTTTCAGTGTGGTACCACTTTACTACGTGATCCAAAGCAGAAAAAACCCTCGATCAGGTGAACATGTATGTTAAAACTGCGAAAGTATGATCCTGATGAGGGCAAATCCCAGACCTAACCTAGACCTAACATGAATTATCCTCTAAAATATTTATCATGACCAGGTTTAATTGAATGTTTCAGTGTGGTACCACATTACTACGTGAACCAAACAAGAAAAAACCCAGGATCCGTTCAACAAGTATGTGGAGAATGCGAAAGTATGATCCTGATGAGGGCAAATCCCAGGCCTGACCTAGACCTAAGTTGCGTTATCCTCTAAAATATTGATGGAAACCAGGTTTAATTGACTGTTTCAGTGTTGTACTTCATTTCTACGTGATGCAATCCAGAAAAAGCCCAGGATCTAGCCATCAAGTATGTGATGTGTGCGAAAGTATGAGTCTGATGAGGGCTAATCCCAAACCTATCCCAGACCTAACCTGCGTTATCCTCTAAAATATTTATCCAGACCAGGTTTCATTGAATGTTTCAGTGTGGTACCACATTACTATGTGATCCAAACCAGAAAATAACACAGGATCTGTTCAACGAGTATGTGAAGAATGCGAAAGTATGAGTCTGATGAGGGCTAATCCCAGACCTATCCCAGACCTAACTTGCGATGTCCTCTAAAATATTGATCGAAACCAGGTTTAATTGACTGTTTTATTGTGGTACCACACTACTACGGGATCCAAACCAGAAAAAACCCAGGATCTGTTCAACAAGTATGTGAAAAACGCGAAAGTATGAGCCTGATGAGGGCAAATCCCAGACCTATCCCAGACCTAACTTGCGTTGTCCTCTAAAATATTGATGGAAACCAGGTTTAATTGATTGTTTCAGTGTGGCCCCACATTACTACGTGATCCAAACCAGAAAAAACCCAGGATCTGTTCAACATGTATGAGAAATATGCGAAAGAATGAGCCTGATGGGAGCAAATCCCAGACCTAACCTAGACCTAACATGAATTATTCTCTAAAATATTGATCGAAACCAGGTTTAATTGACTGTTTCAGTGTGGTCCCACATTACTACGTGATCCAAACCAGAAAAAACCCAGTATCCGTTCAACAAGTATGTGAAGAATGCGAAAGTATGAGTCTGATGAGTGAAAATCCCAGGCCTAACCTAGACCTAACGTGCGTTATCCTCTAAAATATTGATCGAAACCCGGTTTAATCGACTGTTTCACTGTGGTACCACATTACTATGTGATCCAAACCAGAAAATAACCCAGGATCTGTTCAACGAGTATGTGAAGAATGCGAAAGTATGAGTCTGATGAGTGAAAATCCCAGGCCTAACCTAGGCCTAACATGCGTTATCTTCTAAAATATTGATCGAAAGCAGGTTTAATGGTCTGTTTCAGTGTGGTACCACATTACTACGTGATCCAAACCAGAAAAATCCCAGGATCAGTTCAACAAGTATGAGAAGAATGCGAAAGTATGAGTCTGATGAGTGAAAATCCCAGACCTAACATGCGTTATCATCAAAAATAATGATCGAAACCTGGTTTAATCGACTGTTTCAGTGTGGTACCACTTTACTACGTGATACAAAGCAGAAAAAACCCTCGATCAGGTCTACATGTATGTTGAAACTGCGAAAGTATGACCCTGATCAGGGCAAATCCCAGGCCTAACCTAGACCTAACATGCGCTGTCCTCTAAAATACTGATGGAAACCAGGTTTAATTGACTGTTTCAGTGTTGTACTTCATTACTACCTGATCCAATCCAGAAAAAGCCCAGGATCTAGCCATCAAGTATGAGAAATATGCGAAAGAATGAGCCTGATGAGAGAAAATCGCAGACCTAACCTAGACCTAACATGAATTATTCTCTAAAATATTGGTCGAAACCAGGTTTAATTGACTGATTCAGTGTGGTCCCACATTACTACGTGATCCAAACCAGAAAAAACCCAGGATCCGTTCAACGAGTATGTGAAGTGTGCGAAAGTATGAGTCTGATGAGGTCAAATCCCAGACCTATCCCAGACCTAACATGCGTTGTCCTCTAAGATATTGATGGAAACCAGGTTTAATTGACTGTTTCAGTGTTGTACTTCATTACTACGTGATGCAATCCAGAAAAAGCCCAGGATCTAGCCATCAAGTATGAGAAATATGCGAAAGAACGAGCCTGGTGAGAGCAAATCCCAGACCTAACCTAGACCTAACATGAATTATCCTCTAAAATATTTATCATGACCAGGTTTAATTGAATGTTTCAGTGTGGTACCACATTACTACGTGAACCAAACCAGAAAAAACCCAGGATCCGTTCAACAAGTATGTGGAGAATGCGAAAGTATGAGTCTGATGAGTGAAAATCTCGGGGCTAACCTAGACCTAACATGCGTTATCCTCTAAAATATTGATGCAAACCAGGTTTAATGGACTGTTTCAGTGTGGTACCACTTTACTACGTGATCCAAAGCAGAAAAAACCCTCGATCAGGTGAACATGTATGTTAAAACTGCGAAAGTATGATCCTGATGAGGGCAAATCCCAGGCCTAACCTAGACCTAAGTTGCGTTATCCTCTAAAATATTGATGGAAACCAGGTTTAATTGACTGTTTCAGTGTGGTCCCATATTACTACGTGATCCAAACCAGAAAAAACCCAGGATCCGTTCAACAAGTATGTGAAGTGTGCGAAAGTATGAGTCTGATGAGGTCAAATCCCAGACCAATCCCAGACTTAACTTGCGTTATCCTCTAAGATATTGATCGAAACCAGGTTTAATCGTCTGTTTCAGCGTGGTACCACATTACTACGTGATCCAAACCAGAAAAATCCCAGGATCAGTTCAACAAGTATGAGAAGAATGCGAAAGTATGAGTCTGATGAGTGAAAATCCCAGACCTAACCTAGACCTAACATGCGTTATCCTCAAAAATAATGATCGAAACCTGGTTTAATCGACTGTTTCAGTGTGGTACCACATTACTATGTGATCCAAACCAGAAAATAACACAGGATCTGTTCAACGAGTATGTGAAGAAAGCGAAAGTATGAGTCTGATGAGGGCTAATCCCAGACCTATCCCAGACCTAACTTGCGATGTCCTCTAAAATATTGATCGAAACCAGGTTTAATTGACTGTTTTATTGTGATACCACACTACTACGGGATCCAAACCAGAAAAAACCCAGGATCTGTTCAACAAGTATGTGAAAAACGCGAAAGTATGAGCCTGATGAGGGCAAATCCCAGACCTATCCCAGACCTAACTTGCGTTGTCCTCTAAAATATTGATGGAAACCAGGTTTAATTGACTGTTTCAGTGTGGTCCCACATTACTACGTGATCCAAACCAGAAAAAACCCAGTATCCGTTCAACGAGTATGTGAAGAATGCGAAAGTATGAGTCTGATGGGAGCAAATCCCAGACCTAACCTAGACCTAACATGAATTATTCTCTAAAATATTGATCGAAACCATGTTTAATTGACTGTTTCAGTGTGGTCCCATATTACTACGTGATCCAAACCAGAAAAAACCCAGGATCCGTTCAACAAGTATGTGAAGTGTGCGAAAGTATGAGTCTGATGAGGTCAAATCCCAGACCAATCCCAGACTTAACTTGCGTTATCCTCTAAGATATTGATCGAAACCAGGTTTAATCGTCTGTTTCAGTGTGGTACCACATTACTACGTGATCCAAACCAGAAAAATCCCAGGATCAGTTCAACAAGTATGAGAAGAATGCGAAAGTATGAGTCTGATGAGTGAAAATCCCAGACCTAACCTAGACCTAACATGCGTTATCCTCAAAAATAATGATCGAAACCTGGTTTAATCGACTGTTTCAGTGTGGTACCACATTACTATGTGATCCAAACCAGAAAATAACACAGGATCTGTTCAACGAGTATGTGAAGAAAGCGAAAGTATGAGTCTGATGGGGGCAAATCCCATACCTATCCCAGACCTAACTTGCGATGTCCTCTAAAATATTGATCGAAACCAGGTTTAATTTACTGTTTTATTGTGGTACCACACTACTACGGGATCCAAACCAGAAAAAACCCAGGATCTGTTCAACAAGTATGTGAAAAACGCGAAAGTAAGAGCCTGATGAGGGCAAATCCCAGACCTATCCCAGACCTAACTTGCGTTGTCCCCTAAAATATTGATGGAAACCAAGTTTAATTGATTGTTTCAGTGTGGTCCCACATTACTACGTGATCCAAACCAGAAAAAACCCAGGATCTGTTCAGCATGTATGAGAAATATGCGAAAGAATGAGCCTGATGGGAGCAAATCCCAGACCTAACCTAGACCTAACATGAATTATTCACTGAAATATTGATCGAAACCAGGTTTAATTGACTGTTTCAGTGTGGTCCCACATTACTACGTGATCCAAACCAGAAAAAACGCAGTATCCGTTCAACAAGTATGTGAAGAATGCGAAAGTATGAGTCTACTGAGTGAAAATCCCAGGCCTAACCTAGACCTAACATGCGTTATCCTCTAAAATATTGATCGAAACCTGGTTTAATCGACTGTTTCACTGTGGTACCACATTACTATGTGATCCAAACCAGAAAATAACCCAGGATCTGTTCAACGAGTATGTGAAGGATGCGAAAGTATGAGTCTGATGGGAGCAAATCCCAGGCCTAACCTAGACCTAACATGCGTTATCCTCTAAAATGTTTATCAAGACCAAGTTTAATTGAATGTTTCAGTGTGGTATCACACTACTACGTGACCCAAACCAGAAAAAACCCAGGATCTGTTCAACAAGTATGTGAAAAACGCGAAAGTATGAGCCTGATGAGGGCAAATCCCGGACCTGTCCCAGACCTAACTTGCGTTATCCTCTAAAATATTGGTCGAAACCAGGTTTAATTGACTGATTCAGTGTGGTCCCACATTACTACGTGATCCAAACCAGAAAAAACCCAGGATCCGTTCAACAAGTATGTGAAGAATGCGAAAGTATGAGTCTGATGAGTGAAAATCCCAGGCTTAACCTAGACCTAACTTGCGTTGTCCTCTAAAATATTGATGGAAACCAGGTTTAATTGACTGTTTCAGTGTTGTACTTCATTACTACGTGATGCAATCCAGAAAAAGCTCAGGATCTAGCCATCAAGTATGAAAAATATGCGAAAGAATGAGCCTGATGAGAGCAAATCCCAGACCTATCCCAGACCTAACTTGCGTTATCCTCCAAAATATTAATCGCAACCAGGTTTAATTGACTGTTTTAGTGTGGTACCACATTACTACGTGATCCAAACCAGAAAAAACCCAGGATGTGTTCAACAAGTATGTGAAAAACGCGAAACTGTGAGCCTGATGAGGGCAAATCTTAGACCTAACCCAGACCTGAGATGCGTTATCCTCTAAAATATTTATTCAGACCAGGTTTCATTGAGTGTTTCAGTGTGGTACCACTTTACTACGTGATACAATGCAGAAACAGCCCAGGATCTAGCCATGAAGTATGAGAAATATGCGAAAGTATGAGCCTGATGAGGGCAAATCCTAGACGTAACCCAGACCTAACATGCGTTATCCTCTAAAATATTTATCAAGACCAGGTTTAATTGAATGTTTCAGTGTGGTACCACATTACTACGTGATCCAAACCAGAAAAAACCCAGGATCCGTTCAACAAGTATGTGAAGAATGCGAATGTATGAGTCTGATCAGTGTAAATCTCAGGCCTTACCTAGACCTAACTTGCGTTATTTTCTAAAATATTGATCGAAACCAGGTTTAATTGACTGTTTCAGCGTGGTACCACATTACTACGTGATACAATGCAGAAACAGCCCAGGATCTAGCCATGAAGTATGAGAAATATGCGAAAGTATGAGCCTGATGAGGGCAAATCCTAGACGTAACCCAGACCTAACATGCGTTATCCTCTAAAATATTTATCAAGACCAGGTTTCATTGAATGTTTCAGTGTGGTACCACTTTACTACGTGATCCAATCCAGAAATAGCCCAGGATCTAGCCATGAAGTATGAGAAATATGCGAAAGTATGAGCCTGATGATGGCAAATCCTAGACCTAACCCAGACCTAACATGCGTTATCCTCTAAAATATTTATCAAGACCAGGTTTAATTGAATTTTTCAGTGTGGTACCACATTACTATGTGATCCAAACCAGAAAATAACGCAGGATCTGTTCAACGAGTATGTGAAGTTTGCGAAAGTATGAGTCTGATGAGGGCAAATCCCAGACCTATCCCAGACCTAACATGCGTTATCCTCTAAAATATCTATCAAGACCAGGTTTAATTGATTGTTTCAGTGTGGACCCACATTACTACGTGATCCAAACCAGAAAAGACCCAGGATCCGTTCAACAAGTATGTGAAGAATGCGAAAGTATGAGTCTGATGAGTGAAAATCCCAGGACTGACCTAGACCTAACTTGCGTTATTTTCTAAAATATTGATCGAAACCAGGTTTAATTGACTGTTTCAGCGTGGTACCACATTACTACGTGATACAATGCAGAAACAGCCCAGGATCTAGCCATGAAGTATGAGAAATATGCGAAAGTATGAGCCTGATGAGGGCAAATCCTAGAACTAACCCAGACCTAACATGCGTTATTCTCTAAAATATTTATCAAGACCAGGTTTAATTGAGTGTTTCAGTGTGGTACCACATTACTACGTGTTCCAAACCAGAAAAAACCCAGGATCCGTTCAACAAGTATGTGAAGAAGGCGAAAGTATGAGTCTGATCAGTGAAAATCTCAGGCCTTACCTAGACCTAACTTGCGTTGTCCTCTAAAATATTGATGGAAATCAGGTTTCATTGACTGTGTCAGTGTGGTACTACATTACTACGTGATGCAATCCAGAAAGAGCCCATGATCTAGCCATCAAGTATGAGAAATATGCGAAAGAATGAGCCTAATGAGAGCAAATCCCAGATCTAACCTTGACCTAACATGCGGTATCCTCTAAAATATTGAGCGAAACCAGGTTTGATGGACTGTTTCAGTGTGGTACCACACTACTACGGGATCCAAACCAGAAAAAACCCAGGATCTGTTCAACAAGTATGTGAAAAACGCGAAAGTATGAGCCTGATGAGGTCAAATCCCAGACCAATCCCAGACTTAACTTTCGTTATCCTCTAGGATATTGATCGAAACCAGGTTTAATCGTCTGTTTCAGTGCGGTACCACATTACTACGTGATCCAAACCAGAAAAAACCCAGGATCCGTTCAACAAGTATGTGAAGTGTGCGAAAGTATGAGCCTGATGAGAGCAAATGCCAGACCTAACCTAGACCTAACATGAATTATTCTCTAACATATTGGTCGAAACCAGGTTTAACTGACTGTTTCAGTGTGGTCCCACATTACTACGTGACCCAAACCAGAAAAAACGCAGGATCCGCTCAACAAGTATGTGAAGAAAGCGAAAGTATGAGTCTGATGAGGGCTAATCCCAGTCCTATCCCAGACCTAACATGCGTTATCCTCAAAAATATTGATCGAAACCAGGTTTAATCGACTGTTTCAGTGTGGTACCACATTACTACGTGATCCAAACTAGAAAAAAACCCAGGATCTCGTCAACGAGTATGCGAAGTGTGCGAAAGTATGAGTCTGATGAGGGCTAATCCCAGACCTATCCCAGACCTAACATGCGTTATCCTCTAAAATATTTATCAAGACCAGGTTTAATTGAATGTTTCAGTGTGGTACCACATTACTACGTGATCCAAACCAGAAAAAACCCAGGATCTGTTCGACAAGTATGTGAAAAGCGCGAAACTGTGAGCCTGATGAGAGCAAATCCCAGACCTAACCTTGACCTAACATGAATTATTCTCTAAAATATTGATCGAAACCAGGTTTAATTGACTGTTTCAGTGTGGTCCCACATTACTACGTGACCCAAACCAGAAAAAACCCAGGATCCGTTCAACAAGTATGTGAAAAACGCGAAAGTATGAGCCTGATGAGGGCAAAATCCCAGACCTATCCCAGACCTAACTTGCGCTATCCTCTAAAATATTGATCGAAACCAAGTTTAATCGACTGTTTCAGTGTGGAACCACATTACTACGTGATCCAAACCAGAAAAAAACCCAGGATCTTGTCAACGAGTATGTGAAGTGTGCGAAAGTATGAGTCTGATGAGGGCTAATCCCAGACCTATCCCAGACCTAGCTTGCGTGATCCTCTAAAATATTGATCGAAACCAGGTTTAATTGACTGTTTTAGTGTGGTACCACATTACTACGTGATCCAAACCAGAAAAAACGCAGGATCTGTTTAACAAGTATGTGAAAAACGTGAAACTGTGAGCCTGATGAGGGCAAATCTTAGACCTAACCCAGACCTAAGATGCGTTATCCTCTAAAATATTTATCCAGAACAGGTTTCATTGAATGCTTCAGTGTGGTACCACTTTACTACGTGATCCAATCCAGAAATAGCCCAGGATCTAGCCATGAAGTATGAGAAATATGCGATAGTAAGAGCCTGATGAGGGCAAATCCTAGACCTATCCCAGACCTAACTTGCGTTATTTTCTAAAATATTGATCGAAACCAGGTTTAATTGACTGTTTCAGCATGGTACCACATTACTACGTGATACAATGCAGAAACAGCCCAGGATCTAGCCATGAAGTATGAGAAATATGCGAAAGTATGAGCCTGATGAGGGCAAATCCTAGACGTAACCCAGACCTAACATGCATTATCCTCTAAAATATTTATCAAGACCAGGTTTAATTGAATGTTCAGTGTGGTACCACATTACTACGTGATCCAAACCAGATGAAACCCAGGATCCGTTCAACAAGTATGTGAAGAATGCGAATGTATGAGTCTGATCAGTCAAAATCTCAGGCCTTACCTAGACCTAACTTGCGTTGTCCTCTAAAATATTGATGGAAACCAGGTTTCATTGACTGTTGCGTTGTGGTACTATATTACTACGTGATGCAATCCAGAAAATGCCCAGGATCCGTTCAACAAGTATGTGAAGAAAGCGAAAGTATGAGTCTGATGAGGGCTAATCCCAGACCTATCCCAGACCTAACATGCGTTATCCTCAAAAATATTGATCGAAGCCAGGTTTAATCGACTGTTTCAGTGTGGTACCACATTACTACGTGATCCAAACTAGAAAAAAACCCAGGATCTCGTCAACGAGTATGCGAAGTGTGCGAAAGTATGAGTCTGATGAGGTCAAATCCCAGACCAATCCCAGACTTAACTTGCGTTATCCTCTAAAATATTGATCGAAACCAGGTTTAATCGACTGTTTCAGTGTGGTACCACATTACTACGTGATCCAAACCAGAAAAAACCCAGGATCCGTTCTACAAGTATGTGAAGAATGCGAAAGTATGAGTCTGATGAGTGAAAATCCCAGGCCTAACCTAGACCTAACTTGCGTTATCCTCAAAAATATTGATCGAAACCTGGTTTAATCGACTGTTTCAATGTGGTACCACATTACTATGTGATCCAAACCAGAAAGTAACCCAGGATCTGTTCAACGAGTATGTGAAGAATGCGAAAGTATGAGTCTGATGAGTGAAAATCCCAGGGCTAACCTAGACCTAACATGCGTTATCCACTAAAATATTGATCCAAACCAGGTTTAATGGACTGTTTCAGTGTGGTACCACACTACTACGTGATACAAACCAGAAAAAGCCCAGGATCCGTTCAACAAGTATGTGAAGAAGGCGAAAGTATGAGTCTGATGAGGGCTAATCCCAGACCTATCCCAGACCTAACATGCGTTATCCACTAAAATATTTATCAAGACCAGGTTTAATTGAATGTTTCAGTGTGGTACCACACTACTACGTGATACAAACCAGAAAAAACCCAGGATCTGTTCAACAAGTATGTGAAAAACGTGAAAGTATGAGCCTGATGAGGTCAAATCCCAGAGCAATCCCAGACTTAACTTTCGTTATCCTCTAAGATATTGATCGAAACCAGGTTTAATCGTCTGTTTCAGTGCGGTACCACATTACTATGTGATCCAAACCAGAAAATAACGCAGGATCTGTTCAACGAGTATGTGAAGTGTGCGAAAGTATGAGTCTGATGAGGGCAAATCCCAGACGTATCCCAGACCTAACATGCGTTATCCTCTAAAACATTTATCAAGACCAGGTTTAATTGATTGTTTCAGTGTGGACCCACATTACTACGTGATCCAAACCAGAAAAAACCCAGGATCCGTTCAACAAGTATGTGAAGTGTGCGAAAGTATGAGCCTGATGAGAGCAAATCCCAGACCTAACCTAGACCTAACATGAATTATTCTCTAAAATATTGGTCGAAACCAGGTTTAATTGACTGTTTCAGTGTGGTCCCACATTACTACGTGACCCAAACCAGAAAAAACCCAGGATCCGTTCAACAAGTATGTGAAAAACGCGAAAGTATGAGCCTGATGAGGGCAAATCCCAGACCTATCCCAGACCTAACTTGTGCTATCCTCTAAAATATTGATCGAAACCAAGTTTAATCGACTGTTTCAGTGTGGAACCGCATTACTACGTGATCCAAACCAGAAAAAAACCCAGGATCTTGTCAACGAGTATGTGAAGTGTGCGAAAGTATGAGTCTGATGAGGGCTAATCCCAGACCTACCCCAGACCTAGCTTGCGTGATCCTCTAAAATATTGATCGAAACCAGGTTTAATTGACTGTTTTAGTGTGGTACCACATTACTACGTGATCCAAACCAGAAAAAACTCAGGATCTGTTTAACAAGAATGTGAAAAACGCGAAACTGTGAGCCTGATGAGGGCAAATCTTAGACCTAACCCAGACCTAAGATGCGTTATCCTCTAAAATATTTATCCAGAACAGATTTCATTGAATGTTTCAGTGTGGTACTACTTTACTACGTGATCCAATCAAGAAATAGCCCAGGATCTAGCCATGAAGTATGAGAAATATGCGATAGTAAGAGCCTGATGAGGGCAAATCCTAGACCTATCCCAGACCTAACTTGCGTTATTTTCTAAAATATTGATCGAAACCAGGTTTAATTGACTGTTTCAGCATGGTACCACATTACTACGTGATACAATGCAGAAACAGCCCAGGATCTAGCCATGAAGTATGAGAAATATGCGAAAGTATGAGCCTGATGAGGGCAAATCCTAGACCTAACCCAGACCTAACATGCGTTATCCTCTAAAATATTTATCATAGACCAGGTTTATTTGAATGTTCAGTGTGGTACCACATTACTACGTGATCCAAACCAGAAGAAACCCAGGATCCGTTCAACAAGTATGTGAAGAATGCGAATGTATGAGTCGGATCAGTGAAAATCTCAGGCCTTACCTAGACCTAACTTGCGTTGTCCTCTAAAATATTGATGGAAACCAGGTTTCATTGACTGTTTCAATGTGGTACTACATTACTACGTGATGCAATCCAGAAAAAGCCCAGGATCCGTTCAACAAGTATGTGAAGAAAGCGAAAGTATGAGTCTGATGAGGGCTAGTCCCAGACCTATCCCAGACCTAACATGCGTTTTCCTCAAAAATATTGATCGAAACCAGGTTTAATCGACTGTTTCAGTGTGGTACCACATTACTACGTGATCCAAACTAGAAAAAAACCCAGGATCTCGTCAACGAGTATGCGAAGTGAGCGAAAGTATGAGTCTGATGAGGGCTAATCCCAGACCTATCCCAGACCTAACATGCGTTATCCTCTAAAATATGTATCAAGACCAGGTTTAATTGAATGTTTCAGTGTGGTACCACATTACTACCTTATCCAAACCAGAAAAAACCCAGGATCTGTTCGACAAGTATGTGAAAAACGCGAAACTGTGAGCCTGATGAGGGCAAATCTTAGACCTAACCTTGACCTAACACGCGTTATCCTCTAAAATTTTTATCCAGACCAGGTTTCATTGAATGTTTCAGTGTGGTACTACTTTACTACGTGATCCAAACCAGAAATAGCCCAGGATCTAGCCATGAAGTATGAGAAATATGCGAAAGTATGAGCCTGATGAGGGCAAATCCTAAACCTGACCCAGACCTAACATGCGTTATTCTCTAAAATATTTATCAAGACCAGGTTTAATTGAATGTTTCCGTGTGGTACCACATTACTACGTGTTCCAAACCAGAAAAAACCCAGGATCCGTTCAACATGCATGTGAAGAAGGCGAAAGTATGAGTCTGATCAGTGGAAATCTCAGGTCATACCTAGACCTAACCTGCGTTGTCCTCTAACATATTGATGGAAATCAGGTTTCATTGACTGTGTCAGTGTGGTACTACATTACTACGTGATGCAATCCAGAAAAAGCCCATGATCTAGCCATCAAGTATGAGAAATATGCGAAAGAATGAGCCTAATGAGAGCAAATCCCAGACCTAACCTAGACCTAACATGCGTTATCCTCTAAAATATTGAGCGAAACCAGGTTTGATGGACTGTTTCAGTGTGGTACCACACTACTACGGGATCCAAACCAGAAAAAACCCAGGATCTGTTAAACAAGTATGTGAAAAACGCGAAAGTATGAGCCTGATGAGGTCAAATCCCAGACCAATCCCAGACTTAACTTTCGTTATCCTCTAAGATATTGATCGAAACCAGGTTTAATCGTCTGTTTCAGTGCGGTACCACATTACTATGTGATCCAAACCAGAAAATAACGCAGGATCTGTTCAACGAGTATGTGAAGTGTGCGATAGTATGAGTCTGATGAGGGCAAATCCCAGACCTAACCCAGACCTAACATGCGTTATCCTCTAAAATATTTATCAAGACCAGGTTTAATTGATTGTTTCAGTGTGGACCCACATTACTACGTGATCCAAACCAGAAAAAACCCATGATCCGTTCAACAAGTATGTGAAGTGTGCGAAAGTAAGAGCCTGATGAGAGCAAATCCCAGACCTAACCTAGACCTAACATGAATTATTCTCTAAAATATTGGGCGAAACCAGGTTTAATTGACTGTTTCAGAGTGGTCCCACATTACTACGTGACCCAAACCAGAAAAAACCCAGGATCCGTTCAACAAGTATGTGAAAAACGCGAAAGTATGAGCCTGATGAGGGCAAATCCCAGACCTATCCCAGACCTATCTTGCGCCATCCTCTAAAATATTGATCGAAACCAAGTTTAATCGACTGTTTCAGTGTGGAACCACATTACTACGTGATCCAAACCAGAAAAAAACCCAGGATCTGTTTAACAAGTATGTGAAAAACGCGAAACTGTGAGCCTGATGAGGGCAAATCTTAGACCTAACCCAGACCTAAGATGCGTTATCCTCTAAAATATTTATCCAGAACAGGTTTCATTGAATGTTTCAGTGTGGTACCACTTTACTACGTGATCCAATCCAGAAATAGCCCAGGATCTAGCCATGAAGTATGAGAAATATGCGATAGTAAGAGCCTGATGAGGGCAAATCCTAGACCTATCCCAGACCTAACTTGCGTTATTTTCTAAAATATTGATCGAAACCAGGTTTAATTGACTGTTTCAGCATGGTACCACATTACTACGTGATACAATGCAGAAATAGCCCAGGATCTAGCCATGAAGTATGAGAAATATGCGATAGTAAGAGCCTGATGAGGGCAAATCCTAGACCTATCCCAGACCTAACTTGCGTTATTTTCTAAAATATTGATCGAAGCCAGGTTTAATTGACTGTTTCAGCATGGTACCACATTACTACGTGATACAATGCAGAAACAGCCCAGGATCTAGCCATGAAGTATGAGAAATATGCGAAAGTATGAGTCTGATGAGGGCTAATCCCAGACCTATCCCAGACCTAACATGCGTTATCCTCCAAAATATTTATCAAGACCAGGTTTAATTGAATGTTTCAGTGTGGTACCACACTACTGCGTGATACAAACCAGAAAAAACCCAGGATCTGTTCAACAGGTATGTGAAAAACGCGAAAGTATGAGTCTGATGAGGGCGCATCCCAGACCTATGCCAGACCAAACTTGCGTTATCCTCTAAAATATTGATCGAAACCAGGTTTAATTGACTGTTTCAGCGTGGTACCACATTACTACGTGATACTATCCAGAAACAGCCCAGGATCTAGCCATGAAGTATGAGAGATATGCGAAAGTATGAGCCTGCTGAGGGCAAATCCTAGACCTAACCCAAACCTAACATGCGTTATCCTCAAAAATATTGATCGAAACCTGGTTTAATCGACTGTTTCAGTGTGGTACCACATTACTATGTGATCCAAACCAGAAAATAACCCAGGATCTGTTCAACGAGTATGTGAAGTGTGCGAAAGTATGAGTCTGATGAGGGCAAATCCCATACCTAACCCAGACCTAACATGCGTTATCCTCTAAAATATTTATCAAGACCACGTTTAATTGATTGTTTCAGTGTGGACCCACATTACTACGTGATCCAAACCAGAAAAAACCCAGGATCCGTTCCACAAGTATGTGAAGAATGCGAAAGTATGAGTCTGATGAGTGAAAATCCCAGGCCTGACCTAGACCTAACATGCGTTATCCTCTAAAATATTGAGCGAAACCAGGTTTAATGGACTGTTTCAGTGTGGTACCACACTACTACGGGATCCAAACCAGAAAAAACCCTGGATCTGTTCAACAAGTATGTGAAGTGTGCGAAAGTATGAGTCTGATGAGGTCAAATCCCAGACCAATCCCAGGCTTAACTTGCGTTACCCTCTAAAATATTGATCGAAACCAGGTTTAATCGACTGTTTCAGTGTGGTACCACATTACTACGTGATCCAAACCAGAAAAAACCCAGGATCCGTACTACAAGTATGTGAAGAATGCGAAAGTATGAGTCTGATGAGTGAAAATCCCAGGCCTAACCTAGACCTAACATGCGTTATCCTCAAAAATATTGATCGAAACCTGGTTTAATCGACTGTTTCAGTGTGGTACCACATTACTATGTGATCCAAACCAGAAAGTAACCCAGGATCTGTTCAACGAGTATGTGAAGAATGCGAAAGTATGAGTCTGATGAGTGAAAATCCCAGGGCTAACCTAGACCTAACATGCGTTATCCTCTAAAATATTGATCCAAACCAGGTTTAATGGACTGTTTCAGTGTGGTACCACATTACTACGTGATCCAAACCAGAAAAAACCCAGGATCTGTTCGACAAGTATGTGAAAAACGCGAAACTGTGAGCCTGATGAGGGCAAATCTTAGACCTAACCTTGACCTAACACGCGTTATCCTCTAAAATTTTTATCCAGACCAGGTTTCATTGAATGTTTCAGTGTGGTACCACATTACTACGTGATACAATCCAGAAACAGCCCAGGATCTAGCCATGAAGTATGAGAAATATGCGAAAGTATGAGCCTGATGAGGGCAATTCCTAGACCTAACCCAAACTTAACATGCGTTATCCTCTAAAATATTTATCAAGACCAGGTTTAATTGAACGTTTCAGTGTGGTACCACTTTACTACGTGATCCAAAGCAGAAAAAACCCTCGATCAGGTCAACATGTATGTTAAAACTGCGAAATTATGACCCTGATGAGGGCAAATCCCAGGCCTAACCTAGACCTAACTTACGTTATCCTCTAAAATATTGATCGAAACCAGGTTTAATTCGCTGTTTCAGCGTGGTACCGCATTACTATGTGATCCAAACCAGAAAATAACCCAGGATCTGTTCAACGAGTATGTGAAGTGTGCGAAAGGATGAGTCTGATGGGGTCAAATCCCAGACCTATCCCAAACCTAACTATGCGTTATCGTCTAAAATATTGATCAAAACCAGGTTTAATCGACTGTTTCAGTGTGGTGCCACATTACTACGTGATCCAAACCAGAAAAAACCCAGGATCCGTACTACAAGTATGTGAAGAATGCGAAAGTATGAGTCTGATGAGTGAAAATCCCAGACCTAACCTAGACCTAACATGAATCATTCTCTAAAATATTGATCGAAACCAGGTTTAATCGACTGTTTCAGTGTGGTACCACATTACTATGTGATCCAAACCAGAAAATAACCCAGGATCTGTTCAACGAGTATGCGAAGTGTGCGAAAGTATGAGTCTGATGGGGTCAAATCCCAGACCTATCCCAAACCTAACTATGCGTAATCGTCTAAAATATTGATCCAAACCAGGTTTAATGAACTGCTTCAGTGTGGTCCCACATTACTACGTGATCCAAACCAGAAAAAACCCAGGATCCGTTCAACAAGTATGTGAAGAATGCGAAAGTATGAGTCTGATGAGTGAAAATCCCTGGCCTAACCTAGACCTAACATGCGTTATCTTCAAAAATATTGATCGAAGCCTGGTTTAATCGACTGTTTCAGTGTGGTACCACATTACTGTGTGATCCAAACCAGAAAATAACCCAGGATCTGTTCAACGAGTATGTGAAGTGTGCGAAAGTATGAGTCTGATGAGGTCAAATCCCAGACCAATCCCAGACTTAACGTGCGTTATCCTCTAAGATATTGATCGAAACCAGGTTTAATCGACTGTTTCAGTGTGGTACCACATTACTATGTGATCCAAACCAGAAAGTAACCCAGGATCTGTTCAACGAGTATGTGAAGAATGCGAAAGTATGAGTCTGATGAGTGAAAATCCCAGGGCTAACCTAGACATAACATGCGTTATCCTCTAAAATATTGATCCAAACCAGGTTTAATGGACTGTTTCAGTGTGGTACCACACTACTACGTGATACAAACCAGAAAAAACCCAGGATCTGTTCAACAAATATGTGAAAAACGCGAAAGTATGAGCCTGATGAGGGCGAATCCCAGACCTATGCCAGACCTAACTTGCGTTGTCCTCTAAGATATTGATGGAAACCAGGTTTAATTGACTGTTTCAGTGTTGTACTTCATTAGTACGTGATGCAATCCAGAAAAAGCCCAGGATCTAGCCATCAAGTATGAGAAATATGCGAAAGAATGAGCCTGATGAGAGCATATCCCAGACCTAACCTAGACCTAACATGCGTTATCCTCTAAAATATTTATCAAGACCAGGTTTAATCGATTATTTCAGTGTGGACCCACATTAATACGTGAACCAAACCAGAAAAACCCAGGATCCGTTCAACAAGTATGTGAAGAATGCGAAAGTATGAGTCTGATCAGTGAAAATCCCAGGCCTGAACTAGAGCTAACATGCGTTATCCTCTAAAATATTGAGCGAAACCGGGTTTAAAGGACTGCTTCAGTGTGGTACCACACTACTATGGGATCCAATCCAGAAAAAACCCAGGATCTGTTCAACAAGTATGTGAAAAACGCGAAAGTATGAGTCTGATGAGGGCAAATCCCAGACCTATCCCAGACCTAACATGCGTTATCCTCTAAAGTATTTATCAAGATCAGGTTTAATTGATTGTTTCAGTGTGGACCCACATTACTACGTGATCCAAACCAGAAAAAACCCAGGATCCGTTCAACAAGTATGTGAAGAATGCGAAAGTATGAGTCTGATGAGTGAAAATCCCAGGCCTAACCTAGACCTAACATGCGTTATCCTCAAAAATATTGATCGAAACCTGGTTTAATCGACTGTTGCAGTGTGGAACCACATTACTATGTGATCCAAACCAGAAAATAACCCAGGATCTGTTCAACGAGTATGTGAAGTGTGCGAAAGTATGAGTCTGATGAGGGCACATCCCAGACCTATCCCAGACCTAACATGCGTTATCCTCTATAATATTTATCAAGACCAGGTTTAATGGACTGTTTCAGTGTGGTACCACACTACTACGTGATACAAACCAGAAAAAACCCAGGATCTGTTCAACAAATATGTGAAAAACGCGAAAGTATGAGCCTGATGAGGGCGAATCCCAGACCTATGCCAGACCTAACTTGCGTTGTCCTCTAAGATATTGATGGAAACCAGGTTTAATTGACTGTTTCAGTGTTGTACTTCATTAGTACGTGATGCAATCCAGAAAAAGCCCAGGATCTAGCCATCAAGTATGAGAAATATGCGAAAGAATGAGCCTGATGAGAGCAAATCCCAGTCCTAACCTAGACCTAACATGCGTTATCCTCTAAAATATTTATCAAGACCAGGTTTAATTGAATGGTTCAGTGTGGTACCACTTTACTACGTGATCCAAAGCAGAAAAAACCCTCGATCAGGTCAACATGTATGTTAAAACTGCGAAAGTATGACCCTGATGAGGGCAAATCCCAGGCCTAACCTAGACCTAACTTGCGTTATCCTCTACAATATTGATCGAAACCAGGTTTAATTGACTGTTTCAGTGTGGTATAACATTACTACGTCATACAATCCAGAAACAGCCCAGGATCTAGCCATCAAGTATGAGAAATATGCGAGAGAATGTGCCTGATGAGAGGAAATCCCAGACCTAACCTTGACTTCACATGAATTATTCTCTAAAATATTGATCGAAACGAGGTTTAATTGACTGTTTCAGTGTTGTACTTCATTACTACGTGATGCAATCCAGAAAAAGCCCAGGATCTAGCCATCAAGTATGAGAAATATGCGAAAGAATGAGCCTGATGAGGGCAAATCCCGGACCTATCCCATACCTAACTTGCGTTATCCTCTAAAATATTGATCGAAACCAGGTTTAATTGAATGTTTCAGTGTGGTACCACATTACTACGTGATCCAAACCAGTAAAAACCCAGGATCCGTTCTACAAGTATGTGAAGAATGCGAAAGTATGAGTCTGATGAGTGAAAATCCCAGGCCTAACCTAGACCTAACATGCGTTATCCTGAAAAATATTGATCGAAACCTGGTTTAATCGACTGTTTCAGTGTGGTACCACATTACTATGTGATCCAAACCAGAAAATAACCCAGGATCTGTTCAACGAGTATGTGAAGTGTGCGAAAGTATGAGTCTGATGAGGGCAAATCCCAGACCTAACATGCGTTATCCTCTAAAATATTTATCAAGACCAGGTTTAATCGATTGTTTCAGTGTGGACCCACATTACTACGTGATCCAAGCCAGAAAAATCCAGGATCCGTTCAACAAGTATGTGAAGAATGCGAAAGTATGAGTCTGATGAGTGAAAATCCCAGGCCTGAACTAGACCTAACATGCGTTATCCTCTAAAATATTGATGGAGACCAGGTTTAATTGACTGTTTCAGTGTTGTACTTCATTACTACGTGATGCAATCCAGAAAAAGCCCAGGATCTAGCCATCAAGTATGAGAAATATGCGAAAGAATGAGCCTGATGAGAGCAAATCCCAGACCTAACCTAGACCTAACATAAATTATTCTCTAAAATATTGGTCGAAACCAGGTTTAATTGACTGTTTCAGTGTGGAACCACATTACTACGTGATCCAAACCAGAAAATACCCAGGATCAGTTCAACAAGTATGTGAAGAATGCGAAAGCATGAGTCTAATGAGTGAAAATCCCAGGCGTAACCTAGACCTAACATGCGTTGTCCTCAAAAATATTTATCAAGACCAGGTTTAATTGAATGGTTCAGTGTGGTACCACTTTACTACGTGATCCAAAGCAGAAAAAACCCTCGATCAGGTCAACATGTATGTTAAAACTGCGAAAGTATGACCCTGATGAGGGCAAATCCCAGGCCTAACCTAGACCTAACTTGCGTTATCCTCTACAATATTGATCGAAACCAGGTTTAATTGACTGTTTCAGTGTGGTATAACATTACTACGTCATACAATCCAGAAACAGCCCAGGATCTAGCCATCAAGTATGAGAAATATGCGAGAGAATGTGCCTGATGAGAGCAAATCCCAGACCTAACCTAGACCTCACATGAATTATTCTCTAAAATATTGATCGAAACCAGGTTTAATTGACTGTTTCAGTGTGGAACCACATTACTACGTGATCCAAACCAGAAAAAACCCAGGATCTGTTCAACAAGTATGTGAAAAACGCGAAACTATGAGCTTGATGGGGGCAAATCCCGGACCTATCCCAGACCTAACTTGCGTTATCCTCTAAAATATTGATCGAAACCTGGTTTAACAGACTGTTTCAGTGTGGTACCACATTACTACGTGATCCAAACCAGTAAAAACCCAGGATCCGTTCTACAAGTATGTGAAGAATGCGAAAGTATGAGTCTGATGAGTGAAAATCCCAGGCCTAACCTAGACCTAACATGCGTTATCCTGAAAAATATTGATCGAAACCTGGTTTAATCGACTGTTTCAGTGTGGTACCACATTACTATGTGATCCAAACCAGAAAATAACCCAGGATCTGTTCAACGAGTATGTGAAGTGTGCGAAAGTATGAGTCTGATGAGGGCAAATCCCAGACCTATCACAGACCTAACATGCGTTATCCTCTAAAATATTTATCAAGTCCAGGTTTAATCGATTATTTCAGTGTGGACCCACATTAATACGTGAACCAAACCAGAAAAACCCAGGATCCGTTCAACAAGTATGTGAAGAATGCGAAAGTATGAGTCTGATCAGTGAAAATCCCAGGCCTGAACTAGAGCTAACATGCGTTATCCTCTAAAATATTGAGCGAAACCGGGTTTAAAGGACTGCTTCAGTGTGGTACCACACTACTATGGGATCCAATCCAGAAAAAACCCAGGATCTGTTCAACAAGTATGTGAAAAACGCGAAAGTATGAGCCTGATGAGGGCAAATCCCAGACCTATCCCAGACCTAACTTGCGTTGTCCTCTAAAATATTGATGGAAACCAAGTTTAATTGACTGTTTCAGCGTGGAACCACATTACTACGTGATCCAAACCTGAAAATACCCAGGATCAGTTCAACAATTATGTGAAGAATGCGAAAGTATGAGTCTGATGAGTGAAAATCCCAGGCGTAACCTAGACCTAACATGCGTTGTCCTCAAAAATATTGATCGAAACCTGGTTTAACCGACTGTTTCAGTGTGGTACCACATTACTATGTGATCCAAACCAGAAAATAACCCAGGATCTGTTCAACGAGTATGTGAAGTGTGCGAAAGTATGAGTCTGATGAGGGCCAATCCCAGACCTATCCCAGACCTAACATGCGTTATCCTCTAAAGTATTTATCAAGATCAGGTTTAATTGATTGTTTCAGTGTGGACCCACATTACTACGTGATCCAAACCAGAAAAAACCCAGGATCCGTTCAACAAGTATGTGAAGAATGCGAAAGTATGAGTCTGATGAGTGAAAATCCCAGGCCTAACCTAGACCTAACATGCGTTATCCTCAAAAATATTGATCGAAACCTGGTTTAATCGACTGTTGCAGTGTGGAACCACATTACTATGTGATCCAAACCAGAAAATAACCCAGGATCTGTTCAACGAGTATGTGAAGTGTGCGAAAGTATGAGTCTGATGAGGGCACATCCCAGACCTATCCCAGACCTAACATGCGTTATCCTCTATAATATTTATCAAGACCAGGTTTAATGGACTGTTTCAGTGTGGTACCACACTACTACGTGATACAAACCAGAAAAAACCCAGGATCTGTTCAACAAATATGTGAAAAACGCGAAAGTATGAGCCTGATGAGGGCGAATCCCAGACCTATGCCAGACCTAACTTGCGTTGTCCTCTAAGATATTGATGGAAACCAGGTTTAATTGACTGTTTCAGTGTTGTACTTCATTAGTACGTGATGCAATCCAGAAAAAGCCCAGGATCTAGCCATCAAGTATGAGAAATATGCGAAAGAATGAGCCTGATGAGAGCAAATCCCAGACCTAACCTAGACCTAACATGCGTTATCCTCTAAAATATTTATCAAGACCAGGTTTAATTGAATGGTTCAGTGTGGTACCACTTTACTACGTGATCCAAAGCAGAAAAAACCCTCGATCAGGTCAACATGTATGTTAAAACTGCGAAAGTATGACCCTGATGAGGGCAAATCCCAGGCCTAACCTAGACCTAACTTGCGTTATCCTCTACAATATTGATCGAAACCAGGTTTAATTGACTGTTTCAGTGTGGTATAACATTACTACGTCATACAATCCAGAAACAGCCCAGGATCTAGCCATCAAGTATGAGAAATATGCGAGAGAATGTGCCTGATGAGAGGAAATCCCAGACCTAACCTTGACTTCACATGAATTATTCTCTAAAATATTGATCGAAACGAGGTTTAATTGACTGTTTCAGTGTTGTACTTCATTACTACGTGATGCAATCCAGAAAAAGCCCAGGATCTAGCCATCAAGTATGAGAAATATGCGAAAGAATGAGCCTGATGAGGGCAAATCCCGGACCTATCCCATACCTAACTTGCGTTATCCTCTAAAATATTGATCGAAACCAGGTTTAATTGAATGTTTCAGTGTGGTACCACATTACTACGTGATCCAAACCAGTAAAAACCCAGGATCCGTTCTACAAGTATGTGAAGAATGCGAAAGTATGAGTCTGATGAGTGAAAATCCCAGGCCTAACCTAGACCTAACATGCGTTATCCTGAAAAATATTGATCGAAACCTGGTTTAATCGACTGTTTCAGTGTGGTACCACATTACTATGTGATCCAAACCAGAAAATAACCCAGGATCTGTTCAACGAGTATGTGAAGTGTGCGAAAGTATGAGTCTGATGAGGGCAAATCCCAGACCTAACATGCGTTATCCTCTAAAATATTTATCAAGACCAGGTTTAATCGATTGTTTCAGTGTGGACCCACATTACTACGTGATCCAAGCCAGAAAAATCCAGGATCCGTTCAACAAGTATGTGAAGAATGCGAAAGTATGAGTCTGATGAGTGAAAATCCCAGGCCTGAACTAGACCTAACATGCGTTATCCTCTAAAATATTGATGGAGACCAGGTTTAATTGACTGTTTCAGTGTTGTACTTCATTACTACGTGATGCAATCCAGAAAAAGCCCAGGATCTAGCCATCAAGTATGAGAAATATGCGAAAGAATGAGCCTGATGAGAGCAAATCCCAGACCTAACCTAGACCTAACATAAATTATTCTCTAAAATATTGGTCGAAACCAGGTTTAATTGACTGTTTCAGTGTGGAACCACATTACTACGTGATCCAAACCAGAAAATACCCAGGATCAGTTCAACAAGTATGTGAAGAATGCGAAAGCATGAGTCTAATGAGTGAAAATCCCAGGCGTAACCTAGACCTAACATGCGTTGTCCTCAAAAATATTTATCAAGACCAGGTTTAATTGAATGGTTCAGTGTGGTACCACTTTACTACGTGATCCAAAGCAGAAAAAACCCTCGATCAGGTCAACATGTATGTTAAAACTGCGAAAGTATGACCCTGATGAGGGCAAATCCCAGGCCTAACCTAGACCTAACTTGCGTTATCCTCTACAATATTGATCGAAACCAGGTTTAATTGACTGTTTCAGTGTGGTATAACATTACTACGTCATACAATCCAGAAACAGCCCAGGATCTAGCCATCAAGTATGAGAAATATGCGAGAGAATGTGCCTGATGAGAGCAAATCCCAGACCTAACCTAGACCTCACATGAATTATTCTCTAAAATATTGATCGAAACCAGGTTTAATTGACTGTTTCAGTGTGGAACCACACTACTACGTGATCCAAACCAGAAAAAACCCAGGATCTGTTCAACAAGTATGTGAAAAACGCGAAACTATGAGCTTGATGGGGGCAAATCCCGGACCTATCCCAGACCTAACTTGCGTTATCCTCTAAAATATTGATCGAAACCTGGTCTAACAGACTGTTTCAGTGTGGTACCACATTACTACGTGATCCAAACCAGTAAAAACCCAGGATCCGTTCTACAAGTATGTGAAGAATGCGAAAGTATGAGTCTGATGAGTGAAAATCCCAGGCCTAACCTAGACCTAACATGCGTTATCCTGAAAAATATTGATCGAAACCTGGTTTAATCGACTGTTTCAGTGTGGTACCACATTACTATGTGATCCAAACCAGAAAATAACCCAGGATCTGTTCAACGAGTATGTGAAGTGTGCGAAAGTATGAGTCTGATGAGGGCAAATCCCAGACCTATCCCAGACCTAACATGCGTTATCCTCTAAAATATTTATCAAGACCAGGTTTAATCGATTATTTCAGTGTGGACCCACATTAATACGTGATCCAAACCAGAAAAACCCAGGATCCGTTCAACAAGTATGTGAAGAATGCGAAAGTATGAGTCTGATCAGTGAAAATCCCAGGCCTGAACTAGAGCTAACATGCGTTATCCTCTAAAATATTGAGCGAAACCGGGTTTAAAGGACTGCTTCAGTGTGGTACCACACTACTATGGGATCCAATCCAGAAAAAACCCAGGATCTGTTCAACAAGTATGTGAAAAACGCGAAAGTATGAGCCTGATGAGGGCAAATCCCAGACCTATCCCAGACCTAACTTGCGTTGTCCTCTAAAATATTGATGGAAACCAAGTTTAATTGACTGTTTCAGCGTGGAACCACATTACTACGTGATCCAAACCTGAAAATACCCAGGATCAGTTCAACAATTATGTGAAGAATGCGAAAGTATGAGTCTGGTGAGTGAAAATCCCAGGCGTAACCTAGACCTAACATGCGTTGTCCTCAAAAATATTGATCGAAACCTGGTTTAACCGACTGTTTCAGTGTGGTACCACATTACTATGTGATCCAAACCAGAAAATAACCCAGGATCTGTTCAACGAGTATGTGAAGTGTGCGAAAGTATGAGTCTGATGAGGGCAAATCCCAGACCTATCCCAGACCTAACATGCGTTATCCTCTAAAGTATTTATCAAGATCAGGTTTAATTGATTGTTTCAGTGTGGACCCACATTACTACGTGATCCAAACCAGAAAAAACCCAGGATCCGTTCAACAAGTATGTGAAGAATGCGAAAGTATGAGTCTGATGAGTGAAAATCCCAGGCCTAACCTAGACCTAACATGCGTTATCCTCAAAAATATTGATCGAAACCTGGTTTAATCGACTGTTGCAGTGTGGAACCACATTACTATGTGATCCAAACCAGAAAATAACCCAGGATCTGTTCAACGAGTATGTGAAGTGTGCGAAAGTATGAGTCTGATGAGGGCACATCCCAGACCTATCCCAGACCTAACATGCGTTATCCTCTATAATATTTATCAAGACCAGGTTTAATTGATTGTTTCAGTGTGGACCCACATAACTACGTGATCCAAACCAGAAAAAACCCAGGATCCGTTCAACAAGTATGTGAAGAATGCGAAAGTAGGAGTCTGATGAGTGAAAAAACCAGGCCTGACCTAGACCTAACATGCGTTGTCCTCTAAAATATTGAGCGAAGCCAGGTTTAATGGACTGTTTCAGTGTGGTACCACACTACTACGGGATCCAAACCAGAAAAAACCCAGGATCTGTTCAACAAGTATGTGAAAAACGCGACAGTATGAGCCTGATGAGGGCAAATCCCAGACCTATCCCAGACCTAACTTGCGTTGTCCTCTAAAATATTGATGGAAACCAGGTTTAATTGACTGTTTCAGTGTTGTACTTCATTACTACGTGATGGAATCCAGAAAAAGCTCAGGATCTAGCCATCAAGTATGAGAAATATGCGAAAGAATGAGCCTGATGAGAGCAAATCCCAGACCTATCCCAGACCTAACTTGCGTTATCCTCCAAAATATTGATCGAAACCAGGTTTAATTGACTGTTTTAGTGTGGTACCACATTACTACGTGATCCAAACCAGAAAAAACCCAGCATCTGTTCAACAAGTATGTGAAAAACGCGAAACTGTGAGCCTGGTGAGGGCAAATCTTAGACCTAACCCAGACCTAAGATGCGTTGTCCTCTTAAATATTTATCCAGACCAGGTTTCATTGAATGTTTCAGTGTGGTACCACTTTACTACGTGATCCAATCCAGAAATAGCCCAGGATCTAGCCATGAAGTATGAGAAATATGCGAAAGTATGAGCCTGATGAGGGCAAATCCCAGACCTAACCTAGACCTAACATGAATTATTCTCTAAAATATTGGTCGAAACCAGGTTTAATCGACTGTTTCAGTGTGGAACCACATTACTACGTGATCCAAACCAGAAAAAAACCCAGGATCTTGTCAACGAGTATGTGAAGTGTGCGAAAGTATGAGTCTGATGAGGGCTAATCCCAGACCTATCCCAGACCTAGCTTGCGTGATCCTCTAAAATATTGATCGAAACCAGGTTTAATTGACTGTTTTAGTGTGGTACCACATTACTACGTGATCCAAACCAGAAAAAACCCAGGTTCTGTTTAACAAGTATGTGAAAAACGCGAAACTCTGAGCCTGATGAGGGCAAATCTTAGACCTAACCCAGACCTAAGATGCGTTATCCTCTAAAATATTTATCCAGAACAAGTTTCATTGAATGTTTCAGTGTGGTACCACTTTACTACGTGATCCAATCCAGAAATAGCCCAGGATCTGGCCATGAAGTATGAGAAATATGCGATAGTAAGAGCCTGATGAGGGCAAATCCTAGACTTATCCCAGACCTAACTTGCGTTATTTTCTAAAATATTGATCGAAACCAGGTTTAATTGACTGTTTCAGCGTGGTACCACATTACTACGTGATACAATGCAGACACAGCCCAGGATCTAGCCATGCAGTATGAGAAATATGCTAAAGTATGAGCCTGATGAGGGCAAATCCTGGAACCAACCCTGACCTAACATGCGTTATTCTCTAAAATATTTATCAAGACCAGGTTTAATTGAATGTTTCAGTGTGGTACCACATTACTACGTGTTCCAAACCAGAAAAAACCCAGGATCCGTTCAACAAGTATGTGAAGAAGGCGAAAGTATGAGTCTGATCAGTGAAAATCTCAGGCCTTACCTAGACCTAACTTGCGTTGTCCTCTAAAATATTGATGGCAATCAGGTTTCATTGACTGTGTCAGTGTGGTACTACATTACTACGTGATGCAATCCAGAAAAAGCTCATGATCTAGCCATCAAGTATGAGAAATATGCGAAAGAATGAGCCTAATGAGAGCAAATCCCAGACGTAACCTAGACCTAACATGCGTTATCCTCTAAAATATTGAGCGAAACCAGGTTTAATGGACTGTTTCAGTGTGGTACCACACTACTTCGTGATCCAAACCAGAAAAAACCCAGGATCTGTTCAACAGGTATGTGAAAACTCGAAACTGTGAGCCTGATGAGGGCAAATCTTGGACCTAACCTTGACCTAACATGCGTTGTCCTGTAAAATATTGAGCGAAACCAGGTTTGATGGTCTGTTTCAGTGTGGTACCACACTACTACGGGATCCAAACCAGAAAAAAACCCAGGATCTGTTCAACAAGTATGTGAAAAACGCGAAAGTATGAGCCTGATGAGGGCAAATCCCAGACCTATCCCAGACCTAACTTGCGCTATCCTCTAAAATATTGATCGGAACCAAGTTTAATCGACTGTTTCAGTGTGGAACCACGTTACTACGTGATCCAAACTAGAAAAAAACCCAGGATATTGTCAACGAGTATGTGAAGTGTGCGAAAGTATGAGTCTGATGAGGGCTAATCCCAGACCTATCCCAGACCTAGCTTGCGTGATCCTCTAAAATATTGATCGAAACCAGGTTTAATTGACTGTTTTAGTGTGGTACCACATTACTACGTGATCCAAACCAGAAAAAACCCAGGATCTCGTCAACGAGTATGCGAAGTGTGCGAAAGTATGAGTCTGATGAGGGCTAATCCCAGACCTATCCCAGACCTAACATGCGTTATCCTCTAAAATATTTATCAAGACCAGGTTTAATTGAATGTTTCAGTGTGGTACCACATTACTACGTGATCCAAACCAGAAAAAAACCCAGGATCTGTTCGACAAGTATGTGAAAAACGCGAAACTGTGAGCCTGATGAGGGCAAATCTTAGACCTATCCCAAACCTAACATGCGTTATCCTGTAAAATATTTATCAAGACCAGGTTTAATTCAAAGTTTCAGTGTGGTACCACTTTACTACGTGATCCAAAGCAGAAAAAACCTTCGATCAGGTCAACATGTATGTTAAAACTGCGAAAGTATGACCCTGATGAGGGCAAATCCCAGGCCTAACCTAGACCTAACTTGCGTTATCCTCTAAAATATTGATGGAAACCAGGTTTAATTGACTGTTTCAGTGTTGTACTTCATTACTACGTGATGCAATCCAGAAAAAGCCCAGGATCTAGCCATCAAGTATGAGAAATATGCGAATTATTCTCTAAAATATTGATCGAAACCAGGTTTAATTGACTGTTTCAGTGTGGTCCCACATTACTACGTGATCCAAACCAGAAAAAACCCAGGATCCGTTCAACAAGTATGTGAAGATATGCGAATGTATGAGTCTGATGAGTGAAAATCCCAGGCCTAACCTAGACCTAACATGCGTTATCTTCAAAAATATTGATCGAAACCTGGTTTAATCGACTGTTTCAGTGTGGTACCACATTACTATGTGATCCAAACCAGAAAATAACCCAGGATCTGTTCAACGAGTATGTGAAGTGTGCGAAAGTATGAGTCTGATGAGGTCAAATCCCAGACCAATCCCAGACTTAACGTGCGTTATCCTCTAAGCTATTGATCGAAACCAGGTTTAATCGACTGTTTCAGTGTGGTACCACATTACTACGTGATCCAAACCAGAAAAAACCCAAGATCAGTTCAGCAAGTATGAGATGAATGCGAAAGTATCAGTCTGATGAGTGAAAATCCCATGGCTAACCTAGACCTAACATGCGTTATCCTCTAAAATATTGATCCAAACCATATTTAATGGACTGTTTCAGTGTGGTACCACACTACTACGTGATACAAACCAGAAAAAACCCAGGATCTGTTCAACAAATATGTGAAAAACGCGAAAGTATGAGCCTGATGAGGGCGAATCCCAGACCTATGCCAGACCTAACTTGCGTTGTCCTCTAAGATATTGATGGAAACCAGGTTTAATTGACTGTTTCAGTGTTGTACTTTTTTTTTTTTTTTTTTTTTTTTTTGTCGTGGAGAAAATCTTCGAAAGACTCCCTCCCACCTCCTTGGGGAGAGGTAGGAGGGGTGTGTGGGATTCCCCGCGCCCGTACAACGACAGGCGCGGGACCTACCCACTAAAAGCCCCACGGTGACCCTTCGGCACGCTTTGGGAGGATATCGGGAATCGCTCGAAGCATTCTTCCGGTAACCTCCCCGTTCAGTGTTGTACTTCATTACTACGTGATACAAACCAGAAAAAACCCAGGATCTGTTTAACAAATATGTGAAAAACGCGAAAGTATGAGCCTGATGAGGGCGAATCCCAGACCTATGCCAGACCTAACTTGCGTTGTCCACTAAGATATTGATGGAAACCAGGTTTAGTTGACTGTTTCAGTGTTGTACTTCATTACTACGTGATGCAATCCAGAAGAAGCCCAGGATCTAGCCATCAAGTATGAGAAATATGCGAAAGAATGAGCCTGATGAGAGCAAATCCCAGACCTAACCTAGACCTAACATGCGTTATCCTCTAAAATATTTATCAAGACCAGGTTTAATTGAATGGTTCAGTGTGGTACCACTTTACTACGTGATCCAAAGCAGAAAAAACACTCGATCAGGTCAACATGTATGTTAAAACTGCGAAAGTATGACCCTGATGAGGGCAAATCCCAGGCCTAACCTAGACCTAACTTGCGTTATCCTCTACAATATTGATCGAAAGTAGGTTTAATTGACTGTTTCAGTGTGGTATAACATTACTACGTCATACAATCCAGAAACAGCCCAGGATCTAGCCATCAAGTATGAGAAATATGCGACAGAATGTGCCTGATGAGAGCAAATCCCAGGCCTAACCTAGACCTAACTTGCGTTATCCTCTACAATATTGATCGAAACCAGGTTTAATTGACTGTTTCAGTGTTGTACTTCATTACTACGTGATGTCATCCAGAAAAAGTCCAGGATCTAGCCATCAAGTATGAGAAATATGCGAAAGAATGAGCCTGATGAGGGCAAATCCTAGACCTAACCCAGACCTAATATGCGTTATCCTCTAAAATGTTTATCAAGACCAGGTTTAACTGAATGTTTCAGTGTAGTATCACACTACTACGTGACCCAAACCAGAAAAAACCCAGGATCTGTTCAACAAGTATGTGAAAAACGTGAAAGTATGGGCCTGATGAGGGCAAATCCCGGACCTATCCCAGACCTAACTTGCGTTATCCTCTAAAATATTGATCGAAACCAGGTTTAATTGAATGTTTCAGTGTGGTACTACATTACTACGTGATCCAAACCAGTAAAAACCCAGGATCCGTTCTACAAGTATGTGAAGAATGCGAAAGTATGAGTCTGATGAGTGAAAATCCCAGGCCTGAACTAGACCTAACATGCGTTATCCTCTAAAATATTGAGCGAAACCAGGTTTAATGGACTGCTTCAGTGTGGTACCACACTACTATGGGATCCAAACCAGAAAAAACCCAGGATCTGTTCAACGAGTATGTGAAATGTGCGAAAGTATGAGTCTGATGAGGGCAAATCCCAGACCTATCCCAGACCTAACATGCGTTATCCTCTAATATATTTATCAAGACCAGGTTTAATCGATTGTTTCAGTGTGGACCCACATTACTACGTGATCCAAACCAGAAAAACCCAGGATCCGTTCAACAAGTATGTGAAGTGTGCGAAAGTATGAGCCTGATGAGGGCAAATCCCAGACCTATCCCAGACCTAACATGCGTTATCCTCTAAAATATTTATACAGACCAGGTTTAATTGACTGTTTCAGCGTGGTACCACATTACTACGTGATCCAATCCAGAAAAAGCCCAGAATCTAGCCATCAAGTATGAGAAATATGCGAAAGTATGAGCCTGATGAGAGCAAATCCCTGACCTAACCTAGACCTAACATGAATTATTCTCTAAAATATTGGTCGAAACCAGGTTTAATTGACTGTTTCAGTGTGGTCCCACATTACTACGTGACCCAAACCAGAAAAACCCAGGATCCGTTCAACAAGTATGTGAAGAATGCGAAAGTATGAGTCTGATGAGTGAAAATCCCAGGCCTGAACTAGACCTAACATGCGTTATCCTCTAAAATATTGAGCGAAACCAGGTTTAATGGACTGCTTCAGTGTGGTACCACACTACTATGTGATCCAAACCAGAAAATAACCCAGGATCTGTTCAACGAGTATGTGAAGTGTGCGAATGTATGAGTCTGATGAGGGCAAATCCCAGACCTATCCCAGACCTAACTTGCGTTGTCCTCTAAAATATCGATGGAAACCAGGTTTAATTGACTGTTTCAGTGTTGTACTTCACTACTACGTGATGCAATCCAGAAAAAGCTCAGGATCTAGCCATCAAGTATGAGAAATATGCGAAAGAATGAGCCTGATGAGAGCAAATCCCAGACCTATCCCAGACCTAACTTGCGTTATCCTCTAAAATATTGAGCGAAACCAGGTTTAATTGACTGTTTCAGTGTTGTACCACATTACTACGTGATCCAAACCTGAAAAAACCCAGGATCCGTTCAACAAGTATGTGAAGAATGCGAATGTATGAGTCTGATCAGTGAAAATCTCAGGCCTTACCTAGACCTAACTTGCGTTGTCCTTTAAAATATTGATGGAAACCAGGTTTCATTGACTGTTTCAGTGTGGTACTACATTACTACGTGATGCACTCCAGAAAAAGCCCAGGATCTAGCCATCAAGTATGAGAAATATGCGAAAGAATGAGCCTGATGAGAGCAAATCCCAGACCTAACATAGACCTAACATGCGTTATCCTCCAAAATATTGAGCGAAACCAGGTTTAATGGGCTGTTTCAGTGTGGTACCACATTACTACGTGATCCAAACCAGAAAAAACCCAGGATCTGTTCAACAAGTATGTGAAAAACGCGAAACTGTGAGCCAGATGAGGGCAAATCTTAGACCTAACCCAGACCTAAGATGCGTCATCCTCTAAAATATTTATCCAGACCAGGTTTCATTGAATGTTTCAGTGTGGTACCAACATACTACGTGATCCAATCCAGAAATAGCCAAGGATCTAGCCATGAAGTATGAGAAATATGCGAAAGTATGAGCCTGATGAGGGCAAATCCTAGACCTAACCCAGACCTAACATGCGTTATCCTCTAAAATATTTATCAAGACCAGGTTTAATTGAATGTTTCAGTGTGGTACCACATTACTACGTGATCCAAACCAGAAAAAACCCAGGATCCGTTCTACAAGTATGTGAAGAATGCGAAAGTATGAGTCTGATGATTGAAAATCCCAGGCCTGACCTAGACCTAACATGCGCTATCCTCTAAAATATTAAGCGAAACCAGGTTGAATGGACTGTTTCAGTGTGGTACCACACTACTACGTGATCCAAACCAGAAAAAACCCAGGATCCGTTCAACAAGTATGTGAAGTGTCCGAAAGTATGAGTCTGATGAGGGCAAACCCCAGACCTATCCCAGACCTAACTTGCGTTATCCTCTAAAATATTGATCGAAACCAGGTTTAATCGACTGTTTCAGTGTGGAACCACATTACTACGTGATCCAAACCAGAAAAAAACCCAGGATCTTGTCAACGAGTATGTGAAGTGTGCGAAAGTATGAGTCTGATGAGGGCTAATCACAGACCTATCCCAGACCTAGCTTGCGGTATCCTCTAAAATATTGATCGAAACCAGGTTTAATTGACTGTCTTAGTGTGGTACCACATTACTACGTGATCCAAACCAGAAAAAACCCAGGATCTGTTTATCAAGTATGTGAAAAACGCGAAACTGTGGGCCTGATGAGGGCAAATCTTAGACCTATCCCAGACCTAGCTTGCGTTATCCTCTAAAATATTGATCGAAACCAGGTTTAATTGACTGTTTCAGCGTGGTACCACATTACTACGTGATACAATCCAGAAACAGCCCAGGATCTAGCCATGAAGTATGAGAAATATGCGAAAGTATGATCCTGATGAGGGCAACTCCTAGACCTAACCCAAACCTAACATGCGTTATCCTCTAAAATATTTATCAAGACCAGGTTTAATTGAATGTTTCAGTGTGGTACCACATTACTACGTGAACCAAAGCAGAAAAAACCCAGGATCCGTTCAACAAGTATATGAAGAATGCGAATGTATGAGTCTGATGTGTGAAAATCACAGGGCTAACCTAGACCTAACATGCGTTATCCTCTAAAATATTGATCCAAACCAGGTTTAATGGACTGTTTCAGTGTGGCACCACACTACTACGTGATCCAAACCAGAAAAAACCCAGGATCTGTTCAACAAGTATGTGAAAAACGCGAAAGTATGAGTCTGATGAGGTCAAATCCCAGACCTATCCCAGACTTAACTTGCGTTATCCTCTAAAATATTGTTCGAAACCAGGTTTAATCGACTGTTTCAGTGTTGTACTTCATTACTACGTTATGCAATTCAGAAAAAGCCCAGGATCTAGCCATGAAGTATGAGAAATATGCGAAAGTATGAGCCAGATGAGGGCAAATCCTAGACCTAACCCAAACCTAACATGCGTTATCCTCTAAAATATTTATCAAGACCAGGTTTAATTGAATGTTTCAGTGTGGTACCACATTACTACGTGAACCAAACCAGAAAAAACCCAGGATCCGTTCAACAAGTATGTTAAAACTGCGACACTATGACCCTGATGAGGGCAAATCCCAGGCCTAACCTAGACCTAACATGCGTTGGCCTCTAAAATATTGATGGAAACCAGGTTTAATGGGCTGTTTCAGTGTGGCACCACTTTACTACGTGATCCAAAGCAGAAAAAACCCTCGATCAGGCCAACATGTATGTTAAAACTGCGAAAGTATGACCCTGATGAGGGCAAATCCCAGGCCAAACCTAGACCTAATATGCGTTGTCCTCTGAAATATTGATGGAAACCAGGTTTAATTGACTGTTTCAGTGTTGTACTTCATTACTACGTTATGCAATTCAGAAAAAGCCCAGGATCTAGCCATCAAGTATGAGAAATATGCGAAAGAATGAGCCTGATCAGAGCAAATACCAGACCTAACCTAGACCTAACATGAATTATTCTCTAAAATATTGATCGAAACCAGGTTTAATTGACTGTTTCAGTGTCGTCCCACATTACTACGTGATCCAAACCAGAAAAAACCCAGGATCCGTTCAACAAGTATGTGAAGAATGCGAAAGTATGAGTCTGATGAGTGAAAATCCCAGGCCTAACCTAGACCTAACATGCGTTATCCTCAAAAATATTGATCGAAACCAGGTTTAATCGACTGTTTCAGTGTGGTACCAAATTACTACGTGATCCAAACCAGAAAAGACCCAGGATCAGTTCAACAAGTAAGTGAAAAACGCGAAAGTATGAGTCTGATGAGGTCAAATCCCAGACCTATCCCAGACTTAACTTGCGTTATCCTCTAAAATATTGATCGAAACCAGGTTTAATCGACTGTTTCAGTGTTGTACTTCATTACTACGTTATGCAATTCAGAAAAAGCCCAGGATCTAGCCATGAAGTATGAGAAATATGCGAAAGTATGAGCCAGATGAGGGCAAATCCTAGACCTAACCCAAACCTAACATGCGTTATCCTCTAAAATATTTATCAAGACCAGGTTTAATTGAATGTTTCAGTGTGGTACCACATTACTACGTGAACCAAACCAGAAAAAACCCAGGATCCGTTCAACAAGTATGTTAAAACTGCGACACTATGACCCTGATGAGGGCAAATCCCAGGCCTAACCTAGACCTAACATGCGTTGGCCTCTAAAATATTGATGGAAACCAGGTTTAATGGACTGTTTCAGTGTGGCACCACTTTACTACGTGATCCAAAGCAGAAAAAACCCTCGATCAGGCCAACATGTATGTTAAAACTGCGAAAGTATGACCCTGATGAGGGCAAATCCCAGGCCAAACCTAGACCTAATATGCGTTGTCCTCTGAAATATTGATGGAAACCAGGTTTAATTGTCTGTTTCAGTGTTGTACTTCATTACTACGTTATGCAATTCAGAAAAAGCCCAGGATCTAGCCATCAAGTATGAGAAATATGCGAAAGAATGAGCCTGATCAGAGCAAATACCAGACCTAACCTAGACCTAACATGAATTATTCTCTAAAATATTGATCGAAACCAGGTTTAATTGACTGTTTCAGTGTCGTCCCACATTACTACGTGATCCAAACCAGAAAAAACCCAGGATCCGTTCAACAAGTATGTGAAGAATGCGAAAGTATGAGTCTGATGAGTGAAAATCCCAGGCCTAACCTAGACCTAACATGCGTTATCCTCAAAAATATTGATCGAAACCAGGTTTAATCGACTGTTTCAGTGTGGTACCAAATTACTACGTGATCCAAACCAGAAAAGACCCAGGATCAGTTCAACAAGTAAGTGAAAAACGCGAAAGTATGAGCCTGACTAGGGCGAATCCCTGACCTATCCCAGACCTAATTTGCGTTATCCTCTAAAATATTGATCGAAACCAGGTTTAATTGACTGTTACAGCGTGGTACCACATTACTACGTGATACAATCCAGAAACAGCCCAGGATCTAGCCATGAAGTATGAGAAATATGCGAAAGTATGAGCCTGATGAGGGCAAATCCTAGACCTAACCCAAACCTAATATGCGTTATCCTCAAAAATATTGATCGAAACCTGGTTTAATCGACTGTTTCAGTGTGGTACCACATTACTATGTGATCCAAACCAGAAAATAACCCAGGATCAGTTCAACGAGTATGTGAAGTGTGCGAAAGTATGAGTCTGATTAGGGCAAATCCCAGACCTATCCCAGACCTAACATGCGCTATCCTCTAAAATATTTATCAAGACCAGGTTTAATTGATTGTTTCAGTGTGGTCCCGCATTACTACGTGATCCAATCCAGAAAAAGCCCAGGATCTGCCATCAAGTATGAGTAATATGCGAAAGAATGAGCCTCATGAGAGCAAATCCCAGAACTAACCTAGACCTAACATGAATTATTCTCTAAAATATTGATCGAAACCAGGTTTACTTGACTGCTTCAGTGTGGTCCCACATTACTACGTGATCCAAACCAGAAAAAACCCAGGATCCGTTCAACAAGTATGTGAAGAATGCGAAAGTATGAGTCTGATGAGGGAAAATCCCAGGCCTAACCTAGACCTAACATGCGTTATCATCTAAAATATTAATCGAAACCAGGTTTAGTCGACTGTTTCAGTGTGGTCCCATATTACTACGTGATCCAAACCAGAAAAAACCCAGGATCCGTTCAACAAGTATGTGAAGAATGCGAAAGTATGAGTCTGATGAGGTCAAATCCCAGACCTATCCCAAACTTAACTTGCGTTATCCTCTAAAATATTGATCGAAACCAGGTTTAATCGACTGTTTCAGCGTGGTACCACATTACTACGTGATACAATCCAGAGACAGCCCAGGATCTAGCCATGAAGTATGAGAAATATGCGAAAGTATGAGCCTGATGAGGGCAAATCCTAGACCTAACTCAAACCTAACATGAATTATTCTCAAAAATATTGATCGAAACCAGATTTACTTGACTGTTTCAGTGTGGTACCACACTACTTCGTGATCCAAACCAGAAACAGCCCACGGTCTAGCCATGAAGTATGAGAAATATGCGAAAGTATGAGCCTGATGAGGGCAAATCCTAGACCTAACCCAGACCTAACATGCGTTATTCTGTAAAATTTTTATCAAGACCAGGTTTAATTGAATGTTTCATTGTGGTACCTCATTACTACGTGATCAAAACCAGAAAAAACCCAGGATCCGTTCAACAAGTATGTGAAGAATGCGAAAGTATGAGTCTGATCAGTGAAAATCTCAGGCCTTACCTAGACCTAACTTGCGTTGTCCTCTAAAATATTGATGGAAACCAGGTTTCATTGACTGTTTCAGTGTGGTACTACATTACTACGTGATGCAATCCAGAAAAAGCCCAGGATCTAGCCATCAAGTATGAGAAATATGCGAAAGAATGAGCCTGATGAGAGCAAATCCCAGACCTAACCTAGACCTAACATGCGTTATCCTCTAAAATATTGATCGAAACGAGGTTTAATCGACTGTTTCAGTGTGGTACCACATTACTACGTGATACAATCCAGAAACAGCCCAGGATCTAGCCATGAAGTATGAGAAATATGCGAAAGGATGAGCCTGATGAGGGCAAATCCTAGACCTAACCCAAACCTAACATGCGTTATCCTCTAAAATATTTATCAAGACCAGGGTTAATTGAATGTTTTAGTGTGGTACCACATTACTACGTTATCCAATCCAGAAATAGCCCAGGATCTAGCCATGAAGTATGAGAAATATGCGAAAGTATGAGTCTGATGAGTGAAAATCCCAGGCCTAACCTAGACCTAACATGCGTTATCCTCAATAATATTGATCGAAACCAGGTTTCATTGACTGTTTCAGTGTGGTGCTACAGTACTACCTGATGCAATCTAGAAAAAGCCCAGGATCTAGCCATCAAGTATGAGAAATATGCGAAAGAATGAGCCTGATGACAGCAAATCCCAGACCTAACCTAGACCTAACATGCGTAATCGTCTAAAATATTGAGCGAAACCAGGGTTAATGGACTGTTTCAGTGTGATACCAGAGTACTACGTGATCCAAACCAGAAAAACCCAGGATCTGTTCAACAAGTATGTGAAAAACGCGAAACTGTGAGCCTGATGAGGGCAAATGTTAGACCTAACCTTGACCTAACCTGCGTTATCCTCTAAAATATCCAGACCAGGTTTCATTGAATGTTTCAGTGTGGTACCACTTTACTACGTGATCCAATCCAGAAATAGCCCAGGATCTAGCCATGAAGTATGAGAAATATGCGAAAGTAAGAGCCTGATGAGGGCAAATCCTAGACCTATCCCAGACCTAACTTGCGTTATCCTCTAAAATATTGATCGAAATCAGGTTTAATTGACTGTTTCAGCGTGGTACCACATTACTACGTGATGCAATCCAGAAACAGCCCAGGATCTAGCCATGAAGTATGAGCAAAATGCGAAAGTATGAGCCTGATGAGGGCAAATCCCTGACCTATCCCAGACCTAACATGAATTATTCTCTAAAATATTGATCAAAACCAGATATAATTGACTGTTTCAGTGTGGTCCCACATTACTACGTGATCCAAACCAGAAAAACCCAGGATCCGTTTAACAAGTATGTGAAGAATACGAAAGTATGAGTCTGATGAGTGAAAATCCCAGGCCTAACCTAGACCTAACATGAATTATTCTCTAAAATATTGATCGAAACCTGGTTTAATCGACTGTTTCAGTGTGGTACCATATTACTATGTGATCCAAACCAGAAAATAACCCAGGATCTGTTCAACGAGTATGTGAAGGGTGCGAAAGTATGAGTCTGACGAGGTCGAATCCCAGACCTATCCCAGACCTAACTTGCGTTATCCTCTAAAATATTGATCGAAACCAGGTTTAATCGACTGTTTCAGCGTGGTACCACATTACTACGTGATACAATCCAGAAACAGCCCAGGACCAAGCCATGAAGTATGTGAAATATGCGAAAGTATGAGCCTGATGAGGGCAAATCCTAGACCTAACCCAAACCTAACATGCGTTATCCTCTAAAATATTTATCAAGACCAGGTTTAATTGAATGTTTCAGTGTGGTACCACATTACTACGAGAACCAAACCAGAAAAAACCCAGGATCCGTTCAGCAAGTATGTGAAGAATGCGAAAGTATGAGTCTGATCAGTGAAAATCTCAGGCCTTACCTAGACCTAACTTGCGTTGTCCTCTAAAATATTGATCGAAACCAGGTTTAACTGACTGTTTCAGTGTTGTACTTCATTACTACGTGATGCAATCCAGAAAAAGCCCAAGATCTAGCCATCAAGTATGGGAAATATGCGAAAGAGTGTGCCTGATGGGAGCAAATCCCTGACCTAAACTAGACCTACAATGAATTATTCTCTAAAATATTGATCAAAACCAGGTTTAATTGACTGTTTCAGTGTGGCACCACATTACTACGTGATCCAATCCAGAAATAGCCCAGGATCTAGCCATGAAGTATGAGAAATATGCGAAAGTATGAGCCTGATGAGGGCAAATCCTAGACCTAACCCAGACCTAACATGCGTTATTCTCTAAAATATTTATCATGACCAGGTTTAATTGAATGTTTCAGTGTGGTACCACATTACTACGTGATCAAAACCAGAAAAAGCCCAGGATCTAGCCATCAAGTTTGAGAAATATGCGAAAGAATGAGCCTGATGAGAGCTAATCCCAGACCTAACCTAGACCTAACATGCGTTATCCTCTAAAATATTGAGCGAAACCAGGTTTAATGGACTGTTTCAGTGTGGTACCACACTACTTCGTGATCCAAACCAGAGAAAGCCCAGGATCTGTTCAAGAAGTATGTGAAAAACGCTAAACTGTGAGCCTGATGAGGGCAAATCTTAGACCTAACCCAGACCTAAGATGCGTTATCCTCTAAAATATTTATCCAGACCAGGTTTCATTGAATGTTTCAGTGTGGTACCACTTTACTACGTGATCCAATCCAGGAATAGCCCAGGATCTATCCATGAAGTATGAGAAATATGCGAAAGTAAGAGCCTGATGAGGGCAAATCCTAGACCTATCCCAGACCTAACTTGCGTCATCCTCTAAAATATTGATCGAAACCAGGTTTAATTAACTGTTTCAGCGTGGTACCACATTACTACGTGTTACAATCCAGAAACAGCCCAGGATCTAGGCATGAAGTATGAGAAATATGCGAAAGTATGAGCCTGATGAGGGCAAATCCTAGACCTAACCCAGACCTAACATGCGTTATTCTCTAAAATATTTATCAAGACCAGGTTTAATTGACTGTTTCAGTGTGGTCCCACATTACTACCTGATCCAAACCAGAAAAAACCCGGTATCTGTTCAACATGTATGAGAAATATGCGAAAGAATGAGCCTGATGAGAGCAAATCCCAGACCTAACCTAGACCTAACACGAATTATTCTCTAAAATATTGATCGAAACCAGGTTTACTTGACTGCTTCAGTGTGGTCCCACATTACTACGTGATCCAAACCAGAAAAAACCCAGGATCCGTTCAACAAGTATGTGAAGAATGCGAAAGTATGAGTCTGATGAGGGAAAATCCCAGGCCTAACCTAGACCTAACATGCGTTATCCTCTAAAATATTGATCGAAACCAGGTTTAGTCGACTGTTTCAGTGTGGTCCCACATTACTACGTGATCCAAACCAGAAAAAACCCAGGATCCGTTCAACAAGTATGTGAAGAATGCGAAAGTATGAGTCTGATGAGGTCAAATCCCAGACCTATCCCAAACTTAACTTGCGTTATCCTCTAAAATATTGATCGAAACCAGGTTTAATCGACTGTTTCAGCGTGGTACCACATTACTACGTGATACAATCCAGAAACAGCCCAGGATCTAGCCATGAAGTATGAGAAATATGCGAAAGTATGAGCCTGATGTGGGCAAATCCTAGACCTAACCCAAACCTAACATGAATTATTCTCTAAAATATTGATCGAAACCAGATTTAATTGACTGTTTCAGTGTGGTACCACACTACTTCGTGATCCAAACCAGAAACAGCCCAGGATCTAGTAATGAAGTATGAGAAATATGCGAAAGTATGAGCCTGATGAGGGCAAATCCTAGACCTAACCCAGACCTAACATACGTTATTCTGTAAAATTTTTATCAAGACCAGGTTTAATTGAATGTTTCATTGTGGTACCTCATTACTACGTGATCAAAACCAGAAAAAACCCAGGATCCGTTCAACAAGTATGTGAAGAAAGCGAAAGTATGAGTCTGATCAGTGAAAATCTCAGGCCTTACCTAGACCTAACTTGCGTTGTCCTCTAAAATATTGATGGAAACCAGGTTTCATTGACTGTTTCAGTGTGGTACTACATTACTACGTGATGCAATCCAGAAAAAGCCCAGGATCTAGCCATCAAGTATGAGAAATATGCGAAAGAATGAGCCTGATGAGAGCAAATCCCAGAACTAACCTAGACCTAACATGCGTTATCCTCTAAAATATTGAGCGAAACCAGGTTTAATGGACTGTTTCAGTGTGGTACCACACTACTTCGTGATCCAAACCAGAAAAAACCCAGGATCTGTTCAACAAGTATGTGAAAAACGCTAAACTGTGAGCCTGATGAGGGCAAATCTTAGACCTAACCCAGACCTAAGATGCGTTATCCTCTAAAATATTTATCCAGACCAGGTTTCATTGAATGTTTCAGTGTGGTACCACTTTACTACGTGATCCAATCCAGAAATAGCCCAGGATCTAGCCATGAAGTATGAGAAATATGCGAATGTATGAGCCTGATGAGGGCAAATCCCAGACCTATCCCAGACCTAACTTGCGTTGTCCTCTAAGATATTGATGGAAACCAGGTTTAATTGACTGTTTCAGTGTTGTACTTCATTACTACGTGATCCAAACCCGAAAAAACCCAGGATCTAGCCATCAAGTATGAGAAATATGCGAAAGAATGAGCCTGATGAGAGCAAATCCCAGACCTAACCTAGACCTAACATGAATTATTCTCTAAAATATTGATCGAAACCAGGTTTAATTGACTGTTTCAGTGTGGTCCCACATTACTACGTGATCCAAACCAGAAAAAACCCAGAATCCGTTCAACAAGTTTGTGAAGAATGCGAAAGTATGAGTCTGATGTGGTCAAATCCCAGGCCTAACCTAGACCTAACATGCGTTATCCTCAAAAATATTGATCGAAACCTAGTTTAATCGACTGTTTCAGTGTGGTACCACATTACTGTGTGATCCAAACCAGAAAATAACCCAGGATCTGTTCAACGAGTATGTGAAGTGTGCGAAAGTATGAGCCTGATGAGGGCAAATCTTAGACCTAACCCAGACCTAAGATGCGTTATCCTCTAAAATATTTATCCAGACCAGGTTTCATTGAATGTTTCAGTGTGGTACCACTTTACTACGTGATCCAATCCAGAAATAGCCCAGGATCTAGCCATGAAGTATAAGAAATATGCGAAAGAATGAGCCTGATGAGAGCAAATCCCAGACCTGACCTAGACCTAACATGCGTTATCCTCTAAAATATTGAGCGAAACCAGGTTTAATGGACTGTTTCAGTGTGGTACCACACTACTTCGTGATCCAAACCAGAAAAAACCCAGGATCTATTCAACAAGTATGTGAAGAACGCTAAACTGTGAGCCTGATGAGGGCAAATGTTAGACCCAACCCAGACCTAAGATGCGTTATCCTCTAAAATTTTTATCCAGACCAGGTTTCATTGAATGTTTCAGTGTGGTCCCACATTACTACGAGTTCCAAACCAGAAAAAACCCAGGATCCGTTCAACAAGTCTGTGAAGAATGCGAAAGTATGAGTCTGATGAGTGAAAATCCCAGGCCTAACCTAGACCTAACATGCGTAATCCTCTAAAATATTGATCGAAACCTGGTTTAATCGACTGTTTCAGTGTGGTACCACATTACTATGTGATCCAAACCAGAAAATAACCCAGGATCTGTTCAAGGAGTATGTGAAGTGTGCGAAAGTATGAGTCTGATGAGGTCAAATCCCAGACCTATCCCAGACCTAACTTGCGTTATCCTCAAAAATATTGACCGAAACCAGGTTTAATCGACTGTTTCAGTGTGCTACCACATTACTACGTCATCCAATCCAGAAAAAGCCCAGAAACTGGCCACCAAGTATGAGAAATATGCGAAAGTACGAGCCTGATGAGAGCAAATCCCAGACCTATCCCAGGCCTAACTCGCGTTATCCTCTAAAATATTGATCGAAACCAGGTTTAATCGACTGTTTCAGTGTGGTACCACATTACTATGTGATCCAAACCAGAAAATAACCCAGGATCTGTTCAAGGAGTTTGTGAAGTGTGCGAAAGTATGAGTCTGATGAGGTCAAATCCCAGACCTATCCCAGGCCTAACTCGCGTTATCCTCTAAAATATTGATCGAAACCAGGTTTAATCGACTGTTTCAGTGTGGTACCACATTACTATGTGATCCAAACCAGAAAATAACCCAGGATCTGTTCAAGGAGTTTGTGAAGTGTGCGAAAGTATGAGTCTGATGACGTCAAATCCCAGACCTATCCCAGACCTAAGATGCGTTTACCTCTAAAATATTTATCCAGACCAGGTTTCATAGAATGTTTCAGTGTGGTACCACATTACTACGTTATCCAATCCAGACATAGCACAGGATCTAGCCATGAAGTATGAGAAATATACGAAAGTAAGAGCCTGATGAGGGCAAATCCTAGACCTATCCCAGACCTAACTTGCGATATCCTCTAAAATATTGATCGAAACCAGGTTTAATAGACTGTTTCAGCGTGGTACCACATTACTACGTGATACAATCCAGAAACAGCCCAGGATCTAGCCTTGAAGTATGAGAAATATGCGAAAGTATGAGCCTGATGAGGGCAAATCCTAAACCTAATCCAGACCTAGCATGCGTTATCCTCTAAAATACTTATCAAGTCCAGGTTTAATTGATTGTTTCAGTGTGGTCCCACATTACTACGTGATCCAAACCAGAAAAAACCCAGGATCTGTTCAACATGTATGAGAAATATGCGAAAGAATGAGCCTGATGAGAGAAAATCCCAGACCTAACATAGACCTAACATGAATTATTCTCTAAAATATTGATCGAAACCAGGTTTAATTGACCGTTTCAGTGTGGTCCCACATTACTACGTGATCCAAACCAGAAAAAACCCAGGATCCGTTCAACAAGTATGTGAAGAATGCGAAAGTATGAGTCTGATGAGTGAAAATCCCAGGCCTAACCTATATCTAACATGCGTTGTCCTCTAAGATATTGATGAAAACCAGGTTTACTTGACTGTTTCAGTGTGGTACCACATTACTATGTGATCCCAACCAGAAAATAACCCAGGATCTGTTCAACGAGTATGTGAAGTGTGCGAAAGTATGAGTCTGATGACGTCAAATCCCAGACCAATCCCAGACTTAACTTGCGTTATCCTCTAAAATATTGGTCGAAAACAGGTTTAATCAACTGTTTCAGTGTGGTACCACATTACTACGTGATCCAAACCAGAAAAAACCCAGGATCTAGCCATCAAGTATGAGAAATATGCGAAAGAATGAACCTGATGAGAGCAAATCCCAGACCTAACCTAGACCTTACATGCGTTATCCTCTAAAATATTGAGCGAAACCAGGTTTAATGGACTGTTTCAGTGTGGTACCACACTACTTCGTGATCCAAACCAGAAAAAACCCTGGATCTGTTCAACAAGTATGTGAAAAACGCTAAACTGTGAGCCTGATGGGGGCAAATCTTAGACCTAACCCAGACCTAAGATGCGTTAACCTCTAAAATATTTATCCAGACCAGGTTTCATTGAATGTTTCAGTGTGGTACCACTTTACTACGTGATCCAATCCAGAAATAGCACAGGATCTAGCCATGAGGTATGAGAAATATGCGAATGTAAGAGCCTGATGAGGACAAATCCTAGACCTATCCCAGACCTAACTTGCGATATCCTCTAAAATATTGATCGAAACCAGGTTTAATTGACTGTTTCAGCGTGGTACCACATTACTACGTGATAGAATCCAGAAACAGCCCAGGATCTAGCCTTGAAGTATGAGAAATATGCGAAAGTATGAGCCTGACGAGGGCAAATCCTAAACCTAATCCAGACCTAGCATGCCTTATCCTCTAAAATATTTATCAAGACCAGGTTTAATTGATTGTTTCAGTGTGGTCCCACATTACCACGTGATCCAAACCAGAAAATACCCAGGATCTGTTTAACATGTATGAGAAATATGCGAAAGAATGAGCCTGATGAGAGAAAATCCCAGACCTAACATAGACATGAATTATTCTCTAAAATATTGATCGAAACCAGGTTTAATTGACTGTTTCAGTGTGGTCCCACATTACTACGTGACCCAAACCAGAAATAACCCAGGATCCGTTCAACAAGTATGTGAAGAATGCGAAAGTATGAGCCTGATGAGGGCAAATCCCAGACATATCCCAGACCTAACTTGCGTTGTCCTCTAAGATATTGATGAAAACCAGGTTTAATTGACTGTTTCAGTGTTGTACTTCATTACTACGTGATGCAATCCAGAAAAAGCCCAGGATCTAGCCACCAAGTATGAGAAATATGCGAAAGAATGAGCCTGATGAGAGCAAATCCCAGACCTAACCTAGACCTAACATGCGTCATCCTCTAAAATATTGAGCGAAACCAGGTTTAATGGACTGTTTCAGTGTGGTACCACACTACTTCGTGATCCAAACCAGAGAAAGCCCAGGATCTGTTTTAGAAGTATGTGAAAAACGCTAAACCGTGAGCCTGACGAGGGCAAATCTTAGACCTAACCCAGACCTAAGATGCGTTATCCTCTAAAATATTTATCCAGACCAGGTTTCATTGAATGTTTCAGTGTGGTACCACTTTACTACCTGATACAATCCAGAAACAGCCCAGGATCTAGCCATGAAGTATGAGAAATATGCGAAAGTATGAGCCTGATGAGGGCAAATCCTAGACCTAACCCAAACCTAACATGCGTTATCCTCTAAAATATTTATCAAGAAAAGGTTTAATTGAATGTTTCAGTGTGGTACCACATTACTACGTGAACCAAACCAGAAAAAACCCAGGATCCGTTCAACAAGTATGTTAAAACTGCGACAGTATGACCCTGATGCGGGCAAATCCCAGGCCTAACCAAGACCTAACATGCGTTGTCCTCTAGAATATTGATGGAGACCAGGTTTAATTGACTGTTTCAGTGTTGTACTTCATTACTACGTGATGCAATCCAGAAAAAGCCCAGGATCTAGCCATCAAGTATGAGAAATATGCGAAAGAATGAGCCTGATGAGAGCAAATCCCAGACCTAACCTAGACCTAACATGCGTTATCCTCTAAAATATTGAGCGAAACCAGGTTTAATGGACTGTTTCAGTGTGGTACCACACTACTTCGTGATCCAAACCAGAGAAAGCCCAGGATCTGTTTTAGAAGTATGTGAAAAACGCTAAACTGTTAGCCTCACGAGGGCAAATCTTAGACCTAACCCAGACCTAACTTGCGTCATCCTCTAAAATACTGATCGAAACCAGGTTTAATTGACCGTTTCAGTGTGGTACCGCATTACTACGTGATACAATCCAGAAAGAGCCCAGGATCTAGCCATGAAGTATGAGAAATATGCGAAAGTATGAGCCTGATGAGAGCAAATCCTAGACCTAACCCAGACCTAACATGCGTAATCCTTTAAAATATTTATCAAGATCTGGTTTAATTGATTGTTTCAGTGTGGTCCCACTTTACTACGTGATCCAAACCAGAAAAAACGCAGTATCTGTTCAACATGTATGAGAAATATGCGAAAGAATGAGCCTGATGAGAGCAAATCCCAGACCTAACGTAGACCTAACATGAATTATTCTCTAAAATATTGATCGAAACCAGGTTTACTTGACTGCTTCAGTGTGGTCCCACAATACTACGTAATCCAAACCAGAAAAAACCCAGGATCCGTTCAACAAGTATGTGAAGAATGCGAAAGTATGAGTCTGATGAGGGAAAATCCCTGGCCTAACCTAGACCTAACATGCGTCATCCTCTAAAATATTGATCGAAAACAGGTTTAGTCGACTGTTTCAGTGGGGTCCCACATTACTACGTGATCCAAACCAGAAAAAACCCAGGATCCGTTCAACAAGTATGTGAAGAATGCGAAAGTATGAGTCTGATGAGGTCAAATCCCAGACCTATCCCAGACGTAACTTGCGTTATCCTCTAAAATATTTATGAAAACCGGGTTTCATTGACTGTTTCAGTGTGGTACCACATTACTACGTGATCCAAACCAGAAAAAACCCAGGATCCGTTCAACAAGTATGTGAAGAATGCGAAAGTATGAGTCTGATGAGTGAAAATCCCAGGCCTAACCTAGACCTAACATGCGTGGTCCTCTAAAATATTGATGGAAACCAGGTTTCATTGACTGTTTCAGTGTGGTACCACAATACTACGTGATCCAAACCAGAAAAAACCCAGGATCAGTTCAACAAGTATGTGAAGAATGCGAAAGTATGAGTCTGATGAGTGTAATTCCCAGGGCTAACCTAGACCTAACATGCGTTGTCCTCTAAAATATTGATGGAAACCAGGTTTCATTGTCTGTTTCAGTGTGGTACTACATTACTACGTGATGCAATCCAGAAAAAGCCCAGGATCTAGCCATCAAGTATGAGAAATATGCGAAAGAATGAGCCTGATGAGAGCAAATCCCAGACCTAACCTAGACCTAACATGCGTTATCCTCTAAAATATTGAGCGAAACCAGGTTCAATTGACTGTTTCAGCGTGGTACCACATTACTACGTGATACAATCCAGAAACAGCCCAGGATCTAGCCATGAAGTATGAGAAATATGCGAAAGTATGAGCCTGATGAGGGCAAATCCTAGACCTAACCCAAACCTAACATGCGTTATCCTCTAAAATATTTATCAAGACCAGGTTTAATTCAATGTTTCAGTGTGGCACAACATTACTACGTGAACCAAACCAGAAAAAACCCAGGATCCGGTCAACAAGTATGTTAAAACTGCGACAGTATGACCCTGATGAGGGCAAATCCCAGGCCTAACCTAGACCTAACATGCGTTGTCCTCTAAAATATTGATGGAAACCAGGTTTAATTAACTGTTTCAGTGTTGTACTTCATTACTACGTGATGCAATCCAGAAAAAGCCCAGGATCTAGCCATCAAGTATGAGAAATATGCGAAAGAATGATCCTGATGAGAGCAAATCCCAGACCTAACCTAGGCCTAACATGAATTATTCTCTAAAATATTGATCGAAACCAGGTTTAATTGACTGTTTCAGTGTTGTACTTCATTACTACGTGATGCAATCCAGAAAAAGCCCAGGATCTAGCCATCAAGTATGAGAAATATGCGAAAGAATGAGCCTGATGAGAGTAAATCCCTGACCTAACCTAGACCTAACATGAATTATTCTCTAAATTATTGATCGAAACCAGGATTAATTGACTGTTTCAGTGTGGTCCCACATTACTACGTGACCCAAACCAGAAATAACCCAGGATCCGTTCAACAAGTATGTGATGAATGCGAAAGTATGAGTCTGATCAGTGAAAATCTCAGGCCTTACCTAGACCTAACTTGCGTTGTCCTCTAAAATATTGATGAAAACCGGGTTTCATTGACTGTTTCAGTGTGGTACCACATTACTACGTGATCCAAACCAGAAAAAACCCAGGATCCGTTCAACAAGTATGTGAAGAATGCGAAAGTATGAGTCTGATGAGTGAAAATCCCAGGCCTAACCTAGACCTAACATGCGTTGTCCTCTAAAATATTGATGGAAACCAGGTTTCATTGACTGTTTCAGTGTGGTACCACAATACTACGTGATCCAAACCAGAAAAAACCCAGGATCAGTTCAACAAGTATGTGAAGAATGCGAAAGTATGAGTCTGATGAGTGTAATTCCCAGGGCTATCCTAGACCTAACATGCGTTGTCCTCTAAAATATTGATGGAAACCAGGTTTCATTGTCTGTTTCAGTGTGGTACTACATTACTACGTGATGCAATCCAGAAAAAGCCCAGGATCTAGCCTTCAAGTATGAGAAATATGCGAAAGAATGAGCCTGATGAGAGCAAATCCCAGACCTAACCTAGACCTAACATGCGTTATCCTCTAAAATATTGAGCGAAACCAGGTTTAATTGACTGTTTCAGCGTGGTACCACATTACTACGTGATACAATCCAGAAACAACCCAGGATCTAGCCATGAAGTATGAGAAATATGCGAAAGTATGAGCCTGATGAGGGCAAATCCTAGACCTAACCCAAACCTAACATGCGTTATCCTCTAAAATATTTATCAAGACCAGGTTTAATTCAATGTTTCAGTGTGGTACAACATTACTACGTGAACCAAACCAGAAAAAACCCAGGATCCGTTCAACAAGTATGTTAAAACTGCGACAGTATGACCCTGATGAGGGCAAATCCCAGGCCTAACCTAGACCTAACATGCGTTGTCCTCTAAAATATTGATGGAAACCAGGTTTAATTGACTGTTTCAGTGTTGTACTTCATTACTACGTGATGCAATCCAGAAAAAGCCCAGGATCTAGCCATCAAGTATGAGATATATGCGAAAGAATGAGCCTGATGGGAGCAAATCCCAGACCTAACCTAGACCTAACATGAATTATTCTCTAAAATATTGATCGAAACCAGGTTTAATTGACTGTTTCAGTGTGGTCCCACATTACTACGTGACCCAAACCAGAAATAACCCAGAATCCGTTCAACAAGTATGTGATGAATGCGAAAGTATGAGTCTGATGAGTGAAAATCCCAGTCCAAACCTAGACCTAACATGCGTTATCCTCTAAAATATTGATCCAAACCAGGTTTAATGGACTGTTTCAGCGTGGTACCACACTTCTACGTGATCCAAACCAGAAAAAACCCAGGATCTCTTCGACAAGTATGTGAAAAACGCGAAAGTATGAGCCTGATGAGGGCAAATCCCAGACATATCCCAGACCTAACTTGCGTTGTCCTCCAAGATATTGAAGAAAACCAGGTTTAATTGACTGTTCCAGTGTTGTACTTCATTACTACGTGATGCAATCCAGAAAAAGCCCAGGATCTAGCCATCAAGTATGAGAAATATGCGAAAGTATGAGCCTGATGAGAGCAAATCCCAGACCTAACCTAGACCTAACATGCGTTATCCTCTAAAATATTGAGCGAAACCAGGTTTAATGGACTGTTTCAGTGTGGTACCACACTACTTCGTGATCCAAACCAGAGAAAGCCCAGGATCTGTTCACGAAGTATGTGAAAAACGCTAAACTGTGAGCCTGATGAGAGCAAATCCCAGACCTAACCTAGACCTAACATGCGTTATCCTCTAAAATATTGAGCGAAACCAGGTTTAATGGACTGTTTCAGTGTGGTACCATACTACTTCGTGATCCAAACCAGAGAAAGCCCAGGATCTGTTCAAGAAGTATGTGAAAAACGCTAAACTGTGAGCCTGATGAGGGCAAATCTTAGACCTAACCCAGACCTAAGATGCATTATCCTCTAAAATATTTATCCAGACCAGGTTTCATTGAATGTTTCAGTGTGGAACCACTTTACTACCTGATACAATCCAGAAACAGCCCAGGATCTAGCCATGGAGTATGAAAAATATGCGAAAGTATGAGCCTGATGAGGGCAAATCCTAGACCTAACCCAGACCTAACATGCGTTATTCTCTAAAATATTTATCAAGACCAGGTTTAATTGAATGTTTCAGTGTGGTACCACATTACTACGTGATCAAAACCAGAAAAAACCCAGAATCCGTTCAACAAGTATGTGAAGAATGCGAAAGTATGAGTCTGATCAGTGAAAATCTCAGGCCTTACCTAGACCTAACTTGCGTTGTCCTCTAAAATATTGATGGAAACCAGGTTTCATTGACTGTTTCAGTGTGGTACTACATTACTACGTGATGCAATCCAGAAAAAGCCCAGGATCTGTTTTAGAAGTATGTGAAAAACGCTAAACTGTGAGCCTGACGAGGGAAAATCTTAGACCTAACCCAGACCTAAGATGCGTTATCCTCTAAAATATTGATCGAAAACAGGTTTAGTCGACTGTTTCAGCGTGGTAGCACATTACTACGTGATACAATCCAGAAACAGCCCAGGATCTAGCCATGAAGTATGAGAAATATGCGAAAGTATGAGCCTGATGAGAGCAAATCCTAGACCTAACCCAGACCTAACATGCGTAATCCTCTAAAATATTGATCGAAACCAGGTTTAATTGACCGTTTCAGTGTGGTACCACATAACTACGTGATCCAAACCAGAAAAAACCCAGGATCCGTTCAACAAGTATGTGAAAAATGCGAAAGTATGAGTCCGATCAGTGAAAATCTCAGGCCTTACCTAGACCTAACTTGCGTTGTCCACTAAAATATTGATGAAAACCGGGTTTCATTGACTGTTTCAGTGTGGTACCACATTACTACGTGATCCAAACCAGAAAAAACCCAGGATCCGTTCAACAAGTATGTGAAGAATGCGAAAGTATGAGTCTGATGACGTCAAATCCCAGACCTATCCTAGACCTAACTTGCGTTATCTTCTAAAATATTGATCGAAACCAGGTTTAATCGAATATTTCAGTGTGGTACCACATTACTATGTGATCCAAACCAGAAAATAACCCAGGATCTGTTCAAGGAGTATGTGAAGTGTGCGAAAGAATGAGTCTGATGAGGTCAAATCCCAGACCTATCCCAGACCTAACTTGCGTTATCCTCTAAAATATTGATCGAAACCAGGTTTAATCGACTGTTTCAGTGCGGTACCACATTACTACGTGATCCAAACCAGAAAAAACCCAGGATCAGTTCAACAAGTATGTGAAGAATGCGAAAGTATGAGTCCGATCAGTGAAAATCTCAGGCCTTACATAGACCTAACTTGCGTTGTCCTCTAAAATATTGATGAAAACCGGGTTTCATTGACTGTTTCAGTGTGGTATGACACTACTACGTGACCCAAACCTGAAAAATCCAGGATCGGTTCAACAAGTATGTGAAAAACGCGAAAGTATGAGCCTGATGAGGGCAAATCTCAGACCTATCCCAGACCTAACTTGCGTCATCCTCTAAAATATTGATCGAAACCAGGTTTAATTGACCGTTTCAGTGTGGTACCACATTACTACGTGATCCAAACCAGAAAAAACCCAGGATCCGTTCAACAAGTATGTGAAAAATGCGAAAGTATGAGTCCGATCAGTGAAAATCTCAGGCCTTACCTAGACCTAACTTGCGTTGTCCTCTAAAATATTGATGAAAACCGGGTTTCATTGACTGTTTCAGTGTGGTACCACATTACTACGTGATCCAAACCAGAAAAAACCCAGGATCCGTTCAACAGGTATGTGAAGAATGCGAAAGTATGAGTCTGATGAGTGAAAATCCCAGGCCTAACCTATACCTAACATGCGTTGTCCTCTAAAATATTGATGGAAACCAGGTTTCATTGACTGTTTCAGTGTGGTACTACATTACTACGTGATGCAATCCAGAAAAAGCCCAGGATCTAGCCATCAAGTATGAGAAATATGCGAAAGAATGAGCCTGATGAGAGCAAATCCCAGACCTAACCTAGACCTAACATGCGTTATCCTCTAAAATATTGAGCGAAACCAGGTTTAATAGACTGTTTCAGTGTGGTCCCACATTACTACGCGATTCAAACCAGAAAAAACCCAGGATCTGTACAACAAGTATGTGAAAAACGCGAAACTGTGAGCCTGATGAGAGCAAATCCCAGACCTAACCTAGACCTTACATGCGTTATCCTCTAAAATATTGAGCGAAACCAGGTTTAATGGACTGTTTCAGTGTGGTACCACACTACTTCGTGATCCAAACCAGAAAATAACCCAGGATCTAGCCATCAAGTATGAGAAATATGCGAAAGAATGAACCTGATGAGAGCAAATCCCAGAACTAACCTATACCTTACATGCGTTATCCTCTAAAATATTGAGCGAAACCAGGTTTAATGGACTGTTTCAGTGTGGTACCACACTACTTCGTGATCCAAACCAGAAAAAACCCAGGATCTGTTCAACAAGTATGTGAAAAACGCGAAAGTATGAGCCTGATGAGGGCAAATCCCAGACATATCCCAGACCTAACTTGCGTTGTCCTCTAAGATATTGATGAAAACCAGGTTTAATTGACTGTTTCAGTGTTGTACTTCATTACTACGTGATGCAATCCAGAAAAAGCCCAGGATCTAGCCACCAAGTATGAGAAATATGCGAAAGAATGAGCCTGATGAGAGCAAATCCCAGACCTAACCTAGACCTAACATGCGTTATCCTCTAAAATATTGAGCGAAACCAGGTTTAATGGACTGTTTCAGTGTGGTACCACACTACTTTGTGATCCAAACCCGAAAAAACCCAGGATCTAGCCATCAAGTATGAGAAATATGCGAAAGAATGAGCCTGATGAGAGCAAATCCCAGACCTAACCTAGACCTAACATGAATTATTCTCTAAAATATTGATCGAAACCAGGTTTAATTGACTGTTTCAGTGTGGTCCCACATTACTACGTGATCCAAACCAGAAAAAACCCAGAATCCGTTCAACAAGTTTGTGAAGAATGCGAAAGTATGAGTCTGATGAGGTCAAATCCCAGGCCTAACCTAGACCTAACATGCGTTATCCTCAAAGATATTGATCGAAACCTAGTTTAATCGACTGTTTCAGTGTGGTACCACATTACTGTGTGATCCAAACCAGAAAATAACCCAGGATCTGTTCAACGAGTATGTGAAGTGTGCGAAAGTATGAGCCTGATGAGGGCAAATCTTAGACCTAACCCAGACCTAAGATGCGTTATCCTCTAAAATATTTATCCAGACCAGGTTTCATTGAATGTTTCAGTGTGGTACCACTTTACTACGTGATCCAATCCAGAAATAGCCCAGGATCTAGCCATGAAGTATAAGAAATATGCAAAAGAATGAGCGTGATGAGAGCAAATCCCAGACCTGACCTAGACCTAACATGCGTTATCCTCTAAAATATTGAGCGAAACCAGGTTTAATGGACTGTTTCGGTGTGGTACCACACTACTTCGTGATCCAAACCAGAAAAAACCCAGGATCTGTTCAACAAGTATGTGAAGAACGCTAAACTGTGAGCCTGATGAGGGCAAATCTTAGACCTAACCCAGACCTAAGATGCGTTATCCTCTAAAATTTTTATCCAGACCAGGTTTCATTGAATGTTTCAGTGTGGTCCCACATTACTACGAGTTCCAAACCAGAAAAAACCCAGGATCCGTTCAACAAGTCTGTGAAGAATGCGAAAGTATGAGTCTGATGAGTGAAAATCCCAGGCCTAACCTAGACCTAACATGCGTAATCCTCTAAAATATTGATGGAAACCTGGTTTAATCGACTGTTTCAGTGTGGTACCACATTACTATGTGATCCAAACCAGAAAATAACCCAGGATCTGTTCAAGGAGTATGTGAAGTGTGCGAAAGTATGAGTCTGATGAGGTCAAATCCCAGACCTATCCCAGACCTAACTTGCGTTATCCTCAAAAATATTGATCGAAACCAGGTTCAATCGACTGTTTCAGTGTGGTACCACATTACTACGTGATCCAAACCAGAAAAAACCGAGGATCCGTTCAAAAAGTATGTGAGGAATGCGAAAGTATGAGTCTGATGAGTGAAAATCCCAGTCCTAACCTAGACCTAACTTGCGTTATCCTCTAAAATATTGATCGAAACCAGGTTTAATCGAATATTTCAGTGTGGTACCACATTACTATGTGATCCAAACCAGAAAATAACCCAGGATCTGTTCAAGGAGTATGTGAAGTGTGCGAAAGTATGAGTCTGATGAGGTCAAATCCCAGACCTATCCCAGACCTAACTTACGTTATCCTCTAAAATATTGATCGAAACCAGGTTTAATCGACTGTTTCAGTGCGGTACCACATTACTACGTGATCCAAACCAGAAAAAACCCAGGATCAGTTCAACAAGTATGTGAAGAATGCGAAAGTATGAGTCCGATCAGTGAAAATCTCAGGCCTTACCTAGACCTAACTTGCGTTGTCCTCTAAAATATTGATCGAAACCAAGTTTAATCGACTGTTTCAGTGTGGTACCACATTACTTCGTGATCCAAACCAGAAAATAACCCAGGATCTAGCCATCAAGTATGAGAAATATGCGAAAGAATGAACCTGATGAGAGCAAATCCCAGCCCTAACCTAGACCTAACATGCGTTATCCTCTAAAATATTGAGCGAAACCAGGTTTAATAGACTGTTTCAGTGTGGTCCCACATTACTACGCGATTCAAACCAGAAAAAACCCAGGATCTGTACAACAAGTATATGAAAAACGCGAAACTGTGAGCCTGATGAGAGCAAATCCCAGACCTAACCTAGACCTTACATGCGTTATCCTCTAAAATATTGAGCGAAACCAGGTTTAATGGACTGTTTCAGTGTGGTACCACACTACTTCGTGATCCAAACCAGAAAATAACCCAGGATCTAGCCATCAAGTATGAGAAATATGCGAAAGAATGAACCTGATGAGAGCAAATCCCAGAACTAACCTAGACCTTACATGCGTTATCCTCTAAAATATTGAGCGAAACCAGGTTTAATGGACTGTTTCAGTGTGGTACCACACTACTTCGTGATCCGAACCAGAAAAAACCCAGGATCTGTTCAACAAGTATGTGAAAAACGCGAAAGTATGAGCCTGATGAGGGCAAATCCCAGACATATCCCAGACCTAACTTGCGTTGTCCTCTAAGATATTGATGAAAACCAGGTTTAATTGACTGTTTCAGTGTTGTACTTCATTACTACGTGATGCAATCCAGAAAAAGCCCAGGATCTAGCCACCAAGTATGAGAAATATACGAAAGAATGAGCCTGATGAGAGCAAATCCCAGACCTAACCTAGACCTAACATGCGTTATCCTCTAAAATATTGAGCGAAACCAGGTTTAATGGACTGTTTCAGTGTGGTACCACACTACTTCGTGATCCAAACCAGAAAAAACCCAGGATCCGTTCAACAAGTATGTGAAAAATGCGAAAGTATGAGTCCGATCAGTGAAAATCTCAGGCCTTACCTAGACCGAACTTGCGTTGTCCTCTAAAATATTGATGAAAACCGGGTTTCATTGACTGTTTCAGTGTGGTACCACATTACTACGTGATCCAAACCAGAAAAAACCCAGGATCCGTTCAACAAGTATGTGAAGAATGCGAAAGTATGAGTCTGATGAGTGAAAATCCCAGGCCTAACCTATACCTAACATGCGTTGTCCTCTAAAATATTGATGGAAACCAGGTTTCATTGTCTGTTTCAGTGTGGTACTACATTACTACGTGATGCAATCCAGAAAAAGCCCAGGATCTAGCCATCAAGTATGAGAGATATGCGAAAGAATGAACCTGATGAGAGCAAATCCCAGAACTAACCTAGACCTTACATGCGTTATCCTCTAAAATATTGAGCGAAACCAGGTTTACTTGACTGTTTCAGTGTGGTACCACATTACTATGTGATCCCAACCAGAAAATAACCCAGGATCTGTTCAACGAGTATGTGAAGTGTGCGAAAGTATGAGTCTGATGACGTCAAATCCCAGACCAATCCCAGACTTAGCTTGCGTTATCCTCTAAAATATTGATCGAAAACAGGTTTAATCAACTGTTTCAGTGTGGTACCACATTACTACGTGATCCAAACCAGAAAAAACCCATGATCTAGCCATCAAGTATGAGAAATATGCGAAAGAATGAACCTGATGAGAGCAAATCCCAGACCTAACCTAGACCTTACATGCGTTATCCTCTAAAATATTGAGCGAAACCAGGTTTAATGGACTGTTTCAGTGTGGTACCACACTACTTCGTGATCCAAACCAGAAAAATCCCTGGATCTGTTCAACAAGTATGTGAAAAACGCTAAACTGTGAGCCTGATGGGGGCAAATCTTAGACCTAACCCAGACCTAAGATGCGTTAACCTCTAAAATATTTATCCAGACCAGGTTTCATTGAATGTTTCAGTGTGGTACCACTTTACTACGTGATCCAATCCAGAAATAGCACAGGATCTAGCCATGAAGTATGAGAAATATGCGAATGTAAGAGCCTGACGAGGGCAAATCCTAGACCTATCCCAGACCTAACTTGCGATATCCTCTAAAATATTGATCGAAACCAGGTTTAATTGACTGTTTCAGCGTGGTACCACATTACTACGTGATACAATCCAGAAACAGCCCAGGATCTAGCCTTGAAGTATGAGAAATATGCGAAAGTATGAGCCTGACGAGGGCAAATCCTAAACCTAACCCAGACCTAGCATGCCTTATCCTCTAAAATATTTATCAAGACCAGGTTTAATTGATTGTTTCAGTGTGGTCCCACATTACCACGTGATCCAAACCAGAAAATACCCAGGATCTGTTCAACATGTATGAGAAATATGCGAAAGAATGAGCCTGATGAGAGAAAATCCCAGACCTAACATAGACCTAACATGAATTATTCTCTAAAATATTGATCGAAACCAGGTTTAATTGACTGTTTCAGTGTGGTCCCACATTACTACGTGACCCAAACCAGAAATAACCCAGGATCCGTTCAACAAGTATGTGAAGAATGCGAAAGTATGAGTCTGATGAGTGAAAATCCCAGGCCAAACCTAGACCTAACATGCGTTATCCTCTAAAATATTGATCCAAACCAGGTTTAATGGACTGTTTCAGCGTGGTACCACACTACTACGTGATCCAAACCAGAAAAAACCCAGGATCTCTTCAACAAGTATGTGAAAAACGCGAAAGTATGAGCCTGATGAGGGCAAATCCCAGACATATCCCAGACCTAACTTGCGTTGTCCTCTAAGATATTGATGAAAACCAGGTTTAATTGACTGTTTCAGTGTTGTACTTCATTACTACGTGATGCAATCCAGAAAAAGCCCAGGATCTAGCCACCAAGTATGAGAAATATGCGAAAGAATGAGCCTGATGAGAGCAAATCCCAGACCTAACCTAGACCTAACATGCGTTATCCTTTAAAATATTGAGCGAAACCAGGTTTAATGGACTGTTTCAGTGTGGTACCACACTACTTCGTGAGCCAAACCAGAGAAAGCCCAGGATCTGTTTTAGAAGTATGTGAAAAACGCTAAACTGTGAGCCTGACGAGGGCAAATCTTAGACCTAACCCAGACCTAAGATGCGTTATCCTCTAAAATATTTATCCAGACCAGGTTTCATTGAATGTTTCAGTGTGGTACCACTTTACTACCTGATACAATCCAGAAACAGCCCAGGATCTAGCCATGAAGTATGAGAAATATGCGAAAGTATGAGCCTGATGAGGGCAAATCCTAGACCTAACCCAAACCTAACATGCGTTATCCTCTAAAATATTTATCAAGAAAAGGTTTAATTGAATGTTTCAGTGTGGTACCACATTACTACATGAACCAAACCAGAAAAAACCCAGGATCCGTTCAACAAGTATGTTAAAACTGCGACAGTATGACCCTGATGAGGGCAAATCCCAGGCCTAACCTAGACCTAACATGCGTTGTCCTCTAGAATATTGATGGAGACCAGGTTTAATTGACTGTTTCAGTGTTGTACTTCATTACTACGTGATGCAATCCAGAAAAAGCCCAGGATCTAGCCATCAAGTATGAGAAATATGCGAAAGAATGAGCCTGATGAGAGCAAATCCCAGACCTAACCTAGACCTAACATGCGTTATCCTCTAAAATATTGAGCGAATCCAGGTTTAATGGACTGTTTCAGTGTGGTACCACACTACTTCGTGATCCAAACCAGAGAAAGCCCAGGATCTGTTTTAGAAGTATGTGAAAAACGCTAAACTGTGAGCCTGACGAGGGCAAATCTTAGACCTAACCCAGACCTAACTTGCGTCATCCTCTAAAATATTGATCGAAACCAGGTTTAATTGACCGTTTCAGTGTGGTACCACATTACTACGTGATACAATCCAGAAAGAGCCCAGGATCTAGCCATGAAGTATGAGAAATATGCGAAAGAATGAGCCTGATGAGAGTAAATCCCTGACCTAACCTAGACTTAACATGAATTATTCTCTAAAATATTGATCGAAACCAGGATTAATTGACTGTTTCAGTGTGGTCCCACATTACTACGTGACCCAAACCAGAAATAACCCAGGATCCGTTCAACAAGTATGTGATGAATGCGAATGTATGAGTCTGATCAGTGAAAATCTCAGGCCTTACCTAGACCTAACTTGCGTTGTCCTCTAAAATATTGATGAAAACCGGGTTTCATTGACTGTTTCAGTGTGGTACCACATAACTACGTGATCCAAACCAGAAAAAACCCAGGATCCGTTCAACAAGTATGTGAAGAATGCGAAAGTATGAGTCTGATGAGTGTAATTCCCAGGTCTAACCTAGACCTAACATGCGTTGTCCTCTAAAATATTGATGGAAACCAGGTTTCATTGTCTGTTTCAGTGTGGTACTACATTACTACGTGATGCAATCCAGAAAAAGCCCAGGATCTAGCCATCAAGTATGAGTAATATGCGAAAGAATGAGCCTGATGAGAGCAAATCCCAGACCTAACCTAGACCTAACATGCGTTATCCTCTAAAATATTGAGCGAAACCAGGTTTAATTGACTGTTTCAGCGTGGTACCACATTACTACGTGATACAATCCAGAAACAGCCCAGGATCTAGCCATGAAGTATGAGAAATATGCGAAAGTATGAGCCTGATGAGGGCAAATCCTAGACCTAACCCAAACCTAACATGCGTTATCCTCTAAAATATTTATCAAGACCAGGTTTAATTCAATGTTTCAGTGTGGTACAACATTACTATGTGAACCAAACCAGAAAATACCCAGGATCCGTTCAACAAGTATGTTAAAACTGCGACAGTATGACCCTGATGAGGGCAAATCCCAGGCCTAACCTAGACCTAACATGCGTTGTCCTCTAAAATATTGATGGAAACCAGGTTTAATTGACTGTTTCAGTGTTGTACTTCATTACTACGTGATGCAATCCAGAAAAAGCCCAGGATCTAGCCATCAAGTATGAGAAATATGCGAAAGAATGAGCCTGATGAGAGTAAATCCCTGACCTAACCTAGACCTAACATGAATTATTCTCTAAAATATTGATCGAAACCAGGTTTAATTGACTGTTTCAGTGTGGTCCCACATTACTACGTGACCCAAACCAGAAATAACCCAGGATCCGTTCAACAAGTATGTGATGAATGCGAAAGTATGAGTCTGATCAGTGAAAATCTCAGGCCTTACCTATACCTAACTTGCGTTGTCCTCTAAAATATTGATGGAAACCAGGTTTCATTGACTGTTTCAGTGTGGTACTACATTACTACGTGATGCAATCCAGAAAAAGCCCAGGATCTAGCCATCAAGTATGAGAAATATGCGAAAGAATGAGCCTGATGAGAGCAAATCCCAGAACTGACCTAGACCTAACATGAATTATTCTCTAAAATATTGATCGAAACTAGGTTTAATTGACCGTTTCAGTGTTGTACTTCATTACTACGTGATGCAATCTAGAGAAAGCCCAGGATCTAGCCATCAAGTATGAGAGATATGCGAAAGAATGAGCCTGATGAGAGTAAATCCCTGAGCTAACCTAGACCTAACATGAATTATTCTCTAAAATATTGATCGAAACCAGGTTTAATTGACTGTTTCAGTGTGGTCCCACATTACTACGTGACCCAAACCAGAAATAACCCAGAATCCGTTCAACAAGTATGTGATGAATGCGAAAGTATGAGTCTGATGATGAATATCCCAGTCCAAACCTAGACCTAACATGCGTTATCCTCTAAAATATTGATCCAAACCAGGTTTCATTGAATGTTTCAGTGTGGCACCACTTTACTACCTGATACAATCTAGAAACAGCCCAGGATCTAGCCATGAAGTATGAGAAATATGCGAAAGTATGAGCCTGATGAGGGCAAATCCTAGACCTAACCCAGACCTAACATGCGTTATTCTCTAAAACATTTGTCAAGACCAGGTTTAATTGAATGTTTCAGTGTGGTACCACATTACTACGTGATCAAAACCAGAAAAAACCCAGAATCCGTTCAACAAGTATGTGAAGAATGTGAAAGTATGAGTCTGATCAGTGAAAATCTCAGGCCTTACCTAGACCTAACTTGCGTTGTCCTCTAAAATATTGATGGAAACCAGGTTTCATTGACTGTTTCAGTGTGGTACTACATTACTACGTGATGCAATCCAGAAAAAGCCCAGGATCTAGCCATCAAGTATGAGAAATATGCGAAAGAATGAGCCTGATGAGAGCAAATCCCAGACCTAACCTAGACCTAACATGCGTTATCCTCTAAAATATTGAGCGAAACCAGGTTTAATGGACTGTTTCAGTGTGGTACCATACTGCTTCGTGATCCAAACCAGAGAAAGCCTAGGATCTGTTCAAGAAGTATGTGAAGAGCGCTAAACTGTGAGCCTGATGAGGGCAAATCTTACACCTAACCCAGACCTAAGATGCATTATCCTCTAAAATATTTATCCAGACCAGGTCTCATTGAATGTTTCAGTGTGGAACCACTTTACTACCTGATACAATCCAGAAACAGCCCAGGATCTAGCCATGGAGTATGAGAAATATGCGAAAGTATGAGCCTGATGAGGGCAAATCCTAGACCTAACCCAGACCTAACATGCGTTATTCTCTAAAATATTTATCAAGACCAGGTTTAATTGAATGTTTCAGTGTGGTACCACATTACTACGTGATCAAAACCAGAAAAAACCCAGAATCCGTTCAACAAGTATGTGAAGAATGTGAAAGTATGAGTCTGATCAGTGAAAATCTCAGGCCTTACCTAGACCTAACTTGCGTTGTCCTCTAAAATATTGATGGAAACCAGGTTTCATTGACTGTTTCAGTGTGGTACTACATTACTACGTGATCCAAACCAGAAAAAACCCAGTATCTGTTCCACATGTATGAGAAATATGCGAAAGAATGAGCCTGATGAGAGCAAATCCCAGACCTAACGTAGACCTAACATGAATTATTCTCTAAAATATTGATCGAAACCAGGTTTACTTGACTGCTTCAGTGTGGTCCCACAATACTACGTGATCCAAACCAGAAAAAACCCAGGATCCGTTCAACAAGTATGTGAAGAATGCGAAAGTATGAGTCTGATGAGGGAAAATCCCAGGCCTAACATAGACCTAACATGCGTCATCCTCTAAAATATTGATCGAAAACAGGTTTAGTCGACTGTTTCAGTGTGGTCCCACATTACTACGTGATCCAAACCAGAAAAAACCCAGGATCCGTTCAACAAGTATGTGAAGAATGCGAAAGTATGAGTCTGATGAGGTCAAATCCAAGACCTATCCCAGACTTAACTTGCGTTATCCTCTAAAATATTGATCGAAACCAGGTTTAGTCGACTGTTTCAGCGTGGTACCACATTACTACGTGATACAATCCAGAGACAGCCCAGGATCTAGCCATGAAGTATGAGAAATATGCGAAAGTATGAGCCTGATGAGGGCAAATCCTAGACCTAACCCAAACCTAACATGCGTTATCCTCTAAAATATTTATCAAGACCAGGTTTAATTGAATGTTTCGGTGTGGTACAACATTACTACGTGAACCAAACCAGAAAAAACCCAGGATCCGTTCAACAAGTATGTTAAAACTGCGACAGTATGACCCTGATGAGGGCAAATCCCAGGCCTAACCTAGACCTAACATGCGTTGTCCTCTAAAATATTGATGGAAACCAGGTTTAATTGACCGTTTCAGTGTTGTACTTCATTACTACGTGATGCAAACCAGAAAAAGCCCAGGATCTAGCCATCAAGTATGAGAAATATGCGAAAGAATGAGCCTGATGAGAGCAAATCCCAGAACTGACCTAGACCTAACATGAATTATTCTCTAAAGTATTGATCGAAACCAGGTTTAATTGACCGTTTCAGTGTTGTACTTCATTACTACGTGATGCAATCCAGAAAAAGCCCAGGATCTAGCCATCAAGTATGAGAAATATGCGAAAGAAGGAGCCTGATGAGAGCAAATCCCAGACCTAACCTAGACCTAACATGAACTTTCTCTAAAATATTGATCGAAACCAGGTTTAATTGACTGTTTCAGTGTGGTCCCACATTACTACGTGATCCAAACCAGAAAAAACCCAGGATCCGTGCAACAAGTATGTGATGAATACGAAAGTATGAGTCTGATGAGTGAAAATCCCAGGCCTAACCTAGACCTAACATGCGTTATCCTCTAAAATATTGATCCAAACCAGGTTTAATGGACTGTTTCAGCGTGGTACCACACTACTACGTGATCCAAACCAGAAAAGACCCAGGATCTGTTCAACAAGTATGTGAAAAACGCTAAACTGTGAGCCTGATGAGGGCAAATCTTAGACCTAACGCAGACATAAGATGCGTTATCCTCTAAAATATTTATCCAGACCAGGTTTCATTGAATGTTTCAGTGTGGTACCACTTTACTACGTGATCCAATCCAGAAATAGCCCAGGATCTAGCCATGAAGTATGAGAAATATGCGAAGGTAAGAGCCTGATGAGAGCAAATCCTAGACCTATCCCAGACCTAACTTGCGTTATCCTCTAAAATATTGATCGAAACCAGGTTTAATTGACTGTTTCAGCGTGGTACCACATTACTACGTGATCCAATCCAAAAACAGCCCAGGATCTAGCCATGAAGTATGAGAAATATGCGAAGGTATGAGCCTGATGAGGGCAAATCCTAGGCCTAACCCAGACCTAACATGCGTTATCCTCTAAAATATTTATCAAGATCAGGTTTAATTGATTGTTTCGGTGTGGTCCCACATTACTACGTGATCCAAACCAGAAAAAACCCAGGATCTGTTCAACATGTATGAGAAATATGCGAAAGAATGAGCCTGATGAGAGCAAATCCCAGACCTAACCTAGACCTAACATGAATTATTCTCTAAAATATTGATCGAAACCAGGTTTAATCGACTGTTTCAGCGTGGTGCCACATTAGTACGTGACACAATCCAGAAACAGCCCAGGATCTAGCCATGAAGTATGAGAAATATGCGAAAGTATGAGCCTGATGAGGGCTAATCCTAGACCTAACCCAAACCTAACATGCGTTATCCTCTAAAATATTGATCGAAACCAGGTTTATGGACTGTTTCAGTGTGGTACCACACTACTTCGTGATCCAAACCAGAGAAAGCCCAGGATCTGTTCAAGAAGTATGTGAAAAACGCTAAATTGTGAGCCTGATGAGGGCAAATCTTAGACCTAACCCAGACCTAAGATGCGTTATCCTCTAAAATATTTATCCAGACCAGGTTTCATTGACTGTTTCAGTGTGGTACCACTTTACTACGTGATCCAATCCAGAAATAGCCCAGGATCTAGCCATGAAGTATGAGAAATATGCGAAAGTAAGAGCCTGATGAGGGCAAATCCTAGACCTATCCCAGACCTAACTTGCGTTATCCTCTAAAATATTGATCGAAACCGGGTTTAATTGACTGTTTCAGCGTGGTACCACATTACTACGTGATACAATCCAGAAATAGCCCAGGATCTAGCCATGAAGTATGAGAAATATGCGAAAGTATGAGCCTGATGAGGGCAAATCCCAGACCTATCCCAGACCTAACTTGCGCTGTCCTCTAAGATATTGATGGAAACCAGGTTTAATTGACTGTTTCAGTGTTGTACTTCATTACTACGTGATCCAAACCCGAAAAAACCCAGGATCTGTTCAACATGTATGAGAAATATGCGAAAGAATGAGCCTGATGAGAGCAAATCCCAGACCTATCCTAGACCTAACATGAATTATTCTCTAAAATATTGATCGAAAACAGGTTTACTTGACTGTTTCAGTGTGGTCCCACATTACTACGTGATCCAAACCAGAAAAAACCCAGGATCCGTTCAACAAGTATGTGAAGAATGCGAAAGTATGAGTCTGATGGGTGAAAATCCCAGGCCTAACCTAGACCTAACATGCGTTATCCTCTAAAATATTGATCGAAACCTGGTTTAATCAACTGTTTCAGTGTGGTATCACATTAGTATGTGATCCAAACCAGAAAATAACCCAGGATCTGTTCAAGGAGTATGTGAAGTGTGCGAAAGTATGAGTCTGATCAGTGAAAATCCCAGGCCTAACCTAGACCTAACATGAGTTATACTCTAAAATATTGATCGAAACCTGGTTTAATCGACTGTTTCAGTGTGGTACCACATTACTATGTGATCCAAACCAGAAAATAACCCATGATCTAGCCATCAAGTGTGAGAAATATGCGAAAGAATGAGCCTGATGAGAGCAAATCCTAGACCTAACCTAGACCTAACATGAATTATTCTCTAAAATATTGATCGGAACCAGGTTTAATTGACTCTTTCAGTGTGGTCCCACATTACTACGTGATCCAAACCAGAAAAAACCCAGGATCCGTTCAACAAGTATGTGAAGAATGCGAAAGTATGAGTCTGATGGGTGAAAATCCCAGGCCTAACCTAGACCTAACATGCGTTATCCTCAAAAATATTGATCGAAACCTGGTTTAATCGACTGTTTCAGTGTGGTACCACATTACTATGTGATCCAAACCAGAAAATAACCCAGCATCTGTTCAACGAGTATGTGAAAAACGCGAAAGTATGAGCCTGATGAGGGCAAATCCCAGACATATCCCAGACCTAACTTGCGTTGTCCTCTAAGATATTGATGGAAACCAGGTTTAATTGACTGTTTCAGTGTTGTACTTCATTACTACGTGATGCAATCCAGAAAAAGCCCAGGATCTAGCCATCAAGTATGAGAAATATGCGAAAGAATGAGCCTGATGAGAGCAAATCCCAGACCTAACCTAGACCTAACATGAATTATTCTCTAAAATATTGATCGAGGCCAGGTTTAATCGACTGTTTCAGTGTGGTACCACATTACTACGTGATCCAAACCAGAAAAAACCCAGGAACAGTTCAACAAGAATGTGAAGAATGCGAAAGTATGAGTCTGATCAGTGAAAATCCCAGGCCTAACCTAGACCTAGCTTGCGTTATCCTCTAAAATATTGACCGAAACCAAGTTTAATCGACTGTTTCAGTGTGGTACCACATTACTACGTGACCCAAACCAGAAAAAACCCATGATCTGTTCAACAAGTATGAGAAATATGCGAAAGAATGAGCCTGATGAGAGCAAATCCCAGACCTAACCTAGACCTAACATGAATTATTCTCTAAAATATTGATCGAAACCAGGTTTAATTGACTGTTTCAGCGTGGTACCACATTACTACGTGATACAATCCAGAAACAGCCCAGGATCTAGCCATGAAGTATGAGAAATATGCGAAAGTAAGAGCCTGATGAGGGCAAATCCTAGACCTATCCCAGACCTAACTTGCGTTATCCTCTAAAATATTGATCGAAACCAGGTTTAATTGACTGTTTCAGCGTGGTACCACATTACTACGTGATGCAATCCAGAAAAAGCCCAGGATCTAGCCATCAAGTATGAGAAATATGCGAAAGAATGAGCCTGATGAGAGCAAATCCCAGACCTAACCTAGACCTAGCTTGCGTTATCCTCTAAAATATTGATCGAAACCAAGTTTAATCGACTGTTTCAGTGTGGTACCACATTACTTCGTGATCCAAACCAGACAAAACCCAGGATCTGTTCATCAAGAATGTGAAAAACGCGAAACTGTGAGCCTGATGAGGGCAAATCTTACACCTAACCCAGACCTAAGATGCGTTATCCTCTAAAATATTTATCCAGACCAGGTTTCATTGAATGTTTCAGTGTGGTACCACTTTACTACGTGATCCAATCCAGAAATAGCCCTGGGTCTAGCCATGAAGTATGAGAAATATGCGAAAGTAGGAGCCTGATGAGGGCAAATCCTAGACCTATCCCAGACCTAACTTGCGTTATCCTCTAAAATATTGATCGAAACCAGGTTTAATTGACTGTTTCAGCGTGGTACCACATTACTACGTGATACAATCCAGAAACAGCCCAGGATCTAGCCATGAAGTATGAGAAATATGCGAAAGTATGAGCCTGATGAGGTCATATCACAGACCTAACCTAGACCTAACATGCGTTATCTTCTAAAATATTGATCGAAACCAGGTTTAGTGGACCGTTTCAGTGTGGTACCACATTACTGCGTGATCCAAACCAGAAAATCCAGGATCTGTTTAACAAGTATGTGAAAAATGCGAAAGCGTGGACCTGATGAGGGCGAATCCCAGACCTATCCCAGACCTAACTTGCGTTATCCTCAAAAATATTGATCGAAACCAGGTTTAATTGACTGTTTCAGCGTGGTACCACATTACTACGTGATACAATCCAGAAATAGCCCAGGATCTAGCCATGATGTATGAGAAAGATGCGAAAGTATGAGCATGATGTGGGCAAATTCTAGACCCGACCCAGACCTAACATGCGTTATCCTCTAAAATATTTATCAAGACCAGGTATTATTGAATGTTTCAGTGTGGTACCACATTACTACGTGAACCAAACCAGAAAATACCCAGGATCCGTTCATCAAGTATGTGAAGAATGCGAAAGTATGAGTCTGATGAGAGCAAATCCCAGACCTAACCTAGACCTAACATGCGTTATCCTCTAAAATATTGAGCGAAACCAGGTTTAATGGACTGTTTCAGTGTGGTACCACACTACATCGTGATCCAAACCAGAAAAAACCCAGGATCTGTTCAACAAGTATGTGAAAAACGCGAAACTGTGAGACTGATGAGGGCAAATCTTAGACCGAACCTTGACCTAACAGGCGTTATCCTCTAAAATATTGAGCGAAACCAGGTTTAATGGACTGCTTCAGTGTGGTAGCACACTACTACGGGATCCAAACCAGAAAAAACCCAGGATCTGTTCAACAAGTATGTGAAAAACGCGAAAGTATGAGCCTGATGAGGGCAAATCCCAGACCTATCCCAGACCTAACTTGCGTTGTCCTCTAAAATATTGATGGAAACCAGGTTTTATTGATTGTTTCAGTGTGGTCCCACATTACTACGTGATCCAAACCAGAAAAAGCCCAGGATCTGTTCAACATGTATGAGAAATATGCGAAAGAATGAGCCTGATGAGAGCAAATGCCAGACCTAATCTAGACCTAACATGAATTATTCTATAAAATATTTATCAAGACCAGGTTTTATTGAATGTTTCAGTGTGGTACCACATTACTACGTGAACCAAACCAGAAAAATCCCAGTATCCGTTCATCAAGTATGTGAAGAATGCGAAAGTATGAGTCTGATGAGAGAAAATCTCGGGGCTAACCTAGACCTAACATTCGTTATCCTCTAAAATATTGATGCAAACCAGGTTTAATGGACTGTTTCAGTGTGGTACCACTTTACTACGTGATCAAAAGCAGAAAAAACCCAGGATCCGTTCAACAAGTATGTGAAGAATGCCAAAGGATGAGTCTGGTCAGTGAAAATCTCAGGCCTTACCTAGACCTAACTTGCGTTGTCCTCTAAAATATTGATGGAAACCAGGTTTCATTGACTGTTTCAGTGTGGTACTACATTACTACGTGATGCAATCCAGAAAAAGCCCATGATCTAGCCATCAAGTATAAGAAATATACGAAAGAATGAGCCTGATGAGAGCAAATCCCAGACCTAACCTAGACCTAACATGCGTTATCCTCTAAAATAGTGAGCGAAACCAGGTTTAATGGACTGTTTCAGTGTGGTACCACACTACTTCGTGATCCAAACCAGAAAAAATCCAGGATCTGTTCAACAAGTATGTGAAAATCGCGAAACTGTGAGCCTGATGAGGGCAAATTTTAGACCTAACCTTGACCTAACATTCGTTATCCTCTAAAATATTGAGCGAAACCAGGTTTAATGGACTGTTTCAGTGTGGTAGCACACTACTACGGGATCCAAACCAGGAAAAACCCAGGATCTGTTCAACAGGTATGTGAAAAACGCGAAAGTATGAGCCTGATGAGGGCAAATCCCAGACCTATCCCAGACCTAACTTGCGTTGTCCTCTAAAATATTCATGGAAACCAGGTTTTATTGATTGTTTCAGTGTGGTCCCACATTACTACGTGATCCAAACCAGAAAAAGCCCAGGATCTGTTCAACATGTATGAGAAATATGCGAAAGAATGAGCCTGATGAGAGCAAATGCCAGACCTAATCTAGACCTAACATGAATTATTCTATAAAATATTTATCAAGACCAGGTTTTATTGAATGTTTCAGTGTGGTACCACATTACTACGTGAACCAAACCAGAAAAATCCCAGTATCCGTTCATCAAGTATGTGAAGAATGCGAAAGTATGAGTCTGATGAGAGAAAATCTCGGGGCTAACCTAGACCTAACATTCGTTATCCTCTAAAATATTGATGCAAACCAGGTTTAATGGACTGTTTCAGTGTGGTACCACTTTACTACGTGATCAAAAGCAGAAAAAACCCAGGATCCGTTCAACAAGTATGTGAAGAATGCCAAAGGATGAGTCTGGTCAGTGAAAATCTCAGGCCTTACCTAGACCTAACTTGCGTTGTCCTCTAAAATATTGATGGAAACCAGGTTTCATTGACTGTTTCAGTGTGGTACTACATTACTACGTGATGCAATCCAGAAAAAGCCCATGATCTAGCCATCAAGTATAAGAAATATACGAAAGAATGAGCCTGATGAGAGCAAATCCCAGACCTAACCTAGACCTAACATGCGTTATCCTCTAAAATAGTGAGCGAAACCAGGTTTAATGGACTGTTTCAGTGTGGTACCACACTACTTCGTGATCCAAACCAGAAAAAATCCAGGATCTGTTCAACAAGTATGTGAAAATCGCGAAACTGTGAGCCTGATGAGGGCAAATTTTAGACCTAACCTTGACCTAACATTCGTTATCCTCTAAAATATTGAGCGAAACCAGGTTTAATGGACTGTTTCAGTGTGGTAGCACACTACTACGGGATCCAAACCAGGAAAAACCCAGGATCTGTTCAACAGGTATGTGAAAAACGCGAAAGTATGAGCCTGATGAGGGCAAATCCCAGACCTATCCCAGACCTAACTTGCGTTGTCCTCTAAAATATTCATGGAAACCAGGTTTTATTGATTGTTTCAGTGCGGTCCCACATTACTACGTGATCCAAACCAGAAAAAACCCAGGATCTGTTCAACATGTATGAGAAATATGCGAAAGAATGAGCCTGATGAGAGCAAATCCCAGACCTAACCTAGACCTAACATGAATTATTCTCTAAAATATTGATCGAAACCTGGTTTAATCGACTGTTTCAGTGTGGTACCACATTACTATGTGATCCAAACCAGAAAATAACCCATGATCTAGCCATCAAGTGTGAGAAATATGCGAAAGAATGAGCCTGATGAGAGCAAATCCCAGACCTAACCTAGACCTAACATGAATTATTCTCTAAAATATTGATCGGAACCAGGTTTTATTGACTGTTTCAGTGTGGTCCCACATTACTACGTGATCCAAACCAGAAAAAACCCAGGATCCGTTCAACAAGTATGTGAAGAATGCGAAAGTATGAGTCTGATGGGTGAAAATCCCAGGCCTAACCTAGACCTAACATGCGTTATCCTCAAAAATATTGATCGAAACCTGGTTTAATCGACTGTTTCAGTGTGGTACCACATTACTATGTGATCCAAACCAGAAAATAACCCAGGATCTGTTCAACGAGTATGTGAAAAACGCGAAAGTATGAGCCTGATGAGGGCAAATCCCAGACATATCCCAGACCTAACTTGCGTTGTCCTCTAAGATATTGATGGAAACCAGGTTTAATTGACTGTTTCAGTGTTGTACTTCATTACTACGTGATGCAATCCAGAAAAAGCCCAGGATCTAGCCATCAAGTATGAGAAATATGCGAAAGAATGAGCCCGATGAGAGCAAATCCCAGACCTAACCTAGACCTAACATGAATTATTCTCTAAAATATTGATCGAGGCCAGGTTTAATCGACTGTTTCAGTGTGGTACCACATTACTACGTGATCCAAACCAGAAAAAACCCAGGATCAGTTCAACAAGAATGTGAAGAATGCGAAAGTATGAGTCTGATCAGTGAAAATCCCAGGCCTAACCTAGACCTAGCTTGCGTTATCCTCTAAAATATTGACCGAAACCAAGTTTAATCGACTGTTTCAGTGTGGTACCACATTACTACGTGACCCAAACCAGAAAAAACCCATGATCTGTTCAACAAGTATGAGAAATATGCGAAAGAATGAGCCTGATGAGAGCAAATCCCAGACCTAACCTAGACCTAACATGAATTATTCTCTAAAATATTGATCGAAACCAGGTTTAATTGACTGTTTCAGCGTGGTACCACATTACTACGTGATACAATCCAGAAACAGCCCAGGATCTAGCCATGAAGTATGAGAAATATGCGAAAGTAAGAGCCTGATGAGGGCAAATCCTAGACCTATCCCAGACCTAACTTGCGTTATCCTCTAAAATATTGATCGAAACCAGGTTTAATTGACTGTTTCAGCGTGGTACCACATTACTACGTGATGCAATCCAGAAAAAGCCCAGGATCTAGCCATCAAGTATGAGAAATATGCGAAAGAATGAGCCTGATGAGAGCAAATCCCAGACCTAACCTAGACCTAACATGAATTATTCTCTAAAATATTGATCGAGGCCAGGTTTAATCGACTGTTTCAGTGTGGTACCACATTACTACGTGATCCAAACCAGAAAAAACCCAGGATCAGTTCAACAAGAATGTGAAGAATGCGAAAGTATGAGTCTGATCAGTGAAAATCCCAGGCCTAACCTAGACCTAGCTTGCGTTATCCTCTAAAATATTGATCGAAACCAAGTTTAATCGACTGTTTCAGTGTGGTACCACACTACTTCGTGATCCAAACCAGACAAAACCCAGGATCTGTTCATCAAGAATGTGAAAAACGCGAAACTGTGAGCCTGATGAGGGCAAATCTTACACCTAACCCAGACCTAAGATGCGTTATCCTCTAAAATATTTATCCAGACCAGGTTTCATTGAATGTTTCAGTGTGGTACCACTTTACTACGTGATCCAATCCAGAAATAGCCCAGGGTCTAGCCATGAAGTATGAGAAATATGCGAAAGTAGGAGCCTGATGAGGGCAAATCCTAGACCTATCCCAGACCTAACTTGCGTTATCCTCTAAAATATTGATCGAAACCAGGTTTAATTGACTGTTTCAGCGTGGTACCACATTACTACGTGATACAATCCAGAAACAGCCCAGGATCTAGCCATGAAGTATGAGAAATATGCGAAAGTATGAGCCTGATGAGGTCATATCACAGACCTAACCTAGACCTAACATGCGTTATCTTCTAAAATATTGATCGAAACCAGGTTTAGTGGACCGTTTGAGTGTGGTACCACATTACTGCGTGATCCAAACCAGAAAATCCAGGATCTGTTTAACAAGTATGTGAAAAATGCGAAAGCGTGGACCTGATGAGGGCGAATCCCAGACCTATCCCAGACCTAACTTGCGTTATCCTCAAAAATATTGATCGAAACCAGGTTTAATTGACTGTTTCAGCGTGGTACCACATTACTACGTGATACAATCCAGAAATAGCCCAGGATCTAGCCATGATGTATGAGAAAGATGCGAAAGTATGAGCATGATGTGGGCAAATTCTAGACCCGACCCAGACCTAACATGCGTTATCCTCTAAAATATTTATCAAGACCAGGTATTATTGAATGTTTCAGTGTGGTACCACATTACTACGTGAACCAAACCAGAAAATACCCAGGATCCGTTCATCAAGTATGTGAAGAATGCGAAAGTATGTGTCTGATGAGAGCAAATCCCAGACCTAACCTAGACCTAACATGCGTTATCCTCTAAAATATTGAGCGAAACCAGGTTTAATGGACTGTTTCAGTGTGGTACCACACTACATCGTGATCCAAACCAGAAAAAACCCAGGATCTGTTCAACAAGTATGTGAAAAACGCGAAACTGTGAGACTGATGAGGGCAAATCTTAGACCGAACCTTGACCTAACAGGCGTTATCCTCTAAAATATTGAGCGAAACCAGGTTTAATGGACTGCTTCAGTGTGGTAGCACACTACTACGGGATCCAAACCAGAAAAAACCCAGGATCTGTTCAACAAGTATGTGAAAAACGCGAAAGTATGAGCCTGATGAGGGCAAATCCCAGACCTATCCCAGACCTAACTTGCGTTGTCCTCTAAAATATTGATGGAAACCAGGTTTTATTGATTGTTTCAGTGTGGTCCCACATTACTACGTGATCCAAACCAGAAAAAACCCAGGATCTGTTCAACATGTATGAGAAATATGCGAAAGAATGAGCCTGATGAGAGCAAATGCCAGACCTAATCTAGACCTAACATGAATTATTCTATAAAATATTGATCGAAACCAGGTTTAATGGACTGTTTCAGTGTGGTACCACATTACTACGTGATCCAAACCAGAAAAAACCCAGGATCAGTTCAACAAGTATGTGAAAAACGCGAAAGTATGAGCCTGATGAGGGCGAATCCCAGACCTATCCCAGACCTAACTTGCGTTATCCTCAAAAATATTGATCGAAACCAGGTTTAATTGACTGTTTCAGCGTGGTACCACATTACTACGTGATCCAAACCAGAAAAAACCCAGGATCCGTTCATCAAGTATGTGAAGAATGCGAAAGTATGAGTCTGATGAGAGAAAATCTCGGGGCTAACCTAGACCTAACATTCGTTATCCTCTAAAATATTGATGCAAACCAGGTTTAATGGACTGTTTCAGTGTGGTACCACTTTACTACGTGATCAAAAGCAGAAAAAACCCAGGATCCGTTCAACAAGTATGTGAAGAATGCCAAAGGATGAGTCTGGTCAGTGAAAATCTCAGGCCTTACCTAGACCTAACTTGCGTTGTCCTCTAAAATATTGATGGAAACCAGGTTTCATTGACTGTTTCAGTGTGGTACTACATTACTACGTGATGCAATCCAGAAAAAGCCCATGATCTAGCCATCAAGTATGAGAAATATACGAAAGAATGAGCCTGATGAGAGCAAATCCCAGACCTAACCTAGACCTAACATGCGTTATCCTCTAAAATAGTGAGCGAAGCCAGGTTTAATGGACTGTTTCAGTGTGGTACCACACTACTTCGTGATCCAAACCAGAAAAAACCCAGGATCCGTTCAACAAGTATGTGAAGAATGCGAAAGTATGAGTCTGATGGGTGAAAATCCCAGGCCTAACCTAGACCTAACATGCGTTATCCTCTAAAGTATTGATCGAAACCTGGTTTAATCGACTGTTTCAGTGTGGTATCACATTACTATGTGATCCAAACCAGAAAATAACCCAGGATCTGTTCAAGGAGTATGTGAAGTGTGCGAAAGTATGAGACTGATCAGTGAAAATCCCAGGCCTAACCTAGACCTAACATGAGTTATACTCTAAAATATTGATCGAAACCTGGTTTAATCGACTGTTTCAGTGTGGTACCACATTACTATGTGATCCAAACCAGAAAATAACCCATGATCTAGCCATCAAGTGTGAGAAATATGCGAAAGAATGAGCCTGATGAGAGCAAATCCCAGACCTAACCTAGACCTAACATGAATTATTCTCTAAAATATTGATCGGAACCAGGTTTAATTGACTCTTTCAGTGTGGTCCCACATTACTACGTGATCCAAACCAGAAAAAACCCAGGATCCGTTCAACAAGTATGTGAAGAATGCGAAAGTATGAGTCTGATGGGTGAAAATCCCAGGCCTAACCTAGACCTAACATGCGTTATCCTCAAAAATATTGATCGAAACCTGGTTTAATCGACTGTTTCAGTGTGGTACCACATTACTATGTGATCCAAACCAGAAAATAACCCAGCATCTGTTCAACGAGTATGTGAAAAACGCGAAAGTATGAGCCTGATGAGGGCAAATCCCAGACATATCCCAGACCTAACTTGCGTTGTCCTCTAAGATATTGATGGAAACCAGGTTTAATTGACTGTTTCAGTGTTGTACTTCATTACTACGTGATGCAATCCAGAAAAAGCCCAGGATCTAGCCATCAAGTATGAGAAATATGCGAAAGAATGAGCCTGATGAGAGCAAATCCCAGACCTAACCTAGACCTAACATGAATTATTCTCTAAAATATTGATCGAGGCCAGGTTTAATCGACTGTTTCAGTGTGGTACCACATTACTACGTGATCCAAACCAGAAAAAACCCAGGAACAGTTCAACAAGAATGTGAAGAATGCGAAAGTATGAGTCTGATCAGTGAAAATCCCAGGCCTAACCTAGACCTAGCTTGCGTTATCCTCTAAAATATTGACCGAAACCAAGTTTAATCGACTGTTTCAGTGTGGTACCACATTACTACGTGACCCAAACCAGAAAAAACCCATGATCTGTTCAACAAGTATGAGAAATATGCGAAAGAATGAGCCTGATGAGAGCAAATCCCAGACCTAACCTAGACCTAACATGAATTATTCTCTAAAATATTGATCGAAACCAGGTTTAATTGACTGCTTCAGCGTGGTACCACATTACTACGTGATACAATCCAGAAACAGCCCAGGATCTAGCCATGAAGTATGAGAAATATGCGAAAGTAAGAGCCTGATGAGGGCAAATCCTAGACCTATCCCAGACCTAACTTGCGTTATCCTCTAAAATATTGATCGAAACCAGGTTTAATTGACTGTTTCAGCGTGGTACCACATTACTACGTGATGCAATCCAGAAAAAGCCCAGGATCTAGCAATCAAGTATGAGAAATATGCGAAAGAATGAGCCTGATGAGAGCAAATCCCAGACCTAACCTAGACCTAGCTTGCGTTATCCTCTAAAATATTGATCGAAACCAAGTTTAATCGACTGTTTCAGTGTGGTACCACATTACTTCGTGATCCAAACCAGACAAAACCCAGGATCTGTTCATCAAGAATGTGAAAAACGCGAAACTGTGAGCCTGATGAGGGCAAATCTTACACCTAACCCAGACCTAAGATGCGTTATCCTCTAAAATATTTATCCAGACCAGGTTTCATTGAATGTTTCAGTGTGGTACCACTTTACTACGTGATCCAATCCAGAAATAGCCCTGGGTCTAGCCATGAAGTATGAGAAATATGCGAAAGTAGGAGCCTGATGAGGGCAAATCCTAGACCTATCCCAGACCTAACTTGCGTTATCCTCTAAAATATTGATCGAAACCAGGTTTAATTGACTGTTTCAGCGTGGTACCACATTACTACGTGATACAATCCAGAAACAGCCCAGGATCTAGCCATGAAGTATGAGAAATATGCGAAAGTATGAGCCTGATGAGGTCATATCACAGACCTAACCTAGACCTAACATGCGTTATCTTCTAAAATATTGATCGAAACCAGGTTTAGTGGACCGTTTCAGTGTGGTACCACATTACTGCGTGATCCAAACCAGAAAATCCAGGATCTGTTTAACAAGTATGTGAAAAATGCGAAAGCGTGGACCTGATGAGGGCGAATCCCAGACCTATCCCAGACCTAACTTGCGTTATCCTCAAAAATATTGATCGAAACCAGGTTTAATTGACTGTTTCAGCGTGGTACCACATTACTACGTGATACAATCCAGAAATAGCCCAGGATCTAGCCATGATGTATGAGAAAGATGCGAAAGTATGAGCATGATGTGGGCAAATTCTAGACCCGACCCAGACCTAACATGCGTTATCCTCTAAAATATTTATCAAGACCAGGTATTATTGAATGTTTCAGTGTGGTACCACATTACTACGTGAACCAAACCAGAAAATACCCAGGATCCGTTCATCAAGTATGTGAAGAATGCGAAAGTATGAGTCTGATGAGAGCAAATCCCAGACCTAACCTAGACCTAACATGCGTTATCCTCTAAAATATTGAGCGAAACCAGGTTTAATGGACTGTTTCAGTGTGGTACCACACTACATCGTGATCCAAACCAGAAAAAACCCAGGATCTGTTCAACAAGTATGTGAAAAACGCGAAACTGTGAGACTGATGAGGGCAAATCTTAGACCGAACCTTGACCTAACAGGCGTTATCCTCTAAAATATTGAGCGAAACCAGGTTTAATGGACTGCTTCAGTGTGGTAGCACACTACTACGGGATCCAAACCAGAAAAAACCCAGGATCTGTTCAACAAGTATGTGAAAATCGCGAAACTGTGAGCCTGATGAGGGCAAATTTTAGACCTAACCTTGACCTAACATTCGTTATCCTCTAAAATATTGAGCGAAACCAGGTTTAATGGACTGTTTCAGTGTGGTAGCACACTACTACGGGAGCCAAACCAGGAAAAACCCAGGATCTGTTCAACAGGTATGTGAAAAACGCGAAAGTATGAGCCTGATGAGGGCAAATCCCAGACCTATCCCAGACCTAACTTGCGTTGTCCTCTAAAATATTCATGGAAACCAGGTTTTATTGATTGTTTCAGTGCGGTCCCACATTACTACGTGATCCAAACCAGAAAAAACCCAGGATCTGTTCAACATGTATGAGAAATATGCGAAAGAATGAGCCTGATGAGAGCAAATCCCAGACCTAACCTAGACCTAACATGAATTATTCTCTAAAATATTGATCGAAACCTGGTTTAATCGACTGTTTCAGTGTGGTACCACATTACTATGTGATCCAAACCAGAAAATAACCCATGATCTAGCCATCAAGTGTGAGAAATATGCGAAAGAATGAGCCTGATGAGAGCAAATCCCAGACCTAACCTAGACCTAACATGAATTATTCTCTAAAATATTGATCGGAACCAGGTTTTATTGACTGTTTCAGTGTGGTCCCACATTACTACGTGATCCAAACCAGAAAAAACCCAGGATCCGTTCAACAAGTATGTGAAGAATGCGAAAGTATGAGCCTGATGAGGGCAAATCCCAGACATATCCCAGACCTAACTTGCGTTGTCCTCTAAGATATTGATGGAAACCAGGTTTAATTGACTGTTTCAGTGTTGTACTTCATTACTACGTGATGCAATCCAGAAAAAGCCCAGGATCTAGCCATCAAGTATGAGAAATATGCGAAAGAATGAGCCCGATGAGAGCAAATCCCAGACCTAACCTAGACCTAACATGAATTATTCTCTAAAATATTGATCGAGGCCAGGTTTAATCGACTGTTTCAGTGTGGTACCACATTACTACGTGATCCAAACCAGAAAAAACCCAGGATCAGTTCAACAAGAATGTGAAGAATGCGAAAGTATGAGTCTGATCAGTGAAAATCCCAGGCCTAACCTAGACCTAGCTTGCGTTATCCTCTAAAATATTGACCGAAACCAAGTTTAATCGACTGTTTCAGTGTGGTACCACATTACTACGTGACCCAAACCAGAAAAAACCCATGATCTGTTCAACAAGTATGAGAAATATGCGAAAGAATGAGCCTGATGAGAGCAAATCCCAGACCTAACCTAGACCTAACATGAATTATTCTCTAAAATATTGATCGAAACCAGGTTTAATTGACTGTTTCAGCGTGGTACCACATTACTACGTGATACAATCCAGAAACAGCCCAGGATCTAGCCATGAAGTATGAGAAATATGCGAAAGTAAGAGCCTGATGAGGGCAAATCCTAGACCTATCCCAGACCTAACTTGCGTTATCCTCTAAAATATTGATCGAAACCAGGTTTAATTGACTGTTTCAGCGTGGTACCACATTACTACGTGATGCAATCCAGAAAAAGCCCAGGATCTAGCCATCAAGTATGAGAAATATGCGAAAGAATGAGCCTGATGAGAGCAAATCCCAGACCTAACCTAGACCTAACATGAATTATTCTCTAAAATATTGATCGAGGCCAGGTTTAATCGACTGTTTCAGTGTGGTACCACATTACTACGTGATCCAAACCAGAAAAAACCCAGGATCAGTTCAACAAGAATGTGAAGAATGCGAAAGTATGAGTCTGATCAGTGAAAATCCCAGGCCTAACCTAGACCTAGCTTGCGTTATCCTCTAAAATATTGATCGAAACCAAGTTTAATCGACTGTTTCAGTGTGGTACCACACTACTTCGTGATCCAAACCAGACAAAACCCAGGATCTGTTCATCAAGAATGTGAAAAACGCGAAACTGTGAGCCTGATGAGGGCAAATCTTACACCTAACCCAGACCTAAGATGCGTTATCCTCTAAAATATTTATCCAGACCAGGTTTCATTGAATGTTTCAGTGTGGTACCACTTTACTACGTGATCCAATCCAGAAATAGCCCAGGGTCTAGCCATGAGGTATGAGAAATATGCGAAAGTAGGAGCCTGATGAGGGCAAATCCTAGACCTATCCCAGACCTAACTTGCGTTATCCTCTAAAATATTGATCGAAACCAGGTTTAATTGACTGTTTCAGCGTGGTACCACATTACTACGTGATACAATCCAGAAACAGCCCAGGATCTAGCCATGAAGTATGAGAAATATGCGAAAGTATGAGCCTGATGAGGTCATATCACAGACCTAACCTAGACCTAACATGCGTTATCTTCTAAAATATTGATCGAAACCAGGTTTAGTGGACCGTTTGAGTGTGGTACCACATTACTGCGTGATCCAAACCAGAAAATCCAGGATCTGTTTAACAAGTATGTGAAAAATGCGAAAGCGTGGACCTGATGAGGGCGAATCCCAGACCTATCCCAGACCTAACTTGCGTTATCCTCAAAAATATTGATCGAAACCAGGTTTAATTGACTGTTTCAGCGTGGTACCACATTACTACGTGATACAATCCAGAAATAGCCCAGGATCTAGCCATGATGTATGAGAAAGATGCGAAAGTATGAGCATGATGTGGGCAAATTCTAGACCCGACCCAGACCTAACATGCGTTATCCTCTAAAATATTTATCAAGACCAGGTATTATTGAATGTTTCAGTGTGGTACCACATTACTACGTGAACCAAACCAGAAAATACCCAGGATCCGTTCATCAAGTATGTGAAGAATGCGAAAGTATGAGTCTGATGAGAGCAAATCCCAGACCTAACCTAGACCTAACATGCGTTATCCTCTAAAATATTGAGCGAAACCAGGTTTAATGGACTGCTTCAGTGTGGTAGCACACTACTACGGGATCCAAACCAGAAAAAACCCAGGATCTGTTCAACAAGTATGTGAAAAACGCGAAAGTATGAGCCTGATGAGGGCAAATCCCAGACCTATCCCAGACCTAACTTGCGTTGTCCTCTAAAATATTGATGGAAACCAGGATTTATTGATTGTTTCAGTGTGGTCCCACATTACTACGTGATCCAAACCAGAAAAAACCCAGGATCTGTTCAACATGTATGAGAAATATGCGAAAGAATGAGCCTGATGAGAGCAAATGCCAGACCTAATCTAGACCTAACATGAATTATTCTATAAAATATTGATCGAAACCAGGTTTAATGGACTGTTTCAGTGTGGTACCACATTACTACGTGATCCAAACCAGAAAAAACCCAGGATCAGTTCAACAAGTATGTGAAAAACGCGAAAGTATGAGCCTGATGAGGGCGAATCCCAGACCTATCCCAGACCTAACTTGCGTTATCCTCAAAAATATTGATCGAAACCAGGTTTAATTGACTGTTTCAGCGTGGTACCACATTACTACGTGATACAATCCAGAAATAGCCCAGGATCTAGCCATGATGTATGAGAAAGATGCGAAAGTATGAGCATGATGTGGGCAAATTCTAGACCTGACCCAGACCTAACATGCGTTATCCTCTAAAATATTTATCAAGACCAGGTTTTATTGAATGTTTCAGTGTGGTACCACATTACTACGTGAACCAAACCAGAAAAATCCCAGTATCCGTTCATCAAGTATGTGAAGAATGCGAAAGTATGAGTCTGATGAGAGAAAATCTCGGGGCTAACCTAGACCTAACATTCGTTATCCTCTAAAATATTGATGCAAACCAGGTTTAATGGACTGTTTCAGTGTGGTACCACTTTACTTCGTGATCAAAAGCAGAAAAAACCCAGGATCCGTTCAACAAGTATGTGAAGAATGCCAAAGGATGAGTCTGGTCAGTGAAAATCTCAGGCCTTACCTAGACCTAACTTGCGTTGTCCTCTAAAATATTGATGGAAACCAGGTTTCATTGACTGTTTCAGTGTGGTACTACATTACTACGTGATGCAATCCAGAAAAAGCCCATGATCTGGCCATCAAGTATGAGAAATATACGAAAGAATGAGCCTGATGAGAGCAAATCCCAGACCTAACCTAGACCTAACATGCGTTATCCTCTAAAATAGTGAGCGAAACCAGGTTTAATGGACTGTTTCAGTGTGGTACCACACTACTTCGTGATCCAAACCAGAAAAAACCCAGGATCCGTTCAACAAGTATGTGAAGAATGCGAAAGTATGAGTCTGATGGGTGAAAATCCCAGGCCTAACCTAGACCTAACATGCGTTATCCTCTAAAATATTGATCGAAACCTGGTTTAATCGACTGTTTCAGTGTGGTATCACATTACTATGTGATCCAAACCAGAAAATAACCCAGGATCTGTTCAAGGAGTATGTGAAGTGTGCGAAAGTATGAGTCTGATCAGTGAAAATCCCAGGCCTAACCTAGACCTAACATGAGTTATACTCTAAAATATTGATCGAAACCTGGTTTAATCGACTGTTTCAGTGTGGTACCACATTACTATGTGATCCAAACCAGAAAATAACCCATGATCTAGCCATCAAGTGTGAGAAATATGCGAAAGAATGAGCCTGATGAGAGCAAATCCCAGACCTAACCTAGACCTAACATGAATTATTCTCTAAAATATTGATCGGAACCAGGTTTAATTGACTCTTTCAGTGTGGTCCCACATTACTACGTGATCCAAACCAGAAAAAACCCAGGATCCGTTCAACAAGTATGTGAAGAATGCGAAAGTATGAGTCTGATGGGTGAAAATCCCAGGCCTAACCTAGACCTAACATGCGTTATCCTCAAAAATATTGATCGAAACCTGGTTTAATCGACTGTTTCAGTGTGGTACCACATTACTATGTGATCCAAACCAGAAAATAACCCAGCATCTGTTCAACGAGTATGTGAAAAACGCGAAAGTATGAGCCTGATGAGGGCAAATCCCAGACATATCCCAGACCTAACTTGCGTTGTCCTCTAAGATATTGATGGAAACCAGGTTTAATTGACTGTTTCAGTGTTGTACTTCATTACTACGTGATGCAATCCAGAAAAAGCCCAGGATCTAGCCATCAAGTATGAGAAATATGCGAAAGAATGAGCCTGATGAGAGCAAATCCCAGACCTAACCTAGACCTAACATGAATTATTCTCTAAAATATTGATCGAGGCCAGGTTTAATCGACTGTTTCAGTGTGGTACCACATTACTACGTGATCCAAACCAGAAAAAACCCAGGAACAGTTCAACAAGAATGTGAAGAATGCGAAAGTATGAGTCTGATCAGTGAAAATCCCAGGCCTAACCTAGACCTAGCTTGCGTTATCCTCTAAAATATTGACCGAAACCAAGTTTAATCGACTGTTTCAGTGTGGTACCACATTACTACGTGACCCAAACCAGAAAAAACCCATGATCTGTTCAACAAGTATGAGAAATATGCGAAAGAATGAGCCTGATGAGAGCAAATCCCAGACCTAACCTAGACCTAACATGAATTATTCTCTAAAATATTGATCGAAACCAGGTTTAATTGACTGTTTCAGCGTGGTACCACATTACTACGTGATACAATCCAGAAACAGCCCAGGATCTAGCCATGAAGTATGAGAAATATGCGAAAGTAAGAGCCTGATGAGGGCAAATCCTAGACCTATCCCAGACCTAACTTGCGTTATCCTCTAAAATATTGATCGAAACCAGGTTTAATTGACTGTTTCAGCGTGGTACCACATTACTACGTGATGCAATCCAGAAAAAGCCCAGGATCTAGCCATCAAGTATGAGAAATATGCGAAAGAATGAGCCTGATGAGAGCAAATCCCAGACCTAACCTAGACCTAGCTTGCGTTATCCTCTAAAATATTGATCGAAACCAAGTTTAATCGACTGTTTCAGTGTGGTACCACATTACTTCGTGATCCAAACCAGACAAAACCCAGGATCTGTTCATCAAGAATGTGAAAAACGCGAAACTGTGAGCCTGATGAGGGCAAATCTTACACCTAACCCAGACCTAAGATGCGTTATCCTCTAAAATATTTATCCAGACCAGGTTTCATTGAATGTTTCAGTGTGGTACCACTTTACTACGTGATCCAATCCAGAAATAGCCCTGGGTCTAGCCATGAAGTATGAGAAATATGCGAAAGTAGGAGCCTGATGAGGGCAAATCCTAGACCTATCCCAGACCTAACTTGCGTTATCCTCTAAAATATTGATCGAAACCAGGTTTAATTGACTGTTTCAGCGTGGTACCACATTACTACGTGATACAATCCAGAAACAGCCCAGGATCTAGCCATGAAGTATGAGAAATATGCGAAAGTATGAGCCTGATGAGGTCATATCACAGACCTAACCTAGACCTAACATGCGTTATCTTCTAAAATATTGATCGAAACCAGGTTTAGTGGACCGTTTGAGTGTGGTACCACATTACTGCGTGATCCAAACCAGAAAATCCAGGATCTGTTTAACAAGTATGTGAAAAATGCGAAAGCGTGGACCTGATGAGGGCGAATCCCAGACCTATCCCAGACCTAACTTGCGTTATCCTCAAAAATATTGATCGAAACCAGGTTTAATTGACTGTTTCAGCGTGGTACCACATTACTACGTGATACAATCCAGAAATAGCCCAGGATCTAGCCATGATGTATGAGAAAGATGCGAAAGTATGAGCATGATGTGGGCAAATTCTAGACCCGACCCAGACCTAACATGCGTTATCCTCTAAAATATTTATCAAGACCAGGTATTTTTGAATGTTTCAGTGTGGTACCACATTACTACGTGAACCAAACCAGAAAATACCCAGGATCCGTTCATCAAGTATGTGAAGAATGCGAAAGTATGAGTCTGATGAGAGCAAATCCCAGACCTAACCTAGACCTAACATGCGTTATCCTCTAAAATATTGAGCGAAACCAGGTTTAATGGACTGTTTCAGTGTGGTACCACACTACATCGTGATCCAAACCAGAAAAAACCCAGGATCTGTTCAACAAGTATGTGAAAAACGCGAAACTGTGAGACTGATGAGGGCAAATCTTAGACCGAACCTTGACCTAACAGGCGTTATCCTCTAAAATATTGAGCGAAACCAGGTTTAATGGACTGCTTCAGTGTGGTAGCACACTACTACGGGATCCAAACCAGAAAAAACCCAGGATCTGTTCAACAAGTATGTGAAAAACGCGAAAGTATGAGCCTGATGAGGGCAAATCCCAGACCTATCCCAGACCTAACTTGCGTTGTCCTCTAAAATATTGATGGAAACCAGGTTTTATTGATTGTTTCAGTGTGGTCCCACATTACTACGTGATCCAAACCAGAAAAAGCCCAGGATCTGTTCAACATGTATGAGAAATATGCGAAAGAATGAGCCTGATGAGAGCAAATGCCAGACCTAATCTAGACCTAACATGAATTATTCTATAAAATATTTATCAAGACCAGGTTTTATTGAATGTTTCAGTGTGGTACCACATTACTACGTGAACCAAACCAGAAAAATCCCAGTATCCGTTCATCAAGTATGTGAAGAATGCGAAAGTATGAGTCTGATGAGAGAAAATCTCGGGGCTAACCTAGACCTAACATTCGTTATCCTCTAAAATATTGATGCAAACCAGGTTTAATGGACTGTTTCAGTGTGGTACCACTTTACTACGTGATCAAAAGCAGAAAAAACCCAGGATCCGTTCAACAAGTATGTGAAGAATGCCAAAGGATGAGTCTGGTCAGTGAAAATCTCAGGCCTTACCTAGACCTAACTTGCGTTGTCCTCTAAAATATTGATGGAAACCAGGTTTCATTGACTGTTTCAGTGTGGTACTACATTACTACGTGATGCAATCCAGAAAAAGCCCATGATCTAGCCATCAAGTATGAGAAATATACGAAAGAATGAGCCTGATGAGAGCAAATCCCAGACCTAACCTAGACCTAACATGCGTTATCCTCTAAAATAGTGAGCGAAACCAGGTTTAATGGACTGTTTCAGTGTGGTACCACACTACTTCGTGATCCAAACCAGAAAAAATCCAGGATCTGTTCAACAAGTATGTGAAAATCGCGAAACTGTGAGCCTGATGAGGGCAAATTTTAGACCTAACCTTGACCTAACATTCGTTATCCTCTAAAATATTGAGCGAAACCAGGTTTAATGGACTGTTTCAGTGTGGTAGCACACTACTACGGGATCCAAACCAGGAAAAACCCAGGATCTGTTCAACAGGTATGTGAAAAACGCGAAAGTATGAGCCTGATGAGGGCAAATCCCAGACCTATCCCAGACCTAACTTGCGTTGTCCTCTAAAATATTCATGGAAACCAGGTTTTATTGATTGTTTCAGTGCGGTCCCACATTACTACGTGATCCAAACCAGAAAAAACCCAGGATCTGTTCAACATGTATGAGAAATATGCGAAAGAATGAGCCTGATGAGAGCAAATCCCAGACCTAACCTAGACCTAACATGAATTATTCTCTAAAATATTGAACGAAACCTGGTTTAATCGACTGTTTCAGTGTGGTACCACATTACTATGTGATCCAAACCAGAAAATAACCCATGATCTAGCCATCAAGTGTGAGAAATATGCGAAAGAATGAGCCTGATGAGAGCAAATCCCAGACCTAACCTAGACCTAACATGAATTATTCTCTAAAATATTGATCGGAACCAGGTTTTATTGACTGTTTCAGTGTGGTCCCACATTACTACGTGATCCAAACCAGAAAAAACCCAGGATCCGTTCAACAAGTATGTGAAGAATGCGAAAGTATGAGTCTGATGGGTGAAAATCCCAGGCCTAACCTAGACCTAACATGCGTTATCCTCAAAAATATTGATCGAAACCTGGTTTAATCGACTGTTTCAGTGTGGTACCACATTACTATGTGATCCAAACCAGAAAATAACCCAGGATCTGTTCAACGAGTATGTGAAAAACGCGAAAGTATGAGCCTGATGAGGGCAAATCCCAGACATATCCCAGACCTAACTTGCGTTGTCCTCTAAGATATTGATGGAAACCAGGTTTAATTGACTGTTTCAGTGTTGTACTTCATTACTACGTGATGCAATCCAGAAAAAGCCCAGGATCTAGCCATCAAGTATGAGAAATATGCGAAAGAATGAGCCCGATGAGAGCAAATCCCAGACCTAACCTAGACCTAACATGAATTATTCTCTAAAATATTGATCGAGGCCAGGTTTAATCGACTGTTTCAGTGTGGTACCACATTACTACGTGATCCAAACCAGAAAAAACCCAGGATCAGTTCAACAAGAATGTGAAGAATGCGAAAGTATGAGTCTGATCAGTGAAAATCCCAGGCCTAACCTAGACCTAGCTTGCGTTATCCTCTAAAATATTGACCGAAACCAAGTTTAATCGACTGTTTCAGTGTGGTACCACATTACTACGTGACCCAAACCAGAAAAAACCCATGATCTGTTCAAGAAGTATGAGAAATATGCGAAAGAATGAGCCTGATGAGAGCAAATCCCAGACCTAACCTAGACCTAACATGAATTATTCTCTAAAATATTGATCGAAACCAGGTTTAATTGACTGTTTCAGCGTGGTACCACATTACTACGTGATACAATCCAGAAACAGCCCAGGATCTAGCCATGAAGTATGAGAAATATGCGAAAGTAAGAGCCTGATGAGGGCAAATCCTAGACCTATCCCAGACCTAACTTGCGTTATCCTCTAAAATATTGATCGAAACCAGGTTTAATTGACTGTTTCAGCGTGGTACCACATTACTACGTGATGCAATCCAGAAAAAGCCCAGGATCTAGCCATCAAGTATGAGAAATATGCGAAAGAATGAGCCTGATGAGAGCAAATCCCAGACCTAACCTAGACCTATCATGAATTATTCTCTAAAATATTGATCGAGGCCAGGTTTAATCGACTGTTTCAGTGTGGTACCACATTACTACGTGATCCAAACCAGAAAAAACCCAGGTTCAGTTCAACAAGAATGTGAAGAATGCGAAAGTATGAGTCTGATCAGTGAAAATCCCAGGCCTAACCTAGACCTAGCTTGCGTTATCCTCTAAAATATTGATCGAAACCAAGTTTAATCGACTGTTTCAGTGTGGTACCACACTACTTCGTGATCCAAACCAGACAAAACCCAGGATCTGTTCATCAAGAATGTGAAAAACGCGAAACTGTGAGCCTGATGAGGGCAAATCTTACACCTAACCCAGACCTAAGATGCGTTATCCTCTAAAATATTTATCCAGACCAGGTTTCATTGAATGTTTCAGTGTGGTACCACTTTACTACGTGATCCAATCCAGAAATAGCCCAGGGTCTAGCCATGAAGTATGAGAAATATGCGAAAGTAGGAGCCTGATGAGGGCAAATCCTAGACCTATCCCAGACCTAACTTGCGTTATCCTCTAAAATATTGATCGAAACCAGGTTTAATTGACTGTTTCAGCGTGGTACCACATTACTACGTGATACAATCCAGAAACAGCCCAGGATCTAGCCATGAAGTATGAGAAATATGCGAAAGTATGAGCCTGATGAGGTCATATCACAGACCTAACCTAGACCTAACATGCGTTATCTTCTAAAATATTGATCGAAACCAGGTTTAGTGGACCGTTTGAGTGTGGTACCACATTACTGCGTGATCCAAACCAGAAAATACAGGATCTGTTTAACAAGTATGTGAAAAATGCGAAAGCGTGGACCTGATGAGGGCGAATCCCAGACCTATCCCAGACCTAACTTGCGTTATCCTCAAAAATATTGATCGAAACCAGGTTTAATTGACTGTTTCAGCGTGGTACCACATTACTACGTGATACAATCCAGAAATAGCCCAGGATCTAGCCATGATGTATGAGAAAGATGCGAAAGTATGAGCATGATGTGGGCAAATTCTAGACCCGACCCAGACCTAACATGCGTTATCCTCTAAAATATTTATCAAGACCAGGTATTATTGAATGTTTCAGTGTGGTACCACATTACTACGTGAACCAAACCAGAAAATACCCAGGATCCGTTCATCAAGTATGTGAAGAATGCGAAAGTATGAGTCTGATGAGAGCAAACCCCAGACCTAACCTAGACCTAACATGCGTTATCCTCTAAAATATTGAGCGAAACCAGGTTTAATGGACTGTTTCAGTGTGGTACCACACTACATCGTGATCCAAACCAGAAAAAACCCAGGATCTGTTCAACAAGTATGTGAAAAACGCGAAACTGTGAGACTGATGAGGGCAAATCTTAGACCGAACCTTGACCTAACAGGCGTTATCCTCTAAAATATTGAGCGAAACCAGGTTTAATGGACTGCTTCAGTGTGGTAGCACACTACTACGGGATCCAAACCAGAAAAAACCCAGGATCTGTTCAACAAGTATGTGAAAAACGCGAAAGTATGAGCCTGATGAGGGCAAATCCCAGACCTATCCCAGACCTAACTTGCGTTGTCCTCTAAAATATTGATGGAAACCAGGTTTTATTGATTGTTTCAGTGTGGTCCCACATTACTACGTGATCCAAACCAGAAAAAACCCAGGATCTGTTCAACATGTATGAGAAATATGCGAAAGAATGAGCCTGATGAGAGCAAATGCCAGACCTAATCTAGACCTAACATGAATTATTCTATAAAATATTGATCGAAACCAGGTTTAATGGACTGTTTCAGTGTGGTACCACATTACTACGTGATCCAAACCAGAAAAAACCCAGGATCAGTTCAACAAGTATGTGAAAAACGCGAAAGTATGAGCCTGATGAGGGCGAATCCCAGACCTATCCCAGACCTAACTTGCGTTATCCTCAAAAATATTGATCGAAACCAGGTTTAATTGACTGTTTCAGCGTGGTACCACATTACTACGTGATACAATCCAGAAATAGCCCAGGATCTAGCCATGATGTATGAGAAAGATGCGAAAGTATGAGCATGATGTGGGCAAATTCTAGACCTGACCCAGACCTAACATGCGTTATCCTCTAAAATATTTATCAAGACCAGGTTTTATTGAATGTTTCAGTGTGGTACCACATTACTACGTGAACCAAACCAGAAAAATCCCAGTATCCGTTCATCAAGTATGTGAAGAATGCGAAAGTATGAGTCTGATGAGAGAAAATCTCGGGGCTAACCTAGACCTAACATTCGTTATCCTCTAAAATATTGATGCAAACCAGGTTTAATGGACTGTTTCAGTGTGGTACCACTTTACTACGTGATCAAAAGCAGAAAAAACCCAGGATCCGTTCAACAAGTATGTGAAGAATGCCAAAGGATGAGTCTGGTCAGTGAAAATCTCAGGCCTTACCTAGACCTAACTTGCGTTGTCCTCTAAAATATTGATGGAAACCAGGTTTCATTGACTGTTTCAGTGTGGTACTACATTACTACGTGATGCAATCCAGAAAAAGCCCATGATCTAGCCATCAAGTATGAGAAATATACGAAAGAATGAGCCTGATGAGAGCAAATCCCAGACCTAACCTAGACCTAACATGCGTTATCCTCTAAAATAGTGAGCGAAACCAGGTTTAATGGACTGTTTCAGTGTGGTACCACACTACTTCGTGATCCAAACCAGAAAAAATCCAGGATCTGTTCAACAAGTATGTGAAAAACGCGAAACTGTGAGCCTGATGAGGGCAAATCTTAGACCTAACCTTGACCTAACATTCGTTATCCTCTAAAATATTGAGCGAAACCAGGTTTAATGGACTGTTTCAGTGTGGTAGCACACTACTACGGGATCCAATCCAGGAAAAACCCAGGATCTGTTCAACAGGTATGTGAAAAACGCGAAAGTATGAGCCTGATGAGGGCAAATCCCAGACCTATCCCAGACCTAACTTGCGTTGTCCTCTAAAATATTCATGGAAACCAGGTTTTATTGATTGTTTCAGTGCGGTCCCACATTACTACGTGATCCAAACCAGAAAAAACCCAGGATCTGTTCAACATGTATGAGAAATATGCGAAAGAATGAGCCTGATGAGAGCAAATCCCAGACCTAACCTAGACCTAACATGAATTATTCTCTAAAATATTGATCGAAACCAGGTTTAATTGACTGTTTCTGTGTGGTCCCACATTACTACGTGAACCAAACCAGAAAAAACCCAGGATACGCTCGACAAGTATGTGAAGAATGCGAAAGTATGAGTCTGATGAGTGAAAATCCGAGACCTAACCTAGACCTAACATGCGTTATCCTCTAAAATATTGATCCAAACCAGGTTTAATGGACTGTTTCAGTGTGGTACCACACTACTACGTGATCCAAACCAGAAAAAACCCAGGATCTGTTCAACAAGTATGTGAAAAATGCGAAAGTATGATCCTGACGAGGGCAAATCCTAGACCTAACCCAGACCTAACATGCGTTATCCTCAAAAATATTGATCGGAACCAGGTTTAATGGACTGTTTCAGTGTGGTACCACACTACTACATGAACCAAACCGGAGCAAAACCCAGGATCTGTTCAACAAGTATGCGAAGTATGCGAAAATATGAGTCTGATGAGGGAAAATCCCAGGCCTAACCCAGACCTAACTAGCGTTGTCCTCTAAAATATTGACGGAAACCAGGTTTAATTGAATGTTTCAGTGTGGTACCACATTACTACGTGATCCAAACCAGTAAAAACCCAGGATCCGTTCAACGAGTATGTGAAGAATGCGAAAGTATGAGTCTGGTGAGTGAAAATCCCAGGCCTAACCTAGACCTAACATGCGTTATCCTGAAAAATATTGATCGAAACCAGGTTTAATCGACTGTTTCATTGTGGTACCACATTACTACGTGATCCAAACTAGAAAAAAAACCCAGGATCTCGTCAACGAGTATGCGAAGTGTGCGAAAGTATGAGTCTGATGAGGGCTAATCCCAGACCTATCCCAGACCTAACATGCGTTATCCTCTAAAATATTTATCAAGACCAGGTTTAATTGAATGTTTCAGTGTGGTACCACATTACTACGTGATCCAAACCAGTAAAAACACAGGATCCGTTCAACAAGTATATGAAGAATGCGAAAGTCTGATGAGTCTGATGAGGGCAAATCCCAGGCCTAACCTAGACCTAACATGCGTTATGCTCATAAATATTGATCGAAGCCAGGTTTAATCGACTGTTTCAGTGTGGTGCCACATTACTACGTGATCCAATCTATAAATAGCCCAGGTTCTAGCCATGAAGTATGAGAAATATGCGAAAGTATGTGTCTGATGGGGGCAAATCCCAGGCCTAACCTAGACCTAGCATGCGTTATCCTCTAAAATATTTATCAAGACCAGGTTTAATTGACTGTTTCAGTATGGTTCCACATGACTACGTGATCCAATCCAGAAAAAGCCCAGGATCTTGCCATGAAGTATGAGAAATATGCGAAAGTATGAGCCTGATGAGGGCAAATCCTAGACCTAACCCAGACCTAACATGCGTTATCCACTAAAATATTTATCAAGACCAGGTTTAATTGAATGTTTCAGTGTGGTACCACATTACTACGTGAACCAGACCAGAAAAAACCCAGGATCCGTTCAACAAGTATGTTAAAACTGCGACAGTATGACCCTGATGAGGGCAAATCCCAGGCCTAACCTAGACCTAACATGCGTTGTCCTCTAAAATATTGATGGAAACCAGGTTTAATTGACCGTTTCAGTGTTGTACTTCATTACTACGTGATGCAAACCAGAAAAAGCCCAGGATCTAGCCATCAAGTATGAGAAATATGCGAAAGAATGAGCCTGATGAGAGCAAATCCCAGAACTAACCTAGACCTAACATGAATTATTCTCTAAAGTATTGATCGAAACCAGGTTTAATTGACCGTTTCAGTGTTGTACTTCATTACTACGTGATGCAATCCAGAAAGAGCCCAGGATCTAGCCATCAAGTATGAGAAATATGCGAAAGAAGGAGCCTGATGAGAGCAAATCCCAGACCTAACCTAGACCTAACATGAACTTTCTCTAAAATATTGATCGAAACCAGGTTTAATTGACTGTTTCAGTGTGGTCCCACATTACTACGTGATCCAAACCAGAAAAAACCCAGGATCCGTTCAACAAGTATGTGAAGAATGCGAAAGTATGAGTCTGATGAGTGAAAATCCCAGGCCTAACCTAGACCTAACATGCGTTATCCTCTAAAATATTGATCCAAACCAGGTTTAATGGACTCTTTCAGCGTGGTACCACACTACTACGTGATCCAAACCAGAAAAGACCCAGGATCTGTTCAACAAGTATGTGAAAAACGCGAAAGTATGAGCCTGATGAGGGCAAATCCCAGACATATCCCAGACCTAACTTCCGTTGTCCTCTAAGATATTGATGGAAACCAGGTTTAATTGACTGTTTCAGTGTTGTACTTCATTACTACGTAATGCAATCCAGAAAAAGCCCAGGATCTAGCCATCAAGTATGAGACATATGCGAAAGAATGAGCCTGATGAGAGCAAATCCCAGACCTAACCTAGACCTAACATGAACTTTCTCTAAAATATTGATCGAAACCAGGTTTAATTGACTGTTTCAGTGTGGTCCCACATTACTACGTGATCCAAACCAGAAATCGCCCAGGATCTAGCCATGAAGTATGAGAAATATGCGAAAGTAAGAGCCTGATGAGGGCAAATCCTAGACCTATCCCAGACCTAACTTGCGTTATCCTCTAAAATATTGATCGAAACCAGGTTTAATTGACTGTTTCAGCGTGGTACCACATTACTACGTGATGCAATCCAGATAAAGCCCAGGATCTAGCCATCAAGTTTGAGAAATATGCGAAAGAATGTGCCTGATGAGAGCAAATCCCAGACCTAACCTAGACCTTACATGCGTTATCCTCTATAATATTGAGCGAAACCAGGTTTAATGGACTGTTTCAGTGTGGTCCCACATTACTACGTGATCCAAACCAGAAAAAACCCAGGATCTGTTCAACAAGTATGTGAAAAACGCTAAACTGTGAGCCTGATGAGGGCAAATCTTAGACCTAACCCAGACCTAAGATGCGTTATCCTCTAAAATATTTATCCAGACCAGGTTTCATTGACTGTTTCAGTGTGGTACCACTTTACTACGTGATCCAATCCAGAAATAGCCCAGGATCTAGCCATGAAGTATGAGAAATATGCGAAGGTATGAGCCTGATGAGGGCAAATCCTAGACCTATCCCAGACCTAACTTGCGTTATCCTCTAAAATATTGATCGAAACCAGGTTTAATTGACTGTTTCAGCGTGGTACCACATTACTACGTGATACAATCCAGAAACAGCCCAGGATCTAGCCATGAAGTGTGAGAAATATGCGAAAGTATGAGCCTGATGAGGGCAAATCCTAGGCCTAACCCAGACCTAACATGCGTTATCCTCTAAAATATTTATCAAGATCAGGTTTAATTGATTGTTTCGGTGTGGTCCCACATTACTACGTGATCCAAACCAGAAAAAACCCAGGATCTGTTCAACATGTATGAGAAATATGCGAAAGAATGAGCCTGATGAGAGCAAATCCCAGACCTAACATAGACCTAACATGAATTATTCTCTAAAATATTGATCGAAACCAGGTTTAATCGACTGTTTCAGCGTGGTGCCACATTAGTACGTGACACAATCCAGAAACAGCCCAGGATCTAGCCATGAAGTATGAGAAATATGCGAAAGTATGAGCCTGATGAGGGCTAATCCTAGACCTAACCCAAACCTAACATGCGTTATCCTCTAAAATATTGAGCGAAACCAGGTTTATGGACTGTTTCAGTGTGGTACCACACTACTTCGTGATCCAAACCAGAGAAAGCCCAGGATCTGTTCAAGAAGTATGTGAAAAACGCTAAATTGTGAGCCTGATGAGGGCAAATCTTAGACCTAACCCAGACCTAAGATGCGTTATCCTCTAAAATATTTATCCAGACCAGGTTTCATTGACTGTTTCAGTGTGGTACCACTTTACTACGTGATCCAATCCAGAAATAGCCCAGGATCTAGCCATGAAGTATGAGAAATATGCGAAAGTAAGAGCCTGATGAGGGCAAATCCTAGACCTATCCCAGACCTAACTTGCGTTATCCTCTAAAATATTGATCGAAACCGGGTTTAATTGACTGTTTCAGCGTGGTACCACATTACTACGTGACACAATCCAGAAATAGCCCAGGATCTAGCCATGAAGTATGAGAAATATGCGAAAGTATGAGCCTGATGAGGGCAAATCCCAGACCTATCCCAGACCTAACTTGCGTTGTCCTCTAAGATTTTGATGGAAACCAGGTTTAATTGACTGTTTCAGTGTTGTACTTCATTACTACGTGATCCAAACCCGAAAAAACCCAGGATCTGTTCAACATGTATGAGAAATATGCGAAAGAATGAGCCTGATGAGAGCAAATCCCAGACCTATCCTAGACCTAACATGAATTATTCTCTAAAATATTGATCGAAAACAGGTTTACTTGACTGTTTCAGTGTGGTCCCACATTACTACGTGATCCAAACCAGAAAAAACCCAGGATCCGTTCAACAAGTATGTGAAGAATGCGAAAGTATGAGTCTGATGGGTGAAAATCCCAGGCCTAACCTAGACCTAACATGCGTTATCCTTTAAAATATTGATCGAAACCTGGTTTAATCGACTGTTTCAGTGTGGTATCACATTACTATGTGATCCAAACCAGAAAATAACCCAGGATCTGTTCAAGGAGTATGTGAAGTGTGCGAAAGTATGAGTCTGATCAGTGAAAATCCCAGGCCTAACCTAGACCTAACATGAGTTATACTCTAAAATATTGATCGAAACCTGGTTTCATCGACTGTTTCAGTGTGGTACCACATTACTATGTGATCCAAACCAGAAAATAACCCATGATCTAGCCATCAAGTGTGAGAAATATGCGAAAAAATGAGCCTGATGAGAGCAAATCCCAGACCTAACCTAGACCTAACATGAATTATTCTCTAAAATATTGATCGGAACCAGGTTTAATTGACTGTTTCAGTGTGGTCCCACATTACTACGTGATCCAAACCAGAAAAAACCCAGGATCCGTTCAACAAGTATGTGAAGAATGCGAAAGTATGAGTCTGATGAGTGAAAATCCCAGGCCTAACCTAGACCTAACATGCGTTATCCTCAAAAATATTGATCGAAACCTGGTTTAATCGACTGTTTCAGTGTGGTACCACATTACTATGTGATCCAAACCAGAAAATAACCCAGGATCTGTTCAACGAGTATGTGAAAAACGCGAAAGTATGAGCCTGATGAGGGCAAATCCCAGACATATCCCAGACCTAACTTGCGTTATCCTCTAAAATATTGACCGAAACCAAGTTTAATCGACTGTTTCAGTGTGGTACCACATTACTACGTGACCCAAACCAGAAAAAACCCATGATCTGTTCAACAAGTATGAGAAATATGCGAAAGAATGAGCCTGATGAGAGCAAATCCCAGACCTAACCTAGACCTAACATGAATTATTCTCTAAAATATTGATCGAAACCAGGTTTAATTGACTGTTTCAGCGTGGTACCACATTACTACGTGATACAATCCAGAAACAGCCCAGGATCTAGCCATGAAGTATGAGAAATATGCGAAAGTATGAGCCTGATGAGGTCATATCACAGACCTAACCTAGACCTAACATGCGTTATCTTCTAAAATATTGATCGAAACCAGGTTTAGTGGACCGTTTCAGTGTGGTACCACATTACTGCGTGATCCAAACCAGAAAATCCAGGATCTGTTTAACAAGTATGTGAAAAATGCGAAAGCGTGGACCTGATGAGGGCGAATCCCAGACCTATCCCAGACCTAACTTGCGTTATCCTCAAAAATATTGATCGAAACCAGGTTTAATTGACTGTTTCAGCGTGGTACCATATTACTACGTGATACAATCCAGAAATAGCCCAGGATCTAGCCATGATGTATGAGAAAGATGCGAAAGTATGAGCATGATGTGGGCAAATTCTAGACCCGACCCAGACCTAACATGCGTTATCCTCTAAAATATTTATCAAGACCAGGTATTATTGAATGTTTCAGTGTGGTACCACATTACTACGTGAACCAAACCAGAAAATACCCAGGATCCGTTCATCAAGTATGTGAAGAATGCGAAAGTATGAGTCTGATGAGAGCAAATCCCAGACCTAACCTAGACCTAACATGCGTTATCCTCTAAAATATTGACCGAAACCAGGTTTAATGGACTGTTTCAGTGTGGTACCACACTACATCGTGATCCAAACCAGAAAAAACCCAGGATCTGTTCAACAAGTATGTGAAAAACGCGAAACTGTGAGACTGATGAGGGCAAATCTTAGACCGAACCTTGACCTAACAGGCGTTATCCTCTAAAATATTGAGCGAAACCAGGTTTAATGGACTGCTTCAGTGTGGTAGCACACTAGTACGGGATCCAACCCAGAAAAAACCCAGGATCTGTTCAACAAGTATGTGAAAAACGCGAAAGTATGAGCCTGATGAGGGCAAATCCCAGACCTATCCCAGACCTAACTTGCGTTGTCCTCTAAAATATTGATGGAAACCAGGTTTTATTGATTGTTTCAGTGTGGTCCCACATTACTACGTGATCCAAACCAGAAAAAACCCAGGATCTGTTCAACATGTATGAGAAATATGCGAAAGAATGAGCCTGATGATAGCAAATGCCAGACCTAATCTAGACCTAACATGAATTATTCTATAAAATATTGATCGAAACCAGGTTTAATGGATGTTTCAGTGTGGTACCACATTACTACGTGATCCAAACCAGAAAAAACCCAGGATCAGTTCAACAAGTATGTGAAAAACGCGAAAGTATGAGCCTGATGAGGGCGAATCCCAGACCTATCCCAGACCTAACTTGCGTTATCTTCAAAAATATTGATCGAAACCAGGTTTAATTGACTGTTTCAGCGTGGTACCACATTACTACGTGATACAATCCAGAAATAGCCCAGGATCTAGCCATGATGTATGAGAAAGATGCGAAAGTATGAGCATGATGTGGGCAAATTCTAAACCTGACCCAGACCTAACATGCGTTATCCTCTAAAATATTTATCAAGACCAGGTTTTATTGAATGTTTCAGTGTGGTACCACATTACTACGTGAACCAAACCAGAAAAATCCCAGTATCCGTTCATCAAGTATGTGAAGAATGCGAAAGTATGAGTCTGATGAGAGAAAATCTCGGGGCTAACCTAGACCTAACATTCGTTATCCTCTAAAATATTGATGCAAACCAGGTTTAATGGACTGTTTCGGTGTGGTACCACTTTACTACGTGATCAAAAGCAGAAAAAACCCAGGATCCGTTCAACAAGTATGTGAAGAATGCCAAAGGATGAGTCTGGTCAGTGAAAATCTCAGGCCTTACCTAGACCTAACTTGCGTTGTCCTCTAAAATATTGATGGAAACCAGGTTTCATTGACTGTTTCAGTGTGGTACTACATTACTACGTGATGCAATCCAGAAAAAGCCCATGATCTAGCCATCAAGTATGAGAAATATGCGAAAGAATGAGCCTGATGAGGGCAAATCTTAGACCTAACCTTGACCTAACATTCGTTATCCTCTAAAATATTGAGCGAAACCAGGTTTAATGGACTGTTTCAGTGTGGTAGCACACTACTACGGGATCCAAACCAGGAAAAACCCAGGATCTGTTCAACAGGTATGTGAAAAACGCGAAAGTATGAGACTGATGAGGGCAAATCCCAGACCTATCCCAGACCTAACTTGCGTTGTCCTCTAAAATATTGATGGAAACCAGGTTTTATTGATTGTTTCAGTGCGGTCCCACATTACTACGTGATCCAAACCAGAAAAAACCCAGGATCTGTTCAACATGTATGAGAAATATGCGAAAGAATGAGCCTGATGAGAGCAAATCCCAGACCTAACCTAGACCTAACATGAATTATTCTCTAAAATATTGATCGAAACCAGGTTTAATTGACTGTTTCTGTGTGGTCCCACATTACTACGTGATCCAAGCCAGAAAATAACCCAGGATCTGTTCAACGAGTATGTTAAGTGCGCGAAAGTATGAGTCTGATGAGGTCAAATCCCAGACCTATCCCAGACCTAACATTCGTTATCCTCTAAAATATTGAGCGAAACCAGGTTTAATGGACTGTTTCAGTGTGGTACCACATTACTACGTGAACCAAACCAGAAAAAACCCAGGATACGCTCAACAAGTATGTGAAGAATGCGAAAGTATGAGTCTGATGAGTGAAAATCCCAGACCTAACCTAGACCTAACATGCGTTATCCTCTAAAATATTGATCCAAACCAGGTTTAATGGACTGTTTCAGTGTGGTACCACACTACTACGTGATCCAAACCAGAAAAAACCCAGGATCTGTTCAACAAGTATGTGAAAAATGCGAAAGTATGATCCTGACGAGGGCAAATCCTAGACCTAACCCAGACCTAACATGCGTTATCCTCAAAAATATTGATCGGAACCAGGTTTAGTGGACTGTTTCAGTGTGGTACCACACTACTACATGATCCAAACCGGAGCAAAACCCAGGATCTGTTCAACAAGTATGCGAAGTATGCGAAAATATGAGTCTGATGAGGGCAAATCCCAGGCCTAACCCAGACCTAACTAGCGTTGTCCACTAAAATAATGACGGAAACCAGGTTTAATTGAATGTTTCAGTGTGGTACCACATTACTACGTGATCCAAACCAGTAAAAACCCAGGATCCGTTCAACGAGTATGTGAAGAATGCGAAAGTATGAGTCTGGTGAGTGAAAATCCCAGGCCTAACCTAGACCTAACATGCGTTATCCTGAAAAATATTGATCGAAACCAGGTTTAATCGACTGTTTCAGTGTGGTACCACATTACTACGTGATCCAAACTAGAAAAAAAACCCAGGATCTCGTCAACGAGTATGCGAAGTGTGCGAAAGTATGAGTCTGATGAGGGCTAATCCCAGACCTATCCCAGACCTAACATGCGTTATCCTCTAAAATATTTATCAAGACCAGGTTTAATTGAATGTTTCAGTGTGGTACCACATTACTACGTGATCGAAACCAGTAAAAACACAGGATCCGTTCAACAAGTATATGAAGAATGCGAAAGTCTGATGAGTCTGATGAGGGCAAATCCCAGGCCTAACTTAGACATAACATGCGTTATCCTCTAGAATATTGATCGAAGCCAGGTTTAATCGACTGTTTCAGTGTGGTGCCACATTACTACGTGATCCAATCTATAAATAGCCCAGGTTCTAGCCATGAAGTATGAGAAATATGCGAAAGTATGTGTCTGATGGGGGCAAATACCAGGCCTAACCTAGACCTAGCATGCGTTATCCTCTAAAATATTTATCAAGACCAGGTTTAATTGAATGTTTCAGTGTGGTACCACATTACTACGTGATCCAAACCAGTAAGAACACAGGATCCGTTCAACAAGTATGTGAAGAATGCGAAAGTATGAGTCTGATGAGTGAAAATCCCAGACCTATCCCAGACCTAACATGCGTTATCTTCTAAAATAGTGATCGAAACCAGAGTTAATTGACTGTTTCAGTGTGGTTCCACATGACTACGTGATCCAATCCAGAAAAAGCCCAGGATCTAGCCATCAAGTATGAGAAGTATGCGAAAGAATGAGCCTGATGAGAGCAAATCCCAGACCTAACCTAGACCTAACATGTGTTATCCTCAAAAATATTGATCGAAACCTGGTTGAGTGGACTGTTACAGTGTGGCACCACATTACTGCGTGTTCCAACCCAGAAAAAACCCTCGATCTGTTCAACAAGTATGTGAAATATGCGAAAGTATGAGTCTGATGAGGGCAAATCCCAGGCCTAACCTAGACATAACATGCGTTATCATCTAAAATATTGATGGAAACCAGGTTTAATTGACAGTTTCAGTGTGGTACGACATTACTACGTGATGCAATCCAGCCATAGCCCAGGATCTGTTCAACAAGTATGTGAAGTACGCGAAAGTATGAGTCTGACGAGGGCTAATCCCAGGCCTAACTTAGACATAACATGCGTTATCCTCTAGAATATTGATCGAAGCCAGGTTTAATCGACTGTTTCAGTGTGGTGCAACATTACTACGTGATCCAGTCCAGAAATAGCCCAGGATCTTGCCATGAAGTATGAGAAATATGCGAAAGTATGAGCCTGATGAGGGCAAATCCTAGACCTAACCCAGACCTAACATGCGTTATCCACTAAAATATTTATCAAGACCAGGTTTAATTGAATGTTTCAGTGTGGTACCACATTACTACGTGATCCAATCCAGAAAGAGCCCAGGATCTGTTCAACAAGTATGCGAAGTATGCGAAAATATGAGTCTGATGAGGGCAAATCCCAGGCCTAACCTAGACCTAACATGCGTTATGCTCATAAATATTGATCGAAGCCAGGTTTAATCGACTGTTTCAGTGTGGTGCCACATTACTACGTGATCCAATCTATAAATAGCCCAGGTTCTAGCCATGAAGTATGAGAAATATGCGAAAGTATGTGTCTGATGAGGGCAAATCCCAGGCTTAACCTAGACCTAACATGCGTTATCTTCTAAAATATCGATCGAAACCAGGTTTAATGGACTGTTTCCGTGTGGTACCACATTACTACGTGATCCAAACCAGAAAAAGCCCAGGATCTAGCCATGAAGTATGAAAAATATGCGAAAGTATGAGCCTGATGAGGGCAAATCCTAGACCTATCCCAGGCCTAACATGCGTTATCCTCTAAAATATTCATCGAAACCAGGTTTATGGACTGTTTCAGTGTGGTACCACATTACTACGTGATCCAAACCAGAAAAAACCGAGGATCTGTCCAACAAGTATGTGAAAAACGCGAAAGTATGAGCCTGATGAGGGCGAATCCCAGACTTATCCCAGACCTAACTTGCGTTATCCTCTAAAATATTGATCGAAACCAGGTTTAGTCGACTGTTTCAGTGTGGTACCACATTACTACGTGATCCAAACCAGAAAAAAACCCAGGATCTTGTCAACGAGTATGTGAAGTGTGCGAAAGTATGAGTCTGATGAGGGCAAATGCCAGACCTATCCCAGACCTAACTTGCGTGATCCTCTAAAATATTGATCGAAACCTGGTTTAATTGACTGTTTCAGTGCGGTACCACACTACTACGTGATCCATACCAGAAAAAAACCCAGGAGTTGTTCAACAAGTACGTGAAGAATGCGAAAGTATGTGTCTGATGAGGGCATATCACAGGCCTAACCTAGACCTAACATGCGTTATCTTCTAAAATATTGATCGAAACCATGTTTAATGGTCTGTTTCCGTGTGGTACCACATTACTACGTGATCCAAACCAGAAAAAGCCCAGAATCTGCCCATCAAGTATGAGAAATATGCGAAAGTACGAGCCTGATGAGGGCAAATCCCAGGCCTTACCTAGACCTAGCATGCGTTATCCTCTAAAATATTGATCGAAACCAGGTTTAATTGACTGTTTCAGCGTGGTACTACATTACTACGTGATGCAATCCAGAAATAGCCCAGGATCTAGCCATGAAGTATGAGAAATATGCGAAAGTACGAGCCTGATGAGGGCAAATCCCAGGCCTTACCTAGACCTAGCATGCGTTATCCTCTAAAATATTTATCAAGACCAGGTTTAATTGAATGTTTCAGTGTGGTACCACATTACTACGTGATCCAAACCAGAAAGGACACAGGATCCGTTCAACAAGTATGAGAAGAATGCGAAAGTATGAGTCTGATGAGTGAAAATCCCAGACCTATCCCAGACCTAACATGCGTTATCCTCTAAAATAGTGATCGAAACCAGGTTTAATGGACTGTTTCAGTGTGGTACAACATTAATACGTGATCCAATCCAGAAAGAGCCCAGGATCGAGCCATGAAGTATTAGAAATATGCGAAAGTATGACCCTGATGAGGGCAAATCCCAGGACTAACCTAGACATAACATGCGTTATCCTCTAAAATATTGATGGAAACCAGGTTTAGTTGACTGTTTCAGTGTGGTTCTACATTACTAAGTGATCCAATCCAGAAAAAGCTCAGGATCTAGCCATCAAGTATGAGAAATATGCGAAAGAATGAGCCTGATGAGAGCAAATCCCAGACCTAACCTAGACCTAACATGTGTTATCCTCAAAAATATTGATCGAAACCAGGTTTAATGGACTGTTTCAGTGTGGTACAACATTAATACGTGATCCAATCCAGAAAGAGCCCAGGATCGAGCCATGAAGTATTAGAAATATGCGAAAGTATGACCCTGATGAGGGCAAATCCCAGGACTAACCTAGACATAACATGCGTTATCCTCTAAAATATTGATGGAAACCAGGTTTAGTTGACTGCTTCAGTGTGGTACTACATTACTACGTGATACAATCCAGAAATAGCCCAGGATCTAGCCATGAAGAATGAGAAATATGCGAAAGTATGAGCCTGATGACGGCAAATCCTAGACCTAACCCAGACCTAACATGCGTCACCCTCAAAGATATTGATCGAAACCAGGTTTAATGGACTGTTTCAGTGTGGTACCACATTACTACGTGATCCGAATCAGAAAAAACCCAGGATCTGTTCAACAAGTATGTGAAAAACGCGAAAGTATGAGCCTGATGAGGGCATATCTCAGACCTATCCTAGACATAACTTGCGTCATCCGTTAAAATATTGATGTAAACCAGGTTTAATTGACTGTTTCAGTGTGGTACTACATTACTACGTGATGCAATCCAGAAATAGCCCAGGATCTAGCCATGAAGTATGAGAAATATGCGAAAGTATGGGTCTGATGAGGGCAAATCCTAGACCTAACCCAGACCTAACATGCGTTATCCTCTAAAATATTGATCGAAACCAGGTTGGGTGGACTGTTTCAGTGTGGTACCACACTACTGCGTGATCCAAACCAGAAAAAACCCAGGAACTGTTCAGCAAGTATGTGAAAAATGCGAAAGTATGAGTCTGATGAGAGCAAATCCCAGACCTAACCTAGACCTAACATGCGTTATCCTCTAAAATATTGATGGAAACCAGGTTTAATTGACTGTTTCAGTGTGGTACTACATTACTACGTGATGCAATCCAGACAAAACCGAGGATCTGTTCAACAAGTATGTGAAAAACGCGAAAGTATGAGCCTGATGAGGGCGAATCCCAGACTTATCCCAGATCTAACTTGCGTTATCCTCTAAAATATTGATCGAAACCAGCTTTATTCGTCTGTTTCAGTATGGTACCACATTACTACGTGATCCAAACCAGAAAAAAACCCAGGAGCTGTTCAACAAGTACGTAAAGAATGCGAAAGTATGTGTCTGATGAGGGCAAATCCCAGGCCTAACCTAGACCTAACATGCGTCATCTTCTAATATATCGATCGAAACCAGGTTTAATGGACTGTTTCCGTGTGGTACCACATTACTGCGTGATCCAAACCAGAAAATCCAGGATCTGTTTAACAAGTATGTGAAAAATGCGAAAGTGTGACCCTGATGAGGGCGAATCCCAGACCTATCCCGGACCTAACTTGCGTTATCCTCAAAAATATTGATCGAAACCAGGTTTAATTGACTGTTTCAGCGTGGTACTACATTACTACGTGATGCAATCCAGAAATAGCCCAGGATCTAGCCATGAAGTATGAGAAATATACGAAAGTATGGGTCTGATGAGGGCAAATCCTGGACCTAACCCAGACCTAACATGCGTTATCCTCAAAGATATTGATCGAAACCAGGTTTAATCGACTGTTTCAGTGTGGTACCACATTACTACGTGATCCAAACCAGAAAAAAACCCAGTATCTGATCAACAAGTATGTGAAGTATGCGAAAGTATGAGTCTGATGAGTGAAAATCCCAGACCTATCCCAGACCTAACATGCGTTATCTTCTAAAATAGTGATCGAAACCAGAGTTAATTGACTGTTTCAGTGTGGTTCCACATGACTACGTGATCCAATCCAGAAAAAGCCCAGGATCTAGCCATCAAGTATGAGAAGTATGCGAAAGAATGAGCCTGATGAGAGCAAATCCCAGACCTAACCTAGACCTAACATGTGTTATCCTCAAAAATATTGATCGAAACCTGGTTGAGTGGACTGTTACAGTGTGGCACCACATTACTGCGTGTTCCAAACCAGAAAAAACCCTCGATCTGTTCAACAAGTATGTGAAATATGCGAAAGTATGAGTCTGATGAGGGCAAATCCCAGGCCTAACCTAGACATAACATGCGTTATCATCTAAAATATTGATGGAAACCAGGTTTAATTGACAGTTTCAGTGTGGTACGACATTACTACGTGATGCAATCCAGCCATAGCCCAGGATCTGTTCAACAAGTATGTGAAGTACGCGAAAGTATGAGTCAGACGAGGGCTAATCCCAGGCCTAACTTAGACATAACATGCGTTATCCTCTAGAATATTGATCGAAGCCAGGTTTAATCGACTGTTTCAGTGTGGTGCAACATTACTACGTGATCCAGTCCAGAAATAGCCCAGGATCTTGCCATGAAGTATGAGAAATATGCGAAAGTATGAGCCTGATGAGGGCAAATCCTAGACCTAACCCAGACCTAACATGCGTTATCCACTAAAATATTTATCAAGACCAGGTTTAATTGAATGTTTCAGTGTGGTACCACATTACTACGTGATCCAAACCAGAAAGGACACAGGATCCGTTCAACAAGTATGAGAAGAATGCGAAAGTATGAGTCTGATGAGTGAAAATCCCAGACCTATCCCAGACCTAACATGCGTTATCCTCTAAAATAGTGATCGAAACCAGAGTTAGTTGACTGTTTCAGTGTGGTTCTACATTACTAAGTGATCCAATCCAGAAAAAGCTCAGGATCTAGCCATCAAGTATGAGAAATATGCGAAAGAATGAGCCTGATGAGAGCAAATCCCAGACCTAACCTAGACCTAACATGTGTTATCCTCAAAAATATTGATCGAAACCAGGTTTAATGGACTGTTTCAGTGTGGTACAACATTAATACGTGATCCAATCCAGAAAGAGCCCAGGATCGAGCCATGAAGTATTAGAAATATGCGAAAGTATGACCCTGATGAGGGCAAATCCCAGGACTAACCTAGACATAACATGCGTTATCCTCTAAAATATTGATGGAAACCAGGTTTAGTTGACTGCTTCAGTGTGGTACTACATTACTAAGTGATCCAATCCAGAAAAAGCTCAGGATCTAGCCATCAAGTATGAGAAATATGCGAAAGTATGAGCCTGATGACGGCAAATCCTAGACCTAACCCAGACCTAACATGCGTTATCCTCAAAGATATTGATCGAAACCAGGTTTAATGGACTGTTTCAGTGTGGTACCACACTACTGCGTGATCCAAACCAGAAAAAACCCAGGAACTGTTCAGCAAGTATGTGAAAAATGCGAAAGTATGAGTCTGATGAGAGCAAATCCCAGACCTAACCTAGACCTAACATGTGTTATCCTCTAAAATATTGATGTAAACCAGGTTTAATTGACTGTTTCAGTGTGGTACTACATTACTACGTGATGCAATCCAGACAAAACCGAGGATCTGTTCAACAAGTATGTGAAAAACGCGAAAGTATGAGCCTGATGAGGGCGAATCCCAGACTTATCCCAGATCTAACTTGCGTTATCCTCTAAAATATTGATCGAAACCAGCTTTATTCGTCTGTTTCAGTGTGGTACCACATTACTACGTGATCCAAACCAGAAAAAAACCCAGGAGCTGTTCAACAAGTACGTAAAGAATGCGAAAGTATGTGTCTGATGAGGGCAAATCCCAGGCCTAACCTAGACCTAACATGCGTCATCTTCTAATATATCGATCGAAACCAGGTTTAATGGACTGTTTCCGTGTGGTACCACATTACTGCGTGATCCAAACCAGAAAATCCAGGATCTGTTTAACAAGTATGTGAAAAATGCGAAAGTGTGACCCTGATGAGGGCGAATCCCAGACCTATCCCAGACCTAACTTGCGTTATCCTCAAAAATATTGATCGAAACCAGGTTTAATTGACTGTTTCAGCGTGGTACTACATTACTACGTGATGCAATCCAGAAATAGCCCAGGATCTAGCCATGAAGTATGAGAAATATACGAAAGTATGGGTCTGATGAGGGCAAATCCTAGACCTAACCCAGACCTAACATGCGTTATCCTCAAAGATATTGATCGAAACCAGGTTTAATCGACTGTTTCAGTGTGGTACCACATTACTACGTGATCCAAACCAGAAAAAAACCCAGTATCTGTTCAACAAGTATGTGAAGTATGCGAAAGTATGAGTCTGATGGGGGCTAATCCCAGGTCTAACCTAGACATAACATGCGTTATCCTCTAAAATATTGATCGAAACCAGGTTGGGTGGACTGTTTCAGTGTGGTACCACACTACTGCGTGATCCAAACCAGAAAAAACCCAGGAACTGTTCAGCAAGTATGTGAAAAATGCGAAAGTATGAGTCTGATGAGAGCAAATCCCAGTCCTATCCCAGACCTAACTTGCGTTGTCCTCTATAATATTGATGGAAACCAGGTTTAATTGACTGTTTCAGTGTGGTACTACATTACTACGAGATGCAATCCAGAAATAGCCCAGGATCTAGCCATGAATTACGAGAAATATGCGGAAGTATGAGCCTGATGAGGGCAAATCCTAGACCTAACCCAGACCTAACATGCGTTATCCTCAAAAATATTGATCGAAACCAGGTTTAATGGACTGTTTCAGTGTGGTACCACATTACTACGTGATCCAAACTAGAAAAAACCCAGGATCTGTTCAACAAGTATGTGAAAAACGCGAAAGTATGACCCTGATGAGGGCAAATCCCAGGCCTAACCTAGACCTAACATGCATTATCCTCTAAAATATTGATGGAAACCAGGTTTAATTGACTGTTTCAGTGTGGTACTACATTACTACGTGATGCAATCCAGACAAAACCGAGGATCTGTTCAACAAGTATGTGAAAAACGCGAAAGTATGAGCCTGATGAGGGCGAATCCCAGACTTATCCCAGATCTAACTTGCGTTCTCCTCTAAAATATTGATCGAAACCAGCTTTATTCGTCTGTTTCAGTGTGGTACCACATTACTACGAGATGCAATCCAGAAATAGCCCAGGATCTAGCCATGAATTACGAGAAATATGCGGAAGTATGAGCCTGATGAGGGCAAATCCTAGACCTAACCCAGACCTAACATGCGTTATCCTCAAAAATATTGATCGAAACCAGGTTTAATGGACTGCTTCAGTGTGGTAGCACACTACTACGGGATCCAAACCAGAAAAAACCCAGGATCTGTTCAACAAGTATGTGAAAAACGCGAAAGTATGAGCCTGATGAGGGCAAATCCCAGACCTATCCCAGACCTAACTTGCGTTGTCCTCTAAAATATTGATGGAAACCAGGTTTTATTGATTGTTTCAGTGTGGTCCCACATTACTACGTGATCCAAACCAGAAAAAACCCAGGATCTGTTCAACATGTATGAGAAATATGCGAAAGAATGAGCCTGATGAGAGCAAATCCCAGACCTATCCCAGACCTAACTTGCGTTATCCTCTAAAATATTGTTCGAAACCAGGTTTAATCGACTGTTTCAGTGTGGTACCACATTACTACGTGAACCAAACCAGAAAAAACCCAGGATACGCTCAACAAGTATGTGAAGAATGCGAAAGTATGAGTCTGACGAGGGCAAACCCTAGACCTAACCCAGACCTAACATGCGTTATCCTCAAAAATATTGATCGGAACCAGGTTTAATGGACTGTTTCAGTGCGGTACCACACTACTACATGATCCAAACCGGAGCAAAACACAGGATCTGTTCAACAAGTATGCGAAGTATGCGAAAATATGAGTCTGATGAGGGCAAATCCCAGGCCTAACCCAGACCTAACTAGCGTTGTCCTCTAAAATATTGACGGAAACCAGGTTTAATTGAATGTTTCAGTGTGGTACCACATTTCTACGTGATCCAAACCAGTAAAAACCCAGGATCCGTTAAACGAGTATGTGAAGAATGCGAAAGTATGAGTCTGGTGAGTGAAAATCCCAGGTCTAACCTAGACCTAACATGCGTTATCCTGAGAAATATTCATCGAAACGTGGTTTAATCGACTGTCTCAGTGTGGTACGACTTTACTATGTGATCCAAACCAGAAAATAACCCGGGATCTGTTCAACGAGTATGTGAAGTGTGCGAAAGTATGAGTCTGATGAGGGCAAATCCCAGACCTATCCCAGACCTAACCTGCGTTATCCTCTAAAATATTGATCGAAACCAAGTTTAATCGACTGTTTCAGTGTGGTACCACATTACTACGTGATCCAAACCAGAAAAAACCCAGGATCAGTTCAACGAGTATGTGAAAAACGCGAAAGTATGAGCCTGATGAGGGCGAATCCCAGACCTATCCCAGACCTAAGTTGCATTATCCTCTAAAATATTGATCGAAACCAGGTTTAATTGACTGTTTCAGTGTGGTACCACATTACTGCGCGATCCAATCCAGAAAAAACCCAGGATCTGTTCAACATGTATGTGAAAAATGCGAAAGTATGTCCCGGATGAGGGCAAATCCCAGACCTATCCCAGACCTAAGTTGCGTTGTCCTCTAAAATATTGATGGAAACCAGGTTTCATTGACTGTTTCAGTGTGGTACTACATTACTACGTGATGCAATCCAGAACAAGCCCAGGATCTGTTCAACATGTATGAGAAATATGCGACAGAATGAGCCTGATGAGAGCAAATCCCAGACCTAACCTAGACCTAACATGAATTATTCTCTAAAATATTGATCGAAACCAGGTTTAATTGACTGTTTCTGTGTGGTCCCACATTACTATGTGACCCAAACCTGAAAATAACCCAGGATCTGTTCAACGAGTATGTGAAGTGTGCGAAAGTATGAGTCTGATGAGGGCAAACCCCAGACCTATCCCAGACCTAACATGCGTTATCCTCTAAAATATTGAGCGAAACCAGGTTTAATGGACTGTTTCAGTGTGGTACCGCACTACTTCCTGATCCAAACAAGAAAAAACTCAGGATCTGTTCAACAAGTATGTGAAAAACGCGAAACTGTGAGCCTGATGAGGACAAATCTTAGACCTAACCTTGACCTAACATGCGTTATCCTCTAAAATATTGAGCGAAACCAGGTTTAATGGACTGTTTCAGTGTGGTACCACATTACTACGTGATCCAAACCAGAAAAAACCCAGGATCCGTTCAACAAGTATGTGAAGAATGCGAAAGTATGAGTCAGATGAGTGAAAATCCCAGGCCTAACCTAGACCAAACATGCGTTATCCTCTAAAATATTGAGCGAAACCAGGTTTAATGGACTGTTTCAGTGTGGTAGCACACTACTACGGGATCCAAACCAGAAAAAACCCAGGATCTGTTCAACAAGTATGTGAAAAACGCGAAAGTATGAGTCTGATGAGTGAAAATCCCAGGCCTAACCTCGACCTAACATGCGTTATCCTCAAAAATATTGATCGAAACCTGGTTTAATCGACTGTTTCGGTGTGGTACCACATTACTATGTGACCCAAACCTGAAAATAACCCAGGATCTGTGCAACGAGTATGTGAAGTGTGCGAAAGTATGAGTCTGATGAGGGCAAACCCCAGACCTATCCCAGACCTAACATGCGTTATCCTCTAAAATATTGAGCGAAACCAGGTTTAATGGACTGTTTCAGTGTGGTACCGCACTACTTCCTGATCCAAACCAGAAAAAACTCAGGATCTGTTCAACAAGTATGTGAAAAACGCCAAACTGTGAGCCTGATGAGGGCAAATCTTAGACCTAACCTTGACCTAACATGCGTTATCCTCTAAAATATTGAGCGGAACCAGGTTTAATGGACTGTTTCAGTGTGGTAGCACACTACTACGGGATCCATACCAGAAAAAACCCAGGATCTGTTCAACAAGTATGTGAAGTGTGCGAAAGTATGAGTCTGATGAGGTCAAATCCCAGACCAATCCCAGACTTAACTTTCGTTATCCTCTAAAATATTGATCGAAACGAGGTTTAATCGACTGTTTCAGTGTGGTACCACATTACTACGTGATGCAATCCAGAAAAAGCCCAGGATCTAGCCATCAAGTAAGAGAAATATGCGAAAGAATGAGCCTGATGAGAGTAAATCCGAGACCTAACCTAGACCTAACATGAATTATTCTCTAAAATATTGGTCGAAACCAGGTTTAATTGACTGTTTCAGTGTGGTCCCACATAACAACGTGATCCAAACCAGAAAAAACCCAGGATCCGTTCAACAAGTATGTGAAGAATGCGAAAGTATGAGTCTGATGAGTGAAAATCCCAGGCCTAACCTAGACCTAACATGCGTTATCCTCAAGAATATTGATCGAAACCTGGTTTAATCGACTGTTTCAGTGTGGTACCACATTACTATATGATCCAAACCAGAATGTAACCCAGGATCTGTTCAACGAGTATGTGAAGTGTGCGAAAGTATGAGTCTGATGAGGTCAAATCCCAGACCAATCCCAGACTTAACTTTTTTTTTTTTTTTTTTTTTTTTTTTTTTTTTGTCGTGGGGAAAATCTTCGAAAGACTCCCTCCCACCTCCTTGGGGAGAGGTGGGAGGGGTGTGTGGGATTCCCCGCGCCCGTACAACGACAGGCGCGGGACCTACCCACTAAAAACCCCACGGTGACCCTTCGGCACGCTTTGGGAGGGTACCGGGAATCGCTCGAAGCATTCTTCCGGTATCCTCCCCGTGCCCGCGCTTTCGCGCCCATCCCCCGGGGGGACAATCGGTCCCCCCAGTAGACACACTGCCTCATAGCGGCGGGACGGGGCCACTCCATCCCGCCGCTATCCGTCCCGGGGCCGCGTTTAGTGGCGGCTGCGAGCCCCAACTCGCAACCGCCCGCGACCCCGTTTCCACCCCTCGGCGGCCGGGCGTTCATGGCCGCACCAGACCGCCGAGGGTGCCTCCCCTTGCGTCGGACCGGTAGGGGGAGGCACTCCTACCCCCAACCGGTCCGACCCGGCGCCGCCTGGCGGGAGGAGGGTCCCCTCAGGACCCCCCTCCCAGCCTAGGTCATCCGCCACGCCGAGGCGGCCGCCCGCGACGCCTCGCGACCGGGCGACGACCTCGGGCCACCGCACGAGCGCGAGCTTCAGCGCGCCGCTGAAGCTCGCGCTCCCTCCCCGCGGCCTCCTTCTGCAACATTACGTTCTCGCAGAAGGAGGCCACGGCCCTCCACTTCTCCTCGCTGCCGAGCATGGCGCGCACCACGCCCGGCAGCGAGACATCCCGCCCGACGACGCCGACCAGGACACGGCGCTCCCCCTCCCACGCGGGGCATACCTCCAGGGTATGATCCGCCGTGTCCTGCTCAGCGTCGCAGTGGCAGCAACGCGCCGTCGGCTCCTTCCCTATCCGGCACAGGTATCTTCCGAAGCTGCCATGCCCGGAAAACACCTGTGCCAGCCGGTAGGTGAGGCTGCCATGGCCTCTGCCCAGCCACTCCTTCAGGAGTGGCCGAACAGCCCCGACAGTCCGGTGCCCCGCGGTTGGCAGAGCCAGCCGCTCCTGCCACGCGAGCAACACGGACTGCCGGGCCTGGCGCTTCAAATCGCCCCAAGCAGGTTCCTGCCCGCCCGGGACCGCCCCCACCCCCGCGCGACGGTCGACGCGGTGCCGGTACATCACCGCGTGCGACCGCGCGAGCAGGTCCATGGGCGGCATCCCCGCTAGAACCGTCGCCGCCTCATGTGACATGGTCCGATACCCGCGGACGACCCTGAGCGCCATGCGCCTCTGCACCCGACGCAGCATAGTCATGCTGCGCCGGGAGGCAGCCAGGTCGTCCGCCCAGACGGGGGCCCCGTATAGGGCCACCGACTGGACCATTGCCACATAGAGGCGACGAACTCGGCCCGTCGGGCCCCCCAGATTGGGCAGGATCTGGCCCAGAGCCGCAACCATCCTTTCCAACCGGGGGACCAGGCAGCGGAAATGCTTCTCGAAACGCCAGTGGCTATCGAGGATCAGCCCCAGATACCTGATCTGGGGCTTCACCTCGATGTCAGCCTCACCCACCCGAATCAGAGGGGGTGGCGGATCCTGCCGAGGTGAATGAAACGCAATCACCTCGGTCTTATGGACCGCCACCGTCATCCTCATCCCCCTGATCCGGTCGACGACGCGTTGCGACCCCTCCTCCGCGCGACGCATGGCCCTCCCCCAGTGCGCCCCGACGGCCAGCACCAGTGTGTCATCCGCATAACACACCGTGCTGACGCCGTCGGGGAGGCCGGCCCGCAACACCGAGTCGTACGCGATGTTCCACAGGAGTGGCCCGAGGACCGACCCCTGCGGAACACCGCAGTACACCTCCCTCCGCATATCACCATCCCGGCCCGGATACTCGATCCACCTGCCGCGGAGATAATCCCCGACGACCGCCCTGAGACAAGGGGGGACTCGATGATATTCGAGCCCCCTCCTTATCTCTTCCCAGGGGAGGGTGTTACCACCCCTCCCCGCGAGACGGCCGCCTCCGAGAGGGCCCTCACACGACCTATCGCGTCGATAGTCGATCGGCCCCCCCGGAAACCGAACTGGCAGTCGGCCAGACCGGGATCACCCCGCGACAGGTGCTCGACGAGGCGGGCAGCAATCACACGCTCGAAGAGCTTGCCCACCTCGTCGAGGAGACAAATGGGCCGGTATGCGGAGGGAGACTCCGCGGGCCGACCCTCCTTCCGGAGGAGGACCATCCTCGCCACCTTCCAACTGGGGGGGAATCGCCCGTCCCTCAGGCAGCGGTCGAACAACCGCCTGAGGTCGGCCCCAAGGACGCCCTGGGTCAAGACCCAAACCCGGCCGGGCACACCATCCGGACCCGGGGCCGTGTTACGAACCCCGAGCCGTCTGATGGCCGCTGCCAGCTCCTCCTGCGTGACCCCCAGCTCGGCCGTCCACTCCACTGGGACAGCCGCCGCCGCCGGAGGACGCGGTCCCCTCTCCCCAATTGGGAAGAGTGTATTGACCACGTCCTCCAGCAGCCGGGGGTCAAGAGCCTCGGTGACGGGGGGCGCCCACGGGCGGAGCTTATTGAGCACCACCTTATATGGGCGCCCCCATGGATCGTCATCAAGGGTCTGGAGGAGCTCCTTCCATGCCTGGGTCTTGGCCCGTTTGATGGCGACCTGCAGAGCAACCCGCGCCACGCGGTATGCTCCATACAGGTCATCAGCTGCCCTCGCTCGCGCCACGCCGTCGCCTGTACGTTGACGACGGCGCGCGCGGGAGTACTGGCGTCGGGCGCGGACAGTCGCGACTCGCAACTCCGCGATCGCGTCCGACCACCAGTACACCGCCCGGCGAGGAGAAGCCCGCCCGACCCGAGGCATCCCCGCGTCGCAAATACCCGCGACCATTGCTCCGAGCCGGGCGACCTCCTCCTCTATGCTCGGCAACTCGGCCGCTCCCTGCGGCCAAGTTGCAGCGAGGGCAGCTGCCATCAGGGCGTCCTTGTCCAGGCGCCGAAGCGCCCAGCGGCGTGGTGGGGTGCCACGCAGGCGGCCGTGTCGGGATGCACTCGCGGCGGCAGAGACCTCCATCCGGATGTACCGGTGATCGGAGAGTGTCTCTGCCCCCGCGACCACGTGCCAACCCGACACCATGCGCACGGCGTTGGGGGTCGCGAATCCAACATCCACGATGGACCCCCCATATCGCCGCACGCATGTGTGCTCCGACCCCCGGTTCAATACCCGGAGGTCGAGCCCCGCCGCCCAATCGCCCAGGATCCCGCCGCGAACGGAGGTCCTGGGGGATCCCCAAGCCACCGACTTGGCATTAAAATCCCCCAGGACCAGCACCGGCCGGGCCGCGTAGCGCTGCACGCATGCCGCGACCTCGGCCAAGTACAGCTCGAACGCAGCGTGACCGCTACGGGGCGAAATGTAGCACCCCACCACAGCGACTCCCCCCCAGTCCACGGCGACGAATCCCCGACCGCGCTCCAACAAGGAGAACGGTGGGGACCCGTCGCCCCCTCCCCATACCGTCGCCACCAAGCCGTCCGCGTCGCCCACCCAATGAGGGTGATCAGGGACGCGGTACGGCTCGGCGGCGACCGCCAGGCCAACCCCCCACTCCGCGAGGACTTGGGACATCAAGTCCTGTGCCGCGCGGCAGTGGTTGAGGTTGGCCTGGAGGAGGAGGCGGGGCGGCATTAATTAATGGCCGCGCCAGCCTCCTCCCGGCCGTCCGTCCCCGTAGCACCGTCCACCTCCATGGAGGACGATGCCACCGCCCTCGGCACCGGAGCCGGTGCAGCCCGCCTCTTCCTCTCCTTCCGGGAGGGGGGGGAGCACTTCTTGCTCCCCACCCTGCGATCGGCTGGCCTCCCCATGTCCGCACACAGCGGGCAGTGGGGGGCCGCCGAGCACTGGCTCGCACGGTGCTCTTTGGCACCGCAGCGGTAACACTGACCGCTGCGGTCCACCGGCGAGGTGCACCACTGCCTCACGTGCCCCAATTCGAGGCAGCGGTGACACTGGAGCGGGCGCGGCGCGAGGATTTCCACTCGCGCCGAAACCCACCCCACCAACACCCTCCCGGATTCCGCCACCTTACGGGCGGCGGAGAGGGGGCACCGGGCCCACACCGACCCGAGGCCGGAGGGCGACCTGCGGATCTCTCCGATCCGCAGGTCCTCCACAGGACAGTCCCCCGCCCTCGCAAGGGCACGGGCCACATCCTGTGCGCTGACCGAGTCGTCCAGCCCACAAACGCGCATCTCCGTGCACTTCGTGGGCCGGGCCACCCGGACACCTCGCTCGCCCAGCTGCTCCCGGAGCCTCTGGGCGAGCCGATCCGCCTTCGCGCCGCCTTCTGCACCGGGGATCTCCAGCAAGAGACCCCCGGTCACGGCCCTCTTCGCCCTCACGGAGGCGATGCCCAGCTCTTCCAGGGAAATATTCTCCCTGGCGAGCCGCATCGCCTCCGCGAGGGTCAGGTCGCCCCCCTGCGCAACGGTCAGCGTCACCGCTGCCGTTTTTGGGGGACGACCTGGTCGTGCCTTCCCGACCTTCGCGGCCTTTACCTTGGCCGCCGGCGGCGGAGGCGGAGGCTGCGGTTGCGAGGCCTTCCTCGCCGCCCGCTTCGCCTTCCGCCCCACCACCTCACTCCACGCCACCCCCCCTTGGGAGGGTGCTGTGGAGGACGCGACCACCGCGACCACGGGTACACCACCCCCCTTGGGGGTCGCGACCCGGGGCCCTGGTGCCGCAACGCTGGGCGGAGCCTTCACTCCGCCCTTCTTTGCCTTCCCCGACTGTACCGGAACAGGTCGGGGAGGCACCGCCTTCCTGCTGACCGCTCTTCCGGCGAGGAGCTCCTCCCGGAAGGCGGCCAGCTTGCCATCAATCATGTCCCCAATCCTCCTCAGAAGATCGTCTTCTGAGGAGGACGGGGACTTCTTCACGGGCGGAGTGCGGGTGGAGGGGCCCGCGGTGCCCCGCACCACTGCCGCCGCACTCCGCTTATTTACCTCCGCCGAGGGACGCGGCGGTGGAGGAGGAGGGAGGATGGGAGGGAGGGCCGCGCTGTTCCACAGCGCCTCTGCCCTCCTCCTCCCCTGTCGCTCCTCCTCCAACAGGAGCTGCAGACGGGCGTTCCGCCCTCTGAGCTCCCGCGCCGCCTCCCTCATTTCCTCCGCCGCGGCCTTCAGGGCCTCCGCGCCACCGCTTTTCTGCCCCTTAAAGGCGCAGGCAGCGGCGACTTTCTCCACCCGCCTCAGGGACGAGGAGATCCTCTCCGATATCTCCTCGGTCACCTCGTCCCTGAGGCAACTCAGCCTCACCGACGGGCTCATCGCCCCGCCCACCTCGACGACGACCTGCCCCGTCCTCTTCCTCTTAGAGCCTATGTGGCTCGTGCTGGAGGAGAAGGACGAGACCGACGCCGTCTCGTCGTCCTCCTCCACCCTCCACGAAGCCGGACCTGGCGCTGAGTGGGGCGCGAGCGCCGCCACCCTAACCCCAACCCCGTCTCCGTCCTCCCCAACCGACAAAACCCGCCCCATCCCCATTTTATTTTCTGTGTCCATAATAGTCCCACGAGATGGTCGGAAATAAAGGTCCACCCGGGCAGAGCCGCCTTACCCGGGTAAGCCTAATACTCCGGGGGTTCGGCAGGTTCCCCGGAGGTGGTCGCTTGGGATTGGGCCTTCTCCCCCAACCATGCATCCCATCGCCGCGCACCATAGCTTAGGATTGGAGGGCAATTTTATAGAGTCGCCATACTCGTGGCCCAGGCGGTTAAGCCAAGACCCCCGTTCCTCCTGCCGTCACGTACCATTCACAAAACCAATAGGGAATTGTGAATGGGTCGTTGTGACGACCAACAGGAGGCTTACGGTGTGTGTATGACTCGGGTACCCCGGGTTCGTTAAGCCCGTACTGCAGCTGAAAGGCTGGCAGCCCCTGAGGGAATCCCAGACTTAACTTGCGTTATCCTCTAAAATATTGATCGCAACCAGGTTTAATCGACTGTTTCAGTGTGGTACCACATTACTACGTGATCCAAACCAGAAAAAACCCAGGATCAGTTCAACAAGTATGAGAGGAATGCGAAAGTATGAGTCTGATGAGTGAAAATCCCAGGGCTAACCTAGACCTAACATGCGTTATCCTCTAAAATATTGATCCAAACCAGGTTTAATGGACTGTTTCAGTGTGGTACCACACTACTACGTGATACAAACCAGAGGAAACCCAGGATCTGTTCAACAAGTATGTGAAAAACGCTAAAGTATGAGCCTGATGAGGGCGAATCCCAGACCAATGCCAGACCTAACTTGCGTTATCCTCTAAAATATTGATCGAAACCAGGTTTAATTGACTGTTTCAGCGTGGTACCACATTACTACGTGATGCAATCCAGAAAAAGCCCAGGATCTAGCCATCAAGTATGAGAAATATGCGAAAGAACGAGCCTGATGAGAGCAAATCCCAGACCTAACGTAGACCTAACATGAATTATTCTCTAAAATATTGATCGAAACCAGGTTTAGTTGACTGTTTCAGCGTGGTACCACATTACTACGTGATACAATTCAGAAACAGCCAAGGATCTAGCCATGAAGTATGAGAGATATGCGAAAGTATGAGCCTGCTGACGGCAAATCCTAGACCTAACCCAAACCTAACATGCGTTATCCTCTCAAATATTTATCAAGACCAGGTTTAATTGATTGTTTCAGTGTGGTCCCACATTACAACGTGATACAAACCAGAAAAAACCCAGGATCCGTTCAACAAGTATGTGAAGAATGCGAAAGTATGAGTCTGATGAGTGAAAATCCCAGGCCTAACCTAGACCTAACATGCGTTATCCTCAAAAATATTGATCGAAACCTGGTATAATCGACTGTTTCGGTGTGGTACCACATTACTATGTGATCCAAACCAGAAAATAACCCAGGATCTGTTCAACGAGTATGTGAAGTGTGCGAAAGTATGAGTCTGATGAGGGCAAATCCCAGACCTATCCCAGACCTAACATGCATTATCCTCTAAAATATTGAGCGAAACCAGGTTTAATGGACCATTTCAGTGTGGTACCACAATACTTCGTGGTACCACAATACTTCGTGATCCAAACCAGAAAAAACCCAGGATCTGTTCAACAAGTATGTGAAAAACGCGAAACTGTAAGCCTGATGAGGGCAAATCTTAGACCTAACCTTGACCTAACATGCGTTATCCTCTAAAATATTGAGCGAAACCAGGTTTAATGGACTGTTTCAGTGCGGTAGCACACTACTACGGGATCCATACCAGAAAAAACCCAGGATCTGTTCAACAAGTATGTGAAGTGTGCGAAAGTATGAGTCTGATGAGATCAAATCCCAGACCAATCCCAGACTTAACTTGCGTTATCCTCTAAAATATTGATCGAAACTAGGTTTACTTCACTGTTTCAGCGTGGTGCCACATTACTATGTCATACAACCCAGAAACAGCCCAGGATCTAGCCATCAAGTATGAGAAATATGCGAAAGTATGAGCCTGCTGAGGGCAAATCCCAGGCCTAACCCAGACCTAACTAGCGTTGTCCTCTAAAATATTGACGGAAACCAGGTTTAATTGAATGTTTCAGTGTGGTACCACATTTCTACGTGATCCAAACCAGTAAAAACCCAGGATCCGTTCAACGAGTATGTGAAGAATGCGAAAGTATGAGTCTGGTGAGTGAAAATCCCAGGTCTAACCTAGACCTAACATGCGTTATCCTGAAAAATATTCATCGAAACGTGGTTTAATCGACTGTCTCAGTGTGGTACCACTTTACTATGTGATCCAAACCAGAAAATAACCCGGGATCTGTTCAACGAGTATGTGAAGTGTGCGAAAGTATGAGTCTGATGAGGGCAAATCCCAGACCTATCCCAGACCTAACCTGCGTTATCCTCTAAAATATTGATCGAAACCAAGTTTAATCGACTGTTTCAGTGTGGTACCACATTACTACGTGATCCAAACCAGAAAAAACCCAGGATCAGTTCAACGAGTATGTGAAAAACGCGAAAGTATGAGCCTGATGAGGGCGAATCCCAGACCTATCCCAGACCTAAGTTGCATTATCCTCTAAAATATTGATCGAAACCAGGTTTAATTGACTGTTTCAGTGTGGTACCACATTACTGCGCGATCCAATCCAGAAAAAACCCAGGATCTGTTCAACATGTATGTGAAAAATGCGAAAGTATGTCCCGGATGAGGGCAAATCCCAGACCTATCCCAGACCTAAGTTGCGTTGTCCTCTAAAATATTGATGGAAACCAGGTTTAATTGACTATTTCAGTGTGGTACTACATTACTACGTGATGCAATCCAGAAAAAGCCCAGGATCAAGCCATCAAGTATGAGAAATATGCGAAAGAATGAGCCTGATGAGAGCAAATGCCAGACCTAATCTAGACCTAACATGAATTATTCTATAAAATAATGATCGAAACCAGGTTTAATGGACTGTTTCAGTGTGGTACCACATTACTATGTGATCCAAACCAGAAAATAAACCGGGATCTGTTCAACGAGCATGTGAAGTGTGCGAAAGTATGAGTCTGATGAGGGCAAATTCTAGACCTGACCCAGACCTAACATGCGTTATCCTCTAAAATATTTATCAAGACCAGGTTTTATTGAATGTTTCAGTGTGGTACCACATTACTACGTGAACCAAACCAGAAAATACCCAGGATCCGTTCATCAAGTATGTGAAGAATGCGAAAGTATGAGTCTGATGAGTGAAAATCTCGGGGCTAACCTAGACCTAACGTGCGTTATCCTCTAAAATATTGATGCAAACCAGGTTTAATGGACTGTTTCAGTGTGGTACCACTTTACTACGTGATCAAAAGCAGAAAAAACCCAGGATCCGTTCAACAAGTATGTGAAGAATGCGAAAGTATGAGTCTGATCAGTGAAAATCTCAGGCCTTACCTAGACCTAACTTGCGTTGTCCTCTAAAATATTGATGGAAACCAGGTTTCATTGACTGTTTCAAGTGTGGTACTACATTACTACGTGATGCAATCCAGAAAAAGCCCATGATCTAGCCATCAAGTATGAGAAATATGCGAAAGTATGAGCCTGATGAGGGCAAATCCTAGACCTAACCCAGACCTAACATGCGTTATTCTCTAAAATATTTATCAAGACCAGGTTTAATTGAATGTTTCACTGTGGTACCACATTACTACGTGTTCCAAACCAGAAAAAACCCAGGATCCGTTCAACAAGTATGTGAAGAATGCGAAAGTATGAGTCTGATCAGTGAAAATCTCAAGCCTTACCTAGACCTAACTTGCGTTGTCCTCTAAAATATTGATGGAAACCAGGTTTCATTGACTGTTTCAGTGTGGTACTACATTACTACGTGATGCAATCCAGAAAAAGCCCAGGATCTGTTCAACATGTATGAGAAATATGCGACAGAATGAGCCTGATGAGAGCAAATCCCAGACCTAACCTAGACCTAACATGAATTATTCTCTAAAATATTGATCGAAACCAGGTTTAATTGACTGTTTCTGTGTGGTCCCACATTACTATGTGACCCAAACCTGAAAATAACCCAGGATCTGTTCAACGAGTATGTGAAGTGTGCGAAAGTATGAGTCTGATGAGGGCAAACCCCAGACCTATCCCAGACCTAACATGCGTTATCCTCTAAAATATTGAGCGAAACCAGGTTTAATGGACTGTTTCAGTGTGGTACCGCACTACTTCCTGATCCAAACCAGAAAAAACTCAGGATCTGTTCAACAAGTATGTGAAAAACGCGAAACTGTGAGCCTGATGAGGGCAAATCTTAGACCTAACCTTGACCTAACATGCGTTATCCTCTAAAATATTGAGCGAAACCAGGTTTAATGGACTGTTTCAGTGTGGTACCACATTACTACGTGATCCAAACCAGAAAAAACCCAGGATCCGTTCAACAAGTATGTGAAGAATGCGAAAGTATGAGTCAGATGAGTGAAAATCCCAGGCCTAACCTAGACCTAACATGCGTTATCCTCTAAAATATTGAGCGAAACCAGGTTTAATGGACTGTTTCAGTGTGGTAGCACACTACTACGGGATCCAAACCAGAAAAAACCCAGGATCTGTTCAACAAGTATGTGAAAAACGCGAAAGTATGAGTCTGATGAGTGAAAATCCCAGGCCTAACCTCGACCTAACATGCGTTATCCTCTAAAATATTGAGCGAAACCAGGTTTAATGGACTGTTTCAGTGTGGTACCGCACTACTTCCTGATCCAAACCAGAAAAAACTCAGGATCTGTTCAACAAGTATGTGAAAAACGCGAAACTGTGAGCCTGATGAGGGCAAATCTTAGACCTAACCTTGACCTAACATGCGTTATCCTCTAAAATATTGAGCGAAACCAGGTTTAATGGACTGTTTCAGTGTGGTACCACATTACTACGTGATCCAAACCAGAAAAAACCCAGGATCCGTTCAACAAGTATGTGAAGAATGCGAAAGTATGAGTCAGATGAGTGAAAATCCCAGGCCTAACCTAGACCTAACATGCGTTATCCTCTAAAATATTGAGCGAAACCAGGTTTAATGGACTGTTTCAGTGTGGTAGCACACTACTACGGGATCCAAACCAGAAAAAACCCAGGATCTGTTCAACAAGTATGTGAAAAACGCGAAAGTATGAGTCTGATGAGTGAAAATCCCAGGCCTAACCTCGACCTAACATGCGTTATCCTCAAAAATATTGATCGAAACCTGGTTTAATCGACTGTTTCGGTGTGGTACCACATTACTATGTGACCCAAACCTGAAAATAACCCAGGATCTGTTCAACGAGTATGTGAAGTGTGCGAAAGTATGAGTCTGATGAGGGCAAACCCCAGACCTATCCCAGACCTAACATGCGTTATCCTCTAAAATATTGAGCGAAACCAGGTTTAATGGACTGTTTCAGTGTGGTACCGCACTACTTCCTGATCCAAACCAGAAAAAACTCAGGATCTGTTCAACAAGTATGTGAAAAACGCCAAACTGTGAGCCTGATGAGGGCAAATCTTAGACCTAACCTTGACCTAACATGCGTTATCCTCTAAAATATTGAGCGAAACCAGGTTTAATGGACTGTTTCAGTGTGGTAGCACACTACTACGGGATCCATACCAGAAAAAACCCAGGATCTGTTCAACAAGTATGTGAAGTGTGCGAAAGTATGAGTCTGATGAGGTCAAATCCCAGACCAATCCCAGACTTAACTTTCGTTATCCTCTAAAATATTGATCGAAACGAGGTTTAATCGACTGTTTCAGTGTGGTACCACATTACTACGTGATGCAATCCAGAAAAATCCCAGGATCTAGCCATCAAGTAAGAGAAATATGCGAAAGAATGAGCCTGATGAGAGTAAATCCGAGACCTAACCTAGACCTAACATGAATTATTCTCTAAAATATTGGTCGAAACCAGGTTTAATTGACTGTTTCAGTGTGGTCCCACATAAGAACGTGATCCAAACCAGAAAAAACCCAGGATCCGTTCAACAAGTATGTGAAGAATGCGAAAGTATGAGTCTGATGAGTGAAAATCCCAGTCCTAACCTAGACCTAACATGCGTTATCCTCAAGAATATTGATCGAAACCTGGTTTAATCGACTGTTTCAGTGTGGTACCACATTACTATATGATACAAACCAGAATGTAACCCAGGATCTGTTCAACGAGTATGTGAAGTGTGCGAAAGTATGAGTCTGATGAGGTCAAATCCCAGACCAATCCCAGACTTAACTTGCGTTATCCTCTAAAATATTGATCGAAACCAGGTTTAATCGACTGTTTCAGTGTGGTACCACATTACTACGTGATCCAAACCAGAAAAAACCCAGGATCAGTTCAACAAGTATGAGAGGAATGCGAAAGTATGAGTCTGATGAGTGAAAATCCCAGGGCTAACCTAGACCTAACATGCGTTATCCTCTAAAATATTGATCCAAACCAGGTTTAATGGACTGTTTCAGTGTGGTACCACACTACTACGTGATACAAACCAGAGGAAACCCAGGATCTGTTCAACAAGTATGTGAAAAACGCTAAAGTATGAGCCTGATGAGGGCGAATCCCAGACCAATGCCAGACCTAACTTGCGTTATCCTCTAAAATATTGATCGAAACCAGGTTTAATTGACTGTTTCAGCGTGGTACCACATTACTACGTGATGCAATCCAGAAAAAGCCCAGGATCTAGCCATCAAGTATGAGAAATATGCGAAAGAACGAGCCTGATGAGAGCAAATCCCAGACCTAACGTAGACCTAACATGAATTATTCTCTAAAATATTGATCGAAACCAGGTTTAGTTGACTGTTTCAGCGTGGTACCACATTACTACGTGATACAATTCAGAAACAGCCAAGGATCTAGCCATGAAGTATGAGAGATATGCGAAAGTATGAGCCTGCTGAGGGCAAATCCTAGACCTAACCCAAACCTAACATGCGTTATCCTCTCAAATATTTATCAAGACCAGGTTTAATTGATTGTTTCAGTGTGGTCCCACATTACAACGTGATACAAACCAGAAAAAACCCAGGATCCGTTCAACAAGTATGTGAAGAATGCGAAAGTATGAGTCTGATGAGTGAAAATCCCAGGCCTAACCTAGACCTAACATGCGTTATCCTCAAAAATATTGATCGAAACCTGGTATAATCGACTGTTTCGGTGTGGTACCACATTACTATATGATCCAAACCAGAATGTAACCCAGGATCTGTTCAACGAGTATGTGAAGTGTGCGAAAGTATGAGTCTGATGAGGGCAAATCCCAGACCTATCCCAGACCTAACATGCGTTATCCTCTAAAATATTGAGCGAAACCAGGTTTAATGGACTGTTTCAGTGTGGTACCACAATACTTCGTGATCCAAACCAGAAAAAACCCAGGATCTGTTCAACAAGTATGTGAAAAACGCGAAACTGTGAGCCTGATGAGGGCAAATCTTAGACCTAACCTTGACCTAACATGCGTTATCCTCTAAAATATTGAGCGAAACCAGGTTTAATGGACTGTTTCAGTGCGGTAGCACACTACTACGGGATCCATACCAGAAAAAACCCAGGATCTGTTCAACAAGTATGTGAAGTGTGCGAAAGTATGAGTCTGATGAGATCAAATCCCAGACCAATCCCAGACTTAACTTGCGTTATCCTCTAAAATATTGATCGAAACTAGGTTTAATTCACTGTTTCAGCGTGGTGCCACATTACTATGTCATACAACCCAGAAACAGCCCAGGATCTAGCCATCAAGTATGAGAAATATGCGAAAGAATGTGCCTGATGAGAGCAAATCCCAGACCTAACCTAGACCTAACATGAATTATTCTCTAAAATATTGATCGAAACCAGGTTTAATCGACTGTTTCAGTGTGGTACCATATTACTATGTGATCCAAACCGGAAAATAACCCAGGATCTGTTCAACGAGTATGTGAAGTGTGCGAAAGTATGAGTCTGATGAGGTCAAATCCCAGACCTATCCCAAACCTAACTTACGTTATCCTCTAAAATATTGATCGAAACCAGGTTTAATCGACTGTTTCAGTGTGGTACCACATTACTACGTGATCCAAACCAGAAAAAACCCAGGATCCGTTCAACAAGTATGTGAAGAATGCGAAAGTATGAGTCTGATGAGTGAAAATCCCAGACCTAACCTAGACCTAACATGCGTTATCCTCCAAAATATTGATCCAAACCAGGTTTAATGGACTGTTTCAGTGTGGTACCACACTGCTACGTGATCCAAAGCAGAAAAAACCCAGGATCTGTTCAACAAGTATGTGAAAAACGCGAAAGTATGAGCCTGATGAGGGCAAATCCCAGACCTATCCCAGACCTAACTTGCGTTATCCTCTAAACTATTGATCCAAACCAGGTTTAATTGACTGTTTCAGCGTGGTACCACATTACTACGTGATACAAACCAGAAACAGCCCAGGATCTAGCCATGAAGTATGAGAAATATGCGAAAGTATGAGCCTGCTGAGGGCAAATCCTAGACCTAACCCAAACCTAACATGCGTTATCCTCAAAAATATTGATCGAAACCTGGTTTAATCGACTGTTTCAGTGTGGTACCACATTACTATGTGATCCAAACCAGAAAATAACACAGGATCTGTTCAACGAGTATGTGAAGTGTGCGAAAGTATGAGTATGATGAGGTCAAATCCCAGACCAATACCAGACTTAACTTGCGTCATCCTCTAAGATATTGATCGAAACCAGGTTTAGTCGATTGTTTCAGTGTGGTACCACATTACTACGTGATCCAAACCGGAAAAATCCCTGGATCAGTTCAAGAAGTATGAGAAGAATGCGAAAGTATGAGTCCGATGAGTGAAAAACCCAGGGCTAACCTAGACCTAACATGCGTTATCCTCTAAAATATTGATCCAAACCAGGTTTAATGGACTGCTTCAGTGTGGTACCACACTACTACGTGATTCAAACCAGAAAAAACCAAGGATCTGTTCAATAAGTATGTGAAAAACGCGAAAGTATGAGCCTGATGAGGGCGAATCCCAGACCTATGCCAGACCTAACATGCGTTATCCTCTAAAATATTGATGGAAACCAGGTTTAATTGACTGTTTCAGTCTGCACCCACATTACTACGTGATCCAAACCAGAAAAAACCCAGGATCCGTTCAACAAGTATGTGAAGAATGCGAAAGTATGAGTCTGATGAGTGAAAATCCCAGGCCTGACCTAGACCTAACATGCGTTATCCTCCAAAATATTGAGCGAAACCAGGTTTAATGGACTCTTTCAGTGTGGTGGCACACTACTACGGGATCCAAACCAGAAAAAACCCAGGATCTGTTCAACAAGTATGTGAAGTGTGCGAAAGTATGAGTCTGATGAGGTCAAATCCCAGACCTAACCCAAACCTAACATGCGTTATCCTCAAAAATATTGATCGAAACCTGGTTTAATCGACTGTTTCAGTGTGGTACCACATTACTATGTGATCCAAACCAGAAAATAACACAGGATCTGTTCAACAAGTATGTGAAGAATGCGAAAGTATGAGTCTGATGAGTGAAAATCCCAGGCCTGACCTAGACCTAACATGCGTTATCCTCTAAAATATTGAGCGAAACCAGGTTTAATGGACTGTTTCAGTGTGGTACCACATTACTACGTGATCCAAACCAGAAAAAACCCAGGATCAGTTCAACAAGTATGAGAGGAATGCGAAAGTATGAGTCTGATGAGTGAAAATCCCAGGGCTAACCTAGACCTAACATGCGTTATCCTCTAAAATATTGATCCAAACCTGGTTTAATGGACTGCTTCAGTGTGGTACCACACTACTACGTGATACAAACCAGAAAAAACCAAGGATCTGTTCATCAAGTATGTGAAAAACGCGAAAGTATGAGCCTGATGAGGGCGAATCCCAGGCCTATGCCAGACCTAACTTGCGTTATCCTGTAAAGTATTGATGGAAACCAGGTTTAATTGACTGTTTCAGTGTGGTACCACACTACTACGTGATACAAACCAGAAAAAACCCAGGATCTGTTCAACAAGTATGTGAAAAACGCGAAAGTATGAGCCTGATGAGGGCGAATCCCAGACCTGTGCCGGATCTAACTTGCGTTGTCCTCTAAGATATTGATGGAAACCAGGTTTAATTGACTGTTTCAGTGTCGTACTTCATTACTACGTGATGCAATCCAGAAACAGCCCAGGATCTAGCCATCAAATATGAGAAATATGCGCAAGAATGAGCCTGATGAGAGCAAATCCCAGACCTAACCTAGACCTAACATGAATTATTCCCTAAAATATTGATCGAAACCAGGTTTAATTGATTGTCTCAGTGTGGACCCACATTACTACGTGATCCAAACCAGAAAAAACCCAGGATCCGTTCAACAAGTATGTGAAGAATGCGAAAGTATGAGTCTGATGAGTGAAAATCCCAGGCCTGACCTAGACCTAACATGCGTTATCCTCTAAAATATTGAGCGAAACCAGGTTTAATGGACTGTTTCAGTGTGGTACCACACTACTACGGGATCCAAACCAGAAAAAACCCAGGATCTGTTCAACGAGTATGTGAAGTGTGCGAAAGTATGAGTCTGATGAGGGCAAATCCCAGACCTATCCCAGACCTAACATGCGTTATCCTCTAAAATATTGAGCGAAACCAGGTTTAATGGACTGTTTCAGTGTGGTACCACAATACTTCGTGATCCAAACCAGAAAAAACCCAGGATCTGTTCAACAAGTATGTGAAAAACGCGAAACTGTGAGCCTGATGAGGGCAAATCTTAGACCTAACCTTGACCTAACATGCGTTATCCTCTAAAATATTGAGCGAAACCAGGTTTAATGGACTGTTTCAGTGCGGTAGCACACTACTACGGGATCCATACCAGAAAAAACCCAGGATCTGTTCAACAAGTATGTGAAGTGTGCGAAAGTATGAGTCTGATGAGTGAAAATCCGAGACCTAACCTAGACCTAACATGCGTTATCCTCCAAAATATTGATCCAAACCAGGTTTAATGGACTGTTTCAGTGTGGTACCACACTACTACGTGATCCAAAGCAGAAAAAACCCAGGATCTGTTCAACAAGTATGTGAAAAACGCGAAAGTATGAGCCTGATGAGGGCAAATCCCAGACCTATCCCAGACCTAACTTGCGTTATCCTCTAAACTATTGATCCAAACCAGGTTTAATTGACTGTTTCAGCATGGTACCACATTACTACGTGATACAAACCAGAAATAGCCCAGGATCTAGCCATGAAGTATGAGAAATATGCGAAAGTATGAGCCTGCTGAGGGCAAATCCTAGACCTAACCCAAACCTAACATGCGTTATCCTCAAAAATATTGATCGAAACCTGGGTTAATCGACTGTTTCAGTGTGGTACCACATTACTATGTGATCCAAACCAGAAAATAACACAGGATCTGTTCAACGAGTATGTGAAGTGTGCGAAAGTATGAGTATGATGAGGTCAAATCCCAGACCAATACCAGACTTAACTTGCGTCATCCTCTAAGATATTGATCGAAACCAGGTTTAGTCGATTGTTTCAGTGTGGTGCCACATTACTACGTGATCCAAACCAGAAAAATCCCTGGATCAGTTCAAGAAGTATGAGAAGAATGCGAAAGTATGAGTCCGATGAGTGAAAAACCCAGGGCTAACCTAGACCTAACATGCGTTATCCTCTAAAATATTGATCCAAACCAGGTTTAATGGACTGCTTCAGTGTGGTACCACACTACTACGTGATTCAAACCAGAAAAAACCAAGGATCTGTTCAACAAGTATGTGAAAAACGCGAAAGTATGAGCCTGATGAGGGCGAATCCCAGACCTATGCCAGACCTGACATGCGTTATCCTCTAAAATATTGATGGAAACCAGGTTTAATTGACTGTTTCAGTGTGGACCCACATTACTACGTGATCCAAACCAGAAAAAACCCAGGATCCGTTCAACAAGTATGTGAAGAATGCGAAAGTATGAGTCTGATGAGTGAAAATCCCAGGCCTGACCTAGACCTAACATGCGTTATCCTCCAAAATATTGAGCGAAACCAGGTTTAATGGACTCTTTCAGTGTGGTGGCACACTACTACGGGATCCAAACCAGAAAAAACCCAGGATCTGTTCAACAAGTATGTGAAGTGTGCGAAAGTATGAGTCTGATGAGGTCAAATCCCAGACCTAACCCAAACCTAACATGCGTTATCCTCAAAAATATTGATCGAAACCTGGTTTAATCGACTGTTTCAGTGTGGTACCACATTACTATGTGATCCAAACCAGAAAATAACACAGGATCTGTTCAACAAGTATGTGAAGAATGCGAAAGTATGAGTCTGATGAGTGAAAATCCCAGGCCTGACCTAGACCTAACATGCGTTATCCTCTAAAATATTGAGCGAAACCAGGTGTAATGGACTGTTTCAGTGTGGTACCACATTACTACGTGATCCAAACCAGAAAAAACCCAGGATCAGTTCAACAAGTATGAGAGGAATGCGAAAGTATGAGTCTGATGAGTGAAAATCCCAGGGCTAACCTAGACCTAACATGCGTTATCCTCTAAAATATTGATCCAAACCTGGTTTAATGGACTGCTTCAGTGTGGTACCACACTACTACGTGATACAAACCAGAAAAAACCAAGGATCTGTTCATCAAGTATGTGAAAAACGCGAAAGTATGAGCCTGATGAGGGCGAAACCCAGGCCTATGCCAGACCTAACTTGCGTTATCCTGTAAAGTATTGATGGAAACCAGGTTTAATTGACTGTTTCAGTGTGGTACCACACTACTACGTGATACAAACCAGAAAAAACCCAGGATCTGTTCAACAAGTATGTGAAAAACGCGAAAGTATGAGCCTGATGAGGGCGAATCCCAGACCTATGCCGGATCTAACTTGCGTTGTCCTCTAAGATATTGATGGAAACCAGGTTTAATTGACTGTTTCAGTGTCGTACTTCATTACTACGTGATGCAATCCAGAAACAGCCCAGGATCTAGCCATCAAATATGAGAAATATGCGCAAGAATGAGCCTGATGAGAGCAAATCCCAGACCTAACCTAGACCTAACATGAATTATTCCCTAAAATATTGATCGAAACCAGGTTTAATTGATTGTCTCAGTGTGGACCCATATTACTACGTGATCCAAACCAGAAAAAACCCAGGATCCGTTCAACAAGTATGTGAAGAATGCGAAAGTATGAGTCTGATGAGTGAAAATCCCAGGCCTGACCTAGACCTAACATGCGTTATCCTCTAAAATATTGAGCGAAACCAGGTTTAATGGACTGTTTCAGTGTGGTACCACACTACTACGGGATCCAAACCAGAAAAAACTCAGGATCCGTTCAACAAGTATGTGAAGAATGCGAAAGTATGAGTCTGATGAGTGAAAATCCCAGGCCTAACCTAGACCTAACATGCGTTATCCTCAAAAATATTGATCAAAACCTGGTTTAATCGACTGTTTCAGTGTGGTACCACATTACTAAGTGATCCAAACCAGAAAAAACCCAGGATCCGTTCAACAAGTATGTGAAGAATGCGAAAGTATGAGTCTGATTAGTGAAAATCCCAGACCTAACCTAGACCTAACATGCGTTATCCTCTAAAATATTGATGGAAACCAGGTTTGATTGACTGTTTCATTGTGGTACTACATCACTACGTGATGCAATCCAGAAAAAGCCCAGGATCTAGCCATCAAGTATGAGAAATATGCGAAAGAATGAGCCTGATGAGGGCAAATCCTAGAACTATCCCACACCTAACATGCGTTATCCTCTAAAATATTTATCATGACCAGGTTAAATTGAATGTTTCAGTGTGGTACCACATTACTACGTGAACCAAACCAGAAAAAACCCAGGATCCGTTCAACAAGTATGTGAAGAATGCGAAAGTATGAATCTGATGAGTGAAAATCTCAGGGCTAACCTAGACCTAACATGCGTTATCCTCAAAAATATTGATCGAAACCTGGTTTAATCGACTGTTTCAGTGTGGTACCACATTACTAAGTGATCCAAACCAGAAAAAACCCAGGATCCGTTCAACAAGTATGTGAAGAATGCGAAAGTATGAGTCTGATGAGTGAAAATCCCAGACCTAACCTAGACCTAACATGCGTTATCCTCTAAAATACTGATCCAAACCAGGTTTAATGGACTGTTTCAGTGTGGTACCACACTACTACGTGATCCAAACCAGAAAAAACCCAGGATCTAGCCATGAAGTATGAGAAATATGCGAAAGTATGAGCCTGCTGAGGGCAAATCCTAGACCTAACCCAAACCTAACATGCGTTATCCTCAAAAATATTGATCGAAACCTGGTTTAATCGACTGTTTCAGTGTGGTACCACATTACTATGTGATCCAAACCAGAAAATAACACAGGATCTGTTCAACGAGTATGTGAAGTGTGCGAAAGTATGAGTATGATGAGGTCAAATCCCAGACCAATACCAGACTTAACTTGCGTCATCCTCTAAGATATTGATCGAAACCAGGTTTAGTCGATTGTTTCAGTGTGGTGCCACATTACTACGTGATCCAAACCAGAAAAATCCCTGGATCAGTTCAAGAAGTATGAGAAGAATGCGAAAGTATGAGTCCGATGAGTGAAAAACCCAGGGCTAACCTAGACCTAACATGCGTTATCCTCTAAGATATTGATCCAAACCAGGTTTAATGGACTGCTTCAGTGTGGTACCACACTACTACGTGATTCAAACCAGAAAAAACCAGGGATCTGTTCAACAAGTATGTGAAAAACGCGAAAGTATGAGCCTGATGAGGGCGAATCCCAGACCTATGCCAGACCTAACATGCGTTATCCTCTAAAATATTGATGGAAACCAGGTTTAATTGACTGTTTCAGTGTGGACCCACATTACTACGTGATCCAAACCAGAAAAAACCCAGGATCCGTTCAACAAGTATGTGAAGAATGCGAAAGTATGAGTCTGATGAGTGAAAATCCCAGGCCTGACCTAGACCTAACATGCGTTATCCTCCAAAATATTGAGCGAAACCAGGTTTAATGGACTCTTTCAGTGTGGTGGCACACTACTACGGGATCCAAACCAGAAAAAACCCAGGATCTGTTCAACAAGTATGTGAAGTGTGCGAAAGTATGAGTCTGATGAGGTCAAATCCCAGACCTAACCCAAACCTAACATGCGTTATCCTCAAAAATATTGATCGAAACCTGGTTTAATCGACTGTTTCAGTGTGGTACCACATTACTATGTGATCCAAACCAGAAAATAACACAGGATCTGTTCAACAAGTATGTGAAGAATGCGAAAGTATGAGTCTGATGAGTGAAAATCCCAGGCCTGACCTAGACCTAACATGCGTTATCCTCTAAAATATTGAGCGAAACCAGGTTTAATGGACTGTTTCAGTGTGGTACCACATTACTACGTGATCCAAACCAGAAAAAACCCAGGATCAGTTCAACAAGTATGAGAGGAATGCGAAAGTATGAGTCTGATGAGTGAAAATCCCAGGGCTAACCTAGACCTAACATGCGTTATCCTCTAAAATATTGATCCAAACCTGGTTTAATGGACTGCTTCAGTGTGGTACCACACTACTACGTGATACAAACCAGAAAAAACCAAGGATCTGTTCATCAAGTATGTGAAAAACGCGAAAGTATGAGCCTGATGAGGGCGAATCCCAGGCCTATGCCAGACCTAACTTGCGTTATCCTGTAAAGTATTGATGGAAACCAGGTTTAATTGACTGTTTCAGTGTGGTACCACACTACTACGTGATACAAACCAGAAAAAACCCAGGATCTGTTCAACAAGTATGTGAAAAACGCGAAAGTATGAGCCTGATGAGGGCGAATCCCAGACCTATGCCGGATCTAACTTGCGTTGTCCTCTAAGATATTGATGGAAACCAGGTTTAATTGACTGTTTCAGTGTCGTACTTCATTACTACGTGATGCAATCCAGAAACAGCCCAGGATCTAGCCATCAAATATGAGAAATATGCGCAAGAATGAGCCTGATGAGAGCAAATCCCAGACCTAACCTAGACCTAACATGAATTATTCCCTAAAATATTGATCGAAACCAGGTTTAATTGATTGTCTCAGTGTGGACCCACATTACTACGTGATCCAAACCAGAAAAAACCCAGGATCCGTTCAACAAGTATGTGAAGAATGCGAAAGTATGAGTCTGATGAGTGAAAATCCCAGGCCTGACCTAGACCTAACATGCGTTATCCTCTAAAATATTGAGCGAAACCAGGTTTAATGGACTGTTTCAGTGTGGTACCACACTACTACGGGATCCAAACCAGAAAAAACCCAGGATCTGTTCAACAAGTATGTGCAAAACGCGAAAGTATGAACCTGGTGAGGGCATATCCCAGACCTATCCCAGACCTAACTTGCGTTGTCCTCTAAACTATTGATCCAAACCAGGTTTAATTGACTGTTTCAGCGTGGTACCACATTACTACGTGATACAAACCAGAAACAGCCCAGGATCTAGCCATGAAGTACGAGAAATATGCGAAAGTATGAGCCTGCTGAGGGCAAATCCTAGACCTAACCCAAACCTAACATGCGTTATCCTCTAAAATATTTATCAAGACCAGGTTTAATTGATTGTTTCATTGTGGTCCCACATTACTACGTGATCCAAACCAGAAAACCCAGGATCCGTTCAACAAGTATGTGAAGAATGCGAAAGTATGAGTCTGATGAGTGAAAATCCCAGACCTAACCTAGACCTAAGATGCATTATCCTCTAAAACATTTATCCAGACCAGGTTTCATTGAATGTTTCAGTGTGGTACCACTTTACTACGTGATGCAATCCAGAAATAGCCCAGGATCTAGCCATGAAGTATGAGAAATATGCGAAAGTATGAGCCTGCTGAGGGCAAATCCTAGACCTAACCCAAACCTAACATGCGTTATCCTCAAAAATATTGATCGAAACCTGGTTTAATCGACTGTTTCAGTGTGGTACCACACTACTACGTGATACAAACCAGAAAAAACCCAGGATCTGTTCAACAAGTATGTGAAAAATGCGAAAGTATGAGCCTGATGAGGGCGAATCCCAGACCTATGCCAGATCTAACTTGCGTTGTCCTCTAAGATATTGATGGAAACCAAGTTTAATTGACTGTTTCAGTGTCGTACTTCATTACTACGTGATGCAATCCAGAAACAGCCCAGGATCTAGCCGTGAAGTATGAGAAGTATGCGAAAGTAAGAGCCTGATGAGGGCAAATCCTAGACCTAACCTAGACCTAACATGAATTATTCCCTAAAATATTGATCGAAACCAGGTTTAATTGATTGTCTCAGTGTGGACCCACATTACTACGTGATCCAAACCAGAAAAAACCCAGGATCCGTTCAACAAGTATGTGAAGAATGCGAAAGGATGAGTCTGATGAGTGAAAATCCCAGGCCTAACCTAGACCTAACATGCGTTATCCTCAAAAATATTGAGCGAAACCTGGTTTAATCGACTGTTTCAGTGTGGTACCACATTACTAAGTGATCCAAACCAGAAAAAACCCAGGATCCGTTCAACAAGTATGTGAAGAATGCGAAAGTATGAGTCTGATTAGTGAAAATCCCAGACCTAACCTAGACCTAACATGCGTTATCCTCTAAAATATTGATGGAAACCAGGTTTGATTGACTGTTTCATTGTGGTACTACATCACTACGTGATGCAATCCAGAAAAAGCCCAGGATCTAGCCATCAAGTATGAGAAATATGCGAAAGAATGAGCCTGATGAGGGCAAATCCTAGAACTATCCCACACCTAACATGCGTTATCCTCTAAAATATTTATCAAGACCAGGTTTAATTGATTGTTTCATTGTGGTCCCACATTACTACGTGATCCAAACCAGAAAAAACCCAGGATCCGTTCAACAAGTATGTGAAGAATGCGAAAGTATGAGTCTGATGAGTGAAAATCCCAGGCCTGACCTAGACCTAACATGCGTTATCCTCTAAAATATTGAGCGAAACCAGGTTTAATGGACTGTTTCAGTGTGGTACCAACTACTATGGGATCCAAACCAGAAAAAACCCAGGATCTGTTCAACAAGTATGTGAAAAACGCGAAAGTATGAACCTGATGAGGGCATATCCCAGACCTATCCCAGACCTAACTTGCGTTGTCCTCTAAAATATTGATGGAAACCAGGTTTAATTGACTGTTTCAGTGTTGTACTTCATTACTGCGTGACGCAATCCAGAAAAAGCCCAGGATCTAGCCATCAAGTATGAGAAATATGCGAACGTATGAGCCTGATGAGAGCAAATCCCAGACCTAACCTAGACCTAACATGAATTATTCTCTAAAATATTGGTCGAAACCAGGTTTAATTGACTGTTTCAGTGTGGTCCCACATTACTACGTGATCCAAACCAGAAAAAACTCAGGATCCGTTCAACAAGTATGTGAGGAATGCGAAAGTATGAGTCTGATGAGTGAAAATCCCAGGCCTAACCTAGACCTAACATGCGTTATCCTCAAAAATATTGATCAAAACCTGGTTTAATCGACTGTTTCAGTGTGGTACCACATTACTAAGTGATCCAAACCAGAAAAAACCCAGGATCCGTTCAACAAGTATGTGAAGAATGCGAAAGTATGAGTCTGATGAGTGAAAATCCCAGGCCTAACCTAGACCTAACATGCGTTATCCTCAAAAATATTGATCAAAACCTGGTTTAATCGACTGTTTCAGTGTGGTACCACATTACTAAGTGATCCAAACCAGAAAAAACCCAGGATCCGTTCAACAAGTATGTGAAGAATGCGAAAGTATGAGTCTGATTAGTGAAAATCCCAGACCTAACCTAGACCTAACATGCGTTATCCTCTAAAATATTGATGGAAACCAGGTTTGATTGACTGTTTCATTGTGGTACTACATCACTACGTGATGCAATCCAGAAAAAGCCCAGGATCTAGCCATCAAGTATGAGAAATATGCGAAAGAATGAGCCTGATGAGGGCAAATCCTAGAACTATCCCACACCTAACATGCGTTATCCTCTAAAATATTTATCATGACCAGGTTAAATTGAATGTTTCAGTGTGGTACCACATTACTACGTGAACCAAACCAGAAAAAACCCAGGATCCGTTCAACAAGTATGTGAAGAATGCGAAAGTATGAATCTGATGAGTGAAAATCTCAGGGCTAACCTAGACCTAACATGCGTTATCCTCAAAAATATTGATCGAAACCTGGTTTAATCGACTGTTTCAGTGTGGTACCACATTACTAAGTGATCCAAACCAGAAAAAACCCAGGATCCGTTCAACAAGTATGTGAAGAATGCGAAAGTATGAGTCTGATGAGTGAAAATCCCAGACCTAACCTAGACCTAACATGCGTTATCCTCTAAAATACTGATCCAAACCAGGTTTAATGGACTGTTTCAGTGTGGTACCACACTACTACGTGATCCAAACCAGAAAAAACCCAGGATCTAGCCATGAAGTATGAGAAATATGCGAAAGTATGAGCCTGCTGAGGGCAAATCCTAGACCTAACCCAAACCTAACATGCGTTATCCTCAAAAATATTGATCGAAACCTGGTTTAATCGACTGTTTCAGTGTGGTACCACATTACTATGTGATCCAAACCAGAAAATAACACAGGATCTGTTCAACGAGTATGTGAAGTGTGCGAAAGTATGAGTATGATGAGGTCAAATCCCAGACCAATACCAGACTTAACTTGCGTCATCCTCTAAGATATTGATCGAAACCAGGTTTAGTCGATTGTTTCAGTGTGGTGCCACATTACTACGTGATCCAAACCAGAAAAATCCCTGGATCAGTTCAAGAAGTATGAGAAGAATGCGAAAGTATGAGTCCGATGAGTGAAAAACCCAGGGCTAACCTAGACCTAACATGCGTTATCCTCTAAGATATTGATCCAAACCAGGTTTAATGGACTGCTTCAGTGTGGTACCACACTACTACGTGATTCAAACCAGAAAAAACCAGGGATCTGTTCAACAAGTATGTGAAAAACGCGAAAGTATGAGCCTGATGAGGGCGAATCCCAGACCTATGCCAGACCTAACATGCGTTATCCTCTAAAATATTGATGGAAACCAGGTTTAATTGACTGTTTCAGTGTGGACCCACATTACTACGTGATCCAAACCAGAAAAAACCCAGGATCCGTTCAACAAGTATGTGAAGAATGCGAAAGTATGAGTCTGATGAGTGAAAATCCCAGGCCTGACCTAGACCTAACATGCGTTATCCTCCAAAATATTGAGCGAAACCAGGTTTAATGGACTCTTTCAGTGTGGTGGCACACTACTACGGGATCCAAACCAGAAAAAACCCAGGATCTGTTCAACAAGTATGTGAAGTGTGCGAAAGTATGAGTCTGATGAGGTCAAATCCCAGACCTAACCCAAACCTAACATGCGTTATCCTCAAAAATATTGATCGAAACCTGGTTTAATCGACTGTTTCAGTGTGGTACCACATTACTATGTGATCCAAACCAGAAAATAACACAGGATCTGTTCAACAAGTATGTGAAGAATGCGAAAGTATGAGTCTGATGAGTGAAAATCCCAGGCCTGACCTAGACCTAACATGCGTTATCCTCTAAAATATTGAGCGAAACCAGGTTTAATGGACTGTTTCAGTGTGGTACCACATTACTACGTGATCCAAACCAGAAAAAACCCAGGATCAGTTCAACAAGTATGAGAGGAATGCGAAAGTATGAGTCTGATGAGTGAAAATCCCAGGGCTAACCTAGACCTAACATGCGTTATCCTCTAAAATATTGATCCAAACCTGGTTTAATGGACTGCTTCAGTGTGGTACCACACTACTACGTGATACAAACCAGAAAAAACCAAGGATCTGTTCATCAAGTATGTGAAAAACGCGAAAGTATGAGCCTGATGAGGGCGAATCCCAGGCCTATGCCAGACCTAACTTGCGTTATCCTGTAAAGTATTGATGGAAACCAGGTTTAATTGACTGTTTCAGTGTGGTACCACACTACTACGTGATACAAACCAGAAAAAACCCAGGATCTGTTCAACAAGTATGTGAAAAACGCGAAAGTATGAGCCTGATGAGGGCGAATCCCAGACCTATGCCGGATCTAACTTGCGTTGTCCTCTAAGATATTGATGGAAACCAGGTTTAATTGACTGTTTCAGTGTCGTACTTCATTACTACGTGATGCAATCCAGAAACAGCCCAGGATCTAGCCATCAAATATGAGAAATATGCGCAAGAATGAGCCTGATGAGAGCAAATCCCAGACCTAACCTAGACCTAACATGAATTATTCCCTAAAATATTGATCGAAACCAGGTTTAATTGATTGTCTCAGTGTGGACCCACATTACTACGTGATCCAAACCAGAAAAAACCCAGGATCCGTTCAACAAGTATGTGAAGAATGCGAAAGTATGAGTCTGATGAGTGAAAATCCCAGGCCTGACCTAGACCTAACATGCGTTATCCTCTAAAATATTGAGCGAAACCAGGTTTAATGGACTGTTTCAGTGTGGTACCACACTACTACGGGATCCAAACCAGAAAAAACCCAGGATCTGTTCAACAAGTATGTGCAAAACGCGAAAGTATGAACCTGGTGAGGGCATATCCCAGACCTATCCCAGACCTAACTTGCGTTGTCCTCTAAACTATTGATCCAAACCAGGTTTAATTGACTGTTTCAGCGTGGTACCACATTACTACGTGATACAAACCAGAAACAGCCCAGGATCTAGCCATGAAGTACGAGAAATATGCGAAAGTATGAGCCTGCTGAGGGCAAATCCTAGACCTAACCCAAACCTAACATGCGTTATCCTCTAAAATATTTATCAAGACCAGGTTTAATTGATTGTTTCATTGTGGTCCCACATTACTACGTGATCCAAACCAGAAAACCCAGGATCCGTTCAACAAGTATGTGAAGAATGCGAAAGTATGAGTCTGATGAGTGAAAATCCCAGACCTAACCTAGACCTAAGATGCATTATCCTCTAAAACATTTATCCAGACCAGGTTTCATTGAATGTTTCAGTGTGGTACCACTTTACTACGTGATGCAATCCAGAAATAGCCCAGGATCTAGCCATGAAGTATGAGAAATATGCGAAAGTATGAGCCTGCTGAGGGCAAATCCTAGACCTAACCCAAACCTAACATGCGTTATCCTCAAAAATATTGATCGAAACCTGGTTTAATCGACTGTTTCAGTGTGGTACCACACTACTACGTGATACAAACCAGAAAAAACCCAGGATCTGTTCAACAAGTATGTGAAAAATGCGAAAGTATGAGCCTGATGAGGGCGAATCCCAGACCTATGCCAGATCTAACTTGCGTTGTCCTCTAAGATATTGATGGAAACCAAGTTTAATTGACTGTTTCAGTGTCGTACTTCATTACTACGTGATGCAATCCAGAAACAGCCCAGGATCTAGCCGTGAAGTATGAGAAGTATGCGAAAGTAAGAGCCTGATGAGGGCAAATCCTAGACCTAACCTAGACCTAACATGAATTATTCCCTAAAATATTGATCGAAACCAGGTTTAATTGATTGTCTCAGTGTGGACCCACATTACTACGTGATCCAAACCAGAAAAAACCCAGGATCCGTTCAACAAGTATGTGAAGAATGCGAAAGGATGAGTCTGATGAGTGAAAATCCCAGGCCTAACCTAGACCTAACATGCGTTATCCTCAAAAATATTGAGCGAAACCTGGTTTAATCGACTGTTTCAGTGTGGTACCACATTACTAAGTGATCCAAACCAGAAAAAACCCAGGATCCGTTCAACAAGTATGTGAAGAATGCGAAAGTATGAGTCTGATTAGTGAAAATCCCAGACCTAACCTAGACCTAACATGCGTTATCCTCTAAAATATTGATGGAAACCAGGTTTGATTGACTGTTTCATTGTGGTACTACATCACTACGTGATGCAATCCAGAAAAAGCCCAGGATCTAGCCATCAAGTATGAGAAATATGCGAAAGAATGAGCCTGATGAGGGCAAATCCTAGAACTATCCCACACCTAACATGCGTTATCCTCTAAAATATTTATCAAGACCAGGTTTAATTGATTGTTTCATTGTGGTCCCACATTACTACGTGATCCAAACCAGAAAAAACCCAGGATCCGTTCAACAAGTATGTGAAGAATGCGAAAGTATGAGTCTGATGAGTGAAAATCCCAGGCCTGACCTAGACCTAACATGCGTTATCCTCTAAAATATTGAGCGAAACCAGGTTTAATGGACTGTTTCAGTGTGGTACCAACTACTATGGGATCCAAACCAGAAAAAACCCAGGATCTGTTCAACAAGTATGTGAAAAACGCGAAAGTATGAACCTGATGAGGGCATATCCCAGACCTATCCCAGACCTAACTTGCGTTGTCCTCTAAAATATTGATGGAAACCAGGTTTAATTGACTGTTTCAGTGTTGTACTTCATTACTGCGTGACGCAATCCAGAAAAAGCCCAGGATCTAGCCATCAAGTATGAGAAATATGCGAACGTATGAGCCTGATGAGAGCAAATCCCAGACCTAACCTAGACCTAACATGAATTATTCTCTAAAATATTGGTCGAAACCAGGTTTAATTGACTGTTTCAGTGTGGTCCCACATTACTACGTGATCCAAACCAGAAAAAACTCAGGATCCGTTCAACAAGTATGTGAGGAATGCGAAAGTATGAGTCTGATGAGTGAAAATCCCAGGCCTAACCTAGACCTAACATGCGTTATCCTCAAAAATATTGATCAAAACCTGGTTTAATCGACTGTTTCAGTGTGGTACCACATTACTAAGTGATCCAAACCAGAAAAAACCCAGGATCCGTTCAACAAGTATGTGAAGAATGCGAAAGTATGAGTCTGATTAGTGAAAATCCCAGACCTAACCTAGACCTAACATGCGTTATCCTCTAAAATATTGATGGAAACCAGGTTTGATTGACTGTTTCATTGTGGTACTACATCACTACGTGATGCAATCCAGAAAAAGCCCAGGATCTAGCCATCAAGTATGAGAAATATGCGAAAGAATGAGCCTGATGAGGGCAAATCCTAGAACTATCCCACACCTAACATGCGTTATCCTCTAAAATATTTATCATGACCAGGTTAAATTGAATGTTTCAGTGTGGTACCACATTACTACGTGAACCAAACCAGAAAAAACCCAGGATCCGTTCAACAAGTATGTGAAGAATGCGAAAGTATGAATCTGATGAGTGAAAATCTCAGGGCTAACCTAGACCTAACATGCGTTATCCTCAAAAATATTGATCGAAACCTGGTTTAATCGACTGTTTCAGTGTGGTACCACATTACTAAGTGATCCAAACCAGAAAAAACCCAGGATCCGTTCAACAAGTATGTGAAGAATGCGAAAGTATGAGTCTGATGAGTGAAAATCCCAGACCTAACCTAGACCTAACATGCGTTATCCTCTAAAATACTGATCCAAACCAGGTTTAATGGACTGTTTCAGTGTGGTACCACACTACTACGTGATCCAAACCAGAAAAAACCCAGGATCTGTTCAACAAGTATGTGAAGAATGCGAAAGTATGAGTCTGATGAGTGAAAATCCCAGGCCTAACCTAGACCTAACATGCGTTATCCTCAATAATATTGATCGAAACCAGGTTTAATCGACTGTTTCAGTGTGGTACCACATTACTACGTGATCCAAACCAGAAAAAAACCCAGGAGCTTGTCAGCGAGTATGTGAAGTGTGCGAAAGTATGAGTCTGATGAGGGCTAATCCCAGACCTATCCCAGACCTAACTTGCGTCATCCTCTAAAATATTGATCGAAACCGGGTTTAATTGACTGTTTTAGTGTGGTACCATTTTACTACGTGATCCAAAGCAAAAAAAACCCTCGATCAGGTCAACATGCATGTTAAAACTGCGAAAGTATGACCCTGATGAGGGCAAATCACAGACCTAACCCAGACCTAACACGGGTTATCCTCTAAAATATTTATCAAGACCAGGTTTAATTGAATGTTTCAGTGTGGTACCACATTACTACGTGATCCAAACCAGAAGCAACCCAGGTTCTGTTCAACAAGTATGTGAAAAACGCGAAACTCTGAGCCTGATGAGGGCAAATCTTGGACCTAACCTTGACCTAACATGCGTTATCCTCTAAAATATTTATCCAGACCAGGTTTCATTGAATGTTTCAGTGTGGTACCACATTACTACGTGAACCAAACCAGAAAAAACCCAGGATCCGTTCAACAAGTATGTGAAGAATGCGAAAGTATGAATCTGATGAGTGAAAATCCCAGGGCTAACCTAGACCTAACATGCGTTATCCTCAAAAATATTGATCGAAACCTGGTTTAATCGACTGTTTCAGTGTGGTACTACATTACTACGTGATGCAATCCAGAAAAAGCCCAGGATCTAGCCATCAAGTATGTGAAATATGCGAAAGAATGAGCCTGATGAGAGCAAATCCCAGACCTAACCTAGACCTAATATGCGTTATCCTCTAAAATATTGAGCGAAACCAGGTTTAATGGACTGTTTCAGTGTGGTACCACACTACTTCGTGATCCAAAACAGAAAAAACCCAGGATCTGTTCAACAAGTATGTGAAAAACGCAAAACTGTGAGCCTGATGAGGGCAAATCTTAGACCTAACCCAGACCTAAGATGCGTTATCCTCTAAAATATTTATCCAGACCAGGTTTAATTGGTCGCTTCAGTGTGGTCCCACATTACTACGTGATCCAAACCAGAAAAAACCCAGGATCTGTTCAGCATGTATGAGAAATATGCGAAAGAATGAGTCTGATCAGTGAAAATCTCAGGCCTTACCTAAACCTAACTTGCGTTGTCCTCTAAAATATTGATGAAAACCAGGTTTCATTGACTGTTTCAGTGTGGTACTACATTACTACGTGATGCAATCCAGAAAAAGCCCAGGATCTGTTCAACAAGTATGTGAAAAACGCGAAAGTATGAGCCTGATTAGGGCGAATCCCAGATCTATCCCAGACCTAACTTGCGTTGTCCTCTAAAATATTGATCGAAACCAGGTTTAATGGACTGTTTCAGTGTGGTACCACACTACTACGTGATCCAAACCAGAAACAGCCCAGGATCTAGCCATGAAGTATGAGAAATATGCGAAAGTATGAGCCTGATGAGGGCAAATCCTAGACCTAACCCAAACCTAACATGCGTTATCCTCTAAAATATTTATCAAGACCAGGTTTAATTGAATGTTTCAGTGTGGTACCACATTACTACGTGATGCAATCCGGAAAAAGCCCAGGATCTAGCCATCAAGTTTGAGAAATATGCGAAAGAATGAGCCTGATGAGGGCAAATCCTAGAGCTAACCCAGACCTAACATGCGTTATCCTCTAAAATATTGATCGCAACCAGGTTTAATGGACTGTTTCAGTGTGGTACCACACTACTACGTGATCCAAACCAGAAAAAACCCAGGATCTGTTCAACAAGTATGTGAAAAACGCGAAAGTATGAGTCTGATGAGGTCAAATTCCAGAACTGTCCCAGACTTAACTTGCGTTATCCTCTAAAATATTGATCGAAACCAGGTTTAATCGACTGTTTCAGCGTGGTACCACATTACTACGTGATCCAAACCAGACAAAACCCAGGATCTGTTCAACAAGTATGTGAAAAACGCGAAAGTATGAGCCTGATGAGGGCAAATCCCAGACCTATCCCAGACCTAACTTGCGTTGTCCTCTAAGATATTGATGGAAACCAGGTTTAAGTGACTGTTTCAGTGTTGTACTTCATTACTACGTGATGCGATCAAGAAAAAACCCAGGATCTAGCCATCATGTATGAGACATATGCGAAAGAATAAGCCTGATGAGGGCAGATCCTAGACCCAACCCAGACCTAACATGCGTTATCCTCTAAAATATTTATCCAGACCAGGTTTCATTGAATGTTTCAGTGTGGTACCACTTTACTACGAGATCCAATCCAGAAATAGCCCAGGATCTAGCCATGAAGTATGAGAAATATGCGAAAGTATGAGCCTGATGAGGGCAAATCCTAGACCTAACCCAGACCTAACATGCGTTATCTTCTAAAATATTTATCAAGACCAGGTTTAATTGAATGTTTCAGTGTGGTACCACATTACTACGTGATGCAATCCAGAAAAAGCCCAGGATCTAGCCATCAAGTTTGAGAAACATGCGAAAGAATGAGCCTGATGAGGGCAAATACTAGACCTAACCCAGACCTAACATGCGTCATTCTCTAAAATATTGATCGCTACCAGGTTTAATGGACTGTTTCGGTGTGGTACCACACTACTACGTGATCCAAACCAGAACAAACCCAGGACCTGTTCAACAAGTATGTGAAAAACGCGAAAGTATGAGCCTGATTAGGGCGAATCCCAGGCCTATCCTAGACCTAACATGCGTTATCCTCAAAAATATTGATCAAAACCTGGTTTAATCGACTGTTTCAGTGTGGTACCACATGACTAAGTGATCCAAACCAGAAAAAACCCAGGATCCGTTCAACAAGTATGTGAAGAATGCGAAAGTATGAGTCTGATTAGTGAAAATCCCAGACCTAACCTAGACCTAACATGCGTTATCCTCTAAAATATTGATGGAAACCAGGTTTGATTGACTGTTTCATTGTGGTACTACATCACTACGTGATGCAATCCAGAAAAAGCCCAGGATCTAGCCATCAAGTATGAGAAATATGCGAAAGAATGAGCCTGATGAGGGCAAATCCTAGAACTATCCCAAACCTAACATGCGTTATCCTCTAAAATATTTTTCAAGACCAGGTTAAATTGGATGTTTCAGTGTGGTACCACATTACTACGTGAACCAAACCAGAAAAAACCCAGGATCCGTTCAACAAGTATGTGAAGAATGCGAAAGTATGAATCTGATGAGTGAAAATCCCAGGGCTAACCTAGACCTAACATGCGTTATCCTCAAAAATATTGATCGAAACCTGGTTTAATCGACTGTTTCAGTGTGGTACCACATTACTAAGTGATCCAAACCAGAAAAAACCCAGGATCCGTTCAACAAGTATGTGAAGAATGCGAAAGTATGAGTCTGATGAGTGAAAATCCCAGGCCTAACCTAGACCTAACATGCGTTATCCTCAATAATATTGATCGAAACCAGGTTTAATCGACTGTTTCAGTGTGGTACCACATTACTACGTGATCCAAACCAGAAAAAAACCCAGGAGCTTGTCAGCGAGTATGTGAAGTGTGCGAAAGTATGAGTCTGATGAGGGCTAATCCCAGACCTATCCGAGACCTAACTTGCGTCATCCTCTAAAATATTGATCGAAACCGGGTTTAATTGACTGTTTTAGTGTGGTACCATTTTACTACGTGATCCAAAGCAAAAAAAACCCTCGATCAGGTCAACATGCATGTTAAAACTGCGAAAGTATGACCCTGATGAGGGCAAATCACAGACCTAACCCAGACCTAACACGGGTTATCCTCTAAAATATTTATCAAGACCAGGTTTAATTGAATGTTTCAGTGTGGTACCACATTACTACGTGATCCAAACCAGAAGCAACCCAGGTTCTGTTCAACAAGTATGTGAAAAACGCGAAACTCTGAGCCTGATGAGGGCAAATCTTGGACCTAACCTTGACCTAACATGCGTTATCCTCTAAAATATTTATCCAGACCAGGTTTCATTGAATGTTTCAGTGTGGTACCACATTACTACGTGAACCAAACCAGAAAAAACCCAGGATCCGTTCAACAAGTATGTGAAGAATGCGAAAGTAAGAGCCTGATGAGGGCAAATCCTAGACCTATCCCAGAGCTAACTTGCGTTATCCTCTAAAATATTGTTTGAAACCAGGTTTAGTTGACTGTTTCAGCGTGGTACCACATTACTACGTGATACAATCCAGAGACAGCCCAGGATCTAGCCATGAAGTATGAGAAATATGCGAAAGTATGAGCCTGATGAGGGCAAATCCTAGACCTAACCCAGATCTAACATGCGTTATCCTCTAAAATATTTATCAAGACCAGGTTTAATTGGTTGTTTCAGTGTGGTCCCACATTACTACGTGATCCAAACCAGAAAAAACCCAGGATCTGTTCAACATGTATGAGAAATATGCGAAAGAATGAGTCTGATCAGTGAAAATCTCAGGCCTTACCTAAACCTAACTTGCGTTGTCCTTTAAAATATTGATGAAAACCAGGTTTCATTGACTGTTTCAGTGTGGTACTACATTACTACGTGATGCAATCCAGAAAAAGCCCAGGATCTGTTCAACAAGTATGTGAAAAACGCGAAAGTATGAGCCTGATTAGGGCGAATCCCAGATCTATCCCAGACCTAACTTGCGTTGTCCTCTAAGATATTGATTGAAACCAGGTTTAATTGACTGTTTCAGTGTTGTACTTCATTACAACGTTATGCAATCCAGAAAAAACCCAGGATCTGTTCAACATGTATGAGAAATATGCGAAAGAATGAGTCTGATCAGTGAAAATCTCAGGCCTTACCTAAACCTAACTTGCGTTGTCCTCTAAAATATTGATGAAAACCAGGTTTCATTGACTGTTTCAGTGTGGTACTACATTACTACGTGATGCAATCCAGAAAAAGCCCAGGATCTGTTCAACAAGTATGTGAAAAACGCGAAAGTATGAGCCTGATTAGGGCGAATCCCAGACCTATCCCAGACCTAACTTGCGTTGTCCTCTAAGATATTGATGGAAACCAGGTTTAAGTGACTGTTTCAGTGTTGTACTTCATTACTACGTGATGCGATCAAGAAAAAGCCCAGGATCTAGCCATCATGTATGAGACATATGCGAATGAATAAGCCTGATGAGGGCAAATCCTAGACCTAACCCAGACCTAACATGCGTTATCCTCTAAAATATTTATCCAGACCAGGTTTCATTGAATGTTTCAGTGTGGTACCACTTTACTACGAGATCCAATCCAGAAATAGCCCAGGATCTAGCCATGAAGTATGAGAAATATGCGAAAGTATGAGCCTGATGAGGGCAAATCCTAGACCTAACCCAGACCTAACATGCGTTATCTTCTAAAATATTTATCAAGACCAGGTTTAATTGAATGTTTCAGTGTGGTACCACATTACTACGTGATGCAATCCAGAAAAAGCCCAGGATCTAGCCATCAAGTTTGAGAAATATGCGAAAGAATGAGCCTGATGAGGGCAAATACTAGACCTAACCCAGACCTAACATGCGTCATTCTCTAAAATATTGATCGCTACCAGGTTTAATGGACTGTTTCGGTGTGGTACCACACTACTACGTGATCCAAACCAGAACAAACCCAGGATCTGTTCAACAAGTATGTGAAAAACGCGAAAGTATGAGTCTGATGAGGTCAAATCCCAGACCTATCCCAGACTTAGCTTGCGTTATCCTCTAAAATATTGATCGAAACCAGGTTTAATCGACTGTTTCAGCGTGGTACCACATTACTACGTGATACAATCCAGAAACAGCCCAGGATCTAGCCATGAAGTATGAGAAATATGCGAAAGTATGAGCCTGATGAGGGCAAATCCTAGACCTAACTCAAACCTAACATGCGTTATCCTCTAAAATATTTATCAAGACCAGGTTTAATTGAATGTTTCAGTGTGGTCCCACATTACTACGTGATCCAAACCAGAAAAAACCCAGGATCTGTGCAACAAGTATGTGAAAAACGCGAAAGTATGAGCCTGATTAGGGCGAATCCCAGGCCTAACCTAGACCTAACATGCGTTATCCTAAAAAATATTGATCAAAACCTGGTTTAATCGGCTGTTTCAGTGTGGTACCACATTACTAAGTGATCCAAACCAGAAAAAACCCAGGATTCGTTCAACAAGTATGTGAAGAATGCGAAAGTATGAGTCTGATTAGTGAAAATCCCAGGCCTAACCTAGACCTAACATGCGTTATCCTCTAAAATATTGATGGAAACCAGGTTTGATTGACTGTTTCATTGTGGTACTACATTACTACGTGATACAATCCAGAAACAGCCCAGGATCTAGCCATCAAGTATGAGAAATATGCGAAAGTATGAGCCTGATGAGGGCAAATCCTAGACCTAACCCGGACCTAACATGCGTTATCTTCTAAAATATTTATCAAGACCAGGTTTAATTGAATGTTTCAGTGTGGTACCACATTACTACGTGATGCAATCCAGAAAAAGCCCAGGATCTAGCCGTCAAGTATGAGATATATGCGAAAGAATGAGCCTGATGAGGGCAAATCCTAGAACTATCCCAAACCTAACATGCGTTATCCTCTAAAATATTTATCAAGACCAGGTTAAATTGAATGTTTCAGTGTGGTACCACATTACTACGTGAACCAAACCAGAAAAAACCCAGGATCCGTTCAACAAGTATGTGAAGAATGCGAAAGTATGAATCTGATGAGTGAAAATCCCAGACCTAACCTAGACCTAACATGCGTTATCCTCTAAAATATTGATTGAAACCAGGTTTAGTTGACTGTTTCAGCGTGGTACCACATTACTACGTGATACAATCCAGAAACAGCCCAGGATCTAGCCATCAAGTATGAGAAATATGCGAAAGAATGAGCCTGATGAGAGCAAATCCCAGACCTAACCTAGACCTAGCATGCGTTATCCTCTAAAATATTGAGCGAAACCAGGTTTAATGGACTGTTTCAGTGTGGTACCACACTACTTCGTGATCCAAAACAGAAAAAACCCAGGATCTGTTCAACAAGTATGTGAAGAACGCAAAACTGTGAGCCTGATGAGGGCAAATCTTAGACCTAACCCAGACCTAAGATGCGTTATCCTCTAAAATATTTATCCAGACCAGGTTTCATTGAATGTTTCAGTGTGGTACCACTTTACTACGTGATCCAATCCAGAAATAGCCCAGGATCTAGCCATGAAGTATGAGAAATATGCGAAAGTAAGAGCCTGATGAGGGCAAATCCTAGACCTATCCCAGAGCTAACTTGCGTTATCCTCTAAAATATTGGTTGAAACCAGGTTTAGTTGACTGTTTCAGCGTGGTACCACATTACTACGTGATACAATCCAGAAACAGCCCAGGATCTAGCCATGAAGTATGAGAAATATGCGAAAGTATGAGCCTGATGAGGGCAAATCCTAGACCTAACCCAGACCTAACATGCGTTATCCTCTAAAATATTTATCAAGACCAGGTTTAATTGGTTGTTTCAGTGTGGTCCCACATTACTACGTGATCCAAACCAGAAAAAACCCAGGATCTGTTCAACATGTATGAGAAATATGCGAAAGAATGAGTCTGATCAGTGAAAATCTCAGGCCTTACCTAAACCTAACTTGCGTTGTCCTCTAAAATATTGATGAAAACCAGGTTTCATTGACTGTTTCAGTGTGGTACTACATTACTACGTGATGCAATCCAGAAAAAGCCCAGGATCTGTTCAACAAGTATGTGAAAAACGCGAAAGTATGAGCCTGATTAGGGCGAATCCCAGATCTATCCCAGACCTAACTTGCGTTGTCCTCTAAAATATTGATTGAAACCAGGTTTAATTGACTGTTTCAGTGTTGTACTTCATTACAACGTTATGCAATCCAGAAAAAACCCAGGATCTGTTCAACATGTATGAGAAATATGCGAAAGAATGAGTCTGATCAGTGAAAATCTCAGGCCTTACCTACACCCCACTTGCGTTGTCCTCTAAAATATTGATGAAAACCAGGTTTCATTGACTGTTTCAGTGTGGTACTACATTACTACGTGATGCAATCCAGAAAAAGCCCAGGATCTGTTCAACAAGTATGTGAAAAACGCGAAAGTATGAGCCTGATTAGGGCGAATCCCAGATCTATCCCAGACCTAACTTGCGTTGTCCTCTAAAATATTGATCGAAACCAGGTTTAATTGACTGTTTCAGTGTGGTCCCACATTACTACGTGATCCAAACCAGAAACAGCCCAGGATCTAGCCATGAAGTATGAGAAATATGCGAAAGTATGAGCCTGATGAGGGCAAATCCTAGACCTAACCCAAACCTAACATGCGTTATCCTCTAAAATATTTATCAAGACCAGGTTTAATTGAATGTTTCAGTGTGGTCCCACATTACTACGTGATCCAAACCAGAAAAAACCCAGGATCTGTTCAACAAGTATGTGAAAAACGCGAAAGTATGAGCCTGATTAGGGCGAATCCCAGGCCTATCCTAGACCTAACATGCGTTATCCTCAAAAATATTGATCAAAACCTGGTTTAATCGACTGTTTCAGTGTGGTACCACATTACTAAGTGATCCAAACCAGAAAAAACCCAGGATCCGTTCAACAAGTATGTGAAGAATGCGAAAGTATGAGTCTGATTAGTGAAAATCCCAGACCTAACCTAGACCTAACATGCGTTATCCTCTAAAATATTGATGGAAACCAGGTTTGATTGACTGTTTCATTGTGGTACTACATCACTACGTGATGCAATCCAGAAAAAGCCCAGGATCTAGCCATCAAGTATGAGAAATATGCGAAAGAATGAGCCTGATGAGGGCAAATCCTAGAACTATCCCAAACCTAACATGCGTTATCCTCTAAAATATTTTTCAAGACCAGGTTAAATTGGATGTTTCAGTGTGGTACCACATTACTACGTGAACCAAACCAGAAAAAACCCAGGATCCGTTCAACAAGTATGTGAAGAATGCGAAAGTATGAATCTGATGAGTGAAAATCCCAGGGCTAACCTAGACCTAACATGCGTTATCCTCAAAAATATTGATCGAAACCTGGTTTAATCGACTGTTTCAGTGTGGTACCACATTACTAAGTGATCCAAACCAGAAAAAACCCAGGATCCGTTCAACAAGTATGTGAAGAATGCGAAAGTATGAGTCTGATGAGTGAAAATCCCAGACCTAACCTAGACCTAACATGCGTTATCCTCTAAAATACTGATCCAAACCAGGTTTAATGGACTGTTTCAGTGTGGCACCACACTACTACGTGATCCAAACCAGAAAAAACCCAGGATCTGTTCAACAAGTATGTGAAGAATGCGAAAGTATGAGTCTGATGAGTGAAAATCCCAGGCCTAACCTAGACCTAACATGCGTTATCCTCAATAATATTGATCGAAACCAGGTTTAATCGACTGTTTCAGTGTGGTACCACATTACTACGTGATCCAAACCAGAAAAAAACCCAGGAGCTTGTCAGCGAGTATGTGAAGTGTGCGAAAGTATGAGTCTGATGAGGGCTAATCCCAGACCTATCCCAGACCTAACTTGCGTCATCCTCTAAAATATTGATCGAAACCGGGTTTAATTGACTGTTTTAGTGTGGTACCATTTTACTACGTGATCCAAAGCAAAAAAAACCCTCGATCAGGTCAACATGCATGTTAAAACTGCGAAAGTATGACCCTGATGAGGGCAAATCACAGACCTAACCCAGACCTAACACGGGTTATCCTCTAAAATATTTATCAAGACCAGGTTTAATTGAATGTTTCAGTGTGGTACCACATTACTACGTGATCCAAACCAGAAGCAACCCAGGTTCTGTTCAACAAGTATGTGAAAAACGCGAAACTCTGAGTCTGATGAGGGCAAATCTTGGACCTAACCTTGACCTAACATGCGTTATCCTCTAAAATATTTATCCAGACCAGGTTTCATTGAATGTTTCAGTGTGGTACCACATTACTACGTGAACCAAACCAGAAAAAACCCAGGATCCGTTCAACAAGTATGTGAAGAATGCGAAAGTAAGAGCCTGATGAGGGCAAATCCTAGACCTATCCCAGAGCTAACTTGCGTTATCCTCTAAAATATTGTTTGAAACCAGGTTTAGTTGACTGTTTCAGCGTGGTACCACATTACTACGTGATACAATCCAGAGACAGCCCAGGATCTAGCCATGAAGTATGAGAAATATGCGAAAGTATGAGCCTGATGAGGGCAAATCCTAGACCTAACCCAGATCTAACATGCGTTATCCTCTAAAATATTTATCAAGACCAGGTTTAATTGGTTGTTTCAGTGTGGTCCCACATTACTACGTGATCCAAACCAGAAAAAACCCAGGATCTGTTCAACATGTATGAGAAATATGCGAAAGAATGAGTCTGATCAGTGAAAATCTCAGGCCTTACCTAAACCTAACTTGCGTTGTCCTTTAAAATATTGATGAAAACCAGGTTTCATTGACTGTTTCAGTGTGGTACTACATTACTACGTGATGCAATCCAGAAAAAGCCCAGGATCTGTTCAACAAGTATGTGAAAAACGCGAAAGTATGAGCCTGATTAGGGCGAATCCCAGATCTATCCCAGACCTAACTTGCGTTGTCCTCTAAAATATTGATTGAAACCAGGTTTAATTGACTGTTTCAGTGTTGTACTTCATTACAACGTTATGCAATCCAGAAAAAACCCAGGATCTGTTCAACATGTATGAGAAATATGCGAAAGAATGAGTCTGATCAGTGAAAATCTCAGGCCTTACCTAAACCTAACTTGCGTTGTCCTCTAAAATATTGATGAAAACCAGGTTTCATTGACTGTTTCAGTGTGGTACTACATTACTACGTGATGCAATCCAGAAAAAGCCCAGGATCTGTTCAACAAGTATGTGAAAAACGCGAAAGTATGAGCCTGATTAGGGCGAATCCCAGACCTATCCCAGACCTAACTTGCGTTGTCCTCTAAGATATTGATGGAAACCAGGTTTAAGTGACTGTTTCAGTGTTGTACTTCATTACTACGTGATGCGATCAAGAAAAAGCCCAGGATCTAGCCATCATGTATGAGACATATGCGAATGAATAAGCCTGATGAGGGCAAATCCTAGACCTAACCCAGACCTAACATGCGTTATCCTCTAAAATATTTATCCAGACCAGGTTTCATTGAATGTTTCAGTGTGGTACCACTTTACTACGAGATCCAATCCAGAAATAGCCCAGGATCTAGCCATGAAGTATGAGAAATATGCGAAAGTATGAGCCTGATGAGGGCAAATCCTAGACCTAACCCAGACCTAACATGCGTTATCTTCTAAAATATTTATCAAGACCAGGTTTAATTGAATGTTTCAGTGTGGTACCACATTACTACGTGATGCAATCCAGAAAAAGCCCAGGATCTAGCCATCAAGTTTGAGAAATATGCGAAAGAATGAGCCTGATGAGGGCAAATACTAGACCTAACCCAGACCTAACATGCGTCATTCTCTAAAATATTGATCGCTACCAGGTTTAATGGACTGTTTCGGTGTGGTACCACACTACTACGTGATCCAAACCAGAACAAACCCAGGATCTGTTCAACAAGTATGTGAAAAACGCGAAAGTATGAGTCTGATGAGGTCAAATCCCAGACCTATCCCAGACTTAGCTTGCGTTATCCTCTAAAATATTGATCGAAACCAGGTTTAATCGACTGTTTCAGCGTGGTACCACATTACTACGTGATACAATCCAGAAACAGCCCAGGATCTAGCCATGAAGTATGAGAAATATGCGAAAGTATGAGCCTGATGAGGGCAAATCCTAGACCTAACTCAAACCTAACATGCGTTATCCTCTAAAATATTTATCAAGACCAGGTTTAATTGAATGTTTCAGTGTGGTCCCACATTACTACGTGATCCAAACCAGAAAAAACCCAGGATCTGTGCAACAAGTATGTGAAAAACGCGAAAGTATGAGCCTGATTAGGGCGAATCCCAGGCCTAACCTAGACCTAACATGCGTTATCCTAAAAAATATTGATCAAAACCTGGTTTAATCGGCTGTTTCAGTGTGGTACCACATTACTAAGTGATCCAAACCAGAAAAAACCCAGGATTCGTTCAACAAGTATGTGAAGAATGCGAAAGTATGAGTCTGATTAGTGAAAATCCCAGGCCTAACCTAGACCTAACATGCGTTATCCTCTAAAATATTGATGGAAACCAGGTTTGATTGACTGTTTCATTGTGGTACTACATTACTACGTGATACAATCCAGAAACAGCCCAGGATCTAGCCATCAAGTATGAGAAATATGCGAAAGTATGAGCCTGATGAGGGCAAATCCTAGACCTAACCCAGACCTAACATGCGTTATCTTCTAAAATATTTATCAAGACCAGGTTTAATTGAATGTTTCAGTGTGGTACCACATTACTACGTGATGCAATCCAGAAAAAGCCCAGGATCTAGCCGTCAAGTATGAGATATATGCGAAAGAATGAGCCTGATGAGGGCAAATCCTAGAACTATCCCAAACCTAACATGCGTTATCCTCTAAAATATTTATCAAGACCAGGTTAAATTGAATGTTTCAGTGTGGTACCACATTACTACGTGAACCAAACCAGAAAAAACCCAGGATCCGTTCAACAAGTATGTGAAGAATGCGAAAGTATGAATCTGATGAGTGAAAATCCCAGACCTAACCTAGACCTAACATGCGTTATCCTCTAAAATATTGATTGAAACCAGGTTTAGTTGACTGTTTCAGCGTGGTACCACATTACTACGTGATACAATCCAGAAACAGCCCAGGATCTAGCCATCAAGTATGAGAAATATGCGAAAGAATGAGCCTGATGAGAGCAAATCCCAGACCTAACCTAGACCTAACATGCGTTATCCTCTAAAATATTGAGCGAAACCAGGTTTAATGGACTGTTTCAGTGTGGTACCACACTACTTCGTGATCCAAAACAGAAAAAACCCAGGATCTGTTCAACAAGTATGTGAAGAACGCAAAACTGTGAGCCTGATGAGGGCAAATCTTAGACCTAACCCAGACCTAAGATGCGTTATCCTCTAAAATATTTATCCAGACCAGGTTTCATTGAATGTTTCAGTGTGGTACCACTTTACTACGTGATCCAATCCAGAAATAGCCCAGGATCTAGCCATGAAGTATGAGAAATATGCGAAAGTAAGAGCCTGATGAGGGCAAATCCTAGACCTATCCCAGAGCTAACTTGCGTTATCCTCTAAAATATTGGTTGAAACCAGGTTTAGTTGACTGTTTCAGCGTGGTACCACATTACTACGTGATGCAATCCAGAAAAAGCCCAGGATCTGTTCAACAAGTATGTGAAAAACGCGAAAGTATGAGCCTGATTAGGGCGAATCCCAGATCTATCCCAGACCTAACTTGCGTTGTCCTCTAAAATATTGATTGAAACCAGGTTTAATTGACTGTTTCAGTGTTGTACTTCATTACAACGTTATGCAATCCAGAAAAAACCCAGGATCTGTTCAACATGTATGAGAAATATGCGAAAGAATGAGTCTGATCAGTGAAAATCTCAGGCCTTACCTAAACCTAACTTGCGTTGTCCTCTAAAATATTGATGAAAACCAGGTTTCATTGACTGTTTCAGTGTGGTACTACATTACTACGTGATGCAATCCAGAAAAAGCCCAGGATCTGTTCAACAAGTATGTGAAAAACGCGAAAGTATGAGCCTGATTAGGGCGAATCCCAGATCTATCCCAGACCTAACTTGCGTTGTCCTCTAAAATATTGATCGAAACCAGGTTTAATTGACTGTTTCAGTGTGGTCCCACATTACTACGTGATCCAAACCAGAAACAGCCCAGGATCTAGCCATGAAGTATGAGAAATATGCGAAAGTATGAGCCTGATGAGGGCAAATCCTAGACCTAACCCAAACCTAACATGCGTTATCCTCTAAAATATTTATCAAGACCAGGTTTAATTGAATGTTTCAGTGTGGTACCACATTACTACGTGACGCAATCCGGAAAAAGCCCAGGATCTAGCCATCAAGTTTGAGAAATATGCGAAAGAATGAGCCTGATGAGGGCAAATCCTAGAGCTAACCCAGACCTAACATGCGTTATCCTCTAAAATATTGATCGCAACCAGGTTTAATGGACTGTTTCAGTGTGGTACCACACTACTACGTGATCCAAACCAGAAAAAACCCAGGATCTGTTCAACAAGTATGTGAAAAACGCGAAAGTATGAGTCTGATGAGGTCAAATTCCAGAACTGTCCCAGACTTAACTTGCGTTATCCTCTAAAATATTGATCGAAACCAGGTTTAATCGACTGTTTCAGGGTGGTACCACATTACTACGTGATCCAAACCAGACAAAACCCAGGATCTGTTCAACAAGTATGTGAAAAACGCGAAAGTATGAGCCTGATGAGGGCAAATCCCAGACCTATCCCAGACCTAACTTGCGCTGTCCTCTAAGATATTGATGGAAACCAGGTTTAATCGACTGTTTCAGCGTGGTACCACATTACTACGTGAACCAAACCAGAAAAAACCCAGGATCCGTTCAACAAGTATGTTAAAACTGCGACAGTATGACCCTGATGAGGGCAACTCCCAGGCCTAACCTAGACCTAACATGCGATGTCCTCTAAAATATTGATGGAAACCAGGTTTAATTGACTGTTTCAGTGTTGTACTTCATTACTACGTGATGCAATCCAGAAAAAGCCCAGGATCTAGCCATCAAGTGTGAGAAATATGCGAAAGAATGAGCCTGATGAGAGCAAATCCCAGACCTAACCTAGACCTAACATGAATTATTCTCTAATATATTGATCGAGACCAGGTTTAATTGACTATTTCAGTGTTGTACTTCATTACTACGCGAACGAAACCAGAAAAAACCCAGGATCCGTTCAACAAGTATGATAAAACTGCGACAGTATGACCCTGATGAGGGCAAATCCCATGCCTAACCAAGACCTAACATGCGTTGTCCTCTAAAATATTGATGGAAACCAGGTTTAATTGACTGTTTCAGTGTTGTACTTCATTACTATGTGATGCAATCCAGGAAAAGCCCAGGATCTAGCCATCAAGTATGAGAAATATGCGAAAGTATGAGCCTGATGAGGGCAAATCCTAGACATAACCTAGACCTAACATGCGTTATCCTCTAAAATATTGATCGAAACCAGGTTTAATCGACTGTTTCAGTGTGGTACCACATTACTACGTGATCCAAACCAGAAAAAACCCAGGATCCGTTCAACAAGTATGTGAAGAATGCGAAAGTATGAGTCTGATGAGTGAAAATCCCAGACCGAACCTAGACCTAACATGCGTTATCCTCTAAAATATTGATCCAAACCAGGTATAATGGACTGTTTCAGTGTGGTACCACACTACTACGTGATCCAAACCAGAAAAAACCCAGGATCTGTTCAACAAGTATGTGAAAAACGCGAAAGTATGTGCCTGATGAGGGCAAATCCAAGACCTATCCCAGACCTAACTTGCGTTGTCCTCTAAGATGTTGATGGAAACCAGGTTTAATTGACTGTTTCAATGTTGTACTTCATTACTACGTGATGCAATCCAGAAAAAGCCCAGGATCTAGCCATGAAGTATGAGAAATATGCGAAAGTATGAGCCTGATGAGGGCAAATCCTAGACCTAACCCAGACCTAACATGCGTTATCCTCTAAAATATTTATCAAGACCAGGTTTAATTGAATGTTTCAGTGTGGTACCACACTACTACGTGATCCAAACCAGAAAAAACCTAGGATCTGTTCAACAAGTATGTTAAAACTGCGACAGTATGACCCTGATGAGGGCAAATCCCAGGTCTAACCTAGACCTTAACATGCGTTGTCCTCTAAAATACTGATGGAAACCAGGTTTAATTGACTGTTTCAGTGTTGTACTTCATTACTACGTGACGCAATCCAGAAAAAGCCCAGTATCTAGCCATCAAGTTAGAGAAGTATGCGAAAGAATGAGCCTGATGAGGGCAAATCCTAGACCTAACCCAGCCCTAACATGCGTTATCCTCTAAAATATTGATCGCAACCAGGTTTAATGGACTGTTTCAGTGTGGTACCACACTACTACGTGATCCAAACCAGAAAAAACCTAGGATCTGTTCAACAAGTATGTGAAAAACGCGAAGGTATGAGACTGATGAGGTCAAATCCCAGTCCTACCCAAGACTTAACTTGCGTTATCCTCTAAAATATTGATCGAAACCAGGTTTAATCGACTGTTTCAGCGTGGTACCACATTACTACGTAATACAATCCAGAAACAGCCCATGATCTAGCCATCATGTATGAGACATATGCGAAAGAATAAGCCTGATGAGGGCAAATCCTAGACCTAACCCAGACCTAACATGCGTTATCCTCTAAAATATTTATCCAGACCAGGTTTCATTGAATGTTTCAGTGTGGTACCACTTTACTACGAGATCCAATCCAGAAATAGCCCAGGATCTAGCCATGAAGTATGAGAAATATGCGAAAGTATGAGCCTGATGAGGGCAAATCCTAGACCTAACCCAGACCTAACATGCGTTATCTTCTAAAATATTTATCAGGACCAGGTTTAATTGAATGTTTCAGTGTGGTACCACATTACTACGTGATGCAATCCAGAAGAAGCCCAGGATCTAGCCATCAAGTTTGAGAAATATGCGAAAGAATGAGCCTGATGAGTGAAAATCCCGGGCCTAACCTAGACCTAACATGCGTTATCCTCAAAAATATTGATCGAAACCTGGTTTAATCGACTGTTTCAGTGTGGTACCACATTACTATGTGATCCAAACCAGAAAATAACCCAGCATCTGTTCAACGAGTATGTGAAGTGTGCGAAAGTATGAGTCTGATGAGGTCAAATCCCAGACCAATCCCAGACTTAACTTGCGTTATCCTCTAAAATATTGATCGAAACCAGGTTTAATCGACTGTTTCAGTGTGGTACCACATTACTACGTGATCCAAACCAGAAAAAACCCAGGATCCGTTCAACAAGTATGTGAAGAATGCGAAAGTATGAGTCTGATGAGTGAAAATCCCAGACCGAACCTAGACCTAACATGCGTTATCCTCTAAAATATTGATCCAAACCAGGTATAATGGACTGTTTCAGTGTGGTACCACACTACTACGTGATCCAAACCAGAAAAAACCCAGGATCTGTTCAACAAGTATGTGAAAAACGCGAAAGTATGTGCCTGATGAGGGCAAATCCAAGACCTATCCCAGACCTAACTTGCGTTGTCCTCTAAGATATTGATGGAAACCAGGTTTAATTGACTGTTTCAGTGTTGTACTTCATTACTACGTGATGCAATCTAGAAAAAGCCCAGGATCTAGCCATGAAGTATGAGAAATATGCGAAAGTATGAGCCTGATGAGGGCAAATCCTAGACCTAACCCAGACCTAACATGCGTTATCCTCTAAAATATTGATCGAAACCAGGTTTAGTCGACTGTTTCAGTGTGGTCCCACATTACTACGTGATCCAAACCAGAAAAAACCCGGGATCCGTTCAACAAGTATGTGAAGAATGCGAAAGTATGAGTCTGATGAGTGAAAATCCCAGGCCTAACCTAGACCTAACATGCGTTATCCTCAAAAATATTGATCGAAACCTGGTTTAATCGACTGTTTCAGTGTGGTACCACATTACTATGTGATCCAAACCAGAAAATAACCCAGCATCTGTTCAACGAGTATGTGAAGTGTGCGAAAGTATGAGTCTGATGAGGTCAAATCCCAGACCAATCCCAGACTTAACTTGCGTTATCCTCTAAAATATTGATCGAAACCAGGTTTAATCGACTGTTTCAGTGTGGTACCACATTACTACGTGATCCAAACCAGAAAAAACCCAGGATCCGTTCAACAAGTATGTGAAGAATGCGAAAGTATGAGTCTGATGAGTGAAAATCCCAGACCGAACCTAGACCTAACATGCGTTATCCTCTAAAATATTGATCCAAACCAGGTATAATGGACTGTTTCAGTGTGGTACCACACTACTACGTGATCCAAACCAGAAAAAACCCAGGATCTGTTCAACAAGTATGTGAAAAACGCGAAAGTATGTGCCTGATGAGGGCAAATCCAAGACCTATCCCAGACCTAACTTGCGTTGTCCTCTAAGATATTGATGGAAACCAGGTTTAATTGACTGTTTCAGTGTTGTACTTCATTACTACGTGATGCAATCCAGAAAAAGCCCAGGATCTAGCCATGAAGTATGAGAAATATGCGAAAGTATGAGCCTGATGAGGGCAAATCCTAGACCTAACCCAGACCTAACATGCGTTATCCTCTAAAATATTTATCAAGACCAGGTTTAATTGAATGTTTCAGTGTGGTACCACACTACTACGTGATCCAAACCAGAAAAAACCTAGGATCTGTTCAACAACTATGTTAAAACTGCGACAGTATGACCCTGATGAGGGCAAATCCCAGGTCTAACCTAGACCTTAACATGCGTTGTCCTCTAAAATATTGATGGAAACCAGGTTTAATTGACTGTTTCAGTGTTGTACTTCATTACTACGTGACGCAATCCAGAAAAAGCCCAGTATCTAGCCATCAAGTTAGAGAAGTATGCGAAAGAATGAGCCTGATGAGGTCAAATCCCAGACCAATCCCAGACTTAACTTGCGTTATCCTCTAAAATATTGATCGAAACCAGGTTTAATCGACTGTTTCAGTGTGGTACCACATTACTACGTGATCCAAACCAGAAAAAACCCAGGATCCGTTCAACAAGTATGTGAAGAATGCGAAAGTATGAGTCTGATGAGTGAAAATCCCAGACCGAACCTAGACCTAACATGCGTTATCCTCTAAAATATTGATCCAAACCAGGTATAATGGACTGTTTCAGTGTGGTACCACACTACTACGTGATCCAAACCAGAAAAAACCCAGGATCTGTTCAACAAGTATGTGAAAAACGCGAAAGTATGTGCCTGATGGGGGCAAATCCAAGACCTATCCCAGACCTAACTTGCGTTGTCCTCTAAGATATTGATGGAAACCAGGTTTAATTGACTGTTTCAGTGTTGTACCTCATTACTACGTGATGCAATCCAGAAAAAGCCCAGGATCTAGCCATGAAGTATGAGAAATATGCGAAAGTATGAGCCTGATGAGGGCAAATCCTAGACCTAACCCAGACCTAACATGCGTTATCCTCTAAAATATTTATCAAGACCAGGTTTAATTGAATGTTTCAGTGTGGTACCACACTACTACGTGATCCAAACCAGAAAAAACCTAGGATCTGTTCAACAAGTATGTTAAAACTGCGACAGTATGACCCTGATGAGGGCAAATCCCAGGTCTAACCTAGACCTTAACATGCGTTGTCCTCTAAAATATTGATGGAAACCAGGTTTAATTGACTGTTTCAGTGTTGTACTTCATTACTACGTGACGCAATCCAGAAAAAGCCCAGTATCTAGCCATCAAGTTAGAGAAGTATGCGAAAGAATGAGCCTGATGAGGGCAAATCCTAGACCTAACCCAGCCCTAACATGCGTTATCCTCTAAAATATTGATCGCAACCAGGTTTAATGGACTGTTTCAGTGTGGTACCACACTACTACGTGATCCAAACCAGAAAAAACCTAGGATCTGTTCAACAAGTATGTGAAAAACGCGAAGGTATGAGTCTGATGAGGTCAAATCCCAGACCTACCCCAGACTTAACTTGCGTTATCCTCTAAAATATTGATCGAAACCAGGTTTAATCGACTGTTTCAGCGTGGTACCACATTACTACGTGAACCAAACCAGAAAAAACCCAGGATCCGTTCAACAAGTATGTTAAAACTGCGACAGTATGACCCTGATGAGGGCAACACCCAGGCCTAACCTAGACCTAACATGCGTTGTCCTCTAAAATATTGATGGAAACCAGGTTTAATTGACTGTTTCAGTGTTGTACTTCATTACTACGTGATGCAATCCAGAAAAAGCCCAGGATCTAGCCATCAAGTATGAGAAATATGCGAAAGAATGAGTCTGATGAGGTCAAATCCCAGACCTATCCCAGACTTAACTTGCGTTATCCTCTAAAATATTGATCGAAACCAGGTTTAATCGACTGTTTCAGCGTGGTACCACATTGCTACGTAATACAATCCAGAAACAGCCCATGATCTAGCCATCATGTATGAGACATATGCGAAAGAATAAGCCTGATGAGGGCAAATCCTAGACCTAACCCAGACCTAACATGCGTTATCCTCTAAAATATTTATCCAGACCAGGTTTCATTGAATGTTTCAGTGTGGTACCACTTTACTACGAGATCCAATCCAGAAATAGCCCAGGATCTAGCCATGAAGTATGAGAAATATGCGAAAGTATGAGCCTGATGAGGGCAAATCCTAGACGTAACCCAGACCTAACATGCGTTATCTTCTAAAATATTTATCAAGACCAGGTTTAATTGAATGTTTCAGTGTGGTACCACATTACTACGTGATGCAATCCAGAAAAAGCCCAGGATCTAGCCATCAAGTTTGAGAAATATGCGAAAGAATGAGCCTGATGAGTGAAAATCCCAGGCCTAACCTAGACCTAACATGCGTTATCCTCAAAAATATTGATCGAAACCTGGTTTAATCGACTGTTTCAGTGTGGTACCACATTACTATGTGATCCAAACCAGAAAATAACCCAGCATCTGTTCAACGAGTATGTGAAGTGTGCGAAAGTAAGAGTCTGATGAGGTCAAATCCCAGACCAATCCCAGACTTAACTTGCGTTATCCTCTAAAATATTGATCGAAACCAGGTTTAATCGACTGTTTCAGTGTGGTACCACATTACTACGTGATCCAAACCAGAAAAAACCCAGGATCCGTTCAACAAGTATGTGAAGAATGCGAAAGTATGAGTCTGATGAGTGAAAATCCCAGACCGAACCTAGACCTAACATGCGTTATCCTCTAAAATATTGATCCAAACCAGGTATTATGGACTGTTTCAGTGTGGTACCACACTACTACGTGATCCAAACCAGAAAAAACCCAGGATCTGTTCAACAAGTATGTGAAAAACGCGAAAGTATGTGCCTGATGAGGGCAAATCCAAGACCTATCCCAGACCTAACTTGCGTTGTCCTCTAAGATATTGATGGAAACCAGGTTTAATTGACTGTTTCAGTGTTGTACTTCATTACTACGTGATGCAATCTAGAAAAAGCCCAGGATCTAGCCATGAAGTATGAGAAATATGCGAAAGTATGAGCCTGATGAGGGCAAATCCTAGACCTAACCCAGACCTAACACGCGTTATCCTCTAAAATATTTATCAAGACCAGGTTTAATTGAATGTTTCAGTGTGGTACCACACTACTACGTGATCCAAACCAGAAAAAACCTAGGATCTGTTCAACAAGTATGTTAAAACTGCGACAGTATGACCCTGATGAGGGCAAATCCCAGGCCTAACCTAGACCTAACATGCGTTGTCCTCTAAAATATTGATGGAAACCAGGTTTAATTGACTGTTTCAGTGTTGTACTTCATTACTACGTGACGCAATCCAGAAAAAGCCCAGTATCTAGCCATCAAGTTAGAGAAGTATGCGAAAGAATGAGCCTGATGAGGGCAAATCCTAGACCTAACCCAGCCCTAACATGCGTTATCCTCTAAAATATTGATCGCAACCAGGTTTAATGAACTGTTTCAGTGTGGTACCACACTACTACGTGATCCAAACCAGAAAAAACCTAGGATCTGTTCAACAAGTATGTGAAAAACGCGAAAGTATGAGTCTGATGAGGTCAAATCCCAGACCTACCCCAGACTTAACTTGCGTTATCCTCTAAAATATTGATCGAAACCAGGTTTAATCGACTGTTTCAGCGTGGTACCACATTACTACGTGAACCAAACCAGAAAAAACCCAGGATCCGTTCAACAAGTATGTTAAAACTGCGACAGTATGACCCTGATGAGGGCAACTCCCAGGCCTAACCTAGACCTAACATGCGTTGTCCTCTAAAATATTGATGGAAACCAGGTTTAATTGACTGTTTCAGTGTTGTACTTCATTACTGCGTGATGCAATCCAGAAAAAGCCCAGGATCTAGCCATCATGTGTGAGAAATATGCGAAAGAATGAGCCTGATGAGAGCAAATCCCAGACCTAACCTAGACCTAACATGAATTATTCTCTAAAATATTGATCGAGACCAGGTTTAATTGACTGTTTCAGTGTTGTACTTCATTACTACGTGATGCAATCCAGAAAAAGCCCAGAATCTAGCCATCAAGTATGAGAAATATGCGAAAAAATGAGCCTGATGAGAGCAAATCCCAGACCTAACCTAGACCTCACATGAATTATTCTCTAAAATATTGATCGAAACCAGGTTTAATTGACTGTTTCAGTGTTGTACTTCATTACTACGTGATGCAATCCAGAAAAGGCCCAGAATCTAGCCATCAAGTATGAGAAATATGCGAAAAAATGAGCCTGATGAGAGCAAATCCCAGACCTAACCTAGACCTCACATGAATTATTCTCTAAAATATTGATCGAAACCAGGTTTAATTGACTGTTTCAGTGTTGTACTTCATTACTACGTGATGCAATCCAGAAAAAGCCCAGGATCTAGCCATCAAGTATGAGAAATATGCGAAAGATTGAGCCTGATGAGAGCAAATCCCAGACCTAACCTAGACCTAACATGAATTATTCTCTAAAATACTGATCGAAACCATGTTTAATTGACTGTTTCAGTATTGTACTACATTACTACGTGATGCAATCCAGAAAAAGCCCAGGATCTAGCCATCAAGTATGAGAAATATGCGAAAGAATGAGCCTGATGAGAGCAAATCCCAGACCTAACCTAGACCTAACATGCGTTATTCTCTAAAATATTGAGCGAAACCAGGTTTAATCGACTGTTTCAGTGTGGTACCACACTACTTCGTGATCCAAACCAGAAAAAACCCAGGATCTGTTCAACAAGTATGTGAAAAACGCTAAATTGTGAGCCTGATGAGGGCAAATCCTAGACCTAACCCAAACCTAACATGCGTTATCCTCTATAATATTTATCAAGACCAGGTTTAATTGAATGTTTCAGTGTGGTACCACATTACTACGCGAACGAAACCAGAAAAAACCCAGGATCCGTTCAACAAGTATGATAAAACTGCGACAGTATGACCCTGATGAGGGCAAATCCCATGCCTAACCAAGACCTAACATGCGTTGTCCTCTAAGATATTGATGGAAACCAGGTTTAATTGACTGTTTCAGTGTTGTACTTCATTACTACGTGATGCAATCCAGAAAAAGCCCAGGATCTAGCCATCAAGTATGAGAAATATGCGAAAGAATGAGCCCGATGAGAGCAAATCCCAGACCTAACCTAGACCTAACATGAATTATTCTCTAAAATAGTGATCGAAACCAGGTTTAATTGACTGTTTCAGTGTTGTACATCATTACTACGTGATGCAATCCAGAAAAAGCCCAGGATCTAGCCATCAAGTGTGAGAAATATGCGAAAGAATGAGCCTGATGAGAGCAAATCCCAGACCTAACCTAGACCTAACATGAATTATTCTCTAAAATATTGATCGAGACCAGGTTTAATTGACTGTTTCAGTGTTGTACTTCATTACTACGTGATGCAATCCAGAAAAAGCCCAGGATCTAGCCATCAAGTATGAGAAATATGCGAAAAAATGAGCCTGATGAGAGCAAATCCCAGACCTAACCTAGACCTGACATGAATTATTCTCTAAAATATTGATCGAAACCAGGTTTAATTGACTGTTTCAGTGTTGTACTTCATTACTACGTGACGCAATCCAGAAAAAGCCCAGTATCTAGCCATCAAGTTAGAGAAGTATGCGAAAGAATGAGCCTGATGAGGGCAAATCCTAGACCTAACCCAGCCCTAACATGCGTTATCCTCTAAAATATTGATCGCAACCAGGTTTAATGGACTGTTTCAGTGTGGTACCACACTACTACGTGATCCAAACCAGAAAAAACCTAGGATCTGTTCAACAAGTATGTGAAAAACGCGAAGGTATGAGTCTGATGAGGTCAAATCCAAGACCTATCCCAGACCTAACTTGCGTTGTCCTCTAAGATATTGATGGAAACCAGGTTTAATAGACTGTTTCAGTGTTGTACCTCATTACTACGTGATGCAATCCAGAAAAAGCCCAGGATCTAGCCATGAAGTATGAGAAATATGCGAAAGTATGAGCCTGATGAGGGCAAATCCTAGACCTAACCCAGACCTAACATGCGTTATCCTCTAAAATATTTATCAAGACCAGGTTTAATTGAATGTTTCAGTGTGGTACCACACTACTACGTGATCCAAACCAGAAAAAACCTAGGATCTGTTCAACAAGTATGTTAAAACTGCGACAGTATGACCCTGATGAGGGCAAATCCCAGGTCTAACCTAGACCTTAACATGCGTTGTCCTCTAAAATATTGATGGAAACCAGGTTTAATTGACTGTTTCAGTGTTGTACTTCATTACTACGTGACGCAATCCAGAAAAAGCCCAGTATCTAGCCATCAAGTTAGAGAAGTATGCGAAAGAATGAGCCTGATGAGGGCAAATCCTAGACCTAACCCAGCCCTAACATGCGTTATCCTCTAAAATATTGATCGCAACCAGGTTTAATGGACTGTTTCAGTGTGGTACCACACTACTACGTGATCCAAACCAGAAAAAACCTAGGATCTGTTCAACAAGTATGTGAAAAACGCGAAGGTATGAGTCTGATGAGGTCAAATCCCAGACCTACCCCAGACTTAACTTGCGTTATCCTCTAAAATATTGATCGAAACCAGGTTTAATCGACTGTTTCAGCGTGGTACCACATTACTACGTGAACCAAACCAGAAAAAACCCAGGATCCGTTCAACAAGTATGTTAAAACTGCGACAGTATGACCCTGATGAGGGCAACTCCCAGGCCTAACCTAGACCTAACATGCGTTGTCCTCTAAAATATTGATGGAAACCAGGTTTAATTGACTGTTTCAGTGTTGTACTTCATTACTACGTGATGCAATCCAGAAAAAGCCCAGGATCTAGCCATCAAGTATGAGAAATATGCGAAAGAATGAGTCTGATGAGGTCAAATCCCAGACCTATCCCAGACTTAACTTGCGTTATCCTCTAAAATATTGATTGAAACCAGGTTTAATCGACTGTTTCAGCGTGGTACCACATTACTACGTAATACAATCCAGAAACAGCCCATGATCTAGCCATGAAGTATGAGAAATATGCGAAAGTATGAGCCTGATGAGGGCAAATCCTAGACCTAACCCAAACCTAACATGCGTTATCCTCTATAATATTTATCAAGACCAGGTTTAATTGAATGTTTCAGTGTTGTACTTCATTACTACGTGATGCAATCCAGAAAAAGCCCAGGATCTAGCCATCAAGTATGAGAAGTATGCGAAAGAATGAGCCTGATGAGAGCAAATCCCAGACCTAACCTAGACCTAACATGAATTATTCTCTAAAATATTGATCGAGACCAGGTTTAATTGACTGTTTCAGTGTTGTACTTCATTACTACGTGATGCAATCCAGAAAAAGCCCAGAATCTAGCCATCAAGTATGAGAAATATGCGAAAAAATGAGCCTGATGAGAGCAAATCCCAGACCTAACCTAGACCTCACATGAATTATTCTCTAAAATATTGATCGAAACCAGGTTTAATTGACTGTTTCAGTGTTGTACTTCATTACTACGTGATGCAATCCAGAAAAAGCCCAGGATCTAGCCATCAAGTATGAGAAATATGCGAAAGATTGAGCCTGATGAGAGCAAATCCCAGACCTAACCTAGACCTAACATGAATTATTCTCTAAAATACTGATCGAAACCATGTTTAATTGACTGTTTCAGTATTGTACTACATTACTACGTGATGCAATCCAGAAAAAGCCCAGGATCTAGCCATCAAGTATGAGAAATATGCGAAAGAATGAGCCTGATGAGAGCAAATCCCAGACCTAACCTAGACCTAACATGCGTTATTCTCTAAAATATTGAGCGAAACCAGGTTTAATCGACTGTTTCAGTGTGGTACCACACTACTTCGTGATCCAAACCAGAAAAAACCCAGGATCTGTTCAACAAGTATGTGAAAAACGCTAAACTGTGAGCCTGATGAGGGCAAATCCTAGACCTAACCCAAACCTAACATGCGTTATCCTCTATAATATTTATCAAGACCAGGTTTAATTGAATGTTTCAGTGTGGTACCACATTACTACGCGAACGAAACCAGAAAAAACCCAGGATCCGTTCAACAAGTATGATAAAACTGCGACAGTATGACCCTGATGAGGGCAAATCCCATGCCTAACCAAGACCTAACATGCGTTGTCCTCTAAGATATTGATGGAAACCAGGTTTAATTGACTGTTTCAGTGTTGTACTTCATTACTACGTGATGCAATCCAGAAAAAGCCCAGGATCTAGCCATCAAGTATGAGAAATATGCGAAAGAATGAGCCCGATGAGAGCAAATCCCAGACCTAACCTAGACCTAACATGAATTATTCTCTAAAATAGTGTTCGAAACCAGGTTTAATTGACTGTTTCAGTGTTGTACATCATTACTACGTGATGCAATCCAGAAAAAGCCCAGGATCTAGCCATCAAGTGTGAGAAATATGCGAAAGAATGAGCCTGATGAGAGCAAATCCCAGACCTAACCTAGACCTAACATGAATTATTCTCTAAAATATTGATCGAGACCAGGTTTAATTGACTGTTTCAGTGTTGTACTTCATTACTACGTGATGCAATCCAGAAAAAGCCCAGGATCTAGCCATCAAGTATGAGAAATATGCGAAAAAATGAGCCTGATGAGAGCAAATCCCAGACCTAACCTAGACCTGACATGAATTATTCTCTAAAATATTGATCGAAACCAGGTTTAATTGACTGTTTCAGTGTTGTACTTCATTACTACGTGACGCAATCCAGAAAAAGCCCAGTATCTAGCCATCAAGTTAGAGAAGTATGCGAAAGAATGAGCCTGATGAGGGCAAATCCTAGACCTAACCCAGCCCTAACATGCGTTATCCTCTAAAATATTGATCGCAACCAGGTTTAATGGACTGTTTCAGTGTGGTACCACACTACTACGTGATCCAAACCAGAAAAAACCTAGGATCTGTTCAACAAGTATGTGAAAAACGCGAAGGTATGAGTCTGATGAGGTCAAATCCAAGACCTATCCCAGACCTAGCTTGCGTTGTCCTCTAAGATATTGATGGAAACCAGGTTTAATTGACTGTTTCAGTGTTGTACCTCATTACTACGTGATGCAATCCAGAAAAAGCCCAGGATCTAGCCATGAAGTATGAGAAATATGCGAAAGTATGAGCCTGATGAGGGCAAATCCTAGACCTAACCCAGACCTAACATGCGTTATCCTCTAAAATATTTATCAAGACCAGGTTTAATTGAATGTTTCAGTGTGGTACCACACTACTACGTGATCCAAACCAGAAAAAACCTAGGATCTGTTCAACAAGTATGTTAAAACTGCGACAGTATGACCCTGATGAGGGCAAATCCCAGGTCTAACCTAGACCTTAACATGCGTTGTCCTCTAAAATATTGATGGAAACCAGGTTTAATTGACTGTTTCAGTGTTGTACTTCATTACTACGTGACGCAATCCAGAAAAAGCCCAGTATCTAGCCATCAAGTTAGAGAAGTATGCGAAAGAATGAGCCTGATGAGGGCAAATCCTAGACCTAACCCAGCCCTAACATGCGTTATCCTCTAAAATATTGATCGCAACCAGGTTTAATGGACTGTTTCAGTGTGGTACCACACTACTACGTGATCCAAACCAGAAAAAACCTAGGATCTGTTCAACAAGTATGTGAAAAACGCGAAGGTATGAGTCTGATGAGGTTAAATCCCAGACCTACCCCAGACTTAACTTGCGTTATCCTCTAAAATATTGATCGAAACCAGGTTTAATCGACTGTTTCAGCGTGGTACCACATTACTACGTGAACCAAACCAGAAAAAACCCAGGATCCGTTCAACAAGTATGTTAAAACTGCGACAGTATGACCCTGATGAGGGCAACTCCCAGGCCTAACCTAGACCTAACATGCGTTGTCCTCTAAAATATTGATGGAAACCAGGTTTAATTGACTGTTTCAGTGTTGTACTTCATTACTACGTGATGCAATCCAGAAAAAGCCCAGGATCTAGCCATCAAGTATGAGAAATATGCGAAAGAATGAGTCTGATGAGGTCAAATCCCAGACCTATCCCAGACTTAACTTGCGTTATCCTCTAAAATATTGATCGAAACCAGGTTTAATCGACTGTTTCAGCGTGGTACCACATTACTACGTAATTCAATCCAGAAACAGCCCATGATCTAGCCATGAAGTATGAGAAATATGCGAAAGTATGAGCCTGATGAGGGCAAATCCTAGACCTAACCCAAACCTAACATGCGTTATCCTCTATAATATTTATCAAGACCAGGTTTAATTGAATGTTTCAGTGTGGTACCACATTACTACGCGAACGAAACCAGAAAAAACCCAGGATCCGTTCAACAAGTATGATAAAACTGCGACAGTATGACCCTGATGAGGGCAAATCCCATGCCTAACCAAGACCTATCATGCGTTGTCCTCTAAAATATTGATGGAAACCAGGTTTAATTGACTGTTTCAGTGTTGTACTTCATTACTACGTGATGCAATCCAGAAAAAGCCCAGGATCTAGCCATCAAGTATGAGAAGTATGCGAAAGAATGAGCCTGATGAGAGCAAATCCCAGACCTAACCTAGACCTAACATGAATTATTCTCTAAAATATTGATCGAAACCAGGTTTAATTGACTGTTTCGGTGTTGTACTTCATTACTACGTGATGCAATCCAGAAAAAGCCCAGGATCTAGCCATCAAGTGTGAGAAATATGCGAAAGAATGAGCCTGATGAGAGCAAATCCCAGACCTAACCTAGACCTAACATGAATTATTCTCTAAAATATTGATCGAGACCAGGTTTAATTGACTGTTTCAGTGTTGTACTTCATTACTACGTGATGCAATCCAGAAAAAGCCAAGGATCTGGCCATCAAGTATGAGAAATATGCGAAAAAATGAGCCTGATGAGAGCAAATCCCAGACCTAACCTAGACCTAACATGAATTATTCTCTAAAATATTGATCGAAACCAGGTTTAATTGACTGTTTCAGTGTTGTACTTCATTACTACGTGATGCAATCCAGAAAAAGCCCAGGATCTAGCCATCAAGTATGAGAAATATGCGAAAGAATGAGCCTAATGAGAGCAAACCCCAGACCTAACCTAGACCTAACATGAATTATTCTCTAAAATATTGATCGAAACCATGTTTAATTGACTGTTTCAGTGTTGTACTTCATTACTACGTGATCCAAACCAGAAAAAACCCGGGATCCGTTCAACAAGTATGTGAAGAATGCGAAAGTATGAGTCTGATGAGTGAAAATCCCAGGCCTAACCTAGACCTAACATGCGTTATCCTCAAAAATATTGATCGAAACCTGGTTTAATCGACTGTTTCAGTGTGGTACCACATTACTATGTGATCCAAACCAGAAAATAACCCAGCATCTGTTCAACGAGTATGTGAAGTGTGCGAAAGTATGAGTCTGATGAGGTCAAATCCCAGACCAATCCCAGACTTAACTTGCGTTATCCTCTAAAATATTGATCGAAACCAGGTTTAATCGACTGTTTCAGTGTGGTACCACATTACTACGTGATCCAAACCAGAAAAAACCCAGGATCCGTTCAACAAGTATGTGAAGAATGCGAAAGTATGAGTCTGATGAGTGAAAATCCCAGACCGAACCTAGACCTAACATGCGTTATCCTCTAAAATATTTATCAAGACCAGGTTTAATTGAATGTTTCAGTGTGGTACCACACTACTACGTGATCCAAACCAGAAAAAACCTAGGATCTGTTCAACAAGTATGTTAAAACTGCGACAGTATGACCCTGATGAGGGCAAATCCCAGGTCTAACCTAGACCTTAACATGCGTTGTCCTCTAAAATATTGATGGAAACCAGGTTTAATTGACTGTTTCAGTGTTGTACTTCATTACTACGTGACGCAATCCAGAAAAAGCCCAGTATCTAGCCATCAAGTTAGAGAAGTATGCGAAAGAATGAGCCTGATGAGGGCAAATCCTAGACCTAACCCAGCCCTAACATGCGTTATCCTCTAAAATATTGATCGCAACCAGGTTTAATGGACTGTTTCAGTGTGGTACCACACTACTACGTGATCCAAACCAGAAAAAACCTAGGATCTGTTCAACAAGTATGTGAAAAACGCGAAAGTATGAGTCTGATGAGGTCAAATCCCAGACCTACCCCAGACTTAACTTGCGTTATCCTCTAAAATATTGATCGAAACCAGGTTTAATCGACTGTTTCAGCGTGGTACCACATTACTACGTGAACCAAACCAGAAAAAACCCAGGATCCGTTCAACAAGTATGTTAAAACTGCGACAGTATGACCATGATGAGGGCAACTCCCAGGCCTATCCTAGACCTAACATGCATTGTCCTCTAAAATATTGATGGAAACCAGGTATAATTGACTGTTTCAGTGTTGTACTTCATTACTACGTGATGCAATCCAGAAAAAGCCCAGGATCTAGCCATCAAGTATGAGAAATATGCGAAAGAATGAGCCTGATGGGAGGAAATCGCAGACCTAACCTAGACCTCACATGCGTTATCCTCTAAAATATTGAGCGAAATCAGGTTTAATGGACTGTTTCAGTGTGGCACCACACTACTTCGTGATCGAAACCAGAAAAAACCCAGGATCTGTTCAACAAGTATATGAAGAATGCGAAAGTATGAGTCTGATGAGTGAAAATCCCAGGCCTAACCTAGACCTAACATGCGTTATCCTATAAAATATTGATCGAAACCTGGTTTAATCGACTGTTTCAGTGTTGTACTTCATTACTACGTGATGCAATCCAGAAAAAGCCCAGGATCTAGCCATCAAGTATGAGAAATATGCGAAAGAATGAGCCTAATGAGAGCAAATCGCAGACCTAACCTAGACCTAACATGAATTATTCTCTAAAATATTGATCGAAACCATGTTTAATTGACTGTTTCAGTGTGGTACCACATTACTATCTGATCCAAACCAGAAAAAACCCGGGATCCGTTCAACAAGTATGTGATGAATGTGCAAGTATGAGCCTGATGAGGGCAAATCCTAGACATAACCTAGACCTAACATGCGTTATCCTCTAAAATATTGATCGAAACCAGTTTTAGTCGACTGTTTCAGTGTGGTCCCACATTACTACGTGATCCAAACCAGAAAAAACCCGGGATCCATACAACAAGCATGTGAAGAATGCGAAAGTATGAGTCTGATGAGGGCAAATCCTAGACCTAACCCAAACCTAACATGCGTTATCCTCTAAAATATTTATCAAGACCAGGTTTAGTTGAATGTTTCAGTGTGGTACCACATTACTACCTGATCCAAACCAGAAAAAACCCAGGATCTGTTCAACAAGTATGTGAAAAACCCGAAAATGTGAGCCTGCTGAGGGCAAATCTTAGACCTAAACTTGACCTAACATGCGTTATCCTCCAAAATATTTATCAAGACCAGGTTTAATTGACTGTTTCAGTGTGGCACCACACTACTTCGTGATCGAAACCAGAAAAAACCCAGGATCCGTTCAACAAGTATGTTAAAACTGCGACAGTATGACCATGATGAGGGCAACTCCCAGGCCTAACCTAGACCTAACATGCATTGTCCTCTAAAATATTGATGGAAACCAGGTATAATTGACTGTTTCAGTGTTGTACTTCATTACTACGTGATGCAATCCAGAAAAAGCCCATGATCTAGCCATCAAGTGTGAGAAATATGCGAAAGAATGAGCCTGTTGAGGGCAAATCCTAGACCTAACCCAGACCTAACATGCGTTATCCTCTAAAATATAGATCGAAACCTGGTTTAATCGACCGTTTCAGTGTGGTACCACATTACTATCTGATCCAAACCAGAAAAAACCCGGGATCCGTTCAACAAGTATGTGATGAATGTGCAAGTATGAGTCTGACGAGGTCAAATCCCAGACCTATCCCAGACCTAACTTGCGTTATCCTCTAAAATATTGATCGAAACCAGGTTTAATCGACTGTTTCAGTGTGGTACCACATTACTACGTGATCCAATCCAGAAAAAGTCCAGGATCTAGCCATCAATTATGAGAAATATGCGAAAGTATGAGCCTGATGAGGGCAAATCCTAGACCAAACCCAGACCTAACATGCGTTATTCTCTAAAATATTTATCAAGACCAGGTTTAATTGAATGTTTCAGTGTGGTACCACATTACTACGTGATCCAATCCAGAAAAAGTCCAGGATCTAGCCATCAAGTATGAGAAATATGCGAAAGTATGAGCCTGATTGGGGCAAATCCTAGACCTAACCCAGACCTAACATGCGTTATCCTCTAAAATATTTATCAAGACCAGGTTTAATTGATTGTTTCAGTGTGGTCCCACATTACTACGTGATCCAAACCAGAAAACACCCAGGATCCGTTCAACAAGTATGTGAAGAATGCGAAAGTATGAGTCTGATGAGGTCAAATCCCAGACCTATCCCAGACCTAACTTGCGTTATCCTCTAAGATATTGATGGAAACCAGGTTTAATTGACTGTTTCAGTGTTGTACTTCATTAGTACGTAATGCGATCCAGAAAAAGCCCAGGATCTAGCCATCAAGTATGAGAAATATGCGAAAGAATGAGCCTGATGAGAGCAAATCCCAGACCTAACCTAGACCTAACATGAATTATTCTCTAAAATATTGATCGAAACCAGGTTTAATTGACTGTTTCAGTGTTGTACTTCATTACTACGTGATCCAAACCAGAAAAAGCCCGGGATCCGTTCAACAAGTATGTGATGAATGTGAAAGTATGAGTCTGATGAGGTCAAATCCCAGACCTATCCCAGACCTAACTTGCGTTATCCTCTAAGATATTGATGGAAACCAGGTTTAATTGACTGTTTCAGTGTTGTACTTCATTAGTACGTAATGCGATCCAGAAAAAGCCCAGGATCTAGCCATCAAGTATGAGAAATATGCGAAAGAATGAGCCTGATGAGAGCAAATCCCAGACCTAACCTAGACCTAACATGAATTATTCTCTAAAATATTGATCGAAACCAGGTTTAATTGACTGTTTCAGTGTTGTACTTCATTACTACGTGATGCAATCCAGAAAAAGCCCAGGATCTAGCCATCAAGTATGAGAAATATGCGAAAGAATGAGCCTGTTGAGGGCAAATCCTAGACCTAACCCAGACCTAACATGCGTTATCCTCTAAAATATTGATCGAAACCTGGTTTAATCGACTGTTTCAGTGTGGTACCACATTACTATGTGATCCAAACCAGAAAATTACCCAGGATCTGTTCAAGGAGTATGTGAGTGTGCGAAAGTATGAACCTGATGAGGGCAAATCCTAGACCTAACTCAAACCTAACATGCGTTATCCTCTAAAATATTTATCAAGACCAGGTTTAATTGACTGTTTCAGCGTGGTACCACATTAGTACGTGATGCAATCCAGAAACAGCCCAGGATCTAGCCATGAAGTATGAGAAATATGCGAAAGTATGAGCCTGATGAGGGCAAATCCTAGACCTAACCCAGACCTAACATGCGTTATCCTCTAAAATATTTATCAAGACCAGGTTTAATTGATTGTTTCAGTGTGGTCCCACATTACTACGTGATCCAAACCAGAAAAAACCAAGGATCCGTTCAACAAGTATGTGAAAAACGCGAAAGTATGAGCCTGATGAGGGCAAATCCCAGACCTATCCCAGACCTAACATGCGTTGTCCTCTAAGATATTGATGGAAACCAGGTTTAATTGACTGTTTCAGTGTGGTACCACATTACTACGGGATCCAAACCAGAAAAAACCCAGGATCTGGCCAACAACTATGCGAAAAACGCGAAAGTACGAGCCAGATGATTGCTAATACCAGAACTATCCCAAACATAACCAGCGTTATCCTCTATCATACTTATCGTAAGCAGCTTCTATTGACTGTTTCAGTGTGGTACCACATTACTACGGGATCCAAACCAGAAAAAACCCAGGATCTGGCCAACAACTATGCGAAAAACGCGAAAGTACGAGCCAGATGATTGCTAATACCAGAACTAACCCAAACATAACCAGCGTTATCCTCCAAACTATTAACCGGAACCAGCTTTTATTGACTGTTTCAGTGTGCTACCACATTACTACGTGATCCAAACCAGAAAAAACCCAGGATCTGCCCAACAAGTATGCGAAAAACGCGAAAGTATGAGCCACATAATTGCCAATACCAGAGCTAGCCTAGACATAACCGGCGTTATCCTCTAAAATACTAATCGGAACCAGCTTTTATTGACAGTGTGGGACCACATTACTACGTGATCCAAGCCAGAAAAAGCCCAGCATCTGGCCAACAACTATGCGAAAAGTGCGAATGTACGAGACAGATGAGTGCAAATCCCAGACCTAACCGAGAAATAACCGGCGTTATCCTCTAAAATATTAATTGCAACCAGCTTTAATTGACTGTTTCGGTGTGGTACCGCATTACTACGGGATCCAAACCAGAAAAAAACCCAGGATCTGGCCAACAAGTATGCGAAAAACGCGAAAGTATGAGCCACATGATTGCAAATACCAGAACTAACCCAGACATAACCTGCGTTATCCTCTAAAATACTAATCGGAACCAGCTTTTATTGACAGTGTGGGACCACGTTACTACGTGATCCAAGCCAGAAAAAGCCCAGGATATGGCCAACAAGAATGCGAAAATGCGAAAGTACGAGCCAGATGTGGACAAATCCCAGACCTACCCGAGACATAACCGGCGTTATCCTCTAAAATATTAATCGCAACCAGCTTCTATTGACTGCTTCAATGTGGTACCACATTACTACGTGATCCAAACCAGAAAAGGGCCAGGATCTGGCCAACAAGTATGCGAAAAATGCGAAAGTACGAGCCAGATGTGGACAAATCCCAGACCTACCCGAGTCATAACCGGCGTTATCCTCTAAAGTATTAATCGCAACCAGGTTTAATTGTCTGTTCCAGTGTGGTACCACAGTACTACGTGATCCAAACCAGGAAAAGCCCAGGATCTGGCCAACAAGTATGCGAAAAACGCGAAAGTATGAGCCAGATTATTGCAAATATCAGAACTAACACAGGCATAACCAGCTTTATCCTCTAAATTACTAAGCGGAGCCAGCTTCTATTGACTGCTTCAATGTGGTACCACACTACTACGTGATCCAAACCAGAAAAGGGCCAGGATCTGGCCAACAAGTATGCGAAAAACGCGAAAGTATGTGCCTGATGATAGCAAATACCAGAACTAACCCAGACATAACCAGCATTATCCTCTATAATACTTATCGGAACCAGCTTCTATTGACTGTTTCAGTGTGGTACCACATTATTACGGGACCCAAACCAGAAAAAACTCAGGATCTGGCCCGGAAGTATGCGAAAAACGCGAAAGTATGTGCCAGATGATTGCAAATACCAGAACTATCCCAGACATAACCAGCGTTATCCTCTAAAATATTATTCGCAACCAGGTTTAATTGACTGTTTCGGTGTGGTACCACATTACTACGTGGTCCTAGCCAGAAAAATCCCAGGATCTGGCTAGCAACTATGCTAAAAACGCGAAAGTATGAGCCAGATGATTGCAAATACCAGACCTAACCGAGACATTACCGGCGTTATCCTCTAAAATATTAATCACAACCAGGTTTAATTGACTGTTTCGGTGTGGAACCACATTACTACGGGATCCAAACCAGAAAAATCCCAGGATCTGGCCAACAACTATGCGAAAAACGCGAAAGTTTGAGCAAGATGATTGCAAATACCAGAACTATCCCAGACATAACCAGCGTTATCCTCTAAAATATTATTCGCAACCAGGTTTAATTGACTGTTTCGGTGTGGAACCACATTACTACGGGATCCAAACCAGAAAAGGGCCAGGATCTGGCCAACAAGTATGCGAAAAACGCGAAAGTATGTGCCTGATGATAGCAAATACCAGAACTAACCCAGACATAACCAGCGTTATCCTCTATAATACTCATCGGAAGCAGCTTCTATTGACTGTTTCAGTGTGGTACCACATTACTACGGGATCCAAACCAGAAAAAACCCAGGATCTGGCCAACAACTATGCGAAAAACGCGAAAGTACGAGCCAGATGAGGGCAAATCCCAGACCTAACCCAGGCATAACCGGCGTTATCTTCCAAAATAGTAATCGCAACCCGGTTTAATTGACTGTTTCGGTGTGGTACCGCGTTACTACGTGATCCAAGCCAGAAAAAGCCCAGGATCTGGCCAACAACTATGCGAAAAGTGCGAATGTACGAGACAGATGAGTGCAAATCCCAGACCTAACCGAGACATAACCGGCGTTATCCTCTAAAATATTAATCGCAACCAGCTTTAATTGACTGTTTCGGAGTGGTACCGCATTACTACGAGATCCAAACCAGAAAAAAACCCAGGATCTGGCCATCAAGTATGCGAAAAACGCGAAAGTATGTGCCTGATGATAGCAAATACCAGAACTAACCCAGACATAACCAGCGTTATCCTGTCAAATACTTATCGGAACCAGCTTCTATTGACTGTTTCAGTTTGGTACCACATTACTGCGGGATCGAAACGAGAAAAAACCCACGATCTGGCCGACAAATATGCGAAAAACGCGAAAGTATGAGCCTGATGATAGCAAATACCAGAACTAACCCAGACATAACCAGCGTTATCCTCTAAAATACTTATCGGAACCAGCTTCTATTGACTGTTTCAGTTTGGTACCACATTAGTGCGGGATCGAAACGAGAAAAAACCCACGATCTGGCCAACAAATATGCGAAAAACGCGAAAGTATGAGACACATAATTGCCAATACCAGAGCAAACCTAGACATAACCGGCGTTATCCTCTAAAATACTAATCGGAACCAGCTTTTATTGACAGTGTGGGACCACATTACTACGTGATCCAAGCCAGAAAAAGCCCAGGATCTGGCCAACAACTATGCGAAAAATGCGAAAGTACGAGCCAGATGAGGGCAAATACCAGACCTAACCGAGACATTACCAGCGTTATCCTCTAAAATATTAATCGCAACCAGGTTTAATTGACTGTTTCTGTGTGGTACCACTTTACTACGTGTTCAAAGCCAGAAAAAGGCCAGGATCTGGCCAACAAGCATGCGAAAAATGCGAAACTATGAGCCAGATGATTGCAAATACCAGAACTAACCGAGACATAACCAGCGTTATCCTCTAAAAAACTAATCGGAACCAGCTCTTATTGACTGTTTCAGTGTGGTACCACATTACTACGGGATCCAAACCAGAAAAAACTCAGGATCTCTCCAAGAAGTATGCGAAAAATGGGAAAGCACGAGCCAGATGAGGGCAAGTACCAGACCTAACCCAGACATAACCGGCGTTATACTCCAAAATAGTTATCGCAACCAGGTTAAATGACTGTTTCGGTGTGGCACCGCGTCACTACGGGATCCAAACCAGAAAAAGGCCAGGATCTGGCCAACAAGTATGCGAAAAACGCGATAGTATGACCCAGATGATTGCAAAAACCAGAACTAACCCAGGCATAACCAGCGTTATCCTCTAAATTACTAAGCGGAACCAGATTCTATTGACTGTTTCAGTGTGGTACCACATTACTACGTGATCCAAACCAGAAAAGGGCCAGGATCTGGCCAAAAAGTGTGCGAAGAACGCGAAAGTATGGGCCAGATGATTGCAAATACCAGAACTATCCCAGACATAACCACCGTTATCCTCTAAAATATTATTCGCAACCAGGTTTAATTGACTGTTTCGGTTTGGTACCACATTACTACGTGGACCAAGCCAGAAAAAGGCCGGGATCTGGTCAAAAAGAATGCGAAAAATGCGAAAGTACGAGCCAGATGAGGGCAAATACCAGACCTAACCCAGATATAACCGCCGTTATCCTCCAAAATATTAATCGGACCCCGGTTTAATTGACTGTTTCAGTGTGGTACCACTTTACTACGTGGTCAAAGCCAGAAAAAGGCCAGGATCTGGCCAACAAGCATGCGAAAAATGCGAAAGTACGAGCCAGATGAGGGCAAAATACCAGACCTAACCGGGACATAACCGGCGTTATCCTCTAAAATATTAATCGCAACCATCTTTAATTGACTGTTCCAGTGTGGTACCACATTACTACGTGATCCAAATCAGGAAAAGCCCAGGATCTGGCCAACAAGTATGCGAAAAACGCGAAAGTACGAGCCAGATCATCGCAAATACCAGAACTAATCCAGGCATAACCAGCGTTATCCTCTAAATTACTAAGCGGAACCAGCTTCCATTGACTGCTTCAATGTGGTACCACATTACTACGTGATCCAAACCAGAAAAGGGCCAGGATCTGGCCAACAAGTATGCGAAAAACGCGAAAGTATGTGCCTGATGATAGCAAATACCAGAACTAACCCAGACATAACCAGCGTTATCCTCTATAATACTTATCGGAACCAGCTTCTATTGACTGTTTCAGTGTGGTGCCACATTACTACGGGATCCAAACCAGAAAAAACCCAGGATCTGGTCAACAACTATGCGAAAAACGCGAAAGTACGAGCCAGATGAGGGCAAATCCCAGACCTAACCCAGACATAACCGGCGTTATCCTCCAAAATAGTAATCGCAACCCGGTTTAATTGACTGTTTCGGTGTGGTATGGCGTTACTACGTGATCCAAACCAGAACAAGGCCAGGATCTGGCAAACAAGTATGCGAAAAATGCGAAATTACGAGCCAGATGAGGGCGAATACCAGACCTACAAGAGACATAACCGGCGTTATCCTCTAAAATATTAATCGCAACCAGTTTCATTTACTGTTTCGGTGTGGTACCAATTCACTACGTGGTCCAAGCCAGAAGAAGGCCAGGATCTGGCTTACAAGTATGCGAAAAATGTGAAAGTACGAGCCAGATGTGGACAAATCCCAGACCCACCCGAGACATAACCGGCGTTATCCTCTAAAATATTTATCGCAAACAGGTTTAATTGACTGCTTCAGTGTGGTACCACGTTACTACGTGATCCAAACCAGAAAAAGGCCAGGATCTGGCAAACAAGTATGCGAAAAACGCGAAAGTACGAGCCAGATGAGGACAAATCCCAGACCTACAAGAGACATAACCGGCGTTATCCTCTAAAATATTAATCGCAACCAGTTTCATTTACTGTTTCGGTGTGGAACCTCATTACTACAGGATCCAGACCAGAAAAAACCCAGGATCTGGCCAACAAGTATGCGAAAAACGCGATAGTATGACCCAGATGATTGCAAAAACCAGAACTAACCCAGGCATAACCAGCGTTATCCTCTAAATTACTAAGCGGAACCAGATTCTATTAACTGTTTCAGTGTGGTACCACATTACTACGTGATCCAAACCAGAAAAGGGCCAGGATCTGGCCAAAAAGTGTGCGAAGAACGCGTAACTATGAGCCAGATGATTGCAAATACCAGAACTAACCGAGACATAACCAGCGTTATCCTCTAAAAAACTAATCGGAACCAGCTCTTATTGACTGTTTCAGTGTGGTACCACATTACTACGGGATCCAAACCAGAAAAAACTCAGGATCTGTCCAAGAAATATGCGAAAAATGGGAAAGCACGAGCCAGATGAGGGCAAGTACCAGACCTAACCCAGACATAACCGGCGTTATACTCCAAAATAGTTATCGCAACCAGGTTAAATGACTGTTTCGGTGTGGCACCGCGTCACTACGGGATCCAAACCAGAAAAAGGCCAGGATCTGGCCAACAAGTATGCGAATAACGCGATAGTATGACCCAGATGATTGCAAAAACCAGAACTATCCCAGACATAACCACCGTTATCCTCTAAAATATTATTCGCAACCAGGTCTAATTGACTGTTTCGGTTTGGTACCACATTACTACGTGGACCAAGCCAGAAAAAGGCCGGGATCTGGTCAAAAAGAATGCGAAAAATGCGATAGTATGACCCAGATGATTGCAAAAACCAGAACTAACCCAGGCATAACCAGCGTTATCCTCTAAATTACTAAGCGGAACCAGATTCTATTGACTGTTTCAGTGTGGTACCACATTACTACGTGATCCAAACCAGAAAAGGGCCAGGATCTGTCCAAAAAGTGTGCGAAGAACGCGAAAGTATGGGCCAGATGATTGCAAATACCAGAACTATCCCAGACATAACCACCGTTATCCTCTAAAATATTATTCGCAACCAGGTCTAATTGACTGTTTCGGTTTGGTACCACATTACTACGTGGACCAAGCCAGAAAAAGGCCGGGATCTGGTCAAAAAGAATGCGAAAAATGCGAAAGTACGAGCCAGATGAGGGCAAATACCAGACCTAACCCAGATATAACCGCCGTTATCCTCCAAAATATCAATCGCAACCAGGTTTAATTGCCAGTTTCGGTGTGTTATCGCATTACTACGTGATCCAAACCAGAAAAAGGCCAGGATCCGGCCTACAAGAATGCGAAAAATGCTAAGGTACGAGCCAGATGTGGACAAATCCCAGACCTACCCGAGACGTAACCGGCGTTATACTCTAAAATATTAATCGCAACCAGGTTTAATTGACTATTTCAGTGTGGTACCACATTACTACGTGATCCAAACCAGAAAAAGCCCAGGATCTGGCCAATAAGTATGCGAAAAACTCGAAGGTATGTGCCAGATGATAGCAAATACCAGAACTAACCCAGACATAACCAGCGTTATCCTATAAAATACTTATCGGAACCAGCTTCTACTGACTGTTTCAGTGTGGTACCACATTACTACGTGATCCAAACCAGAAAAAGCCCAGGATCTGGCCAACAAGTATGCGAAAAATGCGAAAATACGAGCCAGATGAGGGCAAATACCAGACCTAACCCACACATAACCGCCGTTATACTCCAAAATAGTTATCGCTACCAGGTTTAATTGACTGTTTCGGCGTGGCACCGCGTTACTACCTGATCCAAACCAGAAAAAGGCCAGGATCTGGCCAACAAGTATGCGAAAAATGTGAAGGTACGAGCCTGATGAGGGCAAATACCAGACCTAACCCAGACATAACCGGCGTTATCCTCTAAAATATTAATCGGACCCCGGTTTAATTGACTGTTTCAGTGTGGTACCACTTTACTACGTGGTCAAAGCCAGAAAAAGGCCAGGATCTGGCCAACAAGCATGCGAAAAATGCGAAAGTACGAGCCAGATGAGGGCAAAATACCAGACCTAACCGGGACATAACCGGCGTTATCCTCTAAAATATTAATCGCAACCATCTTTAATTGACTGTTCCAGTGTGGTACCACATTACTACGTGATCCAAATCAGGAAAAGCCCAGGATCTGGCCAACAAGTATGCGAAAAACGCGAAAGTATGAGCCAGATTATTGCAAATACCAGAACTAACCCAGGCATAACCAGCGTTATCCTCTAAATTACTAAGCGGAACCAGCTTCCATTGACTGCTTCAATGTGGTACCACATTACTACGTGATCCAAACCAGAAAAGGGCCAGGATCTGGCCAACAAGTATGCGAAAAACGCGAAAGTATGTGCCTGATGATAGCAAATACCAGAACTAACCCAGACATAACCAGCGTTATCCTCTATAATACTCATCGGAAGCAGCTTCTATTGACTGTTTCAGTGTGGTACCACATTACTACGGGATCCAAACCAGAAAAAACCCAGGATCTGGCCAACAACTATGCGAAAAACGCGAAAGTACGAGCCAGATGAGGGCAAATCCCAGACCTAACCCAGGCATAACCGGCGTTATCTTCCAAAATAGTAATCGCAACCCGGTTTAATTGACTGTTTCGGTGTGGTACCGCGTTACTACGTGATCCAAACCAGAAAAAGGCCAGGATCTGGCCAACAAGTATGCGAAAAACGCGAAAGTACGAGCCAGATGAGGACAAATCCCAGACCTACAAGAGACATAACCGGCGTTATCCTCTAAAATATTAATCGCAACCAGTTTCATTTACTGTTTCGGTGTGGAACCTCATTACTACAGGATCCAGACCAGAAAAAACCCAGGATCTGGCCAACAACTATGCGAAAAATGCGAAAGTACGAGCCAGATGAGGGCAAATACCAGACCTAACCGAGACATTACCAGCGTTATCCTCTAAAATATTAATCGCAACCAGGTTTAATTGACTGTTTCTGTGTGGTACCACTTTACTACGTGTTCAAAGCCAGAAAAAGGCCAGGATCTGGCCAACAAGCATGCGAAAAATGCGAAACTATGAGCCAGATGATTGCAAATACCAGAACTAACCGAGACATAACCAGCGTTATCCTCTAAAAAACTAATCGGAACCAGCTCTTATTGACTGTTTCAGTGTGGTACCACATTACTACGGGATCCAAACCAGAAAAAACTCAGGATCTCTCCAAGAAGTATGCGAAAAATGGGAAAGCACGAGCCAGATGAGGGCAAGTACCAGACCTAACCCAGACATAACCGGCGTTATACTCCAAAATAGTTATCGCAACCAGGTTAAATGACTGTTTCGGTGTGGCACCGCGTCACTACGGGATCCAAACCAGAAAAAGGCCAGGATCTGGCCAACAAGTATGCGAAAAACGCGATAGTATGACCCAGATGATTGCAAAAACCAGAACTAACCCAGGCATAACCAGCGTTATCCTCTAAATTACTAAGCGGAACCAGATTCTATTGACTGTTTCAGTGTGGTACCACATTACTACGTGATCCAAACCAGAAAAGGGCCAGGATCTGGCCAAAAAGTGTGCGAAGAACGCGAAAGTATGGGCCAGATGATTGCAAATACCAGAACTATCCCAGACATAACCACCGTTATCCTCTAAAATATTATTCGCAACCAGGTTTAATTGACTGTTTCGGTTTGGTACCACTTTACTACGTGGTCAAAGCCAGAAAAAGGCCAGGATCTGGCCAACAAGCATGCGAAAAATGCGAAAGTACGAGCCAGATGAGGGCAAAATACCAGACCTAACCGGGACATAACCGGCGTTATCCTCTAAAATATTAATCGCAACCATCTTTAATTGACTGTTCCAGTGTGGTACCACATTACTACGTGATCCAAATCAGGAAAAGCCCAGGATCTGGCCAACAAGTATGCGAAAAACGCGAAAGTACGAGCCAGATCATCGCAAATACCAGAACTAATCCAGGCATAACCAGCGTTATCCTCTAAATTACTAAGCGGAACCAGCTTCCATTGACTGCTTCAATGTGGTACCACATTACTACGTGATCCAAACCAGAAAAGGGCCAGGATCTGGCCAACAAGTATGCGAAAAACGCGAAAGTATGTGCCTGATGATAGCAAATACCAGAACTAACCCAGACATAACCAGCGTTATCCTCTATAATACTTATCGGAACCAGCTTCTATTGACTGTTTCAGTGTGGTGCCACATTACTACGGGATCCAAACCAGAAAAAACCCAGGATCTGGTCAACAACTATGCGAAAAACGCGAAAGTACGAGCCGGATGAGGGCAAATCCCAGACCTAACCCAGACATAACCGGCGTTATCCTCCAAAATAGTAATCGCAACCCGGTTTAATTGACTGTTTCGGTGTGGTACCGCGTTACTACGTGATCCAAACCAGAACAAGGCCAGGATCTGGCCAACAAGTATGCGAAAAATGCGAAATTACGAGCCAGATGAGGGCGAATACCAGACCTACAAGAGACATAACCGGCGTTATCCTCTAAAATATTAATCGCAACCAGTTTCATTTACTGTTTCGGTGTGGTACCAATTCACTACGTGGTCCAAGCCAGAAGAAGGCCAGGATCTGGCTTACAAGTATGCGAAAAATGTGAAAGTACGAGCCAGATATGGACAAATCCCAGACCCACCCGAGACATAACCGGCGTTATCCTCTAAAATATTTATCGCAAACAGGTTTAATTGACTGCTTCAGTGTGGTACCACGTTACTACGTGATCCAAACCAGAAAAAGGCCAGGATCTGGCAAACAAGTATGCGAAAAACGCGAAAGTACGAGCCAGATGAGGACAAATCCCAGACCTACAAGAGACATAACCGGCGTTATCCTCTAAAATATTAATCGCAACCAGTTTCATTTACTGTTTCGGTGTGGAACCTCATTACTACAGGATCCAGACCAGAAAAAACCCAGGATCTGGCCAACAAGTATGCGAAAATCGCGATAGTATGACCCAGATGATTGCAAAAACCAGAACTAACCCAGGCATAACCAGCGTTATCCTCTAAATTACTAAGCGGAACCAGATTCTATTAACTGTTTCAGTGTGGTACCACATTACTACGTGATCCAAACCAGAAAAGGGCCAGGATCTGGCCAAAAAGTGTGCGAAGAACGCGTAACTATGAGCCAGATGATTGCAAATACCAGAACTAACCGAGACATAACCAGCGTTATCCTCTAAAAAACTAATCGGAACCAGCTCTTATTGACTGTTTCAGTGTGGTACCACATTACTACGGGATCCAAACCAGAAAAAACTCAGGATCTGTCCAAGAAGTATGCGAAAAATGGGAAAGCACGAGCCAGATGAGGGCAAGTACCAGACCTAACCCAGACATAACCGGCGTTATACTCCAAAATAGTTATCGCAACCAGGTTAAATGACTGTTTCGGTGTGGCACCGCGTCACTACGGGATCCAAACCAGAAAAAGGCCAGGATCTGGCCAACAAGTATGCGAATAACGCGATAGTATGACCCAGATGATTGCAAAAACCAGAACTAACCCAGGCATAACCAGCGTTATCCTCTAAATTACTAAGCGGAACCAGATTCTATTGACTGTTTCAGTGTGGTACCACATTACTACGTGATCCAAACCAGAAAAGGGCCAGGATCTGTCCAAAAAGTGTGCGAAGAACGCGAAAGTATGGGCCAGATGATTGCAAATACCAGAACTATCCCAGACATAACCACCGTTATCCTCTAAAATATTATTCGCAACCAGGTCTAATTGACTGTTTCGGTTTGGTACCACATTACTACGTGGACCAAGCCAGAAAAAGGCCGGGATCTGGTCAAAAAGAATGCGAAAAATGCGAAAGTACGAGCCAGATGAGGGCAAATACCAGACCTAACCCAGATATAACCGCCGTTATCCTCCAAAATATCAATCGCAACCAGGTTTAATTGACTATTTCAGTGTGGTACCACATTACTACGTGATCCAAACCAGAAAAAGCCCAGGATCTGGCCAATAAGTATGCGAAAAACTCGAAGGTATGTGCCAGATGATAGCAAATACCAGAACTAACCCAGACATAACCAGCGTTATCCTATAAAATACTTATCGGAACCAGCTTCTACTGACTGTTTCAGTGTGGTACCACATTACTACGTGATCCAAACCAGAAAAAGCCCAGGATCTGGCCAACAAGTATGCGAAAAATGCGAAAATACGAGCCAGATGAGGGCAAATACCAGACCTAACCCACACATAACCGGCGTTATACTCCAAAATAGTTATCGCTACCAGGTTTAATTGACTGTTTCGGCGTGGCACCGCGTTACTACCTGATCCAAACCAGAAAAAGGCCAGGATCTGGCCAACAAGTATGCGAAAAATGTGAAGGTACGAGCCTGATGAGGGCAAATACCAGACCTAACCCAGACATAACCGGCGTTATCCTCTAAAATATTAATCGGACCCCGGTTTAATTGACTGTTTCAGTGTGGTACCACTTTACTACGTGGTCAAAGCCAGAAAAAGGCCAGGATCTGGCCAACAAGCATGCGAAAAATGCGAAAGTACGAGCCAGATGAGGGCAAAATACCAGACCAAACCGGGACATAACCGGCGTTATCCTCTAAAATATTAATCGCAACCATCTTTAATTGACTGTTCCAGTGTGGTACCACATTACTACGTGATCCAAATCAGGAAAAGCCCAGGATCTGGCCAACAAGTATGCGAAAAACGCGAAAGTATGAGCCAGATTATTGCAAATACCAGAACTAACCCAGGCATAACCAGCGTTATCCTCTAAATTACTAAGCGGAACCAGCTTCCATTGACTGCTTCAATGTGGTACCACATTACTACGTGATCCAAACCAGAAAAGGGCCAGGATCTGGCCAACAAGTATGCGAAAAACGCGAAAGTATGTGCCTGATGATAGCAAATACCAGAACTAACCCAGACATAACCAGCGTTATCCTCTATAATACTTATCGGAACCAGCTTCTATTGACTGTTTCAGTGTGGTACCACATTACTACGGGATCCAAACCAGAAAAAACCCAGGATCTGGTCAACAACTATGCGAAAAACGCGAAAGTACGAGCCAGATGAGGGCAAATCCCAGACCTAACCCAGACATAACCGGCGTTATCCTCCAAAATAGTAATCGCAACCCGGTTTAATTGACTGTTTCGGTGTGGTACCGCGTTACTACGTGATCCAAACCAGAAAAAGGCCAGGATCTGGCCAACAAGTATGCGAAAAATGCGAAATTACGAGCCAGATGAGGGCGAATACCAGACCTACAAGAGACATAACCGGCGTTATCCTCTAAAATATTAATCGCAACCAGTTTCATTTACTGTTTCGGTGTGGTACCAATTCACTACGTGGGCCAAGCCAGAAGAAGGCCAGGATCTGGCTTACAAGTATGCGAAAAATGTGAAAGTACGAGCCAGATGTGGACAAATCCCAGACCCACCCGAGACATAACCGGCGTTATCCTCTAAAATATTTATCGCAAACAGGTTTAATTGACTGCTTCAGTGTGGTACCACGTTACTACGTGATCCAAACCAGAAAAAGGCCAGGATCTGGCCAACAAGTATGCGAAAAACGCGAAAGTACGAGCCAGATGAGGGCAAATCCCAGACCTAACCCAGACATAACCGGCGTTATCCTCCAAAATAGTAATCGCAACCCGGTTTAATTGACTGTTTCGGTGTGGTACCGCGTTACTACGTGATCCAAACCAGAAAAAGGCCAGGATCTGGCCAACAAGTATGCGAAAAACGCGAAAGTACGAGCCAGATGAGGACAAATCCCAGACCTACAAGAGACATAACCGGCGTTATCCTCTAAAATATTAATCGCAACCAGTTTCATTTACTGTTTCGGTGTGGAACCTCATTACTACAGGATCCAGACCAGAAAAAACCCAGGATCTGGCCAACAAGTATGCGAAAAACGCGAATGTATGAGCCAGATGATTGCAAATACCAGAACTATCCTAGACATAACCAGCGTTATCCTCTAAAATATTATTCGCAACCAAATTTAATTGACTGTTTCGGTTTGGTACCACACTACTACGTGGTCCAAGCCAGAAAAAGGCCAGGATATGGCCAACAAGTATGCGAAAAATGCGAAAGTACGAGCCAGATGAGGGCAAATACCAGACCTAACCCAGACATAACCGGCGTTATCCTCTAAAATATTAATCGCAACCAGGTTTAATTGACTGTTTTAGTGTGGTCCCACATTACTACTTGGTCCAAGCCAGAAAAAGGCCCGGATCTGGCCAACAAGTATGCGAAAAATGCGAAAGTACGAGCCAGATGAGTGAAAATACCAGACCTAACCCAGACGTAACCGGCGTTATCCTCCAAAATAGTAATCGCAACCAGGTTTAATTGACAGTTTCGGTGTGGTACCGCGTCACTACGTGATCCAAACCAGAAATGATCTGGCAAATACCAGACCTAACCCAGACATAACCTGCGTTATCCTCTAAAATATTAATCGCAGCCAGGTTTAGTAGACCGTTTCGGTGTGGAACCACATTACTACGGGGTCCAAACCTGAACAAACCCAGGATCTGGCCAACAAGTATGCGAAAAATGCGAAAGTACGAGCCAGATGAGTGAAAATACCAGACCTAACCCAGACGTAACCGGCGTTATCCCCCAAAGTAGTAATCGCAACCAGGTTTAATTGCCTGTTTCGGTGTGGTACCGCATTACTACGTGATCCAAACCAGAAAAAGGCCAGGATCCGGCCAACAAGAATGCGAAAAACGCGAAAGTACGAGCCAGATGTGGACAAATCCCAGACCTAACCCAGACGTAACCGGCGTTATCCTCCAAAATATGAATCGCAACCAGGTTTAATTGACAGTTTCGGTGTGGTACCACGTTACTACGTGATCCAAACCAGAAAAATCCCAGGATCTGACCAACAACTATGCGAAAACGCGAAGGTACGAGCCAGATAAGGGCAAATACCAGACTTACCCCAGACATAACCGGCGTTATCCTCCAAAATACTTATCGGAACCAGCTTCTAGTGACTGTTTCAGTGTCGTACCACATTACTACGTGATCCAAACCAGAAAAAGCCCAGGATCTGGCCAACAAGTATGCGAAAAATGCGAAAGTACGAGCCAGATGAAGGCAAATACCAGACCTAATCGAGATATAACCGGCGTTATTCTCTAAAATATTAATCGCAACCAGGTTTAATTAACTGTTTTAGTGTGGTCCCGCATTACTACTTGGTCCAAGCCAGAAAAAGGCCAGGATCTGGCCAACAAGTGTGCGAAAAATGCGAAAGTTCGAGCCAGATGAGGGCAAATACCAGACCTAACCCAGACATAACCGGCGTTATCCTCTCAAATATTAAACGGACCCAGGTTTAATTGACTGTTTCAGTGTGGTACCACTTTACTACGTGGTCCAAGCCAGAAAAAGGCCAGGATCTGGCCAACAAGTATGCGAAAAATGCGAAAGTACGAGCCAGATAAGGGCAAATACCAGACCTAACCGAGACATAACCGGCGTTATCCTCTAAAATATTAATCGCAACCAGCTTTAATTGACTGTTTCAGTGTGGAACCACATTACTACGGGATCCAAACCAGAAAAATCCCAGGATCTGACCAACAACTATGCGAAAACGCGAAAGTACGAGCCAGATAAGGGCAAATACCAGACTTACCCCAGACATAACCGGCGTTATCCTCCAAAATAGTAATCGGACCCAGGTTTAATTAACTGTTTTAGTGTGGTCCCGCATTACTACTTGGTCCAAGCCAGAAAAAGGCCAGGATCTGGCCAACAAGTATGCGAAAAATGCGAAAGTACGAGCCAGATGAGGGCAAATACCAGACCTAACCCAGACATAACCGGCGATATCCTCCAAAATAGTAATCGCAAAAAGGTTTAATTGACAGTTTCGGTGTGGTACCACGTTACTACGTGATCCAAACCAGAAAAAAGCCAGGATCTGGCCAACAAGTATGCGAAAAATGCGAAAGTACGAGCCAGATGAGGGCAAATACCAGACCTAACCCAGACATAACCGGCGTTATCCTCCAAAATAGTAATCGCAACCAGGTTTAATTGACTGTTTCTGTGCGGAACCACATTACTACGGGATCCAAACCAGAAAAATCCCAGGATCTGACCAACAAGTATGCGAAAAATGCGAAAGTTCGAGCCAGATGAGGGCAAATACCAGACCTACCCCAGATATAACCGTCGTTATCCTCCAAAATAGTAATCGCAACTAGGTTTAATTGACTGTTTCGGTGTGGTACCGCGTTACTACGGGATCCAAACCAGAAAAATCCCAGGATCTGGCCAACAAGTATGCGAACAATGTGAAAGTACGAGCCTGATGAGGACAAATACTAGACCTAACCCAGACATTACCGGCGTTATCCTCTAAAATACTAATCGCAGCCAGGTGTAGTTGACCGTTTCGGTGAGGAACCACATTACTACGGGATCCAAACCTGAAGAAACCCAGGATCTGGCCAACAAGTATGCGATAAATGCGAAAGTACGAGCCAGATGAGGGCAAATACCAGACCTAACCGTGACATAACCGGCGTTATCCTCTAAAATATTAAACGGAACCTGGTTTAATTCACTGTTTCGGTGTGGTACCACTTTACTACGTGGTCCAAGCCAGAAGAAGGCCAGGATCTGGCCAACAAGTATGCGAAAAATGCGAAAGTTCGAGCCAGATGAGGGCAAATATCAGACCTAACCCAGACATAACCGGCGTTATCCTCTAAAATATTAAACGGACCCAGGTTTAATTGACTGTTTCAGTGTGGTACCACTTTACTACGTGGTCCAAACCAGAAAAAAGCCTGGATCTGGCTAACAACTATGCGAAAAAGCGAAAGTACGAGCCAGATGAGGGCAAATACCAGATCTAACCCAGACATAACCGGCGTTATCCTCTAAAATATTAATCGGGCCCAGGTTTAATTGACTGTTTCAGTGTGGTACCACTTTACTACGTGCTCCAAGCCAGACAAAGGCCAGGATCTGGCCAACAAGTATGCGAAAAATGCGAAAGTTAGAGCCAGATGAGGGCAAATACCAGACCTACCCCAGACATAACCGGCGTTATCCTCTAAAATATTTATCGCAACCAGCTTTAATTGACTGTTTCTGTGTGGAACCACATTACTACGGGATCCAAACCTGTAGAAACCCAGGATCTGGCCAACAAGTATGCGAAAAATGCGAAAGTACGAGCCAGATGAGGGCAAATACCAGACCTAACCCAGACATAACCGGCGTTATCCTCTAAAATATTAATCGCAAACCAGGTTTAATTGACTGTTTTAGTGTGGTCCCACATTACTACTTGGTCCAAGCCAGAAAAAGGCAAGGATCTGGCCAACAAGTATGCGAAAAATGTGAAAGTACGAGCCTGATGAGGACAAATACCAGACCTAACCCAGACATAACCGGCGTTATCCTCTAAAATATTAAACGGACCCAGGTTTCATTGACTGTTTCAGTGTGGTACCACTTTACTACGTGGTCCAAGCCAGAAAAAGGCCAGGATCTGGCCAACAAGTAAGCGAAAAATGCGAAAGTACGAGCCAGATGAGGGCAAATACCAGACCTGACCGAGACATTACCGGCGTTATCCTCTAAAATATTAATCGCAACCAGATTTAGTTGACTGTTCCAGTGTGGAACCACATTACTACGGGATCCAAACCAGAAAAATCCCATGATCTGACCAACAACTATGCGAAAACGCGAAAGTACGAGCCAGATGAGGGCAAATACCAGACCTACCCCAGACATAACCGGCGTTATCCTCTAAAACATTAATCGCAACCAGCTTTAATTGACTGTTTCTGTGTGGAACCACATTACTACGGGATCCAAACCTGAAGAAACCCAGGATCTGGCCAACAAGTATGCGAAAAATGCGAAAGTACGAGCCAGATGTGGGCAAATACCAGACCTAACCCAGACATAACCGGCGTTATCCTCTAAAATATTAATCGCAACCAGGTTTAATTGACTGTTTTAGTGTGGTCCCACATTACTACTTGGTCCAAGCCAGAAAAAGGCCAGGATCTGGCCAACAAGTATGCGAAAAATGTGAAAGTACGAGCCTGATGAGGACAAATACCAGACCTAACCCAGACATTACCGGCGTTATCCTCTAAAATACTAATCGCAGCCTGGTTTAGTTGACCGTTTCGGTGTGGAACCACATTACTACGGGATCCAAACCTGAAGAAACCCAGGATCTGGCCAACAAGTATGCGATAAATGCGAAAGTACGAGCCAGATGAGTGCAAATACCAGACCTAACCCAGACGTAACCGTCGTTATCCTCCAAAATAGTAATCGCAACCAGGTTTAATTGACAGTTTCGGTGTGGTACCGAGTTACTACGTGATCCAAACCAGAAAAAAGCCAGGATCTGGCCAACAAGTATGCGAAAAATGCGAAAGTACGAGCCAGATGAGGGCAAATACCAGACCTAACCCAGACATAACCGGCGTTATCCTCTAAAATATTAAACGGACCCAGGTTTAATTGACTGTTTCAGTGTGGTACCACTTTACTACGTGGTCCGAACCAGAAAAAAGCCTGGATCTGGCCAACAACTATGCGAAAACGCGAAAGTACGAGCCAGATGAGGGCAAATACCAGACCTAACCCAGACATAACCGGCGTTATCCTCTAAAATATTAATCGCAACCAGCTTTAATTGACTGTTTCAGTGTGGTAACACTTTACTACGTGGTCCAAGCCAGAAAAAGGCCAGGATCTGGCCAACAAGTATGCGAAAAATGCGAAATTTCGAGCCAGATGAGGGCAAATACCAGACCTAACCCAGACATAACCGGCGTTATCCTCTAAAATATTAAACGGACCCAGGTTTAATTGACTGTTTCGGTGTGGTACCGCGTTACTACGTGATCCAAACCAGAAAAAAGCCAGGATCTGGCCAACAAGTATGCGAAAAATGCGAAAGTACGAGCCAGATGAGGGCAAATACCAGACCTAACCCAGACATAACCGGCGTTATCCTCTAAAATATTAAACGGACCCAGGTTTAATTGACTGTTTCAGTGTGGTACCACTTTACTACGTGGTCCGAACCAGAAAAAAGCCTGGATCTGGCCAACAACTATGCGAAAACGCGAAAGTACGAGCCAGATGAGGGCAAATACCAGACCTAACCCAGACATAACCGGCGTTATCCTCTAAAATATTAATCGCAACCAGCTTTAATTGACTGTTTCAGTGTGGTAACACTTTACTACGTGGTCCAAGCCAGAAAAAGGCCAGGATCTGGCCAACAAGTATGCGAAAAATGCGAAATTTCGAGCCAGATGAGGGCAAATACCAGACCTAACCCAGACATAACCGGCGTTATCCTCTAAAATATTAAACGGACCCAGGTTTAATTGACTGTTTCGGTGTGGTACCGCGTTACTACGTGATCCAAACCAGAAAAAAGCCAGGATCTGGCCAACAAGTATGCCAAAAATGCGAAAGTACGAGCCAGATGAGGGCAAATACCAGACCTAACCCAGACATAACCGGCGTTATCCTCTAAAATATTAAACGGACCCAGGTTTAATTGACTGTTTCAGTGTGGTACCACTTTACTACGTGGTCCAAGCCAGAAAAAGGCCAGGATCTGGCCAACAAGAATGCGAAAAATGCGAAAGTACGAGCCAGATAAGGGCAAATACCAGACCTAACCGAGACATTACCGGCGTTATCCTCTAAAATATTAATCGCAACCAGCTTTAATTGACTGTTTCAGTGTGGAACCACATTACTACGGGATCCAAACCAGAAAAATCCCAGGATCTGACCAACAACTATGCGAAAACGCGAAAGTACGAGCCAGATAAGGGCAAATACCAGACTTACCCCAGACATAACCGGCGTTATCCTCCAAAATAGTAATCGGACCCAGGTTTAATTAACTGTTTTAGTGTGGTCCCGCATTACTACTTGGTCCAAGCCAGAAAAAGGCCAGGATCTGGCCAACAAGTATGCGAAAAATGCGAAAGTACGAGCCAGATGAGGGCAAATACCAGACCTAACCCAGACATAACCGGCGATATCCTCCAAAATAGTAATCGCAACCAGGTTTAATTGACAGTTTCGGTGTGGTACCACGTTACTACGTGATCCAAACCAGAAAAAAGCCAGGATCTGGCCAACAAGTATGCGAAAAATGCGAAAGTACGAGCCAGATGAGGGCAAATACCAGACCTAACCGAGACATAACCGGCGTTATCCTCTAAAATATTAATCGCAACCAGCTTTAATTGACTGTTTCAGTGTGGAACCACATTACTAGGGGATCCAAACCAGAAAAATCCCAGGATCTGACCAACAACTATGCGAAAACGCGAAAGTACGAGCCAGATAAGGGCAAATACCAGACTTACCCCAGACATAACCGGCGTTATCCTCCAAAATAGTAATCGGACCCAGGTTTAATTAACTGTTTTAGTGTGGTCCCGCATTACTACTTGGTCCAAGCCAGAAAAAGGCCAGGATCTGGCCAACAAGTATGCGAAAAATGCGAAAGTACGAGCCAGATGAGGGCAAATACCAGACCTAACCCAGACATAACCGGCGATATCCTCCAAAATAGTAATCGCAACCAGGTTTAATTGACAGTTTCGGTGTGGTACCACGTTACTACGTGATCCAAACCAGAAAAAAGCCAGGATCTGGCCAACAAGTATGCGAAAAATGCGAAAGTACGAGCCAGATGAGGGCAAATACCAGACCTAACCCAGACATAACCGGCGTTATCCTCCAAAATAGTAATCGCAACCAGGTTTAATTGACTGTTTCTGTGGGGAACCACATTACTACGGGATCCAAACCAGAAAAATCCCAGGATCTGACCAACAAGTATGCGAAAAATGCGAAAGTTCGAGCCAGATGAGGGCAAATACCAGACCTACCCCAGATATAACCGTCGTTATCCTCCAAAATAGTAATCGCAACTAGGTTTAATTGACTGTTTCGGTGTGGTACCGCGTTACTACGGGATCCAAACCAGAAAAATCCCAGGATCTGGCCAACAAGTATGCGAACAATGTAAAAGTACGAGCCTGATGAGGACAAATACCAGACCTAACCCAGACATTACCGGCGTTATCCTCTAAAATACTAATCGCAGTCAGGTGTAGTTGACCGTTTCGGTGAGGAACCACATTACTACGGGATCCAAACCTGAAGAAACCCAGGATCTGGCCAACAAGTATGCGATAAATGCGAAAGTACGAGCCAGATGAGGGCAAATACCAGACCTAACCCAGACATAACCGGCGTTATCCTCTAAAATATTAAACGGAACCTGGTTTAATTCACTGTTTCGGTGTGGTACCACTTTACTACGTGGTCCAAGCCAGAAAAAGGCAAGGATCTGGCCAACAAGTATGCGAAAAATGCGAAAGTTCGAGCCAGATGAGGGCAAATACCAGACCTACCCCGGACATAACCGGCGTTATCCTCTAAAATATTAATCGCAACCAGCTTTAATTGACTGTTTCTGTGTGGAACCACATTACTACGGGATCCAAACCTGTAGAAACCCAGGATCTGGCCCACAAGTATGCGAAAAATGCGAAAGTACGAGCCAGATGAGGGCAAATACCAGACCTAACCCAGACATAACCGGCGTTATCCTCTAAAATATAAATCGCAACCAGGTTTAATTGACTGTTTTAGTGTGGTCCCACATTACTACTTGGTCCAAGCCAGAAAAAGGCAAGGATCTGGCCAACAAGTATGCGAAAAATGTGAAAGTACGAGCCTGATGAGGACAAATACCAGACCTAACCCAGACATTACCGGCGTTATCCTCTAAAATATTAATCGCAGCCATGTTTAGTTGACCGTTTCGGTGTGGAACCACATTACTACGGGATCCAAACCCGAAGAAACCCAGGATCTGGCCAACAAGTATGCGATAAATGCGAAAGTACGAGCCAGATGAGTGCAAATACCAGACCTAACCCAGACGTAACCGTCGTTATCCTCCAAAATATTAAACGGACCCAGATTTCATTGACTGTTTCGGTGTGGTACCACTTTACTACGTGGTCCAAGCCAGAAGAAGGCCAGGATCTGGCCAACAAGTATGCGGAAAATGCGAAAGTTCGAGCCAGATGAGGGCAAATATCAGACCTAACCCAGATATAACCGGCGTTATCCTCTAAAATATTAAACGGACCCAGGTTTAATTGACTGTTTCAGTGTGGTACCACTTTACTACGTGGTCCAAACCAGAAAAAAGCCTGGATCTGGCTAACAACTATGCGAAAACGCGAAAGTACGAGCCAGATGAGGGCAAATACCAGACCTAACCCAGACATAACCGGCGTTATCCTCTAAAATATTAAACGGACCCAGGTTTCATTGACTGTTTCAGTGTGGTACCACTTTACTACGTGGTCCAAGCCAGAAAAAGGCCAGGATCTGGCCAACAAGTAAGCGAAAAATGCGAAAGTACGAGCCAGATGAGGACAAATACCAGACCTAACCCAGACATTACCGGCGTTATCCTCTAAAATATTAATCGCAGCCAGGTTTAGTTGACCGTTTCGGTGTGGAACCACATTACTACGGGATCCAAACCTGAAGAAACCCAGGATCTGGCCAACAAGTATGCGATAAATGCGAAAGTACGAGCCAGATGAGTGCAAATACCAGACCTATCCCAGACGTAACCGTCGTTATCCTCCAAAATAGTAATCGCAACCAGGTTTAATTGACAGTTTCGGTGTGGTACCGAGTTACTACGTGATCCAAACCAGAAAAAAGCCAGGATCTGGCCAACAAGTATGCGAGAAATGCGAAAGTACGAGCCAGATGAGGGCAAATACCAGACCTAACCCAGACATAACCGGCGTTATCCTCCAAAATAGTAATCGCAACTAGGTTTAATTGACTGTTTCGGTGTGGTACCGCGTTACTACGGGATCCATACCAGAAAAATCCCAGGATGTGGCCAACAAGTATGCGAAAAATGTGAAAGTACGAGCCTGATGAGGACAAATACCAGACCTAACCCAGACATTACCGGCGTTATCCTCTAAAATATTAATCGCAGCCAGGTGTAGTTGACCGTTTCGGTGTGGAACCACATTACTACGGGATCCAAACCTGAAGAAACCCAGGATCTGGCTAACAAGTATGCGATAAATGCGAAAGTACGAGCCAGATGAGTGCAAATACCAGACCTAACCCAGACGTAACCGGCGTTATCCTCCAAAACAGTAATCGCAACCAGGTTTAATTGACAGTTTCGGTGTGGTACCGCGTTACTACGTGATCCAAACCAGAAAAAAGCCAGGATCTGGCCAACAAGTATGCGAAAAATGCGAAAGTACGAGCCAGATGAGGGCAAATACCAGACCTAACCCAGACATAACCGGCGTTATCCTCTAAAATATTGAACGGACCCAGGTTTAATTGACTGTTTCAGTGTGGTACCACTTTACTACGTGGTCCAAACCAGAAAAAAGCCTGGATCTGGCCAACAACTATGCGAAAACGCGAAAGTACGAGCCAGATGAGGGCAAATACCAGACCTAACCCAGACATATCCGGCGTTATCCTCTAAAATATTAATCGGACCCAGGTTTAATTACCTGTTTCAGTGTGGTAACACTTTACTACGTGGTCCAAGCCAGAAAAAGGCCAGGATCTGGGCAACAAGTATGCGAAAAATGCGAAATTTCGAGCCAGATGAGGGCAAATACCAGACCTAACCCAGACATAACCGGCGTTATCCTCTAAAATATTAAACGGACCCAGGTTTAATTGGCTGTTTCAGTGTGTTACCACATTACTACGTGGTCCAAGCCATAAATAGTCCAGGAGCTGGCCAACAAGTATGCGAAAAATGCGAAAGTACGACCCGGATATGGACAAATCCCAGACCTACCCGAGACATAACCGGCGTTATCCTCTAAAATATTAATCGCACCCAGGTTTAATTGACTGTTTCAGTGCGATACCACATTACTACGTGGTCCAAGCCATAAATAGTCCAGGATCTGGCCAAGAAGTATGCGAAAAATGCGAAAGTACGAGCCAGATGAAGGCAAATACCAGACCTAATCGAGATATAACCGGCGTTATTCTCTAAAATATTAATCGCAACCAGGTTTAATTAACTGTTTTAGTGTGGTCCCGCATTACTACTTGGTCCAAGCCAGAAGAAGGCCAGGATCTGGCCAACAAGTATGCGGAAAATGCGAAAGTTCGAGCCAGATGAGGGCAAATACCAGAATAACCCCAGACATAACCGGCGTTATCCTCCAAAATAGTAATCGGACCCAGGCGTAATTAACTGTTTTAGTGTGGTCCCGCATTACTACTTGGTCCAAGCCAGAAAAAGGCCAGGATCTGGCCAACAAGTATGCGAAAAATGCGAAAGTACGAGCCAGATGAGGGCAAATACCAGACCTAACCCAGACATAACCGGCGATATCCTCCAAAATAGTAATCGCAACCAGGTTTAATTGACAGTTTCGGTGTGGTACCACGTTACTACGTGATCCAAACCAGAAAAAAGCCAGGATCTGGCCAACAAGTATGCGAAAAATGCGAAAGTACGAGCCAGATGAGTGCAAATACCAGACCTAACCCAGACGTAACCGTCGTTATCCTCCAAAATATTAAACGGACCCAGATTTCATTGACTGTTTCGGTGTGGTACCACTTTACTACGTGGTCCAAGCCAGAAGAAGGCCAGGATCTGGCCAACAAGTATGCGGAAAATGCGAAAGTTCGAGCCAGATGAGGGCAAATATCAGACCTAACCCAGATATAACCGGCGTTATCCTCTAAAATATTAAACGGACCCAGGTTTAATTGACTGTTTCAGTGTGGTACCACTTTACTACGTGGTCCAAACCAGAAAAAAGCCTGGATCTGGCTAACAACTATGCGAAAACGCGAAATTACGAGCCAGATGAGGGCAAATACCAGACCTAACCCAGACATAACCGGCGTTATCCTCTAAAATATTAAACGGACCCAGGTTTCATTGACTGTTTCTGTGTGGAACCACATTACTACGGGATCCAAACCTGAAGAAACCCAGGATCTGGCCAACAAGTATGCGAAAAATGCGAAAGTACGAGCCAGATGAGGGCAAATACCAGACCTAACCCAGACATAACCGGCGTTATCCTCTAAAATATTAATCGCAACCAGGTTTAATTGACTGTTTTAGTGTGGTCCCACATTACTACTTGGTCCAAGCCAGAAAAAGGCCAGGATCTGGCCAACAAGTATGCGAAAAATGTGAAAGTACGAGCCTGATGAGGACAAATACCAGACCTAACCCAGACATTACCGGCGTTATCCTCTAAAATATTAATCGCAGCCAGGTTTAGTTGACCGTTTCGGTGTGGAACCACATTACTACGGGATCCAAAGCTGAAGAAACCCAGGATCTGGCCAACAAGTATGCGATAAATGCGAAAGTACGAGCCAGATGAGTGCAAATACCAGACCTAACCCAGACGTAACCGTCGTTATCCTCCAAAATAGTAATCGCAACCAGGTTTAATTGACAGTTTCGGTGTGGTACCGAGTTACTACGTGATCCAAACCAGAAAAAAGCCAGGATCTGGCCAACAAGTATGCGAGAAATGCGAAAGTACGAGCCAGATGAGGGCAAGTACCAGACCTAACCCAGACATAACCGGCGTTATCCTCCAAAATAGTAATCGCAACTAGGTTTAATTGACTGTTTCGGTGTGGTACCGCGTTACTACGGGATCCATACCAGAAAAATCCCAGGATCTGGCCAACAAGTATGCGAAAAATGTGAAAGTACGAGCCTGATGAGGACAAATACCAGACCTAACCCAGACATTACCGGCGTTATCCTCTAAAATATTAATCGCAGCCAGGTGTAGTTGACCGTTTCGGTGTGGAACCACATTACTACGGGATCCAAACCTGAAGAAACCCAGGATCTGGCTAACAAGTATGCGATAAATGCGAAAGTACGAGCCAGATGAGTGCAAATACCAGACCTAACCCAGACGTAACCGGCGTTATCCTCGAAAATAGTAATCGCAACCAGGTTTAATTTACAGTTTCGGTGTGGTACAGCGTTACTACGTGATCCAAACCAGAAAAAAGCCAGGATCTGGCCAACAAGTATGCGAAAAATGCGAAAGTACGAGCCAGATGAGGGCAAATACCAGACCTAACCCAGACATAACCGGCGTTATCCTCTAAAATATTAAACGGACCCAGGTTTAATTGACTGTTTCAGTGTGGTACCACTTTACTACGTGGTCCAAACCAGAAAAAAGCCTGGATCTGGCCAACAACTATGCGAAAACGCGAAAGTACGAGCCTGATGAGGGCAAATACCAGACCTAACCCAGACATATCCGGCGTTATCCTCTAAAATATTAATCGGACCCAGGTTTAATTACCTGTTTCAGTGTGGTAACACTTTACTACGTGGTCCAAGCCAGAAAAAGGCCAGGATCTGGCCAACAAGTATGCGAAAAATGCGAAATTTCGAGCCAGATGAGGGCAAATACCAGACCTAACCCTGACATAACCGGCGTTATCCTCTAAAATATTAAACGGACCCAGGTTTAATTGACTGTTTCGGTGTGGTACCGCGTTACTACGTGATCCAAACCAGAAAAAAGCCAGGATCTGGCCAACAAGTATGCGAAAAATGCGAAAGTACGAGCCAGATGAGGGCAAATACCAGACCTAACCCAGACATAACCGGCGTTATCTTCTAAAATATTAATCGCAGCCGGGTTTAGTTGACCGTTTCGGTGTGGAACCACATTACTACGGGATCCAAACCTGAAGAAACCCAGGATCTGGCCAACAAGTATGCGAAAAATGCGAAAGTACGAGCCAGATGAGTGCAAATACCAGGCCTACCCCAGACGTAACCGGCGTTATCCTCCAAAATAGTAATCGCAACCAGGTTTAATTGACAGTTTCGGTGTGGTACCGCGTTACTACGTGATCCAAACCAGAAAAAAGCCAGGATCTGGCCAACAACTATGCGAAAACGCGAAAGTACGAGCCTGATGAGGGCAAATACCAGACCTAACCGGGACATAACCGGCTTTATCCTCTAAAATATTAATCGGACCCAGGTTTAATTGACTGTTTCAGTGTGGTACCACGTTACTACGTGGTCCAAGCCAGAAAAAGTCCAGGATCTGGCCAACAAGTATGCGAAAAATGCGAAAGTACGACCCAGATATGGACAAATCCCAGACCTACCCGAGACATAACCGGCGTTATCCTCTAAAATATTAATCGCACCCAGGTTTAATTGACTGTTTCAGTGCGGTACCACATTACTACGTGGTCCAAGCCAGAAAAAGTCCAGGATCTGGCCAAAAAGTATGCCAAAAATGCGAAAGTACGACCCAGATAAGGGCAAATACCAGACCTAACCGAGATATAACCGGCGTTATTCTCTAAAATATTAATCGAAACCAGGTTTAACTGACTGTTTCCGTGTGGAACAACATTACTACGGGATCCAAACCAGAAAAAACCCAGGATCTGGCCAACAACTATGCGAAAAACGCGAATGTATGAGCCAGATGATTGCAAATACCAGAACTATCCCAGACATAACCAGCGTTATCCTCTAAAATATTATTCGCAACCTGATTTAATTGACTGTTTCGGTTTGGTAACACATTATTACGTGGTCCAAGCCAGAAAAAGGCCAGGATCCGGCCAACAAGAATGCGAAAAATGCGAAAGTACGAGCCAGATGTGGACAAGTCCCAGACCTACCCGAGACATAACCGGCGTTATCCTCTAAAATATTAATCGCACCCAGGTTTGGTTGACTGTTTCAGTGCGGTACCACATTACTACGTGGTCCAAGCCAGAAAAAGTCCAGGATCTGGCCAAAAAGTATGCCAAAAATGCGAAAGTACGACCCAGATAAGGGCAAATACCAGACCTAACCGAGATATAACCGGCGTTATTCTCTAAAATATTAATCGACACCAGGTTTAACTGACTGTTTCCGTGTGGAACAACATTACTACGGGATCCAAACCAGAAAAAACCCAGGATCTGGCCAACAACTATGCGAAAAACGCGAATGTATGAGCCAGATGATTGCAAATACCAGAACTATCCCAGACATAACCAGCGTTATCCTCTAAAATATTATTCGCAACCTGATTTAATTGACTGCTTCGGTTTGGTAACACATTATTACGTGGTCCAAGCCAGAAAAAGGCCAGGATCCGGCCAACAAGAATGCGAAAAATGCGAAAGTACGAGCCAGATGTGGACAAATCCCAGACCTACCCGAGACATAACCGGCGTTTTCCTCTAAAATATTAATCGGACCCAGGTTTAATTGGCTGTTTCAGTGTGTTACCACATTACTACGTGGTCCTAGCCATAAATAGTCCAGGAGCTGGCCAACAACTATGCGAAAACGCGAAAGTACGAGCCTGATGAGGACAAATACCAGACCTAACCCAGACATTACCGGCGTTATCCTCTAAAATATTAATCGCACCCAGGTTTAGTTGACCGTTTCGGTGTGGAACCACATTACTACGGGATCCAAACCTGAAGAAACCCAGGATCTGGCCAACAAGTATGCGATAAATGCGAAAGTACGAGCCAGATGAGTGCAAATACCAGACCTAACCCAGACGTAACCGTCGTTATCCTCCAAAATAGTAATCGCAACCAGGTTTAATTGACAGTTTCGGTGTGGTACCGCGTTACTACGTGATCCAAACCAGAAAAAAGCCAGGATCTGGCCAACAAGTATGCGAGAAATGCGAAAGTACGAGCCAGATGAGGGCAAATACCAGACCTAACCCAGACATAACCGGCGTTATCCTCCAAAATAGTATTCGCAACTAGGTTTAATTGACTGTTTCGGTGTGGTACCGCGTTACTACGGGATCCATACCAGAAAAATCCCAGGATCTGGCCAACAAGTATCCGAAAAATGTGAAAGTACGAGCCTGATGATTACAAATACCAGACCTAACCCAGACATTACCGGCGTTATCCTCTAAAATATTAATCGCAGCCAGGTTTAGTTGACCGTTTCGGTGTGGAACCACATTACTACGGGATCCAAACCTGAAGAAACCCAGGATCTGGCCAACAAGTATGCGATAAATGCGAAAGTACGAGCCAGATGAGTGCAAATACCAGACCTAACCCAGACGTAACCGGCGTTATCCTCCAAAATCGTAATCGCAACCAGGTTTAATTGACTGTTTTAGTGTGGTCCCACATTACTACTTGGTCCAATCCAGAAAAAGGCCAGGATCTGGCCAACAAGTATGCGAAAAATGCGAAAGTACGAGCCAGATGAGGGCAAATACCAGACCTAACCCAGACATAACCGGCGTTATCCTCTAAAATATTAAACGGACCCAGGTTTAATTGACTGTTTCAGTGTGGTACCACTTTACTACGTGGTCCAAACCAGAAAAAAGCCTGGATCTGGCCAACAACTATGCGAAAACGCGAAAGTACGAGCCTGATGAGGGCAAATACCAGACCTAACCCAGACATATCCGGCGTTATCCTCTAAAATATTAATCGGACCCAGGTTTAATTACCTGTTTCAGTGTGGTAACACTTTACTACGTGGTCCAAGCCAGAAAAAGGCCAGGATCTGGCCAACAAGTATGCGAAAAATGCGAAATTTCGAGCCAGATGAGGGCAAATACCAGACCTAACCCTGACATAACCGGCGTTATCCTCTAAAATATTAAACGGACCCAGGTTTAATTGACTGTTTCGGTGTGGTACCGCGTTACTACGTGATCCAAACCAGAAAAAAGCCAGGATCTGGCCAACAAGTATGCGAAAAATGCGAAAGTACGAGCCAGATGAGGGCAAATACCAGACCTAACCCAGACATAACCGGCGTTATCTTCTAAAATATTAATCGCAGCCAGGTTTAGTTGACCGTTTCGGTGTGGAACCACATTACTACGGGATCCAAACCTGAAGAAACCCAGGATCTGGCCAACAAGTATGCGAAAAATGCGAAAGTACGAGCCAGATGAGTGCAAATACCAGGCCTACCCCAGACGTAACCGGCGTTATCCTCCAAAATAGTAATCGCAACCAGGTTTAATTGACAGTTTCGGTGTGGTACCGCGTTACTACGTGATCCAAACCAGAAAAAAGCCAGGATCTGGCCAACAACTATGCGAAAACGCGAAAGTACGAGCCTGATGAGGGCAAATACCAGACCTAACCGGGACATAACCGGCTTTATCCTCTAAAATATTAATCGGACCCAGGTTTAATTGACTGTTTCAGTGTGGTACCACGTTACTACGTGGTCCAAGCCAGAAAAAGTCCAGGATCTGGCCAACAAGTATGCGAAAAATGCGATAGTACGAGCCAGATGAGGGCAAATACCAGACCTAACCCAGACATAACCGGCGTTATCCTCTAAAATATTAATCGCAACCAGGTTTAATTGACTGTTTTAGTGTGGACCCACATTACTACTTGGTCCAAGCCAGAAAATGGCCAGGATCTGGCCAACAAGTATGCGAAAAATGCGAAAGTACGACCCAGATATGGACAAATCCCAGACCTACCCGAGACATAACCGGCGTTATCCTCTAAAATATTAATCGCACCCAGGTTTAATTGACTGTTTCAGTGCGGTACCACATTACTACGTGGTCCAAGCCAGAAAAAGTCCAGGATCTGGCCAAAAAGTATGCCAAAAATGCGAAAGTACGACCCAGATAAGGGCAAATACCAGACCTAACCGAGATATAACCGGCGTTATTCTCTAAAATATTAATCGAAACCAGGTTTAACTGACTGTTTCCGTGTGGAACAACATTACTACGGGATCCAAACCAGAAAAAACCCAGGATCTGGCCAACAACTATGCGAAAAACGCGAATGTATGAGCCAGATGATTGCAAATACCAGAACTATCCCAGACATAACCAGCGTTATCCTCTAAAATATTATTCGCAACCTGATTTAATTGACTGTTTCGGTTTGGTAACACATTATTACGTGGTCCAAGCCAGAAAAAGGCCAGGATCCGGCCAACAAGAATGCGAAAAATGCGAAAGTACGAGCCAGATGTGGACAAGTCCCAGACCTACCCGAGACATAACCGGCGTTATCCTCTAAAATATTAATCGCACCCAGGTTTGGTTGACTGTTTCAGTGCGGTACCACATTACTACGTGGTCCAAGCCAGAAAAAGTCCAGGATCTGGCCAAAAAGTATGCCAAAAATGCGAAAGTACGACCCAGATAAGGGCAAATACCAGACCTAACCGAGATATAACCGGCGTTATTCTCTAAAATATTAATCGACACCAGGTTTAACTGACTGTTTCCGTGTGGAACAACATTACTACGGGATCCAAACCAGAAAAAACCCAGGATCTGGCCAACAACTATGCGAAAAACGCGAATGTATGAGCCAGATGATTGCAAATACCAGAACTATCCCAGACATAACCAGCGTTATCCTCTAAAATATTATTCGCAACCTGATTTAATTGACTGCTTCGGTTTGGTAACACATTATTACGTGGTCCAAGCCAGAAAAAGGCCAGGATCCGGCCAACAAGAATGCGAAAAATGCGAAAGTACGAGCCAGATGTGGACAAATCCCAGACCTACCCGAGACATAACCGGCGTTTTCCTCTAAAATATTAATCGGACCCAGGTTTAATTGGCTGTTTCAGTGTGTTACCACATTACTACGTGGTCCTAGCCATAAATAGTCCAGGAGCTGGCCAACAACTATGCGAAAACGCGAAAGTACGAGCCTGATGAGGACAAATACCAGACCTAACCCAGACATTACCGGCGTTATCCTCTAAAATATTAATCGCACCCAGGTTTAGTTGACCGTTTCGGTGTGGAACCACATTACTACGGGATCCAAACCTGAAGAAACCCAGGATCTGGCCAACAAGTATGCGATAAATGCGAAAGTACGAGCCAGATGAGTGCAAATACCAGACCTAACCCAGACGTAACCGGCGTTATCCTCCAAAATCGTAATCGCAACCAGGTTTAATTGACTGTTTTAGTGTGGTCCCACATTACTACTTGGTCCAAGCCAGAAAAAGGCCAGGATCTGGCCATCAAGTATGCGAAAAATGCGAAAGTACGAGCCAGATGAGGGCAAATACCAGACCTGTCCGAGACATTACCGGCGTTATCCTCTAAAATATTAATCGCAACCAGATTTAATTGACTGTTCCAGTGTGGAACCACATTACTACGGGATCCAAACCAGAAAAATCCCATGATCTGACCAACAACTATGCGAAAACGCGATGGTACGAGCCAGATGAGGGCAAATACCAGACCTACCTCAGACATAACCGGCGTTATCCTCTAAAATATTAATCGCAACCAGCTTTAATTGACTGTTTCTGTGTGGAACCACATTACTACGGGATCCAAACCTGAAGAAACCCAGGATCTGGCCAACAAGTATGCGAAAAATGCGAAAGTACGAGCCAGATGAGGGCAAATACCAGACCTAACCCAGACATAACCGGCGTTATCCTCTAAAATATTAATCGCAACCAGGTTTAATTGACTGTTTTGGTGTGGTCCCACATTACTACTTGGTCCAAGCCAGAAAAAGGCCAGGATCTGGCCAACAAGTATGCGAAAAATGTGAAAGTACGAGCCTGATGAGGACAAATACCAGACCTAACCCAGACATTACCGGCGTTATCCTCTAAAATATTAATCGCAGCCAGGTTTAGTTGACCGTTTCGGTGTGGAACCACATTACTACGGGATCCAAACCTGAAGAAACCCAGGATCTGGCCAACAAGTATGCGATAAATGCGAAAGTACGAGCCAGATGAGTGCAAATACCAGACCTAACCCAGACGTAACCGTCGTTATCCTCCAAAATAGTAATCGCAACCAGGTTTAATTGACAGTTTCGGTGTGGTACCGCGTTACTACGTGATCCAAACCAGAAAAAAGCCAGGATCTGGCCAACAAGTATGCGAGAAATGCGAAAGTACGAGCCAGATGAGGGCAAATACCAGACCTAACCCAGACATAACCGGCGTTATCCTCCAAAATAGTATTCGCAACTAGGTTTAATTGACTGTTTCGGTGTGGTACCGCGTTACTACGGGATCCATACCAGAAAAATCCCAGGATCTGGCCAACAAGTATCCGAAAAATGTGAAAGTACGAGCCTGATGATTACAAATACCAGACCTAACCCAGACATTACCGGCGTTATCCTCTAAAATATTAATCGCAGCCAGGTTTAGTTGACCGTTTCGGTGTGGAACCACATTACTACGGGATCCAAACCTGAAGAAACCCAGGATCTGGCCAACAAGTATGCGATAAATGCGAAAGTACGAGCCAGATGAGTGCAAATACCAGACCTAACCCAGACGTAACCGGCGTTATCCTCCAAAATCGTAATCGCAACCAGGTTTAATTGACTGTTTTAGTGTGGTCCCACATTACTACTTGGTCCAATCCAGAAAAAGGCCAGGATCTGGCCAACAAGTATGCGAAAAATGCGAAAGTACGACCCAGATATGGACAAATCCCAGACCTACCCGAGACATAACCGGCGTTATCCTCTAAAATATTAATCGCACCCAGGTTTAATTGACTGTTTCAGTGCGGTACCACATTACTACGTGGTCCAAGCCAGAAAAAGTCCAGGATCTGGCCAAAAAGTATGCCAAAAATGCGAAAGTACGACCCAGATAAGGGCAAATACCAGACCTAACCGAGATATAACCGGCGTTATTCTCTAAAATATTAATCGACACCAGGTTTAACTGACTGTTTCCGTGTGGAACAACATCACTACGGGATCCAAACCAGAAAAAACCCAGGATCTGGCCAACAACTATGCGAAAAACGCGAATGTATGAGCCAGATGATTGCAAATACCAGAACTATCCCAGACATAACCAGCGTTATCCTCTAAAATATTATTCGCAACCTGATTTAATTGACTGCTTCGGTTTGGTAACACATTATTACGTGGTCCAAGCCAGAAAAAGGCCAGGATCCGGCCAACAAGAATGCGAAAAATGCGAAAGTACGAGCCAGATGTGGACAAATCCCAGACCTACCCGAGACATAACCGGCGTTTTCCTCTAAAATATTAATCGGACCCAGGTTTAATTGGCTGTTTCAGTGTGTTACCACATTACTACGTGGTCCTAGCCATAAATAGTCCAGGAGCTGGCCAACAACTATGCGAAAACCCGAAAGTACGAGCCTGATGAGGACAAATACCAGACCTAACCCAGACATTACCGGCGTTATCCTCTAAAATATTAATCGCAGCCAGGTTTAGTTGACCGTTTCGGTGTGGAACCACATTACTACGGGATCCAAACCTGAAGAAACCCAGGATCTGGCCAACAAGTATGCGATAAATGCGAAAGTACGAGCCAGATGAGTGCAAATACCAGACCTAACCCAGACGTAACCGGCGATATCCTCCAAAATAGTAATCGCAACCAGGTTTAATTGACAGTTTCGGTGTGGTACCACGTTACTACGTGATCCAAACCAGAAAAAAGCCAGGATCTGGCCAACAACTATGCGAAAATGCGAAAGTACGAGCCAGATAAGGGCAAATACCAGACTTACCCCAGACATAACCGGCGTTATCCTCCAAAATAGTAATCGGACCCAGGCTTAATTAACTGTTTTAGTGTGGTCCCGCATTACTACTTGGTCCAAGCCAGAAAAAGGCCAGGATCTGGCCAACAAGTATGCGAAAAATGCGAAAGTACGAGCCAGATGAGGGCAAATACCAGACCTAACCCAGACATAACCGGCGATATCCTCCAAAATAGTAATCGCAACCAGGTTTAATTGACAGTTTCGGTGTGGTACCACGTTACTACGTGATCCAAACCAGAAAAAAGCCAGGATCTGGCCAACAAGTATGCGAAAAATGCGAAAGTACGAGCCAGATGAGTGCAAATACCAGACCTAACCCAGACGTAACCGTCGTTATCCTCCAAAATATTAAACGGACCCAGATTTCATTGACTGTTTCGGTGTGGTACCACTTTACTACGTGGTCCAAGCCAGAAGAAGGCCAGGATCTGGCCAACAAGTATGCGGAAAATGCGAAAGTTCGAGCCAGATGAGGGCAAATATCAGACCTAACCCAGATATAACCGGCGTTATCCTCTAAAATATTAAACGGACCCAGGTTTAATTGACTGTTTCAGTGTGGTACCACTTTACTACGTGGTCCAAACCAGAAAAAAGCCTGGATCTGGCTAACAACTATGCGAAAACGCGAAATTACGAGCCAGATGAGGGCAAATACCAGACCTAACCCAGACATAACCGGCGTTATCCTCTAAAATATTAAACGGACCCAGGTTTCATTGACTGTTTCTGTGTGGAACCACATTACTACGGGATCCAAACCTGAAGAAACCCAGGATCTGGCCAACAAGTATGCGAAAAATGCGAAAGTACGAGCCAGATGAGGGCAAATACCAGACCTAACCCAGACATAACCGGCGTTATCCTCTAAAATATTAATCGCAACCAGGTTTAATTGACTGTTTTAGTGTGGTCCCACATTACTACTTGGTCCAAGCCAGAAAAAGGCCAGGATCTGGCCAACAAGTATGCGAAAAATGTGAAAGTACGAGCCTGATGAGGACAAATACCAGACCTAACCCAGACATTACCGGCGTTATCCTCTAAAATATTAATCGCAGCCAGGTTTAGTTGACCGTTTCGGTGTGGAACCACATTACTACGGGATCCAAACCTGAAGAAACCCAGGATCTGGCCAACAAGTATGCGATAAATGCGAAAGTACGAGCCAGATGAGTGCAAATACCAGACCTAACCCAGACGTAACCGTCGTTATCCTCCAAAATAGTAATCGCAACCAGGTTTAATTGACAGTTTCGGTGTGGTACCGAGTTACTACGTGATCCAAACCAGAAAAAAGCCAGGATCTGGCCAACAAGTATGCGAGAAATGCGAAAGTACGAGCCAGATGAGGGCAAATACCAGACCTAACCCAGACATAACCGGCGTTATCCTCCAAAATAGTAATCGCAACTAGGTTTAATTGACTGTTTCGGTGTGGTACCGCGTTACTACGGGATCCATACCAGAAAAATCCCAGGATCTGGCCAACAAGTATGCGAAAAATGTGAAAGTACGAGCCTGATGAGGACAAATACCAGACCTAACCCAGACATTACCGGCGTTATCCTCTAAAATATTAATCGCAGCCAGGTGTAGTTGACCGTTTCGGTGTGGAACCACATTACTACGGGATCCAAACCTGAAGAAACCCAGGATCTGGCTAACAAGTATGCGATAAATGCGAAAGTACGAGCCAGATGAGTGCAAATACCAGACCTAACCCAGACGTAACCGGCGTTATCCTCCAAAATAGTAATCGCAACCAGGTTTAATTTACAGTTTCGGTGTGGTACCGCGTTACTACGTGATCCAAACCAGAAAAAAGCCAGGATCTGGCCAACAAGTATGCGAAAAATGCGAAAGTACGAGCCAGATGAGGGCAAATACCAGACCTAACCCAGACATAACCGGCGTTATCCTCTAAAATATTAAACGGACCCAGGTTTAATTGACTGTTTCAGTGTGGTACCACTTTACTACGTGGTCCAAACCAGAAAAAAGCCTGGATCTGGCCAACAACTATGCGAAAACGCGAAAGTACGAGCCTGATGAGGGCAAATACCAGACCTAACCCAGACATATCCGGCGTTATCCTCTAAAATATTAATCGGACCCAGGTTTAATTACCTGTTTCAGTGTGGTAACACTTTACTACGTGGTCCAAGCCAGAAAAAGGCCAGGATCTGGCCAACAAGTATGCGAAAAATGCGAAATTTCGAGCCAGATGAGGGCAAATACCAGACCTAACCCTGACATAACCGGCGTTATCCTCTAAAATATTAAACGGACCCAGGTTTAATTGACTGTTTCGGTGTGGTACCGCGTTACTACGTGATCCAAACCAGAAAAAAGCCAGGATCTGGCCAACAAGTATGCGAAAAATGCGAAAGTACGAGCCAGATGAGGGCAAATACCAGACCTAACCCAGACATAACCGGCGTTATCCTCTAAAATATTAATCGCAGCCAGGTTTAGTTGACCGTTTCGGTGTGGAACCACATTACTACGGGATCCAAACCTGAAGAAACCCAGGATCTGGCCAACAAGTATGCGAAAAATGCGAAAGTACGAGCCAGATGAGTGCAAATACCAGGCCTACCCCAGACGTAACCGGCGTTATCCTCCAAAATAGTAATCGCAACCAGGTTTAATTGACAGTTTCGGTGTGGTACCGCGTTACTACGTGATCCAAACCAGAAAAAAGCCAGGATCTGGCCAACAACTATGCGAAAACGCGAAAGTACGAGCCTGATGAGGGCAAATACCAGACTTACCCCAGACATAACCGGCGTTATCCTCCAAAATAGTAATCGGACCCAGGCTTAATTAACTGTTTTAGTGTGGTCCCGCATTACTACTTGGTCCAAGCCAGAAAAAGGCCAGGATCTGGCCAACAAGTATGCGAAAAATGCGAAAGTACGACCCAGATGAGGGCAAATACCAGACCTAACCCAGACATAACCGGCGATATCCTCCAAAATAGTAATCGCAACCAGGTTTAATTGACAGTTTCGGTGTGGTACCACGTTACTACGTGATCCAAACCAGAAAAAAGCCAGGATCTGGCCAACAAGTATGCGAAAAATGCGAAAGTACGAGCCAGATGAGTGCAAATACCAGACCTAACCCAGACGTAACCGTCGTTATCCTCCAAAATATTAAACGGACCCAGATTTCATTGACTGTTTCGGTGTGGTACCACTTTACTACGTGGTCCAAGCCAGAAGAATGCCAGGATCTGGCCAACAAGTATGCGGAAAATGCGAAAGTTCGAGCCAGATGAGGGCAAATATCAGACCTAACCCAGATATAACCGGCGTTATCCTCTAAAATACTAAACGGACCCAGGTTTAATTGACTGTTTCAGTGTGGTACCACTTTACTACGTGGTCCAAACCAGAAAAAAGCCTGGATCTGGCTAACAACTATGCGAAAACGCGAAATTACGAGCCAGATGAGGGCAAATACCAGACCTAACCCAGACATAACCGGCGTTATCCTCTAAAATATTAAACGGACCCAGGTTTCATTGACTGTTTCTGTGTGGAACCACATTACTACGGGATCCAAACCTGAAGAAACCCAGGATCTGGCCAACAAGTATGCGAAAAATGCGAAAGTACGAGCCAGATGAGGGCAAATACCAGACCTAACCCAGACATAACCGGCGTTATCCTCTAAAATATTAATCGCAACCAGGTTTAATTGACTGTTTTAGTGTGGTCCCACATTACTACTTGGTCCAAGCCAGAAAAAGGCCAGGATCTGGCCAACAAGTATGCGAAAAATGTGAAAGTACGAGCCTGATGAGGACAAATACCAGACCTAACCCAGACATTACCGGCGTTATCCTCTAAAATATTAATCGCAGCCAGGTTTAGTTGACCGTTTCGGTGTGGAACCACATTACTACGGGATCCAAACCTGAAGAAACCCAGGATCTGGCCAACAAGTATGCGATAAATGCGAAAGTACGAGCCAGATGAGTGCAAATACCAGACCTAACCCAGACGTAACCGTCGTTATCCTCCAAAATAGTAATCGCAACCAGGTTTAATTGACAGTTTCGGTGTGGTACCGAGTTACTACGTGATCCAAACCAGAAAAAAGCCAGGATCTGGCCAACAAGTATGCGAGAAATGCGAAAGTACGAGCCAGATGAGGGCAAATACCAGACCTAACCCAGACATAACCGGCGTTATCCTCCAAAATAGTAATCGCAACTAGGTTTAATTGACTGTTTCGGTGTGGTACCGCGTTACTACGGGATCCATACCAGAAAAATCCCAGGATCTGGCCAACAAGTATGCGAAAAATGTGAAAGTACGAGCCTGATGAGGACAAATACCAGACCTAACCCAGACATTACCGGCGTTATCCTCTAAAATATTAATCGCAGCCAGGTGTAGTTGACCGTTTCGGTGTGGAACCACATTACTACAGGATCCAAACCTGAAGAAACCCAGGATCTGGCTAACAAGTATGCGATAAATGCGAAAGTACGAGCCAGATGAGTGCAAATACCAGACCTAACCCAGACGTAACCGGCGTTATCCTCCAAAATAGTAATCGCAACCAGGTTTAATTTACAGTTTCGGTGTGGTACCGCGTTACTACATGATCCAAACCAGAAAAAAGCCAGGATCTGGCCAACAAGTATGCGAAAAATGCGAAAGTACGAGCCAGATGAGGGCAAATACCAGACCTAACCCAGACATAACCGGCGTTATCCTCTAAAATATTAAACGGACCCAGGTTTAATTGACTGTTTCAGTGTGGTACCACTTTACTACGTGGTCCAAACCAGAAAAAAGCCTGGAACTGGCCAACAACTATGCGAAAACGCGAAAGTACGAGCCTGATGAGGGCAAATACCAGACCTAACCCAGACATATCCGGCGTTATCCTCTAAAATATTAATCGGACCCAGGTTTAATTACCTGTTTCAGTGTGGTAACACTTTACTACGTGGTCCAAGCCAGAAAAAGGCCAGGATCTGGCCAACAAGTATGCGAAAAATGCGAAATTTCGAGCCAGATGAGGGCAAATACCAGACCTAACCCTGACATAACCGGCGTTATCCTCTAAAATATTAAACGGACCCAGGTTTAATTGACTGTTTCGGTGTGGTACCGCGTTACTACGTGATCCAAACCAGAAAAAAGCCAGGATCTGGCCAACAAGTATGCGAAAAATGCGAAAGTACGAGCCAGATGAGGGCAAATACCAGACCTAACCCAGACATAACCGGCGTTATCCTCTAAAATATTAATCGCAGCCAGGTTTAGTTGACCGTTTCGGTGTGGAACCACATTACTACGGGATCCAAACCTGAAGAAACCCAGGATCTGGCCAACAAGTATGCGAAAAATGCGAAAGTACGAGCCAGATGAGGGCAAATACCAGACCTAACCCAGACATAACCGGCGTTATCCTCTAAAATATTAATCGCAACCAGGTTTAATTGACTGTTTTAGTGTGGTCCCACATTACTACTTGGTCCAAGCCAGAAAAAGGCCAGGATCTGGCCAACAAGTATGCGAAAAATGTGAAAGTACGAGCCTGATGAGGACAAATACCAGACCTAACCCAGACATTACCGGCGTTATCCTCTAAAATATTAATCGCAGCCAGGTTTAGTCGACCGTTTCGGTGTGGAACCACATTACTACGGGATCCAAACCTGAAGAAACCCAGGATCTGGCCAACAAGTATGCGATAAATGCGAAAGTACGAGCCAGATGAGTGCAAATACCAGACCTAACCCAGACGTAACCGTCGTTATCCTCCAAAATAGTAATCGCAACCAGGTTTAATTGACAGTTTCGGTGTGGTACCGAGTTACTACGTGATCCAAACCAGAAAAAAGCCAGGATCTGGCCAACAAGTATGCGAGAAATGCGAAAGTACGAGCCAGATGAGGGCAAATACCAGACCTAACCCAGACATAACCGGCGTTATCCTCCAAAATAGTAATCGCAACTAGGTTTAATTGACTGTTTCGGTGTGGTACCGCGTTACTACGGGATCCATACCAGAAAAATCCCAGGATCTGGCCAACAAGTATGCGAAAAATGTGAAAGTACGAGCCTGATGAGGACAAATACCAGACCTAACCCAGACATTACCGGCGTTATCCTCTAAAATATTAATCGCAGCCAGGTGTAGTTGACCGTTTCGGTGTGGAACCACATTACTACGGGATCCAAACCTGAAGAAACCCAGGATCTGGCTAACAAGTATGCGATAAATGCGAAAGTACGAGCCAGATGAGTGCAAATACCAGACCTAACCCAGACGTAACCGTCGTTATCCTCCAAAATAGTAATCGCAACCAGGTTTAATTGACAGTTTCGGTGTGGTACCGAGTTACTACGTGATCCAAACCAGAAAAAAGCCAGGATCTGGCCAACAAGTATGCGAGAAATGCGAAAGTACGAGCCAGATGAGGGCAAATACCAGACCTAACCCAGACATAACCGGCGTTATCCTCCAAAATAGTAATCGCAACTAGGTTTAATTGACTGTTTCGGTGTGGTACCGCGTTACTACGGGATCCATACCAGAAAAATCCCAGGATCTGGCCAACAAGTATGCGAAAAATGTGAAAGTACGAGCCTGATGAGGACAAATACCAGACCTAACCCAGACATTACCGGCGTTATCCTCTAAAATATTAATCGCAGCCAGGTGTAGTTGACCGTTTCGGTGTGGAACCACATTACTACAGGATCCAAACCTGAAGAAACCCAGGATCTGGCTAACAAGTATGCGATAAATGCGAAAGTACGAGCCAGATGAGTGCAAATACCAGACCTAACCCAGACGTAACCGGCGTTATCCTCCAAAATAGTAATCGCAACCAGGTTTAATTTACAGTTTCGGTGTGGTACCGCGTTACTACATGATCCAAACCAGAAAAAAGCCAGGATCTGGCCAACAACTATGCGAAAAATGCGAAAGTACGAGCCAGATGAGGGCAAATACCAGACCTAACCCAGACATAACCGGCGTTATCCTCTAAAATATTAAACGGACCCAGGTTTAATTGACTGTTTCAGTGTGGTACCACTTTACTACGTGGTCCAAACCAGAAAAAAGCCTGGATCTGGCCAACAACTATGCGAAAACGCGAAAGTACGAGCCTGATGAGGGCAAATACCAGACCTAACCCAGACATATCCGGCGTTATCCTCTAAAATATTAATCGGACCCAGGTTTAATTACCTGTTTCAGTGTGGTAACACTTTACTACGTGGTCCAAGCCAGAAAAAGGCCAGGATCTGGCCAACAAGTATGCGAAAAATGCGAAATTTCGAGCCAGATGAGGGCAAATACCAGACCTAACCCTGACATAACCGGCGTTATCCTCTAAAATATTAAACGGACCCAGGTTTAATTGACTGTTTCGGTGTGGTACCGCGTTACTACGTGATCCAAACCAGAAAAAAGCCAGGATCTGGCCAACAAGTATGCGAAAAATGCGAAAGTACGAGCCAGATGAGGGCAAATACCAGACCTAACCCAGACATAACCGGCGTTATCCTCTAAAATATTAATCGCAGCCAGGTTTAGTTGACCGTTTCGGTGTGGAACCACATTACTACGGGATCCAAACCTGAAGAAACCCAGGATCTGGCCAACAAGTATGCGAAAAATGCGAAAGTACGAGCCAGATGAGGGCAAATACCAGACCTAACCCAGACATAACCGGCGTTATCCTCTAAAATATTAATCGCAACCAGGTTTAATTGACTGTTTTAGTGTGGTCCCACATTACTACTTGGTCCAAGCCAGAAAAAGGCCAGGATCTGGCCAACAAGTATGCGAAAAATGTGAAAGTACGAGCCTGATGAGGACAAATACCAGACCTAACCCAGACATTACCGGCGTTATCCTCTAAAATATTAATCGCAGCCAGGTTTAGTTGACCGTTTCGGTGTGGAACCACATTACTACGGGATCCAAACCTGAAGAAACCCAGGATCTGGCCAACAAGTATGCGATAAATGCGAAAGTACGAGCCAGATGAGTGCAAATACCAGACCTAACCCAGACGTAACCGTCGTTATCCTCCAAAATAGTAATCGCAACCAGGTTTAATTGACAGTTTCGGTGTGGTACCGAGTTACTACGTGATCCAAACCAGAAAAAAGCCAGGATCTGGCCAACAAGTATGCGAGAAATGCGAAAGTACGAGCCAGATGAGGGCAAATACCAGACCTAACCCAGACATAACCGGCGTTATCCTCCAAAATAGTAATCGCAACTAGGTTTAATTGACTGTTTCGGTGTGGTACCGCGTTACTACGGGATCCATACCAGAAAAATCCCAGGATCTGGCCAACAAGTATGCGAAAAATGTGAAAGTACGAGCCTGATGAGGACAAATACCAGACCTAACCCAGACATTACCGGCGTTATCCTCTAAAATATTAATCGCAGCCAGGTGTAGTTGACCGTTTCGGTGTGGAACCACATTACTACGGGATCCAAACCTGAAGAAACCCAGGATCTGGCTAACAAGTATGCGATAAATGCGAAAGTACGAGCCAGATGAGTGCAAATACCAGACCTAACCCAGACGTAACCGGCGTTATCCTCCAAAATAGTAATCGCAACCAGGTTTAATTTACAGTTTCGGTGTGGTACCGCGTTACTACGTGATCCAAACCAGAAAAAAGCCAGGATCTGGCCAACAAGTATGCGAAAAATGCGAAAGTACGAGCCAGATGAGGGCAAATACCAGACCTAACCCAGACATAACCGGCGTTATCCTCTAAAATATTAAACGGACCCAGGTTTAATTGACTGTTTCAGTGTGGTACCACTTTACTACGTGGTCCAAACCAGAAAAAAGCCTGGATCTGGCCAACAACTATGCGAAAACGCGAAAGTACGAGCCTGATGAGGGCAAATACCAGACCTAACCCAGACATATCCGGCGTTATCCTCTAAAATATTAATCGGACCCAGGTTTAATTACCTGTTTCAGTGTGGTAACACTTTACTACGTGGTCCAAGCCAGAAAAAGGCCAGGATCTGGCCAACAAGTATGCGAAAAATGCGAAATTTCGAGCCAGATGAGGGCAAATACCAGACCTAACCCTGACATAACCGGCGTTATCCTCTAAAATATTAAACGGACCCAGGTTTAATTGACTGTTTCGGTGTGGTACCGCGTTACTACGTGATCCAAACCAGAAAAAAGCCAGGATCTGGCCAACAAGTATGCGAAAAATGCGAAAGTACGAGCCAGATGAGGGCAAATACCAGACCTAACCCAGACATAACCGGCGTTATCCTCTAAAATATTAATCGCAGCCAGGTTTAGTTGACCGTTTCGGTGTGGAACCACATTACTACGGGATCCAAACCTGAAGAAACCCAGGATCTGGCCAACAAGTATGCGAAAAATGCGAAAGTACGAGCCAGATGAGTGCAAATACCAGGCCTACCCCAGACGTAACCGGCGTTATCCTCCAAAATAGTAATCGCAACCAGGTTTAATTGACAGTTTCGGTGTGGTACCGCGTTACTACGTGATCCAAACCAGAAAAAAGCCAGGATCTGGCCAACAACTATGCGAAAACGCGAAAGTACGAGCCTGATGAGGGCAAATACCAGACTTACCCCAGACATAACCGGCGTTATCCTCCAAAATAGTAATCGGACCCAGGCTTAATTAACTGTTTTAGTGTGGTCCCGCATTACTACTTGGTCCAAGCCAGAAAAAGGCCAGGATCTGGCCAACAAGTATGCGAAAAATGCGAAAGTACGAGCCAGATGAGGGCAAATACCAGACCTAACCCAGACATAACCGGCGATATCCTCCAAAATAGTAATCGCAACCAGGTTTAATTGACAGTTTCGGTGTGGTACCACGTTACTACGTGATCCAAACCAGAAAAAAGCCAGGATCTGGCCAACAAGTATGCGAAAAATGCGAAAGTACGAGCCAGATGAGTGCAAATACCAGACCTAACCCAGACGTAACCGTCGTTATCCTCCAAAATATTAAACGGACCCAGATTTCATTGACTGTTTCGGTGTGGTACCACTTTACTACGTGGTCCAAGCCAGAAGAAGGCCAGGATCTGGCCAACAAGTATGCGGAAAATGCGAAAGTTCGAGCCAGATGAGGGCAAATATCAGACCTAACCCAGATATAACCGGCGTTATCCTCTAAAATATTAAACGGACCCAGGTTTAATTGACTGTTTCAGTGTGGTACCACTTTACTACGTGGTCCAAACCAGAAAAAAGCCTGGATCTGGCTAACAACTATGCGAAAACGCGAAATTACGAGCCAGATGAGGGCAAATACCAGACCTAACCCAGACATAACCGGCGTTATCCTCTAAAATATTAAACGGACCCAGGTTTCATTGACTGTTTCTGTGTGGAACCACATTACTACGGGATCCAAACCTGAAGAAACCCAGGATCTGGCCAACAAGTATGCGAAAAATGCGAAAGTACGAGCCAGATGAGGGCAAATACCAGACCTAACCCAGACATAACCGGCGTTATCCTCTAAAATATTAATCGCAACCAGGTTTAATTGACTGTTTTAGTGTGGTCCCACATTACTACTTGGTCCAAGCCAGAAAAAGGCCAGGATCTGGCCAACAAGTATGCGAAAAATGTGAAAGTACGAGCCTGATGAGGACAAATACCAGACCTAACCCAGACATTACCGGCGTTATCCTCTAAAATATTAATCGCAGCCAGGTTTAGTTGACCGTTTCGGTGTGGAACCACATTACTACGGGATCCAAACCTGAAGAAACCCAGGATCTGGCCAACAAGTATGCGATAAATGCGAAAGTACGAGCCAGATGAGTGCAAATACCAGACCTAACCCAGACGTAACCGTCGTTATCCTCCAAAATAGTAATCGCAACCAGGTTTAATTGACAGTTTCGGTGTGGTACCGAGTTACTACGTGATCCAAACCAGAAAAAAGCCAGGATCTGGCCAACAAGTATGCGAGAAATGCGAAAGTACGAGCCAGATGAGGGCAAATACCAGACCTAACCCAGACATAACCGGCGTTATCCTCCAAAATAGTAATCGCAACTAGGTTTAATTGACTGTTTCGGTGTGGTACCGCGTTACTACGGGATCCATACCAGAAAAATCCCAGGATCTGGCCAACAAGTATGCGAAAAATGTGAAAGTACGAGCCTGATGAGGACAAATACCAGACCTAACCCAGACATTACCGGCGTTATCCTCTAAAATATTAATCGCAGCCAGGTGTAGTTGACCGTTTCGGTGTGGAACCACATTACTACGGGATCCAAACCTGAAGAAACCCAGGATCTGGCTAACAAGTATGCGATAAATGCGAAAGTACGAGCCAGATGAGTGCAAATACCAGACCTAACCCAGACGTAACCGGCGTTATCCTCCAAAATAGTAATCGCAACCAGGTTTAATTTACAGTTTCGGTGTGGTACCGCGTTACTACGTGATCCAAACCAGAAAAAAGCCAGGATCTGGCCAACAAGTATGCGAAAAATGCGAAAGTACGAGCCAGATGAGGGCAAATACCAGACCTAACCCAGACATAACCGGCGTTATCCTCTAAAATATTAAACGGACCCAGGTTTAATTGACTGTTTCAGTGTGGTACCACTTTACTACGTGGTCCAAACCAGAAAAAAGCCTGGATCTGGCCAACAACTATGCGAAAACGCGAAAGTACGAGCCTGATGAGGGCAAATACCAGACCTAACCCAGACATATCCGGCGTTATCCTCTAAAATATTAATCGGACCCAGGTTTAATTACCTGTTTCAGTGTGGTAACACTTTACTACGTGGTCCAAGCCAGAAAAAGGCCAGGATCTGGCCAACAAGTATGCGAAAAATGCGAAATTTCGAGCCAGATGAGGGCAAATACCAGACCTAACCCTGACATAACCGGCGTTATCCTCTAAAATATTAAACGGACCCAGGTTTAATTGACTGTTTCGGTGTGGTACCGCGTTACTACGTGATCCAAACCAGAAAAAAGCCAGGATCTGGCCAACAAGTATGCGAAAAATGCGAAAGTACGAGCCAGATGTGGGCAAATACCAGACCTAACCCAGACATAACCGGCGTTATCCTCTAAAATATTAATCGCAGCCAGGTTTAGTTGACCGTTTCGGTGTGGAACCACATTACTACGGGATCCAAACCTGAAGAAACCCAGGATCTGGCCAACAAGTATGCGAAAAATGCGAAAGTACGAGCCAGATGAGTGCAAATACCAGGCCTACCCCAGACGTAACCGGCGTTATCCTCCAAAATAGTAATCGCAACCAGGTTTAATTGACAGTTTCGGTGTGGTACCGCGTTACTACGTGATCCAAACCAGAAAAAAGCCAGGATCTGGCCAACAACTATGCGAAAACGCGAAAGTACGAGCCTGATGAGGGCAAATACCAGACTTACCCCAGACATAACCGGCGTTATCCTCCAAAATAGTAATCGGACCCAGGCTTAATTAACTGTTTTAGTGTGTTCCCGCATTACTACTTGGTCCAAGCCAGAAAAAGGCCAGGATCTGGCCAACAAGTATGCGAAAAATGCGAAAGTACGAGCCAGATGAGGGCAAATACCAGACCTAACCCAGACATAACCGGCGATATCCTCCAAAATAGTAATCGCAACCAGGTTTAATTGACAGTTTCGGTGTGGTACCACGTTACTACGTGATCCAAACCAGAAAAAAGCCAGGATCTGGCCAACAAGTATGCGAAAAATGCGAAAGTACGAGCCAGATGAGTGCAAATACCAGACCTAACCCAGACGTAACCGTCGTTATCCTCCAAAATATTAAACGGACCCAGATTTCATTGACTGTTTCGGTGTGGTACCACTTTACTACGTGGTCCAAGCCAGAAGAAGGCCAGGATCTGGCCAACAAGTATGCGGAAAATGCGAAAGTTCGAGCCAGATGAGTGCAAATATCAGACCTAACCCAGATATAACCGGCGTTATCCTCTAAAATATTAAACGGACCCAGGTTTAATTGACTGTTTCAGTGTGGTACCACTTTACTACGTGGTCCAAACCAGAAAAAAGCCTGGATCTGGCTAACAACTATGCGAAAACGCGAAATTACGAGCCAGATGAGGGCAAATACCAGACCTAACCCAGACATAACCGGCGTTATCCTCTAAAATATTAAACGGACCCAGGTTTCATTGACTGTTTCTGTGTGGAACCACATTACTACGGGATCCAAACCTGAAGAAACCCAGGATCTGGCCAACAAGTATGCGAAAAATGCGAAAGTACGAGCCAGATGAGGGCAAATACCAGACCTAACCCAGACATAACCGGCGTTATCCTCTAAAATATTAATCGCAACCAGGTTTAATTGACTGTTTTAGTGTGGTCCCACATTACTACTTGGTCCAAGCCAGAAAAAGGCCAGGATCTGGCCAACAAGTATGCGAAAAATGTGAAAGTACGAGCCTGATGAGGACAAATACCAGACCTAACCCAGACATTACCGGCGTTATCCTCTAAAATATTAATCGCAGCCAGGTTTAGTTGACCGTTTCGGTGTGGAACCACATTACTACGGGATCCAAACCTGAAGAAACCCAGGATCTGGCCAACAAGTATGCGATAAATGCGAAAGTACGAGCCAGATGAGTGCAAATACCAGACCTAACCCAGACGTAACCGTCGTTATCCTCCAAAATAGTAATCGCAACCAGGTTTAATTGACAGTTTCGGTGTGGTACCGAGTTACTACGTGATCCAAACCAGAAAAAAGCCAGGATCTGGCCAACAAGTATGCGAGAAATGCGAAAGTACGAGCCAGATGAGGGCAAATACCAGACCTAACCCAGACATAACCGGCGTTATCCTCCAAAATAGTAATCGCAACTAGGTTTAATTGACTGTTTCGGTGTGGTACCGCGTTACTACGGGATCCATACCAGAAAAATCCCAGGATCTGGCCAACAAGTATGCGAAAAATGTGAAAGTACGAGCCTGATGAGGACAAATACCAGACCTAACCCAGACATTACCGGCGTTATCCTCTAAAATATTAATCGCAGCCAGGTGTAGTTGACCGTTTCGGTGTGGAACCACATTACTACAGGATCCAAACCTGAAGAAACCCAGGATCTGGCTAACAAGTATGCGATAAATGCGAAAGTACGAGCCAGATGAGTGCAAATACCAGACCTAACCCAGACGTAACCGGCGTTATCCTCCAAAATAGTAATCGCAACCAGGTTTAATTTACAGTTTCGGTGTGGTACCGCGTTACTACGTGATCCAAACCAGAAAAAAGCCAGGATCTGGCCAACAAGTATGCGAAAAATGCGAAAGTACGAGCCAGATGAGGGCAAATACCAGACCTAACCCAGACATAACCGGCGTTATCCTCTAAAATATTAAACGGACCCAGGTTTAATTGACTGTTTCAGTGTGGTACCACTTTACTACGTGGTCCAAACCAGAAAAAAGCCTGGATCTGGCCAACAACTATGCGAAAACGCGAAAGTACGAGCCTGATGAGGGCAAATACCAGACCTAACCCAGACATATCCGGCGTTATCCTCTAAAATATTAATCGGACCCAGGTTTAATTACCTGTTTCAGTGTGGTAACACTTTACTACGTGGTCCAAGCCAGAAAAAGGCCAGGATCTGGCCAACAAGTATGCGAAAAATGCGAAATTTCGAGCCAGATGAGGGCAAATACCAGACCTAACCCTGACATAACCGGCGTTATCCTCTAAAATATTAAACGGACCCAGGTTTAATTGACTGTTTCGGTGTGGTACCGCGTTACTACGTGATCCAAACCAGAAAAAAGCCAGGATCTGGCCAACAAGTATGCGAAAAATGCGAAAGTACGAGCCAGATGAGGGCAAATACCAGACCTAACCCAGACATAACCGGCGTTATCCTCTAAAATATTAATCGCAGCCAGGTTTAGTTGACCGTTTCGGTGTGGAACCACATTACTACGGGATCCAAACCTGAAGAAACCCAGGATCTGGCCAACAAGTATGCGAAAAATGCGAAAGTACGAGCCAGATGAGTGCAAATACCAGGCCTACCCCAGACGTAACCGGCGTTATCCTCCAAAATAGTAATCGCAACCAGGTTTAATTGACAGTTTCGGTGTGGTACCGCGTTACTACGTGATCCAAACCAGAAAAAAGCCAGGATCTGGCCAACAACTATGCGAAAACGCGAAAGTACGAGCCTGATGAGGGCAAATACCAGACTTACCCCAGACATAACCGGCGTTATCCTCCAAAATAGTAATCGGACCCAGGCTTAATTAACTGTTTTAGTGTGGTCCCGCATTACTACTTGGTCCAAGCCAGAAAAAGGCCAGGATCTGGCCAACAAGTATGCGAAAAATGCGAAAGTACGAGCCAGATGAGGGCAAATACCAGACCTAACCCAGACATAACCGGCGATATCCTCCAAAATAGTAATCGCAACCAGGTTTAATTGACAGTTTCGGTGTGGTACCACGTTACTACGTGATCCAAACCAGAAAAAAGCCAGGATCTGGCCAACAAGTATGCGAAAAATGCGAAAGTACGAGCCAGATGAGTGCAAATACCAGACCTAACCCAGACGTAACCGTCGTTATCCTCCAAAATATTAAACGGACCCAGATTTCATTGACTGTTTCGGTGTGGTACCACTTTACTACGTGGTCCAAGCCAGAAGAAGGCCAGGATCTGGCCAACAAGTATGCGGAAAATGCGAAAGTTCGAGCCAGATGAGGGCAAATATCAGACCTAACCCAGATATAACCGGCGTTATCCTCTAAAATATTAAACGGACCCAGGTTTAATTGACTGTTTCAGTGTGGTACCACTTTACTACGTGGTCCAAACCAGAAAAAAGCCTGGATCTGGCTAACAACTATGCGAAAACGCGAAATTACGAGCCAGATGAGGGCAAATACCAGACCTAACCCAGACATAACCGGCGTTATCCTCTAAAATATTAAACGGACCCAGGTTTCATTGACTGTTCCTGTGTGGAACCACATTACTACGGGATCCAAACCTGAAGAAACCCAGGATCTGGCCAACAAGTATGCGAAAAATGCGAAAGTACGAGCCAGATGAGGGCAAATACCAGACCTAACCCAGACATAACCGGCGTTATCCTCTAAAATATTAATCGCAGCCAGGTTTAGTTGACCGTTTCGGTGTGGAACCACATTACTACGGGATCCAAACCTGAAGAAACCCAGGATCTGGCCAACAAGTATGCGATAAATGCGAAAGTACGAGCCAGATGAGTGCAAATACCAGACCTAACCCAGACGTAACCGTCGTTATCCTCCAAAATAGTAATCGCAACCAGGTTTAATTGACAGTTTCGGTGTGGTACCGAGTTACTACGTGATCCAAACCAGAAAAAAGCCAGGATCTGGCCAACAAGTATGCGAGAAATGCGAAAGTACGAGCCAGATGAGGGCAAATACCAGACCTAACCCAGACATAACCGGCGTTATCCTCCAAAATAGTAATCGCAACTAGGTTTAATTGACTGTTTCGGTGTGGTACCGCGTTACTACGGGATCCATACCAGAAAAATCCCAGGATCTGGCCAACAAGTATGCGAAAAATGTGAAAGTACGAGCCTGATGAGGACAAATACCAGACCTAACCCAGACATTACCGGCGTTATCCTCTAAAATATTAATCGCAGCCAGGTGTAGTTGACCGTTTCGGTGTGGAACCACATTACTACGGGATCCAAACCTGAAGAAACCCAGGATCTGGCTAACAAGTATGCGATAAATGCGAAAGTACGAGCCAGATGAGTGCAAATACCAGACCTAACCCAGACGTAACCGGCGTTATCCTCCAAAATAGTAATCGCAACCAGGTTTAATTTACAGTTTCGGTGTGGTACCGCGTTACTACGTGATCCAAACCAGAAAAAAGCCAGGATCTGGCCAACAAGTATGCGAAAAATGCGAAAGTACGAGCCAGATGAGGGCAAATACCAGACCTAACCCAGACATAACCGGCGTTATCCTCTAAAATATTAAACGGACCCAGGTTTAATTGACTGTTTCAGTGTGGTACCACTTTACTACGTGGTCCAAACCAGAAAAAAGCCTGGATCTGGCCAACAACTATGCGAAAACGCGAAAGTACGAGCCTGATGAGGGCAAATACCAGACCTAACCCAGACATATCCGGCGTTATCCTCTAAAATATTAATCGGACCCAGGTTTAATTACCTGTTTCAGTGTGGTAACACTTTACTACGTGGTCCAAGCCAGAAAAAGGCCAGGATCTGGCCAACAAGTATGCGAAAAATGCGAAATTTCGAGCCAGATGAGGGCAAATACCAGACCTAACCCTGACATAACCGGCGTTATCCTCTAAAATATTAAACGGACCCAGGTTTAATTGACTGTTTCGGTGTGGTACCGCGTTACTACGTGATCCAAACCAGAAAAAAGCCAGGATCTGGCCAACAAGTATGCGAAAAATGCGAAAGTACGAGCCAGATGAGGGCAAATACCAGACCTAACCCAGACATAACCGGCGTTATCCTCTAAAATATTAATCGCAGCCAGGTTTAGTTGACCGTTTCGGTGTGGAACCACATTACTACGGGATCCAAACCTGAAGAAACCCAGGATCTGGCCAACAAGTATGCGAAAAATGCGAAAGTACGAGCCAGATGAGTGCAAATACCAGGCCTACCCCAGACGTAACCGGCGTTATCCTCCAAAATAGTAATCACAACCAGGTTTAATTGACAGTTTCGGTGTGGTACCGCGTTACTACGTGATCCAAACCAGAAAAAAGCCAGGATCTGGCCAACAACTATGCGAAAACGCGAAAGTACGAGCCTGATGAGGGCAAATACCAGACCTAACCGGGACATAACCGGCTTTATCCTCTAAAATATTAATCGGACCCAGGTTTAATTGACTGTTTCAGTGTGGTACCACGTTACTACGTGGTCCAAGCCAGAAAAAGTCCAGGATCTGGCCAACAAGTATGCGAAAAATGCGATAGTACGAGCCAGATGAGGGCAAATACCAGACCTAACCCAGACATAACCGGCGCTATCCTCTAAAATATTAATCGCAACCAGGTTTAATTGACTGTTTTAGTGTGGACCCACATTACTACTTGGTCCAAGCCAGAAAACGGCCAGGATCTGGCCAACAAGTATGCGAAAAATGCGAAAGTACGACCCAGATATGGACAAATCCCAGACCTACCCGAGACATAACCGGCGTTATCGTCTAAAATATTAATCGCACCCAGGTTTAATTGACTGTTTCAGTGCGGTACCACATTACTACGTGGTCCAAGCCAGAAAAAGTCCAGGATCTGGCCAAAAAGTATGCCAAAAATGCGAAAGTACGACCCAGATAAGGGCAAATACCAGACCTAACCGAGATATAACCGGCGTTATTCTCTAAAATATTAATCGAAACCAGGTTTAACTGACTGTTTCCGTGTGGAACAACATTACTACGGGATCCAAACCAGAAAAAACCCAGGATCTGGCCAAGAACTATGCGAAAAACGCGAATGTATGAGCCAGATGATTGCAAATACCAGAACTATCCCAGACATAACCAGCGTTATCCTCTAAAATATTATTCGCAACCTGATTTAATTGACTGTTTCGGTTTGGTAACACATTATTACGTGGTCCAAGCCAGAAAAAGGCCAGGATCCGGCCAACAAGAATGCGAAAAATGCGAAAGTACGAGCCAGATGTGGACAAGTCCCAGACCTACCCGAGACATAACCGGCGTTATCCTCTAAAATATTAATCGCACCCAGGTTTAATTGACTGTTTCAGTGCGGTACCACATTACTACGTGGTCCAAGCCAGAAAAAGTCCAGGATCTGGCCAAAAAGTATGCCAAAAATGCGAAAGTACGACCCAGATAAGGGCAAATACCAGACCTAACCGAGATATAACCGGCGTTATTCTCTAAAATATTAATCGACACCAGGTTTAACTGACTGTTTCCGTGTGGAACAACATTACTACGGGATCCAAACCAGAAAAAACCCAGGATCTGGCCAACAACTATGCGAAAAACGCGAATGTATGAGCCAGATGATTGCAAATACCAGAACTATCCCAGACATAACCAGCGTTATCCTCTAAAATATTATTCGCAACCTGATTTAATTGACTGCTTCGGTTTGGTAACACATTATTACGTGGTCCAAGCCAGAAAAAGGCCAGGATCCGGCCAACAAGAATGCGAAAAATGCGAAAGTACGAGCCAGATGTGGACAAATCCCAGACCTACCCGAGACATAACCGGCGTTTTCCTCTAAAATATTAATCGGACCCAGGTTTAATTGGCTGTTTCAGTGTGTTACCACATTACTACGTGGTCCTAGCCATAAATAGTCCAGGAGCTGGCCAACAACTATGCGAAAACGCGAAAGTACGAGCCTGATGAGGACAAATACCAGACCTAACCCAGACATTACCGGCGTTATCCTCTAAAATATTAATCGCACCCAGGTTTAGTTGACCGTTTCGGTGTGGAACCACATTACTACGGGATCCAAACCTGAAGAAACCCAGGATCTGGCCAACAAGTATGCGATAAATGCGAAAGTACGAGCCAGATGAGTGCAAATACCAGACCTAACCCAGACGTAACCGGCGTTATCCTCCAAAATCGTAATCGCAACCAGGTTTAATTGACTGTTTTAGTGTGGTCCCACATTACTACTTGGTCCAAGCCAGAAAAAGGCCAGGATCTGGCCATCAAGTATGCGAAAAATGCGAAAGTACGAGCCAGATGAGGGCAAATACCAGACCTGTCCGAGACATTACCGGCGTTATCCTCTAAAATATTAATCGCAACCAGATTTAATTGACTGTTCCAGTGTGGAACCACATTACTACGGGATCCAAACCAGAAAAATCCCATGATCTGACCAACAACTATGCGAAAACGCGATAGTACGAGCCAGATGAGGGCAAATACCAGACCTACCCCAGACATAACCGGCGTTATCCTCTAAAATATTAATCGCAACCAGCTTTAATTGACTGTTTCTGTGTGGAACCACATTACTACGGGATCCAAACCTGAAGAAACCCAGGATCTGGCCAACAAGTATGCGAAAAATGCGAAAGTACGAGCCAGATGAGGGCAAATACCAGACCTAACCCAGACATAACCGGCGTTATCCTCTAAAATATTAATCGCAACCAGGTTTAGTTGACTGTTTTGGTGTGGTCCCACATTACTACTTGGTCCAAGCCAGAAAAAGGCCAGGATCTGGCCAACAAGTATGCGAAAAATGTGAAAGTACGAGCCTGATGAGGACAAATACCAGACCTAACCCAGACATTACCGGCGTTATCCTCTAAAATATTAATCGCAGCCAGGTTTAGTTGACCGTTTCGGTGTGGAACCACATTACTACGGGATCCAAACCTGAAGAAACCCAGGATCTGGCCAACAAGTATGCGATAAATGCGAAAGTACGAGCCAGATGAGTGCAAATACCAGACCTAACCCAGACGTAACCGTCGTTATCCTCCAAAATAGTAATCGCAACCAGGTTTAATTGACAGTTTCGGTGTGGTACCGCGTTACTACGTGATCCAAACCAGAAAAAAGCCAGGATCTGGCCAACAAGTATGCGAGAAATGCGAAAGTACGAGCCAGATGAGGGCAAATACCAGACCTAACCCAGACATAACCGGCGTTATCCTCCAAAATAGTATTCGCAACTAGGTTTAATTGACTGTTTCGGTGTGGTACCGCGTTACTACGGGATCCATACCAGAAAAATCCCAGGATCTGGCCAACAAGTATCCGAAAAATGTGAAAGTACGAGCCTGATGATTACAAATACCAGACCTAACCCAGACATTACCGGCGTTATCCTCTAAAATATTAATCGCAGCCAGGTTTAGTTGACCGTTTCGGTGTGGAACCACATTACTACGGGATCCAAACCTGAAGAAACCCAGGATCTGGCCAACAAGTATGCGATAAATGCGAAAGTACGAGCCAGATGAGTGCAAATACCAGACCTAACCCAGACGTAACCGGCGTTATCCTCCAAAATCGTAATCGCAACCAGGTTTAATTGACTGTTTTAGTGTGGTCCCACATTACTACTTGGTCCAATCCAGAAAAAGGCCAGGATCTGGCCAACAAGTATGCGAAAAATGCGAAAGTACGACCCAGATATGGACAAATCCCAGACCTACCCGAGACATAACCGGCGTTATCCTCTAAAATATTAATCGCACCCAGGTTTAATTGACTGTTTCAGTGTGGTACCACATTACTACGTGGTCCAAGCCAGAAAAAGTCCAGGATCTGGCCAAAAAGTATGCCAAAAATGCGAAAGTACGACCCAGATAAGGGCAAATACCAGACCTAACCGAGATATAACCGGCGTTATTCTCTAAAATATTAATCGACACCAGGTTTAACTGACTGTTTCCGTGTGGAACAACATTATTACGGGATCCAAACCAGAAAAAACCCAGGATCTGGCCAACAACTATGCGAAAAACGCGAATGTATGAGCCAGATGATTGCAAATACCAGAACTATCCCAGACATAACCAGCGTTATCCTCTAAAATATTATTCGCAACCTGATTTAATTGACTGCTTCGGTTTGGTAACACATTATTACGTGGTCCAAGCCAGAAAAAGGCCAGGATCCGGCCAACAAGAATGCGAAAAATGCGAAAGTACGAGCCAGATGTGGACAAATCCCAGACCTACCCGAGACATAACCGGCGTTTTCCTCTAACATATTAATCGGACCCAGGTTTAATTGGCTGTTTCAGTGTGTTACCACATTACTACGTGGTCCTAGCCATAAATAGTCCAGGAGCTGGCCAACAACTATGCGAAAACGCGAAAGTACGAGCCTGATGAGGACAAATACCAGACCTAACCCAGACATTACCGGCGTTATCCTCTAAAATATTAATCGCAGCCAGGTTTAGTTGACCGTTTCGGTGTGGAACCACATTACTACGGGATCCAAACCTGAAGAAACCCAGGATCTGGCCAACAAGTATGCGATAAATGCGAAAGTACGAGCCAGATGAGTGCAAATACCAGACCTAACCCAGACGTAACCGGCGTTATCCTCCAAAATCGTAATCGCAACCAGGTTTAATTGACTGTTTTAGTGTGGTCCCACATTACTACTTGGTCCAAGCCAGAAAAAGGCCAGGATCTGGCCATCAAGTATGCGAAAAATGCGAAAGTACGAGCCAGATGAAGGCAAATACCAGACCTGTCCGAGACATTACCGGCGTTATCCTCTAAAATATTAATCGCAACCCGATTTAATTGACTGTTCCAGTGTGGAACCACATTACTACGGGATCCAAACCAGAAAAATCCCATGATCTGACCAACAACTATGCGAAAACGCGATAGTACGAGCCAGATGAGGGCAAATACCAGACCTACCCCAGACATAACCGGCGTTATCCTCTAAAATATTAATCGCAACCAGCTTTAATTGACTGTTTCTGTGTGGAACCACATTACTACGGGATCCAAACCTGAAGAAACCCAGGATCTGGCCAACAAGTATGCGAAAAATGCGAAAGTACGAGCCAGATGAGGGCAAATACCAGACCTAACCCAGACATAACCGGCGTTATCCTCTAAAATATTAATCGCAACCAGGTTTAATTGACTGTTTTAGTGTGGTACCACATTACTACTTGGTCCAAGCCAGAAAAAGGCCAGGATCTGACCAACAAGTATGCGAAAAATGCGAAAGTACGACCCAGATATGGACAAATCCCAGACCTACCCGAGACATAACCGGCGTTATCCTCTAAAATATTAATCGCACCCAGGTTTAATTGACTGTTTCAGTGCGATACCACATTACTACGTGGTCCAAGCCAGAAAAAGTCCAGGATCTGGCCAAAAAGTATGCCAAAAATGCGAAAGTACGAGACAGATAAGGGCAAATACCAGACCTAACCGAGATATAACCGGCGTTATTCTCTAAAATATTAGTCGGACCCAGGTTTAATTGACTGTTTCAGTGTGGTACCACATTGCTACGTGGTCCAAGCCATAAATAGTCCAGGATCTGGCCAACAACTATGCGAAAACGCGAAAGTACGAGCCTGATGAGGGCAAATACCAGACCTAACCGGGACATAACCGGCTTTATCCTCTAAAATATTAATCGGACCCAGGTTTAATTGACTGTTTCAGTGTGGTACCACGTTACTACGTGGTCCAAGCCAGAAAAAGTCCAGGATCTGGCCAACAAGTATGCGAAAAATGCGAAAGTACGAGCCAGATGAGGGCAAATACCAGACCTAACCCAGACATAACCGGCGTTATCCTCTAAAATATTAATCGCAACCAGGTTTAATTGACTGGTTTAGTGTGGACCCACATTACTACTTGGTCCAAGCCAGAAAAAGGCCAGGATCTGGCCAACAAGTATGCGAAAAATGCGAAAGTACGACCCAGATATGGACAAATCCCAGACCTACCCGAGACATAACCGGCGTTATCCTCTAAAATATTAATCGCACCCAGGTTTAATTGACTGTTTCAGTGCGGTACCACATTACTACGTGGTCCAAGCCAGAAAAAGTCCAGGATCTGGCCAAAAAGTATGCCAAAAATGCGAAAGTACGACCCAGATAAGGGCAAATCCCAGAACTAACCGAGATATAACCGGCGTTATTCTCTAAAATATTAATCGAAACCAGGTTTAACTGACTGTTTCCGTGTGGAACAACATTACTACGGGATCCAAACCAGAAAAAACCCAGGATCTGGCCAACAACTATGCGAAAAACGCGAATGTATGAGCCAGATGATTGCAAATACCAGAACTATCCCAGACATAACCAGCGTTATCCTCTAAAATATTATTCGCAACCTGATTTAATTGACTGTTTCGGTTTGGTAACACATTATTACGTGGTCCAAGCCAGAAAAAGGCCAGGATCCGGCCAACAAGAATGCGAAAAATGCGAAAGTACGAGCCAGATGTGGACAAATCCCAGACCTACCCGAGACATAACCGGCGTTATCCTCTAAAATATTAATCGCACCCAGGTTTAATTGACTGTTTCAGTGCGGTACCACATTACTACGTGGTCCAAGCCAGAAAAAGTCCAGGATCTGGCCAAAAAGTATGCCAAAAATGCGAAAGTACGACCCAGATAAGGGCAAATACCAGACCTAACCGAGATATAACCGGCGTTATTCTCTAAAATATTAATCGAAACCAGGTTTAACTGACTGTTTCCGTGTGGAACAACATTACTACGGGATCCAAACCAGAAAAAACCCAGGATCTGGCCAACAACTATGCGAAAAACGCGAATGTATGAGCCAGATGATTGCAAATACCAGAACTATCCCAGACATAACCAGCGTTATCCTCTAAAATATTATTCGCAACCTGATTTAATTGACTGCTTCGGTTTGGTAACACATTATTACGTGGTCCAAGCCAGAAAAAGTCCAGGATCCGGCCAACAAGAATGCGAAAAATGCGAAAGTACGAGCCAGATGTGGACAAATCCCAGACCTACCCGAGACATAACCGGCGTTTTCCTCTAAAATATTAATCGGACCCAGGTTTAATTGGCTGTTTCAGTGTGTTACCACATTACTACGTGGTCCAAGCCATAAATAGTCCAGGAGCTGGCCAACAACTATGCGAAAACGCGAAAGTACGAGCCTGATGAGGACAAATACCAGACCTAACCCAGACATTACCGGCGTTATCCTCTAAAATATTAATCGCAGCCAGGTTTAGTTGACCGTTTCGGTGTGGAACCACATTACTACGGGATCCAAACCTGAAGAAACCCAGGATCTGGCCAACAAGTATGCGATAAATGCGAAAGTACGAGCCAGATGAGTGCAAATACCAGACCTAACCCAGACGTAACCGGCGTTATCCTCCAAAATCGTAATCGCAACCAGGTTTAATTGACTGTTTTAGTGTGGTCCCACATTACTACTTGGTCCAAGCCAGAAAAAGGCCAGGATCTGGCCAACAAGTATGCGAAAAATGCGAAAGTACGAGCCAGATGAGGGCAAATACCAGACCTGACCGAGACATTACCGGCGTTATCCTCTAAAATATTAATCGCAACCAGATTTAATTGACTGTTCCAGTGTGGAACCACATTACTACGGGATCCAAACCAGAAAAATCCCATGATCTGACCAACAACTATGCGAAAACGCGATTGTACGAGCCAGATGAGGGCAAATACCAGACCTACCCCAGACATAACCGGCGTTATCCTCTAAAATATTAATCGCAACCAGCTTTAATTGACTGTTTCTGTGTGGAACCACATTACTACGGGATCCAAACCTGAAGAAACCCAGGATCTGGCCAACAAGTATGCGAAAAATGCGAAAGTACGAGCCAGATGAGGGCAAATACCAGACCTAACCCAGACATAACCGGTGTTATCCTCTAAAATATTAATCGGACCCAGGTTTAATTGGCTGTTTCAGTGTGTTACCACATTACTACATGGTCCAAGCCATAAATAGTCCAGGAGCTGGCCAACAACTATGCGAAAACGCGAAAGTACGAGCCTGATGAGGACAAATACCAGACCTAACCCAGACATTACCGGCGTTATCCTCTAAAATATTAATCGCAGCCAGGTTTAGTTGACCGTTTCGGTGTGGAACCACATTACTACGGGATCCAAACCAGAAAAAGGACAGGATCTGGCCAAAAAGAATGCGAAAAATGCGAAAGTACGAGCCAGATGTGGACAAATCCCAGAGCTACCCGAGACATAACAGGCATTATCCTCTAAAATATTAATCGCAACCAGGTTTAATTGACTGTTTCAGTGTGGTACCACATTACTACGTGATCCAAGCCAGAAATAGTCCAGGATCTGGCCAACAACTATGCGAAAAACGCGAATGTATGAGCCAGATGATTGCAAATACCAGAACTATCCCAGACATAACCAGCGTTATCCTCTAAAATATTATTCGCAACCTGATTTAATTGACTGTTTCGGTTTGGTAACACATTATTACGTGGTCCAAGCCAGAAAAAGGCCAGGATCCGGCCAACAAGAATGCGAAAAATGCGAAAGTACGAGCCAGATGTGGACAAATCCCAGACCTACCCGAAACACAACCGGCGTTTTCCTCTAAAATATTAATTGCAACCAGGTTTAATTGATTGTTTCACTGTGGTACCGCATTACTACGTGATTCAAACCAGAAAAAGCCCAGGATCTGGCCATCAAGTATGCGAAAAACTCGAAGGTATGTGCCAGATGATAGCAAATACCAGAACTAACCCAGACATAACCAGCGTTATCCTATAAAATATTATTCGCAACCAGATTTAATTGACTGTTTCGGCTTGGTACCACACTACTACGTGGTCCAAGCCAGAAAAAGGACAGGATCTGGCCAAAAAGAATGCGAAAAATGCGAAAGTACGAGCCAGATGTGGACAAATCCCAGAGCTACCCGAGACATAACAGGCATTATCCTCTAAAATATTAATCGCAACCAGGTTTAATTGACTGTTTCAGTGTGGTACCACATTACTACGTGATCCAAACCAGAAAAAGGCCAGGATCCGGCCAACAAGAATGCGAAAAATGCGAAAGTACGAGCCAGATGTGGACAAATCCCAGACCTACCCGAGACATAACAGGCATTACGCTCTAAAATATTAATCGCAACCAGGTTTAATTGACTGTTTCAGTGTGGTACCACATTACTACGTGATCCAAACCAGAAAAAGCCCAGGATCTGGCCAACAAGTATGCGAAAAACTCGAAGGCATGTGCCAGATGATAGCAAATACCAGAACTAACCCAGACACAACCAGCGTTATCCTATAAAATACTTATCGGAACCAGCTTCTACTGACTGTTTCAGTGTGGTACCACATTACTACGTGATCCAAACCAGAAAAAGCCCAGGATCTGTCCAACAACTATGCGAAAACGCGAAAGTACGAGCTAGATAAGGGCAAATACCAGACCTGAAGCCAGACATAACCGGCGTTATCCTCCAAAATAGTAATCGCAACCAGGTTTAATTGACTGTTTCGGTGTGGTACCGCGTTACTACGGGATCCAAACCAGAAAAATCCCAGGATCTGGCCAACAACAACGCGAAAACTCGAAAGTACGAGCCAGATGAGGGCAAACACCAGACCTACCCCAGACATAACCGGCGTTATCCTCCAAAATAGTAATCGCAACCAGGTTTAATTGACTGTTTCGGTGTGGTACCGCGTTACTACGTGATCCAAACCAGAAAAAAGCCAGGATCTGGCCAACAAGTATGCGAAAAATGCGAAAGTACGAGCCAGATGTGGGCAAATACCAGACCTAACCCAGACATAACCGGCGTTATCCTCTAAAATATTAATCGGACCCAGGTTTAATTGACTGTTTCAGTGTGGTACCTCTTTACTACGTGCTCCAAGCCAGACAAAGGCCAGGATCTGGCCAACAAGTATGCGAAAAATGCGAAAGTTCGAGCCAGATGAGGGCAAATACCAGACCTAACCCAGACATAACCGGCGTTATCCTCTAAAATATTAAACGGACCCAGGTTTAATTGACTGTTTCAGTGTGGTACCACTTTACTACGTGGTCCAAGCCATAAATAGTCCAGGATCTGGCCAACAAGTATGCGAAAAATGCGAAAGTACGAGCCAGATGAGGGCAAATACCAGACCTAATCGAGATATAACCGGCGTTATTCTCTAAAATATTAATCGCAACCAGGTTTAACTGACTGTTTCCGTGTGGAACCACATTACTACGGGATCCAAACCAGAAAAAACCCAGGATCTGGCCAACAACTATGCGAAAAGCGCGAATGTACGAGCCAGATGAAGGCAAATACCAGACCTACCCCAGACATAACCGGCGTTATCGTCCAAAATAGTAATCGCAACCAGGTTTAATGGACTGTTTCGGTGTGGTACCGCGTTACTACGTGATCCAAACCAGAAAAAAGCCAGGATCTGGCCAACAAGTATGCGAAAAATGCGAAAGTACGAGCCAGATGTGGGCAAATACCAGACCTAACCAAGACATAACCGGCGTTATCCTCTAAAATATTAAACGGACCCAGGTTTAATTGACTGTTTCAGTGTGGTACCACTTTACTACGTGCTCCAAGCCAGACAAAGGCCAGGATCTGGCCAACAAGTATGCGAAAAATGCGAAAGTTCGAGCCAGATGAGGGCAAATACCAGACCTAACCCAGACATAACCGGCGTTATCCTCTAAAATATTAATCGGACCCAGGTTTAATTGACTGTTTCGGTGAGGAACCACATTACTACGGGATCCAAGCCAGAAAAATCCCAGGATCTGGCCAACAACTATGCGAAAAACGCGAAAGTACGTGCCAGATGATAACAAATACCAGAACTAACCCAGACATAACCAGTGTTATCCTCTAAAATACTTATCGGAACCAGCTTCTATTGACTGTTTCAGTGTGGTACCACATTACTACGTGATCCAAACCAGAAAAGGGCCAGGATCTGGCCAACAAGTGTGCGAAAAACGCGAAACTATGAGCCAGATGATTGCAAATACCAGAACTGACACAGACATAACCATCGTTATCCTCTAAAATACTAATCGGAACCAGCTTTTATTGACTGTTTCAGTGTGGTACCACATTACTACGTGGTCCAAGCCATAAATAGTCCAGGATCTGGCCAACAAGTATGCGAAAAATGCGAAAGTTCGAGCCAGATGAGGGCAAATACCAGACCTAACCCAGGCATAACCGGCGTTATCCTCTAAATTATTAATCGGACCCAGGTTTAATTGACTGTTTCGGTGAGGAACCACATTACTACGGGATCCAAGCCAGAAAAATCCCAGGATCTGGCCAACAAGTGTGCGAAAAACGCGAAACTATGAGCCAGATGATTGCAAATACCAGTACTGACACAGACATAACCATCGTTATCCTCTAAAATATTTATCGCAAACAGGTTTAATTGACTGCTTCAGTGTGGTACCACGTTACTACGTGATCCATACCGGAAAAAGGCCAGGATCTGGCAAACAAGTATGCGAAAAACGCGAAAGTACGAGCCAGATGAGGACAAATCCCAGATCTACCCGAGACATAACCGGCGTTATCCTCTAAAATATTAATCGCATCCAGTTCAATTTACTGTTTCGGTGTGGAACCTCATTACAACGGGATCCAGGCCAGAAAAAACCCAGGATCTGGCCAACAAGTATGCGAAAAACGCGAAAGTATGAGCCAGATGATTGCAAATACCAGAACCAACAGAGTCATAACCAGCGTTATCCTCTAAAATACTAATCGGAACCAGCTTTTATTGACTGTTTCAGTCTGGTACCACATTACTACGGGATCCAAACCAGAAAAATCCCAGGATCTGGCCAGCAACTATGCGAAAAACGCGAAAGGACGAGCTAGATGAGGGCAAATACCAGACCTAACCCAGACATAAGCGGCGTTATCCTCCAAAATAGTAATCGCAACCAGGTTTAATTGACAGTTTCGGTGTGGTACCGCGTTACTACGTGATCCAAACCAGAAAAAAGCCAGGATCTGGCCAACAAGTATGCGAACAATGCGAAAGTACGAGCCAGATAATAGCAAATACCAGAACTAACCCAGACACAACCAGCGTTATCCTATAAAATACTTATCGGAACCAGATTAAATTGACTGTTTCGGTTTGGTACCACACTACTACGTGGTCCAAGCCAGAAAAAGGCCAGGATCTGGCCAAAAAGGATGCGAAAAATGCGAAGGTACGAGCCAGATGATGGCAAACACCAGACCTAACCCAGACATAACCGGCGTTATCCTCAAAATATTAATCGGACCCAGGTTTAATTGACCGTTTCAGTGTGGTACCACATTGCTACGGGATCGAAACCAGAAAAAACTCAGGATCTGTCCAACAAGTATGCGAAAAACGCGAAAGTACGAGACACATGACAGCAAATCCTAGACCTATCCGAGACATAACCGGCGGTATCCTCCAAAATATTAATCGCAACCAGGTTTAATTGACCGTTTCGGTGTGGAACCACATTACTACGGGATCCAAACCTGAAGAAACCCAGGATCTGGCCAACAAGTATGCAAATAATGCGAAAGTACGAGCCAGATGAGGGCAAATACCAGACCTAACCCGGACATAACCGGCGTTATCCTCCAAAATAGTAACCGCAACCAGGTTTAATTGACTGTATCGGAATGGTACCGCGTTACTACGTGATGCAAACCAGAAAAAGGCCAGGATCTGGCCAACAAGTATGCGAAAAATGCGAAAGTACGAGCCAGATGATTGCAAATACCAGAACTATCCCAGACATAGCCAGCGTTATCCTCTAAAATATTATTCGCAACCAGGTATAATTTCCTGTTTCAGAGTGGTACCACATTGCTACGTGATCCAGACCAGAAAAAACCCAGGATCTAGCCATCAAGTATGAGAAATATGCGAAAGAATGGGCCTGATGAGAGCAAATCCCAGACCTAACCTAGACCTTACATGCGTTATCCTCTAAAATATTGAGCGAAACCAGGTTTAATGGACTGTTTCAATATGGTACCACACTACTACGTGATCCAAACCAGAAAAAACCCAGGATCTAGCCATCAAGTATGAGAAATATGCGAAAGAATGGGCCTGATGAGAGCAAATCCCAGACCTAACCTAGACCTTACATGCGTCATCCTCTAAAATATTGTGCGAAACCAGGTTTAACTGACTGTTTCGGTGTGGTACCACATTACTACGTGGTCCAAGCCGGAAAAAGGCCAGGATCTGGCCAACAAGTATGCGAAAAGTGCGAAAGTTCGAGCCAGATGAGGGCAAATACCAGACCTAACCCAGACATAACCGGCGTTATCCTCTAAAATATTAATCGGACCCAGGTTTAATTGACTGTTTCGGTGAGGAACCACATTACTACGGGATCCAAGCCAGAAAAATCCCAGGATCTGGCCAACAACTATGCGAAAAACGCGAAAGTACGTGCCAGATGATAACAAATACCAGAACTAACCCAGACATAACCAGTGTTATCCTCTAAAATACTTATCGGAACCAGCTTCTATTGACTGTTTCAGTGTGGTACCACATTACTACGTGGTCCAAGCCATAAATAGTCCAGGATCTGGCCAACAAGTATGCGAAAAATGCGAAAGTTCGAGCCAGATGAGGGCAAATACCAGACCTAACCCAGACATAACCGGCGTTATCCTCTAAAATATTAATCGGACCCAGGTTTAATTGACTGTTTCGGTGAGGAACCACATTACTACGGGATCCAAGCCAGAAAAATCCCAGGATCTGGCCAACAAGTGTGCGAAAAACGCGAAACTATGAGCCAGATGATTGCAAATACCAGAACTGACACAGACATAACCATCGTTATCCTCTAAAATATTTATCGCAAACAGGTTTAATTGACTGTTTCAGTCTGGTACCACATTACTACGGGATCCAAACCAGAAAAATCCCAGGATCTGGCCAGCAACTATGCGAAAAACGCGAAAGGACGAGCTAGATGAGGGCAAATACCAGACCTAACCCAGACATAAGCGGCGTTATCCTCCAAAATAGTAATCGCAACCAGGTTTAATTGACAGTTTCGGTGTGGTACCGCGTTACTACGTGATCCAAACCAGAAAAAAGCCAGGATCTGGCCAACAAGTATGCGAAAAATGCGAAAGTACGAGCCAGATGAGGGCAAATACCAGAACTAACCGAGACATAACCGGCGTTATCCTCTAAAATATTAATCGCAACCAGCTTTAATTGACTGTTTCTGTGTGGAACCACATTACTACGGGATCCAAGCAAGAAAAATCCCAGGATCTGGCCAACAACTACGCGAAAACTCGAAAGTACGAGCCAGATGAAGGCAAATATCAGACCTACCGCAGACATAACCGGCGTTATCGTCCAAAATAGTAATCGCAACCAGGTTTAATTGACTGTTTCGGTGTGGAACCACATTACTACGGGATCCAAGCCAGAAAAATCCCAGGATCTGGCCAACAACTATGCGAAAAACGCGAAAGTACGTGCCAGATGAGGGCAAATACCAGAGCTAACACAGACATAACCGGCGTTATCCTCTAAAATATTAATCGCTACAAGGTTTAATTGACTGTTTCGGTGTGGAACCACATTACTACGGGATCCAAGCCAGAAAAATCCCAGGATCTGGCCAACAACTATGCGAAAAACGCGAAAGTACGAGCCAGATGAGGGCAAATACCAGACCTAACCCAGACATAACCGGCGTTATCCTCTAAAATATTAATCGGACCCAGGTTTAATTGACTGTTTCAGTGTGGTACCACTTTACTACGTGATCCAAACCAGAAAAAGCCCAGCATCAGGCCAACAAGTATGCGAAAAACTCGAAGGTATGTGCCAGATGATGGCAAATACCAGAACTAACCCAGACATAGCCAGCGTTATCCTCTAAAATACTTATCGGAACCAGCTTCTACTGACTGTTTCAGTGTGGTACCACATTACTACGTGATCCAAACCAGAAAAAGCCCAGGATCTGGCCAACAAGTATGCGAAAAACGCGAAAGTATGTGCCAGATGATAGCAAATACCAGAACTAACCCAGACATAACCAGCGTTATCATCTAAAATACTTATCGGAACCAGCTTCTATTGACTGTTTCAGTGTGGTACCACATTACTACGTGATCCAAACCAGAAAAGGGCCAGGATCTGGCCAACAAGTGTGCGAAAAACGCGAAACTATGAGCCAGATGATTGCAAATACCAGAACTGACACAGACATAACCATCGTTATCCTCTAAAATACTAATCGGAACCAGCTTTTATTGACTGTTTCAGTGTGGTACCACATTACTACGGGATACACACCAGAAAATACTCAGGATCTGGCTAACAACTATGCGAAAAACGCAAAAGTACGAGACAGATGACGGCAAATCCTAGACCTAACCGAGACATAACCGGCGTTATCCTCTAAAATATTTATCGCAAACAGGTTTAATTGACTGCTTCAGTGTGGTACCACGTTACTACGAGATCCATACCGGAAAAAGGCCAGGATCTGGCAAACAAGTATGCGAAAAACGCGAAAGTACGAGCCAGATGAGGACAAATCCCAGACCTACCCGAGACATAACCGGCGTTATCCTCTAAAATATTAATCGCATCCTTTTTAATTTACTGTTTCGGTGTGGAACCTCATTACAACGGGATCCAGGCCAGAAAAAACCCAGGATCTGGCCAACAAGTATGCGAAAAACGCGAAAGGACGAGCTAGATGAGGGCAAATACCAGACATAACCCAGACATAACCGGCGTTATACTCCAAAATAGTTATCGCAACCAGGTTTAATTGACTGTTTCGGTGTGGCACCACGTTACTACGTGATCCAAGCCAGAAAAAGGCCAGGATCTGGCCAACAAGTATGCGAAAAATACGAAGGTACGAGCCAGATGATGGCAAATACCAGACCTAACACAGACATAACCGGCGTTATCCTCTAAAATGCTAATCGGAACCAGCTTTTATTGACTGTTTCAGTCTGGTACCACATTACTACGGGATCCAAACCAGAAAAATCCCAGGATCTGGCCAGCAACTATGCGAAAAACGCGAAAGGACGAGCTAGATGAGGGCAAATACCAGACATAACCCAGACATAACCGGCGTTATACTCCAAAATAGTTATCGCAACCAGGTTTAATTGACTGTTTCGGTGTGGCACCGCGTTACTACGTGATCCAAGCCAGAAAAAGGCCAGGATCTGGCCAACAAGTATGCGAAAAATACGAAGGTACGAGCCAGATGATGGCAAATACCAGACCTAACACAGACATAACCGGCGTTATCCTCTAAAATATTAATCGGACCCAGGTTTAATTGAATGTTTCAGTGTGCTACCACATTGCTACGGGATCCAAACCAGAAAAAACTCAGGATCTGGCCAACAAGTATGCGAAAAACGCGAAAGTACGAGACACATGACGGCAAATCCTAGACCTATCCGAGACATAACCGGCGTCATCCTCTAAAATATTAATCGCAACCAGGTTTAACTCTCTGTTTCCGTGTGGAACCACATTACTACGGGATCCAAGCCAGGAAAAGGCCAGGATCTGGCCAACAAGTATGCGAAAAATGCGAAAGTACGAGCCAGATGAGGGCAAATACCAGACCTAACCCAGACATAACCGGCGTTATCCTCTAAAATATTATTCGAAAAAAGGTTTAATTGACTGTTTCAGTGTGGTACCACATTACTGCGTGGTCCAAGCCAGAAGGAGGCCAGGATCTGCCCAACAAGTATGCGGAAAACGAGAAAGTATGAGCCAGATGATTGCAAATACCAGAACTAACCCAGACATAACCAGCGTTATCCTCTAAAATACTAATCGGAACCAGCTTTAATTGACAGTGTGGTACCACATTACTTCGTGATCCAAACCAGAAAAAGGCCAGGATCTGGCCAACAAGTATGCGAAAAATGCGAAGGTACGAGCCAGATGATGGCAAACACCAGACCTAACCCAGACATAACCGGCGTTATCCTCAAAATATTAATCGGACCCAGGTTTAATTGACTGTTTCAGTGTGGTACCACATTGCTACGGGATCGAAACCAGAAAAAACTCAGGATCTGTCCAACAAGTATGCGAAAAACGCGAAAGTACGTGCCAGATGAGGGCAAATACCAGAGCTAACACAGACATAACCGGCGTTATCCTCTAAAATATTAATCGCTACAAGGTTTAATTGACTGTTTCGGTGTGGAACCACATTACTACGGGATCCAAGCCAGAAAAATCCCAGGATCTGGCCAACAACTATGCGAAAAACGCGAAAGTACGAGCCAGATGAGGGCAAATACCAGACCTAACCCAGACATAACCGCCGTTATACTCCAAAATAGTTATCGCAACCAGGTTTAATTGACTGTTTCCGTGTGGTCCCACATTACTACGTGATCCAAACCAGAAAAAGCCCAGGATCAGGCCAACAAGTATGCGAAAAACTCGAAGGTATGTGCCAGATGATTGCAAATACCAGAACTAACAGAGACATAACCAGCGTTATCCTCTAAAATGCTAATCGGAACCAGCTTTTATTGACTGTTTCAGTCTGGTACCACATTACTACGGGATCCAAACCAGAAAAATCCCAGGATCTGGCCAGCAACTATGCGAAAAACGCGAAAGGACGAGCTAGATGAGGGCAAATACCAGACATAACCCAGACATAACCGGCGTTATACTCCAAAATAGTTATCGCAACCAGGTTTAATTGACTGTTTCGGTGTGGCACCGCGTTACTACGTGATCCAAGCCAGAAAAAGGCCAGGATCTGGCCAACAAGTATGCGAAAAATACGAAGGTACGAGCCAGATGATGGCAAATACCAGACCTAACACAGACATAACCGGCGTTATCCTCTAAAATATTAATCGGACCCAGGTTTAATTGAATGTTTCAGTGTGCTACCACATTGCTACGGGATCCAAACCAGAAAAAACTCAGGATCTGGCCAACAAGTATGCGAAAAACGCGAAAGTACGAGACACATGACGGCAAATCCTAGACCTATCCGAGACATAACCGGCGTCATCCTCTAAAATATTTATCGCAACCAGGTTTAACTGTCTGTTTCCGTGTGGAACCACATTACTACGGGATCCAAGCCAGGAAAAGGCCAGGATCTGGCCAACAAGTATGCGAAAAATGCGAAAGTACGAGCCAGATGAGGGCAAATACCAGACCTAACCCAGACATAACCGGCGTTATCCTCTAAAATATTATTCGAAAAAAGGTTTAATTGACTGTTTCAGTGTGGTACCACATTACTGCGTGGTCCAAGCCAGAAGGAGGCCAGGATCTGCCCAACAAGTATGCGGAAAACGAGAAAGTATGAGCCAGATGATTGCAAATACCAGAACTAACCCAGACATAACCAGCGTTATCCTCTAAAATACTAATCGGAACCAGCTTTAATTGACAGTGTGGTACCACATTACTTCGTGATCCAAACCAGAAAAAGGCCAGGATCTGGCAAACAAGTATGCGAAAAATGCGAAGGTACGAGCCAGATGATGGCAAACACCAGACCTAACCCAGACATAACCGGCGTTATCCTCAAAATATTAATCGGATCCAGGTTTAATTGACTGTTTCAGTGTGGTACCACATTGCTACGGGATCGAAACCAGAAAAAACTCAGGATCTGTCCAACAAGTATGCGAAAAACGCGAAAGTACGAGACACATGACAGCAAATCCTAGACCTATCCGAGACATAACCGGCGGTATCCTCCAAAATATTAATCGCAACCAGGTTTAATTGACCGTTTCGGTGTGGAACCACATTACTACGGGATCCAAACCTGAAGAAACCCAGGATCTGGCCAACAAGTATGCAAATAATGCGAAAGTACGAGCCAGATGAGGGCAAATACCAGACCTAACCCAGACATAACCGGCGTTATCCACCAAAATAGTAATCGCAACCAGGTTTAATTGACTGTATCGGAATGGTACCGCGTTACTACGTGATGCAAACCAGAAAAAGGCCAGGATCTGGCCAACAAGTATGCGAAAAATGCGAAAGTACGAGCCAGATGATTGTAAATACCAGACCTAACCGAGACATAACCGGCGTTATCCTCTAAAATATTAATCGCAACCAGGTTTTATTGAGTGTTTCGGTGTGGAACGACATTACTACGTGTTCCAAACCAGAAAAATCCCAGGATCTGGCCAGCAACTATGCGAAAAACGCGAAAGGACGAGCTAGATGAGGGCAAATACCAGACATAACCCAGACATAACCGGCGTTATACTCCAAAATAGTTATCGCAACCAGGTTTAATTGACTGTTTCGGTGTGGCACCGCGTTACTACGTGATCCAAGCCAGAAAAAGGCCAGGATCTGGCCAACAAGTATGCGAAAAATACGAAGGTACGAGCCAGATGATGGCAAATACCAGACCTAACACAGACATAACCGGCGTTATCCTCTAAAATATTAATCGGACCCAGGTTTAATTGAATGTTTCAGTGTGCTACCACATTGCTACGGGATCCAAACCAGAAAAAACTCAGGATCTGGCCAACAAGTATGCGAAAAACGCGAAAGTACGAGACACATGACGGCAAATCCTAGACCTATCCGAGACATAACCGGCGTCATCCTCTAAAATATTTATCGCAACCAGGTTTAACTGTCTGTTTCCGTGTGGAACCACATTACTACGGGATCCAAGCCAGGAAAAGGCCAGGATCTGGCCAACAAGTATGCGAAAAATGCGAAAGTACGAGCCAGATGAGGGCAAATACCAGACCTAACCCAGACATAACCGGCGTTATCCTCTAAAATATTATTCGAAAAAAGGTTTAATTGACTGTTTCAGTGTGGTACCACATTACTGCGTGGTCCAAGCCAGAAGGAGGCCAGGATCTGCCCAACAAGTATGCGGAAAACGAGAAAGTATGAGCCAGATGATTGCAAATACCAGAACTAACCCAGACATAACCAGCGTTATCCTCTAAAATACTAATCGGAACCAGCTTTAATTGACAGTGTGGTACCACATTACTTCGTGATCCAAACCAGAAAAAGGCCAGGATCTGGCAAACAAGTATGCGAAAAATGCGAAGGTACGAGCCAGATGATGGCAAACACCAGACCTAACCCAGACATAACCGGCGTTATCCTCAAAATATTAATCGGATCCAGGTTTAATTGACTGTTTCAGTGTGGTACCACATTGCTACGGGATCGAAACCAGAAAAAACTCAGGATCTGTCCAACAAGTATGCGAAAAACGCGAAAGTACGAGACACATGACAGCAAATCCTAGACCTATCCGAGACATAACCGGCGGTATCCTCCAAAATATTAATCGCAACCAGGTTTAATTGACCGTTTCGGTGTGGAACCACATTACTACGGGATCCAAACCTGAAGAAACCCAGGATCTGGCCAACAAGTATGCAAATAATGCGAAAGTACGAGCCAGATGAGGGCAAATACCAGACCTAACCCAGACATAACCGGCGTTATCCACCAAAATAGTAATCGCAACCAGGTTTAATTGACTGTATCGGAATGGTACCGCGTTACTACGTGATGCAAACCAGAAAAAGGCCAGGATCTGGCCAACAAGTATGCGAAAAATGCGAAAGTACGAGCCAGATGATTGTAAATACCAGACCTAACCGAGACATAACCGGCGTTATCCTCTAAAATATTAATCGCAACCAGGTTTTATTGAGTGTTTCGGTGTGGAACGACATTACTACGTGTTCCAAACCAGAAATATCCCAGGATCTGGCCAACAAGTATGCGAAAAATGCGAAAGTATGTACCTGATGATTGCAAATACCAGAACTAAACCAAACATAACCAGCGTTATCCTCCAAAATATTAATCGCAACCAGGTTTAATTGTCTGTTTCGATTTGGAACCACATTACGACGGGATCCAAGCCACAAAACACCCGAGATCTGGCCAACAAGTACACGACAATTGCGAAAGTATGAGCCAGATGAGGGCAAATACCAGACCTAACCCAGACATAACCGGCGTTATCCTCTAAAATATTATTCGAAACCAGGTTTAATTGACAGTTTCAGTGTGGTACCACATTACTACGTGGTCCAAGCCAGAAGGAGGCCAGGATCTGCCCAACAAGTTTGCGAAAAACGAGAAAGTATGAGCCAGATGATTCCAAATACCAGAACTAACCCAGACATAACCAGCGTTATCCTCTAAAATACTAATCTGAAACAGCTTTTATTGACAGTGTGGTACCACATTACTACGTGGTGCAAGCCAGAAAAAGGCCAGGATCTGAACAACAAGTATGCGAAAAATGCGAAAGTACGAGCCGGATGATTGCTAATACCAGAACTAACCCAAACGTAACCAGCGTTATCCTCCAAACTATTAATCGGAACCAGCTTTTATTGACTGTTTCAGTGTGATACCACAGTACTACGTGATCCAAACCAGAAAAAACCCAGGATCTGCACAACAAGTTTGCGAAAAATGCGATAGTACGAGCCATATGAGGGCAAATACCAGACGTAACCCAGACATAACCGGCGTTATCCTCTAAAATATTAATCGCATCCAGTTCAATTTACTGTTTCGGTGTGGAACCTCATTACAACGGGATCCAGGCCAGAAAAAACCCAGGATCTGGCCAACAAGTATGCGAAAAACGCGAAAGTATGAGCCAGATGATTGCAAATACCAGAACCAATAGAGACATAACCAGCGTTATCCTCTAAAATACTAATCGGAACCAGCTTTTATTGACTGCTTCAGTCTGGTACCACATTACTACGGGATCCAAACCAGAAAAATCCCAGGATCTGGCCAGCAACTATGCGAAAAACGCGAAAGGACGAGCTAGATGAGGGCAAATACCAGACCTAACCCAGACATAAGCGGCGTTATCCTCCAAAATAGTAATCGCAACCAGGTTTAATTGACAGTTTCGGTGTGGTACCGCGTTACTACGTGATCCAAACCAGAAAAAAGCCAGGATCTGGCCAACAAGTATGCGAAAAATGCGAAAGTACGAGCCAGATGAGGGCAAATACCAGAACTAACCGAGACATAACCGGCGTTATCCTCTAAAATATTAATCGCAACCAGCTTTAATTGACTGTTTCTGTGTGGAACCACATTACTACGGGATCCAAGCAAGAAAAATCCCAGGATCTGGCCAACAACTACGCGAAAACTCGAAAGTACGAGCCAGATGAAGGCAAATACCAGACCTACCCCAGACATAACCGGCGTTATCGTCCAAAATAGTAATCGCAACCAGGTTTAATTGACTGTTTCGGTTTGGTACCGCGTTACTACGTGATCCAAACCAGAAAAAAGCCAGGATCTGGCCAACAAGTATGCGAAAAATGCGAAAGTACGAGCCAGATGAGGGCAAATACCAGACCTAACCAAGACATAACCGGCGTTATCCTCTAAAATATTAAACGAACCCAGGTTTAATTGACTGTTTCAGTGTGGTACCACTTTACTACGTGGTCCAAGCCATAAATAGTCCAGGATCTGGCCAACAAGTATGCGAAAAATGCGAAAGTACGAGCCAGATGAGGGCAAATACCAGACCTAACCCAGACATAACCGGCGTTATCCTCTAAAATATTAATCGGACCCAGGTTTAATTGACTGTCTCAGTGTGGTACCACATTACTACGTGGTCCAAGCCATAAATAGTCCAGGATCTGGCCAACAAGTATGCGAAAAATGCGAAAGTTCGAGCCAGATGAGGGCAAATACCAGACCTAACCCAGACATAACCGGCGTTATCCTCTAAAATATTAATCGGACCCAGGTTTAATTGACTGTTTCGGTGAGGAACCACATTACTACGGGATCCAAGCCAGAAAAATCCCAGGATCTGGCCAACAAGTGTGCGAAAAACGCGAAACTATGAGCCAGATGATTGCAAATACCAGAACTGACACAGACATAACCATCGTTATCCTCTAAAATATTTATCGCAAACAGGTTTAATTGACTGTTTCAGTCTGGTACCACATTACTACGGGATCCAAACCAGAAAAATCCCAGGATCTGGCCAGCAACTATGCGAAAAACGCGAAAGGACGAGCTAGATGAGGGCAAATACCAGACCTAACCCAGACATAAGCGGCGTTATCCTCCAAAATAGTAATCGCAACCAGGTTTAATTGACAGTTTCGGTGTGGTACCGCGTTACTACGTGATTCAAACCAGAAAAAAGCCAGGATCTGGCCAACAAGTATGCGAAAAATGCGAAAGTACGAGCCAGATGAGGGCAAATACCAGAACTAACCGAGACATAACCGGCGTTATCCTCTAAAATATTAATCGCAACCAGCTTTAATTGACTGTTTCTGTGTGGAACCACATTACTACGGGATCCAAGCAAGAAAAATCCCAGGATCTGGCCAACAACTACGCGAAAACTCGAAAGTACGAGCCAGATGAAGGCAAATATAAGACCTACCGCAGACATAACCGGCGTTATCGTCCAAAATAGTAATCGCAACCAGGTTTAATTGACTGTTTCGGTGTGGTACCGCGTTACTACGTGATCCAAACCAGAAAAAAGCCAGGATCTGGCCAACAAGTATGCGAAAAATGCGAAAGTACGAGCCAGATGAGGGCAAATACCAGACCTAACCAAGACATAACCGGCGTTATCCTCTAAAATATTAAACGAACCCAGGTTTAATTGACTGTTTCAGTGTGGTACCACTTTACTACGTGGTCCAAGCCATAAATAGTCCAGGATCTGGCCAACAAGTATGCGAAAAATGCGAAAGTACGAGCCAGATGAGGGCAAATACCAGACCTAACCCAGACATAACCGGCGTTATGCTCTAAAATATTAATCGGACCCAGGTTTAATTGACTGTTTCAGTGTGGTACCACTTTACTACGTGCTCCAAGCCAGACAAAGGCCAGGATCTGGCCAACAAGTATGCGACAAATGCGAAAGTTCGAGCCAGATGAGGGCAAATACCAGACCTAACCCAGACATAACCGGCGTTATCCTCTAAAATATTAATCGGACCCAGGTTTAATTGACTGTTTCGGTGTGGAACCACATTACTACGGGATCCAAGCCAGAAAAATCCCAGGATCTGGCCAACAACTATGCGAAAAACGCGAAAGTACGTGCCAGATGAGGGCAAATACCAGAGCTAACACAGACATAACCGGCGTTATCGTCCAAAATAGTAATCGCAACCAGGTTTAATTGACTGTTTCGGTTTGGTACCGCGTTACTACGTGATCCAAACCAGAAAAAAGCCAGGATCTGGCCAACAAGTATGCGAAAAATGCGAAAGTACGAGCCAGATGAGGGCAAATACCAGACCTAACCAAGACATAACCGGCGTTATCCTCTAAAATATTAAACGAACCCAGGTTTAATTGACTGTTTCAGTGTGGTACCACTTTACTACGTGGTCCAAGCCATAAATAGTCCAGGATCTGGCCAACAAGTATGCGAAAAATGCGAAAGTACGAGACAGATGAGGGCAAATACCAGACCTAACCCAGACATAACCGGCGTTATCCTCTAAAATATTAATGGGACCCAGGTTTAATTGACTGTTTCAGTGTGGTACCACATTACTACGTGGTCCAAGCCATAAATAGTCCAGGATCTGGCCAACAAGTATGCGAAAAATGCGAAAGTTCGAGCCAGATGAGGGCAAATACCAGACCTAACCCAGACATAACCGGCGTTATCCTCTAAAATATTAATCGGACCCAGGTTTAATTGACTGTTTCGGTGAGGAACCACATTACTACGGGATCCAAGCCAGAAAAATCCCAGGATCTGGCCAACAAGTGTGCGAAAAACGCGAAACTATGAGCCAGATGATTGCAAATACCAGAACTGACACAGACATAACCATCGTTATCCTCTAAAATATTTATCGCAAACAGGTTTAATTGACTGTTTCAGTCTGGTACCACATTACTACGGGATCCAAACCAGAAAAATCCCAGGATCTGGCCAGCAACTATGCGAAAAACGCGAAAGGACGAGCTAGATGAGGGCAAATACCAGACCTAACCCAGACATAAGCGGCGTTATCCTCCAAAATAGTAATCGCAACCAGGTTTAATTGACAGTTTCGGTGTGGTACCGCGTTACTACGTGATCCAAACCAGAAAAAAGCCAGGATCTGGCCAACAAGTATGCGAAAAATGCGAAAGTACGAGCCAGATGAGGGCAAATACCAGAACTAACCGAGACATAACCGGCGTTATCCTCTAAAATATTAATCGCAACCAGCTTTAATTGACTGTTTCTGTGTGGAACCACATTACTACGGGATCCAAGCAAGAAAAATCCCAGGATCTGGCCAACAACTACGCGAAAACTCGAAAGTACGAGCCAGATGAAGGCAAATATAAGACCTACCGCAGACATAACCGGCGTTATCGTCCAAAATAGTAATCGCAACCAGGTTTAATTGACTGTTTCGGTGTGGTACCGCGTTACTACGTGATCCAAGCCATAAATAGTCCAGGATCGGGCCAACAAGTATGCGAAAAATGCGAAAGTACGAGCCAGATGAGGGCAAATACCAGACCTAACCAAGACATAACCGGCGTTATCCTCTAAAATATTAAACGAACCCAGGTTTAATTGACTGTTTCAGTGTGGTACCACTTTACTACGTGGTCCAAGCCATAAATAGTCCAGGATCTGGCCAACAAGTATGCGAAAAATGCGAAAGTACGAGCCAGATGAGGGCAAATACCAGACCTAACCCAGACATAACCGGCGTTATCCTCTAAAATATTAATCGGACCCAGGTTTAATTGACTGTTTCAGTGTGGTACCACTTTACTACGTGCTCCAAGCCACACAAAGGCCAGGATCTGGCCAACAAGTATGCGACAAATGCGAAAGTTCGAGCCAGATGAGGGCAAATATCAGACCTAACCCAGACATAACCGGCGTTATCCTCTAAAATATTAATCGGACCCAGGTTTAATTGACTGTTTCGGTGTGGAACCACATTACTACGGGATCCAAGCCAGAAAAATCCCAGGATCTGGCCAACAACTATGCGAAAAACGCGAAAGTACGTGCCAGATGAGGGCAAATACCAGAGCTAACACAGACATAACCGGCGTTATCCTCTAAAATATTAATCGCTACAAGGTTTAATTGACTGTTTCGGTGTGGAACCACATTACTACGGGATCCAAGCCAGAAAAATCCCAGGATCTGGCCAACAACTATGCGAAAAACGCGAAAGTACGAGCCAGATGAGGGCAAATACCAGACCTAACCCAGACATAACCGCCGTTATACTCCAAAATAGTTATCGCAACCAGGTTTAATTGACTGTTTCAGTGTGGTACCACATTGCTACGGGATCGAAACCAGAAAAAACTCAGGATCAGGCCAACAAGTATGCGAAAAACTCGAAAGTACGAGACACATGACAGCAAATCCTAGACCTATCCGAGACATAACCGGCGGTATCCTCCAAAATATTAATCGCAACCAGGTTTAATTGACCGTTTCGGTGTGGAACCACATTACTACGGGATCCAAACCTGAAGAAACCCAGGATCTGGCCAACAAGTATGCAAATAATGCGAAAGTACGAGCCAGATGAGGGCAAATACCAGACCTAATCCAGACATAACCGGCGTTATCCTCCAAAATAGTAATCGCAACCAGGTTTAATTGACTGTATCGGAATGGTACCGCGTTACTACGTGATGCAAACCAGAAAAAGGCCAGGATCTGGCCAACAAGTATGCGAAAAATGCGAAAGTACGAGCCAGATGATTGCAAATACCAGAACTATCCCAGACATAGCCAGCGTTATCCTCTAAAATATTATTCGCAACCAGGTATAATTTCCTGTTTCAGAGTGGTACCACATTACTACGTGATCCAGACCAGAAAAAACCCAGGATCAGGCCAACAAGTATGCGAAAAACTCGAAAGTACGAGACACATGACAGCAAATCCTAGACCTATCCGAGACATAACCGGCGGTATCCTCCAAAATATTAATCGCAACCAGGTTTAATTGACCGTTTCGGTGTGGAACCACATTACTACGGGATCCAAACCTGAAGAAACCCAGGATCTGGCCAACAAGTATGAGAAATATGCGAAAGAATGAGCCTGATGAGAGCAAATCCCAGACCTAACCTAGACCTTACATGCGTTATCCTCTAAAATATTAATCGCAACCAGGTTTAACTGACTGTTTCGGTGTGGTACCACATTACTACGTGGTCCAAGCCGGAAAAAGGCCAGGATCTGGCCAACAAGTATGCGAAAAACGCGAAAGTATGAGCCAGATGATTGTAAATACCAGACCTAACCGAGACATAACCGGCGTTATCCTCTAAAATATTAATCGCAACCAGGTTTTATTGAGTGTTTCGGTGTGGAACGACATTACTACGTGATCCAAACCAGAAATATCCCAGGATCTGGCCAACAAGTATGCGAAAAATGCGAAAGTATGTAAAAGATGATTGCAAATACCAGAACTAAACCAAACATAACCAGCGTTATCCTCCAAAATATTAATCGCAACCAGGTTTAATTGTCTGTTTCGATTTGGAACCACATTACGACGGGATCCAAGCCACAAAACACCCGAGATCTGGCCAACAAGTACACGACAATTGCGAAAGTATGAGCCAGATGAGGGCAAATACCAGACCTAACCCAGACATAACCGGCGTTATCCTCTAAAATATTATTCGAAACCAGGTTTAATTGACAGTTTCAGTGTGGTACCACATTACTACGTGGTCCAAGCCAGAAGGAGGCCAGGATCTGCCCAACAAGTTTGCGAAAAACGAGAAAGTATGAGCCAGATGATTGCAAATACCAGAACTAACCCAGACATAACCAGCGTTATCCTCTAAAATACTAATCTGAACCAGCTTTTATTGACAGTGTGGTACCACATTACTACGTGGTGCAAGCCAGAAAAAGGCCAGGATCTGAACAACAAGTATGCGAAAAATGCGAAAGTATGAGCCAGATGATTGCAAATACCAGAACCAATAGAGACATAACCAGCGTTATCCTCTCAAATACTAATCGGAACCAGCTTTTATTGACTGTTTCAGTCTGGTACCACATTACTACGGGATCCAAACCAGAAAAATCCCAGGATCTGGCCAGCAACTATGCGAAAAACGCGAAAGGACGAGCTAGATGAGGGCAAATACCAGACCTAACCCAGACATAAGCGGCGTTATCCTCCAAAATAGTAATCGCAACCAGGTTTAATTGACAGTTTCGGTGTGGTACCGCGTTACTACGTGATTCAAACCAGAAAAAAGCCAGGATCTGGCCAACAAGTATGCGAAAAATGCGAAAGTACGAGCCAGATGAGGGCAAATACCAGAACTAACCGAGACATAACCGGCGTTATCCTCTAAAATATTAATCGCAACCAGCTTTAATTGACTGTTTCTGTGTGGAACCACATTACTTCGGGATCCAAGCAAGAAAAATCCCAGGATCTGGCCAACAACTACGCGAAAACTCGAAAGTACGAGCCAGATGAAGGCAAATACCAGACCTACCCCAGACATAACCGGCGTTATCGTCCAAAATAGTAATCGCAACCAGGTTTAATTGACTGTTTCGGTTTGGTACCGCGTTACTACGTGATCCAAACCAGAAAAAAGCCAGGATCTGGCCAACAAGTATGCGAAAAATGCGAAAGTACGAGCCAGATGAGGGCAAATACCAGACCTAACCAAGACATAACCGGCGTTATCCTCTAAAATATTAAACGAACCCAGGTTTAATTGACTGTTTCAGTGTGGTACCACTTTACTACGTGGTCCAAGCCATAAATAGTCCAGGATCTGGCCAACAAGTATGCGAAAAATGCGAAAGTACGAGCCAGATGAGGGCAAATACCAGACCTAACCCAGACATAACCGGCGTTATCCTCTAAAATATTCATCGGACCCAGGTTTAATTGACTGTTTCAGTGTGGTACCACTTTACTACGTGCTCCAAGCCAGACAAAGGCCAGGATCTGGCCAACAAGTATGCGAAAAACGCGAAAGTACGTGCCAGATGAGGGCAAATACCAGAGCTAACACAGACATAACCGGCGTTATCCTCTAAAATATTAATCGCTACAAGGTTTAATTGACTGTTTCGGTGTGGAACCACATTACTACGGGATCCAAGCCAGAAAAATCCCAGGATCTGGCCAACAACTATGCGAAAAACGCGAAAGTACGAGCCAGATGAGGGCAAATACCAGACCTAACCCAGACATAACCGGCGTTATCCTCTAAAATATTAATCGGACCCAGGTTTAATTGACTGTTTCAGTGTGGTACCACTTTACTACGTGATCCAAACCAGAAAAAGCCCAGGATCAGGCCAACAAGTATGCGAAAAACTCGAAGGTATGTGCCAGATGATGGCAAATACCAGAACTAACCCAGACATAGCCAGCGTTATCCTCTAAAATACTTATCGGAACCAGCTTCTACTGACTGTTTCAGTGTGGTACCACATTACTACGTGATCCAAACCAGAAAAAGCCCAGGATCTGGCCAACAAGTATGCGAAAAACGCGAAAGTATGTGCCAGATGATAGCAAATACCAGAACTAACCCAGACATAACCAGCGTTATCATCTAAAATACTTATCGGAACCAGCTTCTATTGACTGTTTCAGTGTGGTACCACATTACTACGTGATCCAAACCAGAAAAGGGCCAGGATCTGGCCAACAAGTGTGCGAAAAACGCGAAACTATGAGCCAGATGATTGCAAATACCAGAACTGACACAGACATAACCATCGTTATCCTCTAAAATACTAATCGGAACCAGCTTTTATTGACTGTTTCAGTGTGGTACAACATTACTACGGGATACACACCAGAAAATACTCAGGATCTGGCCAACAACTATGCGAAAAACGCAAAAGTACGAGACAGATGACGGCAAATCCTAGACCTAACCGAGACATAACCATCGTTATCCTCTAAAATACTTATCGGAACCAGCTTCTACTGACTGTTTCAGTGTGGTACCACATTACTACGAGTTCCATACCGGAAAAAGGCCAGGATCTGGCAAACAAGTATGCGAAAAACGCGAAAGTACGAGCCAGATGAGGACAAATCCCAGACCTACCCGAGACATAACCGGCGTTATCCTCTAAAATATTAATCGCATCCTTTTTAATTTACTGTTTCGGTGTGGAACCTCATTACAACGGGATCCAGGCCAGAAAAAACCCAGGATCTGGCCAACAAGTATGCGAAAAACGCGAAAGTACGAGCCAGATGATGGCAAATACCAGACCTAACACAGACATAACCGGCGTTATCCTCTAAAATATTAATCGGACCCAGGTTTAATTGAATGTTTCAGTGTGCTACCACATTGCTACGGGATACACACCAGAAAATACTCAGGATCTGGCCAACAACTATGCGAAAAACGCAAAAGTACGAGACAGATGACGGCAAATCCTAGACCTAACCGAGACATAACCGGCGTTATCCTCTAAAATGATAATCGGAACCAGCTTTTATTGACTGTTTCAGTCTGGTACCACATTACTACGGGATCCAAACCAGAAAAATCCCAGGATCTGGCTAGCAACTATGCGAAAAACGCGAAAGGACGAGCTAGATGAGGGCAAATACCAGACCTAACCCAGACATAACCGGCGTTATACTCCAAAATAGTTATCGCAACCAGGTTTAATTGACTGTTTCGGTGTGGCACCGCGTTACTACGTGATCCAAGCCAGAAAAAGGCCAGGATCTGGCCAACAAGTATGCGAAAAATGCGAAGGTACGAGCCAGATGATGGCAAATACCAGACCTAACACAGACATAACCGGCGTTATCCTCTAAAATATTAATCGGACCCAGGTTTAATTGAATGTTTCAGTGTGCTACCACATTGCTACGGGATCCAAACCAGAAAAAACTCAGGATCTGGCCAACAAGTATGCGAAAAACGCCAAAGTACGAGACACATGACGGCAAATCCTAGACCTATCCGAGACATAACCGGCGTCATCCTCTCAAATATTAATCGCAACCAGGTCTAACTGTCTGTTTCCGTGTGGAACCACATTACTACGGGATCCAAGCCAGGAAAAGGCCAGGATCTGGCCAACAAGTATGCGAAAAATGCGAAAGTACGAGCCAGATGAGGGCAAATACCAGACCTAACCCAGACATAACCGGCGTTATCCTCTAAAATATTATTCGAAAAAAGGTTTAATTGACTGTTTCAGTGTGGTACCACATTACTGCGTGGTCCAAGCCAGAAGGAGGCCAGGATCTGCCCAACAAGTATGCGGAAAACGAGAAAGTATGAGCCAGATGATTGCAAATACCAGAACTAACCCAGACATAACCAGCGTTATCCTCTAAAATACTAATCGGAACCAGCTTTAATTGACAGTGTGGTACCACATTACTTCGTGATCCAAACCAGAAAAGTGCCAGGACCTGGCCAACAAGTATGCGAAAAATGCGAAGGTACGAGCCAGATGATGGCAAACACCAGACCTAACCCAGACATAACCGGCGTTATCCTCAAAATGTTAATCGGACCCAGGTTTAATTGACTGTTTCAGTGTGGTACCACATTGCTACGGGATCGAAACCAGAAAAAACTCAGGATCTGTCCAACAAGTATGCGAAAAACGCGAAAGTACGAGACACATGACAGCAAATCCTAGACCTATCCGAGACATAACCGGCGGTATCCTCCAAAATATTAATCGCAACCAGGTTTAATTGACCGTTTCGGTGTGGAACCACATTACTACGGGATCCAAACCTGAAGAAACCCAGGATCTGGCCAACAAGTATGCGAATAATGCGAAAGTACGAGCCAGATGAGGGCAAATACCAGACCTAACCCAGACATAACCGGCGTTATCCTCCAAAATAGTAATCGCAACCAGGTTTAATTGACTGTATCGGAGTGGTACCGCGTTACTACGCGATGCAAACCAGAAAAAGGCCAGGATCTGGCCAACAAGTATGCGAAAAATGCGAAAGTACGAGCCAGATGATTGCAAATACCAGAACTATCCCAGACATAGCCAGCGTTATCCTCTAAAATATTATTCGCAACCAGGTATAATTTCCTGTTTCAGAGTGGTACCACATTACTACGTGATCCAGACCAGAAAAAACCCAGGATCTAGCCATCAAGTATGAGAAATATGCGAAAGAATGAGCCTGATGAGAGCAAATCCCAGACCTAAGCTAGAGCTTACATGCGTTATCCTCTAAAATATTGAGCGAAACCAGGTTTAATGGACTGTTTCAATGTGGTACCACACTACTACGTGATCCAAACCAGAAAAAACCCAGGATCTAGCCATCAAGTATGAGAAATATGCGAAAGAATGGGCCTGATGAGAGCAAATCCCAGACCTAACCTCGACCTTACATGCGTCATCCTCTAAAATATTGTGCGAAACCAGGTTTACCTGACTGTTTCGGTGTGGTACCACATTACTACGTGGTCCAAGCCGGAAAAAGGCCAGGATCTGGCCAACAAGAATGCGAAAAGTGCGAAAGTACGAGCCAGATGAGGGGAAGTGCCAGACCTAACCGAGACGTAACCGGCGTTATCCTCTAAAATATTAATCGCAAAAAGGTTTATATACTGTTTCGGTGTGGTACCGCATTACTACGTGATCCAAACCAGAAATATCCCAGGATCTGGCCAACAAGTATGCGAAAAATGCGAAAGTATGTGCCTGGCGATTGCAAATACCAGAACTAACCCAAGCATTACCAGCGTTATCCTCCAAAATATTAATCGCAACCAGGTTTAATTGACCGTTTCGGTGTGGAACCACATTACTACGGGATCCAAACCTGAGGAAACCCAGGATCTGGCCAACAAGTATGCGAAAAACCCGAAAGTATGAGCCAGATGATTGTAAATACCAGACCTAACCGAGACATAACCGGCGTTATCCTCTAAAATATTAATCGAAACCAGGTTTAATTGACAGTTTCAGTGTGGTACCACATTACTACGTGGTCCAAGCCAGAAGGAGGCCAGGATCTGCCCAACAAGTTTGCGAAAAACGAGAAAGTATGAGCCAGATGATTGCAAATACCAGAACTAACCCAGACATAACCAGCGTTATCCTCTAAAATACTAATCTGAACCAGCTTTTATTGACAGTGTGGTACCACATTACTACGTGGTGCAAGCCAGAAAAAGGCCAGGATCTGGCCAACAAGTATGCGAAAAATGCGAAAGTATGTGCCTGATGATTGCAAATACCAGAACTAAACCAAACATAACCAGCGTTATCCTCCAAAATATTAATCGCAACCAGGTTTAATTGTCTGTTTCGATGTGGAACCACATTACGACGGGATCCAAGCCACAGAGCACCCGAGATCTGGCCAACAAGTACACGACAATTGCGAAAGTATGAGCCAGATGAGGGCAAATACCAGACCTAACCCAGACATAACCGGCGTTATCCTCTAAAATATTATTCGAAACCAGGTTTAATTGACAGTTTCAGTGTGGTACCACATTACTACGTGGTCCAAGCCAGAAGGAGGCCAGGATCTGCCCAACAAGTTTGCGAAAAACGAGAAAGTATGAGCCAGATGATTGCAAATACCAGAACTAACCCAGACATAACCAGCGTTATCCTCTAAAATACTAATCTGAACCAGCTTTTATTGACAGTGTGGTACCACATTACTACGTGGTGCAAGCCAGAAAAAGGCCAGGATCTGAACAACAAGTATGCGAAGAATGCGAAAGTACGAGCCGGATGATTGCTAATACCAGAACTAACCCAAACGTAACCAGCGTTATCCTCCAAACTATTAATCGGAACCAGCTTTTATTGACTGTTTCAGTGTGATACCACAGTACTACGTGATCCAAACCAGAAAAAACCCAGGATCTGCACAACAAGTTTGCGAAAAATGCGATAGTACGAGCCATATGAGGGCAAATACCAGACGTAACCCAGACATAACCGGCGTTATCCTCTAAAATATTAATCGGAACCAGGTTTAATTGACTGTTTCAGTGTGGTACCACATTACTGCCATGTCAAAGCCAGAAAAAGGCAAGGATCTGCCCAACAAGTATGCGAAAAACGCGAAAGTATAAGCCAGATGATTGCAAATACCAGACCTAACCTAGACATAACCGGCGTTATCATCTAAAATATTAATCGCAACCAGGTTTAACTGACTGTTTCGGTGTGGTACCACATTACTACGTGGTCCAAGCCGGAAATAGGCCAGGATATGGCCAACAAGTATGCGAAAAGTGCGATAGTACGAGCCAGATGAGGGGAAATCCCAGACCTAACCGAGACATAACCGGCGTTATCCTCTAAAATAATAAGCGCAACCGGCTTTAATTGACTGTTTCGGTGTGGTACCGCATTACTACGTGATCCAAACCAGAAAAGGGCCAGGATCTGGCCAACAAGTATGCGAAAAACGAGAAAGAATGAGCCAGATGATTGCTAATACCAGAACTAACCCATACATAACCAGCGTTATCCTCCAAAATATTAATCGCAAAAAGGTTTAGTTGACTGTTTCGGTGTGGTACCGCATTACTACGTGATGCAAACCAGAAATATCCCAGGATCTGCCCAACAAATATGCGAAAAACGAGAAAGAATGAGCCGGATGATTGCAAATACCAGAACTAACCCAGACATAACCAGCGTTATCCCCTAAAATATTAATCGGAACCAGGTTTAATTGACTGCTTCGGTATGGTACCGCATTACTACGTGATCCAAACCAGAATAAGGCCAGGATCTGGCCAACAAGTAAGCGAAAAATGCGAAAGTACGAGCCATATGAGGGCAAATACCAGACGTAACCCAGACATAACCGGCGTTATCCTCTAAAATATTAATCGAAACCAGGTTTAATTGACTGTTCCAGTGTAGTACCACATTACTACGTGGTCCAAGCCAGAAAAAGGCCAGGATCTGGCCAACAAGTATGCGAAAAATGCGAAAGTACGATCCAGATGAGGGCAAATACCAGACCTAACCTAGACATAACCGGCGTTATCCTATAAAATAGTAATCGGAACCAGGTTTAATTGACTGTTTCAGTGTGGTACCACATTACTACGTGGTCCAAGCCAGAAAAAGGCCAGGATCTGGCCAACAAGTATGCGAAAAATGCGAATGTACGAGCCAGATGAGGGCAAATCCCAGACCTAACCGAGACATAACCTTCGTTATCCTCTAAAATATTAATCGCAACCAGGATTAATTGACTGTTTCGGTGTGGTATCACATTACTACGTGGGCCAAACCAGAAAAAAGCCAGGATCCGGCCAACAAGAATGCGAAAAATGCGAAAGTTCGAGCCAGATGTGGACAAATCCCAGAACTACCCGAGACATATCCGGCGTTATCCTCTAAAATATTAATCGCAACCAGGTTTAGTTGACTGTTTCGGTGTGTTACCGCATTACTACGTGATCCAAACCAGAAAAGTGCCAGGACCTGGCCAACAAGTATGCGGAAAATGCGAAAGGACGAGCCAGATGAGGGCAAATACCAGACCTAACCTATACATAACCGGCGTTATCCTCTAAAATATTAATCGCAACCAGGATTATTTGACTGTTTCGGTGTGGTACCGCATTACTACGTGATCCAAACCAGAAAAAGGCCTGGATCTGGCCATCAAGTATGCGAAAAATGCGAAAGTACGAGCCAGATGAGGGCAAATACCAGACGTAACCCAGACATAACCGGCGTTATCCTCTAAAATATTAATCGGAACCAGGTTTAATTGACTGTTTCAGTGTGGTACCACATTACTACGTGGTCCAAGCCAGAAGAAGGCCAGGATCTGGCCAACAAGTATGCGAAAAATGCGAAAGTACGAGCCAGATGAGGGCAAATCCCAGAACTAACCCAGACATAACCGGCGTTATCCTATAAAATATTAATCGGAACCAGGTTTAATTGACTGTTTCAGTGTGGTACCACATTACTACGTGGTCCAGAAAAAGGCCAGGATCTGGCAAACAAGTATGCGAAAAATGCGAATGTACGAGCCAGATGAGGGCAAATCCCAGACCTAACCGAGACATAACCTTGGTTATCCTCTAAAATATTAATCGCAATCAGGATTAATTGACAGTTTCGGTGTGGTATCACATTACTACGTGGTCCAAGCCAGAAAAGGGCCAGGATCTGGCCATCAAGTATGCGAAAAATGCGAAAGTACGAGCCAGATGAGGGCAAATACCAGACCTAACCTATACATAACCGGCGTTATCCTCTAAAATATTAATCGCAACCAGGATTATTTGACTGCTTCGGTGTGGTACCGCATTACTACGGGATCCAAACCAGAAAAAGGCCAGGATCTGGCCATCAAGTATGCGAAAAATGCGAAAGTACGAGCCAGATGAGGGCAAATACCAAACCTAACCCAGACATCACGGGCGTTATCCACTAAAAAATTAATCGCAACCAGGTTTAATTGACCGTTTCGGAGTGGAACCACATTACTGCGGGATCCAAACCTGAAGAAACCCAGGATCTGGCCAACAAGTATGCGAAATACGCGACAGTATGAGCCAGATGATTGTAAATACCAGACCTAACCGAGACATAACCGGCGTTATCCTCTAAAATATTAATCGCAACCAGGTTTTGTTTGACTGTTTCGGGGTGGTACCGCATTACTACGTGATGCAAACCAGAAATATCCCAGGATCTGGCCAACAAGTATGCGAAAAATGCGAAAGTATGTGCCTGATGATTGCAAATACCAGAACTAACCCAAACATAACGAGCGTTATCCTCCAAAATATTAATCGCAACCAGGTTTAATTGACTGTTTCGATGTGGAACCACATTACGACGGGATCCAAGCCACAAAACACCCGAGATCTGGCCAACAAGTACACGAAAATTGCGAAAGTATGAGCCGGATGATTGCAAATACCAGAACTAACCCAGACATAACCAGCGTTATCCTCTAAAATATTAATCGGAACCAGGTTTAATTGACTGTTTCGGTGTGGTACCGCATTACTACGTGATCCAAACCAGAAAAAGGCCAGGATCTGGCCAACAAGTAAGCGAAAAATGCGAAAGTACGAGCCATATGAGGGCAAATACCAGACGTAACCCAGATATAACCGGCGTTATCCTCTAAAATATTAATCGGAACCAGGTTTAATTGACTGTTTCAGTGTGGTACCACATTACTACGTGGTCCAAGCTAGAAAAAGGCCTGGATCTGGCCAACAAGTATGCGAAAAATGCGAAAGTACGAGCCAGATGAGGGCAAATACCAGAACTAACCCAGACATTACCGGCGTTATCCTCTAAAATACAAATCGGAACCAGGTTTAATTGACTGTTTCGGTGTGGTACCGCGTTACGACGTGATCCAAGCCAGAAAAAACCCAGGATCTGCCCAACAAGTATGCGAAAAACGCGAAAGTATGAGCCAGATGATTGCAATTGCCAGAACTAACGCAGACATAACCAGCGTTATCCTCTAAAATACTAATCGGAACCTGCTTTTATTGACAGTGTGGTACCACATTACTACGTGATCGAAGCCAGAAAAAGCCCAGGATCTGCCCAACAAGTATGGGAAAAGCGCGAAAGTATGAGCCAGATGATAGCAAATACCAGAACTATCCCAGACATAACCAGCGTTATCCTCTAAAATACTTATCGGAACCAGCTTCTATTGACCGTTTCAGTGTGGTACCTCATTACTACGTGATCCAAACCAGAAAAAGCCCAGGATCTGGCCAACAAGTATGCGAAAAACGCGAAAGTATGTGCCAGATGATAGCAAATACCAGAACTAACCCAGACATAACCAGCGTTATCCTCTAAAATACTTATCGGAACTAGCTTCTATTGACTGTTTCAGTGTGGTACCGCATTACTACGGGATCCAAACCAGAAAAAACTCAGGATCTGGCCAACAGGTATGCGAAAAACGCGAAAGTACGAGCCAGATGAGGGCAAATTCCAGACCTAACTCAGACATAACCGGCGTTATCTTCTAAAATATTAATCGCAACCAGGTTTAATTGACTGTTCCGGTGTGGAACCACATTACTACGGGATCCAGACCAGAAAAATCCCAGGATCTGACCAAAAACTATGCGAAAAACGCGAAAGTACGAGCCAGATGAGGGCATATACCAGACCTAACCCAGACATAACCGGCGATATCCTCTAAAATATTTATCGCGAACATGTTTAATTGACTGCTTCAGTGTGGTACCACATTACTACGTGATCCAAACCAAAAAATCCCTGGATCTGGCCAACAAGTGTGCGAAATACGCGAAAGTATGAGCCAGATGATTGCAAATACCAGAAATAACACAGACATAACCAGCGTTATCCTCTAAAATACTGTTGCGACGGTATGAAGATGCCGCGCAATACCGCGAAATTGCATCGTCGCAATGGTGTGAAGAGGCTTCGCGATGAAGTGAAGCTGCCACACGAAAACGAGCGGATGCGAGATCCCGAGCCTTCCGGTTGCTGAGAGACCGGAAACGATTTGAAGATTAGAATTACGACAGATCGCAAGGCGAACAGACGTATTGAAAAGCACTGTTGTTAATAAAGTTCCCAGTTTACATTAGTTTGTTACGTTGTGCTGTTTTAATTGTGTTGAGACAATAGAAGGCGAGCGACGAGCAATACTCCCCGGCGCAACAGTGGTGCCAGAAGCGGGATGTTGACCCGATCTACCGCCGGGGAGGGAGAGGCCGTTCCTTCCTTGGAACTGTTGTTCGAGGGCCTGCAGAGGAGCCTCGCGGCGCAGTTCCAGGAGCAGCAGAGAACTTTCGAGTCCAGGTGGGAAGAGGATCGGAAGCGGACCGAAGAGAGGCAGGCCGCGAAGGAGGCTGCCGCTTCGGCGAAGGAGGCTGCTGTGGAAGGAAGGATAAGGGCCATGGAAGACCGTTATCAGGTGCTTGCGGAGAATTTTAAAAGTGTGATCGATAACCTGTCGGCCGCGGCGTTCCGTAGCGAGGATCGCGAGTCCAGGCTTGTTAATAATTTTGTTAGGGATAATCCTGTTGTTGCTGGACTCGCGATGCCTTCCACTTCACAGTCGGCTCCTCCGTTGGAAGCGACTGGTGGATTTCTGGGGTACGTCCTGAAACCACCAGCGTTTGATGGGGAAACTTGTTGGAAGGAGTACCGGGTGCAATTCGAGGCGATTGCGAAGGCGAATGGATGGAATGCACCCAGGAAGGCCTTGGCCTTGGTCGCATGTCTGGAGGGGCCCGCTCGGAGTGTTTTGACTACCCTTTCCGAGGAGTCGCGTTGTGATTTTGGTGTCTTGGTTTCCGCTTTGGAGTTCCGTTTCGGAACCAAGAATTTCGCGAATCTAAATTACGTGAAATTCCAAAATTATACTCAACGGAAGGGGGAGTCGATTTCTGATTTGGCTTCGGAGATTGAGAGGTTGGCGCAGGCTTCCTTTTGTGATTGTCCAATGGAAGTCAGGGATAAGCTGGCCGCCTCTCAGTTTGTCTCCGCCCTGGCCAATGAGGAAATGAGGAGGACGCTGAGGCTAGGCGGTTTCACTACTCTCAGGGCGGCTGTGATCAGAGCCCTGGAGATTGAGGCCGTCGAGTCTGTGGCCCCTGGTCCTTGCCGTGTTAAGGACTGCATTCAGGGTGTCACTTGTTTTCCCAAGGGAAAGTTGGAGAAGAGGACTGCTGGGAAGCCGGTCTCGGAGTGCTGGAACTGCGGACAGGAGGGACATTTACAGCGGAACTGCCCGAGGAAGAGGAGGAGAGAAGAGGCCCCCTAGAAGAAGGGAAACTGGAAGAAGTTGGCGTAGTGGGGCTCCCGCCGACTTCGTCTTCATCCGCCCCCGTCGTGCGCAGGATCGCTGTCAGGGATTGTTCTTCCGTCGAGGAGGGAGAGTCTCGCAAGTGGAGATATCCGGACGAAGAAGAGGATACACCGGAAAAGGGGACTGAATGCGAAAGACCCATGGAGTGTTGGAACTGCGGGGAAACGGGACCTATGCGGTGGAATTGCCCCAGGAAGTACCAGCAGAAGGCGGCGTAGAAGGAGAATTGTTCCGCGTTGAAGGAATCGCCGAGATGATTTGGAAAATGAATCATCGTCATGGTCAACTGACTGCAATGGAAGGACCTTTTAAGAAGGGAAGAGGAGTACCCTTTGGAGGGATAAGGCTCGCCGGAGCACCTTCTCAGGGGATGGCGCTCGGCGGGGCATCTTTTGGAAGGATAGGGTTCGTGGGAGCACCTTTCGAAGGGATAAGGCTCGTCGCAGCACTCTTTGAAGGGATAGGGCTCGCCAGAGCACCTTCTGGAGGGATGGCGCTCGTCGGGGCATCTTTCGGAAGGATAGGGCTTATGGGAGCACCTTCTGAAGGGAAAGCGCTGTATGTTATGGGTTCCCTGCCAAGGTCTGTGCTGAAGGTGACAACAAGAAGGCGATGTGAAGAATCGGCTGGATAAGTTGGGTTTCCGTATAGTCCGTTTCCAGAAGTCCAAACCAAGGGTTGAGCATATGAATCGACTGGCTCGGTACGATTCACGAGACGCCCCCTGCGAAGATATTGCGAGGTGAGGATCGAGGAAGATGGCCGACATCTTCGCCCAAGAAGAGGACGTTTCATCGCAGAAGGCGAGGATCGGGTTTTCCTACCGGCCGCGGAGGACTCTCCATTTCCGCAGGTCAGAACGGCCGGGGAAGTGCGATTCTACCCGGGGAGGGTCGCCCCCCAGTCATGCTCGACTCTAATAGCGGAGTGGGGCACAGACGGTCGGACGGCGGAATTGTGGTATGTTCCACAACCGATCTTCGAGGAAATTCTCCTTGGAGATCGGGGAACATCCCATGGGAAGTTCTTTCGTGAGGCTGGGGGGAATCCGCATCCGGGAAGTCCTCAAGAAAGAAGCACGCAAGCCGCAAGAGTCAAGGGGAAGGGCGAGGAGCAGTCGGGATTTCCTCATCCTCGAAGATGTCTAAGTTCGGACGAAGTATTCCGAAGGTTACACCGGCGCCTTGCTCAAGGTTTTTGAGTGGTTTTCCTTGGGACGAAGGACGAATGTCAAGGTGCTGACTGTCTGATAAAGGCCACTCAGGTAAATGATCGACCTATTAGTTTATCTACTTTACAGGCAGAGGTGTACAGGTTCGACGCAGCTTCGCGACAACCCGGAAGTTAGGAGACTACGGGTGAAGTTGGCTGTTCGAACGGAATTAGCAGCGGTCGGGACGACCGCTCTGAAGGAAGAGGGAGCAGTGTTGCGACGGTATGAAGATGCCGCGCAATACCGCGAAATTGCATCGTCGCAATGGTGTGAAGAGGCTTCGCGATGAAGTGAAGCTGCCACACGAAAACGAGCGGATGCGAGATCCCGAGCCTTCCGGTTGCTGAGAGACCGGAAACGATTTGAAGATTAGAATTACGACAGATCGCAAGGCGAACAGACGTATTGAAAAGCACTGTTGTTAATAAAGTTCCCAGTTTACATTAGTTTGTTACGTTGTGCTGTTTTAATTGTGTTGAGACAATATGAGGCGAGCGACGAGCAATACTCCCCGGCGCAACAATACTAATCGGAACCAGCTTTAATTGACTGTTTCAGTGTGGTACCACATTGGTACGAGATCCAAACCAGAAAAAACTCAGGATCTGGACAACAAGTATGCGAGAAACGCGAAAGTACGAGTCATATGAGGGCAAATACCAGACGTAACCCAGATATAACCGGAGTTATCCTCTAAAATATTAATCGGAACCAGGTTTAATTGACTGTTTCAGTGTGGTACCACATTACTACGTGGTCCAAGCTAGAAAAACGCCTGGATCTGGCCAACAAGTATGCGAAAAATGCGAAAGTACGAGCCAGATGAGCGCAAATACCAGAACTAACCCAGACATTACCGGCGTTATCCTCTAAAATACAAATCGGAACCAGGTTTAATTGACTGTTTCGGTGTGGTACCGCGTTACTACGTGATCCAAGCCAGAAAAAACCCAGGATCTGCCCAACAAGTATGCGAAAAACGCGAAAGTATGAGACACATGAGGGCAAGTACTAGACGTAACCCAGACATAACCGGCGTTATCCTCTAAAATATTAATCGCACCCAGGTTTAATTGACTGTTTCGGTGTGGAACCACATTACTACGGGATCCAAACCAGAAAAAACCCAGGATCTGGCAAACAAGTATGCGAAAAATGCGAAAGTATGAGCCAGATGTTTGCAAACACCAGAACTATCCCAGACATAACCAGCGTTATCCTCTAAAATATTATTCGCAACCAGGTTTAATTGACTGTTTCAGTGCGGTACCACATTACTACGTGATCCAAACCAGAAAAAGCCCAGGATCTGGCCAACAAGTATGCGAAAAACGCGAAAGTATGAGACACATGAGGGCAAATACTAGACGTAACCCAGAGATAACCGGCGTTATACTGTAAAATATTAATCGCAACCAGGTTTAATTGACTGTTTCGGTGTGGAACCACATTACAACGGGATCCAAGCCACAAACAAACCTAGGATCTACCGGACAAGTATGCGAAAAATGCGAAAGTACGAGCCAGATGGTTGGAAATACCAGGACTAACCCAGACATAACCGGCGTTATCCTCAAAAATATTAACCGCAACCAGGTTTAACTGACTGTTGCGGTGTGGTACCACATTACTACGTGGTCCAAGCCGGAAAAAGGCCAGGACCTGGCCAACAAGTTTGCGAAAAATGCGAAAGATCGAGCCAGATGATTGCTAATACCAGAACTAAACCAAACGTAACCAGCGTTATCCTGCAAACTATTAATCGGAACCAGCCTTTATTGACTCTTTCAGTGTGGTACCACAGTTCTACGTGATCCAAACCAGAAAAAACCCAGGATCTGCCCAACAAGTATGCGAAAAACGCGAAGGTATGAGCCAGATGATTGCAAATACCAGAACTAACGCAGACATAACCAGCGTTATCCTCTAAAATACTAATCGGAACCAGCTTTTATTGACAGTGTGGTACCACATTATTACGTGATCCAAGCCAGAGAAAGCCCAGGATCTGGCCAACAAGTATGCGAAAAGTCCGAAAGTACGAGCCAGATGATGGCAAATCCCAGACCTTACTGAGACATAACCGACGTTATCCTCTAAAATATTAATCGCAACCAGCTTTAATTGACTGTTTCGGTGTGGTACCGCATTACTACGTGATCCAGACCAGAAAAAGGCCTGAATCTGGCCAACAAATATGCGAATAATGCGAAAGTACGAGCCAGATGAGCGCAAATACCAGAACTAACCCAGACATTACCGGCGTTATCCTCTAAAATACAAATCGGAACCAGGTTTAATTGACTGTTTCGGTGTAGTACCGCGTTACTACGTGATCCAAGCCAGAAAAAACCCAGGATCTGCCCAACAAGTATGCGAAAAACGCGAAAGTATGAGCCAGATGATTGCAATTGCCAGAACTAACCCAGACATAACCAGCGTTATCCTCTAAAATACTAATCGGAACCTGCTTTTATTGACAGTGTGGTACCACATTACTACGTGATCCAAGCCAGAAAAAGCCCAGGATCTGCCCAACAAGTATGCGAAAAGCGCGAAAGTACGAGCCAGATGAGGGCAAATTCCAGACCTAACTCAGACATAACCAGCGTTATCCTCTAAAATACTTATCGGAACCAGCTTCTATTGACTGTTTCAGTGTGGCACCGCATTACTACGGGATCCAAACCAGAAAAAACTCAGGATCTGACCAACAACTATGCGAAAAACGCGAAAGTACGAGCCAGATGAGGGCATATACCAGACCTAACCCAGACATAACTGGCGATATCCTCTGAAATACTTATCGCGAACATGTTGAATTGACTGCTTCAGTGTGGTACCACATTACTACGTGATCCAAACCAAAAAATCCCTGGATCTGGCCAACAAGTGTGCGAAATACGCGAAAGTATGAGCCAGATGATTGCAAATACCAGAAATAACACAGACATAACCAGCGTTATCCTCTAAAATACTAATCGGAACCAGCTTTAATTGACTGTTTCAGTGTGGTACCACATTGGTACGGGACCCAAACCAGAAAAAACTCAGGATCTGGACAACAAGTATGCGAGAAACGCGAAAGTACGAGCCAGATGAGGGCAAATCCCAGACCTAACCCAGACATAACCGGCGTTATCCTGTAAAATATTAATCGCAACCAGGTTTAATTGACTGTTTCGGTGTGGTACCGCATTACTACGTGATCCAGACCGGAAAAAAGCCTGGATCTGGCCAACAAATATGCGAATAATGCGAAAGTACGAGCCAGATGAGGGCAAATACCAGACCTAACCAAGACATAACCGGCGTTATCCTCTAAAATTTTAATCGCAACCAGGTTTAGTTGACTGTTTCGGTGTGGCACCACATTACTACATTATCCAAACCAGAAAAAACCCAGGATCTGCCCAACAAGTATGCGAAAAACGCGTAAGTATGAGCCAGATGAGGGCAAATACCAGACCTAACCCAGACATAACCGGCGATATCCTCTAAAATATTAATCGGACCCAGGTTTAATTGACTGTCTCACTGCGGTACAACTTTACTACGTGGTCCTTGCCAGAAAAAGGCCAGGATCTGGCTAACAAGAATGCGAAAAATCCGAAGGTACGAGCCAGATGAGGGCAAATACCAGACCTAACCCAGACATAACCGGCGTTATCCTCTAAGATATTAATCGGACCCGGGTTTAATTGACTGTTTCAGTGTGGTACCACATTACTACGTGGTCCAAGCCAGAAAAGGGCCATGATCTGGCCAACAAGTATGCGAAAAACTCGAAGGTATGCGCCAGATGATAGCAAATACCAGAACTAACCCAGACATAACCAGCGTTATCCTCTAAAATACTTATCGGAACCTGCTTCTATTGACTGTTTCAGTGTGGTACCGCATTACTACGGGATCGAAACCAGAAAAAACTCAGGATCTGGCCAACAAGTATGCGAATAACGCGAAAGTATGAGCCAGATGAGGGCAAATACCAGACCTAACCCAGACATAACCGGCGATATCCTCTAAAATATTTATCGCGAACATGTTTAATTGACTGCTTCAGTGTGGTACCACATTACTACGTGATCCAAACCAGAAAAATCCCAGGATCTGGCCAACAAGTGTGCGAAAAACGCGAAAGTATGAACCAGATGATTGCAAATACCAGAACTGACACAGACATAACCAGCGTTATCCTCTAAAATATTATTCGCAACAAGGTTTAATTGACTGTTTCAGTGTGGTACCACATTACTACGTGATCCAAACGAGAAAAAGCCCAGGATCTGGACAACAAGTATGTGAAACACGCGAAAGTGTGAGACACATGAGGGCAAATACTAGACGTAACCCAGACATAACCGGCGTTATCCTCTAAAATATTAATCGCAACCAGGTTTAATTGACTGTTTCAGTGTGGTACCACATTACTACGGGATCCAAACCAGAAAAAACCCAGGATCTGGCCAACAAGTATGCGAACAATGCGAAAGTACGAGCGAGATGAGGGCATATCCCAGACCTAACCGAGACATAACCGGCGTTATCATTTAAAATATTAATCGCAACCATGTTTAGTTGACTGTTTCGGTGTGGTTCCGCATTACTACGTGATCCACGCCAGAAAAATCCCAGGATCTGGCCAACAACTATGCGAAAAACACGAAAGTACGAGCCAGATGAGGGCAAATACCAGACCTAACCTAGACATAACCGGCGATATCCTCTAAAATATTTATCGCGAACTTGTTTACTTGACTGCTTCAGTGTGGTACCACATTACTACGTGATTCATACCAGAAAAATCCCAGGATCTGGCCAACAAGTATGCGAAAAATGCGAAAGTACGAGCCTGATGAGGGAAAATACCAGACCTAACCCAGACATAACCGACATTATCCTCCAAACTATTAATCGGTAGCAGCTTTTATTGATTGTTTCAGTGTGGTACCACATTGGTACGGGATCCAAACCAGAGAAAACTCAGGATCTGGCCAACAAGTATGCGAATAACGCGAAACTACGAGCCATATGGGGGCAAATCCCAGACCTAACCCAGACATTACCGGCGTTATCCTCTAAAATATTAATCGCAACCAGGTTTAATTGACTGTTTCAGTGCGGTACCACATTATTACGGGATCCAAACCAGAAAAAACTCAGGATCTGGCAAACAAGTATGCGAAAAATGCGAAAGTATGAGCCAGATGATTGCAAATACCAGAACTATCCCAGACATAACCAGCGTTATCCTCTAAAATATTATTCGCAACCAGGTTTAATTGACTGTTTCAGTGCGGTACCACATTACTACGTGATCCAAACCAGAAAAAGCCCAGGATCTGGCCAACAAGTATGCGAAAAACGCGAAAGTATGAGACACATGAGGGCAAGTACTAGACGTAACCCAGACATAACCGGCGTTATCCTCTAAAATATTAATCGCAACCAGGTTTAATTGACTGTTTCGGTGTGGAACCACATTACTACGGGATCCAAACCAGAAAAAACCCAGGATCTGGCAAACAAGTATGCGAAAAATGCGAAAGTATGAGCCAGATGTTTGCAAATACCAGAACTATCCCAGACATAACCAGCGTTATCCTCTAAAATATTAATCGGAACCAGGTTTAATTGACTGTTTCGGTATGGTACCGCATTACTACGTGATCCAAACCAGAATAAGGCCAGGATCTGGCCAACAAGTAAGCGAAAAATGCGAAAGTACGAGCCATATGAGGGCAAATACCAGACGTAACCCAGACATAACCGGCGTTATCCTCTAAAATATTAATCGAAACCAGGTTTAATTGACTGTTTCGGTGTGGAACCACATTACAACGGGATCCAAGCCACAAACAAACCCAGGATCTGCCGGACAAGTATGCGAAAAATGCGAAAGTACGAGCCAGATGGTTGGAAATACCAGGCCTAACCCAGACATAACCGGCGTTATCCTCAAAAATATTAACCGCAACCAGGTTTAACTGACTGTTGCGGTGTGGTACCACATTACTACGTGATCCAGACCAGAAAAAGGCCTGAATCTGGCCAACAAATATGCGAATAATGCGAAAGTACGAGCCAGATGAGCGCAAATACCAGAACTAACCCAGACATTACCGGCGTTATCCTCTAAAATACAAATCGGAACCAGGTTTAATTGACTGTTTCGGTGTAGTACCGCGTTACTACGTGATCCAAGCCAGAAAAAACCCAGGATCTGCCCAACAAGTATGCGAAAAACGCGAAAGTATGAGCCAGATGATTGCAATTGCCAGAACTAACCCAGACATAACCAGCGTTATCCTCTAAAATACTAATCGGAACCTGCTTTTATTGACAGTGTGGTACCACATTACTACGTGATCCAAGCCAGAAAAAGCCCAGGATCTGCCCAACAAGTATGCGAAAAGCGCGAAAGTACGAGCCAGATGAGGGCAAATTCCAGACCTAACTCAGACATAACCAGCGTTATCCTCTAAAATACTTATCGGAACCAGCTTCTATTGACTGTTTCAGTGTGGCACCGCATTACTACGGGATCCAAACCAGAAAAAACTCAGGATCTGACCAACAACTATGCGAAAAACGCGAAAGTACGAGCCAGATGAGGGCATATACCAGACCTAACCCAGACATAACTGGCGATATCCTCTGAAATACTTATCGCGAACATGTTGAATTGACTGCTTCAGTGTGGTACCACATTACTACGTGATCCAAACCAAAAAATCCCTGGATCTGGCCAACAAGTGTGCGAAATACGCGAAAGTATGAGCCAGATGATTGCAAATACCAGAAATAACACAGACATAACCAGCGTTATCCTCTAAAATACTAATCGGAACCAGCTTTAATTGACTGTTTCAGTGTGGTACCACATTGGTACGGGACCCAAACCAGAAAAAACTCAGGATCTGGACAACAAGTATGCGAGAAACGCGAAAGTACGAGCCAGATGAGGGCAAATCCCAGACCTAACCCAGACATAACCGGCGTTATCCTGTAAAATATTAATCGCAACCAGGTTTAATTGACTGTTTCGGTGTGGTACCGCATTACTACGTGATCCAGACCGGAAAAAGGCCTGGATCTGGCCAACAAATATGCGAATAATGCGAAAGTACGAGCCAGATGATGGCAAATACCAGACCTAACCAAGACATAACCGGCGTTATCCTCTAAAATTTTAATCGCAACCAGGTTTAGTTGACTGTTTCGGTGTGGCACCACATTACTACATTATCCAAACCAGAAAAAACCCAGGATCTGCCCAACAAGTATGCGAAAAACGCGTAAGTATGAGCCAGATGAGGGCAAATACCAGACCTAACCCAGACATAACCGGCGATATCCTCTAAAATATTAATCGGACCCAGGTTTAATTGACTGTCTCACTGCGGTACAACTTTACTACGTGGTCCTTGCCAGAAAAAGGCCAGGATCTGGCTAACAAGAATGCGAAAAATCCGAAGGTACGAGCCAGATGAGGGCAAATACCAGACCTAACCCAGACATAACCGGCGTTATCCTCTAAGATATTAATCGGACCCGGGTTTAATTGACTGTTTCAGTGTGGTACCACATTACTACGTGGTCCAAGCCAGAAAAGGGCCATGATCTGGCCAACAAGTATGCGAAAAACTCGAAGGTATGCGCCAGATGATAGCAAATACCAGAACTAACCCAGACATAACCAGCGTTATCCTCTAAAATACTTATCGGAACCTGCTTCTATTGACTGTTTCAGTGTGGTACCGCATTACTACGGGATCGAAACCAGAAAAAACTCAGGATCTGGCCAACAAGTATGCGAATAACGCGAAAGTATGAGCCAGATGAGGGCAAATACCAGACCTAACCCAGACATAACCGGCGATATCCTCTAAAATATTTATCGCGAACATGTTTAATTGACTGCTTCAGTGTGGTACCACATTACTACGTGATCCAAACCAGAAAAATCCCAGGATCTGGCCAACAAGTGTGCGAAAAACGCGAAAGTATGAACCAGATGATTGCAAATACCAGAACTGACACAGACATAACCAGCGTTATCCTCTAAAATATTATTCGCAACAAGGTTTAATTGACTGTTTCAGTGTGGTACCACATTACTACGTGATCCAAACGAGAAAAAGCCCAGGATCTGGACAACAAGTATGTGAAACACGCGAAAGTGTGAGACACATGAGGGCAAATACTAGACGTAACCCAGACATAACCGGCGTTATCCTCTAAAATATTAATCGCAACCAGGTTTAATTGACTGTTTCAGTGTGGTACCACATTACTACGGGATCCAAACCAGAAAAAACCCAGGATCTGGCCAACAAGTATGCGAACAATGCGAAAGTACGAGCGAGATGAGGGCATATCCCAGACCTAACCGAGACATAACCGGCGTTATCATTTAAAATATTAATCGCAACCATGTTTAGTTGACTGTTTCGGTGTGGTTCCGCATTACTACGTGATCCACGCCAGAAAAATCCCAGGATCTGGCCAACAACTATGCGAAAAACACGAAAGTACGAGCCAGATGAGGGCAAATACCAGACCTAACCTAGACATAACCGGCGATATCCTCTAAAATATTTATCGCGAACTTGTTTACTTGACTGCTTCAGTGTGGTACCACATTACTACGTGATTCATACCAGAAAAATCCCAGGATCTGGCCAACAAGTATGCGAAAAATGCGAAAGTACGAGCCTGATGAGGGAAAATACCAGACCTAACCCAGACATAACCGACATTATCCTCCAAACTATTAATCGGTAGCAGCTTTTATTGATTGTTTCAGTGTGGTACCACATTGGTACGGGATCCAAACCAGAGAAAACTCAGGATCTGGCCAACAAGTATGCGAATAACGCGAAACTACGAGCCATATGGGGGCAAATCCCAGACCTAACCCAGACATTACCGGCGTTATCCTCTAAAATATTAATCGCAACCAGGTTTAATGGACTGTTTCAGTGTGGTACCACACTACTACGTGATCCAAACCAGAAAAAACCCAGGATCTGTTCAACAAGTGTGTGAAAAACGCGAAAGTATGAGCCTGATGAGGGCAAGTCCAAGACCTATCCCAGACCTAACTTGCGTTATCCTCTAAAATAATGATCGAAACCAGGTTTAATTGACCGTTTCAGTGTGGTACCACATTACTACGTGATCCAAACCAGAAAAAGCCCAGGATCTGGCCAACAAGTATGCGAAAAACGCGAAAGTATGAGACACATGAGGGCAAGTACTAGACGTAACCCAGACATAACCGGCGTTATCCTCTAAAATATTAATCGCAACCAGGTTTAATTGACTGTTTCGGTGTGGAACCACATTACTACGGGATCCAAACCAGAAAAAACCCAGGATCTGGCAAACAAGTATGCGAAAAATGCGAAAGTATGAGCCAGATGATTGCAAATACCAGAACTATCCCAGACATAACCAGCGTTATCCTCTAAAATATTATTCGCAACCAGGTTTAATTGACTGTTTCAGTGCGGTACCACATTACTACGTGATCCAAACCAGAAAAAGCCCAGGATCTGGCCAACAAGTATGCGAAAAATGCGAAAGTATGAGCCAGATGATTGCAAATACCAGAACTATCCCAGACATAACCAGCGTTATCCTCTAAAATATTATTCGCAACCAGGTTTAATTGACTGTTTCAGTGCGGTACCACATTACTACGTGATCCAAACCAGAAAAAGCCCAGGATCTGGCCAACAAGTATGCGAAAAATGCGAAAGTATGAGCCAGATGATTGCAAATACCAGAACTATCCCAGACATAACCAGCGTTATCCTCTAAAATATTATTCGCAACCAGGTTTAATTGACTGTTTCAGTGCGGTACCACATTACTACGTGATCCAAACCAGAAAAAGCCCAGGATCTGGCCAACAAGTATGCGAAAAACGCGAAAGTATGAGACACATGAGGGCAAGTACTAGACGTAACCCAGACATAACCGGCGTTATCCTCTAAAATATTAATCGCAACCAGGTTTAATTGACTGTTTCGGTGTGGAACCACATTACTACGGGATCCAAACCAGAAAAAACCCAGGATCTGGCAAACAAGTATGCGAAAAATGCGAAAGTATGAGCCAGATGATTGCAAATACCAGAACTATCCCAGACATAACCAGCGTTATCCTCTAAAATATTATTCGCAACCAGGTTTAATTGACTGTTTCAGTGCGGTACCACATTACTACGTGATCCAAACCAGAAAAAGCCCAGGATCTGGCCAACAAGTATGCGAAAAACGCGAAAGTATGAGACACATGAGGGCAAGTACTAGACGTAACCCAGACATAACCGGCGTTATCCTCTAAAATATTAATCGAAACCAGGTTTAATTGACTGTTTCGGTGTGGAACCACATTACAACGGGATCCAAGCCACAAACAAACCCAGGATCTGCCGGACAAGTATGCGAAAAATGCGAAAGTACGAGCCAGATGGTTGGAAATACCAGGACTAACCCAGACATAACCGGCGTTATCCTCAAAAATATTAACCGCAACCAGGTTTAACTGACTGTTGCGGTGTGGTACCACATTACTACGTGGTCCAAGCCGGAAAAAGACCAGGACCTGGCCAACAAGTTTGCGAAAAATGCGAAAGATCGAGCCAGATGATTGCTAATACCAGAACTAAACCAAACCTAACCAGCGTTATCCTGCAAACTATTAATCGGAACCAGCTTTTATTGACTCTTTCAGTGTGGTACCACAGTTCTACGTGATCCAAACCAGAAAAAACCCAGGATCTGCCCAACTAGTATGCGAAAAACGCGAAGGTATGAGCCAGATGATTGCAAATACCAGAACTAACGCAGACATAACCAGCGTTATCCTCTAAAATACTAATCGGAACCAGCTTTTATTGACAGTGTGGTACCACATTATTACGTGATCCAAGCCAGAGAAAGCCCAGGATCTGGCCAACAAGTATGCGAAAAGTCCGAAAGTACGAGCCAGATGATGGCAAATCCCAGACCTTACTGAGACATAACCGACGTTATCCTCTAAAATATTAATCGCAACCAGCTTTAATTGACTGTTTCGGTGTGGTACAGCATTACTACGTGATCCAAACCAGAAAAAGGCCTGGATCTGGCCAACAAGTATGCGAAAAACGCGAAAGTACGAGACAGATGACGGCAAATCCTAGACCTAACTGAGACATAACCGGCGATATCCTCTAAAATAATAATCGCAAACAGGTTTAATTGACTGTTTCAGTGTGCTACCACATTACTACGTGATCCAAACCAGAAAAAGGCCAGGATCTGGCCAACAAGTATGCGAAAAACGCGAAAGTACGAGCCAGATGAGGGCAAATACCAGAACTAATCTAGACATAACCAGCGTTATCCTCTAAAATACTATTCGGAACCAGCTTCAATTGACTGTTCCAGTGTGGTACCACATTAGTACGTGATCGAAACCAGAAAAAGCCTAGGATCTGGCCAACAAGTATGCGAAAAATACGAAAGCACAAGCCAGATGATGGCAAATCCCAGACCTAACCGAGACATAACCAGCGTTATCCTCTCAAATACCTATCGGAACCAACTTCTATTGACTGTTTCAGTGTGGTACCACATTACTACGTGATCCAAACCAAAAAAAGCCCAGGATCTGGCCAACAACTATGCGAACAACGCGAAAGTATGAGCCTGATGATTGCAAATACCAGAACTAACCCAGGCATAACCAGCGTTATCCTCTAAAATACTAAGCGGAACCAGCTTCTATTGACTGTTTCAGTGTGGTACCACATTACTACGTGATCCAAACCAGAAAAAGGCCAGGATCTGGCCAACAAGTATGCGAAAAACGCGAAAGTAGGAGCCCGATGATTGCAAATACCAGGGCTAACCCAGACATAACCAGCGTTATCCTCTAAAATACTAATCGGAACCAGCTTTTATTGACAGTGTGGTACCACATTATTACGTAATCCAAGCCAGAAAAAGCCCAGGATCTGGCCAACAAGTATGCGAAAAGTACGAGAGCACGAGCCAGATGATGGCAAATCCCAGACCTAACCCAGACATAACCAGCGTTATCCTCTAAAATACTAAGCGGAGCCAGCTTCTATTGACTGTTTCAGTGTGGTACCACATTACTACGTGATCCAAACCAGAAAAAGGCCAGGATCTGGCCAACAAGTATGCAAAAAACGCGAAAGTATGAGCCAGATGATTGCAAATACCAGAACTGACACAGACATAAACAGCGTTATCCTCTAAAATACTAATCGGAACCAGCTTTTATTTACTGTCTCAGTGTGGTACCACATTACTACGGGATCGAAACCAGAAAAAACCCAGGATCTGGCCATGAGGTATGCGAAAAACGCGAAAGTACGAGCCAGATGAGGGCAAATCCCAAACCTAACCGAGACATAACCGGCGTTATCCTCTAAAATATTAATCGCAACCAGGTTTAATTGACTGTTTCGGTGTGGAACCACATTACAACTGGTTCCAAGCCACAAAAAACCCAGGAACTGCTGGACAAGTATGCGAAAAATGCGAAAATTCGAGCCAGATGGTTGGAAATACCAGAACTAACCCAGACATAACCGGCGTTATCCTGAAAAATATTAATCGGAACCAGCTTTTATTGACTGTTTCAGTATGGTACCACAGTACTACGTGATCCAGACCAGAAAAAACCCAGGATCTGCCCAACAAGTATGCGAAAAAGGCGAAAGTATGAGCCAGATGATTGCACATACGAGGACTAACCCAGACATAACCGGCGTTATCCTCTAAAATACTAATCGGAACCAGCTTTCATTGACAGTGTGGTACCACATTATTACGTGATCCAAGCCAGAAAAAACCCAGGATCTGGCCAACAAGTATGCGAAAAGTCCGAAAGTACGAGCCAGATGAGGGCAAATCCCAGACCTAACCGAGACATAACCGGCGTTATCCTCTAAAATATTAATCGCAGCCAGCTTTAATTGACTGTTTCGGTGTGGTACCGCATTACTACGTGATCCAAACCAGAAAAAGGCCTGGATCTGGCCAACAAGTATGCGAAAAGTCCGAAAGTACGTGCCAGATGAGGGCAAATCCCAGACCTAACCGAGACGTAACCGGCGTTATCCTCTAAAAGATTAATCGCAACCAGTTTAATTGACTGTTTCGTTGTGGAATCTCACTACTACGGGATCCAAACCAGAAAAAACCCAGGTTCTGGCCAACAACTATGTGAACAACGCGAAAGTATGAGCCAGATGAGGGCAAATCCCAGACCTATCCCAGACATTACCGGCGTTATCCTCCAAAATAGTAATCGCAACCAGGTTTAATTGACTGTATCGGTGTGGTACCGCGTTACTACGTGACCCTAACCAGAAAAAGGCCAGGATTTGGCCAACAAGTATGCGAAAAATGCGAAAATACGAGCCAGATGAGGGCAAATACCAGACCTAACCCAGACATAACCGGCGTTATCCTCTAAAATATTAATCGGACCAAGGTTTAATTGACTGTTTCAGTGTGGAACCACTTTACTACGTGGTCCAAGCCAGAAAAAGGCCAGGATCTGGCCAACAAGTCTGCGAAAAATGCGAAGGTACGAGCCAGATGAGGGCAAATACCAGACCTAACCCAGACATAACCGGCGTTATTCTAAAATATTAATCGGACCAAGGTTTAATTGACTGTTTCGGTGTGGAACCACATTACTGCCATGTCAAAGCCAGAAAAAGGCCAGGATCTGGCCAACAAGTATGCGAAAAATGCGAAAGTATGAGCCAGATGAGGGCAAATCCCAGACCTATCCCAGACATTACCGGCGTTATCCTCCAATATAGTAATCGCAACCAGGTTTAATTGACTGTATCGATGTGGTACCGCGTTACTACGTGACCCTAACCAGAAAAAGGCCAGGATTTGGCCAACAAGTATGCGAAAAATGCGAAAATACGAGCCAGATGAGGGCAAATACCAGACCTAACCCAGACATAACCGGCGTTATCCTCTAAAATATTAATCGGACCAAGGTTTAATTGACTGTTTCAGTGTGGAACCACTTTACTACGTGGTCCAAGCCAGAAAAAGGCCAGGATCTGGCCAACAAGTCTGCGAAAATTGCGATGGTACGAGCCAGATGAGGGCAAATACCAGACCTAACCCAGACATAACCGGCGTTATTCTAAAATATTAATCGGACCAAGGTTTAATTGACTGTTTCGGTGTGGAACCACATTACTGCCATGTCAAAGCCAGAAAAAAACCAGGATCTGGCCAACAAGTATGCGAAAAACGCGAAAGTACGAGCCATATGAGGGCAAATCCCAGACCTAACCCACACATAACCGGCGATATCCTCTAAAATATTAATCGCAACCAGGTTTAATTGACTGTTTCAGTGTGGTACCACATTGGTACGAGATCCCAACCAGAAAAGCTCAGGATCTGGCCAACAAGTATGCGAAAAACGCGAAAGTACGAGCCAGATGGTTGGAAATACCAGAACTAACCCAGACATAACCGGCGTTATCCTCAAAAATATTAACCGCAACCAGGTTTAACTGACTGTTGCGGTGTGGTACCACATTACTACGTGGTCCAAGCTAAAAAAAGGCCTGGACCTGGCCAACAAGTATGCGAAAAATGCGAAAGAACGAGCCAGATGATTGCTAATACTAGAACTAACCCAAACGTAACCAGCGTTATCCTCTAAAATACTAATCGGAACCAGCCTTTGTTGACAGTGTGGTTCCACATTACTACGTGATCCAAGCCAGAGAAAGCCCAGGATCTGGCCAACAAGTATGCGAACAATGCGAAAGTACGAGCCAGATGAGGGCAAATACCAAAACTAATCTAGACATAACCAGCGTTATCCTCTAAAATATTAATCACAGCCAGGTATGATTGACTGTTTCGGTGTGGTACGGCATTACTACGTGGTCCAAGCCAGAAAAAGGCCAGGATCTGCCCAACAAGTATGCGAGAAATGCGAACGTATGTGCCCGATGATTGCAAATACCAGAACTAACCCAAACATGACCAGCGTTGTCCTCCAAAATATTAATCGCTACCAGGTTTAATTGACTGTTTCGGTGTGGAACCACATTACGACGGGATCCAATCCACAAAAAACCCGAGATCTGCCCAACAAGTAAGTGAAAAATGCGAAGGTACGAGCCAGATGAGGGCAAATACCAGACCTAACCCGGACATAACCGGCGTTATCCTCTAAAATATTAATCGGACCAAGGTTTAATTGACTGTTCCAGTGTGGTACCACATTAGTACGTGATCCAAACCAGAAAAAGCCTAGGATCTGGCCAACAAGTATGCGAAAAATACGAGAGCACGAGCCAGATGATGGCAAATCCCAGACCTAACCGAGACATAACCTGCGTTATCCTCTAAAATACTATTCGGAACCAGCTTCTATTGACTGTTCCAGTGTGGCACCACATTAGTACGTGATCGAAACCAGAAAAAGCCTAGGATCTGGCCAACAAGTATGCGAAAAATGCGAAAGTATGAGACAGATGACGGCAAATACTAGAACTAACCAAGACTTAACCGGCGTTATCTTGTATAATATTAATCGCAACAACGTTTAATTGACTGTTTCGGTGTGGAACCACATTACAACGGTATCCAAACCACAAAAAACCCTGGACCTGCCCAACAAGTATGCGAAAAACGCGAAAGTACGAGCCAGATGAGGGCAAATACCAGACCTAACCAAGACGTAACCGGCGTTATCCTCTAAAATATTAATCGCAACCAGGTTCAGTTGACTGTTTCGGTGAGGTACCGCATTAATACGTAATCCAAACCAGAAATATCCCAGGATGTGGCCAACAAGTATGCGAAAAATGCGAAAGTATGTGCCTGATGATTGCAAATACCAGTACTAACCCAAACGTAACCAGCGTTATCCTCCAAAATATTAATCGGAACCAGGTTTTATTGACTGTTTTAGTGTGGTACCACATTACTACGTGGTCAAAGCCAGAAAAAGGCCAGGATCTGGCCACCAAGTGTGCGAAAACCGCGAAAGTATGAGCCAGATGATTGCAAATACCAGAACTAACCCAGACATAACCAGCGTTATCCTCTAAAATACTAATCGGAACCAGCTTTTATTGACTGTTTCGGTGTGGTACCGCATTACTACGTGATCCAAACCAGAAAAAGGCCTGTATCTGGCCAACAAGTATGCGAAAAATGCGAAAGTACGAGCCAGATGATTGCTAATACCAGAACTAACCCAAACGTAACCAGCGTTATCCTCCAAACTATTAATCGGAAGCAGCTCATGTTGACTGTTTCAGTGTGGTACCACATTACTACATGATCCAAACCAGAAAAAACCCAGGATCTGCCCAACAAGTATGCGAAAAACGCGAAAGTGTGAGCCAGATGAGGGCAAATGCCAGAACTAACCCAGACATAACCGGCGTTTCCCTCTAAAATATTAATCGGAACCAGGTATAACTGACTGTTTCGGTGTGATACCACATTACTACGTGGTCCTAGCCGGGAAAAGGCCAGGACCAGGCCAACAAGTATGCCAAAAATGCGAAAGTACGAGCCAGATGATTGCTAATACCAGAACTAACCCAAACGTAACCAGCGTTATCCTCCAAACTATTAATCGGAAGCAGCTCATATTGACTGTTTCAGTGTGGTTCCACATTACTACATGATCCAAACCAGAAAAAACCCAGGATCTGCCCAACAAGTATGTGAAGAACGCGAAAGTATCAGCCAGATGATTGCAAATACCAGAACTAACCCAGACATAACCAGCGTTATCCTCTAAAATACTAATCGGAACCAGCTTTTATTGACTGTTTCGGTGTGGTACCGCATTACTACGTGATCCAAACCAGAAAAAGGCCTGGATCTGGCCAACAAGTATGCGAAAAATGCGAAAGTACGAGCCAGATGATTGCTAATACCAGAACTAACCCAAACGTAACCAGCGTCATCCTCCAAGCCATTAATCGGAAGCAGCTCATATTGACTGTTTCGGTGTGGTACCGCATTACTACGTGATCCAAACCAGAAAAAGGCCTGGATCTGGCCAACAAGTATGCGAAAAATGCGAAAGTACGTGCCAGATGATTGCTAATACCAGAACTAACCCAAACGTAACGAGCGTTATCCTCCAAACTATTAATCGGAAGCAGCTCATGTTGACTGTTTCAGTGTGGTACCACATTACTACATGATCCAAACCAGAAAAAACCCAGGATCTGCCCAACAAGTATGCGAAAATTGCGAAAGTACGAGCCAGATGATTGCAAATCCCAGACCAAACCGAGACGTAACCGGCGTTATCCTCTAAAATATTAATCGCAACCAGGTTTGATTGACTGTTTCGGTGCGGTACCGCATTACTACGTGGTCCAAGCCAGAAAAAGGGCCAGGATCTGAAAAACAAGTATGCGAAAAATGCGAAAGTACGAGCCAGATGATTGCTAATACCAGAACTAACCCAAACATAACCAGCGTTTACCTCCAAACTATTAATCGGAACCAGCTTTTATTGACTGTTTCAGTGTGGTACCACATTACTACGTGGTCCAAGCCGGAAAAAGGCCAGGTTCTGGCCAACAAGTATGCAAAAAGTGCGAAGGTACGAGCCAGATGAGGGCATATCCCAGATCTAACCGAGACATTACCGGCGTTATCCTCTAAAATACTAATCGCATCCAGCTTTAATTGACTGTTTCGGCGTGGTACCGCATTACTACGTGATCCAAACCAGAAAAGGGCCAGTATCTGGCCAACAAGTATGGGGAAAATGCGAAAGGACGAGCTAGATGAGTGCAAATACCAGACCTAACCTAGACATAACCGGCGTTACCCTCTAAAATATTAATCGCAACCAGGATTAATTGACTGTTTCGGTGTGGTACCGCATTACTACGTGGTCCAAGCCAGAAAAAGGCCAGGATCTGCCCAACAAGTATGCGAAAAATGCGAAATTACGAGCCAGATGAGGGCAAATACCAGACCTAACCCAGCCATACCCGGCGTTATCCTCCAATATAGTAATCGCAACCAGGTATGATTGACTGTTTCGGTGTGGTACCGCATTACTACGTGGTCCAAGCCAGAAAAAGGCCAGGATCTGCCCAACAAGTATGCGAGAAATGCGAACGTATGTGCCTGATGATTGCAAATACCAGAACTAACCCAAACATAACCAGCGTTGTCCTCCAAAATATTAATCGCAACCAGGTTTAATTGACTGTTTCGGTGTGGAACCACATTACGACGGGATCCAAACCACAAAAAACCCGAGTTCTGGCCAACAAGTAAGTGAAAAATGCGAAAGTACGAGCCAGATGAGGGCAAATACCAGAACTAATCTAGACATGACCAGCGTTATCCTCTAAAATACTATTCGGAACCAGCTTATATTGACAGTTCCAGTGTGGTAACACATTAGTGCGTGATCCAATCCAGAAAATGCTAGGATCTGGCCAACAAGTATGCGAAACATACGAAAGCACGAGCCAGATGATGGCAAATCCCAGACCTAACCGAGACATAACCGGCGTTATCCTCTAAAATATTAATCGTAACCAGGTTTAATTGACTGTTTCAGTGTGGTACCACATTACTACGTGGTCCAAGCCAGAAAAAGGCCAGGATCTGGCCAGCAAGTATGCGAAAAATGCGAAAGTACGAGCCAGATGAGGGCAAATCCCAGACCTAACCCAGACATAACCTGCGTTATCCTGTAAAATATTAATCGCGGCCAGGTTTAATTGACTGTTTCGGTGTGGATCCAAATTTCGACGGTATCCAAACCACAAAAAACCCAGGATCTGCCCGGCAAGTAAGCGAAAAATGCGAAAGTATGAGCCGAATGGTTGGAAATACCAGAACTAACCCAGACATAACCGGCGTTATCCTCAAAAATATTAACCGCAACCAGGTTTAATTGACTGTTTCAGTGTGGTACCACATTACTACATGATCCAAACCAGAAAAAGGCCAGGATCTGGCCAACAAGTATGCGAAAAACGCGAAAGTATGAGACAGATGAGGGCAAATGCCAGAACTAACCCAGGCATAACCAGCGTTATCCTCTAAATTACTATTCGGAACCAGCTTCTATTGACTGTTCCAGTGTGGTACCACATTAGTACGTGATCCAAACCAGAAAAAGCCTAGGATCTGGCCAACAAGTGTGCGAAAAATACGAGAGCACGAGCCAGATGATGGCAAATCCCAGACCTAACCGAGACATAACCAGCGTTATCCTCTAAAATACTGTTACGCCAGGGAGTATTGCTCGTCGCTCGCCTCATATTGTCACAACACAATTAAAACAGCACAACGTAACACACTAATGTAAACTGGGAACTTTATTAACAACAGTGCTTTTCAATACGTCTGTTCGCCTTGCGATCTGTCGTAATTCTAATCTTCAAATCGTTTCCGGTCTCTCAGCAACCGGAAGGCTCGGGATCTCGCATCCGCTCGTTTTCGTGTGGCAGCTTCACTTCATCGCGAAGCCTCTTCACACCATTGCGACGATGCAATTTCGCGGTATTGCGCGGCATCTTCATACCGTCGCAACAATACTATTCGGAACCAGCTTCTATTGACTGTTCCAGTGTGGTACCACATTAGTACGTGATCGAAACCAGAAAAAGCCTAGGATCTGGCCAACAAGTATGCGAAAAATACGAAAGCACGAGCCAGATGATGGCAAATCCCAGACCTAACCGAGACATAACCAGCGTTATCCTCTCAAATACCTACCGGAACCAACTTCTATTGACTGTTTCAGTGTGGTACCACATTACTACGTGATCCAAACCAGAAAAACCCCAGGATCTGGCCAACAAGTATGCGAAAAACTCGAAGGTATGTGCCAGATGATAGCAAATACCAGAACTAACCCAGACATAACCAGCGTTATCCTCTAAAATACTTATCGGAACCAGCTTCTATTGACTGTTTCAGTGTGGTACCGCATTACTATGGGATCCAAACCAGAAAAAACTCAGGATCTGGCCAACAAGTATGCGAAAAACGCGAAAGTTCGAGCCAGATGGTTGGAAATACCAGAACTAACCCAGACATAACCGGCGTTATCCTCAAAAATATTAACCGCAACCAGGTTTAACTGACTGTTGCGGTGTGGTACCACATTACTACGTGGTCCAAGCCAAAAAAAGGCCAGGACCTGGCCAACAAGTATGCGAAAAATGCGAAAGAACGAGCCAGATGATTGCTAATACTAGAACTAACCCAAACGTAACCAGCGTTATCCTCTAAAATACTAATCGGAACCAGCTTTTGTTGACAGTGTGGTACCACATTACTACGTGATCCAAGCCAGAAAAAGCCCAGGATCTGGCCAACAAGTATGCCAACAATGCGAAAGTACGAGCCAGATGAGGGCAAATACCAAAACTAATCTAGACATAACCAGCGTTATCCTCTAAAATATTAATCACCGCCAGGTATGATTGACTGTTTCGGTGTGGTACGGCATTACTACGTGGTCCAAGCCAGAAAAAGGCCAGGATCTGCCCAACAAGTATGCGGGAAATGCGAACGTATGTGCCCGATGATTGCAAATACCAGAACTAACCCAAACATAACCAGCGTTGTCCTCCAAAATATTAATCGCTACCAGGTTTAATTGACGGTTTCGGTGTGGAACCACATTACGGCGGGATCCAAACCACAAAAAACCCGAGATCTGGCCAACAAGTAAGTGAAAAATGCGAAGGTACGAGCCAGATGAGGGCAAATACCAGACCTAACCCAGACATAACCGGCGTTATCCTCTAAAATATTAATCGGACCAAGGTTTAATTGACTGTTCCAGTGTGGTACCACATTAGTACGTGATCCAAACCAGAAAAAGCCTAGGATCTGGCCAACAAGTATGCGAAAAATACGAGAGCACGAGCCAGATGATGGCAAATCCCAGACCTAACCGAGCCATAACCAGCGTTATCCTCTAAAATACTATTCGGAACCAGCTTCTATTGACTGTTCCAGTGTGGTACCACATTAGTACGTGATCGAAACCAGAAAAAGCCTAGGATCTGGCCAACAAGTATGCGAAAAATGCGAAAGTATGAGACAGATGACGGCAAATACTAGAACTAACCAAGACTTAACCGGCGTTATCTTGTATAATATTAATCGCAACAAGGTTTAATTGACTGTTTCGGTGTGGAACCACATTACGACGGTATCCAAACCACAAAAAACCCTGGATCTGCCCAACAAGTATGCGAAAAACGCGAAAGTACGAGCCAGATGAGGGCAAATACCAGACCTAACCAAGACGTAACAGGCGTTATCCTCTAAAATATTAATCGCAACCAGGTTCAGTTGACTGTTTCGGTGAGGTACCGCATTAATACGTGATCCAAACCAGAAATATCCCAGGATGTGGCCAACAAGTATGCGAAAAATGCGAAAGTATGTGCCTGATGATTGCAAATACCAGTACTAACCCAAACGTAACCAGCGTTATCCTCCAAACTATTAATCGGAAGCAGCTCATATTGACTGTTTCGGTGTGGTACCGCATTACTACGTGATCCAAACCAGAAAAAGGCCTGGATCTGGCCAACAAGCATGCGAAAAATGCGAAAGTACGAGGCAGATGATGGCAAATCCCAGACCTTATCGAGACATAACCGGCGTTATCCTCTAAAATATTAATCGGAACCAGGTTTTATTGACTGTTTCAGTGTGGTACCACATTACTACGTGGTCAAAGCCAGAAAAAGGCCAGGATCTGGCCACCAAGTGTGCGAAAAACGCGAAAGTACGAGCCAGATGAGGGCAAATCCCAGACCTAACCGAGACATAACCGGCGTTATCCTCTAAAATATTAATCGCAACCAGGTTTAATTGACTGTTTCAGTGTCGAACCACATTACAACTGGATCCAAGCCACAAAAAACCCAGGAACTGCTGGACAAGTATGCGAAAAATGCGAAAATTCGAGCCAGATGGTTGGAAATACCAGAAATAACCCAGACATAACCGGCGTTATCCTGAAAAATATTAATCGGAACCAGCTTTTATTGACTGTTTCAGTATGGTACCACAGTACTACGTGATCCAGACCAGAAAAAACCCAGGATCTGCCCAACATGTATGCGAAAAACGCGAAAGTATGAGCCAGCTGATTGCACATACGCGGACTAACCCAGACATAACCGGCGTTATCCTCTAAAATACTAATCGGAACCAGCTTTCATTGACAGTGTGGTACCACATTATTACGTGATCCAAGCCAGAAAAAACCCAGGATCTGGCCAACAAGTATGCGAAAAACGCGAAAGTAGGAGCCAGATGAGGGCAAATCCCAGACCTATCCCAGACATTACCGGCGTTATCCTCCAAAATAGTAATCGCAACCAGGTTTAATTGACTGTATCGGTGTGGTACCGCGTTACTACGTGACCCTAACCAGAAAAAGGCCAGGATTTGGCCAACAAGTATGCGAAAAATGCGAAAATACGAGCCAGATGAGGGCAAATACCAGACCTAACCCAGACATAACCGGCGTTATCCTCTAAAATATTAATCGGACCAAGGTTTAATTGATTGTTTCAGCGTGGAACCACTTTACTACGTGGTCCAAGCCAGAAAAAGGCCAGGATCTGGCCAACAAGTCTGCGAAAAATGCGAAGGTACGAGCCAGACGAGGGCAAATACCAGACCTAACCCAGACATAACCGGCGTTATTCTAAAATATTAATCGGACCAAGGTTTAATTGACTGTTTCGGTGTGGAACCACATTAATGCCATGTCAAAGCCAGAAAAAGGCCACGATCTGGCCAACAAGTATGCGAAAAATGCGAAAGTATGAGCCAGATGATTGCAAATACCAGGACTAACCCAGACATAACCAGCGTTATCCTCTAAAATACTAATCGGAACCAGCTTTTATTGACAGTGTGGTACCACATTATTACGTGATCCAAGCCAGAAAAAGCCCAGGATCTGGCCAACAAGTATGCGAAAAGTCCGAAAGTACGAGCCAGATGATGGCAAATCCCAGTCCTAACCGAGACATAACCAGCGTTATCCTCTAAAATACTATTCGGAACCAGCTTCTATTGTCTGTTCCAGTGTGGTACCACATTAGTACGTGATCGAAACCAGAAAAAGCCTTGGATCTGGCCTACAAGTATGCGAAAAATACGAAAGCACGAGCCAGATGGTGGCAAATCCCAGACCTAACCGAGACATAACCAGCGTTATCCTCTCAAATACCTACCGGAACCAACTTCTATTGACTGTTTCAGTGTGGTACCACATTATTACGTGATCCAAACCAGAAAAACCCCAGGATCTGGCCAACAAGTATGCGAAAAACTCGAAGGTATGTGCCAGATGATAGCAAATACCAGAACTAACCCAGACATTACCAGCGTTATCCTCTAAAATACTTATCGGAACCAGCTTCTATTGACTGTTTCAGTGTGGTACCGCATTACTATGGGATCCAAACCAGAAAAAACTCAGGATCTGGCCAACAAGTATGCGAAAAACGCGAAACTACGAGCCAGATGAGGGCAAATCCCAGACCTAACCCACACATAACCGGCGTTATCCTCTAAAATATTAATGGCAACCAGGTTTAATTGACTGTTTCAGTGTGGTACCACATTGGTACGAGATCCCAACCAGAAAAGCTCAGGATCTGGCCAACAAGTATGCGAAAAACGCGAAAGTACGAGCCAGATGAGGGCAAATCCCAGACCTAACCCACGCATAACCGGCGTTATCCTCTAAAATATTAATCGCAACCAGGTTTAATTGACTGTTTCGGTGTGGAACCACATTACAACGGGATCCAAGCCACAAAAAACCCAGGATCTGCCGGACAAGTATGCGAAAAATGCGAAAGTTCGAGCCAGATGGTTGGAAATACCAGAACTAACCCAGACATAACCGGCGTTATCCTCAAAAATATTAACCGCAACCAGGTTTAACTGACTGTTGCGGTGTGGTACCACATTACTACGTGGTCCAAGCCAAAAAAAGGCCAGGACCTGGCCAACAAGTATGCGAAAAATGCGAAAGAACGAGCCAGATGATTGCTAATACTAGAACTAACCCAAACGTAACCAGCGTTATGCTCTAAAATACTAATCGGAACCAGCTTTTGTTGACAGTGTGGTACCACATTACTACGTGATCCAAGCCAGAAAAAGCCCAGGATCTGGCCAACAAGTATGCGAACAATGCGAAAGTACGAGCCAGATGAGGGCAAATACCAAAACTAATCTAGACATAACCAGCGTTATCCTCTAAAATATTAATCACAGCCAGGTATGATTGACTGTTTCGGTGTGGTACGGCATTACTACGTGGTCCAAGCCAGAAAAAGGCCAGGATCTGCCCAACAAGTATGCGAGAAATGCGAACGTATGTGCCCGATGATTGCAAATACCAGAACTAACCCAAACATGACCAGCGTTGTCCTCCAAAATATTAATCGCTACCAGGTTTAATTGACTGTTCCGGTGTGGAACCTCATTACGACGGGATCCAATCCACAAAAAACCGGAGATCTGCCCAACAAGTAAGTGAAAAATGCGAAGGTACGAGCCAGATGAGGGCAAATACCAGACCTAACCCAGACATAACCGGCGTTATCCTCTAAAATATTAATCGGACCAAGGTTTAATTGACTGTTCCAGTGTGGTACCACATTAGTACGTGATCCAAACCAGAAAAAGCCTAGGATCTGGCCAACAAGTATGCGAAAAATACGAGAGCACGAGCCAGATGATGGCAAATCCCAGACCTAACCGAGACATAACCAGCGTTATCCTCTAAAATACTATTCGGAACCAGCTTCTATTGACTGTTCCAGTGTGGTACCACATTAGTACGTGATAGAAACCAGAAAAAGCCTAGGATCTGGCCAACAAGTATGCGAAAAATGCGAAAGTATGAGACAGATGACGGCAAATACTAGAACTAATCAAGACTTAACCGGCGTTATCATGTATAATATTAATCGCAACAAGGTTTAATCGACTGTTTCGGTGTGGAACCACATTACAACGGTATCCAAACCACAAAAAACCCTGGACCTGCCCAACAAGTATGCGAAAAACGCGAAAGTACGAGCCAGATGAGGGCAAATACCAGACCTAACCAAGACGTAACCGGCGTTATCCTCTAAAATATTAATCGCAACCAGGTTCAGTTGACTGTTTCGGTGAGGTACCGCATTAATACGTGATCCAAACCAGAAATATCCCAGGATGTGGCCAACAAGTATGCGAAAAATGCGAAAGTATGTGCCTGATGATTGCAAATACCAGTACTAACCCAAACGTAACCAGCGTTATCCTCCAAAATATTAATCGGAACCAGGTTTTATTGACTGTTTCAGTGTGGTACCACATTACTACGTGGTCAAAGCCAGAAAAAGGCCAGGATCTGGCCACCAAGTGTGCGAAAAACGCGAAAGTACGAGCCAGATGAGGGCAAATGCCAGAACTAACCCAGACATAACCGGCGTTTCCCTCTAAAATATTAATCGGAACCAGGTATAACTGACTGTTTCGGTGTGATACCACATTACTACGTGGTCCTGGCCGGGAAAAGGCCAGGACCAGGCCAACAAGTATGCCAAAAATGCGAAAGTACGAGCCAGATGATTGCTAATACCAGAACTAACCCAAACGTAACCAGCGTTATCCTCCAAACTATTAATCGGAAGCAGCTCATATTGACTGTTTCAGTGTGGTACCACATTACTACATGATCCAAACCAGAAAAAACCCAGGATCTGCCCAACAAGTATGTGAAGAACGCGAAAGTATCAGCCAGATGATTGCAAATACCAGAACTAACCCAGACATAACCAGCGTTATCCTCTAAAATACTAATCGGAACCAGCTTTTATTGACTGTTTCGGTGTGGTACCGCATTACTACGTGATCCAAACCAGAAAAAGGCCTGGATCTGGCCAACAAGTATGCGAAAAATGCGAAAGTACGAGCCAGATGATTGCTAATACCAGAACTAACCCAAACGTAACCAGCGTTATCCTCCAAACTATTAATCGGAAGCAGCTCATATTGACTGTTTCAGTGTGGTACCACATTACTACATGATCCAAACCAGAAAAAACCCAGGATCTGCCCAACAAGTATGCGAAAAATGCGAAAGTACGAGCCAGATGATTGCAAATCCCAGACCAAACCGAGACGTCACCGGCGTTATCCTCTAAAATATTAATCGCAACCAGGTTTGATTGACTGTTTCGGTGCGGTACCGCATTACTACGTGGTCCAAGCCAGAAAAAGGCCAGGATCTGAAAAACAAGTATGCGAAAAATGCGAAAGTACGAGCCAGATGATTGCTAATACCAGAACTAACCCAAACATAACCAGCGTTAACCTCCAAACTATTAATCGGAGCCAGCTTTTATTGACTGTTTCAGTGTGGTACCACATTACTACGTGGTCCAAGCCGGAAAAAGGCCAGGTTCTGGCCAACAAGTATGCGAAAAGTGCGAAAGTACAAGCCAGATGAGGGCAAATCCCAGACCTAACCGAGACATAACCGGCGTTATCCTCTAAAATACTAATCGCATCCAGCTTTGATTGACTGTTTCGGCGTGGTACCGCATTACTACGTGATCCAAACCAGAAAAGGGCCAGTATCTGGCCAACAAGTATGCGGAAAATGCGAAAGGACGAGCTAGATGAGTGCAAATACCAGTCCTAACCTAGACATAACCGGCGTTATCCTCTAAAATATTAATCGCAACCAGGATTAATTGACTGTTTCGGTGTGGTACCGCATTACTACGTGGTCCAAGCCAGAAAAAGGCCAGGATCTGCCCAACAAGTATGCGAAAAATGCGAAATTACGAGCCAGATGAGGGCAAATACCAGACCTAACCCAGCCATACCCGGCGTTATCCTCCAATATATTAATCGCAACCAGGTATGATTGACTGTTTCGGTGTGGTACCGCATTACTACGTGGTCCAAGCCAGAAAAAGGCCAGGATCTGCCCAACAAGTATGCGAGAAATGCGAACGTATGTGCCTGATGATTGCAAATACCAGAACTAACCCAAACATAACCAGCGTTGTCCTCCAAAATATTAATCGCAACCAGGTTTAATTGACTGTTTCGGTGTGGAACCACATTACGACGGGATCCAAACCACAAAAAACCCGAGTTCTGGCCAACAAGTAAGTGAAAAATGCGAAAGTACGAGCCAGATGAGGGCAAATACCAGAACTAATCTAGACATGACCAGCGTTATCCTCTAAAATACTATTCGGAACCAGCTTATATTGACAGTTCCAGTGTGGTAACACATTAGTACGTGATCTAATCCAGAAAATGCTAGGATCTGGCCAGCAAGTATGCGAAAAATGCGAAAGTACGAGCCAGATGAGGGCAAATCCCAGACCTAACCCAGACATAACCTGCGTTATCCTGTAAAATATTAGTCGCAGCCAGGTTTAATTGACTGTTTCGGTGTGGAACCACATTACGACGGTATCCAAACCACAAAAAACCCAGGATCTGCCCGGCAAGTAAGCGAAAAATGCGAAAGTATGAGCCGGATGGTTGGAAATACCAGAACTAACCCAGACATAACCGGCGTTATCCTCAAAAATATTAACCACAACCAGGTTTAATTGACTGTTTCAGTGTGGTACCACATTACTACATGATCCAAACCAGAAAGAGGCTAGGATCTGGCCAACAAGTATGCGAAAAACGCGAAAGTATGAGACAGATGAGGGCAAATGCCAGAACTAACCCAGACATAACCAGCGTTATCCACAAAAACATTATTCGCAACCGGGTTTAATTGACTGTTTCGGTGTGGAACCACATTACTGCGTTGTCAAAGCCAGAAAAAGGCCAGGATCTGGCCAGCAAGTATGCGAAAAATGCGAAAGTACGAGCCAGATGATGGCAAATCCCAGACCTAATCTAGACATAACCAGCGTTATCCTCTAAAATACTATTCGGAACCAGCTTCTATTGACTGTTCCAGTGTGGTACCACATTAGTACGTGATAGAAACCAGAAAAAGCCTAGGATCTGGCCAACAAGTATGCGAAAAATGCGAAAGTATGAGACAGATGACGGCAAATACTAGAACTAACCAAGACTTAACCGGCGTTATCATGTATAATATTAATCGCAACAAGGTTTCATTGACTGTTTCGGTGTGGAACCACATTACAACGGTATCCAAACCACAAAAAACCCTGGACCTGGCCAACAAGTATGCGAAAAACGCGAAAGTACGAGCCAGATGAGGGCAAATACCAGACCTAACCAAGACGTAACCGGCGTTATCCTCTAAAATATTAATCGCAACCAGGTTCAGTTGACTGTTTCGGTGAGGTACCGCATTAATACGTGATCCAAACCAGAAATATCCCAGGATGTGGCCAACAAGTATGCGAAAAATGCGAAAGTATGTGCCTGATGATTGCAAATACCAGTACTAACCCAAACGTAACCAGCGTTATCCTCCAAAATATTAATCGGAACCAGGTTTTATTGACTGTTTCAGTGTGGTACCACATTACTACGTGGTCAAAGCCTGAAAAAGGCCAGGATCTGGCCACCAAGTGTGCGAAAAACGCGAAAGTGTGAGCCAGATGAGGGCAAATGCCAGAACTAACCCAGACATAACCGGCGTTTCCCTCTAAAATATTAATCGGAACCAGGTATAACTGACTGTTTCGGTGTGATACCACATTACTACGTGGTCCTAGCCGGGAAAAGGCCAGGACCAGGCCAACAAGTATGCCAAAAATGCGAAAGTACGAGCCAGATGATTGCTAATACCAGAACTAACCCAAACGTAACCAGCGTTATCCTCCAAACTATTAATCGGAAGCAGCTCATATTGACTGTTTCAGTGTGGTACCACATTACTACATGACCCAAACCAGAAAAAACCCAGGATCTGCCCAACAAGTATGTGAAGAACGCGAAAGTATCAGCCAGATGATTGCAAATACCAGAACTAACCCAGACATAACCAGCGTTATCCTCTAAAATACTAATCGGAACCAGCTTTTATTGACTGTTTCGGTGTGGTACCGCATTACTACGTGATCCAAACCAGAAAAAGGCCTGGATCTGGCCAACAAGTATGCGAAAAATGCGAAAGTACGAGCCAGATGATTGCTAATACCAGAACTAACCCAAACGTAACCAGCGTTATCCTCCAAACTATTAATCGGAAGCAGCTCATATTGACTGTTTCAGTGTGGTACCACATTACTACATGATCCAAACCAGAAAAAACCCAGGATCTGCCCAACAAGTATGCGAAAAATGCGAAAGTACGAGCCAGATGATTGCAAATCCCAGAACTAACCCAGACATAACCAGCGTTATCCTCTAAAATATTAATCGCAACCAGGTTTGATTGACTGTTTCGGTGCGGTACCGCATTACTACGTGGTCCAAGCCAGAAAAAGGCCAGGATCTGAAAAACAAGTATGCGAAAAATGCGAAAGTACGAGCCAGATGATTGCTAATACCAGAACTAACCCAAACATAACCAGCGTTAACCTCCAAACTATTAATCGGAGCCAGCTTTTATTGACTGTTTCAGTGTGGTACCACATTACTACGTGGTCCAAGCCGGAAAAAGGCCAGGTTCTGGCCAACAAGTATGCGAAAAGTGCGAAAGTACAAGCCAGATGAGGGCAAATCCCAGACCTAACCGAGACATAACCGGCGTTATCCTCTAAAATACTAATCGCATCCAGCTTTGATTGACTGTTTCGGCGTGGTACCGCATTACTACGTGATCCAAACCAGAAAAGGGCCAGTATCTGGCCAACAAGTATGCGGAAAATGCGAAAGGACGAGCTAGATGAGTGCAAATACCAGTCCTAACCTAGACATAACCGGCGTTATCCTCTAAAATATTAATCGCAACCAGGATTAATTGACTGTTTCGGTGTGGTACCGCATTACTACGTGGTCCAAGCCAGAAAAAGGCCAGGATCTGCCCAACAAGTATGCGAAAAATGCGAAATTACGAGCCAGATGAGGGCAAATACCAGACCTAACCCAGCCATACCCGGCGTTATCCTCCAATATATTAATCGCAACCAGGTATGATTGACTGTTTCGGTGTGGTACCGCATTACTACGTGGTCCAAGCCAGAAAAAGGCCAGGATCTGCCCAACAAGTATGCGAGAAATGCGAACGTATGTGCCTGATGATTGCAAATACCAGAACTAACCCAAACATAACCAGCGTTGTCCTCCAAAATATTAATCGCAACCAGGTTTAACTGACTGTTTCGGTGTGGAACCACATTACGACGGGATCCAAACCACAAAAAACCCGAGTTCTGGCCAACAAGTAAGTGAAAAATGCGAAAGTACGAGCCAGATGAGGGCAAATACCAGAACTAATCTAGACATGACCAGCGTTATCCTCTAAAATACTATTCGGAACCAGCTTATATTGACAGTTCCAGTGTGGTAACACATTAGTACGTGATCCAATCCAGAAAATGCTAGGATCTGGCCAACAAGTATGCGAAAAATACGAAAGCACGAGCCAGATGATGGCAAATCCCAGACCTAACCGAGACATAACCGGCGTTATCCTCTAAAATATTAATTGCAACCAGGTTTAATTGACTGTTTCAGTGTGGTACCACATTACTACGTGGTCCAAGCCAGAAAAAGGCCAGGATCTGGCCAGCAAGTATGCGAAAAATGCGAAAGTACGAGCCAGATGATGGCAAATCCCAGACCTAATCTAGACATAACCAGCGTTATCCTCTAAAATACTATTCGGAACCAGCTTCTATTGACTGTTCCAGTGTGGTACCACATTAGTACGTGATCCAAACCAGAAAAAGCCTACGATCTGGCCAACAAGTATGCGAAAAATGCGAAAGTACGAGCCAGATGAGGGCAAATACCAAAACTAATCTAGACATAACCAGCGTTATCCTCTAAAATATTAATCGCCGCCAGGTATGATTGACTGTTTCGGTGCGGTACGGCATTACTACGTGGTCCAAGCCAGAAAAAGGCCAGGATCTGGCCAACAAGTATGCGAAAAACGCGAAAGTATGAGACAGATGAGGGCAAATGCCAGAACTAACCCAGACATAACCAGCGTTATCCTCAAAAACATTATTCGCAACCGGGTTTAATTGACTGTTTCGGTGTGGAACCACATTACTGCGTTGTCAAAGCCAGAAAAAGGCCAGGATCTGGCCAGCAAGTATGCGAAAAATGCGAAAGTACGAGCCAGATGATGGCAAATCCCAGAACTAACCCAGGCATAACCAGCGTTATCCTCTAAAATACTATTCCGAACCAGCTTCTATTGACTGTTCCAGTGTGGTACCACATTAGTACGTGATCGAAACCAGAAAAAGCCTAGGATCTGGCCAACAAGTATGCGAAAAATACGAAAGCACGAGCCAGATGATGGCAAATCCCAGACCTAACCGAGACATAACCAGCGTTATCCTCTCAAATACCTACCGGAACCAACTTCTATTGACTGTTTCAGTGTGGTACCACATTACTACGTGATCGAAACCAGAAAAACCCAAGGATCTGGCCAACAAGTATGCGAAAAACTCGAAGGTATGTGCCAGATGATAGCAAATACCAGAACTAACCCAGACATAACCAGCGTTATCCTCTAAAATACTTATCGGAACCAGCTTCTATTGACTGTTTCAGTGTGGTACCGCATTACTACGTGATCCAAACCAGAAAAGGGCCAGGATCTGGCCAGCAAGTATGCGAAAAATGCGAAAGTACGAGCCAGATGATGGCAAATCCCAGACCTAATCTAGACATAACCAGCGTTATCCTCTAAAATACTATTCGGAACCAGCTTCTATTGACTGTTCCAGTGTGGTACCACATTAGTACGTGATCCAAACCAGAAAAAGCCTACGATCTGGCCAACAAGTATGCGAAAAATGCGAAAGTACGAGCCAGATGAGGGCAAATACCAAAACTAATCTAGACATAACCAGCGTTATCCTCTAAAATATTAATCGCCGCCAGGTATGATTGACTGTTTCGGTGTGGTACGGCATTACTACGTGGTCCAAGCCAGAAAAAGGCCAGGATCTGGCCAACAAGTATGCGAAAAACGCGAAAGTATGAGACAGATGAGGGCAAATGCCAGAACTAACCCAGACATAACCAGCGTTATCCTCAAAAACATTATTCGCAACCGGGTTTAATTGACTGTTTCGGTGTGGAACCACATTACTGCGTTGTCAAAGCCAGAAAAAGGCCAGGATCTGGCCAGCAAGTATGCGAAAAATGCGAAAGTACGAGCCAGATGATGGCAAATCCCAGACCTAATCTAGACATAACCAGCGTTATCCTCTAAAATACTATTCGGAACCAGCTTCTATTGACTGTTCCAGTGTGGTACCACATTAGTACGTGATCCAAACCAGAAAAAGCCTACGATCTGGCCAACAAGTATGCGAAAAATACGAAAGCACGACCCAGATGATTGCAAATACCAGAACTAACCCAGGCATAACCAGCGTTATCCTCTAAAATACTATTCCGAACCAGCTTCTATTGACTGTTCCAGTGTGGTACCACATTAGTACGTGATCGAAACCAGAAAAAGCCTAGGATCTGGCCAACAAGTATGCGAAAAATACGAAAGCACGAGCCAGATGATGGCAAATCCCAGACCTAACCGAGACATAACCAGCGTTATCCTCTCAAATACCTACCGGAACCAACTTCTATTGACTGTTTCAGTGTGGTACCACATTACTACGTGATCGAAACCAGAAAAACCCAAGGATCTGGCCAACAAGTATGCGAAAAACTCGAAGGTATGTGCCAGATGATAGCAAATACCAGAACTAACCCAGACATAACCAGCGTTATCCTCTAAAATACTTATCGGAACCAGCTTCTATTGACTGTTTCAGTGTGGTACCGCATTACTACGTGATCCAAACCAGAAAAGGGCCAGTATCTGGCCAACAAGTATGCGGAAAATGCGAAAGGACGAGCTAGATGAGTGCAAATACCAGACCTAACCTAGACATAACCGGCGTTATCCTCTAAAATATTAATCGCAACCAGGATTAATTGACTGTTTCGGTGTGGTACCGCATTACTACGTGGTCCAAGCCAGAAAAAGGCCAGGATCTGCCCAACAAGTATGCGAAAAATGCGAAATTACGAGCCAGATGAGGGCAAATACCAGACCTAACCCAGCCATACCCGGCGTTATCCTCCAATATATTAATCGCAACCAGGTATGATTGACTGTTTCGGTGTGGTACCGCATTACTACGTGGTCCAAGCCAGAAAAAGGCCAGGATCTGCCCAACAAGTATGCGAGAAATGCGAACGTATGTGCCTGATGATTGCAAATACCAGAACTAACCCAAACATAACCAGCGTTGTCCTCCAAAATATTAATCGCAACCAGGTTTAATTGACTGTTTCGGTGTGGAACCACATTACGACGGGATCCAAACCACAAAAAACCCGAGTTCTGGCCAACAAGTAAGTGAAAAATGCGAAAGTACGAGCCAGATGAGGGCAAATACCAGAACTAATCTAGACATGACCAGCGCTATCCTCTAAAATACTATTCGGAACCAGCTTATATTGACAGTTCCAGTGTGGTAACACATTAGTACGTGATCCAATCCAGAAAATGCTAGGATCTGGCCAACAAGTATGCGAAAAATACGAAAGCACGAGCCAGATGATGGCAAATCCCAGACCTAACCGAGACATAACCGGCGTTATCCTCTAAAATATTAATCGCAACCAGGTTTAATTGACTGTTTCAGTGTGGTACCACATTACTACGTGGTCCAAGCCAGAAAAAGGCCAGGATCTGGCTAGCAAGTATGCGAAAAATGCGAAAGTACGAGCCAGATGAGGGCAAATCCCAGACCTAACCCAGACATAACCTGCGTTATCCTGTAAAATATTAATCGCAGCAGGTTTAATTGACTGTTTCGGTGTGGAACCACATTACGACGGTATCCAAGCCAGAAAAAGCCCAGGATCTGGCCAACAAGTATGCGAACAATGCGAAAGTACGAGCCAGATGAGGGCAAATACCAAAACTAATCTAGACATAACCAGCGTTATCCTCTAAAATATTAATCACCGCCAGGTATGATTGACTGTTTCGGTGTGGTACGGCATTACTACGTGGTCCAAGCCAGAAAAAGGCCAGGATCTGGCCAACAAGTATGCGAAAAACGCGAAAGTATGAGACAGATGAGGGCAAATGCCAGAACTAACCCAGACATAACCAGCGTTATCCTCAAAAACATTATTCGCAACCGGGTTTAATTGTCTGTTTCGGTGTGGAACCACATTACTGCGTTGTCAAAGCCAGAAAAAGGCCAGGATCTGGCCAGCAAGTATGCGAAAAATGCGAAAGTACGAGCCAGATGATGGCAAATCCCAGACCTAATCTAGACATAACCAGCGTTATCCTCTAAAATACTATTCGGAACCAGCTTCTATTGACTGTTCCAGTGTGGTACCACATTAGTACGTGATCCAAACCAGAAAAAGCCTAAGATCTGGCCAACAAGTATGCGAAAAATACGAAAGCACGAGCCAGATGATGGCAAATCCCAGACCTAACCGAGACATAACCAGCGTTATCCTCTCAAATACCTACCGGAACCAACTTCTATTGACTGTTTCAGTGTGGTACCACATTACTACGTGATCGAAACCAGAAAAACCCAAGGATCTGGCCAACAAGTATGCGAAAAACTCGAAGGTATGTGCCAGATGATAGCAAATACCAGAACTAACCCAGACATAACCAGCGTTATCCTCTAAAATACTTATCGGAACCAGCTTCTATTGACTGTTTCAGTGTGGTACCGCATTACTACGTGATCCAAACCAGAAAAGGGCCAGGATCTGGCCAGCAAGTATGCGAAAAATGCGAAAGTACGAGCCAGATGATGGCAAATCCCAGACCTAATCTAGACATAACCAGCGTTATCCTCTAAAATACTATTCGGAACCAGCTTCTATTGACTGTTCCAGTGTGGTACCACATTAGTACGTGATCCAAACCAGAAAAAGCCTACGATCTGGCCAACAAGTATGCGAAAAATGCGAAAGTACGAGCCAGATGAGGGCAAATACCAAAACTAATCTAGACATAACCAGCGTTATCCTCTAAAATATTAATCGCCGCCAGGTATGATTGACTGTTTCGGTGTGGTACGGCATTACTACGTGGTCCAAGCCAGAAAAAGGCCAGGATCTGGCCAACAAGTATGCGAAAAACGCGAAAGTATGAGACAGATGAGGGCAAATGCCAGAACTAACCCAGACATAACCAGCGTTATCCTCAAAAACATTATTCGCAACCGGGTTTAATTGACTGTTTCGGTGTGGAACCACATTACTGCGTTGTCAAAGCCAGAAAAAGGCCAGGATCTGGCCAGCAAGTATGCGAAAAATGCGAAAGTACGAGCCAGATGATGGCAAATCCCAGACCTAATCTAGACATAACCAGCGTTATCCTCTAAAATACTATTCGGAACCAGCTTCTATTGACTGTTCCAGTGTGGTACCACATTAGTACGTGATCCAAACCAGAAAAAGCCTACGATCTGGCCAACAAGTATGCGAAAAATACGAAAGCACGACCCAGATGATTGCAAATACCAGAACTAACCCAGGCATAACCAGCGTTATCCTCTAAAATACTATTCCGAACCAGCTTCTATTGACTGTTCCAGTGTGGTACCACATTAGTACGTGATCGAAACCAGAAAAAGCCTAGGATCTGGCCAACAAGTATGCGAAAAATACGAAAGCACGAGCCAGATGATGGCAAATCCCAGACCTAACCGAGACATAACCAGCGTTATCCTCTCAAATACCTACCGGAACCAACTTCTATTGACTGTTTCAGTGTGGTACCACATTACTACGTGATCGAAACCAGAAAAACCCAAGGATCTGGCCAACAAGTATGCGAAAAACTCGAAGGTATGTGCCAGATGATAGCAAATACCAGAACTAACCCAGACATAACCAGCGTTATCCTCTAAAATACTTATCGGAACCAGCTTCTATTGACTGTTTCAGTGTGGTACCGCATTACTACGTGATCCAAACCAGAAAAGGGCCAGTATCTGGCCAACAAGTATGCGGAAAATGCGAAAGGACGAGCTAGATGAGTGCAAATACCAGACCTAACCTAGACATAACCGGCGTTATCCTCTAAAATATTAATCGCAACCAGGATTAATTGACTGTTTCGGTGTGGTACCGCATTACTACGTGGTCCAAGCCAGAAAAAGGCCAGGATCTGCCCAACAAGTATGCGAAAAATGCGAAATTACGAGCCAGATGAGGGCAAATACCAGACCTAACCCAGCCATACCCGGCGTTATCCTCCAATATATTAATCGCAACCAGGTATGATTGACTGTTTCGGTGTGGTACCGCATTACTACGTGGTCCAAGCCAGAAAAAGGCCAGGATCTGCCCAACAAGTATGCGAGAAATGCGAACGTATGTGCCTGATGATTGCAAATACCAGAACTAACCCAAACATAACCAGCGTTGTCCTCCAAAATATTAATCGCAACCAGGTTTAATTGACTGTTTCGGTGTGGAACCACATTACGACGGGATCCAAACCACAAAAAACCCGAGTTCTGGCCAACAAGTAAGTGAAAAATGCGAAAGTACGAGCCAGATGAGGGCAAATACCAGAACTAATCTAGACATGACCAGCGCTATCCTCTAAAATACTATTCGGAACCAGCTTATATTGACAGTTCCAGTGTGGTAACACATTAGTACGTGATCCAATCCAGAAAATGCTAGGATCTGGCCAACAAGTATGCGAAAAATACGAAAGCACGAGCCAGATGATGGCAAATCCCAGACCTAACCGAGACATAACCGGCGTTATCCTCTAAAATATTAATCGCAACCAGGTTTAATTGACTGTTTCAGTGTGGTACCACATTACTACGTGGTCCAAGCCAGAAAAAGGCCAGGATCTGGCTAGCAAGTATGCGAAAAATGCGAAAGTACGAGCCAGATGAGGGCAAATCCCAGACCTAACCCAGACATAACCTGCGTTATCCTGTAAAATATTAATCGCAGCAGGTTTAATTGACTGTTTCGGTGTGGAACCACATTACGACGGTATCCAAGCCAGAAAAAGCCCAGGATCTGGCCAACAAGTATGCGAACAATGCGAAAGTACGAGCCAGATGAGGGCAAATACCAAAACTAATCTAGACATAACCAGCGTTATCCTCTAAAATATTAATCACCGCCAGGTATGATTGACTGTTTCGGTGTGGTACGGCATTACTACGTGGTCCAAGCCAGAAAAAGGCCAGGATCTGGCCAACAAGTATGCGAAAAACGCGAAAGTATGAGACAGATGAGGGCAAATGCCAGAACTAACCCAGACATAACCAGCGTTATCCTCAAAAACATTATTCGCAACCGGGTTTAATTGTCTGTTTCGGTGTGGAACCACATTACTGCGTTGTCAAAGCCAGAAAAAGGCCAGGATCTGGCCAGCAAGTATGCGAAAAATGCGAAAGTACGAGCCAGATGATGGCAAATCCCAGACCTAATCTAGACATAACCAGCGTTATCCTCTAAAATACTATTCGGAACCAGCTTCTATTGACTGTTCCAGTGTGGTACCACATTAGTACGTGATCCAAACCAGAAAAAGCCTAAGATCTGGCCAACAAGTATGCGAAAAATACGAAAGCACGACCCAGATGATTGCAAATACCAGAACTAACCCAGGCATAACCAGCGTTATCCTCTAAATTACTATTCGGAACCAGCTTCTATTGACTGTTCCAGTGTGGTACCACATTAGTACGTGATCCAAACCAGAAAAAGCCTAGGATCTGGCCAACAAGTGTGCGAAAAATACGAGAGCACGAGCCAGATGATGGCAAATCCCAGACCTAACCGAGACATAACCAGCGTTATCCTCTAAAATACTATTCGGAACCAGCTTCTATTGACTGTTCCAGTGTGGTACCACATTAGTACGTGATCGAAACCAGAAAAAGCCTAGGATCTGGCCAACAAGTATGCGAAAAATACGAAAGCACGAGCCAGATGATGGCAAATCCCAGACCTAACCGAGACATAACCAGCGTTATCCTCTCAAATACCTACCGGAACCAACTTCTATTGACTGTTTCAGTGTGGTACCACATTACTACGTGATCCAAACCAGAAAAACCCCAGGATCTGGCCAACAAGTATGCGAAAAACTCGAAGGTATGTGCCAGATGATAGCAAATACCAGAACTAACCCAGACATAACCAGCGTTATCCTCTAAAATACTTATCGGAACCAGCTTCTATTGACTGTTTCAGTGTGGTACCGCATTACTATGGGATCCAAACCAGAAAAAACTCAGGATCTGGCCAACAAGTATGCGAAAAACGCGAAAGTTCGAGCCAGATGGTTGGAAATACCAGAACTAACCCAGACATAACCGGCGTTATCCTCAAAAATATTAACCGCAACCAGGTTTAACTGACTGTTGCGGTGTGGTACCACATTACTACGTGGTCCAAGCCAAAAAAAGGCCAGGACCTGGCCAACAAGTATGCGAAAAATGCGAAAGAACGAGCCAGATGATTGCTAATACTAGAACTAACCCAAACGTAACCAGCGTTATCCTCTAAAATACTAATCGGAACCAGCTTTTGTTGACAGTGTGGTACCACATTACTACGTGATCCAAGCCAGAAAAAGCCCAGGATCTGGCCAACAAGTATGCGAACAATGCGAAAGTACGAGCCAGATGAGGGCAAATACCAAAACTAATCTAGACATAACCAGCGTTATCCTCTAAAATATTAATCACCGCCAGGTATGATTGACTGTTTCGGTGTGGTACGGCATTACTACGTGGTCCAAGCCAGAAAAAGGCCAGGATCTGGCCAACAAGTATGCGAAAAACGCGAAAGTATGAGACAGATGAGGGCAAATGCCAGAACTAACCCAGACATAACCAGCGTTATCCTCAAAAACATTATTCGCAACCGGGTTTAATTGACTGTTTCGGTGTGGAACCACATTACTGCGTTGTCAAAGCCAGAAAAAGGCCAGGATCTGGCCAGCAAGTATGCGAAAAATGCGAAAGTACGAGCCAGATGATGGCAAATCCCAGACCTAATCTAGACATAACCAGCGTTATCCTCTAAAATACTATTCGGAACCAGCTTCTATTGACTGTTCCAGTGTGGTACCACATTAGTACGTGATCCAAACCAGAAAAAGCCTAAGATCTGGCCAACAAGTATGCGAAAAATACGAAAGCACGACCCAGATGATTTTTTTTTTTTTTTTTTTTTTGTCGTGGGGAAAATCTTCGAAAGACTCCCTCCCACCTCCTTGGGGAGAGGTGGGAGGGGTGTGTGGGATTCCCCGCGCCCGTACAACGACAGGCGCGGGACCTACCCACTAAAAACCCCACGGTGACCCTTCGGCACGCTTTGGGAGGATACCGGGAATCGCTCGAAGCATTCTTCCGGTATCCTCCCCGTGCCCGCGCTTTCGCGCCCATCCCCCGGGGGGACAATCGGTCCCCCCAATAGACACACTGCCTCATAGCGGCGGGACGGGGCCACTCCATCCCGCCGCTATCCGTCCCGGGGCCGCGTTTAGTGGCGGCTGCGAGCCCCAACTCGCAACCGCCCGCGACCCCGTTTCCACCCCTCGGCGGCCGGGCGTTCATGGCCGCACCAGACCGCCGAGGGTGCCTCCCCTTGCGTCGGACCGGTAGGGGGAGGCACTCCTACCCCCAACCGGTCCGACCCGGCGCCGCCTGGCGGGAGGAGGGTCCCCTCAGGACCCCCCTCCCAGCCTAGGTCATCCGCCACGCCGAGGCGGCCGCCCGCGACGCCTCGCGACCGGGCGACGACCTCGGGCCACCGCACGAGCGCGAGCTTCAGCACGCCGCTGAAGCTCGCGCTCCCTCCCCGCGGCCTCCTTCTGCAACATTACGTTCTCGCAGAAGGAGGCCACGGCCCTCCACTTCTCCTCGCTGCCGAGCATGGCGCGCACCACGCCCGGCAGCGAGACATCCCGCCCGACGACGCCGACCAGGACACGGCGCTCCCCCTCCCACGCGGGGCATACCTCCAGGGTATGATCCGCCGTGTCCTGCTCAGCGTCGCAGTGGCAGCAACGCGCCGTCGGCTCCTTCCCTATCCGGCACAGGTATCTTCCGAAGCTGCCATGCCCGGAAAACACCTGTGCCAGCCGGTAGGTGAGGCTGCCATGGCCTCTGCCCAGCCACTCCTTCAGGAGTGGCCGAACAGCCCCGACAGTCCGGTGCCCCGCGGTTGGCAGAGCCAGCCGCTCCTGCCACGCGAGCAACACGGACTGCCGGGCCTGGCGCTTCAAATCGCCCCAAGCAGGTTCCTGCCCGCCCGGGACCGCCCCCACCCCCGCGCGACGGTCGACGCGGTGCCGGTACATCGCCGCGTGCGACCGCGCGAGCAGGTCCATGGGCGGCATCCCCGCTAGAACCGTCGCCGCCTCATGTGACATGGTCCGATACCCGCGGACGACCCTGAGCGCCATGCGCCTCTGCACCCGACGCAGCATAGTCATGCTGCGCCGGGAGGCAGCCAGGTCGTCCGCCCAGACGGGGGCCCCGTATAGGGCCACCGACTGGACCATTGCCACATAGAGGCGACGAACTCGGCCCGCCGGGCCCCCCAGGTTGGGCAGGATCCGGCCCAGAGCCGCAACCATCCTCTCCAACCTGGGGACCAGGCAGCGGAAATGCTTCTCGAAACGCCAGTGGCTATCGAGGATCAGCCCTAGATACCTGATCTGGGGCTTCACCTCGATGTCAGCCCCACCCACCCGAATCAGAGGGGGTGGCGGATCCTGCCGAGGTGAATGAAACGCAATCACCTCGGTCTTATGGACCGCCACCGTCATCCCCATCCCCCTGATCCGGTCGACGACGCGTTGCGACCCCTCCTCCGCGCGACGCATGGCGCTCCCCCAGTGCGCCCCGACGGCCAGCACCAGTGTGTCATCCGCATAACACACCGTGCTGACGCCGTCGGGGAGGCCGGCCCGCAACACCGAGTCGTACGCGATGTTCCACAGGAGTGGCCCGAGGACCGACCCCTGCGGAACACCGCAGTACACCTCCCTCCGCATATCACCATCCCGGCCCGGATACTCGATCCACCTGCCGCGGAGATAATCCCCGACGACCGCCCTGAGACAAGGGGGGACTCGATGATATTCGAGTCCCCTCCTTATCTCTTCCCAGGGGAGGGTGTTAAAGGCATTGGCAATATCCAAGGATATTGCCAATGCCACCCCTCCCCGGGAGACGGCCGTCTCCGAGAGGGCCCTCACACGACCTATCGCGTCGATAGTCGATCGGCCCCCCCGGAAACCGAACTGGCAGTCGGCCAGACCGGGATCACACCGCGACAGGTGCCCGACGAGGCGGGCAGCAATCACACGCTCGAAGAGCTTGCCCACCTCGTCGAGGAGACAAATGGGCCGGTATGCGGAGGGAGACTCCGCGGGCCGACCCTCCTTCCGGAGGAGGACCATCCTCGCCACCTTCCAACTGGGGGGGAATCGCCCGTCCCTCAGGCAGCGGTCGAACAACCGTCTGAGGTCGGCCCCAAGGACGCCCTGGGTCAAGACCCAAACCCGGCCGGGCACACCATCCGGACCCGGGGCCGTGTTACGAACCCCGAGCCGTCTGATGGCCGCTGCCAGCTCCTCCTGCGTGACCCCCAGCTCGGCCGTCCACTCCACTGGGACAGCCGCCGCCGCCGGAGGACGCGGTCCCCTCTCCCCAATTGGGAAGAGTGTATTGACCACGTCCTCCAGCAGCCGGGGGTCAAGACCCTCGGTGACGGGGGGCGCCCACGGGCGGAGCTTATTCAGCACCACCTTATATGGGCGCCCCCATGGATCGTCATCAAGGGTCTGGAGGAGCTCCTTCCATGCCTGGGTCTTGGCCCGTTTGATGGCGACCTGCAGAGCAACCCGCGCCACGCGGTATGCTCCATACAGGTCATCAGCTGCCCTCGCTCGCGCCACGCCGTCGCCTGTACGTTGACGACGGCGCGCGCGGGTGTACTGGCGTCGGGCGCGGACAGTCGCGACTCGCAACTCCGCGATCGCGTCCGACCACCAGTACACCGCCCGACGAGGAGAAGCCCGCCCGACCCGAGGCATCGCCGCGTCGCAAATACCCGCGACTAATGCTCCGAGCCGGGCGACCTCCTCCTCTATGCTCGGCAACTCGGCCGCTCCCTGCGGCCAAGTTGCAGCGAGGGCAGCTGCCATCAGGGCGTCCTTGTCCAGGCGCCGAAGCGCCCAGCGGCGTGGTGGGGTGCCACGCAGGCGGCCGTGTCGGGATGCACTCGCGGCGGCAGAGACCTCCATCCGGATGTACCGGTGATCGGAGAGTGTCTCTGCCCCCGCGACCACGTGCCAACCCGACACCATGCGCACGGCGTTGGGGGTCGCGAATCCAACATCCACGATGGACCCCCCATATCGCCGCACGCATGTGTGCTCCGACCCCCGGTTCAATACCCGGAGGTCGAGCCCCGCCGCCCAATCGCCCAGGATCCCGCCGCGAACGGAGGTCCTGGGGGATCCCCAAGCCACCGACTTGGCATTAAAATCCCCCAGGACCAGCACCGGCCGGGCCGCGTAGCGCTGCACGCATGCCGCGACCTCGGCCAAGTACAGCTCGAACGCAGCGTGACCGCTACGGGGCGAAATGTAGCACCCCACCACAGCGACTCCCCCCCAGTCCACGGCGACGAATCCCCGACCGCGCTCCAACAAGGAGAACGGTGGGGACCCGTCGCCCCCTCCCCATACCGTCGCCACCAAGCCGTCCGCGTCGCCCACCCAATGAGGGTGATCAGGGACGCGGTACGGCTCGGCGGCGACCGCCAGGCCAACCCCCCACTCCGCGAGGACTTGGGACATCAAGTCCTGTGCCGCGCGGCAGTGGTTGAGGTTGGCCTGGAGGAGGAGGCGGGGCGGCATTAATTAATGGCCGCGCCAGCCTCCTCCCGGCCGTCCGCCCCCGTAGCACCGTCCACCTCCATGGAGGACGATGCCACCGCCCTCGGCACCGGAGCCGGTGCAGCCCGCCTCTTCCTCTCCTTCCGGGAGGGGGGGGAGCACTTCTTGCTCCCCACCCTGTGATCGGCTGGCCTCCCCATGTCCGCACACAGCGGGCAGTGGGGGGCCGCCGAGCACTGGCTCGCACGGTGCTCTTTGGCACCGCAGCGGTAACACTGACCGCTGCGGTCCACCGGCGAGGTGCACCACTGCCTCACATGCCCCAATTCGAGGCAGCGGTGACACTGGAGCGGGCGCGGCGCGAGGATTTCCACTCGCGCCGAAACCCACCCCACCAACACCCTCCCGGATTCCGCCACCTTACGGGCGGCGGAGAGGGGGCACCGGGCCCACACCGACCCGAGGCCGGAGGGCGACCTGCGGATCTCTCCGATCCGCAGGTCCTCCACAGGACAGTCCCCCGCCCTCGCAAGGGCACGGGACACATCCTGTGCGCTGACCGAGTCGTCTAGCCCACAAACGCGCATCTCCGTGCGCTTCGTGGGCCGGGCGACCTGGACACCTCGCTCGCCCAGCTGCTCCCGGAGCCTCTGGGCGAGACGATCCGCCTTCGCGCCGCTTTCTGTACCGGGGATCTCCAGCAAGAGACCCCCGGTCACGGCCCTCTTCGCCCTCACGGAGGCGATGCCCAGCTCTTCCAGGGAGATATTCTCCCTGGCGAGCCGCATCGCCTCCGCGAGGGTCAGGTCGCCCCCCTGCGCAACGGTCAGCGTCACCGCTGCCGTTTTTGGGGGACGACCTGGTCGTGCCTTCCCGACCTTCGCGGCCTTTACCTTGGCCGCCGGCGGCGGAGGCGGAGGCCGCGGTTGCGAGGCCTTACTCGCCGCCCGCTTCGCCTTCCGCCCCACCACCTCACTCCACGCCACCCCCCCTTGGGAGGGTGCTGTGGAGGACGCGACCACCGCGACCACGGGTACACCACCCCCCTTGGGGGTCGCGACCCGGGGCCCTGGTGCCGCAACGCTGGGCGGAGCCTTCACTCCGCCCTTCTTTGCCTTCCCCGACTGTACCGGAACAGGTCGGGGAGGCACCGCCTTCCTGCTGACCGCTCTTCCGGCGAGGAGCTCCTCCCGGAAGGCGGCCAGCTTGCCATCAATCATGTCCCCAATCCTCCTCAGAAGATCGTCTTCCGAGGAGGACGGGGACTTCTTCACGGGCGGAGTGCGGGTGGAGGGGCCCGCGGTGCCCCGCACCACTGCCGCCGCACTCCGCTTATTTACCTCCGCCGAGGGACGCGGCGGTGGAGGAGGAGGGAGGATGGGAGGGAGGGCCGCGCTGTTCCACAGCGCCTCTGCCCTCCTCCTCCCCTGTCGCTCCTCCTCCAACAGGAGCTGCAGACGGGCGTTCCGCCCTCTGAGCTCCCGCGCCGCCTCCCTCATTTCCTCCGCCGCGGCCTTCAGGGCCTCCGCGCCACCGCTTTTCTGCCCCTTAAAGGCGCAGGCAGCGGCGACTTTCTCCACCCGCCTCAGGGACGAGGAGATCCTCTCCGATATCTCCTCGGTCACCTCGTCCCTGAGGCAACTCAGCCTCACCGACGGGCTCATCGCCCCGCCCACCTCGACGACGGCCTGCCCCGTCCTCTTCCTCTTAGAGCCTATGTGGCTCGTGCTGGAGGAGAAGGACGAGACCGACGCCGTCTCGTCGTCCTCCTCCACCCTCCACGAAGCCGGACCTGGCGCTGAGTGGGGCGCGAGCGCCGCCACCCTAACCCCAACCCCGTCTCCGTCCTCCCCAACCGACAAAACCCGCCCCATCCCCATTTTATTTTCTGTGTCCATAATAGTCCCACGAGATGGTCGGAAATAAAGGTCCACCCGGGCAGAGCCGCCTTACCCGGGTAAGCCTAATACTCCGGGGGTTCGGCAGGTTCCCCGGAGGTGGTCGCTTGGGATTGGGCCTTCTCCCCCAACCATGCATCCCATCGCCGCGCACCATAGCTTAGGATTGGAGGGCGATTTTATAGAGTCGCCATACTCGTGGCCCAGGCGGTTAAGCCAAGACCCCCGTTCCTCCTGCCGTCACGTACCATTCACAACACCAATAGGGAATTGTGAATGGGTCGTTGTGACGACCAACAGGAGGCTTACGGTGTGTGTATGACTCGGGTACCCCGGGTTCGTTAAGCCCGTACTGCAGCTGAAAGGCTGGCAGCCCCTGAGGGAGACCCAGATGATTGCAAATACCAGAACTAACCCAGGCATAACCAGCGTTATCCTCTAAATTACTATTCGGAACCAGCTTCTATTGACTGTTCCAGTGTGGTACCACATTAGTACGTGATCCAAACCAGAAAAAGCCTAGGATCTGGCCAACAAGTGTGCGAAAAATACGAGAGAACTAGCCAGATGATGGCAAATCCCAGACCTAACCGAGACATAACCAGCGTTATCCTCTAAAATACTATTCGGAACCAGTTTCTATTGACTGTTCCAGTGTGGTACCACATTAGTACGTGATCGAAACCAGAAAAAGCCTAGGATCTGGCCAACAAGTATGCGAAAATACGAAAGCACGAGCCAGATGATGGCAAATCCCAGACCTAACCGAGACATAACCAGCGTTATCCTCTCAAATACCTACCGGAACCAACTTCTATTGACTGTTTCAGTGTGGTACCACATTACTACGTGATCCAAACCAGAAAAACCCCAGGATCTGGCCAACAAGTATGCGAAAAACTCGAAGGTATGTGCCAGATGATAGCAAATACCAGAACTAACCCAGACATAACCAGCGTTATCCTCTAAAATACTTATCGGAACCAGCTTCTATTGACTGTTTCAGTGTGGTACCGCATTACTATGGGATCCAAACCAGAAAAAACTAAGGATCTGGCCAACAAGTATGCGAAAAACGCGAAAGTTCGAGCCAGATGGTTGGAAATACCAGAACTAACCCAGACATAACCGGCGTTATCCTCAAAAATATTAACCGCAACCAGGTTTAACTGACTGTTGCGGTGTGGTACCACATTACTACGTGGTCCAAGCCAAAAAAAGGCCAGGACCTGGCCAACAAGTATGCGAAAAATGCGAAAGAACGAGCCAGATGATTCCTAATACTAGAACTAACCCAAACGTAACCAGCGTTATCCTCTAAAATACTAATCGGAACCAGCTTTTGTTGACAGTGTGGTACCACATTACTACGTGATCCAAGCCAGAAAAAGCCCAGGATCTGGCCAACAAGTATGCGAACAATGCGAAAGTATGAGCCAGATGAGGGCAAATACCAAAACTAATCTAGACATAACCAGCGTTATCCTCTAAAATATTAATCACCGCCAGGTATGATTGACTGTTTCGGTGTGGTACGGCATTACTACGTGGTCCAAGCCAGAAAAAGGCCAGGATCTGCCCAACAAGTATGCGAGAAATGCGAACGTATGTGCCCGATGATTGCAAATACCAGAACTAACCCAAACATAACCATCGTTGTCCTCCAAAATATTAATCGCTACCAGGTTTAATTGACGGTTTCGGTGTGGAACCACATTACGACGGGATCCAAACCACAAAAAACCCGAGATCTGGCCAACAAGTAAGTGAAAAATGCGAAGGTACGAGCCAGATGAGGGCAAATACCAGACCTAACCCAGACATAACCGGCGTTATCCTCTAAAATATTAATCGGACCAAGGTTTAATTGACTGTTCCAGTGTGGTACCACATTAGTACGTGATCCAAACCAGAAAAAGCCTAGGATCTGGCCAACAAGTATGCGAAAAATACGAGAGCACGAGCCAGATGATGGCAAATCCCAGACCTAACCGAGACATAACCAGCGTTATCCTCTAAAATACTATTCGGAACCAGCTTCTATTGACTGTTCCAGTGTGGTACCACATTAGTACGTGATCGAAACCAGAAAAAGCCTAGGATCTGGCCAACAAGTATGCGAAAAATGCGAAAGTATGAGACAGATGACGGCAAATACTAGAACTAACCAAGACTTAACCGGCGTTATCTTGTATAATATTAATCGCAACAAGGTTTAATTGACTGTTTCGGTGTGGAACCACATTACGACGGTATCCAAACCACAAAAAACCCTGGATCTGCCCAACCAGTATGCGAAAAACGCGATAGTACGAGCCAGATGAGGGCAAATACCAGACCTTATCGAGACATAACCGGCGTTGTCCTCTAAAATATTAATCGGAACCAGGTTTTATTGACTGTTTCAGTGTGGTACCACATTACTACGTGGTCAAAGCCAGAAAAAGGCCAGGATCTGGCCACCAAGTGTGCGAAAAACGCGAAAGTATGAGCCAGATGATTGCAAATACCAGAACTAACCCAGACATAACCAGCGTTATCCTCTAAAATACTAATCGGAACCAGCTTTTATTGACTGTTTCGGTGTGGTACCGCATTACTACGTGATCCAAACCAGAAAAAGGCCTGGATCTGGCCAACAAGTATGCGAAAAATGCGAAAGTACGAGCCAGATGATTGCTAATACCAGAACTAACCCAAACGTAACCAGCGTTATCCTCCAAACTATTAATCGGAAGCAGCTCATATTGACTCTTTCGGTGTGGTACCGCATTACTACGTGATCCAAACCAGAAAAATGGCCTGGATCTGCCCAACAAGTATGCGAAAATTGCGAAAGTACGAGCCAGATGATTCCAAATCCCAGACCAAACCGAGACGTAACCGGCGTTATCCTCTAAAATATTAATCGCAACCAGGTTTGATTGACTGTTTCGGTGCGGTACCGCATTACTACGTGGTCCAAGCCAGAAAAAGGCCAGGATCTGAAGAACAAGTATGCGAAAAATGCGAAAGTACGAGCCAGATGATTGCTAATACCAGAACTAACCCAAACATAACCAGCGTTAACCTCCAAACTATTAATCGGAACCAGCTTTTATTGACTGTTTCAGTGTGGTACCACATTACTACGTGGTCCAAGCCGGAAAAAGGCCAGGTTCTGGCCAACAAGTATGCAAAAAGTGCGAAGGTACGAGCCAGATGAGGGCATATCCCAGATCTAACCGAGACATAACGGCGTTGACCTCTAAAATAATAATCGCAACCAGGATTAATTGACTGCTTCGGTGTGGTACCGCGTTACTACGTGATCCAAACCAGAAAAAACAGAGGATCTGGCCAACAAGTATGCGAGAAACGCTAAAGTATGAGCCAGATGATTGCAAATACCAGAACTAACCCAGACATAACCAGCGTTATCCTCTAAAATACTAATCGGAACCAGCTTTTATTGACAGTGTGGTACCACATTACTACGTGATCCAAACCAGAAAAAGCCCAGGATCTGGCCAACAAGTATGCGAAAAGTGCGAAAGTACAAGCCAGATGAGGGCAAATCCCAGACCTAACCGACACATAACCGGCGTTATCCTCTAAAATACTAATCGCATCCAGCTTTAATTGACTGTTTCGGCGTGGTACCGCATTACTACGTGATCCAAACCAGAAAAGGGCCAGTATCTGGCCAACAAGTATGCGGAAAATGCGAAAGGACGAGCTAGATGAGTGCAAATACCAGACCTAACCTAGACATAACCGGCGTTATCCTCTAAAATATTAATCGCAACCAGGATTAATTGACTGTTTCGGTGTGGTACCGCATTACTACGTGGTCCAAGCCAGAAAAAGGCCAGGATCTGCCCAACAAGTATGCGAAAAATGCGAAATTACGAGCCAGATGAGGGCAAATACCAGACCTAACATAGCCATACCTGGCGTTATCCTCCAATATATTAATCGCAACCAGGTATGATTGACTGTTTCGGTGTGGTACCGCATTACTACGTGGTCCAAGCCAGAAAAAGGCCAGGATCTGCCCAACAAGTATGCGAGAAATGCGAACGTATGTGCCTGATGATTGCAAATATCAGAACTAACCCAAACATAACCAGCGTTGTCCTCCAAAATATTAATCGGAACCAGCTTCTATTGACAGTTCCAGTGTGGTAACACATTAGTACGTGATCCAATCCAGAAAATGCCTAGGATCTGGCCAACAAGTATGCGAAAAATACGAAAGCACGAGCCAGATGATGGCAAATCCCAGACCTAACCGAGACATAACCGGCGTTATCCTCTAAAATATTAATCGCAACCAGGTTTAATTGACTGTTTCAGTGTGGTACCACATTACTACGTGGTCCAAGCCAGAAAAAGGCCAGGATCTGGCCAGCAAGTATGCGAAAAATGCGAAAGTACGAGCCAGATGAGGGCAAATCCCAGACCTAACCCAGACATAACCTGCGTTATCCAGTAAAATATTAATCGCAACCAGGTTTAATTGACTGTTTCGGTGTGGAACCACATTACGACGGTATCCAAACCACAAAAAACCCAGGATCTGCCCAGCAAGTAAGCGAAAAATGCGAAAGTATGAGCCGGATGGTTGGAAATACCAGAACTAACCCAGACATAACCGGCGTTATCCTCAAAAATATTAACAGCAACCAGGTTTAATTGACTTTCAGTGTGGTACCACATTACTACGTGATCCAAACCAGAAAAAGGCCAGGATCAGGCCAACAAGTATGCGAAAAACGCGAAAGTATGAGACAGATGAGGGCAAATGCCAGAACTAACCCAGACATAACCGGCTTTTTCCTCTAAAATATTAATCGGAACCAGGTTTGATTGACTGTTTCGGTGCGGTACCGCATTACTACGTGGTCCAAGCCAGAAAAATGCCAGGATCTGGCCAACAAGTATGCGAAAAATGCGAAAGTACGTGCCAGATGATTGCTAATACCAGAACTAACCCAAACATAACCAGCGTTAACCTCCAAACTATTAATCGGAACCAGCTTTTATTGACTGTTTCAGTGTGGTACCACATTACTACGTGGTCCAAGCCGGAAAAAGGCCAGGTTCTGGCCAACAAGTATGCAAAAAGTGCGAAGGTGCGAGCCAGATGAGGGCATATCCCAGATCTAACCGAGACATAACCGGCGTTAACCTCTAAAATAATAATCGCAACCAGGATTAATTGACTGCTTCGGTGTGGTACCGCGTTACTACGTGATCCAAACCAGAAAAAACACAGGATCTGGCCTGCAAGTATGCGAAAAATGCGAAAGTACGAGCCAGATGATTGCAAATACCAGAACTAACCCAGACATAACCAGCGTTATCCTCTAAAATACTAATCGGAACCAGCTTCTATTGACAGTTCCAGTGTGGTAACACATTAGTACGTGATCCAAACCAGAAAAGGGCCAGTATCTGGCCAACAAGTATGCGGAAAATGCGAAAGGACGAGCTAGATGAGTGCAAATACCAGACCTAACCCAGCCATACCCGGCGTTATCCTCCAATATATTAATCGCAACCAGGTATGATTGACTGTTTCGGTGTGGTACCGCATTACTACGTGGTCCAAGCCAGAAAAAGGCCAGGATCTGCCCAACAAGTATGCGAGAAATGCGAATGTATGTGCCTGATGATTGCAAATACCAGAACTAACCCAAACATAACCAGCGTTGTCCTCCAAAATATTAATCGCAACCAGCTTCTATTGACAGTTCCAGTGTGGTAACACATTAGTACGTGACCCAATCCAGAAAATGCCTAGGATCTGGCCAACAACTATGCGTAAAATACGAAAGCACGAGCCAGATGATGGCAAATCCCAGACCTAACCGAGACATAACCGGCGTTATCCTCTAAAATATTAATCGCAACCAGGTTTAATTGACTGTTTCAGTGTGGTACCACATTACTACGTGGTCCAAGCCAGAAAAAGGCCAGGATCTGGCCAGCAAGTATGCGAAAAATGCGAAAGTACGAGCCAGATGAGGGCAAATCCCAGACCTAACCCAGACATAACCTGCGTTATCCTGTAAAATATTAATCGCAACCAGGTTTAATTGACTGTTTCGGTGTGGAACCACATTACGACGGTATCCAAACCACAAAAAACCCAGGATCTGCCCGGCAAGTAAGCGAAAAATGCGAAAGTATGAGCCGGATGGTTGGAAATACCAGAACTAACCCAGACATAACCGGCGTTATCCTCAAAAATATTAACCGCAACCAGGTTTAATTGACTGTTTCAGTGTGGTACCACATTACTACGTGATCCAAACCAGAAAAAGGCCAGGATCAGGCCAACAAGTATGCGAAAAACGCGAAAGTATGAGACAGATGAGGGCAAATGCCAGAACTAACCCAGACATAACCAGCGTTATCCTCAAAAATATTATTCGCAACCGGGTTTAATTGACTGTTTCGGTGTGGAACCACATTACTGCGTTGTCAAAGCCAGAAAAAGGCCCGGATCTGGCCAACAAGTATGCGAAAAATGCGAAAGAACCAGCTTTTATTGACTGTTTCAGTGTGGTACCACATTACTACGTTATCCAAACCTGAAAAAACCCAGGATCTGGCCAACAAGTATGCGAAAAATGCGTAAGTACGTGCCAGATGAGGGCAAATACCAGACCTAACCCAGACATCACCTGCGTTATCCTCTAAAATATTAATCGCAACCAGGTTTGATTGACTGTTTCGGTGCGGTACCGCATTACTACGTGGTCCAAGCCAGAAAAAGGCCAGGATCTGAAAAACAGGTATGCGAAAACTGCGAAAGTACGAGCCAGATGATTGCTAATACCAGAACTAACCCAAACATAACAAGCGTTATCCTCTCAAATACTAATCGGAACCAGCCTTTATTGACAGTGTGGTACCACATTACTGCGTGATCCAAACCAGAAAAAGCCCAGGATCTGGCCAACAAGTACGCGAAATGTGCGAAAGTACGAGCCAGATGAGGGCAAATCCCAGACCTAACCGAGACATAACCGGCGTTATCCTCTAAAATACTAATCGCATCCAGCTTTAATTGACTGTTTCGGTGTGGTAACGCAACACTACGTGATCCAAACCAGAAAAGGGCCAGGATCTGGCCAACAAGTATGCGAAAAATGCGAAAGGACGAGCCAGATGAGAGCAAATACCAGACCTAACCTAGACATAACCGGCGTTATCCTCTAAAATATTAATCGCAACCAGGATTAATTGACTGTTTCGGTGTGGTGCCACATTACTGCGTTGTCAAAGCCAGAAAAAGGCCACGATCAGGCCAACAAGTATGCGAAAAATGCGAAATTACGAGCCAGATGAGGGCAAATACCAGGCCTAACCCAGACATAACCGGCGCTATCCTCAAATATATTAATCGCAACCAGGTATGATTGACTGTTTCGGTGTGGTACCGCATTACTACGTGGTCCAAGCCAGAAAAAGGCCAGGATCTGCCCAACAAGTATGCGAGAAATGCAAACGTATGTGCCTGATGGTTGCAAATACCAGAACTAACCCAAACATAACCAGCGTTGTCCTCCAAAATATTAATCGCAACCGGGTTTAAGTGACTGTTTCGGTGTAGAACCACATTACGACGGGATCCAAACCACAAACAACCCGAGATCTGGTCAACAAGTAAGTGAAAAATGCGAAAGTACGAGCCAGATGAGGGCAAATACCAGAACTAATCTAGTCATAAACAGCGTTATCCTCTAAAATACTATTCGGAATCAGCTTCTATTGACTGTTCCAGTGTGGTAACGCATTAGTACGTGATCCAAACCAGAAAAAGCCTAGGATCTGGCCAACAAGTATGCGAAAAATACGAAAGCACGAGCCAGATGATGGCAAATCCCAGACCTAACCGAGACATAAACGGCGTTATCCAGTAAAATATTAATCGCAACCAGGTTTAATTGACTGTTTCGGTGTGGAACCACATTACGACGGTATCCAAACCACAAAAAACCCAGGATCTGCCCGGCAAGTAAGCGAAAAATGCGAAAGTATGAGCCGGATGGTTGGAAATACCAGAACTAACCCAGACATAACCGGCGTTATCCTCAAAAATATTAACAGCAACCAGGTTTAATTGACTGTTTCAGTGTGGTACCACATTACTACGTGATCCAAACCTGAAAAAGGCCAGGATCAGGCCAACAAGTATGCGAAAAACGCGAAAGTATGAGACAGATGAGGGCAAATGCCAGAACTAACCCAGACATAACCGGCTTTTTCCTCTAAAATATTAATCGGAACCAGGTTTGATTGACTGTTTCGGTGCGGTACCGCATTACTACGTGGTCCAAGCCAGAAAAATGCCAGGATCTGGCCAACAAGTATGCGAAAAATGCGAAAGTACGTGCCAGATGATTGCTAATACCAGAACTAACCCAAACATAACCAGCGTTAACCTCCAAACTATTAATCGGAACCAGCTTTTATTGACTGTTTCAGTGTGGTACCACATTACTACGTGGTCCAAGCCGGAAAAAGGCCAGGTTCTGGCCAACAAGTATGCAAAAAGTGCGAAGGTGCGAGCCAGATGAGGGCATATCCCAGATCTAACCGAGACATAACCGGCGTTAACCTCTAAAATAATAATCGCAACCAGGATTAATTGACTGCTTCGGTGTGGTACCGCGTTACTACGTGATCCAAACCAGAAAAAACACAGGATCTGGCCTGCAAGTATGCGAAAAATGCGAAAGTACGAGCCAGATGATTGCAAATACCAGAACTAACCCAGACATAACCAGCGTTATCCTCTAAAATACTAATCGGAACCAGCTTCTATTGACAGTTCCAGTGTGGTAACACATTAGTACGTGATCCAAACCAGAAAAGGGCCAGTATCTGGCCAACAAGTATGCGGAAAATGCGAAAGGACGAGCTAGATGAGTGCAAATACCAGACCTAACCCAGCCATACCCGGCGTTATCCTCCAATATATTAATCGCAACCAGGTATGATTGACTGTTTCGGTGTGGTACCGCATTACTACGTGGTCCAAGCCAGAAAAAGGCCAGGATCTGCCCAACAAGTATGCGAGAAATGCGAATGTATGTGCCTGATGATTGCAAATACCAGAACTAACCCAAACATAACCAGCGTTGTCCTCCAAAATATTAATCGCAACCAGCTTCTATTGACAGTTCCAGTGTGGTAACACATTAGTACGTGACCCAATCCAGAAAATGCCTAGGATCTGGCCAACAACTATGCGTAAAATACGAAAGCACGAGCCAGATGATGGCAAATCCCAGACCTAACCGAGACATAACCGGCGTTATCCTCTAAAATATTAATCGCAACCAGGTTTAATTGACTGTTTCAGTGTGGTACCACATTACTACGTGGTCCAAGCCAGAAAAAGGCCAGGATCTGGCCAGCAAGTATGCGAAAAATGCGAAAGTACGAGCCAGATGAGGGCAAATCCCAGACCTAACCCAGACATAACCTGCGTTATCCTGTAAAATATTAATCGCAACCAGGTTTAATTGACTGTTTCGGTGTGGAACCACATTACGACGGTATCCAAACCACAAAAAACCCAGGATCTGCCCGGCAAGTAAGCGAAAAATGCGAAAGTATGAGCCGGATGGTTGGAAATACCAGAACTAACCCAGACATAACCGGCGTTATCCTCAAAAATATTAACCGCAACCAGGTTTAATTGACTGTTTCAGTGTGGTACCACATTACTACGTGATCCAAACCAGAAAAAGGCCAGGATCAGGCCAACAAGTATGCGAAAAACGCGAAAGTATGAGACAGATGAGGGCAAATGCCAGAACTAACCCAGACATAACCAGCGTTATCCTCAAAAATATTATTCGCAACCGGGTTTAATTGACTGTTTCGGTGTGGAACCACATTACTGCGTTGTCAAAGCCAGAAAAAGGCCCGGATCTGGCCAACAAGTATGCGAAAAATGCGAAAGAACCAGCTTTTATTGACTGTTTCAGTGTGGTACCACATTACTACGTTATCCAAACCAGAAAAAACCCAGGATCTGGCCAACAAGTATGCGAAAAATGCGTAAGTACGTGCCAGATGAGGGCAAATACCAGACCTAACCCAGACATCACCTGCGTTATCCTCTAAAATATTAATCGCAACCAGGTTTGATTGACTGTTTCGGTGCGGTACCGCATTACTACGTGGTCCAAGCCAGAAAAAGGCCAGGATCTGAAAAACAGGTATGCGAAAACTGCGAAAGTACGAGCCAGATGATTGCTAATACCAGAACTAACCCAAACATAACCAGCGTTATCCTCTCAAATACTAATCGGAACCAGCCTTTATTGACAGTGTGGTACCACATTACTGCGTGATCCAAACCAGAAAAAGCCCAGGATCTGGCCAACAAGTACGCGAAATGTGCGAAAGTACGAGCCAGATGAGGGCAAATCCCAGACCTAACCGAGACATAACCGGCGTTATCCTCTAAAATACTAATCGCATCCAGCTTTAATTGACTGTTTCGGTGTGGTAACGCAACACTACGTGATCCAAACCAGAAAAGGGCCAGGATCTGGCCAACAAGTATGCGAAAAATGCGAAAGGACGAGCCAGATGAGAGCAAATACCAGACCTAACCTAGACATAACCGGCGTTATCCTCTAAAATATTAATCGCAACCAGGATTAATTGACTGTTTCGGTGTGGTGCCACATTACTGCGTTGTCAAAGCCAGAAAAAGGCCACGATCAGGCCAACAAGTATGCGAAAAATGCGAAATTACGAGCCAGATGAGGGCAAATACCAGGCCTAACCCAGACATAACCGGCGCTATCCTCAAATATATTAATCGCAACCAGGTATGATTGACTGTTTCGGTGTGGTACCGCATTACTACGTGGTCCAAGCCAGAAAAAGGCCAGGATCTGCCCAACAAGTATGCGAGAAATGCAAACGTATGTGCCTGATGGTTGCAAATACCAGAACTAACCCAAACATAACCAGCGTTGTCCTCCAAAATATTAATCGCAACCGGGTTTAAGTGACTGTTTCGGTGTAGAACCACATTACGACGGGATCCAAACCACAAACAACCCGAGATCTGGTCAACAAGTAAGTGAAAAATGCGAAAGTACGAGCCAGATGAGGGCAAATACCAGAACTAATCTAGTCATAAACAGCGTTATCCTCTAAAATACTATTCGGAATCAGCTTCTATTGACTGTTCCAGTGTGGTAACGCATTAGTACGTGATCCAAACCAGAAAAAGCCTAGGATCTGGCCAACAAGTATGCGAAAAATACGAAAGCACGAGCCAGATGATGGCAAATCCCAGACCTAACCGAGACATAAACGGCGTTATCCTCTAAAATATTAATTGCAACCAGGTTTAATTGACTGTTTCGGTGTGGTACCGCATTACTACGTGGTCCAAGCCAGAAAAATGCCAGGATCTGAAAAACAAGTATGCGAAAAATGCGAAAGTACGAGCCAGATGATTGCTAATACCAGACCTAACCCAAACGTAACCAGCGTTATCCTCCAAACTATTAATCAGTAACTGCTCATATTGACTGTTTCAGTGTGGTACCACATTACTACATGATCCAAACCAGAAAAAACCCAGGATCTGCCCAACAAGTATGCGAAAAATGCGAAAGTACGAGCCAGATGAGGGCAAATGCCAGAACTAACCCAGACATAACCGGCGTTTCCCTCTAAAATATTAATCGGAACCAGGTATAACTGACTGTTTCGGTGTGGTACCACATTACTACGTGGTCCTAGCCGGGAAAAGGCCAGGACCAGGCCAACAAGTATGCCCAAAATGCGAAAGTACGAGCCAGATGATTGCTAATACCAGAACTAACCCAAACGTAACCAGCGTTATCCTCCAAACTATTAATCAGTAACAGCTCATATTGACTGTTTCAGTGTGGTACCACATTACTACATGATCCAAACCAGAAAAAACCCAGGATCTGCCCAACAAGTATGTGAAGAACGCGAAAGTATCAGCCAGATGGTTGCAAATACCAGAACTAACCCAGATAACCAGCGTTATCCTCTAAAATACTAACCGGAACCAGGTTTAATAGACTGTTTCAGTGTGGTACCTCATTACGACGGGATCCAAACCACAAAAAACCCGAGATCTGGCCAACAAGTAAGCGAAAAATGCGAAAGCACGAGCCAGATGAGGGCAAATACCAGACCTAACCCAGAAATAACCTGCGTTATCCTCTAAAATATTAATCGAAACAAGGTTTAATTGACTGTTCCAGTGAGGTACCACATAACGACGGAATCCAAACCACAAAAAACCCGAGTTCTGGCCAAAAAGTAAGCGAAAATTGCGAAAGTACGAGCCAGATGATTGCATATCCCAGACCAAACCGAGACGTAACCGGCGTTATCCTCTAAAATATTAATCGGAACCAGGTTTGATTGACTGTTTCAGTGTGGTACCACATTACTACGTTGTCAAAGCCAGAAAAAGGCCAGGATCTGGCAAACAAGTATGCGAAAAATGCGTAAGTACGTGCCAGATGAGGGCAAATACCAGACCTAACCCAGACATAACCTGCGCTATCCTCCAAAATATTAATCGGAACCAGGTTTGATTGACTGTTTCGGTGCGGTACCGCATTACTACGTGGTCCAAGCCAGAAAAAGGACAGGATCTGAAAAACAAGTATGCGAAAAATGCGAAAGTACGAGCCAGATGATTCCTAATACCAGAACTAACCCAAACATAACCAGCGCTAACCTCCAAACTATTAATCGGAACCAGCTTTTATTGACTGCTTCAGTGTGGTACCATATTACTACGTGGTCCAAGCCGGAAAAAGGCCAGGATCTGGCCAAGATGTATGCGAAAAGTGCGAAAGTATTAGCCAGATGATTGCAAAAACCAGACCTAACCTAGACATACCCGGCGTTATCCTCTAAAATATTAATCGCAACCAGGTTTAACTGACTGTTTCGGTGTGGTACCACATTACTAAGTGGTCCAAGCCTGAAAAAGGCCAGAATCTGGCCAACAAGTATGCGAAAAATGCGAAAGTAGGAGCCAGATGAGGGCAAATACCAGAACTAATCTAGACATAACCAGCGTTATCCTCTAAAGTACTATTCGGAGCCAGCTTTTATTGACTGTTCCAGTGTGGTAATACATTAGTACGTGATCCAAACAAGAAAAAGCCTAGGATCTGGCCAACAAGTATGCGAAAAATGCGAAAGTACGAGCCAGATGAGGGCAAATCCCAGACCTAACCCAAACGTAACCAGCGATATCCTCCAAACTATTAATCGGAAGCAGCTCATATTGACTGTTTCAGTGTGGTACCACATTACTACATGATCCAAACCAGAAAAAACCCAGGATCTGCCCAACAGGTATGCGAAAAATGCGAAAGTACGAGCCAGATGAGGGCAAATGCCAGAACTAACCCAGACATAACCGGCGTTTCCCTCTAAAATATTAATCGGAACCAGGTATAACTGACTGTTTCGGTGTGGTACCACATTACTACGTGGTCCTAGCCGGGAAAAGGCCAGGACCAGGCCAACAAGTATGCCAAAAATGCGAAAGTACGAGCCAGATGATTGATAATACCAGAACTAACCCAAACGTAACCAGCGTTATCCTCCAAACTATTAATCGGTAACAGCTCATATTGACTGTTTCAGTGTGGTACCACATTACTACATGATCCAAACCAGAAAAAACCCAGGATCTGCCCAACAAGTATGTGAAGAACGCGAAAGTATCAGCCAGATGGTTGCAAATACCAGAACTAACCCAGACATAACCAGCGTTATCCTCTAAAATACTAATCGGAACCAGCTTTTATTGACAGTGTGGTACCACATTACTACGTGATCCAAGCCAGAAAAAGCCCAGGATCTGGCCAACAAGTATGCGAACAATGCGAAGGTACGAGCCAGATGAGGGCATATCCCAGACCTAACCGAGACATAACCGGCGTTATCCTCTAAAATATTAATCGCAACCAGGTTTAGTTGACTGTTTCGGTGTGGTACCGCACTACTACGTGTTCCAAACCTGAAAAAGGGCAGGATCTGGGCAACAAGTATGCGAATAGTGCGATAGTACGAGCCATATGAGGGCAAATACCAGACCTAACCTAGACGTAACCGGCGTTATCCTCTAAAATATTAATCGGAACCAGGTTTAATTGACTGTTTCAGTGTGGTACCACATTACGACGGGATCCAAACCACAAAAAACCCGAGATCTGGCCAACAAGTAAGCGAAAAATGCGAAAGCACGAGCCAGATCAGGTCAAATACCAGACTTATCCAGACATAACCGGCGTTATCCTCCAAAATATTAATCGCAACCAGTATTAATTGACTGTTTCAGTGTGGAACCACATTACTACGTGATCCAAACCAGAAAAAACCCAGGATCTGCCCAACAAGTATGCGAAAAACGCGAAAGTGTGAGCCAGATAATTGCAAATACCAGAAATAACCCAAACGTAACCAGCGTTATCTTCTAAAATACTAATCGGAACCAGCTTTTATTGACAGTGTGGTACCACATTACTACGTGATCCAAACCAGAAAAAGCCCAGGATCTGGCCAACAAGTATGCGAACAATGCGAAAGTATGAGCCAGATGATTGCAAATACCAGAACTAACCTAGACATAACCAGCGTTATCCTCTAAAATACTAATCGGAACCAGCTTTTGCTGACAGTGTGGTACCACATTACTACGTGATCCAAGCCAGAAAAAGCCCAGGATCTGGCCAACTATTATGCGAGAAATGCGAAAGTACGAGCCAGATGAGGGCAAATCGCAGACTTTACCGAGACATAACCGGCGTTATCCTCTAAAATACTAATCGCATCCAGCTTTAATTGACTGTTTCGGTGTGGTAACGCATTACTACGTGATCCAAACCAGAAAAAAACCCAGGATCTGCCCAACAGGTATGCGAAAAACGCGAAAGTGTGAGCCAGATAATTACAAATACCAGAACTAACCAAGACTTAACCGGTGTTATCCTGTAAAATATTAATCGCAACCAGGTTTAATTGACTGTTTCGGTGTGGAACCACATTACGACGGTATCCAAACCACAAAATACCCAGGATCTCTTCAACAAGTGTGAGATGAATGCGAAGGTATGAGACTGATGAGAGCAAATTCCAGACCTAACCCAGACCTAACATGCGTTATCCTCTAAAATATTGATCGAGACCATGTTTAGTCGACTGTTTCAGTGTGGTACCACATTACTACGTGATCCATACCAGAAAAAGCCAAGGATCAGGCCAACAAGTATGAGAAATATGCGAAAGTATGAGCCTCATGAGGGCAAATCCTAGACCTAACCCAGACCTAACATGCGTTATCCTCAAAAATATTGATCGAAACCAGGTTTAATCGACTGTTTCCGTGTGGCACCACATTTATGTGTGTCCCAATCCAGAAAAAGCAAAGGATCTGGCTAACAAGTATGAGAAATATGCGAAAGCATGAGCCTGATGAGGGCAAATCCGACACCTAACCGAGACCTAACCGGCGTTATCCTCAAAAATGTTCATCGTGACAAGGGTTAATCGGCTATTTCAGTGTGATACCACATTACTGCCTGATCCAAACTAGTAGAAACCCAAGGTCTCTTCAACAAGTATGTCAAGAATACGAAAGTATGATGCGGGCAAATCCAAGACCTAAACCAGACCTAACATGTGCTATCCTCAAAAATATAGATCGAAACCAGGTTTCATGGACTGTTTCAGTGTGGTAACGCATTAGTACGCGATCCAAACCAGAAAAAACCCGAGTTCTGGCCAGACAGTATGCGAAAATTGCGAAAGTACGAGCCAGATGATTGCAAATCCCAGACCAAACCGAGACGTAACCGGCGTTATCCTCTAAAATATTAATCGGAACCAGGTTTGATTGACTGTTTCAGTGTGGTACCACATTACTACGTTGTCAAAGCCAGAAAAAGGCCAGGATCTGGCCAACAAGTATGCGAAAAATGCGTAAGTACGTGCCAGATGAGGGCAAATACCAGACCTAACCCAGACATAACCTGCGCTATCCTCTAAAATATTAATCGGAACCAGGTTTGATTGACTGTTTCGGTGCGGTACCGCATTACTACGTGGTCCAAGCCAGAAAAAGGACAGGATCTGAAAAACAAGTATGCGAAAAATGCGAAAGTACGAGCCAGATGATTGCTAATACCAGAACTAACCCAAACATAACCAGCGCTAACCTCCAAACTATTAATCGGAACCAGCTTTTATTGACTGCTTCAGTGTGGTACCACATTACTACGTGGTCCAAGCCGGAAAAAGGCCAGGATCTGGCCAACAAGTATGCGAAAAGTGCGAAAGTATTAGCCAGATGATTGCAAAAACCAGACCTAACCTAGACATACCCGGCGTTATCCTCTAAAATATTAATCGCAACCAGGTTTAACTGACTGTTTCGGTGTGGTACCACATTACTAAGTGGTGCAAGCCTGAAAAAGGCCAGAATCTGGCCGACAAGTATGCGAAAAATGCGAAAGTACGAGCCAGATGATTGCTAATACCGGAACTAACCCAAACGTAACCAGCGTTATCCTCCAAAATATTAATCGCAACCAGGTTTAATTGACTGTTTCGGTGTGGAACCACATTACGACGGGATCCAAACCACAAAAAACCCGAGATCTGACCAACAAGTAAGTGAAAAATGCGAAAGTACGAGCCAGATCAGGTCAAATACCAGACCTAACCCAGTCATAACCGGCGTTATCCTCTAAAATACTAATCGGAACCAGCCTTTATTGACTGTTTCAGTGTGGTACCACATTACTACGTTATCCAAACCAGAAAAAACCCAGGATCTGGCCAACAAGTATGCGAAAAGTGCGAAAGTATTAGCCAGATGATTGCAAATACCAGACCTAACCTAGACATACTCGGCGTTATCCTCTAAAATATTAATCGCAACCAGGTTTAACTGACTGTTTCGGTGTGGTACCACATTACTAAGTGGTCCAAGCCTGAAAAAGGCCAGAATCTGGCCAACAAGTATGCGAAAAATGCGAAAGTAGGAGCCAGATGAGGGCAAATACCAGAACTAATCTAGACATAACCAGCGTTATCCTCTAAAGTACTATTCGGAGCCAGCTTTTATTGACTGTTCCAGTGTGGTAATACATTAGTACGTGATCCAAACAAGAAAAAGCCTAGGATCTGGCCAACAAGTATGCGAAAAATACGAAAGCACGAGCCAGATGATGGCAAGTCCCAGACCTAACCGAGATATAACCGGCGTTATCCTCTAAAATATTAATCGCAACCAGGTTTAATTGACTGTTTCGGTGTGGTACCGCATTAGTACGCGATCCAAACCACAAAAAACCCAGGATCTGTCCGGCAAGTAAGCGAAAAATACGAAAGTATGAGCCGGATGGTTGGAAATACCAGAACTAACCCAGACATAACCGGCGTTATCCTCAAAAATATTAATCGCAACCAGGTTTAATTGACTGTTTCAGTGGGGTACCACATTACTACGTGATCCAAACCAGAAAAAGGCCAGGATCTGGCCAACAAGTATGCGAAAAATGCGAAAGTACTAGCCAGATGAGGGCAAATCCCAGACCTAACCCAAACGTAACCAGCGTTATCCTCCAAACTATTAATCGGAAGCAGCTCATGTTGACTGTTTCAGTGTGGTACCACATTACTACATGATCCAAACCAGAAAAAACCCAGGATCTGCCCAACAGGTATGCGAAAAATGCGAAAGTACGAGCCAGATGAGGGCAAATGCCAGAACTAACCCAGACATAACCGGCGTTTCCCTCTAAAATATTAATCGGAACCAGGTATAACTGACTGTTTCGGTGTGGTACCACATTACTACGTGGTCCTAGCCGGGAAAAGGCCAGGACCAGGCCAACAAGTATGCCAAAAATGCGAAAGTACGAGCCAGATGATTGCTAATACCAGAACTAACCCAAACGTAACCAGCGTTATCCTCCAAACTATTAATCGGTAACAGCTCATATTGACTGTTTCAGTGTGGTACCACATTACTACATGATCCAAACCAGAAAAAACCCAGGATCTGCCCAACAAGTATGTGAAGAACGCGAAAGTATCAGCCAGATGGTTGCAAATACCAGAACTAACCCAGACATAACCAGCGTTATCCTCTAAAATACTAATCGGAACCAGCTTTTATTGACAGTGTGGTACCACATTACTACGTGATCCAAGCCAGAAAAAGCCCAGGATCTGGCCAACAAGTATGCGAACAATGCGAAGGTACGAGCCAGATGAGGGCATATCCCAGACCTAACCGAGACATAACCGGCGTTATCCTCTAAAATATTAATCGCAACCAGGTTTAGTTGACTGTTTCGGTGTGGTACCGCACTACTACGTGTTCCAAACCAGAAAAAGGGCAGGATCTGGGCAACAAGTATGCGAATAGTGCGATAGTACGAGCCATATGAGGGCAAATACCAGACCTAACCTAGACGTAACCGGCGTTATCCTCTAAAATATTAATCGGAACCAGGTTTAATTGACTGTTTCAGTGTGGTACCACATTACGACGGGATCCAAACCACAAAAAACCCGAGATCTGGCCAACAAGTAAGCGAAAAATGCGAAAGCACGAGCCAGATGAGGGCAAATGCCAGATCTAACCGAGACATAACCGGCGTTAACCTCTAAAATAATAATCGCAACCACGATTAATTGACTGCTTCAGGATCTGGCCAACAAGTATGCGAAAAACGCTAAAGTATGAGCCAGATGATTGCAAATACCAGAACTAACCCAGACATAACCAGCGTTATCCTCTAAAATACTAATCGGAACCAGCTTTTATTGACAGTGTGGTACCACATTACTACGTGATCCAAGCCAGAAAAAGCCCAGGATCTGGCCAACAAGTATGCGAAAAATGCGAAAGTACGAGCCAGATGAGGGCAAATACCATGACTAACCCAGACATAACCGGCGTTTTCCTCAAAAATATTAATCACAACCAGGTTTAATATACTGTTTCGGTGTGGTATCGCGTTACTACGTGGTCCAAGACAGAAAAAGGCCAGGATCTGGCCATCATGTATGCGAAAAATGCGAAAGTACGTGCCAGATGAGGGCAAATACCAGACTTATCCAGACATAACCGGCGTTATCCTCCAAAATATTAATCGCAACCAGTATTAATTGACTGTTTCAGTGTGGAACCACATTACTACGTGATCCAAACCAGAAAAAACACAGGATCTGGCCAACAAGTATGCGAAAAACGCTATAGTATTAGCCAGATGATTGCAAATACCAGACCTAACCTAGACATACCCGGCGTTATCCTCTAAAATATTAATCGCAACCAGGTTTAATTGACTGTTTCGGTGTGGAACCACATTACGACGGGATCCAAACCACAAAAAACCCGAGCTCTGACCAACAAGTAAGTGAAAAATGCGAAAGTACGAGCCAGATCAGGTCAAATACCAGACCTAACCCAGTCATAACCGGCGTTATCCTCTAAAATACTAATCGGAACCAGCCTTTATTGACTGTTTCAGTGTGGTACCACATTACTACGTTATCCAAACCAGAAAAAACCCAGGATCTGTCCAACAAGTATGCGAAAAACGCGAAAGTATGAGCCAGATGATAGCAAATACCAGAACTAACCCAGACATAACCAGTGTTATCCTCTAAAATATTAATCGGAACCAGGTTTAATTGACTGTTTCAGTGTGGTGCCACATTGCTGCGTTGTCAAAGCCAGAAAAAGGCCAGGATCTGGCCAACAAGTATGCGAAAAATGCGAAAGTACGAGCCAGATGAAGGCAAATACCATGACTAACCCAGACATAACCGGCGTTTTCCTCAAAAATATTAATCACAACCAGGTTTAATATACTGTTTCGGTGTGGTATCGCGTTACTACGTGGTCCAAGACAGAAAAAGGCCAGGATCTGGCCATCATGTATGCGAAAAATGCGAAAGTACGTGCCAGATGAGGGCAAATACCAGACTTATCCAGACATAACCGGCGTTATCCTCCAAAATATTAATCGCAACCAGTATTAATTGACTGTTTCAGTGTGGAACCACATTACTACGTGATCCAAACCAGAAAAAACCCAGGATCTGCCCAACAAGTATGTGGAAAACGCGAAAGTGTGAGCCATATAATTGCAAATACCAGAAATAACCCAAACGTAACCAGCGTTATCTTCTAAAATACTAATCGGAACCAGCTTTTATTGACAGTGTGGTACCACATTACTACGTGATCCAATCCAGAAAAAGCCCAGGATCTGCCCAACAAGAATTCGAAAAACGCGAAAGTATGAGCCAGATGATTGCAAATACCAGAACTAACCCAGACATAACCAGCGTTATCCTCTAAAATACTAATCGGAACCAGCTTTTGCTGACAGTGTGGTACCACATTACTACGTGATCCAAGCCAGAAAAAGCCCAGGATCTGGCCAACTATTATGCGAGAAATGCGAAAGTACGAGCCAGATGAGGGCAAATCGCAGACTTTACCGAGACATAACCGGCGTTATCCTCTAAAATACTAATCGCATCCAGCTTTAATTGACTGTTTCGGTGTGGTAACGCATTACTACGTGATCCAAACCAGAAAAAAACCCAGGATCTGCCCAACAGGTATGCGAAAAACGCGAAAGTGTGAGCCAGATAATTACAAATACCAGAACTAACCAAGACTTAACCGGTGTTATCCTGTAAAATATTAATCGCAACCAGGTTTAATTGACTGTTTCGGTGTGGAACCACATTACGACGGTATCCAAACCACAAAATACCCAGGATCTCTTCAACAAGTGTGAGATGAATGCGAAGGTATGAGACTGATGAGAGCAAATTCCAGACCTAACCCAGACCTAACATGCGTTATCCTCTAAAATATTGATCGAGACCATGTTTAGTCGACTGTTTCAGTGTGGTACCACATTACTACGTGATCCATACCAGAAAAAGCCAAGGATCAGGCCAACAAGTATGAGAAATATGCGAAAGTATGAGCCTCATGAGGGCAAATCCTAGACCTAACCCAGACCTAACATGCGTTATCCTTAAAAATATTGATCGAAACCAGGTTTAATCGACTGTTTCCGTGTGGCACCACATTTATGTGTGTCCCAATCCAGAAAAAGCAAAGGATCTGGCTAACAAGTATGAGAAAAAAGCGAAAGCATGAGCCTGATGAGGGCAAATCCGACACCTAACCGAGACCTAACCGGCGTTATCCTCAAAAATGTTCATCGTGACAAGGGTTAATCGGCTATTTCAGTGTGATACCACATTACTGCCTGATCCAAACTAGTAGAAACCCAAGGTCTCTTCAACAAGTATGTGAAGAATACGAAAGTATGATGCGGGCAAATCCAAGACCTAAACCAGACCTAACATGTGCTATCCTCAAAAATATAGATCGAAACCAGGTTTCATGGACTGTTTCAGTGTGGTAACGCATTAGTACGCGATCCAAACCAGAAAAAACCCGAGTTCTGGCCAGACAGTATGCGAAAATTGCGAAAGTACGAGCCAGATGATTGCAAATCCCAGACCAAACCGAGACGTAACCGGCGTTATCCTCTAAAATATTAATCGGAACCAGGTTTGATTGACTGTTTCAGTGTGGTACCACATTACTACGTTGTCAAAGCCAGAAAAAGGCCAGGATCTGGCCAACAAGTATGCGAAAAATGGGTAAGTACGTGCCAGATGAGGGCAAATACCAGACCTAACCCAGACATAACCTGCGCTATCCTCTAAAATATTAATCGGAACCAGGTTTGATTGACTGTTTCGGTGCGGTACCGCATTACTACGTGGTCCAAGCCAGAAAAAGGACAGGATCTGAAAAACAAGTATGCGAAAAATGCGAAAGTACTAGCCAGATGAGGGCAAATCCCAGACCTAACCCAAACGTAACCAGCGTTATCCTCCAAACTATTAATCGGAAGCAGCTCATGTTGACTGTTTCAGTGTGGTACCACATTACTACATGATCCAAACCAGAAAAAACCCAGGATCTGCCCAACAGGTATGCGAAAAATGCGAAAGTACGAGCCAGATGAGGGCAAATGCCAGAACTAACCCAGACATAACCGGCGTTTCCCTCTAAAATATTAATCGGAACCAGGTATAACTGACTGTTTCGGTGTGGTACCACATTACTACGTGGTCCTAGCCGGGAAAAGGCCAGGACCAGGCCAACAAGTATGCCAAAAATGCGAAAGTACGAGCCAGATGATTGCTAATACCAGAACTAACCCAAACGTAACCAGCGTTATCCTCCAAACTATTAATCGGTAACAGCTCATATTGACTGTTTCAGTGTGGTACCACATTACTACATGATCCAAACCAGAAAAAACCCAGGATCTGCCCAACAAGTATGTGAAGAACGCGAAAGTATCAGCCAGATGGTTGCAAATACCAGAACTAACCCAGACATAACCAGCGTTATCCTCTAAAATACTAATCGGAACCAGCTTTTATTGACAGTGTGGTACCACATTACTACGTGATCCAAGCCAGAAAAAGCCCAGGATCTGGCCAACAAGTATGCGAACAATGCGAAGGTACGAGCCAGATGAGGGCATATCCCAGACCTAACCGAGACATAACCGGCGTTATCCTCTAAAATATTAATCGCAACCAGGTTTAGTTGACTGTTTCGGTGTGGTACCGCACTACTACGTGTTCCAAACCAGAAAAAGGGCAGGATCTGGGCAACAAGTATGCGAATAGTGCGATAGTACGAGCCATATGAGGGCAAATACCAGACCTAACCTAGACGTAACCGGCGTTATCCTCTAAAATATTAATCGGAACCAGGTTTAATTGACTGTTTCAGTGTGGTACCACATTACGACGGGATCCAAACCACAAAAAACCCGAGATCTGGCCAACAAGTAAGCGAAAAATGCGAAAGCACGAGCCAGATGAGGGCAAATGCCAGATCTAACCGAGACATAACCGGCGTTAACCTCTAAAATAATAATCGCAACCACGATTAATTGACTGCTTCAGGATCTGGCCAACAAGTATGCGAAAAACGCTAAAGTATGAGCCAGATGATTGCAAATACCAGAACTAACCCAGACATAACCAGCGTTATCCTCTAAAATACTAATCGGAACCAGCTTTTATTGACAGTGTGGTACCACATTACTACGTGATCCAAGCCAGAAAAAGCCCAGGATCTGGCCAACAAGTATGCGAACAATGCGAAGGTTCGAGCCAGATGAGGGCATATCCCCGACCTAACCGAGACATAACCGGCGTTATCCTCTAAAATATTAATCGCAACCAGGTTTAGTTGACAGTTTCGGTGTGGTACCGCATTACTACGTGTTCCAAACCAGAAAAGGGCAGGATCTGGGCAACAAGTAAGCGAAAAGTACGATAGTACGAGCCAAATGAGGGTAAATACCAGACCTAACCTAGACATAACCGGCGTTATCCTCTAAAATATTATTCGGAACCAGGTTTAATTGACTGTTTCAGTGTGGTACCACATTACTGCGTTGTCAAAGCCAGAAAAAGGCCAGGATCTGGCCAACAAGTATGCGAAAAATGCGAAAGTACGAGCCAGATGAGGGCAAATACCATGACTAACCCAGACATAACCGGCGTTTTCCTCAAAAATATTAATCACAACCAGGTTTAATATACTGTTTCGGTGTGGTATCGCGTTACTACGTGGTCCAAGACAGAAAAAGGCCAGGATCTGGCCATCATGTATGCGAAAAATGCGAAAGTACGTGCCAGATGAGGGCAAATACCAGACTTATCCAGACATAACCGGCGTTATCCTCCAAAATATTAATCGCAACCAGTATTAATTGACTGTTTCAGTGTGGAACCACATTACTACGTGATCCAAACCAGAAAAAACACAGGATCTGGCCAACAAGTATGCGAAAAACGCTAAAGTATTAGCCAGATGATTGCAAATACCAGACCTAACCTAGACATACCCGGCGTTATCCTCTAAAATATTAATCGCAACCAGGTTTAATTGACTGTTTCGGTGTGGAACCACATTACGACGGGATCCAAACCACAAAAAACCCGAGCTCTGACCAACAAGTAAGTGAAAAATGCGAAAGTACGAGCCAGATCAGGTCAAATACCAGACCTAACCCAGTCATAACCGGCGTTATCCTCTAAAATACTAATCGGAACCAGCCTTTATTGACTGTTTCAGTGTGGTACCACATTACTACGTTATCCAAACCAGAAAAAACCCAGGATCTGTCCAACAAGTATGCGAAAAACGCGAAAGTATGAGCCAGATGATAGCAAATACCAGAACTAACCCAGACATAACCAGTGTTATCCTCTAAAATATTAATCGGAACCAGGTTTAATTGACTGTTTCAGTGTGGTGCCACATTGCTGCGTTGTCAAAGCCAGAAAAAGGCCAGGATCTGGCCAACAAGTATGCGAAAAATGCGAAAGTACGAGCCAGATGAGGGCAAATACCATGACTAACCCAGACATAACCGGCGTTTTCCTCAAAAATATTAATCACAACCAGGTTTAATATACTGTTTCGGTGTGGTATCGCGTTACTACGTGGTCCAAGACAGAAAAAGGCCAGGATCTGGCCATCATGTATGCGAAAAATGCGAAAGTACGTGCCAGATGAGGGCAAATACCAGACTTATCCAGACATAACCGGCGTTATCCTCCAAAATATTAATCGCAACCAGTATTAATTGACTGTTTCAGTGTGGAACCACATTACTACGTGATCCAAACCAGAAAAAACCCAGGATCTGCCCAACAAGTATGCGGAAAACGCGAAAGTGTGAGCCATATAATTGCAAATACCAGAAATAACCCAAACGTAACCAGCGTTATCTTCTAAAATACTAATCGGAACCAGCTTTTATTGACAGTGTGGTACCACATTACTACGTGATCCAATCCAGAAAAAGCCCAGGATCTGCCCAACAAGAATTCGAAAAACGCGAAAGTATGAGCCAGATGATTGCAAATACCAGAACTAACCCAGACATAACCAGCGTTATCCTCTAAAATACTAATCGGAACCAGCTTTTGCTGACAGTGTGGTACCACATTACTACGTGATCCAAGCCAGAAAAAGCCCAGGATCTGGCCAACTATTATGCGAGAAATGCGAAAGTACGAGCCAGATGAGGGCAAATCGCAGACTTTACCGAGACATAACCGGCGTTATCCTCTAAAATACTAATCGCAACCAGCTTTAATTGACTGTTTCGGTGTGGTAACGCATTACTACGTGATCCAAACCAGAAAAAAACCCAGGATCTGCCCAACAGGTATGCGAAAAACGCGAAAGTGTGAGCCAGATAATTACAAATACCAGAACTAACCAAGACTTAACCGGTGTTATCCTGTAAAATATTAATCGCAACCGGGTTTAATTGACTGTTTCGGTGTGGAACCACATTACGACGGTATCCAAACCACAAAATACCCAGGATCTCTTCAACAAGTGTGAGATGAATGCGAAGGTATGAGACTGATGAGAGCAAATTCCAGACCTAACCCAGACCTAACATGCGTTATCCTCTAAAATATTGATCGAGACCATGTTTAGTCGACTGTTTCAGTGTGGTACCACATTACTACGTGATCCATACCAGAAAAAGCCAAGGATCAGGCCAACAAGTATGAGAAATATGCGAAAGTATGAGCCTCATGAGGGCAAATCCTAGACCTAACCCAGACCTAACATGCGTTATCCTCAAAAATATTGATCGAAACCAGGTTTAATCGACTGTTTCCGTGTGGCACCACATTTATGTGTGTCCCAATCCAGAAAAAGCAAAGGATCTGGCTAACAAGTATGAGAAAAAAGCGAAAGCATGAGCCTGATGAGGGCAAATCCGACACCTAACCGAGACCTAACCGGCGTTATCCTCAAAAATGTTCATCGTGACAAGGGTTAATCGGCTATTTCAGTGTGATACCACATTACTGCCTGATCCAAACTAGTAGAAACCCAAGGTCTCTTCAACAAGTATGTGAAGAATACGAAAGTATGATGCGGGCAAATCCAAGACCTAAACCAGACCTAACATGTGCTATCCTCAAAAATATAGATCGAAACCAGGTTTCATGGACTGTTTCAGTGTGGTAACGCATTAGTACGCGATCCAAACCAGAAAAAACCCGAGTTCTGGCCAGACAGTATGCGAAAATTGCGAAAGTACGAGCCAGATGATTGCAAATCCCAGACCAAACCGAGACGTAACCGGCGTTATCCTCTAAAATATTAATCGCAACCAGGTTTGATTGACTGTTTCGGTGCGGTACCGCATTACTACGTGGTCCAAGCCAGAAAAAGGCCAGGATCTGAAAAAGAAGTATGCGAAAAATGCGAAAGTACGAGCCAGATGATTGCTAATACCAGAACTAACCCAAACATAACCAGCGTTAACCTCCAAACTATTAATCGGAACCAGCTTTTATTGACTGTTTCAGTGTGGCACCACATTACTACGTGATCCAAACCAGAAAAAGGCCAGGATCTGGCCAACAAGTATGCGAAAAACGCGAAAGTATGAGACAGATGAGGGCAAATGCCAGAACTAACCCAGCCATAACCGGCGTTTTCCTCTAAAATATTAATCGGAACCAGGTATAGCTGACTGTTTCGGTGTGGTACCACATTACTACGTGGTCCTAGCCGGGAAAAGGCCAGGATCAGGCCAACAAGTATGCCAAAAATGCGAAAGTATGAGACAGACGACGGCAAAGACTAGAACTAACCAAGACTTAACCGGCGTTATCCTGTAAAATATTAATCGCTACCAGGTTTAATTGACTGTTTCGGTGTGGAACCACATTACGACGTTATCCAAACCACAAAAAACCCAGGATCAGCTCGGCAAGTAAGCGAAAAATGCGAAAGTATGAGCCAGATGGTTGGAAATACCAGAACTAACCCAGACATAACCGGCGTTATCCTCAAAAATATTAATCGCAACCAGGTTTAATTGACTGTTTCAGTGTGGTACCACATTACTACGTTGTCAAAGCCAGAAAAAGGCCAGGATCTGGCTAACAAGTATGCGAAAAATGCGAAAGAACCAGCTTTTATTGACTGTTTCAGTGTGGTACCACATTACTACGTTATCCAAACCAGAAAAAACCCAGGATCTGCCCAACAAGTATGCGAAAAACGCGTAAGTATGAGCCAGATGATGGCAAATACCAGAACTAACCCAGACATAACCAGCGTTATCCTCTAAAATATTATTCGCAACCGGGTTTAATTCACTGTTTCGGTGTGGTACCGCACTACGACGGTATCCAAACCACAAAAAACCCAGGATCTGCTCGGCAAGTAAGCGAAAAATGCGAAAGTATGAGCCAGATAGTTGGAAATACCAGAACTAACCCAGACATAACCGGCGTTATCCTCAAAAATATTAATCGCAACCAGGTTTAATTGACTGTTTCAGTGTGGTACCACATTACTACCTGATCCAAACCAGAAAAGGGCCAGGATCTGGCCAACAAGTATGCGAAAAACGCGTAAGTATGAGCCAGATGATGGCAAATACCAGACGTAACCCAGACATAACCGGCGTTATCCTCTAAAATATTAATCGCAACCTGGTTTAATTGACTGTTTCAGTGTGGTACCACATTTCTACGTTGTCAAAGCCAGAAAAAGGCCAGGATCTGGCCAACAAGTATGCGAAAAGTGCGAAAGTACGAGCCAGATGAGGGCAAATCCCAGACCTAACCGAGACATAACCGGCGTTATCCTCTAAAATACTAATCGCATCCAGCTTTAATTGACTGTTTCGGTGTGGTACCGCAACACTACGTGATCCAAACCAGAAAAGGGCCAGGATCTGGCCAACAAGTATGCGAAAAATGCGAAAGGACGAGCCAGATGAGAGCAAATACCAGACCTAACCTAGACATAACCGGCGTTATCCTCTAAAATATTAATCGCAACCAGGATTAATTGACTGTTTCGGTGTGGTACCACATTACTGCGTTGTCAAAGCCAGAAAAAGTCCAGGATGTGGCCAACAAGTATGCGAAAAATGCGAAATTACGAGCCAGATGAGGGCAAATACCAGGCCTAACCCAGACATAACCGGCGTTATCCTCCAATATATTAATCGCAACCAGGTATGATGGACTGTTTCGGTGTGGTACCGCATTACTACGTGGTCCAAGCCAGAAAAAGGCCAGGATCTGCCCAACAAGTATGCGAGAAATGCGAACGTATGTGCCTGATGATTGCAAATACCAGAACTAACCCAAACATAACCAGCGTTGTCCTCCAAAATATTAATCGCAACCAGGTTTAATTGACTGTTTCGGTGTGGTATCGCATTAGTACGCGATCCAAACCAGAAAAAGCCCTGGATCTGGCCAACAAGTATGCGAAAAATGCGAAAGTATGAGACAGACGACGGCAAAGACTAGAACTAACCAAGACTTAACCGGCGTTATCCTGTAAAATATTAATCGCTACCAGGTTTAATTGACTGTTTCGGTGTGGAACCACATTACGACGTTATCCAAACCACAAAAAACCCAGGATCTGCCCGGTAGTAAGCGAAAAATGCGAAAGTATGAGCCGGATGGTTGGAAATACCAGAAGTAACCCAGACATAACCGGCGTTATCCTCAAAAATATTAATCGCAACCAGGTTTAATTGACTGTTTCAGTGTGGTACCACATTACTACGTGATCCAAACCAGAAAAAGGCCAGGATCTGGCCAACAAGTATGCGAAAAACGCGAAAGTATGAGACAGATGAGGGCAAATGCCAGAACTAACCCAGACATAACCGGCGTTTTCCTCTAAAATATTAATCGGAACCAGGTATAACTGACTGTTTCGGTGTGGTACCACATTACTACGTGGTCCTAGCCGGGAAATGGCCAGTACCAGGCCCACAAGTATGCCAAAAATGCGAAAGTACGAGCCAGATAATTGCTAATACCAGAACTAACCCAAACATAACCAGCGTTGTCCTCCAAAATATTAATCGGAACCAGCTTCTATTGACAGTTCCAGTGTGGTAACACATTAGTACGGGATCCAAGCCAGAAAAAGCAGGGGATCTGGCCAACAAGTATGCGAACAATGCGAAGGTACGAGCCAGATGAGGGCATATCCCAGACCTAACCGAGACATAACCGGCGTTATCCTATAAAATATTAATCGCAACCAGGTTTAGTTGACTGTTTCGGTGTGGTACCGCATTACTACGTGTTCCAAACCAGAAAAAGGGCAGGATCTGGGCAACAAGTAAGCGAAAAGTGCGATAGTACGAGCCATATGAGGGCAAATACCAGACCTAACCTAGACATAACCGGCGTTATCCTCTAAAATATTAATCGGAACCAGGTTTAATTGACTGTTTCAGTGTGGTACCACATTACTACGTGGTCCAAGCCAGAAAAAGGACAGGATCTGGCCAGCAAGTATGCGAAAAACGCGAAAGTACGAGCCAGATGGGGGCAAATCCCAGACCTAACCCAGACATAACCTGCGTTATCCTCTAAAATATTAATCGCAACCATGTTTAATTGACTGTTTCGGTGTTGTACCGCATTACTATGTGATCCAAACCAGGAAATGGCCAGGATCCGGCCAACAAGTATGCGAAAAATGCGAAAGTACGAGCCAGATGAGGGCAAATACCAGACGTAACCCAGACATAACCGGCGTTATCCTCTAAAATATTAATCGCATCCTGGTTTAATTGGCTGTTTCAGTGTGGTACCACATTACTACGTTGTCAAAGCCAGAAAAAGGCCAGGATCTGGCCAACAAGTATGCGAAAAATGCGAAAGAACCAGCTTTTATTGACTGTTTCAGTGTGGTACCACATTACTACGTTATCCGAATCAGAAAAAACCCAGGATCTGCCCATCAAGTATGCGAAAAACGCGAATGTATGAGCCTGATGATAGCAAATACCAGAACTAACCCAGACATAACCAGCGTTATCCTCTAAAATATTAATCGCAACCAGTATTAATTCACTGTTTCGGTGTGGTACTGCGTTACTACGTGATCCAAACCAGAAAAAACCCAGGATCTGTCCAACAAGTATGCGAAAAACGTGAAAGTACGAGCTAGATGGGGGCAAATACCAGACCTAACCCAGACATAACCTGCGTTATCCTCTAAAGTATTAATCGCAACCTGGTTTGATTGACTGCTTCGGTGTGGTACCGCGTTACTACGTGATCCAAACCAGAAAAAGCCCAGGATCTGGCCAACTAGTATGCGAGAAACGTGAAAGTACGAGCTAGATGGGGGCAAATACCAGACCTAACCCAGACATAACCTGCGTTATCCTCTAAAATATTAATCGCAACCTGGTTTGATTGACTGCTTCGGTGTGGTACCGCGTTACTACGTGATCCAAACCAGAAAAAGCCCAGGATCTGGCCAACTAGTATGCGAGAAACGCGAAAGTATGAGCCAGATGATTGCAAATACCAGAACTAACCCAGATATAACCAGCGTTATCCTCTAAAATACTAATCGGAACCAGGTTTAATTGATTGTTTCGGTGTGGAACCACATTACGACGTGATCCAAGCCAGAAAAAGCCCAGGATCTGCCCAACAAGAATGCGAAAAACGTGAAAGTATGAGCCAGATGATTGCAAATACCAGAACTAACCCAGACATAACCAGCGTTATCCTCTAAAATACTAATCGGAACCAGCTTTTATTGAAAGTGTGGTACCACATTACTACGTGATCCAAGCCAGAAAAAGCCCAGGATCTGGCCAACAAGTATGCGAAAAGTGCGAAAGTACGAGCCAGATGATTGCTAATACCGGAACTAACCCAAACGTAACCAGCGTTATCCTCCAAAATATTAATCGCAACCAGGTTTAATTGACTGTTTCGGAGTGTAACCATATTACGACGGGATCCAAACCACAAAAAACCCGAGATCTGACGAACAAGTAAGTGAAAAATGCGAAAGTACGAGCCAGATGAGGTCAAATACCAGACCTAACCCAGTCATAACCGGCGTTATCCTCTAAAATACTAATCGGAACCAGCCTTTATTGACTGTTTCAGTGTGGTACCACACTCCTACGTTATCCAAACCAGAAAAAACCCAGGATCTGTCCAACAAGTATGCGAAAAACGCGAAAGTACGAGCCAGATGAGGGCAAATACCAGACCTAATCCAGACATAACCGGCGTTATCCTCCAAAATATTAATCGCAACCAGGTTTTATTGATTGTTTCAGTGTGGTACCGCATTACTACGTGATCCAAACCAGAAAAAGGCCAGGATCCGGCCAACAAGTATGCGAAAAACGCGAAAATATGAGCCAGATGATTGCAAATACCAGAACTAAACCACACGTTACCAGCGTTATCCTCCAAACTAATAATCGGAGCTTTTATTGACTGTTTCAGTGTGGTACCACATTACTACGTGATCCAAACCAGAAAAAACCCAGGATCTGCCCAACAAGTATGCGAAAAAGGCGAAAGTATGAGCCATATGATAGCAAATACCAGAGCTACCCCAGACATAACCAGCGTTATCCTCTAAAATATTAATCGCAACCAGTATTAATTGACTGTTTCAGTGTGGTACCACATTACTACGTGATCCAAACCAGAAAAAACCCAGGATCTGCCCGACAAGTATGCGAAAAACGCGAAAGTATGAGCCAGATGATTGCAAATACCAGAACTAACCCAGACATAACCAGCGTTATCCTCTAAAATACTCATCGGAACCAGCTTTTATTGACAGTGTGGTACCACATTACTACGTGATCCAAGCCAGAAAAAGCCCAGGATCTGCCCAACAAGAATTCGAAAAACGCGAAAGTATGAGCCAGATGATTGCAAATACCAGAACTAACCCAGACATAACCAGCGTTATCCTCTAAAATACTAATCGGAACCAGCTTTTATTGACAGTGTGGTACCACATTACTACGTGATCCAAGCCAGAAAAAGCCCAGGATCTGGCCAACTATTATGCGAGAAATGCGAAAGTACGAGCCAGATGAGGGCAAATCCCAGACCTAACCGAGATATAGCCGGCGTTATCCTCTAAAGTATTAACGCAACCGGCATTAATTGACTGTTTCGGTGTGGTACTACGTGGTCCAAGCCAGAAGAAGGCCAGGATCTGGCCAACAAGTATGCGAAAAATGCGAAAGTAGGAGCCGGATGAGGGCAAATACCAGACATAACCGAGACATAACCTGCGCTATCCGCTAAAATATTAATCGCAACCAGGATTAATTGACTGCTTCGGTGTGGTACCGCGTTACTACGTGATCCAAACCAGAAAAATCCCAGGATCTGTCCAACAAGTATGCGAAAAACGCGAAAGTATGAGCCAGATGATTGCAAATACCAGAACTAACCCAGACATAACCGGCGTTATCCTCTAAAATATTAATCGCAACCAGGATTCATTGACTGCTTCGGTGTGGTACCGCGTTACTACGTGATCCAAACCAGAAAAACCCCAGGATCTCTTCAACAAGTATGTGATGAAAGCGAAGGTATGAGACTGATGAGAGCAAATTCCAGACCTAACCCAGACCTAACATGCGTTATCCTCTAAAATATTGATCGAGACCATGTTTAGTCGACTGTTTCAGTGTGGTACCACATTACTACGTGATCCATACCAGAAAAAGCCAAGGATCTGGCCAACAAGTATGAGAAATATGCGAAAGCATGAGCCTGATGAGGGCGAATCCCACACCTAACCGAGACCTAACCGGCGTTATCCTCAAAAATGTTCATCGTGACAAGGGTTAATCGGCTGTTTCAGTGTGATACCACATTACTACCTGATCCAAACTAGTAGAAACCCAGGGTCTCTTCAACAAGTATGTGAAGAATGCGAAAGTATGAGCCAGATGCGGGCAAATCCAAGACCTAAACCAGACCTAACATGTGCTATCCTCAAAAATATAGATCGAAACCAGGTTTCATGGACTGTTTCAGTGTGGTACCGCATTAGTACGCGATCCAAACCAGAAAAAACCCAGGATCTGCCCAGCAGGTATGCGAAAAACGCGAAAGTGTGAGCCAGATAATTGCAAATACCAGAACTAACCAAGACATAACCGGCGTTATCCTGTAAAATATTAATCGGAACCAGGTTTGATTGACTGTTTCAGTGTGGAACCACATTACGACGGTATCCAAACCACAAAAAACCCAGGATCTCTTCAACAAGTGTGTGATGAATGCGAATGTATGAGACTGATGAGAGCAAATTCCAGACCTAACCCAGACCTAACATGCGTTATCCTCTAAAATATTGATCGAGACCAGGTTTAATTGACTGTTTCGGTGTGGAACCACATTACGACGGTATCCAAACCACAAAAAACCCAGGATCTGCCCGGCAAGTAAGCGAAAAATGCGATAGTATGAGCCAGATGAGGGCAAATCCTAGACCTAACCCAGACCTAACATGCGTTATGCTCTAAAATATTCATCGAGACCAGGTAAAATTGACTGTTTCAGTGTGGTACTACATTACTGTGTGATCCAATCCAGAAAAAGCAAAGGATCTGGCTAACAAGTATGAGAAATATGGGAAAGTATGAGCCTCATGAGGGCAAATCCTAGACCTAACCCAGACCTAACATGCGTTATCCTCAAAAATATTGATCGATACCAGGTTTAATCGACTGTTTCCGTGTGACACCACATTACTACGTGATCCAAACCAGAAAAAACCCAGGATCTGTCCAACAAGTATGTGAAGAATGCGAAAGTATGATCCAGATGCGGGCAAATCCAAGAACTGAACCAGACCTAACATGCGTTATCATCTAAAATATTGACCGAGACTAGGTGTCATGGACTGTTTCAATGTGGTACCACATTACCACGTGATCAAAAACAGAAAAAGCCCAGGATCAGGCCAACATGTATGAGAAATATGCGAAAGTATGAGCCTCATGAGGGCAAATCCCAGACCCAACCCAGACCTAAAATGCGTTATCCTCAAAAATATTGATCGACACCAGGTTTAATCGACTGTTTCCGTGTGGCACCACATTACTACGTGATCCAAACCAGAAAAAACCCAGGATCTGTCCAACAAGTATGTGAAGAATGAGAAAGTATGAGCCAGATGCGGGCAAATCCCAGGTCTAACCTAGACCTAGCATGAGTTATCCTCTAAAATATTGATCGAGACCAGGTTTAGTCAACTGTTTCAATGTGGTACCACATTACCACGTGATCAAAAACAGAAAAAGCCCAGGATCAGGCCAACATGTATGAGAGATATGCGAAAGTATGAGCCTCATGAGGGCAAATCCCAGACCCAACCCAGACCTAACATGCGTTATCCTCAAAAATATTGATCGATACCAGGTTTAATCGACTGTTTCCGTGTGGCACCACATTACTACGTGATCCAAACCAGAAAAACCCCAGGATCTCTTCAACAAGTATGTGATGAATGCGAAGGTATGAGACTGATGGGAGCAAATTCCAGACCTAACCCAGACCTAACATGCGTTATCCTCTAAAATATTGATCGAGACCAGGTTTAGTCGACTGTTTCAGTGTGGTACCACATTACTACGTGATCCAAACCAGAAAAAGCCAAGGATCAGGCCAACAAGTATGAGAAATATGCGAAAGTATGAGCCTCATTAGGGCAATTCCTAGACCTAACCCAGACCTAACGTGCGTTATCCTCAAAAATATTGATCGATACCAGGTTTAATCGACTGTTTCCGTGTGGCACCACATTACTACGTGATCCAAACCAGAAAAAACCCAGGATCTGTCCAACAAGTATGTGAAGAATGCGAAAGTATGAGCCAGATGCGGGCAAATCCAAGAACTAAACCAGACCTAATATGCGTTATCATCTAAAATATTGATCGAAACCAGGTTTAATCGACTGTTTCAGTGTGGTACTGTTATGCCGTAAGCTGCAGACTCGTCCAAATAGTTGCGGCGTCACAATATTAGGTTGATTTTGATTGGGAAAGGTTCAAGCACTCGGACAAAGATATCAGGATATACTCTAAGGTTTATTCGGAGACTGAACACTGATGCACTTCTTACAAAATCAAACGTGAGAATGAGCCTCGAGGGCCAGGAGCGGTACGCTTTTATAATCTTTGGTTTGAGTACAGCCGGGTTAGATCTGGGCGTATGACGCATTTGTTTTTACCCTTAAAGGAGTCAACAAGTTCGTCATCTTCTTGGTGTATCGCTTATGACTAACCTTATCGCTATGAGTAATACTTATTTTCTATGGGGGCCTACGGCATGACACCCCTTTCCTTATTTTTAAAATTTTGATTACAATATTCAAAATTTTAATGGCTTAAATCTAATAGTTTTGATTGCGGGTGTTGGCGATCCTGTATCAAAACGCAGAGTTTTAGGTATATCAAGCGGGGATTCTATGATTGTAGTCGGAGTTAAGGGAGCCGTCGGGTCTGGAGAGTATTCGACGTCAGGCGTCACATGTGGATTTATGGTATTAAAAGCTTGCTGTCGTCCTCCGACATTGAAACAATTAATATAATAACAAGGTCTAGTAAATAAGTATTTAAGCAAACGGAAAGCTTTTAATTTATATAATACGTACAAGACGAGTATGGTCGCTACTGATGCTCCAATTATTTGTAAACTACTCAAAAATTATTCGTACCTAGTTGTCGACCTAACATGTGTTGATAGTCACTCGGCTTCTTGTGAAATATCCATAAAAGATCTAGCATATTGTAACAAATGTTCTGGCTCGATAACATTCGTCGGTAAGCTAGGTATTTTTGCAAAATCTATTATTGTATTATTCAGTTCAGTGACATTGAATGAAGCTAAGCCTAATTGTAGTTGGTATGTTTTGACATCAATATCTGTAGTTCGAGGTATAAGAGTGGCTGTTAACGCGGAGCCTATACATTCCTTATCTAAATATATACGATGTAAACCTTGCAAAAGCCTTGTTTCTTGAGGAAGCCCTTTACAGGAGATATGTATGCTTTCGACTTCGCGGGAAATTGATATCCAATCTTGTTGAGAAGAGAGCTGTATCCATATAGGATTTATCAATTTCAACATTGCAGTTTTGCACTTGGCTTGTTCTGGCAAAATACGGATTGCTTGAACAAGGTAGGGGTCTTGTAAAGCAGTCGCATATGCAGGTGTGTGGCGTTCACAAATGTAAAGTTTCTCTATTTTCTTGCAATCAGCTATTTCATTTATATTTATTGGATTATAACGCTTCGTAGTGGAATCAATGAGTAAGTATTTTTCGGTTATGGTAGGCAAATACATGATGGCCTCTACTAATTTCGGAATCGGTATTATTTGGTACAAATTATACATTTCTTCTTCGGTTACGGGGAGTTTAATTTCAAAGCAAAGCTTGTCTCGATTCATAATAAAAATGGATACATCGGAGATCTTTATATATTTATGTAAATTTTGTGGATCTATAGGAAAAAGTAATTGATGTTGACCGAAACGGTTCTGCATATATTTCAAGGTTTCTAAGAAACTACTCATTTGTACCGCGGCAATGTTGAATTTTCCTTGAAGTCCAGAATTTACGATGTTTCGTAACTTAGTTATTAAATTCGAATATTCGTCTGCAATTTCATTAACTAGTAACGTGGTATACAGCATATTAAGTTCTTGATGAACGGTTCGGACGTTTCTATTCATTAACGCATTGACTTTTGTTACTTTCTCTTGATATTTACTAAAGTCTTTTAAAATCCCTTTGACAATTAGAGTTTCGTTACTTATTAGAACATTTACGCGTTTATTGTCACTATATAATTTATCGATTTCTTGATTGTAATATTCGGCGTCTTTCTGAGACGATGTTCCAAAAAGTACATTTGCCAAATCTCCTATGGGGTTTAACCATCCTCTCTTAACGCGGTTACTTACTGTATCCGTTTCTCTATATCCTACCATAGCTAATAGATCTAATCGTTCTTGTTTCAACCTAATTAACTTATCTTTAATATGCTGCAAGAGATCCTGGTAGGATCCTCCGGTGTTCTGTGTTACTAGATGTAGGCTATCAAGGATGAGTTCCTCGTGTAGGATGATTTCTTCTTGGTCAATGGTAAAAACGGTTATCCAAGTTTTATGATATAACCTAGCAGTGCCTAAATGGTCGAACTCAATATTTGGTACATTGGTTATTGGCGTTATTTTCCATGATGTTGCATAGCATATTACTGCTAGCGTTAATCTGTAACAGAGTTCATATTAGCGTATTTTAATCTATTGAGATGAATATTCTGTATTTTTCCTTTAACATCTACTAGTGCGTTTACATTTTTGATGTCTATAACTCTATATGGGCCTACCCAAGGATTTGTTAGTCCTTGTAGCCTGTCCCTACCCTGATTTTTAACCCATACATAGTCACCTATTTCTAATGATAATGGTTTAATATGCTTATCATATTCTTTCTTAACTCTAGCTTTAATATCCTATAGTACGTCTTCGGCATGTAACGTCAGTTTACGTATGTGTGTCTTGTGTGCAGTCAATAAGTCAGAATAGTCTACGTCTGTGGAATTGTTTAAAAGTTGATCGACTATTGGTGCGTCTCGTCCAAAAACTAGTTCATACGGTACGAGTTTATTTTGATGTGGTGCAGTATTCCATGCGAATACAGCTCCTTGTAAATAATTGTGCCAGTCTTCGTTGTTATCGTCCATTATCAATTGTGTTCGAATAAATTCCTTAAGTGTGGCATGCGCTCTCTCTAATGATCCATTAGACTCTGGGTGAAAAGCGGTTGTGTGTTGTAAATTTATATTAAATAATTTTGCAAAGTCCTGCATTAAATTACTGGTAAAGTTCTGTCCTAGGTCTGTCAAAATTGTCTTTGGTACGCCGTAACGTAAGGACCAGGTGTTCATGAGTGCTGTAGCGATTGTTTCGCTCCGTTGATTTGTTAAGGCTACAGCTTCTATGAATTTACTTAATTGGTCTTGGATAGTTAACACATATCTTTGACCCATCGAACTTTCATTAAAAGGCCCTACTATATCTATCGCGATTTTATCATTAAAACGTCGCGGCGTGTCTGTTATACACAGCGGCATTTTTGTCGGTCTTCTCTCTATTTTGCCCTGTTGACAATTTGGGCATTGTTTAATAAAATTTGCCACGTCTTTATAGAGTCCTTTCCATGCATAATTCTTCAAGATTTTTGTAATTGTATTCTTAATACCTAAATGACCCGTCAGAATATTACCGTGTGAATTACTCAGTATGCGTTGTTTCTCTTCGTCATTCTCAGGTTCGTTTAAGGCATTTTGTATTAAATTAACGACGTTATTTCGTGGAATTTCTTGAAATACACGCAAAAATATCTTTTTAATATCCTGTTCCGTGCAATTGCAATATCCTATCAAGTCGTACATATTAATAGCTATAGAAGCGATCGGCTCCGAGATTAGTAATGTTAGAAGTTCTTCGCAAATTTCAGATAAATCAAAATCCTTCCGGTAAATTACAATTTCAGTATCGGTTAAGTCTAGTCTAGCTTCCCCGTCTTCAAAGCGAACAATTGTCGCATCCTGAGGTGCGATTTCACAAATTCTTATACTTTTTATCCAACGCGATTTATAGTGATCGGAATATAAAACTGGATTGCGCGATAAAGCATCTGCATTTGTATTTAAACATCCCTTTTTATAAATAATTTCGTAATTGTACTCTTCTAGCGTGATCTTCCATCGCGCCTTGATTCCCGTTGGATTCTTTAGCGTTGACAGCCACCTCAATGGTTGATGATCAGTAATAATTTTGAAATTTCGACCATACAGATAGGGTCGGAAATGCTTTACAGCCCAAACAACTGCTAATGATTCTTTGTCGGTTGTTGAATAATTGATTTCTCCTTTGTTAAGTGTCCTGCTGGCAAAGCTAACAGGTCTTTCCTTTCCGTCGGAGCCCTTCTGAGCCAGTATTCCTCCAATAGCTTCTCCCGAAGCGTCGGTGGCTAAAATAAATTCCTTGGTGAAATCCGGGTACGCTAAAACACGATCTCCGCAGAGTTCGTTCTTGAGAATATCAAACGCCTCTTGTTGTCGCGTGCCCCATTCAAACTTTGCGTCCTTCCTCAGAAGTGTGTTTAATGGTTTTGCGATCTTTGAAAATCCTGGTATGAAGCGTCGATAATAACCCGCTAATCCTAAAAATTGTTTGATATTCTTACGGTCTTTTGGTCTTGGAAATTCTTTTACTGCCCTAATCTTTTCGGGATTAGGCTTTACTCCTTCCTCAGTTATGAGATGTCCCAAATACTGTAATTCGGGTTTAAGGTATTCGCATTTATCTGGTTGAAGTTTCAACCCTACTTCGCGAAATCGATCGAAAAGAGTATTTAGACGTTTATATAATTCTTCGAGTTCCCCCGCGAACACGATCACGTCATCTAGGTAGACGAAACAGATGTTGCCAGTCAGTCCCCTCAAGGCTTGATCCATCATCCGTTGAAACGTCGCTGGTGCATTCTTGAGCCCAAATGGCATGCGGGTATACTCGTAGTGCCCTGCCGGAGTGCTGAATGCAGTTTTCTTCTGATCCTTGGTCTTCATTCCTATCTGGTGAAAACCGCTAGCCAGGTCGAAAGCACAGAACCATCGCGCTCTTCCTAACTGGTCTAGGACTTCTTTGAAGTTCGGCAACGGATAGGCATCCTGAGGCGTCTTCTCGTTCAATTGCCGAAAGTCTATCACGACTCTCCACTTCTTCTTTCCACTGGCGTCCACTTTCTTTGGAACCACCCAAAGAGGGGAATTATACGGAGAGTCGGAATCTACGATAATCCCTTTTTCTTTCATATCTTTTACTTGTTCTTTAATAACATCTAAGTGTCCTGGAGGATACCTGAACTGCTTCGTGTGGACTGGTATATCGTCCGTCGTGGGTATCGCGTGCTCTACTAAACTCGTTTTAGGTAGAGGATCGTCGGGTAAACAAAATATTTCTGCATGATCCAATACAATTTTTCTTATTCGCTGACGAACCTTTGGATCCATTATATGATCTAGTCGCGTCTGACTATCTAACAGCTCGATTTGTCCGGGCCGTTTGATACTTTGTAAGTGCAAAACGCGCTTCAATGTATTGGTTAACTTTATTGTTTTATTTTTGATGTCGATCCCTGCTTCCTCGGAAGACAGGAAGGGCATTCCTAAGAGCCCATCTTCTTCTATAGGAAATGAATCATCTACGATAGCTAACACATGTGATTTTTCGCCAATAGTTAATTTGGCTTCTCGCGTAGTCTGGGTTTCCATATTATCTATTCCGTAAAATGTATTAATACCAGGTCGCGTTGATAAATTTCTAGCTGGGGTACGCTTAATTAAATTTATTCCTGCTCCGGTATCGATAAGGAAGGTGCCTCGGCTTCCTCCCAATCTGACTCCGATGGATATTTTATTCTTGCAGCTAACTCGAGGTCGCTCTCCTCTTCCATTACTCCTGTCTCGTCCGATTGTAAGTACTTTATTCCCGGTGGTCGGTCGGATTTGTTCACTTCGCAAAAATTTTGGTTCTTAGGGCAATCGCGTGAATAATGACCTACTTTCTGACACTTAAAGCACGTTGGTTGGAAATTTCTGTCCCTGTCTGGCCTCGGCGCGAATCTTGGTTGTTCTCGATACGGGCGAGTCTCGCGAGAGGGTTGCTTTTCGGCACGAGGTGGTATATCGTCCAGCCGGTAGCTCCTATTTGATCGCGACGGGTATTGCGCGCGTTGGACGATACTTCTAGCTCTTTCGCGTAATTCGTTTCGTCTTTGAGCTTCGTAAGCAATTTGCTGTGCTTCTCGCAGTGTCATTGGACGCATATACTGTACGTCTTTCGTTAAAGTGTCGTTTAGGTTTTGTATGTAAAGATCTATCGCATTCTTTTCTTCTACCACTAGTGCTGCGCGTTTTTCTCGAGGCGAGAGATCTGGCATTTGATTAATAGCTCGTTGTATGTCGCGGTTTAGCAGATTGAAACGACGTGTAAATTCTCTAACGTCGCGTCTTCCTTGTGTTAAAACTGTGCGTTCCTGTTGTAGTAGGTGATACGATTTCGACAGTCCGTATTCTGTTTTCAACACGTCTATTAAGTCGTCAATATCACTGATGTCTTGCTGATCTATTAGTTGTTTAGCGTCTCCTTTGAGTTTCTGCGCGCGTAGCATGTTAAGATAAATGACTTGATCCGGTACCATTTGTTTCATTTCCCTGACTTCTAATATGAATTTTTCAACCGGTCTATTAAATCCGTCGAATTCTCCAATCATTTTCAAAGCTACCTTTGTGTCCTTAGAATACTGGACTAATCTTCGCGTTCGAAGTGGCGTGTTTATTTCGCTACCGCTTCGTTGATTATCGGAAGAATCATCGTCGGTGATTTTACGAATTATACCGTCTTTCTGTAGTTTGAGTGCTATGATTTGTTCCATCATTGCGTTACAGTTCTTCGTTAGCATATCTATCTGTTGCTGAATAGAATTTGAATCTAATAGTTCCCTCGAAGAACCAGCCGCGGCGAGGTCTTCCGGGTTTATTTTAAAACTCGCGTTAGTATTCATGATACTGTTTTCGCTTGATGAATCGGTTTCAATTACGTTCTTGGGCTCACGGTAAGTCGAAAATAGCATAAATTGATCAACTTACCCAAGAATTATCTTCATAGTCTCGAAAGCTTAGAGTGGAGCTCGTCCCTTTGTCGTCTTCTGCTGGCTTATCCCACCGCTGCCACCATAAAATTGTCCTTATCGTTATGCCGTAAGCTGCAGACTCGTCGAAATAGTTGCGGCGTCACAATATTAGGTTGATTTTGTTTGGGAAAGGTTCAAGCACTCGGACAAAGATATCAGGATATACTCTAAGGTTTATTCGGAGACTGAACACTGATGCACTTCTTACAAAATCAAACGTCAAAATGAGCCCCGAGGGCCAGGAGCGGTACGCTTTTATAATCTTTGGTTTGAGTACAGCCGGGCTAGATCTGGGCGTATGACGCATTTGTTTTTACCCTTAAAGGAGTCAACAAGTTCGTCATCTTCTTGGTGTATCGCTTATGACTAACCTTATCGCTATGAGTAATACTTATTTTCTATGGGGGCCTACGGCATGACAGTACGACATTACTACCTGATCCAAACCAGAAATAACCCAGGATCTGTTCAACAAGTATGTGAAGAATGCGAAAGTATGAGTCTGATGAGGGCAAATCCCAGGCCTAACCAAGACCTAACATGCGATATCCTATAAAATATTGACCGAGACTAGGTTTATTTGACTGCTTCAGTGTGGTGCCACATTACCAGGTGATCCAAACCAGAAATAACCCAGGATCTGTTCAACAAGTATGCGAAAAATGCGAAAGTATGAGTCTGATGACGGCTAATCCCAGGCCTAACCTAGACCTAACATGCGTTATCCTCTAAAATATTGATCGAAACCAGGTTTCATGGACTGTTTCAGTGTGATACCACATTACTACGTGATTCAAACCAGAAAAAACGCAGGGCCTGTTCAACAAGTATGTGAAGAATGCGAAGGTATGAGACTGATGAGAGAAAATTCCAGACCTAACCTAGACCTAGCATGAGTTATCCTCTAAAATATTGATCGAGACCAGGTTTAGTCGACTGCTTCAGTGTGGTACCACATTACTACGTGATCCAAACCAGAAAAGGGCAAGGATCAGGCCAGCAAGTATGAGAAATATGCGAAAGTATGAGCCAGATGAGGGCAAATCCTAGACCTAACCTAGACCTAACATGCGTTATCCTCTAAAATATTGATCGAAACCAGGTTTCATGGACTGTTTCAATGTGGTACCACATTACCACGTGATCAAAAACAGAAAAAGCCCAGGATCAGGCCAACATGTATGAGAAATATGCGAAAGTATGAGCCTCGTCAGGGTAAATCCCAGACCCAACCCAGACCTAACATGCGATATCCTTTAAAATTATGACCGAGACTAGGTTTCATGGACTGTTTCAGTGTGGTACCACATTACCACGTGATTCAAACCAGAAAAAACCCAGGATCTGTACAACAAGTATGTGATGAATGCGAAAGTATGAGTCTGATGAGGGCAAATCCCACGCCTAACCTAGACCTAGCATGAGTTATCCTCTAAAATATATATCGAGACCAGGTTTAGTCGACTGTTTCAGTGTGGTACCACATTACTACGTGATCCAAACCAGAAAAAGGCAAGGATCAGGCCAACAAGTATGAGAAATATGCGAAAGTATGAGCCAGATGAGGGCAAATTCTAGACCTAACCCAGACCTAACATGCGTTATGCTCTAAAATATTCATCGAGACCAGGTAAAATTGACTGTTTCAGTGTGGTACTACATTACTGCGTGATCCAATCAAGAAAAAGCACAGGATCTGGCTAACAAGTATGAGAAATATGGGAAAGTATGAGCCTGATGAGGGCAAATCCCACACCTAACCGAGTCCTAACCGGCGTTATCCTCTAAAATGTTGATCGCGTCCAGGTTTAATCGACTGCATCAGTGTGGTACCACGTTACCACCTGATCCAAACCGGAAAAAGCCCAGGATCTGGCCAACAAGTATGAGAAATATGGGAAAGTATGAGCCTCGTGAGGGCAAATCCCAGACCTAACCCGGACCTAACATGCGATATCGTTTTAAAATATTGACCGAGACCAGGTTTGATGGACTGTTTCAGTGTGGTACCACATTACCACGTGATACAATCTAGAAAAAACACAGGATCAGTACAACAAGTATGTGAAAAATGCGAAAGTATGAGCCTCATGAGGGCAAATCATAGACCTAACCCAGACCTAACATGCGTTATCCTGTAAAATATTGATCGAAACCAGGTTTAATCGACTGTTTCCGTGTGGCACCACATTACTACGTGATCCAAACCAGAAAAAACGCAGGATCTGTCCAACAAGTACGTGAAGAATGCGAAAGTATGAGCCAGATGCGGGCAAATCCAAGAACTAAACCAGACCTAACATGCGTTATCATCTAAAATATTGATCGAAACCAGGTTTAATCGACCGTTTCAGTGTGGTACCACATTACTGTGTGACCCAATCAAGAAAAAGCAAAGGATCTGGCTAACAAGTGTGTGAAGAATGCGAAGGTATGAGACTGATGACAGCAAATTCCAGACCTAACCTAGACCTAGCATGAGTTATCCTCTAAAATATTGATCGAGACCAGGTTTAGTCGACTGTTTCAGTGTGATACCACGTTACTACATGATCCAAACCTGAAATAACCCAGGATCTGTTCAACAAGTATGCGAAAAATGCGAATGTATGAGCCTCATGTGTGCAAATCATAGACCTAACCCAGACCTAACATGCGCTATCCTCAAAAATATTGATCGAAACCTGGTTTAATCGACTGTTTCCGTGTGGCACCACATTACTACGTGATCCAAACCAGAAAAAGCCCAGAATCTAGCCAACAAGTATGAGAAATATGCGAAAGTATGAGCCTGATGAGGGCAAATCCTAGCCCTAGCCCAGACATAACATGCGTTATCCTCTAAAATATTGATCGAAACCAGGTTCCATGGACTGTTTCAGTGTGATACCACATTACTATGTGATTCAAACCAGAAAATACCCAGTATCTGCTCAAGAAGTATGTGAAGAATGCGAAGGTATGAGACTGATGAGAGCAATTTCCAGACCTAACCCAGACCGAACATGCGTTATCCTCAAAAATATTGATCGAACCCAGGTTTAATCGACTGGTTCCGTGTGGCACCACATTACTACGTGATCCAAACCAGAAAACGCCCAGAATCTGGCCATCAAGTATGAGATATATGCGGAGGTACGAGCCTGATGAGAGCATATCCTAGACCTAACCTAGTCCTAACATGCGTTTTCCTCTAAAATATAGATCGAAACCAGGTTTATTCAACTGTTTCGGTGTGGCACCACATTACCACCTGATCCAAACCAGAAAAAACCCAGGATCTGTTCAACAAGTATGTGAAGAATGCGAAAGTATGAGCCAGATGAGGGCAAATCCTAGACCTAACCCAGACCTGACATGCGTAATCATGTAAAATATTGATCGAAACCTGGTATAATCGACTGTTTCAGTGTGGTACCACATTACTACGTGATCCAAACCAGAAAAACCCCAGGATCTCTTCAACAAGTATGTGATGAATGCGAAGGTATGAGACTGATGAGGGCAAATTCCCGACCTAACCTAGACCTAGCATGAGTTATCCTCTAAAATATTGATCGAGACCAGGTTTAGTCGACTGTTTCAGTGTGATACCACATTACCACGTGATTCAAAACAGAAAAAACCCAGGATCTGTACAACAAGTATGTGAAAAATGCGGAGGTATGGGACTGATGAGAGCAATTTCCAGGCCTAACCCAGACCTAACATGCGTTATCCTCTAAAATATTGATCGAGACCAGGTTTAGTCGACTGTTTCAGTGTGATACCACATTACTACGTGATCCAAAGCAGAAAAACCCCAGGATCTCTTCAACAAGTATGTGATGAATGCGAAGGTATGAGACTGATGAGGGCAAATCCGAGGCCTAACCTAGACCTAGCATGCGCTATCCTCTAAAATATTGATCGAAACCAGGTTTCATGGTCTGTTTCAGTGTGGTACCACATTACCACCTGATCCTAACCTGAAAAAGCCCGGGATCTGTTCAACAGGTATGTGAAGAATGCGAAGGTATGGGACTGATGAGAGCAATTTCCAGATCTAACCCAGACCTAACATGCGTTATCCTCTAAAATATTGATCGAGACCAGGTTTAGTCGACTGTTTCAGTGTGATACCATGTTACTACATCATCCAAACCAGAAATAGCCCATGATCTGTTCACAAGTATGCGAAGAATGCGAAAGTATGAGTCTGATGGGGGCAAATCCCAGGCCTAACCTAGACCTAGCATGAGTTCTCCTCGAAAATATTGATCGAGACCAGGTTTCATGGTTTGTTTCAGTGTGGTACCACATTACCACCTGAACCTAACCTGAAAAAGCCCGGGATCTGTTCAACAAGTATGTGAAGAATGCGAAGATATGAGACTGATGAGAGCAAATTCCAGAACTAACCCAGACCTAACATGCGTTATCCTCTAAAGTATTGATCGAAGCCAGGTTTCATGGACTGTTTCAGTGTGATACCACATTACTGCGTGAATCAAAACAGAAAAAACGCAGGATCTGTTCAACAAGTATGAGAAATATGCGAAAGTGTGAGTCTCATGAGGGCAAATCCTAGACCTAACCCAGACCTAACATGCGATATCCTTTAAAATATTGACCGAGACTAGGTTTGATTGACTGTTTCAGTGTGGTACCACATTACCACGTGATCCAAACTAGAAAAATCCCTGGATCTGTTCAACAAGTATGCGAAAAATGCGAAAGAATGAGCCAGATGAGGGCAAATCCTAGACCTAACCCAGACCTAACATGCGATATCCTTTAAAATATTGACCGACACTAGACTTAATCGAATGTTTCAGTGTGGTACCACATTACTGTGTGACCCAATCCAGAAAAAGCAAAGGATCTGGCTAACAAGTATAAGAAATATGCGAAAGTATGAGCCGGATGAGAGCAAATCCTAGACCTAACCCAGACCTAACATGCGTTATCCTCTAAAATATTGATCGAAAACAGGTTTCATGGACTGTTTCAGTGTGATACCACATTACTACGTTATTCAAACCAGAAAAAACGCAGGATCTGTTGAACAAGTATGTGAAGAATGCGAAGGTATGAGACTGATGAGAGCAAATTCCAGACCTAACCTAGACCTAGCATGAGTTATCCTCTAAAATATTGATCGAGATCAGGTTTAGTCGACTGTTTCCGTGTGGCACCACATTACTACGTGATCCAAACCAGAAAAAACGCAGGATCTGTCCAACAAGTATGTGAAGAATGCGAAAGTATGAGCCAGATGCGGGCAAATCCAAGAACTAAACCAGACCTAACATGCGTTATCCTCTAAAGTATTCATCGAAACCAGGTTTCATGGACTGTTTCAGTGTGATATCACATTACTACGTGACTCAAACCAGAAAAAACGCAGGATCTGTTCAACAAGTATGTGAAGAATGCGAAGGTATGAGACTGATGAGAGCAAATTCCAGACCTAACCTAGACCTAGCATGAGTTATCCTCTAAAATATTGATCGAAACCAGATTTCATGGACTGTTTCAGTGTGGTACCACATTAGCACGTGATCCAAACCAGGAAACGCCCAGGATCTGGCCAACGAGTATACGAAAAATGCGAAAGTATGAGCCAGATGAGGGCAAATCCTGGAACTAAACCAGACCTAACATGCGTTACCCTCAAAAATATTGGTTGTATACGGGTTTAATTATCTGTTTCAGTGTGGTACCACATTACTACGTGATCCAATCCAGAAAAATCCAAGGATCTCTTCAACAAGTATGTGAAAAATGCGAGAGTATGATCCTGATGAGGGCAAATCCCAGACCTAACCCAGACCTAACATGCGATATCCTTCAAAATATTGACCGAGACAAGGTTTAATTGACTGTGTCAGTGTGGTACCACATAACCACGTGATCCAAACCAGGAAAGGCAAAGGATCTGGCCAACGATTATGCGAAAAATACGAAAGTATGAGCCAGATGAGGGCAAATCCTAGACCTAACCCAGACCTAACATGCGTTACCCCCAAAAATATTGGTCGTATCTGGGTTTAATTAACTGCTTCAGTGTGGTACCACATTACTACGTGATCCAATCCAGAAAAAGCCCAGGATCAGGCCAACAAGTATCAGAAATATGCGAAAGTATGAGCCAGATGAGGGCAAATCCCAGACCTAACCCAGACCTGACATGCGTTATCCTCTAAAATATTGGTTGTATCCAGGTTTAACTGACTGTTCAGTGTGGTACCACATAACTACGTGATCCAATCCAGAAAAAGCCCAGGATCTGGCCAACAAGAATGAGAAATATGCGAAAGTATGAGACAGATGGGGGCAAATCCTAGACCTAACATAGACCTAACATGCGTTATCCTCTAAAATATTGATCGAGGCCAGGTATAATTGACTGTATCAGTGTGGTACTACATTACCATGTAATCGAATCCAGAGAAAGCAACGGATCTGGCTAACAAGTATGAGAAATATGCGAAAGTATGAGCCTGATGGGGGCAAATCCGACACCTAACCGAGTCCCTAGCGGCGTTATCCTCTAAACCGTTGATCGTGACCAGGGTTAATCGACTGTTTCAGTGGTGGTACCACATTACTGCCGGATCCAAACTAGAAAGAACCCAGGATCTGTTCAACAAGTATGTGAAGAATGCGAAAGTATAAGCCTCATGAGTGCAAATAACAGACCTAAACCAGACCTAACATGCGATATCCTCTAAAATACTGATCGAGACCAGGTATAGTCGACTGATTCAGTGTGGTACCACATTAGTACGTGATCCAAACCAGAAAAAGCCAAAGATCAGGCCAACAAGTATGGGAAATATGCGAAAGTATGAGCCTCATGAGGGCAAGTCATAGACCTAACCCAGACCTAACATGCGTTATCCCCAAAAATAGTGATCGAAACCAGGTTTAATCGACTCTTTCCGTGTGGCACCACATTACTACGTGATCCAAATCAGAAGAAACGCAGGATCTGTCCAACAAGTATGTGAAGAATGCGAAAGTATGAGCCAGATGCGGGCAAGTCCAAGAACTAAACCAGACCTAACATGCGTTATCATCTAAAATATTGGTTGTATCCAGGTTTAACTGACTGTTCAGTGTGGTACCACATAACTACGTGATCCAATCCAGAAAAAGCCCAGGATCTGGCCAACAAGAATGAGAAATATGCGAAAGTATGAGACAGATGGGGGCAAATCCTAGACCTAACATAGACCTAACATGCGTTATCCTCTAAAATATTGATCGAGGCCAGGTATAATTGACTGTATCAGTGTGGTACTACATTACTATGTAATCGAATCCAGAGAAAGCAACGGATCTGGCTAACAAGTATGAGAAATATGCGAAAGTATGAGCCTGATGGGGGCAAATCCGACACCTAACCGAGTCCCTAGCGGCGTTATCCTCTAAACCGTTGATCGTGACCAGGGTTAATCGACTGTTTCAGTGGTGGTACCACATTACTACCGGATCCAAACTAGAAAGAACCCAGGATCTGTTCAACAAGTATGTGAAGAATGCGAAAGTATAAGCCTCATGAGTGCAAATCCCAGACCTAACCCAGACCTAACATGCGATATCCTCTAAAATATTGATCGAGACCAGGTATAGTCGACTGATTCAGTGTGGTACCACATTAGTACGTGATCCAAACCAGAAAAAGCCAAAGATCAGGCCAACAAGTATGGGAAATATGCGAAAGTATGAGCCTCATAAGGGCAAGTCATAGACCTAACCCAGACGTAACATGCGTTATCCCCAAAAATATTGATCGAAACCAGGTTTAATCGACTCTTTCCGTGTGGCACCACATTACTACGTGATCCAAATCAGAAGAAACGCAGGATCTGTCCAACAAGTATGTGAAGAATGCGAAAGTATGAGCCAGATGCGGGCAAGTCCAAGAACTAAACCAGACCTAACATGCGTTATCATCTAAAATATTGATCGAAACCAGGTTTAATCGACCGTTTCAGTGTGGTACCACATTACTCTGTGAGCCAATCTAGAAATAACCCAGCATCTGTTCAACAAGTATGCGAAAAATGCGAAAGTATGAGTCTGATGAGGGCTAATCCCAGGCCTAACCTAGACCTACCATGCGTTATCCTCTAAAATATTGATCGAAACCAGGTTTAATCGACCGTTTGAGTGTGGTACCACATTACTGTGTGACCCAATCCAGAAAAAGGGAAAAGGATCTGGCTAACAAGTATGCGAAAAATGCGAAAGTATGAGTCTGATGAGGGCTAATCCCAGGCCTAACCTAGACATAACATGCGTTATCCTCTAAAATATTGATCGAAACCAGGTTTCATGGACTGTTTCAGTGTGATACCACATTACTACGTGATTCAAACCAGAAAAAACGCAGGATCTGTTCAACAAGTATGTGAAGAATGCGAAGGTATGAGACTGATGAGAGCAAATTCCAGACCTAACCTAGACCTAGCATGAGTTATCCTGTAAAATATTGATCGAGACCAGGTTTAGTCGACTGTTTCAGTGTGATACCATGTTACTACATGATCCAAACCAGAAAAAGCCAAGGATCAGGCCAACAAGTATGAGAAATATGCGAAAGTGTGAGCCTCATGAGGGCAAATCCTAGACCTAACCCAGACCTAACATGCGATATCCTTTAAAATATTGACCGAGACTAGGTTTGATTGACTGTTTCAGTGTGGTACCACATTAGCACGTGATCCAAACCAGTAAAAACCCAGGATCCGTTCAACAAGTATGTGGAGAATGCGAAAGTATGAGTCTGATGAGTGAAAATCCTCGGCCTAACCTAGACCTAACATGCGCTGTCCTCTAAAATATTGATGGAAACCAGGTTTAATCGACTGTTTCAGTGTGGTACCACATTACTATGTGATCCAAACCAGAAAATAATCCAGGATCTGTTCAACGAGTATGTGAAGTGTGCGAAAGTATGAGTATGATGAGGGCAAATCCCAGACCTATCCCAGACCTAACATGCATTATCCTCTAAAATGTTTATCAAGACCAGGTTTAATTGATTGTTTCAGTGTGGTCCCACATTACTACGTGACACAATCCAGAAACAGCCCAGGATCTAGCCATGAAGTATGAGAAATATGCGAAAGTATGAGCCTGATGAGGGCAAATCCTAGACCTAACCCAAACCTAACATGCGTTATCCTCTAAAATATTTATCAAGACCAGCTTTAATTGAATGTTTCAGTGTGGTACCACATTACTACGTGAACCAATCCAGTAAAAACCCAGGATCCGTTCAACAAGTATGTGGAGAATGCGAAAGTATGAGTCTGATGAGTGAAAATCCTCGGCCTAACCTAGACCTAACATGCGTTGTCCTCTAAAATATTGATGGAAACCAGGTTTAATTGACTGTTTCAGTGTTGCACTTCATTACTACGTGATCCAAACCAGTAAAAACCCAGGATCCGTTCAACAAGTATGTGAAGAGTGCGAAAGTATGAGTGTGATGAGTGAAAAACCCCGGCCTAACCTAGACCTAACATGCGTTAACCTCAAAAATATTGATCCAAACAAGGCTTAATGGACTGTTTCAGTGTGGTACCACTTTACTACGTGATCCAAAGCAGAAAACACCCTCGATCACGTCAACATGTATGTTAAAACTGCGAAAGTATGACCCTGATGAGGGCAAATCCCAGGCCTAACCTAGACCTAACATGAATTATTCTCTAAAATATTGATCAAACCAGCTTTAATTGACTGTTTCAATGTGGTACCTCATTTCTACGTGATCCAATCCAGAAATAGCCCAGGATCCAGCCATGAAGTATGAGACATATGCGAAAGTATGAGCCTGATGTGGGCAAATCCTAGACCTAACCCAGACCTAACATGCGTTATCCTCAAAAATATTTATCAAGACCAGGTTTAATTGAATGTTTCAGTGTGTTACCACATTACTACGTGATCCAAAACAGTAAAAACCCTCGATCACGTCAACATGTATGTTAAAACTGCGAAAGTATGACCCTGATTAGGGCAAATCCCAGGCCTAACCTAGACCTAACATGAATTATTCTCTAAAATATTGATCAAAACCAGGTTTAATTGACTGTTTCAATGTGGTACCACATTTCTACGTGATCCAATCCAGAAATAGCCCAGGATCCAGCCATGAAGTATGAGAAATATGCGAAAGTATGAGCCTGATGTGGGCAAATCCTAGACCTAACCCAGACCTAACATGCGTTATCCTCTAAAATATTTATCAAGACCAGGTTTAATTGAATGTTTCAGTGTGGTACCACATTACTACGTGATCCAAACCAGTAAAAACCCAGGATCCGTTCACCAAGTATGTGAAGAATGCGAAAGTATGAGTGTGATGAGTGAAAAACCCCGGCCTAACCTAGACCTAACATGCGTTATCCTCAAAAATATTGATCGAAACTGGTTTAATCGTCTGTTTCAGTGTGGTACCACATTACTATGTGATCCAAACCAGAAGAAAACCCTGTATCTGTTCAACAAGTATGTGAAGAATGCGAAAGTATGAGTCTGATGAGTGAAAATCCCAGGGCTACCCTAGACCTAACATGCGTTACCCTCTAAAATATTGATCCAAACAAGGTTTAATGGACTGTTTCAGTGTGGTACCACTTTACTACGTGATCCAAACCAGAAAAAAACCCAGGATCTGTTCAACAAGTATGTGAAGTATGCGAAAGTATGAGTCTGATGAGGGCAAATCCCAGATCTAAACTAGACATAACTTTCGTTATCCTCTAAAATATTGATCGAAACCAGGTTTAATTGACTGTTTTAGTGTGGTACCACTTTACTACGTGATCCAAAGCAGAAAAAACCCTCGATCAGGTCAACATGCATGTTAAAACTGCGCAAGTATGACCCTGATGAGGGCAAATTCCAGGCCTAACCTAGACCTAACATGCGTTATCTTCTAAAATATTGAGCGAAACCAGGTTTAATTGACTGTTTCAGTGGGGTACCACATTACTACGTGATCCAATCCAGAAATAGCCCGGGATCTAGCCATGAAGTATGAGAAATATGCGAAAGCATGAGCCTGATGAGGGCAAATCCTAGACCTAACCCAGACCTAACATGCGTTGTCCTCTAAAATATTTATCAAGACCAGGTATAATTGATTGTTTCAGTATGGTCCCACATTACTACGTGATCAAATCCAGAAATAGCCCAGGATCTAGCCATGAAGTATGAGAAATATGCGAAAGTATGAGTCTGGTGAGGGCAAATCCTAGACCTAACCCAGACCTAACATGCGTTATCCTCTAAAATATTTATCAAGACCAGGTTTAATTGATTGTTTCTGTGTGGTCCCACATTACTACGTGACACAATCCAGAAACATCCCAGGATCTAGCCATGAAGTATGAGAAATATGCGAAAGTATGAGCCTGATGAGGGCAAATCCTAGACCTAACCCAAACCTAACATGCGTTATCCTCTAAAATATTTATCAAGACCAGCTATAATAGAATGTTTCAGTGTGGTAGCACATTACTACGTGATCCAAACCAGTAAAAACCCAGGATCCGTTCAACAAGTATGTGGAGAATGCGAAAGTATGAGTTTGATGAGTGAAAATCCTCGGCCTAACCTATACCTAACATGCGTTACCCTCAAAAATATTGATCGAAACCAGGTTTAATCGACTGTTTCAGTGTGGTACCACATTACTACGTGATCCAAACCAGTAAAAACCCAGGATCCGTTCAACAAGTATGTGGAGAATGCGAAAGTATGAGTCTGATGAGTGAAAATCCCAGGGCTATCCTAGACCTAACATGCGTTACCCTCTAAAATATTGATCCAAACAAGGTTTAATGGACTGTTTCAGTGTGGTACCACTTTACTACGTGATCCAAACCAGAAAAAAACCCAGGATCTGTTCAACAAGTATGTGAAGTATGCGAAAGTATGAGTCTGATGAGGGCAAATCCCAGACCTAAACTAGACATAACTTTCGTTATCCTCTAAAATATTGATCGAAACCAGGTTTAATTGACTGTTTTAGTGTGGTACCACTTTACTACGTGATCCAAAGCAGAAAAAACCCTCGATCAGGTCAACATGCATGTTAAAACTGCGCAAGTATGACCCTGATGAGGGCAAATCCTAGACCTAACCCAGACCTAACATGCGTTGTCCTCTAAAATATTTATCAAGACCAGGTTTAATTGATTGTTTCAGTGTGGTCCCACATTACTACGTGATCAAATCCAGAAATAGCCCAGGATCTAGCCATGAAGTATGAGAAATATGCGAAAGTATGAGTCTGGTGAGGGCAAATCCTAGACCTAACCCAGACCTAACATGCGTTGTCCTCTAAAATATTTATCAAGACCAGGTATAATTGATTGTTTCAGTATGGTCCCACATTACTACGTGATCAAATCCAGAAATAGCCCAGGATCTAGCCATGAAGTATGAGAAATATGCGAAAGTATGAGTCTGGTGAGGGCAAATCCTAGACCTAACCCAGACCTAACATGCGTTATCCTCTAAAATATTTATCAAGACCAGGTTTAATTGATTGTTTCTGTGTGGTCCCACATTACTACGTGATCCAATCCAGTAAAAACCCAGGATCCGTTCAACAAGTATGTGAAGAATGCGAAAGTATGAGTCTGATGAGTGAAAGTCCCAGGCCTAACCTAGACCTGACATGCGTTATCCTCAAAAATATTGATCGAAACCTGGTTTAATCGACTGTTTCAGTGTGGTACCACATTACTACCGGACCCAAACCAGAAAAAACCCAGGATCTGTTCAACAAGTATGTGAAGAATGCGAAGGTATGAGTCTGATGAGTGAAAATCCCAGACCTATCCCAGACCAAACTTGCGTTATCCTCTAAAATATTGATCCAAACCAGGTTTAATGGACTGTTTCAGTGTGGTACTTCTTTACTACGTGATCCAAAGCAGAAAAAACACTCGATCAGGTCAACATGTATGTTAGAACTGCGAAAGTATGACCCTGATGAGGGCAAATCCCAGACCTATCCCAGACCTAACTTGCGTTGTACTCTAAGATATTGATGGAAACCTGGTTTAATTGACTGTTCCAGTGTTGTACTTCATTACTACGTGATGCAATCCAGAAAAAGCCCAGGATCTAGCCATCAAGTATGAGAAATATGCGAAAGAATGAGCCTGATGAGAGCAAATCCCAGAGCTAACCTGGACCTAACATGAATTATTCTCTAAAATATTGATCAAAACCAGTGTTTAAAGACCTTAACCGCCCAGAGGGGGGGGGGGGGGTATTTTAGTCTGACGTGGTCCGGATTACGAGGGAAAGGACACTGGGAAAAAGTATTGAATAAATTGATGCACCAGAATTTGCTCAAGAAATTAACGTTTATTTTTAATCAAAAAAGAAAAAAAAACGGAAAAAAAACCGCCTAGACGTCGGTCCGACGTCTGGGGAAAAAAACCTGGGCCGGCTTCTCCTGGCCAAGTTCGCGATGTGTTGTTCTGTAACAAGGAAAGACAAGGCTGGATTTAAATACCTATTAACGCTTGTCGCGTCGCCTGTCTCGCTCTATCTCGCACGCTCCTGTCTGTGCCGTTCGCACTCGAGAGCGGAGATTACAGACACGTCTCGACGAACTGAGATATGTATAAGTGGACTGTATATGTGAACGTTCTCACAAATCGAGAACGTTCGATCGCTGTGCGGAAGAAGAGATCTAATTTCTCAATTCTCCGCTTTTTAGCGATCGTTGAATGCCGCAGGAAAGGACAACAGGTGGAGGTCGTAAAGCTCCAAATGCTGTCCAAACCGCAGTTTCTCACCGTTCCCTGCGTACAAGACGCGGTGTGGTGTAGCCCTTAACGGCGCACGTAGCGTCTTACGTTTAAAGGAGCATACACCACGGTGCTCATTATGCGTTGCTCTACGCACAGGGTACGTACTCACTGGCGGTCAAGGAGCGTTGCTCGAACAGGTTGAGCTAAGAAGTCCGGAATTTCTTAGCCCCGACCTGAGAAACGGTGAGCCCACGTAGGGTATCGGTCAGAGACCACCCTAGGGGTGATATACAAAACCGTGCGGACAATTCAACTTGTCGCACGACCGCGTCAAATGCAGCAGTCCGTACGACAAATTCTTACACGACCGCGAAACTCAAACGTCACGTGAAGATTATCAGCCTCACACGACCGCGTCAAATGCAGCAGTCCGTGGAGAAATCAGTAGTGAGTTGGCCGTAGCCACTGGCCGAAACTGGACTTCCGACGACCGCTGGTTGCAGCGAGACGTTGGAAAGTCAGCCTCACGACCGCGTCAAATGCAGCAGTCCGTGATAATGCCAGCCTCGCACGACCGCGTCAAATGCAGCAGTCCGTGGAGTCGTCAGTACTGATCGGGCCGTAGCCCTTGCTGAGACTGGAGTTTCGACACACGGGAAACGATTCTTATCTCGATTCCCCTTTCATGACCGCGTAGCACAAACGTCACATGAAAGTTGGACGAAAACCCACAGTCTTTTAAATTTTATTAATAATCTCGCCAAGCGGGAACCGAAGTTTTTCAATTCCCTCACACGACCACGTAACTCGAGCGTCACGTGCTATTCGGCGAGATTGTACAGTCAATAATCGGGGCTGATAAAATGCCTCACCGATTTAGTTAATCTTGAGCAATAATTTAAACTTCTCAACGAAAGGTTCGAGTGTTCTCAGAACCTATATTCGGAGATTTGGTTTCGTCGCGGAGCGGAATCGTTTGTCGATCTGCTCGCTGCGAGGACTCGCTTTCGAGTCTCGCAGCTAAGAAGCGAACAGACATCCGCAGTCGCGGCCACGAGAGGGGTAATCACCACCTCGCGGCGCTATCCCTGCTCTTCAATGTCTATCTCTTCTTAATTTCAATATTCCTCTACCCTCTCTGTTTATGGATCTTCGACGTTCGATCCCAAGTAAATATATTGGGTCGATCACGTGACTGAGAGCAACCAACACTCGCGTATGGTTTTTCTAACCTGTATCGTTCCGTGTACCGAACTACGCATCAGAGTGTCTCTGGAATGTCGCGTACACGAAAAACAATACCGTACGAGGAATTTATGGTTCTCAGTTATAATTCACGTTAACTTGAATATTTCTCTAAACGGTTCTCAAATCCGTCAATTAACGCGATATTTAAACATACCGCCCCCCTTGCACGATCCGTGCAACAAACGGAAGGAGCGGTAATTCGCGGAGAAAATCTTAATGTCCAGTTACAGAGAGGGTGGGTCAGTTTCACTTAATTAAAAAATTAAGTTACTTACATTTTTAGCGGCGGAAAACGTCCGTTCGACCCTGCAAAAACTGCAGGGTCGTGAGCACGGCCTCATTGATCGCCGCCTGGTCTCTGCGGGATCGGTTTCGTGGCCGCGCTGGAGGAGCTGGTCGCTCGATGGGGCGACTCACTCCCCGCTCCTCCGAAGCCCGATGGCGTCGGCGTGGCCTCCTTCCTGCCGGCTGTGGTGACGGGCCTGGTGTCGCGACTTGCGGGACCGTCGTGTGCTGCGGCTGCACGGGGTTGCTCGCCGTGACCGCCGCCTCCGCCTCGTGGAAGTCGCATGCCACGAGGCGTCCGGTCTGGTTCCACTTCATCACGTAGTGGCCTCCTGGGACCGCCACTTTTCGGCGTCTTGATGTCCAGGGGACATGGACCGGAATTTGCAGGACATCCTGCCCCAGGTCGATCCGGAAGGTCGGCGTCGGTGGTGGCTGCCGAAGGGTAGCCGAGGCCTCGCCAACCTCCATGGCTGCTGGCTCGCTCGCCGTTGCTGCCGGTGTTGCAGCTGCGGTCGGTGCTGCTGCTGGTGTTGCAGCTGAGGATCGGAGGCCCTCCCCCAGCTGCAGGAGGCGTTGGAACTGGGCCTCCATTTCCGGGTCCAGACCGCGGGCTGGCTCGTTCACTGACTTTTCGCTGTTCTCGGGATTTGACATATTGCTGTATGTAACTAGCAACTGAGGGAATCCGCCAGCGGGTCCTGCTTTTATGCCAAGGAACACTCGCGTTTCGCGGATTCTCCTACCCTTAAATTATTACGGGATGGTAGGAAGTATATTCCCCTATCCTCGTAATAGTCACCAAAGACAAAGGTAGTTGTGGATCATCACCGTCTTTATCTTCAACGGTGGTTCTCACTTCCTCTTTGTCTAGACAGCGGAGCTCGACAGTTTTTCTATCCCATCGGCGTCTTCGACGGCCGGCGTCGATGTTTACTCATCGACAGGCAGTTTACACAAGCGTACAATCAGGCGTGTGTACGTAGACGTAATTGTACGTACTTTAACCACGCGTACATGTGTATCCTTGCCCGGGAAAACTTCCTCTTTTCTTCCCATCGGTTAGGGGGGAGAAGAGGATTTTTGCACTAAAACCAAATCGTTTGGTTTTAACTGCATGTGGGTGGTGCGCCACTTGTAGCAGTTCTGGAGGTGCGTGAGGTCATCTCGCGTCCAACCTCTCCAGAACTGTTCGTGGAATTTTGAGTCGCTCTCCAACGCGTAAGTCGCGTGAGCTTTTCAGTTTCCACTGATTTTTTACCGGAAGTGCATTTATTGAACTTCCGATGAAAAGTGGCCCGGTGTGATACGCATAATTCTCTGGACAATCACTTCAAGCGGCGATCGTTCGCGAGTTTAAACTCGCTTCGATCTTGCAGAGCAATTTCTGCATTTCCTCGCTTGTGTGAGTGCAGTCTCCGAGTATGCGTCTCAGATGTTGTTTCACCGATTTCACACCGATTTGTTACTTATCACCGAACTCGATGCGCCTGTACAGTGCGACGTCGAGGCGGTGTTGGTATTGATATTTGAAGCCGAACTTTTCGTTTTCGGCTTCGACCGTGCTGGTCTACGTGGTGGGGCGTCCGTACGCCTCTCCTCACGATGACCGTACGAGTTATTCGCAAACGGTCTTGGATTATTTTCTTCCCGGTTTTGCGCGTAATGCAGCAGGAAATGGTGCTTGCCACTGCACTTCGCGCATACTTCGGGGCTTTGGCACCGTAGCACTGTGTGGGTGGAGGCCAGGCATTGTACACACCAATGGCGACCCTGCACAAATTGGCTACGTGTCTTTTCCGGCAAAACCAAAAAGGAGCTGCAATGCAATAAGCTGTGCGGTCCGGTACAGAATCCGCACATCTGCTTTTGCACAAGGCCAACCTGCCCTTCGGCGTCGGTTCTCGACCCTCGTGGCTGTGCAGCCGAGTCGGTTTCCAGAACGGCGTTATGGCTGCGCACGTGTCTCGAAGCAGATCTCGTTTCCCGAGTCCTGCTATGACTACGTGCGCTCAGTTTCGTGGCAGGCTCCAGCGCAGCCTCCCGACGCTTCTCGTCCATGGAGAGCAGTGCGCGGGAGTGCATCTCGATGAACCTCCGTACGTCCTCAAACGTAGGATATTCTGTCGAGAGGTTGAGCGTTTTCTGCCACTCTAACTCAAACGCAGGCGAGAAGTTTTGCTTCGCCAAATGCGCGAGTAACCAGTCCCGTTGCTGTTCGGGCGTGCCCTTCTTATCGAAGGCAGCGAGCGCCTGTGTACAACCCACGGTGATCTGCTGCATGCTAGCCAGATCACCGGTATCAATTGGTTTTATGAACAGGAGCTTATCCAGCAATTTTCCCGTGACCATGCGTGGGAGGCCGAAGGTGTTCTTCAGCTTCGACCATGCCACTGGAAAATTACGGCCGACGATCTCGATCGAAGCAATGGACGCTAGAGCTGGTCCCTCTAGGCAGGCATTCAGGTAATGCAATCTTTGCACATCTGACAGTCCTGCATTTCGTACGACCCCGGAGGTGAACAGGTCCTCGAAATGTTCCCATTCCTGAGGATCCCCTCCGAACTTGGGTAATCGTTGCTTCGGGGGCTCGATCGGTATGTTACTTTGAACTTCCGGTGTTGCTGGTTTGGTTTCAGCGCTCAGCCGGCCAAGTTCGGTAAGGACAAGATCCTGGAAATCCTGGAAATCGTCCTCGGCATTCCTCATATAATTCAGCTTAAAGATGTCGTGGGACGGTCTTTCCGCTGGAGGAATTTGTTTCCGCACGTTAGCATACTTGGTGCGTATATCGCGCCAAGTTTCTTTAGCGTGCTCGAGTTTTTCCTCAAGCATTCGCTCTGAGTACTTCGCTCGTCCTAGTTTTTTAAGGTTTACGCCCAGCCGTTTTAGTTGACCACATAGATCGACCAAGTCTTCGATTTCGTCGTCGAGGTCGACTTCTATGGATAACTGTGCTACGGCCATAGTGTGCGTTATCGAGGAGCAATCAACTCGAAAAAACCTCTTACGTGGTTAACTTCACACGTGAAAAAATGTGCACCCTTTTTTCCTGGCCCGATTAACCTCGTTTTAATCCGGCTCGAAGGACCTTTGTTTAAAGACCTTAACCGCCCTAAGGGGGGGGGGGGGTTATTTTAGTCTGACGTGGTCCGGATTACGAGGGAAAGGACACTGGGAAAAAGTATTGAATAAATTGATGCACCAGAATTTGCTCAAGAAATTAACGTTTATTTTTAATCAAAAAAGAAAAAAAAACGGAAAAAAACCGCCTAGACGTCGGTCCGACGTCTGGGGAAAAAAACCTGGGCCGGCTTCTCCTGGCCAAGTTCGCGATGTGTTGTTCTGTAACAAGGAAAGACAAGGCTGGATTTAAATACCTATTAACGCTTGTCGCGTCGCCTGTCTCGCTCTATCTCGCACGCTCCTGTCTGTGCCGTTCGCACTCGAGAGCGGAGATTACAGACACGTCTCGACGAACTGAGATATGTATAAGTGGACTGTATATGTGAACGTTCTCACAAATCGAGAACGTTCGATCGCTGTGCGGAAGAAGAGATCTAATTTCTCAATTCTCCGCTTTTTAGCGATCGTTGAATGCCGCAGGAAAGGACAACAGGTGGAGGTCGTAAAGCTCCAAATGCTGTCCAAACCGCAGTTTCTCACCGTTCCCTGCGTACAAGACGCGGTGTGGTGTAGCCCTTAACGGCGCACGTAGCGTCTTACGTTTAAAGGAGCATACACCACGGTGCTCATTATGCGTTGCTCTACGCACAGGGTACGTACTCACTGGCGGTCAAGGAGCGTTGCTCGAGCAGGCTGAGCTAAGAAGTCCGGAATTTCTTAGCCCCGACCTGAGAAACGGTGAGCCCACGTAGGGTATCGGTCAGAGACCAGGATCCAGCCATGAAGTATGAGAAATATGCGAAAGTATGAGCCTGATGGGGGCAAATCCTAGACCTAACCCTAACCTAACATGCGTTATCCTCTAAAATATTTATCAAGACCAGGTTTAATTGAATGTTTCAGTGTGGTACCACATTACTACGAGAACCAAACCAGAAGAAACCCAGGATCCGTTCAACAAATATGTGAAGAATGCGAAAGTATGAGTCTGATGAGTGAAAATCCCAGACCTATCCCAGACCTAACATGCGTTATCCTCTAAAATATTTATCAAGACCAGGTTTAATTGAATGTTTCAGTGTGGTACCACATTACTATGTGATACAAACCAGAAAATAAACCAGGTTCTGTTCAACGAGTATGTGAAGTGTGCGAAAGTATGAGTATGATGAGGGCAAATCCCAGACCTATCCCAGACCTAACATGCGTTATCCTCTAAAATATTTATCAAGACCAGGTTTAATTGATTGTTTCAGTGTGGTCCCACATTACTACGTGATACAATCCAGAAACAGCCCAGGATCTAGCCATGAAGTATGAGAAATATGCGAAAGTATGAGCCTGACGAGGGCAAATCCTAGACCTAACCCAGACCAAACATGCGTTATCCTCAAAAATATTGATCGAAACCAGGTTTAATCGACTGTTTCAGTGTGGCCCACATTACTACGTGATCCAAACCAGAAGAAACCCAGGATCCGTTCAACAAATATGTGAAGAATGCGAAAGTATGAGTCTGATGAGTGAAAATCCCAGACCTATCCCAGACCTAACATGCGTTATCCTCTAAAATATTTATCAAGACCAGGTTTAATTGAATGTTTCAGTGTGGTACCACATTACTGCGTGAACCAAACCAGAAAAAACACTGTATCCGTTCAACAAGTATGTGAAGAATGCGAAAGTATGGGTGTGATGAGTGAAAAACCCCGGCCTAACCTAGACCTAACATGCGTTATCCTCAAATATATTGATCGAAACCTGGTTTAATTGACTGTTTCAATGTTGCACTTCATTACTACGTGATCCAAACCATTAAAAACCCAGGATCCGTTCAACAAGTATGTGAAGAATGCAAAAGTATGAGTGTGATGAGTGAAAAACCCCGGCCTAACCTAGACCTAACATGCGTTAACCACAAAAATATTGATCGAAACCTGGTTTAATCGTCTGTTTCAGTGTTGTACCACATTACTATGTGATCCAAACCAGAAAAGACCCTGTATCTGTTCAACAAGTATGTGAAGAATGCGAAAGTATGAGTCTGATGAGTGAAAATCCCAGGGCTAACCTAGACCTAACATGCGTTACCCTCTAAAATATTGATCCAAACAAGGTTTAATGGACTGTTTCAGTGTGGTGCCACATTTCTACGTGATCCAATCCAGAAATAGCCCAGGATCCAGCCATGAAGTATGAGAAATATGCGAAAGTATGACCCTGATGAGGGCAAATCCCAGGCCTAACCTAGACCTAACATGAATTATTCTCTAAAATATTGATCAAAACCAGGTTTAATTGACTGTTTCAATGTGGTGCCACATTTCTACGTGATCCAATCCACAAATAGCCCAGGATCCAGCCATGAAGTATGAGAAATATGCGAAAGTATGAGCCTGATGGGGGCAAATCCCAGTCCTATCCCAGACCTAACTTGCATTATCCTCAAAAATATTGATCGAAACCTGGTTTAATCGACTGTTTCAGTGTGGTACCACAATACTACGTGATCCAATCCAGAAATAGCCGAGGATCTAGCCATGAAGTATGAGAAATATGCGAAAGTATGAGCCTGACGAGGGCAAATCCTAGACCTAACCCAGACCAAACATGCGTTATCCTCAAAAATATTGATCGAAACCAGGTTTAATCGACTGTTTCAGTGTGGTACCACATTACTACATGAACCGAACCAGAAAAAACCCAGGATCCGTTCAACAAGTATGTGAAGAATGCGAAAGTATGAGTCTGATGAGTGAAAATCCGAGGCCTAACCTAGACCTAACATGCGTTATCCTCAAAAATATTGATCAAAACCTGGTTTAATCGACTGTTTCAGTGAGGTACCACATTACTATGTGATCCAAACCAGAAAATAACCCAGGATCTGTTCAACGAGTATGTGAAGTGTGCGAAAGTATGAGTATGATGAGGGCAAATCCCAGACCTATCCCAGACCTAACTTGCGTTATCCTCAAAAATATTGATAGAAACCTGGTTTAATCGACTGTTTCAGTGTGGTACCACATTACTACGTGATCCAATCCAGAAATAGCCCAGGATCTGTTCAACGAGTATGTGAAGTCTGCGAAAATATGAGTCTGATGAGGGCAAATCCCAGACCTATCCCAGACCTAACATGCATTATCCTCTAAAATATTTATCAAGATCAGGTTTAATTGATTGTTTCAGTGTGGTCCCACATTACTACGTGATACAATCCAGAAACAGCCCAGGATCTAGCCATGAAGTATGAGAAATATGCGAAAGTATGAGCCTGACGAGGGCAAATCCTAGACCTAACCCAGACCAAACATGCGTTATCCTCAAAAATATTGACCGAAACCAGGTTTAATCGACTGTTTCAGTGTGGTCCCACATTACTACGTGATCCAAACCAGAAAAAACCCAGGATCCGTTCAACAAGTATGTGAAGAATGCGAAAGTATGAGTCTGATGAGTGAAAATTCCAGGCCTAACCTAGACCTAACATGCGTTATCCTCAAAAATATTGATCAAAACCTGGTTTAATCGACTGTTTCAGTGTGGTACCACATTACTATGTGATACAAACCAGAAAATAACCCAGGATCTGTTCAACGAGTATGTGAAGTGTGCGAAAGTATGAGTATGATGAGGGAAAATCCCAGACCTAACCCAGACCTAACATGCGTTATCCTCTAAAATATTTATCAAGACCAGGTTTAATTGAATGTTTCAGTGTGGTACCACATTACTGCCTGAACCAAACCAGAAAAAACCCTGTATCCGTTCAACAAGTATGCGAAGAATGCGAAAGTATGAGTGTGATGAGTGAAAAACCCCGGCCTAACCTAGACCTAACATGCGTTATCCTCTAAAATATTGATCGAAACCTGGTTTAATCGACTGTTTCAGTGTGGTCCCACATTACTACGTGATCCAATCCAGAAATAGCCCAGGATCTGTTCAACGAGTATGTGAAGTGTGCGAAAATATGAGTCTGATGAGGGCAAATCCCAGACCTATCCCAGACCTAACATGCATTATCCTCTAAAATATTTATCAAGATCAGGTTTAATTGATTGTTTCAGTGTGGTCCCACATTACTACGTGATACAATCCAGAAACAGCCCAGGATCTAGCCATGAAGTATGAGAAATATGCGAAAGTATGAGCCTGACGAGGGCAAATCCTAGACCTAACCCAGACCTAACATGCGTTATCCTCAAAAATATTGATCACAACCTGGTTTAATCGACTGTTTCAGTGTGGTACCACATTACTATGTGATACAAACCAGAAAATAACCCAGGATCTGTTCAACGAGTATGTGAAGTGTGCGAAAGTATGAGTGTGATGAGTGAAAATCCCAGGCCTAACCTAGACCTAACATGCGTTATCCTCTAAAATATTTATCAAGACCAGGTTTAATTGATTGTTTCAGTGTGGTCCCACATTACTACGTGATCCAAACCAGAAATAGCCCAGGATCTAGCCATGAAATATGAGAAATATGCGAATGTGTGAGCCTGACGAGGGCAAATCCTAGACCTAACCCAGACCTAATATGCGTTATCCTCTAAAATATTTATCAAGACCAGGTTTAATTGATTGTTTCAGTGTGGTCCCACATTACTACGTGATCCAAACCCGAAGAAACCCAGGATCCGTTCAACAAATATGTGAAGAATGCGAAAGTATGAGTCTGATGAGTGAAAATCCCAGACCTATCCCAGACCTAACATGCGTTATCCTGTAAAATATTTATCAAGACCAGGTTTAATTGAATGTTTCAGTGTGGTACCACATTACTGCCTGAACCAAACCAGAAAAAACCCTGTATCCGTTCAACAAGTATGCGAAGAATGCGAAAGTATGAGTGTGATGAGTGAAAAACCCCGGCCTAACATAGACCTAACATGCGTTATCCTCAAATATATTGATCGAAACCTGATTTAATCGTCTGTTTCAGTGTGGTCCCACATTACTACGTGATCCAAACCAGAAAAAGCCCAGGATCCGTTCAACAAGTATGTGAAGAATGCGAAAGTATGAGTGTGATGAGTGAAAATCCCAGGCCTAACCTAGACCTAACATGCGTTATCCTCTAAAATATTTATCAAGACCAGGTTTAATTGATTGTTTCAGTGTGGTCCCACATTACTACGTGATCCAAACCAGAAATAGCCCAGGATCTAGCCATGAAATATGAGAAATATGCGAAAGTATGAGCCTGACGAGGGCAAATCCTAGACCTAACCCAGACCTAACATGCGTTATCCTCTAAAATATTTATCAAGACCAGGTTTAGTTGAATGTTTCAGCGTGGTACCACATTACTACGTGATCCAAACCAGTAAAAACCCAGGATCCGTTCAACAAGTATGTGGAGAATGCGAAAGTATGAGTTTGATGAGTGAAAATCCTCGGCCTAACCTAGACCTAACATGCGTTATCCTCAAAAATATTGATCGAAACCAGGTTTAATCGACTGTTTCAGTGTGGTACCACATTACTACGTGATCCAATCCAGTAAAAACCCAGGATCCGTTCAACAAGTATGTGAAGAATGCGAAAGTATGAGTCTGATGAGTGAAAATCCCAGGCCTAACCTAGACCTAACATGCGTTATCCTCTAAAATATTGATCGAAACCTGGTTTAATCGACTGTTTCAGTGTGGTACCACATTACTATGTGATCCAAACCCAGAAAATAACCCAGGATCTGTTCAACAAGTATGTGAAGAATGCGAAAGTATGAGTCTGATGAGTGAAAATCCCAGGGCTAACCTAGACCTAACATGCGTTACCCTCTAAAATATTGATCCAAACAAGGTTTAATGGACTGTTTCAGTTTGGTACCACTTTACTACGTGATCCAAAGCAGAAAAAACCCTCGATCACGTCAACATGTATGTTAAAACTGCGAAAGTATGACCCTGATGAGGGCAAATCCCAGGCCTAACCTAGACCTAACATGAATTATTCTCTAAAATATTGATCAAAACCAGGTTTAATTGACTGTTTCAATGTGGTACCACATTTCTACGTGATCCAATCCAGAAATAGCCCAGGATCCAGCCATGAAGTATGAGAAATATGCGAAAGTATGAGCCTGATGGGGGCAAATCCTAGACCTAACCCAGACCTAACATGCGTTATCCTCTAAAATATTTATCAAGACCAGGTTTAATTGAATGTTTCAGCGTGGTACCACATTACTACGTGATCCAAACCAGTAAAAACCCAGGATCCGTTCAACAAGTATGAGAAGAATGCGAAAGTATGAGTCTGATGAGTGAAAATCCCCGGCCTAACCACGAACTAACATGCGTTATCCTCAAAAATATTGATCGAAACCAGGTTTAATCGACTGTTTCAGTGTGGTACCACACTCCTACGTGACCCAATCCGGAAAAAACCCAGGATCTGTTCAACAAGTGTGTGAAAAACGCGAAAGTATGAGCCTGATGAGGGCAAATCCCAGTCCTATCCCAAACCTAACTTGCATTATCCTCAAAAATATTGATCGAAACCTGGTTTAATCGACTGTTTCAGTGTGGTACCACATTACGACGTGATCCAATCCAGAAATAGCCGAGGATCTAGCCATGAAGTATGAGAAATATGCGAAAGTATGAGCCTGACGAGGGCAAATCCTAGACCTAACCCAGACCAAACATGCGTTATCCTCAAAAATATTGATCGAAACCAGGTTTAATCGACTGTTTCAGTGTGGTACCACATTACTACGTGATCCAATCCAGAAATAGCCCAGGATCTAGCCATGAAGTATGAGAAATATGCGAAAGTATGAGCCTGATGAGGGCAAATCCTAGACCTAACCCAGACCTAACATGCGTTGTCCTCTAAAATATTTATCAAGACCAGGTTTAATTGATTGTTTCAGTGTGGTCCCACATTACTACGTGATCACATCCAGAAATAGCCCAGGATCTAGCCATGAAGTATGAGAAATATGCGAAAGTATGAGCGTGTCGAGGGCAAATCCTAGACCTAACCCAGACCTAACATGCGTTATCCTCTAAAATATTTATCATGACCAGGTTTAATTGATTGTTTCAGTGTGGTCCCACATTACTACGTGATCCAAACCAGAAAAAACCCAGGATCTGTTCAACAAGTATGTGAAAATCGCGAAAGTATGAGCCTGATGAGGGCAAATCCCAGACCTATCCCTGACCAAACTTGCGTTTTCCTCTAAAATATTGATCGAGACCATGTTTAATCGACTGTTTCAGTGTGGTACCACATTGCTACGTGATCCAAACCAGAAAAAACCCAGGATCAGTTCAACAAGTACGTGAAAAACGCGAAATTATGAGCCTGATGAGGGCGTATCCCAGACCTATCCCAGACCTAACTTGCGTTATCCTCTAAAATATTGATGGAAACCAGGTTTAATTGACTGTTTCAGTGTTGTACTTCATTACTACGTGATGCAATCCAGAAAAAGCCCAGGATCTAGCCATCAAGTATGAGAAATATGCGAAAGAATGAGCCTGATGAGAGCAAATCCCAGACCTAACCTAGACCTAACATGAAATTTTCTCCAAAACATTGATCGAAACCAGGTTTAATTGACTGTTTCAGTGTGGTCCCACATTACTACGTGATCCAAATCAGAAAAAACCCAGGATCCGTTCAACAAGTATGTGAAGAATGCGAAAGTATGTGTCTGATGAGTGAAAATCCCAGGCCTAACCTAGACTTAACATGCGTTATCCTCAAAAATATTGATCGAAACCTGGTTTAATCGACTGTATCAGTGTGGTACCACATTACTACGTGACCCAAGCCGGAAAAAACCCAGGATCTGTTCAACAAGTATGTGAAAAACGCGAAAGTATGAGCCTGATGAGGGCAAATCCCAGACCTATCCCAGACCTAACTTGCGTTATCCTCTAAAATATTGAACGAAACCAGGTTTAATTGACTGTTTCAGCGTGGTACCACATTACTACGTGATACAAGCCCAGGATCTAGCCATGAAGTATGAGAAATATGCGAAAGTATGAGCCTGATGTGGGCAAATCCCAGGCCTACCCTAGACCTAACATGCGTTGTCCTCTAAAATATTGATCGAAACCAGGTTTAATTGACTGTTTTAGTGTGGTACCACTTTACTACGTGATCCAAAGCAGAAGAAACCCTCGATCAGATCAACATGCATGTTAAAACTGCGAAAGTATGATCCTGATGAGGGCAAATCCCAGGCCTAACCTAGGCCTAACATGCGTTATCCTCAAAAATATTGATCGAAACCTGGTTTAATTGAATGTTTCAGTGTGGTACCACATTACTACGTGAACCAAACCAGAAAAAACCCAGGATCCGTTCAACAAGTATGTGAAGAATGCGAAAGTATGAGTCTGATGAGGGCAAATCCCAGAGCTAAACTAGACATAACTTTCGTTATCCTCTAAAATATTGATCGAAACCAGGTTTAATTGACTGTTTTAGTGTGGTACCACTTTACTACGTGATCCAAAGCAGAAAAAACCCTCGATCAGGTCAACATGCATGTTAAAACTGCGAAAGTATGAGCCTGATGAGGGCAAATCCCCGGCCTAACCTAGACCTAACATGCGTTATCCTCAAAACTATTGATCGAAACCAGGTTTAATCGACTGTTTCAGTGTGGTACCACACTACTACGTGACCCAAGCCGGAAAAAACCCAGGATCTGTTCAACAAGTATGTGAAAAACGCGAAAGTATGAGCCTGGTGAGGGCAAATCCCAGACCTAACCTTGCCCTAACGTGAATTATTCTCTAAAATATTGATCGAAACCAGGTTTAATCGACTGTTTCAGTGTGGTACCACATTACTACGTGATCCAATCCAGAAATAGCCCAGGATCTAGCCATGAAGTATGAGAAATATGCGAAAGTATGAGCCTGATGAGGGCAAATCCTAGACCTAACCCAGACCTAACATGCGTTGTCCTCTAAAATATTTATCAAGACCAGGTTTAATTGATTGTTTCAGTGTGGTCCCACATTACTACGTGATCACATCCAGAAATAGCCCAGGATCTAGCCATGAAGTATGAGAAATATGCGAAAGTATGAGCGTGTCGAGGGCAAATCCTAGACCTAACCCAGACCTAACATGCGTTATCCTCTAAAATATTTATCATGACCAGGTTTAATTGATTGTTTCAGTGTGGTCCCACATTACTACGTGATCCAAACCAGAAAAAACCCAGGATCTGTTCAACAAGTATGTGAAAATCGCGAAAGTATGAGCCTGATGAGGGCAAATCCCAGACCTATCCCTGACCAAACTTGCGTTTTCCTCTAAAATATTGATCGAGACCATGTTTAATCGACTGTTTCAGTGTGGTACCACATTGCTACGTGATCCAAACCAGAAAAAACCCAGGATCAGTTCAACAAGTACGTGAAAAACGCGAAATTATGAGCCTGATGAGGGCGTATCCCAGACCTGTCCCAGACCTAACTTGCGTTATCCTCTAAAATATTGATGGAAACCAGGTTTAATTGACTGTTTCAGTGTTGTACTTCATTACTACGTGATGCAATCCAGAAAAAGCCCAGGATCTAGCCATCAAGTATGAGAAATATGCGAAAGAATGAGCCTGATGAGAGCAAATCCCAGACCTAACCTAGACCTAACATGAAATTTTCTCCAAAACATTGATCGAAACCAGGTTTAATTGACTGTTTCAGTGTGGTCCCACATTACTACGTGATCCAAATCAGAAAAAACCCAGGATCCGTTCAACAAGTATGTGAAGAATGCGAAAGTATGTGTCTGATGAGTGAAAATCCCAGGCCTAACCTAGACTTAACATGCGTTATCCTCAAAAATATTGATCGAAACCTGGTTTAATCGACTGTATCAGTGTGGTACCACATTACTACGTGACCCAAGCCGGAAAAAACCCAGGATCTGTTCAACAAGTATGTGAAAAACGCGAAAGTATGAGCCTGATGAGGGCAAATCCCAGACCTATCCCAGACCTAACTTGCGTTATCCTCTAAAATATTGAACGAAACCAGGTTTAATTGACTGTTTCAGCGTGGTACCACATTACTACGTGATACAAGCCCAGGATCTAGCCATGAAGTATGAGAAATATGCGAAAGTATGAGCCTGATGTGGGCAAATCCCAGGCCTAACCTAGACCTAACATGCGTTGTCCTCTAAAATATTGATCGAAACCAGGTTTAATTGACTGTTTTAGTGTGGTACCACTTTACTACGTGATCCAAAGCAGAAGAAACCCTCGATCAGGTCAACATGCATGTTAAAACTGCGAAAGTATGATCCTGATGAGGGCAAATCCCAGGCCTAACCTAGGCCTAACATGCGTTATCCTCAAAAATATTGATCGAAACCTGGTTTAATTGAATGTTTCAGTGTGGTACCACATTACTACGTGAACCAAACCAGAAAAAACCCAGGATCCGTTCAACAAGTATGTGAAGAATGCGAAAGTATGAGTCTGATGAGTGAAAATCCCCGGCCTAACCTAGACCTAACATGCGTTATCCTCAAAACTATTGATCGAAACCAGGTTTAATCGACTGTTTCAGTGTGGTACCACACTACTACGTGACCCAAGCCGGAAAAAACCCAGGATCTGTTCAACAAGTATGTGAAAAACGCGAAAGTATGAGCCTGATGAGGGCAAATCCCAGACCTAACCTTGCCCTAACGTGAATTATTCTCTAAAATATTGATCGAAACCAGGTTCAATTGACTGTTTCAGTGTGGTACCACATTACTACATGATCCAAACCAGTAAAAACCCAGGATCCGTTCAACAAGTATGTGAAGAATGCGAAAGTATGAGTCTGATGAGGGCAAATCCCAGAGCTAAACTAGACATAACTTTCGTTATCCTCTAAAATATTGATCGAAACCAGGTTTAATTGACTGTTTTAGTGTGGTACCACTTTACTACGTGATCCAAAGCAGAAAAAACCCTCGATCAGGTCAACATGCATGTTAAAACTGCGAAAGTATGAGCCTGATGAGGGCAAATCCCCGGCCTAACCTAGACCTAACATGCGTTATCCTCAAAACTATTGATCGAAACCAGGTTTAATCGACTGTTTCAGTGTGGTACCACACTACTACGTGACCCAAGCCGGAAGAAACCCAGGATCTGTTCAACAAGTATGTGAAAAACGCGAAAGTATGAGCCTGATGAGGGCAAATCCCAGACCTAACCTTGCCCTAACGTGAATTATTCTCTAAAATATTGATCGAAACCAGGTTCAATTGACTGTTTCAGTGTGGTACCACATTACTGCGTGAACCAAACCAGAAAAAACACTGTATCCGTTCAACAAGTATGTGAAGAATGCGAAAGTATGTGTCTGATGAGTGAAAATCCCAGGCCTAACCTAGACCTAACATGCGTTATCCTCAAAAATATTGATCAAAACCTGGTTTAATCGACTGTTTCAGTGTGGTACCACATTACTATGTGATACAAACCAGAAAATAACCCAGGATCTGTTCAACGAGTATGTGAAGTGTGCGAAAGTATGAGTATGATGAGGGAAATGCCAGACCTATCCCAGACCTAACATGCGTTATCCTCTAAAATATTTATCAAGACCAGGTTTAATTGATTGTTTCAGTGTGGTCCCACATTACTACGTGATCCAAACCAAAAAAAACCCCAGGATCCGTTCAACAAGTATGTGAAGAATGCGAAAGTATGAGTCTGATGAGTGAAAGTCCCAGGCCTAACCTAGACCTAACATGCGTTAGCCTCAAAAATATTGATCAAAACCTTGTTTAATCGACTGTTTCAGTGTGGTACCACATTACTATGTGATACAAAACAGAAAATAACCCAGGATCTGTTCAACGAGTATGTGAAGTGTGCGAAAGTATGAGTATGATGAGGGCAAATCCCAGACCTATCCCAGACCTAACATGCGTTATCCTCTAAAATATTTATCAAGACCAGGTTTAATTGATTGTTTCAGTGTGGTCCCACATTACTACGTGATCCAAACCAGAAATAGCCCAGGATCTAGCCATGAAATATGAGAAATATGCGAAAGTATGAGCCTGACGAGGGCAAATCCTAGACCTAACCCAGACCTAACATGCGTTATCCTCTAAAATATTTATCAAGACCAGGTTTAATTGATTGTTTCAGTGTGGTCCCACATTACTACGTGATCCAAACCAGAAGAAACCCAGGATCCGTTCAACAAATATGTGAAGAATGCGAAAGTATGAGTCTGATGAGTGAAAATCCCAGACCTATCCCAGACCTAACATGCGTTATCCTCAAATATATTGATCGACACCTGGTTTAATTGACTGTTTCAATGTTGCACTTCATTACTACGTGATCCAAACCATTAAAAACCCAGGATCCGTTCAACAAGTATGTGAAGAATGCAAAAGTATGAGTGTGATGAGTGAAATACCCCGGCCTAACCTAGACCTAACATGCGTTATCCTCAAAAATATTGATCGAAACCTGGTTTTATGGACTGTTTCAGTGCGGTACCACATTACTACATGATCCGAACCAGAAAAAACCCAGGATCCGTTCAACAAGTATGTGAAGAATGCGAAAGTATGAGTCTGATGAGTGAAAATCCGAGGCCTAACCTAGACCTAACATGAATTATTCTCTAAAATATTGATCAAAACCAGGTTTAATTGACTGTTTCAATGTGGTGCCACATTTCTACGTGATCCAATCCAGAAATAGCCCAGGATCCAGCCATGAAGTATGAGAAATATGCGAAAGTATGAGCCTGATGGGGGCAAATCCCAGTCCTATCCCAGACCTAACTTGCATTATCCTCAAAAATATTGATCGAAACCTGGTTTAATCGACTGTTTCAGTGTGGTACCACATTGCTACGTGATCCAATCCAGAAATAGCCGAGGATCTAGCAATGAAGTATGAGAAATATGCGAAAGTATGAGCCTGACGAGGGCAAATCCTAGACCTAACCCAGACCTAACATGCATTATCCTCTAAAATATTTATCAAGATCAGGTTTAATTGATTGTTTCAGTGTGGTCCCACATTACTACGTGATACAATCCAGAAACAGCCCAGGATCTAGCCATGAAGTATGAGAAATATGCGAAAGTATGAGCCTGACTAGGGCAAATCCTAGACCTAACCCAGACCAAACATGCGTTATCCTCAAAAATATTGATCGAAACCAGGTTTAATCGACTGTTTCAGTGTGGTCCCACATTACTACGTGATCCAAACCAGAAAAAACCCAGGATCCGTTCAACAAGTATGTTAAGAATGCGAAAGTATGAGTCTGATGAGTGAAAATCCCAGGCCTAACCTAGACCTAACATGCGTTATCCTCAAAAATATTCATCAAAACCTGGTTTAATCGACTGTTTCAGTATGGTACCACATTACTATGTGATACAAACCAGAAAATAACCCAGGATCCGTTCAACGAGTATGTGAAGTGTGCGAAAGTATGAGTATGATGAGGGAAAATCCCAGACCTAACCCAGACCTAACATGCGTTATCCTCTAAAATATTTATCAAGACCAGGTTTAATTGATTGTTTCAGTGTGGTTCCACATTACTACGTGATCCAAACCAGAAAAAACCCAGGATCCGTTCAACAAGTATGTGAAGAATGCAAAAGTATGAGTGTGATGAGTGAAATACCCCGGCCTAACCTAGACCTAACATGCGTTATCCTCAAAAATATTGATCGAAACCTGGTTTAATGGACTGTTTCAGTGCGGTACCACATTACTACATGATCCGAACCAGAAAAAACCCAGGATCCGTTCAACAAGTATGTGAAGAATGCGAAAGTATGAGTCTGATGAGTGAAAATCCGAGGCCTAACCTAGACCTAACATGCGTTATCCTCAAAAATATTGATCAAAACCTGGTTTAATCGACTGTTTCAGTGAGGTACCACATTACTATGTGATCCAAACCAGAAAATAACCCAGGATCTGATCAACGAGTATGTGAAGTGTGCGAAAGTATGAGTATGATGAGGGCAAATCCCAGACCTATCCCAGACCTAACTTGCGTTATCCTCAAAAATATTGATAGAAACCTGGTTTAATCGACTGTTTCAGTGTGGTACCACATTACTACGTGATCCAATCCAGAAATAGCCCAGGATCTGTTCAACGAGTATGTGAAGTGTGCGAAAGTATGAGTCTGATGAGGGCAAACCCCAGACCTATCCCAGACCTAACATGCATTATCCTCTAAAATATTTATCAAGATCAGGTTTAATTGATTGTTTCAGTGTGGTCCCACATTACTACGTGATACAATCCAGAAACAGCCCAGGATCTAGCCATGAAGTATGAGAAATATGCGAAAGTATGAGCCTGACTAGGGCAAATCCTAGACCTAACCCAGACCAAACATGCGTTATCCTCAAAAATATTGATCGAAACCAGGTTTAATCGACTGTTTCAGTGTGGTCCCACATTACTACGTGATCCAAACCAGAAAAAACCCAGGATCCGTTCAACAAGTATGTGAAGAATGCGAAAGTATGAGTCTGATGAGTGAAAATCCCAGGCCTAACCTTGACCTAACATGCGTTATCCTCAAAAATATTCATCAAAACCTGGTTTAATCGACTGTTTCAGTGTGGTACCACATTACTATGTGATACAAACCAGAAAATAACCCAGGATCTGTTCAACGAGTATGTGAAGTGTGCGAAAGTATGAGTATGATGAGGGAAAATCCCAGACCTAACCCAGACCTAACATGCGTTATCCTCTAAAATATTTATCAAGACCAGGTTTAATTGATTGTTTCAGTGTGGTTCCACATTACTACGTGATCCAAACCAGAAAAAACCCAGGATCCGTTCAACAAGTATGTGAAGAATGCGAAAGTATGAGTCTGATGAGTGAAAATCCCAGGCCTAACCTAGACCTAACATGCGTTAGCCTCAAAAATATTGATCAAAACCTTGTTTAATCGACTGCTTCAGTGTGGTACCACATTACTATGTGATATAAACCCGAAAATAACCCAGGATCTGTTCAACGAGTATGTGAAGTGTGCGAAAGTATGAGTATGATGAGGGCAAATCCCAGACCTATACCAGACCTAACATGCGTTATCCTCTAAAATATTTATCAAGACCAGGTTTAATTGATTGTTTCAGTGTGGTCCCACATTACTACGTGATCCAAACCAGAAATAGCCCAGGATCTAGCCATGAAATATGAGAAATATGCGAAAGTATGAGCCTGACGAGGGCAAATCCTAGACCAAACCCAGACCTAACATGCGTTATCCTCTAAAATATTTATCAAGACCAGGTTTAATTGATTGTTTCAGTGTGGTCCCACATTACTACGTGATCCAAACCAGAAGAAACCCAGGATCCGTTCAAGAAATATGTGAAGAATGCGAAAGTATGAGTCTGATGAGTGAAAATCCCAGACCTATACCAGACCTAACATGCGTTATCCTCTAAAATATTTATCAAGACAAGGTTTAATTGAATGTTTCAGTGTGGTACCACATTACTGCGTGAACCAAACCAGAAAGAACACTGTATCCGTTCAACAAGTATGTGAAGAATGCGAAAGTATGAGTGTGATGAGTGAAAAACCCCGGCCTAACCTAGACCTAACATGCGTTATCCTCAAATATATTGATCGAAACCTGGTTTAATTGACTGTTTCAATGTTGCACTTGATTACTACGTGATCCAAACCATTAAAAACCCAGGATCCGTTCAACAAGTATGTGAAGAATGCAAAAGTATGAGTGTGATGAGTGAAAAACCCCGGCCTAACCTAGACCTAACATGCGTTATCCTCAAAAATATTGATCGAAACCTGGTTTAATCGTCTGTTTCAGTGTTGTACCACATTACTATGTGATCCAAACCAGAAAAAACCCTGTATCTGTTCAACAAGTATGTGAAGAATGCGAAAGTATGAGTCTGATGAGTGAAAATCCCAGGGCTAACCTAGACCTAACATGCGTTACCCTCTAAAATATTGATCCAAACAAGGTTTAATGGACTGTTTCAGTGTGGTACCACTTTACCACGTGATCCAAAGCAGAAAAAACCCTCGATCACGTCAACATGTATGTTAAAACTGCGAAAGTATGACCCTGATGAGGGCAAATCCCAGGCCTAACCTAGACCTAACATGAATTATTCTCTAAAATATTGATCAAAACCAGGTTTAATTGACTGTTTCAATGTGGTGCCACATTTCTACGTGATCCAATCCAGAAATAGCCGAGGATCCAGCCATGAAGTATGAGAAATATGCGAAAGTATGAGCCTGATGGGGGCAAATCCCAGTCCTATCCCAGACCTAACTTGCATTATCCTCAAAAATATTGATCGAAACCTGGTTTAATCGACTGTTTCAGTGTGGTACCACATTACTACGTGATCCAATCCAGAAATAGCCGAGGATCTAGCCATGAAGTATGAGAAATATACGAAAGTATGAGCCTGACGAGGGCAAATCCTAGACCTAACCCAGACCAAACATGCGTTATCCTCAAAAATATTGATCGAAACCAGGTTTAATCGACTGTTTCAGTGTGGTACCACATTACTACATGATCCGAACCAGAAAAAACCCAGGATCCGTTCAACAAGTATGTGAAGAATGCGAAAGTATGAGTCTGATGAGTGAAAATCCGAGGCCTAACCTAGACCTAACATGCGTTATCCTCAAAAATATTGATCAAAACCTGGTTTAATCGACTGTTTCAGTGAGGTACCACATTACTATGTGATCCAAACCAGAAAATAACCCAGGATCTGTTCAATGAGTATGTGAAGTGTGCGAAAGTATGAGTATGATGAGGGCAAATCCCAGACCTATCCCAGACCTAACTTGCGTTATCCTCAAAAATATTGATAGAAACCTGGTTTAATCGACTGTTTCAGTGTGGTACCACATTACTACGTGATCCGATCCAGAAATAGCCCAGGATCTGTTCAACGAGTATGTGAAGTGTGCGAAAGTATGAGTCTGATGAGGGCAAGTCCCAGACCTATACCAGACCTAACATGCATTATCCTCTAAAATATTTATCAAGACCAGGTTTAATTGATTGTTTCAGTGTGGTCCCACATTACTATGTGACACAATCCAGAAACAGCCCAGGATCTAGCCATGAAATATGAGAAATATGCGAAAGTATGAGTCTGATGAGGTCAAATCCCAGACCTATCCCAGACCTAACTTGCGTTATCCTCTAAAATATTGATCGAAACCAGGTTTACTCGACTGTTTCAGTGTGGTACCACATTACTACGTGATCCAAACCAGAAAAAACCCAGGATCCGTTCAACAAGTATGTGAAGAATGCGAAAGTATGAGTCTGATGATTGAAAATCCCAGGCCTAACCTAGACCTAACATGCGTTATCCTCAAAAATATTCATCAAAACCTGGTTTAATCGACTGTTTCAGTGTGGTACCACATTACTATGTGATACAAACCAGAAAATAACCCAGGATCTGTTCAACGAGTATGTGAAGTGTGCGAAAGTATGAGTATGATGAGGGAAAATCCCAGACCTAACCCAGACCTAACATGCGTTATCCTCTAAAATATTTATCAAGACCAGGTTTAATTGATTGTTTCAGTGTGGTCCCACATTACTACGTGATCCAAACCAGAAAAAACCCAGGATCCGTTCAACAAGTATGTGAAGAATGCGAAAGTATGAGTCTGATGAGTGAAAATCCCAGGCCTAACCTAGACCTAACATGCGTTAGCCTCAAAAATATTCATCAAAACCTTGTTTAATCGACTGTTTCAGTGTGGTACCACATTACTATGTGATACAAACCAGAAAATAACCCAGGGTCTGTTCAACGAGTATGTGAAGTATGCGAAAGTATGAGTATGATGAGGGCAAATCCCAGACCTATCCCAGACCTAACATGCGTTATCCTCTAAAATATTTATCAAGACCAGGTTTAATTGATTGTTTCAGTGTGGTCCCACATTACTACGTGACCCAAACCAGAAATAGCCCAGGATCTAGCCATGAAATATGAGAAATATGCGAAAGTATGAGCCTGACGAGGGAAAATCCTAGACCAAACCCAGACCTAACATGCGTTATCCTCTAAAATATTTCTCAAGACCAGGTTTAATTGATTGTTTCAGTGTGGTCCCACATTACTACGTGATCCAAACCAGAAGAAACCCAGGATCCGTTCAACAAATATGTGAAGAATGCGAAAGGATGAGTCTGATGAGTGAAAATCCCAGACCTATCCCAGACCTAACATGCGTTATCCTCTAAAATATTTATCAAGACCAGGTTTAATTGAATGTTTCAGTGTGGTACCACATTACTGCGTGAACCAAACCAGAAAAAACACTGTATCCGTTCAACAAGTATGTGAAGAATGCGAAAGTATGAGTGTGATGAGTGAAAAACCCCGGCCTAACCTAGACCTAACATGCGTTATCCTCAAATATATTGATCGAAACCTGGTTTAATTGACTGTTTCAATGTTGCACTTCATTACTACGTGATCCAAACCATTAAAAACCCAGGATCCGTTCAACAAGTATGTGAAGAATGCAAAAGTATGAGTGTGATGAGTGAAAAACCCCGGCCTAACCTAGACCTAACATGCGTTATCCTCAAATATATTGATCGAAACCTGGTTTAATCGTCTGTTTCAGTGTTGTACCACATTACTATGTGATCCAAACCAGAAAAAACCCTGTATCTGTTCAACTAGTATGTGAAGAATGCGAAAGTATGAGTCTGATGAGTGAAAATCCCAGGGCTAACCTAGACCTAACATGCGTTACCCTCTAAAATATTGATCCAAACAAGGTTTAATGGACTGTTTCAGTGTGGTACCACTTTACCACGTGATCCAAAGCAGAAAAAACCCTCGATCACGTCAACATGTATGTTAAAACTGCGAAAGTATGAGCCTGACGAGGGCAAATCCTAGACCTAACCCAGACCAAACATGCGTTATCCTCAAAAATATTGATCGAAACCAGGTTTAATCGACTGTTTCAGTGTGGTACCACATTACTACATGATCCGAACCAGAAAAAACCCAGGATCCGTTCAACAAGTATGTGAAGAATGCGAAAGTATGAGTCTGATGAGTGAAAATCCGAGGCCTAACCTAGACCTAACATGCGTTATCCTCAAAAATATTGATCAAAACCTGGTTTAATCGACTGTTTCAGTGAGGTACCACATTACTATGTGATCCAAACCAGAAAATAACCCAGGATCTGTTCAACGAGTATGTGAAGTGTGCGAAAGTATGAGTATGATGAGGGCAAATCCCAGACTTATCCCAGACCTAAGTTGCGTTATCCTCAAAAATATTGATAGAAACCTGGTTTAATCGACTGTTTCAGTGTGGTACCACATTACTACGTGATCCAATCCAGAAATAGCCCAGGATCTGTTCAACGAGTATGTGAAGTGTGCGAAAGTATGAGTCTGATGAGGGCAAATCCCAGACCTATACCAGACCTAACATGCATTATCCTCTAAAATATTTATCAAGACCAGGTTTAATTGATTGTTTCAGTGTGGTCCCACATTACTACGTGACACAATCCAGAAACAGCCCAGGATCTAGCCATGAAATATGAGAAATATGCGAAAGTATGAGTCTGATGAGGTCAAATCCCAGACCTATCCCAGACCTAACTTGCGTTATCCTCTAAAATATTGATCGAAACCGGCTTTAATTGAATGTTTCAGTGTGGTACCACATTACTGCGTGAACCAAACCAGAAAAAACACTGTATCCGTTCAACAAGTATGTGAAGAATGCGAAAGTATGAGTGTGATGAGTGAAAAACCCCGGCCTAACCTAGACCTAACATGCGTTATCCTCAAATATATTGATCGAAACCTGGTTTAATTGACTGTTTCAATGTTGCACTTCATTACTACGTGATCCAAACCATTAAAACCCCAGGATCCGTTCAACAAGTATGTGAAGAATGCAAAAGTATGAGTGTGATGAGTGAAAAACCCCGGCCTAACCTAGACCTAACATGCGTTATCCTCAAAAATATTGATCGAAACCTGGTTTAATCGTCTGTTTCAGTGTTGTACCACATTACTATGTGATCCAAACCAGAAAAAACCCTGTATCTGTTCAACTAGTATGTGAAGAATGCGAAAGTATGAGTCTGATGAGTGAAAATCCCAGGGCTAACCTAGACCTAACATGCGTTACCCTGTAAAATATTGATCCAAACAAGGTTTAATGGACTGTTTCAGTGTGGTACCACTTTGCCACGTGATCCAAAGCAGAAAAAACCCTCGATCACGTCAACATGTATGTTAAAACTGCGAAAGTATGAGCCTGACGAGGGCAAATCCTAGACCTAACCCAGACCAAACATGCGTTATCCTCAAAAATATTGATCGAAACCAGGTTTAATCGACTGTTTCAGTGTGGTACCACATTACTACATGATCCGTACCAGAAAAAACCCAGGATCCGTTCAACAAGTATGTGAAGAATGCGAAAGTATGAGTCTGATGAGTGAAAATCCGAGGCCTAACCTAGACCTAACATGCGTTATCCTCAAAAATATTGATCAAAACCTGGTTTAATCGACTGTTTCAGTGAGGTACCACATTACTATGTGATCCAAACCAGAAAATAACCCAGGATCTGTTCAACGAGTATGTGAAGTGTGCGAAAGTATGAGTATGATGAGGGCAAATCCCAGACCTATCCCAGACCTAACTTGCGTTATCCTCAAAAATATTGATAGAAACCTGGTTTAATCGACTGTTTCAGTGTGGTACCACATTACTACGTGATCCAATCCAGAAATAGCCGAGGATCTAGCCATGAAGTATGAGAAATATGCGAAAGTATGAGCCTGACGAGGGCAAATCCTAGACCAAACCCAGACCAAACATGCGTTATCCTCAAAAATATTGATCGAAACCAGGTTTAATCGACTGTTTCATTGTTGTACCACATTACTACATGATCCGAACCAGAAAAAACCCAGGATCCGTTCAACAAGTATGTGAAGAATGCGAAAGTATGAGTCTGATGAGTGAAAATCCGAGGCCTAACCTAGACCTAACATGCGTTATCCTCAAAAATATTGATCAAAACCTGGTTTAATCGACTGTTTCAGTGAGGTACCACATTACTATGTGATCCAAACCAGAAAATAACCCAGGATCTGTTCAACGAGTACGTGAAGTGTGCGAAAGTATGAGTATGATGAGGGCAAATCCCAGACCTATCCCAGACCTAACTTGCGTTATCCTCAAAAATATTGATAGAAACCTGGTTTAATCGACTGTTTCAGTGTGGTACCACATTACTACGTGATCCAATCCAGAAATAGCCCAGGATCTGTTCAACGAGTATGTGAAGTGTGCGAAAGTATGAGTCTGATGAGGGCAAATCCCAGGCCTATACCAGACCTAACATGCATTATCCTCTAAAATATTTATCAAGACCAGGTTTAATTGATTGTTTCAGTGTGGTCCCACATTACTACGTGACACAATCCAGAAACAGCCCAGGATCTAGCCATGAAATATGAGAAATATGCGAAAGTATGAGTCTGATGAGATCAAATCCCAGACCTATCCCAGACCTAACTTGCGTTATCCTCTAAAATATTTATCAAGACCAGGTTTAATTGATTGTTTCAGTGTGGTCCCACATTACTACGTGATCCAAACCAGAAAAAGCCCAGGATCCGTTCAACAAGTATGTGAAGAATGCGAAAGTATGAGTGTGATGAGTGAAAAGCCCAGGCCTAACCTAGACCTAACATGCGTTATCCTCTAAACTATTTATCAAGACCAGGTTTAATTGATTGTTTCAGTGTGGTCCCACATTACTACGTGATCCAAACCTGAAATAGCCCAGGATCTAGCCATGAAATATGAGAAATATGCGAAAGTATGGGCCTGACGAGGGCAAATCCTAGACCTAACCCAGACCTAACATGCGTTATCCTCTAAAATATTTATCAAGACCAGGTTTAATTGATTGTTTCAGTGTGGTCCCACATTACTACGTGATCCAAACCAGAAGAAACCCAGGATCCGTTCAACAAATATGTGAAGAATGCGAAAGTATGAGTCTGATGAGTGAAAATCCTAGACCTATCCCAGACCTAACATGCGTTATCCTCTAAAATATTTATCAAGACCAGGTTTAATTGAATGATCCAGTGTGGTACCACTTTACTGCCTGAACCAAACCAGAAAAAACCCTGTATCCGTTCAACAAGTATGTGAAGAATGCGAAAGTATGAGTGTGATGAGTGAAAAACCCCGGCGTAACCTAGACCTAACATGCGTTATCCTCAAATATATTGATCGAAACCTGATTTAATCGTCTGTTTTAGTGTGGTCCCACATTACTACGTGATCCAAACCAGAAAAAGCCCAGGATCCGTTCAACAAGTATGTGAAGAATGCGAAAGTATGAGTGTGATGAGTGAAAATCCCAGGCCTAACCTAGACCTAACATGCGTTATCCTCTAAAATATTTATCAAGACCAGGTTTAATTGATTGTTTCAGTGTGGTCCCACATTACTACGTGATCCAAACCAGAAATAGCCCAGGATCTAGCCATGAAATATGAGAAATATGCGAAAGTATGAGCCTGACGAGGGCAAATCCTAGACCTAACCCAGACCTAACATGCGTTATCCTCTAAAATATTTATCAAGACCAGGTTTAATTGATTGTTTCAGTGTGGTCCCACATTACTACGTGATCCAAACCAGAAGAAACCCAGGATCCGTTCAACAAATATGTGAAGAATGCGAAAGTATGATCCTGATGAGGGCAAATCCTAGACCTAACCCAAACCTAACATGCGTTATCCTCTAAAATATTTATCAAGACCAGGTTTAGTTGAATGTTTCAGCGTGGTACCACATTACTACGTGATCCAAACCAGAAGAAACCCAGGATCCGTTCAACAAATATGTGAAGAATGCGAAAGTATGAGCCTGATGAGGGCAAATCCTAGACCTAACCCAAACCTAACATGCGTTATCCTCTAAAATATTTATCAAGACCAGGTTTAGTTGAATGTTTCAGCGTGGTACCACATTACTACGTGATCCAAACCAGTAAAAACCCAGGATCCGTTCAACAAGTATGTGAAGAATGCGAAAGTATGAGTCTGATGAGTGAAAATCCCAGGCCTAACCTAGACCTAACATGCGTTATCCTCTAAAGTATTGATCGAAACCTGGTTTAATCGACTGTTTCAGTGTGGTACCACATTACTATGTGATCCAAACCCAGAAAATAACCCAGGATCTGTTCAACAAGTATGTGAAGAATGCGAAAGTATGAGTCTGATGAGTGAAAATCCCAGGGCTAACCTAGACCTAACATGCGTTACCCTCTAAAATATTGATCGAAACAAGGTTTAATGGACAGTTTCAGTTTGGTACCACTTTACTACGTGATCCAAAGCAGAGAAAACCCTCGATCACGTCAACATGTATGTTAAAACTGCGAAAGTATGACCCTGATGAGGGTAAATCCCAGGCCTAACCTAGACCTAACTTGAATTATTCTCTAAAATATTGATCAAAACCAGGTTTAATTGACTGTTTCAATGTGGTACCACATTTCTACGTGATCCAATCCAGAAATAGCCCAGGATCCAGCCATGAAGTATGAGAAATATGCGAAAGTATGAGCCTGACGGGGCAAATCCTAGACCTAACCCACACCTAACATGCGTTATCCTCTAAAATATTTATCAAGACCAGGTTTAGTTGAATATTTCTGCGTGGTACCACATTACTACGTGATCCAAACCAGTAAAATCCCAGGATCCGTTCAACAAGTATGAGAAGAATGCGAAAGTATGAGTCTGATGAGTGAAAATCCCCGGCCTAACCACGAACTAACATGCGTTATCCTCAAAAATATTGATCGAAACCAGGTTTAATCGACTGTTTCAGTGTGGTACCACACTCCTACGTGACCCAATCCGGAGAAAACCCAGGATCTGTTCAACAAGTGTGTGAAAAAACGCGAAAGTATGAGCCTGATGAGGGCAAATCCCAGTCCTATCCCAAACCTAACTTGTATTATCCTCAAAAATATTGATCGAAACCTGGTTTAATCGACTGTTTCAGTGTGGTGCCACATTACGACGTGATCCAATCCAGAAATAGCCGAGGATCTAGCCATGAAGTATGAGAAATATGCGAAAGTATGAGCCTGACGAGGGCAAATCCTAGACCTAACCCAGACCAAACATGCGTTATCCTCAAAAATATTGATCGAAACCAGGTTTACTCGACTGTTTCAGTGTGGTACCACATTACTACATGATCCAAACCAGAAAAAACCCAGGATCCGTTCAACAAGTTTGTGAAGAATGCGAAAGTATGAGTCTGATGAGTGAAAATCCGAGGCCTAACCTAGACCTAACATGCGTTATCCTCAAAAATATTGATCAAAACCTGGTTTAATCGACTGTTTCAGTGAGGTACCACATTACTATGTGATCCAAACCAGAAAATAACCCAGGATCTGTTCAACGAGTATGTGAAGTGTGCGAAAGTATGAGTATGATGAGGGCAAATCCCAGACCTATCCCAGACCTAACTTGCGTTATCCTCAAAAATATTGATAGAAACCTGGTTTAATCGAGTGTTTCAGTGTGGTACCACATTACTACGTGATCCAATCCAGAAATAGCCCAGGATCTGTTCGACGAGTATGTGAAGTGTGCGAAAGTATGAGTCTGATGAGGGCAAATCCCAGACCTATCCCAGACCTAACATGCATTATCCTCTAAAATATTTATCAAGACCAGGTTTAATTGATTGTTTCAGTGTGGTCCCACATTACTACGTGACACAATCCAGAAACAGCCCGGATCTAGCCATGAAATATGAGAAATATGCGAAAGTATGAGCCTGACGAGGGCAAATCCTAGACCTAACCCAGACCTAACATGCGTTATCCTCTAAAATATTTATCAAGACCAGGTTTAATCGACTGTTTCAGTGTGGTACCACATTACTACGTGATCCAAACCAGAAAAAACCCAGGATCCGTTCAACAAACATGTGAAGAATGCGAAAGTATGAGTCTGATGAGTTAAAATCCCAGACCTATCCCAGACCTAACATGCGTTATCCTCTAAAATATTTATCAAGACCAGGTTTAATTGAATGTTTCAGTGTGGTACCACATTACTACGTGAACCGAACCAGAAAAAACTCTGTATCTGTTCAACAAGTATGTGAAGAATGCGAAAGTATGAGTGTGATGAGTGAAAAACCCCGGCCTAACCTAGACCAAACATGCGTTATCCTCAAAAATATTGATCGAAAGCTGGTTTTATCGTCTGTTTCAGTGTGGTACCACATTACTATGTGATCCAAACCAGAAAATAACCCAGGATCTGTTCAACGAGTATGTGAAGTGTGCGAAAGTATGAGTCTGATGAGGGCAAATCCCAGACCTATCCCAGACCTAACATGCATTATCCTCTAAAATAGTTATCAAGACCAGGTTTAATTGATTGTTTCAGTGTGGTCCCACATTACTACGTGACACAATCCAGAAACAGCCCAGGATCTAGCCATGAAGTATGAGAAATATGCGAAAGTATGAGCCTGATGAGGGCAAATCCTAGACCTAACCCAAACCTAACATGCGTTATCCTCTAAAATATTTATCAAGACCAGGTTTAATTGAATGTTTCAGTGTGGTACCACATTACTACGTGATCCAAACCAGTAAAAACCCAGGATCCGTTCAACAAGTATGTGGAGAATGCGAAAGTATGAGTGTGATGAGTGAAAATCCTCGGCCTAACCTAGACCTAACATGCGTTATCCTCAAAAATATTGATCGAAACCAGGTTTAATCGACTGGTTCAGTGTGGTACCACATTACTAGGTGATCCAAACCAGTAAAAACCCAGGATCCGTTCAACAAGTATGTGGAGAATGCGAGAGTATGAGTCTGATGAGTGAAAATCCTCGGCCTAACCTAGACCTAACATGCGTTGTCCTCTAAAATATTGATGGAAACCAGGTTTAGTTGACTGTTTCAGTGTTGCAGTTCATTACTACGTGATCCAAACCAGTAAAGACCCAGGATCCGTTCAACAAGTATGTGAAGAATGCGAAAGAATGAGCCTGATGAGGGCAAATCCTAGACCTAACCCAAACCTAACATGCGTTATCCTCTAAAATATTTATCAAGACCAGGTTTAATTGAATGTTTCAGTGTGGTACCACATTACTACGTGATCCAAACCAGTAAAACCCCAGGATCCGTTCAACAAGTATGTGGGGAATGCGAAAGTATGAGTCTGATGAGTGAAAATCCTCGGCCTAACCTAGACCTAACATGCGTTATCCTCAAAAATATTGATCGAAACCAGGTTTAATCGACTGTTTCAGTGTGGTACACATTACTATGTGATCCAAACCAGAAAAAACCCAGTATCTGTTCAACAAGTATGTGAAGAATGCGAAAGTATGAGTCTGATGAGTGAGAATCCCAGGGCTAACCTAGACCTAACAAGCGTTATCCTTTAAAATATTTATCAAGACCAGGGTTAATTGACTATTTCAGCGTGGTACCACATTACTACGTGACACAATCCAGAAAGAGCCCAGGATCTAGCCATGAAGTATGAGAAATATGCGAAAGTATGAGTCTGATGAGGGCAAATCCTAGACCTAACCCAAACCTAACATGCGTTATCCTCCAAATATTTATCAAGACCAGGTTTAATTGAATGTTTCAGTGTGGTAACACATTACTACGTGATCCAAACCAGTAAAAACCCAGGATCCGTTCAACAAGTATGTGGAGAATGCGAAAGTATGAGTCTGATGAGTGAAAATCCTCGGCCTAACCTATACCTAATATGCGTTATCCTCAAAAATATTGACCGAAACCAGGTTTAATCGACTGTTTCAGTGTGGCTGCACATTACTACGTGATCCAAACTTGAAAAAAACCCAGGACCTGTTCAACAAGTATTTGAAGTATGCGAAAGTATGGGTCTGATGAGGGCAAATCCCAGGCCTAAACTAGACCTAACATGCGTTATCCTCAAAAATATTGATCAAAACCTGGTTTAATCGACTGTTTCAGTGTGGTACCACATTACTGTGTGATCCAAACCAGAAAATAACCCAGGATCTGTTCAACGAGTATGTGAAGTGTGCGAAAGTATGAGTCTGATGAGGGCAAATCCCAGACCTATCCCAGACCTAACATGCATTATCCTCTAAAATATTTATCAAGACCAGGTTTAATTGATTGTATCAGTGTGGTCCCACATTACTACGTGACACAATCCAGAAACAGCCCAGGATCTAGCCATGAAGTATGAGAAATATGCGAAAGTATGAGCCTGATGAGGGCAAATCCTAGACCTAACCCAAACCTAACATGCGTTATCCTCTAAAATATTTATCAAGACCAGGTTTAATTGAATGTTTCAGTGTGGTACCACATTACTACGTGATCCAAACCAGTAAAAACCCAGGATCCGTTCAACAAGTATGTGGAGAATGCGAAAGTATGAGTGTGATGAGTGAAAATCCTCGGCCTAATCTAGACCTAACATGCGTTATCCTCAAAAATATTGATCGAAACCAGGTTTAATCGACTGGTTCAGTGTGGTACCACATTACTACGTGATCCAAACCAGTAAAAACCCAGGATCCGTTCAACAAGTATGTGGAGAATGCGAGAGTATGAGTCTGTTGAGTGAAAATCCTCGGCCTAACCTAGACCTAACATGCGTTGTCCTCTAAAATATTGATGGAAACCAGGTTTAGTTGACTGTTTCAGTGTTGCAGTTCATTACTACGTGATCCAAACCAGTAAAGACCCAGGATCCGTTCAACAAGTATGTGAAGAATGCGAAAGAATGAGCCTGATGAGGGCAAATCCTAGACCTAACCCAAACCTAACATGCGTTATCCTCTAAAATATTTATCAAGACCAGGTTTAATTGAATGTTTCAGTGTGGTACCACATTACTACGTGATCCAAACCAGTAAAACCCCAGGATCCGTTCAACAAGTATGTGGGGAATGCGAAAGTATGAGTCTGATGAGTGAAAATCCTCGGCCTAACCTAGACCTAACATGCGTTGTCCTCAAAAATATTGATCAAAACCTGGTTTAATCGACTGTTTCAGTGTGGTACCACATTACTATGTGATCCAAACCAGAAAATAACCCAGGATCTGTTCAACGAGTATGTGAAGTGTGCGAAAGAATGAGTATGATGAGTGCAAATCCCAGACCTATCCCAGACCTAACATGCGTTATCCTCTAAAATATTTATCAAGACCAGGTTTAATTGATTGTTTCAGTGTAGTCCCACATTACTACGTGCTCCAAACCAGAAACAACCCAGGATCCGTCCAACAAGTATGTGAAGAATGCGAAAGTATGAGTCTGATGAGTGAAAATCCCCGGCCTAACCTAGACCTAACATGCGTTATCCTCAAAAATATTGATCGAAACCAGGTTTAATCGACTGTTTCAGTGTGGTACCACACTACTACGTGACCCAAACCGGAAAAAACCCAGGATCTGTTCAACAAGTATGTGAAAAACGCGAAAGTATGAGCCTGATGAGGGCAGATCCCAGACCTATCCCAGACCTAACTTGCGTTATCCTCAAAAATATTTATCAAGACCAGGTTTAATTCATTGTTTCGGTGTGGTCCCACATTATTACGTGATCCAAACCAGAAAAAACCCAGGATCCGTTCAACAAGTATGTGAAGAATGCGAAAGTATGAGTCTGATGAGTGAAAATCCCAGACCTAACCTAGACCTAACATGCGTTATCCTCTAAAATATTGATCGAAACCAGGTTTAATTGACTGTTTCAGCGTGGTACCACATTACTACGTGATACAATCCAGAAACAGCCCAGGATCTAGCCATGAAGTATGAGAAATATGCGAAAGTATGAGCCTGATGAGGGCAAATCCTAGACCTAGCCCAAACCTAACATGCGTTATCCTCTAAAATATTGATCCAAACCAGGTTTAATGGACTGCTTCAGTGTGGTACCTCTTTACAACGTGATCCAAAGCAGAAAAAAACCCAGGATCTGTTCAACGAGTATGTGAAGTGTGCGAAAGAATGAGTATGATGAGGGCAAATCCCAGACCTATCCCAGACCTAACATGCGTTATCCTCTAAAATATTTATCAAGACCAGGTTTAATTGATTGTTTCAGTGTGGTCCCACATTACTACGTGCTCCAAACCAGAAAAAACCCAGGATCCGTCCAACAAGTATGTGAAGAATGAGAATGTATGAGTCTGATGAGTGAAAATCCCCGGCCTAACCTAGTCCTAACATGCGTTATCCTCAAAAATATTGATCGAAACCAGGTTTAATCGACTGTTTCAGTGTGGTACCACACTACTACGTGACCCAAACCGGAAAAAACCCAGGATCTGTTCAACAAGTATGTGAAAAACGCGAAAGTATGAGCCTGATGAGGGCAAATCCCAGACCTATCCCAGACCTAACTTGCGTTATCCTCAATAATATTTATCAAGACCAGGTTTAATTCATTGTTTCAGTGTGGTGCCACATTACTACGTGATCCAAACCAGAAAAAACCCAGGATCCGTTCAACAAGTATGTGAATAATGCGAAAGTATGAGTCTGATGAGTGAAAATCCCAGACCTAACCTAGACCTAACATGCGTTATCCTCTAAAATATTGATCGAAACCAGGTTTAATTGACTGTTTCAGCGTGGTACCACATTACTACGTGATACAATCCAGAAACAGCCCAGGATCTAGCCATGAAGTATGAGAAATATGCGAAAGTATGAGCCTGATGAGGGCAAATCCTAGACCTAACCCAAACCTAACATGCGTTACCCTCTAAAATATTGATCCAAACAAGGTTTAATGGACTGTTTCAGTTTGGTACCACTTTACTTCGTGATCCAAAGCAGAGAAAACCCTCGATCACGTCAACATGTATGTTAAAACTGCGAAAGTATGACCCTGATGAGGGCAAATCCCAGGCCTAACCTAGACCTAACATGAATTATTCTCTAAAATATTGATCAAAACCAGGTTTAATTGACTGTTTCAATGTGGTACCACATTTCTACGTGATCCAATCCAGAAATAGCCCAGGATCCAGCCATGAAGTATGAGAAATATGCGAAAGTATGAGCCTGACGGGGCAAATCCTAGACCTAACCCAGACCTAACATGCGTTATCCTCTAAAATATTTATCAAGACCAGGTTTAGTTGAATGTTTCAGCGTGGTACCACATTACTACGTGATCCAAACCAGTAAAAACCCAGGATCCGTTCAACAAGTATGAGAAGAATGCGAAAGTATGAGTCTGATGAGTGAAAATCCCCGGCCTAACCACGAACTAACATGCGTTATCCTCAAAAATATTGATCGAAACCAGGTTTAATCGACTGTTTCAGTGTGGTACCACACTCCTACGTGACCCAATCCGGAGAAAACCCAGGACCTGTTCAACAAGTGTGTGAAAAACGCGAAAGTATGAGCCTGATGAGGGCAAATCCCAGTCCTATCCCAAACCTAACTTGCATTATCCTCAAAAATATTGATCAAAACCTGGTTTAATCGACTGTTTCAGTGAGGTACCACATTACTATGTGATCCAAACCAGAAAATAACCCAGGATCTGTTCAACGAGTATGTGAAGTGTGCGAAAGTATGAGTATGATGAGGGCAAATCCCAGACCTATCCCAGACCTAACTTGCGTTATCCTCAAAAATATTGATAGAAACCTGGTTTAATCGAGTGTTTCAGTGTGGTACCACATTACTACGTGATCCAATCCAGAAATAGCCCAGGATCTGTTCAACGAGTATGTGAAGTGTGCGAAAGTATGAGTCTGACGAGGGCAAATCCTAGACCTAACCCAGACCTAACATGCGTTATCCTCTAAAATATTTATCAAGACCAGGTTTAATCGACTGTTTCAGTGTGGTACCACATTACTACGTGATCCAAACCAGAAAAAACCCAGGATCCGTTCAACAAACATGTGAAGAATGCGAAAGTATGAGTCTGATGAGTTAAAATCCCAGACCTATCCCAGACCTAACATGCGTTATCCTCTAAAATATTTATCAAGACCAGGTTTAATTGAATGTTTCAGTGTGGTACCACATTACTACGTGAACCGAACCAGAAAAAACTCTGTATCTGTTCAACAAGTATGTGAAGAATGCGAAAGTATGAGTGTGATGAGTGAAAAACCCCGGCCTAACCTAGACCAAATATGCGTTATCCTCAAAAATATTGATCGAAAGCTGGTTTTATCGTCTGTTTCAGTGTGGTACCACATTACTATGTGATCCAAACCAGAAAATAACCCAGGATCTGTTCAACGAGTATGTGAAGTGTGCGAAAGTATGAGTCTGATGAGGGCAAATCCCAGACCTATCCCAGACCTAACATGCATTATCCTCTAAAATATTTATCAAGACCAGGTTTAATTGATTGTTTCAGTGTGGTCCCACTTTACTACGTGACACAATCCAGAAACAGCCCAGGATCTAGCCATGAAGTATGAGAAATATGCGAAAGTATGAGCCTGATGAGGGCAAATCCTAGACCTAACCCAAACCTAACATGCGTTATCCTCTAAAACATTTATCAAGACCAGGTTTAATTGAATGTTTCAGTGTGGTACCACATTACTACGTGATCCAAACCAGTAAAAACCCAGGATCCGTTCAACAAGTATGTGAAGAATGCGAAAGAATGAGCCTGATGAGGGCAAATCCTAGACCTAACCCAAACCTAACATGCGTTATCCTCTAAAATATTTATCAAGACCAGGTTTAATTGAATGTTTCAGTGTGGTACCACATTACTACGTGATCCAAACCAGTAAAACCCCAGGATCCGTTCAACAAGTGTGTGGGGAATGCGAAAGTATGAGTCTGATGAGTGAAAATCCTCGGCCTAACCTAGACCTAACATGCGTTATCCTCAAAAATATTGATCGAAACCAGGTTTAATCGACTGTTTCAGTGTGGTACACATTACTATGTGATCCAAACCAGAAAAAACCCAGTATCTGTTCAACAAGTATGTGAAGAATGCGAAAGTATGTGTCTGATGAGTGAGAATCCCCGGCCTAACCTAGACCTAACATGCGTTATCCTCAAAAATATTTATCAAGACCAGGTTTAATTGACTGTTTCAGCGTGGTACCACATTACTACGTGACACAATCCAGAAAGAGCCCAGGATCTAGCCATGAAGTATGAGAAATATGCGAAAGTATGAGTCTGATGAGGGCAAATCCTAGACCTAACCCAAACCTAACATGCGTTATCCTCCAAATATTTATCAAGACCAGGTTTAATTGAATGTTTCAGTGTGGTACCACATTACTACGTGATCCAAACCAGTAAAACCCCAGGATCCGTTCAACAAGTGTGTGGGGAATGCGAAAGTATGAGTCTGATGAGTGAAAATCCTCGGCCTAACCTAGACCTAACATGCGTTATCCTCAAAAATATTGACCGAAACCAGGTTTGATCGACTGTTTCAGTGTGGTAGCACATTACTACGTGATCCAAACCAGAAAAAAACCCAGGACCTGTTCAACAAGTATTTGAAGTATGCGAAAGTATGGGTCTGATGAGGGCAAATCCCAGGCCTAAACTAGACCTAACATGCGTTATCCTCAAAAATATTGATCAAAACCTGGTTTAATCGACTGTTTCAGTGTGGTACCACATTACTATGTGATTCTAACCAGAAAATAACCCAGGATCTGTTCAACGAGTATGTGAAGTGTGCGAAAGAATGAGTATGATGAGGGCAAATCCCAGACCTATCCCAGACCTAACATGCGTTATCCTCTAAAATATTTATCAAGACCAGGTTTAATTGATTGTTTCAGTGTGGTCCCACATTACTACGTGATCCAAACCAGAAACAACCCAGGATCCGTCCAACAAGTATGTGAAGAATGCGAAAGTATGAGTCTGATGAGTGAAAATCCCCGGCCTAACCTAGACCTAACATGCGTTATCCTCAAAAATATTGATCGAAACCAGGTTTAATCGACTGTTTCAGTGTGGTACCACACTACTACGTGAACCAAACCGGAAAAAACCCAGGATCTGTTCAACAAGTATGTGAAAAACGCGAAAGTATGAGCCTGATGAGGGCAAATCCCAGACCTTTCCCAGACCTAACTTGCGTTATCCTCAAAAATATTTATCAAGACCAGGTTTAATTGATTGTTTCAGTGTGGTCCCACATTACTACGTGATCCAAACCAGAAAAAACCCAGGATCCGTTCAACAAGTATGTGAAGAATGCGAAAGTATGAGTCTGATGAGTGAAAATCCCAGTCCTAACCTAGACCTAACATGCGTTATCCTCTAAAATATTGATCGAAACCAGGTTTAATTGACTGTTTCAGCGTGGTACTACATTACTACGTGATACAATCCAGAAACAGCCCAGGATCTAGCCATGAAGTATGAGAAATATGCGAAAGTATGAGCCTGATGAGGGCAAATCCTAGACCTAACCCAAACCTAACATGCGTTATCCTCTAAAATATTGATCCAACCCAGGTTTAATGGACTGCTTCAGTGTGGTACCTCTTTACTACGTGATCCAAAGCAGAAAAAAACCCAGGATCTGTTCAACGAGTATGTGAAGTGTGCGAAATAATGAGTATGATGAGGGCAAATCCCAGACCTATCCCAGACCTAACATGCGTTATCCTCTAAAATATTTATCAAGACCAGGTTTAATTGATTGTTTCAGTGTGGTCCCACATTACTACGTGCTCCAAACCAGAAAAAACCCAGGATCCGTCCAACAAGTATGTGAAGAATGCGAAAGTATGAGTCTGATGAGTGAAAATCCCCGGCCTAACCTAGACCTAACATGCGTTATCCTCAAAAATATTGATCGAAACCAGGTTTAATCGACTGTTTCAGTGTGGTACCACACTACTACGTGACCCAAACCGGAAAAAACCCAGGATCTGTTCAACAAGTATGTGAAAAACGCGAAAGTATGAGCCTGATGAGGGCAAATCCCAGACCTATCCCAGACCTAACTTGCGTTATCCTCAATAATATTTATCAAGGCCAGGTTTAATTCATTGTTTCAGTGTGGTGCCACATTACTACGTGATCCAAACCAGAAAAAACCCAGGATCCGTTCAACAAGTATGTGAAGAATGCGAAAGTATGAGTCTGATGAGTGAAAATCCCAGACCTAACCTAGACCTAACATGCGTTATCCTCTAAAATATTGATCGAAACCAGGTTTAATTGACTGCTTCAGTGTGGTACCACTTTACTACGTGATCCAAAGCAGAAAAAACCCTCGATCAGGCCAACATGTATGTTAAAACTGCGAAAGTATGACCCTGATGAGGGCAAATCCCAGGCCTAACGTAGACCTAACATGCGTTATCTTCTAAAATATTGAGCGAAACCAGGTTTAATTGACTGTTTCAGCGTGGTACTACATTACTACGTGATACAATCCAGAAACAGCCCAGGATCTAGCCATGAAGTATGAGAAATATGCGAAAGTATGAGCCTGATGAGGGCAAATCCTAGACCTAACCCAAACCTAACATGCGTTATCCTCTAAAATATTGATCCAACCCAGGTTTAATGGACTGCAACAGTGTGGTACCTCTTTACTACGTGATCCAAAGCAGAAAAAAACCCAGGATCTGTTCAACGAGTATGTGAAGTGTGCGAAATAATGAGCCTGATGAGGGCAAATCCTAGACCTAACCCAAACCTAACATGCGTTATCTTCTAAAATATTGAGCGAAACCAGGTTTAATGGACTGCTTCAGTGTGGTACCACATTACTACATGATCCATTCCAGAAAAAGCCCAGGATCTAGCCATCAAGTATGAGAAATATGCGAAAGTATGAGCCTGATGAGGGCAAATCCTAGACCTAACCCAAACCTAACATGCGTTATCCTCTAAAATATTGATCCAAACCAGGTTTACTCGACTGTTTCAGTGTGGTACCACATTACTACGTGATCCAAACCAGAAAAAACCCAGGATCCGTTCAACAAGTATGTGAAGAATGCGAATGTATGGGTCTGATGTGTGAAAATCCCAGACCTAACCTAGACCTAACATGCGTTATCCTCTAAAATATTGATCCAAACGTGGTTTAATGGACTGTTTCAGTGTGGTACCACATTACTACGTGATCCAAACCAGAAAAAACCCAGGATCTGTTCAACAAGTATGTGAAAAATGGGAAAGTATGAGCCTGATGAGGGCAAATCCCAGACATATCCCAGACCTAACTTGCGTTGTCCTCTAAGGTATTGATGGAAACCAGGTTTAATTGACTGTTTCAGGGTTGTACTTCATTACTACGTGATGCAATCCAGAAAAAGCCCAGGATCTAGCCATCAAGTATGAGAAATATGCGAAAGAATGAGCCTGATGAGAGCAAATCCCAGACCTAACCTAGACCTAACATGAATTATTCTCTAAAATATTGATCGAAATCAGGTTTAATTGAATGTTTCAGTGTGGTCCCACATTACTACGTGATCCAAACCAGAAAAAACCCAGGATCCGTTCAACAAGTATGTGAAGAATGCGAAAGTATGAGTCTGATCAGTGAAAATCTCAGGCCTTACCTAGACCTAACTTGCGTTGTCCTCTAAAATAGTGATGGAAACCAGGTTTCATTGACTGTTTCAGTGTGGTACTACATTACTACGTGATGCAATCCAGAAAAAGCCCAGGATCTAGCCATCAAGTATGAGAAATATGCGAGAGAATGATCCTGATGAGAGCAAATCCCAGACCTAACCTAGACCTAACATGCGTTATCCTCTAAAATATTGAGCGAAACCAGGTTTAATGGACTGTTTCAGTGTGGTGCCACACTACTACGTCATACAAACCAGAAACAGCCCAGGATCTAGCCATGAAGTATGAGAAATATGCGAAAGTATGAGCCTGATGAGGGCAAATCCTAGACCTAACCCAGACCTAACATGCGTTATCCTCTAAAATATTTATCAAGACCAGGTTTAATTGATTGTTTCAGTGTGGTCCCACATTACTACGTGATCCAAACCAGAAAAAACCCAGGATCTGTTCAACATGTATGAGAAATATGCGAAAGAAGGAGCCTGATGAGAGCAAATCCCAGACCTAACCTAGACCTAACATGCGTTATCCTCTAAAATATTGAGCGAAACCAGGTTTAATAGACTGTTTCAGTGTGGTACCACACTACTTCGTGATCCAAACCAGTAAAAACCCAGGATCTGTTCAACAAGTATGTGAAAAACGCGAAAGTATGAGCCTGATGAGGGCAAATCCCAGACCTATCCCAGACCTAACTTTTTTTTTTTTTTTTTTTTTTTTTTTGTCGTGGGGAAAATCTTCGAAAGACTCCCTCCCACCTCCTTGGGGAGAGGTGGGAGGGGTGTGTGGGATTCCCCGCGCCCGTACAACGACAGGCGCGGGACCTACCCACTAAAAACCCCACGGTGACCCTTCGGCACGCTTTGGGAGGGTACCGGGAATCGCTCGAAGCATTCTTCCGGTATCCTCCCCGTGCCCGCGCTTTCGCGCCCATCCCCCGGGGGGACAATCGGTCCCCCCAGTAGACACACTGCCTCATAGCGGCGGGACGGGGCCACTCCATCCCGCCGCTATCCGTCCCGGGGCCGCGTTTAGTGGCGGCTGCGAGCCCCAACTCGCAACCGCCCGCGACCCCGTTTCCACCCCTCGGCGGCCGGGCGTTCATGGCCGCACCAGACCGCCGAGGGTGCCTCCCCTTGCGTCGGACCGGTAGGGGGAGGCACTCCTACCCCCAACCGGTCCGACCCGGCGCCGCCTGGCGGGAGGAGGGTCCCCTCAGGACCCCCCTCCCAGCCTAGGTCATCCGCCACGCCGAGGCGGCCGCCCGCGACGCCTCGCGACCGGGCGACGACCTCGGGCCACCGCACGAGCGCGAGCTTCAGCGCGCCGCTGAAGTTCGCGCTCCCTCCCCGCGGCCTCCTTCTGCAACATTACGTTCTCGCAGAAGGAGGCCACGGCCCTCCACTTCTCCTCGCTGCCGAGCATGGCGCGCACCACGCCCGGCAGCGAGACATCCCGCCCGACGACGCCGACCAGGACACGGCGCTCCCCCTCCCACGCGGGGCATACCTCCAGGGTATGATCCACCGTGTCCTCCTCAGCGTCGCAGTGGCAGCAACGCGCCGTCGGCTCCTTCCCTATCCGGCACAGGTATCTTCCGAAGCTCCCATGCCCGGAAAATACCTGTGCCAGCCGGTAGGTGAAGCTGCCATGGCCTCTGTCCAGCCACTCCTTCAGGAGTGGCCGAACAGCCCCGACAGTCCGGTGCCCCGCGGTTGGCAGAGCCAGCCGCTCCTGCCACGCGAGCAACACGGACTGCCGGGCCTGGCGCTTCAAATCGCCCCAAGCAGGTTCCTGCCCGCCCGGGACCGCCCCCACCCCCGCGCGACGGTCGACGCGGTGCCGGTACATCACCGCGTGCGACCGCGCGAGCAGGTCCATGGGCGGCATCCCCGCTAGCACCGTCGCCGCCTCATGTGACACGGTCCGATACCCGCGGACGACCCTGAGCGCCATGCGCCTCTGCACCCGACGCAGCATAGTCATGCTGCGCCGGGAGGCAGCCAGGTCGTCCGCCCAGACGGGGGCCCCGTATAGGGCCACCGACTGGACTATTGCCACATAGAGGCGATGAACTCGGCCCGCCGGGCCCCCCAGGTTGGGCAGGATCCGGCCCAGAGCCGCAACCATCCTTTCCAACCGGGGGACCAGGCAGCGGAAATGCTCCACGAAACGCCAGTGGCTATCGAGGATCAGCCCCAGATACCTGATCTGGGGCTTCACCTCGATGTCAGCCCCACCCACCCGGATCAGAGGGGGTGGCGGATCCTGCCGAGGTGAATGAAACGCAATCACCTCGGTCTTATGGACCGCCACCGTCATCCCCATCCCCCTGATCCGGTCGACGACGCGTTGCGACCCCTCCTCCGCGCGACGCATGGCCCTCCCCCAGTGCGCCCCGACGGCCAGCACCAGTGTGTCATCCGCATAACACACCGTGCTGACGCCGTCGGGGAGGCCGGCCCGCAACACCGAGTCGTACGCGATGTTCCACAGGAGTGGCCCGAGGACCGACCCCTGCGGAACACCGCAGTACACCTCCCTCCGATCCCAGACCTAACTTGCGTTATCCTCTAAAATATTGATCGAAACCAGGTTTACTCGACTGTTTCAGTGTGGTACCACATTACTACGTGATCCAAACCAGAAAAAACCCAGGATCCGTTCAACAAGTATGTGAAGAATGCGAATGTATGGGTCTGATGTGTGAAAATCCCAGACCTAACCTAGACCTAACATGCGTTATCCTCTAAAATATTGATCCAAACGTGGTTTAATGGACTGTTTCAGTGTGGTACCACATTACTACGTGATCCAAACCAGAAAAAACCCAGGATCTGTTCAACAAGTATGTGAAAAATGGGAAAGTATGAGCCTGATGAGGGCAAATCCCAGACATATCCCAGACCTAACTTGCGTTGTCCTCTAAGGTATTGATGGAAACCAGGTTTAATTGACTGTTTCAGGGTTGTACTTCATTACTACGTGATGCAATCCAGAAAAAGCCCAGGATCTAGCCATCAAGTATGAGAAATATGCGAAAGAATGAGCCTGATGAGAGCAAATCCCAGACCTAACCTAGACCTAACATGAATTATTCTCTAAAATATTGATCGAAATCAGGTTTAATTGAATGTTTCAGTGTGGTCCCACATTACTACGTGATCCAAACCAGAAAAAACCCAGGATCCGTTCAACAAGTATGTGAAGAATGCGAAAGTATGAGTCTGATCAGTGAAAATCTCAGGCCTTACCTAGACCTAACTTGCGTTGTCCTCTAAAATAGTGATGGAAACCAGGTTTCATTGACTGTTTCAGTGTGGTACTACATTACTACGTGATGCAATCCAGAAAAAGCCCAGGATCTAGCCATCAAGTATGAGAAATATGCGAGAGAATGATCCTGATGAGAGCAAATCCCAGACCTAACCTAGACCTAACATGCGTTATCCTCTAAAATATTGAGCGAAACCAGGTTTAATGGACTGTTTCAGTGTGGTGCCACACTACTACGTCATACAAACCAGAAACAGCCCAGGATCTAGCCATGAAGTATGAGAAATATGCGAAAGTATGAGCCTGATGAGGGCAAATCCTAGACCTAACCCAGACCTAACATGCGTTATCCTCTAAAATATTTATCAAGACCAGGTTTAATTGATTGTTTCAGTGTGGTCCCACATTACTACGTGATCCAAACCAGAAAAAACCCAGGATCTGTTCAACATGTATGAGAAATATGCGAAAGAAGGAGCCTGATGAGAGCAAATCCCAGACCTAACCTAGACCTAACATGCGTTATCCTCTAAAATATTGAGCGAAACCAGGTTTAATAGACTGTTTCAGTGTGGTACCACACTACTTCGTGATCCAAACCAGTAAAAACCCAGGATCTGTTCAACAAGTATGTGAAAAACGCGAAAGTATGAGCCTGATGAGGGCAAATCCCAGACCTATCCCAGACCTAACTTTTTTTTTTTTTTTTTTTTTTTTTTTGTCGTGGGGAAAATCTTCGAAAGACTCCCTCCCACCTCCTTGGGGAGAGGTGGGAGGGGTGTGTGGGATTCCCCGCGCCCGTACAACGACAGGCGCGGGACCTACCCACTAAAAACCCCACGGTGACCCTTCGGCACGCTTTGGGAGGGTACCGGGAATCGCTCGAAGCATTCTTCCGGTATCCTCCCCGTGCCCGCGCTTTCGCGCCCATCCCCCGGGGGGACAATCGGTCCCCCCAGTAGACACACTGCCTCATAGCGGCGGGACGGGGCCACTCCATCCCGCCGCTATCCGTCCCGGGGCCGCGTTTAGTGGCGGCTGCGAGCCCCAACTCGCAACCGCCCGCGACCCCGTTTCCACCCCTCGGCGGCCGGGCGTTCATGGCCGCACCAGACCGCCGAGGGTGCCTCCCCTTGCGTCGGACCGGTAGGGGGAGGCACTCCTACCCCCAACCGGTCCGACCCGGCGCCGCCTGGCGGGAGGAGGGTCCCCTCAGGACCCCCCTCCCAGCCTAGGTCATCCGCCACGCCGAGGCGGCCGCCCGCGACGCCTCGCGACCGGGCGACGACCTCGGGCCACCGCACGAGCGCGAGCTTCAGCGCGCCGCTGAAGTTCGCGCTCCCTCCCCGCGGCCTCCTTCTGCAACATTACGTTCTCGCAGAAGGAGGCCACGGCCCTCCACTTCTCCTCGCTGCCGAGCATGGCGCGCACCACGCCCGGCAGCGAGACATCCCGCCCGACGACGCCGACCAGGACACGGCGCTCCCCCTCCCACGCGGGGCATACCTCCAGGGTATGATCCACCGTGTCCTCCTCAGCGTCGCAGTGGCAGCAACGCGCCGTCGGCTCCTTCCCTATCCGGCACAGGTATCTTCCGAAGCTCCCATGCCCGGAAAATACCTGTGCCAGCCGGTAGGTGAAGCTGCCATGGCCTCTGTCCAGCCACTCCTTCAGGAGTGGCCGAACAGCCCCGACAGTCCGGTGCCCCGCGGTTGGCAGAGCCAGCCGCTCCTGCCACGCGAGCAACACGGACTGCCGGGCCTGGCGCTTCAAATCGCCCCAAGCAGGTTCCTGCCCGCCCGGGACCGCCCCCACCCCCGCGCGACGGTCGACGCGGTGCCGGTACATCACCGCGTGCGACCGCGCGAGCAGGTCCATGGGCGGCATCCCCGCTAGCACCGTCGCCGCCTCATGTGACACGGTCCGATACCCGCGGACGACCCTGAGCGCCATGCGCCTCTGCACCCGACGCAGCATAGTCATGCTGCGCCGGGAGGCAGCCAGGTCGTCCGCCCAGACGGGGGCCCCGTATAGGGCCACCGACTGGACTATTGCCACATAGAGGCGATGAACTCGGCCCGCCGGGCCCCCCAGGTTGGGCAGGATCCGGCCCAGAGCCGCAACCATCCTTTCCAACCGGGGGACCAGGCAGCGGAAATGCTCCACGAAACGCCAGTGGCTATCGAGGATCAGCCCCAGATACCTGATCTGGGGCTTCACCTCGATGTCAGCCCCACCCACCCGGATCAGAGGGGGTGGCGGATCCTGCCGAGGTGAATGAAACGCAATCACCTCGGTCTTATGGACCGCCACCGTCATCCCCATCCCCCTGATCCGGTCGACGACGCGTTGCGACCCCTCCTCCGCGCGACGCATGGCCCTCCCCCAGTGCGCCCCGACGGCCAGCACCAGTGTGTCATCCGCATAACACACCGTGCTGACGCCGTCGGGGAGGCCGGCCCGCAACACCGAGTCGTACGCGATGTTCCACAGGAGTGGCCCGAGGACCGACCCCTGCGGAACACCGCAGTACACCTCCCTCCGATCCCAGACCTAACTTGCGTTATCCTCTAAAATATTGATCGAAACCAGGTTTACTCGACTGTTTCAGTGTGGTACCACATTACTACGTGATCCAAACCAGAAAAAACCCAGGATCCGTTCAACAAGTATGTGAAGAATGCGAATGTATGGGTCTGATGTGTGAAAATCCCAGACCTAACCTAGACCTAACATGCGTTATCCTCTAAAATATTGATCCAAACGTGGTTTAATGGACTGTTTCAGTGTGGTACCACATTACTACGTGATCCAAACCAGAAAAAACCCAGGATCTGTTCAACAAGTATGTGAAAAATGGGAAAGTATGAGCCTGATGAGGGCAAATCCCAGACATATCCCAGACCTAACTTGCGTTGTCCTCTAAGGTATTGATGGAAACCAGGTTTAATTGACTGTTTCAGGGTTGTACTTCATTACTACGTGATGCAATCCAGAAAAAGCCCAGGATCTAGCCATCAAGTATGAGAAATATGCGAAAGAATGAGCCTGATGAGAGCAAATCCCAGACCTAACCTAGACCTAACATGAATTATTCTCTAAAATATTGATCGAAATCAGGTTTAATTGAATGTTTCAGTGTGGTCCCACATTACAACGTGATCCAAACCAGAAAAATCCCAGGATCTGTTCAACGAGTTTGTGAAGTGTTGCGAAAGTATGAGTCTGATGAGGGCAAATCCCAGACCTATCCCAGACCTAACTTGCGTTATCCTCTAAGATATTGATGGAAACCAGGTTAAATTGACTGTTTCAGTGTTGTACTTCATTACTACGTGTTGCAATCCAGAAAAAGCCCAGGATCTAGCCATGAAGTATGAGAAATATGCGAAAGTATGAGCCTGATGAGGGCAAATCCTAGACCTAACCCAGACCTAACATGCGTTATACTCTAAAATATTTATCAAGATCAGGTTTAATTGAATGTTTCAGTGTGGTACCACATTACTACGTGAACCAAACCAGAAAAAACCCAGGATCCGTTCAACAAGTATGTGAAAAATGCGAAAGTATGAGTCTGATGAGTGAAAATCCCAGGGCTAACCTAGCCCTAACATGCGTTATCCTCTAAAAATATTGATCGAAACCAGGTTTAATTGACTGTTTCAGTGTGGTACCACTTTACTACGTTATCCAAAGCAGAAAAAACCCATGATCTGTTCAACAAGTATGTGAAAAACGCGAAAGTATGAGCCTGATGAGGGCAAATCCCAGACCTATCCCAGACCTAACTTGCGTTATCATCTAAAATATTGATCGAAACCAGGTTTAATTGACCGTTTCAGTGTGGTACCACATTACTACGTGATCCAAACCAGAAAAAACCCGAGATCCGTTCAAAAAGTATGAGAAGAATGCGAAAGTATGAGTCTGATCAGTGAAAATCTCAGGCCTTACCTAGACCTAACTTGCGTTGTCCTCTAAAATATTGATGGAAACCAGGTTTCATTGACTGTTTCAGTGTGGTACTACATTACTACGTGATGCAATCCAGAAAAAGCCCAGGATCTAGCCATCAAGTATGAGAAATATGCGAAAGAATGAGCCTGATGAGAGCAAATCCCAGACCAAACCTAGACCTAACATGAATTATTCTCTAAAATATTGATCGAAACCAGGTTTAGTTGACTGTTTCAGTGTGGTCCCACATTACTACGTGATCCAAACCAGAAAAAACCCAGGATCCGTTCAACAAGTATGTGAAAAACGCGAAAGTATGAGCCTGATGAGGTCAAATCCCAGACCTATCCCAGACCTAACTTGCGTTATCCTCTAAAATATTGATCGAAACCAGGTTTAATCGACTGCTTCAGTGTGGTACCACATTACTAGGTGATCCAAACCAGAAAAAACCCAGGATCAGTTCAACAAGTATGTGAAGAATGCGAAAGTATGAGTCTGATGAGTGAAAATCCCAGGGCTAACCTAGACCTAACATGCGTTGTCCTCTAAAATATTGATCGCAACCAGGTTTAATGGACTGTTTCAGTGTGGTACCACACTACTACGTGTTCCAAACCAGAAAAAACCCAGGATCTGTTCAACAAGTATGTGAAAAACGCGAAAGTATGAGCCTGATGAGGTCAAATCCCAGACCTATCCCAGACTTAACTTGCGTTATCCTCTAAAATATTGATCGAAACCAGGTTTAATCGACTGTTTCAGCGTGGTACCACATTACTATGTGATACAATCCAGAGAAAGCCCAGGATCCAGCCATGAAGTATGAGAAATATGCGAAAGTATGAGCCTGATGAGGGCAAATCCTAGACCTAACCCAGACCTAACATGCGTTATCCTCTAAAATATTTATCAAGATCAGGTTTAATTGAATGTTTCAGTGTGGTACCACTTTACTACGTGATCCAAAGCAGAAAAAACCCTCGATCAGGTCAACATGTATGTTAAAACTGCGAAAGTATGACCCTGATGAGGGCAAATCCCAGGCCTAACCTAGACATAAATGCGATGTCCTCTAAAATATTGATGGAAACCAGGTTTAATTGACTGTTTCAGTGTTGTACTTCATTACTACGTGATGCAATCCAGAAAATAACCCAGGATCTGTTGAACGAGTATGTGAAGTGTGCGAAAGTATGAGTCTGATGAAGTCAAATCCCAGACCTATCCCAGACCTAACTTGCGTTATCCTCTAAAATATTGATCGAAACCAGGTTTAATCGACTGTTTCAGTGTGGTACCACATTACTACGTGATCCAAACCAGAAAAAACCCAGGATCTAGCCATCATGTATGAGAAATATGCGAAAGAATGAGCCTGATGAGAGCAAATCCCAGACCTAACCTAGACCTAACATGAATTATTCTCTAAAATATTGATCGAAACCAGGTTTAGTTGACTGTTTCAGTGTGGTCCCACATTACTACGTGATCCAAACCAGAAAAAACCCAGGATCCGTTCAACAAGTATGTGAAGAATGCGAAAGTATGAGTCTGATGAGTGAAAATCCCAGGCCTAACCTAGATCTAACATGAGTTATCCTCAATAATATTGATGGAAACCCGGTTTAATTGAGTGTTTCAGTGTTGTACTTCATTACTACGTGATGCAATCCAGAAAAAGCCCTGGATCTAGCCATCTAGTATGAGAAATATGCGAAAGAATGAGCCTGATGAGAGCAAATCCCAGACCTAACCTAGACCTAACATGCGTTATCCTCTAAAATATTGAGCAAAACCAGATTTAATGGACTGTTTCAGTGTGGTACCACACTACTTCGTGATCCAAACCAGAAAAAACCCAGGATCTGTTCAACTAGTATGTGAAAAACGCGAAACTGTGAGCCTGATGAGGGCAAATCTTAGAACTAACCCAGACCTAAGATGCGTTAGCCTCTAAAATATTTATCCAGACCAGGTTTAATTGACAGTTTCAGTGTGGTCCCACATTATTACGTGATCCAAACCAGAAAAAAACCCAGAATCCGTTCAACAAGTATGTGAAGAATGCGAAAGTATGAGTCTGATAAATGATAATCCCAGGCCTAACCTAGACCTAACATGAGTTATACTCTAAAATATTGATCGAAACCTGGTTTAATCGACTGTTTCAGTGTGGTATCACATTACTATGTGATCCAAACCAGAAAATAACCCAGGATCTGTTCAACGAGTATGTGAAGCGTGCGAAAGTATGAGTCTGATGAGGTCAAATCCCAGACCTATCCCAGACCTAACTTGCGTTATCCTCTAAAATATTGATCGAAACCAGGTTTAATCGACTGTTTCAGTGTGGTACCACAGTACTACGTGATCCAAACCAGAAAAAACCCAGGATCAGTTCAACAAGTATGTGAAGAATGCGAAAGAATGAGCCTGATGAGTGAAAATCCCAGACCTATGCCAGACCTAACTTGGGTTATCCTCTAAAATATTGATCGAAACCAGGTTTAATTGACTGTTTCAGCGTGGTACCACATTACTACGTGATACAATCCAGAAACAGCCCGGGATCTAGCCATGAAGTATGAGAAATATGCGAAAGTATGAGCCTGATGAGGGCAAATCCTAGACCTAACCCAAACCTAACATGCGTTATCCTCGAAAATATTGATCCATACCGGGTTTAATGGACTGCTTCAGTGTGGTACCACTTTACTACGTGATCCAAAGCGGAAAAAACCCTCGATCAGGTCAACATTTATGTTAAAACTGCGAAAGTATGACCCTGACGAGGGCAAATCCCAGGCCTAACCTAGACCTAACATGCGTTGTCCTCTAAAATATTGGTGGAAACCAGGTTTAATTGACTGTTTCAGTGTTGTACTTCATTACTACGTGATGCAATCCAGAAAAAGCCCAGGATCTAGACATCAAGTATGAGAAATATGCGAAAGAATGAGCCTGATGACAGCAAATCCCAGACCAAACCTAGACCTAACATGAATTATTCTCTAAAATATTGATCGAAACAAGGTTTAATTGACTGTTTCAGTGTGGTACCACATTACTATGTGATCCAAGCCAGTAAAAACCCAGGATCCGTTCAACAAGTATGTGAAGAATGCGAAAGTATGAGTCTGATGAGTGAAAATCCTCGGCCTAACCTAGACCTAACATGCGTCATCCTCAAAAATATTGATCGAAACCTGGTTTAATTGACTGTTTTAGTGTGGTACACCTTTACTACGTGATCCAATGCAGAAAAAACCCTCGATCAGGTCAACATGCATGTTAAAACTGCGAAAGTATGAGCCCGATGAGGGCAAATCCCAGACCTATCCCAGACCTAACATGCGTTATCCTCAAAAATATTAATCGAAACCAGGTTTAATCGAATGTTTCAGTGTGGTCGCACATGACTACGAAATCCAAACCAGAAAAAACCCAGGATCCGTTCAACAAGTATGTGAAGAATGCGAAAGTATGAGTCTGATGAGTGAAAATCCCAGGCCTAACCTAGACCTAACATGCGTCATCCTCAAAAATATTGATCGAAACCTGGTTCAATCGACTGTTTCAGTGTGGTACCACATTACTACGTGACTCAACCCAGAAAAAACCCAGGATCTGATCAACAAGTATGTGAAAAACGCGAAAGTATGAGCCTGATAAGGGCAAATCCCAGACCTATCCCAGACCAAACTTGCGTTATCCTCTAAAATATTGATCGAAACCAGGTTTAATTGACTGCTTCAGTGTGGTACCACATTACTACGTGATCAAATCCAGTAAAACCCCAGGATGCGTTCAACAAGTATGTGAAGAATGCGATAGTATCAGTCTGATGAGTGAAAATCCTCGGCCTAACCTAGACCTAACATACGTTATCCCCAAAAATATTGATCGAAACCAGGTTTAATGGACAGTTTCTGTGTGGTACCACACTGCTACGTGATCCAAACCAGAAAAAAACGTAGGATCTGTTCAACAAGTATGTGAAAAACGCGAAAGTATGAGCCTGATGAGGGCAAATCCCAGACCTATCCCAGACCTAACTTTCGTTATCCTCTAAAATGTTGATCGAAACCAGGTTTAATTGACTGTTTTAGTGTGGTGCCACATTACTGCGTGATCCAAACCAGAAAAAACCCAGGATCCGTTCAACAAGTATGTGAAGAATGCGAAAGTATGAGTCTGATGAGTGAAAATCCCAGGCCTAACCTAGACCTAACATGCGTTATCCTCAAAAATATTGATCGAAACCAGGTTTAGTGGGCTGTTTCAGTGTGGTACCACATTACTACGTGATCCACACCAGAAAAAACCCAAGATCCGTTCAACAAGTATGTGAAAAACGCGAAAGTAAGAGCCTGATGAGGGCGAATCCCAGACCTATCCCAGACCTAACTTGCGTTATCCTCTAAAATATTGATCGAAACCAGGTTTAATTGACTGTTTCAGCGTGGTACCGCGTTACTACGTGATACAATCCTGAAACAGCCAGGATCTAGCCATGAAGTATGAGAAATATGCGAAAGTATGAGCCTGACGAGGGCAAACCCTAGACCTAACCCAAACATAACATGCGTTATCCTCTAAAATATTGATCCAAACCAGGTTTAATGGACTGCTTCAGTGTGATACCACTTTACTACGTGATCCAAAGCAGAAAAAACCCTCGATCAGGTCAACATGTATGTTAAAACTGCGAAAGTATGACCCTGATGAGGGCAAATCCCAGGCCTAACCTAGACCTAACATGCGTTATCCTCAAAAATATTGATCGAAACCAGGTTTAGTGGGCTGTTTCAGTGTGGTACCACATTACTACGTGATCCACACCAGAAAAAACCCAAGATCAGTTCAACAAGTATGTGAAGAATGCGAAAGAATGAGCCTGATGAGTGAAAATCCCAGACCTATCCCAGATCTAACTTGCGTTATCCTCTAAAATATTGATCGAAACCAGGTTTAATCGACTGTTTCAGCGTGGTACCACATTACTATGTGATACAATCCAGAGAAAGCCCAGGATCCAGCCATGAAGTATGAGAAATATGCGAAAGTATGAGCCTGATGAGGGCAAATCCTAGACCTAACCCAGACCTAACATGCGTTATCCTCTAAAATATTTATCAAGATCAGGTTTAATTGAATGTTTCAGTGTGGTACCACTTTACTACGTGATCCAAAGCAGAAAAAACCCTCGATCAGGTCAACATGTATGTTAAAACTGCGAAAGTATGACCCTGATGAGGGCAAATCCCAGGCCTAACCTAGACATAAATGCGATGTCCTCTAAAATATTGATGGAAACCAGGTTTAATTGACTGTTTCAGTGTTGTACTTCATTACTACGTGATGCAATCCAGAAAATAACCCAGGATCTGTTGAACGAGTATGTGAAGTGTGCGAAAGTATGAGTCTGATGAAGTCAAATCCCAGACCTATCCCAGACCTAACTTGCGTTATCCTCTAAAATATTGATCGAAACCAGGTTTAATCGACTGTTTCAGTGTGGTACCACATTACTACGTGATCCAAACCAGAAAAAACCCAGGATCTAGCCATCATGTATGAGAAATATGCGAAAGAATGAGCCTGATGAGAGCAAATCCCAGACCTAACCTAGACCTAACATGAATTATTCTCTAAAATATTGATCGAAACCAGGTTTAGTTGACTGTTTCAGTGTGGTCCCACATTACTACGTGATCCAAACCAGAAAAAACCCAGGATCCGTTCAACAAGTATGTGAAGAATGCGAAAGTATGAGTCTGATGAGTGAAAATCCCAGGCCTAACCTAGATCTAACATGAGTTATCCTCAATAATATTGATGGAAACCCGGTTTAATTGAGTGTTTCAGTGTTGTACTTCATTACTACGTGATGCAATCCAGAAAAAGCCCTGGATCTAGCCATCTAGTATGAGAAATATGCGAAAGAATGAGCCTGATGAGAGCAAATCCCAGACCTAACCTAGACCTAACATGCGTTATCCTCTAAAATATTGAGCAAAACCAGATTTAATGGACTGTTTCAGTGTGGTACCACACTACTTCGTGATCCAAACCAGAAAAAACCCAGGATCTGTTCAACTAGTATGTGAAAAACGCGAAACTGTGAGCCTGATGAGGGCAAATCTTAGAACTAACCCAGACCTAAGATGCGTTAGCCTCTAAAATATTTATCCAGACCAGGTTTAATTGACAGTTTCAGTGTGATCCCACATTATTACGTGATCCAAACCAGAAAAAAACCCAGAATCCGTTCAACAAGTATGTGAAGAATGCGAAAGTATGAGTCTGATAAATGATAATCCCAGGCCTAACCTAGACCTAACATGAGTTATACTCTAAAATATTGATCGAAACCTGGTTTAATCGACTGTTTCAGTGTGGTATCACATTACTATGTGATCCAAACCAGAAAATAACCCAGGATCTGTTCAACGAGTATGTGAAGCGTGCGAAAGTATGAGTCTGATGAGGTCAAATCCCAGACCTATCCCAGACCTAACTTGCGTTATCCTCTAAAATATTGATCGAAACCAGGTTTAATCGACTGTTTCAGTGTGGTACCACAGTACTACGTGATCCAAACCAGAAAAAACCCAGGATCAGTTCAACAAGTATGTGAAGAATGCGAAAGAATGAGCCTGATGAGTGAAAATCCCAGACCTATGCCAGACCTAACTTGGGTTATCCTCTAAAATATTGATCGAAACCAGGTTTAATTGACTGTTTCAGCGTGGTACCACATTACTACGTGATACAATCCAGAAACAGCCCGGGATCTAGCCATGAAGTATGAGAAATATGCGAAAGTATGAGCCTGATGAGGGCAAATCCTAGACCTAACCCAAACCTAACATGCGTTATCCTCGAAAATATTGATCCATACCGGGTTTAATGGACTGCTTCAGTGTGGTACCACTTTACTACGTGATCCAAAGCGGAAAAAACCCTCGATCAGGTCAACATTTATGTTAAAACTGCGAAAGTATGACCCTGACGAGGGCAAATCCCAGGCCTAACCTAGACCTAACATGCGTTGTCCTCTAAAATATTGGTGGAAACCAGGTTTAATTGACTGTTTCAGTGTTGTACTTCATTACTACGTGATGCAATCCAGAAAAAGCCCAGGATCTAGACATCAAGTATGAGAAATATGCGAAAGAATGAGCCTGATGACAGCAAATCCCAGACCAAACCTAGACCTAACATGAATTATTCTCTAAAATATTGATCGAAACAAGGTTTAATTGACTGTTTCAGTGTGGTACCACATTACTATGTGATCCAAGCCAGTAAAAACCCAGGATCCGTTCAACAAGTATGTGAAGAATGCGAAAGTATGAGTCTGATGAGTGAAAATCCTCGGCCTAACCTAGACCTAACATGCGTCATCCTCAAAAATATTGATCGAAACCTGGTTTAATTGACTGTTTTAGTGTGGTACACCTTTACTACGTGATCCAATGCAGAAAAAACCCTCGATCAGGTCAACATGCATGTTAAAACTGCGAAAGTATGAGCCCGATGAGGGCAAATCCCAGACCTATCCCAGACCTAACATGCGTTATCCTCAAAAATATTAATCGAAACCAGGTTTAATCGAATGTTTCAGTGTGGTCGCACATGACTACGAAATCCAAACCAGAAAAAACCCAGGATCCGTTCAACAAGTATGTGAAGAATGCGAAAGTATGAGTCTGATGAGTGAAAATCCCAGGCCTAACCTAGACCTAACATGCGTCATCCTCAAAAATATTGATCGAAACCTGGTTCAATCGACTGTTTCAGTGTGGTACCACATTACTACGTGACTCAACCCAGAAAAAACCCAGGATCTGATCAACAAGTATGTGAAAAACGCGAAAGTATGAGCCTGATAAGGGCAAATCCCAGACCTATCCCAGACCAAACTTGCGTTATCCTCTAAAATATTGATCGAAACCAGGTTTAATTGACTGCTTCAGTGTGGTACCACATTACTACGTGATCAAATCCAGTAAAACCCCAGGATGCGTTCAACAAGTATGTGAAGAATGCGATAGTATCAGTCTGATGAGTGAAAATCCTCGGCCTAACCTAGACCTAACATACGTTATCCCCAAAAATATTGATCGAAACCAGGTTTAATGGACAGTTTCTGTGTGGTACCACACTGCTACGTGATCCAAACCAGAAAAAAACGTAGGATCTGTTCAACAAGTATGTGAAAAACGCGAAAGTATGAGCCTGATGAGGGCAAATCCCAGACCTATCCCAGACCTAACTTTCGTTATCCTCTAAAATGTTGATCGAAACCAGGTTTAATTGACTGTTTTAGTGTGGTGCCACATTACTGCGTGATCCAAACCAGAAAAAACCCAGGATCCGTTCAACAAGTATGTGAAGAATGCGAAAGTATGAGTCTGATGAGTGAAAATCCCAGGCCTAACCTAGACCTAACATGCGTTATCCTCAAAAATATTGATCGAAACCAGGTTTAGTGGGCTGTTTCAGTGTGGTACCACATTACTACGTGATCCACACCAGAAAAAACCCAAGATCCGTTCAACAAGTATGTGAAAAACGCGAAAGTAAGAGCCTGATGAGGGCGAATCCCAGACCTATCCCAGACCTAACTTGCGTTATCCTCTAAAATATTGATCGAAACCAGGTTTAATTGACTGTTTCAGCGTGGTACCGCGTTACTACGTGATACAATCCTGAAACAGCCAGGATCTAGCCATGAAGTATGAGAAATATGCGAAAGTATGAGCCTGACGAGGGCAAACCCTAGACCTAACCCAAACATAACATGCGTTATCCTCTAAAATATTGATCCAAACCAGGTTTAATGGACTGCTTCAGTGTGATACCACTTTACTACGTGATCCAAAGCAGAAAAAACCCTCGATCAGGTCAACATGTATGTTAAAACTGCGAAAGTATGACCCTGATGAGGGCAAATCCCAGGCCTAACCTAGACCTAACATGCGTTGTCCTCTAAAATATTGATGGAAACCAGGTTTAATTGACTGTTTCAGTGTTGTACTTCATTACTACGTGATGCAATCCAGAAAAACCCCAGGATCTAGCCATCAAGTATGAGAAATATGCGAAAGAATGAGCCTGATGAGTGAAAATCCTCGGCCTATCCCAGACCTAACTTGCGTTATCCTCAAAAATATTGATCGAAACCAGGTTTAGTGGGCTGTTTCAGTGTGGTACCACATTACTGCGCGATCCAAACCAGAAAAAACCCAGGGTCTGTTCAACAAGTATGTGAAAAACGCGAAAGTAAGAGCCTGATGAGTGCGAATCCCAGGCCTAACCTAGACCTAACATGAATTATTCTCTAAAATATTGATCGAAACCAGATTTAATTGTCTGTTTCAGTGTTGTACTTCATTACTACGTGATGCAATCGAGAAAAAGCCCAGGATCTAGCCATCAAGTATGAGAGATATGCGAAAGAATGAGCCTGATGGGAGCAAATCCCAGACCTAACCCAGACCTAACTTGCATTGTCCTCTAAAATATTGATCGATACCAGGTTTAATTGACTGTTCCAGTGTGGTACCACATTACTACGTGATCCAATCCAGAAATAGCCCAGGATCTAGCTATGAAGTATGAGAAATATGCGAAAGTATGAGCCTGATGAGGGCAAATCCTAGACCTAACCCAGACCTAACATACGTTATCATCTAAAATAGTTATCAAGGCCTGGTTTAATTGTTTGTTTCAGTGTGGTACCACATTACTACGTGAACCATACCAGAAAAAACCCAGGATCCGTTCAACAAGTATCTGAAGAATGCGAAAGTATGAGTCTGATGAGTGAAAATTTCAGGGCTAACCTAGACCTAACATGCATTATCCGCTAAAATATTGATCCAAACCAGGTTTTTTGGACTGTTTCAGTGTGGTACCACTTTACTACGTGATCCAAAGCAGAAAAAACCCTCGATCAGGTCAACATGTATGTTAGAACTGCGAAAGTATGACCCTGATGAGTGATAATCCCAGGCCTAACCTAGACGTAACATGCGTTATCCTCAAAAATATTGATCGAAACCTGGTTTAATCGACTGTTTCAGTGTGGTACCACAATACTACGTGATGCAATCCAGAAAAAGTCCAGGATCTAGCCATCAAGTATGAGAAATTTGCGAAAGAATGAGCCTGATGAGGGCAAATCCTAGACCTATCCCAGACCTAACTTGCGTTATCCTCTAAAATATTGATCGAAACCAGGTTTAATTGACTGTTTTAGTGTGGTACCACTTTACTACGTGATCCAAAGCAGAAAAAACCCTCGATCAGGTCAACATGCATGTTAAAACTGCGAAAGTACGACCCTGATGAGGGCAAATCCCAGGCCTAACCTAGACCTAACATGCGTTGTCTTCTAAAATATTGAGCGAAACCAGGTTTAATGGACTGTTTCAGTGTGGTACCACATTACTACGTGAACCAATCCAGAAAAAAGCCAGGACCAGTTCAACAAGTATGTGAAAAACGCGAAAGTATGAGCCTGATGAGGGCGAATCCCAGACCTATCCCAGACCTAACTTGCGTTATCCTCTAAAATATTGATCGAAACGAGGTTTAATTGACTGTTTCAGCGTGGTACCACATTACTACGTGATACAATCCAGAAACAGCCCGGGATCTAGCCATGAAGTATGAGAAATATGCGAAAGTATGAGCCTGATGAGGGCAAATCCTAGACCTAACCCAAACCTAACATGCGTTATCCTCTAAAATATTGATCCATACCGAGTTTAATGGACTGCTTCAGTGTGGTACCACTTTACTACGTGATCCAAAGCGGAAAAAACCCTCGATCAGGTCAACATTTATGTTAAAACTGCGAAAGTATGACCCTGACGAGGGCAAATCCCAGGCCTAACCTAGACCTAACATGCGTTGTCCTCTAAAGTATTGATGGAAACCAGGTTTAATTGACTGTTTCAGTGTTGTACTTCATTACTACGTGATGCAATCCAGAAAAAGCCCAGGATCTAGACATCAAGTATGAGAAATATGCGAAAGAATGAGCCTCATGACAGCAAATCCCAGACCAAACCTAGACCTAACATGAACTATTCTCTAAAATATTGATCGAAACAAGGTTTAATTGACTGTTTCAGTGTGGTACCACATTACTATGTGATCCAAACCAGTAAAAACCCAGGATCCGTTCAACAAGTATGTGAAGAATGCGAAAGTATTAGTCTGATGAGTGAAAATCCTCGGCCTAACCTAGACCTAACATGCGTTATCCTCAAAAATATTGATCGAAACCAGGTTTAATCGAATGTTTCAGTGTGGTCGCACATTACTACGTGATCCAAACCAGAAAAAACCCAGGATCCGTTCAACAAGTATGTGAAGAATGCGAAAGTATGAGTCTGATGAGTGAAAATCCCAGGCCTAACCTAGACCTAACATGCGTCATCCTCAAAAATATTGATCGAAACCAGATTTAATTGACTGTTTCAGTGTCGTACTTCATTACTACGTGATGCAATCCAGAAAAAGCCCAGGATCTAGCCATCAAGTATGAGAGATATCCGAAAGAATGAGCCTGATGAGAGCAAATCCCAGACCTAACCCAGACCTAACATGAATTATTCTCTAAAATATTGATCGAAACCAGGTTTACTTGACTGTTTCAGTGTGGTGCCACATTACTACGTGATCCAATCCAGTAATAGCCCAGGATCCAGCCATGAAGTATGAGAAATATGCGAAAGTATGAGCCAGATAAGGGCAAATCCTAGACCTAACCCAGACCTAACATGCGTTATCCTCTAAAATATTTATCAAGACCAGGTTTAATTGATTGTTTCAGTGTGGTACCACATTACTACGTGATCCACACCAGAAAAAACCCAAGATCCGTTCAACAAGTATGTGAAGAATGCGAAAGTATGAGTCTGATGAGTGAAAATCCCAGGCCTAACCTAGACCTAACATGCGTTATCCTCAAAAATATTGATCGTAACCAGGTTTAGTGGGCTGTTTCAGTGTGGTACCACATTACTGCGCGATCCAAACCAGAAAAAACCCAGGATCTGTTCAACTAGTATGTGAAAAATGCGAAAGTATGACCCTGATGTGGGCAAATCCCAGACCTAACCCAGACCTAACTTACATTGTCCTCTAAAACATTGATCGATACCAGGTATAATTGACTGTTCCAGTGTGGTACCACATTACTACGTGATCCAATCCAGAAATAGCCCAGGATCTAGCCATGAAGTATGAGAAATATGCGAAAGTATGAGCCTGATGAGGGCAAATCCTAGACCTAACCCAGACCTAACATGCGTTATCATCTAAAATATTTATCAAGACCTGGTTTAAGTGTTTGTTTCAGTGTGGTACCACATTACTACGTGAACCATACCAGAAAAAACCCAGGATCCGTTCAACAAGTATCTGAAGAATGCGGAAATATGAGTCTGATGAGTGAAAATTTCAGGGCTAACCGAGACCTAACATGCATTATCCTCTAAAATATTGATCCAAAACACGTTTTTTGGACTGTTTCAGTGTGGTACCACTTTACTACGTGATCCAAAGCAGAAAAAACCCTCGATCAGGTCAACATGTATGTTAGAACTGCGAAAGTATGACCCTGATGAGGGCAAATCCCAGGCCTAACCTAGACCTAACATGAATTATTCTCTAAAATATTGATCGAAACCAGGTTTAATTGACTGTTTCAGTGTGGTACCACATTACTACGTGATCCAATCCTGTAATAGCCCAGGATCCAGCCATGAAGTATGAGAAATATGCGAAAGTATGAGTCTGATGAGGGCAAATCCCTGGCCTAAACTAGACAAAACTTTCGTTATCCTCTAAAATGTTGATCCAAACCAGGTTTAATTGACTGTATTAGTGTGGTCCCACATTACTACGTGATCCAAACCAGAAAAAACACAGGAGCCGTTCAACAAGTATGTGAAGAATGCGAAAGTATGAGTCTGATGAGTGAAAACCCCAGGCCTAACCTAGACCTAACATGCGTTATCCTCAAAAATATTGATCGAAACCTGGTTTAATCGACTGTTTCAGTGTGGTACCACATTACTACGTGACTCAAACCAGAAAAAACCCAGGATCTGTTCAACAAGTATGTGAAAAACGCGAAAGTATGAGCCTGATGGGGGCAAATCCCAGACCTATCCCAGACCAAACTTGCGTTATCCTCTAAAATATTGATCGAAACCAGGTTTAATCGGCTGTTTCAGTGTGGTGCCACATTGCTACGTGATCCAAACCAGAAATAACCCAGGATCAGTTCAACAAGTATGTGAAAAACGTGAAAGTATGAGCCTGATGAGGGCGAATCCCAGACCTATCCCAGACCTAACTTGCGTTATCCTCTAAAATATTGATCGAAACGAGGTTTAATTGACTGTTTCAGCGTGGTACCACATTACTACGTGATACAATCCAGAAACAGCCCGGGATCTAGCCATGAAGTATGAGAAATATGCGAAAGTATGAGCCTGATGGGGGCAAATCCTAGACCTAACCCAAACCTAACATGCGTTATCCTCTAAAATATTGATCCAAACCGGGTTTAATGGACTGCTTCAGTGTGGTACCACATTGCTACGTGATCCAAACCAGAAAAAACCCGGGATCAGTTCAACAAGTATGTGAAAAACGCGAAAGTATGAGTCTGATGAGGGCCAATCCCAGGCCTAAACTAGACATAACTTTCGTTATCCTCTAAAATATTGATCGAAACCAGGTTTAATTGACTGTTTTAGTGTGGTCCCACATTACTACGTGATCCAAACCAGAAAAAGCCCAGGATCCGTTCAACAAGTATGTGAAGAATGCGAAAGTATGAGTCTGATGAGTGAAAATCCCAGGCCTAACCTAGACCTAACATGCGTTATCATCTAAAATATTTATCAAGACCTGGTTTAATTGTTTGTTTCAGTGTGGTACCACATTACTACGTGATCCAATCCAGAAATAGCCCAGGATCTAGCCATGAAGTATGAGAAATATGCGAAAGTATGAGCCTGATGAGGGCAAATCCTAGACCTAACCCAGACCTAACATGCGTTATCATCTAAAATATTTATCAAGACCTGGTTTAATTGTTTGTTTCAGTGTGGTACCACATTACTACGTGAACCATACCAGAAAAAACCCAGGATCCGTTCAACAAGTATCTGAAGAATGCGGAAGTATGAGTCTGATGAGTGAAAATTTCAGGGCTAACCTAGACCTAACATGCATTATCCTCTAAAATATTGATCCAAACCAGGTTTTTTGGACTGTTTCAGTGTGGTACCACTTTACTACGTGATCCAAAGCAGAAAAAACCCTCGATCAGGTCAACATGTATGTTAGAACTGCGAAAGTATGACCCTGATGAGAGCAAATCCCAGACCGAACCCAGACCTAACATGCGTTATCCTCTAAAATATTGATCGAAACCAGGTTTAATTGACTGTTTTAGTGTGGTACCACTTTACTCCGTGACCCCAAGCAGAAAAAACCCAGGATCAGTTCAACAAGTATGTGAAAATCGCGAAAGTAAGAGCCTGATGAGGGCGAATCCCAGACCTATCCCAGACCTAAATTGCGTTATCCTCTAAAATATTGATCGAAACCAGGTTTAATTGACTGTTTCAGCGTGGTACCGCGTTACTACGTGATACAATCCTGAAGCAGCCCAGGATCTAGCCATGAAGTATGAGAAATATGCGAAAGTATGAGCCTGACGAGGGCAAATCCTAGACCTAACCCAAACCTAACATGCGTTATCCTCTAAAATATTGATCCAAACCAGGTTTAATGGACTGCATCAGTGTGATACCATTTTACTACGTGATCCAAACCAGTAAAACCCCAGGATCCGTTCAACAAGTATGTGAAGAATGCGAAAGTATGAGTCTGATGAGTGAAAATCCTGGGCCTAACCTAGACCTAACATGCGTTATCCTCTAAAATATTGATGGAAACCAGGTTTAATTGACTGTTTCAGTGTTGTACTTCATTACTACGTGATGCAATCCAGAAAAAGCCCAGGATCTAGACATCAAGTATGAGAAATATGCGAAAGAATGAGCCTGATGAGAGCAAATCCCAGACCAAACCTAGACCTAACATGAATTATTCTCTAAAATATTGATCGAAACCAGGTTTAATTGACTGTTTCAGTGTGGTACCACATTACTACGTGATCCAAACCAGAAAAAAACCCAAGATCTGTTCTACAAGTATGCGAAAAACGCGAAAGTATGAGCCTGATGGGGGCAAATCCCAGACCCATCCCAGACCTAACTTGCGTTGTCCTCTAAGATATTGATGGAAACCAGGTTTAATCGACTGTTTCAGTGTGGTACCACAATGCTACGTAATGCAATCCAGAAAAAGCCCAGGATCTAGCCATCAAGTATGAGAAATATGCGAAAGAATGAGCCTGATGAGGGCAAATCCTAGACCTATCCCAGACCTAACTTGCGTTATCCTCTAAAATATTGATCGAAACCAGGTTTAATTGACTGTTTTAGTGTGGTACCACTTTACTACGTGATCCAAAGCAGAAAAAACCCTCGATCAGGTCAACATGCATGTTAAAACTGCGAAAGTATGACCCTGATGAGGGCAAATCCCAGGCCTAACCTAGACCTAACATGCGTTATCTTCTAAAATATTGAGCGAAACCAGGTTTAATGGACTGTTTCAGTGTGGTACCACATTACTACGTGAACCAAACCAGAAAAACCCCAGGATCAGTTCAACAAGTATGTGAAAAACGCGAAAGTAAGAGCCTGATGAGGGCGAATCCCAGACCTATCCCAGACCTAACATGCGTTATCCTGTAAAATATTGATCGAAACCAGGTTTAATTGACTGTTTCAGCGTGGTACCGCGTTACTACGTGATACAATCCTGAAACAGCCCAAGATCTAGCCATGAAGTATGAGAAATATGCGAAAGTATGAGCCTGACGAGGGCAAATCCTAGACCTAACCCAAACCTAACATGCGTTATCCTCTAAAATATTGATCCAAAGCAGGTTTAATGGACTGCTTCAGTGTGGTACCACTTTACTACGTGATCCAATGCAGAAAAAACCCTCGGTCAGGTCAACATGCATGTTAAAACTGCGAAAGTATGACCCTGATGAGGGCAAATCCCAGGCCTAACCTAGACCTAACATGCGTTATCTTCTAAAATATTGAGCGAAACCAGGTTTAATGGACTGTTTCAGTGTGGTACCACATTACTACGTGAACCAAACCAGAAAAACCCCAGGATCAGTTCAACAAGTATGTGAAGAATGCGAAAGTATGAGTCTGATGAGTGAAAATCCCAGGCCAAACCTAGACCTAACATGCGTCATCCTCAAAAATATTGATCGAAACCTGGTTTAATCGACTGTTTCAGTGTGGTACCACATTACTACGTGACACAAACCAGAAAAAACCCAGGATCTGTTCAACAAGTATGTGAAAAACGCGAAAGTATGAGCCTGAATAGGGCAAATCCCAGACCTATCCCAGACCAAACTTGCGTTATCCTCTAAAATATTGATCGAAACCAGGTTTAATCGACTGTTTCAGTGTGGTACCACATTGCTACGTTATCCAAACCAGAAACAGCCCGGGATCTAGCCATGAAGTATGAGAAATATGCGAAAGTATGAGCCTGATGAGGGCAAATCCTAGACCTAACCCAAACCTAACATGCGTTATCCTCTAAAATATTGATCCAAACCGGGTTTAATGGACTGCTACAGTGTGGTACCACTTTACTACGTGATCCAAGGCGGAAAAAACCCTCGATCAGGTCAACATGTATGTTAAAACTGCGAAAGTATGACCCTGACGAGGGCAAATCCCAGGCATAACCTAGACCTAACATGCGTTGTCCTCTAAAATATTGATGGAAACCAGGTTTAATTGACTGTTTCAGTGTTGTACTTAATTACTACGTGATGCAATCCAGAAAAAGCCCAGGATCTAGACATCAAGTATGAGAAATATGCGAAAGAATGAGCCTGATGAGAGCAAATCCCAGACCAAACCTAGACCTAACATGAATTATTCTCTAAAATATTGATCGAACCCAGGTTTAATTGACTGCTTCAGTGTGGTAACACATTACTATGTGATCCAAACCAGAAAAAACCCAGGATCTGTTCAACAAGTATGTGAAAAACGCGAAAGTATGAGCCTGAATAGGGCAAATCCCAGACCTATTCCAGACCGAACTTGCGTTATCCTCTAAAATATTGATCGAAACGAGATATAATTGACTGTTTCAGCGTGGTACCACATTACTACGTGATACAATCCAGAAACAGCCCGGGATCTAGCCATGAAGTATGAGAAATATGCGAAAGTATGAGCCTGATGAGGGCAAATCCTAGACCTAACCCAAACCTAACATGCGTTATCCTCTAAAATATTGATCCAAACCGCGTTTAATGGACTGCTTCAGTGTGGTACCACTTTACTACGTGATCCAAAGCGGAAAAAACCCTCGATCAGGTCAACATGTATGTTAAAACTGCGAAAGTATGACCCTGACGAGGGCAAATCCCAGGCGTAACCTAGACCTAACATGCGTTGTCCTCTGAAATATTGATGGAAACCAGGTTTAATTGACTGTTTCAGTGTTGTACTTCATTACTACGTGATGCAATCCAGAAAAAGCCCAGGATCTAGACATCAAGTATGAGAAATATGCGAAAGAATGAGCCTGATGAGAGCAAATCTCAGACCAAACCTAGACCTAACATGAATTATTCTCTAAAATATTGATCGAAACCAGGTTTAATTGACTGTTTCAGTGTGGTACCACATTACTATGTGATCCAAACCAGTAAAAACTCAGGATCCGATCAATAAGTATGTGAAGAATGCGAAAGTATGAGTCTGATGAGTGAGAATCCTCGGCCTAACCTAGACCTAACATGCGTTATCCTTAAAAATATTGATCGAAACCATGTTTAATCGACTGTTTCAGTGTGGTACCACATTACTACGTGATCCAAACCAGAAAAAAACCCAGGATCTGTTCAACAAGTATGTGAAGTATGCGAAAGTATGAGTCTGATGAGGGCAAATCCCAGGCCTAAGCTAGACATAGTTTGCGTTATCCTCTAAAATAATGATCGAACCAGGTTTAATTGACTGGTTTAGTTGCGGCACCACTTTACTACGTGATCCAAAGCAGAAAAATCCCTCGATCAGGTCAACATGCATGTTAAAACTGCGAAAGTATGACTCTGATGAGGGCAAATCCTAGACCTAACCCAGACCTAACATGCGTTGTCCTCTAAAATATCTATCAAGACCAGGTTTAATTGATTGTTTCGGTGTGGTACCACATTACTACGTGAACCATACCAGAAAAAACCCAGGATCCGTTCAACAAGTATGTGAAGAATGCGAAAATATGAGTCTGATGAGTGAAAATTTCAGGGCTAACCTAGACCTAACATGCATTATCCTCAAAAATATTGATCGAAACCTGGTTTAATCGACTGTTTCAGTGTGGTACCACAATACTACGTGATGCAATCCAGAAAAAGCCCAGGATCTAGCCATCAAGTATGAGAAATATGCGAAAGAATGAGCCTGATGAGGGCAAATCCTAGACCTATCCCAGACCTAACTTGCGTTATCCTCTAAAATATTGATCGAAACCAGGTTTAATAGACTGTTTTAGTGTGGTACCAATTTACTACGTGATCCAACGCAGAAAAAACCCTCGATCAGGTCAACATGCATGTTAAAACTGCGAAAGTATGACCCTGATGAGGGCAAATCCCAGGCCTAACCTAGACCTAACATGCGTTATCTTCTAAAATATTGAGCGAAACCAGGTTTAATGGACTGTTTCAGTGTGGTACCACATTACTACGTGAACCAAACCGGAAAAAACCCAGGATCAGTTCAACAAGTATGTGAAAAACGCGAAAGTATGAGCCTGATGAGGGCGAATCCCAGACCTATCCCAGACCTAACTTGCGTTATCCTCTAAAATATTGATCGAAACCAGGTTTAATTGACTGTTTCAGCGTGGTACCACGTTACTACGTGATACAATCCTGAAACAGCCCAGGATCTAGCCATGAAGTATGAGAAATATGCGAAAGAATGAGCCTGATGAGAGCAAATCCCAGACCTAACCTAGACCTAACATGAATTATTCTCTAAAATGTTGATCGAAACCAGGTTTAATTGACTGTTTTAGTGTGGTACCACTTTACTACGTGACCCAATGCAGAAAAAACCCTCGATCAGGTCAACATGCATGTTAAAACTGCGAAAGTATGAGCCTGATGAGGGCAAATCCCAGACCTATCCCAGACCTAACATGCGTTATCCTCAAAAAAAAAAATCGAAAACAGGTTTAATCGACTGTTTCAGTGTGGTCCCACATTACTACGTGATCCAAACCAGAAAAAACCCAGGATCCGTTCAACAAGTATGTGAAAAACGCGAAAGTATGAGCCTGATGAGGGCAAATCCCAGAACTATCCCAGACCAAACTTGCGTTATCCTCTAAAATATTGATCGAAACCAGGTTTAATCGACTGTTTCAGTGTGGTACCACATTGCTACGTGATCCAAACCAGAAAAAACCCAGGATCAGTTCAACAAGTATGTGAAAAACGTGAAAGTATGAGCCTGATGAGGGCGAATCCCAGACCTATCCCAGACCTAACTTGCGTTGTCCTCTAAGATATTGACGGAAACCACGTTTAATCGACTGTTTCAGTGTGGTACCACATTACTACGTGATCCAAACCAGAAAAAAACCCAGGATCCGTTCAACAAGTATGTGAAGAATGCGAAAGTATGAGTCTGATGAGTGAAAATCCCAGGCCTAACCTAGACCTAACATGCGTCATCCTCAAAAATATTGATCGAAACCTGGTTTAATCGACTGTTCCAGTGTGGTACCACATTACTACGTGACACAAACCAGAAAAAACCCAGGATCTGTTCAACAAGTATGTGAAAAACGCGAAAGTATGAGCCTGAATAGGGCAAATCCCAGACCTATCCCAGACCAAACTTGCGTTATCCTCTAAAATATTGATCGAAACCAGGTTTAATCGACTGTTTCAGTGTGGTACCACATTACTACGTAATCCAAACCAGAAAAAACCCAGGATCTGTTCAACAAGTATGTGAAAAACGCGAAAGTATGAGCCTGAATAGGGCAAATCCCAGACCTATCCCAGACCAAACTTGCGTTATCCTCTAAAATATTGATCGAAACCAGGTTTAATCGACTGTTCCAGTGTGGTACCACATTGCTACGTGATCCAAACCAGAAAAAAACCCAGGATCTGTTCAACAAGTATTTGAAGTATGCGAAAGTATGTCTGATGGGGGCAAATCCCAGGCCTAAACTAGACCTAACATGCATTATCCTCTAAAATATTGATCCAAACCAGGTTTAGTGGACTGTTTCAGTGTGGTACCACTTTACTACGTGATCCAAAGCAGAGAAAACCCTCGATCAGGTCAACATGCATGTTAAAACTGCGAAAGTATGAGCCTGAATAGGGCAAATCCCAGACCTATCCCAGACCAAACTTGCGTTATCCTCTAAAATATTGATCGAAACCAGGTTTAATCGACTGTTTCAGTGTGGTACCACATTACTACGTGATCCAAACCAGAAAAAAACCCAGGATCTGTTCAACAAGTATGTGAAAAACGCGAAAGTATGAGCCTGATGAGGGCAAATCCCAGACCTATCCCAAACCTAACTTGCGTTGTCCTCTAAGATATTGATGAAAACCAGGTTTAATCGACTGTTTCAGTGTGGTACCACATTACTACGTGATCCAATGCAGAAAAAACCCTCGATCAGGTCAACATGCATGTTAAAACTGCGAAAGTATGAGCCTGATGAGGGCAAATCCCAGACCTATCCCAGACCTAACATGCGTTATCCTCAAAAATATTAATCGAAACCAGGCTTAATCGACTGTTTCAGTGTGGCCCCACATTACTACGTGATCCAAACCAGAAAAAACGCAGGATCCGTTCAACAAGTATGTGAAGAATGCGAAAGTATGAGTCTGATGAGTGAAAATCCCAGGCCTAACCTAGACCTAACATGCGTCATCCTCAAAAATATTGATCGAAACCTGGTTTAATCGACTGTTTCAGTGTGGTACCACATTACTACGTGACACAAACCAGAAAAAACCCAGGATCTGTTCAACAGGTATGTGAAAAACGCGAAAGTATGAGCCTGAATAGGGCAAATCCCAGACCTATCCCAGACCAAACTTGCGTTATCCTCTAAAATATTGATCGAAACCAGGTTTAATCGACTGTTTCAGTGTGGTACCACATTGCTAGGTGATCCAAACCAGAAAAAACCCAGGATCAGTTCAACAAGTATGTGAAAAACGCGAAAGTATGAGCCTGTTGAGGGCGAATCCCAGACCTATCCCAGACCTAACTTGCGTTATCCTCTAAAATATTGATCGAAACGAGGTTTAATTGACTGTTTCAGCGTGGTACCACATTACTACGTGATACAATCCAGAAACAGCCCGGGATCTAGCCATGAAGTATGAGAAATATGCGAAAGTATGACCCTGACGAGGGCAAATCCCAGGCCTAACCTAGACCTAACATGCGTTGTCCTCTAAAATATTGATGGAAACCAGGTTTAATTGACTGTTTCAGTGTTGTACTTCATTACTACGTGATGCAATCCAGAAAAAGCCCAGGATCTAGACATCAAGTATGAGAAATATGCGAAAGAATGAGCCTGATGAGAGCAAATGCCAGACCAAACCTAGACCTAACTTGAATTATTCTCTAAAATATTGATCGAACCCAGGTTTAATCGACTGTTTCAGTGTGGTACCACATTGCTACGTGATCCAAACCAGAAAAAACCCAGGATCAGTTCAACAAGTATGTGAAAAACGCGAAAGTATGAGCCTGTTGAGGGCGAATCCCAGACCTATCCCAGACCTAACTTGCGTTATCCTCTAAAATATTGATCGAAACGAGGTTTAATTGACTGTTTCAGCGTGGTACCACATTACTACGTGATACAATCCAGAAACAGCCCGGGATCTAGCCATGAAGTATGAGAAATATGCGAAAGTATGAGCCTGATGAGGGTAAATCCTAGACCTAACCCAAACCTAACATGCGTTATCCTCTAAAATATTGATCCAAACCGGGTTTAATGGACTGCTTCAGTGTGGTACCACTTTACTACGTGATCCAAAGCGGAAAAAACCCTCGATCGGGTCAACATGTATGTTAAAACAGCGAAAGTATGACCCAGACGAGGGCAAATCCCAGGCCTAACCTAGACCTAACATGCGTTGTCCTCTAAAATATTCATGGAAACCAGGTTTAATTGACTGTTTCAGTGTTGTACTTCATTACTACGTGATGCAATCCAGAAAAAGCCCAGGATCTAGACATCAAGTATGAGAAATATGCGAAAGAATGAGCCTGATGAGAGCAAATCCCAGACCAAACCTAGACCTAACATGAATTATTCTCTAAAATATTGATCGAACCCAGGGTTAATTGACTGTTTCAGTGTGGTACCACATTACTATGTGATCCAAACCAGAAAAAACCCAGGATCTGTTCAACAAGTATGTGAAAAACGCGAAAGTATGAGCCTGAATAGGGCAAATCCCAGGCCTATCCCAGACCAAACTTGCGTTATCCTCTAAAATATTGATCGAAACCAGGTTTAATCGACTGTTTCAGTGTGGTACCACATTGCTACGTGTTCCAAACCAGAAAAAACCCAGGATCAGTTCAACAAGTATGTCAAAAACGCGAAAGTATGAGCCTGTTGAGGGCGAATCCCAGACCTATCCCAGACCTAACTTGCGTTATCCTCTAAAATATTGATCGAAACGAGGTATAATTGACTGTTTCAGCGTGGTACCACATTACTACGTGATACAATCCAGAAACAGCCCGGGATCTAGCCATGAAGTATGAGAAATATGCGAAAGTATGAGCCTGATGAGGGCAAATCCTAGACCTAACCCAAACCTAACATGCGTTATCCTCTGAAATATTGATCCAAACCGGGTTTAATGGACTGCTTCAGTGTGGTACCACTTTACTACGTCATCCAAAGCGGAAAAAACCCTCGATCGAGTCAACATGTATGTTAAAACCGCGAAAGTATGACCCAGACGAGGGCAAATCCCAGGCCTAACCTAGACCTAACATGCGTTGTCCTCTAAAATATTGATGGAAACCAGGTTTAATTGACTGTTTCAGTGTGGTACCACATTGCTAGGTGATCCAAACCAGAAAAAACCCAGGATCAGTTCAACAAGTATGTGAAAAACGCGAAAGTATGAGCCTGTTGAGGGCGAATCCCAGACCTATCCCAGACCTAACTTGCGTTATCCTCTAAAATATTGATCGAAACGAGGTTTAATTGACTGTTTCAGCGTGGTACCACATTACTACGTGATACAATCCAGAAACAGCCCGGGATCTAGCCATGAAGTATGAGAAATATGCGAAAGTATGAGCCTGATGAGGGCAAATCCTAGACCTAACCCAAACCTAACATGCGTTATCCTCTAAAATATTGATCCAAACCGGGTTTAATGGACTGGTTCAGTGTGGTACCACTTTACTACGTGATCCAAAGCGGAAAAAACCCTCGATCAGGTCAACATGTATGTTAAAACTGCGAAAGTATGACCCTGACGAGGGCAAATCCCAGGCCTAACCTAGACCTAACATGCGTTGTCCTCTAAAATATTGATGGAAACCAGGTTTAATTGACTGTTTCAGTGTTGTACTTCATTACTACGTGATGCAATCCAGAAAAAGCCCAGGATCTAGACATCAAGTATGAGAAATATGCGAAAGAATGAGCCTGATGAGAGCAAATGCCAGACCAAACCTAGACCTAACTTGAATTATTCTCTAAAATATTGATCGAACCCAGGTTTAATTGACTGTTTCAGTGTGGTACCACATTACTATGTGATCCAAACCAGAAAAAACCCAGGATCTGTTCAACAAGTATGTGAAAAACGCGAAAGTATGAGCCTGAATAGGGCAAATCCCAGACCTATCCCAGACCAAACTTGCGTTATCCTCTAAAATATTGATCGAAACCAGGTTTAATCGACTGTTTCAGTGTGGTACCACATTGCTACGTGATCCAAACCAGAAAAAACCCAGGATCAGTTCAACAAGTATGTGAAAAACGCGAAAGTATGAGCCTGTTGAGGGCGAATCCCAGACCTATCCCAGACCTAACTTGCGTTATCCTCTAAAATATTGATCGAAACGAGGTTTAATTGACTGTTTCAGCGTGGTACCACATTACTACGTGATACAATCCAGAAACAGCCCGGGATCTAGCCATGAAGTATGAGAAATATGCGAAAGTATGAGCCTGATGAGGGTAAATCCTAGACCTAACCCAAACCTAACATGCGTTATCCTCTAAAATATTGATCCAAACCGGGTTTAATGGACTGCTTCAGTGTGGTACCACTTTACTACGTGATCCAAAGCGGAAAAAACCCTCGATCGGGTCAACATGTATGTTAAAACAGCGAAAGTATGACCCAGACGAGGGCAAATCCCAGGCCTAACCTAGACCTAACATGCGTTGTCCTCTAAAATATTGATGGAAACCAGGTTTAATTGACTGTTTCAGTGTTGTACTTCATTACTACGTGATGCAATCCAGAAAAAGCCCAGGATCTAGACATCAAGTATGAGAAATATGCGAAAGAATGAGCCTGATGAGAGCAAATCCCAGACCAAACCTAGACCTAACATGAATTATTCTCTAAAATATTGATCGAACCCAGGGTTAATTGACTGTTTCAGTGTGGTACCACATTACTATGTGATCCAAACCAGAAAAAACCAAGGATCTGTACAACAAGTATGTGAAAAACGCGAAAGTATGAGCCTGAATAGGGCAAATCCCAGGCCTATCCCAGACCAAACTTGCGTTATCCTCTAAAATATTGATCGAAACCAGGTTTAATCGACTGTTTCAGTGTGGTACCACATTGCTACGTGTTCCAAACCAGAAAAAACCCAGGATCAGTTCAACAAGTATGTCAAAAACGCGAAAGTATGAGCCTGTTGAGGGCGAATCCCAGACCTATCCCAGACCTAACTTGCGTTATCCTCTAAAATATTGATCGAAACGAGGTATAATTGACTGTTTCAGCGTGGTACCACATTACTACGTGATACAATCCAGAAACAGCCCGGGATCTAGCCATGAAGTATGAGAAATATGCGAAAGTATGAGCCTGATGAGGGCAAATCCTAGACCTAACCCAAACCTAACATGCGTTATCCTCTGAAATATTGATCCAAACCGGGTTTAATGGACTGCTTCAGTGTGGTACCACTTTACTACGTGATCCAAAGCGGAAAAAACCCTCGATCGAGTCAACATGTATGTTAAAACCGCGAAAGTATGACCCAGACGAGGGCAAATCCCAGGCCTAACCTAGACCTAACATGCGTTGTCCTCTAAAATATTGATGGAAACCAGGTTTAATTGACTGTTTCAGTGTTGTACTTCATTACTACGTGATGCAATCCGGAAAAAGCCCAGGATCTAGACATCAAGTATGAGAAATATGCGAAAGAATGAGCCTGATGAGAGCAAATCCCAGACCAAACCTAGACCTAACATGAATTATTCTCTAAAATATTGATCGAACCCAGGTTTAATTGACTGCTTCAGTGTGGTACCACATTACTATGTGATCCAAACCAGAAAAAACCCAGGATCTGTTCAACAAGTATGTGAAAAACGCGAAAGTATGAGCCTGTTGAGGGCGAATCCCAGACCTATCCCAGACCTAACTTGCGTTATCCTCTAAAATATTGATCGAAACGAGGTTTAATTGACTGTTTCAGCGTGGTACCACATTACTACGTGATACAATCCAGAAACAGCCCGGGATCTAGCCATGAAGTATGAGAAATATGCGAAAGTATGAGCCTGATGAGGGCAAATCCTAGACCTAACCCAAACCTAACATGAATTATTCTCTAAAATATTGATCGAAACCAGGTTTAATTGACTGTTTCATTGTGGTACCACATTACTATGTGATCCAAACCAGTAAAAACCCAGGATCCGTTCAATAAGTATGTGAAGAATGCGAAAGTATGAGTCTGATGAGTGAAAATCCTCGGCCTAACCTAGACCTAACATGCGTTATCCTTAAAAATATTGATCGAAACCATGTTTAATCGACTGTTTCAGTGTGGTACCACATTACTACGTGATCCAAACCAGAAAAAAACCCAGGATCTGTTCAACAAGTATGTGAAGTATGCGAAAGTATGAGCCTGATGAGCGCAAATCCTACACCTATCCCAGACCTAATTTGCGTTGTCCTCTAAGATATTGATGGAAACCAGGTTTAATTGACTGTTTCAGTGTTGTACTTCGTTACTACGTGATGCAATCCAGAAAAAGCCCAGGATCTAGCCATCAAGTATGAGAAATATGCGAAAGTATGAGCCTGATGAGGGCGAATCCCAGACCTATCCCAGACCTAACATGCGTTGTCCTCTAAAATATCTATCAAGACCAGGTTTAATTGATTGTTTCGGTGTGGTGCCACATTACTACGTGAACCATACCAGAAAAAAACCAGGATCCGTTCAACAAGTATCTGAAGAATGCGAAAATATGAGTCTGATGAGTGAAAATTTCAGGGCTAACCTAGACCTAACATGCATTATCCTCTAAAATATTGATCCAAACCAGGTTTAGTGGACTGTTTCAGTGTGGTACCACTTTACTACGTGATCCAAAGCGGAAAAAACCCTCGATCAGGTCAACATGTATGTTAAAACTGCGAAAGTATGACCCTGACGATGGCAAATCCCAGGCCTAACCTAGACCTAACATGCGTTATCCTCAAAAATATTAATCGAAACCAGGTTTAATCGACTGTTTCAGTGTGGTCCCACATTACTACGTGATCCAAACCAGAAAAAGCCCAGGATCTAGCCATCAAGTATGAGAGATTTGCGAAAGAATGAGCCTGATGAGAGCAAACCCCAGAACTAACCCAGACCTAACATGAATTATTCTCTAAAATATTGATCGAAACCAGGTTTAATTGACTGTTTCAGTGTGGTACCACATTACTACGTGATCCAATCCAGTAATAGCCCAGGATCCAGCCATGAAGTATGAGAAATATGCCAAAGTATGAGCCTGATGTGGGCAAATCCTAGACCTAACCCAGACCTAACATGCGTTATCCTCTAAAATATTTATCAAGACCAGGTTTAATTGATTATTTCAGTGTGGTACCACATTACTACGTGATCCAATGCAGAAAAAACCCTCGATCAGGTCAACATGCATATTAAAACTGCGAAAGTATGAGTCTGATGAGTGAAAATCCCAGGCCTAACCTAGACCTAACATGGGTCATCCTCAAAAATATTGATCGGAACCTGGTATAATCGACTGCTTCAGTGTGGTACCACATTACTACGTGACACAAACCAGAAAAAACCCAGGATCTGTTCAACAAGTATGTGAAAAACGCGAAAGTATGAGCCTGAATAGGGCAAATCCCAGACCTATCCCAGACCAAACTTGCGTTATCCTCTAAAATATTGATCGAAACCAGGTTTAATCGACTGTTTCAGTGTGGTACCACATTGCTACGTGATCCAAACCAGAAAAAACCCAGGATCTGTTCAACAAGTATGTGAAGAACGCGAAAGTATGAGCCTGTTGAGGGCGAATCCCAGACCTATCCCAGACCTAACTTGCGTTATCCTCTAAAATATTGATCGAAACGAGGTTTAATTGACTGTTTCAGCGTGGTACCACATTACTACGTGATACAATCCAGAAACAGCCCGGGATCTAGCCATGAAGTATGAGAAATATGCGAAAGTATGAGCCTGATGAGGGCAAATCCTAGACCTAACCCAAACCTAACATGCGTTATCTTCTAAAATATTGATCCAAACCGGGTTTAGTGGACTGCTTCAGTGTGGTACCACTTTACTACGTGATCCAAAGCGGAAAAAACCCTCGATCAGGTCAACATGTATGTTAAAACTGCGAAAGTATGACCCTGACGATGGCAAATCCCAGGCCTAACCTAGACCTAACATGCGTTGTCCTCTAAAATATTGATGGAAACCAGGTTTAATTGACTGTTTCAGTGTGGTACCACATTACTATGTGATCCAAACCAGAAAAAACCCAGGATCTGTTCAACAAGTATGTGAAAAACGCGAAAGTATGAGCCTGAATAGGGCAAATCCCAGACCTATCCCAGACCAAACTTGCGTTATCCTCTAAAATATTGATCGAAACCAGGTTTAATCGAGTGTTTCAGTGTGGTACCACATTGCTACGTGATCCAAACCAGAAAAAACCCAGGATCAGTTCAACAAGGATGTGAAAAACGCGAAAGTATGAGCCTGTTGAGGGCGAATCCCAGACCTAGCCCAGACCTAACTTGCGTTATCCTCTAAAATATTGATCGAAACGAGGTTTAATTGACTGTTTCAGCGTGGTACCACATAACTACGTGATACAATCCAGAAACAGCCCGGGATCTAGCCATGAAGTATGAGAAATATGCGAAAGTATGAGCCTGATGAGGGCAAATCCTAGACCTAACCCAAACCTAACATGCGTTATCCTCTGAAATATTGATCCAAACCGGGTTTAATGGACTGCTTCAGTGTGGTACCACTTTACTACGTCATCCAAAGCGGAAAAAACCCTCGATCGAGTCAACATGTATGTTAAAACCGCGAAAGTATGACCCAGACGAGGGCAAATCCCAGGCCTAACCTAGACCTAACATGCGTTGTCCTCTAAAATATTGATGGAAACCAGGTTTAATTGACTGTTTCAGTGTTGTACTTCATTACTACGTGATGCAATCCAGAAAAAGCCCAGGATCTAGACATCAAGTATGAGAAATATGCGAAAGAATGAGCCTGATGAGAGCAAATGCCAGACCAAACCTAGACCTAACTTGAATTATTCTCTAAAATATTGATCGAACCCAGGTTTAATTGACTGTTTCAGTGTGGTACCACATTACTATGTGATCCAAACCAGAAAAAACCCAGGATCTGTTCAACAAGTATGTGAAAAACGCGAAAGTATGAGCCTGAATAGGGCAAATCCCAGACCTATCCCAGACCAAACTTGCGTTATCCTCTAAAATATTGATCGAAACCAGGTTTAATCGACTGTTTCAGTGTGGTACCACATTGCTACGTGATCCAAACCAGAAAAAACCCAGGATCAGTTCAACAAGTATTTGAAAAACGCGAAAGTATGAGCCTGTTGAGGGCGAATCCCAGACCTATCCCAGACCTAACTTGCGTTATCCTCTAAAATATTGATCGAAACCAGGTTTAATCGACTGTTTCAGTGTGGTACCACATTGCTACGTGATCCAAACCAGAAAAAACCCAGGATCTGTTCAACAAGTATGTGAAGAACGCGAAAGTATGAGCCTGTTGAGGGCGAATCCCAGACCTATCCCAGACCTAACTTGCGTTATCCTCTAAAATATTGATCGAAACGAGGTTTAATTGACTGTTTCAGCGTGGTACCACATTACTACGTGATACAATCCAGAAACAGCCCGGGATCTAGCCATGAAGTATGAGAAATATGCGAAAGTATGAGCCTGATGAGGGCAAATCCTAGACCTAACCCAAACCTAACATGCGTTATCTTCTAAAATATTGATCCAAACCGGGTTTAGTGGACTGCTTCAGTGTGGTACCACTTTACTACGTGATCCAAAGCGGAAAAAACCCTCGATCAGGTCAACATGTATGTTAAAACTGCGAAAGTATGACCCTGACGATGGCAAATCCCAGGCCTAACCTAGACCTAATATGCGTTGTCCTCTAAAATATTGATGGAAACCAGGTTTAATTGACTGTTTCAGTGTGGTACCACATTACTATGTGATCCAAACCAGAAAAAACCCAGGATCTGTTCAACAAGTATGTGAAAAACGCGAAAGTATGAGCCTGAATAGGGCAAATCCCAGACCTATCCCAGACCAAACTTGCGTTATCCTCTAAAATATTGATCGAAACCAGGTTTAATCGAGTGTTTCAGTGTGGTACCACATTGCTACGTGATCCAAACCAGAAAAAACCCAGGATCAGTTCAACAAGGATGTGAAAAACGCGAAAGTATGAGCCTGTTGAGGGCGAATCCCAGACCTAGCCCAGACCTAACTTGCGTTATCCTCTAAAATATTGATCGAAACGAGGTTTAATTGACTGTTTCAGCGTGGTACCACATAACTACGTGATACAATCCAGAAACAGCCCGGGATCTAGCCATGAAGTATGAGAAATATGCGAAAGTATGAGCCTGATGAGGGCAAATCCTAGACCTAACCCAAACCTAACATGCGTTATCCTCTGAAATATTGATCCAAACCGGGTTTAATGGACTGCTTCAGTGTGGTACCACTTTACTACGTCATCCAAAGCGGAAAAAACCCTCGATCGAGTCAACATGTATGTTAAAACCGCGAAAGTATGACCCAGACGAGGGCAAATCCCAGGCCTAACCTAGACCTAACATGCGTTGTCCTCTAAAATATTGATGGAAACCAGGTTTAATTGACTGTTTCAGTGTTGTACTTCATTACTACGTGATGCAATCCAGAAAAAGCCCAGGATCTAGACATCAAGTATGAGAAATATGCGAAAGAATGAGCCTGATGAGAGCAAATGCCAGACCAAACCTAGACCTAACTTGAATTATTCTCTAAAATATTGATCGAACCCAGGTTTAATTGACTGTTTCAGTGTGGTACCACATTACTATGTGATCCAAACCAGAAAAAACCCAGGATCTGTTCAACAAGTATGTGAAAAACGCGAAAGTATGAGCCTGAATAGGGCAAATCCCAGACCTATCCCAGACCAAACTTGCGTTATCCTCTAAAATATTGATCGAAACCAGGTTTAATCGACTGTTTCAGTGTGGTACCACATTGCTACGTGATCCAAACCAGAAAAAACCCAGGATCAGTTCAACAAGTATTTGAAAAACGCGAAAGTATGAGCCTGTTGAGGGCGAATCCCAGACCTATCCCAGACCTAACTTGCGTTATCCTCTAAAATATTGATCGAAACGAGGTTTAATTGACTGTTTCAGCGTGGTACCACATAACTACGTGATACAATCCAGAAACAGCCCGGGATCTAGCCATGAAGTATGAGAAATATGCGAAAGTATGAGCCTGATGAGGGCAAATCCTAGACCTAACCCAAACCTAACATGCGTTATCCTCTGAAATATTGATCCAAACCGGGTTTAATGGACTGCTTCAGTGTGGCACCACTTTACTACGTCATCCAAAGCGGAAAAAACCCTCGATCGAGTCAACATGTATGTTAAAACCGCGAAAGTATGACCCAGACGAGGGCAAATCCCAGGCCTAACCTAGACCTAACATGCGTTGTCCTCTAAAATATTGATGGAAACCAGGTTTAATTGACTGTTTCAGTGTTGTACTTCATTACTACGTGATGCAATCCAGAAAAAGCCCAGGATCTAGACATCAAGTATGAGAAATATGCGAAAGAATGAGCCTGATGAGAGCAAATGCCAGACCAAACCTAGACCTAACTTGAATTATTCTCTAAAATATTGATCGAACCCAGGTTTAATTGACTGTTTCAGTGTGGTACCACATTACTATGTGATCCAAACCAGAAAAAACCCAGGATCTGTTCAACAAGTATGTGAAAAACGCGAAAGTATGAGCCTGAATAGGGCAAATCCCAGACCTAACCCAAACCTAACATGCGTTATCCTCTAAAATATTGATCCAAACCGGGTTTAATGGACTGGTTCAGTGTGGTACCACTTTACTACGTGATCCAAAGCGGAAAAAACCCTCGATCAGGTCAACATGTATGTTAAAACTGCGAAAGTATGACCCTGACGAGGGCAAATCCCAGGCCTAACCTAGACCTAACATGCGTTGTCCTCTAAAATATTGATGGAAACCAGGTTTAATTGACTGTTTCAGTGTTGTACTTCATTACTACGTGATGCAATCCAGAAAAAGCCCAGGATCTAGACATCAAGTATGAGAAATATGCGAAAGAATGAGCCTGATGAGAGCAAATGCCAGACCAAACCTAGACCTAACTTGAATTATTCTCTAAAATATTGATCGAACCCAGGTTTAATTGACTGTTTCAGTGTGGTACCACATTACTATGTGATCCAAACCAGAAAAAACCCAGGATCTGTTCAACAAGTATGTGAAAAACGCGAAAGTATGAGCCTGAATAGGGCAAATCCCAGACCTATCCCAGACCAAACTTGCGTTATCCTCTAAAATATTGATCGAAACCAGGTTTAATCGACTGTTTCAGTGTGGTACCACATTGCTACGTGATCCAAACCAGAAAAAACCCAGGATCAGTTCAACAAGTATGTGAAAAACGCGAAAGTATGAGCCTGTTGAGGGCGAATCCCAGACCTATCCCAGACCTAACTTGCGTTATCCTCTAAAATATTGATCGAAACGAGGTTTAATTGACTGTTTCAGCGTGGTACCACATTACTACGTGATACAATCCAGAAACAGCCCGGGATCTAGCCATGAAGTATGAGAAATATGCGAAAGTATGAGCCTGATGAGGGTAAATCCTAGACCTAACCCAAACCTAACATGCGTTATCCTCTAAAATATTGATCCAAACCGGGTTTAATGGACTGCTTCAGTGTGGTACCACTTTACTACGTGATCCAAAGCGGAAAAAACCCTCGATCGGGTCAACATGTATGTTAAAACAGCGAAAGTATGACCCAGACGAGGGCAAATCCCAGGCCTAACCTAGACCTAACATGCGTTGTCCTCTAAAATATTGATGGAAACCAGGTTTAATTGACTGTTTCAGTGTTGTACTTCATTACTACGTGATGCAATCCAGAAAAAGCCCAGGATCTAGACATCAAGTATGAGAAATATGCGAAAGAATGAGCCTGATGAGAGCAAATCCCAGACCAAACCTAGACCTAACATGAATTATTCTCTAAAATATTGATCGAACCCAGGGTTAATTGACTGTTTCAGTGTGGTACCACATTACTATGTGATCCAAACCAGAAAAAACCAAGGATCTGTACAACAAGTATGTGAAAAACGCGAAAGTATGAGCCTGAATAGGGCAAATCCCAGGCCTATCCCAGACCAAACTTGCGTTATCCTCTAAAATATTGATCGAAACCAGGTTTAATCGACTGTTTCAGTGTGGTACCACATTGCTACGTGTTCCAAACCAGAAAAAACCCAGGATCTGTACAACAAGTATGTGAAAAACGCGAAAGTATGAGCCTGAATAGGGCAAATCCCAGGCCTAACCTAGACCTAACATGCGTTGTCCTCTAAAATATTGATGGAAACCAGGTTTAATTGACTGTTTCAGTGTTGTACTTCATTACTACGTGATGCAATCCGGAAAAAGCCCAGGATCTAGACATCAAGTATGAGAAATATGCGAAAGAATGAGCCTGATGAGAGCAAATCCCAGACCAAACCTAGACCTAACATGAATTATTCTCTAAAATATTGATCGAACCCAGGTTTAATTGACTGCTTCAGTGTGGTACCACATTACTATGTGATCCAAACCAGAAAAAACCCAGGATCTGTTCAACAAGTATGTGAAAAACGCGAAAGTATGAGCCTGTTGAGGGCGAATCCCAGACCTATCCCAGACCTAACTTGCGTTATCCTCTAAAATATTGATCGAAACGAGGTTTAATTGACTGTTTCAGCGTGGTACCACATTACTACGTGATACAATCCAGAAACAGCCCGGGATCTAGCCATGAAGTATGAGAAATATGCGAAAGTATGAGCCTGATGAGGGCAAATCCTAGACCTAACCCAAACCTAACATGAATTATTCTCTAAAATATTGATCGAAACCAGGTTTAATTGACTGTTTCAGTGTGGTACCACATTACTATGTGATCCAAACCAGTAAAAACCCAGGATCCGTTCAATAAGTATGTGAAGAATGCGAAAGTATGAGTCTGATGAGTGAAAATCCTCGGCCTAACCTAGACCTAACATGCGTTATCCTTAAAAATATTGATCGAAACCATGTTTAATCGACTGTTTCAGTGTGGTACCACATTACTACGTGATCCAAACCAGAAAAAAACCCAGGATCTGTTCAACAAGTATGTGAAGTATGCGAAAGTATGAGCCTGATGAGCGCAAATCCTACACCTATCCCAGACCTAATTTGCGTTGTCCTCTAAGATATTGATGGAAACCAGGTTTAATTGACTGTTTCAGTGTTGTACTTCGTTACTACGTGATGCAATCCAGAAAAAGCCCAGGATCTAGCCATCAAGTATGAGAAATATGCGAAAGTATGAGCCTGATGAGGGCGAATCCCAGACCTATCCCAGACCTAACATGCGTTGTCCTCTAAAATATCTATCAAGACCAGGTTTAATTGATTGTTTCGGTGTGGTGCCACATTACTACGTGAACCATACCAGAAAAAAACCAGGATCCGTTCAACAAGTATCTGAAGAATGCGAAAATATGAGTCTGATGAGTGAAAATTTCAGGGCTAACCTAGACCTAACATGCATTATCCTCTAAAATATTGATCCAAACCAGGTTTAGTGGACTGTTTCAGTGTGGTACCACTTTACTACGTGATCCAAAGCGGAAAAAACCCTCGATCAGGTCAACATGTATGTTAAAACTGCGAAAGTATGACCCTGACGATGGCAAATCCCAGGCCTAACCTAGACCTAACATGCGTTATCCTCAAAAATATTAATCGAAACCAGGTTTAATCGACTGTTTCAGTGTGGTCCCACATTACTACGTGATCCAAACCAGAAAAAGCCCAGGATCTAGCCATCAAGTATGAGAGATTTGCGAAAGAATGAGCCTGATGAGAGCAAACCCCAGAACTAACCCAGACCTAACATGAATTATTCTCTAAAATATTGATCGAAACCAGGTTTAATTGACTGTTTCAGTGTGGTACCACATTACTACGTGATCCAATCCAGTAATAGCCCAGGATCCAGCCATGAAGTATGAGAAATATGCCAAAGTATGAGCCTGATGTGGGCAAATCCTAGACCTAACCCAGACCTAACATGCGTTATCCTCTAAAATATTTATCAAGACCAGGTTTAATTGATTATTTCAGTGTGGTACCACATTACTACGTGATCCAATGCAGAAAAAACCCTCGATCAGGTCAACATGCATATTAAAACTGCGAAAGTATGAGTCTGATGAGTGAAAATCCCAGGCCTAACCTAGACCTAACATGGGTCATCCTCAAAAATATTGATCGGAACCTGGTATAATCGACTGCTTCAGTGTGGTACCACATTACTACGTGACACAAACCAGAAAAAACCCAGGATCTGTTCAACAAGTATGTGAAAAACGCGAAAGTATGAGCCTGAATAGGGCAAATCCCAGACCTATCCCAGACCAAACTTGCGTTATCCTCTAAAATATTGATCGAAACCAGGTTTAATCGACTGTTTCAGTGTGGTACCACATTGCTACGTGATCCAAACCAGAAAAAACCCAGGATCTGTTCAACAAGTATGTGAAAAACGCGAAAGTATGAGCCTGTTGAGGGCGAATCCCAGACCTATCCCAGACCTAACTTGCGTTATCCTCTAAAATATTGATCGAAACGAGGTTTAATTGACTGTTTCAGCGTGGTACCACATTACTACGTGATACAATCCAGAAACAGCCCGGGATCTAGCCATGAAGTATGAGAAATATGCGAAAGTATGAGCCTGATGAGGGCAAATCCTAGACCTAACCCAAACCTAACATGCGTTATCTTCTAAAATATTGATCCAAACCGGGTTTAGTGGACTGCTTCAGTGTGGTACCACTTTACTACGTGATCCAAAGCGGAAAAAACCCTCGATCAGGTCAACATGTATGTTAAAACTGCGAAAGTATGACCCTGACGATGGCAAATCCCAGGCCTAACCTAGACCTAACATGCGTTGTCCTCTAAAATATTGATGGAAACCAGGTTTAATTGACTGTTTCAGTGTGGTACCACATTACTATGTGATCCAAACCAGAAAAAACCCAGGATCTGTTCAACAAGTATGTGAAAAACGCGAAAGTATGAGCCTGAATAGGGCAAATCCCAGACCTATCCCAGACCAAACTTGCGTTATCCTCTAAAATATTGATCGAAACCAGGTTTAATCGAGTGTTTCAGTGTGGTACCACATTGCTACGTGATCCAAACCAGAAAAAACCCAGGATCAGTTCAACAAGGATGTGAAAAACGCGAAAGTATGAGCCTGTTGAGGGCGAATCCCAGACCTAGCCCAGACCTAACTTGCGTTATCCTCTAAAATAATGATCGAAACGAGGTTTAATTGACTGTTTCAGCGTGGTACCACATAACTACGTGATACAATCCAGAAACAGCCCGGGATCTAGCCATGAAGTATGAGAAATATGCGAAAGTATGAGCCTGATGAGGGCAAATCCTAGACCTAACCCAAACCTAACATGCGTTATCCTCTGAAATATTGATCCAAACCGGGTTTAATGGACTGCTTCAGTGTGGTACCACTTTACTACGTCATCCAAAGCGGAAAAAACCCTCGATCGAGTCAACATGTATGTTAAAACCGCGAAAGTATGACCCAGACGAGGGCAAATCCCAGGCCTAACCTAGACCTAACATGCGTTGTCCTCTAAAATATTGATGGAAACCAGGTTTAATTGACTGTTTCAGTGTGGTACCACATTGCTAGGTGATCCAAACCAGAAAAAACCCAGGATCAGTTCAACAAGTATGTGAAAAACGCGAAAGTATGAGCCTGTTGAGGGCGAATCCCAGACCTATCCCAGACCTAACTTGCGTTATCCTCTAAAATATTGATCGAAACGAGGTTTAATTGACTGTTTCAGCGTGGTACCACATTACTACGTGATACAATCCAGAAACAGCCCGGGATCTAGCCATGAAGTATGAGAAATATGCGAAAGTATGAGCCTGATGAGGGCAAATCCTAGACCTAACCCAAACCTAACATGCGTTATCCTCTAAAATATTGATCCAAACCGGGTTTAATGGACTGGTTCAGTGTGGTACCACTTTACTACGTGATCCAAAGCGGAAAAAACCCTCGATCAGGTCAACATGTATGTTAAAACTGCGAAAGTATGACCCTGACGAGGGCAAATCCCAGGCCTAACCTAGACCTAACATGCGTTGTCCTCTAAAATATTGATGGAAACCAGGTTTAATTGACTGTTTCAGTGTTGTACTTCATTACTACGTGATGCAATCCAGAAAAAGCCCAGGATCTAGACATCAAGTATGAGAAATATGCGAAAGAATGAGCCTGATGAGAGCAAATGCCAGACCAAACCTAGACCTAACTTGAATTATTCTCTAAAATATTGATCGAACCCAGGTTTAATTGACTGTTTCAGTGTGGTACCACATTACTATGTGATCCAAACCAGAAAAAACCCAGGATCTGTTCAACAAGTATGTGAAAAACGCGAAAGTATGAGCCTGAATAGGGCAAATCCCAGACCTATCCCAGACCAAACTTGCGTTATCCTCTAAAATATTGATCGAAACCAGGTTTAATCGACTGTTTCAGTGTGGTACCACATTGCTACGTGATCCAAACCAGAAAAAACCCAGGATCAGTTCAACAAGTATGTGAAAAACGCGAAAGTATGAGCCTGTTGAGGGCGAATCCCAGACCTATCCCAGACCTAACTTGCGTTATCCTCTAAAATATTGATCGAAACGAGGTTTAATTGACTGTTTCAGCGTGGTACCACATTACTACGTGATACAATCCAGAAACAGCCCGGGATCTAGCCATGAAGTATGAGAAATATGCGAAAGTATGAGCCTGATGAGGGTAAATCCTAGACCTAACCCAAACCTAACATGCGTTATCCTCTAAAATATTGATCCAAACCGGGTTTAATGGACTGCTTCAGTGTGGTACCACTTTACTACGTGATCCAAAGTGGAAAAAACCCTCGATCGGGTCAACATGTATGTTAAAACAGCGAAAGTATGACCCAGACGAGGGCAAATCCCAGGCCTAACCTAGACCTAACATGCGTTGTCCTCTAAAATATTGATGGAAACCAGGTTTAATTGACTGTTTCAGTGTTGTACTTCATTACTACGTGATGCAATCCAGAAAAAGCCCAGGATCTAGGCATCAAGTATGAGAAATATGCGAAAGAATGAGCCTGATGAGAGCAAATCCCAGACCAAACCTAGACCTAACATGAATTATTCTCTAAAATATTGATCGAACCCAGGGTTAATTGACTGTTTCAGTGTGGTACCACATTACTATGTGATCCAAACCAGAAAAAACCAAGGATCTGTACAACAAGTATGTGAAAAACGCGAAAGTATGAGCCTGAATAGGGCAAATCCCAGGCCTATCCCAGACCAAACTTGCGTTATCCTCTAAAATATTGATCGAAACCAGGTTTAATCGACTGTTTCAGTGTGGTACCACATTGCTACGTGTTCCAAACCAGAAAAAACCCAGGATCAGTTCAACAAGTATGTCAAAAACGCGAAAGTATGAGCCTGTTGAGGGCGAATCCCAGACCTATCCCAGACCTAACTTGCGTTATCCTCTAAAATATTGATCGAAACGAGGTATAATTGACTGTTTCAGCGTGGTACCACATTACTACGTGATACAATCCAGAAACAGCCCGGGATCTAGCCATGAAGTATGAGAAATATGCGAAAGTATGAGCCTGATGAGGGCAAATCCTAGACCTAACCCAAACCTAACATGCGTTATCCTCTGAAATATTGATCCAAACCGGGTTTAATGGACTGCTTCAGTGTGGTACCACTTTACTACGTGATCCAAAGCGGAAAAAACTCTCGATCGAGTCAACATGTATGTTAAAACCGCGAAAGTATGACCCAGACGAGGGCAAATCCCAGGCCTAACCTAGACCTAACATGCGTTGTCCTGTAAAATATTGATGGAAACCAGGTTTAATTGACTGTTTCAGTGTTGTACTTCATTACTACGTGATGCAATCCGGAAAAAGCCCAGGATCTAGACATCAAGTATGAGAAATATGCGAAAGAATGAGCCTGATGAGAGCAAATCCCAGACCAAACCTAGACCTAACATGAATTATTCTCTAAAATATTGATCGAACCCAGGTTTAATTGACTGTTTCAGTGTGGTACCACATTACTATGTGATCCAAACCAGAAAAAACCCAGGATCTGTTCAACATGTATGTGAAAAACGCGAAAGTATGAGCCTGTTGAGGGCGAATCCCAGACCTATCCCAGACCTAACTTGCGTTATCCTCTAAAATATTGATCGAAACGAGGTTTAATTGACTGTTTCAGCGTGGTACCACATTACTACGTGATACAATCCAGAAACAGCCCGGGATCTAGCCATGAAGTATGAGAAATATGCGAAAGTATGAGCCTGATGAGGGCAAATCCTAGACCTAACCCAAACCTAACATGAATTATTCTCTAAAATATTGATCGAAACCAGGTTTAATTGACTGTTTCAGTGTGGTACCACATTACTATGTGATCCAAACCAGTAAAAACCCAGGATCCGTTCAATAAGTATGTGAAGAATGCGAAAGTATGAGTCTGATGAGTGAAAATCCTCGGCCTAACCTAGACCTAACATGCGTTATCCTTAAAAATATTGATCGAAACCATGTTGAATCGACTGTTTCAGTGTGGTACCACATTACTACGTGATCCAAACCAGAAAAAAACCCAGGATCTGTTCAACAAGTATGTGAAGTATGCGAAAGTATGAGCCTGATGAGCGCAAATCCTACACCTATCCCAGACCTAATTTGCGTTGTCCTCTAAGATATTGATGGAAACCAGGTTTAATTGACTGTTTCAGTGTTGTACTTCGTTACTACGTGATGCAATCCAGAAAAAGCCCAGGATCTAGCCATCAAGTATGAGAAATATGCGAAAGTATGAGCCTGATGAGGGCGAATCCCAGACCTATCCCAGACCTAACATGCGTTGTCCTCTGAAATATTGATCCAAACCGGGTTTAATGGACTGCTTCAGTGTGGTACCACTTTACTACGTGATCCAAAGCGGAAAAAACCCTCGATCGAGTCAACATGTATGTTAAAACCGCGAAAGTATGACCCAGACGAGGGCAAATCCCAGGCCTAACCTAGACCTAACATGCGTTGTCCTCTAAAATATTGATGGAAACCAGGTTTAATTGACTGTTTCAGTGTTGTACTTCATTACTACGTGATGCAATCCGGAAAAAGCCCAGGATCTAGACATCAAGTATGAGAAATATGCGAAAGAATGAGCCTGATGAGAGCAAATCCCAGACCAAACCTAGACCTAACATGAATTATTCTCTAAAATATTGATCGAACCCAGGTTTAATTGACTGTTTCAGTGTGGTACCACATTACTATGTGATCCAAACCAGAAAAAACCCAGGATCTGTTCAACAAGTATGTGAAAAACGCGAAAGTATGAGCCTGTTGAGGGCGAATCCCAGACCTATCCCAGACCTAACTTGCGTTATCCTCTAAAATATTGATCGAAACGAGGTTTAATTGACTGTTTCAGCGTGGTACCACATTACTACGTGATACAATCCAGAAACAGCCCGGGATCTAGCCATGAAGTATGAGAAATATGCGAAAGTATGAGCCTGATGAGGGCAAATCCTAGACCTAACCCAAGCCTAACATGAATTATTCTCTAAAATATTGATCGAAACCAGGTTTAATTGACTGTTTCAGTGTGGTACCACATTACTATGTGATCCAAACCAGTAAAAACCCAGGATCCGTTCAATAAGTATGTGAAGAATGCGAAAGTATGAGTCTGATGAGTGAAAATCCTCGGCCTAACCTAGACCTAACATGCGTTATCCTTAAAAATATTGATCGAAACCATGTTTAATCGACTGTTTCAGTGTGGTACCACATTACTACGTGATCCAAACCAGAAAAAAACCCAGGATCTGTTCAACAAGTATGTGAAGTATGCGAAAGTATGAGCCTGATGAGCGCAAATCCTACACCTATCCCAGACCTAATTTGCGTTGTCCTCTAAGATATTGATGGAAACCAGGTTTAATTGACTGTTTCAGTGTTGTACTTCGTTACTACGTGATGCAATCCAGAAAAAGCCCAGGATCTAGCCATCAAGTATGAGAAATATGCGAAAGTATGAGCCTGATGAGGGCGAATCCCAGACCTATCCCAGACCTAACATGCGTTGTCCTCTAAAATATCTATCAAGACCAGGTTTAATTGATTGTTTCGGTGTGGTGCCACATTACTACGTGAACCATACCAGAAAAAAACCAGGATCCGTTCAACAAGTATCTGAAGAATGCGAAAATATGAGTCTGATGAGTGAAAATTTCAGGGCTAACCTAGACCTAACATGCATTATCCTCTAAAATATTGATCCAAACCAGGTTTAGTGGACTGTTTCAGTGTGGTACCACTTTACTACGTGATCCAAAGCGGAAAAAACCCTCGATCAGGTCAACATGTATGTTAAAACTGCGAAAGTATGACCCTGACGATGGCAAATCCCAGGCCTAACCTAGACCTAACATGCGTTATCCTCAAAAATATTAATCGAAACCAGGTTTAATCGACTGTTTCAGTGTGGTCCCACATTACTACGTTATCCAAACCAGAAAAAGCCCAGGATCTAGCCATCAAGTATGAGAGATTTGCGAAAGAATGAGCCTGATGAGAGCAAACCCCAGAACTAACCCAGACCTAACATGAATTATTCTCTAAAATATTGATCGAAACCAGGTTTAATTGACTGTTTCAGTGTGGTACCACATTACTACGTGATCCAATCCAGTAATAGCCCAGGATCCAGCCATGAAGTATGAGAAATATGCCAAAGTATGAGCCTGATGTGGGCAAATCCTAGACCTAACCCAGACCTAACATGCGTTATCCTCTAAAATATTTATCAAGACCAGGTTTAATTGATTATTTCCGTGTGGTACCACATTACTACGTGATCCAATGCAGAAAAAACCCTCGATCAGGTCAACATGCATATTAAAACTGCGAAAGTATGAGTCTGATGAGTGAAAATCCCAGGCCTAACCTAGACCTAACATGGGTCATCCTCAAAAATATTGATCGAAACCTGGTATAATCGACTGCTTCAGTGTGGTACCACATTACTACGTGACACAAACCAGAAAAAACCCAGGATCTGTTCAACAAGTATGTGAAAAACGCGAAAGTATGAGCCTGAATAGGGCAAATCCCAGACCTATCCCAGACCAAACTTGCGTTATCCTCTAAAATATTGATCGAAACCAGGTTTAATCGACTGTTTCAGTGTGGTACCACATTGCTACGTGATCCAAACCAGAAAAAACCCAGGATCTGTTCAACAAGTATGTGAAAAACGCGAAAGTATGAGCCTGTTGAGGGCGAATCCCAGACCTGTCCCAGACCTAACTTGCGTTATCCTCTAAAATATTGATCGAAACGAGGTTTAATTGACTGTTTCAGCGTGGTACCACATTACTACGTGATACAATCCAGAAACAGCCCGGGATCTAGCCATGAAGTATGAGAAATATGCGAAAGTATGAGCCTGATGAGGGCAAATCCTAGACCTAACCCAAACCTAACATGCGTTATCCTCTAAAATATTGATCCAAACCGGGTTTAGTGGACTGCTTCAGTGTGGTACCACTTTACTACGTGATCCAAAGCGGAAAAAACCCTCGATCAGGTCAACATGTATGTTAAAACTGCGAAAGTATGACCCTGACGATGGCAAATCCCAGGCCTAACCTAGACCTAACATGCGTTGTCCTCTAAAATATTGATCGAAACCAGGTTTAATTGACTGTTTCAGTGTGGTACCACATTACTATGTGATCCAAACCAGAAAAAACCCAGGATCTGTTCAACAAGTATGTGAAAAACGCGAAAGTATGAGCCTGAATAGGGCAAATCCCAGACCTATCCCAGACCAAACTTGCGTTATCCTCTAAAATATTGATCGAAACCAGGTTTAATCGACTGTTTCAGTGTGGTACCACATTGCTACGTGATCCAAACCAGAAAAAACCCAGGATCAGTTCAACAAGTATGTGAAAAACGCGAAAGTATGAGCCTGTTGAGGGCGAATCCCAGACCTAGCCCAGACCTAACTTGCGTTATCCTCTAAAATATTGATCGAAACGAGGTTTAATTGACTGTTTCAGCGTGGTACCACATAACTACGTGTTACAATCCAGAAACAGCCCGGGATCTAGCCATGAAGTATGAGAAATATGCGAAAGTATGAGCCTGATGAGGGCAAATCCTAGACCTAACCCAAACCTAACATGCGTTATCCTCTAAAATATTGATCCAAACCGGGTTTAATGGTCTGCTTCAGTGTGGTACCACTTTACTACGTGATCCAAAGCGGAAAAAACCCTCGATCGGGTCAACATGTATGTTAAAACTGCGAAAGTATGAACCTGACGAGGGCAAATCCCAGGCCTAACCTAGACCTAACATGCGTTGTCCTCTAAAATATTGATGGAATACAGGTTTAATTGACTGTTTCAGTGTTGTACTTCATTACTACGTGATGCAATCCAGGAAAAGCCCAGGATCTAGACATCAAGTATGAGAAATATGCCAAAGAATGAGCCTGATGAGAGCAAATCCCGGACCAAACCTAGACCTAACATGAATTATTCTCTAAAATATTGATCGAAACCAGGTTTAATTGACTGTTTCAGTGTGGTACCACATTACTATGTGATCCAAACCAGTAAAAACCCAGGATCCGTTCAATAAGTATCTGAAGAATGCGAAAATATGAGTCGGATGAGTGAAAATTTCAGGGCTAACCTAGACCTAACATGCATTATCCTCTAAAATATTGATCCAAACCAGGTTTAGTGGACTGTTTCAGTGTGACACCACCTTACTACGTGATCCAAAGCAGGGCTAACCCTCGATCAGGTCAACATGTATGTTAGAACTGCGAAAGTATGACCCTGATGAGGGCAAATCCCAGGCCTAACCTAGACCTAACATGAATTATTCTCTAAAATATTGATCGAAACCAGGTTTAATTGACTGTTTCAGTTTTGTACTTCATTACTACGTGATCCAAACCAGAAAAAGCCCAGGATCTAGCCATCAAGTATGAGAAATATGCCAAAGTATGAGCCTGATGTGGGCAAATCCTAGACCTAACCCAGACCTAACATGCGTTATCCTCTAAAATATTTATCAAGACCAGGTTTAATTGATTATTTCAGTGTGGCACCACATTACTACGTGATCCAATGCAAAATAAACCCTCGATCAGGTCAACATGCATGTTAAAACTGCGAAAGTATGAGCCTGATGAGGGCAAATCCTAGACCTAACCCAAACCTAACATGCGTTATCCTCAAAAATATTAATCGAAACCAGGTTTAATCGACTGTTTCAGTGTGGTCCCACATTACTACGTGATCCAAACCAGAAAAAACCCGGGATCCGTTCAACAAGTATGTGAAGAATGCGAAAGTATGAGTCTGATGAGTGAAAATCCCAGGCCTAACCTAGACCTAACATGGGTCATCCTCAAAAATATTGATCGAAACCAGGTTTAATTGACTGCTTCAGTGTGGTACCACATTACTACGTGATCCAATGCAGAAAAAACCCTCGATCAGGTCAACATGCATGTTAAAACTGCGAAAGTATGAGCCTGATGGGGGCAAATCCCAGACCTATCCCAGACCAAACTTGCGTTATCCTCTAAAATATTGATCGAAACCAGGTTTAATCGACTGTTTCAGTGTGGTACCACATTGCTACGTGATCCAAACCAGAAAAAACCCAGGATCTGTTCAACAAGTATGTGAAAAACGCGAAAGTATGAGCCTGTTGAGGGCGAATCCCAGACCTATCCCAGACCTAACTTGCGTTATCCTCTAAAATATTGATCGAAACGAGGTTTAATTGACCGTTTCAGCGTGGTACCACATTACTACGTGATACAATCCAGAAACAGCCCGGGATCTAGCCATGAAGTATGAGAAATATGCGAAAGTATGAGCCTGATGAGGGCAAATCCTAGACCTAACCCAAACCTAACATGCGTTATCCTCTAAAATATTGATCCAAACCGGGTTTAGTGGACTGCTTCAGTGTGGTACCACTTTACTACGTGATCCAAAGCGGAAAAAACCCTCGACCAGGTCAACATGTATGTTAAAACTGCGAAAGTATGACCCTGACGATGGCAAATCCCAGGCCTAACCTAGACCTAACATGCGTTGTCCTCTAAAATATTGATGGAAACCAGGTTTAATTGACTGTTTCAGTGTGGTACCACATTACTAGGTGATCCAAACCAGAAAAAACCCAGGATCTGTTCAACAAGTATGTGAAAAACGCGAAAGTATGAGCCTGAATAGGGCAAATCCCAGACCTATCCCAGACCAAACTTGCATTATCCTCTAAAATATTGATCGAAACCAGGTTTAATCGACTGTTTCAGTGTGGTACCACATTGCTACGTGATCCAAACCAGAAAAAACCCAGGATCAGTTCAACAAGTATGTGAAAAACGCGAAAGTATGAGCCTGTTGAGGGCGAATCCCAGACCTAGCCCAGACCTAACTTGCGTTATCCTCTAAAATATTGATCGAAACGAGGTTTAATTGACTGTTTCAGCGTGGTACCACATTACTACGTGATACAATCCAGAAACAGCCCGGGATCTAGCCATGAAGTATGAGAAATATGCGAAAGTATGAGCCTGATGAGGGCAAATCCCAGGCCTAACCTAGACCTAACATGCGTTGTCCTCTAAAATATTGATGGAATCCAGGTTTAATTGACTGTTTCAGTGTTGTACTTCATTACTACGTGATGCAATCCAGGAAAAGCCCAGGATCTAGACATCAAGTATGAGAAATATGCCAAAGAATGAGCCTGATGAGAGCAAATCCCGGACCAAACCTAGACCTAACATGAATTATTCTCTAAAATATTGATCGAAACCAGGTTTAATTGACTGTTTCAGTTTTGTACTTCATTACTACGTGATGCAATCCAGAAAAAGCCCAGGATCTAGCCATCAAGTATGAGAGATATGCGAAAGAATGACCCTGATGAGAGCAAACCCCAGAACTAACCCAGACCTGACATGAATTATTCTCTAAAATATTGTTCGAAACCAGGTTTAATTGACTGTTTCAGTGTGGTACCACATTACTACGTGATCCAATCCAGTAATAGCCCAGGATCCAGCCATGAAGTATGAGAAATATGCGAAAGTATGAGCCTGATGTGGGCAAATCCTAGACCTAACCCAGACCTAACATGCGTTATCCTCTAAAATATTTATCAAGACCAGGTTTAATTGATTATTTCAGTGTGGTACCACATTACTACGTGATCCAATGCAGAAAAAACCCTCGATCAGGTCAACATGCATGTTAAAACTGCGAAAGTATGAGCCTGATGAGGGCAAATCCCAGACCTATCCCAGACCTAACATGCGTTATCCTCAAAAAAATTAATCGAAACCAGGTTTAATCGACTGTTTCAGTGTGGTCCCACACTACTACGTGATCCAAACCAGAAAAAACCCAGGATCCGTTCAACAAGTATGTGAAGAATGCGAAAGTATGAGTCTGATGAGTGAAAATCCCAGGCCTAACCCAGACCTAACATGCGTCATCCTCAAAAATATTGATCGAAACCTGGTATAATCGACTGCTTCAGTGTGGTACCACATTACTACGTGACACAAACCAGAAAAAACCCAGGATCTGTTCAACAAGTATGTGAAAAACGCGAAAGTATGAGCCTGAATAGGGCAAATCCCAGACCTATCCCAGACCAAACTTGCGTTATCCTCTAAAACATTGATCGAAACAAGGTTTAATCGACTGTTTCAGTGTGGTACCACATTGCTACGTGATCCAAACCAGAAAAAACCCAGGATCAGTTCAACAAGTATGTGAAAAACGCGAAAGTATGAGCCTGTTGAGGGCGAATCCCAGACCTATCCCAGACCTAACTTGCGTTATCCTCTAAAATATTGATCGAAACGAGGTTTAATTGGCTGCTTCAGCGTGGTACCACATTACTACGTGATACAATCCAGAAACAGCCCGGGATCTAGCCATGAAGTATGAGAAATATGCGAAAGTATGAGCCTGATGAGGGCAAGTCCTAGACCTAACCCAAACCTAACATGCGTTATCCTCTAAAATATTGATCCATACCGGGCTTAATGGACTGCTTCAGTGTGGTACCACTTTACTACGTGATCCAAGGCGGAAAAAACCCTCGATCAGGTCAACATGTATGTTAAAACTGCGAAAGTATGACCCTGACGAGGGCAAATCCCAGGCCTAACCTAGACCTAACATGCGTTGTCCTCTAAAATATTGATGGAAACCAGGTTTAATTGACTGTTTCAGTGTTGTTCTTCATAACTACGTGATGCAATCCAGAAAATGCCCAGGATCTAGACATCAAGTATGAGAAATATGCGAAAGAATGAGCCTGATGAGAGCAAATCCCAGACCAAACCTAGACCTAACATGAATTATTCTCTAAAATATTGATCGAAACCAGGTTTAATCGACTGTTTCAGTGTGGTACCACATTACTACGTGATCCTAACCAGAAAAAAACCCAGGATCTGTTCAACAAGTATGTGAAAAACGCGAAAGTATGAGCCTGAATAGGGCAAATCCCAGACCTATCCCAGACCAAACTTGCATTATCCTCTAAAATATTGATCGAAACCAGGTTTAATTGACTGTTTCAGTGTGGTACCACATTACTATGTGATCCAAACCAGTAAAAACCCAGGATCCGTTCAATAAGTATCTGAAGAATGCGAAAATATGAGTCGGATGAGTGAAAATTTCAGGGCTAACCTAGACCTAACATGCATTATCCTCTAAAATATTGATCCAAACCAGGTTTAGTGGACTGTTTCAGTGTGACACCACCTTACTACGTGATCCAAAGCAGGGCTAACCCTCGATCAGGTCAACATGTATGTTAGAACTGCGAAAGTATGACCCTGATGAGGGCAAATCCCAGGCCTAACCTAGACCTAACATGAATTATTCTCTAAAATATTGATCGAAACCAGGTTTAATTGACTGTTTCAGTTTTGTACTTCATTACTACGTGATCCAAACCAGAAAAAGCCCAGGATCTAGCCATCAAGTATGAGAAATATGCCAAAGTATGAGCCTGATGTGGGCAAATCCTAGACCTAACCCAGACCTAACATGCGTTATCCTCTAAAATATTTATCAAGACCAGGTTTAATTGATTATTTCAGTGTGGCACCACATTACTACGTGATCCAATGCAAAATAAACCCTCGATCAGGTCAACATGCATGTTAAAACTGCGAAAGTATGAGCCTGATGAGGGCAAATCCTAGACCTAACCCAAACCTAACATGCGTTATCCTCAAAAATATTAATCGAAACCAGGTTTAATCGACTGTTTCAGTGTGGTCCCACATTACTACGTGATCCAAACCAGAAAAAACCCGGGATCCGTTCAACAAGTATGTGAAGAATGCGAAAGTATGAGTCTGATGAGTGAAAATCCCAGGCCTAACCTAGACCTAACATGGGTCATCCTCAAAAATATTGATCGAAACCAGGTTTAATTGACTGCTTCAGTGTGGTACCACATTACTACGTGATCCAATGCAGAAAAAACCCTCGATCAGGTCAACATGCATGTTAAAACTGCGAAAGTATGAGCCTGATGGGGGCAAATCCCAGACCTATCCCAGACCAAACTTGCGTTATCCTCTAAAATATTGATCGAAACCAGGTTTAATCGACTGTTTCAGTGTGGTACCACATTGCTACGTGATCCAAACCAGAAAAAACCCAGGATCTGTTCAACAAGTATGTGAAAAACGCGAAAGTATGAGCCTGTTGAGGGCGAATCCCAGACCTATCCCAGACCTAACTTGCGTTATCCTCTAAAATATTGATCGAAACGAGGTTTAATTGACCGTTTCAGCGTGGTACCACATTACTACGTGATACAATCCAGAAACAGCCCGGGATCTAGCCATGAAGTATGAGAAATATGCGAAAGTATGAGCCTGATGAGGGCAAATCCTAGACCTAACCCAAACCTAACATGCGTTATCCTCTAAAATATTGATCCAAACCGGGTTTAGTGGACTGCTTCAGTGTGGTACCACTTTACTACGTGATCCAAAGCGGAAAAAACCCTCGACCAGGTCAACATGTATGTTAAAACTGCGAAAGTATGACCCTGACGATGGCAAATCCCAGGCCTAACCTAGACCTAACATGCGTTGTCCTCTAAAATATTGATGGAAACCAGGTTTAATTGACTGTTTCAGTGTGGTACCACATTACTAGGTGATCCAAACCAGAAAAAACCCAGGATCTGTTCAACAAGTATGTGAAAAACGCGAAAGTATGAGCCTGAATAGGGCAAATCCCAGACCTATCCCAGACCAAACTTGCATTATCCTCTAAAATATTGATCGAAACCAGGTTTAATCGACTGTTTCAGTGTGGTACCACATTGCTACGTGATCCAAACCAGAAAAAACCCAGGATCAGTTCAACAAGTATGTGAAAAACGCGAAAGTATGAGCCTGTTGAGGGCGAATCCCAGACCTAGCCCAGACCTAACTTGCGTTATCCTCTAAAATATTGATCGAAACGAGGTTTAATTGACTGTTTCAGCGTGGTACCACATTACTACGTGATACAATCCAGAAACAGCCCGGGATCTAGCCATGAAGTATGAGAAATATGCGAAAGTATGAGCCTGATGAGGGCAAATCCCAGGCCTAACCTAGACCTAACATGCGTTGTCCTCTAAAATATTGATGGAATCCAGGTTTAATTGACTGTTTCAGTGTTGTACTTCATTACTACGTGATGCAATCCAGGAAAAGCCCAGGATCTAGACATCAAGTATGAGAAATATGCCAAAGAATGAGCCTGATGAGAGCAAATCCCGGACCAAACCTAGACCTAACATGAATTATTCTCTAAAATATTGATCGAAACCAGGTTTAATTGACTGTTTCAGTTTTGTACTTCATTACTACGTGATGCAATCCAGAAAAAGCCCAGGATCTAGCCATCAAGTATGAGAGATATGCGAAAGAATGACCCTGATGAGAGCAAACCCCAGAACTAACCCAGACCTGACATGAATTATTCTCTAAAATATTGTTCGAAACCAGGTTTAATTGACTGTTTCAGTGTGGTACCACATTACTACGTGATCCAATCCAGTAATAGCCCAGGATCCAGCCATGAAGTATGAGAAATATGCGAAAGTATGAGCCTGATGTGGGCAAATCCTAGACCTAACCCAGACCTAACATGCGTTATCCTCTAAAATATTTATCAAGACCAGGTTTAATTGATTATTTCAGTGTGGTACCACATTACTACGTGATCCAATGCAGAAAAAACCCTCGATCAGGTCAACATGCATGTTAAAACTGCGAAAGTATGAGCCTGATGAGGGCAAATCCCAGACCTATCCCAGACCTAACATGCGTTATCCTCAAAAAAATTAATCGAAACCAGGTTTAATCGACTGTTTCAGTGTGGTCCCACACTACTACGTGATCCAAACCAGAAAAAACCCAGGATCCGTTCAACAAGTATGTGAAGAATGCGAAAGTATGAGTCTGATGAGTGAAAATCCCAGGCCTAACCCAGACCTAACATGCGTCATCCTCAAAAATATTGATCGAAACCTGGTATAATCGACTGCTTCAGTGTGGTACCACATTACTACGTGACACAAACCAGAAAAAACCCAGGATCTGTTCAACAAGTATGTGAAAAACGCGAAAGTATGAGCCTGAATAGGGCAAATCCCAGACCTATCCCAGACCAAACTTGCGTTATCCTCTAAAACATTGATCGAAACAAGGTTTAATCGACTGTTTCAGTGTGGTACCACATTGCTACGTGATCCAAACCAGAAAAAACCCAGGATCAGTTCAACAAGTATGTGAAAAACGCGAAAGTATGAGCCTGTTGAGGGCGAATCCCAGACCTATCCCAGACCTAACTTGCGTTATCCTCTAAAATATTGATCGAAACGAGGTTTAATTGGCTGCTTCAGCGTGGTACCACATTACTACGTGATACAATCCAGAAACAGCCCGGGATCTAGCCATGAAGTATGAGAAATATGCGAAAGTATGAGCCTGATGAGGGCAAGTCCTAGACCTAACCCAAACCTAACATGCGTTATCCTCTAAAATATTGATCCATACCGGGCTTAATGGACTGCTTCAGTGTGGTACCACTTTACTACGTGATCCAAGGCGGAAAAAACCCTCGATCAGGTCAACATGTATGTTAAAACTGCGAAAGTATGACCCTGACGAGGGCAAATCCCAGGCCTAACCTAGACCTAACATGCGTTGTCCTCTAAAATATTGATGGAAACCAGGTTTAATTGACTGTTTCAGTGTTGTTCTTCATAACTACGTGATGCAATCCAGAAAATGCCCAGGATCTAGACATCAAGTATGAGAAATATGCGAAAGAATGAGCCTGATGAGAGCAAATCCCAGACCAAACCTAGACCTAACATGAATTATTCTCTAAAATATTGATCGAAACCAGGTTTAATCGACTGTTTCAGTGTGGTACCACATTACTACGTGATCCTAACCAGAAAAAAACCCAGGATCTGTTCAACAAGTATGTGAAAAACGCGAAAGTATGAGCCTGAATAGGGCAAATCCCAGACCTATCCCAGACCAAACTTGCATTATCCTCTAAAATATTGATCGAAACCAGGTTTAATCGACTGTTTCAGTGTGGTACCACATTGCTACGTGATCCAAACCAGAAAAAACCCAGGATCAGTTCAATATTGATTGAAACGAGGTTTAATTGACTGTTTCAGCGTGGTACCACATTACTACGTGATACAATCCAGAAACAGCCCGGGATCTAGCCATGAAGTATGAGAAATATGCGAAAGTATGAGCCTGATGAGGGCAAATCCTAGACCTAACCCAAACCTAACTTGCGCTATCCTCTAAAATATTGATCCAAACCGGGTTTAATGGACTGCTTCAGTGTGGTACCACTTTACTACGTGATCCAAAGCGGAAAAAACCCTCGATCGGGTCAACATGTATGTTAAAACTGCGAAAGTATGAACCTGACGAGGGCAAATCCCAGGCCTAACCTAGACCTAACATGCGTTGTCCTCTAAAATATTGATGGAATCCAGGTTTAATTGACTGTTTCAGTGTTGTACTTCATTACTACGTGATGCAATCCAGGAAAAGCTCAGGATCTAGACATCAAGTATGAGAAATATGCCAAAGAATGAGCCTGATGAGAGCAAATCCCGGACCAAACCTAGACCTAACATGAATTATTCTCTAAAATATTGATCGAAACCAGGTTTAATTGACTGTTTCAGTGTGGTACCACATTACTACGTGATCCAATCCAGTAATAGCCCAGGATCCAGCCATGAAGTATGGGAAATATGCGAAAGCATGAGCCTGATGTGGGCAAATCCTAGACCTAACCCAGACCTAACATGCGTTATCCTCTAAAATATTTATCAAGGCCAGGTTTAATTGATTATTTCAGTGTGGTACCACATTACTACGTGATCCAATGCAGAAAAAACCCTCGATCAGGTCAACATGCATGTTAAAACTGCGAAAGTATGAGCCTGATGAGGGCAAATCCCAGACCTATCCCAGACCTAACATGCGTTATCCTCAAAAATATTAATCGAAACCAGGTTTAATCGACTGTTTCAGTGTGGTCCCACACTACTACGTGATCCAAACCAGAAAAAACCCAGGATCCGTTCAACAAGTATGTGAAGAATGCGAAAGTATGAGTCTGATGAGTGAAAATCCCAGGCCTAACCCAGACCTAACATGCGTCATCCTCAAAAATATTGATCGCAACCTGGTATAATTGACTGCTTCAGTGTGGTACCACATTACTACGTGACACAAACCAGAAAAAACCCAGGATCTGTTCAACAAGTATGTGAAAAACGCGAAAGTATGAGCCTGAATAGGGCAAATCCCAGACCTATCCCAGACCAAACTTGCGTTATCCTCTAAAACATTGATCGAAACCAGGTTTAATCGACTGTTTCAGTGTGGTACCACATTGCTACGTGATCCAAACCAGAAAAAACCCAGGATCAGTTCAACAAGTATGTGAAAAACGCGAAAGTATGAGCCTGTTGAGGGCGAATCCCAGACCTATCCCAGACCTAACTTGCGTTATCCTCTAAAATATTGATCGAAACGAGGTTTAATTGGCTGCTTCAGCGTGGTACCACATTACTACGTGATACAATCCAGAAACAGCCCGGGATCTAGCCATGAAGTATGAGAAATATGCGAAAGTATGAGCCTGATGAGGGCAAGTCCTAGACCTAACCCAAACCTAACATGCGTTATCCTCTAAAATATTGACCCATACCGGGCTTAATGGACTGCTTCAGTGTGGTACCACTTTACTACGTGATCCAAAGCGGAAAAAACCCTCGATCAGGTCAACATGTATGTTAACACTGCGAAAGTATGACCCTGACGAGGGCAAATCCCAGGCCTAACCTAGACCTAACATGCGTTGTCCTCTAAAATATTGATGGAAACCAGGTTTAATTGACTGTTTCAGTGTTGTACTTCATTACTACGTGATGCAATCCAGAAAAAGCCCAGGATCTAGACATCAAGTATGACAAATATGCGAAAGAATGAGCCTGATGAGAGCAAATCCCAGACCAAACCTAGACGTAACATGAATTATTCTCTAAAATATTGATCGAACCCAGGTTTAATTGACTGTTTCAGTGTGGTACCACATTACTATGTGATCCAAACCAGAAAAAACCCAGGATCTGTTCAACAAGTATGTGAAAAACGCGAAAGTATGAGCCTGAATAGGGCAAAACCCAGACCTATCCCAGACCAAACTTGCGTTATCCTCTAAAATATTGATCGAAACCAGGTTTAATCGACTGTTTCAGTGTGGTACCACATTGCTACGTGATCCAAACCAGAAAAAACCCAGGATCAGTTCAACAAGTATGTCAAAAACGCAAAAGTATGAGCCTGTTGAGGGCGAATCCCAGACCTATCCCAGACCTAACTTGCGTTATCCTCTAAAATATTGATCGAAACGAGGTTTAATTGACTGTTTCAGCGTGGTACCACATTACTACGTGATTCAATCCAGAAACAGCCCGGGATCTAGCCATGAAGTATGAGAAATATGCGAAAGTATGAGCCTGATGAGGGCAAATCCTAGACCTAACCCAAACCTAACATGCGTTATCCTCTAAAATATTGATCCAAACCGGGTTTAATGGACTGTTTCAGTGTGGTACCACTTTACTACGTGATCCAAAGCGGAAAAAACCCTCGATCGGGTCAACATGTATGTTAAAACTGCGAAAGTATGACCCTGACGAGGGCAAATCCCAGGCCTAACCTAGACCTAACATGCGTTGTCCTCTAAAATATTGATGGAAACCAGGTTTAATTGACTGTTTCAGTGTTGTTCTTCATAACTACGTGATGCAATCCAGAAAATGCCCAGGATCTAGACATCAAGTATGAGAAATATGCGAAAGAATGAGCCTGATGAGAGCAAATCCCAGACCAAACCTAGACCTAACATGAATTATTCTCTAAAATATTGATCGAAACCAGGTTTAATCGACTGTTTCAGTGTGGTACCACATTACTACGTGATCCTAACCAGAAAAAAACCCAGGATCTGTTCAACAAGTATGTGAAGTATGCGAAAGTATGAGTCTGATGAGGGCAAATCCCAGGCCTAAACTAGACATAACTTGCGTTATCCTCTAAAATAATGATCGAAACCAGGTTTAATTGACTGTTTTAGTTGTGGCACCACTTTACTACGTGATCCAAAGCAGAAAAATCCCTCGATCAGGTCAACATGCATGTTAAAACTGCGAAAGTATGACCCTGATGAGGGCAAATCCTAGACCTAACCCGGACCTAACATGCGTTGTCCTCTAAAATATCTATCAAGACCAGGTTTAATTGATTGTTTCGGTGTGGTACCACATTACTACGTGAACCATACCAGAAAAAACCCAGGATCCGTTCAACAAGTATCTGAAGAATGCGAAAATATGAGTCTGATGAGTGAAAATTTCAGGGCTAACCTAGACCTAACATGCATTATCCTCTAAAATATTGATCCAAACCAGGTTTAGTGGACTGTTTCAGTGTGGTACCACTTTACTACGTGATCCAAAGCAGAAAAAACCCTCGATCAGGTCAACATGTATGTTAGAACTGCGAAAGTATGACCCTGATGAGGGCAAATCCCAGGCCTAACCTAGACCTAACATGAATTATTCTCTAAAGTATTGATCGAAACCAGGTTTAATTGACTGTTTCAGTTTTGTACTTCAATACTACGTGATGCAATCCAGAAAAAGCCCAGGATCTAGCCATCAAGTATGAGAGATATGCGAAAGAATGAGCCTGATGTGGGCAAATCCTAGACCTAACCCAGACCTAACATGCGTTATCCTCTAAAATATTTATCAAGACCAGGTTTAATTGATTGTTTCAGTGTGGTACCACATTGCTACGTGATCCAAACCAGAAAAAACCCAGGATCAGTTCAACAAGTATGTGAAAAACGAGAAAGTATGAGCCTGATGAGGGCGAATCCCAGACCTATCCCAGACCTAACATGCGTCATCCTCTAAGATATTGATGGAAACCAGGTTTAATCGACTGTTCCAGTGTGGTACCACTCTACCACGTGATACAAACCAGAAAAAACCCAGGATCTGTTCAACAAGTATGTGAAAAACGCGAAAGTATGAGCCTGATGAGGGCGAATCACAGACCAAACCTAGACCTAACATGAATTATTCTCTAAAATATTGATCGAAACCAGGTTTAATCGATTGTTTCAGTGTGGTACCACATTGCTACGTGATCCAAACCAGAAAAAACCCAGGATCAGTTCAACAAGTATGTGAAAAACGCGAAAGTATGAGCCTGATGAGGGCGAATCCCAGACCTATCCCAGACCTAACTTTTTTTTTTTTTTTTTTTTTTTTTTGTCGTGGGGAAAATCTTCGAAAGACTCCCTCCCACCTCCTTGGGGAGAGGTGGGAGGGGTGTGTGGGATTCCCCGCGCCCGTACAACGACAGGCGCGGGACCTACCCACTAAAAACCCCACGGTGACCCTTCGGCACGCTTTGGGAGGATACCGGGAATCGCTCGAAGCATTCTTCCGGTATCCTCCCCGTGCCCGCGCTTTCGCCCCCATCCCTCGGGGGGACAATCGGTCCCCCCAGTAGACACACTGCCTCATAGCGGCGGGACGGGGCCACTCCATCCCGCCGCTATCCGTCCCGGGGCCGCGTTTAGTGGCGGCTGCGAGCCCCACCACGCAACCGCCCGCGACCCCGTTTCCACCCCTCGGCGGCCGGGCGTTCATGGCCGCACCAGACCGCCGAGGGTGCCTCCCCTTGCGTCGGACCGGTAGGGGGAGGCACCCCTACCCCCAACCGGTCCGACCCGGCGCCGCCTGCCGGGAGGAGGGTCCCCTCAGGACCCCCCTCCCAGCCTAGGTCATCCGCCACGCCGAAGCGGCCGCCCGCGACGCCTCGCGACCGGGCATCCCAGACCTAACTTGCGTTATCCTCTAAAATATTGATCGAAACGAGGTTTAATTGACTGTTTCAGCGTGGTACCACATTACTACCTGATACAATCCAGAAACAGCCCGGGTTCTAGCCATGAAGTATGAGAAATATGCGAAGGTATGACCCTGACGGGGGCAAATCCCAGGCCTAACCTAGACCTAACATGAATTATTCTCTAAAATATTGATCGAAACCAGGTTTAATTGACTGTTTCAGTGTGGTACCACATTACTATGTGATCCAAACCGGAAAATAACCCAGGATCTGTTCAACGAGTATGTGAAGTGTGCGAAAGTATGAGTCTGATGAGGTCAAATCCCAGACCTATCCCAGACTTAACTTGCGTTATCCTCTAAAATATTGATCGAAACCAGCTTTAATTGACTGTTTCAGCGTGGTACCACATTACTACGTGATACAATCCAGAAACAGCCCAGGATCTAGCCATGAAGTATGAGGAATATGCGAAAGTATGAGCCTGATGAGGGCAAATCCTAGACCTAACCCAAACCTAACATGCGTTATCCTCTAAAATATTGATCCAAACCAGGTTTAATGGACTGTTTCAGTGTGGTACCACTTCACTACGCGATCCAAAGCAGTAATAACCCTCGATCAGGCCAACATGTATGTTAAAACTGCGAAAGTATGACCCTGATGAGGGCAAATCCCAGGCCTAACCTAGACCTGACATGCGTTGTCCTCTAAAATATTGATGGAACCCAGGTTTAATTTACAGTGTCAGTGTTGTACTTCATTACGACGTGATGCAATCCAGAAAAAGCCCAGGATCTAGCCATCAAGTATGAGAAATATGCGAAAGAATGAGCCCGATGAGAGCAAATCCCAGACCTAACCTAGACCTAACATGAAATATTCTCCAAAACATTGATCGAAACCATGTGTAATTGACTGCTTCAGTGTGGTCCCACATTACTACGTGACCCAAACCAGAAAAAACCCAGGATCTGTTCAACAAGTATGTGAAAAACGCGAAAGTATGTGCCTGATGAGGGCAAATCCCAGACCTATCCCAGACCTAACTTGCGTTATCCTCTAAAATATTGATCGAAACCAGGTTTAATTGACTGTTTCAGTGTGGTACCACATTACTACGTGATCCAATCCAGAAATAGCCCAGGATCTAGCCATGAAGTATGAGAAATATGCGAAAGTATGAGTCTGACGAGGGCAAATCCTAGACCTAACCCAGACCTAACATGCGTTATCCTCTAAAATATTTATCATGACCAGGTTTAATTGATTGTTTCAGTGTGGTCCCACATTACTATGTGATCCAATCCAGGAAAAGCCCAGGATCTAGACATCAAGTATGAGAAATATGCGAAAGAATGAGCCTGATGAGAGCAGATCACAGACCAAACCTAGACCTAACATGAATTATTCTCTAAAATATTGATCGAAACCAGGTTTAATCGATTGTTTCAGTGTGGTACCACATTGCTACGTGATCCAAACCTGAAAAAACCCAGGATCAGTTCAACAAGTATGTGAAAAACGCGAAAGTATGAGCCTGATGAGGGCGAATCCCAGACCTATCCCAGACCTAACTTGCGTTATCCTCTAAAATATTGATCGAAACGAGGTTTAATTGACTGTTTCAGCGTGGTACCACATTACTACCTGATACAATCCAGAAACAGCCCGGGATCTAGCCATGAAGTATGAGAAATATGCGAAAGTATGACCCTGACGGGGGCAAATCCCAGGCCTAACCTAGACCTAACATGCGTTGTCCTCTAAAATATTGATGGAAACCAGGTATAATTGACTGTTTCAGTGTTGTACTTCATTACTACGTGATGCAATCCAGAAAAAGCCCAGGATCTAGACATCAAGTATGAGAAATATGCGAAAGAATGAGCCTGATGAGAGCAAATCCCAGACCAAACCTAGACCTAACATGAATTATTCTCTAAAATATTGATCGAAACCAGGTTTAATTGACTGTTTCAGTGTGGTACCACATTACTATGTGATCCAAACCAGTAAAAACCCAGGATCCGTTCAACAAGTATGTGAAGAATGCGAAAGTATGAGTCTGATGAGTGAAAATCCTCGGCCTAACCTAGACCTAAAATGCGTTATCCTCAAAAATATTGATCGAAACCATGTTTAATCGACTGTTTCAGTGTGGTACCACATTACTACGTGATCCAAACCAGAAAAAAACCCAGGATCTGTTCAACAAGTATGTGAAGTGTGCGAAAGTATGAGTCTGATGAGGGCTAATCCCAGACCTATCCCACACCTAACTTGCGTTACCCTCTATAATAATGATCGAAACCAGGTTTAATTGACTGTTTTACTTGTGGCACCACTCTACTACGTGATCCAAAGCAGAAAAATCCCTCGATCAGGTCAACATGCATGTTAAAACAGCGAAAGTATGACCCTGATGAGGGCAAATCCCAGGCCTAACCTAGACCTAACATGCGTTATCTTCTAAAATATTGAGCGAAACCAGGTTTAATTGACTGTTGCAGTGTGTTACCACATTACTACGTGATCCAATCCAGAAATAGCCCAGGATCTAGCCATGAAGTATGAGAAATACGCGAAAGTATGAGCCTGATGAGGGCAAATCCTAGACCTAACCCAGACCTAACATGCGTTGACCTCAAAAATATTGATCGAGACCTGGTTTAATCGACTGTTTCAGTGTGGTACCACATTACTACGTGACCCAAACCAGAAAAAACCCAGGATCTGTTCAACAAGTATGTGAAAAACGCGAAAGTATGAGCCTGATGAGGGCAAATCCCAGACCTATCCCAGACCAAACTTGCGTTATCCTCTAAAATATTGATCGAAACCAGGTTTAGTCGACTGTTCCAGTGTGGTCCCACATTACTACGTGATCCAAACCAGAAAAATCCCAGGATCCGCTCAACAACTATGTGAAGAATGCGAAAGTATGAGTCTGATGAGGGCTAATCCCAGACCTATCCCAGACCTAACTTGCGTTATCCTCTAAAATAATGATCGAAACCAGGTTTCATTGACTGTTTTAGTTGTGGTACCACTATACTAGGTGATCCAAAGCAGAAAAATCCCTCGATCAGGACAACATGCATGTTAAAACTGCGAAAGTATGACCCTGATGAGGTCAAATCCCAGACCTATCCCAGACCTGACATGCGTTATCCTCTAAAATATTTATCAAGACCAGGTTTAATTGATTGTTTCGGTGTGGTCCCACATTACTCCGTGAACCAAACCAGAAAAAACCCAGGATCCGTTCAACAAGTATGTGAAGAATGCGAAAGTATGAGTCTGATGAGTGAAAATCCCACCCCTAACCTAGACCTAACATGCGTTATCCTCTAAAATATTGATCCAAACCAGGTTTAATTGACTGTTTCAAAAAACCCAGGATCCGTTCAACAACTATGTGAAGAATGCGAAAGTATGAGTCTGATGGGTGAAAATCCCAGGCCTAACCTAGACCTAACATGCGTTATCCTCTAAAATATTGATCGAAACCAGGTTTAATTGACTGTTTCAGCGTGGAACCACATTACTACGTGATACAATCCAGAAAAAGCCCAGGATTTTGTCAACGAGTATGTGAAGTGTGCGAAAGTATGAGCCTGATGAGGGCTAATCCCAGACCTATCCCAGACCTAACTTGCGTTATCCTCTATAATAATGATCGAAACCAGGTTTAATTGACTGTTTTAGTTGTGGCACCACTTTACTACGTGATCCAAAGCAGTAAAATCCCTCGATCAGGTCAACATGCATGTTAAAACTGCGAAAGTATGAGCCTGATGAGGGCAAATCCCAGACCTATCCCAGACCTAACTTGCGTTATCCTCTAAAATATTGATCGAAACCAGGTTTAATTGACTGTTTCAGCGTGGTACCACATTACTACATGATACAATCCAGAAACAGCCCAGGATCTAGCCATGAAGTATGAGAAATATGCGAATGTATGAGCCTGATGAGGACAAATCCTAGACCTGACCCAAACCTAACATGCGTTATCCTCTAATATATTTATCAAGACCAGGTTTAATTGAATGTTTCAGTGTGGTCCCACATTACTACGTGATCCAAACCAGAAAAAACCCAGGATCCGTTCAACAAGTATGTGAAGTAAGCGAAAGTATGACCCTGAGGAGGGCAAACCCCAGGCCTAACCTAGACCTAACATGCGTTATCCTCAAAAATATTTATCGAAACCAGGTTTAATCGACTGTTTCAGAGTGGTACCACATTACTACGTGACTCAAACCAGAAAAAACCCAGGATCTGTTCAACAAGCATGTGAAAAACGCGAAAGTATGAGCCTGATGAGGGCAAATCCCAGAACTATCCCAGACCAAACTTGCGTTATCCTCTAAGATATTGATCGAAACCAGGTTTAATCGACTGTTTCAGTGTGGTACCACATTGCTACGTGATCCAAACCAGAAAAAACCCAGGATCAGTTCAACAAGTATGTGAAAAACGCGAAAGTATGAGCCTGATGAGGGCGAATCCCAGACCTATCCCGGACCTAACTTGCGTTATCCTCTAAAATATTGATCGAAACCAGGTTTAATTGACTGTTTCAGTGTTGTACTTCATTACTACGTGATGCAATCCAGAAAAAGCCCAGGATCTAGACATCAAGTATGTGAAGAATGCGAAAGTATGAGTCTGATGAGTGAAAATCCTCGGCCAAACCTAGACCTAACATGCGTTATCCTCAAAAATATTGATCGAAACCGGGTTTAATCGACTGTTTCAGTGTGGTACCACATTACTACGTGATCCAAACCAGAAAAAAACCCAGGATCTGTTCAACGAGTATGTGAAGTGCGCGAAAGTATGAGTCTGATGGGGGCAAATCCCAGACCTATCCCAGACCTAACTTGCGTTGTCCTCTAAGATATTGATGGAAACCAGGTTTAATTGACTGTTTCAGTGTTGTACTTCATTACTACGTGATGCAATCCAGAAAAAGCCCAGGATCTAGCCATCAAGTATGAGAAATATGCGAAAGTATGAGCCTGATGAGGGCGAATCCCAGACCTATCCCAGACCTAACTTGCGTTATCCTCTAAAATATTGATCGAAATCAGGTTTAATTGACTGTTTCAGCGTGGTACCACATTACTACGTGATACAATCCAGAAACAGCCCAGGATCTAGCCATGATGTATGAGAAATATGCGAAAGTATGAGCCTGATGAGAGCAAATCCCAGACCTAACCTAGACCTAACATGAATTATTCTCTAAAATATTTATCATGACCAGGTTTAATTGATTGTTTCACTGTGGTACCACATTACTACGTGACCCAATCCAGAAATAGCCCAGGATGCAGCCTTGAAGTATGAGAAATATGCGAAAGTATTAGCCTGATGGGGGCAAATCCTAGACCTAACCCAGACCTAACATGTGTCATCCTCTAAAATATTTATCAAGACCAGGTTTAATTGAATGTTTCAGTGTAGTACCACATTACTACGTGATCCAAACCAGTAAAAACCCAGGATCCGTTCAACAAGTATCTGAAGAATGCGAAAGTATGAGTCTGATGAGTGAAACTCCCAGACCTAACCTAGACCTAACATGCGTTGTCCTCTAAGATATTAATGGAAACCAGGTTTAATTGACTGTTTCAGTGTTGTACTTGTTTACTACGTGATGCAATCCAGAAAAAGCCCAGGATCTAGCCATCAAGTATGAGAAATATGCGAAAGTATGAGCCTGATGAGGGCAAATCCCAGGCCTAAACTAGACATAACTTTCGTTATCCTCTAAAATATTGATCGAAACCAGGTTTAATTGACTGTTTTAGTGTGGTACCACTTTACTACGTGATCCAAAGCACAAAAAACCCTCGATCAGGTCAACATGCATGTTAAAACTGCGAAAGTATGAGCCTGATGAGGGCAAATCCCAGACCTATCCCAGACCTAACATGCGTTATCCTCAAAAATATTAATCGAAACCAGGTTTAATCGACTGTTTCAGTGTGGTACCACATTACTACGTGATCCAAACCAGAGAAAAACCCAGGATCTTGTCAACGAGTATGTGAAGTGTGCGAAAGTATGAGTCTGATGAGGGCAAATCCCAGACCTATCCCAGACCTAACTTGCGTTGTCTTCTAAGATATTGATGGAAATCAGGTTTAATTGACTGTTTCAGTGTGGTACCGCATTACTACGTGATCCAAACCAGAAAAAAACCCAGGATCTTGTCAACGAGTATGTGAAGTGTGCGAAAGTATGAGTCTGATGAGGGCTAATCCCAGACCTATCCCAGACCTAACTTGCGTTATCCTCTAAAATAGTGATCGAAACCAGGTTTAAGTGAATGTTTTAGTTGTGGTACCACATTACTATGTGATCCAATCCAGAAATAGCCCAGGATCTACCCATGAAGTATGAGAAATATGCGAAAGTATGAGCCTGATGAGTGCAAATCCTAGACCTAACCCAGACCTAACATACGTTGTCCTCTAAAATATTTATCAAGACCAGGTTTAATTGATTGTTTCAGTGTGGTCCCACATTACTACGTGATCCAAACCAGAAATAACCCAGGATCCGTTCAATAAGTATGTGAAGAATGCGAAAGTATGAGTCTGATGAGTGAAAATCCCAGGCCTAACCTAGACCTAACATGCGTTATCCTCAAAAATATTGATCGAAACCTGGTTTAATCGACTGTTTCAGTGTGGTACCACATTACTATGTGATCCAAACCAGAAAATAACCCAGGATCTTGTCAACGAGTATGTGAAGTGTGCGAAAGTATAAGTCTGATGAGGGCAAATCCCAGACCTATCCCAGACCTAACTTGCGTTGTCTTCTAAGATATTGATGGAAATCAGGTTTAATTGACTGTTTCAGTGTGGTACCGCATTACTACGTGATCCAAACCAGAAAAAAACCCTGGATCTTGTCAACGAGTATGTGAAGTGTGCGAAAGTATGAGTCTGATGAGGGCTAATCCCAGACCTATCCCAGACCTAACTTGCGTTATCCTCTAAAATAGTGATCGAAACCAGGTTTAAGTGAATGTTTTAGTTGTGGTACCACAGTACTATGTGATCCAATCCAGAAATAGCCCAGGATCTACCCATGAAGTATGAGAAATATGCGAAAGTATGAGCCTGATGAGTGCAAATCCTAGACCTAACCCAGACCTAACATGCGTTATCCTCTAAAATATTTATCAAGACCAGGTTTAATTGATTGTTTCAGTGTGGTCCCATATTACTACGTGATCCAAACCAGAAAAAACCCAGGATCCGTTCAACAAGTATGTGAAGAATGCGAAAGTATGAGTCTGATGAGTGAAAATCCCAGGCCTAACCTAGACCTAACATGCGTTATCCTCAAAAATATTGATCGAAACCTGGTTTAATCGACTGTTTCAGTGTGGTACCACATTACTATGTGATCCAATCCAGAAAATAACCCAGGATCTGTTCAACGAGAATGTGAAGTGTGCGAAAGTATGAGTCTGTTGAGGGCAAATCCCAAACCTATCCCAGACCTAACATGCGTTATCCTCTAAAATATTTATCAAGACCAGGTTTAATTGAATGTTTCAGTGTGGTACCACATTACTACGTGAACCAAACCGGAAAACCCCCAGGATCCGTTCAACAAGTATGTGAAGTATGCGAAAGTATGAGTCTGATGAGTGAAAATCCCAGGCCAAACCCAGACCTAACATGCCTTATCCTCTAAAACATTGATGGAAACCAGGTTTAATTGACTGTTTCAGTGTCGTACTTCATTACTACGTGATGCAATCCAGTAAAAACCCAGGATCCGTTCAACAAGTATGTGAAGAATGCGAAAGTATAAGTCTGATGAGTGAAAATCCCCGGCCTAAGCTTGACCTAACATGCGTTATCCTAAAAAATATTGTTCGAAACCAGGTTTAATCGACTGTTTCAGTGTGGTACCACACTAGTACGTGACCCAAACCTGAAAAAACCCAGGATCTAGCCATCAAGTATGAGAAATATGCGAAAGTATGAGCCCTGATGAGGGCGAATCCCAGACCTGTCCCAGACCTAACTTGCGTTATCCTCTAAAATATTGATCGAAACCAGGTTTAATGGACTGTTTCAGTGTGGTCCCACATTACTACGTGATCCAAACCAGAAAAAACCCAGGATCCGTTCAACAAGTATGTGAAGAATGCGAATGTATGAGTCTGATGAGTGAAAATCACAGACCTAACCTAGACTTAACATGCGTTATCCTCTAAAATATTGATCCAAACCAGGTTTAATGGACTGTTTCAGTGTGGTACCACACTACTACGTGATCCAAACCAGAAAAAACCCAGGATCTGTTCAACAAGTATGTGAAAAACGCGAAAGTATGAGCCTGATGAGGGCAAATCCCAGACCTATCCAAGACCTAACTTGCGTTGTCCTCTAAGATATTGATGGAAACCAGGTTTAATCGACTGTTTCAGTGTTGTACTTCATTACTACGTGATGCAATCCAGAAAAAGCCCAGGATCTAGCCATCAAGTATGAGAAATATGCGAAAGAATGAGCCTGATGAGAGCAAATCCCAGACCTAACCTAGACCTAACATGAATTATTCTCTAAAATATTGATGGAAACCAGGTTTAATTCATTGCTTCAGTGTGGTCCCACATTACTACGTGATCGAAACCAGAAAAAACCCAGGATCCGGTCAACAAGTATGTGAAGAACGCGAAAATATGAACCTGATGAGGGCAGATCCCAGGCCTAACCTAGGCCTAACAAGCGTTATCCTCAAAAATATTGATCGAAACCTGGTTTAATCGTCTGTTTCAGTGTGGTACCACATTACTATGTGATCCAAACCAGAAAATAACCCAGGATCTGTTCAACGAGTATGTGAAGTGTGCGAAAGTATGAGTCTGATGAGGGCAAATCCCCGACCTATCCCAGACCTAACATGCGTTGTCCTCTAAAATATTTATCAAGACCAGGTTTAATTGATTGTTTCAGTGTGGTCCCACATTACTACGTGATCCAAACCAGAAAAAACCCAGGATCCGTTCAACAAGTATGTGAAGAATGCGAAAGTACGAGTCTGATGAGTGAAAATCACAGACCTAACCTAGTCCTAACATGCGTTATCCTCTAAAATATTGATCCAAACAAGGTTTAATGGACTGTTTCAGTGTGGTACCACACTACTACGTGATCCAAACCAGACCTAACCCAGGATCTGTTCAACAAGTATGTGAAAAACGCGAAAGTATGAGCCTGATGAGGGCAAATCCCAGACCTATCCAAGACCTAACTTGCGTTGTCCTCTAAGATATTGATAGAAACCAGGTTTAATCGACTGTTTCAGTGTTGTACTTCATTACTACGTGATGCAATCCAGAAAAAGCCCAGGATCTAGCCATCAAGTATGGGAAATATGCGAAAGAATGAGCCTGATGAGAGCAAATCCCAGACCTAACCTAGACCTAACATGAATTATTCTCTAAAATATTGATCAAAACCAGGTTTAATTGACTGTCACAGTGTGGTACCACATTGCTACGTGATCCAAACCAGAAAAAACCCAGGATCAGTTCAACAAGTATGTGAAAAACGCGAAAGTATGAGCCTGATGAGGGCAAATCCCAGACCTATCCAAGACCTAACTTGCGTTGTCCTCTAAGATATTGATGGAAACCAGGTTTAATCGACTGTTTCAGTGTTGTACTTCATTACTACGTGACGCAATCCAGAAAAAGCCCAGGATCTAGCCATGAAGTATGAGAAATATGCGAAAGTATGAGCCTGATGGGGGCAAATCCTAGACCTAACCCAAACCTAACATGCGTTATCCTCTAAAATATTTATCAAGACCAGGTTTAATTGAATGTTTCAGTGTGGTACCACATTACTACGTGAACCAAACCAGAAAAAACCCTGTATCTGTTCAACAAGTATGTGAAGAATGCTAAAGTATGAGCCTGATGGGGCAAATCCTAGACCTAACCCAGACCTAACATGCGTTGTCCTCTAAAATATTTATCAAGACCAGGTTTAATTGATTGTTTCAGTGTGGTCCCACATTACTACGTGATCCAAACCAGAAAAAACCCAGGATCGGTTCAACAAGTATGTGAAGAATGCGAAAGTATGAGTCTGATGAGTGAAAATCCCAGGCCTAACCTAGACCTAACATGCGTTATCCTCAAAAATATTGATCGAAACCTGGTTTAATCGACTGTTTCAGTGTGTATAATATAAAATATTGATCCAATCCTGGTTTAATGGACTGTTTCAGTGTGGTACCACTATACTGCGTGATCCAAAGCAGAAAAAACCCTCGATCAGGTCAACATGTATGTTAAAACTGCGAAAGTATGACCCTGATGTGGGCAAATCCCAGGCCTAACCTAGACCTAACATGCGTTGACCTCTAAAATATTGATGGAAACCAGGTTTAATTGACTGTTTCGGTGTTGCACTTCATTACTACGTGATCCAAACCAGTAAAAACCCAGGATCCGTTCAACAAGTATATGAAGAATGCGAAAGTATGAGTGTGATGAGTGAAAAACCCCGGCCTAACCTAGACCTAACATGCGTTATCCTCAAAAATATTTATCGAAACCTGGTTTAATCGTCTGTTTCAGTGTGGTACCATATTACTATGTGATCCAAACCAGAAAATAACCCAGGATCTGTTCAACGAGTATGTGAAGTGTGCGAAAGTATGATTCTGATGAGGGCAAATCCCAGACCTATCCCAGACCTAACATGCGTTATCCTCTAAAATATTTATCAAGACCAGGTTTCATTGATTGTTTCAGTGTGGTCCCACATTACTACGTGATCCAAACCAGAAAAAACCCAGGATCCGTTCAACGAGTATGTGAAGAATGCGAAAGTACGAGTCTGATGAGTGAAAATCACAGACCTAACCTAGACCGAACATGCGTTATCCTCTAAAATATTGATCCAAACCAGGTTTAATGGACTGTTTCAGTGTGGTACCACACTACTACGTGATCCAAACCAGAAAATAACCCAGGATCTGTTCAACGAGTATGGGAAATATGCGAAAGTATGAGCCTGATGGGGGCAAATCCTAGACCTAACCCAGACCTAACATGCGTTGTCCTCTAAAATATTTATCAAGACCAGGTTTAATTGATTGTTTCAGTGTGGTCCCACATTATTACGTGATCCAAACCAGAAAAAACCCAGGATCGGTTCAACAAGTATGTGAAGAATGCGAAAGTATGAGTCTGATGAGTGAAAATCCCAGGCCTAACCTAGGCGTTATCCTCAAAAATATTGATCGAACATGCGTTATCCTCAAAAATATTGATCGAAACCTGGTTTAATCGACTGTTTCAGTGTGGTACCACATTACTATGTGATCCAAACCATAAAATAACCCAGGATCTGCTCAACGAGTATGTGAAGTGTGCGAAAGTATGAGTCTGATGAGGGCAAATCCCAGACCTATCCCAGACCAAACTTGCGTTATCCTCTAAAATATTTATCAAGGCCAGGTTTAATTGATTGTTTCCGTGTGGTCCCACATTACTACGTGATCGAAACCAGAAAAAACCCAGGATCCGGTCAACAAGTATGTGAAGAACGCGAAAATATGAACCTGATGAGGGCAGATCCCAGGCCTAACCTAGGCCTAACATGCGTTATCCTCAAAAATATTGATCGAAACCTGGTTTAATCGTCTGTTTCAGTGTGGTACCACATTACTATGTGATCCAAACCAGAAAATAACCCAGGATCTGTTCAACGAGTATGTGAAGTGTGCGAAAGTATGAGTCTGATGAGGGCAAATCCCCGACCTATCCCAGACCTAACATGCGTTGTCCTCTAAAATATTTATCAAGACCAGGTTTAATTGATTGTTTCAGTGTGGTCCCACATTACTACGTGATCCAAACCAGAAAAAACCCAGGATCCGTTCAACAAGTATGTGAAGAATGCGAAAGTACGAGTCTGATGAGTGAAAATCACAGACCTAACCTAGTCCTAACATGCGTTATCCTCTAAAATATTGATCCAAACAAGGTTTAATGGACTGTTTCAGTGTGGTACCACACTACTACGTGATCCAAACCAGACCTAACCCAGGATCTGTTCAACAAGTATGTGAAAAACGCGAAAGTATGAGCCTGATGAGGGCAAATCCCAGACCTATCCAAGACCTAACTTGCGTTGTCCTCTAAGATATTGATAGAAACCAGGTTTAATCGACTGTTTCAGTGTTGTACTTCATTACTACGTGATGCAATCCAGAAAAAGCCCAGGATCTAGCCATCAAGTATGGGAAATATGCGAAAGAATGAGCCTGATGAGAGCAAATCCCAGACCTAACCTAGACCTAACATGAATTATACTCTAAAATATTGATCAAAACCAGGTTTAATTGACTGTCACAGTGTGGTACCACATTGCTACGTGATCCAAACCAGAAAAAACCCAGGATCAGTTCAACAAGTATGTGAAAAACGCGAAAGTATGAGCCTGATGAGGGCAAATCCCAGACCTATCCAAGACCTAACTTGCGTTGTCCTCTAAGATATTGATGGAAACCAGGTTTAATCGACTGTTTCAGTGTTGTACTTCATTACTACGTGATGCAATCCAGAAAAAGCCCAGGATCTAGCCATGAAGTATGAGAAATATGCGAAAGTATGAGCCTGATGAGGGCAAATCCTAGACCTAACCCAAACCTAACATGCGTTATCCTCTAAAATATTTATCAAGACCAGGTTTAATTGAATGTTTCAGTGTGGTACCACATTACTACGTGAACCAAACCAGAAAAAACCCTGTATCTGTTCAACAAGTATGTGAAGAATGCTAAAGTATGAGCCTGATGGGGGCAAATCCTAGACCTAACCCAGACCTAACATGCGTTGTCCTCTAAAATATTTATCAAGACCAGGTTTAATTGATTGTTTCAGTGTGGTCCCACATTACTACGTGATCCAAACCAGAAAAAACCCAGGATCGGTTCAACAAGTATGTGAAGAATGCGAAAGTATGAGTCTGATGAGTGAAAATCCCAGGCCTAACCTAGACCAAACATGCGTTATCCTCAAAAATATTGATCGAAACCTGGTTTAATCGACTGTTTCAGTGTGTATTATATAAAATATTGATCCAATCCAGGTTTCATGGACTGTTTCAGTGTGGTACCACTATACTGCGTGATCCAAAGCAGAAAAAACCCTCGATCAGGTCAACATGTATGTTAAAACTGCGAAAGTATGACCCTGATGTGGGCAAATCCCAGGCCTAACCTAGACCTAACATGCGTTGACCTCTAAAATATTGATGGAAACCAGGTTTAATTGACTGTTTCGGTGTTGCACTTCATTACTACGTGATCCAAACCAGTAAAAACCCAGGATCCGTTCAACAAGTATATGAAGAATGCGAAAGTATGAGTGTGATGAGTGAAAAACCCCGGCCTAACCTAGACCTAACATGCGTTATCCTCAAAAATATTTATCGAAACCTGGTTTAATCGTCTGTTTCAGTGTGGTACCATATTACTATGTGATCCAAACCAGAAAATAACCCAGGATCTGTTCAACGAGTATGTGAAGTGTGCGAAAGTATGATTCTGATGAGGGCAAATCCCAGACCTATCCCAGACCTAACATGCGTTATCCTCTAAAATATTTATCAAGACCAGGTTTCATTGATTGTTTCAGTGTGGTCCCACATTACTGCGTGATCCAAACCAGAAAAAACCCAGGATCCGTTCAACGAGTATGTGAAGAATGCGAAAGTACGAGTCTGATAAGTGAAAATCACAGACCTAACCTAGACCGAACATGCGTTATCCTCTAAAATATTGATCCAAACCAGGTTTAATGGACTGTTTCAGTGTGGTACCACACTACTACGTGATCCAAACCAGAAAATAACCCAGGATCTGTTCAACGAGTATGGGAAATATGCGAAAGTATGAGCCTGATGGGGGCAAATCCTAGACCTAACCCAGACCTAACATGCGTTGTCCTCTAAAATATTTATCAAGACCAGGTTTAATTGATTGTTTCAGTGTGGTCCCACATTATTACGTGATCCAAACCAGAAAAAACCCAGGATCGGTTCAACAAGTATGTGAAGAATGCGAAAGTATGAGTCTGATGAGTGAAAATCCCAGGCCTAACCTAGGCGTTATCCTCAAAAATATTGATCGAACATGCGTTATCCTCAAAAATATTGATCGAAACCTGGTTTAATCGACTGTTTCAGTGTGGTACCACATTACTATGTGATCCAAACCATAAAATAACCCAGGATCTGCTCAACGAGTATGTGAAGTGTGCGAAAGTATGAGTCTGATGAGGGCAAATCCCAGACCTATCCCAGACCAAACTTGCGTTATCCTCTAAAATATTTATCAAGGCCAGGTTTAATTGATTGTTTCCGTGTGGTCCCACATTACTACGTGATCGAAACCAGAAAAAACCCAGGATCCGGTCAACAAGTATGTGAAGAACGCGAAAATATGAACCTGATGAGGGCAGATCCCAGGCCTAACCTAGGCCTAACATGCGTTATCCTCAAAAATATTGATCGAAACCTGGTTTAATCGTCTGTTTCAGTGTGGTACCACATTACTATGTGATCCAAACCAGAAAATAACCCAGGATCTGTTCAACGAGTATGTGAAGTGTGCGAAAGTATGAGTCTGATGAGGGCAAATCCCCGACCTATCCCAGACCTAACATGCGTTGTCCTCTAAAATATTTATCAAGACCAGGTTTAATTGATTGTTTCAGTGTGGTCCCACATTACTACGTGATCCAAACCAGAAAAAACCCAGGATCGGTTCAACAAGTATGTGAAGAATGCGAAAGTATGAGTCTGATGAGTGAAAATCCCAGGCCTAACCTAGACCTAACATGCGTTATCCTCAAAAATATTGATCGAAACCTGGTTTAATCGACTGTTTCAGTGTGTATTATATAAAATATTGATCCAATCCAGGTTTCATGGACTGTTTCAGTGTGGTACCACTATACTGCGTGATCCAAAGCAGAAAAAACCCTCGATCAGGTCAACATGTATGTTAAAACTGCGAAAGTATGACCCTGATGTGGGCAAATCCCAGGCCTAACCTAGACCTAACATGCGTTGACCTCTAAAATATTGATGGAAACCAGGTTTAATTGACTGTTTCGGTGTTGCACTTCATTACTACGTGATCCAAACCAGTAAAAACCCAGGATCCGTTCAACAAGTATATGAAGAATGCGAAAGTATGAGTGTGATGAGTGAAAAACCCCGGCCTAACCTAGACCTAACATGCGTTATCCTCAAAAATATTTATCGAAACCTGGTTTAATCGTCTGTTTCAGTGTGGTACCATATTACTATGTGATCCAAACCAGAAAATAACCCAGGATCTGTTCAACGAGTATGTGAAGTGTGCGAAAGTATGATTCTGATGAGGGCAAATCCCAGACCTATCCCAGACCTAACATGCGTTATCCTCTAAAATATTTATCAAGACCAGGTTTCATTGATTGTTTCAGTGTGGTCCCACATTACTGCGTGATCCAAACCAGAAAAAACCCAGGATCCGTTCAACGAGTATGTGAAGAATGCGAAAGTACGAGTCTGATAAGTGAAAATCACAGACCTAACCTAGACCGAACATGCGTTATCCTCTAAAATATTGATCCAAACCAGGTTTAATGGACTGTTTCAGTGTGGTACCACACTACTACGTGATCCAAACCAGAAAATAACCCAGGATCTGTTCAACGAGTATGGGAAATATGCGAAAGTATGAGCCTGATGGGGGCAAATCCTAGACCTAACCCAGACCTAACATGCGTTGTCCTCTAAAATATTTATCAAGACCAGGTTTAATTGATTGTTTCAGTGTGGTCCCACATTATTACGTGATCCAAACCAGAAAAAACCCAGGATCGGTTCAACAAGTATGTGAAGAATGCGAAAGTATGAGTCTGATGAGTGAAAATCCCAGGCCTAACCTAGACCTAACATGCGTTATCCTCAAAAATATTGATCGAAACCTGGTTTAATCGACTGTTTCAGTGTGGTACCACATTACTATGTGATCCAAACCATAAAATAACCCAGGATCTGCTCAACGAGTATGTGAAGTGTGCGAAAGTATGAGTCTGATGAGGGCAAATCCCAGACCTATCCCAGACCAAACTTGCGTTATCCTCTAAAATATTTATCAAGGCCAGGTTTAATTGATTGTTTCCGTGTGGTCCCACATTACTACGTGATCCAAACCAGAAAAAACCCAGGATCCGTTCAACAAGTATGTGATGAATGCGAAAGTATGAGTGTGATGAGTGAAAATCCCAGACCTATCCCAGACCTAACATGCATTATCCTCTATAATATTTATCAAGACCAGGTTTAATTGATTGTTTCAGTGTGGTCCCACATTACTACGTGATACAATCCAGAAACAGCCCAGGATCTAGCCATGAAGTATGAGAAATATGCGAAAGTATGAGCCTGATGAGGGCAAATCCTAGATCTAACCCAAACCTAACATGCGTTATCCTCTAAAATATTTTTCAAGATCAGGTTTATTTGAATGTTTCAGTGTCGTACCACATTACTACGTGATCCAAACCAGTAAAAACCCAGGATCCGTTCAACAAGTATGTGGAGAATACGAAAGTATGAGTTTGATGAGTGAAAATCCTCGGCCTAACCTAGACCTAACATGCGTTATCCTCAAAAATATTGAACGAAACCAGGTTTAATCGACTGTTCCAGTGTGGTACCACATTACTACGTGATCCAAACGAGTAAAAACCCAGGATCCGTTCAACAAGTATGTGGAGAATGCGAAAGTATGAGTCTGATGAGGGCAAATCCCAGACCTATCCCAAACCAAACTTGCGTTATCCTCTAAAATATTTATCAAGGCCAGGTTTAATTGATTGTTTCCGTGTGGTCCCACATTACTACGTGATCCAAACCAGAAAAAACCCAGGATCCGTTCAACAAGTATGTGATGAATGCGAAAGTATGAGTGTGATGAGTGAAAATCCCAGACCTATACCAGACCTAACATGCATTATCCTCTATAATATTTATCAAGACCAGGTTTAATTGATTGTTTCAGTGTGGTCCCACATTACTACGTGATACAATCCAGAAACAGCCCAGGATCTAGCCATGAAGTTTGAGAAATATGCGAAAGTATGACTCTGATGAGTGAAAATCCTCGGCCTAACCTAGACCTAACATGCGTTGTCCTCTAAAATATTTATCAAGACCAGGTTTAATCGACTGTTTCAGTGTGGTTCCACATTACTACGTGATACAAACCTGTAAAATCCCAGGATCCGTTCAACAAGTATGTGGAGAATGCGAAAGTATGAGTCTGATGAGTGAAAATCCTCGGCCTAACCTAGACCTAACATGCGTTGTCCTCTAAAATATTGATGGAAACCAGGTTTAATTGACTGTTTCAGTGTGGTACCACATTACTATGTGATCCAAACCAGAAAAAACCCTGTATCTGTTCAACAAGTATGTGAAGAATGCGAATGTATGAGTCTGATGAGTGAAAATCCCAGGGCTATCCTAGACCTAACATGCGTTATCCTCTAAAATATTGATCAAAACAAGGTTTAATGTACTGTTTCATTGTGGTACCACGTTACTACGTGATCCAAAGCAGAAAAAACCCTCGATCACGTCAACATGTATGTTAAAACTGCGAAAGTATGATCCTGATGAGGGCAAATCCCAGGCCTAACCTAGACCTAATATGCGTTGCCCTCTAAAATATTAATGGAAACCAGGTTTAATTGACTGGTTCAGTGTTGTACTTCATTACTACGTGATGAAATCCAGAAAAAGCCCAGGATCTAGCCATCAAGTATCAGAAATATGCGAAAGAATGAGCCTGATGAGAGCAAATCCCAGACCTAACCTAGACCAAACATGAATTATTCTCTAAAATATTGATCAAAACCAGGTTTAATTGACTGTTTCAATGTGGTACCACGTTTCTACGTGATCCAATCCAGAAATAGCCCAGGATCCAGCCATGAAGTGTGAGAAATATGCGAAAGTATGAGCCTGTTGGGGCAAATCCTAGACCTAACCCAGACCTAACATGCGTTATCCTCAAAAATATTAATCGAAACCAGGTTTAATCGACTGTTTCAGTGTGGTACCACATTACTACGTGATCCAAACCAGAAAAAAACCCAGGTTCTTGTCAACGAGTATGTGAAGGGTGCGAAAGTATGAGTCTGATGAGGGATAATCCGAGACCTATCCCAGACCTAACTTGCGTTATCCTCTAAAATAGTGATCGAAACCAGGTTTAATTGACTGCTTTAGTTGTGGTACCACTTTACTACGTGATCAAATGCAGTAAAAACCCTCGATCAGGTCAACATGCATGTTAAAACTGCGAATGTATGACCCTGATGAGGGCAAATCCCAGGCCTAACCTAGACCTAACATGCGTCATCTTCTAAAATATTGATCAAAACCAGGTTTAATTGACTGTTTCAGTGTGGTACCACATTACTACGTGATGCAATCCAGAAATATCCCAGGATATAGCCATGAAGTATGAGAAATATGCGAAAGTATGAGCCTGTTGGGGCAAATCCCAGGCCTAACCTAGACCTAACATGCGATATCCTCAAAAATATTGATCGAAACCTGGTTTAATCGACTGTTTCAGTGTGGTACCACATTACTGTGTGATCCAAACCAGAAAATAACCCAGGATCTGTTCAACGGGTATGTGAAGTGTGCGAAAGTATGAGTCTGATGAGTGAAAATCCCAAACCTAACCTAGACCTAACATGCGTTATCCTCAAAAATACTCATCGGAACCTGGTTTAATCGATTGTTTCAGTGTGGTACCACATTACTACCTGACCCAAACCAGAAAAAACCCAGGATCTGTTCAACAAGTATGTGAAGAATGCGAAAGTATGAGTCTGATGAGTGAAAATCCCAGACCTATCCCAGACCAAACTTGCGTTATCCTCTAAAATATTGATCGAAACCAGGTTTAATCGACTGTTTCAGTGTGGTACCACATTGCTACGTAATCCAAACCAGAAAAAACCCAGGATCAGTTCAACAAGTATGTGAAAAACGCGAAAGTATGAGCCTGATGAGGGCGAATCCCAGACCTATCCCAGACCTAACTTGCGTTATCCTCTAAAATATTGATCGAAACCAGGTTTAATGGACTGCTTCAGTGTGGTACCACTTTACTAAGTGATCCAAAGCAGAAAAAACTCTCGATCAGGCCAACATGTATGTTAAAACTGCGAAAGTATGACCCTGATGAGGGCAAATCCCTGGCCTAACCTAGACCTAACATGCGTTATCCTCAAAAATATTGATCGAAACCAGGTTTAATCGACTGTTTCAGTGTGGTACCACATTACTACGTGATCCAAACCAGAGAAAAACCCAGGATCTGTTCAACAAGTATGTGAAGTATGCCAAAGTATGAGTCTGATGAGGGCAAATCCCAGGCCTAAACTAGACATAACTTTCGTTATCCTCTAAAATATTGATCGAAACCAGGTTTAATTGACTGTTTTAGTGCGGTACCACTTTACTACGTGATCCAATGTAGAAAAAACCCTCGATCAGGTCAACATGCATGTTAAAACTGCGAAAGTATGAGCCTGATGAGGGCAAATCCCAGACCTATCCCAGACCTAACATGCGTTATCCTCAAAAATATTAATCGAAACCAGGTTTAGTCGACCGTTTCAGTGTGGTACCACATTACTACGTGATCCAAACCAAAAAAAAATCCAGGATCTTGACAACGAGTATGTGAAGTGTGCGAAAGTATGAGTCTGATGAGGGATAATCCCAGACCTATCCCAGACCTAACTTGCGTTATCCTCTAAAATAGTGATCGAAACCAGGTTTAATTGACTGTTTTAGTTGTGGTACCACTTTACTACGTTATCCAAAGCACAAAAAACTCTCGATCAGGTCAACATGCATGTTAAAACTGCGAAAGTATGAGCCCGATGAGGGCAAATCCCAGACCTATCCCAGACCTAACATGCGTTATCATCAAAAATATTGATCGAAACCAGGTTTAATCGACTGTTTCAGTGTGGTCCCACATTACTACGTGATGCAAACCAGAAAAAACCCAGGATCTGTTCAACAAGTATGTGAAAAACGCGAAAGTATGAGCCTGATGAGGGCAAATCCCAGACCTATCCCAGACCTAACTTGCGTTATCCTCTAAAATATTGATCGAAACCAGGTTTAATTGACTGTTTCAGTGTGGTACCACATTACTACGTGTCCTATCCAGAAATAGCCCAGGGTCTAGCCATGGAGTATGAGAAACATGCGAAAGTATGAGCCTGACGAGGGCAAAGCCTAGACCTAACCCAGACCTAACATGCGTTATCCTCTAAAATATTTATCATGACCAGGTTTAATTGATTGTTTCAGTGTGGTCCCACATTACTACGTGATGCAAACCAGAAAAAACCCAGGATCCGTTCAACAAGTATGTGAAGAACGCGAAAGTATGAGTCTGATGAGTGAAGTTCCCAGGCCTAACCTAGACTAAACAAGCGTTATCCTCAAAATTATTGATCGAAACCTGGTTTAATCGACTGTTTCAGTGTGGTACCACATTACTACGTGATCCAAACCAGAAAAAAGCCAGGATCTGTTCAACAACTATGTGAAAAACGCGAAAGTATGAGCCTGATGAGGGCAAATCCCAGACCTATCCCAGACCTAACTTGCGTTATCCTCTAAAATAGTGATCGAAACCAGGTTTAATTGACTGTTTTAGTTGTGGTACCACTTTACTACGTTATCCAAAGCACAAAAAACTCTCGATCAGGTCAACATGCATGTTAAAACTGCGAAAGTATGAGCCCGATGAGGGCAAATCCCAGACCTATCCCAGACCTAACTTGCGTTATCCTCGAAAATATTGATCGAAACCAGGTTTAATTGACTGTTTCAGCGTGGTACCGCATTACTACGTGATACAATCCAGAAACAGCCCAGGATCTAGCCATGAAGTATGAGAAATATGCGAAAGTATGAGCCTGATCAGGGCACCCTAGACGTAACCCAGACCTAACATACGTTATCCTCTAAAAAATTTATCAAGACAAGGTTTCATTGAATGTTTCAGTGTGGTACCACATTACTACGTGAACCAAACCGGAAAAAACCCAGGATCCGTTCAACAAGTATGTGAAGAATGCGAAAGCATGAGCCTGATCAGTGAAATCCCAGGCCTAACCTAGACCTAACATGCGTTATCCTCTAAAATATTGATCGAAACCAGGTTTAATGGACTGTTTCAGTGTGGTACCACATTACTATGTGATCCAAGCCAGAAAATAACCCAGGATCTTTTCAACGAGTATGTGAAGTGTGCGAAAATATGTGTCTGATGAGGGCAAATCCCAGTCCTATCCCAGACCTAACTTGCGTTATCCTCTAAAATATTGATCGAAACCAGGTTTAATCGACTGTTTCAGTGTGGTACCACATTACTACGTGATCCAAACCAGAAGGAACCCGGGATCAGTTCAACAAGTATGAGAAAAACGCGAAAGTATGAGCCTGATGAGGGCGAATCCCAGACCTATCTCAGACCTAACTTGCGTTATCCTCTAAAATATTGATCGAAACCAGGTTTAATTGACTGTTTCAGCGTGGTACCACATTACTACGTGATACAATCCAGAAATAGCCCAGGATCTAGCCATCAAGTATGAGAAATATGCGAAAGTATGACCATGATGAGGGCAAATCCCAGACCTATCCCAGACCTAACTTGTGTTGTCCTCTAAAATATTGATCGAAACCAGGTTTAATTGACTGTATCGGTGTGGTACCACATTACTACGTGATCCAATCCAGAAACAGCCCAGGATCTGTTCAACAAGTATGTGAAAAATGCGAAAGTATGATCCTGATGAGGGCAAATCCCGGACCTATCCCAGACCTAACTTGGGTGGTCCTCTAAAATATTGATCGAAACCAGGTTTAATGGACTGTTTCAGTGTGGTACCACATTACTACGTGATGCAATCCAGAAAAAGACCAGGATCTAGCCATCAAGTATGAGAAATATGCGAAAGAATGAGCCTGATGAGAGCAAATCCCAGACCTATACCAGACATAACTTGCGTTATCCTCTAAAATATTGATCGAAACCAGGTTTAATTGACTGTATCGGTGTGGTACCACATTACTACGTGATCCAATCCAGAAACAGCCCAGGATCTGTTCAACAAGTATGTGAAAAATGCGAAAGTATGATCCTGATGAGGGCAAATCCCGGACCTATCCCAGACCTAACTTGGGTGGTCCTCTAAAATATTGATCGAAACCAGGTTTAATGGACTGTTTCAGTGTGGTACCACATTACTACGTGATGCAATCCAGAAAAAGACCAGGATCTAGCCATCAAGTATGAGAAATATGCGAAAGAATGAGCCAGATGGGAGCAAATCTCGGACCTAACCTAGACCTAACATGAATTATTCTCTAAAATATTGATCGAAACCAGGTTTAATGGACTGTTTCAGTGTGGTACCACACTACTACGTGATCCAAACCAGAAAAAACCCAGGACCTGTTCAACAAGTATGTGAAAAACGCGAAAGTATGAGCCTGATGAGGGCAAGTCCCAGACCTATCCCAGACCTAACTTCGGTGTCTTCTAAAATATTGATCGAAACCAGGTTTAATTGACTGTTTCAGTGTGGTACCACATTACTACGTGATCCAATCCGGAAATAGCCCAGGATCTAGCCATGAAGTATGAGAAATATGCGAAAGTATGACCCTGATGAGGGCAAATCCCAGACCTATCCCAGACCTAACTTGCGTTGTCCTCTAAAATATTGATCGAAACCAGTATGAGCCTGATGAGGGCGAATCCCAGACCTATCTCAGACCTAACTTGCGTTATCCTCAATAATATTGATCGAAACCAGGTTTAATCGACAGTTTGAGTGTGGTACCACAATACTACGTGATACAAACCAGAAAAAAATCCAGGATCTGTTCAACGAGTATGTGATGTGTGCGAAAGTATGAGTCTGATGAGGGCAAATCTCTGACCTATCCCGGACCTAACTTGCGTTATCCTCTAAAATATTGATCGAAACCAGGTTTAGTTGACTGTTTTAGTGTGGTACCAGTTTACTACGTGATCCAAAGCAGAAAAAACCCGCGATCAGGTCAACATGCATGTTAAAACTGCGAAAGTATGAGCCTGATGAGGGCAAATCCCAGACCTATCCCAGACCTAACATGCGTTATCCTCAAAAATATTAATCGAAACCAGGTTTAGTCGACTGTTTCAGTGTGGTACCACATTACTACGTGATCCAAACCAGAAAAAAACTCAGGATCTTGTCAACGAGTATGTGAAGTGTGCGAAAGTATGAGTCTGATGAGGGCTAATCCCAGACCTATCCCAGACCTAACTTGCGTTATCTTCAATAATATTGAGCGAAACCAGGTTTAATGGACTGTTTCAGTGTGGTACCACACTACTACGTGATCCAATGTAGAAAAAACCCTCGATCAGGTCAACATGTATGTTAAAACTGCGAAAGTATGACCCTGATTAGGGCAAATCCCAGACCTATCCCAGACCTAACTTGCGTTGTCCTCTAACATATTGATCGAAACCAGGTTTAATGGATTGTTTCAGTGTGGTACCACACTACTACGTGATCCGAACCAGAAAAAACCCAGGATCCGTTCAACAAGTATGTGGAGAATGCGAAAGTATGAGTCTGATGAGTGAAAAGCCCAGGCCTAACCTAGACCTAACATGCGTTATCCTCAAAAATATTGATCGAAACCTGGTTTAATCGACTGTTTCAGTGTGGTACCATATTACTATGTGATAGAAACCAGAAAATAACCCAGGATCTGTTCAACGAGTATGTGAAGTGTGCGAAAGTATGAGTCTGATGAGGGCAAATCCCAGACCTATCCCAGACCTAACTTGCGTTATCCTCTAAAATATTGATCGAAACCAGGTTTAATTGACTGTTTCAGCGTGGTACCACATTACTACGTGAAACAATCCAGAAATAGCCCAGGATCTAGCCATGAAGTATGAGAAATATGCGAAAGAATGAGCCTGATGAGAGCAAATCCCAGACCTATACCAGACATAACATGCGTTATCCTCTAAAATATTGAACGAAACCAGGTTTAATTGACTGTTTCGGAGTGGTACCACATTACTACGTGATCCAATCCAGAAAAAGCCCAGGATATGTTCAACAAGTATGTGAAAAATGCGAAAGTATGATCCTGATGAGGGCAAATACCAGACCTATCCCAGACCTAACTTGGGTTGTCCTCTAAAATATTGATCGAAACCAAGTTTAATGGACTGTTTCAATCCAGAAAGAGACCATGATCTAGCCATCAAGTATGAGAAATATGCGAAAGAATGAGCCTGATGGGAGCAAATCCCAGACCAAACCTAGGCCTAACATGAATTATTCTCTAAAATATTGATCGAAACCAGGTTTAATGGACTGTTTCAGTGTGGTACCACTTTACTACGTGATCCAAACCAGAAAAAACCCAGGATCTGTTCAACAAGTATGTGAAAAACGCGAAAGTATAAGCCTGATGAGGGCAAATCCCAGACCTATCCCAGCCTAACTTGCGTTGTCCTCTAAAATATTGATCGAAACCAGGTTTAATTGACTGTTTCAGCGTGGTACCACATTACTACGTGAAACAATCCAGAAACAGCCCAGGATCTAGCCATGAAGTATGAGAAATATGCGAAAGAATGAGCCTGATGAGAGCAAATCCCAGACCTATACCAGACATAACATGCGTTATCCTCTAAAATATTGAACGAAACCAGGTTTAATTGACTGTTTCGGTGTGGTACCACATTACTACGTGATCCAATCCAGAAAAAGCCCAGGATCTGTTCAACAAGTATGTGAAAAACGCGAAAGTATGAGCCTGATGAGGGCAAATCCCAGACCTATCCTAGACCTAACATGCGTTATCCTCTAAAATATTGATGGAAACCAGGTTTAATAGACTGTTTCAGTGTGGTACCACTTTACTACGTGATCCAAACCAGAAAAAACCCTCGATCAGGTCAACATGTATGTTAAAACTGCGAAAGTATGACCCTGATGAGGGCAAATCCCAGGCCTAACCTATGCCTAACATGCGTTGTCCTCTAAAATATTGATGGAAACCAGGTTTAATTGACTGTTTCAGTGTCGTACTTCATTACTACGTGATACAATCCAGAAATAGCCCAGGATCTAGCCATGAAGTATGAGAAATATGCGAAAGTATGAGCCTGATGAGGGCAAATCCTAGACGTAACCCAGACCTAACATACGTTATCCTCAAAAATATTTATCAAGACCAGGTTTAATTGAATGTTTCAGTGTGGTACCACATTACTACGTGAACCAAACCGGAAAAAACCCAGGATCCGTTCAACGAGTATGTGAAGAATGCGAAAGTATGAGTCTGATCAGTGAAAATCCCAGGCCTAACCTAGACCTAACATGCGTTATCCTCTAAAATATTGATCGAAACCAGGTTTAATGGACTGTTTCAGTGTGGTACCACTTTACTACGTGATGCAATCCAGAAAAAGACCAGGATCTAGCCATCAAGTATGAGAAATATGCGAAAGAATGAGCCTGATGGGAGCAAATCTCAGACCTAACCTAGACCTAACATGAATTATTCTCTAAAATATTGATCGAAACCAGGTTTAATGGACTGTTTCAGTGTGGTACCACACTACTACGTGATCCAAACCAGAAAAAACCCGGGACCTGTTCAACAAGTATGTGAAAAACGCGAAAGTATGAGCCTGATGAGGGCAAATCCCAGACCTATCCCAGACCTAACTTCGGTGTCTTCTAAAATATTGATCGAAACCAGGTTTAATTGACTGTTTCAGTGTGGTACCACATTACTACGTGATCCAATCCGGAAATAGCCCAGGATCTAGCCATGAAGTATGAGAAATATGCGAAAGTATGACCCTGATGAGGGCAAATCCGAGACCTATCCCAGACCTAACTTGCGTTGTCCTCTAAAATATTGATCGAAACCAGTATGAGCCTGATGAGGGCGAATCCCAGACCTATCTCAGACCTAACTTGCGTTATCCTCAATAATATTGATCGAAACCAGGTTTAATCGACAGTTTGAGTGTGGTACCACAATACTACGTGATACAAACCAGAAAAAAATCCAGGATCTGTTCAACGAGTATGTGATGTGTGCGAAAGTATGAGTCTGATGAGGGCAAATCTCTGACCTATCCCGGACATAACTTGCGTTATCCTCTAAAATATTGATCGAAACCAGGTTTAATTGACTGTTTTAGTGTGGTACCAGTTTACTACGTGATCCGAAGCAGAAAAAACCCGCGATCAGGTCAACATGCATGTTAAAACTGCGAAAGTATGAGCCTGATGAGGGCAAATCCCAGACCTATCCCAGACCTAACATGCGTTATCCTCAAAAATATTAATCGAAACCAGGTTTAGTCGACTGTTTCAGTGTGGTACCACATTACTACGTGAAACAATCCAGAAATAGCCCAGGATCTAGCCATGAAGTATGAGAAATATGCGAAAGAATGAGCCTGATGAGAGCAAATCCCAGACCTATACCAGACATAACATGCGTTATCCTCTAAAATATTGAACGAAACCAGGTTTAATTGACTGTTTCGGTGTGGTACCACATTACTACGTGATCCAATCCAGAAAAAGCCCAGGATATGTTCAACAAGTATGTGAAAAATGCGAAAGTATGATCCTGATGAGGGCAAATACCAGACCTATCCCAGACCTAACTTGGGTTGTCCTCTAAAATATTGATCGAAACCAAGTTTAATGGACTGTTTCAATCCAGAAAAAGACCAGGATCTAGCCACCAAGTTTGAGAAATATGCGAAAGAATGAGCCTGATGGGAGCAAATCCCAGACCAAACCTAGACCTAACATGAATTATTCTCTAAAATATTGATCGAAAGCAGGTTTAATGGACTGTTTCAGTGTGGTACCACTTTACTACGTGATCCAAACCAGAAAAAACCCAGGATCTGTTCAACAAGTATGTGAAAAACGCGAAGGTATGAGCCTGATGAGGGCAAATCCTAGACCTAACCCAGACCTAACATGCGATATCCTCCAAAATATTGATCGAAACCAGGTTTAATGGACTGTTTCAGTGTGGTACCACACTACTACGTGATCCAAACCAGAAAAAACCCAGGATCTGTTCATCAAGTATGTGAAAAACGCGAAAGTATGAGCCTGATGAGGGCAAATCCCAGACCTATCCCAGACCTAACATGCGTTATCCTCTAAAATATTGATGGAAACCAGGTTTAATGGACTGTTTCAGTGTGGTACCACTTTACTACGTGATCCAAACCAGGAAAAACCCTCCATCAGGTCAACATGTATGTTAAAACTGCGAAAGTATGACCCTGATGAGGGCAAATCCCAGGCCTAACCTATGCCTAACATGCGTTGTCCTCTAAAATATTGATGGAAACCAGGTTTAATTGACTGTTTCAGTGTCGTACTTCATTACTACGTGATACAATCCAGAAATAGCCCAGGATCTAGCCATGAAGTATGAGAAATATGCGAAAGTATGAGCCTGATGAGGGCAAATCCTAGACGTAACCCAGACCTAACATACGTTATCCTCAAAAATATTTATCAAGACCAGGTTTAATTGAATGTTTCAGTGTGGTACCACATTACTACGTGAACCAAACCGGAAAAAACCCAGGATCCGTTCAACAAGTATGTGAAGAATGCGAAAGTATGAGTCTGATCAGTGAAAATCCCAGGCCTAAACTAGACCTAACATGCGTTATCCTCTAAAATATTGATGGAAACTAGGTTTAATTGACTGTTTCAGTGTCGTACTTCATTACTACGTGATACAATCCAGAAAAAGCCCTGGATCTAGCCATCAAGTATGAGAAATATGCGAAAGAATGAGCCTGATGAGAGCAAATCCCAGACCTATACCAGACATAACTTGCGTTATCCTCTAAAATATTGATCGAAACCAGGTTTCATTGACTGTTTCGGTGTGGTACCACATTACTACGTGATCCAATCCAGGAATAGCCCACGATCTGTTCAACAAGTATGTGAAAAATGCGAAAGTATGATCCCGATGAGGGCAAATCCCAGACCTATCCCAGACCTAACATGCGTTATCCTATAAAATATTGATCGAAACCAGGTTTAATGGATTGCTTCAGTGTGGCATCACATTACTACGTGATCCAAACCAGTGGAAGCCCAGGATCTTGCCAACAAGAATGAGAAATATGCGAAAGTATGAGCCTGATGAGAGCAAATCCCAGAACTATCCCATACCTAACATGCGTTATCCTCTAAAAGAGTGATCGAAACCAGGGTTAATTGACTGTTTCAGTATGGTTCTACATTACTACGTGATCCAATCTAGAAAAAGCCCAGGATCTAGCCATCAAGTATGAGAAATATGCGAAAGAATGAGCCTGATGAGAGCAAATCCCAGACCTAACTTAGACCTAACATGTGTTATCCTCAAAAATATTGATCGAAACCAGGTTTGATGGACTGTTTCAGTGTGGTACTACATTATTACGTGATCCAAACCAGAAAAAACCCAGGATCTGTTCAACAAGTATGTGAAGTATGCGAAAGTATGAGTCTGATGAGGGCAAATCCCAGGCCTAACCCAGACCTAACTTGCGTTGTCCTCTAAAATATTGATGGATACCAGGTTTAATTGACTATTTCAGTGTGGTACTACATTACTACGTGATGCAATCCAGAAATAGCCCAGGATCTAGCCATGAAGTATGAGAAATATTCGAAAGAATGAGCCTGATGAGAGCAAATCCCAGACCTATACCAGACATAACATGCGTTATCCTCTAAAATATTGAACGAAACCAGGTTTAATTGACTGTTTCGGTGTGGTACCACATTACTACGTGATCCAATCCAGAAAAAGCCCAGGATATGTTCAACAAGTATGTGAAAAATGCGAAAGTATGATCCTGATGAGGGCAAATACCAGACCTATCCCAGACCTAACTTGGGTTGTCCTCTAAAATATTGATCGAAACCAGGTTTAATGGACTGTTTCAATCCAGAAAAAGACCAGGATCTAGCCATCAAGTATGAGAAATATGCGACAGAATGAGCCTGATGGGAGCAAATCCCAGACCAAACCTAGACCTAACATGAATTATTCTCTAAAATATTGATCGAAACCAGGTTTAATGGACTGTTTCAGTGTGGTACCACTTTACTACGTGATCCAAACCAGAAAAAACCCAGGATCTGTTCAACAAGTATGTGAAAAACGCGAAAGTATGAGCCTGATGTGGGCAAATCCTAGACCTAACCCAGACCTAACATGCGATATCCTCTAAAATATTGATCGAAACCAGGTTGAATGGACTGTTTCAGTGTGGTACCACACTACTACGCGATCCAAACCAGAAAAAACCCAGGATCTGTTCAACAAGTATGTGAAAAACGCGAAAGTATGAGCCTGATGAGGGCAGATCCCAGACCTATCCCAGACCTAACATGCGATATCCTCTAAAATATTGATCGAAACCAGGTTGAATGGACTGTTTCAGTGTGGTACCACACTACTACGCGATCCAAACCAGAAAAAACCCAGGATCTGTTCAACAAGTATGTGAAAAACGCGAAAGTATGAGCCTGATGAGAGCAAATCCCAGACCTAACTTAGACCTAACATGTGTTATCCTCAAAAATATTGATCGAAACCAGGTTTGATGGACAGTTTCAGTGTGGTACTACATTATTACGTGATCCAAACCAGAAAAAACCCAGGATCTGTTCAACAAGTATGTGAAGTATGCGAAAGTATGAGTCTGATGAGGGCAAATCCCAGGCCTAACCCAGACCTAACTTGCGTTGTCCTCTAAAATATTGATGGATACCAGGTTTAATTGACTGTTTCAGTGTGGTACTACATTACTACGTGATGCAATCCAGAAATAGCCCAGGATCTAGCCATGAAGTATGAGAAATATTCGAAAGAATGAGCCTGATGAGAGCAAATCCCAGACCTATACCAGACATAACATGCGTTATCCTCTAAAATATTGAACGAAACCAGGTTTAATTGACTGTTTCGGTGTGGTACCACATTACTACGTGATCCAATCCAGAAAAAGCCCAGGATATGTTCAAAAAGTATGTGAAAAATGCGAAAGTATGATCCTGATGAGGGCAAATACCAGACCTATCCCAGACCTAACTTGGGTTGTCCTCTAAAATATTGATCGCAACCAGGTTTAATGGACTGTTTCAATCCAGAAAAAGACCAGGATCTAGCCATCAAGTATGAGAAATATGCGACAGAATGAGCCTGATGGGAGCAAATCCCAGACCAAACCTAGACCTAACATGAATTATTCTCTAAAATATTGATCGAAACCAGGTTTAATGGACTGTTTCAGTGTGGTACCACTTTACTACGTGATCCAAACCAGAAAAAACCCAGGATCTGTTCAACAAGTATGTGAAAAACGCGAAAGTATGAGCCTGATGTGGGCAAATCCTAGACCTAACCCAGACCTAACATGCGATATCCTCTAAAATATTGATCGAAACCAGGTTGAATGGACTGTTTCAGTGTGGTACCACACTACTACGCGATCCAAACCAGAAAAAACCCAGGATCTGTTCAACAAGTATGTGAAAAACGCGAAAGTATGAGCCTGATGAGGGCAGATCCCAGACCTATCCCAGACCTAACTTCCGTTATCCTCTAAAATATTGATCGAAACCAGGTTTAATTGACTGTTTCAGTGTGGTACCACATTACTACGTGATCCAATCCAGAAATAGCCCAGGATCTAGCCATGAAGTATGAGAAATATGCGACAGTATGAGCCTGATGAGGGCAAATCCTAGACGTAACCCAGACCTAACATACGTTATCCTCAAAAATATTTATCAAGACCAGGTTTAATTGAATGTTTCAGTGTGGTACCACATTACTACGTGAACCAAACCGGAAAAAACCCAGGATCCGTTCAACAAGTATGTGAAGAATGCGAAAGTATGAGTCTGATCAGTGAAAATCCCAGGCCTAACCTAGACCTAACATGCGTTATCCTCTAAAATATTGATCGAAACCAGGTTTAATAGACTGTTTCAGTGTGGTACCACTTTACTACGTGATCCAAACCAGAAAAAACCCTCGATCAGGTCAACATGTATGTTAAAACTGCGAAAGTATGACCCTGATGAGGGCAAATCCCAGACCTAACCTAGACCTAACATGCGTTATGCTCAAAAATATTGATCGAAATCAGGTTTAATCGACTGTTTCTGTGTGGTACCACATTACTATGTGATGCAATCCAGAAATAGCCCAGGATCAAGCCATGAATTATGAGAAATATGCGAAAGTATGAGCCTGATGAGGGCAAATCCTAGACCTAACCCAGACCTAACATGCGTTATTCTCAAAAATATTGATCGAAACCGGGTTTAATGGACTGTTTAAGTGTGGTACTACATTATTACGTGATCCAAACCAGAAAAAACCCAGGATCTGTTCAATAAGTATGTGAAGTATGCGAAAGTATGAGTCTGATGAGGGCTAATCCCAGGCCTAACCTAGACATAACATGCGTTATCCTCTAAAATATCGATCGAAACCAGGTTGAGTGGACTGTTTCAGTGAGGTACCACACTACTGCGTGATCCAAACCAGAAAAAACCCAGGATCTGTTCAACAAGTATGTGAAGTATGCGAAAGTATGAGTCTGATGAGGGCTAATCCCAGGCCTAACCTAGACCTAACATGCGTTATGCTCAAAAATATTGATCGAAATCAGGTTTAATCGACTGTTTCTGTGTGGTACCACATTACTACGTGATCCAAACCAGAAAAAAACCCAGGATCTGTTAAACAAGTATGTGAAGTATGCGAAAGTATGAGTCTGATGAGGGCTAATCCCAGGCCTAACCTAGACATAACATGCGTTATCCTCTAAAATATTGATCGAAACCAGGTTGAGTGGACTGTTTCAGTGTGGTACCACACTACTGCGTGATCCAAACCAGAAAAAACCCAGGATCTGTTCAACAAGTATGTGAAGTATGCGAAAGTATGAGTCTGATGAGGGCAAATCCCAGGCCTAACCCAGACCTAACTTGCGTTGTCCTCTAAAATATTGATCGAAACCAGGTTTAATGGACTGTTTCAGTGTGGTACCACATTACTATGTGATGCAATCCAGCCATAGCCCAGGATCTGTTCAACAAGTATGTGAAAAACGCGAAAGTATGAGCCTGATGAGGGCGAATCCCCGACCTATCCCAGACCTAACTTGCGTTATCCTCTAAAGTATTGATCGAAGCCATGTTTAATGGACTGTTTCAGTGTGGTACCACTTTACTACGTGATCCAAAGCAGAAAAAACCCTCGATCAGGTCAACATGTATGTTAAAACTGCGAAAGTATGACCCTGATGAGGGCAAATCCCAGGCCTAGCCTAGACCTAACATGCGTTATCCTCTAAAATATTCATCGAAACCAGGTTTAATGGACTGTTTCAGTGTGGTACCACATTACTACGTGATCCAAACCAGAAATAGCCCAGGATCTAGCCATGAAGTATGAGAAATATGCGAAAGTATGACCCTGATGAGGGCAAATCCCAGACCTATCCCAGACCTAACATGCGTTATCCTCAAAAATATTGATCGAAACCAGGTTTAATCGACTGTTTCAGTGTGGTACCACATTACTACGTGATCCAAACCAGAAAATCCCAGGAGCTGTTCAACAAGTACGTGAAGAATGCGAAAGTATGTGTCTGATGAGGGCAAATCCTAGACCTTACCCTGACCTAACATGCGTTATCCTCTAAAATATTTATCAAGACCAGGTTTAATTGAATGTTTCAGTGTGGTACCACATTACTTCGTGATCCAAACCAGTAAAAACACAGGATCTGTTCAACAAGTATATGAAGAATGCGAAAGTCTGATGAGTCTGATGAGGGCAAATCCCAGGCCTAACATAGACCTAACATGCGTTATGCTCATAAATATTGATCGAAGCCAGGCTTAATCGACTGTTTCAGTGTGCTACTACATTACAACGTGATCCAATCCACAAAAAGCCCAGAATCTGCCCATCAAGTATGAGAAATATGCGAAAGTACGAGCCTGATGAGAGCAAATCCCAGACCTAACCTAGACCTAACATGCGTTATGCTCAAAAATGTTGATCGAAACCCGGTTTAATCGACTGTTTCAGTGTGGTACCACATTACTTCGTGATCCAAACCGGAACAAAACCCAGGATCTGTTCAACAAGTATGTGAAGTATGCGAAAGTATGAGTCTGATGAGGTCAAATCCCAGGCCTAACCCAGACCTAACTTGCGTTGTCCTCTAAAATATTGTTGGAAACCAGGTTTAATTGACTGTTTCAGTGTTGTACTACATTAGTACGTGATGCAATTCAGAAATAGCCCAGGATCTAGCCATGAAGTATGAGAAATATGCGAAAGTATTAGCCTGATGAGGGCAAATCCTAGACCTAACCCAGACATAACTTGCGTTATCCTCTAAAATATTGATCGAAACCAGGTTTAATTGACTGTTTCAGTGTGGTTCCACACGACTACGTGATCCAATCCAGAAAAAGCCCAGGATCTAGCCATCAAGTATGAGAAGCATGCGAAAGAATGAGCCTGATGAGAGCAAATCCCAGACCTAACCTAGACCTAACATGTGTTATCCTCAAAAATATTGATCGAAGCCTGGTTGAGTGGACTGTTTCAGTGTGGTACCACGTTACTGCGTGATCCAAACCAGAAAAAACCCTCGATCTGTTCAACAAGTATGTGAAATATGCGAAAGTATGAGTCTGATGAGGACAAATCCCAGGCCTAACCTAGACACAACATGCGTTATCCTCTAAAATATTGATGGAAACCAGGTTTAATTGACTGTTTCAGTGTGGTACGACATTACTACGTGATGCAATCCAGCCATAGCCCAGGATCTGTTCAACAAGTATGTGAAGTATGCGAAAGTATGAGTCTGACGAGGGCTAATCCCAGGCCTATCTTAGACATAACATGCGTTAGCCTCTAAAATATACACCGAAACCAGGCTTAATCGACTGTTTCAGTGTGGTACCATATTACTACGTAATCCAAACCGGAACAAAACCCAGGATCTGTTCAACAAGTATGTGAAGTATGCGAAAGTATGAGTCTGATGAGGGCAAATCCCAGACTTATCTCAGACCTAACTTGCGTTATCCAGTAAAATATTGATCGAAACCAGGTTTACTTGACTGTTTCAGTGTGGTAACACATTACTACGTGATCCAATCCAGAAATAGCCCAGGATCTAGCCATGAAGTATGAGAAATATGCGAAAGTATGAGCCTGATGAGGGCAAATCCTAGACCTAACCAAGACCTAACATGCGTTATCCACTAGAATATTTATCAAGACCAGGTTTAATTGAATGTTTCAGTGTGGTACCACATTACTACGTGAACCAGACCAGTAAAAACACAGGATCCGTTCAACAAGTATGTGAAGAATGCGAAAGTATGAGTCTGATGAGTGAAAATCCCAGGACTAACCTAGACCTAACATGCGTTATCCTTAATAATATTGATCGAAACCAGGTTTAATCGACTGTGTCGGTGTGGTACCGCATTACTACGTGATCCAAACCAGAAAAAAACCCGGGATCTGTTCAACGAGTATGTGGAGTGTGCGAAAATATGAGTCTGATGAGGGCAAATCCCAGAACTATCCCAGACCTAACATGCGTTATCCTCTATGATAGTGATCGAAACCAGGGTTAATTTACTGTTTCAGTGTGGTTCTACATTACTACGTGATCCAATCCAGAAAAAGCCCAGGAGGTAGCCATCAACTATGAGAAATATGCGAAAGAATGAGCCTGATGGGAGCAAATCCCAGACCTAACCTAGACCTAACATGTGTTATCCTCAAAAATATTGATCGAAACCAGGTTTAATGGACTGTTTCAGTGTGGTACCACGTTACTACGTGATCCAATCCAGAAATAGCCCAGGATCTATTCAAGAAGTATGTGAAAACGCGAAAGTATGAGCCTGATAAGGGCGAATCCCAGACCTATCCCAGACCTAAATTGCGTTATCCTCTAAAATATTGACCGAAACCAGGTTTAATGGACTGTTTCAGTGTAGTACCACTTTACTACGTGATCCAAAGCAGAAAAAACCCTCGATCAGGTCAACATGTATGTTAAAACTGCGTAAGTATGACCCTGATGAGGGCACATCCCAGGCCTAACCTAGACCTAACATGCGTTATCCTCAAAAATATTGATCGAAACCAGGTTTAATCAACTGTTTCAGTGTGGTACCACATTACTACGTGATCCAAACCAGAAAAAACCGAGGATCTGTTCAACAAGTATGTGAAAAACGCGAAAGTATGAGCCTGATGAGGGCGAATCCCAGACTTATCCCAGACCTAACTTGCGTTATCTTCTAAAATATTGATCGACACCAGGTTTAGTCAACTGTTTCAGTGTGGTACCACATTACTACGTGATCCAAACCAGAAAAAAACCCAGGATCTTGTCAACGAGTATGTGAAGTGTGCGAAAGTATGAGTCTGATGAGGGCAAATGCCAGACCTATCCCAGACCTAACTTGCGTTATCCTCTAAAATATTGATCGAAACCTGGATTAATTGACTGTTTCAGTGCGGTACCACACTACTACGTGATCCAAACCAGAAAAAACCCAGGATCTGTTCAACAAGTATGTGAAGTATGCGAAAGTATGAGTCTGATGAGGGCTAATCCCCAGACCTATCCCAGACATAACTTGCGTTATCCTCTAAAATATTGATAGAAACCAGGTTTAATTGACAGTTTTAGCGTGGCACCACTTTACTACGTGATCCAAAGCAGAAAAAACCCTCGATGAGGTCAACATGTATGTTAAAACTGCGAAAGTATGACACTGATGAGGGCAAATCCCAGGCCTAACCTAGACCTAACATGCGTTATGCTCTAAAATATTCATCGAAACCAGGTTTAATGGACTGTTTCAGTGTGGTACCACATTACTACGTGATCCAAACCAGAAAAAACCGAGGATCTGTTCAACAAGTATGTGAAAAACGCGAAACTATGAGCCTGATGAGGGCGAATCCCAGACTTATCCCAGACCTAACTTGCGTTATCCTCTAAAATATTGATCGAAACCAGGTTTAGTCAACTGTTTCAGTGTGGTACCACATTACTACGTGATCCAAACGAGAAAAAAACCCAGGATCTTGTCAACGAGTATGTGAAGTGTGCGAAAGTATGAGTCTGATGAGGGCAAATGCCAGACCTATCCCAGACCTAACTTGCGTTATCCTCTAAAATATTTATCAAGACCAGGTTTAATTGAATGTTTCAGTGTGGTACCACATTACTACGTGATCCAAACCAGAAAGAACACAGGATCCGTTCAACAAGTATGAGAAGAATGCGAAAGTACGAGTCTGATGAGTGAAAATCCCAGACCTATCCCAGACCTTACATGCGTTATCCTCTAAAATAGTGATCGAAACCAGAGTTAATTGACTGTTTCACTGTGGTTCTACATTAAAAAGTGATCCAATCCAGAAAAAGCTCGGGATCTAGCCATCAAGTATGAGAAATATGCGAAAGTATGAGCCTGATGAGGGCAAATCCTAGACCTAACCCAGACCTAACATGCGTTATCCTCAAAGATATTGATCGAAACCAGGTTCAATGGACTGTTTCAGTGTGGTACCACATTACTGCGTGATCCAAGTCAGAAAAAACCCAGGATCTGTTCAACTAGAATGTGAAAAACGCGAAAGTATGAGCCTGATGAGGGCAAATCCCCAGACCTATCCCAGACATAACTTGCGTTATCCTCTAAAATATTGATAGAAACCAGGTTTAATTGACAGTTTTAGTGTGGCACCACTTTACTACGTGATCCAAAGCAGAAAAAACCCTCGATGAGGTCAACATGTATGTTAAAACTGCGAAAGTATGACCCTGATGAGGGCATATCCCAGGCCTAACCTAGACCTAACATGCGTTATCCTCTAAAATATTGATCGAAACCAGGTTGGGTGGACTGTTTCAGTGTGGTACCACACTACTGCGTGATCCAAACCAGAAAAAACCCAGGATCTGTTCAGCAAGTATGTGAAAAATGCGAAAGTATGATCCTGACGAGGGCAAATCCCAGTCCTATCCCAGACCTAACTTGCGTTGTCCTCTATAATATTGATGGAAACCAGGTTTAATTGACTGTTTCAGTGTGGAACTACATTACTACGTGATGCAATCCAGAAATAGCCCAGGATCTAGCCATGAATGGCGAGAAATATGCGGAAGTATGAGCCTGATGAGGGCAAATCCTAGACCTAACCCAGACCTAACATGCGTTATCCTCAAAAATATTGATCGAAACCAGGTTTAATGGACTGTTTCAGTGTGGTACCACATTACTACGTGATGCAATCCAGAAAAAACCGAGGATCTGTTCAACAAGTATGTGAAAAACGCGAAAGTATGAGCCTGATGAGGGCGAATCCCAGACTTATCCCAGATCTAACTTGCGTTATCCTCTAAAATATTGATCGAAACCAGCTTTATTCGACTGTTTCAGTGTGGTACCACATTACTACGTGATCCAAACCGGAAAAAAACCCAGGATCTTGTCAACGAGTATGTGAAGTGTGCGAAAGTATGAGTCTGATGAGGGCAAATCCCAGACCTATCCCAGACCTAACTTGCGTTATCCTCTAAAATATTGATTGAAACCAGGTTTAATTGACTGTTTCAGTGTGGTACTACATTACTACGTGATGCAATCCAGAAATAGCCCAGGATCTAGCCATGAATTATGAGAAATATGCGAAAGTATGAGCCGGATGAGGGCAAATCCTAGACCTAACCCAGACCTAACATGTGTTACCCTCAAACATATTGATCGAAACCAGGTTTAATCAACTGTTTCAGTGTGGTACCACATTACTACGTGATCCAAACCAGAAAAAAACCCAGGATCTGTTCAACAAGTATGTGAAAAACGCAAATGTATGACCCTGATGAGGGCAAATCCCAGGCCTAACCTTGACCTAACATGCATTATCCTCTAAAATATTGATCGAAACTAGGTTCAATGGACTGTTTCAGTGTGGTACCATACTACTATGTGTTCCAAACCAGAAAAAACCCAGGATCTGTTCAAGAAGTATGTGAAAAACGCGAAAGTATGAGCCTGATGAGGGCGAATCCCAGACCTATCCCAGACCTAAATTGCGTTATCCTCTAAAATATTGATCGTAACCAGGTTTAATGGACTGTTTCAGTGTAGTACCACATTACTACGTGATCCAAAGCAGAAAAAACCCTCGATCAGGTCAACATGTATGTTACAACTGCGAAAGTATGACCCTGATGAGGGCAAATCCCAGGCCTAACCTAGACCTAACATGCGTTATCCTCTAAAATATTGATCGAAACCTGGTTTAATTGACTGTTTCAGTGCGGTCCCACACTACTACGTGATCCAAACCAGAAAAAAACCCAGGAGCTGTTCAACAAGTACGTGAAGATTGCGAAAGTATGTGTCTGATGAGGTCATATCACAGACCTAACCTAGACCTAACATGCGTTATCTTCTAAAATATTGATCGAAACCAGGTTTAGTGGACCGTTTCAGTGTGGTACCACATTACTGCGTGATCCAAACCAGAAAATCCAGGATCTGTTTAACAAGTATGTGAAAAATGCGAAAGTGTGGACCTGATGAGGGCGAATCCCAGTCCTATCCCAGACCTAACTTGCGTTATCCTCAAAAATATTGATCGAAACCAGGTTTAATTGACTGTTTCAGCGTGGTACCACATTACTACGTGATACAATCCAGAAATAGCCCAGGATCTAGCCATGATGTATGAGAAAGATGCGAAAGTATGAGCATGATGTGGGCAAATTCTAGACCTGACCCAGACCTAACATGCGTTATCCTCTAAAATATTTATCAAGACCAGGTATTATTGAATGTTTCAGTGTGGTACCACATTACTACGTGAACCAAACCAGAAAATACCCAGGATCCGTTCATCAAGTATGTGAAGAACGCGAAAGTATGAGCCTGATGAGGGCAAATCCCAGACCTATCCCAGACCTAACTTGCGTTGTCCTCTAAAATATTGATGGAAACCAGGTTTTATTGATTTTTTCAGTGTGGTCCCACATTACTACGTGATCCAAACCAGAAAAAACCCAGGATCTGTTCAACATGTATGAGAAATATGCGAAAGAATGAGCCTGATGAGAGCAAATCCCAGACCTTACCTAGACCTAACATGAATTATTCTCTAAAATATTGATCGAAACCAGGTTTAATTGACTGTTTCTGTGTGGTCCCACATTACTACGTGATCCAAGCCAGAAAATAACCCAGGTTCTGTTCAACGAGTATGTGAAGTGTGCGAAAGTATGAGTCTGATGAGGACAAATCCCAGACCTATCGCAGACCTAACTTGCGTTATCCTCTAAAATATTGTTCGAAACCAGGTTTAATCGACTGTTTCAATGTGGTACCACAATACTACGTGAACCAAACCAGAAAAAACCCAGGATACGCTCAACAAGTATGTGAAGAATGCGAAAGTATGAGTCTAATGAGTGAAAATCCCAGGCCTAACCCAGACCTAACTACGGTTGTCCTCTAAAATATTGACGGAAACCAGGTTTAATTGAATGTTTCAGTGTGGTACCACATTACTACGTGATCCAAACCAGTAAAAACCCAGGATCCGTTCAACGAGTATGTGAAGAATGCGAAAGTATGAGTCTGGTGAGTGAAAATCCCAGGCCTAACCTAAACCTAACATGCGTTATCCTCTAAAATATTGATCGAAACCTGGTTTAATCGACTGTTTCAGTGTGGTACCACATAACTATGTGATCCAAACCAGAAAATAACCCAGGATCTGTTCAACGAGTATGTGAAGTGTGCGAAAGTATGAGTCTGATGAGGTCAAATCCCAGACCTATCCCAGACCTAACTTGCGTTATCCTCTAAAATATTGTTCGAAACCAGGTTTAATCGACTGTTTCAGTGTGGTACCACATTACTACGTGAACCAAACCAGAAAAAACCCAGGATACGCTCAACAAGTATGTGAAGAATGCGAAAGTATGAGTCTGATGAGTGAAAATCCCAGACCTAACCTAGACCTAACATGCGTTATCCTCTAAAATATTGATCCAAACCAGGTTTAATGGACTGTTTCAGTGTGGTACCACACTACTACGTGATCCAAACCAGAAAAAACCCAGGATCTGTTCAACAAGTATGTGAAAAATGCGAAAGTATGATCCTGACGAGGGCAAATCCTAGACCTAACCCAGACCTAACATGCGTTATCCTCAAAAATATTGATCGGAACCAGGTTTAATGAACTGTTTCAGCTTGGTACCACACTACTACATGATCCAAACCGGAGCAAAACCCAGGATCTGTTCAACAAGTATGCGAAGTATGCGAAAATATGAGTCTGATGAGGGCAAATCCCAGGCCTAACCCAGACCTAACTAGCGTTGTCCTCTAAAATATTGACGGAAACCAGGTTTAATTGAATGTTTCTGTGTGGTACCACATTACTACGTGATCCAAACCAGTAAAAACCCAGGATCCGTTCAACGAGTATGTGAAGAATGCGAAAGTATGAGTCTGGTGAGTGAAAATCCCAGGCCTAACCTAGACCTAACATGCGTTATCCTGAAAAATATTGATCGAAACCAGGTTTAATCGACTGTTTCAGTGTGGTACCACATTACTACGTGATCCAAACCAGAAAATCCCAGGAGCTGTTCAACAAGTACGTGAAGAATGCGAAAGTATGTGTCTGATGAGGGCAAATCCTAGACCTTACCCTGACCTAACATGCGTTATCCTCTAAAATATTTATCAAGACCAGGTTTAATTGAATGTTTCAGTGTGGTACCACATTACTACGTGATCCAAACCAGTAAAAACACAGGATCCGTTCAACAAGTATATGAAGAATGCGAAAGTCTGATGAGTCTGATGAGGGCAAATCCCAGGCCTAACCTAGACCTAACATGCGTTATGCTCATAAATATTGATCGAAGCCAGGTTTAATCGACTGTTTCAGTGTGCTACTACATTACTACGTGATCCAATCCACAAAAAGCCCAGAATCTGCCCATCAAGTATGAGAAATATGCGAAAGTACGAGCCTGATGAGAGCAAATCCCAGACCTAACCTAGACCTAACATGCGTTATGCTCAAAAATGTTGATCGAAACCCGGTTTAATCGACTGTTTCAGTGTGGTACCACATTACTTCGTGATCCAAACCGGAACAAAACCCAGGATCTGTTCAACAAGTATGTGAAGTATGCGAAAGTATGAGTCTGATGAGGGCAAATCCCAGGCCTAACCCAGACCTAACTTGCGTTGTCCTCTAAAATATTGTTGGAAACCAGGTTTAATTGACTGTTTCAGTGTTGTACTACATTAGTACGTGATGCAATTCAGATATAGCCCAGGATCTAGTCATGAAGTATGAGAAATATGCGAAAGTATTAGCCTGATGAGGGCAAATCCTAGACCTAACCCAGACATAACTTGCGTTATCCTCTAAAATATTGATCGAAATCAGGTTTAATTGACTGTTTCAGTGTGGTGCCACATTACTACGTGATCCAATCTATAAATAGCCCAGGTTCTAGCCATGAAGTATGAGAAATATGCGAAAGTACGAGCCTGATGAGAGCAAATCCCAGACCTAACCTAGACCTAACATGCGTTATGCTCAAAAATGTTGATCGAAACCCGGTTTAATCGACTGTTTCAGTGTGGTACCACATTACTTCGTGATCCAAACCGGAACAAAACCCAGGATCTGTTCAACAAGTATGTGAAGTATGCGAAAGTATGAGTCTGATGAGGGCAAATCCCAGGCCTAACCCAGACCTAACTTGCGTTGTCCTCTAAAATATTGTTGGAAACCAGGTTTAATTGACTGTTTCAGTGTTGTACTACATTAGTACGTGATGCAATTCAGATATAGCCCAGGATCTAGTCATGAAGTATGAGAAATATGCGAAAGTATTAGCCTGATGAGGGCAAATCCTAGACCTAACCCAGACATAACTTGCGTTATCCTCTAAAATATTGATCGAAATCAGGTTTAATTGACTGTTTCAGTGTGGTGCCACATTACTACGTGATCCAATCTATAAATAGCCCAGGTTCTAGCCATGAAGTATGAGAAATATGCGAAAGTATGTGTCTGATGGGGGCAAATCCCAGGCCTAACCTAGACCTAGCATGCGTTATCCTCTAAAATATTGATCGAAACCAGGGTTAATCGACTGTTTCAGTGTGGTACTACATTACTACGTGATCCAAACCAGAAAAAGCCCAGAATCTGCCCATCAAGTATGAGAAATATGCGAAAGTACAAGCCTGATGAGGGCAAATCCCAGGCCTAACCTAGACCTAGCATGCGTTATCCTCTAAAATATTGTTGCGACGGTATGAAGATGCCGCGCAATACCGCGAAATTGCATCGTCGCAATGGTGTGAAGAGGCTTCGCGATGAAGTGAAGCTGCCACACGAAAACGAGCGGATGCGAGATCCCGAGCCTTCCGGTTGCTGAGAGACCGGAAACGATTTGAAGATTAGAATTACGACAGATCGCAAGGCGAACAGACGTATTGAAAAGCTCTGTTGTTAATAAAGTTCCCAGTTTACATTAGTGTGTTACGTTGTGCTGTTTTAATTGTGTTGTGACGATATGAGGCGAGCGACGAGCAATACTCCCCGGCGCAACAGTGGTGCCAGAAGCGGGATGTCGACCCGATCTACCGCCGGGGAGGGAGAGGCCGTTCCTTCCTTGGAACTGTTGTTCGAGGGCCTGCAGAGGAGCCTCGCGGCGCAGTTCCAGGAGCAGCAGAGAACTTTCGAGTCCAGGTGGGAAGAGGATCGGAAGCGGACCGAAGAGAGGCAGGCCGCGAAGGAGGCTGCCGCTTCGGCGAAGGAGGCTGCTGTGGAAGGAAGGATAAGGGCCATGGAAGACCGTTATCAGGTGCTTGCGGAGAATTTTAAAAGTGTGATCGATAACCTGTCGGCCGCGGCGTTCCGTAGCGAGGATCGCGAGTCCAGCCTTGTTAATAATTTTGTTAGGGATAATCCTGTTGTTGCTGGACTCGCGATGCCTTCCACTTCGCAGTCGGCTCCTCCGTTGGAAGCGACTGGTGGATTTCTGGGGTACGTCCTAAAACCACCAGCGTTTGATGGAAGAGCTTGTTAGGAGGAGTACCGGGTGCAATTCGAGGCGATTGCGAAGGCGAATGGATGGGATGCACCAAGGAAAGCGTTGGCCTTGGTCGCATGTCTGGAGGGGCCCGCTCGGAGTGTTTTGACTACTCTTTCCGAGGAGTCGCGTTGTGATTTTGGTGTCTTGGTTTCCGCTTTGGAGTTCCGTTTCGGAACCAAGAATTTCGCGAATCTAAATTACGTGAAATTCCAAAATTATACTCAACGGAAGGGGGAGTCGATTTCTGATTTGGCTTCGGAGATTGAGAGGTTGGCGCAGGCTTCCTTTGGTGATTGTCCAATGGAAGTCAGGGATAAGCTGGCCGCCTCTCAGTTCGTCTCCGCCCTGGCCAATGAGGAAATGAGGAGGACGCTGAGGCTAGGCGGTTTCAATACTCTCAGGGCGGCTGTGATCAGAGCCCTGGAGATTGAGGCCGTCGAGTCTGTGGCCCCTGGTCCTTGCCGTGTTAAGGACTGCATTCAGGGTGTCACTTGTTTTCCCAAGGGAAAGTTGGAGAAGAGGACTGCTGGGAAGCCGGTCTCGGAGTGCTGGAACTGCGGACAGGAGGGACATTTACAGCGGAACTGCCCGAAGAAGAGGAGGAGAGAAGAGGCCCCCTAGAAGAAGGGAAACTGGAAGAGGTTGGCGTAGTGGGGCTCCCGCCGACTTCGTCTTCATCCGCCCCCGTCGTGCGCAGGATCGCTGTCAAGGATTGTTCTTCCGTCGAGGAGGGAGAGTCTCGCAAGAGGAGATATCCGGACGAAGAAGAGGATACGCCGGAAAAGGGGACTGAATGCGAAAGACCCATGGAGTGTTTGAACTGCGGGGAAACGGGACCTATGCGGTGGAATTGCCCCAGGAAGTACCAGCAGAAGGCGGCGTAGAAGGAGAATTGTTCCGCGTTGAAGGAATCGCCGAGATGATTTGGAAAATGAATCATCGTCATGGTCAACTGACTGCAATGGAAGGACCTTTTAAGAAGGGAAGAGGAGTACCCTTTGGAGGGATAAGGCTCGCCGGAGCACCTTCTCAGGGGATGGCGCTCGGCGGGGCATCTTTTGGAAGGATAGGGCTCGTGGGAGCACCTTTCGAAGGGATAAGGCTCGTCGCAGCACTCTTTGAAGGGATAGGGCTCGCCAGAGCACCTTCCGGAGGGATGGCGCTCGTCGGGGCATCTTTCGGAAGGATAGGGCTTATGGGAGCACCTTCTGAAGGGAAAGCGCTGTATGTTATGGGTTCCCTGCCAAGGTCTGTGCTGAAGGTGACAACAAGAAGGCGATGTGAAGAATCGGCTGGATAAGTTGGGTTTCCGTATAGTCCGTTTCCAGAAGTCCAAACCAAGGGTTGAGCATGTGAATCGACTGGCTCGGTACGATTCACGAGACGCCCCCTGCGAAGATATTGCGAGGTGAGGATCGAGGAAGATGGCCGACATCTTCGCCCAAGAAGAGGACGTTTCATCGCAGAAGGCGAGGATCGGGTTTTCCTACCGGCCGCGGAGGACTCTCCATTTCCGCAGGTCAGAACGGCCGGGGAAGTGCGATTCTCCCCGGGGAGGGTCGCCCCCCAGTCATGCTCGACTCTAAGAGCGGAGTGGGGCACAGACAGTCGGACGGCGGAATTGTGGTATGTTCCACAACCGATCTTCGAGGAAATTCTCCTTGGAGATCGGGGAACATCCCATGGGAAGTTCTTTCGTGAAGCTGGGGAGAATCCGCATCCGGGAAGTCCTCAAGAAAGAAGCACGCAAGCCGCAAGAGTCAAGGGGAAGGGCGAGGAGCAGTCGGGATTTCCTCATCCTCGAAGATGTCTAAGTTCGGACGAAGTATTCCGAAGGTTACACCGGCGCCTTGCTCAAGGTTTTTGAGTGGTTTTCCTTGGGACGAAGGACGAATGTCAAGGTGCTGACTGTCTGATAAAGGTCACTCAGGTAAATGATCGACCTATTAGTTTATCTACTTTACAGGCAGAGGTGTACAGGTTCGACGCAGCTTCGCGACAACCCGGAGGTTAGGAGACTACGGGTGAAGTTGGCTGTTCGAACGGAATTTGCAGCGGTCGGGACGACCGCTCTGAAGGAAGAGGGAGCAGTGTTGCGACGGTATGAAGATGCCGCGCAATACCGCGAAATTGCATCGTCGCAATGGTGTGAAGAGGCTTCGCGATGAAGTGAAGCTGCCACACGAAAACGAGCGGATGCGAGATCCCGAGCCTTCCGGTTGCTGAGAGACCGGAAACGATTTGAAGATTAGAATTACGACAGATCGCAAGGCGAACAGACGTATTGAAAAGCACTGTTGTTAATAAAGTTCCCAGTTTACATAAGTGTGTTACGTTGTGCTGTTTTAATTGTGTTGTGACAATATGAGGCGAGCGACGAGCAATACTCCCCGGCGCAACAATATTTATCAAGACCAGGTTTAATTGAATGTTTCAGTGTGGTACCACATTACTACGTGATCCAAACCAGAAAGAACACAGGATCCGTTCAACAAGTATGAGAAGAATGCGAAAGTATGAGTCTGATGAGTGAAAATCCCAGACCTATCCCAGACCTAACATGCGTTATCCTCTAAAATAGTGATCGAAACCAGAGTTAATTGACTGTTTCAGTGTGGTTCTACATTACTAAGTGATCCAATCCAGAAAAAGCTCAGGATCTAGCCATCAAGTATGAGAAATATGCGAAAGAATGAGCCTGATGAGAGCAAATCCCAGACCTAACCTAGACCTAACATGTGTTATCCTCAAAAATATTGATCGAAACCAGGTTTAATGGACTGTTTCAGTGTGGTACAACATTAATACGTGATCCAATCCAGAAAGAGCCCAGGATCTAGCCATGAAGTATTAGAAATATGCGAAAGTATGACCCTGATGAGGGCAAATCCCAGGACTAACCTAGACATAACATGCGTTATCCTCTAAAATATTGATGGAAACCAGGTTTAATTGACTGCTTCAGTGTGATACTACATTACTAAGTGATCCAATCCAGAAAAAGCTCAGGATCTAGCCATCAAGTATGAGAAATATGCGAAAGAATGAGCCTGATGAGAGCAAATCCCAGACCTAACCTAGACCTAACATGTGTTATCCTCAAAAATATTGATCGAAACCAGGTTTAATGGACTGTTTCAGTGTGGTACAACATTAATACGTGATCCAATCCAGAAAGAGCCCAGGATCTAGCCATGAAGTATTAGAAATATGCGAAAGTATGACCCTGATGAGGGCAAATCCCAGGACTAACCTAGACATAACATGCGTTATCCTCTAAAATATTGATGGAAACCAGGTTTAATTGACTGCTTCAGTGTGGTACTACATTACTACGTGATGCAATCCAGAAATAGCCCAGGATCTAGCCATGAAGTATGAGAAATATGCGAAAGTATGAGCCTGATGAGGGCAAATCCTAGACCTAACCCAGACCTAACATGCGTTATCCTCAAAGATATTGATAGAAACCAGGTTTAATTGACAGTTTTAGTGTGGCACCACTTTACTACGTGATCCAAAGCAGAAAAAACCCTCGATGAGGTCAACATGTATGTTAAAACTGCGAAAGTATGACCCTGATGAGGGCATATCCCAGGCCTAACCTAGACCTAACATGCGTTATCCTCTAAAATATAGATCGAAACCAGGGTTAATCGACTGTTTCAGTGTGGTACTACATTACTACGTGATCCAATCCAGAAAAAGCCCAGGATCTAGCCATCAAGTATGAAAAATATGCGAAAGTATGAGCCTGATGAGGGCAAATTCTAGACCTATCCCAGACCTAACATGCGTTATCCTCTAAAATATACATCGAAATCAGGTTTAATGGACTATTTCAGTGTGGTATCACATTACTACGTGATCCAAACCAGAAAACAACCCAGGATCTTGTCAACGAGTATGTAAAGTGTGCGAAAGTATGACTCTGATGAGGGCAAATCCCAGGCCTAACCTAGACCTAGCATGCGTTATCCTCTAAAATATTTATCAAGACCAGGTTTAATTGAATGTTTCAGTGTGGTACCACATTACTACGTGATCCAAACCAGAAAGAACACAGGATCCGTTCAACAAGTATGAGAAGAATGCGAAAGTACGAGTCTGATGAGTGAAAATCCCAGACCTATCCCAGACCTTACATGCGTTATCCTCTAAAATAGTGATCGAAACCAGAGTTAATTGACTGTTTCAGTGTGGTTCTACATTAAAAAGTGATCCAATCCAGAAAAAGCTCAGGATCTAGCCATCAAGTATGAGAAATATGCGAAAGAATCAGCCTGATGAGAGCAAATCCTAGACCTAACCTAGACCTAACATGTGTTATCCTCAAAAATATTGATCGAAACCAGGTTTAATGGACTGTTTCAGTGTGGTACAACGGTAATACGTGATCCAATCCAGAAAGAGCCCAGGATCTAGCCACGAAGTATTAGAAATATGCGAAAGTATGAGCCTGATGAGGGCAAATCCCAGGACTAACCTAGACATAACATGCGTTATCCTCTATAATATTGATGGAAACCAGGTTTAGTTGACTGCTTCAGTGTGGTACTACATTACTACGTGATGCAATCCAGAAATAGCCCAGGATCTAGCCGTGAAGTATGAGAAATATGCGAAAGTATGAGCCTGATGATGGCAAATCCTTGACCTAACCCAGACCTAACATGCGTTATCCTCAAAGATATTGATCGAAACCAGGTTTAATGGACTGTTTCAGTGTGGTACCACATTACTACGTGATCCGAATCAGAAAAAACCCAGGATCTGTTCAACAAGTATGTGAAAAACGCGAAAGTATGAGCCTGATGAGGGCACATCTCAGACCTATCCTAGACATAACTTGCGTTATCCGTTAAAATATTGATGGAAACCCGGTTTAATTAACTGTTTCAGTGTGGTACTACATTACTACGTGATGTAATCCAGAAATAGCCCAGGATCTAGCCATGAAGTATGAGAAATATGCAAAAGTATGTGTCTGATGAGGTCATATCACAGACCTAACCTAGACCTAACATGCGTTATCTTCTAAAATATTGATCGAAACCAGGTTTAGTGGACCGTTTCAGTGTGGTACCACATTACTGCGTGATCCAAACCAGAAAATCCAGGATCTGTTTAACAAGTATGTGAAAAATGCGAAAGTGTGGACCTGATGAGGGCGAATCCCAGTCCTATCCCAGACCTAACTTGCGTTATCCTCAAAAATATTGATCGAAACCAGGTTTAATTGACTGTTTCAGCGTGGTACCACATTACTACGTGATACAATCCAGAAATAGCCCAGGATCTAGCCATGATGTATGAGAAAGATGCGAAAGTATGAGCATGATGTGGGCAAATTCTAGACCTGACCCAGACCTAACATGCGTTATCCTCTAAAATATTTATCAAGACCAGGTATTATTAAATGTTTCAGTGTGGTACCACATTACTACGTGAACCAAACCAGAAAATACCCAGGATCCGTTCATCAAGTATGTGAAGAATGCGAAAGTATGAGTCTGATGAGAGTAAATCCCAGACCTATCCCAGACCTAACTTGCGTTGTCCTCTAAAATATTGATGGGAACCAGGTTTCATTGACTGTTTCAGTGTGGTACTACATTACTACGTGATGCAATCCAGAAAAAGCCCATGATCTAGCCATCAAGTATGAGAAATATGCGAAAGAATGAGCCTGATGAGAGCAAATCTTAGACCTATCCCAGACCTAACTTGCGTTGCCCTCTAAAATATTGATGGAAACCAGGTTTTATTGATTTTTTCAGTGTGGTCCCACATTACTACGTGATCCAAACCAGAAAAAACCCAGGATCTGTTCAACATGTATGAGAAATATGCGAAAGAATGAGCCTGATGAGAGCAAATCCCAGACCTAACCTAGACCTAACATGAATTATTCTCTAAAATATTGATCGAAACCAGGTTTAATTGACTGTTTCTGTGTGGTCCCCCATTACTACGTGATCCAAGCCAGAAAATAACCCAGGATCTGTTCAACGAGTATGTGAAGTGTGCGAAAGTATGAGTCTGATGAGGTCAAATCCCAGACCTATCCCAGACCTAACTTGCGTTATCCTCTAAAATATTGTTCGAAACCAGGTTTAATCGACTGTTTCAGTGTGGTACCACAATACTACGTGAACCAAACCAGAAAAAACCCAGGATACGCTCAACAAGTATGTGAAGAATGCGAAAGTATGAGTCTGATGAGTGAAAATCCCAGACCTAACCTAGACCTAACATGCGTTATCCTCTAAAATATTGATCCAAACCAGGTCTAATGGACTGTTTCAGAGTGGTACCACACTACTACGTGATCCAAACCAGAAAAAACCCAGGATCTGTTCAACAAGTATGTGAAAAATGCGAAAGTATGATCCTGACGAGGGCAAATCCTAGACCTAACCCAGACCTAACATGCGTTATCCTCTAAAATATTGTTCGAAACCAGGTTTAATCGACTGTTTCAGTGTGGTACCACATTACTACGTGAACCAAACCAGAAAAAACCCAGGATACGCTCAACAAGTATGTGAAGAATGCGAAAGTATGAGTCTGATGAGTGAAAATCCCAGACCTAACCTAGACCTAACATGCGTTATCCTCTAAAATATTGATCCAAACCAGGTTTAATGGACTGTTTCAGTGTGGTACCACACTACTACGTGATCCAAACCAGAAAAAACCCAGGATCTGTTCAACAAGTATGTGAAAAATGCGAAAGTATGATCCTGACGAGGGCAAATCCTAGACCTAACCCAGACCTAACATGCGTTATCCTCAAAAATATTGATCGGAACCAGGTTTAATGGACTGTTTCAGTGTGGTACCACATTACTACGTGATCCAAACCAGAACATCCCAGGAGCTGTTCAACAAGTACGTGAAGAATGCGAAAGTATGTGTCTGATGAGGGCAAATCCTAGACCTTACCCTGACCTAACATGCGTTATCCTCTAAAATATTTATCAAGACCAGGTTTAATTGAATGTTTCAGTGTGGTACCACATTACTACGTGATCCAAACCAGTAAAAACACAGGATCCGTTCAACAAGTATATGAAGAATGCGAAAGTCTGATGAGGGCAAATTCCAGGCCTAACCTAGACCTAACATGCGTTATGCTCATAAATATTGATCGAAGCCAGGTTTAATCGACTGTTTCAGTGTGCTACTATATTACTACGTGATCCAATCCACAAAAAGCCCAGAATCTGCCCATCAAGTATGAGAAATATGCGAAAGTACGAGCCTGATGAGAGCAAATCCCAGACCTAACCTAGACCTAACATGCGTTATGCTCAAAAATGTTGATCGAAACCCGGTTTAATCGACTGTTTCAGTGTGGTACCACATTACTTCGTGATCCAAACCGGAACAAAACCCAGGATCTGTTCAACAAGTATGTGAAGTATGCGAAAGTATTAGCCTGATGAGAGCAAATCCTAGACCTAACCCAGACATATCTTGCGTTATCCTCTAAAATATTGATCGAAATCAGGTTTAATTGACTGTTTCAGTGTGGTGCCACATTACTACGTGATCCAATCTATAAATAGCCCAGGTTCTAGCCATGAAGTATGAGAAATATGCGAAAGTATGTGTCTGATGGGGGCAAATCCCAGGCCTAACCTAGACCTAGCATGCGTTATCCTCTAAAATATTTATCAAGACCAGGTTTAATTGAATGTTTCAGTGTGGTACCACATTACTACGTGATCCAAACCAGTAAGAACACAGGATCCGTTCAACAAGTATGTGAAGAATGCGAAAGTATGAGTCTGATGAGTGAAAATCCCAGACCTATCCCAGACCTAACATGCGTTATCTTCTAAAATAGTGATCGAAACCAGAGTTAATTGACTGTTTCAGTGTGGTTCCACATGACTACGTGATCCAATCCAGAAAAAGCCCAGGATCTAGCCATTAAGTATGAGAAGTATGCGAAAGAATGAGCCTGATGAGAGCAAATCCCAGACCTAACCTAGACCTAACATGTGTTATCCTCAAAAATATTGATCGAAACCTGGTGGAGTGGACTGTTTCAGTGTGGTACCACATTACTGCGTGATCCAAACCAGAAAAAACCCTCGATCTGTTCAACAAGTATGCGAAATATGCGAAAGTATGTGTCTGATGAGGGCAAATCCCAGGCCTAACCTAGACATAACATTCGTTATCCTCTAAAATATTGATGGAAACAAGGTTTAATTGACTGTTGCAGTGTGGTACGACATTACTACGTGATGCAATCCAGCCATAGCCCAGGATCTGTTCAACAAGTATGTGAAGTATGCGAAAGTATGAGTCTGACGAGGGCTAATCCCAGGCCTAACTTAGACATAACATGCGTTATCCTCTAAAATATTGATCGAAACCAGGCTAAATCGACTGTTTCAGTGTGGTACCATATTACTACGTAATCCATACCGGAACAAAACCCAGGATCTGTTCAACAAGTATGTGAAGTATGCGAAACTATGAGTCTGATGAGGGCAAATGCCAGACTTATCTCAGACCTAACTTGCGTTATCCTGTAAAATATTGATCGAAACCAGGTTTACTTGACTGTTTCAGTGTGGTAACACATTACTACGTGATCCAGTCCAGAAATAGCCCAGGATCTAGCCATGAAGTATGAGAAATATGCGAAAGTATGAGCCTGATGAGGGCAAATCCTAGACCTAACCCAGACCTAACATGCGTTATCCACTAAAATATTTATCAAGACCAGGCTTAATTGAATTTTTCAGTGTGGTACCACATTACTACGTGAACCAGACCAGTAAAAACACAGGATCCGTTCAACAAGTATGTGAAGAATGCGAAAGTATGAGTCTGATGAGTGAAAATCCCAGGACTAACCTAGACCTAACATGCGTTATCCTTAATAATATTGTTCGAAACCAGGTTTAGTCGACTGTGTCGGTGTGTTACCGCATTACTACGTGATCCAAACCAGAAAAAAACCCGGGATCTGTTCAACGAGTATGTGGAGTGTGCGAAACTATGAGTGATGAGGGCAAATCCCAGAACTATCCCAGACCTAACATGCGTTATCCTCTATGATAGTGATCGAAACCAGGGTTAATTGACTGTTTCAGTGTGGTTCTACATTACTACGTGATCCAATCCAGAAAAAGCCCAGGATCTAGCCATCAAGTATGAGAAATATGCGAAAGAATGAGCCTGATGGGAGCAAATCCCAGACCTAACCTAGACCTAACATGTGTTATCCTCAAAAATATTGATCGAAACCAGGTTTAATGGTCTGTTTCAGTGTGGTACCACATTACTACGTGATCCAATCCAGAAAGAGCCCAGGATCTAGCCATGAAGTATTAGAAATATGCGAAAGTATGAGCCTGATGAGGGCAAATCCTAGACCTTACCCTGACGTAACATGCGTTATCCTTTAAAATATTTATCAAGACCAGGTTTAATTGAATGTTTCAGTGTGGTATCACACTACTGCGTGATCCAAACCAGAAAAAACCCAGGATCTGTTCAACAAGTATGTGAAGAATGCGAAAGTATGAGTCTGATGAGTGAAAATCCCAGGCCTAACCTAGACCTAACATGCGTTATCCTCAAAAATATTGATCGAAACCAGGTTTAATCGACTGTTTCAGTGTGGTACCACATTACTACGTGATCCAAACCAGAAAAAAACCCAGTATCTGTTCAACAAGTATGTGAAAAACGCGAATGTATGACCCTGATGAGGGCAAATCCCAGGCCTAACCTAGACCTAACATGCATTATCCTCTAAAATATTGATCGAAACCAGGTTTAATGGACTGCTTCAGTGTGGTACCACATTACTATGTGTTCCAAACCAGAAAATACCCGGGATCTGTTCAAGAAGTATGTGAAAACGCGAAAGTATGAGCCTGATGAGGGCGAATCCCAGACTTATCCCAGACCTAACTTGCGTTATCCTCTAAAATATTGATCGAAACCAGGTTTAGTCGACTGTTTCAGTGTGGTACACACATTACTACGTGATCCAAACCAGAAAAAAACCCAGGATCTTGTCAACGAGTATGTGAAGTGTGCGAAAGTATGAGTCTGATGAGGGCAAATGCCTGACCTATCCCAGACCTAAATTGCGTTATCCTCTAAAATATTGACCGAAACCAGGTTTAATGGACTGTTTCAGTGTGGTACCACTTTACTACGTGATCCAAAGCAGACAAATCCCTCGATCAGGTCAACATGTATGTTAAAACTGCGAAAGTATGACCCTGATGAGGGCACATCCCAGGCCTAACCTAGACCTAACATGCGTTATCCTCAAAAATATTGATCGAAACCAGGTTTAATCAACTGTTTCAGTGTGGCACCACATTACTACGTGATCCAAACCAGAAAAAAACCCAGGAGCTGTTCAACAAGTACGTAAAGAATGCGAAAGTATGTGTCTGATGAGGGCAAATCCCAGGCTCAACCTAGACCTAACATGCGTTATCTTCTAAAATATCGATCGGAACCAGGTTTAATGGACTGTTTCCGTGTGGTACCACATTACTACGTGATCCAAACCAGAAAAAGCCCAGGATCTAGCCATGAAGTATGAAAAATATGCGAAAGTATGAGCCTGATGAGGGCAAATCCTAGACTTATCCCAGACCTAACATGCGTTATCCTCTAAAATATTCATCGAAACCAGGTTTAATCGACTGTTTCAGTGTGGTACCACATTACTACGTGAACCAAACCAGAAAAAACCCAGGATACGCTCAACAAGTATGTGAAGAATGCGAAAGTATGAGTCTGATGAGTGAAAATCCCAGACCTAACCTAGACCTAACATGCGTTATCCTCTAAAATATTGATCCAAACCAGGTCTAATGGACTGTTTCAGAGTGGTACCACACTACTACGTGATCCAAACCAGAAAATAACCCAGGATCTGTTCAACGAGTATGTGAAGTGTGCGAAAGTATGAGTCTGATGAGGTCAGATCCCAGACCTATCCCAGACCTAACTTGCGTTATCCTCTAAAATATTGTTCGAAACCAGGTTTAATCGACTGTTTCAGTGTGGTACCACATTACTACGTGAACCAAACCAGAAAAAACCCAGGATACGCTCAACAAGTATGTGAAGAATGCGACAGTATGAGTCTGATGAGTGAAAATCCCAGACCTAACCTAGACCTAACATGCGTTATCCTCTAAAATATTGATCCAAACCAGGTTTAATGGACTGTTTCAGTGTGGTACCACACTACTACGTGATCCAAACCAGAAAAAACCCAGGATCTGTTCAACAAGTATGTGAAAAATGCGAAAGTATGATCCTGACGAGGGCAAATCCTAGACCTAACCCAGACCTAACATGCGTTATCCTCAAAAATATTGATCGGAACCAGGTTTAATGGACTGTTTCAGCGTGGTACCACACTACTACATGATCCAAACCGGAGCAAAACCCAGGATCTGTTCAACAAGTATGCGAAGTATGCGAAAATATGAGTCTGATGAGGGCAAATCCCAGGCCTAACCCAGACCTAACTATGGTTGTCCTCTAAAATATTGACGGAAACCAGGTTTAATTGAATGTTTCAGTGTGGTACCACATTACTACGTGATCCAAACCAGTAAAAACCCAGGATCCGTTCAACGAGTATGTGAAGAATGCGAAAGTATGAGTCTGGTGAGTGAAAATCCCAGGCCTAACCTAAACCTAACATGCGTTATCCTCTAAAATATTGATCGAAACCTGGTTTAATCGACTGTTTCAGTGTGGTACCACATTACTACGTGATCCAAACCAGAACATCCCAGGAGCTGTTCAACAAGTACGTGAAGAATGCGAAAGTATGTGTCTGATGAGGGCAAATCCTAGACCTTACCCTGACCTAACATGCGTTATCCTCTAAAATATTTATCAAGACCAGGTTTAATTGAATGTTTCAGTGTGGTACCACATTACTACGTGATCCAAACCAGTAAAAACACAGGATCCGTTCAACAAGTATATGAAGAATGCGAAAGTCTGATGAGTCTGATGAGGGCAAATCCCAGGCCTAACCTAGACCTAACATGCGTTATGCTCATAAATATTGATCGAAGCCAGGTTTAATCGACTGTTTCAGTGTGCTACTATATTACTACGTGATCCAATCCACAAAAAGCCCAGAATCTGCCCATCAAGTATGAGAAATATGCGAAAGTACGAGCCTGATGAGAGCAAATCCCAGACCTAACCTAGACCTAACATGCGTTATGCTCAAAAATGTTGATCGAAACCCGGTTTAATCGACTGTTTCAGTGTGGTACCACATTACTTCGTGATCCAAACCGGAACAAAACCCAGGATCTGTTCAACAAGTATGTGAAGTATGCGAAAGTATTAGCCTGATGAGAGCAAATCCTAGACCTAACCCAGACATATCTTGCGTTATCCTCTAAAATATTGATCGAAATCAGGTTTAATTGACTGTTTCAGTGTGGTGCCACATTACTACGTGATCCAATCTATAAATAGCCCAGGTTCTAGCCATGAAGTATGAGAAATATGCGAAAGTATGTGTCTGATGGGGGCAAATCCCAGGCCTAACCTAGACCTAGCATGCGTTATCCTCTAAAATATTTATCAAGACCAGGTTTAATTGAATGTTTCAGTGTGGTACCACATTACTACGTGATCCAAACCAGTAAGAACACAGGATCCGTTCAACAAGTATGTGAAGAATGCGAAAGTATGAGTCTGATGAGTGAAAATCCCAGACCTATCCCAGACCTAACATGCGTTATCTTCTAAAATAGTGATCGAAACCAGAGTTAATTGACTGTTTCAGTGTGGTTCCACATGACTACGTGATCCAATCCAGAAAAAGCCCAGGATCTAGCCATTAAGTATGAGAAGTATGCGAAAGAATGAGCCTGATGAGGGCAAATCCTAGACTTATCCCAGACCTAACATGCGTTATCCTCTAAAATATTCATCGAAACCAGGTTTATGGACTGTTTCAGTGTGGTACCACATTACTACGTGATCCAAACCAGAAAAAACCGAGGATCTGTTCAACAAGTATGTGAAAAACGCGAAAGTATGAGCCTGATGAGGGCGAATCCCAGACTTATCCCAGACCTAACTTGCGTTATCCTCTAAAATATTGATCGAAACCAGGTTTAGTCGACTGTTTCAGTGTGGTACCACATTACTACGTGATCCAAACCAGAAAAAAACCCAGGATCTTGTCAACGAGTATGTGAAGTGTGCGAAAGTATGAGTCTGATGAGGGCAAATGCCTGACCTATCCCAGACCTAACTTGCGTTATCCTCTAAAATATTGATCGAAACCTGGTTTAATTGACTGTTTCAGTGCGGTACCACACTACTACGTGATCCATACCAGAAAAAAACCCAGGAGTTGTTCAACAAGTACGTGAAGAATGCGAAAGTATGTGTCTGATGAGGGCATATCACAGGCCTAACCTAGACCTAACATGCGTTATCTTCTAAAATATTGATCGAAACCATGTTTAATGGTCTGTTTCCGAGTGGTACCACATTACTACGTGATCCAAACCAGAAACAGCCCAGAATCTGCCCATCAAGTATGAGAAATATGCGAAAGTACGAGCCTGATCAGAGCAAATCCCAGATATCACCTAGACCTAACATGAATTATTCTCTAAAATATTGATCGAAACCAGGTTTAATGGACTGTCTCAGTGTGGTACCACATTACTAGGTGATCCAAGCCAAAAAAAACCCAGCATCTGTTCAACTAGAATGTGAAAAACGCGAAAGTTTGAGCCTGATGAGGGCAAATCCCCAGACCTATCCCAGACATAACTTGCGTTATCCTCTAAAATATTGATAGAAACCAGGTTTAATTGACAGTTGTAGCGTGGCACCACTTTACTACGTGATCCAAAGCAGAAAAAAACCCAGTATCTGTTCAACAAGTATGTGAAGTATGCGAAAGTATGAGTCTGATGAGGGCTAATCCCAGGTCTAACCTAGACATAACATGCGTTATCCTCTAAAATATTGATCGAAACCAGGTTGGGTGGACTGTTTCAGTGTGGTACCACACTACTGCGTGATCCAAACCAGAAAAAACCCAGGATCTGTTCAGCAAGTATGTGAAAAATGCGAAAGTATGATCCTGTCGGGGGCAAATCCCAGTCCTATCCCAGACCTAACTTGCGTTGTCCTCTATAGTATTGATGGAAACCAGGTTTATTCGTCTGTTTCAGTGTGGTACCACATTACTACGTGATCCAAACTAGAAAAAACCCAGGATCTGTTCAGCAAGTATGTGAAAAACGCGAAAGTATCACCCTGATGAGGGCAAATCCCAGGCCTAACCTAGACCTAACATGCATTATCCTCTAAAATATTGATGGAAACCAGGTTTAGTTGACTGTTTCAGTGTGGTACTACATTACTACGTGATGCAATCCAGACAAAACCGAGGATCTGTTCAACAAGTATGTGAAAAACGCGAAAGTATGAGCCTGATGAGGGCGAATCCCAGACTTATCCCAGATCTAACTTGCGTTATCCTCTAAAATATTGATCGAAACCAGCTTTATTCGTCTGTTTCAGTGTGGTACCACATTACTACGTGATCCAAACCAGAAAAAAACCCAGGATCTTGTCAGCGAGTATGTGAAGTGTGCGAAAGTATGAGTCTGATGAGGGCAAATCCCAGACCTATCCCAGACCTAACTTGCGTTATCCTCTAAAATATTGATGGAAACCAGGTTTAATTGACTGTTTCAGTGTGGTACTACATTACTACGTGATGCAATCCAGAAATAGCACAGGATCTAGTCATGAATTATGAGAAATATGCGAAAGTATGAGGCGGATGAGGGCAAATCCTAGACATAACCCAGACCTAACATGCGTTATCCTCAAAAATATTGATCGAAACCAGGTTTAATCAACTGTTTCAGTGTGGTAACACATTACTACGTGATCCAAACCAGAAAAAAACCCAGGAGCTGTTCAACAAGTACGTAAAGAATGCGAAACTATGTGTCTGATGAGGGCAAATCACAGGCCTAACCTAGACCTAACATGCGTTATCTTCTAAGATATCGATCGAAACCAGGTTTAATGGACTGTTTCCGTGTGGTACCACATTACTGCGTGATCCAAACCAGAAAATCCAGGATCTGTTTAACAAGTATGTGAAAAATGCGAAAGTGTGACCCTGATGAGGGCGAATCCCAGACCTATCCCAGACCTAACTTGCGTTATCCTCAAAAATATTGATCGAAACCAGGTTTAATTGACCGTTTCAGCGTGGTACCACATTACTACGTGATACAATCCAGAAATAGCCCAGGATCTAGCCATGATGTATGAGAAAGATGCGAAAGTATGAGCATGATGTGGGCAAATTCTAGACCTGACCCAGACCTAACATGCGTTATCCTCTAAAATATTTATCAAGACCAGGTTTTATTGAATGTTTCAGTGTGGTACCACATTACTACGTGAACCAAACCAGAAAAAACCCAGGATCCGTTCATCAAGTATGTGAAGAATGCGAAAGTATGAGTCTGATGAGAGCAAATCCCAGACCTAACCTAGACCTAACATGCGTTATCCTCTAAAATATTGAGCGAAACCAGGTTTAATGGACTGTTTCAGTGTGGTACCACACTACTTCGTGATCCAAACCAGAAAAAACCCAGGATCTGTTCAACAAGTATGTGAAAAACGCGAAACTGTGAGCCTGATGAGGGCAAATCTTAGACCTAACCTTGACCTAACATGCGTTATCCTCTAAAATGTTGAGCGAAACCAGGTTTAATGGGCTGCTTCAGTGTGGTAGCACACTACTACGGGATCCAAACCAGAAAAAACCCAGGATCTGTTCAACAAGTATGTGAAAAACGCGAAAGTATGAACCTGATGAGGGCAAATCCCAGACCTATCCCAGACTTAACTTGCGTTGTCCTCTAAAATATTGATGGAAACCAGGTTTTATTGATTGTTTCAGTGTGGTCCCACATTACTACGTGATCCAAACCAGAAAAAACCCAGGATCTGTTCAACATGTATGAGAAATATGCGAAAGAATGAGCCTGATGAGAGCAAATGCCAGACCTTATCTAGACCTAACATGAATTATTCTATAAAATATTGATCGAAACCAGGTTTAATGGACTGTTTCAGTGTGGTACCACAATACTACGTGATCCAAACCCGAAAAAACCCAGGATCTTGTCAACAAGTATGTGAAAAACGCGAAAGTATGAGCCTGATGAGGGCAAATCCCAGACCTATCCCAGACCTAACTTGCGTTATCCTCAAAAATATTGATCGAAACCAGGTTTAATTGACTGTTTCAGCGTGGTACCACATTACTACGTGATACAGTCCAGAAATAGCCCAGGATCTAGCCATGATGTATGAGAAAGATGCGAAAGTATGAGCATGATGTGGGGAAATTCAAGACCTGACCCAGACCTAACATGCGTTATCCTCTAAAATATTTATCAAGACCAGGTTTTATTGAATGTTTCAGTGTGGTACCACATTACTACGTGAACCAAACCAGAAAAAACCCAGGATCCGTTCATCAAGTATGTGAAGAATGCGAAAGTATGAGTCTGATGAGGGCGAATCCCAGACCTATCCCAGACCTAAGTTGCATTATCCTCTAAAATATTGATCGAAACCAGGTTTAATTGACAGTTTCAGCGTGATACCACTTTACTACGTGATCCAAAGCAGAAAAAACCCTCGATCAGGTCAACATGTATGTTAAAACTGCGAAAGTATGACCCTGATGAGGGCAAATCCCAGGCCTAACCTAGACCTAACATGCGCTGCCCTCTAAAATATTGATGGAAACCAGGTTTAATTGACTGTTTCTGTGTTGTACTTCATTACCACGTGATGCAATCCAGAAAAAGCCCAGGATCTAGCCATCAAGTATGAGAAATATGCGAAAGAATGAGCCTGATGAGAGCAAATCCCAGACCTAACCTAGACCTAACATGAATTATTCCCTAAAATATTGATCGAAACCAGGTTTAATTGATTGTCTCAGTGTGGACCCACATTACTACGTGATCCAAACCAGAAAAAACCCAGGATCCGTTCAACAAGTATGTGAAGAATGCGAAAGTATGAGTCTGATGAGTGAAAATCTCAGGCCTGACCTAGACCTAACATGCGTTATCCTCTAAAATATTGAGCGAAACCAGGTTTAATTGATTGTTTCGGTGCGGTACCACATTACCACGTGATCCACACCAGAAAAAACCCAAGACCCGTTCAACAAGTATGTGAAAAACGCGAAAGTATGAGCCTGATGAGGGCAAATCCCAGACCTATCCCAGACATAACTTGCGTTATCCTCTAAAATATTGATCGAAACCAGGTTTAGTGGTCTGTTTCAGTGGGGTACCACATTACTGCGCGATCCAATCCAGAAAAAACCCAGGATCTGCTCAACATGTATGTGAAAAATGCGAAAGTATGTCCCGGATGAGGGCAAATCCCAGACCTATCCCAGACCTAAGTTGCGTTGTCCTCTAAAATATTGATGGAAACCAGGTTTAATTGACTATTTCAGTGTGGTACTACATTACTACGTGATGCAATCCAGAAAAAGCCCAGGATCAAGCCATCAAGTATGAGAAATATGCGAAAGAATGAGCCTGATGAGAGCAAATGCCAGACCTAACCTAGACCAAACATGAATTATTCTCTAAAATATTGATCGAAACCAGGTTTAATTGACTGTTTCAGTGTGGTCCGACATTACTACGTGATCCAAACCAGAAAAAACCCAGGATCCGTTCAACAAGTATGTGAAGAATGCGAAAGTATGAGTCTGATGAGTGAAAATCCCATGCCTAACCTAGACCTAACATGCGTTATCCTCAATAATATTGATCGAAACCAGGTTTAATCGACTGTTTCAGTGTGGTACCACATTACTACGTGATCCAAACCAGAAAAAAACCCAGGATCTGATCAACGAGTATGTCAAGTGTGCGAAAGTATGTCTGATGAGGGCAAATCCCAGACCTATCCCAGACCTAACATGCGATATCCTCTAAAATATTGATCGAAACCAGGTTTAATTGACTGTTTTAGTGTGGTACCACTTTACTACGTCATCCAAAGCAGAAAAAACCCTCGTTCAGGTCAACATGCATGTTAAAACTGGGAAAGTATTAGCCTGATGAGGGCAAACCCCAGACCTGGCCCAGACCTAACATGCGTTATCCTCTAAAATATTGATCGAAACCAGGTTTAATTGACTGTTTCAGCGTGGTACCACATTACTACGTGATGCAATCCAGAAAAAGCCCAGGATCTAGCCATCAAGTATAAGAAATATGCGAAAGAACGAGCCTGATGAGAGCAAATCCCAGACCTAACGTAGACCTAACATGAATTATTCTCTAAAATATTGATCGAAACCAGGTTTAGTTGACTGTTTCAGCGTGGTACCACATTACTACGTGATCCAAACCAGAAAAAACCCAGGATCTGTTCAACAAGTATGTGAAAAACGCGAAACTGTGAGCCTGATGAGGGCAAATCTTAGACCTAACCTTGACATAACATGCGTTATCCTCCAAAATATTGAGCGAAACCAGGTTTAATTGACTGTTTCAGCGTGGTAGCACACTACTACGGGATCCAAACCAGAAAAAACCCAGGATCTGTTCAACAAGTATGTGAAGTGTGCGAAAGTATGAGTCTGATGAGGTCAAATCCCAGACCTAACCCAAACCTAACATGCGTTATCCTCAAAAATATTGATCGAAACCTGGTTTAATCGACTGTTACAGTGTGGTACCACATTACTATGTGATCCAAACCAGAAAATAACACAGGATCCGTTCAACAAGTATGTGAAGAATGCGAAAGTATGAGTCTGATGAGTGAAAATCCCAGGCCTGACCTAGACCTAACATGCGTTATCCTCTAAAATATTGAGCGAAACCAGGTTTAATGGACTGTTTCAGTGTGGTACCACATTACTACGTGATCTAAACCAGAAAAAACCCAGGATCAGTTCAACAAGTATGAGAGGAATGCGAAAGTATGAGTCTGATGAGTGAAAATCCCAGGGCTAACCTAGACCTAACATGCGTTATCCTCTAAAATATTGATCCAAACCAGGTTTAATGGACTGTTTCAGTGTGGTACCACACTACTACGTGACACAAACCAGAAGAAACCCAGGATCTGTTCAACAAGTATGTGAAAAACGCGAAAGTATGAGCCTGATGAGGGCGAATCCCAGACCAATGCCAGACCTAAGATGCATTATCCCCTAAAACATTTATCCAGACCAGGTTTCATTGAATGTTTCAGTGTGGTACCACTTTACTACGTGATCCAATCCAGAAATAGCCCAGGATCTAGCCATGAAGTATGAGAAATATGCGAAAGTAAGAGCCTGATGAGGGCAAATCCTAGACCTATCCCAGACCTAACTTGCGTTATCCTCCAAAATATTGATCGAAACCAGTTTTAATAGACTGTTTCAGCGTGGTACCACATTACTACGTGATCCACACCAGAAAAAACCCAGGATCCGTTCAACAAGTATGTGAAGAATGCGAAAGTATGAGTCTGATGAGGGCAATTCCCAGACCTATCCCAGACCTAACTTGCGTTATCCTCTAAACCAGGTTTAATTGACTGTTTCAGCGTGGTACCACATTGCTACGTGATACAAACCAGAAACAGCCCAGGATCTAGCCATGAAGTATGAGAAATATGCGAAAGTATGAGCCTGCTGAGGGCAAATCCTAGACCTAACCCAAACCTAACATGCGTTATCCTCAAAAATATTGATCGAAACCTGGTTTAATCGACTGTTTCAGTGTGGTACCACATTACTGTGTGATCCAAACCAGAAAATAACACAGGATCTGTTCAACGAGTATGTGAAGTGTGCGAAAGTATGAGCCTGATGAGGGCGAATCCCAGACCTATGCCAGACCTAACTTGCGTTATCCTCTAAAATATTGATGGAAACCAGGTTAAATTGACTGTTTCAGTGTGGTACCACACTACTACGTGATACAAACCAGAAAAAACCCAGGATCTGTTCAACAAGTATGTGAAAAACGCGAAAGTATGAGCCTGATGAGGGCGAATCCCAGACCTATGCCAGATCTAACTTGCGTTATCCTCCAAAATATTGATCCAAACCAGGTTTAATGGACTGTTTCAGTGTGGTACCACACTACTACGTGATCCAAAGCAGAAAAAACCCAGGATCTGTTCAACAAGTATGTGAAAAACGCGAAAGTATGAGCCTGATGAGGGCAAATCCCAGACCTATCCCAGACCTAACTTGCGTTATCCTCTAAACTATTGATCCAAACCAGGTTTAATTGACTGTTTCAGCGTGGTACCACACTACTACGTGATACAAACCAGAAGAAACCCAGGATCTGTTCAACAAGTATGTGAAAAACGCGAAAGTATGAGCCTGATGAGGGCGAATCCCAGACCAATGCCAGACCTAACTTGCTTTATCCTCTAAAATATTGATCGAAACCAGGTTTAATTGACTGTTTCAGCGTGGTAGCACACTACTACGGGATCCAAACCAGAAAAAACCCAGGATCTGTTCAACAAGTATGTGAAGTGTGCGAAAGTATGAGTCTGATGAGGTCAAATCCCAGACCTAACCCAAACCTAACATGCGTTATCCTCAAAAATATTGATCGAAACCTGGTTTAATCGACTGTTACAGTGTGGTACCACATTACTATGTGATCCAAACCAGAAAATAACACAGGATCCGTTCAACAAGTATGTGAAGAATGCGAAAGTATGAGTCTGATGAGTGAAAATCCCAGGCCTGACCTAGACCTAACATGCGTTATCCTCTAAAATATTGAGCGAAACCAGGTTTAATGGACTGTTTCAGTGTGGTACCACATTACTACGTGATCTAAACCAGAAAAAACCCAGGATCAGTTCAACAAGTATGAGAGGAATGCGAAAGTATGAGTCTGATGAGTGAAAATCCCAGGGCTAACCTAGACCTAACATGCGTTATCCTCTCAAATATTGATCCAAACCAGGTTTAATGGACTGTTTCAGTGTGGTACCACACTACTACGTGATACAAACCAGAAGAAACCCAGGATCTGTTCAACAAGTATGTGAAAAACGCGAAAGTATGAGCCTGATGAGGGCGAATCCCAGACCAATGCCAGACCTAACTTGCTTTATCCTCTAAAATATTGATCGAAACCAGGTTTAATTGACTGTTTCAGCGTGGTACCACATTACTACGTGATGCAATCCAGAAAAAGCCCAGGATCTAGCCATCAAGTATGAGAAGTATGCGAAAGAACGAGCCTGATGAGAGCAAATTCCAGACCTAACGTAGACCTAACATGAATTATTCTCTAAAATATTGATCGAAACCAGGTTTAGTTGACTGTTTCAGCGTGGTACCACATTACTACGTGATACAATCCAGAAACAGCCAAGGATCTAGCCATGAAGTATGAGAGATATGCGAAAGTATGAGCCTGCTGAGGGCAAATCCTAGACTTAACCCAAACGTAACATGCGTTATCCTCAAAAATATTGATCGAAACCTGGTTTAATCGACTGTTTCAGTGTGGTACCACATTACTATGTGATCCAAACCAGAAAATAACACAGGATCTGTTCAACGAGGATGTGAAGTGTGCGAAAGTATGAGTATGATGAGGTCAAATCCCAGACCAATACCAGACTTAACTTGCGTCATCCTCTAAGATATTGATCGAAACCAGGTTTAGTCGATTGTTTCAGTGTGGTACCACATTACTACGTGATCCAAACCAGAAAAAACCCAGGATCCGTTCAACAAGTATGTGAAGAATGCGAAAGTATGAGTATGATGAGGTCAAATCCCAGACCAATACCAGACTTAACTTGCGTCATCCTCTAAGATATTGATCGAAACCAGGTTTAGTCGATTGTTTCAGTGTGGTACCACATTACTACGTGATCCAAACCAGAAAAAACCCAGGATCCGTTCAACAAGTATGTGAAGAATGCGAAAGTATGAGTCCGATGAGTGAAAAACCCAGGGCTAACCTAGACCTAACATGCGTTATCCTCTAAAATATTGATCCAGACCAGGTTTAATGGACTGCTTCAGTGTGGTACCACACTACTACGTGACACAAACCAGAAATAACCAAGGATCTGTTCAACAAGTATGTGAAAAACGCGAAAGTATGAGCCTGATGAGGGCGAATCCCAGACCTATGCCAGACCTAACTTGCGTTATCCTCTAAAATATTGATGGAAACCAGGTTTAATTGACTGTTTCAGTGTGGTACCACACTACTACGTGATAAAAACCAGAAAAAACCCAGGATCTGTTCAACAAGTATGTGAAGAATGCGAAAGTATGAGTCTGATGAGTGAAAATCTCAGGCCTGACCTAGACCTAACATGCGTTATCCTCTAAAATATTGAGCGAAACCAGGTTTAATGGCCTGTTTCTGTGTGGTACCACACTACTACGGGATCCAAACCAGAAAAAACCCAGGATCTGTTCAACAAATATGTGAAAAACGCGAAAGTATGAACCTGATGAGGGCATATCCCAGACCTATCCCAGACCTAACTTGCGTTGTCCTCTAAAATATTGATGGAAACCAGGTTTAATTGACTGTTTCAGTGTTGTACTTCATTACTACGTGATGCAATCCAGAAAAAGCCCAGGATCTAGCCATCAAGTATGAGAAATATGCGAAAGAACGAGCCTGATGACGGCAAATCCTAGAACTATCCCAAACCTAACATGCGTTACCCTCTAAAATATTTATCAAGACCAGGTTTAATTGAATGTTTCAGTGTGGTACCACATTACTACGTGAACCAAACCAGAAAAAACCCAGGATCCGTTCAACAAGTATGTGAAGAATGCGAAAGTATGAGTCTGATGAGTGGAAATCCCAGACCTATCCCAGACCTAACTTGCGTTGTCCTCTAAGATATTGATGGAAACCAGGTTTAATTCACTGTTTCAGTGTGGTCCCACATTACTACGTGATACAATCCAGAAAGAGCCCAGGATCTAGCCATCAAGTATGAGTAATATGCGAAAGAATGAGCCTGATGAGAGTAAATCCCAGACCTAACCTAGACCAAACATGAATTATTCTCTAAAATATTGATCGAAACCAGGTTTAATTGACTGTTTCAGTGTGGTCCGACATTACTACGTGATCCAACCCAGAAAAAACCCAGGATCCGTTCAACAAGTATGTGAAGAATGCGAAAGTATGAGTCTGATGAGTGAAAATCCCAGGCCTAACCTAGACCTAACATGCGTTATCCTCAATAATATTGATCGAAACCAGGTTTAATCGACTGTATCAGTGTGGTACCACATTACTACGTGATCCAATCCAGAAAGAGCCCAGGATCTTGCCATCAAGTATGAGTAATATGCGAAAGAATGAGCCTGATGAGAGTAAATCCCAGACCTAACCTAGACCTAAGATGCATTATCCTCTAAAATATTTATCCAGACCAGGTTTCATTGAATGTTTCAGTGTGGTACCACTTTACTACGTGATCCAATCCAGAAATAGCCCAGGACCTAGCCATGAAGTATGAGAAATATGCGAAAGTAAGAGCCTGATGAGGGCAAATCCTAGACCTATCCCAGACCTAACTTGCGTTATCCTCCAAAATATTGATCGAAACCAGTTTTAATTGACTGTTTCAGCGTGGTACCACATTACTACGTGATCCAAACCAGAAAAAACCCAGGATCCGTTCAACAAGTATGTGAAGAATGCGAAAGAATGAGCCTGATGAGAGTAAATCCCAGACCTAACCTAGACCAAACATGAATTATTCTCTAAAATATTGATCGAAACCAGGTTTAATTGACTGTTTCAGTGTGGTACCACATTACTATGTAATCCAAACCAGAAAATAACACAGGATCTGTTCAACGAGTATGTGAAGTGTGCGAAAGTATGAGTATGATGAGGTCAAATCCCGGACCAATACCAGACTTAACTTGCGTTATCCTCTAAGATATTGATCGAAACCAGGTTTAGTCGATTGTTTCAGTGTGGTACCACGTTACTACGTGATCCAAACCAGAAAAAACCCTGGATCAGTTCAAGAAGTATGAGAAGAATGCGAAAGTGTGAGTCCGATGAGTGAAAAACCCAGGGCTAACCTAGACCTAACATGCGTTATTCTCTAAAATATTGATCCAAACCAGGTTTAATGGACTGCTTCAGTGTGGTACCACACTACTACGTGATACAAACCAGAAAAAACCAAGGATCTGTTCATCAAGTATGTGAAAAACGCGAAAGTATGAGCCTGATGAAGGCGAATCCCAGGCCTATGCCAGACCTAACTTGCGTTATCCTCTAAAATATTGATGGAAACCAGGTTTAATTGACTGTTTCAGTGTGGTACCACACTACTACGTGATACAAACCAGAAAAAACCCAGGATCTGTTCAACAAGTATGTGAAAAACGCGAAAGTATGAGCCTGATGAGGGCGAATCCCAGACCTATGCCGGATCTAACTTGCGTTGTCCTCTAAGATATTGATGGAAACCAGGTTTAATTGACTGTTTCAGTGTCGTACTTCATTACTACGTGATGCAATCCAGAAACAGCCCAGGATCTAGCCATCAAATATGAGAAATACGCGAAAGAATGAGCCTGATGAGAGCAAATCCCAGACCTAACCTAGACCTAATATGAATTATTCCCTAAAATATTGATCGAAACCAGGTTTAATTGATTGTCTCAGTGTGGACCCACATTACTACGTGATCCAAACCAGAAAAAACCCAGGATCCGTTCAACAAGTATGTGAAGAATGCGAAAGTTTGAGTCTGATGAGTGAAAATCCCAGGCCTGACCTAGACCTAACATGCGTTATCCTCTAAAATATTGAGCGAAACCAGGTTTAATGGACTGTTTCAGTGTGGTACCACACTACTACGGGATCCAAACCAGAAAAAACCCAGGATCTGTTCAACAGGTATGTGAAAAACGCGTAAGTATGAACCAGATGAGGGCATATCCCAGACCTATCCCAGACCTAACTTGCGTTGTCCTCTAAACTATAGATCCAAACCAGGTTTAATTGACTGTTTCAGCGTGGTACCACATTACTACGTGATACAAACCAGAAACAGCCCAGAATCTAGCCATGAAGTATGAGAAATATGCGAAAGTATGAGCCTGCTGAGGGCAAATCCTAGACCTAACCCAAACCTAACATGCGTTATCCTCTAAAATATTTATCACGACCAGGTTTAATTGATTGTTTCATTGTGGTCCCACATTACTACGTGATCCAAACCAGAAAAAACCCAGGATCCGTTCAACAAGTATGTGAAGAATGCGAAAGTATGAGTCTGATGAGTGAAAATCCCAGACCTAACCTAGACCTAAGATGCATTATCCCCTAAAACATTTATCCAGACCAGGTTTCATTGAATATTTCAGTGTGGTACCACTTTACTACGTGATCCAATCCAGAAATAGCCCAGGATCTAGCCATGAAGTATGAGAAATATGCGAAAGTAAGAGCCTGATGAGGGCAAATCCTAGACCTATCCCAGACCTAACTTGCGTTATCCTCCAAAATATTGATCGAAACCAGTTTTAATTGACTGTTTCAGCGTGGTACCACATTACTACGTGATCCAAACCAGAAAAAACCCAGGATCCGTTCAACAAGTATGTGAAGAATGCGAAAGTATGAGTCTGATGAGGGCAATTCCCAGACCTATCCCAGACCTAACTTGCGTTATCCTCTAAACCAGGTTTAATTGACTGTTTCAGCGTGGTACCACATTGCTACGTGATACAAACCAGAAACAGCCCAGGATCTAGCCATGAAGTATGAGAAATATGCGAAAGTATGAGCCTGCTGAGGGCAAATCCTAGACCTAACCCAAACCTAACATGCGTTATCCTCAAAAATATTGATCGAAACCTGGTTTAATCGACTGTTTCAGTGTGGTACCACATTACTGTGTGATCCAAACCAGAAAATAACACAGGATCTGTTCAACGAGTATGTGAAGTGTGCGAAAGTATGAGCCTGATGAGGGCGAATCCCAGACCTATGCCAGACCTAACTTGCGTTATCCTCTAAAATATTGATGGAAACCAGGTTAAATTGACTGTTTCAGTGTGGTACCACACTACTACGTGATACAAACCAGAAAAAACCCAGGATCTGTTCAACAAGTATGTGAAAAACGCGAAAGTATGAGCCTGATGAGGGCGAATCCCAGACCTATGCCAGATCTAACTTGCGTTATCCTCCAAAATATTGATCCAAACCAGGTTTAATGGACTGTTTCAGTGTGGTACCACACTACTACGTGATCCAAAGCAGAAAAAACCCAGGATCTGTTCAACAAGTATGTGAAAAACGCGAAAGTATGAGCCTGATGAGGGCAAATCCCAGACCTATCCCAGACCTAACTTGCGTTATCCTCTAAACTATTGATCCAAACCAGGTTTAATTGACTGTTTCAGCGTGGTACCACACTACTACGTGATACAAACCAGAAGAAACCCAGGATCTGTTCAACAAGTATGTGAAAAACGCGAAAGTATGAGCCTGATGAGGGCGAATCCCAGACCAATGCCAGACCTAACTTGCTTTATCCTCTAAAATATTGATCGAAACCAGGTTTAATTGACTGTTTCAGCGTGGTAGCACACTACTACGGGATCCAAACCAGAAAAAACCCAGGATCTGTTCAACAAGTATGTGAAGTGTGCGAAAGTATGAGTCTGATGAGGTCAAATCCCAGACCTAACCTAGACCTAACATGTGTTATCCACTAAAATATTAATCGAAACCAGGTTTAATGATCTGTTTCAGTGTGGTACCACATTACTACGTGATCGAAACCAGAAAAAACCCAGAATCTGTTCAAGAAGTATGTGCAGAATGCGAAAGTATGAGGCTGATGAGGGCAAGTCCTAGACCTGGCCCAGACCTAACATGCGTTATCCTGTGAAATATTTATCAAGACCATGTTTAATTGACTCTTTCAGTGTGGTTCCACATTACTACGTGTTCCAAACCAGAAAAAACCCAGGATCTGTTCAACAAGTATGTGAAAAACGCGAAAGTATGAGCCTGATGAGGGCAAATCCCAGACCTATCCCAGACATAACTTGCGTTATCCTATAAAATATTGATCGAATCCAGTTTTAATGGACAGTTTTAGTGTGGTACCACTTTACTACGTGATGCAATGCAGAAAAAACCCTCGATCAGGTCAACATGTATGTTAAAACTGCGAAAGAATGACCCTGATGAGGGCAAATCCCAGGCCTAACCTAGACCTAACATGCGTTATCCTCTAAGATATTGATCGAAACCAGGTTTAATGGACTGTTTCAGTGTGGTACCACATTAGTACGTGATCCAAACTAGAAAAAACCCAGGATCTGTTCAAGAAGTATGTGAAGAATGCGAATGTATGAGACTGATGAGGGCAAATCCAGGAACTAACCCAGACCTAGCATGTGTTATTCTCTAAAATATTAATCGAAACCAGGTTTAGTGGTCTGTTTCAGTGTGGTACCACATTACTACGTGATCCAAACCAGAAAAACCCAGGATGTGTTCAACAAGTATGTGAAAAATGCGAAGGTATGAGCCTGGGGCACCGCGGGCCCCTCCACCCGCACTCCGCCCGTGAAGAAGTCCCCATCCTCCTCAGAAGGCCGTCCTCAGAGGATTGGGGACATGATTGATGGCAAGCTGGCCGCCTTCCGGGAGGGGCTCCTCGCCGGAAGAGCGGTCAGCAGGAAGGCGGTGCCTCCCCGACCTGTTCCGGTACAGTCGGGGAAGGCAAAGAAGGGCGGAGTGAAGGCTCCGCCCAGCGTTGCGGCACCTGGGCCCCGGGTCGCGACCCCCAAGGGGGGTGGTGTACCCGTGGTCGCGGTGGTCGCGTCCTCCACAGCACCCTCCCAAGGGGGGGTGGCGTGGAGTGAGGTGGTGGGGCGGAAGGCGTAGCGGGCGGCGAGGAAGGCCTCGCAACCACGGCCTCCGCCTCCGCCGCCGGCGGCCAAGGTAAAGGCCGCGATGGTCGGGAAGGCACGACCTGGTCGTCCCCCAAAAACGGCAGCGGTGACGCTGACCGTTGCGCAGGGGGGCGACCTGACCCTCGCGGAGGCGATGCGGCTCGCCAGGGAGAATATCTCCCTGGAAGAGCTGGGCATCGCCTCCGTGAGGGCGAAGAGGGCCGTGACCGAGGGTCTCTTGCTGGAGATCCCCGGTGCAGAAGGCGGCGCGAAGGCGGATCGTCTCGCCCAGAGGCTCCGGGAGCAGCTGGGCGAGCGAGGTGTCCGGGTCGCTCGGCCCACGAAGCGCACGGAGATGCGCGTTTGTGGGCTGGACGACTCGGTCAGCGCACAGGATGTGTCCCGTGCCCTTGCGAGGGCGGGGGACTGTCTTGTGGAGGACCTGCGGATCGGAGAGATCCGCAGGTCGCCCTCTGGCCTCGGGTCGGTGTGGGCCCTGTGCCCCCTCTCCGCCGCCCGTAAGGTGGCGAAATCCGGGAGGGTGTTGGTGGGGTGGGTTTCGGCGCGAGTGGAAATCCTCGCGCCGCGCCCGCTCCAGTGTCACCGCTGCCTCGAATTGGGGCACGTGAGGCAGTGGTGCACCTTGCCGGTGGACCGCAGCGGTCAGTGGTACCGCTGCGGTGCCAAAGAGCACCGTGCGAGCCAGTGCTCGGCGGCCCCCCACTGCCCGCTGTGTGCGGACATGGGGAGGCCAGCCGATCACAGGGCGGGGAGCAAGAAGTGCTCCCCCCCCCCTTCCGGAAGGAGAGGAAGAGGCGGGCTGCACCGGCTCCGGTGCCGAGGGCGGTGGCATCGTCCTCCATGGAGGTGGACGGTGCTACGGGGACGGACGGCCGGGAGGAGGCTGGCGCGGCCATTAATTAATGCCGCCCCGCCTCCTCCTCCAGGCCAACCTCAACCACTGCCGCGCGGCACAGGACTTGATGTCCCAAGTCCTCGCGGAGTGGGGGGTTGGCCTGGCGGTCGCCGCCGAGCCGTACCGCGTCCCTGATCACCCTCATTGGGTGGGCGACGCGGACGGCTTGGTGGCGACGGTATGGGGAGGGGGCGACGGGTCCCCACCGTTCTCCTTGTTGGAGCGCGGTCGGGAATTCGTCGCCGTGGACTGGGGGGGAGTCGCTGTGGTGGGGTGCTACATTTCGCCCCGTAGCGGTCACGCTGCGTTCGAGCTGTACTTGGCCGAGGTCGCGGCATGCGTGCAGCGCTACGCGGCCCGGCCGGTGCTGGTCCTGGGGGATTTTAATGCCAAGTCGGTGGCTTGGGGATCCCCCAGGACCTCCGTTCGCGGCGGGATCCTGGGCGATTGGGCGGCGGGGCTCGACCTCCGGGTATTGAACCGGGGGTCGGAGCACACATGCGTGCGGCGATATGGGGGGTCCATCGTGGATGTTGGATTCGCGACCCCCAACGCCGTGCGCATGGTGTCGGGTTGGCACGTGGTCGCGGGGGCAGAGACACTCTCCGATCACCGGTACATCCGGATGGAGGTCTCTGCCGCCGCGAGTGCATCCCGACACGGCCGCCTGCGTGGCACCCCACCACGCTGCTGGGCGCTTCGGCGCCTGGACAAGGACGCCCTGATGGCAGCTGCCCTCGCTGCAACTTGGCCGCAGGGAGCGGCCGAGTTGCCGAGCATAGAGGGGGAGGTCGCCCGGCTCGGGGCATTGGTGCGGGTATTTGCGACGCGGCGATGCCTCGGGTCGGGCGGGCTTCTCCTCGCCGGGCGGTGTACTGGTGGTCGGACGCGATAGCGGAGTTGCGAGTCGCGACTGTCCGCGCCCGACGCCAGTACATCCGCGCGCGCCGTCGTCAACGTACAGGCGACGGCGTGGCGCGAGCGAGGGCAGCTGATGACCTGTATGGAGCATACCGCGTGGCGCGGGTTGCTCTGCAGGTCGCCATCAAACGGGCCAAGACCCAGGCATGGAAGGAGCTCCTCCAGACCCTTGATGACGATCCATGGGGGCGCCCATATAAGGTGGTGCTGAATAAGCTCCGCCGGTGGGCGCCCCCCGTCACCGAGGGTCTTGACCCCCGGCTGCTGGAGGACGTGGTCAATACACTCTTCCCAATTGGGGAGAGGGGACCGCGTCCTCCGGCGGCGGCGGCTGTCCCAATGGAGTGGACGGCCGAGCTGGGGGTCACGCAGGAGGAGCTGGCAGCGGCCATCAGACGGCTCGGGGTTCGTAACACGGCCCCGGGTCCGGATGGTGTGCCCGGCCAGGTTTGGGTCTTGACCCAGGGCGTCCTTGGGGCCGACCTCAGGCGGTTGTTCGACCGCTGCCTGAGGGACGGGCGATTCCCCCCCAGTTGGAAGGTGGCGAGGATGGTCCTCCTCCGGAAGGAGGGTCGGCCCGCGGAGTCTCCCTCCGCATACCGGCCCATTTGTCACCTCGACGAGGTGGGCAAGCTCTTCGAGCGTGTGATTGCTGCCCGCCTCGTCGAGCACCTGTCGCGGGGTGATCCCGGTCTGGCCGACTGCCAGTTCGGTTTCCGGGGGGGCCGATCGACTATCGACGCGATAGGTCGTGTGAGGGCTCTCTCGGAGGCGGCCGTCTCCCGGGGAGGGGAGGCATTGGCAATATCCTTGGATATTGCCAATGCCTTTAACACCCTCCCCTGGGAAGAGATAAGGAGGGGACTCGAATATCATCGAGTCCCCCCTTGTCTCAGGGCGGTCGTCGGGGATTATCTCCGCGGCAGGTGGATCGAGTATCCGGGCCGGGATGGTGATATGCGGAGGGAGGTGTACTGCGGTGTTCCGCAGGGGTCGGTCCTCGGGCCACTCCTGTGGAACATCGCGTACGACTCGGTGTTGCGGGCCGGCCTCCCCGACGGCGTCAGCACGGTGTGTTATGCGGATGACACACTGGTGCTGGCCGTCGGGGCGCACTGGGGGAGGGCCATACGTCGCGCGGAGGAGGGGTCGCAACGCGTCGTCGACCGGATCAGGGGGATGGGGATGACGGTAGCGGTCCATAAGACCGAGGTGATTGCGTTTCATTCACCTCGGCAGGATCCGCCACCCTCTCTGATCCGGGTGGGTGGGGCTGACATCGAGGTGAAGCCCCAGATCAGGTATCTAGGGCTGATCCTCGATAGCCACTGGCGTTTCGAGGAGCATTTCCGCTGCCTGGTCCCCCGGTTGGAAAGGATGGTTGCGGCTCTGGGCCGGATTCTGCCCAACCTGGGGGGCCCGGCGGGCCGAGTTCGTCGCCTCTATGTGGCAATGGTCCAGTCGGTGGCCCTATACGGGGCCCCCTTCTGGGCGGACGACCTGGCTGCCTCCCGGCGCAGCATGACTATGCTGCGTCGGGTGCAGAGGCGCATGGCGCTCAGGGTCGTCCGCGGGTATCGGACCATGTCACATGAGGCGGCGACGGTTCTAGCGGGGATGCCGCCCATGGACCTGCTCGCGCGGTCGCACGCGGTGATGTACCGGCACCGCGTCGACCGTCGCGCGGGGGTGGGGGCGGTCCCGGGCGGGCAGGAACCTGCTTGGGGCGATTTGAAGCGCCAGGCCCGGCAGTCCGTGTTGCTCGCGTGGCAGGAGCGGCTGGCTCTGCCATCCGCGGGGCACCGGACTGTCGGGGCTGTTCGGCCACTCCTGAAGGAGTGGCTGGACAGAGGCCATGGCAGCCTCACCTACCGGCTGGCACAGGTATTTTCCGGGCATGGCAGCTTCGGAAGATACCTGTGCCGGATAGGGAAGGAGCCGACGGCGCGTTGCTGCCACTGCGGCGCTGAGCAGGACACGGCGGATCATACCCTGGAGGTATACCCCGCGTGGGAGGGGGAGCGCCGTGTCCTGGTCGGCGTCGTCGGGCGGGATGTCTCGCTGCCGGGCGTGGTGCGCGCCATGCTCGGCAGCGAGGAGAAGTGGAGGGCCGTGGCCTCCTTCTGCGAGAACGTAATGTTGCAGAAGGAGGCCGCGGGGAGGGAGCGCGAGCTTCAGCGGCGTGCTGAAGCGCGCGCTCGTGCGGTGGCCCGAGGTCGTCGCCCGGTCGCGAGGCGTCGCGGGCGGCCGCCTCGGCGTGGCGGATGACCTAGGCTGGGAGGGGGGTCCTGAGGGGACCCTCCTCCCGCCAGGCGGCGCCGGGTCGGACCGGTTGGGGGTAGGAGTGCCTTCCCCTACCGGTCCGACGCAAGGGGAGGCACCCTCGGCGGTCTGGTGCGGCCATGAACGCCCGGCCGCCGAGGGGTGGGGTAGGTGAGTAAGGGGAGTTGTGGACAGGGGGCTCCGAGGGGGGTGCGGGGGAGGGGGGAGGGGGGGTGGGGGAGGGGGCCTGTGCGCCGGAGTGGGGGCCCGTAGTGGGTCCGTTGGGGGGGGGGGAGTCGGAGTGGGGGGTCGGTAACTATTACCGACAGTCGATAATTGGTATCTACGGTCGGTAATTAGTATCTATGGTTGGTAATTAGTATTTATGGTCGGTAATTAGTATCAACGATCGATAATTGACATTAACGGCTGGTAATTAGCAGAGGTTAGAAAATGAATGAGGGTAATTGCTTGGTATCGATAAAAAGGGAAGGCGTGATAAAAGAGATGCATCTGGTAAAAAGAAGTGGTAATTATCAAAGGTAATTATCAGAGGTCGATAAAGAGGAGGTGGGGAAAGAAATTAGACATCTTTTGACTATTTCGAAATTTTATTTCACAAAAATTAGATACAGTTTTTATTTTTAATTATTAATAGCATCATATAAAATGTTATCCAGCGCATATGCTAACAGCTCGCAATCTACAGGCGAATTTTTATCGTAATATTCACGAAGGATTTTGTCTGCATCACGTTTACGCATAATACTATTGCGTCTTAAAATATTTGTAAATTCTTGGTATTTCTCACCAACATAGTGCGCATTTTGGCATAGCCACGAATATGCATGCTCGATGCACTGTTCCAGTTCGAATAAAAACAATAGAGTTGTCGGTTTCATATACATGCATGCATCATGCAATTTCACTTGTACAATGTTCATATCATGCATTGCAACAATCGTAAGCACCAAATCACAAATTGATAACGATGTTGGAGAAGGAGCTGATAGCACATGTTGTTTGATGTCCTCGCGTTTCTGAATAAACACCATCCATGTTGAGTAAGACAGCAACAATTTATTTCCTCGAGTATCACCAAGTATAATTTCCACGGCGGATACAGGTCCTACACCGATTGCAATATCCAAATACTTGTATGCTGTGGATGTGAGGGCAAACCTCCTTCCCAGTATATGAGGCGTTGGATGCTGTTTTTTGCTACTGTTGCATGTAGAAAAGTAAATAAAGAATAAAAGGTAAGTAATGACAATAAGTAATAACAATAAGAAAAAATGGATAAGAAAAAAATTGTGGTAATAATACTTACTCGTTACTTGTGCATGCTGTATCGTAAGGAATGCAATAATTCATTTTTTCAGGAAAAATTTGAACGTAGAATTCAATAGATAATGTTTCACGACGATACTATCAAACGAGTGTGAATATTGTGCAGCACTTAAATGCAACGTTGCATCATATATATCAGGGAAGCGGGTGGCGCGTAGTGGGGGGACGAATTTCAGGGAAGCGGGTGGTGCGTAGTGGGGGGAAGGAATTTTTTATATCACATGTTCTTCTTCTGCGAAAAGTGCAACTTTTGCAAAAATGTCTTTTAGATTGCCTTGAGCACGTCTAAACATGCAACTTCTGCAAAGCGTATAACATTACATTCGCAGGATGATGCAAACAAATAATATTCTTCGCGACATAGATCATTTGTGGGGAAGGAGGAATTTTTTATATCACGTGTTCTTCTTCTGCGAAAAGTGCAACTTTTGCAAAAATGTCTTTTAGATTGCCTTAAACACGTCTAAACATGCAACTTCTGCAAAGCGTATAACATTACATTCGCAGGATGATGCAAACAAATAATATTCTTCGCGACATAGATCATTTGTGGGGAAGGAGGAATTTTTTATATCACGTGTTCTTCTTCTACACATATTTTCGATTATTTTTTACTTTTCCATTAATGCGGGTGGCGCGTAGTGGGGGGACGAATTTCAGGGAAGCGGGTGGCGCGTAGTGGGGGAAGGAATTTTTTATATCACATGTTCTTCTTCTGCGAAAAGTGCAACTTTTGCAAAAATGTCTTTTAGATTGCCCTGAACACGTCTAAACATGCAACTTCTGCAAAGCGTATAACATTACATTCGCAGGATGATGCAAACAAATAATATTCTTCGCGACATAGATCATTTGTGGGGAAGGAGGAATTTTTTATATCACGTGTTCTTCTTCTGTGAAAAGTGCAACTTTTTGCAAAAAATTTTTTAGATTACCTTGAACATGTCTAAACATGAAACTTCTGCAAAGCGTATAACATTACACACGAATTGTGTGAGCTATTGGGGTCCTAATCATTTTACGTACACGCTATTCATATTCTTATTTTATGTCGCATGTTCTTCTTTTGCGAAGAGCGCAACGTTTTTTTGCAAGACGTTTTAGATTACACTGAACACGTGCAAAAACGCAACTTCTGCAAACGTATACATTGCATTCACAGGCAAAGAATTCTGTAACATATATATATGGAGACCCTTACCATGGGAAAGAAATTAGATACCATGTTTTGATGATTTAAAAATATGATATATTTATTAAAGCAATGAATAATTATGTTACAAAACATTATTTTTGTGGATCCACGAATTGTGCGAGTTATTGAGCCCCAACCATTTTACGTACACGTTGTTCCCCTTCTTACGCAATACTTTTTCAACTAGATACACGTCGGAATTTGCAGTGCGTTGCAACTCGTGTTCGATCCATGAATTGTGCGAGTTATTGAACCCCAACCATATTTACGTACACGTTGTTCCCCCTTCTTACTATTTTATGTTACATGTTCTTCTGCGAAAAGTGCAACTTTTTTGCAAGGTGTTTTAGATTACACTGAACATGTGCAAAAAACGTATACAATACATTTGTGGATGAACACGCGCAAAAAACACAACCTCTGCAAAACCTATAACAGCGCATTCGCGGACACAGATTTCTGTAATATATCGCGAGCATCACCGAAAGCATCATCGGGAACAGTGATTTTTTGTAATATATCGTATGCATCACTATACACATTAACACAAAAGACGACAGTATGGATCATCAAGAGCAGGAGCTGTACGAGCAAGCCGCTCAATTAAGGTCGATGGAAGAATACAATTTATGGGAACATCGATTTGGCGATTATCTCGATTCGTTGGAGGAACGAAGCCGAATCAAGAGACTGCGACTCTCAATCGGTGAAAAACAATCATTGATTGCTCGTATCGCTAGATTAGAAAGTCTAAAAGATTCGACACGTAATCGATTTGTACATGCGGGTGCTGAACATAGTGCAAGACTCAGATGGCATGAAATTGATACGGCTTTCGTTAACCGTATATTGACCGGTGCAGTGATAAATTCTAACCACATAGAACCTCGCAATTTTCTCGAAGATGCGAGGGATATTGTAGTCGATCATGTGCGAAACATTCTGCTGAAACATGATAGTGTAAAAATGAATACTATACTTAATGGTGAATTTGTTGTTGGTAACAAATGTGCAAACAAAAGTGTTAACACGAAAAATTGTGAACTTTTTCGCTTGTCTGACCTACGCGAATGGTATGATTTACGTGTCATCGAACCCATTCTAGCATCCTTAGACGAATTTCAGGAACGTGATAGTGGGTGGGCGCTGTCGCGGATACTGAATTTAATTGTTAATGTAAATAAATATATGCCAATGCATGCAGGATGTGCCGTACAATTACCGCGAGAGGTACGACTAAAGAAAGCAGTAATCAATGTATGCTCGACGGACAATGCATGTTTTGCGTGGTCGGTGGTGGCCGCTCTGTATCCAGCCGAAAGTCACGTATCTCTCGCATCGTCATATCCTCATTATACAACAGTGTTGAATATCCAGGATATTGAATTTCCAATGACATTGAACCAAATTAAAAAGTTTGAACATATCAACAACATCTCCATCAATGTCTATACCATTGAGAATAAGAAGGTGTTACCAATACGAGTCACTGATAAGAAGATGGAAAGACATGTCAATTTGTTGTATTTAGAAGGAGCAAACGACGTGGGACATTTCACATGGATTAAGAACTTATCTCGCCTCGTATGCACACAATTGAGTAAACATAATGGCAGGAAATACTTTTGTGATAGGTATGTATATAATAAATCTTTTAAATATTTTATGCTAGATAAAAATTATGCCTCTTATTGCAGATGCTTACACTACTTTAGTTCGAATGAGAAGCTGGAAGCTCACACCATGGATTGTGAGAAGATGAACGATTGCGCAATCATATTGCCAAATGATGATTGCAGTAAGTGGCTCAGCTTCAGCAACTACAACAGGAAAGAGTGTGTTCCGTTTATCGTGTATGCCGATCTGGAATGCATCCTGGAGAAAACGGATACTGATCGAGAAGCGTCAAGATACACGTACCAGCATCATCGAGTATTTAGCGTGGGATATTATGTGCGGTGCTCGTACGACGACTCGTTATCTACGTTTCAATGTCGTCGCGATCCTGATTGCATATCATGGTTTGTGGGACAACTTCAAGATTTGTCACATCGTGTAAAGTCCATCTTATCGACCAATGTACCCATGGAAAATTTATCAGCTGAACAATTACGAAATTTTAATATGGCAACACACTGCCATATATGCGAAACACCGTTTACGCGAGATGATATGCGAGTACGCGATCATTGCCACTTAACCGGTCGGTACAGAGGTCCTGCACATTCAAATCACAATCTAAATTATAAAGACGCATTTGTCATCCCTATAGTCTTTCACAATTTATCCGGTTATGATTCACATTTTATTATCAAGGAGATAGCCACAGCATTTGAGGGTGATGTCACTGTATTGCCGATAACAAAAGAGAAGTACATTTCATTTACAAAATACGTTGAAAACGCGAATGAAGAATCAAACTCGCGCAAGCGCATAAAATTGCAATTCATCGATTCATTTAAATTTTTAAATACAAGTCTCGAGAAATTGGTATCTTTTCTTAGTAAAGATAAACTTGAAATTACACGGTCCGAGTTTCAAAAATTATCTGCGGAAGATTTTGATTTATTGACGCGAAAAGGGGTGTTTCCATACGAGTACATTGACTGTATTGAAAAGTTGGACCAATCGTGTTTACCATCACGCAATTCATTTTACAGTTCCTTAACTGGCGATACAGTATCCGAAAACGACTACGCACACGCTGTCAACGTGTGGAAGCGGTTCTCCATTGAAACGCTCGGCGAGTATAGCGATTTGTATCTGAAGACGGATGTCTTGCTGTTGGCTGATATTTTTGAAAATTTTCGCAATAGTTGCATCGCAAGTTATGGACTCGACCCCGCGCACTATTATACTTTGCCTGGTTTTACGTGGGATGCCATGCTGAAGCATACACGTATCAATTTCGAACTTCTTACCGATATCGACATGGTCCTATTTATCGAACGTGGTATACGTGGTGGTTTGAGTCAATGTTCCAACAGACGCGCACGAGCCAACAACAAATACACGCAATCGCACGATCCATCGCAACCGTCGTCATATTTAATGTATTTCGATGTAAATAATTTGTACGGCTGGGCAATGTGTCAACCATTACCATATGCCAATTTTCAGTGGGTCAACAACAAAGATGTAGATGTAATGACCGTAGCGTTAGACTCATCGACGGGGTATATTTTGGAAGTCGATCTAGAGTATCCGCAACATCTGCATGATTCGCACACTGACCTACCGTTCTGCCCAACACATGATAAACCACCTGGCAAGCGCCAGGAGAAGCTCCTCGCAACTCTATACGATAAGAAGCGTTACGTAATACACTATCGCAATCTGCAGCAATGTATTCGTCACGGCCTTCGCGTAACTGAAGTTCACCGCGTATTACAGTTTTCCCAATCCCCATGGCTTCGCGATTACATCGAACTAAATACAAAGTTCAGAACTCTTGCTACAAACGATTTTGAGAAAAATTTATATAAATTAATGAATAATGCAGTGTTTGGTAAAACCATGGAGAATGTGCGCAATCATGTAGATGTAAAATTAGTAACGAAATGGGGAGGGAGATACGGTGCAGAGGCACTAATCGCTAAACCAAATTTCCACAGTCGCAGCATATTTTCGGAAAACCTAGTTGCGATCGAACTGCATAAATTGTTCGTAAAATTTAACAAACCAATCTATGTGGGCATGTGTATACTAGATATATCTAAGATTTGTTTGTATGAATTCCATTACGATTACATGTTACCCACACATAGGAATAAATGTAAAATTATGTACACCGATACAGACAGTCTAATCTACCACATCGAGTGTGACGATATTTATGAACTTATGATACGCGATATTACCCGCTTTGACACGAGCGATAATCCCACAGACAATCGATATGGTATTCCGCTTGCTAATAAGAAGGTACCAGGTTTAATGAAAGATGAAAATAATGGTGCGATTATGACGGAATTTGTTGGATTGAGAGCGAAAATGTATGCCATACAAGTCGATGGTAAGAAAGATACGAAAAATGTGAAAGGTGTCAAGAGTAATGTTGTAGCGCGAACTATAACATTTGATGATTATGTGCAATGTTTGATGGGTGAGGTTGAAAAGATTTGTCACCAATCGTGTATAAGATCCATGTTGCATGAAGTGTACACGGTATCAGAAACAAAAATTGCTTTGAGTCCATACGATGACAAACGATATATTGTACCATATTCAACCAAGACGCTGCCGTGGGGGCATTATAAAATACCGCTTTAGACATACCAATTATATTTCTTATTCATTTTTTCAATATATATATTTTTTATATAATTTTTATATTTCTTATTCATTTTTCAATATATATATTTTTATTTATATTTTCTATGTAATTTTTATATTTTTTATTCATTTTTCAATACATATATTTTTTATTTATATTTTCATGTAATTTTTATATTTTTTTATTCATTTCATTATATATATTTTTATGTATGTAATTATAGTATGTAATAAAACAATTTATATATACATGGTATCTCTACACATCTCCCTCACCCCAATTTGTTATTAATTTTACATTTGGAAAAGTTCACAGTAAAAAAAAAAAAAAAAAAAAAAAAAAAAAAAATTATTATTTCTGATATTTCAACCACTCGTTGTATAATTTAAATACATTTTTGTAAAACACAAGTCTTTTCATGGTTGTTGGATTACAATGTATTAGCACGATCGAGATTTTTCAAACACATTTTTCAAAAACTAAAGTTCATAATTTTATAAAAAGATACATTTATATTTAATATTTCAACCATCACTAATAAGTACATGTTTTTCAGAAGCTTGCAAAAACATTATAAGATTTTTAGACATATTCTGAAAGTTCATAATTTTATAAAAATTGCTAGGAAGGAGGAGGATGAGGAAATTAGATGTATTTTTTAAATGACATAAATTGATTCAAAAAGATACATTTATTTCCAATATTTTAACCACCAATTGCATAATTTAAATACATTTTACAAATCAAAAAAGGTACATTTATTTTTTATATTTTAACCACCAATTGTATAATTTAAATACATTTTGCATAGCGCATGTCTTTTTATGGTTACCACATCGCCATGTATTTGCACAATCAAGATTTTTTAAACATTCAATATCACCATAATCAGCATCGATGTTCTCTGCATTAATATGTTCAGCCACCAAGTTTGTTAACCAATCACGTTTTTGAAGTCCTTTAACATAGACGATTGGGTTTGACTCATCAATTATTGCCGATGTAATAAGCATTTTGCTCATGTTGTATGGTATAAAACCGTCGTCCCACGACAGTCCGTGGTGATTCTTCGTCACCCAAGTAGCTCGTGATTTATCGGGTGCTGATAATAAACACCATGGATATGGACTTTGGAAGATATAATGCGCTAGAGTGCTTCCCTTTTTCAACACCGCCACTTCCTTTACAACAAACTCTGTGTCGCTAACGAACCCCTGCATGTCGACGAATGTTGGTACCATTATGAAAATATCTTTGAAACTATGCTGCAATGCGGCGTGTCCGCCTGTTATATATATTACAAACATTGCTGATGTTACAGTTTATGTAATCTTGCGCACAACGTTGGACAGGGGACAGTATTCGACAACACGATCATGTAAAATAAGACAATAGGCGGTAGTATTTGCTGGCACGTTTTCTTTACAATCAAATTCTATTCGCACATCTATGGTAGCGCTCTTGATTGATTCGTTCTGTCTCGAACAATCGATGACAACAAACGGTCCATACAACGAAAAGTTCTCCCTGTTGCAAAGCGTTTCGTAACAGTCGTATCCATAATAAGCTTTACGAAAACGTGCATACATATCAAAAAGAATAGCATATCTGTTTTTATCAAAATCAAGATTCAAGTCATCATATGGATAAAAGTCAGAGTTTAGATACAGTTTCACATTGGTCAAGTTACATTCATCGAAATTGCTTGCATCTTTAGACATGTTGTTCTTCCGACCAGTCTGCAGCGCAAAAATGACGTATCGTGGCTTTTCCAGCTGAGTTGCAGTTTTAACAGCCCACGAATGTTTTGTTGTACTTTGCAATAATGGGTACTCATACAGGTCCCACGAACGAAAACTCATGCTTAGGTATTGTCCGCTTTCCAAAATCCGCAACATCGATAGTTTATTCGTATCATTCAGTATAATGCGAGGCATTCGCCACTGTATCTTTAGTAATTCAATCTCCGGCTCCAGCGCGGAATTTGCAATGATGCAGTTGTTATCATTGCGAGCGCGTATAAGAATGAGTTCATGTCGAGTATTGACTACTATACGCCTGTAATCTTCGCAAAACCCCAACAGCATATTGAGCGGTACACAAAAGTTAAAGTAACCTGTCGGTATGTTTGATTGTGCGGCCCATCCAGCATTCCGTAAAATTAACGATTTGTCATATGTTGAGGACACAAATGTTTTGATGGTACTTGTTATCCCAACGTTTCTGTTACGATCGATCTCCACACCATTGAGTTCATATCGAATTTCATCAAACATAAACGCAACACAATTATTTCCGAGGAATGCATCCAACTCATTGTTTGGCTTCTTTACTATGAATCTTCCTTCAACGTATAGAAAGCTCTCACATGGTAGCGTGTATAAATCCTGCTGTTGTATAGGTATTCGTATCTCATCGTTGTGCCCAAACGTTGTGTTGGCGTATGGGTTGTATGTGTGAGTCTCAATCTTGACAATGCGATCATCAAAGATCGGTTCGCTTCCAATGTTTAAGATATTAGCCATTTCGTACAACAAAACCCAACGATTTCAGAAATTCAACATTCGATGCAGTAAGTTTTGTGGGTGATCGAATTGTCCTCTCGCCTGATGGTTTTAGACAGTCAATATTCGATACAGTGTGGTGTGCAAGCGATTGAATTGTCTTCTCTTTATTTTCATGCGTCGTCTGTTTCACTTGCTCCCCTTTGTTCAGCACAAGCATCTCCTACTACAGTCGCTGTCTCCGCACATGCAATCGAACGGTGATCTGTTCCCCTCGAAAATCGAGCAATTGATCGTCTTGATTCACAACACGAATCGTCAAATCCGAAATGCTTCGTGCAGTAATCGGAAGGTAAATGATCTGTGTTGGTCTTTCCGATATCTTATATCCTGGTGGAACGGTAGGCGAAAACTCATGTATCGTGTGCGCACACTTGTTATTGCTGTAAGCGCCAGCTGTCACGTTGCATTCAATGCGAATGATATTTACATTCATTATATTGATTGATGTATCTGATTCGTGCCATTTTCGTGGTTGTAGCACCCGATTCGTTGAAAACCCCAGTAACGAGCCAATAGTATTGGGTTTGGTAAAATTTATGCTATAATTACACCTAATTTCGCTCTTCATTGTATTGTTGTTAGCTCTAAGCATCAATGGCGGGTTCCCTTCATTATCCCATGAAAGCGATCGTTGCAAATACATGTGAATGTCGTCCAGCTCATAAGATCCCTCGGGAATAATGATTTCCTTATCATCATTATCATAGTAAAATTTATTATTTGACAAATTTACATTCGGTATTGTGTAATATGTTTCAAAGTCCATAAGACCGAGTTCGTAATCACCATTGCTCAAATCGATGGCTGGAAAATAGCTTACTGCGAGAATACTACTTTGCCCGGTGAGCGTTAGCGTCAGCGACATGTTCCAACGGATACTGGAGTTAAAGCGTACAATGATTATCCTTAAATTGATTGTCAACTGTCAGCAGAAACTGCAAACACAGCTGTCCACAATTGCTTTGATTATAGCGCTGATAAGGCATGTGATTATACTCAATTACACTATTCTTCAAATATTGTATCAGTTCCCTCGGTGGTTGAAGATTGCCAAAACTATCAAAATATATGGCGTATGTTCCCCGTTTTGCGTATGCCACCCAATGAGTACCTGGTCCCTCAACAGTATCCAAATTTACGATCCCGCTCTCATTCCTGCATACCCCATCTGTTGGTAAAGTATTGCGCATAAAAATACCTCTGAAATATGGAATACGCATACGTTTTGCCAGTTGCTGCAGTTGTATGTTTGTGGTTACGCCTTCAGGCATTTTAATTTTGACTTTTTTTTTTCCTCTTTGAGACTCCTCGCCCGCGTTTGTATGGCGCGAGATAAAGTCCGCGACCTTCCATGGCGAGATTATGACGTTTCATTTCTTCTAGCTGGCGATGCATTGCCTTCTTATCGTTCACAGCCTTTGCGACTCCTGCCGCCCCTCCAACCAATGAGCCAAGAACCCCCAATAATGGTAAAATCGGTAGGATACCGCCACGTTTCGCCGTTGGAAGTATTCGCTTCTTCACAGCACTCTTTTTTTTCTTTTTCAAACCCATGCCGAATTTTGTTTTGGCCTTCATAGCCGCCCAAACGGTTGTAGCAGCAGCCTTTTCCCCGAGACTGGAATCTCTCGCAGTAATGCGTTCTCGTGCTTTTGCTGCTAGGATGTTGTCAGCTGCGTGTCGTTTTACGAGATCGTTATTTTGTGAATACGCTATATCATGCTCGCGACATGCAGCATCCAGCGGATTGATACCTTGATCGCCTCGCGCCAAACGTTTCTCTAAATGTGTTCCGGGGCCACAAAACTGATAACCTGGAATATGTAATTCAATCGGAAGTGTGTTTATAACGCGATTTAATAGGCCTTTCCCAATTTTTGCTGACATTCGTCACAGTTGTTTATCGATGGTGGTGGTAGACAGTCAATGTGTGTTCTGCTGACTCGACAGGTTATATTTGAATACTGATTGTTTCAGCTCTATGCATCGCTATAAATAGACCAGCACTCTTTCGAAAGTATCTTCATTTGTATAATGCTGATAAAATATGCAGTTTATACGCCAATCACCTATGATCAAAGTGACTAATCTAGACAAAAAGATACAGTCTGAGAAAGAGTTACGCAAACATGGAAATATGCTGCCGGCCTCTATACGTGGTATCATCTGCGGTCCATCGAATTGTGGCAAAACGAACGTGTTGATTAGTTTGTTAGAAAGTCCGCACGGTGTTCGTTTCAAAAACGTATACGTGTACTCGAAATCGTTGCACCAACCGAAATATCGATATCTAGAAAATATATTCTCATCGATAGACGAAATTGGTTATTTTACATTTTCGAATAACAGCGATGTCGTTCCGCCGAGCGATGCACTTCCGAATTCCATTTTTATCTTTGATGATGTGGCATGTGATAAGCAAAACGTGGTAAGAGAATACTTTGCAATGGGTAGGCACTCGGACGTTGACTGTTTCTATCTTTGTCAGACATATGCAAAGATACCGAAGCATCTGATACGCGACAACGCGAACCTGCTGATCATGTTCAAACAAGATGGTACAAATCTAAAACATGTATACAACGATCATGTTAACACTGACATGTCATTTGAGAATTTCTGTAAATTGTGTACCGCTTGTTGGCAAGAAAAATATGGATTTGTAGTGATTGATAAAGACAGCGCATTATGGAATGGTCGCTATAGAAAGGGATTTAATGACTTTGCAATATCATAACATGTTCAGTTATTTCCGATACGTTGACAAAGTAGTGTTCCAACATGAGCAACAATATTGAAGATTGTGAGAGGATAACGAAACAGATTGCGAGAACGAGTGATTTGATTCGCAAAAAGTATCGTGAATTGAAAACTGGTAAAATTGAGGAAGAGATTGCGCTGGAAAAACACTTTAAGCCTGTTACTGAACCGTTGAAAGCAATTGTTGATAACGCGACAAAAAATTATGATCTATACAATAATACAGATATCGGAAGCGAACCATTAGCCACTTCGAATATCAAAGAATTGGATAAAACACAATCAAATTACTGGCTAAATCTTTCGAAACCACTAAAAATAAAAAAACCAAGATTAAGCAGTTTACTCGATATGAATCCCATGATTTCTACACCGGCCTCTACATCGATTAAGACGATGCCAACAATAAAAAGCTCAGCAAGTCTACCCGATACGAATCTGATGGCCTCTACACCGATTAAGATAGTACCAACAATAAAAACCTCAGCAAGATTAAGCAGTTTACCTGGTATGAATACGATGACCTCTATACCGATTAAAACAACACCAGCAACAAAAAGCTTAGGAAACGAAGATACTTTTGAAAGTCCAAAAAGCTTAGCAAACGAAGATGTTTTTGAAAGCCCAAAAAGCAGTTTCTCAACATCTGTTCGAAGTCGGTTGCAAACGTCGGAAGGTGAAAAAACGTTGCGGAATCACCTAGGTCCGCTGAGTCAAAAATACATCGCGCCTGTATTACGTGGAGACTTAGAGGTTGGTATGGATCATGTGTATGGTGTATATCTCGGTAATGATGGACCGATGCTCGGTAATAAACATGTTGATGTGGACAATGCTGATAACATAATTATCGATGGCATACGATATTCTGGTACACCCGGTCTTTATGAATTGATATTTAAGAAAATTCCAGATAACGACATTTATACTGAGGCTGATGAATGCAAATATAGGGACATACTACTGACAACGAGTGCACATAAGTACAAGCATGATTCGTATGGTAAAACATTAGGCAACAAAGGATACAAGTATAACTATGTAATCAAACCTTTATTGAAAGATAGAAAAGTTGGAAAGGGTGTACCAAGCTCGATGAGATTAACCAGCAACAAGATTGAATACGTTCATTGGAATGATCCTAACGAACTCGTAGATCGGCTTCGATTGCTCGAGGCTTCGCGTCAAGCTGGTCACAATGCTCACGATAATGAGATGTTATCGATTATCGAGGAACTTCGCGAGGCAGAGCTCATTATAAATTAAGCTGCACTTTGACGATAGAATCAATCATTATCAAAATGCCAATCAACAAGTTTGGGTCATCGTTTGGAACAATGGAATCATACTATCGCTGGAATGGAGTAGTGAGAAATTATGTGCACAACAACGCTCTATGTATTGTCGGTGCCGATTATGATGCAAAGGCGCGCAAGATTCGTCGAGTAGCACCACCTGTAGAGGATGGTGACGCTATCAACAAACTATACTTGCAAGAAAACATGGCATTTATAAAAAATCGGCAAGATGAATTCGACAAGAAGATGATCATGTTTCAAGATTACGTTCAGAATTTGAAAGATCAACTGAATCACTTGGAGAGGGATATTATCGAATTCCGAAATCAAATGCATCAATAGCTGGATGTTGGGACGTTGGAACGTTGGGACGTTGGAACGTTGGGGTGTTGGAACGTTGGGGTGTTGGAACGTTGGGACGTTGGAACGTTGGGACGTTGGGACGTTGGGACGTTGGGACGTTGGGACGTTGGGATGTTGGGGACGTTGGGATGTTGAGACTTTGAACATTGATTGATAAGACGTGTGCGTTAGGTCTTCGCGTTAGTGGCGAGTCATACATGGCCGAGAAGAAAACCTCCAGTATCGAGAAACGATGTCTTGTGGAAGAATTGCATGCTCCAGCGAGAAGACATTTTCCTCGAAGACGCGTCATAGTACATGTATACGACGACCTATGGCAAGCGGACGTGGTCGAGATGCGACCTTACACGCGATATAACAGAGGCTTCCATTACATACTCACTGTTATCGATGTGCTGAGTAAGCATGCGTGGGCTATACCCCTCAAAACCAAGAATGGAAATGAAGTTTCTACAGCGATCGGGAAGATAATCCGAGACAGTGGGAGGTACCCGAAAAATTTGCAGACCGACAAAGGAAAGGAATTTTACAACGCAAATATGCAAAAACTTTTGTCAAAATACACAATAAATCATTATTCAACGTATTCGGTGATGAAGGCGTCTGTCGTCGAGCGGTTCAATCGTACACTCAAAAACGATATGTGGAAACTGTTCACACTTAATGGAAATTATAAATGGATTGATTCGCTGCAGCATCTCATATCAAATTACAACGCGCGAAAGCATCGAACTATCGCTATGCGACCAATTGATGTTACACCAACAAACGCTGCTAAGCTCTTAACAATGGCGTATAATCATATAAAAATTGCCGCTCCTGCACGATTCAAAGTGGGAGATGCAGTACGCGTGAGCAAATTCAAGACAATTTTTGAAAAAAGTTACACACCGAATTGGAGCACTGAAATATTTACAATCGCCGAGGTACAGAAAACTAATCCTGCAACGTATCTACTGAAAGATATTTATGAAAAACCAATTGCTGGAGGATTCTACGAACACGAGTTGCAACGCGTTGCAAATTCCGACGTGTATCTAGTTGAAAAAGTATTGCGTAAGAAGGGGAACAACGTGTTCGTAAAATGGTTGGGGCTCAATAACTCGCACAATTCGTGGATCCACAAAAGTAATGTTTTGTAACATAATTATTCATTGCTTTAATATTCTCCAAATCGATGTTCCCATAAATTGTATTCTTCCATCGACCTTAATTGAGCGGCTTGCTCGTACAGCTCCTGCTCTTGATGATCCATACTGTCGTCTTTTGTGTTAATGTGTATAGTGATGCATACGATATATTACAAAAAATCACTGTTCCCGATGATGCTTTCGGTGATGCTCGCGATATATTACAGAAATCTGTGTCCGCGAATGCGCTGTTATAGGTTTTGCAGAGGTTGTGTTTTTTGCGCGTGTTCATCCACAAATGTATTGTATACGTTTTTTGCACATGTTCAGTGTAATCTAAAACACCTTGCAAAAAAGTTGCACTTTTCGCAGAAGAACATGTAACATAAAATAGTAAGAAGGGGGAACAACGTGTACGTAAATATGGTTGGGGTTCAATAACTCGCACAATTCATGGATCGAACACGAGTTGCAACGCACTGCAAATTCCGACGTGTATCTAGTTGAAAAAGTATTGCGTAAGAAGGGGAACAACGTGTACGTAAAATGGTTGGGGCTCAATAACTCGCACAATTCGTGGATCCACAAAAATAATGTTTTGTAACATAATTATTCATTGCTTTAATAAATATATCATATTTTTAAATCATCAAAACATGGTATCTAATTTCTTTCCCATGGTAAGGGTCTCCATATATATATGTTACAGAATTCTTTGCCTGTGAATGCAATGTATACGTTTGCAGAAGTTGCGTTTTTGCACGTGTTCAGTGTAATCTAAAACGTCTTGCAAAAAAACGTTGCGCTCTTCGCAAAAGAAGAACATGCGACATAAAATAAGAATATGAATAGCGTGTACGTAAAATGATTAGGACCCCAATAGCTCACACAATTCGTGTGTAATGTTATACGCTTTGCAGAAGTTTCATGTTTAGACATGTTCAAGGTAATCTAAAAAATTTTTTGCAAAAAGTTGCACTTTTCACAGAAGAAGAACACGTGATATAAAAAATTCCTCCTTCCCCACAAATGATCTATGTCGCGAAGAATATTATTTGTTTGCATCATCCTGCGAATGTAATGTTATACGCTTTGCAGAAGTTGCATGTTTAGACGTGTTCAGGGCAATCTAAAAGACATTTTTGCAAAAGTTGCACTTTTCGCAGAAGAAGAACATGTGATATAAAAAATTCCTTCCCCCACTACGCGCCACCCGCTTCCCTGAAATTCGTCCCCCCACTACGCGCCACCCGCATTAATGGAAAAGTAAAAAATAATCGAAAATATGTGTAGAAGAAGAACACGTGATATAAAAAATTCCTCCTTCCCCACAAATGATCTATGTCGCGAAGAATATTATTTGTTTGCATCATCCTGCGAATGTAATGTTATACGCTTTGCAGAAGTTGCATGTTTAGACGTGCTCAAGGCAATCTAAAAGACATTTTTGCAAAAGTTGCACTTTTCGCAGAAGAAGAACATGTGATATAAAAAATTCCTTCCCCCCACTACGCACCACCCGCTTCCCTGAAATTCGTCCCCCCACTACGCGCCACCCGCTTCCCTGATTCATATGATGCAACGTTGCATTTAAGTGCTGCACAATATTCACACTCGTTTGATAGTATCGTCGTGAAACATTATCTATTGAATTCTACGTTCAAATTTTTCCTGAAAAAATGAATTATTGCATTCCTTACGATACAGCATGCACAAGTAACGAGTAAGTATTATTACCACAATTTTTTTCTTATCCATTTTTTCTTATTGTTATTACTTATTGTCATTACTTACCTTTTATTCTTTATTTACTTTTCTACATGCAACAGTAGCAAAAAACAGCATCCAACGCCTCATATACTGGGAAGGAGGTTTGCCCTCACATCCACAGCATACAAGTATTTGGATATTGCAATCGGTGTAGGACCTGTATCCGCCGTGGAAATTATACTTGGTGATACTCGAGGAAATAAATTGTTGCTGTCTTACTCAACATGGATGGTGTTTATTCAGAAACGCGAGGACATCAAACAACATGTGCTATCAGCTCCTTCTCCAACATCGTTATCAATTTGTGATTTGGTGCTTACGATTGTTGCAATGCATGATATGAACATTGTACAAGTGAAATTGCATGATGCATGCATATATATGAAACCGACAACTCTATTGTTTTTATTCGAACTGGAACAGTGCATCGAGCATGCATATTCGTGGCTATGCCAAAATGCGCACTATGTTGGTGAGAAATACCAAGAATTTACAAATATTTTAAGACGCAATAGTATTATGCGTAAACGTGATGCAGACAAAATCCTTCGTGAATATTACGATAAAAATTCGCCTGTAGATTGCGAGCTGTTAGCATATGCGCTGGATAACATTTTATATGATGCTATTAATAATTAAAAATAAAAACTGTATCTAATTTTTGTGAAATAAAATTTCGAAATAGTCAAAAGATGTCTAATTTCTTTCCCCACCTCCTCTTTATCGACCTCTGATAATTACCTTTGATAATTACCACTTCTTTTTACCAGATGCATCTCTTTTATCACGCCTTCCCTTTTTATCGATACCAAGCAATTACCCTCATTCATTTTCTAACCTCTGCTAATTACCAGCCGTTAATGTCAATTATCGATCGTTGATACTAATTACCGACCATAAATACTAATTACCAACCATAGATACTAATTACCGACCGTAGATACCAATTATCGACTGTCGGTAATAGTTACCGACCCCCCACTCCGACTCCCCCCCCCCCAACGGACCCACTACGGGCCCCCACTCCGGCGCACAGGCCCCCTCCCCCACCCCCCCTCCCCCCTCCCCCGCACCCCCCTCGGAGCCCCCTGTCCACAACTCCCCTTACTCACCTACCCCACCCCTCGGCGGCCGGGCGTTCATGGCCGCACCAGACCGCCGAGGGTGCCTCCCCTTGCGTCGGACCGGTAGGGGAAGGCACTCCTACCCCCAACCGGTCCGACCCGGCGCCGCCTGGCGGGAGGAGGGTCCCCTCAGGACCCCCCTCCCAGCCTAGGTCATCCGCCACGCCGAGGCGGCCGCCCGCGACGCCTCGCGACCGGGCGACGACCTCGGGCCACCGCACGAGCGCGCGCTTCAGCACGCCGCTGAAGCTCGCGCTCCCTCCCCGCGGCCTCCTTCTGCAACATTACGTTCTCGCAGAAGGAGGCCACGGCCCTCCACTTCTCCTCGCTGCCGAGCATGGCGCGCACCACGCCCGGCAGCGAGACATCCCGCCCGACGACGCCGACCAGGACACGGCGCTCCCCCTCCCACGCGGGGTATACCTCCAGGGTATGATCCGCCGTGTCCTGCTCAGCGCCGCAGTGGCAGCAACGCGCCGTCGGCTCCTTCCCTATCCGGCACAGGTATCTTCCGAAGCTGCCATGCCCGGAAAATACCTGTGCCAGCCGGTAGGTGAGGCTGCCATGGCCTCTGTCCAGCCACTCCTTCAGGAGTGGCCGAACAGCCCCGACAGTCCGGTGCCCCGCGGATGGCAGAGCCAGCCGCTCCTGCCACGCGAGCAACACGGACTGCCGGGCCTGGCGCTTCAAATCGCCCCAAGCAGGTTCCTGCCCGCCCGGGACCGCCCCCACCCCCGCGCGACGGTCGACGCGGTGCCGGTACATCACCGCGTGCGACCGCGCGAGCAGGTCCATGGGCGGCATCCCCGCTAGAACCGTCGCCGCCTCATGTGACATGGTCCGATACCCGCGGACGACCCTGAGCGCCATGCGCCTCTGCACCCGACGCAGCATAGTCATGCTGCGCCGGGAGGCAGCCAGGTCGTCCGCCCAGAAGGGGGCCCCGTATAGGGCCACCGACTGGACCATTGCCACATAGAGGCGACGAACTCGGCCCGCCGGGCCCCCCAGGTTGGGCAGAATCCGGCCCAGAGCCGCAACCATCCTTTCCAACCGGGGGACCAGGCAGCGGAAATGCTCCTCGAAACGCCAGTGGCTATCGAGGATCAGCCCTAGATACCTGATCTGGGGCTTCACCTCGATGTCAGCCCCACCCACCCGGATCAGAGAGGGTGGCGGATCCTGCCGAGGTGAATGAAACGCAATCACCTCGGTCTTATGGACCGCTACCGTCATCCCCATCCCCCTGATCCGGTCGACGACGCGTTGCGACCCCTCCTCCGCGCGACGTATGGCCCTCCCCCAGTGCGCCCCGACGGCCAGCACCAGTGTGTCATCCGCATAACACACCGTGCTGACGCCGTCGGGGAGGCCGGCCCGCAACACCGAGTCGTACGCGATGTTCCACAGGAGTGGCCCGAGGACCGACCCCTGCGGAACACCGCAGTACACCTCCCTCCGCATATCACCATCCCGGCCCGGATACTCGATCCACCTGCCGCGGAGATAATCCCCGACGACCGCCCTGAGACAAGGGGGGACTCGATGATATTCGAGTCCCCTCCTTATCTCTTCCCAGGGGAGGGTGTTAAAGGCATTGGCAATATCCAAGGATATTGCCAATGCCTCCCCTCCCCGGGAGACGGCCGCCTCCGAGAGAGCCCTCACACGACCTATCGCGTCGATAGTCGATCGGCCCCCCCGGAAACCGAACTGGCAGTCGGCCAGACCGGGATCACCCCGCGACAGGTGCTCGACGAGGCGGGCAGCAATCACACGCTCGAAGAGCTTGCCCACCTCGTCGAGGTGACAAATGGGCCGGTATGCGGAGGGAGACTCCGCGGGCCGACCCTCCTTCCGGAGGAGGACCATCCTCGCCACCTTCCAACTGGGGGGGAATCGCCCGTCCCTCAGGCAGCGGTCGAACAACCGCCTGAGGTCGGCCCCAAGGACGCCCTGGGTCAAGACCCAAACCTGGCCGGGCACACCATCCGGACCCGGGGCCGTGTTACGAACCCCGAGCCGTCTGATGGCCGCTGCCAGCTCCTCCTGCGTGACCCCCAGCTCGGCCGTCCACTCCATTGGGACAGCCGCCGCCGCCGGAGGACGCGGTCCCCTCTCCCCAATTGGGAAGAGTGTATTGACCACGTCCTCCAGCAGCCGGGGGTCAAGACCCTCGGTGACGGGGGGCGCCCACCGGCGGAGCTTATTCAGCACCACCTTATATGGGCGCCCCCATGGATCGTCATCAAGGGTCTGGAGGAGCTCCTTCCATGCCTGGGTCTTGGCCCGTTTGATGGCGACCTGCAGAGCAACCCGCGCCACGCGGTATGCTCCATACAGGTCATCAGCTGCCCTCGCTCGCGCCACGCCGTCGCCTGTACGTTGACGACGGCGCGCGCGGATGTACTGGCGTCGGGCGCGGACAGTCGCGACTCGCAACTCCGCTATCGCGTCCGACCACCAGTACACCGCCCGGCGAGGAGAAGCCCGCCCGACCCGAGGCATCGCCGCGTCGCAAATACCCGCACCAATGCCCCGAGCCGGGCGACCTCCCCCTCTATGCTCGGCAACTCGGCCGCTCCCTGCGGCCAAGTTGCAGCGAGGGCAGCTGCCATCAGGGCGTCCTTGTCCAGGCGCCGAAGCGCCCAGCAGCGTGGTGGGGTGCCACGCAGGCGGCCGTGTCGGGATGCACTCGCGGCGGCAGAGACCTCCATCCGGATGTACCGGTGATCGGAGAGTGTCTCTGCCCCCGCGACCACGTGCCAACCCGACACCATGCGCACGGCGTTGGGGGTCGCGAATCCAACATCCACGATGGACCCCCCATATCGCCGCACGCATGTGTGCTCCGACCCCCGGTTCAATACCCGGAGGTCGAGCCCCGCCGCCCAATCGCCCAGGATCCCGCCGCGAACGGAGGTCCTGGGGGATCCCCAAGCCACCGACTTGGCATTAAAATCCCCCAGGACCAGCACCGGCCGGGCCGCGTAGCGCTGCACGCATGCCGCGACCTCGGCCAAGTACAGCTCGAACGCAGCGTGACCGCTACGGGGCGAAATGTAGCACCCCACCACAGCGACTCCCCCCCAGTCCACGGCGACGAATTCCCGACCGCGCTCCAACAAGGAGAACGGTGGGGACCCGTCGCCCCCTCCCCATACCGTCGCCACCAAGCCGTCCGCGTCGCCCACCCAATGAGGGTGATCAGGGACGCGGTACGGCTCGGCGGCGACCGCCAGGCCAACCCCCCACTCCGCGAGGACTTGGGACATCAAGTCCTGTGCCGCGCGGCAGTGGTTGAGGTTGGCCTGGAGGAGGAGGCGGGGCGGCATTAATTAATGGCCGCGCCAGCCTCCTCCCGGCCGTCCGTCCCCGTAGCACCGTCCACCTCCATGGAGGACGATGCCACCGCCCTCGGCACCGGAGCCGGTGCAGCCCGCCTCTTCCTCTCCTTCCGGAAGGGGGGGGGGAGCACTTCTTGCTCCCCGCCCTGTGATCGGCTGGCCTCCCCATGTCCGCACACAGCGGGCAGTGGGGGGCCGCCGAGCACTGGCTCGCACGGTGCTCTTTGGCACCGCAGCGGTACCACTGACCGCTGCGGTCCACCGGCAAGGTGCACCACTGCCTCACGTGCCCCAATTCGAGGCAGCGGTGACACTGGAGCGGGCGCGGCGCGAGGATTTCCACTCGCGCCGAAACCCACCCCACCAACACCCTCCCGGATTTCGCCACCTTACGGGCGGCGGAGAGGGGGCACAGGGCCCACACCGACCCGAGGCCAGAGGGCGACCTGCGGATCTCTCCGATCCGCAGGTCCTCCACAAGACAGTCCCCCGCCCTCGCAAGGGCACGGGACACATCCTGTGCGCTGACCGAGTCGTCCAGCCCACAAACGCGCATCTCCGTGCGCTTCGTGGGCCGAGCGACCCGGACACCTCGCTCGCCCAGCTGCTCCCGGAGCCTCTGGGCGAGACGATCCGCCTTCGCGCCGCCTTCTGCACCGGGGATCTCCAGCAAGAGACCCTCGGTCACGGCCCTCTTCGCCCTCACGGAGGCGATGCCCAGCTCTTCCAGGGAGATATTCTCCCTGGCGAGCCGCATCGCCTCCGCGAGGGTCAGGTCGCCCCCCTGCGCAACGGTCAGCGTCACCGCTGCCGTTTTTGGGGGACGACCAGGTCGTGCCTTCCCGACCATCGCGGCCTTTACCTTGGCCGCCGGCGGCGGAGGCGGAGGCCGTGGTTGCGAGGCCTTCCTCGCCGCCCGCTACGCCTTCCGCCCCACCACCTCACTCCACGCCACCCCCCCTTGGGAGGGTGCTGTGGAGGACGCGACCACCGCGACCACGGGTACACCACCCCCCTTGGGGGTCGCGACCCGGGGCCCAGGTGCCGCAACGCTGGGCGGAGCCTTCACTCCGCCCTTCTTTGCCTTCCCCGACTGTACCGGAACAGGTCGGGGAGGCACCGCCTTCCTGCTGACCGCTCTTCCGGCGAGGAGCCCCTCCCGGAAGGCGGCCAGCTTGCCATCAATCATGTCCCCAATCCTCTGAGGACGGCCTTCTGAGGAGGATGGGGACTTCTTCACGGGCGGAGTGCGGGTGGAGGGGCCCGCGGTGCCCCAGGCTCATACCTTCGCATTTTTCACATACTTGTTGAACACATCCTGGGTTTTTCTGGTTTGGATCACGTAGTAATGTGGTACCACACTGAAACAGACCACTAAACCTGGTTTCGATTAATATTTTAGAGAATAACACATGCTAGGTCTGGGTTAGTTCCTGGATTTGCCCTCATCAGTCTCATACATTCGCATTCTTCACATACTTCTTGAACAGATCCTGGGTTTTTTCTAGTTTGGATCACGTACTAATGTGGTACCACACTGAAACAGTCCATTAAACCTGGTTTCGATCAATATCTTAGAGGATAACGCATGTTAGGTCTAGGTTAGGCCTGGGATTTGCCCTCATCAGGGTCATTCTTTCGCAGTTTTAACATACATGTTGACCTGATCGAGGGTTTTTTCTGCATTGCATCACGTAGTAAAGTGGTACCACACTAAAACTGTCCATTAAAACTGGATTCGATCAATATTTTATAGGATAACGCAAGTTATGTCTGGGATAGGTCTGGGATTTGCCCTCATCAGGCTCATACTTTCGCGTTTTTCACATACTTGTTGAACAGATCCTGGGTTTTTTCTGGTTTGGAACACGTAGTAATGTGGAACCACACTGAAAGAGTCAATTAAACATGGTCTTGATAAATATTTCACAGGATAACGCATGTTAGGTCTGGGCCAGGTCTAGGACTTGCCCTCATCAGCCTCATACTTTCGCATTCTGCACATACTTCTTGAACAGATTCTGGGTTTTTTCTGGTTTCGATCACGTAGTAATGTGGTACCACACTGAAACAGATCATTAAACCTGGTTTCGATTAATATTTTAGTGGATAACACATGTTAGGTCTAGGTTCGGTCTGGGATTTGCCCTCATCAGGGTCATACTTTCGCATATTTCTCATACTTGATGGCCAGAGTCTGGGCTTTTTCTGGTTTGGATCACGTAGTAATGTGGTACCATACTGAAACAGTCCATTAAACCTTGTTTCGATCAATATTTTTGAGGACAACTCATGTTAGGTCTAGGTTAGGCCTGGGATTTGCCCCCATCAGACTCATACTTTTGCATTCTTCACATACTTGTTGAACAGCTCCTAGGTTTTTTCTAGTTTGGATCACGTAGTAATGTGGTACCACACAGAAACAGTCGATTAAACCTGGTATCGATCAATATTTTAGAGGATAACACATGTTAGGTCTAGGTTAGGTCTGGGATTTGCCCTCATCAGGGTCATACTTTCGCAGTTTTAACATACATGTTGTCCTGATCGATGGTTTTTTCTGCTGTGGATCACGTCGTAAAGTGGTACCACACTGAAACAGTCAATTGAACCTGGTTTCGATCAATATTTTATAGGATAACGCATGTTAGGTCTAGGTTAGGCCTGGGATTTTCCCTCATCAGACTCATACTTACGCACTCTTCACATACTTGTTGAACAGATCCTGGGTTTTTTCTGGTTTGGATCACGTAGTAATTTGGTACCCTACTGAAACAGTCGATTAAACCTCGTTTCGATCAATATTTTAGAGGATAACGCATGTTAGGTCTAGGTTAGGCCTGGGATTTTCCCACATCAGACTCATACTTTCGCATTCTTCACATACTTGTTGAACAGATCCTGGGTTTTTTCTGGTTTGGATCACGTAGTAATGTGGTACCACACTGAAACAGTCAATTAAACCTGGTTTCGATCAATATTTTTGAGGATAACGCATGTTAGGTCTAGGTTAGGCCTGGGATTTTCCCACATCAGACTCATACTTTCGCATTCTTCACATACTTGTTGAACAGATCCTGGGTTTTTTCTGTTTTGGATCACGTAGTAATGTGGTACCACACTGAAACAGTCAATTAAACCTGGTTTCGATCAATATTTTAGAGGATAACGCATGTTAGGTCTAGGTTAGGCCTGGGATTTTCCCACATCAGACTCATACTTTCGCATTCTTCACATACTTGTTGAACAGATCCTGGGTTTTTTCTGGTTTGGATCACGTAGTAATGTGGTACCACACTGAAACAGTCAATTAAACCTGGTTTCGATCAATATTTTAGAGGATAACGCATGTTAGGTCTAGGTTAGGCCTGGGATTTTCCCACATCAGACTCATACTTTCGCATTCTTCACATACTTGTTGAACAGATCCTGGGTTTTTTCTGGTTTGGATAACGTAGTAATGTGGTACCACACTGAAGCAGTCAATTAAACCTGGTTTCGATCAATATTTTTGAGGATAACGCATGTTAGGTCTAGGTTAGGCCTGGGATTTTCCCTCATCAGACTCATACTTACGCACTCTTCACATACTTGTTGAACAGATCCTGGGTTTTTTCTGGTTTGGATCACGTAGTAATGTGGAACCACACTGAAACAGTCAATTAAACATGGTCTTGATAAATATTTCACAGGATAACGCATGTTACGTCTGGGCCAGGTCTAGGATTTGCCCTCATCACCCTCATACTTTCGCATTCTTCACATACTTCTTGAACAGATTCTGGGTTTTTTCTGGTTTCGATCACGTAGTAATGCGGTACCACACTGAAACAGATCATTAAATCTGGTTTCGATTAATATTTTAGTGGATAACACATGTTAGGTCTAGGTTAGGTCTGGGATTTGCCCTCATCAGGGTCATACTTTCGCATATTTCTCATACTTGATGGCCAGAGTCTGGGCTTTTTCTGGTTTGGATCACGTAGTAATGTGGTACCATACTGAAACAGTCCATTAAACCTTGTTTCGATCAATATTTTTGAGGATAACGCATGTTAGGTCTAGGTTAGGCCTGGGATTTTCCCACATCAGACTCATACTTTCGCATTCTTCACATACTTCTTGAACAGATTCTGGGTTTTTGCTGGTTTCGAACACGTAGTAATGTGGTACCACACTGAAACAGATCATTAAACCTGGTTTCGATTAATATTTTAGAGAATAACACATGCTAGGTCTGGGTTAGGTCCAGGATTTGCCCTCATCTGTCTCATACATTCGCATTCTTCACATACTTCTTGAACAGATCCTGGGTTTTTTCTGGTTTGGATCACGTAGTAATGTGGTACCACACTGAAACAGTCAATTAAACCTGGTTCCGATCAATATTTTAGAGGATAACGCATGTTAGGTCTAGGTTAGGCCAGGGATTTGCCCTCATCAGGGTCATACTTTCGCAGTTTTAACTTACATGTTGACCTGAGCGAGTGTTTTTTCAGCATCGGATCGCGCAGCAATGTGGTACCACACTAAAACAGTCAATTAAACCTGGTTTCGAACAATGTTTTAGAGGATAACGCAAGTTATGTCTGGGATAGGTCTGGGATTTGCCCTCATCAGGCTCATACATTCGCGTTTTTCACATACTTGTTGAAGAGATCCTGGGCCTCCTCTGGATTGTATCACGTAGTAATGTGGTACCACACTGAAACAGTCCATTAAACCTGTTTTCGATCAATATTTTAGAGAATATTTCATGTTAGGTCTATGTTAGGTCTGGCATTTGCTCTCATCGGGCTCGTACTTTCGCATATTTCTCATACTTGATGGCCAGATTCTGGGCTTTTTCTGGTTTGGATCACGTAGTAATGTGGTACCACACTGAAACAGTCCATTAAACCTGGTTTCGATCAATATTTTAGAGGATAACGCATGTTATGTCTGTGTTAGGTCCAGGATTAGCCCTCATCAGTCTTATACATTCGCATTCTTCACATACTTCTTGAACAGATCCTGGGTTTTTTCTGGGTTGGATCACATAGTAATGTGGTACCACACTGAAACAGTCAATTAAACCTGGTTTCAATCAATCTTTTATAGGATAACGCAAGTTAGGTCTGGGATAGGTCTGGGATTTGCCCTCATCAGGGTCATATTTTCGCATTCTTCACATACATCTTGAACAGATCCTGGGTTTTTTCTGGGTTGGATCACATAGTAATGTGGTACCACACTGAAACAGTCAATGAAACCTGGTTTCAATCAATCTTTTATAGGATAACGCATGTTAGGTCTAGGTTAGGCCTGGGATTTTCCCACATCAGACTCATACTTTCGCATTCTTCACATACTTGTTGAACAGATCCTGGGCTTTTTCAGGTTTGGATCACGTAGTAATGTGGTACCACACTGAAACAGTCAATTAAACCTGGTTTCGATCAATATTTTAGAGGATAACGCAAGTTATGTCTGGGATAGGTCTGGGATCTGCCCCCGTCAGGCTCATACCTTCGCATTTTTCACATACTTGTTGAACACATCCTGGGTTTTTCTGGTTTGGATCACGTAGTAATGTGGTACCACACTGAAACAGACCACTAAACCTGGTTTCGATTAATATTTTAGAGAATAACACATGCTAGGTCTGGGTTAGGTCCTGGATTTGCCCTCATCAGTCTCATACATTCGCATTCTTCACATACTTCTTGAACAGATCCTGGGTTTTTTCTGGTTTGGATCACGTAGTAATGTGGAACCACACTGAAAGAGTCAATTAAACATGGTCTTGATAAATATTTCACAGGATAACGCATGTTAGGTCTGGGCCAGGTCTAGGACTTGCCCTCATCAGCCTCATACTTTCGCATTCTGCACATACTTCTTGAACAGATTCTGGGTTTTTTCTGGTTTCGATCACGTAGTAATGTGGTACCACACTGAAACAGATCATTAAACCTGGTTTCGATTAATATTTTAGTGGATAACACATGTTAGGTCTAGGTTAGGTCTGGGATTTGCCCTCATCAGGGTCATACTTTCGCATATTTCTCATACTTGATGGCCAGAGTCTGGGCTTTTTCTGGTTTGGATCACGTAGTAATGTGGTACCATACTGAAACAGTCCATTAAACCTTGTTTCGATCAATATTTTTGAGGACAACTCATGTTAGGTCTAGGTTAGGCCTGGGATTTGCCCCCATCAGACTCATACTTTTGCATTCTTCACATACTTGTTGAACAGCTCCTAGGTTTTTTCTAGTTTGGATCACGTAGTAATGTGGTACCACACAGAAACAGTCGATTAAACCTGGTATCGATCAATATTTTAGAGGATAACACATGTTAGGTCTAGGTTAGGTCTGGGATTTGCCCTCATCAGGGTCATACTTTCGCAGTTTTAACATACATGTTGTCCTGATCGTTGGTTTTTTCTGCTGTGGATCACGTCGTAAAGTGGTACCACACTGAAACAGTCAATTGAACCTGGTTTCGATCAATATTTTATAGGATAACGCATGTTAGGTCTAGGTTAGGCCTGGGATTTTCCCTCATCAGACTCATACTTACGCACTCTTCACATACTTGTTGAACAGATCCTGGGTTTTTTCTGGTTTGGATCACGTAGTAATTTGGTACCCTACTGAAACAGTCGATTAAACCTCGTTTCGATCAATATTTTAGAGGATAACGCATGTTAGGTCTAGGTTAGGCCTGGGATTTTCCCACATCAGACTCATACTTTCGCATTCTTCACATACTTGTTGAACAGATCCTGGGTTTTTTCTGGTTTGGATCACGTAGTAATGTGGTACCACACTGAAACAGTCAATTAAACCTGGTTTCGATCAATATTTTTGGGGATAACGCATGTTAGGTCTAGGTTAGGCCTGGGATTTTCCCACATCAGACTCATACTTTCGCATTCTTCACATACTTGTTGAACAGATCCTGTGTTTTTTCTGGTTTGGATCACGTAGTAATGTGGTACCACACTGAAACAGTCAATTAAACCTGGTTTCGATCAATATTTTAGAGGATAACGCATGTTAGGTCTAGGTTAGGCCAGGGATTTTCCCACATCAGAATCATACTTTCGCATTCTTCACATACTTGTTGGACAGATCCTGGGTTTTTTCTGGTTTGGATCACGTAGTAATGTGGTACCACACTGAAACAGTCAATTAAACCTGGTTTCGATCAATATTTTAGAGGATAACGCATGTTAGGTCTAGGTTAGGCCTGGGATTTTCCCACATCAGACTCATACTTTCGCATTCTTCACATACTTGTTGAACAGATCCTGGGTTTTTTCTGGTTTGGATCACGTAGTAATGTGGTACCACACTGAAACAGTCAATTAAACCTGGTTTCGATCAATATTTTTGAGGATAACGCATGTTAGGTCTAGGTTAGGCCTGGGATTTTCCCTCATCAGACTCATACTTACGCACTCTTCACATACTTGTTGAACAGATCCTGGGTTTTTTCTGGTTTGGATCACGTAGTAATTTGGAACCACACTGAAACAGTCAATTAAACATGGTCTTGATAAATATTTCACAGGATAACGCATGTTACGTCTGGGCCAGGTCTAGGATTTGCCCTCATCAGCCTCATACTTTCGCATTCTTCACATACTTCTTGAACAGATTCTGGGTTTTTTCTGGTATCGATCACGTAGTAATGCGGTACCACACTGAAACAGATCATTAAATCTGGTTTCGATTAATATTTTAGTGGATAACACATGTTAGGTCTAGGTTAGGTCTGGGATTTGCCCTCATCAGGGTCATACTTTCGCATATTTCTCATACTTGATGGCCAGAGTCTGGGCTTTTTCTGGTTTGGATCACGTAGTAATGTGGTACCATACTGAAACAGTCCATTAAACCTTGTTTCGATCAATATTTTTGAGGATAACGCATGTTAGGTCTAGGTTAGGCCTGGGATTTTCCCACATCCGACTCATACTTTCGCATTCTTCACATACTTCTTGAACAGATTCTGGGTTTTTGCTGGTTTCGAACACGTAGTAATGTGGTACCACACTGAAACAGATCATTAAACCTGGTTTCGATTAATATTTTAGAGAATAACACATGCTAGGTCTGGGTTAGTTCCAGGATTTGCCCTCATCTGTCTCATACATTCGCATTCTTCACATACTTCTTGAACAGATCCTGGGTTTTTTCTGGTTTGGATCACGTACTAATGTGGTACCACACTGAAACAGTTGATAAACCCTGTTTTCGATCAATATTCTTGAGGATAACGCATGTTAGGTCTAGGTTGGGCCTAGGATTTTCCCTCATCAGACTCATACTTCCGCAATCTTCACATACTTGTTGAACAGATCCTGGGTTTTTTCTGGTTTGGATCACGTAGTAATTTGGTACCCTACTGAAACAGTCGATTAAACCTCGTTTCGATCAATATTTTTAAGGATAACGCATGTTAGGTATAGGTTAGGCCTGGGATTTTCCCACATCAGACTCATACTTTCGCATTCTTCACATACTTGTTGAACAGATCCTGGGTTTTTTCTGGTTTGGATCACGTAGTAATGTGGTACCACACTGAAACAGTCAATTAAACCTGGTTTCGATCAATATTTTAGAGGATAACGCAAGTTATGTCTGGGACAGGTCTGGGATGAGCCCTCGTCAGGCTCATACCTTCGCATTTTTCACATACTTGTTGAACACATCCTGGGTTTTTCTGGTTTGGATCACGTAGTAATGTGGTACCACACTGAAACAGACCAGTAAACCTGGTTCCGATCAATATTTTAGAGGATAACGCATGTTAGGTCTAGGTTAGGCCAGGGATTAACCCTCATCAGGGTCATACCTTCGCAGTTTTAACATACATGTTGACCTGAGCGAGTGTTTTTTCAGCATCGGATCGCGCAGCAATGTGGTACCACACTAAAACAGTCAATTAAACCTGGTTTCGAACAATGTTTTAGAGGATAACGCAAGTTATGTCTGGGATAGGTCTGGGATTTGCCCACATCAGACACATATTTTCGCATTCTTCACATACTTGTTGACCAGAATCTCGGTTTTTTTCTGGTTTGGATCACGTAGCAATGTGGTACCACACTGAAACAGTTGATTAACCCTGTTTTCGATCAATATTCTTGAGGATAACGCATGCTAGGTCTAGGTTGGGCCTGGGATTTTCCCTCATCAGACTCATACTTCCGCAATCTTCACATACATGTTGAACAGATCCTGGGTTTTTTCTAGTTGTGATCACGTAGTAATGTGGAACCCCACTGAAACAGTCGGTTATACCTCGTTTCGAGCAATATTTTTGAGGGTAACGCATGTTAGGTCTGGGTTAGGTGTGGGATTTGCCCTCATCAGGATCATTCTCTCGCATTCTTCACATACTTGTTGAACAGATCCTTGGATTTTTCTGGACTGGATCACGTGGTAATGTGGTACCACACTGAAACAGTCGACTAAACCTGGTCTCGATCAATATTTTAGAGGATAACGCATGTTATGTCTGGGTTAGGTGTGGGATTTGCCCTCATCAGGATCATTCTCTCGCATTCTTCACATACTTGTTGAACAGATCCTTGGATTTTTCTGGACTGGATCACGTGGTAATGTGGTACCACACTGAAACAGATAATTAAACCCGGATACAACCAATATTTTTGGGGGTAACGCATGCTAGGTCTGGGTTAGGTCCAGGATTTGCCCTCATCTGGCTCATACTTTCGCATTTTTCGTATACTCGTTGGCCAGATCCTGGGCCCTTCCTGGTTTGGATCTCGTGGTAATGTGGAGCCACACTGAAACAGTCAATTAAACCTAGTCTCGATCAATATTTTATGGGATATCGCATGTTAGGTCTAGGTTAGGCCTGGGATTTGCCCTCATCAGACTCATACTTTCGCATTCTTCACATACTTGTTGAACAGATCCTGGGTTTTTTCTAGTTTGGATCAGGTAGTAATGTGGTACCACACTGAAACAGTCGATTAACCCTGGTCACGATCAACATTTTAGAGGAGAACGCCGGTTAGGACTCGGTTAGGTGTGGGATTTGCCCCCATCAGGCTCATACTTTCGCATATTTCTCATACTTATTAGCCAGATCCGTTGCTTTTTCTGGATTGGATCACATAGTAATGTAGTACCACACTGATACAGTCAATTATACCTGGCCTCGATCAATATTTTAGAGGATAACGCATGTTAGGTCTGTGATAGGTCTAGGATTTGCCCCCATCTGTCTCATACTTTCGCATATTTCTTATTCTTGTCGGCCAGATCCTGGGCTTTTTCTGGATTGGATCACGTAGTTATGTGGTACCACACTGAAACAGTCAGTTAAACCTGGATACAACCAATATTTTAGAGGATAACGCATGTCAGGTCTGGGTTAGGTCTAGGATTTGCCCTCATCTGGCTCATACTTTCGCATATTTCTGATACTTGTTGGCCTGATCCTGGCCTTTTTCTGGATTGGATCACGTAGTAATGTGGTACCACACTGAAGCAGTTAATTAAACCCAGATACGACCAATATTTTTGGGGGTAACGCATGTTAGGTCTGGGTTAGGTCTAGGATTTGCCCTCATCTGGCTCATACTTTCGTATTTTTCGCATAATCGTTGGCCAGATCCTTTGCCTTTCCTGGTTTGGATCACGTGGTAATGTGGTACCACACTGAAACAGTCAATTAAACCTTGTCTCGGTCAATATTTTGAAGGATATCGCATGTTAGGTCTGGGTTAGGTCTGGGATTTGCCCTCATCAGGATCATACTCTCGCATTTTTCACATACTTGTTGAACAGATCCTTGGATTTTTCTGGATTGGATCACGTAGTAATGTGGTACCACACTGAAACAGATAATTAAACCCGTATACAACCAATATTTTTGAGGGTAACGCATGTTAGGTCTGGGTTAGGTCCAGGATTTGCCCTCATCTGGCTCATACTTTCGCATTTTTCGTATACTCGTTGGCCAGATCCTGGGCCTTTCCTGGTTTGGATCACGTGCTAATGTGGTACCACACTGAAACAGTCAATTAAACCTACTCTCGGTCAATATTTTAGAGGATAACGCATGTTAGGTCTGGTTTAGTTCTTGGACTTGCCCGCATCTGGCTCATACTTTCGCATTCTTCACATACTTGTTGGACAGATCCTGCGTTTCTTCTGGTTTGGGTCACGTAGTAATGTGGTGCCACACGGAAAGAGTCGATTAAACCTGGTTTCGATCAATATTTTTGAGGATAACGCATGTTGGGTCTAGGTTAGGCCTGGGATTTGCCCTCATCAGGGTCATTCGTTCGCAGTTTTAACATACATGTTGACCTGATCGAGGGTTTTTTCTGCATTGCATCACGTAGCAAAGTGGTACCACACTAAAACTGTCCATTAAAACTGGATTCGATCAATATTTTATAGGATAACGCAAGTTATGTCTGGGATAGGTCTGGGATTTGCCCTCATCAGGCTCATACTTTCGCGTTTTTCACATACTTGTTGAACAGATCCTGCGTTTTTTCTGGATTGGATCACGTTATAATGTTGTACCACACTGAAACAGTCGACTAAACCTGGTCTCGATCAATATTTTAGAGGATAACTCATGCTAGGTCTAGGTTAGGTCTGGAATTTGCTCTCATCAGTCTCATACCTTCGCATTCTTCACATACTTGTTGAACAGTTCCTGCGTTTTTTCTGGTTTGAGTCACATAGTAATGTGATATCACACTAAAACAGTCCATGAAACCTGGTTTCGATGAATACTTTAGAGGATAACGCATGTTAGGTCTAGGTTAGGCCTGGGATTAGCCCTTATCAGACATACTTTCGCATTTTTCGCATACTTGTTGAACAGATCCTGGGTTATTTCTGGTTTGGATCATGTAGTAACATGGTAGCGCACTGAAACAGTCGACTAAACCTGGTCTCGATCAATATTTTAGAGGCTAACTCATGCTAGGTCTAGGTTAGGCATGGGATTTGCCCTCATCAGTCTCATACATTCGCATTCTTCACATACTTGTTGGACAGATCCTGGGTTATTTCTGGTTTGGATCAGGTAGTAATGTCGTACCACACTGAAGCAGTCGATTAAACCAGGTTTCGATCAATATTCTAGACGATAACGCATGTTAGGTCTGGGTTAGGTCTAGGATTTGCTCTCATCCGACTCAAACTTTCGCATATTTCTTATACTTGTTAGCCAGATCCTTTGCTTTTTCTGGATTGGGTCACACAGTAATGTGGTACCACACTGAAACAGTCAATTTTACCTGGCCTCGATCAATATTTTAGAGCATAACGCATGTGAGGTCTAGGTTAGGTCTGGGATTTGCCCTCATCAGGGTCATACTTTCGCATATTTCTCATACTTGATGGCCAGAGTCTGGGCTTTTTCTGGTTTGGATCACGTAGTAATGTGGTACCATACTGAAACAGTCCATTAAACCTTGTTTCGATCAATATTTTTGAGGACAACTCATGTTAGGTCTAGGTTAGGCCTGGGATTTGCCCCCATCAGACTCATACTTTTGCATTCTTCACATACTTGTTGAACAGCTCCTAGGTTTTTTCTAGTTTGGATCACGTAGTAATGTGGTACCACACAGAAACAGTCGATTAAACCTGGTATCGATCAATATTTTAGAGGATAACACATGTTAGGTCTAGGTTAGGTCTGGGATTTGCCCTCATCAGGGTCATACTTTCGCAGTTTTAACATACATGTTGTCCTGATCGTTGGTTTTTTCTGCTGTGGATCACGTCGTAAAGTGGTACCACACTGAAACAGTCAATTGAACCTGGTTTCGATCAATATTTTATAGGATAACGCATGTTAGGTCTAGGTTAGGCCTGGGATTTTCCCTCATCAGACTCATACTTACGCACTCTTCACATACTTGTTGAACAGATCCTGGGTTTTTTCTGGTTTGGATCACGTAGTAATTTGGTACCCTACTGAAACAGTCGATTAAACCTCGTTTCGATCAATATTTTAGAGGATAACGCATGTTAGGTCTAGGTTAGGCCTGGGATTTTCCCACATCAGACTCATACTTTCGCATTCTTCACATACTTGTTGAACAGATCCTGGGTTTTTTCTGGTTTGGATCACGTAGTAATGTGGTACCACACTGAAACAGTCAATTAAACCTGGTTTCGATCAATATTTTTGGGGATAACGCATGTTAGGTCTAGGTTAGGCCTGGGATTTTCCCACATCAGACTCATACTTTCGCATTCTTCACATACTTGTTGAACAGATCCTGTGTTTTTTCTGGTTTGGATCACGTAGTAATGTGGTACCACACTGAAACAGTCAATTAAACCTGGTTTCGATCAATATTTTAGAGGATAACGCATGTTAGGTCTAGGTTAGGCCAGGGATTTTCCCACATCAGAATCATACTTTCGCATTCTTCACATACTTGTTGGACAGATCCTGGGTTTTTTCTGGTTTGGATCACGTAGTAATGTGGTACCACACTGAAACAGTCAATTAAACCTGGTTTCGATCAATATTTTAGAGGATAACGCATGTTAGGTCTAGGTTAGGCCTGGGATTTTCCCACATCAGACTCATACTTTCGCATTCTTCACATACTTGTTGAACAGATCCTGGGTTTTTTCTGGTTTGGATCACGTAGTAATGTGGTACCACACTGAAACAGTCAATTAAACCTGGTTTCGATCAATATTTTTGAGGATAACGCATGTTAGGTCTAGGTTAGGCCTGGGATTTTCCCTCATCAGACTCATACTTACGCACTCTTCACATACTTGTTGAACAGATCCTGGGTTTTTTCTGGTTTGGATCACGTAGTAATTTGGAACCACACTGAAACAGTCAATTAAACATGGTCTTGATAAATATTTCACAGGATAACGCATGTTACGTCTGGGCCAGGTCTAGGATTTGCCCTCATCAGCCTCATACTTTCGCATTCTTCACATACTTCTTGAACAGATTCTGGGTTTTTTCTGGTATCGATCACGTAGTAATGCGGTACCACACTGAAACAGATCATTAAATCTGGTTTCGATTAATATTTTAGTGGATAACACATGTTAGGTCTAGGTTAGGTCTGGGATTTGCCCTCATCAGGGTCATACTTTCGCATATTTCTCATACTTGATGGCCAGAGTCTGGGCTTTTTCTGGTTTGGATCACGTAGTAATGTGGTACCATACTGAAACAGTCCATTAAACCTTGTTTCGATCAATATTTTTGAGGATAACGCATGTTAGGTCTAGGTTAGGCCTGGGATTTTCCCACATCCGACTCATACTTTCGCATTCTTCACATACTTCTTGAACAGATTCTGGGTTTTTGCTGGTTTCGAACACGTAGTAATGTGGTACCACACTGAAACAGATCATTAAACCTGGTTTCGATTAATATTTTAGAGAATAACACATGCTAGGTCTGGGTTAGTTCCAGGATTTGCCCTCATCTGTCTCATACATTCGCATTCTTCACATACTTCTTGAACAGATCCTGGGTTTTTTCTGGTTTGGATCACGTACTAATGTGGTACCACACTGAAACAGTTGATAAACCCTGTTTTCGATCAATATTCTTGAGGATAACGCATGTTAGGTCTAGGTTGGGCCTAGGATTTTCCCTCATCAGACTCATACTTCCGCAATCTTCACATACTTGTTGAACAGATCCTGGGTTTTTTCTGGTTTGGATCACGTAGTAATTTGGTACCCTACTGAAACAGTCGATTAAACCTCGTTTCGATCAATATTTTTAAGGATAACGCATGTTAGGTATAGGTTAGGCCTGGGATTTTCCCACATCAGACTCATACTTTCGCATTCTTCACATACTTGTTGAACAGATCCTGGGTTTTTTCTGGTTTGGATCACGTAGTAATGTGGTACCACACTGAAACAGTCAATTAAACCTGGTTTCGATCAATATTTTAGAGGATAACGCAAGTTATGTCTGGGACAGGTCTGGGATCAGCCCTCGTCAGGCTCATACCTTCGCATTTTTCACATACTTGTTGAACACATCCTGGGTTTTTCTGGTTTGGATCACGTAGTAATGTGGTACCACACTGAAACAGACCAGTAAACCTGGTTCCGATCAATATTTTAGAGGATAACGCATGTTAGGTCTAGGTTAGGCCAGGGCTTAACCCTCATCAGGGTCATACCTTCGCAGTTTTAACATACATGTTGACCTGAGCGAGTGTTTTTTCTGCATCGGATCGCGCAGCAATGTGGTACCACACTAAAACAGTCAATTAAACCTGGTTTCGAACAATGTTTTAGAGGATAACGCAAGTTATGTCTGGGATAGGTCTGGGATTTGCCCACATCAGACACATATTTTCGCATTCTTCACATACTTGTTGACCAGAATCTCGGTTTTTTTCTGGTTTGGATCACGTAGCAATGTGGTACCACACTGAAACAGTTGATTAACCCTGTTTTCGATCAATATTCTTGAGGATAACGCATGCTAGGTCTAGGTTGGGCCTGGGATTTTCCCTCATCAGACTCATACTTCCGCAATCTTCACATACATGTTGAACAGATCCTGGGTTTTTTCTAGTTGTGATCACGTAGTAATGTGGAACCCCACTGAAACAGTCGATTATACCTCGTTTCGAGCAATATTTTTGAGGGTAACGCATGTTAGGTCTGGGTTAGGTGTGGGATTTGCCCTCATCAGGATCATTCTCTCGCATTCTTCACATACTTGTTGAACAGATCCTTGGATTTTTCTGGACTGGATCACGTGGTAATGTGGTACCACACTGAAACAGTCGACTAAACCTGGTCTCGATCAATATTTTAGAGGATAACGCATGTTATGTCTGGGTTAGGTGTGGGATTTGCCCTCATCAGGATCATTCTCTCGCATTCTTCACATACTTGTTGAACAGATCCTTGGATTTTTCTGGACTGGATCACGTGGTAATGTGGTACCACACTGAAACAGATAATTAAACCCGGATACAACCAATATTTTTGGGGGTAACGCATGCTAGGTCTGGGTTAGGTCCAGGATTTGCCCTCATCTGGCTCATACTTTCGCATTTTTCGTATACTCGTTGGCCAGATCCTGGGCCCTTCCTGGTTTGGATCTCGTGGTAATGTGGAGCCACACTGAAACAGTCAATTAAACCTAGTCTCGATCAATATTTTATGGGATATCGCATGTTAGGTCTAGGTTAGGCCTGGGATTTGCCCTCATCAGACTCATACTTTCGCATTCTTCACATACTTGTTGAACAGATCCTGGGTTTTTTCTAGTTTGGATCAGGTAGTAATGTGGTACCACACTGAAACAGTCGATTAACCCTGGTCACGATCAACATTTTAGAGGAGAACGCCGGTTAGGACTCGGTTAGGTGTGGGATTTGCCCCCATCAGGCTCATACTTTCGCATATTTCTCATACTTATTAGCCAGATCCGTTGCTTTTTCTGGATTGGATCACATAGTAATGTAGTACCACACTGATACAGTCAATTATACCTGGCCTCGATCAATATTTTAGAGGATAACGCATGTTAGGTCTGTGATAGGTCTAGGATTTGCCCCCATCTGTCTCATACTTTCGCATATTTCTTATTCTTGTCGGCCAGATCCTGGGCTTTTTCTGGATTGGATCACGTAGTTATGTGGTACCACAATGAAACAGTCAGTTAAACCTGGATACAACCAATATTTTAGAGGATAACGCATGTCAGGTCTGGGTTAGGTCTAGGATTTGCCCTCATCTGGCTCATACTTTCGCATATTTCTGATACTTGTTGGCCTGATCCTGGCCTTTTTCTGGATTGGATCACGTAGTAATGTGGTACCACACTGAAGCAGTTAATTAAACCCAGATACGACCAATATTTTTGGGGGTAACGCATGTTAGGTCTGGGTTAGGTCTAGGATTTGCCCTCATCTGGCTCATACTTTCGTATTTTTCGCATAATCGTTGGCCAGATCCTTTGCCTTTCCTGGTTTGGATCACGTGGTAATGTGGTAGCACACTGAAACAGTCAATTAAACCTTGTCTCGGTCAATATTTTGAAGGATATCGCATGTTAGGTCTGGGTTAGGTCTGGGATTTGCCCTCATCAGGATCATACTCTCGCATTTTTCACATACTTGTTGAACAGATCCTTGGATTTTTCTGGATTGGATCACGTAGTAATGTGGTACCACACTGAAACAGATAATTAAACCCGTATACAACCAATATTTTTGAGGGTAACGCATGTTAGGTCTGGGTTAGGTCCAGGATTTGCCCTCATCTGGCTCATACTTTCGCATTTTTCGTATACTCGTTGGCCAGATCCTGGGCCTTTCCTGGTTTGGATCACGTGCTAATGTGGTACCACACTGAAACAGTCAATTAAACCTACTCTCGGTCAATATTTTAGAGGATAACGCATGTTAGGTCTGGTTTAGTTCTTGGACTTGCCCGCATCTGGCTCATACTTTCGCATTCTTCACATACTTGTTGGACAGATCCTGCGTTTCTTCTGGTTTGGGTCACGTAGTAATGTGGTGCCACACGGAAAGAGTCGATTAAACCTGGTTTCGATCAATATTTTTGAGGATAACGCATGTTGGGTCTAGGTTAGGCCTGGGATTTGCCCTCATCAGGGTCATTCGTTCGCAGTTTTAACATACATGTTGACCTGATCGAGGGTTTTTTCTGCATTGCATCACGTAGCAAAGTGGTACCACACTAAAACTGTCCATTAAAACTGGATTCGATCAATATTTTATAGGATAACGCAAGTTATGTCTGGGATAGGTCTGGGATTTGCCCTCATCAGGCTCATACTTTCGCGTTTTTCACATACTTGTTGAACAGATCCTGCGTTTTTTCTGGATTGGATCACGTTATAATGTTGTACCACACTGAAACATTCAATTAAACCTGGTCTTAATAAATATTTTAGAGGATAACGCATGTTAGGTCTGGGTTAGGCCTTGGATTTGCTTTCATCAGGCTCATACTTTCGCATATTTCTCATACTTGTTGGCTAGATCCTGGGCTTTTTCTGGATTGGATCACGTATTAATGAGGTACGAATCTGAAACTGTCAATTAAACCTGGTTTCCGTCAATATTTTAGAGGATAACACATGTTAGATCTGGGTTAGGTCTATGACTTGCCCTCATGAGGCTCATACTTTCGCATATTTCTCATACTTGTTGGCCTGATCTTTGGCATTTTCTGGTTTGGATCACGTACTAATGTGGTACCACACTGAAACAGTCGACTAAACCTGGTCTCGATCAATATTTTAGAGGATAACTCATGCTAGGTCTAGGTTAGGTCTGGAATTTGCTCTCATCAGTCTCATACCTTCGCATTCTTCACATACTTGTTGAACAGTTCCTGCGTTTTTTCTGGTTTGAGTCACGTAGTAATGTGATATCACACTAAAACAGTCCATGAAACCTGGTTTCGATGAATACTTTAGAGGATAACGCATGTTAGGTCTAGGTTAGGCCTGGGATTAGCCCTTATCAGACATACTTTCGCATTTTTCGCATACTTGTTGAACAGATCCTGGGTTATTTCTGGTTTGGATCATGTAGTAACATGGTAGCGCACTGAAACAGTCGACTAAACCTGGTCTCGATCAATATTTTAGAGGCTAACTCATGCTAGGTCTAGGTTAGGCATGGGATTTGCCCTCATCAGTCTCATACATTCGCATTCTTCACATACTTGTTGGACAGATCCTGGGTTATTTCTGGTTTGGATCAGGTAGTAATGTCGTACCACACTGAAGCAGTCGATTAAACCAGGTTTCGATCAATATTCTAGACGATAACGCATGTTAGGTCTGGGTTAGGTCTAGGATTTGCCCTCATCAGGCTCATACCTTCGCATTTTTCACATACTTGTTGAACACATCCTGGGTTTTTCTGGTTTGGATCACGTAGTAATGTGGTACTTCACTGAAACAGACCAGTAAACCTGGTTTCGATCAATATTTTAGAGGATAACGCATGTTAGGTCTAGGCTAGGCCAGGGATTTGCCCTCATCAGGGTCATACTTTCGCAGTTTTAACATACATGTTGACCTGAGCGAGTGTTTTTCAGCATCGGATCGCGTAGCAATGTGGTACCACACTAAAACAGTCAATTAAACCTGGTTTCGAACAATGTTTTAGAGGATAACGCAAGTTATGTCTGGGATAGGTCTGGGATTTGCCCTCATGAGGCTCACACATTCGCGTTTTTCACATACTTGTTGAAGAGATCCTGGGCTTCCTCTGGATTGTATCACGTAGTAATGTGGTACCACACTGAAACAGTCCATTAAACCTGTTTTCGATCAATATTTTAGAGAATATTTCATGTTAGGTCTATGTTAGGTCTGGCATTTGCTCTCATCGGGCTCGTACTTTCGCATATTTCTCATACTTGATGGCCAGATTCTGGGCTTTCTCTGGTTTGGATCACGTAGTAATGTGGTACCACACTGAAACAGTCCATTAAACCTGGTTTCGATCAATATTTTAGAGGATAACGCATGTTATGTCTGTGTTAGGTCCAGGATTAGCCCTCATCAGTCTTATACATTCGCATTCTTCACATACTTCTTGAACAGATCCTGGGTTTTTTCTGGGTTGGATCGCATAGTAATGTGGTACCACACTGAAACAGTCAATGAAACCTGGTTTCAATCAATCTTTTATAGGATAACGCAAGTTAGGTCTAGGTTAGGCCTGGGATTTTCCCACATCAGACTCATACTTTCGCATTCTTCACATACTTGTTGAACAGATCCTGGGCTTTTTCTGGTTTGGATCACGTAGTAATGTGGTACCACACTGAAACAGTCAATTAGACCTGGTTTCGATCAATATTTTAGAGGATAACGCAAGTTATGTCTGGGATAGGTCTGGGATCTGCCCCCGTCAGGCTCATACCTTCGCATTTTTCACATACTTGTTGAACACATCCTGGGTTTTTCTGGTTTGGATCACGTAGTAATGTGGTACCACACTGAAACAGACCACTAAACCTGGTTTCGATTAATATTTTAGAGGATAACACATGTTAGGTCTAGGTTAGGTCTAGGATTTGCCCTCATCAGTCTCATACTTTCGCATTCTTCACATACTTCTTGAACAGATCCTGGGTTTTTTCTGGTTTCGATCACGTAGTAATGTGGTACCACATTGAAACAGGCCATTAAACCTGGTTTCGATTAATATTTTAGTGGATAACACATGTTATGTCTAGGTTAGGTCTGGGATTTGCCCTCATCAGGGTCATACCTTCGCAGTTTTAACATACAAGTTGAACAGATACCCGGATTTTGCTGGTTTGGATCACGTAGTAATGTGGTACCACACTGAAGCAGTCAATTAAACCTGGTTTCGATCAATATTTTATGGGATAACGCAAGCTAGGTCTAGTTTAGGTCTGGGATTTGCCCTCATCAGGGTCATACTTTCGCAGTTCTAACATACATGTTGACCTGTACGAGGGTTTTTTCTGCATTGGATCACGTAGTAAAGAGGTACCACACTAAAACTGTCCACTAAAACTGGATTCGATCAATATTTTAGAGGATAACGCAAGTTATGTCTGGGATAGGTCTGGGATTTGCCCTCATCGGTCTCATACTTTCGCGTTTTTCACACACTACTTGAACAGATCCTGGATTTTTCTGGTTTGGGTCACGTAGTAATGTGGCACCACACTGAAACAGTCAATTAAACATGATCTTGATAAATATCTCAGAGGATAACGCATGTTAGGTCTGGGCTAGGTCTAGGATTTTCCCTCATCAGACTTATACTTTCGCATTCTTCACATACTTGTTGAACAGATTCTGGGCTTTTTCTGGTTTGGATCACGTAGTAATGCGGTACCACACTGAAACAGTCAATTAAACCTGGTCTCGATCAATATTTTAGAGCATAACGCATGTTAGGTCTGGGTTAGGTCTGGGATTTGCCCTCACGTGGCGCATACTTTCGTATATATCTCATACATGTTGGCCTGATCCTGGGCTTTTTCCGGTTTGGATCAGGTAGTAATGTGGAAACCACACTGATGCAGTCGATTAAACCTGGATACGATCAACATTTTAGAGGATAACGCCGGTTAGGACTCGGTTAGGTGTGGGATTTGCCCTCATCAGGCTCATACTTTCCCATATTTCTCATACTTGTTAGGCAGATCCTTTGCTTTTTCTGGATTGGATCACACAGTAATGTAGCACCACACTGAAACAGTCAATTTTACCCGGTCTCGATCAATATTTTAGAGCATAACGCATGTTAGGTCTGGGTTAGGTCTATGATTTGCCCTCAATTGGCTCATACTCTCGCATATTTCAAATACTTATTCGCCAGATTCTGGGCTTTTTCTGGTTTGGATCACGTAGTAATGTGGTACCACACTGAAACAGTCGATTAAACCTGGTTTCTATCAATATTTTAGATGATAACGCATGTTAGGTTTGGGTTAGGTCTAGGCTTTGACCTCATCTGGCTCATACTTTCGCATTCTTCACATACTTGTTGAACAGATCCTGGGCCCTTCCTGGTTTGGATCACGTGGTAATGTGGAACCACACTGAAACAGTCAATTAAACCTAGTCTCGATCAATATTTTATGGGATATCGCATGTTAAGTCTAGGTTAGGCCTGGGATTTGCCCTCATCAGACTCATACTTTCGCATTCTTCACATACTTGTTGAACAGATCCTGGGTTTTTTCTAGTTTGGATCAGATAGTAATGTGGTACCACACTGAAACAGTCGATTAACCCTGCTCACGATCAACATTTTAGAGGATAACGCATGCTATGTCTAGGTTAGGCCTGGGATTTGCCCACATCAGACTCATACTTTCTCATTCTTCACTTACTTGTTGAACAGATCCTGGGTTTTTTTCTGGTTTGGATCACGTAGTAATGTGGTACCACACTGAAGCAGTCGACTAAACCTGGTTTCGATCAATATTCTTGAGGATAACGCATGTTAGGTCTAGGTTAGGCCTGAGATTTTCCCTCGTCAGACTCATACTTTCGCATTCTTCACATACTTGTTGAACAGATCCTGGGTTTTTTTCTGGTTTGGATCACGTAGTAATGTGGTACCACACTAAAACAGTCCATTCAACCTGGTTTCGATCAATATTTTAGAGAATAATTCATGATAGGTCTAGGTTAGGTCTGGGATTAGCTCTCAGCAGGCTCGTACTTTCGCATTCTTCACATACTTTTTGAACAGATCCTGGGTTTTTTCTGGTTTGGATCACGTAGTAATATGGTACCACACTGAAACATTCAATTAAACCTGGTCTTGATAAATATTCTAGAGGATAACGCATGTTAGGTCTAGGTTATGTCTGGGATTTGCTCTCATCTGGCTCATACTTTCGCATATTTCTCATTCTTGTTGGCCAGATCCTAGGCTTCCACTGGTTTGGATCGGGTAGTAATGTGGTACCACACTGAAACAGTCAATTAATCCTGGTCTTGATAAATATTTTAGAGGATAACGCGTGTTAGGTCTGGGTTAGATCTAGGATTTGTCCTCATCAGGCTCATACTTTCGCATATTTCTCATACCTGTTGGCTAGATCCTGGGCTTTTTCTGGATTGGATCACGTATTAATGAGGTACCAATCTGAAACTGTCAATTAAACCTGGTTTCGATCAATATTTTATGGGATAACGCATGTTAGGTCTAGATTAGTCCTGGGATTTTCCCTCATCAGACTCATCCTTTCGCATATTTCTCATACTTGTTGGCCTGATCCTGGGCATATTCCGGTTTGGATCAGGTATTAATGTGGTACTACACTGATGCAGTCGATTAAACCTGGACACGATCAACATTTTAGAGGATAACGCCGGTTAGGCCTCGGTTAGGTGTGGGATTTGCCCTCATCAGGCACATACTTTCCCGTATTTCTCATACTTGTTAGCCAGATCCTTTGCTTTTTCTGGTTTGGATCACGTAGTAATGTGGTACCACACTGAAACAGTCGACTAAACCTGGTCTCGATTAATACTTTAGAGGATAACTCATGCTAGGTGTAGGTTAGGTCTGGGATTTGCCCTCACGAGGCTCATACTTTCGCATATTTCTCATACTTGTTGGCCTGATCCTGGGCTTTTTCCGGTTTGGATCAGGTAGTAATGTGGAAACCACACTGATGCAGTCGATTAAACCTGGATACGATCAACATTTTAGAGGATAACGCCGGTTAGGACTCGGTTAGGTGTGGGATTTGCCCTCATCAGGCTCATACTTTCCCATATTTCTCATACTTGTTAGCCAGATCCTTTGCTTTTTCTGGATTGGATCACACAGTAATGTAGTACCACACTGAAACAGTCAATTTTACCTGGTCTCGATCAATATTTTAGAGCATAACGCATGTTAGGTCTGGGTTAGGTCTATGATTTGCCCTCAATTGGCTCATACCTTCGCATTTTTCGCATACTCGTTGGCCAGATCCAGGGATTTTTCTGGTTTGGATCACGTGGTAATGTGGTACCACACTGAAACAGTCAATCATACCTAGTCTCGGTCAATATTTTAAAGGATATCGCATGTTAGGTCTGGGTTAGGCCTGTGATTAGCCCTCATCAGACTCATACTTTCGCATTTTTCGCATTCTCGTTGAACAGATCCTGGGTTATTTCTGGTATGGATCATGTAGTAACATGGTATCACACTGAAACAGTCGACTAAACCTGGTCTCGATCAATATTTTAGAGGATAACGCATGTTAGGTCTGTGTTAGGTCTAGGATTTGCCCCCATCTGTCTCATACTTTCGCATATTTCTCATTCTTGTCGGCCAGATCCTGGGCTTTTTCTGGATTGGATCACGTAGTTATGTGGTACCACACTGAAACAGTCAGTTAAACCTGGATACAACCAATATTTTAGAGGATAACGCGTGTCAGGTCTGGGTTAGGTCTAGGATTTGCCCTCATCTGGCTCATACTTTCGCATATTTCTGATACTTGTTGGCCTGATCCTGGCCTTTTTCTGGATTGGATCACGTAGTAATGTGGTGCCACACTGAAGCAGTTAATTAAACCCAGATACGACCAATATTTTTGGGGGTAACGCATGTTAGGTCTGGGTTAGGTCTAGGATTTGCCCTCATCTGGCTCATACTTTCGTATTTTTCGCATAATCGTTGGCCAGATCCTTTGCCTTTCCTGGTTTGGATCACGTGGTAATGTGGTACCACACTGAAACAGTCAATTGAACCTTGTCTCGGTCAATATTTTGAAGGATATCGCATGTTAGGTCTGGGTTAGGTCTGGGATTTGCCCTCATCAGGATCATACTCTCGCATTTTTCACATACTTGTTGAACAGATCCTTGGATTTTTCTGGATTGGATCACGTAGTAATGTGGTACCACACTGAAACAGATAATTAAACCCGTATACAACCAATATTTTTGAGGGTAACGCAGGTTAGGTCTGTGTTAGGTCCAGGATTTGCCCTCATCTGGCTCATACTTTCGCATTCTTCACATACTTGTTGGACAGATCCTGCGTTTCTTCTGGTTTGGATCACGTAGTAATGTGGTGCCACACGGAAAGAGTCGATTAAACCTGGTTTCGATCAATATTTTTGAGGATAACGCATGTTAGGTCTGGGTTAGGTCTATGACTTGCCCTCATGAGGCTCATACTTTCGCATATTTCTCATACTTGTTGGCCTGATCTTTGGCATTTTCTGGTTTGGATCACGTACTAATGTGGTACCACACTGAAACAGTCGACTAAACCTGGTCTCGATCAATATTTTAGAGGATAACTCATGCTAGGTCTAGGTTAGGTCTGGAATTTGCTCTTATCAGTCTCATACCTTCGCATTCTTCACATACTTGTTGAACAGATCCTGCGTTTTTTCTGGTTTGAGTCACGTAGTAATGTGATATCACACTGAAACAGTCCATGAAACCTGGTTTCGATGAATACTTTAGAGGATAACGCTTGTTAGGTCTAGGTTAGGCCTGGGATTAGCCCTTATCAGACATACTTTCGCATTTTTCGCATACTTGTTGAACAGATCCTGGGTTATTTCTGGTTTGGATCATGTAGTAACATGGTAGCGCACTGAAACAGTCGACTAAACCTGGTCTCGATCAATATTTTAGAGGCTAACTCATGCTAGGTCTAGGTTAGGCATTGGATTTGCCCTCATCAGTCTCATACATTCGCATTCTTCGCATACTTGTTGGACAGATCCTGGGTTATTTCTGGTTTGGATCAGGTAGTAATGTCGTACCACACTGAAGCAGTCGATGAAACCAGGTTTCGATCAATATTCTAGACGATAACGCATGTTAGGTCTGGGTTAGGTCTAGGATTTGCTCTCATCCGGCTCATACTTTCGCATATTTCTTATACTTGTTAGCCAGATCCTTTGCTTTTTCTGGATTGGGTCACACAGTAATGTGGTACCACACTGAAACAGTCGATTAAACCAAGTGTCGGTCAATATTTCAAAGGATATCGCATGTTAGGACTCGGTTAGGTGTGGGATTTGCCCTCATCAGGCTCATACTTTCCCATATTTCTCATACTTGTTAGCCAGATCCTTTGCTTTTTCTGGATTGGATCACACAGTAATGTAGTACCACACTGAAGCAGTCAATTTTACCTGGTCTCGATCAATATTTTAGAGCATAACGCATGTTTGGTCTGGGTTAGATCTAGGATTTGCCCTCATCTGGCTCATTCTTTCGCATTTTTCGCATACTTGTTGAACAGATCCAGGGTTTTTTCTGGTTTTGATCACGTGATAATGTGGTACCACACTGAAACAGTCAATCAAACCTAGTCTCGGTCAATATTTTAAAGGATATCGCATGTTAGGTCTGGGTTAGGTCTAGGATTTGCCCTCATGAGGCTCACACTTTCGCATATTTCTCATACTTGTTGGCCTGATCCTTGGCTTTTTCTGGTTTGGATCATGTAGTAACATGGTATCACACTGAAACAGTCGACTAAACCTGGTCTCGATCAATATTTTAGAGGATAACTCATGCTAGGTATAGGTTAGGTCTGGAATTTGCTCTCATCAGTCTCATACCTTCGCATTCTTCTCATACTTGTTGAACAGATCCTGCGTTTTTTCTGGTTTGAATCACGTAGTAATGTGGTATCACACTGAAACAGTCCATGAAACCTGGTTTCGATCAATATTTTAGTGGATAACACATGTTAGGTCTAGGTTAGGTCAGGGATTTGCCCTCATCTGGGTCATACTTTCGCAGTTTTAACATACATGTTGAACAGATCCCCGGATTTTGCTGGTTTGGATCACGTAGTAATGCGGTGCCACACTGAAACAGTCAATTAAACCTGGTTTCCATCAATATTTTAGAGGATAACACATGTTAGGTCTGGGTTAGGTCCAGGATTTGCCCTCATCAGTCTCATACATTCGCATTCTTCACATACTTCTTGAACAGATCCTGGGTTTTCTCTGGTTTGGATCACATAGTAATGTGGTACCATACTGAAACAGTCAATTAAACCAGGTTTCGATCAATATTTTAGAGGATAACGCATGTTAGGTCTAGGTTAGACCCGGGATTAGCCCTCATCAGACTCATACTTTCGCATTTTTCGCATACTTGTTGAACAGATCCTGGGTTATTTCTGGTTTGGATCAGGTAGTAATGTCGTACCACACTGAAACAGTCGATTAAACCAGGTTCCGATCAATATTCTAGATGATAACGCATGTTAGGTCTGGGTTGGGTCTGGGATTTGCCCTCATAAGGCTCATACTTTCCCATATTTCTCATACTTGTTAGCCAGATCCATTGCTTTTTCTGGATTGGATCACACAGTAATGTAGTACCACACTGAAACAGTCAATTTTACCTGGTCTCGATCAATATTTTAGAGCATAACGCATGTTTGGTCTGGGTTAGGTCTAGGATTTGCCCTCATCTGGCTCATTCTTTCGCATTTTTCGCATACTTGTTGAACAGATCCAGGGATTTTTCTAGTTTGGATCACGTGGTAATGTGTTACCACACTGAAACAGTCAATCAAACCTAGTCTCGGTCAATATTTTAAAGGATATCGCATGTTAGGTCTGGGTTAGGTCTAGGATTTGCCCTCATGAGGCTCACACTTTCGCATATTTCTCATACTTGTTGGCCTGATCCTTGGCTCTTTCTGGTTTGGATCATGTAGTAACATGGTATCACACTGAAACAGTCGACTAAACCTGGTCTCGATCAATATTTTAGAGGATAACTCATGCTAGGTATAGGTTAGGTCTGGAATTCGCTCTCATCAGTCTCATACCTTCGCATTCTTCTCATACTTGTTGAACAGATCCTGCGTTTTTTCTGGTTTGAATCACGTAGTAATGTGGTATCACACTGAAACAGTCCATGAAACCTGGTTTCGATCAATATTTTAGTGGATAACACATGTTAGGTCTAGGTTAGGTCAGGGATTTGCCATCATCTGGGTCATACTTTCGCAGTTTTAACATACATGTTGAACAGATCCCCGGATTTTGCTGGTTTGGATCACGTAGTAATGCGGTACCACACTGAAACAGTCAATTAAACCTGGTTTCCATCAATATTTTAGAGGATAACACATGCTAGGTCTGGGTTAGGTCCAGGATTTGCCCTCATCAGTCTCATACATTCGCATTCTTCACATACTTCTTGAACAGATCCTGGGTTTTCTCTGGTTTGGATCAGATAGTAATGTGGTACCATACTGAAACAGTCAATTAAACCAGGTTTCGATCAATATTTTAGAGGATAACGCATGTTAGGTCTAGGTTAGACCCGGGATTAGCCCTCATCAGACTCATACTTTCGCATTTTTCGCATACTTGTTGTACAGATCCTGGGTTATTTCTGGTTTGGATCAGGTAGTAATGTCGTACCACACTGAAACAGTCGATTAAACCAGGTTCCGATCAATATTCTAGATGATAACGCATGTTATGTCTGGCTTGGGTCTGGGATTTGCCCGCATAAGGCTCATACTTTCCCATATTTCTCATACTTGTTAGCCAGATCCTTTGCTTTTTCTGGTTTGGATCACGTAGTAATGTGGTACCACACTGAAACAGTCGACTAAACCTGGTCTCGATCAATACTTTAGAGGATAACTCATGCTAGGTCTAGGTTAGGTCTGGGATTTGCCCTCACGAGGCTCATACTTTCGTATATTTCTCTTACATGTTGGCCTGATCCTGGGCTTTTTCCGGTTTGGATCAGGTAGTAATGTGGAAACCACACTGATGCAGTCGATTAAACCTGGATACGATCTTCATTTTAGAGGATAACGCCGGTTAGGACTCGGTTAGGTGTGGGATTTGCCCTCATCAGGCTCATACTTTCCCATATTTCTCATACTTGTTAGGCAGATCCTTTGCTTTTTCTGGATTGGATCACACAGTAATGTAGCACCACACTGAAACAGTCAATTTTACCTGGTCTCGATCAATATTTTAGAGCATAACGCATGTTAGGTCTGGGTTAGGTCTATGATTTGCCCTCAATTGGCTCATACTCTCGCATATTTCAAATACTTATTCGCCAGATCCTGGGCTTTTTCTGGTTTGGATCACGTAGTAATGTGGTACCACACTGAAACAGTCGATTAAACCTGGTTTCTATCAATATTTTAGATGATAACGCATGTTAGGTTTGGGTTAGGTCTAGGATTTGCCCTCATCTGGCTCATACTTTCGCATTCTTCACATACTTGTTGAACAGATCCTGGGTTTTCTCTGGTTTGGATCACGTAGTAATGTAGTACCACACTGAAACAGTCGATTAAACCTGGTTTCGATCAATATTTTAGATGATAACGCATGTTAGGTTTGGGTTAGGTCTAGAATTTGCCCTCATCTGGCTCATACTTTCGCATTCTTGAGATACTTGTTGAACAGATCCTTGGATTTTTCTGGATTGGATCACGTAGTAATGTGGTACCACACTGAAACTGTCCATTAGACCTGGTTTCGATCAATATTTTAGAGGATAACGCATGCTATGTCTAGGTTAGGCCTGGGATTTGCCCACATCAGACTCATACTTTCGCATTCTTCACTTACTTGTTAAACAGATCCTGGGTTTTTTTCTGGTTTGGATCACGTAGTAATGTGGTACCACACTGAAGCAGTCGATTAAACCTGGTTTCGATCAATATTCTTGAGGATAACGCATGTTAGGTCTAGGTTAGGCCTGAGATTTTCCCTCGTCAGACTCATACTTTCGCATTCTTACCATACTTGTTGAACAGATCCTGGGTTTTTTCTGGTTTGGATCACGTAGTAATGTGGTACCACACTAAAACAGTCCATTCAACCTGGTTTCGATCAATATTTTAGAGAATAATTCATGATAGGTCTAGGTTAGGTCTGGGATTTGCTCTCATCAGGCTCGTACTTTCGCATTCTTCACGTACTTTTTGAACAGATCCGGGGTTTTTTCTGGTTTGGATCACGTAGTAATATGGTACCACACTGAAACATTCAATTAAACTTGGTCTTGATAAATATTCTAGAGGATAACGCATGTTAGGTCTGGGTTAGATCTAGGATTTGTCCTCATCAGGCTCATACTTTCGCATATTTCTCATACTTGTTGGCTAGATCCTGGGCTTTTTCTGGATTAGATCACGTATTAATGAGGTACCAATCTGAAACTGTCAATTAAACCTGGTTTCCGTCAATATTTTAGAGGATAACACATGTTAGGTCTAGGTTAGGTCTAGGATTTGCCCTCATCAGTCTCATAATTTCGCATTCTTCACATACTTCTTGAACAGATCCTGGGTTTTTTCTGGTTTCGATCACGTTGTAATGTGGTACCACACTGAAACAGTCGACTAAACCTGGTCTCGATCAATATTTTAGAGGATAACGAATGTTATGTCTGGGTTAGGTCTGCGATTTGCCCTCATGATGCTCATACTTTCGCTTATTTCTCATACTTGTTGGCCTGATCCTGGGCTTTTTCTGGTTTGGATCACGTTGTAATGTGGTACCACACTGAAACAGTCGACTAAACCTGGTCTCGATCAATATTTTAGAGGAGGACGCATGTTATGTCTGGGTTAGGTGTGGGATTTGCCCTCATCAGGATCATTCTCTCGCATTCTTCACATACTTGTTGAACAGATCCTTGGATTTTTCTGGATTGGATCACGTAGTAATGTGGTACCACACTGAAACAGTTAATTAAACCCGGATACGACCAATATTTTTGAGGGTAACGCATGTTAGGTCTGGGTTAGGTCTTGGATTTGCCCTCATCTGGCTCATACTTTCGCATTTTTCGTATACTCGTTGGCCAGATCCTGGGCCTTTCCTGGTTTGGATCGCGTGGTAATGTGGTACCACACTGAAACAGATAATTAAACCCGGATACAACCAATATTTTTGAGGGTAACGCATGTTAGGTCTGGGTTAGGTCCAGGATTTGCCCTCATCTGGCTCATACTTTCGCATTTTTCGTATACTCGTTGGCCAGATCCTGGGCCCTTCCTGGTTTGGATCACGTGGTAATGTGGAACCACACTGAAACAGTCAATTAAACCTAGTCTCGATCAATATTTTATGGGATATCGCATGTTAAGTCTAGGTTAGGCCTGGGATTTGCCCTCATCAGACTCATACTTTCGCATTCTTCACATACTTGTTGAACAGATCCTGGGTTTTTTCTAGTTTGGATCAGATAGTAATGTGGTACCACACTGAAACAGTCGATTAACCCTGCTCACGATCAACATTTTAGAGGATAACGCATGTTAGGTCTATGTTAGGTCTAGGATTTGCCCCCATCTGTCTCATACTTTCGCATATTTCTCATTCTTGTTGGCCAGATCCTGGGCTTTTTCTGGATTGGATCACGTAGTTATGTGGTACCACACTGAACAGTCAGTTAAACCTGGATACAACCAATATTTTAGAGGATAACGCATGTCAGGTCTGGGTTAGGTCTAGGATTTGCCCTCATCTGGCTCATACTTTCGCATATTTCTGATACTTGTTGGCCTGATCCTGGGCTTTTTCTGGATTGGATCACGTAGTAATGTGGTACCACACTGAAGCAGTTAATTAAACCCAGATACGACCAATATTTTTGGGGGTAACGCATGTTAGGTCTGGGTTAGGTCTAGGATTTGCCCTCATCTGGCTCATACTTTCGTATTTTTCGCATAATCGTTGGCCAGATCCTTTGCCTTTCCTGGTTTGGATCACGTGGTTATGTGGTACCACACTGAAACAGTCAATTAAACCTTGTCTCGGTCAATATTTTGAAGGATATCGCATGTTAGGTCTGGGTTAGGTCTGGGATTTGCCCTCATCAGGATCATACTCTCGCATTTTTCACATACTTGTTGAACAGATCCTTGGATTTTTCTGGATTGGATCACGTAGTAATGTGGTACCACACTGAAACAGATAATTAAACCCGTATACAACCAATATTTTTGAGGGTAACGCATGTTAGGTCTGGTTTAGTTCCAGGATTTGCCCTCATCTGGCTCATACTTTCGCATTTTTCGTATACTCGTTGGCCAGATCCTGGGCGTTTCCTGGTTTGGATCACGTGCTAATGTGGTACCACACTGAAACAGTCAATCAAACCTAGTCTCGGTCAATATTTTAAAGGATATCGCATGTTAGGTCTGGGTTAGGTCTAGGATTTGCCCTCATGAGGCTCACACTTTCGCATATTTCTCATACTTGTTGGCCTGATCCTTGGCTTTTTCTGGTTTGGATCATGTAGTAACATGGTATCACACTGAAACAGTCGACTAAACCTGGTCTCGATCAATATTTTAGAGGATAACTCATGCTAGGTCTAGGTTAGGTCTGGAATTTGCTCTCATCAGTCTCATACCTTCGCATTCTTCACATACTTGTTGAACAGATCCTGCGTTTTTTCTGGTTTGAATCACGTAGTAATGTGGTATCACACTGAAACAGTCCATGAAACCTGGTTTCGATCAATATTTTAGAGGATAACGCATGTTATGTCTAGGTTAGGCCTGGGATTAGCCCTCATCAGACTCATACTTTCGCATTTTTCGCATACTTGTTAGCCAGATCCTTTTCCCTTTTTCTAGATTGGGTCACACAGTAATGTGGTACCACACTCAAACGGTCGATTAAACCTGGTTTCGATCAATATTTTAGATGATAACGCATGTTAGGTCTGGTTTAGTTCTTGGATTTGCCCTCATGAGGCTCATACTTTCGCATATTTCTCATACTTGTTGGCCTGATCCTTGGCTTTTTCTGGTTTGGATCATGTAGTAACATGGCATCACACTGAAACAGTCGACTAAACCTGGTCTCGATCAATGTTTTAGAGGATAACTCATGCTAGGTCTAGGTTAGGTCTGGAATTTGCACTCATCAGTCTCATACCTTCGCATTCTTCTCATACTTGTTCAACAGATCCTGCGTTTTTTCTGGTTTGAATAACGTAGTAATGTGGTATCACACTGAAACAGTCCATGAAACCTGTTTTCGATCAATATTTTAGAGGATAACGCATGTTAGGTCTGGTTTAGTTCTTGGACTTGCCCGCATCTGGCTCATACTTTCGCATTCTTCACATACTTGTTGGACAGATCCTTGGCTTTTTCTGGTTTGGATCATGTAGTAACATGGTATCACACTGAAACAGTCGACTAAACCTGGTCTCGATCAATGTTTTAGAGGATAACTCATGCTAGGTCTAGGTTAGGTCTGGAATTTGCACTCATCAGTCTCATACCTTCGCATTCTTCTCATACTTGTTCAACAGATCCTGCGTTTTTTCTGGTTTGAATAACGTAGTAATGTGGTATCACACTGAAACAGTCCATGAAACCTGTTTTCGATCAATATTTTAGAGGATAACGCATGTTAGGTCTGGTTTAGTTCTTGGACTTGCCCGCATCTGGCTCATACTTTCGCATTCTTCACATACTTGTTGGACAGATCCTGCGTTTCTTCTGGTTTGGATCACGTAGTAATGTGGTGCCACACGGAAAGAGTCGATTAAACCTGGTTTCGATCAATATTTTTGAGGATAACGCATTGTTTGGTCTGGGTTAGGTCTATGACTTGCCTTCATGAGGCTCACACTTTCGCATATTTCTCATACTTGTTGGCGTGATCTTTGGCTTTTTCTGGTTTGGATCACGTAGTAATGTGGTACCACACTGAAACAGTCGACTATACCTGGTCTCGATCAATATTTTAGAGGATAACGCATGTTAGGTCTGGGTTAGATCTGGAATTTGCTCTCATCAGTCTCATACCTTCGCATTCTTCACATACTTGTTGAACAGATCCTGCGTTTTTTCTGGTTTGAATCACGTAGTAATGTGGTATCACACTGAAACAGTCCATGAAATCTGGTTTCGATCAATATTTTAGAGGATAGCGCATGTTAGGTCTAGGATAGGCATGGGATTTGCCCTCATCAGTCTCATACTTTCGCATTCTTCACATACTTGTTGGACAGATCCTGGGTTATTTCTGGTTTGGATCAGGTAGTAATGTCGTACCACACGGAAGCAGTCGATTAAACCAGGTTTCGATCATTATTCTAGATGATAACGCATGTTAGGTCTGGGTTAGGTCTAGGATTTGCTCTCATCCGGCTCATACTTTCGCATATTTCTTATACTTGTTAGCCAGATCCTTTGCTTTTTCTGGATTGGGTCACACAGTATTGTGGTACCACACTGAAACAGTCGATTAAACCTAGTGTCGGTCAATACTCCAAAGGATATCGCATGTTAGGTCTGGGTTAGGTCAGGGATTTACCCTCATGAGGCTCATACTTTCGCATATTTCTCATACTTGTTGGCCTGATCCTGGGCTTTTTCCGGTTTGGATCAGGTAGCAACGTGGTACCACACTGATGCAGTCGATTAAACCTGGACACGATCAACATTTTAGAGGATAACGCCGGTTAGGACTCGGTTAGGTGTGGGATTTGCCCTCATCAGGCTCATACTTTCCCATATTTCTCATACTTGTTAGCCAGATCCTTTGCTTTTTCTGGATTGGATCACGCAGTAATGTAGTACCACACTGAAACAGTCAATTTTACCTGGTCTCGATCAATATTTTAGAGCATAACGCATGTTAGGTCTGGGTTAGGTCTAGGATTTGCCCTCATCTGGCTCATTCTTTCGCATTTTTCGCATACTTGTTGAACAGATCCAGGGATTTTTCTAGTTTGGATCACGTGGTAATGTGGTACCACACTGAAACAGTCAATCAAACCTAGTCTCGGTCAATATTTTAAAGGATAACGCATGTTAGGTCTGGGTTAGTTCTGGAATTTGCTCTCATCAGTCTCATATCTTCGCATTCTTCACATACTTGTTGAACAGATCCCGGGCTTTTTCAGGTTAGGATCAGGTGGTAATGTGGTACCACACTGAAACAGACCATGAAACCTGGTCTCGATCAATATTTTCGAGGAGAACTCATGCTAGGTCTAGGTTATGCCTGGGATTTGCCCTCATCAGACTCATACTTTCGCATTCTTCGCATACTTGTGAACAGATCATGGGTTATTTCTGGTTTGGATCATGTAGTAACATGGTATCACACTGAAACAGTCGACTAAACCTGGTCTCGATCAATATTTTAGAGGATAACGCATGTTAGGTCTGGGTTAGATCTGGAAATTGCTCTCATCAGTCCCATACCTTCGCATTCTTCACATACTTGTTGAACAGATCCTGGGCTATTTCTGGTTTGGATGATGTAGTAACATGGTATCACACTGAAACAGTCGACTAAACCTGGTCTCGATCAATATTTTAGAGGATAACGCATGTTAGGTCTGGGTTAGTTCTGGAATTTGCTCTCATCAGTCTCATATCTTCGCATTCTTCACATACTTGTTGAACAGATCCCGGGCTTTTTCGGGTTAGGATCAGGTGGTAATGTGGTACCACACTGAAACAGACCATGAAACCTGGTTTCGATCAATATTTTAGAGGATAGCGCATGCTAGGTCTAGGTTAGGCCTCGGATTTGCCCTCATCAGTCTCATACCTTCGCATTCATCACATACTTGTTGAAGAGATCCTGGGGTTTTTCTGCTTTGGATCACGTAGTAATGTGGTATCACACTGAAACAGTCGACTAAACCTGGTCTCGATCAATATTTTAGAGGATAACGCATGTTAGGTCTGGGTTAGATCTGGAAATTGCTCTCATCAGTCCCATACCTTCGCATTCTTCACATACTTGTTGAACAGATCCTGGGTTATTTCTGGTTTGGATCATGTAGTAACATGGTATCACACTGAAACAGTCGACTAAACCTGGTCTCGATCAATATTTTAGAGGATAACGCATGTTAGGTCTGGGTTAGGCCTGGAAATTGCTCTCATCAGTCCCATACCTCCGCATTTTTCACATACTTGTTGTACAGATCCTAGGTTTTTTCTGTTTTGAATCACGTGGTAATGTGGTACCACACTGAAACAGTCGATTATACCAGGTTTCGATCAATATTTTACATGATAACGCATGTCAGGTCTGGGTTAGGTCTAGGATTTGCCCTCATCTGGCTCATACTTTCGCATTCTTCACATACTTGTTGAACAGATCCTGGGTTTTTTCTGGTTTTGATCAGGTGGTAATGTGGTGCCACACCGAAACAGTTGAATAAACCTGGTTTCGATCTATATTTTAGAGGAAAACGCATGTTAGGACTAGGTTAGGTCTGGGATATGCTCTCATCAGGCTCGTACCTCCGCATATATCTCATACTTGATGGCCAGATTCTGGGCGTTTTCTGGTTTGGATCACGTAGTAATGTGGTGCCACACGGAACCAGTCGATTAAACCTGGGTTCGATCAATATTTTCGAGGATAACGCATGTTGGGTCTGGGTTAGGTCTGGAAATTGCTCTCATCAGTCTTATACCTTCGCATTCTTCACATACTTCTTGAACAGATACTGGGTATTTTCTGGTTTGAATCACATAGTAATGTGGTATCACACTGAAACAGTCCATGGAACCTGGTTTCGATCAATATTTTAGATGATAACGCATGTTAGGTCTGGGTTAGGTCTAGGATTTGCCCTCATCTGGCTCATACTTTCGCATTCTTCACATACTTGTTGAACACATCCTGGGTTTTTTCTGGTTTGGATCAGGTGGTAATGTGGTATCACACCGAAACAGTTGACTAAACCTGGTTTCGATCTATATTTTAGAGGAAAACGCATGTTAGGTCTAGGTTAGGTCTGGGATATGCTCTCATCAGGCTCGTACCTCCGCATATATGTCATACTTGATGGCCAGATTCTGGGCTTTTTCTGGTTTGGATCACATAGTAATGTGGTGCCACACGGAACCAGTCGATTAAACCTGGGTTCGATCAATATTTTTGAGGATAACGCATGTTCGGTCTGGGTTAGGTCTGGAAATTGCTCTCATCAGTCTCATACCTTCGCATTCTTCACATATTTCTTGAGCAGATACTGGGTATTTTCTGGTTTGAATCACATAGTAATGTGGTATCACACTGAAACAGTCCATGGAACCTGGTTTCGATCAATATTTTAGAGGATAACGCATGTTATGTCTGGGCTAGGGCTAGGATTTGCCCTCATCAGGCTCATACTTTCGCATATTTCTCATACTTGTTGGCTAGATTCTGGGCTTTTTCTGGTTTGGATCACGTAGTAATGTGGTGCCACACGGAAACAGTCGATTAAAGCAGGTTTCGATCAATATTTTTGAGGATAGCGCATGTTAGGTCTGGGTTAGGTCTATGATTTGCCCTCATGAGGCTCATACTTTCGCATTTTTCACATACTTGTTGTACTGATCCTGTGTTTTTTCTAGATTGTATCACGTGGTAATGTGGTACCACACTGAAACAGTCCATCAAACCTGGTCTCGGTCAATATTTTAAAACGATATCGCATGTTAGGTCCGGGTTAGGTCTGGGATTTGCCCTCACGAGGCTCATACTTTCCCATATTTCTCATACTTGTTGGCCAGATCCTGGGCTTTTTCCTGTTTGGATCAGGTAGTAACGTGGTACCACACTGATGCAGTCGATTAAACCTGGACGCGATCAACATTTTAGAGGATAACGCCGGTTAGGACTCGGTTAGGTGTGGGATTTGCCCTCATCAGGCTCATACTTTCCCATATTTCTCATACTTGTTAGCCAGATCCTGTGCTTTTTCTTGATTGGATCACGCAGTAATGTAGTACCACACTGAAACAGTCAATCTTACCTGGTCTCGATGAATATTTTAGAGGATAACGCATGTTAGGTCTAGGTTAGGTCTAGGATTTGCCCTCATCTGGCTCATACTTTCGCATATTTCTCATACTTGTTGGCCTGATCCTTGCCCTTTTCTGGTTTGGATCACGTAGTAATGTGGTACCACACTGAAGCAGTCGACTAAACCTGGTCTCGATCAATATTTTAGAGGATAACTCATGCTAGGTCTAGGTTAGGTCTGGAATTTGCTCTCATCAGTCTCATACCTTCGCATTCTTCACATACTTGTTGAACAGGCCCTGCGTTTGTTCTGGTTTGAATCACGTAGTAATGTGGTATCACACTGAAACAGTCCATGAAACCTGGTTTCGATCAATATTTTAGAGGATAACGCATATTAGGTCTAGGTTAGGCCTGGGATTAGCCGTCATCAGACTCATACTTTCGCATTTTTCGCATACTTGTTGAACAGATCCTGGGTTATTTCTGGTTTGGATCACCTGGTAATGTGGCACCACACTGAAGCAGTCAAATAAACCTAGTCTCGGTCAATATTTTATAGGATATCGCATGTTAGGTCTTGGTTAGGCCTGGGATTTGCCCTGATCAGACTCATACTTTCGCATTCTTCACATACTTGTTGAACAGATCCTGGGTTATTTCTGGTTTGGATCAGGTAGTAATGTCGTACTGTCATGCCGTAGGCCCCCATAGAAAATAGGTATTACTGATAGCGATAAGGTTAGTCATAAGCGATACACGAAGAAGATGACGAACTTGTTGACTCCTTTAAGGGTAAAAACAAATGCGTCATACGCCCAGATCTAACCCGGCTGTACTCAAACCAAAGATTATAAAAGCGTACCGCTCCTGGCCCTCGGGGCTCATTTTGACGTTTGATTTTGTAAGAAGTGCATCAGTGTTCAGTCTCCGAATAAACCTTAGAGTATATCCTGATATCTTTGTCCGAGTGCTTGAACCTTTCCCAAACAAAATCAACCTAATATTGTGACGCCGCAACTATTTGGACGAGTCTGCAGCTTACGGCATAACGATAAGGACAATTTTATGGTGGCAGCGGTGGGATAAGCCAGCAGAAGACGACAAAGGGACGAGCTCCACTCTAAGCTTTCGAGACTATGAAGATAATTCTTGGGTAAGTTGATCAATTTATGCTATTTTCGACTTACCGCGAGCCCAAGAACGTAATTGAAACCGATTCATCAAGCGAAAACAGTATCATGAATACTAACGCGAGTTTTAAAATAAACCCGGAAGACCTCGCCGCGGCTGGTTCTTCGAGGGAACTATTAGATTCAAATTCTATTCAGCAACAGATAGATATGCTAACGAAGAACTGTAACGCAATGATGGAACAAATCAGAGCACTCAAACTACAGAAAGACGGTATAATTCGTAAAATCACCGACGATGATTCTTCCGATAATCAACGAAGCGGTAGCGAAATAAACACGCCACTTCGAACGCGAACATTAGTCCAGTATTCTAAGGACACAAAGGTAGCTTTGGAAATGATTGGAGAATTCGACGGATTTAATAGACCGGTTGAAAAATTCATATTAGAAGTCAGGGAAATGAAACAAATGGTACCGGATCAAGTCATTTATCTTAACATGCTACGCGCGCAGAAACTCAAAGGAGACGCTAAACAACTAATAGATCAGCAAGACATCAGTGATATTGACGACTTAATAGACGTGTTGAAAACAGAATACGGACTGTCGAAATCGTATCACCTACTACAACAGGAACGCACAGTTTTAACACAAGGAAGACGCGACGTTAGAGAATTTACACGTCGTTTCAATCTGCTAAACCGCGACATACAACGAGCTATTAATCAAATGCCAGATCTCTCGCCTCGAGAAAAACGCGCAGCACTAGTGGTAGAAGAAAAGAATGCGATAGATCTTTACATACAAAACCTAAACGACACTTTAACGAAAGACGTACAGTATATGCGTCCAATGACACTGCGAGAAGCACAGCAAATTGCTTACGAAGCTCAAAGACGAAACGAATTACGCGAAAGAGCTAGAAGTACCGTCCAACGCGCGCAATACCCGTCGCGATCAAATAGGAGCTACCGGCTGGACGATATACCACCTCGTGCCGAAAAGCAACCCTCTCGCGAGACTCGCCCGTATCGAGAACAACCAAGATTCGCGCCGAGGCCAGACAGGGACAGAAATTTCCAACCAACGTGCTTTAAGTGTCAGAAAGTAGGTCATTATTCACGCGATTGCCCTAAGAACCAAAATTTTTGCGAAGTGAACAAATCCGACCGACCACCGGGAATAAAGTACTTACAATCGGACGAGACAGGAGTAATGGAAGAGGAGAGCGACCTCGAGTTAGCTGCAAGAATAAAATATCCATCGGAGTCAGATTGGGAGGAAGCCGAGGCACCTTCCTTATTGATACCGGAGCAGGAATAAATTTAATTAAGCGTACCCCAGCTAGAAATTTATCAACGCGACCTGGTATTAATACATTTTACGGAATAGATAATATGGAAACCCAGACTACGCGAGAAGCCAAATTAACTATTGGCGAAAAATCACATGTGTTAGCTATCGTAGATGATTCATTTCCTATAGAAGAAGATGGGCTCTTAGGAATGCCCTTCCTGTCTTCCGAGGAAGCAGGGATCGACATCAAAAATAAAACAATAAAGTTAACCAATACATTGAAGCGCGTTTTGCACTTACAAAGTATCAAACGGCCCGGACAAATCGAGCTGTTAGATAGTCAGACGCGACTAGATCATATAATGGATCCAAAGGTTCGTCAGCGAATAAGAAAAATTGTATTGGATCATGCAGAAATATTTTGTTTACCCGACGATCCTCTACCTAAAACGAGTTTAGTAGAGCACGCGATACCCACGACGGACGATATACCAGTCCACACGAAGCAGTTCAGGTATCCTCCAGGACACTTAGATGTTATTAAAGAACAAGTAAAAGATATGAAAGAAAAAGGGATTATCGTAGATTCCGACTCTCCGTATAATTCCCCTCTTTGGGTGGTTCCAAAGAAAGTGGACGCCAGTGGAAAGAAGAAGTGGAGAGTCGTGATAGACTTTCGGCAATTGAACGAGAAGACGCCTCAGGATGCCTATCCGTTGCCGAACATCAAAGAAGTCCTAGACCAGTTAGGAAGAGCGCGATGGTTCTGTGCTTTCGACCTGGCTAACGGTTTTCACCAGATAGGAATGAAGACCAAGGATCAGAAGAAAACTGCATTCAGCACTCCGGCAGGGCACTACGAGTATACCCGCATGCCATTTGGGCTCAAGAATGCACCAGCGACATTTCAACGGATGATGGATCAAGCCTTGAGGGGACTGACTGGCAACATCTGTTTCGTCTACCTAGATGACGTGATCGTGTTCGCGGCGGAACTCGAAGAATTATATAAACGTCTAAATACTCTTTTCGATCGATTTCGCGAAGTAGGGTTGAAACTTCAACCAGATAAATGCGAATACCTTAAACCCGAATTACAGTATTTGGGACATCTCATAACTGAGGAAGGAGTAAAGCCTAATTCCGAAAAGATTAGGGCAGTAAAAGAATTTCCAAGACCAAAAGACCGTAAGAATATCAAACAATTTTTAGGATTAGCGGGTTATTATCGACGCTTCATACCAGGATTTTCAAAGATCGCAAAACCATTAAACACACTTCTGAGGAAGGACGCAAAGTTTGAATGGGGCACGCGACAACAAGAGGCGTTTGATATTCTCAAGAACGAACTCTGCGGAGATCGTGTTTTAGCGTACCCGAATTTCACCAAGGAATTTATTTTAGCCACCGACGCTTCGGGAGAAGCTATTGGAGGAATACTGGCTCAGAAGGGCTCCGACGGAAAGGAAAGACCTGTTAGCTTTGCCAGCAGGACACTTAACAAAGGAGAAATCAATTATTCAACAACCGACAAAGAATCATTAGCAGTTGTTTGGGCTGTAAAGCATTTCCGACCCTATCTGTATGGTCGAAATTTCAAAATTATTACTGATCATCAACCATTGAGGTGGCTGTCAACGCTAAAGAATCCAACGGGAATCAAGGCGCGATGGAAGATCACGCTAGAAGAGTACAATTACGAAATTATTTATAAAAAGGGATGTTTAAATACAAATGCAGATGCTTTATCGCGCAATCCAGTTTTATATTCCGATCACTATAAATCGCGTTGGATAAAAAGTATAAGAATTTGTGAAATCGCACCTCAGGATGCGACAATTGTTCGCTTTGAAGACGGGGAAGCTAGACTAGACTTAACCGATACTGAAATTGTAATTTACCGGAAGGATTTTGATTTATCTGAAATTTGCGAAGAACTTCTAACATTACTAATCTCGGAGCGGATCGCTTCTATAGCTATTAATATGTACGACTTGATAGGATATTGCAATTGCACGGAACAGGATATTAAAAAGATATTTTTGCGTGTATTTCAAGAAATTCCACGAAATAACGTCGTTAATTTAATACAAAATGCCTTAAACGAACCTGAGAATGACGAAGAGAAACAACGCATACTGAGTAATTCACACGGTAATATTCTGACGGGTCATTTAGGTATTAAGAATACAATTACAAAAATCTTGAAGAATTATGCATGGAAAGGACTCTATAAAGACGTGGCAAATTTTATTAAACAATGCCCAAATTGTCAACAGGGCAAAATAGAGAGAAGACCGACAAAAATGCCGCTGTGTATAACAGACACGCCGCGACGTTTTAATGATAAAATCGCGATAGATATAGTAGGGCCTTTTAATGAAAGTTCGATGGGTCAAAGATATGTGTTAACTATCCAAGACCAATTAAGTAAATTCATAGAAGCTGTAGCCTTAACAAATCAACGGAGCGAAACAATCGCTACAGCACTCATGAACACCTGGTTCTTACGTTACGGCGTACCAAAGACAATTTTGACAGACCTAGGACAGAACTTTACCAGTAATTTAATGCAGGACTTTGCAAAATTATTTAATATAAATTTACAACACACAACCGCTTTTCACCCAGAGTCTAATGGATCATTAGAGAGAGCGCATGCCACACTTAAGGAATTTATTCGAACACAATTGATAATGGACGATAACAACGAAGACTGGCACAATTATTTACAAGGAGCTGTATTCGCATGGAATACTGCACCACATCAAAATAAACTCGTACCGTATGAACTAGTTTTTGGACGAGACGCACCAATAGTCGATCAACTTTTAAACAATTCCACAGACGTAGACTATTCTGACTTATTGACTGCACACAAGACACACATACGTAAACTGACGTTACATGCCGAAGACGTACTATAGGATATTAAAGCTAGAGTTAAGAAAGAATATGATAAGCATATTAAACCATTATCATTAGAAATAGGTGACTATGTATGGGTTAAAAATCAGGGTAGGGACAGGCTACAAGGACTAACAAATCCTTGGGTAGGCCCATATAGAGTTATAGACATCAAAAATGTAAACGCACTAGTAGATGTTAAAGGAAAAATACAGAATATTCATCTCAATAGATTAAAATACGCTAATATGAACTCTGTTACAGATTAACGCTAGCAGTAATATGCTATGCAACATCATGGAAAATAACGCCAATAACCAATGTACCAAATATTGAGTTCGACCATTTAGGCACTGCTAGGTTATATCATAAAACTTGGATAACCGTTTTTACCATTGACCAAGAAGAAATCATCCTACACGAGGAACTCATCCTTGATAGCCTACATCTAGTAACACAGAACACCGGAGGATCCTACCAGGATCTCTTGCAGCATATTAAAGATAAGTTAATTAGGTTGAAACAAGAACGATTAGATCTATTAGCTATGGTAGGATATAGAGAAACGGATACAGTAAGTAACCGCGTTAAGAGAGGATGGTTAAACCCCATAGGAGATTTGGCAAATGTACTTTTTGGAACATCGTCTCAGAAAGACGCCGAATATTACAATCAAGAAATCGATAAATTATATAGTGACAATAAACGCGTAAATGTTCTAATAAGTAACGAAACTCTAATTGTCAAAGGGATTTTAAAAGACTTTAGTAAATATCAAGAGAAAGTAACAAAAGTCAATGCGTTAATGAATAGAAACGTCCGAACCGTTCATCAAGAACTTAATATGCTGTATACCACGTTACTAGTTAATGAAATTGCAGACGAATATTCGAATTTAATAACTAAGTTACGAAACATCGTAAATTCTGGACTTCAAGGAAAATTCAACATTGCCGCGGTACAAATGAGTAGTTTCTTAGAAACCTTGAAATATATGCAGAACCGTTTCGGTCAACATCAATTACTTTTTCCTATAGATCCACAAAATTTACATAAATATATAAAGATCTCCGATGTATCCATTTTTATTATGAATCGAGACAAGCTTTGCTTTGAAATTAAACTCCCCGTAACCGAAGAAGAAATGTATAATTTGTACCAAATAATACCGATTCCGAAATTAGTAGAGGCCATCATGTATTTGCCTACCATAACCGAAAAATACTTACTCATTGATTCCACTACGAAGCGTTATAATCCAATAAATATAAATGAAATAGCTGATTGCAAGAAAATAGAGAAACTTTACATTTGTGAACGCCACACACCTGCATATGCGACTGCTTTACAAGACCCCTACCTTGTTCAAGCAATCCGTATTTTGCCAGAACAAGCCAAGTGCAAAACTGCAATGTTGAAATTGATAAATCCTATATGGATACAGCTCTCTTCTCAACAAGATTGGATATCAATTTCCCGCGAAGTCGAAAGCATACATATCTCCTGTAAAGGGCTTCCTCAAGAAACAAGGCTTTTGCAAGGTTTACATCGTATATATTTAGATAAGGAATGTATAGGCTCCGCGTTAACAGCCACTCTTATACCTCGAACTACAGATATTGATGTCAAAACATACCAACTACAATTAGGCTTAGCTTCATTCAATGTCACTGAACTGAATAATACAATAATAGATTTTGCAAAAATACCTAGCTTACCGACGAATGTTATCGAGCCAGAACATTTGTTACAATATGCTAGATCTTTTATGGATATTTCACAAGAAGCCGAGTGACTATCAACACATGTTAGGTCGACAACTAGGTACGAATAATTTTTGAGTAGTTTACAAATAATTGGAGCATCAGTAGCGACCATACTCGTCTTGTACGTATTATATAAATTAAAAGCTTTCCGTTTGCTTAAATACTTATTTACTAGACCTTGTTATTATATTAATTGTTTCAATGTCGGAGGACGACAGCAAGCTTTTAATACCATAAATCCATATGTGACGCCTGACGTCGAATACTCTCCAGACCCGACGGCTCCCTTAACTCCGACTACAATCATAGAATCTCCGCTTGATATACCTAAAACTCTGCGTTTTGATACAGGATCGCCAACACCCGCAATCAAAACTATTAGATTTAAGCCATTAAAATTTTGAATATTGTAATCAAAATTTTAAAAATAAGGAAAGGGGTGTCATGCCGTAGGCCCCCATAGAAAATAAGTATTACTCATAGCGATAAGGTTAGTCATAAGCGATACACCAAGAAGATGACGAACTTGTTGACTCCTTTAAGGGTAAAAACAAATGCGTCATACGCCCAGATCTAACCCGGCTGCACTCAAACCAAAGATTATAAAAGCGTACCGCTCCTGGCCCTCGAGGCTCATTCTCACGTTTGATTTTGTAAGAAGTGCATCAGTGTTCAGTCTCCGAATAAACCTTAGAGTATATCCTGATATCTTTGTCCGAGTGCTTGAACCTTTCCCAATCAAAATCAACCTAATATTGTGACGCCGCAACCATTTGGACGAGTCTGCAGCTTACGGCATAACAGTACCACACTGAAACAGTCGATTAAACCTGGTTTCGATCAATATTTTAGATGATAACGCATATTAGGTCTGGTTTAGTTCTTGGATTTGCCCGCATCTGGATCATACTTTCGCATTCTTCACATACTTGTTGGACAGATCCTGGGTTTTTTCTGGTTTGGATCACGTAGTAATGTGGTGTCACACGGAAACAGTCGATTAAACCTGGTATCGATCAATCTTTTTGAGGATAACGCATGTTAGGTCTGGGTTAGGTCTAGGATTTGCCCTCATGAGGCTCATACTTTCCCATATTTCTCATACTTGTTAGCCAGATCCTTTGCTTTTTCTGGATTGGATCACACAGTAATGTAGTACCACACTGAAACAGTCAATTTTACCTGGTCTCGATGAATATTTTAGAGCATAACGCATGTTAGGTCTGGGTTAGGTCTAGGATTTGCCCTCATCTGGCTCATACTATCGCATTTTTCGCTTACTTGCCGGGCAGATCCTGGGTTTTTTGTGGTTTGGATACCGTCGTAATGTGGTTCCACACCGAAACAGTCAATTAAACCTGGTTGCGATTAATATTTTACAGGATAACGCCGGTTATGTCTTGGTTAGTTCTGGTGTTTGCAATTATCTGGCTCACACTTTCGCGTTTTTCGCATACCTGTTGGGCAGATCCTGGGTTTTTTCTGGTTTGGATCGCGTACTAATGCGGTACCACACTGAAACAGTCCATGAAACCTGGTTTCGATCTATATTTTGGAGGATAGCACATGTTAGGTCTGGTTTAGGTCTTGGATTTGCCCGCATCTGGCTCATACTTTCGCATTCTTCACATACTTCTTGAAGAGACCCTGGGTTTCTACTAGTTTGGATCAGGTAGTAATGTGGTATCACACTGAAACAGCCGATTAACCCTTGTCACGATGAACATTTTTGAGGATAACGCCGGGTAGGTCTCGGTTAGGTGTGGGATTCGCCCTCATCAGGCTCATGCTTTCGCATATTTCTCATACTTGTTAGCCAGATCCTTTGCTTTTTCTGGATTGGGACACACAGAAATGTGGTGCCACACGGAAACAGTCGATTAAACCTGGTTTCGATCAATATTTTTGAGGATAACGCATGTTAGGTCTGGGTTAGGTCTAGGATTTGCCCTCATGAGGCTCATACTTTCGCATATTTCTCATACTTGTTGACCTGATCCTTGGCTTTTTCTGGTATGGATCACGTAGTAATGTGGTACCACACTGAAATAGTCGACTAAACATGGTCTCGATCAATATTTTAGAGGATAACGCATGTTAGGTCTGGGTTAGGTCTGGAATTTGCTCTCATCAGTCTCATACCTTCGCATTCATCACATACTTGTTGAAGAGATCCTGGGGTTTTTCTGGTTTGGATCACGTAGTAACGCGGTACCACACCGAAGCAGTCAATGAATCCTGGTTGCGATTAATATTTTAGAGGATAACGCCGGTTATGTCTGGGTTAGTTCTGGTATTTGCAATCATCTGGCTCATACTTTCGCGTTTTTCGCATACTTGTTGGACAGATCCTGGGATTTTTCTGGTTTGGATCACGTAGTAACGCCGTACCACACCGAAGCAGTCAATTAATCCTGGTTGCGATTAATATTTTAGCGGATAGCGCAGGTTATGTCTCGGTTATGTCTGGTATTTGCCCTCATCCGGCTCGTACTTTCGCATTTTTCGCATACTTGTTGGCCAGATCCTGGCCTTCTTCTGGCTTGGACCACGTAGTACCACACCGAAACAGTCAATTAATGCCGGTTGCGTTAATACTTTAGAGGATATCGCCGGCTATATCTCGGTTAGGTCTGGGATTTGCCCTCATCTGGCTCGTACTTTCGCATTTCTCGCATAATAGTTGGCCAGATCCTGGGCTTTTTCTGGCTTGGATCACGTAGTAATGTGGTACCACACTGAAACAGTCAATTAATACTGGTTGCGATTAATATTTTAGAGGATAACGCTGGTTTTGTCTGGGGTAGCTGTTGGTATTTGCTATCATCTGGCTCATACTTTCGCCTTTTTCGCACACTTGTTGGACAGATCCTGGGTTTTTTCTGGTTTGGATAACGTAGTAGTGTGGTACCACACTGAAACAGTCAATAAAGGCTGGTTCCGATTAGTATTTTAGAGGATAACGCCGGTTATGACTGGGTTAGGTCTGGTATTTGACCTCATCTGGCTCGTACTTTCACGTTTCTCGTATACTAGTTGGCCAGATCCTGGGCTTCTTCTGGTTTGGATCACGTAGTAACGCGGTACCACACCGAAGCAGTCAATCAAACCAGGTTGCGATTAATACTTTAGAGGATAACGCAGGTTATGTCTGGGTTAGGTCTGGTATTTGCCCCCATCTAGCTCGTACTTTCACGTTTTTCGCATACTTGTTGGACAGATCCTGGGTTTTTTCTGGTTTGGATCACGTAGTAACGCAGTACCACACCGAAACAGTGAATTAATACTGGTTGCGATTAATATTTTAGAGGATAACGCTGGTTATGTCTGGGTTAGTTCTGGTATTTGCTATCATCTGGCTCATACATTCGCGTTTTTCGCATACTTGATGGGCAGATCCTGGGTTTTTTCTGATTCGGATGACGTAGTAATGTGGTACCACACTGAAACAGTCAATAAAAGCTGGTTCTTTCGCATTTTTCGCATACTTGTTGGCCAGATCCTGGCCTTTTTCTGGCTTTGACAACGTAGTAATGTGGTACCACACTGAAACAGCCAATTAAACCAGGTTGCGATTAATATTTTAGAGGATAACGCCGGTTATGTCTGGGTTACGTCTGGTATTTGCCCTCATCTGGCTCGTACTTTCGCATTTTTCGCATACTTGTTGGCCGGATCCTGGCCATTTCCTGGTTTGGATCACATAGTAATGCGGTACAACACCGAAACAGTCAATTAAACATGGTTGCGATTAATATTTTAGAGGATAACGCAGGTTATGTCTGGGTTAGGTCTGGGATTTGCCACCATCTGGCTCGTACTTTCGCGTTTTTCGCATACTTGCTGGCCAGATCCTGGCCTTTTTCTGGCTTGGACCACGTAGTAATGTGGTACCACACTGAAACAGTCAATTAAACCTGGTTCCGATTAATATTTTAGAGGATAACGCCGGTTATGTCTAGGTTAGTTCTGGTATTTGCAATCATCTGGCTCATACTTTCGCGTTCTTCACATACTTGTTGGGCAGATCCTGGGTTTTTTCTGGTTTGGATCATGTAGTAATGTGGTACCACACCGAAACAGTCAACTAAACCTGGTTGCGATTAATATTTTATAGGATAACGCCGGTTATGTCTCGGTTAAGTCTGGGATATGCCCTCATCTGGCTCGTACCTTCGCATTGTTCGCATACTTGTTGGCCAGATCCTCGGCTTTTTCTGGCTTGGATCCCGTAGTAATGTGGTACCACACTGTCAAAAAAAGCTGGTTCCGATTAGTATTTTAGAGGATAACGCTGGTTATGTCTGGGTTAGTTCTGGTATTTGCAATCATCTGGCTCATACTTTCGCGTTCTTCACATACTTGTTGGGCAGATCCTGGGTTTTTTCTGGTTTGGATCATGTAGTAATGTGGTACCACACTGAAACAGACAAAATGAGCTGCTTCCGATTAATAGTTTGGAGGATAACGCTGGTTACGTTTGGGTTAGTTCTGGTATTAGCAATTATCTGGCTCGTACTTTCGCATTTTTCGCTTACTACCGGGCAGATCCTGGGTTTTTTGTGGTTTGGATACCGTCGTAATGTGGTTCCACACCGAAAGAGTCAATTAAACCTGGTAGCGATTAATATTTTACAGGATAACGCCGGTTAAGTCTTGGTTAGTTCTAGTCTTTGCCGTCGTCTGTCTCATACTTTCGCATTTTTCGCATACTTGTTGGCCAGATCCAGGGCTTTTTCTGGTTTGGATCGCGTACTAATGCGGTACCACACCGAAACAGTCAATTAAACCTGGTTGCGATTAATATTTTGGAGGACAACGCTGGTTATGTTTGGGTTAGTTCTGGTATTTGCAATCATCAGGCACATACGTTCGCATTTCTCGCATACTTGTTGGGCAGATCCTGGCCTTTTTCTGGCTTGGACCACGTAGTAATGCGGTACCACACCGAAACAGTCCATCATACCTGGTTGCGATTAATATATTGGAGGATAACGCCGGTTATGTCTGGGTTAGGCCTGGTATTTGCCCTCATCTGGCTCGTAATTTCGCATTTTTCGCATACTTGTTGGCCTGATCCTGGACTTTTTCTGGCTTTGACAACGCAGTAATGTGGTACCACACCGAAACAGTCAATTAATCCTGGTTGCGATTAATATTTTAGAGGATAACGCCGGTTATGTCTAGGTTAGGTCTGGTATTTGCTCTCATCTGGCTCGTCCTTTCGCATTTTTCGCATACTTGTTGGCCGGATCCTGGCCATTTTCTGGTTTGGATCACGTAGTAATGCGGTACCACACCGAAACAGTCAATTAAACCCGGTTGCGATTAATATTTTAGAGGATAACGCTGGTTACGTTTGGGTTAGTTCTGGTATTAGCAATCATCTGGCGCGTACTTTCGCATTTTTGGCATACTTGTTGGCCTGATCCTGGCCTTTTCCCGGCTAGGACCACGTAGTATTGTGGTACCACACCGAAACAGTCAGCTATACCTGGTTCCGATTAATATTTTAGAGGAAAGCGCCGGTTATGTCTGGGTTAGTTCTGGCATTTGCCCTCATCTGTCTCATACTTTCGCGTTTTTCGCATACTTGTTGGCCAGATCCTGGCCTTTTTCTGGTTTGGATCACGTAGTAATGTGGTGCGACACTGAAACAGTCAATAAAAGCTGGTTCCGATTAATAGTTTGGAGGTTAACGCTGGTTATGTTTGGGTTAGTTCTGGTATTAGCAATCATCTGGCTCGTACTTTCGCATTTTTCGCATACTTCTTTTTCAGATCCTGGCCTTTTTCTGGCTTGGACCACGTAGTAATGCGGTACCGCACCGAAACAGTCAATCAAACCTGGTTGCGATTAATATTTTAGAGGATAACGCCGGTTACGTCTCGGTTTGGTCTGGGATTTGCAATCATCTGGCTCGTACTTTCGCAATTTTCGCATACTGTCTGGCCAGAACTCGGGTTTTTTCTGGTTTGGATCGCGTACTAATGCGTTACCACACTGAAACAGTCCATGAAACCTGGTTTCGATCTATATTTTTGAGGATAGCACATGTTAGGTCTGGTTTAGGTCTTGGATTTGCCCGCATCGTACTTTCGTATTCTTCACATACTTGTTGAAGAGACCTTGGGTTTCTACTAGTTTGGATCAGGCAGTAATGTGGTATCACACTGAAATAGCCGATTAACCCTTGTCACGATGAACATTTTTGAGGATAACGCCGGTTAGGTCTCGGTTAGGTGTCGGATTTGCCCTCATCAGGCTCATACTTTCGCATATTTCTCATACTTGTTGGCCTGATCCTTGGCTTTTTCTGGTATGGATCACGTAGTAATGTGGTACCACACTGATACAGTCGACTAAACATGGTCTCGATCAATATTTTAGAGGATAACGCATGTTAGGTCTGGGTTAGGTCTGGAATTTGCTCACATCAGTCTCATACCTTCGCATTCATCACACACTTGTTGAAGAGATCCTGGGTTTTTTGTGGTTTGGATACCGTCGTAATGTGGTTCCACACCGAAACAGTCAATTAAACCTGGTTGCGATTAATATTTTACAGGATAACGCCGGTTAAGTCTTGGTTAGTTCTGGTATTTGTAATTATCTGGCTCACACTTTCGCGTTTTTCGCATACCTGTTGGGCAGATCCTGGGTTTTTTTCTGGTTTGGATCACGTAGTAATGCGTTACCACACCGAAACAGTCAATTAAAGCTGGATGCGATTAGTATTTTAGAGGATAACGCCGGTTATGTCTCGGTAAAGTCTGCGATTTGCCCTCATCTGGCTCGTACTTTCGCATTTCTCGCATAATAGTTGGCCAGATCCTGGGCTTTTTCTGGCTTGGATCACGTAGTAATGTGGTACCACACTGTCAGTAAAAGCTGGTTGCGATTAATATTTTAGAGGATAACGCTGGTTATGTCTGGGTTAGTTCTGGTATTTGCAATCATCTGGCTCATACTTTCGCGTTTTTCGAATTCTTGTTGGGCAGATCCTGGGCTTTTTCTGGTTTGGATCACGTAGTAATGTGGTACCACACTGTCAATAAAAGCTGGTTCCGATTAGTATTTTAGAAGATAACGCTGGTTACGTTTGGGTTATTTCTGGTATTTGCAATTATCTGGCTCACACTTTCGCGTTTTTCGCATACTTGTTGGGCAGATCCTGGGTTTTTTCTGGTTTGGATCACGTAGTAATGTGGTTCCACACTGAAACAGTCAATTAATACTGGTTGCGATTAATATTTTGGAGGATAACGCCGGTTATGTCTGGATTAGGTCTGGTATTTGCCCTCATCTGGCACGTACTTTCGCATTTTTCGCATACATGATGGCCAGATCCTGGCCTTTTTCTGTCTTGGACCACGTAGTAACGCGATACCACACCGAAACAGTATATTAAACCTGGTTGTGATTAATATTTTTGAGGAAAACGCCGGTTATGTCTGGGTTAGTCATGGTATTTGCCCTCATCTGGCTCGTACTTTCGCATTTTTCGCATACTTGTTGGCCAGATCCTGGCCTCTTTCTGGCTTTGACAACGCAGCAATGTGGCACCACACTGAAACAGTCAATTAAACCTGGTTCCGATTAATATTTTAGAGGATAACACTGGTTATGTCTGGGTTAGTTCTGGTATTTGCTATCATCTGGCTCATACTTTCGCGTTTTTCGCATACTTGTTGGACAGATCCTGGGTTTTTTCTGGTTTGGATAACGTAGTAATGTGGTACCACACTGAAACAGTCAATAAAGGCTGGTTCCGATTAGTATTTTAGAGGATAACGCCGGTTATGACTGGGTTAGGTCTGGTATTTGACCTGATCTGGCTCGTACTTTCGCATTTTTCACTTACTTGTTGGTCAGATCTCGGGTATTTTGTGGTTTGGATCCCGTCGTAATGTGGTTCCACACCGAAACAGTCAGTTAAACCTGGTTGCGATTAATATTTTGGAGGATAACGCTGGTTACGTTTGGGTTAGTTCCGGTATTAGCAATCATCTGGCTCGTACTTTCGCATTTTTCGCATACTTCTTTTTCAGATCCTGGCCTTTTTCAGGCTTGGACCACTTAGTAATGTGGTACCACACCGAAACAGTCAGTTAAACCTGGTTGCGATTAATATTTTAGAGGATAACGCCGGGTATGTCTAGGTTAGGTCTGGTATTTGCAATCATCTGGCTAATACTTTCGCACTTTTCGCATACTTGTTGGCCAGATCATGGCCTTTTTCTGGCTTGGACCACGTAGTAATGTGGTTCCACACTGAAACAGTCAATTAATACTGGTTGCGATTAATATTTTGGAGGATAACGCCGGTTATGTCTGGATTAGGTCTGGTATTTGCCCTCATCTGGCACGTACTTTCGCATTTTTCGCATACATGATGGCCAGATCCTGGCCTTTTTCTGTCTTGGACCACGTAGTAACGCGATACCACACCGAAACAGTATATTAAACCTGGTTGTGATTAATATTTTTGAGGAAAACGCCGGTTATGTCTGGGTTAGTTCTGGCATTTGCCCTCATCTGTCTCATACTTTCGCGTTTTTCGCATACTTGTTGGCCAGATCCTGGCCTTTTTCTGGTTTGGATCACGTAGTAATGTGGTGCCACACTGAAACAGTCAATAAAAGCTGGTTCCGATTAATAGTTTGGAGGTTAACGCTGGTTATGTTTGGGTTAGTTCTGGTATTAGCAATCATCTGGCTCGTACTTTCGCATTTTTCGCATACTTCTTTTTCAGATCCTGGCCTTTTTCTGGCTTGGACCACGTAGTAATGCGGTACCGCACCGAAACAGTCAATCAAACCTGGTTGCGATTAATATTTTAGAGGATAACGCCGGTTACGTCTCGGTTTGGTCTGGGATTTGCAATCATCTGGCTCGTACTTTCGCAATTTTCGCATACTGTCTGGCCAGAACTCGGGTTTTTTCTGGTTTGGATCGCGTACTAATGCGTTACCACACTGAAACAGTCCATGAAACCTGGTTTCGATCTATATTTTTGAGGATAGCACATGTTAGGTCTGGTTTAGGTCTTGGATTTGCCCGCATCGTACTTTCGTATTCTTCACATACTTGTTGAAGAGACCTTGGGTTTCTACTGGTTTGGATCAGGCAGTAATGTGGTATCACACTGAAATAGCCGATTAACCCTTGTCACGATGAACATTTTTGAGGATAACGCCGGTTAGGTCTCGGTTAGGTGTCGGATTTGCCCTCATCAGGCTCATGCTTTCGCATATTTCTCATACTTGTTAGCCAGATCCTTTGCTTTTTCTGAATTGGGAGACACATAAATGTGGTGCCACACGGAAACAGTCGATTAAACCTGGTTTCGATCAATATTTTTGAGGATAACGCATGTTAGGTCTGGGTTAGGTCTAGGATTTGCCCTCATAAGGCTCATACTTTCGCATATTTCTCATACTTGTTGGCCTGATCCTTGGCTTTTTCTGGTATGGATCACGTAGTAATGTGGTACCACACTGAAACAGTCGACTAAACATGGTCTCGATCAATATTTTAGAGGATAACGCATGTTAGGTCTGGGTTAGGTCTGGAATTTGCTCTCATCAGTCTCATACCTTCGCATTCATCACACACTTGTTGAAGAGATCCTGGGTTTTTTGTGGTTTGGATACCGTCGTAATGTGGTTCCACACCGAAACAGTCAATTAAACCTGGTTGCGATTAATATTTTACAGGATAACGCCGGTTAAGTCTTGGTTAGTTCTGGTATTTGTAATTATCTGGCTCACACTTTCGCGTTTTTCGCATACCTGTTGGGCAGATCCTGGGTTTTTTTCTGGTTTGGATCACGTAGTAATGCGTTACCACACCGAAACAGTCAATTAAAGCTGGATGCGATTAGTATTTTAGAGGATAACGCCGGTTATGTCTCGGTAAAGTCTGCGATTTGCCCTCATCTGGCTCGTACTTTCGCATTTCTCGCATAATAGTTGGCCAGATCCTGGGCTTTTTCTGGCTTGGATCACGTAGTAATGTGGTACCACACTGTCAGTAAAAGCTGGTTCCGATTAGTATTTTAGAGGATAACGCTGGTTATGTCTGGGTTAGTTCTGGTATTTGCAATCATCTGGCTCATACTTTCGCGTTTTTCGAATTCTTGTTGGCCAGATCCTGGGTTTTTTCTGGTTTGGATCACGTAGTAATGTGGTACCACACTGAAACAGTCAATAAAAGCTCCGATTATTAGTTTGGAGGATAACGCTGGTAACGTGTGGTTTAGTTCTGGTATTTGCAATCATCTGGCTCATATTTTCGCGTTTTTCGCATACTTGTTGGCCGGATCCTGGCCTTTTTCTGGTTTGGATCACGTAGTAATGCGGTACCACACTGAAACAATCAATAAAACCTGGTTGCGATTAATATTTTGGAGGATAACGCCGGTTATGTCTGGATTAGGTCTGGTATTTGCCCTCATCTTGCTCGTACTTTCGCGTTTTTCGCACACTTGTTGGACAGATCCTGGGTTTTTTCTGGTTTGGATAACGTAGTAGTGTGGTACCACACTGAAACAGTCAATAAAGGCTGGTTCCGATTAGTATTTTAGAGGATGACGCCGGTTATGACTGGGTTAGGTCTGGTATTTGACCTCATCTGGCTCGTACTTTCACGTTTCTCGTATACTAGTTGGCCAGATCCTGGGCTTCTTCTGGTTTGGATCACGTAGTAACGCGGTACCACACCGAAGCAGTCAATCAAACCAGGTTGCGATTAATACTTTAGAGGATAACGCAGGTTATGTCTGGGTTAGGTCTGGTATTTGCCCCCATCTAGCTCGTACTTTCACGTTTTTCGCATACTTGTTGGACAGATCCTGGGTTTTTTCTGGTTTGGATCACGTAGTAACGCAGTACCACACCGAAACAGTGAATTAATACTGGTTGCGATTAATATTTTAGAGGATAACGCTGGTTATGTCTGGGTTAGTTCTGGTATTTGCTATCATCTGGCTCATACATTCGCGTTTTTCGCATACTTGATGGGCAGATCCTGGGTTTTTTCTGATTCGGATAACGTAGTAATGTGGTACCACACTGAAACAGTCAATAAAAGCTGGTTCTTTCGCATTTTTCGCATACTTGTTGGCCAGATCCTGGCCTTTTTCTGGCTTTGACAACGTAGTAATGTGGTACCACACTGAAACAGCCAATTAAACCAGGTTGCGATTAATATTTTAGAGGATAACGCCGGTTATGTCTGGGTTACGTCTGGTATTTGCAATCATCTGGCTCATACTTTCGCGTTCTTCACATACTTGTTGGGCAGATCCTGGGTTTTTTCTGGTTTGGATCATGTAGTAATGTGGTACCACACCGAAACAGTCAACTAAACCTGGTTGCGATTAATATTTTATAGGATAACGCCGGTTATGTCTCGGTTAAGTCTGGGATATGCCCTCATCTGGCTCGTACCTTCGCATTGTTCGCATACTTGTTGGCCAGATCCTCGGCTTTTTCTGGCTTGGATCCCGTAGTAATGTGGTACCACACTGTCAAAAAAAGCTGGTTCCGATTAGTATTTTAGAGGATAACGCTGGTTATGTCTGGGTTAGTTCTGGTATTTGCAATCATCTGGCTCATACTTTCGCGTTCTTCACATACTTGTTGGGCAGATCCTGGGTTTTTTCTGGTTTGGATCATGTAGTAATGTGGTACCACACTGAAACAGACAAAATGAGCTGCTTCCGATTAATAGTTTGGAGGATAACGCTGGTTACGTTTGGGTTAGTTCTGGTATTAGCAATTATCTGGCTCGTACTTTCGCATTTTTCGCTTACTACCGGGCAGATCCTGGGTTTTTTGTGGTTTGGATACCGTCGTAATGTGGTTCCACACCGAAAGAGTCAATTAAACCTGGTAGCGATTAATATTTTACAGGATAACGCCGGTTAAGTCTTGGTTAGTTCTAGTCTTTGCCGTCGTCTGTCTCATACTTTCGCATTTTTCGCATACTTGTTGGCCAGATCCAGGGCTTTTTCTGGTTTGGATCGCGTACTAATGCGGTACCACACCGAAACAGTCAATTAAACCTGGTTGCGATTAATATTTTGGAGGACAACGCTGGTTATGTTTGGGTTAGTTCTGGTATTTGCAATCATCAGGCACATACGTTCGCATTTCTCGCATACTTGTTGGGCAGATCCTGGCCTTTTTCTGGCTTGGACCACGTAGTAATGCGGTACCACACCGAAACAGTCCATCATACCTGGTTGCGATTAATATATTGGAGGATAACGCCGGTTATGTCTGGGTTAGGCCTGGTATTTGCCCTCATCTGGCTCGTAATTTCGCATTTTTCGCATACTTGTTGGCCTGATCCTGGACTTTTTCTGGCTTTGACAACGCAGTAATGTGGTACCACACCGAAACAGTCAATTAATCCTGGTTGCGATTAATATTTTAGAGGATAACGCCGGTTATGTCTAGGTTAGGTCTGGTATTTGCTCTCATCTGGCTCGTCCTTTCGCATTTTTCGCATACTTGTTGGCCGGATCCTGGCCATTTTCTGGTTTGGATCACGTAGTAATGCGGTACCACACCGAAACAGTCAATTAAACCCGGTTGCGATTAATATTTTAGAGGATAACGCTGGTTACGTTTGGGTTAGTTCTGGTATTAGCAATCATCTGGCGCGTACTTTCGCATTTTTGGCATACTTGTTGGCCTGATCCTGGCCTTTTCCCGGCTAGGACCACGTAGTATTGTGGTACCACACCGAAACAGTCAGCTATACCTGGTTCCGATTAATATTTTAGAGGAAAGCGCCGGTTATGTCTGGGTTAGTTCTGGCATTTGCCCTCATCTGTCTCATACTTTCGCGTTTTTCGCATACTTGTTGGCCAGATCCTGGCCTTTTTCTGGTTTGGATCACGTAGTAATGTGGTGCGACACTGAAACAGTCAATAAAAGCTGGTTCCGATTAATAGTTTGGAGGTTAACGCTGGTTATGTTTGGGTTAGTTCTGGTATTAGCAATCATCTGGCTCGTACTTTCGCATTTTTCGCATACTTCTTTTTCAGATCCTGGCCTTTTTCTGGCTTGGACCACGTAGTAATGCGGTACCGCACCGAAACAGTCAATCAAACCTGGTTGCGATTAATATTTTAGAGGATAACGCCGGTTACGTCTCGGTTTGGTCTGGGATTTGCAATCATCTGGCTCGTACTTTCGCAATTTTCGCATACTGTCTGGCCAGAACTCGGGTTTTTTCTGGTTTGGATCGCGTACTAATGCGTTACCACACTGAAACAGTCCATGAAACCTGGTTTCGATCTATATTTTTGAGGATAGCACATGTTAGGTCTGGTTTAGGTCTTGGATTTGCCCGCATCGTACTTTCGTATTCTTCACATACTTGTTGAAGAGACCTTGGGTTTCTACTAGTTTGGATCAGGCAGTAATGTGGTATCACACTGAAATAGCCGATTAACCCTTGTCACGATGAACATTTTTGAGGATAACGCCGGTTAGGTCTCGGTTAGGTGTCGGATTTGCCCTCATCAGGCTCATACTTTCGCATATTTCTCATACTTGTTGGCCTGATCCTTGGCTTTTTCTGGTATGGATCACGTAGTAATGTGGTACCACACTGATACAGTCGACTAAACATGGTCTCGATCAATATTTTAGAGGATAACGCATGTTAGGTCTGGGTTAGGTCTGGAATTTGCTCACATCAGTCTCATACCTTCGCATTCATCACACACTTGTTGAAGAGATCCTGGGTTTTTTGTGGTTTGGATACCGTCGTAATGTGGTTCCACACCGAAACAGTCAATTAAACCTGGTTGCGATTAATATTTTACAGGATAACGCCGGTTAAGTCTTGGTTAGTTCTGGTATTTGTAATTATCTGGCTCACACTTTCGCGTTTTTCGCATACCTGTTGGGCAGATCCTGGGTTTTTTTCTGGTTTGGATCACGTAGTAATGCGTTACCACACCGAAACAGTCAATTAAAGCTGGATGCGATTAGTATTTTAGAGGATAACGCCGGTTATGTCTCGGTAAAGTCTGCGATTTGCCCTCATCTGGCTCGTACTTTCGCATTTCTCGCATAATAGTTGGCCAGATCCTGGGCTTTTTCTGGCTTGGATCACGTAGTAATGTGGTACCACACTGTCAGTAAAAGCTGGTTCCGATTAGTATTTTAGAGGATAACGCTGGTTATGTCTGGGTTAGTTCTGGTATTTGCAATCATCTGGCTCATACTTTCGCGTTTTTCGAATTCTTGTTGGGCAGATCCTGGGCTTTTTCTGGTTTGGATCACGTAGTAATGTGGTACCACACTGTCAATAAAAGCTGGTTCCGATTAGTATTTTAGAAGATAACGCTGGTTACGTTTGGGTTATTTCTGGTATTTGCAATTATCTGGCTCACACTTTCGCGTTTTTCGCATACTTGTTGGGCAGATCCTGGGTTTTTTCTGGTTTGGATCACGTAGTAATGTGGTTCCACACTGAAACAGTCAATTAATACTGGTTGCGATTAATATTTTGGAGGATAACGCCGGTTATGTCTGGATTAGGTCTGGTATTTGCCCTCATCTGGCACGTACTTTCGCATTTTTCGCATACATGATGGCCAGATCCTGGCCTTTTTCTGTCTTGGACCACGTAGTAACGCGATACCACACCGAAACAGTATATTAAACCTGGTTGTGATTAATATTTTTGAGGAAAACGCCGGTTATGTCTGGGTTAGTCATGGTATTTGCCCTCATCTGGCTCGTACTTTCGCATTTTTCGCATACTTGTTGGCCAGATCCTGGCCTCTTTCTGGCTTTGACAACGCAGCAATGTGGCACCACACTGAAACAGTCAATTAAACCTGGTTCCGATTAATATTTTAGAGGATAACACTGGTTATGTCTGGGTTAGTTCTGGTATTTGCTATCATCTGGCTCATACTTTCGCGTTTTTCGCATACTTGTTGGACAGATCCTGGGTTTTTTCTGGTTTGGATAACGTAGTAATGTGGTACCACACTGAAACAGTCAATAAAGGCTGGTTCCGATTAGTATTTTAGAGGATAACGCCGGTTATGACTGGGTTAGGTCTGGTATTTGACCTGATCTGGCTCGTACTTTCGCATTTTTCACTTACTTGTTGGTCAGATCTCGGGTTTTTTGTGGTTTGGATCCCGTCGTAATGTGGTTCCACACCGAAACAGTCAGTTAAACCTGGTTGCGATTAATATTTTGGAGGATAACGCTGGTTACGTTTGGGTTAGTTCCGGTATTAGCAATCATCTGGCTCGTACTTTCGCATTTTTCGCATACTTCTTTTTCAGATCCTGGCCTTTTTCAGGCTTGGACCACTTAGTAATGTGGTACCACACCGAAACAGTCAGTTAAACCTGGTTGCGATTAATATTTTAGAGGATAACGCCGGGTATGTCTAGGTTAGGTCTGGTATTTGCAATCATCTGGCTAATACTTTCGCACTTTTCGCATACTTGTTGGCCAGATCATGGCCTTTTTCTGGCTTGGACCACGTAGTAATGTGGTTCCACACTGAAACAGTCAATTAATACTGGTTGCGATTAATATTTTGGAGGATAACGCCGGTTATGTCTGGATTAGGTCTGGTATTTGCCCTCATCTGGCACGTACTTTCGCATTTTTCGCATACATGATGGCCAGATCCTGGCCTTTTTCTGTCTTGGACCACGTAGTAACGCGATACCACACCGAAACAGTATATTAAACCTGGTTGTGATTAATATTTTTGAGGAAAACGCCGGTTATGTCTGGGTTAGTTCTGGCATTTGCCCTCATCTGTCTCATACTTTCGCGTTTTTCGCATACTTGTTGGCCAGATCCTGGCCTTTTTCTGGTTTGGATCACGTAGTAATGTGGTGCCACACTGAAACAGTCAATAAAAGCTGGTTCCGATTAATAGTTTGGAGGTTAACGCTGGTTATGTTTGGGTTAGTTCTGGTATTAGCAATCATCTGGCTCGTACTTTCGCATTTTTCGCATACTTCTTTTTCAGATCCTGGCCTTTTTCTGGCTTGGACCACGTAGTAATGCGGTACCGCACCGAAACAGTCAATCAAACCTGGTTGCGATTAATATTTTAGAGGATAACGCCGGTTACGTCTCGGTTTGGTCTGGGATTTGCAATCATCTGGCTCGTACTTTCGCAATTTTCGCATACTGTCTGGCCAGAACTCGGGTTTTTTCTGGTTTGGATCGCGTACTAATGCGTTACCACACTGAAACAGTCCATGAAACCTGGTTTCGATCTATATTTTTGAGGATAGCACATGTTAGGTCTGGTTTAGGTCTTGGATTTGCCCGCATCGTACTTTCGTATTCTTCACATACTTGTTGAAGAGACCTTGGGTTTCTACTGGTTTGGATCAGGCAGTAATGTGGTATCACACTGAAATAGCCGATTAACCCTTGTCACGATGAACATTTTTGAGGATAACGCCGGTTAGGTCTCGGTTAGATGTCGGATTTGCCCTCATCAGGCTCATGCTTTCGCATATTTCTCATACTTGTTAGCCAGATCCTTTGCTTTTTCTGAATTGGGAGACACATAAATGTGGTGCCACACGGAAACAGTCGATTAAACCTGGTTTCGATCAATATTTTTGAGGATAACGCATGTTAGGTCTGGGTTAGGTCTAGGATTTGCCCTCATAAGGCTCATACTTTCGCATATTTCTCATACTTGTTGGCCTGATCCTTGGCTTTTTCTGGTATGGATCACGTAGTAATGTGGTACCACACTGAAACAGTCGACTAAACATGGTCTCGATCAATATTTTAGAGGATAACGCATGTTAGGTCTGGGTTAGGTCTGGAATTTGCTCTCATCAGTCTCATACCTTCGCATTCATCACACACTTGTTGAAGAGATCCTGGGTTTTTTGTGGTTTGGATACCGTCGTAATGTGGTTCCACACCGAAACAGTCAATTAAACCTGGTTGCGATTAATATTTTACAGGATAACGCCGGTTAAGTCTTGGTTAGTTCTGGTATTTGTAATTATCTGGCTCACACTTTCGCGTTTTTCGCATACCTGTTGGGCAGATCCTGGGTTTTTTTCTGGTTTGGATCACGTAGTAATGCGTTACCACACCGAAACAGTCAATTAAAGCTGGATGCGATTAGTATTTTAGAGGATAACGCCGGTTATGTCTCGGTAAAGTCTGCGATTTGCCCTCATCTGGCTCGTACTTTCGCATTTCTCGCATAATAGTTGGCCAGATCCTGGGCTTTTTCTGGCTTGGATCACGTAGTAATGTGGTACCACACTGTCAGTAAAAGCTGGTTCCGATTAGTATTTTAGAGGATAACGCTGGTTATGTCTGGGTTAGTTCTGGTATTTGCAATCATCTGGCTCATACTTTCGCGTTTTTCGAATTCTTGTTGGCCAGATCCTGGGCTTTTTCTGGTTTGGATCACGTAGTAATGTGGTACCACACTGTCAATAAAAGCTGGTTCCGATTAGTATTTTAGAAGATAACGCTGGTTACGTTTGGGTTATTTCTGGTATTTGCAATTATCTGGCTCACACTTTCGCGTTTTTCGCATACTTGTTGGGCAGATCCTGGGTTTTTTCTGGTTTGGATCACGTAGTAATGTGGTTCCACACTGAAACAGTCAATTAATACTGGTTGCGATTAATATTTTGGAGGATAACGCCGGTTATGTCTGGATTAGGTCTGGTATTTGCCCTCATCTGGCACGTACTTTCGCATTTTTCGCATACATGATGGCCAGATCCTGGCCTTTTTCTGTCTTGGACCACGTAGTAACGCGATACCACACCGAAACAGTATATTAAACCTGGTTGTGATTAATATTTTTGAGGAAAACGCCGGTTATGTCTGGGTTAGTCATGGTATTTGCCCTCATCTGGCTCGTACTTTCGCATTTTTCGCATACTTGTTGGCCAGATCCTGGCCTCTTTCTGGCTTTGACAACGCAGCAATGTGGCACCACACTGAAACAGTCAATTAAACCTGGTTCCGATTAATATTTTAGAGGATAACACTGGTTATGTCTGGGTTAGTTCTGGTATTTGCTATCATCTGGCTCATACTTTCGCGTTTTTCGCATACTTGTTGGACAGATCCTGGGTTTTTTCTGGTTTGGATAACGTAGTAATGTGGTACCACACTGAAACAGTCAATAAAGGCTGGTTCCGATTAGTATTTTAGAGGATAACGCCGGTTATGACTGGGTTAGGTCTGGTATTTGACCTGATCTGGCTCGTACTTTCGCATTTTTCACTTACTTGTTGGTCAGATCTCGGGTTTTTTGTGGTTTGGATCCCGTCGTAATGTGGTTCCACAACGAAACAGTCAGTTAACCCTGGTTGCGATTAATATTTTGGAGGATAACGCTGGTTACGTTTGGGTTAGTTCCGGTATTAGCAATCATCTGGCTCGTACTTTCGCATTTTTCGCATACTTCTTTTTCAGATCCTGGCCTTTTTCAGGCTTGGACCACTTAGTAATGTGGTACCACACCGAAACAGTCAGTTAAACCTGGTTGCGATTAATATTTTAGAGGATAACGCCGGGTATGTCTAGGTTAGGTCTGGTATTTGCAATCATCTGGCTAATACTTTCGCACTTTTCGCATACTTGTTGGCCAGATCCTGGCCTTTTTCTGGCTTGGACCACGTAGTAATGTGGTACCACACTGAAACAGTCAATTAAACCTGGTTCCGATTAATATTTTAGAGGATAACGCCGGTTATGTCTAGGTTAGGTCTGGTATTTACCCTCATCTGGCTCGTACTATCGCACTTTTCGCTTACTTGTTGCCCAGATCCTGCCCTTTTTCTGCTTTGGAACACGTAGTAATGCGGTACCACACCGAAACTGTCAACTAAACCTGGTTGCGATTAATATTTTAGAGGATAACGCCGGTTATGTCTCGGTTAGGTCGGGGATATGCCCTCATCTGGCTCGAACCTTCGCATTGTTCGCATACTTGTTGGCCAGATCCTGGGCTTTTTCTGGCTTGGATCACGTAGTAATGTGGTACCACACTGTCAATAAAAGCTGGTTCCGATTAGTATTTTAGAGGATAACGCTGGTTATGTCTGGGTTAGTTCTGGTATTTGCAATCATCTGGCTCATACTTTAGCGTTTTTCGCATACTTGTTGGCCAGATCCTGTGTTTTTTCTGGTTTGGATCTCGTAGTAACGCGGTACCACACCGAAGCAGTCAATTAATCCTGGTTGCGATTATTATTTTAGAGGTTAACGCCGGTTATGTCTCGGTTAGATCTGGGATATGCCCTCATCTGGCTCGTACCTTCGCACTTTTTGCATACTTGTTGGCCAGAACCTGGCCTTTTTCCGGCTTGGACCACGTAGTAATGTGGTACCACACTGAAGCAGTCAATAAAAGCTGGTTCCGATTAATAGTTTGGAGGTTAACGCTGGTTATGTTTGGGTTAGTTCTGGTATTAGCAATCATCTGGCTCGTGCTTTCGCATTTTTCGCTTACTTGTTGGCCAGATCTCGGGTTTTTTGTGGTTTGGATCCCGTCGTAATGTGGTACCACACTGAAACAGTCTATTAAACCTGGTTCCGATTAATATTTTAGAGGATAGCGCAGGTTATGTCTGGGTTAGGTCTGGGATTTGCCATCATCTGGCTCGTGCTTTCGTATTTTTCGCATACTTGTTGGCCAGATCCTAGGGTTTTTCTTGTTTGGATCACGTACTAATGTATTACCACACTGGAACAGTCAATAAAAGCTGGCTCCGAATAGTACTTTAGAGGATAACGCTGGTTATGTCTAGATTAGTTCTGGTATTTGCCCTCATCTGGCTCCTTCTTTCGCATTTTTCGCATACTTGTTGGCCAGATTCTGGCCTTTTTCAGGCTTGGACCACTTAGTAATGTAGTACCACACCGAAACAGTCAGTTAAACCTGGTTGCGATTAATATTTTACAGGATAACGCCGGGTATGTCTAGGTTAGGTCTGGTATTTGCAATCACCTGGCTAATACTTTCGCACTTTTCGCATACTTGTTGGCCAGATCCTGGGTTTTTTCTGGTTTGGACCACGTAGTAATGCGGTACCGCACCGAAACAGTCAATCAAACCTGGTTCCGATTAATATTTTAGAGGATAGCGCAGGTTATGTCTGGGTTAGGTCTGGTATTTGCCCTCATCTGGCACGTACTTACGCATTTTTCGCATACTTGTTGGCCAGATCCTGGCCTTTTTCTGGCTTTGACAACGTAGTAATGTGGTACCACACTGAAACAGTCAATCAAACCTGGTTCCGATTAATATTTTAGAGGATAACGCCGGTTACGTCTCGGTTTGGTCTGGGATTTGCAATCATCTGGCTCGTACTTTCGCAATTTTCGCTTACTTTTTGGCCAGAACTCGGGTTTTTTGTGGTTTGGATTCCGTCGTTATGTGGTACCTCACTGGAACAGTCAATTAAACCTTGTTTCGATTAATATTTTAGAGGATAACGCAGGTTATTTCTGGGTTAGGTCTGGTATTTGCCCTCATCTGGCTCGTGCTTTCGCATTTTTCGCTTACTTGTTGGCCAGATCTCGGGTTTTTTGTGGTTTGGATCCCGTCGTAATGTGGTACCACACTGAAACAGTCTATTAAACCTGGTTCCGATTAATATTTTGGAGGATAGCGCAGGTTATGTCTGGGTTAGGTCTGGTATTTGCCCTTATCTGGCACGTACTTACGCATTTTTCGCATACTTGTTGGCCAGATCCTGGCCATTTTCTGGCTTTGACAACGTAGTAATGTGGTACCACACTGAAACAGTCAATTAAACCAGGTTGCGATTAATATTTTAGAGGATAACGCCGGTTATGTCTGGGATACGTCTGGTATTTGCCCTCATCTGGCTCGTGCTTTCGCATTTTTCGCTTACTTGTTGGCCAGATCTCGGGTTTTTTGTGGTTTGGATCCCGTCGTAATGTGGTACCACACTGAAACAGTCAATTAAACCTGGTTCCGATTAATATTTTAGAGGATAACGCCGGTTATGTCTAGGTTAGTTCTGGTATTTGCAATCATCAGGCACATACGTTCGCATTTCTCGCATACTTGTTGGGCAGATCCTGGCCTTTTTCTGGCTTGGACCACGTAGTAATGCGGTACCACACCGAAACAGTCAATCATACCTGGTTGCGATTATTATTTTAGAGGATAACGCTGGTTATGTCTAGATTAGTTTTGGTATTTGCAATCATCTGGCTCACACTTTCGCGTTTTTCGCATACTTGTTGGGCAGATCCTGGGTCTTTTCTGGTTTGGATCATGTAGTAATGTGGTACCACACTGAAACAGTCAATGTGAGCTGCTTCCGATTAATAGTTTGGAGGATAACGCTGGTTACGTTTGGGTTAGTTCTGGTATTAGCAACCATCTGGCTCGTACTTTCGCATTTTTCGCATACTTGCTGGCCAGATCCTGGCCTTTTTCTGGCTTGGACCATGTAGTAATGTGGTACCACACTGAAACAGTCAATTAAACCTGGTTGCGATTAATATTTTAGAGGATAACGCCGGTTACGTCTTGGTTAGGTCTGGTATTTGCCATCATCTGGCTCGTACATTCGCATTGTTCGCATACTTGTTGGCCAGATCCTGGGCTTTTTCTTGCTTGGATCACGTAGTAATGTGGTACCACACTGTCAATAAAAGCTGGTTCCGATTAGTATTTTAGAGGATAACGCAGGTTATGTCTGGGTTAGTTCTGGTATTTGCAATCATCTGGCTCATACTTTCGCGTTTTTCGCATACTTGCTGGGCAGATCCTGGGGTATTTCTGGTTTGGATCACGAATTAATGCGGTACCTCACCGAAACAGTCAAATAAACCTGGTTGCGATTAATATTTTAGAGGATAACGCCGGTTATGTCTGGGTTAGGTCTGGTATTTGCCCTCATCTGGCTCGTACTTTCGCATTTTTCGCATACTTGTTGACCACATCCTGGGATATTTCTGGTTTGGATCACGTATTAATGCGGAACCTCACCGAAACAGTCAACTAAACCTGGTTGCGATTAATATTTTAGAGGATAACGCCAGTTACGTCTTGGTTAGGTCTGGTATTTGCCATCATCTGGCTCGTACATTCGCATTGTTCGCATACTTGTTGGCCAGATCCTGGGCTTTTCCTGGCTTGGATCACGTAGTAATGTGGTACCACACTGTCAATAAAAGCTGGTTCCGATTAGTATTTTAGAGGATAACGCTGGTTATGTCTGGGTTAGTTCTGGTATTTGCAATCATCTGGCTCGAACTTTCGCAATTTTGGCATACTTATTGGCCAGGTCTTGGCCTTTTCCCGGCTAGGACCACGTAGTAATGTGGTACCACACCGATACAGTCAGTTATACCCGGTTGCGATTAATATTTGTCAGGATATCGCCGGTTATGTCTGGGTTAGTCCTGGTATTTCCAACCATCTGGCTCATACTATTGCATTATTCGCTTGCTTGTCGGGCAGCTCCTGGGTTTCTTGTGGTTTGGATACCGTCGTAATGTGGTTCCACACCGAAGCAGTCAATTAAACCTGGTTGCGATTAATATTATGCAAGATAACGCCGGTTAAGTCTTGGTTAGTTCTAGTATTTGCCGTCATCTGTCTCATACTAACACGTTTTTCGCATACTTGTTGGGCAGATCCTGGGTTTTTTCTGGTTTGGATTTCGTAGTAATGTGGTACCACACTGAAACAGTCAATAAAAGCTGGTTATTTCGCATTTTTCGCATACTTGTTGGCCAGAACCTGGCCTTTTTCTGGCTTTGACAACGCAGTAATGTGGTTCCACACCGAAACAGTCAATTAAACCCGGTTGCGAATAATATTTTTGAGGATAACGCTGGTTATGTCTGGGTTAGTTCTGGCATTTGCCCTCATCTGGCTCGTACATTCGCATTTTTCGCATACTTGCTGGCCAGATCCTGGCCTTTTTCTGGCTTGGACCACGTAGTAATGTGGTACCACACTGAAACAGTCAATTAAACCTGGTTGCGATTAATATTTTAGAGGATAGCGCCGGTTATGTCTCGGTTAGGTCTGGGATTTGCCATCATCTGGCTCGTGCTTTCGTATTTTTCGCATACTTGTTGGCCAGATCCTAGGCATTTTCTGGATTGGATCACGTACTAATGTGTTACCACACTGGAACTGTCAATAGAAACTGGTTCCGAATAGTATTTTAGAGGATAACGCTGGTTATGTCTAGATTAGTTCTGGTATTTGCCCTCATCTGGCTCGTACTTTCGCTTTTTTCACTTACTTGTTGGCCAGATCTCGGGTTTTTTGTGGTTTGGATCCCGTCGTAATGTGGTTCCACACCGAAACAGTCAATTAAACCTGGTTGCGATTAATATTTTGGAGGACAACGCTGGTTATGTTTGGGTTAGTTCTGGTATTTGCAATCATCAGGCACATACGTTCGCATTTCTCGCATACTTGTTAGGCAGATCCTGGCCTTTTTCTGGCTTGGACCACGTAGTAACGCGGTACCACACCGAAGCAGTCAATTAATCCTGGTTGCGATTATTATTTTAGAGGTTATCGCCGGTTATGTCTCGGTTAGATCTGGGATATGCCCTCATCTGGCTCGTAATTTCGCACTTTTTGCATACTTGTTGGCCAGAACCTGGCCTTTTTCCGGCTTGGACCACGTAGTAATGTGGTACCACACTGAAACAGTCAATAAAAGCTGGTTCCGATTAATAGTTTGGAGGTTAACGCTGGTTATGTTTGGGTTAGTTCTGGTATTAGCAATCATCTGGCTCGTACTTTCGCATTTTTCGCATACTTGTTGGCCAGATCTCGGGTTTTTTGTGGTTTGGATCCCGTCGTAATGTGGTTCCACACCGAAACAGTCAATCAAACCTGGTTGCGATTAATATTTTGGAGGACAACGCTGGTTATGTTTGTGTTAGTTCTGGTATTTGCAATCATCAGGCACATACGTTCGCATTTCTCGCATACTTGTTGGGCAGATCCTGGCATTTTTCTGGCTTGGACCACGTAGTAATGCGGTACCGCACTGAAACAGTCAATTAAACCTGTTTGCGATTAATATTTTTGAGGATAACGCCGGTTATGTCTGGGTTAGTTCTGGTATTTCCAACCATCCGGCTCATACTTTCGCATTTTTCGCTTACTTGCCGGGCAGATCCTGGGTTTTTTGTGGTTTGGATCACGTACTAATGCGGTACCACACCGAAACAGTCAATTAAACCTGGTTGCAATTAATATTTTAGAGGATACCGCCGGTTATGTCTCGGTTAGGTCTGGGATTTGCCATCATCTGGCTCGTGCTTTCGTATTTTTCGCATACTTGTTGGCCAGATCCTAGGCTTTTTCTGGTTTGGATCACGTACTAATGCGTTACCACACTGGAACAGTCAATAGAAGCTGATTCCGAATAGTATTTTAGAGGATAACGCTGGTTATGACTAGATTAGTTCTGGTATTTGCCCTCATCTGGCTCGTACTTTCGCATTTTTCACTTACTTGTTGACCAGATCTCGGGTTGTTTGTGGTTTGGATCCCGTCGTAATGTGGCTCCACACCGACACAGTCAATTAAACCCGGTTGCGATTAATATTTTGGAGGACAACGCTGGTTATGTTTGGGTTAGTTCTGGTATTTGCAATCATCAGGCACATACGTTCGCATTTCTCGCATACTTGTTGGGCAGATCCTGGCCTTTTTCTGGCTTGGACCACGTAGTAATGCGGTACCACACCGAAACAGTCAATCCTACCTGGTTGCGATTAATATATTTGACGATAACGCCGGTTATGTCTGGGTTAGGCCTGGTATTTGCCCTCATCTGGCTCGTAATTTCGCATTTTTCGCATACTTGTTGGCCTGATCCTGGCCTTTTTCTGGCTTCGACAACGCAGTAATGTGGCACCACACCGAAACAGTCAATTAATCCTGGTTGCGATTAATATTTTAGAGGATAACGCCGGTTATGTCTAGGTTAGGTCTGGTATTTGCTCTCATCTGGCTCGTCCTTTCGCATTTTTCGCATACTTGTTGGCCAGATCCTGGCCCTTTTCTGGTTTGGATCACGTAGTGTTGCGGTACCACACCGAAACAGTCAATTAAAGCTGGATGCGATTAGTATTATAGAGGATAACGCCGGTTATGTCTCGGTTAGGTCTGGGATTTGCCCTCATCTGGCTCGTACTTTCGCACATTTCGCGTACTTGTTGGCCAGATCCTGGGCTTTTTCTGGATTGGATCACGTAGTAATGTGGTACCACACTGTCAATAAAGGCTGGTTCCGATTAGTATTTTAGAGGATAACGCTGGTTATGTTTGGGTTAGTTCTGGTATTAGCAATCATCTGGCTCGTACTTTCGCATTTTTCGCATACCTGTTTTTCAGATCCTGGCCTTTTTCTGGCTTGGACCACGTAGTAATGCGGTACCGCACCGAAACAGTCAATCAAACCTGGTTGCGATAAATATTTTAGAGGATGACGCAGGTTATGTCTGGGTTAGGTCTGGTATTTGCCCTCATCTGGCACGTACTTACGCATTTTTCGCATACTTGTAGGCCAGATCCTGGGTTTTTTCTGGTTTGGATAACGTAGTAATGTGGTACCACACTGAAACAGTCAATAAAAGCTGGTTCTTTCGCATTTTTCGCATACTTGTTGGCCAGATCCGGGCCTTCTTCTGGCTTTGACAACGCAGTAATGTGGTTCCACACCGAAACAGTCAATTAAACCCGGTTGCGAATAATATTTTTGAGGATAACGCTGGTTATGTCTGGGTTAGTTCTGGCATTTGCCCTCATCTGTCTCATACTTTCGCGTTTTTCGCATACTTGTTGGCCTGATCCTGGCCTTTTTCTGGTTTGGATCACGTAGTAATGTGGTACCACACTGAAACAGTCAATTAAACCTGGTTGCGGTTAATATTTTTGAGGATAACGCCGGTTATGTCTGGGTTAGTTCTGGTATTTCCAACCATCCGGCTCATACTTTCGCATTTTTCGCTTACTTGCCGGGCAGATCCTGGGTTTTTTGTGGTTTGGATACCGTCGTAATGTGGTTCCACACCGAAACAGTCAATTAAACCTGGTTGCGATTAATATTTTACAGGATAACGCAGGTTATGTCTGGGTTAGGTCTGGGATTTGCCCTCATCTGGCTCCTACTTTCGCATTTTTCGCATACTTGCTGACCAGATCCTGGACTTTTTCTGGCTTGGACCACGTAGTAATGTGGTACCACACTGAAACAGTCAATCAAACCTGGTTCCGATTAATATTTTAGAGGAAAAAGCCGGTTATGTCTGGGTTAGTTCTGGCATTTGCCCTCATCTGTCTCATACTTTCGCGTTTTTCGCATACTTGTTGGCCTGATCCTGGCCTTTTTCTGGTTTGGATCACGTAGTAATGTGGTACCACACTGAAACAGTCAATTAAACCTGGTTGCGGTTAATATTTTTGAGGATAACGCCGGTTATGTCTGGGTTAGTTCTGGTATTTCCAACCATCCGGCTCATACTTTCGCATTTTTCGCTTACTTGCCGGGCAGATCCTGGGTTTTTTGTGGTTTGGATACCGTCGTAATGTGGTTCCACACCGAAACAGTCAATTAAACCTGGTTGCGATTAATATTTTACTGGATAACGCAGGTTATGTCTGGGTTAGGTTTGGGATTTGCCCTCATCTGGCTCGTACTTTCGCATTTTTCGCATACTTGCTGGCCAGATCCTGGCCTTTTTCTGGCTTGGACCACGTAGTAATGTGGTACCACACTGAAACAGTCAATTAAACCTGGTTGCGATTAATATTTTAGAGGATAACGCCGGTTATGTCTCGGTTAGGTCTGGGATTTGCCATCATCTGGCTCGTGCTTTCGTATTTTTCGCATACTTGTTGGCCAGATCCTAGGCATTTTCTGGATTGGAACACGTACTAATGTGTTACCACACTGGAACTCTCAATAGAAGCTGGTTGCGATTAATATTTTGGAGGACAACGCTGGTTATGTTTGGGTTAGTTCTGGTATTTGCAATCATCAGGCACATACGTTCGCATTTCTCGCATACTTGTTGGGCAGATCCTGGCCTTTTTCTGGCTTGGACCACGTAGTAATGCGGTACCACACCGAAACAGTCAATCATACCTGGTTGCGATTAATATATTGGAGGATAACGCCGGGTATGGGTGGGTTAGGTCTGGTATTTGCCCTCACCTGGCTCGTAATTTCGCATTTTTCGCATACTTGTTGGGCAGATCCTCGCCTTTTTCTGGCTTGGACCACGTAGTAATGCGGTGCCACACCGAAACAGTCAATTAATCCTGGTTGCGATTAATATTTTAGAGGATAACGCCGGTTTTGTCTAGGTTAGGTCTGGTATTTGCACTCATCTAGCTCGTCCTTTCGCATTTTCCGCATACTTGTTGGCCAGATACTGGCCCTTTTCTGGTTTGGATCACGTAGTAACGCGGTACCACACCGAAGCAGTCAATTAATCCTGGTTGCGATTATTATTTTAGAGGTTAACGCCGGTTATGTCTGGGTTAGATCTGGGATATGCCCTCATCTGGCTCGTACCTTCGCACTTTTTGCATACTTGTTGGCCAGAACCTGGCCTTTTTCCTGCTTGGACCACGTAGTAATGTGGTACCACACTGAAACAGTCAATAAAAGCTGGTTCCGATTAATAGTTTGGAGGTTAACGCTGGTTATGTTTGGGTTAGTTCTGGTATTAGCAATCATCTGGCTCGTACTTTCGCATTTTTCGCATACTTGTTTTTCAGATCCTGGCCTTATTCTGGCTTGGACCACGTAGTAATGCGGTACCGCACCGAAAGAGTCAATCAAACCTGGTTGCGATTAATATTTTAGAGGATAACTCCGGTTACGTCTCGGTTTGGTCTGGGATTTGCAATCATCTGGCTCGTACTTTTTTTTTTTTTTTTTTTTTTTTTTTTTGTCGTGGGGAAAATCTTCGAAAGACTCCCTCCCACCTCCTTGGGGAGAGGTGGGAGGGGTGTGTGGGATTCCCCGCGCCCGTACAACGACAGGCGCGGGACCTACCCACTAAAAACCCCACGGTGACCCTTCGGCACGCTTTGGGAGGATACCGGGAATCGCTCGAAGCATTCTTCCGGTATCCTCCCCGTGCCCGCGCTTTCGCGCCCATCCCCCGGGGGGACAATCGGTCCCCCCAGTAGACACACTGCCTCATAGCGGCGGGACGGGGCCACTCCATCCCGCCGCTATCCGTCCCGGGGCCGCGTTTAGTGGCGGCTGCGAGCCCCAACTCGCAACCGCCCGCGACCCCGTTTCCACCCCTCGGCGGCCGGGCGTTCATGGCCGCACCAGACCGCCGAGGGTGCCACCCCTTGCGTCGGACCGGTAGGGGGAGGCACTCCTACCCCCAACCGGTCCGACCCGGCGCCGCCTGGCGGGAGGAGGGTCCCCTCAGGACCCCCCTCCCAGCCTAGGTCATCCGCCACGCCGAGGCGGCCGCCCGCGACGTCTCGCGAGCGGGCGACGACCTCGGGCCACCGCACGAGCGCGAGCTTCAGCGCGCCGCTGAAGCTCGCGCTCCCTCCCCGCGGCCTCCTTCTGCAACATTACGTTCTCGCAGAAGGAGGCCACGGCCCTCCACTTCTCCTCGCTGCCGAGCATGGCGCGCACCACGCCCGGCAGCGAGACATCCCGCCCGACGGCGCCGACCAGGACACGGCGCTCCCCCTCCCACGCGGGGCATACCTCCAGGGTATGATCCGCCGTGTCCTGCTCAGCGTCGCAGTGGCAGCAACGCGCCGTCGGCTCCTTCCCTATCCGGCACAGGTATCTTCCGAAGCTGCCATGCCCGGAAAATACCTGTGCCATCCGGTAGGTGAGGCTGCCATGGCCTCTGTCCAGCCACTCCTTCAGGAGTGGCCGAACCGCCCCGACAGTCCGGTGCCCCGCGGTTGGCAGAGCCAGCCGCTCCTGCCACGCGAGAAACACGGACTGCCGGGCCTGGCGCTTCAAATCGCCCCAAGCAGGTTCCTGCCCGCCCGGGACCGCCCCCACCCCCGCGCGACGGTCGACGCGGTGCCGGTACATCTCCGCGTGCGACCGCGCGAGCAGGTCCATGGGCGGCATCCCCGCTAGAACCGTCGCCGCCTCATGTGACATGGTCCGATACCCGCGGACGACCCTGAGCGCCATGCGCCTCTGCACCCGACGCAGCATAGTCATGCTGCGCCGGGAGGCAGCCAGGTCGTCCGCCCAGACGGGGGCCCCGTATAGGGCCACCGACTGGACCATTGCCACATAGAGGCGACGAACTCGGCCCGCCGGGACCCCCAGGTTGGGCAGGATCCGGCCCAGAGCCGCAACCATCCTTTCCAACCGGGGGACCAGGCAGCGGAAATGCTCCTCGTAACGCCAGTGGCTATCGAGGATCAGCCCTAGATACCTGATCTGGGGCTTCACCTCGATGTCAGCCCCACCCACCCGGATCAGAGGTGGTGGCGGATCCTGCCGAGGTGAATGAAACGCAATCACCTCGGTCTTATGGACCGCCACCGTCATCCCCATCCCCCTGATCCGGTCGACGACGCGTTGCGACCCCTGCTCCGCGCGACGCATGGCCCTCCCCCAGTGCGCCCCGACGGCCAGCACCAGTGTGTCATCCGCATAACACACCGTGCTGACGCCGTCGGGGAGGCCGGCCCGCAACACCGAGTCGTACGCGATGTTCCACAGGAGTGGCCCGAGGACCGACCCCTGCGGAACACCGCAGTACACCTCCCTCCGCATATCACCATCCCGGCCCGGATACTCGATCCACCTGCCGCGGAGATAATCCCCGACGACCGCTCTGAGACAAGGGGGGACTCGATGATATTCGAGTCCCCTCCTTATCTCTTCCCAGGGGAGGGTGTTAAAGGCATTGGCAATATCCAAGGATATTGCCAATGCCACCCCTCCCCGGGAGACGGCCGCCCCCGAGAGGGCCCTCACACGACCTATCGCGTCGATAGTCGATCGGCCCCCCCGGAAACCAAACTGGCAGTCGGCCAGACCGGGATCATCCCGCGACAGGTGCTCGACGAGGCGGGCAGCAATCACACGCTCGAAGAGCTTGCCCACCTCGTCGAGGAGACAAATGGGCCGGTATGCGGAGGGAGACTCCGCGGGCCGACCCTCCTTCCGGAGGAGGACCATCCTCGCCACCTTCCAACTGGGGGGGAATCGCCCGTCCCTCAGGCAGCGGTCGAACAACCGCCTGAGGTCGGCCCCAAGGACGCCCTGGGTCAAGACCCAAACCCGGCCGGGCACACCATCCGGACCCGGGGCCGTGTTACGAACCCCGAGCCGTCTGATGGCCGCTGCCAGCTCCTCCTGCGTGACCCCCAGCTCGGCCGTCCACTCCACTGGGACAGCCGCCGCCGCCGGAGGACGCGGTCCCCTCTCCCCAATTGGGAAGAGTGTATTGACCACGTCCTCCAGCAGCCGGGGGTCAAGACCCTCGGTGACGGGGGGCGCCCACGGGCGGAGCTTATTCAGCACCACCTTATATGGGCGCCCCCATGGATCGTCATCAAGGGTCTGGAGGAGCTCCTTCCATGCCTGGGTCTTGGCCCGTTTGATGGCGACCTGCAGAGCAACCCGCGCCACGCGGTATGCTCCATACAGGTCATCAGCTGCCCTCGCTCGCGCCACGCCGTCGCCTGTACGTTGACGATGGCGCGCGCGGGTGTACTGGCGTCGGGCGCGGACAGTCGCGACTCGCAACTCCGCGATCGCGTCCGACCACCAGTACACCGCCCGGCGAAGAGAAGCCCGCCCGACCCGAGGCATCGCCGCGTCGCAAATACCCGCGACCAATGCTCCGAGTCGGGCGACCTCCTCCTCTATGCTCGGCAACTCGGCCGCTCCCTGCGGCCAAGTTGCAGCGAGGGCAGCTGCCATCAGGGCGTCCTTGTCCAGGCGCCGAAGCGCCCAGCGGCGTGGTGGGGTGCCACGCAGGCGGCCGTGTCGGGATGCACTCGCGGCGGCAGAGACCTCCATCCGGATGTACCGGTGATCGGAGAGTGTCTCTGCCCCCGCGACCACGTGCCAACCCGACACCATGCGCACGGCGTTGGGGGTCGCGAATCCAACATCCACGATGGACCCCCCATATCGCCGCACGCATGTGTGCTCCGACCCCCGGTTCAATACCCGGAGGTCGAGCCCCGCCGCCCAATCGCCCAGGATCCCGCCGCGAACGGAGGTCCTGGGGGATCCCCAAGCCACCGACTTGGCATTAAAATCCCCCAGGACCAGCACCGGCCGGGCCGCGTAGCGCTGCACGCATGCCGCGACCTCGGCCAAGTACAGCTCGAACGCAGCGTGACCGCTACGGGGCGAAATGTAGCACCCCACCACAGCGACTCCCCCCCAGTCCACGGCGACGAATCCCCGACCGCGCTCCAACAAGGAGAACGGTGGGGACCCGTCGCCCCCTCCCCATACCGTCGCCACCAAGCCGTCCGCGTCGCCCACCCAATGAGGGTGATCAGGGACGCGGTACGGCTCGGCGGCGACCGCCAGGCCAACCCCCCACTCCGCGAGGACTTGGGACATCAAGTCCTGTGCCGCGCGGCAGTGGTTGAGGTTGGCCTGGAGGAGGAGGCGGGGCGGCATTAATTAATGGCCGCGCCAGCCTCCTCCCGGCCGTCCGTCCCCGTAGCACCGTCCACCTCCATGGAGGACGATGCCACCGCCCCCGGCACCGGAGCCGGTGCAGCCCGCCTCTTCCTCTCCTTCCGGGAGGGGGGGGAGCACTTCTTGCTCCCCACCCTGTGATCGGCTGGCCTCCCCATGTCCGCACACAGCGGGCAGTGGGGGGCCGCCGAGCACTGGCTCGCACGGTGCTCTTTGGCACCGCAGCAGTAACACTGACCGCTGCGGTCCACCGGCGAGGTGCACCACTGCCTCACGTGCCCCAATTCGAGGCAGCGGTGACACTGGAGCGGGCGCGGCGCGAGGATTTCCACTCGCGCCGAAACCCACCCCACCAACACCCTCCCGGATTCCGCCACCTTACGGGCGGCGGAGAGGGGGCACCGGGCCCACACCGACCCGAGGCCGGAGGGCGACCTGCGGATCTCTCCGATCCGCAGGTCCTCCACAGGACAGTCCCCCGCCCTCGCAAGGGCACGGGACACATCCTGTGCGCTGACCGAGTCGTCCAGCCCACAAACGCGCATCTCCGTGCGCTTCGTGGGCCGGGCGACCCGGACACCTCGCTCGCCCAGCTGCTCCCGGAGCCTCTGGGCGAGACGATCCGCCTTCGCGCCGCCTTCTGCACCGGGGATCTCCAGCAAGAGACCCCCGGTCACGGCCCTCTTCGCCCTCACGGAGGCGATGCCCAGCTCTTCCAGGGAGATATTCTCCCTGGCGAGCCGCATCGCCTCCGCGAGGGTCAGGTCGCCCCCCTGCGCAACGGTCAGCGTCACCGCTGCCGTTTTTGGGGGACGACCTGGTCGTGCCTTCCCGACCTTCGCGGCCTTTACCTTGGCCGCCGGCGGCGGAGGCGGAGGCTGCGGTTGCGAGGCCTTCCTCGCCGCCCGCTTCGCCTTCCGCCCCACCACCTCACTCCACGCCACCCCCCCTTGGGAGGGTGCCGTGGAGGACGCGACCACCGCGACCACGGGTACACCACCCCCCTTGGGGGTCGCGACCCGGGGCCCTGGTGCCGCAACGCTGGGCGGAGCCTTCACTCCGCCCTTCTTTGCCTTCCCCGACTGTACCGGAACAGGTCGGGGAGGCACCGCCTTCCTGCTGACCGCTCTTCCGGCGAGGAGCTCCTCCCGGAAGGCGGCCAGCTTGCCATCAATCATGTCCCCAATCCTCCTCAGAAGATCCTCTTCTGAGCAGGACGGGGACTTCTTCACGGGCGGACTGCGGGTGGAGGGGCCCGCGGTGCCCCGCACCACTGCCGCCGCACTCCGCTTATTTACCTCCGCCGAAGGACGCGGCGGTGGAGGAGGAGGGAGGATGGGAGGGAGGGCCGCGCTGTTCCACAGCGCCTCTGCCCTCCTCCTCCCCTGTCGCTCCTCCTCCAACAGGAGCTGCAGACGGGCGTTCCGCCCACTGAGCTCCCGCGCCGCCTCCCTCATTTCCTCCGCCGCGGCCTTCAGGGCCTCCGCGCCACCGCTTTTCTGCCCCTTAAAGGCGCAGGCAGCGGCGACTTTCTCCACCCGCCTCAGGGACGAGGAGATCCTCTCCGATATCTCCTCGGTCACCTCGTCCCTGAGGCAACTCAGCCTCACCGACGGGCTCATCGCCCCGCCCACCTCGACGACGGCCAGCCCCGCCCTCTTCCTCTTAGAGCCTATGAGGCTCCTGGTGGAGGAGAAGGACGAGACTGACGCAGTCTCGTCGTCCTCCTCCACCTTCCACGAAGCCGGGCCAGGCGCTGGAGGCGGCGCGAGCGCCGTCACTCCAGTCCCAACACCGCCTTCGTCCTCCCCCTCTGACTTACCCCGTCCCATCCCCGTTTTAATATTGAACTCCATAATATTCCCACGAGCAGGTCGGAAGAAAAGGTCCGCCCGGGCAGAGCCGCCTTACCCGGGTAAGCTTATACTCCGGGGGTTCGGCAGGTTCCCCGGAGGTGGTCGCTTGGGATTGGGCCTTCTCCCCCAACCATGCATCCCATCGCCGCGCACCGTAGCTTAGGATTGGAGGGCGATTTTATAGAGTCGCCATACTCGTGGCCCAGGCGGTTAAGCCAAGACCCCCGTTCCTCCTGCCGTCACGTACCATTCACAAAACCAATAGGGAATTGTGAATGGGTCGTTGTGACGACCAACAGGAGGCTTACGGTGTGTGTATGACTCGGGTACCTCGGGTTCGTTAAGCCCGTACTGCAGCTGAAAGGCTGGCAGCCCCTGAGGGAATCTGGCTCGTACTTTCGCAATTTTCGCATACTTGTTGGGCAGATCCAGGCCTTTTTCTGGTTTGGATCACGTAGTAATGCGGTACCACACCGAAACAGTCAATATGAGCTGCTTCCGATTAATAGTTTGGAGGATAACGCTGGTTACGTTTGGGTTAGTTCCGGTATTAGCAATCATCTGGCTCGTACTTTCGCATTTTTCGCATACTTGTTGGCCAGATCCAGGCCTTTTTCTGGTTTGGATCACGTAGTAATGCGGTACCACACCGAAACAGTCAATAAAAGCTGGTTCCGATTAGTATTTTAGAGGATAACGCTGGTTATGTCTGGGTTAGTTCTGGTATTTGCAATCATCTGGCTGATACTTTCGCGTTCTTCACATACTTGTTGGGCAGATCCTGGGTTTTGTATGGTTTGGATCATGTAGTAATGTGGTACCACACCGAAACAGTCAATATGAGCTGCTTCCGATTAAAAGTTTGGAGGATAACGCTGGTTACGTTTGGGTTAGTTCTGGTATTAGCAATCATCTGGCTCGTACTTTCGCATTTTTCGCATACTTGTTGGCCAGATCCAGGCCTTTTTCTGGTTTGGATCACGTAGTAATGCGGTACCACACCGAAACAGTCAATAAAAGCTGGTTCCGATTAATATTTTAGAGGGAAACGCCGGTTATGTCTGGGTTAGTTCTGGCATTTGCCCTCATCTGGCTCACACTTTCGCGTTTTTCGCATACTTGTTGGGCAGATCCTGGGCTTTTTCTGGTTTGGATCATGTAGTAATGTGGTACCACACTGAAACAGTCAACATGAGCTGCTTCCGATTAATAGTTTGGAGGATAACGCTGGTTACGTTTGGGTTAGTTCTGGTATTAGCAATCATCTGGCTCGTACTTTCGCATTTTTCGCATACTTGTTGGCCAGATCCAGGCCTTTTTCTGGTTTGGATCACGTAGTAATGCGGTACCACACCGAAACAGTCAATAAAAGCTGGTTCCGATTAGTATTTTAGAGGATAACGCTGGTTATGTCTGGGTTAGTTCTGGTATTTGCAATCATCTGGCTCATACTTTCGCGTTTTTCGCACACTTGGTGGCCAGATCCTGGCCTTTTTCTGGCTTTGACCACGTAGTAATGTGGTACCACACTGAAACAGTCAATAAAACCTGGTTCCGATTAATATTTTAGAGGATAACGCCGGTTATGTCTCGATAAGGTCTGGGATTTGCCATCATCTGCCTCGTACTTTCGCATTTTTCGCATGCTTGTTGGCCAGATCCAGGCCTTTTTCTGGTTTGGATCACGTAGTAATGCGGTACCACACCGAAACAGTCAATATGAGCTGCTTCCGATTAATAGTTTGGAGGATAACGCTGGTTACGTTTGGGTTAGTACTGGTATTTGCAATCATCAGGCACATACTTTCGCATTTTTCGCATACTTGTTGGCCACATCCTGGGATATTTCTGGTTTGGATCACGTATTAATGCGGTACCTCACCGAAACAGTCAACTGAACCTGGTTGCGATTAATATTTTAGAGGATAACGCCTGTTACGTCTTGGTTAGGTCTGGTATTTGCCCTCATCTGGCTCGTACTTTCGCGTTTTTCGCGTACTTGCTGGGCAGATCCAGGGTTTTTTGTGGTTTGGATACCGTCGTAATGTGGTTCCACACCGAAACAGTCAATTAAACCTTGTTGCGATTAATATTATACAAGATAACGCCGGTTAAGTCTTGGTTAGTTCTAGTACTTGCCGTCATCTGTCTCATACTTTCGCATTTTTCGCATACTTGTTGGCCAGATCCAAGGCTTTTTCTGGTTTCGATCACGTACTAATGTGGTACCACACTGGAACAGTCAATAGAAGCTGGTTCCGAATAGTATTTTAGAGGATAACGCTGGTTATGTCTCGGTTAGGTCTGGGATTTGCCATCATCTGGCTCGTGCTCTCGTATTTTTCGCATACTTGTTGGCCAGATCCTAGGCTTTTTCTGGTTTGGATCACGTACTAATGTGGTACCACACTGGAACAGTCAATTAAACCTTGGTCCGATTAATATTTTAGAGGATAACGCCGGTTATGTCTGGGTTAGGTCTGGCATTTTCCCTCATCTGGCTCGTACCTTCGCATTTTTCACTTACTTGTTGGCCAGATCTCGGGTTTTTTGAGGTTTGGATCCCGTCGCAATGTGGTTCCACACCGAAACCGTCAATTAAACCTGGTAGCGATTAATATTTTGAAGGACAACGCTGGTTATGTTTGGGTTAGTTCTGGTATTTGCAATCATCGGGCACATACGTTCGCATTTCTCGCATACTTGTTGGGCAGATCCTGGCCTTTTTCTGGCTTGGACCACGTAGTAATGCCGTACCACACCGAAACAGTCAATCATACCTGGCGGTGATTAATATTTTAGAGGATAACGCTGGTTATGTCTAGATTAGTTTTGGTATTTGCCCTCATCTGGCTCGTACTTTCGCATTGTTCGCATACTTGTTGGCCAGATCCTGGGCTTTTTCTGGCTTGGATCACGTAGTAATGTGGTACCACACTGTCAACAAAAGCTGGTTCCGGTTAGTATTTTAGAGGATAACGCTGGTTACGTTTAGGTTAGTTCTAGTATTAGCAATCATCTGGCTCGTTCTTTCGCATTTTTCGCATACTTGTTGGCCAGGTCCTGGCCTTTTTTTGGCTTGGACCACGTAGTAATGTGGTACCACAGCGCAACAGTCAGTTAAACCTGGTTGCGGTTAATATTTTCGAGGATAACGCCGGTTATGTCTGGGTTAGTTCTGGTATTTCCAACCATCTGGCTCGAACTTTCGCGTTTTTCGCATACTTGTTGGCCAGATCCTGAGTTTTTTCTGGTTTGGATCCCATAGTAATGCGGTACCACACTGAAACAGTCAATAGAAGCTGGTTCCGATAAGTATTTTAGAGGATAACGCTGGTTATGTCTGGGTTAGTTCTGGTATTTGCTATCATCTGGCACATACCTTCGAGTTTTTCGCATACTTGTTGGCCAGATCCTGGGGTTTTTCTGGTTTGGATCACGTAGTAATGTGGTACCACACTGAAACAGTCAATAGAAGTTGGTTCCGGTAGGTATTTGAGAGGATAACGCTGGTTATGTCTCGGTTAGGTCTGGGATTTGCCATCATCTGGCTCGTGCTTTCGTATTTTTCGCATACTTGTTGGCCAGATCCTAGGCTTTTTCTGGTTTCGATCACGTACTAATGTGGTACCACACTGGAACAGTCAATAGAAGCTGGTTCCGAATAGTATTTTAGAGGATAACGCTGGTTATGTCTCGGTTAGGTCTGGGATTTGCCATCATCTGGCTCGTGCTCTCGTATTTTTCGCACACTTGTTGGCCAGATCCTAGGCTTTTTCTGGTTTGGATCACGTACTAATGTGGTACCACACTGGAACAGTCAATAGAAGCTGGTTCCGAATAGTAATTTAGAGGATAACGCTGGTTATGCCTGGGTTAGTTCTGGTATTTGCAATCATCTGGGTCGTGCTTTCGTATTTTTCGCATACTTGTTGGCCAGATCGTAGGCTTTTTCTGGTTTGGATCACGTACTAATGTGGTACCACAATGGAACAGTCAATAGAAGCTGGTTCCGAATAGTATTTTAGAGGATAACGCTGGTTATGTCTAGATTAGGTCTGGGATTTGCCATCATCTGGCTCGTACTTTCGCATTTTTCGCATACTTGCTGGCCAGATCCTGGCCTTTTTCTGGCTTTGACAACGCAGTAATGTGGTTCCACACCGAAACAGTCAATTAAACCTGGCTGCGATTAATATTTTACAGGATAACGCAGGTTATGTCTGGGTTAGGTCTGGGATTTGCCCTCATCTGGCTCGTACTTTCGCATTTTTCGCATACTTGCTGGCCAGATCCTGGCCTTTTTCTGGCTTGGACCACGTAGTAATGTGGTACCACACTGAAACAGTCAATTAAACCTGGTTGCGATTAATATTTTAGAGGATAACGCCGGTTATGTCTCGGTTAGGTCTGGGATTTGCCATCATCTGGCTCGTGCTTTCGTATTTTTCGCATACTTGTTGGCCAGATCCTAGCATTTTCTGGATTGGATCACGTACTAATGTGTTACCACACTGGAACTGTCAATATAAGCTGGTTCCGAATAGTATTTTAGAGGATAACGCTGGTCATGTCTAGATTAGTTCTGGTATTTGCCCTCATCTGGCTCGTACTTTCGCATTTTTCACTTACTTGTTGGCCAGAACTCGGGTTTTTTGTGGTTTGGATCCCGTCGTAATGTGGTTCCACACCGAAACAGTCAATTAAACCTGGTTGCGATTAATATTTTGGAGGACAACGCTGGTTATGTTTGGGTTAGTTCTGGTATTTGCAATCATCAGGCACATACGTTCGCATTTCTCGCATACTTGTTGGGCAGATCCTGGCCTTTTTCTGGCTTGGACCACGTAGTAATGCGGTACCACACCGAAACAGTCAATTAATCCTGGTTGCGATTAATATTTTAGAGGATAACGCCGGTTATGTCTAGGTTAGGTCTGCTATTTGCACTCATCTAGCTCGTCCTTTCGCATTTTCCGCATACTTGTTGGCCAGATACTGGCCCTTTTCTGGTTTGGATCACGTAGTAATGCGGTACCACGCCGAAACAGTCAATTAAAGCTGGATGCGATTAGTATTTTAGAGGATAACGCCGGTTATGTCTCGGTTAGGTCTGGGATTTGCCCTCATCTGGCTTGTACTTTCGCTCTTTTCGCGTACTTGTTTGCCAGATCCTGGGCTTTTTCTGGTTTGGATCACGTAGTAATGTGGTACCACACTGTCAATAAAAGCTGGTTCCGATTAGTATTTTAGAGGATAACGCCGGTTATGTCTGGGTTAGTTCTGGTATTTGCAATCATCTGGCTCATACTTTAGCGTTTCTCGCATACTTGTTGGCCAGATCCTGAGTTTTTTCTGGTTTGGATCACGTAGTAACGCGGTACCACACCGAAGCAGTCATTTAATCCTGGTTGCGATTATTATTTTAGAGGTTAACGCCGGTTATGTCTCGGTTAGATCTGGGATATGCCCTCATCTGGCTCGTACCTTCGCACTTTTTGCATACTTGTTGGCCAGAACCTGGCCTTTTTCCGGCTTGGACCACGTAGTAATGTGGTACCACACTGAAACAGTCAATAAAAGCTGGTTCCGATTAATAGTTTGGAGATTAACGCTGGTTATGTTTGGGTTAGCTCTGGTATTAGCAATCATCTGGCTCGTACTTTCGCATTTTTCGCATACTTGTTTTTCAGATCCTGGCCTTTTTCTGGCTTGGACCACGTAGTAATGCGGTACCGCACCGAAACAGTCAATCAAACCTGGTTGCGATTAATATTTTAGAGGATAACGCCGGTTACGTCTCGGTTTGGTCTGGGATTTGCAATCATCTGGCTCGTACTTTCGCATTTTTCGCATACTTGTTGGCCAGATCCAGGCCTTTTTCTGGTTTGGATCACGTAGTAATGCGGTACCACACCGAAACAGTCAATAAAAGCTGGTTCCGATTAGTATTTTAGAGGATAACGCTGGTTATGTCTGGGTTAGTTCTGGTATTTGCAATCATCTGGCTGATACTTTCGCGTTCTTCACATACTTGTTGGGCAGATCCTGGGTTTTTTCTGGTTTGGATCATGTAGTAATGTGGTACCACACTGAAACAGTCAATATGAGCTGCTTCCGATTAATAGTTTGGAAGATAACGCTGGTTACGTTTGGGTTAGTTCTGGTATTAGCAATCATCTGGCTCGTACTTTCGCATTTTTGGGATACTTGTTGGCCTGGTCCTGGCCTTTTCCCGGCTAGAACCACGTAGTAATGTGGTATCACACCGAAACAGTCAGTTATACCTGGTTCCGATTAATATTTTAGAGGGAAACGCCGGTTATGTCTGGGTTAGTTCTGGCATTTGCCCTCATCTGGCTCACACTTTCGCGTTTTTCGCATACTTGTTGGGCAGATCCTGGGTTTTTTCTGGTTTGGATCATGTAGTAATGTGGTACCACACTGAAACTGTCAACATGAGCTGCTTCCGATTAATAGTTTGGAGGATAACGCTGGTTACGTTTGGGTTAGTTCTGGTATTAGCAATCATCTGGCTCGTACTTTCGCATTTTTCGCATACTTGTTGGCCAGAGCCTGGCCTTTTTCTGGCTTTGACCACGTAGTAATGTGGTACCACACTGAAACAGTCAATAAAACCTGGTTCCGATTAATATTTTGGAGGATAACGCTGGTTACGTTTGGGTTAGTACTGGTATTTGCAATCATCAGGCACATACTTTCGCATTTTTCGCATACTTGTTGGCCACATCCTGGGATATTTCTGGTTTGGATCACGTATTAATGCGGTACCTCACCGAAACAGTCAACTGAACCTGGTTGCGATTAATATTTTAGAGGATAACGCCGGTTACGTCTTGGTTAGGTCTGGTATTTGCCCTCATCTGGCTCGTACTTTCGCGTTTTTCGCATACTTGTTGGGCAGGTCCAGGTTTTTTTGTGGTTTGGATACCGTTGTAATGTGGTTCCACACCGAAACAGTCAATTAAACCTTGTTGCGATTAATATTATACAAGATAACGCCGGTTAAGTCTTGGTTAGTTCTAGTATTTGCCGTCATCTGTCTCATACTTTCGCATTTTTCGCATACTTGTTGGCCAGATCCTAGGCTTTTTCTGGTTTCGATCACGTACTAATGTGGTACCACACTGGAACAGTCAATAGAAGCTGGTTCCGAATAGTATTTTAGTGGATAACGCTGGTTATGTCTCGGTTAGGTCTGGGATTTGCCCTTAATCTGGCTCGTACTTTCGCGTTTTTCGCATACTTGTTGGCCAGATCCTGAGCTTTTCTGGTTGGGATCTCGTACCAATGTGGTACCACACTGAAACAGTCAATTAAACCTGGTTGCGATTAATATTTTAGAGGATAACGCCGGTTATGTGTGGGTTAGGTCTGGGATTTGCCCTCATCTGGCTCATACTTTCGCGTTTTTCGCATAGTTGTTGGCCAGATCCTGGGATTTTTCTGGTTTGGATCCCGTAGAAATGTTGTTCCACACCGAAACAGTCAATTAAACCTGGTTGCGATTAATATTTTAGAGGATAACGCCGGTTATGTCTGGGTTAGGTCTGGTATTTGCCCTCATCTGGCTCGTACTTTCGTGTTTTTCGCATACTTGTTGGACAGATCCTGAGTTTTTTCTGGTTTCGATCCCGTAGTAATGCGGTACCACACTGAAACAGTCAATAGAAGCTGGTTCCGATAAGTATTTTAGAGGATAACGCTGGTTATGTCTGGGTTAGTTCTGGTATTTGCTATCATCTGGCACATACCTTCGAGTTTTTCGCATACTTGTTGGCCAGATCCTAGGCTTTTTCTGGTTTCGATCACGTACTAATGTGGTACCACACTGGAACAGTCAATTGAAGCTGGTTCCGAATAGTATTTTAGAGGATAACGCTGGTTATGTCTCGGTTAGGACTGGGATTTGCCATCATCTGGCTCGTGCTCTCGTATTTCGCATACTTGTTGACCAGATCCTAGGCTTTTTCTGGTTTGGATCACGTACTAATGTGGTACCACACTGGAACAGTCAATAGAAGCTGGTTCCGAATAGTAATTTAGAGGATAACGCTGGTTGTGCCTGGGATAATTCTGGTATTTGCAATCATCTGGGTCGTGCTTTCGTATTTTTCGCATACTTGTTGGCCAGATCGTAGGCTTTTTCTGGTTTGGATCACGTACTAATGTGGTACCACACTGGAACAGTCAATAGAAGCTGGTTCCGAATAGTATTTTAGAGGATAACGCTGGTTATGTCTAGATTAGGTCTGGGATTTGCCATCATCTGGCTCGTGCTTTCGTATTTTTCGCATACTTGTTGGCCAGATCCTTAGTTTTTTCTGGTTTGGATCCCGTACCAATGTGGTACCACACTGAAACAGTCAATTAAAGCTGGTTCCGATTAGTATTTACGAGGATAACGCTGGTTATGTCTGTGTTAGTTCTGGTATTTGCAATCATCTGGCTCATACTTTCGCGTTTTTCGCATAGTTGTTGGCCAGATCCTGGGATTTTTCTGGTTTGGATCCCGTAGAAATGTTGTTCCACACCGAAACAGTCAATTAAACCTGGTTGCGATTAATATTTTAGAGGATAACGCCGGTTATGTCTGGGTTAGGTCTGGTATTTGCCCTCATCTGGCTCGTACTTTCGTGTTTTTCGCATACCTGTTGGACAGATCCTGAGTTTTTTCTGGTTTCGATCCCGTAGTAATGCGGTACCACACTGAAACAGTCAATAGAAGCTGGTTCCGATAAGTATTTTAGAGGATAACGCTGGTTATGTCTGGGTTAGTTCTGGTATTTGCTATCATCTGGCACATACCTTCGAGTTTTTCGCATACTTGTTGGCCAGATCCTAGGCTTTTTCTGGTTTCGATCACGTACTAATGTGGTACCACACTGGAACAGTCAATTGAAGCTGGTTCCGAATAGTATTTTAGAGGATAACGCTGGTTATGTCTCGGTTAGGACTGGGATTTGCCATCATCTGGCTCGTGCTCTCGTATTTCGCATACTTGTTGGCCAGATCCTAGGCTTTTTCTGGTTTGGATCACGTACTAATGTGGTACCACACTGGAACAGTCAATAGAAGCTGGTTCCGAATAGTAATTTAGAGGATAACGCTGGTTGTGCCAGGGTTAGTTCTGGTATTTGCAATCATCTGGGTCGTGCTTTCGTATTTTTCGCATACTTGTTGGCCAGATCGTAGGCTTTTTCTGGTTTGGATCACGTACTAATGTGGTACCACACTGGAACAGTCAATAGAAGCTGGTTCCGAATAGTATTTTAGAGGATAACGCTGGTTATGTCTAGATTAGGTCTGGGATTTGCCATCATCTGGCTCGTGCTTTCGTATTTTTCGCATACTTGTTGGCCAGATCCTTAGTTTTTTCTGGTTTGGATCCCGTACCAATGTGGTACCACACTGAAACAGTCAATTAAAGCTGGTTCCGATTAGTATTTACGAGGATAACGCTGGTTATGTCTGTGTTAGTTCTGGTATTTGCAATCATCTGGCTCATACTTTCGCGTTTTTCGCATAGTTGTTGGCCAGATCCTGGGATTTTTCTGGTTTGGATCCCGTAGAAATGTTGTTCCACACCGAAACAGTCAATTAAACCTGGTTGCGATTAATATTTTAGAGGATAACGCCGGTTATGTCTGGGTTAGGTCTGGTATTTGCTCTCATCTGGCTCGTACTTTCGTGTTTTTCGCATACTTGTTGGCCAGATCGTAGGCATTTTCTGGTTTGGATCACGTACTAATGTGGTACCACACTGGAACAGTCAATAGAAGCTGGTTCCGATAGGTATTTGAGAGGATAACGCTGGTTATGTCTCGGTTAGGTCTGGGATTTGCCATCATCTGGCTCGTGCTTTCGTATTTTTCGCATACTTGTTGGCCAGATCCTAGGCTTTTTCTGGTTTCGATCACGTACTAATGTGGTACCACACTGGAACAGTCAATTGAAGCTGGTTCCGAATAGTATTTTAGAGGATAACGCTGGTTATGTCTAGATTAGTTCTGGTATTTGCCGTCATCTGTCTCGTACTTTCGCGTCTTTCGCATACTTGTTGGCCAGATCCTGGCCTTTTTCTGGTTTGGATCACGTAGTATTGTGGTACCACACTGAAACAGTCAATTAAACCTGTTTGCGATTATTACTTCAGAGGATATCGCCGGTTATGTCTCAGTTAGGTCTAGGATTTGCCGTCATCTGTCTCGTACTTTCGCGTTTTTCGCACTCTTGTTGGCCAGATCCTAGGCTTTTTCTGGTTTGGATCACGTAGTAATGCGGTACCACACCGAAACAGTCAATTAAAGCTGGTTGCGATTAATATTTTAGAGGATGACGCCGGTTATGTCTCGGTTAGGTCTGGGATTTGCCGTCATCTGTCTCGTTCTTTCGCGTTTTTCGCATACTTGTTGGCCAGATCCTGGCCTCTTTCTGGCTTGGACCAAGTAGTAATGTGGGTCAACACTGAAACAGTCAATTAAACCTGGTTGCGATTAATATTGTAGAGGATAATGCCGGTTATGTCTCGGTTAGGTCTAGGATTTGCCGTCATCTGGCTCATTCTTTCGCATTTTTCGCATACTTGTTGGCCAGATCCTGGCCTTTTTCTGGCTTTGACATGGCAGTAATGTGGTTCCACACCGAAACAGTCAATTAAACCTTGGTCCGATTAATATTTTAGAATAACGCCGGTTATGTCTGGGTTAGGTCTGGTATTTACCCTCATCTGGCTCGTATCTTCGCATTTATCGCAGACTTGTTGGCCAGATCCTGGCCTTTTTCTGGCTTGGACCACGTAGTAAAGTGGTTCCACACCGATACAGTCAATTAAACCTAGTTGCGATTACTATTTTGGAGGATAACGCCGGTAATGTCTGGGATAGGTCTGGGATTTGCCCTCATCTGGCTCGTACTTTCGGACTTTTCGCATACTTGTTGGCCAGATCCAGGCCTTTTTCTGGTTTGGATGACGTAGTAATGCGGTACCACACCGAAACAGTCAATTAAAGTTGGCTGCGATTAATATTTTAGAGGATAACGCCGGTTACGTCTCGGTTTGGTCTGGGATTTGCAATCATCTGGCTCGTACTTTCGCATTTTTCGCATACTTGTTGGCCAGATCCAGGCCTTTTTCTGGTTTGGGTCACGTAGTAATGCGGTACCACACCGAAACAGTCAATAAAAGCTGGTTCCGATTAGTATTTTAGAGGATAACGCTGGTTATGTCTGGGTTAGTTCTGGTATTTGCAATCATCTGGCTGATACTTTCGCGTTCTTCACATACTTGTTGGGCAGATCCTGGGTTTTTTCTGGTTTGGATCATGTAGTAATGTGGTACCACACTGAAACAGTCAATATGAGCTGCTTCCGATTAATAGTTTGGAAGATAACGCTGGTTACGTTTGGGTTAGTTCTGGTATTAGCAATCATCTGGCTCGTACTTTCGCATTTTTGGGATACTTGTTGGCCTGGTCCTGGCCTTTTCCCGGCTAGAACCACGTAGTAATGTGGTATCACACCGAAACAGTCAGTTATACCTGGTTCCGATTAATATTTTAGAGGGAAACGCCGGTTATGTCTGGGTTAGTTCTGGCATTTGCCCTCATCTGGCTCACACTTTCGCGTTTTTCGCATACTTGTTGGGCAGATCCTGGGTTTTTTCTGGTTTGGATCATGTAGTAATGTGGTACCACACTGAAACAGTCAACATGAGCTGCTTCCGATTAATAGTTTGGAGGATAACGCTGGTAACGTTTGGGTTAGTTCTGGTATTAGCAATCATCTGGCACGTACTTTCGCATTTTTCGCATACTTGTTGGCCAGAGCCTGGCCTTTTTCTGGCTTTGACCACGTAGTAATGTGGTACCACACTGAAACAGTCAATAAAACCTGGTTCCGATTAATATTTTGGAGGATAACGCTGGTTACGTTTGGGTTAGTACTGGTATTTGCAATCATCAGGCTCATACTTTCGCATTTTTCGCATACTTGTTGGCCACATCCTGGGATATTTCTGGTTTGGATCACGTATTAATGCGGTACCTCACCGAAACAGTCAACTGAACCTGGTTGCGATTAATATTTTAGAGGATAACGCCGGTTACGTCTTGGTTAGGTCTGGTATTTGCCCTCATCTGGCTCGTACTTTCGCCTTTTTCGCATACTTGTTGGGCAGGTCCAGGTTTTTTTGTGGTTTGGATACCGTTGTAATGTGGTTCCACACCGAAACAGTCAATTAAACCTTGTTGCGATTAATATTATACAAGATAACGCCGGTTAAGTCTTGGTTAGTTCTAGTATTTGCCGTCATCTGTCTCATACTTTCGCATTTTTCGCATACTTGTTGGCCAGATCCTAGGCTTTTTCTGGTTTCGATCACGTACTAATGTGGTACCACACTGGAACAGTCAATAGAAGCTGGTTCCGAATAGTATTTTAGTGGATAACGCTGGTTATGTCTCGGTTAGGTCTGGGATTTGCCCTCATCTGGCTCGTACTTTCGCGTTTTTCGCATACTTGTTGGCCAGATCCTGAGCTTTTCTGGTTGGGATCTCGTACCAATGTGGTACCACACTGAAACAGTCAATTAAACCTGGTTGCGATTAATATTTTAGAGGATAACGCCGGTTATGTCTGGGTTAGGTCTGGTATTTGCCCTCATCTGGCTCGTACTTTCGTGTTTTTCGCATACTTGTTGGACAGATCCTGAGTTTTTTCTGGTTTCGATCCCGTAGTAATGCGGTACCACACTGAAACAGTCAATAGAAGCTGGTTCCGATAAGTATTTTAGAGGATAACGCTGGTTATGTCTGGGTTAGTTCTGGTATTTGCTATCATCTGGCACATACCTTCGAGTTTTTCGCATACTTGTTGGCCAGATCCTAGGCTTTTTCTGGTTTCGATCACGTACTAATGTGGTACCTCACTGGAACAGTCAATTGAAGCTGGTTCCGAATAGTATTTTAGAGGATAACGCTGGTTATGTCTCGGTTAGGACTGGGATTTGCCATCATCTGGCTCGTGCTCTCGTATTTCGCATACTTGTTGACCAGATCCTAGGCTTTTTCTGGTTTGGATCACGTACTAATGTGGTACCACACTGGAACAGTCAATAGAAGCTGGTTCCGAATAGTAATTTAGAGGATAACGCTGGTTGTGCCTGGGTTAGTTCTGGTATTTGCAATCATCTGGGTCGTGCTTTCGTATTTTTCGCATACTTGTTGGCCAGATCGTAGGCTTTTTCTGGTTTGGATCACGTACTAATGTGGTACCACACTGGAACAGTCAATAGAAGCTGGTTCCGAACAGTATTTTAGACGATAACGCTGGTTATGTCTAGATTAGGTCTGGGATTTGCCATCATCTGGCTCGTGCTTTCGTATTTTTCGCATACTTGTTGGCCAGATCCTTAGTTTTTTCTGGTTTGGATCTCGTACCAATGTGGTACCACACTGAAACAGTCAATTAAAGCTGGTTCCGATTAGTATTTACGAGGATAACGCTGGTTATGTCTGTGTTAGTTCTGGTATTTGCAATCATCTGGCTCATACTTTCGCGTTTTTCGCATAGTTGTTGGTCAGATCCTGGGATTTTTCTGGTTTGGATCCCGTAGAAATGTTGTTCCACACCGAAACAGTCAATTAAACCTGGTTGCGATTAATATTTTAGAGGATAACGCCGGTTATGTCTGGGTTAGGTCTGGTATTTGCCCTCATCTGGCTCGTACATTCGTGTTTTTCGCATACTTGTTGGACAGATCCTGAGTTTTTTCTGGTTTCGATCCCGTAGTAATGCGGTACCACACTGAAACAGTCAATAGAAGCTGGTTCCGATAAGTATTTTAGAGGATAACGCTGGTTATGTCTGGGTTAGTTCTGGTATTTGCTATCATCTGGCACATACCTTCGAGTTTTTCGCATACTTGTTGGCCAGATCCTAGGCTTTTTCTGGTTTCGATCACGTACTAATGTGGTACCACACTGGAACGGTCAATTGAAGCTGGTTCCGAATAGTATTTTAGAGGATAACGCTGGTAATGTCTCGGTTAGGACTGGGATTTGCCATCATCTGGCTCGTGCTCTCGTATTTCGCATACTTGTTGGCCAGATCCTAGGCTTTTTCTGGTTTGGATCACGTACTAATGTGGTACCACACTGGAACAGTCAATAGAAGCTGGTTCCGAATAGTAATTTAGAGGATAACGCTGGTTGTGCCAGGGTTAGTTCTGGTATTTGCAATCATCTGGGTCGTGCTTTCGTATTTTTCGCATACTTGTTGGCCAGATCGTAGGCTTTTTCTGGTTTGGATCACGTACTAATGTGGTACCACACTGGAACAGTCAATGGAAGCTGGTTCCGAATAGTATTTTAGAGGATAACGCTGGTTATGTCTAGATTAGGTCTGGGATTTGCCATCATCTGGCTCGTGCTTTCGTATTTTTCGCATACTTGTTGGCCAGATCCTTAGTTTTTCCTGGTTTGGATCCCGTACCAATGTGGTACCACACTGAAACAGTCAATTAAAGCTGGTTCCGATTAGTATTTACGAGGATAACGCTGGTTATGTCTGTGTTAGTTCTGGTATTTGCAATCATCTGGCTCATACTTTCGCGTTTTTCGCATAGTTGTTGGCCAGATCCTGGGATTTTTCTGGTTTGGATCCCGTAGAAATGTTGTTCCACACCGAAACAGTCAATTAAACCTGGTTGCGATTAATATTTTAGAGGATAACGCCGGTTATGTCTGGGTTAGGTCTGGTATTTGCTCTCATCTGGCTCGTACTTTCGTGTTTTTCGCATACTTGTTGGCCAGATCGTAGGCTTTTTCTGGTTTGGATCACGTACTAATGTGGTACCACACTGGAACAGTCAATAGAAGCTGGTTCCGATAGGTATTTGAGAGGATAACGCTGGTTATGTCTCGGTTAGGTCTGGGATTTGCCATCATCTGGCTCGTGCTTTCGTATTTTTCGCATACTTGTTGGCCAGATCCTAGGCTTTTTCTGGTTTCGATCACGTACTAATGTGGTACCACACTGGAACAGTCAATTGAAGCTGGTTCCGAATAGTATTTTAGAGGATAACGCTGGTTATGTCTAGATTAGTTCTGGTATTTGCCGTCATCTGTCTCGTACTTTCGCGTCTTTCGCATACTTGTTGGCCAGATCCTGGCCTTTTTCTGGTTTGGATCACGTAGTATTGTGGTACCACACTGAAACAGTCAATTAAACCTGTTTGCGATTATTATTTCAGAGGATATCGCCGGTTATGTCTCAGTTAGGTCTAGGATTTGCCGTCATCTGTCTCGTACTTTCGCGTTTTTCGCACTCTTGTTGGCCAGATCCTAGGCTTTTTCTGGTTTGGATCACGTAGTAATGCGGTACCACACCGAAACAGTCAATTAAAGCTGGTTGCGATTAATATTTTAGAGGATGACGCCGGTTATGTCTCGGTTAGGTCTGGGATTTGCCGTCATCTGTCTCGTTCTTTCGCGTTTTTCGCATACTTGTTGGCCAGATCCTGGCCTCTTTCTGGCTTGGACCAAGTAGTAATGTGGGTCAACACTGAAACAGTCAATTAAACCTGGTTGCGATTAATATTTTAGAGGATAATGCCGGTTATGTCTCGGTTAGGTCTAGGACTTGCCGTCATCTGTCTCGTACTTTCGCGTTTTTCGCATACTTGTTGGCCAGATCCAGGCCTTTTTCTGGTTTGGATCACGTAGTAATGCGGTACCACACGGAAACAGTCAATTAAAGCTGGTTGCGATTAATATTTTAGAGGATAACGTCGGTTATGTCTCGGTTAGGTCAGGGATTTGCCCTCATCTGGCTCGTACTTTCGGACTTTTCGCATACTTGTTGGCCAGATCCTGGGCTTTTTCTGGCTTGGATCACGTAATAATGTGGTACGACACTGTCAATAAAAGCTGGTTCCGATTAGTATTTTAGAGGATAACGCTGGTTATGTCTGGGTTAGTCCTGGTATTTGCAATCATCTGGCTCATACTTTCGCATTTTTCGCATACTTGTTGGCCAGATCCTGGCCTTTTTCTGGCTTTGACATGGCAGTAATGTGGTTCCACACCGAAACAGTCAATTAAACCTTGGTCCGATTAATATTTTAGAATAACGCCGGTTATGTCTGGGTTAGGTCTGGTATTTACCCTCATCTGGCTCGTATCTTCGCATTTTTCGCAGACTTGTTGGCCAGATCCTGGCCTTTTTCTGGCTTGGACCACGTAGTAAAGTGGTTCCACACCGATACAGTCAATTAAACCTAGTTGCGATTACTATTTTGGAGGATAACGCCGGTAATGTCTGGGATAGGTCTGGGATTTGCCCTCATCTGGCTCGTACTTTCGGACTTTTCGCATACTTGTTGGCCAGATCCAGGCCTTTTTCTGGTTTGGATGACGTAGTAATGCGGTACCACACCGAAACAGTCAATTAAAGTTGGCTGCGATTAATATTTTAGAGGATAACGCCGGTTATGTCTCGGTTAGGTCTGGGATTTGCCCTCATCTGGCTCGTATTTTCGGACTTTTCGCATACTTGTTGGCCAGATCCTGGGTTTTTTCTGGCTTGGATCACGTAATAATGTGGTACCACACTGTCAATGAAAGCTGGTTCCGATTAGTATTTTGGAGGATAACGCCGGTTATGGCTGGGTTAGTCCTCGTATGTGCAATCATCTGGCTCATACTTTCGCGTTTTTCGCATACTTGTTGGGCAGATCCTGGGTTTTTTCTGGTCTGGATCACGTAGTACTGTGGTACCATACTGAAACAGTCAATAAAAGCTGGTTCCGATTAATATTTTTCAGGATAACGCCGGTTATGTCTGGGTTAGTTCTGGTATTTCCAACCATCTGGCTCGAATTTTCGCATTTTTCGCATACTTGTCCAGCAGTTCCTGGGTTTTTTGTGGCTTGGATCCAGTTGTAATGTGGTTCCACACCGAAACAGTCAATTAAACCTGGTTGCGATTAATATTTTAGAGGATAACGCCGGTTATGTCTCGGTTAGGTCTGGGATTTGCCCTCATCTGGCTCGTACTTTCGCGTTTTTCGCATACCTGATGGCCAGATCCTGGGTTTTTTCTGGTTTCGATCCCGTAGTAATGTGGTACCACACTGAGACAGTAAATAAAAGCTGGTTCCGATTAGTATTTTAGAGGATAACGCTGTTTATGTCTGTGTCAGTTCTGGTATTTGCAATCATCTGGCTCATACTTTCGCGTTTTTTGCATACTTGTTGGCCAGATCCTGGCCTTTTTCTGGTTTGGATCACGTAGTAATGTGGTACCACACTGAAACAGTCAATAGAAGCTGGCTCCGCTTAGTATTTTAGAGGATAACGCTGGTTATGTCTGGGTTAGGTCTGGGATTTGCCATCATCTGGCTCGTGCTCTCGTACTTTTGGCATACTTGTTGGCCAGATCCTGGGCTTTTTCTGGCTTGGATTACGTAATAATGTGGTACCACACTGTCAATAAAAGCTGGTTCCGATTAGTATTTTAGAGGATAACGCTGGTTATGTCTAGATTAGTTCTGGTATTTGCCCTCATCTGGCTCGTACTTTCGCGTTTTTCGCATACTTGTTGGCCAGATCCTGGCCTTTTTCTGGTTTGGATCACGTAGTAATGTGGTACCGCACTGAAACAGTCAATTAAACCTGGTTGCGAATAATATTTTAGAGGATAACGCTAGTTATGTCTGGGATAGTTCTGGTGTTTGCAAACATCTGGCTCATACTTTCGCATTTTTCGCATACTTGTTTGCCAGATCCTGGGTTTTTTCTGGTTTGGATCCCGTAGTAATGTGGTTCCACACCGAAACAGTCAATTAAACCTGGTTGCGATTAATATTTTAGAGGATAACGCCGGTTATGTCTGGGTTACGTCTAGTACTTGCCCTCATGTGTCTCATACTTTCGCGTTTTTCGCATACTTGTTGGCCAGATCCTTGGCTTTTTCTGGTTTGGATCACGTAGTAATGTGGTACCGCACTGAAACAGTCAATTAAACCTGGTTGCGAATAATATTTTAGAGGATAACGCTGGTTATGTCTGGGATAGTTCTGGTATTTGCAATCATCTGGCTCATACTTTCGCATTTTTCGCATACTTGTTTGCCAGATCCTGAGTTTTTTCTGGTTTGGATCCCGTAATAATGTGGTACCGCACTGAAACAGTCAATTAAACCTGGTTGCGATTAATATTTTAGAGGATAACGCCGGTAATGTCTGGGTTAGGTCTGGGATTTGCCCCCATATGGCTCGTACTTTCGCGTTTTTCGCATACTTGTTGGCCAGATCCTGAGTTTTCTCTGGTTTGCATCCCGTACCAATGTGGTACCACACTGAAACAATCAATAAAAGCTGCTACCGATTAATAGTTTGGAGGATAATGTCGGTTATGTCTGGGTTAGGTCTGGTATTTTCCCTCATCTGGCTCGTACTTTCGCATTTTTCGCATACTTGTTGGCCAGAGTCTGGGATTTTTCTGGTATGAATCACGTAGTAATGTGGTACCACACTGAAGCAGTCAAGTAAACAAGTTCGCGATAAATATTTTAGAGGATATCGCCGGTTATGTCTAGGTTAGGTCTGGTATTTGCCCTCATCTGGCTCATACTTTCGCGTTTTTCGCACACTTGTTGGCCAGATCCTGGGATTTTTCTGGTTTGGATCACGTAGTAATGTGGTACCACACTGAAGCAGTCAATTAAACATGTTCGCGATAAATATTTTAGAGGATATCGCCGGTTATGTCTGGGTTAGGTCTGGTATTTGCCCTCATCTGGCTCATACTTTCGCGTTATTCGCATACTTGTTGGCCAGATCCTGAGTTTTTTCTGGTTTGGATCCCGTAGTAATGCGGTACCACACTGAAACAGTCAATAGAAGCTGGTTCCGATAAGTATTTTAGAGGATAACGCTGGTTATGTCTGGGTTAGTTCTGGTATTTGCTATCATCTGGCGCATACCTTCGAGTTTTTCGCATACTTGTTGGCCAGATCATGGCCCTTTTCTGGCTTGGACCACGTAGTAATGTGGTACCACACTGAAACAGTCAATTAAACCCGGGTCCGATTAATATCTTAGAGGATAACGCCGGTTATGTCTGGGTTAGGTCTGGTATTTGCCCTCATCTGGCTCGTACCTTCGGATTTTTCGCATTCTTGTTAGCCAGATCCTGGCCTTTTTCTGGCAAGGACCACGTAGTAAAGTTGTACCGCACTGAGACAGTCAATTAAACCTGGGTCTGATTAATATTTTGGAGGATATCGCCGGTTATGTCTGGGTTAGGTCTGGTATTTGCCCTCATCTGGCTCATACTTACGCGTTTTTCGCATACTTGTTGGGCAGATCCTGGGTTTTTTCTGGTTTGGATAATGTAGTAATGTGGTGCCACACTGAAACAGTCAAAAAAAGCAGGTTCCGATTAATAGTTTGGAGGATAACGCAGGTTACGTCTGGGTTAGTACTGGTATTTGCAATCATCAGGCACATACTTTCGCATTTTTCGCATACTTGTTGGCCACATCCTGGGATATTTCTGGTTTGGATCACGTATTAATGCGGTACCACACCGCAACAGTCAACTAAACCTGGTTGCGATTAAAATTTTAGAGGATAACGCCGGTTATGTCTTGGTTAGGTCTGGTATTTGCCCTCATCTGGCTCGTACTTTCGCATTATTCGCATATTTGTTGGCCAGATCCAGGCCTTTTTCTGGTCTGGATCACGTAGTAATGCGGTACCACACGGAAACAGTCAATTAAACCTGGTTGCGATTAATATTTTACAGGATAACGCCGGTTATGTCTGGGTTAGGTCTGGGATTTGCCCTCATCTGGCTCGTACTTTCGCGTTTCTCGCATACTTGTTGTCCAGATCCTGAGTTTTTTCTGGTTTGGGTCCCGTACCAATGTGGTACCACACTGAAACAGTCAATTAAAGCTGGTTCCGATTAGTGTTTTAGAGGATAACGCTGGTTATGTCTGTGTTATTTCTGGTATTTGCAATCATCTGGCTCATACTTTCGCGTATTTCGCACACTTGTTGGCTAGATCCAGGGATTTTTTGGTTTGGATCACGTAGTAATGTGGTACCACACTGAAGCAGTCAATTCAACATGTTCGCGATAAATATTTCAGAGGATATCGCCGGTTATGTCTGGGTTAGGTCTGGTATATGCCCTCATCTGGCTCGTACTTTCGCGTTTTTCGCATAGTTGTTGGTCAGATCCTGAGTTTTTTCTGGTTTGGATCCCGTAGTAATGCGGTACCACACTGAAACAGTCAATAGAAGCTGGTTCCGATAAGTATTTTAGAGGATAACGCTGGTTATGTCTGAGTTAGGTCTGGAATTTGCCCTCATCTGGCTCGTACTTTCGCGCTTTTCGCATACTTGTTGGGCAGATCCTGGGCTTTTTCTGGCTTGGATCACGTAGTAATGTGGTACCACACTGTCAATAAAAGCAGGTTCCGATTAGTCTTTTAGAGGATAACGCTGGTTATGTCTGGGTTAGTTCTGGCAATTGCAATCATCTGGCTCATACTTTCGCGTTTTTCGCATACTTGTTGGGCAGATCCTGGGTTTTTTCTGGCTTGGATCACGTAGTAACGCGGTACCACACCGAAACAGTCAATTAAACCTGGTTCCGATTTGTATTTTAGAGGATAACGCCGGTAATGTCTGGGTTAGTTCTGGTATTTGCGCTCATCTGGCTCGTACTTTCGCATTTTTCGCATACTTGTTGGCCAGATCCAGGCGTTTTTCTAGCTTGGACCACGTAGTAATGTGGTACCACACTGAAACAGTCAATTAAACCTGGTTCCGATTAATATTTTAGAGGATAACGCCGGTTATATCTGGGTTACGTCTGGTATTTGCCCTCATATGGCTCGTACTTTCGCGTTTCTCGCATACTTGTTGTCCAGATCCTGAGTTTTTTTCTGGTTTGGATCCCGTACCAATGTGGTACCACACTGAAACAGTCAATTAAAGCTGGTTCCGATTAGTATTTTAGAGGATAACGCTGGTTATGTCTGTGTTATTTCTGGTATTTGAAATCATCTGGCTCATACTTTCGCGTATTTCGCACACTTGTTGGCCAGATCCAGGGATTTTTTGGTTTGGATCACGTAGTAATGTGGTACCACACTGAAGCAGTCAATTCAACATGTTCGCGATAAATATTTCAGAGGATATCGCCGGTTATGTCTGGGTTAGGTCTGGTATATGCCCTCATCTGGCTCGTACTTTCGCGTTTTTCGCATAGTTGTTGGTCAGATCCTGAGTTTTTTCTGGTTTGGATCCCGTAGTAATGCGGTACCACACTGAAACAGTCAATAGAAGTTGGTTCCGATAAGTATTTTAGAGGATAACGCTGGTTATGTCTGAGTTAGGTCTGGAATTTGCCCTCATCTGGCTCGTACTTTCGCGCTTTTCGCATACTTGTTGGGCAGATCCTGGGCTTTTTCTGGCTTGGATCACGTAGTAATGTGGTACCACACTGTCAATAAAAGCAGGTTCCGATTAGTCTTTTAGAGGATAACGCTGGTTATGTCTGGGTTAGTTCTGGCAATTGCAATCATCTGGCTCATACTTTCGCGTTTTTCGCATACTTGTTGGGCAGATCCTGGGTTTTTTCTGGCTTGGATCACGTAGTAACGCGGTACCACACCGAAACAGTCAATTAAACCTGGTTCCGATTTGTATTTTAGAGGATAACGCCGGTAATGTCTGGGTTAGTTCTGGTATTTGCGCTCATCTGGCTCGTACTTTCGCATTTTTCGCATACTTGTTGGCCAGATCCAGGCGTTTTTCTAGCTTGGACCACGTAGTAATGTGGTACCACACTGAAACAGTCAATTAAACCTGGTTCCGATTAATATTTTAGAGGATAACGCCGGTTATATCTGGGTTACGTCTGGTATTTGCCCTCATATGGCTCGTACTTTCGCGTTTCTCGCATACTTGTTGTCCAGATCCTGAGTTTTTTTCTGGTTTGGATCCCGTACCAATGTGGTACCACACTGAAACAGTCAATTAAAGCTGGTTCCGATTAGTGTTTTAGAGGATAACGCTGGTTATGTCTGTGTTATTTCTGGTATTTGCAATCATCTGGCTCATACTTTCGCGTATTTCGCACACTTGTTGGCCAGATCCAGGGATTTTTTGGTTTGGATCACGTAGTAATGTGGTACCACACTGAAGCAGTCAATTCAACATGTTCGCGATAAATATTTCAGAGGATAACGCTGGTTATGTCTGAGTTAGGTCTGGAATTTGCCCTCATCTGGCTCGTACTTTCGCGCTTTTCGCATACTTGTTGGGCAGATCCTGGGTTTTTTCTGGTTTGGATCACGTAGTAACGCGGTACCACACCGAAACAGTCAATTAAACCTGGTTCCGATTTGTATTTTAGAGGATAACGCCGGTAATGTCTGGGTTAGTTCTGGTATTTGCGCTCATCTGGCTCGTACTTTCGCGTTTTTCGCATAGTTGTTGGTCAGATCCTGGGATTTTTCTGGTTTGGATCCCGTAGCAATGTGGTAGCACACTGAAACTGTCAATTAAGCCTGGTTCCGATTAATATTTTAGAGGATAACGCCGGTTATATCTGGGTTACGTCTGGTATTTGCCCTCATATGGCTCGTACTTTCGCATTTTTCGCTTACTTGTTGGCCAGATCCTGGCCTTTTTCTGGTTTGGATCACGTAGTAATGCGGTACCACACCGAAACAGTCAATTAAACCTGGTTCCGATTAATATTTTAGAGGATAACGCTGGTTATGTCTGGGTTAGTTCTGGTATTTGCAATCATCCGGCTCATACTTTCGCAATTTTCGTGTACTTGTTGGCCAGATCTCGGGTGTTTTGTGGCTTGGATACCGTCGTAATGTGGTTCCACATCGAAACAGTCAATTAAACCTGGTTGCGGTTAATATTTTGGAGGATAACGCTCGTTATGTTTGGGTTAGTTCTGGTATTTGCAATCATCAGGCACATACTTTCGCATTTTTCGCATACTTGTTGGCCAGATCCTGGGATATTTCTGGTTTGCATCACGTAGTAATGCGGTACCACCCCGAAACAGTCAAACAAAACCTGGTTGCGATTAATATTTTAGAGGATAACGCCGGTTATGTCTCGGTTAGATCTGGTATTTACAATCATCTGGCTCATACTGTCGCGTTTTACGCATACTTGTTGGCCAGATCCTGGGTTTCTTCAGGTTTGGATCCCGCAGTAATGTGGTTCCACACCGAAACGGTCAATTAAACCTGGTTGCGAATAATTTTTTAGAGGATAACGCCCGTGATGTCTGGGTTAGGTTTGGTATTTGCCCTCATCTGGCTCGTCCTTTCGCATTTTTCGCATACTTGATGGCCAGATCCAGGCCTTTTTCTGGTTTGGATCACGTAGTAATGCGGTACCAGACCGAAACAGTCAACTAAACCTGGTTGCGATTAATATTTTAGAGGATAGCGCCGGTTATGTCTCGGGTAGTTCTGGGATTTGTCCACATCTGGCTCGAACTTTCGCATTTTTCGCATTCTTGTTGGCCGGATCCTAAGTTTTTTCTGGTCTGGATCCCGTAGTAATGCGGTACCACACCGAAACAGTCAAATAATCCTGGTTGCGATTAATATTTTAGAGGATAACGCCGGTTATGTATAGGTTAGGTCTGGTATTTGCCCTCATCTGGCTCGTACTTTCGCATTTTTCGCATACTTGATGGCCAGATCCTGGCCTTTTTCTGGCTCGGACCACGTAGTAATGTGATACCACACCGAAACTGTCAATTAATCCTGATTGCGATTAATATTTTAGAGGATAACGAAGGTTATGTCTCGGTTAAGTCTGGGATTTGCCCTCATCTGGCTCGTACATTCGCATTTTTCGCATACTTGTTTGCCAGATCCTGGCCTTTTTCTGGACCATGTAGTAATGTGGTACCACACTGAAACAGTCAATTAAACCTGGTTCCGATTAATATTTTATAGGATAACGCCGGTTATGTCTGGGTTAGTTCTGGTATTTGCCCTCATCTGGCTCGTACTTTCGCATTTTTCGCATACTTGTTGGCCAGATCCTGGCCTTCTTCTGGCTTGGACCACGTAGTAATGTGGTACCACACTGAAACAGTCAATTAAAGCTGGTTCCGATTAGTATTTTAGAGGATAACGCTGGTTATGTCTGTGTTATTTCTGGTATTTGCAATCATCTGGCTCATACTTTCGCGTATTTCGCACACTTGTTGGCCAGATCCAGGGATTTTTTGGTTTGGATCACGTAGTAATGTGGTACCACACTGAAGCAGTCAATTCAACATGTTCGCGATAAATATTTCAGAGGATATCGCCGGTTATGTCTGGGTTAGGTCTGGTATATGCCCTCATCTGGCTCGTACTTTCGCGTTTTTCGCATAGTTGTTGGTCAGATCCTGAGTTTTTTCTGGTTTGGATCCCGTAGTAATGCGGTACCACACTGAAACAGTCAATAGAAGCTGGTTCCGATAAGTATTTTAGAGGATAACGCTGGTTATGTCTGAGTTAGGTCTGGAATTTGCCCTCATCTGGCTCGTACTTCCGCGCTTTTCGCATACTTGTTGGGCAGATCCTGGGCTTTTTCTGGCTTGGAACACGTAGTAATGTGGTACCACACTGTCAATAAAAGCAGGTTCCGATTAGTATTTTAGAGGATAACGCTGGTTATGTCTGGGTTAGTTCTGGCAATTGCAATCATCTGGCTCATACTTTCGCGTTTTTCGCATACTTGTTGGGCAGATCCTGGGTTTTTTCTGGCTTGGATCACGTAGTAACGCGGTACCACACCGAAACAGTCAATTAAACCTGGTTCCGATTTGTATTTTAGAGGATAACGCCGGTAATGTCTGGGTTAGTTCTGGTATTTGCGCTCATCTGGCTCGAACTTTCGCATTTTTCGCATACTTGTTGGCCAGATCCAGGCGTTTTTCTAGCTTGGACCACGTAGTAATGTGGTACCACACTGAAACAGTCAATTAAACCTGGTTCCGATTAATATTTTAGAGGATAACGCCGGTTATATCTGGGTTACGTCTGGTATTTGCCCTCATATGGCTGGTACTTTCGCGTTTCTCGCATACTTGTTGTCCAGATCCTGAGTTTTTTCTGGTTTGGATCCCGTACCAATGTGGTACCACACTGAAACAGTCAATTAAAGCTGGTTCCGATTAGTATTTTAGAGGATAACGCTGGTTATGTCTGTGTTATTTCTGGTATTTGAAATCATCTGGCTCATACTTTCGCGTATTTCGCACACTTGTTGGCCAGATCCAGGGATTTTTTGGTTTGGATCACGTAGTAATGTGGTACCACACTGAAGCAGTCAATTCAACATGTTCGCGATAAATATTTCAGAGGATATCGCCGGTTATGTCTGGGTTAGGTCTGGTATATGCCCTCATCTGGCTCGTACTTTCGCGTTTTTCGCATAGTTGTTGGTCAGATCCTGAGTTTTTTCTGGTTTGGATCCCGTAGTAATGCGGTACCACACTGAAACAGTCAATTAAACCTGGTTCCGATTAATATTTTAGAGGATAACGCTGGTTATGTCTGGGTTAGTTCTGGTATTTGCAATCATCCGGCTCATACTTTCGCAATTTTCGTGTACTTGTTGGTCAGATCTCGGGTGTTTTGTGGCTTGAATCCCGTCGTAATGTGGTTCCACATCGAAACAGTCAATTAAACCTGGTTGCGATCAATATTTTGGAGGATAACGCTCGTTATGTTTGGGTTAGTTCTGGTATTTGCAATCATCAGGCACATACTTTCGCATTTTTCGCATACTTGTTGGCCAGATCCTGGGATATTTCTGGTTTGCATCACGTAGTAATGCGGTACCACCCCGAAACAGTCAAACAAAACCTGGTTGCGATTAATATTTTAGAGGATAACGCCGGTTATGTCTCGGTTAGGTCTGGTATTTACAATCATCTGGCTCATACTGTCGCGTTTTTCGCATACTTGTTGGCCAGATCCTGGGTTTCTTCAGGTTTGGATCCCGCAGTAATGTGGTTCCACACCGAAACGGTCAATTAAACCTGGTTGCGATTAATTTTTTAGAGGATAACGCCCGTGATGTCTGGGTTAGGTTTGGTATTTGCCCTCATCTGGCTCGTCCTTTCGCATTTTTCGCATACTTGATGGCCAGATCCAGGCCTTTTTCTGGTTTGGATCACCTAGTAATGCGGCACCAGACCGAAACAGTCAACTAAACCTGGTTGCGATTAATATTTTAGAGGATAGCGCCGGTTATGTCTCGGGTAGTTCTGGGATTTGTCCACATCTGGCTCGAACTTTCGCATTTTTCGCATTCTTGTTGGCCGGATCCTAAGTTTTTTCTGGTTTGGATCCCGTAGTAATGCGGTACCACACCGAAACAGTCAAATAATCCTGGTTGCGATTAATATTTTAGAGGATAACGCCGGTTATGTATAGGTTAGGTCTGGTATTTGCCCTCATCTGGCTCGTACTTTCGCATTTTTCGCATACTTGATGGCCAGATCCTGGCCTTTTTCTGGCTTGGACCACGTAGTAATGTGATACCACACCGAAACTGTCAATTAATCCTGATTGCGATTAATATTTTAGAGGATAACGAAGGTTATGTCTCGGTTAGGTCTGGGATTTGCCCTCATCTGGCTCGTACATTCGCATTTTTCGCATACTTGTTTGCCAGATCCTGGCCTTTTTCTGGTTTGGATCACGTAGTAATGCGGTACCACACCGAAACAGTCAAATAATCCTGGTTGCGATTAATATTTTAGAGGATAACGCCGGTTATGTATAGGTTAGGTCTGGTATTTGCCCTCATCTGGCTCGTACTTTCGCATTTTTCGCATACTTGATGGCCAGATCCAGGCCTTTTTCTGGTTTGGATCACGTAGTAATGCGGTACCACACCGAAACAGTCAACTAAACCTGTTTGCGATTAATATTTTAGAGGATAGCGCCGGTTATGTCTCGGGTAGTTCTGGGATTTGTCCACATCTGGCTCGAACTTTCGCATTTTTCGCATTCTTGTTGGCCGGATCCTAAGTTTTTTCTGGTTTGGATCCCGTAGTAATGCGGTACCACACCGAAACAGTCAAATAATCCTGGTTGCGATTAATATTTTAGAGGATAACGCCGGTTATGTATAGGTTAGGTCTGGTATTTGCCCTCATCTGGCTCGTGCTTTCGCATTTTTCGCATACATGCTGGGCAGATCCTGGGTTTCTTCTGGTTTGGATCCCGTAGTAATGCGGTACCACACCGAAACAGTCAAATAATCCTGGTTGCGATTAATATTTTAGAGGATAACGCCGGTTATGTATAGGTTAGGTCTGGTATTTGCCCTCATCTGGCTCGTCCTTTCGCATTTTCCGCATACTTGTTGGCCAGGTCCTGGCACTTTTCTGGTTTGGATCACGTAGTAATGCGGTACCACACCGAAACAGTCAATTAAAGCTGGTTGCGATTTGTATTTTAGAGGATAACGCCGGTAATGTCCGGGTTAGATCTGGTATTTGCCCTCATCTGGATCGTACTTTCGCATTTTTCGCATACTTGATGGCCAGATCCAGGCCTTTTTCTGGTTTGGATCACGTAGTAATGCGGTACCACACCGAAACAGTCAACTAAACCTGGTTGCGATTAATATTTTAGAGGATAACGCCGGTTATGTCTCGGGTAGTTCTGGGATTTGTCCACATCTGGCTCGAACTTTCGCATTTTTCGCATTCTTGATGGCCGGATCCTGGCTTTTTTCTGGTTTGGCCCACGTAGTAATGTGATACCACACCGAAACAGTCAATTAATCCTGGTTGCGATTAATATTTTAGAGGATAACGAAGGTTATGTCTCGGTTAGGTCTGGGATTTGCCCTCATCTGGCTCGTACATTCGCATTTTTCGCATACTTGTTGGCCAGATCCTGGCCTTTTTCTGGCTTGGACCACGTAGTAATGTGGTACCACACTGAAACAGTCAATTAATCCTGGTTCCGATTAATATTTTAGAGGATAACGCTGGTTATGTCTGGGTTAGTTCTGGTATTTGCAATCATCCGGCTCATTCTTTCTCGTTTTTCGCATATTTGTTGGGCAGATCCTGGGTTTTTTCTGGTTTGGATCACGTAGTAATGTGGTTCCACACCGAAACAAACAATTAAACCTGGTTGCGATTAATATTATGCAGGATAACGCTGGTTATGTTTGGGTTAGTTCTGGTATTTGCAATCATCAGGCACATACTTTCGCATTTTTCGCATACTTGTTGGCCAGATCCTGGGATATTTCTGGTTTGCATCACGTAGTAATGCGGTACCACACCGAAACAGTCAATTAAAGCCGGTTGCGATTAATATTTTAGAGGATAACGCCGGTTATGTCTCGGTTAGGTCTGGTATTTGCCCTTATCTGGCTCGTACTTTCGCATTTTTCGCATACTTGTTGGCCAGATCCTGGCCTTTTTCTGGCTTGGACCACGTAGTAAAGTGGTACCACACTGAAACAGTCAATTAAACCTGGGTCCGTTTAATATTTGAGAGGATAACGCCGGTTATGTCTGGGTTAGGTCTGGTATTTGCCCTCATCTGGCTCGAACTTTCGCATTTTTCGCATACTTGTTGGCCAGATCCTGGCCTTTTTCTGGCTTGGACCAAGTAGTAATGCGGGGCCACACTAAAACAGTTAATTAAACCTTGTTGCGATTAATATTTTGGAGGATAACGCTGGTTATGTCTGGGTTAGTTCTGGTATCTGCAATCATCTGGCTCATACTTTCGCGTTTTTCGCATACTTGTTGTGCAGATCCTGGGTTTTTTCTGGTTTGGATCACGTAGTACTGTGGTATCACACTGAAACTGTCAATAAAAGCTGGTTCCGATTAATAGTTTGGAGGATAACGCTGGTTACGTTTGGGTTAGTTCTGGTATTAGCAATCATCCGGCTCGTATTTTCGCATTTTTCGCATACTTGTTGTTCAGATCCTGGCCTTTTTCTGGCTCGCACCACGTAGTAATGTGGTACCACACTGTCAATAAAAGCTGGTTCAGATTAGTATTTTAGAGGATAACGCTGGTTATGTCTGGGTTAGTTCTGGTATTTGCAATCATCTGGCTCATACTTTCTCGTTTTTCGCAAACTTGTTGGGCAGATCCTGGCCTCCTTCTGGCTTGGACCACGTAGTAATGTGGTACCACACTGAAACTGTCAATTAAACCTGGTTTCGAATAATGTTTTAGAGGATAACGCCGGTTATGTCTGTGTTAGGTCTGGTATTTGCCCTCATCTGGCTCATACTTTCGCAATTTTCGTCTACTTGTTGGCCAGATCCTGGCCTTTTTCTGGTTTGGATCACGTAATAACGCGGTGCCACACCGAAACAGTCAATTAAACCTGGTTGCGATAACTATTTTGGAGTATAACGCCGGTTATGTCTGGGTTAGGTCTGGTATTTGCCCTCATCTAGCTCGTCCTTTCGCGTTTTTCGCGTAGTTGCTGGCCAGATCCTGGGATTTTTCTGGTTTGGATCCCGTAGTAATGTGGTACCAGACTGAAACAGTCAATAAAAGCTGGTTCCGATTAGTATTTTAGAGGATAACGCTGGTTATGTCTCTGTTAGTTCTGGTATTTGCAATCATCTGGCTCGTACTTTCGCGTTTTTCGCATACTTGTTGGCCAGATCCTGGGTTTTTTCTGGCCTGGATCCCGTTGTAATGTGGTACCAGACTGAAACAGTCAATAAAAGCTGGTTCCGATTAGTATTTTAGAGGATAACGCTGGTTATGTCTCTGTTAGTTCTGGTATTTGCACTCATCTGGCTCGTACTTTCGCGTTTTTCGCATACTTGTTGGCCAGATCCTGGGTTTTTTCTGGCCTGGACCCCGTTGTAATGAGGTTCCACACCGAAACAGTAAATTAAAAAGGATGCGATTAATATTTTAGAGGATGACGCCGGTTATGTCTCGGATAGGTCTAGGATTTGCCGTCATGTGTCTCGTACTTTCGCGTTTTTCGCATACTTGTTGGCCAGATCCTGGGTTTTTTCTGGCCTGGATCCCGTTGTAATGAGGTTCCACACCGAAACAGTAAATTAAAAAGGATGCGATTAATATTTTAGAGGATAACGCCGGTTATGTCTTGGGTAGGTCTGGGATTTGTCCTCATCTGTCTCGTACTTTTGCGTTTTTCGCATAGTTGTTGGCCAGATCCTGAGTATTTTCTGGTGTGTATCCCGTAGTAATGTGGTACCACACTGAAACAGTCAATAAAAGCTGGTTCCGATTAGTATTTTAGAGGATAACGATGGCTATGTCTGTGTCAGTTCTGGTATTTGCAATCATCTGGCTCATAGTTTCGCGTTTTTCGCACACTTGTTGGCCAGATCCTGGCCCTTTTTTGGTTTGGATCACGTAGTAATGTGGTACCACACTGAAACAGTCAATAGAAGCTGGTTCCGATAAGTATTTTAGAGGATAACGCTGGTTATGTCTGGGTTAGTTCTGGTATTTGCTATCATCTGGCTCATAGTTTCGCGTTTTTCGCACACTTGTTGGCCAGATCCTGGCCCTTTTCTGGTTTGGATCACGTAGTAATGTGGTACCACACGGAAACAGTCAATTAAACCTGGTTGCGATTACTATTTTGGACGATAACGCCGGTTATGTCTGGGGTAGGTCTGGTATTTGCCCCCATCTGGCTCGTACTTTCGCGTTTTTCGCATAGTTGTTGGCCAGATCCTGGGATTTTTCTGGCTTGGATCCCGTAGTAATGTGGTTCCACACCGAAACAGTCAATTAAACCTTGTAGCGATTAATATTTTAGAGGATAACGCCGGTTATGTCTGTGTTAGCTCTGGTATTTGCCCTCATCTGGCACGTACTTTCGCGTTTTTCGCATAGCTGTTGGCCAGATCCTGGGATTTTTCTGGCTTGGATCCCGTAGTAATGTGGTTCCACACCGAAACAGTCAATTAAACCTGGGTCCGATTAATATTTTAGAGGATAACGCCGGTTATGTCTGGGTTAGGTCTGGTATTTGCCCTCATCTGGCTCGAACTTTCGCATTTGTCGCATACTTGTTGGCCAGATCCTGGCCTTTGTCTGGCTTGGAGCACGTAGTAAAGTGGTACCACACTGTAACAGTCAATTAAACCTGGGTCCGATTAATATTTTAGAGGATAACGCCGGTTATGTCTGGGTTAGGTCTGGTATTTGCCCTCATCTGGCTCGAACTTTCGCATTTTTCGCATACTTGTTGGCCAGATCCTGGACTATTTATGGCTTGGACCACGTAGTAAAGTGGTACCACACTGAAACAGTCAATTAAACCTGGGTCCGTTTAATATTTTAGAGGATAACGCCGGTTATATCTTGGTTAGGTCTGGTATTTGCCCACATCTGGCTCGTACTTTCGCATTTTTCGCATACTTGTTGGCCAGATCCTGGCTTTTTTCTGGTTTGGATCACGTAGTAACGCGGTACCACACCGAAACAGTCAATTAAACCTGGTTGCGATTACTATTTTGGACGATAACGCCGGTTATGTCTGGGGTAGGTCTGGTATTTGCCTTCATCTGGCTCGTACTTTCGAGTTTTCGCGTAGTTGTTGGCCAGATCCTGGGATTTTTCTTACTTGGATCCCGTAGTAATGTGGTTCCACACAGAAACAGTCAATTAAAGCTGGTTGCGATTAATATTTTAGAGAATAACGCCGGTTATGTCTCGGTTAGTTCTGGTATTTGCCCTCATCTGGCACGTACTTTCGCGTTTTTCGCATAGTTGTTGGCCAGATCCTGGGATTTTTCTGGCTTGGATCCCGTAGTAATGTGGTTCCACACCGAAACAGTCAATTAAACCTGGGTCCGATTAATATTTTAGAGGATAACGCCGGCTATGTCTGGGTTAGGTCTGGTATTTGCCCTCATCTGGCTCGAACTTTCGCATTTTTCGCATACTTGTTGGCCAGATCCTGGGTTTCTTCAGGTTTGGATCCCGTAGTAATGTGGTTCCACACCGAAACGGTCAACTAAACCTGGCTGCGATTAATATTTTAGAGGATAACGCCGGTAATGTCTGGGTTAGGTCTGGTATTTGCCCTCATCAGGCTCGTACTTTCACATTTTTCGCATACTTGTTGGCCAGATCCTGGCTTTTTTCTGGTTTGGATCACGTAGTAATGTGGTACCACACTGAAACAGTCAGTAGAAGCTGGTTCCGATAAGTATTTTAGAGGATAACGCTGGTTATGTCTGGGTTAGTTCTGGTATTTGCCCTCATCTGGCATGTACATTCGCATTTTTCGCATACCTGTTGGCCAGATCCTGGCCATCTTCTGGCTTGGACCACGTAGTAAAGTGGTACCACACCGAAACATTCAATTAAACCAGGTTCCGATTTATATTTTAGAGGATAACGCCGGTTCTGTCTCGGTTAGGTCTGGGATTTGCCCTCATCTGGCTCGTACTTTCGCATTTTTCGCATCCTTTTTGGCCAGATCCTGGCCTTTTTCTGGCTTGGACCACGCAGTAGTGTGGTACCAAACCGAAACAGTCAATTAAATCTGGTTGCGAATAATATTTTAGAGGATAACGCTGGTTATGTCTGGGATTGTTCTGGTATTTGCAATCATCTGGCTTGTACATTCGCGTTTTTCGCATAGTTGTTGGCCAGATCCTGGGTTTTTTCTGGTTTGGATCCCGTAGTAATGTGGTTCCACACGGAAACAGTCAGTTAAACCTGGTTGCGATTAATATTTTAGAGAATAACGCCGGTTATATCTCGATTAGGTCTGGTATTTGCCCTCATCTGGCTCGTACTTTCGCATTTTTCGCATACTTGTTGGCCAGATCCTGGACTATTTATGGCTTGGACCACGTAGCAAAGTGGTACCACACTGAAACAGTCAATTAAACCTGGGTCCGTTTAATATTTTAGAGGATAACGCCGGTTATGTCTGGGTTAGGTCTGGTATTTGCCCTCATCTGGCTCGAACTTTCGCATTTTTCGCATACTTGTTGGCCAGATCCTGGCCTTTGTCTGGCTTGGAGCACGTAGTAAAGTGGTACCACACTGAAACAGTCAATTAAACCTGGGTCCGATTAATATTTTAGAGGATAACGCCGGTTATGTCTCGGGTATGTCTGGGATTTGTCCATATCTGGGTCGTACTTTCGCATTTTTCGCATACTTGTTGGCCAGATCCTGGCCTTTTTCAGGCTTGGACCAAGTAGTAATGTGGGACCACACTAAAACAGTCAATTAAACCTGGTTGCGATTACGATTTTGGAGGATAACGCCGGTTACGTCTGGGTTAGGTCTGGTATTTGCACTCATCTGGCTCGTACTTTCGCATTTATCGCATACTTGTTGGCCAGATCCTGGGTTTCTTCAGGTTTGGATCCCGTAGTAATGTGGTTCCACACCGAAACGGTCAACTAAACCTGGCTGCGATTAATATTTTAGAGGATAACGCCGGTAATGTCTGGGTTAGGTCTGGTATTTGTCCTCATCAGGCTCGTACTTTCGCGTTTTCGCATAGTTGTTGGCCAGCTCCTGGACTATTTATGGCTTGGACCACGTAGTAATGTGGTAACACACTGAAACAGCCAATTAAACCTGGGTCCGATTAATATTTTGGAGGATAACGCCGGTTATGTCTGGGTTAGGTCTGGTATTTGCCCTCATCTGGCTCGTACTTTCGCATTTTTCGCATACTTGTTGGCCAGATCCTGGCTTTTTTCTGGTTTGGATCCCGTTGTAATGTGGTTCCACACCGAAACGGTCAACTAAACCTGGCTGCGATTAATATTTTAGAGGATAACGCCGGTAATGTCTGGGTTAGGTCTGGTATTTGTCCTCATCAGGCTCGTACTTTCGCGTTTTCGCATAGTTGTTGGCCAGCTCCTGGACTATTTATGGCTTGGACCACGTAGTAATGTGGTAACTCACTGCAACAGCCAATTAAACCTGGGTCCGATTAATATTTTAGAGGATAACGCCGGTTATGTCTGGGTTAGGTCTGGTATTTGCCCTCATCTGGCTCGTACTTTCGCATTTATCGCATACTTGTTGGCCAGATCCTGGGTTTCTTCAGGTTTGGATCCCGTAGTAATGTGGTTCCACACCGAAACGGTCAACTAAACCTGGCTGCGATTAATATTTTAGAGGATAACGCCGGTAATGTCTGTGTTAGGTCTGGTATTTGCCCCCATCAGGCTCGTACTTTCACATTTTTCGCATACTTGTTGGCCAGATCCTGGCTTTTTTCTGGTTTGGATCACGTAGTAATGTGGTACCACACTGAAACAGTCAGTAGAAGCTGGTTCCGATAAGTATTTTAGAGGATAACGCTGGTTATGTCTGGGTTAGTTCTGGTATTTGCCCTCATCTGGCATGTACATTCGCATTTTTCGCATACCTGTTGGCCAGATCCTGGCCATCTTCTGGCTTGGACCACGTAGTAAAGTGGTACCACACCGAAACATTCAATTAAACCAGGTTCCGATTTATATTTTAGAGGATAACGCCGGTTCTGTCTCGGTTAGGTCTGGGATTTGCCCTCATCTGGCTCGTACTTTCGCATTTTTCGCATCCTTTTTGGCCAGATTCTGGCCTTTTTCTGGCTTGGACCACGTAGTAGTGTGGTACCAAACCGAAACAGTCAATTAAATCTGGTTGCGAATAATATTTTAGAGGATAACGCTGGTTATGTCTGGGATTGTTCTGGTATTTGCAATAATCTGGCTTGTACATTCGCGTTTTTCGCATACTTGTTGGCCAGATCCTGGCTTTTTTCTGGTTTGGATCACGTAGTAATGTGGTACCACACTGAAACAGTCAGTAGAAGCTGGTTCCGATAAGTATTTTAGAGGATAACGCTGGTTATGTCTGGGTTAGTTCTGGTATTTGCCCTCATCTGGCATGTACATTCGCATTTTTCGCATACCTGTTGGCCAGATCCTGGCCATCTTCTGGCTTGGACCACGTAGTAAAGTGGTACCACACCGAAACATTCAATTAAACCAGGTTCCGATTTATATTTTAGAGGATAACGCCGGTTCTGTCTCGGTTAGGTCTGGGATTTGCCCTCATCTGGCTCGTACTTTCGCATTTTTCGCATCCTTTTTGGCCAGATTCTGGCCTTTTTCTGGCTTGGACCACGTAGTAGTGTGGTACCAAACCGAAACAGTCAATTAAATCTGGTTGCGAATAATATTTTAGAGGATAACGCTGGTTATGTCTGGGATTGTTCTGGTATTTGCAATAATCTGGCTTGTACATTCGCGTTTTTCGCATAGTTGTTGGCCAGATCCTGGGTTTTTTCTGGTTTGGATCCCGTAGTAATGTGGTTCCACACGGAAACAGTCACTTAAACCTGGTTGCGATTAATATTTTAGAGAATAACGCCGGTTATATCTCGATTAGGTCTGGTATTTGCCCTCATCTGGCTCGTACTTTCGCATTTTTCGCATACTTGTTGGCCAGATCCTGGACTATTTATGGCTTGGACCACGTAGTAAAGTGGTACCACACTGAAACAGTCAATTAAACCTGGGTCCGTTTAATATTTTAGAGGATAACGCCGGTTATGTCTGGGTTAGGTCTGGTATTTGCCCTCATCTGGCTCGAACTTTCGCATTTTTCGCATACTTGTTGGCCAGATCCTGGCCTTTGTCTGGCTTGGATCACGTAGTAAAGTGGTACCACACTGAAACAGTCAATTAAACCTGGGTCCGATTAATATTTTAGAGGATAACGCCGGTTATGTCTGGGTTAGGTCTGGTATTTGCCCTCATCTGGCTCGTACTTTCGCATTTTTCGCATACTTGTTGGCCAGATCCTGGCTTTTTTCTGGTTTGGATCACGTAGTAACGCGGTACCACACCGAAACTGTAAATTAAACCTGGTTGCGATTACTATTTTGGAGGATAACGCCGGTTACGTCTGGGTTAGGCCTGGTATTTGCACTCATCTGGCTCGTACTTTCGCATTTTTCGCATACTTGTTGGCCAGATCCTGGGTTTCTTCAGGTTTGGATCCCGTAGTAATGTGGTTCCACACCGAAACGGTCAACTAAACCTGGCTGCGATTAATATTTTAGAGGATAACGCCGGTTATGTCTGGGTAAGGTCTGGTATTTGCCCTCATCTGGCTCGTACTTTCGCATTTTTCGCATACTTGTTGGCCAGATCCTGGCTTTTTTCTGGTTTGGATCACGTAGTAACGCGGTACCACACCGAAACAGTCAATTAAACCTGGTTGCGATTACTATTTTGGAGGATAACGCCGGTTATGTCTGGGTTAGGTCTGGTATTTGCCCTCATCTGGCTCGTACTTTCGCATTTTTCGCATACTTGTTGGCCAGATCCTGGCTTTTTTCTGGTTTGGATCACGTAGTAACGCGGTACCACACCGAAACTGTCAATTAAACCTGGTTGCGATTACTATTTTGGAGGATAACGCCGGTTACGTCTGGGTTAGGCCTGGTATTTGCACTCATCTGGCTCGTACTTTCGCATTTTTCGCATACTTGTAGGCCAGATCCTGGGTTTCTTCAGGTTTGGATCCCGTTGTAATGTGGTTCCACACCGAAACGGTCAACTAAACCTGGCTGCGATTAATATTTTAGAGGATAACGCCGGTAATGTCTGGGTTAGGTCTGGTATTTGTCCTCATCAGGCTCGTACTTTCGCGTTTTCGCATAGTTGTTGGCCAGCTCCTGGACTATTTATGGCTTGGACCACGTAGTAATGTGGTAACTCACTGCAACAGCCAATTAAACCTGGGTCCGATTAATATTTTAGAGGATAACGCCGGTTATGTCTGGGTTAGGTCTGGTATTTGCCCTCATCTGGCTCGTACTTTCGCATTTATCGCATACTTGTTGGCCAGATCCTGGGTTTCTTCAGGTTTGGATCCCGTAGTAATGTGGTTCCACACCGAAACGGTCAACTAAACCTGGCTGCGATTAATATTTTAGAGGATAACGCCGGTAATGTCTGGGTTAGGTCTGGTATTTGCCCCCATCAGGCTCGTACTTTCACATTTTTCGCATACTTGTTGGCCAGATCCTGGCTTTTTTCTGGTTTGGATCACGTAGTAATGTGGTACCACACTGAAACAGTCAGTAGAAGCTGGTTCCGATAAGTATTTTAGAGGATAACGCTGGTTATGTCTGGGTTAGTTCTGGTATTTGCCCTCATCTGGCGTGTACATTCGCATTTTTCGCATCCTTTTTGGCCAGATTCTGGCCTTTTTCTGGCTTGGACCACGTAGTAGTGTGGTACCAAACCGAAACAGTCAATTAAATCTGGTTGCGAATAATATTTTAGAGGATAACGCTGGTTATGTCTGGGATTGTTCTGGTATTTGCAATAATCTGGCTTGTACATTCGCGTTTTTCGCATAGTTGTTGGCCAGATCCTGGGTTTTTTCTGGTTTGGATCCCGTAGTAATGTGGTTCCACACGGAAACAGTCAGTTAAACCTGGTTGCGATTAATATTTTAGAGAATAACGCCGGTTATATCTCGATTAGGTCTGGTATTTGCCCTCATCTGGCTCGTACTTTCGCATTTTTCGCATACTTGTTGGCCAGATCCTGGACTATTTATGGCTTGGACCACGTAGTAAAGTGGTACCACACTGAAACAGTCAATTAAACCTGGGTCCGTTTAATATTTTAGAGGATAACGCCGGTTATGTCTGGGTTAGGTCTGGTATTTGCCCTCATCTGGCTCGAACTTTCGCATTTTTCGCATACTTGTTGGCCAGATCCTGGCCTTTGTCTGGCTTGGATCACGTAGTAAAGTGGTACCACACTGAAACAGTCAATTAAACCTGGGTCCGATTAATATTTTAGAGGATAACGCCGGTTATGTCTGGGTTAGGTCTGGTATTTGCCCACATCTGGCTCGTACTTTCGCATTTTTCGCATACTTGTTGGCCAGATCCTGGCTTTTTTCTGGTTTGGATCACGTAGTAACGCGGTACCACACCGAAACAGTCAATTAAACTTGGTTGCGATTACTATTTTGGAGGATAACGCCGGTTATGTCTGGGGTAGGTCTGGTGTTTGCCCTCATCTGGCTCGTACTTTCGAGTTTTCGCGTTGTTGTTGGCCAGATCCTGGGATTTTTCTGGTTTGGATCACGTAGTAATGTGGTACCACACTGAAACAGTCAATTAAACCTGGTTGCGATTAATATTTTAGAGGGTAATGCCTGTTATGTCTCGGGTAGGTCTGGGATTTGTCCATATCTGGGTCGTACTTTCGCATTTTTCGCATACTTGTTGGCCAGATCCTGGCCTTTTTCTGGCTTGGACCAAGTAGTAATGTGGTACCACACTGAAACAGTCAGTAGAAGCTGGTTCCGATAAGTATTTTATAGGATAACGCTGGTTGTGTCTGGGTTAGTTCTGGTATTTGCTATCATCTGGCACATGCCTTCGAGTTTTTCGCATACTTGTTGGCCAGATCCTGGGCTTTTTCTGGTTTGGATCACGTAGTAATGTGGTACCACACTGAAACAGTCAATTAAACCTGGTTGCGATTAATATTTTAGAGGGTAATGCCTGTTATGTCTCGGGTAGGTCTGGGATTTGTCCATATCTGGGTCGTACTTTCGCATTTTTCGCATACTTGTTGGCCAGATCCTGGCCTTTTTCTGGCTTGGACCAAGTAGTAATGTGGGACCACACTAAAACAGTCAATTAAACCTGGTTGCGATTAATATTTTAGAGGATAACGCCGGTTATGTCTGGGTTAGGTCTGGTATTTGCCCTCATCTGGCTCGTACTTTCGCATTTTTCGCATACTTGTTGGCCAGATCCTGGACTTTTTCTGGCTTGGACCACGTAGTAACGTGGTACCACACTGAAACAGTCAATTAAACCTGGGTCCGATTAATATTTTAGAGGATAACGACGGTTATGTCCCGGTTAGGTCTGGTATTTGCCCTCATCAGGCTCGTACTTTCGCGTTTTCGCATAGTTGTTGGCCAGATCCTGGACTATTTATGGCTTGGACCACGTAGTAATGTGGTACCACACTGAAACAGTCAATTAAACCTGGGTCCGACTAATATTTTAGAGGATAACGCCGGTTATGTCTGGGTTAGGTCTGGTATTTGCCCTTATCTGGCTCGTACTTTCGCATTTTTGGCATACTTTTTGGCCAGATCCTGGACTTTTTCTGGCTTGGACCACGTAGTAATGTGGGACCACACTAGAACAGTCAATTAAACCTGGGTCCGACTAATATTTTAGAGAATAACGCCGGTTAAATCCCGGTTAGGTCTGGTATTTGCCCTTACCTGGCTCGTACTTTCGCATTTTTGGCATACTTTTTGGCCAGATCCTGGACTTTTTCTGGCTTGGACCACGTAGTAATGTGGGACCACACTAAAACAGTCAATTAAACCTGGTTGCGATTACGATTTTGGAGGATAACGCCGGTTACGTCTGGGTTAGGTCTGGTATTTGCACTCATCTGGCTCGTACTTTCGCATTTATCGCATACTTGTTGGCCAGATCCTGGGTTTCTTCAGGTTTGGATCCCGTAGTAATGTGGTTCCACACCGAAACGGTCAACTAAACCTGGCTGCGATTAATATTTTAGAGGATAACGCCGGTTATGTCTGGGTTAGGTCTGGTATTTGTCCTCATCAGGCTCGTACTTTCGCGTTTTCGCATAGTTGTTGGCCAGCTCCTGGACTATTTATGGCTTGGACCACGTAGTAATGTGGTAACACACTGAAACAGCCAATTAAACCTGGTTGCGATTACTATTTTGGAGGATAACGCCGGTTACGTCTGGGTTAGGCCTGGTATTTGCACTCATCTGGCTCGTACTTTCGCATTTTTCGCATACTTGTTGGCCAGATCCTGGGTTTCTTCAGGTTTGGATCCCGTAGTAATGTGGTTCCACACCGAAACGGTCAACTAAACCTGGCTGCGATTAATATTTTAGAGGATAACGCCGGTTATGTCTGGGTTAGGTCTGGTATTTGCCCTCATCTGGCTCGAAATTTCGCATTTTTCGCATACTTGTTGGCCAGATCCTGGGTTTCTTCAGGTTTGGATCCCGTAGTAATGTGGTTCCACACCGAAACGGTCAACTAAACCTGGCTGCGATTAATATTTTAGAGGATAACGCCGGTTATGTCTGGGTTAGGTCTGGTATTTGTCCTCATCAGGCTCGTACTTTCGCGTTTTCGCATAGTTGTTGGCCAGCTCCTGGACTATTTATGGCTTGGACCACGTAGTAATGTGGTAACACACTGAAACAGCCAATTAAACCTGGGTCCGATTAATATTTTAGAGGATAACGCCGGTTATGTCTGGGTTAGGTCTGGTATTTGCCCTCATCTGGCTCGTACTTTCGCATTTTTCGCATACTTGTTGGCCAGATCCTGGCTTTTTTCTGGTTTGGATCACGTAGTAATGTGGTACCACACTGAAACAGTCAGTAGAAGCTGGTTCCGATAAGTATTTTAGAGGATAACGCTGGTTATGTCTGGGTTAGTTCTGGTATTTGCCCTCATCTGGCATGTACATTCGCATTTTTCGCATCCTTTTTGGCCAGATCCTGGCCTTTTTCTGGCTTGGACCACGTAGTAGTGTGGTACCAAACCGAAACAGTCAATTAAATCTGGTTGCGAATAATATTTTAGAGGATAACGCTGGTTATGTCTGGGATAGTTCTGGTATTTGCAATCATCTGGCTTGTACATTCGCGTTTTTCGCATAGTTGTTTGCCAGATCCTGGGTTTTTTCTGGTTTTGATCCCGTAGTAATGTGGTTCCACACGGAAACAGTCAGTTAAACCTGGTTGCGATTAATAGTTTAGAGAATAACGCCGGTTATATCTCGATTAGGTCTGGTATTTGCCCTCATCTGGCTCGTACTTTCGCATTTTTCGCATACTTGTTGGCCAGATCCTGGACTATTTATGGCTTGGACCACGTGGTAAAGTGGTACCACACTAAAACAGTCAATTAAACCTGGGTCCGTTTAATATTTTAGAGGATAACGCCGGTTATGTCTGGGTTAGGTCTGGTATTTGCCCTCATCTGGCTCGAACTTTCGCATTTTTCGCATACTTGTTGGCCAGATCCTGGCCTTTGTCTGGCTTGGAGCACGTAGTAAAGTGGTACCACACTGAAACAGTCAATTAAACCTGGGTCCGATTAATATTTTAGAGGATAACGCCGGTTATGTCTGGGTTAGGTCTGGTATTTGCCCACATCTGGCTCGTACTTTCGCATTTTTCGCATACTTGTTGGCCAGATCCTGGCTTTTTTCTGGTTTGGATCACGTAGTAACGCGGTACCACACCGAAACAGTCAATTAAACCTGGTTGCGATTACTATTTTGGAGGATAACGCCGGTTATGTCTGGGGTAGGTCTGGTGTTTGCCCTCATCTGGCTCGTACTTTCGAGTTTTCGCGTTCTTGTTGGCCAGATCCTGGGATTTTTCTGGTTTGGAACCCGTAGTAACGCGGTACCACACCGAAACAGTCAATTAAACCTGGTTGCGATTACTATTTTGGAGGATAACGCCGGTTATGTCTGGCTTCAGGTCTGGTATTTGCCCTTATCTGGCTCGTACTTTTGCGTTTTCGCATAGTTGTTGGACAGATCCTGGGCTTTTTCTGGTTTGGATCACGTAGTAATGTAGTACCACACTGAAACAGTCAATTAAACCTGGTTGCGATTAATATTTTAGAGGGTAATGCCTGTTATGTCTCGGGTAGGTCTGGGATTTGTCCACATCTGGCTCGTACTTTCGCATTTTTCGCATTCTTGTTGGCCGGATCCTGGCCTTTTTCTGGTTTGGATCACGTAGTAATGTGGTACCACACTGAAACAGTCAATTAAACCTGGTTGCGATTAATATTTTAGAGGATAATGCCTGTTATGTCTAGCGTAGCTCTGGGATTTGTCCATATCTGGCTCGTACTTTCGCATTTTTCGCATTCTTTTTGGCCAGATCCTGTCCTTTTTCTGGCTTGGACCACGTAGTAGTGTGGTACCAAGCCGAAACAGTCAATTAAATCTGGTTGCGAATAATATTTTATAGGATAACGCTGGTTATGTCTGGGTTAGTTCTGGTATTTGCAATCATCTGGCTCATACATTCGCGTTTCTCGCATAGTTGTTGGCCAGATCCTGGGTTTTTTCTGGTTTGGATACCGTAGTAATGTTGTTCCACACGGAAACAGTCAGTTAAACCTGGTTTCGATTAATATTTTAGAGAATAACGCCGGTTATATCTCGGTTAGGTCTGGTATTTGCCCTTATCTGGGCCGTACTTTCGCATTTTTGGCATACTTTTTGGCCAGATCCTGGACTTTTTCTGGCTGGGACCACGTAGTAATGTGGTACCGCACTGAAACAGTCAATTAAACCTGGGTGCGATTAATATTTTAGAGGATAACGCCGGTTATGTCTCGGGTAGGTCTGGGATTTGTCCATATCTGGGTCGTACTTTCGCATTTTTCGCATACTTGTTGGCCAGATCCTGGCCTTTTTCTGGCTTGGACCAAGTAGTAATGTGGGACCACACTAAAACAGTCAATTAAACCTGGTTGCGATTAATATTTTAGAGGATAACGCCGGTTATGTCCCGGTTAGGTCTGGTATTTGCCCTCATCAGGCTCGTACTTTCGCGTTTTCGCATACTTGTTGGCCAGATCCTGGACTATTTATGGCTTGGACCACGTAGTAATGTGGTACCACACTGAAACAGTCAATTAAACCTGGGTCCGACTAATATTTTAGAGAATAACGCCGGTTAAATCTCGGTTAGGTCTGGTATTTGCCCTTACCTGGCTCGTACTTTCGCATTTTTGGCATACTTTTTGGCCAGATCCTGGACTTTTTCTGGCTTGGACCACGTAGTAATGTGGTACCGCACTGAAACAGTCAACTAAACCTGGGTGCGATTAATATTTTAGAGGATAACGCCGGTTATGTCTCGGGTAGGTCTGGGATTTGTCCACATCTGGCTCGTACTTTCGCATTTTTCGCATTCTTGTTGGCCGGACCCTGGCCTTTTTCTGGCTTGGACCACGTAATAATGTGTTACCAAACCGAAACAGTCAATTAAATCAGGTTGCGAATAATATTTTAGAGGATAACGCTGGTTATGTCTGGGATAGTTCTGGTATTTGCAATCATCTGGCTCATACATTCGCGTTTTTCGCATAGTTGTTGGCCAGATCCTGGGTTTTTTCTGGTTTGGATCCCGTAGTAATGTTGTTCCACACGGAAACAGTCAGTTAAACCTGGTTTCGATTAATATTTTAGAGAATAACGCCGGTTATATCTCGGTTAGGTCTGGTATTTGCCCTTATCTGGGTCGTACTTTCGCATTTTTGGCATACTTTTTGGCCAGATCCTGGACTATTTCTGGCTTGGACCACGTAGTAATGTGGTACCGCACTGAAACAGTCAATTAAACCTGGGTGCGATTAATATTTTAGAGGATAACGCCGGTTACGTCTGCGTTAGGTCTGGTATTTGCACTCATCTGGCTCGTACTTTCGCATTTATCGCATACTTGTTGGCCAGATCCTGGGTTTCTTCAGGTTTGGATCCCGTAGTAATGTGGTTCCACACCGAAACGGTCAACTAAACCTGGCTGCGATTAATATTTTAGAGGATAACGCCGGTAATGTCTGGGTTAGGTCTGGTATTTGCACTCATCTGGCTCGTACTTTCGCATTTTTCGCATACTTGTAGGCCAGATCCTGGCTTTTTTCTGGTTTGGATCACGTAGTAACGAGGTACCACACCGAAACTGTCAATTAAACCTGGTTGCGATTACTATTTTGGAGGATAACGCCGGTTATGTCTGGGTTAGGTCTGGTATTTGCCCTCATCTGGCTCGTACTTTCGCATTTTTCGCATACTTGTTGGCCAGATCCTGGCTTTTTTCTGGTTTGGATCACGTAGTAACGTGGTACCACACCGAAACTGTCAATTAAACCTGGTTGCGATTCCTATTTTGGAGGATAACGCCGGTTACGTCTGGGTTAGGTCTGGTATTTGCACTCATCTGGCTCGTACTTTCGCATTTTTCGCATACTTGTTGGTCAGATCCTGGGTTTCTTCAGGTTTGGATCCCGTAGTAATGTGGTTCCACACCGAAACGGTCAACTAAACCTGGCTGCGATTAATATTCTAGAGGATAACGCCGGTAATGTCTGGGTTAGGTCTGGTATTTTCACTCATCTGGCTCGTACTTTCGCATTTTTCGCATACTTGTTGGCCAGATCCTGGCCTTTTTCTGGCTTGGACCAAGTAGTAATGCGGGACCACACTAAAACAGTTAATTAAACCTGGTTGCGATTAATATTTTAGAGAATAACGCCGGTTATATCTCGATTAGGTCTGGTATTTGCCTTCATCTGGCTCGTACTTTCGCATTTTTCGCATACTTCTTGGCCAGATACTGGACTATTTATGGCTTGGACCACGTAGTAATGTGGTAACACACTGAAACAGCCAATTAAACCTGGGTCCGATTACTATTTTGGAGGATAACGCCGGTTATGTCTGGGGTAAGTCTGGTATTTGCCCTTATCTGGCTCGTACTTTCGCATTTTTCGCATACTTGTTGGCCAGATCCTGGCCTTTTTCTGGCTTGGACCACGTAGTAAAGTGGTACCACACTGAAACAGTCAATTAAACCTGGGTCCGTTTAATATTTGAGAGGATAACGCCGGTTATGTCTGGGTTAGGTCTGGTATTTGCCCTCATCTGGCTCGAACTTTCGCATTTTTCGCATACTTGTTGGCCAGATCCTGGCCTTTTTCTGGCTTGGACCAAGTAGTAATGCGGGACCACACTAAAACAGTTAATTAAACCTGGTTGCGATTAATATTTTAGAGAATAACGCCGGTTATATCTCGATCAGGTCTGGTATTTGCCTTCATCTGGCTCGTACTTTCGCATTTTTCGCATACTTCTTGGCCAGATCCTGGACTATTTATGGCTTGGACCACGTAGTAATGTGGTAACACCCTGAAACAGCCAATTAACCCTGGGTCCGATTACTATTTTGGAGGATAACGCCGGTTATGTCTGGGGTAAGTCTGGTATTTGCCCTTATCTGGCTCGTACTTTCGCGTTTTCGCATAGTTGTTGGTCAGATCCTGGGATTTTTCTGGTTTGGATCCCGTAGTAATGTGGTTCCACACTTAAACAGTCAATTAAAGCTGGTTGCGATTAATATTTTAGAGGATAACGCCGGTTATGTCTCGGTTAGGTCTGGTATTTGCCCTTATCTGGCTCGTACTTTCGCATTTTTCGCATACTTGTTGGCCAGATCCTGGCCTTTTTCTGGCTTGGACCACGTAGTAAAGTGGTACCACACTGAAACAGTCAATTAAACCTGGGTCCGTTTAATATTTGAGAGGATAACGCCGGTTATGTCTGGGTTAGGTCTGGTATTTGCCCTCATCTGGCTCGAACTTTCGCATTTTTCGCATACTTGTTGGCCAGATCCTGGCCTTTTTCTGGCTTGGACCAAGTAGTAATGCGGGACCACACTAAAACAGTTAATTAAACCTGGTTGCGATTAATATTTTAGAGAATAACGCCGGTTATATCTCGATCAGGTCTGGTATTTGCCTTCATCTGGCTCGTACTTTCGCATTTTTCGCATACTTCTTGGCCAGATCCTGGACTATTTATGGCTTGGACCACGTAGTAATGTGGTAACACCCTGAAACAGCCAATTAAACCTGGGTCCGATTACTATTTTGGAGGATAACGCCGGTTATGTCTGGGGTAAGTCTGGTATTTGCCCTTATCTGGCTCGTACTTTCGCGTTTTCGCATAGTTGTTGGTCAGATCCTGGGTTTCTTCAGGTTTGGATCCCGTAGTAATGTGGTTCCACACCGAAACGGTCAACTAAACCTGGCTGCGATTAATATTTTAGAGGATAACGCCGGTAATGTCTGGGTTAGGTCTGGTATTTTCACTCATCTGGCTCGTACTTTCGCATTTTTCGCATACTTGTTGGCCAGATCCTGGCCATTTTCTGGCTTGGGCCAAGTAGTAATGTGGGACCACACTAAAACAGTCAATTAAACCTGGTTGCGATTAATATTTTAGAGGATAACGCCGGTTATGTCTGGGTTAGGTCTGGTATTTGCCCTCATCTGGCTCGTACTTTCGCATTTTTCGCATACTTGTTGGCCAGATCCTGGGTTTGTTCAGGTTTGGATCCCGTAGTAATGTGGTTCCACACCGAAACGGTCTACTAAACCTGGCTGCGATTAATATTTTAGAGGATAACGCAGGTTATGTCTGGGTTAGGTCTGGTATTTGCCAGATCATTTCTGGTTTGGATCACGTAGTAACGCGGTACCACACCGAAACTGTCAATTAAACCTGGTTGCGATTACTATTTTGGAGGATAACGCCGGTTATGTCTGGGTTAGGTCTGGTATTTGCCCTCATCTGGCTCGTACTTTCGCATTTTTTGCATACTTGTTGGCCAGATCCTGGGCTTTTTCTGGTTTGGATCACGTAGTAATGTGGTACCACACTGAAACAGTCAGTAGAAGCTGGTTCCGATAAGTATTTTATAGGATAACGCTGGTTATGTCTGGGTTAGTTCTGGTATTTCCTATCATCTGACACATACCTTCGAGTTTTTCGCATACTTGTTGGCCAGATCCTGGGCTTTTTCTGGTTTGGATCACGTAGTAATGTGTTACCACACTGAAACAGTCAATTAAACCTGGTTGCGATTAATATTTTAGAGGATAACGCCGGTTATGTCTCGGGTAGGTCTGGGATTTGTCCACATCTGGCTCGTACTTTCGCATTTTTCGCATTCTTGTTGGTCAGATCCTGGGTTTCTTCAGGTTTGGATCCCGTAGTAATGTGGTTCCACACCGAAACGGTCAACTAAACCTGGCTGCGATTAATATTCTAGAGGATAACGCCGGTAATGTCTGGGTTAGGTCTGGTATTTTCACTCATCTGGCTCGTACTTTCGCATTTTTCGCATACTTGTTGGCCAGATCCTGGCCTTTTTCTGGCTTGGACCAAGTAGTAATGCGGGACCACACTAAAACAGTTAATTAAACCTGGTTGCGATTAATATTTTAGAGAATAACGCCGGTTATATCTCGATTAGGTCTGGTATTTGCCTTCATCTGGCTCGTACTTTCGCATTTTTCGCATACTTCTTGGCCAGATACTGGACTATTTATGGCTTGGACCACGTAGTAATGTGGTAACACACTGAAACAGCCAATTAAACCTGGGTCCGATTACTATTTTGGAGGATAACGCCGGTTATGTCTGGGGTAAGTCTGGTATTTGCCCTTATCTGGCTCGTACTTTCGCATTTTTCGCATACTTGTTGGCCAGATCCTGGCCTTTTTCTGGCTTGGACCACGTAGTAAAGTGGTACCACACTGAAACAGTCAATTAAACCTGGGTCCGTTTAATATTTGAGAGGATAACGCCGGTTATGTCTGGGTTAGGTCTGGTATTTGCCCTCATCTGGCTCGAGCTTTCGCATTTTTCGCATACTTGTTGGCCAGATCCTGGCCTTTTTCTGGCTTGGACCAAGTAGTAATGCGGGACCACACTAAAACAGTTAATTAAACCTGGTTGCGATTAATATTTTAGAGAATAACGCCGGTTATATCTCGATCAGGTCTGGTATTTGCCTTCATCTGGCTCGTACTTTCGCATTTTTCGCATACTTCTTGGCCAGATCCTGGACTATTTATGGCTTGGACCACGTAGTAATGTGGTAACACCCTGAAACAGCCAATTAAACCTGGGTCCGATTACTATTTTGGAGGATAACGCCGGTTATGTCTGGGGTAAGTCTGGTATTTGCCCTTATCTGGCTCGTACTTTCGCGTTTTCGCATAGTTGTTGGTCAGATCCTGGGATTTTTCTGGTTTGGATCCCGTAGTAATGTGGTTCCACACTTAAACAGTCAATTAAAGCTGGTTGCGATTAATATTTTAGAGGATAACGCCGGTTATGTCTCGGTTAGGTCTGGTATTTGCCCTTATCTGGCTCGTACTTTCGCATTTTTCGCATACTTGTTGGCCAGATCCTGGCCTTTTTCTGGCTTGGACCACGTAGTAAAGTGGTACCACACTGAAACAGTCAATTAAACCTGGGTCCGTTTAATATTTGAGAGGATAACGCCGGTTATGTCTGGGTTAGGTCTGGTATTTGCCCTCATCTGGCTCGAACTTTCGCATTTTTCGCATACTTGTTGGCCAGATCCTGGCCTTTTTCTGGCTTGGACCAAGTAGTAATGCGGGACCACACTAAAACAGTTAATTAAACCTTGTTGCGATTAATATTTTAGAGAATAACGCCGGTTATATCTCGATCAGGTCTGGTATTTGCCTTCATCTGCCTCGTACTTTCGCATTTTTCGCATACTTCTTGGCCAGATCCTGGACTATTTATGGCTTGGACCACGTAGTAATGTGGTAACTCCCTGAAACAGCCAATTAAACCTGGGTCCGATTACTATTTTGGAGGATAACGCCGGTTATGTCTGGGGTAAGTCTGGTATTTGCCCTTATCTGGCTCGTACTTTCGCGTTTTCGCATAGTTGTTGGTCAGATCCTGGGTTTCTTCAGGTTTGGATCCCGTAGTAATGTGGTTCCACACCGAAACGGTCAACTAAACCTGGCTGCGATTAATATTTTAGAGGATAACGCCGGTAATGTCTGGGTTAGGTCTGGTATTTTCACTCATCTGGCTCGTACTTTCGCATTTTTCGCATACTTGTTGGCCAGATCCTGGCCTTTTTCTGGCTTGGACCAAGTAGTAATGTGGGACCACACTAAAACAGTCAATTAAACCTGGTTGCGATTAATATTTTAGAGGATAACGCCGGTTATGTCTGGGTTAGGTCTGGTATTTGCCCTCATCTGGCTCGTACTTTCGCATTTTTCGCATACTTGTTGGCCAGATCCTGGGCTTTTTCTGGTTTGGATCACGTAGTAATGTGGTACCACACTGAAACAGTCAGTAGAAGCTGGTTCCGATAAGTATTTTATAGGATAACGCTGGTTATGTCTGGGTTAGTTCTGGTATTTCCTATCATCTGACACATACCTTCGAATTTTTCGCATACTTGTTGGCCAGATCCTGGGCTTTTTCTGGTTTGGATCACGTAGTAATGTGTTACCACACTGAAACAGTCAATTAAACCTGGTTGCGATTAATATTTTAGAGGATAACGCCGGTTATGTCTCGGGTAGGTCTGGGATTTGTCCACATCTGGCTCGTACTTTCGCATTTTTCGCATTCTTGTTGGCCGGATCCTGGCCTTTTTCTTGTTTGGATCACGCAGTAATGCGGTACCACACCGAAACAGGCAATTAAACCTGGTTGCGATTAATATTTTAGAGGATAACGCCGGTAATGTCTCTGGTAGGTCTGGGATTTGTCCACATCTGGCTCGTACTTTCGCATTTTTCGCTTTCTTTTTGGCCAGATCCTGGCCTTTTTCTGGCTTGGACCACGTAGTAGTGTGGTACCAAACCGAAACAGTCAATTAAATTTGGTTGCGAATAATATTTTAGAGGATAACGCTGGTTATGTCTAGGATAGTTCTGGTATTTGCAATCATCTGGCTCATACATTCGCGTTTTTCGCATAATTGTTGGCCAGATCCTGGGTTTTTTCTGGTTTGGATCCCGTAGTAATGTGGTTCCACACGGAAGCAGTCAGTTAAACCTGGTTGCGATTAATATTTTAGAGAATAACGCCGATTATATCTCGATTAGGTCTGGTATTTGCCCTCATCTGGCTCGTACTTTCGCATTTTTCGCATACTTGTTGGCCAGATCCTGGACTATTTATGGCTTGGACCACGTAGTAATGTGGTACCACACTGAAACAGTCAATTAAACCTGGGTGCGATTAATATTTTAGAGGATAACGCCGGTTATGTCTGGGTTAGGTCTGGTATTTGCCCTCATCTGGCTCGTACTTTCGCATTTTTCGCATACTTGTTGGCCAGATCCTGGCATTTTTCTGGTTTGGATCACGTAGTTACGCGGTACCACACCGAAACAGTCAATTAAACCTGGTTGCGATTACTATTTTGGAGGATAACGCCGGTTATGTCTGGGGTAAGTCTGGTATTTGCCCTTATCTGGCTCGTACTTTCGCGTTTTCACATAGTTGTTGGTCAGATCCTGGGATTTTTCTGGTTTGGATCCCGTAGTAATGTGGTTCCACACTGAAACAGTCAATTAAAGCTGGTTGCGATTAATATTTTAGAGGATAACGCCGGTTATGTCTCGGTTAGGTCTGGTATTTGCCCTTATCTGGCTCGTACTTTCGCATTTTTCGCATACTTGTTGGCCAGATCCTGGCCTTTTTCTGGTTTGGATCACGTAGTATTGCGGTACCACACCGAAACAGGCAATTAAACCTGGTTGCGATTACTACTTTGGGGGATAAGGCCGGTTACGTCTGGGTTAGGTCTGGTATTTTCACTCATCTGGCTCGTACTTTCGCATTTTTCGCATACTTGTTGGCCAGACCCTGGGTTTCTTCAGGTTTGGATCCCGTAGTAATGTGGTTCCACACCGAAACGGTCAACTAAACTTGGCTGCGATTAATATTTTAGAGGATAACGCAGGTTATGTCTGGGTAAGGTCTGGTATTTGCCAGATCATTTCTGGTTTGGATCACGCAGTAACGCGGTACCACACCGAAACTGTCAATTAAACCTGGTTGCGATTACTATTTTGGAGGATAACGCCGGTTACGTCTGGGTTAGGTCTGGTATTTTCACTCATCTGGCTCGTACTTTCGCATTTTTCGCATACTTGTTGGCCAGATCCTGGGTTTCTTCAGGTTTGGATCCCGTAGTAATGTGGTTCCACACCGAAACGGTCAACTAAACCTGGCTGCGATTAATATTTTAGAGGATAACGCCGGTAATGTCTGGGTTAGGTCTGGAATTTGCCCTCATCAGGCTCGTACTTTCACATTTTTCGCATACTTGTTGGCCAGATCCTGGCCTTTTTCTGGCTTGGACCGAGTAGTAATGTGGGACCACACTAAAACAGTCAATTAAACCAGGTTGCGATTAATATTTTAGAGGATAACGCCGGTTATGTCTGGGTTAGGTCTGGTATTTGCCCTCATCTGGCTCGTACTTTCGCATTTTTCGCATACTTGTTGGCCAGATCCTGGGCTTTTTCTGGTTTGGATCACGTAGTAATGTGGTACCACACTGAAACAGTCAGTAGAAGCTGGTTCCGATAAGTATTTTATAGGATAACGCTGGTTATGTCTGGGTTAGTTCTGGTATTTCCTATCATCTGGCACATACCTTCGAGTTTTTCGCATACTTGTTGGCCAGATCCTGGGCTTTTTCTGGTTTGGATCACGTAGTAATGTGTTACCACACTGAAACAGTCAATTAAACCTGGTTGCGATTAATATTTTAGAGGATAACGCCGGTTATGTCTCGGGTAGGTCTGGGATTTGTCCACATCTGGCTCGTACTTTCGCATTTTTCGCATTCTTGTTGGCCGGATCCTGGCCTTTTTCTTGTTTGGATCACGTAGTAATGCGGTACCACACCGAAACAGGCAATTAAATCTGGTTGCGATTAATATTTTAGAGGATAACGCCGGTAATGTCTCTGGTAGGTCTGGGATTTGTCCACATCTGGCTCGTACTTTCGCATTTTTCGCTTTCTTTTTGGCCAGATCCTGGCCTTTTTCTGGCTTGGACCACGTAGTAGTGTGGTACCAAACCGAAACAGTCAATTAAATTTGGTTGCGAATAATATTTTAGAGGATAACGCTGGTTATGTCTAGGATAGTTCTGGTATTTGCAATCATCTGGCTCATACATTCGCGTTTTTCGCATAGTTGTTGGCCAGATCCTGGGTTTTTTCTGGTTTCGATCCCGTAGTAATGTTGTTCCACACGGAAGCAGTCAGTTAAACCTGGTTGCAATTAATATTTTAGAGAATAACGCCGGTTATATCTCGATTAGGTCTGGTATTTGCCCTCATCTGGCACATACCTTCGAGTTTTTCGCATACTTGTTGGCCAGATCCTGGGATTTTTCTGGTTTGGATTCCGTAGTAACGCGGTACCACACCGAAACAGTCAATTAAACCTAGTTGCGATTACTATTTTGGAGGATAACGACGGTTATATCTGGGGTAGGTCTGGTATTTGCCCTCATCTGGCTCGAACTTTCGCATTTTTCGCATACTTGTTGGTCAGATCCTGGGATTTTTCTGGTTTGGATCCCGTAGTAATGTGGTTCCGCACAGAAACAGTCAATTAAACCTGGTTGCGATTACTATTTTGGAGGATAACGCCGGTTATGTCTGGGTTAGGTCTGGTATTTTCACTCATCTGGCTCGTACTTTCGCATATTTCGCATACTTGTTGGCCAGATCATGGCTTTTTTCTGGTTTGGATCACGTAGTAACGTGGTACCACACCGAAACTGTCAATTAAACCTGGTTGCGATTCCTATTTTGGAGGATAACGCCGGTTACGTCTGGGTTAGGTCTGGTATTTGCACTCATCTGGCTCGTACTTTCGCATTTTTCGCATACTTGTTGGTCAGATCCTGGGTTTCTTCAGGTTTGGATCCCGTAGTAATGTGGTTCCACACCGAAACGGTCAACTAAACCTGGCTGCGATTAATATTTTAGAGGATAACGCCGGTAATGTCTGGGTTAGGTCTGGTATTTTCACTCATCTGGCTCGTACTTTCGCATATTTCGCATACTTGTTGGCCAGATCCTGGCCTTTTTCTGGCTTGGACCAAGTAGTTATGCGGGTCCACACTAAAACAGTTAATTAAACCTGGTTGCGATTAATATTTTAGAGAATAACGCCGATTATATCTCGATTAGGTCTGGTATTTGCCCTCATCTGGCTCGTACTTTCGCATTTTTCGCATACTTGTTGGCCAGATCCTGGACTATTTATGGCTTGGACCACGTAGTAATGTGGTACCACACTGAAACAGTCAATTAAACCTGGTTGCGATTACTATTTTGGAGGATAACGCCGGTTATGTCTGGGTTAGGTCTGGTATTTGCCCTCATCTGGCTCGTACTTTCGCATTTTTCGCATACTTGTTGGCCAGATCCTGGCATTTTTCTGGTTTGGATCACGTAGTTACGCGGTACCACACCGAAACAGTCAATTAAACCTGGTTGCGATTACTATTTTGGAGGATAACGCCGGTTATGTCTGGGGTAAGTCTGGTATTTGCCCTTATCTGGCTCGTACTTTCGCGTTTTCGCATAGTTGTTGGTCAGATCCTGGGATTTTTCTGGTTTGGATCCCGTAGTAATGAGGTTCCACACTGAAACAGTCAATTAAAGCTGGTTGCGATTAATATTTTAGAGGATAACGCCGGTTATGTCTCGGTTAGGTCTGGTATTTGCCCTTATCTGGCTCGTACTTTCGCATTTTTCGCATACTTGTTGGCCAGATCCTGGCCTTTTTCTGGCTTGGACCACGTAGTAAAGTGGTACTACACTGAAACAGTCAATTAAACCTGGGTCCGATTAATATTTTAGAGGATAACGCCGGTTATGTCTGGGGTAGGTCTGGTATTTGCCCTTATCTGGCTCGTACTTTCGCGTTTTCGCATAGTTGTTGGTCAGATCCTGGGATTTTTCTGGTTTGGATCCCGTAGTAATGTGGTTCCACACTGAAACAGTCAATTAAAGCTGGCTGCGATTAATATTTTAGAGGATAACGCAGGTTATGTCTGGGTAAGGTCTGGTATTTGCCAGATCATTTCTGGTTTGGATCACGCAGTAACGCGGTACCACACCGAAACTGTCAATTAAACCTGGTTGCGATTACTATTTTGGAGGATAACGCCGGTTACGTCTGGGTTAGGTCTGGTATTTTCACTCATCTGGCTCGTACTTTCGCATTTTTCGCATACTTGTTGGCCAGATCCTGGGTTTCTTCAGGTTTGGATCCCGTAGTAATGTGGTTCCACACCGAAACGGTCAACTAAACCTGGCTGCGATTAATATTTTAGAGGATAACGCCGGTAATGTCTGGGTTAGGTCTGGAATTTGCCCTCATCAGGCTCGTACTTTCACATTTTTCGCATACTTGTTGGCCAGATCCTGGCCTTTTTCTGGCTTGGACCGAGTAGTAATGTGGGACCACACTAAAACAGTCAATTAAACCTGGTTGCGATTAATATTTTAGAGGATAACGCCGGTTATGTCTGGGTTAGGTCTGGTATTTGCCCTCATCTGGCTCGTACTTCCGCATTTTTCGCATACTTGTTGGCCAGATCCTGGGCTTTTTCTGGTTTGGATCACGTAGTAATGTGGTACCACACTGAAACAGTCAGTAGAAGCTGGTTCCGATAAGTATTTTATAGGATAACGCTGGTTATGTCTGGGTTAGTTCTGGTATTTCCTATCATCTGGCACATACCTTCGAGTTTTTCGCATACTTGTTGGCCAGATCCTGGGCTTTTTCTGGTTTGGTTCACGTAGTAATGTGTTACCACACTGAAACAGTCAATTAAACCTGGTTGCGATTAATATTTTAGAGGATAACGCCGGTTATGTCTCGGGTAGGTCTGGGATTTGTCCACATCTGGCTCGTACTTTCGCATTTTTCGCATTCTTGTTGGCCGGATCCTGGCCTTTTTCTTGTTTGGATCACGTAGTAATGCGGTACCACACCGAAACAGGCAATTAAATCTGGTTGCGATTAATATTTTAGAGGATAACGCCGGTAATGTCTCTGGTAGGTCTGGGATTTGTCCACATCTGGCTCGTACTTTCGCATTTTTCGCTTTCTTTTTGGCCAGATCCTGGCCTTTTTCTGGCTTGGACCACGTAGTAGTGTGGTACCAAACCGAAACAGTCAATTAAATTTGGTTGCGAATAATATTTTAGAGGATAACGCTGGTTATGTCTAGGATAGTTCTGGTATTTGCAATCATCTGGCTCATACATTCGCGTTTTTCGCATAGTTGTTGGCCAGATCCTGGGTTTTTTCTGGTTTCGATCCCGTAGTAATGTTGTTCCACACGGAAGCAGTCAGTTAAACCTGGTTGCAATTAATATTTTAGAGAATAACGCCGGTTATATCTCGATTAGGTCTGGTATTTGCCCTCATCTGGCACATACCTTCGAGTTTTTCGCATACTTGTTGGCCAGATCCTGGGATTTTTCTGGTTTGGATTCCGTAGTAACGCGGTACCACACCGAAACAGTCAATTAAACCTAGTTGCGATTACTATTTTGGAGGATAACGACGGTTATATCTGGGGTAGGTCTGGTATTTGCCCTCATCTGGCTCGAACTTTCGCATTTTTCGCATACTTGTTGGTCAGATCCTGGGATTTTTCTGGTTTGGATCCCGTAGTAATGTGGTTCCGCACAGAAACAGTCAATTAAACCTGGTTGCGATTACTATTTTGGAGGATAACGCCGGTTATGTCTGGGTTAGGTCTGGTATTTGCCCTCATCTGGCTCGTACTTTCGCATTTTTCGCATACTTGTTGGCCAGATCCTGGCTTTTTTCTGGTTTGGATCACGTAGTAACGTGGTACCACACCGAAACTGTCAATTAAACCTGGTTGCGATTCCTATTTTGGAGGATAACGCCGGTTACGTCTGGGTTAGGTCTGGTATTTGCACTCATCTGGCTCGTACTTTCGCATTTTTCGCATACTTGTTGGTCAGATCCTGGGTTTCTTCAGGTTTGGATCCCGTAGTAATGTGGTTCCACACCGAAACGGTCAACTAAACCTGGCTGCGATTAATATTTTAGAGGATAACGCCGGTAATGTCTGGGTTAGGTCTGGTATTTTCACTCATCTGGCTCGTACTTTCGCATATTTCGCATACTTGTTGGCCAGATCCTGGCCTTTTTCTGGCTTGGACCAAGTAGTTATGCGGGTCCACACTAAAACAGTTAATTAAACCTGGTTGCGATTAATATTTTAGAGAATAACGCCGGTTATATCTCGATTAGGTCTGGTATTTGCCTTCATCTGGCTCGTACTTTCGCATTTTTCGCATACTTCTTGGCCAGATCCTGGACTATTTATGGCTTGGACCACGTAGTAATGTGGTAACACACTGAAACAGCCAATTAAACCTGGGTCCGATTACTATTTTGGAGGATAACGCCGGTTATGTCTGGGGTAAGTCTGGTATTTGCCCTTATCTGGCTCGTACTTTCGCGTTTTCGCATAGTTGTTGGTCAGATCCTGGGATTTTTCTGGTTTGGATCACGTAGTAACGTGGTACCACACCGAAACTGTCAATTAAACCTGGTTGCGATTCCTATTTTGGAGGATAACGCCGGTTACGTCTGGGTTAGGTCTGGTATTTGCACTCATCTGGCTCGTACTTTCGCATTTTTCGCATACTTGTTGGCCAGATCCTGGCCTTTTTCTGGCTTGGACCAAGTAGTAATGTGGGACCACACTAAAACAGTCAATTAAACCTGGGTCCGTTTAATATTTGAGAGGATAACGCCGGTTATGTCTGGGTTAGGTCTGGTATTTGCCCTCATCTGGCTCGAACTTTCGCATTTTTCGCATACTTGTTGGCCAGATCCTGGACTATTTATGGCTTGGACCACGTAGTAATGTGGTAACACACTGAAACAGCCCATTAAACCTGGGTCCGATTACTATTTTGGAGGATAACGCCGGTTATGTCTCGGTTAGGTCTGGTATTTGCCCTTATCTGGCTCGTACTTTCGCATTTTTCGCATACTTGTTGGCCAGATCCTGGCCTTTTTCTGGCTTGGACCACGTAGTAAAGTGGTACCACACTGAAACAGTCAATTAAACCTGGGTCCGTTTAATATTTGAGAGGATAACGCCGGTTATGTCTGGGTTAGGTCTGGTATTTGCCCTCATCTGGCTCGAACTTTCGCATTTTTCGCATACTTGTTGGCCAGATCCTGGCCTTTTTCTGGCTTGGACCAAGTAGTAATGCGGGACCACACTAAAACAGTTAATTAAACCTGGTTGCGATTAATATTTTAGAGAATAACGCCGGTTATATCTCGATTAGGTCTGGTATTTGCCTTCATCTGGATCGTACTTTCGCATTTTTCGCATACTTCTTGGCCAGATCCTGGACTATTTATGGCTTGGACCACGTAGTAATGTGGTAACACACTGAAACAGCCAATTAAACCTGGTTCCGATTACTATTTTGGAGGATAACGCCGGTTATGTCTGGGGTAAGTCTGGTATTTGCCCTTATCTGGCTCGTACTTTCGCGTTTTCGCATAGTTGTTGGTCAGATCCTGGGATTTTTCTGGTTTGGATCCCGTAGTAATGTGGTTCCACACTGAAACAGTCAATTAAAGCTGGTTGCGATTAATATTTTAGAGGATAACGCCGGTTATGTCTCGGTTAGGTCTGGTATTTGCCCTTATCTGGCTCGTACTTTCGCATTTTTCGCATACTTGTTGGCCAGATCCTGGCCTTTTTCTGGCTTGGACCACGTAGTAAAGTGGTACCACACTGAAACAGTCAATTAAACCTGGGTCCGTTTAATATTTGAGAGGATAACGCCGGTTATGTCTGGGTTAGGTCTGGTATTTGCCCTCATCTGGCTCGAACTTTCGCATTTTTCGCATACTTGTTGGCCAGATCCTGGCCTTTTTCTGGCTTGGACCAAGTAGTAATGCGGGGCCACACTAAAACAGTTAATTAAACCTTGTTGCGATTAATATTTTAGAGAATAACGCCGGTTATATCTCGATTAGGTCTGGTATTTGCCTTCATCTGGCTCGTACTTTCGCATTTTTCGCATACTTCTTGGCCAGATCCTGGGCTTCTTCAGGTTTGGATCCCGTAGTAATGTGGTTCCACACCGAAACGGTCAACTAAACCTGGCTGCGATTAATATTTTAGAGGATAACGCCGGTAATGTCTGGGTTAGGTCTGGTATTTTCACTCATCTGGCTCGTACTTTCGCATTTTTCGCATACTTGTTGGCCAGATCCTGGCCTTTTTCTGGCTTGGACCAAGTAGTAATGTGGGACCACACTAAAACAGTCAATTAAACCTGGTTGCGATTAATATTTTAGAGGATAACGCCGGTTATGTCTGGGTTAGGTCTGGTATTTGCCCTCATCTGGCTCGTACTTTCGCGTTTTCGCATAGTTGTTGGTCAGATCCTGGGATTTTTCTGGTTTGGATCACGTAGTAACGTGGTACCACACCGAAGCTGTCAATTAAACCTGGTTGCGATTCCTATTTTGGAGGATAACGCCGGTTACGTCTGGGTTAGGTCTGGTATTTGCCCTTATCTGGCTCGTACTTTCGCATTTTTCGCATACTTCTTGGCCAGATCCTGGACTATTTATGGCTTGGACCACGTAGTAATGTGGTAACACACTGAAACAGCCAATTAAACCTGGGTCCGATTACTATTTTGGAGGATAACGCCGGTTATGTCTGGGTTAGGTCTGGTATTTGCCCTCATCTGGCTCGTACTTTCGCATTTTTCGCATACTTGTTGGCCAGATCCTGGGCTTTTTCTGGTTTGGATCACGTAGTAATGTGGTATCACACTGAAACAGTCAGTAGAAGCTGGTTCCGATAAGTATTTTATAGGATAATGCCGGTTATGTGTGGGTTAGTTCTGGTATTTCCTATCATCTGGCACATACCTTCGAGTTTTTCGCATACTTGTTGGCCAGATCCTGGGCTTTTTCTGGTTTGGATCACGTAGTAATGTGGTACCACACTGAAACTGTCAATTAAACCTGGGTCCGATTAATATTTTAGAGGATAACGCCGGTTATGTCTCGGGTAGGTCTGGGATTTGTCCACATCTGGCTCGTACTTTCGCATTTTTCGCATACTTCTTGGCCAGATCCTGGACTATTTATGGCTTGGACCACGTAGTAATGTGGTAACACACTGAAACAGCCAATTAAACCTGGGTCCGATTACTATTTTGGAGGATAACGCCGGTTATGTCTGGGTTAGGTCTGGTATTTGCCCTCATCTGGCTCGTACTTTCGCATTTTTCGCATACTTGTTGGCCAGATCCTGGGCTTTTTCTGGTTTGGATCACGTAGTAATGTGGTACCACACTGAAACAGTCAGTAGAAGCTGGTTCCGATAAGTATTTTATAGGATAATGCCGGTTATGTGTGGGTTAGTTCTGGTATTTCCTATCATCTGGCACATACCTTCGCGTTTTTCGCATTCTTGTTGGCCGGATCCTGGCCTTTTTCTGGTTTGGATCACGTAGTAATGCGGTACCACACCGAAACAGGCAATTAAACCTGGTTGCGATTACTACTTTGGGGGATAACGCCGGTTACGTCTGGGTTAGGTCTGGTATTTTCACTCATCTGGCTCGTACTTTCGCATTTTTCGCATACTTGTTGGCCAGACCCTGGGTTTCTTCAGGTTTGGATCCCGTAGTAATGTGGTTCCACACCGAAACGGTCAACTAAACTTGGCTGCGATTAATATTTTAGAGGATAACGCAGGTTATGTCTGGGTCAGGTCTGGTATTTGCCAGATCATTTCTGGTTTGGATCACGCAGTAACGCGGTACCACACCGAAACTGTCAATTAAACCTGGTTGCGATTACTATTTTGGAGGATAACGCCGGTTACGTCTGGGTTAGGTCTGGTATTTTCACTCATCTGGCTCGTACTTTCGCATTTTTCGCATACTTGTTGGCCAGATCCTGGGTTTCTTCAGGTTTGGATCCCGTAGTAATGTGGTTCCACACCGAAACGGTCAACTAAACCTGGCTGCGATTAATATTTTAGAGGATAACGCCGGTAATGTCTGGGTTAGGTCTGGTATTTGCCCTCATCAGGCTCGTACTTTCACATTTTTCGCATACTTGTTGGCCAGATCCTGGCCTTTTTCTGGCTTGGACCAAGTAGTAATGTGGGACCACACTAAAACAGTCAATTAAACCTGGTTGCGATTAATATTTTAGAGGATAACGCCGGTTATGTCTGGGTTAGGTCTGGTATTTGCCCTCATCTGGCTCGTACTTTCGCATTTTTCGCATACTTGTTGGCCAGATCCTGGGCTTTTTCTGGTTTGGATCACGTAGTAATGTGGTACCACACTGAAACAGTCAGTAGAAGCTGGTTCCGATAAGTATTTTATAGGATAACGCTGGTTATGTCTGGGTTAGTTCTGGTATTTCCTATCATCTGGCACATACCTTCGAGTTTTTCGCATACTTGTTGGCCAGATCCTGGGCTTTTTCTGGTTTGGATCACGTAGTAATGTGTTACCACACTGAAACAGTCAATTAAACCTGGTTGCGATTACTATTTTAGAGGATAACGCCGGTTATGTCTCGGGTAGGTCTGGGATTTGTCCACATCTGGCACGTACTTTCGCATTTTTCGCATTCTTGTTGGCCGGAACCTGGCCTTTTTCTTGTTTGGATCACGTAGTAATGCGGTACCACACCGAAACAGGCAATTAAATCTGGTTGCGATTAATATTTTAGAGGATAACGCCGGTAATGTCTCTGGTAGGTTTGGGATTTGTCCACATCTGGCTCGTACTTTCGCATTTTTCGCTTTCTTTTTGGCCAGATCCTGGCCTTTTTCTGGCTTGGACCACATAGTAGTGTGGTACCAAACCGAAGCAGTCAATTAAATTTGGTTGCGAATAATATTTTAGAGGATAACGCTGGTTATATCTAGGATAGTTCTGGTATTTGCAATCATCTGGCTCATACATTCGCGTTTTTCGCATAGTTGTTGGCCAGATCCTGGGTTTTTTCTGGTTTGGATCCCGTAGTAATGTTGTTCCACACGGAAGCAGTCAGTTAAACCTGGTTGCAATTAATATTTTAGAGAATAACGCCGGTTATATCTCGATTAGGTCTGGTATTTGCCCTCATCTGGCACATACCTTCGAGTTTTTCGCATACTTGTTGGCCAGATCCTGGCCTTTTTCTTGTTTGGATCCCGTAGTAATGCGGTACCACACCGAAACAGGCAATTAAACCTGGTTGCGGTTACTATTTTGGAGAATAACGCCGGTTATGTCTGGGGTAGGTCTGGTATTTGCCCTCATCTGGCTCGTACGTTCCCATTTTTCGCATACTTGTTGGCCAGATCCTGGCCTTTTTCTGGCTTGGACCAAGTAGTAATGTGGTACCATACTAAAACAGTCAATTAAACCTGGTTGCGATGAATATTTTAGAGGATAACGCCGGCTATGTCTCGGCTAGGTCTGGTATTCGCCCTCATCCGGCTCGTACTTTCGCATTTTTCGCATACTTGTTGGCCAGATCCTGGCCTTGCTCTGGTTTGGATCACGTAGTAACGCGGTACCACACCGAAACAGTCAATTAAACCGGGTTGCGATTACTATTTTGGAGGATAACGCCGGTTATGTCTGGGTTAGGTCTGGGATTTGCCCTCATCTGGCGCGTACTTTCGCGTTTTTCGCATAGTTGTTGGCCAGATCCTGTGTTTTTTCTGGTTTGGATCCCGTAGTAATGTGGTACCACACTGAAACAGTCAATAGAAGCTGGTTCCGATAAGTATTATAGAGGATAGCGCTGGTTATGTCTGGGTTAGTTCTGGTATTTGCTATCATCAGGCACATACTTTCGCGTTTTTCGCATACTTGTTGGCCAGATCCTGGCCCTTTTCTGGTTTGGATCACGTAGTAATGTGGTACCACATTGAAGCAGTCAATGGAAGCTGGTTCCGCTTAGTAATTTAGAGGATAACGCTGGTTATGCCTGGGTTAGTTCTGGTATTTGCAATAATCTGGCTCATACTTTCGCATTTTTCGCATGCTTGTTGGCCAGATCCTGGCCTTTTTCTGGCTTTGACCACGTAGTAAAGTGGTACCACACTGAAACAGTCAATTAAACCGGGGTCCGATTAATATTTTAGAGGATAACGCCGGTTATGTCTGGGTTAGGTCTGGTATTTGCCCTCATCTGGCTCGTATTTTCGCATTTTTCGCATACTTGTTGGCCAGATCCTGGGCTTTTTCTGGTATGGATCACGTAGTAATGTGGTACCACACTGAAACAGTCAGTAGAAGCTGGTTCCGATAAGTATTTTATAGGATAACGCTGGTTATGTCTGGGTTAGTTCTGGTATTTGCTATCATCTGGCACATTCCTTCGAGTTTTTCGCATACTTATTGGCCAGATCCTGGGCTTTTTCTGGTTTGGATCACGTAGTAATGTGGTACCACACTGAAATAGTCAATTAAACCTGGTTGCGATTAATATTTTAGAGGATAACGCCGGTTATGTCTCGGGTAGGTCTGGGATTTGTCCACATCTGGCTCGTACCTTAGCATTTTTCGCATTCTTGTAGGCCGGATCCTGGCATTTTCTGGTTCGGATCACGTAGTAATGCGGTACCACACCGAGACTGGCAATTAAACCTGGTTGCGATTAATATTTTGGAGGATAACGGCGGTTATGTCTGGGTTAGGTCTGGTATTTGCCCTCATCTGGCTCGTACTTTCGCATTTTTCGCATTCTTTTTGACCAGATCCCGGCCTTTTTCTGGCTTGGTCCACGTAGTGACGTGGTACCAAACCGAAACAGTCAATTAAACCTGGTTGCGAATAATATTTTAGAGGATAACGGTGGTTATGTCTGGGATAGTTCTGGTATTTGCAATCATCTGGCCCATACTTTCGCGTTTTTCGCATACTTGTTGGCCAGATCCTGGCCTTTTTCTGGTTTGGATCCCGTAGTGACGCGGTGCCACACCGAAACAGTCATTTAACCTGGTTGCGATAACTATTTTGGAGTATAACGCCGGTTATGTCTGGGTTAGGTCTGGTACTTGCCCTCATCTGGCTCGTGCTTTCCCATTTTTCGCATACTTCTTGGACAGATCCTGAGTTTTTTCTGGTTTGGATCACGTAGTAACGTGGTACCACACTGAAGCAGTCAATTAAACCTGTTTGCGATAAATATTTTAGAGGATAACGCCGGTTATGTCTCGGGTAGGTCTGGGATTTGTCCACATCTGGCTCGTACTTTCACATTTTTCGCATACTTGTAAGCCAGATCCTGGCCTTCTTCTGGCTTGGACCACGTAGTGAATTGGTACCACACCGAAACAGTAAATGAAACTGGTTGCGATTAATATTTTAGAGGATAACGCCGGTTATGTCTCTTGTAGGTCTGGTATTCGCCCTCATCTGGCTCGTACTTTCGCATTTTTCGCATACTTGTTGGCCAGATCCTGGCCTTCTTCTGGGTTTGGATCAGGTAGTAACGCGGTGCCACGCCGAAACAGTCAATTAAACCTGGTTGCGATAACTATTTTGGAGTATAACGCCGGTTATGTCTGTGTTAGGTCTGGTACTTGCCCTCATCTGGCTCGTGCTTTCCCATTTTTCGCATACTTCTTGGACAGATCCTGAGTTTTTTCTGGTTTGGATCCCGTAGTAATGTGGTACCACACTGAAACAGTCAATAAGAGCTGGTTCCGATTAGTTTTTTAGAGGATAACGCTGGTTATGTCTCGGTTAGTTCTGGTATTTGCAATCATCTGGCTCATACTTTCGCGTTCTTCGCACACTTTTTGGCCAGATCCTGGCCCTTTTCTGGTTTGGATCCCGTAGTAATGTGGTACCACACTGAAACAGTCAATAAGAGCTGGTTCCGATTAGTTTTTTAGAGGATAACGCTGGTTATGTCTCGGTTAGTTCTGGGATTTGTCCTCATCTGGCTCGTACTTTCGCGTTTTTCGCATAGTTGTTGACCAGATCCTGGGTTTTTTCTGGTTTGGATCCCGTAGTGAATTGGTACCACACCGAAACAGTAAATGAAACTGGTTGCGATTAATATTTTAGAGGATAACGCCGGTTATGTCTCTTGTAGGTCTGGGATTTGTCCTCATCTGGCTCGTACTTTCGCGTTTTTCGCATACCTGTTTGCCAGATGCTGGCCTTTTTCTGGTTTGGATCACGTAGTAACGTGGTACCACACTGAGGCAGTCAATTAAACCTGTTTGCGATAAATATTTTCGAGGATAACGCCGGTTATGTCTCGGGTAGGTCTGGGATTTGTCCACATCTGGCTCGTACTTTCACATTTTTCGCATACTTGTAAGCCAGATCCTGGCCTTCTTCTGGCTTGGACCACGTAGTGAATTGGTACCACACCGAAACAGTAAATGAAACTGGTTGCGACTGATATTTTAGAGGATAACGCCGGTTATGTCTCTTGTAGGTCTGGTATTCGCCCTCATCTGGCTCGTACTTTCGCATTTTTCGCATACTTGTTGGCCAGATCCTGGCCTTGTTCTGGTTTGGATCACGTAGTAACGCGGTACCACACCGAAACAGTCAATTAAACCGGGTTGCGATTACTATTTTGGAGGATAACGCCGGTTATGTCTGGGTTAGGTCTGGGATTTGCCCTCATCTGGCTCGTACTTTCGCGTTTTTCGCTTAGTTGTTGACCAGATCCTGGGTTTTTTCTGGTTTGGATCCCGTAGTAATGTGGTACCACACTGAAACAGTCAATAGAAGCTGGTTCCGATAAGTATTATAGAGGATAACGCTGGTTATGTCTGGGTTATTTCTGGTATTTGCAATAATCTGGCTCATACTTTCGCGTTTTTCGCATACTTGTTGGCCAGATCCTGGGCTTTTCCTGATTTGGATCACGTAGTAATGTGGTACCACACTGGAACAGTCAATTAAAGATGGTTGCGATTAATATTTTAGAGGATAACGCCGGTTATGTCTGGGTTAGGTCTGGTATTTGCCCTCATCTGGCTCGTACTTTCGCATTTTTCGCATACTTGTTGGCCAGATCCTGGCTTTTTTCTGGTTTGGATCACGTAGTAACGTGGTACCACACCGAAACTGTCAATTAAACCTGGTTGCGATTCCTATTTTGGAGGATAACGCCGGTTACGTCTGGGTTAGGTCTGGTATTTGCACTCATCTGGCTCGTACTTTCGCGTTTTTCGCATACTTGTTGGTCAGATCCTGGGTTTCTTCAGGTTTGGATCCCGTAGTAATGTGGTTCCACACCGAAACGGTCAACTAAACCTGGCTGCGATTAATATTTTAGAGGATAACGCCGGTAATGTCTGGGTTAGGTCTGGTATTTTCACTCATCTGGCTCGTACTTTCGCATATTTCGCATACTTGTTGGCCAGATCCTGGCCTTTTTCTGGCTTGGACCAAGTAGTTATGCGGGTCCACACTAAAACAGTTAATTAAACCTGGTTGCGATTAATATTTTAGAGAATAACGCCGGTTATATCTCGATTAGGTCTGGTATTTGCCTTCATCTGGCTCGTACTTTCGCATTTTTCGCATACTTCTTGGCCAGATCCTGGACTATTTATGGCTTGCACCACGTAGTAATGTGGTAACGCACTGAAACAGCCAATTAAACCTGGGTCCGATTACTATTTTGGAGGATAACGCCGGTTATGTCTGGGGTAAGTCTGGTATTTGCCCTTATCTGGCTCGTACTTTCGCGTTTTCGCATAGTTGTTGGTCAGATCCTGGGATTTTTCTGGTTTGGATCACGTAGTAACGTGGTACCACACCGAAACTGTCAATTAAACCTGGTTGCGATTCCTATTTTGGAGGATAACGCCGGTTACGTCTGGGTTAGGTCTGGTATTTGCACTCATCTGGCTCGTACTTTCGCATTTTTCGCATACTTGTTGGCCAGATCCTGGCCTTTTTCTGGCTTGGACCAAGTAGTAATGTGGGACCACACTAAAACAGTCAATTAAACCTGGGTCCGTTTAATATTTGAGAGGATAACGCCGGTTATGTCTGGGTTAGGTCTGGTATTTGCCCTCATCTGGCTCGAACTTTCGCATTTTTCGCATACTTGTTGGCCAGATCCTGGACTATTTATGGCTTGGACCACGTAGTAATGTGGTACCACACTGGAACAGTCAATTAAAGATGGTTGCGATTAATATTTTAGAGGATAACGCCGGTTATGTCCCGGTTAGGTCTGGTATTTGCCCTCATCTGGCTCGTACTTTCGCATTTTTCGCATGCTTGTTGGCCAGATCCTTGCCTTTTTCTGGCTTTGACCACGTAGTAAAGTGGTACCACACTGAAACAGTCAATTAAACCGGGGTCCGATTGATATTTTAGAGGATAACGCCGGTTATGTCTGGGTTAGGTCTGGTATTTGCCCTCATCAGGCTCGTACCTTCACATTTTTCGCATACTTGTTGGCCAGATCCTGGCCTTTTTCTGGATTGGATCAGGTAGTAACGCGGTGCCACGCCGAAACAGTCAATTAAACCTGGTTGCGATAACTATTTTGGAGTATAACGCCGGTTATGTCTGGGTTAGGTCTGGTATTTGCCCTCATCTGGCTCGTATTTTCGCATTTTTCGCATACTTGTTGGCCAGATCCTGGGCTTTTTCTGGTTTGGATCACGTAGTAATGTGGTACCACACTGAAATAGTCAATTAAACCTGGTTGCGATTAATATTTTAGAGTATAACGCCGGTTATGTCTCGGGTAGGTCTGGGATTTGTCCACATCTGGCTCGTACCTTAGCATTTTTCGCATTCTTGTAGGCCGGATCCTGGCCTTTTTCTGGTTTGGATCACGTAGTAATGCGGTACCACACCGAAACTGGCAATTAAACCTGGTTGCGATTAATATTTTGGAGGATAACGGCGGTTATATCTGGGTTAGGTCTGGTATTTGCCCTCATCTGGCTCGTACTTTCGCATTTTTCGCATTCTTTTTGACCAGATTCCGGCCTTTTTCTGGCTTGGTCCACGTAGTAATGTGGTACCAAACCGAAACAGTCAATTAAACCTGGTTGCGAATAATATTTTAGAGGATAACGGTGGTTATGTCTGGGATAGTTCTGGTATTTGCAATCATCTGGCCCATACTTTCGCGTTCTTCGCACACTTTTTGGCCAGATCCTGGCCCTTTTCTGGTTTGGATCACGTAGTAATGTGGTACCACACTGAAACAGTCAATAGAATCTGGTTCCGCTTAGTAATTTAGAGGATAACGCTGGTTATGCCTGGGTTAGTTCTAGTTTTTGCAATCATCTGGGTCATACTATCGCGTTTTTCGCATACTTGTTGGCCAGATCCTGGCCTTTTTCTGGTTTGGATCCCGTAGTGACGCGGTGCCACACCGAAACAGTCATTTAACCTGGTTGCGATAACTATTTTGGAGTATAACGCCGGTTATGTCTGGGTTAGGTCTGGTACTTGCCCTCATCTGGCTCGTGCTTTCCCATTTTTCGCATACTTCTTGGACAGATCCTGAGTTTTTTCTGGTTTGGATCCCGTAGTAATGTGGTACTACACTGAAACAGTCAATAAGAGCTGGTTCCGATTTTTTTTTTAGAGGATAACGCTGGTCATGTCTCGGTTAGTTCTGGTATTTGCAATCATCTGGCTCATACTTTCGCGTTTTTCGCACACTTTTTGGCCAGATCCTGGCCCTTTTCTGGTTTGGATCACGTAGTAATGTGGTACCACACTGAAACAGTCAATAGAATCTGGTTCCGCTTAGTAATTTAGAGGATAACGCTGGTTATGCCTGGGTTAGTTCTGGTTTTTGCAATCATCTGGGTCATACTATCGCGTTTTTCGCATACTTGTTGGCCAGATCCTGGGTTTTTTCTGGTCTGGATCCTGTAGTAATGAGGTTCCACACCGAAACAGTAAATGAATCTGGTTGCGATTAATATTTTAGAGGATAACGCCGGTTATGTCTCTTGTAGGTCTGGGATTTGTCCTCATCTGGCTCGTACTTTCGCGTTTTTCGCATACTTGTTTGCCAGATCCTGGCCTTTTTCTGGTTTGGATCACGTAGTAACGTGGTACCACACTGAAGCAGTCAATTAAACCTGTTTGCGATAAATATTTTAGAGGATAACGCCGGTTATGTCTCGGGTAGGTCTGGGATTTGTCCACATCTGGCTCGTACTTTCACATTTTTCGCATACTTGTAAGCCAGATCCTGGCCTTCTTCTGGCTTGGACCACGTAGTGAATTGGTACCACACCGAAACAGTAAATGAAACTGGTTGCGATTAATATTTTAGAGGATAACGCCGGTTATGTCTCTTGTAGGTCTGGTATTCGCCCTCATCTGGCTCGTACTTTCGCATTTTTCGCATACTTGTTGGCCAGATCCTGCGTTGTTTCTGGTTTGGATCCCGTAGTAATGTGGTACCATACTGAAACAGTCAATAGAAGCTGGTTCCGATTAGTATTATAGAGGATAACGCTGGTTATGTCTGGGTTAGTTCTGGTATTTCCTATCATCAGGCACATACTTTCGCGTTTTTCGCATACTTGTTGGCCAGATCCTGGCCCTTTTCTGGTTTGGATCACGTAGTAATGTGGTACCACATTGAAGCAGTCAATTAAAGATGGTTGCGATTAATATTTTAGAGGATAACGCTGGTTATGTCTGGGATAGTTCTGGTATTTGCAATCATCAAGCACATACTTTCGCGTTTTTCGCATACTTGTTGGCCAGATCCTGGGCTTTTTCTGGTTTGGATCACGTAGTAATGTGGTACCACACTGAAACAGACAATTAAACCTGGTTGTGATTAATATTTTAGAGGATAACGCCGGTTATGTCTCGGTTAGGTCTGGGATTTGCCCTCATCTGGCTCGTATTTTCGCGTTTTTCGCATAGTTGTTGGCCAGATCCTGGGTTTTTTCTGGTTTGGATCCCGTAGTAATGTGGTAGCACACTGAAACAGTCAATAGAAGCTGGTTCCGATAAGTATTTGACAGGATAACGCTGGTTATGTCTGGGTTAGTTCTGGTATTTGCTATCATCAGGCTCATACTTTCGCGTTTTTCGCATACTTGTTGGCCAGATTCTGGGCTTTTCCTGGTTTGGATCACGTAGTAATGTGGTACCACACTGAAACAGTCAATAGAAGCTGGTTCCGATAAGCATTATAGAGGATAACGCTGGTTATGTCCGGGTTAGTTCTGGTATTTGCTATCATCAGGCACATACTTTCGCGTTTTTCGCATAGTTGTTGGCCAGATCCTGGGCTTTTTCTGGCTTGGATCACGTAGTAACGCGGTACCACACCGAAACAGTCAATTAAACCGGGTTGCGATTACTATTTTGGAAGATAACGCCGGTTATGCCTGGGTTAGGTCTGGGATTTGCCCTCATCTGGCTCGTACTTTCGCGTTTTTCGCATAGTTGTTGGCCAGATCCTGGGTTTTTTCTGGTTTGGATCCCGTAGTAATGTGGTACCACACTGAAACAGTCAATAGAAGCTGCTTCCGATAAGTATTATAGAGGATAACGCTGGTTATGTCTGGGTTAGTTCTCGTATTTGCTATCATCAGGCACATACTTTCGCGTTTTTCGCATACTTGTTGGCCAGATCCTGGCCCTTTTCTGGTTTGGATCACGTAGTAATGTGGTACCACACTGAAACAGTCAATAGAAGCTGGTTCCGATAAGTATTTTACAGGATAACGCTGGTTATGTCTGGGTTAGTTCTGGTATTTGCAATAATCTGGCTCATACTTTCGCGTTTTTCGCATACTTGTTGGCCAGATCCTGGGCTTTTTTCCTGGTTTGGATCACGTAGTAATGTGGTACCACACTGGAACAGACAATTAAACCTGGTTGCGATTAATACTTTAGAGGACAACGCCGGTTATGTCTCGGGTAGGTCTGGGATTTGTCCACATCTGGCTCGTACTGTCGCATTTTTCGCATTCTTATTGGCCAGATCCTGGCCTTCTTCTGGCTGGACCACGTAGTAAAGTGGTACCACACTGAAACAGTTAATTAAACCTGGTTACGGTTAATATTTTAGAGGATAACGCCGGATATGTCTAGGTTTGCTCTGGTATTGGCAATTATGTGTCTCATACTTTCGCGTTTTTCGCATACTTGTTGGGCAGATCCTGGGTTTTTTCTGGTTTGGATCACGTAGTAATGGGGTAGCACACTGAAACAGTCAATAAAAGCTGGTTCCGGTTAATAGTTTGGAGGATAACGCTGGTTATGTTTGGGTTAGTTCTGGTATTAGCAATCATCTGGCTCGTACTTTCGTATTTTTCGCATACTTGTTGGCCAGATCCTGGGTTTTTTCTGGCTTGGATCACGTAGTAATGTGGTCCCACACTGTCAATAAAAGCTGGTTCCGATTAGTATTTTAGAGGATAACGCCGGTTATGTCTAGGTTAGCTCTGGTATTTGCAATCATGTGGCTTATACTTTCGCGTTTTTCGCATACTTGTTGGCCAGATCCTGGCCACTCTCTGGTTTGGATCACGTAGTAACGCGGTACCACACCGAAACAGTCAATAGCAGCTGGTTCCGATAAGTATTTTACAGGATAACGCTGGTTATGTCTGGGTTAGTTCTGGTATTTGCTACCATCAGGCTCATACTTTCGCGTTTTTCGCATACTTGTTGGCCAGATTCTGGGCTTTTCCTGGTTTGGATCACGTAGTAATGTGGTACCACACTGAAACAGTCAATAGAAGCTGGTTCCGATAAGTATTTTACAGGATAACGCTGGTTATGTCTGGGTTAGTTCTGGTATTTGCTATCATCAGGCTCATACTTTCGCGTTTTTCGCATATTTGTTGGCCAGATCGTGGGTTTTTTCTCGTTTCGATCCCGCAGTAATGTGGTACCAAACTGAAACAGTCAATAGAAGCTGGTTCCGATAAGTATTTTAGAGGATAACGCTGGTTATGTCTGGGTTAGTTCTGGTATTTGCTATCATCTGGCACATACTTTCGCGTTTTTCGCATACTTGTTGGCCAGATTCTGGGCTTTTCCTGGTTTGGATCACGTAGTAATGTGGTACCACACTGAAACAGTCAATAGAAGCTGGTTCCGATTAGTATTATAGAGGATAACGCTGGTTATGTCTGGGTTAGTTCTGGTATTTGCTATCATCAGGCACATACTTCCGCGTTTTTCGCATACTTGTTGGCCAGATCCTGGCCACTCTCTGGTTTGGATCACGTAGTAACGCGGTACCACACCGAAACAGTCAATAGCAGCTGGTTCCGATAAGTATTTTACAGGATAACGCTGGTTATGTCTGGGTTAGTTCTGGTATTTGCCATCAGCAGGCTCATACTTTCGCGTTTTTCGCATATTTGTTGGCCAGATCGTGGTTTTTTTCTCGTTTCGATCCCGCAGTAATGTGGTACCAAACTGAAACAGTCAATAGAAGCTGGTTCCGATAAGTATTTTAGAGGATAACGCTGGTTGTGTCTGGGTTAGTTCTGGTATTTGCTATCATCTGGCACATACTTTCGCGTTTTTCGCATACTTGTTGGCCAGATTCTGGGCTTTTCCTGGTTTGGATCACGTAGTAATGTGGTACCACACTGAAACGGTCAATAGAAGCTGGTTCCGATAAGTATTTGACAGGATAACGCTGGTTATGTCTGGGTTAGTTCTGGTATTTGCTATCATCAGGCTCATACTTTCGCGTTTTTCGCATACTTGTTGGCCAGATTCTGGGCTTTTCCTGGTTTGGATCACGTAGTAATGTGGTACCACACTGAAACAGTCAATAGAAGCTGGTTCCGATAAGCATTATAGAGGATAACGCTGGTTATGTCCGGGTTAGTTCTGGTATTTGCTATCATCAGGCACATACTTTCGCGTTTTTCGCATACTTGATGGCCAGATCCTGGGTTTTTTTCTGGTTTGGATCCCGTAGTAATGCGGTACCACTCCGAAACAGTCAATTAAAGCTGGTTGCGATTAATATTTTAGAGGATAACGCCGGTTATGTCTCGGTTAGGTCTGGGATTTGCACTCATCTGTCTCGTACATTCGCACTTTTCGCATAGTTGTTGGCCAGATCCTGGGCTTTTTCTGGCTTGGATCACGTAGTAACGCGGTACCACACCGAAACAGTCAATTAAACCGGGTTGCGATTACTATTTTGGAAGATAACGCCGGTTATGCCTTGGTTAGGTCTGGGATTTGCCCTCATCTGGCTCGTACTTTCGCGTTTTTCGCATAGTTGTTGGCCAGATCCTGGGTTTTTTCTGGTTTGGATCCCGTAGTAATGTGGTACCACACTGAAACAGTCAATAGAAGCTGCTTCCGATAAGTATTATAGAGGATAACGCTGGTTATGTCTGGGTTAGTTCTGGTATTTGCTATCATCAGGCACATACTTTCGCGTTTTTCGCATACTTGTTGGCCAGATCCTGGCCCTTTTCTGGTTTGGATCACGTAGTAATGTGGTACCACACTGAAACAGTCAATAGAAGCTGGTTCCGATAAGTATTTTACAGGATAACGCTGGTTATGTCTGGGTTAGTTCTGGTATTTGCAATAATCTGGCTCATACTTTCGCGTTTTTCGCATAATTGTTGGCCAGATCCTGGGCTTTTTTCCTGGTTTGGATCACGTAGTAATGTGGTACCACACTGGAACAGACAATTAAACCTGGTTGCGATTAATACTTTAGAGGACAACGCCGGTTATGTCTCGGGTAGGTCTGGGATTTGTCCACATCTGGCTCGTACTGTCGCATTTTTCGCATTCTTATTGGCCAGATCCTGGCCTTCTTCTGGCTGGACCACGTAGTAAAGTGGTACCACACTGAAACAGTTAATTAAACCTGGTTACGGTTAATATTTTAGAGGATAACGCCGGATATGTCTAGGTTTGCTCTGGTATTGGCAATTATGTGTCTCATACTTTCGCGTTTTTCGCATACTTGTTGGGCAGATCCTGGGTTTTTTCTGGTTTGGATCACGTAGTAATGGGGTAGCACACTGAAACAGTCAATAAAAGCTGGTTCCGGTTAATAGTTTGGAGGATAACGCTGGTTATGTTTGGGTTAGTTCTGGTATTAGCAATCATCTGGCTCGTACTTTCGTATTTTTCGCATACTTGTTGGCCAGATCCTGGGTTTTTTCTGGCTTGGATCACGTAGTAATGTGGTCCCACACTGTCAATAAAAGCTGGTTCCGATTAGTATTTTAGAGGATAACGCCGGTTATGTCTAGGTTAGCTCTGGTATTTGCAATCATGTGGCTTATACTTTCGCGTTTTTCGCATACTTGTTGGCCAGATCCTGGCCACTCTCTGGTTTGGATCACGTAGTAACGCGGTACCACACCGAAACAGTCAATAGCAGCTGGTTCCGATAAGTATTTTACAGGATAACGCTGGTTATGTCTGGGTTAGTTCTGGTATTTGCTACCATCAGGCTCATACTTTCGCGTTTTTCGCATACTTGTTGGCCAGATTCTGGGCTTTTCCTGGTTTGGATCACGTAGTAATGTGGTACCACACTGAAACAGTCAATAGAAGCTGGTTCCGATAAGTATTTTACAGGATAACGCTGGTTATGTCTGGGTTAGTTCTGGTATTTGCTATCATCAGGCTCATACTTTCGCGTTTTTCGCATATTTGTTGGCCAGATCGTGGGTTTTTTCTCGTTTCGATCCCGCAGTAATGTGGTACCAAACTGAAACAGTCAATAGAAGCTGGTTCCGATAAGTATTTTAGAGGATAACGCTGGTTATGTCTGGGTTAGTTCTGGTATTTGCTATCATCTGGCACATACTTTCGCGTTTTTCGCATACTTGTTGGCCAGATTCTGGGCTTTTCCTGGTTTGGATCACGTAGTAATGTGGTACCACACTGAAACAGTCAATAGAAGCTGGTTCCGATTAGTATTATAGAGGATAACGCTGGTTATGTCTGGGTTAGTTCTGGTATTTGCTATCATCAGGCACATACTTCCGCGTTTTTCGCATACTTGTTGGCCAGATCCTGGCCACTCTCTGGTTTGGATCACGTAGTAACGCGGTACCACACCGAAACAGTCAATAGCAGCTGGTTCCGATAAGTATTTTACAGGATAACGCTGGTTATGTCTGGGTTAGTTCTGGTATTTGCCATCAGCAGGCTCATACTTTCGCGTTTTTCGCATATTTGTTGGCCAGATCGTGGTTTTTTTCTCGTTTCGATCCCGCAGTAATGTGGTACCAAACTGAAACAGTCAATAGAAGCTGGTTCCGATAAGTATTTTAGAGGATAACGCTGGTTGTGTCTGGGTTAGTTCTGGTATTTGCTATCATCTGGCACATACTTTCGCGTTTTTCGCATACTTGTTGGCCAGATTCTGGGCTTTTCCTGGTTTGGATCACGTAGTAATGTGGTACCACACTGAAACGGTCAATAGAAGCTGGTTCCGATAAGTATTTGACAGGATAACGCTGGTTATGTCTGGGTTAGTTCTGGTATTTGCTATCATCAGGCTCATACTTTCGCGTTTTTCGCATACTTGTTGGCCAGATTCTGGGCTTTTCCTGGTTTGGATCACGTAGTAATGTGGTACCACACTGAAACAGTCAATAGAAGCTGGTTCCGATAAGCATTATAGAGGATAACGCTGGTTATGTCCGGGTTAGTTCTGGTATTTGCTATCATCAGGCACATACTTTCGCGTTTTTCGCATACTTGATGGCCAGATCCTGGGTTTTTTTCTGGTTTGGATCCCGTAGTAATGCGGTACCACTCCGAAACAGTCAATTAAAGCTGGTTGCGATTAATATTTTAGAGGATAACGCCGGTTATGTCTCGGTTAGGTCTGGGATTTGCACTCATCTGTCTCGTACATTCGCACTTTTCGCATAGTTGTTGGCCAGATCCTGGGCTTTTTCTGGCTTGGATCACGTAGTAACGCGGTACCACACCGAAACAGTCAATTAAACCGGGTTGCGATTACTATTTTGGAAGATAACGCCGGTTATGCCTTGGTTAGGTCTGGGATTTGCCCTCATCTGGCTCGTACTTTCGCGTTTTTCGCATAGTTGTTGGCCAGATCCTGGGTTTTTTCTGGTTTGGATACCGTAGTAATGTGGTACCACACTGAAACAGTCAATAGAAGCTGCTTCCGATAAGTATTATAGAGGATAACGCTGGTTATGTCTGGGTTAGTTCTGGTATTTGCTATCATCAGGCACATGCTTTCGCGTTTTTCGCATACTTGTTGGCCAGATCCTGGCCCTTTTCTGGTTTGGATCACGTAGTAATGTGGTACCACACTGAAACAGTCAATAGAAGCTGGTTCCGATAAGTATTTTACAGGATAACGCTGGTTATGTCTGGGTTAGTTCTGGTATTTGCAATAATCTGGCTCATACTTTCGCGTTTTTCGCATAATTGTTGGCCAGATCCTGGGCTTTTTTCCTGGTTTGGATCACGTAGTAATGTGGTACCACACTGGAACAGACAATTAAACCTGGTTGCGATTAATACTTTAGAGGACAACGCCGGTTATGTCTCGGGTAGGTCTGGGATTTGTCCACATCTGGCTCGTACTGTCGCATTTTTCGCATTCTTATTGGCCAGATCCTGGCCTTCTTCTGGCTGGACCACGTAGTAAAGTGGTACCACACTGAAACAGTTAATTAAACCTGGTTACGGTTAATATTTTAGAGGATAACGCCGGATATGTCTAGGTTTGCTCTGGTATTGGCAATTATGTGTCTCATACTTTCGCGTTTTTCGCATACTTGTTGGGCAGATCCTGGGTTTTTTCTGGTTTGGATCACGTAGTAATGGGGTAGCACACTGAAACAGTCAATAAAAGCTGGTTCCGGTTAATAGTTTGGAGGATAACGCTGGTTATGTCTGGGTTAGTTCTGGTATTTGCTATCATCTGGCACATACTTTCGCGTTTTTCGCATACTTGTTGGCCAGATTCTGGGCTTTTCCTGGTCTGGATCACGTAGTAATGTGGTACCACACTGAAACAGTCAATAGAAGCTGGTTCCGATTAGTATTATAGAGGATAACGCTGGTTATGTCTGGGTTAGTTCTGGTATTTGCTATCATCAGGCACATACTTCCGCGTTTTTCGCATACTTGTTGGCCAGATCCTGGCCACTCTCTGGTTTGGATCACGTAGTAACGCGGTACCACACCGAAACAGTCAATAGCAGCTGGTTCCGATAAGTATTTTACAGGATAACGCTGGTTATGTCTGGGTTAGTTCTGGTATTTGCCATCAGCAGGCTCATACTTTCGCGTTTTTCGCATATTTGTTGGCCAGATCGTGGTTTTTTTCTCGTTTCGATCCCGCAGTAATGTGGTACCAAACTGAAACAGTCAATAGAAGCTGGTTCCGATAAGTATTTTAGAGGATAACGCTGGTTGTGTCTGGGTTAGTTCTGGTATTTGCTATCATCTGGCACATACTTTCGCGTTTTTCGCATACTTGTTGGCCAGATTCTGGGCTTTTCCTGGTTTGGATCACGTAGTAATGTGGTACCACACTGAAACGGTCAATAGAAGCTGGTTCCGATAAGTATTTGACAGGATAACGCTGGTTATGTCTGGGTTAGTTCTGGTATTTGCTATCATCAGGCTCATACTTTCGCGTTTTTCGCATACTTGTTGGCCAGATTCTGGGCTTTTCCTGGTTTGGATCACGTAGTAATGTGGTACCACACTGAAACAGTCAATAGAAGCTGGTTCCGATAAGTATTTGACAGGATAACGCTGGTTATGTCTGGGTTAGTTCTGGTATTTGCTATCATCAGGCTCATACTTTCGCGTTTTTCGCATACTTGTTGGCCAGATTCTGGGCTTTCCCAGGTTTGGAACACGTAGTAATGTGGTACCACACTGAAACAGTCAATAGAAGCTGGTTCCGATAAGCATTATAGAGGATAACGCTGGTTATGTCTGGGTTAGTTCTGGTATTTGCTATCATCAGGCACATACTTTCGCGTTTTTCGCATACTTGATGGCCAGATCCTGGGTTTTTTTCTGGTTTGGATCCCGTAGTAATGCGGTACCACTCCGAAACAGTCAATTAAAGCTGGTTGCGATTAATATTTTAGAGGATAACGCCGGTTATGTCTCGGTTAGGTCTGGGATTTGCACTCATCTGTCTCGTACATTCGCACTTTTCGCATAGTTGTTGGCCAGATCCTGGGCTTTTTCTGGCTTGGATCACGTAGTAACGCGGTACCACACCGAAACAGTCAATTAAACCGGGTTGCGATTACTATTTTGGAAGATAACGCCGGTTATGCCTGGGTTAGGTCTGGGATTTGCCCTCATCTGGCTCGTACTTTCGCGTTTTTCGCATAGTTGTTGGCCAGATCCTGGGTTTTTTCTGGTTTGGATCCCGTAGTAATGTGGTACCACACTGAAACAGTCAATAGAAGCTGCTTCCGATAAGTATTATAGAGGATAACGCTGGTTATGTCTGGGTTAGTTCTGGTATTTGCTATCATCAGGCTCATACTTTCGCGTTTTTCGCATACTTGTTGGCCAGATTCTGGGCTTTTCCTGGTTTGGATCACGTAGTAATGTGGTACCACACTGAAACAGTCAATAGAAGCTGGTTCCGATAAGTATTTTACAGGATAACGCTGGTTATGTCTGGGTTAGTTCTGGTATTTGCTATCATCAGGCTCATACTTTCGCGTTTTTCGCATATTTGTTGGCCAGATCGTGGGTTTTTTCTCGTTTCGATCCCGCAGTAATGTGGTACCAAACTGAAACAGTCAATAGAAGCTGGTTCCGATAAGTATTTTAGAGGATAACGCTGGTTATGTCTGGGTTAGTTCTGGTATTTGCTATCATCTGGCACATACTTTCGCGTTTTTCGCATACTTGTTGGCCAGATTCTGGGCTTTTCCTGGTTTGGATCACGTAGTAATGTGGTACCACACTGAAACGGTCAATAGAAGCTGGTTCCGATAAGTATTTGACAGGATAACGCTGGTTATGTCTGGGTTAGTTCTGGTATTTGCTATCATCAGGCTCATACTTTCGCGTTTTTCGCATACTTGTTGGCCAGATTGTGGGCTTTTCCAGGTTTGGATCCCGTAGTAATGTGGTACCACACTGAAACAGTCAATAGAAGCTGCTTCCGATAAGTATTATAGAGGATAACGCTGGTTATGTCTGGGTTAGTTCTGGTATTTGCTATCATCAGGCACATACTTTCGCGTTTTTCGCATACTTGATGGCCAGATCCTGAGTTTTTTTCTGGTTTGGATCCCGGAGTAATGCGGTACCACTCCGAAACAGTCAATTAAAGCTGGTTGCGATTAATATTTTAGAGGATAACGCCGGTTATGTCTCGGTTAGGTCTGGGATTTGCACTCATCTGTCTCGTACATTCGCACTTTTCGCATAGTTGTTGGCCGGATCCTGGGCTTTTTCTGGCTTGGATCACGTAGTAACGCGGTACCACACCGAAACTGTCAATTAAACCGGGTTGCGATTACTATTTTGGAAGATAACGCCGGTTATGCCTGGGTTAGGTCTGGGATTTGCCCTCATCTGGCTCGTACTTTCGCGTTTTTCGCATAGTTGTTGGCCAGATCCTGGGTTTTTTCTGGTTTGGATCCCGTAGTAATGTGGTACCACACTGAAACAGTCAATAGAAGCTGCTTCCGATAAGTATTATAGAGGATAACGCTGGTTATGTCTGGGTTAGTTCTGGTATTTGCTATCATCAGGCACATACTTTCGCGTTTTTCGCATACTTGTTGGCCAGATCCTGGCCCTTTTCTGGTTTGGATCACGTAGTAATGTGGTACCACACTGAAACAGTCAATAGAAGCTGGTTCCGATAAGTATTTTACAGGATAACGCTGGTTATGTCTGGGTTAGTTCTGGTATTTGCAATAATCTGGCTCATACTTTCGCGTTTTTCGCATACTTGTTGGCCAGATCCTGGGCTTTTTTCCTGGTTTGGATCACGTAGTAATGTGGTACCACACTGGAAGAGGCAATTAAACCTGGTTGCGATTAATACTTTAGAGGACAACGCCGGTTATGTCTCGGGTAGGTCTGGGATTTGTCCTCATCTGGCTCGTACTTTCGCGTTTTTCGCATACTTGTTTGCCAGATCCTGGCCTTTTTCTGGTTTGGAACACGTAGTAACGTGGTACCACACTGAAGCAGTCAATTAAACCTGTTTGCGATAAATATTTTAGAGGATAACGCCGGTTATGTCTCGGGTAGGTCTGGGATTTGTCCACATCTGGCTCGTACTTTCACATTTTTCGCATACTTGTAAGCCAGATCCTGGCCTTCTTCTGGCTTGGACCACGTAGTGAATTGGTACCACACCGAAACAGTAAATGAAACTGGTTGCGATTAATATTTTAGAGGATAACGCCGGTTATGTCTCTTGTAGGTCTGGTATTCGCCCTCATCTGGCTCGTACTTTCGCATTTTTCGCATACTTGTTGGCCAGATCCTGGCCTTGTTCTGGTTTGGATCACGTAGTAACGCGGTACCACACCGAAACAGTCAATTAAACCGGGTTGCGATTACTATTTTGGAGGATAACGCCGGTTATGTCTGGGTTAGGTCTGGGATTTGCCCTCATCTGGCTCGTACTTTCGCGTTTTTCGCATAGTTGTTGACAAGATCCTGCGTTGTTTCTGGTTTGGATCCCGTAGTAATGTGGTACCACACTGAAACAGTCAATAGAAGCTGGTTCCGATTAGTATTATAGAGGATAACGCTGGTTATGTCTGGGTTAGTTCTGGTATTTGCTATCATCAGGCACATACTTTCGCGTTTTTCGCATACTTGTTGGCCAGATCCTGGCCCTTTTCTGGTTTGGATCACGTAGTAATGTGGTACCACATTGAAGCAGTCAATTAAGGATGGTTGCGATTAATATTTTAGAGGATAACGCTGGTTATGTCTGGGATAGTTCTGGTATTTGCAATCATCTGGCACATACTTTCGCGTTTTTCGCATACTTGTTGGCCAGATCCTGGGCTTTTTCTGGTTTGGATCACGTAGTAATGTGGTACCACACTGAAACAGACAATTAAACCTGGTTGTGATTAATATTTTAGAGGATAACGCCGGTTATGTCTCGGTTAGGTCTGGGATTTGCCCTCATCTGGCTCGTACTTTCGCGTTTTTCGCATAGTTGTTGGCCAGATCCTGGGTTTTTTCTGGTTTGGATCCCGTAGTAATGTGGTAGCACACTGAAACAGTCAATAGAAGCTGGTTCCGATAAGTATTTTAGAGGATAACGCTGGTTATGTCTGGGTTAGTTCTGGTATTTGCTATCATGAGGCACATATTTTCGCGTTTTTAGCATACTTGTTGGCCAGATCCTGGCCCTTTTCTGGTTTGGATCACGTAGTAATGTGGTACCACACTGAAACAGTTAATTAAACCTGGTTACGGTTAATATTTTAGAGGATAACGCCGGTTATGTCTAGGTTTGCTCTGGTATTGGCAATTATGTGTCTCATACTTTCGCGTTTTTCGCATACTTGTTGGGCAGATCCTGGGTTTTTTCTGGTTTGGATCACGTAGTAATGGGGTAGCACACTGAAACAGTCAATAAAAGCTGGTTCCGGTTAATAGTTTGGCGGATAACGCTGGTTATGTTTGGGTTAGTTCTGGTATTAGCAATCATCTGGCTCGTACTTTCGTATTTTTCGCATACTTGTTGGCCAGATCCTGGGCTTTTTCTGGCTTGGATCACGTAGTAATGTGGTCCCACACTGTCAATAAAAGCTGGTTCCGATTAGTATTTTAGAGGATAACGCCGGTTATGTCTAGGTTAGCTCTGGTATTTGCAATCATGTGGCTCATACTTTCGCGTTTTTCGCATACTTGTTGGCCAGATCCTGGCCACTCTCTGGTTTGGATCACGTAGTAACGCGGTACCACACCGAAACAGTCAATAGCAGCTGGTTCCGATAAGTATTTTACAGGATAACGCTGGTTATGTCTGGGTTAGTTCTGGTATTTGCTATCATCAGGCTCATACTTTTGCGTCTTTCGCATACTTGTTGGCCAGATTCTGGGCTTTTCCTGGTTCGGATCACGTAGTAATGTGGTACCACACTGAAACAGTCAATAGAAGCTGGTTCCGATAAGTATTTTACAGGACAACGCTGGTTATGTCTGGGTTAGTTCTGGTATTTGCTATCATCAGGCTCATACTTTCGCGTTTTTCGCATATTTGTTGGCCAGATCGTGGGTTTTTTCTCGTTTCGATCCCGCAGTAATGTGGTACCAAACTGAAACAGTCAATAGAAGCTGGTTCCGATAAGTATTTTAGAGGATAACGCCGGTAATGTCTCGGTTAGGTCTGGTATTTGCAATCATCTGGCTCATACTTTCGCGTTTTTCGCATAGTTGTTAGCCAGATCCTGGGATTTTTCCGGCTAGGACCACGTAGTAATGTGGTACCACACCGAAACTGTCAATTAAACCTGGTTGCGATTAATATTTTAGAGTATAACGCCGGTTATGTCTCGGGTAGGTATGGTATTTGCCCTCATCTGGCTGGTACTTTCGCATTTTTCGCATTCTTTTTGACCAGATCCTGGCCGTTTTCTGGTTTGGATCACGTAGTAATGTGGTACCACACTGAAACAGTCAATAGAAGCTGGTTCCGATAAGTATTTTACAGGATAACGCTGGTTATGTCTGGGTTAGTTCTGGTATTTGCAATAATCTGGCACATACTTTAGCGTTTTTCGCATACTTGTTGGCCAGATCCTGGGCTTTTTCTGGTTTGGATCACGTAGTAATGTGGTACCACACTGAAACAGTCAATTAAACCTGGTTGCGATTACTATTTTGGAGGATAACGCCGGTTATGTCTGGGATAGGTCTGGTACTTGCCCTCATCTGGCTCGTACTTTCCCATTTTTCGCATACTTCTGGGCCAGATCCTGAGTTTTTTCTGGTTTGGATCCCGTAATAATGTGGTACCACACTGAAACAGTCAATAGAAGCTGGTTCCGATAAGTATTATAGAGGATAATGCTGGTTATGCCTGGGTTAGTTCTTATATTTGCAATAATCTGGCTCATACTTTCGCGTTTTTCGCATACTTGTTGGCCAGATCCTGGGCTTTTCCTGGTTTGGATCACGTAGTAATGTGGTACCACACTGGAACAGACAATTAAACCTGGTTGCGATTAATACTTTAGAGGATAACGCCGGTTATGACTCGGGTAGGTCTGGGATTTGTCCACATCTGGCTCGTACTTTCGCATTTTTCGCATACTTGTTGACCAGATCCTGGCCCTTTTCTGGTTTGGATCACGTAGTAATGTGGTACCACATTGAAGCAGTCAATAGAAGCTGGTTGCGATTAATATTTTAGAGGATAACGCCGGTTATGTCTCGGGTAGGTCTGGGATTTGTCCACATCTGGCTCGTACTTTCGCATTTTCGTATTCTTGTTGGCCATATCCTGGGCTTTTTCTGGCTTGGATCACGTAGTAATGTGGTCCCACACTGTCAATAAAAGCTGGTTCCGATTAGTATTTTAGAGAATAACGCTGGTTATGTCTGGGTTAGTTCTGGTATTTGCAATCATGTGGCTCATACTTTCGCGTTTTTCGCATACTTGTTGGCCAGATCCTGGGTTTTTTTCTGGTTTGGATCCCGTAGTAATGCGGTACCACACCGAAACAGTCAATTAAAGCTGGTTGCGATTAATATTTTAGAGGATAACGCCGGTTATGTCTCGGGTATGTCTGGGATTTGTCCACATCTATCTCGTACTTTCCCATTTTTCGCATACTTGTTGGCCAGATCCTGGCCTTTTTCTGTATCGGATCACGTAGCAATGCGGTACCACACCGAAACAGTCAATTAAACCTGGTTGCGATTAATATTTTAGAGGATAACGCTGGTTATGTCTGGGTTAGTTCTGGTATTTGCTATCATCTGGCACATACTTTCGCGTTTTTCGCATACTTGTTGGCCAGATCCTGGGCTTTTTCTGGTTTGGATCAGGTAGTAATGTGGTACCACACTGAAACAGTCAATTAAACCTGGTTGCGATTAATATTTTAGAGGATAACGCCGGTTATGTCTCGGGTAGGTCTGGGATTTGTCCACATCTGGCTCGTACTTTCGCATTTTCGCATTCTTGTTGGCCATATCCTGGGCTTTTTCTGGCTTGGATCACGTAGTAACGTGGTCCCAAACTGTCAATAAAAGCTGGTTCCGATTAGTATTTTAGAGGATAACGCTGGTTATGTCTGGGTTAGTTCTGGTATTTGCAATCATGTGGCTCATACTTTCGCGTTTTTCGCATACTTGTTGGCCAGATCCTGGGTTTTTTTCTGGTTTGGATCCCGTAGTAATGCGGTACCACACCGAAACAGTCAATTAAACCGGGTTGCGATTACTATTTTGGAGGATAACGCCGGTTATGTCTGGGTTAGGTCTGGGATTTGCCCTCATCTGGCTCGTACTTTCGCGTTTTTCGCATAGTTGTTGGCCAGATCCTGGGTTTTTTCTGGTTTGGATCCCGTAGTAATGTGGTACCACACTGAAACAGTCAATAGAAGCTGCTTACGATAAGTATTATAGAGGATAACGCTGGTTACGTCTGGGTTAGTTCTGGTATTTGCTATCATCAGGCACATACTTTCGCGTTTTTCGCATACTTGTTGGCCAGATCCTGGCCCTTTTCTGGTTTGGATCACGTAGTAATGTGGTACCACACTGAAACAGTCAATTAAACGTGGTTGCGATTAATATTTTAGAGGATAACGCCGGTAATGTCTCGGTTAGGTTTGGTATTTGCCCTCATCTGGCTCGTACTTTCGCATTTTTCCCGTACTTGTTGGCCAGATCCTGGTCTGCTTCTGGCTGGACCACGTAGTGAAGTGGTACCACACTGAAACAGTCAATTAGTTCTGGTTCCGATTAATATTTTAGATGATAACGCCAGTTATGTCTCGGTTAGGTATGTGATTTCCCCTCATCTGGCTCGTACTTTCCCATTTTTCGCATACTTGTTGGCCAGATCCTGGCCTTTTTCTGGCTTGGACCACGTAGTAATGTGGTACCACACCGAAATAGTCAATTAAACCTGGTTGCGAATAATATTTTAGAGGATAACGCTGGTTATGTCTGGGATAGTTCTGGTATTTGCAATCATCTGGCACATACTTTCGCATTTTTCGCATACTTGTTGGCCAGATCCTGGGCTTTTTCTGGTTTGGATCACGTAGTAATGTGGTACCGCACCGAAACAGTCAATAGAAGCTGGTTCCGATAAGTATTTTAGAGGATAACGCTGGTTATGTCTGGGTTAGTTCTGGTATTTGCTATCATCAGGCACATACTTTCGCGTTTTTAGCATACTTGTTGGCCAGATCCTGGGATTTTTCTGGTTTGGATCCCGTAGTAATGTGGTTCCACACCGAAACAGTCAATTAAACCTGGTTGCGATTAATATTTTAGAGGATAACGCCGGTAATGTCTCGGTTAGGTCTGGTATTTGCAATCATCTGGCTCATACTTTCGCGTTTTTCGCATAGTTGTTAGCCAGATCCTGGGATTTTTCTGGTTTGGATCACGTAGTAATGTGGTACCACACTGGAACAGACAATTGAACCTGGTTGCGATTAATACTTTAGAGGATAACGCTGGTTATGTCTGGGATAGTTCTGGTATTTGCAACCATCTGGCTCGTACCTTCGAGTTTTTCGCATACTTATTGGCCAGATCCTGGGCTTTTTCTGGTTTGGATCACGTAGTAATGTGGTACCACACTGAAATAGTCAATTAAACCTGGTTGCGATTAATATTTTAGAGTATAACGCCGGTTATGTCTCGGGTAGGTCTGGGATTTGTCCACATCTGGCTCGTACTTTCGCATTTTTCGCATTCTTGTAGGCCGGATCCTGGCCTTTTTCTGGTTTGGATCACGTAGTAATGCGGTACCACACCGAAACTGGCAATTAAACCTGGTTGCGATTAATATTTTAGAGGATAACGGCGGTTATGTCTGGGTTAGGTCTGGGTATTTGCCCTCATCAAGCTCGTACCTTCGCATTTTTCGCATTCTTTTTGACCAGATCCTGGCCTTTTTCTGGTTTGGATCACGTAGTAATGCGGTACCACACCGAAACTGGCAATTAAACCTGGTTGCGAATAATATTTTAGAGGATAACGGTGGTTATGTCTGGGATAGTTCTGGTATTTGCTATCATCTGGCACATACCTTCGAGTTTTTCGCATACTTATTGGCCAGATCCTGGGCTTTTTCTGGTTTGGATCACGTAGTAATGCGGTACCACACCGAAATAGTCAATGAAACCTGGTTGCGATTAATATTTTAGAGGATAACGGCGGTTATGTCTGGGTTAGGTCTGGGTATTTGCCCTCATCTGGCTCGTACCTTCGCATTTTTCGCATTCTTTTTGACCAGATCCTGGCCTTTTTCTGGTTTGGATCACGTAGTAACGCGGTACCACACCGAAACTGGCAATTAAACCTGGTTGCGAATAATATTTTAGTGGATAACGGTGGTTATGTCTGGGATAGTTCTGGTATTTGCTATCATCTGGCACATACCTTCGAGTTTTTCGCATACTTATTGGCCAGATCCTGGGCTTTTTCTGGTTTGGATCACGTAGTAATGTGGTACCACATTGAAGCAGTCAATAGAAGCTGGTTCCGCTTAGTAATTTACAGGATAACGCTGGTTATGCCTGGGTTAGTTCTGGTATTTGCAACCATCTGGCTCATACTTTCGCGTTTTTCGCATACCTGTTGGCCAGATCCTGGGCTTTTCCTGGTTTGGATCACGTAGTAATGTGGTACCACACTGGAACAGACAATTAAACCTGGTTGCGATTAATACTTTAGAGGATAACGCCGGTTATGTCTCGGGTAGGTCTGGGATTTGTCCACATCTGGCTCGTACTTTCGCATTTTTCGCATACTTGTTGGCCAGATCCTGGCCGTTTTCTGGCATGGACCACGTAGTAATGTGGTACCACACCGAAACGGTCAATTAAACCTGGTTGCGAATAATATTTTAGAGGATAACGCTTGTTATGTCTGGACAGTTCTGGTATTTGCAACCATCTTGCTCATACTTTCGTGTTTTTCGCATAGTTGTTGGCCAGATCCTGGGATTTTTCTGGTTTGGATCCCGTAGTAATGTGGTTCCACACCGAAACAGTCAATTAATCCTGGTTGCGATTAATATTTTAGAGGATAACGCCGGTTATGTCTGGGTTAGGTCTGGTATTTGTCCTCATCAGGCCCGTCCTTTCGCGTTTTTCGCATAGTTGTTGGCCAGATCGTGGGTTTTTTCTCGTTTGGATCCCGCAGTAATGTGGTACCAAACTGAAACAGTCAATAGAATCTGGTTCCGATAAGTATTTTAGAGGATAATGCTGGTTATGTCTGGGTTAGTTCTGGTATTTGCTATCATCTGGCACATACTTTCGAGTTTTTCGCATACTTGTTGGCCAGATCCTGGGCTTTTTCTGGTTTGGATCAGGTAGTAATGTGGTACCACACTGAAACAGTCAATTAAACCTGGTTGCGATTAATATTTTAGACGATAACGCCGGTTATGTCTCGGTTAGGTCTGGGATTTGCACTCATCTGTCTCGTACATTCGCACTTATCGCGTAGTTGCTGGCCAGATCCTGGGCTTTTTCTGGCTTGGATCACGTAGTAATGTGGTCCCACACTCTCAATAAAAGCTGGTTCCGATTAGTATTTTAGAGGATAACGCCGGTTATGTCTAGGTTAGGTCTGGTATTGGCAATTATGTGGCTCATACTTTCGCGTTTTTCGCATACTTGTTGGGCAGATCCTGGGTTTTTTCTGGTTTGGATCACGTAGTAATGTGGCAGCACACTGAAACAGTCAATAAAAGCAGGTTCCGGTTAATAGTTTGGAGGATAACCCTGGTTATGTTTGGGTTAGTTCTGGTATTAGCAATCATCTGGCTCGTACTTTCGTATTTTTCGCATACTTGTTGGCCAGATCCAGGGCTTTCTCTGGCTTGGATCACGTAGTAATGTGGTCCCACACTGTCAATAAAAGCTGGTTCCGATTAGTATTTTAGAGGATAACGCCGGTTATGTCTAGGTTAGCTCTGGTATTTGCAATCATGTGGCTCATACTTTCGCGTTTTTCGCATACTTGTTGGCCAGATCCTGGCCACTTTCTGGTTTGGATCACGTAGTAACGCGGTACCACACCGAAACAGTCAATAGAAGCTGGTTCCGATAAGTATTTTACAGGATAACGCTGGTTATGTCTGGGTTAGTTCTGGTATTTGCTATCATCAGGCTCATACTTTCGCGTTTTTCGCATATTTGTTGGCCAGATCGAGGGTTTTTTCTCGTTTGGATCCCGCATTAATGTGGTATCAAACTGAAACAGTCAATAGAAGCTGGTTCCGATAAGTATTTTAGAGGATAACGCTGGTTATGTCTGGGTTAGTTCTGGTATTTCCTATCATCTGGCACATACTTTCGCGTTTTTCGCATACTAGTTGGCCAGATTCTGGGCTTTTCCTGGTATGGATCGCGTAGTAATGTGGTACCACACTGAAACAGTCAATAGAAGCTGGTTCCGATAAGTATTTTACAGGATAACGCTGGTTATGTCTGGGTTAGTTCTGGTATTTGCTATCATCAGGCTCATACTTTCGCGTTTTTCGCATACTTGTTGGCCAGATTCTGGGCTTTTCCTGGCTTGGATCCCGTAGTAATGTGGTACCACACTGATACAGTCAATAGAAGCTGGTTCCGATAAGTATTTTGCAGGATAACGCTGGTTATGTCTGGGTTAGTTCTGGTATTTGCTATCATCTGGCTCATACTTTCGCGTTTTTCGCATACTTGTTGGCCAGATTCTGGGCTTTTCCTGGTTTGGATCACGTAGTAATGTGGTACCACACTGGAACAGACAATTGAACCTGGTTGCGATTAATACTTTAGAGGATAACGCTGGTTATGTCTGGGATAGTTCTGGTATTTGCAACCATCTGGCTCGTACTTTCGCGTTTTTCGCATACTTGTTGGCCAGATCCTGGGCTTTTCCTGGTTTGGATCACGTAGTAATGTGGTACCACACTGGAACAGACAATTAAACCTGGTTGCGATTAATACTTTAGAGGATAACGCCGGTTATGTCTCGGGTAGGTCTGGGATATGTCCACATCTGGCTCGTACTTTCGGATTTTTCGCATTCTTGTTGGCCAGATCCTGGCCTTCTTCTGGCTGGGCCACGTAGTAAAGTGGTACCACACTGAAACAGTTAATTAAACCTGGTTACGATTAATATTATAGAGGATAACGCCGGTTATGTCTCGGTTAGGTCTGGGATTTGCCCTCATGTGGCTCGTACTTTCGCATTTTTCGCATACTTTATGGCCAGATCCCGGACGTTTTCGGGCTTGAACCACGTAGTAATGTGGTACCACACCGAAACAGTCAATTAAACCTGGTTGCGAATAATATTTTAGAGGATAACGCTGGTTATGTCTGGGATAGTTCTGGTATTTGCAATCATCTGGCTCATACTTTCGCGTTTTTCGCATAGTTGTTGGCCAGATCCTGGGATTTTTCTGGTTTGGATCCCGTAGTAATGTGGTTCCACACCGAAACAGTCAATTAAACCTGGTTGCGATTAATATTTTAGAGGATAACGCCGGTAATGTCTCGGTTAGGTCTGGTATTTGCAATCATCTGGCTTATACTTTCGCGTTTTTCGCATAGTTGTTAGCCAGATCCTTGGATTTTTCTGGCTAGGACCACGTAGTAATGTGGTACCACACCGAAACAGTCAATTAAACCTGGTTGCGAATAATATTTTAGAGGATATCGCTGGTTATGTCTCGGTTAGGTCTGGGATTTGCCCTCATCTGGCTCGTACTTTCGCGTTTTTCGCATAGTTGTTGGCCAGATCCTGGGTTTTTTCTGGTTTGGATCCCGTAGTAATGTGGTAGCACACTGTAACAGTCAATAGAAGCTGGTTCCGATGAGTATTTTAGAGGATAACGCTGGTTATGTCTGGGTTAGTTCTGGTATTTGCTATCATGAGGCACATACTTTCGCGTTTTTAGCATACTTATTGGCCAGATCCTGGCCCTTTTCTGGTTTGGATCACGTAGTAATGTGGTACCACACTGAAACAGTCGGTAGAAGCTGGTTCCGATAAGTATTTTATAGGATAACGCTGGTTATATCTGGGTTATTTCTGGTATTTCCTATCATCTGGCACATACCTTCGAGTTTTTCGCATACTTATTGGCCAGATCCTGGGCTTTTTCTGGTTTGGATCACGTAGTAATGTGGTACCACACTGAAATAGTCAATTAAACCTGGTTGCGATTAATATTTTAGAGTATAACGCCGGTTATGTCTCGGGTAGGTCTGGGATTTGTCCACATCTGGCTCGTACTTTCGCATTTTTCGCATTCTTGTAGGCCGGATCCTGGCCTTTTTCTGGTTTGCATCACGTAGTAATGCGGTACCACACCGAAACTGGCAATTAAACCTGGTTGCGATTAATATTTTAGAGGATAACGGCGGTTATGTCTGGGTTAGGTCTGGGTATTTGCCCTCATCTGGCTCGTACCTTCGCATTTTTCGCATTCTTTTTGACCAGATCCTGGCCTTTTTCTGGTTTGGATCACGTAGTAATGCGGTACCACACCGAAACTGGCAATTAAACCTGGTTGCGAATAATATTTTAGAGGATAACGGTGGTTATGTCTGGGATAGTTCTGGTATTTGCTATCATCTGGCACATTCCTTCGAGTTTTTCGCATACTTATTGGCCAGATCCTGGCCTTCTTCTGGCTGGGCCACGTAGTAAAGTGGTACCACACTGAAACAGTTAATTAAACCTGGTTACGATTAATATTATAGAGGATAACGCCGGTTATGTCTCGGTTAGGTCTGGGATTTGCCCTCATGTGGCTCGTACTTTCGCATTTTTCGCATACTTTATGGCCAGATCCCGGACGTTTTCGGGCTTGAACCACGTAGTAATGTGGTACCACACCGAAACAGTCAATTAAACCTGGTTGCGAATAATATTTTAGAGGATAACGCTGGTTATGTCTGGGATAGTTCTGGTATTTGCAATCATCTGGCTCATACTTTCGCGTTTTTCGCATAGTTGTTGGCCAGATCCTGGGATTTTTCTGGTTTGGATCCCGTAGTAATGTGGTTCCACACCGAAACAGTCAATTAAACCTGGTTGCGATTAATATTTTAGAGGATAACGCCGGTAATGTCTCGGTTAGGGCTGGTATTTGCAATCATCTGGCTCATACTTTCGCGTTTTTCGCATAGTTGTTAGCCAGATCCTTGGATTTTTCTGGCTAGGACCACGTAGTAATGTGGTACCACACCGAAACAGTCAATTAAACCTGGTTGCGAATAATATTTTAGAGGATATCGCTGGTTATGTCTCGGTTAGGTCTGGGATTTGCCCTCATCTGGCTCGTACTTTCGCGTTTTTCGCATAGTTGTTGGCCAGATCGTGGGTTTTTTCACGTTTGGATCCCGCAGTAATGTGGTATCAAACTGAAACAGTCAATAGAAGCTGGTTCCGATAAGTATTTTAGAGGATAACGCTGGTTATGTCTGGGTTAGTTCTGGTATTTGCTATCATCAGGCTCATACTTACGCGTTTTTCGCATATTTGTTGGCCAGATCGAGGGTTTTTTCTCGTTTGGATCCCGCAGTAATGTGGTATCAAACTGAAACAGTCAATAGAAGCTGGTTCCGATAAGTATTTTAGAGGATAACGCTGGTTATGTCTGGGTTAGTTCTGGTATTTCCTATCATCTGGCACATACTTTCGCGTTTTTCGCATACTTGTTGGCCAGATTCTGGGCTTTTCCTGGTATGGATCGCGTAGTAATGTGGTACCACACTGAAACAGTCAATAGAAGCTGTTTCCGATAAGTATTTTACAGGATAACGCTGGTTATGTCTGGGTTAGTTCTGGTATTTGCTATCATCAGGCTCATACTTTCGCGTTTTTCGCATACTTGTTGGCCAGATTCTGGGCTTTTCCTGGTTTGGATCACGTAGTGATGTGGTACCACACTGACACAGTCAATAGAAGCTGGTTCCGATAAGTATTTTACAGGATAACGCTGGTTATGTCTGGGTTAGTTCTGGTATTTGCAATAATCTGGCTCATACTTTCGCGTTTTTCGCGTACTTGGTGGCCAGATCCTGGGCTTTTCCTGGTTTGGATCACGTAGTAATGTGGTACCACACTGGAACAGACAATTAAACCGGGTAGCGATTACTATTTTGGAGGATAGCGCCGGTTATGTCTGGGTTAGGTCTGGGATTTGACCTCATCTGGCTCGTACTCTCCCGTTTTTCGCATATTTGTTGGCCAGAGAGTGGGTTTTTTCTGGTTTGGATCCCGTAGTAATGTGGTACCACACTGATACAGTCAATAGAAGCTGGTTCCGATAAGTATTTTACAGGATAACGCTGGTTATGTCTGGGTTAGTTCTGGTATTTGCTATCATCTGGCTCATACTTTCGCGTTCTTCGCATACTTGTTGGCCAGATTCTGGGCTTTTCCTGGTTTGGATCACGTAGTAATGTGGTACCACACTGGAACAGACAATTAAACCTGGTTGGGATTAATACTTTAGAGGATAACGCCGGTAATGTCTCGGTTAGGTCTGGTATTTGCCCTCATCTGGCTCGTACTTTCGCATTTTTCGCATACTTGTTGGCTAGATCCTGGCCTTCTTCTGGCTGGACCACGTAGTGAAGTGGTACCACACTGAAACAGTCAATTAAACCTGGTTACGATTAATATTTTAGAGGATAACGCCGGTTATGTCTCGGTTAGGTCTGGGATTTGCCCTCATCTGGCTCTTACTTTCGCATTTTTCGCATAGTTGTTTGCCAGATCCTGGCCTTCTTCTGGCTTGGACCACGTAGTACAGTGGTACCACACTGAAACAGTCAATTAGTTCTGGTTCCGATTAATATTTTAGATGATAACGCCAGTTATGTCTCGGTTAGGTATGTGATTTCCCCACATCTGGCTCGTACTTTCCCATTTTTCGCATACTTGTTGGCCAGATCCTGGGCTTTTCCTGGTTTGGATCACGTAGCAATGTGGTACCACACTGGAACAGACAATTAGACCTGGTTGCGATTAATACTTTAGAGGATAGCGCCGGTTATGTCTCGGTTAGGTCTGGGATTTGCCCTCATCTGGCTCGTACTTTCGCATTTTTCACATACTTTTTGGCCAGATTCTGGCCGTTTTCTGGCTTGGACCACGTAGTAATGTGGTACCACACCGAAACAGTCAATTAAACCTGGTTGCGAATAATATTTTAGAGGATAACGCAGGTTATGTCTGGGATAGTTCTGGTATTTGCAATCATCTGGCGCATACTTTCGCGTTTTTCGCATAGTTGTTGGCCAGATCCTGGGATTTTTCTGGTTTGGATGCCGTAGTAATGTGGTTCCACACCGAAACAGTCAATTAAACCTGGTTGCGATTAATATTTTAGAGGATAACGCCGGTAATGTCTCGGTTAGTTCTGGTAGTTGCCCTCATCTGGCTCGTACTTTCGCATTTTTCGCATACTTGTTGGCCAGATCCTGGCCTTCTTCTGGCTGGACCACGTAGTAAAGTGGTACCACACTGAAACAGTCAATTAAACCTGGTTGCGATTAATATTTTAGAGTATAACGCCGGTTATGTCTCGGGTAGGTCTGGGATTTGTCCACATCTGGCTCGTACTTTCGCATTTTTCGCATTGTTGTAGGCCGGATCCTGGCCTTTTTCTGGTTTGGATCACGTAGTAATGCGGTACCACACCGAAACTGGCAATTAAACCTGGTTGCGATTAATATTTTAGAGGATAACGGCGGTTATGTCTGGGTTAGGTCTGGGTATTTGCCCTCATCTGGCTCGTACCTTCGCATTTTTCGCATTCTTTTTGACCAGATCCTGGCCTTTTTCTCGTTTGGATCACGTAGTAATGCGGTACCACACCGAAACTGGCAATTAAACCTGGTTGCGAATAATATTTTAGAGGATAACGGTGGTTATGTCTGGGATAGTTCTGGTATTTGCTATCATCTGGCACATTCCTTCGAGTTTTTCGCATACTTATTGGCCAGATCCTGGCCTTCTTCTGGCTGGGCCACGTAGTAAAGTGGTACCACACTGAAACAGTTAATTAAACCTGGTTACGATTAATATTATAGAGGATAACGCCGGTTATGTCTCGGTTAGGTCTGGGATTTGCCCTCATGTGGCTCGTACTTTCGCATTTTTCGCATACTTTATGGCCAGATCCCGGACGTTTTCGGGCTTGAACCACGTAGTAATGTGGTACCACACCGAAACAGTCAATTAAACCTGGTTGCGAATAATATTTTAGAGGATAACGCTGGTTATGTCTGGGATAGTTCTGGTATTTGCAATCATCTGGCTCATACTTTCGCGTTTTTCGCATAGTTGTTGGCCAGATCCTGGGATTTTTCTGGTTTGGATCCCGTAGTAATGTGGTTCCACACCGAAACAGTCAATTAAACCTGGTTGCGATTAATATTTTAGAGGATAACGCCGGTAATGTCTCGGTTAGGGCTGGTATTTGCAATCATCTGGCTCATACTTTCGCGTTTTTCGCATAGTTGTTAGCCAGATCCTTGGATTTTTCTGGCTAGGACCACGTAGTAATGTGGTACCACACCGAAACAGTCAATTAAACCTGGTTGCGAATAATATTTTAGAGGATATCGCTGGTTATGTCTCGGTTAGGTCTGGGATTTGCCCTCATCTGGCTCGTACTTTCGCGTTTTTCGCATAGTTGTTGGCCAGATCGTGGGTTTTTTCACGTTTGGATCCCGCAGTAATGTGGTATCAAACTGAAACAGTCAATAGAAGCTGGTTCCGATAAGTATTTTAGAGGATAACGCTGGTTATGTCTGGGTTAGTTCTGGTATTTGCTATCATCAGGCTCATACTTACGCGTTTTTCGCATATTTGTTGGCCAGATCGAGGGTTTTTTCTCGTTTGGATCCCGCAGTAATGTGGTATCAAACTGAAACAGTCAATAGAAGCTGGTTCCGATAAGTATTTTAGAGGATAACGCTGGTTATGTCTGGGTTAGTTCTGGTATTTCCTATCATCTGGCACATACTTTCGCGTTTTTCGCATACTTGTTGGCCAGATTCTGGGCTTTTCCTGGTATGGATCGCGTAGTAATGTGGTACCACACTGAAACAGTCAATAGAAGCTGGTTCCGATAAGTATTTTACAGGATAACGCTGGTTATGTCTGGGTTAGTTCTGGTATTTGCTATCATCAGGCTCATACTTTCGCGTTTTTCGCATACTTGTTGGCCAGATTCTGGGCTTTTCCTGGTTTGGATCACGTAGTGATGTGGTACCACACTGACACAGTCAATAGAAGCTGGTTCCGATAAGTATTTTACAGGATAACGCTGGTTATGTCTGGGTTAGTTCTGGTATTTGCAATAATCTGGCTCATACTTTCGCGTTTTTCGCGTACTTGGTGGCCAGATCCTGGGCTTTTCCTGGTTTGGATCACGTAGTAATGTGGTACCACACTGGAACAGACAATTAAACCGGGTAGCGATTACTATTTTGGAGGATAGCGCCGGTTATGTCTGGGTTAGGTCTGGGATTTGACCTCATCTGGCTCGTACTCTCCCGTTTTTCGCATATTTGTTGGCCAGAGAGTGGGTTTTTTCTGGCTTGGATCCCGTAGTAATGTGGTACCACACTGATACAGTCAATAGAAGCTGGTTCCGATAAGTATTTTACAGGATAACGCTGGTTATGTCTGGGTTAGTTCTGGTATTTGCTATCATCTGGCTCATACTTTCGCGTTCTTCGCATACTTGTTGGCCAGATTCTGGGCTTTTCCTGGTTTGGATCACGTAGTAATGTGGTACCACACTGGAACAGACAATTAAACCTGGTTGGGATTAATACTTTAGAGGATAACGCCGGTAATGTCTCGGTTAGGTCTGGTATTTGCCCTCATCTGGCTCGTACTTTCGCATTTTTCGCATACTTGTTGGCTAGATCCTGGCCTTCTTCTGGCTGGACCACGTAGTGAAGTGGTACCACACTGAAACAGTCAATTAAACCTGGTTACGATTAATATTTTAGAGGATAACGCCGGTTATGTCTCGGTTAGGTCTGGGATTTGCCCTCATCTGGCTCTTACTTTCGCATTTTTCGCATAGTTGTTTGCCAGATCCTGGCCTTCTTCTGGCTTGGACCACGTAGTACAGTGGTACCACACTGAAACAGTCAATTAGTTCTGGTTCCGATTAATATTTTAGATGATAACGCCAGTTATGTCTCGGTTAGGTATGTGATTTCCCCACATCTGGCTCGTACTTTCCCATTTTTCGCATACTTGTTGGCCAGATCCTGGGCTTTTCCTGGTTTGGATCACGTAGCAATGTGGTACCACACTGGAACAGACAATTAGACCTGGTTGCGATTAATACTTTAGAGGATAGCGCCGGTTATGTCTCGGTTAGGTCTGGGATTTGCCCTCATCTGGCTCGTACTTTCGCATTTTTCACATACTTTTTGGCCAGATTCTGGCCGTTTTCTGGCTTGGACCACGTAGTAATGTGGTACCACACCGAAACAGTCAATTAAACCTGGTTGCGAATAATATTTTAGAGGATAACGCAGGTTATGTCTGGGATAGTTCTGGTATTTGCAATCATCTGGCGCATACTTTCGCGTTTTTCGCATAGTTGTTGGCCAGATCCTGGGATTTTTCTGGTTTGGATGCCGTAGTAATGTGGTTCCACACCGAAACAGTCAATTAAACCTGGTTGCGATTAATATTTTAGAGGATAACGCCGGTAATGTCTCGGTTAGTTCTGGTAGTTGCCCTCATCTGGCTCGTACTTTCGCATTTTTCGCATACTTGTTGGCCAGATCCTGGCCTTCTTCTGGCTGGACCACGTAGTAAAGTGGTACCACACTGAAACAGTCAATTAAACCTGGTTGCGATTAATATTTTAGAGGATAACGCCGGTTATGTCTCGGTTAGGTCTGGGATTTGCCTTCATCTGGCTCGTACTTTCGCATTTTTCGCATACATTTCGGCCAGATCCTGGCCGTTTTCTGGCTTGGATCACGAAGTAATGTGGTCCCACACTGTCAATAAAAGCTGGTTCCGATTAGCATTTTAGAGGATAACGCCGGTTATTTCTAGGTTAGCTCTGGTATTTGCAATCATGTGGCTCATACTTTCGCGTTTTTCGCATACTTGTTGGGCAGATCCTGGGTTTTTTCTGGTTTGGATCACGTAGTAATGTGGTACCACACTGAAACAGTCAATAAAAGCTGGTTCCGATTAATAGTTTGGAGGATAACGCTGGTTACGTTTGGGTTAGTTCTGGTATTAGCAATCATCTGGCTCGTACTTTCATATTTTTCGCCAACTTGTTGGCCAGTTCCTGGGCTTTTTCTGATTTGGATAACGTAGCAATGCGATACCACAGCGAAACAGTCAATAATAGCTTGTTCCGAATTGTACTTTAGAGGATAACGCTGGTTATGTCTGGGTTAGTTCTGTAATTTGCAATCATCTGGCTCATACTTTCACGTTTTTCGCATACTTGTTGGCCAGATCCTGGCCTTTTTCTGGCTTGGACCACGTAGTAATGTGGTACCACACCGAAACAGTCAATTAACCCCGGTTCCGAATAATATTTTAGAGGATAACGCTGGTTATGTCTGGGATAGTTCTGGTATTTGCAATCATCAGGCACATACTTTCGCGGTTTTCGCATACTTGTTGGCCAGATCCTGGGCTTCTTCTGGTTTGGGTCACGTAGTAATGTGGTACCACACTGAAACAGACAATTAAACCTGGTTGCGATTAATATTTTGGAGGATAACGCTGGTTATGTTTGGGTTAGTTCTGGTATTTGCAATCATCACGCACATACTTTCGCATTTTTCGCATACTTGTTGGCCAGATCCTGGGTTTTTTTCTGGTTTGGATCCCGTAGTAATGCGGTACCACACCGAAACAGTCAATTAAAGCTGGTTGCGATTAATATTTTAGAGGATAACGCCGGTTATGTCTCGGGTATGTCTGGGATTTGTCCACATCTATCTCGTACTTTCCCATTTTTCGCATACTTGTTGGCCAGATCCTGGCCTTTTTCTGGATCGGATCACGTAGCAATGCGGTACCACACCGAAACAGTCAATTAAACCTGGTTGCGATTAATATTTTAGAGGATAACGCTGGTTATGTCTGGGTTAGTTCTGGTATTTGCTATCATCTGGCACATACTTTCGCGTTTTTCGCATACTTGTTGGCCAGATCCTGGGCTTTTTCTGGTTTGGATCAGGTAGTAATGTGGTACCACACTGAAACAGTCAATTAAACCTGGTTGCGATTAATATTTTAGAGGATAACGCCGGTTATGTCTCGGGTAGGTCTGGGATTTGTCCACATCTGGCTCGTACTTTCGCATTTTCGCATTCTTGTTGGCCATATCCTGGGCTTTTTCTGGCTTGGATCAGTAGTAACGTGGTCCCAAACTGTCAATAAAAGCTGGTTCCGATTAGTATTCTAGAGGATAACGCTGGTTATGTCTGGGTTAGTTCTGGTATTTGCAATCATGTGGCTCATACTTTCGCGTTTTTCGCATACTTGTTGGCCAGATCCTGGGTTTTTTTCTGGTTTGGATCCCGTAGTAATGCGGTACCACACCGAAACGGTCAATTAAACCGGGTTGCGATTACTATTTTGGAGGATAACGCCGGTTATGTCTGGGTTAGGTCTGGGATTTGCCCTCATCTGGCTCGTACTTTCGCGTTTTTCGCATAGTTGTTGGCCAGATCCTGGGTTTTTTCTGGTTTGGATCCCGTAGTAATGTGGTACCACACTGAAACAGTCAATAGAAGCTGCTTACGATAAGTATTATAGAGGATAACGCTGGTTATGTCTGGGTTAGTTCTGGTATTTGCTATCATCAGGCACATACTTTCGCGTTTTTCGCATACTTGTTGGCCAGATCCTGGCCCTTTTCTGGTTTGGATCACGTAGTAATGTGGTACCACATTGAAGCAGTCAATAGAAGCTGGTTCCGCTTAGTAATTTAGAGGATAACGCTGGTTATGCCTAGGTTAGTTCTGGTATTTGCAATAATCTGGCTCATACTTCCGCGTTTTTCGCATACTTGTTGGCCAGATCCTGGGCTTTTTCTGGTTTGGATCAGGTAGTAATGTGGTACCACACTGAAACAGTCAATTAAACCTGGTTGCGATTAATATTTTAGAGGATAACGCCGGTAATGTCTCGGTTAGGTCTGGTATTTGCCCTCATCTGGCTCGTACTTTCGCATTTTTCCCGTACTTGTTGGCCAGATCCTGGTCTTCTTCTGGCTGGACCACGTAGTGAAGTGGTACCACACTGAAACAGTCAATTAGTTCTGGTTCCGATTAATATTTTAGATGATAACGCCAGTTATGTCTCGGTTAGGTATGTGATTTCCCCTCATCTGGCTCGTACTTTCCCATTTTTCGCATACTTGTTCGCCAGATCCTGGCCTTTTTCTGGGTTGGACCACGTAGTAATGTGGTACCACACCGAAATAGTCAATTAAAACTGGTTGCGAATAATATTTTAGAGGATAACGCTTGTTATGTCTGGGATAGTTCTGGTATTTGCAATCATCTGGCACATACTTTCGCGTTTTTCGCATACTTGTTGGCCAGATCCTGGGCTTTTTCTGGTTTGGATCACGTAGTAATGTGGTACCGCACCGAAACAGTCAATAGAAGCTGGTTCCGATAAGTATTTTAGAGGATAACGCTGGTTATGTCTGGGTTAGTTCTGGTATTTGCTATCATCAGGCACATACTTTCGCGTTTTTCGCATACTTGTTGGCCAGATCCTGAGATTTTTCTGGTTTGGATCCCGTAGTAATGTGGTTCCACACCGAAACAGTCAATTAAACCTGGTTGCGAATAATATTTTAGAGGATAACGCCGGTAATGTCTCGGTTAGGTCTGGTATTTGCAATCATCTGGCTCATACTTTCGCGTTTTTCGCATAGTTGTTAGCCAGATCCTGGGATTTTTCTGGTTTGGATCACGTAGTAATGTGGTACCACACTGGAACAGACAATTGAACCTGGTTGCGATTAATACTTTAGAGGATAACGCTGGTTATGTCTGGGATAGTTCTGGTATTTGCAACCATCTGGCTCGTACTTTCGCGTTTTTCGCATACTTGTTGGCCAGATCCTGGGCTTTTCCTGGTTTGGATCACGTAGTAATGTGGTACCACACTGGAACAGACAATTAAACCTGGTTACGATTAATACTTTAGAGGATAACGCCGGTTATGTCTCGGGTAGGTCTGGGATATGTCCACATCTGGCTCGTACTTTCGCATTTTTCGCATTCTTGTTGGCCAGATCCTGGCCTTCTTCTGGCTGGACCACGTAGTAAAGTGGTACCACACTGAAACAGTTAATTAAACCTGGATACGATTAATATTATAGAGGATAACGCCGGTTATGTCTCGGTTAGGTCTGGGATTTGCCCTCATGTGGCTCGTACTTTCGCATTTTTCGCATACTTTATGGCCAGATCCCGGCCGTTTTCGGGCTTGAACCACGTAGTAATGTGGTACCACACCGAAACAGTCAATTAAACCTGGTTGCGAATAATATTTTGGAGGATAACGCTGGTTATGTCTGGGATAGTTCTGGTATTTGCAATCATCTGGCTCATACTTTCGCGTTTTTCGCATAGTTGTTGGCCAGATCCTGGGATTTTCCTGGTTTGGATCCCGTAGTAATGTGGTTCCACACCGAAACAGTCAATTAAACCGGGTTGCGATTAATATTTTAGAGGATAACGCCGGTAATGTCTCGGTTAGGTCTGGTATTTGCAATCATCTGGCTCATACTTTCGCGTTTTTCGCATAGTTGTTAGCCAGATCCTTGGAATTTTCTGGCTAGGACCACGTAGTAATGTGGTACCACACCGAAACAGACAATTAAACCTGGTTGCGAATAATATTTTAGAGGATATCGCTGGTTATGTCTCGGTTAGGTCTGGGATTTGCCCTCATCTGGCTCGTACTTTCGCGTTTTTCGCATAGTTGTTGGCCAGATCCTGGGTTTTTTCTGGTTTGGATCCCGTAGTAATGTGGTAGCACACTGTAACAGTCAATAGAAGCTGGTTCCGATAAGTATTTTAGAGGATAACGCTGGTTATGTCTGGGTTAGTTCTGGTATTTGCTATCATGAGGCACATACTTTCGCATTTTTAGCATACTTATTGGCCAGATCCTGGCCCTTTTCTGGTTTGGATCACGTAGTAATGTGGTACCACACTGAAACAGTCAGTAGAAGCTGGTTCCGATAAGTATTTTATAGGATAACGCTGGTTATATCTGGGTTATTTCTGGTATTTCCTATCATCTGGCACATACCTTCGAGTTTTTCGCATACTTATTGGCCAGATCCTGGGCTTTTTCTGGTTTGGATCACGTAGTAATGTGGTACCACACTGAAATAGTCAATTAAACCTGGTTGCGATTAATATTTTAGAGTATAACGCTGGTTATGTCTCGGGTAGGTCTGGGATTTGTCCACATCTGGCTCGTACTTTCGCATTTTTCGCATTCTTGTAGGCCGGATCCTGGCCTTTTTCTGGTTTGGATCACGTAGTAATGCGGTACCACACCGAAACTGGCAATTAAACCTGGTTGCGATTAATATTTTAGAGGATAACGGCGGTTATGTCTGGGTTAGGTCTGGGTGTTTGCCCTCATCTGGCTCGTACCTTCGCATTTTTCGCATTCTTTTTGACCAGATCCTGGCCTTTTTCTGGTTTGGATCACGTAGTAATGCGGTACCACACCGAAACTGGCAATTAAACCTGGTTGCGAATAATATTTTAGAGGATAACGGTGGATATGTCTGGGATAGTTCTGGTATTTGCTATCATCTGGCACATACCTTCGAGTTTTTCGCATACTTGTTGGCCAGATCCTGGCCGTTTTCTGGCATGGACCACGTAGTAATGTGGTACCACACCGAAACGGTCAATTAAACCTGGTTGCGAATAATATTTTAGAGGATAACGCTTGTTATGTCTGGACAGTTCTGGTATTTGCAACCATCTTGCTCATACTTTCGTGTTTTTCGCATAGTTGTTGGCCAGATGCTGGGATTTTTCTGGTTTGGATCCCGTAGTAATGTGGTTCCACACCGAAACAGTCAATTAATCCTGGTTGCGATTAATATTTTAGAAGATAACGCCGGTTATGTCTGGGTTAGGTCTGGTATTTGCCCTCATCAGGCCCGTCCTTTCGCGTTTTTCGCATAGTTGTTGGCCAGATCGTGGGTTTTTTCTCGTTTGGATCCCGCAGTAATGTGGTACCAAACTGAAACAGTCAATAGAAGCTGGTTCCGATAAGTATTTTAGAGGATAACGCTGGTTATGTCTGGGTTAGTTCTGGTATTTGCTATCATCTGGCACATACTTTCGAGTTTTTCGCATACTTGTTGGCCAGATCCTGGGCTTTTTCTGGTTTGGATCAGGTAGTAATGTGGTACCACACTGAAACAGTCAATTAAACCTAGTTGCGATTAATATTTTAGAGGATAACGCTGGTTATGTCTCGGTTAGGTCTGGGATTTGCACTCATCTGTCTCATACATTCGCACTTATCGCGTAGTTGCTGGCCAGATCCTGGGCTTTTTCTGGCTTGGATCACGTAGTAATGTGGTCCCACACTGTCAATAAAAGCTGGTTCCGATTAGTATTTTAGAGGATAACGCCGGTTATGTCTAGGTTAGGTCTGGTATTGGCAATTATGTGGCTCATACTTTCGCGTTTTTCGCATACTTGTTGGGCAGATCCTGGGTTTTTTCTGGTTTGGATCACGTAGTAATGTGGTAGCACACTGAAACAGTCAATAAAAGCAGGTTCCGGTTAACAGTTTGGAGGATAACCCTGGTTATGTTTGGGTTGTTCTGGTATTAGCAATCATCTGGCTCGTACTTTCGTATTTTTCGCATACCTGTTGGCCAGATCCAGGGCTTTCTCTGGCTTGGATCACGTAGTAATGTGGTCCCACACTGTCAATAAAAGCTGGTTCCGATTAGTATTTTAGAGGATAACGCCGGTTATGTCTAGGTTAGCTCTGGTATTTGCAATCATGTGGCTCATACTTTCGCGTTTTTCGCATACTTGTTGGCCAGATCCTGGCCACTTTCTGGTTTGGATCACGTAGTAACGCGGTACCACACCGAAACAGTCAATAGAAGCTGGTTCCGATAAGTATTTTACAGGATAACGCTGGTTATCTCTGGGTTAGTTCTGGTATTTGCTATCATCAGGCTCATACTTTCGCGTTTTTCGCATATTTGTTGGCCAGATCGAGGGTTTTTTCTCGTTTGGATCCCGCAGTAATGTGGTATCAAACTGAAACAGTCAATAGAAGCTGGTTCCGATAAGTATTTTAGAGGATAACGCTGGTTATGTCTGGGTTAGTTCTGGTATTTCCTATCACCTGGCACATACTTTCGCGTTTTTCGCATACTTGTTGGCCAGATTCTGGGCTTTTCCTGGTATGGATCGCGTAGTAATGTGGTACCACACTGAAACAGTCAATAGAAGCTGGTTCCGATAAGTATTTTACAGGATAACGCTGGTTATGTCTGGGTTAGTTCTGGTATTTGCTATCATCAGGCTCATACTTTCGCGTTTTTCGCATACTTGTTGGCCAGATTCTGGGCTTTTCCTGGTTTGGATCACGTAGTGATGTGGTACCACACTGACACAGTCAATAGAAGCTGGTTCCGATAAGTATTTTACAGGATAACGCTGGTTATGTCTGGGTTAGTTCTGGTATTTGCAATAATCTGGCTCATACTTTCGCGTTTTTCGCGTACTTGTTGGCCAGATCCTGGGCTTTTCCTGGTTTGGATCACGTAGTAATGTGGTACCACACTGGAACAGACAATTAAACCGGGTAGCGATTACTATTTTGGAGGATAGCGCCGGTTATGTCTGGGTTAGGTCTGGGATTTGCCCTCATCTGGCTCGTACTCTCGCGTTTCTCGCATATTTGTTGGCCAGAGAGTGGGTTTTTTCTGGCTTGGATCCCGTAGTAATGTGGTACCACACTGATACAGTCAATAGAAGCTGGTTCCGATAAGTATTTTACAGGATAACGCTGGTTATGTCTGGGTTAGTTCTGGTATTTGCTATCATCTGGCTCATACTTTCGCGTTTTTCGCATACTTGTTGGCCAGATTCTGGGCTTTTCCTGGTTTGGATCACGTAGTAATGTGGTACCACACTGGAACAGACAATTAAACCTGGTTGCGATTAATATTTTAGAGGATAACGCCGGTTATGTCTCGGTTAGGTCTGGGATTTGCCCTCATCTGGCTCTTACTTTCGCATTTTTCGCATAGTTGTTTGCCAGATCCTGGCCTTCTTCTGGCTTGGACCACGTAGTACAGTGGTACCACACTGAAACAGTCAATTAGTTCTGGTTCCGATTAATATTTTAGATGATAACGCCAGTTATGTCTCGGTTAGGTATGTGATTTCCCCACATTTGGCTCGTACTTTCCCATTTTTCGCATACTTGTTGGCCAGATCCTGGGCTTTTCCTGGTTTGGATCACGTAGCAATGTGGTACCACACTGGAACAGACAATTAGACCTGGTTGCGATTAATACTTTAGAGGATAGCGCCGGTTATGTCTCGGTTAGGTCTGGGATTTGCCCTCATCTGGCTCGTACTTTCGCATTTTTCACATACTTTTTGGCCAGATCCTGGCCGTTTTCTGGCTTGGACCACGTAGTAATGTAGTACCACACCGAAACAGTCAATTAAACCTGGTTGCGAATAATATTTTAGACGATAACGCAGGTTATGTCTGGGATAGTTCTGGTATTTGCAATCATCTGGCGCATACTTTCGCGAATTTCGCATAGTTGTTGGCCAGATCCTGGGATTTTTCTGGTTTGGATGCCGTAGTAATGTGGTTCCACACCGAAACAGTCAATTAAACCTGGTTGCGATTAATATTTTAGAGGATAACGCCGGTAATGTCTCGGTTAGTTCTGGTAGTTGCCCTCATCTGGCTCGTACTTTCGCATTTTTCGCATACTTGTTGGCCAGATCCTGGCCTTCTTCTGGCTGGACCACGTAGTAAAGTGGTACCACACTGAAACAGTCAATTAAACCTGGTTGCGATTAATATTTTAGAGGATAACGCCGGTTATGTCTCGGTTAGGTCTGGGATTTGCCCTCATCTGGCTCGTACTTTCGCATTTTTCGCATACATTTCGGCCAGATCCCGGCCGTTTTCTGGCTTGGATCACGTAGTAATGTGGTCCCACACTGTCAATAAAAGCTGGTTCCGATTAGCATTTTAGAGGATAACGCCGGTTATTTCTAGGTTAGCTCTGGTATTTGCAATCATGTGGCTCATACTTTCGCGTTTTTCGCATACTTGTTGGGCAGATCCTGGGTTTTTTCTGGTTTGGATCACGTAGTAATGTGGTACCACACTGAAACAGTCAATAAAAGCTGGTTCCGATTAATAGTTTGGAGGATAACGCTGGTTACGTTTGGGTTAGTTCTGGTATTAGCAATCATCTGGCTCGTACTTTCATATTTTTCGCCAACTTGTTGGCCAGTTCCTGGGCTTTTTCTGATTTGGATCACGTAGCAATGCGATACCACACTGAAACAGTCAATAATAGCTTGTTCCGAATAGTATTTTAGAGGATAACGCTGGTTATGTCTGGGTTAGTTCTGTAATTTGCAATCATCTGGCTCATACTTTCACGTTTTTCGCATACTTGTTGGCCAGATCCTGGCCTTTTTCTGGCTTGGACCACGTAGTAATGTGGTACCACACCGAAACAGTCAATGAACCCCGGTTCCGAATAATATTTTAGAGGATAACGCTGGTTATGTCTGGGATAGTTCTGGTATTTGCAATCATCAGGCACATACTTTCGCGGTTTTCGCATACTTGTTGGCCAGATCCTGGGCTTCTTCTGGTTTGGGTCACGTAGTAATGTGGTACCACACTGAAACAGACAATTAAACCTGGTTGCGATTAATATTTTGGAGGATAACGCTGGTTATGTTTGGGTTAGTTCTGGTATTTGCAATCATCAGGCACATACTTTCGCATTTTTCGCATACTTGTTGGCCAGATCCTGGCCTTTTTCTGGCTTGGACCACGTAGTAATGTGGTACCACACTGAAACAGACAATTAACCCTGGTTCCGATTAGTATTTTAGAGGATAACGCCGGTTACGTCTTGGTTAGGTCTGGTATTTGCCCTCATCTGGCTCGAACTTTCGCATTTTTCGCATACTTGTTCAGTTCCTGGCCTTTTTCTGGTTTGGGTCACGTAGTAATGTGGTACCACACTGAAACAGACAATTAAACCTAGTTGCGATTAATATTTTGGGGGATAACGCTGGTTATGTTTGGGTTAGTTCTGGTATTTGCAATCATCAGGCACATACTTTCGCATTTTTCGCATACTTGTTGGCCAGATCCTGGGCTTTTCCTGGTTTGGATCACGTAGCAATGTGGTACCACACTGGAACAGACAATTAAACCTGGTTGCGAATAATGTTTTAGAGGATAAAGCCGGTAATGTCTCGGTTAGGTCTCGTATTTGCCCTCATCTGGTTCGTTCTTTCGCATTTTTCGCATACTTGTTGGCCAGATCCTGGCCTTCTTCAGGCTGGATCCCGTAGTAATGCGATACAACACCGAAACAGTCAATTAAAGCTGGTTGCGATTAATATTTTAGAGGATAAGGCCGGTTATGTCTCGGTCAGGTCTGGGATTTGCACTCATCTGTCTCGTACTTTCGCACTTTTCGCATACTTGTTGGGCAGATCCTGGGTTTTTTCTGGCTTGGACCACGTAGTAACGTGGTACCAGTCAAATAATCCTGGTTGCGATTAGTATTTTAGAGGATAACGCCGGTTATGTATAGGTTAGGTCTGGTATTTGCCCTCATCTGGCTCGTCCTTTCGCATTTTTCGCATACTTGTAGGCCTGATCCTGGGTTTCTTCGGGTTTGGATCCCGTAGTGATGTGGTTCCACACCGAGACGGTAAATTAAACCTGGTTGCGATTAATATTTTAGAGGATAAAGCCGGTTATGTCTCGGTTAGGTCTGGGATTTGCGCTCATCTGGCTCGTACTTTCGCATTTCTCGCATACGTGTTCAGTTCCTGGCCTTTTTCTGGTTTGGGTCACGTAGTAATGTGGTACCACACTGAAACAGACAATTAAACCTGGTTGCGATTAATATTTTGGAGGATAACGCTGGTTATGTTTGGGTTAGTTCTGGTATTTGCAATCATCAGGCACATACTTTCGCATTTTTCGCATACTTGTTGGCCAGATCCTGGCCGTTTTCTGGCTTGGACCACGTAGTAATGTGGTACCACACCGAAACAGTCAATTAAACCTGGTTGCGAATAATATTTTAGAGGATAACGCTGGTTATGTCTGGGTTAGTTCTGGTAGATACCACATTACCACGTGATCCAAATCAGAAAAAGCAATGGATCTGGCTAACAAGTATGAGAAATATGCGACAGTATGAGCCTGATGAGGGTAAATCCTAGACCTAACCCAGACCTAACATGCGTTATCCTCTAAAATATTGATCGAAACCAGGCTTAATCGAATGTTTCAGTGTGGTACCACATTACTACGTGATCCAAACCAGAAAAAAACCAAGGATCTGTGCAACAAGTATGTGAAGATTGCGAAAGTACGAGCCTGACGAGGGCAAATCCCAGACCTATCCTAGACATAACTTACGTTATCCTCTAAAATATTGATCGATACCAGGCTTAATCGAATGTTTCAGTGTGGTACCTCAATACTACGTGATCCAAACCAGAAAAAAACCCAGAATCTGGCCATCAACTATGAGAAATATGCGAAAGTATGAGCCTGCTGAGGGCAAATCCCAGGCCTAACCTAGACCTAACATGCGTTATCATCAAAAATATTGATCGAAACCAGGTTTAATGGACTGTTTCAGTGTGGTACTACATCAGTATGTGATCCAATCCAGAAAAAGCAACGTATCTGGCCAACAGGTATGAGAAATATGCGAAAGTATGAGCCTGATGAGGGCAAATCCCACACCTAACCGAGTCCTAACCGGCGTTATCCTCTAAAATGTTGATTGTGTCCAGATTTAATCGACTGTTTCAGTGTGGTACCACACTACTACCTGATCCAAACCAGAAATAACCCAGGATCTGTTCAACAAGTATGTGAAGAATGCGAAAGTACGAGCCTGACGAGGGCAAATCCCAGACCTTTCCCCAGACGTAACATGCGTTATCCTCTAAAATATTGGTCGGAACCAGGTTTCATGGACTGTTTCAGTGTGATACCACATTACCACGTGCTCCAAACCAGAAAAAGCAATGGATCTGTCTAACAAGTATGAGAAATATGCGACAGTATGAGCCTGATGAGGGCAAATCCCACAACTAACCGTGTCCTAACCGGCGTTATCCTGTAAAATGTTGAACGAGACCAGGATTAATCGACTGTTTCAGTGTGGTACCACTTTACTACGTGATCCAATCCAGAAAAAGCCAGGGATCTGTTCAACAGGTATGTGAAATATGCCAAAAGTATGAGTCTGATGAGGGCAAATCCCAGGCCTAACCTAGACCTAACATGCGTTATCCTCTAAAATATTGATCGAAACCAGGTTTCATGGTCTGTTTCAGTGTGATACCACATTACCACGTAATCCAAACCAGAAAAAGCAATGGATCTGGCTAACAAGTATGAGAAATATGCGACAGTATGAGCCTGATGAGGGCAAATCCCACACCTAACCGTGTCCTAACCTGCGTTATCCTATAAAATGTTGATCGAGACCAAGATTAATCGACTGTTTCAGTGTGGTACCACATTACTACGTGATCCAAACCAGAAAAAACCCAGGATCCGTTCAACAAGTATGTGAAGAATGCGAAAGCATGAGTCTGATGATGGAAAATCCCAGGCCTAACTTAGACATAACTTGCGTTATCCTCCAAAATATATATCAAGACCAGGCTTAATTGAATGTTTCAGTGTGGTACCACATTACTACGTGATCCAAACCAGAAAATACCCAGGAACCGTTCAACAAGTATGTGAAGAAACCGAAAGAATGAGTCTGATGAAGGAAAATCCCAGGCCTAACCTAGACCTAACATGCGTTATCCTCAAAAATATTGATCGAAACCAGGTTTAATCGATTGTTTCAGTGTGGTCCCACATTACTACCAGATCCAAACCAGAAAAATACCCAGGATCTGTTCAACAAGTATGTGAATAACGCGAAAATATGACCCTGATGAGGGCAAACCCAGGCCAAACTTAGACATAACATGCGTTATCCTCTAAAATATTGATCAAAACAATGTTTAATGGACTGTTTCAGTGTGGTACCACATTACTATGTGATCCAAACCAGAAAAAGCCCAGAATCTGGTAATCAAGTATGAGAAATATGCGAAAATACGAGCCTGATGAGAGCAAATCCCAGACCTTACCTAGACCTCACATGAGTTATTCTCTAAGATGTTGATCGAAACCAGGTTTAATGGACTGTTTCAGTGTGGTACCACATTACTACGTGATCCAAACCAGAAAAAACCCAGGATCTGTTCAACAAGTATGTGGAGAATGCGAAAGTATGTGTCTGATTAGGGCAAATCCCAGGCCTAACCTAGGCATAACATGCGTTATCCTCTAAAATATTGATCGAAACCAGGTTTAATCGACTATTTCAGTGTGGTACCACATTTCTACGTGATCCAAACCAGAAAAAACCCAGGATCCGGTCAACAAGTATGTGAAGAATGCGAAAGTATGAGTCTGATGAAGGAAAATCCCAGGCCTAACCTAGACCTAACATGCGTTATCCTCAAAAATATTGATCGAAACTAGGTTTAATTTACTGTTCCAGTGTGGTACCACATTACTACGTGATCCAATCCAGAAATAGCCCAGGTTCTAGCCATAAAGTATGAGAAATATGCGAAATTATGAGCCTGATTAGGGCTAATCCTAGACCTAACCCAAATCTAACATGCGTTATCCTGTCAAATATTTATCAAGACCAGGTTTAATTGAATGTTTCAGTGTGGTACCACATTACTACGTGATCCAAACCAGAAAAAACCCAGGATCCGTTCAACAAGTATGTGAAGAATGCGAAAGTATGAGTCTGATGAAGGAAAATCCCAGGCCTAACCTAGACATAACTTGCGTTATCCTCCAAAATATATATCAAGACCAGATTTAATTGAATGTTTCAGTGTGGTACCACATTACTACGTGATCCAAACCAGAAAAAACCCAGGATCCGTTCAACAAGTATGTGAAGAATGCGAAAGCATGAGTCTGATGAAGGAAAATCCCAGGCCTAACCTAGACCTAGCATGCGTTATCCTCAAAAATATATATCAAGACCAGGTTTCATTGAATGTTTCAGTGTGGTACCACATTACTACGTGATCCAAACCAGAAAAAACCCAGGATCCGTTCAACAAGTATGTGAAGAATGCGAAAGCATGAGTCTGATGATGGAAAATCCCAGGCCTAACTTAGACATAACTTGCGTTATCCTCCAAAATATATATCAAGACCAGGCTTAATTGAATGTTTCAGTGTGGTACCACATTACTACGTGATCCAAACCAGAAAATACCCAGGAACCGTTCAACAAGTATGTGAAGAAACCGAAAGAATGAGTCTGATGAAGGAAAATCCCAGGCCTAACCTAGACCTAACATGCGTTATCCTCAAAAATATTGATCGAAACCAGGTTTAATCGATTGTTTCAGTGTGGTCCCACATTACTACCAGATCCAAACCAGAAAAATACCCAGGATCTGTTCAACAAGTATGTGAATAACGCGAAAATATGACCCTGATGAGGGCAAACCCAGGCCAAACTTAGACATAACATGCGTTATCCTCTAAAATATTGATCAAAACAATGTTTAATGGACTGTTTCAGTGTGGTACCACATTACTATGTGATCCAAACCAGAAAAAGCCCAGAATCTGGTAATCAAGTATGAGAAATATGCGAAAATACGAGCCTGATGAGAGCAAATCCCAGACCTTACCTAGACCTCACATGAGTTATTCTCTAAGATGTTGATCGAAACCAGGTTTAATGGACTGTTTCAGTGTGGTACCACATTACTACGTGATCCAAACCAGAAAAAACCCAGGATCTGTTCAACAAGTATGTGGAGAATGCGAAAGTATGTGTCTGATTAGGGCAAATCCCAGGCCTAACCTAGGCATAACATGCGTTATCCTCTAAAATATTGATCGAAACCAGGTTTAATCGACTATTTCAGTGTGGTACCACATTTCTACGTGATCCAAACCAGAAAAAACCCAGGATCCGGTCAACAAGTATGTGAAGAATGCGAAAGTATGAGTCTGATGAAGGAAAATCCCAGGCCTAACCTAGACCTAACATGCGTTATCCTCAAAAATATTGATCGAAACTAGGTTTAATTTACTGTTCCAGTGTGGTACCACATTACTACGTGATCCAATCCAGAAATAGCCCAGGTTCTAGCCATAAAGTATGAGAAATATGCGAAATTATGAGCCTGATTAGGGCTAATCCTAGACCTAACCCAAATCTAACATGCGTTATCCTGTCAAATATTTATCAAGACCAGGTTTAATTGAATGTTTCAGTGTGGTACCACATTACTACGTGATCCAAACCAGAAAAAACCCAGGATCCGTTCAACAAGTATGTGAAGAATGCGAAAGTATGAGTCTGATGAAGGAAAATCCCAGGCCTAACCTAGACATAACTTGCGTTATCCTCCAAAATATATATCAAGACCAGATTTAATTGAATGTTTCAGTGTGGTACCACATTACTACGTGATCCAAACCAGAAAAAACCCAGGATCCGTTCAACAAGTATGTGAAGAATGCGAAAGCATGAGTCTGATGAAGGAAAATCCCAGGCCTAACCTAGACCTAGCATGCGTTATCCTCAAAAATATATATCAAGACCAGGTTTCATTGAATGTTTCAGTGTGGTACCACATTACTACGTGATCCAAACCAGAAAAAACCCAGGATCCGTTCAACAAGTATGTGAAGAATGCGAAAGCATGAGTCTGATGATGGAAAATCCCAGGCCTAACTTAGACATAACTTGCGTTATCCTCCAAAATATATATCAAGACCAGGCTTAATTGAATGTTTCAGTGTGGTACCACATTACTACGTGATCCAAACCAGAAAATACCCAGGAACCGTTCAACAAGTATGTGAAGAAACCGAAAGAATGAGTCTGATGAAGGAAAATCCCAGGCCTAACCTAGACCTAACATGCGTTATCCTCAAAAATATTGATCGAAACCAGGTTTAATCGATTGTTTCAGTGTGGTCCCACATTACTACCAGATCCAAACCAGAAAAATACCCAGGATCTGTTCAACAAGTATGTGAATAACGCGAAAATATGACCCTGATGAGGGCAAACCCAGGCCAAACCTAGACATAACATGCGTTATCCTCTAAAATATTGATCAAAACAATGTTTAATCGACTGTTTCAGTGTGGTGCCACATTACTATGTGATCCAAACCAGAAAAAGCCCAGAATCTGGTAATCAAGTATGAGAAATATGCGAAAATACGAGCCTGATGAGAGCAAATCCCAGACCTTACCTAGACCTCACATGAGTTATTCTCTAAGATGTTGATCGAAACCAGGTTTAATTGACTGTTTCAGTGTGGTACCACACTACTACGGGATCCAAACCACTAGAAAGCCCAGAATCTGGCCATCAAGTATGAGAAATATGCGAAAGTACGAGCCTGATGAGAGAAATTCCCAGACCTAACCAAGACCTAACATGCGTTATTCTCTAAAATATTGATCGAAACCAGGTTTAATGGACTGTTTCAGTGTGGTACCACATTACTATGTGATCCAAACCAGTTATAGAACCCAGGATCTGTACAACAAGTATGTGAAGAATGCGAAAGTATGAGCCTGTCGAGGGCAAATCCCGGAACTATCCCAGACATAACTTGCGTTATCCTCTAAAATATTGATCGAAACCAGGTTTAATCGACTACTTCAGTGTGGTACCACATTACTACGTGATCCAAACCAGAAAAAACCCAGGATCCGGTCAACAAGTATGTGAAGAATGCGAAAGTATGAGTCTGATGAAGGAAAATCCCAGGCCTAACCTAGACCTAACATGCCTTATCCTCAAAAATATTGATCGAAACCAGGTTTAATCGACTGTTTCAGTGTGGTACCACATTACTACGTGATCCAAACCGGAAGAAAACCCAGGATCTGTTCAACAAGTACATGAAGAATGCGAAAGTATGAGCCTGATGAGGGCAGATCCCAGACCCATCCCAGACCTGACTTGCGTTATCCTCTAAAATATTGATCGAAACTAGGTTTAATTTACTGTTCCAGTGTGGTACCACATTACTACGTGATCCAATCCAGAAAAAGCCCAGGTTCTAGCCATAAAGTATGAGAAATATGCGAAATTATGAGCCTGATTAGGGCTAATCCTAGACCTAACCCAGATCTAACATGCGTTATCCTGTAAAATATTTATCAAGACCTGGTTTAATTGAATGTTTCAGTGTGGTACCACATTACTACGTGATCCAAATCAGAAAAAACCCAGGATCCGTTCAACAAGTATGTGAAGAATCCGAAAGTATGAGTCTGATGAAGGAAAATCCCAGGCCTAACCTAGACATAACTTTTTTTTTTTTTTTTTTTTTTTTTTGTCGTGGGGAAAATCTTCGAAAGACTCCCTCCCACCTCCTTGGGGAGAGGTGGGAGTGGTGTGTGGGATTCCCCGCGCCCGTACAACGACAGGCGCGGGACCTACCCACTAAAAACCCCACGGTGACCCTTCGGCACGCTTTGGGAGGATACCGGGAATCGCTCGAAGCATTCTTCCGGTATCCTCCCCGTGCCCGCGCTTTCGCGCCCATCCCCCGGGGGGACAATCGGTCCCCCCAGTAGACACACTGCCTCATAGCGGCGGGACGGGGCCACTCCATCCCGCCGCTATCCGTCCCGGGGCCGTGTTTAGTGGCGGCTGCGAGCCCCAACTCGCAACCGCCCGCGACCCCGTTTCCACCCCTCGACGGCCGGGCGTTCATGGCCGCACCAGACCGCCGAGGGTGCCTCCCCTTGCGTCGGACCGGTAGGGGGAGGCACTCCTACCCCCAACCGGTCCGACCCGGCGCCGCCTGGCGGGAGGAGGGTCCCCTCAGGACCCCCCTCCCAGCCTAGGTCATCCGCCACGCCGAGGCGGCCGCCCGCGACGCCTCGCGACCGGGCGACGACCTCGCGCCCCCTCCCCGCGGCCTCCTTCTGCAACATTACGTTCTCGCAGAAGGAGGCCACGGCCCTCCACTTCTCCTCGCTGCCGAGCATGGCGCGCACCACGCCCGGCAGCGAGACATCCCGCCCGACGACGCCGACCAGGACACGGCGCTCCCCCTCCCACGCGGGGCATACCTCCAGGGTATGATCCGCCGTGTCCTGCTCAGCGTCGCAGTGGCAGCAACGCGCCGTCGGCTCCTTCCCTATCCGGCACAGGTATCTTCCGAAGCTGCCATGCCCGGAAAACACCTGTGCCATCCGGTAGGTGAGGCTGCCATGGCGTCTGTCCAGCCACTCCTTCAGGAGTGGCCGAACCGCCCCGACAGTCCGGTGCCCCGCGGTTGGCAGAGCCAGCCGCTCCTGCCACGCGAGCAACACGGACTGCCGAGCCTGGCGCTTCAAATCGCCCCAAGCAGGTTCCTGCCCGCCCGGGACCGCCCCCACCCCCGCGCGACGGTCGACGCGGTGCCGGTACATCACCGCGTGCGACCGCGCGAGCAGGTCCATGGGCGGCATCCCCGCTAGAACCGTCGCCGCCTCACGTGACATGGTCCGATACCCGCGGACGACCCTGAGCGCCATGCGCCTCTGCACCCGACGCAGCATAGTCATGCTGCGCCGGGAGGCAGCCAGGTCGTCCGCCCAGACGGGGGCCCCGTATAGGGCCACCGACTGGACCATTGCCACATAGAGGCGACGAACTCGGCCCGCCGGGCCCCCCAGGTTGGGCAGGATCCGGCCCAGAGCCGCAACCATCCTTTCCAACCGGGGGACCAGGCAGCGGAAATGCTCCTCGAAACGCCAGTGGCTATCGAGGATCAGCCCTAGATACCTGATCCGGGGCTTCACCTCGATGTCAGCCCCACCCACCCGGATCAGAGGGGGTGGCGGATCCTGCCGAGGTGAATGAAACGCAATCACCTCGGTCTTATGGACCGCCACCGTCATCCCCATCCCCCTGATCCGGTCGACGACGCGTTGCGACCCCTCTTCCGCGCGACGCATGGCCCTCCCCCAGTGCGCCCCGACGGCCAGCACCAGTGTGTCATCCGCATAACACACCGCGCTGACGCCGTCGGGGAGGCCGGCCCGCAACACCGAGTCGTACGCGATGTTCCACAGGAGTGGCCCGAGGACCGACCCCTGCGGAACACCGCAGTACACCTCCCTCCGCATATCACCATCCCGGCCCGGATACTCGATCCACCTGCCGCGGAGATAATCCCCGACGACCGCCCTGAGAGAAGGGGGGACTCGATGATATTCGAGTCCCCTCCTTATCTCTTCCCAGGGGAGGGTGTTAAAGGCATTGGCAATATCCAAGGATATTGCCAATGCCACCCCTCCCCGGGAGACGGCCGCCTCCGAGAGGGCCCTCACACGACCTATCGCGTCGATAGTCGATCGGCCCCCCCGGAAACCGAACTGGCAGTTTGCCAGACCGGGATCACCCCGCGACAGGTGCTCGACGAGGCGGGCAGCAATCACACGCTCGAAGAGCTTGCCCACCTCGTCGAGGAGACAAATGGGCCGGTATGCGGAGGGAGACTCCGCGGGCCGACCCTCCTTCCGGAGGAGGACCATCCTCGCCACCTTCCAACTGGGGGGGAATCGCCCGTCCCTCAGGCAGCGGTCGAACAACCGCCTGAGGTCGGCCCCAAGGACGCCCTGGGTCGTGACCCAAACCCGGCCGGGCACACCATCCGGACCCGGGGCCGTGTTACGAACCCCGAGCCGTCTGATGGCCGCTGCCAGCTCCTCCTGCGTGACCCCCAGCTCGGCCGTCCACTCCACTGGGACAGCCGCCGCCGCCGGAGGACGCGGTCCCCTCTCCCCAATTGGGAAGAGTGTATTGACCACGTCCTCCAGCAGCCGGGGGTCAAGACCCTCGGTGACGGGGGGCGCCCACGGGCGGAGCTTATTCAGCACCACCTTATATGGGCGCCCCCATGGATCGTCATCAAGGGTCTGGAGGAGCTCCTTCCATGCCCGGGTCTTGGCCCGTTTGATGGCGACCTGCAGAGCAACCCGCGCCACGCGGTATGCTCCATACAGGTCATCAGCTGCCCTCGCTCGCGCCACGCCGTCGCCTGTACGTTGACGACGGCGCGCGCGGGTGTACTGGCGTCGGGCGCGGTCAGTCGCGACTCGCAACTCCGCGATCGCGTCCGACCACCAGTACACCGCCCGGCGAGGAGAAGCCCGCCCGACCCGAGGCATCGCCGCGTCGCAAATACCCGCGACCAATGCTCCGAGCCGGGCGACCTCCTCCTCTATGCTCGGCAACTCGGCCGCTCCCTGCGGCCAAGTTGCAGCGAGGGCAGCTGCCATCAGGGCGTCCTTGTCCAGGCGCCGAAGCGCCCAGCGGCGTGGTGGGGTGCCACGCAGGCGGCCGTGTCGGGATGCACTCGCGGCGGCAGAGACCTCCATCCGGATGTACCGGTGATCGGAGAGTGTCTCTGCCCCCGCGACCACGTGCCAACCCGACACCATGCGCACGGCGTTGGGGGTCGCGAATCCAACATCCACGATGGACCCCCCATATCGCCGCACGCATGTGTGCTCCGACCCCCGGTTCAATACCAGGAGGTCGAGCCCCGCCGCCCAATCGCCCAGGATCCCGCCGCGAACGGAGGTCCTGGGGGATCCCCAAGCCACCGACTTGGCATTAAAATCCCCCAGGACCAGCACCGGCCGGGCCGCGTAGCGCTGCACGCATGCCGCGACCCCGGCCAAGTACCGCTCGAACGCAGCGTGACCGCTACGGGGCGAAATGTAGCACCCCACCACAGCGACTCCCCCCCAGTCCACGGCGACGAATCCCCGACCGCGCTCCAACAAGGAGAACGGTGGGGACCCGTCGCCCCCACCTAGACATAACTTGCGTTATCCTCCAAAATATATATCAAGACCAGGTTTAATTGAATGTTTCAGTGTGGTACCACATTACTACGTGATCCAAACCAGAAAAAACCCAGGATCCGTTCAACAAGTATGTGAAGAATGTGAAAGCATGAGTCTGATGAAGGAAAATCCCAGGCCTAACCTAGACCTAACATGCGTTATCCTCAAAAATATTGATCGAAACCAGGTTTAATCGATTGTTTCAGTGTGGTCCCACATTACTACCAGATCCAAACCTGAGAAATGCCCAGGATCTGTTCAACAAGTATGTGAATAACGCGAAAATATGACCCTGATGAGGGCAAACCCAGGCCAAACCTAGACATAACATGCGTTATCCTCTAAAATATTGATCAAAACAATGTTTAATCGAATGTTTCAGTGTGGTACCACATTACTATGTGATCCAAACCAGAAAAAGCCCTGAATCTGGTAATCAAGTATGAGAAATATGCGAAAATACGAGCCTGATCAGGGCAAATCCCAGACCTATCCCAGACCTACCTTGCGTTGTCCTCTAAAATATTGATGGAAACCAGGTTTAATTGACTGTTTCAGTGTGGTACCACATTACTACGTGATCCAATCCAGAAAAAGCCCTGGATCTAGCCATCAAGTATGAGAAATATGCGAAATTATGAGCCTGATTAGGGCTAATCCTAGACCTAACCCAGATCTAACATGCGTTATCCTGTAAAATATTTACCAAGACCAGGTTTAATTGAATGTTTCAGTGTGGTACCACAATACTACGGGATCCAAACCACTAGAAAGCCCAGAATCTGGCCATCAAGTATGAGAAATATGCGAAAGTACGAGCCTGATGAGAGCAAATCCCAGACCTAACCTAGACCTAACATGAGATATTCTCTAAAATATTGATCGAAACCAGGTTTAATGGACTGTTTCAGTGTGCTACCACATTACTACGTGATCCAAGCCAGAAAAAACCCAGGATCCGTTCAACATGTATGTGAAGAATGCGAAAGTATGTGTCTGATCAGGGAAAATCCCAGGCCTAACCTAGACCTAACATGCGTTACCCTCAAAAATACTGATCGAAACCAGGTTTAATCGACTGTTTCGGTGTGGTACCACATTACTACGTGATCCAAACCAGAAGAAAACCCAGGATCTGTTCAACAAGTATGTGAAGAATGCGAAAGTATGAGCCTGATGAGGGCAAATCCCAGACCCATCCCAGACCTGACTTGCGTTATCCTCTAAAATATTGATCGAAACTAGGTTTAATTTACTGTTCCAGTGTGGTACCACATTACTACGTGATCCAATCCGGAAAAAGCCCAGGTTCTAGCCATAAAGTATGAGAAATATGCGAAATTATGAGCCTGATTAGGGCTAATCCTAGACCTAACCCAGATCTAACATGCGTTATCCTGTAAAATATTTATCAAGACCAGGTTTAATTGAATGTTTCAGTGTGGTACCACAATACTACGGGTTCCAAACCACTAGAAAGCCCAGGATCTGTACAACAAGTATGTGAATAACGCGAAAATATGACCCTGATGAGGGCAAACCCAGGCCTAACCTAGACCTAACATGCGTTATCCTCAAAAATATTGATCGAAACCAGGTTTAATCGACTCTTTCAGTGTGGTACCACATTACTACGTGATCCAAACCAAAAAAAACCCAGGATCTGGTCAACAAGTATGTGGAGAATGCGAAAGTATGAGTCTGATGAAGGAAAATCCCAGGCCTAACCTTAGCCACAACTTGCGTTATCCTCCAAAATATATATCAAGACGAGGTTTAATTGAATGTTTCAGTGTGGTACCACATTACTACGTGATCCAAACCAGAAAAAACCCAGGATCCGTTCAACAAGTATGTGAAGAATGCGAAAGTATGAGTCTGATGAAGGAAAATCCCAGGCCTAACCTAGACCTAACATGCGTTATCCTCAAAAATATTGATCGAAACCAGGTTTAATCGACTGTTTCAGTGTGGTCCCACATTACTACCAGATCCAAACCAGAAAAATACCCAGGATCTGTTCAACAAGTATGTGAATAACGCGAAAATATGACCCTGATGAGGGCAAACCCAGGCCAAACCTAGACATAACATGCGATATCCTCTAAAATATTGATCAAAAGAATGTTTCATCGACTGTTTCAGTGTGGTACCACATTACTATGTGATCCAAACCAGAAAAAGCCCAGAATCTGACCATCAACTATGAGAAATATGCGAAAGTACGAGCCTGATGAGAGAAAATCCCAGATCTAACCAAGACCTAACATGCGTTATTCCCTAAAATATTGATCGAAACCAGGTTTAATGGACTGTTTCAGTGTGGTACCACATTACTATGTGATCCAAACCAGTTATAAAACCCAGGATCTGTACAACAAGTATGTGAAGAATGCGAAAGTATGAGCCTGTCGAGGGCAAATCCCGGAACTATCCCAGACATAACTTGCGTTATCCTCTAAAATATTGATCGAAACCAGGTTTAATCGACTATTTCAGTGTGGTACCACATTACTACGTGATCCAAACCAGAAAAAACCCAGGATCCGGTCAACAAGTATGTGAAGAATGCGAAAGTATGAGTCTGATGAAGGAAAATCCCAGACCTATCCCAGACCTACCTTGCGTTGTCCTCTAAAATATTGATGGAAACCAGGTTTAATTGACTGTTTCAGTGTGGTACTACATTACTACGTGATCCAATCCAGAAAAAGCCCTGGATCTAGCCATCAAGTATGAGAAATATGAGAAAGTACGAGCCTGATGAGAGCAAATCCCAGACCTAACCTAGACCTAACATGAGATATTCTCTAAAATATTGATCGAAACCAGGTTTAATAGACTGTTTCAGTGTGCTACCACATTACTACGTCATCCAAACCAGAAAAAACCCAGGATCCGTTCAACATGTATGTGAAGAATGCGAAAGTATGTGTCTGATGAGGGAAGATCCCAGGCCTAACCTAGACCTAACATGCGTTACCCTCAAAAATACTGATCGAAACCAGGTTTAATCGACTGTTTCAGTGTGGTACCACATTACTACGTGATCCAATCCAGAAAAAGCCCAGGTTCTAGCCATGAAGTATGAGAAATATGCGAAATTATGAGCCCGATTAGGGCTAATCCTAGACCTAACCCAGATCTAACATGCGTTATCCTGTAAAATATTTATCAAGACCAGGTTTAATTGTATGTTTCAGTGTGGTACCACAATGCTACGGGATCCAAACCACTAGAAAGCCCAGAATCTGGCCATCAAGTATGAGAAATATGCGAAAGTACGAGCCTGATCAGGGCAAATCCCAGACCTATCCCAGACCTAACTTGCGTTGTCCACTAAAATATTGATCGAAACCAGGTTTAATCGACTGTTTCAGTGTGGTACCACATTACTATGTGATCCAAACCAGAAAAAAACCCAGGATCTGTACAACAAGTAAGTGAAGAATGCGAAAGTATGAGCCTGCTGATGGCAAATCCTAGACCTAACCCAGACCAAACTTGCGTTATCCTCTAAAATATTGATCGAAACCAGGTTTAATCGACTATTTCTGTGTTGTGCCACATTACTACGTGTACCAATCCAGAAAAAGCCCAGGATCTGGCCATCAAGTATAAGAAATATGCGAAAGTATGAGCCTGCTGATGGCAAATCCTAGACCTAACCAAGACCTAACATGCGTTATTCTCTAAAATATTGATCGAAACCAGGTTTAATGGACTGTTTCAGTGAGGTACCACATTACTACCTGATCCAAACCAGAAAAAACCCAGGATCTGTTCAACAAGTATGTGAAGAATGCGAAAGTATGTGTCTGATGAGGGAAAATCCCAGGCCTAACCTAGACCTAACATGCGTTACCCTCAAAAATACTGACCGAAACCAGGTTTAATCGACTGTTTCAGTGCGGTACCACATTACTATGTGATCCAAACCAGAAAAAACCCCAGGATCTGTACAACAAGTTTGTGAAGAATGCGAAAGTATGTGTCTGATGAGGGAAAATCCCAGGCCTAACCTAGACCTAACATGCGTTACCCTCAAAAATACTGATCGAAACCAGGTTTAGTCGACTGTTTCAGTGTGGTACCACATTACTATGTGATCCAAACCAGAAAAAGCAATGGATCTGGCTAACAAGTATGATAAATATGCGACAGTATGAGCCTGATGAGGGCAAATCCCACACCTAACCGTGTCCTAACCTGCGATGTCCTATAAAATGTTGATCGAGACCAGGATTAATCGACTGTTTCAGTGTGGTGCCACATTACTACGTGATCCAAACCAGAAAAAAACCCAGGATCTGTTCAACAAGTATGTGGAGAATGCGAAAGTATGTGTCTGATTAGGGCAAATCCCTGGCCTAACCTAGGCATAACATGCGTTATCCTCTAAAATATTGATCGAAACCAGGTTTAATGGACTGTTTCAGTGTGGTACCACATTACTACGGCATCCAAACTAGAAAAACCCCAGAATCTGTTCAACAAGTCTGTGAAGAATGCGAAAGTATGTGTCTGATGCGGGAAAATACCAGGCGTAACCTAGACCTAACATGCGTTACCCTCAAAAATATTGATCGAAACCAGGTTTAATCGAGTATTACAGTGTGGTACCACATTACTATGTGATCCAAACCAGAAAAAGCCCAGAATCTGGCCATCAACTACGAGAAATATGCGAAAGTACGAGCCTGATGAGAGAAAATCCCAGACCTAACCAAGACCTAACATGCGTTATTCTCTAAAATATTGATCGAAACCAGGTTTAATGGACTGTTTCAGTGTGCTACCACATTACTACGTGATCCAAACCAGTTATAAAACCCAGGATCTGTACAACAAGTATGCGAAGAATGCGAAAGTATGAGCCTGTCGAGGGCAAATCCCGGAACTATCCAAGACATAACTTGCGTCATCCTCTAAAATATTGATCGAAACCAGGTTTAATCGACTATTTCAGTGTGCTACCACATTACTACGTGATCCAAACCAGAAAAAACCCAGGATCCGTTCAACATGTATGTGAAGAATGCGAAAGTATGTGTCTGATCAGGGAAAATCCCAGGCCTAACCTAGACCTAACATGCGTTACCCTCAAAAATACTGATCGAAACCAGGTTTAATCGACTGTTTCAGTGTGATACCACATTACTACCAGATCCAACCAGAAAAAAACCAAGGATCTGTTCAAAAAGTATGTGAGGAATGCGAAAGTATGAGCCTGATGAGGGCAAATCCCGGGCCTAACCTAGACCTAACATGCGTTATCCTCAAAAATACTGATCGAAACCAGGTTTAATCGACTGTTTCAGTGTGGTACCACATTACTACCTGATCCAAACCAGAAAAATACCCAGGATCTGTTCAACAAGTATGTGAAGAACGCGAAAATATGACCCTGATGAGGGCAAATCCCAGACCTATACCAGACCTAACTTGCGTTGTCCTCTAAAGTATTGATGGAAACCAGGTTTAATTGACTGTTTCAGTGTGGTACCACATTACTACGTGATCCAATCCAGAAAAAGCCCAGGATCTGGCCATCAAGTATGAGAAATATGCGAAAGTATGAGCCTGCTGATGGCAAATCCTAGACCTAACCCAGACCTAACATGCGTTATCCTCTAAAATATTGATCGAAGCCAGGTTTAATCGACTAATTCTGTGTTGTGCCACATTCCTACGTGATCCAAACCAGAAAAAGCCCAGAATCTGGCCATGAACTATGAGGAATATGCGAAAGTACGAGCCTGATGAGAGCAAATCTCAGACCTAACCAAGACCTAACATGCGTTATTCTCTAAAATATTGATCGAAACCAGGTTTAATGGACTGTTTCAGTGAGGTACCACATTACTACCTGATCCAAACCAGAAAAAACCCAGGATCTGTTCAACAAGTATGTGAAGAATGCGAAAGTATGTGTCTGATGAGGGAAAATCCCAGGCCTAACCTAGACCTAACATGCGTTACCCTCAAAAATACTGACCGAAACCAGGTTTAATCGACTGTTTCAGTGCGGTACCACATTACTATGTGATCCAAACCAGAAAAAAACCCAGGATCTGTACAACAAGTATGTGAAGAATGCGAAAGTATGTGTCTGATGAGGGGAAATCCCAGGCCTAACCTAGACCTAACATGCGTTACCCTCAAAAATACTGATCGAAACCAGGTTTAATCGACTGTTTCAGTGTGGTACCACATTACTATGTGATCCAAACCAGAAAAAGCAATGGATCTGGCTAACAAGTATGAGAAATATGCGACAGTATGAGCCTGATGAGGGCAAATCCCACACCTAACCGTGTCGTAACCTGCGTTATCCTCTAAAATGTTGATCGAGACCAGGATTAATCGACTGTTTCAGTGTGGTACCACATTACTATGTGATCCAAACCAGTTATAAAACCCAGGATCTGTACAACAAGTATGTGAAGAATGCGAAAGTATGAGCCTGTCGAGGGCAAATTCCGGAACTATCCCAGACATAACTTGCGTTATCCTCTAAAATATTGATCGAAACAAAGGTTTAATCGACTATTTCAGTGTGGTACCACATTACTACGTGATCCACACCAGAAAAAACCCAGGATCCGGTCAACAAGTATGTGAAGAATGCGAAAGTATGAGTCTGATGAAGGAAAATCCCAGGCCTAACCTAGACATAACATGCGTTATCTTCTAAAATATTGATCAAAACTATGTTTAATCGACTGTTTCAGTGTGGTACCACATTACTACGTGATCCAAACCAGAAAAAACCCAGGATCTGTTCAACAAGTATGTGGAGAATGCGAAAGTACGAGCCTGATCAGGGCAAATCCCAGACCTATCCCAGACCTAACATGCGTTATCCTCTAAAATATTTATCAAGACCAGGTTTAATCGACTGTTTCAGTGTGGTTCCACATTACTATGTGATCCAAACCTGGAAAAACCCAGGATGTGTTCAACAAGTATGTGAAGATCGCGGAAATATGACCCTGATGAGGGCAAATCCCGGGCCTAACCTAGACCTAACATGCGTTATCCTCAAAAATACTGATCGAAACCAGGTTTAATCGACTGTTTCAGTGTGGTCCCACATTACTACCAGATCCAACCAGAAAAATACCCAGGATCTGTTCAACAATTATGTGAATAACGCGAAAATATGACCCTGATGAGGGCAAACCCAGGCCAAACCTAGACATAACATGCGTTATCCTCTAAAATATTGATCGAGACCAGGTTTAATGGACTGTTTCAGTGTGCTACCACATTACTACGTGATCCAAACCAGAAAAAACCCAGGATCCGTTCAACATGTATGTGAAGAATACGAAAGTATGTGTCTGATCAGGGAAAATCCCAGACCTATACCAGACCTAACTTGCGTTGTCCTCTAAAGTATTGATGGAAACCAGGTTTAATTGACTGTTTCAGTGTGGTACCACATTACTACGTGATCCAATCCAGAAAAAACCCAGGATCTGTTCAACAAGTATGTGGAGGATGCGAAAGTATGTGTCTGATGAGGGAAAATCCCAGGCCTAACCTAGACCTAACATGCGCTATCCTCAAAAATACTGATCGAAACCAGGTTTAATCGACTGTTTCAGTGTGGTCCCACATTACTACCAGATCCAACCAGAAAAAAACCCAGGATATGTTCAACAAGTATGTGAAGATCGCGGAAATATGACCCTGATGAGGGCAAATCCCGGGCCTAACCTAGACCTAACATGCGCTATCCTCAAAAATACTGATCGAAACCAGGTTTAATCGACTGTTTCAGTGTGGTACCACATTACTACCTGATCCAAACCAGAAAAATACCCAGGATCTGTTCAACAAGTATGTGAAGAACGCGAAAATATGACCCTGATGAGGGCAAATCCCAGACCTATACCAGACCTAACTTGCGTTGTCCGCTAAAATATTGATAGAAACCAGGTTTAATTGACTGTTTCAGTGTGGTACCACATTACTACGTGATCCAATCCAGAAAAAACCCAGGATCTGTTCAACAAGTATGTGGAGGATGCGAAAGTATGTGTCTGATGAGGGCAAATCCCAGGCCTAACCTAGACATAACATGCGTTATCCTCTATAATATTGATCGAAACCAGGTTGAATGGACTGTTTCAGTGTGGTACCACATTACTCCAGGATCCAAACTAGAAAAAGCCCAGAATCTGGCGATCAAGTATGAGAAATATGCGAAAGTACGAGGCTGATGAGAGCAAATCCCAGACCTAACCATGACCTAACATGCGTTATTCTCTAAAATATTGATCGAAACCAGGTTTAATGGACTGTTTCAGTGGGGTACCACATTACTACGTGGTCCAAACCAGAAAAAACCCAGGATCTGTTCAACAAGTATGTGAAGAATGCGAAAGTATGTGTCTGATGAGGGCAAATCCTAGCCCTAACCCAGACCTAACATGCGTTATCATCTAAAATATTGATCGAAACCAGGTTTAATCGACTGTTTCAGAGTGGTACCACATTACTACGTGATCCAAACCAGAAAAAGCCCTGGATCTGGCCAACAAGTATGAGAAATATGTGAAAGTATGAGCCTGATGCGGGCAAATCCTGCACCTAACCCAGATCTAACATGCGTTATCCTCTAAAATATTGGTCGAGACCAGGTATAATTGACTGTTTCAGTGTGGTACCACATTACTACGTGATCCAAACCAGAAAAACCCAGGATCTGTTCAACAAGCATGTGAAGTATGCGAAGGTATGTGTCTGATGAGGGCAGATCCCAGACCTATCCCAGACATAACATGCGTTATCATTTAAAATATTGATCAAAACCAGGTTTAATGGACTGTTTCAGTGTTGTACCACCTTGCTACGTGATCCAAACCAGAGAAAGCCAGGGATCTGTTCAACAAGTATGTGAAATATGCGAAAGTATGAGTCTGATGAGGGCAAATCCCAGGCCTAACCTAGACCTAACATGCGTTATCCTCTAAAATGCTGATCGAAACCAGTTTTCATGGACTGTTTCAGTGTGATACCACATTACCACGTGATCCAAACCAGAAAAAGCAATGGATCTGGCTAACAAGTATGAGAAATATGCGACAGTATGAGCCTGATGAGAGCAAATCCCAGACCTTATCCAGACCTAACATGCGTTATCCGCAAAAATATTGATCAAAACCAGGTTTAATGGACTGTTTCAGTGTGGTACTACGTTACTACGTGATCCAGACCAGTGAAAGCCCAGAATCTGGCCATCAAGTTTGAGAAACATGCGAACGTACGAGCCTGATGAGAGCAAATCCCAGACCTAACCAAGACCTAACATGCGTTATTCTCTAGAATATTGATCGAAACCAGGTTTAATGGACTGTTTCAGTGTGGTACCACATTACTACGTGATTCAGACCAGAAAAAGCCCTGTATCTGGCCAACAAGTATGTGAAAAATGCGAAAATATGACCATGGTGAGGGCAAATCCCAGACCTATACCAGACCTAACTTGCGTTGTCCTCTAAAATATTGATGGAAACCAGGTTTAATTGACTGTTTCAGTGTGGTACCACATTACTACGTGATCCAATCCAGAAAAAACCCAGGATCTGTTCAACAAGTATGTGGAGGATGCGAAAGTATGTGTCTGATGAGGGAAAATCCCAGGCCTAACCAAGACCTAACATGCGTTACCCTCAAAAATACTGATCGAAACCAGGTTTAATCGACTGTTTCAGTGTGGTACCACATTACTATGTGATCCAAACCAGAAAAAAACCCAGGATCTGTTCAACAAGTATGTGAAGATCGCGGAAATATGACCCTGATGAGGGCAAATCCCGGGCCTAACCTAGACCTAACATGCGATATCCTCAAAAATACTGATCGAAACCAGGTTTAATCGACTGTTTCAGTGTGGTACCACATTACTACCTGATCCAAACCAGAAAAATACCCAGGATCTGTTCAACAAGTATGTGAAGAACGCGAAAATATGACCCTGATGAGGGCAAATCCCAGACCTATACCAGACCTAACTTGCGTTGTCCGCTAAAATATTGATAGAAACCAGGTTTAATTGACTGTTTCAGTGTGGTACCACATTACTACGTGATCCAATCCAGAAAAAACCCAGGATCTGTACAACAAGTATGTGGAGGATGCGAAAGTATGTGTCTGATGAGGGCAAATCCCAGGCCTAACCTAGACATAACATGCGTTATCCTCTATAATATTGATCGAAACCAGGTTGAATGGACTGTTTCAGTGTGGTACCACATTACTCCAGGATCCAAACTAGAAAAAGCCCAGAATCTGGCCATCAAGTATGAGAAATATGCGAAAGTACGAGGCTGATGAGAGCAACTCCCAGACCTAACCATGACCTAACATGCGTTATTCTCTAAAATATTGATCTAAACCAGGTTTAATGGACTGTTTCAGTGGGGTACCACATTACTACGTGGTCCAAACCAGAAAAAACCCAGGATCTGTTCAACAAGTATGTGAAGAATGCGAAAGTATGTGTCTGATGAGGGCAAATCCTAGCCCTAACGCAGACCTAACATGCGTTATCATCTAAAATATTGATCGATACCAGGTTTAATCGACTGTTTCAGAGTGGTACCACATTACTACGTGATCCAAACCAGAAAAACCCCTGGATCTGGCCATCAAGAATGAGAAATATGAGAAAGTACGAGCCTGATGAGAGCAAATCCCAGACCTAACCTAGACCTAACATGAGATATTCTCTAAAATATTGATCGAAACCAGGTTTAATAGACTGTTTCAGTGTGCTACCACATTACTACGTCATCCAAACCAGAAAAAACCCAGGATCCGTTCAACATGTATGTGAAGAATGCGAAAGTATGTGTCTGATGAGGGAAGATCCCAGGCCTAACCTAGACCTAACATGCGTTACCCTCAAAAATACTGATCGAAACCAGGTTTAATCGACTGTTTCAGTGTGGTACCACATTACTACGTGATCCAATCCAGAAAAAGCCCAGGTTCTAGCCATGAAGTATGAGAAATATGCGAAATTATGAGCCCGATTAGGGCTAATCCTAGACCTAACCCAGATCTAACATGCGTTATCCTGTAAAATATTTATCAAGACCAGGTTTAATTGTATGTTTCAGTGTGGTACCACAATGCTACGGGATCCAAACCACTAGAAAGCCCAGAATCTGGCCATCAAGTATGAGAAATATGCGAAAGTACGAGCCTGATCAGGGCAAATCCCAGACCTATCCCAGACCTAACTTGCGTTGTCCACTAAAATATTGATCGAAACCAGGTTTAATCGACTGTTTCAGTGTGGTACCACATTACTATGTGATCCAAACCAGAAAAAAACCCAGGATCTGTACAACAAGTAAGTGAAGAATGCGAAAGTATGAGCCTGCTGATGGCAAATCCTAGACCTAACCCAGACCAAACTTGCGTTATCCTCTAAAATATTGATCGAAACCAGGTTTAATCGACTATTTCTGTGTTGTGCCACATTACTACGTGTTCCAATCCAGAAAAAGCCCAGGATCTGGCCATCAAGTATAAGAAATATGCGAAAGTATGAGCCTGCTGATGGCAAATCCTAGACCTAACCAAGACCTAACATGCGTTATTCTCTAAAATATTGATCGAAACCAGGTTTAATGGACTGTTTCAGTGAGGTACCACATTACTACCTGATCCAAACCAGAAAAAACCCAGGATCTGTTCAACAAGTATGTGAAGAATGCGAAAGTATGTGTCTGATGAGGGAAAATCCCAGGCCTAACCTAGACCTAACATGCGTTACCCTCAAAAATACTGACCGAAACCTGGTTTAATCGACTGTTTCAGTGCGGTACCACATTACTATGTGATCCAAACCAGAAAAAACCCCAGGATCTGTACAACAAGTTTGTGAAGAATGCGAAAGTATGTGTCTGATGAGGGAAAATCCCAGGCCTAACCTAGACCTAACATGCGTTACCCTCAAAAATACTGATCGAAACCAGGTTTAGTCGACTGTTTCAGTGTGGTACCACATTACTATGTGATCCAAACCAGAAAAAGCAATGGATCTGGCTAACAAGTATGATAAATATGCGACAGTATGAGCCTGATGAGGGCAAATCCCACACCTAACCGTGTCCTAACCTGCGATGTCCTATAAAATGTTGATCGAGACCAGGATTAATCGACTGTTTCAGTGTGGTGCCACATTACTACGTGATCCAAACCAGAAAAAAACCCAGGATCTGTTCAACAAGTATGTGGAGAATGCGAAAGTATGTGTCTGATTAGGGCAAATCCCTGGCCTAACCTAGGCATAACATGCGTTATCCTCTAAAATATTGATCGAAACCAGGTTTAATGGACTGTTTCAGTGTGGTACCACATTACTACGGCATCCAAACTAGAAAAACCCCAGAATCTGTTCAACAAGTCTGTGAAGAATGCGAAAGTATGTGTCTGATGCGGGAAAATACCAGGCGTAACCTAGACCTAACATGCGTTACCCTCAAAAATATTGATCGAAACCAGGTTTAATCGAGTATTACAGTGTGGTACCACATTACTATGTGATCCAAACCAGAAAAAGCCCAGAATCTGGCCATCAACTACGAGAAATATGCGAAAGTACGAGCCTGATGAGAGAAAATCCCAGACCTAACCAAGACCTAACATGCGTTATTCTCTAAAATATTGATCGAAACCAGGTTTAATGGACTGTTTCAGTGTGGTACCACATTACTATGTGATCCAAACCAGTTATAAAACCCAGGATCTGTACAACAAGTATGCGAAGAATGCGAAAGTATGAGCCTGTCGAGGGCAAATCCCGGAACTATCCAAGACATAACTTGCGTCATCCTCTAAAATATTGATCGAAACCAGGTTTAATCGACTATTTCAGTGTGCTACCACATTACTACGTGATCCAAACCAGAAAAAACCCAGGATCCGTTCAACATGTATGTGAAGAATGCGAAAGTATGTGTCTGATCAGGGAAAATCCCAGGCCTAACCTAGACCTAACATGCGTTACCCTCAAAAATACTGATCGAAACCAGGTTTAATCGACTGTTTCAGTGTGGTACCACATTACTACCAGATCCAACCAGAAAAAAACCAAGGATCTGTTCAAAAAGTATGTGAGGAATGCGAAAGTATGAGCCTGATGAGGGCAAATCCCGGGCCTAACCTAGACCTAACATGCGTTATCCTCAAAAATACTGATCGAAACCAGGTTTAATCGACTGTTTCAGTGTGGTACCACATTACTACCTGATCCAAACCAGAAAAATACCCAGGATCTGTTCAACAAGTATGTGAAGAACGCGAAAATATGACCCTGATGAGGGCAAATCCCAGACCTATACCAGACCTAACTTGCGTTGTCCTCTAAAGTATTGATGGAAACCAGGTTTAATTGACTGTTTCAGTGTGGTACCACATTACTACGTGATCCAATCCAGAAAAAGCCCAGGATCTGGCCATCAAGTATGAGAAATATGCGAAAGTATGAGCCTGCTGATGGCAAATCCTAGACCTAACCCAGACCTAACATGCGTTATCCTCTAAAATATTGATCGAAGCCAGGTTTAATCGACTAATTCTGTGTTGTGCCACATTCCTACGTGATCCAAACCAGAAAAAGCCCAGAATCTGGCCATGAACTATGAGGAATATGCGAAAGTACGAGCCTGATGAGAGCAAATCTCAGACCTAACCAAGACCTAACATGCGTTATTCTCTAAAATATTGATCGAAACCAGGTTTAATGGACTGTTTCAGTGAGGTACCACATTACTACCTGATCCAAACCAGAAAAAACCCAGGATCTGTTCAACAAGTATGTGAAGAATGCGAAAGTATGTGTCTGATGAGGGAAAATCCCAGGCCTAACCTAGACCTAACATGCGTTACCCTCAAAAATACTGACCGAAACCAGGTTTAATCGACTGTTTCAGTGCGGTACCACATTACTATGTGATCCAAACCAGAAAAAAACCCAGGATCTGTACAACAAGTATGTGAAGAATGCGAAAGTATGTGTCTGATGAGGGGAAATCCCAGGCCTAACCTAGACCTAAAATGCGTTACCCTCAAAAATACTGATCGAAACCAGGTTTAATCGACTGTTTCAGTGTGGTACCACATTACTATGTGATCCAAACCAGAAAAAGCAATGGATCTGGCTAACAAGTATGAGAAATATGCGACAGTATGAGCCTGATGAGGGCAAATCCCACACCTAACCGTGTCGTAACCTGCGTTATCCTCTAAAATGTTGATCGAGACCAGGATTAATCGACTGTTTCAGTGTGGTACCACATTACTATGTGATCCAAACCAGTTATAAAACCCAGGATCTGTACAACAAGTATGTGAAGAATGCGAAAGTATGAGCCTGTCGAGGGCAAATTCCGGAACTATCCCAGACATAACTTGCGTTATCCTCTAAAATATTGATCGAAACAAAGGTTTAATCGACTATTTCAGTGTGGTACCACATTACTACGTGATCCACACCAGAAAAAACCCAGGATCCGGTCAACAAGTATGTGAAGAATGCGAAAGTATGAGTCTGATGAAGGAAAATCCCAGGCCTAACCTAGACATAACATGCGTTATCTTCTAAAATATTGATCAAAACTATGTTTAATCGACTGTTTCAGTGTGGTACCACATTACTACGTGATCCAAACCAGAAAAAACCCAGGATCTGTTCAACAAGTATGTGGAGAATGCGAAAGTACGAGCCTGATCAGGGCAAATCCCAGACCTATCCCAGACCTAACATGCGTTATCCTCTAAAATATTTATCAAGACCAGGTTTAATCGACTGTTTCAGTGTGGTTCCACATTACTATGTGATCCAAACCTGGAAAAACCCAGGATGTGTTCAACAAGTATGTGAAGATCGCGGAAATATGACCCTGATGAGGGCAAATCCCGGGCCTAACCTAGACCTAACATGCGTTATCCTCAAAAATACTGATCGAAACCAGGTTTAATCGACTGTTTCAGTGTGGTCCCACATTACTACCAGATCCAACCAGAAAAATACCCAGGATCTGTTCAACAATTATGTGAATAACGCGAAAATATGACCCTGATGAGGGCAAACCCAGGCCAAACCTAGACATAACATGCGTTATCCTCTAAAATATTGATCGAGACCAGGTTTAATGGACTGTTTCAGTGTGCTACCACATTACTACGTGATCCAAACCAGAAAAAACCCAGGATCCGTTCAACATGTATGTGAAGAATACGAAAGTATGTGTCTGATCAGGGAAAATCCCAGACCTATACCAGACCTAACTTGCGTTGTCCTCTAAAGTATTGATGGAAACCAGGTTTAATTGACTGTTTCAGTGTGGTACCACATTACTACGTGATCCAATCCAGAAAAAACCCAGGATATGTTCAACAAGTATGTGAAGATCGCGGAAATATGACCCTGATGAGGGCAAATCCCGGGCCTAACCTAGACCTAACATGCGCTATCCTCAAAAATACTGATCGAAACCAGGTTTAATCGACTGTTTCAGTGTGGTACCACATTACTACCTGATCCAAACCAGAAAAATACCCAGGATCTGTTCAACAAGTATGTGAAGAACGCGAAAATATGACCCTGATGAGGGCAAATCCCAGACCTATACCAGACCTAACTTGCGTTGTCCGCTAAAATATTGATAGAAACCAGGTTTAATTGACTGTTTCAGTGTGGTACCACATTACTACGTGATCCAATCCAGAAAAAACCCAGGATCTGTTCAACAAGTATGTGGAGGATGCGAAAGTATGTGTCTGATGAGGGCAAATCCCAGGCCTAACCTAGACATAACATGCGTTATCCTCTATAATATTGATCGAAACCAGGTTGAATGGACTGTTTCAGTGTGGTACCACATTACTCCAGGATCCAAACTAGAAAAAGCCCAGAATCTGGCGATCAAGTATGAGAAATATGCGAAAGTACGAGGCTGATGAGAGCAAATCCCAGACCTAACCATGACCTAACATGCCTTATTCTCTAAAATATTGATCGAAACCAGGTTTAATGGACTGTTTCAGTGGGGTACCACATTACTACGTGGTCCAAACCAGAAAAAACCCAGGATCTGTTCAACAAGTATGTGAAGAATGCGAAAGTATGTGTCTGATGAGGGCAAATCCTAGCCCTAACCCAGACCTAACATGCGTTATCATCTAAAATATTGATCGAAACCAGGTTTAATCGACTGTTTCAGAGTGGTACCACATTACTACGTGATCCAAACCAGAAAAAGCCCTGGATCTGGCCAACAAGTATGAGAAATATGTGAAAGTATGAGCCTGATGCGGGCAAATCCTGCACCTAACCCAGATCTAACATGCGTTATCCTCTAAAATATTGATCGAGACCAGGTATAATTGACTGTTTCAGTGTGGTACCACATTACTACGTGATCCAAACCAGAAAAACCCAGGATCTGTTCAACAAGCATGTGAAGTATGCGAAGGTATGTGTCTGATGAGGGCAGATCCCAGACCTATCCCAGACCTAACATGCGTTATCATTTAAAATATTGATCAAAACCAGGTTTAATGGACTGTTTCAGTGTTGTACCACCTTGCTACGTGATCCAAACCAGAGAAAGCCAGGGATCTGTTCAACAAGTATGTGAAATATGCGAAAGTATGAGTCTGATGAGGGCAAATCCCAGGCCTAACCTAGACCTAACATGCGTTATCCTCTAAAATGCTGATCGAAACCAGTTTTCATGGACTGTTTCAGTGTGATACCACATTACCACGTGATCCAAACCAGAAAAAGCAATGGATCTGGCTAACAAGTATGAGAAATATGCGACAGTATGAGCCTGATGAGAGCAAATCCCAGACCTTATCCAGACCTAACATGCGTTATCCGCAAAAATATTGATCAAAACCAGGTTTAATGGACTGTTTCAGTGTGGTACTACGTTACTACGTGATCCAGACCAGTGAAAGCCCAGAATCTGGCCATCAAGTTTGAGAAACATGCGAACGTACGAGCCTGATGAGAGCAAATCCCAGACCTAACCAAGACCTAACATGCGTTATTCTCTAGAATATTGATCGAAACCAGGTTTAATGGACTGTTTCAGTGTGGTACCACATTACTACGTGATTCAGACCAGAAAAAGCCCTGTATCTGGCCAACAAGTATGTGAAAAATGCGAAAATATGACCATGGTGAGGGCAAATCCCAGACCTATACCAGACCTAACTTGCGTTGTCCTCTAAAATATTGATGGAAACCAGGTTTAATTGACTGTTTCAGTGTGGTACCACATTACTACGTGATCCAATCCAGAAAAAACCCAGGATCTGTTCAACAAGTATGTGGAGGATGCGAAAGTATGTGTCTGATGAGGGAAAATCCCAGGCCTAACCAAGACCTAACATGCGTTACCCTCAAAAATACTGATCGAAACCAGGTTTAATCGACTGTTTCAGTGTGGTACCACATTACTATGTGATCCAAACCAGAAAAAAACCCAGGATCTGTTCAACAAGTATGTGAAGATCGCGGAAATATGACCCTGATGAGGGCAAATCCCGGGCCTAACCTAGACCTAACATGCGATATCCTCAAAAATACTGATCGAAACCAGGTTTAATCGACTGTTTCAGTGTGGTACCACATTACTACCTGATCCAAACCAGAAAAATACCCAGGATCTGTTCAACAAGTATGTGAAGAACGCGAAAATATGACCCTGATGAGGGCAAATCCCAGACCTATACCAGACCTAACTTGCGTTGTCCGCTAAAATATTGATAGAAACCAGGTTTAATTGACTGTTTCAGTGTGGTACCACATTACTACGTGATCCAATCCAGAAAAAACCCAGGATCTGTACAACAAGTATGTGGAGGATGCGAAAGTATGTGTCTGATGAGGGCAAATCCCAGGCCTAACCTAGACATAACATGCGTTATCCTCTATAATATTGATCGAAACCAGGTTGAATGGACTGTTTCAGTGTGGTACCACATTACTCCAGGATCCAAACTAGAAAAAGCCCAGAATCTGGCCATCAAGTATGAGAAATATGCGAAAGTACGAGGCTGATGAGAGCAAATCCCAGACCTAACCATGACCTAACATGCGTTATTCTCTAAAATATTGATCTAAACCAGGTTTAATGGACTGTTTCAGTGGGGTACCACATTACTACGTGGTCCAAACCAGAAAAAACCCAGGATCTGTTCAACAAGTATGTGAAGAATGCGAAAGTATGTGTCTGATGAGGGCAAATCCTAGCCCTAACGCAGACCTAACATGCGTTATCATCTAAAATATTGATCGATACCAGGTTTAATCGACTGTTTCAGAGTGGTACCACATTACTACGTGATCCAAACCAGAAAAACCCCTGGATCTGGCCAACAAGTATGAGAAATATGCGAAAGTATGAGCCTGATGCGGGCAAATCCTGCACCTAACCCAGATCTAACATGCGTTATCCTCTAAAATATTGATCGAGACCAGGTTTAATGGACTGTTTCAGTGGGGTACCACATTACTACGTGGTCCAAACCAGAAAAAACCCAGGATCTGTTCAACAAGTATGTGAAGAATGCGAAAGTATGTGTCTGATGAGGGCAAATCCTAGCCCTAACGCAGACCTAACATGCGTTATCATCTAAAATATTGATCGATACCAGGTTTAATGGACTGTTTCAGTGTGGTACCACATTACTACGTGATCCAAACCAGAAAAACCCAGGATCTGTTCAACAAGCATGTGAAGTATGCGAAGGTATGTGTCTGATGAGGGCAGATCCCAGAACTATCCCAGACCTAACATGCGTTATCATTTAAAATATTGATCAAAACCAGGTTTAATGGACTGTTTCAGTGTGGTACCACCTTGCTACGTGATCCAAACCAGAAAAAGCCCTGTATCTGGCCAACAAGTATGTGAAAAATGCGAAAATATGACCATGGTGAGGGCAAATCCCAGACCTATCCCAGACCTAATTTGCGTTTTCCTCTAAAATATTGATCGAAACTAGGTTTAATTTACTGCTTCAGAGTGGTACCACATTACTACGTGATCCAATCCAGAAAAAGCCCAGGATCTAGCCATGAAGTATGAGAAATATGCGAAAGTATGAGCCTGATGCGGGCAAATCCTGGACCTAACCCAGACCTAACATGCGTTATCCTCTAAAATATTGATCGAGACCAGGTATAATTGACTGTTTCAGTGTGGTACTACATCAGTGTGTGATCCAAACCAGAAAAAGCAACGTATCTGGCCAACAGGTATGAGAAATATGCGAAACTATGTGCATGATGAGGGCAAATCCCAGACCTATCCCAGACCTAACATGCGTTATCCTCTAAAATATTTATCAAGACCAGGTTTAATTGAACGTTTCAGTGTGGTACCACATTACTACGTGATCCAAACCAGAAAAACCCAGGATCTGATCATCAAGCATGTGAAGAATGCGAAGGTATGAGTCTGATGAGGGCAGATCCCAGACCTAACATGCGTTATCATCTAAAATATTGATCAAAACCAGGTTTAATGGACTGTTTCAGTGTGGTACCACCTTTCTACGTGATCCAAACCAGGAAAAGCCAGGGATCTGTTCAACAGGTATGTAAAATATGCAAAAGTATGAGTCTGATGAGGGCAAATCCCAGGACTAACCGAGCCCTAACATGCGTTATCCTCTAAAATACTGATCGAAACCAGGTTTCATGGACGGTTTCAGTGTGATACCACATTACCACATGATCCAAACCAGAGAAAGCAATGGATCTGGCTAACAAGTATGAGAAATATGCGACAGTATTAGCCTGATGAGGGCAAATCCCACACATAACCGTGTCCTAACCGGCGTTATCCTGTAAAATGTTGAACGAGACCAGGTTTAATCGACTATTTCAGTGTGGTACCACTTTACTACGTGATCCAAACCAGAAAAAGCCAGGGATCTGTTCAACAAGTATGTAAAATATGCGAAAGTATGAGTCTGATGAGGGCAAATCCCAGGCCTAACCGAGCCCTAACATGCGTTATCCTCTAAAATACTGATCGAAACCAGGTTTCATGGACGGTTTCAGTGTGCTACCACATTACCACGTGATCCAAACCAGAGAAAGCAATGGATCTGGCTAACAAGTATGAGAAATATGCGAACGTACGAGCCTGATGAGAGCAAATCCCAGACCTAACCAAGACCTAACATGCGTTATTCTCTAGAATATTGATCGATACCAGGTTTAATCGACTGTTTCAGTGTGGTACCACATTACTACGTGATCCAAACCAGAAAAAAACCAAGGATCTGTACAGCAAGTATGTGAAGATTGCGAAAGTACGAGCCTGACGAGGGCAAATCCCAGACCTATCCCAGACATAACTTGCGTTATCCTCTAAAATATTGATCGATAGCAGGTTTAATCGAATATTTCAGTGTGGTACCACATTACTACGTGATCCAAACCAGAAAAAAAGCCCTGGATCTGGCCAACAAGTATGAGAAATATGCGAAAGTATGAGCCTGATGCGGGCAAATCCTGGACCTAACCCAGACCTAACATGGGTTATCCTCTAAAATATTGATCGAGACCAGGTATAATTGACTGTTTCTGTGTGGTACTACATCAGTATGTGATCCACCCCTGACAAAGCAACGTATCTGGCCAACAGGTATGAGAAATATGCGAAAGTATGAGCCTGATGAGGGCAAATCCCACACCTAACCGAGTCCTTACCGGCGTTATCCTCTAAAATGTTGATCGTGTCCAGGTTTAATCGACTGTTTCAGTGTGGTACCACATTACTACCTGATCCAAACCAGAAATAACCCAGGATCTGTTCAACAAGTATGTGAAGAATACGAAAGTACGAGCCTGACGAGGGCAAATCACGGACCTATCCCAGAAATAACTTGCGTTATCCTCAAAAATATTTATCAGTACCAGGTTTAATTGAATGTTTCAGTGTGGTACCACATTTCTACGCGATCTAAACCAGAAAAAGCCAGGGATCTGTTCAACAAGTATGTGAAAAATGCGAAAATATGACCCTGATGAGGGCAAATCCCAGACCTAACCCAGACCTAACTTGCATTATCCTCTAAAATATTGATCGAAACTAGGTTTAATTTACTGTTTCAGTGTGGTACCACATTACTACGTGATCCAATCCTGAAAAAACCCAGGCTCTGTTCAACAAGAATGTGAAGAATGCGAAAGTATGTGTCTGATGAGGGAAAATCCCAGGCCTAACCTAGACCTAACATGCGTTACCCTCAAAAATACTGATCGAAACCAGGTTTAATCGACTGTTTCAGTGTGGTACCACATTACTATGTGATCCAAACCAGAAAAAGCCCAGAATCTGGCCATGAACTATGAGAAATATGCGAAAGTACGAGCCTGATGAGAGCAAATCTCAGACCTAACCAAGACCTAACAAGCGTTATTCTCTAAAATATTGATCGAAACCAGGTTTAATGGTCTGATTCAGTGTGCTACCACATTACTACGTGATCCAAACCAGAAAAAACCCAGGATCCGTTCAACAAGTATGTGAAGAATGCGAAAGTATGTGTCTGATGAGGGAAAATCCCAGGCCTAACCTAGACCTAACATGCGATTCCCTCAAAAATACTGATCGAAACCAGGTTTAATCGACTGTTTCAGTGTGGTACCACATTACTATGTGATCCAAACCAGAAAAAAAGCCAGGATCTGTACAACAAGTATGTGAAGAATGCGAATATATGAGCCTGACGAGGGCAAATCACGGACCTATCCCAGAAATAACTTGCGTTATCCTCAAAAATATTTATCAGTACCAGGTTTAATTGAATGTTTCAGTGTGGTACCACATTTCTACGCGATCTAAACCAGAAAAAGCCAGGGATCTGTTCAACAAGTATGTGAAAAATGCGAAAATATGACCCTGATGAGGGCAAATCCCAGACCTAACCCAGACCTAACTTGCATTATCCTCTAAAATATTGATCGAAACCAGGTTTAATCGACTGTTTCAGTGTGGTACCACATTACTATGTGATCCAAACCAGAAAAAGCCCAGAATCTGGCCATGAACTATGAGAAATATGCGAAAGTACGAGCCTGATGAGAGCAAATCTCAGACCTAACCAAGACCTAACAAGCGTTATTCTCTAAAATATTGATCGAAACCAGGTTTAATGGACTGTTTCAATGAGGTACTACATTAATACCTCATCCAAACCAGATAAAAGCCAGGATCTGTTCAACAAGTATGTGAAGAATGCGAAAGTATGTGTCTGATGAGGGAAAATCCCAGGCCTAACCTAGACCTAACATGCGTTACCCTCAAAAATACTGATCGAAACCAGGTTTAATCGACTGTTTCATTGTGGTACCACATTACTATGTAATCCAAACCAGAAAAAAAGCCAGGATCTGTACAACAAGTATGTGAAGAATGCGAAAATATGAGCCTGACGAGGGCAAATCACGGATCTATCCCAGAAATAATTTGCGTTATCCTCTAAAATATTGATCGAAACCAGGTTTAATCGACTGTTTCAGTGAGGTACTACATTAATACCTGATCCAAACCAGATAAAAGCCAGGATCTGTTCAACACGTATGTGAAGAATGCGAAAGTATGTGTCTGATGAGGGAAAATCCCAGGCCTAACCTAGACCTAACATGCGTTACCCTCAAAAATACTGATCGAAACCAGGTTTAATCGACTGTTTCAGTGTGGTACCACATTACTATGTGATCCAAACCAGAAAAAAAGCCAGGATCTGTACAACAAGTATGTGAAGAATGCGAAAATATGATCCTGACGAGGGCAAATCACGGATCTATCCCAGAAATAACTTGCGTTATCCTCTAAAATATTGATCGAAACCAGGTTTAATCGACTATTTCATTGTGGTACCACATTACTACGTGATGCAAACCAGAAAAATACCCAGGATCTGTTCAACAAGTATGTGATGAACGCGGGAATATGACCCTGATGAGGGCAAATCCCGGGCCTAACCTAGACCTAACATGAGTTATCCTCAAAAATATTGACCGAAACCAGGTTTAATCGACTGTTTCAGTGTGGTGCCACATTACTACCTGATCCAAACCAGAAAAATACCCAGGATCTGTTCAACAAGTATGTGTGGAACGCGAAAATATGACCCTGATGAGGGCAAATCCCAGACCTATACCAGACCTAACTTGCGTTGAACTCTAAAATATTGATGGAAACCAGGTTTAATTGACTGTTTCTGTGTGGTACCACATTACTACGTGATCCAATCCAGAAAAAAACCCAGGATCTGTACAACAAGTATGTGAAGAATGCGAAAGTATGAGCCTGACACTGGCAAATCCCGGACCTATCCCAAACATAACTTGCGTTATCCTCTAAAATATTGATCGAAACCAGGTTTAATCGACTATTTCAGTGTGGTACCACATTACTACTTGATGCAAACCAGAAAAATACCCAGGATCTGTTCAACAAGTATGTGAAGAACGCGGAAATATGACCCTGATGAGGGCAAATCCCGGGCCTAACCTAGACCTAACATGAGTTATCCTCAAAAATATTGACCGAAACCAGGTTTAATCGACTGTTTCAGTGTGGTGCCACATTACTACCTGATCCAAACCAGAAAGATACCCAGGATCTGTTCAACAAGTATGTGTAGAACGCGAAAATATGACCCTGATGAGGGCAAATCCCAGACCTATACCAGACCTAACTTGCGTTGAACTCTAAAATATTGATGGAAACCAGGTTTAATTGACTGTTTCAGTGTGGTACCACTTTACTACGTGATCCAAACCAGAAAAAGCCAGGGATCTGTTCAACAAGTATGTAAAATATGCGAAAGTATGAGTCTGATGAGGGCAAATCCCAGGCCTAACCGAGCCCTAACATGCGTTATCCTCTAAAATACTGATCGAAACCAGGTTTCATGGACGGTTTCAGTGTGATACCACATTACCACGTGATTCAAACCAGAGAAAGCAATGGATCTGGCTAACAAGTATGAGAAATATGCGAACGTACGAGCCTGATGAGAGCAAATCCCAGACCTAACCAAGACCTAACATGCGTTATTCTCTAGAATATTGATCGATACCAGGTTTAATCGACTGTTTCAGTGTGGTACCACATTACTACGTGATCCAAACCAGAAAAAAACCAAGGATCTGTACAGCAAGTATGTGAAGATTGCGAAAGTACGAGCCTGACGAGGGCAAATCCCAGACCTATCCCAGACATAACTTGCGTTATCCTCTAAAATATTGATCGATAGCAGGTTTAATCGAATATTTCAGTGTGGTACCACATTACTACGTGATCCAAACCAGAAAAAAAGCCCTGGATCTGGCCAACAAGTATGAGAAATATGCGAAAGTATGAGCCTGATGCGGGCAAATCCTGGACCTAACCCAGACCTAACATGGGTTATCCTCTAAAATATTGATCGAGACCAGGTATAATTGACTGTTTCAGTGTGGTACTACATCAGTATGTGATCCAATCCTGACAAAGCAACGTATCTGGCCAACAGGTATGAGAAATATGCGAAAGTATGAGCCTGATGAGGGCAAATCCCACACCTAACCGAGTCCTAACCGGCGTTATCCTCTAAAATGTTGATCGTGTCCAGGTTTAATCGACTGTTTCAGTGTGGTACCACATTACTACCTGATCCAAACCAGAAATAACCCAGGATCTGTTCAACAAGTATGTGAAGAATACGAAAGTACGAGCCAGACGAGGGCAAATCCCAGACCATTCCCAGACATAACATGCGTTATCCTCTAAAATATTGGTCGGAACCAGGTTTCATGGACTGTTTCAGTGTGATACCACATTACCACGTGCTCCAAACCAGAAAAAGCAATGGATCTGGCTAACAAGTATGAGAAATATGCGACAATATGAGCCTTATGAGGGCAAATCCCACACCTAACCGTGTCCTAACCGGCGTTATCCTGTAAAATGTTGAACGAGACCAGTATTAATCGACGGTTTTAGTGTGGTACCACTTTACTACGTGATCCAAACCAGAAAAAGCCAGGGATCTGTTCAACAGGCATGTGAAATATGCGAAAGTATGAGTCTGATGAGGGCAAATCCCAGGCCTAGCCTAGACCTAACATGCGCTATCCTCTAAAATATAGTTCTAAACCAGGTTTCATGGACTGTTTCAGTGTAATACCACATTACTACGTGATCCAATCCAGAAAGAGCCCAGCATCTAGCCATCAAGTATGAGAAATATGCGAAATTATAAGCCTGATTAGGGCAAATCCCAGGCCTAACCCAGACCTAACATGCGTTATCCTCCAAAATATTTATCAAGACCAGGTTTAATTGAATGTTTCAGTGTGGTACCACATTACTACGGCATCCAAACCAGAAAAAGCCCAGAATCCGGCCATCAAGTATGAGAAATATGCGAACGTACGAGCCTGATGAGGGCAAATCCCAGGCCTAACCTAGACATAACATGCGTTATCCTCTAAAATATTGATCGAAACCAGGTTTAATGGTCTGATTCAGTGTGCTACCACATTACTACGTGATCCAAACCAGAAAAAACCCAGGATCCGTTCAACAAGTATGTGAAGAATGCGAAAGTATGTGTCTGATGAGGGAAAATCCCAGGCCTAACCTAGACCTAACATGCGATTCCCTCAAAAATACTGATCGAAACCAGGTTTAATCGACTGTTTCAGTGTGGTACCACATTACTATGTGATCCAAACCAGAAAAAAAGCCAGGATCTGTACAACAAGTATGTGAAGAATGCGAATATATGAGCCTGACGAGGGCAAATCACGGACCTATCCCAGAAATAACTTGCGTTATCCTCAAAAATATTTATCAGTACCAGGTTTAATTGAATGTTTCAGTGTGGTACCACATTTCTACGCGATCTAAACCAGAAAAAGCCAGGGATCTGTTCAACAAGTATGTGAAAAATGCGAAAATATGACCCTGATGAGGGCAAATCCCAGACCTAACCCAGACCTAACTTGCATTATCCTCTAAAATATTGATCGAAACTAGGTTTAATTTACTGTTTCAGTGTGGTACCACATTACTACGTGATCCAATCCTGAAAAAACCCAGGCTCTGTTCAACAAGTATGTGAAGAATGCGAAAGTATGTGTCTGATGAGGGAAAATCCCAGGCCTAACCTAGACCTAACATGCGTTACCCTCAAAAATACTGATCGAAACCAGGTTTAATCGACTGTTTCAGTGTGGTACCACATTACTATGTGATCCAAACCAGAAAAAGCCCAGAATCTGGCCATGAACTATGAGAAATATGCGAAAGTACGAGCCTGATGAGAGCAAATCTCAGACCTAACCAAGACCTAACAAGCGTTATTCTCTAAAATATTGATCGAAACCAGGTTTAATGGACTGTTTCAATGAGGTACTACATTAATACCTCATCCAAACCAGATAAAAGCCAGGATCTGTTCAACAAGTATGTGAAGAATGCGAAAGTATGTGTCTGATGAGGGAAAATCCCAGGCCTAACCTAGACCTAACATGCGTTACCCTCAAAAATACTGATCGAAACCAGGTTTAATCGACTGTTTCAGTGTGGTACCACATTACTATGTAATCCAAACCAGAAAAAAAGCCAGGGTCTGTACAACAAGTATGTGAAGAATGCGAAAATATGAGCCTGACGAGGGCAAATCACGGATCTATCCCAGAAATAACTTGCGTTATCCTCTAAAATATTGATCGAAACCAGGTTTAATCGACTGTTTCAGTGAGGTACTACATTAATACCTGATCCAAACCAGATAAAAGCCAGGATCTGTTAACACGTATGTGAAGAATGCGAAAGTATGTGTCTGATGAGGGAAAATCCCAGGCCTAACCTAGACCTAACATGCGTTACCCTCAAAAATACTGATCGAAACCAGGTTTAATCGACTGTTTCAGTGTGGTACCACATTACTATGTGATCCAAACCAGAAAAAAAGCCAGGATCTGTACAACAAGTATGTGAAGAATGCGAAAATATGAGCCTGACGAGGGCAAATCACGGATCTATCCCAGAAATAACTTGCGTTATCCTCTAAAATATTGATCGAAACCAGGTTTAATCGACTATTTCAGTGTGGTACCACATTACTACGTGATGCAAACCAGAAAAATACCCAGGATCTGTTCAACAAGTATGTGAAGAACGCGGGAATATGACCCTGATGAGGGCAAATCCCGGGCCTAACCTAGACCTAACATGAGTTATCCTCAAAAATATTGACCGAAACCAGGTTTAATCGACTGTTTCAGTGTGGTGCCACATTACTACCTGACCCAAACCAGAAAAATACCCAGGATCTGTTCAACAAGTATGTGTAGAACGCGAAAATATGACCCTGATGAGGGCAAATCCCCGACCTATACCAGACCTAACTTGCGTTGAACTCTAAAATATTGATGGAAACCAGGTTTAATTGACTGTTTCTGTGTGGTACCACATTACTACGTGATCCAATCCAGAAAAAAACCCAGGATCTGTACAACAAGTATGTGAAGAATGCGAAAGTATGAGCCTGACACTGGCAAATCCCGGACCTATCCCAGACATAACTTGCGTTATCCTCTAAAATATTGATCGAAACCAGGTTTAATCGACTATTTCAGTGTGGTACCACATTACTACGTGATGCAAACCAGAAAAATACCCAGGATCTGTTCAACAAGTATGTGAAGATTGCGAAAGTACGAGCCTGACGAGGGTTAATCCCAGACCTATCCCAGACATAACTTGCGTTATCCTCTAAAATATTGATCGATAGCAGGTTTAATCGAATATTTCAGTGTGGTACCACATTACTACGTGATCCAAACCAGAAAAAAAGCCCTGGATCTGGCGAACAAGTATGAGAAATATGCGAAAGTATGAGCCTGATGCGGGCAAATCCTGGACCTAACCCAGACCTAACATGGGTTATCCTCTAAAATATTGATCGAGACCAGGTATAATTGATTGTTTCAGTGTGGTACTACATCAGTATGTGATCCAATCCTGACAAAGCAACGTATCTGGCCAACAGGTATGAGAAATATGCGAAAGTATGAGCCTGATGAGGGCAAATCCCACACCTAACCGAGTCCTAACCGGCGTTATCCTCTAAAATGTTGATCGTGTCCAGGTTTAATCGACTGTTTCAGTGTGGTACCACATTACTACCTGATCCAAACCAGAAATAACCCAGGATCTGTTCAACAAGTATGTGAAGAATACGAAAGTACGAGCCAGACGAGGGCAAATCCCAGACCATTCCCAGACATAACATGCGTTATCCTCTAAAATATTGGTCGGAACCAGGTTTCATGGACTGTTTCAGTGTGATACCACATTACCACGTGTTCCAAACCAGAAAAAGCAATGGATCTGGCTAACAAGTATGAGAAATATGCGACAATATGAGCCTGATGAGGGCAAATCCCACACCTAACCGTGTCCTAACCGACGTTATCCTGTAAAATGTTGAACGAGACCAGTATTAATCGACGGTTTTAGTGTGGTACCACTTTACTACGTGATCCAAACCAGAAAAAGCCAGGGATCTGTTCAACAGGTATGTGAAATATGCGAAAGTATGAGTCTGATGAGGGCAAATCCCAGGCCTAACCTAGACCTAACATGCGCTATCCTCTAAAATATAGATCTAAACCAGGTTTCATGGACTGTTTCAGTGTAATACCACATTACTACGTGATCCAATCCAGAAAGAGCCCAGGATCTAGCCATCAAGTATGAGAAATATGCGAAATTATGAGCCTGATTAGGGCAAATCCCAGGCCTAACCCAGACCTAACATGCGTTATCCTCCAAAATATTTATCAAGACCAGGTTTAATTGAATGTTTCAGTGTGGTACCACATTACTACGGCATCCAAACCAGAAAAAGCCCAGAATCCGGCCATCAAGTATGTGAAGAATGCGAAAGTATGTGTCTGATGAGGGCAAATCACAGGCCTAACCTAGACATAACATGAGCTATCCTCTAAAATATTGATCGAAACAAGGTTTAATGGACTGTTTTAGTGTGGTACCACACTACTACGTGATCCAAACCAGAAAAATACCCAGGATCTGTTTAACAAGTATGTGAAGAACGCGAAAATATGAACCTGTTGAGGGCAAATCTCAGACCTAACCTAGACCTAACATGAGTTATTCTCTAAAATATTGATCGAAACCAAGTTTAATGGACTGTTTCAGTGTGCTACCACATTACTACGTGATCCAAACCAGAAAAAACCCAGGATCCGTTCAACAAGTATGTGAAGAATGCGAAAGTATGTGTCTGATGAGGGAAAATCCCAGGCCTAACCTAGACCTAACATGCGATTCCCTCAAAAATATTGATGGAAACCAGGTTCAATCGACTGTTTCAGTGTGGTACCACATTACTATGTGATCCAAACCAGAAAAAAAGCCAGGATCTGTACAACAAGTATGTGAAGAATGCGAAAATATGAGCCTGACGAGGGCAAATCACGGACCTATCCCAGAAATAACTTGCGTTATCCTCAAAAATATTTATCAGTACCAGGTTTAATTGAATGTTTCAGTGTGGTACCACATTTCTACGTGATCTAAACCAGAAAAAGCCAGGGATCTGTTCAACAAGTATGTGAAAAATGCGAAAATATGACCCTGATGAGGGCAAATCCCAGACCTAACCCAGACCTTACTTGCGTTATGCTCTAAAATATTGATCGAAACTAGGTTTAATTTACTGTTTCAGTGTGGTACCACATTACTACGTGAACCAATCCTGAAAAAGCCCAGAATCTGGCCATGAACTATGAGAAATATGCGAAAGTACGAGCCTGATGAGAGCAAATCTCAGACCTAACCAAGACCTAACAAGCGTTATTCTCTAAAATATTGATCGAAACCAGATTTAATGGACTGTTTCAGTGAGGTACTACATTAATACCTGATCCAAACCAGATAAAAGCCAGGATCTGTTCAACAAGTATGTGAAGAATGCGAAAGTATGTGTCTGATGGGGGAAAATCCCAGGCCTAACCTAGACCTAACATGCGTTACCCTCAAAAATACTGATCGAAACCAGGTTTAATCGACTGTTTCAGTGTGGTACCACATTACTATGTGATCCAAACCAGAAAAAAACCCAGGATCCGTTCAACAAGTATGTGAAGAACGCGGATATATGACCCTGATGAGGGCAAATCCCGGGCCTAACCTAGACCTAACATGAGTTATCCTCAAAAATATTGACCGAAACCAGGTTTAATCGACTGTTTCAGTGTGGTACCACATTACTACCTGATCCAAACCAGAAAAATACCCAGGATCTGTTCAACAAGTATGTGAAGAACGCGAAAATATGACCCTGATGAGGGCAAATCCCAGACCTATACCAGACCTAACTTGCGTTGAACTCTAAAATATTGATGGAAACCAGGTTTAATTGACTGTTTCTGTGTGGTACCACACTACTACGTGATCCAATCCAGAAAAAAACCCAGGATCTGTACAACAAGTATGTGAAGAATGCGAAAGTATGACCCTGATGAGGGCAAATCCCGGGCCTAACCTAGACCTAACATGAGTTATCCTCAGAAATATTGATCGAAACCACGTTTAATCGACTGTTTCAATGTGGTACCACATTACTACCTGATCCAAACCAGAAAAATACCCAGGATCTGTTCAACAAGTATGTGAAGAATGCGAAAGTATGTGTCTGATGAGGGAAAATCCCCGGCCTAACCTAGACCTAACATGCGTTACCCTCAAAAATATTTATCAGTACCAGGTTTAATTGAATGTTTCAGTGTGGTACCACATTACTACAGGATCCAATCCAGAAAAAGGCCTGGATCTAGTATGGCTCAAGTATGAGAAATATGCGAAAGTATGAGCCTGATGAGGGCAAATCCTAGACCTACCCAGACCTAACATGCGTTATCCTCTAAAATATTTATCAAGACCAGGTTTAACTGAATGTTTCAGTGTGGTACCACATTACTGCGTGATCCAAACCTGAAAAAACCCAGGATCTGTTCAACAAGTATGTGGAGAATGCGAAAGTATGTGTCTGATGAGGGCAAATCCCAGGCCTAACCTAGACATAACATGCGTTATCCTCTATAATATTGATCGAAACCAGGTTAAATGGACTGTTTCAGTGTGCTACCACATTACTACGTGATCCAAACCAGAAAAATACCCAGGATCTGTTCAACAAGTATGTGAAGAATGCGAAAGTATGTGTCTGATGAGGGAAAATCCCCGGCCTAACCTAGACCTAACATGCGTTACCCTCAAAAATATTTATCAGTACCAGGTTTAATTGAATGTTTCAGTGTGGTACCACATCACTACGTGATCCAAACCAGAAAAATACCCAGGATCTGTTCAACAAGTATGTGAAGAACGCGAAAGTACGAGCCTGATCAGGGCAAATCCCAGAGCTATTCCAGACCTAACTTGCGTTGTCCACTAAAATATTGACCGAAACCAGGTTTAATCGACTGTTTCAGTGTGGTACAACATTACTATGTGATCCAAACCAGAAAAAAACCCAGGATCTGTACAACAAGTATGTGAAGAATGCGAAAGTATGAGCCTGACGAGGGCAAATCCCGGACCTATCCCAGACATAACTTGCGCTATCCGCTAAAATATTGATCGAAACCAGGTTTAATCGACTATTTCAGTGTGGTACCACATTACTACGTGATCCAAACCAGAAAAATACCCAGGATCTGTTCAACAAGTATGTGAAGAACGCGGAAATATGACCCTGATGAGGGTAAATCCCGGGCCTAACCTAGACCTAAAATGCGTTATCCTCCAAAATATTGATCGAAACCAGGTTTAATCGACTATTTCAGTGTGGTACCACATTACTACAGGATCCAATCCAGAAAAAGCCCTGGATCTAGTATGGCTCAAGTATGAGAAATATGCGAAAGTATGAGCCTGATGAGGGCAAATCCTAGACCTAACCCAGACCTAACATGCGTTATCCTCTAAAATATTTATCAAGACTAGGTTTAATTGAATGTTTAAGTGTGGTACCACATTACTACGTGATCCAAACCTGAAAAAACCCAGGATCTGTTCAACAAGTATGTGGAGAATGCGAAAGTATGTGTCTGATGAGGGCAAATCCCAGGCCTAACCTAGACATAACATGCGTTATCCTCTATAATATTGATCGAAACCAGGTTAAATGGACTGTTTCAGTGTGGTACCACATTACTACCTGATCCAAACCAGAAAAATACCCAGGATCTGTTCAACAAGTATGTGAAGAACGCGGAAATATGACCCTGATGAGGGCAAATCCCGGGCCTAACCTAGACCTAACATGAGTTATCCTCAAAAATATTGACCGAAACCAGGTTAAATGGACTGTTTCAGTGTGGTACCACATTACTACAGGATCCAAACTAGAAAAAACCCAGGATCCGTTCAACAAGTATGTGAAGAACGCGAAAATATGAACCTGATGAGGGCAAATCCCAGACCTAACCTAGACCTAACATGTGCTATCCTCAAGAATATTGATCGAAACCAGGTTTAATCGTCTGTTTCAGTGTGGTACCACATTACTACGTGATCCAAACCAGAAAAAACCCAGGATCTGTTCAACAAGTATGTTAAAAACGCGAAGCTATGAGCCTGATGAGGGCAAATCCCAGACCTATCCCAGACCTAACATGCGTTATCCTCTAAAATATTGATCGAAGCCAGGTTTAATGGACTGTTTCAGTGTGGTACCACATTATTACTTGATCCAAACCAGAAAAAGTCAGGAATCTGTTCAACAGGTATGTTAAAAATGCGAAAATATGACACTGATGAGGGCAAATCCCAGACCTATCCCAGACCTAACTTGCGTTATCCACTAAAATATTGATCGAAACCGGGCTTAATGCACTGTTTCAGTGTGGTACCACATTACTACGTGATCCAAACCAGAAAAATACCCAGGATCTGTTCAACAAGTATGTGAAGAACGCGAAAATATGAACCTGATGAGGGCAAATCCCAGACCTGACCTAGACCTAACATGTGCTATCCTCAAGAATATTGATCGAAACCAGGTTTAATCGTCTGTTTCAGTGTGGTACCACATTACTACCTGATCCAAACCTGAAGAATACCCAGGATCTGTTCAACAAGTATGTGAAGAATGCGAAAGTATGTGTCTGATGAGGGCAAATCCCAGGCCTAACCTAGATCTAACATGCGTCATCCTCAAAAATATTGATTGAAACCAGGTTTAATGGACTGTTTCAGTGTGCTACCACATTACTACGTGATCCAAACCAGAAAAATACCCAGGTTCTGTTCAACATGTATGTGGAAAATGCGAAAGTATGTGTCTGATGAGGGCAAACCCCAGGCCTAACCTAGACAGAACATGCGTTATCCTCTAAAATATTGATCGAAACCAGGTTTAATGGACTGTTTCAGTGTGCTACCACATTAATACGTGATCCAAACCAGAAAAAACCCACGATCCGTTCGACAAGTATGTGAAGAATGCGAAAGTATGTGTCTGATGAGGGAAAATCCCAGGCCTAACCTAGACCTAACATGCGTTACCCTCAAAAATATTTATCAGTACCAGGTTTAATTGAATGTTTCAGTGTGGTACCACATTTCTACGTGATCCAAACCAGAAAAAGCCAGGGATCTGTTCAACAAGTATGTGAAAAATGCGAAAATATGACCCTGATGAGGGCAAATCCCAGACCTATCCCAGACCTAACATGAGTTATCCTCAAAAATATTGACCGAAACCAGGTTTAATCGACTGTTTCAGTGTGGTACCACATTACTACCTGATCCAAACCAGAAAAATACCCAGGATCTGTTCAACAAGTATGTGAAGTACGCGAAAATATGACCCTGATGAGGGCAAATCCCAGACCTATACCAGACCTAACTTGCGTTGAACTCTAAAATATTGATAGAAACCAGGTTTAATTGAGTGTTTCAGTGTGGTACCACATTACTACGTGATCCAATCCAGAAAAAGCCCTGGATCTAGCCATCAAGTATGAGTAATATGCGAAAGTATGAGCCTGATGAGGGCAAATCCTAGACCTAACCCATAACCTAACATGCGTTATCATCTAAAATATTTATCAAGACCAGGTTTAATTGAATGTTTCAGTGTCGTACCACATTACTACGTGATCCAAACCTGAAAAAACCCAGGATTCGTTCAACAAGTATGTGAAGAATGCGAAAGTATGTGTCTGATGAGGGAAAATCCCCGGCCTAACCTAGACCTAACATGCGTTACCCTCAAAAATATTTATCAGTACCAGGTTTAATTGAATGTTTCAGGGTGGTACCACATCATTACGTGATCCAAACCAGAAAAATACCCAGGATCTGTCAACAAGTATGTGAAGAACGCGAAAGTACGAGCCTGATCAGGGCAAATCCCAGACCTATCCCAGACCTAACTTGCGTTGTCCACTAAAATATTTATCGAAACCAGGTTTAATTTACTGTTTCAGTGTGATACCACATTACTACGTGATCCAATCCTGAAAAAACCCAGGCTCTGTTCAACAAGTACGTGAAGAACGCGAAAATATGAACCTGATGAGGGCAATTCCCAGGCCTAACCTAGACAGAACATGCGTTATCCTCTAAAATATTGATCGAAACCAGGTTTAATGGACTGTTTCAGTGTGCTATCAAATTACTACGTGATCCAAACCAGAAAAAGCCAGGGATCTGTTCAACAAGTATGTGAAAAATGCGAAAATATGACCCTGGTGAGGGCAAATCCCAGACCTATCCCAGACCTAATTTGCGTTTTCCTCTAAAACATTGATCGAAACTAGGTTTAATTTACTGCTTCAGAGTGGTACCACATTACTACGTGATCCAATCCAGAAGAAGCCCAGGATCTAACCATGAAGTATGAGAAATATGCGAAATTATGAGCCAGATTAGGGCAAATCCTAGACATAACCCAGATCTAACATGCGTTATCCTCTAAAATATATATCAAGACCTGGTTTAATTGAATGTTTCAGTGTGGTACCACATTACTACGTGATCAAAACCAGAAAAATACCCAGGATCTGTTCAACAAGTATGTGAAGAACGCGGAAATATGACCCTGATGAGGGCAAATCCCTGGCCTAACCTAGACCTAACATGAGTTATCCTCAAAAATATTGACCGAAACCAGGTTTAATCGACTGTTTCAGTGTGGTACCACATTACTACCTGATCCAAACCAGAAAAATACCCAGGATCTGTTCAACAAGTACGTGAAGTACGCGAAAATATGACCCTGATGAGGGCAAATCCCAGACCTATACCAGACCTAACTTGCGTTGAACTCTAAAATATTGATAGAAACCAGGTTTAATTGACTGTTTCAGTGTGGTACCACATTACTACGTGATCCAATCCAGAAAAAGCCCTGGATCTAGCCATCAAGTATGAGTAATATGCGAAAGTATGAGCCTGATGAGGGCAAATCCTAGACCTAACCCATAACCTAACATGCGTTATCCTCTAAAATATTTATCAAGACCAGGTTTAATTGAATGTTTCAGTGTCGTACCACATTACTACGTGATCCAAACCTGAAAAAACCCAGGATTCGTTCAACAAGTATGTGAAGAATGCGAAAGTATGTGTCTGATGAGGGAAAGTCCCCGGCCTAACCTAGACCTAACATGCGTTACCCTCAAAAATATTTACCAGTACCAGGTTTAATTCAATGTTTCAGGGTGGTACCACATCATTACGTGATCCAAACCAGAAAAATACCCAGGATCTGTCAACAAGTATGTGAAGAACGCGAAAGTACGAGCCTGATCAGGGCAAATCCCAGACCTATCCCAGACCTAACTTGCGTTGTCCACGAAAATATTGATCGAAACCAGGTTTAACTTACTGTTTCAGTGTGGTACCACATTACTATGTGATCCAAACCAGAAAAAAACCCAGGATCTGTACAACAAGTATGTGAAGAATGCGAAAGTATGAGCCTGACGAGGGCAAATCCCGGACCTATCCCAGACATAACTTGCGTTATCCTCTAAAATATTGATCGAAACCAGGTTTAATCGACTATTTCAGTGTGGTACCACATTACTACGTGATCCAAACCAGAAAAATACCCAGGTTCTGTTCAACAAGTATGTGAAGAACGCGGAAATATGACCCTGATGAGGGCAAATCCCGGGCCTAACCTAGACCTAACATGAGTTATCCTCAGAAATATCGATCGAAACCAGGTCTAATCGACTGTTTCAGTGTGGTACCACATTACTATGTGATCCAAACCAGAAAAATACCCAGGATCAGTTCAACAAGTATGTGAAGAACGCGAAAATATGACCCTGATGAGGGCAAATCCCAGACCTATCCCAGACCTAACTTGCGTTGTCCTCTGAAATATTGATCGAAACCAAGTTTAATCGACTGTTTCAGTGTGGTACCACATTACTATGTGATCCAAACCAGAAAAAATCCCAGGATCTGTACAACAAGTATGTGAAGAATGCGAAATTATGAGCCTGACGAGGGCAAATCCCGGAACTATCCCAGACATAACTTGCGTTATCCTCTAAAATATTGATCGAAAACAGGTTTAATCGACTATTTCAGTGTGGTACCACATTACTGCGTGATCCAAACCAGAAAAATACCCAGGATCTGTTCACCAAGTATGTGAAGAGCGCGGAAATATGACCCTGGTGAGGGCAAATCCCGGGCCTAACCTAGACCTAACATGCGTTATCCTCAAAAATATTGATCGAAACCAGGTTTAATCGACTGCTTCAGTGTGGTACCACGTTACTACCTGATCCAAACCAGAAAAATACCCAGGATCTGTTCAACAAGTATGTGAAGAACGCGAAAATATGACCCTGATGAGGGCAAATCCCAGACCTACACCAGACCTAACTTGCGTTGTCCTCTAAAATATTGATGGAAACCAGGTTTAATCGACTGTTTCAGTGTGGTACCACATTGCTACGTGATCCAATCCAGAAAAAGCCCTGGATCTAGCCATCAAGTATGGGAAATATGCGAAAGTATGAGCCTGATGAGGGCAAATCCTAGACCTAACCCATAACCTAACATGCGTTATCCTCTAAAATATTTATCAAGACCAGGTTTAATTGAATGTTTCAGTGTGGTACCTCGTTACTACGTGATCCAAACCTGAAAAAAACCCGGATCTGCTGAACAAGTATGTGGAGAATGCGGAAGTACGAGCCTGATGAGTGCAAATCCCAGACCTAACCATGACCTAACATGAGTTATTCTCTAAAATATTGATCGAAACCAGGTTTAATGGACTGTTTCAGTGTGGTACCACATTACTACGTGATCCAAAACAGAAAAAACCCAGGATCTGTTCAACAAGTATGTGAAAAACGCGAAACTATGATCCTGTTGAGGGCAAATCCCAGACCTATCCCAGACACAACATGCGTAATCCTCTAAAACATTTATCAAGACCAGGTTTAATTGAATGTTTCAGTGTGGTACCACATTACTACGTGATCCAAACCACAAAAAACCCAGGATCCATTCAACAAGTATGTGAAGAATGCGAAAGTATGTGTCTGATGAGGGAAAATCCCCGGCCTAACCTAGACCTAACATGCGTTACCCTCAAAAATATTTATCAGTACCAGGTTTAATTGAATGTTTCAGTGTGGTACCACATCACTACGTGATCCAAACCAGAAAAATACCCAGGATCTGTCAACAAGTATGTGAAGAACGCGAAAGTACGAGCCTGATCAGGGCAAATCCCAGACCTATCCCAGACCTAACTTGCGTTGTCCACTAAAATATTGATCGAAACCAGGTTTAATCGACTGTTTCAGTGTGGTACCACATTACTATGTGATCCAAACCAGAAAAAAACCCAGGATCTGTGCAACAAGTATGTGAAGAATGCGAAAGTACGAGCCTGATCAGGGCAAATCCCAGACCTATCCCAGACCTAACTTGCGTTGTCCACTAAAATATTGATCGAAACCAAGTTTAATCGACTGTTTCAGTGTGGTACCACATTACTACGTGATCCAATCCTGAAAAAACCCGGGCTCTGTTCAACAAGTACGTGAAGAACGCGAAAATATGAACCTGATGAGGGCAAATCCCAGGCCTAACCTAGACAGAACATGCGTTATCCTCTAAAATATTGATCGAAACCAGGTTTAATGGACTGTTTCAGTGTGCTACCACATTTCTACGTGATCCAAACCAGAAAAAGCCAGGGATCTGTTCAACAAGTATGTGAAAAATGCGAAAATATGACCCTGATGAGGGCAAATCCCAGACCTATCCCAGACCTAACTTGCGTTATCCTCTAAAATATTGATCGAAACTAGGTTTAATTTACTGTTTCAGTGTGATACCACATTACTACGTGATCCAATCCTGAAAAAACCCGGGCTCTGTTCAACAAGTACGTGAAGAACGCGAAAATATGAACCTGATGAGGGCAAATCCCAGGCCTAACCTAGACAGAACATGCGTTATCCTCTAAAATATTGATCGAAACCAGGTTTAATGGACTGTTTCAGTGTGCTACTACATTACTACGTGATCCAATCCAGAAAAAGCCAGGGATCTGTTCAACAAGTATGTGAAAAATGCGAAAATATGACCCTGGTGAGGCCAAATCCCAGACCTATCCCAGACCTAATTTGCGTTTTCCTCTGAAACATTGATCGAAACTAGGTTTAATTTACTGCTTCAGAGTGGTACCACATTACTACGTGATCCAATCCAGAAAAAGCCCAGGATCTAACCATGAAGTATGAGAAATATGCGTAATTATGAGCCAGATTAGGGCAAATCCTAGACATAACCCAGATCTAACATGCGTTATCCTCTAAAATATATATCAAGACCTGGTTTAATTGAATGTTTCAGTGTGGTACCACAATACTACGGGATCCATACCAGAAAAAGCCCAGAATCTGGCCACCAAGTATGAGAAATATGCGAAAGTACGAGCCTGATCAGGGCAAATCCCGGACCTATCCCAGACATAACTTGCGTTATCCTCTAAAATATTGACCGAAACCAGGTTTAATCGACTATTTCAGTGTGGTACCACATTACTACGTGATCAAAACCAGAAAAATACCCAGGATCTGTTCAACAAGTATGTGAAGAACGCGGAAATATGACCCTGATGAGGGCAAATCCCTGGCCTAACCTAGACCTAACATGAGTTATCCTCAAAAATATTGACCGAAACCAGGTTTAATCGACTGTTTCAGTGTGGTACCACATTACTACCTGATCCAAACCAGAAAAATACCCAGGATCTGTTCAACAAGTATGTGAAGAACGCGAAAATATGACCCTGATGAGGGCAAATCCCAGACCTATACCAGACATAACTTGCGTTGTCCTCTAAAATATTTATCACGACCAGGTTTAATGGACTGTTTCAGTGTGGTACCACATTACTACAGGATCCAATCCAGAAAAAGCCCTGGATCTAGTATGGCTCAAGTATGAGAAATATGCGAAAGTATGAGCCTCATGAGGGCAAATCCTAGACCTAACCCAGGCCTAACGTGCGTTATCCTCTAAAATATTTATCAAGACCAGGTTTAATTGAATGTTTCAGTGTGGTGCCACATTACTACGTGATCCAAACCTGAAAAAACCCAGGATCTGTTCAACAAGTATGTGGAGAATGCGAAAGTATGTGTCTGATGAGGGCAAATCCCAGGCCTAACCTAGACATAACATGCGTTATCATCTATAATATTGATCGAAACCAGGTTAAATGGACTGTTTCAGTGTGGTACCACATTACTACAAGATCCAAACTAGAAAAAGCCCAGAATCTGGCCATCAAGTATGAGAAATATGCGAAAGTACGAGCCTGATGAGAGCAAATCCCAGACCTAACCATAACCTAACATGCGTTATTCTCTAAAATATTGATCGAAACCAGGTTTAATGGACTGTTTCAGTGTGGTACCACATTACTACGTGATACAAACCAGAAAAAACCCAGGATCTGTTCAACAAGTATGTTAAAAACGCGAAACTATGAGCCTGATGAGGGCAAATCCCAGACCTATCCCAGACCTAACATGCGTTATCCTCAAAAATATTGATCGAAACCAGGTTTAATCGACTGCTTCAGTGTGGTACCACGTTACTACCTGATCCAAACCAGAAAAATACCCAGGATCTGTTCAACAAGTATGTTAAAAATGCGAAAATATGACACTGATGAGGGCAAATACCAGACCTATCCCAGACCTAACTTGCGTTATCCACTAAAATATTGATCGAAACCGGGTTTATTGGACTGTTTCAGTGTGGTACCACATTACTACGTGATCCAAACCAGAAAAATACCCAGGATCTGTTCAACAAGTATGTGAAGAACGCGAAAATATGAACCTGATGTGGCCAAATCCCAGACCTAACCTAGACCTAACATGTGTTATCCTCAAGAATATTGGTCGAAACCAGGTTTGATCGACTGTTTCAGTGTGGTACCACAGTACTACCTGATCCAAACCAGAAGAATACCCAGGATCTGTTCAACAAGTATGTGGAGAATGCGAAAGTATGTGTCTGATGAGGGCAAATCCCAGGCCTAACCTAGATCTAACATGCATTATCCTCAAAAACATTGATCGAAACCAGGTTTAATGGACTGTTTCAGTGTGCTACCACATTCCTACGTGATCCAAACCAGAAAAAACCCAGGATCTGTTCAACATGTATGTGGAAAATACGTAAGTATGTGTCTGATGAGGGCAAATCCCCGGCCTAACCTAGCCAGAACATGCGTTATCCTCTAAAATATTGATCGAAACCAGGTTTAATGGACTGTTTCAGTGTGCTACCACATTACTACGTGATCCAAACCAGAAAAAACCCAGGATCCGTTCAACAAGTATGTGAAGAATGCGAAAGTATGTGTCTGATGAGGGAAAATCCCAGGCCTAACCTAGACCTAACATGCATTACCCTCAAAAATATTTATCAGTACCAGGTTTAATGGACTGTTTCAGTGTGGTACCACATTACTACCTGATCCAATCCAGAAAGAGCCCAGAATCTGGCCATGAACTATGAGAAATATGCCAAGTACGAGCCTGATGAGAGCAAATCCCAGACCTATCCCAGACCTAGCTTGCGTTATCCTCTAAAACATTGATCGAAACTAGGTTTAATTTACTGCTTCAGTGTGGTACCACATTACTACGTGATCCAATCCTGAAAAAGCCCAGTATCTAGCCATGAAGTATGAGAAATATGCGGAATTATGAGCCTGATTTGGGCAAATCCTAGTCATAACCCAGATCTAACATGCGTTATCCTCTAAAATATTTATCAAGACCAGGTTTAATTGAATGTTTCAGTGTGGTACCACAATACTACGGGATCCAAACCAGAAAAAGCCCAGAATCTGGCCACCGAGTATGAGAAATATGCGAAAGTACAAGCCTGATCAGGGCAAATCCCAGACCTATCCCAGACCTAACTTGTGTTGTCCTCTAAAATATTGATCGAAACCAGGTTTAATGGACTGTTTCAGCGTGGTACCACATTACTACCTGATCCAATCCAGAAAAAGCCCAGAATCTGGCCATGAACTATGAGAAAACTGCGAAAGTACGAGCCTGATGAGAGCAAATCTCAGACCTAACAAAGACCGAACAAGCGTTATTCTCTAAAATATTAATCGAAACCAGGTTTAATGGACTGTTTCAGTGAGGTACCACATTACTACGTCATCCAAACCAGAAAAAACCTAGGATCTGTTCAACAAGTATGTGAAGAATGCGAAAGTATGTGTCTGATGAGGGAAAATCCCAGGCCTAACCTAGACCTAACATGCGTTGTCCTCTAAAATATTGATCGAAACCAGGTTTAATCGACTGTCTCAGTGTGGTACCACATTACTACGTGATCCAGTCCAGAAAAAGCCCTGGATCTAGCCATCAAGTATGAGTAATATGCGAAAGTATGAGCCTGATGAGGGCACATCCTAGACCTAACCCAGACCTAACTTGCGTTATCCTCTAAAATATTGATGGAAACCAGATTTAATTGAATGTTTTAGTGTGGTACCACATTACTACGTGATCCAAACCAGAAAAATACCCAGGATCTGTTCAACAAGTATGTGAAAAATGCGAAAATATGACCCTGATGAGGGCAAATCCCAGACCTATTCGAGACCTAACATGAGTTATTCTCTAAAATATTGATCGAAACCAGGTTTAATGGACTGTTTCAGTGTGGTACCACGTTACTACGGGATCCAAACCACAAGAAGCACAGAATCTGGCCATCAAGTATGAGAAATTTGCGAAAGTACGAGCCTGATGAGAGCAAATCCCAGACCTATCCTAGACCTAACATGAGTTATTCTCTAAAATATTGATCGAAACCAGGTTTAATCGACTATTTCAGTGTGGTACCACATTACTACGTGATCCAAACCAGGAAAATACCCAGGATCCGTTCAACAAGTATGTGAAGAATGCGAAAGTATGTGTCTGATGAGGGGAAATCCCAGGCCTAACCTAGACCTAACATGCGTTATCCTCAAAAATATTGATCGAAACCAGGTTTGATCGACCGTTACAGTGTGGTACCACATTACTACGTGATCCAATCCAGAAAAAGCCCTGGATCTAGCCATCAAGTATGAGTAATATGCGAAAGTATGAGCCTGATGAGGGCAAATCCTAGACCTAACCCAGACCTAACATGCGTTATCCTCAAAAATATTGATCGAAACCAGGTTTAATGGACTGTTTCAGTGTGGTACCGCATTACTACGTGATCCAAACCAGAAAAAGCCAGGAATCTGTTCAACAAGTATGTGAAAAATGCGAAAATATGACCCTGATGAGGGCAAATCCCAGACCTATCCCAGACCTAGCTTGCGTTATCCTCTACAATATTGATTGAAACCAGGTTTAATGGACTGTTTCAGTGAGGTACCACATTACTACGTCATCCAAACCAGAAAAAACCCAGGATCTGTTCAACAAGTATGTGAAGAATGCGAAAGTATGTGTCTGATGAGGGAAAATCCCAGGCCTAACCTAGACAGAACATGCGTTATCCTCTAAAATATTTGTCAAGACCAGGTTTAATTGAATGTTTCAGTGTGGTACCACAATACTACGGGATCCAAACCAGAAAAAGCCCAGAATCTGGCCACCGAGTATGAGAAATATGCGAAACTACAAGCCTGATCAGCGCAAATCCCAGACCTATCCCAGACCTAACTTGCGTTGTCCTCTAAAATATTGACCGAAACCAGGTTTAATGGACTGTTTCAGTGTGGTACCACATTACTACCTGATCCAATCCAGAAAAAGCCCAGAATCTGGCCATGAACTATGAGAAATATGCGAAAGTACGAGCCTGATGAGAGCAAATCTCAGACCTAACCAAGACCGAACAAGCGTTATTCTCTAAAATATTGATCGAAACCAGGTTTAATGGACTGTTTCAGTGTGCTACCACATTACTACGTGATCCAAACCAGAAAAAGCCAGGGATCTGTTCAACAAGTATGTGAAAAATGCGTAAATATGACCCTGGTGAGGGCAAATCCCAGACCTATCCCAGACCTAATTTGCGTTTTCCTCTAAAACATTGATCGAAACTAGGTTTAATTTACTGCTTCAGAGTGGTACCACATTACTACGTGATCCAATCCAGAAAAAGCCCAGGATCTAACCATGAAGTATGAGAAATATGCGAAATTATGAGCCAGATTAGGGCAAATCCTAGACATAACCCAGATCTAACATGCGTTATCCTCTAAAATATATATCAAGACCAGGTTTAATTGAATGTTTCAGTGTCGTACCACATTACTACGTGATCCAAACCTGAAAAAACCCAGGATTCGTTCAACAAGTATGTGAAGAATGCGAAAGTATGTGTCTGATGAGGGCAAATCCCGGGCCTAACCTAGACCTAACATGCGTTACCCTCAAAAATATTTATCAGTACCAGGTTTAATTGAATGTTTCAGTGTGGTACCGCATCACTACGTGATCCAAACCAGAAAAATACCCAGGATCTGTACAACAAGTATGTGAAGAATGCGAAAGTATGAGCCTGACGAGGGCAAATCCCGGACCTATCCCAGACATAACTTGCGTTATCCTCTAAAATATTGATCGAAACCAGGTTTAATCGACTATTTCAGTGTGGTACCACATTACTACGTGATCCAAACCAGAAAAATACCCAGGTTCTGTTCAACAAGTATGTGAAGAACGCGGAAATATGACCCTGATGAGGGCAAATCCCGGGCCTAACCTAGACCTAACATGAGTTATCCTCAGAAATATTGATCGAAACCAGGTCTAATCGACTGTTTCAGTGTGGTACCACATTAATACCTGATCCAAACCAGAAAAATACCCAGGATCAGTTCAACAAGTATGTGAAGAACGCGAAAATATGACCCTGATGAGGGCAAATCCCAGACCTATCCCAGACCTAACTTGCGTTGTCCTCTAAAATATTGATCGAAACCAGGTTTAATGGACTGTTTCAGTGTGGTACCACAATACTACGGGTTCCAAACCAGAAAAAGCCCCGAATGTGGCCCCCAAGTATGAGAAATATGCGAAAGTACGAGCCTGATCAGGGCAAATCCCAGACCTATCCCAGACCTAACTTGCGTTGTCCACTAAAGTATCGATCGAAACCAAGTTTAATCGACTGTTTCAGTGTGGTACCACATTACTATGTGATCCAAACCAGAAAAAATCCCAGGATCTGTACAACAAGTATGTGAAGAATGCGAAAGTATGAGCCTGACGAGGGCAAATCCCGGAACTATCCCAGACATAACTTGCGTTATCCTCTAAAATATTGATCGAAAACAGGTTTAATCGACTATTTCAGTGTGGTACCACATTACTGCGTGATCCAAACCAGAAAAATACCCAGGATCTGTTCACCAAGTATGTGAAGAGCGCGGAAATATGACCCTGGTGAGGGCAAATCCCGGGCCTAACCTAGACCTAACATGCGTTATCCTCAAAAATATTGATCGAAACCAGGTTTAATCGACTGCTTCAGTGTGGTACCACGTTACTACCTGATCCAAACCAGAAAAACACCCAGGATCTGTTCAACAAGTATGTGAAGAACGCGAAAATATGACCCTGATGAGGGCAAAACCCAGACCTATACCAGACCTAACTTGCGTTGTCCTCTAAAATATTGATGGAAAGCAGGTTTAATCGACTGTTTCAGTGTGGTACCACATTACTACGTGATCCAATCCAGAAAAAGCCCTGAATCTAGCCATCAAGTATGGGAAATATGCGAAAGTATGAGCCTGATGAGGGCAAATCCTAGACCTAACCCATAACCTAACATGCGTTATCCTCTAAAATATTTATCAAGACCAGGTTTAATTGAATGTTTCAGTGTGGTACCTCATTACTACGTGATCCAAACCTGAAAAAACCCAGGATCTGTTCAACAAGTATGTGGAGAATGCGGAAGTACGAGCCTGATGAGTGCAAATCCCAGACCTAACCATGACCTAACATGCGTTATTCTCTAAAATATTGATCGAAACCAGGTTTAATTGAATGTTTCAGTGTGGTACCTCATTACTACGTGATCCAAACCTGAAAAAACCCAGGATCCGTTCAACAAGTATGTGACGAATGCGAAAGTATGAGCCTGATGAGGGCAAATCCTAGACCTAACCTAGACCTAACATGCGTTATCCTCTAAAATATTTATCAAGACCAGGTTTAATTGAATGTTTCAGTGTGGTACCACATTACTACGTGATCCAAACCACAAAAAACCCAGGATCCGTTCAACAAGTATGTGACGAATGCGAAAGTATGTGTCTGATGAGGGCAAATCCCAGGCCTAACCTAGATCCAACATGCGTTATCCTCAAAAATATTGATCGAAACCAGGTTTAATCGACTGTTTCAGTGTGGTACCACATTACTACCTGATCCAAACCAGAAAAATGCCCAGGATCTGTTCAAGAAGTATGTGAAGAACGCGAAAATATGACCCTGATGAGGGCAAATCCCAGACCAATACCAGACCTAACTTGCGTTGTCCTCTAAAATATTGATGGAAACCAGGTTTAATTGACTGTTTCAGTGTGGTACCACATTACTACGTGATCCAATCCAGAAAAAGCCCTGGATCTAGCCATCAAGTATGAGTAATATGCGAAAGTATGTGTCTGATGAGGGCAAATCCCAGGCCTAACCTAGACATAACATGCGTTATCCTCTAAAATATTGATAGAAACCAGGTTAAATGGACTGTCTCAGTGTGGTACCACATTACTACAGGGTCCAAACTAGAAAAAGCCCAGAATCTGGCCACCAAGTATGAGAAATATGCGAAAGTACGAGCCTGATCAGGGCAAATCCCAGACCTATCCCAGACGTAACTTGCGTTGTCCTCTAAAATATTGATCGAAACCAGGTTTAATCGACTATTTCTGTGTGGTACCACATTACTACGTGATCCAAACCAGAAAAATACCCAGGATCTGTTCAACAAGTATGTGAAGAACGCGGAAATATGACCCTGATGAGGGCAAATCCCGGGCCTAACCTAGACCTAACATGCGTTATCCTCAAAAATATTGATCGAAACCAGGTTTAATCGACTGTTTCAGTGTGGTACCACATTACTACCTGATCCAATCCTGAAAAAACCCGGGCTCTGTTCAACAAGTACGTGAAGAACGCGAAAGTATGTGTCTGATGAGGGCAAATCCCAGGCCTAACCTAGATCTAACATGCATTATCCTCAAAAATATTGATCGAAACCAGGTTTAATGGACTGTTTCAGTGTGCTACCACATTACTACGTGATCCAAACCAGAAAAAACCCAGGATCTGTTCAACAAGTATGTTAAAAACGCGAAACTATGAGCCTGATGAGGGCAAATCCCAGACCTATCCCAGACCTAACATGCGTTATCCTCAAAAATATTGATCGAAACCAGGTTTAATCGACTGCTTCAGTGTGGTACCACGTTACTACCTGATCCAAACCAGAAAAATACCCAGGATCTGTTCAACAAGTATGATAAAAATGCGAAAATATGACACTGATGAGGGCAAATCCCAGACCTATCCCAGACCTAACTTGCGTTATCCACTAAAATATTGATCGAAACCGGGTTTAATGGACTGTTTCAGTGTGGTACCACATTACTACGTGATCCAAACCAGAAAAATACCCAGGATCTGTTCAACAAGTATGTGAAGAACGCGAAAATATGAACCTGATGTGGGCAAATCCCAGACCTAACCTAGACCTAACATGTGTTATCCTCAAGAATATTGGTCGAAACCAGGTTTAATCGACTGTTTGAGTGTGGTACCACATTACTACCTGATCCAAACCAGAAGAATACCCAGGATCTGTTCAACAAGTATGTGGAGAATGCGAAAGTATGTGTCTGATGAGGGCAAATCCCAGGCCTAACCTAGATCTAACATGCATTATCCTCAAAAATATTGATCGAAACCAGGTTTAATGGACTGTTTCAGTGTGCTACCACATCACTACGTGATCCAATCCAGAAAAAACCCAGGATCTGTTCAACATGTATGTGGAAAATACGAAAGTATGTGTCTGATGAGGGCAAATCCCCGGCCTAACCTAGCCAGAACATGCGTTATCCTCTAAAATATTGATCGAAACCAGGTTTGATGGACTGTTTCAGTGTGCTACCACATTACAACGTGATCCAAACCAGAAAAAACCCAGGATCCGTTCAACAAGTATGTGAAGAATGCGAAAGTAAGTGTCTGATGAGGGAAAATCCCAGGCCTAACCTAGACCTAACATGCATTACCCTCAAAAATATTTATCAGTACCAGGTTTAATGGACTGTTTCTGTGTGGTACCACATTACTACCTGATCCAATCCAGAAAGAGCCCAGAATCTGGCCATGAACTATTAGAAATATGCCAAGTACGAGCCTGATGAGAGCAAATCTCAGACCTAACCAAGACCGAACAAGCGTTATTCTCTAAAATATTGATCGAAACCAGGTTTAATGGACTGTTTCAGTGTGCTACCACATTACTACGTGATCCAAACCAGAAAAAACCCAGGATCTGTTCAACATGTATGTGGAAAATACGAAAGTACGAGCCTGATCAGGGCAAATCCCAGACCTATCCCAGACCTAGCTTGCGTTATCCTCTAAAATATTGATCGAAACTAGGTTTAATTTACTGCTTCAGTGTGGTACCACATTACTACGTGATCCAATCCTGAAAAAGCCCAGTATCTAGCCATGAAGTATGAGAAATATGCGGAATTATGAGCCTGATTTGGGCAAATCCTAGTCATAACCCAGATCTAACATGCGTTATCCTCTAAAATATTTATCAAGACCAGGTTTAATTGAATGTTTCAGTGTGGTACCACAATACTACGGGATCCAAACCAGAAAAAGCCCAGAATCTGGCCACCGAGTATGAGAAATATGCGAAAGTACGAGCCTGATCAGGGCAAATCCCAGACCTAACCCAGACCTAACTTGCGTTCTCCTCCAAAATATTGATCGAAACCAGGTTTAATCGCCTGTTTTAGTGTGGTACCACATTACTATGTTATCCAAACCAGAAAAAAACCCAGGATCTGTACAACAAGTATGTGAAGAACGCGAAAATATGACCCTGATGAGGGCAAATCCCAGACCTATCCCAGACCTAACTTGCGTTGTCCTCTAAAATATTGATCGAAACCAGGTTTAATGGACTGTTTCAGTGTGGTACCACAATACTACGGGTTCCAAACCAGAAAAAGCCCTGAATCTGGCCACCGAGTATGAGAAATATGCGAAAGTACAAGCCTGATCATGGCAAATCCCAGACCTGTCCCAGACCTAACTTGCGTTGTCCTCTAAAATATTGATCGAAACCAGGTTTAATGGACTGTTTCAGTGTGGTACCACATTACTACCTGATCCAATCCAGAAAAAGCCCAGAATCTGGCCATGAACTATGAGAAATATGCGAAAGTACGAGCCTGATGAGAGCAAATCTCAGACCTAACCAAGACCGAACAAGCGTTATTCTCTAAAATATTGATCGAAACCAGGTTTAATGGACTGTTTCAGTGAGGTACCACATTACTACGTCATCCAAACCAGAAAAAACCCAGGATCTGTTCAACAAGTATGTGAAGAATGCGAAAGTATGTGTCTGATGAGGGAAAATCCCAGGTCTAACCTAGACCTAACATGCATTACCCTCAAAAATATTTATCAGTACCAGGTTTAATGGACTGTTTCAGTGTGGTACCACATTACTACCTGATCCAATCCAGAAAGAGCCCAGAATCTGGCCATGAACTATGAGAAATATGCCAAGTACGAGCCTGATGAGAGCAAATCTCAGACCTAACCCAGACCTAACTTGCGTTATCCTCTAAAATATTGATCGAAACCAGGTTTAATCGACTATTTCAGTGTGGTACCACATTACTATGTGATCCAAACCAGAAAAAAACCCAGGATCTGTACAACAAGTATGTGAAGAATGCGAAAGTATGTGTCTGATGAGGGCAAATCCCAGGCCTAACCTAGATCTAACATGCATTATCCTCAAAAATATTGATCGAAACCAGGTTTAATGGACTGTTTCAGTGTGCTACCACATCACTACGTGATCCAAACCAGAAAAAACCCGGGATCTGTTCAACATGTATGTGGAAAATACGAAAGTATGTGTCTGATGAGGGCAAATCCCCGGCCTAACCTAGCCAGAACATGCGTTATCCTCTAAAATATTGATCGAAACCAGGTTTGATGGACTGTTTCAGTGTGCTACCACATTACTAAGTGATCCAAACCAGAAAAAACTCAGGATCCGTTCAACAAGTATGTGAAGAATGCGAAAGTAAGTGTCTGATGAGGGAAAATCCCAGGCCTAACCTAGACCTAACATGCATTACCCTCAAAAATATTTATCAGTACCAGGTTTAATGGACTGTTTCAGTGTGGTACCACATTACTACCTGATCCAATCCAGAAAGAGCCCAGAATCTGGCCATGAACTATGAGAAATATGCCAAGTACGAGCCTGATGAGAGCAAATCTCAGACCTAACCCAGACCTAACTTGCGTTATCCTCTAAAATATTGATCGAAACCAGGTTTAATCGACTATTTCAGTGTGGTACCACATTACTACGTGATCCAATCCAGAAAAAGCCCTGGATCTAGCCATCAAGTATGAGTAATATGCGAAAGTATGAGCCTGATGAGGGCACATCCTAGACCTAACCCAGACCTAACTTGCGTTATCCTCTAAAATATTGATGGAAACCAGGTTTAATTGAATGTTTCAGTGTGGTACCACATTACTACGTGATCCAAACCAGAAAAAACCCAGGATCCGTTCAACAAGTATGTGAAGAATGCGAAAGTATGTGTCTGATGAGGGAAAATCCCCGGCCTAACCTAGACAGAACATGCGTTATCCTCTAAAATATTGATCGAAACCAGGTTCAATGGACTGTTTCAGTGTGCTACCACATTACTACGTGATCCAAACCGAGAAAAATACCCAGGATCTGTTCAACATGTATGTGGAAAATACGAAAGTATGTGTCTGATGAGGGCAAATCCCCGGCCTAACCTAGCCAGAACATGCGTTATCCTCTAAAATATTGATCGAAACCAGGTTTGATGGACTGTTTCAGTGTGCTACCACATTACAACGTGATCCAAACCAGAAAAAACCCAGGATCCGTTCAACAAGTATGTGAAGAATGCGAAATTATGAGCCTGATTTTGGCAAATCCTAGTCATAACCCAGATCTAACATGCGTTATCCTCTAAAATATTGATCGAAACCAGGTTTGATCGACCGTTTCAGTGTGGTACCACATTACTACGTGATCCAATCCAGAAAAAGCCCTGGATCTAGCCACCGAGTATGAGAAATATGCGAAAGTACAAGCCTGATCAGGGCAAATCCCAGACCTATCCCAGACCTAAATTGCGTTGTCCTCTAAAATATTGATCGACACCAGGTTTAATCGCCTGTTTCAGTGTGGTACCACATTACTATGTGATCCAAACCAGAAAAAAACCCAGGATCTGTACAACAAGTATGTGAAGAATGCGAAAGTATGTGTCTGATCAGGGGAAATCCCAGGCCTAACCTAGACCTAACATGCGTTATCCTCTAAAGTATTGATCGAAACCAGGTTTGATCGACCGTTTCAGTGTGATACCACATTACTACGTGATCCAATCCAGAAAAAGCCCTGGATCTAGCCATCAAGTATGAGTAATATGCGAAAGTATGAGCCTGATGAGGGCAAATCCTAGACCTAACCCAGACCTAACATGCGTTATCCTCAAAAATATTGATTGAAACCAGGTTTAATGGACTGTTTCAGTGTGGTACCACATTGCTACGTGATCCAAACCAGAAAAAGCCAGGGATCTGTTCAACAAGTATGTGAAAAATGCGAAAATATGACCCTGATGAGGGCAAATCCCAGACCTATCCCAGACCTAGCTTGCGTTATCCTCTACAATATTGATCGAAACTAGGTTTAATTTACTGCTTCAGTGTGGTACCACATTACTACATGATCCAATCCTGAAAAAGCCCAGTATCTAGCCATGAAGTATGAGAAATATGCGAAATTATGATCCTGATTTTGGCAAATCCTAGTCATAACCCAGATCTAACATGCGTTATCCTCTAAAATATTTATCAAGACCAGGTTTAATTGAATGTTTCAGTGTGGTACCACAATACTACGGGATCCAAACCAGAAAAAGCCCAGAATCTGGCCACCGAGTATGAGAAATATGCGAAAGTACGAGCCTGATCAGGGCAAATCCCAGACCTACCCCAGACCTAACTTGCGTTCTCCTCTAAAATATTGATCGACACCAGGTTTAATCGCCTGTTTCAGTGTGGTACCACATTACTATGTGATCCAAACCAGAAAAAAACCCAGGATCTGTACAACAAGTATGTGAAGAATGCGAAAGTATGTGTCTGATGAGGGAAAATCCCAGGCCTAACCTAGACAGAACATGCGTTATCCTCTAAAATATTTATCAAGACCAGGTTTAATTGAATGTTTCAGTGTGGTACTACAATACTACGGGATCCAAACCAGAAAAAGCCCAGAATCTGGCCACCGAGTATGAGAAATATGCGAAACTACAAGCCTGATCAGGGCAAATCCCAGGCCTATCCCAGACCTAACTTGCGTTGTCCTCTAAAATATTGATCGAAACCAGGTTTAATGGACTGTTTCAGTGTGGTACCACATTATTACCTGATCCAATCCAGAAAAAGCCCAGAATCTGGCCATGAACTATGAGAAATATGCGAAAGTACGAGCCTGATGAGAGCAAATCTCAGACCTAACCAAGACCGAACAAGCGTTATTCTCTAAAATATTGATCGAAACCAGGTTTAATTGACTGTTTCAGTGAGGTACCACATTACTACGTCATCCAAACCAGAAAAAACCCAGGATCTGTTCAACAAGTATGTGAAGAATGCGAAAGTATGTGTCTGATGAGGGAAAATCCCAGGCCTAACCTAGACCTAACATGCGTTACCCTCAAAAATACTGATCGAAGCCAGGTTTAATCGGCTGTTTCAGTGTGGTACCACAATACTACGGGATCCAAACCTGAAAAAGCCCAGAATCTGGCCACCGAGTATGAGAAATATACGAGAGTACGAGCCTGATCAGGGCAAATCCCAGACCTATCCCAGACCTAACTTGCGTTGTCCTCTAAAATATTGATCGAAACCAGGTTTAATGGACTGTTTCAGTGTGGTACCACATTACTACCTGATCCAATCCAGAAAAAGCCCAGAATCTGGCCATGAACTATGAGAAATATGCGAAAGTACGAGCCTGATGAGAGCAAATCTCAGACCTAACCAAGACCGAACAAGCGTTATTCTCTAAAATATTGATCGAAACCAGGTTTAATGGACTGTTTCAGTGTGGTACCACATTACTATGTGATCCAAACCAGAAAAAAACCCAGGATCTGTACAACAAGTATGTGAAGAATGCGAAAGTATGAGCCTGACGAGGGCAAATCCCGGACCTATCCCAGACCTAACTTGCGTTGTCCTCTAAAATATTGATCGAAACCAGGTTTAATGGACTCTTTCAGTGTGGTACCACATTACTACCTGATCCAATCCTGAAAAAGCCCAGAATCTGGCCATGAACTATGAGAAATATGCGAAAGTACGAGCCTGATGAGAGCAAATCTCAGACCTAACCAAGACCGAACAAGCGTTATTCTCTAAAATATTGATCGAAACCAGGTTTAATGGACTGTTTCAGTGTGGTACCACATTACTATGTGATCCAAACCAGAAAAAAACCCCGGATCTGTACAACAAGTATTAGAAGAATGCAAAAGTATGAGCCTGACGAGGGCAAATCCCGGACCTATCCCAGACCTAACTTGCGTTGTCCTCTAAAATATTGATCGAAACCAGGTTTAATGGACTGTTTCAGTGTGGTACCACATTACTACCTGATCCAATCCAGAATAAGCCCAGGATCTAGCCATGAAGTATGAGAAATATGCGAAATTATGAGCCTGATTTTGGCAAATCCTAGTCATAACCCAGATCTAACATGCGTTATCCTCTAAAATATTGATCGAAACCAGGTTTGATCGACCGTTTCAGTGTGGTACCACATTACTACGTGATCCAATCCAGAAAAAGCCCTGGATCTAGCCACCGAGTATGAGAAATATGCGAAAGTACAAGCCTGATCAGGGCAAATCCCAGACCTATCCCAGACCTAACTTGCGTTGTCCTCTAAAATATTGATCGACACCAGGTTTAATCGCCTGTTTCAGTGTGGTACCACATTACTATGTGATCCAAACCAGAAAAAAACCCAGGATCTGTACAACAAGTATGTGAAGAATGCGAAAGTATGTGTCTGATCAGGGGAAATCCCAGGCCTAACCTAGACCTAACATGCGTTATCCTCTAAAGTATTGATCGAAACCAGGTTTGATCGACCGTTTCAGTGTGGTACCACATTACTACGTGATCCAATCCAGAAAAAGCCCTGGATCTAGCCATCAAGTATGAGTAATATGCGAAAGTATGAGCCTGATGAGGGCAAATCCTAGACCTAACCCAGACCTAACATGCGTTATCCTCAAAAATATTGATTGAAACCAGGTTTAATGGACTGTTTCAGTGTGGTACCACATTGCTACGTGATCCAAACCAGAAAAAGCCAGGGATCTGTTCAACAAGTATGTGAAAAATGCGAAAATATGACCCTGATGAGGGCAAATCCCAGACCTATCCCAGACCTAGCTTGCGTTATCCTCTACAATATTGATCGAAACTAGGTTTAATTTACTGCTTCAGTGTGGTACCACATTACTACATGATCCAATCCTGAAAAAGCCCAGTATCTAGCCATGAAGTATGAGAAATATGCGAAATTATGATCCTGATTTTGGCAAATCCTAGTCATAACCCAGATCTAACATGCGTTATCCTCTAAAATATTTATCAAGACCAGGTTTAATTGAATGTTTCAGTGTGGTACCACAATACTACGGGATCCAAACCAGAAAAAGCCCAGAATCTGGCCACCGAGTATGAGAAATATGCGAGAGTACGAGCCTGATCAGGGCAAATCCCAGACCTATCCCAGACCTAACTTGCGTTGTCCTCTAAAATATTGATCGAAACCAGGTTTAATGGACTGTTTCAGTGTGCTACCACATTACTACGTGATCCGAACCAGAAAAATACCCAGGATCTGTTCAGCAAGTATGTGAAGAACGCGAAAGTATGAACCTGATGAGGGCAAATCCCAGACCTAACCTAGACCTAACATGAGTTATTCTCTAAAATATTGATCGAAACCAGGTTTAATGGACTGTTTCAGTGTGCTACCACATTACTACGTCATCCAAACCAGAAAAACCCCAGGATCTGTTCAACAAGTATGTGAAGAACGCGAAAATATGAACCTGATGAGGGCAAATCCCAGACCTAACCTAGGCCCAACATGAGTTATTCTCTAAAATATTGATCGAAACCAGGTTTAATGGACTGTTTCAGTGTGCTACCACATTACTACGTCATCCAAACCAGAAAAAACCCAGGATCCGTTCAACAAGTATGTGAAGAAAGCGAAAGTATGTGTCTGATGAGGGAAAATCCCAGGCCTAAGCTAGACCTAACATGCGTTACCCTCAAAAATATTTATCAGTACCAGGTTTAGTTGAATGTTTCAGTGTAGTACCACATTTCTACGTGATCCAAACCAGAAAAAGCCAGGGATCTGTTCAACAAGTATGTGGAGAATGCGAAAGTATGTGCCTGATGAGGGCAAATCCCAGGCCTAACCTAGACAGAACATGCGTTATCCTCTAAAATATTGATCGAAACCAGGTTTGATCGACCGTTTCAGTGTGGTACCACATTACTACGTGATCCAATCCAGAAAAAGCCCTGGATCTAGCCATCAAGTATGAGTAATATGCGAAAGTATGAGCCTGATGAGGGCAAATCCAAGACCTAACCCAGACCTAACATGCGTTATCCTCAAAAATATTGATCGAAACCAGGTTTAATGGACTGTTTCAGTGTGGTACCGCATTACTACGTGATCCAAACCAGAAAAAGCCCTGGATCTGTTCAACAAGTATGTGAAAAACGCGAATGTATGAGCCCGATGAGGGCAAATCCCAGACAGATCCCAGACCTAACTTGCGTTGTCCTCTAAGATATTGATGGAAACCATGTTTAATTGACTGTTTCAGTGTTGTACTTCATTACTACGTGATGCAATCCAGAAAAAGCCCAGGATCTAGCCATCAAGTATGAGAAATATGCGAAAGAATGAGCCTGATGAGAGCAAATCCCAGACCTAACCTAGACCTAACATGCGTTATCCTCTAAAATATTTATCAAGACCAGGTTTAATTGAATGTTTCAGTGTGGTACCACATTACTACGTGATCCAAACCTGAAAAAACCCAGGATCTAGCCATCAAGTATGAGTAATATGCGAAAGTATGAGCCTAATGAGGGCTAATCCTAGACCTAACCCAGATCTAACATGCGTTATCCTCTAAAATATTTATCAAGACCAGGTTTAATTGAATGTTTCAGTGTGGTACCACATTACTACGTGATCCAAACCAGAAAAATACCCAGGATCTGTTCAACAAGTATGTGAAGAACGCGGAAATATGACCCAGATGTGGGTAAATCCCGGGCCTAACCTAGACCTAACTTGAGTTATCCTCAATAATATTGATCGAAACCAGGTTTAATCGACTGTTTCAGTGTGGTACTACATTACTACCTGATCCAAACCAGAAAAATACCCAGGATCTGTTCAACAAGTATGTGAAGAACGCGGAAATATGACCCTGATGAGGGCAAATCCCAGACCTATACCAGACCTAACTTGCGTTGTCCTCTAAAATATTGATGGAAACCAGGTTTAATTGACTGTTCCAGTGTGCTACCACATCACTACGTGATCCAAACCAGAAAAATACCCAGGCTCTGTTCAACAAGTATGTGAAGAACGCGAAAATATGAACCTGATGAGGGCAAATCCCAGGCCTAACCTAGACAGAACATGCGTTATCCTCTAAAATATTGATCGAAACCAGGTTTAATGGACTGTTTCAGTGTGCTACCACATTACTACGTGATCCAAACCAGAAAAAGCCAGGGATCTGATCAACAAGTATGTGAAAAATGCGAAAATATGACCCTGATGAGGGCAAATCCCAGACCTATCCCAGACCTAACTTGCGTTATCCTCTAAAATATTGATCGAAACTAGGTTTAATTTACTGTTTCAGTGTCGTACCACATTACTACGTGATCCAATCCAGAAAAAGCCCAGGATCTAGCCATGAAGTATGAGAAATATGCGAAATTATGAGCCAGATTAGGGCAAATCCTAGACATAACACAGATCTAACATGCGTTATCCTCTAAAATATATATCAAGACCTGGATTAATTGAATGTTTCAGTGTGGTACCACAATACTACGGGATCGAAACCAGAAAAAGCCCAGAATCTGGCCACCAAGTATGAGAAATATGCGAAAGTACGAGCCTGATCATGGCAAATCCCAGACCTATCCCAGACCTAACTTGCTTTGTCCTGTAAAATATTGATCGAAACCAGGTTTAATGGACTGTTTCAGTGTGGTACCACATTACTACGTGATCCAAAACAGAAAAAACACAGGATCTGTTCAACAAGTATGTGAAAAACGCGAAACTATGAGCCTGATGAGGGCAAATCCCAGACCTATCCCAGCCCCAACATGCGTCATCCTCTAAAACATTTATCAAGACCAGGTTTAATTGAATGTTTCAGTGTGGTACCACATTACTACGTGATCCAAACCACAAAAAACCCTGGATTCGTTCAACAAGTATGTGACGAATGCGAAAGTATGTGTCTCATGAGGGCAACTCCGAGGCCTAACCTAGATCTAACATGCGTTATCCTCTAAAATATTGATCGAAACCAGGTTTAATGGACTGTTTCAGTGTGGTACCACATCACTACGTGATGCAAACCAGAAAAATACCCAGGATCCGTTCAACAAGTATGTGAAAAATGCGAAAGTATGTGTCTGATGAGGGAAAATCCGAGGCCTAACCTAGACCTAACATGCGTTACCCTCAAAAATATTTATCAGTACCAGGTTTAATTTAATGTTTCAGTGTGGTACCACATTTCTACGTGATCTAAACCAGAAAAAACCCAGGATCTGTTCAACAAGTATGTGGAAAATGCGAAAGTATGTGCCTGAGGAGGGCAAATCCTAGACCTAACCCAGACCTAACATGCGTTATCCTCTAAAATATTTATCAAGACCAGGTTTAATTGAATGTTTCAGTGTGGTACCACACTACTACGTTGTCCAAACCTGAAAAAAAACCCAGGATCCGTTCAACAAGTATGTGACGAATGCGAAAGTATGTGTCTGATGTGGGCAAATCCCAAGCCTAACCTAGACATAACATGCGTTATCCTGTAAAATATTGATCGAAACCAGGTTAAATGGACTGTTTCAGTGTGGTACCACATTACTACGGGATCCAAACTAGAAAAAGCCCAGAATCTGGCCATCAAGTATGAGATATGCGAAAGTACGAGCCTGATGAGAGCAAATCCCAGACCTAACCATGACCTAACATGCGTTATCCTCTAAAATATTGATCCAAACCAGGTTTAATGGACTGTTTCAGTGTGGTACCACACTACTACGTGAACCAAACCAGAAAAAACCCAGGATCCGTTCAACAAGTATGTGAAGAATGCGAAAGTATGAGTCTGATGAGTGAAAATCCCAGGGCTAACCTAGACCTAACATGCGTTATCCTCAAAAATATTGATCGAAACCTGGTTTAATCGACTGTTTCAGTGTGGTACCACATTACTATGTGATCCAAACCAGAAAATAACCCAGGATCAGTTCAGCAAGTATGTGAAGAATGCGAAAGTATGAGTCTGATGAGTGAAAATCCCAGGGCTAACCTAGACCTAACATGCGTTATCCTCTAAAATATCTATCGAAACCAGGTTTAATTGACTGTTTCAGTGTGGTACGACATTACTACGTGATGCAATCCAGAAAAAGCCCAGGATCTAGCCATCAAGTATGAGAAATATGCGAAAGAATGAGCCTGATGAGAGCAAATCACAGACCTAACCTAGACCTAACATGCGTTATCCTCTAAAATATTGAGCGAAACCAGGTTTAATGGACTGTTTCAGTGTGGTACCACACTACTTCGTGATCTAAACCAGAAAAAACCCGGGATCTGTTCAACAAGTATGTGAAAAACGCGAAACTGTGAGCCTGATGAGGGCAAATCTTAGACCTAACCCAGACCTAAGATGCGTTATCCACTAAAATATTTATCCAGACCAGGTTTAATTGATTGTTTCACTGTGGTCCCACATTACTACGTGATCCAAACCAGAAAAAACTCAGGATCTGTTCAACAAGTATGTGAAAAACGCGAATGTATGCGCCCGATGAGGGCAAATCCCAGACAGATCACAAACCTAACTTGGGTTGTCCTCTAAGATATTGATGGAAACCATGTTTAATTGACTGTTTCAGTGTGGTACCACACTACTACGTGATCCAAACCAGAAAAAACCCAGGATCTGTTCAACAAGTATGTGAAAAACGCGAATGTATGAGCCCGATGAGGGCAAATCCCAGACAGATCCCAGACCTAACTTGCGTTGTCCTCTAAGATATTGATGGAAACCATGTTTAATTGACTGTTTCAGTGTTGTACTTCATTACTACGTGATGCAATCCAGAAAAAGCCCAGGATCTAGCCATCAAGTATGAGAAATATGCGAAAGAATGAGCCTGATGAGAGCAAATCCCAGACCTAACCTAGACCTAACATGAATTATTCTCTAAAATATTGATCGAAACCAGGTTTAATTGACTGTTTCAGAGTGGTCCCACATTACTACGTGATCCAAACCAGAAAAAACCCAGGATCCGTTCAACAAGTATGTGAAGAATGCGAAAGTATGAGTCTGATGAGTGAAAATCCCAGGCCTAACCTAGACCTAACATGCGTTATCCTCAAAAATATTGATCGAAACCTGGTTTAATCGACTGTTTCAGTGTGGTACCACATTACTACCTGATCCAAACCAGAAAAAACCCAGGATCAGTTCAACAGGTATGTGAAGAATGCGAAAGTATGAGCCTGATGAGTGAAAATCCCAGGGCTAACCTAGACCTAACATGCGTTATCCTCTAAAATATTGATCGAAACCAGGTTTAATCGACTGCTTCAGTGTGGTATCACACTACTACGTGACCCAAACCAGAAAAAACCAAGGATCTGTTCAACAAGTATGAGATATGCGAAAGTACGAGCCTGATGAGAGCAAATCCCAGACCTAACCATGACCTAACATGCGTTATCCTCTAAAATATTGATCCAAACCAGGTTTAATGGACTGTTTCAGTGAGGTACCACACTACTACGTGAACCAAACCAGAAAAAACCCAGGATACGTTCAACAAGTATGTGAAGAATGCGAAAGTATGAGTCTGATGAGTGAAAATCCCAGGGCTAACCTAGACCTAACATGCGTTATCCTCAAAAATATTGATCGAAACCTGGTTTAATCGACTGTTTCAGTGTGGTACCACATTACTATGTGATCCAAACCAGAAAAAACCCAGGATGCGTTCAACAAGTATGTGAAGAATGCGAAAGTATGAGTCTGATCAGTGAAAATCTCAGGCCTTACCTAGACCTAACTTGCGTTGTCCTCTAAAATATTGATGGAAACCAGGTTTCATTGACTGTTTCAGTGTGGTACGACATTACTACGTGATGCAATCCAGAAAAAGCCCAGGATCTAGCCATCAAGTATGAGAAATATGCGAAAGAATGAGCCTGATGAGAGCAAATCACAGACCTAACCTAGACCTAACATGCGTTATCCTCTAAAATATTGAGCGAAACCAGGTTTAATGGACTGTTTCAGTGTGGTACCACACTACTTCGTGATCTAAACCAGAAAAAACCCAGGATCTGTTCAACAAGTATGTGAAAAACGCGAAACTGTGAGCCTGATGAGGGCAAATCTTAGACCTAACCCAGACCTAAGATGCGTTATCCACTAAAATATTTATCCAGACCAGGTTTAATTGATTGTTTCACTGTGGTCCCACATTACTACGTGATCCAAACCAGAAAAAACTCAGGATCTGTTCAACAAGTATGTGAAAAACGCGAATGTATGAGCCCGATGAGGGCAAATCCCAGACAGATCACAAACCTAACTTGGGTTGTCCTCTAAGATATTGATGGAAACCATGTTTAATTGACTGTTTCAGTGTGGTACCACACTACTACGTGATCCAAACCAGAAAAAACCCAGGATCTGTTCAACAAGTATGTGAAAAACGCGAATGTATGAGCCCGATGAGGGCAAATCCCAGACAGATCCCAGACCTAACTTGCGTTGTCCTCTAAGATATTGATGGAAACCATGTTTAATTGACTGTTTCAGTGTTGTACTTCATTACTACGTGATGCAATCCAGAAAAAGCCCAGGATCTAGCCATCAAGTATGAGAAATATGCGAAAGACTGAGCCTGATGAGTGAAAATCCCAGGGCTAACCTAGACCTAACATGCGTTATCCTCTAAAATATTGATCGAAACCAGGTTTAATCGACTGTTTCAGTGTGGTATCACTCTACTACGTGACCCAAACCAGAAAAAACCCAGGATCTGTTCAACAAGTATGAGATATGCGAAAGTACGAGCCTGATGAGAGCAAATCCCAGACCTAACCATGACCTAACATGCGTTATCCTCTAAAATATTGATCCAAACCAGGTTTAATGGACTGTTTCAGTGTGGTACCACACTACTACGTGAACCAAACCAGAAAAAACCCAGGATCCGTTCAACAAGTATGTGAAGAATGCGAAAGTATGAGTCTGATGAGTGAAAATCCCAGGGCTAACCTAGACCTAACATGCGTTATCCTCAAAAATATTGATCGAAACCTGGTTTAATCGACTGTTTCAGTGTGGTACCACATTACTATGTGATCCAAACCAGAAAATAACCCAGGATCTGTTCAACGAGTATGTGAAGTGTGCGAAAGTATGAGTCTGATGAGGTCAAATCCCAGACCAATCCCAGACTTAACTTGCGTTATCCTCTAAAATATTGATCGAAACCAGGTTTAATCGACTGTTTCAGTGTGGTACCACATTACTACGTGATCCAAACCAGAAAAAACCCAGGATCAGTTCAACAAGTATGTGAAGAATGCGAAAGTATGAGTCTGATGAGTGAAAATCCCAGGGCTAACCTAGACCTAACATGCGTTATCCTCTAAAATATTGATCGAAACCAGGTTTAATTGACCGTTTCAGTGTGGTACCACATTACTACGTGATCCAAACCAGAAAAAACCCAGGATGCGTTCAACAAGTATGTGAAGAATGCGAAAGTATGAGTCTGATCAGTGAAAATCTCAGGCCTTACCTAGACCTAACTTGCGTTGGCCTCTAAAATATTGATGGAAACCAGGTTTCATTGACTGTTTCAGTGTGGTACGACATTACTACGTGATGCAATCCAGAAAAAGCCCAGGATCTAGCCATCAAGTATGAGAAATATGCGAAAGAATGAGCCTGATGAGAGCAAATCACAGACCTAACCTAGACCTAACATGCGTTATCCTCTAAAATATTGAGCGAAACCAGGTTTAATGGACTGTTTCAGTGTGGTACCACACTACTTCGTGATCTAAACCAGAAAAAACCCAGGATCTGTTCAACAAGTATGTGAAAAACGCGAAACTGTGAGCCTGATGAGGGCAAATCTTAGACCTAACCCAGACCTAAGATGCGTTATCCACTAAAATATTTATCCAGACCAGGTTTAATTGATTGTTTCACTGTGGTCCCACATTACTACGTGATCCAAACCAGAAAAAACTCAGGATCTGTTCAACAAGTATGTGAAAAACGCGAATGTATGAGCCCGATGAGGGCAAATCCCAGACAGATCACAAACCTAACTTGGGTTGTCCTCTAAGATATTGATGGAAACCATGTTTAATTGACTGTTTCAGTGTGGTACCACACTACTACGTGATCCAAACCAGAAAAAACCCAGGATCTGTTCAACAAGTATGTGAAAAACGCGAATGTATGAGCCCGATGAGGGCAAATCCCAGACAGATCCCAGACCTAACTTGCGTTGTCCTCTAAGATATTGATGGAAACCATGTTTAATTGACTGTTTCAGTGTTGTACTTCATTACTACGTGATGCAATCCAGAAAAAGCCCAGGATCTAGCCATCAAGTATGAGAAATATGCGAAAGAATGAGCCTGATGAGAGCAAATCCCAGACCTAACCTAGACCTAACATGAATTATTCTCTAAAATATTGATCGAAACCAGGTTTAATTGACTGTTTCAGAGTGGTCCCACATTACTACGTGATCCAAACCAGAAAAAACCCAGGATCCGTTCAACAAGTATGTGAAGAATGCGAAAGTATGAGTCTGATGAGTGAAAATCCCAGGCCTAACCTAGACCTAACATGCGTTATCCTCAAAAATATTGATCGAAACCTGGTTTAATCGACAGTTTCAGTGCGGTACCACATTACTACCTGATCCAAACCAGAAAAAACCCAGGATCAGTTCAACAGGTATGTGAAGAATGCGAAAGTATGAGCCTGATGAGTGAAAATCCCAGGGCTAACCTAGACCTAACATGCGTTATCCTCTAAAATATTGATCGAAACCAGGTTTAATCGACTGCTTCAGTGTGGTATCACACTACTACGTGACCCAAACCAGAAAAAACCCAGGATCTGTTCAACAAGTATGTGAAAAACGCGAAAGTATGAGCCTGACGAGGGCAAATCCCAGACCTATCCCAGACCTAACTTGCGTTATCCTCTAAACTATTGATCGAAACCAGGTTTTATCGACTATTTCAGTGTGGTACCACATTACTACGTGATCCAATCCAGAAAAATACCCAGGATCTGTTCAACAAGTATGTGAAAAATGCGAAAATATGACCCTGATGAGGGCAAATCCCAGACCTATCCCAGACCTAACTTGCGTTATCCTCTATAATATTGATCGAAACTAGGTTTAATTTACTGTTTCAGTGTCGTACCACAATACTACGTGATCCAATCCTGAAAAAGCCCAGTATCTAGCCATGAAGTATGAGAAATATGCGAAATTATGAGCCTGATGAGGGCTAATCCTAGACCTAACCCAGATCTAACATGCGTTATCCTCTGAAATATTTATCAAGACCAGGTTTAATTGAATGTTTCAGTGTGGTACCACATTACTACGTGATCCAATCCAGAAAAATACCCAGGATCTGTTCAACAAGTATGTGAAAAATGCGAAAATATGACCCTGATGAGGGCAAATCCCAGACCTATCCCAGACCTAACTTGCGTTATCCTCTAAAATATTTATCAAGACCAGGTTTAATTGAATGTTTCAGTGTGGTACCACATTACTACGTGATCCTAACCTGAAAAAACCGAGGATCTGTTCAACAAGTATGTGGAGAATGCGAAAGTATGTGTCTGATGAGGGCAAATCCCAGGCCTAACCTAGACAGAACATGCGTTATCCTCTAAAATATTGATCGAAACCAGGTTTAATGGACTGTTTCAGTGTGCTACCACATTACTACGTGATCCAAACCAGAAAAAGCCAGGGATCTGATCAACAAGTATGTGAAAAACGCGAATGTATGAGCCCGATGAGGGCAAATCCCAGACAGATCACAAACCTAACTTGGGTTGTCCTCTAAGATATTGATGGAAACCATGTTTAATTGACTGTTTCAGTGTGGTACCACACTACTACGTGATCCAAACCAGAAAAAACCCAGGATCTGTTCAACAAGTATGTGAAAAACGCGAATGTATGAGCCCGATGAGGGCAAATCCCAGACAGATCCCAGACCTAACTTGCGTTGTCCTCTAAGATATTGATGGAAACCATGTTTAATTGACTGTTTCAGTGTTGTACTTCATTACTACGTGATGCAATCCAGAAAAAGCCCAGGATCTAGCCATCAAGTATGAGAAATATGCGAAAGACTCAGCCTGATGAGTGAAAATCCCAGGGCTAACCTAGACCTAACATGCGTTATCCTCTAAATTATTGATCGAAACCAGGTTTAATCGACTGCTTCAGTGTGGTATCACACTACTACGTGACCCAAACCAGAAAAAACCCAGGATCTGTTCAACAAGTATGAGATATGCGAAAGTACGAGCCTGATGAGAGCAAATCCCAGACCTAACCATGACCTAACATGCGTTATCCTCTAAAATATTGATCCAAACCAGGTTTAATGGACTGTTTCAGTGTGGTACCACACTACTACGTGAACCAAACCAGAAAAAACCCAGGATCCGTTCAACAAGTATGTGAAGAATGCGAAAGTATGAGTCTGATGAGTGAAAATCCCAGGGCTAACCTAGACCTAACATGCGTTATCCTCAAAAATATTGATCGAAACCTGGTTTAATCGACTGTTTCAGTGTGGTACCACATTACTATGTGATCCAAACCAGAAAATAACCCAGGATCTGTTCAACGAGTATGTGAAGTGTGCGAAAGTATGAGTCTGATGAGGTCAAATCCCAGACCAATCCCAGACTTAACTTGCGTTATCCACTAAAATATTGATCGAAACCAGGTTTAATCGACTGTTTCAGTGTGGTACCACATTACTACGTGATCCAAACCAGAAAAAACCCAGGATCAGTTCAACAAGTATGTGAAGAATGCGAAAGTATGAGTCTGATGAGTGAAAATCCCAGGGCTAACCTAGACCTAACATGCGTTATCCTCTAAAATATTGATCGAAACCTGGTTTAATCGACAGTTTCAGTGTGGTACCACATTACTACCTGATCCAAACCAGAAAAAACCCAGGATCAGTTCAACAGGTATGTGAAGAATGCGAAAGTATGAGCCTGATGAGTGAAAATCCCAGGGCTAACCTAGACCTAACATGCGTTATCCTCTAAAATATTGATCGAAACCAGGTTTAATCGACTGCTTCAGTGTGGTATCACACTACTACGTGACCCAAACCAGAAAAAACCCAGGATCTGTTCATAAGTATGTGAAAAACGCGAAAGTATGAGCCTGACGAGGGCAAATCCCAGACCTATCCCAGACCTAACTTGCGTTATCCTCTAAACTATTGATCGAAACCAGGTTTTATCGACTATTTCAGTGTGGTACCACATTACTACGTGATCCAATCCAGAAAAATACCCAGGATCTGTTCAACAAGTATGTGAAAAATGCGAAAATATGACCCTGATGAGGGCAAATCCCAGACCTATCCCAGACCTAACTTGCGTTATCCTCTATAATATTGATCGAAACTAGGTTTAATTTACTGTTTCAGTGTCGTACCACAATACTACGTGATCCAATCCTGAAAAAGCCCAGTATCTAGCCATGAAGTATGAGAAATATGCGAAATTGTGAGCCTGATGAGGGCTAATCCTAGACCTAACCCAGATCTAACATGCGTTATCCTCTGAAATATTTATCAAGACCAGGTTTAATTGAATGTTTCAGTGTGGTACCACAATACTACGGGATCCAAACCAGAAAAAGCCCAGAATCTGGCCACCGAGTATGAGAAATATGCGAAAGTACGAGCCTGATCGGGGCAAATCCCAGACCTATCCCAGACCTAACTTGCGTTGTCCTCTAAAATATTTATCAAGACCAGGTTTAATTGAATGTTTCAGTGTGGTACCACATTACTACGTGATCCAAACCTGAAAAAACCCAGGATCTCATCAACAAGTATGTGAAGAACGCGAAAATATGACCCTGATGAGGGCAAATCCCAGACCTAGCTTGCGTTGTCCTCTAAAATATTGATGGAAACCAGGTTTAATTGACTGTTTCAGTGTGGTACCACATTACTACGTGATCCAATCCAGAAAAAGCCCTGGATCTAGCCATCAAGTATGAGTAATATGCGAAAGTATGAGCCTGATGGGGGCTAATCCTAGACCTAACCCAGACCTAACATGCGTTATCCTCTAAAATATTTATCAAGACCAGGTTTAATTGAATGTTTCAGTGTGGTACCACATTACTACGTGATCCTAACCTGAAAAAACCGAGGATCTGTTCAACAAGTATGTGGAGATTGCGAAAGTATGTGTCTGATGAGGGCAAATCCCAGGCCTAACCTAGACAGAACATGCGTTATCCTCTAAAATATTGATCGAAACCAGGTTTAATGGACTGTTTCAGTGTGCTACCACATTACTACGTGATCCAAACCAGAAAAAAACCCAGGATCTGTACAACAAGTATGTGAAGAACGCGGAAATATGACCCTGATGAGGGCAAATCCCAGACCTATACCAGACCTAACTTGCGTTGTCCTCTAAAATATTGATGGAAACCAGGTTTAATTGACTGTTTCAGTGTGCTACCACATTGCTACGTGATCCAAACCAGAAAAATACCCAGGCTCTGTTCAACAAGTATGTGAAGAACGCGAAAATATGAACCTGATGAGGGCAAATCCCAGGCCTAACCTAGACAGAACATGCGTTATCCTCTAAAATATTGATCGAAACCAGGTTTAATGGACTGTTTCAGTGTGCTCCCACATTACTACGTGATCCAAACCAGAAAAAGCCAGGGATCTGATCAACAAGTATGTGAAAATGCGAAAATATGACCCTGGTGAGGGCAAATCCCAGACCTATCCCAGACCTAATTTGCGTTTTCCTCTAAAATATTGATCGAAACTAGGTTTAATTTACTGCTTCAGAGTGGTACCACATTACTACGTGATCCAATCCAGAAAAAGCCCAGGATCTAGCCATGAAGTATGAGAAATATGCGAAATTATGAGCCAGATTAGGGCAAATCCTAGACATAACACAGATCTAACATGCGTTATCCTCTAAAATATATATCAAGACCTGGATTAATTGAATGTTTCAGTGTGGTACCACAATACTACGGGATCGAAACCAGAAAAAGCCCAGAATCTGGCCTCCAAGTATGAGAAATATGCGAAAGTACGAGCCTGATCATGGCAAATCCCAGACCTATCCCAGACCTAACTTGCTTTGTCCTGTAAAATATTGATCGAAACCAGGTTTAATGGACTGTTTCAGTGTGGTACCACATTACTACGTGATCCAAAACAGAAAAAACACAGGATCTGTTCAACAAGTATGTGAAAAACGCGAAACTATGAGCCTGATGAGGGCAAATCCCAGACCTATCCCAGCCCCAACATGCGTTATCCTCTAAAACATTTATCAAGACCAGGTTTAATTGAATGTTTCAGTGTGGTACCACATTACTACGTGATCCAAACCACAAAAAACCCTGGATTCGTTCAACAAGTATGTGACGAATGCGAAAGTATGTGTCTGATGAGGGCAAATCCGTGGCCTAACCTAGATCTAACATGCGTTATCCTCAAAAATATTGATCGAATCCAGGTTTAATGGACTGTTTCAGTGTGATACCACATCACTACGTGATCCAAACCAGAAAAATACCCAGGTTCCGTTCAACAAGTATGTGAAGAATGCGAAAGTATGTGTCTGATGAGGGAAAATCCCAGGCCAAACCTAGACCTCACATGGGTTATCCTCTAAAATATTGATCGAAACCAGGTTTAATGGACTGTTTCAGTGTGGTACCACATTTCTACGTGATCCAAACCAGAAAAAACCCAGGATCTGTTCAACAAGTATGTGGAAACTGCGAAAGTATGTGTCTGATGAGGGCAAATCACAGGCCTAACCTAGACATAACATGCGTTATCCTCTAAAATATTGATCGAAACCAGGTTTAATGGACTCTTTCAGTGTGGTACCACATTACTACGGGATCCAAACCAGAAAAAGCACAGAATCTGGTCATCAAGTATGAGAAATTTGCGAAAGTACGAGCTCCATGAGAGCAAATCCCAGACCTAACCTAGTCCTAACATGAGTTATTCTCAAAAATATTGATCGAAAGCAGGTTTAATCGACAGTTTCAGTGAGGTACCACATTACTACGTGATCCAAACCAGAAAAAACCCAGGATACGTTCAACAAGTGTGTGAAGAATGCGTAAGTATGTGTCTGATGAGGGAAAATCCGAGGCCTAACCTAGACCTATCATGCGTTACCCTCAAAAATATTTATCAGTACCAGGTTTAATTTAATGTTTCAGTGTGGTACCACATTTCTACGTGATCTAAACCAGAAAAAACCCAGGATCTGTTCAACAAGTATGAGATATGCGAAAGTACGAGCCTGATGAGAGCAAATCCCAGACCTAACCATGACCTAACATGCGTTATCCTCTAAAATATTGATCCAAACCAGGTTTAATGGACTGTTTCAGTGTGGTACCACACTACTACGTGAACCAAACCAGAAAAAACCCAGGATCCGTTCAACAAGTATGTGAAGAATGCGAAAGTATGAGTCTGATGAGTGAAAATCCCAGGGCTAACCTAGTCCTAACATGCGTTATCCTCTAAAATATTGATCGAAACCAGGTTTAATCGACTGTTTCAGTGTGGTATCACACTACTACGTGACCCAGACCAGAAAAAACCCAGGATCAGTTCAACAAGTATGTGAAAAACGCGAAAGTATGAGCCTGACGAGGGCAAATCCCAGACATATCCCAGACCTAACTTGCGTTGTCCGCTAAGATATTGATGGAAACCATGTTTAATTGACTGTTTCAGTGTTGTACTTCATTACTACGTGATGCAATCCAGAAAAAGCCCAGGATCTAGCCATCTAGTATGAGAAATATGCGAAAGAATGAGCCTGGTGAGAGCAAATCCCAGACCTAACCTAGACCTAACATGAATTATTCTCTGAAATATTGATCGAAACCAGGCTTAATTGACTGTTTCAGTGTGGTCCCACATAAGTACGTGATCCAAACCAGAAAAAACCCAGGATCCGTTCAACAAGTATGTGAAGAATGCGAAAGTATGAGTCTGATGAGTGAAAATCCCAGGGCTAACCTAGACCTAACATGCGTTATCCTCTAAAATATTGATCGAAACCAGGTTTAATCGACTGTTTCAGTGTGGTATCACACTACTACGTGACCCAAACCAGAAAAAACCCAGGATCTGTTCAACAAGTATGTGAAAAACCCGAAAGTATGAGCCTGATGAGTGAAAATCCCAGGGCTAACCTAGACCTAACATGCGTTATCCTCTAAAATATTGATCGAAACCAGGTTTAATCGACTGCTTCTGTGTGGTATCACACTACTACGTGACCCAAACCAGAAAAAACCCAGGATCTGTTCAACAAGTATGTGAATAACGCGAAAGTATGAGCCTGACGAGGGCAGAGCCCAGACCTAACTTGCGTTATCCTCTAAAATATTGATCGAAACCAGGTTTAATTGACCGTTTCAGTGTGGTACCACATTACTACGTGATCCAAACCAGAAAAAACCCAGGATCCGTTCAACAAGTATGTGAACAATGCGAAAGTATGAGTCTGATCAATGGAAAATCTCAGGCCTTACCTAGACCTAACTTGCGTTGTCCTCTAAAATATTGATGGAAACCAGGTTCCATTGACTGTTTCAGTGTGGTACTACATTACTACGTAATGCAATCCAGAAATAGCCCAGGATCTAGCCATCAAGTATGAGAAATATGCGAAAGAATGAGCCTGATGAGAGCAAATCCCAGACCTAACCTAGACCTAACATGCGTTATCCTCTAAAATATTGATCGAAACCAGGTTTAATCGACTGTTTCAGTGTGGTATCACACTACTACGTGACCCAAACCAGAAAAAACCTAGGATCTGTTCAACAAGTATGTGAAAAACCCGAAAGTATGAGCCTGATGAGTGAAAATCCCAGGGCTAACCTAGACCTAACATGCGTTATCCTCTAAAATATTGATCGAAACCAGGTTTAATCGACTGCTTCTGTGTGGTATCACACTACTACGTGACCCAAACCAGAAAAAACCCAGGATCTGTTCAACAAGTATGTGAATAACGCGAAAGTATGAGCCTGACGAGGGCAGATCCCAGACCTAACTTGCGTTATCCTCTAAAATATTGATCGAAACCAGGTTTAATTGACCGTTTCAGTGTGGTACCACATTACTACGTGATCCAAACCAGAAAAAACCCAGGATCCGTTCAACAAGTATGTGAACAATGCGAAAGTATGAGTCTGATCAATGGAAAATCTCAGGCCTTACCTAGACCTAACTTGCGTTGTCCTCTAAAATATTGATGGAAACCAGGTTCCATTGACTGTTTCAGTGTGGTACTACATTACTACGTAATGCAATCCAGAAAAAGCCCAGGATCTAGCCATCAAGTATGAGAAATATGCGAAAGAATGAGCCTGATGAGAGCAAATCCCAGACCTAACCTAGACCTAACATGCGCTATCCTCTAAAATATTGAGCGAAACCAGGTTTAATGGACTGTTTCAGTGTGGTATCACACTACTACGTGACCCAAACCAGAAAAAATCCAGGATCTGTTCAACAAGTATGTGAAAAACGCGAAAGTATGAGTCTGATGAGTGAAAATCCCCGACCTAACCTAGACCTAACATGCGTTATCCTCTAAAATATTGATCCAAACAAGGTTTAATGGACTGTTTCAGTGTGGTACCACACTACTACGTGATCCAAACCAGAAAAAACCCAGGATCTGTTCAACAAGTATGTGAAAAACGCGAATGTATGAGTCTGATGAGTGAAAATCCCAGGGCTAACCTAGTCCTAACATGCGTTATCCTCTAAAATATTGATCGAAACCAGGTTTAATCGACTGTTTCAGTGTGGTATCACACTACTACGTGACCCAGACCAGAAAAAACCCAGGATCAGTTCAACAAGTATGTGAAAAACGCGAAAGTATGAGCCTGACGAGGGCAAATCCCAGACCTATCCCAGACCTAACTTGCGTTATCCTCTAAAATATTGATCGAAACCAGGTTTAATTGACCGTTTCAGTGTGGTACCACATTACTACGTGATCCAAACCAGAAAAAACCCAGGATCCGTTCAACAAGTATGTGAAGAATGCGAAAGTATGAGTCTGATCAATGGAAAATCTCAGGCCTTACCTAGACCTAACTTGCGTTGTCCTCTAAAATATTGATGGAAACCAGGTTCCATTGACTGTTTCAGTGTGGTACTACATTACTACGTGATGCAATCCAGAAAAAGCCCAGGATCTAGCCATCAAGTATGAGAAATATGCGAAAGAATGAGCCTGATGAGAGCAAATCCCAGACCTAACCTAGACCTAACATGCGTTATCCTCTAAAATATTGAGCGAAACCAGGTTTAATGGACTGTTTCAGTGTGGTATCACACTACTACGTGACCCAAACCAGAAAAAACCCAGGATCTGTTCAACAAGTATGTGAAAAACACGGAAGTATGAGCCTGATGAGGTCAAATCCCAGACCAATCCCAGACTTAACTTGCGTTATCCTCTAAAATATTGATCGAAACCAGGTTTAATCGACTGTTTCAGTGTGGTATCACACTACTACGTGACCCAAACCAGAAAAAACCCAGGATCTGTTCAACAAGTATGTGAAAAACGCGAAAGTATGAGCCTGATGAGGGCAAATCCTAGACCTAACCCAGACCTAACATGCGTTATCCTCTAGAATACTTATCAAGACCAGGCTTAATTGATTGTTTCAGTGTGGTCCCACATTACTACGTGATCCAAACCAGAAAAAACTCAGGATCCGTTCAACAAGTATGTGTAGAATGCGAAAGTATGAGTCTGATGAGTGAAAATCCCAGACCTAACCTAGACCTAACATGCCTTATCCTCAAAAATATTGATCGAAACCTGGTTTAATCGACTGTTTCAGTGTGGTACCACATTACTATGTGATCCAAACCAGAAAATAACCCAGGATCTGTTCAACGAGTATGTGAAGTGTGCGAAAGTATGAGTCTGATGAGGTCAAATCCCAGACCAATCCCAGACTTAACTTGCGTTATCCCCTAAAATATTGATCGAAACCAGGTTTAATCGACTGTTTCAGTGTGGTACCACATTACTACGTGATCCAAACCAGAAAAAACCCAGGATCAGTTCAACAAGTATGTGAAGAATGCGAAAGTATGAGTCTGATGAGTGAAAATCCCAGGGCTAACCTAGACCTAACATGCGTTATCCTCTAAAATATTGATCGAAGCCAGGTTTAATCGACTGTTTCAGTGTGGTACCACATTACTACGTGATCCAAACCAGAAAAAACCCAGGATCAGTTCAACAAGTATGTGAAGAATGCGAAAGTATGAGTCTGATGAGTGAAAATCCCAGGGCTAACCTAGACCTAACATGCGTTATCCTCTAAAATATTGATCGAAGCCAGGTTTAATCGACTGTTTCAGTGTGGTACCACATTACTACGTGATCCAAACCAGAAAAAACCCAGGATCAGTTCAACAAGTATGTGAAAAACGCGAATGTATGAGCCTGATGAGGGCAAATCCCAGAACTATCCCTGACCTAACTTGCGTTATCCTCTAAAATATTGATCGAAACCAGGTTTAATTGACAGTTTCAGTGTGGTACCACATTACTACGTGATCCAAACCAGAAAAAACCCAGGGTGCGTTTAACAAGTATGTGAAGAATGCGATAGTATGAGTCTGATCAGTGAAAATCTCAGGCCTTACCTAGACCTAACTTGCGTTGCCCCTAAAATATAGATGGAAACCAGGTTTCATTGACTGATTCAGTGTGGTACTACATTACTACGTGATGCAATCCAGAAAAAGCCCAGGATCTAGCCATCAAGTATGAGAAATATGCGAAAGAATGAGCCTGATGAGAGCAAATCCCAGACCTAACCTAGACCTAACATGCGTTATCCTCTCAAATATTGAGCGAAACCAGGTTTAATGGACTGTTTCTGTGTTGTACCACACTACTTCGTGATCCAAACCAGAAAACACCCAGGATCTGTTCAACAAGTATGTGAAAAACGCGAAACTGTGAGCCTGATGAGGGCAAATCTTAGACCTAACCCAGACCTAAGATGCGTTATCCACTAAAATATTTATCCAGACCAGGTTCCATTGAATGTTTCAGTGTGGTACCACTTTACTACGTGATCCAATCCAGAAATAGCCCAGGATCTAGCCATGCAGTATGAGAAATATGGGAAAGTAAGAGCCTGATGAGGGCAAATCCTAGACCTATCCCAGACCTAACTTGCGTTATCGTCTAAAATATTGATCGAAACAAGGTTTAATTGACTGTTTCAGCGTGGTACCACATTACTACGTGATACAATCCAGAAACAGCCCAGGATCTAGCTAAGAAGTATGAGAAATATGCGAAAGTATGAGCCTGATGAGGGCAAATCCTAGACCTAACCCAGACCTAACATGCGTTATCCTCTAAAATACTTATCAAGACCAGGTTTAATTGATTGTTTCAGTGTGGTCCCACATTACTACGTGATCCAAACCAGAAAAAACCCAGGATCCGTTCAACAAGTATGTGAAGAATGCGAAAGTATGAGTCTGATGAGTGAAACTCCCCGACCTAACCTAGACCTAACATGCGTTATCCTCTAAAATATTAATCCAAACCAGGTTTAATAGACTGTTTCAGTGTGGTACCACACTACTACGTGATCCAAACCAGAAAAAACCCAGGATCTGTTCAACAAGTATGTGAAAAACGCGAATGTATGAGCCCGATGAGGGCAAATCCCAGACATATCCCAGACCTAACTTGCGTTGTCCGCTAAGATATTGATGGAAACCATGTTTAATTGACTGTTTCAGTGTTGTACTTCATTACTACGTGATGCAATCCAGAAAAAGCCCAGGATCTAGCCATCTAGTATGAGAAATATGCGAAAGAATGAGCCTGATGAGAGCAAATTCCAGACCTAACCTAGACCTAACATGAATTATTCTCTGAAATATTGATCGAAACCAGGTTTAATTGACTGTTTCAGTGTGGTCCCACATTACTACGTGATCCAAACCAGAGAAAACCCAGGATCCGTTCAACAAGTATGTGAAGAATGCGAAAGTATGAGTCTGATGAGTGAAAATCCCAGGGCTAACCTAGACCTAACATGCGTTATCCTCAAAAATATTGATCCAAACCAGGTTTAATAGACCGTTTCAGTGTGGTACCACATTACTACGTGATACAATCCAGAAACAGCCCAGGATCTACCTAAGAAGTATGAGAAATATGCGAAAGTATGAGCCTGATGAGGGCAAATCCTAGACCTAACCCAGACCTAACATGCGTTATCCTCTAAAATACTTATCAAGACCAGGTTTAATTGATTGTTTCAGTGTGGTCCCACATTACTACCTGATCCAAACCAGAAAAAACCCAGGATCCGTTCAACAAGTATGTGAAGAATGCGAAAGTATGAGTCTGATGAGTGAAAATCCCAGGGCTAACCTAGACCTAACATGCGTTATCCTCAAAAATATTGATCCAAACCAGGTTTAATAGACTGTTTCAGTGTGGTACCACACTACTACGTGATCCAAACCAGAAAAAACCCAGGATCTGTTCAACGAGTATGTGAAGTGTGCGAAAGTATGAGTCTGATGAGGTCAAATCCCAGACCAATCCCAGACTTAACTTGCGTTATCCTCTAAAATATTGATCGAAACCAGGTTTAATCGACTGTTTCAGTGTGGTACCACATTACTACGTGATCCAAACCAGAAAAAACCCAGGATCAGTTCAACAAGTATGTGAAGAATGCGAAAGTATGAGTCTGATGAGTGAAAATCCCAGGGCTAACCTAGACCTAACATGCGTTATCCTCTAAAATATTGATCGAAACCAGGTTTAATTGACCGTTTCAGTGTGGTACCACATTACTACGTGATACAATCCAGAAACAGCCCAGGATCTACCTAAGAAGTATGAGAAATATGCGAAAGTATGAGCCTGATGAGGGCAAATCCTAGACCTAACCCAGACCTAACATGCGTTATCCTCTAAAATACTTATCAAGACCAGGTTTAATTGATTGTTTCAGTGTGGTCCCACATTACTACCTGATCCAAACCAGAAAAAACCCAGGATCCGTTCAACAAGTATGTGTAGAATGCGAAAGTATGAGTCTGATGAGTGAAAATCCCAGACCTAACCTAGACCTAACATGCCTTATCCTCTAAAATATTGATCCAAACCAGGTTTAATAGACTGTTTCAGTGTGGTACCACACTACTACGTGATCCAAACCAGAAAAAACCCAGGATCTGTTCAACAAGTATGTGAAAAACGCGAATGTATGAGCCCGATGAGGGCAAATCCCAGACATATCCCAGACCTAACTTGCGTTGTCCGCTAAGATATTGATGGAAACCATGTTTAATTGACTGTTTCAGTGTTGTACTTCATTACTACGTGATGCAATCCAGAAAAAGCCCAGGATCTAGCCATCTAGTATGAGAAATATGCGAAAGAATGAGCCTGATGAGAGCAAATTCCAGACCTAACCTAGACCTAACATGAATTATTCTCTGAAATATTGATCGAAACCAGGTTTAATTGACTGTTTCAGTGTGGTCCCACATTACTACGTGATCCAAACCAGAGAAAACCCAGGATCCGTTCAACAAGTATGTGAAGAATGCGAAAGTATGAGTCTGATGAGTGAAAATCCCAGGGCTAACCTAGACCTAACATGCGTTATCCTCAAAAATATTGATCCAAACCAGGTTTAATAGACTGTTTCAGTGTGGTACCACACTACTACGTGATCCAAACCAGAAAAAACCCAGGATCTGTTCAACGAGTATGTGAAGTGTGCGAAAGTATGAGTCTGATGAGGTCAAATCCCAGACCAATCCCAGACTTAACTTGCGTTATCCTCTAAAATATTGATCGAAACCAGGTTTAATCGACTGTTTCAGTGTGGTACCACATTACTACGTGATCCAAACCAGAAAAAACCCAGGATCAGTTCAACAAGTATGTGAAGAATGCGAAAGTATGAGTCTGATGAGTGAAAATCCCAGGGCTAACCTAGACCTAACATGCGTTATCCTCTAAAATATTGATCGAAACCAGGTTTAATTGACCGTTTCAGTGTGGTACCACATTACTACGTGATACAATCCAGAAACAGCCCAGGATCTACCTAAGAAGTATGAGAAATATGCGAAAGTATGAGCCTGATGAGGGCAAATCCTAGACCTAACCCAGACCTAACATGCGTTATCCTCTAAAATACTTATCAAGACCAGGTTTAATTGATTGTTTCAGTGTGGTCCCACATTACTACCTGATCCAAACCAGAAAAAACCCAGGATCCGTTCAACAAGTATGTGTAGAATGCGAAAGTATGAGTCTGATGAGTGAAAATCCCAGACCTAACCTAGACCTAACATGCCTTATCCTCTAAAATATTGATCCAAACCAGGTTTAATAGACTGTTTCAGTGTGGTACCACACTACTACGTGATCCAAACCAGAAAAAACCCAGGATCTGTTCAACAAGTATGTGAAAAACGCGAATGTATGAGCCCGATGAGGGCAAATCCCAGACATATCCCAGACCTAACTTGCGTTGTCCGCTAAGATATTGATGGAAACCATGTTTAATTGACTGTTTCAGTGTTGTACTTCATTACTACGTGATGCAATCCAGAAAAAGCCCAGGATCTAGCCATCTAGTATGAGAAATATGCGAAAGAATGAGCCTGATAAGAGCAAATCCCAGACCTAACCTAGACCTAACATGAATTATTCTCTGAAATATTGATCGAAACCAGGTTTAATTGACTGTTTCAGTGTGGTCCCACATTACTACGTGATCCAAACCAGAAAAAACCCAGGATCCGTTCAACAAGTATGTGAAGAATGCGAAAGTATGAGTCTGATGAGTGAAAATCCCAGGGCTAACCTAGACCTAACATGCGTTATCCTCTAAAATATTGATCGAAACCAGGTTTAATTGACCGTTTCAGTGTGGTACCACATTACTACGTGATCCAAACCAGAAAAAACCCAGGATGCGTTCAACAAGTATGTGAAGAATGCGAAAGTATGAGTCTGATCAGTGAAAATCTCAGGCCTTACCTAGACCTAACTTGCGTTGTCCTCTAAAATATTGATGGAAACCAGGTTTCATTGACTGTTTCAGTGTGGTACTACATTACTACGTGATGCAATCCAGAAAAAGCCCAGGATCTAGCCATCAAGTATGAGAAATATGCGAAAGAATGAGCCTGATGAGAGCAAATCCCAGACCTAACCTAGACCTAACATGCGTTATCCTCTAAAATATTGAGCGAAACCAGGTTTAATGGACTGTTTCAGTGTGGTACCACACTACTTCGTGATCCAAACCAGAAAAAACCCAGGATCTGTTCAACAAGTATGTGAAAAACGCGAAACTGTGAGCCTGATGAGGGCAAATCTTAGACCTAACCCAGACCTAAGATGCGTTATCCACTAAAATATTTATCCAGACCAGGTTCCATTGAATGTTTCAGTGTGGTACCACTTTACTACGTGATCCAATCCAGAAATAGCGCAGGATCTAGCCATGAAATATGAGAAATATGGGAAAGCAAGAGCCTGATGAGGGCAAAACCTCGACCTATCCCAGACCAAACTTGCGTTATCCTCTAAAATATTTTATCGGAACAAGGTTTAATTGACTGTTTCAGCGTGGTACCACATTACTACGTAATACAATCCAGAAACAGCCCAGGATCTAGTCATGAAGTATGAGAAATATGCGAAAGTATGAGCCTGATGAGGGCAAATCCTAGACCTAACCCAGACCTAACATGCGTTATCCTCTAAAATACTTATCAAGACCAGGTTTAATTGATTGTTTCAGTGTGGTCCCACATTACTACGTGATCCAAACCAGAAAAAACTCAGGATCCGTTCAACAAGTATGTGTAGAATGCGAAAGTATGAGTCTGATGAGTGAAAATCCCCGACCTAACCTAGACCTAACATGCGTTATCCTCCAAAATATTGATCCAAACCAGGTTTAATGGACTGTTTCTGTGTGGTACCACACTACTACGTGATCCAAACCAGAAAAAACCCAGGATCTGTTCAAGAAGTATGTGAAAAACGCGAATGTATGAGCGCGATGAGGGCAAATCCCAGACAGATCCCAGACTTAACTTGCGTTATCCTCTAAAATATTGATCGAAACCAGGTTTAATCGACTGTTTCAGTGTGGTACCACATTACTACGTGATCCAAACCAGAAAAAACTCAGGATCCGTTCAACAAGTATGTGTAGAATGCGAAAGTATGAGTCTGATGGGTGAATATCCCCGACCTAACCTAGACCTAACATGCGTTATCCTCTAAAATATTGATCCAAACCAGGTTTAATCGACTGTTTCAGTGTGGTACCACATTACTACGTGATCCAAACCGGAAAAAACCCAGGATCTGTTCAACGAGTATGTGAAGTGTGCGAAAGTATGAGTCTGATGAGGTCAAATCCCAGACCAATCCCAGACTTAACATGCGTTATCCTCTAAAATATTGATCGAAACCAGGTTTAATCGACTGTTTCAGTGTGGTACCACATTACTACGTGATCCAAACCAGAAAAAACCCAGGATCAGTTCAACAAGTATGTGAAGAATGCGAAAGTATGAGTCTGATGAGTGAAAATCCCAGACCTAACCTAGACCTAACATGCGTTATCCTCAAAAATATTGATCGAAACCAGGTTTAATCGACTGTTTCAGTGTGGTAACACGTTACTACGTGATCCAAACCAGAAAAAACCCAGGATCAGTTCAACAAGTATGTGAAGAATGCGAAAGTATGAGTCTGATGAGTGAAAATCCCAGGGCTAACCTAGACCTAACATGCGTTATCCTCTAAAATATTGATCGAAACCAGGTTTAATCGACTGTTTCAGTGTGGTATCACACTACTACGTGACCGAAACCAGAAAAAACCCAGGATCTGTTCAACAAGTATGTGAAAAACGCGAAAGTATGAGCCTGATAAGGGCAAATCCTAGACCTAACTCAGACCTAACATGCGTTATCCTCTAGAATACTTATCAAGACCAGGTTTAATTGATTGTTTCAGTGTGGTCCCACATTACTACGTGATCCAATCCAGAAAAAACTCAGGATCCGTTCAACAAGTATGTGTAGAATGCGAAAGTATGAGTCTGATGAGTGAAAATCCCAGACCTAACCTAGACCTAACATGCCTCATCCTCTAAAATATTGATCCAAACCAGGTTTAATGGACCGTTTCAGTGTGGTACCACATTACTACGTGATCCAAACCAGAAAAAACCCAGGATGCGTTCAACAAGTATGTGAAGAATGCGAAAGTATGAGTCTGATCAGTGAAAATCTCAGGCCTTACCTAGACCTAACTTGCGTTGTCCTCTAAAATATTGATGGAAACCAGGTTTCATTGACTGTTTCAGTGTGGTACTACATTACTACGTGATGCAATCCAGAAAAAGCCCAGGATCTAGCCATCAAGTATGAGAAATATGCGAAAGAATGAGCCTGATGAGAGCAAATCCCAGACCTAACCTAGACCTAACATGCGTTATCCTCTAAAATATTGAGCGAAACCAGGTTTAATGGACTGTTTCAGTGTGGTACCACACTACTTCGTGATCCAAACCAGAAAAAACCCAGGATCTGTTCAACAAGTATGTGAAAAACGCGAAACTGTGAGCCTGATGAGGGCAAATCTTAGACCTAACCCAGACCTAAGATGCGTTATCCACTAAAATATTTATCCAGACCAGGTTCCATTGAATGTTTCAGTGTGGTACCACTTTACTACGTGATCCAATCCAGAAATAGCGCAGGATCTAGCCATGAAATATGAGAAATATGGGAAAGCAAGAGCCTGATGAGGGCAAAACCTCGACCTATCCCAGACCAAACTTGCGTTATCCTCTAAAATATTTTATCGGAACAAGGTTTAATTGACTGTTTCAGCGTGGTACCACATTACTACGTAATACAATCCAGAAACAGCCCAGGATCTAGTCATGAAGTATGAGAAATATGCGAAAGTATGAGCCTGATGAGGGCAAATCCTAGACCTAACCCAGACCTAACATGCGTTATCCTCTAAAATACTTATCAAGACCAGGTTTAATTGATTGTTTCAGTGTGGTCCCACATTACTACGTGATCCAAACCAGAAAAAACTCAGGATCCGTTCAACAAGTATGTGTAGAATGCGAAAGTATGAGTCTGATGAGTGAAAATCCCCGACCTAACCTAGACCTAACATGCGTTATCCTCCAAAATATTGATCCAAACCAGGTTTAATGGACTGTTTCTGTGTGGTACCACACTACTACGTGATCCAAACCAGAAAAAACCCAGGATCTGTTCAAGAAGTATGTGAAAAACGCGAATGTATGAGCGCGATGAGGGCAAATCCCAGACAGATCCCAGACTTAACTTGCGTTATCCTCTAAAATATTGATCGAAACCAGGTTTAATCGACTGTTTCAGTGTGGTACCACATTACTACGTGATCCAAACCAGAAAAAACTCAGGATCCGTTCAACAAGTATGTGTAGAATGCGAAAGTATGAGTCTGATGGGTGAATATCCCCGACCTAACCTAGACCTAACATGCGTTATCCTCTAAAATATTGATCCAAACCAGGTTTAATCGACTGTTTCAGTGTGGTACCACATTACTACGTGATCCAAACCGGAAAAAACCCAGGATCTGTTCAACGAGTATGTGAAGTGTGCGAAAGTATGAGTCTGATGAGGTCAAATCCCAGACCAATCCCAGACTTAACATGCGTTATCCTCTAAAATATTGATCGAAACCAGGTTTAATCGACTGTTTCAGTGTGGTACCACATTACTACGTGATCCAAACCAGAAAAAACCCAGGATCAGTTCAACAAGTATGTGAAGAATGCGAAAGTATGAGTCTGATGAGTGAAAATCCCAGACCTAACCTAGACCTAACATGCGTTATCCTCAAAAATATTGATCGAAACCAGGTTTAATCGACTGTTTCAGTGTGGTAACACGTTACTACGTGATCCAAACCAGAAAAAACCCAGGATCAGTTCAACAAGTATGTGAAGAATGCGAAAGTATGAGTCTGATGAGTGAAAATCCCAGGGCTAACCTAGACCTAACATGCGTTATCCTCTAAAATATTGATCGAAACCAGGTTTAATCGACTGTTTCAGTGTGGTATCACACTACTACGTGACCGAAACCAGAAAAAACCCAGGATCTGTTCAACAAGTATGTGAAAAACGCGAAAGTATGAGCCTGATAAGGGCAAATCCTAGACCTAACTCAGACCTAACATGCGTTATCCTCTAGAATACTTATCAAGACCAGGTTTAATTGATTGTTTCAGTGTGGTCCCACATTACTACGTGATCCAAACCAGAAAAAACTCAGGATCCGTTCAACAAGTATGTGTAGAATGCGAAAGTATGAGTCTGATGAGTGAAAATCCCAGACCTAACCTAGACCTAACATGCCTCATCCTCTAAAATATTGATCCAAACCAGGTTTAATGGACCGTTTCAGTGTGGTACCACATTACTACGTGATCCAAACCAGAAAAAACCCAGGATGCGTTCAACAAGTATGTGAAGAATGCGAAAGTATGAGTCTGATCAGTGAAAATCTCAGGCCTTACCTAGACCTAACTTGCGTTGTCCTCTAAAATATTGATGGAAACCAGGTTTCATTGACTGTTTCAGTGTGGTACTACATTACTACGTGATGCAATCCAGAAAAAGCCCAGGATCTAGCCATCAAGTATGAGAAATATGCGAAAGAATGAGCCTGATGAGAGCAAATCCCAGACCTAACCTAGACCTAACATGCGTTATCCTCTAAAATATTGAGCGAAACCAGGTTTAATGGACTGTTTCAGTGTGGTACCACACTACTTCGTGATCCAAACCAGAAAAAACCCAGGATCTGTTCAACAAGTATGTGAAAAACGCGAAACTGTGAGCCTGATGAGGGCAAATCTTAGACCTAACCCAGACCTAAGATGCGTTATCCACTAAAATATTTATCCAGACCAGGTTCCATTGAATGTTTCAGTGTGGTACCACTTTACTACGTGATCCAATCCAGAAATAGCGCAGGATCTAGCCATGAAATATGAGAAATATGGGAAAGCAAGAGCCTGATGAGGGCAAAACCTCGACCTATCCCAGACCAAACTTGCGTTATCCTCTAAAATATTTTATCGGAACAAGGTTTAATTGACTGTTTCAGCGTGGTACCACATTACTACGTAATACAATCCAGAAACAGCCCAGGATCTAGTCATGAAGTATGAGAAATATGCGAAAGTATGAGCCTGATGAGGGCAAATCCTAGACCTAACCCAGACCTAACATGCGTTATCCTCTAAAATACTTATCAAGACCAGGTTTAATTGATTGTTTCAGTGTGGTCCCACATTACTACGTGATCCAAACCAGAAAAAACTCAGGATCCGTTCAACAAGTATGTGTAGAATGCGAAAGTATGAGTCTGATGAGTGAAAATCCCAGACCTAACCTAGACCTAACATGCCTCATCCTCTAAAATATTGATCCAAACCAGGTTTAATGGACTGTTTCAGTGTGGTACCACACTGCTACGTGATCCAAACCAGAAAAAACCCAGGATATGTTCGACAAGTATGTGAAAAACGCGAATGTATGAGCCCGATGAAGGCTAATCCCAGACCTATCCCAGACCTAACTTGCGTTGTCCTCTAAGATATTGATGGAAACCGTGTTTAATTGACTGTTTCAGTGTTGTACTTCATTACTACGTGATGCAATCCAGAAAAAACCCAGGATTTAGCCATCAAGTATGAGAAATATGCGAAAGAATGAGCCTGATGAGAGCAAATCCCAGACCTAACCTAGACCTAACATGAATTATTCTCTAAAATATTGATCGAAACCAGGTTTAGTTGACTGTTTCAGTGTGGTCCCACATTACTACGTGACCCAATCCAGAAAAAACCCAGGATCTGTTCAACAAGTATGTGAAAAACGCGAAAGTATGATCCTGACGAGGGCAAATCCCAGACCTATCCCAGACCTAACTTGCGTTATCCTCTAAAATATTGATCGAAACCAGGTTTAATTGACCGTTTCAGTGTGGTACCACATTACTACGTGATCCAAACCAGAAAAAACCCAGGATCAGTTCAACAGGTATGTGAAGAATGCGAAAGTATGGGTCTGATGAGTGAAAATCCCAGGGCTAACCTAGACCTAACATGCGTTATCCTCTAAAATATTGATCGAAACCAGGTTTAATCGACAGTTTCAGTGTGGTATCACACTACTGCGTGACCCAAACCAGAAAAAACCCAGGATCTGTTCAACAACTACGTGAAAAACGCGAAAGTATGAGCCTGACGAGGGCAAATTCCAGACCTATCCCAGACCTAACTGGCGTTATCCTCTAAAATATTGATCGAAACCAGGTTTAATTGACCGTTTCAGTGTGGTACCACATTACTACGTGATGCAATCCAGAAAAAGCCCAGGATCTAGCCATCAAGTATGAGAAATATGCGAAAGAATGAGCCTGATGAGAGCAAATCCCAGACCTAACCTAGACCTAACATGCGTTATCCTCTAAAATATTGAGCGAAACCAGGTTTAATGGACTGTTTCAGTGTGGTATCACACTATTACGAGACCCAAACCAGAAAAAATCCAGGATCTGTTCAACAAGTATATGAAAAACGCGAATGTATGAGCCTGACGAGGGCAAATCCCAGACCTGTCCCAGACCTAACTTGCGTTATCCTCTAAAATACTTATCAAGACCAGGTTTAATTGATTGTTTCAGTGTGGTCCCACATTACTACGTGATCCAAACCAGAAAAAACCCAGGATCCGTTCCACAAGTATGTGTAGAATGCGAAAGTATGAGTCTGATGAGTGAAAATCCCAGACCTAACCTAGACCTAACATGTCTTATCCTCTAAAATATTGATCCAAACCAGGTTTAATGGACAGTTTCAGTGTGGTACCACACGACTACCTGATCCAAACCAGAAAAAACCCAGGATACGTTCAACAAGTATGTGAAGAATGCGTAAGTATGAGTCTGATGAGTGAAAATCCCCGACCTAACCTAGACCTAACATGCGTTATCCTCTAAAATATTGATCCAAACAAGGTTTAATGGACTGTTTCAGTGTGGTACCACACTACTACGTGATCCAAACCAGAAAAAACCCAGGATCTGTTCAACAAGTATGTGAAAAACGCGAATGTATGAGCCCGATGAGGGCAAATCCCAGACATATCCCAGACCTAACTTGCGTTGTCCTCTAAGATATTGATGGAAACCATGTTTAATTGACTGTTTCAGTGTTGTACTTCATTATTACGTGATGCAATCCAGAAAAAGCCCAGGATCTAGCCATCAAGTATGAGAAATATGCGAAAGAATGAGCCTGATGAGAGCAAATCCCAGACCTAACCTAGACCTAACATGAATTATTCTCTAAAATATTGATCGAAACCAGGTTTAATTGACTGTTTCAGTGTGGTCCCACATTACTACTTGATCCAAACCAGAAAAAACCCAGGATCCGTTCAACATGTATGTGAAGAATGCGAAAGTGTGAATCTGATGAGTGAAAATCCCAGGGCTAACCTAGTCCTAACATGCGATATCCTCTAAAATATTGATCGAAACCAGGTTTAATCGACTGTTTCAGTGTGGTATCACACTACTACGTGACCCAATCCGGAAAAACCCAGGATCTGTTCAACAAGTATGTGAAAAACGCGAAAGTATGAGCCTGACGAGGGCAAATCCCAGACCTATCCCAGACCTAACTTGCGTTATCCTCTAAAATATTGATCGAAACCAGGTTTAATTGACTGTTTCAGTGTGGTCCCACATTACTACGTGATCCAAACCAGAAAAAACCCAGGATCCGTTCAACAAGTATGTGAAGAATGCGAAAGTATGAGTCTGATCAATGGAAAACCTCAGGCCTTACCTAGACCTAACTTGCGTTGTCCTCTAAAATATTGATGGAAACCAGGTTTCATTGACTGTTTCAGTGTGGTACTACATTACTACGTGATGCAATCCAGAAAAAGCCCAGGATCTAGCCATCAAGTATGAGAAATATGCGAAAGAATGAGCCTGATGAGAGGAAATCCCAGACCTAACGTAGACCTAACATGCGTTATCCTCAAAAATATTGATCGAAACCAGGTTTAATCGACTGTTTCAGTGTGGTACCACGTTACTACGTGATCCAAACCAGAAAAAACCCAGGATCAGTTCAACAAGTATGTGAAGAATGCGAAAGTATGAGTCTGATGAGTGAAAATCCCAGGGCTAACCTAGACCTAACATGCGTTATCCTCTAAAATATTGATCGAAACCAGGTTTAATCGACTGTTTCAGTGTGGTATCACACTACTACGTGACCGAAACCAGAAAAAACCCAGGATCTGTTCAACAAGTATGTGAAAAACGCGAAAGTATGAGTCTGATGAGTGAAAATCCCAGACCTAACCTAGACCTAACATGCCTTATCCTCTAAAATATTGATCCAAACCAGGTTTAATGGACTGTTTCAGTGTGGTACCACACTACTACGTGATCCAAACCAGAAAAAACCCAGGATATGCTCGACAAGTATGTGAAAAACGTGAATGTATGAGCCAGATGAAGGCTAATCCCAGACATATCCCAGACCTAACTTGCGTTGTCCTCTAAGATATTGATGGAAACCATGTTTAATTGACTGTTTCAGTGTTGTACTTCATTACTACGTGATGCAATCCAGAAAAAGCCCAGGATTTAGCCATCAAGTATGAGAAATATGCGAAAGTATGAGCCTGACGAGGGCAAATCCCAGACCTATCCCAGACCTAACTTGCGTTATCCTCTAAAATATTGATCGAAACCAGGTTTAATTGACCGTTTCAGTGTGGTACAACATTACTACGTGATCCAAACCAGAAAAAACCCAGGATCAGTTCAACAGGTATGTGAAGAATGCGAAAGTATGAGTCTGATGAGTGAAAATCCCAGGGCTAACCTAGACCTAACATGCGTTATCCTCTAAAATATTGATCGAAACCAGGTTTAATCGACAGTTTCAGTGTGGTATCACACTACTACGTGACCCAAACCAGAAAAAACCCAGGATCTGTTCAACAACTACGTGAAAAACGCGAAAGTATGAGCCTGACGAGCGCAAATCCCAGACCTATCCCAGACCTAACTTGCGTTATCCTCTAAAATATTGATCGAAACCAGGTTTAATTGACCGTTTCAGTGCGGTACCACATTACTACGTGATCCAAACCAGAAAAAACCCAGGATCCGTTCACCAAGTATGTGAAGAATGCGAAAGTATGAGTCTGATCAATGGAAAATCTCAGGCCTTACCTAGACCTAACATGCGTTGTCCTCTAAAATATTGATGGAAACCAGGTTTCATTGACTGTTCCAGTGTGGTACTACATTACTACGTGATGCAATCCAGAAAAAGCCCAGGATCTAGCCATCAAGTATGAGAAATATGCGAAAGAATGAGCCTGATGAGAGCAAATCCCAGACCTAACCTAGACCTAACATGCGTTATCCTCTAAAATATTGAGCGAAACCAGGTTTAATGGACTGTTTCAGTGTGGTATCACACTACTACGTGACCCAAACCAGAAAAAATCCAGGATCTGTTCAACAAGTATATGAAAAACGCGAATGTATGAGCCTGACGAGGGCAAATCCCAGACCTGTCCCAGACCTAACTTGCGTTATCCTCTAAAATACTTATCAAGACCAGGTTTAGTTGATTGTTTCAGTGTGGTCCCACATTACTACGTGATCCAAACCAGAAAAAACCCAGGATCCGTTCAACAAGTATGTGTAGAATGCGAAAGTATGAGTCTGATGAGTGAAAATCCCGGGGCTAACCTAGACCTAACATGCGTTATCCTCTAAAATATTGATCCAAACCAGGTTTAATGGACTGTTTCAGTGTGGTACCACACTACTGCGTGACCCAAACCAGAAAAAACCCAGGATCTGTTCAACAACTACGTGAAAAACGCGAAAGTATGAGCCTGACGAGGGCAAATCCCAGACCTATCCCAGACCTAACTGGCGTTATCCTCTAAAATATTGATCGAAACCAGGTTTAATTGATTGTTTCAGTGTGGTACCACATTACTACGTGATCCAAACCAGAAAAAACCCAGGATCCGTTCAACAAGTATGTGTAGAATGCGAAAGTATGAGTCTGATGAGTGAAAATCCCCGACCTAACCTAGACCTAACATGTCTTATCCTCTAAAATATTGATCCAAACCAGGTTTAATGGACAGTTTCAGTGTGGTACCACACTACTACCTGATCCAAACCAGAAAAAACCCAGGATACGTTCAACAAGTATGTGAAGAATGCGTAAGTATGAGTCTGATGAGTGAAAATCCCCGACCTAACCTAGACCTAACATGCGTTATCCTCTAAAATATTGATCCAAACAAGGTTTAATGGACTGTTTCAGTGTGGTACCACACTACTACGTGATCCAAACCAGAAAAAACCCAGGATCTGTTCAACAAGTATGTGAAAAACGCGAATGTATGAGCCCGATGAGGGCAAATCCCAGACATATCCCAGACCTAACTTGCGTTATCCTCTAAAATATTGATCGAAACCAGGTTTAATTGACTGTTTCAGTGTGGTCCCACATTACTACGTGATCCAAACCAGAAAAAACCCAGGATCCGTTCAACAAGTATGTGAAGAATGCGAAAGTATGAGTCTGATCAATGGAAAACCTCAGGCCTTACCTAGACCTAACTTGCGTTGTCCTCTAAAATATTGATGGAAACCAGGTTTCATTGACTGTTTCAGTGTGGTACTACATTACTACGTGATGCAATCCAGAAAAAGCCCAGGATCTAGCCATCAAGTATGAGAAATATGCGAAAGAATGAGCCTGATGAGAGGAAATCCCAGACCTAACGTAGACCTAACATGCGTTATCCTCTAAAATATTGAGCGAAACCAGGTTTAATCGACTGTTTCAGTGTGGTCCCACATTACTACATGATCCAAACCAGAAAAAACCCAGGATCCGTTCAACATGTATGTGAAGAATGCGAAAGTATGAATCTGATGAGTGAAAATCCCAGGGCTAACCTAGACCTAACATGCGTTATCCTCTAAAATATTGATCGAAACCAGGTTTAATCGACAGTTTCAGTGTGGTATCACACTACTACGTGACCCAAACCAGAAAAAACCCAGGATCTGTTCAACAACTACGTGAAAAACGCGAAAGTATGAGCCTGACGAGGGCAAATCCCAGACCTATCCCAGACCTAACTTGCGTTATCCTCTAAAATATTGATCGAAACCAGGTTTAATTGACCGTTTCAGTGTGGTACCACATTACTACGTGATCCAAACCAGAAAAAACCCAGGATCCGTTCACCATGTATGTGAAGAATGCGAAAGTATGAGTCTGATCAATGGAAAATCTCAGGCCTTACCTAGACCTAACATGCGTTATCCTCTAAAATATTGAGCGAAACCAAGTTTAATGGACTGTTTCAGTGTGGTCCCACATTACTACGTGATCCAAACCAGAAAAAACCCAGGATCCGTTCAACAAGTATGTGTAGAATGCGAAAGTATGAGTCTAATGAGTGAAAATCCCAGACCTAACCTAGACCTAACATGTCTTATCCTCTAAAATATTGATCCAAACCAGGTTTAATGGACTGTTTCAGTGTGGTACCACACTACTACCTGATCCAAACCAGAAAAAACCCAGGATACGTTCAACAAGTATGTGAAGAATGCGTAAGTATGAGTCTGATGAGTGAAAATCCCCGACCTAACCTAGACCTAACATGCGTTATCCTCTAAAATATTGATCCAAACAAGGTTTAATGGACTGTTTCAGTGTGGTACCACACTACTACGTGATCCAAACCAGAAAAAACCCAGGATCTGTTCAACAAGTATGTGAAAAACGCGAATGTATGAGCCCGATGAGGGCAAATCCCAGACATATCCCAGACCTAACTTGCGTTGTCCTCTAAGATATTGATGGAAACCATGTTTAATTGACTGTTTCAGTGTTGTACTTCATTACTACGTGATGCAATCCAGAAAAAGCCCAGGATCTAGCCATCAAGTATGAGAAATATGCGAAAGAATGAGCCTGATGAGAGCAAATCCCAGACCTAACCTAGACCTAACATGAATTATTCTCTAAAATATTGATCGAAACCAGGTTTAATTGACTGTTTCAGTGTGGTCCCACATTACTACATGATCCAAACCAGAAAAAACCCAGGATCCGTTCAACATGTATGTGAAGAATGCGAAAGTATGAATCTGATGTGTGAAAATCCCAGGGCTAACCTAGTCCTAACATGCGATATCCTCTAAAATATTGATCGAAACCAGGTTTAATCGACTGTTTCAGTGTGGTATCACACTACTACGTGACCCTATCCGGAAAAACCCAGGATCTGTTCAACAAGTATGTGAAAAACGCGAAAGTATGAGCCTGACGAGTGCAAATCCCAGACCTATCCCAGACCTAACTTGCGTTATCCTCTAAAATATTGATCGAAACCAGGTTTAATTGACTGTTTCAGTGTGATCCCACATTACTACGTGATCCAAGCCAGAAAAAACCCAGGATCTGTTCAACAAGTATGTGAAAAACGCGAATCTGTGAGCCTGATGAGGGCAAATCTTAGACCTAACCCAGACCAAAGATGCGTTATCCTCTAAAATATTTATCCAGACCAGGTTTCATTGAATGTTTCAGTGTGGTACCACTTTACTACGTGATCCAATCCAGAAATAGCCCAGGATCTAGCCATGAAGTATGAGAAATATGCGAAAGTAAGAGCCTGATGAGGGCAAATCCTACACCTATCCCAGACCTAACATGCGTTATCCTCTAAAATATTGATCGAAACCAGGTTTAATTGACTGTTTCAGCGTGGTACCACATTACTACGCGACACAATCCAGAAACAGCCCAGGATCTAGCCATGAAGTATGAGAAATATGCGAAAGTATGAGCCTGATGAGGGCAAATCCTAGACCTAACCCAGACATAACATGCGTTATCCTCTAAAATATTTATCAAGAACAGGTTTAATTGATTGTCTCAGTGTGGTCCCACATTACTACGTGATCCAAACCAGAAAAAGCCCAGGATCTGTTCAACATGTATGAGAAATATGCGATAGAATGAGCCCGATGAGAGCAAATCCCAGACCTAACCTAGACCTAACATGAATTATTCTCTAAAATATTGATCGAAACCAGGTTTAATTGCCTGTTTCAGTGTGGTCCCACATTACTACGTGATCCAAACGAGAAAAAACCCAGGATCCGTTCAACAAATATGTGAAGAATGCGAAAGTATGAGTCTGATGAGTGAAAATCCCAGGGCTAACCTAGACCTAACATGCGTTATCCTCTAAAATATTGATCGAAACCTGGTTCAATCGACTGTTTCAGTGTGGTACCACATTACTATGTGATCCAAACCAGAAAATAACCCAGGATCAGTTCAACAAGTATGTGAAGAATGCGAAAGTATGAGTCTGATGAGAGAATATCCCAGACCAATCCCAGACTTAACTTGCGTTATCCTCTAAAATATTGATCGAAACCAGGTTTAATCGACTGTTTCAGTGTGGTACCACTTTACTACGTGAACCAAACCAGAAAAAACCCAGGATCAGTTCAACAAGTATGTGAAGAATGCGAAAGTATGAGCCTGATGAGAGAAAATCCCAGGGCTAACCTAGACCTAACATGCGTTATCCTCTAAAATATTGATCGAAACCAGGTATAATCGACTGTTTCAGTGTGGTACGACATTACTACGTGATCCAAACCAGAAAAAACCCAGGATCAGTTCAACAAGTATGTGAAGAATGCGAAAGTATGAGTCTGATGAGAGAAAATCCCAGGGCTAACCTAGACCTAACATGCGTTATCCTCTAAAATATTGATCGAAACCAGGTTTAATCGACTGTTTCAGTGTGGTATCACACTACTACGTGACCCAAACCAGAAAAAACCCAGGATCTGTTCAACAAGTATGTGAAAAACGCGAAAGTATGAGCCTGATGGGGGCAAATCCCAGACCTATCCCTGACCTAACTTGCGTTATCCTCTAAAATATTTACCGAAACCAGGTTTAATTGACCGTTTCAGTGTGGTACCACATTACTACGTGATCCAAACCAGAAAAAACCCAAGATCCGTTCAACAAATATGTGAAGAATGCGAAAGTATGAGTCTGATGAGTGAAAATCCCAGGGCTAACCTAGACCTAACATGCGTTATCCTCTAAAATATTTATCGAAACCAGGTTTAATTGACCGTTTCAGTGTGGTACCACATTACTACGTGATCCAAACCAGAAAAAACCCAGGATGCGTTCAACAAGTATGTGAAGAATGCGAAAGTATGAGTCTGATCAGTGAAAATCTTAGACCTAACCCAGACCTAAGATGCGTTATCCACTAAAATATTTATCCAGACCAGGTTCCATTGAATGTTTCAGTGTGGTACCACTTTACTACGTGATCCAATCCAGAAATAGCGCAGGATCTAGCCATGAAATATGAGAAATATGGGAAAGCAAGAGCCTGATGAGGGCAAAACCTCGACCTATCCCAGACCAAACTTGCGTTATCCTCTAAAATATTTTATCGGAACAAGGTTTAATTGACTGTTTCAGCGTGGTACCACATTACTACGTAATACAATCCAGAAACAGCCCAGGATCTAGTCATGAAGTATGAGAAATATGCGAAAGTATGAGCCTGATGAGGGCAAATCCTAGACCTAACCCAGACCTAACATGCGTTATCCTCTAAAATACTTATCAAGACCAGGTTTAATTGATTGTTTCAGTGTGGTCCCACATTACTACGTGATCCAAACCAGAAAAAACTCAGGATCCGTTCAACAAGTATGTGTAGAATGCGAAAGTATGAGTCTGATGAGTGAAAATCCCCGACCTAACCTAGACCTAACATGCGTTATCCTCTAAAATATTGATCGAAACCAGATTTAATCGACTGTTTCAGTGTGGTACCACATTACTACGTGATCCAAACCAGAAAAAACTCAGGATCCGTACAACAAGTATGTGTAGAATGCGAAAGTATGAGTCTGATGGGTGAATATCCCCGACCTAACCTAGACCTAACATGCGTTATCCTCTAAAATATTGATCCAAACCAGGTTTAATCGACTGTTTCAGTGTGGTACCACATTACTACGTGATCCAAACCGGAAAAAACCCAGGATCTGTTCAACGAGTATGTGAAGTGTGCGAAAGTATGAGTCTGATGAGGTCAAATCCCAGACCAATCCCAGACTTAACATGCGTTATCCTCTAAAATATTGATCGAAACCAGGTTTAATCGACTGTTTCAGTGTGGTACCACATTACTACGTGATCCAAACCAGAAAAAACCCAGGATCAGTTCAACAAGTATGTGAAGAATGCGAAAGTATGAGTCTGATGAGTGAAAATCCCAGACCTAACCTAGACCTAACATGCGTTATCCTCAAAAATATTGATCGAAACCAGGTTTAATCGACTGTTTCAGTGTGGTACCACTTTACTACGTGATCCAAACCAGAAAAAACCCAGGATCAGTTCAACAAGTATGTGAAGAATGCGAAAGTATGAGCCTGATGAGAGAAAATCCCAGGGCTAACCTAGACCTAACATGCGTTATCCTCTAAAATATTGATCGAAACCAGGTATAATCGACTGTTTCAGTGTGGTACGACATTACTACGTGATCCAAACCAGAAAAAACCCAGGATCAGTTCAACAAGTATGTGAAGAATGCGAAAGTATGAGTCTGATGAGAGAAAATCCCAGGGCTAACCTAGACCTAACATGCGTTATCCTCTAAAATATTGATCGAAACCAGGTTTAATCGACTGTTTCAGTGTGGTATCACACTACTACGTGACCCAAACCAGAAAAAACCCAGGATCTGTTCAACAAGTATGTGAAAAACGCGAAAGTATGAGCCTGATGGGGGCAAATCCCAGACCTATCCCTGACCTAACTTGCGTTATCCTCTAAAATATTTACCGAAACCAGGTTTAATTGACCGTTTCAGTGTGGTACCACATTACTACGTGATCCAAACCAGAAAAAACCCAAGATCCGTTCAACAAATATGTGAAGAATGCGAAAGTATGAGTCTGATGAGTGAAAATCCCAGACCTAACCTAGACCTAACATGCCTTATCCTCTAAAATATTGATCCAAACCAGGTTTAATGGACTGTTTCAGTGTGGTACCACACTACTACGTGATCCAAACCAGAAAAAACCCAGGATATGTTCGACAAGTATGTGAAAAACGCGAATGTATGAGCCAGATGAAGGCTAATCCCAGACATATCCCAGACCTAACTTGCGTTGTCCTCTAAGATATTGATGGAAACCATGTTTAATTGACTGTTTCAGTGTTGTACTTCATTACTACGTGATGCAATCCAGAAAAAGCCCAGGATTTAGCCATCAAGTATGAGAAATATGCGAAAGTATGAGCCTGACGAGGGCAAATCCCAGACCTATCCCAGACCTAACTTGCGTTATCCTCTAAAATATTGATCGAAACCAGGTTTAATTGACCGTTTCAGTGTGGTACCACATTACTACGTGATCCAAACCAGAAAAAACCCAGGATCAGTTCAACAGGTATGTGAAGAATGCGAAAGTATGAGTCTGATGAGTGAAAATCCCAGGGCTAACCTAGACCTAACATGCGTTATCCTCTAAAATATTGATCGAAACCAGGTTTAATCGACAGTTTCAGTGTGGTATCACACTACTACGTGACCCAAACCAGAAAAAACCCAGGATCTGTTCAACAACTACGTGAAAAACGCGAAAGTATGAGCCTGACGAGGGCAAATCCCAGACCTATCCCAGACCTAACTTGCGTTATCCTCTAAAATATTGATCGAAACCAGGTTTAATTGACCGTTTCAGTGTGGTACCACATTACTACGTGATCCAAACCAGAAAAAACCCAGGATCCGTTCACCAAGTATGTGAAGAATGCGAAAGTATGAGTCTGATCAATGGAAAATCTCAGGCCTTACCTAGACCTAACATGCGTTGTCCTCTAAAATATTGATGGAAACCAGGTTTCATTGACTGTTCCAGTGTGGTACTACATTACTACGTGATGCAATCCAGAAAAAGCCCAGGATCTAGCCATCAAGTATGAGAAATATGCGAAAGAATGAGCCTGATGAGAGCAAATCCCAGACCTAACCTAGACCTAACATGCGTTATCCTCTAAAATATTGAGCGAAACCAGGTTTAATGGACTGTTTCAGTGTGGTATCACACTACTACGTGACCCAAACCAGAAAAAATCCAGGATCTGTTCAACAAGTATATGAAAAACGCGAATGTATGAGCCTGACGAGGGCAAATCCCAGACCTGTCCCAGACCTAACTTGCGTTATCCTCTAAAATACTTATCAAGACCAGGTTTAGTTGATTGTTTCAGTGTGGTCCCACATTACTACGTGATCCAAACCAGAAAAAACCCAGGATCCGTTCAACAAGTATGTGTAGAATGCGAAAGTATGAGTCTGATGAGTGAAAATCCCAGGGCTAACCTAGACCTAACATGCGTTATCCTCTAAAATATTGATCCAAACCAGGTTTAATGGACTGTTTCAGTGTGGTACCACACTACTGCGTGACCCAAACCAGAAAAAACCCAGGATCTGTTCAACAACTACGTGAAAAACGCGAAAGTATGAGCCTGACGAGGGCAAATCCCAGACCTATCCCAGACCTAACTGGCGTTATCCTCTAAAATATTGATCGAAACCAGGTTTAATTGACCGTTTCAGTGTGGTACCACATTACTACGTGATCCAAACCAGAAAAAACCCAGGATCCGTTCAACAAGTATGTGAAGAATGCGAAAGTATGAGTCTGATCAATGGAAAATCTCAGGCCTTACCTAGACCTAACATGCGTTGTCCTCTAAAATATTGATGGAAACCAGGTTTCATTGACTGTTCCAGTGTGGTACTACATTACTACGTGATGCAATCCAGAAAAAGCCCAGGATCTAGCCATCAAGTATGAGAAATATGCGAAAGAATGAGCCTGATGAGAGCAAATCCCAGACCTAACCTAGACCTAACATGCGTTATCCTCTAAAATATTGAGCGAAACCAGGTTTAATGGACTGTTTCAGTGTGGTATCACACTACTACGTGACCCAAACCAGAAAAAATCCAGGATCTGTTCAACAAGTATATGAAAAACGCGAATGTATGAGCCTGACGAGGGCAAATCCCAGACCTGTCCCAGACCTAACCTGCGTTATCCTCTAAAATACTTATCAAGACCAGGTTTAGTTGATTGTTTCAGTGTGGTCCCACATTACTACGTGATCCAAACCAGAAAAAACCCAGGATCCGTTCAACAAGTATGTGTAGAATGCGAAAGTATGAGTCTGATGAGTGAAAATCCCAGGGCTAACCTAGACCTAACATGCGTTATCCTCTAAAATATTGATCCAAACCAGGTTTAATGGACAGTTTCAGTGTGGTACCACACTACTACCTGATCCAAACCAGAAAAAACCCAGGATCTGTTCAACAACTACGTGAAAAACGCGAAAGTATGAGCCTGACGAGGGCAAATCCCAGACCTATCCCAGACCTAACTGGCGTTATCCTCTAAAATATTGATCGAAACCAGGTTTAATTGACCGTTTCAGTGTGGTACCACATTACTACGTGATCCAAACCAGAAAAAACCCAGGATCCGTTCAACAAGTATGTGAAGAATGCGAAAGTATGAGTCTGATCAATGGAAAATCTCAGGCCTTACCTAGACCTAACATGCGTTGTCCTCTAAAATATTGATGGAAACCAGGTTTCATTGACTGTTCCAGTGTGGTACTACATTACTACGTGATGCAATCCAGAAAAAGCCCAGGATCTAGCCATCAAGTATGAGAAATATGCGAAAGAATGAGCCTGATGAGAGCAAATCCCAGACCTACCCTAGACCTAACATGCGTTATCCTCTAAAATATTGAGCGAAACCAGGTTTAATGGACTGTTTCAGTGTGGTATCACACTACTACGTGACCCAAACCAGAAAAAATCCAGGATCTGTTCAACAAGTATATGAAAAACGCGAATGTATGAGCCTGACGAGGGCAAATCCCAGACCTGTCCCAGACCTAACCTGCGTTATCCTCTAAAATACTTATCAAGACCAGGTTTAATTGATTGTTTCAGTGTGGTCCCACATTACTACGTGATCCAAACCAGAAAAAACCCAGGATCCGTTCAACAATTATGTGTAGAATGCGAAAGTATGAGTCTGATGAGTGAAAATCCCCGACCTAACCTAGACCTAACATGTCTTATCCTCTAAAATATTGATCCAAACCAGGTTTAATGGACAGTTTCAGTGTGGTACCACACTACTACCTGATCCAAACCAGAAAAAACCCAGGATACGTTCAACAAGTATGTGAAGAATGCGTAAGTATGAGTCTGATGAGTGAAAATCCCCGACCTAACCTAGACCTAACATGCGTTATCCTCTAAAATATTGATCCAAACCAGGTTTAATGGACAGTTTCAGTGTGGTACCACACTACTACCTGATCCAAACCAGAAAAAACCCAGGATCTGTTCAACAACTACGTGAAAAACGCGAAAGTATGAGCCTGACGAGGGCAAATCCCAGACCTATCCCAGACCTAACTGGCGTTATCCTCTAAAATATTGATCGAAACCAGGTTTAATTGACCGTTTCAGTGTGGTACCACATTACTACGTGATCCAAACCAGAAAAAACCCAGGATCCGTTCAACAAGTATGTGAAGAATGCGAAAGTATGAGTCTGATCAATGGAAAATCTCAGGCCTTACCTAGACCTAACATGCGTTGTCCTCTAAAATATTGATGGAAACCAGGTTTCATTGACTGTTCCAGTGTGGTACTACATTACTACGTGATGCAATCCAGAAAAAGCCCAGGATCTAGCCATCAAGTATGAGAAATATGCGAAAGAATGAGCCTGATGAGAGCAAATCCCAGACCTACCCTAGACCTAACATGCGTTATCCTCTAAAATATTGAGCGAAACCAGGTTTAATGGACTGTTTCAGTGTGGTATCACACTACTACGTGACCCAAACCAGAAAAAATCCAGGATCTGTTCAACAAGTATATGAAAAACGCGAATGTATGAGCCTGACGAGGGCAAATCCCAGACCTGTCCCAGACCTAACCTGCGTTATCCTCTAAAATACTTATCAAGACCAGGTTTAATTGATTGTTTCAGTGTGGTCCCACATTACTACGTGATCCAAACCAGAAAAAACCCAGGATCCGTTCAACAATTATGTGTAGAATGCGAAAGTATGAGTCTGATGAGTGAAAATCCCCGACCTAACCTAGACCTAACATGTCTTATCCTCTAAAATATTGATCCAAACCAGGTTTAATGGACAGTTTCAGTGTGGTACCACACTACTACCTGATCCAAACCAGAAAAAACCCAGGATACGTTCAACAAGTATGTGAAGAATGCGTAAGTATGAGTCTGATGAGTGAAAATCCCCGACCTAACCTAGACCTAACATGCGTTATCCTCTAAAATATTGATCCAAACAAGGTTTAATGGACTGTTTCAGTGTGGTACCACACTACTACGTGATCCAAACCAGAAAAAACCCAGGATCTGTTCAACAAGTATGTGAAAAACGCGAATGTATGAGCCCGATGAGGGCAAATCCCAGACATATCCCAGACCTAACTTGCGTTATCCTCTAAAATATTGATCGAAACCAGGTTTAATTGACTGTTTCAGTGTGGTCCCACATTACTACGTGATCCAAACCAGAAAAAACCCAGGATCCGTTCAACAAGTATGTGAAGAATGCGAAAGTATGAGTCTGATCAATGGAAAACCTCAGGCCTTACCTAGACCTAACTTGCGTTGTCCTCTAAAATATTGATGGAAACCAGGTTTCATTGACTGTTTCAGTGTGGTACTACATTACTACGTGATGCAATCCAGAAAATAACCCAGGATCAGTTCAACAAGTATGTGAAGAATGCGAAAGTATGAGTCTGATGAGAGAATATCCCAGACCAATCCCAGACTTAACTTGCGTTATCCTCTAAAATATTGATCGAAACCAGGTTTAATCGACTGTTTCAGTGTGGTACCACTTTACTACGTGAACCAAACCAGAAAAAACCCAGGATCAGTTCAACAAGTATGTGAAGAATGCGAAAGTATGAGCCTGATGAGAGAAAATCCCAGGGCTAACCTAGACCTAACATGCGTTATCCTCTAAAATATTGATCGAAACCAGGTATAATCGACTGTTTCAGTGTGGTACGCCATTACTACGTGATCCAAACCAGAAAAAACCCAGGATCAGTTCAACAAGTATGTGAAGAATGCGAAAGTATGAGTCTGATGAGAGAAAATCCCAGGGCTAACCTAGACCTAACATGCGTTATCCTCTAAAATATTGATCGAAACCAGGTTTAATCGACTGTTTCAGTGTGGTATCACACTACTACGTGACCCAAACCAGAAAAAACCCAGGATCTGTTCAACAAGTATGTGAAAAACGCGAAAGTATGAGCCTGATGGGGGCAAATCCCAGACCTATCCCTGACCTAACTTGCGTTATCCTCTAAAATATTTACCGAAACCAGGTTTAATTGACCGTTTCAGTGTGGTACCACATTACTACGTGATCCAAACCAGAAAAAACCCAAGATCCGTTCAACAAATATGTGAAGAATGCGAAAGTATGAGTCTGATGAGTGAAAATCCCAGGGCTAACCTAGACCTAACATGCGTTATCCTCTAAAATATTTATCGAAACCAGGTTTAATTGACCGTTTCAGTGTGGTACCACATTACTACGTGATCCAAACCAGAAAAAACCCAGGATGCGTTCAACAAGTATGTGAAGAATGCGAAAGTATGAGTCTGATCAGTGAAAATCTTAGACCTAACCCAGACCTAAGATGCGTTATCCACTAAAATATTTATCCAGACCAGGTTCCATTGAATGTTTCAGTGTGGTACCACTTTACTACGTGATCCAATCCAGAAATAGCGCAGGATCTAGCCATGAAATATGAGAAATATGGGAAAGCAAGAGCCTGATGAGGGCAAAACCTCGACCTATCCCAGACCAAACTTGCGTTATCCTCTAAAATATTTTATCGGAACAAGGTTTAATTGACTGTTTCAGCGTGGTACCACATTACTACGTAATACAATCCAGAAACAGCCCAGGATCTAGTCATGAAGTATGAGAAATATGCGAAAGTATGAGCCTGATGAGGGCAAATCCTAGACCTAACCCAGACCTAACATGCGTTATCCTCTAAAATACTTATCAAGACCAGGTTTAATTGATTGTTTCAGTGTGGTCCCACATTACTACGTGATCCAAACCAGAAAAAACTCAGGATCCGTTCAACAAGTATGTGTAGAATGCGAAATTATGAGTCTGATGAGTGAAAATCCCCGACCTAACCTAGACCTAACATGCGTTATCCTCTAAAATATTGATCGAAACCAGGTATAATCGACTGTTTCAGTGTGGTACGACATTACTACGTGATCCAAACCAGAAAAAACCCAGGATCAGTTCAACAAGTATGTGAAGAATGCGAAAGTATGAGTCTGATGAGAGAAAATCCCAGGGCTAACCTAGACCTAACATGCGTTATCCTCTAAAATATTGATCGAAACCAGGTTTAATCGACTGTTTCAGTGTGGTATCACACTACTACGTGACCCAAACCAGAAAAAACCCAGGATCTGTTCAACAAGTATGTGAAAAACGCGAAAGTATGAGCCTGATGGGGGCAAATCCCAGACCTATCCCTGACCTAACTTGCGTTATCCTCTAAAATATTTACCGAAACCAGGTTTAATTGACCGTTTCAGTGTGGTACCACATTACTACGTGATCCAAACCAGAAAAAACCCAAGATCCGTTCAACAAATATGTGAAGAATGCGAAAGTATGAGTCTGATGAGTGAAAATCCCAGACCTAACCTAGACCTAACATGCCTTATCCTCTAAAATATTGATCCAAACCAGGTTTAATGGACTGTTTCAGTGTGGTACCACACTACTACGTGATCCAAACCAGAAAAAACCCAGGATATGTTCGACAAGTATGTGAAAAACGCGAATGTATGAGCCAGATGAAGGCTAATCCCAGACATATCCCAGACCTAACTTGCGTTGTCCTCTAAGATATTGATGGAAACCATGTTTAATTGACTGTTTCAGTGTTGTACTTCATTACTACGTGATGCAATCCAGAAAAAGCCCAGGATTTAGCCATCAAGTATGAGAAATATGCGAAAGTATGAGCCTGACGAGGGCAAATCCCAGACCTATCCCAGACCTAACTTGCGTTATCCTCTAAAATATTGATCGAAACCAGGTTTAATTGACCGTTTCAGTGTGGTACCACATTACTACGTGATCCAAACCAGAAAAAACCCAGGATCAGTTCAACAGGTATGTGAAGAATGCGAAAGTATGAGTCTGATGAGTGAAAATCCCAGGGCTAACCTAGACCTAACATGCGTTATCCTCTAAAATATTGATCGAAACCAGGTTTAATCGACAGTTTCAGTGTGGTATCACACTACTACGTGACCCAAACCAGAAAAAACCCAGGATCTGTTCAACAACTACGTGAAAAACGCGAAAGTATGAGCCTGACGAGGGCAAATCCCAGACCTATCCCAGACCTAACTTGCGTTATCCTCTAAAATATTGATCGAAACCAGGTTTAATTGACCGTTTCAGTGTGGTACCACATTACTACGTGATCCAAACCAGAAAAAACCCAGGATCCGTTCACCAAGTATGTGAAGAATGCGAAAGTATGAGTCTGATCAATGGAAAATCTCAGGCCTTACCTAGACCTAACATGCGTTGTCCTCTAAAATATTGATGGAAACCAGGTTTCATTGACTGTTCCAGTGTGGTACTACATTACTACGTGATGCAATCCAGAAAAAGCCCAGGATCTAGCCATCAAGTATGAGAAATATGCGAAAGAATGAGCCTGATGAGAGCAAATCCCAGACCTAACCTAGACCTAACATGCGTTATCCTCTAAAATATTGAGCGAAACCAGGTTTAATGGACTGTTTCAGTGTGGTATCACACTACTACGTGACCCAAACCAGAAAAAATCCAGGATCTGTTCAACAAGTATATGAAAAACGCGAATGTATGAGCCTGACGAGGGCAAATCCCAGACCTGTCCCAGACCTAACTTGCGTTATCCTCTAAAATACTTATCAAGACCAGGTTTAGTTGATTGTTTCAGTGTGGTCCCACATTACTACGTGATCCAAACCAGAAAAAACCCAGGATCCGTTCAACAAGTATGTGTAGAATGCGAAAGTATGAGTCTGATGAGTGAAAATCCCAGGGCTAACCTAGACCTAACATGCGTTATCCTCTAAAATATTGATCCAAACCAGGTTTAATGGACTGTTTCAGTGTGGTACCACACTACTGCGTGACCCAAACCAGAAAAAACCCAGGATCTGTTCAACAACTACGTGAAAAACGCGAAAGTATGAGCCTGACGAGGGCAAATCCCAGACCTATCCCAGACCTAACTGGCGTTATCCTCTAAAATATTGATCGAAACCAGGTTTAATTGACCGTTTCAGTGTGGTACCACATTACTACGTGATCCAAACCAGAAAAAACCCAGGATCCGTTCAACAAGTATGTGAAGAATGCGAAAGTATGAGTCTGATCAATGGAAAATCTCAGGCCTTACCTAGACCTAACATGCGTTGTCCTCTAAAATATTGATGGAAACCAGGTTTCATTGACTGTTCCAGTGTGGTACTACATTACTACGTGATGCAATCCAGAAAAAGCCCAGGATCTAGCCATCAAGTATGAGAAATATGCGAAAGAATGAGCCTGATGAGAGCAAATCCCAGACCTAACCTAGACCTAACATGCGTTATCCTCTAAAATATTGAGCGAAACCAGGTTTAATGGACTGTTTCAGTGTGGTATCACACTACTACGTGACCCAAACCAGAAAAAATCCAGGATCTGTTCAACAAGTATATGAAAAACGCGAATGTATGAGCCTGACGAGGGCAAATCCCAGACCTGTCCCAGACCTAACCTGCGTTATCCTCTAAAATACTTATCAAGACCAGGTTTAGTTGATTGTTTCAGTGTGGTCCCACATTACTACGTGATCCAAACCAGAAAAAACCCAGGATCCGTTCAACAAGTATGTGTAGAATGCGAAAGTATGAGTCTGATGAGTGAAAATCCCAGGGCTAACCTAGACCTAACATGCGTTATCCTCTAAAATATTGATCCAAACCAGGTTTAATGGACAGTTTCAGTGTGGTACCACACTACTACCTGATCCAAACCAGAAAAAACCCAGGATCTGTTCAACAACTACGTGAAAAACGCGAAAGTATGAGCCTGACGAGGGCAAATCCCAGACCTATCCCAGACCTAACTGGCGTTATCCTCTAAAATATTGATCGAAACCAGGTTTAATTGACCGTTTCAGTGTGGTACCACATTACTACGTGATCCAAACCAGAAAAAACCCAGGATCCGTTCAACAAGTATGTGAAGAATGCGAAAGTATGAGTCTGATCAATGGAAAATCTCAGGCCTTACCTAGACCTAACATGCGTTGTCCTCTAAAATATTGATGGAAACCAGGTTTCATTGACTGTTCCAGTGTGGTACTACATTACTACGTGATGCAATCCAGAAAAAGCCCAGGATCTAGCCATCAAGTATGAGAAATATGCGAAAGAATGAGCCTGATGAGAGCAAATCCCAGACCTACCCTAGACCTAACATGCGTTATCCTCTAAAATATTGAGCGAAACCAGGTTTAATGGACTGTTTCAGTGTGGTATCACACTACTACGTGACCCAAACCAGAAAAAATCCAGGATCTGTTCAACAAGTATATGAAAAACGCGAATGTATGAGCCTGACGAGGGCAAATCCCAGACCTGTCCCAGACCTAACCTGCGTTATCCTCTAAAATACTTATCAAGACCAGGTTTAATTGATTGTTTCAGTGTGGTCCCACATTACTACGTGATCCAAACCAGAAAAAACCCAGGATCCGTTCAACAATTATGTGTAGAATGCGAAAGTATGAGTCTGATGAGTGAAAATCCCCGACCTAACCTAGACCTAACATGTCTTATCCTCTAAAATATTGATCCAAACCAGGTTTAATGGACAGTTTCAGTGTGGTACCACACTACTACCTGATCCAAACCAGAAAAAACCCAGGATACGTTCAACAAGTATGTGAAGAATGCGTAAGTATGAGTCTGATGAGTGAAAATCCCCGACCTAACCTAGACCTAACATGCGTTATCCTCTAAAATATTGATCCAAACCAGGTTTAATGGACAGTTTCAGTGTGGTACCACACTACTACCTGATCCAAACCAGAAAAAACCCAGGATCTGTTCAACAACTACGTGAAAAACGCGAAAGTATGAGCCTGACGAGGGCAAATCCCAGACCTATCCCAGACCTAACTGGCGTTATCCTCTAAAATATTGATCGAAACCAGGTTTAATTGACCGTTTCAGTGTGGTACCACATTACTACGTGATCCAAACCAGAAAAAACCCAGGATCCGTTCAACAAGTATGTGAAGAATGCGAAAGTATGAGTCTGATCAATGGAAAATCTCAGGCCTTACCTAGACCTAACATGCGTTGTCCTCTAAAATATTGATGGAAACCAGGTTTCATTGACTGTTCCAGTGTGGTACTACATTACTACGTGATGCAATCCAGAAAAAGCCCAGGATCTAGCCATCAAGTATGAGAAATATGCGAAAGAATGAGCCTGATGAGAGCAAATCCCAGACCTACCCTAGACCTAACATGCGTTATCCTCTAAAATATTGAGCGAAACCAGGTTTAATGGACTGTTTCAGTGTGGTATCACACTACTACGTGACCCAAACCAGAAAAAATCCAGGATCTGTTCAACAAGTATATGAAAAACGCGAATGTATGAGCCTGACGAGGGCAAATCCCAGACCTGTCCCAGACCTAACCTGCGTTATCCTCTAAAATACTTATCAAGACCAGGTTTAATTGATTGTTTCAGTGTGGTCCCACATTACTACGTGATCCAAACCAGAAAAAACCCAGGATCCGTTCAACAATTATGTGTAGAATGCGAAAGTATGAGTCTGATGAGTGAAAATCCCCGACCTAACCTAGACCTAACATGTCTTATCCTCTAAAATATTGATCCAAACCAGGTTTAATGGACAGTTTCAGTGTGGTACCACACTACTACCTGATCCAAACCAGAAAAAACCCAGGATACGTTCAACAAGTATGTGAAGAATGCGTAAGTATGAGTCTGATGAGTGAAAATCCCCGACCTAACCTAGACCTAACATGCGTTATCCTCTAAAATATTGATCCAAACAAGGTTTAATGGACTGTTTCAGTGTGGTACCACACTACTACGTGATCCAAACCAGAAAAAACCCAGGATCTGTTCAACAAGTATGTGAAAAACGCGAATGTATGAGCCCGATGAGGGCAAATCCCAGACATATCCCAGACCTAACTTGCGTTATCCTCTAAAATATTGATCGAAACCAGGTTTAATTGACTGTTTCAGTGTGGTCCCACATTACTACGTGATCCAAACCAGAAAAAACCCAGGATCCGTTCAACAAGTATGTGAAGAATGCGAAAGTATGAGTCTGATCAATGGAAAACCTCAGGCCTTACCTAGACCTAACTTGCGTTGTCCTCTAAAATATTGATGGAAACCAGGTTTCATTGACTGTTTCAGTGTGGTACTACATTACTACGTGATGCAATCCAGAAAAAGCCCAGGATCTAGCCATCAAGTATGAGAAATATGCGAAAGAATGAGCCTGATGAGAGGAAATCCCAGACCTAACGTAGACCTAACATGCGATATCCTCTAAAATATTGAGCGAAACCAGGTTTAATCGACTGTTTCAGTGTGGTCCCACATTACTACATGATCCAAACCAGAAAAAACCCAGGATCCGTTCAACATGTATGTGAAGAATGCGAAAGTATGAATCTGATGAGTGAAAATCCCAGGGCTAACCTAGACCTAACATGCGTTATCCTCTAAAATATTGATCGAAACCAGGTTTAATCGACAGTTTCAGTGTGGTATCACACTACTACGTGACCCAAACCAGAAAAAACCCAGGATCTGTTCAACAACTACGTGAAAAACGCGAAAGTATGAGCCTGACGAGGGCAAATCCCAGACCTATCCCAGACCTAACTTGCGTTATCCTCTAAAATATTGATCGAAACCAGGTTTAATTGACCGTTTCAGTGTGGTACCACATTACTACGTGATCCAAACCAGAAAAAACCCAGGATCCGTTCACCATGTATGTGAAGAATGCGAAAGTATGAGTCTGATCAATGGAAAATCTCAGGCCTTACCTAGACCTAACATGCGTTATCCTCTAAAATATTGAGCGAAACCAAGTTTAATGGACTGTTTCAGTGTGGTCCCACATTACTACGTGATCCAAACCAGAAAAAACCCAGGATCCGTTCAACAAGTATGTGTAGAATGCGAAAGTATGAGTCTAATGAGTGAAAATCCCAGACCTAACCTAGACCTAACATGTCTTATCCTCTAAAATATTGATCCAAACCAGGTTTAATGGACTGTTTCAGTGTGGTACCACACTACTACCTGATCCAAACCAGAAAAAACCCAGGATACGTTCAACAAGTATGTGAAGAATGCGAATGTATGAGCCAGATGAGGGCAAATCCCAGACATATCCCAGACCTAACTTGCGTTATCCTCTAAAATATTGATCGAAACCAGGTTTAATTGACTGTTTCAGTGTGGTCCCACATTACTACGTGATCCAAACCAGAAAAAACCCAGGATCCGTTCAACAAGTATGTGAAGAATGCGAAAGTATGAGTCTGATCAATGGAAAACCTCAGGCCTTACCTAGACCTAGCTTGCGTTGTCCTCTAAAATATTGATGGAAACCAGGTTTCATTGACTGTTTCAGTGTGGTACTACATTACTACGTGATGCAATCCAGAAAAAGCCCAGAATCTAGCCATCAAGTATGAGAAATATGCGAAAGAATGAGCCTGATGAGAGGAAATCCCAGACCTAACGTAGACCTAACATGCGTTATCCTCTAAAATATTGAGCGAAACCAGGTTTAATCGACTGTTTCAGTGTGGCCCACATTACTACATGATCCAAACCAGAAAAAACCCAGGATCCGTTGAACATGTATGTGAAGAATGCGAAAGTATGAATCTGATGAGTGAAAATCCCAGGGCTAACCTAGACCTAACATGCGTTATCCTCTAAAATATTGATCGAAACCAGGTTTAATCGACAGTTTCAGTGTGGTATCACACTACTACGTGACCCAAACCAGAAAAAACCCAGGATCTGTTCAACAACTACGTGAAAAACGCGAAAGTATGAGCCTGACGAGGGCAAATCCCAGACCTATCCCAGACCTAACTTGCGTTATCCTCTAAAATATTGATCGAAACCAGGTTTAATTGACCGTTTCAGTGTGGTACCACATTACTACGTGATCCAAACCAGAAAAAACCCAGGATCCGTTCACCATGTATGTGAAGAATGCGAAAGTATGAGTCTGATCAATGGAAAATCTCAGGCCTTACCTAGACCTAACATGCGTTATCCTCGAAAATATTGAGCGAAACCAAGTTTAATGGACTGTTTCAGTGTGGTCCCACATTACTACGTGATCCAAACCAGAAAAAACCCAGGATCCGTTCAACAAGTATGTGTAGAATGCGAAAGTATGAGTCTAATGAGTGAAAATCCCAGACCTAACCTAGACCTAACATGTCTTATCCTCTAAAATATTGATCCAAACCAGGTTTAATGGACTGTTTCAGTGTGGTACCACACTACTACCTGATCCAAACCAGAAAATACCCAGGATACGTTCAACAAGTATGTGAAGAATGCGTAAGTATGAGTCTGATGAGTGAAAATCCCCGACCTAACCTAGACCTAACATGCGTTATCCTCTAAAATATTGATCCAAACAAGGTTTAATGGACTGTTTCAGTGTGGTACCACACTACTACGTGATCCAAACCAGAAAAAACCCAGGATCTGTTCAACAAGTATGTGAAAAACGCGAATGTATGAGCCCGGTGAGGGCAAATCCCAGACATATCCCAGACCTAACTTGCGTTGTCCTCTAAGATATTGATGGAAACCATGTTTAATTGACTGTTTCAGTGTTGTACTTCATTACTACGTGATGCAATCCAGAAAAAGCCCAGGATCTAGCCATCAAGTATGAGAAATATGCGAAAGAATGAGCCTGATGAGAGCAAATCCCAGACCTAACCTAGACCTAACATGAATTATTCTCTAAAATATTGATCGAAACCAGGTTTAATTGACTGTTTCAGTGTGGTCCCACATTACTACATGATCCAAACCAGAAAAAACCCAGGATCCGTTCAACATGTATGTGAAGAATGCGAAAGTATGAATCTGATGTGTGAAAATCCCAGGGCTAACCTAGTCCTAACATGCGATATCCTCTAAAATATTGATCGAAACCAGGTTTAATCGACTGTCTCAGTGTGGTCCCACATTACTACGTGATCCAAACCAGAAAAAGCCCAGGATCTGTTCAACATGTATGAGAAATATGCGATAGAATGAGCCCGATGAGAGCAAATCCCAGACCTAACCTAGACCTAACATGAATTATTCTCTAAAATATTGATCGAAACCAGGTTTAATTGACTGTTTCAGTGTGGTCCCACATTACTACGTGATCCAAACGAGAAAAAACCCAGGATCCGTTCAACAAATATGTGAAGAATGCGAAAGAATGAGTCTGATGAGTGAAAATCCCAGGGCTAACCTAGACCTAACATGCGTTATCCTCTAAAATATTGATCGAAACCTGGTTCAATCGACTGTTTCAGTGTGGTACCACATTACTATGTGATCCAAACCAGAAAATAACCCAGGATCAGTTCAACAAGTATGTGAAGAATGCGAAAGTATGAGTCTGATGAGAGAATATCCCAGACCAATCCCAGACTTAACTTGCGTTATCCTCTAAAATATTGATCGAAACCAGGTTTAATCGACTGTTTCAGTGTGGTACCACTTTACTACGTGAACCAAACCAGAAAAAACCCAGGATCAGTTCAACAAGTATGTGAAGAATGCGAAAGTATGAGCCTGATGAGAGAAAATCCCAGGGCTAACCTAGACCTAACATGCGTTATCCTCTAAAATATTGATCGAAACCAGGTATAATCGACTGTTTCAGTGTGGTACGACATTACTACGTGATCCAAACCAGAAAAAACCCAGGATCAGTCCAACAAGTATGTGAAGAATGCGAAAGTATGAGTCTGATGAGAGAAAATCCCAGGGCTAACCTAGACCTAACATGCGTTATCCTCAAAAATATTGATCGAAACCAGGTTTAATCGACTGTTTCAGTGTGGTATCACACTACTACGTGACCCAAACCAGAAAAAACCCAGGATCTGTTCAACAAGTATGTGAAAAACGCGAAAGTATGAGCCTGATGAGGGCAAATCCCAGACCTATCCCTGACCTAACTTGCGTTATCCTCTAAAATATTTACCGAAACCAGGTTTAATTGACCGTTTCAGTGTGGTACCACATTACTACGTGATCCAAACCTGAAAAAACCCAAGATCCGTTCAACAAATATGTGAAGAATGCGAAAGTATGAGTCTGATGAGTGAAAATCCCAGGGCTAACCTAGACCTAACATGCGTTATCCTCTAAAATATTTATCGAAACCAGTTTTAATTGACCGTTTCAGTGTGGTACCACATTACTACGTGATCCAAACCAGAAAAAACCCAGGATGCGTTCAACAAGTATGTGAAGAATGCGAAAGTATGAGTCTGATCAGTGAAAATCTCAGGCCTTACCTAGAACTAACTTGCGTTGTCCTCTAAAATATTGATGGAAACCAGGTTTCATTGACTGTTCCAGTGTGGTACTACATTACTACGTGATGCAATCCAGAAAAAGCCCAGGATCTAGCCATCAAGTATGAGAAATATGCGAAAGAATGAGCCTGATGAGAGCAAATCCCAGAACTAACCTAGACCTAACATGCGTTATCCTCTAAAATATTGAGCGAAACCAGTTTTAATTGACCGTTTCAGTGTGGTACCACATTACTACGTGATCCAAACCAGAAAAAACCCAGGATGCGTTCAACAAGTATGTGAAGAATGCGAAAGTATGAGTCTGATCAGTGAAAATCTCAGGCCTTACCTAGAACTAACTTGCGTTGTCCTCTAAAATATTTATCGAAACCAGTTTTAATTGACCGTTTCAGTGTGGTACCACATTACTACGTGATCCAAACCAGAAAAAACCCAGGATCCGTTCAACAAGTATGTGAAGAATGCAAAAGTATGAGCCTGATGAGGGCAAATCCCAGACCTATCCCTGACCTAACTTGCGTTATCCTCTAAAATATTGATCGAAACCAGGTTTAATGGACTGTTTCAGTGTGGTCCCACATTACTACGTGATCCAAACCAGAAAAAACCCAGGATCCGTTCAACAAGTATGTGTAGAATGCGAAAGTATGAGTCTAATGAGTGAAAATCCCAGACCTAACCTAGACCTAACATGTCTTATCCTCTAAAATATTGATCCAAACCAGGTTTAATGGACTGTTTCAGTGTGGTACCACACTACTACCTGATCCAAACCAGAAAAAACCCAGGATACGTTCAACAAGTATGTGAAGAATGCGTAAGTATGAGTCTGATGAGTGAAAATCCCCGACCTAACCTAGACCTAACATGCGTTATCCTCTAAAATATTGATCCAAACAAGGTTTAATGGACTGTTTCAGTGTGGTACCACACTACTACGTGATCCAAACCAGAAAAAACCCAGGATCTGTTCAACAAGTATGTGAAAAACGCGAATGTATGAGCCCGATGAGGGCAAATCCCAGACATATCCCAGACCTAACTTGCGTTGTCCTCTAAGATATTGATGGAAACCATGTTTAATTGACTGTTTCAGTGTTGTACTTCATTACTACGTGATGCAATCCAGAAAAAGCCCAGGATCTAGCCATCAAGTATGAGAAATATGCGAAAGAATGAGCCTGATGAGAGCAAATCCCAGACCTAACCTAGACCTAACATGAATTATCCTCTAAAATATTGATCGAAACCAGGTTTAATTGACTGTTTCAGTGTGATCCCACATTACTACGTGATCCAAGCCAGAAAAAACCCAGGATCTGTTCAACAAGTATGTGAAAAACGCGAATCTGTGAGCCTGATGAGGGCAAATCTTAGACCTATCCCAGACCAAAGATGCGTTATCCTCTAAAATATTTATCCAGACCAGGTTTCATTGAATGTTTCAGTGTGGTACCACTTTACTACGTGATCCAATCCAGAAATAGCCCAGGATCTAGCCATGAAGTATGAGAAATATGCGAAAGTAAGAGCCTGATGAGGGCAAATCCTACACCTATCCCAGACCTAACATGCGTTATCCTCTAAAATATTGATCGAAACCAGGTTTAATTGACTGTTTCAGCGTGGTACCACATTACTACGCGACACAATCCAGAAACAGCCCAGGATCTAGCCATGAAGTATGAGAAATATGCGAAAGTATGAGCCTGATGAGGGCAAATCCTAGACCTAACCCAGACATAACATGCGTTATCCTCTAAAATATTTATCAAGACCAGGTTTAATTGATTGTCTCAGTGTGGTCCCACATTACTACGTGATCCAAACCAGAAAAAGCCCAGGATCTGTTCAACATGTATGAGAAATATGCGATAGAATGAGCCCGATGAGAGCAAATCCCAGACCTAACCTAGACCTAACATGAATTATTCTCTAAAATATTGATCGAAACCAGGTTTAATTGACTGTTTCAGTGTGGTCCCACATTACTACGTGATCCAAACGAGAAAAAACCCAGGATCCGTTCAACAAATATGTGAAGAATGCGAAAGTATGAGTCTGATGAGTGAAAATCCCAGGGCTAACCTAGACCTAACATGCGTTATCCTCTAAAATATTGATCGAAACCTGGTTCAATCGACTGTTTCAGTGTGGTACCACATTACTATGTGATCCAAACCAGAAAATAACCCAGGATCAGTTCAACAAGTATGTGAAGAATGCGAAAGTATGAGTCTGATGAGAGAAAATCCCAGACCAATCCCAGACTTAACTTGCGTTATCCTCTAAAATATTGATCGAAACCAGGTTTAATCGACTGTTTCAGTGTGGTACCACATTACTACGTGAACCAAACCAGAAAAAACCCAGGATCAGTTCAACAAGTATGTGAAGAATGCGAAAGTATGAGCCTGATCAGAGAAAATCCCAGACCTATCCCAGACCTAACATGAATTATTCTCTAAAATATTGATCGAAACCAGGTTTAATTGACTGTTTCAGTGTGGTACCACATTACTACGTGAACCAAACCAGAAAAAACCCAGGATCAGTTCAACAAGTATGTGAAAAACGCGAAAGTATGAGCCTGACGAGGGCAAATCCCAGACCTGTCCCAGACCTAACTTGCGTTATCCTCTAAAATACTTATCAAGACCAGGTTTAATTGATTGTTTCAGTGTGGCACCACATTACTACGTGATCCAAACCAGAAAAAACCCAGGATCCGTTCAACAAGTATGTGTAGAATGCGAAAGTATGAGTCTGATGAGTGAAAATCCCAGGGCTAACCTAGACCTAACATGCGTTATCCTCTAAAATATTGATCGAAACCAGGTTTAATCGACTGTTTCAGTGTGGTACCACATTACTACGTGATCCAAACCAGAAAAAACCCAGGATCAGTTCAACAAGTATGTGAAGAATGCGAAAGTATGAGTCTGATGAGTGAAAATCCCTGGGCTAACCTAGACCTAACATGCGTTATCCTCTAAGATATTGATCGAAACCAGGTTTAATCGACTGTTTCAGTGTAGTACCACATTACTACGTGATCCAAACCAGAAAAAACCCAGGATCAGTTCAACAAGTATGTGAAGAATGCGAAAGTATGAGTCTGATGAGAGAAAATCCCATGGCTAACCTAGACCTAACATGCGTTATCCTCTAAAATATTTATCGAAACCAGGTTTAATTGACCGTTTCAGTGTGGTACCACATTAGTACGTGATCCAAACCAGAAAAAACCCAGGATGCGTTCAACAAGTATGTGAAGAATGCGAAACTATGAGTCTGATCAGTGAAAATCTCAGGCCTCACCTAGACCTAACTTGCGTTGTCCTGTTAAATATTGATGGAAACCTGGTTTCATTGACTGTTTCAGTGTGGTCCCACATTACTACATGATCCAAACCAGAAAAAACCCAGGATCCGTTCAACAAGTATGTGAAGAATGCGAAAGTATGAGTCTGATGAGTGAAAATCCAAGGCCTAACCTAGACCTAACATGCGTTATCCTCAAAAATATTGAGCGAAACCAGGTTTAATGGACTGTTTCAGTGTGGTACCACACTACTTCGTGATCCAAACCAGAAAAAACCCAGGATCTGTTCAACAAGTATGTGAAAAACGCGAATGTATGAGCCCGATGAGGGCAAATCCCAGACATATCCCAGACCTAACTTGCGTTTTCCTCTAAGATATTGATGGAAACCAGGTTTAATTGACTGTTTCAGTGTTGTACTTCATTATTACGTGATGCAAACCCGAAAAAGCCCAGGATCTAGCCATCAAGTATGAGAAATATGCGAAAGAATGAGCCTGATGAGAGCAAATCCCAGACCTAACCTAGACCTAACATGCGTTATCCTCTAAAATATTGAGCGAAACCAGGTTTAATGGACTGTTTCAGTGAGGTATCACACTACTACGTGACCCAAACCAGAAAAAATCCAGGATCTGTTCAACAAGTATGTGAAAAACGCGAAAGTATGAGCCTGACGAGGGCAAATCCCAGACCTGTCCCAGACCTAACTTGCGTTATCCTCTAAAATACTTATCAAGACCAGGTTTAATTGATTGTTTCAGTGTGGTCCCACATTACTACGTGATCCAAACCAGAAAAAACCCAGGATCCGTTCAACAAGTATGTGTAGAATGCGAAAGTATGAGTCTGATGAGTGAAAATCCCCGACCTAACCTAGACCTAACATGCGTTATCCTCTAAAATATTCATCCAAACCAGGTTTAATGGACTGTTTCAGTGTGGTACCACACTACTACGTGATCCAAACCAGAAAAAACCCAGGATCAGTTCAACAAGTATGTGAAGAATGCGAAAGTATGAGCCAGGCGAGGGCAAATCCCAGACCTCTCCCAGACCTAACTTGCGTTATCCTCTAAAATATTGATGGAAACCATGTTTAATTGACTGTTTCAGTGTTGTACTTCATTACTACGTGATGCAATCGAGAAAAAGGCCAGGATCAAGCCATCAAGTATGAGAAATATGCGAAAGAATGAGCCTGATGAGAGCAAATCCCAGACCTAACCTAGACCTAACATGAATTATTCTCTAAAATATTGATCGAAACCAGGTTTAATTGACTGTTTCAGTGTGGTCCCACATTACTACATGATCCAAACCAGAAAAAACCCAGGATCCGTTCAACAAGTATGTGAAGAATGCGAAAGTATGAGTCTGATGAGTGAAAATCCCAGGCCTAACCTAGACCTAACATGCGTTATCCTCAAAAATATTGATCGAAACCTGGTTTCATCGACTGTTTCAGTGTGGTACCACATTGCTACGTGATCCAAACCAGAAAAAACCCAGGATCAGTTTAACAAGTATGTGAAGAATGCGAAAGTATGAGCCAGACGAGGGCAAATCCCAGACCTATCCCAGACCTAACTTGCGTTATCCTCTAAAATATTGATCGAAACCAGGTTTAATTGACAGTTTCAGTGTTGTACCACATTACTACGTGATCCAGACCAGAAAAAACCCAGGATCAGTTCAACAAGTATGTGAAGAATGCGAAAGTATGAGTCTGATGGGTGAAAATCCCAGAGCTAACCTAGACCTAACATGCGTTATCCTCTAAAATATAGAGCGAAACCAGGTTTAATGGACTGTTTCAGTGTGGTACCACACTACTTCGTAATCCAAACCAGAAAAAACCCAGGATCTGTTGAACAAGTATGTGAAAAACGCGAATGTATGAGCCCGATGAGGGCAAATCCCAGACATATCCCAGAACTAACTTGCGTTGTCCTCTAAGATATTGATGGAAACCAGGTTTAATTGACTGTTTCAGTGTTGTACTTCATTATTACATGATGCAATCCAGAAAAAGCCCAGGATCTAGCCGTCAAGTATGAGAAATATGCGAAAGAATGAGCCTGATGAGAGCAAATCCCAGACCTAATCTAGACCTAACATGAATTATTCTCTAAAATATTGATCGAAACCAGGTTTAATTGACTGTTTCAGTGTTGTACTTCATTATTACGTGATGCAATCCAGAAAAAGCCCAGGATCTAGCCATCAAGTATGTGAAGTGTGTCGGTTCGTAACACGGCCCCGGGTCCGGATGGGGTGCCCGGCCGGGTTTGGGTCTTGACCCAGGGCGTCCTTGGGGCCGACCTCAGGCGGTTGTTCGACCGCTGCCTGAGGGACGGGCGATTCCCCCCCAGTTGGAAGGTGGCGAGGATGGTCCTCCTCCGGAAGGAGGGTCGGCCCGCGGAGTCTCCCTCCGCATACCGGCCCATTTGTCTCCTCGACGAGGTGGGCAAGCTCTTCGAGCGTGTGATTGCTGCCCGCCTCGTCGAGCACCTGTCGCGGGGTGATCCCGGTCTGGCCGACTGCCAGTTCGGTTTCCGGGGGGGCCGATCGACTATCGACGCGATAGGTCGTGTGAGGGCCCTCTCGGAGGCGGCCGTCTCCCGGGGAGGGGTGGCATTGGCAATATCCTTGGATATTGCCAATGCCTTTAACACCCTCCCCTGGGAAGAGATAAGGAGGGGACTCGAATATCATCGAGTCCCCCCTTGTCTCAGGGCGGTCGTCGGGGATTATCTCCGCGGCAGGTGGATCGAGTATCCGGGCCGGGATGGTGATATGCGGAGGGAGGTGTACTGCGGTGTTCCGCAGGGGTCGGTCCTCGGGCCACTCCTGTGGAACATCGCGTACGACTCGGTGTTGCGGGCCGGCCTCCCCGACGGCGTCAGCACGGTGTGTTATGCGGATGACACACTGGTGCTGGCCGTCGGGGCGCACTGGGGGAGGGCCATGCGTCGCGCGGAGGAGGGGTCGCAACGCGTCGTCGACCGGATCAGGGGAATGGGGATGACGGTGGCGGTCCATAAGACCGAGGTGATTGCGTTTCATTCACCTCGGCAGGATCCGCCACCCCCTCTGATCCGGGTGGGTGGGGCTGACATCGAGGTGAAGCCCCAGATCAGGTATCTGGGGCTGATCCTCGATAGCCACTGGCGTTTCGTGGAGCATTTCCGCTGCCTGGTCCCCCGGTAGGAAAGGATGGTTGCGGCTCTGGGCCGGATCCTGCCCAACCTGGGGGGCCCGGCGGGCCGAGTTCGTCGCCTCTATGTGGCAATGGTCCAGTCGGTGGCCCTATACGGGGCCCCCGTCTGGGCGGACGACCTGGCTGCCTCCCGGCGCAGCATGACTATGCTGCGTCGGGTGCAGAGGCGCATGGCGCTCAGGGTCGTCCGCGGGTATCGGACCATGTCACATGAGGCGGCGACGGTTCTAGCGGGGATGCCGCCCATGGACCTGCTCGCGCGGTCGCACGCGGTGATGTACCGGCACCGCGTCGACCGTCGCGCGGGGGTGGAGGCGGTCCCGGGCGGGCAGGAACCTGCTTGGGGCGATTTGAAGCGCCAGGCCCGGCAGTCCGTGTTGCTCGCGTGGCAGGAGCGGCTGGCTCTGCCAACCGCGGGGCACCGGACTGTCGGGGCGGTTCGGCCACTCCTGAAGGAGTGGCTGGACAGAGGCCATGGCGGCCTCACCTACCGGATGGCACAGGTATTTTCCGGCCATGGCAGCTTCGGAAGATACCTGTGCCGGATAGGGAAGGAGCCGACGGCGCGTTGCTGCCACTGCGACGCTGAGCAGGACACGGCGGATCATACCCTGGAGGTATGCCCCGCGTGGGAGGGGGAGCGCCGTGTCCTGGTCGGCGTCGTCGGGCGGGATGTCTCGCTGCCGGGCGTGGTGCGCGCCATGCTCGGCAGCGAGGAGAAGTGGAGGGCCGTGGCCTCCTTCTGCGAGAACGTAATGCTGCAGAAGGAGGCCGCGGGGAGGGAACGCGAGCTTCAGCGGCGCGCTGAAGCTCGCGCTCGTGCGGTGGCCCGAGGTCGTCGCCCGGTCGCGAGGCGTCGCGGGCGGCCGCCACGGCGTGGCGGATGACCTAGGCTGGGAGGGGGGTCCTGAGGGGACCCTCCTCCCGCCAGGCGGCGCCGGGTCGGACCGGTTGGGGGTAGGAGTGCCTCCCCCTACCGGTCCGACGCAAGGGGAGGCACCTTCGGCGGTCTGGTGCGGCCGTGAACGCCCGGCCGCCGAGGGGTGGAAACGGGGTCGCGGGCGGTTGCGAGTTGGGGCTCGCAGCCGCCACTAAACGCGGCCCCGGGACGGATAGCGGCGGGATGGAGTGGCCCCGTCCCGCCGCTATGAGGCAGTGTGTCTACTGGGGGGACCGATTGTCCCCCCGGGGGATGGGCGCGAAAGCGCGGGCACGGGGAGGATACCGGAAGAATGCTTCGAGCGATTCCCGGTATCCTCCCAAAGCGTGCCGAAGGGTCACCGTGGGGTTTTTAGTGGGTAGGTCCCGCGCCTATCGTTGTACGGGCGCGGGGAATCCCACACACCCCTCCCACCTCTCCCCAAGGAGGTGGGAGGGAGTCTTTCGAAGATTTTCCCCACGACAAAAAAAAAAAAAAAAAAAAAAAAAAAAAAAAAAAAAAAAAAGTATGTGAAGTGTGCGAAAGTATGAGTCTGATGAGGTCAAATCCCAGACCAATCCCAGACTTAACTTGCGTTATCCTCTAAAATATTGATCGAAACCAGGTTTAATCGACTGTTTCAGTGTGGTACCACATTACTACGTGATCCAAACCAGAAAAAAACCCAGGATCAGTTCAACAAGTATGTGAAGAATGCGAAAGTATGAGTCTGATGAGAGAAAATCCCAGGGCTAACCTAGACCTAACATGCGTTATCCTCTAAAATATTTATCGAAACCAGGTTTAATTGACCGTTTCAGTGTGGTACCACATTACTACGTGATCCAAACCAGAAAAAACCCAGGATGCGTTCAACAAGTATGTGAAGAATGCGAAAGTATGAGTCTGATCAGTGAAAATCTCAGGCCTTACCTAGACCTAACTTGCGTTGTCCTGTTAAATATTGATGGAAACCAGGTTTCATTGACTGTTTCAGTGTGGTACCACACTACTACGTGAACCAAACCAGAAAAAACCCAGGATCCGTACAACAAGTATGTGAAAAACGCGAAACTGTGAGCCTGATGAGGGCAAATCTTAGACCTAACCCAGATCTAAGATGCGTTATCCACTGAAATATTTATCCAGTCCAGGTTCCATTGAATGTTTCAGTGTGGTACCACTTTACTACGTGATCCAATCCAGAAATAGCCCAGGATCTAGCCATGAAGTATGAGAAATATGGGAAGGTAAGAGCCTGATGAGGGCAAATCCTAGACCTAACCTAGACCTAACATGCGTTGTCCTCTAAAATATCCTTCCAAACCAGGTTTAATGGTCTGTTTCAGTGTGGTACCACACTACTACGTGATCCAAACCAGAAAAAACCCAGGATCCGTACAACAAGTATGTGAAGAATGCGAAAGTATGAGTCTGATGAGTGAAAATCCCAGGCCTAACGAAGACCTAACATGCGTTATCCTCAAAAATATTGATTGAAACCTGGTTTATTCGACTGTTTCAGTGTGGTACCACATTACTATGTAATCCAAACCAGAAAAAACCCAGGATCCGTTCAACAAGTATGTGAAGAATGCGAAAGTATGAGCCTGATGAGGGCAAATCCCAGACCTATCCCTGACCTAACTTGCGTTATCCTCTAAAATATTGATCGAAACCAGGTTTAATCGACTGTTTCAGTGTGGTACCACATTACTACGTGATCCAAACCAGAAAAAACCCAGGATCAGTTCAACAAGTATGTGAAGAATGCGAAAGTATGAGTCTGATGAGTGAAAATCCCTGGGCTAACCTAGACCTAGCATGCGTTATCCTCTAAAATATTGATCGAAACCAGGTTTAATCGACTGTTTCAGTGTGGTACCACATTACTACGTGATCCAAACCAGAAAAAACCCAGGATCCGTTCGACAAGTATGTGTAGAATGCGAAAGTATGAGTCTGATGAGTGAAAATCCCAGGGCTAACCTAGACCTAACATGCGTTATCCTCTAAAATATTGAGCGAAACCAGGTTTAATGGACTGTTTCAGTGTGGTACCACACTACTTCGTGATCCAAACCAGAAAAAATCCAGGATCTGTTCAACAAGTATGTGAAAAACGCGAAAGTATGAGTCTGATCAATGGAAAATCTCAGGCCTTACCTAGACCTAACATGCGTTATCCTCTAAAATATTGATCAAAACCAGGTTTAATTGATTGTTTCAGTGTGGTCCCACATTACTACATGATCCAAACCAGAAAAAACCCAGGATCCGTTCAACAAGTATGTTAAAACTGCGAAAGTATGATCCTGATGAGGGCAAATCCCAGGCCTAAACTAGACCTAACATGCGTTGCCCTCTAAAATATTGATGGAAACCAGGTTTAATTGACTGTTTCAGTGTTGTACTTCATTACTACGTGATGGAATCCAGAAAAAGCCCAGGATCTTGCCATCAAGTATCAGAAATATGCGAAAGAATGAGCCTGATGAGAGCAAATCCCAGACCTAACCTAGACCAAACATGAATTATTCTCTAAAATATTGATCAAAACCAGGTTTAATTGATTGTTTCAGTGTGGTCCCACATTACTACATGATCCAAACCAGAAAAAACCCAGGATCCGTTCAACAAGTATGTTAAAACTGCGAAAGTATGATCCTGATGAGGGCAAATCCCAGGCCTAAACTAGACCTAACATGCGTTGCCCTCTAAAATATTGATGGAAACCAGGTTTAATTGACTGTTTCAGTGTTGTACTTCATTACTACGTGATGGAATCCAGAAAAAGCCCAGGATCTTGCCATCAAGTATCAGAAATATGCGAAAGAATGAGCCTGATGAGAGCAAATCCCAGACCTAACCTAGACCAAACATGAATTATCCTCTAAAATATTTATCAAGACCAGGCTTAATTGATTGTTTCAGTGTGGTCCCACATTACTACGTGATACAATCCAGAAACAGCCCAGGATCTAGCCATGAAGTATGAGAAATATGCGAAAGTATGAGCCTGATGAGGGCAAATCCTAGACCTAAGCCAAACCTAACATGAGTTATCCTCTAAAATATTTATCAAGACCAGGTTTAATTGAATGTTTCAGTGTGGTACCACATTACCACGTGATCCAATCCAGTAAAAACCCAGGATCCGTTCAACAAGTATGTGGAGAATGCGAAAGTATGAGTCTGATGAGTGAAAATCCTCGGCCTAACCTAGACCTAACATGCGTTGTCCTCTAAAATATTTATCAAGACCAGGTTTAATCGATTGTTTCAGTGTGGTCCCACATTACTACGTGATCCAAACCAGAAAAAACCCAGGATCCGTTCAACAGGTATGTGAAGAATGCGAAAGAATGAGTCTGATGAGTGAAAATCCTCGGCCTAACCTAGACCTAACATCCGTTATCCTCAAAAATATTGATCGAAACCAGGTTTAATAGACTGTTTCAGCGTGGTACCACATTACTACGTGATACAATCCTGACACAGCCCAGGATCTAGCCATGAAGTATGAGAAATATGCGAAAGTATGAGCCTGACTAGGGCAAATCCTAGACCTAACCCAAACCTAACATGCGTTATCCTCTAAAATATTGATCCAAACCAGGTTTAATGGACTGCTTCAGTGTGGTCCCACATTACTACCTGATCCAAACCAGAAAAAACCCAGGATCCGTTCAACAAGTATGTGAAGAATGCGAAAGTATGAGTCTGCTGAGTGAAAATCCCAGGCCTAACCTAGACCTAACATGCGTTATCCTCAAAAATAATGATCGAAACCTGGTTTAATTGACTGTTTCAGTGTGGTCCCACATTACTACCTGATCCAAACCAGAAAAAACCCAGGATCCGTTCAACAGGTATCTGAAGAATGCGAAAGTATGAGTCTGATGAGTGAAAATCTCAGGGCTAACCTAGACCTAACATACATTATCCTCTAAAATATTGATCCAAACCAGGTTTAATGGACTGCTTCAGTGTGGTACAACATTACTACGTTATCCAAACCAGAAAAAACCTAGGATCCGTTCAACAAGTATGTGAAAAACGCGAAGGTATGAGTCTGATGAGGGCAAATCCCATACCTATCCCAGACCTAACTTGCGTTGTCCTCTAAAATATTGATCGAAACCTGGTTTAATCGACTGTTTCATTGTGGTACCACATTACTATGTGATCCAAACCAGAAAATAGCCCAGGATCTATCCATGAAGTATAAGAAATATGCGAAAGTATGAGCCTGACGAGGGCAAATCCTAGACCTAACCCAGACCTAACATGCGTTATCCTCAAAAATATTTATCAAGACCAGGTTTAACTGAATGTTTCAGTATGGTACCACATTGCTACGTGATCCAAACCAGAAAAAACCCAGGATCCGTTCAACAAGTATGTGAAAAACGCGAACGTATGAGTCTGATGAGGGCAAATCCCAGACCTATCCCAGACCTAACTTGCGTTGTCCTCTAAGATATTGATGGAAACCAGGTTTAATTGACTGTTTCAGTGTTGTACTTCATTACTACGTGATGCAATCCAGAAAAAGCCCAGGATCTAGCCATCAAGTTTGAGAAATATGCGAAAGTATGAGCCTGACGAGAGCAAATCCTAGACCTGACCCAGACCTAACATGCGTTATCCTGTAAAATATTTATCAAGACCAGGTTTAATTGATTGTTCCAGTGTGGTCCCACATTACTACGTGATCCAAACCAGAAAAAACCCAGGATCTGTTCAACAAGTATGTGAAAAATGCGAAAGCATGAGTCTGATGAGTGAAAATCCCAGGCCTTACCTAGACCTAACATGCGTTATCCTCAAGAATATTGATCGAAACCAGGTTTAGTGGGCTGTTTCAGTGTGGTACCACATTACTGCCCGATCCAAACCAGAAAAAACCCAGGATCTAGCCATGAAGTATGAGAAATATGCGAAAGTATGAGCCTGATGAGGGCAAATCCTAGACCTAACCCAGACCTAACATGCGTTATCATCTAAAATATTTATCAAGACCTGGTTTAATTGATTGTTTCAGTGTGGTACCACATTACTACGTGAACCATACCAGAAAAAACCCAGGATCCGTTCAACAGGTATCTGAAGAATGCGAGAGTATGAGTCTGATGAGTGAAAATCTCAGGGCTAACCTAGACCTAACATACATTATCCTCTAAAATATTGATCCAAACCAGGTTTAATGGACTGCTTCAGTGTGGTACAACATTACTACGTTATCCAAACCAGAAAAAACCCAGGATCTGTTCAACAAGTATGTGAAAAATGCGAAAGTATGACCCTGATGTGGGCAAATCCCAGACCTATCCCAGACCTAACCAGCGTTGTCCTCTAAAATATTGATCGAAACCTGGTTTAATCGACTGTTTCATTGTGGTACCACATTACTATGTGATCCAAACCAGCAAATAGCACAGGATCTATCCATGAAGTATAAGAAATATGCGAAAGTATGAGCCTGACGAGGGCAAATCCTAGATCTAACCCAGACCTAACATGCATTATCCTCTAAAATATTTATCAAGACCAGGTTTAATTGATTGTTTCAGTGTGGTCCCACATTACTACGTGATCCAAACCAGAAAAAACCCAGGATCCGTTCAACAGGTATGTGAAGAATGCGAAAGAATGAGTCTGATGAGTGAAAATCCCAGGCCTTACCTAGACCTAACATGCGTTATCCTCAAGAATATTGATCGAAACCAGGTTTAGTGGGCTGTTTCGGTGTGGTACCACATTACTGCCCGATCCAAACCAGAAAAAACCCAGGATCTGTTCAACAAGTATGTGAAAATTGCGAAAGTATGACCCTGATGTGGGCAAATCCCAGACCTATCCCAGACCTAACTTGCATTGACCTCTAAAATATTGATCGAAACCAGGTTTAATTGACTGTTTCAGTGTGGTACCACATTACTACGTGATCCCATCCAGAAATAGCCCAGGATCTAGCCATGAAGTATGAGAAATATGCGAAAGTATGAGCCTGATGTGGGCAAATCCTAGACCTAACCCATACCTAACATGCGTTATCATCTAAAATATTTATCAAGACCTGGTTTAATTGATTGTTTCAGTGTGGTACCACATAACTACGTGAACCATACCAGAAAAAACCCAGGATCCGTTCAACAAGTATCTGAAGAATGCGAAAGTATCAGTCTGATGAGTGAAAATCCTCGGCCTAACCTAGACCTAACATGCGTTATCCTCAAAAATATTCATCGAAACCAGGTTTAATAGACTGTTTCAGCGTGGTACTACATTACTACGTGATACAATCCTGAAACAGCCCAGGATCTAGCCATGAAGTATGAGAAATATGCGAAAGTATGAGCCTGACGAGGGCAAATCCTAGACCTAACACAAACCTAACATGCGTTATCCTCTAAAATATTGATCCAAACCAGGTTTAATGGACTGCTTCAGTGTGGTACAATATTACTACGTTATCCAAACCAGAAAATACCCAGGATCAGTTTAACAAGTATATGAAAAACGCGAAAGTATGGGACTGATGAGGGCGAATCCCAGACCTATCCCAGACCTAACTTGCGTTATCCTCTAAAATATTGATCGAAACCAGGATTAATTGACTGTTTCAGTGTGGTCCCACATTACTACCTGATCCAAACCAGAAAAAACCCAGGATCCGTTCAACAAGTATGTGAAGAATGCGAAAGTATGAGTCTGATGAGTGCAAATCCCAGGCCTAACCTAGACCTAACATGCGTTATCCTCAAAAATATTGATCGAAACCTGGTTTAATCGACTGTTTCAGTGTAGTACCACATTACTACGTGACCCAGACCAGAAAAAACCCAGGATCTGTTCAACAAGTATGTGAAGAATGCGAAAGTATGAGTCTGATGAGTGAAAATCCTCGGCCTAACCTAGACCTAACATGAGTTATCCTCAAAAATATTGATCGAAACCAGGTTTAATGGACAGTTTCAGTGTGGTACCACATTACTACGTGATCCAATCCAGAAATAGCCCAGGATCTAGCCATGGAGTATTAGAAATATGCGATAGTATGAGCCTGATGAGGGCAAATCCTAGACCTAACCCAGACCTAACATGCGTTATCATCTAAAATATTTATCAAGACCTGGTTTAATTGATTGTTTCAGTGTGGTACCACATTACTACGTGAAGCATACCAGAAAAAACCCAGGATCCGTTCAACAGGTATCTGAAGAATGCGAAGGTATGAGTCTGATGAGTGAAAATCTCAGGGCTAACCTAGACCTAACATGCATTATCCTCTAAAATATTGATCCAAACCAGGTTTAGTGGACTGCTTCAGTGTGGTACCACTTTACTACGTTATCCAAAGCAGAAAAAACCCTCGATCAGGTCAACATGTATGTGAGAACTGCGAAAGTATGACCCAGAGGAGGGCAAATCCCAGGCCTAACCCAGACCTAACATGCGTTATCCTCTAAAATATTTACAAGACCAGGTTTAATTGATTGTTTCAGTGTGGTCCCACATTACTACGTGATCCAAACCAGAAAAAACCCAGGATCCGTTCAACAAGTATGTGAAGAATGCGAAAGAATGAGTCTAATGAGTGAAAATCCCAGGCCTAACCTAGACCTAACATGCGTTATCCTCAAAAATATTGATCGAAACCTGGTTTAATCGACTGTTTCAGTGTGGTACCACATTACTATGTGATCCAAACCAGAAAATAGCCCAGGATCTATCCATGAAGTATAAGAAATATGCGAAAGTATGAGCCCGACGAGGGCAAATCCTAGACCTAACCCAGACCTAACATGCGTTATCCTCAAAAATATTTATCAAGACCAGGTTTAACTGAATGTTTCAGTACGGTACCACATTACTACGTGATCCATACCAGAAAAAACCCAGGATCTGTTTAACAAGTATGTGAAAAATGCGAAAGCATGAGTCTGATGAGGGCAAATCCCAGACCTATCCCAGACCTAACTTGCGTTATCCTCTAAAATATTGATCGAAACAAGGTTTAATTGACCGTTTCAGCGTGGTACCACATTACTACGTGATACAATCCAGAAACAGCCCAGGATCTAGCCATGAAGTATGAGAAATATGCGAAAGTATGATCCTGATGTGGGCAAATCCTAGGCCTAACCCAAACCTAACATGCGTTATCCTCTAAAATATTTATCAAGACCAGGTTTATTTGAATGTTTCAGTGTGGTACCACATTACTACGTGATCCAAACCATAAATAACCCAGGATCCGTTCAACAAGTATGTGAAAAACGAAACGTATGAGTCTGATGAGGGCAAATCCCAGACCTATCCCAGACCTAACTTGCGTTGTCCTCTAAGATATTGATGGAAACCAGGTTTAATTGACTGTTTCAGTGTTGTACTTCATTACTACGTGATGCAATCCAGAAAAAGCCCAGGATCTAGCCATCAAGTTTGAGAAATATGCGAAAGTATGAGCCTGACGAGAGCAAATCCTAGACCTAACCCAGACCTAACATGCGTTATCCTCTAAAATATTTATCAAGACCAGGTTTAATTGATTGTTTCAGTGTGGTCCCACATTACCACGTGAACCATACCAGAAAAAACCCAGGATGCGTTCAACAAGTATCTGAAGAATGCGAAAGTATGAGTCTGATGAGTGAATATCCTCGGCCTAACCTAGACCTAACATGCGTTATCCTCAAAAATATTGATCGAAACCAGGTTTAATAGTCTGTTTCAGCGTGGTACCACATTACTACGTGATACAATCCTGAAACAGCCCAGGATCTAGCCATGAAGTATGAGAAATATGCGAAAGTATGAGCCTGACGAGGGCAAATCCTAGACCTAACACAAACCTAACATGCGTTATCCTCTAAAATATTGATCCAAACCAGGTTTAATGGACTGCTTCAGTGTGGTACAATATTACTACGTTATCCAAACCAGAAAAAACCCAGGATCAGTTCAACAAGTATATGAAAAACGCGAAAGTATGGGCCTGATGAGGGCGAATCCCAGACCTATCCCAGACCTAACTTGCGTTATCCTCTAAAATCTTGATCGAAACCAGGATTAATTGACTGTTTCAGTGTGGTCCCACTTTACTACGTGATCGAAAGCAGAAAAAACCCTCGATCAGGTCAACATGTATGTTAGAACTGCGAAAGTATGACCCTGATGAGGGCAAATCCCAGGCCTAACCCAGACCTAACATGCGTTATCCTCTAAAATATTTATCAAGACCAGGTTTAATTGATTGTTTCAGTGTGGTCCCACATTACTACGTGATCCAAACCAGAAAAAACCCAGGATCCGTTCAACAAGTATGTGAAGAATGCGAAAGAATGAGTCTGATGAGTGGAAATCCCAGGCCTAACCTAGACCTAACATGCGTTATCCTCAAAAATATTGATCAAAACCTGGTTTAATCGACTGTTTCAGTGTGGTACCACATTACTGCCCGATCCAAACCAGAAAAAAACCAGGATCTGTTCAACAAGTATGTGAAAAATGCGAAAGTATGACCCTGATGTGGGCAAATCCCAGACCTATCCCAGACCCAACTTGCATTGACCTCTAAAATATTGATCGAAACTAGGTCTAATTGACTGTTTCAGTGTGGTACCACATTACTACGTGATGCAATCCAGAAAAAGCCCAGGATCTAGCCATCAAGTTTGAGAAATATGCGAAAGTATGAGCCTGACGAGAGCAAATCCTAGACCTAACCCAGACCTAACATGCGTTATCCTCTAAAATATTTATCAAGACCAGGTTTAATTGATTGTTTCAGTGTGGTCCCACATTGCTACGTGATCCAAACCAGAAAAAACCCAGGATCCGTTCAACAGGTATGTGAAGAATGCGAAAGAATGAGTCTGATGAGTGAAAATCCCAGGCCTTACCTAGACCTAACATGCGTCATCCTCAAGAATATTGATCGAAACCAGGTTTAGTGGGCTGTTTCAGTGTGGTACCACATTACTGCCTGATCCAAACCAGAAAAAACCCAGGATCTGTTCAACAAGTATGTGAAAAATGCGAAAGTATGACCCTGATGTGAGCAAATCCCAGACCTATCCCAGACCTAACTTGCATTGTCCTCTAAAATATTGATCGAAACCAGGTTTAATTGACTGTTTCAGTGTGGTACCACATTACTACGTGATCCAATCCAGAAATAGCCCAGCATCTAGTCATGAAGTATGAGAAATATGCGAAAGTATGAGCCTGATGAGGGCAAATCCTAGACCTAACCCAGACCTAACATGCGTTATCATCTAAAATATTTATCAAGACCTCGTTTAATTGATTGTTTCAGTGTGGTACCACATTACTACGTGAACCATACCAGAAAAAACCCAGGATCCGTTCAACAGGTATCTGAGGAATGCGAAAGTATGAGTCTGATGAGTGAAAGTCTCAGGGCTAACCTAGACCTAACATGCATTATCCTCTAAAATATTGATCCAAACCAGGTTTAGTGGACTGTTTCAGTGTCGTACCACTTTACTACGTGATCCAAAGCAGAAAAAACCCTCGGTCAGGTCAACATGTACGTTAGAACTGCGAAAGTATGACCCTGAGGAGGGCAAATCCCAGGCCTAACCCAGACCTAACATGCGTTATCCTCTAAAATATTTATCAAGACCAGGTTTAATTGATTGTTTCAGTGTGGTCCCACATTACTACGTGATCCAAACCAGAAAAAACCCAGGATCCGTTCAACAAGTATGTGAAGAATGCGAAAGTATGAGTCTGATGAGTGAAAATCTCAGGGCTAACCTAGACCTAACATACATTATCCTCTAAAATATTGATCCAAACCAGGTTTAATGGACTGCTTCAGTGTGGTACAACATTACTACGTTATCCAAACCAGAAAAAACCTAGGATCCGTTCAACAAGTATGTGAAAAACGCGAAGGTATGAGTCTGATGAGGGCAAATCCCATACCTATCCCAGACCTAACTTGCGTTGTCCTCTAAAATATTGATCGAAACCTGGTTTAATCGACTGTTTCATTGTGGTACCACATTACTATGTGATCCAAACCAGAAAATAGCCCAGGATCTATCCATGAAGTATAAGAAATATGCGAAAGTATGAGCCTGACGAGGGCAAATCCTAGACCTAACCCAGACCTAACATGCGTTATCCTCAAAAATATTTATCAAGACCAGGTTTAACTGAATGTTTCAGTATGGTACCACATTGCTACGTGATCCAAACCAGAAAAAACTCAGGATCCGTTCAACAAGTATGTGAAAAACGCGAACGTATGAGTCTGATGAGGGCAAATCCCAGACCTATCCCAGACCTAACTTGCGTTGTCCTCTAAGATATTGATGGAAACCAGGTTTAATTGACTGTTTCAGTGTTGTACTTCATTACTACGTGATGCAATCCAGAAAAAGCCCAGGATCTAGCCATCAAGTTTGAGAAATATGCGAAAGTATGAGCCTGACGAGAGCAAATCCTAGACCTGACCCAGACCTAACATGCGTTATCCTGTAAAATATTTATCAAGACCAGGTTTAATTGATTGTTCCAGTGTGGTCCCACATTACTACGTGATCCAAACCAGAAAAAACCCAGGATCCGTTCAACAGGTATGTGAAGAATGCGAAAGAATGAGTCTGATGAGTGAAAATCCCAGGCCTTACCTAGACCTAACATGCGTTATCCTCAAGAATATTGATCGAAACCAGGTTTAGTGGGCTATTTCAGTGTGGTATCACATTACTGCCCGATCCAAACCAGAAAAAACCCAGGATCTGTTCAACAAGTATGTGAAAAATGCGAAAGTATGACCCTGATGTGGGCAAATCCCAGACCTATCCCAGACCTAACTTGCATTGACCCCTAAAATATTGATCGAAACCAGGTTTAATTGACTGTATCAGTGTGGTACCACATTACTACGTGATCCCATCCAGAAATAGCCCAGGATCTAGCCACGAAGTATGAGAAATATGCGAAAGTATGAGCCTGCTGAGGGCAAATCCTAGACCTAACCCAGACCTAACATGCGTTATCATCTAAAATATTTATCAAGACCTGGTTTAATTGATTGTTTCAGTGTGGTACCACATAACTACGTGAACCATACCAGAAAAAATCCAGGATCCGTTCAACAAGTATCTGAAGAATGCGAAAGTATGAGTCTGATGAGTGAAAATCCTCGGCCTAACCTAGACCTAACATGCGTTATCCTCAAAAATATTGATCGAAACCAGGTTTAATAGACTGTTTCAGCGTGGTACCACATTACTACGTGATACAATCCTGAAACAGCCCAGGATCTAGCCATGAAGTATGAGAAATATGCGAAACTATGAGCCTGACGAGGGCAAATCCCAGGCCTAACCTAGACCTAACAAGCGTTATCCTCAAAAATAATGATCGAAACCTGGTTTAATCGACTGTTTCAGTGTGGTACCATATTACTGCGTGACCCAAACCAGAAAAAACCCAGGATCTGTTCAACAAGTATGTGAAAAATGCGAAAGCATGAGTCTGATGAGTGAAAATCCCAGGCCTTACCTAGACCTAACATGCGTTATCCTCAAGAATATTGATCGAAACCAGGTTTAGTGGGCTGTTTCAGTGTGGTACCACATTACTGCCCGATCCAAACCAGAAAAAACCCAGGATCTAGCCATGAAGTATTAAAAATATGCGAAAGTATGAGCCTGATGAGGGCAAATCCTAGACCTAACCCAGACCTAACATGCGTTATCATCTAAAATATTTATCAAGACCTGGTTTAATTGATTGTTTCAGTGTGGTACCACATTACTACGTGAACCATACCAGAAAAAACCCAGGATCCGTTCAACAGGTATCTGAAGAATGCGAAAGTATGAGTCTGATGAGTGAAAATCTCAGGGCTAACCCAGACCTAACATACATTATCCTCTAAAATATTGATCCAAACCAGGTTTAATGGACTGCTTCAGTGTGGTACAACATTACTACGTTATCCAAACCAGAAAAAACCTAGGATCCGTTCAACAAGTATGTGAAAAACGCGAACGTATGAGTCTGATGAGGGCAAATCCCAGACCTATCCCAGACCTAACCAGCGTTGTCCTCTAAAATATAGATCGAAACCTGGTTTAATCGACTGTTTCATTGTGGTACCACATTACTATGTGATCCAAACCAGCAAATAGCCCAGGATCTATCCATGAAGTATAAGAAATATGCGAAAGTATGAGCCTGACGAGGGCAAATCCTAGATCTAACCCAGACCTAACATGCATTATCCTCTAATATATTTATCAAGACCAGGTTTAATTGATTGTTTCAGTGTGGTCCCACATTACTACGTGATCCAAACCAGAAAAAACCCAGGATCCGTTCAACAGGTATGTGAAGAATGCGAAAGAATGAGTCTGATGAGTGAAAATCCCAGGCCTTACCTAGACCTAACATGCGTTATCCTCAAGAATATTGATCGAAACCAGGTTTAGTGGGCTGTTTCAGTGTGGTACCACATTACTGCCCGATCCAAACCAGAAAAAACCCAGGATCTGTTCAACAAGTATGTGAAAAATGCGAAAGTATGACCCTGATGTGGGCAAATCCCAGACCTATCCCAGACCTAACTTGCATTGACCTCTAAAATATCGATCGAAACCAGGTTTAATTGACTGTTTCAGTGTGGTACCACATTACTACGTGATCCCATCCAGAAATAGCCCAGGATCTAGCCATGAAGTATGAGAAATATGCGAAAGTATGAGCCTGATGAGGGCAAATCCTAGACCTAACCCAGACCTAACATGCGTTATCATCTAAAATATTTATCAAGACCTGGTTTAATTGATTGTTTCAGTGTGGTACCACATAACTACGTGAACCATACCAGAAAAAACCAAGGATCCGTTCAACAAGTATCTGAAGAATGCGAAAGTATCAGTCTGATGAGTGAAAATCCTCGGCCTAACCTAGACCTAACATGCGTTATCCTCAAAAATATTCATCGAAACCAGGTTTAATAGACTGTTTCAGCGTGGTACTACATTACTACGTGATACAATCCTGAAACAGCCCAGGATCTAGCCATGAAGTATGAGAAATATGCGATAGTATGAGCCTGATGAGGGCAAATCCTAGACCTAACCCAGACCTAACATGCGTTATCATCTAAAATATTTATCAAGACCTGGTTTAATTGATTGTTTCAGTGTGGTACCACATTACTACGTGAACCATACCAGAAAAAACCCAGGATCCGTTCAACAAGTATATGAAAAACGCGAAAGTATGGGCCTGATGAGGGCGAATCCCAGACCTATCCCAGACCTAACTTGCGTTATCCTCTAAAATATTGATCGAAACCAGGATTAATTGACTGTTTCAGTGTGGTACCACATAACTACGTGAACCATACCAGAAAAAACCCAGGATCCGTTCAACAAGTATCTGAAGAATGCGAAAGTATGAGTCTGATGAGTGAAAATCCCAGGCCTAACCTAGACCTAACATGCGTTATCCTCAAAAATATTGATCGAAACCTGGTTTAATCGACTGTTTCAGTGTGGTACCACATTACTACGTGACCCAAACCAGAAAAAACCCAGGATCTGTTCAACAAGTATGTGAAGAATGCGAAAGTACGAGTCTGATGAGTGAAAACCCTCGGCCTAACCTAGACCTAACATGCGTTACCCTCAAAAATATTGATTGAAACCAGGTTTAATGGACAGTTTCAGTGTGGTACCACATTACTGCGCGATCCAAACCAGAAAAAACCCAGGATCCGTTCAACAGGTATCTGAGGAATGCGAAAGTATGAGTCTGATGAGTGAAAGTCTCAGGGCTAACCTAGACCTAACATGCATTATCCTCTAAAATATTGATCCAAACCAGGTTTAGTGGACTGTTTCAGTGTCGTACCACTTTACTACGTGATCCAAAGCAGAAAAAACCCTCGGTCAGGTCAACATGTACGTTAGAACTGCGAAAGTATGACCCTGAGGAGGGCAAATCCCAGGCCTAACCCAGACCTAACATGCGTTATCCTCTAAAATATTTATCAAGACCAGGTTTAATTGATTGTTTCAGTGTGGTCCCACATTACTACGTGATCCAAACCAGAAAAAACCCAGGATCCGTTCAACAAGTATGTGAAGAATGCGAAAGAATGAGTCTGATGAGTGAAAATCCCAGGCCTAACCTAGACCTAACATGCGTTATCCTCAAAAATATTGATCGAAACCTGGTTTAATCGACTGTTTCAGTGTGGTACCACATTACTATGTGATCCAAACCAGAAAATAGCCCAGGATCTATCCATGAAGTATAAGAAATATGCGAAAGTATGAGCCCGACGAGGGCAAATCCTAGACCTAACCCAGACCTAACATGCGTTATCCTCAAAAATATTTATCAAGACCAGGTTTAACTGAATGTTTCAGTATGGTACCACATTACTACGTGATCCATACCAGAAAAAACCCAGGATCTGTTCAACAAGTATGTGAAAAATGCGAAAGCATGAGTCTGATGAGGGCAAATCCCAGACCTATCCCAGACCTAACTTGCGTTATCCTCTAAAATATTGATCGAAACAAGGTTTAATTGACAGTTTCAGTGTGGTCCCACATTACTACCTGATCCAAACCAGAAAAAACCCAGGATCCGTTCAACAAGTATGTGAAGAATGCGAAAGTATGAGTCTGATGAGCGAAAATCCTCGGCCTAACCTAGACCTAACATGCGTTATCCTCAAAAATATTGATCGAATCCAGATTTAATGGACAGTTTCAGTGTGGTACCACACTACTACGTGATCCAAACCAGAAAAAAACCCAGGATCTGTTCAACAAGTATGTGAAAATCGCGAAAGTATGAGCCTGATGAGGGCAAATCCCAGACCTATACCAGACCTAACTTACGTTATCCTCTAAAATATTGATCGAAACCAGGTTTAATTGACTGTTTCAGTGTGGTACCACACTACTACGTGATCCAATCCTGAAATAGCCCAGGATCTAGCCATGAGGTATGAGAAATATGCGAAGGTATGAGCCTGACGAGAGCAAATCCTAGACCTAACCCAGACCTAACATGCGCTATCCTCTAAAAGATTTATCAAGACCAGGTTTAACTGAATGTTTCAGTGTGGTACCACATTACTGCGCGATCCAAACCAGAAAAAACCCAGGATCCGTTCAACAGGTATCTGAGGAATGCGAAAGTATGAGTCTGATGAGTGAAAGTCTCAGGGCTAACCTAGACCTAACATGCATTATCCTCTAAAATATTGATCCAAACCAGGTTTAGTGGACTGTTTCAGTGTCGTACCACTTTACTACGTGATCCAAAGCAGAAAAAACCCTCGGTCAGGTCAACATGTACGTTAGAACTGCGAAAGTATGACCCTGAGGAGGGCAAATCCCAGGCCTAACCCAGACCTAACATGCGTTATCCTCTAAAATATTTATCAAGACCAGGTTTAATTGATTGTTTCAGTGTGGTCCCACATTACTACGTGATCCAAACCAGAAAAAACCCAGGATCCGTTCAACAAGTATGTGAAGAATGCGAAAGAATGAGTCTGATGAGTGAAAATCCCAGGCCTAACCTAGACCTAACATGCGTTATCCTCAAAAATATTGATCGAAACCTGGTTTAATCGACTGTTTCAGTGTGGTACCACATTACTATGTGATCCAAACCAGAAAATAGCCCAGGATCTATCCATGAAGTATAAGAAATATGCGAAAGTATGAGCCCGACGAGGGCAAATCCTAGACCTAACCCAGACCTAACATGCGTTATCCTCAAAAATATTTATCAAGACCAGGTTTAACTGAATGTTTCAGTATGGTACCACATTACTACGTGATCCATACCAGAAAAAACCCAGGATCTGTTCAACAAGTATGTGAAAAATGCGAAAGCATGTGTCTGATGAGGGCAAATCCCAGACCTATCCCAGACCTAACTTGCGTTATCCTCTAAAATATTGATCGAAACAAGGTTTAATTGACAGTTTCAGTGTGGTCCCACATTACTACCTGATCCAAACCAGAAAAAACCCAGGATCCGTTCAACAAGTATGTGAAGAATGCGAAAGTATGAGTCTGATGAGCGAAAATCCTCGGCCTAACCTAGACCTAACATGCGTTATCCTCAAAAATATTGATCGAATCCAGATTTAATGGACAGTTTCAGTGTGGTACCACACTACTACGTGATCCAAACCAGAAAAAAACCCAGGATCTGTTCAACAAGTATGTGAAAATCGCGAAAGTATGAGCCTGATGAGGGCAAATCCCAGACCTATACCAGACCTAACTTACGTTATCCTCTAAAATATTGATCGAAACCAGGTTTAATTGACTGTTTCAGTGTGGTACCACATTACTACGTGATCCAATCCTGAAATAGCCCAGGATCTAGCCATGAGGTATGAGAAATATGCGAAGGTATGAGCCTGACGAGAGCAAATCCTAGACCTAACCCAGACCTAACATGCGCTATCCTCTAAAAGATTTATCAAGACCAGGTTTAACTGAATGTTTCAGTGTGGTACCACATTACTACGTGAACCATACCAGAAAAAACCCAGGATCCGTTCAACAGGTATATGAAGAATGCGAAAGTATGAGTCTGATGAGTGAAAATCTCAGGGCTAACCTAGACCTAACATGCATTATCCTCTAAAATATTGATCCAAACCAGGTTTAGTGGACTGTTTCAGTGTGGTACCACTTTACTACGTGATCCAAAGCAGAAAAAACCCTCGATCAGGTCAACATGTATGTTAGAACTGCGAAAGTATGACCCTGATGAGGGCAAATCCCAGGCCTAACCCAGACCTAACATGCGTTATCCTCAAAAATATTTATCAAGACCAGGCTTAACTGAATGTTTCAGTATGGTACCACATTACTACGTGAGCCATACCAGAAAAAACCCAGGATCCGTTCAACAGGTATCTGAAGAATGCGAAAGTATGAGTCTGATGAGTGAAAATCTCAGGGCTAACCTAGACCTAACATGCATTATCCTCTAAAATATTGATCCAAACCAGGTTTAGTGGACTGTTTCAGTGTGGTACCACTTTACTACGTGATCCAAACCAGAAAAAACCCAGGATCTGTTCAACAAGTATGTGAAAAATGCGAAAGTATGACCCTGATGTGAGCAAATCCCAGACCTATCCCAGACCCAACTTGCATTGACCTCTAAAATATTGATCGAAACCAGGTTTAATTGACTATTTCAGTGTGGTACCACATTACTACGTGATCTAAACCAGAAAATAGCCCAGGATCTATCCATGAAGTATAAGAAATATGCGAAAGTATGAGCCTGATGAGGGCAAATCCTAGACCTAACCCAGACCTAACATGCGTTATACTCAAAAATATTTATCAAGACCAGGTTTAACTGAATGTTTCAGTATGGTACCACATTACTACGTGATCCATACCAGAAAAAACCCAGGATCTGTTCAACAAGTATGTGAAAAATGCGAAAGCATGAGTCTGATGAGGGCAAATCCCAGACCTATCCCAGACCTAACATGCATTGACCTCTAAGATATTGATGGAAACCAGGTTTAATTGACTGTTTCAGTGTGGTACCACATTGTTCCGTGATCCAAACCAGAAAAAACCCAGGATCAATCCAACAAGTATGTGAAAAACGCGAAAGTATGAGCCTGATGAGGGCGAATCCCAGACCTATCCCAGACCAAACTTGCGTTATCCTCTAAAATATTCATCGAAACCAGTTTTAATTGACTGTTTCAGCGTGGTACCACATTACTACGTGATCCAAACCAGTAAAAACCCAGGATCCGTTCAACAAGTATGTGAAGAATGCGAAAGTATGAGTCTGATGAGTGAAAAACCCCGGCCTAACCTAGACCTAACATGCGTTATCCTCTAAAATATTTATCAATACCAGGTTTAATTGATTGTGTCAGTGTGGTCCCACATTACTACGTGATCCACAGCAGAAAAAACCCAGGATCCGTTCGAAAAGTATGTGAAGAATGCGAAAGTATGAGTCTGATGAGTGAGAATCCCAGACCTAACCTAGACCTAACATGCGTTATCCTCTAAAATATTGATCCAAACCAGGTTTAATGGACTGTTTCAGTGTGGTACCACACTACTACGTGATCTAAACCAGAAAAAACCCAGGATCTGTTCAACAAGTATGTGAAAAACGCGAAAGTATGAGCCTGATGAGAGCAAATCCCAGACCTATCCCAGACCTAACTTGCGTTGTCCTCTAAGATATTGATGGAAACCAGGTTTAATTGACTGTTTCTGTGTTGTACTTCATTACTACGTGATGCAATCCAGAAAAAGCCCAGGATCTAGCCATCAAGTATGAGAGATATGCGAAAGAATGAGCCTGATGAGAGCAAATCCCAGACCTAACCTAGACCTAACATGAATTATTCTCTAAAATATTGATCGAAACCAGGTTTAATTGACTGTTTCAGTGTGGTCCCACATTACTATGTGATCCAAACCAGAAAAAACCCAGGATCTGTTCAACAAGTATGTGAAAAACGGGAAAATATGAGCCTGATGAGAGCAAATCCCAGACCTATCCCAGACCTAACTTGCGTTGTCCTCTAAGATATTGACGGAAACCAGGTTTGATTGACTGTTTCAGTGTTGTACTTCATTACTACGCGATGCAATCCAGAAAAAGCCCAGGATCTAGCCATCAAGTATGAGAAATATGCGAAAGTATGAGCCTGATGAGGGCGAATCCCAGACCTATCCCAGACCTAACTTGCGTTATCCTCTAAAATATTGATCGAAATCAGGCTTAATTGACTGTTTCAGCGTGGTACCACATTACTACGTGATACAATCCAGAAACAGCCCAGGATCTAGCCATGAAGTATGAGAAATATGCGAAAGTATGAGCCTGGTGAGGGCAAATCCTAGACCTAACCCAAACCTAACATGCGTTATCCTCTAAAATAGTCATCATGACCAGGTTTAATTGATTGTTTCAGTGTGGTCCCACATTACTACGTGATCCAAACCAGAAAAAACCCAGGATCCGGTCAACAAGTATGTGCAGAATGCGAAAGTATGAGTCTGATGAGTGAAAATCCCAGGGCTAACCTAGACCTAACATGCGTTATCCTCTAAAATATTGATCCAAACCAGGTTTAATGGACTGTTTCAGTGTGGTACCACTTTACTACGTGATCCAAAGCGGAAAAAACCCTCGATCAGCTCAACATGTATGTTAAAACTGCGGAAGTATGACCCTGATGAGTGCAAATCCCAGGCCTAACCTAGACCTAACATGCGTTGTCCTCTAAGATATTGATGGAAACCAGGTTTAATTGACTGTTTCTGTGTTGTACTTCATTACTACGTGATGCAATCCAGAAAAAGCCCAGGATCTAGCCATCAAGTAAGAGAGATATGCGAAAGTATGAGCCTGATGAGGGCAAATCCCAGACCTATCCCAGACCTAACTTGCGTTGTCCTCTAAGATATTGATGGAAACCAGGTTTGATTGACTGTTTCAGTGTTGTACTTCATTACTACGTGATGCAATCCAGAAAAAGCCCAGGATCTAGCCATCAAGAATGAGAAATATGCGAAAGTATGAGCCTGATGAGGGCTAATCCCAGACCTATCCCAGACCTAACTTGCATTATCCTCTAAAATAGTGATCGAAACCAGGTTTAATTGACTGTTTCAGTGTTGCACTTCATTACTACGTGATCCAAACCAGTAAAAATCCAGGATCCGTTCAACAAGTATGTGAAGAATGCGAAAGTATGAGTGTGATGAGTGAAAAACCCCGGCCTAACCTAGACCTAACATGCGTTATCCTCAAAAATATTGATCGAAACCTGGTTTAATCGTCTGTTTCAGTGTGGTACCACATTACTATGTGATCCAAACCAGAAAATAACCCAGGATCTGTTCAATGAGTATGTGAAGTGTGCGAAAGTATGAGTCTGATGAGGGCAAATCCCCGACCTATCCCAGACCTAACATGCGTTGTCCTCTAAAATATTTATCAAGACCAGGTTTAATTGATTGTTTCAGTGTGGTCCCACATTACTACGTGATCCAAACCAGAAATAACCCAGGATCCGTTCAACAAGTATGTGAAGAATGCGAAAGTATGAGTGTGATGAGTGAAAAACCCCGGCCTAACCTAGACCTAACATGCGTTATCCTCAAAAATATTGATCGAAACCTGGTTTAATCAACTGTTTCAGTGTGGTACCACATTACTACGTGATCCAAACCAGAAATAACCCAGGATCCGTTCAATAAGTATGTGAAGAATGCGAAAGTATGAGTCTGATGAGGGCAAATCCCAGACCTATCCCAGACCTAACTTGCGTTGTCCTCTAAGATATTCATGGAAACCAGGTTTAATTGACTGTTTCAGTGAGGTCCCACATTACTACGTGATCCAAACCAGAAAAAAACCCAGGATCTTGTCAACGAGTATGTGAAGTGTGCGAAAGTATGAGTCTGATGAGGGCTAATCCCAGACCTATCCCAGACCTAACTTGCGTTATCCTCCAAAATAGTGATCGAAACCAGGTTTATGTGACTGTTTTAGTTGTGGTACCACATTACTATGTGATCCAATCCAGAAATAGCCCAGGATCTAGCCATGAAGTATGAGAAATATGCGAAAGTATGAGCCTGATGAGTGCAAATCCTAGACCTAACCCAGACCTAACATACGTTGTCCTCTAAAATATTTATCAAGAGCAGGTTTAATTGATTGTTTCAGTGTGGTCCCACATTACTACGTGAACCAAACCGGAAAATAACCCAGAATCTGTTCAACGAGTATGTGAAGTGTGCGAAAGTATGAGTCTGATGAGGGCAAATCCCAGACCTATCCCAGACCTAACTTGCGTTGTCCTCTAAGATATTGATGGAAACCAGGTTTAATTGACTGTTTCAGTGTTGTACTTCATTACTACGTGATGCAATCCAGAAAAAGCCCAGGATCTAGCCATCAAGTATGAGAAATATGCGAAAGTATGAGCCTGACGAGGGCAAATCCTAGACCTAACCCAGACCTAACATGCGTTATCCTCTAAAATATTTATCAAGGCCAGGTTTAATTGATTGTTTCAGTGTGGTCCCATATTGCTACGTGATCCAAATCAGAAAAAACCCAGGATCCGTTCAACAAGTATGTGAAGAATGCGAAAGTATGAGTCTGATGAGTGAAAATCCCAGGCCTAACCTGGACCTAACATGCGTTATCCTCAAAAATATTGAACGAAACCTGGTTTAATCGACTGTTTCAGTGTGATACCACGTTACTATGTGATCCAAACCAGAAAATAACCTAGGATCTGTTCAACGAGTATGTGAAGTGTGCGAAAGTATGAGTCTGATGAGGGCAAATCCCAGACCTATCCCAGACCTAACATGCGTTATCCTCTAAAATATTTATCAAGACCAGGTTTAATTGAATGTTTCAGTGTGGTACCACATTACTACGTGAACCAAACCGGAAAAACCCCAGGATCCGTTCAACAAGTATGTGAAGTATGCGAAAGTATGAGTCCGATGAGTGAAAATCCCAGGCCAAACCCAGACCTAACATGCCTTATCCTCTAAAACATTGATGGAAACCAGGTTTAATTGACTGTTTCAGTGTGGTACCACACTACCACGTGACCCAAACCGGAAAAAACCCAGGATCTAGCCATCAAGTATGAGAAATATGCGAAAGTATGAGCCTGATGAGGGCGACTCTCAGACCTATCCCAGACCTAACTTGCGTTATCCTCTAAAATATTGATCGAAACCAGGTTTAATGGACTGTTTCAGTGTGGTCCCACATTACTACGTGATCCCAACCAGAAAAAACCCAGGATCCGTTCAACAAGTATGTGAAGAATGCCAAAGTATGAGTCTGATGAGTGAAAATCACAGACCTAACCTCGACTTAACATGCGTTATCCTCTAAAATATTGATCCAAACCAGGTTTAATGGACTGTTTCAGTGCGGTACCACACTACTACGTGATCCAAACCAGAAAAAACCCAGGATCTGTTCAACAAGTATGAGAAATATGCGAAAGAATGAGCCTGATGAGAGCAAATCCCAGACCTAACGTAGACCTAACATGAATTATTCTCTAAAATATTGATGGAAACCAGGTTTAATTGACTGTTTCAGTGTTGCACTTCATTACTACGTGATCCAAACCAGTAAAAATCCAGGATCCGTTCAACAAGTATGTGAAGAATGCGAAAGTATGAGTGTGATGAGTGAAAACCCCCGGCCTAACCTAGATCTAACATGCGTTATCCTCAAAAATATTGATCGAAACCTGGTTTAATCGACTGTTTCAGTGTGGTACCACATTACTACGTGATCCAAACCAGAAATAACCCAGGATCCGTTCAATAAGTATGTGAAGAATGCGAAAGTATGAGTCTGATGAGGGCAAATCCCAGACCTATCCCAGACCTAACATACGTTGTCCTTTAAAATATTTATCAAGTTCAGGTTTAATTGATTGTTTCAGTGTGGTCCCACATTACTACGTGATCCAAACCAGAAATAACCCAGGATCCGTTCAATAAGTATGTGAAGAATGCGAAAGTATGAGTCTGATGAGTGAAAATCCCAGGCCTAACCTAGACCTAACATGCGTTATCCTCAAAAATATTGATCGAAACCTGGTTTAATCGACTGTTTCAGTGTGGTACCACATTACTATGTGATCCAAACCAGAAAATAACCCAGGATCTGTTCAATGAGTATGTGAAGTGTGCGGAAGTATGAGTCTGATGAGGGCTAATCCCCGACCTATCCCAGACCTAACATGCGTTGTCCTTTAAAATATTTATCAAGACCAGGTTTAATTGATTGTTTCTGTGTGGTCCCACATTACTACGTGATCCAAACCAGAAAAAACCCAGGATCTTGTCAACGAGTATGTGAAGTATGCGAAAGTATGAGTCCGATGAGTGAAAATCCCAGGCCAAACCCAGACCTAACATGCCTTATCCTCTAAAACATTGATGGAAACCAGGTTTAATTGACTGTTTCAGTGTCGTACTTCATTACTACGTGATGCAATCCAGCAAAAACCCGGGATCCGTTCAACAAGTATGTGAAGAATGCGAAAGTATGAGTCTGATGAGTGAAAATCCCCGGCCTAACCTAGACCTAACATGCGTTATCCTAAAAAATATTGTTCGAAACCAGGTTTAATGGACTGTTTCAGTGTGGTACCACACTACCACGTGACACAAACCGGAAAAAACCCAGGATCTAGCCATCAAGTATGAGAAATATGCGAAAGTATGAGCCTGATGAGGGCGACTCCCAGACCTATCCCAGACCTAACTTGCGTTATCCTCTAAAATATTGATCGAAACCAGGTTTAATGGACTGTTTCAGTGTGGTCCCACATTACTACGTGATCCCAACCAGAAAAAACCCAGGATCCGTTCAACAAGTATGTGAAGAATGCCAAAGTATGAGTCTGATGAGTGAAAATCACAGACCTAACCTCGACTTAACATGCGCTATCCTCTAAAATATTGATCCAAACCAGGTTTAATGGACTGTTTCAGTGCGGTACCACACTACTACGTGATCCAAACCAGAAAAAACCCAGGATCTGTTCAACAAGTATGAGAGATATGCGAAAGAATGAGCCTGATGAGAGCAAATCCCAGACCTAACCTAGACCTAACATGAATTATTCTCTAAAATATTGATGGAAACCAGGTTTAATTGACTGTTTCAGTGTTGCACTTCATTACTACGTGATCCAAACCAGTAAAAATCCAGGATCCGTTCAACAAGTATGTGAAGAATGCGAAAGTATGAGTGTGATGAGTGAAAACCCCCGGCCTAACCTAGATCTAACATGCGTTATCCTCAAAAATATTGATCGAAACCTGGTTTAATCGTCTGTTTCAGTGTGGTACCACATTACTATGTGATCCAAACCAGAAAATAACCCAGGATCTGTTCAATGAGTATGTGAAGTGTGCGAAAGTATGAGTCTGATGAGGGCAAATCCCCGACCTATCCCAGACCTAACATGCGTTGTCCTTTAAAATATTTATCAAGACCAGGTTTAATTGATTGTTTCTGTGTGGTCCCACATTACTACGTGATCCAAACCAGAAAAAACCCAGGATCCGTTCAACAAGTATGTGAAGAATGCGAAAGTACGAGTCTGATGAGTGAAAATCACAGACCTAACCTAGACCTAACATGCGTTATCCTCTAAAATATTGATCCAAACCAGGTTTAATGGACTGTTTCTGTGTGGTACCACACTACTACGTGATCCAAACCAGAAAAAACCCAGGATCTGTTCAACAAGTATGAGAAATATGCGAAAGAATGAGCCTGATGAGAGCAAATCCCAGACCTAACCTAGACCTAACATGAATTATTCTCTAAAATATTGATGGAAACCAGGTTTAATTGACTGTTTCAGTGTTGCACTTCATTACTACGTGATCCAAACCAGTAAAAATCCAGGATCCGTTCAATAAGTATGTGAAGAATGCGAAAGTATGAGTCTGATGAGGGCAAATCCCAGACCTATCCCAGACCTAACTAGCGTTGACCTCTAAGATATTGATGGAAACCAGGTTTAATTGACTGTTTCAGTGTGGTACCACATTACTACGTGATCCAAACCAGAAAAAAACCCAGGATCTTGTCAACGAGTATGTGAAGTGTGCGAAAGTATGAGTCTGATGAGGGCTAATCCCAGACCTATCCCAGACCTAACTTGCGTTATCCTCTAAAATAGTGATCGATACCAGGTTTAAGTGACTGTTTTAGTTGTGGTTCCACATTACTATGTGATCCAATCCAGAAATAGCCCAGGATCTAGCCATGAAGTATGAGAAATATGCGAGAGTATGAGCCTGATGAGGGCAAATCCTAGACCTAACCCAGACCTAACATACGTTGTCCTCTAAAATATTTATCAAGACCAGGTTTAATTGATTGTTTCAGTGTGGTCCCACATTACTACGTGATCCAAACCAGAAATAACCCAGGATCCGTTCAATAAGTATGTGAAGAATGCGAAAGTATGAGTCTGATGAGTGAAAATCCTCGGCCTAACCTAGACCTAACATGCGTTATCCTCAAAAATATTGATCGAAACCAGGTTTAATCGACTGTTTCAATGTGGTACCAGATTACTACGTGATCCAAACCAGAAAAAAACCCAGGATCTGTTCAACAAGTATGTGAAGTATGCGAAAGTATGAGTCTGATGAGGGCAAATCCCAGGCCTAAACTAGACATAACTTTCGTTATCCTCTAAAATATTGATCGAAACCAGGTTTAATTGACTGTTTTAGTGTGCTACGACCTTACTACGTGATCCAAAGCAGAAAAAACCCTCGATCAGGTCAACATGCATGTTAAAACTGCGAAAGTATGAGCCTGATGAGGGCAAATCCCAGACCTATCCCAGACCTAACATGCGTTATGCTCAATAATATTAATCGAAACCAGGTTTAATCGACTGTTTCAGTGTGGTACCACATTACTACGTGATCCAAACCAGAAAAAAACCCAGGATCCGTTCAATAAGTATGTGAAGAATGCGAAATTGTGAGTCTGATGACTGAAAATCCCAGGCCTAACCTACACCTAACATGCGTTATCCTCAAAAATATTGATCGAAACCTGGTTTAATCGACTGTTTCAGTGTGGTACCACATTACTACGTGATCCAAACCAGAAATAACCCAGGATCCGTTCAATAAGTATGTGAAGAATGCGAAAGTATGAGTCTGATGAGGGCAAATCCCAGACCTATCCCAGACATAACATACGTTGTCCTTTAAAATATTTATCAAGACCAGGTTTAATTGATTGTTTCAGTGTGGTCCCACATTACTACGTGATCCAAACCAGAAATAACCCAGGATCCGTTCAATAAGTATGTGAAGAATGCGAAAGTATGAGTCTGATGAGTGAAAATCCCAGGCCTAACCTAGACCTAACATGCGTTATCCTCAAAAATATTGATCGAAACCTGGTTTAATCGACTGTTTCAGTGTGGTACCACATTACTATGTGATCCAAACCAGAAAATAACCCAGGATCTGTTCAATGAGTATGTGAAGTGTGCGAAAGTATGAGTCTGATGAGGGCTAATCCCCGACCTATCCCAGACCTAACATGCGTTGTCCTTTAAAATATTTATCAAGACCAGGTTTAATTGATTGTTTCTGTGTGGTCCCACATTACTACGTGATCCAAACCAGAAAAAACCCAGGATCTTGTCAACGAGTATGTGAAGTGTGCGAAAGTATGAGTCTGATGAGGGCTAATCCCAGACCTATCCCAGACCTAACTTGCGTTATCCTCTAAAATAGTGATCGAAACCAGGTTTAATTGACTGTTTCAGTGTTGCACTTCATTACTACGTGATCCAAACCAGTAAAAATCCAGGATCCGTTCAACAAGTATGTGAAGAATGCGAAAGTATGAGTGTGATGAGTGAAAAACCCCGGCCTAACCTAGACCTAACATGCGTTATCCTCAAAAATATTGATCCAAACCTGGTTTAATCGTCTGTTTCAGTGTGGTACCACATTACTATGTGATCCAAACCAGTAAATAACCCAGGATCTGTTCAACGAGTATGTGAAGTGTGCGAAAGTATGAGCCTGATTAGGGCGAATCCCAGACCTATCCCAGACCTAACTTGCGTTATCCTCTAAAATATTGATCGAAATCAGGTTTAATTGACTGTTTCAGCGTGGTACCACATTACTACGTGATACAATCCAGAAACAGCCCAGGATCTAGCCATGAGGTATGAGAAATATGCAAAAGTATGAGCCTGATGAGGGCAAATCCTAGACGTAACCCAAACCTAACATGCGTTATCCTCTAAAATATTTATCAAGACCAGGTTTAATTGAATGTTTCTGTGTGGTCCCACATTACTACGTGATCCAAACCAGAAAAAACCCAGGATCTTGTCAACGAGTATGTGAAGTGTGCGAAAGTATGAGTCTGATGAGGGCAAATCCCCGACCTATCCCAGACCTAACATGCGTTGTCCTCTAAAATATTTATCAAGACCAGGTTTAATTGATTGTTTCAGTGTGGTCCCACATTACTACGTGATCCAAACCAGAAATAACCCAGGATCCGTTCAATAAGTATGTGAAGAATGCGAAAGTATGAGTCTGATGAGTGAAAATCCCAGGCCTAACCTAGACCTAACATGCGTTATCCTCAAAAATATTGATCGAAACCTGGTTTAATCGACTATTTCAGTGTGGTACCACATTACTATGTGATCCAAACCAGAAAATAACCCAGGATCTGTTCAACGAGTATGTGAAGTGTGCGAAAGTATGAGCCTGATTAGGGCGAATCCCAGACCTATCCCAGACCTAACTTGCGTTATCCTCTAAAATATTGATCGAAATCAGGTTTAATTGACTGTTTCAGCGTGGTACCACATTACTACGTGATACAATCCAGAAACAGCCCAGGATCTAGCCATGAGGTATGAGAAATATGCGAAAGTATGAGCCTGATGAGGGCAAATCCTAGACGTAACCCAAACCTAACATGCGTTATCCTCTAAAATATTTATCAAGACCAGGTTTAATTGAATGTTTCAGTGTGGTACCACATTACTACGTGAACCAATCCAGAAATAGCCCAGGATCTAGCCATGAAGTATGAGAAATATGCGAAAGTATGAGCCTGATGAGTGCAAATCCTAGACCTAACCCAGACCTAACATACGTTGTCCTCTAAAATATTTATCAAGAGCAGGTTTAATTGATTGTTTCAGTGTGGTCCCACATTACTACGTGAACCAAACCGGAAAATAACCCAGAATCTGTTCAACGAGTATGTGAAGTGTGCGAAAGTATGAGTCTGATGAGGGCAAATCCCAGACCTATCCCAGACCTAACTTGCGTTGTCCTCTAAGATATTGATGGAAACCAGGTTTAATGGACTGTTTCAGCGTGGTACCACATTACTACGTGATACAATCGAGAAACAGCCCAGGATCTAGCCATGAGGTATGAGAAATATGCGAAAGTATGAGCCTGACGAGGGCAAATCCTAGACCTAACCCAGACCTAACATGCGTTATCCTCTAAAATATTTATCAAGGCCAGGTTTAATTGATTGTTTCAGTGTGGTCCCATATCACTACGTGATCCAAATCAGAAAAAACCCAGGATCCGTTCAACAAGTATGTGAAGAATGCGAAAGTATGAGTCTGATGAGTGAAAATCCCAGGCCTAACCTAGACCTAACATGCGTTATCCTCAAAAATATTGAACGAAACCTGGTTTAATCGACTGTTTCAGTGTGATACCACATTACTATGTGATCCAAACCAGAAAATAACCTAGGATCTGTTCAACGAGTATGTGAAGTGTGCGAAAGTATGAGTCGGATGAGGGCAAATCCCAGACCTATCCCAGACCTAACATGCGTTATCCTCTAAAATATTTATCAAGACCTGGTTTAATCGACTATTTCAGTGTGGTACCACATTACTATGTGATCCAAACCAGAAAATAACCCAGGATCTGTTCAACGAGTATGTGAAGTGTGCGAAAGTATGAGCCTGATTAGGGCGAATCCCAGACCTATCCCAGACCTAACTTGCGTTATCCTCTAAAATATTGATCGAAATCAGGTTTAATTGACTGTTTCAGCGTGGTACCACATTACTACGTGATGCAATCCAGAAATATCCCAGGATATAGCCATGAAGTATGAGAAATATGCGAAAGTATGAGCCTGATGAGGGCATATCCTAGACCTAACCCAGACCTAACATGCGTTGTCCTCTAAAATATTTATCATGACCAGGTTTAATTGATTGTTTCAGTGTGGTCCCACATTACTACGTGATCCAAACGAGAAAAAACCCAGGATCGGTTCAACAAGTATGTGAAGAATGCGAAAGTATGAGTCTGATGAGTGAAAATCCCAGGCCTAACCTAGACCTAACATGCGATATCCTCAAAAATATTGATCGAAACCTGGTTTAATCGACTGTTTCAGTGTGGTACCACATTACTACGTGATCCAAACCAGAAAAAAACCCAGGTTCTTGTCAACGAGTATGTGAAGTGTGCGAAAGTATGAGTCTGATGAGGGATAATCCGAGACCTATCCCAGACCTAACTTGCGTTATCCTCTAAAATAGTGATCGAAACCAGGTTTAATTGACTGCTTTAGTTGTGGTACCACTTTACTACGTGATCAAAAGCAGAAAAAACCCTCGATCAGGTCAACATGCATGTTAAAACTGCGAATGTATGACCCTGATGAGGGCAAATCCCAGGCCTAACCTAGACCTAACATGCGTCATCTTCTAAAATATTGAGCGAAACCAGGTTTAATTGACTGTTTCAGTGTGGTACCACATTACTACGTGATGCAATCCAGAAATATCCCAGGATATAGCCATGAAGTATGAGAAATATGCGAAAGTATGAGCCTGATGAGGGCATATCCTAGACCTAACCCAGACCTAACATGCGTTGTCCTCTAAAATATTTATCATGACCAGGTTTAATTGATTGTTTCAGTGTGGTCCCACATTACTACGTGATCCAAACCAGAAAAAACCCAGGATCCGTTCAACAAGTATGTGAAGAACGCGAAAGTATGAGTCTGATGAGTGAAAATCCCAGGCCTAACCTAGACCTAACATGTGTTATCCTCAAAAATATTGATCGAAACCTGGTTTAATCGACTGTTTCAGTGTGGTACCACATTACTACATGACCCAAACCAGAAAAAACCCAGGATCTGTTCAACAAGTATGTGAAAAACGCGAAAGTATGAGCCTGATGAGATCAAATCCCAGACCTATCCCAGATCTAACTTGCGTTATCCTCTAAAATATTGATCGAAACCAGGTTTAATTGACTGTTTCAGTGTGGTACCACATTACTACGTGTCCAATCCAGAAATAGCCCAGGATCTAGCCATGAAGTATGAGAAACATGCGAAAGTATGAGCCTGATGAGGGCATATCCTAGACCTAACCCAGACCTAACATGCGTTGTCCTCTAAAATATTTATCAAGACCAGGTTTAATTGATTGTTTCAGTGTGGTCCCACATTACTACGTGATCCAAACGAGAAAAAACCCTAGGATCGGTTCAACAAGTATGTGAAGAGTGCGAAAGTATGAGTCTGATGAGTGAAAATCCCAGGCCTAACCTAGACCTAACATGCGATATCCTCAAAAATATTGATCGAAACCTGGTTTAATCGACTGTTTCAGTGTGGTACCACATTACTATGTGATCCAAACCAGAAAATAACCCAGGATCTGTTCAACGAGTATGTGAAGTGTGCGAAAGTATGAGTCTGATGAGGGCAAATCCCAGACCTATGCCAGACCAAACTTGCGTTATCCTCTAAAATATTTATTAAGACCAGGTTTAATCGACTGTTTCAATGTGGTACCACGTTTCTACGTGATCGAATCCAGAAATAGCCCAGGATCCAGCCATGAAGTATGAGAAATATGCGAAAATATGAGCCTGTTGGGGCAAATCCTAGACCTAACCCAGACCAAACATGCGTTATCCTCTAAAATATTTGTCAAGACCAGGTTTAATTGATTGTTTTCAGTGTGGTCCCACATTACTACGTGATCCAAACGAGAAAAAACCCAGGATCGGTTAAACTAGTATGTGAAGAATGCGAAAGTATGAGTCTGATGAGTGAAAGTCCCAGGCCTAACCTAGACCTAACATGCGATATCCTCAAAAATATTGATCGAAACCTGGTTTAATTGATTGTTTCAGTGTGGTCCCACATTACTACGTGATCCAAACCAGAAAAAACCCAGGATCTGTTCAACAAGTATGTGAAGAATGCGAAAGTATGAGTCTGATGAGTGAAAATCCCAGACCTAACCCAAACCTAACATCCGTTATCCTCTAAAATATTGATCCAAACCAGGTTTAATGGACTGCATCAGTGTGGTACCACTTTACTACGTGATCCAAAGCAGAAAAAACTCTCGATCAGGCCAACATGTATGTTAAAACTGCGAAAGTATGACCCTGATGAGGGCAAATCCCTGGCCTAACCTAGACCTAACATGCGTTGTCCTCTAAAATATTGATGGAAACCATATTTAATTGACTGTTTCAGTGTTGTACTTCGTTACTACGTGATGCAATCCAGGAAAAGCCCAGGATCTAGCCATCAAGTATGAGAAATATGCGAATTAATGAGCCTGATGAGAGCAAATCCCAGACCTAACCTAGACCTAACATGAATTATTCTCTTAAATATTGATCGAAACCATGTTTAATTGACTGTTTCAGTGTGGTACCACATTACTACGTGATCCAAACCAGTAAAAACCTAGGATCCGTTCAACAAGTATGTGAAGAATGCGAAAGTATGAGTCTGATGAGTGAAAATCCTCGGCCTAACCTAGACCTAACATGCGTTATCCTCAAAAATATTGATCGAAACCAGGTTTAATCGACTGTTTCAGTGTGGTACCACATTACTACGTGATCCAAACCAGAAAAAAACCCAGGATCTGTTCAACAAGTATGTGAAGTATGCCAAAGTATGAGTCTGATGAGGGCAAATCCCAGGCCTAAACTAGACATAACTTTCGTTATCCTCTAAAATATTGACCGAAACCAGGTTTAATTGACTGTTTTAGTGTGGTACCACTTTACTACGTGATCCAATGCAGAAAAAACCCTCGATCAGGTCAACATGCATGTTAAAACTGCGAAAGTATGAGCCTGATGAGGGCAAATCCCAGACCTATCCCAGACCTAACATGCGTTATCCTCAAAAATATTAATCGAAACCAGGTTTAGTCGACTGTTTCAGTGTGGTACCACATTACTACGTGATCCAAATCAGAAAAAAACCCAGGATCTTGTCAACGAGTATGTGAAGTGTGCGAAAGTATGAGTCTGATGAGGGCAAATCCCAGACCTATCCCAGACCTAACTTGCGTTATCCTCTAAAATAGTGATCGAAACCAGGTTTAATTGACTGTTTTAGTTGTGGTACCACTTTACTACGTGATCCAAAGCAGAAAAAACTCTCGATCAGGTCAACATGCATGTTAAAACTGCGAAAGTATGAGCCTGATGAGGGCAAAACCTAGACCTAACCCAGAACTAACATGCGTTGTCCTCTAAAATACTTATCAAGACCAGGTTTAATTGATTGTTTCAGTGTGTTCCCACATTACTACGTGATGCAAACCAGATAAAACCCTCGATCAGGTCAACAAGTATGTGAAGAATGCGAAGGTATGTGTCTGATGAGTGAAAATCCCAGGCCTAACCTAGACCTAACATGTGTTATCCTCAAAAATATTGATCGAAACCTGGTTTAATCGACTGTTTCAGTGTGGTACCACATTACTACATGACCCAAACCAGAAAAAACCCAGGATCTGTTCAACAAGTATGTGAAAAACGCGAAAGTATGAGCCTGATGAGATCAAATCCCAGACCTATCCCAGATCTAACTTGCGTTATCCTCTAAAATATTGATCGAAACCAGGTTTAATTGACTGTTTCAGTGTGGTACCACATTACTACGTGTCCAATCCAGAAATAGCCCAGGATCTAGCCATGAAGTATGAGAAACATGCGAAAGTATGAGCCCGACGAGGGCAATGCCTAGACCTAACCCAGACATAACATGCGTTATCCTCTAAAATATTTATCATGACCAGGTTTAATTGATTGTTTCAGTGTGGTCCCACATTACTACGTGATCCAAACCAGAAAAAACCCAGGATCCGTTCAACAAGTATGTGAAGAACGCGAAAGTATGAGTCTGATGAGTGAAAATCCCAGGCCTAACCTAGACCTAACATGAATTATTCTCTAAAATATTGATCGAAACCAGGTTTAATGGACTGTTTCAGTGTGGTACCACATTACTACGTGATCCAATGTAGAAAAAACCCTCGATCAGGTCAACATGTATGTTAAAACTGCGAAAGTATGACCCTGATGAGGGCAAATCTCAAGCCTAACCTATACCTAACATGCGTTGTCCACTAAAATATTGATGGAAACCAGGTTTAATTGACTGTTTCAGTGTCGTACTTCATTACTACGTGATGCAATCCAGAAAAAGCCCTGGTTCTAGCTATCAAGTATGAGAAATATGCGAAAGAATGAGCCTGATGAGAGCAAATCCCAGACCTATACCAGACATAACTTGCGTTATCCTCTAAAATATTGATTGAAACCAGGTTTATTTGACTGTTTCGGTGTGGTACCACATTACTACGTGATCCAATCCAGAAATAGCCCACGATCTATCCATGAAGTATGAGAAATATGCGAAAGTATGAGCCTGATGAGGGCAAATCCTAGACCTAACCCAGACCTAACATGCGTTAGCCTCAAAAATATTTACCAAGACCAGGTTTAGTTGAATGTTTCAGTGTGGTACCACATTACTACGTGATCCATACCAGAAAAAACACAGGATCTGTTCAACAAGTATGTGAAGAATGCGAAAGTATGAGCCTGATGAGGGCAAATCCCAGACCTATCCCAGACCTAACTTGGGTTGTCCTCTAGAATATTGATCGAAACCAGGTTTAATGGGTTGTTTCAGTGTGGTACCACATTACTACGTGATCCAATCCAGAAATAGCCCAGGATCTAGCCATGAAGTATGAGAAATATGCGAAAGTATGAGCCTGATGAGGGCAAATCCTAGACCTAACCCAGACCTAACATGCGTTATCCTCTAAAATATTTAACAAGACCAGGTTTAATTGAATGTTTCAGTGTGGTACCACATAACTATGTGATCCATACCAGAAAATAACGCAGGATCTGTTCAACGAGTATGTGAAGTGTGCGAAAGTATGATGAAATATGCCTGATGAGGGCAAATCCCAGACCTATCCCAGACCTAACATGCGTTATCCTCTAAAATATTTATCAAGACCAAGTTTAATTGATTGTTTCAGTGTGGACCCACATTACTACGTGATCCAAACCAGAAAAAACCCAGGATCCGTTCAACAAGTATGTGAAGAATGCGAAAGTATGAGTCTGATGAGTGAAAATCCCAGGCCTGACCTAGACCTAACATGCGTTATCCTCTAAAATATTGAGCGAAACCAGGTTTAATGGACTGTTTCAGTGTGGTACCACACTACTACGTGATCCAAACCAGAAAAAACCCAGGATCCGTTCAACAAGTATGTGAAGTGTGCGAAAGTATGAGCCTGATGAGAGCAAATCCCAGACCTAACCTAGACCTAACATGAATTATTCTCTAAAATATTGGTCGAAACCAGGTTTAATTGACTGTTTCAGTGTGGTCCCACATTAGTACGTGACCCAAACCAGAAAAAACCCAGGACCCGTTCAACAAGTATGTGAAGAATGCGAAAGTATGAGTCTGATGAGTGAAAAAACCAGGCCTGACCTAGACCTAACATGCGTTATCCTCTAAAATATTGATCGAAACCAGGTTTAATTGACTGTTTTAGTGTGGTACCACATTACTACGTGATCCAATCCAGTAAAAACCCAGGATCCGTTCAACAAGTATGTGGAGAATGCGAAAGTATGAGTCTGATGAGTGAAAATCCTCGGCCTGACCTAGACCTAACATGCGTTGTCCTCTAAAATATTGATGGAAACCAGGTTTAATTGACTGTTTCAGTGTTGCACTTCATTACTACGTGATCCAAACCAGTAAAAACCCACGATCCGTTCAACAAGTATGTGGAGAATGCGAAAGTATGAGTCTGATGAGTGAAAATCCTCGGCCTAACCTAGACCTAACATACGCCGTCCTCTAAAATATTGATGGAAACCTGGCTTAATCGACTCTTTCAGTGTGGTACCACATTACTATGTGATCCAAACCAGAAAATAATCCAGGATCTGTTCAACGAGTATGTGAAGTGTGCGAAAGTATGAGTATGATGAGGGCAAATCCCAGACCTATCCCAGACCTAACATGCATTATCCTCTAAAATATTTATCAAGACCAGGTTTTATTGATTGTTTCAGTGTGGTCCCACATTACTACGTGACACAATCCAGAAACAGCCCAGGATCTAGCCATGAAGTATGAGAAATATGCGAAAGTATGAGCCTGATGAGGGCAAATCCTGGACCTAACCCAAACCTAACATGCGTTATCCTCTAAAATATTTATCAAGACCAGGTTTAATTGATTGTTTCAGTGTGGTCCCACATTACTACGTGATCCAAACCAGAAAAAACCCTGTATCTGTTCAACAAGTATGTGAAGAATGCGAAAGTATGAGTCTGATGAGTGAAAATCCCAGGGCTAGCCTAGACCTAGCATGTGTTACCCTCTAAAATATTGATCCAAACAAGGTTTAATGGACTGTTTCAGTGTGGTACCACTTTACTACGTGATCCAAAGCAGAAAAAACCCTCGATCACGTCAACATGTATGTTAAAACTGCGAAAGTATGACCCTGATGAGGGCAAATCCCAGGCCTAACCTAGACCTAACATGAATTATTCTCTAAAATATTGATCAAACCAGGTTTAATTGACTGTTTCAATGTGGTACCTCATTTCTACGTGATCCAATCCAGAAATAGCCCAGGATCCAGCCATGAAGTATGAGAAATATGCGAAAGTATGAGCCTGCTGTAGGCAAATCCTAGACCTAACCCAGACCTAACATGCGTTATCCTCTAAAATATTTATCAAGACCAGGTTTAATTGAATGTTTCAGTGTGTTACCACATTACTACGTGATCCAAACCAGTAAAAACCCTCGATCACGTCAACAAGTATTTGAAGAATGCGAAACTATGAGTCTGATGAGTGAAAATGCCAGGCCTAACCTAGACCTAACATTCGTTATCCTCAAAAATATTGATCGAAACCTGGTTTAATCGACTGTTTCAGTGTGGTACCACATTACTATGTGATCCAAACCAGAAAGTAACCCAGGATCTGTTCAACGAGTATGTGAAGTGTGCGAAAGTATGAGTCTGATGAGGTCAAATCCCAGACCAATCCCAGACTTAACTTGCGTTATCCTCTAAAATATTGATCGAAACCAGGTTTAATCGACTGTTTCAGTGTGGTACCACATTACTACGTGATCCAAACCAGAAAAAACCCAGGATCAGTTCAACAAGTATGTGAAAAACGCGGAAGTATGAGCCTGATGAGGGCGAATCCCAGACCTATGCCAGACGTAACTTGCGTTATCCTCTAAAATATTGATCGAAACCAGGTTTACTTGACTGTTTCAGCGTGGTACCACATTACCACGTGATCCAAACCAGTAAAAACCCAGGATCCGTTCAACAAGTATGTGGAGAATGCGAAAGTATGAGTTTGAGGAGTGAAAATCCTCGGCCTAACCTAGACCTAACATGCGTTGTCCTCTAAAATATTGATGGAAACCAGATTTAATGGACTGTTTCGGTGTGGTACCACATTACTATGTGATCCAAACCAGAAAAAACCCTGTATCTGTTCAACAAGTATGTGAAGAATGCGAAAGTATGAGTCTGATGAGTGAAAATCCCAGGGCTATCCTAGACCTAACATGCGTTATCCTCTAAAATATTGATCCAAACAAGTTTTAATGGACTGTTTCAGTGTGGTACCACGTTACTACGTGATCCAAAGCTGAAAAAACCCAGGATCTGTTCAACAAGTATGTGAAAAACGCGAAAGTATGAGCCTGATGAGATCAAATCCCAGACCTATCCCAGACCTAACTTGCGTTATCCTCTAAAATATTGATCAAAACCAGGTTTAATTGACTGTTTCAATGTGGTACCACGTTTCTACGTGATCCAAGCCAGAAATAGCCCAGGATCCAGCCATGAAGTATGAGAAATATGCAAAAGTATGAGCCTGTTGGGGCAAATCCTAGACCTACCCCAGACCTAACATGCGTTATCCTCTAAAATATTTATCAAGACCAGGTTGAATTGATTGTTTCAGTGTGGTCCCACATTACTACGTGATCCAAACGAGAAAAAACCCAGGATCGGTTCAACAAGTATGTGAAGAATGCGAAAGTATGAGTCTGATGAGTGAAAATCCCAGGCCTAACCTAGACCTAACATGCGATATCCTCAAAAATATTGATCGAAACCTGGTTTAATCGACTGTTTCAGTGTGGTACCACATTACTACGTGATCCAAACCAGAAAAAAACCCAGGTTCTTGTCAACGAGTATGTGAAGTGTGCGAAAGTATGAGTCTGATGAGGGACAATCCGAGACCTATCCCAGACCTAACTTGCGTTATCCTCTAAAATAGTGATCGAAACCAGGTTTAATTGACTGCTTTAGTTGTGGTACCACTTTACTACGTGATCAAAAGCAGAAAAAACCCTCGATCAGGTCAACATGCATGTTAAAACTGCGAATGTATGACCCTGATGAGGGCAAATCCCAGGCCTAACCTAGACCTAACATGCGTCATCTTCTAAAATATTGAGCGAAACCAGGTTTAATTGACTGTTTCAGTGTGGTACCACATTACTACGTGATGCAATCCAGAAATATCCCAGGATATAGCCATGAAGTATGAGAAATATGCGAAAGTATGAGCCTGATGAGGGCATATCCTAGACCTAACCCAGACCTAACATGCGTTGTCCTCTAAAATATTTATCATGACCAGGTTTAATTGATTGTTTCAGTGTGGTCCCACATTACTACGTGATCCAAACCAGAAAAAACCCAGGATCCGTTCAACAAGTATGTGAAGAACGCGAAAGTATGAGTCTGATGAGTGAAAATCCCAGGCCTAACCTAGACCTAACATGTGTTATCCTCAAAAATATTGATCGAAACCTGGTTTAATCGACTGTTTCAGTGTGGTACCACATTACTACATGACCCAAACCAGAAAAAACCCAGGATCTGTTCAACAAGTATGTGAAAAACGCGAAAGTATGAGCCTGATGAGATCAAATCCCAGACCTATCCCAGATCTAACTTGCGTTATCCTCTAAAATATTGATCGAAACCAGGTTTAATTGACTGTTTCAGTGTGGTACCACATTACTACGTGTCCAATCCAGAAATAGCCCAGGATCTAGCCATGAAGTATGAGAAACATGCGAAAGTATGAGCCTGATGAGGGCATATCCTAGACCTAACCCAGACCTAACATGCGTTGTCCTCTAAAATATTTATCAAGACCAGGTTTAATTGATTGTTTCAGTGTGGTCCCACATTACTACGTGATCCAAACGAGAAAAAACCCTAGGATCGGTTCAACAAGTATGTGAAGAGTGCGAAAGTATGAGTCTGATGAGTGAAAATCCCAGGCCTAACCTAGACCTAACATGCGATATCCTCAAAAATATTGATCGAAACCTGGTTTAATCGACTGTTTCAGTGTGGTACCACATTACTATGTGATCCAAACCAGAAAATAACCCAGGATCTGTTCAACGAGTATGTGAAGTGTGCGAAAGTATGAGTCTGATGAGGGCAAATCCCAGACCTATGCCAGACCAAACTTGCGTTATCCTCTAAAATATTTATTAAGATCAGGTTTAATCGACTGTTTCAATGTGGTACCACGTTTCTACGTGATCGAATCCAGAAATAGCCCAGGATCCAGCCATGAAGTATGAGAAATATGCGAAAGTATGAGCCTGTTGGGGCAAATCCTAGACCTAACCCAGACCAAACATGCGTTATCCTCTAAAATATTTGTCAAGACCAGGTTTAATTGATTGTTTTCAGTGTGGTCCCACATTACTACGTGATCCAAACGAGAAAAAACCCAGGATCGGTTAAACTAGTATGTGAAGAATGCGAAAGTATGAGTCTGATGAGTGAAAGTCCCAGGCCTAACCTAGACCTAACATGCGATATCCTCAAAAATATTGATCGAAACCTGGTTTAATTGATTGTTTCAGTGTGGTCCCACATTACTACGTGATCCAAACCAGAAAAAACCCAGGATCTGTTCAACAAGTATGTGAAGAATGCGAAAGTATGAGTCTGATGAGTGAAAATCCCAGACCTATACCAGACCGAACTTGCGTTATCCTCTAAAATATTGATCGAAACCAGGTTTAATCGACTGTTTCAGTGTGGTACCACATTGCTACGTGATCCAAACCAGAAAAAACCCAGGATCAGTTCAACAAGTATGTGAAAAACGCGAAAGTATGAGCCTGATGAGGGCGAATCCCAGACCTATCCCAGACCTAACATGCGTTATCCTCTAAAATATTGATCGAAACCAGGTTTAATTGACTGTTTCAGCATGGTACCACATTACTACGTGATACAATCCAGAAACAGCCCAGGATCTAGCCATGAAGTATGAGAAATATGCGAAAGTATGAGCCTGATGAGGGCAAATCCTAGACCTAACCCAAACCTAACATCCGTTATCCTCTAAAATATTGATCCAAACCAGGTTTAATGGACTGCATCAGTGTGGTACCACTTTACTACGTGATCCAAAGCAGAAAAAACTCTCGATCAGGCCAACATGTATGTTAAAACTGCGAAAGTATGACCCTGATGAGGGCAAATCCCTGGCCTAACCTAGACCTAACATGCGTTGTCCTCTAAAATATTGATGGAAACCATATTTAATTGACTGTTTCAGTGTTGTACTTCGTTACTACGTGATGCAATCCAGGAAAAGCCCAGGATCTAGCCATCAAGTATGAGAAATATGCGAATTAATGAGCCTGATGAGAGCAAATCCCAGACCTAACCTAGACCTAACATGAATTATTCTCTTAAATATTGATCGAAACCATGTTTAATTGACTGTTTCAGTGTGGTACCACATTACTACGTGATCCAAACCAGTAAAAACCTAGGATCCGTTCAACAAGTATGTGAAGAATGCGAAAGTATGAGTCTGATGAGTGAAAATCCTCGGCCTAACCTAGACCTAACATGCGTTATCCTCAAAAATATTGATCGAAACCAGGTTTAATCGACTGTTTCAGTGTGGTACCACATTACTACGTGATCCAAACCAGAAAAAAACCCAGGATCTGTTCAACAAGTATGTGAAGTATGCCAAAGTATGAGTCTGATGAGGGCAAATCCCAGGCCTAAACTAGACATAACTTTCGTTATCCTCTAAAATATTGACCGAAACCAGGTTTAATTGACTGTTTTAGTGTGGTACCACTTTACTACGTGATCCAATGCAGAAAAAACCCTCGATCAGGTCAACATGCATGTTAAAACTGCGAAAGTATGAGCCTGATGAGGGCAAATCCCAGACCTATCCCAGACCTAACATGCGTTATCCTCAAAAATATTAATCGAAACCAGGTTTAGTCGACTGTTTCAGTGTGGTACCACATTACTACGTGATCCAAATCAGAAAAAAACCCAGGATCTTGTCAACGAGTATGTGAAGTGTGCGAAAGTATGAGTCTGATGAGGGCAAATCCCAGACCTATCCCAGACCTAACTTGCGTTATCCTCTAAAATAGTGATCGAAACCAGGTTTAATTGACTGTTTTAGTTGTGGTACCACTTTACTACGTGATCCAAAGCAGAAAAAACTCTCGATCAGGTCAACATGCATGTTAAAACTGCGAAAGTATGAGCCTGATGAGGGCAAAACCTAGACCTAACCCAGAACTAACATGCGTTGTCCTCTAAAATACTTATCAAGACCAGGTTTAATTGATTGTTTCAGTGTGTTCCCACATTACTACGTGATGCAAACCAGATAAAACCCTCGATCAGGTCAACAAGTATGTGAAGAATGCGAAGGTATGTGTCTGATGAGTGAAAATCCCAGGCCTAACCTAGACCTAACATGTGTTATCCTCAAAAATATTGATCGAAACCTGGTTTAATCGACTGTTTCAGTGTGGTACCACATTACTACATGACCCAAACCAGAAAAAACCCAGGATCTGTTCAACAAGTATGTGAAAAACGCGAAAGTATGAGCCTGATGAGATCAAATCCCAGACCTATCCCAGATCTAACTTGCGTTATCCTCTAAAATATTGATCGAAACCAGGTTTAATTGACTGTTTCAGTGTGGTACCACATTACTACGTGTCCAATCCAGAAATAGCCCAGGATCTAGCCATGAAGTATGAGAAACATGCGAAAGTATGAGCCCGACGAGGGCAATGCCTAGACCTAACCCAGACATAACATGCGTTATCCTCTAAAATATTTATCATGACCAGGTTTAATTGATTGTTTCAGTGTGGTCCCACATTACTACGTGATCCAAACCAGAAAAAACCCAGGATCCGTTCAACAAGTATGTGAAGAACGCGAAAGTATGAGTCTGATGAGTGAAAATCCCAGGCCTAACCTAGACCTAACATGAATTATTCTCTAAAATATTGATCGAAACCAGGTTTAATGGACTGTTTCAGTGTGGTACCACATTACTACATGACCCAAACCAGAAAAAACCCAGGATCTGTTCAACAAGTATGTGAAAAACGCGAAAGTATGAGCCTGATGAGATCAAATCCCAGACCTATACCAGACATAACTTGCGTTATCCTCTAAAATATTGATTGAAACCAGGTTTATTTGACTGTTTCGGTGTGGTACCACATTACTACGTGATCCAATCCAGAAATAGCCCACGATATATCCATGAAGTATGAGAAATATGCGAAAGTATGAGCCTGATGAGGGCAAATCCTAGACCTAACCCAGACCTAACATGCGTTAGCCTCAAAAATATTTACCAAGACCAGGTTTAGTTGAATGTTTCAGTGTGGTACCACATTACTACGTGATCCATACCAGAAAAAACACAGGATCTGTTCAACAAGTATGTGAAGAATGCGAAAGTATGAGCCTGATGAGGGCAAATCCCAGACCTATCCCAGACCTAACTTGGGTTGTCCTCTAGAATATTGATCGAAACCAGGTTTAATGGGTTGTTTCAGTGTGGTACCACATTACTACGTGATACAATCCAGAAATAGCCCAGGATCTAGCCATGAAGTATGAGAAATATGCGAAAGTGTGAGCCTGATGTGGGCAAATCCTAGACGTAACCCAGGCCTAACATACGTCATCCTCTAAAATATTTATCAAGACCAGGTTTAATTGAATCTTTCAGTGTGGTACCACTTTACTACGTGATCCAATCCAGAAATAGCCCAGGATCTAGCCATGAAGTATGAGAAATATGCGAAAGTATGAGCCTGATGAGGGCAAATCCTAGACCTAACCCAGACCTAACATGCGTTATCCTCTAAAATATTTAACAAGACCAGGTTTAATTGAATGTTTCAGTGTGGTACCACATAACTATGTGATCCATACCAGAAAATAACGCAGGATCTGTTCAACGAGTATGTGAAGTGTGCGAAAGTATGATGAAATATGCCTGATGAGGGCAAATCCCAGACCTATCCCAGACCTAACATGCGTTATCCTCTAAAATATTTATCAAGACCAAGTTTAATTGATTGTTTCAGTGTGGACCCACATTACTACGTGATCCAAACCAGAAAAAACCCAGGATCCGTTCAACAAGTATGTGAAGAATGCGAAAGTATGAGTCTGATGAGTGAAAATCCCAGGCCTGACCTAGACCTAACATGCGTTATCCTCTAAAATATTGAGCGAAACCAGGTTTAATGGACTGTTTCAGTGTGGTACCACACTACTACGTGATCCAAACCAGAAAAAACCCAGGATCCGTTCAACAAGTATGTGAAGTGTGCGAAAGTATGAGCCTGATGAGAGCAAATCCCAGACCTAACCTAGACCTAACATGAATTATTCTCTAAAATATTGGTCGAAACCAGGTTTAATTGACTGTTTCAGTGTGGTCCCACATTAGTACGTGACCCAAACCAGAAAAAACCCAGGACCCGTTCAACAAGTATGTGAAGAATGCGAAAGTATGAGTCTGATGAGTGAAAAAACCAGGCCTGACCTAGACCTAACATGCGTTATCCTCTAAAATATTGATCGAAACCAGGTTTAATTGACTGTTTTAGTGTGGTACCACATTACTACGTGATCCAATCCAGTAAAAACCCAGGATCCGTTCAACAAGTATGTGGAGAATGCGAAAGTATGAGTCTGATGAGTGAAAATCCTCGGCCTGACCTAGACCTAACATGCGTTGTCCTCTAAAATATTGATGGAAACCAGGTTTAATTGACTGTTTCAGTGTTGCACTTCATTACTACGTGATCCAAACCAGTAAAAACCCACGATCCGTTCAACAAGTATGTGGAGAATGCGAAAGTATGAGTCTGATGAGTGAAAATCCTCGGCCTAACCTAGACCTATCATACGCCGTCCTCTAAAATATTGATGGAAACCTGGCTTAATCGACTCTTTCAGTGTGGTACCACATTACTATGTGATCCAAACCAGAAAATAATCCAGGATCTGTTCAACGAGTATGTGAAGTGTGCGAAAGTATGAGTATGATGAGGGCAAATCCCAGACCTATCCCAGACCTAACATGCATTATCCTCTAAAATATTTATCAAGACCAGGTTTTATTGATTGTTTCAGTGTGGTCCCACATTACTACGTGACACAATCCAGAAACAGCCCAGGATCTAGCCATGAAGTATGAGAAATATGCGAAAGTATGAGCCTGATGAGGGCAAATCCTGGACCTAACCCAAACCTAACATGCGTTATCCTCTAAAATATTTATCAAGACCAGGTTTAATTGATTGTTTCAGTGTGGTCCCACATTACTACGTGATCCAAACCAGAAAAAACCCTGTATCTGTTCAACAAGTATGTGAAGAATGCGAAAGTATGAGTCTGATGAGTGAAAATCCCAGGGCTAGCCTAGACCTAGCATGTGTTACCCTCTAAAATATTGATCCAAACAAGGTTTAATGGACTGTTTCAGTGTGGTACCACTTTACTACGTGATCCAAAGCAGAAAAAACCCTCGATCACGTCAACATGTATGTTAAAACTGCGAAAGTATGACCCTGATGAGGGCAAATCCCAGGCCTAACCTAGACCTAACATGAATTATTCTCTAAAATATTGATCAAACCAGGTTTAATTGACTGTTTCAATGTGGTACCTCATTTCTACGTGATCCAATCCAGAAATAGCCCAGGATCCAGCCATGAAGTATGAGAAATATGCGAAAGTATGAGCCTGCTGTGGGCAAATCCTAGACCTAACCCAGACCTAACATGCGTTATCCTCTAAAATATTTATCAAGACCAGGTTTAATTGAATGTTTCAGTGTGTTACCACATTACTACGTGATCCAAACCAGTAAAAACCCTCGATCACGTCAACAAGTATTTGAAGAATGCGAAACTATGAGTCTGATGAGTGAAAATGCCAGGCCTAACCTAGACCTAACATTCGTTATCCTCAAAAATATTGATCGAAACCTGGTTTAATCGACTGTTTCAGTGTGGTACCACATTACTATGTGATCCAAACCAGAAAGTAACCCAGGATCTGTTCAACGAGTATGTGAAGTGTGCGAAAGTATGAGTCTGATGAGGTCAAATCCCAGACCAATCCCAGACTTAACTTGCGTTATCCTCTAAAATATTGATCGAAACCAGGTTTAATCGACTGTTTCAGTGTGGTACCACATTACTACGTGATCCAAACCAGAAAAAACCCAGGATCAGTTCAACAAGTATGTGAAAAACGCGGAAGTATGAGCCTGATGAGGGCGAATCCCAGACCTATGCCAGACGTAACTTGCGTTATCCTCTAAAATATTGATCGAAACCAGGTTTACTTGACTGTTTCAGCGTGGTACCACATTACTACGTGATACAATCCAGAAACAGCCCAGGATCTAGCCATGAAGTATGAGAAATATGCGAAAGTATGTGCCTGATGAGGGCAAATCCTAGACCTAACCCAATCCTAACATGCGTTATCCTCTAAAATATTTATCAAGACCAGGTTTAATTGAATGTTTCAGTGTGGTACCACTTTACTACGTGATACAAAGCAGAAAAAACCCTCTATCAGGTCAACATGTATGCTAAAACTGCGAAAGTATGACCCTGATGAGGGCAAATCCCTGGCCTAACCTAGACCTAACTTGCGTTATCCTCTAAAATATTGATCGAAACCAGGTTTAATTCGCTTTTTCAGCGTGGTACCACATTACTACGTCATACAATCCAGAAACAGCCCAGGATCTAGCCATCAAGTATGAGAAATATGCGAAAGAATGAGCCTGATGAGAGCAAATCCCAGACCTAACCTAGACCTAACATGAATTATTCTCTAAAATATTGATCGAAACCAGGTTTAATCGACTGTTTCAGTGTGGTACCACATTACTATGTGATCCAAACCAGAAAATAACCCAGGATCTGTTCAACAAGTATGTGAAAAACGCGAAAGTATGAGCCTGATGAGGGCAAATCCCAGACCTATCCCTGACCTAACTTGCGTTGTCCTCTAAGATAATGATGGAAACCAGGTTTATTTGACTGTTTCAGTGTTATACTTCATTACTACGTGATCCAAACCACAAAAAAACCCAGGAGCCGTTCAACCAGTATGTGAAGAATGCGAAAGTATGAGTCTGAAGAGTGAAAATCCCAGACCTAACCTAGACCTAACATGCGTTATCCTCTAAAATATTGATCCAAACCAGGTTTAATGGACTGTTTCAGTGTGGTACCACACTACTATGTGATCCAAACCAGAAAATAACCCAGGATCTGTTCAACAAGTATGTGAAAAACGCGAAAGTATGAGCCTGATGAGGGCGAATCCCAGACCTATGCCAGACGTAACTTGCGTTATCCTCTAAAATATTGATCGAAACCAGGTTTACTTGACTGTTTCAGCGTGGTACCACATTACTACGTCATACAATCCAGAAACAGCCCAGGATCTAGCCATCAAGTATGAGAAATATGCGAAAGAATGAGCCTGATGAGAGCAAATCCCAGACCTAACCTAGACCTAACATGAATTATTCTCTAAAATATTGATCGAAACCAGGTTTAATCGTTTGTTTCAGTATGGTACCACATTACTACGTGATCCAAACCAGTAAAAACCCAGGATCAGTTCAACAAGTATGAGAAGAATGCGAAAGTATGAGTCTGATGAGTGAAAATCCTCGGCCTAACCTAGACCTAACATGCGTTATCCTCTAAAATATTGATCGAAACCAGGTTTAATTGACTGTTTCAGCGTGGTACCACATTACTACGTGATACAATCCAGAAACAGCCCAGGATCTAGCCATGAAGTATGAGAAATATGCGAAAGTATGTGCCTGATGGGGGCAAATCCTAGACCTAACCCAAACCTAACATGCGTTATCCTCTAAAATATTTATCAAGACCAGGTTTAATTGAATGTTTCAGTGTGGTACCACTTTACTTCGTGATCCAATCCAGAAATAGCCCAGGATATAGCCATGAAGTATGAGAAATATGCGAAAGTATGAGCCTGATGAGGGCAAATCCTAGACCTAACCCAGACCTAACATGCGTTATCCTCTAAAATATTTAACAAGACCAGGTTTAATTGAATGTTTCAGTGTGGTACCACATAACTATGTGATCCAAACCAGAAAATAACGCAGGATCTGTTCAACGAGTATGTGAAGTGTGCGAAAGTATGATGAAATATGCCTGATGAGGGCAAGTCCCAGACCTATCCCAGACCTAACATGCGTTATCCTCTATAATATTTATCAAGACCAAGTTTAATTGATTGTTTCAGTGAGGACCCACATTACTACGTGATCCAAACCAGAAAAAACCCAGGATCCGTTCAACAAGTATGTGAAGAATGCGAAAGTATGAGTCTGATGAGTGAAAATCCCAGGCCTGACCTAGACCTAACATGCGTTATCCTCTAAAATATTGAGCGAAACCAGGTTTAATGGACTGTTTCAGTGTGGTACCACACTACTACGTGATCCAAACCAGAAAAAACCCAGGATCCGTTCAACAAGTATGTGAAGTGACCGAAAGTATGAGCCTGATGAGAGCAAATCCCAGACCTAACCTAGACCTAACATGAATTATTCTCTAAAATATTGGTCGAAACCAGGTTTAATTGACTGTTTTAGTGTGGTCCCACATTAGTACGTGACCCAAACCAGAAAAAACCCAGGACCCGTTCAACAAGTATGTGAAGAATGCGAAAGTATGAGTCTGATGAGTGAAAAAACCAAGCCTGACCTAGACCTAACATGCGTTATCCTCTAAAATATTGAGCGAAACCAGGTTTAATGGACTGTTTCAGTGTGGTACCACACTACTACGGGATCCAAACCAGAAAAAACCCAGGATCTGTTCAACTAGTATGTGAAAAACGCGAAAGTATGAGCCTGATGAGGGCAAATCCCAGACCTATCCCAGACCTAACGTGCGTTATCCTCTAAAATATTGAGCGAAACCAGGTTTAATGGACTGTTTCAGTGTGGTACCACACTGCTTCGTGATGCAAACCAGAAAAAACCCAGGATCTGTTTAACAGGTATGTGAAAAACTCGAAACTGTGAGCCTGATGAGGGCAAATCTTAGACCTAACCTTGACCTAACATGCGTTATCCTCTAAAAAATTGAGCGAAACCAGGTTTGATGGACTGTTTCAGTGTGGTACCACACTACTACGGGATCCAAACCACAAAAAACCCAGGATCTGTTCAACAAGTATGTGAAAAACGCGAAAGTATGAGCCTGATGAGGTCAAATCCCAGACCAATCCCAGACTTAACTTTCGTTATCCTCTAAGATATTGATCGAAACCAGGTTTAATCGTCTGTTTCAGTGTGGTACCACATTACTACGTGATCCAAACCAGTAAAAACCCAGGATCAGTTCAACAATTATGAGAAGAATGCGAAAGTATGAGTCTGATGAGTGAAAATCCCAGGGCTAACCTAGACCTTACATGCGTTATCATCTAAAATATTCATCCAAACCAGGTTTAATGGACTGTTTCAGTGTGGTACCACACTACTGCGTGATACAAACCAGAAAATAACCCAGGATCTGTTCAACGAGTATGTGAAGTGTGCGAAGGTATGAGTCTGATGAGGTCAAACCCCAGACCAATCCCAGACATAACTTGCGTTATCCTCTAAAATATTGATTGAAACCAGGTTTATTTGACTGTTTCGGTGTGGTACCACATTACTACGTGATCCAATCCAGAAATAGCCCACGATCTATCCATGAAGTATGAGAAATATGCGAAAGTATGAGCCTGATGAGGGCAAATCCTAGACCTAACCCAGACCTAACATGCGTTAGCCTCAAAAATATTTACCAAGACCAGGTTTAGTTGAATGTTTCAGTGTGGTACCACATTACTACGTGATCCATACCAGAAAAAACACAGGATCTGTTCAACAAGTATGTGAAGAATGCGAAAGTATGAGCCTGATGAGGGCAAATCCCAGACCTATCCCAGACCTAACTTGGGTTGTCCTCTAGAATATTGATCGAAACCAGGTTTAATGGGTTGTTTCAGTGTGGTACCACATTACTACGTGATACAATCCAGAAATAGCCCAGGATCTAGCCATGAAGTATGAGAAATATGCGAAAGTGTGAGCCTGATGTGGGCAAATCCTAGACGTAACCCAGACCTAACATACGTCATCCTCTAAAATATTTATCAAGACCAGGTTTAATTGAATGTTTCAGTGTGGTACCACTTTACTACGTGATCCAATCCAGAAATAGCCCAGGATCTAGCCATGAAGTATGAGAAATATGCGAAAGTATGAGCCTGATGAGGGCAAATCCTAGACCTAACCCAGACCTAACATGCGTTATCCTCTAAAATATTTAACAAGACCAGGTTTAATTGAATGTTTCAGTGTGGTACCACATAACTATGTGATCCATACCAGAAAATAACGCAGGATCTGTTCAACGAGTATGTGAAGTGTGCGAAAGTATGATGAAATATGCCTGATGAGGGCAAATCCCAGACCTATCCCAGACCTAACATGCGTTATCCTCTAAAATATTTATCAAGACCAAGTTTAATTGATTGTTTCAGTGTGGACCCACATTACTACGTGATCCAAACCAGAAAAAACCCAGGATCCGTTCAACAAGTATGTGAAGAATGCGAAAGTATGAGTCTGATGAGTGAAAATCCCAGGCCTGACCTAGACCTAACATGCGTTATCCTCTAAAATATTGAGCGAAACCAGGTTTAATGGACTGTTTCAGTGTGGTACCACACTACTACGTGATCCAAACCAGAAAAAACCCAGGATCCGTTCAACAAGTATGTGAAGTGTGCGAAAGTATGAGCCTGATGAGAGCAAATCCCAGACCTAACCTAGACCTAACATGAATTATTCTCTAAAATATTGGTCGAAACCAGGTTTAATTGACTGTTTCAGTGTGGTCCCACATTAGTACGTGACCCAAACCAGAAAAAACCCAGGACCCGTTCAACAAGTATGTGAAGAATGCGAAAGTATGAGTCTGATGAGTGAAAAAACCAGGCCTGACCTAGACCTAACATGCGTTATCCTCTAAAATATTGAGCGAAACCAGGTTTAATGGACTGTTTCAGTGTGGTACCACACTACTACGGGATCCAAACCAGAAAAAACCCAGGACCTGTTCAACTAGTATGTGAAAAACGCGAAAGTGTGAGCCTGATGAGGGCAAATCCCAGACCTATCCCAGACCTAACTTGCGTTATCCTCTAAAATATTGACCGAAACCAGGTTTAATCGACTGTTTCAGTGTGGAACCACATTACTACGTGATCCAAACCAGAAAAGAACCCAGGATCTTGTCAACGAGTATGTGAAGTGTGCGAAAGTATGAGTCTGATGAGGGCTAATCCCAGATCTATCCCAGACCTAGTTTGCGTTATCCTCTAAAATATTGATCGAAACCAGGTTTAATTGACTGTTTTAGTGTGGTACCACATTACTACGTGATCCAATCCAGTAAAAACCCAGGATCCGTTCAACAAGTATGTGGAGAATGCGAAAGTATGAGTCTGATGAGTGAAAATCCTCGGCCTGACCTAGACCTAACATGCGTTGTCCTCTATAATATTGATGGAAACCAGGTTTAATTGACTGTTTCAGTGTTGCACTTCATTACTACGTGATCCAAACCAGTAAAAACCCACGATCCGTTCAACAAGTATGTGGAGAATGCGAAAGTATGAGTCTGATGAGTGAAAATCCTCGGCCTAACCTAGACCTAACATGCGCCGTCCTCTAAAATATTGATGGAAACCAGGCTTAATCGACTCTTTCAGTGTGGTACCACATTACTATGTGATCCAAACCAGAAAATAATCCAGGATCTGTTCAACGAGTATGTGAAGTGTGCGAAAGTATGAGTATGATGAGGGCAAATCCCAGACCTATCCCAGACCTAACATGCATTATCCTCTAAAATATTTATCAAGACCAGGTTTTATTGATTGTTTCAGTGTGGTCCCACATTACTACGTGACACAATCCAGAAACAGCCCAGGATCTAGCCATGAAGTATGAGAAATATGCGAAAGTATGAGCCTGATGAGGGCAAATCCTGGACCTAACCCAAACCTAACATGCGTTATCCTCTAAAATATTTATCAAGACCAGGTTTAATTGATTGTTTCAGTGTGGTCCCACATTACTACGTGATCCAAACCAGAAAAAACCCAGGATCCGTTCAACAAATATGTGAAGAATGCGAAAGTATGAGTCTGATGAGTGAAAATCCCAGACCTATCCCAGACCTAACATGCGTTATCCTGTAAAATATTTATCAAGACCAGGTTTAATTGAATGTTTCATTGTGGTACCACATTACTACGTGAACCAAACCAGAAAAAACCCTATATCTGTTCAACAAGTATGTGAAGAATGCGAAAGTATGAGTGTGATGAGTGAAAAACCCCAGCCTAACCTAGACCTAACATGCGTTATCCTCAAAAATATTGATCGAAACCTGGTTTAATCGTCTGTTTCAGTGTAGTACCACATTACTATGTGATCCAAACCAGAAAAAACCCTGTATCTGTTCAACAAGTATGTGAAGAATGCGAAAGTATGAGTCTGATGAGTGAAAATCCCAGGGCTAGCCTAGACCTAACATGTGTTACCCTCTAAAATATTGATCCAAACAAGGTTTAATGGACTGTTTCAGTGTGGTACCACTTTACTACGTGATCCAAAGCAGAAAAAACCCTCGATCACGTCAACATGTATGTTAAAACTGCGAAAGTATGACCCTGATGAGGGCAAATCCCAGGCCTAACCTAGACCTAACATGAATTATTCTCTAAAATATTGATCAAACCAGGTTTAATTGACTGTTTCAATGTGGTACCTCATTTCTACGTGATCCAATCCAGAAATAGCCCAGGATCCAGCCATGAAGTATGAGAAATATGCGAAAGTATGAGCCTGCTGTGGGCAAATCCTAGACCTAACCCAGACCTAACATGCGTTATCCTCTAAAATATTTATCAAGACCAGGTTTAATTGAATGTTTCAGTGTGTTACCACATTCCTACGTGATCCCAACCAGTAAAAACCCTCGATCACGTCAACAAGTATTTGAAGAATGCGAAACTATGAGTCTGATGAGTGAAAATCCCAGGCCTAACCTAGACCTAACATTCGTTATCCTCAAAAATATTGATCGAAACCTGGTTTAATCGACTGTTTCAGTGTGGTACCACATTACTATGTGATCCAAACCAGAAAGTAACCCAGGATCTGTTCAACGAGTATGTGAAGTGTGCGAAAGTATGAGTCTGATGAGGTCAAATCCCAGACCAATCCCAGACTTAACTTGCGTTATCCTCTAAAATATTGATCGAAACCAGGTTTAATCGACTGTTTCAGTGTGGTACCACATTACTACGTGATCCAAACCAGAAAAAACCCAGGATCAGTTCAACAAGTATGTGAAAAACGCGAAAGTATGAGCCTGATGAGGGCGAATCCCAGACCTATGCCAGACCTAAGATGCGTTGTCCTCTAAAATATTTATCCAGACCAGGTTTCATTGAATGTTTCAGTGTGGTACCACTTTACTACGTGATCCAATCCAGAAGTAGCCCAGGATCTAGCCATGAAGTATGAGAAATATGCGAAAGTATGAGCCTGATGAGGGCAAATCCTAGATCTAACCCAGACCTAACATGCGTTATCCTCTAAAATATTTAACAAGACCAGGTTTAATTGAATGTTTCAGTGTGGTACCACATAACTATGTGATCCAAACCAGAAAATAACGCAGGATCTGTTCAACGAGTATGTGAAGTGTGCGAAAGTATGATGAAATATGCCTGATGAGGGCTAATCCCAGACCAATCCCAGACCTAACATGCGTTATCCTCTAAAATATTTATCAAGACCAAGTTTAATTGATTGTTTCAGTGTGGACCCACATTACTACGTGATCCAAACCAGAAAAAACCCAGGATCTGTTCAACTAGTATGTGAAAAACGCGAAAGTATGAGCCTGATGAGGGCAAATCCCAGACCTATCCCAGACCTAACTTGCGTTATCCTCTAAAATATTGACCGAAACCAGGTTTAATGGACTGTTTCAGTGTGGTACCACACTACTACGTGATCCAAACCAGAAAAAACCCAGGATCCGTTCAACAAGTATGTGAAGTGTGCGAAAGTATGAGCCTGATGAGAGCAAATCCCAGACCTAACCTAGACCTAACATGAATTATTCTCTAAAATATTGGTCGAAACCAGGTTTAATTGACTGTTTCAGTGTGGTCCCACATTAGTACGTGACCCAAACCAGAAAAAACCCAGGACCCGTTCAACAAGTATGTGAAGAATGCGAAAGTATGAGTCTGATGAGTGAAAAAACCAGGCCTGACCTAGACCTAACATGCGTTATCCTCTAAAATATTGAGCGAAACCAGGTTTAATGGACTGTTTCAGTGTGGTACCACACTACTACGGGATCCAAACCAGAAAAAACCCAGGATCCGTTCAACAATTATGTGGAGAATGCGAAAGTATGAGTCTGATGAGTGAAAATCCTCGGCCTAACCTAGACCTAACATGCGCTGTCCTCTAAAATATTGATGGAAACCAGGTTAAATCGACTGTTTCAGTGTGGTACCACATTACTATGTGATCCAAACCAGAAAATAATCCAGGATCTGTTCAACGAGTATGTGAAGTGTGCGAAAGTATAAGTATGATGAGGGCAAATCCTAGATCTAACCCAAACCTAACATGCGTTATCCTCTAAAATATTTATCAAGACCAGGTTTAATTGATGGTTTCAGTGTGGTCCCACATTACTACGTGATCCAAACCAGAAAAAACCCAGGATCCGTTCAACGAGTATGTGAAGTGTGCGAAAGTATGAGTATGATGAGGGCAAATCCCAGACCTATCCCAGACCTAACATGCATTATCCTCTAAAATGTTTATCAAGACCAGCTTTAATTGAATGTTTCAGTGTGGTACCACATTACTACGTGAACCAATCCAGTAAAAACCCAGGATCCGTTCAACAAGTATGTGAAGAATGCGAAAGTATGTGTGTGATGAGTGAAAAACCCCGGCCTAACCTAGACCTAACATGCGCTGTCCTCTAAAATATTGATCCAAACCAGGTTTAATGGACTGCTTCAGTGTGGTACCGCTTTACTACGTGATCCAAAGCAGAAAAAAACCCAGGATCTGTTCAATATGTATGTGAAGTATGCGAAAGTGTGAGTCTGATGAGGGCAAATCCCAGGCCTAAACTAGACCTAACATGCGTTATCCTCAAAAATATTAATCGAAACCAGGTTTAATCGACTGTTTTGGTGTGGTACAACTTTACTACGTGATCCAAAGCAGAAAAAACCCTCGATCAGGTCAACATGCATGTTAAAACTGCGAAAGTATGACCCTGATGAGGGCAAATCCCAGGCCTAACCTAGACCTAACATGCGTCATCTTCTAAAATACCGAACGAAACCAGGTTTAATTGACTGTTTCAGTGTGGTACCACATTACTACGTGATGCAATCCAGAAATATCCCAGGATATAGCCATGAAGTATAAGAAATATGCGAAAGTATGAGTCTGATGGGGGCAAATCCCAGACCTATCCCAGACCAAACTTGCGTTATCCTCTAAAATATTTATCAAGACCAGGTTTAATTGGTTGTTTCAGTGTGGTCCCACATTACTACGTGATCCAAACCAGAAAAAACCCAGTATCTGTTCAACAAGTATGTGAAGAATGCGAAAGTATGAGTCTGATGAGTGAGAATCCCAGGGCTAACCTAGACCTAACAAGCGTTATCCTTTAAAATATTTATCAAGACCAGGTTTAATTGACTGTTTCAGCGTGGTACCACATTACTACGTGACACAATCCAGAAAGAGCCCAGGATCCGTTCAACAAGTATGTGAAGAATGCGAAAGTATGTGTGTGATGAGTGAAAAACCCCGGCCTAACCTAGACCTAACATGCGCTGTCCTCTAAAGTATTGATCGAAAGCTGGTTTAATCGTCTGTTTCAGTGTGGTACCACATTACTACGTGATCCAAACCAGTAAAAACCCAGGATCCGTTCAACAAGTATGTGGAGAATGCGAAAGTATGAGTCTGATGAGTGAAAATCCTCGGCCTAACCTAGACCTAACATGCGCTGTCCTCTAAAATATTGATGGAAACCAGGTTTAATCGACTGTTTCAGTGTGGTACCACATTACTATGTGATCCAAACCAGAAAATAATCCAGGATCTGTTCAACGAGTATGTGAAGTGTGCGAAAGTATGAGTATGATGAGGGCAAATCCCAGACCTATCCCAGACCTAACTTGCGTTATCCTCAAAAATATTGATAGAAACCTGGTTTAATCGACTGTTTCAGTGTGGTACCACATTACTACGTGATCCAATCCAGAAATAGCCCAGGATCTGTTCAACGAGTATGTGAAGTGTGCGAAAGTATGAGTCTGATGAGGGCAAATCCCAGACCTAACCCAAACCTAACATGCGTTATCCTCTAAAATATTTATCAAGACCAGCTTTAATTGAATGTTTCAGTGTGGTACCACATTACTACGTGAACCAATCCAGTAAAAACCCAGGATCCGTTCAACAAGTATGTGAAGAATGCGAAAGTATGTGTGTGATGAGTGAAAAACCCCGGCCTAACCTAGACCTAACATGCGTTATCCTCAAAAATATTGACCGAAACCAGGTTTAATCGACTGTTTCAGTGTGGTACACATTACTATGTGATCCAAACCAGAAAAAACCCAGTATCTGTTCAACAAGTATGTGAAGAATGCGAAAGTATGAGTCTGATGAGTGAGAATCCCAGGGCTAACCTAGACCTAACAAGCGTTATCCTTTAAAATATTTATCAAGACCAGGTTTAATTGACTGTTTCAGCGTGGTACCACATTACTACGTGACACAATCCAGAAAGAGCCCAGGATCTAGCCATGAAGTATGAGAAATATGCGAAAGTATGAGTCTGATGAGGGCAAATCCTAGACCTAACCCAAACCTAACATGCGTTATCCTCCAAATATTTATCAAGACCAGGTTTAATTGAATGTTTCAGTGTGGTACCACATTACTACGTGATCCAAACCAGTAAAAACCCAGGATCCGTTCAACAAGTATGTGGAGAATGCGAAAGTATGAGTCTGATGAGTGAAAATCCTCGGCCTAACCTATACCTAACATGCGTTATCCTCAAAAATATTGACCGAAACCAGGTTTAATCGACTGTTTCAGTGTGGTACCACATTACTACGTGATCCAAACCAGAAAAAAACCCAGGACCTGTCCAACAAGTATTTGAAGTATGCGAAAGTATGGGTCTGATGAGGGCAAATCCCAGGCCTAAACTTGACCTAACATGCGTTATCCTCAACAATATTGATCAAAACCTGGTTTAATCGACTGTTTCAGTGTGGTACCACATTACTATGTGATCCAAACCAGAAAATAACCCAGGATCTGTTCAACGAGTATGTGAAGTGTGCGAAAGAATGAGTATGATGAGGGCAAATCCCAGACCTATCCCAGACCTAACATGCGTTATCCTCTAAAATATTTATCAAGACCAGGTTTAATTGATTGTTTCAGTGTGGTCCCACATTACTACGTGCTCCAAACCAGAAAAAACCCAGGATCCTTCCAACAAGTATGTGAAGAATGCGAAAGTATGAGTCTGATGAGTGAAAATCCCAGACCTAACCTAGACCTAACATGCGTTATCCTCTAAAATATTGATCGAAACCAGGTTTAATTGACTGTTTCAGCGTGGTACCACATTACTACGTGATACAATCCAGAAACAGCCCAGGATCTAGCCATGAAGTATGAGAAATATGCGAAAGAATGAGCCTGATGAGGGCAAATCCTAGACCTAACCCAAACCTAACATGCGTTATCCTCTAAAATATTGATCCAAACCAGGTTTAATGGACTGCTTCGGTGTGGTACCTCTTTACTACGTGATCCAAAGCAGAAAAAAACCCAGGATCTGTTCAGCGAGTATGTGAAGTGTGCGAAAGAATGAGTCTGATGAGTGAAAATCCCCGGCCTGACCTAGACCTAACATGCGTTATCCTCAAAAATATTGATCGAAACCAGGTTTAATCGACTGTTTCAGTGTGGTACCACACTACTACGGGATCCAAACCACAAAAAACCCAGGATCTGTTCAACAAGTATGTGAAAAACGCGAAAGTATGAGCCTGATGAGGTCAAATCCCAGACCAATCCCAGACTTAACTTTCGTTATCCTCTAAGATATTGATCGAAACCAGGTTTAATCGTCTGTTTCAGTGTGGTACCACATTACTACGTGATCCAAACCAGTAAAAACCCAGGATCAGTTCAACAATTATGAGAAGAATGCGAAAGTATGAGTCTGATGAGTGAAAATCCCAGGGCTAACCTAGACCTTACATGCGTTATCATCTAAAATATTCATCCAAACCAGGTTTAATGGACTGTTTCAGTGTGGTACCACACTACTGCGTGATACAAACCAGAAAATAACCCAGGATCTGTTCAACGAGTATGTGAAGTGTGCGAAGGTATGAGTCTGATGAGGTCAAACCCCAGACCAATCCCAGACATAACTTGCGTTATCCTCTAAAATATTGATTGAAACCAGGTTTATTTGACTGTTTCGGTGTGGTACCACATTACTACGTGATCCAATCCAGAAATAGCCCACGATCTATCCATGAAGTATGAGAAATATGCGAAAGTATGAGCCTGATGAGGGCAAATCCTAGACCTAACCCAGACCTAACATGCGTTAGCCTCAAAAATATTTACCAAGACCAGGTTTAGTTGAATGTTTCAGTGTGGTACCACATTACTACGTGATCCATACCAGAAAAAACACAGGATCTGTTCAACAAGTATGTGAAGAATGCGAAAGTATGAGCCTGATGAGGGCAAATCCCAGACCTATCCCAGACCTAACTTGGGTTGTCCTCTAGAATATTGATCGAAACCAGGTTTAATGGGTTGTTTCAGTGTGGTACCACATTACTACGTGATACAATCCAGAAATAGCCCAGGATCTAGCCATGAAGTATGAGAAATATGCGAAAGTGTGAGCCTGATGTGGGCAAATCCTAGACGTAACCCAGACCTAACATACGTCATCCTCTAAAATATTTATCAAGACCAGGTTTAATTGAATGTTTCAGTGTGGTACCACTTTACTACGTGATCCAATCCAGAAATAGCCCAGGATCTAGCCATGAAGTATGAGAAATATGCGAAAGTATGAGCCTGATGAGGGCAAATCCTAGACCTAACCCAGACCTAACATGCGTTATCCTCTAAAATATTTAACAAGACCAGGTTTAATTGAATGTTTCAGTGTGGTACCACATAACTATGTGATCCATACCAGAAAATAACGCAGGATCTGTTCAACGAGTATGTGAAGTGTGCGAAAGTATGATGAAATATGCCTGATGAGGGCAAATCCCAGACCTATCCCAGACCTAACATGCGTTATCCTCTAAAATATTTATCAAGACCAAGTTTAATTGATTGTTTCAGTGTGGACCCACATTACTACGTGATCCAAACCAGAAAAAACCCAGGATCCGTTCAACAAGTATGTGAAGAATGCGAAAGTATGAGTCTGATGAGTGAAAATCCCAGGCCTGACCTAGACCTAACATGCGTTATCCTCTAAAATATTGAGCGAAACCAGGTTTAATGGACTGTTTCAGTGTGGTACCACACTACTACGTGATCCAAACCAGAAAAAACCCAGGATCCGTTCAACAAGTATGTGAAGTGTGCGAAAGTATGAGCCTGATGAGAGCAAATCCCAGACCTAACCTAGACCTAACATGAATTATTCTCTAAAATATTGGTCGAAACCAGGTTTAATTGACTGTTTCAGTGTGGTCCCACATTAGTACGTGACCCAAACCAGAAAAAACCCAGGACCCGTTCAACAAGTATGTGAAGAATGCGAAAGTATGAGTCTGATGAGTGAAAAAACCAGGCCTGACCTAGACCTAACATGCGTTATCCTCTAAAATATTGAGCGAAACCAGGTTTAATGGACTGTTTCAGTGTGGTACCACACTACTACGGGATCCAAACCAGAAAAAACCCAGGACCTGTTCAACTAGTATGTGAAAAACGCGAAAGTGTGAGCCTGATGAGGGCAAATCCCAGACCTATCCCAGACCTAACTTGCGTTATCCTCTAAAATATTGACCGAAACCAGGTTTAATCGACTGTTTCAGTGTGGAACCACATTACTACGTGATCCAAACCAGAAAAGAACCCAGGATCTTGTCAACGAGTATGTGAAGTGTGCGAAAGTATGAGTCTGATGAGGGCTAATCCCAGATCTATCCCAGACCTAGTTTGCGTTATCCTCTAAAATATTGATCGAAACCAGGTTTAATTGACTGTTTTAGTGTGGTACCACATTACTACGTGATCCAATCCAGTAAAAACCCAGGATCCGTTCAACAAGTATGTGGAGAATGCGAAAGTATGAGTCTGATGAGTGAAAATCCTCGGCCTGACCTAGACCTAACATGCGTTGTCCTCTATAATATTGATGGAAACCAGGTTTAATTGACTGTTTCAGTGTTGCACTTCATTACTACGTGATCCAAACCAGTAAAAACCCACGATCCGTTCAACAAGTATGTGGAGAATGCGAAAGTATGAGTCTGATGAGTGAAAATCCTCGGCCTAACCTAGACCTAACATGCGCCGTCCTCTAAAATATTGATGGAAACCAGGCTTAATCGACTCTTTCAGTGTGGTACCACATTACTATGTGATCCAAACCAGAAAATAATCCAGGATCTGTTCAACGAGTATGTGAAGTGTGCGAAAGTATGAGTATGATGAGGGCAAATCCCAGACCTATCCCAGACCTAACATGCATTATCCTCTAAAATATTTATCAAGACCAGGTTTTATTGATTGTTTCAGTGTGGTCCCACATTACTACGTGACACAATCCAGAAACAGCCCAGGATCTAGCCATGAAGTATGAGAAATATGCGAAAGTATGAGCCTGATGAGGGCAAATCCTGGACCTAACCCAAACCTAACATGCGTTATCCTCTAAAATATTTATCAAGACCAGGTTTAATTGATTGTTTCAGTGTGGTCCCACATTACTACGTGATCCAAACCAGAAAAAACCCAGGATCCGTTCAACAAATATGTGAAGAATGCGAAAGTATGAGTCTGATGAGTGAAAATCCCAGACCTATCCCAGACCTAACATGCGTTATCCTGTAAAATATTTATCAAGACCAGGTTTAATTGAATGTTTCATTGTGGTACCACATTACTACGTGAACCAAACCAGAAAAAACCCTATATCTGTTCAACAAGTATGTGAAGAATGCGAAAGTATGAGTGTGATGAGTGAAAAACCCCAGCCTAACCTAGACCTAACATGCGTTATCCTCAAAAATATTGATCGAAACCTGGTTTAATCGTCTGTTTCAGTGTAGTACCACATTACTATGTGATCCAAACCAGAAAAAACCCTGTATCTGTTCAACAAGTATGTGAAGAATGCGAAAGTATGAGTCTGATGAGTGAAAATCCCAGGGCTAGCCTAGACCTAACATGTGTTACCCTCTAAAATATTGATCCAAACAAGGTTTAATGGACTGTTTCAGTGTGGTACCACTTTACTACGTGATCCAAAGCAGAAAAAACCCTCGATCACGTCAACATGTATGTTAAAACTGCGAAAGTATGACCCTGATGAGGGCAAATCCCAGGCCTAACCTAGACCTAACATGAATTATTCTCTAAAATATTGATCAAACCAGGTTTAATTGACTGTTTCAATGTGGTACCTCATTTCTACGTGATCCAATCCAGAAATAGCCCAGGATCCAGCCATGAAGTATGAGAAATATGCGAAAGTATGAGCCTGCTGTGGGCAAATCCTAGACCTAACCCAGACCTAACATGCGTTATCCTCTAAAATATTTATCAAGACCAGGTTTAATTGAATGTTTCAGTGTGTTACCACATTCCTACGTGATCCCAACCAGTAAAAACCCTCGATCACGTCAACAAGTATTTGAAGAATGCGAAACTATGAGTCTGATGAGTGAAAATCCCAGGCCTAACCTAGACCTAACATTCGTTATCCTCAAAAATATTGATCGAAACCTGGTTTAATCGACTGTTTCAGTGTGGTACCACATTACTATGTGATCCAAACCAGAAAGTAACCCAGGATCTGTTCAACGAGTATGTGAAGTGTGCGAAAGTATGAGTCTGATGAGGTCAAATCCCAGACCAATCCCAGACTTAACTTGCGTTATCCTCTAAAATATTGATCGAAACCAGGTTTAATCGACTGTTTCAGTGTGGTACCACATTACTACGTGATCCAAACCAGAAAAAACCCAGGATCAGTTCAACAAGTATGTGAAAAACGCGAAAGTATGAGCCTGATGAGGGCGAATCCCAGACCTATGCCAGACCTAAGATGCGTTGTCCTCTAAAATATTTATCCAGACCAGGTTTCATTGAATGTTTCAGTGTGGTACCACTTTACTACGTGATCCAATCCAGAAGTAGCCCAGGATCTAGCCATGAAGTATGAGAAATATGCGAAAGTATGAGCCTGATGAGGGCAAATCCTAGATCTAACCCAGACCTAACATGCGTTATCCTCTAAAATATTTAACAAGACCAGGTTTAATTGAATGTTTCAGTGTGGTACCACATAACTATGTGATCCAAACCAGAAAATAACGCAGGATCTGTTCAACGAGTATGTGAAGTGTGCGAAAGTATGATGAAATATGCCTGATGAGGGCTAATCCCAGACCAATCCCAGACCTAACATGCGTTATCCTCTAAAATATTTATCAAGACCAAGTTTAATTGATTGTTTCAGTGTGGACCCACATTACTACGTGATCCAAACCAGAAAAAACCCAGGATCTGTTCAACTAGTATGTGAAAAACGCGAAAGTATGAGCCTGATGAGGGCAAATCCCAGACCTATCCCAGACCTAACTTGCGTTATCCTCTAAAATATTGACCGAAACCAGGTTTAATGGACTGTTTCAGTGTGGTACCACACTACTACGTGATCCAAACCAGAAAAAACCCAGGATCCGTTCAACAAGTATGTGAAGTGTGCGAAAGTATGAGCCTGATGAGAGCAAATCCCAGACCTAACCTAGACCTAACATGAATTATTCTCTAAAATATTGGTCGAAACCAGGTTTAATTGACTGTTTCAGTGTGGTCCCACATTAGTACGTGACCCAAACCAGAAAAAACCCAGGACCCGTTCAACAAGTATGTGAAGAATGCGAAAGTATGAGTCTGATGAGTGAAAAAACCAGGCCTGACCTAGACCTAACATGCGTTATCCTCTAAAATATTGAGCGAAACCAGGTTTAATGGACTGTTTCAGTGTGGTACCACACTACTACGGGATCCAAACCAGAAAAAACCCAGGATCCGTTCAACAATTATGTGGAGAATGCGAAAGTATGAGTCTGATGAGTGAAAATCCTCGGCCTAACCTAGACCTAACATGCGCTGTCCTCTAAAATATTGATGGAAACCAGGTTAAATCGACTGTTTCAGTGTGGTACCACATTACTATGTGATCCAAACCAGAAAATAATCCAGGATCTGTTCAACGAGTATGTGAAGTGTGCGAAAGTATAAGTATGATGAGGGCAAATCCTAGATCTAACCCAAACCTAACATGCGTTATCCTCTAAAATATTTATCAAGACCAGGTTTAATTGATGGTTTCAGTGTGGTCCCACATTACTACGTGATCCAAACCAGAAAAAACCCAGGATCCGTTCAACGAGTATGTGAAGTGTGCGAAAGTATGAGTATGATGAGGGCAAATCCCAGACCTATCCCAGACCTAACATGCATTATCCTCTAAAATGTTTATCAAGACCAGCTTTAATTGAATGTTTCAGTGTGGTACCACATTACTACGTGAACCAATCCAGTAAAAACCCAGGATCCGTTCAACAAGTATGTGAAGAATGCGAAAGTATGTGTGTGATGAGTGAAAAACCCCGGCCTAACCTAGACCTAACATGCGCTGTCCTCTAAAATATTGATCCAAACCAGGTTTAATGGACTGCTTCAGTGTGGTACCGCTTTACTACGTGATCCAAAGCAGAAAAAAACCCAGGATCTGTTCAATATGTATGTGAAGTATGCGAAAGTGTGAGTCTGATGAGGGCAAATCCCAGGCCTAAACTAGACCTAACATGCGTTATCCTCAAAAATATTAATCGAAACCAGGTTTAATCGACTGTTTTGGTGTGGTACAACTTTACTACGTGATCCAAAGCAGAAAAAACCCTCGATCAGGTCAACATGCATGTTAAAACTGCGAAAGTATGACCCTGATGAGGGCAAATCCCAGGCCTAACCTAGACCTAACATGCGTCATCTTCTAAAATACCGAACGAAACCAGGTTTAATTGACTGTTTCAGTGTGGTACCACATTACTACGTGATGCAATCCAGAAATATCCCAGGATATAGCCATGAAGTATAAGAAATATGCGAAAGTATGAGTCTGATGGGGGCAAATCCCAGACCTATCCCAGACCAAACTTGCGTTATCCTCTAAAATATTTATCAAGACCAGGTTTAATTGGTTGTTTCAGTGTGGTCCCACATTACTACGTGATCCAAACCAGAAAAAACCCAGTATCTGTTCAACAAGTATGTGAAGAATGCGAAAGTATGAGTCTGATGAGTGAGAATCCCAGGGCTAACCTAGACCTAACAAGCGTTATCCTTTAAAATATTTATCAAGACCAGGTTTAATTGACTGTTTCAGCGTGGTACCACATTACTACGTGACACAATCCAGAAAGAGCCCAGGATCCGTTCAACAAGTATGTGAAGAATGCGAAAGTATGTGTGTGATGAGTGAAAAACCCCGGCCTAACCTAGACCTAACATGCGCTGTCCTCTAAAGTATTGATCGAAAGCTGGTTTAATCGTCTGTTTCAGTGTGGTACCACATTACTACGTGATCCAAACCAGTAAAAACCCAGGATCCGTTCAACAAGTATGTGGAGAATGCGAAAGTATGAGTCTGATGAGTGAAAATCCTCGGCCTAACCTAGACCTAACATGCGCTGTCCTCTAAAATATTGATGGAAACCAGGTTTAATCGACTGTTTCAGTGTGGTACCACATTACTATGTGATCCAAACCAGAAAATAATCCAGGATCTGTTCAACGAGTATGTGAAGTGTGCGAAAGTATGAGTATGATGAGGGCAAATCCCAGACCTATCCCAGACCTAACTTGCGTTATCCTCAAAAATATTGATAGAAACCTGGTTTAATCGACTGTTTCAGTGTGGTACCACATTACTACGTGATCCAATCCAGAAATAGCCCAGGATCTGTTCAACGAGTATGTGAAGTGTGCGAAAGTATGAGTCTGATGAGGGCAAATCCCAGACCTAACCCAAACCTAACATGCGTTATCCTCTAAAATATTTATCAAGACCAGCTTTAATTGAATGTTTCAGTGTGGTACCACATTACTACGTGAACCAATCCAGTAAAAACCCAGGATCCGTTCAACAAGTATGTGAAGAATGCGAAAGTATGTGTGTGATGAGTGAAAAACCCCGGCCTAACCTAGACCTAACATGCGTTATCCTCAAAAATATTGACCGAAACCAGGTTTAATCGACTGTTTCAGTGTGGTACACATTACTATGTGATCCAAACCAGAAAAAACCCAGTATCTGTTCAACAAGTATGTGAAGAATGCGAAAGTATGAGTCTGATGAGTGAGAATCCCAGGGCTAACCTAGACCTAACAAGCGTTATCCTTTAAAATATTTATCAAGACCAGGTTTAATTGACTGTTTCAGCGTGGTACCACATTACTACGTGACACAATCCAGAAAGAGCCCAGGATCTAGCCATGAAGTATGAGAAATATGCGAAAGTATGAGTCTGATGAGGGCAAATCCTAGACCTAACCCAAACCTAACATGCGTTATCCTCCAAATATTTATCAAGACCAGGTTTAATTGAATGTTTCAGTGTGGTACCACATTACTACGTGATCCAAACCAGTAAAAACCCAGGATCCGTTCAACAAGTATGTGGAGAATGCGAAAGTATGAGTCTGATGAGTGAAAATCCTCGGCCTAACCTATACCTAACATGCGTTATCCTCAAAAATATTGACCGAAACCAGGTTTAATCGACTGTTTCAGTGTGGTACCACATTACTACGTGATCCAAACCAGAAAAAAACCCAGGACCTGTCCAACAAGTATTTGAAGTATGCGAAAGTATGGGTCTGATGAGGGCAAATCCCAGGCCTAAACTTGACCTAACATGCGTTATCCTCAACAATATTGATCAAAACCTGGTTTAATCGACTGTTTCAGTGTGGTACCACATTACTATGTGATCCAAACCAGAAAATAACCCAGGATCTGTTCAACGAGTATGTGAAGTGTGCGAAAGAATGAGTATGATGAGGGCAAATCCCAGACCTATCCCAGACCTAACATGCGTTATCCTCTAAAATATTTATCAAGACCAGGTTTAATTGATTGTTTCAGTGTGGTCCCACATTACTACGTGCTCCAAACCAGAAAAAACCCAGGATCCTTCCAACAAGTATGTGAAGAATGCGAAAGTATGAGTCTGATGAGTGAAAATCCCAGACCTAACCTAGACCTAACATGCGTTATCCTCTAAAATATTGATCGAAACCAGGTTTAATTGACTGTTTCAGCGTGGTACCACATTACTACGTGATACAATCCAGAAACAGCCCAGGATCTAGCCATGAAGTATGAGAAATATGCGAAAGAATGAGCCTGATGAGGGCAAATCCTAGACCTAACCCAAACCTAACATGCGTTATCCTCTAAAATATTGATCCAAACCAGGTTTAATGGACTGCTTCGGTGTGGTACCTCTTTACTACGTGATCCAAAGCAGAAAAAAACCCAGGATCTGTTCAGCGAGTATGTGAAGTGTGCGAAAGAATGAGTCTGATGAGTGAAAATCCCCGGCCTGACCTAGACCTAACATGCGTTATCCTCAAAAATATTGATCGAAACCAGGTTTAATCGACTGTTTCAGTGTGGTACTACACTACTACGTGACCCAAACCGGAAAAAACCCAGGATCTGTTCAACAAGTATGTGAAAAACGCGAAAGGATGAGCCTGATGAGGGCAAATCCCAGACCTATCCCAGACCTAACTTGCGTTATCCTCAATAATATTGATCGAAACCAGGTTTAATTGACTGTTTCAGCGTGGTACCACATTACTACGTGATACAATCCAGAAACAGCCCAGGATCTAGCCATGAAGTATGAGAAATATGCGAAAGTATGAGCCTGATGAGGGCAAATCCTAGACCTAACCCAAACCTAACATGCGTTATCCTCTAAAATATTGATCCAAACCAGGTTTAATGGCCTGCTTCAGTGTGGTACCTCTTTACTACGTGATCCAAAGCAGAAAAAAACCCAGGATCTGTTCAATATGTATGTGAAGTATGCGAAAGTGTGAGTCTGATGAGGGCAAATCCCAGGCCTAAACTAGACCTAACATGCGTTATCCTCAAAAATATTAATCGAAACCAGGTTTAATCGACTGTTTTGGTGTGGTACAACTTTACTACGTGATCCAAAGCAGAAAAAACCCTCGATCAGGTCAACATGCATGTTAAAACTGCGAAAGTATGACCCTGATGAGGGCAAATCCCAGGCCTAACCTAGACCTAACATGCGTCATCTTCTAAAATACCGAACGAAACCAGGTTTAATTGACTGTTTCAGTGTGGTACCACATTACTACGTGATGCAATCCAGAGAAAGCCCAGGATCCAGCCATGAAGTATGAGAAATATGCGAAAGTATGAGCCTGATGAGGGCAAATCCTAGACCTAACCCAGACCTAACATGCGTTATCCTCTAAAATATTGATCGCAACCAGGTTTAATGGACTGTTTCAGTGTGGTACCACACTACTACGTGTTCCAAACCAGAAAAAACCCAGGAGCTGTTCAACAAGTATGTGAAAAACGCGAAAGTATGAGTCTAATAAGGTCAAATCCCAGACCTGTCCCAGACTTAACTTGCGTTATCCTCTAAAATATTGATCGAAACCAGGTTTAATCGACTGTTTCAGCGTGGTACCACACTACTACGTGACGCAATCCAGAAAAAGCCCAGGATCTAGCTATCTAGTATGAGAAATATGCGAAAGAATGAGCCTGATGAGAGCAAATCCCTGACCTAACCTAGACCTAACATGAATTATTCTCTAAAATATTCATCAAAACCAGGTTTAATAGACTGTTTCAGTGTGGTACCACATTACTACGTGATCCAATCCAGAAATAGCCCAGGATCCAGCCATGAAGTATGAGAAATATGCGAAAGTATGAGCCTGATGAGGGCAACTCCTAGACCTAACCCAGACCTAACATGCGTTATCCTCTAAAATATTGACCGAAACCAGGTTTAATCGACTGTTTCAGTGTGGTACCACACTACTACGTGACGCAATCCAGAAAAAGCCCAGGATCAGTTCAACAAGTATGTGATAAACGCAAAGTATGAGCCTGATTAGGGCGAATCCCAGACCTATGCCAGACCTAACTTGCGTTATCCTCTAAAATATTGATCGAAACCATGTTTAATTGACTGTTTCAGCGTGGTACCACATTACTACGTGATACAATCCAGAAACAGCCCAGGATGTAGCCATGAAGTATGAGAAATATGCGAAAGTATGAGCCTGATGAGGGCAAATCTTAGACCTAACCCAGGCCTAACATGCGTTATCCTCTAAAATATTTATCAAGATCAGGTTTAATTGAATGTTTCAGTGTGGTACCACTTTACTACGTGATCCAAAGCAGAAAAAACCCTCGATCAGGTCAACATGTATGTTAAAACTGCGAAAGTATGACCCTGATGAGTGATAATCCCAGGCCTAACCTAGACCTAACATGCGTTGTCCTCAATAATATTGATGGAAACCTGGTTCAATTGAGTGTTTCAGTGTTGTACTTCATTACTACGTGATGCAATCCAGAAAAAGCCCAGAATCTAGCCATCTAGTATGAGAAATATGCGAAAGAATGAGCCTGATGAGAGCAAATCCCAGACCTAACCTAGACCTAACATGCGTTATCCTCTAAAATATTGAGCAACACAAGATTTAATGGACTGTTTCAGTGTGGTACCACACTACTTCGTGATCCAATCCAGAAAAAGCCCAGGATCAGTTCAACAAGTATGTGATAAACGCAAAGTATGACCCTGATGAGGGCAAATCCCAGGCCTAACCTAGACCTAACATGAGTTGTCCACTAAAATATTGATGGAAACCAGGTTTAATTGACTGTTTCAGTGTTGTACTTCATTACTACGTGATGCAATCCAGAAAAACCCCAGGATCTAGCCATCAAGTATGAGAAATATGCGAAAGAATGAGCCTGATGAGTGAAAATCCTCGGCCTATCCCAGACCTAACTTGCGTTATCCTCTAAAATATTGATCGAAACCAGGTTTAATTGACTGTTTCAGCGTGGTACCGCGTTACTACGTGATACAATCCTGAAACAGCCCAGGATCTGGCCATGAAGTATGAGAAATATGCGAAAGTATGAGCCTGACGAGGGCAAATCCTAGACCTAACCTAAACCTAACATGCGTTATCCTCTAAAATATTGATCGAAACCAGGTTTAATGGACTGTTTCAGTGTGGTACCACATTACTACGTGATCCAATCCAGTAATAGCCCAGGATCCAGCCATGAAGTATGAGAAATATGCGAAAGTATGAGCCTGATGAGGGCAAATCCTAGACCTAACCCAGACCTAACATGCGTTATCCTCTAAAATATTTATCAAGACCAGGTTTAATTGATTGTTTCAGTGTGGTACCACATTACTACGTGATCCACACCAGAAAAAACCCAAGATCCGTTCAACAAGTATGTGAAGAATGCGAAAGTATGAGTCTGATGAGTGAAAATCCCAGGCCTAACCTAGACCTAACATGCGTTATCCTCAAAAATATTGATCGAAACCAGGTTTAGTGGGCTGTTTCAGTGTGGTACCACATTACTGCACGATCCAAACCAGAAAAAACCCAGGATCCGTTCAACAAGTATGTGAAAAATGCGAAAGTTTACCCTGATGTGGGCAAATCCCAGACCTAACCCAGACCTAACTTGCATTGTCCTCTAAAATATTGTTCGATACCAGGTTTAATTGACTGTTCCAGTGTGGAACCACATTACTACGTGATCCAATCCAGAAATAGCCCAGGATCTAGCTATGAAGTATGAGAGATATGCGAAAGTATGTGCCTGATGAGGGCAAATCCTAGACCTAACCCAGACCTAACATGCGTTATCATCTAAAATAGTTATCAAGGCCTGGTTTAATTGTTTGTTTCAGTGTGGTACCACATTACTGCGCGATCCAAACCAGAAAAAACCCAGGGTCTGTTCAACAAGTATGTGAAAAATGCGAAAGTATGACCCTGATGTGGGCAAATCCCAGACCTAACCCAGACCTAACTTGCATTGTCCTCTAAAATATTGATCGATACCAGGTTTAATTGACTGTTCCAGTGTGGTACCACATTACTACGTGATCCAATCCAGAAATAGCCCAGGATCTAGCCATCAAGTATGAGAAATTTGCGAAAGAATGAGCCTGATGAGGGCAAATCCTAGACCTATCCCAGACCTAACTTGCGTTATCCTCTAAAATATTGATCGAAACCAGGTTTAATTGACTGTTTTACTGTGGTACCACTTTCCTACGTGATCCAAAGCAGAAGAAACCCTCGATCAGGTCAACATGCATGTTAAAACTGCGAAAGTATGACCCTGATGAGGGCAAATCCCAGGCCTAACCTAGACCTAACATGCGTTATCTTCTAAAATATTGAGCGAAACCAGGTTTAATGGACTGTTTCAGTGTGGTACCACATTACTACGTGAACCAATCCAGAAAAAACCCAGGACCAGTTCAACAAGTATGTGAAAAACGCGAAAGTATGAGCCTGATGAGGGCGAATCCCAGACCTATCCCAGACCTAACTTGCGTTATCCTCTAAAATATTGATCGAAACGAGGTTTAATTGACTGTTTCAGCGTGGTACCACATTACTACGTGATACAATCCAGAAACAGCCCGGGATCTAGCCATGAAGTATGAGAAATATGCGAAAGTATGAGCCTGATGAGGGCAAATCCTAGACCTAACCCAAACCTAACATGCGTTATCCTCTAAAATATTGATCCATACCGGGTTTAATGGACTGCTTCAGTGTGGTACCACTTTACTACGTGATCCAAAGCGGAAAAAACCCTCGATCAGGTCAACATTTATGTTAAAACTGCGAAAGTATGACCCTGACGAGGGCAAATCCCAGGCCTAACCTAGACCTAACATGCGTTGTCCTCTAAAGTATTGATGGAAACCAGGTTTAATTGACTGTTTCAGTGTTGTACTTCATTACTACGTGATGCAATCCAGAAAAAGCCCAGGATCTAGACATCAAGTATGAGAAATATGCGAAAGAATGAGCCTGATGACAGCAAATCCCAGACCAAACCTAGACCTAACATGAACTATTCTCTAAAATATTGATCGAAACAAGGTTTAATTGACTGTTTCAGTGTGGTACCACATTACTATGTGATCCAAACCAGTAAAAACCCAGGATCCGTTCAACAAGTATGTGAAAAATGCGAAAATATGAGTCTGATGAGTGCAAATCCTCGGCCTAACCTAGACCTAACATGCGTTATCCTCAAAAATATTGATCGAAACCAGGTTTAATCGAATGTTTCAGTGTGGTCGCACATTACTACGTGATCCAAACCAGAAAAAACCCAGGATCCGTTCAACAAGTATGTGAAGAATGCGAAAGTATGAGTCTGATGAGTGAAAATCCCAGGCCTAACCTAGACCTAACATGCGTCATCCTCAAAAATATTGATCGAAACCAGATTTAATTGACTGTTTCAGTGTCGTACTTCATTACTACGTGATGCAATCCAGAAAAAGCCCAGGATCTAGCCATCAAGTATGAGAGATATGCGAAAGAATGAGCCTGATGAGTGAAAATCCCAGGCCTAACCTAGACCTAACATGCGTTATCCTCAAAAATATTGATCGAAACCTGGTTTAATCGACTGTTTCAGTGTGGTACCACAGTACTACGTGATGCAATCCAGAAGAAGCCCAGGATCTAGCCATCAAGTATGAGAAATATGCGAAAGAATGAGCCTGATGATGGCAAATCCTAGAACTATCCCAGACCTAACTTGCGTTATCCACTAAAATATTGATCGAAACCAGGTTTAATTGACTGTTTTAGTGTGGTACCACTTTACTACGTGATCCAAAGCAGAAAAAACCCTCGATCAGGTCAACATGCATGTTAAAAATGCGAAAGTATGACCGTGATGAGGGCAAATCCCAGACCTAACCTAGACCTAACATGCGTTATCTTCTAAAATATTGAGCGAAACCAGGTTTAATAAACTGTTTCAGTGTGGTACCACATTACTACGTGAACCAGGATCAGTTCAACAAGTATGTGAAGAATGCGAAAGTGTGAGACTGATGAGTGAAAATCCTTGGCCTAACCTAGACCTAACATGCGATATCCTCAAAAATATTGATCGAAACCAGGTTTAATCGACTGGTTCAGTGTGGTACCACATTACTACGTGATCCAAACCAGAAAAAAACCCAGGATCTGTTCAACAAGTATGTGAAGTATGCGAAAGTATGAGTCTGGTGAGGGCAAATCCCAGGCCTAAACTAGACATAACTTTCGTTATCCTCTAAAATGTTGATCGAAACCAGGTTTAATTGACTGTTTTAGTGTGGTCCCACATTACTACGTGATCCAAACCAGAAAAACCCCAGGATCCGTTCAACAAGTTTGTGAAGAATGCGAAAGTATGAGTCTGATGAGTGAAAATCCCAGGCCTAACCTAGACCTAACATGCGTTATCCTCAAAAATATAGATCGAAACCTGGTTTAATCGACTGTTTCAGTGTGGTACCACATTACTACGTGACTCAAACCAGAAAAAACCCAGGATCTGTTCAACAAGTATGTGAAAAACGCGAAAGTATGAGCCTGATGAGGGCAAATCCCAGACCTATCCCAGACCAAACTTGCGTTATCCTCTAAAATATTGATCGAAACCAGGTTTAATCGACTGTTTCAGTGTGGTGCCACATTGCTACGTGATCCAAACCAGAAATAACCCAGGATCAGTTCAACAAGTATGTGAAAACGTGAAAGTATGAGCCTGATGAGGGCGAATCCCAGACCTATCCCAGACCTAACTTGCGTTATCCTCTAAAATATTGATCGAAACGAGGTTTAATTGACTGTTTCAGCGTGGTACCACATTACTACGCGATACAATCCAGAAACAGCCCGGGATCTAGCCATGAAGTATGAGAAATATGCGAAAGTATGACCCTGATGAGGGCAAATCCTAGACCTAACCCAAACCTAACATGCGTTATCCTCTAACATATTGATCCAAACCGGTTTTAATGGACTGCTTCAGTGTGGTACCACTTTACTACGTGATCCAAAGCGGAAAAACCCCTCGATCAGGTCAACATGTATGTTAAAACTGCGAAAGTATGACCCTGACGAGGGCAAATCCCAGGCCTAACCTAGACCTAACATGCGTTGTCCTCTAAAATATTGATGGAAACCAGGTTTAATTGACCGTTTCAGTGTGGTCCTACATTACTACGTGATCCAAACCAGAAAAAACCCAGGATCCGTTCAACAAGTATGTGAAGAATGCGAAAGAATGAGTCTGATGAGTGAAAATCCCAGGCCTAACCTAGACCTAACATGCGTCATCCTCAAAAATATTGATCGAAACCTGGTTTAATCGACTGTTTCAGTGTGGTACCACATTACTATGTGATCCAAACCAGAAAATAGCCCAGGATCTATCCATGAAGTATAATAAATATGCGAAAGTATGAGCCTGATGAGGGCAAATCCTAGACTTAACCCAGACCTGACATGCGTTATCCTCAAAAATATTTATCAAGACCAGGTTTGACTGAATGTTTCAGTGTGGTACCACATTACTACGTGATCCATACCAGAAAAAACCCAGGATCTGTTCAACAAGTATGTGAAAAATGCGAAAGCATGAGTCTGATGAGGGCAAGTCCCAGGCCTAACCTAGACATAACTTTCGTTATCCTCTAAAATATTGATCGAAACCAGGTTTAGTGGGCTGTTTCAGTGTGGTACCACATTACTGCGCGATCCAAACCAGAAAAAACCCAGGATCTGTTCAACAAGTATGTGAAAAATGCGAAAGTATGACCCTGATGTGGGCAAATCCCAGGCCTAACCTAGACCTAACATGAATTATTCTCTAAAATATTGATCGAAACCAGGTTTAATTGACTGTTTTAGTGTGGTACCACTTTACTACGTGATCCAAAGCAGAAAAAACCCTCGATCAGGTCAACATGCATGTTAAAACTGCGAAAGTATGACCCTGATGAGGGCAAATCCCAGGCCTAACCAAGACCTAACATGAATTATTCTCTAAAATATTGATCGAAACCAGGTTTAATTGACTGTTTCAGTGTGGTACCACATTACTACGTGATCCAAACCAGTAAAACCCCAGGATCCGTTCAACAAGTATGTGGAGAATGCGAAAGTATGAGTCTGATGAGTGAAAACCCTCGGCCTAACCTAGACCTAACATGCGTTATCCTCAAAGATATTCATCGAAACCAGGTTTAATCGGCAGTTTCAGTGTGGTCCCACATTACTACGTGATCCAAACCAGAAAAAACCCAGGATCCGTTCAACAAGTATGTGAAGAATGCGAAAGTATGAGTCTGATGAGTTAAAATCCCAGGCCTAACCTAGACCTAACATGCGTTATCCTCAAAAATATTGATCGAAACCTGGTTTAATCGACTGTTTCAGTGTGGTACCACATTACTACGTGCCTCAAACCAGAAAAAACCCAGGATCTGTTCAACAAGTATGTGAAAAACGCGAAAGTATGAGCCTGATGAGGGCAAATCCCAGACCTATCCCAGACCTAACATGAATTATTCTCTAAAATATTGATCGAAACCAGGTTTAATTGACTGTTTCAGTGTGGTACCACATTACTACGTGATCCAATCCAGTAATAGCCCAGGATCCAGCCACGAAGTATGAGAAATATGCGAAAGTATGAGCCTGATGAGGGCAAATCCTAGACCTAACCCAGACCTAACATGCCTTATCCTCTAAAATATTTATCAAGACCAGGTTTAATTGATTGTTTCAGTGTGGTACCACATTACTACGTGATCCACACCAGAAAAAACCCAAGATCCGTTCAACAAGTATGTGAAGAATGCGAAAGTATGAGTCTGATGAGTGAAAAGCCCAGGCCTAACCTAGACCTAACATGCGTTATCCTCAAAAATATTGATCGAAACCTGGTTTAATTGACTGTTCCAGTGTGGTACCACATTACTACGTGATCGAATGCAGAAATAGCCCAGGATCTAGCCATGAAGTATGAGAAATATGCGAAAGTATGAGCCTGATGAGGGCAAATCCTAGACCTAACCCAGACCTAACATGCGTTATCATCTAAAATATTTATCAAGACCTGGTTTAATTGTTTGTTTCAGTGTGTTACCACATTACTACGTGAACCATACCAGAAAAAACCCAGGATTCGTTCAACAAGTATCTGACGAATGCGAAGGTATGAGTCTGATGAGTGAAAATTTCAGGGCTAACCTAGACCCAACATGCATTATCCTCTAAAATATTGATCCAAACCAGGTTTTTTGGACTGTTTCAGTGTGGTACCACTTTACTACGTGATCCAAATCAGAAAAAACCCTCGATCAGGTCAACATGTATGTTAGAACTGCGAAAGTATGACCCTGATGAGGGCAAATCCCAGGCCTAACCTAGACCTAACATGAATTATTCTCTAAAATATTGATCGAAACCAGGTTTAATTGACTGTTTCAGTGTGGTACCACATTACTACGTGATCCAAACTAGTAAAACCCCAGGATCCGTTCAACAAGTATGTGAAGAATGCGAAAGTATGAGTCTGATGAGTGAAAATCCTCGGCCTAACCTAGACCTAACATGCGTTATCCTCAAAAATATTGATCGAAACCTGGTTTAATCGACTGTTTCAGTGTGGTACCACATTACTACGTGCTCCAAACCAGAAAAAGCCCGGGATCTAGCCATGAAGTATGAGAAATATGCGAAAGAATGAGCCTGATGAGGGCAAATCCCAGGCCTAACCTAGACCTAACATGAATTATTCTCTAAAATATTGATCGAAACCAGGTTTAATTGACTGTTTCAGTGTGGTACCACATTACTACGTGATCCAAACTAGTAAAACCCCAGGATCCGTTCAACAAGTATGTGAAGTATGCGAAAGTATGAGTCTGATGAGTGAAAATCCCAGGCCTAACCTAGACCTAACATGCGTTATCCTCAAAAATATTGATCGTAACCAGGTTTAGTGGGCTGTTTCAGTGTGGTACCACATTACTGCGCGATCCAAACCAGAAAAAACCCAGGATCTGTTCAACAAGTATGTGAAAAATGCGAAAGTATGACCCTGATGTGGGCAAATCCCAGACCTAACCCAGACCTAACTTACATTGTCCTCTAAAATATTGATCGAAACCAGGTTTAATTGACTGTTTCAGTATGGTACCACATTACTACGTGATCCAATCCAGTAATAGCCCAGGATCCAGCCATGAAGTATGAGAAATATGCGAAAGTATGAGCCTGATGAGGGCAAATCCTAGACCTAACCCAGACCTAACATGCGTTATCATCTAAAATATTTATCAAGACCTGGTTTAATTGTTTGTTTCAGTGTGGTACCACATTACTACGTGAACCATACCAGAAAAAACCCAGGATCCGTTCAACAAGTATCTGAAGAATGCGGAAGTATGAGTCTGATGAGTGAAAATTTCAGGGCTAACCTAGACCTAACATGCATTATCCTCTAAAATATTGATCCAAACCAGGTTTTTTGGACTGTTTCAGTGTGGTACCACTTTACTACGTGATCCAAAGCAGAAAAAACCCTCGATCAGGTCAACATGTATGTTAGAACTGCGAAAGTATGACCCTGATGAGGGCAAATCCCAGGCCTAACCTAGACCTAACATGAATTATTCTCTAACATATTGATCGAAACCAGATTTAATTGACTGTTTCAGTGTTGTACTTTATTACTACGTGATGCAATCCAGAAAAAGCCCAGGATCTAGCCATCAAGTATGAGAGATATGCGAAAGAATGAGCCTGATGTGAGCAAATCCCAGACCTAACCCAGACCTAACATGCGTTATCCTCTAAAATATTGATCGAAACCAGGTTTAATTGACTGTTTTAGTGTGGTACCACTTTACTCCGTGATCCAAAGCAGAAAAAACCCAGGATCAGTTCAACAAGTATGTGAAAATCGCGAAAGTAAGAGCCTGATGAGGGCGAATCCCAGACCTATCCCAGACCTAAATTGCGTTATCCTCTAAAATATTGATCGAAACCAGGTTTAATTGACTGTTTCAGCGTGGTACCGCGTTACTACGTGATACAATCCTGAAGCAGCCCAGGATCTAGCCATGAAGTATGAGAAATATGCGAAAGTATGAGCCTGACGAGAGCAAATCCTAGACCTAACCCAAACCTAACATGCGTTATCCTCTAAAATGTTGATCCAAACCAGGTTTAATGGACTGCATCAGTGTGATACCATTTTACTACGTGATCCAAACCAGTAAAACCCCAGGATCCGTTCAACAAGTATGTGAAGAATGCGAAAGTATGAGTCTGATGAGTGAAAATCCTGGGCCTAACCTAGACCTAACATGCGTTATCCTTAAAAATATTGATCGAAACCAGGTTTAATTGACTGTTTCAGCGTGGTACCGCGTTACTACGTGATCCAAACCAGAAAAAACCCAGGATCAGTTCAACAAGTATGTGAAAAACGCGAAAGTAAGAGCCTGATGAGGGCGAATCCCAGACCTATCCCAGACCTAACATGCGTTATCCTCTAAAATATTGATCGAAACCAGGTTTAATTGACTGTTTTAGTGTGGTACCACAATACTACGTGATGCAATCCAGAAAAAGCCCAGGATCTAGCCATCAAGTATGAGAAATATGCGAAAGAATGAGCCTGATGAGAGCAAATCCCAGACAAAACCTAGACCTAACATGAATTATTCTCTAAAATATTGATCGAAACCAGGTTTAATTGACTGTTTCAGTGTGGTACCACATTACTACGTGATCCAAACCAGAAAAAAACCCAAGATCTGTTCTACAAATATGTGAAAAACGCGAAAGTATGAGCCTGATGGGGGCAAATCCCAGACCCATCCCAGACCTAACTTGCGTTGTCCTCTAAGATATTGATGGAAACCAGGTTTAATCGACTGTTTCAGTGTGGTACCACAATACTACGTGATGCAATCCAGAAAAAGCCCAGGATCTAGCCATCAAGTATGAGAAATATGCGAAAGAATGAGCGTGATGAGGGCAAATCCTAGACCTATCCCAGACCTAACTTGCGTTATCCTCTAAAATATTGATCGAAACCAGGTTTAATTGACTGTTTTAGTGTGGTACCACTTTACTACGTGATCCAAAGCAGAAAAAACCCTCGATCAGGTCAACATGCATGTTAAAACTGCGAAAGTATGAGCCTGATGGGGGCAAATCCCAGACCCATCCCAGACCTAACTTGCGTTATCTTCTAAAATATTGAGCGAAACCAGGTTTAATGGACTGTTTCAGTGTGGTACCACATTACTACGTGAACCAAACCAGAAAAAACCCAGGATCAGTTCAACAAGTATGTGAAAAACGCGAAAGTAAGAGCCTGATGAGGGCGAATCCCAGACCTATCCCAGACCTAACATGCGTTATCCTCTAAAATATTGATCGAAACCAGGTTTAATTGACTGTTTCAGCGTGGTACCGCGTTACTACGTGATAGAATCCTGAAACAGCCCAGGATCTAGCCATGAAGTATGAGAAATATGCGAAAGTATGAGCCTGACGAGGGCAAATCCTAGACCTAACCCAAACCTAACATGCGTTATCCTCTAAAATATTGATCCAACGCAGAAAAAACCCTCGATCAGGTCAACATGTATGTTAAAACTGCGAAAGTATGATCCTGATGAGGGCAAATCCCAGGCCTAACCTAGACCTAACATGCGTTGTCCTCTAAAATATTGATGGAAACCAGGTTTAATTGACTGTTTCAGCGTGGTACCACATCACTACGTGATGCAATCCAGAAAAAGCCCAGGATCTAGCCATCAAGTATGAGAAATATGCGAAAGAATGAGCCTGATGAGGGCAAATCCTAGACCTATCCCAGACCTAACTTGCGTTATCCTCTAAAATATTGATCCAAACCAGGTTTAATGGACTGCTTCAGTGTGGTACCACTTTACTACGTGATCCAATGTAGAAAAAACCCTCGATCAGGTCAACATGCATGTTAAAACTGCGAAAGTATGAGCCTGATGTGGGCAAATCCCAGACCTATCCCAGACCTAACATGCGTTATCCTCAAAAATATTAATCGAAACCAGGTTTAATCGACTGTTTCAGTGTGGTCCCACATTACTACGTGATCCAAACCAGAAAAAACCCAGGATCCGTTCAACAAGTATGTGAAGAATGCGAAAGTATGAGTCTGATGAGTGAAAATTCCAGGCCTAACCTAGACCTAACATGCGTCATCCTCAAAAATATTGATCGAAACCAGGTTTAATCGACTGTTTCAGTGTGGTACCACATTGCTACGTTATCCAAACCAGAAAAAACCCAGGATCAGTTCAACAAGTATGTGAAAAACGCGAAAGTATGAGCCCGTTGAGGGCGAATCCCAGACCTATCCCAGACCTAACTTGCGTTATCCTCTAAAATATTGATCGAAACGAGGTTTAATTGACTGTTTCAGCGTGGTACCACATTACTACGTGATACAATCCAGAAACAGCCCGGGATCTAGCCATGAAGTATGAGAAATATGCGAAAGTATGAGCCTGATGAGGGCAAATCCTAGACCTAACCCAAACCTAACATGCGTCATCCTCTAAAATATTGATCCAAACCGGGTTTAATGGACTGCTTCAGTGTGGTACCACTTTACTACGTGATCCAAAGCGGAAAAAACCCTCGATCAGGTCAACATGTATGTTAAAACTGCGAAAGTATGACCCTGACGAGGGCAAATCCCAGGCCTAACCTAGACCTAACATGCGTTGTCCTCTAAAATATTGATGGAAACCAGGTTTAATTGACTGTTTCAGTGTTGTACTTCATTACTACGTGATGCAATCCAGAAAAAGCCCAGGATCTAGACATCAAGTATGAGAAATATGCGAAAGAATGAGCCTGATGAGAGCAAATCTCAGACCAAACCTAGACCTAACATGAATTATTCTCTAAAATATTGATCGAAACCAGGTTTAATTGACTGTTTCAGTGTGGTACCACATTACTATGTGATCCAAACCAGTAAAAACCCAGGATCCGTTCAATAAGTATGTGAAGAATGCGAAAGTATGAGTCTGATGAGTGAAAATCCTCGGCCTAACCTAGACCTAACATGCGTTATCCTTAAAAATATTGATCGAAACCATGTTTAATCGACTGTTTCAGTGTGGTACCACATTACTACGTGATCCAAACCAGAAAAAAACCCAGGATCTGAACAACAAGTATGTGAAGTATGCGAAAGTATGAGTCTGATGAGGGCAAATCCCAGGCCTAAGCTAGACATAGTTTGCGTTATCCTCTAAAATAATGATCGAACCAGGTTTAATTGACTGTTTTAGTTGTGGCACCACTTTACTACGTGATCCAAAGCAGAAAAATCCCTCGATCAGGTCAACATGCATGTTAAAACTGCGAAAGTATGACTCTGATGAGGGCAAATCCTAGACCTATCCCAGACCTAACATGCGTTATCCTCAAAAAAAAAAATCGAAAACAGGTTTAATCGACTGTTTCAGTGTGGTCCCACATTACTACGTGATCCAAATCAGAAAAAAACCCAGGATCTGTTCAACAAGTATTTGAAGTATGCGAAAGTATGAGTCTGATGAGGGCAAATCCCAGGCCTAAACTAGACCTAACATGCATTATCCTCTAAAATATTGATCCAAACCGGGTTTAATCGACTGTTTCAGTGTGGTACCACATTACTACGTGATCCAAACCAGAAAAAAACCCAGGATCTGTTCAACAAGTATTTGAAGTATGCGAAAGTATGAGTCTGATGAGGGCAAATCCCAGGCCTAAACTAGACCTAACATGCATTATCCTCTAAAATATTGATCCAAACCAGGTTTAGTGGACTGTTTCAGTGTGGTACCACTTTGATCCACGTGATCCAAAGCAGAAAAAACCCTCGATCAGGTCAACATGTATGTTAGAACTGCGAAAGTATGACCCTGATGAGGGCAAATCCCAGGCCTAACCTAGACCTAACATGAATTATTCTCTAAAATATTGATCGAAACCAGGTTTAATTGACTGTTTCAGTTTTGTACTTCATTACTACGTGATACAATCCTGACACAGCCCAGGATCTAGCCATGAAGTATGAGAAATATGCGAAAGAATGAGCCTGATGAGAGCAAATCCCAGACCTAACCTAGACCTAACATGAATTATTCTCTAAAATGTTGATCGAAACCAGGTTTAATTGACTGTTTTAGTGTGGTACCACTTTACTACGTGACCCAATGCAGAAAAAACCCTCGATCAGGTCAACATGCATGTTATAACTGCGAAAGTATGAGCCTGATGAGGGCAAATCCCAGACCTATCCCAGACCTAACATGCGTTATCCTCAAAAAAAAAAATCGAAAACAGGTTTAATCGACTGTTTCAGTGTGGTCCCACATTACTACGTGATCCAAACCAGAAAAAACCCAGGATCCGTTCAACAAGTATGTGAAGAATGCGAAAGTATGAGTCTGATGAGTGAAAATCCCAGGCCTAACCTAGACCTAACATGCGTCATCCACAAAAATATTGATCGAAACCTGGTTTAATCGACTGTCTCAGTGTGGTACCACATTACTACGTGACACAAACCAGAAAAAACCCAGGATCTGTTCAACAGGTATGTGAAAAACGCGAAAGTATGAGCCTGAATAGGGCAAATCCCAGACCTATCCCAGACCAAACTTGCGTTATCCTCTAAAATATTGATCGAAACCAGGTTTAATCGACTGTTTCAGTGTGGTACCACATTGCTAGGTGATCCAAACCAGAAAAAACCCAGGATCAGTTCAACAAGTATGTGAAAAACGCGAAAGTATGAGCCTGTTGAGGGCGAATCCCAGACCTATCCCAGACCTAACTTGCGTTATCCTCTAAAATATTGATCGAAACGAGGTTTAATTGACTGTTTCAGCGTGGTACCACATTACTACGTGATACAATCCAGAAGCAGCCCGGCATCTAGCCATGAAGTATGAGAAATATGCGAAAGTATGAGCCTGATGAGGGGAAATCCTAGACCTAACCCAAACCTAACATGCGTTATCCTCTAAAATATTGATCCAAACCGGGTTTAATGGACTGGTTCAGTGTGGTACCACTTTACTACGTGATCCAAAGCGGAAAAAACCCTCGATCAGGTCAACATGCATGTTATAACTGCGAAAGTATGAGCCTGATGAGGGCAAATCCCAGACCTATCCCAGACCTAACTTGCGTTATCCTCTAAAATATTGATCGAAACCAGGTTTAATCGACTGTTTCAGTGTGGTACCACATTACTACGTGATCCAAACCAGAAAAAAACCCAGGATCTGTTCAACAAGTATGTGAAGAATGCGAAAGTATGAGTCTGATGAGGGCAAATCCCAGGCCTAAACTAGACATAACTTGCGTTATCCTCTAAAATAATGATCGAAACCAGGTTTAATTGACTGTTTTAGTTGTGGCACCACTTTACTACGTGATCCAAAGCAGAAAAATCCCTCGATCAGGTCAACATGCATGTTAAAACTGCGAAAGTATGACCCTGATGAGGGCAAATCCTGGACCTAACCCAGACCTAACATGCGTTGTCCTCTAAAATATCTATCAAGACCAGGTTTAATTGATTGTTTCGGTGTGGTACCACATTACTACGTGAACCATACCAGAAAAAATCCAGGATCCGTTCAACAAGTATCTGAAGAATGCGAAAATATGAGTCTGATGAGTGAAAATTTCAGGGCTAACCTAGACCTAACATGCATTATCCTCTAAAATATTGATCCAAACAAGGTTTAGTGGACTGATTCAGTGTGGTACCACTTTACTACGTGATCCAAAGCAGAAAAAACCCTCGATCAGGTCAACATGTAAGTTAGAACTGCGAAAGTATGACCCTGATGAGGGCAAATCCCAGACCTAACCTAGACCTAACATGAATTATTCTCTAAAATATTGATCGAAACCAGGTTTAATTGACTGTTTCAGTTTTGTACTTCGTTACTACGTGATGTTATCCAGAAAAAGCCCAGGATCTAGCCATCAAGTATGAGAGATTTGCGAAAGAATGAGCCTGATGAGAGCAAACCCCAGAACTAACCCAGACCTAACATGAATTATTCTCTAAAATATTGATCGAAACCAGGTTTAATTGACTGTTTCAGTGTGGTACCACATTACTACGTGATCCAATCCAGTAATAGCCAAGGATCCAGCCATGAAGTATGAGAAATATGCGAAAGTATGAGCCTGATGTGGGCAAATCCTAGACCTAACCCAGACCTAACATGCGTTATCCTCTAAAATATTTATCAAGACCAGGTTTAATTGATTATTTCAATGTGGTACCACATTACTACGTGATCCAATGCAGAAAAAACCCTCGATCAGGTCAACATGCATGTTAAAACTGCGAAAGTATGAGCCTGATGAGGGCAAATCCCAGAACTATCCCAGACCTAACATGCGTTATCCTCAAAAATATTAATCGAAACCAGGTTTAATCGACTGTTTCAGTGTGGTCCCACATTACTACGTGATCCAAACCAGAAAAAACCCAGGATCCGTTCAACAAGTATGTGAAGAATGCGAAAGTATGAGTCTGATGAGTGAAAATCCCAGGCCTAACCTAGACCTAACATGCGTCATCCTCAAAAATATTGATCGAAACCTGGTATAATCGACTGCTTCAGTGTGGTACCACATTACTACGTGACACAAACCAGAAAAAACCCAGGATCTGTTCAACAAGTATGTGAAAAACGCGAAGGTATGAGCCTGAATAGGGCAAATCCCAGACCTATCCCAGACCAAACTTGCGTTATCCTCTAAAATATTGATCGAAACCAGGTTTAATCGACTGTTTCAGTGTGGTACCACATTGCTACGTGATCCAAACCAGAAAAAACCCAGGATCAGTTCAACAAGTATGTGAAAAACGCGAAAGTATGAGCCTGTTGAAGGCGAATCCCAGACCTATCCCAGACCTAACTTGCGTTATCCTCTAAAATATTGATCGAAACCAGGTTTAATCGACTGTTTCAGTGTGGTACCACATTGCTAGGTGATCCAAACCAGAAAAAACCCAGGATCAGTTCAACAAGTATGTGAAAAACGCGAAAGTATGAGCCTGTTGAGGGCGAATCCCAGACCTATCCCAGACCTAACTTGCGTTATCCTCTAAAATATTAATCGAAACGAGGTTTAATTGACTGTTTCAGCGTGGTACCACATTACTACGTGATACAATCCAGAAACAGCCCGGCATCTAGCCATGAAGTATGAGAAATATGCGAAAGTATGAGCCTGATGAGGGCAAATCCTAGACCTAACCCAAACCTAACATGCGCTATCCTCTAAAATATTGATCCAAACCGGGTTTAATGGACTGGTTCAGTGTGGTACCACTTTACTACGTGATCCAAAGCGGAAAAAACCCTCGATCAGGTCAACATGTATGTTAAAACTGCGAAAGTATGACCCTGACGAGGGCAAATCCCAGGCCTAACCTAGACCTAACATGCGTTGTCCTCTAAAATATTGATGGAAACCAGGTTTAATTGACTGTTTCAGTGTTGTACTTCATTACTACGTGATGCAATCCAGAAAAAGCCCAGGATCTAGACATCAAGTATGAGAAATATGCGAAAGAATGAGCCTGATGAGAGCAAATCCCAGACCAAACCTAGACCTAACATGAATTATTCTCTAAAATATTGATCGAACCCAGGTTTAATTGACTGTTTCAGTGTGGTACCACATTACTATGTGATCCAAACCAGAAAAAACCCAGGATCTGTTCAACAAGTATGTGAAAAACGCGAAAGTATGAGCCTGTTGAGGGCGAATCCCAGACCTATCCCAGACCTAACTTGCGTTATCCTCTAAAATATTGATCGAAACGAGGTTTAATTGACTGTTTCAGCGTGGTACCACATTACTACGTGATACAATCCAGAAACAGCCCGGGATCTAGCCATGAAGTATGAGAAATATGCGAAAGTATGAGCCTGATGAGGGCAAATCCTAGACGTAACCCAAACCTAACATGAATTATTCTCTAAAATATTGATCGAAACCAGGTTTAATTGACTGTTTCAGTGTGGTACCACATTACTATGTGATCCAAACCAGTAAAAACCCAGGATCCGTTCAATAAGTATGTGAAGAATGCGAATGTATGAGTCTGATGAGTGAAAATCCTCGGCCTAACCTAGACCTAACATGCGTTATCCTTAAAAATATTGATCGAAACCATGTTTAATCGACTGTTTCAGTGTGGTACCACATTACTACGTGATCCAAACCAGAAAAAAACCCAGGATCAGTTCAACAAGTATGTGAAGAATGCGAAAGTATGAGTCTGATGAGGGCAAATCCCAGGCCTAAACTAGACATAACTTGCGTTATCCTCTAAAATAATGATCGAAACCAGGTTTAATTGACTGTTTTAGTTGTGGCACCACTTTACTACGTGATCCAAAGCAGAAAAATCCCTCGATCAGGTCAACATGCATGTTAAAACTGCGAAAGTATGACCCTGATGAGGGCAAATCCTGGACCTAACCCAGACCTAACATGCGTTGTCCTCTAAAATATCTATCAAGACCAGGTTTAATTGATTGTTTCGGTGTGGTACCACATTACTACGTGAACCATACCAGAAAAAATCCAGGATCCGTTCAACAAGTATCTGAAGAATGCGAAAATATGGGTCTGATGAGTGAAAATTTCAGGGCTAACCTAGACCTAACATGCATTATCCTCTAAAATATTGATCCAAACCAGGTTTAGTGGACTGATTCAGTGTGGTACCACTTTACTACGTGATCCAAAGCAGAAAAAACCCTCGATCAGGTCAACATGTAAGTTAGAACTGCGAAAGTATGACCCTGATGAGGGCAAATCCCAGACCTAACCTAGACCTAACATGAATTATTCTCTAAAATATTGATCGAAACCAGGTTTAATTGACTGTTTCAGTTTTGTACTTCGTTACTACGTGATGTTATCCAGAAAAAGCCCAGGATCTAGCCATCAAGTATGAGAGATTTGCGAAAGAATGAGCCTGATGAGAGCAAACCCCAGAACTAACCCAGACCTAACATGAATTATTCTCTAAAATATTGATCGAAACCAGGTTTAATTGACTGTTTCAGTGTGGTACCACATTACTACGTGATCCAATCCAGTAATAGCCCAGGATCCAGCCATGAAGTATGAGAAATATGCCAAAGTATGAGCCTGATGTTGGCAAATCCTAGACCTAACCCAGACCTAACATGCGTTATCCTCTAAAATATTTATCAAGACCAGGTTTAATTGATTATTTCAGTGTGGTACCACATTACTACGTGATCCAATGCAGAAAAAACCCTCGATCAGGTCAACATGCATGTTAAAACTGCGAAAGTATGAGCCTGATGAGGGCAAATCCCAGACCTATCCCAGACCTAACATGCGTTATCCTCAAAAATATTAATCGAAACCAGGTTTAATCGACTGTCTCAGTGTGGTCCCACATTACTACGTGATCCAAAGCAGAAAAAACCCTCGATCAGGTCAACATGTATGTTAGAACTGCGAAAGTATGACCCTGATGAGGGCAAATCCCAGGCCTAACCTAGACCTAACATGAATTATTCTCTAAAATATTGATCGAAACCAGGTTTAATTGACTGTTTCAGTGTTGTACTTCATTACTACGTGATGCAATCCAGAAAAAGCCCTGGATCTAGACATCAAGTATGAGAAATATGCGAAAGAATGAGCCTGATGAGAGCAAATCCCAGACCAAACCTAGACCTAACATGAATTATTCTCTAAAATATTGATCGAAACCAGGTTTAATTGACTGTTTCAGTGTGGTACCACATTACTATGTGATCCAAACCAGTAAAAACCCAGGATCAGTTCAACAAGTATGTGAAAAACGCGAAAGTATGAGCCTGAATAGGGCAAATCCCAGACCTATCCCAGACCAAACTTGCGTTATGCTCTAAAATATTGATCGAAACCAGGTTTAATCGACAGTTTCAGTGTGGTACCACATTGCTACGTGATCCAAACCAGAACAAACCCAGGATCAGTTCAACAAGTATGTGAAAAACGCGAAAGTATGAGCCTGTTGAGGGCGAATCCCAGACCTATCCCAGACCTAACTTGCGTTATCCTCTAAAATATTGATCGAAACGAGGTTTAATTGACTGTTTCAGCGTGGTACCACATTACTACGTGATACAATCCAGAAACAGCCCGGGATCTATCCATGAAGTATGAGAAATATGCGAAAGTATGAGCCTGATGAGGGCAAATCCTAGACCTAACCCAAACCTAACATGCGTTATCCTCTAAAATATTGATCCAAACCGGGTTTAATGGACTGCTTCAGTGTGGTACCACTTTACTACGTGAACCAAAGAAGAAAAATCCCTCGATCAGGTCAACATGCATGTTAAACCTGCGGAAGTATGAGGCTCATGAGGGCAAATCCCAGACCTATCCCAGACCTAACATGCGTTAACCTCAAAAATATTAGTCGAAACCAGGTTTAATCGACTGTTTCAGTGTGGTACCACATTACTACGTGACTCAAACCAGAAAAAATCCAGGATCTGTTCAACAAGTATGTGAAAAACGCGAAAGTATGAGCCTGATGAGGGCAAATCCCGGACCTATCCCAGACCAAACTTGCGTTATCCTCTAAAATATTGATCGAAACCAGGTTTAATCGATTGTTTCAGTGTGGTACCACATTGCTACGTGATCCAAACCAGAAAAAACCCAGGATCAGTTGAACAAGTATGTGAAAAACGCGAAAGTATGAGCCTGATGAGGGCGAATCCCAGACCTATCCCAGACCTAACTTGCGTTATCCTCTAAAATATTGATCGAAACGAGGTTTAATTGACTGTTTCAGCGTGGTACCACATTACTACCTGATACAATCCAGAAACAGCCCGGGATCTAGCCATGAAGTATGAGAAATATGCGAAAGTATGACCCTGACGGGGGCAAATCCCAGGCCTAACCTAGACCTAACATGCGTTGTCCTCTAAAATATTGATGGAAACCAGGTTTAATTGACTGTTTCAGTGTTGTACTTCATTACTACGTGATGCAATCCAGAAAAAGCCCAGGATCTAGACATCAAGTATGAGAAATATGCGAAAGAATGAGCCTGATGAGAGCAAATCCCAGACCAAACCTAGACCTAACATGAATTATTCTCTAAAATATTGATCGAAACCAGGTTTAATTGACTGTTTCAGTGTGGAACCACATTACTATGTGATCCAAACCAGTAAAAACCCAGGATCCGTTCAACAAGTATGTGAAGAATGCGAAAGTATGAGTCTGATGAGTGAAAATCCTCGGCCTAACCTAGACCTAATGCGTTATCCTCAAAAATATTGATCGAAACCATGTTTAATCGACTGTTTCAGTGTGGTACCACATTACTACGTGATCCAAACGAGAAAAAAACCCAGGATCTGTTCAACAAGTATGTGAAGTGTGCGAAAGTATGAGTCTGATGAGGGCTAATCCCAGACCTATCCCACACCTAACTTGCGTTATCCTCTATAATAATGATCGAAACCAGGTTTAATTGACTGTTTTACTTGTGGCACCACTTTATTACGTGATCCAAAGCAGAAAAATCCCTCGATCAGGTCAACATGCATGTTAAAACTGCGAAAGTATGACCCTGATGAGGGCAAATCCCAGGCCTAACCTAGACCTAACATGCGTTATCCTCTAAAATATTGATCCAATCCAAGTTTAATGGACTGTTTCAGTGTGGTACCACTATACTGCGTGATCCAAAGCAGAAGAAACCCTCGATCAGGTCAACATGTATGTTAAAACTGCGAAAGTATGACCCTGATGTGGGCAAATCCCAGGCCTAACCTAGACCTAACATGCGTTGACCTCTAAAATATTGATGGAAACCAGGTTTAATTGACTGTTTCAGTGTTGCACTTCATTACTACGTGATCCAAACCAGTAAAAACCCAGGATCCGTTCAACAAGTATATGAAGAATGCGAAAGTATGAGTGTGATGAGTGAAAAACCCCGGCCTAACCTAGACCTAACATGCGTTATCCTCAAAAATATTTATCGAAACCTGGTTTAATCGTCTGTTTCAGTGTGGTACCACATTACTATGTGATCCAAACCAGAAAATAACCCAGGATCTGTTCAACGAGTATGTGAAGTGTGCGAAAGTATGATTCTGATGAGGGCAAATCCCAGACCTATCCCAGACCTAACATGCGTTATCCTCTAAAATATTTATCAAGACCAGGTTTCATTGATTGTTTCAGTGTGGTCCCACATTACTACGTGATCCAAACCAGAAAAAACCCAGGATCCGTTCAACAAGTATGTGAAGAATGCGAAAGTACGACCCTGATGAGTGAAAATCACAGACCTAACCTAGACCGAACATGCGTTATCCTTTAAAATATTGATCCAAACCAGGTTTAATGGACTGTTTCAGTGTGGTACCACACTACTACGTGATCCAAACCAGAGGAAACTGAGGATCTGTTCAACAAGTATGTGAAAATCGCGAAAGTATGAGCCTGATGAGGGCAAATCCCAGACCTATCCAAGACCTAACATGCGTTGTCCTCTAAGATATTGATGGAAACCAGGTTTAATCGACTGTTTCAGCGTGGTACCACATTACTATGTGATCCAAACCAGAAAATAACCCAGGATCTGTTCAACGAGTATGTGAAGTGTACGAAAGTATGATTCTGATGAGGGCAAATCTCAGACCTATCCCAGACCTAACTTGCGTTATCCTCTAAAATATTGATCGAGCCCAGGTTTAATTGACTGTTTCAGCGTGGTACCACATTACTACGTGATACAATCCAGGAACAGCCCAGGATCTAGCCATGAAGTATGAGAAATATGCGAAAGTATGAGCCTGATGGGGGCAAATCCTAGACCTAACCCAGACCTAACATGCGTTGTCCTCTAAAATATTTATCAAGACCAGGTTTAATTGATTGTTTCAGTGTGGTCCCACATTACTACGTGATCCAAACCAGAAAAAACCCAGGATCGGTTCAACAAGTATGTGAAGAATGCGATAGTATGAGTCTGATGAGTGAAAATCCCAGGCCTAACCTAGACCTAACATGCGTTATCCTCAAAAATATTGATCGAAACCTGGTTTAATCGACTGTTTCAGTGTGGTACCACATTAGTATGTGATCCAAACCAGAAAATAACCCAGGATCTGTTCAACGAGTATGTGAAGTGTGCGAAAGTATGAGTCTGATGAGGGCAAATCCCAGACCTATCCCAGACCAAACTTGCGGTATCCTCTAAAATATTTATCAAGGCCAGGTTTAATTGACTGTTTCCGTGTGGTCCCACATTACTACGTGATCCAAACCAGAAAAATCCCAGGATCCGATCAACAAGTATGTGATGAATGCGAAAGTATGAGTGTGATGAGTGAAAATCCCAGACCTATCTCAGACCTAACATGCATTATCCTCTAAAATATTTATCAAGACCAGGTTTAATTGATTGTTTCAGTGTGGTCCCACATTACTACGTGATACAATCCAGAAACAACCCAGGATCTAGCCATGAAGTATGAGAAATATGCGAAAGTATGAGCCTGATGAGGGCAAATCCTAGACCTAACCCAAACCTAACATGCGTTATCCTCTAAAATATTTTTCAAGACCAGGTTTAATTGACTGTTTCAGTGTCGTACTTCATTACTACGTGATGCAATCCATTAAAAACCCAGGATCCGTTCAACAAGTATGTGAAGAATGCGAAAGTATGAGTCTGATGAGTGAAAATCCCAGACCTATCCCAGACCTAACATGCATTATCCTCTATAATATTTATCAAGACCAGGTTTAATTGATTGTTTCAGTGTGGTCCCACATTACTACGTGATACAGTCCAGAAACAGCCCAGGATCTAGCCATGAAGTATGAGAAATATGCGAAAGTATGAGCCTGATGAGGGCAAATCCTAGACCTAACCCAAACCTAACATGCGTTATCCTCTAAAATATTGATCGAAACCTGGTTTAATGGACTGTTTCAGTGTGGTCCCACATTACTACGTGATCCAAACCAGAAAAAACCCAGGATCCGTTCAACAAGTATGTGAAGAATGCGAAAGTATGAGTCTGATGAGTGAAAATCACAGACCTAACCTAGACTTAACATGCGTTATCCTCTAAAATATTGATCCAAACCAGGTTTAATGGACTGTTTCAGTGTGGTACCACACTACTACGTGATCCAAACCAGAAAAAACCCAGGATCTGTTCAACAAGTATGTGAAAAACGCGAAAGTATGAGCCTGATGAGGGCAAATCCCAGACCTATCCAAGACCTAACTTGCGTTGTCCTCTAAGATATTGATGGAAACCAGGTTTAATCGACTGTTTCAGTGTTGTACTTCATTACTACGTGATGCAATCCAGAAAAAGCCCAGGATCCAGCCATCAAGTATGAGAAATATGCGAAAGAATGAGCCTGATAAGAGCAAATCCCAGACCTAACCCAAACCTAACATGCGTTATCCTCTAAAATATTTATCAAGACCAGGTTTAATTGAATGTTTCAGTGTGGTACCACATTACTACGTGAACCAAACCAGAAAAAACCCTGTATCTGTTCAACAAGTATGTGAAGAATGCTAAAGTATGAGTCTGACGAGTGAAAATCCCAGGGCTAACCTAGACCTAACATGCGTTATCCTCTAAAATATTGATCCAATCCAGGTTTAATGGACTGTTTCAGTGTGGTACCACTTTACTGCGTGATCCAAAGCAGAAAAAACCCTCGATCAGGTCAACATGTATGTTAAAACTGCGAAAGTATGACCCTGATGTGGGCAAATCCCAGGCCTAACCTAGACCTAACATGCGTTGACCTCTAAAATATTGATGGAAACCAGGTTTAATTGACTGTTTCAGTGTTGCACTTCATTACTACGTGATCCAAACCAGTAAAAACCCAGGATCCGTTCAACAAGTATGTGAAGAATGCGAAAGTATGAGTGTGATGAGTGAAAAACCCGGGCCTAACCTAGACCTAACATGCGTTATCCTCAAAAATATTTATCGAAACCTGGTTTAATCGTCTGTTTCAGTGTGGTACCACATTACTATGTGATCCAAACCAGAAAATAACCCAGGATCTGTTCAACGAGTATGTGAAGTGTGCGAAAGTATGATTCTGATGAGGGCAAATCCCAGACCTATCCCAGACCTAACATGCGTTATCCTCAAAAATATTTATCGAAACCTGGTTTAATCGTCTGTTTCAGTGTGGTCCCACATTACTACGTGATCCAAACCAGAAAAAACCCAGGATCCGTTCAACAAGTATGTGAAGAATGCGAAAGTATGAGTCTGATGAGTGAAAATCACAGACCTAACCTAAACCGAACATGCGTTATCCTCTAAAATATTGATCCAAACCAGGTTTAATGGACTGTTTCAGTGTGGTACCACACTACTACGTGATCCAAACCAGAAGAAACCGAGGATCTGTTCAACAAGTATGTGAAAATCGCGAAAGTATGAGCCTGATGAGGGCAAATCCCAGACCTATCCAAGACCTAACTTGCGTTGTCCTCTAAGATATTGATGGAAACCAGGTTTAATCGACTGTTTCAGCGTAGTACCACATTACTATGTGATCCAAACCAGAAAATAACCCAGGATCTGTTCAACGAGTATGTGAAGTGTGCGAAAGTATGAGTCTGATGGGGGCAAATCCCAGACCTATCCCAGACCAAACTTGCGTTATCCTCTAAAATATTTATCAAGGCCAGGTTTAATTGATTGTTTCCGTGTGGTCCCACATTACTACGTGATCCAAACCAGAAAAAACCCAGGATCGGTTCAACAAGTATCTGAAGAATGCGAAAGTATGAGTCTGATGAGTGAAAATCCCAGGCCTAACCTAGACCTAACATGCGTTATCCTCAAAAATATTGATCGAAACCTGGTTTAATCGACTGTTTCAGTGTGGTACCACATTACTATGTGATCCAAACCAGAAAATAACCCAGGATCTGTTCAACGAGTATGTGAAGGGTGCGTAAGTATGAGTCTGATGAGGGCAAATCTCAGACCTATCCCAGACCAAACTTGCGTTATCCTCTAAAATATTTATCAAGGCCAGGTTTAATTGATTGTTTCCGTGTGGTTCCACATTACTACGTGATCCAAACTAGAAAAAACCCAGGATCCGTTCAACAAGTATGTGATGAATGCGAAAGTATGAGTGTGATGAGTGAAAATCCCAGACCTATCCCCGACCTAACATGCATTATCCTCTATAATATTTATCAAGACCAGGTTTAATTGATTGTTTCAGTGTGGTCCCACATTACTACGTGATACAATCCAGAAACAGCCCAGGATCTAGCCATGAAGTATGAGAAATATGCGAAAGTATGAGCCTGATGAGGGCAAATCCTAGACCTAACCCAAACCTAACATGCGTTATCCTCAAAAATATTTTTCAAGACCAGGTTTAATTGAATGTTTCAGTGTCGTACCACATTACTACGTGATCCAAACCAGTAAAAACCCAGGATCCGTTCAACAAGTATGTGGAGAATGCGAAAGTATGAGTTTGATGAGTGAAAATCCCAGACCTATCCCAGACCGAACTTGCGTTATCCTCTAAAATATTTATCAAGGCCAGGTTTAATTGATTGTTTCCGTGTGGTCCCACATTACTACGTGATCCAAACCAGAAAATAACCCAGGATCTGTTCAACGAGTATGTGAAGTGTGCGAAAGTATGAGTCTGATGAGTGAAAATCCCAAACCTAACCTAGACCTAACGTGCGTTATCCTCAAAAATATTCATCGAAACCTGGTTTAATCGACTGTTTCAGTGTGGTACCACATTACTACCTGATCCAAGCCAGAAAAAACCCAGGATCTGTTCAACAAGTATGTGAAGAATGCGAAAGTATGAGTCTGATGAGTGAAAATCCCAGACCTATCCCAGACCAAACTTGCGTTATCCTCTAAAATATTGATCGAAACCAGGTTTAATCGACTGTTTCAGTGTGGTACCACATTGCTACGTAATCCAAACCAGAAAAAACCCAGGATCAGTTCAACAAGTATGTGAAAAACGCGAAAGTATGAGCCTGATGAGGGCGAATCCCAGACCTATCCCAGACCTAACTTGCGTTATCCTCTAAAATATTGATCGAAACCAGGTTTAATGGACTGCTTCATTGTGGTACCACTTTACTACGTGATCCAAAGCAGAAAAAACTCTCGATCAGGCCAACATGTATGTTAAAACTGCGAAAGTATGACCCTGATGAGGGCAAATCCCTGGCCTAACCTAGACCTAACATGCGTTATCCTCAAAAATATTGATCGAAACCAGGTTTAATCGACTGTTTCAGTGTGGTACCACATTACTACGTGATGCAAGCCAGAAAAAACCCAGGATCTGTTCAACAAGTATGTGAAAAACGCGAAAGTATGAGCCTGATGAGGGCAAATCCCAGACCTTTCCCAGACCTAACTTGCGTTATCCTCTAAAATATTGATCGAAACCAGGTTTAATTGACTGTTTCAGTGTGGTACCACATTACTACGTGACCCAAACCAGAAAAAACCCAGGATCTGTTCAACAAGTATGTGAAAAACGCGAAAGTATGAGCCTGATGAGGGAAAATCCTAGACCTAACCCAAACCTAACATGCGTTATCCTCTAAAATATTGATCCAAACCAGGTTTAATGGACTGCTTCAGTGTGGTACCACATTACTACTTGTCCTATCCAGAAATAGCCCAGGGTCTAGCCATGAAGTATGAGAAACATGCGAAAGTATGAGCCTGACGAGGGCAAAGCCTAGACCTAACCCAGACCTAACATGCGTTATCCTCTAAAATATTTATCATGACCAGGTTTAATTGATTGTTTCAGTGTGGTCCCACATTACTACGTGATGCAAACCAGAAAAAACCCAGGATCCGTTCAACAAGTATGTGAAGAACGCGAAAGTATGAGTCTGATGAGTGAAAATCCCAGGCCTAACCTAGACTAAACATGCGTTATCCTCAAAATTATTGATCGAAACCTGGTTTAATCGACTGTTTCAGTGTGGTACCACATTACTACGTGATGCAAGCCAGAAAAAACCCAGGATCTGTTCAACAAGTATGTGAAAAACGCGAAAGTATGAGCCTGATGAGGGCAAATCCCAGACCTTTCCCAGACCTAACTTGCGTTATCCTCTAAAATATTGATCGAAACCAGGTTTAATCGACTGTTTCAGTGTGGTACCACATTACTACGTGATCCAAACCAGAAAAAAACCCAGGATCTGTTCAACAAGTATGTGAAGTATGCCAAAGTATGAGTCTGATGAGGGCAAATCCCAGGCCTAAACTAGACATAACTTTCGTTATCCCCTAAAATATTGATCGAAACCAGGTTTAATTGACTGTTTTAGTGCGGTACCACTTTACTACGTGATCCAATGTAGAAAAAACCCTCGAACAGGTCAACATGCATGTTAAAACTGCGAAAGTATGAGCCTGATGAGGGCAAATCCCAGACCTATCCCAGACCTAACATGCGTTATCCTCAAAAATATTAATCGAAACCAGGTTTAGTCGACCGTTTCAGTGTGGTACCACATTACTACGTGATCCAAACCAAAAAAAAATCCAGGATCTTGTCAACGAGTATGTGAAGTGTGCGAAAGTATGAGTCTGATGAGGGATAATCCCAGACCTATCCCAGACCTAACTTGCGTTATCCTCTAAAATAGTGATCGAAACCAGGTTTAATTGACTGTTTTAGTTGTGGTACCACTTTACTACGTTATCCAAAGCACAAAAAACTCTCGATCAGGTCAACATGCATGTTAAAACTGCGAAAGTATGAGCCTGATGAGGGCAAATCCCAGACCTATCCCAGACCTAACATGCGTTATCCTCAAAATTATTGATCGAAACCTGGTTTAATGGACTGTTTCAGTGTGGTACCACATTACTACGTGACCCAAACCAGAAAAAACCCAGGATCAGATCAACAAGTACGCGAAAAACGCGAAAGTATGACCCTGATGAGGGCGAATCCCAGACCTATCCCAGACTTAACTTGCGTTATCCTCTAAAATATTGATCGAAACCAGGTTTAATTGACTGTTTCAGCGTGGTACCGCATTACTACGTGATACAATCCAGAAACAGCCCAGGATCTAGCCATAAAGTATGAGAAATATGCGAAAGTATGAGCCTGATGAGGGAAAATCCTAGACCTAACCCAAACCTAACATGCGTTATCCTCTAAAATATTGATCCAAACCAGGTTTAATGGACTGCTTCAGTGTGGTACCACTTTACTACGTGATGCGAACCAGAAAAAACCCAGGATCAGTTCAAAAAGTACGTGAAAAACGCGAAAGTATGAGCCTGATGAGGGCGAATCCCAGACCTATCCCAGACCTAACTTGCGTTATCCTCGAAAATATTGATCGAAACCAGGTTTAATTGACTGTTTCAGCGTGGTACCGCATTACTACGTGATACAATCCAGAAACAGCCCAGGATCTAGCCATGAAGTATGAGAAATATGCGAAAGTATGAGCCTGATGAGGGCACCCTAGACGTAACCCAGACCTAACATACGTTATCCTCTAAAAAATTTATCAAGACAAGGTTTAATTGAATGTTTCAGTGTGGTACCACATTACTACGTGATACAATCCAGAAATAGCACAGGATCAAGCCATCAAGTATGAGAAATATGCGAAAGTATGACCATGATGAGGGCAAATCCCAGACCTGTCCCAGACCTAACTTGTGTTGTCCTCTAAAATATTGATCGAAACCAGTATGAGCCTGATAAGGGCGAATCCCAGACATATCTCAGACCTAACTTGCGTTATCCTCTAAAATAGTGATCGAAACCAGGTTTAATTGACTGCTTTAGTTGTGGTACCACTTTACTACGTGATCAAATGCAGAAAAAGCCCTCGATCAGGTCAACATGCATGTTAAAACTGCGAATGTATGACCCTGATGAGGGCAAATCCCAGGCCTAACCTAGACCTAACATGCGTCATCTTCTAAAATATTGAGCGAAACCAGGTTTAATTGACTGTTTCAGTGTGGTACCACATTACTACGTGATGCAATCCAGAAATATCCCAGGATATAGCCATGAAGTATGAGAAATATGCGAAAGTATGAGCCTGATGAGGGCAAATCCTAGACCTAACCCAGACCTAACATGCGTTATCCGCTAAAATATTTATCAAGACCATGTTTAATTGATTGCTTCAGTGTGGTCCCACATTACTACGTGATCCAAACCAGAAAAAAACCAGGATCGGTTCAACAAGTATGTGAAGAATGCGAAAGTATGAGTCTGATGAGTGAAAATCCCAGGCCTAACCTACACCTAACATGCGATATCCTCAAAAATATTGATCGAAACCTGGTTTAATCGACTGTTTCAGTGTGGTACCACATTACTGTGTGATCCAAACCAGAAAATAACCCAGGATCTGTTCATCGAGTATGTGAAGTGTGCGAAAGTATGACTCTGATGAGTGAAAATCCCAAACCTAACCTAGACCTAACATGCGTTATCCTCTAAAATATTGATCGAAACCAGGTTTAATTGACTGTTTCAGTGTGGTACCACATTACTACGTGTCCTATCCAGAAATAGCCCAGGGTCTAGCCATGAAGTATGAGAAACATGCGAAAGTATGAGCCTGACGAGGGCAAAGCCTAGACCTAACCCAGACCTAACATGCGTTATCCTCTAAAATATTTATCATGACGAGGTGTAATTGATTGTTTCAGTGTGGTCCCACATTACTACGTGATGAAATCCAGAAAAAGCCCAGGATCAAGCCATCAAGTATCAGAAATATGCGAAAGAATGAGCCTGATGAGAGCAAATCCCAGACCTAACCTAGACCAAACATGAATTATTCTCTAAAATATTGAGGAAAACCAGGTTTTATTGACTGTTTCAATGTGGTACCACGTTTCTACGTGATCCAATCCAGAAATAGCCCAGGATCCAGCCATAAAGTATGAGAAATATGCGAAAGTATGAGTCTGATCAGTGAAAATCCCAGGCCTAACCTAGACCTAACATGCGTTATCCTCTAAAATATTGATCGAAACCAGGTTTAATGGACTGTTTCAGTGTGGTACCACTTTACTACGTGATCCAAACCAGAAAAAACCCTCGATCAGGTCAACATGTATGTTAAAACTGCGAAAGTATGACCCTGATGAGGGCAAATCCCAGGCCTAACCTATGCCTAACATGCGTTGTCCTCTAAAGTATTGATGGAAACCAGGTTTAATTGACTGTTTCAGTGTCGTACTTCATTACTACGTGATACAATCCAGAAAAAGCCCTGGATCTAGCCATCAAGTATGAGAAATATGCGAAAGAATGAGCCTGATGAGAGCAAATCCCAGACCTATACCAGACATAACTTGCGTTATCCTCTAAAATATTGATCGAAACCAGGTTTCATTGACTGTTTCGGTGTGGTACCACATTACTACGTGATCCAATCCAGAAATAGCCCACGATCTGTTCAACAAGTATGTGAAAAATGCGAAAGTATGATCCTGATGAGGGCAAATCCCAGACTTATCCCAGACCTAACATGCGTTATCCTATAAAATATTGATCGAAACCAGGTTTAATGGATTGCTTCAGTTTGGCATCACATTACTACGTGATCCAAACCAGTGGAAACCCAGGATCTGGCCAACAAGAATGAGAAATATGCGAAAGTATGAGCCTGATGAGAGCAAATCCCAGAACTATCCCATACCTAACATGCGTTATCCTCTAAAAGAGTGATCGAAACCAGGGTTAATTGACTGTTTCAGTATGGTTCTACATTACTACGTGATCCAATCTAGAAAAAGCCCAGGATCTAGCCATCAAGTATGAGAAATATGCGAAAGAATGAGCCTGATGAGAGCAAATCCCAGACCTAACTTAGACCTAACATGTGTTATCCTCAAAAATATTGATCGAAACCAGGTTTGATGGACTGTTTCAGTGTGGTACTACATTATTACGTGATCCAAACCAGAAAAAACCCAGGATCTGTTCAACAAGTATGTGAAGTATGCGAAAGTATGAGTCTGATGAGGGCAAATCCCAGGCCTAACCCAGACCTAACTTGCGTTGTCCTCTAAAATATTGATGGATACCAGGTTTAATTGACTGTTTCAGTGTGGTACTACATTACTACGTGATGCAATCCAGAAATAGCCCAGGATCAAGCCATGAATTATGAGAAATATGCGAAAGTATGAGCCTGATGAGGGCAAATCCTAGACCTAACCCAGACCTAACATGCGTTATTCTCAAAAATATTGATCGAAACCGGGTTTAGTGGACTGTTTCAGTGTGGTACTACATTATTACGTGATCCAAACCAGAAAAAACCCAGGATCTGTTCAATAAGTATGTGAGGTATGCGAAAGTATGAATCTGATGAGGGCTAATCCCAGGCCTAACCTAGACATAACATGAATTATTCTCTAAAATATTGATCGAAACCAGGTTTAATGGACTGTTTCAGTGTGGTACCACACTACTACGTTATCCAAACCAGAAAAAACCCAGGACCTGTTCAACAAGTACGTGAAAAACGCGAAAGTATGAGCCTGATGAGGGCGAATCCCAGACCTATCCCAGACCTAACTTGCGTTATCCTCGAAAATATTGATCGAAACCAGGTTTAGTTGACTGTTTCAGCGTGGTACCGCATTACTACGTGATACAATCCAGAAACAGCCCAGGATCTAGCCATGAAGTATGAGAAATATACGAAAGTATGAGCCTGATGAGGGCACCCTAGACGTAACCCAGACCTAACATACGTTATCCTCTAAAAAATTTATCAAGACAAGGTTTAATTGAATGTTTCAGTGTGGTACCACATTACTACGTGATATACAATCCAGAAATAGCCCAGGATCTAGCCATCAAGTATGAGAAATATGCGAAAGTATGACCATGATGAGGGCAAATCCCAGACCTATCCCAGACCTAACTTGTGTTGTCCTCTAAAATATTGATCGAAACCAGTATGAGCCTGATAAGGGCGAATCCCAGACATATCTCAGACCTAACTTGCGTTATCCTCTAAAATATTGATCGAAACCAGGTTTAATTGACTGTTTCAGCGTGGTACCACATTACTACGTGATACAATCCAGAAATAGCCCAGGATCTAGCCATGAAGTATGAGAAATATGCGAAAGAATGATCCTGATGAGGGCAAATCCCGGACCTATCCCAGACCTAACTTGGGTTGTCCTCTAAAATATTGATCGAAACCAGGTTTAATGGACTGTTTCAGTGTGGTACCACATTACTACGTGATGCAATCCAGAAAAAGACCAGGATCTAGCCATCAAGTATGAGAAATATGCGAAAGAATGAGCCTGACGAGGGCAAAGCCTAGACCTAACCCAGACCTAACATGCGTTATCCTCAAAAATATTTATCATGACCAGGTGTAATTGATTGTTTCAGTGTGGTCCCACATTACTACGTGATGCAAACCAGAAAAAACCCAGGATCCGTTCAACAAGTATGTGAAGAACGCGAAAGTATGAGTCTGATGAGTGAAAATCCCAGGCCTTACCTAGGCTAAACATGCGTTATCCTCAAAATTATTGATCGAAACCTGGTTTAATCGACTGTTTCAGTGTGGTACCACATTACTACGTGACCCAAACCAGAAAAAACCCAGGATCTGTTCAACAAGTATGTGAAAAACGCGAAAGTATGAGCCTGATGAGGGCAAATCCCAGACCTATCCCAGACCAAACTTGCGTTCTCCTCTAAAATATTGTTCGAAACCAGGTTTAATCGACTGTTTCAGTGTGGTACCACATTGCTACGTGATCCAAACCAGAAAAAACCCAGGATCAGATCAACAAGTACGCGAAAAACGCGAAAGTATGACCCTGATGAGGGCGAATCCCAGACCTATCCCAGACTTAACTTGCGTTATCCTCTAAAGTATTGATCGAAACCAGGTTTAATTGACTGTTTCAGCGTGGTACCGCAGTACTACGTGATACAATCCAGAAACAGCCCAGGATCTAGCCATAAAGTATGAGAAATATGCGAAAGTATGAGCCTGATGAGGGAAAATCCTAGACCTAACCCAAACCTAACATGCGTTATCCTCTAAAATATTGATCCAAACCAGGTTTAATGGACTGCTTCAGTGTGGTACCACTTTACTACGTGATGCGAACCAGAAAAAACCCAGGATCAGTTCAACAAGTACGTGAAAAACGCGAAAGTATGAGCCTGATGAGGGCGAATCCCAGACCTATCCCAGACCTAACTTGCGTTATCCTCGAAAATATTGATCGAAACCAGGTTTAATTGACTGTTTCAGCGTGGTACCGCATTACTACATGATACAATCCAGAAACAGCCCAGGATCTAGCCATGAAGTATGAGAAATATGCGAAAGTATGAGCCTGATGAGGGCACCCTAGACGTAACCCAGACCTAACATACGTTATCCTCTAAAAAATTTATCAAGACAAGGTTTAATTGAATGTTTCAGTGTGGTACCACATTACAACGTGATACAATCCAGAAATAGCCCAGGATCTAGCCATCAAGTATGAGAAATATGCGAAAGTATGACCATGATGAGGGCAAATCCCAGACCTATCCCAGACCTAACTTGTGTTGTCCTCTAAAATATTGATCGAAACCAGTATGAGCCTGATAAGGGCGAATCCCAGACATATCTCAGACCTAACTTGCGTTATCCTCTAAAATATTGATCGAAACCAGGTTTAATTGACTGTTTCAGCGTGGTACCACATTACTACGTGATACAATCCAGAAATAGCCCAGGATCTAGCCATGAAGTATGAGAAATATGCGAAAGAATGAGCCTGATGAGAGCAAATCCCAGACTACCAGACATAACTTGCGTTATCCTCTAAAATATTGATCGAAACCAGGTTTAATTGACTGTTTCAGCGTGGTACCACATTACTACGTGATACAATCCAGAAATAGCCCAGGATCTAGCCATGAAGTATGAGAAATATGCGAAAGAATGATCCTGATGAGGGCAAATCCCGGACCTACCCCAGACCTAACTTGGGTTGTCCTCTAAAATATTGATCGAAACCAGGTTTAATGGACTGTTTCAGTGTGGTACCACATTACTACGTGATGCAATCCAGAAAAAGACCAGGATCTAGCCATCAAGTATGAGAAATATGCGAAAGAATGAGCCTGATGGGAGCAAATCTCAGACCTAACCTAGACCTAACATGAATTATTCTCTAAAATATTGATGGAAACCAGGTTTAATGGACTGTTTCAGTGTGGTACCACACTACTACGTTATCCAAACCAGAAAAAACCCAGGACCAGTTCAACAAGTATGTGAAAAACGCGAAAGTATGAGCCTGATGAGGGGCAAATCCCAGACCTATCCCAGACCTAACTTCGGTGTCTTCTAAAATATTGATCGAAACCAGGTTTAATTGACTGTTTCAGTGTGGTACCACATTACTACGTGATCCAATCCGGAAATAGCCCAGGATCTAGCCATGAAGTATGAGAAATATGCGAAAGTATGACCCTGATGAGGGCAAATCCCAGACCTATCCCAGACCTAACTTGCGTTGTCCTCTAAAATATTGATCGAAACCAGTATGAGCCTGATGAGGGCGAATCCCAGACCTATCTCAGACCTAACTTGCGTTATCCTCTAAAATATTGATCGAAACCAGGTTTAATTGACTGTTTTAGTGTGGTACCAGTTTACTACGTGATCCAAAGCAGAAAAAACCCGCGATCAGGTCAACATGCATGTTGAAACTGCGAAAGTATGAGCCTGACGAGGGCAAATCCCAGACCTATCCCAGACCTAACATGCGTTATCCTCAAAAATATTAATCGAAACCAGGTTTAGTCGACTGTTTCAGTGTGGTACCACATTACTACGTGATCCAAACCAGGAAAAAACTCAGGATCTTGTCAACGAGTATGTGAAGTGTGCGAAAGTATGAGTCTGATGAGGGCTAATCCCAGACCTATCCCAGACCTAACTTGCGTTATCTTCAAAAATATTGAGCGAAACCAGGTTTAATGGACTGTTTCAGTGTTGTACTTCATTACTACGTGGTGAAATCCAGAAAAAGCCCAGGATCTAGCCATCAAGTATCAGAAATATGCGAAAGAATGAGCCTGATGAGTGCAAATCCCAGACCTAACCTAGACCAAACATGAATTATTCTCTAAAATATTGATCAAAACCAGGTTTAATTGACTGTTTCAATGTGGTACCACGTTTCTACGTGATCCGATCCAGAAATAGCCCAGGATCCAGCCATGAAGTATGAGAAATATGCGAAAGTATGAGCCTGTTGGGGCAAATCCTAGACCTAACCCAGTCCTAACATGCGTTATCCTCAAAAATATTAATCGAAACCAGGTTTAATCGACTGTTTCAGCGTGGTACCACATTACTACGTGATCCAAACCAGAAAAAAACCCAGGTTCTTGTCATCGAGTATGTGAAGGGTGCGAAAGTATGAGTCTGATGAGGGATAATCCGAGACCTATCCCAGACCTAACTTGCGTTATCCTCTAAAATAGTGATCGAAACCAGGTTTAATTGACTGCTTTAGTTGTGGTACCACTTTACTACGTGATCAAATGCAGAAAAAACCCTCGATCAGGTCAACATGCATGTTAAAACTGCGAATGTATGACCCTGATGAGGGCAAATCCCAGGCCTAACCTAGACCTAACATGCGTCATCTTCTAAAATATTGAGCGAAACCAGGTTTAATTGACTGTTTCAGTGTGGTACCACATTACTACGTGATGCAATCCAGAAATATCCCAGGATATAGCCATGAAGTATGAGAAATATGCGAAAGTATGAGCCTGATGAGGGCAAATCCTAGACCTAACCCAGACCTAACATGCGTTATCCGCTAAAATATTTATCAAGACCATGTTTAATTGATTGCTTCAGTGTGGTCCCACATTACTACGTGATCCAAACCAGAAAAAAACCAGGATCGGTTCAACAAGTATGTGAAGAATGCGAAAGTATGAGTCTGATGAGTGAAAATCCCAGGCCTAACCTACACCTAACATGCGATATCCTCAAAAATATTGATCGAAACCTGGTTTAATCGACTGTTTCAGTGTGGTACCACATTACTGTGTGATCCAAACCAGAAAATAACCCAGGATCTGTTCATCGAGTATGTGAAGTGTGCGAAAGTATGACTCTGATGAGTGAAAATCCCAAACCTAACCTAGACCTAACATGCGTTATCCTCTAAAATATTGATCGAAACCAGGTTTAATTGACTGTTTCAGTGTGGTACCACATTACTACGTGTCCTATCCAGAAATAGCCCAGGGTCTAGCCATGAAGTATGAGAAACATGCGAAAGTATGAGCCTGACGAGGGCAAAGCCTAGACCTAACACAGACCTAACATGCGTTATCCTCTAAAATATTTATCATGACCAGGTGTAATTGATTGTTTCAGTGTGGTCCCACATTACTACGTGATGAAATCCAGAAAAAGCCCAGGATCTAGCCATCAAGTATCAGAAATATGCGAAAGAATGAGCCTGATGAGAGCAAATCCCAGACCTAACCTAGACCAAACATGAATTATTCTCTAAAATATTGAGGTAAACCAGGTTTAATTGACTGTTTCAATGTGGTACCACGTTTCTACGTGATCCAATCCAGAAATAGCCCAGGATCCAGCCATGAAGTATGAGAAATATGCGAAAGTATGAGCCTGTTGGGGCAAATCCTAGACCTAACCCAGACCTAACATGCGTTATCCTCAAAAATATTAACCGAAACCAGGTTTAATCGACTGTTTCAGTGTGGTACCACATTACTACGTGATCCAAACCAGAAAAAAACCCAGGTTCTTGTCAACGAGTATGTGAAGGGTGCGAAAGTATGAGTCTGATGAGGGATAATCCGAGACCTATCCCAGACCTAACTTGCGTTATCCTCTAAAATAGTGATCGAAACCAGGTTTAATTGACTGCTTTAGTTGTGGTACCACTTTACTACGTGATCAAATGCAGAAAAAACCCTCGATCAGGTCAACATGCATGTTAAAACTGCGAATGTATGACCCTGATGAGGGCAAATCCCAGGCCTAACCTAGACCTAACACGCGTCATCTTCTAAAATATTGAGCGAAACCAGGTTTAATTGACTGTTTCAGTGTGGTACCACATTACTACGTGATGCAATCCAGAAATATCCCAGGATATAGCCATGAAGTATGAGAAATATGCGAAAGTATGAGCCTGATGAGGGCAAATCCTAGACCTAACCCAGACCTAACATGCGTTATCCTCTAAAATATTTATCAAGACCAGGTTTAATTGATTGCTTCAGTGTGGTCCCACATTACTACGTGATCCAAACCAGAAAAAACCCAGGATCGGTTCAACAAGTATGTGAAGAATGCGAAAGTATGAGTCTGATGGGTGAAAATCCCAGGCCTAACCTACACCTAACATGCGATATCCTCAAAAATATTGATCGAAACCTGGTTTAATCGACTGTTTCAGTGTGGTACCACATTACTGTGTGATCCAAACCAGAAAATAACCCAGGATCTGTTCAACGAGTATGTGAAGTGTGCGAAAGTATGAGTCTGATGAGTGAAAATCCCAAACCTAACCTAGACCTAACATGCGTTATCCTCAAAAATATTCATCGAAACCTGGTTTAATCGACTGTTTCAGTGTGGTACCACATTACTACCTGACCCAAACCAGAAAAAACCCAGGATCTGTTCAACAAGTATGTGAAGAATGCGAAAGTATGAGCCTGATGAGGGCAAATCCCAGACCTATCCCAGACCTAACATGCGTTATCCTCAAAAATATTGATCGAAACCAGGTTTAATCGACTGTTTCAGTGTGGTCCCACATTACTACGTGATGCAAACCAGAAAAAACCCAGGATCTGTTCAACAAGTATGTGAAAAACGCGAAAGTATGAGCCTGATGAGGGCAAATCCCAGACCTATCCCAGACCTAACTTGCGTTATCCTCTAAAATATTGATCGAAACCAGGTTTAATTGACTGTTTCAGTGTGGTACCACATTACTACGTGTCCTATCCAGAAATAGCCCAGGGTCTAGCCATGAAGTATGAGAAACATGCGAAAGTATGAGCCTGACGAGGGCAAATCCCGGACCTATCCCAGACCTAACTTGGGTTGTCCTCTAAAATATTGATCGAAACCAGGTTTAATGGACTGTTTCAGTGTGGTACCACATTACTACGTGATGCAATCCAGAAAAAGACCAGGATCTAGCCATCAAGTATGAGAAATATGCGAAAGAATGAGGCTGATGGGAGCAAATCTCAGACCTAACCTAGACCTAACATGAATTATTCTCTAAAATATTGATCGAAACCAGGTTTAATTGACTGTTTCAGTGTGGTACCACATTACTACGTGATCCAATCCGGAAATAGCCCAGGATCTAGCCATGAAGTATGAGAAATATGCGAAAGTATGACCCTGATGAGGGCAAATCCCAGACCTATCCCAGACCTAACTTGCGTTGTCCTCTAAAATATTGATCGAAACCAGTATGAGCCTGATGAGGGCGAATCCCAGACCTATCTCAGATCTAACTTGCGTTATCCTCAATAATATTGATCGAAACCAGGATTAATCGACAGTTTGAGTGTGGTACCACAATACTACGTGATACAAACCAGAAAAAAATCCAGGATCTGTTCAACGAGTATGTGATGTGTGCGAAAGTATGAGTCTGATGAGGGCAAATCTCTGACCTATCCCGGACCTAACTTGCGTTATCCTCTAAAATATTGATCGAAACCAGGTTTAATTGACTGTTTTAGTGTGGTACCAGTTTACTACGTGATCCAAAGCAGAAAAAACCCGCGATCAGGTCAACATGCATGTTAAAACTGCGAAAGTATGAGCCTGATGAGGGCAAATCCCAGACCTATCCCAGACCTAACATGCGTTATCCTCAAAAGTATTAATCGAAACCAGGTTTAGTCGACTGTTTCAGTGTGGTACCACATTACTACGTGATCCAAACCAGAAAAAAACTCAGGATCTTGTCAACGAGTATGTGAAGTGTGCGAAAGTATGAGTCTGATGAGGGCTAATCCCAGACCTATCCCAGACCTAACTTGCGTTATCTTCAAAAATATTGAGCGAAACTAGGTTTAATGGACTGTTTCAGTGTGATACCACACTACTACGTGATCCAATGTAGAAAAAACCCTCGATCAGGTCAACATGTATGTTAAAACTGCGAAAGTATGACCCTGATTAGGGCAAATCCCAGACCTATCCCAGACCTAACTTGCGTTGTCCTCTAACATATTGATCGAAACCAGGTTTAATGGATTGTTTCAGTGTGGTACCACACTACTACGTGATCCGAACCAGAAAAAACCCAGGATCCGTTCAACAAGTATGTGGAGAATGCGAAAGTATGAGTCTGATGAGTGAAAATCCCAGGCCTAACCTAGACCTAACATGCGTTATCCACAAAAATATTGACCGAAACCAGGTTTAATGGGCTGTTTCAGTGTGGTACCACACTACTACGTGATCCAAACCAGAAAAAACCCAGGATCTGTTCAACAAGTATGTGAAAAACGCGAAAGTATGAGCCTGATGAGGGCAAATCCCAGACCTATCCCAGACCTAACTTCCGTTATCCTCTAAAATATTGATCGAAACCATGTTTAATTGACTGTTTCAGTGTGGTACCACATTACTACGTGATCCAATCCAGAAATAGCCCAGGATCTAGCCATGAAGTATGAGAAATATGCGAAAGTATGAGCCTGATGAGGGCAAATCCTAGACGTAACCCAGACCTAACATACGTTATCCTCAAAAATATTTATCAAGACCAGGTTTAATTGAATGTTTCAGTGTGGTACCACATTACTACGTGAACCAAACCGGAAAAAACCCAGGATCCGTTCAACAAGTATGTGAAGAATGCGAAAGTATGAGTCTGATCAGTGAAAATCCCAGGCCTAACCTAGACCTAACATGCGTTATCCTCTAAAATATTGATCGAAACCAGGTTTAATGGACTGTTTCAGTGTGGTACCACTTTACTACGTGATCCAAACCAGAAAAAACCCTCGATCAGGTCAACATGTATGTTAAAACTGCGATAGTATGACCCTGATGAGGGCAAATCCCAGGCCTAACCTATGCCTAACATGCGTTGTCCTCTAAAATATTGATCGAAACCAGGTTTAATTGACTGTTTCAGTGTCGTACTTCATTACTACGTGATACAATCCAGAAAAAGCCCTGGACCTAGCCATCAAGTATGAGAAATATGCGAAAGAATGAGCCTGATGAGAGCAAATCCCAGACCTATACCAGACATAACTTGCGTTATCCTCTAAAATATTGATCGAAACCAGGTTTCATTGACTGTTTCGGTGTGGTACCACATTACTACGTGATCCAATCCAGAAATAGCCCACGATCTGTTCAACAAGTATGTGAAAAATGCGAAAGTATGATCCTGATGAGGGCAAATCCCAGACCTATCCCAGACCTAACATGCGTTATCCTATAAAATATTGATCGAAACCAGGTTTAATGGATTGCTTCAGTTTGGCATCACATTACTACGTGATCCAAACCAGTGGAAGCCCAGGATCTGGCCAACAAGAATGAGAAATATGCGAAAGTATGAGCCTGATGAGAGCAAATCCCAGAACTATCCCATACCTAACATGCGTTATCCTCTAAAAGAGTGATCGAAACCAGGGTTAATTGACTGTTTCAGTATGGTTCTACATTACTACGTGATCCAATCTAGAAAAAGCCCAGGATCTAGCCATCAAGTATGAGAAATATGCGAAAGAATGAGCCTGATGAGAGCAAATCCCAGACCTAACTTAGACCTAACATGTGTTATCCTCAAAAATATTGATCGAAACCAGGTTTGATGGACTGTTTCAGTGTGGTACTACATTATTACGTGATCCAAACCAGAAAAAACCCAGGATCTGTTCAACAAGTATGTGAAGTATGCGAAAGTATGAGTCTGATGAGGGCAAATCCCAGGCCTAACCCAGACCTAACTTGCGTTGTCCTCTAAAATATTGATGGATACCAGGTTTAATTGACTGTTTCAGTGTGGTACTACATTACTACGTGATGCAATCCAGAAATAGCCCAGGATCAAGCCATGAATTATGAGAAACATGCGAAAGTATGAGCCTGACGAGGGCAAAGCCTAGACCTAACCCAGACCTAACATGCGTTATCCTCTAAAATATTTATCATGACCAGGTGTAATTGATTGTTTCAGTGTGGTCCCACATTACTACGTGATGCAAACCAGAAAAAACCCAGGATCCGTTCAACAAGTATGTGAAGAACGCGAAAGTATGAGTCTGATGAGTGAAAATCCCAGGCCTAACCTAGACTAAACATGCGTTATCCTCAAAATTATTGATCGAAACCTGGTTTAATCGACTGTTTCAGTGTGGTACCACATTACTACGTGACCCAAACCAGAAAAAACCCAGGATCTGTTCAACAAGTATGTGAAAAACGCGAAAGTATGAGCCTGATGAGGGCAAATCCCAGACCTATCCCAGACCAAACTTGCGTTCTCCTCTAAAATATTGTTCGAAACCAGGTTTAATCGACTGTTTCAGTGTGGTACCACATTGCTACGTGATCCAAACCAGAAAAAACCCAGGATCAGATCAACAAGTACGCGAAAAACGCGAAAGTATGACCCTGATGAGGGCGAATCCCAGACCTATCCCAGACTTAACTTGCGTTATCCTCTAAAATATTGATCGAAACCAGGTTTAATTGACTGTTTCAGCGTGGTACCGCATTACTACGTGATACAATCCAGAAACAGCCCAGGATCTAGCCATAAAGTATGAGAAATATGCGAAAGTATGAGCCTGATGAGGGAAAATCCTAGACCTAACCCAAACCTAACATGCGTTATCCTCTAAAATATTGATCCAAACCAGGTTTAATGGACTGCTTCAGTGTGGTACCACTTTACTACGTGATGCGAACCAGAAAAAACCCGGGATCAGTTCAACAAGTACGTGAAAAACGCGAAAGTATGAGCCTGATGAGGGCGAATCCCAGACCTATCCCAGACCTAACTTGCGTTATCCTCGAAAATATTGATCGAAACCAGGTTTAATTGACTGTTTCGGCGTGGTACCGCATTACTACGTGATACAATCCAGAAACAGCCCAGGATCTAGCCATGAAGTATGAGAAATATGCGAAAGTATGAGCCTGATGAGGGCACCCTAGACGTAACCCAGACCTAACATACGTTATCCTCTAAAAAATTTATCAAGACAAGGTTTAATTGAATGTTTCAGTGTGGTACCACATTACTACGTGATACAATCCAGAAATAGCCCAGGATCTAGCCATCAAGTATGAGAAATATGCGAAAGTATGACCATGATGAGGGCAAATCCCAGGCCTAACCCAGACCTAACTTGCGTTGTCCTCTAAAATATTGATCAAAACCAGGTTTAATGGACTGTTTCAGTGTGGTACCACATTACTATGTGATGCAATCCAGCCATAGCCCAGGATCTGTTCAACAAGTATGTGAAAAACGCGAAAGTATGAGCCTGATGAGGGCGAATCCCAGACCTATCCCAGACCTAACTTGCGTTATCCTCTAAAGTATTGATTGAAGCCATGTTTAATGGACTGTTTCAGTGTGGTACCACTTTACTACGTGATCCAAAGCAGAAAAAACCCTCGATCAGGTCAACATGTATGTTAAAACTGCGAAAGTATGACCCTGATGAGGGCAAATCCCAGGCCTAGCCTAGACCTAACATGCGTTATCCTCTAAAATATCCATCGAAAGCAGGTTTAATCGACTGTTTCAGTGTGGTACCACATTACTACGTGATCCAAACCAGAAAATCCCAGGAGCTGTTCAACAAGTACGTGAAGAATGCGAAAGTATGTGTCTGATGAGGGCAAATCCTAGACCTTACACTGACCTAACATGCGTTATCCTGTAAAATATGTATCAAGACCAGGTTTAATTGAATGTTTCAGTGTGGTACCACATTACTACGTGATCCAAACCAGAAAAAACCCAGGATCTGTTCAACAAGTATGTGAAAAACGCGAAAGTATGAGCCTGATGAGGGCAAATCCCAGACCTATCCCAGACCAAACTTGCGTTCTCCTCTAAAATATTGTTCGAAACCAGGTTTAATCGACTGTTTCAGTGTGGTACCACATTGCTACGTGATCCAAACCAGAAAAAACCCAGGATCAGATCAACAAGTACGCGAAAAACGCGAAAGTATGACCCTGATGAGGGCGAATCCCAGACCTATCCCAGACTTAACTTGCGTTATCCTCTAAAATATTGATCGAAACCAGGTTTAATTGACTGTTTCAGCGTGGTACCGCATTACTACGTGATACAATCCAGAAACAGCCCAGGATCTAGCCATAAAGTATGAGAAATATGCGAAAGTATGAGCCTGATGAGGGAAAATCCTAGACCTAACCCAAACCTAACATGCGTTATCCTCTAAAATATTGATCCAAACCAGGTTTAATGGACTGCTTCAGTGTGGTACCACTTTACTACGTGATGCGAACCAGAAAAAACCCGGGATCAGTTCAACAAGTACGTGAAAAACGCGAAAGTATGAGCCTGATGAGGGCGAATCCCAGACCTATCCCAGACCTAACTTGCGTTATCCTCGAAAATATTGATCGAAACCAGGTTTAATTGACTGTTTCGGCGTGGTACCGCATTACTACGTGATACAATCCAGAAACAGCCCAGGATCTAGCCATGAAGTATGAGAAATATGCGAAAGTATGAGCCTGATGAGGGCACCCTAGACGTAACCCAGACCTAACATACGTTATCCTCTAAAAAATTTATCAAGACAAGGTTTAATTGAATGTTTCAGTGTGGTACCACATTACTACGTGATACAATCCCGAAATAGCCCAGGATCTAGCCAACAAGTATGAGAAATATGCGAAAGTATGACCATGATGAGGGCAAATCCCAGGCCTAACCCAGACCTAACTTGCGTTGTCCTCTAAAATATTGATCAAAACCAGGTTTAATGGACTGTTTCAGTGTGGTACCACATTACTATGTGATGCAATCCAGCCATAGCCCAGGATCTGTTCAACAAGTATGTGAAAAACGCGAATGTATGAGCCTGATGAGGGCGAATCCCAGACCTATCCCAGACCTAACTTGCGTTATCCTCTAAAGTATTGATCGAAGCCATGTTTAATGGACTGTTTCAGTGTGGTACCACTTTACTACGTGATCCAAAGCAGAAAAAACCCTCGATCAGGTCAACATGTATGTTAAAACTGCGAAAGTATGACCCTGATGAGGGCAAATCCCAGGCCTAGCCTAGACCTAACATGCGTTATCCTCTAAAATATTCATCGAAAGCAGGTTTAATCGACTGTTTCAGTGTGGTACCACATTACTACGTGATCCAAACCAGAAAATCCCAGGAGCTGTTCAACAAGTACGTGAAGAATGCGAAAGTATGTGTCTGATGAGGGCAAATCCTAGACCTTACACTGACCTAACATGCGTTATCCTGTAAAATATGTATCAAGACCAGGTTTAATTGAATGTTTCAGTGTGGTACCACATTACTACGTGATCCAAACCAGTAAAAACACAGGATCTGTTCAACAAGTATATAAAGAATGCGAAAGTCTGATGAGTCTGATGAGGGCAAATCCCAGGCCTAACCTAGACCTAACATGCGTTATGCTCATAAATATTGATCGAAGCCAGGTTTAATCGACTGTTTCAGTGTGCTACTACATTACAACGTGATCCAATCCACAAAAAGCCCAGAATCTGCCCATCAAGTATGAGAAATATGCGAAAGTACGAGCCTGATGAGAGCAAATCCCAGACCTAACCTAGACCTAACATGCGTTATGCTCAAAAATGTTGATCGAAACCCGGTTTAATCGACTGTTTCAGTGTGGTACCACATTTCTTCGTGATCCAAACCGGAACAAAACCCAGGATCTATTCAACAAGTATGTGAAGTATGCGAAAGTATGAGTCTGATGAGGTCAAATCCCAGGCCTAACCCAGACCTAACTTGCGTTGTCCTCTAAAATATTGTTGGAAACCAGGTTTAATTGACTGTTTCAGTGTTGTACTACATTAGTACGTGATGCAATTCAGAAATAGCCCAGGATCTAGCCATGGAGTATGAGAAATATGCGAAAGTATTAGCCTGATGAGGGCAAATCCTAGACCTAACCCACACATAACTTTTTTTTTTTTTTTTTTTTTTTGTCGTGGGGAAAATCTTCGAAAGACTCCCTCCCACCTCCTTGGGGAGAGTTGGGAGGGGTGTGTGGGATTCCCCGCGCCCGTACAACGACAGGCGCGGGACCTACCCACTAAAAACCCCACGGTGACCCTTCGGCACGCTTTGGGAGGATACCGGGAATCGCTCGAAGCATTCTTCCGGTATCCTCCCCGAACCCAGACATAACTTGCGTTATCCTCTAAAATATTGATCGAAACCAGGTTTAATTGACTGTTTCAGTGTGGTGCCACATTACTACGTGATCCAAACCAGAAAAAACCCAGGATCTGTTCAACATGTATGAGGAATATGCGAAAGAATGAGGCTGATGGGAGCAAATCTCAGACCTAACCTAGACCTAACATGAATTATTCTCTAAAATATTGATCGAAACCAGGTTTAATTGACTGTTTCAGTGTGGTACCACATTACTACGTGATCCAATCCGGAAATAGCCCAGGATCTAGCCATGAAGTATGAGAAATATGCGAAAGTATGACCCTGATGAGGGCAAATCCCAGACCTATCCCAGACCTAACTTGCGTTGTCCTCTAAAATATTGATCGAAACCAGTATGAGCCTGATGAGGGCGAATCCCAGGCCTATCTCAGACCTAACTTGCGTTATCCTCAATAATATTGATCGAAACCAGGATTAATCGACAGTTTGAGTGTGGTACCACAATACTACGTGATACAAACCAGAAAAAAATCCAGGATCTGTTCAACGAGTATGTGATGTGTGCGAAAGTATGAGTCTGATGAGGGCAAATCTCTGACCTATCCCGGACCTAACTTGCGTTATCCTCTAAAATATTGATCGAAACCAGGTTTAATTGACTGTTTTAGTGTGGTACCAGTTTACTACGTGATCCAAAGCAGAAAAAACCCGCGATCAGGTCAACATGCATGTTAAAACTGCGAAAGTATGAGCCTGATGAGGGCAAATCCCAGACCTATCCCAGACCTAACATGCGTTATCCTCAAAAGTATTAATCGAAACCAGGTTTAGTCGACTGTTTCAGTGTGGTACCACATTACTACGTGATCCAAACCAGAAAAAAACTCAGGATCTTGTCAACGAGTATGTGAAGTGTGCGAAAGTATGAGTCTGATGAGGGCTAATCCCAGACCTATCCCAGACCTAACTTGCGTTATCTTCAAAAATATTGAGCGAAACTAGGTTTAATGGACTGTTTCAGTGTGATACCACACTACTACGTGATCCAATGTAGAAAAAACCCTCGATCAGGTCAACATGTATGTTAAAACTGCGAAAGTATGACCCTGATTAGGGCAAATCCCAGACCTATCCCAGACCTAACTTGCGTTGTCCTCTAACATATTGATCGAAACCAGGTTTAATGGATTGTTTCAGTGTGGTACCACACTACTACGTGATCCGAACCAGAAAAAACCCAGGATCCGTTCAACAAGTATGTGGAGAATGCGAAAGTATGAGTCTGATGAGTGAAAATCCCAGGCCTAACCTAGACCTAACATGCGTTATCCACAAAAATATTGATCGAAACCAGGTTTAATGGGCTGTTTCAGTGTGGTACCACGCTACTACGTGATCCAAACCAGAAAAAACCCAGGATCTGTTCAACAAGTATGTGAAAAACGCGAAAGTATGAGCCTGATGAGGGCAAATCCCAGACCTATCCCAGACCTAACTTCCGTTATCCTCTAAAATATTGATCGAAACCATGTTTAATTGACTGTTTCAGTGTCGTACTTCATTACTACGTGATACAATCCAGAAAAAGCCCTGGACCTAGCCATCAAGTATGAGAAATATGCGAAAGAATGAGCCTGATGAGAGCAAATCCCAGACCTATACCAGACATAACTTGCGTTATCCTCTAAAATATTGATCGAAACCAGGTTTCATTGACTGTTTCGGTGTGGTACCACATTACTACGTGATCCAATCCAGAAATAGCCCACGATCTGTTCAACAAGTATGTGAAAAATGCGAAAGTATGATCCTGATGAGGGCAAATCCCAGACCTATCCCAGACCTAACATGCGTTATCCTATAAAATATTGATCGAAACCAGGTTTAATGGATTGCTTCAGTTTGGCATCACATTACTACGTGATCCAAACCAGTGGAAGCCCAGGATCTGGCCAACAAGAATGAGAAATATGCGAAAGTATGAGCCTGATGAGAGCAAATCCCAGAACTATCCCATACCTAACATGCGTTATCCTCTAAAAGAGTGATCGAAACCAGGGTTAATTGACTGTTTCAGTATGGTTCTACATTACTACGTGATCCAATCTAGAAAAAGCCCAGGATCTAGCCATCAAGTATGAGAAATATGCGAAAGAATGAGCCTGATGAGAGCAAATCCCAGACCTAACTTAGACCTAACATGTGTTATCCTCAAAAATATTGATCGAAACCAGGTTTGATGGACTGTTTCAGTGTGGTACTACATTATTACGTGATCCAAACCAGAAAAAACCCAGGATCTGTTCAACAAGTATGTGAAGTATGCGAAAGTATGAGTCTGATGAGGGCAAATCCCAGGCCTAACCCAGACCTAACTTGCGTTGTCCTCTAAAATATTGATGGATACCAGGTTTTATTGATTGTTTCAGTGTGGTCCCACATTACTACGTGATCCAAACCAGAAAAAACCCAGGATCTGTTCAACATGTATGAGAAATATGCGAAAGAATGAGCCTGATGAGAGCAAATGCCAGACCTAATCTAGACCTAACATGAATTATTCTATAAAATATTGATCGAAACCAGGTTTAATGGACTGTTTCAGTGTGGTACCACATTACTACGTGATCCAAACCAGAAAAAACCCAGGATCAGTTCAACAAGTATGTGAAAAACGCGAAAGTATGAGCCTGATGAGGGCGAATCCCAGACCTATCCCAGACCTAACTTGCGTTATCCTCAAAAATATTGATCGAAACCAGGTTTAATTGACTGTTTCAGCGTGGTACCACATTACTACGTGATACAATCCAGAAATAGCCCAGGATCTAGCCATGATGTATGAGAAAGATGCGAAAGTATGAGCATGATGTGGGCAAATTCTAGACCTGACCCAGACCTAACATGCGTTATGCACTAAAATATTTATCAAGACCAGGTTTTATTGAATGTTTCAGTGTGGTACCACATTACTACGTGAACCAAACCAGAAAAAACCCAGGATCCGTTCATCAAGTATGTGAAGAATGCGAAAGTATGAGTCTGATGAGAGCAAATCCCAGACCTAACCTAGACCTAACATGCGTTATCCTCTAAAATATTGAGCGAAACCAGGTTTAATGGACTGTTTCAGTGTGGTACCACACTACTTCGTGATCCAAACCAGAAAAAACCCAGGATCTGTTCAACAAGTATGTGAAAAACGCGAAACTGTGAGCCTGATGAGGGCAAATCTTAGACCTAACCTTGACCTAACATGCGTTATCCTCTAAAATATTGAGCGAAACCAGGTTTAATGGACTGCTTCAGTGTGGTAGCACACTACTACGGGATCCAAACCAGAAAAAACCCAGGATCTGTTCAACAAGTATGTGAAAAACGCGAAAGTATGAGCCTGATGAGGGCAAATCCCAGACCTATCCCAGACCTAACTTGCGTTGTCCTCTAAAATATTGATGGAAACCAGGTTTTATTGATTGTTTCAGTGTGGTCCCACATTACTACGTGATCCAAACCAGAAAAAACCCAGGATCTGTTCAACATGTATGAGAAATATGCGAAAGAATGAGCCTGATGAGAGCAAATGCCAGACCTAATCTAGACCTAACATGAATTATTCTATAAAATATTGATCGAAACCAGGTTTAATGGACTGTTTCAGTGTGGTACCACAATACTACGTGATCCAAACCAGAAAAAACCCAGGATCCGTTCAACAAGTATGTGAAGAATGCGAAAGTATGAGTCTGATGAGTGAAAATCCCAGACCTAACCTAGACCTAACATGCGCTATCCTCCAAAATATTGATCCAAACCAGGTTTAATGGACTGTTTCAGTGTGGTACCACACTACTACGTGATCCAAAGCAGAAAAAACCCAGGATCTGTTCAACAAGTATGTGAAAAACGCGAAAGTATGAGCCTGATGAGGGCGAATCCCAGACCTATGCCAGACCTAACTTGCGTTATCCTCTAAAATATTGATGGAAACCAGGTTTAATTGACTGTTTCAGTGTGGTACCACACTACTACGTGATACAAACCAGAAAAAACCCAGGATCTGTTCAACAAGTATGTGAAAAACGCGAAGGTATGAGCCTGATGAGGGCGAATCCCAGACCTATGCCAGACCTAACTTGCGTTATCCTCTAAAGTATTGATCGAAACCAGGTTTAATTGACTGTTTCAGCGTGGTACCACATTACTACGTGATACAATCCAGAAACAGCCCAGGATCTAGCCATGAAGTATGAGAAATATGCGAAAGTATGAGCCTGCTGAGGGCAAATCCTAGACCTAACCCAAACGTAACATGCGTTATCCTCAAAAATATTGATCGAAACCTGGTTTAATCGACTGTTTCAGTGTGGTACCACATTACTATGTGATCCAAACCAGAAAATAACACAGGATCTGTTCAACGAGGATGTGAAGTGTGCGAAAGTATGAGTATGATGAGGTCAAATCCCAGACCAATACCAGACTTAACTTTTTTTTTTTTTTTTTTTTTTTTTTTTGTCGTGGGGAAAATCTTCGAAAGACTCCCTCCCACCTCCTTGGGGAGAGGTGGGAGGGGTGTGTGGGATTCCCCGCGCCCGTACAACGACTGGCGCGGGACCTACCCACTAAAAACCCCACGGTGACCCTTCGGCACGCTTTGGGAGGATACCGGGAATCGCTCGAAGCATTCTTCCGGTATCCTCCCCGTGCCCGCGCTTTCGCGCCGATCCCACGGGGGGACAATCGGTCCCCCCAGTAGACACACTGCCTCATAGCGGCGGGTCGGGGCCACTCCATCCCGCCGCTATCCGTCCCGGGGCCGCGTTTAGTGGCGGCTGCGAGCCCCAACTCGCAACCGCCCGCGACCCCGTTTCCACCCCTCGGCGGCCGGGCGTTCATGGCCGCACCAGACCGCCGAGGGTGCCTCCCCTTGCGTCGGACCGGTAGGGGGAGGCACTCCTACCCCCAACCGATCCGACCCGGCGCCGCCTGGCGGGAGGAGGGTCCCCTCAGGACCTCCCTCCCAGCCTAGGTCATCCGCCACGCCGAGGCGGCCGCCCGTGACGCCTGGCGCCCGGGCGACGCCCTCGCGCCACCATACGCGCGCGAGCCTCAGCGCGCCGCTGAAGCTCGCGCTCCCTCCCCGCGGCCTCCTTCTGCAACATTACGTTCTCGCAGAAGGAGGCCACGGCCCTCCACTTCTCCTCAATGCCGAGCATGGCGCGCACCACGCCCGGCAGCGAGACATCCCGCCCGACGACGCCGACCAGGACACGGCGCTCCCCCTCCCACGCGGGGCATACCTCCAGGGTATGATCCGCCGTGTCCTGCTCAGCGTCGCAGTGGCAGCAACGCGCCGTCGGCTCCTTCCCTATCCGGCACAGGTATCTTCCGAAGCTGCCATGCCCGGAAAATACCTGTGCCAGCCGGTAGATGAGGCTGCCATGGCCTCTGTCCAGCCACTCCTTCAGGAGTGGCCGAACAGCCCCGACAGTCCGGTGCCCCGCGGTTGGCAGAGCCAGCCGCTCCTGCCACGCGAGCAACACGGACTGCCGGGCCTGGCGCTTCAAATCGCCCCAAGCAGGTTCCTGCCCGCCCGGGACCGCCCCTACCCCCGCGCGACGGTCGACGCGGTGCCGGTACATCACCGCGTGCGACCGCGCGAGCAGGTCCATGGGCGGCATCCCCGCTAGAACCGTCGCCGCCTCATGTGACATGGTCCGATACCCGCGGACGACCCTGAGCGCCATGCGCCTCTGCACCCGACGCAGCATAGTCATGCTGCGCCGGGAGGCAGCCAGGTCGTCCGCCCAGACGGGGGCCCCGTATAGGGCCACCGACTGGACCATTGCCACATAGAGGCGACGAACTCGGCCCGCCGGGCCCCCCAGGTTGGGCAGGATCCGGCCCAGAGTCGCAAACATCCTTTCCAACCGGGGGACCAGGCAGCGGAAATGCTCCTCGAAACGCCAGTGCTATCGAGGATCAGCCCTAGATACCTGATCTGGGGCTTCACCTCGATGTCAGCCCCACCCACCTGGATCAGAGGGGGTGGCGGATCCTGCCGAGGTGAATGAAACGCAATCACCTCGGTCTTATGGACCGCCACCGTCATCCCCATCCCCCTGATCCGGTCGACGACGCGTTGCGACCCCTCCTCCGCGCGACGCATGGCTCACCCCCAGTGCGCCCCGACGGCCAGCACCAGTGTGTCATCCACATAACACACCGTGCTGACGCCGTCGGGGAGGCCGGCCCGCAACACCGAGTCGTACGCGATGTTCCACAGGAGTGGCCCGAGGACCGACCCCTGCGGAACACCGCAGTACACCTCCCTCCGCATATCACCATCCCGGCCCGGATACTCGATCCACCTGCCGCGGAGATAATCCCCGACGACCGCCCTGAGACAAGGGGGGACTCGATGATATTCGAGTCCCCTCCCTATCTCTTCCCAGGGGAGGGTGTTAAAGGCATTGGCAATATCCAAGGATATTGCCAATGCCACCCCTCCCCGGCAGACGGCCGCCTCCGAGAGGGCCCTCACACGACCTATCGCGTCGATAGTCGATCGGCCCCCCCGGAAACCGAACTGGCAGTCGGCCAGACCGGGATCACCCCGCGACAGGTGCTCGACGAGGCGGGCAGCAATCACACGCTCGAAGAGCTTGCCCACCTCGTCGAGGAGACAAATGGGCCGGTATGCGGAGGGAGACTCCGCGGGCCGACCCTCCTTCCGGAGGAGGACCATCCTCGCCACCTTCCAACTGGGGGGGAATCGCCCGTCTCTCAGGCAGCGGTCGAACAACCGCCTGAGGTCGGCGCCAAGGACGCCCTGGGTCAAGACCCAAACCCGGCCGGGCACACCATCCGGACCCGGGGCCGTGTTACGAACCCCGAGCCGTCTGATGGCCGCTGCCAGCTCCTCCTGCGTGACCCCCAGCTCGGCCGTCCACTCCACTGGGACAGCCGCCGCCGCCGGAGGACGCGGTCCCCTCTCCCCAATTGGGAAGAGTGTATTGACCACGTCCTCCAGCAGCCGGGGGTCAAGACCCTCGGTGACGGGGGGCGCCCACGGGCGGAGCTTATTCAGCACCACCTTATATGGGCGCCCCCATGGATCGTCATCAAGGGTCTGGAGGAGCTCCTTCCATGCCTGGGTCTTGGCCCGTTTGATGGCGACCTGCAGAGCAACCCGCGCCACGCGGTATGCTCCATACAGGTCATCAGCTGCCCTCGCTCGCGCCACGCCGTCGCCTGTACGTTGACAACGGCGCGCGCGGGTGTACTGGCGTCGGGCGCGGACAGTCGCGACTCGCAACTCCGCGATCGCGTCCGACCACCAGTACACCGCCCGGCGAGGAGAAGCCCACCCGACCCGAGGCATCGCCGCGTCGCAAATACCCGCGACCAATGCTCCGAGCCGGGCGACCTCCTCCTCTATGCTCGGCAACTCGGCCGCTCCCTGCGGCCAAGTTGCAGCGAGGGCAGCTGCCATCAGGGCGTCCTTGTCCAGGCGCCGAAGCGCCCAGCGGCGTGGTGGGGTGCCACGCAGGCGGCCGTGTCGGGATGCACTCGCGGCGGCAGAGACCTCCATCCGGATGCACCGGTGATCGGAGAGTGTCTCTGCCCCCGCGACCACGTGCCAACCCGACACCATGCGCACGGCGTTGGGGGTCGCGAATCCAACATCCACGATGGACCCCCCATATCGCCGCACGCATGTGTGCTCCGACCCCCGGTTCAATACGCGGAGGTCGAGCCCCGCCGCCCAATCGCCCAGGATCCCGCCGCGAACGGAGGTCCTGGGGGATCCCCAAGCCACCGACTTGGCATTAAAATCCCCCAGGACCAGCACCGGCCGGGCCGCGTAGCGCTGCACGCATGCCGCGACCTCGGCCAAGTACAGCTCGAACGCAGCGTGACCGCTACGGGGCGAAATGTAGCACCCCACCACAGCGACTCCCCCCCAGTCCACGGCGACGAATCCCCGACCGCGCTCCAACAAGGAGAACGGTGGGGACCCGTCGCCCCCTACCCATGCCGTCGCCACCAAGCCGTCCGCGTCGCCCACCCAATGAGGGTGATCAGGGACGCGGTACGGCTCGGCGGCGACCGCCAGGCCAACCCACCACTCCGCGAGGACTTGGGACATCAAGTCCTGTGCCGCGCGGCAGTGGTTGAGGTTGGCCTGGAGGAGGAGACGGGGCGGCATTAATTAATGGCCGCGCCAGCCTCCTCCCGGCCGTCCGTCCCCGTAGCACCGTCCACCTCCATGGAGGACGATGCCACCGCCCTCGGCACCGGAGCCGGTGCAGCCCGCCTCTTCCTCTCCTTCCGGGAGGGGGGGGAGCACTTCTTGCTCCCCACCCTGTGATCGGCTGGCCTCCCCATGTCCGCACACAGCGGGCAGTGGGGGGCCGCCGAGCACTGGCTCGCACGGTGCTCTTTGGCACCGCAGCGGTAACACTGACCGCTGCGGTCCACCGGCGAGGTGCACCACTGCCTCACGTGCCCCAATTCGAGGCAGCGGTGACACTGGAGCGGGCGCGGCGCGAGGATTTCCACTCGCGCCGAAACCCACCCCACCAACACCCTCCCGGATTCCGCCACCTTACGGGCTGCGGAGAGGGGGCACCGGGCCCACACCGACCCGAGGCCGGAGGGCGACCTGCGGATCTCTCCGATCCGCAGGTCCTCCACAGGACAGTCCCCCGCCCTCGCAAGGGCACGGGACACATCCTGTGCGCTGACCGTGTCGTCCAGCCCACAAACGCGCATCTCCGTGCGCTTCGTGGGCCGGGCCACCCGGACACCTCGCTCGCCCAGCTGCTCCCGGAGCCTCTGGGCGAGACGATCCGCCATCGCGCCGCCTTCTGCACCGGGGATCTCCAGCAAGAGACCCCCGGTCACGGCCCTCTTCGCCCTCACGGAGGCGATGCCCAGCTCTTCCAGGGAGATATTCTCCCTGGCGAGCCGCATCGCCTCCGCGAGGGTCAGGTCGCCCCCCTGCGCAACGGTCAGCGTCACCGCTGCCGTTTTTGGGGGACGACCTGGTCGTGCCTTCCCGACCTTCGCGGCCTTTACCTTGGCCGCCAGTGGCGGAGGCGGAGGCTGCGGTTGCGAGGCCTTCCTCGCCGCCCGCTTCGCCTTCCGCCCCACCACCTCACTCCACGCCACCCCCCCTTGGGAGGGTGCTGTGGAGGACGCGACCACCGCGACCACGGGTACACCACCCCCCTTGGGGGTCGCGACCCGGGGCCCTGGTGCCGCAACGCTGGGCGGAGCCTTCACTCCGCCCTTCTTTGCCTTCCCCGACTGTACCGGAACAGGTCGGGGAGGCACCGCCTTCCTGCTGACCGCTCTTCCGGCGAGGAGCTCCTCCCGGAAGGCGGCCAGCTTGCCATCAATCATGTCCCCAATCCTCCTCAGAAGATCGTCTTCTGAGGAGGACGGGGACTTCTTCACGGGCGGAGTGCGGGTGGAGGGGCCCGCGGTGCCCCGCACCACTGCCGCCGCACTCCGCTTATTTACCTCCGCCGAGGGACGCGGCGGAGGAGGAGGAGGGAGGATGGGAGGGAGGGCCGCGCTGTTCCACAGCGCCTCTGCCCTCCTCCTCCCCTGTCGCTCCTCCTCCAACAGGAGCTGCAGACGGGCGTTCCGCCCTCTGAGCTCCCGCGCCGCCTCCCTCATTTCCTCCGCCGCGGCCTTCAGGGCCTCCGCGCCACAGCTTTTCTGCCCCTTAAAGGCGCAGGCAGCGGCGACTTTCTCCACCCGCCTCAGGGACGAGGAGATCCTCTCCGATATCTCCTCGGTCACCTCGTCCCTGAGGCAACTCAGCCTCACCGACGGGCTCATCGCCCCGCCCACCTCGACGACGGCCTGCCCCGTCCTCTTCCTCTTAGAGCCTATGTGGCTCGTGCTGGAGGAGAAGGACGAGACCGACGCCGTCGCGTCGTCCTCCTCCACCCTCCACGAAGCCGGACCTGGCGCTGAGTGGGGCGCGAGCGCCGCCACCCTAACCCCAACCCCGTCTCCGTCCTCCCCAACCGACAAAACCCGCCCCATCCCCATTTTATTTTCTGTGTCCATAATAATCCCACGAGATGGTCGGAAATAAAGGTCCACCCGGGCAGAGCCGCCTTACCCGGGTAAGCCTAATACTCCGGGGGTTCGGCAGGTTCCCCGGAGGTGGTCGCTTGGGATTGGGCCTTCTCCCCCAACCATGCATCCTGTCGCCGCGCACCATAGCTTAGGATTGGAGGGCGATTTTATAGTGTCGCCATACTCGTGGCCCAGGCGGTTAAGCCAAGACCCCCGTTCCTCCTGCCGTCACGTACCATTCACAAAACCAATAGGGAATTGTGAATGGGTCGTTGTGACGACCAACAGGAGGCTTACGGTGTGTGTATGACTCGGGTACCCCGGGTTCGTTAAGCCCGTACTGCAGCTGAAAGGCTGGCAGCCCCTGAGGGATCCCAGACCTAACTTGCGTTATCCTCTAAAATATTGATCGAATCCAGGTTTAGTCAACTGTTTCAGTGTGGTACCACATTACTACGTGATCCAAACCAGAAAAAACCCAGGTTCCGTTCAACAAGTATGTGAAGAATGCGAAAGTATGAGTCTGATGTGTGAAAATCCCAGACCTAACCTAGACCTAACTTGCGTTGTCCTCTAAGATATTGATGGAAACCAGGTTTAATTGACTGTTTCAGTGTTGTACTTCATTACTACTTGATGCGATCCAGAAAAAGCCCAGGATCTAGCCATCAAGTATGAGAAATATGCAAAAGAATGAGCCTGGCGAGGGCAAATCCTAGACCTAACCTAGACCTAACATGCGTTATCCTCTAAAATATTGAGCGAAACCAGGTTTAATGGACTGTTTCAGTGTGGTACCATATTACTATGTGATCCAAACCAGAAAATAACCCAGGATCTGATCAACGAGTATGTGAAGGGTGCGAAAGTATGAGCCTGATGAGGGCAAATCCTAGACCTATCCCAGACCTAACTTGCGTTATCCTCTAAAGTATTGATCGAAACCAGGATTAATTGACTGTTTCAGCGTGATACCACATTACTACGTGATACAATCCAGAAACAGCCCAGGATCTGTTCAACAAGTATGTGAAGAACGCGAAAGTATGAGTCTGATGAGGGCAAATCCCAGACCTATCCCAGACCTAACTTGCGTTGTCCTCTAAGATATTGATGGAAACCAGGTTTAATTGACTGTTTCAGTGTTGTACTTCATTACTACTTGATGCGATCCAGAAAAAGCCCAGGATCTAGCCATCAAGTATGAGAAATATGCGAAAGAATGAGCCTGACGTGGGCAAATCCTAGACCTAACCCAAACCTAACATGCGTTATCCTCTAAAATATTTATCAAGACCAGGTTTAATTGATTGTTTCAGTGTGGTACCACACTACTACGTGATACAAACCAGAAAAAACCAAGGATCTGTTCATCAAGTATGTGAAAAACGCGAAAGTATGAGTATGATGAGGTCAAATCCCGGACCAATACCAGACTTAACTTGCGTTATCCTCTAAGATATTGATCGAAACCAGGTTTAGTCGATTGTTTCAGTGTGGTACCACATTACTACGTGATCCAAACCAGAAAAAACCCTGGATCAGTTCAAGAAGTATGAGAAGAATGCGAAAGTATGAGTCCGATGAGTGAAAAACCCAGGGCTAACCTAGACCTAACATGCGTTATTCTCTAAAATATTGATCCAAACCAGGTTTAATGGACTGCTTCAGTGTGGTACCACACTACTACGTGATACAAACCAGAAAAAACCAAGGATCTGTTCATCAAGTATGTGAAAAACGCGAAAGTATGAGCCTGATGAGGGCGTATCCCAGGACTATGCCAGACCTAACTTGCGTTATCCTCTAAAATATTGATGGAAACCAGGTTTAATTGACTGTTTCAGTGTCGTACTTCATTACTACGTGATGCAATCCAGGAACAGCCCGGGATCTAGCCATCAAATATGAGAAATATGCGAAAGAATGAGCCTGATGAGAGCAAATCCCAGACCTAACCTAGACCTAACATGAATTATTCCCTAAAATATTGATCGAAACCAGGTTTAATTGATTGTCTCAGTGTGGACCCACATTACTACGTGATCCAAACCAGAAAAAACCCAGGATCCGTTCAACAAGTATGTGAAGAATGCGAAAGTATGAGTCTGATGAGTGAAAATCCCAGGCCTGACCTAGACCTAACATGCGTTATCCTCTAAAATATTGAGCGAAACCAGGTTTAATGGACTGTTTCAGTGTGGTACCACACTACTACGGGATCCAAACCAGAAAAAACCCAGGATCTGTTCAACAAGTATGTGAAAAACGCGAAAGTATGAACCTGATGAGGGCATATCACAGACCTATCCCAGACCTAACTTGCGTTGTCCTCTAAACTATTGATCCAAACCAGGTTTAATTGACTGTTTCAGCGTGGTACCACATTACTACGTGATACAAACCAGAAACAGCCCAGGATCTAGCCATGAAGTATGAGAAATATGCGAAAGTATGAGCCTGCTGAGGGCAAATCCTAGACCTAACCCAAACCTAACATTCGTTATCCTCTAAAATATTTATCAAGACCAGGTTTATTTGATTGTTTCATTGTGGTCCCACATTACTACGTGATCCAAACCAGAAAAAACCCAGGATCCGTTCAACAAGTATGTGAAGAATGCGAAAGTATGAGTCTGATGAGTGAAAATCTCAGACCTAACCTAGACCTAAGATGCATTATCCTCTAAAACATTTATCCAGACCAAGTTTCATTGAATGTTTCAGTGTGGTACCACTTTACTACGTGATCCAATCCAGAAATAGCCCAGGATCTAGCCATGAAGTATGAGAAATATTTGCGAAAGTAAGAGCCTGATGAGGGCAAATCCTAGACCTATCTCAGACCTAACTTGCGTTATCCTCCAAAATATTGATCGAAACCAGTTTTAATTGACTGTTTCAGCGTGGTACCACATTACTACGTGATCCAAACCAGAAAAAACCCAGGATCCGTTCAACAAGTATGTGAAGAATGCGAAAGTATGAGTCTGATGAGGGCAATTCCCAGACCTATCCCAGACCTAACTTGAGTTATCCTCTAAACTATTGATCCAAACCAGGTTTAATTGACTGTTTCAGCGTGGTACCACATTGCTACGTGATACAAACCAGAAACAGCCCAGGATCTAGCCATGAAGTATGAGAAATATGCGAAAGTATGAGCCTGCTGAGGGCAAATCCTAGACCTAACCCAAACCTAACATGCGTTATCCTCAAAAATATTGATCGAAACCTGGTTTAATCGACTGTTTCAGTGTGGTACCACATTACTATGTGATCCAAACCAGAAAATAACACTGGATCTGTTCAACGAGTATGTGAAGTGTGCGAAAGTATGAGTATGATGAGGTCAAATCCCGGACCAATACCAGACTTAACTTGCGTTATCCTCTAAGATATTGATCGAAACCAGGTTTAGTCGATTGTTTCAGTGTGGTACCACATTACTACGTGATCCAAACCAGAAAAAACCCTGGATCAGTTCAAGAAGTATGAGAAGAATGCGAAAGTATGAGTCCGATGAGTGAAAAACCCAGGGCTAACCTAGACCTAACATGCGTTATCCTCTAAAATATTGATCCAAACCAGGTTTAATGGACTGCTTCAGTGTGGTACCACACTACTACGTGATACAAACCAGAAAAAACCAAGGATCTGTTCATCAAGTATGTGAAAAACGCGAAAGTATGAGCCTGATGAGGGCGAATCCCAGACCTATGCCAGACCTAACTTGCGTTATCCTCTAAAATATTGATGGAAACCAGGTTTAATTGACTGTTTCAGTGTGGTACCACACTACTACGTGATACAAACCAGAAAAAACCCAGGATCTGTTCAACAAGTATGTGAAAAACGCGAAAGTATGAGCCTGATGAGGGCGAATCCCAGACCTATGCCAGATCTAACTTGCGTTGTCCTCTAAGATATTGATGGAAACCAGGTTTAATTGACTGTTTCAGTGTCGTACTTCATTACTACGTGATGAAATCCAGAAACAGCGCAGGATCTAGCCATGAAGTATGAGAAATATGCGAAAGTAAGAGCCTGATGAGGGCAAATCCTAGACCTAACCTAGACATAACATGAATTATTCCCTAAAATATTGATCGGAACCAGGTTTAATTGATTGTCTCAGTGTGGACCCACATTACTACGTGATCCAAACCAGAAAAAAACCAGGATCCGTTCAACAAGTATGTGAAGAATGCGAAAGGATGAGTCTGATGAGTGAAAATCCCAGGCCTGACCTAGACCTAACATGCGTTATCCTCTAAAATATTGAGCGAAACCAGGTTTAATGGACTGTTTCAGTGTGGTACCAACTACTACGGGATCCAAACCAGAAAAAACCCAGGATCTGTTCAACAAGTATGTGAAAAACGCGAAAGTATGAACCTGATGAGGGCATATCCCAGACCTATCCCAGACCTAACTTGCGTTGTCCTCTAAAATATTGATGGAAACCAGGTTTAATTGACTGTTTCAGTGTTGTACTTCATTACTACGTGATGCAATCCAGAAAAAGCCCAGGATCTAGCCATCAAGTATGAGAAATATGCGAACGTATGAGCCTGATGAGAGCAAATCCCAGACCTAACCTAGACCTAACATGAATTGTTCTGTAAAATATTGGTCGAAACCAGGTTTAATTGACTTTTTCAGTGTGGTCCCACATTACTACGTGATCCAAACCAGAAAAAACCCAGGATCCGTTCAACAAGTATGTGAAGAATGCGAAAGTATGAGTCTGATGAGTGAAAATCCCAGACCTAACCTAGACCTAAGATGCATTATCCTCTAAAACATTTATCCAGACCAGGTTTCATTGAATGTTTCAGTGTGGTACCACTTTACTACGTGATCCAATCCAGAAATAGCCCAGGATCTAGCCATGAAGTATGAGAAATATGCGAAAGTATGAGCCTGCTGAGGGCAAATCCTAGACCTAACCCAAACCTAACATGCGTTATCCACAAAAATATTGATCGAAACCTGGTTTAATCGACTGTTTCAGTGTGGTACCACATTACTATGTGATCCAAACCAGAAAATAACACAGGATCTGTTCAACGAGTATGTGAAGTGTGCGAAAGTATGAGTATGATGAGGTCAAATCCCGGACCAATACCAGACATAACTTGCGTTATCCTCTAAGATATTGATCGAAACCAGGTTTAGTCGATTGTTTCAGTGTGGTACCACATTACTACGTGAACCAAACCAGAAAAAACCAAGGATCCGTTCAACAAGTATGTGAAGAATGCGAAAGTATGAATCTGATGAGTGAAAATCCCAGGGCTAACCTAGACCTAACATGCGTTATCCTCAAAAATATTGATCGAAACCTGGTTTAATCGACTCTTTCAGTGTGGTACCACATTACTAAGTGATCCAAACCAGAAAAAACCCAGGATCCGTTCAACAAGTATGTGAAGAATGCGAATGTATGAGTCTGATGAGTGAAAATCCCAGACCTAACCTAGACCTAACATGCGTTATCCTCTAAAATACTGATCCAAACCAGGTTTAATGGACTGTTTCAGTGTGGTACCACACTACTACGTGATCCAAACCAGAAAAAACCCAGGATCTAGCCATGAAGTATGAGAAATATGCGAAAGTATGAGTCTGCTGAGGGCAAATCCTAGACCTAACCCAAACCTAACATGCGTTATCCTCTAAAATATTTATCAAGACCAGGATTATTTGATTGTTTCATTGTGGTCCCACATTACTACGTGATCCAAACCAGAAAAAACCCAGGATCCGTTCAACAAATATGTGAAGAATGCGAAAGTATGAGTCTGATGAGTGAAAATCCCAGACCTAACCTAGACCTAAGATGCATTATCCTCTAAAACATTTATCCAGACCAGGTTTCATTGAATGTTTCAGTGTGGTACCACTTTACTACGTGATCCAATCCAGAAATAGCCCAGGATCTAGCCATGAAGTATGAGAAATATGCGAAAGTATGAGCCTGCTGAGGGCAAATCCTAGACCTAACCCAAACCTAACATGCGATATCCTCAAAAATATTGATCGAAACCTGGTTTAATCGACTGTTTCAGTGTGGTACCACATTACTATGTGATCCAAACCAGAAAATAACACAGGATCTGTTCAACGAGCATGTGAAGTGTGCGAAAGTATGAGTATGATGAGGTTAAATCCCGGACCAATACCAGACTTAACTTGCGTTATCCTCTAAGATATTGATCGAAACCAGGTTTAGTCGATTGTTTCAGTGTGGTACCACATTACTACGTGAACCAAACCAGAAAAAACCAAGGATCCGTTCAACAAGTATGTGAAGAATGCGAAAGTATGAATCTGATGAGTGAAAATCCCAGGGCTAACCTAGACCTAACATGCGTTATCCTCAAAAATATTGATCGAAACCTGGTTTAATCGACTGTTTCAGTGTGGTACCACATTACTAAGTGATCCAAACCAGAAAAAACCCAGGATCCGTTCAACAAGTATGTGAAGAATGCGAATGTATGAGTCTGATGAGTGAAAATCCCAGACCTAACCTAGACCTAACATGCGTTATCCTCTAAAATACTGATCCAAACCAGGTTTAATGGACTGTTTCAGTGTGGTACCACACTACTACGTGATCCAGACCAGAAAAAACCCAGGATCTAGCCATGAAGTATGAGAAATATGCGAAAGTATGAGTCTGCTGAGGGCAAATCCTAGACCTAACCCAAACCTAACATGCGTTATCCTCTAAAATATTTATCAAGACCAGGTTTATTTGATTGTTTCATTGTGGTCCCACATTACTACGTGATCCAAACCAGAAAAAACCCAGGATCCGTTCAACAAATATGTGAAGAATGCGAAAGTATGAGTCTGATGAGTGAAAATCCCAGACCTAACCTAGACCTAAGATGCATTATCCTCTAAAACATTTATCCAGACCAGGTTTCATTGAATGTTTCAGTGTGGTACCACTTTACTACGTGATCCAATCCAGAAATAGCCCAGGATCTAGCCATGAAGTATGAGAAATATGCGAAAGTATGAGCCTGCTGAGGGCAAATCCTAGACCTAACCCAAACCTAACATGCGTTATCCTCAAAAATATTGATCGAAACCTGGTTTAATCGACTGTTTCAGTGTGGTACCACATTACTATGTGATCCAAACCAGAAAATAACACAGGATCTGTTCAACGAGTATGTGAAGTGTGCGAAAGTATGAGTATGATGAGGTTAAATCCCGGACCAATACCAGACTTAACTTGCGTTATCCTCTAAGATATTGATCGAAACCAGGTTTAGTCGATTGTTTCAGTGTGGTACCACATTACTACGTGATCCAAACCAGAAGCAACCCAGGATCCGCTCAACAAGTATGTGAACAATGCGAAAGTATGAGTCTGATCAGTGAAAATCTCAGGCCTTACCTAAACCTAACTTGCGTTGTCCTCTAAAATATTGATGAAAACCAGGTTTCATTGACTGTTTCAGTGTGGTACTACATTACTACGTGATGCAATCCAGAAAAAGCCCAGGATCTAGCCATCAAGTATGAGAAATATGCGAAAGAATGAGCCTGATGAGAGCAAATCCCAGACCTAACCTTGACCTAACATGCGTTATCCTCTAAAATATATATCCAGACCAGGTTGCATTGAATGTTTCAGTGTGGTACCACTTTACTACGTGATCCAATCCAGAAATAGCCCAGGATCTAGCCATGAAGTATGAGAAATATGCGAAAGTAAGAGCCTGATGAGGGCAAATCCTAGACCTATCCCAGAGCTAACTTGCGTTATCCTCTAAAATATTGATTGAAACCAGGTTTAGTTGACTGTTTCAGCGTGGTACCACATTACTACGTGATACAATCCAGAAACAGCCCAAGATCTAGCCATGAAGTATGAGAAATATGCGAAAGTATGAGCCTGATCAGGGCAAATCCTAGACCTAACCCAGACCTAACATGCGTTATCCTCTAAAATATTTATCAAGACCAGGTTTAATTGGTTGTTTCAGTGTGGTCCCACATTACTACGTGATCCAAACCAGAAAAAACCCAGGATCTGTTCAACATGTATGAGAAATATGCGAAAGAATGAGTCTGATCAGTGAAAATCTCAGGCCTTAACTAAACCTAACTTGCGTTGTCCTCTAAAATATTGATGAAAACCAGGTTTCATTGACTGTTTCAGTGTGGTACTACATTACTACGTGATGCAATCCAGAAAAAGCCCAGGATCTGTTCAACAAGTATGTGAAAAACGCGAAAGTATGAGCCTGATTAGGGCGAATCCCAGATCTATCCCAGACCTAACTTGCGTTGTCCTCTAAAATATTGATCGAAACCAGGTTTAATTGACTGTTTCAGTGTGGTCCCACATTACTACGTGATCCAAACCAGAAACAGCCCAGGATCTAGCCATGAAGTATGAGAAATATGCGAAAGTATGAGCCTGATGAGGGCAAATCCTAGACCTAACCCAAACCTAACATGCGTTATCCTCTAAAATATTTATCAAGACCAGGTTTAATTGAATGTTTCAGTGTGGTACCACATTACTACGTGATGCAATCCGGAAAAAGCCCAGGATCTAGCCATCAAGTTTGAGAAATATGCGAAAGAATGAGCCTGATGAGGGCAAATCCTAGAGCTAACCCGGACCTAACATGCGTTATCCTCTAAAATATTGATCGCAACCAGGTTTAATGGACTGTTTCAGTGTGGTACCACACTACTACGTGATCCAAACCAGAAAAAACCCAGGATCTGTTCAACAAGTATGTGAAAAACGCGAAAGTATGAGTCTGATGAGGTCAAATTCCAGAACTGTCCCAGACTTAACTTGCGTTATCCTCTAAAATATTGATCGAAACCAGGTTTAATCGACTGTTTCAGCGTGGTACCACATTACTACGTGATCCAAACCAGAAAAAACCCAGGATCTGTTCAACAAGTATGTGAAAAACACGAAAGTATGAGCCTGATGAGGGCAAATCCCAGACCTATCCCAGACCTAACTTGCGTTGTCCTCTAAGATATTGATGGAAACCAGGTTTAAGTGACTGTTTCAGTGTTGTACTTCATTACTACGTGATGCGATCAAGAAAAAGCCCAGGATCTAGCCATCATGTATGAGACATATGCGAAAGAATAAGCCTGATGAGGGCAAATCCTAGACCTAACCCAGACCTAACATGCGTTATCCTCTAAAATATTTATCCAGACCAGGTTTCATTGAATGTTTCAGTGTGGTACCACTTTACTACGAGATCCAATCCAGAAATAGCCCAGGATCTAGCCATGAAGTATGAGAAATATGCGAAAGTATGAGCCTGATGAGGGCAAATCCTAGACCTAACCCAGACCTAACATGCGTTATCTTCTAAAATATTTATCAAGACCAGGTTTAATTGAATGTTTCAGTGTGGTACCACATTACTACGTGATGCAATCCAGAAAAAGCCCAGGATCTAGCCATCAAGTTTGAGAAATATGCGAAAGAATGAGCCTGATGAGGGCAAATACTAGACCTAACCCAGACCTAACATGCGTCATTCTCTAAAATATTGATCGCTACCAGGTTTAATGGACTGTTTCGGTGTGGTACCACACTACTACGTGATCCAAACCAGAACAAACCCAGGATCTGTTCAACAAGTATGTGAAAAACGCGAAAGTATGAGTCTGATGAGGTCAAATCCCAGACCTATCCCAGACTTAACTTGCGTTATCCTCTAAAATATTGATCGAAACCAGGTTTAATCGACTGTTTCAGCGTGGTACCACATTACTACGTGATACAATCCAGAAACAGCCCAGGATCTAGCCATGAAGTATGAGAAATATGCGAAAGTATGAGCCTGATGAGGGCAAATCCTAGACCTAACCCAAACCTAACATGCGTTATCCTCTAAAATATTTATCAAGATCAGGTTTAATTGAATGTTTCAGTGTGGTCCCACATTACTACGTGATCCAAACCAGAAAAAACCCAGGATCTGTTCAACAAGTATCTGAAAAACGCGAAAGTATGAGCCTGATGAGGGCAAATCCCAGGCCTAACCTAGACCTAACATGCGTTGTCCTCTATAATATTGATGGAAACCAGGTTTAATTGACTGTTTCAGTGTTGTACTTCATTACTACGTGATGCAATCCAGAAAAAGCCCAGGATCTAGCCATGAAGTATGAGAAATATGCGAAAGTAAGAGCCTGATGAGGGCGAATCCTAGACCTATCCCAGACCTAACTGGCGTTATCCTCTAAAATATTGATCGGAACCAGGTTTAATTGACTGTTTCAGTGTTGTACTTCATTACTACGTGATGCGATCCAGAAAAAGCCCAGGATCTAGCCATCATGTATGAGACATATGCGAAAGAATAAGCCTGATGAGGGCAAATCCTAGACCTAACCCAGACCTAACATGCGTTATCCTCTAAAATATTTATCCAGACCAGGTTTCTTTGAATGTTTCAGTGTGGTACCACTTTACTACGAGATCCAATCCCGAAATAGCCCAGGATCTAGCCATCAAGTATGAGAAATATGCGAAAGTATGAGCCTGATGAGGGCAAATCCTAGACCTAACCCAGACCTAAAATGCGTTATCCTCTAAAATATTTATCAAGACCAGGTTTAATTGATTGTTTCAGTGTGGTCCCACATTACTACGTGATCCAAACCAGAAAAAACCCAGGATCTGTTCAACAAGTATCTGAAAAACGCGAAAGTATGAGCCTGATGAGGGCAAATCCCAGACCTATCCCAGACCTGACTTGCGTTGTCCTCTAAGATATTGATGGAAACCAGGTTTAATTGGCTGTTTCAGTGTTGTACTTCATTACTACGTGATGCGATCCAGAAAAAGCCCAGGATCTAGCCATCATGTATGAGACATATGCGAAAGAATAAGCCTGATGAGGGCAAATCCTAGACCTAACCCAGACCTAACATGCGTTATCCTCTAAAATATTTATCCAGACCAGGTTTCATTGAATGTTTCAGTGTGGTACCACTTTACTACGAGATCCAATCCAGAAATAGCCCAGGATCTAGCCATGAAGTATGAGAAATATGCGAAAGTATGAGCCTGATGAGGGCAAATCCTAGACCTAACCCAGACCTAACATGCGTTATCTTCTAAAATATTTATCAAGACCAGGTTTAATTGAATGTTTCAGTGTGGTACCACATTACTACGAGATGCAATCCAGAAAAAGCCCAGGATCTAGCCATCAAGTTTGAGAAATATGCGAAAGAATGAGCCTGATGAGGGCAAATACTAGACCTAACCCAGACCTAACATGCGTCATTCTCTAAAATATTGATCGCTACCAGGTTTAATGGACTGTTTCGGTGTGGTACCACACTACCACGTGATCCAAACCAGAACAAACCCAGGATCTGTTCAACAAGTATGTGAAAAACGCGAAAGTATGAGTTTGATGAGGTCAAATCCCAGACCTATCCCAGACTTAAGTTGCGTTATCCTCTAAAATATTGATCGAAACCAGGTTTAATCGACTGTTTCAGCGTGGTACCACATTACTACGTGATACAATCCAGAAACAGCCCAGGATCTAGCCATGAAGTATGAGAAATATGCGAAAGTATGAGCCTGATGAGGGCAAATCCTAGACTTAACCCAAACCTAACATGCGTTATCCTCTAAAATATTTATCAAGATCAGGTTTAATTGAATGTTTCAGTGTGGTCCCACATTACTACGTGATCCAAACCAGAAAAAACCCAGGATCTGTTCAACAAGTATCTGAAAAACGCGAAAGTATGAGCCTGATGAGGGCAAATCCCAGGCCTAACCTAGACCTAACATGCGTTGTCCTCTATAATATTGATGGAAACCAGGTTTAATTGACAGTTTCAGTGTTGTACTTCATTACTACGTGATGCAATCCAGAAAAAGCCCAGGATCTAGCCATGAAGTATGAGAAATATGCGAAAGTAAGAGCCTGATGAGGGCGAATCCTAGACCTATCCCAGACCTAACTGGCGTTATCCTCTAAAATATTGATCGAAACCAGGTTTAATTGACTGTTTCAGCGTGGTACCACATTACTACGTGATACAGTCCAGAAACAGCCCAGGATCTAGCCATGAAGTATGAGAAATATGCGAAAGTATGAGCCTGATGAGGGCAAATCCTAGACCTAACCCAGACCTAAAATGCGTTATCCTCTAAAATATTTATCAAGACCAGGTTTAATTGATTGTTTCAGTGTGGTCCTACATTACTACGTGATCCAAACCAGAAAAAACCCAGGATCTGTTCAACAAGTATCTGAAAAACGCGAAAGTATGAGCCTGATGAGGGCAAATCCCAGACCTATCCCAGACCTGACTTGCGTTGTCCTCTAAGATATTGATGGAAACCAGGTTTAATTGACTGTTTCAGTGTTGTACTTCATTACTACGTGATGCGATCCAGAAAAAGCCCAGGATCTAGCCATCATGTATGAGACATATGCGAAAGAATAAGCCTGATGAGGGCAAATCCTAGACCTAACCCAGACCTAACATGCGTTATCCTCTAAAATATTTATCCAGACCAGGTTTCATTGAATGTTTCAGTGTGGTACCACTTTACTACGAGATCCAATCCCGAAATAGCCCAGGATCTAGCCATGAAGTATGAGAAATATGCGAAAGTATGATCCTGATGAGGGCAAATCCTAGACCTAACCCAGACCTAACATGCGTTATCCTCTAAAATATTTATCAAGACCAGGTTTAATTGACTGTTTCAGTGTGGTCCCACATTACTACGTGATCCAAACCAGAAAAAACCCAGGATCTGTTCAACATGTATGAGAAATATGCGAAAGAATGAGCCTGATGAGAGCAAATCCCAGACCTAACCAAGACCTAACCTGAATAATTCTCTAAAATATTGATCGAAACCAGGTTTACTTGACTGTTTCAGTGTGGTCCCACATTACTACGTGATCCAAACCAGAAAAAACCCAGGATCCGTTCAATAAGTATGTGAAGAATGCGAAAGTATGAGTCTGATGATTGAAAATCCCAGGCCTAACCTAGACCTAACATGCGTTATCCTCTAAAATATTGATCGAAACCAAGTTTAGTCGGCTGTTTCAGTGTGGTCCCACATTACTACGTGATCCAAACCAGAAAAAACCCAGGATCCGTTCAACAAGTATGTGAAGAATGCGAAAGTATGAGTCTGATGAGTGAAAATCCCAGACCTAACCTAGACCTAACATGCGTTATCCTCTAAAATATTGATCCAAACCAGGTTTAATGGACTGTTTCAGTGTGGTACCACACTACTACGTGATCCAAACCAGAAAAAACCCAGGATCTGTTCAACAAGTATGTGAAAAACGCGAAAGTATGAGCCTGATGAGGGCAAATCCCAGACCTATCCCAGACCTAACTTGCGTTGTCCTCTAAGATATTGATGGAAACCAGGTTTAATTGACTGTTTCTGTATTGTACTTCATTACTACGAGATGCGATACAGAAAAAGCCCAGGATCTAGCCATCAAGTATGAGAAATATGCGAAAGAATGAGCCTTATGAGAGCAAATCCCAGACCTAACCTAGATCTAACATGAATTATTCTCTAAAATATTGATCGAAACCATGTTTAATTGACTGTTTCAGTGTTGTACTTCATTACTACGTGATGCAATCCAGAAAAAGCCCAGGATCTAGCTATCAAGTATGAGAAATATGCGAAAGAATGAGCCTGATGAGGGCAAATCCTAGACCTAACCGAGACCTAACATGCGTTATCCTCTAAATTATTTATCAAGACCAGGTTTAATTGAATGTATCAGTGTGGTACCACACTACTACGTGATCCAAGCCAGAGAAAACCCAGGATCTGTTCAACAAGTATGTGAAAAACGCGGAAGTATGAGTCTGATGAGGTCAAATCCCAGATCTATCCCAGACTTAACTTGCGTTATCCTCTAAAATATTGATCGAAACCAGGTTTAATCGACTGTTTCAGCGTGGTACCACATTACTACGTAATACAATCCAGAAACAGCCCATGATCTAGCCATGAAGTATGAGAAATATGCGAACGTATGAGCCTGATGAGGGCAAATCCTAGACCTAACCCAAACCTAACATGCGTTATCCTCTATAATATTTATCAAGACCAGGTTTAATTGAATGTTTCAGTGTGGTACCACATTACTACGCGAACGAAACCAGAAAAAACCCAGGATCCGTTCAACAAGTATGATAAAACTGCGACAGTATGACCCTGATGAGGGCAAATCCCATGCCTAACCAAGACCTAACATGCGTTGTCCTCTAAAATATTGATGGAAACCAGGTTTAATTGACTGTTTCAGTGTTGTACTTCATTACTACGTGATGCAATCCAGAAAAAGCTCAGGATCTAGCCATCAAGTATGAGAAATATGCGAAAGAATGAGCCTGATGAGAGCAAATCCCAGACCTAACCTAGACCTAACATGAATTATTCTCTAAAATATTGATCGAAACCAGGTTTAATTGACTGTTTCAGTGTTGTACTTCATTACTACGTGATGCAATCCAGAGAAAGCCCAGGATCTAGCCATCAAGTGTGAGAAATATGCGAAAGAATGAGCCTGATGAGAGCAAATCCCAGACCTAACCTAGACCTAACATGAATTATTCTCTAAAATATTGATCGTGACCAGGTTTAATTGACTGTTTCAGTGTTGTACTTCATTACTACGTGATGCAATCCAGAAAAAGCCCAGGATCTAGCCATCAAGTATGAGAAATATGCGAAAAAATGAGCCTGATGAGAGCAAATCCCAGACCTAACCTAGACCTAACATGAATTATTCTCTAAAATATTGATCGAAACCAGGTTTAATTGACTGTTTCAGTGTTGTACTTCATTACTACGTGATGCAATCCAGAAAAAGCCCAGGATCTAGCCATCAAGTATGAGAAATATGCGAAAGAATGAGCCTGATGAGAGCAAATCCCAGACCTAACCTAGACCTAACATGAATTATTCTCTAAAATATTGATCGAAACCATGTTTAATTGACTGTTTCAGTGTTGTACTTCATTACTACGTGATGCAATCCAGGAAAAGCCCGGGATCTAGCCATCAAGTATGAGAAACATGCGAAAGTATGAGCCTGATGAGGGCAAATCCTAGACATAACCTAGAGCTAACATGCGTTATCCTCTAAAATATTGATCGAAACCAGGTTTAGTCGACTGTTTCAGTGTGGTCCCACATTACTACGTGATCCAAACCAGAAAAAACCCGGGATCCGTTCAACAAGTATGTGAAGATTGCGAAAGTATGAGTCTGATGAGTGAAAATCCCAGGCCTAACCTAGACCTAACATGCGTTATCCTGAAAAATATTGATCGAAACCTGGTTTAATCGACTGTTTCAGTGTGGTACCACATTACTATGTGATCCAAACCAGAAAATAACCCAGCATCTGTTCAACGAGTATGTGAAGTGTGCGAAAGTATGAGTCTGATGAGGTCAAATCCCAGACCAATCCCAGACTTAACTTGCGTTATCCTCTAAAATATTGATCGATACCAGGTTTAATCGACTGTTTCAGTGTGGTACCACATTACTACGTGATCCAAACCAGAAAAAACCCAGGATCCGTTCAACAAGTATGTGAAGAATGCGAAAGTATGAGTCTGATGAGTGAAAATCCCAGACCGAACCTAGACCTAACATGCGTTATCCTCTAAAATATTGATCCAAACCAGGTATAATGGACTGTTTCAGTGTGGTACCACACTACTACGTGATCCAAACCAGAAAAAACCCAGGATCTGTTCAACAAGTATGTGAAAAACGCGAAAGTATGAGCCTGACGAGGGCAAATCCAAGACCTATCCCAGACCTAACTTGCGTTGTCCTCTAAGATATTGATGGAAACCAGGTTTAATTGACTGTTTCAGTGTTGTACTTCATTACTACGTGATGCAATCCAGAAAAAGCCCAGGATCTAGCCATGAAGTATGAGAAATATGCGAAAGTATGAGCCTGATGAGGGCAAATCCTAGCCCTAACCCAGACCTAACATGCGTTATCCTCTAAAATATTTATCAAGACCAGGTTTAATTCAATGTTTCAGTGTGGTACCACACTACTACGTGATCCAAACCAGAAAAAACCTAGGATCTGTTCAACAAGTATGTTAAAACTGCGACAATATGACCCTGATGAGGGCAAATCCCAGGCCTAACCTAGACCTAACATGCGTGGTCCTCTAAAATATTGATGGAAACCAGGTTTAATTGACTGTTTCAGTGTTGTACTTCATTACTACGTGACGCAATCCAGGAAAAGCCCAGTATCTAGCCATCAAGTTAGAGAAGTATGCGAAAGAATGAGCCTGATGAGGGCAAATCCTAGACCTAACCCAGCCCTAACATGCGTTATCCTCTAAAATATTGATCGCAACCAGGTTTAATGGACTGTTTCAGTGTGGTACCACACTACTACGTGATCCAAACCAGAAAAAACCTAGGATCTGTTCAACAAGTATGTTAAAACTGCGACAATATGACCCTGATGAGGGCAAATCCCAGGCCTAACCTAGACCTAACATGCGTGGTCCTCTAAAATCTTGATGGAAACCAGGTTTAATTGACTGTTTCAGTGTTGTACTTCATTACTACGTGATGCAATCCAGAAAAAGCCCAGGATCTAGCCATCAAGTATGAGAAATATGCGAAAGAATGAGCCTGATGAGTGAAAATCCCAGGCCTAACCTAGACCTAACATGCGTTATCCTATAAAATATTGATCGAACCCTGGTTTAATCGACTGTTTCAGTGTGGTACCACATTACTGTGTGATCCAAACCAGAAAAAACCCAGGATCCGTTCAACAAGTATATGAAGAATGCGAAAGTATGAGTCTGATGAGTGAAAATCCCAGGCCTAACCTAGACCTAACATGCGTTATCCTATAAAATATTGATCGAAACCTGGTTTAATCGACTGTTTCAGTGTGGTACCACATTACTGTGTGATCCAAACCAGAAAATAACCCAGGATCTGTTCAACGAGTATGGGAAGTGTGCGAAAATATGAGTCTGATGAGTGAAAATCCCAGGCCTAACCTAGACCTAACATGCGTTATCCTCTAAAATATTGATCCAAACCAGGTTTAATGGACTGCTTCAGTGTGGTACCACACTACTACGTGATCCAAACCAGAAAAAATCCAGGATCTGTGCAACAAGTATGTGAAAAACGCGAAAGTATGAGCCTGATGAGGGCAAATCCCAGACATATCCCAGACCTAACTTGCGTTATCCTCTAAAATATTGATCGAAACAGGTTTAATTGATTGTTTCAGCGTGGTCCCACATTACTACGTGATCCAAACCAGAAAAAACCCAGGATCCGTTCAACAAGTATGTGAAGAATGCGAAAGTATGTGTCTGATGAGTGAAAATCCCAGGCCTAACCTAGACCTAACATGCGTTATCCTCGAAAATATTGATCGAAACCTGGTTTAATCGAATGTTTCAGGGTGGTACCACATTACTATGTGATCCAAGCCAGAAAATAACCCAGGATCTGTTCAACGAGTATGTAAAGTGTGCGAAAATATGTGTCTGATGAGTTCAAATCCCAGACCAATCCCAGACTTAACTTGCGTTATCCTCTAAAATATTGATCGAAACCAGGTTTAATCGACTGTTTCAGTGTGGCACCACATTACTATGTGATCCAAACCAGAAAATAACCCAGGATCTGTTCAACGAGTATGTGAAGGGTGCGAAAGTATGAGTCTGACGAGGTCAAATCCCAGACCTATCCCAGACCTAACATGCGCTATCCTCTAAAATATTTATCAAGACCAGGTTGAATGATTGTTTCAATGTGGTCCCACATTACTACGAGATCCAATCCAGAAAAAGCCCAGGATCTAGCCATCAAGTATGAGTAATATGCGAAAGAATGAGCCTGATGAGAGTAAATCCCAGACCTAACCTAGACCTAACATGAATTATTCTCTAAAATATTGATCGAAACCAGGTTTAATTGACTGTTTCAGTGTGGTACCACATTACTACGTGATACAATCCAGAAACAGCCCAGGATCTAGCCATGAAGTATGAGAAATATGCGAAAGTATGAGCCTGATGAGGGCAAATCCCAGACCTAACCTAGACCTAACATGAATTATTCTCTAAAATATTGATCGAAACCAGGTTTAACTGACTGTTTCAGTGTGGTCCCACATTACTACGTGATCCAAACCAGAAAAAACCCAGGATCCGTTCAACAAGTATGTGAAGAATGCGATAGTGTGAGTCTGATGAGTGAAAATCCCAGGCATAACATAGACCTAGCATGCGTTATCCTCTAAAATATTGATCGAAACCAGGTTTAATTGATTGTTTCAGTGTGGTCCCACATTACTACGTGATCCAATCCAGAAAAAGCCCAGGATCTAGCCATCAAGTATGAGAAATATGCGAAAGTATGAGCCTGATGAGGGCAAATCCCAGACCTAACCTAGACCTAACATGAATTATTCTCTAAAATATTTATCAAGACCAGGTTTAATTGAATGTTTCAGTTTGGTACCACATTACTACGTTATCCAAACCAGAAATAACCCAGGATCTGTTCAACAAGTATGTGAAAAACGCGAAACTGTGAGCCTGATGAGGGCAAATCTTAGACCTAACCTTGACCTAACATGCGTTATCCTCTAAAATATTTATCCAGACCAGGTTTCATTGAATGTTTCACTGTGGTACCACTTTACTACGTGATCCAATCCAGAAATAGCCCAGGATCTAGCCATGAAGTATGAGAAATATGCGAAAGTAAGAGCCTGATGAGGGCAAATCCAAGACCTATCCCAGACATAACTTGCGTTATCCTCTAAAATATTGATCGAAACCAGGTTTAATTGACTGTTTCAGTGTGGTACCACATTACTACGTGATACAATCCAGAGGCAGCCCAGGATCTAGCCATGAAGTATGAGAAATATGCGAAAGTATGAGCCTGACGAGGGCAAATCCTAGAACTAACCAAGACCTAACATGCGTTATCCTCTAAAATATTTATCGAAACCAGGTTTAATCGACTGTTTCAGTGTGGTACCACATTACTACGTGATCCAAACCAGAAAAAACCCAGGATCCGTTCAACAAGTATGTGAAGAATGCGAATGTATGAGTCTGATGAGTGAAAATCCCAGACCTAACCTAGACCTAACATGCGTTATCCTATAAAATATTGATCGAAACCAGGTTTAATCGACTGTTTCAGTGTGGTACCACATTACTACGTGATCCAAACCAGAAAAAACCCAGGATCCGTTCAACAAGTATGTGAAGAATGCGAATGTATGAGTCTGATGAGTGAAAATCCCAGACCTAACCTAGACCTAACATGCGTTATCCTCTAAAATATTGATCCAAACCAGGTTTAATGGACTGTTTCAGTATGGTACCACACTACTACGTGATCCAAACCAGAAAAAACCCAGGATCTGTTCAACAAGTATGTGAAAAACGCGAAACTGTGAGCCTGATGAGGGCAAATCTTAGACCTAACCTTGACCTAACATGCGTTATCCTCTAAAATATTTATCCAGACCAGGTTTCATTGAATGTTTCACTGTGGTACCACTTTACTACGTGATCCAATCCAGAAATAGCCCAGGATCTAGCCATGAAGCATGAGAAATATGCGAAAGTAAGAGCCTGATGAGGGCAAATCCAAGACCAATCCCAGACCTAACTTGCGTTATCCTCTACAATATTGATCGAAACCAGGTTTAATTGACTTTTTCAGTGTGGTACCACACTACTACGTGATCCAAACCAGAAAAAACCCAGGATCTGTTCAACAAGTATGTGAAAAACGCGAAACTGTGAGCCTGATGAGGGCAAATCTTAGACCTAACCTTGACCTAACAAGCGTTATCCTCTAAAATATTTATCCAGACCAGGTTTCATTGAATGTTTCACTGTGGTACTACTTTACTTCGTGATCCAATCCAGAAATAGCCCAGGATCTAGCCATGAAGTATGAGAAATATGCGAAAGTAAGAGCCTGATGAGTGAAAATCCCAGACCTAACCTAGACCTAACATGCGTTATCCTCTAAAATATTGATCCAAACCAGGTTTAATGGACTGTTTCAGTGTGGTACCACACTACTACGTGATCCAAACCAGAAAAAATCCAGGATCTGTTCAACAAGTATGTGAAAAACGCGAAAGTATGAGCCTGATGAGGGCAAATCCCAGACATATCCCAGACCTAACTTGCGTTATCCTCTAAAATATTGATCGAAACCAGGTTTAATTGATTGTTTCAGTGTGGTCCCACATTACTACGTGATCCAATCCAGAAAAAGCCCAGGATCTAGCCATGAAGTATGAGAAATATGCGAAAGTATGAGCCTGACGAGGGCAAATCCCAGACCTAACCCAGACCTAACATGCGTTATCCTCTAAAATATTGATCGAAACCTGGTTTAATCGACTGCTTCAGTGTGGTACCACATTACTATGTGATCCAAACCAGAAAATTACCCAGGATCTGTTCAAGGAGTATGTGAGTTTGCGAAAGTATGAGCCTGATGAGGGCAAATCCTAGACCTAACCCAAACCTAACATGCGTTATCCTCTAAAATATTTATCAAGACCAGGTTTAATTGAATGTTTCAGTGTGGTACCACATTACTACGTGATCCAAACCAGAAAAAACCCAGGATCTGTTCAACAAGAATGTGAAAAACCCGAAAATGTGAGCCTGCTGAGGGCAAATCTTAGACCTAAACTTGACCTAACATGCGTTATCCTCTAAAATATTTACCCAGACCAGGTTTCATTGAATGTTTCAGTGTGGTACCACTTTACTACGTGATGCAATCTAGACAAAGCCCAGGATCTAGCCATCAAGTATGAGAAATATGCGAAAGTATGAGCCTGATGAGGGCAAATCCTAGACCTAACCCAGACCTAACATGCGTTATCCTCTAAAATATTGATCGAAACCAGGTTTAATCGACTGTTTCAGTGTGGTACCACATTACTACGTGATCCAATCCAGAAAAAGTCCAGGATCTAGCCATCAAGTATGAGAAATATGCGAAAGTATGAGCCTGATGAGGGCAAATCCTAAACCTAACCCAGACCTAACATGCGTTATTCTCTAAAATATTTATCAAGACCAGGTTTAATTGAATGTTTCAGTGTGGTACCACATTACTACGTGATCCAATCCAGAAAAAGTCCAGGATCTAGCCATCAAGTATGAGAAATATGCGAAAGTATGAGCCTCATTGGGGCAAATCCTAGACCTAACCCAGACCTAACATGCGTTATCCTCTAAAATATTTATCAAGACCAGGTTTAATTGATTGTTTCAGTGTGGTCCCACATTACTACGTGATCCAAACCAGAAAAAACCCAGGATCCGTTCAACAAGTATGTGAAGAATGCGAAAGTATGAGTCTGATGAGTGAAAATCCCGGACCTAACCTAGACCTAACATGCGTTATCCTCTAAAATATTGATCCATACCAGGTTTAATTGATTGTTTCAGTGTGGTCCCACATTACTACGTGATCCAATCCAGAAAAAGCCCAGGATCTAGCCATGAAGTATGAGAAATATGCGAAAGTAAGAGCCTGATGAGGGCAAATCCCAGAACTATCCCAGACCTAACTTGCGTTGTCCTCTAAGATATTGATGGAAACCAGGTTTAATTGACTGTTTCAGTGTTGTACTTCATTAGTACGTAATGCGATCCAGAAAAAGCCCAGGATCTAGCCATCAAGTATGAGAAATATGCGAAAGTATTAGCCTGATGAGGGCAAATCCTAGACCTAACCCAGACCTAACATGCGTTATCCTCTAAAATATTGATCGAAACCAGGTTTAATCGACTGTTTCAGTGTGGTACCACATTACTGCGTGATCCAATCCAGAAAAAGTCCAGGATCTAGCCATCAAGTATGAGAAATATGCGAAAGTATGAGCCTGATGAGGGCAAATCCTAAACCTAACCCAGACCTAACATGCGTTATTCTCTAAAATATTTATCAAGACGAGGTTTAATTGAATGTTTCAGTGTGGTACCACATTACTACGTGATCCAATCCAGAAAAAGTCCAGGATCTAGCCATCAAGTATGAGAAATATGCGAAAGTATGAGCCTCATTGGGGCAAATCCTAGACCTAACCCAGACCTAACATGCGTTATCCTCTAAAATATTTATCAAGACCAGGTTTAATTGATTGTTTCAGTGTGGTCCCACATTACTACGTGATCCAAACCAGAAAAAACCCAGGATCCGTTCAACAAGTATGTGAAGAATGCGAAAGTATGAGTCTGATGAGTGAAAATCCCGGACCTAACCTAGACCTAACATGCGTTATCCTCTAAAATATTGATCCATACCAGGTTTAATTGATTGTTTCAGTGTGGTCCCACATTACTACGTGATCCAATCCAGAAAAAGCCCAGGATCTAGCCATGAAGTATGAGAAATATGCGAAAGTAAGAGCCTGATGAGGGCAAATCCCAGAACTATCCCAGACCTAACTTGCGTTGTCCTCTAAGATATTGATGGAAACCAGGTTTAATTGACTGTTTCAGTGTTGTACTTCATTAGTACGTAATGCGATCCAGAAAAAGCCCAGGATCTAGCCATCAAGTATGAGAAATATGCGAAAGAATGAGCCTGATGAGAGCAAATCCCAGACCTAACCTAAACCTAACATGAATTATTCTCTAAAATATTGATCGAAACCAGGTTTAATTGACTATTTCAGTGTTGTACTTCATTACTACGTGATGCAATCCAGAAAATGCCCAGGATCTAGCCATCAAGTATGAGAAATATGCGAAAGAATGAGCCTGTTGAGGGCAAATCCTAGACCTAACCCAGACCTAACATGCGTTATCCTCTAAAATATTGTTCGAAACCTGGTTTAATCGACCGTTTCAGTGTGGTACCACATTACTATGTGATCCAAACCAGAAAATTACCCAGGATCTGTTCAAGGAGTATGTGAGTGTGCGAAAGTATGAGTCTGATGAGGTCAAATCCCAGACCTATCCCAGACTTAACTTGCGTTATCCTCTAAAATATTGATCGAAACCAGGTTTAATCGACTGTTTCAGCGTGGTACCACATTACTACGTGATACAATCCAGAAAAAGCCCAGGATCTGTTCAACAAGTATGTGAAAAACGCGAAAGTATGAGCCTGATGAGGGCAAATCCTAGACCTAACCCAGACCTAACATGCATTATCCTCTAAAATATTTATCAAGACCAGGTTTAATTGATTGTTTCAGTGTGGTCCCACATTACTACGTGATCCAAACCAGAAAAAACCCAGGATCTGTTCAACATGTATGAGAAATATGCGAAAGAATGAGCCTGATGAGAGCAAATCCCAGACCTAACCTAGACCTAACATGAATTATTCTCTAAAATATTGATCGAATCCTGGTTTAATTGATTGTTTCAGTGTGGTCCCACATTACTACGTGATCCAAACCAGAAAAAACCAAGGATCCGTTCAACAAGTATGTGAAGAATGCGAAAGTATGAGTCTGATGAGTGAAAATCCCAGACCTAACCTAGACCTAACATGCGTTATCCTCTAAAATATTGATCCAAACCAGGTTTAATGGACTGTTTCAGTGTGGTCCCACACTACTGCGTGATCCAAACCAGAAAAAACCCAGGATCTGTTCAACAAGTGTGTGAAAAACGCGAAAGTATGAGCCTGATGAGGGCAAATCCCAGACCTATCCCAGACCTAACTTGCGTTGTCCTCTAAGATATTGATGGAAACCAGGTTTAATTGACTGTTTCAGTGTGGTACCACACTACTACGTGATCCAAACCAGAAAAAACTCAGGATCTGTTCAACAAGTATGTGAAAAACGCGAAAGTATGAGTCTGATGAGGTCAAATCCCAGACCTATCCCAGACTTAACTTGCGTTATCCTTTAAAATATTGATCGAAACCAGGTTTAATCGACTGTTTCAGCGTGGTACCACATTACTACGTGATACAATCCAGAAAAAGCCCAGGATCTGTTCAACAAGTATGTGAAAAACGCGAAAGTATGAGCCTGATGAGGGCAAATCCTAGACCTAACCCAAACCTAACATGCGTTATCCTCTAAAATATCTATCAAGACCAGGTTTAATTGAATGTTTCAGTGTGGTACCACATTACTACGTGATACAATCCAGAAACAGCCCAGGATCTAGCCATGAAGTATGAGAAATATGCGAAAGTATGAGCCTGATGAGGACAAATCCTAGAGCTAACCCAAACCTAACATGGGTTATCCTCTAAAATATTTATCAAGACCAGGTTTAATTGAATGTTTCAGTGCGGTACTACGTTACTACGTGATACAATCCAGTAACAGCCCAGGATCTAGCCATGAAGTATGAGAAATATGCTAAAGTATGAGCCTGATGAGGGCAAATCCCAGACCTAACCTAGACCTAACATGAATTATTCTCTAAAATGTTGATCGAAACCAGGTTTAATTGACTGTTTCAGTGTGGTACCACACTACTACGTGATACAATCCAGAAACAGCCCAGGATCTAGCCATGAAGTATGTGAAAAACGCGAAACTGTGAGCCTGATGAGGGCAAATCTTAGACCTAACCTTGTCCTAACATGCGTTATCCTCTAAAATATTTATCCAGACCAGGTTTCATTGAATGTTTCACTGTGGTACCACTTTACTACGTGATCCAATCCAGAAATAGCCCAGGATCTAGCCATGAAGTATGAGAAATATGCGAAAGTAAGAGCCTGATGAGGGCAAATCCAAGACCTGTGCCAGACCTAACTTGCGCTATCCTCTAAAATATTGTTCGAAACCAGGTTTAATTGACTGTTTCAGTGTGGTACCACACTACTACGTGATCCAAACCAGAAAAAACCCAGGATCTGTTCAACAAGTATGTGAAAAACGCGAAACTGTGAGCCTGATTAGGGCAAATCTTAGACCTAACCTTGACTTAACATGCGTTATCCTCTAAAATATTTATCCAGACCAGGTTTCATTGAATGTTTCACTGTGGTACCACTTTACTACGTGATCCAATCCAGAAATAGCCCAGGATCTAGCCATGTAGTATGAGAAATATGCGAAAGTAAGAGCCTGATGAGTGAAAATCCCAGACCTAACCTAGACCTAACATGCGTTATCCTCTAAAATATTGATCCAAACCAGGTTTAATGGACTGTTTCAGTGTGGTACCACACTACTACGTGATCCAAACCAGAAAAAATCCAGGATCTGTTCAACAAGTATGTGAAAAACGCGAAAGTATGAGCCTGATGAGGGCAAATCCCAGACATATCCCAGACCTAACTTGCGTTATCCTCTAAAATATTGATCGAAACCAGGTTTAATCGACTGTTTCAGCGTGGTCCCACATTACTACGTGATACAATCCAGAAAAAGCCCAGGATCTGTTCAACAAGTATGTGAAAAACGCGAAAGTATGAGCCTGATGAGGGCAAATCCTAGACCTAACCCAAACCTAACATGCGTTATCCTCTAAAATATCTATCAAGACCAGGTTTAATTGAATGTTTCAGTGTGGTACCACATTACTACGTGATACAATCCAGAAACAGCCCAGGATCTAGCCATGAAGTATGAGAAATATGCGAAAGTATGAGCCTGATGAGGACAAATCCTAGAGCTAACCCAAACCTAACATGGGTTATCCTCTAAAATATTTATCGAGACCAGGTTTAATTGCATGTTTCAGTGCGGTACTACGTTACTACGTGATACAATCCAGAAACAGCCCAGGATCTAGCCATGAAGTATGAGACATATGCTAAAGTATGAGCCTGATGAGGGCAAATCCCAGACCTAACCTAGACCTAACATGAATTATTCTCTAAAATGTTGATCGAAACCAGGTTTAATTGACTGTTTCAGTGTGGTACCACACTACTACGTGATACAATCCAGAAACAGCCCAGGATCTAGCCATGAAGTATGTGAAAAACGCGAAACTGTGAGCCTGATGAGGGCAAATCTTAGACCTAACCTTGACCTAACATGCGTTGTCCTCTAAAATATTTATCCAGACCAGGTTTCATTGAATGTTTCACTGTGGTACCACTTTACTACGTGATCCAATCCAGAAATAGCCCAGGATCTAGCCATGAAGTATGAGAAATATGCGAAAGTAAGAGCCTGATGAGGGCAAATCCAAGACCTATCCCAGACCTAACTTGCGTTATCCTCTAAAATATTGTTCGAAACCAGGTTTAATTGACTGTTTCAGTGTGGTACCACACTACTACGTGATCCAAACCAGAAAAAACCCAGGATCTGTTCAACAAGTATGTGAAAAACGCGAAACTGTGAGCCTGATGAGGGCAAATCTTAGACCTAACCTTGACCTAACATGCGTTATCCTCTAAAATATATATCCAGACCAGGTTTCATTGAATGTTTCACTGTGGTACCACTTTACTACGTGATCCAATCCAGAAATAGCCCAGGATCTAGCCATGAAGTATGAGAAATATGCGAAAGTAAGAGCCTGATGAGGGCAAATCCCAGAACTATCCCAGACCTAACTTGCGTTGTCCTCTAAGATATTGATGGAAACCAGGTTTAATTGACTGTTTCAGTGTTGTACTTCATTAGTACGTAATGCGATCCAGAAAAAGCCCAGGATCTAGCCATCAAGTATGAGAAATATGCGAAAGAATGAGCCTGATGAGAGCAAATCCCAGACCTAACCTAGACCTAACATGAATTATTCTCTAAAATATTGATCGAAACCAGGTTTAATTGACTGTTTCAGTGTTGTACTTCATTACTACGTGATGCAATCCAGAAAATGCCCAGGATCTAGCCATAAAGTATGAGAAATATGCGAAAGAATGAGCCTGTTGAGGGCAAATCCTAGACCTAACCCCAGACCTAACATGCGTTATCCTCTAAAATATTGTTCGAAACCTGGTTTAATCGACCGTTTCAGTGTGGTACCACATTACTATGTGATCCAAACCAGAAAATTACCCAGGATCTGTTCAAGGAGTATGTGAGTGTGCGAAAGTATGAGCCTGATGAGGGCAAATCCTAGACCTAACTCAAACCTAACATGCGTTATCCTCTAAAATATTTATCAAGACCAGGTTTAATTGACTGTTTCAGCGTGGTACCACATTACTACGTGATACAATCCAGAAACAGCCCAGGATCTAGCCTTGAAGTATGAGAAATATGCGAAAGTATGAGCCTGATGAGGGCAAATCCTAGACCTAACCCAGACCTAACATGCATTATCCTCTAAAATATTTATCAAGACCAGGTTTAATTGATTGTTTCAGTGTGGTCCCACATTACTACGTGATCCAAACCAGAAAAAACCCAGGATCTGTTCAACATGTATGAGAAATATGCGAAAGAATGAGCCTGATGAGAGCAAATCCCAGACCTAACCTAGACCTAACATGAATTATTCTCTAAAATATTGATCGAATCCTGGTTTAATCGACTGTTTCAGTGTGGTACCACATTACTATGTGATCCAAACCAGAAAATAACCCAGGATCTGTTCAACGAGTATGTGAAGTGTGCGAAAGTATGAGTCTGATGAGGTCAAATCCCAGACCTATCCCAGACCTAACTTGCGTTATCCTCTAAAATATTGATCGAAACCAGGTTTAATCGACTGTTTCAGTGTGGTACCACATTACTACGTGATCCAAACCAGAAATAGCCCAGGATCTAGCCATGAAGTGTGAGAAATATGCGAAAGTATGAGCCTGACGAGGGCTAATCCTAGACCTAACCCAGACCTAACATGCGTTATCCTCTAAAATATTTATCAAGACCAGGTTTAATTGATTGTTTCAGTGTGGTTCCACATTACTACGTGATCCAAACCAGAAAAAACCCAGGATCTGTTCAACGAGTATGTGATGTGTGCGAAAGTATGAGTCTGACGAGGGCAAATCCCCGACCTATCCCAGACCTAACATGCGTTATCCTCTAAAATATTTATCAAGACCAGGTTTTATTGATTGTTTCAGTGTGGTCCCACATTACTACGTGATCCAAACCAGAAAAAACCCATGATCCGTTCAACAAGTATGTGAAGAATGCGAAAGTATGAGTCTGATGAGTGAAAATCCCAGACCTAACCAAGACCTAACATGCGTTATCCTCAAAAATATTGATCGAAACCTGGTTTAATCGACTGTTTCAGTGTGGTACCACATTACTATGTGATCCAAGCCAGAAAAAACCCAGGATCTGCCAAACGAGTATGTGAAGTGTGCGAAAGTATGAGCCTGATGAGAGCAAATCCCAGACCTAACCTAGACCTAACATGAATTATTCTCTAAAATATTGATCGAAACCAGGTATAATTGACTGTTTCAGTGTGGTACCACACTACTACGTGATCCAAACCAGAAAAAACCCAGGATCTGTTCAACAAGTATGTGAAAAACGCGAAAGTATGAGTCTGATGAGTGAATATCCCAGGGCTAATCTAGACCTAACATGCGTTATCCTCTAAAATATTGATCGAAACCAGGTTTAATCGACTGTTCCAGTGTGGTACCACATTACTACGTGATCCAAACCAGAAAAAACCCAGGATCCGTTCAACAAGTATGAGAAATATGCGAAAGAATGAGCCTGATGAGAGCAAATCCCAGACCTAACCTAGACCTAACATGCGTTATCCTCTAAAATATTGAGCGAAACCAGGTTTAATTGACTGTTTCAGTGTGGTCCCACATTACTACGTGATCCAAACCAGATAAAACACAGGATCCGTACAACAAGTATGTGAAGAATGCGAAAGTATGAGTCTGATGAGTGAAAATCCCAGGGCTAACCTAGACCTAACATGCGTTATCCTCTAAAATATTGATCCAAACCCGGTTTAATGGACTGTTTCTGTGTTGTACTTCATTACTACGTGATACAATCCAGAAAAAACCCAGGATCTGTTCAACAAGTATGTGAAATACGCGAAAGTATGAGCCTGATGAGGGCAAATCCCAGACCTATCCCAGACCTAACTTGCGTTATCCTCTAAAATATTGATCGAAACCAGGTTTAATCGACTGTTTCAGTGTGGTACCACATTACTACGTGATCCAAACCAGAAATAGCCCAGGATCTAGCCATGAAGTGTGAGAAATATGCGAAAGTATGAGCCTGACGAGGGCTAATCCTAGACCTAACTCAGACCTAACATGCGTTATCCTCTAAAATATTTATCAAGACCAGGTTTAATTGATTGTTTCAGTGTGGTTCCACATTACTACGTGATCCAAACCAGAAAAAACCCAGGATCTGTTCAACGAGTATGTGAAGTGTGCGAAAGTATGAGTCTGACGAGGGCAAATCCCCGACCTATCCCAGACCTAACATGCGTTATCCTCTAAAATATTTATCAAGACCAGGTTTTATTGATTGTTTCAGTGTGGTCCCACATTACTACGTGATCCAAACCAGAAAAAACCCATGATCCGTTCAACAAGTATGTGAAGAATGCGAAAGTATGAGTCTGATGAGTGAAAATCCCAGGGCTAACCTAGACCTAACATGCGTTATCCTCTAAAATATTGATCGAAACCAGGTTTAATCGACTATTTCAGTGTGGTACCACATTACTACGTGATCCAAACCAGAAAAAACCCAGGATCCGTTCAACAAGTATGTGAAGAATGCGAAAGTATGAGTCTGATGAGTGAAAATCCCCGACCTAACCTAGACCTAACATGCGTTATCCTCTAAAATATTGATCCAAACCAGGTTTAATGGACTGTTTCAGTGTGGTACCACACTACTACGTGATCCAAACCAGAAAAAACCCAGGATCTGTTCAACAAGTATGTGAAAAACGCGAAAGTATGAGTCTGATGAGTGAATATCCCAGGGCTAATCTAGACCTAACATGCGTTATCCTCTAAAATATTGATCGAAACCAGGTTTAATCGGCTGTTCCAGTGTGGTACCACATTACTACGTGATCCAAACCAGAAAAAACCCAGGATCCGTTCAACAAGTATGAGAAATATGCGAAAGAATGAGCCTGATGAGAGCAAATCCCAGACCTAACCTAGACCTAACATGCGTTATCCTCTAAAATATTGAGCGAAACCAGGTTTAATTGACTGTTTCAGTGTGGTCCCACATTACTACGTGATCCAAACCAGATAAAACACAGGATCCGTACAACAAGTATGTGAAGAATGCGAAAGTATGAGTCTGATGAGTGAAAATCCCAGGGCTAACCTAGACCTAACATGCGTTATCCTCTCAAATATTGATCCAAACCCGGTTTAATGGACTGTTTCTGTGTTGTACTTCATTACTACGTGATACAATCCAGAAAAAACCCAGGATCTGTTCAACAAGTATGTGAAAAACGCGAAAGTATGAGCCTGATGAGGGCAAATCCCAGACCTATCCCAGACCTAACTTGCGTTATCCTCTAAAATATTGATCGAAACCATGTTTAATCGACTGTTTCAGTGTGGTACCACATTACTACGTGATCCAAACCAGAAATAGCCCAGGATCTAGCCATGAAGTGTGAGAAATATGCGAAAGTATGAGCCTGACGAGGGCTAATCCTAGACCTAACCCAGACCTAACATGCGTTATCCTCTAAAATATTTATCATGACCAGATTTAATTGATTGTTTCAGTGTGGTTCCACATTACTACGTGATCCAAACCAGAAAAAACCCAGGATCTGTTCAACGAGTATGTGAAGTGTGCGAAAGTATGAGTCTGACGAGGGCAAATCCCCGACCTATCCCAGACCTAACATGCGTTATCCTCTAAAATATTTATCAAGACCAGGTTTTATTGATTGTTTCAGTGTGGTCCCACATTACTACGTGATCCAAACCAGAAAAAAACCAGGATCGGTTCAACAAGTATGTGAAGAATGCGAAAGTATGAGTCTGATGAGTGAAAATCCCAGGCCTAACCTACACCTAACATGCGATATCCTCAAAAATATTGATCGAAACCTGGTTTAATCGACTGTTTCAGTGTGGTACCACATTACTGTGTGATCCAAACCAGAAAATAACCCAGGATCTGTTCATCGAGTATGTGAAGTGTGCGAAAGTATGACTCTGATGAGTGAAAATCCCAAACCTAACCTAGACCTAACATGCGTTATCCTCTAAAATATTGATCGAAACCAGGTTTAATTGACTGTTTCAGTGTGGTACCACATTACTACGTGTCCTATCCAGAAATAGCCCAGGGTCTAGCCATGAAGTATGAGAAACATGCGAAAGTATGAGTCTGATGAGTGAAAATCCCAGGCCTAACCTAGACCTAACATGCGTTATCCTCAAAAATATTGATCGAAACCTGGTTTAATCGACTGTTTCAGTGTGGTACCACATTACTATGTGATCCAAACCAGAAAATAACCCAGGATCTGTTCAACGAGTATGTGAAGTGTGCGAAAGTATGAGTCTGATGAGGTCAAATCCCAGACCAATCCCAGACTTAACTTGCGTTATCCTCTAAAATATTGATCGAAACCAGGTTTAATCGACTGTTTCAGTGTGGTACCACATTACTACGTGATCCAAACCAGAAAAAACCCAGGATCAGTTCAACAAGTATGTGAAGAATGCGAAAGTATGAGTCTGATGAGTGAAAATCCCAGGGCTAACCTAGACCTAACATGCGTTATCCTCTAAAATATAGATCCAAACCCGGTTTAATGGACTGTTTCAGTGTGGTACCACACTACTACGTGATCCAAACCAGAAAAAACCCAGGATCTGTTCAACAAGTATGTGAAAAACGCGAAAGTATGAGTCTGATGAGTGAATATCCCAGGGCTAATCTAGACCTAACATGCGTTATCCTCTAAAATATTGATCGAAACCAGGTTTAATCGACTGTTCCAGTGTGGTACCACATTACTACGTGATCCAAACCAGAAAAAACCCAGGATCCGTTCAACAAGTATGAGAAATATGCGAAAGAATGAGCCTGATGAGAGCAAATCACAGACCTAACCTAGACCTAACATGCGTTATCCTCTAAAATATTGAGCGAAACCAGGTTTAATTGACTGTTTCAGTGTGGTCCCACATTACTACGTGATCCAAACCAGATAAAACTCAGGATCCGTACAACAAGTATGTGAAGAATGCGAAAGTATGAGTCTGATGAGTGAAAATCCCAGGGCTAACCTAGACCTAACATGCGTTATCCTCTAAAATATAGATCCAAACCCGGTTTAATGGACTGTTTCTGTGTTGTACTTCATTACTACGTGATACAATCCAGAAAAAACCCAGGATCTGTTCAACAAGTATGTGAAAAACGCGAAAGTATGAGCCTGATGAGGGCAAATCCCAGACCTATCCCAGACCTAACTTGCGTTGTCCTCCAAGATATTGATGGAAACCAGGTTTAATTGACTGTTTCAGTGTTGTACTTCATTAATACGTGATGCAATCCAGAAAAAGCCCAGGATCTAGCCATCAAGTATGAGAAATATGCGAAAGAATGTGCCTGATGAGAGCAAATCCCAGGCCTAACCTAGACCTAACATGAATTATTCTCTAAAATATTGATCGAAACCATGTTTAATTGACTGTTTCAGTGTGGTCCCACATTACTACGTGATCCAAACAAGAAAAAACCCAAGATCCGTTCAACAAGTATGTGAAGAATGCGAAAGTATGAGCCTGATGAGTGAAGATCCCAGGCCTAACCTAGACCTAACATGAATTATTCTCTAAAATATTGAGCGAAACCAGGTTTAATTGACTGTTTCAGTGTGGTCCCACATTACTACGTGATCCAAACCAGAAAAAACCCAGGATCCGTTGAACAAGTATGTGAAGAATGCGAAAGTATGAGTCTGATGAGTGAAAAGCCCAGGGCTAACCTAGACCTAACTTGCGTTATCATCTAAAATATTGATTGAAACCAGGTTTAATTGACTGTTTCAGCGTGGTACCACATTACTACAGGATACAATCCAGAAACAGCCCAGGATCTAGCCATGAAGTATGAGAATCATGCGAAAGTATGAGCCTGATGAGGGCAAATCCTAGACCTAACCCAGACCTAACATGCGTTATCCTCTAAAATATTTATCAAGACCAGGTTTAATTGATTGTTTCAGTGTGGTCCCACATTACTATGTGATCCAAACCGGAAAATAACCCAGGATCTGTTCAGCGAGTATGTGAAGTGTGCGAAAGTATGAGTCTGATGAGGTCAAATCCCAGACCTATCCCAGACCTAACTTTCGTTATCCTCTAAAATATTGATCGAAACCAGGTTCAATCGACTGTTTCAGTGTGGTACCACATTACTACGTGATCCAAACCAGTAAAAACTCAGGATCAGTTCCTCAAGAATGTGAAGAATGCGAAAGTATGAGTCTGATGAGTGAAAATCCCAGGGCTAACCTAGACCTAACTTGCGTTATCCTCTAAAATATTGATCCAAACCCGGTTTAATGGACTGTTTCTGTGTGGTACCACACTACTACGTGATACAAACCAGAAAAAACCCAGGATCTGTTCAACAAGTATGTGAAAAACGCGAAAGTATGAGTCTGATGAGTGAATATCCCAGGGCTAATCTAGACCTAACATGCGTTATCCTCTAAAATATTGATCGAAACCAGGTTTAATCGACTGTTTCAGTGTGGTACCACATTACTACGTGATCCAAACCAGAAAAAACCCAGGATCCGTTCAACAAGTATGAGAAATATGCGAAAGAATGAGCCTGATGAGAGCAAATCCCAGACCTAACCTAGACCTAACATGCGTTATCCTCTAAAATATTGAGCGAAACCAGGTTTAATTGACTGTTTCAGTGTGGTCCCACATTACTACGTGAGCCAAACCAGAAAAAACCCAGGATCCGTACAACAAGTATGTGAAGAATGCGAAAGTATGAGTCTGATGAGTGAAAATCCCAGGCCTAACCTAGACCTAACATGCGTTATCCTCTAAAACATTGATCCAAACCCAGTTTAATGGACTGTTTCAGTGTGGTACCACACTACTACGTGATACAAACCAGAAAAAACCCAGGATCTGTTCAACAAGTATGTGAAAAACGCGAAAGTATGAGCCTGATGAGCGCAAATCCCAGACCTATCCCAGACCTAACTTGCGTTGTCCTCTAAGATATTGATGGAAACCAGGTTTAATTGACTGTTTCAGTGTTGTACTTGATTACTACGTGATGCAATCCAGAAAAAGCCCAGGATCTAGCCATCAAGTATGAGAAATATGCGAAAGAATGAGCCTGATGAGAGCAAATCCCAGACCTAACCTAGACCTAACATGAATTATTCTCTAAACTATTGATCGAAACCAGGTTTAATTGACTGTTTCAGTGTGGTCCCACATTACTACGTGATCCAAACAAGAAAAAACCCAGGATCCGTTCAACAAGTATGTGAAGAATGCGAAAGTATGAGCCTGATGAGTGATAATCCCAGGCCTAACCAAGACCTAACATGCGTTATGCTCAAAAATATTGATCGAAACATGGTGTAATCGACTGTTTCAGTGTGGTACCACATTACTATGTGATCCAAACCTGAAAATAACCCAGGATCTGTTCAACGAGTATGTGAAGTGTGCGAAGGTATGAGTCTGATGAGGTCAAATCCCAGACCAATCCCAGACCTAACTTGCGTTATCCTCTAAAATATTGATCGAAACCAGGTTTAATCGACTGTGTCAGTGTGGCACCACATTACTACGTGATCCAAACCAGAAAAAACCGAGGATCCGTTCAACAAGTATGTGAAGAATGCGAAAGTATGAGTCTGATGAGTGAAAATCCCCGACCTAACCTAGAACTAACATGCGTTATCCTCTAAAATATTGATGGAAACCAGGTTTAATTGACTGTTTCTGTGTTGTACTTCATTACTACGTGATGCAATCCAGAAAAAGCCCAGGATCTAGCCATCAAGTATGAGAAATATGCGAAAGAATGAGCCTGATGAGAGCAAATCCCAGACCTAACCTAGACCTAACATGTATTATTCTCAAAAATATTGATCGAAGCCAGGTTTAATTGACTGTTTCAGTGTGGTCCCACATTACTACGTGATCCAAACCAGAAAAAACCCAGGATCAGTTCAACAAGTATGTGAAGAATGCGAAAGTATGAGTCTGATGAGTGAAAATCCCAGGGCAAACCTAGACCTAACATGCGTTATCCTCTAAAATATTGATCCAAACCCGGTTTAATGGACTGTTTCAGTGTGGTACCACACTACTACGTGATACAAACCAGAAAAATCCCAGGATCTGTTCAACAAGTATGTGAAAAACGCGAAAGTATGAGCCTGATGAGGGCAAATCCCAGACCTATCCCAGACCTAACTTGCGTTATCCTCTAAGATATTGATGGAAACCAGGTTTAATTGACTGTTTCAGTGTTGTACTTCATTACTACGTGATGCAATCCAGAAAAAGCCCAGGATCTAGCCATCAAGTATGAGAAATATGCGAAAGAATGAGCCTGATGAGAGCAAATCCCAGACCTAACCTAGACCTAACATGAAATATTCTCTAAAATATTGATCGAATCCAGGTTTAATTGACTGTTTCAGTGTGGTCCCACATTACTACGTGATCCAAACAAGAAAAAACCCAGGATCCGTTCAACAAGTATGTGAGGAATGCGAAAGTATGAGCCTGATGAGTGAAAATCCCAGGCCTAACCTAGACCTAACATGCGTTATCCTCAAAAATATTGATCGAAACATGGTGTAATCGACTGTTTCAGTGTGGTACCACATTACTATGTGATCCAAACCAGAAAATAACCCAGGATCTGTTCAACGAGTATGTGAAGTGTGCGAAAGTATGAGTCTGATGAGGTCAAATCGCAGACCAATCCCAGACTTAACTTGCGTTATCCTCTAAAATATTGATCGAAACCAGGTTTAGTCGACTGTTTCAGTGTGGTACCACATTACTACGTGGTCCAAACCAGAAAAAACCCAGGATCTGTTCAACGAGTATGTGAAGTGTGCGAAAGTATGAGTCTGATGAGGGCAAATCCCAGACCAATCCCAGACCTAACATACGTTATCCTCTAAAATATTTATCAAGACCAGGTTTAGTTGATTGTTTCAGTGTGGGCCCACATTACTACGTGATCCAAACCAGAAAAAACCCAGGATCCGTTCAACAAGTATGTGAAGAATGCGAATGTGTGAGTCTGATGAGTGAAAATCCCAGACCTAACCTAGACCTAACATGCGTTATCCTCTAAAATATTGCTCCAAACCAGGTTTAATGGACTGTTTCAGTGTGGTACCACACTACCACGTGATCCAAACCAGAAAAAACCCAGGATCTGTTCAACAAGTATGTGAAAAACGCGAAAGTATGAGTCTGATGAGTGAAAATCCCAGGGCTAACCTAGACATAACATGCGTTATCCTCTAAAATATTGATCGAAACCAGGTTTAATCGACTGTTTCAGTGTGGTACCACATTACTACGTGATCCGAACCAGAAAAAACCCAGGATCCGTTGAACAAGTATGTGAAGAATGCGAAAGTATGAGTCTGATGAGTGAAAATCCCAGGGCTAACCCAATCTTAACTTGCGTTATCCTCTAAAATATTGATCGCAACCAGGTTTAATGGACTGTTTCAGTGTGGTACCACACTACTACCTGATCCAAACCAGAAAAAACCCAGGATCTGTTCAACAAGTATGTGAAAAACGCGAAAGTATGAGTCTGATGAGTGAAAATCCCAGGGCTAACCTAGACATAACATGCGTTATCCTCTAAAATATTGATCGAAACCAGGTTTAATCGACTGTTTCAGTGTGGTACCACATTACTACGTGATCCAAACCAGAAAAAGCCGAGGATCAGTTCAACAAGTATGTGAAAAACGCGAAAGTATGAGTCTGATGAGGGCGAATCCCAGACCTATGCCAGACATAACTTGCGTTATTCTGTAAAATATTGATCGAAACCAGGTTTAATTGACTGTTTCAGCGTGGTACCAAATTACTACGTGATACAATCCAGAAACAGCCCAGGATCTAGCCATGAAGTATGAGAAATATGCGAAAGTATGAGCCCGATGAGGGCAAATCCTAGACTTAACCCAAACCTAACATGCGTTATCCTCTCAAATATTTATCAAGATCAGGTTTAATTGAATGTTTCAGTGTGGTACCACATTACTACGTGAACGAAACCAGGAAATGCCCAGGATCCGTTCAACAAGTATGTGAAGAATGCGAAAGTATCACCCTGATGAGGGCAAATCCCAGGCCTAACCTAGACCTAACATGCGTTGTCCTCTAAAATATTGATGGAAACCAGGTTTAATTGACTGTTTCAGTGTTGTACTTCATTACTACGTGATGCAATCGAGAAAAAGCCCAGGATCTAGCCGTCAAGTATGAAAAATATGCGAGAGAATGAGCCTGATGAGAGCAAATCCCAGACCTAATCCAGACCTAACATGAATTATTCTCTAATATATTCATCAAAGCCAGGTTTAATTGACCGTTTCAGTGTGGTACCACATTACTACGTGATCCAAACCAGAAAAAGCCGAGGATCAGTTCAACAAGTATGTGAAAAACGCGAAAGTATGAGTCTGGTGAGGGCGAATCCCAAACCTATGCCAGACATAACTTGCGTTATCCTCTAAAATATTGATCGAAACCAGGTTTAAACGACTGTTTCAGCGTGGTACCACATTACTATGTGATACAATCCAGAAACAGCCCAGGATCTAGCCATGAAGTATGAGAAATATGCGAAAGTATGAGCCTGATGAGTGAAAATCCCCGGCCTAACCTAGACCTAACATGCGTTGTCCTCTAAAATATTGATGGAAACCAGGTTTAATTGACTGTTTCAGTGTTGTACTTCATTACTACGTGATGCAATCCAGAGAAAGCCCAGGATCTAGCCGTCAAGTATGAGAAATATGCGAAAGAATGAGCCTGATGAGAGCAAATCCCAGACCTAACCTAGACCTAACATGAATTATTCTCTAAAATATTGATCGAAACCAGGTTTAATTGACTGTTTCAGTGTTGTACTTCATTACTACGTGATGCAATCCAGAAAAAGCCCAGGATCTAGCCGTCAAGTATGAGCAATATGCGAAAGAATGAGCCTGATGAGAGCAAATCCCAGACCTAACCTAGACCTAACATGCGTTATCCTCTAAAATATTTATCAAGATCAGGTTTAATTGATTGTTTCAGTGTGGTACCGCATTACTACGTGATCCACACCAGAAAAAACCCAAGATCCGTTCATCAAATATGTGAAGAATGCGAAAGTATGAGTCTGATGAGTGAAAATCCCCGGCCTAACCTAGACCTGACATGCGTTATCCTCAAAAATATTGATCCAAACCAGGTTTAATGGACTGTTTCAGTGTGGTACCACCTTACTACGTGATCCAAAGCAGAAAAAACCCTCGATCAGGTCAACATGTATGTTAAAACTGCGAAAGTATGACCCTGATGAGAGCAAATCCCAGGCCTAACCTAGACCTAACATGCGTTGTCCTCTAAAATATTGATGGAAACCAGGTTTAATTGACTGTTTCAGTGTTGTACTTCATTACTACGTGATGCAATCCAGAGAAAGCCCAGGATCTAGCCGTCAAGTATGAGAAATATGCGAAAGAATGAGCCTGATGAGAGCAAATCCCAGACCAAACCTAGACCTAACATGAATTATTCTCTAAAATATTGATCGAAACCAGGTTTAATTAACTGTTTCAGTGTTGTACTTCATTACTACGTGATGCAATCCAGAAAAAGCCCAGGATCTAGCCGTCAAGTATGAGAAATATGCGAAAGAATGAGCCTGATGAGAGCAAATCCCAGACCTACCCTAGACCTAACATGCGTTATCCTCTAAAATATTTATCAAGATCAGGTTTAATTGATTGTTTCAGTGTGGTACCACATTACTACGTGATCCACACCAGAAAAAACCCAAGATCCGTTCAACATGTATGAGAAATATGCGAAAGAATGAGTCTGATGAGTGAAAATCCCAGGGCTAACCTAGACCTAACATGCGTTATCCACTAAAATATTGATCGAAACCAGGTTTAATCGACTGTTCCAGTGTGGTACCACGTTACTACGTGATCCGAACCAGAAAAAACCCAGGATCCGTTGAACAAGTATGTGAAGAATGCGAAAGTATGAGTCTGATGAGTGAAAATCCCAGGGCTAATCTAGACCTAACATGCGTTATCCACTAAAATATTGATCGAAACCAGGTTTAATCGACTGTTCCAGTGTGGTACCACATTACTACGTGAACGAAACCAGAAAAAGCCCAGGATCCGTTCAACAAGTATGTGAAGAATGCGAAAGTATGAGTCTGATGAGTGAAAATCCCAGGGCTAACCTAGACCTAACATGCGTTATCCTCTAAAATATTGATCCGAACCAGGTTTAATGGACTGTTTCAGTGTGGTACCACTTTACTACGTGATCCAAAGCAGAAAAAACCCTCGATCAGGTCAACACGTATGTTAATACTGCGAAAGTATGACCCTGATGAGGGCAAATCCCAGGCCTAACCTAGACCTAACATGCGTTGTCCTCTAAAATATTGCTGGAAACCAGGTTTAATTGACTGTTTCAGTGTTGTACTTCATTACTACGTGATGCAATCGAGAAAAAGCCCAGGATCTAGCCGTCAAGTATGAGAAATATGCGAAAGAATAAGCCTGATGAGGGCAAATCCTAGACCTAACCCAGACCTAACATGCGTTATCCTCTAACATATTGATCGCAACCAAGTTTAATGGACTGTTTCAGTGTGGTACGACACTACTACGTGATCCAAACAAGAAAAAACCCCGGATCTGTTCAACAAGTTTGTGAAAAACGCGAAAGTACGAGCCTGATGAGGTCAAATCCCAGACCTATCCCAGACTTAACTTGCGTTATCCTCTAAAATATTGATCGAAACCAGGTTTAATCGACGATTTCAGTGTGGTACCACATTACTACGTGATCCAAACCAGAAAAAACCCAGGATCCGTTGAACAAGTATGTGAAGAATGCGAAAGTATGAGTCTGATGAGTGAAAATCCCAGGGCTAACCTAGACCTAACATGCGTTATCCACTAAAATATTGATCGAAACCAGGTTTAATCGACTGTTTCAGTGTGGTACCACATTACTATGTGATCCAAACCAGAAAATAACCCAGGATCTGTTCAACGAGTATGTGAAGTGTGCGAAAGTATGAGTCTGATGAGGTCAAATCCCAGACCAATCCCAGACTTAACTTGCGTTATCCTCTAAAATATTGATCGAAACCAGGTTTAATCGACTGTTTCAGTGTGGTACCACATTACTACGTGATCCAAACCAGAAAACACCCAGGATCAGTTCAACAAGTGTGTGAAGAATGCGAAAGTATGAGTCTGGTGAGTGAAAATCCCAGGGCTAACCTAGACCTAACATGCGTTATCCACTAAAATATTGATCGAAACCAGGTTTAATCGACTGTTTCAGTGTGGTACCACATTACTATGTGATCCAAACCAGAAAATAACCCAGGATCTGTTCAACGAGTATGTGAAGTGTGCGAAAGTATGAGTCTTATGAGGTCAAACCCCAGACCAATCCCAGACTTAACTTGCGTTATCCTCTAAAATATTGATCGAAACCAGGTTTAATCGACTGTTTCAGTGTGGTATCACACTACTACGTGACCCAAACCAGAAAAAACCCCTGATCTGTTCAACAAGTATGTGAAAAACGCGAAAGTATGAGCCTGATGAGGGCAAATCCAAGACCTATCCCAGACGTAACTTGCGTTGTCCTCTAAGATATTGATGGAAACCAGGTTTAATTGACTGTTTCAGTGTGGTACCACATTACTACGTGATCTTATCCAGAAATAGCCCAGGATCTAGCCATAAAGTATGAGAAATATGCGAAAGTATGAGCCTGACGAGGGCAAATCCTAGACCTAACCCAGACCTAACATGCGTTATCCTCTAAAATATTTATCAAGACCAGGTTTAATTGATTGTTTCAGTGTAGCTCGACATTACTACGTGATCCAAACCAGAAAAAACCCAGGATCTGTTCAACGAGTATGTGAAAAACGCGAAAGTATGAGCCTGATGAGGGCAAATCCTAGACCTAACCCAAACCTAACATGCGTTATCCTCTAAAATATCTATCAAGACCAGGTTTAATTGAATGTTTCAGTGTGGTACCACATTACTACGTGATACAATCCAGAAAAAGCCCAGGATCTAGCCATCAAGTCTGAGAAATATGCGAAAGAACGAGCCTGATGAGGGCAAATCCTAGACCTAATCCAGACCTAACATGCGTTATCCTCTAAAATATTGATCGCAACCAGGTTTAATGGACTGTTTCAGTGTGGTACCACACTACTACGTGATCCAAACCAGAAAAAACCCAGGATCTGTTCAACAAGTATGTGAAAAACGCGAAAGTATGAGCCTGATGAGGGCAAATCCCAGACCTATCCCAGACTTAACTTGCGTTATCCTCTAAAATATTGATCGAAACCAGGTTTAATGGACTGTTTCAGTGTGGTACCACATTACTACGTGATCCAAACCAGAAAAAGCCGAGGATCAGTGCAACAAGTATGTGAAAAACGCGAAAGTATGAGCCTGATGAGGGCAAGTCCAAGACCTATCCCAGACCTAACTTGCGTTGTTTTCTAAGATATTGATGGAAACCAGGTTTAATTGACTGAATCAGTGTTGTAATTCATTACTACGTGATGCAATCCAGAAAAAGCCCAGGATCTAGCCATGAAGTATGTGAAAAACGCGGAAAGTATGAGCCTGATGAGGGCAAATCCCAGACCTATCCCAGACCTAACTTGCGTTATCCTCTAAAATAATGATCGAAACCAGGTTTAATTGACCGTTTCAGTGTGGTACCACGTTACTACGTGATCCAAACCAGAAAAAACCCAGGATCCGTTCAACAAGTATGTGAAGAACGCGAAAGTATGAGTCTGATCAGTGAAAATCTCAGGCCTTACCTAGACCTAACTTGCGTTGTCCTCTAAAATATTGATGAAAACGAGGTTTCATTGACTGTTTCAGTGTGGTACTGCATTACTACGTGATGCAATCCAGAAAAAGCCCAGGATCTAGCCATCAAGTATGAGCAATATGCGAAAGAATGAGCCTGATGAGAGCAAATCCCAGACCTAACCTAGACCTAACATGCGTTATCCTCTAAAATATTCAGCGAAACCAGGTTTAATGAACTGTTTCAGTGTGGTCCCACATTACTACGTGATCCAAACCAGAAAAAACCCAGGATCCGTTCAACAAGTATGTGAAGAATGCGAAAGTATGAGTCTGATAAGTGAAAATCCCAGACCTAACCTAGGCCTAACATGCGTCATCCTCTAAAATATTGATTGAAACCAGGTTTAATTGACTGTTTCTGCGTGGTACCACATTACTACGTGATACAATCCAGAAACAGCCCAGGATCTAGCCATGATGTATGAGAAATATGCGAATGTATGAGCCTGATGGGAGCAAATCCTAGACCTAACCCAGACCTAACATGCGTTATCCTCTAAAATATTTATCAAGACCAGGTTTAATTGATTGTTTCAGTGTGGTCCCACATTACTACGTGATCCAAACCAGAAAAAACCCAGGATCTGTTCAACATGTATGAGAAATATGCGAAAGAATGAGCCTGATGAGAGCAAATCCCAGACCTAACCTAGACATCACATGGATTATTCTCTAACATATTGATCGAAACCTGGTTTAATCGACTGTTTCATTGTGGTACCACATTACTATGTGATCCAAACCAGAAAATAACCCAGGATCTGTTCAACGAGTATGTGAATTGTGCGAAAGTATGAGTCTGATGAGGTCAAATCACAGACCTATCCCAGACCTAACTTGCGTTATCCTCTAAAATATTGATCGAAACTAGGTTTAATCGACTGTTTCAGTGTGGTACCACATTACTACGTGATCCAAACCAGAGAAAACCCAGGATCTGTTCAACAAGTATGTGAAAAACGCGAAAGTATGAGTCTGATGAGTGAATATCCCAGGGCAAATCTAGACCTAACATGCGTTATCCTCTAAAATATTGATCGAAACCAGGTTTAATCGACTGTTTCAGGGAGGTACCACATTACTACGTGATCCAAACCAGAAAAAACCCAGGATCCGTTCAACAAGTATGTGAAGAATGCGAAAGTATGAGTCTGATGAGTGAAAATCCCAGGGCTAACCTAGACCTAACATGCGTTATCCTCTAAAATATTGATCCAAACCAGGTTTAATGGACTGTTTCAGTGTGGTACCACACTACTACGTGATACAAACCAGAAAAAACCCAGGATCTGTTCAACAAGTATGTGAAAAACGCGAAAGTATGAGCCTGATGAGGGCAAATCCCAGACCTATCCCAGACCTAACTTGCGTTGTCCTCTAAGATATTGATGGAAACCAGGTTTAATTGACTGTTTCAGTGTTGTACTTCATTACTACGTGATGCAATCCAGAAAAAGCCCAGGATCTAGCCATCAAGTATGAGAAATAAGCGAAAGAATGAGCCTGATGAGAGCAAATCCCAGACCTAACCTAGACCTAACATGAATTATTCTCTAAAATATTGATTGAAACCAGGTTTAATTGACTGTTTCAGTGTGGTCCCACATTACTACGTGATCCAAACCAGAAAAATCCCAGGATCCGTTCAACAAGTATGTGAAGAATGCGAAAGTATGAGCCTGATGAGTGACAATCCCAGGCCTAACCTAGACCTAACATGCGTTATCCTCAAAAATATTGATCGAAACCTGGTTTAATCGACTGTTTCAGCGTGGTACCACATTACTACGTGATCCAAACCAGAAAAAACCCAGGATCCGTTCAACAAGTATGTGAAGAATGCGAAAGTATGAGCCTGATGAGTGACAATCCCAGGCCTAACCTAGACCTAACATGCGTTATCCTCAAAAATATTGATCGAAACCTGGTTTAATCGACTGCTTCAGTGTGGTACCACACTACTACGTGATCCAAACCAGAAAAAACCCAGGATCTGTTCAACGAGTATGTGAAGTGTGCGAAAGTATGAGTCTGATGAGGGCAAGTCCAAGACCTATCCCAGACCTAACTTGCGTTGTTCTCTAAGATATTGATGGAAACCAGGTTTAATTGACTGAATCAGTGTTGTAATTCATTACTACGTGATGCAATCCAGAAAAAGCCCAGGATCTAGCCATGAAGTATGAGAAATATGCGAAAGTATGAGCCTGATGAGGGCAAATCCTAGACCTAACCCAGACCTGACATGCGTTATCCTCTAAAATATTTATCAAGACCAGGTTTAATGGATTGTTTCTGTGTGGTCCCACATTACTACGTGATCCAAACCAGAAAAAACCCAGGATCCGTTCAACAAGTATGTGAAGAATGCGAAAGAATGGGCCTGATGAGAGCAAATCCCAGACCTAACCTAGACCTAACATGAATTATTCTCTAAAATATTGATCGAACCAGGTTTAATTGACTGCTTCAGTGTTGTACTTCATTACTACGTGATGCAATCCAGAAAAAGCCCAGGATCTAGCCGTCAAGTATGAGAAATATGCGAAAGAATGAGCCTGATGAGAGCAGATCCCAGACCTAACCTAGACCTAACATGAAGTATTCTCTAAAATATTCATCAAAACCAGGTTTAATTGACAGTTTCAGTGTGGTACCACATTACTACGTGATCCAATCCAGAAATAGCCCAGGATCCAGCCATGAAGTATGAGAAATATGCGAAAGTATGAGCCTGATGAGGGCAAATCCTAGACCTAACCCAGACCTAACATGCGTTATCCTCTAAAATATTTAACAAGACCAGGTTTAATTGAATGTTTCAGTGTGGTACCACAATACTACGTGATCCAAACCAGTAAAAACCCAGGATCCGTTCAACAACTATGTGAACAATGCGAAAGTATGAGTCTGATGAGTGAAAATCGCCGGCCTAACCTAGACCTAACATGCGTTATCCTCTAATATATTTAACAAGACCAGGTTTAATTGAATGTTTCAGTGTGGTACCACATTACTACGTGATCCAAACCAGTAAAAACCCAGGATCCGTTCAACAAGTATGTGAAGAATGTGAAAGTATGAGTCTGATGAGTGAAAATCCCAGGCCTAACCTAGACCTAACATGCGTTATCCACAAAAATATTGATCGAAACCTGGTTTAATCGGCTGTTTCAGTGTGGTACCACATTACTATGTGATCCAAACCAGAAAATAACCCAGGATCTGTTCAACGAGTATGTGAAGGGGTGCGAAAGTATGAGTCTGATGAGGGCAAATCCCAGACCTATCCCAGACCTAACATGCGTTATCCTCTAAAATATATATCAAGACCAGGTTTAATTGATTGTTTCGGTGTGGTCCCACATTACTACGTGATCCAAACCAGAAAAAACCCAGGATCCGTTCAACAAGTATGTGAAGAATGCGAAAGTATGAGTCTGATGAGTGAAAATCCCAGGCCTAACCTAGACCTATCATGCGTTATCCTCAAAAATATTGATCGAAACCTGGTTTAATCGACTGTTTCAGTGTGGTACCACATTACTACGTGATCCAAACCAGAAAATAACCCAGGATCTGTTCAACGAGTATGTGAAGGGGTGCGAAAGTATGAGCCTGATGTGGGCAAATCCCAGACCTATCCCAGACCTAACTTGCGTTGTCCTCTAAGATATTGATGGAAACCAGGTTGAGTTGACTGTTTCAGTGTTGTACTTCATTACTACGTGATGCAATCCAGAAAAAGCCCCGGATCTAGCCATCAAGTATGAGAAATGTGGGAAAGAATGAGCCTGATGAGAGCAAATCCCAGACCTATAACAGACATAACTTGCGTTATCCTCTAAAATATTGATCGGAACCAGGTTTAATTGACTGTTTCAGTGTGGTACCACATTACTACGTGATCCAATCCAGAGATAGCCCATGATCTTGCCATGAAGTATGAGAAATATGCGAAAGTATGAGCCTGGCGAGGGCAAATCCTAGACCTAACCCAGACCTAACATGCGTTATCCTCTAAAATATTTATCAAGACCAGGTTTAATTGATTGTTTCAGTGTGGTCCCACATTACTACGTGATCCAAACCAGAAAAAACCCAGGATCCGTTCAACAAGTATGTGAAGAATGCGAAAGTATGAGTCTGATGAGTGAAAATCCCAGGCCTAACCTAAACCTAACATGCGTTATCCTCTAAAATATTGATCGAAAGCTGGTTTAATCGACTGTTTCAGTGTGGTACCACATTACTATGTGATCCAAACCAGAAAATAACCCAGGATCTGTTCAACGAGTATGTGAATTGTGCGAAAGTTTGAGTCTGATGAGGGCATATCCCAGACCTAACCTAGACCTAACTTTAGTTATCCTCTAAAATATTGATCGAAACCAGGTTTAATAGACTGTTTCAGTGTGGTACCACATTACTACGTGATCCAAACCAGAAAAAACCCAGGATCAGTTCAACAAGTATGTGGAAAACGCGATAGTATGAGCCTGATGAGGGCAAATCCTAAACCTAACCCAGACCTAACGTGCGCTATCCTCTAAAATATTGATCGAAACCAGGTTTAATTGACTGTTTCAGCGTGGTACCACATTACTACGTGATACAATCCAGAAATAGCCCAGGATCTAGCCATGAAGTATGAGAAATATGCGAAAGTATGAGCCTGATGAGGGCAAATCCTAGACGTAACCCGGACCTAACATACGTTATCCTCTAAAATATTTATCAAGCCCAGGTTTAATTGAATGTTTCAGTGTGGTACCACATTACTACGTGTACCAAACCGGAAAAAACCCAGGGTCCGTTCAACAAGTATGTGAAGAATGCGAAAGTATGAGTCTGATGAGTGAAAATCCCAGGCCTAACCTAGACCTAACATGCGTTATCCTCTAAAATATTGATCGATACCAGGTTTAATGGACTGTTTCAGTGTGGTACCACTTTACTACGTGATCCAAAGCAGAAAAAACCCAGGATCTGTTCAACAAGTATGTGAAAAACACGAAAGTATGAGCCTGATGAGGGCAAATCCTAGACCTAACCCAGACCTAACGTGCGCTATCCTCTAAAATATTGATCGAAACCAGGTTTAATTGACTGTTTCAGCGTGGTACGACATTACTACGTGATACAATGCAGAAATAGCCCAGGATCTAGCCATGAAGTATGAGAAATATGCGAAAGTATGAGCCTGATGAGGACAAATCCTAGACTTAACCCAGACCTAACATGCGTTATCCTCAAAAATATTTATCAAGACCAGGTTTAATGGACTGTTTCAGTGTGGTACCATATTACTGCGCGATCCAAACCAGAAAAAACCCAGGATCTGTTCAACAAGTATGTGAAAAATGCGATAGTATGAGCCTGATGAGGGCAAATCCTAGACCTAACCCAGACCTAACGTGCGCTATCCTCTAAAATATTGATCGAAACCAGGTTTAATCGACTGTTTCAGCGTGGTACCACATTACTACGTGATCCAATCCAGTAATAGCCCAGGATCCAGCCATGAAGTATGAGAAATATACGAATGTATGAGCCTGATCAGGGCAAATCCCAGACCTATCCCAGACCTAACATGCGGGATCCTCTAAAATATTCATCAAGACCAGGTTTAATTGATTGTTTCTGTGTGGTCCCACATTACTACGTGATCCAAACCAGAAAAAACCCAGGATCCGTTCAACAAGTATGAGAAGAATGCGAAAGTATGAGTCTGATGAGTGAAAATCCCAGGCCTAACCTAGACCTAACATGCGTTATCCTCTAAAATATTGATCGATACCAGGTTTAATGGACTGTTTCAGTGTGGTACCACTTTACTACGTGATCCAAAGCAGAAAAAACCCAGGATCTGTTCAACAAGTATGTGGAAAACGCGATAGTATGAGCCTGATGAGGGCAAATCCTAGACCTAACCCAGACCTAACGCGCGCTATCCTCTAAAATATTGATCGAAACCAGGTTTAATCGACTGTTTCAGCGTGGTACCACATTACTATGTGATACAATCCAGAAACAGCCCAGGATCTAGCCATGAAGTATGAGAAATATGCGAAAGTATGAGCCTGATGAGTGAAAATCCCCGGCCTAACCTAGACCTAACAACCGTTATCCTCAAAAATATTGATCCAAACCAGGTTTAATTGAGTGTTTCAGTGTTGTACTTCATTACAACGTGATGCAATCCAGGAAAAGCACAGGATCTAGCCATCTAGTATGAGAAATATGCGAAAGTATGAGTCTGATGAGTGAAAATCCCAGACCTAACCAAGACCTAACATGCGTTATCCTCAAAAATATTGATCGAAACCTGGTTTAATCGACTGTTTCAGTGTGGTACCACATTACTATGTGATCCAAACCAGAAAATAACCCAGGATCTGTTCAACGAGTATGTGAAGTGTGCGAAAGTATGCGTCTGATGAGGGCAAATCCGAGACCTATCCCAGACCTAACATGCGTTATCCTCTAAAATATTTATCAAGATCAGGTTTAATTGATTGTTTCAGTGTGGTCCCACACTACTACGTGATCCAAACCAGAAAAAACCCAGGATCTGTTCTACAAGTATGTGAAAAACGCGGAAAGTATGAGCCTGATGAGGGCAAATCCCAGACCTATCCCAGACCTAACTTGCGTTATCCTCTAAAATAATGATCGAAACCAGGTTTAATTGACCGTTTCAGTGTGGTACCACATTACTACGTGATCCAAACCAGAAAAAACCCAGGATCCGTTCAACAAGTATGTGAAGAATGCGAAAGTATGAGTCTGATCAGTGAAAATCTCAGGCCTTACCTAGACCTAACTTGCGTTGTCCTCTAAAATATTGATGAAAACCAGGTTTCATTGACTGTTTCAGTGTGGTACTACATTACTACGTGATGCAATCCAGAAAAAGCCCAGGATCTAGCCATCAAGTATGAGAAATATGCGAAAGAATGAGCCTGATGAGTGCAAATCCCAGACCTAACCTAGACCTAACATGCGTTATCCTCTAAAATATTGAGCGAAACCAGGTTTAATGAACTGTTTCAGTGTGGTCCCACATTAATACGTGATCCAAACCAGAAAAAACCCAGGATCCGTTCAACAAGTATGTGAAGAATGCGAAAGTATGAGTCTGATGAGTGAAAATCCCAGACCTAACCTAGGCCTAACATGCGTTATCCTCTAAAATATTGATTGAAACCAGGTTTAATTGACTGTTTCAGCGTGGTACCACATTACTACGTGATCCAAACCAGAAAAAACCCAGGATCTGTTCAACATGTATGAGAAATATGCGAAAGTATGAGTCTGATGAGGGCAAATCACAGACCTATCCCAGACCTAACTTGCGTTATCCTCTAAAATATTGATCGAAACCAGGTTTAATCGACTGTTTCAGTGTGGTACCACATTACTACGTGATCCAAACCAGAAAAAACCCAGGATCAGTTCAACAAGTATGTGAAAAACGCGAAAGTATGAGCCTGATGAGGGCAAATCCCAGACCTATCCCAGACCTAACTTGCGTTGTCCTCTAAGATATTGATGGAAACCAGGTTTAATTGACTGTTTCAGTGTTGTACTTCATTACTACGTGATGCAATCCAGAAAAAGCCCAGGATCTAGCCATCAAGTATGAGAAATATGCGAAAGAATGAGCCTGATGAGAGCAAATCCCAGACCTAACCTAGACCTAACATGAATTATTCTCTAAAATATTGATCGAAACCAGGTTTAATTGACTGTTTCAGTGTGGTACCATACTACTACGTGATCCAAACCAGAAAAAACCCAGGATCTGTTCAAAAAGTATGTGAAAAATGCGAAAGTTTGTGCCTGATCAGTGCAAATCCAAGACCTATCCCAGACCTAGCTTGCGTTGTCCATTAAGATATTGATGGAAACCAGGTTTAATGGACTGTTTCAGTGTGGTACCACATTACTACGTGATCTAATCCAGAAATAGCCCAGGATCTAGCCATGCAGTATGAGAAATATGCGAAAGTATGAGCCTGACGAGGGCAAATCCTAGACCTTACCCAGACCTAACATGCGTTATCCTCTAAAATATTTATCAAGACCAGGTTTAATTGATCGTTTCACTGTGGTTCCACATTACTACGTGATCCAAACCAGAAAAAACCCAGGATCTAGCCATGAAGTATGAGAAATATGCGAAAGTATGAGCCTGATGAGGGCAAATCCTAGACGTAACCCGGACCTAACATACGTTATCCTCTAAAATATTTATCAAGCCCAGGTTTAATTGAATGTTTCAGTGTGGTACCACATTACTACGTGTACCAAACCGGAAAAAACCCAGGGTCCGTTCAACAAGTATGTGAAGAATGCGAAAGTATGAGTCTGATGAGTGAAAATCCCAGGCCTAACCTAGACCTAACATGCGTTATCCTCTAAAATATTGATCGATACCAGGTTTAATGGACTGTTTCAGTGTGGTTCCACTTTACTACGTGATCCAAAGCAGAAAAAACCCAGGATCTGTTCAACAAGTATGTGAAAAACACGAAAGTATGAGCCTGATGAGGGCAAATCCTAGACCTAACCCAGACCTAACGTGCGCTATCCTCTAAAATATTGATCGAAACCAGGTTTAATTGACTGTTTCAGCGTGGTACGACATTACTACGTGATACAATGCAGAAATAGCCCAGGATCTAGCCATGAAGTATGAGAAATATGCGAAAGTATGAGCCTGATGAGGGCAAATCCTAGACTTAACCCAGACCTAACATGCGTTATCCTCAAAAATATTTATCAAGACCAGGTTTAACTGAATGTTTCAGTGTGGTACCATATTACTGCGCGATCCAAACTAGAAAAAACCCAGGATCTGTTCAACAAGTATGTGAAAAATGCGAAAGTATGACCCTGATGTGGGCAAATCCCAGACATATCCCAGACCTAACTTGCATTGTCCTCTAAAATATAGATCGAAACCAAGTTTAATTGACTGTTTCAGTGTGGTATCACATTACTACGTGATCCAATCCAGTAATAGCCCAGGATCCAGCCATGAAGTATGAGAAATATACGAATGTATGAGCCTGATCAGGGCAAATCCCAGACCTATCCCAGACCTAACTTGCGTTATCCTCTAAAATATTGATCGAAACCAGGTTTAATTGACTGTTTCTGTGTGGTACCACATTACTACGTGATACAATCCAGAAATAGCCCAGGATCTATCCATGAAGTAAGAGAAATATGCGAAGGTATGAGCCTGACGAGGGCAAATCCTAGACCTAACCCAGACCTAACATGCGGGATCCTCTAAAATATTTATTAAGATCAGGTTTAATTGATTGTTTCAGTGTGGTACCACATTACTACGTGATCCACACCAGAAAAAACCCAAAATCCGTTCAACAAATATGTGAAGAATGCGAAAGTATGAGTCTGATGAGTGAAAATCCCAGGCCTAACCTAGACCTAACATGCGTTGTCCTCTAAAATATTGATGAAAACCAGGTTTAATTGACTGTTTCAGTGTTGTACTTCATTACTACGTGATGCAATCCAGAGAAAGCCCAGGATCTAGCCGTCAAGTATGAGAAATATGCGAAAGAATGAGCCTGATGAGAGCAAATCCCAGACCTAACCTAGACCTAACATGAATTATTCTCTAAAATATTGATCGAAACCAGGTTTAATTGACTGTTTCAGTGTTGTACTTCATTACTACGTGATGCAATCCAGAAAAAGTCCAGGATCTAACCGTCAAGTATGAGAAATATGCGAAAGAATGAGCCTGATGAGAGCAAATCCCAGACCTAACCTAGACCTAACATGCGTTATCCTCTAAAATATTTATTAAGATCAGGTTTAATTGATTGTTTCAGTGTGGTACCACATTACTACGTGATCCACACCAGAAAAAACCCAAAATCCGTTCAACAAATATGTGAAGAATGCGAAAGTATGAGTCTGATGAGTGAAAATCCCAGGCCTAACCTAGACCTAACATGCGTTGTCCTCAATAATATTGATCGAAACCAGGTTTAATTGAGTGTTTCAGTGTTGTACTTCATTACAACGTGATGCAATCCAGGAAAAGCACAGGATCTAGCCATCTAGTATGAGAAATATGCGAAAGTATGAGTCTGATGAGTGAAAATCCCAGACCTAACCAAGACCTAACACGCGTTATCCTCAAAAATATTGATCGAAACCTGGTTTAATCGACTGTTTCAGTGTGGTACCACATTACTATGTGATCCAAACCAGAAAATAACCCAGGATCTGTTCAACGAGTATGTGAAGTGTGCGAAAGTATGCGTCTGATGAGGGCAAATCCCAGACCTATCCCAGACCTAACATGCGTTATCCTCTAAAATATTTATCAAGATCAGGTTTAATTGATTGTTTCAGTGTGGTCCCACACTACTACGTGATCCAAACCAGAAAAAACCCAGGATCTGTTCTACAAGTATGTGAAAAACGCGGAAAGTATGAGCCTGATGAGGGCAAATCCCAAACCTATCCCAGACCTAACTTGCGTTATCCTCTAAAATAATGATCGAAACCAGGTTTAATTGACCGTTTCAGTGTGGTACCACATTACTACGTGATCCAAACCAGAAAAAACCCAGGATCCGTTCAACAAGTATGTGAAGAATGCGAAAGTATGAGTCTGATCAGTGAAAATCTCAGGCCTTACCTAGACCTAACTTGCGTTGTCCTCTTAAATATTGATGAAAACCAGGTTTCATTGACTGTTTCAGTGTGGTACTACATTACTACGTGATGCAATCCAGAAAAAGCCCAGGATCTAGCCATCAAGTATGAGAAATATGCGAAAGAATGAGCCTGATGAGAGCAAATCCCAGACCTAACCTAGACCTAACATGCGTTATCCTCTAAAATAATGAGCGAAACCAGGTTTAATGAACTGTTTCAGTGTGGTCCCACATTAATACGTGATCCAAGCCAGAAAAAACCCAGGATCCGTTCAACAAGTATGTGAAGAATGCGATAGTATGAGTCTGATGAGTGAAAATCCCAGACCTAACCTAGACCTAACATGCGTTATCCTCTAAAATATTGATCCAAACCAGGTTTAATGGACTGTTTCAGTGTGGTACCATACTACTACGTGATCCAAACCAGAAAAAACCCAGGATCTGTTCAAAAAGTATGTGAAAAACGCGAAAGTTTGTGCCTGATCAGTGCAAATCCAAGACCTATCCCAGACCTAACTTGCGTTATCCTTTAAGATATTGATGGAAACCAGGTTTAATGGACTGTTTCAGTGTGGTACCACATTACTACGTGATCTAATCCAGAAATAGCCCAGGATCTAGCCATGAAGTATGAGAAATATGCGAAAGTATGAGCCTGACAAGGGCAAATCCTAGACCTTACCCAGACCTAACATGCGTTATCCTCTAAAATATTTATCAAGACCAGGTTTAATTGATTGTTTCACTGTGGTTCCACATTACTACGTGATCCAAACCAGAAAAAACCCAGGATCTGTTCAAGGAGTATGTGAAGTGTGCGAAAGTATGAGTCTGATGAGGGCAAATCCCCGACCTATCCCAGACCTAACATGCGTTATCCTCTAAAATATTTATCAAGACCAGGTTTAATTGATTGTTTCAGTGTGGTCCCACATTACTACGTGATCCAAACCAGAAAAAAACCATGATCCGTTCAACAAGTATGTGAAGAATGCGAAAGTATGAGTCTGTTGAGTGAAAATCCCAGACCTAACCAAGACCTAACATGCGTTATCCTCAAAAATATTGATCGAAACCTGGTTTAATCGACTGTTTCAGTGTGGTACCACATTACTATGTGATCCAAACCAGAAAATAACCCAGGATCTGTTCAACGAGTATGTGAAGTGTGCGAAAGTATGAGTCTGATGAGTGAAAATCCCAGACCTAACCTAGACCTAACATGCGTTAACCTCAAAAATATTGATCGAAACCTGGTTTAATCGACTGTTTCAATGTGGTACCACATTACTACGTGATCCAAACCAGAAAAAACCCAGGATCTGTTCAACGAGTATGTTAAGTGTGCGAAGGTATGAGTCTGATGAGGGCAAATCCCAGACCTATCCCAGACCTAAATAGCGTTATCCTCTAAAATATTTATCAAGACCAGGTTTAATTGATTGTTTCAGTGTGGACACACATTACTACGTGATCCAAACCAGAAAAAACCCAGGATCTGTTCAACGAGTATGTGAAGTGTGCGAAAGTATGGGTCTGATGAGGGCAAATCCCAGACCTATCCCAGATCTAAAATGCGTTATCCTCTAAAATATTTATCAAGACCAGGTTTAATTGATTGTTTCAGTGTGGACACACATTACTACGTGATCCGAACCAGAAAAAACCCAGGATCTGTTCAACAAGTGTGTGAAAAACGCGAAAGTATGAGCCTGATGAGGGCAAGTCCAAGACCTATCCCAGACCTAACTTGCGTTGTCCTCTAAGATATTGATGGAAACCAGGTTTAATTGACTGATTCAGTGTTGTAATTCATTACTACGTGATGCAATCCAGAAAAAGCCCAGGATCTAGCCATGAAGTATGAGAAATATGCGAAAGTATGAGCCTGATGAGGGCAAATCCTAGACCTAACCCATACCTAACATGCGTTATCCTCTAAAATATTGATTGCAACCAGGTTTAATGGACTGTTTCAGTGTGGTACTACTTTACTACGTGATCCAAAGCAGAAAAAACCCTCGATCAGGTCAACATGTATGTTAAAACTGCGAAAGTATGACCCTGATGAGAGCAAATCCCAGGACTAACCTAGACCTAACATGCGTTATCCTCAAAAATATTGATCGAAACCTGGTTTAATCGACTGTTTCAGTGTGGTACCACATTACTATGCGATCCAAACCAGAAAATAACCCAGGATCTGACAAACGAGTATGTGAAGTGTGCGAAAGTATGAGCCTGATGAGAGCAAATCCCAGACCTAACCTAGACCTAACATGAATTATTCTCTAAAATATTGATCGAAACCAGGTTTAATTGACTGTTTCAGTGTGGTACCACATTACTACGTGATCCAAACCAGAAAAAGCCCTCGATCAGTTCAACAAGTATGTGAAAAACGCGAAAGCATGAGCCTGATGAGGTCGAATCCCAGACCAATGCCAGACCTATCTTGCGTTATCCTCTAAAATATTGATCGAAACCAGGTTTAATTGACTGTTTCAGCGTGGTACCACATTACACCGTGATACAATCCAGAAACAGCCCAGGATCTAGCCATGAAGTATGAGAAATATGCGAAAGTATGAGCCTGATGAGGGCAAATCCTAGACCTAACCCATACCTAACATGCGTTATCCTCTAAAATATTGATTGCAACCAGGTTTAATGGACTGTTTCAGTGTGGTACCACTTTACTACGTGATCCAAAGCAGAAAAAACCCAGGATCTGTTCAACAAGTATGTGGAAAACGCGATAGTATGAGCCTGATGAGGGCAAATCCTAGACCTAACCCAGACCTAACGTGCGCTATCCTCTAAAATATTGATCGAAACCAGGTTTAATCGACTGATTCAGCGAGGTACCACATTACTATGTGATACAATCCAGAAACAGCCCAGGATCTAGCCATGAAGTATGAGAAATATGCGAAAGTATGAGCCTGATGAGTGAAAATCCCCGGCCTAACCTAGACCTAACAACCGTTATCCTCAAAAATATTGATCCAAACCAGGTTTAATGGACTGTTTCAGTGTGGTACCACCTTACTACGTGATCCAAAGCAGAAAAAACCCTCGATCAGGTCAACATGTATGTTAAAACTGCGAAAGTATGACCCTGATGAGAGCAAATCCCAGGCCTAACCTAGACCTAACATGCGTTGTCCTCTAAAATATTGATGAAAACCAGGTTTAATTGACTGTTTCAGTGTTGTACTTCATTACTACGTGATGCAATCCAGAGAAAGCCCAGGATCTAGCCGTCAAGTATGAGAAATATGCGAAAGAATGAGCCTGATGAGAGCAAATCCCAGACCTAACCTAGACCTAACATGAATTATTCTCTAAAATATTGATCGAAACCAGGTTTAATTGACTGTTTCAGTGTTGTACTTCATTACTACGTGATGCAATCCAGAAAAAGCCCAGGATCTAACCGTCAAGTATGAGAAATATGCGAAAGAATGAGCCTGATGAGAGCAAATCCCAGACCTAACCTAGACCTAACATGCGTTATCCTCTAAAATATTTATTAAGATCAGGTTTAATTGATTGTTTCAGTGTGGTACCACATTACTACGTGATCCACACCAGAAAAAACCCAAAATCCGTTCAACAAATATGTGAAGAATGCGAAAGTATGAGTCTGATGAGTGAAAATCCCAGGCCTAACCTAGACCTAACATGCGTTGTCCTCAATAATATTGATCGAAACCTGGTTTAATCGACTGTTTCAGTGTGGTACCACATTACTATGTGATCCAAACCAGAAAATAACCCAGGATCTGTTCAACGAGTATGTGAAGTGTGCGAAAGTATGCGTCTGATGAGGGCAAATCCCAGACCTATCCCAGACCTAACATGCGTTATCCTCTAAAATATTTATCAAGATCAGGTTTAATTGATTGTTTCAGTGTGGTCCCACACTACTACGTGATCCAAACCAGAAAAAACCCAGGATCTGTTCTACAAGTATGTGAAAAACGCGGAAAGTATGAGCCTGATGAGGGCAAATCCCAGACCTATCCCAGACCTAACTTGCGTTATCCTCTAAAATAATGATCGAAACCAGGTTTAATTGACCGTTTCAGTGTGGTACCACATTACTACGTGATCCAAACCAGAAAAAACCCAGGATCCGTTCAACAAGTATGTGAAGAATGCGAAAGTATGAGTCTGATCAGTGAAAATCTCAGGCCTTACCTAGACCTAACTTGCGTTGTCCTCTAAAATATTGATGAAAACCAGGTTTCATTGACTGTTTCAGTGTGGTACTACATTACTACGTGATGCAATCCAGAAAAAGCCCAGGATCTAGCCATCAAGTATGAGAAATATGCGAAAGAATGAGCCTGATGAGAGCAAATCCCAGACCTAACCTAGACCTAACATGCGTTATCCTCTAAAATATTGATTGAAACCAGGTTTAATTGACTGTTTCAGCGTGGTACCACATTACTACGTGATCCAAACCAGAAAAAACCCAGGATCTGTTCAACATGTATGAGAAATATGCGAAAGTATGAGCCTGATGAGAGCAAATCCCAGACCTAACCTAGACATCACATGAATTATTCTCTAAAATATTGATCGAAACCTGGTTTAATCGACTGTTTCAGTGTGGTACCACATTACTATGTGATCCAAACCAGAAAATAACCCAGGATCTGTTCAAGGAGTATGTGAAGTGTGCGAAAGTATGAGTCTGATGAGGGCAAATCCCCGACCTATCCCAGACCTAACATGCGTTATCCTCTAAAATATTTATCAAGACCAGGTTTAATTGATTGTTTCAGTGTGGTCCCACATTACTACGTGATCCAAACCAGAAAAAAACCATGATCCGTTCAACAAGTATGTGAAGAATGCGAAAGTATGAGTCTGTTGAGTGAAAATCCCAGACCTAACCAAGACCTAACATGCGTTATCCTCAAAAATATTGATCGAAACCTGGTTTAATCGACTGTTTCAGTGTGGTACCACATTACTATGTGATCCAAACCAGAAAATAACCCAGGATCTGTTCAACGAGTATGTGAAGTGTGCGAAAGTATGAGTCTGATGAGTGAAAATCGCAGACCTAACCTAGACCTAACATGCGTTAACCTCAAAAATATTGATCGAAACCTGGTTTAATCGACTGTTTCAATGTGGTACCACATTACTACGTGATCCAAACCAGAAAAAACCCAGGATCTGTTCAACGAGTATGTGAAGTGTGCGAAAGTATGGGTCTGATGAGGGCAAATCCCAGACCTATCCCAGACCTAAAATGCGTTATCCTCTAAAATATTTATCAAGACCAGGTTTAATTGATTGTTTCAGTGTGGACACACATTACTACGTGATCCGACCCAGAAAAAACCCAGGATCTGTTCAACAAGTGTGTGAAAAACGCGAAAGTATGAGCCTGATGAGGGCAAGTCCAAGACCTATCCCAGACCTAACTTGCGTTGTCCTCTAAGATATTGATGGAAACCAGGTTTAATTGACTGATTCAGTGTTGTAATTCATTACTACGTGATGCAATCCAGAAAAAGCCCAGGATCTAGCCATGAAGTATGAGAAATATGCGAAAGTATGAGCCTGATGAGGGCAAATCCTAGACCTAACCCATACCTAACATGCGTTATCCTCTAAAATATTGATTGCAACCAGGTTTAATGGACTGTTTCAGTGTGATACCACTTTACTACGTGATCCAAAGCAGAAAAAACCCTCGATCAGGTCAACATGTATGTTAAAACTGCGAAAGTATGACCCTGATGAGAGCAAATCCCAGGCCTAACCTAGACCTAACATGCGTTATCCTCAAAAATATTGATCGAAACCTGGTTTAATCGACTGTTTCAGTGTGGTACCACATTACTATGCGATCCAAACCAGAAAATAACCCAGGATCTGACAAACGAGTATGTGAAGTGTGCGAAAGAATGAGCCTGATGAGAGCAAATCCCAGACCTAACCTAGACCTAACATGAATTATTCTCTAAAATATTGATCGAAACCAGGTTTAATTGACTGTTTCAGTGTGGTACCACATTACTACGTGATCCAAACCAGAAAAAGCCCTCGATCAGTTCAACAAGTATGTGAAAAACGCGAAAGCATGAGCCTGATTCCCTCAGGGGCTGCCAGCCTTTCAGCTGCAGTACGGGCTTAACGAACCCGGGGTACCCGAGTCATACACACACCGTAAGCCTCCTGTTGGTCGTCACAACGACCCATTCACAATTCCCTATTGGTTTTGTGAATGGTACGTGACGGCAGGAGGAACGGGGGTCTTGGCTTAACCGCCTGGGCCACGAGTATGGCGACTCTATAAAATCGCCCTCCAATCCTAAGCTATGGTGCGCGGCGATGGGATGCATGGTTGGGGGAGAAGGCCCAATCCCAAGCGACCACCTCCGGGGAACCTGCCGAACCCCCGGAGTATTAGGCTTACCCGGGTAAGGCGGCTCTGCCCGGGTGGACCTTTATTTCCGACCATCTCGTGGGATTTTTATGGACACAGAAAATAAAATGGGGATGGGGCGGGTTTTGTCGGTTGGGGTGGACGGAGACGGGGTTGGGGTTAGGGTGGCGGCGCTCGCGCCCCACTCAGCGCCAGGTCCGGCTTCGTGGAGGGTGGAGGAGGACGACGAGACGGCGTCGGTCTCGTCCTTCTCCTCCAGCACGAGCCACATAGGCTCTAAGAGGAAGAGGACGGGGCAGGCCGTCGTCGAGGTGGGCGGGGCGATGAGCCCGTCGGTGAGGCTGAGTTGCCTCAGGGACGAGGTGACCGAGGAGATATCGGAGAGGATCTCCTCGTCCCTGAGGCGGGTGGAGAAAGTCGCCGCTGCCTGCGCCTTTAAGGGGCAGAAAAGCGGTGGCGCGGAGGCCCTGAAGGCCGCGGCGGAGGAAATGAGGGAGGCGGCGCGGGAGCTCAGAGGGCGGAACGCCCGTCTGCAGCTCCTGTTGGAGGAGGAGCGGCAGGGGAGGAGGAGGGCAGAGGCGCTGTGGAACAGCGCGGCCCTCCCTCCCATCCTCCCTCCTCCTCCACCGCCGCGTCCCTCGGCGGAGGTAAGTAAGCGGAGTGCGGCGGCAGTGGTGCGGGGCACCGCGGGACCCTCCACCCGCACTCCGCCCGTGAAGAAGTCCCCGTCCTCCTCAGAAGACGATCTTCTGAGGAGGATTGGGGACATGATTGATGGCAAGCTGGCCGCCTTCCGGGAGGAGCTCCTCGCCGGAAGAGCGGTCAGCAGGAAGGCGGTGCCTCCCCGACCTGTTCCGGTACAGTCGGGGAAGGCAAAGAAGGGCGGAGTGAAGGCTCCGCCCAGCGTTGCGGCACCAGGGCCCCGGGTCGCGACCCCCAAGGGGGGTGGTGTACCCGTGGTCGCGGTGGTCGCGTCCTCCACAGCACCCTCCCAAGGGGGGGTGGCGTGGAGTGAGGTGGTGGGGCGGAAGGCGAAGCGGGCGGCGAGGAAGGCCTCGCAACCGCAGCCTCCGCCTCCGCCGCCGGCGGCCAAGGCAAAGGCCGCGAAGGTCGGGAAGGCACGACCAGGTCGTCCCCCAAAAACGGCAGCGGTGACGCTGACCGTTGCGCAGGGGGGCGACCTGACCCTCGCGGAGGCGATGCGGCTCGCCAGGGAGAATATCTCCCTGGAAGCGCTGGGCATCGCCTCCGTGAGGGCGAAGAGGGCCGTGACCGGGGGTCTCTTGCTGGAGATCCCCGGTGCAGAAGGCGGCGCGAAGGCGGATCGTCTCGCCCAGAGGCTCCGGGAGCAGCTGGGCGAGCGAGGTGTCCGGGTCGCCCGGCCCACGAAGCGCACGGAGATGCGCGTTTGTGGGCTGGACGACTCGGTCAGCGCACAGGATGTGTCCCGTGCCCTTGCGAGGGCGGGGGACTGTCCTGTGGAGGACCTGCGGATCGGAGAGATCCGCAGGTCGCCCTCCGGCCTCGGGTCGGTGTGGGCCCGGTGCCCCCTCTCCGCCGCCCGTAAGGTGGCGGAATCCGGGAGGGTGTTGGTGGGGTGGGTTTCGGCGCGAGTGGAAATCCTCGCGCCGCGCCCGCTCCAGTGTCACCGCTGCCTCGAATTGGGGCACGTGAGGCAGTGGTGCACCTCGCCGGTGGACCGCAGCGGTCAGTGTTACCGCTGCGGTGCCAAAGAGCACCGTGCGAGCCAGTGCTCGGCGGCCCCCCACTGCCCGCTGTGTGCGGACATGGGGCGGCCAGCCGATCACAGGGTGGGGAGCAAGAAGTGCTCCCCCCCTCCCGGAAGGAGAGGAAGAGGCGGGCTGCACCGGCTCCGGTGCCGAGGGCGGTGGCATCGTCCTCCATGGAGGTGGACGGTGCTACGGGGACGGACGGCCGGGAGGAGGCTGGCGCGGGCATTAATTAATGCCGCCCCGCCTCCTCCTCCAGGCCAACCTCAACCACTGCCGCGCGGCACAGGACTTGATGTCCCAAGTCCTCGCGGAGTGGGGGGTTGGCCTGGCGGTCGCCGCCGAGCCGTACCGCGTCCCTGATCACCCTCATTGGGTGGGCGACGCGGACGGCTTGGTGGCGACGGTATGGGGAGGGGGCGACGGGTCCCCACCGTTCTCCTTGTTGGAGCGCGGTCGGGGATTCGTCGCCGTGGACTGGGGGGGAGTCGCTGTGGTGGGGTGCTACATTTCGCCCCGTAGCGGTCACGCTGCGTTCGAGCTGTACTTGGCCGAGGTCGCGGCATGCGTGCAGCGCTACGCGGCCCGGCCGGTGCTGGTCCTGGGGGATTTTAATGCCAAGTCGGTGGCTTGGGGATCCCCCAGGACCTCCGTTCGCGGCGGGATCCTGGGCGATTGGGCGGCGGGGCTCGACCTCCGGGTATTGAACCGGGGGTCGGAGCACACATGCGTGCGGCGATATGGGGGGTCCATCGTGGATGTTGGATTCGCGACCCCCAACGCCGTGCGCATGGTGTCGGGTTGGCACGTGGTCGCGGGGGCAGAGACATTCTCCGATCACCGGTACATCCGGATGGAGGTCTCTGCCGCCGCGAGTGCATCCCGACACGGCCGCCTGCGTGGCACCCCACCACGCCGCTGGGCGCTTCGGCGCCTGGACAAGGACGCCCTGATGGCAGCTGCCCTCGCTGCAACTTGGCCGCAGGGAGCGGCCGAGTTGCCGAGCATAGAGGAGGAGGTCGCCCGGCTCGGAGCATTGGTCGCGGGTATTTGCGACGCGGCGATGCCTCGGGTCGGGCGGGCTTCTCCTCGCCGGGCGGTGTACTGGTGGTCGGACGCGATCGCGGAGTTGCGAGTCGCGACTGTCCGCGCCCGACGCCAGTACACCCGCGCGCGCCGTCGTCAACGTACAGGCGACGGCGTGGCGCGAGCGAGGGCATCTGATGACCTGTATGGAGCATACCGCGTGGCGCGGGTTGCTCTGCAGGTCGCCATCAAACGGGCCAAGACCCAGGCATGGAAGGAGCTCCTCCAGACCCTTGATGACGATCCATGGGGGCGCCCATATAAGTTGGTGCTGAATAAGCTCCGCCCGTGGGCGCCCCCCGTCACCGAGGGTCTTGACCCCCGGCTGCTGGAGGACGTGGTCAATACACTCTTCCCAATTGGGGAGAGGGGACCGCGTCCTCTGGCGGCGGCGGCTGTCCCAGTGGAGTGGACGGCCGAGCTGGGGGTCACGCAGGAGGAGCTGGCAGCGGCCATCAGACGGCTCGGGGTTCGTAACACGGCCCCGGGTCCGGATGGTGTGCCCGGCCGGGTTTGGGTCTTGACCCAGGGCGTCCTTGGGGCCGACCTCAGGCGGTTGTTCGACCGCTGCCTGAGGGACGGGCGATTCCCCCCCAGTTGGAAGGTGGCGAGGATGGTCCTCCTCCGGAAGGAGGGTCGGCCCGCGGAGTCTCCTTCCGCATACCGGCCCATTTGTCTCCTCGACGAGGTGGGCAAGCTCTTCGAGCGTGTGATTGCTGCCCGCCTCGTCGAGCACCTGTCGCGGGGTGATCCCGGTCTGGCCGACTGCCAGTTCGGTTTCCGGGGGGGCCGATCGACTATCGACGCGATAGGTCGTGTGAGGGCCCTCTCGGAGGCGGCCGTCTCCCGGGGAGGGGTGGCATTGGCAATATCCTTGGATATTGCCAATGCCTTTAACACCCTCCCCTGGGAAGAGATAAGGAGGGGACTCGAATATCATCGAGTCCCCCCTTGTCTCAGGGCGGTCGTCGGGGATTATCTCCGCGGCAGGTGGATCGAGTATCCGGGCCGGGATGGTGATATGCGGAGGGAGGTGTACTGCGGTGTTCCGCAGGGGTCGGTCCTCGGGCCACTCCTGTGGAACATCGCGTACGACTCGGTGTTGCGGGCCGGCCTCCCCGACGGCGTCAGCACGGTGTGTTATGCGGATGACACACTGGTGCTGGCCGTCGGGGCGCACTGGGGGAGGGCCATGCGTCGCGCGGAGGAGGGGTCGCAACGCGTCGTCGACCGGATCAGGGGGATGGGGATGACGGTGGCGGTCCATAAGACCGAGGTGATTGCGTTTCATTCACCTCGGCAGGATCCGCCACCCCCTCTGATTCGGGTGGGTGGGGCTGACATCGAGGTGAAGCCCCAGATCAGGTATCTGGGGCTGATCCTCGATAGCCACTGGCGTTTCGAGAAGCATTTCCGCTGCCTGGTCCCCCGGTTGGAAAGGATGGTTGCGGCTCTGGGCCGGATCCTGCCCAACCTGGGGGGCCCGGCGGGCCGAGTTCGTCGCCTCTATGTGGCAATGGTCCAGTCGGTGGCCCTATACGGGGCCCCCGTCTGGGCGGACGACCTGGCTGCCTCCCGGCGCAGCATGACTATGCTGCGTCGGGTGCAGAGGCGCATGGCGCTCAGGGTCGTCCGCGGGTATCGGACCATGTCACATGAGGCGGCGACGGTTCTAGCGGGGATGCCGCCCATGGACCTGCTCGCGCGGTCGCACGCGGTGATGTACCGGCACCGCGTCGACCGTCGCGCGGGGGTGGGGGCGGTCCCGGGCGGGCAGGAACCTGCTTGGGGCGATTTGAAGCGCCAGGCCCGGCAGTCCGTGTTGCTCGCGTGGCAGGAGCGGCTGGCTCTGCCAACCGCGGGGCACCGGACTGTAGGGGCTGTTCGGCCACTCCTGAAGGAGTGGCTGGACAGAGGCCATGGCAGCCTCACCTACCGGCTGGCACAGGTGTTTTCCGGGCATGGCAGCTTCGGAAGATACCTGTGCCGGATAGGGAAGGAGCCGACGGCGCGTTGCTGCCACTGCGACGCTGAGCAGGACACGGCGGATCATACTCTGGAGGTATGCCCCGCGTGGGAGGGGGAGCGCCGTGTCCTGGTCGGCGTCGTCGGGCGGGATGTCTCGCTGCCGGGCGTGGTGCGCGCCATGCTCGGCAGCGAGGAGAAGTGGAGGGCCGTGGCCTCCTTCTGCGAGAACGTAATGTTGCAGAAGGAGGCCGCGGGGAGGGAGCGCGAGCTTCAGCGGCGCGCTGAAGCTCGCGCTCGTGCGGTGGCCCGAGGTCGTCGCCCGGTCGCGAGGCGTCGCGGGCGGCCGCCTCGGCGTGGCGGATGACCTAGGCTGGGAGGGGGGTTCTGAGGGGACCCTCCTCCCGCCAGGCGGCGCCGGGTCGGACCGGTTGGGGGTAGGAGTGCCTCCCCCTACCGGTCCGACGCAAGGGGAGGTACCCTCGGCGGTCTGGTGCGGCCATGAACGCCCGGCCGCCGAGGGGTGGAAACGGGGTCGCGGGCGGTTGCGAGTTGGGGCTCGCAGCCGCCACTAACCGCGGCCCCGGGACGGATAGCGGCGGGATGGAGTGGCCCCGTCCCGCCGCTATGAGGCAGTGTGTCTACTGGGGGGACCGATTGTCCCCCCGGGGGATGGGCGCGAATGCGCGGGCACGGGGAGGATACCGGCAGAATGCTTCGAGCGATTCCCGGTATCCTCCTAAAGCGTGCCGAAGGGTCACCGTGGGGTTTTTAGTGGGTAGGTCCCGCGCCTGTCGTTGTACGGGCGCGGGGAATCCCACACACCCCTCCCACCTCTCCCCAAGGAGGTGGGAGGGAGTCTTTCGAAGATTTTCCCCACGACAAAAAAAAAAAAAAAAAAAAAAAGCATGAGCCTGATGAGGTCGAATCCCAGACCAATGCCAGACCTATCTTGCGTTATCCTCTAAAATATTGATCGAAACCAGGTTTAATTGACTGTTTCAGCGTGGTACCACATTACACCGTGATACAATCCAGAAACAGCCCAGGATCTAGCCATGAAGTATGAGAAATATGCGAAAGTATGAGCCTGATGAGGGCAAATCCTAGACCTAACCCATACCTAACATGCGTTATCCTCTAAAATATTGATTGCAACCAGGTTTAATGGACTGTTTCTGTGTGGTACCACTTTACTACGTGATCCAAAGCAGAAAAAACCCTCGATCAGTTCAACAAGTATGTGAAAAACGCGAAAGCATGAGCCTGATGAGGTCGAATCCCAGACCAATGCCAGACCTATCTTGCGTTATCCTCTAAAATATTGATCGAAACCAGGTTTAATTGACTGTTCCAGCGTGGTACCACATTACACCGTGATACAATCCAGAAACAGCCCAGGATCTAGCCATGAAGTATGAGAAATATGCGAAAGTATGAGCCTGATGAGGGCAAATCCTAGACTTAACCCAGACCTAACATGCGTTATCCTCAAAAATATTTATCAAGACCAGGTTTAACTGAAGGTTTCAGTGTGGTACCACATTACTACGTGATCCATACAAGAAAAAACCCAGGATCTGTTCAACAAGTATGTGAGAAATGCGAAAGCATGAGTCTGATGAGGGCAAATGCCAGGCCTAACCTAGACATAACTTTCGTTATCCTCTAAAATAGTGATCGAAACCAGGTTTAGTGGGCTGTTTCAGTGTGGTACCATATTACTGCGCGATCCAAACCAGAAAAAACCCAGGATCTGTTCAACAAGTATGTGAAAAATGCGAAAGTATGACCCTGATGTGGGCAAATCCCAGACCTATCCCAGACCTAACTTGCATTGTCCTGTAAAATATTGATCGAAACCAAGTTTAATTGACTGTTTCAGTGTGGTATCACATTACTACGTGATCCAAACCAGAAAAAGCCCGCGATCAGTTCAACAAGTATGTGAAAAACGCGAAAGTATGAGCCTGATGAGGTCGAATCCCAGACCAATGCCAGACCTATCTTGCGTTATCCTCTAAAATATTGATCGAAACCAGGTTTAATTGACTGTTTCAGCGTGGTACCACATTACTACGTGTACCAAACCGGAAAAAACCCAGGGTCCGTTCAACAAGTAAGTGAAGAATGCGAAAGTATGAGTCTGATGAGTGAAAATCCCAGGCCTAACCTAGACCTAACATGCGTTATCCTCTAAAATATTGATCGATACCAGGTTTAATGGACTGTTTCAGTGTGGTACCACTTTACTACGTGATCCAAAGCAGAAAAAACCCAGGATCTGTTCAACAAGTATGTGAAAAACGCGAAAGTATGAGTCTGATGAGTGAAAATCCCAGGCCTAACCTAGACCTAACATGCGTTATCCTCAAAAATATTGATCGAAACATGGTTTAATCGACTGTTTCAGTGTGGTACCACATTACTATGCGATCCAAACCAGAAAATATCCCAGGATCTGACAAACGAGTATGTGAAGTGTGCGAAAGTATGAGCCTGATGAGAGCAAATCCCAGACCTAACCCAGACCTAACATGCGTTATCCTCAAAAATATTTATCAAGACCAGGTTTAACTGAATGTTTCAGTGTGGTACCACATTACTACGTGATCCATACACGAAAAAACCCAGGATCTGTCCAACAAGTATGTGAGAAATGCGAAAGCATGAGTCTGATGAGGGCAAATCCCAGGCCTAACCTAGACATAACTTTCGTTATCCTCTAAAATATTGATCGAAACCAGGTTTAGTGGGCTGTTTCAGTGTGGTACCATATTACTGCGCGATCCAAACCAGAAAAAACCCAGGATCTGTTCAACAAGTATGTGAAAAATGCGAAAGTATGACCCTGATGTGGGCAAATCCCAGACCTATCCCAGACCTAACTTGCATTGTCCTCTAAAATATTGATCGAAACCAGGTTTAATTGACTGTTTCAGTGTGGTATCACATTACTACGTGATCCAATCCAGTAATAGCCCAGGATCCAGCCATGAAGTATGAGAAATATACGAACGTATGAGCCTGATGAGGGCAAATCCCAGACCTATCCCATACCTAACTTGCGTTATCCTCTAAAATATTGATCGAAACCAGGTTTAATTGACTGTTTCTGTGTGGTACCACATTACCACGTGATACAATCCAGAAATAGCCCAGGATCTATCCATGAAGTATGAGAAATATACGAAAGTATGAGCCTGATGAGGGCAAATCCCAGACCTATCCCATACCTAACTTGCGTTATCCTCTAAAATATTGATCGAAACCAGGTTTAATTGACTGTTTCAGTGTGGTACCACATTACTACGTGATCCAATCTAGAAATAGCCCAGGATCTAGCCATGAAGTATGAGAAATATGCGAAAGTATGAGCCTGACGAGAGCAAATCCTAGACCTAACCCAGACCTAACATGCGTTATCCTCAAAAATATTGATCGAAACCAGGTTTAATCGACTGTTTCAGTGTGGTACCACACTACTACGTGACCCAAACCAGAAAAATCCCAGGATCTGTTCAACAAGTATCTGAAAAACGCGAAAGTATGAGCCTGATGAGGGCAAACCCCAGACCTATCCCAGACCTAACTTGCGTTATCCTCTAAAATATGGATCGAAACCTGGTTTAATCGACTGTTTCAGTGTGGTACCACATTACTACGTGATCCAATCCAGAAAGAGCCCAGGATCTAGCCATCAAGTATGAGTAATATGCGAAAGAATGAGCCTGATGAGAGTAAATCCCAGACCAAACCTAGACCTAACATGAATTATTCTCTAAAATATTGATCCAAACCAGGTTTAATGGACTGTTTCTGTGTGGTACCACACTACTACGTGATCCAAACCAGAAAAAACCCAGGATCTGTTCAACAAGTATGTGAAAAACGCGAAAGTATGAGCCTGATGAGGGCAAATCCCAGACCTATCCCAGACCAAACTTGCGTTGTCCTCTAAGATATTGATGGAAACCAGGTTTATTTCACTGTTTCAGTGTGGTCCCACATTACTACGTGATGCAAACCAGAAAAAACCCAGGATCAGTTCAACAAGTATGTGAAACACGCGAAAGTATGAGCCTGATTAGGGCGAATCCCAGACCTATCCCAGACCTAACTTGCGTTATCCTCTAAAATATTGATCGAAACCTGGTTTAATCGACTGTTTCAGTGTGGTACCACATTACTACGTGATCCAATCCAGAAAGAGCCCTGGATCTAGCCATCAAGTTTGGGTAATATGCGAAAGAATGAGCCTGATGAGAGTAAATCCCAGACCTAACCTAGACCTAACATGAATTATCCTCTAAAATATTGATCGAAACCAGGTTTAATCGACTGTTTCAGCGTGGTACCACATTACTACGTGATACAATCCAGAAACAGCCCAGGATCTAGCCATGAAGTATGAGAAATATGCGAAAGTATGAGCCTGATGAGGGCAAATCCTAGACCTAACCCAAACCTAACATGCGTTATCCTCTAAAATATTTATCAAGACCAGGTTTAATTGATTGTTTCAGTGTGGTACCACATTACTACTTGAACCAAACCAGAAAAAACCCAGGATCCGTTCAACAAGTATGTTAAAACTGCGACAGTATGACCCTGATGAGGGCATATCCCAGGCCTAACCTAGACCTAACATGCGTTGTCCTCTAAAATATTGATGGAAACCAGGTTTAATTGACTGTTTCAGTGTTGTACTTCATTACTACGTGATGCAATCCAGAAAAAGCCCAGGATCTAGCCATGAAGTATGAGAAATATGCGAAAGTAAGAGCCTGATGAGGGCAAATCCTAGACCTATCCCAGACCTAACTTGCGTTATCCTCTAAAATATTGATCGAAACCAGGTTTAATTGACTGTTTCAGCGTGGTACCACATTACTACGTGATACAATCCAGAAACAGCCCAGGATCTAGCCATGAAGTATGAGAAATATGCGAAAGTATGAGCCTGATGAGGGCAAATCCTAGACTTAACCCAGACCTAAAATGCGTTATCCTCTAAAATATTTATCAAGACCAGGTTTAATTGATTGTTTCAGTGTGGTACCACATTACTACGTGATTCAAACCAGAAAAAACCCAGGATCTAGCCATCAAGTTTGAGAAATATGCGAAAGAATGAGCCTGATAGGGGCAAATCCTAGACCTAACCCAGACCTAACATGCGTTATCCTCTAAAATATTGATCGAAACCAGGTTTAATTGACTGTTTCAGTGTGGTCCCACATTACTACGTGATCCAAACCAGAAAAAACCCAGGTTCCGTTCAACAAGTATGTGAAGAATGCGAAAGTATGAGTCTGACGAGTGAAAATCCCTGGCCTAACCTAGACCTAACATGCGTTATCCTAAGTAATATTGATCGAATACCAGGTTTAATCGACTGTTTCAGTGTGGTACCACATTACTGTATGATCCAAACCAGAAAATAACCCAGGATCTGTTCAACGGGTATGTGAAGGGCGCGAAAGTATGTGTCTGATGAGGTCAAATCCCAGACCTATCCCAGACCTAACTTGCGTTATCCTCTAATATATTGATCGAAACCAGGTTTAATCGACTGTTTCAGTGTGGTACCACATTACTACGTGATCCAAACCAGGAAAAAGCCAGGATCAGTTCAACAAGTATGTGAAACACGCGAAAGTATGAGCCTGATTAGGGCGAATCCCAGACCTATCCCAGACCTAACTTGCGTTATCCTCTAAAATATTGATCGAAACCAGGTTTAATTGACTGTTTCAGTGTGGTACCACATTACTACGTGATCCAATCTAGAAATAGCCCAGGATCTAGCCATGAAGTATGAGAAATATGCGAAAGTATGAGCCTGACGAGAGCAAATCTTAGACCTAACCCAGACCTAACATGCGTTATCCTCAAAAATATTGATCGAAACCAGGTTTAATCGACTGTTTCAGTGTGGTACCACACTACTACGTGATCCAAACCAGAAAAAACCTAGGATCTGTTCAACAAGTATGTGAAAAACGCGAAAGTATGAGCCTGATGAGGGCAAATCCCAGACCTATCCCAGACCAAACTTGCGTTGTCCTCTAAGATATTGATGGAAACCAGGTTTATTTCACTGTTTCAGTGTGGTCCCACATTACTACGTGATCCAAACCAGAAAAAACCCAGGATCAGTTCAACAAGTATGTGAAACACGCGAAAGTATGAGCCTGATTAGGGCGAATCCCAGACCTATCCCAGACCTAACTTGCGTTATCCTCTAAAATATTGATCGAAACCTGGTTTAATCGACTGTTTCAGTGTGGTACCACATTACTACGTGATCCAATCCAGAAAGAGCCCTGGATCTAGCCATCAAGTTTGGGTAATATGCGAAAGAATGAGCCTGATGAGAGTAAATCCCAGACCTAACCTAGACCTAACATGAATTATTCTCTAAAATATTGATCGAAACCAGGTTTAATTGACTGTTTCAGTGTGGTCCCACATTACTACGTGATCCAAACCAGAAAAAACCCAGGATCCGTTCAACAAGTATGTGAAGAATGCGAAAGTATGAGTCTGATGAGTGAAAATCCCAGGCCTAACCTAGACCTAACATGCGTTATCCTCAATAATATTGATCGAAACCAGGTTTAATCGACTGTGTCAGTGTGGTACCACATTACTACGTGATCCAAACCAGAAAAAAACCCAGGATATGATCAACGATTATGTCAAGTGTGCGAAAGTATGAGTCTGATGAGGGCAAATCCCAGACCTATCCCAGACTTAACTTGCGTTATCCTCTAAAATATTGATCGAAACCAGGTTTAATCGACTGTTTCAGCGTGGTACCACATTACTACGTGATACAATCCAGAAACAGCCCAGGATCTAGCCATGAAGTATGAGAAATATGCGAAAGTATGAGCCTGATGAGGGCAAATCCTAGACCTATCCCAGACCTAAAATGCGTTATCCTCTAAAATATTTATCAAGACCAGGTTTAATTGATTGTTTCAGTGTGGTACCACATTACTACGTGATCCAAACCAGAAAAAACCCAGGATCTAGCCATCAAGTTTGAGAAATATGCGAAAGAATGAGCCTGATGGGGGCAAATCCTAGACCTAACCCAGACCTAACATGCGTTATCCTCTAAAATATTGATCGAAACCAGGTTTAATTGACTGTTTCAGTGTGGTCCCACATTACTACGTGATCCAAACCAGAAAAAACCCAGGATCCGTTCAACAAGTATGTGAAGAATGCGAAAGTATGAGTCTGATGAGAGAAAATCCTAGACCTAACCCAGACCTAACATGAATTATTCTCTAAAATATTGATCGACACCAGGTTTAATTGACTGTTTCAGTGTGGTACTACATTACTACGTGATCCAATCCAGAAATAGCCCAGGATTTAGCCATGAAGTATTAGAAATATGCGAAAGTAAGAGCCTAATGAGGGCCATTCCCAGACCTATCCCAGACCTAACTTGCGTTATCCTCTAAAATATTGATCCAAACCAGGTTTAATGGACTGTTTCAGTGTGGTACCACACTACTACGTGATCCAAACCAGAAAAAACCCAGGATCCGTTCAAGAAGTATATGAAGAATGCGAAAGTATGAGTCTGATGAGAGCAAATCCTAGACCTAACCCAGACCTAACATGCGTTATCCTATAAAATATTTATCAAGACCAGGTTTAATTGAATGTTTCAGTGTGCTACCACATTACTACGTGATGCAATCCAGAAAAAGCCCAGGATCTAGCCATCAAGTATGAGAAATATGCGAAAGAATGAGCCTGATGAGAGCAAATCCCAGACCTAACCTAGACCTAACATGAATTATTCTCTAAAATATTGATCGACACCAGGTTTAATTGACTGTTTCAGTGTGGTACTACATTACTACGTGATGCAATCCAGAAAAAGCCCAGGATCTAGCCATCAAGAATGAGAAATATGCGAAAGAATGAGCCTGATGAGAGCAAATCCCAGACCTAACCTAGACCTAACATGCGTTATTCTCTAAAATATTGAGCGAAACCAGGTTTAATGGACTGTTTCAGTGTGGTACCACACTACTACGTGATCCAAACCAGAAAAAACCCAGGATCCGTTCAAGAAGTATATGAAGAATGCGAAAGTATGAGTCTGATGAGAGCAAATCCTAGACCTAACCCAGACCTAACATGCGTTATCCTATAAAATATTTATCAAGACCAGGTTTAATTGAATGTTTCAGTGTGCTACCACATTACTACGTGATGCAATCCAGAAAAAGCCCAGGATCTAGCCATCAAGTATGAGAAATATGCGAAAGAATGAGCCTGATGAGAGCAAATCCCAGACCTAACCTAGACCTAACATGAATTATTCTCTAAAATATTGATCGACACCAGGTTTAATTGACTGTTTCAGTGTGGTACTACATTACTACGTGATGCAATCCAGAAAAAGCCCAGGATCTAGCCATCAAGAATGAGAAATATGCGAAAGAATGAGCCTGATGAGAGCAAATCCCAGACCTAACCCAGACCTAACATGCGTTATCCTCAAAAATATTTATCAAGACCAGGTTTAACTGAATGTTTCAGTGTGGTACCACATTACTACGTGATCCATACACGAAAAAACCCAGGATCTGTCCAACAAGTATGTGAGAAATGCGAAAGCATGAGTCTGATGAGGGCAAATCCCAGGCCTAACCTAGACATAACTTTCGTTATCCTCTAAAATATTGATCGAAACCAGGTTTAGTGGGCTGTTTCAGTGTGGTACCATATTACTGCGCGATCCAAACCAGAAAAAACCCAGGATCTGTTCAACAAGTATGTGAAAAATGCGAAAGTATGACCCTGATGTGGGCAAATCCCAGACCTATCCCAGACCTAACTTGCATTGTCCTCTAAAATATTGATCGAAACCAGGTTTAATTGACTGTTTCAGTGTGGTATCACATTACTACGTGATCCAATCCAGTAATAGCCCAGGATCCAGCCATGAAGTATGAGAAATATACGAACGTATGAGCCTGATGAGGGCAAATCCCAGACCTATCCCATACCTAACTTGCGTTATCCTCTAAAATATTGATCGAAACCAGGTTTAATTGACTGTTTCTGTGTGGTACCACATTACCACGTGATACAATCCAGAAATAGCCCAGGATCTATCCATGAAGTATGAGAAATATACGAAAGTATGAGCCTGATGAGGGCAAATCCCAGACCTATCCCATACCTAACTTGCGTTATCCTCTAAAATATTGATCGAAACCAGGTTTAATTGACTGTTTCAGTGTGGTACCACATTACTACGTGATCCAATCTAGAAATAGCCCAGGATCTAGCCATGAAGTATGAGAAATATGCGAAAGTATGAGCCTGACGAGAGCAAATCCTAGACCTAACCCAGACCTAACATGCGTTATCCTCAAAAATATTGATCGAAACCAGGTTTAATCGACTGTTTCAGTGTGGTACCACACTACTACGTGACCCAAACCAGAAAAATCCCAGGATCTGTTCAACAAGTATCTGAAAAACGCGAAAGTATGAGCCTGATGAGGGCAAACCCCAGACCTATCCCAGACCTAACTTGCGTTATCCTCTAAAATATGGATCGAAACCTGGTTTAATCGACTGTTTCAGTGTGGTACCACATTACTACGTGATCCAATCCAGAAAGAGCCCAGGATCTAGCCATCAAGTATGAGTAATATGCGAAAGAATGAGCCTGATGAGAGTAAATCCCAGACCAAACCTAGACCTAACATGAATTATTCTCTAAAATATTGATCCAAACCAGGTTTAATGGACTGTTTCTGTGTGGTACCACACTACTACGTGATCCAAACCAGAAAAAACCCAGGATCTGTTCAACAAGTATGTGAAAAACGCGAAAGTATGAGCCTGATGAGGGCAAATCCCAGACCTATCCCAGACCAAACTTGCGTTGTCCTCTAAGATATTGATGGAAACCAGGTTTATTTCACTGTTTCAGTGTGGTCCCACATTACTACGTGATGCAAACCAGAAAAAACCCAGGATCAGTTCAACAAGTATGTGAAACACGCGAAAGTATGAGCCTGATTAGGGCGAATCCCAGACCTATCCCAGACCTAACTTGCGTTATCCTCTAAAATATTGATCGAAACCTGGTTTAATCGACTGTTTCAGTGTGGTACCACATTACTACGTGATCCAATCCAGAAAGAGCCCTGGATCTAGCCATCAAGTTTGGGTAATATGCGAAAGAATGAGCCTGATGAGAGTAAATCCCAGACCTAACCTAGACCTAACATGAATTATCCTCTAAAATATTGATCGAAACCAGGTTTAATCGACTGTTTCAGCGTGGTACCACATTACTACGTGATACAATCCAGAAACAGCCCAGGATCTAGCCATGAAGTATGAGAAATATGCGAAAGTATGAGCCTGATGAGGGCAAATCCTAGACCTAACCCAAACCTAACATGCGTTATCCTCTAAAATATTTATCAAGACCAGGTTTAATTGATTGTTTCAGTGTGGTACCACATTACTACGTGAACCAAACCAGAAAAAACCCAGGATCCGTTCAACAAGTATGTTAAAACTGCGACAGTATGACCCTGATGAGGGCATATCCCAGGCCTAACCTAGACCTAACATGCGTTGTCCTCTAAAATATTGATGGAAACCAGGTTTAATTGACTGTTTCAGTGTTGTACTTCATTACTACGTGATGCAATCCAGAAAAAGCCCAGGATCTAGCCATGAAGTATGAGAAATATGCGAAAGTAAGAGCCTGATGAGGGCAAATCCTAGACCTATCCCAGACCTAACTTGCGTTATCCTCTAAAATATTGATCGAAACCAGGTTTAATTGACTGTTTCAGCGTGGTACCACATTACTACGTGATACAATCCAGAAACAGCCCAGGATCTAGCCATGAAGTATGAGAAATATGCGAAAGTATGAGCCTGATGAGGGCAAATCCTAGACTTAACCCAGACCTAAAATGCGTTATCCTCTAAAATATTTATCAAGACCAGGTTTAATTGATTGTTTCAGTGTGGTACCACATTACTACGTGATTCAAACCAGAAAAAACCCAGGATCTAGCCATCAAGTTTGAGAAATATGCGAAAGAATGAGCCTGATAGGGGCAAATCCTAGACCTAACCCAGACCTAACATGCGTTATCCTCTAAAATATTGATCGAAACCAGGTTTAATTGACTGTTTCAGTGTGGTCCCACATTACTACGTGATCCAAACCAGAAAAAACCCAGGTTCCGTTCAACAAGTATGTGAAGAATGCGAAAGTATGAGTCTGACGAGTGAAAATCCCTGGCCTAACCTAGACCTAACATGCGTTATCCTAAGTAATATTGATCGAATACCAGGTTTAATCGACTGTTTCAGTGTGGTACCACATTACTGTATGATCCAAACCAGAAAATAACCCAGGATCTGTTCAACGGGTATGTGAAGGGCGCGAAAGTATGTGTCTGATGAGGTCAAATCCCAGACCTATCCCAGACCTAACTTGCGTTATCCTCTAATATATTGATCGAAACCAGGTTTAATCGACTGTTTCAGTGTGGTACCACATTACTACGTGATCCAAACCAGGAAAAAGCCAGGATCAGTTCAACAAGTATGTGAAACACGCGAAAGTATGAGCCTGATTAGGGCGAATCCCAGACCTATCCCAGACCTAACTTGCGTTATCCTCTAAAATATTGATCGAAACCAGGTTTAATTGACTGTTTCAGTGTGGTACCACATTACTACGTGATCCAATCTAGAAATAGCCCAGGATCTAGCCATGAAGTATGAGAAATATGCGAAAGTATGAGCCTGACGAGAGCAAATCTTAGACCTAACCCAGACCTAACATGCGTTATCCTCAAAAATATTGATCGAAACCAGGTTTAATCGACTGTTTCAGTGTGGTACCACACTACTACGTGATCCAAACCAGAAAAAACCTAGGATCTGTTCAACAAGTATGTGAAAAACGCGAAAGTATGAGCCTGATGAGGGCAAATCCCAGACCTATCCCAGACCAAACTTGCGTTGTCCTCTAAGATATTGATGGAAACCAGGTTTATTTCACTGTTTCAGTGTGGTCCCACATTACTACGTGATCCAAACCAGAAAAAACCCAGGATCAGTTCAACAAGTATGTGAAACACGCGAAAGTATGAGCCTGATTAGGGCGAATCCCAGACCTATCCCAGACCTAACTTGCGTTATCCTCTAAAATATTGATCGAAACCTGGTTTAATCGACTGTTTCAGTGTGGTACCACATTACTACGTGATCCAATCCAGAAAGAGCCCTGGATCTAGCCATCAAGTTTGGGTAATATGCGAAAGAATGAGCCTGATGAGAGTAAATCCCAGACCTAACCTAGACCTAACATGAATTATTCTCTAAAATATTGATCGAAACCAGGTTTAATTGACTGTTTCAGTGTGGTCCCACATTACTACGTGATCCAAACCAGAAAAAACCCAGGATCCGTTCAACAAGTATGTGAAGAATGCGAAAGTATGAGTCTGATGAGTGAAAATCCCAGGCCTAACCTAGACCTAACATGCGTTATCCTCAATAATATTGATCGAAACCAGGTTTAATCGACTGTGTCAGTGTGGTACCACATTACTACGTGATCCAAACCAGAAAAAAACCCAGGATATGATCAACGATTATGTCAAGTGTGCGAAAGTATGAGTCTGATGAGGGCAAATCCCAGACCTATCCCAGACTTAACTTGCGTTATCCTCTAAAATATTGATCGAAACCAGGTTTAATCGACTGTTTCAGCGTGGTACCACATTACTACGTGATACAATCCAGAAACAGCCCAGGATCTAGCCATGAAGTATGAGAAATATGCGAAAGTATGAGCCTGATGAGGGCAAATCCTAGACCTATCCCAGACCTAAAATGCGTTATCCTCTAAAATATTTATCAAGACCAGGTTTAATTGATTGTTTCAGTGTGGTACCACATTACTACGTGATCCAAACCAGAAAAAACCCAGGATCTAGCCATCAAGTTTGAGAAATATGCGAAAGAATGAGCCTGATGGGGGCAAATCCTAGACCTAACCCAGACCTAACATGCGTTATCCTCTAAAATATTGATCGAAACCAGGTTTAATTGACTGTTTCAGTGTGGTCCCACATTACTACGTGATCCAAACCAGAAAAAACCCAGGATCCGTTCAACAAGTATGTGAAGAATGCGAAAGTATGAGTCTGATGAGAGAAAATCCTAGACCTAACCCAGACCTAACATGAATTATTCTCTAAAATATTGATCGACACCAGGTTTAATTGACTGTTTCAGTGTGGTACTACATTACTACGTGATCCAATCCAGAAATAGCCCAGGATTTAGCCATGAAGTATTAGAAATATGCGAAAGTAAGAGCCTAATGAGGGCCATTCCCAGACCTATCCCAGACCTAACTTGCGTTATCCTCTAAAATATTGATCCAAACCAGGTTTAATGGACTGTTTCAGTGTGGTACCACACTACTACGTGATCCAAACCAGAAAAAACCCAGGATCCGTTCAAGAAGTATATGAAGAATGCGAAAGTATGAGTCTGATGAGAGCAAATCCTAGACCTAACCCAGACCTAACATGCGTTATCCTATAAAATATTTATCAAGACCAGGTTTAATTGAATGTTTCAGTGTGCTACCACATTACTACGTGATGCAATCCAGAAAAAGCCCAGGATCTAGCCATCAAGTATGAGAAATATGCGAAAGAATGAGCCTGATGAGAGCAAATCCCAGACCTAACCTAGACCTAACATGAATTATTCTCTAAAATATTGATCGACACCAGGTTTAATTGACTGTTTCAGTGTGGTACTACATTACTACGTGATGCAATCCAGAAAAAGCCCAGGATCTAGCCATCAAGAATGAGAAATATGCGAAAGAATGAGCCTGATGAGAGCAAATCCCAGACCTAACCTAGACCTAACATGCGTTATTCTCTAAAATATTGAGCGAAACCAGGTTTAATGGGCTGTTTCAGTGTGGTACCACACTACTTCGTGATCCAAACCAGAAAAAACCCAGGATCTGTTCAACAAGTATGTGAAAAACGCGAAAGTATGAGCCTGATGAGGGCAAATCCCAGACCTATCCCAGACCTAACTTGCGTTGTCCTCTATAATATTTATCAAGACCAGGTTTAATTGACTGTTTCAGTGTGGTACCACATTACTACGTGAACGAAACCAGAAAAAACCCAGGATCCGTTCAACAAGTATGATAAAACTGCGACAGTATGACCCTGATGAGGGCAAATCCCATGCCTAACCTAGACCTAACATGCGTTGTCCTCTAATATATTGATGGAAACCAGGTTTAATTGACTGTTTCAGTGTTGTACTTCATTACTACCTGATGCATTCCAGAAAAAGCCCAGGATCTAGCCATCAAGTATGAGAAATATGCGAAAGAATGAGCCTGATGAGAGCAAATCCCAAACCTAACCTAGACCTAACATGCGTTATCCTCTATAATATTTATCAAGACCACGTTTAATTGACTGTTTCAGTGTGGTACCACATTACTACGTGAACGAAACCAGAAAAAACCCAGGATCCGTTCAACAAGTATGATAAAACTGCGACGGTATGACCCTGATTAGGGCAAATCCCATGCCTAACCTAGACCTAACATGCGTTGTCCTCTAAAATATTGATGGAAACCAGGTTTAATTGACTGTTTCAGTGTTGTACTTCATTACTACGTGATGCAATCCAGAAAAAGCCCAGGATCTAGCCATCAAGTATGAGAAATATGCGAAAGAATGAGCCTGATGAGAGCAAATCCCAGACCTAACCTAGACCTAACATGAATTATTCTCTAAAATATTGATCGAAACCAGGTTTAATTGACTGTTTCAGTGTTGTACTTCATTACTACGTGATGCAATCCAGAAAAAGCCCAGGATCTAGCCATCAAGTATGAGAAATATGCGAAAGAATGAGCCTGATGAGAGCAAATCCCAGACCTAACCTAGACCTAACATGCGTTATCCTCTAAAATATTGAGCGAAACCAGGTTTAATGGACTGTTTCAGTGTGGTACCACACTACTTCGTGATCCAAACCAGAAAAAACCCAGGATCTGTTCAACAAGTATGTGAAAAACGCGAAACTGTGAGCCTGATGGGGGCAAATCTTAGACCTAACCCAGACCTAAGATGCGTTATCCTCTAAAATATTTATCCAGACCAGGTTTCATCGAATGTTTCAGTGTGGTACCACTTTACTACGTGATCCAATCCAGAAAAATCCCAGGATCTGTTCAACAAGTATGTGAAAAACGCGAAAGTATGAGCCTGATGAGGGCAAATTCCAGACCTATCCCAGACCTAACTTGCGTTGTCCTCTATAATATTTATCAAGACCAGGTTTAATTGACTGTTTCAGTGTGGTACCACATTACTACGTGAACGAAACCAGAAAAAACCCAGGATCCGTTCAACAAGTATGTTAAAACTGCGACAGTATGAGCCTGTTGAGGGCAAATCCCATGCCTAACCTAGACCTAACATGCGTTGTCCTCTAAAATATTGATGGAAACCAGGTTTAATTGACTGTTTCAGTGTTGTACTTCATTACTACGTGATGCAATCCAGAAAAAGCCCAGGATCTAGCCATCAAGTATGAGAAATATGCGAAAGTATGAGCCTGATGAGGGCAAATCGTAGACCTAACCCAGACCTAACATGCGTTATCCTCTAAAATATTGATCGAAACCAGGTTTAATTGACTGTTTCAGTGTGGTCCCACATTACGACGTGATCCAAACCAGAAAAAACCCAGGATCCGTTCAACAAGTATATGAAGAATGCGAAAGTATGAGTCTGATGAGAGCAAATCCTAGACCTAACCCAGACCTAACATGCGTTATCCTATAAAATATTTATCAAGACCAGGTTTAATTGAATGTTTCAGTGTGGTACCACATTACTACGTGATGCAATCCAGAAAAAGCCCAGGATCTAGCCATCAAGTATGAGAAATATGCGAAAGAATGAGCCTGATGAGAGCAAATCCCAGACCAAACCTAGACCTAACATGAATTATTCTCTAAAATATTGATCGACACCAGGTTTAATTGACTGTTTCAGTGTGGTACTACATTACTACGTGATGCAATCCAGAAAAAGCCCAGGATCTAGCCATCAAGAATGAGAAATATGCGAAAGAATGAGCCTGATGAGAGCAAATCCCAGACCTAACCTAGACCTAACATGCGTTATTCTCTAAAATATTGAGCGAAACCAGGTTTAATGGGCTGTTTCAGTGTGGTACCACACTACTTCGTGATCCAAACCAGAAAAAACCCAGGATCTGTTCAACAAGTATGTGAAAAACGCGAAAGTATGAGCCTGATGAGGGCAAATCCCAGACCTATCCCAGACCTAACTTGCGTTGTCCTCTATAATATTTATCAAGACCAGGTTTAATTGACTGTTTCAGTGTGGTACCACATTACTACGTGAACGAAACCAGAAAAAACCCAGGATCCGTTCAACAAGTATGATAAAACTGCGACAGTATGACCCTGATGAGGGCAAATCCCATGCCTAACCTAGACCTAACATGCGTTGTCCTCTAAAATATTGATGGAAACCAGGTTTAATTGACTGTTTCAGTGTTGTACTTCATTACTACGTGATGCATACCAGAAAAAGCCCAGGATCTAGCCATCAAGTATGAGAAATATGCGAAAGAATGAGCCTGATGAGAGCAAATCCCAAACCTAACCTAGACCTAACATGCGTTATCCTCTATAATATTTATCAAGACCAGGTTTAATTGACTGTTTCAGTGTGGTACCACATTACTACGTGAACGAAACCAGAAAAAACCCAGGATCCGTTCAACAAGTATGATAAAACTGCGACAGTATGACCCTGATGAGGGCAAATCCCATGCCTAACCTAGACCTAACATGCGTTGTCCTCTAAAATATTGATGGAAACCAGGTTTAATTGACTGTTTCAGTGTTGTACTTCATTACTACGTGATGCAATCCAGAAAAAGCCCAGGATCTAGCCATCAAGTATGAGAAATATGCGAAAGAATGAGCCTGATGAGAGCAAATCCCAGACCTAACCTAGACCTAACATGAATTATTCTCTAAAATATTGATCGAAACCAGGTTTAATTGACTGTTTCAGTGTTGTACTTCATTACTACGTGATGCAATCCAGAAAAAGCCCAGGATCTAGCCATCAAGTATGAGAAATATGCGAAAGAATGAGCCTGATGAGAGCAAATCCCAGACCTAACCTAGACCTAACATGCGTTATCCTATAAAATATTGAGCGAAACCAGGCTTAATGGACTGTTTCAGTGTGGTACCACACTACTTCGTGATCCAAACCAGAAAAAACCCAGGATCTGTTCAACAAGTATGTGAAAAACGCGAAACTGTGAGCCTGATGGGGGCAAATCTTAGACCTAACCCAGACCTAAGATGCGTTATCCTCTAAAATATTTATCCAGACCAGGTTTCATCGAATGTTTCAGTGTGGTACCACTTTACTACGTGATCCAATCCAGAAATAGCCCAGGATCTAGCCATGAAGTATGAGAAATATGCGAAAGTAAGAGCCTGATGAGGGCAAATCCTAGACCTATCCCAGACCTAACTTGCGTTATCCTCTAAAATATTGATCGAAACCAGGTTTCATTGACTGTTTCAGTGTTGTACTTCATTACTACGTGATGCAATCCAGAGAAAGCCCAGGATCTAGCCATCCAGTATGAGAAATATGCGAAAGAATGAGCCTGATGAGAGTAAATCCCAGACCTAACCTAGACCTAACATGAATTATTCTCTAAAATATTGATCGAAACCAGGTTTAATTGACTGTTTCAGTGTGGTCCCACATTACTACGTGATCCACACCAGAAAAAACCCAGGATCCGTTCAACAAGTATGTGAAGAATGCGAAAGTATGAGTCTGATGAGTGAAAATCCCAGACCAATCCCAGACTTAAGTTGCGTTATCCTCTAAAATATTGATCGAAACCTGGTTTAATCGACTGTTTCAGTGTGGTACCACATTACTATGTGATCCAAACCAGAAAATAACCCAGGATCTGTTCAACGAGTATGTGAAGTGTGTGAAAGTATGAGTCTGATGAGGTCAAATCCCAGACCAATCCCAGTCTTAACTTGTGTTACCCTCTAAAATATTGATCGAAACCAGGTTTAATCGACTGTTTCAGTGTGGTACCACATTACTATGTGATCCAAACCAGAAAATAACCCAGGATCTGTTCAGCGAGTATGTGAAGGTTGCGAAAGTATGAGTCTGACGAGGTCAAATCCCAGACCTATCCCAGACCTAACTTGCGTTATCCTCTAAAATATTGATCGAAACCTGGTTTAATCAACTGTTTCAGTGTGGTACCACATTACTGTGTGATCCAAACCAGAAAATATCCCAGGATCTGTTCAACGAGTATGTGAAGTGTGCGAAAGTATGAGTCTGATAGGGGCAAATCCCAGACCTATCCTAGACCTAACATGCGCTATCCTCTAAAATATTTATCAAGACCAGGTTTAATTGATTGCTTCAGTGTGGTCCCACATTACTACGTGATCCAATCCAGAAAAAGCCCAGGATCTAGCCATCAAGTATGAGTAATATGCGAAAGAATGAGCATGATGAGAGTAAATCCCAGACCTAACCTAGACATAACATGAATTATTCTCTAAAATATTGATCGAAACCAGGTTTAATTGACTGTTTCAGTGTGGTACCACATTACTACGTGATCCAATCCAGAAATAGCCCAGGATCTAGCCATGAAGTATGAGAAATATACGAAAGTATGAGCCTGATGAGGGCAAATCCGAGACCTAACCCAGACCTAACATGCGTTATTCTCTAAAATATTTATCAAGACCAGGTTTAATTGAATGTTTCAGTGTGGTACCACATTACTACGTGATCAAAACCTGAAAAAACCCAGGATCCGTTCATCAAGTATGTGAAGAATGCGAAAGTATGAGTCTGATCAGTGAAAATCTCAGGCCTTACCTAGACCTAACTTGCGTTGTTCTCTAAAATATTGATGGAAACCAGGTTTCATTGACTGTTTCAGTGTGGTACTTCATTACTACGTGATGCAATCCAGAAAAAGCCCAGGATCTAGCCATCAAGTATGAGAAATATGCGTAAGAATGAGCCTGATGAGAGCAAATCCCAGACCTATCCTAGACCTAACATGCGTTATCCTCTAAAATATTGAGCGAAACCAGGTTTAATTGACTGTTTCAGTGTTGTACTTCATTACTACGTGATCCACACCAGAAAAAACCCAGGATCCGTTCAACAAGTATGTGAAGAATGCGAAAGTATGAGTCTGATGAGTGAAAATCCCAGACCAATCCCAGACTTAAGTTGCGTTATCCTCTAAAATATTGATCGAAACCTGGTTTAATCGACTGTTTCAGTGTGGTACCACATTACTATGTGATCCAAACCAGAAAATAACCCAGGATCTATTCAACGAGTATGTGAAGTGTGTGAAAGTATGAGTCTGATGAGGTCAAATCCCAGACCAATCCCAGCCTTAACTTGTGTTATCCTCTAAAATATTGATCGAAACCAGGTTTAATCGACTGTTTCAGTGTGGTACCACATTACTATGTGATCCAAACCAGAAAATAACCCAGGATCTGTTCAACGAGTATGTGAAGGGTGCGAAAGTATGAGCCTGACGAGAGCAAATCCTTGACCTAACCCAGACCTAACATGCGTTATCCTCAAAAGTATTGATCGAAACCTGGTTTAATCGACTGTTTCAGTGTGGTACCACATTACTATGTGATCCAAACCAGAAAATATCCCAGGATCTGTTCAACAAGTATGTGAAGAATGCGAAAGTATGAGTCTGATGAGTGAAAATCCCAGGCCTATCCCAGACCTAACATCCGTTATCCCCTAAAATATTGATCGAAACCAGGTTTAGTTGATTGTTTCAGTGTGGTCCCACATTACTACGTGATCCAATCCAGAAAAAGCCCAGGATCTAGCCATCAATTATGAGAAATATGCGCAAGTATGAGCCTGATGAGGGCAAATCTTAGACCTAACCTTGACCTAACATGCGTTATCCTCTAAAATATTTATCCAGACAAGGTTTCATTGAATGTTTCAGTGTGGTACCACTTTACTACGTGTTCCAATCCAGAAATAGCCCAGGATCTAGCCATGAAGTATGAGAAATATGCGAAAGTATGAGCCTGATGAGGGCAAATCCTAGACCTAACCCAGACATAACATGCGTTATTCTCTAAAATATTTATCAATACCAGGTTTAATTGAATGTTTCAGTGTGGTACCACATTACTACGTGATCCAAACCAGAAAAAACCCAGGATCCGTTCAACAAGTATGTGAAGAATGCGAAAGTATGAGTCTGATGAGTGAAAATCCCAGACCTAACCTAGACCTAACATCCGTTATCCCCTAAAATATTGATCCAAACCAGGTTTAATTGAGTGTTTCAGTGTGGTCCCACATTACTACGTGATCCAAACCAGAAAAAACCCGGGATCCGTTCAACAAGTATGTGAAGAATGCGAAAGTATGAGTCTGATGAGTGAAAATCCCAGACCTATCCCAGACCTAACTTGCGTTATCCTCTAAAATATTGATCGAAACCAGGTTTAATCGACTGTTTCAGTGTGGTACCACATTACTACGTGATCCAAACCAGAAAAAAACCAGGATCCGTTCAACAAGTATGAGAAATATGCGAAAGAATGAGCCTGATGAGAGCAAATCCCAGACCTAATCCAGACCTAACATGAATTATTCTCTAAAATATTGATCGAAACCAGGTTTAATTGACTGTTTCAGTGTTGTACTTCATTACTACGTGATGCAATCCAGAAAAAGCCCAGGATCTAGCCATCAAGTATGAGAAATATGCGAAAGAATGAGCCTGATGAGGGCAAATCCTAGACCTATCCCAGACCTAACTTGCGTTATCCTCTAAAATATTGATCGAAACCAGGTTTAATCGACTGTTTCAGTGTGGTACCACATTACTACGTGATCAAAACCAGACAATTACCCAGGATCTGTTCAAGGAGTATGTGAGTGTGCGAAAGTATGAGCCTGATGAGGGCAAATCCTAGACCTAACCCAAACCTGACATGCGTTATTCTCTAAAATATTTATCAAGACCAGGTTTAATTGAATGTTTCAGTGTGGTACCACATTACTACGTGATCCAATCCAGAAATAGCCCGGGATCTAGCCATGAAGTATGAGAAATATGCGAAAGTATGAGCCTGACGAGAGCAAATCCTTGACCTAACCCAGACCTAACATGCGCTATCCTCTAAAATATTTATCAAGACCAGGATTAATTGGTTGTTTCAGTGTGGTCCCACATTACTACGTGATCCAATCCAGAAATAGCCCGGGATCTAGCCATGAAGTATTAGAAATATGCGAAAGTATGAGCCTGATGAGGGCAAATCCTAGACCTAACCCGAGACCTAACATGCGTTATTCTCTAAAATATTTATCAAGACCAGGTTTAATTGAACGTTTCAGTGTGGTAGCACGTTACTACGTGATCCAATCCAGAAATAGCCCAGGATCTAGCCATGAAGTATTAGAAATATGCGAAAGTATGAGCCTGATGAGGGCAAATCCCAGACCTAACTCAAACCTAACATGCGTTATCCTCTAAAATATTTATCAAGACCAGGTTTAATTGATTGTTTCAGTGTGGTCCCACATTACTACGTGATCCAATCCAGAAAAAGCCCAGGATCTAGCCATCAAGTATGAGTATTATGCGAAAGTATGAGCCTGATGAGAGTAAATCCCAGACCTAACCTAGACCTAACATGCGTTATCCTCTAAAATATTTATCAAGACCAGGTTTAATTGACTGTTTCAGCGTGGTACCACATTACTACGTGATACAATCCAGAAACAGCCCAGGATCTACCCATGAGGTATGAGAAATATGCGTAAGTACGAGCCTTATGAGGGCAAATCCTAGACCTAACTCAAACCTAACATGCGTTATCCTCTAAAATATTTATCAAGACCAGGTTTAATTGACTGTTTCAGCGTGGTACCACATTACTACGTGATACAATCCAGAAACAGCCCAGGATCTAGCCATGAAGTATGAGAAATATGCGAAAGTACGAGCCTGATGAGGGCAAATCCTAGACCTAACCCAGACCTAACTTGCGTTGTCCTCTAAGATATTGATGGAAACCAGGTTTAATTGACTGTTTCAGTATTGTACTTCATTACTACGTGATGCAATCCAGAAAAAGCCCAGGATCTAGCAATCAAGTATGAGAAATATGCGAAAGAATGAGCCTGATGAGAGCAAATCCCAGACCTAACCTAGACCTAACATGAATTATTCTCTAAAATATTGATCGAAACCAGGTTTAATTGAATGTTTCAGTGTGGCACCACATTACTACGTGATCCAAACCAGCAAGAACCCAGGATCCGTTCAACAAGTATGTGAAGAATGCGAAAGTATGAGTCTGATGAGTGAAAATCCCAGACCTAGCCTTGACCTAACATGCGTTATCCTCTAAAATATTGATCGAAACCATGTTTAATCGACTGTTTCAGCGTGGTACCACATTACTACGTGACACAATCCAGAAAAAGCCCAGGATCTAGCCATCAAGTTTGAGAAATATGCGAAAGAATGAGCCTGTTGAGGGCAAATCCTAGACCTAATCCAGACCTAACGTGCGTTATCCTCTAAAATATTGATCGCAACCAGGTTTAATTGACTGTTTCAGTGTGGTCCCACATTACTACGTGATCCAAACCAGAAAAAACCCAGGATCCGTTCAACAAGTGTGTGAAGAATGCGAAAGTATGAGTCTGATGAGTGAAAATCCCAGGCCTAACCTAGACCTAGCATGGGTTATCCTCTAAAATATTGATCGAAACCAGGTTTAATTGATTGTTTCAGTGTGGTCCCACATTACTACGTGATCCAATCCAGAAAAAGCCCAGGATCTAGCCATGAAGTATGAGAAATACGCGAAAGTATGAGCCTGATGAGGGCAAATCCTAGACCTAACCCAAACCTAACATGCGTTACCCTCTAAAATATTTATCAAGACCAGGTTTAATTGAATGTTTCAGTGTGGTACCACACTACTACGTGAACCAAACCAGAAAAAACCCAGGATCCGTTCAACAAGTATGTTAAAACTGGGACACTATGACCCTGATTAGGGCAAATCCCAGGCCTAACCTAGACCTAACATGCGTTGTCCTCTAAAATATTGATGGAAACCAGGTTTAATTGACTGTTTCAGTGTTGTACTTCATTACTACGTGATGCAATCCAGAAAAAGCCCAGGATCTAGCCATCAAGTATGAGAAATATGCGAAAGAATGAGCCCGATGAGAACAAATCCCAGACCTAACCTAGACCTAACATGAATTATTCTCTAAAATATTGATCGAACCAGGTTTAATTGACTGTTTCAGTGTGGTAACACATTACTATGTGATCCAAACCAGAAAATAACCCAGGATCTGTTCAAGGAGTATGTGAAGTGTGCGAAATTATGAGTCTGATGAGGTCAAATCCCTGACCTATCCCAGACCTAACTTGCGTTATCCTCTAAAATATTGATCGAAACCAGGTTTAATCGACTGTTTCAGAGTGGTACCACATTACTACGTGATCCAAACCAGAAAAAACCCAGGATCCGTTCAACAAGTATGTGAAGAATGCGAAAGTATGAGCCTGATGAGTGAAAATCCCAGACCTAACCTAGGCCTAACATGCGTTATCCTCTAAAACATTGATCCAAACCAGGTTTAATGGATTGTTTGAGTGTGGTACCACACTACTACGTGATCCAAACCAGACAAAACCCAGGATCTGTTCAACAAGTATGTGAAAAACGCGAAAGTATGGGCCTGATGAGGGCAAATCTCAGACATATCCCAGACCTAACTTGCGTTGTCGTCTAAGATATTGATGGAAACCAGGTTTAATTGACTGTTTCAGTGTTGTACTTCATTACTACGTGATGCAATCCAGAAAAAGCCCAGGATCTAGGCATCTAGTACGAGAAATATGCGAAAGAATGTGCCTGATGAGTGCATATCCCAGACCTAACCTAGACCTAACATGAATTGTTCTCTAAAATATTGATCGAAACCAGGTATAATTGACTGTTTCAGTGTGGTCCCACATTACTACGTGATCCAGACCAGAAAAAAACCCAGGATCCGTTCAACAAGTATGTGAAGAATGGGAAAGTATGAGTCTGATGATTGAAAATCCCAGGCCTAACCTAGACCTAACAAGCGTTATCCTCAAAAATATTGATCGAAATCTGGTTTAATCGACTGTTTCAGTGTGGTACCACATTACTATGTGATCCCAACCACAAAATAACCCAGGATCTGTTCAACGAGTATGTGAAGTGTGCGAAAGTATGAGTCTGATGAGGTCAAATCCCAGACCAATCCCAGACCTAACTTGCGTTATCCTCTAAAATATTTATCGAAACCAGGTTTCGTTGACTGTTTCAGTGTGGTACTACATTACTACGTGATGCAATCCAGAAAAAGCCCAGGATCTAGCCATCAAGTATGAGAAATATGCGAAAGAATGAGCCTGATGAGAGCAAATCCCAGACCTAACCTAGACCTAACATGCGTTATCCTCTAAAATATTGAGCGAAACCAGGTTTAATGAACTGTTTCAGTGTGGTCCCATATTACTACGTGATCCAAACCAGAAAAAACCCAGGATCCGTTCAACAAGTATGTGAAGAATGCGAAAGTATGAGTCTGATGAGTGAAAATCCCAGACCTAACCTAGGCCTAACATGCGTTATCCTCTAAAATATTGATTGAAACCAGGTTTAATTGACTGCTTCAACGTGATACCACATTACTACGTGATACAGTCCAGAAACAGCCCAGGATCTAGCTATGAAGTATGAGAAATATGCGAAAGTATGAGCCTGATGAGGGCAAATCCTAGACCTAACCCAGACCTAACATGCGTTATCCTCTAAAATATTTATCAAGACCAGGTTTAGTTGATTGTTTCAGTGTGGTCCCACATTACTACGTGATCCAAACCAGAAAAAACCCAGGATCTGTTCAACATGCATGAGAAATATGTGAAAGAATGAGCCTGATGAGAGCAAGTCCCAGACCTAACCTAGACCTAACATGAATTATTCTCTAAAATATTGATCGAAACCTGGTTTAATCGACTGTTTCAGTGTGGTACCACATTACTATGTGATCCAAACCAGAAAATAACCCAGGATCTGTTCAACGAGTACGTGAAGTGTGCGAAAGTATGAGTCTGATGAGGTCAAATCCCAGACCTATCCCAGACCTACCTTCCGTTATCCTCCAAAATATTGATCGAAACCAGGTTTAATCGACTGTTTCAGTGTGGTACCACATTACTACGTGATCCAAACCAGAAAAAACCCAGGATCAGTTCAACAAGTATGTGAAGAATGCGAAAGTATGAGTCTGATGAGTGAAAATCCCAGGGGTAACCTAGACCTAACATGCGTTATCCTCTAAGATATTGATCGAAACCAGGTTTAATCGACTGTTTCAGTGTGGTCGCACATTACTACCTGTTCCAAACCAGAAAAAACCCAGGATGTGTTCAACAAGTATGTGAAGAATGCGAAAGTATGAGTCTGATGAGTGAAAATCCCAGGCCTAACCTAGTCCTAACATGCGTTATCCTCTAAAATATTGATCGAAACCTGGTTTAATCGACTGTTTCAGTGTGGTACCACATTACTATGTGATCCAAACCAGAAAATAACCCAGGATCTGTTCAAGGAGTATGTGAAGTGTGCGAAATTATGAGTCTGATGTGGTCAAATCCCTGACCTATCCCAGACCTAACTTGCGTTATCCTCAAAAATATTGATCGAAACCTGGTTTAATCGACTGTTTCAGTGTGGTACCACATTACTATGTGATCCAAACCAGAAAATAACCCAGGATCTGTTCAACGAGTATGTGAAGTGTGCGAAAGTATGAGTCTGATGAGGTCAAATCCCAGACCAATCCCAGACCTAACTTGCGTTATCCTCTAAAATATTTATCGAAACCAGGTTTAATCGACTGTTTCAGTGTGGTACCACATTACTACGTGATCCAAACCAGAAAAAACCCTGGATCAGTTCAACAAGTATGTGAAGAATGCGAAAGTATGAGTCTGATGAGTGAAAATCCCAGGGGTAACCTAGACCTAACATGCGTTATCCTCTAAAATATTGATCGAAACCAGGTTTAATCGACAGGTTCAGTGTGGTACCACATTACTACGTGATCCAAACCAGAAAAAACCCAGGATCAGTTCAACAAGTATGTGAAGAATGCGAAAGTATGAGTCTGATGAGTGAAAATCCCAGGGCTAACCTAGACCTAACATGCGTTATCCTCTAAAATATTGATCGAAACCAGGTTTAATCGACTGTTTCAGTGTGGTATCACACTACTACGTGACCCAAACCAGAAAAAACCCATGATCTGCTCAACAGGTATGTGAAAAACGCGAAAGTATGAGCCTGATGAGGGCAAGTCCCAGACCTATCCCAGACCTAACTTGCGTTATCCTCTAAAATATTCATCGAAACCAGGTTTAATTGATCGTTTCAGTGCGGTACCACATTACTACGTGATCCAAACCAGAAAAAACCCAGGATCCGCTCAACAAGTATGTGAAGAATGCGAAAGTATGAGTCTAATCAGTGAAAATCTCAGGCCTTACCTAGACCTAACTTGCGTTGTACTCTAAAATATTGATGAAAACCAGGTTTCATTGACTGTTTCAGTGTGGTACTACATTACTACGTGATGCAATCCAGAAAAAGCCCAGGATCTAGCCATCAAGTATGAGAAATATGCGAAAGAATGAGCCTGATGAGAGCAAATCCTAGACCTAACCTAGACCTGACATGCGTTATCCTCTAAAATATTGAGCGAAACCAGGTTTAATGAACTGTTTCAGTGTGGTCCCACATTACTACGTGATCCAAACCAGAAAAAACCCAGGATCCGTTCAACAAGTATGTGAAGAATGCGAAAGTATGAGTCTGATGAGTGAAAATCCCAGGGCTAACCTAGACCTAACATGCGTTACCCTCTAAAATATTGATCGAAACCAGGTTTAATCGACTGTTTCAGTGTGGTATCACACTACTACGTGACCCAAACCAGAAAAAACCCATGATCTGTTCAACAAGTATGTGAAAAACGCGAAAGTATGAGCCTGATGAGGGCAAGTCCCAGACCTATCCCAGACCTAACTTGCGTTATCCTCTAAAATATTCATCGAAACCAGGTTTAATTGATCGTTTCAGTGCGGTACCACATTACTACGTGATCCAAACCAGAAAAAACCCAGGATCCGTTCAACAAGTATGTGAAGAATGCGAAAGTATGAGCCTGATGAGTGAAAATCTCAGGCCTTACCTAGACCTAACTTGCGTTGTACTCTAAAATATTGATGAAAACCAGGTTTCATTGACTGTTTCAGTGTGGTACTACATTACTACGTGATGCAATCCAGAAAAAGCCCAGGATCTAGCCATCAAGTATGAGAAATATGCGAAAGAATGAGCCTGATGAGAGCAAATCCTAGACCTAACCTAGGCCTAACATGCGTTATCCTCTAAAATATTGATTGAAACCAGGTTAAATTGACTGCTTCAGCGTGGTACCACATTACTACGTGATACAGTCCAGAAACAGCCCAGGATCTAGCTATGAAGTATGAGAAATATGCGAAAGTATGAGCCTGATGAGGGCAAATCCTAGACCTAACCCAGACCTAACATGCGTTATCCTCTAAAATATTTATCAAGACCAGGTTTAATTGATTGTTTCAGTGTGGTCCCACATTACTACGTGATCCAAACCAGAAAAAACCCAGGATCTGTTCAACATGCATGAGAAATATGTGAAAGAATGAGCCTGATGAGAGCAAGTCCCAGACCTAACCTAGACCTAACATGAATTATTCTCTAAAATATTGATCGAAACCTGGTTTAATCGACTGTTTCAGTGTGGTACCACATTACTATGTGATCCAAACCAGAAAATAACCCAGGATCTGTTCAACGAGTACGTGAAGTGTGCGAAAGTATGAGTCTGATGAGGTCAAATCCCAGACCTATCCCAGACCTACCTTCCGTTATCCTCTAAAATATTGATCGAAACCAGGTTTAATCGACTGTTTCAGTGTGGTACCACATTACTACGTGATCCAAACCAGAAAAAACCCAGGATCAGTTCAACAAGTATGTGAAGAATGCGAAAGTATGAGTCTGATGAGTGAAAATCCCAGGGGTAACCTAGACCTAACATGCGTTATCCTCTAAGATATTGATCGAAACCAGGTTTAATCGACTGTTTCAGTGTGGTCGCACATTACTACCTGTTCCAAACCAGAAAAAACCCAGGATGTGTTCAACAAGTATGTGAAGAATGCGAAAGTATGAGTCTGATGAGTGAAAATCCCAGGCCTAACTTAGTCCTAACATGCGTTATCCTCTAAAATATTGATCGAAACCTGGTTTAATCGACTGTTTCAGTGTGGTACCACATTACTATGTGATCCAAACCAGAAAATAACCCAGGATCTGTTCAAGGAGTATGTGAAGTGTGCGAAATTATGAGTCTGATGTGGTCAAATCCCTGAACTATCCCAGACCTAACTTGCGTTATCCTCAAAAATATTGATCGAAACCTGGTTTAATCGACTGTTTCAGTGTGGTACCACATTACTATGTGATCCAAACCAGAAAATAACCCAGGATCTGTTCAACGAGTATGTGAAGTGTGCGAAAGTATGAGTCTGATGAGGTCAAATCCCAGACCAATCCCAGACCTAACTTGCGTTATCCTCTAAAATATTTATCGAAACCAGGTTTAATCGACTGTTTCAGTGTGGTACCACATTACCACGTGATCCAAACCAGAAAAAACCCAGGATCCGCTCAACAAGTATGTGAAGAATGCGAAAGTATGAGTCTAATCAGTGAAAATCTCAGGCCTTACCTAGACCTAACTTGCGTTGTACTCTAAAATATTGATGAAAACCAGGTATCATTGACTGTTTCAGTGTGGTACTACATTACTACGTGATGCAATCCAGAAAAAGCCCAGGATCTAGCCATCAAGTATGAGAAATATGCGAAAGAATGAGCCTGATGAGAGCAAATCCTAGACCTAACCTAGACCTGACATGCGTTATCCTCTAAAATATTGAGCGAAACCAGGTTTAATGAACTGTTTCAGTGTGGTCCCACATTACTACGTGATCCAAACCAGAAAAAACCCAGGATCCGTTCAACAAGTATGTGAAGAATGCGAAAGTATGAGTCTGATGAGTGAAAATCCCAGGGCTAACCTAGACCTAACATGCGTTACCCTCTAAAATATTGATCGAAACCAGGTTTAATCGACTGTTTCAGTGTGGTATCACACTACTACGTGACCCAAACCAGAAAAAACCCATGATCTGTTCAACAAGTATGTGAAAAACGCGAAAGTATGAGCCTGATGAGGGCAAGTCCCAGACCTATCCCAGACCTAACTTGCGTTATCCTCTAAAATATTCATCGAAACCAGGTTTAATTGATCGTTTCAGTGCGGTACCACATTACTACGTGATCCAAACCAGAAAAAACCCAGGATCCGTTCAACAAGTATGTGAAGAATGCGAAAGTATGAGTCTGATCAGTGAAAATCTCAGGCCTTACCTAGACCTAACTTGCGTTGTACTCTAAAATATTGATGAAAACCAGGTTTCATTGACTGTTTCAGTGTGGTACTACATTACTACGTGATGCAATCCAGAAAAAGCCCAGGATCTAGCCATCAAGTATGAGAAATATGCGAAAGAATGAGCCTGATGAGAGCAAATCCTAGACCTAACCTAGGCCTAACATGCGTTATCCTCTAAAATATTGATTGAAACCAGGTTTAATTGACTGCTTCAGCGTGGTACCACATTACTACGTGATACAGTCCAGAAACAGCCCAGGATCTAGCTATGAAGTATGAGAAATATGCGAAAGTATGAGCCTGATGAGCGCAAATCCTAGACCTAACCCAGACCTAACATGCGTTATCCTCTAAAATATTTATCAAGACCAGGTTTAATTGATTGTTTCAGTGTGGTCCCACATTACTACGTGATCCAAACCAGAAAAAACCCAGGATCTGTTCAACATGTATGAGAAATATGCGAAAGAATGAGCCTGATGAGAGCAAGTCCCAGACCTAACCTAGACCTAACATGAATTATTCTCTAAAATATTGATCGAAACCTGGTTTAATCGACTGTTTCAGTGTGGTACCACATTACTATGTGATCCAAACCAGAAAATAACCCAGGATCTGTTCAAGGAGTATGTGAAGTGTGCGAAATTATGAGTCTGATGAGGTCAAATCCCTGACCTATCCCAGACCTAACTTGCGTTATCCTCTAAAATATTGATCGAAACCAGGTTTAATCGACTGTTTCAGAGTGGTACCACATTACTACGTGATCCAAACCAGAAAAAACCCAGGATCCGTTCAACAAGTATGTGAAGAATGCGAAAGTATGAGCCTGATGAGTGAAAATCCCAGACCTAACCTAGGCCTAACATGCGTTATCCTCTAAAACATTGATCCAAACCAGGTTTAATGGATTGTTTGAGTGTGGTACCACACTACTACGTGATCCAAACCAGACAAAACCCAGGATCTGTTCAACAAGTATGTGAAAAACGCGAAAGTATGGGCCTGATGAGGGCAAATCCCAGACATATCCCAGACCTAACTTGCGTTGTCGTCTAAGATATTGATGGAAACCAGGTTTAATTGACTGTTTCAGTGTTGTACTTCATTACTACGTGATGCAATCCAGAAAAAGCCCAGGATCTAGGCATCTAGTACGAGAAATATGCGAAAGAATGAGCCTGATGAGAGCATATCCCAGACCTAACCTAGACCTAACATGAATTGTTCTCTAAAATATTGATCGAAACCAGGTATAATTGACTGTTTCAGTGTGGTCCCACATTACTACGTGATCCAGACCAGAAAAAAACCCAGGATCCGTTCAACAAGTATGTGAAGAATGCGAAAGTATGAGTCTGATGATTGAAAATCCCAGGCCTAACCTAGACCTAACAAGCGTTATCCTCAAAAATATTGATCGAAATCTGGTTTAATCGACTGTTTCAGTGTGGTACCACATTACTATGTGATCCAAACCAGAAAATAACCCAGGATCTGTTCAACGAGTATGTGAAGTGTGCGAAAGTATGAGTCTGATGAGGTCAAATCCCAGACCAATCCCAGACCTAACTTGCGTTATCCTCTAAAATATTTATCGAAACCAGGTTTCATTGACTGTTTCAGTGTGGTACTACATTACTACGTGATGCAATCCAGAAAAAGCCCAGGATCTAGCCATCAAGTATGAGAAATATGCGAAAGAATGAGCCTGATGAGAGCAAATCCCAGACCTAACCTAGACCTAACATGCGTCATCCTCTAAAATATTGAGCGAAACCAGGTTTAATGAACTGTTTCAGTGTGGTCCCACATTACTACGTGATCCAAACCAGAAAAAACCCAGGATCCGTTCAACAAGTATGTGAAGAATGCGAAAGTATGAGTCTGATGAGTGAAAATCCCAGACCTAACCTAGGCCTAACATGCGTTATCCTCTAAAATATTGATTGAAACCAGGTTTAATTGACTGCTTCAGCGTGGTACCACATTACTACGTGATACAGTCCAGAAACAGCCCAGGATCTAGCTATGAAGTATGAGAAATATGCGAAAGTATGAGCCTGATGAGGGCAAATCCTAGACCTAACCCAGACCTAACATGCGTTATCCTCTAAAATATTTATCAAGACCAGGTTTAATTGATTGTTTCAGTGTGGTCCCACATTACTACGTGATCCAAACCAGAAAAAACCCAGGATCTGTTCAACATGTATGAGAAATATGCGAAAGAATGAGCCTGATGAGAGCAAGTCCCAGACCTAACCTAGACCTAACATGAATTATTCTCTAAAATATTGATCGAAACCTGGTTTAATCGACTGTTTCAGTGTGGTACCACATTACTATTTGATCCAAACCAGAAAATAACCCAGGATCTGTTCAACGAGTACGTGAAGTGTGCGAAAGTATGAGTCTGATGAGGTCAAATCCCAGACCTATCCCAGACCTACCTTCCGTTATCCTCTAAAATATTGATCGAAACCAGGTTTAATCGACTGTTTCAGTGTGGTCGCACATTACTACCTGTTCCAAACCAGAAAAAACCCAGGATGTGTTCAACAAGTATGTGAAGAATGCGAAAGTATGAGTCTGATGAGTGAAAATCCCAGGCCTAACCTAGTCCTAACATGCGTTATCCTCTAAAATATTGATCGAAACCTGGTTTAATCGACTGTTTCAGTGTGGTACCACATTACTATGTGATCCAAACCAGAAAATAACCCAGGATCTGTTCAAGGAGTATGTGAAGTGTGCGAAATTATGAGTCTGATGTGGTCAAATCCCTGACCTATCCCAGACCTAACTTGCGTTATCCTCTAAACTATTGATCGAATCCAGGTTTAATCGACTGTTTCAGAGTGGTACCACATTACTACGTGATCCAAACCAGAAAAAACCCAGGATCCGTTCAACAAGTATGTGAAGAATGCGAAAGTATGAGCCTGATGAGTGAAAATCCCAGACCTAACCTAGGCCTAACATGCGTTATCCTCTAAAACATTGATCCAAACCAGGTTTAATGGATTGTTTCAGTGTGGTACCACACTACTACGTGATCCAAACCAGACAAAACCCAGGATCTGTTCAACAAGTATGTGAAAAACGCGAAAGTATGGGCCTGATGAGGGCAAATCGCAGACATATCCCAGACCTAACTTGCGTTGTCGTCTAAGATATTGATGGAAACCAGGTTTAATTGACTGTTTCAGTGTTGTACTTCATTACTACGTGATGCAATCCAGAAAAAGCCCAGGATCTAGGCATCTAGTACGAGAAATATGCGAAAGAATGAGCCTGATGAGAGCATATCCCAGACCTAACCTAGACCTAACATGAATTGTTCTCTAAAATATTGGTCGAAACCAGGTTTAATTGACTGTTTCAGTGTGGTCCCACATTACTACGTGATCCAGACCAGAAAAAAACCCAGGATCCGTTCAACATGTATGTGAAGAATGCGAAAGTATGAGTCTGATGATTGAAAATCCCAGGCCTAACATAGACCTAACAAGCGTTATCCTCAAAAATATTGATCGAAACCTGGTTTAATCGACTGTTTCAGTGTGGTACCACATTACTATGTGATCCAAACCAGAAAATAACCCAGGATCTGTTCAACGAGAATGTGAAGTGTGCGAAAGTATGAGTCTGATGAGGTCAAATCCCAGACCAATCCCAGACCTAACTTGCGTTATCCTCTAAAATATTTATCGAAACCAGGTTTAATCGACTGTTTCAGTGTGGTACCACATTACTACGTGATCCAAACCAGAAAAAACCGAGGATCAGTTCAACAAGTATGTGAAGAATGCGAAAGTATGAGTCTGATGAGTGAAAATCCCAGGGGTAACCTAGACCTAACATGCGTTATCCTCTAAAATATTGATCGAAACCAGGTTTAATCGACTGTTTCAGTGTGGTACCACATTACTACGTGATCCAAACCAGAAAAAACCCAGGATCAGTTCAACAAGTATGTGAAGAATGCGAAAGTATGAGTCTGATGAGTGAAAATCCCAGGGCTAACCTAGACCTAACATGCGTTATCCTCTAAAATATTGATCGAAACCAGGTTTAATCGACTGTTTCAGTGTGGTATCACACTACTACGTGACCCAAACCAGAAAAAACCCATGATCTGTTCAACAAGTATGTGAAAAACGCGAAAGTATGAGCCCGATGAGGGCAAGTCCCAGACCTATCCCAGACCTAACTTGCGTTATCCTCTAAAATATTTATCGAAACCAGGTTTAATCGACTGTTTCAGTGTGGTACCACATTACTACGTGATCCAAACCAGAAAAAACCCAGGATCAGTTCAACAAGTATGTGAAGAATGCGAAAGTATGAGTCTGATGAGTGAAAATCCCAGGGGTAACCTAGACCTAACATGCGTTATCCTCTAAAATATTGATCGAAACCAGGTTTAATCGACAGTTTCAGTGTGGTACCACATTACTACGTGATCCAAACCAGAAAAAACCCAGGATCAGTTCAACAAGTATGTGAAGAATGCGAAAGTATGAGTCTGATGAGTGAAAATCCCAGGGCTAACCTAGACCTAACATGCGTTATCCTCTAAAATATTGATCGAAACCAGGTTTAATCGACTGTTTCAGTGTGGTATCACACTACTACGTGACCCAAACCAGAAAAAACCCATGATCTGCTCAACAGGTATGTGAAAAACGCGAAAGTATGAGCCTGATGAGGGCAAGTCCCAGACCTATCCCAGACCTAACTTGCGTTATCCTCTAAAATATTCATCGAAACCAGGTTTAATTGATCGTTTCAGTGCGGTACCACATTACTACGTGATCCAAACCAGAAAAAACCCAGGATCCGCTCAACAAGTATGTGAAGAATGCGAAAGTATGAGTCTAATCAGTGAAAATCTCAGGCCTTACCTAGACCTAACTTGCGTTGTACTCTAAAATATTGATGAAAACCAGGTTTCATTGACTGTTTCAGTGTGGTACTACATTACTACGTGATGCAATCCAGAAAAAGCCCAGGATCTAGCCATCAAGTATGAGAAATATGCGAAAGAATGAGCCTGATGAGAGCAAATCCTAGACCTAACCTAGACCTGACATGCGTTATCCTCTAAAATATTGAGCGAAACCAGGTTTAATGAACTGTTTCAGTGTGGTCCCACATTACTACGTGATCCAAACCAGAAAAAACCCAGGATCCGTTCAACAAGTATGTGAAGAATGCGAAAGTATGAGTCTGATGAGTGAAAATCCCAGGGCTAACCTAGACCTAACATGCGTTACCCTCTAAAATATTGATCGAAACCAGGTTTAATCGACTGTTTCAGTGTGGTATCACACTACTACGTGACCCAAACCAGAAAAAACCCATGATCTGTTCAACAAGTATGTGAAAAACGCGAAAGTATGAGCCTGATGAGGGCAAGTCCCAGACCTATCCCAGACCTAACTTGCGTTATCCTCTAAAATATTCATCGAAACCAGGTTTAATTGATCGTTTCAGTGCGGTACCACATTACTACGTGATCCAAACCAGAAAAAACCCAGGATCCGTTCAACAAGTATGTGAAGAATGCGAAAGTATGAGTCTGATCAGTGAAAATCTCAGGCCTTACCTAGACCTAACTTGCGTTGTACTCTAAAATATTGATGAAAACCAGGTTTCATTGACTGTTTCAGTGTGGTACTACATTACTACGTGATGCAATCCAGAAAAAGCCCAGGATCTAGCCATCAAGTATGAGAAATATGCGAAAGAATGAGCCTGATGAGAGCAAATCCTAGACCTAACCTAGGCCTAACATGCGTTATCCTCTAAAATATTGATTGAAACCAGGTTTAATTGACTGCTTCAGCGTGGTACCACATTACTACGTGATACAGTCCAGAAACAGCCCAGGATCTAGCTATGAAGTATGAGAAATATGCGAAAGTATGAGCCTGATGAGCGCAAATCCTAGACCTAACCCAGACCTAACATGCGTTATCCTCTAAAATATTTATCAAGACCAGGTTTAATTGATTGTTTCAGTGTGGTCCCACATTACTACGTGATCCAAACCAGAAAAAACCCAGGATCTGTTCAACATGTATGAGAAATATGCGAAAGAATGAGCCTGATGAGAGCAAGTCCCAGACCTAACCTAGACCTAACATGAATTATTCTCTAAAATATTGATCGAAACCTGGTTTAATCGACTGTTTCAGTGTGGTACCACATTACTATGTGATCCAAACCAGAAAATAACCCAGGATCTGTTCAAGGAGTATGTGAAGTGTGCGAAATTATGAGTCTGATGAGGTCAAATCCCTGACCTATCCCAGACCTAACTTGCGTTATCCTCTAAAATATTGATCGAAACCAGGTTTAATCGACTGTTTCAGAGTGGTACCACATTACTACGTGATCCAAACCAGAAAAAACCCAGGATCCGTTCAACAAGTATGTGAAGAATGCGAAAGTATGAGCCTGATGAGTGAAAATCCCAGACCTAACCTAGGCCTAACATGCGTTATCCTCTAAAACATTGATCCAAACCAGGTTTAATGGATTGTTTGAGTGTGGTACCACACTACTACGTGATCCAAACCAGACAAAACCCAGGATCTGTTCAACAAGTATGTGAAAAACGCGAAAGTATGGGCCTGATGAGGGCAAATCCCAGACATATCCCAGACCTAACTTGCGTTGTCGTCTAAGATATTGATGGAAACCAGGTTTAATTGACTGTTTCAGTGTTGTACTTCATTACTACGTGATGCAATCCAGAAAAAGCCCAGGATCTAGGCATCTAGTATGAGAAATATGCGAAAGAATGAGCCTGATGAGAGCATATCCCAGACCTAACCTAGACCTAACATGAATTGTTCTCTAAAATATTGATCGAAACCAGGTATAATTGACTGTTTCAGTGTGGTCCCACATTACTACGTGATCCAGACCAGAAAAAAACCCAGGATCCGTTCAACAAGTATGTGAAGAATGCGAAAGTATGAGTCTGATGATTGAAAATCCCAGGCCTAACCTAGACCTAACAAGCGTTATCCTCAAAAATATTGATCGAAATCTGGTTTAATCGACTGTTTCAGTGTGGTACCACATTACTATGTGATCCAAACCAGAAAATAACCCAGGATCTGTTCAACGAGTATGTGAAGTGTGCGAAAGTATGAATCTGATGAGGTCAAATCCCAGACCAATCCCAGACCTAACTTGCGTTATCCTCTAAAATATTTATCGAAACCAGGTTTCATTGACTGTTTCAGTGTGGTACTACATTACTACGTGATGCAATCCAGAAAAAGCCCAGGATCTAGCCATCAAGTATGAGAAATATGCGAAAGAATGAGCCTGATGAGAGCAAATCCCAGACCTAACCTAGACCTAACATGCGTCATCCTCTAAAATATTGAGCGAAACCAGGTTTAATGAACTGTTTCAGTGTGGTCCCACATTACTACGTGATCCAAACCAGAAAAAACCCAGGATCCGTTCAACAAGTATGTGAAGAATGCGAAAGTATGAGTCTGATGAGTGAAAATCCCAGACCTAACCTAGGCCTAACATGCGTTATCCTCTAAAATATTGATTGAAACCAGGTTTAATTGACTGCTTCAGCGTGGTACCACATTACTACGTGATACAGTCCAGAAACAGCCCAGGATCTAGCTATGAAGTATGAGAAATATGCGAAAGTATGAGCCTGATGAGGGCAAATCCTAGACCTAACCCAGACCTAACATGCGTTATCCTCTAAAATATTTATCAAGACCAGGTTTAATTGATTGTTTCAGTGTGGTCCCACATTACTACGTGATCCAAACCAGAAAAAACCCAGGATCTGTTCAACATGTATGAGAAATATGCGAAAGAATGAGCCTGATGAGAGCAAGTCCCAGACCTAACCTAGACCTAACATGAATTATTCTCTAAAATATTGATCGAAACCTGGTTTAATCGACTGTTTCAGTGTGGTACCACATTACTATTTGATCCAAACCAGAAAATAACCCAGGATCTGTTCAACGAGTACGTGAAGTGTGCGAAAGTATGAGTCTGATGAGGTCAAATCCCAGACCTATCCCAGACCTACCTTCCGTTATCCTCTAAAATATTGATCGAAACCAGGTTTAATCGACTGTTTCAGTGTGGTCGCACATTACTACCTGTTCCAAACCAGAAAAAACCCAGGATGTGTTCAACAAGTATGTGAAGAATGCGAAAGTATGAGTCTGATGAGTGAAAATCCCAGGCCTAACCTAGTCCTAACATGCGTTATCCTCTAAAATATTGATCGAAACCTGGTTTAATCGACTGTTTCAGTGTGGTACCATATTACTATGTGATCCAAACCAGAAAATAACCCAGGATCTGTTCAAGGAGTATGTGAAGTGTGCGAAATTATGAGTCTGATGTGGTCAAATCCCTGACCTATCCCAGACCTAACTTGCGTTATCCTCTAAACTATTGATCGAATCCAGGTGTAATCGACTGTTTCAGAGTGGTACCACATTACTACGTGATCCAAACCAGAAAAAACCCAGGATCCGTTCAACAAGTATGTGAAGAATGCGTAAGTATGAGCCTGATGAGTGAAAATCCCAGACCTAACCTAGGCCTAACATGCGTTATCCTCTAAAACATTGATCCAAACCAGGTTTAATGGATTGTTTCAGTGTGGTACCACACTACTACGTGATCCAAACCAGACAAAACCCAGGATCTGTTCAACAAGTATGTGAAAAACGCGAAAGTATGGGCCTGATGAGGGCAAATCGCAGACATATCCCAGACCTAACTTGCGTTGTCGTCTAAGATATTGATGGAAACCAGGTTTAATTGACTGTTTCAGTGTTGTACTTCATTACTACGTGATGCAATCCAGAAAAAGCCCAGGATCTAGGCATCTAGTACGAGAAATATGCGAAAGAATGAGCCTGATGAGAGCATATCCCAGACCTAACCTAGACCTAACATGAATTGTTCTCTAAAATATTGGTCGAAACCAGGTTTAATTGACTGTTTCAGTGTGGTCCCACATTACTACGTGATCCAGACCAGAAAAAAACCCAGGATCCGTTCAACATGTATGTGAAGAATGCGAAAGTATGAGTCTGATGATTGAAAATCCCAGGCCTAACATAGACCTAACAAGCGTTATCCTCAAAAATATTGATCGAAACCTGGTTTAATCGACTGTTTCAGTGTGGTACCACATTACTATGTGATCCAAACCAGAAAATAACCCAGGATCTGTTCAACGAGAATGTGAAGTGTGCGAAAGTATGAGTCTGATGAGGTCAAATCCCAGACCAATCCCAGACCTAACTTGCGTTATCCTCTAAAATATTTATCGAAACCAGGTTTAATCGACTGTTTCAGTGTGGTACCACATTACTACGTGATCCAAACCAGAAAAAACCGAGGATCAGTTCAACAAGTATGTGAAGAATGCGAAAGTATGAGTCTGATGAGTGAAAATCCCAGGGGAAACCTAGACCTAACATGCGTTATCCTCTAAAATATTGATCGAAACCAGGTTTCATTGACTGTTTCAGTGTGGTACTACATTACTACGTGATGCAATCCAGAAAAAGCCCAGGATCTAGCCATCAAGTATGAGAAATATGCGAAAGAATGAGCCTGATGAGAGCAAATCCCAGACCTAACCTAGACCTAACATGCGTCATCCTCTAAAATATTGAGCGAAACCAGGTTTAATGAACTGTTTCAGTGTGGTCCCACATTACTACGTGATCCAAACCAGAAAAAACCCAGGATCCGTTCAACAAGTATGTGAAGAATGCGAAAGTATGAGTCTGATGAGTGAAAATCCCAGACCTAACCTAGGCCTAACATGCGTTATCCTCTAAAATATTGATTGAAACCAGGTTTAATTGACTGCTTCAGCGTGGTACCACATTACTACGTGATACAGTCCAGAAACAGCCCAGGATCTAGCTATGAAGTATGAGAAATATGCGAAAGTATGAGCCTGATGAGGGCAAATCCTAGACCTAACCCAGACCTAACATGCGTTATCCTCTAAAATATTTATCAAGACCAGGTTTAATTGATTGTTTCAGTGTGGTCCCACATTACTACGTGATCCAAACCAGAAAAAACCCAGGATCTGTTCAACATGTATGAGAAATATGCGAAAGAATGAGCCTGATGAGAGCAAGTCCCAGACCTAACCTAGACCTAACATGAATTATTCTCTAAAATATTGATCGAAACCTGGTTTAATCGACTGTTTCAGTGTGGTACCACATTACTATTTGATCCAAACCAGAAAATAACCCAGGATCTGTTCAACGAGTACGTGAAGTGTGCGAAAGTATGAGTCTGATGAGGTCAAATCCCAGACCTATCCCAGACCTACCTTCCGTTATCCTCTAAAATATTGATCGAAACCAGGTTTAATCGACTGTTTCAGTGTGGTCGCACATTACTACCTGTTCCAAACCAGAAAAAACCCAGGATGTGTTCAACAAGTATGTGAAGAATGCGAAAGTATGAGTCTGATGAGTGAAAATCCCAGGCCTAACCTAGTCCTAACATGCGTTATCCTCTAAAATATTGATCGAAACCTGGTTTAATCGACTGTTTCAGTGTGGTACCACATTACTATGTGATCCAAACCAGAAAATAACCCAGGATCTGTTCAAGGAGTATGTGAAGTGTGCGAAATTATGAGTCTGATGTGGTCAAATCCCTGACCTATCCCAGACCTAACTTGCGTTATCCTCTAAACTATTGATCGAATCCAGGTTTAATCGACTGTTTCAGAGTGGTACCACATTACTACGTGATCCAAACCAGAAAAAACCCAGGATCCGTTCAACAAGTATGTGAAGAATGCGAAAGTATGAGCCTGATGAGTGAAAATCCCAGACCTAACCTAGGCCTAACATGCGTTATCCTCTAAAACATTGATCCAAACCAGGTTTAATGGATTGTTTCAGTGTGGTACCACACTACTACGTGATCCAAACCAGACAAAACCCAGGATCTGTTCAACAAGTATGTGAAAAACGCGAAAGTATGGGCCTGATGAGGGCAAATCGCAGACATATCCCAGACCTAACTTGCGTTGTCGTCTAAGATATTGATGGAAACCAGGTTTAATTGACTGTTTCAGTGTTGTACTTCATTACTACGTGATGCAATCCAGAAAAAGCCCAGGATCTAGGCATCTAGTACGAGAAATATGCGAAAGAATGAGCCTGATGAGAGCATATCCCAGACCTAACCTAGACCTAACATGAATTGTTCTCTAAAATATTGGTCGAAACCAGGTTTAATTGACTGTTTCAGTGTGGTCCCACATTACTACGTGATCCAGACCAGAAAAAAACCCAGGATCCGTTCAAGATGTATGTGAAGAATGCGAAAGTATGAGTCTGATGATTGAAAATCCCAGGCCTAACATAGACCTAACAAGCGTTATCCTCAAAAATATTGATCGAAACCTGGTTTAATCGACTGTTTCAGTGTGGTACCACATTACTATGTGATCCAAACCAGAAAATAACCCAGGATCTGTTCAACGAGAATGTGAAGTGTGCGAAAGTATGAGTCTGATGAGGTCAAATCCCAGACCAATCCCAGACCTAACTTGCGTTATCCTCTAAAATATTTATCGAAACCAGGTTTAATCGACTGTTTCAGTGTGGTACCACATTACTACGTGATCCAAACCAGAAAAAACCGAGGATCAGTTCAACAAGTATGTGAAGAATGCGAAAGTATGAGTCTGATGAGTGAAAATCCCAGGGGTAACCTAGACCTAACACGCGTTATCCTCTAAAATATTGATCGAAACCAGGTTTAATCGACTGTTTCAGTGTGGTACCACATTACTACGTGATCCAAACCAGAAAAAACCCAGGATCAGTTCAACAAGTATGTGAAGAATGCGAAAGTATGAGTCTGATGAGTGAAAATCCCAGGGCTAACCTAGACCTAACATGCGTTATCCTCTAAAATATTGATCGAAACCAGGTTTAATCGACTGTTTCAGTGTGGTATCACACTACTACGTGACCCAAACCAGAAAAAACCCATGATCTGTTCAACAAGTATGTGAAAAACGCGAAAGTATGAGCCCGATGAGGGCAAGTCCCAGACCTATCCCAGACCTAACTTGCGTTATCCTCTAAAATATTTATCGAAACCAGGTTTAATCGACTGTTTCAGTGTGGTACCACATTACTACGTGATCCAAACCAGAAAAAACCCAGGATCAGTTCAACAAGTATGTGAAGAATGCGAAAGTATGAGTCTGATGAGTGAAAATCCCAGGGGTAACCTAGACCTAACATGCGTTATCCTCTAAAATATTGATCGAAACCAGGTTTAATCGACAGTTTCAGTGTGGTACCACATTACTACGTGATCCAAACCAGAAAAAACCCAGGATCAGTTCAACAAGTATGTGAAGAATGCGAAAGTATGAGTCTGATGAGTGAAAATCCCAGGGCTAACCTAGACCTAACATGCGTTATCCTCTAAAATATTGATCGAAACCAGGTTTAATCGACTGTTTCAGTGTGGTATCACACTACTACGTGACCCAAACCAGAAAAAACCCATGATCTGCTCAACAAGTATGTGAAGAATGCGAAAGTATGAGTCTGATCAGTGAAAATCTCAGGCCTTACCTAGACCTAACTTGCGTTGTACTCTAAAATATTGATGAAAACCAGGTTTCATTGACTGTTTCAGTGTGGTACTTCATTACTACGTGATGCAATCCAGAAAAAGCCCAGGATCTAGCCATCAAGTATGAGAAATATGCGAAAGAATGAGCCTGATGAGAGCAAATCCTAGACCTAACCTAGACCTGACATGCGTTATCCTCTAAAATATTGAGCGAAACCAGGTTTAATGAACTGTTTCAGTGTGGTCCCACATTACTACGTGATCCAAACCAGAAAAAACCCAGGATCCGTTCAACAAGTATGTGAAGAATGCGAAAGTATGAGTCTGATGAGTGAAAATCCCAGGGCTAACCTAGACCTAACATGCGTTACCCTCTAAAATATTGATCGAAACCAGGTTTAATCGACTGTTTCAGTGTGGTATCACACTACTACGTGACCCAAACCAGAAAAAACCCAAGATCTGTTCAACAAGTATGTGAAAAACGCGAAAGTATGAGCCTGATGAGGGCAAGTCCCAGACCTATCCCAGACCTAACTTGCGTTATCCTCTAAAATATTCATCGAAACCAGGTTTAATTGATCGTTTCAGTGCGGTACCACATTACTACGTGATCCAAACCAGAAAAAACCCAGGATCCGTTCAACAAGTATGTGAAGAATGCGAAAGTATGAGTCTGATCAGTGAAAATCTCAGGCCTTACCTAGACCTAACTTGCGTTGTACTCTAAAATATTGATGAAAACCAGGTTTCATTGACTGTTTCAGTGTGGTACTACATTACTACGTGATGCAATCCAGAAAAAGCCCAGGATCTAGCCATCAAGTATGAGAAATATGCGAAAGAATGAGCCTGATGAGAGCAAATCCTAGACCTAACCTAGGCCTAACATGCGTTATCCTCTAAAATATTGATTGAAACCAGGTTTAATTGACTGCTTCAGCGTGGTACCACATTACTACGTGATACAGTCCAGAAACAGCCCAGGATCTAGCTATGAAGTATGAGAAATATGCGAAAGTATGAGCCTGATGAGCGCAAATCCTAGACCTAACCCAGACCTAACATGCGTTATCCTCTAAAATATTTATCAAGACCAGGTTTAATTGATTGTTTCAGTGTGGTCCCACATTACTACGTGATCCAAACCAGAAAAAACCCAGGATCTGTTCAACATGTATGAGAAATATGCGAAAGAATGAGCCTGATGAGAGCAAGTCCCAGACCTAACCTAGACCTAACATGAATTATTCTCTAAAATATTGATCGAAACCTGGTTTAATCGACTGTTTCAGTGTGGTACCACATTACTATGTGATCCAAACCAGAAAATAACCCAGGATCTGTTCAAGGAGTATGTGAAGTGTGCGAAATTATGAGTCTGATGAGGTCAAATCCCTGACCTATCCCAGACCTAACTTGCGTTATCCTCTAAAATATTGATCGAAACCAGGTTTAATCGACTGTTTCAGAGTGGTACCACATTACTACGTGATCCAAACCAGAAAAAACCCAGGATCCGTTCAACAAGTATGTGAAGAATGCGAAAGTATGAGCCTGATGAGTGAAAATCCCAGACCTAACCTAGGCCTAACATGCGTTATCCTCTAAAACATTGATCCAAACCAGGTTTAATGGATTGTTTGAGTGTGGTACCACACTACTACGTGATCCAAACCAGACAAAACCCAGGATCTGTTCAACAAGTATGTGAAAAACGCGAAAGTATGGGCCTGATGAGGGCAAATCCCAGACATATCCCAGACCTAACTTGCGTTGTCGTCTAAGATATTGATGGAAACCAGGTTTAATTGACTGTTTCAGTGTTGTACTTCATTACTACGTGATGCAATCCAGAAAAAGCCCAGGATCTAGGCATCTAGTATGAGAAATATGCGAAAGAATGAGCCTGATGAGAGCATATCCCAGACCTAACCTAGACCTAACATGAATTGTTCTCTAAAATATTGATCGAAACCAGGTATAATTGACTGTTTCAGTGTGGTCCCACATTACTACGTGATCCAGACCAGAAAAAAACCCAGGATCCGTTCAACAAGTATGTGAAGAATGCGAAAGTATGAGTCTGATGATTGAAAATCCCAGGCCTAACCTAGACCTAACAAGCGTTATCCTCAAAAATATTGATCGAAATCTGGTTTAATCGACTGTTTCAGTGTGGTACCACATTACTATGTGATCCAAACCAGAAAATAACCCAGGATCTGTTCAACGAGTATGTGAAGTGTGCGAAAGTATGAATCTGATGAGGTCAAATCCCAGACCAATCCCAGACCTAACTTGCGTTATCCTCTAAAATATTTATCGAAACCAGGTTTCATTGACTGTTTCAGTGTGGTACTACATTACTACGTGATGCAATCCAGAAAAAGCCCAGGATCTAGCCATCAAGTATGAGAAATATGCGAAAGAATGAGCCTGATGAGAGCAAATCCCAGACCTAACCTAGACCTAACATGCGTCATCCTCTAAAATATTGAGCGAAACCAGGTTTAATGAACTGTTTCAGTGTGGTCCCACATTACTACGTGATCCAAACCAGAAAAAACCCAGGATCCGTTCAACAAGTATGTGAAGAATGCGAAAGTATGAGTCTGATGAGTGAAAATCCCAGACCTAACCTAGGCCTAACATGCGTTATCCTCTAAAATATTGATTGAAACCAGGTTTAATTGACTGCTTCAGCGTGGTACCACATTACTACGTGATACAGTCCAGAAACAGCCCAGGATCTAGCTATGAAGTATGAGAAATATGCGAAAGTATGAGCCTGATGAGGGCAAATCCTAGACCTAACCCAGACCTAACATGCGTTATCCTCTAAAATATTTATCAAGACCAGGTTTAATTGATTGTTTCAGTGTGGTCCCACATTACTACGTGATCCAAACCAGAAAAAACCCAGGATCTGTTCAACATGTATGAGAAATATGCGAAAGAATGAGCCTGATGAGAGCAAGTCCCAGACCTAACCTAGACCTAACATGAATTATTCTCTAAAATATTGATCGAAACCTGGTTTAATCGACTGTTTCAGTGTGGTACCACATTACTATTTGATCCAAACCAGAAAATAACCCAGGATCTGTTCAACGAGTACGTGAAGTGTGCGAAAGTATGAGTCTGATGAGGTCAAATCCCAGACCTATCCCAGACCTACCTTCCGTTATCCTCTAAAATATTGATCGAAACCAGGTTTAATCGACTGTTTCAGTGTGGTCGCACATTACTACCTGTTCCAAACCAGAAAAAACCCAGGATGTGTTCAACAAGTATGTGAAGAATGCGAAAGTATGAGTCTGATGAGTGAAAATCCCAGGCCTAACCTAGTCCTAACATGCGTTATCCTCTAAAATATTGATCGAAACCTGGTTTAATCGACTGTTTCAGTGTGGTACCACATTACTATGTGATCCAAACCAGAAAATAACCCAGGATCTGTTCAAGGAGTATGTGAAGTGTGCGAAATTATGAGTCTGATGTGGTCAAATCCCTGACCTATCCCAGACCTAACTTGCGTTATCCTCTAAACTATTGATCGAATCCAGGTTTAATCGACTGTTTCAGAGTGGTACCACATTACTACGTGATCCAAACCAGAAAAAACCCAGGATCCGTTCAACAAGTATGTGAAGAATGCGAAAGTATGAGCCTGATGAGTGAAAATCCCAGACCTAACCTAGGCCTAACATGCGTTATCCTCTAAAACATTGATCCAAACCAGGTTTAATGGATTGTTTCAGTGTGGTACCACACTACTACGTGATCCAAACCAGACAAAACCCAGGATCTGTTCAACAAGTATGTGAAAAACGCGAAAGTATGGGCCTGATGAGGGCAAATCGCAGACATATCCCAGACCTAACTTGCGTTGTCGTCTAAGATATTGATGGAAACCAGGTTTAATTGACTGTTTCAGTGTTGTACTTCATTACTACGTGATGCAATCCAGAAAAAGCCCAGGATCTAGGCATCTAGTACGAGAAATATGCGAAAGAATGAGCCTGATGAGAGCATATCCCAGACCTAACCTAGACCTAACATGAATTGTTCTCTAAAATATTGGTCGAAACCAGGTTTAATTGACTGTTTCAGTGTGGTCCCACATTACTACGTGATCCAGACCAGAAAAAAACCCAGGATCCGTTCAACATGTATGTGAAGAATGCGAAAGTATGAGTCTGATGATTGAAAATCCCAGGCCTAACATAGACCTAACAAGCGTTATCCTCAAAAATATTGATCGAAACCTGGTTTAATCGACTGTTTCAGTGTGGTACCACATTACTATGTGATCCAAACCAGAAAATAACCCAGGATCTGTTCAACGAGAATGTGAAGTGTGCGAAAGTATGAGTCTGATGAGGTCAAATCCCAGACCAATCCCAGACCTAACTTGCGTTATCCTCTAAAATATTTATCGAAACCAGGTTTAATCGACTGTTTCAGTGTGGTACCACATTACTACGTGATCCAAACCAGAAAAAACCGAGGATCAGTTCAACAAGTATGTGAAGAATGCGAAAGTATGAGTCTGATGAGTGAAAATCCCAGGGGTAACCTAGACCTAACATGCGTTATCCTCTAAAATATTGATCGAAACCAGGTTTAATCGACTGTTTCAGTGTGGTACCACATTACTACGTGATCCAAACCAGAAAAAACCCAGGATCAGTTCAACAAGTATGTGAAGAATGCGAAAGTATGAGTCTGATGAGTGAAAATCCCAGGGCTAACCTAGACCTAACATGCGTTATCCTCTAAAATATTGATCGAAACCAGGTTTAATCGACTGTTTCAGTGTGGTATCACACTACTACGTGACCCAAACCAGAAAAAACCCATGATCTGTTCAACAAGTATGTGAAAAACGCGAAAGTATGAGCCCGATGAGGGCAAGTCCCAGACCTATCCCAGACCTAACTTGCGTTATCCTCTAAAATATTCATCGAAACCAGGTTTAATTGATCGTTTCAGTGCGGTACCACATTTCTACGTGATCCAAACCAGAAAAAACCCAGGATCCGTTCAACAAGTATGTGAAGAATGCGAAAGTATGAGTCTGATGAGTGAAAATCCCAGGGGTAACCTAGACCTAACATGCGTTATCCTCTAAAATATTGATCGAAACCAGGTTTAATCGACTGTTTCAGTGTGGTACCACATTACTACGTGATCCAAACCAGAAAAAACCCAGGATCAGTTCAACAAGTATGTGAAGAATGCGAAAGTATGAGTCTGATGAGTGAAAATCCCAGGGCTAACCTAGACCTAACATGCGTTATCCTCTAAAATATTGATCGAAACCTGGTTTAATCGACTGTTTCAGTGTGGTACCACATTACTATGTGATCCAAACCAGAAAATAACCCAGGATCTGTTCAACGAGTATGTGAAGTGTGCGAAAGTATGAGTCTGATGAGGTCAAATCCCAGACCAATCCCAGACCTAACTTGCGTTATCCTCTAAAATATTTATCGAAACCAGGTTTAATCGACTGTTTCAGTGTGGTACCACATTACTACGTGATCCAAACCAGAAAAAACCGAGGATCAGTTCAACAAGTATGTGAAGAATGCGAAAGTATGAGTCTGATGAGTGAAAATCCCAGGGCTAACCTAGACCTAACATGCGTTACCCTCTAAAATATTGATCGAAACCAGGTTTAATCGACTGTTTCAGTGTGGTATCACACTACTACGTGACCCAAACCAGAAAAAACCCATGATCTGTTCAACAAGTATGTGAAAAACGCGAAAGTATGAGTCTGATGAGGTCAAATCCCAGACCTATCCCAGACCTACCTTCCGTTACCCTCTAAAATATTGATCGAAACCAGGTTTAATCGACTGTTTCAGTGTGGTACCACATTACTACGTGATCCATACCAGAAAAAACCCAGGATCAGTTCAACAAGTATGTGAAGAATGCGAAAGTATGACTCTGATGAGTGAAAATCCCAGGGGTAACCTAGACCTAACATGCGTTATCCTCTAAAATATTGATCGAAACCAGGTTTAATCGACTGTTTCAGTGTGGTACCACATTACTACGTGATCCAAACCAGAAAAAACCCAGGATCAGTTCAACAAGTATGTGAAGAATGCGAAAGTATGAGTCTGATGAGTGAAAATCCCAGGGCTAACCTAGACCTAACATGCGTTATCCTCTAAAATATTTATCAAGACCAGGTTTAATTGATTGTTTCAGTGTGGTCCCACACTACTACGTGATCCAAACCAGAAAAAACCCAGGATCTGTTCAACAAGTATGTGAAAAACGCGGAAAGTATGAGCCTGATGAGGGCAAATCCCAGGCCTATCCCAGACCTAACTTGCGTTGTCCTCTAAGATATTGATGGAAACCAGGTTTAATTGACTGTTTCAGTGTGGTACCACATTACTACGTGATCTAATCCAGAAATAGCACCAGGATCTAGCCATGAAGTATGAGAAATATGCGAAAGTATGAGCCTGACGAGGGCAAATCCTGGACCTAACCCAGACCTAACATGCGTTATCCTCTAAAATATTTATCAAGACCAGGTTTAATTGATTGTTTCAGTGTAGTTCCACACTACTACGTGATCCAAACCAGAAAAAACCCAGGATCTGCTCAACGAGTATGTGAAGTGTGCGAAAGTATGAGTCTGATGAGGGCAAATCCCCGACCTATCCCTGACCTAACATGCATTATCCTCTAAAATATTTATCAAGACCAGGTTTAATTGTTTGTTTCAGTGTGGTCCCACATTACTACGTGATCCAAACCAGAAGAAACCCATTATCCGTTCAACAAGTATGTGAAGAATGCGAAAGTATGAGTCTGATGAGTGAAAATCCCAGACCTAACCAAGACCTAACATGCGTTATCCTCTAAAATATTGATCCAAACCAGGTTTAATGGACAGTTTCAGTGTGGTACCACATTACTATGTGATCCAAACCAGAAAATAACCCAGGATCTGTTCAATGAGTATGTGAAGTGTGCGAAAGTATGAGCCTGATGAGGGCAAATCCCAGACCTATCCCAGACCTAACTTGCGTTGTCCTCTAAGATATTGATGGAAACCAGGTTTAATTGACTGTTTCAGTGTTGTACTTCATTACTACGTGATGCAATCCAGAAAAAGCCCAGGATCTAGCCATCAAGTATGAGAAATATGCGAAAGAATGAGCCTGATGAGAGCAAATCCCACATAATGTGCGTTATCCTCTAAAATATTGAGCGAAACCAGGTTTAATGAACTGTTTCAGTGTGGTCCCACATTACTACGTGATCCAAACCCGAAAAAACCCAGGATCCGTTCAACAAGTATGTGAAGAATGCGAAAGTATGAGTCTGATGAGTGAAAATCCCAGACCTAACCTAGGCCTAACATGCGTTATCCTCTAAGATATTGATGGAAACCAGGTTTAATTGACTGTTTCAGTGTGGTACCACATTACTACGTGATCTAATCCAGAAATAGCCCACGATCTAGCCATGAAGTATGAGAAATATGCGAAAATATGAGCCTGACGAGGGCAAATCCTAGACCTAACCCAGACCTAACATGCGTTATCCTCTAAAATATTTATCAAGACCAGGTTTAATTGATTGTTTCAGTGTAGTGCCACATTACTACGTGATCCGAACCAGAAAAAACCCAGGATCTAGCCATCAAGTATGAGAAATATGCGAAAGAATGAGTCTGATGAGAGCAAATCCCAGACCTAACCTAGACCTAACATGAATTATCCTCTAAAATATTGAGCGAAACCAGGTTTAATGGACTGATTCAGTGTGGTCCCACATTACTACGTGATCCAAACCAGAAAAAACCCAGGATCCGTTCAACAGGTATGTGAAGAATGCGAAAGTATGAGCCTGATGAGTGAAAATCCCAGGCCTAACCTAGACCTAACATGCGTTATCCTCAAAAATATTGATCGAAACCTGGTATAATCGACTGTTTCAGTGTGGTACCACATCACTACGTGATCCAAACCAGAAAAAACCCAGGATCAGTTCAACAAGTATGTGAAGAATGCGAAAGTATGACTCTGATGAGTGAAAATCCCAGGGGTAACCTAGACCTAACATGCGTTATCCTCTAAAATATTGATCGAAACCAGGTTTAATCGACTGTTTCAGTGTGGTATCACACTACTACGTGACCCAAACCAGAAAAAACCCATGATCTGTTCAACAAGTATGTGAAAAACGCGAAAGTATGAGTCTGATGAGGTCAAATCCCAGACCTATCCCAGACCTACCTTCCGTTACCCTCTAAAATATTGATCGAAACCAGGTTTAATCGACTGTTTCAGTGTGGTACCACATTACTACGTGATCCATACCAGAAAAAACCCAGGATCAGTTCAACAAGTATGTGAAGAATGCGAAAGTATGACTCTGATGAGTGAAAATCCCAGGGGTAACCTAGACCTAACATGCGTTATCCTCTAAAATATTGATCGAAACCAGGTTTAATCGACTGTTTCAGTGTGGTACCACATTACTACGTGATCCAAACCAGAAAAAACCCAGGATCAGTTCAACAAGTATGTGAAGAATGCGAAAGTATGAGTCTGATGAGTGAAGATCCCAGGGCTAACCTAGACCTAACATGCGTTATCCTCTAAAATATTTATCAAGACCAGGTTTAATTGATTGTTTCAGTGTGGTCCCACACTACTACGTGATCCAAACCAGAAAAAACCCAGGATCTGTTCAACAAGTATGTGAAAAACGCGGAAAGTATGAGCCTGATGAGGGCAAATCCCAGGCCTATCCCAGACCTAACTTGCGTTGTCCTCTAAGATATTGATGGAAACCAGGTTTAATTGACTGTTTCAGTGTGGTACCACATTACTACGTGATCTAATCCAGAAATAGCACCAGGATCTAGCCATGAAGTATGAGAAATATGCGAAAGTATGAGCCTGACGAGGGCAAATCCTGGACCTAACCCAGACCTAACATGCGTTATCCTCTAAAATATTTATCAAGACCAGGTTTAATTGATTGTTTCAGTGTAGTTCCACACTACTACGTGATCCAAACCAGAAAAAACCCAGGATCTGCTCAACGAGTATGTGAAGTGTGCGAAAGTATGAGTCTGATGAGGGCAAATCCCCGACCTATCCCTGACCTAACATGCATTATCCTCTAAAATATTTATCAAGACCAGGTTTAATTGTTTGTTTCAGTGTGGTCCCACATTACTACGTGATCCAAACCAGAAAAAACCCATTATCCGTTCAACAAGTATGTGAAGAATGCGAAAGTATGAGTCTGATGAGTGAAAATCCCAGACCTAACCAAGACCTAACATGCGTTATCCTCTAAAATATTGATCCAAACCAGGTTTAATGGACTGTTTCAGTGTGGTACCACATTACTATGTGATCCAAACCAGAAAATAACCCAGGATCTGTTCAATGAGTATGTGAAGTGTGCGAAAGTATGAGCCTGATGAGGGCAAATCCCAGACCTATCCCAGACCTAACTTGCGTTGTCCTCTAAGATATTGATGGAAACCAGGTTTAATTGACTGTTTCAGTGTTGTACTTCATTACTACGTGATACAATCCAGAAAAAGCCCAGGATCTAGCCATCAAGTATGAGAAATATGCGAAAGAATGAGCCTGATGAGAGCAAATCCCACATAATGTGCGTTATCCTCTAAAATATTGAGCGAAACCAGGTTTAATGAACTGTTTCAGTGTGGTCCCACATTACTACGTGATCCAAACCCGAAAAAACCCAGGATCCGTTCAACAAGTATGTGAAGAATGCGAAAGTATGAGTCTGATGAGTGAAAATCCCAGACCTAACCTAGGCCTAACATGCGTTATCCTCTAAGATATTGATGGAAACCAGGTTTAATTGACTGTTTCAGTGTGGTACCACATTACTACGTGATCTAATCCAGAAATAGCCCACGATCTAGCCATGAAGTATGAGAAATATGCGAAAATATGAGCCTGACGAGGGCAAATCCTAGACCTAACCCAGACCTAACATGCGTTATCCTCTAAAATATTTATCAAGACCAGGTTTAATTGATTGTTTCAGTGTAGTGCCACATTACTACGTGATCCAAACCAGAAAAAACCCAGGATCTAGCCATCAAGTATGAGAAATATGCGAAAGAATGAGTCTGATGAGAGCAAATCCCAGACCTAACCTAGACCTAACATGAATTATCCTCTAAAATATTGAGCGAAACCAGGTTTAATGGACTGATTCAGTGTGGTCCCATATTACTACGTGATCCAAACCAGAAAAAACCCAGGATCCGTTCAACAGGTATGTGAAGAATGCGAAAGTATGAGCCTGATGAGTGAAAATCCCAGGCCTAACCTAGACCTAACATGCGTTATCCTCAAAAATATTGATCGAAACCTGGTATAATCGACTGTTTCAGTGTGGTACCACATCACTACGTGATCCAAACCAGAAAAAAGCCAGGATCTGTTCAACGAGTATGTGAAGTGTGCGAAAGTATGAGTCTGATGAGGGCAAATCCCAGACCTATCCCAGACCTAAAATGCGTTATCCTCTAAAATATTTATCAAGACCAGGTTTAATTGAATGTTTCAGTGTGGTACCACATTACTACGTGATGCAATCCAGAAAAAGCCCAGGATCTAGCTATCAAGTTTGAGGAGTATGCGAAGGAATGAGCCTGATGAGGGCAAATCCTAGACCTAACCCAGACCTAACATGCGTTATCCTCTAAAATATTTATCAAGACCAGGTTTAATTGAATGTTCCAGTGTGGTACCACATTACTACGTGATGCAATCCAGAAAAAGCCCAGGATCTAGCCATCAAGTTTGAGAAATATGCGAAGGAATGAGCCTGATGAGGGCAAATCCTAGACCTAACCCAGACCTAACATGCGTTATCCTCTAAAATATTTATCAAGACCAGGTTTAATTGATTGTTTCAGTGTGGTCCCACACTACTACGTGATCCAAACCAGAAAAAACCCAGGATCTGTTCAACAAGTATGTGAAAAACGCGGAAAGTATGAGCCTGATGAGGGCAAATCCCAGACCTATCCCAGACTTAACTAGCGTTATCCTCTAAAATACTGATCGAAGCCAGGTTTAATCGACTGTTTCAGTGTGGTACCACATTACTACGTGACCCAAACCAGAAAAAACCCAGGACCCGTTCAACCAGTATGTGAAGAATGCGAAAGGATGAGCCTGATGAGTGAAAATCCCCGACCTAACCTAGACCTAACATGCGTTATCCTCTAAAATATTGATCCAAACCAGGTTTAATGGACTGTTTCAGTGTGGTACCACACTACTACGTGATCCAAACCAGAAAAAAACCAGGATCTGTTCAACAAGTATGTGAAAAGCGCGAAAGTATGATTCTGATGAGGTCAAATCCCAGACCTATCCCAGACTTAACTAGCGTTATCCTCTAAAATACTGATCGAAACCAGGTTTAATCGACTGTTTCAGTGTGGTACCACATTACTACGTGACCCAAACCAGAAAAAACCCAGGACCCGTGCAACAAGTATGTGAAGAATGCGAAAGGATGAGTCTGATGAGTGAAAATCCCCGACCTAACCTAGACCTAACATGCGTTATCCTCTAAAATATTGATCCAAACCAGGTTTAATGGACTGTTTCAGTGTGGTACCATACTACTACGTGATCCAAACCAGAAAAAACCCAGGATCTGTTCAAAAAGTATGTGAAAAACGCGAAAGTATGAGCCTGACGAGGGCAAATCCTAGACCTTATCCAGACCTAACATGCGTTATCCTCTAAAATATTTATCAAGACCAGGTTTAATTGATTGTTTCAGTGTGGTTCCACATTACTACGTGATCCAAACCAGAAAAAACCCAGGATCTGTTCAACGAGTATGTGAAGTGTGCGAAAGTGTGAGTCTGATGAGGTCAAATCCCGGACCAATCCCAGACTTAACTTGCGTTATCCTCTAAAATATTGATCGAAACCAGGTTTAATCGACTGTTTCAGTGTGGTACCACATTACTACATGATCCAAACCAGAAAAAACCCAGGATCCGTTCAACAAGTATGTGCAGAATGCGAAAGTATGAGTCTGATGAGGGCAAATCCCAGACCTATCCCAGACCACACTTGCGTTGTCCTTTAAGATAGTGATGGAAACCAGGTTTAATTGACTGTTTCAGTGTTGTACTTCATTACTACGTGATGCAATCCAGAAAAAGCCCAGGATCTAGCCATCAAGTATGAGAAATATGCGAAAGAATGAGCCTGATGAGAGCAAATCCCAGACCTAACCTAGACCTAACATGAATTATTCTCAAAAATATTGATCGAAACCAGGTTTAATTGACTGTTTCAGTGTGGTCCCACATTACTACGTGATCCAAACCAGAAAAAACCCAGGATCTGTTCAACAAGTATGTGAAAAACGCGAAAGTATGAGTCTGATGAGGTCAAATCCCAGACCTAACCTAGACCTAACATGCGTCATCCTCTAAAATATTGATCCAAACCAGGTTTAATGGACTGTTTCAGTGTGGTACCACACTACTACGTGTCCCAAACCAGAAAAAACCCAGGATCTGTTCAACAAGTATGTGAAAAACGCGAAAGTATGAGCCTGATGAAGGCAAATCCCAGACCTATCCCAGACCTAACTTGTGTTGTCCTCTAAGATATTGATGGAAACCAGGTTTAATTGACTGTTTCAGTGTTGTACTTCATTACTACGTGATGCAATCCAGAAAAAGCCCAGGATCTAGCCATCAAGTATGAGAAATATGCGAAAGAATGAGCCTGATGAGAGCAAATCCCAGACCTAACCTAGACCTAACATGAATTATTCTCTAAAATATTGATCGAAACCAGGTTTAATTGACTGTTTCAGTGTGGTCCCACATTACTACGTGATCCAAACCAGAAAAAACCCAGGATCCGTTCAACAAGTATGTGAAGAATGCGAAAGTATGAGCCTGATGAGGGCAAGTCCAAGACCTATCCCAGACCTAACTTGCGTTGTCCTCTAAGATATTGATGGAAACCAGGTTTAATTGACTGTTTCAGTGTTGTACTTCATTACTACGTGATGCAATCCAGAAAAAGCCCAGGATCTAGCCATCAAGTATGAGAAATATGCGAAAGAATGAGCCTGATGAGAGCAAATCCCAGACCTAACCCAGACCTAACATGCGTTATCCTCTAAAATATTGATCGAAACCAGGTTTAATCGACTGTTTCAGTGTGGTACCACATTACTACGTGATCGAAACCAGAAAAAACCCAGGATCCGTTCAACAAGTATGTGAAGAATGCGAAAGTATGAGTCTGATGAGTGAAAATCCCAGACCTAACCTAGACCTAACATGCGTTATCCTCTAAAATATTGATCCAAACCAGGTTTAATGGACTGTCTCAGTGTGGTACCATACTACTACGTGATCCAAACCAGAAAAAACCCAGGATCTGTTCAAAAAGTATGTGAAAAACGCGAAAGTATGAGCCTGATGAGGGCAAATCCAAGACCTATCCCAGACCTAACTTGCGTTGTCCTTTAAGATATTGATGGAAACCAGGTTTAATTGACTGTTTCAGTGTGGTACCACATTACTACGTGATCTAATACAGAAATAGCCCAGGATCTAGCCATGAAGTATGAGAAATATGCGAAAGTATGAGCCTGACGAGGGCAAATCCTAGACCTTACCCAGACCTAACATGCGTTATCCTCTAAAATATTTATCAAGACCAGGTTTAATTGATTGTTTCAGTGTGGTTCCACATTACTACGTGATCCAAACCAGATAAAACCCAGGATCTGTTCATCGAGTATGTGAAGTGTGCGAAAGTATGAGTCTGATGAGGGCAAATCGCCGACCTATCCCAGACCTAACATGCGTTATCCTCTAAAATATTTATCAAGACCAGGTTTCATTGATTGTTTCAGTGTGGTCCCACATTACTACGTGACTCAAACCAGAAAAAACCCATGATCCGTTCAAAAAGTATGTGAAGAATGCGGAAGTATGAGTCTGATGAGTGAAAATCCCAGACCTAACCAAGACCTAACATGCGTTATCCTCTAAAATATTGATCGAAACCAGGTTTAATCGACTGTTTCAGTGTGGTACCACATTACTACGTGATCCAAACCAGAAAAAACCCAGGATCCGTTCAACAAGTATGTGAAGAATGCGAAAGTATGAGTCTGATGAGTGAAAATCCCAGACCTAACCTAGACCTAACATGCGTTATCCTCTAAAATATTGATCCAAACCAGGTTTAATGGACTGTTTCAGTGTGGTACCATACTACTACGTGATCCAAACCAGAAAAAACCCAGGATCTGTTCAAAAAGTATGTGAAAAACGCGAAAGTATGAGCCTGACGAGGGCAAATCCTAGACCTTACCCAGACCTAACATGCGTTATCCTCAAAAATATTGATCGAAACCTGGTTTATTCGACTGTTTCAGTGTGGTACCACATTACTATGTGATCCAAACCAGAAAATAACCCAGGATCTGTTCTACGAGTATGTGAAGTGTGCGAAAGTATCACTGTGATGAGGTCAAATCCCAGACCTATCCCAGACCTAACTTGCGTTATCCTCTAAAATATTTATCAAGACCAGGTTTCATTGATTGTTTCAGTGTGGTCCCACATTACTACGTGACTCAAACCAGAAAAAACCCATGATCCGTTCAAAAAGTATGTGAAAAACGCGAAAGTATGAGCCTGACGAGGGCAAATCCTAGACCTTACCCAGACCTAACATGCGTTATCCTCTAAAATATTTATCAAGACCAGGTTTAATTGATTGTTTCAGTGTGGTTCCACATTACTACGTGATCCAAACCAGATAAAACCCAGGATCTGTTCATCGAGTATGTGAAGTGTGCGAAAGTATGAGTCTGATGAGGGCAAATCGCCGACCTATCCCAGACCTAACATGCGTTATCCTCTAAAATATTTATCAAGACCAGGTTTCATTGATTGTTTCAGTGTGGTCCCACATTACTACGTGACTCAAACCAGAAAAAACCCATGATCCGTTCAAAAAGTATGTGAAGAATGCGGAAGTATGAGTCTGATGAGTGAAAATCCCAGACCTAACCAAGACCTAACATGCGTTATCCTCTAAAATATTGATCGAAACCAGGTTTAATCGACTGTTTCAGTGTGGTACCACATTACTACGTGATCCAAACCAGAAAAAACCCAGGATCCGTTCAACAAGTATGTGAAGAATGCGAAAGTATGAGTCTGATGAGTGAAAATCCCAGACCTAACCTAGACCTAACATGCGTTATCCTCTAAAATATTGATCCAAACCAGGTTTAATGGACTGTTTCAGTGTGGTACCATACTACTACGTGATCCAAACCAGAAAAAACCCAGGATCTGTTCAAAAAGTATGTGAAAAACGCGAAAGTATGAGCCTGACGAGGGCAAATCCTAGACCTTACCCAGACCTAACATGCGTTATCCTCAAAAATATTGATCGAAACCTGGTTTATTCGACTGTTTCAGTGTGGTACCACATTACTATGTGATCCAAACCAGAAAATAACCCAGGATCTGTTCTACGAGTATGTGAAGTGTGCGAAAGTATCACTGTGATGAGGTCAAATCCCAGACCTATCCCAGACCTAACTTGCGTTATCCTCTAAAATATTGATCGAAACCAGGTTTAATCGACTGTTTCAGTGTGGTACCACATTACTACGTGATCCAAACCAGAAAAACCCCAGGATCAGTTCAACAAGTATGTGAAGAATGCGAAAGTATGTGTCTGATGAGTGAAAATCCCAGGGCTAACCTAGGCCTAACATGCGTTATCCTCTAAAATATTGATCCAAACCAGGTTTAATGGACTGTTTCAGTGTGGTACCACACTACTACGTGATACAAACCAGAAAAAACCCAGGATCTGTTCAACAAGTATGTAAAAAACACGAAAGTATGAGCCTGATGAGGGCAAATCCCAGAGCTATCCCAGACCTAACTTGCGTTGTCCTTTAAGATATTGATGGAAACCAGGTTTAATTGACTGTTTCAGTGTTGTACTTCATTACTACGTGATGCAATCCAGAAAAAGCTCAGGATCTAGCCATCAAGTATGTGAAGAATGCGAAAGTATGAGCCTGATGAGTGAAAATCCCAGGCCTAACCTAGACCTAACATGCGTTATCCTCAAAAATATTGATCGAAACCTGGTTTAATCGACTGTTTCAGTGTGGTACCACATTACTACGTGATCCAAACCAGAAAAAACCCAGGATCTGTTCAACGAGTATGTGAAGTGTGCGAAAGTATGAGTCTGATGAGGGCAAATCCCAGACCTATCCCAGACCTAAAATGCGTTATCCTATAAAATATTTATCAAGACCAGGTTTAATTGATTGTCTCAGTGTGGACACACATTACTACGTGATCAAAACCAGAAAAAACCCAGGATCCGTTCAACAAGTATGTGAAGAATGCGAAAGTATGAGTCTGATGAGTGAAAATCCCAGACCTAACCTAGACCTAACATGCGTTATCCTCTAAAATATTGATCCAAACCAGGTTTAATGGACTGTATCAGTGTGGTACCACACTACTACGTGATCCAAACCAGAAAAAACCCAGGATCTGTTCAACGAGTATGTGAAGTGTGCGAAAGTATGAGTCTGATGAGGGCAAATCCCTGACCTATCTCAGACCTAAAATGCGTTATCCTCTAAAATATTTATCAAGACCTGGTTTAATTGATTGTTTCAGTGTGGGCACACATTACTGCGTGATCCAAACCAGAAAAAACCCAGGATCTGTTCAACAAGTATGTGAAAAACGCGAAAGTATGAGCCTGATGAGGGCAAGTCCAAGACCTATCCCAGACCTAACTTGCGTTGTCCTCTAAAATATTGATCCAAACCAGGTTTAATCGACTGTTTCAGTGTGGTACCACATTACTATGTGATCCAAACCAGAAAATAACCCAGGATCTGTTCAACGAGTATGTGAAGTGTGCGAAAGTATGAGTCTGATGAGTGAAAATCCCAGACATAACCAAGACCTAACATGCGTTATCCTCAAAAATATTGATCGAAACCTGGTTTAATCGACTGTTTCAGTGTGGTACCACATTACTATGTGATCCAAACCAGAAAATAACCCAGGATCTGTTCAACGAGTATGTGAAGTGTGCGAAAGTATGAGCCTGATGAGGGCAAGTCCAAGACCTATCCCAGACCTAACTTGCGTTGTCCTCTAAGATATTGATGGAAACCAGGTTTAATTGACTGTTTCAGTGTTGTACTTCATTACTACGTGATGCAATCCAGAAAAAGCCCAGGATCTAGCCATCAAGTATGAGAAATATGCGAAAGAATGAGCCTGATGAGAGCAAATCCCAGACCTAACCTAGACCTAACATGAATTATTCTCTAATATATTGATCGAAACCAGGTTTAATTGACTGTTTCAGTGTGGTCCCACATTACTACGTGATCCAAACCAGAAAAAACCCAGGATCCGTTCAACAAGTATGTGAAGAATGCGAAAGTATGAGCCTGATGAGGGCAAGTCCAAGACCTATCCCAGACCTAACTTGCGTTGTCCTCTAAGATATTGATGGAAACCAGGTTTAATTGACTGATTCAGTGTTCTAATTCATTACTACGTGATGCAATCCAGAAAAAGCCCAGGATCTAGCCATGAAGTATGAGAAATATGCGAAAGTATGAGCCAGATGAGGGCAAATCCTAGACCTAACCCAGACCTAACATGCGTTATCCTCTAAAATATTTATCAAGACCAGGTTTAGTTGAATGTTTCAGTGTGGTACCACATTACTACGTGATGCAATCCAGAAAAAGCCCAGGATCTAGCCATCAAGTTTGAGAAATATGCGAAAGAATGAGCCTGATGAGGGCAAATCCTAGACCTAACCCAGACCTAACATGCGTTATCCTCTAAAATATTTATCAAGACCAGGCTTAATTGATTGTTTCAGTGTGGTCCCACACTACTACCTGATCCAAACCAGAAAAAACCCAGGATCTGTTCAACAAGTATGTGAAAAACGCGAAAGTATGAGCCTGATGAGGGCAAATCCCAGACCTATCCCAGACTTAACTTGCGTTATCCTCTAAAATATTGATCGCAAGCTGGTTTAATGGACTGTTTCAGTGTGGTACCACACTACTACGTGATCCAAACCAGAAAAAACCCAGGATCTGTTCAACAAGTATGTGAAAAACGCGAAAGTATGAGTCTGACGAGGTCAAATCCCAGACCTAACCTAGACCTAACATGCGTCATCCTCTAAAATATTGATCCAAACCAGGTTTAATGGACTGTTTCAGTGTGGTACCACACTACTACGTGATCCAAACCAGAAAAAACCCAGGATCTGTTCAACAAGTATGTGAAAAACGCGAAAGTATGAGCCTGATGAGGGCAAATCCCAGACCTATCCCAGACCTAACTTGTGTTGTCCTCTATGATATTGATGGAAACCAGGTTTAATTGACTGTTTCTGTGTTGTACTTCATTACTACGTGATGCAATCCAGAAAAAGCCCAGGATCTAGCCATCAAGTATGAGAAATATGCGAAAGAATGAGCCTGATGAGAGCAAATCCCAGACCTAACCCAGACCTAACATGCGTTATCCTCTAAAATATTGATCGAAACCAGGTTTAATCGACTGTTTCAGTGTGGTACCACATTACTACGTGATCCAAACCAGAAAAAACCCAGGATCCGTTCAACAAGTATGTGAAGAATGCGAAAGTATGAGTCTGATGAGTGAAAATCCCAGACCTAACCTAGACCTAACATGCGTTATCCTCTAAAATATTGATCCAAACCAGGTTTAATGGACTGTTTCAGTGTGGTACCATACTACTACGTGATCCAAACCAGAAAAAACCCAGGATCTGTTCAAAAAGTATGTGAAAAACGCGAAAGTATGAGCCTGATGAGGGCAAATCCAAGACCTATCCCAGACCTAACTTGCGTTGTCCTTTAAGATATTGATGGAAACCAGGTTTAATTGACTGTTTCAGTGTGGTACCACATTACTACGTGATCTAATACAGAAATAGCCCAGGATCAAGCCATGAAGTATGAGAAATATGCGAAAGTATGAGCCTGACGAGGGCAAATCCTAGACCATACCCAGACCTAACATGCGTTATCCTCTAAAATATTTATCAAGACCAGGTTTAATTGATTGTTTCAGTGTGGTCCCACATTACTACGTGATTCAAACCAGAAAAAACCCATGATCCGTTCAAAAAGTATGTGAAGAATGCGGAAGTATGAGTCTGATGAGTGAAAATCCCAGACCTAACCAAGACCTAACATGCGTTATCCTCAAAAATATTGATCGAAACCTGGTTTATTCGACTGTTTCAGTGTGGTACCACATTACTATGTGATCCAAACCAGAAAATAACCCAGGATCTGTTCTACGAGTATGTGAAGTGTGCGAAAGTATCACTCTGATGAGGTCAAATCCCAGACCTATCCCAGACCTAACTTGCGTTATCCTCTAAAATATTGATCGAAACCAGGTTTAATCGACTGTTTCAGTGTGGTACCACATTACTACGTGATCCAAACCAGAAAAAACCCAGGATCAGTTCAACAAGTATGTGAAGAATGCGAAAGTATGTGTCTGATGAGTGAAAATCCCAGGGCTAACCTAGGCCTAACATGCGTTATCCTCTAAAATATTGATCCAAACCAGGTTTAATGGACTGTTTCAGTGTGGTACCACACTACTACGTGATACAAACCAGAAAAAACCCAGGATCTGTTCAACAAGTATGTAAAAAACACGAAAGTATGAGCCTGATGAGGGCAAATCCCAGAGCTATCCCAGACCTAACTTGCGTTGTCCTTTAAGATATTGATGGAAACCAGGTTTAATTGACTGTTTCAGTGTTGTACTTCATTACTACGTGATGCAATCCAGAAAAAGCTCAGGATCTAGCCATCAAGTATGTGAAGAATGCGAAAGTATGAGCCTGATGAGTGAAAATCCCAGGCCTAACCTAGACCTAACATGCGTTATCCTCAAAAATATTGATCGAAACCTGGTTTAATCGACTGTTTCAGTATGGTACCACATTACTACGTGATCCAAACCAGAAAAAACCCAGGATCTGTTCAACGAGTGTGTGAAGTGTGCGAAAGTATGAGTCTGATGAGGGCAAATCCCAGACCTATCCCAGACCTAAAATGCGTTATCCTCTAAAATATTTATCAAGACCTGGTTTAATTGATTGTTTCAGTGTGGGCACACATTACTGCGTGATCCAAACCAGAAAAAACCCAGGATCTGTTCAACAAGTATGTGAAAAACGCGAAAGTATGAGCCTGATGAGGGCAAGTCCAAGACCTATCCCAGACCTAACTTGCGTTGTCCTCTAAAATATTGATCCAAAACAGGTTTAATCGACTGTTTCAGTGTGGTACCACATTACTATGTGATCCAAACCAGAAAATAACCCAGGATCTGTTCAACGAGTATGTGAAGTGTGCGAAAGTATGAGTCTGATGAGTGAAAATCCCAGACATAACCAAGACCTAACATGCGTTATCCTCAAAAATATTGATCGAAACCTGGTTTAATCGACTGTTTCAGTGTGGTACCACATTACTATGTGATCCAAACCAGAAAATAACCCAGGATCTGTTCAACGAGTATGTGAAGTGTGCGAAAGTATCAGTCTGATGAGGTCAAATCCCAGACCTATCCCAGACCTAACTTGCGTTATCCTCTAAAATATTGATCGAAACCAGGTTTAATCGACTGTTTCAGTGTGGTACCACATTACTACGTGATCCAAACCAGAAAAAACCCAGGATCAGTTCAACAAGTATGTGAAGAATGCGAAAGTATGAGTCTGATGAGTGAAAATCCCAGGGCTAACCTAGGCCTAACATGCGTTATCCTCTAAAATATTGATCCAAACCAGGTTTAATGGACTGTTTCAGTGTGGTACCACACTACCACGTGATACAAACCAGAAAAAACCCAGGATCTGTTCAACAAGTATGTGAAAAACGCGAATGTATGAGCCTGATGAGGGCAAATCCCAGACCTATCCCAGACCTAACTTGCGTTGCCCTTTAAGATATTGATGGAAACCAGGTTTAATTGACTGTTTCAGTGTTGTACTTCATTACTACGTGATGCAATCCAGAAAAAGCCCAGGCTCTAGCCATCAAGTATGAGAAATATGCGAAAGAATGAGCCTGATGAGAGCAAATCCCAGACCTAACCTAGACCTAACATGAATTATTCTCTAAAATATTGATCGAAACCAGGTTTAATTGACTGTTTCAGTGTGGTCCCACATTACTACGTGATCCAAACCAGAAAAAACCCAGGATCCGTTCAACAAGTATGTGAAGAATGCGAAAGTATGAGCCTGATGAGGGCAAGTCCAAGACCTATCCCAGACCTAACTTGCGTTGTCCTCTAAGATATTGATGGAAACCAGGTTTAATTGACTGATTCAGTGTTCTAATTCATTACTACGTGATGCAATCCAGAAAAAGCCCAGGATCTAGCCATGAAGTATGAGAAATATGCGAAAGTATGAGCCAGATGAGGGCAAATCCTAGACCTAACCCAGACCTAACATGTGTTATCCTCTAAAATATTTATCAAGACCAGGTTTAATTGATTGTTTCAGTGTGGTCCCACACTACTACGTGATCCAAACCAGAAAAAACCCAGGATCTGTTCAACGAGTATGTGAAGTGTGCGAAAGTATGAGCCTGATGAGGGCAAATTCCAGGCCTATCCCAGACCTAACTTGCGTTGTCCTTTAAGATATTGATGGAAACGAGGTTTAATTGACTGTTTCAGTGTTGTACTTCATTACTACGTGATGCAATCCAGAAAAAGCCCAGGATCTAGCCATCAAGTATGTGAAGAATGCGAAAGAATGAGCCTGATGAGTGAAAATCCCAGGCCTAACCTAGAGCTAACATGCGTTATCCTCAAAAATATTGATCGAAACCAGGTTTAATCGACTGTTTCAGTGTGGTACCACATTACTACGTGATCCAAACCAGAAAAAACCCAGGATCTGTTCAACGAGTAACTGAAGTGTGCGAAAGTATGAGTCTGATGAGGGCAAATCCCAGACCTCTCCCAGACCTAAAATGCGTTATCCTCTAAAATATTTATCAAGACCAGGTTTAATTGATTGTCTCAGTGTGGACACACATTACTACGTGATCCAAACCAGAAAAAACCCAGGATCCGTTCAACAAGTATGTGAAGAATGCGAAAGTATGAGTCTGATGAGTGAAAATCCCAGACCTAACCTAGACCTAACATGCGTTATCCTCTAAAATATTGATCCAAACCAGGTTTAATGGACTGTTTCAGTGTGGTACCACACTACTACGTGATCCAAACCAGAAAAAACCCAGGATCTGTTCAAAAAGTATGTGAAAAACGCGAAAGTATGAGCCTGACGATGGGCAAATCCTAGAGCTTACCCAGACCTAACATGCGTTATCCTCAAAAATATAGATCGAAACCTGGTTTATTCGACTGTTTCAGTGTGGTAACACATTACTAGGTGATCCAAACCAGAAAATAACCCAGGATCTGTTCTACGAGTATGTGAAGTGTGCGAAAGTATCAGTCTGATGAGGTCAAATCCCAGACCTATCCCAGACCTAACTTGCGTTATCCTCTAAAATATTGATCGAAACCAGGTTTAATCGACTGTTTCAGTGTGGTACCACATTACTACGTGATCCAAACCAGAAAAAACCCAGGATCAGTTCAACAAGTATGTGAAGAATGCGAAAGTATGAGTCAGATCAGTGAAAATCCCAGGGCTAACCTAGGCCTAACATGCGTTATCCTCTAAAATATTGATCCAAACCAGGTTTAATGGACTGTTTCAGTGTGGTACCACACTACTACGTGATACAAACCAGAAAAAACCCAGGATCTGTTCAACAAGTATGTAAAAAACACGAAAGTATGAGCCTGATGAGGGCAAATCCCAGACCTATCCCAGACCTAACTTGCGTTGTCCTTTAAGATATTGATGGAAACCAGGTTTAATTGACTGTTTCAGTGTTGTACTTCATTACTACGTGATGCAATCCAGAAAAATCTCAGGATCTAGCCATCAAGTATGTGAAGAATGCGAAAGTATGAGCCTGATGAGTGAAAATCCCAGGCCTAACCTAGACCTTACATGCGTTATCCTCAAAAATATTGATCGAAACCTGGTTTAATCGACTGTTTCAGTGTGGTACCACATTACTACGTGATCCAAACCAGAAAAAACCCAGGATCTGTTCAACGAGTATGTGAAGTGTGCGAAAGTATGAGTCTGATGAGGGCCAATCCCAGACCTATCCCAGACCTAAAATGCGTTATCCTCTGAAATATTTATCAAGACCAGGTTTAATTGATTGTCTCAGTGTGGACACACATTACTACGTGATCCAAACCAGAAAAAACCCAGGATCCGTTCAACAAGTATGTGAAGAATGCGAAAGTATGAGTCTGATGAGTGAAAATCCCAGACCTAACCTAGACCTAACATGCGTTATCCTCTAATATATTGATCCAAACCAGGTTTAATGGACTGTTTCAGTGTGGTACCACACTACTACGTGATACAAACCAGAAAAAACCCAGGATCTGTTCAACAAGTATGTGAAAAACGCGAAAGTATGAGCCTGATGAGGGCAAGTCCAAGACCTATCCCAGACCTAACTTGCGTTGTCCTCTAAGATATTGATGGAAACCAGGTTTAATTGACTGATTCAGTGTTCTAATTCATTACTACGTTATGCAATCCAGAAAAAGCCCAGGATCTAGCCATGAAGTATGAGAAATATGCGAAAGTATGAGCCTGATGAGGGCAAATCCTAGACCTAACCCAGACCTAACATGCGTTATCCTCTAAAATATTTATCAAGACCAGGTTTAGTTGAATGTTTCAGTGTGGCACCACATTACTACGTGATGCAATCCAGAAAAAGCCCAGGATCTAGCCATCAAGTTTGAGAAATATGCGAAAGAATGAGCCTGATGAGGGCAAATCCTAGACCTAACCCAGACCTAACATGTGTTATCCTCTAAAATATTTATCAAGACCAGGTTTAATTGATTGTTTCAGTGTGGTCCCACACTACTACGTGATTCAAACCAGAAAAAACCCAGGATCTGTTCAACGAGTATGTGAAGTGTGCGAAAGTATGAGCCTGATGAGGGCAAATCCCAGACCTATCCCAGACCTAACTTGCGTTGTCCTTTAAGATATTGATGGAAACGAGGTTTAATTGACTGTTTCAGTGTTGTACTTCATTACTACGTGATGCAATCCAGAAAAAGCCCAGGATCTAGCCATCAAGTATGTGAAGAATGCGAAAGTATGAGCCTGATGAGTGAAAATCCCAGGCCTAACCTAGACCTAACATGCGTTATCCTCAAAAATATTGATCGAAACCTGGTTTAATCGACTGTTTCAGTGTGGTACCACATTACTACGTGATCCAAACCAGAAAAAACCCAGGATCTGTTCAACGAGTATGTGAAGTGTGCGAAAGTATGAGTCTGATGAGTGAAAATCCCAGACCTAACCAAGACCTAACATGCGTTATCCTCAAAAATATTGATCGAAACCTGGTTTAATCGACAGTTTCAGTGTGGTACCACTTTACTATGTGATCCAAACCAGAAAATAACCCAGGATCTGTTCAACGTGTATGTGAAGTGTGCGAAAGTATCAGTCTGATGAGGTCAAATCCCAGACCTATCCCAGACCTAACTTGCGTTATCCTCTAAAATATTGATCGAAACCAGGTTTAATCGACTGTTTCAGTGTGGTACCACATTACTACGTGATCCAAACCAGAAAAAACCCAGGATCAGTTCAACAAGTATGTGAAGAATGCGAAAGTATGAGTCTGATGAGTGAAAATCCCAGGGCTAACCTAGGCCTAACATGCGTTATCCTCTAAAATATTGATCCAAACCAGGTTTAATGGACTGTTTCAGTGTGGTACCACACTACTACGTGATACAAACCAGAAAAAACCCAGGATCTGTTCAACAAGTATGTGAAAAACGCGAATGTATGAGCCTGATGAGGGCAAATCCCAGACCTATCCCAGACCTAACTTGCGTTGTCCTTTAAGATATTGATGGAAACCAGGTTTAATTAACTGTTTCAGTGTTGTACTTCATTACTACCTGATGCAATCCAGAAAAAGCCCAGGATCTAGCCATCAAGTATGAGAAATATGCGAAAGAATGAGCCTGATGAGAGCAAATCCCAGACCTAACCTAGACCTAACATGAATTATTCTCTAAAATATTGATCGAAACCAGGTTTAATTGTCTGTTTCAGTGTGGTCCCACATTACTACGTGATCCAAACCAGAAAAAACCCAGGATCCGTTCAACAAGTATGTGAAGAATGCGAAAGTATGAGTCTGATGAGGGCCAATCCCAGACCTATCCCAGACCTAAAATGCGTTATCCTCTGAAATATTTATCAAGACCAGGTTTAATTGATTGTCTCAGTGTGGACACACATTACTACGTGATCCAAACCAGAAAAAACCCAGGATCCGTTCAACAAGTATGTGAAGAATGCGAAAGTATGAGTCTGATGAGTGAAAATCCCAGACCTAACCTAGACCTAACATGCGTTATCCTCTAATATATTGATCCAAACCAGGTTTAATGGACTGTTTCAGTGTGGTACCACACTACTACGTGATACAAACCAGAAAAAACCCAGGATCTGTTCAACAAGTATGTGAAAAACGCGAAAGTATGAGCCTGATGAGGGCAAGTCCAAGACCTATCCCAGACCTAACTTGCGTTGTCCTCTAAGATATTGATGGAAACCAGGTTTAATTGACTGATTCAGTGTTCTAATTCATTACTACGTGATGCAATCCAGAAAAAGCCCAGGATCTAGCCATGAAGTATGAGAAATATGCGAAAGTATGAGCCTGATGAGGGCAAATCCTAGACCTAACCCAGACCTAACATGCGTTATCCTCTAAAATATTTATCAAGACCAGGTTTAGTTGAATGTTTCAGTGTGGCACCACATTACTACGTGATGCAATCCAGAAAAAGCCCAGGATCTAGCCATCAAGTTTGAGAAATATGCGAAAGAATGAGCCTGATGAGGGCAAATCCTAGACCTAACCCAGACCTAACATGTGTTATCCTCTAAAATATTTATCAAGACCAGGTTTAATTGATTGTTTCAGTGTGGTCCCACACTACTACGTGATTCAAACCAGAAAAAACCCAGGATCTGTTCAACGAGTATGTGAAGTGTGCGAAAGTATGAGCCTGATGAGGGCAAATCCCAGACCTATCCCAGACCTAACTTGCGTTGTCCTTTAAGATATTGATGGAAACGAGGTTTAATTGACTGTTTCAGTGTTGTACTTCATTACTACGTGATGCAATCCAGAAAAAGCCCAGGATTTAGCCATCAAGTATGTGAAGAATGCGAAAGTATGAGCCTGATGAGTGAAAATCCCAGGCCTAACCTAGACCTAACATGCGTTATCCTCAAAAATATTGATCGAAACCTGGTTTAATCGACTGTTTCAGTGTGGTACCACATTACTACGTGATCCAAACCAGAAAATAACCCAGGATCTGTTCAACGAGTATGTGAAGTGTGCGAAAGTATGAGTCTGATGAGTGAAAATCCCAGACCTAACCAAGACCTAACATGCGTTATCCTCAAAAATATTGATCGAAACCTGGTTTAATCGACAGTTTCAGTGTGGTACCACTTTACTATGTGATCCAAACCAGAAAATAACCCAGGATCTGTTCAACGTGTATGTGAAGTGTGCGAAAGTATCAGTCTGGTGAGGTCAAATCCCAGACCTATCCCAGACCTAACTTGCGTTATCCTCTAAAATATTGATCGAAACCAGGTTTAATCGACTGTTTCAGTGTGGTACCACATTACTACGTGATCCAAACCAGAAAAAACCCAGGATCAGTTCAACAAGTATGTGAAGAATGCGAAAGTATGAGTCTGATGAGTGAAAATCCCAGGGCTAACCTAGGCCTAACATGCGTTATCCTCTAAAATATTGATCCAAACCAGGTTTAATGGACTGTTTCAGTGTGGTACCACACTACTACGTGATACAAACCAGAAAAAACCCAGGATCTGTTCAACAAGTATGTGAAAAACGCGAATGTATGAGCCTGATGAGGGCAAATCCCAGACCTATCCCAGACCTAACTTGCGTTGTCCTTTAAGATATTGATGGAAACCAGGTTTAATTAACTGTTTCAGTGTTGTACTTCATTACTACGTGATGCAATCCAGAAAAAGCCCAGGATCTAGCCATCAAGTATGAGAAATATGCGAAAGAATGAGCCTGATGAGAGCAAATCCCAGACCTAACCTAGACCTAACATGAATTATTCTCTAAAATATTGATCGAAACCAGGTTTAATTGTCTGTTTCAGTGTGGTCCCACATTACTACGTGATCCAAACCAGAAAAAACCCAAGATCCGTTCAACAAGTATGTGAAGAATGCGAAAGTATGAGCCTGATGAGGGCAAGTCCAAGACCTATCCCAGACCTAACTTGCGTTGTCCTCTAAGATATTGATGGTAACCAGGTTTAATTGACTGATTCAGTGTTCTAATTCATTACTACGTGATGCAATCCAGAAAAAGCCCAGGATCTAGCCATGAAGTATGAGAAATATGCGAAAGTATGAGCCTGATGAGGGCAAATCCCAGACCTATCCCAGACCTAACTTGCGTTGTCCTTTAAGATATTGATGGAAACGAGGTTTAATTGACTGTTTCAGTGTTGTACTTCATTACTACGTGATGCAATCCAGAAAGAGCCCAGGATCTAGCCATCAAGTATGTGAAGAATGCGAAAGAATGAGCCTGATGAGTGAAAATCCCAGGCCTAACCTAGACCTAACATGCGTTATCCTCTAAAATATTTATCAAGACCAGGTTTAGTTGAATGTTTCAGTGTGGTACCACATTACTACGTGAACGAAACCAGAAAAAACCCAGGATCCGTTCAACAAGTATGTGAAGATTGCGAAAGTATGAGTCTGATGAGTGAAAATACCAGGGCTAACCTAGACCTAACATGCGTTATCCTCTAATATATTGATCCAAACCAGGTTTAATGGACTGTTTCAGTGTGGTACCACACTACTACGTGATACAAACCAGAAAAAACCCAGGATCTGTTCAACAAGTATGTGAAAAACGCGAAAGTATGAGCCTGATGAGGGCAAATCCCAGACCTAACTTGCGTTGTCCTCTAAGATATTGATGGAAACCAGGTTTAGTTGACTGTTTCAGTGTTGTACTTCATTACTACGTGATGCAATCCAGAAAAAGCCCAGGATCTAGCCATCAAGTATGAGAAATATGCGAAAGAATGAGCCTCATGAGAGCAAATCCCTGACCTAACCTAGACCTAACATGAATTATTCTCTAAAATATTGATCGAAACCAGGTTTAATTGACTGTTTCAGTGTGGTCCCACATTACTACGTGATCCAAACCAGAAAAAACCCAGGATCTGTTCAACGAGTATGTGAAGTGTGCGAAAGTATGAGTCTGATGAGTGAAAATCCCAGACCTAACCTAGACCTAACATGCGTTATCCTCTAAAATGTTGATCCAAACCAGGTTTAATGGACTGTTTCAGTGTGGTACCACACTACTACGTGATCCAAACCAGAAAATAACCCAGGATCTGTTCAACCAGTATGTGAAGTGTGCGAAAGTATGAGTCTGATGAGGGCAAATCCCAGACCTATCCCAGACCTAACATGCGTTGTCCTTTAAGATATTGATGGAAACCAGGTTTAATTGACTGTTTCAGTGTTGTACTTCATTACTACGTGATGCAATCCAGAAAAAGCCCAGGATCTAGCCATCAAGTATGTGAAGAATGCGAAAGAATGAGCCTGATGAGTGAAAATCCCAGGCCTAACCTAGACCTAACATGCGTTATCCTCTAAAATATTTATCAAGACCAGGTTTAGTTGAATGTTTCAGTGTGGTACCACATTACTACGTGAGCGAAACCAGAAAAAACCCAGGATCCGTTCAACAAGTATGTGAAGATTGCGAAAGTATGAGTCTGATGAGTGAAAATCCCAGGGCTAACCTAGGCCTAACATGCGTTATCTTCTAAAATATTGATCCAAACCAGGTTTAATGGACTGTTTCAGTGTGGTACCACACTACTACGTGATACAAACCAGTAAAAACCCAGGATCTGTTCAACAAGTATGTGAAAAACGCGAATGTATGAGCCTGATGAGGGCAAATCCCAGACCTATCCCAGACCTAACTTGCGTTGTCCTTTAAGATATTGATGGAAACCAGGTTTAATTAACTGTTTCAGTGTTGTACTTCATTACTACGTGATGCAATCCAGAAAAAGCCCAGGATCTAGCCATCAAGTATGAGAAATATGCGAAAGAATGAGCCTGATGAGAGCAAATCCCAGACCTAACCTAGACCTAACATGAATTATTCTCTAAAATATTGATCGAAACCAGGTTTAATTGTCTGTTTCAGTGTGGTCCCACATTACTACGTGATCCAAACCAGAAAAAACCCAGGATCCGTTCAACAAGTATGTGAAGAATGCGAAAGTATGAGCCTGATGAGGGCAAGTCCAAGACCTATCCCAGACCTAACTTGCGTTGTCCTCTAAGATATTGATGGTAACCAGATTTAATTGACTGATTCAGTGTTCTAATTCATTACTACGTGATGCAATCCAGAAAAAGCCCAGGATCTAGCCATGAAGTATGAGAAATATGCGAAAGTATGAGCCTGATGAGGGCAAATCCCAGACCTATCCCAGACCTAACTTGCGTTGTCCTTTAAGATATTGATGGAAACGAGGTTTAATTGACTGTTTCAGTGTTGTACTTCATTACTACGTGATGCAATCCAGAAAAAGCCCAGGATCTAGCCATCAAGTATGTGAAGAATGCGAAAGAATGAGCCTGATGAGTGAAAATCCCAGGCCTAACCTAGACCTAACATGCGTTATCCTCTAAAATATTTATCAAGACCAGGTTTAGTTGAATGTTTCAGTGTGGTACCACATTACTACGTGAACGAAACCAGAAAAAACCCAGGATCCGTTCAACAAGTATGTGAAGATTGCGAAAGTATGAGTCTGATGAGTGAAAATACCAGGGCTAACCTAGACCTAACATGCGTTATCCTCTAATATATTGATCCAAACCAGGTTTAATGGACTGTTTCAGTGTGGTACCACACTACTACGTGATACAAACCAGAAAAAACCCAGGATCTGTTCAACAAGTATGTGAAAAACGCGAAAGTATGAGCCTGATGAGGGCAAATCCCAGACCTAACTTGCGTTGTCCTCTAAGATATTGATGGAAACCAGGTTTAGTTGACTGTTTCAGTGTTGTACTTCATTACTACGTGATGCAATCCAGAAAAAGCCCAGGATCTAGCCATCAAGTATGAGAAATATGCGAAAGAATGAGCCTCATGAGAGCAAATCCCTGACCTAACCTAGACCTAACATGAATTATTCTCTAAAATATTGATCGAAACCAGGTTTAATTGACTGTTTCAGTGTGGTCCCACATTACTACGTGATCCAAACCAGAAAAAACCCAGGATCTGTTCAACGAGTATGTGAAGTGTGCGAAAGTATGAGTCTGATGAGTGAAAATCCCAGACCTAACCTAGACCTAACATGCGTTATCCTCTAAAATGTTGATCCAAACCAGGTTTAATGGACTGTTTCAGTGTGGTACCACACTACTACGTGATCCAAACCAGAAAATAACCCAGGATCTGTTCAACCAGTATGTGAAGTGTGCGAAAGTATGAGTCTGATGAGGGCAAATCCCAGACCTATCCCAGACCTAACATGCGTTATCCTCTAAAATATTTATCAAGACCAGGTTTAATTGATTGTTTCAGTGTGGTCCCACACTACTACGTGATCCAAACCAGAAAAAACCCAGGATCTGTTCAACGAGTATGTGAAGTGTGCGAAAGTATGAGCCTGATGAGGGCAAATCCCAGACCTATCCCAGACCTAACTTGCGTTGTCCTCTAAGATATTGATGGAAACCAGGTTTAATTGACTGTTTCAGTGTTGTACTTCATTACTACGTGATGCAATCCAGAAAAAGCCCAGCACCTAGCCATCAAGTATGAGAAATATGCGAAAGAATGAGCCCGATGAGAGCAAATCCCAGACCTATCCCAGACCTAACTTGCGTTATCCTCTAAAATATTGATCGAAACCAGGTTTAATCGACTGTTTCAGTGTGGTACCACATTACTACGTGATCTAAACCAGAAAAAACCCAGGATCAGTTCAACAAGTATGTGAAGAATGCGAAAGTATGAGTCTGATGAGTGAAAATCCCAGGGCTAACCTAGACCTAACATGCGTTCTCCTCTAAAATATTGATCCAAACCAGGTTTAATGGACTGTTTCAGTGTTGTACTTCATTACTACGTGATGCAATCCAGAAAAAGCCCAGGATCTAGCCATCAAGTATGAGAAATATGCGAAAGAATGAGCCTGATGAGAGCAAATCCCAGACCTAACCTAGACCTAACATGAATTATTCTCTAAAATATTGATCGAAACCAGGTTTAATTGACTGTTTCAGTGTGGTCCCACATTACTACGTGATCCAAACCAGAAAAAACCCAGGATCCGTTCAACAAGTATGTGAAGAATGCGAAAGTATGAGCCTGATGAGGGCAAGTCCAAGACCTATCCCAGACCTAACTTGCGTTGTCCTCTAAGATATTGATGGAAACCAGGTTTAATTGACTGATTCAGTGTTCTAATTCATTACTACGTGATGCAATCCAGAAAAAGCCCAGGATCTAGCCATGAAGTATGAGAAATATGCGAAAGTATGAGCCTGACGAGGGCAAATCCTAGACCTAACCCAGACCTAACATGCGTTATCCTCTAAAATATTTATCAAGACCAGGTTTAGTTGACTGTTTCAGTGTGGTCCCACATTACTACGTGATCCAAACCAGAAAAAACCCAGGATCTGTTCAACGAGTATGTGAAGTGTGCGAAAGTATGAGTCTGATGAGTGAAAATCCCAGACCTAACCTAGACCTAACATGCGTTATCCTCTAAAATGTTGATCCAAACCAGGTTTAATGGACTGTTTCAGTGTGGTACCACACTACTACGTGATCCAAACCAGAAAATAACCCAGGATCTGTTCAACCAGTATGTGAAGTGTGCGAAAGTATGAGTCTGATGAGGGCAAATCCCAGACCTATCCCAGACCTAACATGCGTTGTCCTTTAAGATATTGATGGAAACCAGGTTTAATTGACTGTTTCAGTGTTGTACTTCATTACTACGTGATGCAATCCAGAAAAAGCCCAGGATCTAGCCATCAAGTATGTGAAGAATGCGAAAGAATGAGCCTGATGAGTGAAAATCCCAGGCCTAACCTAGACCTAACATGCGTTATCCTCTAAAATATTTATCAAGACCAGGTTTAGTTGAATGTTTCAGTGTGGTACCACATTACTACGTGAACGAAACCAGAAAAAACCCAGGATCCGTTCAACAAGTATGTGAAGATTGCGAAAGTATGAGTCTGATGAGTGAAAATCCCAGGGCTAACCTAGGCCTAACATGCGTTATCTTCTAAAATATTGATCCAAACCAGGTTTAATGGACTGTTTCAGTGTGGTACCACACTACTACGTGATCCAAACCAGAAAATAACCCAGGATCTGTTCAACCAGTATGTGAAGTGTGCGAAAGTATGAGTCTGATGAGGGCAAATCCCAGACCTATCCCAGACCTAACATGCGTTGTCCTTTAAGATATTGATGGAAACCAGGTTTAATTAACTGTTTCAGTGTTGTACTTCATTACTACGTGATGCAATCCAGAAAAAGCCCAGGATCTAGCCATCAAGTATGAGAAATATGCGAAAGAATGAGCCTGATGAGAGCAAATCCCAGACCTAACCTAGACCTAACATGAATTATTCTCTAAAATATTGATCGAAACCAGGTTTAATTGTCTGTTTCAGTGTGGTCCCACATTACTACGTGATCCAAACCAGAAAAAACCCAGGATCCGTTCAACAAGTATGTGAAGAATGCGAAAGTATGAGCCTGATGAGGGCAAGTCCAAGACCTATCCCAGACCTAACTTGCGTTGTCCTCTAAGATATTGATGGTAACCAGATTTAATTGACTGATTCAGTGTTCTAATTCATTACTACGTGATGCAATCCAGAAAAAGCCCAGGATCTAGCCATGAAGTATGAGAAATATGCGAAAGTATGAGCCTGATGAGGGCAAATCCCAGACCTATCCCAGACCTAACTTGCGTTGTCCTTTAAGATATTGATGGAAACGAGGTTTAATTGACTGTTTCAGTGTTGTACTTCATTACTACGTGATGCAATCCAGAAAAAGCCCAGGATCTAGCCATCAAGTATGTGAAGAATGCGAAAGAATGAGCCTGATGAGTGAAAATCCCAGGCCTAACCTAGACCTAACATGCGTTATCCTCTAAAATATTTATCAAGACCAGGTTTAGTTGAATGTTTCAGTGTGGTACCACATTACTACGTGAACGAAACCAGAAAAAACCCAGGATCCGTTCAACAAGTATGTGAAGATTGCGAAAGTATGAGTCTGATGAGTGAAAATACCAGGGCTAACCTAGACCTAACATGCGTTATCCTCTAATATATTGATCCAAACCAGGTTTAATGGACTGTTTCAGTGTGGTACCACACTACTACGTGATACAAACCAGAAAAAACCCAGGATCTGTTCAACAAGTATGTGAAAAACGCGAAAGTATGAGCCTGATGAGGGCAAATCCCAGACCTAACTTGCGTTGTCCTCTAAGATATTGATGGAAACCAGGTTTAGTTGACTGTTTCAGTGTTGTACTTCATTACTACGTGATGCAATCCAGAAAAAGCCCAGGATCTAGCCATCAAGTATGAGAAATATGCGAAAGAATGAGCCTGATGAGAGCAAATCCCAGACCTAACCTAGACCTAACATGAATTATTCTCTAAAATATTGATCGAAACCAGGTTTAATTGACTGTTTCAGTGTGGTCCCACATTACTACGTGATCCAAACCAGAAAAAACCCAGGATCCGTTCAACAAGTATGTGAAGAATGCGAAAGTATGAGCCTGATGAGGGCAAGTCCAAGACCTATCCCAGACCTAACTTGCGTTGTCCTCTAAGATATTGATGGAAACCAGGTTTAATTGACTGATTCAGTGTTCTAATTCATTACTACGTGATGCAATCCAGAAAAAGCCCAGGATCTAGCCATGAAGTATGAGAAATATGCGAAAGTATGAGCCTGACGAGGGCAAATCCTAGACCTAACCCAGACCTAACATGCGTTATCCTCTAAAATATTTATCAAGACCAGGTTTAGTTGAATGTTTCAGTGTGGCACCACATTACTACGTGATGCAATCCAGAAAAAGCCCAGGATCTAGCCATCAAGTTTGAGAAATATGCGAAAGAATGAGCCTCATGAGAGCAAATCCCTGACCTAACCTAGACCTAACATGAATTATTCTCTAAAATATTGATCGAAACCAGGTTTAATTGACTGTTTCAGTGTGGTCCCACATTACTACGTGATCCAAACCAGAAAAAACCCAGGATCTGTTCAACGAGTATGTGAAGTGTGCGAAAGTATGAGTCTGATGAGTGAAAATCCCAGACCTAACCTAGACCTAACATGCGTTATCCTCTAAAATGTTGATCCAAACCAGGTTTAATGGACTGTTTCAGTGTGGTACCACACTACTACGTGATCCAAACCAGAAAATAACCCAGGATCTGTTCAACCAGTATGTGAAGTGTGCGAAAGTATGAGTCTGATGAGGGCAAATCCCAGACCTATCCCAGACCTAACATGCGTTATCCTCTAAAATATTTATCAAGACCAGGTTTAATTGATTGTTTCAGTGTGGTCCCACACTACTACGTGATCCAAACCAGAAAAAACCCAGGATCTGTTCAACGAGTATGTGAAGTGTGCGAAAGTATGAGCCTGATGAGGGCAAATCCCAGACCTATCCCAGACCTAACTTGCGTTGTCCTCTAAGATATTGATGGAAACCAGGTTTAATTGACTGTTTCAGTGTTGTACTTCATTACTACGTGATGCAATCCAGAAAAAGCCCAGCACCTAGCCATCAAGTATGAGAAATATGCGAAAGAATGAGCCCGATGAGAGCAAATCCCAGACCTATCCCAGACCTAACTTGCGTTATCCTCTAAAATATTGATCGAAACCAGGTTTAATCGACTGTTTCAGTGTGGTACCACATTACTACGTGATCTAAACCAGAAAAAACCCAGGATCAGTTCAACAAGTATGTGAAGAATGCGAAAGTATGAGTCTGATGAGTGAAAATCCCAGGGCTAACCTAGACCTAACATGCGTTCTCCTCTAAAATATTGATCCAAACCAGGTTTAATGGACTGTTTCAGTGTTGTACTTCATTACTACGTGATGCAATCCAGAAAAAGCCCAGGATCTAGCCATCAAGTATGAGAAATATGCGAAAGAATGAGCCTGATGAGAGCAAATCCCAGACCTAACCTAGACCTAACATGAATTATTCTCTAAAATATTGATCGAAACCAGGTTTAATTGACTGTTTCAGTGTGGTCCCACATTACTACGTGATCCAAACCAGAAAAAACCCAGGATCCGTTCAACAAGTATGTGAAGAATGCGAAAGTATGAGCCTGATGAGGGCAAGTCCAAGACCTATCCCAGACCTAACTTGCGTTGTCCTCTAAGATATTGATGGAAACCAGGTTTAATTGACTGATTCAGTGTTCTAATTCATTACTACGTGATGCAATCCAGAAAAAGCCCAGGATCTAGCCATGAAGTATGAGAAATATGCGAAAGTATGAGCCTGACGAGGGCAAATCCTAGACCTAACCCAGACCTAACATGCGTTATCCTCTAAAATATTTATCAAGACCAGGTTTAGTTGAATGTTTCAGTGTGGCACCACATTACTACGTGATGCAATCCAGAAAAAGCCCAGGATCTAGCCATCAAGTTTGAGAAATATGCGAAAGAATGAGCCTCATGAGAGCAAATCCCTGACCTAACCTAGACCTAACATGAATTATTCTCTAAAATATTGATCGAAACCAGGTTTAATTGACTGTTTCAGTGTGGTCCCACATTACTACGTGATCCAAACCAGAAAAAACCCAGGATCTGTTCAACGAGTATGTGAAGTGTGCGAAAGTATGAGTCTGATGAGTGAAAATCCCAGACCTAACCTAGACCTAACATGCGTTATCCTCTAAAATGTTGATCCAAACCAGGTTTAATGGACTGTTTCAGTGTGGTACCACACTACTACGTGATCCAAACCAGAAAATAACCCAGGATCTGTTCAACCAGTATGTGAAGTGTGCGAAAGTATGAGTCTGATGAGGGCAAATCCCAGACCTATCCCAGACCTAACATGCGTTATCCTCTAAAATATTTATCAAGACCAGGTTTAATTGATTGTTTCAGTGTGGTCCCACACTACTACGTGATCCAAACCAGAAAAAACCCAGGATCTGTTCAACGAGTATGTGAAGTGTGCGAAAGTATGAGCCTGATGAGGGCAAATCCCAGACCTATCCCAGACCTAACTTGCGTTGTCCTCTAAGATATTGATGGAAACCAGGTTTAATTGACTGTTTCAGTGTTGTACTTCATTACTACGTGATGCAATCCAGAAAAAGCCCAGCACCTAGCCATCAAGTATGAGAAATATGCGAAAGAATGAGCCCGATGAGAGCAAATCCCAGACCTATCCCAGACCTAACTTGCGTTATCCTCTAAAATATTGATCGAAACCAGGTTTAATCGACTGTTTCAGTGTGGTACCACATTACTACGTGATCTAAACCAGAAAAAACCCAGGATCAGTTCAACAAGTATGTGAAGAATGCGAAAGTATGAGTCTGATGAGTGAAAATCCCAGGGCTAACCTAGACCTAACATGCGTTCTCCTCTAAAATATTGATCCAAACCAGGTTTAATGGACTGTTTCAGTGTTGTACTTCATTACTACGTGATGCAATCCAGAAAAAGCCCAGGATCTAGCCATCAAGTATGAGAAATATGCGAAAGAATGAGCCTGATGAGAGCAAATCCCAGACCTAACCTAGACCTAACATGAATTATTCTCTAAAATATTGATCGAAACCAGGTTTAATTGACTGTTTCAGTGTGGTCCCACATTACTACGTGATCCAAACCAGAAAAAACCCAGGATCCGTTCAACAAGTATGTGAAGAATGCGAAAGTATGAGCCTGATGAGGGCAAGTCCAAGACCTATCCCAGACCTAACTTGCGTTGTCCTCTAAGATATTGATGGAAACCAAGTTTAATTGACTGATTCAGTGTTCTAATTCATTACTACGTGATGCAATCCAGAAAAAGCCCAGGATCTAGCCATGAAGTATGAGAAATATGCGAAAGTATGAGCCTGACGAGGGCAAATCCTAGACCTAACCCAGACCTAACATGCGTTATCCTCTAAAATATTTATCAAGACCAGGTTTAGTTGAATGTTTCAGTGTGGCACCACATTACTACGTGATGCAATCCAGAAAAAGCCCAGGATCTAGCCATCAAGTTTGAGAAATATGCGAAAGAATGAGCCTGATGAGGGCAAATCCTAGACCTAACCCAGACCTAACATGTGTTATCCTCTAAAATATTTATCAAGGCCAGGTTTAATTGATTGTTTCAGTGTGGTCCCACACTACTACGTGATTCAAACCAGAAAAAACCCAGGATCTGTTCAACGAGTATGTGAAGTGTGCGAAAGTATGAGCCTGATGAGGGCAAATCCCAGACCTATCCCAGACCTAACTTGCGTTGTCCTTTAAGATATTGATGGAAACGAGGTTTAATTGACTGTTTCAGTGTTGTACTTCATTACTACGTGATGCAATCCAGAAAAAGCCCAGGATCTAGCCATCAAGTATGTGAAGAATGCGAAAGTATGAGCCTGATGAGTGAAAATCCCAGGCCTAACCTAGACCTAACATGCGTTATCCTCAAAAATATTGATCGAAACCTGGTTTAATCGACTGTTTCAGTGTGGTACCACATTACTACGTGATCCAAACCAGAAAATAACCCAGGATCTGTTCAACGAGTATGTGAAGTGTGCGAAAGTATGAGTCTGATGAGTGAAAATCCCAGACCTAACCAAGACCTAACATGCGTTATCCTCAAAAATATTGATCGAAACCTGGTTTAATCGACAGTTTCAGTGTGGTACCACTTTACTATGTGATCCAAACCAGAAAATAACCCAGGATCTGTTCAACGTGTATGTGAAGTGTGCGAAAGTATCAGTCTGATGAGGTCAAATCCCAGACCTATCCCAGACCTAACTTGCGTTATCCTCTAAAATATTGATCGAAACCAGGTTTAATCGACTGTTTCAGTGTGGTACCACATAACTACCTGATCCAAACCAGAAAAAACCCAGGATCAGTTCAACAAGTATGTGAAGAATGCGAAAGTATGAGCCTGATGAGAGCAAATCCCAAACCTAACCTAGACCTAACATGAATTATTCTCTAAAATATTGATCGAAACCAGGTTTAATCGACTGTTTCAGTGTTGTACTTCATTACTACGTGATGCAATCCAGAAATAGCCCAGGATCCAGCCATGAAGTATCAGAAATATGCGAAAGTATGAGCCTGATGAGGGCAAATCCTAGACCTAACCCAGACCTAACATGCGTTATCCTCTAAAATATTGATCGAAACCAGGTTTAATCGACTGTTTCAGCGTGGTACCACATTACTATGTGATACAATCCAGAAACAGCCCAGGATCTAGCCATGAAGTATGAGAAATATGCGAAAGTATGAGCCTGATGAGGGCAAATCCTGGACCTAACCCAGGCCTAACATGCGTTATCCTCTAAAATATTTATCAAGACCAGGTTTAGTTGAATGTTTCAGTGTGGTACCACATTACTACGTGAACGAAACCAGAAAAAACCCAGGATCCGTTCAACAAGTATGTGAAGAATGCGAAAGTATGAGTCTCATGAGTGAAAATACCAGGGCTAACGTAGACCTAACATGCGTTATGCTCTAATATATTGATCCAAACCAGGTTTAATGGACTGTTTCAGTGTGGTACCACACTACTACGTGATACAAACCAGAAAAAACCCAGGATCTGTTCAACAAGTATGTGAAAAACGCGAAAGTATGAGCCTGATGAGGGCAAATCCCAGACCTAACTTGCGTTGTCCTCTAAGATATTGATGGAAACCAGGTTTAGTTGACTGTTTCAGTGTTGTACTTCATTACTACGTGATGCAATCCAGAAAAAGCCCAGGATCTAGCCATCAAGTATGAGAAATATGCGAAAGAATGAGCCTCATGAGAGCAAATCCCAGACCTAACCTAGACCTAACATGAATTATTCTCTAAAATATTGATCGAAACCAGGTTTAATTGACTGTTTCAGTGTGGCACCACATTACTACGTGATGCAATCCAGAAAAAGCCCAGGATCTAGCCATCAAGTTTGAGAAATATGCGAAAGAATGAGCCTCATGAGAGCAAATCCCTGACCTATCCCAGACCTAACTTGCGTTGTCCTCTAAGATATTGATGGAAACCAGGTTTAATTGACTGATTCAGTGTTCTAATTCATTACTACGTGATGCAATCCAGAAAAAGCCCAGGATCTAGCCATGAAGTATGAGAAATATGCGAAAGTATGAGCCTGACGAGGGCAAATCCTAGACCTAACCCAGACCTAACATGCGTTATCCTCTAAAATATTTATCAAGACCAGGTTTAGTTGAATGTTTCAGTGTGGCACCACATTACTACGTGATGCAATCCAGAAAAAGCCCAGGATCTAGCCATCAAGTTTGAGAAATATGCGAAAGAATGAGCCTCATGAGAGCAAATCCCTGACCTAACCTAGACCTAACATGAATTATTCTCTAAAATATTGATCGAAACCAGGTTTAATTGACTGTTTCAGTGTGGTCCCACATTACTACGTGATCCAAACCAGAAAAAACCCAGGATCTGTTCAACGAGTATGTGAAGTGTGCGAAAGTATGAGTCTGATGAGTGAAAATCCCAGACCTAACCTAGACCTAACATGCGTTATCCTCTAAAATGTTGATCCAAACCAGGTTTAATGGACTGTTTCAGTGTGGTACCACACTACTACGTGATCCAAACCAGAAAATAACCCAGGATCTGTTCAACCAGTATGTGAAGTGTGCGAAAGTATGAGTCTGATGAGGGCAAATCCCAGACCTATCCCAGACCTAACATGCGTTATCCTCTAAAATATTTATCAAGACCAGGTTTAATTGATTGTTTCAGTGTGGTCCCACACTACTACGTGATCCAAACCAGAAAAAACCCAGGATCTGTTCAACGAGTATGTGAAGTGTGCGAAAGTATGAGCCTGATGAGGGCAAATCCCAGACCTATCCCAGACCTAACTTGCGTTGTCCTCTAAGATATTGATGGAAACCAGGTTTAATTGACTGTTTCAGTGTTGTACTTCATTACTACGTGATGCAATCCAGAAAAAGCCCAGCACCTAGCCATCAAGTATGAGAAATATGCGAAAGAATGAGCCCGATGAGAGCAAATCCCAGACCTATCCCAGACCTAACTTGCGTTATCCTCTAAAATATTGATCGAAACCAGGTTTAATCGACTGTTTCAGTGTGGTACCACATTACTACGTGATCTAAACCAGAAAAAACCCAGGATCAGTTCAACAAGTATGTGAAGAATGCGAAAGTATGAGTCTGATGAGTGAAAATCCCAGGGCTAACCTAGACCTAACATGCGTTCTCCTCTAAAATATTGATCCAAACCAGGTTTAATGGACTGTTTCAGTGTTGTACTTCATTACTACGTGATGCAATCCAGAAAAAGCCCAGGATCTAGCCATCAAGTATGAGAAATATGCGAAAGAATGAGCCTGATGAGAGCAAATCCCAGACCTAACCTAGACCTAACATGAATTATTCTCTAAAATATTGATCGAAACCAGGTTTAATTGACTGTTTCAGTGTGGTCCCACATTACTACGTGATCCAAACCAGAAAAAACCCAGGATCCGTTCAACAAGTATGTGAAGAATGCGAAAGTATGAGCCTGATGAGGGCAAGTCCAAGACCTATCCCAGACCTAACTTGCGTTGTCCTCTAAGATATTGATGGAAACCAGGTTTAATTGACTGATTCAGTGTTCTAATTCATTACTACGTGATGCAATCCAGAAAAAGCCCAGGATCTAGCCATGAAGTATGAGAAATATGCGAAAGTATGAGCCTGACGAGGGCAAATCCTAGACCTAACCCAGACCTAACATGCGTTATCCTCTAAAATATTTATCAAGACCAGGTTTAGTTGAATGTTTCAGTGTGGCACCACATTACTACGTGATGCAATCCAGAAAAAGCCCAGGATCTAGCCATCAAGTTTGAGAAATATGCGAAAGAATGAGCCTCATGAGAGCAAATCCCTGACCTAACCTAGACCTAACATGAATTATTCTCTAAAATATTGATCGAAACCAGGTTTAATTGACTGTTTCAGTGTGGTCCCACATTACTACGTGATCCAAACCAGAAAAAACCCAGGATCTGTTCAACGAGTATGTGAAGTGTGCGAAAGTATGAGTCTGATGAGTGAAAATCCCAGACCTAACCTAGACCTAACATGCGTTATCCTCTAAAATGTTGATCCAAACCAGGTTTAATGGACTGTTTCAGTGTGGTACCACACTACTACGTGATCCAAACCAGAAAATAACCCAGGATCTGTTCAACCAGTATGTGAAGTGTGCGAAAGTATGAGTCTGATGAGGGCAAATCCCAGACCTATCCCAGACCTAACATGCGTTATCCTCTAAAATATTTATCAAGACCAGGTTTAATTGATTGTTTCAGTGTGGTCCCACACTACTACGTGATCCAAACCAGAAAAAACCCAGGATCTGTTCAACGAGTATGTGAAGTGTGCGAAAGTATGAGCCTGATGAGGGCAAATCCCAGACCTATCCCAGACCTAACTTGCGTTGTCCTCTAAGATATTGATGGAAACCAGGTTTAATTGACTGTTTCAGTGTTGTACTTCATTACTACGTGATGCAATCCAGAAAAAGCCCAGCACCTAGCCATCAAGTATGAGAAATATGCGAAAGAATGAGCCCGATGAGAGCAAATCCCAGACCTATCCCAGACCTAACTTGCGTTATCCTCTAAAATATTGATCGAAACCAGGTTTAATCGACTGTTTCAGTGTGGTACCACATTACTACGTGATCTAAACCAGAAAAAACCCAGGATCAGTTCAACAAGTATGTGAAGAATGCGAAAGTATGAGTCTGATGAGTGAAAATCCCAGGGCTAACCTAGACCTAACATGCGTTCTCCTCTAAAATATTGATCCAAACCAGGTTTAATGGACTGTTTCAGTGTTGTACTTCATTACTACGTGATGCAATCCAGAAAAAGCCCAGGATCTAGCCATCAAGTATGAGAAATATGCGAAAGAATGAGCCTGATGAGAGCAAATCCCAGACCTAACCTAGACCTAACATGAATTATTCTCTAAAATATTGATCGAAACCAGGTTTAATTGACTGTTTCAGTGTGGTCCCACATTACTACGTGATCCAAACCAGAAAAAACCCAGGATCCGTTCAACAAGTATGTGAAGAATGCGAAAGTATGAGCCTGATGAGGGCAAGTCCAAGACCTATCCCAGACCTAACTTGCGTTGTCCTCTAAGATATTGATGGAAACCAAGTTTAATTGACTGATTCAGTGTTCTAATTCATTACTACGTGATGCAATCCAGAAAAAGCCCAGGATCTAGCCATGAAGTATGAGAAATATGCGAAAGTATGAGCCTGACGAGGGCAAATCCTAGACCTAACCCAGACCTAACATGCGTTATCCTCTAAAATATTTATCAAGACCAGGTTTAGTTGAATGTTTCAGTGTGGCACCACATTACTACGTGATGCAATCCAGAAAAAGCCCAGGATCTAGCCATCAAGTTTGAGAAATATGCGAAAGAATGAGCCTGATGAGGGCAAATCCTAGACCTAACCCAGACCTAACATGTGTTATCCTCTAAAATATTTATCAAGGCCAGGTTTAATTGATTGTTTCAGTGTGGTCCCACACTACTACGTGATTCAAACCAGAAAAAACCCAGGATCTGTTCAACGAGTATGTGAAGTGTGCGAAAGTATGAGCCTGATGAGGGCAAATCCCAGACCTATCCCAGACCTAACTTGCGTTGTCCTTTAAGATATTGATGGAAACGAGGTTTAATTGACTGTTTCAGTGTTGTACTTCATTACTACGTGATGCAATCCAGAAAAAGCCCAGGATCTAGCCATCAAGTATGTGAAGAATGCGAAAGTATGAGCCTGATGAGTGAAAATCCCAGGCCTAACCTAGACCTAACATGCGTTATCCTCAAAAATATTGATCAAAACCTGGTTTAATCGACTGTTTCAGTGTGGTACCACATTACTACGTGATCCAAACCAGAAAATAACCCAGGATCTGTTCAACGAGTATGTGAAGTGTGCGAAAGTATGAGTCTGATGAGTGAAAATCCCAGACCTAACCAAGACCTAACATGCGTTATCCTCAAAAATATTGATCGAAACCTGGTTTAATCGACAGTTTCAGTGTGGTACCACTTTACTATGTGATCCAAACCAGAAAATAACCCAGGATCTGTTCAACGTGTATGTGAAGTGTGCGAAAGTATCAGTCTGATGAGGTCAAATCCCAGACCTATCCCAGACCTAACTTGCGTTATCCTCTAAAATATTGATCGAAACCAGGTTTAATCGACTGTTTCAGTGTGGTACCACATAACTACCTGATCCAAACCAGAAAAAACCCAGGATCAGTTCAACAAGTATGTGAAGAATGCGAAAGTATGAGCCTGATGAGAGCAAATCCCAAACCTAACCTAGACCTAACATGAATTATTCTCTAAAATATTGATCGAAACCAGGTTTAATCGACTGTTTCAGTGTTGTACTTCATTACTACGTGATGCAATCCAGAAATAGCCCAGGATCCAGCCATGAAGTATCAGAAATATGCGAAAGTATGAGCCTGATGAGGGCAAATCCTAGACCTAACCCAGACCTAACATGCGTTATCCTCTAAAATATTGATCGAAACCAGGTTTAATCGACTGTTTCAGCGTGGTACCACATTACTATGTGATACAATCCAGAAACAGCCCAGGATCTAGCCATGAAGTATGAGAAATATGCGAAAGTATGAGCCTGATGAGGGCAAATCCTGGACCTAACCCAGGCCTAACATGCGTTATCCTCTAAAATATTTATCAAGACCAGGTTTAGTTGAATGTTTCAGTGTGGTACCACATTACTACGTGAACGAAACCAGAAAAAACCCAGGATCCGTTCAACAAGTATGTGAAGAATGCGAAAGTATGAGTCTCATGAGTGAAAATACCAGGGCTAACGTAGACCTAACATGCGTTATGCTCTAATATATTGATCCAAACCAGGTTTAATGGACTGTTTCAGTGTGGTACCACACTACTACGTGATACAAACCAGAAAAAACCCAGGATCTGTTCAACAAGTATGTGAAAAACGCGAAAGTATGAGCCTGATGAGGGCAAATCCCAGACCTAACTTGCGTTGTCCTCTAAGATATTGATGGAAACCAGGTTTAGTTGACTGTTTCAGTGTTGTACTTCATTACTACGTGATGCAATCCAGAAAAAGCCCAGGATCTAGCCATCAAGTATGAGAAATATGCGAAAGAATGAGCCTCATGAGAGCAAATCCCAGACCTAACCTAGACCTAACATGAATTATTCTCTAAAATATTGATCGAAACCAGGTTTAATTGACTGTTTCAGTGTGGTCCCACATTACTACGTGATCCAAACCAGAAAAAACCCAGGATCTGTTCAACGAGTATGTGAAGTGTGCGAAAGTATGAGTCTGATGAGTGAAAATCCCAGACCTAACCTAGACCTAACATGCGTTATCCTCTAAAATGTTGATCCAAACCAGGTTTAATGGACTGTTTCAGTGTGGTACCACACTACTACGTGATCCAAACCAGAAAATAACCCAGGATCTGTTCAACGAGTATGTGAAGTGTGCGAAAGTATGAGTCTGATGAGGGCAAATCCCCGACCTATCCCTGACCTAACATGCGTTATCCTCTAAAATATTTATCAAGACCAGGTTTAATTGATTGTTTCAGTGTGGTCCCACATTACTACGTGATCCAACCCAGAAAAAACCCATTATCCGTTCAACAAGTATGTGAAGAATGCGAAAGTATGAGTCTGATGAGTGAAAATCCCAGACCTAACCAAGACCTAACATGCGTTATCCTCTAAAATATTGATCCAAACCAGGTTTAATGGACTGTTTCAGTGTGGTACCACATTACTATGTGATCCAAACCAGAAAATAACCCAGGATCTGTTCAACGAGTATGTGAAGTGTGCGAAAGTATGAGCCTGATGAGGGCAAATCCCAGACCTATCCCAGACATAACTTGCGTTGTCCTCTAAGATATTGATGGAAACCAGGTTTAATTGACTGTTTCAGTGTTGTACTTCATTACTACGTGATGCAATCCAGAAAAAGCCCAGGATCTAGCCATCAAGTATGAGAAATATGCGAAAGAATGAGCCTGATGAGAGCAAATCCCAGACCTAACCTAGACCTAACATGCGTTATCTTCTAAAATATTGAGCGAAACCAGGTTTAATGAACTGTTTCAGTGTGGTCCCACATTACTACGTGATCCAAACCCGAAAAAACCCAGGATCCGTTCAACAAGTATGTGAAGAATGCGAAAGTATGAGTCTGATGAGTGAAAATCCCAGACCTAACCTAGGCCTAACATGCGTTATCCTCTAAGATATTGATGGAAACCAGGTTTAAATGACTGTTTCAGTGTGGTACCACATTACTACGTGATCTAATCCAGAAATAGCCCACGATCTAGCCATGAAGTATGAGAAATATGCGAAAGTATGAGCCTGACGAGGGCAAATCCTAGACCTAACCCAGACCTAACATGCGTTATCCTCTAAAATATTTATCAAGACCAGGTTTAATTGATTGTTTCAGTGTAGTGCCACATTACTACGTGATCCAAACCAGAAAAAACCCAGGATCTAGCCATCAAGTATGAGAAATATGCGAAAGAATGAGCCTGATGAGGGCAAATCCCAGACCTAACCTAGACCTAACATGAATTATCCTCTAAAATATTGAGCGAAACCAGGTTTAATGGACTGATTCAGTGTGGTCCCACATTACTACGTGATCCAAACCAGAAAAAACCCAGGATCCGTTCAACAGGTATGTGAAGAATGCGAAAGTATGAGCCTGATGAGTGAAAATCCCAGGCCTAAACTAGACCTAACATGCGTTATCCTCAAAAATATTGATCGAAACCTGGTATAATCGACTGTTTCAGTGTGGTACCACATCACTACGTGATCCAAACCATAAAAAAGCCAGGATCTGTTCAACGAGTATGTGAAGTGTGCGAAAGTATGAGTCTGATGAGGGCAAATCCCAGACCTATCCCAGACATAAAATGCGTTATCCTCTAAAATATTTATCAAGACCAGGTTTAATTGAATGTTTCAGTGTGGTACCACATTACTACGTGATGCAATCCAGAAAAAGCCCAGGATCTAGCCATCAAGTTTGAGAAATATGCGAAGGAATGAGCCTGATGAGGGCAAATCCTAGACCTAACCCAGACCTAACATGCGTTATCCTCTAAAATATTTATCAAGACCAGGTTTAATTGAATGTTGCAGTGTGGTACCACATTACTACGTGATGCAATCCAGAAAAAGCCCAGGATCTAGCCATCAAGTTTGAGAAATATGCGAAGGAATGAGCCTGATGAGGGCAAATCCTAGACCTAACCCAGACCTAACATGCGTTATCCTCTAAAATATTTATCAAGACCAGGTTTAATTGATTGTTTCAGTGTGGTCCCACACTACTACGTGATCCAAACCAGAAAAAACCCAGGATCTGTTCAACAAGTATGTGAAAAACGCGGAAAGTATGAGCCTGATGAGGGCAAATCCCAAACCTATCCCAGACTTAACTTCCGTTATCCTCTAAAATATTGATCGCAAGCAGGTTTAATGGACTCTTTCAGTGTGGTACCACATTACTACGTGACCCAAACCAGAAAAAACCCAGGATCCGTTCAACAAGTATGTGAAGAATGCGAAAGTATGAGCCTGATGAGGGCAAGTCCAAGACCTATCCCAGACCTAACTTGCGTTGTCCTCTAAGATATTGATGGAAACCAAGTTTAATTGACTGATTCAGTGTTCTAATTCATTACTACGTGATGCAATCCAGAAAAAGCCCAGGATCTAGCCATGAAGTATGAGAAATATGCGAAAGTATGAGCCTGACGAGGGCAAATCCTAGACCTAACCCAGACCTAACATGCGTTATCCTCTAAAATATTTATCAAGACCAGGTTTAGTTGAATGTTTCAGTGTGGCACCACATTACTACGTGATGCAATCCAGAAAAAGCCCAGGATCTAGCCATCAAGTTTGAGAAATATGCGAAAGAATGAGCCTGATGAGGGCAAATCCTAGACCTAACCCAGACCTAACATGTGTTATCCTCTAAAATATTTATCAAGGCCAGGTTTAATTGATTGTTTCAGTGTGGTCCCACACTACTACGTGATTCAAACCAGAAAAAACCCAGGATCTGTTCAACGAGTATGTGAAGTGTGCGAAAGTATGAGCCTGATGAGGGCAAATCCCAGACCTATCCCAGACCTAACTTGCGTTGTCCTTTAAGATATTGATGGAAACGAGGTTTAATTGACTGTTTCAGTGTTGTACTTCATTACTACGTGATGCAATCCAGAAAAAGCCCAGGATCTAGCCATCAAGTATGTGAAGAATGCGAAAGTATGAGCCTGATGAGTGAAAATCCCAGGCCTAACCTAGACCTAACATGCGTTATCCTCAAAAATATTGATCAAAACCTGGTTTAATCGACTGTTTCAGTGTGGTACCACATTACTACGTGATCCAAACCAGAAAATAACCCAGGATCTGTTCAACGAGTATGTGAAGTGTGCGAAAGTATGAGTCTGATGAGTGAAAATCCCAGACCTAACCAAGACCTAACATGCGTTATCCTCAAAAATATTGATCGAAACCTGGTTTAATCGACAGTTTCAGTGTGGTACCACTTTACTATGTGATCCAAACCAGAAAATAACCCAGGATCTGTTCAACGTGTATGTGAAGTGTGCGAAAGTATCAGTCTGATGAGGTCAAATCCCAGACCTATCCCAGACCTAACTTGCGTTATCCTCTAAAATATTGATCGAAACCAGGTTTAATCGACTGTTTCAGTGTGGTACCACATAACTACCTGATCCAAACCAGAAAAAACCCAGGATCAGTTCAACAAGTATGTGAAGAATGCGAAAGTATGAGCCTGATGAGAGCAAATCCCAAACCTAACCTAGACCTAACATGAATTATTCTCTAAAATATTGATCGAAACCAGGTTTAATCGACTGTTTCAGTGTTGTACTTCATTACTACGTGATGCAATCCAGAAATAGCCCAGGATCCAGCCATGAAGTATCAGAAATATGCGAAAGTATGAGCCTGATGAGGGCAAATCCTAGACCTAACCCAGACCTAACATGCGTTATCCTCTAAAATATTGATCGAAACCAGGTTTAATCGACTGTTTCAGCGTGGTACCACATTACTATGTGATACAATCCAGAAACAGCCCAGGATCTAGCCATGAAGTATGAGAAATATGCGAAAGTATGAGCCTGATGAGGGCAAATCCTGGACCTAACCCAGGCCTAACATGCGTTATCCTCTAAAATATTTATCAAGACCAGGTTTAGTTGAATGTTTCAGTGTGGTACCACATTACTACGTGAACGAAACCAGAAAAAACCCAGGATCCGTTCAACAAGTATGTGAAGAATGCGAAAGTATGAGTCTCATGAGTGAAAATACCAGGGCTAACGTAGACCTAACATGCGTTATGCTCTAATATATTGATCCAAACCAGGTTTAATGGACTGTTTCAGTGTGGTACCACACTACTACGTGATACAAACCAGAAAAAACCCTGGATCTGTTCAACAAGTATGTGAAAAACGCGAAAGTATGAGCCTGATGAGGGCAAATCCCAGACCTAACTTGCGTTGTCCTCTAAGATATTGATGGAAACCAGGTTTAGTTGACTGTTTCAGTGTTGTACTTCATTACTACGTGATGCAATCCAGAAAAAGCCCAGGATCTAGCCATCAAGTATGAGAAATATGCGAAAGAATGAGCCTCATGAGAGCAAATCCCAGACCTAACCTAGACCTAACATGAATTATTCTCTAAAATATTGATCGAAACCAGGTTTAATTGACTGTTTCAGTGTGGTCCCACATTACTACGTGATCCAAACCAGAAAAAACCCAGGATCTGTTCAACGAGTATGTGAAGTGTGCGAAAGTATGAGTCTGATGAGTGAAAATCCCAGACCTAACCTAGACCTAACATGCGTTATCCTCTAAAATGTTGATCCAAACCAGGTTTAATGGACTGTTTCAGTGTGGTACCACACTACTACGTGATCCAAACCAGAAAATAACCCAGGATCTGTTCAACGAGTATGTGAAGTGTGCGAAAGTATGAGTCTGATGAGGGCAAATCCCCGACCTATCCCTGACCTAACATGCGTTATCCTCTAAAATATTTATCAAGACCAGGTTTAATTGATTGTTTCAGTGTGGTCCCACATTACTACGTGATCCAACCCAGAAAAAACCCATTATCCGTTCAACAAGTATGTGAAGAATGCGAAAGTATGAGTCTGATGAGTGAAAATCCCAGACCTAACCAAGACCTAACATGCGTTATCCTCTAAAATATTGATCCAAACCAGGTTTAATGGACTGTTTCAGTGTGGTACCACATTACTATGTGATCCAAACAAGAAAATAACCCAGGATCTGTTCAACGAGTATGTGAAGTGTGCGAAAGTATGAGCCTGATGAGGGCAAATCCCAGACCTATCCCAGACATAACTTGCGTTGTCCTCTAAGATATTGATGGAAACCAGGTTTAATTGACTGTTTCAGTGTTGTACTTCATTACTACGTGATGCAATCCAGAAAAAGCCCAGGATCTAGCCATCAAGTATGAGAAATATGCGAAAGAATGAGCCTGATGAGAGCAAATCCCAGACCTAACCTAGACCTAACATGCGTTATCTTCTAAAATATTGAGCGAAACCAGGTTTAATGAACTGTTTCAGTGTGGTCCCACATTACTACGTGATCCAAACCCGAAAAAACCCAGGATCCGTTCAACAAGTATGTGAAGAATGCGAAAGTATGAGTCTGATGAGTGAAAATCCCAGACCTAACCTAGGCCTAACATGCGTTATCCTCTAAGATATTGATGGAAACCAGGTTTAAATGACTGTTTCAGTGTGGTACCACATTACTACGTGATCTAATCCAGAAATAGCCCACGATCTAGCCATGAAGTATGAGAAATATGCGAAAGTATGAGCCTGACGAGGGCAAATCCTAGACCTAACCCAGACCTAACATGCGTTATCCTCTAAAATATTTATCAAGACCAGGTTTAATTGATTGTTTCAGTGTAGTGCCACATTACTACGTGATCCAAACCAGAAAAAACCCAGGATCTAGCCATCAAGTATGAGAAATATGCGAAAGAATGAGCCTGATGAGGGCAAATCCCAGACCTAACCTAGACCTAACATGAATTATCCTCTAAAATATTGAGCGAAACCAGGTTTAATGGACTGATTCAGTGTGGTCCCACATTACTACGTGATCCAAACCAGAAAAAACCCAGGATCCGTTCAACAGGTATGTGAAGAATGCGAAAGTATGAGCCTGATGAGTGAAAATCCCAGGCCTAAACTAGACCTAACATGCGTTATCCTCAAAAATATTGATCGAAACCTGGTATAATCGACTGTTTCAGTGTGGTACCACATCACTACGTGATCCAAACCATAAAAAAGCCAGGATCTGTTCAACGAGTATGTGAAGTGTGCGAAAGTATGAGTCTGATGAGGGCAAATCCCAGACCTATCCCAGACATAAAATGCGTTATCCTCTAAAATATTTATCAAGACCAGGTTTAATTGAATGTTTCAGTGTGGTACCACATTACTACGTGATGCAATCCAGAAAAAGCCCAGGATCTAGCCATCAAGTTTGAGAAATATGCGAAGGAATGAGCCTGATGAGGGCAAATCCTAGACCTAACCCAGACCTAACATGCGTTATCCTCTAAAATATTTATCAAGACCAGGTTTAATTGAATGTTGCAGTGTGGTACCACATTACTACGTGATGCAATCCAGAAAAAGCCCAGGATCTAGCCATCAAGTTTGAGAAATATGCGAAGGAATGAGCCTGATGAGGGCAAATCCTAGACCTAACCCAGACCTAACATGCGTTATCCTCTAAAATATTTATCAAGACCAGGTTTAATTGATTGTTTCAGTGTGGTCCCACACTACTACGTGATCCAAACCAGAAAAAACCCAGGATCTGTTCAACAAGTATGTGAAAAACGCGGAAAGTATGAGCCTGATGAGGGCAAATCCCAAACCTATCCCAGACTTAACTTCCGTTATCCTCTAAAATATTGATCGCAAGCAGGTTTAATGGACTCTTTCAGTGTGGTACCACATTACTACGTGACCCAAACCAGAAAAAACCCAGGACCCGTTCAACAAGTATGTGAAGAATGCGAAAGGATGAGTCTGATGAGTGAAAATCCCCGACCTAACCTAGACCTAACATGCGTTATCCTCTAAAATATTGATCCAAACCAGGTTTAATGGACTGTTTCAGTGTGGTACCACACTACTACGTGATCCAAACCAGAAAAAACCCAGGATCTGTTCAACAAGTATGTGAAAAGCGCGAAAGTATGAGTCTGATGAGGTCAAATCCCAGACCTATCCCAGACTTAACTAGCGTTATCCTCTAAAATACTGATCGAAACCAGGTTTAATCGACTGTTTCAGTGTGGTACCACATTACTACGTGACCCAAACCAGAAAAAACCCAGGACCCGTTCAACAAGTATGTGAAGAATGCGAAAGGATGAGTCTGATGAGTGAAAATCCCCGACCTAACCTAGACCTAACATGCGTTATCCTCTAAAATATTGATCCAAACCAGGTTTAATGGACTGTTTCAGTGTGGTACCATACTACTACGTGATCCAAACCAGAAAAAGCCCAGGATCTAGCCATGAAGTATGAGAAATATGCGAAAGTATGAGTCTGATGAGGGCAAATCCCAGACCTATCCCAGACCAAACTTGCGTTGTCCTTTAAGATATTGATGGAAACCAGGTTTAATTGACTGTTTCAGTGTTGTACTTCATTACTACGTGATGCAATCCAGAAAAAGCCCAGGATCTAGCCATCAAGTTTGAGAAATATGCGAAAGAATGAGCCTGATGAGGGCAAATCCTAGACCTAACCCAGACCTAACATGCGTTATCCTCTAAAATATTTATCAAGACCAGGTTTAATTGATTGTTTCAGTGTGGTCCCACATTACTACGTGATGCAATCCAGAAAAAGCCCAGGATCTAGCCATGAAGTATGAGAAATATGCGAAAGTATGAGCCTGATGAGGGCAAATCCCAGACCTATCCCAGACTTAACTTGCGTTATCCTCTAAAATATTGATCGCAAGCTGGTTTAATGGACTGTTTCAGTGTGGTACCACACTACTACGTGATCCAAACCAGAAAAAACCCAGGATCTGTTCAACAAGTATGTGAGAAACGCGAAAGTATGAGTCTGACGAGGTCAAATCCCAGACCTAACCTAGACCTAACATGCGTCATCCTCTAAAATATTGATCCAAACCAGGTTTAATGGACTGTTTCAGTGTGGTACCACACTACTACGTGATCCAAACCAGAAAAAACCCAGGATCTGTTCAACAAGTATGTGAAAAACGCGAATGTATGAGCCTGATGAGGGCAAATCCCAGACCTATCCCAGACCTAACTTGTGTTGTCCTCTAAGATATTGATGGAAACCAGGTTTAATTGACTGTTTCTGTGTTGTACTTCATTATTACGTGATGCAATCCAGAAAAAGCCCAGGATCTAGCCATCAAGTATGAGAAATATGCGAAAGAATGAGCCTGATGAGAGCAAATCCCAGACCTTACCCAGACCTAACATGCGTTATCCTCTAAAATATTTATCAAGACCAGGTTTAATTGATTGTTTCAGTGTGGTTCCACATTACTACGTGATCCAAACCAGATAAAACCCAGGATCTGTTCATCGAGTATGTGAAGTGTGCGAAAGTATGAGTCTGATGAGGGCAAATCCCCGACCTATCCCAGACCTAACATGCGTTATCCTCTAAAATATTTATCAAGACCAGGTTTAATTGATTGTTTCAGTGTGGTCCCACATTACTACGTGATTCAAACCAGAAAAAACCCATGATCCGTTCAAAAAGTATGTGAAGAATGCGGAAGTATGAGTCTGATGAGTGAAAATCCCAGACCTAACCAAGACCTAACATGAGTTATCCTCTAAAATATTGATCGAAACCAGGTTTAATCGACTGTTTCAGTGTGGTACCACATTACTAGGTGATCCAAACCAGAAAAAACCCAGGATCCGTTCAACAAGTATGTGAAGAATGCGAAAGTATGAGTCTGATGAGTGAAAATCCCAGACCTAACCTAGACCTAACATGCGTTATCCTCTAAAATATTGATCCAAACCAGGTTTAATGGACTGTTTCAGTGTGGTACCATACTACTACGTGATCCAAACCAGAAAAAACCCAGGATCTGTTCAAAAAGTATGTGAAAAACGCGAAAGTATGAGCCTGACGAGGGCAAATCCTAGACCTTACCCAGACCTAACATGCGTTATCCTCAAAAATATTGATCGAAACCTGGTTTATTCGACTGTTTCAGTGTGGTACCACATTACTATGTGATCCAAACCAGAAAATAACCCAGGATCTGTTCTACGAGTATGTGAAGTGTGCGAAAGTATCACTCTGATGAGGTCAAATCCCAGACCTATCCCAGACCTAACTTGCGTTGTCCTTTAAGATATTGATGGAAACCAGGTTTAATTGACTGTTTCAGTGTTGTACTTCATTACTACGTGATGCAATCCAGAAAAAGCTCAGGATCTAGCCATCAAGTATGTGAAGAATGCGAAAGTATGAGCCTGATGAGTGAAAATCCCAGGCCTAACCTAGACCTAACATGCGTTATCCTCAATAATATTGATCGAAACCTGGTTTAATCGACTGTTTCAGTGTGGTACCACATTACTACGTGATCCAAACCAGAAAAAACCCAGGATCTGTTCAACGAGTATGTGAAGTGTGCGAAAGTATGAGTCTGATGAGGGCAAATCCCAGACCTATCCCAGACCTAAAATGCGTTATCCTCTAAAATATTTATCAAGACCAGGTTTAATTGATTGTCTCAGTGTGGACACACATTACTACGTGATCCAAACCAGAAAAAACCCAGGATCCGTTCAACAAGTATGTGAAGAATGCGAAAGTATGAGTCTGATGAGTGAAAATCCCAGACCTAACCTAGACCTAACATGCGTTATCCTCTAAAATATTGAGCCAAACCAGGTTTAATGGACTGTATCAGTGTGGTACCACACTACTACGTGATCCAAACCAGAAAAAACCCAGGATCTGTTCAACGAGTATGTGAAGTGTGCGAAAGTGTGAGTCTGATGAGGGCAAATCCCTGACCTATCACAGACCTAAAATGCGTTATCCTCTAAAATATTTATCAAGACCTGGTTTAATTGATTGTTTCAGTGTGGGCACACATTACTGCGTGATCCAAACCAGAAAAAACCCAGGATCTGTTCAACAAGTATGTGAAAAACGCGAAAGTATGAGCCTGATGAGGGCAAGTCCAAGACCTATCCCAGACCTAACTTGCGTTGTCCTCTGAAATATTGATCCAAACCAGGTTTAATCGACTGTTTCAGTGTGGTACCACATTACTATGTGATCCAAACCAGAAAATAACCCAAGATCTGTTCAACGAGTATGTGAAGTGTGCGAAAGTATGAGTCTGATGAGTGAAAATCCCAGACATAACCAAGACCTAACATGCGTTATCCTCAAAAATATTGATCGAAACCTGGTTTAATCGACTGTTTCAGTGTGGTACCACATTACTATGTGATCCAAACCAGAAAATAACCCAGGATCTGTTCAACGAGTATGTGAAGTGTGCGAAAGTATCAGTCTGATGAGGTCAAATCCCAGACCTATCCCAGACCTAACTTGCGTTATCCTCTAAAATATTGATCGAAACCAGGTTTAATCGACTGTTTCAGTGTGGTACCACATTACTACGTGATCCAAACCAGAAAAAACCCAGGATCAGTTCAACAAGTATGTGAAGAATGCGAAAGTATGAGTCTGATGAGTGAAAATCCCAGGGCTAACCTAGGCCTAACATGCGTTATCCTCTAAAATATTGATCCAAACCAGGTTTAATGGACTGTTTCAGTGTGGTACCACACTACCACGTGATACAAACCAGAAAAAACCCAGGATCTGTTCAACAAGTATGTGAAAAACGCGAATGTATGAGCCTGATGAGGGCAAATCCCAGACCTATCCCAGACCTAACTTGCGTTGTCCTTTAAGATATTGATGGAAACCAGGTTTAATTGACTGTTTCAGTGTTGTACTTCATTACTACGTGATGCAATCCAGAAAAAGCCCAGGATCTAGCCATCAAGTATGAGAAATATGCGAAAGAATGAGCCTGATGAGAGCAAATCCCAGACCTAACCTAGACCTAACATGAATTATTCTCTAAAATATTGATCGAAACCAGGTTTAATTGACTGTTTCAGTGTGGTCCCACATTACTACGTGATCCAAACCAGAAAAAACCCAGGATCCGTTCAACAAGTATGTGAAGAATGCGAAAGTATGAGTCTGATGAGTGAAAATCCCAGGGCTAACCTAGGCCTAACATGCGTTATCCTCTAAAATATTGATCCAAACCAGGTTTAATGGACTGTTTCAGTGTGGTACCACACTACCACGTGATACAAACCAGAAAAAACCCAGGATCTGTTCAACAAGTATGTGAAAAACGCGAATGTATGAGCCTGATGAGGGCAAGTCCAAGACCTATCCCAGACCTAACTTGCGTTGTCCTCTAAGATATTGATGGAGACCAGGTTTAATTGACTGATTCAGTGTTCTAATTCATTACTACGTGATGCAATCCAGAAAAAGCCCAGGATCTAGCCATGAAGTATGAGAAATATGCGAAAGTATGAGCCAGATGAGGGCAAATCCTAGACCTAACCCAGACCTAACATGCGTTATCCTCTAAAATATTTATCAAGACCAGGTTTAGTTGAATGTTTCAGTGTGGTACCACATTACTACGTGATGCAATCCAGAAAAAGCCCAGGATCTAGCCATCAAGTTTGAGAAATATGCGAAAGAATGAGCCTGATGAGTGAAAATCCCAGGCCTAACCTAGACCTAACATGCGTTATCCTCAAAAATATTGATCGAAACCTGGTTTAATCGACTGTTTCAGTATGGTACCACATTACTACGTGATCCAAACCAAAAAAAGCCAGGATCTGTTCAACGAGTAAGTGAAGTGTGCGAAAGTATGAGTCTGATGAGGGCAAATCCCAGACCTATCCCAGACCTAAAATGCGTTATCCTCTCAAATATTTATCAAGACCAGGTTTAATTGATTGTCTCAGTGTGGACACACATTACTACGTGATCCAAACCAGAAAAAACCCAGGATCCGTTCAACAAGTATGTGAAGAATGCGAAAGTATGAGTCTGATGAGTGAAAATCCCAGACCTAACCTAGACCTAACATGCGTTATCCTCTAAAATATTGATCCAAACCAGGTTTAATGGACTGTTTCAGTGTGGTACCACACTACTACGTGATCCAAACCAGAAAAAACCCCGGATCTGTTCAAAAAGTATGTGAAAAACGCGAAAGTATGAGCCTGACGAGGGCAAATCCTAGATCTTACCCAGACCTAACATGCGTTATCCTCAAGAATATAGATCGAAACCTGGTTTATTCGACTGTTTCAGTGTGGTAACACATTACTATGTGATCCAAACCAGAAAATAACCCAGGATCTGTTCTACGAGTATGTGAAGTGTGCGAAAGTATCAGTCTGATGAGGTCAAATCCCAGACCTATCCCAGACCTAACTTGCGTTATCCTCTAAAATATTGATCGAAACCAGGTTTAATCGACTGTTTCAGTGTGGTACCACATTACTACGTGATCCATACCAGAAAAAACCCAGGATCATTTCAACAAGTATGTGAAGAATGCGAAAGTATGAGTCAGATCAGTGAAAATCCCAGGGCTAACCTAGGCCTAACATGCGTTATCCTCTAAAATATTGATCCAAACCAGGTTTAATGGACTGTTTCAGTGTGGTACCACACTACTACGTGATACAAACCAGAAAAAACCCAGGATCTGTTCAACAAGTATGTAAAAAACACGAAAGTATGAGCCTGATGAGGGCAAATCCCAGACCTATCCCAGACCTAACTTGCGTTGTCCTTTAAGATATTGATGGAAACCAGGTTTAATTGACTGTTTCAGTGTTGTACTTCATTACTACGTGATGCAATTCAGAAAAATCTCAGGATCTAGCCATCAAGTATGTGAAGAATGCGAAAGTATGAGCCTGATGAGTGAAAATCCCAGGCCTAACCTAGACCTTACATGCGTTATCCTCAAAAATATTGATCGAAACCTGGTTTAATCGACTGTTTCAGTGTGGTACCACATTACTACGTGATCCAAACCAGAAAAAACCCAGGATCTGTTCAACGAGTAAGTGAAGTGTGCGAAAGTATGAGTCTGATGAGGGCAAATCCCAGACCTATCCCAGACCTAAAATGCGTTATCCTCTAAAATATTTATCAAGACCAGGTTTAATTGATTGTCTCAGTGTGGACACACACTACTACGTGATTCAAACCAGAAAAAACCCAGGATCCGTTCAACAAGTATGTGAAGTGTGCGAAAGTATGAGCCTGATGAGGGCAAATCCCAGACCTATCCCAGACCTAACTTGCGTTGTCCTTTAAGATATTGATGGAAACGAGGTTTAATTGACTGTTTCAGTGTTGTACTTCATTACTACGTGATGCAATCCAGAAAAAGCCCAGGATCTGGCCATCAAGTATGTGAAGAATGCGAAAGTATGAGCCTGATGAGTGAAAATCCCAGGCCTAACCTAGACCTAACATGCGTTATCCTCAAAAATATTGATCGAAACCTGGTTTAATCGACTGTTTCAGTGTGGTACCACATTACTACGTGATCCAAACCAGAAAATAACCCAGGATCTGTTCAACGAGTATGTGAAGTGTGCGAAAGTATGAGTCTGATGAGTGAAAATCCCAGACCTAACCAAGACCTAACATGCGTTATCCTCAAAAATATTGATCGAAACCTGGTTTAATCGACTGTTTCAGTGTGGTACCACATTACTATGTGATCCAAACCAGAAAATAACCCAGGATCTGTTCAACGTGTATGTGAAGTGTGCGAAAGTATCAGTCTGATGAGGTCAAATCCCAGACCTATCCCAGACCTAACTTGCGTTATCCTCTAAAATATTGATCGAAACCAGGTTTAATGGACTGTTTCAGTGTGGTACCACACTACTACGTGATACAAACCAGAAAAAACCCAGGATCTGTTCAACAAGTATGTGAAAAACGCGAATGTATGAGCCTGATGAGGGCAAATCCCAGACCTATCCCAGACCTAAAATGCGTTATCCTCTAAAATATTTATCAAGACCAGGTTTAATTGATTGTCTCAGTGTGGACACACATTACTACGTGATCCAAACCAGAAAAAACCCAGGATCCGTTCAACAAGTATGTGAAGAATGCGAAAGTATGAGTCTGATGAGTGAAAATCCCAGACCTAACCTAGACCTAACATGCGTTATCCTCTAAAATATTGAGCCAAACCAGGTTTAATGGACTGTATCAGTGTGGTACCACACTACTACGTGATCCAAACCAGAAAAAACCCAGGATCTGTTCAACGAGTATGTGAAGTGTGCGAAAGTGTGAGTCTGATGAGGGCAAATCCCTGACCTATCCCAGACCTAAAATGCGTTATCCTCTAAAATATTTATCAAGACCTGGTTTAATTGATTGTTTCAGTGTGGGCACAAATTACTGCGTGATCCAAACCAGAAAAAACCCAGGATCTGTTCAACAAGTATGTGAAAAACGCGAAAGTATGAGCCTGATGAGGGCAAGTCCAAGACCTATCCCAGACCTAACTTGCGTTGTCCTCTAAAATATTGATCCAAACCAGGTTTAATCGACTGTTTCAGTGTGGTACCACATTACTATGTGATCCAAACCAGAAAATAACCCAGGATCTGTTCAACGAGTATGTGAAGTGTGCGAAAGTATGAGTCTGATGAGTGAAAATCCCAGACATAACCAAGACCTAACATGCGTTATCCTCAAAAATATTGATCGAAACCTGGTTTAATCGACTGTTTCAGTGTGGTACCACATTACTATGTGATCCAAACCAGAAAATAACCCAGGATCTGTTCAACGAGTATGTGAAGTGTGCGAAAGTATCAGTCTGATGAGGTCAAATCCCAGACCTGTCCCAGACCTAACTTGCGTTATCCTCTAAAATATTGATCGAAACCAGGTTTAATCGACTGTTTCAGTGTGGTACCACATTACTACGTGATCCAAACCAGAAAATAACCCAGGATCTGTTCTACGAGTATGTGAAGTGTGCGAAAGTATCAGTCTGATGAGGTCAAATCCCAGACCTATCCCAGACCTAACTTGCGTTATCCTCTAAAATATTGATCGAAACCAGGTTTAATCGACTGTTTCAGTGTGGTACCACATTACTACGTGATCCATACCAGAAAAAACCCAGGATCATTTCAACAAGTATGTGAAGAATGCGAAAGTATGAGTCAGATCAGTGAAAATCCCAGGGCTAACCTAGGCCTAACATGCGTTATCCTCTAAAATATTGATCCAAACCAGGTTTAATGGACTGTTTCAGTGTGGTACCACACTACTACGTGATACAAACCAGAAAAAACCCAGGATCTGTTCAACAAGTATGTAAAAAACACGAAAGTATGAGCCTGATGAGGGCAAATCCCAGACCTATCCCAGACCTAACTTGCGTTGTCCTTTAAGATATTGATGGAAACCAGGTTTAATTGACTGTTTCAGTGTTGTACTTCATTACTACGTGATGCAATCCAGAAAAATCTCAGGATCTAGCCATCAAGTATGTGAAGAATGCGAAAGTATGAGCCTGATGAGTGAAAATCCCAGGCCTAACCTAGACCTTACATGCGTTATCCTCAAAAATATTGATCGAAACCTGGTTTAATCGACTGTTTCAGTGTGGTACCACATTACTACGTGATCCAAACCAGAAAAAACCCAGGATCTGTTCAACGAGTAAGTGAAGTGTGCGAAAGTATGAGCCTGATGAGGGCAAATCCTAGACCTAACCCAGACCTAACATGTGTTATCCTCTAAAATATTTATCAAGACCAGGTTTAATTGATTGTTTCAGTGTGGTCCCACACTACTACGTGATTCAAACCAGAAAAAACCCAGGATCTGTTCAACGAGTATGTGAAGTGTGCGAAAGTATGAGCCTGATGAGGGCAAATCCCAGACCTATCCCAGACCTAACTTGCGTTGTCCTTTAAGATATTGATGGAAACGAGGTTTAATTGACTGTTTCAGTGTTGTACTTCATTACTACGTGATGCAATCCAGAAAAAGCCCAGGATCTAGCCATCAAGTATGTGAAGAATGCGAAAGTATGAGCCTGATGAGTGAAAATCCCAGGCCTAACCTAGACCTAACATGCGTTATCCTCAAAAATATTGATCGAAACCTGGTTTAATCGACTGTTTCAGTGTGGTACCACATTACTACGTGATCCAAACCAGAAAATAACCCAGGATCTGTTCAACGAGTATGTGAAGTGTGCGAAAGTATGAGTCTGATGAGTGAAAATCCCAGACCTAACCAAGACCTAACATGCGTTATCCTCAAAAATATTGATCGAAACCAGGTTTAATCGACTGTTTCAGTGTGGTACCACATTACTACGTGATCCAAACCAGAAAAAACCCAGGATCAGTTCAACAAGTATGTGAAGAATGCGAAAGTATGAGTCTGATGAGTGAAAATCGCAGGGCTAACCTAGGCCTAACATGCGTTATCCTCTAAAATATTGATCCAAACCAGGTTTAATGGACTGTTTCAGTGTGGTACCACACTACTACGTGATACTAACCAGAAAAAACCCAGGATCTGTTCAACAAGTATGTGAAAAACGCGAATGTATGAGCCTGATGAGGGCAAATCCCAGACCTATCCCAGACCTAACTTGCGTTGTCCTTTAAGATATTGATGGAAACCAGGTTTAATTGACTGTTTCAGTGTTGTACTTCATTACTACGTGATGCAATCCAGAAAAAGCCCAGGATCTAGCCATCAAGTATGAGAAATATGCGAAAGAATGAGCCTGATGAGAGCAAATCCCAGACCTAACCTAGACCTAACATGAATTATTCTCTAAAATATTGATCGAAACCAGGTTTAATTGACTGTTTCAGTGTGGTCCCACATTACTACGTGATCCAAACCAGAAAAAACCCAGGATCCGTTCAACAAGTATGTAAAGAATGCGAAAGTATGAGCCTGATGAGGGCAAGTCCAAGACCTATCCCAGACCTAACTTGCGTTGTCCTCTAAAATATTGATCCAAACCAGGTTTAATCGACTGTTTCAGTGTGGTACCACATTACTATGTGATCCAAACCAGAAAATAACCCAGGATCTGTTCAACGAGTATGTGAAGTGTGCGAAAGTATGAGTCTGATGAGTGAAAATCCCAGACATAACCAAGACCTAACATGCGTTATCCTCAAAAATATTGATCGAAACCTGGTTTAATCGACTGTTTCAGTGTGGTACCACATTACTATGTGATCCAAACCAGAAAATAACCCAGGATCTGTTCAACGAGTATGTGAAGTGTGCGAAAGTATCAGTCTGATGAGGTCAAATCCCAGACCTATCCCAGACCTAACTTGCGTTATCCTCTAAAATATTGATCGAAACCAGGTTTAATCGACTGTTTCAGTGTGGTACCACATTACTACGTGATCCAAACCAGAAAAAACCCAGGATCAGTTCAACAAGTATGTGAAGAATGCGAAAGTATGAGTCTGATGAGTGAAAATCCCAGGGCTAACCTAGGCCTAACATGCGTTATCCTCTAAAATATTGATCCAAACCAGGTTTAATGGACTGTTTCAGTGTGGTACCACACTACCACGTGATACAAACCAGAAAAAACCCAGGATCTGTTCAACAAGTATGTGAAAAACGCGAATGTATGAGCCTGATGAGGGCAAATCCCAGACCTATCCCAGACCTAACTTGCGTTGTCCTTTAAGATATTGATGGAAACCAGGTTTAATTGACTGTTTCAGTGTTGTACTTCATTACTACGTGATGCAATCCAGAAAAAGCCCAGGATCTAGCCATCAAGTATGAGAAATATGCGAAAGAATGAGCCTGATGAGTGAAAATCCCAGACCTAACCTAGACCTAACATGCGTTATCCTCTAAAATATTGATCCATACCAGGTTTAATGGACTGTTTCAGTGTGGTACCACACTACTACGTGATCCAAACCAGAAAAAACCCAGGATCTGTTCAAAAAGTATGTGAAAAACGCGAAAGTATGAGCCTGACGAGGGCAAATCCTAGAGCTTACCCAGACCTAACATGCGTTATCCTCAAAAATATAGATCGAAACCTGGTTTATTCGACTGTTTCAGTGTGGTAACACATTACTATGTGATCCAAACCAGAAAATAACCCAGGATCTGTTCTACGAGTATGTGAAGTGTGCGAAAGTATCAGTCTGATGAGGTCAAATCCCAGACCTATCCCAGACCTAACTTGCGTTATCCTCTAAAATATTGATCGAAACCAGGTTTAATCGACTGTTTCAGTGTGGTACCACATTACTACGTGATCCATACCAGAAAAAACCCAGGATCATTTCAACAAGTATGTGAAGAATGCGAAAGTATGAGTCAGATCAGTGAAAATCCCAGGGCTAACCTAGGCCTAACATGCGTTATCCTCTAAAATATTGATCCAAACCAGGTTTAATGGACTGTTTCAGTGTGGTACCACACTACTACGTGATACAAACCAGAAAAAACCCAGGATCTGTTCAACAAGTATGTAAAAAACACGAAAGTATGAGCCTGATGAGGGCAAATCCCAGACCTATCCCAGACCTAACTTGCGTTGTCCTTTAAGATATTGATGGAAACCAGGTTTAATTGACTGTTTCAGTGTTGTACTTCATTACTACGTGATGCAATCCAGAAAAATCTCAGGATCTAGCCATCAAGTATGTGAAGAATGCGAAAGTATGAGCCTGATGAGTGAAAATCCCAGGCCTAACCTAGACCTTACATGCGTTATCCTCAAAAATATTGATCGAAACCTGGTTTAATCGACTGTTTCAGTGTGGTACCACATTACTACGTGATCCAAACCAGAAAAAACCCAGGATCTGTTCAACGAGTAAGTGAAGTGTGCGAAAGTATGAGCCTGATGAGGGCAAATCCTAGACCTAACCCAGACCTAACATGTGTTATCCTCTAAAATATTTATCAAGACCAGGTTTAATTGATTGTTTCAGTGTGGTCCCACACTACTACGTGATTCAAACCAGAAAAAACCCAGGATCTGTTCAACGAGTATGTGAAGTGTGCGAAAGTATGAGCCTGATGAGGGCAAATCCCAGACCTATCCCAGACCTAACTTGCGTTGTCCTTTAAGATATTGATGGAAACGAGGTTTAATTGACTGTTTCAGTGTTGTACTTCATTACTACGTGATGCAATCCAGAAAAAGCCCAGGATCTAGCCATCAAGTATGTGAAGAATGCGAAAGTATGAGCCTGATGAGTGAAAATCCCAGGCCTAACCTAGACCTAACATGCGTTATCCTCAAAAATATTGATCGAAACCTGGTTTAATCGACTGTTTCAGTGTGGTACCACATTACTACGTGATCCAAACCAGAAAATAACCCAGGATCTGTTCAACGAGTATGTGAAGTGTGCGAAAGTATGAGTCTGATGAGTGAAAATCCCAGACCTAACCAAGACCTAACATGCGTTATCCTCAAAAATATTGATCGAAACCAGGTTTAATCGACTGTTTCAGTGTGGTACCACATTACTACGTGATCCAAACCAGAAAAAACCCAGGATCAGTTCAACAAGTATGTGAAGAATGCGAAAGTATGAGTCTGATGAGTGAAAATCGCAGGGCTAACCTAGGCCTAACATGCGTTATCCTCTAAAATATTGATCCAAACCAGGTTTAATGGACTGTTTCAGTGTGGTACCACACTACTACGTGATACAAACCAGAAAAAACCCAGGATCTGTTCAACAAGTATGTGAAAAACGCGAATGTATGAGCCTGATGAGGGCAAATCCCAGACCTATCCCAGACCTAACTTGCGTTGTCCTTTAAGATATTGATGGAAACCAGGTTTAATTGACTGTTTCAGTGTTGTACTTCATTACTACGTGATGCAATCCAGAAAAAGCCCAGGATCTAGCCATCAAGTATGAGAAATATGCGAAAGAATGAGCCTGATGAGAGCAAATCCCAGACCTAACCTAGACCTAACATGAATTATTCTCTAAAATATTGATCGAAACCAGGTTTAATTGACTGTTTCAGTGTGGTCCCACATTACTACGTGATCCAAACCAGAAAAAACCCAGGATCCGTTCAACAAGTATGTAAAGAATGCGAAAGTATGAGCCTGATGAGGGCAAGTCCAAGACCTATCCCAGACCTAACTTGCGTTGTCCTCTAAAATATTTATCAAGACCAGGTTTAATTGATTGTTTCAGTGTGGTCCCACACTACTACGTGATCCAAACCAGAAAAAACCCAGGATCTGTTCAACGAGTATGTGAAGTGTGCGAAAGTATGAGTCTGATGAGTGAAAATCCCAGACCTAACCTAGACCTAACATGCGTTATCCTCTAAAATGTTGATCCAAACCAGGTTTAATGGACTGTTTCAGTGTGGTACCACACTACTACGTGATCCAAACCAGAAAATAACCCAGGATCTGTTCAACCAGTATGTGAAGTGTGCGAAAGTATGAGTCTGATGAGGGCAAATCCCAGACCTATCCCAAACCTAACATGCGTTATCCTCTAAAATATTTATCAAGACCAGGTTTAATTGATTGTTTCAGTGTGGTCCCACACTACTACGTGATCCAAACCAGAAAAAACCCAGGATCTGTTCAACGAGTATGTGAAGTGTGCGAAAGTATGAGCCTGATGAGGGCAAATCCCAGACCTATCCCAGACCTAACTTGCGTTGTCCTCTAAGATATTGATGGAAACCAGGTTTAATTGACTGTTTCAGTGTTGTACTTCATTACTACGTGATGCAATCCAGAAAAAGCCCAGCATCTAGCCATCAAGTATGAGAAATATGCGAAAGAATGAGCCCGATGAGAGCAAATCCCAGACCTATCCCAGACCTAACTTGCGTTATCCTCTAAAATATTGATCGAAACCAGGTTTAATCGACTGTTTCAGTGTGGTACCACATTACTACGTGATCTAAACCAGAAAGAACCCAGGATCAGTTCAACAAGTATGTGAAGAATGCGAAAGTATGAGTCTGATGAGTGAAAATCCCAGGGCTAACCTAGACCTAACATGCGTTATCCTCTAAAATATTGATCCAAACCAGGTTTAATGGACTGTTTCAGTGTGGTACCACACTACTACGTGATACAAACCAGAAAAAACCCAGGATCTGTTCAACGAGTATGTGAAGTGTGCGAAAGTATGAGTCTGATGAGGGCAAATACCAGACCTATCCCAGACCTAAAATGCGTTATCCTCTAAAATATTTATCAAGACCAGGTTTAATTGATTGTCTCAGTGTGGACACACATTACTACGTGATCCAAACCAGAAAAAACCCAGGATCCGTTCAACAAGTATGTGAAGAATGCGAAAGTATGAGTCTGATGAGTGAAAATCCCAGACCTAACCTAGACCTAACATGCGTTATCCTCTAAAATATTGAGCCAAACCAGGTTTAATGGACTGTATCAGTGTGGTACCACACTACTACGTGATCCAAACCAGAAAAAACCCAGGATCTGTTCAACGAGTATGTGAAGTGTGCGAAAGTGTGAGTCTGATGAGGGCAAATCCCTGACCTATCCCAGACCTAAAATGCGTTATCCTCTAAAATATTTATCAAGACCTGGTTTAATTGATTGTTTCAGTGTGGGCACACATTACTGCGTGATCCAAACCAGAAAAAACCCAGGATCTGTTCAACAAGTATGTGAAAAACGCGAAAGTATGAGCCTGATGAGGGCAAGTCCAAGACCTATCCCAGACCTAACTTGCGTTGTCCTCTAAAATATTGATCCAAACCAGGTTTAATCGACTGTTTCAGTGTGGTACCACATTACTATGTGATCCAAACCAGAAAATAACCCAGGATCTGTTCAACGAGTATGTGAAGTGTGCGAAAGTATGAGTCTGATGAGTGAAAATCCCAGACATAACCAAGACCTAACATGCGTTATCCTCAAAAATATTGATCGAAACCTGGTTTAATCGACTGTTTCAGTGTGGTACCACATTACTATGTGATCCAAACCAGAAAATAACCCAGGATCTGTTCAACGAGTATGTGAAGTGTGCGAAAGTATCAGTCTGATGAGGTCAAATCCCAGACCTATCCCAGACCTAACTTGCGTTATCCTCTAAAATATTGATCGAAACCAGGTTTAATCGACTGTTTCAGTGTGGTACCACATTACTACGTGATCCAAACCAGAAAAAACCCAGGATCAGTTCAACAAGTATGTGAAGAATGCGAAAGTATGAGTCTGATGAGTGAAAATCCCAGGGCTAACCTAGGCCTAACATGCGTTATCCTCTAAAATATTGATCCAAACCAGGTTTAATGGACTGTTTCAGTGTGGTACCACACTACCACGTGATACAAACCAGAAAAAGCCCAGGATCTGTTCAACAAGTATGTGAAAAACGCGAATGTATGAGCCTGATGAGGGCAAATCCCAGACCTATCCCAGACCTAACTTGCGTTGTCCTTTAAGATATTGATGGAAACCAGGTTTAATTGACTGTTTCAGTGGTGTACTTCATTACTACGTGATGCAATCCAGAAAAAGCCCAGGATCTAGCCATCAAGTATGAGAAATATGCGAAAGAATGAGCCTGATGAGAGCAAATCCCAGACCTAACCTAGACCTAACATGAATTATTCTCTAAAATATTGATCGAAACCAGGTTTAATTGACTGTTTCAGTGTGGTCCCACATTACTACGTGATCCAAACCAGAAAAAACCCAGGATCCGTTCAACAAGTATGTGAAGAATGCGAAAGTATGAGCCTGATGAGGGCAAGTCCAAGACCTATCCCAGACCTAACTTGCGTTGTCCTCTAAGATATTGATGGAAACCAGGTTTAATTGACTGATTCAGTGTTCTAATTCATTACTACGTGATGCAATCCAGAAAAAGCCCAGGATCTAGCCATGAAGTATGAGAAATATGCGAAAGTATGAGCCAGATGAGGGCAAATCCTAGACCTAACCCAGACCTAACATGCGTTATCCTCTAAAATATTTATCAAGACCAGGTTTAGTTGAATGTTTCAGTGTGGTACCACATTACTACGTGATGCAATCCAGAAAAAGCCCAGGATCTAGCCATCAAGTTTGAGAAATATGCGAAAGAATGAGCCTGATGAGGGCAAATCCTAGACCTAACCCAGACCTAACATGTGTTATCCTCTAAAATATTTATCAAGACCAGGTTTAATTGATTGTTTCAGTGTGGTCCCACACTACTACGTGATCCAAACCAGAATATCCCAGGATCTGTTCAACGAGTATGTGAAGTGTGCGAAAGTATGAGCCTGATGAGGGCAAATCCCAGACCTATCCCAGACCTAACTTGCGTTGTCCTTTAAGATATTGATGGAAACGAGGTTTAATTGACTGTTTCAGTGTTGTACTTCATTACTACGTGATGCAATCCAGAAAAAGCCCAGGATCTAGCCATCAAGTATGTGAAGAATGCGAAAGAATGAGCCTGATGAGTGAAAATCCCAGGCCTAACCTAGACCTAACATGCGTTATCCTCAAAAATATTGATCGAAACCTGGTTTAATCGACTGTTTCAGTGTGGTACCACATTACTACGTGATCCAAACCAGAAAAAACCCAGGATCTGTTCAACGAGTAAGTGAAGTGTGCGAAAGTATGAGTCTGATGAGGGCAAATCCCAGACCTATCCCAGACCTAAAATGCGTTATCCTCTAAAATATTTATCAAGACCAGGTTTAATTGATTGTCTCAGTGTGGACCCACATTACTACGTGATCCAAACCAGAAAAAACCCAGGATCCGTTCAACAAGTATGTGAAGAATGCGAAAGTATGAGACTGATGAGTGAAAATCCCAGACCTAACCTAGACCTAACATGCGTTATCCTCTAAAATATTGATCCAAACCAGGTTTAATGGACTGTTTCAGTGTGGTACCACACTACTACGTGATCCAAACCAGAAAAAACCCAGGATCTGTTCAAAAAGTATGTGAAAAACGCGAAAGTATGAGCCTGACGAGGGCAAATCCTAGAGCTTACCCAGACCTAACATGCGTTATCCTCAAAAATATAGATCGAAACCTGGTTTATTCGACTGTTTCAGTGTGGTAACACATTACTATGTGATCCAAACCAGAAAATAACCCAGGATCTGTTCTACGAGTATGTGAAGTGTGCGAAAGTATCAGTCTGATGAGATCAAATCCCAGACCTATCCCAGACCTAACTTGCGTTATCCTCTAAAATATTGATCGAAACCAGGTTTAATCGACTGTTTCAGTGTGGTACCACATTACTACGTGATCCATACCAGAAAAAACCCAGGATCATTTCAACAAGTATGTGAAGAATGCGAAAGAATGAGCCTGATGAGTGAAAATCCCAGGCCTAACCTAGACCTAACATGCGTTATCCTCAAAAATATTGATCGAAACCTGGTTTAATCGACTGTTTCAGTGTGGTAACACATTACTATGTGATCCAAACCAGAAAATAACCCAGGATCTGTTCTACGAGTATGTGAAGTGTGCGAAAGTATCAGTCTGATGAGGTCAAATCCCCGTATTGATGGAAACGAGGTTTAATTGACTGTCTCAGTGTTGTACTTCATTACTACGTGATGCAATCCAGAAAAAGCCCAGGATCTAGCCATCAAGTATGTGAAGAATGCGAAAGTATGAGCCTGATGAGTGAAAATCCCAGGCCTAACCTAGACCTAACTAAAAATATTGATCGAAACCTGGTTTAATCGACTGTTTCAGTGTGGTACCACATTACTACGTGATGCAAACCAGAAAATAACCCAGGATCTGTTCAACGAGTATGTGAAGTGTGCGAAAGTATGAGTCTGATGAGTGAAAATCCCAGACCTAACCAAGACCTAACATGCGTTATCCTCAAAAATATTGATCGAAACCTGGTTTAATCGACTGTTTCAGTGTGGTACCACATTACTATGTGATCCAAACCAGAAAATAACCCAGGATCTGTTCAACGTGTATGTGAAGTGTGCGAAAGTATCAGTCTGATGAGGTCAAATCCCAGACCTATCCCAGACCTAACTTGCGTTATCCTCTAAAATATTGATCGAAACCAGGTTTAATCGACTGTTTCAGTGTGGTACCACATTACTACGTGATCCAAACCAGAAAAAACCCAGGATCAGTTGAACAAGTATGTGAAGAATGCGAAAGTATGAGTCTGATGAGTGAAAATCGCAGGGCTAACCTAGGCCTAACATGCGTTATCCTCTAAAATATTGATCCAAACCAGGTTTAATGGACTGTTTCAGTGTGGTACCACACTACTACGTGATACAAACCAGAAAAAACCCAGGATCTGTTCAACAAGTATGTGAAAAACGCGAATGTATGAGCCTGATGAGGGCAAATCCCATACCTATCCCAGACCTAACTTGCGTTGTCCTTTAAGATACTGATGGAAACCAGGTTTAATTGACTGTTTCAGTGTTGTACTTCATTACTACGTGATGCAATCCAGAAAAAGCCCAGGATCTAGCCATCAAGTATGAGAAATATGCGAAAGAATGAGCCTGATGAGAGCAAATCCCAGACCTAACCTAGACCTAACATGAATTATTCTCTAAAATATTGATCGAAACCAGGTTTAATTGACTGTTTCAGTGTGGTCCCACATTACTACGTGATCCAAACCAGAAAAAACCCAGGATCCGTTCAACAAGTATGTAAAGAATGCGAAAGTATGAGCCTGATGAGGGCAAGTCCAAGACCTATCCCAGACCTAACTTGCGTTGTCCTCTAAAATATTTATCAAGACCAGGTTTAATTGATTGTTTCAGTGTGGTCCCACACTACTACCTGATCCAAACCAGAAAAAACCCAGGATCTGTTCAACGAGTATGTGAAGTGTGCGAAAGTATGAGTCTGATGAGTGAAAATCCCAGACCTAACCTAGACCTAACATGCGTTATCCTCTAAAATGTTGATCCAAACCAGGTTTAATGGACTGTTTCAGTGTGGTACCACACTACTACGTGATCCAAACCAGAAAATAACCCAGGATCTGTTCAACCAGTATGTGAAGTGTGCGAAAGTATGAGTCTGATGAGAGCAAATCCCAGACCTATCCCAGACCTAACATGCGTTAACCTCTAAAATATTTATCAAGACCAGGTTTAATTGATTGTTTCAGTGTGGTCCCACACTACTACGTGATCCAAACCAGAAAAAACCCAGGATCTGTTCAACGAGTATGTGAAGTGTGCGAAAGTATGAGCCTGATGAGGGCAAATCCCAGACCTATCCCAGACCTAACTTGCGTTGTCCTCTAAGATATTGATGGAAACCAGGTTTAATTGACTGTTTCAGTGTTGTACTTCATTACTACGTGATGCAATCCAGAAAAAGCCCAGCATCTAGCCATCAAGTATGAGAAATATGCGAAAGAATGAGCCCGATGAGAGCAAATCCCAGACCTATCCCAGACCTAACTTGCGTTATCCTCTAAAATATTGATCGAAACCAGGTTTAATCGACTGTTTCAGTGTGGTACCACATTACTACGTGATCTAAACCAGAAAAAACCCAGGATCAGTTCAACAAGTATGTGAAGAATGCGAAAGAATGAGTCTGATGAGTGAAAATCCCAGGGCTAACCTAGACCTAACATGCGTTATCCTCTAAAATATTGATCCAAACCAGGTTTAATGGACTGTTTCAGTGTGGTACCACACTACTACGTGATACAAACCAGAAAAAACCCAGGATCTGTTCAACAAGTATGTGAAAAACGCGAAAGTATGAGCCTGATGAGAGCAAATCCCAAACCTAACCTAGACCTAACATGAATTATTCTCTAAAATATTGACCGAAACCAGGTTTAATCGACTGTTTCAGTGTTGTACTTCATTACTACGTGATGCAATCCAGAAATAGCCCAGGATCCAGCCATGAAGTATCAGAAATATGCGAAAGTATGAGCCTGATGAGGGCAAATCCTAGACCTAACCCAGGCCTAACATGCGTTATCCTCTAAAATATTTATCGAGACCAGGTTTAGTTGAATGTTTCAGTGTGGTACCACATTACTACGTGAACGAAACCAGAAAAAACCCAGGATCCGTTCAACAAGTATGTGAAGAATGCGAAAGTATGAGTCTGATGAGTGAAAATACCAGGGCTAACCTAGACCTAACATGCGTTATCCTCTAATATATTGATCCAAACCAGGTTTAATGGACTGTTTCAGTGTGGTACCACACTACTACGTGATACAAACCAGAAAAAACCCAGGATCTGTTCAACAAGTATGTGAAAAACGCGAAAGTATGAGCCTGATGAGGGCAAATCCCAGACCTAACTTGCGTTGTCCTCTAAGATATAGATGGAAACCAGGTTTAGTTGACTGTTTCAGTGTTGTACTTCATTACTACGTGATGCAATCCTGAAAAAGCCCTGGATCTAGCCATCAAGTATGAGAAATATGCGAAAGAATGAACCTCATGAGAGCAAATCCCAGACCTAACCTAGACCTAACATGAATTATTCTCTAAAATATTGATCGAAACCAGGTTTAATTGACTGTTTCAGTGTGGTCCCACATTACTACGTGATCCAAACCAGAAAAAACCCAGGATCTGTTCAACGAGTATGTGAAGTGTGCGAAAGTATGAGTCTGATGAGTGAAAATCCCAGACCTAACCTAGACCTAACATGCGTTATCCTCTAAAATGTTGATCCAAACCAGGTTTAATGGACTGTTTCAGTGTGGTACCACACTACTACGTGATCCAAACCAGAAAATAACCCAGGATCTGTTCAACCAGTATGTGAAGTGTGCGAAAGTATGAGTCTGATGAGGGCAAATCCCAGACCTATCCCAGACCTAACATGCGTTATCCTCTAAAATATTTATCAAGACCAGGTTTAATTGATTGTTTCAGTGTGGTCCCACACTACTACGTGATCCAAACCAGAAAAAACCCAGGATCTGTTCAACGAGTATGTGAAGTGTGCGAAAGTATGAGCCTGATGAGGGCAAATCCCAGACCAATCCCAGACCTAACTTGCGTTGTCCTCTAAGATATTGATGGAAACCAGGTTTAATTGACTGTTTCAGTGTTGTACTTCATTACTACGTGATGCAATCCAGAAAAAGCCCAGCATCTAGCCATCAAGTATGAGAAATATACGAAAGAATGAGCCTGATGAGAGCAAATCCCAGACCTAACCTAGACCTAACATGAATTATTCTCTAAAATATTGATCGAAACCAGGTTTAATGGTCTGTTTCAGTGTGGTACCGCTTTACTACGTGATCTAAAGCAGAAAAAAACCTCGATCAGGTCAACATGTATGTTAAAACTGCGGAAGTATGACCCTGATGAGAGCAAATCCCAGGCCTAACCTAGACCTAACATGCGTTGTCCTCTAAAATATTGATGGAAACCAGGTTTAATTGACTGTTTCAGTGTTGTACTTCATTACTACGTGATGCAATCCAGAGAAAGCCCAGGATCTAGCCGTCAAGTATGAGAAATATACGAAAGAATGAGCCTGATGAGAGCAAATCCCAGACCTAACCTAGACCTAACATGAATTATTCTCTAAAATATTGATCGAAACCAGGTTTAATTGACTGTTTCAGTGTTGTACTTCATTACTACGTGATGCAATCCAGAAAAAGCCCAGGATCTAACCGTCAAGTATGAGAAATATGCGAAAGTATGAGCCTGATGAGGGCAAATCCTAGACCTAACCCAGACCTAACATGCGTTATCCTCTAAAATATTTATCAAGACCAGGTTTAATTGATTGTTTCTGTGTGGTCCCACATTACTACGTGATCCAAACCAGAAAAAACCCAGGATCCGCTCAACAAGTATGTGAAGAATGCGAAAGTATGAGTCTGATGAGGGCAAATCCCAGACCTATCCCAGACCTAACATGCGTTATCCTCTAAAATATTTATCAAGACCAGGTTTAATTGAATGTTTCATTGCGGTACCACATTACTACGTGATCCAAACCGGTAACAACCCAGGATCCGCTCAACAAGTATGTGAAGAATGCGAAAGTATGAGTCTGATGAGTGAAAATCCCCGGCCTAACCTAGACCTAACATGCGTTATCCTCAAAAATATTGATCGAAACCAGGTTTAGTCGACTGTTTCAGTGTGGTACCACACTACTACGTGACCCAATCCAGAAAAAAGCCAGGATCTGTTCAACAAGTATGTGAAAAACGCGAAAGTATGAGCCTGATGTGGGCAAATCCCAGACCTATCCCAGACCTAACTTGCGTTGTCCTCTAAGATATTGATGGAATAAAGGTTTAATTGACTGTTTCAGTGTTGTACTTCATTACTACGTGATGCAATCCAGAAAAAGCCCAGGATCTAACCGTCAAGTATGAGAAATATGCGAAAGTATGAGTCTGATGAGTGAAAATCCCAGGCCTAACCTAGACCTAACATGCGTTATCCTCAAAAATATTGATCGAAACCTGGTTTAATCGACTGTTTCAGTGTGGTACCACATTACTATGTGATCCAAACCAGAAAATAACCCAGGATCCGCTCAACGAGTATGTGAAGTGTGCGGAAGTATGAGCCTGATGAGGGCAAATCCCAGACCTATCCCAGACCTAACTTGCGTTATCCTCTAAAATATTGATCGAAACCAGGTTTAATTGACTGTTTCAGCGTGGTACCACATTACTACGTGATACAATCCAGAAATAGCCCAGGATCTAGCCATGAAGTATGAGAAATATGCGAAAGTATGAGCCTGACGAGGGCAAATCCTAGACCTAACCCAGACCTAACATGCGTTATCCTCTAAAATATTTATCAAGACCAGGTTTAATTGATTGTTTCTGTGTGGTCCCACATTACTACGTGATCCAAACCAGAAAAAACCCAGGATCCGTTCAACAAGTATGAGAAGAATGTGAAAGTATGAGTCTGATGAGTGAAAATCCCAGGCCTAACCTAGACCTAACATGCGTTATCCTCAAAAATATTGATCGAAACCTGGTTTAATCGACTGTTTCAGTGTGGTACCACATTACTGTGTGATCCAAACCAGAAAATAACCCAGGATCTGTTCAACGAGTATGTGAAGTGTGCGGAAGTATGAGTCTGATGAGAGCAAATCCATGACCTAACCTAGACCTGACATGAATTATTCTCTAAAATATTGATCAAAACCAGGTTTAATTGACTGTTTCAGTGTGGTACCACATTACTACGTGATCCTAACCAGAAAATAACCCAGGATCTGTCAAACGAGTATGTGAAGTGTGCGAAAGTATGAGTCTGATGAGGCCGAATCCCAGACCCATGCCAGACCTAACTTGCGTTATCCTGTAAAATATTGATCGAAACAAGGTTTAATTGACTGTTTCAGCGTGGTACAAAATTACTACGTGATGCAATCCAGAAACAGCCCAGGATCTAGCCATGAAGTATGAGAAATATGCGAAAGTATGAGCCTGATGAGGGCAAATCCAAGACTTAACCCAAACCTAACATGCGTTATCCCCTCAAATATTTATCAAGATCAGGTTTAATTGAATGTTTCAGTGTGGTACCACATTACTACGTGAACGAAACCAGAAAAAACCCAGGATCCGTTCAAGAAGTATGTGAAGAATGCGAAAGTATGAGTCTGATGAGTGAAAATACCAGGGCTAACCTACACCTAACATGCGTTATCCTCAAAAATATAGATCCAAACCAGGTTTCATGGACCGTGTCAGTGTGGTACCACACTACTACGTGATCCAAACCAGAAAAAACCCAGGATCTGTTCAACAAGTATGTGAAAAACGCGAAAGTATGAGTCTGATGAGGGCAAATCCGAGACCTAACCTAGACCTAACATGCGTTATCCTCTAAAATATAGACCCAAACCAGGTTTAATGGACTGTTTCAGTGTGGTACCACACTACTACGTGATCCAAACCAGAAAAAACCCAGGATCTGTTCAACAAGTATGTGAAAAACGCGAAAGTATGAGCCTGATGTGGGCAAATCCCAGACCTATCCCAGACCTAACTTGCGTTGTCCTCTAAGATATTGATGGAAACCAGGTTTAATTGACTGTTTCAGTGTTGTACTTCATTACTACGTGATGCAATCCGGAAAAAGCCCAGGATCTAGCCACCAAGTATGAGAAATATGCGAAAGAATGAGCCTGATGAGAGCAAATCCCAGACCTAACCTAGACCTAACATGAATTATTCTCTAATATATTGATCGAAACCAGGTTTAATTGACTGTTTCAGTGTGGTCCCACATTACTACGTGATCCAAACCAGAAAAAACCCAGGATCTGTTCAACGAGTATGTGAAGTGTGCGAAAGTATGAGTCTGATGAGTGAAAATCCCAGACCTAACCTAGACCTAACATGCGTTATCCTCTAAAATGTTGATCCAAACCAGGTTTAATGGACTGTTTCAGTGTGGTACCACACTACTACGTGATCCAAACCAGAAAATAACCCAGGATCTGTTCAACCAGTATGTGAAGTGTGCGAAAGTATGAGTCTGATGAGGGCAAATCCCAGACCTATCCCAGACCTAACATGCGTTATCCTCTAAAATATTTATCAAGACCAGGTTTAATTGATTGTTTCAGTGTGGTCCCACACTACTACGTGATCCAAACCAGAAAAAACCCAGGATCTGTTCAACGAGTATGTGAAGTGTGCGAAAGTATGAGCCTGATGAGGGCAAATCCCAGACCTATCCCAGACCTAACTTGCGTTGTCCTCTAAGATATTGATGGAAACCAGGTTTAATTGACTGTTTCAGTGTTGTACTTCATTACTACGTGATGCAATCCAGAAAAAGCCCAGCATCTAGCCATCAAGTATGAGAAATATACGAAAGAATGAGCCTGATGAGAGCAAATCCCAGACCTAACCTAGACCTAACATGAATTATTCTCTAAAATATTGATCGAAACCAGGTTTAATGGTCTGTTTCAGTGTGGTGCCGCTTTACTACGTGATCTAAAGCAGAAAAAAACCTCGATCAGGTCAACATGTATGTTAAAACTGCGGAAGTATGACCCTGATGAGAGCAAATCCCAGGCCTAACCTAGACCTAACATGCGTTGTCCTCTAAAATATTGATGGAAACCAGGTTTAATTGACTGTTTCAGTGTTGTACTTCATTACTACGTGATGCAATCCAGAGAAAGCCCAGGATCTAGCCGTCAAGTATGAGAAATATACGAAAGAATGAGCCTGATGAGAGCAAATCCCAGACCTAACCTAGACCTAACATGAATTATTCTCTAAAATATTGATCGAAACCAGGTTTAATTGACTGTTTCAGTGTTGTACTTCATTACTACGTGATGCAATCCAGAAAAAGCCCAGGATCTAACCGTCAAGTATGAGAAATATGCGAAAGTATGAGCCTGATGAGGGCAAATCCTAGACCTAACCCAGACCTAACATGCGTTATCCTCTAAAATATTTATCAAGACCAGGTTTAATTGATTGTTTCTGTGTGGTCCCACATTACTACGTGATCCAAACCAGAAAAAACCCAGGATCCGCTCAACAAGTATGTGAAGAATGCGAAAGTATGAGTCTGATGAGGGCAAATCCCAGACCTATCCCAGACCTAACATGCGTTATCCTCTAAAATATTTATCAAGACCAGGTTTAATTGAATGTTTCATTGCGGTACCACATTACTACGTGATCCAAACCGGTAACAACCCAGGATCCGCTCAACAAGTATGTGAAGAATGCGAAAGTATGAGTCTGATGAGTGAAAATCCCCGGCCTAACCTAGACCTAACATGCGTTATCCTCAAAAATATTGATCGAAACCAGGTTTAGTCGACTGTTTCAGTGTGGTACCACACTACTACGTGACCCAATCCAGAAAAAAGCCAGGATCTGTTCAACAAGTATGTGAAAAACGCGAAAGTATGAGCCTGATGTGGGCAAATCCCAGACCTATCCCAGACCTAACTTGCGTTGTCCTCTAAGATATTGATGGAATAAAGGTTTAATTGACTGTTTCAGTGTTGTACTTCATTACTACGTGATGCAATCCAGAAAAAGCCCAGGATCTAACCGTCAAGTATGAGAAATATGCGAAAGTATGAGTCTGATGAGTGAAAATCCCAGGCCTAACCTAGACCTAACATGCGTTATCCTCAAAAATATTGATCGAAACCTGGTTTAATCGACTGTTTCAGTGTGGTACCACATTACTATGTGATCCAAACCAGAAAATAACCCAGGATCCGCTCAACGAGTATGTGAAGTGTGCGGAAGTATGAGCCTGATGAGGGCAAATCCCAGACCTATCCCAGACCTAACTTGCGTTATCCTCTAAAATATTGATCGAAACCAGGTTTAATTGACTGTTTCAGCGTGGTACCACATTACTACGTGATACAATCCAGAAATAGCCCAGGATCTAGCCATGAAGTATGAGAAATATGCGAAAGTATGAGCCTGACGAGGGCAAATCCTAGACCTAACCCAGACCTAACATGCGTTATCCTCTAAAATATTTATCAAGACCAGGTTTAATTGATTGTTTCTGTGTGGTCCCACATTACTACGTGATCCAAACCAGAAAAAACCCAGGATCCGTTCAACAAGTATGAGAAGAATGTGAAAGTATGAGTCTGATGAGTGAAAATCCCAGGCCTAACCTAGACCTAACATGCGTTATCCTCAAAAATATTGATCGAAACCTGGTTTAATCGACTGTTTCAGTGTGGTACCACATTACTGTGTGATCCAAACCAGAAAATAACCCAGGATCTGTTCAACGAGTATGTGAAGTGTGCGGAAGTATGAGTCTGATGAGAGCAAATCCATGACCTAACCTAGACCTGACATGAATTATTCTCTAAAATATTGATCAAAACCAGGTTTAATTGACTGTTTCAGTGTGGTACCACATTACTACGTGATCCTAACCAGAAAATAACCCAGGATCTGTCAAACGAGTATGTGAAGTGTGCGAAAGTATGAGTCTGATGAGGCCGAATCCCAGACCCATGCCAGACCTAACTTGCGTTATCCTGTAAAATATTGATCGAAACAAGGTTTAATTGACTGTTTCAGCGTGGTACAAAATTACTACGTGATGCAATCCAGAAACAGCCCAGGATCTAGCCATGAAGTATGAGAAATATGCGAAAGTATGAGCCTGATGAGGGCAAATCCAAGACTTAACCCAAACCTAACATGCGTTATCCTCTCAAATATTTATCAAGATCAGGTTTAATTGAATGTTTCAGTGTGGTACCACATTACTACGTGAACGAAACCAGAAAAAACCCAGGATCCGTTCAAGAAGTATGTGAAGAATGCGAAAGTATGAGTCTGATGAGTGAAAATACCAGGGCTAACCTACACCTAACATGCGTTATCCTCAAAAATATAGATCCAAACCAGGTTTCATGGACCGTGTCAGTGTGGTACCACACTACTACGTGATCCAAACCAGAAAAAACCCAGGATCTGTTCAACAAGTATGTGAAAAACGCGAAAGTATGAGTCTGATGAGGGCAAATCCGAGACCTAACCTAGACCTAACATGCGTTATCCTCTAAAATATAGACCCAAACCAGGTTTAATGGACTGTTTCAGTGTGGTACCACACTACTACGTGATCCAAACCAGAAAAAACCCAGGATCTGTTCAACAAGTATGTGAAAAACGCGAAAGTATGAGCCTGATGTGGGCAAATCCCAGACCTATCCCAGACCTAACTTGCGTTGTCCTCTAAGATATTGATGGAAACCAGGTTTAATTGACTGTTTCAGTGTTGTACTTCATTACTACGTGATGCAATCCGGAAAAAGCCCAGGATCTAGCCACCAAGTATGAGAAATATGCGAAAGAATGAGCCTGATGAGAGCAAATCCCAGACCTAACCTAGACCTAACATGAATTATTCTCTAATATATTGATCGAAACCAGGTTTAATTGACTGTTTCAGTGTGGTCCCACATTACTACGTGATCCAAACCAGAAAAAACCCAGGATCTGTTCAACGAGTATGTGAAGTGTGCGAAAGTATGAGTCTGATGAGTGAAAATCCCAGACCTAACCTAGACCTAACATGCGTTATCCTCTAAAATGTTGATCCAAACCAGGTTTAATGGACTGTTTCAGTGTGGTACCACACTACTACGTGATCCAAACCAGAAAATAACCCAGGATCTGTTCAACCAGTATGTGAAGTGTGCGAAAGTATGAGTCTGATGAGGGCAAATCCCAGACCTATCCCAGACCTAACATGCGTTATCCTCTAAAATATTTATCAAGACCAGGTTTAATTGATTGTTTCAGTGTGGTCCCACACTACTACGTGATCCAAACCAGAAAAAACCCAGGATCTGTTCAACGAGTATGTGAAGTGTGCGAAAGTATGAGCCTGATGAGGGCAAATCCCAGACCTATCCCAGACCTAACTTGCGTTGTCCTCTAAGATATTGATGGAAACCAGGTTTAATTGACTGTTTCAGTGTTGTACTTCATTACTACGTGATGCAATCCAGAAAAAGCCCAGCATCTAGCCATCAAGTATGAGAAATATACGAAAGAATGAGCCTGATGAGAGCAAATCCCAGACCTAACCTAGACCTAACATGAATTATTCTCTAAAATATTGATCGAAACCAGGTTTAATGGTCTGTTTCAGTGTGGTGCCGCTTTACTACGTGATCTAAAGCAGAAAAAAACCTCGATCAGGTCAACATGTATGTTAAAACTGCGGAAGTATGACCCTGATGAGAGCAAATCCCAGGCCTAACCTAGACCTAACATGCGTTGTCCTCTAAAATATTGATGGAAACCAGGTTTAATTGACTGTTTCAGTGTTGTACTTCATTACTACGTGATGCAATCCAGAGAAAGCCCAGGATCTAGCCGTCAAGTATGAGAAATATACGAAAGAATGAGCCTGATGAGAGCAAATCCCAGACCTAACCTAGACCTAACATGAATTATTCTCTAAAATATTGATCGAAACCAGGTTTAATTGACTGTTTCAGTGTTGTACTTCATTACTACGTGATGCAATCCAGAAAAAGCCCAGGATCTAGCCGTCAAGTATGAGAAATATGCGAAAGTATGAGCCTGATGAGGGCAAATCCTAGACCTAACCCAGACCTAACATGCGTTATCCTCTAAAATATTTATCAAGACCAGGTTTAATTGATTGTTTCTGTGTGGTCCCACATTACTACGTGATCCAAACCAGAAAAAACCCAGGATCCGCTCAACAAGTATGTGAAGAATGCGAAAGTATGAGTCTGATGAGGGCAAATCCCAGACCTATCCCAGACCTAACATGCGTTATCCTCTAAAATATTTATCAAGACCAGGTTTAATTGAATGTTTCATTGCGGTACCACATTACTACGTGATCCAAACCGGTAAAAACCCAGGATCCGCTCAACAAGTATGTGAAGAATGCGAAAGTATGAGTCTGATGAGTGAAAATCCCCGGCCTAACCTAGACCTGACATGCGTTATCCTCAAAAATATTGATCGAAACCAGGTTTAATCGACTGTTTCAGTGTGGTACCACACTACTACGTGACCCAATCCAGAAAAAAGCCAGGATCTGTTCAACAAGTATGTGAAAAACGCGAAAGTATGAGCCTGATGTGGGCAAATCCCAGACCTATCCCAGACCTAACTTGCGTTGTCCTCTAAGATATTGATGGAATAAAGGTTTAATTGACTGTTTCAGTGTTGTACTTCATTACTACGTGATGCAATCCAGAAAAAGCCCAGGATCTAGCCATCAAGTATGAGAAATATGCGAAAGAATGGGCCTGATGAGAGCAAATCCCAGACCTGACCTAGACCTAACATGAATTATTCTCTAATATATTGATCGAAACCAGGTTTAATTGACTGTTTCAGTGTGGTCCCACATTACTACGTGATCCAAACCAGAAAAAACCCAGGATCCGTTCAACAAGTATGAGAAGAATGTGAAAGTATGAGTCTGATGAGTGAAAATCCCAGGCCTAACCTAGACCTAACATGCGTTATCCTCAAAAATATTGATCGAAACCTGGTTTAATCGACTGTTTCAGTGTGGTACCACATTACTATGTGATCCAAACCAGAAAATAACCCAGGATCTATTCAACGAGTATGTGAAGTGTGCGGAAGTATGAGCCTGATGAGGGCAAATCCCAGACCTATCCCAGACCTAACTTGCGTTATCCTCTAAAATATTGATCGAAACCAGGTTTAATTGACTGTTTCAGCGTGGTACCACATTACTACGTGATACAATCCAGAAATAGCCCAGGATCTGTCAAACGAGTATGTGAAGTGTGCGAAAGTATGAGCCTGACGAGGGCAAATCCTAGACCTAACCCAGACCTAACATGCGTTATCCTCTAAAATATTTATCAAGACCAGGTTTAATCGACTGTTTCAGTGTGGTACCACATTACTGTGTGATCCAAACCAGAAAATAACCCAGGATCTGTTCAACGAGTATGTGAAGTGTGCGGAAGTATGAGTCTGATGAGAGCAAATCCTTGACCTAACCTAGACCTGACATGAATTATTCTCTAAAATATTGATCAAAACCAGGTTTAATTGACTGTTTCAGTGTGGTACCACATTACTACGTGATCCTAACCAGAAAATAACCCAGGATCTGTCAAACGAGTATGTGAAGTGTGCGAAAGTATGAGTCTGATGAGGCCGAATCCCAGACCCATGCCAGAGCTAACTTGCGTTATCCTGTAAAATATTGATCGAAACAAGGTTTAATTGACTGTTTCAGCGTGGTACAAAATTACTACGTGATGCAATCCAGAAACAGCCCAGGATCTAGCCATGAAGTATGAGAAATATGCGAAAGTATGAGCCTGATGAGGGCAAATCCAAGACTTAACCCAAACCTAACATGCGTTATCCTCTCAAATATTTATCAAGATCAGGTTTAATTGAATGTTTCAGTGTGGTACCACATTACTACGTGAACGAAACCAGAAAAAACCCAGGATCCGTTCAACAAGTATGTGAAGAATGCGAAAGTATGAGTCTGATGAGTGAAAATACCAGGGCTAACCTACACCTAACATGCGTTATCCTCAAAAATATAGATCCAAACCAGGTTTCATGGACCGTGTCAGTGTGGTACCACACTACTACGTGATCCAAACCAGAAAAAACCCAGGATCTGTTCAACAAGTATGTGAAAAACGCGAAAGTATGAGTCTGATGAGGGCAAATCCGAGACCTAACCTAGACCTAACATGCGTTATCCTCTAAAATATAGACCCAAACCAGGTTTAATGGACTGTTTCAGTGTGGTACCACACTACTACGTGATCCAAACCAGAAAAAACCCAGGATCTGTTCAACAAGTATGTGAAAAACGCGAAAGTATGAGCCTGATGTGGGCAAATCCCAGACCTATCCCAGACCTAACTTGCGTTGTCCTCTAAGATATTGATGGAAACCAGGTTTAATTGACTGTTTCAGTGTTGTACTTCATTACTACGTGATGCAATCCGGAAAAAGCCCAGGATCTAGCCATCAAGTATGAGAAATATGCGAAAGAATGAGCCTGATGAGAGCAAATCCCAGACCTAACCTAGACCTAACATGAATTATTCTCTAATATATTGATCGAAACCAGGTTTAATTGACTGTTTCAGTGTGGTCCCACATTACTACGTGATCCAAACCAGAAAAAACCCGGGATCCGTTCAACAAGTATGTGAAGAATGCGAAAGTATGATTCTGATGCGTGAAAATCCCAGGCCTAACCTAGTCCTAACATGCGTTATCCTCAAGAATATTGATCGAAACCTGGTTTAATCGACTGTTTCAGTGTGGTACCACATAACTATGCGATCCAAACCAGAAAATAACCCAGGATCTGTCAAACGAGTATGTGAAGTGTGCGAAAGTATGAGCCTGATGTGGGCAAATCCCAGACTTATGCCAGACCAAACTTGCGTTATCCTCTAAAATATTGATCGATGCCAGGTTTAATTGACTGTTTCAGCGTGGTACCACATTACTACGTGATACAATGCAGAAACAGCCCAGGATCTAGCCATGAAGTATGAGAAATATGCGAAAGTATGAGCCTGATGAGGGCAAATCCTAGACTTAACCCAAACCTAACATGCGTTAACCTCTAAAATATTTATCAAGATCAGGTTTAATTGAATGTTTCAGTGTGGTACCACATTACTACGTGAAACAAACCAGAAAAAACCCAGGATGCGTTCAGCAAGTAAGTTAAAACTGCGACAGTATGACCCTTATGAGGGCAAATCCCAGACCTAACCTAGACCTGACATGCGTTATCCTCTAAAATATTGATCGCAACCAGGTTTAATGGACTGTTTCAGTGTGGTACCACACTACTACGTGATCCAAACCAGAAAAAACCCAGGATCTGTTCAACAAGTATGTGAAAAATGCGAAAGTATGAGTCTGATGAGGTCCAATCCCAGACCTATCCCAGACTTAACTTGCGTTATCCTCTAAAATATTGATCGAAACCAGGTTTAATCGACTGTTTCAGCGTGGTACCACATTACTATGTGATACAATCCAGATACAGCCCAGGATCTAGCCATGAAGTATGAGAGATATGCGAAAGTATGAGCCTGATGAGGGCAAATCCTAGACCTAACCCAAACGTAACATGCGTTATCCCCTAAAATATTTATCAAGACCAGGTTTAACTGAATGTTTCAGTGTGGTACCACATTACTACGTGAACCAAACCAGAAAAAACCCAGGATCCGTTCAACAAGTTAGTTAAAACTGCGACAGTATGACCCTTATGAGAGCAAATCCCAGACCTAACCTAGACCTGACATGCGTTGTCCTCTAAAATATTGATGGAAACCAGGTTTAATTGACTGTTTCAGTGTTGTACTTCATTACTACGTGATGCAATCCAGAAAATGCCCAGGATCTAGCCATCAAGTATGAGAAATATGCGAAAGAATGAGCCTGATGAGGGCAAATGCCTGACCTAACCTAGACCTAACATGAATTATTCTCTAAAATATTGATCAAAACCAGGTTTAATTGACTGTTTCAGTGTGGTACCACATTACTATGTGATCCAATCCAGAAATAGCCCAGGATCCAGCCATGAAGTATGAGAAATATGCGAAAGGAGGAGCCTGATGAGGGCAAATCCTAGACCTAACCCAGACCTAACATGCGTTATCCTCTAAAATATTTATCAAGACCAGGTTCAATTGAATGTTTCAGTGTGGTACCACATTACTACGTGATCCAAACCAGTAAAAACCCAGGATCCGTTCAACAAGTATGTGAAGAATGCGAAAGTATGAGTCTGATAAGTGAAAATCCCCGGCCTAACCTAGACCTAACATGCGTTATCCTCAAAAATATTGATCCAAACCAGGTTTAATGGACTGTTTCAGTGTGGTACCACTTTACTACGTGATCCAAAGCAGAAAAAACCCTCGATCAGGTCAACATGTATGTTAAAACTGCGAAAGTATGACCCTGATGAGAGCAAATCCCAGGCCTAACCTAGACCTAACATGGGTTGTCCTCCAAAATATTGATGGAAACCAGGTTTAATTGACTGTTTCTGTGTTGAACTTCATTACTACGTGATGCAATCCAGAGAATGCCCAGGATCTAGCTATCAAGTATGAGAAATATGCGAAAGAATGAGCCTGATGAGAGCAAATCCCAGACCTAACCTAGACCAAACATGAATTATTCTCTAAAATATTGATCGAAACCAGGTTTAATTGACTGCTTCTGTGTTGTACTTCATTACTACGTGATGCAATCCAGAAAAAGCCCAGGATCTAGCCGTCAACTATGAAAAATATGTGAAAGAATGAGCCTGATGAGAGCAAATCCCAGACCTAACCTAGACCTAACATGAATTATTCTCTAAAATATTCATCAAAACCAGGTTTAATTGACTATTTCAGTGTGGTACCACATTACTACGTGATCCAATCCAGAAATAGCCCAGGATCCAGCCATGAAGTATGAGAAATATGCGAAAGTATGAGCCTGACGAGGGCAAATCCTAGACCTAACCCAGACCTAACATGCGTTATCCTCTAAAATATTTATCAAGACCAGGTTTAATTGATTGTTTCTGTGTGGTCCCACATTACTACGTGATCCAAACCAGAAAAAACCCAGGATCCGTTCAACATGTATGAGAAGAATATGAAAGTATGAGTCTGACGAGTGAAAATCCCAGACCTAACCTAGGCCTAACATGCGTTATCCTCTAAAATATTGATCCAAACCAGGTTTAATGGACTGTTTCAGTGTGGTACCACACTACTACGTGATCCAAACCAGAAAAAACCCAGGATCTGTTGAACAAGTATGTGAAAAACGCGAAAGTATGAGCCTGATGTGGGCAAATCCCAGACCTATCCCAGACCTAACTTGCGTTGTCCTCTAAGATATTGATGGAAACTAGGCTGAGTTGACTGTTTCAGTGTTGTACTTCATTACTACGCGATGCAATCCAGAAAAAGCCCAGGATCTAGCCATCAAGTATGAGAAATATGCGAAAGAATGAGCCTGAAGAGAGCAAATCCCAGACCTAACCTAGACCTAACATGCGTTATCCTCAAAAATATTGATCGAAAGCTGGTTTAATCGACTGTTTCAGTGTGGTACCACATTACTATGTGATCCAAACCAGAAAATAACCCAGGATCTGTTCAACGAGTATGTGAATTGTGCGAAAGTTTGAGTCTGATGAGGGCATATCCCAGACCTTACCTAGACCTAACTTGCGTTATCCTCTAAAATATTGATCGAAACCAGGTTTAATAGACTGTTTCAGTGTGGTACCACATTACTGCGTGATCCAAACCAGAAAAAACCCAGGATCAGTTCAACAAGTATGTGGAAAACGCGATAGTATGAGCCTGATGAGGGCGAATCCCAGGCCTATCTCAGACCTAACTTGCGCTATCCTCTAAAATATTGATCGAAACCAGGTTTAATTGACTGTTTCAGCGTGGTACCACATTACTACGTGATACAATCCAGAAATAGCCCAGGATCTAGCCATGAAGTATGAGAAATATGCGAAAGTATGAGCCTGATGAGGGCAAACCCTAGACGTAACCCGGACCTAACATACGTTATCCTCTAAAATATTTATCAAGCCCAGGTTTAATTGAATGTTTCAGTGTGGTACCACATTACTACGTGTACCAAACCGGAAAAAACCCAGGATCCGTTCAACAAGTATGTGAAGAATGCGAAAGTATGAGTCTGATGAGTGAAAATCCCAGGCCTAACCTAGACCTAACATGCGTTATCCTCTAAAATATTGATCGATACCAGGTTTATTTGATTGTTTCAGTGTGGTACCACATTACTACGTGATCCACACCAGAAAAAACGCAAGATCGGTTCAACAAGTATTTGAGGATTGCGAATGTATCAGTCTGATGAGTGAAAATCCCAGGCCTAACCTAGACCTAACATGCGTTATCCTCAATAATATTGATAGAAACCATGTTTAATCGACCGTTTCAGTGTGGTACCACATTACTACGAGATCCAAACCAGAAAAAAACCCAGGATCTGTTCAACGAGTATGTGAAGTGTGCGAAAGTATGAGTCTGATGAGGGCAAATCTCAGACCTATCCCGGACGTAACTTGCGTTATCCTCTAAAATATTGATCGAAACCAGGTTTAATTGACTGTTTCAGTGTGGTACCACTTTCCTACGTGATCCAAAGCAGAAAGAACCCACGATCAGGTCAACATGCATGTTAAGACTGCAAAAGTATGACCCTGATGAGGGCAAATCCCAGGCCTAACCAAGACCTAACATGCGTTATCTTCTAAAATATTGAGCGAAACCGGTTTAATGGACTGTTTCAGTTTGGTACCACACTACTTCGTGATCCGAACCAGAAAAAAACCAGGATCTGTTCAACAAGTATGTGAAAAACACGAAACTGTGAGCCTGATGAGTGCAAATCTAAGACATAACCCAGACCTAAGATGCGTTATCCTCTAAAATATTTATCCAGACCAGGTTTCATTGAATGTTTCAGTGTGGCACCACTTTACTACGTGATCCAATCCAGAAATAGCCCAGGATCCAGCCATGAAGTATGAGAAATATGCGAAGGTATGAGCCTGATGAGAGCAAATCCCAGACCTAACCCAGACCTAACATGCGTTATCCTCTAAAATATTGATCGAAACCAGGTTTAATGGACAGTTTCAGTGTGGTACCACACTACTACGTGATCCAAACCAGAAAAAAACCCCGGATCTGTTCAACAAGTATGTGAAAAACGCGAAAGTATGAGTCTGATGAGTGAAAATCCCAGGCCTAACCTAGACCTAGCATGCGTTATCCTCAAAAATATTGATCGAAACCTGGATTATTCGACTGTTTCAGTGTGGCACCACATTACTATGTGATCCAAACCAGAAAATAACCCAGGATCTGTTCAACGAGTATGTGAAGTGTGCGAAAGTATGAGTCTGATGAGGGCAAATCCCAGACCTATCCCAGACCTAACATGCGTTATCCTCTAAGATATATATCAAGACCAGGTTGAATTGATTGTTTCGGTGTGGTCCCACATTACTACGTGATCCAAACCAGAAAAAACCCAGGATCTGTGCAACAAGTATGTGAAAAACGCGAAAGTATGAGCCTGATGAGGGCAAATCCTAGACCTAACCCAGACCTAACATGCGTTATCCTCTAAAATATAGATCGAAACCAGGTTTAATGGACAGTTTCAGTGTGGTACCACACTACTACGTGATCCAAACCAGAAAAAAACCCAGGATCTCTTCAACAAGTATGTGAAAAACGCGAAAGTATGAGCCTGATGAGGGCAAATCCCAGACCTATCCCAGACCTAACTTGCGTTGTCCTCTAAGATATTGATGGAAAGCAGGTTGAGTTGACTGTTTCAGTGTTGTACTTCATTACTACGTGATGCAATCCAGAAAAAGCCCAGGATCTAGCCATCAAGTATGAGAAATATGCGAAAGAATGAGCCTGAAGAGGGCAAATCCCAGACCTAACCTAGACCTAACATGAATTATTCTCTAATATATTGATCGAAACCAGGTTTAATTGACTGTTTCAGTGTGGTCCCACATTATTACGTGATCCAAACCAGAAAAAACCCAGGATCCGTTCAACAAGTATTGGAAGAATGCGAAAGTATAAGTCTGATGAGGTCAAATCCCAGACCTATCCCAGACCTAACATGCGTTATCCTCTAAAATATTGATCGAAACCAGGTTTAATCGACTGTTTCAGTGTGGTACCACACTACTACGTGATCCAAACCAGAAAAAAACCCAGGATCTGTTCAACAAGTATGTGAAAGATTCGAAAGTATGAGCCTGATGAGGGCAAATCCCAGACCTATCCCAGACCTAACTTGCGTTATCCTCTAAAATATTGATCGGAACCAGGTTTAATTGACTGTTTCAGTGTGGTACCACATTACTACGTGATCCAGTCCAGAAATAGCCCATGATTTAACCATGAAGTATGAGAAATATACGAAAGTATGAGCCTGATGAGGGCAAATCCTAGACCTAACCCAGACCTAACATGCGTTATCCTCTAAAATATTTATCAACACCAGGTTTAATTGATTGTTTCAGTGTGGTACCACATTACTACGTGATCAAAACCAGAAAAAACCCAGGATCAGTTCAACAAGTATGTGGAAGACGCGATAGTATGAGCCTGATGAGGGCGAATCCCAGGCCTATCTCAGACCTAACTTGCGCTATCCTCTAAAATATTGATCGAAACCTGGTTTAATTGGCTGTTTCAGTGTGGTACCACATTACTATGTGATCCAATCCAGAAATAGCCCAGGATCCAGCCATGAAGTATGAGAAATATGCGAAAGGAGGAGCCTGATGAGGGCAAATCCTAGACGTAACCCGGACCTAACATACGTTATCCTCTAAAATATTTATCAAGCCCAGGTTTAATTGAAAGTTTCAGTGTGGTACCACATTACTACGTGTACCAAACCGGAAAAAACCCAGGGTCCGTTCAACAAGAATGTGAAGAATGCGAAAGTGTGAGTCTGATGAGTGAAAATCCCAGGCCTAACCTAGACCTAACATGCGTTATCCTCTAAAATATTGATCGATACCAGGTTTAATTGCCTGTTTCAGCGTGGTACCACATTACTACGTGATACAATCCAGAAACAGCCCAGGATCTAGCCATGAAGTATGAGAAATATGCGAAAGTATGAGCCTGATGAGGCCAAATCCTAGACTTAACCCAGACCTAACATGCGTTATCCTCAAAAATATTTATCAAGACCAGGTTTAACTGAACGTTTCAGTGTGGTACCACATTACTACGTGATCCATACAAGAAAAAACCCAGGATCTGTTCAACAAGTATGTGAAAAATGCGAAAGCATGAGTCTGATGAGGGCAAATCCCAGGCCTAACCTAGACATAACTTTCGTTATCCTCCAAAATATTGATCGAAACCAGGTTTAGTGGGCTGTTTCAGTGTGGTACCATATTACTGCGCGATCCAAACCAGAAAAAACCCAGGATCTCTTCAACAAGTATGTGAAAAATGCGAAAGTATGACCCTGATGTGGGCAAATCCCAGACCTATCCCTGACCTAACTTGCATTGTCCTCTAAAATATTGATCGAAACCAGGTTTAATTGACTGTTTCAGTGAGGTACCACATTAATACGTGATCCAATCCGGAAATAGCCCAGGATCTAGCCATGAAGTATGAGAAATATACGAAAGTATGAGCCTGATGAGGCAAATCTTAGACCTATCCCAGACCTAACATGCGTTATCCTCAAAAATATTGATCGAAACCTGGTTTAATCGACTGTTTCAGTGTGGTACCACGTTACTATGCGATCTAAACCAGAAGATAACCCAGGATCTGACAAACGAGTATGTGAAGCCTGCGAAAGTATGAGCCTGATCAGAGCAAATCCCAGACCTAACCTAGACCTAACATGAATTATTCTCTAAAATATTGATCGAAACCAGGTTTAATTGACTGTTTCAGTGTGGTACCACATTACTACGTGATCCAAACCAGAAAAAGCCCAGGATCAGTTCAACAAGTATGTGAAAAACGCGAAAGTATGACCCTGATGTGGGCAAATCCCAGACCTATCCCAGACCTAACTTGCATTGTCCTCTAAAATATTGATCGAAACCAGGTTTAATTGACTGTTTCAGTGTGGTACCACATTAATACGTGATCCAATCCAGAAATAGCCCAGGATCTAGCCATGAAGTATGAGAAATATAAGAAAGTATGAGCCTGATGAGGCAAATCCTAGACCTAACCCAGACCTAACATGCGTTATCATCTAAAATATTTATCAAGACCTGGTTTAATTGATTGTTTCAGTGTGGTACCACACTACTACGTGATTCAAACCAGAAAAAACCCAGGATCTGTTCAACAAGTATGTGAAAAACGCGAAAGTATGAGCCTGATGTGGGCAAATCCCAGACCTATCCCAGACCTAACGTGCGTTGTCCTCGAAGATATTGATGGAAACCAGGTTTAATTGGCTGTTTCAGTGTTGTACTTCATTACTACGTGATGCAATCCAGAAAAAGCCCAGGATCTAGCCATCAAGTATGAGAAATATGCGAAAGAATGAGCCTGATGAGAGCAAATCCCATACCTAACCTAGACCTAACATGAATTATTCTCTAATATATTGATCGAAACCAGGTTTAATTGACTGTTTCAGTGTGGTCCCACATTACTACGTGATCCAAACCAGAAAAAACCCAGGATCCGTTCAACAAGTATGTGAAGAATACGAAAGTATGAGTCTGATGAGTGAAAATCCCAGGCCGAACCTAGACCTAACATGCGTTATCCTCAAAAATATTGATCGAAACCTGGTTTAATCGACTGTTTCAGTGTGTTACCACATTACTATGCGATCCAAACCAGAAAATAACCCAGGATCTAACAAACGAGTATGCGAAGTGTGCGAAAGTATGAGCCAGATGAGAGCAAATCCCAGACCTAACCTAGACCTAACATGAATTATTCTCTAAAGTATTGATCGAAACCAGGTTTAATTGACTGTTTCAGTGTGGTACCACATTACTACGTGATCCAAACCAGAAAAAGCCCAGGATCAGTTCAACAAGTATGTGAAAAACCGCGAAAGTATGAGCCTGATGAGGTCGAATCCCAGACCAATGCCAGACCTAACTTGCGTTATCCTCTAAAATATTGATCGAAACCAGGTTTAATTGACTGGTTCAGCGTGGTACCACATTACTACGTGATACAATCCAGAAACAGCCCAGGATCTAGCCACGAAGTATGAGAAATATGCGAAAGTATGAGCCTGATGAGGGCAAATCCTAGACTTAACCCAAACCTAACATGCGTTATCCTCTAAAATATTTATCAAGATCAGGTTTAATTGAATGTTTCAGTGTGGTACCACATTACTACGTGAACCAATCCAGAAAAAACCCAGGATCCGTTCAACAAGTATGTGAAGAATGCGAAAGTATGAGTGTGATGAGTGAAAATCCCAGGCCTAACCTAGACCTAACGTGCGTTATCCTCAAAAATACTGATCGAAACCTGGTTTAATCGACTGTTTCAGTGTGGTACCACAATACTACGTGATGCAATCCAGAGAAAGCCCAGGATCTAGCCATCAAGTATGAGAAATATGCGAAAGAATGAGCCTGATGAGGTCGAATCCCAGACCAATGCCAGACCTAACTTGCGTTATCCTCTAAAATATTGATCGAAACCAGGTTTAATTGACTGTTTCAGCGTGGTACCACATTACTACGTGATACAATCCAGAAACAGCCCAGGATCTAGCCATGAAGTATGAGAAATATGCGAAAGTATGAGCCTGATGAGGGCAAATCCTAGACTTAACCCAGACCTAACATGCGTTATCCTCAAAAATATTTATCAAGACCAGGTTTAACTGAATGTTTCAGTGTGGTACCACATTACTACGTGATCCATACAAGAAAAAACCCCGGATCTGTTCAACAAGTATGTGAAAAATGCGAAAGCATGAGTCTGAGGAGGGCAAATCCCAGGCCTAACCTAGACATAACTTTCGTTATCCTCTAAAATATTGATCGAAACCAGGTTTAGTGGGCTGTTTCAGTGTGGTACCATATTACTGCGCGATCCAAACCAGAAAAAACGCAGAATCCGTTCAACAAGTATGCGAAGAATACGAAAGTATGAGTCTGACGAGTGAAAATCCCAGGCCTAACCTAGACCTAACATGCGTTATCCTCAAAAATATTGATCGAAACCTGGTTTAATCGACTGTTTCAGTGTGGTACCACATTACTATGCGATCTGAACCAGAAGATAACCCAGGATCTGACAAACGAGTATGCGAAGTCTGCGAAAGTATGAGCCTGATGAGAGCAAATCCCAGACCTAACCTAGACCTAACATGAATTATTCTCTAAAATATTGATCGAAACCAGGTTTAATTGAATGTTTCAGTGTGGTACCACATTACTACGTGATCCAAACCAGAAAAAGCCCAGGATCAGTTCAACAAGTATGTGAAAAACGCGAAAGTATGAGCCTGATGAGGTCGAATCCCAGACCAATGCCAGACCTAACTTGCGTTATCCTCTAAAATATTGATCGAAACCAGGTTTAATTGACTGCATCAGCGTGGTACCACATTACTACGTGATACAATCGAGAAACAGCCCAGTATCTAGCCATGAAGTATGAGAAATATGCGAAAGTATGAGCCTGATGAGGGCAAATCCAAGACCTATCCCAGACCTAACATGCGTTATCCTCTAAAATATTTATCGAGACCAGGTTTAATTGATTGTTTCAGTGTGGTCCCACATTACTACTTGATCCATACAAGAAAAAACCCAGGATCTGTTCAACAAGTATGTGAAAAATGCGAAAGCATGAGTCTGATGAGGGCAAATCCCAGGCCTAACCTAGACATAACTTTCGTTATCCTCTAAAATATTGATCGAAACCAGGTTTAGTGGGCTGTTTCAGTGTGGTACCATATTACTGCGCGATCCAAACCAGAAAAAACCCAGGATCTGTTCAACAAGTATGTGAAAAATGCGAGAGTATGACCCTGATATGGGCAAATCGCAGACCTATCCCAGACCTAACTTGCATTGTCCTCTAAAATATTGATCGAAACCAGGTTTAATTGACTGTTTCAGTGTGGTACCACATTAATACGTGATCCAATCCAGAAATAGCCCAGGATCTAGCCATGAAGTATGAGAAATATGCGAAAGTATGAGCCTGATGAGGGCAAATCCTAGACCAAACCCAGACCTAACATGCATTATTCTCTAAAATATTGATCGAAACCAGGTTCAATTGACTGTTTCAGTGTGGTACCACATTACTACGTGATCCAATCCAGTAATAGCCCAGGATCCAGCCATGAAGTATGAGAAATATACGAAAGTATGAGCCTGATGAGGGCAAATCCTAGACCTAACTCAGACCTAACATGCTTTATGCTCTAAAATATTTATCAACACCATGTTTAATTGATTGTTTCAGTGTGGTACCACATTACTACGTGATCCACACCAGAAAAAACCCAAGATCCGTCCAACTAGTATGTGAAGAATGCGAAAGTGTGAGTCTGATGAGTGAAAATCCCAGGCCTAACCTAGACCTAACATGCGTTATCCTCTAAAATATTGATCGATACCAGGTTTAATTGCCTGTTTCAGCGTGGTACCACATTACTACGTGATACAATCCAGAAACAGCCCAGGATCTAGCCATGAAGTATGAGAAATATGCGAAAGTATGAGCCTGATGAGGCCAAATCCTAGACTTAACCCAGACCTAACATGCGTTATCCTCAAAAATATTTATCAAGACCAGGTTTAACTGAACGTTTCAGTGTGGTACCACATTACTACGTGATCCATACAAGAAAAAACCCAGGATCTGTTCAACAAGTATGTGAAAAATGCGAAAGCATGAGTCTGATGAGGGCAAATCCCAGGCCTAACCTAGACATAACTTTCGTTATCCTCCAAAATATTGATCGAAACCAGGTTTAGTGGGCTGTTTCAGTGTGGTACCATATTACTGCGCGATCCAAACCAGAAAAAACCCAGGATCTCTTCAACAAGTATGTGAAAAATGCGAAAGTATGACCCTGATGTGGGCAAATCCCAGACCTATCCCTGACCTAACTTGCATTGTCCTCTAAAATATTGATCGAAACCAGGTTTAATTGACTGTTTCAGTGAGGTACCACATTAATACGTGATCCAATCCAGAAATAGCCCAGGATCTAGCCATGAAGTATGAGAAATATACGAAAGTATGAGCCTGATGAGGCAAATCCTAGACCTATCCCAGACCTAACATGCGTTATCCTCAAAAATATTGATCGAAACCTGGTTTAATCGACTGTTTCAGTGTGTTACCACATTACTATGCGATCCAAACCAGAAAATAACCCAGGATCTAACAAACGAGTATGCGAAGTGTGCGAAAGTATGAGCCAGATGAGAGCAAATCCCAGACCTAACCTAGACCTAACATGAATTATTCTCTAAAGTATTGATCGAAACCAGGTTTAATTGACTGTTTCAGTGTGGTACCACATTACTACGTGATCCAAACCAGAAAAAGCCCAGGATCAGTTCAACAAGTATGTGAAAAACCGCGAAAGTATGAGCCTGATGAGGTCGAATCCCAGACCAATGCCAGACCTAACTTGCGTTATCCTCTAAAATATTGATCGAAACCAGGTTTAATTGACTGGTTCAGCGTGGTACCACATTACTACGTGATACAATCCAGAAACAGCCCAGGATCTAGCCACGAAGTATGAGAAATATGCGAAAGTATGAGCCTGATGAGGGCAAATCCTAGACTTAACCCAAACCTAACATGCGTTATCCTCTAAAATATTTATCAAGATCAGGTTTAATTGAATGTTTCAGTGTGGTACCACATTACTACGTGAACCAATCCAGAAAAAACCCAGGATCCGTTCAACAAGTATGTGAAGAATGCGAAAGTATGAGTGTGATGAGTGAAAATCCCAGACCAATGCCAGACCTAACTTGCGTTATCCTCTAAAATATTGATCGAAACCAGGTTTAATTGACTGTTTCAGCGTGGTACCACATTACTACGTGATACAATCCAGAAATAGCCCAGGATCTAGCCATGAAGTATGAGAAATATGCGAAAGTATGAGCCTGATGAGGGCAAATCCTAGACTTAACCCAGACCTAACATGCGTTATCCTCAAAAATATTTATCAAGACCAGGTTTAACTGAATGTTTCAGTGTGGTACCACATTACTACGTGATCCATACAAGAAAAAACCCCGGATCTGTTCAACAAGTATGTGAAAAATGCGAAAGCATGAGTCTGAGGAGGGCAAATCCCAGGCCTAACCTAGACATAACTTTCGTTATCCTCTAAAATATTGATCGAAACCAGGTTTAGTGGGCTGTTTCAGTGTGGTACCATATTACTGCGCGATCCAAACCAGAAAAAACGCAGAATCCGTTCAACAAGTATGCGAAGAATACGAAAGTATGAGTCTGACGAGTGAAAATCCCAGGCCTAACCTAGACCTAACATGCGTTATCCTCAAAAATATTGATCGAAACCTGGTTTAATCGACTGTTTCAGTGTGGTACCACATTACTATGTGATCTGAACCAGAAGATAACCCAGGATCTGACAAACGAGTATGCGAAGTCTGCGAAAGTATGAGCCTGATGAGAGCAAATCCCAGACCTAACCTAGACCTAACATGAATTATTCTCTAAAATATTGATCGAAACCAGGTTTAATTGACTGTTTCAGTGTGGTACCACATTACTACGTGATCCAAACCAGAAAAAGCCCAGGATCAGTTCAACAAGTATGTGAAAAACGCGAAAGTATGAGCCTGATGAGGTCGAATCCCAGACCAATGCCAGACCTAACTTGCGTTATCCTCTAAAATATTGATCGAAACCAGGTTTAATTGACTGCATCAGCGTGGTACCACATTACTACGTGATACAATCGAGAAACAGCCCAGGATCTAGCCATGAAGTATGAGAAATATGCGAAAGTATGAGCCTGATGAGGGCAAATCCAAGACCTATCCCAGACCTAACATGCGTTATCCTCTAAAATATTTATCGAGACCAGGTTTAATTGATTGTTTCAGTGTGGTCCCACATTACTACTTGATCCATACAAGAAAAAACCCAGGATCTGTTCAACAAGTATGTGAAAAATGCGAAAGCATGAGTCTGATGAGGGCAAATCCCAGGCCTAACCTAGACATAACTTTCGTTATCCTCTAAAATATTGATCGGAACCAGGTTTAGTGGGCTGTTTCAGTGTGGTACCATATTACTGCGCGATCCAAACCAGAAAAAACCCAGGATCTGTTCAACAAGTATGTGAAAAATGCGAGAGTATGACCCTGATATGGGCAAATCCCAGACCTATCCCAGACCTAACTTGCATTGTCCTCTAAAATATTGATCGAAACCAGGTTTAATTGACTGTTTCAGTGTGGTACCACATTAATACGTGATCCAATCCAGAAATAGCCCAGGATCTAGCCATGAAGTATGAGAAATATGCGAAAGTATGAGCCTGATGAGGGCAAATCCTAGACCAAACCCAGACCTAACATGCATTATTCTCTAAAATATTGATCGAAACCAGGTTCAATTGACTGTTTCAGTGTGGTACCACATTACTACGTGATCCAATCCAGTAATAGCCCAGGATCCAGCCATGAAGTATGAGAAATATACGAAAGTATGAGCCTGATGAGGGCAAATCCTAGACCTAACCCAGACCTAACATGCTTTATGCTCTAAAATATTTATCAACACCATGTTTAATTGATTGTTTCAGTGTGGTACCACATTACTACGTGATCCACACCAGAAAAAACCCAAGATCCGTCCAACTAGTATGTGAAGAATGTGAAAGTATGAGTGTGATGAGTGAAAATCCCAGGCCTAACCTAGACCTAACGTGCGTTATCCTCAAAAATACTGATCGAAACCTGGTTTAATCGACTGTTTCAGTGTGGTACCACAATACTACGTGATGCAATCCAGAAAAAGCCCAGGATCTAGCCATCAAGTATGAGAAATATGCGAAAGAATGAGCCTGATGAGGTCGAATCACAGAGCAATGCCAGACCTAACTTGCGTTATCCTCTAAAATATTGACCGAAACCAGGTTTAATTGACCGTTCCAGCGTGGTACCACATTGCTACGTGATACAATCCAGAAACAACCCAGGATCTAGCCATGAAGTATGAGAAATATGCGAAAGTATGAGCCTGATGAGGACAAACCCTAGACTTAACCCAGACCTAACATGCGTTATCCTCAAAAATATTTATCAAGACCAGGTTTAACTGATTGTTTCAGTGTGGTACCACAATACTACGTGATGCAATCCAGAAAAAGCCCAGGATCTAGCCATCAAGTATGAGAAATATGCGAAAGAATGAGCCTGATGAGGTCGAATCCCAGAGCAATGCCAGACCTAACTTGCGTTATCCTCTAAAATATTGATCGAAACCAGGTTTAATTGACTGTTTCAGCGTGGTACCACATTGCTACGTGATACAATCCAGAAACAACCCAGGATCTAGCCATGAAGTATGAGAAATATGCGAAAGTATGAGCCTGATGAGGGCAAATCCTAGACCTAACCCAGACCTAACATGAATTATTCTCTAAAATATTGATCGAAACCAGGTTCAATTGACTGTTTCAGTGTGGTACCACATTACTACGTGATCCAATCCAGTAATAGCCCAGGATCCAGCCATGAAGTATGAGAAATATACGAAAGTATGAGCCTGATGAGGGCAAATCCTAGACCTAACCCAGACCTAACATGCGTTATCCTCTAAAATATTTATCAACACCAGGTTTAATTGATTGTTTCAGTGTGGTACCACATTACTACGTGATCCAATCCAGTAATAGCCCAGGATCCAGCCATGAAGTATGAGAAATATACGAAAGTATGAGCCTGATGAGGGCAAATCCTAGACCTAACCCAGACCTAACATGCGTTATCCTCTAAAATATTTATCAACACCAGGTTTAATTGATTGTTTCAGTGTGGTACCACATTACTACGTGATCCACACCAGAAAAAACCCAAGATCCGTTCAACTAGTATGTGAAGAATGCGAAAGTATGAGTGTGATGAGTGAAAATCCCAGGCCTAACCTAGACCTAACATGCGTTATCCTCTAAAATATTTATCAACACCAGGTTTAATTGACTGTTTTAGTGTGGTACCACTTTACTACGTGATCCAAAGCAGAAAAAACCCTCGATCAGGTCAACATGCATGTTAAAACTGCGAAAGTATGACCCTGATGAGGGCAAATCCCAGGCATAACCTAGACCTAACATGCGTTATCTTCTAAAATATTGAGCGAAACCAGGTTTAATGGACTGTTTCAGTGTGGTACCTCACTACTTCGTGATCCAAACCAGAGAAAACCCAGGATCTGTTCAACAAGTATGTGAAAAGCGCGAATCTGTGAGCCTGAGGAGGGCAAATCTTGGACCTAACACAGACCTAAGATGCGTTATCCTCTAAAATATTTATCCAGACCAGGTTTCATTGAATGTTTCAGTGTGGTACCACATTACTACGTGATCCAATCCAGAAATAGACCAGGATCTGTTCAACAAGTATGTGAAAAATGCGAAAGCATGAGTCTGATGAGGGCTAATCCCAGGCCTAACCTAGACATAACTTTCGTTATCCTCTAAAATATTGATCGAAACCAGGTTTAGTGGGCTGTTTCAGTGTGGTACCACATTACTGCGCGATCCAAACCAGAAGAAACCCGGGATCTGTTCAACAAGTATGCGAAAAATGCGAAAGTATGACCCTGATGTGGGCAAATCCCAGACCTATCCCAGACCTAACTTGCATTGTCCTCTAAAATATTGATCGAAACCAGGTTTAATTGACTGTTTCAGTGTGGTCCCACATTACTACGTGATCCAAACCAGAAAAAACCCAGGATCCGTTGAACAAGTATGTGAAGAATACGAAAGTATGAGTCTGATGAGTGAAAATCCCAGGCCTAACCTAGACCTAACATGCGTTATCCTCAAAAATATTGATCGAAACATGGTTTAATCGACTGTCTCAGTGTGGCACCACATTACTATGCGATCTAAACCAGAAGATAACCCAGGATCTGACAAACGAGTATGTGAAGTCTGCGAAAGTATGAGCCTGATGAGAGCAAATCCCAGACCTAACCTAGACCTAACATGAATTATTCTCTAAAATATTGATCGAAACCAGGTTTAATTGACTGTTTCAGTGTGGTACCACATTACTACGTGATCCAAACCAGAAAAAGCCCAGGATCAGTTCAACAAGTATGTGAAAAACGCGAAAGTATGAGCCTGATGAGGTCGAATCCCAGACCAATGCTAGACCTAACTTGCGTTATCCTCTAAAATATTGATCGAAACCAGGTTTAATTGACTGTTTCAGCGTGGTACCACATTACTACGTGATACAATCCAGAAACAGCCCAGGATCTAGCCATGAAGTATGAGAAATATGCGAAAGTATGAGCCTGATGAGGGCAAATCCTAGACTTAACCCAGACCTAACATGCGTTATCCTCAAAAATATTTATCAAGACCAGGTTTAACTGAATGTTTCAGTGTGGTACCACATTACTACGTGATCCATACAAGAAAAAACCCAGGATCTGTTCAACAAGTATGTGAAAAATGCGAAAGCATGAGTCTGATGAGGGCAAATCCCAGGCCTAACCTAGACATAACTTTCGTTATCCTCTAAAATATTGATCGAAACCAGGTTTAGTGGGCTGTTTCAGTGTGGTACCATATTACTGCGCGATCCAAACCAGAAAAAACCCTGGATCTGTTCAACAAGTATGTGAAAAACGCGAAAGTATGAACCTGATGAGGTCGAATCCCAGACCAATGCCAGACCTAACTTGCGTTATCCTCTAAAATATTGATCGAAACCAGGTTTAATTGACTGTTTCAGCGTGGTACCACATTACTACGTGATACAATCCAGAAACAGCCCAGGATCTAGCCATGAAGTATGAGAAATATGCGAATGTATGAGCCTGATGAGGGCAAATCCTAGACCTAACCCAGACCTAACATGAATTATTCTCTAAAATATTGATCGAAACCAGGTTTAATTGACTGTTTCAGTGTGGTACCACATTACTACGTGATCCAATCCAGTAATAGCCCAGGATCCAGACATGAAGTATGAGCAATATACGAAAGTATGAGCCTGATGAGGGCAAATCCTAGACCTAACCCAGACCTAACATGCGTTATCCTCTAAAATATTTATCAACACCAGGTTTAATTGATTGTTTCAGTGTGGTACCACATTACTACGTGATCCACACCAGAAAAAACCCAAGATCCGTTCAACTAGTATATGAAGAATGCGAAAGTATGAGTGTGATGAGTGAAAATCCCAGGCCTAACCTAGACCTAACGTGCGTTATCCTCAAAAATACTGATCGAAACCTGGTTTAATCGACTGTTTCAGTGTGGTACCACAATACTACGTGATGCAATCCAGAAAAAGCCCAGGATCAGTTCAACAAGTATGTGAAAAACGCGAAAGTATGAGCCTGATGAGGTCGAATCCCAGACCAATGCCAGACCTAACTTGCGTTATCCTCTAAAATATTGATCGAAACCAGGTTTAATTGACTGTTTCGGCGTGGTACCACATTACTACGTGATACAATCCAGAAACAGCCCAGGATCTAGCCATGAAGTATGAGAAATATGCGAAAGTATGAGCCTGATGAGGGCAAATCCTAGACTTAACCCAAACCTAACATGCGTTATCCTCTAAAATATTTATCAAGATCAGGTTTAATTGAATGTTTCAGTGTGGTACCACATTACTACGTGAACCAATCCAGAAAAAACCCAGGATCCGTTCAACAAGTATGTGAAGAATGCGAAAGTATGAGTCTGATAAGTGAAAATCCCAGGGCTAACCTAGACCTAACATGCGTTATCCTCTAAAATATTGATCCAAACCAGGTTTAATGGACTGTTTCAGTGTGGTACGACTTTACTACGTGATGCAAAGCAGAAAAAACCCTCGATCAGGTCAACATGTATGTTAAAAATGCGAAAGTATGACCCTGATGAGGGCAAATCCCAGGCCTAACCTAGACCTAACATGCGTTGTCCTCTAAAATATTGATGGACACCAGGTTTAATTGACTGTTTCAGTGTTGTACTTCATTACTACGTGATGCAATCCAGAAAAAGCCCAGGATCTAGCCATGAAGTATGAGAAATATGCGAAAGAATGAGCCTGATGAGAGCAAATCCCAGACCTAACCTAGGCCAAACATGAATTATTCTCTAAAATATTGGTCAAAACCAGGTTTAATTGACTGTTTCAGTGTGGTACCACATTACTACGTGATCCAATCCAGAAATAGCCCAGGATCCAGCCATGAAGTATGAGAAATATGCGAAAGTGGAGCCTGATGAGGGCAAATCCAAGACCTATCCCAGACCTAACATGCGTTATCCTCTAAAATATTTATCGAGACCAGGTTTAATTGATTGTTTCAGTGTGGTCCCACATTACTACTTGATCCATACAAGAAAAAACCCAGGATCTGTTCAACAAGTATGTGAAAAATGCGAAAGCATGAGTCTGATGAGGGCAAATCCCAGGCCTAACCTAGACATAACTTTCGTTATCCTCTAAAATATTGATCGAAACCAGGTTTAGTGGGCTGTTTCAGTGTGGTACCATATTACTGCGCGATCCAAACCAGAAAAAACCCAGGATCTGTTCAACAAGTATGTGAAAAATGCGAGAGTATGACCCTGATATGGGCAAATCCCAGACCTATCCCAGACCTAACTTGCATTGTCCTCTAAAATATTGATCGAAACCAGGTTTAATTGACTGTTTCAGTGTGGTACCACATTACTACGTGATCCAATCCAGAAATAGCCCAGGATCCGTTCAACAAGTATGAGAAGTATGCGAAAGTATGAGTCTGATGAGGGCTAACCCCAGGCCTAACCTAGACATAACTTTCGTTATCCTCTAAAATATTGATCCAAACAAGGTTTAATGGACTGTCTCAGTGTGGTACCACACTACTACGTGATCCAAACCAGAAAAAACCCAGGATCAGTTCAACAAGTATGTGAAAAACGCGAAAGTATGAGCCTGACGAGGGCGAATCCCAGACCTATCCCAGACCTAACTTGCGTTATCCTCTAAAATATTGATCGAAACCAGGTTTAATTGATTGTTTCAGTGTGGTCCCACATTACTACGTGATTCAAACCAGAAAAAACCCAGGATCCGTTCAACAAGTATGTGAAGAATGCGAAAGTATGAGTCTGATGAGTGAAAATCCCAGACCTAACCTAGGCCTAACATGCGTTATCCTCTAAAAGATTGATCCAAACAAGGTTTAATGGACTGTTTCAGTGTGGTACCACACTACTACGTGATCCAAACCAGAAAAAACCCAGGATCAGTTCAACAAGTATGTGAAAAACGCGAAAGTATGAGCCTGACGAGGGCGAATCCCAGACCTATCCCAGACCTAACTTGCGTTATCCTCTAAAATATTGATCGAAACCAGGTTTAATTGACTGTCTCAGTTTGGTCCCACATTACTACGTGATCCAAACCAGAAAAAACCCTGGATCCGTTCAACAAGTATGTGAAGAATACGAAAGTATGAGTCTGATGAGTGAAAATCCCAGGCCTAACCTAGACCTAACATGCGTTATCCTCAAAAATATTGATCGAAACCTGGTTTAATCGACTGTCTCAGTGTGGCACCACATTACTATGCGATCTAAATCAGAAGATAACCCAGGATCTGACAAACGAGTATGTGAAGTCTGCGAAAGTATGAGCCTGATGAGAGCAAATCCCAGACCTAACCTAGACCTAACATGAATTATTCTCTAAAATATTGATCGAAACCAGGTTTAATTGACTGTTTCAGTGTGGTACCACATTACTACGTGATCCAAACCAGAAAAAGCCCAGGATCAGTTCAACAAGTATGTGAAAAACGCGATAGTATGAGCCTGATGTGGTCGAATCACAGACCAATGCCAGACCTAACTTGCGTTATCCTCTAAAATATTGATCGAAACCAGGTTTAACTAACTGCATCAGCGTGGTACCACATTACTACGTGATACAATCCAGAAACAGCCCAGGATCTAGCCATGAAGTATGAGAAATATGCGAAAGTATGAGCCTGACGAGGGCAAATCCTAGACTTAACCCAGACCTAACATGCGTTATCCTCTAAAATATTTATCAAGACCAGGTTTAACTGAATGTTTCAGTGTGGTACCACATTACTACGTGATCCATACAAGAAAAAACCCAGGATCTGTTCAACAAGTATGTGAAAAATGCGAAAGCATGAGTCTGATGAGGGCAAATCCCAGGCCTAACCTAGACATAACTTTCGTTATCCTCTAAAATATTGATCGAAACCAGGTTTAGTGGGCTGTTTCAGTGTGGTACCATATTACTGCGCGATCCAAACCAGAAAAAACCCAGGATCTGTTCAACAAGTATGTGAAAAATGCGAGAGTATGACCCTGATGTGGGCAAATCCCAGACCTATCCCAGACCTAACTTGCATTGTCCTCTAAAATATTGATCGAAACCAGGTTTAATTAACTGTTTCAGTGTGTTACCACATTAATACGTGATCCAATCCAGAAATAGCCCAGGATCTAGCCATGAAGTGTGAGAAATATGCGAAAGTATGAGCCTGATGAGGGCAAATCCTAGACCTAACCCAGACCTAACATGAATTATTCTCTAAAATATTGATCGAAACCAGGTTTAATTGACTGTTTCAGTGTGGTACCACATTACTACGTGATCCAATCCAGTAATAGCCCAGGATCTAGCCATCAAGTATGAGAAATATGCGAAAGAATTAGCCTGATGAGGGCAAATCCTAGACCTAACCCAGACCTAACATGCGTTATCCTCTAAAATATTTATCAACACCAGGTTTAATTGATTGTTTCAGTGTGGTACCACATTACTACGTGATCCACACCAGAAAAAACCCAAGATCCGTTCAACTAGTATGTGAAGAATGCGAAAGTATGAGTGTGATGAGTGAAAATCCCAGGCCTAACCTAGACCTAACGTGCGTTATCCTCAAAAATACTGATCGAAACCTGGTTTAATCGACTGTTTCAGTGTGGTACCACAATACTACGTGATGCAATCCAGAAAAAGCCCAGGATCTAGCCATCAAGTATGAGAAATATGCGAAAGAATGAGCCTGATGAGGTCGAATCCCAGACCAATGCCAGACCTAACTTGCGTTATCCTCTAAAATATTGATCGAAACCAGGTTTAATTGACTGTTTCAGCGTGGTACCACATTACTACGTGATCCATACAAGAAAAAACCCAGGATCTGTTCAACAAGTATGTGAAAAACGCGAAAGTATGAGCCTGATGAGGTCGAATCCCAGACCAATGCCAGACCTAACTTGCGTTATCCTCTAAAATATTGATCGAAACCAGGTTTAATTGACTGTTTCAGCGTGGTACCACATTACTACGTGATACAATCCAGAAACAGCCCAGGATCTAGCCATGAAGTATGAGAAATATACGAAAGTATGAGCCTGATGGGGGCAAATCCTAGACCTAACCCAGACCTAACATGCGTTATCCTCTAAAATATTTATCAAGATCAGGTTTAATTGAATGTTTCAGTGTGGTACCACATTACTACGTGAACCAATCCAGAAAAAACCCAGGATCCGTTCAACAAGTATGTGAAGAATGCGAAAGTATGAGTCTGATAAGTGAAAATCCCAGGGCTAACCTAGACCTAACATGCGTTATCCTCTAAAATATTGATCCAAACCAGGTTTAATGGACTGTTTCAGTGTGGTACGACTTTACTACGTGATGCAAAGCAGAAAAAACCCTCGATCAGGTCAACATGTATGTTAAAAATGCGAAAGTATGACCCTGATGAGGGCAAATCCCAGGCCTAACCTAGACCTAACATGCGTTGTCCTCTAAAATATTGATGGACACCAGGTTTAATTGACTGTTTCAGTGTTGTACTTCATTACTACGTGATGCAATCCAGAAAAAGCCCAGGATCTAGCCATGAAGTATGAGAAATATGCGAAAGAATGAGCCTGATGAGAGCAAATCCCAGACCTAACCTAGGCCAAACATGAATTATTCTCTAAAATATTGGTCAAAACCAGTTTTAATTGACTGTTTCAGTGTGGTACCACATTACTACGTGATCCAATCCAGAAATAGCCCAGGATCCAGCCATGAAGTATGAGAAATATGCGAAAGTGGAGCCTGATGAGGGCAAATCCTAGATCTAACCCAAACCTAACATGCGTTATCCTCGAAAATATTTATCAAGACCAGGTTTAATTGAGTGTTTCAGTGTTGTACTTCATTACTACGTGATGCAATCCAGAGAAAGCCCAGGATCTAGCAATCAAGTATGAGAAATATGCGAAAGAATGAGCCTGATGAGAGCAAATCCTAGACCTAACCCAGACCTAACATGCGTTATCCTCTAAAATATTTATCAAGATCAGGTTTAATTGATTGTTTCAGTGTGGTACCACATTACTACGTGATCCACTCCAGAAAAAACCCAGGATCTAGCCGTCAAGTATGAGAAATATGCGAAAGAATGAGCCTGATGAGAGCAAATCCCAGACCTAACCTAGGCCAAACATGAATTATTCTCTAAAATATTGGTCAAAACCAGGTTTAATTGACTGTTTCAGTGTGGTACCACATTACTACGTGATCCAATCCAGAAATAGCCCAGGATCCAGCCATGAAGTATGAGAAATATGCGAAAGTGGAGCCTGATGAGGGCAAATCCTAGATCTAACCCAAACCTAACATGCGTTATCCTCGAAAATATTCATCAAAACCAGGTTTAATTGACTGTTTCAGTGTGGTACCACATTACTACGTGATCCAATCCAGAAATAGCCCAGGATCCGTTCAACAAGTATGAGAAGTATGCGAAAGTATGAGTCTGATGAGGGCTAACCCCAGGCCTAACCTAGACATAACTTTCGTTATCCTCTAAAATATTGATCGAAACCAGGTTTAATTGATTGTTTCAGTGTGGTCCCCCATTACTACGTGATTCAAACCAGAAAAAACCCAGGATCCGTTCAACAAGTATGTGAAGAATGCGAAAGTATGAGTCTGATGAGTGAAAATCCCAGACCTAACCTAGGCCTAACATGGGTTATCCTCTAAAAGATTGATCCAAACAAGGTTTAATGGACTGTTTCAGTGTGGTACCACACTACTACGTGATCCAAACCAGAAAAAACCCAGGATCAGTTCAACAAGTATGTGAAAAACGCGAAAGTATGAGCCTGACGAGGGCGAATCCCAGACCTATCCCAGACCTAACTTGCGTTATCCTCTAAAATATTGATCGAGACCAGGTTTAATTGACTGTCTCAGTTTGGTCCCACATTACTACCTGATCCAAACCAGAAAAAACCCAGGATCCGTTCAACAAGTATGTGAAGAATGCGAAAGTATGAGTCTGATGAGTGTAAATCCCAGGCCTAACCTAGACCTAACATGCGTTATCCTCAAAAATATTGATCGAAACCTGGTTTAATAGACTGTTTCAGTGTGGTACCACATTACTACGTGACCCAAACCAGAAAAAACCCAGGATCTGTTCAACGAGTATGTGAAGTGTGCGTAAGTATGAGTCTGATGAGGGCAAATCCCAGACCTATCCCAGACCTAACATGCGTTATCCTCAAAAATATTTATCAAGATCAGGTTTAACTGACTGTTTCAGTGTGGTCCCACATTACTACGTGATCCATAGCAGAAAAAACCCAGGATCTGTTCAACAAGTATGTGAAAAATACGAAAGCATGAGTCTGATGAGGGCTAACCCCAGGCCTAACCTAGACATAACTCTCGTTATCCTCTAAAATATTGATCGAAACCAGGTTTAGTGGGCTGTTTCAATGTGGTACCACATTACTGCGCGATCCGAACCAGAAAAAACCCAGGATCTGTTCAACAAGTATGCGAAAAATGCGAAAGTATGACCCTGATGTGGGCAAATCCCAGACCTATCCCAGACCTAACTTGCATTGTCCTCTAAAATATTGATCGAAACCAGGTTTAATTGACTGTTTCAGTGTGGTACCACATTACTACGTGATCCAATCCAGAAATAGCCCAGGATCTAGCCATGAAGTATGAGAAATATGCGAAAGTATGAGCCGGATGAGGGCAAATCCTAGACCTAACCCAGACCTAAGATGCGTTATCCTCTAAAATATTTATCCAGACCAGGTTTCATTGAACGTTTCAGCGTGGTACCACATTACTACGTGATCCAAACCAGAAAAACCCCAGGATCCGTTCAACAAGTATGAGAAGAATGCGAAAGTATGAGTCTGATGAGTGAAAATCCCGGGCCTAACCTAGACCTAACATGCGTTACCCTCAAAAATATTGATCGAAACCTGGTTTAATCGACTGTTTCAGTGTGGTACCACATTACTATGTGATCCAAACCAGAGATTAACCCAGGATCTGTTCAACGAGTATGTGAAGTGTGCGAAAGTATGGGTCTGATGAGGGCAAATCCAAGACCTATCCCAGTCCTGACATGCGTTATCCTCTAAAATATTTATCAAGACCAGGTTTAATTGATTGTTTCAATGCGGTCCCACATTACTACGTGATCCAACCCAGAAAAAACCCAGGATCCGTTCAACAAGTATGTGAAGAATGCGAAAGTATGAGTCTGATGAGTGAAAATCCCAGACCTAACCTAGACCTAACATGCGTTATCCTCAAAAATATTGATCGAAACCTGGTTTAATCGACTGTCTCAGTGTGGCACCACATTACTATGCGATCTAAATCAGAAGATAACCCAGGATCTGACAAACGAGTATGTGAAGTCTGCGAAAGTATGAGCCTGATGAGAGCAAATCCCAGACCTAACCTAGACCTAACATGAATTATTCTCTAAAATATTGATCGAAACCAGGTTTAATTGACTGTTTCAGTGTGGTACCACATTACTACGTGATCCAAACCAGAAAAAGCCCAGGATCAGTTCAACAAGTATGTGAAAAACGCGATAGTATGAGCCTGATGTGGTCGAATCACAGACCAATGCCAGACCTAACTTGCGTTATCCTCTAAAATATTGATCGAAACCAGGTTTAACTGACTGCATCAGCGTGGTACCACATTACTACGTGATACAATCCAGAAACAGCCCAGGATCTAGCCATGAAGTATGAGAAATATGCGAAAGTATGAGCCTGACGAGGGCAAATCCTAGACTTAACCCAGACCTAACATGCGTTATCCTCTAAAATATTTATCAAGACCAGGTTTAACTGAATGTTTCAGTGTGGTACCACATTACTACGTGATCCATACAAGAAAAAACCCAGGATCTGTTCAACAAGTATGTGAAAAATGCGAAAGCATGAGTCTGATGAGGGCAAATCCCAGGCCTAACCTAGACATAACTTTCGTTATCCTCTAAAATATTGATCGAAACCAGGTTTAGTGGGCTGTTTCAGTGTGGTACCATATTACTGCGCGATCCAAACCAGAAAAAACCCAGGATCTGTTCAACAAGTATGTGAAAAATGCGAGAGTATGACCCTGATGTGGGCAAATCCCAGACCTATCCCAGACCTAACTTGCATTGTCCTCTAAAATATTGATCGAAACCAGGTTTAATTAACTGTTTCAGTGTGTTACCACATTAATACGTGATCCAATCCAGAAATAGCCCAGGATCTAGCCATGAAGTGTGAGAAATATGCGAAAGTATGAGCCTGATGAGGGCAAATCCTAGACCTAACCCAGACCTAACATGAATTATTCTCTAAAATATTGATCGAAACCAGGTTTAATTGACTGTTTCAGTGTGGTACCACATTACTACGTGATCCAATCCAGTAATAGCCCAGGATCTAGCCATCAAGTATGAGAAATATGCGAAAGAATTAGCCTGATGAGGGCAAATCCTAGACCTAACCCAGACCTAACATGCGTTATCCTCTAAAATATTTATCAACACCAGGTTTAATTGATTGTTTCAGTGTGGTACCACATTACTACGTGATCCACACCAGAAAAAACCCAAGATCCGTTCAACTAGTATGTGAAGAATGCGAAAGTATGAGTGTGATGAGTGAAAATCCCAGGCCTAACCTAGACCTAACGTGCGTTATCCTCAAAAATACTGATCGAAACCTGGTTTAATCGACTGTTTCAGTGTGGTACCACAATACTACGTGATGCAATCCAGAAAAAGCCCAGGATCTAGCCATCAAGTATGAGAAATATGCGAAAGAATGAGCCTGATGAGGTCGAATCCCAGACCAATGCCAGACCTAACTTGCGTTATCCTCTAAAATATTGATCGAAACCAGGTTTAATTGACTGTTTCAGCGTGGTACCACATTACTACGTGATCCATACAAGAAAAAACCCAGGATCTGTTCAACAAGTATGTGAAAAACGCGAAAGTATGAGCCTGATGAGGTCGAATCCCAGACCAATGCCAGACCTAACTTGCGTTATCCTCTAAAATATTGATCGAAACCAGGTTTAATTGACTGTTTCAGCGTGGTACCACATTACTACGTGATACAATCCAGAAACAGCCCAGGATCTAGCCATGAAGTATGAGAAATATACGAAAGTATGAGCCTGATGGGGGCAAATCCTAGACCTAACCCAGACCTAACATGCGTTATCCTCTAAAATATTTATCAAGATCAGGTTTAATTGAATGTTTCAGTGTGGTACCACATTACTACGTGAACCAATCCAGAAAAAACCCAGGATCCGTTCAACAAGTATGTGAAGAATGCGAAAGTATGAGTCTGATAAGTGAAAATCCCAGGGCTAACCTAGACCTAACATGCGTTATCCTCTAAAATATTGATCCAAACCAGGTTTAATGGACTGTTTCAGTGTGGTACGACTTTACTACGTGATGCAAAGCAGAAAAAACCCTCGATCAGGTCAACATGTATGTTAAAAATGCGAAAGTATGACCCTGATGAGGGCAAATCCCAGGCCTAACCTAGACCTAACATGCGTTGTCCTCTAAAATATTGATGGACACCAGGTTTAATTGACTGTTTCAGTGTTGTACTTCATTACTACGTGATGCAATCCAGAAAAAGCCCAGGATCTAGCCATGAAGTATGAGAAATATGCGAAAGAATGAGCCTGATGAGAGCAAATCCCAGACCTAACCTAGGCCAAACATGAATTATTCTCTAAAATATTGGTCAAAACCAGTTTTAATTGACTGTTTCAGTGTGGTACCACATTACTACGTGATCCAATCCAGAAATAGCCCAGGATCCAGCCATGAAGTATGAGAAATATGCGAAAGTGGAGCCTGATGAGGGCAAATCCTAGATCTAACCCAAACCTAACATGCGTTATCCTCGAAAATATTTATCAAGACCAGGTTTAATTGAGTGTTTCAGTGTTGTACTTCATTACTACGTGATGCAATCCAGAGAAAGCCCAGGATCTAGCAATCAAGTATGAGAAATATGCGAAAGAATGAGCCTGATGAGAGCAAATCCTAGACCTAACCCAGACCTAACATGCGTTATCCTCTAAAATATTTATCAAGATCAGGTTTAATTGATTGTTTCAGTGTGGTACCACATTACTACGTGATCCACTCCAGAAAAAACCCAGGATCTAGCCGTCAAGTATGAGAAATATGCGAAAGAATGAGCCTGATGAGAGCAAATCCCAGACCTAACCTAGGCCAAACATGAATTATTCTCTAAAATATTGGTCAAAACCAGGTTTAATTGACTGTTTCAGTGTGGTACCACATTACTACGTGATCCAATCCAGAAATAGCCCAGGATCCAGCCATGAAGTATGAGAAATATGCGAAAGTGGAGCCTGATGAGGGCAAATCCTAGATCTAACCCAAACCTAACATGCGTTATCCTCGAAAATATTCATCAAAACCAGGTTTAATTGACTGTTTCAGTGTGGTACCACATTACTACGTGATCCAATCCAGAAATAGCCCAGGATCCGTTCAACAAGTATGAGAAGTATGCGAAAGTATGAGTCTGATGAGGGCTAACCCCAGGCCTAACCTAGACATAACTTTCGTTATCCTCTAAAATATTGATCGAAACCAGGTTTAATTGATTGTTTCAGTGTGGTCCCCCATTACTACGTGATTCAAACCAGAAAAAACCCAGGATCCGTTCAACAAGTATGTGAAGAATGCGAAAGTATGAGTCTGATGAGTGAAAATCCCAGACCTAACCTAGGCCTAACATGGGTTATCCTCTAAAAGATTGATCCAAACAAGGTTTAATGGACTGTTTCAGTGTGGTACCACATTACTACGTGATCCAATCCAGAAATAGCCCAGGATCTAGCCATGAAGTATGAGAAATATGCGAAAGTATGAGCCGGATGAGGGCAAATCCTAGACCTAACCCAGACCTAAGATGCGTTATCCTCTAAAATATTTATCCAGACCAGGTTTCATTGAACGTTTCAGCGTGGTACCACATTACTACGTGATCCAAACCAGAAAAACCCCAGGATCCGTTCAACAAGTATGAGAAGAATGCGAAAGTATGAGTCTGATGAGTGAAAATCCCGGGCCTAACCTAGACCTAACATGCGTTACCCTCAAAAATATTGATCGAATCCTGGTTTAATCGACTGTTTCAGTGTGGTACCACATTACTATGTGATCCAAACCAGAGATTAACCCAGGATCTGTTCAACGAGTATGTGAAGTGTGCGAAAGTATGGGTCTGATGAGGGCAAATCCAAGACCTATCCCAGTCCTGACATGCGTTATCCTCTAAAATATTTATCAAGACCAGGTTTAATTGATTGTTTCAATGCGGTCCCACATTACTACGTGAGCCAACCCAGAAAAAACCCAGGATCCGTTCAACAAGTATGTGAAGAATGCGAAAGTATGAGTCTGATGAGTGAAAATCCCAGACCTAACCTAGACCTAACATGCGGTATCCTCTAAAATATTTATCAAGACCAGGTTTAATTGATTGTTTCAATGCGGTCCCACACTACTACGTGATCCAAACCAGAAAAAACCCAGGATCTGTGCAACAAGTATGTGAAAAACGCGAAAGTATGAGCCTGATGTGGGCAAATCCCAGACCTATCCCAGACCTAACTTGCGTTGTCCTCTAAGATATTGATGGAAACCAGGTTTAATTGACTGTTTCAGTGTTGTACTTCATTACTACGTGATGCAATCCAGAAAAAGCCCAGGATCTAGCCATCAAGTATGAGAAATATGCGAAAGAATGAGCCTGATGAGAGCAAATCCCAGACCTCACCTAGACCTAACATGCGTTATCCTCAAAAATATTGATCGAAACCTGGTTTAATCGACTGTTTCAGTGTGGTACCACATTACTATGCGATCCAAACCAGAAAATAACCCAGGATATGACAAACGAGTATGCGAAGTGTGCGAAAGTATGAGCCTGATGAGAGCAAATCCCAGACCTAACCTAGACCTAACATGAATTATTCTCTAAAATATTGATCGAAACCAGGTTTAATTGACTGTTTCAGTGTGGTACCACATTACTACGTGATCCAAACCAGAAAAAGCCCAGGATCAGTTCAACAAGTATGTGAAAAACGCGAAAGTATGAGCCTGATGAGGTCGAATCCCAGAACAATGCCAGACCTAACTTGTGTTATCCTCTAAAATATTGATCGAAACCAGGTTTAATTGACTGTTTCAGCGTGGTACCACATTACTACGTGATACAATCCAGAAACAGCCCAGGATCTAGCCATGAAGTATGAGAAATATGCGAAAGTATGAGCCTGATGAGGGCAAATCCTAGACTTAACCCAAACCTAACATGCGTTATCCTCTAAAATATTTATCAAGATCAGGTTTAATTGAATGTTTCAGTGTGGTACCATATTACTACGTGAACCAATCCAGAAAAAACCCAGGATCCGTTCAACAAGTATGTGAAGAATGCGAAAGTATGAGTCTGATGAGTGAAAATCCCAGGGCTAACCTAGACCTAACATGCGTTATCCTCTAAAATATTGATCCAAACCAGGTTTAATGGACTGTTTCAGTGTGGTACGACTTTACTACGTGATCCAAAGCAGAAAAAACCCTCGATCAGGTCAACATGTATGTTAAAAATGCGAAAGTATGACCCTGATGAGGGCAAATCCCAGGCCTAACCTAGACCTAACATGCATTGTCCTCTAAAATATTGATCGACACCAGGTTTAATTGACTGTTTCAGTGTGGTCCCACATTACTACGTGATCCAAACCAGAAAAAACCCTGGATGTGTTCAACAAGTATGTGAAGAATACGAAAGTATGAGTCTGATGAGTGAAAATCCCAGGCCTAACCTAGACCTAACATGCGTTATCCTCAAAAATATTGATCGAAACCTGGTTTAATCGACTGTTTCAGTGTGGTACCACATTACTATGCGATCCAAACCAGAAAATAACCCAGGATATGACAAACGAGTATGCGAAGTGTGCGAAAGTATGAGCCTGATGAGAGCAAATCCCAGACCTAACCTAGACCTAACATGAATTATTCTCTAAAATATTGATCGAAACCAGGTTTAATTGACTGTTTCAGTGTGGTACCACATTACTACGTGATCCAAACCAGAAAAAGCCCAGGATCAGTTCAACAAGTATGTGAAAAACGCGAAAGTATGAGCCTGATGAGGTCGAATCCCAGAACAATGCCAGACCTAACTTGCGTTATCCTCTAAAATATTGATCGAAACCAGGTTTAATTGACTGTTTCAGCGTGGTACCACATTACTACGTGATACAATCCAGAAACAGCCCAGGATCTAGCCATGAAGTATGAGAAATATGCGAAAGTATGAGCCTGATGAGGGCAAATCCTAGACTTAACCCAAACCTAACATGCGTTATCCTCTAAAATATTTATCAAGATCAGGTTTAATTGAATGTTTCAGTGTGGTACCACATTACTACGTGAACCAATCCAGAAAAAACCCAGGATCCGTTCAACAAGTATGTGAAGAATGCGAAAGTATGAGTCTGATGAGTGAAAATCCCAGGGCTAACCTAGACCTAACATGCGTTATCCTCTAAAATATTGATCCAAACCAGGTTTAATGGACTGTTTCAGTGTGGTACGACTTTACTACGTGATCCAAAGCAGAAAAAACCCTCGATCAGGTCAACATGTATGTTAAAAATGCGAAAGTATGACCCTGATGAGGGCAAATCCCAGGCCTAACCTAGACCTAACATGCATTGTCCTCTAAAATATTGATCGAAACCAGGTTTAATTGACTGTTTCAGTGTGGTCCCACATTACTACGTGATCCAAACCAGAAAAAACCCTGGATGTGTTCAACAAGTATGTGAAGAATACGAAAGTATGAGTCTGATGAGTGAAAATCCCAGACCTATCCCAGACCTAACATGCGTTATCCTCAAAAATATTTATCAAGACCAGGTTTAACTGACTGTTTCAGTGTGGTCCCACATTACTACGTGATCCATAGCAGAAAAAACCCAGGATCTGTTCAACAAGTATGTGAAAAATGCGAAAGCATGAGTCTGATGAGGGCTAACCCCAGGCCTAACCTAGACATAACTCTCGTTATCCTCTAAAATATTGATCGAAACCAGGTTTAGTGGGCTGTTTCAATGTGGTACCACATTACTGCGCGATCCAAACCAGAAAAAACCCAGGATCTGTTCAACAAGTATGCGAAAAATGCGAAAGTATGACCCTGATGTGGGCAAATCCCAGACCTATCCCAGACCTAACCTAGACCTAACATGCGTTATCCTCAAAAATATTGATCGAAACCTGGTTTAATCGACTGTCTCAGTGTGGCACCACATTACTATGCGATCTAAACCAGAAGATAACCCAGGATCTGACAAACGAGTATGTGAAGTCTGCGAAAGTATGAGCCTGATGAGAGCAAATCCCAGACCTAACCTAGACCTAACATGAATTATTCTCTAAAATATTGATCGAAACCAGGTTTAATTGACTGTTTCAGTGAGGTACCACATTACTACGTGATCCAATCCAGTAATAGCCCAGGATCCAGCCATGAAGTATGAGAAATATACGAAAGTATGAGCCTGATGAGGGCAAATCCTAGACCTAACCCAGACCTAACATGCGTTATCCTCTAAAATATTTATCAACACCAGGTTTAATTGATTGTTTCAGTGTGGTACCACATTACTACGTGATCCACACCAGAAAAAACCCAAGATCCGTTCAACTAGTATGTGAAGAATGCGAAAGTATGAGTGTGATGAGTGAAAATCCCAGGCCTAACCTAGACCTAACGTGCGTTATCCTCAAAAATACTGATCGAAACCTGGTTTAATCGACTGTTTCAGTGTGGTACCACAATACTACGTGATGCAATCCAGAAAAAGCCCAGGATCTAGCCACCAAGTATGAGAAATATACGAAAGTATGAGCCTGATGAGGGCAAATCCTAGACTTAACCCAGACCTAACATGCGTTATCCTCAAAAATATTTATCAAGACCAGGTTTAACTGAATGTTTCAGTGTGGTACCACATTACTACGTGATCCATACAAGAAAAAACCCAGGATCTGTTCAACAAGTATGTGAAAAACGCGAAAGTATGAGCCTGATGAGGTCGAATCCCAGACCAATGCCAGACCTAACTTGCGTTATCCTCTAAAATATTGATCGAAACCAGGTTTAATTGACTGTTTCAGCGTGGTACCACATTACTACGTGATACAATCCAGAAACAGCCCAGGATCTAGCCATGAAGTATGAGAAATATGCGAAAGTTCGAGCCTGATGAGGGCAAATCCTAGACCTAACCCAGACCTAACATGAATTATTCTCTAAAATATTGATCGAAACCAGGTTTAATTGACTGTTTCAGTGTGGTACCACATTACTACGTGATCCAATCCAGTAATAGCCCAGGATCCAGCCATGAAGTATGAGAAATATACGAAAGTATGAGCCTGATGAGGGCAAATCCTAGACCTAACCCAGACCTAACATGCGTTATCCTCTAAAATATTTATCAACACCAGGTTTAATTGATTGTCTCAGTGTGGTACCACATTACTACGTGATCCACACCAGAAAAAACCCAAGATCCGTTCAACTAGTATGTGAAGAATGCGAAAGTATGAGTGTGATGTGTGAAAATCCCAGGCCTAACCTAGACCTAACGTGCGTTATCCTCAAAAATACTGATCGAAACCTGGTTTAATCGACTGTTTCAGTGTGGTACCACAATACTACGTGATGCAATCCAGAAAAAGCCCAGGATCTAGCCATCAAGTATGAGAAATATGCGAAAGAATGAGCCTGATGAGGGCAAATCCTAGACCTAACCCAGACCTAACATGCGTTATCCTCTAAAATATTTATCAACACCAGGTTTAATTGACTGTTTTAGTGTGGTACCACTTTTCTACGTGATCCAAAGCAGAAAAAACCCTCGATCAGGTCAACATGCATGTTAAAACTGCGAAAGTATGACGCTGATGAGGGCAAATCCCAGGCCTAACCTAGACCTAACATGCGTTATCTTCTAAAATATTGAGCGAAACCAGGTTTAATGGACTGTTTCAGTGTGGTACCTCACTACTTCGTGATCCAAACCAGAGAAAACCCAGGATCTGTTCAACAAGTATGCGAAAAGCGCGAAACTGTGAGCCTGAGGAGGGCAAATCTTGGACCTAACACAGACCTAAGATGCGTTATCCTCTAAAATATTTATCCAGACCAGGTTTCATTGAATGTTTCAGTGAGGTACCACATTACTACGTGATCCAATCCAGAAATAGCCCAGGATCCTGCCATGAAGTATGAGAAATATGCGAAGATATGAGCCTTGACGAGGGCAAATCCTAGACCTAACCCAGACCTACCATGCGTTATCCTCTAAAATATTCATCAAGACCAGGTTTAATTGATTGTTTCTGTGTGGTCCCACACTACTACGTGATCCAAACCAGAAAAACCCCAGGATCCGTTCAACAAGTATGAGAAGAATGCGAAAGTATGAGTCTGATGAGTGAAAATCCCGGGCCTAACCTAGACCTAACATGCGTTACCCTCAAAAATATTGATCGAAACCTGGTTTAATCGACTGTTTCAGTGTGGTACCACATTACTACGTGATCCAAACCAGAAAAAGCCCAGGATCAGTTCAACAAGTATGTGAAAAATGCGAAAGTATGAGCCTGATGAGGTCGAATCCCAGACCAATGCCAGACCTAACTTGCGTTATCCTCTAAAATATTGATCGAAACCAGGTTTAATTGACTGTTTCAGCGTGGTACCACATTACTACGTGATACAATCCAGAAACAGCCCAGGATCTAGCCATGAAGTATGAGAAATATGCGAAAGTATGAGCCTGATGAGGGCAAATCCTAGACTTAACCCAAACCTAACATGCGTTATCGTCTAAAATATTTATCAAGATCAGGTTTAATTGAATGTTTCAGTGTGGTACCACATTACTACGTGAACCAATCCAGAAAAAACCCAGGATCTAGCCATCAAGTATGAGAAATAAGCGAAAGAATGAGCCTGATGAGGGCAAATCCTAGACCTAACCCAGACCTAACATGCGTTATCCTCTAAAATATTTATCAACACCAGGTTTAATTGACTGTTTCTGTGTGGTACGACTTTACTACGTGATCCAAAGCAGAAAAAACCCTCGATCAGGTCAACATGTCTGTTAAAAATGCGAAAGTATGACCCTGATGAGGGCAAATCCCAGGCCTAACCTAGACCTAACATGCGTTGTCCTCTAAAATATTGATGGACACCAGGTTTAATTGACTGTTTCAGTGTTGTACTTCATTACTACGTGATGCAATCCAGAAAAAGCCCAGGATCTAGCCATGAAGTATGAGAAATATGCGAAAGAATGAGCCTGATGTGAGCAAATCCCAGACCTAACCTAGGCCAAACATGAATTATTCTCTAAAATATTGATCAAAACCAGGTTTAATTGACTGTTTCAGTGTGGTACCAAATTACTACGTGATCCAATCCAGAAATAGCCCAGGATCCAGCCATGAAGTATGAGAAATATGCGAAAGTGGAGCCTGATGAGGGCAAATCCTAGATCTAACCCAAACCTAACATGCGTTATCCTCTAAAATATTTATCAAGACCAGGTTTAATTGAGTGTTTCAGTGTTGTACTTCATTACTACGTGATGCAATCCAGAGAAAGCCCAGGATCTAGCCATCAAGTATGAGAAATATGCGAAAGAATGAGCCTGATGAGAGCAAATCCTAGACCTAACCCAGACCTAACATGCGTTATCCTCTAAAATATTTATCAAGATCAGGTTTAATTGATTGTTTCAGTGTGGTACCACATTACTACGTGATCCACTCCAGAAAAAACCCAGGATCTAGCCGTCAAGTATGAGAAATATGCGAAAGAATGAGCCTGATGAGAGCAAATCCCTGACCTAACCTAGACCTAACATGAATTTTTCTCTAAAATATTCATCAAAACCAGGTTTAATTGACTGTTTCAGTGTGGTACCACATTATTACGTGATCCAATCCAGAAATAGCCCAGGATCCGTTCAACAAGTATGAGAAGTATGCGAAAGTATGAGTCTGATGAGTGAAAATCCCAGACCTATCCCAGACCTAACTTGCGTTATCCTCTAAAATATCGATCGAAACCAGGTTTAATTGATTGTTTCAGTGTGGTCCCACATTACTACGTGATTCAAACCAGAAAAAACCCAGGATCCGTTCAACAAGTATGTGAAGAATGCGAAAGTATGAGTCTGGTGAGTGAAAATCCCAGACCTAACCTAGGCCTAACATGCGTTATCCTCTAAAAGATTGATCCAAACAAGGTTTAATGGACTGTTTCAGTGTGGTACCACACTACTACGTGATCCAAACCAGAAAAAACCCAGGATCAGTTCAACAAGTATGTGAAAAACGCGAAAGTATGAGCCTGACGAGGGCGAATCCCAGACCTATCCCAGGCCTAACTTGCGTTATCCTCTAAAATATTGATCGAAACCAGGTTTAATTGACTGTCTCAGTTTGGTCCCACATTACTACCTGATCCAAACCAGAAAAAACCCAGGATCCGTTCAACAAGTATGTGAAGAATGCGAAAGTATGAGTCTGATGAGTGTAAATCCCAGGCCTAACCTAGACCTAACATGCGTTATCCTCAAAAATATTGATCGAAACCTGGTTTAATAGACTGTTTCAGTGTGGTACCACATTACTACGTGACCCAAACCAGAAAAAACCCAGGATCTGTTCAACGAGTATGTGAAGTGTGCGAAAGTATGAGTCTGATGAGGGCAAATCCCAGACCTATCCCAGACCTAACATGCGTTATCCTCAAAAATATTTATCAAGACCAGGTTTAACTGAATGTTTCAGTGTGGTCCCACATTACTACGTGATCCATACCAGAAAAAACCCAGGATCTGTTCAACAAGTATGTGAAAAATGCGAAAGCATGAGTCTGATGAGGGCTAACCCCAGGCCTAACCTAGACATAACTTTCGTTATCCTCTAAAATATTGATCGAAACCAGGTTTAGTGGGCTGTTTCAGTGTGGTACCACATTACTGCGCGATCCAAACCAGAAAAAACCCAGGATCTGTTCAACAAGTATGCGAAAAATGCGAAAGTATGACCCTGATGTGGGCAAATCCCAGACCTATCCCAGACCTAACATGCATTGTCCTCTAAAATATTGATCGAAACCAGGTTTAATTGACTGTTTCAATGTGGTACCACATTACTACGTGATCCAATCCAGAAATAGCCCAGGATCGAGCCATGGAGTATGAGAAATATGCGAAAGTATGAGCCTGTGAGGGCAAATCCTAGACCTAACCCAGACCTAAGATGCGTTATCCTCTAAAATATTTATCCAGACCAGGTTTCATTGAACGTTTCAGCGTGGTACCACATTACTACGTGATCCAATCCAGAAATAGCCCAGGATCCTGCCATGAAGTATGAGAAATATGCGAAGGTATGAGCCTTGACGAGGGCAAATCCTAGACCTAACCCAGACCTAACATGCGTTATCCTCTAAAATATTCATCAAGACCAGGTTTAATTGATTGTTTCTGTGTGGTCCCACATTACAACGTGATCCAAACCAGAAAAACCCCAGGATCCGTTCAACAAGTATGAGAAGAATGCGAAAGTATGAGTATGATGAGTGAAAATACCGGGCCTAACCTAGACCTAACATGCGTTACCCTCAAAAATATTGATCGAACCCTGGTTTAATCGACTGTTTCAGTGTGGTACCACATTACTATGTGATCCAAACCAGAGATTAACCCTGGATCTGTTCAACGAGTATGTGAAGTGTGCGAAAGTATGGGTCTGATGAGGGCAAATCCAAGACCTATCCCAGTCCTGACATGCGTTATCCTCTAAAATATTTATCAAGACCAGGTTTAATTGATTGTTTCAATGCGGTCCCACACTACTACGTGATCCAAACCAGAAAAAACCCAGGATCTGTGCAACAAGTATGTGAAAAACGCGAAAGTATGAGCCTGATGTGGGCAAATCCCAGACCTATCCCAGACCTAACTTGCGTTGTCCTCTAAGATATTGATGGAAACCAGGTTTAATTGACTGTTTCAGTGTTGTACTTCATTACTACGTGATGCAATCCAGAAAAAGCCCAGGATCTAGCCATCAAGTATGAGAAATATGCGAAAGAATGAGCCTGATGAGAGCAAATCCCAGACCTCACCTAGACCTAACATGCGTTATCCTCAAAAATATTGATCGAAACCTGGTTTAATCGACTGTTTCAGTATGGTACCACATTACTATGCGATCCAAACCAGAAAATAACCCAGGATATGACAAACGAGTATGCGAAGTGTGCGAAAGTATGAGCCTGATGAGAGCAAATCCCAGACCTAACCTAGACCTAACATGAATTATTCTCTAAAATATTGATCGAAACCAGGTTTAATTGACTGTTTCAGTGTGGTACCACATTACTACGTGATCCAAACCAGAAAAAGCCCAGGATCAGTTCAACAAGTATGTGAAAAACGCGAAAGTATGAGCCTGATGAGTGAAAATCCCAGGCCTAACCTAGACCTAACATGCGTTATCCTCAAAAATATTGATCGAAACCTGGTTTAATCGACTGTTTCAGTGTGGTACCTCATTACTATGTGATCCAAACCAGAAAATAACCCAGGATCTGTTCAACGAGTATGTGAAGTGTGCGAAAGTATGAGTCTGATGAGGGCAAATCCCAGACCTATCCCAGACCTAACATGCGTTATCCTCTAAAATATTTATCAAGACCAGGTTTAATTGATTGTTTCAGTGTGGTCCCACATTACTACGTGATCCAAACCAGAAAAAACCCAGGATCCGTTCAACAAGTATGTGAAGAATGCGAAAGTATGAGTCTGATGAGTGAAAATCCCAGACCTAACCTAGGCCTAACATGTGTTGTCCTCTAAAATATTGATCCAAACAAGGTTTAATGGACTGTTTCAGTGTGGTACCACACTACTACGTGATCCAAACCAGAAAAAACCCAGGATCCGTTCAACAAGTATGTGAAAAATGCGAAAGTATGACCCTGATGTGGGCAAATCCCAGACCTATCCCAGACCTAACATGCATTGTCCTCTAAAATATTGATCGAAACCAGGTTTAATTGACTGTTTCAGTGTGGTACCACATTACTACGTGATCCAATCCAGAAATAGCCCAGGATCGAGCCATGAAGTATGAGAAATATGCGAAAGTATGAGCCTGTGAGGGCAAATCCTAGACCTAACCCAGACCTAAGATGCGTTATCCTCTAAAATATTTATCCAGACCAGGTTTCATTGAACGTTTCAGCGTGGTACCACATTACTACGTGATCCAATCCAGAAATAGCCCAGGATCCTGCCATGAAGTATGAGAAATATGCGAAGGTATGAGCCTTGACGAGGGCAAATCCTAGACCTAACCCAGACCTAACATGCGTTATCCTCTAAAATATTCATCAAGACCAGGTTTAATTGATTGTTTCTGTGTGGTCCCACATTACAACGTGATCCAAACCAGAAAAACCCCAGGATCCGTTCAACAAGTATGAGAAGAATGCGAAAGTATGAGTCTGATGAGTGAAAATCCCGGGCCTAACCTAGACCTAACATGCGTTACCCTCAAAAATATTGATCGAACCCTGGTTTAATCGACTGTTTCAGTGTGGTACCACATTACTATGTGATCCAAACCAGAGATTAACCCTGGATCTGTTCAACGAGTATGTGAAGTGTGCGAAAGTATGGGTCTGATGAGGGCAAATCCAAGACCTATCCCAGTCCTGACATGCGTTATCCTCTAAAATATTTATCAAGACCAGGTTTAATTGATTGTTTCAATGCGGTCCCACATTACTACGTGATCCAAACCAGAAAAAACCCAGGATCCGTTCAACAAGTATGTGAAGAATGCGAAAGTATGAGTCTGATGAGTGAAAATCCCAGACCTAACCTAGACCTAACATGCGTTATCCTCTAAAATATTTATCAAGACCAGGTTTAATTGATTGTTTCAATGCGGTCCCACACTACTACGTGATCCAAACCAGAAAAAACCCAGGATCTGTGCAACAAGTATGTGAAAAACGCGAAAGTATGAGCCTGATGTGGGCAAATCCCAGACCTATCCCAGACCTAACTTGCGTTGTCCTCTAAGATATTGATGGAAACCAGGTTTAATTGACTGTTTCAGTGTTGTACTTCATTACTACGTGATGCAATCCAGAAAAAGCCCAGGATCTAGCCATCAAGTATGAGAAATATGCGAAAGAATGAGCCTGATGAGAGCAAATCCCAGACCTCACCTAGACCTAACATGCGTTATCCTCAAAAATATTGATCGAAACCTGGTTTAATCGACTGTTTCAGTGTGGTACCACACTACTACGTGACCCAAACCAGAAAAAACCCAGGATCTGTTCAACGAGTATGTGAAGTGTGCGAAAGTATGAGTCTGATGAGGGCGAATCCCAGATCTATCCCAGACCTAACATGCGTTATCATCAAAAATATTTATCAAGACCAGGTTTAACTGAATGTTTCAGTGTGGTCCCACATCACTACGTGATCCAAACCAGAAAAAGCCCAGGATCAGTTCAACAAGTATGTGAAAAACGCGAAAGTATGAGCCTGATGAGTGAAAATCCCAGGCCTAACCTAGACCTAACATGCGTTATCCTCAAAAATATTGATCGAAACCTGGTTTAATCGACTGTTTCAGTGTGGTACCTCATTACTATGTGATCCAAACCAGAAAATAACCCAGGATCTGTTCAACGAGTATGTGAAGTGTGCGAAAGTATGAGTCTGATGAGGGCAAATCCCAGACCTATCCCAGACCTAACATGCGTTATCCTCTAAAATATTTATCAAGACCAGGTTTAATTGATTGTTTCAGTGTGGTCCCACATTACTACGTGATCCAAACCAGAAAAAACCCAGGATCCGTTCAACAAGTATGTGAAGAATGCGAAAGTATGAGTCTGATGAGTGAAAATCCCAGACCTAACCTAGGCCTAACATGTGTTGTCCTCTAAAATATTGATCCAAACAAGGTTTAATGGACTGTTTCAGTGTGGTACCACACTACTACGTGATCCAAACCAGAAAAAACCCAGGATCCGTTCAACAAGTATGTGAAGAATGCGAAAGTATGAGTCTGATGAGTGTAAATCTCAGGCCTAACCTAGACCTAACATGCGTTATCCTCAAAAATATTGATCGAAACCTGGTTTAATCGACTGTTTCAGTGTGGTACCACACTACTACGTGACCCAAACCAGAAAAAACCCAGGATCTGTTCAACGAGTATGTGAAGTGTGCGAAAGTATGAGTCTGATGAGGGCGAATCCCAGATCTATCCCAGACCTAACATGCGTTATCATCAAAAATATTTATCAAGACCAGGTTTAACTGAATGTTTCAGTGTGGTCCCACATCACTACGTGATCCATACCAGAAAAAACTCAGGATCTGTTCAACAAGTATGTGAAAAATGCGAAAGCATGAGTCTGATGAGGGCTAATCCCAGGCCTAACCTAGACATAACTTTCGTTATCCTCTAAAATATTGATCGAAACCAGGTTTAGTGGGCTGTTTCAGTGTGGTACCACATTACTGCCCGATCCAAACCAGAAAAAACCCAGGATCTGTCCAACAAGTATGCGAAAAATGCGAAAGTATGACACTGATGTGGGCAAATCCCAGACCTATCCCAGACCTAACTTGCATTGTCCTCTAAAATATTGATCGAAACCAGGTTTAATTGACTGTTTCAGTGTGGTACCACATTACTACGTGCTCCAATCCAGAAATAGCCCTGGATCTAGCCATGAAGTATGAGAAATATGCGAAAGTATGAGCCTGATGAGGGCAAATCCTAGACCTAACCCAGGCCTAACATGCGTTATCATCTAAAATATTTATCAAGACCTGGATTAATTGATTGTTTCAGTGTGGTACCACAATACTACGTGAACCATACCAGAAAATACCCAGGATCCGATCAACAGGTATCTGAAGAATGCGAAAGTATGAGTCTGATGAGTGAAAATCTCAGGGCTAACCTAGACCTAACATGCATTATCCTCTAAAATATTGATCCAATCCAGGTTTAGTGGACTGTTTCAGTGTGGTACCACTGTACTATGTGATCCAGAGCAGAAAAAACCCTCGATCAGGTCAACATGTATGTTAGAACTGCGAAAGTATGACCCTGATGAGGGCAAATCCCAGGCCTAAACCAGACCTAACATGCGTTATCCTCAAAAATATTTATCAAGACCAGGTTTAACTGAATGTTTCAGTATGGTACCACATTACTACGTGAACCATACCAGAAAAAACCCAAGATCCGTTCAACAGGTATCTGAAGAATGCGAAAGTATGAGTCTGATGAGTGAAAATCTCAGGACTAACCCAGACCTAACATGCATTATCCTCTAAAATATTGATCCAAACCAGGTTCAGTGGACTGTTTCAGTGTGGTACCACTTTACTACGTGATCCAAAGCAGAAAAAACCCTCGATCAGGTCAACATGTATGTTAGAACTGCGAAAGTATGACCCTGATGAGGGCAAATCCCAGGCCTAATCCAGACCTAACATGCGTTATCTTCTAAAATATTTATCAAGACCAGGTTTAATTGATTGTTTTGAGTGTGGTCCCACATTACTACGTGATCCAAACCAGAAAAAACCCAGGATCCGTTCAACAAGTATGTGAAGAATGCGAAAGAATGAGTCTGATGAGTGAAAATCCCAGGCCCAATCTAGACCTAACATGCGTTATCCTCAAAAATATTGATCGAAACCTGGTTTAATCGACTGTTTCAGTGTGGTACCATATTACTATGTGATCCAAACCAGAAAATAGCCCAGGATCTATCCATGAAGTATAAGAAATATGCGAAAGTATGAGCCTGACGAGGGCAAATCCTAGACCTAACCCAGACCTAACATGCGTTATACTCAAAAATATTTATCAAGACCAGGTTTAACTGAATGTTTCTGTATGGTACCACATTACTACGTGATCCATACCAGAAAAAACCCAGGATCTGTTCAACAAGTATGTGAAAAATGCGAAAGCATGAGTCTGATGAGGGCAAATCCCAGACCTATCCCAGACCTAACTTGCGTTATCCTCTAAAATATTGATCGAAACAAGGTTTAATTGACTGTTTCAGCGTGGTACCACATTACTACGTGATACAATCCAGAAACAGCCCAGGATCTAGCCATGAAGTATGAGTAATATGCGAAAGTATGAGCCTGATGTGGGCAAATCCTAGACCTAACCCAAACCTAACATGCGTTATCCTCTAAAATATTTATCAAGACCAGGTTTATTTGAATGTTTCAGTGTGGTACCACATTACTACGTGATCCAAACCAGAAAAAACCCAGGATCCGTTCAACAAGTATGTGAAAAACGCGAACGTATGAGTCTGATGAGGGCAAATCCCAGACCTATCCCAGACCTAACTTGCGTTGTCCTTTAAGATAATGATGGAAACCAGGTTTAATTGACTGTTTCAGTGTTGTACTTCATTACTACGTGATGCAATCCAGAAAAAGCCCAGGATCTAGCCATCAAGTTTGAGAAATATGCGAAAGTATGAGCCTGATGAGGGCAAATCCTAGACCTAACCCAGACCTAACATGCGTTATCCTCTAAACTATTTATCAAGACCAGGTTTAACTGAATGTTTCAGTGTGGTCTCACATTACTATGTGATCCATACCAGAAAAAACCCAGGATCTGTTCAACAAGTATGTGAAAAATGCGAAAGCATGAGTCTGATGAGGGCAAATCCCAGGCCTAACATAGACCTAACATGCATTATCCTCTAAAATATTGATCCAAACCAGGTTTAGTGGACTGTTTCAGTGTGGTACCACTTTACTACGTGTTCCAAAGCAGAAAAAACCCTCGATCAGGTCAACATGTATGTTAGAACTGCGAAAGTATGACCCTGATGAGGGCAAATCCCACGCCTAACCTAGACCCAACATGAATTATTCTCTAAAATATTTATCGAAACCAGGTTTAATTGACTGTTTCAGTGTTGTACTTCATTACTACGTGATGCAATCCAGAAAAAGCCCAGGATCTAGCCATCAAGTATAAGAAATATGCGAAAGAATGAGCCTGATGAGAGTAAATCCCAGACCTAACCCAGACCTAACATGAATTATTCTCTAAAATATTGATCCAACCCAGGTTTAGTGGACTGTTTCAGTGTGGTACCACATTACTACGTGATCCAATCCAGAAATAGCCCAGGATCTAGCCATGAGATATGAGAAATATGCGAAAGAATGAGCCTGATGAGAGCAAATCCCAGACCTAACCCAGACCTAACATGAATTATCCTCAAAAATATTGGTCGAAACCTGGGCTAATCGACTGTTTCAGTGTGGTACCACAATACTACGCGATGCAATCCAGAAAAAGCCCAGGATCTAGCCATCAAGTATGAGAAATATGCGAAAGAATGAGCCTGATGAGGGCAAATCCTAGACCTATCCCAGGCCTAACTTGCGTTATCCTCTAAAATATTGATCGAAACCAGGTTTAATGGACTGTTTCAGTGTGGTACCTCACTACTTCGTGATCCAAACCAGAGGAAACCCAGGATCTGTTCAACAAGTATGCGAAAAACGCGAAACTGTGAGCCTGAGGAGGGCAAATCTTAGACCTAACACAGACCTAAGATGCGTTATCCTCTAAAATATTTATCCAGACCAGGTTTCATTGAATGTTTCAGTGTGGTACCACATTACTACGTGATCCAATCTAGAAATAGCCCAGGATCTAGCCATGAAGTGTGAGAAATATGCGAAAGTACGAGCCTGATGAGGGCAAATCCTAGACCTAACCCAAACCTAACATGCGTTATCCTCTAAAATATTTATCAAGACCACGTTTAATTGAATGTTTCAGTGTGGTACCACATTACTATGTGAACCAAACCAGAAAAAACCCAGGATCTGTTAAACGAGTACGTGAAGTGTGCGAAAGTATGAGCCTGAAGAGGGCGAATCCCAGACCTAACCTAGACATAACTTTCGTTATCCTCTAAAATATTGATCGAAACCAGGTTTAGTGGGCTGTTTCAGTATGGTACCACATTACTGCGCGATCCAAACCAGAAAAAACCCAGGATCTGTTCAACAAGTATGTGAAAAATGCGAAAGTATGACCCTGATGTGGGCAAATCCCAGACCTATCCCAGACCTAACTTGCATTGTCCACTAAAATATTGATCGAATCCAGGTTTAATTGACTGTTTCAGTGTGGTACCACATTACTACGTGATCCAATCCAGAAATAGCCCAGGATCTAGCCATGAAGTATGAGACATATGCGAAAGTATGAGCCTGATGAGGGAAAATCCTAGACCTAACCCAGACCTAACATGCGTTATCATCTAATATATTTACCAAGACCTGGTTTAATTGATTGTTTCAGTGTGGTACCACATTACTACGTGAACCATACCAGAAAAAACCCCGGATCCGTTCAACAAGTATCTGAAGAATGCGAAAGTATGAGTCTGATGAGTGAAAATCTCAGGGCTAACCTAGACCTAACATGCATTATCCTCTAAAATATTGATCCAAACCAGGTTTAGTGGACTGTTTCAGTGTGGTACCACTTTACTACGTGTTCCAAAGCAGAAAAAACCCTCGATCAGGTCAACATGTATGTTAGAACTGCGAAAGTATGACCCTGATGAGGGCAAATCCCACGCCTAACCTAGACCCAACATGAATTATTCTCTAAAATATTTATCGAAACCAGGTTTAATTGACTGTTTCAGTGTTGTACTTCATTACTACGTGATGCAATCCAGAAAAAGCCCAGGATCTAGCCATCAAGTATAAGAAATATGCGAAAGAATGAGCCTGATGAGAGCAAATCCCAGACCTAACCCAGACCTAACATGAATTATTCTCTAAAATATTGATCGAAACCAGGTTTAATTGACTGTTTCAGTGTGGTACCACATTACTACGTGATCCAAGCCAGTAATAGCCCAGGATCCAGCCATGAAGTATGAGAAATATGCGAAAGTATGAGCCTGATGAGGGCAAATCCTAGACCTAACCCAGACCTAACATGCGTTATCATCTAAAATATTTATCAAGACCTGGTTTAAATGATTGTTTCAGTGTGGTACCACATTACTACGTGAACCATACCAGAAAAAACCCAGGATCCGTTCAACAGGTATCTGTAGAATGCGAAAGTATGAGTCTGATGAGTGAAAAACTCAGGGCTAACCTAGACCTAACATGCATTATCCTCTAAAATATTGGTCGAAACCTGGGTTAATCGACTGTTTCAGTGTGGTACCACAATACTACGTGATGCAATCCAGAAAAAGCCCAGGATCTAGCCATCAAGTATGAGAAATATGCGAAAGAATGAGCCTGATGAGGGCAAATCCTAGACCTATCCCAGGCCTAACTTGCGTTATCCTCTAAAATATTGATCGAAACCAGGTTTAATTGACTGTTTTAGTGTGGTACCACTTTACTACGTGATCCAAAGCTGAAAAAACCCTCGATCAGGTCAACATGCATGTTAAAACTGCGAAAGTATGAGCCTGATGAGGGCAAATCCTAGACCTAACCCAAACCTAACATGCGTTATCCTCTAAAATATTGATCCAAACCGGGTTTAATGGACTGCTTCAGTGTGGTACCACTTTACTACGTGATGCAATCCAGAAAAAGCCCAGGATCAGTTCAACAAGTATGTGAAAAACGCGAAAGTATGAGCCTGATGAGGTCGAATCCCAGACCAATGCCAGACCTAACTTGCGTTATCCTCTAAAATATTGATCGAAACCAGGTTTAATTGACTGTTTCAGCGTGGTACCACATTACTACGTGATACAATCCAGAAACAGCCCAGGATCTAGCCATGAAGTATGAGAAATATGCGAAAGTATGAGCCTGATGAGGGCAAATCCTAGACTTAACCCAAACCTAACATGCGTTATCCTCTAAAATATTTATCAAGATCAGGTTTAATTGAATGTTTCAGTGTGGTACCACATTACTACGTGAACCAATCCAGAAAAAACCCAGGATCCGTTCAACAAGTATGTGAAGAATGCGAAAGTATGAGTCTGATAAGTGAAAATCCCAGGGCTAACCTAGACCTAACATGCGTTATCCTCTAAAATATTGATCCAAACCAGGTTTAATGGACTGTTTCAGTGTGGTACGACTTTACTACGTGATGCAAAGCAGAAAAAACCCTCGATCAGGTCAACATGTATGTTAAAAATGCGAAAGTATGACCCTGATGAGGGCAAATCCCAGGCCTAACCTAGACCTAACATGCGTTGTCCTCTAAAATATTGATGGACACCAGGTTTAATTGACTGTTTCAGTGTTGTACTTCATTACTACGTGATGCAATCCAGAAAAAGCCCAGGATCTAGCCATGAAGTATGAGAAATATGCGAAAGAATGAGCCTGATGAGAGCAAATCCCAGACCTAACCTAGGCCAAACATGAATTATTCTCTAAAATATTGGTCAAAACCAGGTTTAATTGACTGTTTCAGTGTGGTACCACATTACTACGTGATCCAATCCAGAAATAGCCCAGGATCCAGCCATGAAGTATGAGAAATATGCGAAAGTGGAGCCTGATGAGGGCAAATCCTAGATCTAACCCAAACCTAACATGCGTTATCCTCGAAAATATTCATCAAAACCAGGTTTAATTGACTGTTTCAGTGTGGTACCACATTACTACGTGATCCAATCCAGAAATAGCCCAGGATCCGTTCAACAAGTATGAGAAGTATGCGAAAGTATGAGTCTGATGAGGGCTAACCCCAGGCCTAACCTAGACATAACTTTCGTTATCCTCTAAAATATTGATCGAAACCAGGATTAATTGATTGTTTCAGTGTGGTCCCACATTACTACGTGATTCAAACCAGAAAAAACCCAGGATCCGTTCAACAAGTATGTGAAGAATGCGAAAGTATGAGTCTGATGAGTGAAAATCCCAGACCTAACCTAGGCCTAACATGCGTTATCCTCTAAAAGATTGATCCAAACAAGGTTTAATGGACTGTTTCAGTGTGGTACCACACTACTACGTGATCCAAACCAGAAAAAACCCAGGATCAGTTCAACAAGTATGTGAAAAACGCGAAAGTATGAGCCTGACGAGGGCGAATCCCAGACCTATCCCAGACCTAACTTGCGTTATCCTCTAAAATATTGATCGAAACCAGGTTTAATTGACTGTCTCAGTTTGGTCCCACATTACTACCTGATCCAAACCAGAAAAAACCCAGGATCCGTTCAACAAGTATGTGAAGAATGCGAAAGTATGAGTCTGATGAGTGTAAACCCCAGGCCTAACCTAGACCTAACATGCGTTATCCTCAAAAATATTGATCGAAACCTGGTTTAATAGACTGTTTCAGTGTGGTACCACATTACTACGTGACCCAAACCAGAAAAAACCCAGGATCTGTTCAACGAGTATGTGAAGTGTGCGTAAGTATGAGTCTGATGAGGGCAAATCCCAGACCTATCCCAGACCTAACATGCGTTATCCTCAAAAATATTTATCAAGACCAGGTTTAACTGACTGTTTCAGTGTGGTCCCACATTACTACGTGATCCATAGCAGAAAAAACCCAGGATCTGTTCAACAAGTATGTGAAAAATGCGAAAGCATGAGTCTGATGAGGGCTAACCCCAGGCCTAACCTAGACATAACTCTCGTTATCCTCTAAAATATTGATCGAAACCAGGTTTACTGGGCTGTTTCAATGTGGTACCACATTACAGCGCGATCCAAACCAGAAAAAACCCAGGATCTGTTCAACAAGTATGCGAAAAATGCGAAAGTATGACCCTGATGTGGGCAAATCCCAGACCTATCCCAGACCTAACTTGCATTGTCCTCTAAAATATTGATCGAAACCAGGTTTAATTGACTGTTTCAGTGTGGTACCACATTACTACGTGATCCAATCCAGAAATAGCCCAGGATCTAGCCATGAAGTATGAGAAATATGCGAAAGTATGAGCCGGATGAGGGCAAATCCTAGACCTAACCCAGACCTAAGATGCGTTATCCTCTAAAATATTTATCCAGACCAGGTTTCATTGAACGTTTCAGCGTGGTACCACATTACTACGTGATCCAAACCAGAAAAACCCCAGGATCCGTTCAACAAGTATGAGAAGAATGCGAAAGTATGAGTCTGATGAGTGAAAATCCCGGGCCTAACCTAGACCTAACATGCGTTACCCTCAAAAATATTGATCGAAACCTGGTTTAATCGACTGTTTCAGTGTGGTACCACATTACTATGTGATCCAAACCAGAGATTAACCCAGGATCTGTTCAACGAGTATGTGAAGTGTGCGAAAGTATGGGTCTGATGAGGGCAAATCCAAGACCTATCCCAGTCCTGACATGCGTTATCCTCTAAAATATTTATCAAGACCAGGTTTAATTGATTGTTTCAATGCGGTCCCACATTACTACGTGATCCAACCCAGAAAAAACCCAGGATCCGTTCAACAAGTATGTGAAGAATGCGAAAGTATGAGTCTGATGAGTGAAAATCCCAGACCTAACCTAGACCTAACATGCGTTATCCTCTAAAATATTTATCAAGACCAGGTTTAATTGATTGTTTCAATGCGGTCCCACACTACTACGTGATCCAAACCAGAAAAAACCCAGGATCTGTGCAACAAGTATGTGAAAAACGCGAAAGTATGAGCCTGATGTGGGCAAATCCCAGACCTATCCCAGACCTAACTTGCGTTGTCCTCTAAGATATTGATGGAAACCAGGTTTAATTGACTGTTTCAGTGTTGTACTTCATTACTACGTGATGCAATCCAGAAAAAGCCCAGGATCTAGCCATCAAGTATGAGAAATATGCGAAAGAATGAGCCTGATGAGAGCAAATCCCAGACCTCACCTAGACCTAACATGCGTTATCCTCAAAAATATTGATCGAAACCTGGTTTAATCGACTGTTTCAGTGTGGTACCACATTACTATGCGATCCAAACCAGAAAATAACCCAGGATATGACAAACGAGTATGCGAAGTGTGCGAAAGTATGAGCCTGATGAGGTCGAATCCCAGAACAATGACAGACCTAACTTGCGTTATCCTCTAAAATATTGATCGAAACCAGGTTTAATTGACTGTTTCAGCGTGGTACCACATTACTACGTGATACAATCCAGAAACAGCCCAGGATCTAGCCATGAAGTATGAGAAATATGCGAAAGTATGAGCCTGATGAGGGCAAATCCTAGACTTAACCCAAACCTAACATGCGTTATCCTCTAAAATATTTATCAAGATCAGGTTTAATTGAATGTTTCAGTGAGGTACCACATTACTACGTGAACCAATCCAGAAAAAACCCAGGATCCGTTCAACAAGTATGTGAAGTATGCGAAAGTATGAGTCTGATGAGTGAAAATCCCAGGGCTAACCTAGACCTAACATGCGTTATCCTCTAAAATATTGATCCAAACCAGGTTTAATGGACTGTTTCAGTGTGGTACGACTTTACTACGTGATCCAAAGCAGAAAAAACCCTCGATCAGGTCAACATGTATGTTAAAAATGCGAAAGTATGACCCTGATGAGGGCAAATCCCAGGCCTAACCTAGACCTAACATGCATTGTCCTCTAAAATATTGATCGAAACCAGGTTTAATTGACTGTTTCAGTGTGGTCCCACATTACTACGTGATCCAAACCAGAAAAAACCCTGGATGTGTTCAACAAGTATGTGAAGAATACGAAAGTATGAGTCTGATGAGTGAAAATCCCAGGCCTAACCTAGACCTAACATGCGTTATCCTCAAAAATATTGATCGAAACCTGGTTTAATCGACTGTCTCAGTGTGGCACCACATTACTATGCGATCTAAACCAGAAGATAACCCAGGATCTGACAAACGAGTATGTGAAGTCTGCGAAAGTATGAGCCTGATGAGAGCAAATCCCAGACCTAACCTAGACCTAACATGAATTATTCTCTAAAATATTGATCGAAACCAGGTTTAATTGACTGTTTCAGTGAGGTACCACATTACTACGTGATCCAATCCAGTAATAGCCCAGGATCCAGCCATGAAGTATGAGAAATATACGAAAGTATGAGCCTGATGAGGGCAAATCCTAGACCTAACCCAGACCTAACATGCGTTATCCTCTAAAATATTTATCAACACCAGGTTTAATTGATTGTTTCAGTGTGGTACCACATTTCTACGTGATCCACACCAGAAAAAACCCAAGATCCGTTCAACTAGTATGTGAAGAATGCGAAAGTATGAGTGTGATGAGTGAAAATCCCAGGCCTAACCTAGACCTAACGTGCGTTATCCTCAAAAATACTGATCGAAACCTGGTTTAATCGACTGTTTCAGTGTGGTACCACAATACTACGTGATGCAATCCAGAAAAAGCCCAGGATCTAGCCATCAAGTATGAGAAATATACGAAAGTATGAGCCTGATGAGGGCAAATCCTAGACTTAACCCAGACCTAACATGCGTTATCCTCAAAAATATTTATCAAGACCAGGTTTAACTGAATGTTTCAGTGTGGTACCACATTACTACGTGATCCATACAAGAAAAAACCCAGGATCTGTTCAACAAGTATGTGAAAAACGCGAAAGTATGAGCCTGATGAGGTCGAATCCCAGACCAATGCCAGACCTAACTTGCGTTATCCTCTAAAATATTGATCGAAACCAGGTTTAATTGACTGTTTCAGCGTGGTACCACATTACTACGTGATACAATCCAGAAACAGCCCAGGATCTAGCCATGAAGTATGAGAAATATGCGAAAGTATGAGCCTGATGAGGGCAAATCCTAGACCTAACCCAGACCTAACATGAATTATTCTCTAAAATATTGATCGAAACCAGGTTTAATTGACTGTTTCAGTGTGGTACCACATTACTACGTGATCCAATCCAGTAATAGCCCAGGATCCAGCCATGAAGTATGAGAAATATACGAAAGTATGAGCCTGATGAGGGCAAATCCTAGACCTAACCCAGACCTAACATGCGTTATCCTCTAAAATATTTATCAACACCAGGTTTAATTGATTGTTTCAGTGTGGTACCACATTACTACGTGATCCACACCAGAAAAAACCCAAGATCCGTTCAACTAGTATGTGAAGAATGCGAAAGTATGAGTGTGATGGGTGGAAATCCCAGGCCTAACCTAGACCTAACGTGCGTTATCCTCAAAAATACTGATCGAAACCTGGTTTAATCGACTGTTTCAGTGTGGTACCACAATACTACGTGATGCAATCCAGAAAAAGCCCAGGATCTAGCCATCAAGTATGAGAAATATGCGAAAGAATGAGCCTGATGAGGGCAAATCCTAGACCTAACCCAGACCTAACATGCGTTATCCCCTAAAATATTTATCAACACCAGGTTTAATTGATTGTTTCAGTGTGGTACCACATTACTACGTGATCCAAAGCAGAAAAAACCCTCGATCAGGTCAACATGCATGTTAAAACTGCGAAAGTATGACCCTGATGAGGGCAAATCCCAGGCCTAACCTAGACCTAACATGCGTTATCTTCTAAAATATTGAGCGAAACCAGGTTTAATGGACTGTTTCAGTGTGGTACCTCACTACTTCGTGATCCAAACCAGAGAAAACCCAGGATCTGTTCAACAAGTATGCGAAAAGCGCGAAACTGTGAGCCTGAGGAGGGCAAATCTTGAACCTAACACAGACCTAAGATGCGTTATCCTCTAAAATATTTATCCAGACCAGGTTTCATTGAATGTTTCAGTGAGGTACCACATTACTACGTGATCCAATCCAGAAATAGCCCAGGATCCTGCCATGAAGTATGAGAAATATGCGAAGATATGAGCCTTGACGAGGGCAAATCCTAGACCTAACCCAGACCTAACATGCGTTATCCTCTAAAATATTTATCAACACCAGGTTTAATTGATTGTTTCAGTGTGGTACCACATTACTACGTGATCCACACCAGAAAAAACCCAAGATCCGTTCAACTAGTATGTGAAGAATGCGAAAGTATGAGTGTGATGGGTGGAAATCCCAGGCCTAACCTAGACCTAACGTGCGTTATCCTCAAAAATACTGATCGAAACCTGGTTTAATCGACTGTTTCAGTGTGGTACCACAATACTACGTGATGCAATCCAGAAAAAGCCCAGGATCTAGCCATCAAGTATGAGAAATATGCGAAAGAATGAGCCTGATGAGGGCAAATCCTAGACCTAACCCAGACCTAACATGCGTTATCCTCTAAAATATTTATCAACACCAGGTTTAATTGATTGTTTCAGTGTGGTACCACATTACTACGTGATCCAAAGCAGAAAAAACCCTCGATCAGGTCAACATGCATGTTAAAACTGCGAAAGTATGACCCTGATGAGGGCAAATCCCAGGCCTAACCTAGACCTAACATGCGTTATCTTCTAAAATATTGAGCGAAACCAGGTTTAATGGACTGTTTCAGTGTGGTACCTCACTACTTCGTGATCCAAACCAGAGAAAACCCAGGACCTGTTCAACAAGTATGCGAAAAGCGCGAAACTGTGAGCCTGAGGAGGGCAAATCTTGAACCTAACACAGACCTAAGATGCGTTATCCTCTAAAATATTTATCCAGACCAGGTTTCATTGAATGTTTCAGTGAGGTACCACATTACTACGTGATCCAATCCAGAAATAGCCCAGGATCCTGCCATGAAGTATGAGAAATATGCGAAGATATGAGCCTTGACGAGGGCAAATCCTAGACCTAACCCAGACCTAACATGCGTTATCCTCTAAAATATTCATCAAGACCAGGTTTAATTGACTGTTTCTGTGTGGTCCCACACTACTACGTGATCCAAACCAGAAAAACCCCAGGATCCGTTCAACAAGTATGAGAAGAATGCGAAAGTATGAGTCTGATGAGTGAAAATCCCGGGCCTAACCTAGACCTAACATGCGTTACCCTCAAAAATATTGATCGAAACCTGGTTTAATCGACTGTTTCAGTGTGGTACCACATTACTACGTGATCCAAACCAGAAAAAGCCCAGGATCAGTTCAACAAGAATGTGAAAAATGCGAAAGTATGAGCCTGATGAGGTCGAATCCCAGACCAATGCCAGACCTAACTTGCGTTATCCTCTAAAATATTGATCGAAACCAGGTTTAATTGACTGTTTCAGCGTGGTACCACATTACTACGTGATACAATCCAGAAACAGCCCAGGATCTAGCCATGAAGTATGAGAAATATGCGAAAGTATGAGCCTGATGAGGGCAAATCCTAGACTTAACCCAAACCTAACATGCGTTATCGTCTAAAATATTTATCAAGATCAGGTTTAATTGAATGTTTCAGTGTGGTACCACATTACTACGTGAACCAATCCAGAAAAAACCCAGGATCTAGCCATCAAGTATGAGAAATAAGCGAAAGAATGAGCCTGATGAGGGCAAATCCTAGACCTAACCCAGACCTAACATGCGTTATCCTCTAAAATATTTATCAACACCAGGTTTAATTGACTGTTTCAGTGTGGTACGACTTTACTACGTGATCCAAAGCAGAAAAAACCCTCGATCAGGTCAACATGTCTGTTAAAAATGCGAAAGTATGACCCTGATGAGGGCAAATCCCAGGCCTAACCTAGACCTAACATGCGTTGTCCTCTAAAATATTGATGGACACCAGGTTTAATTGACTGTTTCAGTGTTGTACTTCATTACTACGTGATGCAATCCAGAGAAAGCCCAGGATCTAGCCATCAAGTATGAGAAATATGCGAAAGAATGAGCCTGATGAGAGCAAATCCTAGACCTAACCCAGACCTAACATGCGTTATCCTCTAAAATATTTATCAAGATCAGGTTTAATTGATTGTTTCAGTGTGGTACCACATTACTACGTGATCCACTCCAGAAAAAACCCAGGATCTAGCCGTCAAGTATGAGAAATATGCGAAAGAATGAGCCTGATGAGAGCAAATCCCTGACCTAACCTAGACCTAACATGAATTTTTCTCTAAAATATTCATCAAAACCAGGTTTAATTGACTGTTTCAGTGTGGTACCACATTATTACGTGATCCAATCCAGAAATAGCCCAGGATCCGTTCAACAAGTATGAGAAGTATGCGAAAGTATGAGTCTGATGAGTGAAAATCCCAGACCTATCCCAGACCTAACTTGCGTTATCCTCTAAAATATCGATCGAAACCAGGTTTAATTGATTGTTTCAGTGTGGTCCCACATTACTACGTGATTCAAACCAGAAAAAACCCAGGATCCGTTCAACAAGTATGTGAAGAATGCGAAAGTATGAGTCTGGTGAGTGAAAATCCCAGACCTAACCTAGGCCTAACATACGTTATCCTCTAAAAGATTGATCCAAACAAGGTTTAATGGACTGTTTCAGTGTGGTACCACACTACTACGTGATCCAAACCAGAAAAAACCCAGGATCAGTTCAACAAGTATGTGAAAAACGCGAAAGTATGAGCCTGACGAGGGCGAATCCCAGACCTATCCCAGACCTAACTTGCGTTATCCTCTAAAATATTGATCGAAACCAGGTTTAATTGACTGTCTCAGTTTGGTCCCACATTACTACCTGATCCAAACCAGAAAAAACCCAGGATCCGTTCAACAAGTATGTGAAGAATGCGAAAGTATGAGTCTGATGAGTGTAAATCCCAGGCCTAACCTAGACCTAACATGCGTTATCCTCAAAAATATTGATCGAAACCTGGTTTAATAGACTGTTTCAGTGTGGTACCACATTACTACGTGACCCAAACCAGAAAAAACCCAGGATCTGTTCAACGAGTATGTGAAGTGTGCGAAAGTATGAGTCTGATGAGGGCAAATCCCAGACCTATCCCAGACCTAAAATGCGTTATCCTCAAAAATATTTATCAAGACCAGGTTTAACTGAATGTTTCAGTGTGGTCCCACATTACTACGTGATCCATACCAGAAAAAACCCAGGATCTGTTCAACAAGTATGTGAAAAATGCGAAAGCATGAGTCTGATGAGGGCTAACCCCAGGCCTAACCTAGACATAACTTTCGTTATCCTCTAAAATATTGACCGAAACCAGGTTTAGTGGGCTGTTTCAGTGTGGTACCACATTACTGCGCGATCCAAACCAGAAAAAACCCAGGATCTGTTCAACAAGTATGCGAAAAATGCGAAAGTATGACCCTGATGTGGGCAAATCCCAGACCTATCCCAGACCTAACATGCATTGTCCTCTAAAATATTGATCGAAACCAGGTTTAATTGACTGTTTCAGTGTGGTACCACATTACTACGTGATCCAATCCAGAAATAGCCCAGGATCGAGCCATGAAGTATGAGAAATATGCGAAAGTATGAGCCTGTGAGGGCAAATCCTAGACCTAACCCAGACCTAAGATGCGTTATCCTCTAAAATATTTATCCAGACCAGGTTTCATTGAACGTTTCAGCGTGGTACCACATTACTACGTGATCCAATCCAGAAATTGCCCAGGATCCTGCCATGAAGTATGAGAAATATGCGAAGGTATGAGCCTTGACGAGGGCAAATCCTAGACCTAACCCAGACCTAACATGCGTTATCCTCTAAAATATTCATCAAGACCAGGTTTAATTGATTGTTTCTGTGTGGTCCCACATTACTACGTGATCCAAACCAGAAAAACCCCAGGATCCGTTCAACAAGTATGAGAAGAATGCGAAAGTATGAGTCTGATGAGTGAAAATCCCGGGCCTAACCTAGACCTAACATGCGTTACCCTCAAAAATATTGATCGAAACCTGGTTTAATCGACTGTTTCAGTGTGGTACCACATTACTATGTGATCCAAACCAGAGATTAACCCTGGATCTGTTCAACGAGTATGTGAAGTGTGCGAAAGTATGGGTCTGATGAGGGCAAATCCAAGACCTATCCCAGTCCTGACATGCGTTATCCTCTAAAATATTTATCAAGACCAGGTTTAATTGATTGTTTCAATGCGGTCCCACATTACTACGTGATCCAAACCAGAAAAAACCCAGGATCCGTTCAACAAGTATGTGAAGAATGCGAAAGTATGAGTCTGATGAGTGAAAATCCCAGACCTAACCTAGACCTAACATGCGTTATCCTCTAAAATATTTATCAAGACCAGGTTTAATTGATTGTTTCAATGCGGTCCCACACTACTACGTGATCCAAACCAGAAAAAACCCAGGATCTGTGCAACAAGTATGTGAAAAACGCGAAAGTATGAGCCTGATGTGGGCAAATCCCAGACCTATCCCAGACCTAACTTGCGTTGTCCTCTAAGATATTGATGGAAACCAGGTTTAATTGACTGTTTCAGTGTTGTACTTCATTACTACGTGATGCAATCCAGAAAAAGCCCAGGATCTAGCCATCAAGTATGAGAAATATGCGAAAGAATGAGCCTGATGAGAGCAAATCCCAGACCTCACCTAGACCTAACATGCGTTATCCTCAAAAATATTGATCGAAACCTGGTTTAATCGACTGTTTCAGTGTGGTACCTCATTACTATGCGATCCAAACCAGAAAATAACCCAGGATATGACAAACGAGTATGCGAAGTGTGCGAAAGTATGAGCCTGATGAGAGCAAATCCCAGACCTAACCTAGACCTAACATGAATTATTCTCTAAAATATTGATCGAAACCAGGTTTAATTGACTGTTTCAGTGTGGTACCACATTACTACGTGATCCAAACCAGAAAAAGCCCAGGATCAGTTCAACAAGTATGTGAAAAACGCGAAAGTATGAGCCTGATGAGTGAAAATCCCAGGCCTAACCTAGACCTAACATGCGTTATCCTCAAAAATATTGATCGAAACCTGGTTTAATCGACTGTTTCAGTGTGGTACCTCATTACTATGTGATCCAAACCAGAAAATAACCCAGGATCTGTTCAACGAGTATGTGAAGTGTGCGAAAGTATGAGTCTGATGAGGGCAAATCCCAGACCTATCCCAGACCTAACATGCGTTATCCTCTAAAATATTTATCAAGACCAGGTTTAATTGATTGTTTCAGTGTGGTCCCACATTACTACGTGATCCAAACCAGAAAAAACCCAGGATCCGTTCAACAAGTATGTGAAGAATGCGAAAGTATGAGTCTGATGAGTGAAAATCCCAGACCTAACCTAGGCCTAACATGTGTTGTCCTCTAAAATATTGATCCAAACAAGGTTTAATGGACTGTTTCAGTGTGGTACCACACTACTACGTGATCCAAACCAGAAAAAACCCAGGATCCGTTCAACAAGTATGTGAAGAATGCGAAAGTATGAGTCTGATGAGTGTAAATCTCAGGCCTAACCTAGACCTAACATGCGTTATCCTCAAAAATATTGATCGAAACCTGGTTTAATCGACTGTTTCAGTGTGGTACCACACTACTACGTGACCCAAACCAGAAAAAACCCAGGATCTGTTCAACGAGTATGTGAAGTGTGCGAAAGTATGAGTCTGATGAGGGCAAATCCCAGATCTATCCCAGACCTAACATGCGTTATCATCAAAAATATTTATCAAGACCAGGTTTAACTGAATGTTTCAGTGTGGTCCCACATCACTACGTGATCCATACCAGAAAAAACCCAGGATCTGTTCAACAAGTATGTGAAAAATGCGAAAGCATGAGTCTGATGAGGGCTAATCCCAGGCCTAACCTAGACATAACTTTCGTTATCCTCTAAAATATTGATCGAAACCAGGTTTAGTGGGCTGTTTCAGTGTGGTACCACATTACTGCCCGATCCAAACCAGAAAAAACCCAGGATCTGTCCAACAAGTATGCGAAAAATGCGAAAGTATGACACTGATGTGGGCAAATCCCAGACCTATCCCAGACCTAACTTGCATTGTCCTCTAAAATATTGATCGAAACCAGGTTTAATTGACTGTTTCAGTGTGGTACCACATTACTACGTGATCCAATCCAGAAATAGCCCTGGATCTAGCCATGAAGTATGAGAAATATGCGAAAGTATGAGCCCGATGAGGGCAAATCCTAGACCTAACCCAGACCTAACATGCGTTATCATCTAAAATATTTATCAAGACCTGGATTAATTGATTGTTTCAGTGTGGTACCACATTACTACGTGAACCATACCAGAAAATACCCAGGATCCGATCAACAGGTATCTGAAGAATGCGAAAGTATGAGTCTGATGAGTGAAAATCTCAGGGCTAACCTAGACCTAACATGCATTATCCTCTAAAATATTGATCCAAACCAGGTTTAGTGGACTGTTTCAGTGTGGTACCACTGTACTATGTGATCCAGAGCAGAAAAAACCCTCGATCAGGTCAACATGTATGTTAGAACTGCGAAAGTATGACCCTGATGAGGGCAAATCCCAGGCCTAAACCAGACCTAACATGCGTTATCCTCAAAAATATTTATCAAGACCAGGTTTAACTGAATGTTTCAGTATGGTACCACATTACTACGTGAACCATACCAGAAAAAACCCAAGATCCGTTCAACAGGTATCTGAAGAATGCGAAAGTATGAGTCTGATGAGTGAAAATCTCAGGACTAACCCAGACCTAACATGCATTATCCTCTAAAATATTGATCCAAACCAGGTTTAGTGGACTGTTTCAGTGTGGTACCACTTTACTACGTGATCCAAAGCAGAAAAAACCCTCGATCAGGTCAACATGTATGTTAGAACTGCGAAAGTATGACCCTGATGAGGGCAAATCCCAGGCCTAATCCAGACCTAACATGCGTTATCTTCTAAAATATTTATCAAGACCAGGTTTAATTGATTGTTTTGAGTGTGGTCCCACATTACTACGTGATCCAAACCAGAAAAAACCCAGGATCCGTTCAACAAGTATGTGAAGAATGCGAAAGAATGAGTCTGATGAGTGAAAATCCCAGGCCCAATCTAGACCTAACATGCGTTATCCTCAAAAATATTGATCGAAACCTGGTTTAATCGACTGTTTCAGTGTGGTACCATATTACTATGTGATCCAAACCAGAAAATAGCCCAGGATCTATCCATGAAGTATAAGAAATATGCGAAAGTATGAGCCTGACGAGGGCAAATCCTAGACCTAACCCAGACCTAACATGCGTTATACTCAAAAATATTTATCAAGACCAGGTTTAACTGAATGTTTCTGTATGGTACCACATTACTACGTGATCCATACCAGAAAAAACCCAGGATCTGTTCAACAAGTATGTGAAAAATGCGAAAGCATGAGTCTGATGAGGGCAAATCCCAGACCTATCCCAGACCTAACTTGCGTTATCCTCTAAAATATTGATCGAAACAAGGTTTAATTGACTGTTTCAGCGTGGTACCACATTACTACGTGATAAAATCCAGAAACAGCCCAGGATCTAGCCATGAAGTATGAGTAATATGCGAAAGTATGAGCCTGATGTGGGCAAATCCTAGACCTAACCCAAACCTAACATGCGTTATCCTCTAAAATATTTATCAAGACCAGGTTTATTTGAATGTTTCAGTGTGGTACCACATTACTACGTGATCCAAACCAGAAAAAACCCAGGATCCGTTCAACAAGTATGTGAAAAACGCGAACGTATGAGTCTGATGAGGGCAAATCCCAGATCTATCCCAGACCTAACTTGCGTTGTCCTTTAAGATAATGATGGAAACCAGGTTTAATTGACTGTTTCAGTGTTGTACTTCATTACTACGTGATGCAATCCAGTAATAGCCCAGGATCCAGCCATGAAGTATGAGAAATTTGCGAAAGTATGAGCCTGATGAGGGCAAATCCTAGACCTAACCCAGACCTAACATGCGTTATCATCTAAAATATTTATCAAGACCTGGTTTAAATGATTGTTTCAGTGTGGTACCACATTACTACGTTAACCATACCAGAAAAAACCCAGGATCCGTTCAACAGGTATCTGTGGAATGCGAAGGTATGAGTCTGATGAGTGAAAAACTCAGGGCTAACCTAGACCTAACATGCATTATCCTCTAAAATATTGATCCAAACCAGGTTTAGTGGACTGTTTCAGTGTGGTACCACATTACTACGTGATCCAATCCAGAAATAGCCCAGGATCTAGCCATGAGATATGAGAAATATGCGAAAGAATGAGCCTGATGAGAGCAAATCCCAGACCTAACCCAGACCTAACATGAATTATCCTCAAAAATATTGGTCGAAACCTGGGTTAATCGACTGTTTCAGTGTGGTACCACAATACTACGCGATGCAATCCAGAAAAAGCCCAGGATCTAGCCATCAAGTATGAGAAATATGCGAAAGAATGAGCCTGATGAGGGCAAATCCTAGACCTGTCCCAGGCCTAACTTGCGTTATCCTCTAAAATATTGATCGAAACCAGGTTTAATGGACTGTTTCAGTGTGGTACCTCACTACTTCGTGATCCAAACCAGAGGAAACCCAGGATCTGTTCAACAAGTATGCGAAAAACGCGAAACTGTGAGCCTGAGGAGGGCAAATCTTAGACCTAACACAGACCTAAGATGCGTTATCCTCTAAAATATTTATCCAGACCAGGTTTCATTGAATGTTTCAGTGTGGTACCACATTACTACGTGATCCAATCTAGAAATAGCCCAGGATCTAGCCATGAAGTGTGAGAAATATGCGAAAGTATGAGCCTGATGAGGGCAAATCCTAGACCTAACCCAAACCTAACATGCGTTATCCTCTAAAATATTTATCAAGACCACGTTTAATTGAATGTTTCAGTGTGGTACCACATTACTATGTGAACCAAACCAGAAAAAACCCAGGATCTGTTAAACGAGTACGTGAAGTGTGCGAAAGTATGAGCCTGAAGAGGGCGAATCCCAGACCTAACCTAGACATAACTTTCGTTATCCTCTAAAATATTGATCGAAACCAGGTTTAGTGGGCTGTTTCAGTATGGTACCACATTACTGCGCGATCGAAACCAGAAAAAACCCAGGATCTGTTCAACAAGTATGTGAAAAATGCGAAAGTATGACCCTGATGTGGGCAAATCCCAGACCTATCCCAGACCTAACTTGCATTGTCCTCTAAAATATTGATCGAATCCAGGTTTAATTGACTGTTTCAGTGTGGTACCACATTACTACGTGATCCAATCCAGAAATAGCCCAGGATCTAGCCATGAAGTATGAGACATATGCGAAAGTATGAGCCTGATGAGGGAAAATCCTAGACCTAACCCAGACCTAACATGCGTTATCATCTAATATATTTACCAAGACCTGGTTTAATTGATTGTTTCAGTGTGGTACCACATTACTACGTGAACCATACCAGAAAAAACCCCGGATCCGTTCAACAAGTATCTGAAGAATGCGAAAGTATGAGTCTGATGAGTGAAAATCTCAGGGCTAACCTAGACCTAACATGCATTATCCTCTAAAATATTGATCCAAACCAGGTTTAGTGGACTGTTTCAGTGTGGTACCACTTTACTACGTGTTCCAAAGCAGAAAAAACCCTCGATCAGGTCAACATGTATGTTAGAACTGCGAAAGTATGACCCTGATGAGGGCAAATCCCACGCCGAACCTAGACCCAACATGAATTATTCTCTAAAATATTTATCGAAACCAGGTTTAATTGACTGTTTCAGTGTTGTACTTCATTACTACGTGATGCAATCCAGAAAAAGCCCAGGATCTAGCCATCAAGTATAAGAAATATGCGAAAGAATGAGCCTGATGAGAGCAAATCCCAGACCTAACCCAGACCTAACATGCGTTATCATCTAAAATATTTATCAAGACCTGGTTTAAATGATTGTTTCAGTGTGGTACCACATTACTACGTGAACCATACCAGAAAAAACCCAGGATCCGTTCAACAGGTATCTGTAGAATGCGAAAGTATGAGTCTGATGAGTGAAAAACTCAGGGCTAACCTAGACCTAACATGCATTATCCTCTAAAATATTGATCCAACCCAGGTTTAGTGGACTGTTTCAGTGTGGTACCACATTACTACGTGATCCAATCCAGAAATAGCCCAGGATCTAGCCATGAGATATGAGAAATATGCGAAAGAATGAGCCTGATGAGAGCAAATCCCAGACCTAACCCAGACCTAACATGAATTATCCTCAAAAATATTGGTCGAAACCTGGGTTAATCGACTGTTTCAGTGTGGTACCACAATACTACGTGATGCAATCCAGAAAAAGCCCAGGATCTAGCCATCAAGTATGAGAAATATGCGAAAGAATGAGCCTGATGAGGGCAAATCCTAGACCTATCCCAGGCCTAACTTGCGTTATCCTCTAAAATATTGATCGAAACCAGGTTTAATTGACTGTTTTAGTGTGGTACCACTTTACTACGTGATCCAAAGCTGAAAAAACCCTCGATCAGGTCAACATGCATGTTAAAACTGCGAAAGTATGAGCCTGATGAGGGCAAATCCCAGGCCTAACCTAGACCTAACATGCGTTGTCCTCTAAAATATTGATCGAAACCTGGTTTAATCGACTGTTTCAGCGTGGTACCACATTACTACGTGATACAATCCAGAAACAGCCCAGGATCTAGCAATGAAGTATGAGAAATATGCGAAAGCATGAGCCTGATGTGGGCAAATCCTAGACCTAACCCAAACCTAACATGCGTTATCCTCTAAAATATTTATCAAGACCAGGTTTATTTGAATGTTTCAGTGTGGTACCACATTACTACGTGATCCAAACCAGAAAAAACCCAGGATCCGTTCAACAAGTATGTGAAGAATGCGAAAGTATGAGTCTGATGAGTGAAAATCCCAGACCTAACCTAGGCCTAACATGTGTTGTCCTCTAAAATATTGATCCAAACAAGGTTTAATGGACTGTTTCAGTGTGGTACCACACTACTACGTGATCCAAACCAGAAAAAACCCAGGATCCGTTCAACAAGTATGTGAAGAATACGAAAGTATGAGTCTGATGAGTGTAAATCTCAGGCCTAACCTAGACCTAACATGCGTTATCCTCAAAAATATTGATCGAAACCTGGTTTAATCGACTGTTTCAGTGTGGTACCACACTACTACGTGACCCAAACCAGAAAAAACCCAGGATCTGTTCAACGAGTATGTGAAGTGTGCGAAAGTATGAGTCTGATGAGGGCAAATCCCAGACCTATCCCAGACCTAACATGCGTTATCATCAAAAATATTTATCAAGACCAGGTTTAACTGAATGTTTCAGTGTGGTCCCACATCACTACGTGATCCATACCAGAAAAAACCCAGGATCTGTTCAACAAGTATGTGAAAAATGCGAAAGCATGAGTCTGATGAGGGCTAATCCCAGGCCTAACCTAGACATAACTTTCGTTATACTCTAAAATATTGATCGAAACCAGGTTTAGTGGGCTGTTTCAGTGTGGTACCACATTACTGCCCGATCCAAACCAGAAAAAACCCAGGATCTGTCCAACAAGTATGCGAAAAATGCGAAAGTATGACACTGATGTGGGCAAATCCCAGACCTATCCCAGACCTAACTTGCATTGTCCTCTAAAATATTGATCGAAACCAGGTTTAATTGACTGTTTCAGTGTGGTACCACATTACTACGTGATCCAATCCAGAAATAGCCCTGGATTTAGCCATGAAGTATGAGAAATATGCGAAAGTATGAGCCTGATGAGGGCAAATCCTAGACCTAACCCAGACGTAACATGCGTTATCATCTAAAATATTTATCAAGACCTGGATTAATTGATTGTTTCAGTGTGGTACCACATTACTACGTGAACCATACCAGAAAATACCCAGGATCCGATCAACAGGTATCTGAAGAATGCGAAAGTATGAGTCTGATGAGTGAAAATCTCAGGGCTAACCTAGACCTAACATGCATTATCCTCTAAAATATTGATCCAAACCAGGTTTAGTGGACTGTTTCAGTGTGGTACCACTGTACTATGTGATCCAGAGCAGAAAAAACCCTCGATCAGGTCAACATGTATGTTAGAACTGCGAAAGTATGACCCTGATGAGGGCAAATCCCAGGCCTAAACCAGACCTAACATGCGTTATCCTCAAAAATATTTATCAAGACCAGGTTTAACTGAATGTTTCAGTATGGTACCACATTACTACGTGAACCATACCAGAAAAAACCCAAGATCCGTTCAACAGGTATCTGAAGAATGCGAAAGTATGAGTCTGATGAGTGAAAATCTCAGGGCTAACCCAGACCTAACATGCATTATCCTCTAAAATATTGATCCAAACCAGGTTTAGTGGACTGTTTCAGTGTGGTACCACTTTACTACGTGATCCAAAGCAGAAAAAACCCTCGATCAGGTCAACATGTATGTTAGAACTGCGAAAGTATGACCCTGATGAGGGCAAATCCCAGGCCTAATCCAGACCTAACATGCGTTATCTTCTAAAATATTTATCAAGACCAGGTTTAATTGATTGTTTTGAGTGTGGTCCCACATTACTACGTGATCCAAACCAGAAAAAACCCAGGATCCGTTCAACAAGTATGTGAAGAATGCGAAAGAATGAGTCTGATGAGTGAAAATCCCAGGCCCAATCTAGACCTAACATGCGTTATCCTCAAAAATATTGATCGAAACCTGGTTTAATCGACTGTTTCAGTGTGGTACCATATTACTATGTGATCCAAACCAGAAAATAGCCCAGGATCTATCCATGAAGTATAAGAAATATGCGAAAGTATGAGCCTGACGACGGCAAATCCTAGACCTAACCCAGACCTAACATGCGTTATACTCAAAAATATTTATCAAGACCAGGTTTAACTGAATGTTTCTGTATGGTACCACATTACTACGTGATCCATACCAGAAAAAACCCAGGATCTGTTCAACAAGTATGTGAAGAATGCCAAAGTATGAGTCTGATGAGGGCAAATCCCAGGCCTAACCTAGACCTAACATGCATTATCCTCTAAAATATTGATCCAAACCAGGTTTAGTGGACTGTTTCAGTGTGGTACCACTTTACTACGTGATCCAAACCAGAAAAAACCCAGGATCCGTTCAACAAGTATGTGAAAAACGCGGACGTATGAGTCTGATGAGGGCAAATCCCAGACCTATCCCAGACCTAACTTGCGTTGTCCTTTAAGATAATGATGGAAACCAGGTTTAATTGACTGTTTCAGTGTTGTACTTCATTACTACGTGATGCAATCCAGAAAAAGCCCAGGATCTAGCCATCAAGTTTGAGAAATATGCGAAAGTATGAGCCTGATGAGGGCAAATCCTAGACCTAACCCAGACCTAACATGCGTTATCCTCTAAAATATTGATCGAAACCAGGTTTAATTGACTGTTTTAGTGTGGTACCACTTTACCACGTGATCCAAAGCAGAAAAAACCCTCGATCAGGTCAACATGCATGTTAAAACTGCGAAAGTATGACCCTGATGAGGGCAAATCCCAGGCCTAACCTAGACCTAACATGCGTTATCTTCTAAGACATTGAGCGAAACCAGGTTTAATGGACTGTTTCAGTGTGGTACCTCACTACTTCGTGATCCAAACCAGAGGAAACCCAGGATCTGTTCAACAAGTATGCGAAAAACGCGAAACTGTGAGCCTGAGGAGGGCAAATCTTAGACCTAACACAGACCTAAGATGCGTTATCCTCTAAAATATTTATCCAGACCAGGTTTCATTGAATGTTTCAGTGTGGTACCACATTACTACGTGATCCAATCTAGAAATAGCCCAGGATCTAGCCATGAAGTGTGAGAAATATGCGAAAGTATGAGCCTGATGAGGGCAAATCCTAGACCTAACCCAAACCTAACATGCGTTATCCTCTAAAATATTTATCAAGACCACGTTTAATTGAATGTTTCAGTGTGGTACCACATTACTATGTGAACCAAACCAGAAAAAACCCAGGATCTGTTAAACGAGTACGTGAAGTGTGCGAAAGTATGAGCCTGAAGAGGGCGAATCCCAGACCTAACCTAGACATAACTTTCGTTATCCTCTAAAATATTGATCGAAACCAGGTTTAGTGGGCTGTTTCAGTGTGGTACCACATTACTGCGCGATCCAAACCAGAAAAAACCCAGGATCTGTTCAACAAGTATGTGAAAAATGCGAAAGTATGACCCTGATGTGGGCAAATCCCAGACCTATCCCAGACCTAACTTGCATTGTCCTCTAAAATATTGATCGAAACCAGGTTTAATTGACTGTTTCAGTGTGGGAGCACATTACTACGTGATCCAATCCAGAAATAGCCCAGGATCTAGCCATGAAGTATGAGAAATATGCGAAAGTATGAGCCTGATGAGGGAAAATCCTAGACCTAACCCAGACCTAACATGCGTTATCATCTAATATATTTATCAAGACCTGGTTTAATTGATTGTTTCAGTGTGGTACCACATTACTACGTGAAGCATACCAGAAAAATCCCCGGATCCGTTCAACAAGTATCTGAAGAATGCGAAAGTATGAGTCTGATGAGTGAAAATCTCAGGGCTAACCTAGACCTAACATGCATTATCCTCTAAAATATTGATCCAAACCAGGTTTAGTGGACTGTTTCAGTGTGGTACCACTTTACTACGTGTTCCAAAGCAGAAAAAACCCTCGATCAGGTCAACATGTATGTTAGAACTGCGAAAGTATGACCCTGATGAGGGCAAATCCCACGCCTAACCTAGACCCAACATGAATTATTCTCTAAAATATTTATCGAAACCAGGTTTAATTAACTGTTTCAGTGTTGTACTTCATTACTACGTGATGCAATCCAGAAAAAGCCCAGGATCTAGCTATCAAGTATAAGAAATATGCGAAAGAATGAGCCTGATGAGAGCAAATCCCAGACCTAACCCAGACCTAACATGAATTATTCTCTAAAATATTGATCGAAACCAGGTTTAATTGACTGTTTCAGTGTGGTACCACATTACTACGTGATCCAAGCCAGTAATAGCCCAGGATCCAGCCATGAAGTATGAGAAATATGCGAAAGTATGAGCCTGATGAGGGCAAATCCTAGACCTAACCCAGACCTAACATGCGTTATCATCTAAAATATTTATCAAGACCTAGTTTAAATGATTGTTTCAGTGTGGTACCACATTACTACGTGAACCATACCAGAAAAAACCCAGGATCCGTTCAACAGGTATCTGTAGAATGCGAAAGTATGAGTCTGATGAGTGAAAAACTCAGGGCTAACCTAGACCTAACATGCATTATCCTCTAAAATATTGATCCAACCCAGGTTTAGTGGACTGTTTCAGTGTGGTACCACATTACTACGTGATCCAATCCAGAAATAGCCCAGGATCTAGCCATGAGATATGAGAAATATGCGAAAGAATGAGCCTGATGAGAGCAAATCCCAGACCTAACCCAGACCTAACATGAATTATCCTCAAAAATATTGGTCGAAACCTGGGTTAATCGACTGTTTCAGTGTGGTACCACAATACTACGTGATGCAATCCAGAAAAAGCCCAGGATCTAGCCATCAAGTATGAGAAATATGCGAAAGAATGAGCCTGATGAGGGCAAATCCTAGACCTATCCCAGGCCTAACTTGCGTTATCCTCTAAAATATTGATCGAAACCAGGTTTAATTGACTGTTTTAGTGTGGTACCACTTTACTACGTGATCCAAAGCTGAAAAAACCCTCGATCAGGTCAACATGCATGTTAAAACTGCGAAAGTATGAGCCTGATGAGGGCAAATCCCAGGCCTAACCTAGACCTAACATGCGTTGTCCTATAAAATATTGATGGAAACCAGGTTTAATTGACTGTTTCAGTGTTGCACTTCATTACTACGTGATGCAATCCAGAAAAAGCCCAGGATCTAGCCATCAAGTATGAGAAATATGCGAAAGAATGAGCCTGATGAGAGCAAATCCCTGACCTAACCTAGACCTAACATGAATCATTCTCTAAAATATTGATCAAAACCAAGTTTTATTGACTGTTTCAGTGTGGTACCACATTACTATGTGATCCAATCCAGAAATAGCCCAGGATCCAGCCATGAAGTATGAGAAATATGCGAAAGTAGGAGCCTGATGAGGGCAAATCCTAGACCTAACCCAGACCTAACATGCGTTATCCTCTAAAATATTTATCAAGACCAGGTTTAATTGATTGTTTCAGTGTGGTCCCACATTACTACGTGATCCAAACCAGAAAAAACCCAGGATCCGTTCAACAAGTATGTGAAGAATGCGAAAGAATGAGTCTGATGTGTGAAAATCCCAGACCTAACCTAGACCTAACATGCGTTATCCTCAAAAATATTGATCGAAAGCAGGTTTAATTGAGTGTTTCAGTGTTGTACTTCATTACTACGTGATGCAATCCAGAGAAAGCCCAGGATCTAGCCATCAAGTATGAGAAATATGCGAAAGAATGAGCCTGATGAGAGCAAATCCCTGACCTAACCTAGACCTAACATGAATCATTCTCTAAAATATTGATCAAAACCAAGTTTTATTGACTGTTTCAGTGTGGTACCACATTACTATGTGATCCAATCCAGAAAAAGCCCAGGATCTAGCCATCAAGTATGAGAAATATGCGAAAGAATGAGCCTGATGAGGGCAAATCCCAGACCTAACCTAGACCTAACATGCGTTATCCTCAATAATATTGATCGAAAGCAGGTTTAATTGAGTGTTTCAGTGTTGTACTTCATTACTACGTGATGCAATCCAGAGAAAGCCCAGGATCTAGCCATCAAGTATGAGAAATATGCGAAAGAATGAGCCTGATGAAAGCAAATCCTAGACCTAACCTAGACCTAACATGAATTATTCTCTAAAATATTCATCAAAACCAGGTTTAATTGACTGTTTCAGTGTGGTACCACATTACTACGTGATCCAATCCAGAAATAGCCCAGGATCCGTTCAACAAGTATGAGAAGTATGCGAAAGTATGAGTCTGATGAGGGCAAATCCCAGACCTATCCCAGACCTAACATGCGTTATCCTCTAAAATATTGATCCAAACCAGGTTTAATGGACTGTTTCAGTGTGGTACCACACTACTACGTGATCCAAACCAGAAAAAACCCAGGATCAGTTCAACAAGTATCTGAAAAATGCGAAAGCATGAGTCTGATGAGGGCAAATCCCAGGCCTAACCCAGAGCTAACATGCGTTATCCTCTAAAATATTTATCAAGACCAGGTTTAATTGAATGTTTCAGTGTGGTCCCACATTACTACGTGATCTATACCAGAAAAAACCCAGGATCTGTTCAACAAGTATGTGAAAAATGCGAAAGCATGAGTCTGATGAGTGAAAATCCCAGGCCTAACCTAGACCTAACATGCGTTATCCTCAAAAATATTGATCGAAACCTGGCTTAATCGACTGTTTCAGTGTGGTACCACATTACTACGTGACCCAAACCAGAAAAAACCCAGGATCTGTTCAACGAGTATGTGAAGTGTGCGAAAGTATGAGTCTGATGAGGGCAAATCCCAGACCTATCCCAGACCTAACATGCGTTATCCTCTAAAATATTGATCCAAACCAGGTTTAATGGACTGTTTCAGTGTGGTACCACACTACTACGTGATCCAAACCAGAAAAAACCCAGGATCAGTTCAACAAGTATCTGAAAAACGCGAAGGTATGAGCCTGATGAGGGCGAATCCCAGACCTATCCCAGACCTAACTTGCGTTATCCTCTAAAATATTGATCGAAACCAGGTTTAATTGACTGTTTCAGTTTGGTCCCACATTACTACCTGATCCAAACCAGAAAAAACCCAGGATCCGTTCAACAAGTATGTGAAGAATGCGAAAGTATGAGTCTGATGAGTGAAAATCCCAGGCCTAACCTAGACCTAACATGCGTTATCCTCAAAAATATTGATCGAAACCTGGCTTAATCGACTGTTTCAGTGTGGTACCACATTACTACGTGACCCAAACCAGAAAAAACCCAGGATCTGTTCAACGAGTATGTGAAGTGTGCGAAAGTATGAGTCTGATGAGGGCAAATCCCAGACCTATCCCAGACCTAACATGCGTTATCCTCAAAAATATTTATCAAGACCAGGTTTAACTGAATGTTTCAGTGTGGTCCCACATTACTACGTGATCCATACCAGAGAAAACCCAGGATCTGTTCAACAAGTATGTGAAAAATGCGAAAGCATGAGTCTGATGAGGGCAAATCCCAGGCCTAACCTAGACATAACTTTCGTTATCCTCTAAAATATTGATCGAAACCAGGTTTAGTGGGCTGTTTCAGTGTGGTACCACATTACTGCGCGATCCAAACCAGAAAAAACCCAGGATCTGTTCAACAAGTATGTGAAAAATGCGAAAGTATGACCCTGATGAGGGCAAATCCCAGGCCTAACCCAGAGCTAACATGCGTTATCCTCTAAAATATTTATCAAGACCAGGTTTAATTGAATGTTTCAGTGTGGTCCCACATTACTACGTGATCCATACCAGAAAAAACCCAGGATCTGTTCAACAAGTATGTGAAAAATGCGAAAGCATGAGTCTGATGAGAGCAAATCCCAGGCCTAACCTAGACATAACTTTCGTTATCCTCTAAAATATTGATCGAAACCAGGTTTAGTGGGCTGTTTCAGTGTGGTACCACATTACTGCGCGATCCAAACCAGAAAAAACCCAGGATCTGTTCAACAAGTATGTGAAAAATGCGAAAGTATGACCCTGATGTGGGCAAATCCCAGACCTATCCCAGACCTAACTTGCATTGTCCTGTAAAATATTGATCCAAACCAGGTTTAGTGGACTGTTTCAGTGTGGTACCACTTTACTACGTGATCCAGAGCAGAAAAAACCCTCGATCAGGTCAACATGTATGTTAGAACTGCGAAAGTATGACCCTGATGAGGGCAAATCCCAGGCCTAACCCAGAGCTAACATGCGTTATCCTCTAAAATATTTATCAAGACCAGGTTTAATTGATTGTTTCAGTGTGGTCCCACATTACTACGTGATCCAAACCAGAAAAAACCCAGGATCCGTTCAACAAGTATGTGAAGAATGCGAAAGAATGAGTCTGATGAGTGAAAATCCCAGGCCTAACCTAGACCTAACATGCGTTATCCTCAAAAATATTGATCGAAACCTGGTTTAATCGACTGTTTCAGTGTGGTACCATATTACTGTGTGATCCAAACCAGAAAATAGCCCAGGATCTATCCATGAAGTATAAGAAATATGCGAAAGTATGAGCCTGACGAGGGCAAATCCTAGACCTAACCCAGACCTAACATGCGTTATACTCACAAATATTTATCAAGACCAGGTTTAACTGAATGTTTCAGTATGGTACCACATTACTACGTGATCTATACCAGAAAAAACCCAGGATCTGTTCAACAAGTATGTGAAAAATGCGAAAGCATGAGTCTGATGGGGGCAAATCCCAGACCTATCCCAGACCTAACTTACGTTATCCTCTAAAATATTGATCGAAACAAGGTTTAATTGACTGTTTCAGCGTGGTACCACATTACTACGTGATACAATCCAGAAACAGCCCAGGATCTAGCCGTGAAGTATGAGAAATATACGAAAGTATGAGCCTGATGTGGGCAAATCCTAGACCTAACCCAAACCTAACATGCGTTATCCTCTAAAATATTTATCAAGACCAGGTTTATTTGAATGTTTCAGTGTGGTACCACATTACTACGTGATCCAAACCCGAAAAAACCCAGGATCCGTTCAACAAGTATGTGAAAAACGCGAACGTATGAGTCTGATGAGGGCAAATCCCAGACCTATCCCAGACCTAACTTGCGTTGTCCTCTAAGATATTGATGGAAACCAGGTTTAATTGACTGTTTCAGTGTTGTACTTCATTACTACGTGATGCAATCCAGAAAAAGCCCAGGATCTAGCCATCAAGTTTGAGAAATATGCGAAAGTATGAGCCTGACGAGAGCAAATTCTAGACCTAACCCAGACCTAACATGCGTTATCCTCTAAAATATTTATCAAGACCAGGTTTAATTGATTGTTTCAGCGTGGTACCACATTACTACGTGATACAATCCAGAAAAAGCCCAGGCTCTAGCCATGAAGTGTGAGAAATATGCGAAAGTATGAGCTTGATGAGGGCAAATCCTAGACCTAACCCAAACCTAACCTGCGTTATCCTCTAAAATATTGATCCAAACCGGGTTTAATGGACTGCTTCAGTGTGGTACCACTTTACTACGTGATCCAAAGCGGAAAAAACCCTCAATCAGGTCAACATGTATGTTAAAACTGCGAAAGTATGACCCTGATGAGGGCAAATCCCAGGCCTAACCTAGACCTAACATGCGTTGTCCTCTAAAATATTGATGGAAACCAGGTTTAATTGACTGTTTCAGTGTTGCACTCCATTACTACGTGATGCAAACCAGAAAAAGCCCAGGATCTAGCCATCAAGTATGAGAAATATGCGAAAGAATGAGCCTGATGAGAGCAAATCCCAGACCTAACCTAGACCAAACATGAATTATTCTCTAAAATATTGATAAAAACCAGGTTTAATTGACTGTTTCAGTGTGGTACCACATTACTACGTGATCCAATCCAGAAATAGCCCAGGATCCAGCCATGAAGTATGAGAAATATGCGAATGTGGAGCCTGATGAGGGCAAATCATAGATCTAACCCAAACCTAACATGCGTTATCCTCTAAAATATTTATCAAGACCAGGTTTAATTGAATGTTTCAGTGTGGTACCACATTACTACGTGAACCAAACCACAAAAAACCCAGGATCCGTTCAACAAGTAAGTTAAAACTGCGACAGTATGACCCTCATGAGAGCAAATCCCAGACCTAACCTAGACGTGACATGCGTTGTCCTCTAAAATATTGATGGAAACCAGGTTTAATTGACTGCTTCAGTGTTGCACTTCATTACTACGTGAAGAAATCCAGAAAAAGCCCAGGATCTAGCCATCAAGTATGAGAAATATGCGAAAGAATGAGCCTGATGAGAGCAAATCCCTGACCTAACCTAGACCTAACATGAATCATTCTCTAAAATATTGATCAAAACCAAGTTTTATTGACTGTTTCAGTGTGGTACCACATTACTATGTGATCCAATCCAGAAATAGCCCAGGATCCAGCCATGAAGTATGAGAAATATGCGAAAGTAGGAGCCTGATGAGGGCAAATCCTAGACCTAACCCAGACCTAACATGCGTTATCCTCTAAAATATTTATCAAGACCTGGTTTAATTGAATGTTTCAGTGTGGTACCACATTACTACGTGATCCAAAGCAGAAAAAACCCTCGATCAGGTCAACATGTATGTTAAAACTGCGAAAGTATGACCCTGATGAGAGTAAATCCCAGGCCTAACCTAGACCTAACATGCGTTATCCTCAATAATATTGATCGAAACCAGGTTTAATTGAGTGTTTCAATGTTGTACTTCATTACTACGTGATGCAATCCAGAGAAAGCCCAGGATCTAGCCATCAAGTATGAGAAATATGCGGAAGAATGAGCCTGATGAGAGCAAATCCTAGACCTAACCTAGACCTAACATGAATTATTCTCTAAAATATTCATCAAAACCAGGTTTAATTGACTGTTTCAGTGTGGTACCACATTACTACGTGATCCAATCCAGAAATAGCCCAGGATCCGTTCAACAAGTATGAGAAGTATGCGGAAGTATGAGTCTGATGAGTGAAAATCCCAGGCCTAACCTAGACCTAACATGCGTTATCCTCAAAAATATTCATCGAAACCTGGTTTAATCGACTGTCTCAGTGTGGTACCACATTACTGTGTGATCCAAACCAGAAAATAGCCCAGGATCTATCCATGAAGTGTAAGAAATATGCGAAAGTATGAGCCTGACGAGGGCAAATCCTAGACCTAACCCAGACCTAACATGCGTTATACTCAAAAATATTTATCAAGACCAGGTTTAACTGAATGTTTCAGTATGGTACCACATTACTACGTGATCTATACCAGAAAAAACCCAGGATCTGTTCAACAAGTATGTGAAAAATGCGAAAGCATGAGTCTGATGGGGGCAAATCTCAGACCTATCCCAGACCTAACTTGCGTTATCCTCTAAAATATTGATCGAAACAAGGTTTAATTGACTATTTCAGCGTGGTACCACATTACTACGTGATACAATCCAGAAACAGCCCAGGATCTAGCCGTGAAGTATGAGAAATATACGAAAGTATGAGCCTGATGTGGGCAAATCCTAGACCTAACCCAAACCTAACATGCGTTATCCACTAAAATATTTATCAAGACCAGGTTTATTTGAATGTTTCAGTGTGGTACCACATTACTACGTGATCCAAACCCGAAAAAACCCAGGATCCGTTCAACAAGTATGTGAAAAACGCGAACGTATGAGTCTGATGAGGGCAAATCCCAGACCTATCCCAGACCTAACTTGCGTTGTCCTCTAAGATATTGATGGAAACCAGGTTTAATTGACTGTTTCAGTGTTGTACTTCATTACTACGTGATGCAATCCAGAAAAACATGCGTTATCCTCTAAAATATTTATCAAGACCAGGTTTAATTGAATGTTTCAGTGTGGTACCACATTACTACGTGATCCAAAGCAGAAAAAACCCTCGATCAGGTCAACATGTATGTTAAAACTGCGAAAGTATGACCCTGATGAGAGTAAATCCCAGGCCTAACCTAGACCTAACATGCGTTATCCTCAATAATATTGATCGAAACCAGGTTTAATTGAGTGTTTCAGTGTTGTACTTCATTACTACGTGATGCAATCCAGAGAAAGCCCAGGATCTAGCCATCAAGTATGAGAAATATGCGAAAGAATGAGCCTGATGAGAGCAAATCCCTGACCTAACCTAGACCTAACATGAATCATTCTCTAAAATATTGATCAAATCCAAGTTTTATTGACTGTTTCAGTGTAGTACCACATTACTATGTGATCCAATCCAGAAATAGCCCAGGATCCAGCCATGAAGTATGAGAAATATGCGAAAGTAGGAGCCTGATGAGGGCAAATCCTAGACCTAACCCAGACCTAACATGCGTTATCCTCTAAAATATTTATCAAGGCCAGGTTTAATTGATTGTTTCAGTGTGGTCCCACATTACTACGTGATACAATCCAGAAAAAGCCCAGGCTCTAGCCATGAAGTGTGAGAAATATGCGAAAGTATGAGCTTGATGAGGGCAAATCCTAGACCTAACCCAAACCTAACCTGCGTTATCCTCTAAAATATTGATCCAAACCGGGTTTAATGGACTGCTTCAGTGTGGTACCACTTTACTACGTGATCCAAAGCGGAAAAAACCCTCAATCAGGTCAACATGTATGTTAAAACTGCGAAAGTATGACCCTGATGAGGGCAAATCCCAGGCCTAACCTAGACCTAACATGCGTTGTCCTCTAAAATATTGATGGAAACCAGGTTTAATTGACTGTTTCAGTGTTGCACTCCATTACTACGTGATGCAAACCAGAAAAAGCCCAGGATCTAGCCATCAAGTATGAGAAATATGCGAAAGAATGAGCCTGATGAGAGCAAATCCCAGACCTAACCTAGACCAAACATGAATTATTCTCTAAAATATTGATAAAAACCAGGTTTAATTGACTGTTTCAGTGTGGTACCACATTACTACGTGATCCAATCCAGAAATAGCCCAGGATCCAGCCATGAAGTATGAGAAATATGCGAATGTGGAGCCTGATGAGGGCAAATCATAGATCTAACCCAAACCTAACATGCGTTATCCTCTAAAATATTTATCAAGACCAGGTTTAATTGAATGTTTCAGTGTGGTACCACATTACTACGTGAACCAAACCACAAAAAACCCAGGATCCGTTCAACAAGTAAGTTAAAACTGCGACAGTATGACCCTCATGAGAGCAAATCCCAGACCTAACCTAGACGTGACATGCGTTGTCCTCTAAAATATTGATGGAAACCAGGTTTAATTGACTGCTTCAGTGTTGCACTTCATTACTACGTGAAGAAATCCAGAAAAAGCCCAGGATCTAGCCATCAAGTATGAGAAATATGCGAAAGAATGAGCCTGATGAGAGCAAATCCCTGACCTAACCTAGACCTAACATGAATCATTCTCTAAAATATTGATCAAAACCAAGTTTTATTGACTGTTTCAGTGTGGTACCACATTACTATGTGATCCAATCCAGAAATAGCCCAGGATCCAGCCATGAAGTATGAGAAATATGCGAAAGTAGGAGCCTGATGAGGGCAAATCCTAGACCTAACCCAGACCTAACATGCGTTATCCTCTAAAATATTTATCAAGACCTGGTTTAATTGAATGTTTCAGTGTGGTACCACATTACTACGTGATCCAAAGCAGAAAAAACCCTCGATCAGGTCAACATGTATGTTAAAACTGCGAAAGTATGACCCTGATGAGAGTAAATCCCAGGCCTAACCTAGACCTAACATGCGTTATCCTCAATAATATTGATCGAAACCAGGTTTAATTGAGTGTTTCAATGTTGTACTTCATTACTACGTGATGCAATCCAGAGAAAGCCCAGGATCTAGCCATCAAGTATGAGAAATATGCGGAAGAATGAGCCTGATGAGAGCAAATCCTAGACCTAACCTAGACCTAACATGAATTATTCTCTAAAATATTCATCAAAACCAGGTTTAATTGACTGTTTCAGTGTGGTACCACATTACTACGTGATCCAATCCAGAAATAGCCCAGGATCCGTTCAACAAGTATGAGAAGTATGCGGAAGTATGAGTCTGATGAGTGAAAATCCCAGGCCTAACCTAGACCTAACATGCGTTATCCTCAAAAATATTCATCGAAACCTGGTTTAATCGACTGTCTCAGTGTGGTACCACATTACTGTGTGATCCAAACCAGAAAATAGCCCAGGATCTATCCATGAAGTGTAAGAAATATGCGAAAGTATGAGCCTGACGAGGGCAAATCCTAGACCTAACCCAGACCTAACATGCGTTATACTCAAAAATATTTATCAAGACCAGGTTTAACTGAATGTTTCAGTATGGTACCACATTACTACGTGATCTATACCAGAAAAAACCCAGGATCTGTTCAACAAGTATGTGAAAAATGCGAAAGCATGAGTCTGATGGGGGCAAATCCCAGACCTATCCCAGACCTAACTTGCGTTATCCTCTAAAATATTGATCGAAACAAGGTTTAATTGACTATTTCAGCGTGGTACCACATTACTACGTGATACAATCCAGAAACAGCCCAGGATCTAGCCGTGAAGTATGAGAAATATACGAAAGTATGAGCCTGATGTGGGCAAATCCTAGACCTAACCCAAACCTAACATGCGTTATCCACTAAAATATTTATCAAGACCAGGTTTATTTGAATGTTTCAGTGTGGTACCACATTACTACGTGATCCAAACCCGAAAAAACCCAGGATCCGTTCAACAAGTATGTGAAAAACGCGAACGTATGAGTCTGATGAGGGCAAATCCCAGACCTATCCCAGACCTAACTTGCGTTGTCCTCTAAGATATTGATGGAAACCAGGTTTAATTGACTGTTTCAGTGTTGTACTTCATTACTACGTGATGCAATCCAGAAAAACATGCGTTATCCTCTAAAATATTTATCAAGACCAGGTTTAATTGAATGTTTCAGTGTGGTACCACATTACTACGTGATCCAAAGCAGAAAAAACCCTCGATCAGGTCAACATGTATGTTAAAACTGCGAAAGTATGACCCTGATGAGAGTAAATCCCAGGCCTAACCTAGACCTAACATGCGTTATCCTCAATAATATTGATCGAAACCAGGTTTAATTGAGTGTTTCAGTGTTGTACTTCATTACTACGTGATGCAATCCAGAGAAAGCCCAGGATCTAGCCATCAAGTATGAGAAATATGCGAAAGAATGAGCCTGATGAGAGCAAATCCCTGACCTAACCTAGACCTAACATGAATCATTCTCTAAAATATTGATCAAATCCAAGTTTTATTGACTGTTTCAGTGTAGTACCACATTACTATGTGATCCAATCCAGAAATAGCCCAGGATCCAGCCATGAAGTATGAGAAATATGCGAAAGTAGGAGCCTGATGAGGGCAAATCCTAGACCTAACCCAGACCTAACATGCGTTATCCTCTAAAATATTTATCAAGGCCAGGTTTAATTGATTGTTTCAGTGTGGTCCCACATTACTACGTGATCCAAACCAGAAAAAACCCAGGATCCGTTCAACAAGTATGTGAAGAATACGAAAGTATGAGTCTGATGAGTGAAAATCCCAGACCTAACCTAGGCCTAACATGCGTTATCCTCTAAAATATTGATCCAAACCAGGTTTAATGGACTGTTTCAGTGTGGTACCACACTACTACGTGATCCAAACCAGAAAAATCCCAGGATCAGTTCAACAAGTATGTGAAAAACGCGAAAGTATGAGCCTGATGGGGGCGAATCCCAGACCTATCCCAGACCTAACTTGCGTCATCCTCTAAAATATTGATCGAAGCCAGGTTTAATTGACTGTTTCAGTTTGGTCCCACATTAATACCTGATCCAAACCAGAAAAAACCCAGGATCCGTTCAACAGGTATCTGAAGAATGCGAAAGTATGAGTCTGATGAGTGAAAATCTCAGGGCTAACCTAAACCTAACATGAATTATCCTCTCAAATATTGATCCAAACCAGGTTTAATGGACTGTTTCAGTGTGGTATCACACTGCTACGTGATCCAAACCAGAATAAACCCAGGATCAGTTCAAAAAGTATGTGAAAAACGCGAAAGTATGAGCCTGATGAGGGCGAATCCCAGACCTATCCCAGACCTAACTTGCGTTATCCTCTAAAATATTGATCGAAACCAGGTTTAATTGACTGTTTCAGTTTGGTCCCACATTACTACCTGATCCAAACCAGAAAATAGCCCAGGATCTATCCATGAAGTATAAGAAATATGCGAAAGTATGAGCCTGACGAGGGCAAATCCTAGACCTAACCCAGACCTAACTTGCGTTATCCTCTAAAATATTGATCGAACTAAGGTTTAAGTGACTGTTTCAGCGTGGTACCACATTACTACGTGATACAATCCAGACACAGCCCAGGATCTAGCCGTGAAGTATGAGAAATATACGAAAGTATGAGCCTGATGTGGGCAAATCCTAGACCTAACCCAAACCTAACATGCGTTATCCTCTAAAATATTTATCAAGACCAGGTTTATTTGAATGTTTCAGTGTGGTACCACATTACTACGTGATCCAAACCAGAAAAAACCCAGGATCCGTTCAACAAGTATGTGAAAAACGCGAACGTATGAGTCTGATGAGGGCAAATCCCAGACCTATCCCAGACCTAACTTGCGTTGTCCTCTAAGATATTGATGGAAACCAGGTTTAATTGACTGTTTCGGTGTTGTACTTCAATACTACGTGATGCAATCCAGAAAAAGCCCAGGATCTAGCCATCAAGTTTGAGAAATATGCGAAAGTATGAGCCTGACGAGAGCAAATCCTAGACCTAACCCAGACCTAACATGCGTTATCCTCTAAAATATTTATCAAGACCAGGTTTAATTGATTGTTTCAGTGTGGTCCCACATTACTACGTGATCCAAACCAGAAAAAACCCAGGATCCGTTCAACAAGTATGTGAAGAATGCGAAAGAATGAGTCTGATGAGTGAAAATCCCAGGCCAAACCTAGACCTAACATGCGATATCCGCAAAAATATTGATCTAAACCTGGTTTAATCGACTGTTTCATTGTGGTACCACATTACTATGTGATCCAAACCAGAAAATAGCCCAGGATCTATCCATGAAGTATAAGAAATATGCGAAAGTATGAGCCTGATGAGGGCAAATCCTAGACCTAACCTAGACCTAACATGCGTTATCCTCAAAAATATTTATCAAGACCAGGTTTAACTGAATGTTTCAGTGTGGTCCCACACTACTACGTGATCCATACCAGAAAAAACCCAGGATCTGTTCAACAACTATGTGAAAAATGCGAAAGCATGAGTCTGATGAGGGCAAATCCCAGGCCTAACCTAGACATAACTTTCGTTATCCTCTAAAATATTGATCGACACCTGGTTTAGTGGGTTGTTTCAGTGTGGTACCACATTACTGCGCTATCCAAACCAGAAAAAACCCAGGATCTGTTCAACAAGAATGTGAAAAATGCGAAAGTATGACCCTGATGTGGGCAAATCCCAGACCTATCCCAGACCTAACTTGCATTGTCCTCTAAAATATTGACCGAAACCAGGTTTTATTGACTGTTTCAGTGTGGTACCACATTACTACGTGATCCAATCCAGAAATAGCCCAGGATCTAGCCATGAAGTATGAGAAATATGCGAAAGTATGAGCCTGATGAGGGCAAATCCTAGACCTAACCCAGACCTAACATGCGTTATCAACTAAAATATTTATCAAGACCTGGTTTAATTGATTGTTTCAGTGTGGTACCACATTACTACGTGAACCATACCAGAAAAAACCCAGGATCTGTTCAACAGGTATCTGAAGAATGCGAAAGTATGAGTCAGATGAGTGAAAATCTCAGGGCTAACCTTGACCTAACATGCATTATCCTCTAAAATATTGATCCAAACCAGGTTTAGTGGACTGTTTCAGTGTGGTACCACTTTACTTCGTGATCCATAGCAGAAAAAACCTTCGATCAGGTCAACATGTATGTTAGAACTGCGAAAGTATGACCCTGATGAGGGCAAATCCCAGGCCTAACCCAGACCTAACATGCGTTATCCTCAAAAATATTTGTCAAGACCAGGATTAACTGAATGTTTCAGTATGGTACCACATTACTACGTGAACCATACCAGAAAAAACCCAGGATCCGTTCAACAGGTATCTGAAGAATGCGAAAGTATGAGTCTGATGAGTGAAAATCTCAGGGCTAACCTAAACCTAACATGCATTATCCTCTAAAATATTGATCCAAACCAGGTTTAATGGACTGTTTCAGTGTGGTACCACATTACTACGTGATCCATACCAGAAAAAACCCAGGATCTGTTCAACAAGTATGTGAAAAATGCGAAAGCATGAGTCTGATGAGGGCAAATCCCAGACCTATCCCAGACCTAACTTGCGTTATCCTCTAAAATATTGATCGAAACAAGGTTTAAGTGACTGTTTCAGCGTGGTACCACATTACTACGTGATACAATCCAGACACAGCCCAGGATCTAGCCGTGAAGTATGAGAAATATACAAAAGTATGAGCCTGATGTGGGCAAATCCTAGACCTAACCCAAACCTAACATGCGTTGTCCTCTAAGATATTGATGGAAACCAGGTTTAATTGACTGTTTCAGTGTTGTACTTCATTACTACGTGATGCAATCCAGAAAAAGCCCAGGATCTAGCCATCAAGTTTGAGAAATATGCGAAAGTATGAGCCTGATGTGGGCAAATCCTAGACCTAACCCAGACCTAACATGCGTTATCCTCAAAAATATTTATCAAGACCAGGTTTAACTGAATGTTTCAGTGTGGTACCACATTACTACGTGATCCATACCAGAAAAAACCCAGGATCTGTTCAACAAGTATGTGAAAAATGCGAAAGCACGAGTCTGATGAGAGCAAATCCCAGGCGTAACCTAGACATAACTTTCGTTATCCTCTAAAATATTGATCGAAACCAGGTTTAGTGGGCTGTTTCAGTGTGGTACCACATTACTGCCCGATCCAAACCAGAAAAAACCCAGGATCAGTTCAACAAGTATGTGAAAAATGCGAAAGTATGACCCTGATGTGGGCAAATCCCAGACCTATCTCAGACCTAACCTGCATTGACCTCTAAAATATTGATCGAAACCAGGTTTAATTGACTGTTTCAGTGTGGTACCACATTACTACGTGAACCATACCAGAAAAAACCCAGGATCCGTTCAACAAGTATCTGAAGAATGCGAAAGTATGAGTCTGATGAGTGAAAATCCTTGGCCTAACCTAGACCTAACATGCGTTATCCTCAAAAATATTGATCGAAACCAGGTTTAATAGACTGTTTCAGCGTGGTACCACATTACTACGTGATCCAAACCAGAAAAAACCCAGGATCTGTTCAACAAGTATGTGAAAAACGCGAAAGTATGAGCCTGATGAGGGCGAATCCCAGACCTATCCCAGACCTAACTTGCGTTATCCTCTAAAATATTGATCGAAACCAGGTTTAATTGACTGTTTCAGTGTGGTCCCACATTACTACCTGATCCAAACCAGAAAAAACCCAGGATCCGTTCAACAAGTATGTGAAGAATGCGAAAGTATGAGCCTGATGAGGGCAAATCCCAGACCTATACCAGACCTAACTTGCGTTATCCTCTTAAATATTGATCGAAACCAGGTTTAATTGGCTGTTTCAGTGTGGTACCACATTACTACGTGATCCAATCCAGAAATAGCCCAGGCTCTAGCCATGAGGTATGAGAAATATGCGAAAGTATGAGCCTGACGAGAGCAAATCCGAGACCTAACCCAGACCTAACATGCGTTATCCTCTAAAATATTTATCAAGACCAGGTTTAACTGAATGTTTCAGTGTGGTCCTACATTACTACGTGATCCATACCAGAAAAAGCCCAGGATCTGTTCAACAAGTATGTGAAAAATGCGAAAGCATGAGTCTGATGAGGGCAAATCCCAGGCCTAACCTAGACATAACTTTCGTTATCCTCTAAAATATTGATCGAAACCAGGTTTAGTGGGCTGTTTCAGTGTGGTACCACATTAATGCGCGATCCAAACCAGAAAAAACCCAGGACCTGTTCAACAAGTATGTGAAAAATGCGAAAGTATGACCCTGATGAGGGCAAATCCTAGACCTAACCCAGACCTAACATGCGTTATCCTCTAAAATATTGATCCAAACCAGGTTTAATGGACTGTTTCAGTGTGGTACCATATTACTACGTGATCCATACCAGAAAAAACGCAGGATCTGTTCAACAAGTATGTGAAAAATGCGAAAGCATGAGTCTGATGAGGCCAATCCCAGACCTATCCCAGACCTAACTTGCGTTATCCTCTAAAATATTGATCGAAACAAGGTTTAAGTGACTGTTTCAGCGTGGTACCACATTACTACGTGATACAATCCAGACACAGCCCAGGATCTAGCCGTGAAGTATGAGAAATATACAAAAGTATGAGCCTGATGTGGGCAAATCCTAGACCTAACCCAAACCTAACTTGCGTTGTCCTCTAAGATATTGATGGAAACCAGGTTTAATTGACTGTTTCAGTGTTGTACTTCATTACTACGTGATGCAATCCAGAAAAAGCCCAGGATCTAGCCATCAAGTTTGAGAAATATGCGAAAGTATGAGCCTGATGTGGGCAAATCCTAGACCTAACCCAGACCTAACATGCGTTATCCTCTAAAATATTTATCAAGACCAGGTTTAATTGATTGGTTCAGTGTGGTCCCACATTACTACGTGATCCAAACCAGAAAAAACCCAGGATCCGTTCAACAGGTATGTGAAGAATGCGAAAGAATGAGTCTGATGAGTGAAAATCCCAGGCCTTACCTAGACCTAACATGCGTTATCCTCAAGAATATTGATCGAAACCTGGTTTAATCGACTGTTTCAGTGTGGTACCACATTACTATGTGATCCAAACCAGAAAATAACCCAGGATCTATCCATGATGTATATGAAATATGCGAAAGTATGAGCCTGATGAGGGCAAATCCTAGACCTAACCCAGACCTAACATGCGTTATCCTCAAAAATATTTATCAAGACCAGGTTTAACTGAATGTTTCAGTGTGGTACCACATTACTACGTGATCCATTCCAGAAAAAACCCAGGATCTGTTCAACAACTATGTGAAAAATGCGAAAGTATGACCCTGATGAGGGCAAATCCCAGGCCTAACCCAGACCTAACATGCGTTATCCTCTAAAATATTTATCAAGACCAGGTTTAATTGATTGTTTCAGTGTGGTCCCACATTACTACGTGATCCAAACCAGAAAAAACCCAGGATCCGTTCAACAAGTATGTGAAGAATGCGAAAGAATGAGTCTGATGAGTGAAAATCACAGGCCTAACCTAGACCTAACATGAATTATTCTCTAAAATATTTATCGAAACCAGGTTTAATTGACTGTTTCAGTGTTGTACTTTATTACTACGTGATCCAAACCAGAAAATAGCCCAGGATCTATCCATGAAGTATAAGAAATATGCGAAAGTATGAGCCTGATGAGGGCAAATCCTAGACCTAATCCAAACCTAACATGCGTTACCCCCTAAAATATTTATCAAGACCAGGATTATTTGAATGTTTCAGTGTGGTCCCACATTACTACGTGATCCAAACCAGAAAAAACCCAGGATCCGTCCAACAAGTATGTGAAAAACGCGAACGTATGAGTCTGATGAGGGCAAATCCCAGACCTATCCCAGACCTAACTTGCGTTGTCCTCTAAGATATTGATGGAAACCAGGTTTAATTGACTGTTTCAGTGTTGTACTTCATTACTACGTGATGCAATCCAGAAAATGCCCAGGATCCGTTCAACAAGTATGTGAAGAATGCGAAAGTATGAGTCTGATGAGTGAAAATCCCAGGCCTAACCTGGACCTAACATGCGTTATCCTCAAAAATATTGATCGAAACCTGGTTTAATGGACTGTTTCAGTGTGGTACCACATTACTACGTGACTCAAACCAGAAAAAACCCAGGATCTGTTCAACAAGTATGTGAAAAACGCGAAAGTATGAGCCTGATGAGGGCAAATCCCAGACCTATCCCAGGCCAAACTTGTGTTATCCTCTAAAATAATGATCGAAACCAGGTTTAATCGACTGTTTCAGTGTGGTACCACATTGCTACGTGATCCAAACCAGAAAAATCCCAGGATCCGTTCGACAAGTATGTGAAAAACGCGAACGTATGAGTCTGATGAGGGCAAATCCCAGACCTATCCCAGACCTAACTTGCGTTGTCCTCTAAGATATTGATGGAAACCAGGTTTAATTGACTGTTTGAGTGTTGTACTTCATTACTACGTGATGCAATCCAGAAAAAGCCCAGGATCTAGCCATCAAGTATGAGAAATATGCGAAAGTATGAGCCTGACGAGAGCAAATCCTAGACCTAACCCAGACCTAACATGCGTTATCATCTAAAATATTTATCAAGACCTGGTTTATTTGAATGTTTCAGTGTGGTACCACATTACTACGTGATCCAATCCAGAAATAGCCCAGGATCTAGCCATGAAGTATGAGAAATATGCGTAAGTATGAGCCTGACGAGAGCAAATCCTAGACCTAACCCAGACCTAACATGCGTTATCAACTAAAATATTTATCAAGACCTGGTTTAATTGATTGTTTCAGTGTGGTACCACATTACTACGTGAACCATACCAGAAAAAACCCAGGATCCGTTCAACAGGTATCTGAAGAATGCGAAAGTATGAGTCAGATGAGTGAAAATCTCAGGGCTAACCTTGACCTAACATGCATTATCCTCTAAAATATTGATCCAAACCAGGTTTAGTGGACTGTTTCAGTGTGGTACCACTTTACTTCGTGATCCATAGCAGAAAAAACCTTCAATCAGGTCAACATGTATGTTAGAACTGCGAAAGTATGACCCTGATGAGGGCAAATCCCAGGCCTAACCCAGACCTAACATGCGTTATCCTCAAAAATATTTGTCAAGACCAGGATTAACTGAATGTTTCAGTATGGTACCACATTACTACGTGAACCATACCAGAAAAAACCCAGGATCCGTTCAACAGGTATCTGAAGAATGCGAAAGTATGAGTCTGATGAGTGAAAATCTCAGGGCTAACCTAAACCTAACATGCATTATCCTCTAAAATATTGATCCAAACCAGGTTTAATGGACTGTTTCAGTGTGGTACCACATTACTACGTGATCCATACCAGAAAAAACCCAGGATCTGTTCAACAAGTATGTGAAAAATGCGAAAGCATGAGTCTGATGAGGGCAAATCCCAGACCTATCCCAGACCTAACTTGCGTTATCCTCTAAAATATTGATCGAAACAAGGTTTAAGTGACTGTTTCAGCGTGGTACCACATTACTACGTGATACAATCCAGACACAGCCCAGGATCTAGCCGTGAAGTATGAGAAATATACAAAAGTATGAGCCTGATGTGGGCAAATCCTAGACCTAACCCAAACCTAACATGCGTTGTCCTCTAAGATATTGATGGAAACCAGGTTTAATTGACTGTTTCAGTGTTGTACTTCATTACTACGTGATGCAATCCAGAAAAAGCCCAGGATCTAGCCATCAAGTTTGAGAAATATGCGAAAGTATGAGCCTGATGTGGGCAAATCCTAGACCTAACCCAGACCTAACATGCGTTATCCTCAAAAATATTTATCAAGACCAGGTTTAACTGAATGTTTCAGTGTGGTACCACATTACTACGTGATCCATACCAGAAAAAACCCAGGATCTGTTCAACAAGTATGTGAAAAATGCGAAAGCACGAGTCTGATGAGAGCAAATCCCAGGCGTAACCTAGACATAACTTTCGTTAACCTCTAAAATATTGATCGAAACCAGGTTTAGTGGGCTGTTTCAGTGTGGTACCACATTACTGCCCGATCCAAACCAGAAAAAACCCAGGATCAGTTCAACAAGTATGTGAAAAATGCGAAAGTATGACCCTGATGTGGGCAAATCCCAGACCTATCTCAGACCTAACCTGCATTGACCTCTAAAATATTGATCGAAACCAGGTTTAATTGACTGTTTCAGTGTGGTACCACATTACTACGTGAACCATACCAGAAAAAACCCAGGATCCGTTCAACAAGTATCTGAAGAATGCGAAAGTATGAGTCTGATGAGTGAAAATCCTTGGCCTAACCTAGACCTAACATGCGTTATCCTCAAAAATATTGATCGAAACCAGGTTTAATAGACTGTTTCAGCGTGGTACCACATTACTACGTGATCCAAACCAGAAAAAACCCAGGATCTGTTCAACAAGTATGTGAAAAACGCGAAAGTATGAGCCTGATGAGGGCGAATCCCAGACCTATCCCAGACCTAACTTGCGTTATCCTCTAAAATATTGATCGAAACCAGGTTTAATTGACTGTTTCAGTGTGGTCCCACATTACTACCTGATCCAAACCAGAAAAAACCCAGGATCCGTTCAACAAGTATGTGAAGAATGCGAAAGTATGAGCCTGATGAGGGCAAATCCCAGACCTATACCAGACCTAACTTGCGTTATCCTCTTAAATATTGATCGAAACCAGGTTTAATTGACTGTTTCAGTGTGGTACCACATTACTACGTGATCCAATCCAGAAATAGCCCAGGCTCTAGCCATGAGGTATGAGAAATATGCGAAAGTATGAGCCTGACGAGAGCAAATCCGAGACCTAACCCAGACCTAACATGCGTTATCCTCTAAAATATTTATCAAGACCAGGTTTAACTGAATGTTTCAGTGTGGTCCTACATTACTACGTGATCCATACCAGAAAAAGCCCAGGATCTGTTCAACAAGTATGTGAAAAATGCGAAAGCATGAGTCTGATGAGGGCAAATCCCAGGCCTAACCTAGACATAACTTTCGTTATCCTCTAAAATATTGATCGAAACCAGGTTTAGTGGGCTGTTTCAGTGTGGTACCACATTAATGCGCGATCCAAACCAGAAAAAACCCAGGACCTGTTCAACAAGTATGTGAAAAATGCGAAAGTATGACCCTGATGAGGGCAAATCCTAGACCTAACCCAGACCTAACATGCGTTATCCTCTAAAATATTGATCCAAACCAGGTTTAATGGACTGTTTCAGTGTGGTACCATATTACTACGTGATCCATACCAGAAAAAACGCAGGATCTGTTCAACAAGTATGTGAAAAATGCGAAAGCATGAGTCTGATGAGGCCAATCCCAGACCTATCCCAGACCTAACTTGCGTTATCCTCTAAAATATTGATCGAAACAAGGTTTAAGTGACTGTTTCAGCGTGGTACCACATTACTACGTGATACAATCCAGACACAGCCCAGGATCTAGCCGTGAAGTATGAGAAATATACAAAAGTATGAGCCTGATGTGGGCAAATCCTAGACCTAACCCAAACCTAACTTGCGTTGTCCTCTAAGATATTGATGGAAACCAGGTTTAATTGACTGTTTCAGTGTTGTACTTCATTACTACGTGATGCAATCCAGAAAAAGCCCAGGATCTAGCCATCAAGTTTGAGAAATATGCGAAAGTATGAGCCTGATGTGGGCAAATCCTAGACCTAACCCAGACCTAACATGCGTTATCCTCAAAAATATTTATCAAGACCAGGTTTAACTGAATGTTTCAGTGTGGTACCACATTACTACGTGATCCATACCAGAAAAAACCCAGGATCTGTTCAACAAGTATGTGAAAAATGCGAAAGCACGAGTCTGATGAGAGCAAATCCCAGGCGTAACCTAGACATAACTTTCGTTAACCTCTAAAATATTGATCGAAACCAGGTTTAGTGGGCTGTTTCAGTGTGGTACCACATTACTGCCCGATCCAAACCAGAAAAAACCCAGGATCAGTTCAACAAGTATGTGAAAAATGCGAAAGTATGACCCTGATGTGGGCAAATCCCAGACCTATCTCAGACCTAACCTGCATTGACCTCTAAAATATTGATCGAAACCAGGTTTAATTGACTGTTTCAGTGTGGTACCACATTACTACGTGAACCATACCAGAAAAAACCCAGGATCCGTTCAACAAGTATCTGAAGAATGCGAAAGTATGAGTCTGATGAGTGAAAATCCTTGGCCTAACCTAGACCTAACATGCGTTATCCTCAAAAATATTGATCGAAACCAGGTTTAATAGACTGTTTCAGCGTGGTACCACATTACTACGTGATCCAAACCAGAAAAAACCCAGGATCTGTTCAACAAGTATGTGAAAAACGCGAAAGTATGAGCCTGATGAGGGCGAATCCCAGACCTATCCCAGACCTAACTTGCGTTATCCTCTAAAATATTGATCGAAACCAGGTTTAATTGACTGTTTCAGTGTGGTCCCACATTACTACCTGATCCAAACCAGAAAAAACCCAGGATCCGTTCAACAAGTATGTGAAGAATGCGAAAGTATGAGCCTGATGAGGGCAAATCCCAGACCTATACCAGACCTAACTTGCGTTATCCTCTTAAATATTGATCGAAACCAGGTTTAATTGACTGTTTCAGTGTGGTACCACATTACTACGTGATCCAATCCAGAAATAGCCCAGGCTCTAGCCATGAGGTATGAGAAATATGCGAAAGTATGAGCCTGACGAGAGCAAATCCGAGACCTAACCCAGACCTAACATGCGTTATCCTCTAAAATATTTATCAAGACCAGGTTTAACTGAATGTTTCAGTGTGGTCCTACATTACTACGTGATCCATACCAGAAAAAGCCCAGGATCTGTTCAACAAGTATGTGAAAAATGCGAAAGCATGAGTCTGATGAGGGCAAATCCCAGGCCTAACCTAGACATAACTTTCGTTATCCTCTAAAATATTGATCGAAACCAGGTTTAGTGGGCTGTTTCAGTGTGGTACCACATTAATGCGCGATCCAAACCAGAAAAAACCCAGGACCTGTTCAACAAGTATGTGAAAAATGCGAAAGTATGACCCTGATGAGGGCAAATCCTAGACCTAACCCAGACCTAACATGCGTTATCCTCTAAAATATTGATCCAAACCAGGTTTAATGGACTGTTTCAGTGTGGTACCATATTACTACGTGATCCATACCAGAAAAAACGCAGGATCTGTTCAACAAGTATGTGAAAAATGCGAAAGCATGAGTCTGATGAGGCCAATCCCAGACCTATCCCAGACCTAACTTGCGTTATCCTCTAAAATATTGATCGAAACAAGGTTTAAGTGACTGTTTCAGCGTGGTACCACATTACTACGTGATACAATCCAGACACAGCCCAGGATCTAGCCGTGAAGTATGAGAAATATACAAAAGTATGAGCCTGATGTGGGCAAATCCTAGACCTAACCCAAACCTAACTTGCGTTGTCCTCTAAGATATTGATGGAAACCAGGTTTAATTGACTGTTTCAGTGTTGTACTTCATTACTACGTGATGCAATCCAGAAAAAGCCCAGGATCTAGCCATCAAGTTTGAGAAATATGCGAAAGTATGAGCCTGATGTGGGCAAATCCTAGACCTAACCCAGACCTAACATGCGTTATCCTCTAAAATATTTATCAAGACCAGGTTTAATTGATTGGTTCAGTGTGGCCCCACATTACTACGTGATCCAAACCAGAAAAAACCCAGGATCCGTTCAACAGGTATGTGAAGAATGCGAAAGAATGAGTCTGATGAGTGAAAATCCCAGGCCTTACCTAGACCTAACATGCGTTATCCTCAAGAATATTGATCGAAACCTGGTTTAATCGACTGTTTCAGTGTGGTACCACATTACTATGTGATCCAAACCAGAAAATAACCCAGGATCTATCCATGATGTATATGAAATATGCGAAAGTATGAGCCTGATGAGGGCAAATCCTAGACCTAACCCAGACCTAACATGCGTTATCCTCAAAAATATTTATCAAGACCAGGTTTAACTGAATGTTTCAGTGTGGTACCACATTACTACGTGATCCATTCCAGAAAAAACCCAGGATCTGTTCAACAACTATGTGAAAAATGCGAAAGTATGACCCTGATGAGGGCAAATCCCAGGCCTAACCCAGACCTAACATGCGTTATCCTCTAAAATATTTATCAAGACCAGGTTTAATTGATTGTTTCTGTGTGGTCCCACATTACTACGTGATCCAAACCAGAAAAAACCCAGGATCCGTTCAACAAGTATGTGAAGAATGCGAAAGAATGAGTCTGATGAGTGAAAATCACAGGCCTAACCTAGACCTAACATGAATTATTCTCTAAAATATTTATCGAAACCAGGTTTAATTGACTGTTTCAGTGTTGTACTTTATTACTACGTGATCCAAACCAGAAAATAGCCCAGGATCTATCCATGAAGTATAAGAAATATGCGAAAGTATGAGCCTGATGAGGGCAAATCCTAGACCTAATCCAAACCTAACATGCGTTACCCCCTAAAATATTTATCAAGACCAGGATTATTTGAATGTTTCAGTGTGGTCCCACATTACTACGTGATCCAAACCAGAAAAAACCCAGGATCCGTCCAACAAGTATGTGAAAAACGCGAACGTATGAGTCTGATGAGGGCAAATCCCAGACCTATCCCAGACCTAACTTGCGTTGTCCTCTAAGATATTGATGGAAACCAGGTTTAATTGACTGTTTCAGTGTTGTACTTCATTACTACGTGATGCAATCCAGAAAATGCCCAGGATCCGTTCAACAAGTATGTGAAGAATGCGAAAGTATGAGTCTGATGAGTGAAAATCCCAGGCCTAACCTGGACCTAACATGCGTTATCCTCAAAAATATTGATCGAAACCTGGTTTAATGGACTGTTTCAGTGTGGTACCACATTACTACGTGACTCAAACCAGAAAAAACCCAGGATCTGTTCAACAAGTATGTGAAAAACGCGAAAGTATGACCCTGATGTGGGCAAATCCCAGACCTATCCCAGACCTAACTTGCGTTGTCCTCTAAGATATTGATGGAAACCAGGTTTAATTGACTGTTTCAGTGTTGTACTTCATTACTACGTGATGCAATCCAGAAAAAGCCCAGGATCCGTTCAACAAGTATGTGAAGAATGCGAAAGTATGAGTCTGATGAGAGCAAATCCCAGGCCTAACCTAGACATAACTTTCGTTATCCTCTAAAATATTGATCGAAACCAGGTTTAGTGGCCTGTTTCAGTGTGGTACCACATTACTGCGCGATCCAAACCAGAAAAAACCCAGGATCTGTTCAAAAAGTATGTGAAAAATGCGAAAGTATGACCCTGATGTGGGCAAATCCCAGACCTATCCCAGACCTAACTTGCATTCTCCTCTAAAATATTGATCGAAACCAGGTTTAATTGACTGTTTCAGTGTGGTACCACATTACTACGTGATCCAATCCAGAAATAGCCCAGGATCTAGCCATGAAGTATGAGAAATATGCGAAAGTATGAGCCTGATGAGGTCAAATCCTAGACCTAACCCAGACCTAACATGCGTTATCATCTAAAATATTTATCAAGACCTGGTTTATTTGAATGTTTCAGTGTGGTACCACATTACTACGTGATCCAATCCAGAAATAGCCCAGGATCTAGCCATGAAGTATGAGAAATATGCGAAAGTATGAGCCTGATGAGGGCAAATCCTAGACCTAACCCAGACCTAACATGCGTTATCCTCTAAAATATTTATCAAGACCAGGTTTAATTGATTGCTTCAGTGTGGTCCCACATTACTACGTGATCCAAACCAGAAAAAACCCAGGATCCGTTCAACAGGTATGTGAAGAATGCAAAGGAATGAGTCTGATGAGTGAAAATCCCAGGCCTTACCTAGACCTAACGTGCGTTATCCTCAAGAATATTGATCGAAACCTGGTTTAATCGACTGTTTCAGTGTGGTACCACATTACTATGTGATCCAAACCAGAAAATAGCCCAGGATCTATCCATGAAGTATAAGAAATATGCGAAAGAATGAGTCTGATGAGTGAAAATCCCAGGCCTTACCTAGACCTAACATGCGTTATCCTCAAGAATATTGATCGAAACCTGGTTTAATCGACTGTTTCAGTGTGGTACCACATTACTATGTGATCCAAACCAGAAAATAGCCCAGGATCTATCCATGAAGTATAAGAAATATGCGAAAGTATGAGTCCGATGAGAGCAAATCCCAGGCCTTACCTAGACCTAACATGCGTTATCCTCAAGAATATTGATCGAAACCTGGTTTAATCGACTGTTTCAGTGTGGTACCACATTACTACGTGAACCATACCAGAAAAAACCCAGGATCCGTTCAACAAGTATCTGAAGAATGCGAAAGTATGAGTCTGATGAGTGAAAATCTCAGGGCTAACCTAGACCTAACATGCATTATCCTCTAAAATATTGATCCAAACCAGGTTTAGTGGACTGTTTCAGTGTGGTGCCACTTTACTACGTGATCCAAAGCAGAAAAAACCCTCGATCAGGTCAACATGTATGTTAGAACTGCGAAAGTATGACCCTGATGAGGGCAAATCCCACGCCTAACCTAGACCTAACATGAATTATTCTCTAAAATATTTATCGAAACCAGGTTTAATTGACTGTTTCAGTGTTGTACTTCATTACTACGTGATGCAATCCAGAAAAAGCCCAGGATCTAGCCATGAAGTATGAGAAATATGCGAAAGTATGAGCCTGATAAGGGCAAATCCTAGACCTAACCCAGACCTAACATGCGTCATCCTCTAAAATATTTATCAAGACCAGGTTTAATTGATTGTTTCAGTGTGGTCCCACATTACTACGTGATCCAAACCAGAAAAAACCCAGGATCCGTCCAACAAGTATGTGAAAAACGCGAACGTATGAGTCTGATGAGGGCAAATCCCAGACCTATCCCAGACCTAACTTGCGTTGTCCTCTAAGATATTGATGGAAACCAGGTTTAATTGACTGTTTCAGTGTTGTACTTCATTACTACGTGATGCAATCCAGAAAAAGCCCAGGATCCGTTCAACAAGTATGTGAAGAATGCGAAAGTATGAGTCTGATGAGTGAAAATCCCAGGCCTAACCTGGACCTAACATGCGTTATCCTCAAAAATATTGATCGAAACCTGGTTTAATGGACTGTTTCAGTGTGGTACCACATTACTACGTGACTCAAACCAGAAAAAACCCAGGATCTGTTCAACAAGTATGTGAAAAACGCGAAAGTATGAGCCTGATGAGGGCAAATCCTAGACCTAACCCAGACCTAACATGCGTTATCCTCAAAAATATTTATCAAGACCAGGTTTAACTGAATGTTTCAGTGTGGTACCACATTACTACGTGATCCATACCAGAAAAAACCCAGGATCTGTTCAACAAGTATGTGAAAAATGCGAAAGCATGAGTCTGATGAGAGCAAGTCCCAGGCCTAACCTAGACATAACTTTCGTTATCCTCTAAAATATTGATCGAAACCAGGTTTAGTGGGCTGTTTCAGTGTGGTACCACATTACTGCCCGATCCAAACCGGAAAAAACCCAGGATCTGTTCAACAAGTATGTGTGTTAAAAAGCTGATGCTTTTAACGACGAAGTCCGGATAGAGGGATCGGATTTTTATTGTGGGAAGTGAGTTGGGAATTTAAGATTTTCTTTTTTTTCAAAAAAACTGTTTATTATAAAAATAAAAATAAAATAAACAATCAGAAATAACGAAAATTCTTGTTAAATTGTTTCCAACGATTTCCTGGTCGGAACCGGCACGTTGAGGTAGGCCAAGGTTCTGTGAACAGAAAAACACGGCAATGTGTTAGACACGTAAACACGTTACACGTATATTCGCCGCGTGTGTGTCCTCACGCTCCTGGCTTCGATATTCGAATGTATAGGAGCGGAGAATTTCGCTCGCTCGTAATATACGAGCTCGCAAGTGGACTGTATTTAATATCTGGCGTGAAAAGAATTAAATTTCCTTTCGACGCCGAACTGAGTCGATTGTCTAGTGGACGGGGATGCAAGTGGAGGTTGTAAGGCTCCAAATGCACTGATCCCGTGAGTATGCCCACGGAGTCTGTGCGTCGAGTCGCACTGCAGTACAACGGCCCGACCGTCGATCTGCGGCTTCCCTTTAACGTTCCAACAGATGACTTGTTGGTCGAGAATTGTACTGCGAAACCCGACAGCACGTGGTTCACTGCACGAATGCACCACTCGATGTGATTCGTGACAGTATTTGAACTACGTGAGGGCCTGACCCGCGACTCCTTGACCTCTCCGCACAGGTGCTCCTCCAAGCGTTACACCGGCGGGGTCTGTAGAGGGAAGGAATCGAAGACCGAAAGTCAAGCGTCCGAAGTGGACGCTGACCTGACTCCAGTGAGCCCACCTCGAGGTTCACCACGTAGGTGCCTCCCTTCGGTGTCTCCTAAGCCGAACGACAATCACAGAGAAGTTTGAACGGTATTCGCCCACTTCTCTGTGTTTCAAACGTTTATACGCTTGAAACGACAAAATAATACTGCACGAGGGGGGTCGAGCACCTTATTGGTGTATTCTCGAGCCCTCCAAACTAGACAGAAAATAGAAATTGAGCTTGTTTGGGACTTTCCCGAACGAAACTCCTGAATGCTTTTATTCGAGTCGAGAGTCGACTCGTTTGATAAGCAAAGACTAAAATTAATGAGTGCTAGTTTGAGTTTTAATGAATTCTCAGCTGTGCGAGGTCAATCAGAGGACCCGCACCAGACTGAACATCGACTCGTTGCACCCTTTATTCAGTAATTGTCTGCTAGCTTTATCTCGAGAATTTCACTCTCGAGATTCGCTCGAAATCTGTTCGGACACGATCGGGAGCCGATGTGCCTTCTTCAGAAGTCGTTGTGAGACTGTGTCGATTGACAGCCGAAAACGTCGCCGCGTTGCTCCAATTAGCCGATCCGCGGCGCTGTCCAAATTTCGGCAGTCGATCTTTGTCTAATTCTCTACGCGCTACTCTCGCACGGTACTGACGTCATCAACACCGTTAGCACACTCGAATCGAAGGTAATGAGCCGTTACCGATGGCAGAAAAACTAGTAATACACGCGTTTTTCTATCACTGTTTGCTGTACAAATCCTATTAGAGATAATCTCCTTCGAATTGTACGTTAACAGGATTAACGGTAATTGCGGCCGAGGACAATCGCTCGGCATTATGCAAATCTTTAAACAATGTGAAAAATGCGAAAGTATGACCCTGATGTGGGCAAATCCTAGACCTAACCCAGACCTAACATGCGTTATCATCTAAAATACTGATCAAGACGAGGTTTAACTGAATGTTTCAGTGTGGTCCCACATTACTATGTGATCCAAACCAGAAAAAACCCAGGATCCGTTCAACAAGTATGTGAAGAATGCGAAAGAATGAGTCTGATGAGTGAAAATCCCAGGCCTAACCTAGACCTAACATGCGTTATCCTCAAAAATATTTATCAAGGCCAGGTTTAACTGAATGTTTCAGTGTGGTACCACATTACTACGTGATCTACACCAGAACAAAACCCAGGATCTGTTCAACAAGTATGTGAAAAATGCGAAAGCATGAGTCTGATGAGGGCAAATCCCAGGCCTAACCTAGACATAACTTTCGTTATCCTCTAAAATATTGATCGAAACCAGGTTTAGTGCGCTGTTTCAGTGTGGTACCACATTACTGCGCGATCCAAACCAGAAAAAGCCAGGATCTGTTTAACAAGTATGTGAAAAATGCGAAAGTATGAGCCTGATGAGGGCAAATCCTAGACCTAACCCAAACCTAACATGCGTTATCCTCTAAAATATTGATCAAGACCAGGTTTAACTGAATGTTTCAGTGTGGTACCACATTACTATGTGATCCAAACCAGAAAATAGCCCAGGATCTATCCATGAAGTATAAGAAATATGCGAAAGTATGAGCCTGATGAGGGCAAATCCTAGACCTAACCCAGACCTAACATGCGTTATCCTCAAAAATATTTATCAAGACCAGGTTTAATTGATTGTTTCAGTGTGGTACCACATTACTACGTGATCCAATCCAGAAATAGCCCAGGATCTAGCCATGAAGTATGAGAAATATGCGAAAGTATGAGCCTGATGAGGGCAAATCCTAGACCTAACCCAGACCTAACATGCGTTATCACCTAAAATATTTATCAAGACCAGGTTTATTTGAATGTTTCAGTTTGGCACCGCATTACTACGTGATCCAAACCAGAAAAAACCCAGGATCCGTTCAACAAGTATGTGAAAAACGCGAACGTATGAGTCTGATGAGGGCAAATCCCAGACCTATCCCAGACCTAACTTGCGTTGTCCTCTAAGATATTGATGGAAACCAGGTTTAATTGATTGTTTCAGTGTTGTACTTCATTACTACGTGATGCAATCCAGAAAAAGCCCAGGATCTAGCCATCAAGTATGAGAAATATGCGAAAGTATGAGCCTGACGAGAGCAAATCCTAGACCTAACCCAGACCTAACATGCGTTATCCTCTAAAATAATGATCGAAACCAGGTTTAATTGACTGTTTTAGTTGCGGCACCACTTTATTACGTGATCCAAAGCAGAAAAAACCCAGGATCTGTTCAACAAGTATGTGAAAAACGCGGAAGTATGAGCCTGATGAGGGCAAATCCCAGACCTATCCCAGACCAAACTTTCGTTATCCTCAAAAATATTGATCGAAACCTGGTTTAATCGACTGTTTCAGTGTGGTACCACATTACTACGTGATGCAATCCAGAAAAAGCCCAGGATCTAGCCATCAAGTATGAGAAATATGCGAAAGTATGAGCCTGACGAGAGCAAATCCTAGACCTAACCCGTACCTAACATGCGTTATCCTCTAAAATATTTATCAAGACCAGGTTTAATTGATTGTTTCAGTGTGGTCCCACATTACTACGTGATCCAAACCAGAAAAAACCCAGGATCCGTTCAACAAGTATGTGAAAAATGCGAAAGTATGAGCCTGATGAGTGAAAATCCCAGGCCTTACCTGGACCTAACATGCGTTATCCTCAAGAGTATTGATCGAAACCAGGTTTAATCGACTGTTTCAGTGTGGTACCACATTACTATGTGATCCAAACCAGAAAATAGCCCAGGATCTATCCATGAAGTATAAGAAATATGCGAAAGTATGAGCCTGATGAGGGCAAATCCTAGACCTAACCCAGACCTAACATGCGTTATCCTCAAAAATATTTATCAAGACCATGTTTAACTGAATGTTTCAGTGTGGTACCACATTACTGCGTGATCCATACCAGAAAAAACCCAGGATCTGTTCAACAAGTATGTGAAAAATGCGAAAGCATGAGTCTGATGAGAGCAAATCCCAGGCCTAACCTAGACATAACTTTCGTAATGCTCTAAAATATTGATCGAAACCAGGTTTAGTGGGCTGTTTCAGTATGGTACCACATTACTGCGCGATCCAAACCAGAAAAAACCCAGGATCTGTTCAACAAGTATGTGATGAATGCGAAAGAATGAGTCTGATGAGTGAAAATCCCAGGCCTTACCTAGACCTAACATGCGTTATCCTCAAAAATATTGATCGAAACCTGCTTTAATCTACTGTTTCAGTGTGGTACCACATTACTATGTGATCCAAACCAGAAAATAACCCAGGATCTGTTCAACGAGTATGTGAAGTTTGCGAAAGTATGAGTCTGATGAGGTAAATTCCCAGACCTATCCCAGACTTAACTTGCGTTATCCTCTAAAATATTGATCGAAACCAGGTTTAATTGACTGTTTCAGCGTGGTACCACATTACTACGTGATACAATCCAGAAACAGCCCAGGATCTAGCCATGAAGTATGAGAAATATGCGAAAGTATGAGCCTGATGAGGGCAAATCCTAGACCTAACCCAAACCTGACATGCGTTATCCTCTAAAATATTTATCAAGACCAGGTTTAATTGAATGTTCCAGTGTGGTACCACATTACTACGTGAACCAAACCAGAAAAAACCCAGGATCCGTTCAACAAGTATGTGAAGAATGCGAAAGTACGAGTCTGATGAGTGAAAATCCCAGGCCTAACCTAGACCTAACATGCGTTATCCTCAAAAATATTGATCGCAACCTGGTTTAATCGACTGTTTCAGTGTGGTACCACACTACTACGTGATCCAAACCAGAAAAAACCCAGGATCTGTTCAACAAGTATGTGAAAAACGCGAAAGCATGAGTCTGATGAGGGCAAATCCCAGGCCTAACCTAGACATAACTTTCGTTATCCTCTAAAATATTGATCGGAACCAGGTTTAGTGGGCTGTTTCAGTGTGGTACCACATTACTGTGCGATCCAAACCAGTAAAAGCCAGGATATGTTCAACACGTATGTGAAAAATGCGAAAGTATGAGCCTGATGAGGGCAAATCCTAGACCTAACCCAAACCTAACATGCGTTATCCTCTAAAATACTGATCAAGACGAGGTTTAACTGAATGTTTCAGTGTGGTCCCACATTACTATGTGATCCAAACCAGAAAAAACCCAGGATCCGTTCAACAAGTATGTGAAGAATGCGAAAGAATGAGTCTGATGAGTGAAAATCCCAGGCCTAACCTAGACCTAACATGCGTTATCCTCAAAAATATTTATCAAGACCAGGTTTAACTGAATGTTTCAGTGTGGTACCACATTACTACGTGATCCACACCAGAACAAAACCCAGGATCTGTTCAACAAGTATGTGAAAAATGCGAAAGCATGAGTCTGATGAGGGCAAATCCCAGGCCTAACCTAGACATAACTTTCGTTATCCTCTAAAATATTGATCGAAACCAGGTTTAGTGGGCTGTTTCAGTGTGGTACCACATTACTGCGCGATCCAAACCAGTAAAAGCCAGGATCTGTTCAACACGTATGTGAAAAATGCGAAAGTATGAGCCTGATGAGGGCAAATCCTAGACCTAACCCAAACCTAACATGCGTTATCCTCTAAAATACTGATCAAGACGAGGTTTAACTGAATGTTTCAGTGTGGTCCCACATTACTATGTGATCCAAACCAGACAAAACCCAGGATCCGTTCAACAAGTATGTGAAGAATGCAAACGAATGAGTCTGATGAGTGAAAATCCCAGGCCTAACCTAGACCTAACATGCGTTATCCTCAAAAATATTTATCAAGACCAGGTTTAACTGAATGTTTCAGTGTGGTACCACATTACTACGTGATCCACACCAGAACAAAACCCAGGATCTGTTCAACAAGTATGTGAAAAATGCGAAAGCATGAGTCTGATGAGGGCAAATCCCAGGCCTAACCTAGACATAACTTTCGTTATCCTCTAAAATATTGATCGAAACCAGGTTTAGTGGGCTGTTTCAGTGTGGTACCACATTACTACGCGATCCAAACCAGAAAAAGCCAGGATCTGTTCAACAAGTATGTGAAAAATGCGAAAGTATGAGCCTGATGAGGGCAAATCCTAGACCTAACCCAAACCTAACATGCGTTATCCTCCAAAATATTGATCAAGACCAGGTTTAACTGAATGTTTCAGTGTGGTACCACATTACTATGTGATCCAAACCAGAAAATAGCCCAGGATCGATCCATGAAGTATAAGAAATATGCGAAAGTATGAGCCTGATGAGGGCAAATCCTAGACCTAACCCAGACCTAACATGCGTTATCCTCAAAAATATTTATCAAGACCAGGTTTAACTGAATGTTTCAGTGTGGTACCACATTACTACGTGAACCAAACCAGAAAAAACCCAGGATCTGTTAAACGAATCTGTGAAGTGTGCGGAAGTATGAGCCTGATGAGGGCGAATCCCAGACCTATCCCAGACCTAACTTGCGTTATCCTCTAAAATATTGATCGAAACAAGGTTTAATTGACTGTTTCAGCGTGGTACCACATTACTACGTGATACCATCCAGAAACAGCCCAGGATCTAGCCATGAAGTATGAGAAATATGCGAAAGTACGAGCCTGATGTGGGCAAATCCTAGACCTAACCCAAACCTAACATGCGTTATCCTCTAAAATATTTATCAAGACCTGGTTTATTTGAATGTTTCAGTGTGGTACCACATTACTACGTGATCCATACCAGAAAAAACCCAGGATCTGTTCAACAAGTATTTGAGAAATGCGAAGGTATGACCCTGATGTGGGCAAATCCCAGACCTATCCCAGACCTAACTTGCATTGTCCTCTAAAATATTGATCGAAACCAGGTTTAATTGACTGTTTCAGTGTGGTACCACATTACTACGTGATCCAATCCAGAAATAGCCCAGGATCTAGCCATGAAGTATGAGAAATATGCGAAAGTATGAGCCTGATGAGGGCAAATCCTAGACCTAACCCAGACCTAACATGCGTTATCACCTAAAATATTTATCAAGACCTGGTTTATTTGAATGTTTCAGTTTGGCACCGCATTACTACGTGATCCAAACCAGAAAAAGCCAGGATCCGTTCAACAAGTATGTGAAAAACGCGAACGTATGAGTCTGATGAGGGCAAATCCCAGACCTATCCCAGACCTAACTTGCGTTGTCCTCTAAGATATTGATGGAAACCAGGTTTAATTGATTGTTTCAGTGTTGTACTTCATTACTACGTGATGCAATCCAGAAAAAGCCCAGGATCTAGCCATCAAGTATGAGAAATATGCGAAAGTATGAGCCTGACGAGAGCAAATCCTAGACCTATCCCAGACCTAACATGCGTTATCCTCAAGAATATTGATCGAAACCAGGTTTAATCGACTGTTTCAGTGTGGTACCACATTACTATGTGATCCAAACCAGAAAATAGCCCAGGATCTATCCATGAAGTATAAGAAATATGCGAAAGTATGAGCCTGATGAGGGCAAATCCTAGACCTAACCCAGACCTAACATGCGTTATCCTCAAAAATATTTATCAAGACCATGTTTAACTGAATGTTTCAGTGTGGTACCACATTACTGCGTGATCCATACCAGAAAAAACCCAGGATCTGTTCAACAAGTATGTGAAAAATGCGAAAGCATGAGTCTGATGAGAGCAAATCCCAGGCCTAACCTAGACATAACTTTCGTTATGCTCTAAAATATTGATCGAAACCAGGTTTAGTGGGCTGTTTCAGTATGGTACCACATTACTGCGCGATCCAAACCAGAAAAAACCCAGGATCTGTTCAACAAGTATGTGATGAATGCGAAAGAATGAGTCTGATGAGTGAAAATCCCAGGCCTTACCTAGACCTAACATGCGTTATCCTCAAAAATATTGATCGAAACCTGCTTTAATCTACTGTTTCAGTGTGGTACCACATTACTATGTGATCCAAACCAGAAAATAAGCCAGGATCTGTTCAACGAGTATGTGAAGTGTGCGAAAGTATGAGTCTGATGAGGTAAATTCCCAGACCTATCCCAGACTTAACTTGCGTTATCCTCTAAAATATTGATCGAAACCAGGTGTTTGCGCAACGGCACACTGTCGCACGCCAACTTAATCTTGTGCAACTGCTTGGGAGGATAAAGCTTGGAGGCTCCAATATGACGTATCTGCTGGAGAGGTCTTCGGTCTGTCCTCTCGTTCTCTGGTGTGGTTAGTTTGGCGTTTTTTCTCAATCTGCTCTCTGGGCCAAGGTTGCCCAAAGAGCTAGCCTCGCCATGGGCGTATCCAAGTCCATGGGAGGAAGCATTAGACGCTGATTGGTTTTCTATTATTGTTTCGCCGGCCAATCATTTTGGTGGCGAAGATGGTCGGTGGGAGGCGGCATGTAACGGTAGTTTTTAATAATTTTTGCGGGCCCGGGGTTTTTCCGCGAGGAGGATACGGGCCCGGGCCAGCGCCTGGTGGCCAGATGCGTCACGCGGTACCTGGTCTCGGCCATAACATCTGGCACCCGTCGTCGATACTATTGCAGGTAGTAAAGTCATAGAGCGACTGGATTTGAGGGCCATACAGAGTTTAAGTGAATTTACTAATTAAATAGCCGCCTTAGGGGCATTAGGTTGTAAGCAAAGTCCTTGAATGTTTATAAAAGGTGTGATTCTACATCCGATGGCTTTTATGAGTTTACTGTTGCGCTGCAACATGCCGCCCCCTTTGAACGATCGCGTTCAAAAACGAAGAATGGTTAATAATGTACGCCGCGCGTGGTTCCCGATTGCAATAATATAAACGACTAATGATAATTTAAAGAACGCATGTATCGAAATGTATGACGACTTAGAACTAGAATTATGCTAAATTACGCAATCGTTAACGTGTACTATACGCAGATGGTTGCTTAATAATAATTTATAACAAAGGTTAACCACGATTTGGCAAAGGATTATAAGTCTTCGGTAGGCAATGGACATAGCCGGGTTATGCTTCGCTTGTATGTGCCGTGTGCTGTTTTCACCGTCACAACCCTTACAATTGAGTCACCACCGGGATGGAGATCTGTAATCCGCCCTAGTATCCACTTCATTGACGGTACGTGGTCTTCCTTCAGGATCACAAGATCTCCTATAGCGAGAGCTTTCCCGCGGGAAGTTCTCCATTTGCTGCGGGTGTTCAGCTGGTTAATGTATTCTTTGTGCCATTTTGCCCAAAAATGCTGCTTGACCCTTTGGATGTGTTGCCACATTGACAACCGGTTAGTGGCTATTTGCTGCAGATTTCTCTCAGGCATGCTCATTAGCGAATCTCCTATTAGGAGGTGGGCAGGAGTTAAGGCGTTTGTGTCGTTAGGGTCGGAGGACATAGGTGTTAATGGACGAGAATTTAATATTGCCTCGATCTCAATGACGTAAGTGTTTAAGTATTCATACGTGAACAATTGATCACCAACGATCCTAATTAAATGGTGCTTGAACGATTTCACGAGGGCCTCCCATAGGCCACCAAAATGAGGTGATCTTGGAGGCGAAAAATGCCAAGTGATTCCTTCATTTGACAAATAATTTAATATCTTTGTATTGTGTTCTGGCGTAGTCAATGCCCTTTGTATTTCCGAAAGCTCATTTTTTGCCCCTACGAAATTGGTTGCATTGTCTGAATAAATGTGTCTAGATTTTCCTCGTCGAGCAAAAAACCGTTTAAGACAACCTATAAATGCCTCCGTCGTCAAATCGGTAACTAATTCTAAATGCGCTGCCTTTGTTGCAAAGCAAACAAATACGGCTACGTACGCCTTAACCTTAGTACGGTTTCGGAATTTCTTTTCCTTAATGTATAAGGGACCGCAATAATCGATACCTACAGACTCGAAAGGCCTAGCTTGAACGACACGATTTTTTGGCAAATTTCCCATAATTGCGCTTACCGATGAGGGGCGCGCCCGGAAACAGGTAATACAATTTCGTATTATGTGCCGCGTGGTGTTTTTGCCATCGATGACCCAGTAGGTTTGCCTGACTGCGTTTAACGTGGTCTGTATTCCACCATGGTATGTCTTAAGATGATTTTCCCGAATAATCAATTTGGTTATGTGTTGAGCCCGTGGTAATAGAATAGGATGCCTTTGCTGAAATTCTAGATCAGAATTATGTAGTCGGCCACCTACACGCAAAATACTCTGCTCGTCCACAAATGGATTTAAGTTTAAAATTTTGCTAGTTTTGCTTACATGGTTGCGCGTCTTTAAATCGTTTATTTCTATAGTGAAATAATGCTCTTGTACCATCCGTATGATACGGTCATGAGCGCGGTTTAATTCCTCGGTGTCCAAGGGCCCCCTTCGATCTGCCTTCCGCGTGGCGTTTGTATAAAAGCGAAGACAATAAGCTACTACCCGTTTCAATCGGTTTATAGTTGAAAAGCGATTAAATATATCTATCTCATACGTTGTTTTGAGTACCGTAACGGGACGAAGTTCCGGAATATTCGTTAGTGGGATCCGAGTGACGGGCCATATCTTTTCTGTTTCGCGTAACCACAACGGACCTTGATGCCACCGCGGATTTTTCAACAACTCAACGGGAGTTTGACCTCGCGATATAGCATCGGCGGGATTGTTTAATGATGCGACATGAAACCATTCGCGCGGTTCAGTGTGCTCCTGTATTTTTGACACGCGATTTGCCACGAAGGTTTTGAGTGTATGTGGTGGCGTATTTATCCAGCACAGGGCAACTGTCGAGTCTGTCCAAAATCTTATGGAATTGAACTTTAACCTAAGCGCACTTTTTATGCTAGAATATAACTTGGTTAGTAAGACGGCCGCGCATAATTCTAGGCGGGGAATTGATACGGATTTGACGGGCGCCACGCGTGATTTCGATGCCACTAATTGCACTGTGATTGTGCCATCAGGCCTGCACGATCGGATGTATACGCAGGCGCCGTACGCCTTTTCGCTGGCATCACAAAATCCATGTAATTGAATATCTGATGCCAGCCCCGCGACAATTTTTCGCGGTGCTTCAAATTTGGAAAGAAGAGGTAATTGTTGCTGAAATTCTTTCCAATTTAGATATATATCTTGCGGAACAGATTCGTCCCACTCCACATTGGCTTTCCATAAGTCCTGCATGACGATTTTCGCCTTTGTAATGACTGGACCGACTAGACCCAAGGGGTCGAATAATTGCGCAACGCTCGATAAAATAGATCTTTTAGTTACGCGAGAATGGTTCTTGTCAAAGGCAATGCTGTACGTGATTGTGTCGGTTGACGAGTTCCAATACACCCCGAGTGTCTTTACTAAATCGTTTGAATTTAACGCGTGATTGCTGTCCAGAGATCGTTCGGCAAGATCCTCAATCAAAGTCGGATCATTTGAAGACCATTTTCTTAGATGAAATTTTCCTAAATTTGTGAGTCGTATTAACTCATCGCGTAATTGAATTGCGTCTTTATATGTTGTCGCACCAGTTAATAGGTCATCCACGTAACAATCTTTAGTAAGTGCTATAGAAGCCAATGGGTACGGATTACCTTCGTCCTCTACTAATTTATGTAGCGCTCGTATCGCGAGAAAAGGCGCGGATGCTGTGCCATACGTGACCGTGTCTAGCCTAAATGTTTGCAAAGGGTTTTCTTGCGTTTCGCGCCAAAGTATTTTTTGATATATCGCATCACGTTCATGCAGACGTACTTGGCGATACATTTTTTCCGCGTCCGCGGTAAGTACATAATTGTACGAGCGAAATCGAACTAATAACGAGAAAAGGTCGTCCTGTATCGTAGGGCCTATTAGAAGAGTCTCGTTTAATGAAAGACCAGTGCTTGTTTTCGCGGATGCATCGAAAACGACTCTGAGTTTGGTCGTTAAACTAGACTGCTTGAAAATCGCGTGGTGAGGCAAATAATATCCTTCGTTAATATTATCGATCTTCGAAATATCGGTCATGTGCCCCAACGAATGGTATTCCTGCAGGAATTTGGAATACTCACTCTTCAAACTAGCGTCTTGTTCTAAACGTTTTTCCAACGCGTAAAAACGTTCTAATGCTCCGCCGTAGGAGCTGCCCAGTTTGGTTTTGGACTGATTAAAGGGCAATCGTACCACGTAGCGCCCTGATACATCGCGTCGCGTATGAATTTTAAAATGGTCTTCGCACAATTCCTCTTCCTTTGACCGAGGTTTTATTGTGGCGCATTCTTCCATTTCCCAAAATTTGGCGAGTTGCTTGTACAACGGTATGGATGACAAGTTACATTTCACGGATTTGGATGCAATACCCTTAGAACTGACCGCCCCCGATAATACCCATCCCAACGCGGTTTTTTGCAAGATAAGCGACGGCGCTGATAAGCGTATTTGACCCACGCGCATTAGCTGATAGAATAATTCCGCGCCTAATAGTGCATCGATTTTGGCTGGTTTATAATATTGGGGATCGGCTAGCGGCACATTCTTCGGCAATTGTACGTGCGAATGGCTAATTTGCTGCGAGGGCAGGTAGCCAGAGAATTGCGGTGCTACGTACAGCGTTATTTCGGATTTGTAAGCCGAATGTTTTGAGGCAATTATTGCCGTCACGGATGTTCGTATGCGTGTCTCTAGTTGATTAAAACCGGATACCGGTATATCTACATTGGTTTTTGATAATCGCAGTTTTTTCGCTAGATCGGTTGTAATGAAGTTTACCTGAGATGCAGAATCAAGCAAAACTCTGCACTCGTGGAAGGTACCTTCAATGTCGGATATAAAAAGGCGCGCGGTCGACAATAGAACCTCAGATGGGAGACAAGCGGTCAACGTGGTTCGTGATTGCTCCGCGGGAGCCGATGTCGAAGGCGTTATTGTATTACTGTCGTTATTTTCTTCCCGGTGCAGCAAGGTGTTGTGTTTTCGATGACATTTCTTGCATGTGCTGGAATAGCACGCGGTGCAAGAATGCCCGGATTTTAAGCAATTAATGCATAATTTAGCGGTCTTCGCCGCATTGAATCTATTGTCCACGGAAAGGTTTAGAAACTTCTCACAGGATTGTATATAATGGCCTTTAGTGCAGATCGGACATTTAACCTTTGCTTGAGCGGTTATGTAAGTTTGTCGCGTGGTCTTGACTCTATAATCCTGAATCGCGGGCTTCTGGTACTGTCTTACATTTGACTGAGTATGTGCCGCTTCAGGCGAGTTTGCAAGAGTTGTAAGAGCATCGTCGCGCGCAAATTTGGACAGAAAATGCAATAATTCCGCGAGGGTCGGCATGGCATCATCGTCTAAAGACCGATCCCAATGACGACGCGTAATTTTGTCTAATTTCGCGGTTACTACATAGACTAGGATTTCGTTCCACGCTTCTACCGGAATCTTGATGGCTTTCAACGCGTTTACGTGCTTTTCAGTAGCTGTGATCATAGATCGTAATGCTACTGGGCACTCCTTCGTCAGATTGGGCAATTCAAACAATGACTTTAAGTGCATTTGTATTATTTTTCGCGGTTGATTGCAACGTTTAATCAGCATTGTCCACGCGACCGTATAATTTTCATATGAGGCGTTCAGTGTATTTATAACGCCCGCGATTTCTCCGCGCAGAGAATGTTTCAGATAATGGAACTTTTGCACGCCTAAAATATCTTCATTTTCATGTACCATAGCCTTAAACGTATCGTAAAAACTTTGCCATTCAAGTAAATTACCGTCAAATGTCGGTAAGTCTATACGCGGTAATACGACGCTGGCATTCGTAAGTGTCTTAGCTTGATCGGATGTTGTACTCGCGGATTTTTTATTGCTATTCTGTAGATTGTCAAGAACTTCCGCGCAGGCATAATATGAGCTTTCGAATTCCACTATACTATTTTCATAATCTCCCGTTTCGTCTACGCGCGCTAATTCGAGGTGCAATTTATTAAATGAATGATAGACCTCTTCAAGTTTGGCTTTCTTTATGCTTATTGCGGTGGAACTTATGGAGTCGTTCAACGAATTTCGTATACGCGTTAATTGCGCCTTCACGTAAGTGCATTGGCGCCTAAGGGTTTTGATTTCTTCTGCCATGATATCTCAGCGATATTGACGAAGGGATTCAAGGACGAGAATTGAGTATAGCAAGGATGTGAATAGGAGATTCAGAGCTTACCGCACGATGAGAATAGCAGCCTTCCTCGGAGATGCTGCGATGTTCGATGAGGTCCTTGCCTTCCGCTTGGGCGTCAGTCGACGGAGCCTGGCGGTAGCGAGTCACAAAACCGCTGCCTTGTGTTGATGCCTGCGTAGCTCTGCGTCACAGTCCTGATGTTCCCACCGAGAATTGACAATACACTATTGCCAGGAGTTGTCACAGATCACAAGTCACTTGATGCTCTGCCAGAATGGCGCCTTGCTTGGACAATATTCGGTATCCCTTCGGTCGTCTCGAAGGGAGTCTGCGTCCAATGATGACCTTGTGGAATGCTCCAGAAGATGGATTCCCTTTGGCCGAAATTCGCTTGAATCTGGTTACAGACCGATGGTTTCCTCTTTGCAGAGTTTTCGGAGTTCCTTGCTGATATCCGGCTCGAAGGACCAAAATGTTTGCGCAACGGCACACTGTCGCACGCCAACTTAATCTTGTGCAACTGCTTGGGAGGATAAAGCTTGGAGGCTCCAATATGACGTATCTGCTGGAGAGGTCTTCGGTCTGTCCTCTCGTTCTCTGGTGTGGTTAGTTTGGCGTTTTTTCTCAATCTGCTCTCTGGGCCAAGGTTGCCCAAAGAGCTAGCCTCGCCATGGGCGTATCCAAGTCCATGGGAGGAAGCACTAGACGCTGATTGGTTTTCTATTATTGTTTCGCCGGCCAATCATTTTGGTGGCGAAGATGGTCGGTGGGAGGCGACATGCAACGGTAGTTTTTAATAATTTTTGCGGGCCCGGGGTTTTTCCGCGAGGAGGATACGGGCCCGGGCCAGCGCCTGGTGGCCAGATGCGTCACGCGGTACCTGGTCTCGGCCATAACATCTGGCACCCGTCGTCAATACTATTGCAGGTAGTAAAGTCATAGAGCGACTGGATTTGAGGGCCATACAGAGTTTAAGTGAATTTACTAATTAAATAGCCGCCTTAGGGGCATTAGGTTGTAAGCAAAGTCCTTGAATGTTTATAAAAGGTGTGATTCTACATCCGATGGCTATTATGAGTTTACTGTTGCGCTGCAACACCAGGTTTAATTGACTGTTTCAGCGTGGTACCACATTACTACGTGATACAATCCAGAATCAGCCCAGGATCTAGCCATGAAGTATGAGAAATATGCGAAAGTATGAGCCTGATGAGGGCAAATCCTAGACCTAACCCAAACCTGACATGCGTTATCCTCTAAAATATTTATCAAGACCAGGTTTAATTGAATGTTCCAGTGTGGTACCACATTACTACGTGAACCAAACCAGAAAAAACCCAGGATCCGTTCAACAAGTATGTGAAGAATGCGAAAGTACGAGTCTGATGAGTTAAAATCCCAGGCCTAACCTAGACCTAACATGCGTTATCCTCAAAAATATTGATCGCAACCTGGTTTAATCGACTGTTTCAGTGTGGTACCACACTACTACGTGATCCAAACCAGAAAAAACCCAGGATCTGTTCAACAAGTATGTGAAAAACGCGAAAGTATGAGCCTGATGAGGGCAAATCCCAGACCTATCCCAGACCTAACTTGCGTTGTCCTCTAAGATATTGATGGAAACCAGGTTTAATTGACTGTTTCAGTGTTGTACATCATTACTACGTGATGCAATCCAGAAACAGCCCAGGATCTAGCCATGAAGTATGAGAAATATGCGAAAGAATGAGCCTGATGAGAGCAAATCCCAGACCTAACCTAGACCTGACATGAATTATTCTCTAAAATATTGATCAAAACCAGGTTTAATTGACTGTTTCAGTGTGGTACCACATTACTACGTGATCCAATCCAGAAATAGCCCAGGATCCAGCCATGAAGTATGAGAAATATGCGAAAGTATGAGCCTGATGGGGGCAAATCCTAGACCTAACCCAGACCTAACATGCGTTATCCTCTAAAATATTTATCAAGACCAGGTTTAATTGAATGTTTCAGTGTGGTACCACATTACTATGTGATCCAAACCAGTAAATACCCAGGATCCGTTCAACAAGTATGTGAAGAATGCGAAAGTATGAGTCTGATGAGTGAAAATCCCAGGGCTAACCTAGATCTAACATGCGTTATCCTCTAAAATATTGATCCAAACCAGGTTTAATGGACTGTTCCAGTGTGGTACCACTTTACTACGTGATCCAAAGCATTAAGAACTCTCGATCAGGTCAACATGTATGTTAAAACTGCGAAAGTATGACCCTGATGAGGGCAAATCCCAGGCCTTACCTAGACCTAACATGCGTTGTCCTCTAAAATATTGATGGAAACCAGGTTTAATTGACTGTTTCGGTGTTGTACTTCATTACTACGTGATGCAATCCAGAAAAAGCCCAGGATCTAGCCGTCAAGTATGAGAAATATGCGAAAGTATGAGCCTGACGAGGGCGAATCCCAGACCTATCCCAGACCTAACATGCGTTATCCTCAAAAATATTAATCGAAACCAGGTTTAATCGACAGTTTCAGTGTGGTACCACATTACTACGTGGTCCAAACAAGAAAAAAACCCAGGATCTTGTCAACGAGTATGTGAAGTGTGCGAAAGTATGAGTCTGATGAGGGCTAATCCCAGACCTAACCTAGACCTAACATGAACTATTCTCTAAAATATTGATCGAAACCAGGTTTAATTGACTGTTTCAGTGTGGCACCACATTACTACGTGATCCAAACCAGTAAAAACCCAGGATCCGTTCAACAAGTATGTGAAGAATGCGAAAGTATGAGTCTGATGAGTGAAAATCCTCGGCCTATCCTAGACCTAACATGTGTTATCCTCAAAAATATTGATCGAAACCAGGTTTAATCGACTGTTTCAGTGTGGTCCCACATTACTACGTGATCCAAACCAGAAAAAACCCAGGATCCGTTCAACAAGTATGTGAAGAATGCGAAAGTATGAGCCTGATGAGTGAAAATCCCAGGCCTAACCTAGACCTAAGATGCGTTATCCTCAAAAATATTGATCGAAACCTGGTTTAATCTACTGTTTCAGTGTGGTACCACATTACTATGTGATCCAAACCAGAAAATAACCCAGGATCTGTTCAACGAGTATGTGAAGTGTGCGAAAGTATGAGTCTGATGAGGTCAATTCCCAGACCTATCCCAGACTTAACTTGCGTTATCCTCTAAAATATTGATCGAAACCGGGTTTAATCGACTGTTTCAGTGTGGTACCACAGTACTACGTGATCCAAACCAGAAAAAACCCAGGATCAGTTCAACAAGTATGTGAAAAACGCGAAAGTATGAGCCTGATGAGGGCGAATCCCAGACCTATCCCAGACCTAACTTGCGTTATCCTCTAAAATATTGATCGAAACCAGGTTTAATTGACTATTTCAGCGTGGTACCACATTACTACGTGATACAATCCAGAAACAGCCCAGGATCTAGCCATGAAGTATGAGAAATATACGAATGTATGAGCCTGATGAGGGCAAATCGTAGACCTAACCCAAACCTAACATGCGTCATCCTCTAAAATATTTATCAAGACCAGGTTTAATTGAATGTTTCAGTGTGGTACACATTACTACGTGAACCAAACCAGAAAAAACCCAGGATCCGTTCAACAAGTATGTGAAGAATGCGAAAGTATGAGTCTGATGAGTGAAAATCCCAGGGCTAACCTAGACCTAACATGCGTTATCCTCTAAAATATTGATCCAAACCAGGTTTAATGGACTTTTTTTTTTTTTTTTTTTTTTTTTTTTTTGTCGTGGGGAAAATCTTCGAAAGACTCCCTCCCACCTCCTTGGGGAGAGGTGGGAGGGGTGTGTGGGATTCCCCGCGCCCGTACAACGACAGGCGCGGGACCTACCCACTAAAAACCCCACGGTGACCCTTCGGCACGCTTTGGGAGGATACCGGGAATCGCTCGAAGCATTCTTCCGGTATCCTCTCCGTGCCCGCGCTTTCGCGCCCATCCCCCGGGGGGACAATCGGTCCCCCCAGTAGACACACTGCCTCATAGCGGCGGGACGGGGCCACTCCATCCCGCCGCTATCCGTCCCGGGGCCGCGTTTAGTGGCGGCTGCGAGCCCCAACTCGCAACCGCCCGCGACCCCGTTTCCACCCCTCGGCGGCCGGGCGTTCATGACCGCACCAGACCGCCGAGGGTGCCTCCCCTTGCGTCGGACCGGTAGGGGGAGGCACTCCTACCCCCAACCGGTCGACCCGGCGCCACCTGGCGGGAGGTGGGTCTCCTCAGGACCCCCCTCCCAGCCTAGCTCATCCGCCACGCCGAGGCGGCCGCCCGCGACGCCTCGCGACCGGGCGACGACCTCGGGCCACCGCACGAGCGCGAGCTTCAGCGGCACGCTGAAGCTCGCGCTCCCTCCCCGCGGCCTCCTTCTGCAACATTACGTTCTCGCAGAAGGAGGCCACGGCCCTCCACTTCTCCTCGCTGCCGAGCATGGCGCGCACCACGCCCGGCAGCGAGACATCCCGCCCGACGACGCCGACCAGGACACGGCGCTCCCCCTCCCACGCGGGGCATACCTCCAGGGTATGATCCGCCGTGTCCTGCTCAGCGTCGCAGTGGCAGCAACGCGCCGTCGGCTCCTTCCCTATCCGGCACAGGTATCTTCCGAAGCTGCCATGCCCGGAAAATACCTGTGCCAGCCGGTAGGTGAGGCTGCCATGGCCTCTGTCCAGCCACTCCTTCAGGAGTGGCCGAACAGCCCCGACAGTCCGGTGCCCCGCGGTTGGCAGAGCCAGCCGCTCCTGCCACGCGAGCAACACGGACTGCCGGGCCTGGCGCTTCAAATCGCCCCAAGCAGGTTCCTGCCCGCCCGGGACCGCCCCCACCCCCGCGCGACGATCGACGCGGTGCCGGTACATCACCGCGTGCGACCGCGCGAGCAGGTCCATGGGCGGCATCCCCGCTAGAACCGTCGCCGCCTCATGTGACATGGTCCGATACCCGCGGACGACCCTGAGCGCCATGCGCCTCTGCACCCGACGCAGCATAGTCATGCTGCGTCGGGAGGCAGCCAGGTCGTCCGCCCAGACGGGGGCCCCGTATAGGGCCACCGACTGGACCATTGCCACATAGAGGCGACGAACTCGGCCCGCCGGGCCCCCCAGGTTGGGCAGGATCCGGCCCAGAGCCGCAACCATCCTTTCCAACCGGGGGACCAGGCAGCGGAAATGCTTCTCGAAACGCCAGTGGCTATCGAGGATCAGCCCTAGATACCTGATCTGGGGTTTCACCTCGATGTCAGCCCCACCCACCCGAATCAAAGGGGGTGGCGGATCCTGCCGAGGTGAATGAAACGCAATCACCTCGGTCTTGTGGACCGCCACCGTCATCCCCATCCCCCTGATTCGGTCGACGACGCGTTGCGACCCCTCCTCCGCGCGACGCATGGCCCTCCCCCAGTGCGCCCCGACGGCCAGCACCAGTGTGTCATCCGCATAACACACCGTGCTGACGCCGTCGGGGAGGCCGGCCCGCAACACCGAGTCGTACGCGATGTTCCACAGGAGTGGCCCGAGGACCGACCCCTGCGGAACACCGCAGTACACCTCCCTCCGCATATCACCATCCCGGCCCGGATACTCGATCCACCTGCCGCGGAGATAATCCCCGACGACAGCCCTGAGACAAGGGGGGACTCGATGATATTCGAGTCCCCTCCTTATCTCTTCCCAGGGGAGGGTGTTAAAGGCATTGGCAATATCCAAGGATATTGCCAATGCCACCCCTCCCCGGGAGACGGCCGCCTCCGAGAGGGCCCTCACACGACCTATCGCGTCGATAGTCGATCGGCCCCCCCGAAAACCGAACTGGCAGTCGGCCAGACCGGGATCACCCCGCGACAGGTGCTCGACGAGGCGGGCAGCAATCACACGCTCGAAGAGCTTGCCCACCTCGTCGAGGAGACAAATGGGCCGGTATGCGGAGGGAGACTCCGCGGGCCGACCCTCCTTCCGGAGGAGGACCATCCTCGCCACCTTCCAACTGGGGGGGAATCGCCCGTCCCTCAGGCAGCGGTCGAACAACCGCCTGAGGTCGGCCCCAAGGACGCCCTGGGTCAAGACCCAAACCCGGCCGGGCACACCATCCGGACCCGGGGCCGTGTTACGAACCCCGAGCCGTCTGATGGCCGCTGCCAGCTCCTCCTGCGTGACCCCCAGCTCGGCCGTCCACTCCACTGGGACAGCCGCCGCCGCGGGAGGACGCGGTCCTCTCTCCCCAATTGGGAAGAGTGTATTGACCACGTCCTCCAGCAGCCGGGGGTCAAGACCCTCGGTGACGGGGGGCGCCCACGGGCGGAGCTTATTCAGCACCACCTTATATGGGCGCCCCCATGGATCGTCATCAAGGGTCTGGAGGAGCTCCTTCCATGCCTGGGTCTTGGCCCGCTTGATGGCGACCTGCAGAGCAACCCGCGCCACGCGGTATGCTCCATACAGGTCATCAGCTGCCCTCGCTCGCGCCACGCCGTCGCCTGTACGTTGACGACGGCGCGCGCGGGTGTACTGGCGTCGGGCGCGGACAGTCGCGACTCGCAACTCCGCGATCGCGTCCGACCACCAGTACACCGCCCGGCGAGGAAAAGCCCGCCCGACCCGAGGCATCGCCGCGTCGCAAATACCCGCGACCAATGCTCCGAGCCGGGCGACCTCCTCCTCTATGCTCGGCAACTCGGCCGCTCCCTGCGGCCAAGTTGCAGCGAGGGCAGCTGCCATCAGGGCGTCCTTGTCCAGGCGCCGAAGCGCCCAGCGGCGTGGTGGGGTGCCACGCAGGCGGCCGTGTCGGGATGCACTCGCGGCGGCAGAGACTTCCATCCGGATGTACCGGTGATCGGAGAGTGTCTCTGCCCCCGCGACCACGTGCCAACCCGACACCATGCGCACGGCGTTGGGGGTCGCGAATCCAACATCCACGATGGACCCCCCATATCGCCGCACGCATGTGTGCTCCGACCCCCGGTTCAATACCCGGAGGTCGAGCCCCGCCGCCCAATCGCCCAGGATCCCGCCGCGAACGGAGGTCCTGGGGGATCCCCAAGCCACCGACTTGGCATTAAAATCCCCCAGGACCAGCACCGGCCGGGCCGCGTAGCACTGCACGCATGCCGCGACCTCGGCCAAGTACAGCTCGAACGCAGCGTGACCGCTACGGGGCGAAATGTAGCACCCCACCACAGCGACTCCCCCCCAGTCCACGGCGACGAATCCCCGACCGCGCTCCAACAAGGAGAACGGTGGGGACCCGTCGCCCCCTCCCCATACCGTCGCCACCAAGCCGTCCGCGTCGCCCACCCAATGAGGGTGATCAGGGACGCGGTACGGCTCGGCGGCGACCGCCAGGCCAACCCCCCACTCCGCGAGGACTTGGGACATCAAGTCCTGCGCCGCGCGGCAGTGGTTGAGGTTGGCCTGGAGGAGGAGGCGGGGCGGCATTAATTAATGGCCGCGCCAGCCTCCTCCCGGCCGTCCGTCCCCGTAGCACCGTCCACCTCCATGGAGGACGATGCCACCGCCCCCGGCACCGGAGCCGGTGCAGCCCGCCTCTTCCTCTCCTTCCGGGAGGGGGGGGGAGCACTTCTTGCTCCCCACCCTGTGATCGGCTGGCCTCCCCATGTCCGCACACAGCGGGCAGTGGGGGGCCGCCGAGCACTGGCTCGCACGGTGCTCTTTGGCACCGCAGCGGTAACACTGACCGCTGCGGTCCACCGGCGAGGTGCACCACTGCCTCACGTGCCCCAATTCGAGGCAGCGGTGACACTGGAGCGGGCGCGGCGCGAGGATTTCCACTCGCGCCGAAACCCACCCCACCAACACCCTCCCAGATTCCGCCACCTTACGGGCGGCGGAGAGGGGGCACCGGGCCCACACCGACCCGAGGCCGGAGGGCGACCTGCGGATCTCTCCGATCCGCAGGTCCTCCACAGGACAGTCCCCCGCCCTCGCAAGGGCACGGGACACATCCTGTGCGCTGACCGAGTCGTCCAGCCCACAAACGCGCATCTCCGTGCGCTTCGTGGGCCGGGCGACCCGGACACCTCGCTCGCCCAGCTGCTCCCGGAGCCTCTGGGCGAGACGATCCGCCTTCGCGCCGCCTTCTGCACCGGGGATCTCCAGCAAGAGACCCCCGGTCACGGCCCTCTTCGCCCTCACGGAGGCGATGCCCAGCTCTTCCAGGGAGATATTCTCCCTGGCGAGCCGCATCGCCTCCGCGAGGGTCAGGTCGCCCCCCTGCGCAACGGTCAGCGTCACCGCTGCCGTTTTTGGGGGACGACCTGGTCGTGCCTTCCCGACCTTCGCGGCCTTTACCTTGGCCGCCGGCGGCGGAGGCGGAGCCTGCGGTTGCGAGGCCTTCCTCGCCGCCCGCTTCGCCTTCCGCCCCACCACCTCACTCCACGCCATCCCCCCTTGGGAGGGTGCTGTGGAGGACGCGACCACCGCAACCACGGGTACAGCACCCCCCTTGGGGGTCGCGACCCGGGGCCCTGGTGCCGCAACGCTGGGCGGAGCCTTCACTCCGCCCTTTTTTGCCTTCCCCGACTGTACCGGAGCAGGTCGGGGAGGCACCGCCTTCCTGCTGACCGCTCTTCCGGCGAGGAGCTCCTCCCGGAAGGCGGCCAGCTTGCCATCAATCATGTCCCCAATCCTCCTCAGAAGATCGTCTTCTGAGGAGGACGGGGACTTCTTCACGGGCGGAGTGCGGGTGGAAGGGCCCGCGGTGCCCCGCACCACTGCCGCCGCACTCCGCTTATTTACCTCCGCCGAGGGACGCGGCGGTGGGGGAGGAGGAAGGATGGGAGGGAGGGCCGCGCTGTTCCACAGCGCCTCTGCCCTCCTCCTCCCCTGTCGCTCCTCCTCCAACAGGAGCTGCAGACGGGCGTTCCGCCCTCTGAGCTCCCGCGCCGCCTCCCTCATTTCCTCCGCCGCGGCCTTCAGGGCCTCCGCGCCACCGCTTTTCTGCCCCTTAAAGGCGCAGGCAGCGGCGACTTTCTCCACCCGCCTCAGGGACGAGGAGATCCTCTCCGATATCTCCTCGGTCACCTCGTCCCTGAGGCAACTCAGCCTCACCGACGGGCTCATCGCCCCGCCCACCTCGACGACGGCCTGCCCCGTCCTCTTCCTCTTAGAGCCTATGTGGCTCGTGCTGGAGGAGAAGGACGAGACCGACGCCGTCTCGTCGTCCTCCTCCACCCTCCACGAAGCCGGACCTGGCGCTGAGTGGGGCGCGAGCGCCGCCACCCTAACCCCAACCCCGTCTCCGTCCTCCCCAACCGACAAAACCCGCCCCATCCCCATTTTATTTTCTGTGTCCATAATAATCCCACGAGATGGTCGGAAATAAAGGTCCACCCGGGCAGAGCCGCCTTACCCGGGTAAGCCTAATACTCCGGGGGTTCGGCAGGTTCCCCGGAGGTGGTCGCTTGGGATTGGGCCTTCTCCCCCAACCATGCATCCCATCGCCGCGCACCATAGCTTAGGATTGGAGGGCGATTTTATAGAGTCGCCATACTCGTGGCCCAGGCGGTTAAGCCAAGACCCCCGTTCCTCCTGCCGTCACGTACCATTCACAAAACCAATAGGAAATTGTGAATGGGTCGTTGTGACGACCAACAGGAGGCTTACGGTGTGTGTATGACTCGGGTACCCCGGGTTCGTTAAGCCCGTACTGCAGCTGAAAGGCTGGCAGCCCCTGAGGGAAGGTTTAATGGACTGTTCCAGTGTGGTACCACTTTACTACGTGATCCAAAGCATTAAGAACCCTCGATCAGGTCAACATGTATGTTAAAACTGCGAAAGTATGACCCTGATGAGGGCAAATCCCAGGCCTTACCTAGACCTAACATGCGTTGTCCTCTAAAATATTGATGGAAACCAGGTTTAATTGACTGTTTCAGTGTTGTACTTCATTACTACGTGATGCAATCCAGAAAAAGCCCAGGATCTAGCCCTCAAGTATGAGAAATATGCGAAAGAATGTGCCTGATGAGAGCAAATACCAGACCTAACCTAGACCTAACATGAATTATTCTCTAAAATATTGATCAAAACCAGGTTTAATTGAATGTTTCAGTGTGGTACCACATTACAACGTGATCGAAACCAGTAAAAACCCAGGATCCGTTCAACAAGTATGTGAAGAATGCGAAAGTATGAGTCTGCTGAGTGAAAATCCCCGGCCTAACCTAGACCTAACATGCGTTATCCTCCAAACTATTGATCGAAACCAGGTTTAATCGACTGTTTCAGTCTGGTACCACACTACTACTTGACCCAAACCGGAAAAAACCCAGGATCTGTTCAACAAGTATGTGAAAAACGCGAAAGTATGAGCCTGATGAGGGCAAATCCCAGACCTATCCCAGACCTAACTTGCGTTATCCTCAAAAATATTGATCGAAACCTGGTTTAATCGACTGTTTCAGTGTTGTACTTCATTACTACGTGATGCAATCCGGAAACAGCCCAGGATCTAGCCATGAAGTATGAGAAATATGCGAAAGTATGAGCCTGATGAGGGCAAATCCTAGACCTAACCCAAACCTAACATGCGTCATCCTCTAAAATATTTATCAAGACCAGGTTTAATTGAATGTTTCAGTGTGGTACACATTACAACGTGATCCAAACCAGTAAAAACCCAGGATCCGCTCAACAAGTATGTGAAGAATGCGAAAGTATGAGTCTGCTGAGTGAAAATCCCCGGCCTAACCTAGACCTAACATGCGTTATCCTCAAAACTATTGATCGAAACCAGGTTTAATTGAATGTTCCAGTGTGGTACCACATTACTACGTGAACCAATCCAGAAAAAACCTAGGATCCGTTCAACAAGTATGTGAAGAATGCGAATGTATGAGTCTGATGAGTGAAAATCCCAGGGCTAACCTAGACCTAACATGCGTTATCCTCTAAAATGTGGATCCAAACCAGGTTCAATGGACTGTTTCAGTGTTGTACCACCTTACTACGTGATCCAAAGCAGAAAACACCCTCGATCACGTCAACATGTATGTTAAAACTGCGAAAGTATGACCCTGATGAGGGCAAATCCCAGGCCTAACCTAGACCTAACATGCGTTGTCCTCTAAAATATTGATCGAAACCAGGTTTAATGGACTGTTTCAGTGTTGTACTTCATTACTACGCGATGCAATCCAGAAAAAGCACAGGATCTAGCCATCAAGTATGAGAAATATGCGAAAGAATGAGCCTGATGAGAGCAAATACCAGACCTAACCTAGACCTAACATGAATTATTCTCTAAAATATTGATCAAAACCAGGTTTAATTGAATGTTTCAGTGTGGTACCACATTACAACGTGATCCAAACCAGTAAAAACCCAGGATCCGTTCAACAAGTATGTGAAGAATGCGAAAGTATGAGTCTGCTGAGTGAAAATCCCCGGCCTAACCTAGACCTAACATGCGTTATCCTCAAAACTATTGATCGAAACCAGGTTTAATCGACTGTTTCAGTCTGGTACCACACTACTACTTGACCCAAACCGGAAAAAACCCAGGATCTGTTCAACGAGTATGTGAAAAACGCGAAAGTATGAGCCTGACGAGGGCAAATCCTAGACCTAACCCAGACCTAACATGCGTTATCCTCTAAAATATTTATCAAGACCAGGTTTATTTGATTTTGTCAGTGTGGTCCCACATTAATACGTAATCCAAACCAGAAAAAACCCAGGATCCGTTCAACAAGTATGTGAACAATGCGAAAGTATGAGTCTGAGGAGTGAAAATCCCAAGCCTAACCTAGACCTAACATGCGTTATCCTCATAAATATTGATCGCAACCTGGTTTAATCGACTGTTTCAGTGTGGTACCACACTACTACGTGATCCAAACCAGAAAAAACCCAGGATCTGTTCAACAAGTATGTGAAAAACGCGAAAGTATGAGCCTGATGAGGGCAAATCCCAGACCTATCCCAGACCTAACTTGCGTTGTCCTCTAAGATATTGATGGAAACCAGGTTTAATTGACTGTTTCAGTGTTGTACTTCATTACTACGTGATGCAATCCAGAAACAGCCCAGGATCTAGCCATGAAGTATGAGAAATATGCGAAAGAATGAGCCTGATGAGAGCAAATCCCAGACCTAACCTAGACCTGACATGAATTATTCTCTAAAATATTGATCAAAACCAGGTTTAATTGACTGTTTCAGTGTGGTACCACATTACTACGTGATCCAATCCAGAAATAGCCCAGGATCCAGCCATGAAGTATGAGAAATATGCGAAAGTATGAGCCTGATGAGTGAAAATCCTCGGCCTATCCTAGACCTAACATGCGTTATCCTCAAAAATATTGATCGAAACCAGGTTTAATCGACTGTATCAGTGTGGTCCCACATTACTGCGTGATCCAAACCAGAAAAAACCCAGGATCCGTTCAACAAGTATGTGAAGAATGCGAAAGTATGAGCCTGATGAGTGATAATCCCAGGCCTAACCTAGACCTAACATGCGTTATCCTCAAAGATATTGATCGAAACCTGGTTTAATCTACTGTTTCAGTGTGGTACCACATTACTATGTGATCCAAACCAGAAAATAGCCCAGGATCTGTTCAACGAGTATGTGAAGTGTGCGAAAGTATGAGTCTGATGAGGACAATTCCCAGACCTATCCCAGACTTAACTTGCGTTATCCTCTAAAATATTGATCGAAACCGGGTTTAATCGACTGTTTCAGTGTGGTACCACATTACTACGTGATCCAAACCAGAAAAAACCCAGGATCTGTTCAACAAGTATGTGAAAAACGCGAAAGTATGAGCCTGATGAGGGCGAATCCCAGACCTATCCCAGACCTAACTTGCGTTATCCTCTAAAATATTGATCGAAACCAGGTTTAATTGACTGTTTCAGCGTGGTACCACATTACTACGTGATACAATCCAGAAACAGCCCAGGATCTAGCCATGAAGTATGAGAAATATGCGAAAGAATGTGCCTGATGAGGGCAAATCCCAGGCCTATCCCAGACCTAATTTGCGTTATCCTCTAAAATATTGAACGAAACCAGGTTTAATTGACTGTTTCAGCGTGGTACCACATTACTACGTGGTACAATCCAGAAACAGCCCAGGATCTAGCCATGAAGTATGAGAAATATGCGAAAGTATGAGCCTGATGAGGGCAAATCCTAGACCTAACCCAAACCTAACATGCGTTATCCTCTAAAATATTTATCAAGACCAGGTTTAACTGAATGTTCCAGTGTGGTACCACATTACTACGTGAACCAAACCAGAAAAAACCCAGGATCCGTTCAACAAGTATGTGAAGAATGCGAATGTATGAGTCTGATGAGTGAAAATCCCAGGGCTAACCTAGACCTAACATGCGTTATCCTCTAAAATGTGGATCCAAACCAGGTTTAATGGACTGTTTCAGTGTTGTACCACTTTACTACTTGATCCAAAGCAGCAAACACCCTCGATCACGTCAACATGTATGTTAAAACTGCGAAAGTATGACCCTGATGAGGGCAAATCCCAGGCCTAACCTAGACCTAACATGCGTTTTCCTCTAAAATATTGATCGAAACCAGGTTTAATGGACTGTTTCAGTGTTGTACTTCATTACTACGCGATGCAATCCAGAAAAAGCCCAGGATCTAGCCATCAAGTATGAGAAATATGCGAAAGAATGAGGCTGATGAGAGCAAATACCAGACCTAACCTAGACCTGACATGAATTATTCTCTAAAATATTGATCAAAACCAGGTTTAATTGACTGTTTCAGTGTGGTCCCACATTAATACGTAATCCAAACCAGAAAAAACCCAGGATCCGTTCAACAAGTATGTGAAGAATGCGAAAGTATGAGTCTGAGGAGTGAAAATCCCAAGCCTAACCTAGACCTAACATGCGTTATCCTCATAAATATTGATCGCAACCTGGTTTAATCGACTGTTTCAGTGTGGTACCACACTACTACGTGATCCAAACCAGAAAAAACCCAGGATCTGTTCAACAAGTATGTGAAAAACGCGAAAGTATGAGCCTGATGAGGGCAAATCCCAGACCTATCCCAGACCTAACTTGCGTTGTCCTCTAAGATATTGATGGAAACCAGGTTTAATTGACTGTTTCAGTGTTGTACTTCATTACTACGTGATGCAATCCAGAAACAGCCCAGGATCTAGCCATGAAGTATGAGAAATATGCGAAAGAATGAGCCTGATGAGAGCAAATCCCAGACCTAACCTAGACCTGACATGAATTATTCTCTAAAATATTGATCAGAACCAGGTTTAATTGACTGTTTCAGTGTGGTACCACATTACTACGTGATCCAATCCAGAAATAGCCCAGGATCCAGCCATGAAGTATGAGAAATATGCGAAAGTATGAGCCTGATGAGTGAAAATCCTCGGCCTATCCTAGACCTAACATGCGTTATCCTCAAAAATATTGATCGAAACCAGGTTTAATCGACTGTATCAGTGTGGTCCCACATTACTGCGTGATCCAAACCAGAAAAAACCCAGGATCCGTTCAACAAGTATGTGAAGAATGCGAAAGTATGAGCCTGATGAGTGATAATCCCAGGCCTAACCTAGACCTAACATGCGTTATCCTCAAAGATATTGATCGAAACCTGGTTTAATCTACTGTTTCAGTGTGGTACCACATTACTATGTGATCCAAACCAGAAAATAGCCCAGGATCTGTTCAACGAGTATGTGAAGTGTGCGAAAGTATGAGTCTGATGAGGACAATTCCCAGACCTATCCCAGACTTAACTTGCGTTATCCTCTAAAATATTGATCGAAACCGGGTTTAATCGACTGTTTCAGTGTGGTACCACATTACTACGTGATCCAAACCAGAAAAAACCCAGGATCTGTTCAACAAGTATGTGAAAAACGCGAAAGTATGAGCCTGATGAGGGCGAATCCCAGACCTATCCCAGACCTAACTTGCGTTATCCTCTAAAATATTGATCGAAACCAGGTTTAATTGACTGTTTCAGCGTGGTACCACATTACTACGTGATACAATCCAGAAACAGCCCAGGATCTAGCCATGAAGTATGAGAAATATGCGAAAGAATGTGCCTGATGAGGGCAAATCCCAGGCCTATCCCAGACCTAATTTGCGTTATCCTCTAAAATATTGAACGAAACCAGGTTTAATTGACTGTTTCAGCGTGGTACCACATTACTACGTGGTACAATCCAGAAACAGCCCAGGATCTAGCCATGAAGTATGAGAAATATGCGAAAGTATGAGCCTGATGAGGGCAAATCCTAGACCTAACCCAAACCTAACATGCGTTATCCTCTAAAATATTTATCAAGACCAGGTTTAACTGAATGTTCCAGTGTGGTACCACATTACTACGTGAACCAAACCAGAAAAAACCCAGGATCCGTTCAACAAGTATGTGAAGAATGCGAATGTATGAGTCTGATGAGTGAAAATCCCAGGGCTAACCTAGACCTAACATGCGTTATCCTCTAAAATGTGGATCCAAACCAGGTTTAATGGACTGTTTCAGTGTTGTACCACTTTACTACTTGATCCAAAGCAGCAAACACCCTCGATCACGTCAACATGTATGTTAAAACTGCGAAAGTATGACCCTGATGAGGGCAAATCCCAGGCCTAACCTAGACCTAACATGCGTTTTCCTCTAAAATATTGATCGAAACCAGGTTTAATGGACTGTTTCAGTGTTGTACTTCATTACTACGCGATGCAATCCAGAAAAAGCCCAGGATCTAGCCATCAAGTATGAGAAATATGCGAAAGAATGAGGCTGATGAGAGCAAATACCAGACCTAACCTAGACCTAACATGAATTATTCTCTAAAATATTGATCAAAACCAGGTTTAATTGAATGTTTCAGTGTGGTACCACATTACAACGTGATCCAAACCAGTAAGAACCCAGGATCCGTTCAACAAGTATGTGAAGAATGCGAAAGTATGAGTCTGCTGAGTGAAAATCCCCGGCCTAACCTAGACCTAACATGCGTTATCCTTAAAACTATTGATCGAAACCAGGTTTAATGGTCTGTTTCAGTGTGGTACCACACTACTACGTGATCCAAACCGGAAAAAACCCAGGATCAGTTCAACAAGTATGTGAAAAACGCGAAAGTATGAGCCTGATGAGGGCAAATCCCAGACCAATTCCAGACCTAACATGCGTTGTCCTCAAAGATATTGATGGAAACCAGGTTTAATTGACTGTTTCAGTGTTGTACTTCATTAGTACGTAATGCGATCCAGAAAAAGCCCAGGATCTAGCCATCAAGTATGAGAAATATGCGAAAGAATGAGCCTGATGAGAGCAAATCCCAGACCTAACCTAGACCTAACATGAATTATTCTCTAAAATATTGATCGAAACCAGGTTTAATTGACTGTTTCAGTGTTGTACTTCATTACTACGTGATGCAATCCAGAAAAAGCCCAGGATCTAGCCATCAAGTATGAGAAATATGCGAAAGAATGAGCCTGATGAGGGCAAATCCTAGACCTAACCCAGACCTAACATGCGTTATCCTCTAAAATATTGATCGAAACCTGGTTTAATCGACTGTTTCAGTGTGGTACCACATTACTATGTGATCCAAACCAGAAAATTACCCAGGATCTGTTCAAGGAGTATGTGAGTGTGCGAAAGTATGAGCCTGATGAGGGCAAATCCTAGACCTAACTCAAACCTAACATGCGTTATCCCCTAAAATATTTATCAAGACCAGGTTTAATTGACTGTTTCAGGGTGGTCCCACATTACTACGTGATCCAAACCAGAAAAAACCCAGGGTCCGTTCAACAAGTATGTGAAGAATGCGAAAGTATGAGTCTGATGAGTGAAATTCCCAGGCCTAACCTAGACCTAACATGCTCTATCCTCAAAAATATTGATCGAAACCTGGTTTAATCGACTGTTTCAGTGTGGTACCATATTACTATGTGATCCAAACCAGAAAATAACCCAGGATCTGTTCAACGAGTATGTGAAGGGTGCGAAAGTATGAGTCTGACGAGGTCAAATCCCAGACCTATCCCAGACCTAACTTTTTTTTTTTTTTTTTTTTTTGTCGTGGGGAAAATCTTCGAAAGACTCCCTCCCACCTCCTTGGGGAGAGTTGGGAGGGGTGTGTGGGATTCCCCGCGCCCGTACAACGACAGGCGCGGGACCTACCCACTAAAAACCCCACGGTGACCCTTCGGCACGCTTTGGGAGGTTACCGGGAATCGCTCGAAGCATTCTTCCGGTATCCTCCCCGTGCCCGCGCTTTCGCGCCCATCCCCCGGGGGGACAATCGGTCCCCCCAGTAGACACACTGCCTCATAGCGGCGGGACGGGGCCACTCCATCCCGCCGCGATCCGTCCCGGGGCCGCGTTTATTGGCGGCTGCGAGCCCGAACTCGCAACCGCCCGCGACCCCGTTTCCACCCCTCGGCGGCCGGGCGTTCATGGCCGCACCAGACCGCCGAGGGTGCCTCCCCTTGCGTCGGACCGGTAGGGGAAGGCACTCCTACCCCCAACCGGTCCGACCCGGCGCTGCCTGGCGGGAGGAGGGTCCCCTCAGGACCCCCCTCCCAGCCTAGGTCATCCGCCACGCCGAGGCGGCCGCCCGCGACGCCTCGCGACCGGGCGACGACCTCGGGCCACCGCACGAGCGCGCGCTTCAGCACGCCGCTGAAGCTCGCGCTCCCTCCCCGCGGCCTCCTTCTGCAACATTACGTTCTCGCAGAAGGAGGCCACGGCCCTCCACTCCTCCTCGCTGCCGAGCATGGCGCGCACCACGCCCGGCAGCGAGACATCCCGCCCGACGACGCCGACCAGGACACGGCGCTCCCCCTCCCACGCGGGGCATACCTCCAGGGTATGATCCGCCGTGTCCTGCTCAGCGTCGCAGTGGCAGCAACGCGCCGTCGGCTCCTTCCCTATCCGGCACAGGTATCTTCCGAAGCTGCCATGTCCGGAAAATACCTGTGCCAGCCGGTAGGTGAGGCTGCCATGGCCTCTGTCCAGCCACTCCTTCAGGAGTGGCCGAACAGCCCCGACAGTCCGGTGCCCCGCGGTTGGCAGAGCCAGCCGCTCCTGCCACGCGAGCAACACGGACTGCCGGGCCTGGCGCTTCAAATCGCCCCAAGCAGGTTCCTGCCCGCCCGGGACCGCCCCCACCCCCGCGCGACGGTCGACGCGGTGCCGGTACATCACCGCGTGCGACCGCGCGAGCAGGTCCATGGGCGGCATCCCCGCTAGAACCGTCGCCGCCTCATGTGACATGGTCCGATACCCGCGGACGACCCTGAGCGCCATGCGCCTCTGCACCCGACGCAGCATAGTCATGCTGCGCCGGGAGGCAGCCAGGTCGTCCGCCCAGACGGGGGCCCCGTATAGGGCCACCGACTGGACCATTGCCACATAGAGGCGACGAACTCGGCCCGCCGGGCCCCCCAGGTTGGGCAGGATCCGGCCCAGAGCCGCAACCATCCTTTCCAACCGGGGGACCAGGCAGCGGAAATGCTCCTCGAAACGCCAGTGGCTATCGAGGATCAGCCCTAGATACCTGATCTGGGGCTTCACCTCGATGTCAGCCCCACCCACCCGGATCAGAGGGGTGTGGCGGATCCTGCCGAGGTGAATGAAACGCAATCACCTCGGTCTTATGGACCGCCACCGTCATCCCCATCCCCCTGATCCGGTCGACGACGCGTTGCGACCCCTCCTCCGCGCGACGCATGGCCCTCCCCCAGTGCGCCCCGACGGCCAGCACCAGTGTGTCATCCGCATAACACACCGTGCTGACGCCGTCGGGGAGGCCGGCCCGCAACACCGAGTCGTACGCGATGTTCCACAGGAGTGGCCCGAGGACCGACCCCTGCGGAACACCGCAGTACACCTCCCTCCGCATATCACCATCCCGGCCCGGATACTCAATCCACCTGCCGCGGAGATAATCCCCGACGACCACCCTGAGACAAGGGGGGACTCGATGATATTCGAGTCCCCTCCTTATCTCTTCCCAGGGGAGGGTGTTAAAGGCATTGGCAATATCCTTGGATGCCACCCCTCCCCGGGAGACGGCCGCCTCCGAGAGGGCCCTCACACGACCTATCGCGTCGATAGTCGATCGGCCCCCCCGGAAACCGAACTGGCAGTCGGCCAGACCGGGATCACCCCGCGACAGGTGCTCGACGAGGCGGGCAGCAATCACACGCTCGAAGAGCTTGCCCACCTCGTCGAGGAGACAAATGGGCCGGTATGCGGAGGGAGACTCCGCGGGCCGACCCTCCTTCCGGAGGAGGACCATCCTCGCCACCTTCCAATTGGGGGGGAATCGCCCGTCCCTCAGGCAGCGGTCGAACAACCGCCTGAGGTCGGCCCCAAGGACGCCCTGGGTCAAGACCCAAACACGGCCGGGCACACCATCCGGACCCGGGGCCGTGTTACGAACCCCGAGCCGTCTGATGGCCGCTGCCAGCTCCTCCTGCGTGACCCCCAGCTCGGCCGTCCACTCCACTGGGTCAGTCGCCGCCGCCAGAGGACGCGGTCCCCTCTCCCCAATTGGGAAGAGTGTATTGACCACGTCCTCCAGCAGCCGGGGGTCAAGACCCTCGGTGACGGGGGGCCCCCACGGGCGGAGCTTATTCAGCACCACCTTATATGGGCGCCCCCATGGATCGTCATCAAGGGTCTGGAGGAGCTCCTTCCATGCCTGGGTCTTGGCCCGTTTGATGGCGACCTGCAGAGCTACCCGCGCCACGCGGTATGCTCCATACAGGTCATCAGCTGCCCTCGCACGCGCCACGCCGTCGCCTGTACGTTGACGACGGCGCGCGCGGGTGTACTGGCGTCGGGCGCGGACAGTCGCGACTCGCAACTCCCGATCGCGTCCGACCACCAGTACACCGCCCGGCGAGGAGAAGCCCGCCCGACCCGAGGCATCGCCGCGTCGCAAATACCCGCGACCAATGCTCCGAGCCGGGCGACCTCCTCCTCCATGCTCGGCAACTCGGCCGCTCCCTGCGGCCAAGTTGCAGCGAGGGCAGCTGCCATCAGGGCGTCCTTGTCCAGGCGCCGAAGCACCCAGCGGCGTGGTGGGGTGCCACGCAGGCGGCCGTGTCGGGATGCACTCGCGGCGGCAGAGACCTCCATCCGGATGTACCGGTGATCGGAGAGTGTCTCTGCCCCCGCGACTACGTGCCAACCCGACACCATGCGCACGGCGTTGGGGGTCGCGAATCCAACATCCACGATGGACCCCCCATATCGCCGCACGCATGTGTGCTCCGACCCCCGGTTCAATACCCGGAGGTCGAGCCCCGCCGCCCAATCGCCCAGGATCCCGCCGCGAACGGAGGTCCCGGGGGATCCCCAAGCCACCGACTTGGCATTAAAATCCCCCAGGACCAGCACCGGCCGGGCCGCGTAGCGCTGCACGCATGCCGCGACCTCGGCCAAGTACAGCTCGAACGCAGCGTGACCGCTACGGGGCGAAATGTAGCACCCCACCACAGCGACTCCCCCCCAGTCCACGGCGACGAATCCCCGACCGCGCTCCAACAAGGAGAACGGTGGGGACCCGTCGCCCCCTCCCCATACCGTCGCCACCAAGCCGTCCGCGTCGCCCACCCAATGAGGGTGATCAGGGACGCGGTACGGCTCGGCGGCGACCGCCAGGCCAACCCCCCACTCCGCGAGGACTTGGGACATCAAGTCCTGTGCCGCGCGGCAGTGGTTGAGGTTGGCCTGGAGGAGGAGGCGGGGCGGCATTAATTAATGGCCGCGCCAGCCTCCTCCCGGCCGTCCGTCCCCGTAGCACCGTCCACCTCCATGGAGGACGATGCCACCGCCCCCGGCACCGGAGCCGGTGCAGCCCGCCTCTTCCTCTCCTTCCGGGAGGGGGGGGGAGCACTTCTTGCTCCCCACCCTGTGATCGGCTGGCCTCCCCATGTCCGCACACAGCGGGCAGTGGGGGGCCGCCGAGCACTGGCTCGCACGGTGCTCTTTGGCACCGCAGCAGTAACACTGACCGCTGCGGTCCACCGGCGAGGTGCACCACTGCCTCACGTGCCCCAATTCGAGGCAGCGGTGACACTGGAGCGGGCGCGGCGCGAGGATTTCCACTCGCGCCGAAACCCACCCCACCAACACCCTCCCGGATTCCGCCACCTTACGGGCGGCGGAGAGGGGGCACCGGGCCCACACCGACCCGAGGCCGGAGGGCGACCTGCGGATCTCTCCGATCCGCAGGTCCTCCACAGGACAGTCCCCCGCCCTCGCAAGGGCACGGGACACATCCTGTGCGCTGACCGAGTCGTCCAGCCCACAAACGCGCATCTCCGTGCGCTTCGTGGGCCGGGCGACCCGGACACCTCGCTCGCCCAGCTGCTCCCGGAGCCTCTGGGCGAGACGATCCGCCTTCGCGCCGCCTTCTGCACCGGGGATCTCCAGCAAGAGACCCCCGGTCACGGCCCTCTTCGCCCTCACGGAGGCGATGCCCAGCTCTTCCAGGGAGATATTCTCCCTGGCGAGCCGCATCGCCTCCGCGAGGGTCAGGTCGCCCCCCTGCGCAACGGTCAGCGTCACCGCTGCCGTTTTTGGGGGACGACCTGGTCGTGCCTTCCCGACCTTCGCGGCCTTTACCTTGGCCGCCGGCGGCGGAGGCGGAGGCTGCGGTTGCGAGGCCTTCCTCGCCGCCCGCTTCGCCTTCCGTCCCACCACCTCACTCCACGCCACCCCCCCTTGGGAGGGTGCTGTGGAGGACGCGACCACCGCGACCACGGGTACACCACGCCCCTTGGGGGTCGCGACCCGGGGCCCTGGTGCCGCAACGCTGGGCGGAGCCTTCACTCCGCCCTTCTTTGCCTTCCCCGACTGTACCGGAACAGGTCGGGGAGGCACCGCCTTCCTGCTGACCGCTCTTCCGGCGAGGAGCTCCTCTCGGAAGGCGGCCAGCTTGCCATCAATCATGTCCCCAATCCTCCTCAGAAGATCGTCTTCTGAGGAGGACGGGGACTTCTTCACGGGCGGAGTGCGGGTGGAGGGGCCCGCGGTGCCCCGCACCACTGCCGCCGCACTCCGCTTATTTACCTCCGCCGAGGGACGCGGCGGTGGTGGAGGAGGGAGGATGGGAGGGAGGGCCGCGCTGTTCCACAGCGCCTCTGCCCTCCTCCTCCCCTGTCGCTCCTCCTCCAACAGGAGCTGCAGACGGGCGTTCCGCCCTCTGAGCTCCCGCGCCGCCTCCCTCATTTCCTCCGCCGCGGCCTTCAGGGCCTCCGCGCCACCGCTTTTCTGCCCCTTAAAGGCGCAGGCAGCGGCGACTTTCTCCACCCGCCTCAGGGACGAGGAGATCCTCTCCGATATCTCCTCGGTCACCTCGTCCCTGAGGCAACTCAGCCTCACCGACGGGCTCATCGCCCCGCCCACCTCGACGACGGCTTGCCCCGTCCTCTTCCTCTTAGAGCCTATGTGGCTCGTGCTGGAGGAGAAGGACGAGACCGACGCCGTCTCGTCGTCCTCCTCCACCCTCCACGAAGCCGGACCTGGCGCTGAGTGGGGCGCGAGCGCCGCCACCCTAACCCCAACCCCGTCTCCGTCCTCCCCAACCGACAAAACCCGTCCCATCCCCATTTTATTTTCTGTGTCCATAATAGTCCCACGAGATGGTCGGAAATAAAGGTCCACCCGGGCAGAGCCGCCTTACACGGGTAAGCCTAATACTCCGGGGGTTCGGCAAGTTCCCCGGAGGTGGTCGCTTGGGATTGGGCCTTCTCCCCCAACCATGCATCCCATCGCCGCGCACCATAGCTTAGGATTGGAGGGCGATTTTATAGAGTCGCCATACTCGTGGCCCAGGCGGTTAAGCCAAGACCCCCGTTCCTCCTGCCGTCACGTACCATTCACAAAACCAATAGGGAATTGTGAATGGGTCGTTGTGACGACCAACAGGAGGCTTACGGTGTGTGCATGACTCGGGTACCCCGGGTTCGTTAAGCCCGAACTGCAGCTGAAAGGCTGGCAGCCCCTGAGGGGACCGGCGGTATCTTGTAAAATATTGATCGAATTCAGGTTGAATTGACCATTTCAGTGTGGCACCACATTAATAAGTGATCCTAACCAGAAAAAAACCCAGGATCTGGCCATTCAGCTATGCGAAAAAAGCGAAAGTATGAGCTAGATAATTGCAAATACCAGAACTAACCCAGACCTAACCGGTGTTATCTCCTAAAATATTGATCGAATTCAGGTTGAATTGACCATTTCAGTGTGGCACCACATTAATACGTGATCCTAACCAGAAAAAAACCCAGGATTTGGCCATTCAACTATGCGAAAATTGCGAAAGTATGAGCTAGATGATTGCAAATACCAGAACTAACCCAGACGTAACCGGCGTTATCCTCCAAAATATTAATCGGAACCAGGTTTTATTGACTGTTTCAGTGTGATACTACATTACTACGTGACCCAAGTCAGATAAAGCCCAGGATGTGGCCAACAAGTATGCGAAAAATGCGAAAGTATCAGGCAGATGATTGGAAATACCAGACGTAACCCAGACCTAACCACTGTTATCCTCTAAAATATTGATCGAAACCACCCTTGACTGTTTCAGTGTGGTACCTCATTACTACGTGATCCAATCCAGAAATAGCTCAGGATCTAGCCATGAAGTATGAGAAATATGCGAAAGTATGAGCCTGACGAGGGCAAATCCTAGATCTAACCCAGACCTAACATACGTTATCCTCTAAAATATTTATCAAGACCTGGTTTAATCGACTGTTTCAGTGTGATACCACATTACTATGTGATCCAAACCAGAAAATGACCCAGGATCAGTTCAACAAGTATGTGAAAAACGCGAAAGAATGAGTCTGATGAGGGCAAATCCCAGACCTATCCCAGACCTAACTTGCGTTATCCTCTAAAATATTGATCGAAAGCAGGCTTAATCGACTGTTTCAGTGTGGTACCACACTACTACGTGATCCAAACCAGAAAAAACCCAGGATCTGTTCAACAAGTATGTGAAAAACGCGAAAGTATGACTCTGATCAGTGAAAATCTTTGGCCTAACCTAGACCTGACATGCGTTATCCTCAAAAATATTGATCGAAACCAGGTATAATGGACTGTTTCAGTGTGGCACCGCTTTACTACGTGATCCAATCCAGAAATAGCCCAGGATCTAGCCATGAAGTATGAGAAATATGCGAAAGTATGAGCCTGATGAGGGCAAATCCTAGACCTAACCGAGACCTAACATACGTTATCCTCTAAAATATTTTTCAAGACCAGGTTTAATTGAATGTTTCAGTGTGGTACCACATTACTACGTGAACCAAACCAGAAAAAACCCAGGATCCGTTCAACAAGTATGTGAAGAATGCGAAAGTATGACCCTGATTAGGGTAAATCCCAGGCCTAACCTAGACCTAACATGCGATATCCCCTAAAATATTGATCGAAACCAGGTTTAATAGACTGTTTCAGTGTGGTACCACGTTACTACGTGATCCAAAGTAGAAAAACCCCTCGATCAGGTCAACATGTATGTTGAAACTGCGAAAGTATGACCCTGATTAGGGCAAATCCAAGGCCTAACCTGGACCTAACATGCGATATCCTCTAAAATATTGATCAAAACCAGGTTTAATGGACTGTTTCAGTGTGGTACCACATTACTACGTGATCCGAACCAGAAAAGGCCAGGGATCTGTTAAACAAGTATGTTAAAAATGCGAAAGTATGACACTGATGAGGGCAAATCACAGACCTTTCCCAGACCTAACTTGCGTTGTCCTCTAAAATATTGATGGAAACCACGTTTATTGGACTGTTTCAGTGTGGTACCACATTACTACGTGATACAAGCCAGAAAAAGACCCAGTATCTGGCCAACAAGTATGCGAAAGATGCGAAAGTATGAGGCAGATGTCTGCAAATACCAGACCTAACCCAGACCTAACCGGCGTTATCCTCTAAAATATTAATCGGAACCAGGTTTAACTGGCTGTTTCAGTGTGGTACCACATTACTACGTGGTGCTATCCAGAAGAAGACCCTGGATCTGGCCAACAAGTATGCGAAAGTTGCGAAGGTATGAGGCAGATGTTTGCAAATATCAGACCTAACCCAGACCTAACCGGTGTTATCCCATAAAATATTAATCAAAACCAGGTTTTATTGACTGTTTCGGTGTGGTGCCACATTACTACGTGATCCAAACCAGACAACGCCCGGGATCTGCCCAACGAGTACGTGAAAAATGCGAAAGTATGAGACAGATAGTTGCAAATACCAGACCTAACCCAGACCTAACCGGTGTTATCCCATAAAATACTGATCGAAACCAGGTTTTATTGAATATTTCAGTGTGGTACCACATCAATACGAGATCCTATCCAGAAAATGACCCAGGATCTGGCCAACAAGTATGCGAAGGATTCGAAAGTATGAGGCAGATGATTGCAAATACCAGACGTAACCCAGACCTAGCCGGTGTTATCCTCCAAAATATAGAACGAAACCAGGCTTCATTGACTGTTTCAGTGTGGTACCACTTTACTACGTGATCCAAACCAGAAAAAGCCCGGGATCTGGCCAACAAGTATGTGAAAAATGCGAAAGTATGAGCCAGATGATTGCAAATACCAGACCTAACCCAGACATAACCGGCGTTATCCTCCAAAGTATTACTCGGAACCACGTTTGATTGACTGTTTTAGTGTGCTACCACATTAGTACGTGATCCAAATTAGAAAAAGGCCAGTATTTGCCCAACATGCATGCGAAAAGTGCGAAAGTATGAGCCAGATGATTGCAAATACCAGAACTAACCCAGACATAACTGGCGTTATCCTCTGAAATATTAATCGGAACCAGGTTTAATTGGCTGTTTCAGTGTGGTACCACATTACTACGTGATCCAAGTAAGAAAAAGCCCAGGATCTGGCCAACAAGTATGCGAAAAATGCGAAAGTATGAGGAAGATGATTGCAAATACCAGACGTAACCCAGACCTAACCGGTGTTATCCTCTAAAATATTGATCGAAACCAGGTTTAATTGACTATTTCAGTGTAGTACCACGTTAATACGTAATCCTATCCAGGAAAAGACCCAGGATCTTGCCATCCAAGTATGCGAAAAATGCGAAAGTGTGAGCCAGATGATTGCAAATACCAGACCTAACCCAGACATAACCAGCGTTATCTTCTAAAATATTAATCGCAACCAGGTTTAATTGACTGCTTCGGTGTAGAACCACATTACTACAAGATCCAAACCAGAAAAACCCAGGATCTGGCCAACAAGCTTGCCAAAAATGACCTAACCGGCGTTATCCTCTAAAATATTACTCGGAACAAGGTTTAATTGACTGTTTCAGTGTAGTGCCACATTATTACATGATCCAAATCAGAAAGAGCACAGGATCTGGCCAACAAGTATGCAAATATGCTTACGTTTGTGGAAGATAATTGCAAATACCGGACGTGTCCCAGTCATAACCAGCGTTATCCTCTAAAATATTAATCGCAGCCAGGTTTCGTTGAATGTTTCAGTGTGGTCCCACATTACTACGTGATCCAAACCAGAAAAAGGCCAGGATCTGGCCATTCAACTATGCAATATTGCGAAAGTATGAGCTAGACGGTGGCAAATAGCAGACGTAACCCAGACCTAACCGGTGTTATCCTCTAAAATATTAATCGAATTCAGGTTGAATTGACCGTCTCAGTGTGGCACCACATTAATACGTGATCCTAACCAGAAAAAAACCCAGGATCTGGCCATTCAGCTATGCGAAAAATGCGAAAGTATGAGCTAGATGATTGCAAATACCAGAACTAACCCAGACATATCCGGCGTTATCCTCTAAAATATTAATCGGAACCAGGTTTTATTGACTGTTTCAGTGTGGTACCACATTACTACGTGACCCAAGTCAGAAAAAGCCCAGGATCTGGCCAACAAGTATGCGAAAGATGCGAAAGTATGAGCTAGGTGATGGCAAATACCAGACGTAACCCAGACCTAACCGGTGTTATCCTCTAAAATATTGATAGAATTCAGGTTGAATTGACCGTTTCAGTGTGGCACCACATTAATACGTGATCCTAACCAGAAAAAAACCCCAGGATCTGGCCATTCAACTATGCGAAAAATGCGAAAGTATGAGCTAGATGATTGCAAATACCAGAACTAACCCAGACATAACCGGCGTTATCCTCTAAAATATTAATCGGAACTAGGTTTTATTGACTGTTTCAGTGTGGTACCACATTACTACGTGACCCAAGTCAGAAAAAGCCCAGGATCTGGCCAACAAGTATGCGAAAAATGCGAAAGTATCAGGCAGATCGCTATGAGGCAGTGTGTCTACTGGGGGACCGATAGTCCCCCCGGGGGATGGGCGCGAAAGCGCGGGCACGGGGAGGATACCGGAAGAATGCTTCGAGCGATTCCCGGTATCCTCCCAAAGCGTGCCGAAGGGTCACCGTGGGGTTTTTAGTGGGTAGGTCCCGCGCCTGTCGTTGTACGGGCGCGGGGAATCCCACACACCCCTCCCACCTCTCCCCAAGGAGGTGGGAGGGAGTCTTTCGAAGATTTTCCCCACGACAAAAAAAAAAAAAAAAAAAAAAAGTATCAGGCAGATGGTTGCAAATACAAGACCTAACGCAGACATAACCAGAGTTATCCTCCAAAGTATTACACGGAACCACGTTTAATTGACTGTTTTAGTGTGGTACCACATTAGTACGTGACCCAAATTAGAAAAAGCCCAGGATTTGCCCAACATGTATGCGAAAAGTGCGAAAGTATGAGACAGATGATTGGAAATACCAGACCTAACCCAGGCATAACCGGTGTTATCCTCCAATATATTACTCGGAACCGCGTTTAATTGACTGTTTTAGTGTGGTACCACACTAGTACGTGATACAAACAAGAAAGAGCCCAGGATCTGGCCAACAAGTATGCCAAAAATGCGAAAGTATGAGGAAGATGATTGCAAATACCGGACGTAACCCAGACCTAACCGGTGTCATCCCCTAAAATATTGATCGAAACCAGGTTTTATTGACTATTTCAGTGTGGTACCACATTGATACGTGATCCAAACCAGAAAAAGCCCGGGATCTGGCCAACAAGTAGGTGAAAACTGCGAAGGTATGAGACAGATGATTGCAAATACCAGACGTAACCCAGACCTAACCGGTGTTGTCCTCTAATATATTAATCGGAACCAGATTTAATTGACTGTTTCAGTGTGGTACCACATTACTACGTGATCCAAATCAGAAAAAGGCCAGGATCTGGCCAACAAGTATGCCAAAAATGCGAAAGTATGAGCTAGATGATGGCAAATACAAGACCTAACGCAGACATAACCAGCGTTATCCTCCAAAGTATTACACGGAACCACGTTTAATTGACTGTTTTAGTGTGGTACCACATTAGTACGTGACCCAAATTAGAAAAAGCCCAGGATTTGCCCAACATGTATGCCAAAAATGCGAAAGTATGAGGAAGATGATTGCAAATACCGGACGTAACCCAGACCTAACCGGTGTTATCCCCTAAAATATTGATCGAAACCAGGTTTTATTGACTATTTCAGTGTGGTACCACATTGATACGTGATCCAAACCAGAAAAAGCCCGGGATCTGGCCAACAAGTATGTGAAAACTGCGAAAGTATGAGACAGATGATTGCAAATACCAGACGTAACCCAGACCTAACCGGTGTTGTCCTCTAATATATTAATCGGAACCAGATTTAATTGACTGTTTCAGTGTGGTACCACATTACTACGTGATCCAAATCAGAAAAAGGCCAGGATCTGGCCAACAAGCATGCCAAAAATGCGAAAGTATGAGCTAGATGATGGCAAATACAAGACCTAACGCAGACATAACCAGCGTTATCCTCCAAAGTATTACACGGAACCACGTTTAATTGACAGTTTTAGTGTGGTACCACATTAGTACGTGACCCAAATTAGAAAAAGCCCAGGATTTGCCCAACATGTATGCGAAAAGTGCGAAAGTATGAGACAGATGATTGGAAATACCAGACCTAACCCAGGCATAACCGGTGTTATCCTCTAAAATATTAATCGGAACGTGGTTTAATTGGCTGTTTCAGTGTGGTACCACATTACTACGTGATCCAAGTAAGAAAAAGCCCAGGATCTGACCAACAAGTATGCGAAAAATGCGAAAGTATGAGGAAGATGATTGCAAATATTAGATGTAACCCAGACCTAACCGGTGTTATCCTCTAAAATATTGATCGAAGCCAGGTTTAATTGACTGTTTCAGTGTGGTACAACTTTACTGCGTGATACTATCCGGAAAAAGACCCAGGATTTGGCCAGCGAGTATGAGAAAGATGCGAAAGTATAAGCTAGATGATGGCAAATACCAGACCTAACACAGACATAACCGGCGGTATCTTGTAAAATATTGATCGAATTCAGGTTGAATTGACCATTTCAGTGTGGCACCACATTAATAAGTGATCATAACCAGAAAAAAACCCAGGATCTGGCCATTCAGCTATGCGAAAAAAGCGAAAGTATGAGCTAGATAATTGCAAATACCAGAACTAACCCAGACCTAACCGGTGTTATCTCCTAAAATATTGATCGAATTCAGGTTGAATTGACCATTTCAGTGTGGCACCACATTAATACGTGATCCTAACCAGAAAAAAACCCAGGATTTGGCCATTCAACTATGCGAAAATTGCGAAAGTATGAGCTAGATGATTGCAAATACCAGAACTAACCCAGACGTAACCGGCGTTATCCTCCAAAATATTAATCGGAACCAGGTTTTGTTGACTGTTTCAGTGTGATGCCACATTACTACGTGACCCAAGTCAGATAAAGCCCAGGATGTGGCCAACAAGTATGCGAAAAATGCGAAAGTATCAGGCAGATGATTGGAAATACTAGACGTAACCCAGACCTAACCAGCGTTATCCTCTAAAATATTAATCGCAACCAGGTTTAGTTGAATGTTTCAGTGTGGTCCCACATTACTACGTGATCCAAACCAGAAAAAGGCCAGGATCTGGCCATTCAACTATGCAAAATTGCGAAAGTATGAGCTAGATGGTGGCAAATACCAGACGTAACCCAGACCTAACCGGTGTTATCCTCTAAAATATTGATCGAATTCAGGTTGAATTGACCATTCCAGTGTGGCACCACATTAATACGTGATCCCAACCAGAAAAAAACCCAGGTTCTGGCCATTCAACTATGCGAAAAAAGCGAAAGTATGAGCTAGATGATTGCAAATACCGGACCTAACCCAGACATGACCGGCGTTATCCTGCAAAATATTAACCGCAACCTGGTTTGATTGACTGTTTCAGTGTGGTACCACATTACTACGTGACCCAAGTCAGAAAAAGCCCAGGATGAGGCCAACAAGTATGCGAAAAATGCGAAAGTATCAGGCAGATGATTGGAAATACCAGACGTAACACAGACCTAACCACTGTTATCCTCTAAAATATTGATCGAAACCACCCTTGACTGTTTCAGTGTGGTACCACATTACTACGTGATCCAATCCAGAAATAGCTCAGGATCTAGCCATGAAGTATGAGAAATATGCGAAAGTATGAGCCTGACGAGGGCAAATCCTAGACCTAACCCAGACCTAACATACGTTATCCTCTAAAATATTTATCAAGACCTGGTTTAATCGACTGTTTCAGTGTGATACCACATTACTATGTGATCCAAACCAGAAAATGACCCAGGATCAGTTCAACAAGTATGTGAAAAACGCGAAAGAATGAGTCTGATGAGGGCAAATCCCAGACCTATCCCAGACCTAACTTGCGTTATCCTCTAAAATATTGATCGAAAGCAGGCTTAATCGACTGTTCCAGTGTGGTACCACACTACTACGTGATCCAAACCAGAAAAAACCCAGGATCTGTTCAACAAGTATGTGAAAAACGCGAAAGTATGACTCTGATCAGTGAAAATCTTTGGCCTAACCTAGACCTGATATGCGTTATCCTCAAAAATATTGATCGAAACCAGGTATAATGGACTGTTTCAGTGTGGCACCGCTTTACTACGTGATCCAATCCAGAAATAGCCCAGGATCTAGCCATGAAGTATGAGAAATATGCGAAAGTATGAGCCTGATGAGGGCAAATCCTAGACCTAACATGCGTTATCCTCTAAAATATTTTTCAAGACCAGGTTTAATTGAATGTCTCAGTGTGGTACGACATTACTACGTGAACCAAACCAGAAAAAACCCAGGATCCGTTCAACAAGTATGTGAGGAATGCGAAAGTATGACCCTGATTAGGGTAAATCCCAGGCCTAACCTAGACCTAACATGCGATATCCCCTAAAATATTGATCGAAACCAGGTTTAATAGACTGTTTCAGTGTGGTACCACGTTACTACGTGATCCAAAGTAGAAAAACCCCTCGATCAGGTCAACATGTATGTTGAAACTGCGAAAGTATGACCCTGATTAGGGCAAATCAAAGGCCTAACCTGGACCTAACATGCGATATCCTCTAAAATATTGATCAAAACCAGGTTTAATGGACTGTTTCAGTGTGGTACCACATTACTACGTGATCCGAACCAGAAAAGGCCAGGGATCTGTTCAACAAGTATGTTAAAAATGCGAAAGTATGACCCTGATGAGGGCAAATCACAGACCTATCCCAGACCTAACCGGCGTTATCCTCTAAAATATTAATCGGAACCAGGTTTAACTGGCTGTTTCAGTGTGGTACCACTTTACTACGTGATCCAAACCAGAAAAAGCCCGGGATCTGGCCAACAAGTATGTGAAAAATGCGAAAGTATGAGCCAGATGATTGCAAATACCAGACCTAACCCAGACATAACCGGCGTTATCCTCCAAAGTATTACTCGGAACCACGTTTGATTGACTGATATAGTGTGCTCCCACATTAGTACGTGATCCAAATTAGAAAAAGGCCAGTATTTGCCCAACATGCATGCGAAAAGTGCGAAAGTATGAGCCAGATGATTGCAAATACCAGAACTAACCCAGACATAACTGGCGTTTTCCTCTGAAATATTAATCGGAACCAGGTTTAATTGGCTGTTTCAGTGTGGTACCACATTACTACGTGATCCAAGTAAGAAAAAGCCCAGGATCTGGCTAACAAGTATGCGAAAAATGCGAAAGTATGAGGAAGATGATTGCAAATACCAGACGTAACCCAGACCTAACCGGTGTTATCCTCTAAAATATTGATCGAAACCAGGTTTAATTGACTATTTCAGTGTAGTACCACGTTAATACGTAATCCTATCCAGGAAAAGACCCAGGATCTTGCCATCCAAGTATGCGAAAAATGCGAAAGTGTGAGCCAGATGATTGCAAATACCAGACCTAACCCAGACATAACCAGCGTTATCTTCTAAAATATTAATCGCAACCAGGTTTAATTGACTGCTTCGGTGTAGAACCACATTACTACAAGATCCAAACCAGAAAAACCCAGGATCTGGCCAACAAGTATGCGAAAAATGCGAAAGTGTGAGCCAGATGATTGCAAATACCAGACCTAACCCAGACATAACCAGCGTTATCTTCTAAAATATTAATCGCAACCAGGTTTAATTGACTGCTTCGGTGTAGAACCACATTACTACAAGATCCAAACCAGAAAAACCCAGGATCTGGCCAACAAGTATGTGAAGAATGCGAAAGTATGACACTGATTAGGGCAAATCAAAGGCCTAACCTGGACCTAACATGCGATATCCTCTAAAATATTGATCAAAACCAGGTTTAATGGACTGTTTCAGTGTGGTACCACATTACTACGTGATCCGAACCAGAAAAGGCCAGGGATCTGTTCAACAAGTATGTTAAAAATGCGAAAGTATGACCCTGATGAGGGCAAATGACAGACCTATCCCAGACCTAACCGGCGTTATCCTCTAAAATATTAATCGGAACCAGGTTTAACTGGCTGTTTCAGTGTGGTACCACATTACTACGTGGTGCTATCCAGAAGAAGACCCTGGATCTGGCCAACAAGTATGCGAAGGATTCGAAAGTATGAGGCAGATGATTGCAAATACCAGACGTAACCCAGACCTAGCCGGTGTTATCCTCCAAAATATAGAACGAAACCAGGCTTCATTGACTGTTTCAGTGTGGTACCACTTTACTACGTGATCCAAACCAGAAAAAGCCCGGGATCTGGCCAACAAGTATGTGAAAAATGCGAAAGTATGAGCCAGATGATTGCAAATACCAGACCTAACCCAGACATAACCGGCGTTATCCTCCAAAGTATTACTCGGAACCACGTTTGATTGACTGTTTTAGTGTGCTCCCATATTAGTACGTGATCCAAATTAGAAAAAGGCCAGTATTTGCCCAACATGCATGCGAAAAGTGCGAAAGTATGAGCCAGATGATTGCAAATACCAGAACTAACCCAGACATAACTGGCGTTATCCTCTGAAATATTAATCGGAACCAGGTTTAATTGGCTGTTTCAGTGTGGTACCACATTACTACGTGATCCAAGTAAGAAAAAGCCCAGGATCTGGCCAACAAGTATGCGAAAAATGCGAAAGTATGAGCAGATGATTGCAAATACCATAACATACCCAGACATAACCGGCGTTATCCTCTAAAATATTAATCGAATCCAGGTTGAGTTGACTGTTACAGTGTGGCACCACATTAATACGTGATCCTAACCAGAAAAAAACTCAGGATATGGTCAACAAGTATGCGAAAAATGCGAAAGTATGAGGCAGATGATTGCATATACCAGACGTAACCCAGACCTAACCGGTGTTATCCTCTGAAATATTGATCGAAACCAGGTTTAATTGACTATTTCAGTGTAGTACCACGTTAATACGTAATCCTATCCAGAAAAAGACCCAGGATCTTGCCATCCAAGTATGCGAAAAATGCGAAAGTGTGAGCCAGATGATTGCAAATACCAGACCTAACCCAGACATAACCAGCGTTATCTTCTAAAATATTAATCGCAACCAGGTTTAATTGACTGCTTCGGTGTAGAACCACATTACTACAAGATCCAAACCAGAAAAACCCAGGATCTGGCCAACAAGCTTGACAAAAATGCGTAAGTATGAGGAAGATGGTTGCAAATACCAGATGTAACCCAGACCTAACCGGCGTTATCCTGTAAAATATTACTCGGAACAAGGTTTAATTGACTGTTTCAGTGTAGTGCCACATTATTACATGATCCTAACCAGAAAAAAACCCAGGATCTGGCCATTCAGCTATGCGAAAAATGCGAAAGTATGAGCTAGATGATTGCAAATACCAGAACTAACCCAGACATATCCGGCGTTATCCTCTAAAATATTAATCGGAACCAGGTTTTATTGACTGTTTCAGTGTGGTACCACATTACTACGTGACCCAAGTCAGAAAAAGCCCAGGATCTGGCCAACAAGTATGCGAAAGATGCGAAAGTATGAGCTAGGTGATGGCAAATACCAGACGTAACCCAGACCTAACCGGTGTTATCCTCTAAAATATTAATCGCAGCCAGGTTTCGTTGAATGTTTCAGTGTGGTCCCACATTACTACGTGATCCAAACCAGAAAAAGGCCAGGATCTGGCCATTCAACTATGCAATATTGCGAAAGTATGAGCTAGACGGTGGCAAATGGCAGACGTAACCCAGACCTAACCGGTGTTATCCTCTAAAATATTAATCGAATTCAGGTTGAATTGACCGTCTCAGTGTGGCACCACATTAATACGTGATCCTAACCAGAAAAAAACCCAGGATCTGGCCATTCAGCTATGCGAAAAATGCGAAAGTATGAGCTAGATGATTGCAAATACCAGAACTAACCCAGACATATCCGGCGTTATCCTCTAAAATATTAATCGGAACCAGGTTTTATTGACTGTTTCAGTGTGGTACCACATTACTACGTGACCCAAGTCAGAAAAAGCCCAGGATCTGGCCAACAAGTATGCGAAAGATGCGAAAGTATGAGCTAGGTGATGGCAAATACCAGACGTAACCCAGACCTAACCGGTGTTATCCTCTAAAATATTAATCGAATTCAGGTTGAATTGACCGTCTCAGTGTGGCACCACATTAATACGTGATCCTAACCAGAAAAAAACCCAGGATCTGGCCATTCAGCTATGCGAAAAATGCGAAAGTATGAGCTAGATGATTGCAAATACCAGAACTAACCCAGACATATCCGGCGTTATCCTCTAAAATATTAATCGGAACCAGGTTTTATTGACTGTTTCAGTGTGGTACCACATTACTACGTGACCCAAGTCAGAAAAAGCCCAGGATCTGGCCAACAAGTATGCGAAAGATGCGAAAGTATGAGCTAGGTGATGGCAAATACCAGACGTAACCCAGACCTAACCGGTGTTATCCTCTAAAATATTGATAGAATTCAGGTTGAATTGACCGTTTCAGTGTGGCACCACATTAATACGTGATCCTAACCAGAAAAAAACCCAGGATCTGGCTATTCAACTATGCGAAAAATGCGAAAGTATGAGCTAGATGATTGCAAATACCGGACCTAACCCAGACATGACCGGCGTTATCCTGCAAAATATTAACCGCAACCAGGTTTGATTGACTGTTTCAGTGTGGTACCACATTACTACGTGACCCAAGTCAGAAAAAGCCCAGGATGAGGCCAACAAGTATGCGAAAAATGCGAAAGTATCAGGCAGATGATTGGAAATACCAGACGTAACCCAGACCTAACCACTGTTATCCTCTAAAATATTGATCGAAACCACCCTTGACTGTTTCAGTGTGGTACCACATTACTACGTGATCCAAACCAGAAAAAACCCAGGATCTGGACAACAAATATGTGAAAAATGCGAAAGTATGAGGCAGATGATTGCAAATACCAGAACTAACCCAGATATAACCGGCGTTATCCTCTAAAATATTAATGGGAACCAGGTTTATTGGCTGTTTCAGTGTGGTACCACATTAATACGTGATCCTATCCTGAAAAAGATCCAGTATCTGGCTAACAAGTATGCGAAAGATGCGAAAGTATGAGGCATATGTCTGCAAATACCAGACCTAACCCAGACCTAACCGGTGTTATCCTCCAAAATATTACTCGGAACCACGTTTAATTGACTGTTTGAGTGTGGTACCACATTAGTACGTGATCCAAACCAGAAAAAGCCCGGGATCTGGCCAACAAGTATGTGAAAAATGCGAAAGTATGAGACAGATGATTGCAAATACCAGACCTAACCCAGACCTAACCGGTGATGTCCTCTCAAATATTGAACGGAACCAGGTTTCATTGACTGTTTCAGTGTGGTACCACTTTACTACGTGATCCAAACCACAAAATGACCCAGGATCTGGCCAACAAGCATGCGAAAGATGCGAAAGTATGAGGCAGATGTTTGCAAATACCAGACCTAACACAAACCTAACCGGTGTTTTCCTCTAAAATATTCATCGAATCCTGGTTTAATTGACTGTTTCGGTGTGGTACCACATTACTACGTGAACCAAATCAGAAAAAGCCCAGGATCTGGCCAACAGGTATGTGAAAAATGCAAAAGTATGAGGCAGATGATTGCAAATACCAGTCCTAACACAAACCTATCCGGTGTTGTCCTCTAAAATATTGATGGAATCCAGGTTTAATTGACTGTTTCGGTGTGGTACCACATTACTACATGATCCAAATCAGAAAAAGCCCAGGATCTGGCCGACAAGTATGCGAAAAATGCGAAAGAATGGGGATGATGATTGCAAATACCAGACGTAACCTAGACCTAACCGGTGTTATCCCGTAAAATGTTGAGCGAAACCAGGTTTAAAAGACTGTATCAGTGTGGTACCACATTACTACGTGATCCTAATCAGAAAAAGCCCAGGATCTTGCCATCCAAGTATGCGAAAAATGCGAAAGTATGAGCCAGATGATTGCAAATACCAGACCTAACCCAGACCTAACCGGTGTTATCCCCTAAAATATTGTTCAAAACCAGGTTTTATTGACTATTTCAGTGTGGTTCCACATTAATACGTGAGCCTATCCAGAATATGGCCCAGGATCTGGCCACAAAGTATGCGAAAGGTGCGAAAGTTTGAGGCAGATGCTTGCAAATACCAGACCTAACCCAGACCTAACCGGTGTTATCCTCCAAAATATAACTCGGAACCACGTTTAAGTGACTGTTTAAGTGTGGTACCACATTAGTACGTGATTCAAATCAGAAAAAGCCCAGGATCTGCCCATCAAGTATGCGAAGGATGCGAACGTATGAGGCAGATGGTTGCAAATACCAGACCTAACCCAGACCTAACCGGTGTTATCCTCTAAAATATTGATCAAAACCAGGTTTAGTTGACTGTTTCAGTGTGGTGCCACTTTACTGCGTGATCCTAACCAGAAAAAAACCCAGGATCAGGTCAACAAGTATGTGAAAAATGCGAAAGTATGAGCCAGATGATTGCATATGCCAGACCTAACCCAGACCTAACCGGTGTTATCCCCTAAAATATTGATCAAAACCAGGTTTTACTGACTATTTCAGTGTGGTACCACATTACTACGTGATCGTAACCAGAAAAAAACCCAGGATCTGGCCAACAAGTATGCGAAAGATGCGAAAGTATCAGGCAGATGATTGCAAATACCAGACGTAACCCAGACCTAACCGGTGTTATCCTCTAAATTATTGATCGAAACCAGCCTTAATTGGCTGTTTCAGTTGGTACCACATTACTACGTGTTACAAACCTGAAAAAGCCCACGATCTGGTCATTCAAGTATGCGAAAAATGCGAAAGTATGTGCTAGATGATGGCAAATACCAGTGTTTAAAGGCCTGAACCGCCCTAAGGGGGGTTATTTGAGTCTGACGTGATCCGGATTACGAGGGAAAGGACACTGGAAAAAATTATTGAAATAAATTGATGCACCTGAATTTGCTCAAGAAATTAAACTTTTATTTTTAATCAAAAAAGAAAAGAAGGGAAAAAACCGCCTAGACGTCGGTCCGACGTCTGGGGGAAGAAACCAGGGCCGGCTGCTCCTGGCCAAGTTCGCGATGTGTTGTTCTGTAACAAGGAAAGACAAGGCTGGATTTAAATACCTATTAACGCTTGTCGCGTCGCCTGTCTCGCTCTATCTCGCACGCTCCTGTCTGTGCCGTTCGCACTCGAGAGCGGAGATTACAGACACGTCTCGACGAACTGAGATATGTATGTGGACTGTATATATGAACGTTCTCACAAATCGAGAACCGTTCGATCGCTGTGCGGAAGAAGAGATCTAATTTCTCAATTCTCCGCTTTTTAGCGATCGTTGAATGCCGCAGGAAAGGACAACAGGTGGAGGTCGTAAAGCTCCAAATGCTGTCCAAACCGCAGTTTCTCACCGTTCCCTGCGTACAAGACGCGGTGTGGTGTAGCCCTTAACGGCGCACGTAGCGTCTTACGTTTAAAGGAGCATACTCCACGGTGCTCATTATGCGTTGCTCTACGCACAGGGTACGTACTCACTGGCGGTCAAGGAGCGTTGCTCGAGCAGGTTGAGCTAAGAAGTCCGGAATTTCTTAGCCCCGACCTGAGAAACGGTGAGCCCACGTAGGGTATCGGCAAGAGACCACCCTAGGGGTGATATACAAAACCGTGCGGACAATTCAACTTGTCGCACGACCGCGTCAAATGCAGCAGTCCGTACGACAAATTCTTACACGACCGCGAAACTCATACGTCACGTGAAGATTAATCAGCCTCACACGAACGTGTCAAATGCAGCAGTCCGTGGAGAAATCAGTATTGAGTTGGCCGTAGCCACTGGCCGAAACTGGACTTCCGACGACCGCTGGTTGCAGCGAGACGTTGGAAAGTCAGCCTCACGACCGCGTCAAATGCAGCAGTCCGTGATAATGCCAGCCTCGCACGACCGCGTCAAATGCAGCAGTCCGTGGAGTCGTCAGTACTGATCGGGCCGTAGCCCTTGCTGAGACTGGAGTTTCGACACACGGGAAACGATTCTTAACTCGATTCCCCTTTCATGACCGCGTAGCACAAACGTCACATGAAAGTTGGACGAAAACCCACAGTCTTTTAAATTGTATTAATAATCTCGCCAAGCGGGAACCGAAGTTTATCAATTCCCTCACACGACCACGTAACTCGAGCGTCACGTGCTATTCGGCGCGATTGTACAGTCAATAATCGGGGCTGATAAAATGCCTCACCGATTTAGTTAATTTTGAGCAACAATTTAAAAGCCTCAACGAAAGGTTCGAGTGTTCTCAGAACCTATATTCGGAGATTTGGTTTCGTCGCGGAGCGGAATCGTTTGTCGATCTGCTCGCTGCGAGGACTCGCCATCGAGTCTCGAAGCTAAGAAGCGAACAGACATCCGCAATCGCGGCCACGAGAGGGGTAATCACCACCTCGCGGCGCTATCCCTGCTCTTCAATGTCTATCTCTTCTTAATTTCAATATTCCTCTACCCTCTCTGTTTATGGATCTTCGACGATCGATCCCAAGTAAATATATTCGGTCGATCACGTGACTGAGAGCAGCCAACACTCGCGTATGGTTTTTCTAAGCTGAATCGTTCCGTGTACCGAACTACGCATCAGACAGTCTCTGGAATGTCGCGTACACGAAAAACAATACCGTACGAGGAATTTATGGTTCTCAGTTATAATTCACGCTAACTTGAATATTTCTCTAAACGGTTCTCAAATCCGTCAATTAACGCGATATTTAAACAACCAGACTTAACCTAGACATAACCGGCGTTATACTCTAAAATATTTCTCGGAACCAGGTTTAATTGACTGTTTCAGTGTAGTACCACATTACTACGTGATCCAAATCAGAAAGAGCACAGGATCTGGCCAACAAGTATGCCAAAAATGCGAAAGTATGAGGAAGATGATTGCAAATACCGGACGTAACCCAAACATAACCCGCGTTATCCTCTAAAATATTTCTCGGAACCAGGTTTAATTGACTGTTTCAGTGTAGTACCACATTACTACGTGATCCAAACCAGAAAGAGTACAGGATCTGGCCAACAAGTATGCCAAAAATGCGAAAGTATGAGGAAGATGATTGCAAATACCGGACGTAACCCAGACATAACCCGCGTTATCCTCTAAAATATTAATCGGAACAAGGTTTAATTGACTGTTACAGTGTGGTACCACTTTAATACGTGACCCCAACCAGAAAAAACCCCAGGATCTGGCCAACAAGTATGCGAAAGTATCAGGCAGATGATTGCAAATACCACACGCAACCCAGACCTTACCGGCGTTATCATCGAAAATATAAATCGGAACCAGATTTAATTGACTGTTTCAGTGTGGTACCACATTACTACGTGATCCAAATCAGAAAAAGGCCAGAATCTGGCTAACATATATGCGAAAAATTGGGAAAGTATGAGCTAGGTGATTGCAAATACCGGACGGAACCCAGACATAACCGGCGTTATCCTCTAAACTATTAATCGCAACCAGGTTTAATTGACTGTTTCTGTGTAGTACCACAATATTACGTGATCCAAATCAGAAAGAGCACAGGATCTGGCTAACAAGTATGCCAAAAATGCGAAAGTATGAGCTAGATGTTGGCAAATACCAGATCTAACCCAGGCATAACCGGCGTTCTCCTCTAAAATATTAATCGGAACCAGGATTTATTTACTATTTCAGTGTGTTACCAAGTTAATACGTGATCCTAATCAGAAAAAAACCCAGGATCAGGCCAAATAGTATGCGAGAAATACGAAAGTATGAGCCAGATGATTGCGAATACCAGACGTTACCCAGATCTAACTGGTGTTATCCCCTAAAATATTGATCGAAACCAGGTTTTATTGATTATTTCAGCGTGGTACCACATTAACACGTAATGCTATCCAGAAAAAGACCCAGGATCTGGCCCACAAGTATGCGCAAAATGCGAAAGTATGAGGCAGATGATTGCAAATACCAGTCGTAACCCAGATTTAACCGGTGTTATCCTCTGAAATATTGTTCGAAACCAGGTTTACTTGATTATTTCAGTGTGGTACCACACTAATGCGTGATCCTAACCAGAAAAAAACCCAGGATCTGGCCATTCAAGTATGCGAAAAATGCGAAAGTATGAGCTAGATGATGGCAAATGCCAGACCTAACCCAGACATAACCGGCGTTATCCTCTAAAATATTGATCGAATCCTGGTTTAAATGACTGTTTCGGTGTGGTACCACATTACTACGTGATCCAAATCAGAAAAAGGCCAGAATCTGGCCAACATATGTGCGAAAAATTGCGAAAGTATGAGCTAGGTGATTGCAATTACCGGACGGAACCCAGACATAACCGGCGTTATCCTCTAAAATATTAATCGCAACCAGGTTTAGTTGACTGCTCCAGTGCGGTACCACATTAGTACGTGATCCAAATTAGAAAAAGCCCCGGATCTGGCCAACAAGTTTGCCAAATTGCGAAAGTATGAGGCAGATGGTTGCAAATACCAGACGTAACCCAAACCTAACCGGTGTTATCCTCTAAAATATTGATCGAAACCAGATTTAGTTGACTGTTTCAGTGTGGTACCACTTTACTACGTGATCGAATCCAGAAAAAGCCCGGGATCTGCCCAACAAGTATGTGAAAAATGCGAAAGTATGAGCCAAATGATTGCAAATACCAGACCTAACCCAGACATAACCGGCGCTATCCTCTAAAATATTTATCGCAACCAGGTTTTATTGACTGTTTCGGTGTGGTACCACATTACTACGTGGTCCAGACCAGAAAAAAAACCCAGGATATGGTCATCAAGTATGCGAAAAATGCGAAAGTATGAGGCAGATGATTGCATACACCAGACGTAACCCAGACCTAGCCGGTGTTATCCTCTGAAATATTATTCGAGACCAGGTTTAATTGACTGTTTCAGTGTGGTACCACTTTAATACGTGATCCTAACCAGAAAAAAACGCAGGATCTGGCCAACAAGTATGCGAAAGATGCGAGTTGTTATCCTCTGAAATATTGTTCGAAACCAGGTTTACTTGACTGTTTCAGTGTGGTACCACAATAATACGTAATCCTAACCAGAAAAAAACCAAGGACCTGGCCAACATGTATGCGAAAAATGCGAAAGTATGAGCTAGATGATGACAAATACCAGACCTAACCCAGACATAACCGGCGTTATCCTCTAAAATATTAATCGAAACCAGGTTTAATTGACTGTTTCAGTGTGGTGCCACATTACTACGTGGTCCAAGTCAGTAAAAGCCCAGGATCTGGCCAACAAGTATGCGAAAAATGCGAAAGTAAGAGGAAGGTGATTGCAAATACCAGACCTAACCCAGACATAACCGGCGTTATCCTCTAAAATATTAATTGAAACCAGTTTTTATTGACTATTTCACTGTGGTACCACATTACTACGTGATCTAAACCAGAAGTAGCCCACGATCTGGCCATTCAGGTATGCGAAAAATGCGAAAGTATGAGGCAGATGATTGCAAATACCATAACTTACCCAGACATAACCGGCGTTATCCTCTAAAATATTAATCGAATCCAGGTTGAATTGACTGTTTCAGTGTGGCACCACATTAATACGTGATCCAAACCAGAAAAAACCCAGGATATGGTCATCAAGTATGCGAAAAATGCGAAAGTATGAGGCAGATGATTGCATATACCAGACGTAACCCAGACCTAACCGGTGTTATCCTCTGGAATATTATACGAGACCAGGTTTAATTGACTGTTTCAGTGTGGTACCACTTTAATACGTGATCCTAACCAGAAAAAAACGCAGGATCTGGCCAACAAGTATGCGAAAGATGCGAAAGTATCAGGCAGATGATTGCAAATACCAGCCGCAACCCAGACCTAACCGATGTTACCCTCTGAAATATTATTCGAAACCAGGTTTAATTGACTGTTTCAGTGTGGTACCACTTTAATACGTTATCCTAACCAGAAAAAAACCCAGGATCTGGCCAACGAGTATGCGAAAGATGCGAAAGTATCAGGCAGATGATTGCAAATACCAGCCGCAACCCAGACCTAACCGGCGCTATCCTCTAAAATATTAATCGGAACCAGATTTAATTGACTGTTACAGTGTGGTACCACATTACTACGTGATCTAAACCAGAAGTAGCCCACGATCTGGCCATTCAGGTAAGCGAAAAATGCGAAAGTATGAGATAGATAATTGCACATACCAGAACTAACCCAGACATAACCGGCGCTATCCTCTAAAATATTTATCGCAACCAGGTTTTATTGACTGTTTCGGTGTGGTACCACATTACTACGTGGTCCAGACCAGAAAAAAAACCCAGGATATGGTCATCAAGTATGCGAAAAATGCGAAAGTATGAGGCAGATGATTGCATACACCAGACGTAACCCAGACCTAGCCGGTGTTATCCTCTGAAATATTATTCGAGACCAGGTTTAATTGACTGTTTCAGTGTGGTACCACTTTAATACGTGATCCTAACCAGAAAAAAACGCAGGATCTGGCCAACAAGTATGCGAAAGTTGCGAGTTGTTATCCTCTGAAATATTGTTCGAAACCAGGTTTACTTGACTGTTTCAGTGTGGTACCACAATAATACGTAATCCTAACCAGAAAAAAACCCAGGACCTGGCCAACATGTATGCGAAAGGTGCGAAAGTATGAGCCAGATGATTGCGAATGCCAGACGTAACCCAGACCTAACCGGTGTTATCCTCTGAAATATTATTCGAAACCAGGTTTAATTGACTGTTTCAGTGTGGTACCACTTTAATACGTTATCCTAACCAGAAAAAAACCCAGGATCTGGCCAACGAGTATGCGAAAGATGCGAAAGTATCAGGCAGATGATTGGAAATACCAGCCGCAACCCAGACCAACCCGGCGCTATCCTCTAAAATATTAACCGGAACCAGGCTTAATTGACTGTTTCGGTGTGGTACCACATTGACACGTGCTCCTAACCAGAAAGAAGCGCAGGATCTGGCCAACAAGTATGCGAAAGATGCGAAAGTATGAGGCAGGTGATTGCAAATACCAGACCTAACACAAACCTAACCGGTATTGTCCTCTAAAGTATTGATCGAAACCAGCCTTAATTGGCCGTTTCAGTGTGGTACCACATTACTACGTGGTCCAAGTCAGTAAAAGCCCAGGATCTGGCCAACAAGTATGCGAAAAATGCGAAAGTATGAGGCAGATGATTGCAAATACCATAACATACCCAGACATAACCGGCGTTATCTTCTAAAATATTAATCGAATCCAGGTTGCATTGACAGTTTCAGTGTGGCACCACATTAATACGTGATCCTAACCAGAAATAAAACCCAGGATACGGTCACCATGTATACGAAAAATGCGAAAGTATGAGGCAGATGATTGCATATACCAGACGTAACCCAGACCTAACCGGTGTTATCCTCTGAAATATTATTCGAAACAAGGTTTAATTGACTGTTTCACTGTGGTACCACTTTAATACGTTATCCTAACCAGAAAAAAACCCAGGATCTGGCCAACGAGTATGCGAAAGATGCGAAAGTATCAGGCAGATGATTGCAAATACCAGCCGCAACCCAGACCTAACCGGCGTTATCCTCTAAAATATTAATCGGAACCAGGTTTAATTGACTGTTACAGTGTGGTACCACATTACTACGTGATCTAAACCAGAAATAAAACCCAGGATATGGTCAACATGTACACGAAAAATGCGAAAGTATGAGGCAGATGATTGTATATACCAGACGTAACCCAGACCTAACCGATGTTACCCTCTGAAATATTATTCGAAACCAGGTTTAATTGACTGTTTCAGTGTGGTACCACTTTAATACGTTATCCTAACCAGAAAAAAACCCGGGATCTGGCCAACGAGTATGCGAAAGATGCGAAAGTATCAGGCAGATTATTGCAAATACCATAACATACCCAGACATAACCGACGTTATCCTCTAAAATATTAACCGTATCCAGGTTGAATTGACTGTTTCAGTGTGGCAACACATTAATACGTGATCCTAACCAGAAAAAAACCCAGGATATGGTCAACATGTACACGAAAAATGCGAAAGTATGAGGCAGATGATTGTATATACCAGACGTAACCCAGACCTAACCGATGTTACCCTCTGAAATATTATTCGAAACCAGGTTTAATTGACTGTTTCAGTGTGGTACCACTTTAATACGTTATCCTAACCAGAAAAAAACCCCAGGATCTGGCCAACGAGTATGCGAAAGATGCGAAAGTATGAGGCAGATGATTGCAAATACCAGTCGCAACCCAGACCTAACCGGCGTTATCCTCTAAAATATCAATCGCAACCAGGTTATATTGACTGTTACAGTGTGGTACCACATTACTACGTGATATAAACCAGAAAGAGCCCACGATCTTGCCATTCAGGTATGCGAAAAATGCGAAAGTATGAGCTAGATGATGGCAAATACCAGATCTAACCCAGGCATAACCGGCGTTCTCCTCTAAAATATTAATCGGATCCAGGTTTTATTTACTGTTACAGTGTGGTACCACTTTAATACGTGATCCCAACCAGAAAAAAACACAAGATCTGGCCAACAAGTATGCGAAAGATGCGAAAGTATGAGGCAGGTGATTGCAAATACCAGACCTAACACAAACCTAACCGGTATTGTCCTCTAAAGTATTGATCGAAACCAGCCTTAATTGACCGTTTCAGTGTGGTACCACATTACTACGTGGTCCAAGTCAGTAAAAGCCCATGATCTGTCCAACAAGTATGCGAAAAATGCGAAAGTATGAGGCAAATGATTGCAAATACCATAACATACCCAGACATAACCGGCGTTATCCTCTAAAATATTAACCGAATCCAGGTTGAATTGACTGTTTCAGTGTGGCAACACATTAATACGTGATCCTCACCAGAAAAAAACCCAGGATATGGTCAACATGTACACGAAAAATGCGAAAGTATGAGGCAGATGAATGTATATACCAGACGTAACCCAGACCTAACCGATGTTACCCTCTGAAATATTATTCGAAACCAGGTTTAATTGACTGTTCCAGTGTGGTACCACTTTAATACGTTATCCTAACCAGAAAAAAACCCAGGATCTGGCCAACGAGTATGCGAAAGATGCGAAAGTATCAGGCAGATGATTGCAAATACCAGCCGCAACCCAGACCTAACCGGCGTTATCCTCTAAAATATTAATCGGAACCAGATTTAATTGACTGTTACAGTGTGGTACCACATTACTACGTGATCTAAACCAGACAGAGCCCACGATCTGGCCATTCAGGTATGCGAAAAATGCGAAAGTATGAGCCAGATGATTGCGAATGCCAGACGTAACCCAGACCTAACTGGTGTTATCCCCTAAAATATTAATCGGATCCAGGTTTTATTTACTGTTTCAGTGTGGTACCACTTTAATACGTTATCCTAACCAGAAAAAAACCCGGGATCTGGCCAACGAGTATGCGATACATGTGAATGTATCAGGCAGATTATTGCAAATACCAGTCGCAATCCAGACCTAACCGGCGTTATCCTCTAACATGTTAACCGGAACCAGGTTTTATTGACTACTTCTGTGTGGTACAACATTAGTACGTGATCCTAACCAGAAAAAAATCCAGGATCTGACCAACAAGTATGCGAAAGATACGAAAGCATGAGGCAGATGATTGCAAATACCAGACCTAACACAAACCTAACCGGTATTGTCCTCTAAAGTATTGATCGAAACCAGCCTTAATTGACCGTTTCAGTGTGGTACCACATTACTACGTGGTCCAAGTCAGTAAAAGCCCAGGATCTGGCCAACAAGTATGCGAAAAATGCGAAAGTATGAGGCAAATGATTGCAAATACCAGTCGCAACCCAGACCTAACCGGCGTTATCCTCTAAAATATTAACCGCAACCAGGCTTAATTGACAGTTTCGGTGTGGTATCACATTGACACGTGATCCTAACCAGAAAAAAGCGCAGGATCTGGCTAACAAGTATGCGAAAGATGCGAAAGTACGAGGCAGGTGATTGCAGATACCAGACCTAACACAAGCCTAACCGGTATTGTCCTCTAAAGTATTGATCGAAACCAGCCTTAATTGACTGTTTCAGTGTGGTACCACATTACTACGTGGTCCAAGTCAGTAAAAGCCCAGGATCTGGCCAACAAGTATGCGAAAAATGCGAAAGTATGAGGCAGATGATTGCGAATACCATAACTAACCCAGACATAACCGGCGTTATCCTCTAAAATATTAATCGGAACCAGGTTTTATTGACTGTTTCAGTGTGGTACCACATTACTACGTGACCCAAGTCAGGAAAAGCCCAGGATCTGGCGAACAAGTATGCGAAAAATGCGAAAGTATGAGGCAGATGTTTGCAAATACCAGACCTAACCCTGACCTATCCGGTGTTATCCCTTAAAATATTGATCGAATCCAGGTTTAATTGACTGTTCCGGTGTGGTACCACATTACTACGTGACGCAAGTCAGAAAAAGACCCGGGATCTGGCCAACAAGTGTGCGAAAAATGCGAAAGTATGAGGAAGATGTTTACAATTATCAGACGTAACCCAGGCATAACCGGCGTTAGCCTTTAAAATATTAATTGGAACCAGGTTTTATTGATTATTTCAGTGTGTTACCACATTAATACGTGAAACAAATCAGAAAAAGCCCAGGATCTGAACAACATGTATGCGAAAAATGCGAAAGTATGAGGCAGATGATTGCATATACCAGACGTAACCCAGACCTAGACGGTGTTATCCTCTGAAATATTATTCGAGACCAGGTTTAATTCACTGTTTCAGTGTGGTACCACATTAATACGTGATCCTAACCAGAAAAAAACGCAGGATCTGGCCAACAAGTATGCGAAAGATGCGAAAGTATCAGGCAGATGATTGCAAATACCAGCCGCAACCCAGACCTAACCGGCGTTATCCTCTAAAATATTAAGCGGAACCAGATTTAATTGACTGTTACAGTGTGGTACCACATTACTACGTGATCTAAACCAGAAAGAGCCCACGATCTGGCCTTCAGGTATGCGAAAAATGCGAAAATATGAGCCAGATGATTTCGAATGCCAGACGTAACCCAGACCTAACTGGTGTTATCCCCTAAAATATTGATCGAAACCAGGTTTTATTGATTATTTCAGTGTGGTACCACATTAATACGTGATCCTAACCAGAAATAACCCAGGATCTGGCCATTCAAGTATGGAAAAATGCGAAAGTATGAGCTAGATGATGACAAATACCAGACCTAACCCAGACATAACCGGCGTTATCCTCTAAAATATTAATCGAAACCAGGTTTAATTGACTGTTTCAGTGTGGTACCACATTACTACGTGGTCCAAGTCAGTAAAAGCCCAGGATCTGGCCAACAAGTATGCGAAAAATGCGAAAGTAAGAGGAAGGTGATTGCAAATACCAGACCTAACCCAGACATAACCGGCGTTATCCTCTAAAATATTAATTGAAACCAGTTTTTATTGACTATTTCACTGTGGTACCACATTAATACGTGATGCTATCCAGAGAAAGACCCAGGATCTGGCCAACAAGTATGCGAAAGTTTCGAAGGGATCAGGCAGGCGTTTGCAAGTACCAGACCTAACCCAGACCTAACCGATGTTAACCCCTAAAATATTAATCGGAACCAGATTTAATTGTCTGTTACAGTGTGGTACCGCATTACTACGTGATCTAAACCAGAAGTAGCCCACGATCTGGCCATTCAGGTATGCGAAAAATGCGAAAGTATCAGGCAGATGATTGCAAATACCAGCCGCAACCCAGACCTAACCGATGTTACCCTCTGAAATATTATTCGAAACCAGGTTTAATTGACTGTTTCAGTGTGGTACCACTTTAATACGTTATCCTAACCAGAAAAAAACACAGGATCTGGCCAACGAGTATGCGAAAGATGCGAAAGTATCAGGCAGATGATTGCAAATACCAGCCGCAACCCAGACCTAACCGGCGTTATCCTCTAAAATATTAATCGGAACCAGATTTAATTGACTGTTACAGTGTGGTACCACATTACTACGTGATCTAAACCAGAAGTAGCCCATGATCTGGCCATTCAGGTAAGCGAAAAATGCGAAAGTATGAGATAGATAATTGCAAATACCAGAACTAACCCAGGCATAACCGGCGCTATCCTCTAAAATATTTATCGCAACCAGGTTTTATTGACTGTTTCGGTGTGGTACCACATTACTACGTGGTCCAGACCAGAAAAAAAACCCAGGATATGGTCATCAAGTATGCGAAAAATGCGAAAGTATGAGGCAGATGATTGCATACACCAGACGTAACCCAGACCTAGCCGGTGTTATCCTCTGAAATATTATTCGAGACCAGGTTTAATTGACTGTTTCAGTGTGGTACCACCTTAATACGTGATCCTAACCAGAAAAAAACGCAGGATCTGGCCAACAAGTATGCGAAAGTTGCGAGTTGTTATCCTCTGAAATATTGTTCGAAACCAGGTTTACTTGACTGTTTCAGTGTGGTACCACAATAATACGTAATCCTAACCAGAAAAAAACCCAGGACCTGGCCAACATGTATGCGAAAGGTGCGAAAGTATGAGCCAGATGATTGCGAATGCCAGACGTAACCCAGACCTAACCGGTGTTATCCTCTGAAATATTATTCGAAACCAGGTTTAATTGACTGTTTCAGTGTGGTACCACTTTAATACGTTATCCTAACCAGAAAAAAACCCAGGATCTGGCCAACGAGTATGCGAAAGATGCGAAAGTATCAGGCAGATGATTGGAAATACCAGCCGCAACCCAGACCAAACCGGCGCTATCCTCTAAAATATTAACCGGAACCAGGCTTAATTGACTGTTTCGGTGTGGTACCACATTGACACGTGCTCCTAACCAGAAAGAAGCGCAGGATCTGGCCAACAAGTATGCGAAAGATGCGAAAGTATGAGGCAGGTGATTGCAAATACCAGACCTAACACAAACCTAACCGGTATTGTCCTCTAAAGTATTGATCGAAACCAGCCTTAATTGGCCGTTTCAGTGTGGTACCACATTACTACGTGGTCCAAGTCAGTAAAAGCCCAGGATCTGGCCAACAAGTATGCGAAAAATGCGAAAGTATGAGGCAGATGATTGCAAATACCATAACATACCCAGACATAACCGGCGTTATCTTCTAAAATATTAATCGAATCCAGGTTGCATTGACAGTTTCAGTGTGGCACCACATTAATACGTGATCCTAACCAGAAATAAAACCCAGGATACGGTCACCATGTATACGAAAAATGCGAAAGTATGAGGCAGATGATTGCATATACCAGACGTAACCCAGACCTAACCGGTGTTATCCTCTGAAATATTATTCGAAACCAGGTTTAATTGACTGTTTCACTGTGGTACCACTTTAATACGTTATCCTAACCAGAAAAAAACCCAGGATCTGGCCAACGAGTATGCGAAAGATGCGAAAGTATCAGGCAGATGATTGCAAATACCAGCCGCAACCCAGACCTAACCGGCGTTATCCTCTAAAATATTAATCGGAACCAGGTTTAATTGACTGTTACAGTGTGGTACCACATTACTACGTGATCTAAACCAGAAATAAAACCCAGGATATGGTCAACATGTACACGAAAAATGCGAAAGTATGAGGCAGATGATTGTATATACCAGACGTAACCCAGACCTAACCGATGTTACCCTCTGAAATATTATTCGAAACCAGGTTTAATTGACTGTTTCAGTGTGGAACCACTTTAATACGTTATCCTAACCAGAAAAAAACCCGGGATCTGGCCAACGAGTATGCGAAAGATGCGAAAGTATCAGGCAGATTATTGCAAATACCATAACATACCCAGACATAACCGGCGTTATCCTCTAAAATATTAACCGTATCCAGGTTGAATTGACTGTTTCAGTGTGGCAACACATTAATACGTGATCCTAACCAGAAAAAAACCCAGGATATGGTCAACATGTACACGAAAAATGCGAAAGTATGAGGCAGATGATTGTATATACCAGACGTAACCCAGACCTAACCGATGTTACCCTCTGAAATATTATTCGAAACCAGGTTTAATTGACTGTTTCAGTGTGGTACCACTTTAATACGTTATCCTAACCAGAAAAAAACCCCAGGATCTGCCCAACGAGTATGCGAAAGATGCGAAAGTATGAGGCAGATGATTGCAAATACCAGTCACAACCCAGACCTAACCGGCGTTATCCTCTAAAATATCAATCGCAACCAGGTTATATTGACTGTTACAGTGTGGTACCACATTACTACGTGATCTAAACCAGAAAGAGCCCACGATCTGGCCATTCAGGTATGCGAAAAATGCGAAAGTATGAGCTAGATGATGGCAAATACCAGATCTAACCCAGGCATAACCGGCGTTCTCCTCTAAAATATTAATCGGATCCAGGTTTTATTTACTGTTACAGTGTGGTACCACTTTAATACGTGATCCCAACCAGAAACAAACACAAGATCTGGCCAACAAGTATCCGAAAGATGCGAAAGTATCAGGCAGATGATTGGAAATACCAGCCGCAACCCAGACCTAACCGGCGTTATCCACTAAAATATTAACCGGAACCAGGCTTAATTGACAGTTTCGGTGTGGTATCACATTGACACGTGATCCTAACCAGAAAAAAGCGCAGGATCTGGCCAACAAGTATGCGAAAGATGCGAAAGTACGACGCAGGTGATTGCAGATACCAGACCTAACACAAACCTAACAGGTATTGTCCTCTAAAGTATTGATCGAAACCAGCCTTAATTGACTGTTTCAGTGTGGTACCACATTACTACGTGGTCAAAGTCAGTAAAAGCCCAGGATCTGGCCAACAAGTATGCGAAAAATGCGAAAGTATGAGGCAGATGATTGCAAATACCAGACGTAACCCTGACCTAACCGGTGTTATCCTCTGAAATATTCATCGAAACCAGGATTAGTTGACTGTTACAGTGTGGTACCACATTACTACGTGGTCCAAGTCAGTAAAAGCCCAGGATCTGGCCAACAAGTATGCGAAAAATGCGAAAGTATGAGCAGATGATTGCAAATACCATAACATACCCAGACATAACCGGCGTTATCCTCTAAAATATTAATCGAATCCAGGTTGAGTTGACTGTTACAGTGTGGCACCACATTAATACGTGATCCTAACCAGAAAAAAACTCAGGATATGGTCAACAAGTATGCGAAAAATGCGAAAGTATGAGGCAGATGATTGCATATACCGGACGTAACCCAGACCTAACCGGTGTTATCCTCTCAAATATTATTCGAAACCTGGTTTAATTGACTGTTTTAGTGTGGTACCACTTTAATACGTGATCCTAACCAGAAATAGCCCAGGATCTGGCAAAGAAGTATGCGAAAAATGCGAAAGTATGAGGAAGATGTTTACAATTATCAGACGTAACCCAGACCTAACCGGTGTTATCCTCTGAAATAGAGATCGAAACCAGGATTAGTTGACTGTTTCAGTGTGGTACCACATACTACGTGATCCAAACGAGAAAAACCCCAGTATCTGGCCAACAAATATGCGAAAAATACGAAAGTATGAGTCAGATGAATGCAAATACCTGGCCTAACCCAGACATAACCGTCGTTATCCTCTAAAATATTAATTGGAACCTGTTTTTATTGACCATTTCAGTGTGATACCACATTAATACGTGATCCTAACCAGAAAAAAACGCAGGATCTGGCCAACAAGTATGCGAAAGATGCGAAAGTATCAGGCAGATGATTGCAAATACCAGCCGCAACCCAGACCTAACCGGCGTTATCCTCTAAAATATTAATTGGAACCAGATTTAATTGACTGTTACAGTGTGGTACCACATTACTACGTGATCTAAACCAGAAAGAGCCCACGATCTGGCCTTCAGGTATGCGAAAAATGCGAAAATATGAGCCAGATGATTGCGAATGCCAGACGTAACCCAGACCTAACTGGTGTTATCCCCTAAAATATTGATCGAAACCAGGTTTTATTGATTATTTCAGTGTGGTACCACATTAATACGTGATCCTAACCAGAAATAACCCAGGATCTGGCCATTCAAGTATGGAAAAATGCGAAAGTATGAGCTAGATGATGGCAAATACCAGACCTAACCCAGACATAACCGGCGTTATCCTCTAAAATATTAATCGAAACCAGCCTTAATTGGCCGTTTCAGTGTGGTACCACATTACTACGTGGTCCAAGTCAGTAAAAGCCCAGGATCTGGCCAACAAGTATGCGAAAAATGCGAAAGTATGAGGCAGATGATTGCAAATACCATAACATACCCAGACATAACCGGCGTTATCTTCTAAAATATTAATCGAATCCAGGTTGCATTGACAGTTTCAGTGTGGCACCACATTAATACGTGATCCTAACCAGAAATAAAACCCAGGATACGGTCACCATGTATACGAAAAATGCGAAAGTATGAGGCAGATGATTGCATATACCAGACGTAACCCAGACCTAACCGGTGTTATCCTCTGAAATATTATTCGAAACCAGGTTTAATTGACTGTTTCACTGTGGTACCACTTTAATACGTTATCCTAACCAGAAAAAAACCCAGGATCTGGCCAACGAGTATGCGAAAGATGCGAAAGTATCAGGCAGATGATTGCAAATACCAGCCGCAACCCAGACCTAACCGGCGTTATCCTCTAAAATATTAATCGGAACCAGGTTTAATTGACTGTTACAGTGTGGTACCACATTACTACGTGATCTAAACCAGAAATAAAACCCAGGATATGGTCAACATGTACACGAAAAATGCGAAAGTATGAGGCAGATGATTGTATATACCAGACGTAACCCAGACCTAACCGATGTTACCCTCTGAAATATTATTCGAAACCAGGTTTAATTGACTGTTTCAGTGTGGAACCACTTTAATACGTTATCCTAACCAGAAAAAAACCCGGGATCTGGCCAACGAGTATGCGAAAGATGCGAAAGTATGAGGCAGATGATTGCAAATACCAGTCACAACCCAGACCTAACCGGCGTTATCCTCTAAAATATCAATCGCAACCAGGTTATATTGACTGTTACAGTGTGGTACCACATTACTACGTGATCTAAACCAGAAAGAGCCCACGATCTGGCCATTCAGGTATGCGAAAAATGCGAAAGTATGAGCTAGATGATGGCAAATACCAGATCTAACCCAGGCATAACCGGCGTTCTCCTCTAAAATATTAATCGGATCCAGGTTTTATTTACTGTTACAGTGTGGTACCACTTTAATACGTGATCCCAACCAGAAACAAACACAAGATCTGGCCAACAAGTATCCGAAAGATGCGAAAGTATCAGGCAGATGATTGGAAATACCAGCCGCAACCCAGACCTAACCGGCGTTATCCACTAAAATATTAACCGGAACCAGGCTTAATTGACAGTTTCGGTGTGGTATCACATTGACACGTGATCCTAACCAGAAAAAAGCGCAGGATCTGGCCAACAAGTATGCGAAAGATGCGAAAGTACGACGCAGGTGATTGCAGATACCAGACCTAACACAAACCTAACCGGTATTGTCCTCTAAAGTATTGATCGAAACCAGCCTTAATTGACTGTTTCAGTGTGGTACCACATTACTACGTGGTCAAAGTCAGTAAAAGCCCAGGATCTGGCCAACAAGTATGCGAAAAATGCGAAAGTATGAGGCAGATGATTGCAAATACCAGACGTAACCCTGACCTAACCGGTGTTATCCTCTGAAATATTCATCGAAACCAGGATTAGTTGACTGTTACAGTGTGGTACCACATTACTACGTGGTCCAAGTCAGTAAAAGCCCAGGATCTGGCCAACAAGTATGCGAAAAATGCGAAAGTATGAGCAGATGATTGCAAATACCATAACATACCCAGACATAACCGGCGTTATCCTCTAAAATATTAATCGAATCCAGGTTGAGTTGACTGTTACAGTGTGGCACCACATTAATACGTGATCCTAACCAGAAAAAAACTCAGGATATGGTCAACAAGTATGCGAAAAATGCGAAAGTATGAGGCAGATGATTGCATATACCGGACGTAACCCAGACCTAACCGGTGTTATCCTCTGAAATATTATTCGAAACCTGGTTTAATTGACTGTTTTAGTGTGGTACCACTTTAATACGTGATCCTAACCAGAAATAGCCCAGGATCTGGCAAAGAAGTATGCGAAAAATGCGAAAGTATGAGGAAGATGTTTACAATTATCAGACGTAACCCAGACCTAACCGGTGTTATCCTCTGAAATAGAGATCGAAACCAGGATTAGTTGACTGTTTCAGTGTGGTACCACATACTACGTGATCCAAACGAGAAAAACCCCAGTATCTGGCCAACAAATATGCGAAAAATACGAAAGTATGAGTCAGATGAATGCAAATACCTGGCCTAACCCAGACATAACCGTCGTTATCCTCTAAAATATTAATTGGAACCAGTTTTTATTGACCATTTCAGTGTGATACCACATTAATACGTGATCCTAACCAGAAAAAAACGCAGGATCTGGCCAACAAGTATGCGAAAGATGCGAAAGTATCAGGCAGATGATTGCAAATACCAGCCGCAACCCAGACCTAACCGGCGTTATCCTCTAAAATATTAATTGGAACCAGATTTAATTGACTGTTACAGTGTGGTACCACATTACTACGTGATCTAAACCAGAAAGAGCCCACGATCTGGCCTTCAGGTATGCGAAAAATGCGAAAATATGAGCCAGATGATTGCGAATGCCAGACGTAACCCAGACCTAACTGGTGTTATCCCCTAAAATATTGATCGAAACCAGGTTTTATTGATTATTTCAGTGTGGTACCACATTAATACGTGATCCTAACCAGAAATAACCCAGGATCTGGCCATTCAAGTATGGAAAAATGCGAAAGTATGAGCTAGATGATGGCAAATACCAGACCTAACCCAGACATAACCGGCGTTATCCTCTAAAATATTAATCGCAACCAGCCTTAATTGACTGTTTCAGTGTGGTACCACATTACTACGTGGTCCAAGTCAGTAAAAACCCAGGATCTGGCCAACAAGTATGCGAAAAATGCGAAAGTAAGAGGAAGGTGATTGCAAATACCAGACCTAACCCAGACATAACCGGCGTTATCCTCTAAAATATTAATTGAAACCAGTTTTTATTGACTATTTCACTGTGGTACCACATTAATACGTGATGCTATCCAGAGAAAGACCCAGGATCTGGCCAACAAGTATGCGAAAGTATCGAAGGGATCAGGCGGGCGTTTGCAAGTACCAGACCTAACCCAGACCTAACCGATGTTAACCCCTAAAATATTAATCGAATCCAGGTTGAATTGACTGTTTCAGTGTGGCACCACATTAATACGTGATCCTAACCAGAAAAAACCCAGGATATGGTCATGAAGTATGCGAAAAATGCGAAAGTATGAGGCAGATGATTGCATATACCAGACGTAACCCAGACCTAACCGGTGTTATCCTCTGGAATATTATACGAGACCAGGTTTAATTGACTGTTTCAGTGTGGTACCACTTTAATACGTGATCCTAACCAGAAAAAAACGCAGGATCTGGCCAACAAGTATGCGAAAGATGCGAAAGTATCAGGCAGATGATTGCAAATACCAGCCGCAACCCAGACCTAACCGATGTTACCCTCTGAAATATTATTCGAAACCAGGTTTAATTGACTGTTTCAGTGTCGTACCACTTTAATACGTTATCCTAACCAGAAAAAAACCCAGGATCTGGCCAACGAGTATGCGAAAGATGCGAAAGTATCAGGCAGATGATTGCAAATACCAGCCGCAACCCAGACCTAACCGGCGTTATCCTCTAAAATATTAATCGGAACCAGATTTAATTGACTGTTACAGTGTGGTACCACATTACTACGTGATCTAAACCAGAAGTAGCCCACGATCTGGCCATTCAGGTAAGCGAAATATGCGAAAGTATGAGATAGATAATTGCAAATACCAGAACTAACCCATACATAACCGGCGCTATCCTCTAAAATATTTATCGCAACCAGGTTTTATTGACTGTTTCGGTGTGGTACCACATTACTACGTGATCCAGACCAGAAAAAAAACCCAGGATATGGTCATCAAGTATGCGAAAAATGCGAAAGTATGAGGCAGATGATTGCATACACCAGACGTAACCCAGACCTAGCCGGTGTTATCCTCTGAAATATTATTCGAGACCAGGTTTAATTGACTGTTTCAGTGTGGTACCACTTTAATACGTGATCCTAACCAGAAAAAAACGCAGGATCTGGCCAACAAGTATGCGAAAGATGCGAGATGTTATCCTCTGAAATATTGTTCGAAACCAGGTTTACTTGACTGTTTCAGTGTGGTACCACAATAATACGTAATCCTAACCAGAAAAAAACCCAGGACCTGGCCAACATGTATGCGAAAGGTGCGAAAGTATGAGCCAGATGATTGCGAATGCCAGACGTAACCCAGACCTAACTGGTGTTATCCCCTAAAATATTAATCGGATCCAGGTTTTATTTACTGTTTCAGTGTGGTACCACATTGACACGTGCTCCTAACCAGAAAAAAGCGCAGGATCTGGCCAACAAGTATGCGAAAGATGCGAAAGTATCAGGCAGATGAGTGCAAATACCAGTCGCAACCCAGACCTAACCGGCGTTATCCTCTAAAATATTGATCGAAACCAGTCTTAATTGACTGTTTCAGTGTGGTACCACATTACTACGTGGTCCAAGTCAGTAAAAGCCCAGGATCTGGCCAACATGTATGCGAAAAATGCGAAAGTATGAGGCAGATGATTGCGAATACCATAACTAACCCAGACATAACCGGCGTTATCCTCTAAAATATTAATCGGAACCAGGTTTTATTGACTGTTTCAGTGTGGTACCACATTACTACGTGACCCAAGTCGGGAAAAGCCCAGGATCTGGCGAACAAGTATGCGAAAAATGCGAAAGTATGAGGCAGATGTTTGCAAATACCAGACCTAACCCTGACCTATCCGGTGTTATCCCTTAAAATATTGATCGAATCCAGGTTTAATTGACTGTTCCGGTGTGGTACCACATTACTACATGACGCAAGTCAGAAAAAGACCCGGGATCTGGCCAACAAGTGTGCGAAAGATGCGAAAGTATGAGGAAGATGTTTACAATTATCAGACGTAACCCAGACCTAACCGGTGTTATCCTCTGAAATAGAGATCGAAACCAGGATTAGTTGACTGTTTCAGTGTGGTACCACATACTACGTGATCCAAACGAGAAAAACCCCAGTATCTGGCCAACAAATATGCGAAAAATACGAAAGTATGAGTCAGATGAATGCAAATACCAGGCCTAACCCAGACATAACCGTCGTTATCCTCTAAAATATTAATTGGAACCAGTTTTTATTGACCATTTCAGTGTGGTACCACATTAATACGTGATCCCAACCAGAAAAAAACCCAGGATCTGGCCAACAAGTTTGCGAAAAATGCGAAAGTATGAGCTAGATGATGGCAAATACCAGATCTAACCCAGGCATAACCCGTGTTAGCCATTAAAATATTAATTGGAACCAGGTTTCATTGATTATTTCAGTGTGTTACCACATTAATACGTGAAACAAATCAGAAAAAGCCCAGGATCTGAACAACATGTATGCGAAAAATGCGAAAGTATGTGGCAGATGATTGCATATACCAGACGTAACCCAGACCTAGCCGGTGTTATCCTCTGAAATATTATTCGAGACCAGGTTTAATTGACTGTTTCAGTGTGATACCACATTAATACGTGATCCTAACCAGAAAAAAACGCAGGATCTGGCCAACAAGTATGCGAAAGATGCGAAAGTATCAGGCAGATGATTGCAAATACCAGCCGCAACCCAGACCTAACCGGCGTTATCCTCTAAAATATTAATCGGAACCAGATTTAATTGACTGTTACAGTGTGGTACCACATTACTACGTGATCTAAACCAGAAAGAGCCCACGATCTGGCCTTCAGGTATGCGAAAAATGCGAAAATATGAGCCAGATGATTGCGAATGCCAGACGTAACCCAGACCTAACTGGTGTTATCCCCTAAAATATTGATCGAAACCAGGTTTTATTGATTATTTCAGTGTGGTACCACATTAACACGTGATCCTAACCAGAAATAACCCAGGATCTGGCCATTCAAGTATGGAAAAATGCGAAAGTATGAGCTAGATGATGGCAAATACCAGACCTAACCCAGACATAACCGGCGTTATCCTCTAAAATATTGTTCGAAACCAGGTTTACTTGACTGTTTCAGTGTGGTACCACTTTAATACGTGATCCTAACCAGAAAAAAACACAAGATCTGGCCAACAAGTACCCGAAAGATGCGAAAGTATCAGGCAGATTATTGGAAATACCAGCCGCAACCCAGACCAAACCGGCGCTATCCTCTAAAATATTAACCGGAACCAGGCTTAATTGACTGTTTCGGTGTGGTACCACATTGACACGTGCTCCTAACCAGAAAAAAGCGCAGGATCTGGCCAACAAGTATGCGAAAGATGCGAAAGTATGAGGCAGGTGATTGCAAATACCAGACCTAACACAAACCTAACCGGTACTGTCCTCTAAAGTATTGATCGAAACCAGCCTTAATTGGCCGCTTCAGTGTGGTACCACATTACTACGTGGTCCAAGTCAGTAAAAGCCCAGGATCTGGCCAACAAGTATGCGAAAAATGCGAAAGTATGAGGCAGATGATTGCAAATACCATAACATACCCAGACATAACCGGCGTTATCCTCTAAAATATTAATCGAATCCAGGCTTAATTGACTGTTTCGGTGTGGTACCACATTGACACGTGCTCCTAACCAGAAAAAAGCGCAGGATATGGTCAACAAGTATGCGAAAAATGCGAAAGTATGAGGCAGATGGGAGGAGGCTGGCGCGGCCATTAATTAATGCCGCCCCGCCTCCTCCTCCAGGCTAACCTCAACCACTGCCGCGCGGCACAGGACTTGATGTCCCAAGTCCTCGCGGAGTGGGGGGTTGGCCTGGCGGTCGCCGCCGGGCCGTACCGCGTCCCTGATCACCCTCATTGGGTGGGCGACGCGGACGGCTTGGTGGCGACGGTATGGGGAGGGGGCGACGGGTCCCCACCGTTCTCCTTGTTGGAGCGCGGTCGGGGATTCGTCACCGTGGACTGGGGGGGAGTCGCTGTGGTGGGGTGCTACATTTCGCCCCGTAGCGGTCACGCTGCGTTCGAGCTGTACTTGGCCGAGGTCGCGGCATGCGTGCAGCGCTACGCGGCCCGGCCGGTGCTGGTCCTGGGGGATTTTAATGCCAAGTCGGTGGCTTGGGGATCCCCCAGGACCTCCGTTCGCGGCGGGATCCTGGGCGATTGGGCGGCGGGGCTCGACCTCCGGGTATTGAACCGGGGGTCGGAGCACACATGCGTGCGGCGATATGGGGGGTCCATCGTGGATGTTGGATTCGCGACCCCCAACGCCGTGCGCATGGTGTCGGGTTGGCACGTGGTCGCGGGGGCAGAGACACTCTCCGATCACCGGTACATCCGGATGGAGGTCTCTGCCGCCGCGAGTGCATCCCGACACGGCCGCCTGCGTGGCGCCCCACCACGCCGCTGGGCGCTTCGGCGCCTGGACAAGGACGCCCTGATGGCAGCTGCCCTCGCTGCAACTTGGCCGCAGGGAGCGGCCGAGTTGCCGAGCATAGAGGAGGAGGTCGCCCGGCTCGGAGCATTGGTCGCGGGTATTTGCGACGCGGCGATGCCTCGGGTCGGGCGGGCTTCTCCTCGCCGGGCGGTGTACTGGTGGTCGGACGCGATCGCGGAGTTGCGAGTCGCGACTGTCCGCGCCCGACGCCAGTACACCCGCGCGCGCCGTCGTCAACGTACAGGCGACGGCGTGGCGCGAGCGAGGGCAGCTGATGACCTGTATGGAGCATACCGCGTGGCGCGGGTTGCTCTGCAGGTCGCCATCAAACGGGCCAAGACCCAGGCATGGAAGGAGCTCCTCCAGACCCTTGATGACGATCCATGGGGGCGCCCATATAAGGTGGTGCTGAATAAGCTCCGCCCGTGGGCGCCCCCCGTCACCGAGGGTCTTGACCCCCGGCTGCTGGAGGACGTGGTCAATACACTCTTCCCAATTGGGGAGAGGGGACCGCGTCCTCCGGCGGCGGCGGCTGTCCCAGTGGAGTGGACGGCCGAGCTGGGGGTCACGCAGGAGGAGCTGGCAGCGGCCATCAGACGGCTCGGGGTTCGTAACACGGCCCCGGGTCCGGATGGTGTGCCCGGCCGGGTTTGGGTCTTGACCCAGGGCGTCCTTGGGGCCGACCTCAGGCGGTTGTTCGACCGCTGCCTGAGGGTCGGGCGATTCCCCCCCAGTTGGAAGGTGGCGAGGATGGTCCTCCTCCGGAAGGAGGGTCGGCCCGCGGAGTCTCCCTCCGCATACCGGCCCATTTGTCTCCTCGACGAGGTGGGCAAGCTCTTCGAGCGTGTGATTGCTGCCCGCCTCGTCGAGCACCTGTCGCGGGGTGATCCCGGTCTGGCCGACTGCCAGTTCGGTTTCCGGGGGGGCCGATCGACTATCGACGCGATAGGTCGTGTGAGGGCCCTCTCGGAGGCGGCCGTCTCCCGGGGAGGGGTGGCATTGGCAATATCCTTGGATATTGCCAATGCCTTTAACACCCTCCCCTGGGAACAGATAAGGAGGGGACTCGAATATCATCGAGTCCCCCCTTGTCTCAGGGCGGTCGTCGGGGATTATCTCCGCGGCAGGTGGATCGAGTATCCGGGCCGGGATGGTGATATGCGGAGGGTGGTGTACTGCGGTGTTCCGCAGGGGTCGGTCCTCGGGCCACTCCTGTGGAACATCGCGTACGACTCGGTGTTGCGGGCCGGCCTCCCCGACGGCGTCAGCACGGTGTGTTATGCGGATGACACACTGGTGCTGGCCGTCGGGGCGCACTGGGGCAGGGCCATGCGTCGCGCGGAGGAGGGGTCGCAACGCGTCGTCGACCGGATCAGGGGGATGGGGATGACGGTGGCGGTCCATAAGACCGAGGTGATTGCGTTTCATTCACCTCGGCAGGATCCGCCGCCCCCTCTGATTCGGGTGGGTGGGGCTGACATCGAGGTGAAGCCCCAGATCAGGTATCTGGGGCTGATCCTCGATGGCCACTGGCGTTTCGAGAAGCATTTCCGCTGCCTGGTCCCCCGGTTGGAAAGGATGGTTGCGGCTCTGGGCCGGATCCTGCCCAACCTGGGGGGCCCGGCGGGCCGAGTCCGTCGCCTCTATGTGGCAATGGTCCAGTCGGTGGCCCTATACGGGGCCCCCGTCTGGGCGGACGACCTGGCTGCCTCCCGGCGCAGCATGACTATGCTGCGTCGGGTGCAGAGGCGCATGGCGCTCAGGGTCGTCCGCGGGTATCGGACCATGTCACATGAGGCGGCGACGGTTCTAGCGGGGATGCCGCCCATGGACCTGCTCGCGCGGTCGCACGCGGTGATGTACCGGCACCGCGTCGACCGTCGCGCGGGGGTGGGGGCGGTCCCGGGCGGGCAGGAACCTGCTTGGGGCGATTTGAAGTGCCAGGCCCGGCAGTCCGTGTTGCTCGCGTGGCAGGAGCGGCTGGCTCTGCCAACCGCGGGGCACCGGACTGTCGGGACTGTTCGGCCGCTCCTGAAGGAGTGGCTGGACAGAGGCCATGGCAGCCTCACCTACCGGCTGGCACAGGTATTTTCCGGGCATGGCAGCTTCGGAAGATACCTGTGCCGGATAGGGAAGGAGCCGACGGCGCGTTGCTGCCACTGCGACGCTGAGCAGGACACGGCGGATCATACCCTGGAGGTATGCCCCGCGTGGGAGGGGGAGCGCCGTGTCCTGGTCGGCGTTGTCGGGCGGGATGTCTCGCTGCCGGGCGTGGTGCGCGCCATGCTCGGCAGCGAGGAGAAGTGGAGGGCCGTGGCCTCCTTCTGCGAGAACGTAATGTTGCAGAAGGAGGCCGCTGAAGCTCGCGCTCGTGCGGTGGCCCGAGGTCGTCGCCCGGTCGCGAGGCGTCGCGGGCGACCGCCTTGGCGTGGCGGATGACCTAGGCTGGGAGGGGGGTCCTGAGGGGACCCTCCTCCCGCCAGGCGGCGCCGGGTCGGACCGGTTGGGGGTAGGAGTGCCTCCCCCTACCGGTCCAACGCAAGGGGAGGCACCCTCGGCGGTCTGGTGCGGCCATGAACGCCCGGCCGCCGAGGGGTGGAAACGGGGTCGCGGGCGGTTGCGAGTTGGGGCTCGCAGCCGCCACTAAACGCGGCCCCGGGACGGATAGCGGCGGGATGGAGTGGCCCCGTCCCGCCGCTATGAGGCAGTGTGTCTACTGGGGGGACCGATTGTCCCCCCGGGGGATGGGCGCGAAAGCGCGGGCACGGGGAGGATACCGGAAGAATGCTTCGAGCGATTCCCGGTATCCTCCCAAAGCGTGCCGAAGGGTCACCGTGGGGTTTTTAGTGGGTAGGTCCCGCGCCTGTCGTTGTACGGGCGCGGGGAATCCCACACACCCCTCCCACCTCTCCCCAAGGAGGTGGAAGGGAGTCTTTCGAAGATTTTCCCCACGACAAAAAAAAAAAAAAAAAAAAAAAAAAAAAAAGTATGAGGCAGATGATTGCATATACCAGACGTAACCCAGACCTAACAGGTGTTATCCTCTGAAATATTATTCGAATCCTGGTTTAATTGACTGTTTCAGTGTGGTACCACTTTAATACGTGATCCTAACCAGAAATAGCGCAGGATCTGGCAAAGAAGTATGCGAAAAATGCGAAAGTATGACTTGGATGATTGCAAATACCATAACTTACCAAGACATAACCGGCGTTATCCTCTAAAATATTAACCGAATCCAGGTTGAATTGACTGTTTCAGTGTGGCAACAAATTAATACGTGATCCTAACTAGAAAAAAACCCAGGATATGGTCAACATGTATACGAAAAATGCGAAAGTATGAGGCAGATGATTGCGAATACCATAACTAACCCAGACATAACCAGCGTTCTCCTATAAAATATTAATCGGATCCAGGTTTTATTTACTGTTTCAGTGTGGTACCACTTTAATACGTGATCCTAACCAGAAAAAAACACAAGATCTGGCCAACAAGTATCCGAAAGATGCGAAAGTATCAGGCAGATGATTGGAAATACCATAACATACCCAGACATAACCGGCGTTATCCTCTAAAATATTAATCGAATCCAGGCTTAATTGACTGTTTCGGTGTGGTACCACATTGACACGTGCTCCTAACCAGAAAAAAGCGTAGGATCTGGCCAACAAGTATGCGAAAGATGCGAAAGTATGAGGCAGGTGATTGCAAATACCAGACCTAACACAAACCTAACCGGTACTGTCCTCTAAAGTATTGATCGAAACCAGCCTTAATTGGCCGCTTCAGTGTGGTACCACATTACTACGTGGTCCAAGTCAGTAAAAGCCCAGGATCTGGCCAACAAGTATGCGAAAAATGCGAAAGTATGAGGCAGATGATTGCAAATACCATAACATACCCAGACATAACCGGCGTTATCCTCTAAAATATTAATCAAATCCAGGCTTAATTGACTGTTTCGGTGTGGTACCACATTGACACGTGCTCCTAACCAGAAAAAAGCGCAGGATATGGTCAACAAGTATGCGAAAAATGCGAAAGTATGAGGCAGATGATTGCATATACCAGACGTAACCCAGACCTAACCGGTGTTATCCTCTGAAATATTATTCGAATCCTGGTTTAATTGACTGTTTCAGTGTGGTACCACTTTAATACGTGATCCTAACCAGAAATAGCGCAGGATCTGGCAAAGAAGTATGCGAAAAATGCGAAAGTATGACTTGGATGATTGCAAATACCATAACTTACCAAGACATAACCGGCGTTATCCTCTAAAATATTATCCGAATCCAGGTTGAATTGACTGTTTCAGTGTGGCAACACATTAATACGTGATCCTAACCAGAAAAAAACCCAGGATATGGTCAACATGTATACGAAAAATGCGAAAGTATGAGGCAGATGATTACATATACCAGACGTAACCCAGACCTAACCGTTGTTACCCTCTGAAATATTATTCGAAACCAGGTTTAATTGACTGTTTCAGTGTGGTACCACTTTTACACGTTATCCTAACCAGAAAAAAACCCAGGATCTGGCCAACAAGTATGCGAAAGATGCGAAAGTACGAGGCAGGTGATTGCAAATACCAGACCTAACACAAACCTAACCGGTATTGTCCTCTAAAGTATTGATCGAAATCAGCCCTAATTGACTGTGTCAGTGTGGTACCACATTACTACGTGGTCCAAGTCAGTAAAAGCCCAGGATCCGGCCAACAAGTATGCAAAAAATGCGAAAGTATGAGGCAGATGATTGCGAATACCATAACTAACCCAGACATAACCAGCGTTCTCCTATAAAACATTAATCGGATCCAGGTTTTATTTACTGTTTCAGTGTGGTACCACTTTAATACGTGATCCTAACCAGAAAAAAACACAAGATCTGGCCAACAAGTATCCGAAAGATGCGAAAGTATCAGGCAGATGATTGGAAATACCAGCCGCAACCCAGACCTAACCGGCGCTATCCTCTAAAATATTAACCGGAACCAGGCTTAATTGACTGTTCCGGTGTGGTACCACATTACTACGTGACGCAAGTCAGAAAAAGACCCGGGATCTGGCCAACAAGTGGGCGAAAAATGCGAAAGTATGAGGAAGATGATTACAATTACCAGCAGTAACCCAGCCCTAACCGGCGTTATCCTCTGAAATAGAGATCGAAACCAGGATTAGTTGACTGTTTCAGTGTGGTACCACATACTACGTGATCCAAACCAGAAAAACCCCAGTATCTGGCCAACAAATATGCGAAAAATACGAAAGTATGAGCCAGATGAATGCAAATACCAAGCCTAACCCAGACATAACCGTCGTTATCCTCTAAAATATTAATTGGAACCAGTTTTTATTGACCATTTCAGTGTGGTCCCACATTAATACGTGATCCCAACGAGAAAAAAACCCAGGATCTGGCCAACAAGTTTGCGAAAAATGCGAAAGTATGAGCTAGATGATGGCAAATACCAGATCTAACCCAGGCATAACCGGCGTTAGCCTTTAAAATATTAATTGGAACCAGGTTTTATTGATTATTTCAGTGTGGTACCACATTAATACGTGATCCAAATCAGAAAAAGCCCAGGATCTGAACAACATGTATGCGAAAAATGCGAAAGTATGAGGCACATGATTGCATATACCAGACGTAACCCAGACCTAGCCGGTGTTATCCTCTGAAATATTATTCGAGACCAGGTTTTATTGACCGTTTCAGTGTGGTACCACTTTAATACGTGATCCTAACCAGAAAAAAACGCAGGATCTGGCCAACAAGTATGCGAAAGATGCGAAAGTATGAGCTAGATGATTGCAAATACCAGTCGCAACCCATACCTAACCGGCGTTATCCTCTAAAATATTAATCGGAACCAGGTTATATTGACTGTTGCAGTGTGGTACCACATTACTACGTGATCTACACCAGAAAGAGCCCAAGATCTGGCCATTCAGGTATGCGAAAGTTTCGAAGGGACCAGGCAGGCGTTTGCAAATACCAGACCTAACCCAGACCTAACCGATGTTAACCCCTAAAATATTAATCGGAACCAGATTTAATTGACTGTTACAGTGTGGTACCATATTACTACGTGATCTAAACCAGAAGTAGCCCACGATCTGGCCATTCAGGTATGCGAAAAATGCGAAAGTATGAGCTAGATGATTGCAAATACCAGAACTAACCCAGACATAACCGGCGCTATCCTCTATAATATTTATCGCAACCTGGTTTTATTGACTGTTTCGGTGTGGTGCCACATTACTACGTGATCCAAACCAGAAAAAACCCTGGATCTGGCCAACAAGTATGCGAAAAATGCGAAAGTATGAGGCAGATGATTGCAAATACCATAACTTACCCAGACATAACCGGCGTTATCCTCTAAAATATTAATCGAATCCAGGTTGAATTGACTGTTTCAGTGTGGTACCACTTTAATACGTGATCCTAACCAGAAAAAAACGCAGGATCTGGCCAACAAGTATGCGAAAGATGCGAAAGTATCAGGCAGATTATTGCAAATACCAGCCGCAACCCAGACCTAACCGGCGTTATCCGCTAAAATATTAATCGTAACCAGCCTTAATTGACTATTTCAGTGTGGTACCACATTACTACGTGGTCCAAGTCAGTAAAAGCCCAGGATATGGCCAACAGGTATGCGAAAAATGCGAAAGTATGAGGAAGATGATTGCAAATACCAGACCTAACCCAGACATAACCGGCGTTATCCTCTAAACTATTACTTGAAACCAGTTTTTATTGACTATTTCAGTGTGGTACCACATTAATACATGATCCTAACCAGAAAAAAATCCAGGATCTGCCCAAAAAGTATGCGAAAAATACGAAAGTAAGAACCAGATGATTGCGAATGCCAGACGTAACCCAGACATAACCGGTGTTATCCCCTAAAATATTGATTGATACCAGGTTTTAATGACTATTTCAGTGTGGTACCACATTATTACGTGATGCTATCCAGAAAAAGTCCCAGGATCTGGCCAACAAGTATGCGAAAGATGCGAAAGTATGAGGCAGATGTTTGCAAAAACCAGACCTAACACAAACCTAACCGGTATTGTCCGCTAATGTATTGATCGAAACCAGGTTTTATTGATTATTTCAGTGTGGTGCCACATTAATACGTGATGCTATCCAGAAAAAGTCCCAGGATCTGGCCAACAAGTATGCGAAAGATTCGAAGGTATCAGGCAGACGTTTGCAAATACCAGACCTAACCCAGACCTAACCGGTGTTATCCCCTAAAATATTGATCGACACCAGGTTTTATTGACTATTTCAGTGTGGTACCACATTAGTACGTGTTGCTATCCAGAAAAAGACTCAGGATCTGGCCAACAAGTATGCGAAAGATGCGAATGTATGAGGCAGATGTTTGCAAATACCAGACCTAACACAAGCCTTACCGGTGTTGTCCTCTAAAATATTGATCGAATCCAGGTTTAATTGACTATTTCAGTGTGGCGCCAAATTAATACGTGATCCTAACCAGAAAAAAACCCAGGATCTGACCAACAAGTATGCGAAAAATACGAATGTATGAGACAGATGATTGCGAATACCAGACGTAACCCAGACCTAACCGGTGTTATCCCCTAAAATATTGATCGAAACCAGGCTTTATTGACTATTTCAGTGTGGTACCACATTAATACGTGATGCTATCCAGAAAAAGTCCCAGGATCTGGCCAACAAGTATGCGAAATATGCGATAGTATGAGGCAGATGTTTGCGAATACCAGACCTAACACAAACCTAACCGGTATTGTCCTCTAAAGTATTGATCGAAACCACGCTTTATTGATTATTTCAGTGTGGTACCACATTAATACGTGATGCTATCCAGAAAAAGACCCAGGATCTGGTCAACAAGTATGCGAAAGTTGCGATAGTATGAGGCAGACGTTTGCAAATACCAGACCTTACCCAGACCTAGCCGGTGTTATCCCCTAAAATATTGATCGAAACCAGGTTTTATTGATCATTTCAGTGTGGTACCACATTAATACGTGATGCTATCCTGAAAAAGACTCAGGATCTGGCCAACAAGTATGCGAAAGGTGCGAATGTATGACGCAGATGATTGCAAATACCAGACCTAACACAAACCCGACCGGTATTGTCCTGTAAAGTATTGATCGAATCCAGGTTTAATTGACTGTTTCGGTGTGGTACCACATTACTACGTGATCCAAATCAGAGAAAGCCCAGTATCTGGCCAACAAGTATGCGAAAAATGCGAGAGTATGAGGCAGATGATAGCAAATACCAGACGCAACCCAGACCTAACCGGTGTCAGCCTCTACAATATTGGTCGAATCCTTGTTGAATTGACTATTTCAGTGTGGCACCACATTAATACGTGATCCTTACCAGAAAAAAACCCAGGATCTGGCCAACGAGTGTGCGAAAGATGCGATAGTATCAGGCAGATGATTGCAAATACCAGCCGCAACCCAGACCTAACCGGCGTTATCCTCTAAAATATTAATCGGAACCAGATTTAATTGACTGTTACAGTGTGGTACCACATTACTACGTGATTTAAACCAGAAAGAGCCCACGATCTGGCAATGCAGGTATGTGAAAAATGCGAAAGTATGAGCTAGATGATGGCAAATACCAGATCTAACCCAGGCATAACCGGCGTTCTCCTCTAAAATATTAATCGGAACCAGGTTTTATTTACTGTTTCGGTGTGGTACCACTTTAATACGTGATCCTAACCAGAAAAAAACACAGGATCTTGCCAAAAAGTATGCGAAAGATACGAAAGTATGAGCCAGATGATTGCGAATACCAGACGTAACCCAGATCTAACCGGTGTTATCCCCTAAAGTATTGATCGAAACAAGGTTTTATTGATTATTTCAGTGTGGTACCACATTAATACGTGATCCTAACCGGAAAAAAGCCCAGGACCTGGCCAACAAGTATGCGAAAGGTGCGAAAGTATCAGGCAGATGACTGCAAATACCAGACGCAACCCAGACCTAACCGGCGTTATCCTCTAAAATATTAATCGCAACCAGCCTTAATTGACTGTTTCAGTGTGGCACCACATTACTACGTGGTCCAAGTCAGAAAAAGCCCAGGATCTGGCCAACAAGTATGCGAAAAATGCGAAAGAATCAGGTAGATGATTGCATATACCAGTCGTAACCCAGACCTAACCGGTGTTATCGTCTGAATTATTGTTCGAAACCAGGTTTTATTGACTATTTCAGTGTGGTACCACATTAATACGTGATGCTATCTAGAAAAAGTCCCAGGATCTGGCCAACAAGTATGCGAAAGATGCGAAAGTATGAGGCAGATTATTGCAAATACCACCCCTAACACAAACCTAACCGGTGTTGTCCTCTAAAATATTGATCGAATCCAGGTTTAATTGACTATTTCAGTGTGGCGCCAAATTAATACGTGATCCTAACCAGAAAAAAACCCAGGATCTGACCAACAAGTATGCGAAAGATGCGAAAGTATGAGGCAGATGTTTGCAAATACCAGACCTAACACAAACCTAACCGGTATTGTCCTCTAAAGTATTGATCGAATCCGGGTTTAATTGACTGTTTCTGTGTGGTACCACATTACTACGTGATCCAAATCAGAAAAAGCCCGGTATCTGGCCAACAAGTATGCGAAAAATGCGAATGTATAAGCCAGATGATTGCAAATACCAGACCTAACCCAGACATAACCGGCGTTATCCCCCAAAATATTACTCGGAACCAGGTTCAATTGACTGTTACAGTGTGGTACCACATTACTACGTGACCCAAATCAGAAAAAGCCCAGGATCTGGCCAACAAGTATGCGAAAAATGCGAAAGTATCAGGTAGATGATTGCATATACCAGCCGTAACCCAGACCTAACCGGTGTTATCGTCTGAATTATTGATCGAAACCTGGTTTTATTGACTATTTCAGTGTGGTACCACATTAATACGTGATGCTATCCAGAAAAAGTCCCGGGATCTGGCCAACAAGTATGCGAAAGATGCGAAAGTATGAGCTAGATGATGGCAAATATCAGATCTAACCCAGGCATAACCGGCGTTGTCCTCTAAAATACTAATCGGAACCAGGTTTTATTTACTGTTTCGGTGTGGTACCACTTTAATACGTGATCCTAACCAGAAAAAAACACAGGATCTGGCCAAAAAGTATGCGAAAGATACGAAAGTATGATCCAGATGATTGCGAATACCAGACGCAACTCAGACCTAACCGGCGTTATCCTCTAAAATATTAATCGCAACCAGCCTTAATTGACTATTTCTGTGTGGTACCACATTACTACGTGGTCCAAGTCAGAAAAAGCCCAGGATCTGGCCAACAAGTATGCGAAAAATGCGAAAGTATGGGGAAGATGATTGCAAATACCAGACCTAACCCAGACATAACCGGCGTTATCCTCTAAAATATTAATTGAAACCAGTTTTTATTGACTGTTTCAGTGTGGTACCACTTTAATACGTTATCCTAACCAGAAAAATTCCCAGGACCTGGCCAACAAGTATGCGAAAGGTGCGAAAGTATCAGGCAGATGACTGCAAATACCAGACGCAACACAGACCTAACCGGCGTTATCCTCTAAAATATGAATCGAAACCAGGTTTTATTGACTATTTCAGTGTGATACCACATTAATACGCGATGCTATCCAGAAAAAGACTCAGGATCTGGCCAACAAGTATGCGAAAGATGCGAAAGTATGAGGCAGATCATTGCAAATACCACTCCTAACACAAACCTAACCGGTGTTGTCCTCTAAAATATTGATCGAATCCAGGATTAATTGACTATTTCAGTGTGGCGCAAAATTAAATCGTGATCCTAACCAGAAAAAAACCCAGGATCTGGCCTTTCAAGTATGCGAAAAGTGCGAAAGTATGAGCTAGATGGTGGCAAATACCAGACCTAACCCTCGACATAACCGGCGTTATCCACTAAAATATTAATCGGAACCAGGTTTTATTGACTGTTTCAGTGTGGTACCACATTACTACGTGACCCATGTCAGAAAAACCCCAGGATCTGGTGAACAAGTATGCGAAAGATACGAAAGTATGAGCCAGATGATTGCGAATACCAGACGTAACCCAGATATAACCGATGTTATCCCCTAAAGTATTCATCGAAACCAGGTTTTATTGATTATTTCAGTGTGGTACCACATTACTACGTGATCCAAATCAGAAAAAGACCCAGGATCTGGCCAACAAGTATGCGAAAGGTGCGAAAGTATGAGGCAGATTATTGCAAATACCACTCCTAACGCAATCCTAACCGATGTTGTCCTCTAATATATTGATCGAATGCAGGTTTAATTGACTATTTCAGTGTTGTACCACATTACTACGTGATCCAAATCAGAAAAAGCCCAAGATCTGGCCAACAAGTGTGCGAAAAATGCGAAAGTATCAGGCAGATGACTGCAAATATCAGAACTAAGACAGACATAACCGGCGTTATCCTCTAAAATATTTATCGCAACCAGGTTGAATTGACTGTTTCAGTGTGGCACCACATTAATACGTGATCCTAACCAGAAAAAAACCCAGGATCGGGCCAACAAGTATGCGAAAGATGTGAAAGTATCAGGCAGATGATTGCAAATACCAGACGCAACTTAGACCTAACCGGTGTCAGCCACTACAATATTGATCGAATCCAGGTTGAATTGAATATTTCAGTGAGACACCACATTAATACGTGATCCTAACCAGAAAAAAACCCAGGATAAACCCAACAAGTTTGCGAAAAATGCGAAAGTATGAGGCAGATAATTGCAAATAGCAGACGTAACCCAGACCTAACCGGTGTTGTCCTCTGAAATATTGGTCGAAACCAGGATTACTTGACTGTTTCTGTGTGGTACCACATTAATACGTGATCCAAATCAGAAAAAGCCCAGGATCTGGCCAAAAAGCATGCCAAAAATGCGAAAGTATGAGCCAGACGATTGCAAATACCAGAACTAACCCACACATAACCGGTATTGTCCTCTAAAGTATTGATCGAAGCCAGCCTTAATTGACTGTTTCAGTGTGGTACCACATTACTACGTGGTCCAAATCAGAGAAAGCCCAGTATCTGGCCAACAAGTATGCGAAAAATGCGAAAGTATGAGGCAAATGATTGCAAATACCAGACAAAACCAAGACCTAACCGTCAGCCTCTACAATATTGATCGAATCCAGAATTAGTTGACTGTTACAGTGTGGTACCACATTACTACGTGATCCAAATCAGAAAAAGCCCAGGATCTGTCCAAAAAGTACGCGAAAAATGCGAAAGTATGAGGCAGATGATTGCGTATACCAGTCGTAACCCAGACCTAACAGGTGTTATCCTCTGAAATATTGTTCGAAACCAGGTTTGCTTGACTGTTTCAGTGTGGTACCACATTAATACGTGATCCTAACCAGAAAAAAACCCAGGACCTGGCCAACAAGTACGCGAAAGGTGCGAAAGTATCAGGCAGATGACTACAAATACCAGACGCAACCCAGACCTAACCGGTGTTATCCTCTGAAATATTGTTCGAAACCAGGTTTGCTTGACTGTTTCAGTGTGGTACCACATTAATACGTGATCCTAACCAGAAAAAAATCCAGGATCTGGCCATTCAAGTATGCGAAAAATGCGAAAGTATGAGCTAGATGATGGCAAATACGAGACCTAACGCAGACATAACCGGCGTTATCCTCTAAAATATTAATCGTAACCAAGCTTAATTGACTGTTTCAGAGTGGTACCACATTACTACGTGATCCAAACCAGAAAAAACCCAGGATTTGTTCAACAAGTATGTGAAGAAGGCGAAAGTATGAGCCAGATGATTGCAAATCCTAGACCTAACCCAGGCCTAACACGCGTTGTCATCTATAATATTGATCGAAAACAGGTTTAATCGACTGTTTCAGAGTGGTACCACATTACTACGTGATCCAAACCAGAAAAAAAACAGGATCTGGCCAAAAAGTATGCCAAAAATGCGAAAGTATGAGCCAGATGATTGCAAATACCAGACCTAACCCAGACGTAACGGCGTTATCCTCTAAAATATTAATTGGAACCAGTTTTTATTGACTATTTCATTGTGTAACCACTTTACTACGTGGTCCAAGCCAGTAAAAGCCCAGGATCTAGTCAACAAGTATGCGAAAAATGCGAAAGTATGTGGAAGATGATTGCAAATACCAGAACAAACCCTGACATAACCGGTGTTGCCCTCGAAAATATTGATCGAATCCACGTTTAATTGACTATTTCAGTGTGGCACCACATTAATACGTGATCCTAACCAGAAAAAAACCCAGGATCTGGCCTTTCAAGTATGCGAAAAATGCGAAAGTATGAGGCAGATGTTTGCAAATACCAGACCTAACACAAACCTAACCGGTATTGTCCTCTAAAGTATTGATCGAATCCAGGTTTAATTGACTGTATCGGTGTGGTACCACATTACTACGTGATCCAAATCAGAAAAAGCCCGGGCTCTGGCCAACAAGTATGCGAAAAATGCGAATGTAAGAGCCAGATGATTGCAAATACCAGACCTCACCCAGACATAACCGGAGTTATCCTCCAAAATATTACTCGGAATCAGGTTTAATTGACTGCTTCAGTGTGGTACTACATTAGTACGTGACCCAAATCAGAAAAAGCCCACGATCTGGCCACCAAGTATGTGAAAAATGCGAATGTATGAGGCAGATGATTGCATATACCAGTCGCAACCCGGACCTAACCGGTGTTATCCTCTGAAATATTGTTCGAAACCAGGTTTACTTGACTGTTTCAGTGTGGTACTACATTAATACGTGATCCAAACAAGAAAAAAGCCCAGGATCTGGCCAACAAGTATGCGAAAAATGCGAAAGTATGAGGCAGATGATTGCAAATACCAGACGCAACCCAGACACAACCGGTGTCAGCCTCTCCAATATTGATCGACTCCTGGTTGAATTGAATATTTCAGTGAGGCACCACATTAATACGTGATCCTAACCAGAAAAAAACCCAGGGTATGGCCAACAAGTGTGCGAAAATTGCGAAAGTATGAGGCAGATAATTGCAAATACCAGACGTAACCCTGACCTAACCGGTGTTTTCCTCTGAAATATTGATCGAAACCAGGATTAGTTGACTGTTACAGTGTGGTACCACATTACTACGTGATCCAAATCAGAAAAAGCCCAGGATCTGGCCAACAAGTATGCGAAAAATGCGAAAGTATGAGGCAGATGATTGCATATACCAGACCTAACCCAGGCATAACCGGCGTTTTCCTCTAAAATATTGATCGATTCCAGGTTGAATTGACTATTTCAGTGTGCCACCACATTAATACGTGATCCTAACCAGAGACAAACCCAGGATCTGCCCAACAAGTATGAGAAAAATGCAAAAGTACGAGACAGATGAGGGAAAATACCAGACCTAACCCAGCCATAACCGGCGTTTTCCTCTAAAATATTGACCGATTCCAGGTTGAATTGACTATTTCAGTGTGCCACCACATTAATACGTGATCCTAACCAGAGACAAACCCAGGATCTGCCCAACAAGTATGAGAAAAATGCAAAAGTACGAGCCAGATGAGGGCAATTACCAGACCTAACCCAGACATAACCGGCATTATCCACTAAAATATTAATCGCAACCAGGTTTTACTGACTATTACAGTGTGGTGCCACATTAATACGTGATCCTATCCAGAAAATGACCCAGAATCTGGCCAACAAGTATGCGAGAAATGCGAAAGTACGAGCCGGATGAGGGCAAATACCAGATCCAACCCAGACCTAACATGCGTTATCATCTAAAATATTGATCGAAACCAGGTTTAATCGACTGTTTCAGTGTGGTACCACATTACTACGTGATCCAGACCAGAAAAAGCCCAGGATCTGGCCAACAAGTATGAGAAATATGCGAAAGTATGAGTCTCATGAGGGCAAAGCCCAGGCCTAACCTAGACCTAACATGCGTTACCTTTAAAATATTGATCGAAACCTGGTTTAATGGACTGTTTCAGTGTGGTACCACATTACTACCTGATCCAAACTAGAAATAACCCAGGATCTGGCCAACAAGCATGAGAAATATGCGAAAGTATGAGTCTCATGAGGGAAAATCCCAGGCCTAACCTAGACCTAACATGGTGTAACCTCTAAAATATTGGTCGTATCCAGGTTTAATTAACTGTTTCAGTGTGGTACCACATTACTACGTGATCCAATCCAGAAAAATCCAAGGATCTGCCCAACAAGTATGAGAAATATGCGAAATCTTGAGTCTGATGAGGGCAAATCCCAGGCCTAACCTAGACCTCACATGCGTTATCCTCTAGAATGTTGATCGTGACCAGGTTTAAACGACTGTTTCAGTGCTGTGTCACATTACTACCTGATCCCAACCAGAAATAACCCAGGATCTGGCCAACAAGTATGAAAAATATGCGAAAGTATGAGTCTGATGGGGCAAATCCCTGGCCTAACCTAGACCTAGCATGAGTTATCCTCTAAAATACTGATCGAAACCAGGTTTAATTGACTGTTTCAGTGTGGTACCATATTACTACGTGATCCAGACCAGAACAAAACGCAGGATCTGGCCAACAAGTGTGAGAAATGTGCGAAAGTATAAGCCTGATGAGGGCAAATCCTAGACCTAACCCACACCTAACATGCGTTATCCTCTAAAATATTTATCGAGACCATGTTGAATTGACTGTTTCAGGGCGGTACCACATTACTACGCGATCAAAACCAGTGAAATCACTGAATCTGGCCAACACGTTTGAGAAATATGCGAAAGTATGAGCCTGATGAGAGCAAATCCCAGACATAAGCTAGACCTAACATGCGTTATCCTCTAAAATATAGATCGAAACCAGGTTTAATCGACTGTTTCAGTGTGGTGTCACATTACTACCTGGTCCAAACCAGAAAAAGCCCCGGATCTGGCCAACGAGTATGCGAAAAATGCGAAAATATGAACCAGATAAGGGCAAATCCTAGACCTAACACAGACCTAACATGCGTTATCCTCTAAAATATTGGTCGTATCCAGGTTTAACTGACTGTTTGAGTGTGGTACCACATTACTACGTGATCCAACCCAGGATAAACCCAGGATCTGTTCAACAAGTATGTGAAGAATACGAAACTATGAGCCAGATGAGGGCAAATCCTAGACCTATCCCAGACCTAACATGCGTTATCATCTAAAATATTGATCAAAACCAGGTTTAATGGACTGCTTCTGTGTGGTACCACATTACTACGTGATCCAAACTAGAAAAAACCCAGGATCAGTTCAACAAGTATGTGAAGAATGCGAAAGTATGAGTCTGATGAGGGCAAATCCCAGGCCATACCTAGACCTAACATGAGTTATCGTCTAAAATATTGATCGAAACCAGGTTTCATGGACTGTTTCAGTGTGATAACACATTACCACGTGATCCAAACCAGAGAAAGACCGGGATCTGGTCAACAAGTGTGCGAAAAATGTGAAAGTATGAGCCAGATGAGGGCAAATCCTAGACCTATCCCAGACCTAACATGCGTTATCATCTAAAATATTGATCAAAACCAGGTTTAATGGACTGCTTCTGTGTGGTACCACATTACTACGTGATCCAAACTAGAAAAAACCCAGGATCTGTTCAACAAGTATGTGAAGAATGCGAAAGTATGAGTCTGATGAGGGCAAATCCCAGGCCAAACCTAGACCTAACATGAGTTATCGTCTAAAATATTGATCGAAACCAGGTTTCATGGACTGTTTCAGTGTGATAACACATTACCACGTGATCCAAACCAGAGTAAGACCGGGATCTGGTCAACAAGTGTGCGAAAAATGTGAAAGTATGAGCCAGATGAGGGCAAATCCCAGACCTATCCCAGACCTAACTTTTTTTTTTTTTTTTTTTTTTTTTTTTTTTTTTTTGTCGTGGGGAAAATCTTCGAAAGACTCCCTCCCACCTCCTTGGGGAGAGGTGGGAGGCGTGTGTGAGATTCCCCGCGCCCGTACAACGACAGGCGCGGGACCTACCCACTAAAAACCCCACGGTGACCCTTCGGCACGCTTTGGGAGGATACCGGGAATCGCTCGAAGCATTCTTCCGGTATCCTCCCCGTGCCCGCGCTTTCGCGCCCATCCCCCGGGGGGACAATCGGTCCCCCCAGTAGACACACTGCCTCATAGCGGCGGGACGGGGCCACTCCATCCCGCCGCTATCCGTCCCGGGGCCGCGTTTAGTGGCGGCTGCGAGCCCCAACTCGCAACCGCCCGCGACCCCGTTTCCATCCCTTGACGGCCGGGCGTTCATGGCCGCACCAGACCGCCGAGGGTGCCTCCCCTTGCGTCGGACCGGTAGGGGAAGGCACTCCTACCCCCAACCGGTCCGACCCGGCGCCGCCTGGCGGGAGGAGGGTCCCCTCAGGACCCCCCTCCCAGCCTAGGTCATCCGCCACGCCGAGGCGGCCGCCCGCGACGCCTCGCGACCGGGCGACGACCTCGGGCCACCGCACGAGCGCGCGCTTCAGCACGCCGCTGAAGCTCGCGCTCCCTCCCCGCGGCCCCCTTCTGCAACATTACGTTCTCGCAGAAGGAGGCCACGGCCCTCCACTTCTCCTCGCTGCCGAGCATGGCGCGCACCACGCCCAGCAGCGAGACATCCCGCCCGACGACGCCGACCAGGACACGGCGCTCCCCCTCCCACGCGGGGCATACCTCCAGGGTATGATCCGCCGTGTCCTGCTCAGCGTCGCAGTGGCAGCAACGCGCCGTCGGCTCCTTCCCTATCCGGCACAGGTATCTTCCGAAGCTGCCATGCCCGGAAAATACCTGTGCCAGCCGGTAGGTGAGGCTGCCATGGCCTCTGTCCAGCCACTCCTTCAGGAGTGGCCGAACAGCCCCGACAGTCCGGTGCCCCGCGGTTGGCAGAGCCTGCCGCTCCTGCCACGCGAGCAACACGGACTGCCGGGCCTGGCGCTTCAAATCGCCCCAAGCAGGTTCCTGCCCGCCCGCGACCGCCCCCACCCCCGCGCGACGGTCGACGCGGTGCCGGTACATCACCGCGTGCGACCGCGCGAGCAGGTCCATGGGCGGCATCCCCGCTAGAACCGTCGCCGCCTCATGTGACATGGTCCGATACCCGCGGACGACCCTGAGCGCCATGCGCCTCTGCACCCGACGCAGCATAGTCATGCTGCGCCGGGAGGCAGCCAGGTCGTCCGCCCAGACGGGGGCCCCGTATAGGGCCACCGAGTGGACCATTGCCACATAGAGGCGACGAACTCGGCCCGCCGGGCCCCCCAGGTTGGGCAGGATCCGGCCCAGAGCCGCAACCATCCTTTCCAACCGGGGGACCAGGCAGCGGAAATGCTTCTCGAAACGCCAGTGGCTATCGAGGATCAGCCCTAGATACCTGATCTGGGGCTTCACCTCGATGTCAGCCCCACCCACCCGAATCAGAGGGGGTGGCGGATCCTGCCGAGGTGAATGAAACGCAATCACCTCGGTCTTATGGACCGCCACCGTCATCCCCATCCCCCTGATCCGGTCGACGACGCGTTGCGACCCCTCCTCCGCGCGACGCATGGCCCTCCCCCCGTGCGCCCCGACGGCCAGCACCAGTGTGTCATCCGCATAACACACCGTGCTGACGCCGTCGGGGAGGCCGGCCCGCAACACCGAGTCGTACGCGACGTTCCTCAGGAGTGGCCCGAGGACCGACCCCTGCGGAACACCGCAGTACACCTCCCTCCGCATATCACCATCCCGGCCCGGATACTCGATCCACCTGCCGCGGAGATAATCCCCGACGACCGCCCTGAGACAAGGGGGGACTCGATGATATTCGAGTCCCCTCCTTATCTCTTCCCAGGGGAGGGTGTTAAAGGCATTGGCAATATCCAAGGATATTGCCAATGCCACCCCTCCCCGGGAGACGGCCGCCTCCGAGAGGGCCCTCACACGACCTATCGCGTCGATAGTCGATCGGCCCCCCCGGAAACCGAACTGGCAGTCGGCCAGACCGGGATCACCCCGCGACAGGTGCTCGACGAGGCGGGCAGCAATCACACGCTCGAAGAGCTTGCCCACCTCGTCGAGGAGACAAATGGGCCGGTATGCGGAGGGAGACTCCGCGGGCCGACCCTCCTTCCGGAGGAGGACCATCCTCGCCACCTTCCAACTGGGGGGGAATCGCCCGTCCCTCAGGCAGCGGTCGAACAACCGCCTGAGGTCGGCCCCAAGGACGCCCTGGGTCAAGACCCAAACCCGGCCGGGCACACCATCCGGACCCGGGGCCGTGTTACGTACCCCGAGCCGTCTGATGGCCGCTGCCAGCTCCTCCTGCGTGACCCCCAGCTCGGCCGTCCACTCCACTGGGACAGCCGCCGCCGCTGGAGGACGCGGTCCCCTCTCCCCAATTGGGAAGAGTGTATTGACCACGTCCTCCAGCAGCCGGGGGTCAAGACCCTCGGTGACGGGGGGCGCCCACGGGCGGAGCTTATTCAGCACCACCTTATATGGGCGCCCCCATGGATCGTCATCAAGGGTCTGGAGGAGCTCCTTCCATGCCTGGGTCTTGGCCCGTTTGATGGCGACCTGCAGAGCAACCCGCGCCACGCGGTATGCTCCATACAGGTCATCAGCTGGCCTCGCTCGCGCCACGCCGTCGCCTGTACGTTGACGACGGCGCGCGCGGGTGTACTGGCGTCGGGCGCGGACAGTCGCGACTCGCAACCCCCCAGTCCACGGCGACGAATCCCCGACCGCGCTCCAGCAAGGAGAACGGTGGGGACCCGTCGCCCCCTCCCCATACCGTCGCCACAAAGCCGTCCGCGTCGCCCACCCAATGAGGGTGATCAGGGACGCGGTACGGCTCGGCGGCGACCGCCAGGCCAACCCCCCACTCCGCGAGGACTTGGGACATCAAGTCCTGTGCCGCGCGGCAGTGGTTGAGGTTGGCCTGGAGGAGGATACGGGGCGGCATTAATTAATGGCCGCGCCAGCCTCCTCCCGGCCGTCCGTCCCCGTAGCACCGTCCACCTCCATGGAGGACGATGCCACCGCCCTCGGCACCGGAGCCGGTGCAGCCCGCCTCTTCCTCTCCTTCCGGGAGCGGGGGGAGCACTTCTTGCTCCCCACCCTGTGATCGGCTGGCCTCCCCATGTCCGCACACAACGGGCAGTGGGGGGCCGCCGAGCACTGGCTCGCACGGTGCTCTTTGGCACCGCAGCGGTAACACTGACCGCTGCGGTCCACCGGCGAGGTGCACCACTGCCTCACGTGCCCCAATTCGAGGCAGCGGTGACACTGGAGCGGGCGCGGCGCGAGGATTTCCACTCGCGCCGAAACCCACCCCACCAACACCCTCCCAGATTCCGCCACCTTACGGGCGGCGGAGAGGGGGCACCGGGCCCACACCGACCCGAGGCCGGAGGGCGACCTGCGGATCTCTCCGATCCGCAGGTCCTCCACAGGACAGTCCCCCGCCCTCGCAAGGGCACGGGACACATCCTGTGCGCTGACCGAGTCGTCCAGCCCACAAATGCGCATCTCCGTGCGCTTCGTGGGCCAGGCGACCCGGACACCTCGCTCGCCCAGCTGCTCCCGGAGCCTCTGGGCGAGACGATCCGCCTTCGCGCCGCCTTCTGCACCGGGGATCTCCAGCAAGAGACCCCCGGTCACGGCCCTCTTCGCCCTCACGGAGGCGATGCCCAGCTCTTCCAGGGAGATATTCTCCCTGGCGAGCCGCATCGCCTCCGCGAGGGTCAGGTCGCCCCCCTGCGCAACGGTCAGCGTCACCGCTGCCGTTTTTGGGGGACGACCTGGTCGTGCCTTCCCGACCTTCGCGGCCTTTACCTTGGCCGCCGGCGGCGGAGCCGGAGGCTGCGGTTGCGAGGCCTTCCTCGCCGCCCGCTTCGCCTTCCGCCCCACCACCTCACTCCACGCCACCCCCCCTTGGGAGGGTGCTGTGGAGGACGCGACCACCGCGACCACGGGTACACCACCCCCCTTGGGGGTCGCGACCCGGGGCCCTGGTGCCGCAACGCTGGGCGGAGCCTTCACTCCGCCCTTCTTTGCCTTCCCCGACTGTACCGGAACAGGTCGGGGAGGCACCGCCTTCCTGCTGACCGCTCTTCCGGCGAGGAGCTCCTCCCGGAAGGCGGCCAGCTTGCCATCAATCATGTCCCCAATCCTCCTCAGAAGATCGTCTTCTGAGGAGGACGGGGACTTCTTCACGGGCGGAGTGCGGGTGGAGGGGCCCGCGGTGCCCCGCACCACTGCCGCCGCACCCCGTTTATTTACCTCCGCCGAGGGACGCGGCGGTGGAGGAGGAGGGAGGATGGGAGGGAGGGCCGCGCTGTTCCACAGCGCCTCTGCCCTCCTCCTCCCCTGTCGCTCCTCCTCCAACAGGAGCTGCAGACGGGCGTTCCGCCCTCTGAGCTCCCGCGCCGCCTCCCTCATTTCCTCCGCCGCGGCCTTCAGGGCCTCCGCGCCACCGCTTTTCTGCCCCTTAAAGGCGCAGGCAGCGGCGACTTTCTCCACCCGCCTCAGGGACGAGGAGATCCTCTCCGATATCTCCTCGGTCACCTCGTCCCTGAGGCAACTCAGCCTCACCGACGGGCTCATCGCCCCGCCCACCTCGACGACGGCCTGCCCCGTCCTCTTCCTCTTAGAGCCTATGTGGCTCGTGCTGGAGGAGAAGGACGAGACCGACGCCGTCTCGTCGTCCTCCTCCACCCTCCACGAAGCCGGACCTGGCGCTGAGTGGGGCGCGAGCGCCGCCACCCTAACCCCAACCCCGTCTCCGTCCTCCCCAACCGACAAAACCCGCCACATCCCCATTTTATTTTCTGTGTCCATAATAGTCCCACGAGATGGTCGGAAATAAAGGTCCACCCGGGCAGAGCCGCCTTACCCGGGTAAGCCTAATACTCCGGGGGTTCGGCAGGTTCCCCGGAGGTGGTCGCTTGGGATTGGGCCTTCTCCCCCAACCATGCATCCCATCGCCGCGCACCATAGCTTAGGATTGGAGGGCGATTTTATAGAGTCGCCATACTCGTGGCTCAGGCGGTTAAGCCAAGACCCCCGTTCCTCCTGCCGTCACGTACCATTCACAAAACCAATAGGGAATTGTGAATGGGTCGTTGTGACGACCAACAGGAGGCTTACGGTGTGTGTATGACTCGGGTACCCCGGGTTCGTTAAGCCCGTACTGCAGCTGAAAGGCTGGCAGCCCCTGAGGGAATCCCAGACCTAACTTGCGTTATCCTCTAAAATATTGACCGAGAGTAGGTTTCATGGACTGTTTCAGTGTGGTACCACATTACGACGTGATTCAAACCAGAAAAAACCCAGGATCTGTAGAACAAGTATGTGAAAAATGCGAAAGTATGAGTCTGGTGAGGGCAAATCCCAGGCCTAACCTAGACCTAACATGCGTGATCCTCTAAAATATTGGTCGTATCCAGGTTTAGTCGACTGTTTCAGTGTGGTACCTCATTACTACGTGATCGAAACCAGAAAACGCCAGGGATCTGTTCAACAAGTAGGTGAAAAACGTGAAAATATGAGCCTGACGAGGGCAAATCCCAGACCTATCCCAGACCTAACATGCGTTATCCTCTAAAATATTGATCCAGACCAGGTTTAATTGACTGTTTCAGTGTGGTACCACATTACTACCTGATCCAAACCAGAAAAATACCCAGGATCTGACCAACAAGTATGTGAAGAACGCGAAAATATGACCCTGATGAGGGCAAATCCCAGGCCTAAGCTAGACATAACATGCGTTACCTTTAAAATATTGATCGAAACCTGGTTTAATGGACTGTTTCAGTGTGGTACCACATTACTACCTGATCCAAACCAGAAATAACCCAGGATCTGGCCAACAAGCAGGAGAAATATGCGAAAGTATGAGTCCCATGAGGGCAAATCCCAGGCCTAACCTAGACCTAACATGGTGTAACCTCTAAAATATTGGTCGTATCCAGGTTTAATTAACTGTTTCAGTGTGGTACCACATTACTACGTGATCCAATTTAGAAAAATCCAAGGATCTGCCCAACAAGTATGAGAAATATGCGAAATTTTGAGTCTGATGAGGGCAAATCCCAGGCCTAACCTAGACCTCACATGCGTTATCATCTAAAATGTTGATCGTGACCAGGTTTAATCGACTGTTTCAGTGCTGTGTCACAGTACTACCTTATCCCAACCAGAAATAACCCAGGATCTGGCCAACAAGTATGAGAAATATGCGAAAGTATGAGTCTGATGGGGCAAATCCCTGGCCTAACCTAGACCTAGCATGAGTTATCCTCTAAAATACTGATCGAAACCAGGTTTAATTGACTGTTTCAGTGTGGTACCATATTACTACGTGATCCAGACCAGAAATAACCCAGGATCTGGCCAACAAGTATGAGAAATATGCGAAAGTATGAGCCTGATGGGAGCAAATCCCAGACATAACCTAGACCTAACATGCGTTATCCTCTAAAATATAGATCGAAACCAGGTTTAATCGACTGTTTCAGTGTGGTGACACATTACTACCTGATCCAAACCAGAAAAAGCCCCGGATCTGGCCAACGAGTATGCGAAAAATGCGAAAATATGAGCCAGATAAGGGCAAATCCTAGACCTAACCCAGACCTAACATGCGTTATCCTCTAAAATATTGGTCGTATCCAGGATTAACTGACTGTTTGAGTGTGGTACCACATTACTACGTGATCCAACCCAGGATAAACCCAGGATCTGTTCAACAAGTATGTGAAGAATACGAAACTATGAGCCAGATGAGGGCAAATCCTAGACCTATCCCAGACCTAACATGCGTTATCATCTAAAATATTGATCAAAACCAGGTTTAATGGACTGCTTCTGTGTGGTACCACATTACTACGTGATCCAAACTAGAAAAAACCCAGGATCTGTTCAACAAGTATGTGAAGAATGCGAAAGTATGAGTCTGATCCCCTCAGGGGCTGCCAGCCTTTCAGCTGCAGTACGGGCTTAACGAACCCGGGGTACCCGAGTCATACACACACCGTGAGCCTCCTGTTGGTCGTCACAACGACCCATTCACAATTCCCTATTGGTTTTGTGAATGGTACGTGACGGCAGGAGGAACGGGGGTCTTGGCTTAACCGCCTGGGCCACGAGTATGGCGACTCTATAAAATCGCCCTCCAATCCTAAGCTATGGTGCGCGGCGATGGGATGCATGGTTGGGGGAGAAGGCCCAATCCCAAGCGACCACCTCCGGGGAACCTGCCGAACCCCCGGAGTATATAGGCTTACCCGGGTAAGGCGGCTCTGCCCGGGCGGACCTTTTCTTCCGACCTGCTCGTGGGAATGTTATGGAGTTCAATATTAAAACGGGGATGGGACGGGGTAAGTCAGAGGGGGAGGACGAAGGCGGTGTTGGGACTGGAGTGACGGCGCTCGCGCCGCCTCCAGCGCCTGGCCCGGCTTCGTGGAAGGTGGAGGAGGACGACGAGACTGCGTCAGTCTCGTCCTTCTCCTCCACCAGGAGCCTCATAGGCTCTAAGAGGAAGAGGACGGGGCAGGCCGTCGTCGAGGTGGGCGGGGCGATGAGCCCGTCGGTGAGGCTGAGTTGCCTCAGGGACGAGGTGACCGAGGAGATATCGGAGAGGATCTCCTCGTCCCTGAGGCGGGTGGAGAAAGTCGCCGCTGCCTGCGCCTTTAAGGGGCAGAAAAGCGGTGGCGCGCAGGCCCTGAAGGCCGCGGCGGAGGAAATGAGGGAGGCGGCGCGGGAGCTCAGAGGGCGGAACGCCCGTCTGCAGCTCCTGTTGGAGGAGGAGCGACAGGGGAGGAGGAGGGCAGAGGCGCTGTGGAACAGCGCGGCCCTCCCTCCCATACTCCCTCCTCCTCCACCGCCGCGTCCCTCGGCGGAGGTAAATAAGCGGAGTGCGGCGGCAGTGGTGCGGGGCACCGCGGGCCCCTCCACCCGCACTCCGCCCGTGAAGAAGTCCCCGTCCTTCTCAGAAGACGATCTTCTGAGGAGGATTGGGGACATGATTGATGGCAAGCTGGCCGCCTTCCGGGAGGAGCTCCTCGCCGGAAGAGCGGTCACGAGGAAGGCGGTGCCTCCCCGACCTGTTCCGGTACAGTCGGGGAAGGCAAAGAAGGGCGGAGTGAAGGCTCCGCCCAGCGTTGCGGCACCAGGGCCCCGGGTCGCGACCCCCAAGGAGGGTGGTGTACCCGTGGTCGCGGTGGTCGCGTCCTCCACGGCACCCTCCCAAGGGGGGGTGGCGTGGAGTGAGGTGGTGGGGCGGAAGGCGAAGCGGGCGGCGAGGAAGGCCTCGCAACCGCAGCCTCCGCCTCCGCCGCCAGCGGCCAAGGTAAAGGCCGCGAAGGTCGGGAAGGCACGACCAGGTCGTCCCCCAAAAACGGCAGCGGTGACGCTGACCGTTGCGCAGGGGGGCGACCTGACCCTCGCGGAGGCGATGCGGCTCGCCAGGGAGAATATCTCCCTGGAAGAGCTGGGCATCGCCTCCGTGAGGGCGAAGAGGGCCGTGACCGGGGGTCTCTTGCTGGAGATCCCCGGTGCAGAAGGCGGCGCGAAGGCGGATCGTCTCGCCCAGAGGCTCCGGGAGCAGCTGGGCGAGCGAGGTGTCCGGGTCGCCCGGCCCACGAAGCGCACGGAGATGCGCGTTTGTGGGCTGGACGACTCGGTCAGCGCACAGGATGTGTCCCGTGCCCTTGCGAGGGCGGGGGACTGTCCTGTGGAGGACCTGCGGATCGGAGAGATCCGCAGGTCGCCCTCCGGCCTCGGGTCGGTGTGGGCCCGGTGCCCCCTCTCCGCCGCCCGTAAGGTGGCGGAATCCGGGAGGGTGTTGGTGGGGTGGGTTTCGGCGCGGGTGGAAATCCTCGCGCCGCGCCCGCTCCAGTGTCACCGCTGCCTCGAATTGGGGCACGTGAGGCAGTGGTGCACCTCGCCGGTGGACCGCAGCGGTCAGTGTTACCGCTGCGGTGCCAAAGAGCACCGTGCGAGCCAGTGCTCGGCGGCCCCCCACTGCCCGCTGTGTGCGGACATGGGGAGGCCAGCCGATCACAGGGTGGGGAGCAAGAAGTGCTCCCCCCCCTCCCGGAAGGAGAGGAAGAGGCGGGCTGCACCGGCTCCGGTGCCGAGGGCGGTGGCATCGTCCTCCATGGAGGTGGACGGTGCTACGGGGACGGACGGCCGGGAGGAGGCTGGCGCGGTCATTAATTAATGCCGCCCCGCCTCCTCCTCCAGGCCAACCTCAACCACTGCCGCGCGGCACAGGACTTGATGTCCCAAGTCCTCGCGGAGTGGGGGGTTGGCCTGGCGGTCGCCGCCGAGCCGTACCGCGTCCCTGATCACCCTCATTGGGTGGGCGACGCGGACGGCTTGGTGGCGACGGTATGGGGAGGGGGCGACGGGTCCCCACCGTTCTCCTTGTTGGAGCGCGGTCGGGGATTCGTCGCCGTGGACTGGGGGGGAGTCGCTGTGGTGGGGTGCTACATTTCGCCCCGTAGCGGTCACGCTGCGTTCGAGCTGTACTTGGCCGAGGTCGCGGCATGCGTGCAGCGCTACGCGACCCGGCCGGTGCTGGTCCTGGGGGATTTTAATGCCAAGTCGGTGGCTTGGGGATCCCCCAGGACCTCCGTTCGCGGCGGGATCCTGGGCGATTGGGCGGCGGGGCTGGACCTCCGGGTATTGAACCGGGGGTCGGAGCACACATGCGTGCGGCGATATGGGGGGTCCATCGTGGATGTTGGATTCGCGACCCCCAACGCCGTGCGCATGGTGTCGGGTTGGCACGTGGTCGCGGGGGCAGAGACACTCTCCGATCACCGGTACATCCGGATGGAGGTCTCTGCCGCCGCGAGTGCATCCCGACACGGCCGCCTGCGTGGCACCCCACCACGCCGCTGGGCGCTTCGGCGCCTGGACAAGGACGCCCTGATGGCAGCTGCCCTCGCTGCAACTTGGCCGCAGGGAGCGGCCGAGTTGCCGAGCATAGAGGGGGAGGTCGCCCGGCTCGGAGCATTGGTCGCGGGTATTTGCGACGCGGCGATGCCTCGGGTCGGGCGGGCTTCTCCTCGCCGGGCGGTGTACTGGTGGTCGGACGCGATCGCGGAGTTGCGAGTCGCGACTGTCCGCGCCCGACGCCAGTACACCCGCGCGCGCCGTCGTCAACGTACAGGCGACGGCGTGGCGCGAGCGAGGGCAGCTGATGACCTGTATGGAGCATACCGCGTGGCGCGGGTTGCTCTGCAGGACGCCATCAAACGGGCCAAAACCCGGGCATGGAAGGAGCTCCTCCAGACCCTTGATGACGATCCATGGGGGCGCCCATATAAGGTGGTGCTGAATAAGCTCCGCCCGTGGGCGCCCCCCGTCACCGAGGGTCTTGACCCCCGGCTGCTGGAGGACGTGGTCAATACACTCTTCCCAATTGGGGAGAGGGGACCGCGTCCTCCGGCGGCGGCGGCTGTCCCAGTGGAGTGGACGGCCGAGCTGGGGGTCACGCAGGAGGAGCTGGCAGCGGCCATCAGACGGCTCGGGGTTCGTAACACGGCCCCGGGTCCGGATGGTGTGCCCGGCCGGGTTTGGGTCTTGACCCAGGGCGTCCTTGGGGCCGACCTCAGGCGGTTGTTCGACCGCTGCCTGAGGGACGGGCGATTCCCCCCCAGTTGGAAGGTGGCGAGGATGGTCCTCCTCCGGAAGGAGGGTCGGCCCGCGGAGTCTCCCTCCGCATACCGGCCCATTTGTCTCCTCGACGAGGTGGGCAAGCTCTTCGAGCGTGTGATTGCTGCCCGCCTCGTCGAGCACCTGTCGCGGGGTGATCCCGGTCTGGCCGACTGCCAGTTCGGTTTCCGGGGGGGCCGATCGACTATCGACGCGATAGGTCGTGTGAGGGCCCTCTCGGAGGCGGCCGTCGCCCGGGGAGGGGTGGCATTGGCAATATCCTTGGATATTGCCAATGCCTTTAACACCCTCCCCTGGGAAGAGATAAGGAGGGGACTCGAATATCATCGAGTCCCCCCTTGTCTCAGGGCGGTCGTCGGGGATTATCTCCGCGGCAGGTGGATCGAGTATCCGGGCCGGGATGGTGATATGCGGAGGGAGGTGTACTGCGGTGTTCCGCAGGGGTCGGTCCTCGGGCCACTCCTGTGGAACATCGCGTACGACTCGGTGTTGCGGGCCGGCCTCCCCGACGGCGTCAGCACGGTGTGTTATGCGGATGACACACTGGTGCTGGCCGTCGGGGCGCACTGGGGGAGGGCCATGCGTCGCGCGGAGGAGGGGTCGCAACGCGTCGTCGACCGGATCAGGGGGATGGGGATGACGGTGGCGGTCCATAAGACCGAGGTGATTGCGTTTCATTCACCTCGGCAGGATCCGCCACCCCCTCTGATTCGGGTGGGTGGGGCTGACATCGAGGTGAAGCCCCAGATCAGGTATCTAGGGCTGATCCTCGATAGCCACTGGCGTTTCGAGAAGCATTTCCGCTGCCTGGTCCCCCGGTTGGAAAGGATGGTTGCGGCTCTGGGCCGGATCCTGCCCAACCTGGGGGGCCCGGCGGGCCGAGTTCGTCGCCTCTATGTGGCAATGGTCCAGTCGGTGGCCCTATACGGGGCCCCCGTCTGGGCGGACGACCTGGCTGCCTCCCGGCGCAGCATGACTATGCTGCGTCGGGTGCAGAGGCGCATGGCGCTCAGGGTCGTCCGCGGGTATCGGACCATGTCACATGAGGCGGCGACGGTTCTAGCGGGGATGCCGCCCATGGACCTGCTCGCGCGGTCGCACGCGGTGATGTACCGGCACCGCGTCGACCGTCGCGCGGGGGTGGGGGCGGTCCCGGGCGGGCAGGAACCTGCTTGGGGCGATTTGAAGCGCCAGGCCCGGCAGTCCGTGTTGCTCGCGTGGCAGGAGCGGCTGGCTCTGCCAACCGCGGGGCACCGGACTGTCGGGGCGGTTCGGCCACTCCTGAAGGAGTGGCTGGACAGAGGCCATGGCAGCCTCACCTACCGGATGGCACAGGTATTTTCCGGGCATGGCAGCTTCGGAAGATACCTGTGCCGGATAGGGAAGGAGCCGACGGCGCGTTGCTGCCACTGCGACGCTGAGCAGGACACGGCGGATCATACCCTGGAGGTATGCCCCGCGTGGGAGGGGGAGCGCCGTGTCCTGGTCGGCGTCGTCGGGCGGGATGTCTCGCTGCCGGGCGTGGTGCGCGCCATGCTCGGCAGCGAGGAGAAGTGGAGGGCCGTGGCCTCCTTCTGCGAGAACGTAATGTTGCAGAAGGAGGCCGCGGGGAGGGAGCGCGAGCTTCAGCGGCGCGCTGAAGCTCGCGCTCGTGCGGTGGCCCGAGGTCGTCGCCCGGTCGCGAGGCGTCGCGGGCGGCCGCCTCGGCGTGGCGGATGACCTAGGCTGGGAGGGGGGTCCTGAGGGGACCCTCCTCCCGCCAGGCGGCGCCGGGTCGGACCGGTTGGGGGTAGGAGTGCCTCCCCCTACCGGTCCGACGCAAGGGGAGGCACCCTCGGCGGTCTGGTGCGGTCATGAACGCCCGGCCGCCGAGGGGTGGAAACGGGGTCGCGGACGGTTGCGAGTTGGGGCTCGCAGCCGCCACTAAACGCGGCCCCGGGACGGATAGCGGCGGGATGGAGTGGCCCCGTCCCGCCGCTATGAGGCAGTGTGTCTACTGGGGGGACCGATTGTCCCCCCGGGGGATGGGCGCGAAAGCGCGGGCACGGGGAGGATACCGGAAGAATGCTTCGAGCGATTCCCGGTATCCTCCCAAAGCGTGCCGAAGGGTCACCGTGGGGTTTTTAGTGGGTAGGTCCCGCGCCTGTCGTTGTACGGGCGCGGGGAATCCCACACACCCCTCCCACCTCTCCCCAAGGAGGTGGGAGGGAGTCTTTCGAAGATTTTCCCCACGACAAAAAAAAAAAAAAAAAAAAAAAAAAAAAAGTATGAGTCTGATGTGGGCAAATCCCAGGCCAAACCCAGACCTAACATGAGTTATCGTCTAAAATATTGATCGAAACCAGGTTTCATGGACTGTTTCAGTGTGATAACACATTACCACGTGACCCAAACCAGAGAAAGACCGGGATCTGGCCAACAAGTGTGCGAACAATGTGAAAGTATGACCCTGATGAGGGCAAATCCCAGACCTATCCCAGACCTAACTTGCGTTATCCTCTAAAATATTGACCGAGAGTAGGTTTCATGGACTGTTTCAGTGTGGTACCACATTACGACGTGATTCAAACCAGAAAAAACCCAGGATCTGTAGAACAAGTATGTGAAAAATGCGAAAGTATGAGTCTGGTGAGGGCAAATCCCAGGCCTAACCTAGACCTAACATGCGTTATCCTCTAAAATATTGATCGAAACCAGGTTTAACCGACAGTTTCAGTGTGGTACCACATTACCACGTGATCCAAACCAGAAAAAGCCCAGGAACTGGCCAATGAGTATGCGAAAAATGCGAAAGTATGAGCCAGACGATTGCAAATTCCAGAACTAACCCACACATAACCGGTATTGTCCCCTAAAGTATTGATCGAAGCCAGCCTTAATTGACTGTTTCAGTGTGGTACCACATTACCACGTGATCCAAACCAGAAAAAGCCCAGGAACTGGCCAAAAAGTATGCCAAAAATGCGAAAGTATGAGCCAGACGATTGCAAATTCCAGAACTAACCCACACATAACCGGTATTGTCCCCTAAAGTATTGATCGAAGCCAGCCTTAATTGACTGTTTCAGTGTGGTACCACATTACCACGTGATCCAAATCAGAAAAAGCCCAGGATCTGTCCAAAAAGTATGCGAAAAATGCGAAAGTATGAGGCAGATGATTGCGTATACCAGTCGTAACCCAGACCTAACCGGTGTTATCCTCTGAAATATTGTTCGAAACCAGGTTTACTTGACTGTTTCAGTGTGGTACCACATTAATACGTGATCCTAACCAGAAAAAAACCCAGGACCTGGCCAACAAGTACGCGAAATGTGCGAAAGTATCAGGCAGATGACTACAAATACCAGACGCAACCCAGACCTAACCGGCGTTATCCCCTAAAATATTAATCGGAACCAGGTTTTATTGACTACTTCTGTGTGGTACAACATTAGTACGTGATCCTAACCAGGAAAAATCCAGGATCTGGCCAACAAGTATGCGAAAGATGCGAAAGTATGAGGCAGATTATTGCATATACTAGACCTAACACAAACCTTACCGGTGTTGTCCACGAAAATATTGATCGAATCCAGGTTTAATTGACTATTTCAGTGTGGCACCACATTAATACGTGATCCTAACCAGAAAAAAACCCTGGATCTGGCCATTCAAGTATGCGAAAAATACGAAAGGATGAGCCATATGATTGCAAATACCAGACCTAACCCACACATAAACGGCGTTATCCTCTAAAATATTAATTGGAACCAGTTTTTATTGACTATTTCAGTGTGGTACCACATTAATACGTGATCCAAATTCGAAAAAGTCCAGGAACTGAGCAACAAGTATGCGAAAAATGCGAAAGTACGAACCAGATGCGGGCAAATACCAGACCTAAGCCAGACATAACCGGCGTTATCCTCTAGAATAATAATCGTAACCAGGTTTAATTGACTGTTTCGATGTGGAACCACATATCTACGGCATCCAAACCAGGAAAAACCCAGGATCTGGCCAACAAGTATGCGAAAAATGCGAAAGTATGAGCCAGATGATTGCAAATACCAGAACTAACCCAGACATAACGAGCGTTGTCCTCTAAAATATTATTCGGCACAATGTTGAATTGACTATTTCGGTGTTGTACCACATTACTACGTGATCCAAACCAGAAAAAACCCAGGATCTGGCCAACAAGTATGCGAAAAATGCGATAGTATGAGGCAGACGGTTGCAAATACCAGACCTAACACAAACCTTACCGGTGTTGTCCACGAAAATATTGATCGAATCCAGGTTTAATTAACTATTTCAGTGTGGTACCACATTACTACGTGATCCAAACCAGAAAAAGGCCAGGATCTGCCCAACAAGTATGCGAAAAATGCGGAAGTACGAGCAAGATAAGGGCATATACCATACGTAACCCAGACATAACCAGCGTTATCCTCTAAAATATAAATCGCAAGCAGGTTTAGTTGACTATTACTGTGTTGCACCACATTACTGCGTGATCCAAACCAGACATAAACCCAGGATCTGCCGAACAAGTATGCGAAAAATGCGAAAGTACGAGCCAGATGAGGGCAAATACCAGACCTAACCCAGGCATAACCGGCGTTTTCCTCTAAAATATTGATCGATTCCAGGTTGAATTGACTATTTCAGTGTGCCGCCACATTAATACGTGATCCTAACCAGAGACAAACCCAGGATCTGCCCAACAAGTATGAGAAAAATGCAAAAGTACGAGCCAGATGAGGGCAATTACCAGACCTAACCCAGACATAACCGGCATTATCCACTAAAATATTAATCGCAACCAGGTTTACTTGACAGTTTCAGTGTGGTACCACATTACTACGGGATCCAAACTGGAACAAACCCAGGATCTGCCCAACAAGTATGAGAAAAATGCGAAAGTACGAGCCGGATGAGGGCAAATACCAGATCTAACCCAGACATAACCGGCGTTATCATCTAATATATTCATCGATTCCAGGTTGAATTGACTGTTTCAGCGTGGTACCACATTGATAAGTGATCCAAATCAGAAAAAACCCACGATCTGGCCAACAAGTATACGCAAAATGCGAACATATGAGCCAGATGATTGCAGATACCACAACTAATCCAGACGAATCCGGCGTTATCGTCTAAAATATTGATCGATTCCAGGTTGAATTGACTATTTCAGTGTGGCACCACATTTATACGTATTCCAAACCAGAAGAAATCCCAGGATCTGGCCAACAAGTATGCGAAAAATGCGAAAGTATGAGCCAGATGATTGCAAATACCAGACCTAACCGAGACCTACATAGTGTTATTTCCTAAAATAATTCTCGAAACCTGGTTTTATTGACTATTTCAGTGTGGTACCACATTAATACGTGATCCTAACCAGAAACAAACCCAGGATCAAACCAACAGGTATGAGAAAAATGCGAAAGTACGAGACAGATGAGGGAAAATACCAGACCTAACCGAGGCATAACCGGCGTTTTCCTCTAAAATATTGATCGATTCCAGGTTGAATTGACTATTTCAGTGTGCCACCACATTAATATGTGATCCTAACCAGAGACAAACCCAGGATCTGCCCAACAAGTATGAGAAAAATGCAAAAGTACGAGCCAGATGAGGGCAATTACCAGACCTAACCCAGACATAACCGGCATTATCCACTAAAATATTAATCGCAACCAGGTTTACTTGACTGTTTCAGTGTGGTACCACATTACTACGGGATCCAAACCAGAAAAAACCCAGGATCTGGCTAACAAGTATGAGAAAAATGCGAAAGTACGAGACAGATGAGGGCAAATACCAGACCTAACCCAGACATAACCGGCGTAATCCTCTAAAATGTTAATCGGTACCAGGTTTAATTACTGTTTCAGGGTGGTACCACATTACTACGTGATCCAAACCAGAAAAAGGCCAGGATCTGCCCAACAAGTATGCGAAAAATGCGGAAGTACGAGCAAGATAAGGGCATATACCATACGTAACCCAGACATAACCAGCGTTATCCTCTAAAATATAAATCGCAAGCAGGTTTAGTTGACTATTACTGTGTTGCACCACATTACTGCGTGATCCAAACCAGACATAAACCCAGGATCTGCCGAACAAGTATGCGAAAAATGCGAAAGTACGAGCCAGATGAGGGCAAATACCAGACCTAACCCAGGCATAACCGGCGTTTTCCTCTAAAATATTGATCGATTCCAGGTTGAATTGACCATTTCAGTGTGCCACCACATTAATACGTGATCCTAACCAGAGACAAACCCAGGATCTGCCCAACAAGTATGAGAAAAATGCAAAAGTACGAGACAGATGAGGGCAATTACCAGACCTAACACAGACATAACCGGCCTTATCCTCTAAAATAATAATCGGAACCAGGTTTTATTGACTACTTCTGTGTGGTACAACATTAGTACGTGATCCTAACCAGAAAAAACCCAGGATCTGGCCAACAAGTATGCGAAGGATGCGAAAGTATGAGGCAGATTATTGCATATACCAGACCTAACACAAACCTCACCGGTGTTGTCCTCGAAAATATTGATCGAATCCAGGTTTAATGGACTATTTCAGTGTGGCACCACATTAATACGTGATCCTAACCAGAAAAAAACCCAGGACCTGGCCAACAAGTATACGCAAAATGCGAACATATGAGCCAGATGATTGCAGATACCACAACTAATCCAGACGAATCCGGCGTTATCGTCTAAAATATTGATCGATTCCAGGTTGAATTGACTGTTTCAGCGTGGTACCACATTGATAAGTGATCCAAATCAGAAAAAACCCAGGATCTGTCCAACAAGTATGCGAGGAATGCGAAAGTATGAGGCAGATTATTGCATATACCAGACCTAACACAAACCTTACCGGTGTTGTCCTCGAAAATATTGATCGAATCCAGGTTTAATGGACTATTTCAGTGTGGCACCACATTAATACGTGATCCTAACCAGAAAAAAACCCAGGACCTGGCCAACAAGTACGCGAAAGGTGCGAAAGTATCAGGCAGATGACTACAAATACCAGACGCAACCCAGACCTAACCGGCGTTATCCTCTAAAATATTAATCGGAACCAGGTTTTATTGACTACTTCTGTGTGGTACAACATTAGTACGTGATCCTAACCAGAAAAAACCCAGGATCTGGCCAACAAGTATGCGAAGGATGCGAAAGTATGAGGCAGATTATTGCATATACCAGACCTAACACAAACCTCACCGGTGTTGTCCACGAAAATATTGATCGAATCCAGGTTTAATGGACTATTTCAGTGTGGCACCACATTAATACGTGATCCTAACCAGAAAAAAACCCTGGATCTGGCCATTCAAGTATGCGAAAAATGCGAAAGGATGAGCCATATGATTGCAAATACCAGACCTAACCCACACATAAACGGCGTTATCCTCTAAAATATTGATCGAAACCAGGTTTCATGGACAGTTTCAGTGTGATACCACATTACTACGTGTTCCAAACCAGAAATAACCCAGGATCTGTTCAACGAGTATGCGAAAAATGCTAAAGTATGAGCCAGATGAGGGCAAATCCTAGACCTAACCCAGACCTACCATGCGTTATCCTCTAAAATATTGGTCGTATCCAGGTTTAACTGACTGTTTGAGTGTGGTACCACATTACTACGTGATCCAACCCAGGAAAAACCCAGGATCTGTTCAACAAGTATGTGAAGAATACGAAACTATGAGGCAGATGGTTGCAAATACCAGACCTAACACAAACCTTACCGGTGTTGTCCACGAAAATATTGATCGAATCCAGGTTTAATTAACTATTTCAGTGTGGTACCACATTACTACGTGATCCAAACCAGAAAAAGGCCAGGATCTGCCCAACAAGTATGCGAAAAATGCGGAAGTACGAGCAAGATAAGGGCGTATACCATACGTAACCCAGACATAACCAGCGTTATCCTCTAAAATATAAATCGCAAGCAGGTTTAGTTGACTATTACTGTGTTGCACCACATTACTGCGTGATCCAAACCAGACATAAACCCAGGATCTGCCGAACAAGTATGCGAAAAATGCGAAAGTACGAGCCAGATGAGGGCAAATACCAGACCTAACCCAGGCATAACCGGCGTTTTCCTCTAAAATATTGATCGATTCCAGGTTGAATTGACTATTTCAGTGTGCCGCCACATTAATACGTGATCCTAACCAGAGACAAACCCAGGATCTGCCCAACAAGTATGAGAAAAATGCAAAAGTACGAGCCAGATGAGGGCAATTACCAGACCTAACCCAGACATAACCGGCATTATCCACTAAAATATTAATCGCAACCAGGTTTACTTGACAGTTTCAGTGTGGTACCACATTACTACGGGTTCCAAACCAGAAAAAACCCAGGATCTGGCTAACAAGTATGAGAAAAATGCGAATGAACGAGACAGATGAGGGCAAATACCAGACCTAACACAGACATAACCGGCCTTATCCTCTAAAATATTAATCGGAACCAGGTTTAATTGACTGTTTCAGTGTGCCACTACATTACTACGTGATCGAAACCATAAAAAGGCCAGGATATGGCCAACAAGTATGCGAAAAATGCGGAAGTACGAGTAAGATGAGGGCAAATACCATACCTAACCCAGACATAACCAGCGTTATCCTCTAAAATATTAATCGCAAGCAGGTTTACTTGACTGTTACAGTGTTGCACCACATTACTGCGTAATCCAAACTGGAACAAACCCAGGATCTGCCCAACAAGTATGAGAAAAATGCGAGAGTACGAGCCGGATGAGGGCAAATACCAGATCTAACCCAGACATAACCGGCGTTATCATCTAATATATTCATCGATTCCAGGTTGAATTGACTGTCTCAGCGTGGTACCACATTGATAAGTGATCCAAATCAGAAAAAACCCAGGATCTGTCCAACAAGTATGCGAGAAATGCGAAAGTATGAGCCAGATGATTGCAAATCCTAGACCTAACCCAGACCTAACATGCGTTGTCATCTAAAATATTGATCGAAACCAGGTTTAATCGACTGTTTCAGTGTGGTACCACATTACTGCGTGATCCAAATCAGAAAAAACCCAGGATCTGGCCAACAAGTATACGCAAAATGCGAACATATGAGCCAGATGATTGCAGATACCACAACTAATCCAGACGAATCCGGCGTTATCGTCTAAAATATTGATCGATTCCAGGTTGAATTGACTATTTCAATGTGGCACCACATTTATACGTATTCCAAACCAGAAGAAATCCCAGGATCTGGCCAACAAGTATGCGAAAAATGCGAAAGTATGAGCCAGATGATTGCAAATACCAGACCTAACCGAGACCTACATAGTGTTATTTCCTAAAATATTTCTCGAAACCTGGTTTTATTGACTATTTCAGTGTGGTACCACTTTAATACGTGATCCTAACCAGAAACAAACCCAGGATCAGCCCAACAAGTATGAGAAAAGTGCGAAAGTACGAGACAGATGAGGGAAAATACCAGACCTAACCCAGGCATAACCGGCGTTTTCCTCTAAAATATTGATCGATTCCAGGTTGAATTGACTATTTCAGTGTGCCACCACATTAATACGTGATCCTAACCAGAGACAAACCCAGGATCTGCCCAACAAGTATGAGAAAAATGCAAAAGTACGAGCCAGATGAGGGCAATTACCAGACCTAACCCAGACATAACCGGCATTATCCACTAAAATATTAATCCCAACCAGGTTTACTTGACTCTTTCAGTGTGGTACCACATTACTACGGGATCCAAACTGGAACAAACCCAGGATCTGCCCAACAAGTATGAGAAAAATGCGAAAGTACGAGCCGGATGAGGGCAAATACCAGATCTAACCCAGACATAACCGGCGTTATCATCTAATATATTCATCGATTCCAGGTTGAATTGACTGTTTCAGCGTGGTACCACATTGATAAGTGATCCAAATCAGAAAAAACCCACGATCTGGCCAACAAGTATACGCAAAATGCGAACATATGAGCCAGATGATTGCAGATACCACAACTAATCCAGACGAATCCGGCGTTATCGTCTAAAATATTGATCGATTCCAGGTTGAATTGACTATTTCAGTGTGGCACCACATTTATACGTATTCCAAACCAGAAGAAATCCCAGGATCTGGCCAACAAGTATGCGAAAAATGCGAAAGTATGAGCCAGATGATTGCAAATACCAGACCTAACCGAGACCTACATAGTGTTATTTCCTAAAATATTTCTCGAAACCTGGTTTTATTGACTATTTCAGTGTGGTACCATATTAATACGTGATCCTAACCAGAAACAAACCCAGGATCAACCCAACAAGTATGAGAAAAATGCGAAAGTACGAGACAGATGAGGGAAAATACCAGACCTAACCGAGGCATAACCGGCGTTTTCCTCTAAAATATTGATCGATTCCAGGTTGAATTGACTATTTCAGTGTGCCACCACATTAATACGTGATCCTAACCAGAGACAAACCCAGGATCTGCCTAACAAGTATGAGAAAAATGCAAAAGTACGAGCCAGATGAGGGCAATTACCAGACCTAACACAGACATAACCGGCATTATCCACTAAAATATTAATCGCAACCAGGTTTACTTGACTGTTTCAGTGTGGTACCACATTACTACGGGATCCAAACCAGAAAAAACCCAGGATCTGGCTAACAAGTATGAGAAAAATGCGAAAGTACGAGACAGATGAGGGCAAATACCAGACCTAACCCAGACATAACCGGCGTAATCCTCTAAAATGTTAATCGGTACCAGGTTTAATTACTGTTTCAGGGTGGTACCACATTACTACGTGATCCAAACCAGAAAAAGGCCAGGATCTGCCCAACAAGTATGCGAAAAATGCGGAAGTACGAGCAAGATAAGGGCATATACCATACGTAACCCAGACATAACCAGCGTTATCCTCTAAAATATAAATCGCAAGCAGGTTTAGTTGACTATTACTGTGTTGCACCACATTACTGCGTGATCCAAACCAGACATAAACCCAGGATCTGCCGAACAAGTATGCGAACAATGCGAAAGTACGAGCCAGATGAGGGCAAATACCAGACCTAACCCAGGCATAACCGGCGTTTTCCTCTAAAATATTGATCGATTCCAGGTTGAATTGACCATTTCAGTGTGCCACCACATTAATACGTGATCCTAACCAGAGACAAACCCAGGATCTGCCCAACAAGTATGAGAAAAATGCAAAAGTACGAGACAGATGAGGGCAATTACCAGACCTAACACAGACATAACCGGCCTTATCCCCTAAAATAATAATCGGAACCAGGTTTAATTGACTGTTTCAGTGTGCCACTACATTACTACGTGATCGAAACCATAAAAAGGCCAGGATATGGCCAACAAGTATGCGAAAAATGCGGAAGTACGAGCAAGATGAGGGCAAATTCCATACCTAACCCAGACATAACCAGCGTTATCCTCTAAAATATTAATCGCAAGCAGGTTTACTTGACTGTTACAGTGTTGCACCACATTACTGCCTGATCCAAACTGGAACAAACCCAGGATCTGCCCAACAAGTATGAGAAAAATGCGAAAGTACGAGCCGGATGAGGGCAAATACCAGATCTAACCCAGACATAACCGGCGTTATCATCTAATATATTCATCGATTCCAGGTTGAATTGACTGTTTCAGCGTGGTACCACATTGATAAGTGATCCAAATCAGAAAAAACCCAGGATCTGGCCAACAAGTATACGCAAAATGCGAACATATGAGCCAGATGATTGCAGATACCACAACTAATCCAGACGAATCCGGCGTTATCGTCTAAAATATTGATCGATTCCAGGTTGAATTGACTGTTTCAGCGTGGTACCACATTGATAAGTGATCCAAATCAGAAAAAACCCAGGATCTGTCCAACAAGTATGCGAGAAATGCGAAAGTATGAGGCAGATTATTGCATATACCAGACCTAACACAAACCTTACCGGTGTTGTCCACGAAAATATTGATCGAATCCAGGTTTAATGGACTATTTCAGTGTGGCACCACATTAATACGTGATCCTAACCAGAAAAAAACCCTGGATCTGGCCATTCAAGTATGCGAAAAATGCGAAAGGATGAGCCATATGATTGCAAATACCAGACCTAACCCACACATAAACGGCGTTATCCTCTAAAATATTGATCGAAACCAGGTTTCATGGACAGTTTCAGTGTGATACCACATTACTACGTGTTCCAAACCAGAAATAACCCAGGATCTGTTCAACGAGTATGCGAAAAATGCTAAAGTATGAGCCAGATGAGGGCAAATCCTAGACCTAACCCAGACCTACCATGCGTTATCCTCTAAAATATTGGTCGTATCCAGGTTTAACTGACTGTTTGAGTGTGGTACCACATTACTACGTGATCCAACCCAGGAAAAACCCAGGATCTGTTCAACAAGTATGTGAAGAATACGAAACTATGAGACAGATGATGGCAAATCCTAGACCTAACCCAGACCTAACATGCGTTATCATCTAAAATATAGATCGAAACCAGGTTTAATCGACTGTTTCAGTGTGGTACCACATTACTACGTGATCCAGACCAGAAAAAGCCCAGGATCTGGCCAACAAGTATGAGAAATATGCGAAAGTATCAGCCTCATGAGGGCAAATCCCACACCCAACCGAGTTCTATTCGGGGTTATCCTCTAAAATGTTGATCGTGACCAGGTTTACTCGACTGTTTCAGTGTGGTATCACATTACTACCTGATCCAAACCAGAAATAACCCAGGATCTGGCCAACAAGTATGTGAAGAATGCGAAAGTATGAGACAGATGATGGCAAATCCCAGACCTATCCCAGACCTAACATGCGTTATCCTCTAAAATATTGATCGAGACCAGGTTTAATTGACTGTTTCAGTGTGGTACCACATTACTACCTGATCCAAACCAGAAAAATACCCAGGATCTGACCAACAAGTATGTGAAGAACGCGAAAATATGACCCTGATGAGGGCAAATCCCAGGCCTAAGCTAGACATAACATGCGTTACCTTTAAAATATTGATCGAAACCTGGTTTAATGGACTGTTTCAGTGTGGTACCACATTACTACCTGATCCAAACCAGAAATAACCCAGGATCTGGCCAACAAGCATGAGAAATATGCGAAAGTATGAGTGTCATGAGGGCAAATCCCAGGCCTAACCTAGACCTAACATGGTGTAACCTCTAAAATATTGGTCGTATCCAGGTTTAATTAACTGTTTCAGTGTGGTACCACATTACTACGTGATCCAATCCAGAAAAATCCAAGGATCTGCCCAACAAGTATGAGAAATATGAGAAATTTTGAGTCTGATGAGGGCAAATCCCAGGCCTAACCTAGACCTCACATGCGTTATCCTCTAGAATGTTGGTCGTGACCAGGTTTAATCGACTGTTTCAGTGCTGTGTCACATTACTACCTGATCCCAACCAGAAATAACCCAGGATCTGGCCAACAAGTATGAGAAATATGCGAAAGTATGAGTCTGATTGGGCAAATCCCTGGCCTAACCTAGACCTAGCATGAGTTATCCTCGAAAATACTGATCGAAACCAGGTTTAATTGACTGTTTCAGTGTGGTACCATATTACTACGTGATCCAAACCAGAAAAAGCCCCGGATCTGGCCAACGAGTATGCGAAAAATGCGAAAATATGAACCAGATAAGGGCAAATCCTAGACCTAACCCAGAACTAACATGCGTTATCCTCTAAAATATTGGTCGTATCCAGGTTTAACTGACTGTTTGAGTGTGGTACCACATTACTACGTGATCCAGCCCAGGAAAAACCCAGGATCTGTTCAACAAGTATGTGAAGAATACGAAACTATGAGCCAGATGAGGGCAAATCCTAGACCTATCCCAGACCTAACATGCGTTATCATCTAAAATATTGATCAAAACCAGGTTTAATGGACTGTTTCAGTGTGGTACCACATTACTACGTGATCCAGACCAGTGAAAGCCCAGAATCTGGCCGACAAGTTAGAGAAATATGCGAAAGTATGACCCAGATGAGGGCAAATCATAGACCTAACCGAGACCTATCATGAGTTATCCTCTAAAATATTGATCGTGACCAGGTTCAATCGACTGCTTCTGTGTGGTACCACATTACTACATGATCCAAACTAGAAATAACCCAGGATCTGGCCAACAAGTATCAGAAATATGCGAAAGTATCAGCCTCATGAGGGCAAATCCCACACCCAACCGAGTCCTATTCGGGGTTATCCTCTAAAATGTTGATCGTGACCAGGTTTAATCGACTGTTTCAGTGTGGTATCACATTACTACCTGATCCAAACCATAAATAACCCAGGATCTGGCCAACAAGTATGTGAAGAATGCGAAAGTATGAGTCTCATGAGGGCAAATCCCAGGCCTAACCTAGACCTAACATGCGTTATCCTCTAAAATATTGATCGAAACCAGGTTTCATGGACTGTTTCAGTGTGATACCACATTACCACGTGATTCAAGCCAGAAAAAACCCAGGATCTGTACAACAAGTATGTGAAAAATGCGAAAGTATGAGTCTGATGAGGGCAAATCCCAGGGCTAACCTAGACCTAACATGGTGTATCCTCTAAAATATTGGTCGTATCCAGGTTTAATTAATTGTTTCAGTGTGGTACCACATACTACGTTATCCAATCAAGACAAATCCAAGTATCTGCCCAACAAGTATGAGAAATATGCGAAAGTTTAGTCTGATGAGGGCAAATCCCAGGCCTAACCTAGACCTAACACGCGTTATTCTCTAAAATATTGATCGAAACAAGGTTTCATGGACTGTTTCAGTGTGATACCACATTACTACGTGTTCCAAACCAGAAATAACCCAGGATCTGTTCAACAAGTATGTGAAGAATGCGAAAGTATGAGACAGATGATGGCAAATCCTAGACCTAACCCAGACCTAACATGCGTTATCATCTAAAATATTGATCGAAACCAGGTTTAATCGACTGTTTCAGTGTGGTACCACATTACTACGTGATCCAGACCAGAAAAAGCCCAGGATCGGGCCAACAAGTATGAGAAATATGCGAAAGTATCAGCCTCATGAGGGCAAATCCCACACCCAACCGAGTTCTATTCGGGGTTATCCTCTAAAATGTTGATCGTGACCAGGTTTAATCGACTGTTTCAGTGTGGTATCACATTACTACCTGATCCAAACCAGAAATAACCCAGGATCTGGCCAACAAGTATGTGAAGAATGCGAAAGTATGAGACAGATGATGGCAAATCCCAGACCTATCCCAGACCTAACATGCGTTATCCTCTAAAATATTGATCGGGACCAGGTTTAATTGACTGTTTCAGTGTGGTACCACATTACTACCTGATCCAAACCAGAAAAATACCCAGGATCTGACCAACAAGTATGTGAAGAACGCGAAAATATGACCCTGATGAGGGCAAATCCCAGGCCTAAGCTAGACATAACATGCGTTACCTTTAAAATATTGATCGAAACCTGGTTTAATGGACTGTTTCAGTGTGGTACCACATTACTACCTGATCCAAACCAGAAATAACCCAGGATCTGGCCAACAAGCATGAGAAATATGCGAAAGTATGAGTGTCATGAGGGCAAATCCCAGGCCTAACCTAGACCTAACATGGTGTAACCTCTAAAATATTGGTCGTATCCAGGTTTAATTAACTGTTTCAGTGTGGTACCACATTACTACGTGATCCAATCCAGAAAAATCCAAGGATCTGCCCAACAAGTATGAGAAATATGCGAAAGTATGAGTCTGATGGGGCAAATCCCTGGCCTAACCTAGACCTAGCATGAGTTATCCTCTAAGATACTGATCGGAACCAGGTTTAATTGACTGTTTCAGAGCGGTACCACATTACTAAGTGATCAAGACCAGTGAAATCACTGAATCTGGCCAACGAGTATGCGAAAAATGCGAAAATATGAACCAGATAAGGGCAAATCCTAGACCTAACCCAGACCTAACATGCGTTATCCTCTAAAATATTGGTCGTATCCAGGTTTAACTGACTGTTTGAGTGTGGTACCACATTACTACGTGATCCAACCCAGGATAAACCCAGGATCTGTTCAACAAGTATGTTAAGAATACGAAACTATGAGCCAGATGAGGGCAAATCCTAGACCTATCCCAGACCTAACATGCGTTATCATCTAAAATATTGATCAAAACCAGGTTTAATGGACTGCTTCTGTGTGGTACCATATTACTACGTGATCCAAACTAGAAAAAACCCAGGATCTGTTCAACAAGTATGTTAAGAATACGAAACTATGAGCCAGATGAGGGCAAATCCCAGACCTATCCCAGACCTAACTTGCGTTATCCTCTAAAATATTGACCGAGAGTAGGTTTCATGGACTGTTTCAGTGTGGTACCACATTACGACGTGATTCAAACCTGAAAAAACCCAGGATCTGTAGGACAAGTATGTGAAAAATGCGAAAGTATGACCCTGATGAGGGCAAATCCCAGACCTATCCCAGACCTAACTCGCGTTATCCTCTAAAATATTGATCGAAACCTGGTTTCATGGACTGTTTCTGTGTGATAACACATTACCACGTGATCCAAACCAGAGAAAGACCGGGATCTGGCCAACAAGTATGCGAAAAATGTGAAAGTATGACCCTGATGAGGGCAAATCCCAGACCTATCCCAGACCTAACTTGCGTTATCCTCTAAAATATTGATCGAAACCAGGTTTCATGGACTGTTTCAGTGTGATAACACATTACCACGTGATCCAAACCAGAGAAAGCCCAGGAACTGGCCAATGAGTATGCGAAAAATGCGAAAGTATGAGCCAGATGAGTGCAAATCCTAGAACTAACCCAGATCTACCATGCGTTACCATCAAAAATATTAATCGAAACCAGGTTTAATCGACTGTTTCAGAGTGGTACCACATTACTACGTGATCCAAACCGGAAAAAAACACAGGATCTGTCCGACAAGTATGTGAACAATGCGAAAGTATGAGTCTGATGAGGGCAAATCCCAGGCCTAACCTAGACCTAACCTGCGTTATCATCTAAAATATTGATCGAAACCAGGTTTAATTGACTGTTTCAGTGTGGTACCACATTACTACGTGATCCAAACCAGTGAAATCACTGAATCTGGCCCACACGTTTGAGAAATATGCGAAAGTATGAGCCTGATGAGGGCAAATCCCAGACCTATCCCAGACCTAACTTGCGTTATCCTCTAAAATATTGACCGAGACTAGGTTTCATGGACTGTTTCAGTGTGGTACCACATTACCACTTGATTCAAACCAGAAAAAACCCAGGATCTGTACAACAAGTATGTGAAAAATGCGAAAGTATGAGTCTGGTCCGTCAGGGGCTGCCAGCCTTTCAGCTGCAGTACGGGCTTAACGAACCCGGGGTACCCGAGTCATACACACACCGTAAGCCTCCTGTTGGTCGTCACAACGACCCATTCACAATTCCCTATTGGTTTTGTGAATGGTACGTGACGGCAGGAGGAACGGGGGTCTTGGCTTAACCGCCTGGGCCACGAGTATGGCGACTCTATAAAATCGCCCTCCAATCCTAAGCTATGGTGCGCGGCGATGGGATGCATGGTTGGGGGAGAAGGCCCAATCCCAAGCGACCACGTCCGGGGAACCTGCCGAACCCCCGGAGTATTAGGCTTACCCGGGTAAGGCGGCTCTGCCCGGGTGGACCTTTATTTCCGACCATCTCGTGGGATTTTTATGGACACAGAAAATAAAATGGGGATGGGGCGGGTTTTGTCGGTTGGGGAGGACGGAGACGGGGTTGGGGTTAGGGTGGCGGCGCTCGCGCCTCACTCAGCGCCAGGTCCGGCTTCGTGGAGGGTGGAGGAGGACGACGAGACGGCGTCGGTCTCGTCCTTCTCCTCCAGCACGAGCCACATAGGCTCTAAGAGGAAGAGGACGGGGCAGGCCGTCGTCGAGGTGGGCGGGGCGTTGAGCCCGTCGGTGAGGCTGAGTTGCCTCAGGGACGAGGTGACCGAGGAGATATCGGAGAGGATCTCCTCGTCCCTGAGGCGGGTGGAGAAAGTCGCCGCTGCCTGCGCCTTTAAGGGGCAGAAAAGCGGTGGCGCGGAGGCCCTGAAGGTCGCGGCGGAGGAAATGAGGGAGGCGGCGCGGGAGCTCAGAGGGCGGAACGCCCGTCTGCAGCTCCTGTTGGAGAAGGAGCGACAGGGGAGGAGGAGGGCAGAGGCGCTGTGGATCAGGGCGGCCCTCCCTCCCATCCTCCCTCCACCTCCACCGCCGCGTCCCTCGGCGGAGGTAAATAAGCGGAGTGCGGCGGCAGTGGTGCGGGGCACCGCGGGCCCCTGCACCCGCACTCCGCCCGTGAAGAAGTCCCCGTCCTCCTCAGAAGACGATCTTCTGAGGAGGATTGGGGACATGATTGATGGCAAGCTGGCCGCCTTCCGGGAGGAGCTCCTCGCCGGAAGAGCGGTCAGCAGGAAGGCGGTGCCTCCCCGACCTGTTCCGGTACAGTCGGGGAAGGCAAAGAAGGGCGGAGTGAAGGCTCGGCCCAGCGTTGCGGCACCAGGGCCCCGGGTCGCGACCCCCAAGGGGGGTGGTGTACCCGTGATCGCGGTGGTCGCGTCCTCCACAGCACCCTCCCAAGGGGGGGGTGGCGTGGAGTGAGGTGGTGGGGCGGAAGGCGAAGCGGGCGGCGAGGAAGGCCTCGCAACCGCAGCCTCCGCCTCCGCCGCCGGCGGCCAAGGTAAAGGCCGCGAAGGTCGGGAAGGCACGACCAGGTCGTCCCCCAAAAACGGCAGCGGTGACGCTGACCGTTGCGCAGGGGGGCGACCTGACCCTCGCGGAGGCGATGCGGCTCGCCAGGGAGAATATCTCCCTGGAAGAGCTGGGCATCGCCTCCGTGAGGGCGAAGTGGGCCGTGACTGGGGGTCTCTTGCTGGAGATCCCCGGTGCAGAAGGCGGCGCGAAGGCGGATCGTCTCGCCCAGAGGCTCCGGGAGCAGCTGGGCGAGCGAGGTGTCCGGGTCGCCCGGCCCACGAAGCGCACGGAGATGCGCGTTTGTGGGCTGGACGACTCGGTCAGCGCACAGGATGTGCCCCGTGCCCTTGCGAGGGCGGGGGACTGTCCTGTGGAGGACCTGCGGATCGGAGAGATCCGCAGGTCGCCCTCCGGCCTCGGGTCGGTGTGGGCCCGGTGCCCCCTCTCCGCCGCCCGTAAGGTGGCGGAATCCGGGAGGGTGTTGCTGGGGTGGGTTTCGGCACGAGTGGAAATCCTCGCGCCGCGCCCGCTCCAGTGTCACCGCTGCCTCGAATTGGGGCACGTGAGGCAGTGGTGCACCTCGCCGGTGGACCGCAGCGGTCAGTGTTACCGCTGCGGTGCCAAAGAGCACCGTGCGAACCAGTGCTCGGCGGCCCCCCACTGCCCGCTGTGTGCGGACATGGGGAGGCCAGCCGATCACAGGGTGGGGAGCAAGAAGTGCTCCCCCCCCTCCCGGAAGGAGAGGAAGAGGCGGGCTGCACCGGCTCCGGTGCCGAGGGCGGTGGCATCGTCCTCCATGGAGGTGGACGGTACTACGGGGACGGACGGCCGGGAGGAGGCTGGCGCGGCCATTAATTAATGCCGCCCCGCCTCCTCCTCCAGGCCAACCTCAACCACTGCCGCGCGGCACAGGACTTGATGTCCCAAGTCCTCGCGGAGTGGGGGGTTGACCTGGCGGTCGCCGCCGAGCCGTACCGCGTCCCTGATCACCCTCATTGGGTGGGCGACGCGGACGGCTTGGTGGCGACGGTATGGGGAAGGGGCGACGGGTCCCCACCGTTCTCCTTGTTGGAGCGCGGTCGGGGATTCGTCGCCGTGGACTGGGGGGGGGGGGGGGTCGCTGTGGTGGGGTGCTACATTTCGCCCCGTAGCGGTCACGCTGCGTTCGAGCTGTACTTGGCCGAGGTCGCGGCATGCGTGCAGCGCTACGCGGCCCGGCCGGTGCTGGTCCTGGGGGATTTTAATGCCAAGTCGGTGGCTTGGGGATCCCCCGGGACCTCCGTTCGCGGCGGGATCCTGGGCGATTGGGCGGCGGGGCTCGACCTCCGGGTATTGAACCGGGGGTCGGAGCACACATGCGTGCGGCGATATGGGGGGTCCATCGTGGATGTTGGATTCGCGACCCCCAACGCCGTGCGCATGGTGTCGGGTTGGCACGTGGTCGCGGGGGCAGAGACACTCTCCGATCACCGGTACATCCGGTTGGAGGTCTCTGCCGCCGCGAGTGCATCCCGACACGGCCGCCTGCGTGGCACCCCACCACGCCGCTGGGCGCTTCGGAGCCTGGACAAGGACGCCCTGATGGCAGCTGCCCTCGCTGCAACTTGGCCGCAGGGAGCGGCCGAGTTGCCGAGCATAGAGGAGGAGGTCGCCCGGCTCGGAGCATTGGTCGCGGGTATTTGCGACGCGGCGATGCCTCGGGTCGGGCGGGCTTCTCCTCGCCGGGCGGTGTACTGGTGGTCGGACGCGATCGCGGAGTTGCGAGTCGCGACTGTCCGCGCCCGACGCCAGTACACCCGCGCGCGCCGTCGTCAACGTACAGGCGACGGCGTGGCGCGAGCGAGGGCAGCTGATGACCTGTATGGAGCATACCGCGTGGCGCGGGTTGCTCTGCAGGTCGCCATCAAACGGGCCAAGACCCAGGCATGGAAGGAGCTCCTCCAGACCCTTGATGACGATCCATGGGGGCGCCCATATAAGGTGGTGCTGAATAAGCTCCGCCCGTGGGCGCCCCCCGTCACCGAGGGTCTTCACCCCCGGCTGCTGGAGGACGTGGTCAATACACTCTTCCCCATTGGGGAGAGGGGACCGCGTCCTCCGGCGGCGGCGGCTGTCCCTGTGGAGTGGACGGCCGAGCTGGGGGTCACGCAGGAGGAGCTGGCAGCGGCCATCAGACGGCTCGGGGTTCGTAACACGGCCCCGGGTCCGGATGGTGTGCCCGGCCGGGTTTGGGTCTTTTTTTTTTTTTTTTTTTTTTTTTTTGTCGTGGGGAAAATCTTCGAAAGACTCCCTCCCACCTCCTTGGGGAGAGGTGGGAGGGGTGTGTGGGATTCCCCGCGCCCGTACAACGACAGGCGCAGGACCTACCCACTAAAAACCCCACGGTGACCCTTCGGCACGCATTGGGAGGATACCGGGAATCGCTCGAAGCATTCTTCCGGTATCCTCCCCGTGCCCGCGCTTTCGCGCCCATCCCCCGGGGGGACAATCGGTCCCCCCAGTAGACACACTGCCTCATAAAGGCGGGACGGGGCCACTCCATCCCGCCGCTATCCGTCCCGGGGCCGCGTTTAGTGGCGGCTGCGAGCCCCAACTCGCAACCGCCCGCGACCCCGTTTCCACCCCTCGGCGGCCGGGCGTTCATGGCCGCACCAGACCGCCGAGGGTGCCTCCCCTTGCGTCGGACCGGTAGGGGGAGGCACTCCTACCCCCAACCGGTCCGACCCGGCGCCGCCTGGCGGGAGGAGGGTCCCCTCAGGACCCCCCTCCCAGCCTAGGTCATCCGCCACGCCGAGGCGGCCGCCCGCGACGCCTCGCGACCGGGCGACGACCTCGGGCCACCACACGAGCGCGCGCTTCAGCACGCCGCTGAAGCTCGCGCTCCCTCCCCGCGGCCTCCTTCTGCAACATTACGTTCTCGCAGAAGGAGGCCACGGCCCTCCACTTCTCCTCGCTGCCGAGCATGGCGCGCACCACGCCCGGCAGCGAGACATCCCGCCCGACGACGCCGACCAGGACACGGCGCTCCCCCTCCCACGCGGGGCATACCTCCAGGGTATGATCCGCCGTGTCCTGCTCAGCGTCGCAGTGGCAGCAACGCGCCGTCGGCTCCTTCCCTATCCGGCACAGGTATCTTCCGAAGCTGCCATGCCCGGAAAATACCTGTGCCATCCGGTAGGTGAGGCTGCCATGGCCTCTGTCCAGCCACTCCTTCAGGAGTGGCCGAACCGCCCCGACAGTCCGGTGCCCCGCGGTTGGCAGAGCCAGCCGCTCCTGCCACGCGAGCAACACGGACTGCCGGGCCTGGCGCTTCAAATCGCCCCAAGCAGGTTCCTGCCCGCCCGGGACCGCCCCCACCCCCGCGCGACGGTCGACGCGGTGCCGGTACATCACCGCGTGCGATCGCGCGAGCAGGTCCATGGGCGGCATCCCCGCTAGAACCGTCGCCGCCTCATGTGACATGGTCCGATACCCGCGGACGACCCTGAGCGCCATGCGCCTCTGCACCCGACGCAGCATAGTCATGCTGCGCCGGGAGGCAGCCAGGTCGTCCGCCCAGACGGGGGCCCCGTATAGGGCCACCGACTGGACCATTGCCACATATAGTCGACGAACTCGGCCCGCCGGGCCCCCCAGGTTGGGCAGGATCCGGCCCAGAGCCGCAACCATCCTTTCCAACCGGGGGACCAGGCAGCGGAAATGCTTCTCGAAACGCCAGTGGCTATCGAGGATCAGCCCCAGATACCTGATCTGGGGCTTCACCTCGATGTCAGCCCCACCCACCCGAATCAGAGGGGGTGGCGGATCCTGCCGAGGTGAATGAAACGCAATCACCTCGGTCTTATGGACCGCCACCGTCATCCCCATCCCCCTGATCCGGTCGACGACGCGTTGCGACCCCTCCTCCGCGCGACGCATGGCCCTCCCCCAGTGCGCCCCGACGGCCAGCACCAGTGTGTCATCCGCATAACACACCGTGCTGACGCCGTCGGGGAGGCCGGCCCGCAACACCGAGTCGTACGCGATGTTCCACAGGAGTGGCCCGAGGACCGACCCCTGCGGAACACCGCAGTACACCTCCCTCCGCATATCACCATCCCGGCCCGGATACTCGATCCACCTGCCGCGGAGATAATCCCCGACGACCGCCCTGAGACAAGGGGGGACTCGATGATATTCGAGCCCCCTCCTTATCTCTTCCCAGGGGAGGGTGTTAAAGGCATTGGCAATATCCAAGGATATTGCCAATGCCACCCCTCCCCGGGAGACGGCCGCCCCCGAGAGGGCCCTCACACGACCTATCGCGTCGATAGTCGATCGGCCCCCCCGGAAACCGAACTGGCAGTCGGCCAGACCGGGATCACCCCGCGACAGGTGCTCGACGAGGCGGGCAGCAATCACACGCTCGAAGAGCTTGCCCACCTCGTCGAGGAGACAAATAGGCCGGTATGCGGAGGGAGACTCCGCGGGCCGACCCTCCTTCCGAAGGAGGACCATCCTCGCCACCTTCCAACTGGGGGGGAATCGCCCGTCCCTCAGGCAGCGGTCGAACAACCGCCTGAGGTCGGCCCCAAGGACGCCCTGGGTCAAGACCCAAACCCGGCCGGGCACACCATCCGGACCCGGGGCCGTGTTACGAACCCCGAGCCGTCTGATGGCCGCTGCCAGCTCCTCCTGCGTGACCCCCAGCTCGGCCGCCCACTCCACTGGGACAGCCGCCGCCGCCGGAGGACGCGGTTCCCTCTCCCCAATTGGGAAGAGTGTATTGACCACGTCCTCCAGCAGCCGGGGGTCAAGACCCTCGGTGACGGGGGGCGCCCACAGGCGGAGCTTATTCAGCACCACCTTATATGGGCGCCCCCATGGATCGTCATCAAGGGTCTGGAGGAGCTCCTTCCATGCCTGGGTCTTGGCCCGTTTGATGGCGACCTGCAGAGCAACCCGCGCCACGCGGTATGCTCCATACAGGTCATCAGCTGCCCTCGCTCGCGCCACGCCGTCGCCTGTACGTTGACGACGGCGCGCGCGGGTGTACTGGCGTCGGGCGCGGACAGTCGCGACTCGCAACTCCGCGATCGCGCCCGACCACCAGTACACCGCCCGGCGAGGAGAAGCCCGCCCGACCCGAGGCATCGCCGCGTCGCAAATACCCGCGACCAATGCTCCGAGCCGGGCGACCTCCTCCTCTATGCTCGGCAACTCGGCCGCTCCCTGCGGCCAAGTTGCAGCGAGGGCAGCTGCCATCAGGGCGTCCTTGTCCAGGCGCCGAAGCGCCCAGCGGCGTGGTGGGGTGCCACGCAGGCGGCCGTGTCGGGATGCACTCGCGGCGGCAGAGACCTCCATCCGAATGTACCGGTGATCGGAGAGTGTCTCTGCCCCCGCGACCACGTGCCAACCCGACACCATGCGCACGGCGTTGGGGGTCGCGAATCCAACATCCACGATGGTCCCCCCATATCGCCGCACGCATGTGTGCTCCGACCCCCGGTTCAATACCCGGAGGTCGAGCCCCGCCGCCCAATCGCCCAGGATCCCGCCGCGAACGGAGGTCCTGGGGGATCCCCAAGCCACCGACTTGGCATTAAAATCCCCCAGGACCAGCACCGGCCGGGCCGCGTAGCGCTGCACGCATGCCGCGACCTCGGCCAAGTACAGCTCGAACGCAGCGTGACCGCTACGGGGCGAAATGTAGCACCCCACCACAGCGACTCCCCCCCAGTCCACGGCGACGAATCCCCGACCGCGCTCCAACAAGGAGAACGGTGGGGACCCGTCGCCCCCTCCCCATACCGTCGCCACCAAGCCGTCCGCGTCGCCCACCCAATGAGGGTGATCAGGGACGCGGTACGGCTCGGCAGCGACCGCCAGGCCAACCCCCCACTCCGCGAGGACTTGGGACATCAAGTCCTGTGCCGCGCGGCAGTGGTTGAGGTTGGCCTGGAGGAGGAGGCGGGGCGGCATTAATTAATGGCCGCGCCAGCCTCCTCCCGGCCGTCCGTCCCCGTAGCACCGTCCACCTCCATGGAGGACGATGCCACCGCCCTCGGCACCGGAGCCGGTGCAGCCCGCCTCTTCCTCTCCTTCCGGGAGGGGGGGGGGGAGCACTTCTTGCTCCCCACCCTGTGATCGGCTGGCCTCCCCATGTCCGCACACAGCGGGCAGTGGGGGGCCGCCGAGCACTGGTTCGCACGGTGCTCTTTGGCACCGCAGCGGTAACACTGACCGCTGCGGTCCACCGGCGAGGTGCACCACTGCCTCACGTGCCCCAATTCGAGGCAGCGGTGACACTGGAGCGGGCGCGGCGCGAGGATTTCCACTCGTGCCGAAACCCACCCCACCAACACCCTCCCGGATTCCGCCACCTTACGGGCGGCGGAGAGGGGGCACCGGGCCCACACCGACCCGAGGCCGGAGGGCGACCTGCGGATCTCTCCGATCCGCAGGTCCTCCACAGGACAGTCCCCCGCCCTCGCAATGGCACGGGACACATCCTGTGCGCTGACCGAGTCGTCCAGCCCACAAACGCGCATCTCCGTGCGCTTCGTGGGCCGGGCGACCCGGACACCTCGCTCGCCCAGCTGCTCCCGGAGCCTCTGGGCGAGACGATCCGCCTTCGCGCCGCCTTCTGCACCGGGGATCTCCAGCAAGAGACCCCCGGTCACGGCCCACTTCGCCCTCACGGAGGCGATGCCCAGCTCTTCCAGGGAGATATTCTCCCTGGCGAGCCGCATCGCCTCCGCGAGGGTCAGGTCGCCCCCCTGCGCAACGGTCAGCGTCACCGCTGCCGTTTTTGGGGGACGACCTGGTCGTGCCTTCCCGACCTTCGCGGCCTTTACCTTGGCCGCCGGCGGCGGAGGCGGAGGCTGCGGTTGCGAGGCCTTCCTCGCCGCCCGCTTCGCCTTCCGCCCCACCACCTCACTCCACGCCACCCCCCCCTTGGGAGGGTGCTGTGGACGACGCGACCACCGCGATCATGGGTACACCACCCCCCTTTGGGGTCGCGACCCGGGGCCCTGGTGCCGCAACGCTGGGCGGAGCCTTCACTCCGCCCTTCTTTGCCTTCCCCGACTGTACCGGAACAGGTCGGGGAGGCACCGCCTTCCTGCTGACCGCTCTTCCGGCGAGGAGCTCCTCCCGGAAGGCGGCCAGCTTGCCATCAATCATGTCCCCAATCCTCCTCAGAAGATCGTCTTCTGAGGAGGACGGGGACTTCTTCACGGGCGGAGTGCGGGTGCAGGGGCCCGCGGTGCCCCGCACCACTGCCGCCGCACTCCGCTTATTTACCTCCGCCGAGGGACGCGGCGGTGGAGGAGGAGGGAGGATGGGAGGGAGGGCCGCCCTGATCCACAGCGCCTCTGCCCTCCTCCTCCCCTGTCGCTCCTTCTCCAACAGGAGCTGCAGACGGGCGTTCCGCCCTCTGAGCTCCCGCGCCGCTTCCCTCATTTCCTCCGCCGCGGCCTTCAGGGCCTCCGCGCCACCGCTTTTCTGCCCCTTAAAGGCGCAGGCAGCGGCGACTTTCTCCACCCGCCTCAGGGACGAGGAGATCCTCTCCGATATCTCCTCGGTCACCTCGTCCCTGAGGCAACTCAGCCTCACCGACGGGCTCATCGCCCCGCCCACCTCGACGACGGCCTGCCCCGTCCTCTTCCTCTTAGAGCCTATGTGGCTCGTGCTGGAGGAGAAGGACGAGACCGACGCCGTCTCGTCGTCCTCCTCCACCCTCCACGAAGCCGGACCTGGCGCTGAGTGGGGCGCGAGCGCCGCCACCCTAACCCCAACCCCGTCTCCGTCCTCCCCAACCGACAAAACCCGCCCCATCCCCATTTATTTTCTGTGTCCATAATAGTCCCACGAGATGGTCGGAAATAAAGGTCCACCCGGGCAGAGCCGCCTTACCCGGGTAAGCCTAATACTCCGGGGGTTCGGCAGGTTCCCCGGAGGTGGTCGCTTGGGATTGGGCCTTCTCCCCCAACCATGCATCCCATCGCCGCGCACCATAGCTTAGGATTGGAGGGCGATTTTATAGAGTCGCCATACTCGTGGCCCAGGCGGTTAAGCCAAGACCCCCGTTCCTCCTGCCGTCACGTACCATTCACAAAACCAATAGGGAATTGTGAATGGGTCGTTGTGACGACCAACAGGAGGCTTACGGTGTGTGTATGACTCGGGTACCCCGGGTTCGTTAAGCCCGTACTGCAGCTGAAAGGCTGGCAGCCCCTGACGGACCAGACTCATACTTTCGCATTTTTCACATACTTGTTGTACAGATCCTGGGTTTTTTCTGGTTTGAATCAAGTGGTAATGTGGTACCACACTGAAACAGTCCATGAAACCTAGTCTCGGTCAATATTTTAGAGGATAACGCAAGTTAGGTCTAGGTTAGGTCTCGGATTTGCTCTCATCAGGCTCATACTTTCGCATATTTCTCAAACGTGTGGGCCAGATTCAGTGATTTCACTGGTTTGGATCACGTAGTAATGTGGTACCACACTGAAACAGTCAATTAAACCTGGTTTCGATCAATATTTTAGATGATAACGCAGGTTAGGTCTAGGTTAGGCCTGGGATTTGCCCTCATCAGACTCATACTTTCGCATTGTTCACATACTTGTCGGACAGATCCTGTGTTTTTTTCCGGTTTGGATCACGTAGTAATGTGGTACCACTCTGAAATAGTCGATTAAACCTGGTTTCGATTAATATTTTTGATGGTAACGCATGGTAGATCTGGGTTAGTTCTAGGATTTGCACTCATCTGGCTCATACTTTCGCATTTTTCGCATACTCATTGGCCAGTTCCTGGGCTTTCTCTGGTTTGGATCACGTGGTAATGTGGTACCACACTGAAACTGTCGGTTAAACCTGGTTTCGATCAATATTTTAGAGGATAACGCATGTTAGGTCTAGGTTAGGCCTGGGATTTGCCCTCACCAGACTCATACTTTCGCATTTTTCACATACTTGTTGGCCAGATCCCGGTCTTTCTCTGGTTTGGATCACGTGGTAATGTGTTATCACACTGAAACAGTCCATGAAACCTGGTTTCGATCAATATTTTAGAGGATAACGCAAGTTAGGTCTGGGATAGGTCTGGGATTTGCCCTCATCAGGGTCATACTTTCACATTTTTCGCACACTTGTTGACCAGATCCCGGTCTTTCTCTGGTTTGGATCACGTGGTAATGTGTTATCACACTGAAACAGTCCATGAAACCTGGTTTCGATCAATATTTTAGAGGATAACGCAAGTTAGGTCTGGGATAGGTCTGGGATTTGCCCTCATCAGGGTCATACTTTCACATTTTTCGCATACTTGTTGGCCAGATCCCGGTCTTTCTCTGGTTTGGATCACGTGGTAATGTGTTATCACACTGAAACAGTCCATGAAACCTGGTTTCGATCAATATTTTAGAGGATAACGCAAGTTAGGTCTGGGATAGGTCTGGGATTTGCCCTCATCAGGGTCATACTTTCGCAGGTTTAACATACATGCTGACCTGATCGATGGTTTTTTCTGCTTTGGATCACGTACTAAAGTGGCACCACACTGAATCAGTCAATTAAACCTGGTTTCGATCAATATTTTAGAGGGTAACGCAAGTTAGGTCTGGGATGTCTCGCCCAGAGGCTCCGGGAGCAGCTGGGCGAGCGAGGTGTCCGGGTCGCCCGGCCCACGAAGCGCACGGAGATGCGCGTTTGTGGGCTGGACGACTCGGTCAGCGCACAGGATGTGTCCCGTGCCCTTGCGAGGGCGGGGGACTGTCTTGTGGAGGACCTGCGGATCGGAGAGATCCGCAGGTCGCCCTCTGGCCTCGGGTCGGTGTGGGCCCTGTGCCCCCTCTCCGCCGCCCGTAAGGTGGCGAAATCCGGGAGGGTGTTGGTGGGGTGGGTTTCGGCGCGAGTGGAAATCCTCGCGCCGCGCCCGCTCCAGTGTCACCGCTGCCTCGAATTGGGGCACGTGAGGCAGTGGTGCACCTCGCCGGTGGACCGCAGCGGTCAGTGTTACCGCTGCGGTGCCAAAGAGCACCGTGCGAGCCAGTGCTCGGCGGCCCCCCACTGCCCGCTGTGTGCGGACATGGGGAGGCCAGCCGATCACAGGGTGGGGAGCAAGAAGAGCTCCCCCCCTCCCGGAAGGAGAGGAAGAGGCGGGCTGCACCGGCTCCGGTGCCGAGGGCGGTGGCATCGTCCTCCATGGAGGTGGACGGTGCTACGGGGACGGACGGCCGGGAGGAGGCTGGCGCGGCCATTAATTAATGCCGCCCCGCCTTCTCCTCCAGGCCAACCTCAACCACTGCCGCGCGGCACAGGACTTGATGTCCCAAGTCCTCGCGGAGTGGGGGGTTGGCCTGGCGGTCGCCGCCGAGCCGTACCGCGTCCCTGATCACCCTCATTGTGTGGGCGACGCGGACGGCTTGGTGGCGACGGTATGGGGAGGGGGCGACGGGTCCCCACCGTTCTCCTTGTTGGAGCGCGGTCGGGGATTCGTCGCCGTGGACTGGGGGGGAGTCGCTGTGGTGGGGTTCTACATTTCGCCCCGTAGCGGTCACGCTGCGTTCGAGCTGTACTTGGCCGTGGTCGCGGCATGCGTGCAGCGCTACGCGGCCCGGCCGGTGCTGGTCCTGGGGGATTTTAATGCCAAGTCGGTGGCTTGGGGATCCCCCAGGACCTCCGTTCGCGGCGGGATCCTGGGCGATTGGGCGGCGGGGCTCGACCTCCGGGTATTGAACCGGGGGTCGGAGCACACATGCGTGCGGCGATATGGGGGGTCCATCGTGGATGTTGGATTCGCGACCCCCAACGCCGTGCGCATGGTGTCGGGTTGGCACGTGGTCGCGGGGGCAGAGACACTCTCCGATCACCGGTACATCCGGATGGAGGTCTCTGCCGCCGCGAGTGCATCCCGACACGGCCGCCTGCGTGGCACCCCACCACGCCGCTGGGCGCTTCGGCGCCTGGACAAGGACGCCCTGATGGCAGCTGCCCTCGCTGCAACTTGGCCGCAGGGAGCGGCCGAGTTGCCGAGCATAGAGGAGGAGGTCGCCCGGCTCGGAGCATTGGTCGCGGGTATTTGCGACGCGGCGATGCCTCGGGTCGGGCGGGCTTCTCCTCGCCGGGCGGTGTACTGGTGGTCGGACGCGATCGCGGAGTTGCGAGTCGCGACTGTCCGCGCCCGACGCCAGTACACCCGCGCGCGCCGTCGTCAACGTACAGGCGACGGCGTGGCGCGAGCGAGGGCAGCTGATGACCTGTATGGAGCATACCGCGTGGCGCGGGTTGCTCTGCAGGTCGCCATCAAACGGGCCAAGACCCGGGCATGGAAGGAGCTCCTCCAGACCCTTGATGACGATCCATGGGGGCGCCCATATAAGGTGGTGCTGAATAAGCTCCGCCCGTGGGCGCCCCCCGTCACCGAGGGTCTTGACCCCCGGCTGCTGGAGGACGTGGTCAATACACTCTTCCCCATTGGGGAGAGGGGACCGCGTCCTCCGGCGGCGGCGGCTGTCCCTGTGGAGTGGACGGCCGAGCTGGGGGTCACGCAGGAGGAGCTGGCAGCGGCCATCAGACGGCTCGGGGTTCGTAACACGGCCCCGGGTCCGGATGGTGTGCCCGGCCGGGTTTGGGTCTTTTTTTTTTTTTTTTTTTTTTTTTTGTCGTGGGGAAAATCTTCGAAAGACTCCCTCCCACCTCCTTGGGGAGAGGTGGGAGGGGTGTGTGGGATTCCCCGCGCCCGTACAACGACAGGCGCAGGACCTACCCACTAAAAACCCCACGGTGACCCTTCGGCACGCATTGGGAGGATACCGGGAATCGCTCGAAGCATTCTTCCGGTATCCTCCCCGTGCCCGCGCTTTCGCGCCCATCCCCCGGGGGGACAATCGGTCCCCCCAGTAGACACACTGCCTCATAGCGGCGGGACGGGGCCACTCCATCCCGCCGCTATCCGTCCCGGGGCCGCGTTTAGTGGCGGCTGCGAGCCCCAACTCGCAACCGCCCGCGACCCCGTTTCCACCCCTCGGCGGCCGGGCGTTCATGGCCGCACCAGACCGCCGAGGGTGCCTCCCCTTGCGTCGGACCGGTAGGGGGAGGCACTCCTACCCCCAACCGGTCCGACCCGGCGCCGCCTGGCGGGAGGAGGGTCCCCTCAGGACCCCCCTCCCAGCCTAGGTCATCCGCCACGCCGAGGCGGCCGCCCGCGACGCCTCGCGACCGGGCGACGACCTCGGGCCACCGCACGAGCGCGCGCTTCAGCACGCCGCTGAAGCTCGCGCTCCCTCCCCGCGGCCTCCTTCTGCAACATTACGTTCTCGCAGAAGGAGGCCACGGCCCTCCACTTCTCCTCGCTGCCGAGCATGGCGCGCACCACGCCCGGCAGCGAGACATCCCGCCCGACGACGCCGACCAGGACACGGCGCTCCCCCTCCCACGCGGGGCATACCTCCAGGGTATGATCCGCCGTGTCCTGCTCAGCGTCGCAGTGGCAGCAACGCGCCGTCGGCTCCTTCCCTATCCGGCACAGGTATCTTCCGAAGCTGCCATGCCCGGAAAATACCTGTGCCATCCGGTAGGTGAGGCTGCCATGGCCTCTGTCCAGCCACTCCTTCAGGAGTGGCCGAACCGCCCCGAAAGTCCGGTGCCCCGCGGTTGGCAGAGCCAGCCGCTCCTGCCACGCGAGCAACACGGACTGCCGGGCCTGGCGCTTCAAATCGCCCCAAGCAGGTTCCTGCCCGCCCGGGACCGCCCCCACCCCCGCGCGTCGGTCGACGCGGTGCCGGTACATCACCGCGTGCGATCGCGCGAGCAGGTCCATGGGCGGCATCCCCGCTAGAACCGTCGCCGCCTCATGTGACATGGTCCGATACCCGCGGACGACCCTGAGCGCCATGCGCCTCTGCACCCGACGCAGCATAGTCATGCTGCGCCGGGAGGCAGCCAGGTCGTCCGCCCAGACGGGGGCCCCGTATAGGGCCACCGACTGGACCATTGCCACATATAGGCGACGAACTCGGCCCGCCGGGCCCCCCAGGTTGGGCAGGATCCGGCCCAGAGCCGCAACCATCCTTTCCAACCGGGGGACCAGGCAGCGGAAATGCTTCTCGAAACGCCAGTGGCTATCGAGGATCAGCCCCAGATACCTGATCTGGGGCTTCACCTCGATGTCAGCCCCACCCACCCGAATCAGAGGGGGTGGCGGATCCTGCCGAGGTGAATGAAACGCAATCACCTCGGTCTTATGGACCGCCACCGTCATCCCCATCCCCCTGATCCGGTCGACGACGCGTTGCGACCCCTCCTCCGCGCGACGCATGGCCCTCCCCCAGTGCGCCCCGACGGCCAGCACCAGTGTGTCATCCGCATAACACACCGTGCTGACGCCGTCGGGGAGGCCGGCCCGCAACACCGAGTCGTACGCGATGTTCCACAGGAGTGGCCCGAGGACCGACCCCTGCGGAACACCGCAGTACACCTCCCTCCGCATATCACCATCCCGGCCCGGATACTCGATCCACCTGCCGCGGAGATAATCCCCGACGACCGCCCTGAGACAAGGGGGGACTCGATGATATTCGAGCCCCCTCCTTATCTCTTCCCAGGGGAGGGTGTTAAAGGCATTGGCAATATCCAAGGATATTGCCAATGCCACCCCTCCCCGGGAGACGGCCGCCCCCGAGAGGGCCCTCACACGACCTATCGCGTCGATAGTCGATCGGCCCCCCCGGAAACCGAACTGGCAGTCGGCCAGACCGGGATCACCCCGCGACAGGTGCTCGACGAGGCGGGCAGCAATCACACGCTCGAAGAGCTTGCCCACCTCGTCGAGGAGACAAATAGGCCGGTATGCGGAGGGAGACTCCGCGGGCCGACCCTCCTTCCGAAGGAGGACCATCCTCGCCACCTTCCAACTGGGGGGGAATCGCCCGTCCCTCAGGCAGCGGTCGAACAACCGCCTGAGGTCGGCCCCAAGGACGCCCTGGGTCAAGACCCAAACCCGGCCGGGCACACCATCCGGACCCGGGGCCGTGTTACGAACCCCGAGCCGTCTGATGGCCGCTGCCAGCTCCTCCTGCGTGACCCCCAGCTCGGCCGCCCACTCCACTGGGACAGCCGCCGCCGCCGGAGGACGCGGTTCCCTCTCCCCAATTGGGAAGAGTGTATTGACCACGTCCTCCAGCAGCCGGGGGTCAAGACCCTCGGTGACGGGGGGCGCCCACAGGCGGAGCTTATTCAGCACCACCTTATATGGGCGCCCCCATGGATCGTCATCAAGGGTCTGGAGGAGCTCCTTCCATGCCTGGGTCTTGGCCCGTTTGATGGCGACCTGCAGAGCAACCCGCGCCACGCGGTATGCTCCATACAGGTCATCAGCTGCCCTCGCTCGCGCCACGCCGTCGCCTGTACGTTGACGACGGCGCGCGCGGGTGTACTGGCGTCGGGCGCGGACAGTCGCGACTCGCAACTCCGCGATCGCGCCCGACCACCAGTACACCGCCCGGCGAGGAGAAGCCCGCCCGACCCGAGGCATCGCCGCGTCGCAAATACCCGCGACCAATGCTCCGAGCCGGGCGACCTCCTCCTCTATGCTCGGCAACTCGGCCGCTCCCTGCGGCCAAGTTGCAGCGAGGGCAGCTGCCATCAGGGCGTCCTTGTCCAGGCGCCGAAGCGCCCAGCGGCGTGGTGGGGTGCCACGCAGGCGGCCGTGTCGGGATGCACTCGCGGCGGCAGAGACCTCCATCCGAATGTACCGGTGATCGGAGAGTGTCTCTGCCCCCGCGACCACGTGCCAACCCGACACCATGCGCACGGCGTTGGGGGTCGCGAATCCAACATCCACGATGGACCCCCCATATCGCCGCACGCATGTGTGCTCCGACCCCCGGTTCAATACCCGGAGGTCGAGCCCCGCCGCCCAATCGCCCAGGATCCCGCCGCGAACGGAGGTCCTGGGGGATCCCCAAGCCACCGACTTGGCATTAAAATCCCCCAGGACCAGCACCGGCCGGGCCGCGTAGCGCTGCACGCATGCCGCGACCTCGGCCAAGTACAGCTCGAACGCAGCGTGACCGCTACGGGGCGAAATGTAGCACCCCACCACAGCGACTCCCCCCCAGTCCACGGCGACGAATCCCCGACCGCGCTCCAACAAGGAGAACGGTGGGGACCCGTCGCCCCCTCCCCATACCGTCGCCACCAAGCCGTCCGCGTCGCCCACCCAATGAGGGTGATCAGGGACGCGGTACGGCTCGGCAGCGACCGCCAGGCCAACCCCCCACTCCGCGAGGACTTGGGACATCAAGTCCTGTGCCGCGCGGCAGTGGTTGAGGTTGGCCTGGAGGAGGAGGCGGGGCGGCATTAATTAATGGCCGCGCCAGCCTCCTCCCGGCCGTCCGTCCCCGTAGCACCGTCCACCTCCATGGAGGACGATGCCACCGCCCTCGGCACCGGAGCCGGTGCAGCCCGCCTCTTCCTCTCCTTCCGGGAGGGGGGGGAGCACTTCTTGCTCCCCACCCTGTGATCGGCTGGCCTGCCCATGTCCGCACACAGCGGGCAGTGGGGGGCCGCCGAGCACTGGCTCGCACGGTGCTCTTTGGCACCGCAGCGGTAACACTGACCGCTGCGGTCCACCGGCGAGGTGCACCACTGCCTCACGTGCCCCAATTCGAGGCAGCGGTGACACTGGAGCGGGCGCGGCGCGAGGATTTCCACTCGCGCCGAAACCCACCCCACCAACACCCTCCCGGATTCCGCCACCTTACGGGCGGCGGAGAGGGGGCACCGGGCCCACACCGACCCGAGGCCGGAGGGCGACCTGCGGATCTCTCCGATCCGCAGGTCCACCACAGGACAGTCCCCCGCCCTCGCAAGGGCACGGGACACATCCTGTGCGCTGACCGAGTCGTCCAGCCCACAAACGCGCATCTCCGTGCGCTTCGTGGGCCGGGCGACCCGGACACCTCGCTCGCCCAGCTGCTCCCGGAGCCTCTGGGCGAGACGATCCGCCTTCGCGCCGCCTTCTGCACCGGGGATCTCCAGCAAGAGACCCCCGGTCACGGCCCTCTTCGCCCTCACGGAGGCGATGCCCAGCTCTTCCAGGGAGATATTCTCCCTGGCGAGCCGCATCGCCTCCGCGAGGGTCAGGTCGCCCCCCTGCGCAACGGTCAGCGTCACCGCTGCCGTTTTTGGGGGACGACCTGGTCGTGCCTTCCCGACCTTCGCGGCCTTTACCTTGGCCGCCGGCGGCGGAGGCGGAGGCTGCGGTTGCGAGGCCTTCCTCGCCGCCCGCTTCGCCTTCCGCCCCACCACCTCACTCCACGCCACCCCCCCTTGGGAGGGTGCTGTGGAGGAGGACGCGACCACCGCGACCACGGGTACACCACCCCCCTTGGGGGTCGCGACCCGGGGCCCTGGTGCCGCAACGCTGGGCGGAGCCTTCACTCCGCCCTTCTTTGCCTTCCCCGACTGTACCGGAACAGGTCGGGGAGGCACCGCCTTCCTGCTGACCGCTCTTCCGGCGAGGAGCTCCTCCCGGAAGGCGGCCAGCTTGCCATCAATCATGTCCCCAATCCTCCTCAGAAGATCGTCTTCTGAGAAGGACGGGGACTTCTTCACGGGCGGAGTGCGGGTGGAGGGGCCCGCGGTGCCCCGCACCACTGCCGCCGCACTCCGCTTATTTACCTCCGCCGAGGGACGCGGCGGTGGAGGAGGAGGGAGGATGGGAGGGAGGGCCGCGCTGTTCCACAGCGCCTCTGCCCTCCTCCTCCCCTGTCGCTCCTCCTCCAACAGGAGCTGCAGACGGGCGTTCCGCCCTCTGAGCTCCCGCGCCGCTTCCCTCATTTCCTCCGCCGCGGCCTTCAGGGCCTCCGCGCCACCGCTTTTCTGCCCCTTAAAGGCGCAGGCAGCGGCGACTTTCTCCACCCGCCTCAGGGACGAGGAGATCCTCTCCGATATCTCCTCGGTCACCTCGTCCCTGAGGCAACTCAGCCTCACCGACGGGCTCATCGCCCCGCCCACCTCGACGACGGCCTGCCCCGTCCTCTTCCTCTTAGAGCCTATGTGGCTCGTGCTGGAGGAGAAGGACGAGACCGACGCCGTCTCGTCGTCCTCCTCCACCCTCCACGAAGCCGGACCTGGCGCTGAGTGGGGCGCGAGCGCCGCCACCCTAACCCCAACCCCGTCTCCGTCCTCCCCAACCGACAAAACCCGCCCCATCCCCATTTATTTTCTGTGTCCATAATAGTCCCACGAGATGGTCGGAAATAAAGGTCCACCCGGGCAGAGCCGCCTTACCCGGGTAAGCCTAATACTCCGGGGGTTCGGCAGGTTCCCCGGAGGTGGTCGCTTGGGATTGGGCCTTCTCCCCCAACCATGCATCCCATCGCCGCGCACCATAGCTTAGGATTGGAGGGCGATTTTATAGAGTCGCCATACTCGTGGCCCAGGCGGTTAAGCCAAGACCCCCGTTCCTCCTGCCGTCACGTACCATTCACAAAACCAATAGGGAATTGTGAATGGGTCGTTGTGACGACCAACAGGAGGCTTACGGTGTGTGTATGACTCGGGTACCCCGGGTTCGTTAAGCCCGTACTGCAGCTGAAAGGCTGGCAGCCCCTGAGGGAGGCCGGGTTTGGGTCTTGACCCAGGGCGTCCTTGGGGCCGACCTCAGGCGGTTGTTCGACCGCTGCCTGAGGGACGGGCGATTCCCCCCCAGTTGGAAGGTGGCGAGGATGGTCCTCCTCCGGAAGGAGGGTCGGCCCGCGGAGTCTCCCTCCGCATACCGGCCCATTTGTCTCCTCGACGAGGTGGGCAAGCTCTTCGAGCGTGTGATTGCTGCCCGCCTCGTCGAGCACCTGTCGCGGGGTGATCCCGGTCTGGCCGACTGCCAGTTCGGTTTCCGGGGGGGCCGATCGACTATCGACGCGATAGGTCGTGTGAGGGCCCTCTCGGAGGAGGCCGTCTCCCGGGGAGGGGTGGCATTGGCAATATCCTTGGATATTGCCAATGCCTTTAACACCCTCCCCTGGGAAGAGATAAGGAGGGGACTCGACTATCATCGAGTCCCCCCTTGTCTCAGGGCGGTCGTCGGGGATTATCTCCGCGGCAGGTGGATCGAGTATCCGGGCCGGGATGGTGATATGCGGAGGGAGGTGTACTGCGGTGTTCCGCAGGGGTCGGTCCTCGGGCCACTCCTGTGGAACATCGCGTACGACTCGGTGTTGCGGGCCGGCCTCCCCGACGGCGTCAGCACGGTGTGTTATGCGGATGACACACTGGTGCTGGCCGTCGGGGCGCACTGGGGGAGGGCCATGCGTCGCGCGGAGGAGGGGTCGCAACGCGTCGTCGACCGGATCAGGGGGATGGGGATGACGGTGGCGGTCCATAAGACCGAGGTGATTGCGTTTCATTCACCTCGGCAGGATCCGCCACCCCCTCTGATCCGGGTGGGTGGGGCTGACATCGAGGTGAAGCCCCAGATCAGGTATCTGGGGCTGATCCTTGATAGCCACTGGCGTTTCGAGGAGCATTTCCGCTGCCTGGTCCCCCGGTTGGAAAGGATGGTTGCGGCACTGGGCCGGATCCTGCCCAACCTGGGGGGCCCGGCGGGCCGTGTTCGTCGCCTCTATGTGGCAATGGTCCAGTCGGTGGCCCTATACGGGGCCCCCGTCTGGGCGGACGACCTGGCTGCCTCCCGGCGCAGCATGACTATGCTGCGTCGGGTGCAGAGGCGCATGGCGCTCAGGGTCGTCCGCGGGTATCGGACCATGTCACATGAGGCGTCGACGGTTCTAGCGGGGATGCCGCCCATGGACCTGCTCGCGCGGTCGCACGCGGTGATGTACCGGCACCGCGTCGACCGTCGCGCGGGGGTGGGGGCGGTCCCGGGCGGGCAGGAACCTGCTTGGGGCGATTTGAAGCGCCAGGCCCGGCACTCCGTGTTGCTCGCGTGGCAGGAGCGGCTGGCTCTGCCAACCGCGGGGCACCGGACTGTCGGGGCTGTTCGGCCACTCCTGAAGGAGTGGCTGGACAGAGGCCATGGCAGCCTCACCTACCGGCTGGCACAGGTATTTTCCGGGCATGGCAGCTTCGGAAGATACCTGTGCCGGATAGGGAAGGAGCCGACGGCGCGTTGCTACCACTGCGACGCTGAGCAGGACACGGCGGATCATACCCTGGAGGTATGCCCCGCGTGGGAGGGGGAGCGCCGTGTCCTGGTCGGCGTCGTCGGGCGGGATGTCTCGCTGCCGGGCGTGGTGCGCGCCATGCTCGGCAGCGAGGAGAAGTGGAGGGCCGTGGCCTCCTTCTGCGAGAACGTAATGTTGCAGAAGGAGGCCGCGGGGAGGGAGCGCGAGCTTCAGCGCGCCGCTGAAGCTCGCGCTCGTGCGGTGACCCGAGGTCGTCGCCCGGTCGCGAGGCGTCGCGGGCGGCCGCCTCGGCGTGGCGGATGACCTAGGCTGGGAGGGGGGTCCTGAGGGGACCCTCCTCCCGCCAGGCGGCGCCGGGTCGGACCGGTTGGGGGTAGGAGTGCCTCCCCCTACCGGTCCGACGCAAGGGGAGGCACCCTCGGCGGTCTGGTGCGGCCATGAACGCCCGGCCGCCGAGGGGTGGAAACGTGGTCGCGGGCGGTTGCGTGTTGGGGCTCGCAGCCGCCACTAAACGCGGCCCCGGGACGGATAGCGGCGGGATGGAGTGGCCCCGTCCCGCCGCTATGAGGCAGTGTGTCTACTGGGGGGATCGATTGTCCCCCCGGGGGATGGGCGCGAAAGCGCGGGCACGGGGAGGATACCGGACGAATGCTTCGAGCGATTCCCGGTATGCTCCCAAAGCGTGCCGAAGGGTCACCGTGGGGTTTTTAGTGGGTAGGTCCCGCGCCTGTCGTTGTACTGGCGCGGGGAATCCCACACACCCCTCCCACCTCTCCCCAAGGAGGTGGGAGGGAGTCTTTCGAAGATTTTCCCCACGACAAAAAAAAAAAAAAAAAAAAAAAAAAGTCTTGCTAGCGTATAAAACGTTCGCATGACTTTGGCATTCAAGTATTCGACGTGGGATCTTACTCCCATTCGCGCATCGATGTGAACACCCAAGTACCTTATGGTTTGCTTGAGTGCCACACTTCTCCTGTTTATCTTTATCACAGGAGGTCGTTCTCTATCCAGATTTCCTTTCAAGAGGGTCATCTCGGTCTTAGTCGCGGGTAGTGTAAGTTTCTGCGTGGCGCACCACTCAGAAATTGTATCCGCGACTCTTTGCCCTCTTTGCTGCAACTGATTCCTCGAGTTTCCGTAGAATACCACGAGTAAGTCGTCAGCGTAGGCTATTGGCTCGCAAGCCAGGTGTTCGTTTGATAGGAGCTGCAGAACTTCGTCAAAGACTAGGTTCCAGCAGCTCGGACCGAGTATCGACCCCTGTGGGCAGCCCTTGGTGACTTGCTTACGCACATTACCGTGTTTGGAAACTATTGTAACCATACGGTCAGCGAAGTAGTCGACCATGAGTCGATAAAGATTTCGGGGACATCCCCGGCGTTTCAGTTTCTGAAGTATGCTTGGCCACCAAACATTATCAAAAGCTCCGGCGATGTCGAAGGAGAGACCCATCACATATCGTTCCTCTCGCTGGGATATCAATTCCCTGAGCTTCACCACGGCGTCTTCCGTGGATCGTCCAGGCCTGAATCCATATTGCCGATCGGAACTATGTTCTGGGTTTAGGAATATGTTACTCATTCGGTTAAGCATTAGTCTCTCTAATACTTTGCCTAAGATGGTAAGTAGGCATATCGGTCTATACGACTTGACATCCGTTGGTGGTTTATCGGGCCCTTTCAAGATTGCTCTGATCGAGCCGATTTTCCACCTAACGGGGAAGACCCCGTGTGCTAGACACCCGTTGTAGAGTCTTAGTAGAGCACTATGGATGGATCCATAAGCACATTTAACTACTTCGGCCTCTATACGGTCCAGCCCAGGGCATTTGCCTCGCTTTAAGCGCGATACTGCAGCTCCGAGCTCATTCCTCGTGAAGACTGGACAGTCTTCAGTCGGCAGATCGGTTGCAGCATCAGCTCTGGTGTTTGCTTGCTCCGGCGTTTCATCCGTGGACGAGTCGTCCGGGATTAGCGCCTGTAGGAGCTGCGAGGCAGTCGTTTCCCAGTCAGTCGTATATCCTTCTGGCGTTCGAATGTTTGAGACCGCAGTCTCAACACAAAGTTTCTTTTGGGCGATCTTGTAAACAAGTCCCCATGGCTCTTTATTCCCCTGCTCCGTCCCAAAGTTCTGCCAGCTTTGTGCTTTCGCAGCGCGCACTGCGGCTGTGTAGGCGAGTCTAGATGTTCGATACTCAGCCTGCTTTGCCGCTCTCTCCTCCGAGTTCCTCTCGCGCTGAAAGGCTCGTCTAAGTCGATAGACTCGCGCTTTCATTCTCGTCAAATTTTCCGTCCACCATGGGACGGACTTTGAATGCCACTTCTTGGGGCGCATTGAGGCATTGCACGCATCGATGATCGATTTCTCGACCTCTTGTGCTAGGTGTTCGACTTCCCTGCGGCAACCAGTGCCGAGGGGTAATTGCCTCGCGCCCTCAAGAAGAACTTGATCAAATCGCTCCCAGTTCGCATGCAACGTGCGGAATCGAGGCTGTGGGCTTCGATTCTCATTCACGTCCGTGAACTGTAAGACAAAATCAATGAGTCGGTGGTCACTGGAGGTCCAATCCTCGTGAACCGTCCAGTTTCGCACAATTGTCGCCATGTCTGGAGTCGATAATGTGACATCGATCCATGACTCACCGGCAGGGCTGGAGTATGTAGGAATACTCCCAGCCTCGTTCAAAATCGTCAAGTCGTGTAATGCGATAAACTCTTCGAGCTTTTCGCCTCGCGTGTCCGGTCGAACGCTTTCTCCCCCCCAAAGGTGGGATTTGGCATTGACGTCCGCGGCTATCACGACTCGACGGTGTTGGAGAGCATCGAGTGTCCTCTCCAAGCGTGCCAGACTTGGTTCAATGTCTTCCGAGCATTGAAAGTACTGGCTAACGAGGTAGAAACTACCGAAGGGTCCGCTAATGCAAACGCAGGAGGTGTGAGTATCACACAGCTGTGTGATTTTTACCACTGAGATGTCCGGGTTTCTGACCACTATTGCGGCCATAGCCCGTTCATTCTCGGCGATCACCTTCGCCGTGAGCCCAAAGCCTGGAATCTGTCCCTGAAATTGGTAAGGTTCCTGCATGAGCAACACGTCGATCTCCTTTGTGTGCATTAGCTCGCTCACCTCACCATGAACAATTAGCGCACGCCGCATATTATGCTGCGCGATGCGCAATTGCCTTAGAGGATTCTCCGGGTCGTTTCTATCCATAATTCGTACGAGATACTGCTAGGTCTAAAGCTGCCTTATAGGCAGGGCAGTTTTTGTCTCGCGACTTATGGTTGTGCTGATTACCTCTTGATTTACAGTTTGAGCAAGTTGGGGACTTTCTCTTCGCCGTACAAGAGGCAATGGTATGCCCTTCTTCGGAGCAGTGACCGCAAACCTCGTTTTTTGCTTTGCATGTGGCCAAACATTTGACACTTAAAGCAGCGTGTCACCGAAACGTAGTCCTGCACTCTGCATGACGACCACCCCAGGTACACTCTACCCGAGCTCTTCAGCCGCTGGCGAACCTGCGGACTGACTTCCATGACCCAGTTGGCAGTGTCCTTTTCCTTCGGGCCGGTTGGAAACCGGACCTTCAGGCTGGACGACACATCCCCCTGGGTCATATCGCTGAGGTTTTGCTTCCAGATACTGGAAGAAACCTCCTCTTTCCTCATCGCCTTGGGAACGTCGTACACTATAAGTGTAGGGTTCCTCAAGGTCGGTAGAGTAGCTGAAAGTCCTACTTCTTTCAGCTTCGCGCAGTTGACGAAGGCCTTTAGATCCTCCTTGCGTTCGGTCTCGACGGCTATGCCACCGGAGTGGATGCGTCGGACGGACCTTACGCGGATCTTGGCTTTCGCCGGCTTTACCAGGGACAGAACAGTCTGTTTTGTGACATCACTGTTCTGTCCTTTCCCTTTCTGCGGGAAAATACGCACCACGTGTCGTGGTGGTTTAACCGCTTCCGGGAAACTCGATTGGCGTCAACCTTTACCGCTTGCGCGTAGGTTGTTGCCGCACGAACTGGTACAGGTTTCACAGTCGGACGGGTTCCCGTCGTCTGCGAAACCGTAGGGGCAACCCTCTCTGCGATCCTCTGGGAGGCTCTCACCTCTTGCCGGATCGCCGCGAGCTGTCCTTTCAGGAAAGAGTTCTGCACGAGAACCTCCTGGACTAGCTCGTAGAGAGCTGCCGCGTTGCCTACGATCAAGGCTCCGGTCTCCTTGCTGAGCCTGGATTCTTTTCCAAGACAGCTGGTCCGGATACCCTTGAACAATTTCGAGGCCTCTCCACTGATTTTGTCGAGAGGCCTGTTCGATGGACCATTTCCTGGCAACTCCTCGCCGCTTTTTCGGGCTTTTTCCGCCCTTTGCGGCTTCTCCTTCTTCACGACGGTTACCCAACCGTCGCTGTCGACTTGGCCCAATCCTCCGTCCGTGGACGTGGCGTTGCCTTCGGAAGTTGCCTTCGGCTTTTTGGCCTCCGGCTTCTTCGGTGGTGGAGTTGTACGGGGTGGTGTCCCCGATCCGTCCTTCTTGACATCCTTTTTATCCACAGGGGATGTCGTACCTGCCGGCTTTGGTGGAGAAGCCGTCTTCCGCGTCGAGGGTCTGGTGCAGGGGGGCGTTTTAGCGCCCTTACCCACTTCAACCGCCTTCGCTTTCTCTTTCTTCTGGGGTGGTGAAACCACCCCAGCTCTCTTACTCACCGCCGTCGTTGTGCCGGGAGCAGCGACAGCGGCCTCCTTCACTCCCTTTTCCCCCTTGCGGGGTACCGAGGCGTCAATGGGGGTTAATTTAATTTTTGGATCCATACTTATGTATATTCCTTTTCGTCCCAGCGTGTGTCCCGGCCTCCTTGGAGCCTCAATTGGAACCCGGCTCCGCCTGGGTTAGGACTTGCACCCGGGATATAGTCCGCGAACAAAGGCCGACCGGGCTTTCCCCGGACTCCTAGGTTCACTTCCTCGCCCAATAGAACCCACGAATGGTGTTCCGAGCCGATTGACTAGGCACAGGGCTGCTTTTCTCGCCTAGCCGCCTGTCTAGACGAAGCAGAGGCCAAAGGTACGTGTTGGGCAGCTACACTCCCGCAGGAGAGAGGGCCCTCAGATCCCAGGATCCTCCTTTCCGCCGACACAGGTCGCCACGCACGGCAAACACGTGGGGAACAAACCTCAAGCAGATGTTCCCTCTGCTTCGCTACGCCCGGTTTCTGTTCTCTGTTTTTGCAGGGAACCCGCTGCGTAACTAGGACATGACCTCGAGCATCATGTCCCTGTAGCATTAGCTCCAAAACGTGGGACTCGTCCTTAGCACGACTAGTAGAACTCACTTTGCCATCATCAACTATGCTTTTGACGCTTCAGCGTCCTTTTGCCATCGCCAACGACGGGAGCTGCTGTCAGCAGCGCGACGACGGTCTTACATGTATAAATACATGTTGTCTTTCGTCGTTGGCGTACCTTTCAGTGTTTCGTCATACGCTGCATATCCTTCCTATATGCAGCGTCCGTATGGCAAGGACTCCGAGTCTGACAGAGCCGTACACCACCTGTTTACAACTCGGAGTTGAGCTGGTCTAGGCGGATTCTTCTAATGGCCAGGGGAGCGATCCACGTTTCGAGGCCCGTCTCCCTACCTAGGATACTAGCGTGGTTTCCCAGCCGACACCTTCAGGCAGTAAGGAGCAGCTCAGCTACTTCTACGGTGGCCTCCTTCCGTCAATCGTCTGGCATTACGACGTCTGCCACCAGATGTTTTGGTGTGCTGGGTTCTGCCAAGCCCAGCGGCGTATTGCTTTTCCCAGCGGTGTATTGCTTTTGGGGACGCATACAGACGTCGTTTCGTGTCTCTTTCTGATCTTATTATTTGCTCAACGTGAAAAGAGGGCATATAGCCCCCTTCTTGATTTCTGGTGTCAGGATCGCCTCCTCGGAAAAGCATTAAAGCAAAAAGGGGGCTTATAGCCTCCTGGTATGAGTTAGGTCTTTCTTGGAGAAGCCCCAGATGTTCGAGTAGGAACTTCGAAAAGTTCCTTAAAGTGAATATAGCCCCTTTTTGTACAATATACCTTCTCCAATAAGCCTTAACGTGAAATGGGGGCCGAAGCCCCCAGGTGTTAAGTATACGCTAGTCATAATGCTTCCCCATCTCTCTTTGCTTTCCTGACACCACTCCTTTCTCACATCTCTGTTTTGCACAGAACGAATGACGGATCTCGTCTTGCTCGGGTAGGTGGGGTCGCTACTCCCATACGGTGTGCCCCTGCACCGCGCCTGCCTAAACCAGAGCCCCGTTGGCCGGCATAAATGCCGTTTCCAGCGTCCACCGCGAGGAGGAGGGGTTGGCACATGCGATCCTGGTGCCGTATAGCAAGCTATACGCCCGGACGGCTTCTAGACGCCACTGCCCTGAGACACGGGGGTACCCGATGATATTCGAGCCCCCTCCGTATCTCCTCCCAGGGAAGGGTGTTAAACGCGTTGGCAATATCCAGCGATACCGCCAACGCCACCCCTCCCCGGGAGACGGCCGACTCCGAGAGGACCCTGGCCCGACTGATCGCGTCGACCGTCGACCGGCCCCCCCGGAAACCGTACTGGCAGTCGGCCAGGCCCGGAGCACACCGCGAAAGGTGCTCGACGAGGCGGGCAGCAATCACACGCTCGAAGAGCTTGCCCACCTCGTCGAGGAGACAAATGGGCCGGTATGCGGAGGGAGACTCCGCGGGCCGACCCTCCTTCCGGAGGAGGACCATCCTCGCCACCTTCCAACTGGGGGGGAATCGCCCGTCCCTCAGGCAGCGGTCGAACAACCGCCTGAGGTCGGCCCCAAGGACGCCCTGGGTCAAGACCCAAACCCGGCCGGGCACACCATCCGGACCCGGGGCCGTGTTACGAACCCCGAGCCGTCTGATGGCCGCTGCCAGCTCCTCCTGCGTGACCCCCAGCTCGGCCGTCCACTCCAAAGGGACAGCCGCCGCCGCCGGAGGACGCGGTCCCCTCTCCCCAATGGGGAAGAGTGTATTGACCACGTCCTCCAGCAGCCGGGGGTCAAGACCCTCGGTGACGGGGGGCGCCCACGGGCGGAGCTTATTCAGCACCACCTTATATGGGCGCCCCCATGGATCGTCATCAAGGGTCTGGAGGAGCTCCTTCCATGCCTGGGTCTTGGCCCGTTTGATGGCGACCTGCAGAGCAACCCGCGCCACGCGGTATGCTCCATACAGGTCATCAGCTGCCCTCGCTCGCGCCACGCCGTCGCCTGTACGTTGACGACGGCGCGCGCGGGTGTACTGGCGTCGGGCGCGGACAGTCGCGACTCGCAACTCCGCGATCGCGTCCGACCACCAGTACACCGCCCGGCGAGGAGAAGCCCGCCCGACCCGAGGCATCGCCGCGTCGCAAATACCCGCGACCAATGCTCCGAGCCGGGCGACCTCCTCCTCTATGCTCGGCAACTCGGCCGCTCCCTGCGGCCAAGTTGCAGCGAGGGCAGCTGCCATCAGGGCGTCCTTGTCCAGGCTCCGAAGCGCCCAGCGGCGTGGTGGGGTGCCACGCAGGCGGCCGTGTCGGGATGCACTCGCGGCGGCAGAGACCTCCATCCGGATGTACCGGTGATCGGAGAGTGTCTCTGCCCCCGCGACCACGTGCCAACCCGACACCATGCGCACGGCGTTCGGGGTCGCGAATCCAACATCCACGATGGACCCCCCATATCGCCGCACGCATGTGTGCTCCGACCCCCGGTTCAATACCCGGAGGTCGAGCCCCGCCGCCCAATCGCCCAGGATCCCGCCGCGAACGGAGGTCCCGGGGGATCCCCAAGCCACCGACTTGGCATTAAAATCCCCCAGGACCAGCACCGGCCGGGCCGCGTAGCGCTGCACGCATGCCGCGACCTCGGCCAAGTACAGCTCGAACGCAGCGTGACCGCTACGGGGCGAAATGTAGCACCCCACCACAGCGACCCCCCCCAGTCCACGGCGACCAATCCCCGACCGCGCTCCAACAAGGAGAACGGTGGGGACCCGTCGCCCCCTCCCCATACCGTCGCCACCAAGCCGTCCGCGTCGCCCACCCAATGAGGGTGATCAGGGACGCGGTACGGCTCGGCGGCGACAGCCAGGTCAACCCCCCACTCCGCGAGGACTTGGGACATCAAGTCCTGTGCCGCGCGGCAGTGGTTGAGGTTGGCCTGGAGGAGGAGGCGGGGCGGCATTAATTAATGGCCGCGCCAGCCTCCTCCCGGCCGTCCGTCCCCCTAGTACCGTCCATTTCCATGGAGGACGATGCCACCGCCCTCGGCACCGGAGCCGGTGCAGCCCGCCTCTTCCTCTCCTTCCGGGAGGGGGGGGGAGCACTTCTTGCTCCCCACACTGTGATCGGCTGGCCTCCCCATGTCCGCACACAGCGGGCAGTGGGGGGCCGCCGAGCACTGGTTCGCACGGTGCTCTTTGGCACCGCAGCGGTAACACTGACCGCTGCGGTCCACCGGCGAGGTGCACCACTGCCTCACGTGCCCCAATTCGAGGCAGCGGTGACACTGGAGCGGGCGCGGCGCGAGGATTTCCACTCGCGCCGAAACCCACCCCACCAACACCCTCCCGGATTCCGCCACCTTACGGGCGGCGGAGAGGGGGCACCGGGCCCACACCGACCCGAGGCCGGAGGGCGACCTGCGGATCTCTCCGATCCGCAGGTCCTCCACAGGACAGTCCCCCGCCCTCGCAAGGGCACGGGACACATCCTGTGCGCTGACCGAGTCGTCCAGCCCACAAACGCGCATCTCCGTGCGCTTCGTGGGCCGGGCGACCCGGACACCTCGCTCGCCCAGCTGCTCCCGGAGCCTCTGGGCGAGACGATCCGCCTTCGCGCCGCCTTCTGCACCGGGGATCTCCAGCAAGAGACCCCCGGTCACGGCCCACTTCGCCCTCACGGAGGCGATGCCCAGCTCTTCCAGGGAGATATTCTCCCTGGCGAGCCGCATCGCCTCCGCGAGGGTCAGGTCGCCCCCCTGCGCAACGGTCAGCGTCACCGCTGCCGTTTTTGGGGGACGACCTGGTCGTGCCTTCCCGACCTTCGCGGCCTTTACCTTGGCCGCCGGCGGCGGAGGCGGAGGCTGCGGTTGCGAGGCCTTCCTCGCCGCCCGCTTCGCCTTCCGCCCCACCACCTCACTCCACGCCACCCCCCCCTTGGGAGGGTGCTGTGGACGACGCGACCACCGCGATCACGGGTACACCACCCCCCTTTGGGGTCGCGACCCGGGGCCCTGGTGCCGCAACGCTGGGCGGAGCCTTCACTCCGCCCTTCTTTGCCTTCCCCGACTGTACCGGAACAGGTCGGGGAGGCACCGCCTTCCTGCTGACCGCTCTTCCGGCGAGGAGCTCCTCCCGGAAGGCGGCCAGCTTGCCATCAATCATGTCCCCAATCCTCCTCAGAAGATCGTCTTCTGAGGAGGACGGGGACTTCTTCACGGGCGGAGTGCGGGTGCAGGGGCCCGCGGTGCCCCGCACCACTGCCGCCGCACTCCGCTTATTTACCTCCGCCGAGGGACGCGGCGGTGGAGGAGGAGGGAGGATGGGAGGGAGGGCCGCCCTGATCCACAGCGCCTCTGCCCTCCTCCTCCCCTGTCGCTCCTTCTCCAACAGGAGCTGCAGACGGGCGTTCCGCCCTCTGAGCTCCCGCGCCGCCTCCCTCATTTCCTCCGCCGCGGCCTTCAGGGCCTCCGCGCCACCGCTTTTCTGCCCCTTAAAGGCGCAGGCAGCGGCGACTTTCTCCACCCGCCTCAGGGACGAGGAAATCCTCTCCGATATCTCCTCGGTCACCTCGTCCCTGAGGCAACTCAGCCTCACCGACGGGCTCATCGCCCCGCCCACCTCGACGACGGCCTGCCCCGTCCTCTTCCTCTTAGAGCCTATGTGGCTCGTGCTGGAGGAGAAGGACGAGACCGACGCCGTCTCGTCGTCCTCCTCCACCCTCCACGAAGCCGGACCTGGCTCTGAGTGGGGCGCGAGCGCCGCCACCCTAACCCCAACCCCGTCTCCGTCCTCCCCAACCGACAAAACCCGCCCCATCCCCATTTTATTTTCTGTGTCCATAAAAATCCCACGAGATGGTCGGAAATAAAGGTCCACCCGGGCAGAGCCGCCTTACCCGGGTAAGCCTAATACTCCGGGGGTTCGGCAGGTTCCCCGGACGTGGTCGCTTGGGATTGGGCCTTCTCCCCCAACCATGCATCCCATCGCCGCGCACCATAGCTTAGGATTGGAGGGCGATTTTATAGAGTCGCCATACTCGTGGCCCAGGCGGTTAAGCCAAGACCCCCGTTCCTCCTGCCGTCACGTACCATTCACAAAACCAATAGGGAATTGTGAATGGGTCGTTGTGACGACCAACAGGAGGCTTACGGTGTGTGTATGACTCGGGTACCCCGGGTTCGTTAAGCCCGTACTGCAGCTGAAAGGCTGGCAGCCCCTGACGGACCAGACTCATACTTTCGCATTTTTCACATACTTGTTGTACAGATCCTGGGTTTTTTCTGGTTTGAATCAAGTGGTAATGTGGTACCACACTGAAACAGTCCATGAAACCTAGTCTCGGTCAATATTTTAGAGGATAACGCAAGTTAGGTCTAGGTTAGGTCTCGGATTTGCTCTCATCAGGCTCATACTTTCGCATATTTCTCAAACGTGTGGGCCAGATTCAGTGATTTCACTGGTTTGGATCACGTAGTAATGTGGTACCACACTGAAACAGTCAATTAAACCTGGTTTCGATCAATATTTTAGATGATAACGCAGGTTAGGTCTAGGTTAGGCCTGGGATTTGCCCTCATCAGACTCATACTTTCGCATTGTTCACATACTTGTCGGACAGATCCTGTGTTTTTTTCCGGTTTGGATCACGTAGTAATGTGGTACCACTCTGAAATAGTCGATTAAACCTGGTTTCGATTAATATTTTTGATGGTAACGCATGGTAGATCTGGGTTAGTTCTAGGATTTGCACTCATCTGGCTCATACTTTCGCATTTTTCGCATACTCATTGGCCAGTTCCTGGGCTTTCTCTGGTTTGGATCACGTGGTAATGTGGTACCACACTGAAACTGTCGGTTAAACCTGGTTTCGATCAATATTTTAGAGGATAACGCATGTTAGGTCTAGGTTAGGCCTGGGATTTGCCCTCACCAGACTCATACTTTCGCATTTTTCACATACTTGTTGGCCAGATCCCGGTCTTTCTCTGGTTTGGATCACGTGGTAATGTGTTATCACACTGAAACAGTCCATGAAACCTGGTTTCGATCAATATTTTAGAGGATAACGCAAGTTAGGTCTGGGATAGGTCTGGGATTTGCCCTCATCAGGGTCATACTTTCACATTTTTCGCACACTTGTTGACCAGATCCCGGTCTTTCTCTGGTTTGGATCACGTGGTAATGTGTTATCACACTGAAACAGTCCATGAAACCTGGTTTCGATCAATATTTTAGAGGATAACGCAAGTTACGTCTGGGATAGGTCTGGGATTTGCCCTCATCAGGGTCATACTTTCACATTTTTCGCATACTTGTTGGCCAGATCCCGGTCTTTCTCTGGTTTGGATCACGTGGTAATGTGTTATCACACTGAAACAGTCCATGAAACCTGGTTTCGATCAATATTTTAGAGGATAACGCAAGTTAGGTCTGGGATAGGTCTGGGATTTGCCCTCATCAGGGTCATACTTTCGCATTTTTCACATACTTGTTCTACAGATCCTGGGTTTTTTCTGGTTTGAATCACGTCGTAATGTGGTACCACACTGAAACAGTCCATGAAACCTACTCTCGGTCAATATTTTAGAGGATAACGCAAGTTAGGTCTGGGATAGGTCTGGGATTTGCCCTCATCAGGGTCATACTTTCGCAGGTTTAACATACATGCTGACCTGATCGATGGTTTTTTCTGCTTTGGATCACGTACTAAAGTGGCACCACACTGAATCAGTCAATTAAACCTGGTTTCGATCAATATTTTAGAGGGTAACGCAAGTTAGGTCTGGGATGTCTCGCCCAGAGGCTCCGGGAGCAGCTGGGCGAGCGAGGTGTCCGGGTCGCCCGGCCCACGAAGCGCACGGAGATGCGCGTTTGTGGTCTGGACGACTCGGTCAGCGCACAGGATGTGTCCCGTGCCCTTGCGAGGGCGGGGGACTGTCCTGTGGAGGAACTGCGGATCGGAGAGATCCGCAGGTCGCCCTCCGGCCTCGGGTCGGTGTGGGCCCGGTGCCCCCTCTCCGCCGCCCGTAAGATGGCGGAATCCGGGAGGGTGTTGGTGGGGTGGGTTTCGGCGCGAGTGGACATCCTCGCGCCGCGCCCGCTCCAGTGTCACCGCTGCCTCGAATTGGGGCACGTGAGGCAGTGGTGCACCTCGCCGGTGGACCGCAGCGGTCAGTGTTACCGCTGCGGTGCCAAAGAGCACCGTGCGAGCCAGTGCTCGGCGGCCCCCCACTGCCCGCTGTGTGCGGACATGGGGAGGCCAGCCGATCACAGGGTGGGGAGCAAGAAGAGCTCCCCCCCTCCCGGAAGGAGAGGAAGAGGCGGGCTGCACCGGCTCCGGTGCCGAGGGCGGTGGCATCGTCCTCCATGGAGGTGGACGGTGCTACGGGGACGGACGGCCGGGAGGAGGCTGGCGCGGCCATTAATTAATGCCGCCCCGCCTTCTCCTCCAGGCCAACCTCAACCACTGCCGCGCGGCACAGGACTTGATGTCCCAAGTCCTCGCGGAGTGGGGGGTTGGCCTGGCGGTCGCCGCCGAGCCGTACCGCGTCCCTGATCACCCTCATTGTGTGGGCGACGCGGACGGCTTGGTGGCGACGGTATGGGGAGGGGGCGACGGGTCCCCACCGTTCTCCTTGTTGGAGCGCGGTCGGGGATTCGTCGCCGTGGACTGGGGGGGGAGTCGCTGTGGTGGGGTTCTACATTTCGCCCCGTAGCGGTCACGCTGCGTTCGAGCTGTACTTGGCCGTGGTCGCGGCATGCGTGCAGCGCTACGCGGCCCGGCCGGTGCTGGTCCTGGGGGATTTTAATGCCAAGTCGGTGGCTTGGGGATCCCCCAGGACCTCCGTTCGCGGCGGGATCCTGGGCGATTGGGCGGCGGGGCTCGACCTCCGGGTATTGAACCGGGGGTCGGAGCACACATGCGTGCGGCGATATGGGGGGTCCATCGTGGATGTTGGATTCGCGACCCCCAACGCCGTGCGCATGGTGTCGGGTTGACACGTGGTCGCGGGGGCAGAGACACTCTCCGATCACCGGTACATCCGGATGGAGGTCTCTGCCGCCGCGAGTGCATCCCGACACGGCCGCCTGCGTGGCACCCCACCACGCCGCTGGGCGCTTCGGCGCCTGGACAAGGACGCCCTGATGGCAGCTGCCCTCGCTGCAACTTGGCCGCAGGGAGCGGCCGAGTTGCCGAGCATAGAGGAGGAGGTCGCCCGGCTCGGAGCATTGGTCGCGGGTATTTGCGACGCGGCGATGCCTCGGGTCGGGCGGGCTTCTCCTCGCCGGGCGGTGTACTGGTGGTCGGACGCGATCGCGGAGTTGCGAGTCGCGACTGTCCGCGCCCGACGCCAGTACACCCGCGCGCGCCGTCGTCAACGTACAGGCGACGGCGTGGCGCGAGCGAGGGCAGCTGATGACCTGTATGGAGCATACCGCGTGGCGCGGGTTGCTCTGCAGGTCGCCATCAAACGGGCCAAGACCCAGGCATGGAAGGAGCTCCTCCAGACCCTTGATGACGATCCATGGGGGCGCCCATATAAGGTGGTGCTGAATAAGCTCCGCCCGTGGGCGCCCCCCGTCACCGAGGGTCTTGACCCCCGGCTGCTGGAGGACGTGGTCAATACACTCTTCCCAATTGGGGAGAGGGGACCGCGTCCTCCGGCGGCGGCGGCTGTCCCAGTGGAGTGGACGGCCGAGCTGGGGGTCACGCAGGAGGAGCTGGCAGCGGCCATCAGACGGCTCGGGGTTCGTAACACGGCCCCGGGTCCGGATGGTGTGCCCGGCCGGGTTTGGGTCTTGACCCAGGGCGTCCTTGGGGCCGACCTCAGGCGGTTGTTCGACCGCTGCCTGAGGGACGGGCGATTCCCCCCCAGTTGGAAGGTGGCGAGGATGGTCCTCCTCCGGAAGGAGGGTCGGCCCGCGGAGTCTCCCTCCGCATACCGGCCCATTTGTCTCCTCGACGAGGTGGGCAAGCTCTTCGAGCGTGTGATTGCTGCCCGCCTCGTCGAGCACCTGTCGCGGGGTGATCCCGGTCTGGCCGACTGCCAGTTCGGTTTCCGGGGGGGCCGATCGACTATCGACGCGATAGGTCGTGTGAGGGCCCTCTCGGAGGCGGCCGTCTCCCGGGGAGGGGTGGCATTGGCAATATCCTTCGATATTGCCAATGCTTTTAACACCCTCCCCTGGGAAGAGATAAGGAGGGAACTCGAATATCATCGAGTCCCCCCTTGTCTCAGGGCGGTCGTCGGGGATTATCTCCGCGGCAGGTGGATCGAGTATCCTGCCGGGATGGAGATATGCGGAGGGAGGTGTACTGCGGTGTTCCGCAGGGGTCGGTCCTCGGGCCACTCCTGTGGAACATCGCGTACGACTCGGTGTTGCGGGCCGGCCTCCCCGACGGCGTCAGCACGGTGTGTTATGCGGATGACACACTGGTGCTGGCCGTCGGGGCGCACTGGGGGAGGGCCATGCGTCGCGCGGAGGAGGGGTCGCAACGCGTCGTCGACCGGATCAGGGGGATGGGGATGACGGTGGCGGTCCATAAGACCGAGGTGGTTGCGTTTCATTCACCTCGGCAGGATCCGCCACCCCCTCTGATCCGGGTGGGTGGGGCTGACATCGAGGTGAAGCCCCAGATCAGATATCTAGGGCTGATCCTCGATAGCCACTGGCGTTTCGAGGAGCATTTCCGCTGCCTGGTCCCCCGGTTGGAAAGGATGGTTGCGGCTCTGGGCCGGATCCTGCCCAACCTGGGGGGCCCGGCGGGCCGAGTTCGTCGCCTCTATGTGGCAATGGTCCAGTCGGTGGCCCTATACGGGGCCCCCGTCTGGGCGGACGATCTGGCTGCCTCCCGGCGCAGCATGACTATGCTGCGTCGGGTGCAGAGGCGCATGGCGCTCAGGGTCGTCCGCGGGTATCGGACCATGTCACATGAGGCGGCGACGGTTCTAGCGGGGATGCCGCCCATGGACCTGCTCGCGCGGTCGCACGCGGTGATGTACCGGCACCGCGTCGACCGTCGCGCGGGGGTGGGGGCGGTCCCGGGCGGGCAGGAACCTGCTTGGGGCGATTTGAAGCGCCAGGCCCGGCACTCCGTGTTGCTCGCGTGGCAGGAGCGGCTGGCTCTGCCAACCGCGGGGCACCGGACTGTCGGGGCTGTTCGGCCACTCCTGAAGGAGTGGCTGGACAGAGGCCATGGCAGCCTCACCTACCGGCTGGCACAGGTATTTTCCGGGCATGGCAGCTTCGGAAGATACCTGTGCCGGATAGGGAAGGAGCCGACGGCGCGTTGCTGCCACTGCGACGCTGAGCAGGACACGGCGGATCATACCCTGGAGGTATGCCCCGCGTGGGAGGGGGAGCGCCGTGTCCTGGTCGGCGTCGTCGGGCGGGATGTCTCGCTGCCGGGCGTGGTGCGCGCCATGCTCGGCAGCGAGGAGAAGTGGAGGGCCGTGGCCTCCTTCTGCGAGAACGTAATGTTGCAGAAGGAGGCCGCGGGGAGGGAGCGCGAGCTTCAGCGCGCCGCTGAAGCTCGCGCTCGTGCGGTGGCCCGAGGTCGTCGCCCGGTCGCGAGGCGTCGCGGGCGGCCGCCTCGGCGTGGCGGATGACCTAGGCTGGGAGGGGGGTCCTGAGGGGACCCTCCTCCCGCCAGGCGGCGCCGGGTCGAACCGGTTGGGGGTAGGAGTGCCTCCCCCTACCGGTCCGACGCAAGGGGTGGCACCCTCGGCGGTCTGGTGCGGCCATGAACGCCCGGCCGCCGAGGGGTGGAAACGGGGTCGCGGGCGGGTGCGAGTTGGGGCTCGCAGCCGCCACTAAACGCGGCCCCGGGACGGATAGCGGCGGGATGGAGTGGCCCCGTCCCGCCGCTATGAGGCAGTGTGTCTACTGGGGGGACCGATTGTCCCCCCGGGGGATGGGCGCGAAAGCGCGGGCACGGGGAGGATACCGGAAGAATGCTTCGAGCGATTCCCGGTATGTGAACAAGTATGTGAACAATGCGAAAGTATGAGTCTGATGAGGGCAAATCCCAGGCCTAACCTAGACCTAACCTGCGTTATCATCTAAAATATTGATCGAAACCAGGTTTAATTGACTGTTTCAGTGTGGTACCACATTACTACGTGATCCAAACCAGTGAAATCACTGAATCTGGCCCACACGTTTGAGAAATATGCGAAAGTATGAGCCTGATGAGAGCAAATCCGAGACCTAACCTAGACCTAACTTGCGTTATCCTCTAAAATATTGACCGAGACTAGGTTTCATGGACTGTTTCAGTGTGGTACCACATTACCACTTGATTCAAACCAGAAAAAACCCAGGATCTGTACAACAAGTATGTGAAAAATGCGAAAGTATGAGTCTGGTCCGTCAGGGGCTGCCAGCCTTTCAGCTGCAGTACGGGGCGTAGCGACCCCGAGGTACCTGATGCTAATCATACCGTAAACCTCCTGTTGGGCGTCGCAACGACCCATTCACAACTCCAGTTTTGGTTTTGTGAATGGTACGTGACGGCAGGAGGAACGGGGGTCTTGGCTTAACCGCCTGGGCCACGAGTATGGCGACTCTATAAAATCGCCCTCCAATCCTAAGCTATGGTGCGCGGCGATGGGATGCGTGGTTGGGGGAGAAGGCCCAATCCCAAGCGACCACGTCCGGGGAACCTGCCGAACCCCCGGAGTATTAGGCTTCCCCAGGTAAGGCGGCTCTGCCTGGGGTGACCTCCATTCCGACCACACTCGTGGGAACAGATATGGAGAATAATCAAGGACCAACTAACTGGACGGACAACATTGATAACGGACTGGCACACGAATCGGCAATCGGCAACGGAACAAATGGACCACATCCTGGTGGGGTGAGACCCACGGTCAGGAGTGTGGTGGTGGTTAATCCCCCGCTGGGGATCCACCGTGAAAGTGAGGTGCACCTCCTTAGGGCCAAAACCAGCCCAGTGGTCAGCCTGGAGCGGCTGAATGTCACGGAATGGTGCAAGAGTGCATCAGGGCATCATGCGACCGGTGAGGAGTCACCTCCCTGCAAGAGGCATGTTGCCGTGGGCACGCAGTCCACGGCGGGTGTTACAGCCCAAACAGGAGAGGTGGCGACGGCATTTGTCGAAGAGGATCCTGGCGTCCTCGACGACGATTCCCAGGCCAACGACGAGTGGGCGCCGCCCAATTCTAACGGCGCTGACGAGGTGGAAACCGCCGACTCACGCGATGAGTACGGTGTGGTGTATGAGCCCGGGAAGAGAAAAAGGAGGGGTCCTACGGCTGGAAGACCTAGGGGCATTTTTGTGGACCCAAAGAAGCTGGGTCCCGGGATGAAGGCCCTGCCGAAACAGGGAGACCTCCGCAATATAGCGGAGGTGATGAATTTGGACGAGCTCCTGGGCCGGCTCAAGGAGCAGCTCGAGTCCGTCGTCAGGGTGGCAGACACCGCAAGCCACCTCAAGACGACGGATATCCGCAGGCTCCGCTTGGCTGCTCGGGTGGCCATGGTCAGCGCCGAAGAGCTTTACGGCAGAGCTGACCGTGCCGAAACCCCGAATAGGCCGGCCCAGGAGGTAGTCATTCGCAACGGCGAATGGGAGAGGAGGGCCAAGGCCCTCGAGAAGAGGCTGGAGGTGGCCGATTCCACCGCCACCACCCTGTCGGAAACCGTCAGGGTTAAAGATAGGGAGCTGGAGCACCTCAGGCGGGAAGTGGGCCGCCTGAGGTACAAACAGGAGCATCGGAAGCTCCAGAGAGCAGGGCAGGAGCTGGCTGACGAGACGCCACCGGACTATCAGCTGCCCTGTGTCCCTCGACCGCGGCGGAGGGACCTCATCCCGTCTACCTTTGACGGGGGAGACGTCGGGATGGAGATTGACGCGGCGGTTCCTGGACCGTCGACCGCAGATGGGACCGCCACCCCTGAGAAGGAGAGCCCCGCGTCCGGAAGCCCTTTAATGGTCATGTTGACCGAGATAGTCAAAAGGGTTTCCGAGATGGCGGGGCACATGTCGGCCGTCGAGGATCGGGTAGAGGCCCGTCTGGAAGCAGTCTGGCGGGCAGTGTCCCGCCCGCCGCTGGGAAGGGATTCATTGGCCTCTGCTTCATCAGCGGTCTTGGCCCCGGCCCGACAGAGCTCGTCCAAGGGAGCTAAGCCTGCGGGGATGAATATGCCGAAAGAGAAGGTGAAGGCGGCAAAACCGAGGGGCGCGTCTGCCTCTCTGCAAACGCCCGCCGCACCACCGAAGCCATCCCCGGGAAATAGAGGAGCCAACAATGCTCAAAGTGGCGCATCAGCGGATGTCGTGACGATGCCCCCCGACCCGATTCCCAGGGCGCCTAAGAAGGACGCCACGGCAAAGCCCACCCACGCACCCACCAGCGAAGGACAGGGTACCTGGGCTGAGGTTGTTAAACGTGGCAAGAAGAAGGCATGTGGAAAGGGGGCGACTCCTGTCGCACCCACCGCCAAGGCAGGAAAATCCTCGGCGGCAAGTCGGCCAGCCGCCAATACAGCAGCCGGCAGCAGGAAGAAGGGCGGTGCCCAGACTGCGGCGGTCAAATTGCCGAGGCTGCCTAAAAAGGCAGCAGTCTCGGTGACCGCCGCCGCTGGACGCGAAGGAGAACTGGGCCCCCTCCTCAACAGGGTGATGCCGGGTATCTGTAAGGATCTCAGGATCACCGGGATGCAGTCCACCAGATCGGTCACCGGGGCGCTCCTGTTAGCGATCCCCGGTGAGAAAGGGAAGGAGAAAGCGACCGCTCTGCGGGCGCGTCTAGAGGGGGCCCTCCAGGTCGAGGGTGTTCGGGTGGCTTGCCCCCAGAAACAGGCCGCGATGCGTATTTCCGGCCTGTCGGAGGCAGCCACCCAGCAGGCTGTTCGGGAGGCCCTTGCCACAGCCGGGGGTTGCGGCGCTGCGGAGGTCAATATTGGTGACCTCCGCCGGGACAGCTCAGGCATGTTTACTGCCTGGGCCCGCTGTCCCCTACGCGCCGCAACTAAACTCGCGAAGTCCGGCCGATTGATGGTCGGCTTCTTCGAGGCCCGGCTGGCGGTGCTCGCCGCGAGGCCGCTGCAGTGTCACCGCTGCCTAGAGTTCGGCCATGTCCGGCAGCGGTGCACCAGCACAGTTGATCGCAGCGGCCTCTGCTACCGCTGCGGAGGGGCTTCCCACACCGCAAGGGAGTGCACGGCCGCCCCTAAATGCCCCCTTTGTGTGGGCTTGGGGCGGCCAGCGGATCACCGCATGGGTGGGGCGGCGTGCCGTCCCCCCAAGCGGAAGGGGAAGAAAGCGAAGGGGGCGGGTGTGCCCCCATCCACGGTGCCGGCTGGTGTTGAGCCGGCACCGCTGCCCGTCGCGATGGAGGTTCAGGGGGCGGCTTGTTCCTAGCCGTCCCCTGCTGTGGTGTCGGGGACTATTCCCGCCCCAGCATCTGTCGCGGCGGCAGTGAAAGTGGTGGGGTGTAAACCTGCACCGCCCCCAGCGACGGAGATGATGGAGGTGGATGTGGCGCCTTGCGACTCGGCGCCCTCCACCTCCACGATATCGCATTGTGATTTGCTTGGTGGGGGAGCAGCAGTGCCCCCACCGCAAGAGGCAACCCAGTCGCCGTGCGGGTCAGAGCCCCTTAGTCGGGGGGTGATGGCCTCGTACGGCGGCAAAGATCCGGGGCGCGCAGCGGTGCCCCCAAACACTGGAAGGGGAGGCCTGGAGGAGGCCGCGGGTGAGACCCGATAATGTCTCAACGCCTCCTCCAGGTCAATTTGAACCACTGCCGGGGGGCTCAGGATCTCATGCTCCAAACCCTCCGGCAGTGGAACATTGGGATGGCCGTGATCGCCGAGCCCTATCGTGTCCCCAAACACCCAGCTTGGGTGGGGGACCTTAACGGTGTCTCGGCGATCACTTGGCAGTACGGACGCGGCACGCTGCCGTGCTCCGTTGTGGGAAGGGGCCGCGGTTTTGTGGCGGTTAAGTGGGGGGAACTGGTGGTTGCCGGGTGTTATGCGTCGCCCGCAATGGGCCTCAGCGCTTTTGAGGCGTACCTCGACGAGGTGGGGAGATGCATCGCCCCACATCTCGCCAGTGGGGTACTCGTCCTGGGTGATTTTAATGCCCACGCTGTAGCGTGGGGCTGCCCCAGGACGACCGTGAAGGGCGACGCGATGCTCGAATGGGCGGCGGGTCACGGCCTCGTAGTTTTGAATGAAGGGGCCGTGAGCACGTGCGTGCACGCGCGGGGCGAGTCGATCGTCGACATATCGTTGGCGAGCCCCGCCATAGCGCGCCGTGTGTCCGACTGGAGGGCCACGTTAAGCGACCACCTCTACATTACGTTTTCCGTATCCGCGACCCCCGGCTTAAATGGACCCCGCCTCCCGGGCAGGGAAGCACACCCGGCGCCACGCTGGTCCGCCAAGAGGCTGGACCCGGACGCCCTTGCGATGGCAGCCTCCGTTGTGGCATGGCAGGAGATGCCACGCCGGACACTCGGCAATCCATCTGCCGGGGTGCGTTGGTTCCGGGAGACTATGACGTCGTTGTGTGACGCAGTCATGCCCCGGGCCACCGCCCCGAGCCGTGGGGGGTCCGTGTACTGGTGGTCGGGCGAGATCGAGGATTTACGCACTCGGTGCGTTGTCGCCCGACGCCGGTACACCCGCGCCAGGAGACGGCGCGGGGCGACGGAGGCAGAGGTGGTGGGGTTGCGCGGGGAATTTTCCCTGGCGCGAAGAACCCTCCGCCGGGCCATCGCGACCGCGAAAGCCCAGGCATGGACGGAGCTCCTCGGCTCTCTGGATGCAAACCCATGGGGGCGCCCTTATCATATGGTCGTAGGGAAGATGCGATCATGGGCGCCCCCGATCACAGAGAGTCTCGACCCCCAGCTGCTCGGGGAAACTATGCGCGTCCTCTTCCCCGTTGGGGGAGAGGCGTTCCTGCATCCCCCCGAGCCACAGCCGGATCACCCGCCTTGGTGGTCCGACGAACTGGGGGTCTCCGAGGAGGAGCTAGCTAGGGCCGTCCGGAGAATGGCTGCCAAGAAGACGGCGCCAGGACCGGACGGCATACCTGGCAGGGCCTGGGCAGTAGCGGTGGGCGTTCTGGGGGCCGGGCTGATAAGCGTCTTTGACGCGTGCCTGCGGACCGGTCAGTTCCCCCCCATTTGGAAGGTGGCGAGGTTGGTCCTCCTCCACAAGCCGGGGAAGCCCGCGGATTCTCCATCTGCGTTCCGACCCATATGTCTTTTGGACGAGGCTGGAAAGCTCCTCGAGCCGGTCATAGTATCCCGTCTCGAGGGGCACCTGTCCCGCGTCGGCTCTGATCTGGCCGACCGACAGTTCGGCTTTCGCCGGGGCCGCTCCACAGTCGACGCCATAGCGACAGTGCGGACCCTGGCGGAATCGGCAATCTCCCGGGGGGGTGTGGCGTTGGCAGTCTCATTAGACATTGCCAACGCCTTCAATACCGTCTCCTGGGGGGCGATAGGTCGGGCACTCCAGTACCACCGGGTGCCCGCCTATCTATGCCGACTGATCGGGGATTATCTGCGGGGCAGGGTAGTCCAATATTCGGGTCGGAACGGGATGGAGCAGAGAGCGGTGCACCGCGGAGTTCCGCAGGGGTCGGTCCTCGGGCCGCTCCTGTGGAACTTGGCCTATGACGCGGTGCTGCGGGCGGACCTTCCCGTCGGCGTGTCGTTGGTTTGTTATGCCGACGACACCCTGGTGATAGCCGGCGGGGATACGTGGAGGAGGGCCGTGGCCCTCGCGGAGGAAGGGACGGCACTAGTCGTTGCCGAAGTAGAGCGTCTGGGGTTGCGCGTGGCACCCCAGAAGACCGAGGCCATCTGGCTGTGTAATGTCAGTGGTCGCGGGGTGCCGCGCCAGGCGTCTCTACGGGTGGGTCGAGCCCAAGTCGGGGTGGGTCGCCGGATGAAGTATCTGGGTCTCACCCTCGACAGCTACTGGCGCTTCGGGCATCATTTGGAAGGGTTGGGTCCCCGTATCGAGAGGGCAGCGGCCGCGTTAGGCCGCATAATGCCTAATCTCGGGGGGCCCAACATGGCGGCACGGCGGCTATATTTGGGAGTCGTCCGGTCCATGGCGCTTTATGGCGCGCCTATATGGGCCGGCGGTCTGATGACAAATCGGCGGGGTGCATTTGTACTCCGCCGGTTATAGAGGTTGGTGGCCATCAGAGTCGTGCAGGGTTATCGCACGATCTCCTACACAGCCGCCACCTTGCTGGCGGGTTCCGCACCGTTTCACCTGCTGGCGAAAATGGATGCAGAGGTCTATCAAAGCCTCTGCGACCTTCGTCAGCGGGGCGCGGATCCGCACGGCGAGGAGGCCGCTAGGGCCCGAAGCCAGGTGCGGCGACGCGCCTATAGTCGGTGGCTGGTCTGGTTATCGAAGCCAGACCAGCGGGATGATCGCGTCGCCGCGGCGGTCCGCCCAGTGTTTTATGCCTGGGTGGGCCGTAGCTGGGGTACGCCCACCTACCGCCTGACACAGGTACTGACCGGACACGGTTGCTTCGGTCGGTACCTGCATCGGATAGGGCGGGAGGCGACGGCTGCGTGCCATCATTGCAGGGGAAGGGAGGACACCGCGCAGCACACGTTGGAGTTTTGTCCGGCGTGGGCAGCTCAGCGCGGTGTCCTCGTTGGAGTAGTTGGAGCTGACCTCTCGCTGCCGGCCGTCATACGTGCAATGGTCGGCAGCGAGGAGGCGTGGGCGGCCATGGCCTTGTTTTGTGAAGAGGTCATGGCCGCCAAGGAGGACGCCGAAAGGGCGCATGAGGAGGTTGGGGGCAGGCGGCGACGCCGACCGTAAGACCCTCCACCGCTCCCCGTGACAGGGGGAGTGCGATGGGGTCGGTGATGGTGTTTGTGGTGCGAGGTGAGGGACTTTATTCCCTCATTCCCCCTCGCACCCAGTTCATCACCGGACCGGGGGCCCGTGGCAGGGGCCCCGTCCAGCGGGGGCGGCAGTGTTAGCCGGCCCCGCAGCCGTGGTCGCGATCGGGTGGAGGCCCGATCAGTTTGCCCCCCATTGGGGGAGGAGGATCACTTCTCCTCCCCCGGGAAGGGCCCGTAGTAGGGCGTTGCGCCAACGGGGAGAGTCACGGTAGTATCGCTAGTTTGGTTCCCGTGACTCTCCCCAGATAAAGGGCGCAGGCGGTCACCGTGGTGTTTTAGCCGGTAAGAGTCCGGCACTACCCCGGCCTCCCCCCCAGGGAGCCGGGGTGTCCATGAGGATTTCACCACGTTAAAAAAAAAAAAAAAAAAAAAGGTCTGGGATTTGCCCTCATCAGGCTCATACTTTCACATTTTTCGCATACTTCTTGAACAGATCCTGGGTTTTTCCTGGTTTCGATCACGTAGCTATGTGGTACCACTCTGAAACAGTCAATCAAACCTGGTTTCGATCAATATTTTTGAGGATAACGCATGTTAGGTCTAGGTTAGGCCTGGGATTTTCCCTCATCAGACTCATACTTTCGCATTCTTCACATACTTGTTGAACAGATCCTGGGTTTCTTCTGGTTTGGATCACGTAGTAATGTGGTACCACACTGAAACAGTCAATTAAACCTGGTTTCGATCAATATTTTAGAGGATAACGCAAGTTAGGTCTGGGATAGGTCTGGGATTTGCCCTCATCAGGGTCATATTTTCGTATTTTTCACATACTTGTTGAACAGATCCTGGGATTTTTTCTGGTTTGGATCACGTAGTAATGTGGTACCATCCTGAAACAGTCAATTAAACCTTGTCTTGATAAATATTTTAGAGGATAACGCGTGTTAGGTCTGGGTTAGGTCTAGGATTTGCCCTCATCAGGCTCATACTTTCGCATATTTCTCATACTTGTTGGCTAGATCCTGGGCTTTTTCAGGATTGGATCATGTAGTAATGTGGTACCACACTGAAAGTGTCATTTAAACGTGGTTTCCGTCAATATTTTAGACGATAACACATGTTAGGTCTAGGTTAGGTCTAGGATTTGCCCTCATCAGTCTCATACTTTCGCATTCTTCACATAATTCTTGAACAGGTCCTGGCTTTTTTCTGGTTTCGATAACGGAGTAATGTGGTACCACACTGAGACAGTCCAGTAAACCTGGTTTCGATCAATATTTTAGTGGATAATGCATCTTACGTCTAGGTCAGGTCTGGGATTTGCTCTCACCAGGGTCATACTTTCGCAGTTGTAACATACATGTCGACCTGATCGAGGGTTTTTTCTGCTTTGGATCACGTAGTAAAGTGGTACCACACTGAAACAGTCCATTAAATCTGGTTTCGATCAATATTATTGAGGATAACTCATGTTAGGTCTAGGATAGGCCTGGGATTTGCCCTCATCAGGGTCATACTTTCGTATTGCTCACATACTTCTTGAACAGGTCCTGGCTTTTTTCTGGTTTCGATAACGGAGTAATGTGGTACCACACTGAGACAGTCCAGTAAACCTGGTTTCGATCAATATTTTAGTGGATAATGCATCTTACGTCTAGGTTAGGTCTGGGATTTGCTCTCACCAGGGTCATACTTTCGCAGTTGTAACATACATGTCGACCTGATCGAGGGTTTTTTCTGCTTTGGATCACGTAGTAAAGTGGTACCACACTGAAACAGTCCATTAAATCTGGTTTCGATCAATATTATTGAGGATAACTCATGTTAGGTCTAGGATAGGCCTGGGATTTGCCCTCATCAGTCTCATACTTTCGCATTCTTCACATACTTGTTGGACAGATCCAAGGTTTTTTTTGGTTTGAATCACGTAGTAATTTGGTACCACACTGAAACTGACAATTAAACCTGGTTTCCGTCAATATTTTACAAGATAACACATGTTAGATCTAGGTTAGGTCTAGGATTTGCCCTCATCAGTCTCATACTTTCGCATTCTTCACATACTTCTTGAACAGATTCTGGGTTTTTTCTGGTTTGGATCACGTAGTAATGTGGTAACACACTGAAACAGTCGATTAAGCCTGGTTTCCGTCAATATTTTAGAGGATAACACATGTTAGGTCTAGGTTAGGTCTGGGATTTTCCCTCATCAGTCTCATACTTTCGCATTCTTCACATACTTCTTGAACAGATTCTGGCTTTTTTCTGGTTTCGATAACGGAGTAATGTGGTACCACACTGAGACAGTCCAGTAAACCTGGTTTCGATCAATATTTTAGTGGATAATGCATCTTACGACTAGGTTAGGTCTGGGATTTGCTCTCACCAGGGTCATACTTTCGCAGTTGTAACGTACATGTCGACCTGATCGAGGGTTTTTTCTGGTTTGGATCACGTAGTAATGTGGTACCACACTGAAACTGTCAATTAAACCTGGTTTCCGTCAATATTTTAGAGGATAACGCAAGTTAGGTCTGGGATAGGTCTGGGATTTGCCCTCGTCAGAGCCATACTTTCGCAGTTTTAACATACATGTTGCCCTGATCGAGGGATTTTTCTGCTTTGGATCACGTAGTAATGTGGTACCACACTGAAACAGTCAATTAAACCTGGTTTCGATTAATATTTTAGAGGATAACACACGTTAGGTCTAGGTTAAGTCTGGGATTTGCCCTCATCAGGGTCATACTTCCGCAGTTTTAACATACATGTTGACCTGATCGAGTGTTTTTTCTGCATTGGATCACATAGTAAAGTGGTACCACACTAAAACAGTACATTAAAACTGGATTCGATCAATATTTTAGAGGATAACGCATATTAGGTCTAGGTTAGGTCTGGGATTTGCTCTCATCAGGCTCGTACTATCGCATATTTCTCATACTTGTTGGCTAGATCCTGGGCTTTTTCTGGTTTGGATCACGTAGTAATGTGGTACCACACTGAAACTGTCAATTAAACCTGGTTTCCGTCAATATTTTAGAGGATAACGCATATTAGGTCTAGGTTAGGCCTGGGATTTTCCCTCATCAGACTCATACTTTCGCATTCCTCACATACTTGAACAGATCCCTGGCTTTTTCTGATTTGAATCACGTATTAATGTGGTCCCACACTGAAACAGTCCATTAAACCTTGTTTCGATCAATATTTTTGAGGATAACGCATGTTAGGTCTAGGTTAGGCCTAGGATTTTCTCTCATCAGACTCATACTTTCGCATTCTTCACATACTTGTTGAACAGATCCTGGGTTTTTTCTGGTTTGCATCACGTAGTAATGTGGTATCACACTGATACAGTCCATGAAACCTGGTTTCGATCAATATTTGAGAGGATAACGCATGTTATGTCTGGGCTAGGTCTAGGATTTGCCCTCATCAGGCTCATACTTTCGCATATTTCTCATACTCGTTGGCTAGATCCTGGGCTTTTTCTGGATTGGATGACGTAGTAATGTGGTGCCACACTGGAACTGTCAATTAAACCTGGTTTCCGTCAATATTTTAGAGGATTACACATGTTAGGTCTAGGTTAGGTCTAGGATTTGCCCTCCGCTGTCTCATACTTTCGAATTCTTCACACACTTCTTGAACAGATTCTGGGTTTTTTCTGGTTTCGATCACGTAGTAATGTGGTACCACACTGAAACAGATCATTAAACCTTGTTTCGATTAATATTTTAGTGGTTAACACATGTTAGGTCAAGGTTAGGTCTGGGACTTGCCCTCATCAGAGTCATACTTTCGCAGTTTTAACATACATGTCGACCTGATCGGGGGTTTTTCTGCTTTGGATCACGTAGTAAAGTGGTACCACACTGAAACAGCCAATTAAACCTGGTTTCCGTCAATATTTTAGAGGATAACACATGTTAGGTCTAGCTTAGGCCAGGGATTTGCCCTCATCAGTCTCATACTTTCGCATTCTCCACATACTTCTTGAACAGATCCTGGGTTTTGTCTGGTTTGGATCACGTAGTAATGTGGTACCACACTGAAACAGTCCATTAAACCTGATTTCGATAAATATTTTAGAGGATAACGCGTGTTAGGTCTGGGTTAGGTCTAGGATTTGCCCTCATCAGGCTCATACTTTCGCATTCTTCACATAATTCTTGAACAGATCCTGGGTTTTTTCTTGTTTCGATCACGTAGTAATGCGGTACCACACTGAAACAGACCAATAAACCTGGATTCGATTAATATTTTAGAGGATGACGCACGTTAGGACTAGGTTAGGCCAGGAATTTTCCCTCATCAGACTCGTACTTTCGCATTCTTCACATACTTGTTGAACGGATCCTGGGTTTCTTATGGATTGGATCACGTAGTAATGTGTTACCGCACCGAAACAGTCAATTAAACCTGGTTTCGATCAATATTTTAGAGGATAACGCAAGTCAGGTCTGGGATAGGTCTGGGATTTGCCCTCATCAGGGTCATATTTTCGTATTTTTCACATACTTGTTGAACAGATCCTGGGATTTTTTCTGGTTTGGATCACGTAGTAATGTGGTACCACACTGAAACAGTCAATTAAACCTGGTATTGATAAATATTTTAGAGGATAACGCGTGTTAGGTCTGGGTTAGGTCTAGGATTTGCCCTCATCAGGCTCATTCTTTCGCATATTTCTCATACTTGTTGGCCAGATTCTGGGCTTTTTCTGGTTTGGATCACGTAGTAAAGTAGTATCACACTGAAACAGTCAATTAAACCTGGTTTCGATCAATATTTTGGAGAATAACGCATATTAGGTCTAGGTTAGGTCTGGGATTTGCTCTCATCAGGCTCGCAATTTCGTATATTTCTCATACTTGATGGCCAGCTTCTGGGCTTCTTCTGGTTTGGATGACGTAGTAATGTGGTACCACACTGAAACTGTCAATTAAACCTGGTTTCCGTCAATATTTTAGAGGATAACGCAAGTTAGGTCTGGGATAGGTCTGGGATTTGCCCTCATCAGAGCCATACTTTCGCAGTTTTAACATACATGTTGCCCTGATCGAGGGATTTTTCTGCTTTGGATCACGTAGTAATGTGGTACCACACTGAAACAGTCAATTAAACCTGGTTTCGATGAATATTTTAGAGGGTAACGCAAGTTAGGTCTGGGTTAGGTCTGGGATTTGCCCTCATCAGGCTCATACTTTTGCATTCTTCACGTACTTCTTGAACAGATCCTGGGTTTTTTCTGGTTTCGATCACGTAGTAGTGTGGTACCACTCTGAATCAGTCAATTAAACCTGGTTTCGATCACTATTTTAGAGGATAACGCATGTTAGGTCTGGGCTAGGTCTAGGATTTGCCCCATCAGGCTCATACTTCCGCGTTTTTCACATACTTGTTGAACAGATCCAGGGTTTTTTCTGGTTTGGATCACGTAGTAATGTGGTAACACACTGAAACAGTCGATTAAGCCTGGTTTCCGTCAATATTTTAGAGGATAACACATGTTAGGTCTAGGTTAGGTCTGGGATTTTCCCTCATCAGGGTCATACTTTCGTATTGCTCACATACTTCTTGAACAGGTCCTGGCTTTTTTCTGGTTTCGATAACGGAGTAATGTGGTACCACACTGAGACAGTCCAGTAAACCTGGTTTCGATCAATATTTTAGTGGATAATGCATCTTACGTCTAGGTTAGGTCTGGGATTTGCTCTCACCAGGGTCATACTTTCGCAGTTGTAACATACATGTCGACCTGATCGAGGGTTTTTTCTGCTTTGGATCACGTAGTAAAGTGGTACCACACTGAAACAGTCCATTAAATCTGGTTTCGATCAATATTATTGTGGATAACTCATGTTATGTCTAGGATAGGCCTGGGATTTGCCCTCATCAGTCTCATACTTTCGCATTCTTCACATACTTGTTGGACAGATCCAGGGTTTTTTTTGGTTTGGATCACGTAGTAATTTGGTACCACACTGAAACTGACAATTAAACCTGGTTTCCGTCAATATTTTACAAGATAACACATGTTAGGTCTAGGTTAGGTCTAGGATTTGCCCTCATCAGTCTCATACTTTCGCATTCTTCACATACTTCTTGAACAGATTCTGGGTTTTTTCTGGTTTCGATCACGTAGTAATGTGGTAGCACACTGAAACAGTCGATTAAACCTGGTTTCGATTAATATTTTAGAGGATAACACACGTTAGGTCTAGGTTAAGTCTGGGATTTGCCCTCATCAGCGTCATACTTCCGCAGTTTTAACATACATGTTGACCTGATCGAGTGTTTTTTCTGCATTGGATCACATAGTAAAGTGGTACCACACTAAAACAGTACATTAAAACTGGATTCGATCAATATTTTAGAGGATAACGCATATTAGGTCTAGGTTAGGTCTGGGATTTGCTCTCATCAGGGTCGTACTATCGCATATTTCTCATACTTGTTGGCTAGATCCTAGGCTTTTTCTGGTTTGGATCACGTAGTAATGTGGTACCACACTGAAACTGTCAATTAAACCTGGTTTCCGTCAATATTTTAGAGGATAACGCATATTAGGTCTAGGTTAGGCCTGGGATTTTCCCTCATCAGACTCATACTTTCGCATTCCTCACATACTTGAACAGATCCCTGGCTTTTTCTGATTTGAATCACGTATTAATGTGGTCCCACACTGAAACAGTCCATTAAACCTTGTTTCGATCAATATTTTTGAGGATAACGCATGTTAGGTCTAGGTTAGGCCTAGGATTTTCTCTCATCAGACTCATACTTTCGCATTCTTCACATACTTGTTGAACAGATCCTGGGTTTTTTCTGGTTTGCATCACGTAGTAATGTGGTATCACACTGATACAGTCCATGAAACCTGGTTTCGATCAATATTTGAGAGGATAACGCATGTTATGTCTGGGCTAGGTCTAGGATTTGCCCTCATCAGGCTCATACTTTCGCATATTTCTCATACTCGTTGGCTAGATCCTGGGCTTTTTCTGGATTGGATGACGTAGTAATGTGGTGCCACACTGAAACTGTCAATTAAACCTGGTTTCCGTCAATATTTTAGAGGATTACACATGTTAGGTCTAGGTTAGGTCTAGGATTTGCCCTCCGCTGTCTCATACTTTCGAATTCTTCACACACTTCTTGAACAGATTCTGGGTTTTTTCTGGTTTCGATCACGTAGTAATGTGGTACCACACTGAAACAGATCATTAAACCTTGTTTCGATTAATATTTTAGTGGTTAACACATGTTAGGTCAAGGTTAGGTCTGGGACTTGCCCTCATCAGAGTCATACTTTCGCAGTTTTAACATACATGTCGACCTGATCGGGGGTTTTTCTGCTTTGGATCACGTAGTAAAGTGGTACCACACTGAAACAGTCAATTAAACCTGGTTTCGATCAATATTTTAGAGGATAACGCAAGTCAGGTCTGGGATAGGTCTGGGATTTGCCCTCATCAGGGTCATATTTTCGTATTTTTCACATACTTGTTGAACAGATCCTGGGATTTTTTCTGGTTTGGATCACGTAGTAATGTGGTACCACACTGAAACAGTCAATTAAACCTGGTATTGATAAATATTTTAGAGGATAACGCGTGTTAGGTCTGGGTTAGGTCTGGGATTTGCTCTCATCAGGCTCGCAATTTCGTATATTTCTCATACTTGATGGCCAGCTTCTGGGCTTCTTCTGGTTTGGATGACGTAGTAATGTGGTACCACACTAAAACAGTCAATTAAACCTGGTCTTGATAAATATTTTAGAGGATAACGCGTGTTAGGTCTGGGTTAGGTCCAGGATTTGCCCTCATCAGGCTCATTCTTTCGCATATTTCTCATACTTGTTGGCCAGATCCTTGGCTTCCACTGGTTTGGATCACGTAGTAATGTGGTACCACACTGAAAGCGTCAATTAAACCTGGTCTTGATAAATATTTTAGAGGATAACGCGTGTTGGGTCTGGGTTAGGTCTAGGATTTGCCCTCATCAGGCTCATACTTTCGCATATTTCTCATACTTGTTGGCTAGATCCTGGGCTTTTTCTGGTTTGGATCACGTAGAAATGTGGTACCACACTGAAACCGTCAATTAATCCTGGTTACGATCAATATTTTAGAGGACAACGCACGTTAGGACTAGGTTAGGCCAGGAATTTTCCCTCATCAGACTCATACTTTCGCATTCTTCACATACTTGTTGAAGAAATCCTGAGCTTCTTCTGGATTGGATCACGTAGTAATGTGGTACCACACTGAATCAGTCCATTCAACCTAGTTTCGATCAATATTTTAGAGAATAATTCATGTTAGGTCTAGGTGTGGTCTGGGATTTGCTCTCATCAGGCTCGTACTTTCGCATTCTTCACATACTTGTTGAACAGATCCGGGGTTTTTTTCTGGTTTGGATCACGTAGTAATGTGGTACCACACTGAAACAGTCGATTAAACCTGGTTTCGATCAATATTTTTGAGGATAACGCATGTTAGGTCTAGGTTAGGCCTGGGATTTTCTCTCATCAGGGTCATATTTTCGTATTTTTCACATACTTGTTGAACAGATCCTGGGATTTTTTCTGGTTTGGATCACGTAGTATTGTGGTACCACACTGAAACAGTCAATTAAACCTGGTTTCGATCAATACTTTAGAGGATAACGCAAGTTGGGTCTGGGATAGGTCTGGATTTGCCCTCATCAGGGTCATATTTTCGTATTTTTCTCATACTTGTTGGCTAGATCCTGGGCTTTTTCGGGATTGGATCATGTAGTAATGTGGTACCACACTGAAAGAGTCAATTAAACCTGGTCTTGATAAATATTTTAGAGGATAACGCGTGTTAGGTCTGGGTTAGGTCTAGGATTTGCCCTCATCAGGCTCATACTTTCGCATATTTATCGTACTTGTTGGCTAGATCCTGGGCTTTTTCTGGTTTGGATCATGTAGTAATGTGGTACCACACTGAAACTGTCATTTAAACGTGGTTTCCGTCAATATTTTAGAGGATAACACATGTTAGGTCTAGGTTAGGTCTAGGATTTGCCCTCATCAGTCTCATACTTTCGCATTCTTCACATAATTCTTGAACAGATCCTGGGTTTTTTCTGGTTTGGATCACGTAGTAACGTGGTACCACACTGAAACAGTCAATTAAACCTGATTTCGATCAATATTTTAGAGGATAACGCACGTTAGGTCTGGGTTAGGTCTAGGATTTGCCCTCATCAGGCTCATACTTTCGCGTTTTTCACATACTTGTTGAAGAGATCCTGGACTTTTTCTGGTTTGGATCACGTAGTAATGTGGTACCACACTTAAACAGTCGATTAAACCTGGTTTCGATCAATATTTTTGAGGATAACGCATGTTAGGTCTAGGTTAGGCCTGGGATTTTCCCTCATGAGTCTCATACTTTCGCATTCTTCACATAATTCTTGAACAGATCCTGGGTTTTTTCTGGTTTGGATCACGTAGTAACGTGGTACCACACTGAAACAGTCAATTAAACCTGATTTCGATCAATATTTTAGAGGATAACGCACGTTAGGTCTGGGTTAGGTGTAGGATTTGCCCTCATCAGGCTCATACTTTCGCGTTTTTCACATACTTGTTGAAGAGATCCTGGACTTTTTCTGGTTTGGATCACGTAGTAATGTGGTACCACACTTAAACAGTCGATTAAACCTGGTTTCGATCAATATTTTTGAGGATAACGCATGTTAGGTCTAGGTTAGGCCTGGGATTTTCCCTCATCAGACTCATACTTTCGCATTCTTCACATACTTGTTGAACAGATCCTGGGTTTCTTCTGGTTTGGATCACGTAGTAATGTGGTACCACACTGAAACAGTCAATTAAACCTGGTTTCGATCAATATTTTAGAGGATAACGCAAGTTAGGTCTGGGATAGGTCTGGGATTTGCCCTCATCAGGGTCATATTTTCGTATTTTTCACATACTTGTTGAACAGATCCTGGGATTTTTTCTGGTTTGGATCACGTAGTAATGTGGTACCATCCTGAAACAGTCAATTAAACCTTGTCTTGATAAATATTTTAGAGGATAACGCGTGTTAGGTCTGGGTTAGGTCTAGGATTTGCCCTCATCAGGCTCATACTTTCGCATATTTCTCATACTTGTTGGCTAGATCCTGGGCTTTTTCAGGATTGGATCATGTAGTAATGTGGTACCACACTGAAAGAGTCAATTAAACCTGGTCTTGATAAATATTTTAGAGGATAACGCGTGTTAGGTCTGGGTTAGGTCTAGGATTTGCCCTCATCAGGCTCATACTTTCGCATATTTATCGTACTTGTTGGCTAGATCCTGGGCTTTTTCTGGTTTGGATCATGTAGTAATGTGGTACCACACTGAAACTGTCATTTAAACGTGGTTTCCGTCAATATTTTAGAGGATAACACATGTTAGGTCTAGGTTAGGTCTAGGATTTGCCCTCATCAGTCTCATACTTTCGCATTCTTCACATAATTCTTGAACAGATCCTGGGTTTTTTCTGGTTTGGATCACGTAGTAACGTGGTACCACACTGAAACAGTCAATTAACCCTGATTTCGATCAATATTTTAGAGGATAACGCACGTTAGGTCTGGGTTAGGTCTAGGATTTGCCCTCATCAGGCTCATACTTTCGCGTTTTTCACATACTTGTTGAAGAGATCCTGGACTTTTTCTGGTTTGGATCACGTAGTAATGTGGTACCACACTTAAACAGTCGATTAAACCTGGTTTCGATCAATATTTTTGAGGATAACGCATGTTAGGTCTAGGTTAGGCCTGGGATTTTCCCTCATCAGTCTCATACTTTCGCATTCTTCACATAATTCTTGAACAGATCCTGGGTTTTTTCTGGTTTGGATCACGTAGTAACGTGGTACCACACTGAAACAGTCAATTAAACCTGATTTCGATCAATATTTTAGAGGATAACGCACGTTAGGTCTGGGTTAGGTGTAGGATTTGCCCTCATCAGGCTCATACTTTCGCGTTTTTCACATACTTGTTGAAGAGATCCTGGACTTTTTCTGGTTTGGATCACGTAGTAATGTGGTACCACACTTAAACAGTCGATTAAACCTGGTTTCGATCAATATTTTTGAGGATAACGCATGTTAGGTCTAGGTTAGGCCTGGGATTTTCCCTCATCAGACTCATACTTTCGCATTCTTCACATACTTGTTGAACAGATCCTGGGTTTCTTCTGGTTTGGATCACGTAGTAATGTGGTACCACACAGAAACAGTCGATTAAACTTGGTATCGATCAATATTTTAGAGGATAACACATGTTAGGTCTAGGTTAGGTCTGGGATTTGCCCTCATCAGGGTCATACTTTCGCAGTTTTAACATACATGTTGTCCTGATCGATGGTTTTTTCTGCTGTGGATCACGTCGTAAAGTGGTACCACACTGAGACAGTCAATTGAACCTGGCTTCGATCAATATTTTATAGGATAACGCAAGTTAGGTCTGGGACAGTCTGGGATTTGCACTCATCAGGGTCATATTTTCGCGTTTTTCACATACCTGTTGAACAGGTCCCTGACTTCTTCTGGTTTGGATCACGTACTAATGTGGTACCACACTGAAACAGTCCATTAAACCTGGTTTCGATCAATATTTTAGAGGATAACGCATGTTAGGTCTAGGTTAGGCCTGGGATTTGCCCTCATCAGGGTCATACTTTCGAAGTTTCAACATACAGGTAGACCTGAGCGAGTGTTTTTTCTGCATTGGATCGCGTAGCAAAGTGGTACCACACTAAAACTGTCAATTAAACCTCGTTTCGAACTATGTTTTAGAGGATAACGCAAGTTATGTCTGGGATAGGTCTGGAATTTGCCCTCATCAGGCTCATACTTTCGCGTTTTTCACATGCTTGTTGAAGAGATCCTGGGCTTTTTTCTGGTTTGGATCAGGTAGTAATGTGGTACCACACTGAAACAGTCCATTAAACCTGGTTTTGATCAATATTTTAGAGAATAATTCATGTTAGGTCTAGGTTAGGTCTGACGTTTGCTCTCATCCGGCTCGTACTTTCGCATATTTCTCATACTAGATGGCCAGATTCTGGGCTTTTTCTGGTTTGGATCACGTAGTAATGTGGCACCACACTGAAACAGTCCATTAAACCTGGTTTCGATCAATATTTTAGAGGATAGCGCATGTTATGTCTAGGTTAGGCCTGGGATTTGCCCACATCAGACTCATACTTTCGCGTTTTTCACATCCTTGTTCAACAGATCCTGGGTTTTTTTCTAGTTTGGATCACATAGTAATGTGGTACCACACTGAAACAGTCGATTGAACCTGGTTTCGATCAATATTTTTGAGGATAACGCATTATAGATATATGTTAGGCCTGGGATTTGCCCATATCAGGGTCATACTTTCACATTTTTCGCATACTTGTTGGCCAGATCCCGGGCATTTTATGGGTTGGATCCCGTGGTAATGTTGTATCACACTAAAACTGTCAATTAAAACTGGTTACCGTCAATATTTTAAAGCATAACACATGTTAGGTCTGGGATAGGTCCGGGATTTGCCCTCATCAGGCTCGTACTTTCGCATATTTCTCAGACTAGATGGCCAGATTCTGGGCTTTTTCTGGTTTGGATCACGTAGTAATGTGGTACCACACTGAAACAGTCCATTAAACCTGGTTACGATCAATATTTTAGAGGACAACGCACGTTAGGACTAGGTTAGGCCAGGAATATTCTCTCATCAGACTCATACTTTTTTTTTTTTTTTTTTTTTTTTTTTTTTGTCGTGGGGAAAATCTTCGAAAGACTCCCTCCCACCTCCTTGGGGAGAGGTGGGAGGGGTGTGTGGGATTCCCCGCGCCCGTACAACGACAGGCGCGGGACCTACCCACTAAAAACCCCACGGTGACCTTTCGGCACGCTTTGGGAGGATACCGGGAATCGCTCGAAGCATTCTTCCGGTATCCTCCCCGTGCCCGCGCTTTCGCGCCCATCCCCCGGGGGGACGATCGGTCCCCCCAGTAGACACACTGGCTCAGAGCGGCGGGACGGGGCCACTCCATCCCGCCGCTATCCGTCCCGGGGCCGCGTTTAGTGGCGGCTGCGAGCCCCAACTCGCAACCGCCAGCGACCCCGTTTCCACCCCTCGGCGGCCGGGCGTTCATGGCCGCACCAGACCGCCGAGGGTGCCTCCCCTTGCGTCGGACCGGTATGGGGAGGCACTCCTACCCCCAACCGGTCCGACCCGGCGCCGCCTGGCGGGAGGAGGGTCCCCTCAGGACTCCCCTCCCAGCCTAGGTCATCCGCCACGCCGAGGCGGCCGCCCGCGACGCCTCGCGACCGGGCGACGACCTCGGGCCACCGCACGAGCGCGCGCTTCAGCACGCCGCTGAAGCTCGCGCTCCCTCCCCGCGGCCTCCTTCTGCAACATTACGTTCTCGCAGAAGGAGGCCACGGCCCTCCACTTCTCCTCGCTGCCGAGCATGGCGCGCACCACGCCCGGCAGCGAGACATCCCGCCCGACGACGCCGACCAGGACACGGCGCTCCCCCTCCCACGCGGGGCATACCTCCAGGGTATGATCCGCCGTGTCCTGCTCAGCGTCGCAGTGGCAGCAACGCGCCGTCGGCTCCTTCCCTATCCGGCACAGGTATCTTCCGAAGCTGCCATGCCCGGAAAATACCTGTGCCAGCCGGTAGGTGAGGCTGCCATGGCCTCTGTCCAGCCACTCCTTCAGGAGTGGCCGAACAGCCCCGACAGTCCGGTGCCCCGCGGTTGGCAGAGCCAGCCGCTCCTGCGACGCGAGCAACACGGACTGCCGGGCCTGGCGCTTCAAATCGCCCCAAGCAGGTTCCTGCCCGCCCGCGACCGCCCCCACCCCCGCGCGACGGTCGACGCGGTGCCGGTACATCACCGCGTGCGACCGCGCGAGCAGGTCGATGGGCGGCATCCCCGCTAGAACCGTCGCCGCCTCATGTGACATGGTCCGATACCCGCGGACGACCCTGAGCGCCATGCGCCTCTGCACCCGACGCAGCATAGTCATGGTGCGCCGGGAGGCAGCCAGGTCGTCCGCCCAGACGGGGGCCCCGTATAGAGCCACTGACTGGACCATTGCCACATAGAGGCGACGAACTCGGCCCGCCGGGCCCCCCAGGTTGGGCAGGATCCGGCCCAGAGCCGCAACCATCCTTTCCAACCGGGGGACCAGGCAGCGGAAATGCTTCTCGAAACGCCAGTGGCTATCAAGGATCAGCCCCAGATACCTGATCTGGGGCTTCACCTCGATGTCAGCCTCACCCACCCGAATCAGAGGGGGTGGCGGATCCTGCCGAGGTGAATGAAACGCAATCACCTCGGTCTTATGGACCGCCACCGTCATCCCCATCCCCATCAGGCTCATACTTTCGCGTTTTTCACATACTTGTTGAAGAGATCCTGGACTTTTTCTGGTTTGGATCACGTAGTAATGTGGTACCACACTGAAACCGTCAATTAATCCTGGTTTCGATCAATATTTTATAAGATAACGCACGATAGGTCTGGGATAGGTCTGGGATTTGCCCTCATCAGGGTCATATTGTCGCGTTTTTCACATACTTGATTACCAGAGTCTGGGCTTTTTCTGGCTTAGGTCACGTAGTAATGTGGTACCACACTGAAACAGTCCATTAAACCTTGTTTCGAACAATATTTTTGACGACAACTCATGTTAGGTCTAGGTTAGGCCTGGGATTTGCCCCCATCAGACTCATACTTTTGCATTCTTCACATACTTGTTGAACAGCTCCTGGGTTTTTTCTAGTTTGGATCACGTAGTAATGTGGTACCACACAGAAACAATCGATTAAACCTCGTATCGATCAATATTTTTGAGGATAACGCATGTTGGGTCTCGGTTTGGTCTAGGATTTGCCCTCATCTGGGTCATACTCAGGCATGTTACTCAAACTTGTTGGCCAGATTCTGGGCTTTCACTTGTCTGGATCACGTAGTAATGTGGTACCACACTGAAACAGTCCATTAAACCTGGTTTCGGTCAATATTTTAGAGGATAACGCAAGTTAGGTCTGGGATAGGCCTCGGATTTGCCCTCATCAGGGTCATATTTTCGCATGTTTCACATACTTGTTGAACAGATCCTGGGATTTTTTCTGGTTTGGATCACGTGGTAATGTGGTATCACACTGAAACTGTCATTTAAACGTGTTTTCCGTCAATCTTTTAGAGGATAGCACATGTTAGGTCTGGGTTAGGTCTAGGATTTGCCCTCATCAGTCTCATACTTTCGCATTCTTCACATACTTCTCGAACAGATCCTGCGTTTTTTTTGTTTCGATCATGTAGTAATGTGGTACCACACTGAAACAGACCACATTAAACCTGGTTTCGATTAATATTTTAGAGGATAACACGTGTTAGGTCTAGGTTAGGTCTGGGATTTGCCCTCATCAGGGTCATACTTTCGCAGTTTTAACATACATGTTGACCTGATCGATGGTTTTTTCTGCTGTGGATCAAGTCGTAAAGTGGTACCAGGCTGAAACAGTCAATTAAACCTGGTTTCGATCAATATTTTATAGGATAACGCAAGTTAGGTCTGGGACATGTCTGGGATTTGCACTCATCAGGGTCATATTTTCGCGTTATTCACATACCTGTTGAACAGATCCCTGACTTTTTCTGGTGTGGATCACGTAGTAATGTGGTACCACCCTGAAACAGTCCATTAAACCCGGTTTCGATCAATATTTTAGAGAATAACGCATTTTAGGTCTAGGTTAGGTCAGGGATTTGCTCTCATCAGGCTCATACCTTCGCATATTTCTCATACTTGAGGACCAGATTCTGGGCTTTTTCTGGTTTGGATCAGGTAGTAATGTGGTACCACACTGAAACAGTCCATTAAACCTGGTTTCGATCAAAATTTTAGAGGATAACGCATGTTATGTCTAGGTTAGGCCTGGGATCTGCCCTCATTAGGCTCATACTTTCGCAGTCTTCACATACTTGTTGAACAGATCCTGGGTTTTTTTCTGGTTTGGATCACGTAGTAATGTGGTACCACACTGAAACAGTCCATTAAACCTGGTTTCGATCAATATTTTAGAGAATAACGCATTTTAGGTCTAGGTTAGGTCTGGGATTTGCCCTCATCAGGGTCATACTTTCGCAGTTTTAACATACATGTTGTCCTGATCGATGGTTTTTTCTGCTGTGGATCAAGTCGTAAAGTGGTACCACACTGAAACAGTCAATTGAACCTGGTTTCGATCAATATTTTATAGGATAACGCATGTTAGGTCTAGGTTAGGCCTGGGATTTTCCCTCATCAGACTCATACTTACGCACTCTTCACATACTTGTTGTACAGATCCTGGGTTTTTTCTGGTTTGGATCACGTAGTAATGTGGTACCCCACTGAAACAGTCGATTAAACCTCGTTTCGATCAATATTTTTGGGGATAACGCATGTTAGGTCTAGGTTAGGCCTGGGATTTTCCCACATCAGACTCATACTTTCGCATTCTTCACATACTTGTTGAACAGATCCTGGGTATCTTGTGGTTTGGACACGTAGTAGTGTCGTACCACACTGAAACAGTCAATTAAACCTGGTTTCGATCAATATTTTAGAGGATAACGCAAGTTATGTCTGGGATAGGTCTGGGACCTGCCCTCGTCTGGCTCATACCTTCGCATTTTTCACATACTTGTTGAACACATCCTGGGTTTTTCTGGTTTGGATCACGTAGTAGTGTAGTACCACACTGAAACAGACCACTAAACCTGGTTTCGATTAATATTTTAGAGAATAACACATGCTAGGTCTGGGTTAGGTCCTGGATTTGCCCTCATCAGTCTCATACATTCGCATTCTTCACATACCTGTTGAACAGATGCCGGGTTTTTTGTGGTTTGGATCACGTAGTAGTGTCGTACCACACTGAAACAGTCAATTAAACCTGGTTTCGATCAATATTTTATAGAGTAACGCAAGTTATGTCTGGGGTAGGTCTGGGATTTGCCCTCATCAGGCTCGTACTTTCGCATTCTTCACACACTTGTTGAACAGATCCGGGGTTTTTTCTGGTTTGGATCACGTAGTAATGTGGTACCACACTGAAACAGTCAATTAAACCTGGTCTTGATAAATATTTTAGAGGATAACGCGTGTTAGGTCTGGGTTAGGTCCAGGATTTGCCCTCATCAGGCCCATTCTTTCGCATATTTCTCATACTTGTTGGCCAGATCCAGGCTTCCACTGGTTTGGATCACGTAGTAATGTGGTACCACACTGAAAGAGTCAATTAAACCTGGTCTTGATAAATATTTTAGAGGATAACGCGTGTTGGGTCTGGGTTAGGTCTAGGATTTGCCCTCATCAGGCTCATACTTTCGCATATTTCTCATACTTGTTGGCTAGATCCTGGGCTTTTTCTGGTTTGGATCACGTAGTAATGTGGTACCACACTGAAACCGTCAATTAATCCTGGTTACGATCAATATTTTAGAGGACAACGCACGTTAGGACTAGGTTAGGCCAGGAATTTTCCCTCATCAAACTCATACTTTCGCATTCTTCACATACTTCTTGAACAGATCCTGGGTTTTTTCTGGTATGGATCACGTAGTAACGTGGTACCACACTGAAACAGTCCATTAAACCTGATTTCGATCAATATTTTAGAGGATAACGCACGTTAGGTCTGGGTTAGGTCTAGGATTTGCCCTCATCAGGCTCATACTTTCGCGTTTTTTACATACTTGTTGAAGAGATCCTGGACTTTTTCTGGTTTGGATCACGTAGTAATGTGGTACCACACTGAAACCGTCAATTAATCCTGGTTTCGATCAATATTTTATAAGATAACGCACGTTAGGTCTGGGATAGGTCTGGGATCTGCCCTCGTCAGGCTCATACCTTCGCATTTTTCACATACTTGTTGAACACATCCTGGGGTTTTCTGGTTTGGATCACGTACTAATGTGGTACCACACTGAAACAGTCCATTAAACCTGGTTTCGATCAATATCTTAGAGGATAACGCATGTTAGGTCTAGGTTAGGCCTGGGATTTGCTCTCATCAGGGTCATTCTTTCGCAGTTTTAACATACATGTTGACCTGATCGAGGGTCTTTTCTGCATTGCATCACGTAGTAAAGTGGTACCACACTAAAACTGTCCATTAAAACTGGATTCGATCAATATTTTATAGGGTAACGCAAGTTATGTCTGGGATAGGTCTGGGATTTGCCCTCATCAGGCTCGTACTTTCGCATTCTTCACATACTTGTTGAACAGATCCGGGGTTTTTTCTGGTTTGGATCACGTAGTAATGTGGTACCACACTGAAACTGTCGATTAAACCTGGTTTCGATCAATATTTTTGAGGATAACGCATGTTAGGTCTAGGTTAGGCCTGGGATTTTCCCTCATCAGACTCATACTTTCGCATTCTTCACATACTTGTTGAACAGATCCTGGGTATCTTCTGGTTTGGATCACGTAGTAATGTGGTAACACACTGAAACAGTCAATTAAAGCTGGTTTCGATCAATATTTTAGAGGATGACGCAAGTTAGGTCTGGGATAGGTCTGGGATTTGTCCTCATCAGGGTCATATTTTCGTTTTTTTCACATACTTGTTGAACAGATCCTGGGATTTTTTCTGGTTTGGATCACGTAGTAATGTGGTACCACACTGAAACAGTCAATTAAACCTGGTCTTGATAAATATTTTAGAGGATAACGCGTGTTAGGTCTGGGTTAGGTCCAGGATTTGCCCTCATCAGGCTCATTCTTTCGCATATTTCTCTTACTTGCTGGCCAAATCCTAGGCTTCCACTGGTTTGGATCACGTAGTAATGTGGTACCACACTGAAACAGTCCATTAAACCTGGTTTCGATCAATATCTTAGAGGATAACGCATGTTAGGTCTAGGTTAGGCCTGGGATTTGCTCTCATCAGGGTCATTCTTTCGCAGTTTTAACATACATGTTGACCTGATCGAGGGTCTTTTCTGCATTGCATCACGTAGTAAAGTGGTACCACACTAAAACTGTCCATTAAAACTGGATTCGATCAATATTTTATAGGGTAACGCAAGTTATGTCTGGGATAGGTCTGGGATTTGCCCTCATCAGGCTCGTACTTTCGCATTCTTCACATACTTGTTGAACAGATCCGGGGTTTTTTCTGGTTTGGATCACGTAGTAATGTGGTACCACACTGAAACTGTCGATTAAACCTGGTTTCGATCAATATTTTTGAGGATAACGCATGTTAGGTCTAGGTTAGGCCTGGGATTTTCCCTCATCAGACTCATACTTTCGCATTCTTCACATACTTGTTGAACAGATCCTGGGTATCTTCTGGTTTGGATCACGTAGTAATGTGGTAACACACTGAAACAGTCAATTAAAGCTGGTTTCGATCAATATTTTAGAGGATGACGCAAGTTAGGTCTGGGATAGGTCTGGGATTTGTCCTCATCAGGGTCATATTTTCGTTTTTTTCACATACTTGTTGAACAGATCCTGGGATTTTTTCTGGTTTGGATCACGTAGTAATGTGGTACCACACTGAAACAGTCAATTAAACCTGGTCTTGATAAATATTTTAGAGGATAACGCGTGTTAGGTCTGGGTTAGGTCCAGGATTTGCCCTCATCAGGCTCATTCTTTCGCATATTTCTCTTACTTGCTGGCCAAATCCTAGGCTTCCACTGGTTTGGATCACGTAGTAATGTGGTACCACACTGAAAGAGTCAATTAAACCTGGTCTTGATAAAAATTTTAGAGGATAACGCGTGTTGGGTCTGGGTTAGGTCTAGGATTTGCCCTCATCAGGCTCATACTTTCGCATATTTCTCATACTTGTTGGCTAGATCCTGGGCTTTTTCTGGTTTGGATCACGTAGTAATGTGGTACCACACTGAAACCGTCAATTAATCCTGGTTACGATCAATATTTTAGAGGACAACGCACGTTAGGACTAGGTTGGGCCAGGAATTTTCCCTCATCAGACTCATACTTTCGCATTCTTCACATATTTCTTGAACAGATCCTGGGTTTTTTCTGGTTTGGATCACGTAGTAACGTGGTACCACACTGAAACCGTCAATTAATCCTGGTTTCGATCAATATTTTATAAGATAACGCACGTTAGGTCTGGGATAGGTCTGGGATTTGCCCTCATCAGGGTCATATTTTCGCGTTTTTCACATACTTGATTACCAGAGTCTGGGCTTTTTCTGGTTTGGGTCACATAGTAATGTGGTACCACACTGAAACAGTCCATTAAACCTTGTTTCGAACAATATTTTTGAGGACAACTCATGTTAGGTCTAGGTTAGGCTTGGGATTTGCCCCCATCAGACTCATACTTTTGCATTCTTCACATACTTGTTGAACAGCTCCTGGGTTTTTTCTAGTTTGGATCACGTAGTAATGTGGTACCACACAGAAACAATCGGTTAAACCTCGTATCGATCAATATTTTTGAGGATAACGCATGTTGGGTCTCGGTTTGGTCTAGGATTTGCCCTCATCTGGGTCATACTCAGACATGTTACTCAAACTTGTTGGCCATATTCTGGGCTTTCACTTGTCTGGATCACGTAGTAATGTGGTACCACACTGAAACAGTCCATTAAACCTGGTTTCGGTCAATATTTTAGAGGATAACGCAAGTTAGGTCTGGGATAGGTCTCGGATTTGCCCTCATCAGGGTCATATTTTCGCATGTTTCACATACTTGTTGAACAGATCCTGGGATTTTTTCTGGTTTGGATCACGTGGTAATGTGGTATCACACTGAAACTGTCATTTAAACGTGGTTTCCGTCAATATTTTAGAGGATAGCACATGATAGGTCTAGGTTAGGTCTAGGATTTGCCCTCATCAGTCTCATACTTTCGCATTCTTCACATACTTCTCGAACAGATCCTGCGTTTTTTTTGTTTCGATCATGTAGTAATGTGGTACCACACTGAAACAGACTCATTAAACCTGGTTTCGATTAATATTTTAGAGGATAACACGTGTTAGGTCTAGGTTAGGTCTGGGATTTGCCCTCATCAGGGTCATACTTTCGCAGTTTTAACATACATGTTGACCTGATCGATGGTTTTTTCTGCCGTGGATCACGTCGTAAAGTGGTACCAGACTGAAACAGTCAATTAAACCTGGTTTCGATCAATATTTTATAGGATAACGCAAGTTAGGTCTGGGACATGTCTGGGATTTGCACTCATCAGGGTCATATTTTCGCGTTATTCACATACCTGTTGAACAGATCCCTGACTTTTTCTGGTGTGAATCACGTAGTAATGTGGTACCACCCTGAAACAGTCCATTAAACCCGGTTTCGATCAATATTTTAGAGAATAACGCATTGTAGGTCAAGGTTAGGTCAGGGATTTGCTCTCATCAGGCTCGTACCTTCGCATATTTCTCATACTTGAGGGCCAGATTCTGGGCTTTCACTTGTCTGGATCACGTAGTAATGTGGTACCACACTGAAACAGTCCATTAAACCCGGTTTCGATCAATATTTTAGAGAATAACGCATTTTAGGTCTAGGTTAGGTCAGGGATTTGCTCTCATCAGGCTCATACCTTCGCATATTTCTCATACTTGAGGACCAGATTCTGGGCTTTTTCTGGTTTGGATCAGGTAGTAATGTGGTACCACACTGAAACAGTCCATTAAACCTGGTTTCGATCAAAATTTTAGAGGATAACGCATGTTATGTCTAGGTTAGGCCTGGGATCTGCCCTCATTAGGCTCATACTTTCGCATTTTTCACATACTTGTTGAACAGATCCTGGGTTTTTTTCTGGTTTGGATCACGTAGTAATGTGGTACCACACTGAAACAGTCCATTAAACCTGGTTTCGATCAATATTTTAGAGAATAACGCATTTTAGGTCTAGGTTAGGTCTGGGATTTGCCCTCATCAGGGTCATACTTTCGCAGTTTTAACATACATGTTGTCCTGATCGATGGTTTTTTCTGCTGTGGATCAAGTCGTAAAGTGGTACCACACTGAAACAGTCAATTGAACCTGGTTTCGATCAATATTTTATAGGATAACGCATGTTAGGTCTAGGTTAGGCCTGGGATTTTCCCTCATCAGACTCATACTTACGCACTCTTCACATACTTGTTGTACAGATCCTGGGTTTTTTCTGGTTTGGATCACGTAGTAATGTGGTACCCCACTGAAACAGTCGATTAAACCTCGTTTCGATCAATATTTTTGGGGATAACGCATGTTAGGTCTAGGTTAGGCCTGGGATTTTCCCACATCAGACTCATACTTTCGCATTCTTCACATACTTGTTGAACAGATCCTGGGTATCTTGTGGTTTGGACACGTAGTAGTGTCGTACCACACTGAAACAGTCAATTAAACCTGGTTTCGATCAATATTTTAGAGGATAACGCAAGTTATGTCTGGGATAGGTCTGGGACCTGCCCTCGTCAGGCTCATACCTTCGCATTTTTCACATACTTGTTGAACACATCCTGGGTTTTTCTGGTTTGGATCACGTAGTAGTGTAGTACCACACTGAAACAGACCACTAAACCTGGTTTTGATTAATATTTTAGAGAATAACACATGCTAGGTCTGGGTTAGGTCCTGGATTTGCCCTCATCAGTCTCATACATTCGCATTCTTCACATACCTGTTGAACAGATCCCGGGTTTTTTGTGGTTTGGATCACGTAGTAGTGTCGTACCACACTGAAACAGTCAATTAAACCTGGTTTCGATCAATATTTTATAGAGTAACGCAAGTTATGTCTGGGGTAGGTCTAGGATTTGCCCTCATCAGGCTCGTACTTTCGCATTCTTCACACACTTGTTGAACAGATCCGGGGTTTTTTCTGGTTTGGATCACGTATTAATGTGGTACCACACTGAAACAGTCGATTAAACCTGGTTTCGATCAATATTTTTGAGGATAACGCAAGTTATGTCTGGGATAGGTCTGGGATTTGCCCTCATCAGGGTCATATTTTCGTATTTTTAACATACTTGTTGAACAGATCCTGGGATTTTTTCTGGTTTGGATCACGTAGTAATGTGGTACCACACTGAAACAGTCAATTAAACCTGGTCTTGATAAATATTTTAGAGGATAACGCGTGTTAGGTCTGGGTTAGGTCCAGGATTTGCCCTCATCAGGCCCATTCTTTCGCATATTTCTCATACTTGTTGGCCAGATCCAGGCTTCCACTGGTTTGGATCACGTAGTAATGTGGTACCACACTGAAAGAGTCAATTAAACCTGGTCTTGATAAATATTTTAGAGGATAACGCGTGTTGGGTCTGGGTTAGGTCTAGGATTTGCCCTCATCAGGCTCATACTTTCGCATATTTCTCATACTTGTTGGCTAGATCCTGGGGTTTTCTGGTTTGGATCACGTACTAATGTGGTACCACACTGAAACAGTCCATTAAACCTGGTTTCGATCAATATCTTAGAGGATAACGCATGTTAGGTCTAGGTTAGGCCTGGGATTTGCTCTCATCAGGGTCATTCTTTCGCAGTTTTAACATACATGTTGACCTGATCGAGGGTCTTTTCTGCATTGCATCACGTAGTAAAGTGGTACCACACTAAAACTGTCCATTAAAACTGGATTCGATCAATATTTTATAGGGTAACGCAAGTTAGGTCTAGGTTAGGCCTGGGATTTTCCCTCATCAGACTCATACTTACGCACTCTTCACATACTTGTTGTACAGATCCTGGGTTTTTTCTGGTTTGGATCACGTAGTAATGTGGTACCCCACTGAAACAGTCGATTAAACCTCGTTTCGATCAATATTTTTGGGGATAACGCATGTTAGGTCTAGGTTAGGCCTGGGATTTTCCCACATCAGACTCATACTTTCGCATTCTTCACATACTTGTTGAACAGATCCTGGGTATCTTGTGGTTTGGACACGTAGTAGTGTCGTACCACACTGAAACAGTCAATTAAACCTGGTTTCGATCAATATTTTAGAGGATAACGCAAGTTATGTCTGGGATAGGTCTGGGACCTGCCCTCGTCAGGCTCATACCTTCGCATTTTTCACATACTTGTTGAACACATCCTGGGTTTTTCTGGTTTGGATCACGTAGTAGTGTAGTACCACACTGAAACAGACCACTAAACCTGGTTTCAATTAATATTTTAGAGAATAACACATGCTAGGTCTGGGTTAGGTCCTGGATTTGCCCTCATCAGTCTCATACATTCGCATTCTTCACATACCTGTTGAACAGATCCCGGGTTTTTTGTGGTTTGGATCACGTAGTAGTGTCGTACCACACTGAAACAGTCAATTAAACCTGGTTTCGATCAATATTTTATAGAGTAACGCAAGTTATGTCTGGGGTAGGTCTAGGATTTGCCCTCATCAGGCTCGTACTTTCGCATTCTTCACACACTTGTTGAACAGATCCGGGGTTTTTTCTGGTTTGGATCACGTATTAATGTGGTACCACACTGAAACAGTCGATTAAACCTGGTTTCGATCAATATTTTTGAGGATAACGCAAGTTATGTCTGGGATAGGTCTGGGATTTGCCCTCATCAGGGTCATATTTTCGTATTTTTAACATACTTGTTGAACAGATCCTGGGATTTTTTCTGGTTTGGATCACGTAGTAATGTGGTACCACACTGAAACAGTCAATTAAACCTGGTCTTGATAAATATTTTAGAGGATAACGCGTGTTAGGACTGGGTTAGGTCCAGGATTTGCCCTCATCAGGCCCATTCTTTCGCATATTTCTCATACTTGTTGGCCAGATCCAGGCTTCCACTGGTTTGGATCACGTAGTAATGTGGTACCACACTGAAAGAGTCAATTAAACCTGGTCTTGATAAATATTTTAGAGGATAACGCGTGTTGGGTCTGGGTTAGGTCTAGGATTTGCCCTCATCAGGCTCATACTTTCGCATATTTCTCATACTTGTTGGCTAGATCCTGGGCTTTTTCTGGTTTGGATCACGTAGTAATGTGGTACCACACTGAAACCGTCAATTAATCCTGGTTACGATCAATATTTTAGAGGACAACGCACGTTAGGACTAGGTTAGGCCAGGAATTTTCCCTCATCAAACTCATACTTTCGCATTCTTCACATACTTCTTGAACAGATCCTGGGTTTTTTCTGGTGTGGATCACGTAGTAACGTGGTACCACACTGAAACAGTCCATTAAACCTGATTTCGATCAATATTTTAGAGGATAACGCACGTTAGGTCTGGGTTAGGTCTAGGATTTGCCCTCATCAGGCTCATACTTTCGCGTTTTTTACATACTTGTTGAAGAGATCCTGGACTTTTTCTGGTTTGGATCACGTAGTAATGTGGTACCACACTGAAACCGTCAATTAATCCTGGTTTCGATCAATATTTTATAAGATAACGCACGTTAGGTCTGGGATAGGTCTGGGATCTGCCCTCGTCAGGCTCATACCTTCGCATTTTTCACATACTTGTTGAACACATCCTGGGGTTTTCTGGTTTGGATCACGTACTAATGTGGTACCACACTGAAACAGTCCATTAAACCTGGTTTCGATCAATATCTTAGAGGATAACGCATGTTAGGTCTAGGTTAGGCCTGGGATTTGCTCTCATCAGGGTCATTCTTTCGCAGTTTTAACATACATGTTGACCTGATCGAGGGTCTTTTCTGCATTGCATCACGTAGTAAAGTGGTACCACACTAAAACTGTCCATTAAAACTGGATTCGATCAATATTTTATAGGGTAACGCAAGTTATGTCTGGGATAGGTCTGGGATTTGCCCTCATCAGGCTCGTACTTTCGCATTCTTCACATACTTGTTGAACAGATCCGGGGTTTTTTCTGGTTTGGATCACGTAGTAATGTGGTACCACACTGAAACTGTCGATTAAACCTGGTTTCGATCAATATTTTTGAGGATAACGCATGTTAGGTCTAGGTTAGGCCTGGGATTTTCCCTCATCAGACTCATACTTTCGCATTCTTCACATACTTGTTGAACAGATCCTGGGTATCTTCTGGTTTGGATCACGTAGTAATGTGGTAACACACTGAAACAGTCAATTAAAGCTGGTTTCGATCAATATTTTAGAGGATGACGCAAGTTAGGTCTGGGATAGGTCTGGGATTTGTCCTCATCAGGGTCATATTTTCGTTTTTTTCACATACTTGTTGAACAGATCCTGGGATTTTTTCTGGTTTGGATCACGTAGTAATGTGGTACCACACTGAAACAGTCAATTAAACCTGGTCTTGATAAATATTTTAGAGGATAACGCGTGTTAGGTCTGGGTTAGGTCCAGGATTTGCCCTCATCAGGCTCATACATTCGCATTCTTCACATACCTGTTGAACAGATCCCGGGTTTTTTGTGGTTTGGATCACGTAGTAGTGTCGTACCACACTGAAACAGTCAATTAAACCTGGTTTCGATCAATATTTTATAGAGTAACGCAAGTTATGTCTGGGGTAGGTCTGGGATTTGCCCTCATCAGGCTCGTACTTTCGCATTCTTCACACACTTGTTGAACAGATCCGGGGTTTTTTCTGGTTTGGATCACGTATTAATGTGGTACCACACTGAAACAGTCGATTAAACCTGGTTTCGATCAATATTTTTGAGGATAACGCAAGTTATGTCTGGGATAGGTCTGGGATTTGCCCTCATCAGGGTCATATTTTCGTATTTTTAACATACTTGTTGAACAGATCCTGGGATTTTCTGGTTTGGATCACGTAGTAGTGTAGTACCACACTGAAACAGACCACTAAACCTGGTTTCGATTAATATTTTAGAGAATAACACATGCTAGGTCTGGGTTAGGTCCTGGATTTGCCCTCATCAGTCTCATACATTCGCATTCTTCACATACCTGTTGAACAGATCCCGGGTTTTTTGTGGTTTGGATCACGTAGTAGTGTCGTACCACACTGAAACAGTCAATTAAACCTGGTTTCGATCAATATTTTATAGAGTAACGCAAGTTATGTCTGGGGTAGGTCTAGGATTTGCCCTCATCAGGCTCGTACTTTCGCATTCTTCACACACTTGTTGAACAGATCCGGGGTTTTTTCTGGTTTGGATCACGTATTAATGTGGTACCACACTGAAACAGTCGATTAAACCTGGTTTCGATCAATATTTTTGAGGATAACGCAAGTTATGTCTGGGATAGGTCTGGGATTTGCCCTCATCAGGGTCATATTTTCGTATTTTTAACATACTTGTTGAACAGATACTGGGATTTTTTCTGGTTTGGATCACGTAGTAATGTGGTACCACACTGAAACAGTCAATTAAACCTGGTCTTGATAAATATTTTAGAGGATAACGCGTGTTAGGTCTGGGTTAGGTCCAGGATTTGCCCTCATCAGGCCCATTCTTTCGCATATTTCTCATACTTGTTGGCCAGATCCAGGCTTCCACTGGTTTGGATCACGTAGTAATGTGGTACCACACTGAAAGAGTCAATTAAACCTGGTCTTGATAAATATTTTAGAGGATAACGCGTGTTGGGTCTGGGTTAGGTCTAGGATTTGCCCTCATCAGGCTCATACTTTCGCATATTTCTCATACTTGTTGGCTAGATCCTGGGGTTTTCTGGTTTGGATCACGTACTAATGTGGTACCACACTGAAACAGTCCATTAAACCTGGTTTCGATCAATATCTTAGAGGATAACGCATGTTAGGTCTAGGTTAGGCCTGGGATTTGCTCTCATCAGGGTCATTCTTTCGCAGTTTTAACATACATGTTGACCTGATCGAGGGTCTTTTCTGCATTGCATCACGTAGTAAAGTGGTACCACACTAAAACTGTCCATTAAAACTGGATTCGATCAATATTTTATAGGGTAACGCAAGTTAGGTCTAGGTTAGGCCTGGGATTTTCCCTCATCAGACTCATACTTACGCACTCTTCACATACTTGTTGTACAGATCCTGGGTTTTTTCTGGTTTGGATCACGTAGTAATGTGGTACCCCACTGAAACAGTCGATTAAACCTCGTTTCGATCAATATTTTTGGGGATAACGCATGTTAGGTCTAGGTTAGGCCTGGGATTTTCCCTCATCAGACTCATACTTTCGCATTCTTCACATACTTGTTGAACAGATCCTGGGTATCTTCTGGTTTGGATCACGTAGTAATGTGGTAACACACTGAAACAGTCAATTAAAGCTGGTTTCGATCAATATTTTAGAGGATGACGCAAGTTAGGTCTGGGATAGGTCTGGGATTTGTCCTCATCAGGGTCATATTTTCGTTTTTTTCACATACTTGTTGAACAGATCCTGGGATTTTTTCTGGTTTGGATCACGTAGTAATGTGGTACCACACTGAAACAGTCAATTAAACCTGGTCTTGATAAATATTTTAGAGGATAACGCGTGTTAGGTCTGGGTTAGGTCCAGGATTTGCCCTCATCAGGCTCATACATTCGCATTCTTCACATACCTGTTGAACAGATCCCGGGTTTTTTGTGGTTTGGATCACGTAGTAGTGTCGTACCACACTGAAACAGTCAATTAAACCTGGTTTCGATCAATATTTTATAGAGTAACGCAAGTTATGTCTGGGGTAGGTCTGGGATTTGCCCTCATCAGGCTCGTACTTTCGCATTCTTCACACACTTGTTGAACAGATCCGGGGTTTTTTCTGGTTTGGATCACGTATTAATGTGGTACCACACTGAAACAGTCGATTAAACCTGGTTTCGATCAATATTTTTGAGGATAACGCAAGTTATGTCTGGGATAGGTCTGGGATTTGCCCTCATCAGGGTCATATTTTCGTATTTTTAACATACTTGTTGAACAGATCCTGGGATTTTTTCTGGTTTGGATCACGTAGTAATGTGGTACCACACTGAAACAGTCAATTAAACCTGGTCTTGATAAATATTTTAGAGGATAACGCGTGTTAGGTCTGGGTTAGGTCCAGGATTTGCCCTCATCAGGCCCATTCTTTCGCATATTTCTCATACTTGTTGGCCAGATCCAGGCTTCCACTGGTTTGGATCACGTAGTAATGTGGTACCACACTGAAAGAGTCAATTAAACCTGGTCTTGATAAATATTTTAGAGGATAACGCGTGTTGGGTCTGGGTTAGGTCTAGGATTTGCCCTCATCAGGCTCATACTTTCGCATATTTCTCATACTTGTTGGCTAGATCCTGGGCTTTTTCTGGTTTGGATCACGTAGTAATGTGGTACCACACTGAAACCGTCAATTAATCCTGGTTACGATCAATATTTTAGAGGACAACGCACGTTAGGACTAGGTTAGGCCAGGAATTTTCCCTCATCAAACTCATACTTTCGCATTCTTCACATACTTCTTGAACAGATCCTGGGTTTTTTCTGGTATGGATCACGTAGTAACGTGGTACCACACTGAAACAGTCCATTAAACCTGATTTCGATCAATATTTTAGAGGATAACGCACGTTAGGTCTGGGTTAGGTCTAGGATTTGCCCTCATCAGGCTCATACTTTCGCGTTTTTTACATACTTGTTGAAGAGATCCTGGACTTTTTCTGGTTTGGATCACGTAGTAATGTGGTACCACACTGAAACCGTCAATTAATCCTGGTTTCGATCAATATTTTATAAGATAACGCACGTTAGGTCTGGGATAGGTCTGGGATCTGCCCTCGTCAGGCTCATACCTTCGCATTTTTCACATACTTGTTGAACACATCCTGGGGTTTTCTGGTTTGGATCACGTACTAATGTGGTACCACACTGAAACAGTCCATTAAACCTGGTTTCGATCAATATCTTAGAGGATAACGCATGTTAGGTCTAGGTTAGGCCTGGGATTTGCTCTCATCAGGGTCATTCTTTCGCAGTTTTAACATACATGTTGACCTGATCGAGGGTCTTTTCTGCATTGCATCACGTAGTAAAGTTGTACCACACTAAAACTGTCCATTAAAACTGGATTCGATCAATATTTTATAGGGTAACGCAAGTTATGTCTGGGATAGGTCTGGGATTTGCCCTCATCAGGCTCGTACTTTCGCATTCTTCACATACTTGTTGAACAGATCCGGGGTTTTTTCTGGTTTGGATCACGTAGTAATGTGGTACCACACTGAAACTGTCGATTAAACCTGGTTTCGATCAATATTTTTGAGGATAACGCATGTTAGGTCTAGGTTAGGCCTGGGATTTTCCCTCATCAGACTCATACTTTCGCATTCTTCACATACTTGTTGAACAGATCCTGGGTATCTTCTGGTTTGGATCACGTAGTAATGTGGTAACACACTGAAACAGTCAATTAAAGCTGGTTTCGATCAATATTTTAGAGGATGACGCAAGTTAGGTCTGGGATAGGTCTGGGATTTGTCCTCATCAGGGTCATATTTTCGTTTTTTTCACATACTTGTTGAACAGATCCTGGGATTTTTTCTGGTTTGGATCACGTAGTAATGTGGTACCACACTGAAACAGTCAATTAAACCTGGTCTTGATAAATATTTTAGAGGATAACGCGTGTTAGGTCTGGGTTAGGTCCAGGATTTGCCCTCATCAGGCTCATTCTTTCGCATATTTCTCTTACTTGCTGGCCAAATCCTAGGCTTCCACTGGTTTGGATCACGTAGTAATGTGGTACCACACTGAAAGAGTCAATTAAACCTGGTCTTGATAAAAATTTTAGAGGATAACGCGTGTTGGGTCTGGGTTAGGTCTAGGATTTGCCCTCATCAGGCTCATACTTTCGCATATTTCTCATACTTGTTGGCTAGATCCTGGGCTTTTTCTGGTTTGGATCACGTAGTAATGTGGTACCACACTGAAACCGTCAATTAATCCTGGTTACGATCAATATTTTAGAGGACAACGCACGTTAGGACTAGGTTGGGCCAGGAATTTTCCCTCATCAGACTCATACTTTCGCATTCTTCACATATTTCTTGAACAGATCCTGGGTTTTTTCTGGTTTGGATCACGTAGTAACGTGGTACCACACTGAAACCGTCAATTAATCCTGGTTTCGATCAATATTTTATAAGATAACGCACGTTAGGTCTGGGATAGGTCTGGGATTTGCCCTCATCAGGGTCATATTTTCGCGTTTTTCACATACTTGATTACCAGAGTCTGGGCTTTTTCTGGTTTGGGTCACATAGTAATGTGGTACCACACTGAAACAGTCCATTAAACCTTGTTTCGAACAATATTTTTGAGGACAACTCATGTTAGGTCTAGGTTAGGCTTGGGATTTGCCCCCATCAGACTCATACTTTTGCATTCTTCACATACTTGTTGAACAGCTCCTGGGTTTTTTCTAGTTTGGATCACGTAGTAATGTGGTACCACACAGAAACAATCGGTTAAACCTCGTATCGATCAATATTTTTGAGGATAACGCATGTTGGGTCTCGGTTTGGTCTAGGATTTGCCCTCATCTGGGTCATACTCAGGCATGTTACTCAAACTTGTTGGCCATATTCTGGGCTTTCACTTGTCTGGATCACGTAGTAATGTGGTACCACACTGAAACAGTCCATTAAACCTGGTTTCGGTCAATATTTTAGAGGATAACGCAAGTTAGGTCTGGGATAGGTCTCGGATTTGCCCTCATCAGGGTCATATTTTCGCATGTTTCACATACTTGTTGAACAGATCCTGGGATTTTTTCTGGTTTGGATCACGTGGTAATGTGGTATCACACTGAAACTGTTATTTAAACGTGGTTTCCGTCAATATTTTAGAGGATAGCACATGATAGGTCTAGGTTAGGTCTAGGATTTGCCCTCATCAGTCTCATACTTTCGCATTCTTCACATACTTCTCGAACAGATCCTGCGTTTTTTTTGTTTCGATCATGTAGTAATGTGGTACCACACTGAAACAGACTCATTAAACCTGGTTTCGATTAATATTTTAGAGGATAACACGTGTTAGGTCTAGGTTAGGTCTGGGATTTGCCCTCATCAGGGTCATACTTTCGCAGTTTTAACATACATGTTGACCTGATCGATGGTTTTTTCTGCTGTGGATCACGTCGTAAAGTGGTACCAGACTGAAACAGTCAATTAAACCTGGTTTCGATCAATATTTTATAGGATAACGCAAGTTAGGTCTGGGACATGTCTGGGATTTGCACTCATCAGGGTCATATTTTCGCGTTATTCACATACCTGTTGAACAGATCCCTGACTTTTTCTGGTGTGAATCACGTAGTAATGTGGTACCACCCTGAAACAGTCCATTAAACCCGGTTTCGATCAATATTTTAGAGAATAACGCATTGTAGGTCAAGGTTAGGTCAGGGATTTGCTCTCATCAGGCTCGTACCTTCGCATATTTCTCATACTTGAGGGCCAGATTCTGGGCTTTTTCTGGTTTGGATCAGGTAGTAATGTGGTACCACACTGAAACAGCCCATTAAACCTGGTTTCGATCAAAATTTTAGAGGATAACGCATGTTATGTCTAGGTTAGGCCTGGGATCTGCCCTCATCAGACTCATGCTTTCGCATTCTTCACATAATTCTTGAACAGACCCTGGGTTTTTTCTGGTTTGGATCACGTAGTAATGTGGTACCACACTGAAACAGTCAATTAAACCTGGTTTCGATCAATATTTTAGAGGATAACGCAAGTTATGTCTGGGATAGGTCTGGGATCTGCCCTCGTCAGGCTCATACCTTTTTTTTTTTTTTTTTTTTTTTGTCGTGGGGAAAATCTTCGAAAGACTCCCTCCCACCTCCTTGGGGAGAGGTGGGAGGGGTGTGTGGGATTCCCCGCGCCAGTACAACGACAGGCGCGGGACCTACCCACTAAAAACCCCACGGTGACCCTTCGGCACGCTTTGGGAGGATACCGGGAATCGCTCGAAGCATTCGTCCGGTATCCTCCCCGTGCCCGCGCTTTCGCGCCCATCCCCCGGGGGACAATCGGTCCCCCCAGTAGACACACTGCCTCATAGCGGCGGGACGGGGCCACTCCATCCCGCCGCTATCCGTCCCGGGGCCGCGTTTAGTGGCGGCTGCGAGCCCCAACTCGCAACCGCCCGCGACCCCGTTTCCACCCAGTAGGTGTGTAAGGGGAGTTGTGGACAGGGGGCTCCGAGGGGGGTGCGGGGGAGGGGGTGATGAGGGGGTGGGGGTGGGGGAGGGGGCCTGTGCGCCGGAGTGGGGGGCCCGTAGTGGGTCCGTCGGGGGGGGGGGGGAGTCGGGGTGGGGGGTCGGTAACTATTACCGACAGTCGATAATTGGTATCTACGGTCGGTAATTAGTATCTATGGTTGGTAATTAGTATTTATGGTCGGTAATTAGTATCAACGATCGATAATTGACATTAACGGCTGGTAATTAGCAGAGGTTAGAAAATGAATGAGGGTAATTGCTTGGTATCGATAAAAAGGGAAGGCGTGATAAAAGAGATGCATCTGGTAAAAAGAAGTGGTAATTATCAAAGGTAATTATCAGAGGTCGATAAAGAGGAGGTGGGGAAAGAAATTAGACATCTTTTGACTATTTCGAAATTTTATTTCACAAAAATTAGATACAGTTTTTATTTTTAATTATTAATAGCATCATATAAAATGTTATCCAGCGCATATGCTAACAGCTCGCAATCTACAGGCGAATTTTTATCGTAATATTCACGAAGGATTTTGTCTGCATCACGTTTACGCATAATACTATTGCGTCTTAAAATATTTGTAAATTCTTGGTATTTCTCACCAACATAATGCGCATTTTGGCATAGCCACGAATATGCATGCTCGATGCACTGTTCCAGTTCGAATAAAAACAATAGAGTTGTCGGTTTCATATACATGCATGCATCATGCAATTTCACTTGTACAATGTTCATATCATGCATTGCAACAATCGTAAGCACCAAATCACAAATTGATAACGATGTTGGAGAAGGAGCTGATAGCACATGTTGTTTGATGTCCTCGCGTTTCTGAATAAACACCATCCATGTTGAGTAAGACAGCAACAATTTATTTCCTCGAGTATCACCAAGTATAATTTCCACGGCGGATACAGGTCCTACACCGATTGCAATATCCAAATACTTGTATGCTGTGGATGTGAGGGCAAACCTCCTTCCCAGTATATGAGGCGTTGGATGCTGTTTTTTGCTACTGTTGCATGTAGAAAAGTAAATAAAGAATAAAAGGTAAGTAATGACAATAAGTAATAACAATAAGAAAAAATGGATAAGAAAAAAATTGTGGTAATAATACTTACTCGTTACTTGTGCATGCTGTATCGTAAGGAATGCAATAATTCATTTTTTCAGAAAAAATTTGAACGTAGAATTCAATAGATAATGTTTCACGACGATACTATCAAACGAGTGTGAATATTGTGCAGCACTTAAATGCAACGTTGCATCATATGTATCAGGGAAGCGGGTGGCGCGTAGTGGGGGGACGAATTTCAGGGAAGCGGGTGGTGCGTAGTGGGGGGAAGGAATTTTTTATATCACATGTTCTTCTTCTGCGAAAAGTGCAACTTTTGCAAAAATGTCTTTTAGATTGCCTTGAGCACGTCTAAACATGCAACTTCTGCAAAGCGTATAACATTACATTCGCAGGATGATGCAAACGAATAATATTCTTCGCGACATAGATCATTTGTGGGGAAGGAGGAATTTTTTATATCACGTGTTCTTCTTCTACACATATTTTCGATTATTTTTTACTTTTCCATTAATGCGGGTGGCGCGTAGTGGGGGGACGAATTTCAGGGAAGCGGGTGGCGCGTAGTGGGGGAAGGAATTTTTTATATCACATGTTCTTCTTCTGCGAAAAGTGCAACTTTTGCAAAAATGTCTTTTAGATTGCCCTGAACACGTCTAAACATGCAACTTCTGCAAAGCGTATAACATTACATTCGCAGGATGATGCAAACAAATAATATTCTTCGCGACATAGATCATTTGTGGGGAAGGAGGAATTTTTTATATCACGTGTTCTTCTTCTGTGAAAAGTGCAACTTTTTGCAAAAAATTTTTTAGATTACCTTGAACATGTCTAAACATGAAACTTCTGCAAAGCGTATAACATTACACACGAATTGTGTGAGCTATTGGGGTCCTAATCATTTTACGTACACGCTATTCATATTCTTATTTTATGTCGCATGTTCTTCTTTTGCGAAGAGCGCAACGTTTTTTTGCAAGACGTTTTAGATTACACTGAACACGTGCAAAAACGCAACTTCTGCAAACGTATACATTGCATTCACAGGCAAAGAATTCTGTAACATATATATATGGAGACCCTTACCATGGGAAAGAAATTAGATACCATGTTTTGATGATTTAAAAATATGATATATTTATTAATGCAATGAATAATTATGTTACAAAACATTATTTTTGTGGATCCACGAATTGTGCGAGTTATTGAGCCCCAACCATTTTACGTACACGTTGTTCCCCTTCTTACGCAATACTTTTTCAACTAGATACACGTCGGAATTTGCAACGCGTTGCAACTCGTGTTCGTAGAATCCTCCAGCAATTGGTTTTTCATAAATATCTTTCAGTAGATACGTTGCAGGATTAGTTTTCTGTACCTCGGCGATTGTAAATATTTCAGTGCTCCAATTCGGTGTGTAACTTTTTTCAAAAATTGTCTTGAATTTGCTCACGCGTACTGCATCTCCCACTTTGAATCGTGCAGGAGCGGCAATTTTTATATGATTATACGCCATTGTTAAGAGCTTAGCAGCGTTTGTTGGTGTAACATCAATTGGTCGCATAGCGATAGTTCGATGCTTTCGCGCGTTGTAATTTGATATGAGATGCTGCAGCGAATCAATCCATTTATAATTTCCATTAAGTGTGAACAGTTTCCACATATCGTTTTTGAGTGTACGATTGAACCGCTCGACGACAGACGCCTTCATCACCGAATACGTTGAATAATGATTTATGGTGTATTTTGACAAAAGTTTTTGCATATTTGCGTTGTAAAATTCCTTTCCTTTGTCGGTCTGCAAATTTTTCAGGTACCTCCCACTGTCTCGGATTATCTTCCCGATCGCTGTAGAAACTTCATTTCCATTCTTGGTTTTGAGGGGTATAGCCCACGCATGCTTACTCAGCACATCGATAACAGTGAGTATGTAATGGAAGCCTCTGTTATATCGCGTGTAAGGTCGCATCTCGACCACGTCCGCTTGCCATAGGTCGTCGTATACATGTACTATGACGCGTCTTCGAGGAAAATGTCTTCTCGCTGGAGCATGCAATTCTTCCACAAGACATCGTTTCTCGATACTGGAGGTTTTCTTCTCGGCCATGTATGACTCGCCACTAACGCGAAGACCTAACGCACACGTCTTATCAATCAATGTTCAAAGTCTCAACATCCCAACGTCCCCAACATCCCAACGTCCCAACGTCCCAACGTCCCAACGTCCCAACGTCCCAACGTTCCAACGTCCCAACGTTCCAACACCCCAACGTTCCAACACCCCAACGTTCCAACGTCCCAACGTTCCAACGTCCCAACATCCAGCTATTGATGCATTTGATTTCGGAATTCGATAATATCCCTCTCCAAGTGATTCAGTTGATCTTTCAAATTCTGAACGTAATCTTGAAACATGATCATCTTCTTGTCGAATTCATCTTGCCGATTTTTTATAAATGCCATGTTTTCTTGCAAGTATAGTTTGTTGATAGCGTCACCATCCTCTACAGGTGGTGCTACTCGACGAATCTTGCGCGCCTTTGCATCATAATCGGCACCGACAATACATAGAGCGTTGTTGTGCACATAATTTCTCACTACTCCATTCCAGCGATAGTATGATTCCATTGTTCCAAACGATGACCCAAACTTGTTGATTGGCATTTTGATAATGATTGATTCTATCGTCAAAGTGCAGCTTAATTTATAATGAGCTCTGCCTCGCGAAGTTCCTCGATAATCGATAACATCTCATTATCGTGAGCATTGTGACCAGCTTGACGCGAAGCCTCGAGCAATCGAAGCCGATCTACGAGTTCGTTAGGATCATTCCAATGAACGTATTCAATCTTGTTGCTGGTTAATCTCATCGAGCTTGGTACACCCTTTCCAACTTTTCTATCTTTCAATAAAGGTTTGATTACATAGTTATACTTGTATCCTTTGTTGCCTAATGTTTTACCATACGAATCATGCTTGTACTTATGTGCACTCGTTGTCAGTAGTATGTCCCTATATTTGCATTCATCAGCCTCAGTATAAATGTCGTTATCTGGAATTTTCTTAAATATCAATTCATAAAGACCGGGTGTACCAGAATATCGTATGCCATCGATAATTATGTTATCAGCATTGTCCACATCAACATGTTTATTACCGAGCATCGGTCCATCATTACCGAGATATACACCATACACATGATCCATACCAACCTCTATGTCTCCACGTAATACAGGCGCGATGTATTTTTGACTCAGCGGACCTAGGTGATTCCGCAACGTTTTTTCACCTTCCGACGTTTGCAACCGACTTCGAACAGATGTTGAGAAACTGCTTTTTGGGCTTTCAAAAACATCTTCGTTTGCTAAGCTTTTTGGACTTTCAAAAGTATCTTCGTTTCCTAAGCTTTTTGTTGCTGGTGTTGTTTTAATCGGTATAGAGGTCATCGTATTCATACCAGGTAAACTGCTTAATCTTGCTGAGGTTTTTATTGTTGGTACTATCTTAATCGGTGTAGAGGCCATCAGATTCGTATCGGGTAGACTTGCTGAGCTTTTTATTGTTGGCATCGTCTTAATCGATGTAGAGGCCGGTGTAGAAATCATGGGATTCATATCGAGTAAACTGCTTAATCTTGGTTTTTTTATTTTTAGTGGTTTCGAAAGATTTAGCCAGTAATTTGATTGTGTTTTATCCAATTCTTTGATATTCGGAGTGGCTAATGGTTCGCTTCCGATATCTGTATTATTGTATAGATCATAATTTTTTGTCGCGTTATCAACAATTGCTTTCAACGGTTCAGTAACAGGCTTAAAGTGTTTTTCCAGCGCAATCTCTTCCTCAATTTTACCAGTTTTCAATTCACGATACTTTTTGCGAATCAAATCACTCGTTCTCGCAATCTGTTTCGTTATCCTCTCACAATCTTCAATATTGTTGCTCATGTTGGAACACTACTTTGTCAACGTATCAGAAATAACTGAACATGTTATGATATTGCAAAGTCATTAAATCCCTTTCTATAGCGACCATTCCATAATGCGCTGTCTTTATCAATCACTACAAATCCATATTTTTCTTGCCAACAAGCGGTACACAATTTACAGAAATTCTCAAATGACATGTCAGTGTTAACATGATCGTTGTATACATGTTTTAGATTTGTACCATCTTGTTTGAACATGATCAGCAGGTTCGCGTTGTCGCGTATCAGATGCTTCGGTATCTTTGCATATGTCTGACAAAGATAGAAACAGTCAACGTCCGAGTGCCTACCCATTGCAAAGTATTCTCTTACCACGTTTTGCTTATCACATGCCACATCATCAAAGATAAAAATGGAATTCGGAAGTGCATCGCTCGGCGGAACGACATCGCTGTTATTCGAAAATGTAAAATAACCAATTTCGTCTATCGATGAGAATATATTTTCTAGATATCGATATTTCGGTTGGTGCAACGATTTCGAGTACACGTATACGTTTTTGAAACGAACACCGTGCGGACTTTCTAACAAACTAATCAACACGTTCGTTTTGCCACAATTCGATGGACCGCAGATGATACCACGTATAGAGGCCGGCAGCATATTTCCATGTTTGCGTAACTCTTTCTCAGACTGTATCTTTTTGTCTAGATTAGTCACTTTGATCATAGGTGATTGGCGTATAAACTGCATATTTTATCAGCATTATACAAATGAAGATACTTTCGAAAGAGTGCTGGTCTATTTATAGCGATGCATAGAGCTGAAACAATCAGTATTCAAATATAACCTGTCGAGTCAGCAGAACACACATTGACTGTCTACCACCACCATCGATAAACAACTGTGACGAATGTCAGCAAAAATTGGGAAAGGCCTATTAAATCGCGTTATAAACACACTTCCGATTGAATTACATATTCCAGGTTATCAGTTTTGTGGCCCCGGAACACATTTAGAGAAACGTTTGGCGCGAGGCGATCAAGGTATCAATCCGCTGGATGCTGCATGTCGCGAGCATGATATAGCGTATTCACAAAATAACGATCTCGTAAAACGACACGCAGCTGACAACATCCTAGCAGCAAAAGCACGAGAACGCATTACTGCGAGAGATTCCAGTCTCGGGGAAAAGGCTGCTGCTACAACCGTTTGGGCGGCTATGAAGGCCAAAACAAAATTCGGCATGGGTTTGAAAAAGAAAAAAAAGAGTGCTGTGAAGAAGCGAATACTTCCAACGGCGAAACGTGGCGGTATCCTACCGATTTTACCATTATTGGGGGTTCTTGGCTCATTGGTTGGAGGGGCGGCAGGAGTCGCAAAGGCTGTGAACGATAAGAAGGCAATGCATCGCCAGCTAGAAGAAATGAAACGTCATAATCTCGCCATGGAAGGTCGCGGACTTTATCTCGCGCCATACAAACGCGGGCGAGGAGTCTCAAAGAGGAAAAAAAAAAAGTCAAAATTAAAATGCCTGAAGGCGTAACCACAAACATACAACTGCAGCAACTGGCAAAACGTATGCGTATTCCATATTTCAGAGGTATTTTTATGCGCAATACTTTACCAACAGATGGGGTATGCAGGAATGAGAGCGGGATCGTAAATTTGGATACTGTTGAGGGACCAGGTACTCATTGGGTGGCATACGCAAAACGGGGAACATACGCCATATATTTTGATAGTTTTGGCAATCTTCAACCACCGAGGGAACTGATACAATATTTGAAGAATAGTGTAATTGAGTATAATCACATGCCTTATCAGCGCTATAATCAAAGCAATTGTGGACAGCTGTGTTTGCAGTTTCTGCTGACAGTTGACAATCAATTTAAGGATAATCATTGTACGCTTTAACTCCAGTATCCGTTGGAACATGTCGCTGACGCTAACGCTCACCGGGCAAAGTAGTATTCTCGCAGTAAGCTATTTTCCAGCCATCGATTTGAGCAATGGTGATTACGAACTCGGTCTTATGGACTTTGAAACATATTACACAATACCGAATGTAAATTTGTCAAATAATAAATTTTACTATGATAATGATGATAAGGAAATCATTATTCCCGAGGGATCTTATGAGCTGGACGACATTCACATGTATTTGCAACGATCGCTTTCATGGGATAATGAAGGGAACCCGCCATTGATGCTTAGAGCTAACAACAATACAATGAAGAGCGAAATTAGGTGTAATTATAGCATAAATTTTACCAAACCCAATACTATTGGCTCGTTACTGGGGTTTTCAACGAATCGGGTGCTACAACCACGAAAATGGCACGAATCAGATACATCAATCAATATAATGAATGTAAATATCATTCGCATTGAATGCAACGTGACAGCTGGCGCTTACAGCAATAACAAGTGTGCGCACACGATACATGAGTTTTCGCCTACCGTTCCACCAGGATATAAGATATCGGAAAGACCAACACAGATCATTTACCTTCCGATTACTGCACGAAGCATTTCGGATTTGACGATTCGTGTTGTGAATCAAGACGATCAATTGCTCGATTTTCGAGGGGAACAGATCACCGTTCGATTGCATGTGCGGAGACAGCGACTGTAGTAGGAGATGCTTGTGCTGAACAAAGGGGAGCAAGTGAAACAGACGACGCATGAAAATAAAGAGAAGACAATTCAATCGCTTGCACACCACACTGTATCGAATATTGACTGTCTAAAACCATCAGGCGAGAGGACAATTCGATCACCCACAAAACTTACTGCATCGAATGTTGAATTTCTGAAATCGTTGGGTTTTGTTGTACGAAATGGCTAATATCTTAAACATTGGAAGCGAACCGATCTTTGATGATCGCATTGTCAAGATTGAGACTCACACATACAACCCATACGCCAACACAACGTTTGGGCACAACGATGAGATACGAATACCTATACAACAGCAGGATTTATACACGCTACCATGTGAGAGCTTTCTATACGTTGAAGGAAGATTCATAGTAAAGAAGCCAAACAATGAGTTGGATGCATTCCTCGGAAATAATTGTGTTGCGTTTATGTTTGATGAAATTCGATATGAACTCAATGGTGTGGAGATCGATCGTAACAGAAACGTTGGGATAACAAGTACCATCAAAACATTTGTGTCCTCAACATATGACAAATCGTTAATTTTACGGAATGCTGGATGGGCCGCACAATCAAACATACCGACAGGTTACTTTAACTTTTGTGTACCGCTCAATATGCTGTTGGGGTTTTGCGAAGATTACAGGCGTATAGTAGTCAATACTCGACATGAACTCATTCTTATACGCGCTCGCAATGATAACAACTGCATCATTGCAAATTCCGCGCTGGAGCCGGAGATTGAATTACTAAAGATACAGTGGCGAATGCCTCGCATTATACTGAATGATACGAATAAACTATCGATGTTGCGGATTTTGGAAAGCGGACAATACCTAAGCATGAGTTTTCGTTCGTGGGACCTGTATGAGTACCCATTATTGCAAAGTACAACAAAACATTCGTGGGCTGTTAAAACTGCAACTCAGCTGGAAAAGCCACGATACGTCATTTTTGCGCTGCAGACTGGTCGGAAGAACAACATGTCTAAAGATGCAAGCAATTTCGATGAATGTAACTTGACCAATGTGAAACTGTATCTAAACTCTGACTTTTATCCATATGATGACTTGAATCTTGATTTTGATAAAAACAGATATGCTATTCTTTTTGATATGTATGCACGTTTTCGTAAAGCTTATTATGGATACGACTGTTACGAAACGCTTTGCAACAGGGAGAACTTTTCGTTGTATGGACCGTTTGTAGTCATCGATTGTTCGAGACAGAACGAATCAATCAAGAGCGCTACCATAGATGTGCGAATAGAATTTGATTGTAAAGAAAACGTGCCAGCAAATACTACCGCCTATTGTCTTATTTTACATGATCGTGTTGTCGAATACTGTCCCCTGTCCAACGTTGTGCGCAAGATTACATAAACTGTAACATCAGCAATGTTTGTAATATATATAACAGGCGGACACGCCGCATTGCAGCATAGTTTCAAAGATATTTTCATAATGGTACCAACATTCGTCGACATGCAGGGGTTCGTTAGCGACACAGAGTTTGTTGTAAAGGAAGTGGCGGTGTTGAAAAAGGGAAGCACTCTAGCGCATTATATCTTCCAAAGTCCATATCCATGGTGTTTATTATCAGCACCCGATAAATCACGAGCTACTTGGGTGACGAAGAATCACCACGGACTGTCGTGGGACGACGGTTTTATACCATACAACATGAGCAAAATGCTTATTACATCGGCAATAATTGATGAGTCAAACCCAATCGTCTATGTTAAAGGACTTCAAAAACGTGATTGGTTAACAAACTTGGTGGCTGAACATATTAATGCAGAGAACATCGATGCTGATTATGGTGATATTGAATGTTTAAAAAATCTTGATTGTGCAAATACATGGCGATGTGGTAACCATAAAAAGACATGCGCTATGCAAAATGTATTTAAATTATACAATTGGTGGTTAAAATATAAAAAATAAATGTACCTTTTTTGATTTGTAAAATGTATTTAAATTATGCAATTGGTGGTTAAAATATTGGAAATAAATGTATCTTTTTGAATCAATTTATGTCATTTAAAAAATACATCTAATTTCCTCATCCTCCTCCTTCCTAGCAATTTTTATAAAATTATGAACTTTCAGAATATGTCTAAAAATCTTATAATGTTTTTGCAAGCTTCTGAAAAACATGTACTTATTAGTGATGGTTGAAATATTAAATATAAATGTATCTTTTTATAAAATTATGAACTTTAGTTTTTGAAAAATGTGTTTGAAAAATCTCGATCGTGCTAATACATTGTAATCCAACAACCATGAAAAGACTTGTGTTTTACAAAAATGTATTTAAATTATACAACGAGTGGTTGAAATATCAGAAATAATAATTTTTTTTTTTTTTTTTTTTTTTTTTTTACTGTGAACTTTTCCAAATGTAAAATTAATAACAAATTGGGGTGAGGGAGATGTGTAGAGATACCATGTATATATAAATTGTTTTATTACATACTATAATTACATACATAAAAATATATATAATGAAATGAATAAAAAAATATAAAAATTACATGAAAATATAAATAAAAAATATATGTATTTAAAAATGAATAAAAAATATAAAAATTACATAGAAAATATAAATAAAAATATATATATTGAAAAATGAATAAGAAATATAAAAATTATATAAAAAATATATATATTGAAAAAATGAATAAGAAATATAATTGGTATGTCTAAAGCGGTATTTTATAATGCCCCCACGGCAGCGTCTTGGTTGAATATGGTACAATATATCGTTTGTCATCGTATGGACTCAAAGCAATTTTTGTTTCTGATACCGTGTACACTTCATGCAACATGGATCTTATACACGATTGGTGACAAATCTTTTCAACCTCACCCATCAAACATTGCACATAATCATCAAATGTTATAGTTCGCGCTACAACATTACTCTTGACACCTTTCACATTTTTCGTATCTTTCTTACCATCGACTTGTATGGCATACATTTTCGCTCTCAATCCAACAAATTCCGTCATAATCGCACCATTATTTTCATCTTTCATTAAACCTGGTACCTTCTTATTAGCAAGCGGAATACCATATCGATTGTCTGTGGGATTATCGCTCGTGTCAAAGCGGGTAATATCGCGTATCATAAGTTCATAAATATCGTCACACTCGATGTGGTAGATTAGACTGTCTGTATCGGTGTACATAATTTTACATTTATTCCTATGTGTGGGTAACATGTAATCGTAATGGAATTCATACAAACAAATCTTAGATATATCTAGTATACACATGCCCACATAGATTGGTTTGTTAAATTTTACGAACAATTTATGCAGTTCGATCGCAACTAGGTTTTCCGAAAATATGCTGCGACTGTGGAAATTTGGTTTAGCGATTAGTGCCTCTGCACCGTATCTCCCTCCCCATTTCGTTACTAATTTTACATCTACATGATTGCGCACATTCTCCATGGTTTTACCAAACACTGCATTATTCATTAATTTATATAAATTTTTCTCAAAATCGTTTGTAGCAAGAGTTCTGAACTTTGTATTTAGTTCGATGTAATCGCGAAGCCATGGGGATTGGGAAAACTGTAATACGCGGTGAACTTCAGTTACGCGAAGGCCGTGACGAATACATTGCTGCAGATTGCGATAGTGTATTACGTAACGCTTCTTATCGTATAGAGTTGCGAGGAGCTTCTCCTGGCGCTTGCCAGGTGGTTTATCATGTGTTGGGCAGAACGGTAGGTCAGTGTGCGAATCATGCAGATGTTGCGGATACTCTAGATCGACTTCCAAAATATACCCCGTCGATGAGTCTAACGCTACGGTCATTACATCTACATCTTTGTTGTTGACCCACTGAAAATTGGCATATGGTAATGGTTGACACATTGCCCAGCCGTACAAATTATTTACATCGAAATACATTAAATATGACGACGGTTGCGATGGATCGTGCGATTGCGTGTATTTGTTGTTGGCTCGTGCGCGTCTGTTGGAACATTGACTCAAACCACCACGTATACCACGTTCGATAAATAGGACCATGTCGATATCGGTAAGAAGTTCGAAATTGATACGTGTATGCTTCAGCATGGCATCCCACGTAAAACCAGGCAAAGTATAATAGTGCGCGGGGTCGAGTCCATAACTTGCGATGCAACTATTGCGAAAATTTTCAAAAATATCAGCCAACAGCAAGACATCCGTCTTCAGATACAAATCGCTATACTCGCCGAGCGTTTCAATGGAGAACCGCTTCCACACGTTGACAGCGTGTGCGTAGTCGTTTTCGGATACTGTATCGCCAGTTAAGGAACTGTAAAATGAATTGCGTGATGGTAAACACGATTGGTCCAACTTTTCAATACAGTCAATGTACTCGTATGGAAACACCCCTTTTCGCGTCAATAAATCAAAATCTTCCGCAGATAATTTTTGAAACTCGGACCGTGTAATTTCAAGTTTATCTTTACTAAGAAAAGATACCAATTTCTCGAGACTTGTATTTAAAAATTTAAATGAATCGATGAATTGCAATTTTATGCGCTTGCGCGAGTTTGATTCTTCATTCGCGTTTTCAACGTATTTTGTAAATGAAATGTACTTCTCTTTTGTTATCGGCAATACAGTGACATCACCCTCAAATGCTGTGGCTATCTCCTTGATAATAAAATGTGAATCATAACCGGATAAATTGTGAAAGACTATAGGGATGACAAATGCGTCTTTATAATTTAGATTGTGATTTGAATGTGCAGGACCTCTGTACCGACCGGTTAAGTGGCAATGATCGCGTACTCGCATATCATCTCGCGTAAACGGTGTTTCGCATATATGGCAGTGTGTTGCCATATTAAAATTTCGTAATTGTTCAGCTGATAAATTTTCCATGGGTACATTGGTCGATAAGATGGACTTTACACGATGTGACAAATCTTGAAGTTGTCCCACAAACCATGATATGCAATCAGGATCGCGACGACATTGAAACGTAGATAACGAGTCGTCGTACGAGCACCGCACATAATATCCCACGCTAAATACTCGATAATGCTGGTACGTGTATCTTGACGCTTCTCGATCAGTATCCGTTTTCTCCAGGATGCATTCCAGATCGGCATACACGATAAACGGAACACACTCTTTCCTGTTGTAGTTGCTGAAGCTGAGCCACTTACTGCAATCATCATTTGGCAATATGATTGCGCAATCGTTCATCTTCTCACAATCCATGGTGTGAGCTTCCAGCTTCTCATTCGAACTAAAGTAGTGTAAGCATCTGCAATAAGAGGCATAATTTTTATCTAGCATAAAATATTTAAAAGATTTATTATATACATACCTATCACAAAAGTATTTCCTGCCATTATGTTTACTCAATTGTGTGCATACGAGGCGAGATAAGTTCTTAATCCATGTGAAATGTCCCACGTCGTTTGCTCCTTCTAAATACAACAAATTGACATGTCTTTCCATCTTCTTATCAGTGACTCGTATTGGTAACACCTTCTTATTCTCAATGGTATAGACATTGATGGAGATGTTGTTGATATGTTCAAACTTTTTAATTTGGTTCAATGTCATTGGAAATTCAATATCCTGGATATTCAACACTGTTGTATAATGAGGATATGACGATGCGAGAGATACGTGACTTTCGGCTGGATACAGAGCGGCCACCACCGACCACGCAAAACATGCATTGTCCGTCGAGCATACATTGATTACTGCTTTCTTTAGTCGTACCTCTCGCGGTAATTGTACGGCACATCCTGCATGCATTGGCATATATTTATTTACATTAACAATTAAATTCAGTATCCGCGACAGCGCCCACCCACTATCACGTTCCTGAAATTCGTCTAAGGATGCTAGAATGGGTTCGATGACACGTAAATCATACCATTCGCGTAGGTCAGACAAGCGAAAAAGTTCACAATTTTTCGTGTTAACACTTTTGTTTGCACATTTGTTACCAACAACAAATTCACCATTAAGTATAGTATTTATTTTTACACTATCATGTTTCAGCAGAATGTTTCGCACATGATCGACTACAATATCCCTCGCATCTTCGAGAAAATTGCGAGGTTCTATGTGGTTAGAATTTATCACTGCACCGGCCAATATACGGTTAACGAAAGCCGTATCAATTTCATGCCATCTGAGTCTTGCACTATGTTCAGCACCCGCATGTACAAATCGATTACGTGTCGAATCTTTTAGACTTTCTAATCTAGCGAACCGAGCAATCAATGATTGTTTTTCACCGATTGAGAGTCGCAGTCTCTTGATTCGGCTTCGTTCCTCCAACGAATCGAGATAATCGCCAAATCGATGTTCCCATAAATTGTATTCTTCCATCGACCTTAATTGAGCGGCTTGCTCGTACAGCTCCTGCTCTTGATGATCCATACTGTCGTCTTTTGTGTTAATGTGTATAGTGATGCATACGATATATTACAAAAAATCACTGTTCCCGATGATGCTTTCGGTGATGCTCGCGATATATTACAGAAATCTGTGTCCGCGAATGCGCTGTTATAGGTTTTGCAGAGGTTGTGTTTTTTGCGCGTGTTCATCCACAAATGTATTGTATACGTTTTTTGCACATGTTCAGTGTAATCTAAAACACCTTGCAAAAAAGTTGCACTTTTCGCAGAAGAACATGTAACATAAAATAGTAAGAAGGGGGAACAACGTGTACGTAAATATGGTTGGGGTTCAATAACTCGCACAATTCATGGATCGAACACGAGTTGCAACGCACTGCAAATTCCGACGTGTATCTAGTTGAAAAAGTATTGCGTAAGAAGGGGAACAACGTGTACGTAAAATGGTTGGGGCTCAATAACTCGCACAATTCGTGGATCCACAAAAATAATGTTTTGTAACATAATTATTCATTGCTTTAATAAATATATCATATTTTTAAATCATCAAAACATGGTATCTAATTTCTTTCCCATGGTAAGGGTCTCCATATATATATGTTACAGAATTCTTTGCCTGTGAATGCAATGTATACGTTTGCAGAAGTTGCGTTTTTGCACGTGTTCAGTGTAATCTAAAACGTCTTGCAAAAAAACGTTGCGCTCTTCGCAAAAGAAGAACATGCGACATAAAATAAGAATATGAATAGCGTGTACGTAAAATGATTAGGACCCCAATAGCTCACACAATTCGTGTGTAATGTTATACGCTTTGCAGAAGTTTCATGTTTAGACATGTTCAAGGTAATCTAAAAAATTTTTTGCAAAAAGTTGCACTTTTCACAGAAGAAGAACACGTGATCTAAAAAATTCCTCCTTCCCCACAAATGATCTATGTCGCGAAGAATATTATTTGTTTGCATCATCCTGCGAATGTAATGTTATACGCTTTGCAGAAGTTGCATGTTTAGACGTGTTTAAGGCAATCTAAAAGACATTTTTGCAAAAGTTGCACTTTTCGCAGAAGAAGAACATGTGATATAAAAAATTCCTCCTTCCCCACAAATGATCTATGTCGCGAAGAATATTATTTGTTTGCATCATCCTGCGAATGTAATGTTATACGCTTTGCAGAAGTTGCATGTTTAGACGTGTTCAAGGCAATCTAAAAGACATTTTTGCAAAAGTTGCGCTTTTCGCAGAAGAAGAACATGTGATATAAAAAATTCCTTCCCCCCACTACGCACCACCCGCTTCCCTGGAATTCGTCCCCCCACTACGCGCCACCCGCTTCCCTGATACATATGATGCAACGTTGCATTTAAGTGCTGCACAATATTCACACTCGTTTGATAGTATCGTCGTGAAACATTATCTATTGAATTCTACGTTCAAATTTTTTCTGAAAAAATGAATTATTGCATTCCTTACGATACAGCATGCACAAGTAACGAGTAAGTATTATTACCACAATTTTTTTCTTATCCATTTTTTCTTATTGTTATTACTTATTGTCATTACTTACCTTTTATTCTTTATTTACTTTTCTACATGCAACAGTAGCAAAAAACAGCATCCAACGCCTCATATACTGGGAGGGAGGTTTGCCCTCACATCCACAGCATACAAGTATTTGGATATTGCAATCGGTGTAGGACCTGTATCCGCCGTGGAAATTATACTTGGTGATACTCGAGGAAATAAATTGTTGCTGTCTTACTCAACATGGATGGTGTTTATTCAGAAACGCGAGGACATCAAACAACATGAGCTATCAGCTCCTTCTCCAACATCGTTGTCAATTTGTGATTTGGTGCTTACGGTTGTTGCAATGCATGATATGAACATTGTACAAGTGAAATTGCATGATGCTTGCATGTATATGAAACCGACAACTCTATTGTTTTTATTCGAACTGGAACAGTGCATCGAGCATGCATATTCGTGGCTATGCCAAAATGCGCACTATGTTGGTGAGAAATACCAAGAATTTACAAACATTTTAAGACGCAATAGTATTATGCGTAAACGTGATGCAGACAAAATCCTTCGTGAATATTACGATAAAAATTCGCCTGTAGATTGCGAGCTGTTAGCATATGCGCTGGATAACATTTTATATGATGCTATTAATAATTAAAAATAAAAACTGTATCTAATTTTTGTGAAATAAAATTTCGAAATAGTCAAAAGATGTCTAATTTCTTTCCCCACCTCCTCTTTATCGACCTCTGATAATTACCTTTGATAATTACCACTTCTTTTTACCAGATGCATCTCTTTTATCACGCCTTCCCTTTTTATCGATACCAAGCAATTACCCTCATTCATTTTCTAACCTCTGCTAATTACCAGCCGTTAATGTCAATTATCGATCGTTGATACTAATTACCGACCATAAATACTAATTACCAACCATAGATACTAATTACCGACCGTAGATACCAATTATCGACTGTCGGTAATAGTTACCGACCCCCCACCCCGACTCCCCCCCCCCCAACGGACCCACTACGGGCCCCCACTCCGGCGCACAGGCCCCCTCCCCCACCCTCATCACCCCCCTCCCCCGCACCCCCCTCGGAGCCCCCTGTCCACAACTCCCCTTACTCACCTACCCCACCCCTCGGCGGCCGGGCGTTCATGGCCGCACCAGACCGCCGAGGGTGCCTCCCCTTGCGTCGGACCGGTAGGGGGAGGCACTCCTACCCCCAACCGGTACGACCCGGCGCCGCCTGGCGGGAGGAGGGTCCCCTCAGGACCCCCCTCCCAGCCTAGGTCATCCGCCACGCCGAGGCGGCCGCCCGCGACGCCTCGCGACCGGGCGACGACCTCGGGCCACCGCACGAGCGCGCGCTTCAGCACGCCGCTGAAGCTCGCGCTCCCTCCCCGCGGCCTCCTTCTGCAACATTACGTTCTCGCAGAAGGAGGCCACGGCCCTCCACTTCTCCTCGCTGCCGAGCATGGCGCGCACCACGCCCGGCAGCGAGACATCCCGCCCGACGACGCCGACCAGGACACGGCGCTCCCCCTCCCACGCGGGGCATACCTCCAGGGTATGATCCGCCGTGTCCTGCTCAGCGTCGCAGTGGCAGCAACGCGCCGTCGGCTCCTTCCCTATCCGGCACAGGTATCTTCCGAAGCTGCCATGCCCGGAAAATACCTGTGCCAGCCGGTAGGTGAGGCTGCCATGGCCTCTGTCCAGCCACTCCTTCAGGAGTGGCCGAACAGCCCCGACAGTCCGGTGCCCCGCGGATGGCAGAGCCAGCCGCTCCTGCCACGCGAGCAACACGGACTGCCGGGCCTGGCGCTTCAAATCGCCCCAAGCAGGTTCCTGCCCGCCCGGGACCGCCCCCACCCCCGCGCGACGGTCGACGCGGTGCCGGTACATCACCGCGTGCGACCGCGCGAGCAGGTCCATGGGCGGCATCCCCGCTAGAACCGTCGCCGCCTCATGTGACATGGTCCGATACCCGCGGACGACCCTGAGCGCCATGCGCCTCTGCACCCGACGCAGCATAGTCATGCTGCGCCGGGAGGCAGCCAGGTCGTCCGCCCAGACGGGGGCCCCGTATAGGGCCACCGACTGGACCATTGCCACATAGAGGCGACGAACTCGGCCCGCCGGGCCCCCCAGGTTGGGCAGAATCCGGCCCAGAGCCGCAACCATCCTTTCCAACCGGGGGACCAGGCAGCGGAAATGCTCCTCGAAACGCCAGTGGCTATCGAGGATCAGCCCTAGATACCTGATCTGGGGCTTCACCTCGATGTCAGCCCCACCCACCCGGATCAGAGAGGGTGGCGGATCCTGCCGAGGTGAATGAAACGCAATCACCTCGGTCTTATGGACCGCTACCGTCATCCCCATCCCCCTGATCCGGTCGACGACGCGTTGCGACCCCTCCTCCGCGCGACGCATGGCCCTCCCCCAGTGCGCCCCGACGGCCTGCACCAGTGTGTCATCCGCATAACACACCGTGCTGACGCCGTCGGGGAGGCCGGCCCGCAACACCGAGTCGTACGCGATGTTCCACAGGAGTGGCCCGAGGACCGACCCCTGCGGAACACCGCAGTACACCTCCCTCCGCATATCACCATCCCGGCCCGGATACTCGATCCACCTGCCGCGGAGATAATCCCCGACGACCGCCCTGAGACAAGGGGGGACTCGATGATATTCGAGTCCCCTCCTTATCTCTTCCCAGGGGAGGGTGTTAAAGGCATTGGCAATATCCAAGGATATTGCCAATGCCACCCCTCCCCGGGAGACGGCCGCCTCCGAGAGAGCCCTCACACGACCTATCGCGTCGATAGTCGATCGGCCCCCCCGGAAACCGAACTGGCAGTCGGCCAGACCGGGATCACCCCGCGACAGGTGCTCGACGAGGCGGGCAGCAATCACACGCTCGAAGAGCTTGCCCACCTCGTCGAGGTGACAAATGGGCCGGTATGCGGATGGAGACTCCGCGGGCCGACCCTCCTTCCGGAGGAGGACCATCCTCGCCACCTTCCAACTGGGGGGGAATCGCCCGTCCCTCAGGCAGCGGTCGAACAACCGCCTGAGGTCGGCCCCAAGGACGCCCTGGGTCAAGACCCAAACCTGGCCGGGCACACCATCCGGACCCGGGGCCGTGTTACGAACCCCGAGCCGTCTGATGGCCGCTGCCAGCTCCTCCTGCGTGACCCCCAGCTCGGCCGTCCACTCCATTGGGACAGCCGCCGCCGCCGGAGGACGCGGTCCCCTCTCCCCAATTGGGAAGAGTGTATTGACCACGTCCTCCAGCAGCCGGGGGTCAAGACCCTCGGTGCCGGGGGCGCCCACCGGCGGAGCTTATTCAGCACCACCTTATATGGGCGCCCCCATGGATCGTCATCAAGGGTCTGGAGGAGCTCCTTCCATGCCTGGGTCTTGGCCCGTTTGATGGCGACCTGCAGAGCAACCCGCGCCACGCGTACACCGCCCGGTATACGACCACCAGTACACCGCCCGGCGAGGAGAAGCCCGCCCGACCCGAGGCATCGCCGCGTCGCAAATACCCGCACCAATGCCCCGAGCCGGGCGACCTCCCCCTCTATGCTCGGCAACTCGGCCGCTCCCTGCGGCCAAGTTGCAGCGAGGGCAGCTGCCATCAGGGCGTCCTTGTCCAGGCGCCGAAGCGTCCAGCGGCGTGGTGGGGTGCCACGCAGGCGGCCGTGTCGGGATGCACTCGCGGCGGCAGAGACCTCCATCCGGATGTACCGGTGATCGGAGAGTGTCTCTGCCCCCGCGACCACGTGCCAACCCGACACCATGCGCACGGCGTTGGGGGTCGCGAATCCAACATCCACGATGGACCCCCCATATCGCCGCACGCATGTGTGCTCCGACCCCCGGTCCAATACCCGGAGGTCGAGCCCCGCCGCCCAATCGCCCAGGATCCCGCCGCGAACGGAGGTCCTGGGGGATCCCCAAGCCACCGACTTGGCATTAAAATCCCCCAGGACCAGCACCGGCCGGGCCGCGTAGCGCTGCACGCATGCCGCGACCTCGGCCAAGTACAGCTCGAACGCAGCGTGACCGCTACGGGGCGAAATGTAGCACCCCACCACAGCGACTCCCCCCCAGTCCACGGCGACGAATTCCCGACCGCGCTCCAACAAGGAGAACGGTGGGGACCCGTCGCCCCCTCCCCATACCGTCGCCACCAAGCCGTCCGCGTCGCCCACCCAATGAGGGTGATCAGGGACGCGGTACGGCTCGGCGGCGACCGCCAGGCCAACCCCCCACTCCGCGAGGACTTGGGACATCAAGTCCTGTGCCGCGCGGCAGTGGTTGAGGTTGGCCTGGAGGAGGAGGCGGGGCGGCATTAATTAATGGCCGCGCCAGCCTCCTCCCGGCCGTCCGTCCCCGTAGCACCGTCCACCTCCATGGAGGACGATGCCACCGCCCTCGGCACCGGAGCCGGTGCAGCCCGCCTCTTCCTCTCCTTCCGGAAGGGGGGGGGGAGCACTTCTTGCTCCCCGCCCTGTGATCGGCTGGCCTCCCCATGTCCGCACACAGCGGGCAGTGGGGGGCCGCCGAGCACTGGCTCGCACGGTGCTCTTTGGCACCGCAGCGGTAACACTGACCGCTGCGGTCCACCGGCGAGGTGCACCACTGCCTCACGTGCCCCAATTCGAGGCAGCGGTGACACTGGAGCGGGCGCGGCGCGAGGATTTCCACTCGCGCCGAAACCCACCCCACCAACACCCTCCCGGATTTCGCCACCTTACGGGCGGCGGAGAGGGGGCACAGGGCCCACACCGACCCGAGGCCAGAGGGCGACCTGCGGATCTCTCCGATCCGCAGGTCCTCCACAAGACAGTCCCCCGCCCTCGCAAGGGCACGGGACACATCCTGTGCGCTGACCGAGTCGTCCAGCCCACAAACGCGCATCTCCGTGCGCTTCGTGGGCCGAGCGACCCGGACACCTCGCTCGCCCAGCTGCTCCCGGAGCCTCTGGGCGAGACGATCCGCCTTCGCGCCGCCTTCTGCACCGGGGATCTCCAGCAAGAGACCCTCGGTCACGGCCCTCTTCGCCCTCACGGAGGCGATGCCCAGCTCTTCCAGGGAGATATTCTCCCTGGCGAGCCGCATCGCCTCCGCGAGGGTCAGGTCGCCCCCCTGCGCAACGGTCAGCGTCACCGCTGCCGTTTTTGGGGGACGACCAGGTCGTGCCTTCCCGACCATCGCGGCCTTTACCTTGGCCGCCGGCGGCGGAGGCGGAGGCCGTGGTTGCGAGGCCTTCCTCGCCGCCCGCTACGCCTTCCGCCCCACCACCTCACTCCACGCCACCCCCCCTTGGGAGGGTGCTGTGGAGGACGCGACCACCGCGACCACGGGTACACCACCCCCCTTGGGGGTCGCGACCCGGGGCCCTGGTGCCGCAACGCTGGGCGGAGCCTTCACTCCGCCCTTCTTTGCCTTCCCCGACTGTACCGGAACAGGTCGGGGAGGCACCGCCTTCCTGCTGACCGCTCTTCCGGCGAGGAGCTCCTCCCGGAAGGCGGCCAGCTTGCCATCAATCATGTCCCCAATCCTCCTCAGAAGACCGTCTTCTGAGGAGGATGGGGACTTCTTCACGGGCGGAGTGCGGGTGGAGGGGCCCGCGGTGCCCCAGGCTCATATCTTCGCATTTTTCACATACTTGTTGAACACATCCTGGGTTTTTCTGATTTGGATCACGTAGTAATGTGGTACCACACTGAAACAGACCACTAAACCTGGTTTCGATTAATATTTTAGAGAATAACACATGCTAGGTCTGGGTTAGGTCCTGGATTTGCCCTCATCAGTCTCATACATTCGCATTCTTCACATACTTCTTGAACAGATCCTGGGTTTTTTCTGGTTTGGATCACGTACTAATGTGGTACCACACTGAAACAGTCCATTAAACCTGGTTTCGATCAATATCTTAGAGGATAACGCATGTTAGGTCTAGGTTAGGCCTGGGATTTGCCCTCATCAGGGTCATTCTTTCGCAGTTTTAACATACATGTTGACCTGATCGAGGGTTTTTTCTGCATTGCATCACGTAGTAAAGTGGTACCACACTAAAACTGTCCATTAAAACTGGATTCGATCAATATTTTATAGGATAACGCAAGTTATGTCTGGGATAGGTCTGGGATTTGCCCTCATCAGGCTCATACTTTCGCGTTTTTCACATACTTGTTGAACAGATCCTGGGTTTTTTCTGGTTTGGATCACGTAGTAATGTGGAACCACACTGAAAGAGTCAATTAAACATGGTCTTGATAAATATTTCACAGGATAACGCATGTTAGGTCTGGGCCAGGTCTAGGACTTGCCCTCATCAGCCTCATACTTTCGCATTCTGCACATACTTCTTGAACAGATTCTGGGTTTTTTCTGGTTTCGATCACGTAGTAATGTGGTACCACACTGAAACAGATCATTAAACCTGGTTTCGATTAATATTTTAGTGGATAACACATGTTAGGTCTAGGTTCGGTCTGGGATTTGCCCTCATCAGGGTCATACTTTCGCATATTTCTCATACTTGATGGCCAGAGTCTGGGCTTTTTCTGGTTTGGATCACGTAGTAATGTAGTACCATACTGAAACAGTCCATTAAACCTTGTTTCGATCAATATTTTTGAGGACAACTCATGTTAGGTCTAGGTTAGGCCTGGGATTTGCCCCCATCAGACTCATACTTTTGCATTCTTCACATACTTGTTGAACAGCTCCTAGGTTTTTTTTTGTTTGGATCACGTAGTAATGTGGTACCACACAGAAACAGTCGATTAAACCTGGTATCGATCAATATTTTAGAGGATAACACATGTTAGGTCTAGGTTAGGTCTGGGATTTGCCCTCATCAGGGTCATACTTTCGCAGTTTTAACATACATGTTGTCCTGATCGATGGTTTTTTCTGCTGTGGATCACGTCGTAAAGTGGTACCACACTGAAACAGTCAATTGAACCTGGTTTCGATCAATATTTTATAGGATAACGCATGTTAGGTCTAGGTTAGGCCTGGGATTTTCCCTCATCAGACTCATACTTACGCACTCTTCACATACTCGTTGAACAGATCCTGGGTTTTTTCTGGTTTGGATCACGTAGTAATTTGGTACCCTACTGAAACAGTCGATTAAACCTCGTTTCGATCAATATTTTAGAGGATAACGCATGTTAGGTCTAGGTTAGGCCTGGGATTTTCCCACATCAGACTCATACTTTCGCATTCTTCACATACTTGTTGAACAGATCCTGGGTTTTTTCTGGTTTGGATCACGTAGTAATGTGGTACCACACTGAAACAGTCAATTAAACCTGGTTTCGATCAATATTTTAGAGGATAACGCATGTTAGGTCTAGGTTAGGCCTGGGATTTTCCCACATCAGACTCATACTTTCGCATTCTTCACATACTTGTTGAACAGATCCTGGGTTTTTTCTGGTTTGGATCACGTAGTAATGTGTTACCACACTGAAACAGTCAATTAAACCTGGTTTCGATCAATATTTTAGAGGATAACGCATGTTAGGTCTAGGTTAGGCCTGGGATTTTCCCACATCAGACTCATACTTTCGCATTCTTCACATACTTGTTGAACAGATCCTGGGTTTTTTCTGGTTTGGATCACGTAGTAATGTGGTACCACACTGAAACAGTCAATTAAACCTGGTTTCGATCAATATTTTAGAGGATAACGCATGTTAGGTCTAGGTTAGGCCTGGGATTTTCCCACATCAGACTCATACTTTCGCATTCTTCACATACTTGTTGAACAGATCCTGGGTTTTTTCTGGTTTGGATCACGTAGTAATGTGGTACCACACTGAAACAGTCAATTAAACCTGGTTTCGATCAATATTTTTGAGGATAACGCATGTTAGGTCTAGGTTAGGCCTGGGATTTTCCCTCATCAGACTCATACTTACGCACTCTTCACATACTTGTTGAACAGATCCTGGGTTTTTTCTGGTTTGGATCACGTAGTAATGTGGAACCACACTGAAACAGTCAATTAAACATGGTCTTGATAAATATTTCACAGGATAACGCATGTTACGACTGGGCCAGGTCTAGGATTTGCCCTCATCACCCTCATACTTTCGCATTCTTCACATACTTCTTGAACAGATTCTGGGTTTTTTCTGGTTTCGATCACGTAGTAATGCGGTACCACACTGAAACAGATCATTAAATCTGGTTTCGATTAATATTTTAGTGGATAACACATGTTAGGTCTAGGTTAGGTCTGGGATTTGCCCTCATCAGGGTCATACTTTCGCATATTTCTCATACTTGATGGCCAGAGTCTGGGCTTTTTCTGGTTTGGATCACGTAGTAATGTGGTACCATACTGAAACAGTCCATTAAACCTTGTTTCGATCAATATTTTTGAGGATAACGCATGTTAGGTCTAGGTTAGGCCTGGGATTTTCCCACATCAGACTCATACTTTCGCATTCTTCACATACTTCTTGAACAGATTCTGGGTTTTTGCTGGTTTCGAACACGTAGTAATGTGGTACCACACTGAAACAGATCATTAAACCTGGTTTCGATTAATATTTTAAAGAATAACACATGCTAGGTCTGGGTTAGGTCCAGGATTTGCCCTCATCTGTCTCATACATTCGCATCCTTCACATACTTCTTGAACAGATCCTGGGTTTTTTCTGGTTTGGATCACGTACTAATGTGGTACCACACTGAAACAGTTGATAAACCCTGTTTTCGATCAATATTCTTGAGGATAACGCATGTTAGGTCTAGGTTGGGCCTAGGATTTTCCCTCATCAGACTCATACTTCCGCAATCTTCACATACTTGTTGAACAGATCCTGGGTTTTTTCTGGTTTGGATCACGTAGTAATTTGGTACCCTACTGAAACAGTCGATTAAACCTCGTTTCGATCAATATTTTTAAGGATAATGCATGTTAGGTATAGGTTAGGCCTGGGATTTTCCCACATCAGACTCATACTTTCGCATTCTTCACATACTTGTTGAACAGATCCTGGGTTTTTTCTGGTTTGGATCACGTAGTAATGTGGTACCACACTGAAACAGTCAATTAAACCTGGTTCCGATCAATATTTTAGAGGATAACGCATGTTAGGTCTAGGTTAGGCCAGGGATTTGCCCTCATCAGGGTCATACTTTCGCAGTTTTAACATACATGTTGACCTGAGCGAGTGTTTTTTCAGCATCGGATCGCGCAGCAATGTGGTACCACACTAAAACAGTCAATTAAACCTGGTTTCGAACAATGTTTTAGAGGATAACGCAAGTTATGTCTGGGATAGGTCTGGGATTTGCCCACATCAGACACATATTTTCGCATTCTTCACATACTTGTTGACCAGAATCTGGGTTTTTTTCTGGTTTGGATCACGTAGCAATGTGGTACCACACTGAAACAGTTGATTAACCCTGTTTTCGATCAATATTCTTGAGGATAACGCATGCTAGGTCTAGGTTGGGCCTGGGATTTTCCCTCATCAGACTCATACTTCCGCAATCTTCACATACATGTTGAACAGATCCTGGGTTTTTTCTAGTTGTGATCACGTAGTAATGTGGAACCCCACTGAAACAGTCGATTATACCTCGTTTCGAGCAATATTTTTGAGGGTAACGCATGTTAGGTCTAAGTTAGGCCTGGGATTTTCCCACATCAGACTCATACTTTCGCATTTTTCACATACTTGTTGAACACATCCTGGGTTTTTCTGGTTTGGATCACGTAGTAATGTGGTACCACACTGAAACAGACCATTAAACCTGGTTTCGATCAATATTTTAGAGGATAACGCATGTTAGGTCTAGGTTAGGCCAGGGATTTGCCCTCATCAGGGTCATACTTTCGCAGTTTTAACATACATGTTGACCTGAGCGAGTGTTTTTCAGCATCGGATCGCGTAGCAATGTGGTACCACACTAAAACAGTCAATTAAACCTGGTTTCGAACAATGTTTTAGAGGATAACGCAAGTTATGTCTGGGATAGGTCTGGGATTTGCCCTCATCAGGCTCATACATTCGCGTTTTTCACATACTTGTTGAAGAGATCCTGGGCTTCCTCTGGATTGTATCACGTAGTAATGTGGTACCACACTGAAACAGTCCATTAAACCTGTTTTCGATCAATATTTTAGAGAATATTTCATGTTAGGTCTATGTTAGGTCTGGCATTTGCTCTCATCGGGCTCGTACTTTCGCATATTTCTCATACTTGATGGCCAGATTCTGGGCTTTTTCTGGTTTGGATCACGTAGTAATGTGGTACCACACTGAAACAGTCCATTAAACCTGGTTTCGATCAATATTTTAGAGGATAACGCATGTTATGTCTGTGTTAGGTCCAGGATTAGCCCTCATCAGTCTTATACATTCGCATTCTTCACATACTTCTTGAACAGATCCTGGGTTTTTTCTGGGTTGGATCACATAGTAATGTGGTACCACACTGAAACAGTCAATTAAACCTGGTTTCAATCAATCTTTTATAGGATAACGCAAGTTAGGTCTGGGATAGGTCTGGGATTTGCCCTCATCAGGGTCATATTTTCGCATTCTTCACATACATCTTGAACAGATCCTGGGTTTTTTCTGGGTTGGATCACATAGTAATGTGGTACCACACTGAAACAGTCAATGAAACCTGGTTTCAATCAATCTTTTATAGGATAACGCATGTTAGGTCTAGGTTAGGCCTGGGATTTTCCCACATCAGACTCATACTTTCGCATTCTTCACATACTTGTTGAACAGATCCTGGGCTTTTTCAGGTTTGGATCACGTAGTAATGTGGTAACACACTGAAACAGTCAATTAAACCTGGTTTCGATCAATATTTTAGAGGATAACGCAAGTTATGTCTGGGATAGGTCTGGGATCTGCCCCCGTCAGGCTCATACCTTCGCATTTTTCACATACTTGTTGAACACATCCTGGGTTTTTCTGGTTTGGATCACGTAGTAATGTGGTACCACACTGAAACAGACCACTAAACCTGGTTTCGATTAATATTTTAGAGAATAACACATGCTAGGTCTGGGTTAGGTCCTGGATTTGCCCTCATCAGTCTCATACATTCGCATTCTTCACATACTTCTTGAACAGATCCTGGGTTTTTTCTGGTTTGGATCACGTAGTAATGTGGAACCACACTGAAAGAGTCAATTAAACATGGTCTTGATAAATATTTCACAGGATAACGCATGTTAGGTCTGAGCCAGGTCTAGGACTTGCCCTCATCAGCCTCATACTTTCGCATTCTGCACATACTTCTTGAACAGATTCTGGGTTTTTTCTGGTTTCGATCACGTAGTAATGTGGTACCACACTGAAACAGATCATTAAACCTGGTTTCGATTAATATTTTAGTGGATAACACATGTTAGGTCTAGGTTAGGTCTGGGATTTGTCCTCATCAGGGTCATACTTTCGCATATTTCTCATACTTGATGGCCAGAGTCTGGGCTTTTTCTGGTTTGGATCACGTAGTAATGTGGTACCATACTGAAACAGTCCATTAAACCTTGTTTCGATCAATATTTTTGAGGACAACTCATGTTAGGTCTAGGTTAGGCCTGGGATTTGCCCCCATCAGACTCATACTTTTGCATTCTTCACATACTTGTTGAACAGCTCCTAGGTTTTTTCTAGTTTGGATCACGTAGTAATGTGGTACCACACAGAAACAGTCGATTAAACCTGGTATCGATCAATATTTTAGAGGATAACACATGTTAGGTCTAGGTTAGGTCTGGGATTTGCCCTCATCAGGGTCATACTTTCGCAGTTTTAACATACATGTTGTCCTGATCGTTGGTTTTTTCTGCTGTGGATCACGTCGTAAAGTGGTACCACACTGAAACAGTCAATTGAACCTGGTTTCGATCAATATTTTATAGGATAACGCATGTTAGGTCTAGGTTAGGCCTGGGATTTTCCCTCATCAGACTCATACTTACGCACTCTTCACATACTTGTTGAACAGATCCTGGGTTTTTTCTGGTTTGGATCACGTAGTAATTTGGTACCCTACTGAAACAGTCGATGAAACCTCGTTTCGATCAATATTTTAGAGGATAACGCATGTTAGGTCTAGGTTAGGCCTGGGATTTTCCCACATCAGACTCATACTTTCGCATTCTTCACATACTTGTTGAATAGATCCTGGGTTTTTTCTGGTTTGGATCACGTAGTAATGTGGTACCACACTGAAACAGTCAATTAAACCTGGTTTCGATCAATATTTTTGAGGATAACGCATGTTAGGTCTAGGTTAGGCCTGGGATTTTCCCACATCAGACTCATACTTTCGCATTCTTCACATACTTGTTGAACAGATCCTGGGTTTTTTCTGGTTTGGATCACGTAGTAATGTGGTACCACACTGAAACAGTCAATTAAACCTGGTATCGATCAATATTTTAGAGGATAACGCATGTTAGGTCTAGGTTAGGCCTGGGATTTTCCCACATCAGACTCATACTTTCGCATTCTTCACATACTTGTTGGACAGATCCTGGGTTTTTTCTGGTTTGGATCACGTAGTAATGTGGTACCACACTGAAACAGTCAATTAAACCTGGTTTCGATCAATATTTTAGAGGATAACGCATGTTAGGTCTAGGTTAGGCCTGGGATTTTCCCACATCAGACTCATACTTTCGCATTCTTCACATACTTGTTGAACAGATCCTGGGTTTTTTCTGGTTTGGATCACGTAGTAATGTGGTACCACACTGAAACAGTCAATTAAACCTGGTTTCGATCAATATTTTAGAGGATAACGCATGTTAGGTCTAGGTTAGGCCAGGGATTTGCCCTCATCAGGGTCATACTTTCGCAGTTTTAACATACATGTTGACCTGAGCGAGTGTTTTTTCAGCATCGGATCGCGCAGCAATGTGGTACCACACTAAAACAGTCAATTAAACCTGGTTTCGAACAATGTTTTAGAGGATAACGCAAGTTATGTCTGGGATAGGTCTGGGATTTGCCCGCATCAGACACATATTTTCGCATTCTTCACATACTTGTTGACCAGAATCTGGGTTTTTTTCTGGTTTGGATCACGTAGCAATGTGGTACCACACTGAAACAGTTGATTAACCCTGTTTTCGATCAATATTCTTGAGGATAACGCATGCTAGGTCTAGGTTGGGCCTGGGATTTTCCCTCATCAGACTCATACTTCCGCAATCTTCACATACATGTTGAACAGATCCTGGGTTTTTTCTAGTTGTGATCACGTAGTAATGTGGAACCCCACTGAAACAGTCGATTATACCTCGTTTCGAGCAATATTTTTGAGGGTAACGCATGTTAGGTCTGGGTTAGGTGTGGGATTTGCCCTCATCAGGATCATTCTCTCGCATTCTTCACATACTTGTTGAACAGATCCTTGGATTTTTCTGGACTGGATCACGTGGTAATGTGGTACCACACTGAAACAGTCGACTAAACCTGGTCTCGATCAATATTTTAGAGGATAACGCATGTTATGTCTGGGTTAGGTGTGGGATTTGCCCTCATCAGGATCATTCTCTCGCATTCTTCACATACTTGTTGAACAGATCCTTGGATTTTTCTGGACTGGATCACGTGGTAATGTGGTACCACACTGAAACAGATAATTAAACCCGGATACAACCAATATTTTTGGGGGTAACGCATGCTAGGTCTGGGTTAGGTCCAGGATTTGCCCTCATCTGGCTCATACTTTCGCATTTTTCGTATACTCGTTGGCCAGATCCTGGGCCCTTCCTGGTTTGGATCACGTGGTAATGTGGAGCCACACTGAAACAGTCAATTAAACCTAGTCTCGATCAATATTTTATGGGATATCGCATGTTAGGTCTAGGTTAGGCCTGGGATTTGCCCTCATCCGACTCATACTTTCGCATTCTTCACATACTTGTTGAACAGATCCTGGGTTTTTTCTAGTTTGGATCAGGTAGTAATGTGGTACCACACTGAAACAGTCGATTAACCCTGGTCACGATCAACATTTTAGAGGAGAACGCCGGTTAGGCCTCGGTTAGGTGTGGGATTTGCCCCCATCAGGCTCATACTTTCGCATATTTCTCATACTTATTAGCCAGATCCGTTGCTTTTTCTGGATTGGATCACATAGTAATGTAGTACCACACTGATACAGTCAATTATACCTGGTCTCGATCAATATTTTAGAGGATATCGCATGTTAGGTCTGGGTTAGGTCTGGGATTTGCACTCATGAGGCTTATACTTTCGCATTCTTCACATACTTGTTGAACAGATCCTGGGTTCTTTCTAGTTTGGATCCGGTAGTAATGTGGTACCACCACTGAAACAGTCGATTAAGCCTGGTCACGATCAACGGTTTAGAGGATAACGCCGGTAGGAACTCGGTTAGGTGTCGGATTTGCCCCCATCAGGCTCATACTTTCGCATATTTCTCATACTTGTTCGCCAGATCCGTTGCTTTCTCTGGATTCGATCACATAGTAATGTAGTACCACACTGATACAGTCAATTATACCTGGCCTCGATCAATATTTTAGAGGATAACGCATTTTAGGTCTGTGTTAGGTCTAGGATTTGCCCCCATCTGTCTCATACTTTCGCATATTTCTCATTCTTGTCGGCCAGATCCTGGGCTTTTTCTGGATTGGATCACGTAGTTATGTGGTACCACACTGAAACAGTCAGTTAAACCTGGATACAACCAATATTTTAGAGGATAACGCATGTCAGGTCTGGGTTAGGTCTAGGATTTGCCCTCATCTGGCTCATACTTTCGCATATTTCTGATACTTGTTGGCCTGATCCTGGCCTTTTTCTGGATTGGATCACGTAGTAATGTGGTACCACACTGAAGCAGTTAATTAAACCCAGATACGACCAATATTTTTGGGGGTAACGCATGTTAGGTCTGGGTTAGGTCTAGGATTTGCCCTCATCTGGCTCATACTTTCGTATTTTTCGCATAATCGTTGGCCAGATCCTTTGCCTTTCCTGGTTTGGATCACGTGGTAATGTGGTACCACACTGAAACAGTCAATTAAACCTTGTCTCGGTCAATATTTTGAAGGATATCGCATGTTAGGTCTCGGTTAGGTCTGGGATTTGCCCTCATCAGGATCATACTCTCGCATTTTTCACATACTTGTTGAACAGATCCTTGGATTTTTCTGGATTGGATCACGTAGTAATGTGGTACCACACTGAAACAGATAATTAAACCCGTATACAACCAATATTTTTGAGGGTAACGCATGTTAGGTCTGGGTTAGGTCCAGGATTTGCCCTCATCTGGCTCATACTTTCGCATTTTTCGTATACTCGTTGGCCAGATCCTGGGCCTTTCCTGGTTTGGATCACGTGCTAATGTGGTACCACACTGAAACAGTCAATTAAACCTACTCTCGGTCAATATTTTAGAGGATAACGCATGTTAGGTCTGGTTTAGTTCTTGGACTTGCCCGCATCTGGCTCATACTTTCGCATTCTTCACATACTTGTTGGACAGATCCTGCGTTTCTTCTGGTTTGGGTCACGTAGTAATGTGGTGCCACACGGAAAGAGTCGATTAAACCTGGTTTCGATCAATATTTTTGAGGATAACGCATGTTGGGTCTAGGTTAGGCCTGGGATTTGCCCTCATCAGGCTCATACTTTCGCGTTTTTCACATACTTGTTGAACAGATCCTGCGTTTTTTCTGGATTGGATCACGTTATAATGTTGTACCACACTGAAACATTCAATTAAACCTGGTCTTAATAAATATTTTAGAGGATAACGCATGTTAGGTCTGGGTTAGGCCTTGGATTTGCTTTCATCAGGCTCATACTTTCGCATATTTCTCATACTTGTTGGCTAGATCCTGGGCTTTTTCTGGATTGGATCACGTATTAATGAGGTACGAATCTGAAACTGTCAATTAAACCTGGTTTCCGTCAATATTTTAGAGGATAACACATGTTAGATCTGGGTTAGGTCTATGACTTGCCCTCATGAGGCTCATACTTTCGCATATTTCTCATACTTGTTGGCCTGATCTTTGGCATTTTCTGGTTTGGATCACGTACTAATGTGGTACCGCACTGAAACAGGCCATTAAACCTGGTTTCGATTAATATTTTAGTGGATAACACATGTTATGTCTAGGTTAGGTCTGGGATTTGCCCTCATCAGGGTCATACTTTCGCAGTTTTAACATACATGTTGAACAGATACCCGGGTTTTGCTGGTTTGGATCACGTAGTAATGTGGTTCCACACTGAAGCAGTCAATTAAACCTGGTTTCGATCAATATTTTATGGGATAACGCAAGCTAGGTCTAGTTTAGGTCTGGGATTTGCCCTCATCAGGGTCATACTTTCGCAGTTCTAACATACATGTTGACCTGTACGAGGGTTTTTTCTGCATTGGATCACGTAGTAAAGAGGTACCACACTAAAACTGTCCACTAAAACTGGATTCGATCAATATTTTAGAGGATAACGCAAGTTATGTCTGGGATAGGTCTGGGATTTGCCCTCATCGGTCTCATACTTTCGCGTTTTTCACATACTTCTTGAACAGATCCTGGGTTTTTTCTGGTTTGGGTCACGTAGTAATGTGGCACCACACTGAAACAGTCAATTAAACATGATCTTGATAAATATCTCAGAGGATAACGCATGTTAGGTCTGGGCTAGGTCTAGGATTTTCCCTCATCAGACTTATACTTTCGCATTCTTCACATACTTGTTGAACAGATTCTGGGCTTTTTCTGGTTTGGATCACGTAGTAATGCGGTACCACACTGAAACAGTCAATTAAACCTGGTCTCGATCAATATTTTAGAGCATAACGCATGTTAGGTCTGGGTTAGGTCTGGGATTTGCCCTCACGTGGCGCATACTTTCGTATATTTCTCATACATGTTGGCCTGATCCTGGGCTTTTTCCGGTTTGGATCAGGTAGTAATGTGGAAACCACACTGATGCAGTCGATTAAACCTGGATACGATCAACATTTTAGAGGATAACGCCGGTTAGGACTCGGTTAGGTGTGGGATTTGCCCTCATCAGGCTCATACTTTCCCATATTTCTCATACTTGTTAGGCAGATCCTTTGCTTTTTCTGGATTGGATCACACAGTAATGTAGCACCACACTGAAGCAGTCAATTTTACCCGGTCTCGATCAATATTTTAGAGCATAACGCATGTTAGGTCTGGGTTAGGTCTATGATTTGCCCTCAATTGGCTCATACTCTCGCATATTTCAAATACTTATTCGCCAGATCCTGGGCTTTTTCTGGTTTGGATCACGTAGTAATGTGGTACCACACTGAAACAGTCGATTAAACCTGGTTTCTATCAATATTTTAGATGATAACGCATGTTAGGTTTGGGTTAGGTCTAGGCTTTGACCTCATCTGGCTCATACTTTCGCATTCTTCACATACTTGTTGAACAGATCCTGGGTTCTTTCTGGTTTGGATCACGTAGTAATGTAGTACCACACTGAAACAGTCGATTAAACCTGGTTTCGATCAATATTTTAGATGATAACGCATGTTAGGTTTGGGTTAGGTCTAGAATTTGCCCTCATCTGGCTCATACTTTCGCATTCTTGAGATACTTGTTGAACAGATCCTTGGATTTTTCTGGATTGGATCACGTAGTAATGTGGTACCACACTGAAACAGTCCATTAGACCTGGTTTCGATCAATATTTTAGAGGATAACGCATGCTATGTCTAGGTTAGGCCTGGGATTTGCCCACATCAGACTCATACTTTCTCATTCTTCACTTACTTGTTGAACAGATCCTGGGTTTTTTTCTAGTTTGGATCACGTAGTAATGTGGTACCACACTGAAGCAGTCGACTAAACCTGGTTTCGATCAATATTCTTGAGGATAACGCATGTTAGGTCTAGGTTAGGCCTGAGATTTTCCCTCGTCAGACTCATACTTTCGCATTCTTCACATACTTGTTGAACAGATCCTGGGTTTTTTCTGGTTTGGATCACGTAGTAATGTGGTACCACACTAAAACAGTCCATTCAACCTGGTTTCGATCAATATTTTAGAGAATAATTCATGATAGGTCTAGGTTAGGTCTGGGATTTGCTCTCATCAGGCTCGTACTTTCGCATTCTTCACATACTTTTTGAACAGATCCTGGGTTTTTTCTGGTTTGGATCACGTAGTAATATGGTACCACACTGAAACATTCAATTAAACCTGGTCTTGATAAATATTCTAGAGGATAACGCATGTTAGGTCTAGGTTATGTCTGGGATTTGCTCTCATCTGGCTCATACTTTCGCATATTTCTCATACCTGTTGGCTAGATCCTGGGCTTTTTCTGGATTGGATCACGTATTAATGAGGTACCAATCTGAAACTGTCAATTAAACCTGGTTTCGATCAATATTTTATGGGATAACGCATGTTAGGTCTAGATTAGTCCTGGGATTTTCCCTCATCAGACTCATCCTTTCGCATATTTCTCATACTTGTTGGCCTGATCCTGGGCATTTTCCGGTTTGGATCAGGTATTAATGTGGTACTACACTGATGCAGTCGATTAAACCTGGACACGATCAACATTTTAGAGGATAACGCCGGTTAGGCCTCGGTTAGGTGTGGGATTTGCCCTCATCAGGCACATACTTTCCCGTATTTCTCATACTTGTTAGCCAGATCCTTTGCTTTTTCTGGTTTGGATCACGTAGTAATGTAGTACCACACTGAAACAGTCGACTAAACCTGGTCTCGATTAATACTTTAGAGGATAACTCATGCTAGGTGTAGGTTAGGTCTGGGATTTGCCCTCACGAGGCTCATACTTTCGCATATTTCTCATACTTGTTGGCCTGATCCTGGGCTTTTTCCGGTTTGGATCATGTAGTAATGTGGAAACCACACTGATGCAGTCGATTAAACCTGGATACGATCGACATTTTAGAGGATAACGCCGGTTAGGACTCGGTTAGGTGTGGGATTTGCCCTCATCAGGCTCATACTTTCCCATATTTCTCATACTCGTTGGCCAGATCCTGGGCCTTTCCTGGTTTGGATCACGTGGTAATGTGGTACCACACTGAAACAGATAATTAAACCCGGATACAACCAATATTTTTGAGGGTAACGCATGTTAGGTCTGGGTTAGGTCCAGGATTTGCCCTCATCTGGCTCATACTTTCGCATTTTTCGTATACTCGTTGGCCAGATCCTGGGCCCTTCCTGGTTTGGATCACGTGGTAATGTGGAACCACACTGAAACAGTCAATTAAACCTAGTCTCGATCAATATTTTATGGGATATCGCATGTTAAGTCTAGGTTAGGCCTGGGATTTGCCCTCATCAGACTCATACTTTCGAATTCTTCACATACTTGTTGAACAGATCCTGGGTTTTTTCTAGTTTGGATCAGGTAGTAATGTGGTACCACACTGAAACAGTCGATTAACCCTGGTCACGATCAACATTTTAGAGGAGAACGCCGGTTAGGACTCGGTTAGGTGTGGGATTTGCCCCCATCAGGCTCATACTTTCGCATATTTCTCATACTTATTAGCCAGATCCGTTGCTTTTTCTGGATTGGATCACATAGTAATGTAGTACCACACTGATACAGTCAATTATACCTGGTCTCGATCAATATTTTAGAGGATATCGCATGTTAGGTCTGGGTTAGGTCTGGGATTTGCACTCATGAGGCTTATACTTTCGCATTCTTCACATACTTGTTGAACAGATCCTGGGTTCATTCTAGTTTGGATCCGGTAGTAATGTGGTACCACCACTGAAACAGTCGATTAACCCTGGTCACGATCAACGGTTTAGAGGATAACGCCGGTAGGGACTCGGTTAGGTGTCGGATTTGCCCCCATCAGGCTCATACTTTCGCATATTTCTCATACTTGTTAGCCAGATCCGTTGCTTTCTCTGGATTCGATCACATAGTAATGTAGTACCACACTGATACAGTCAATTATACCTGGCCTCGATCAATATTTTAGAGGATAACGCATGTTAGGTCTATGTTAGGTCTAGGATTTGCCCTCATCTGGCTCATACTTTCGCATTTTTCGTATACTCGTTGGCCAGATACTGGGCCCTTCCTGGTTTGGATCACGTGGTAATGTGGAACCACACTGAAACAGTCAATTAAACCTAGTCTCGATCAATATTTTATGGGATATCGCATGTTAAGTCTAGGTTAGGCCTGGGATTTGCCCTCATCAGACTCATACTTTCGCATATTTCTCATTCTTGTTGGCCAGATCCTGGGCTTTTTCTGGATTGGATCACGTAGTTATGTGGTACCACACTGAACAGTCAGTTAAACCTGGATACAACCAATATTTTAGAGGATAACGCATGTCAGGTCTGGGTTAGGTCTAGGATTTGCCCTCATCTGGCTCATACTTTCGCATATTTCTGATACTTGTTGGCCTGATCCTGGGCTTTTTCTGGATTGGATCACGTAGTAATGTGGTACCACACTGAAGCAGTTAATTAAACCCAGATACGACCAATATTTTTGGGGGTAACGCATGTTAGGTCTGGGTTAGGTCTAGGATTTGCCCTCATCTGGCTCATACTTTCGTATTTTTCGCATAATCGTTGGCCAGATCCTTTGCCTTTCCTGGTTTGGATCACGTGGTTATGTGGTACCACACTGAAACAGTCAATTAAACCTTGTCTCGGTCAATATTTTGAAGGATATCGCATGTTAGGTCTGGGTTAGGTCTGGGATTTGCCCTCATCAGGATCATACTCTCGCATTTTTCACATACTTGTTGAACAGATCCTTGGATTTTTCTGGATTGGATCACGTAGTAATGTGGTACCACACTGAAACAGATAATTAAACCCGTATACAACCAATATTTTTGAGGGTATCGCATGTTAGGTCTGGTTTAGTTCCAGGATTTGCCCTCATCTGGCTCATACTTTCGCATTTTTCGTATACTCGTTGGCCAGATCCTGGGCGTTTCCTGGTTTGGATCACGTGCTAATGTGGTACCACACTGAAACAGTCAATCAAACCTAGTCTCGGTCAATATTTTAAAGGATATCGCATGTTAGGTCTGGGTTAGGTCTAGGATTTGCCCTCATGAGGCTCACACTTTCGCATATTTCTCATACTTGTTGGCCTGATCCTTGGCTTTTTCTGGTTTGGATCATGTAGTAACATGGTATCACACTGAAACAGTCGACTAAACCTGGTCTCGATCAATATTTTAGAGGATAACTCATGCTAGGTCTAGGTTAGGTCTGGAATTTGCTCTCATCAGTCTCATACCTTCGCATTCTTCACATACTTGTTGAACAGATCCTGCGTTTTTTCTGGTTTGAATCACGTAGTAATGTGGTATCACACTGAAACAGTCCATGAAACCTGGTTTCGATCAATATTTTAGAGGATAACGCATGTTATGTCTAGGTTAGGCCTGGGATTAGCCCTCATCAGACTCATACTTTCGCATTTTTCGCGTACTTGTTAGCCAGATCCTTTTCCCTTTTTCTAGATTGGGTCACACAGTAATGTGGTACCACACTCAAACGGTCGATTAAACCTGGTTTCGATCAATATTTTAGATGATAACGCATGTTAGGTCTGGTTTAGTTCTTGGATTTGCCCGCATCTGGCTCATACTTTCGCATTCTTCACATACTTGGACAGATCCTGCGTTTTTTCTGGTTTGGATCACGTAGTAATGTGGTGCCACACGGAAACAGTCGATTAAACCTGGTTTCGATCAATATTTTTCAGGATAACGCATGTTAGGTCTGGGTTAGGTCTATGATTTGCCCTCATGAGGCTCATACTTTCGCATATTTCTCATACTTGTTGGCCTGATCCTAGGCTTTTTCTGGTTTGGATCATGTAGTAACATGGTATCACACTGAAATAGTCGACTAAACCTGATCTCGATCAATATTTTAGAGGATAACTCATGCTAGGTCTAGGTTAGGTCTGGAATTTGCTCTCATCAGTCTCATACCTTCGCATTCTTCACATACTTGTTGAACAGATCCTGCGTTTTTTCTGGTTTGAGTCACGTAGTAATGTGATATCACATTGAAACAGTCCATGAAACCTGTTTTCGATCAATATTTTAGAGGATAACGCATGTTAGGTCTAGGTTAGGCCTGGGATTAGCCCTCATCAGACTCATACTTTCGCATTTTTCGCATACTTGTTGAACAGATGCTGGGTTATTTCTGGATTGGGTCACAGAGTAATGTGGTACCACACTGAAACGGTCGATTAAACCTGGTTTCGATCAATATTTTAGACGATAACGCATGTTAGGTCTGGTTTAGTTCTTGGACTTGCCCGCATCTGGCTCATACTTTCGCATTCTTCACATACTTGTTGGACAGATCCTGCGTTTCTTCTGGTTTGGATCACGTAGTAATGTGGTGCCACACGGAAAGAGTCGATTAAACCTGGTTTCGATCAATATTTTTGAGGATAACGCATTGTTTGGTCTGGGTTAGGTCTATGACTTGCCCTCATGAGGCTCACACTTTCGCATATTTCTCATACTTGTTGGCGTGATCTTTGGCTTTTTCTGGTTTGGATCACGTAGTAATGTGGTACCACACTGAAACAGTCGACTATACCTGGTCTCGATCAATATTTTAGAGGATAACGCATGTTAGGTCTGGGTTAGATCTGGAATTTGCTCTCAGCAGTCTCATACCTTCGCATTCTTCACATACTTGTTGAACAGATCCTGCGTTTTTTCTGGTTTGAATCACGTAGTAATGTGGTATCACACTGAAACAGTCCATGAAATCTGGTTTCGATCAATATTTTAGAGGATAGCGCATGTTAGGTCTAGGTTAGGCATGGGATTTGCCCTCATCAGTCTCATACTTTCGCATTCTTCACATACTTGTTGGACAGATCCTGGGTTATTTCTGGTTTGGATCAGGTAGTAATGTCGTACCACACTGAAGCAGTCGATTAAACCAGGTTTCGATCATTATTCTAGATGATAACGCATGTTAGGTCTGGGTTAGGTCTAGGATTTGCTCTCATCCGGCTCATACTTTCGCATATTTCTTATACTTGTTAGCCAGATCCTTTGCTTTTTCTGGATTGGGTCACACAGTATTGTGGTACCACACTGAAACAGTCGATTAAACCTAGTGTCGGTCAATACTCCAAAGGATATCGCATGTTAGGTCTGGGTTAGGTTAGGGATTTACCCTCATGAGGCTCATACTTTCGCATATTTCTCATACTTGTTGGCCTGATCCTGGGCTTTTTCCGGTTTGGATCAGGTAGTAACGTGGTACCACACTGATGCAGTCGATTAAACCTGGACACGATCAACATTTTAGAGGATAACGCCGGTTAGGACACGGTTAGGTGTGGGATTTGCCCTCATCAGGCTCATACTTTCCCATATTTCTCATACTTGTTAGCCAGATCCTTTGCTTTTTCTGGATTGGATCACACAGTAATGTAGTACCACACTGAAGCAGTCAATTTTACCTGGTCTCGATCAATATTTTAGAGCATAACGCATTTTAGGTCTGGGTTAGGTCTAGGATTTGCCCTCATCTGGCTCATTCTTTCGCATTTTTCCCATACTTGTTGAACAGATCCAGGGATTTTTCTAGTTTGGATCACGTGGTAATGTGGTACCACACTGAAACAGTCAATCAAACCTAGTCTCGGTCAATATTTTAAAGGATATCGCATGTTAGGTCTGGGTTAGGTCTAGGATTTGCCCTCATGAGGCTCACACTTTCGCATATTTCTCATACTTGTTGAACAGATCCTGCGTTTTTTCTGTTTTGATTCACGCAGTAATGTGGTATCACACTGAATCAGTCCATGAAACCTGGCTTCGATCAATACTTTAGAGGATAACGCATGTTAGGTCTGGGTTAGTTCTGGAATTTGCTCTCATCAGTCTCATATCTTCGCATTCTTCACATACTTGTTGAACAGATCCCGGGCTTTTTCAGGTTAGGATCAGGTGGTAATGTGGTACCACACTGAAACAGACCATGAAACCTGGTCTCGATCAATATTTTCGAGGAGAACTCATTCTAGGTCTAGGTTATGCCTGGGATTTGCCCTCATCAGACTCATACTTTCGCATTCTTCGCATACTTGTGAACAGATCATGGGTTATTTCTGGTTTGGATCATGTAGTAACATGGTATCACACTGAAACAGTCGTCTAAACCTGGTCTCGATCAATATTTTAGAGGATAACGCATGTTAGGTCTGGGTTAGATCTGGAAATTGCTCTCATCAGTCCCATACCTTCGCATTCTTCACATACTTGTTGAACAGATCCTGGGCTATTTCTGGTTTGGATGATGTAGTAACATGGTATCACACTGAAACAGTCGACTAAACCTGGTCTCGATCAATATTTTAGAGGATAACGCATGTTAGGTCTGGGTTAGATCTGGAAATTGCTCTCATCAGTCCCATACCTTCGCATTCTTCACATACTTGTTGAACAGATCCTGGGTTATTTCTGGTTTGGATCATGTAGTAACATGGTATCACACTGAAACAGTCGACTAAACCTGGTCTCGATCAATATTTTAGAGGATAACGCATGTTAGGTCTGGGTTAGGCCTGGAAATTGCTCTCATCAGTCCCATACCTCCGCATTTTTCACATACTTGTTGTACAGATCCTGGGTTTTTTCTGTTTTGAATCACGTGGTAATGTGGTTCCACACTGAAACAGTCGATTATACCAGGTTTCGATCAATATTTTACATGATAACGCATGTCAGGTCTGGGTTAGGTCTAGGATTTGCCCTCATCTGGCTCATACTTTCGCATTCTTCACATACTTGTTGAACAGATCCTGGGTTTTTTCTGGTTTGGATCAGGTGGTAATGTGGTGCCACACCGAAACAGTTGAATAAACCTGGTTTCGATCTATATTTTAGAGGAAAACGCATGTTAGGACTAGGTTAGGTCTGGGATATGCTCTCATCAGGCTCGTACCTCCGCATATATCTCATACTTGATGGCCAGATTCTGGGCGTTTTCTGGTTTGGATCACGTAGTAATGTGGTGCCACACGGAACCAGTCGATTAAACCTGGTTTCGATCAATATTTTCGAGGATAACGCATGTTGGGTCTGGGTTAGGTCTGGAAATTGCTCTCATCAGTCTTATACCTTCGCATTCTTCACATACTTCTTGAACAGATACTGGGTATTTTCTGGTTTGAATCACATAGTAATGTGGTATCACACTGAAACAGTCCATGGAACCTGGTTTCGATCAATATTTTAGATGATAACGCATGTTAGGTCTGGGTTAGGTCTAGGATTTGCCCTCATCTGGCTCATACTTTCGCATTCTTCACATACTTGTTGAACACATCCTGGGTTTTTTCTGGTTTGGATCAGGTGGTAATGTGGTACCACACCGAAACAGTTGACTAAACCTGGTTTCGATCTATATTTTAGAGGAAAACGCATGTTAGGTCTAGGTTAGGTCTGGGATATGCTCTCATCAGGCTCGTACCTCCGCATATATGTCATACTTGATGGCCAGATTCTGGGCTTTTTCTGGTTTGGATCAGGTAGTAACGTGGTACCACACTGATGCAGTCGATTAAACCTGGACGCGATCAACATTTTAGAGGATAACGCCGGTTAGGACTCGGTTAGGTGTGGGATTTGCCCTCATCAGGCTCATACTTTCCCATATTTCTCATACTTGTTAGCCAGATCCTGTGCTTTTTCTTGATTGGATCACGCAGTAATGTAGCACCACACTGAAACAGTCAATCTTACCTGGTCTCGATGAATATTTTAGAGCATAACGCATGTTAGGTCTGGGTTAGGTCTAGAATTTGCCCTCATCTGGCTCATACTTTCGCATATTTCTCATACTTGTTGGACTGATCCTTGCCTTTTTCTGGTTTGGATCACGTAGTAATGTGGTACCACACTGAAACAGTCGACTAAACCTGGTCTCGATATGTATTTTAGAGGATAACTCATGCTAGGTCTAGGTTAGGCGTGGGATTTGCCCTCATCAGACTCATACTTTCGCATTCATCACATACTCGTTGTACAGATCCTGGGTTTTTTCTGGTTTGAATCACGTGGTAATGTGGTACCACACTGAAACAGTCCATGAAACCTAGTCTCGGTCATAATTTTAAAGGATATCGCATGTTAGGTCTGGGTTGGGTCTGGGATTTACCCTGACGAGGCTCATACTTTCGCATATTTCTCATACATGTTGGCCTGATCCTGGGCTTTTTCTGTTTTTGATCACGTGGTAATGTGGTACCACATTGAAACAGTCCATGAAACCTGGTTTCGATCAATATTTTAGAGGATAACGCATGTTAGGTCTAGGTTAGGTCTAGGATTTGCCCTCATCTGGCTCATACTTTCGCATATTTCTCATACTTGTTGGCCTGATCCTTGCCCGTTTCTGGTTTGGATCACGTAGTAATGTGGTACCACACTGAAGCAGTCGACTAAACCTGGTCTCGATCAATATTTTAGAGGATAACTCATGCTAGGTCTAGGTTAGGTCTGGAATTTGCTCTCATCAGTCTCATACCTTCGCATTCTTCACATACTTGTTGAACAGGCCCTGCGTTTTTTCTGGTTTGAATCACGTAGTAATGTGGTATCACACTGAAACAGTCCATGAAACCTGGTTTCGATCAATATTTTAGAGGATAACGCATATTAGGTCTAGGTTAGGCCTGGGATTAGCCGTCATCAGACTCATACTTTCGCATTTTTCGCATACTTGTTGAACAGATCCTGGGTTATTTCTGGTTTGGATCACCTGGTAATGTGGCACCACACTGAAGCAGTCAAATAAACCTAGTCTCGGTCAATATTTTATAGGATATCGCATGTTAGGTCTTGGTTAGGCCTGGGATTTGCCCTCATCAGACTCATACTTTCGCATTCTTCACATACTTGTTGAACAGATCCTGGGTTATTTCTGGTTTGGATCAGGTAGTAATGTCGTACTGTCATGCCGTAGGCCCCCATAGAAAATAAGTATTACTCATAGCGATAAGGTTAGTCATAAGCGATACACGAAGAAGATGACGAACTTGTTGACTCCTTTAAGGGTAAAAACAAATGCGTCATACGCCCAGATCTAACCCGGCTGTACTCAAACCAAAGATTATAAAAGCGTACCGCTCCTGGCCCTCGGGGCTCATTTTGACGTTTGATTTTGTAAGAAGTGCATCAGTGTTCAGTCTCCGAATAAACCTTAGAGTATATCCTGATATCTTTGTCCGAGTGCTTGAACCTTTCCCAAACAAAATCAACCTAATATTGTGACGCCGCAACTATTTGGACGAGTCTGCAGCTTACGGCATAACGATAAGGACAATTTTATGGTGGCAGCGGTGGGATAAGCCAGCAGAAGACGACAAAGGGACGAGCTCCACTCTAAGCTTTCGAGACTATGAAGATAATTCTTGGGTAAGTTGATCAATTTATGCTATTTTCGACTTACCGTGAGCCCAAGAACGTAATTGAAACCGATTCATCAAGCGAAAACAGTATCATGAATACTAACGCGAGTTTTAAAATAAACCCGGAAGACCTCGCCGCGGCTGGTTCTTCGAGGGAACTATTAGATTCAAATTCTATTCAGCAACAGATAGATATGCTAACGAAGAACTGTAACGCAATGATGGAACAAATCAGAGCACTCAAACTACAGAAAGACGGTATAATTCGTAAAATCACCGACGATGATTCTTCCGATAATCAACGAAGCGGTAGCGAAATAAACACGCCACTTCGAACGCGAACATTAGTCCAGTATTCTAAGGACACAAAGGTAGCTTTGGAAATGATTGGAGAATTCGACGGATTTAATAGACCGGTTGAAAAATTCATATTAGAAGTCAGGGAAATGAAACAAATGGTACCGGATCAAGTCATTTATCTTAACATGCTACGCGCGCAGAAACTCAAAGGAGACGCTAAACAACTAATAGATCAGCAAGACATCAGTGATATTGACGACTTAATAGACGTGTTGAAAACAGAATACGGACTGTCGAAATCGTATCACCTACTACAACAGGAACGCACAGTTTTAACACAAGGAAGACGCGACGTTAGAGAATTTACACGTCGTTTCAATCTGCTAAACCGCGACATACAACGAGCTATTAATCAAATGCCAGATCTCTCGCCTCGAGAAAAACGCGCAACACTAGTGGTAGAAGAAAAGAATGCGATAGATCTTTACATACAAAACCTAAACGACACTTTAACGAAAGACGTACAGTATATGCGTCCAATGACACTGCGAGAAGCACAGCAAATTGCTTACGAAGCTCAAAGACGAAACGAATTACGCGAAAGAGCTAGAAGTACCGTCCAACGCGCGCAATACCCGTCGCGATCAAATAGGAGCTACCGGCTGGACGATATACCACCTCGTGCCGAAAAGCAACCCTCTCGCGAGACTCGCCCGTATCGAGAACAACCAAGATTCGCGCCGAGGCCAGACAGGGACAGAAATTTCCAACCAACGTGCTTTAAGTGTCAGAAAGTAGGTCATTATTCACGCGATTGCCCTAAGAACCAAAATTTTTGCGAAGTGAACAAATCCGACCGACCACCGGGAATAAAGTACTTACAATCGGACGAGACAGGAGTAATGGAAGAGGAGAGCGACCTCGAGTTAGCTGCAAGAATAAAATATCCATCGGAGTCAGATTGGGAGGAAGCCGAGGCACCTTCCTTATCGATACCGGAGCAGGAATAAATTTAATTAAGCGTACCCCAGCTAGAAATTTATCAACGCGACCTGGTATTAATACATTTTACGGAATAGATAATATGGAAACCCAGACTACGCGAGAAGCCAAATTAACTATTGGCGAAAAATCACATGTGTTAGCTATCGTAGATGATTCATTTCCTATAGAAGAAGATGGGCTCTTAGGAATGCCCTTCCTGTCTTCCGAGGAAGCAGGGATCGACATCAAAAATAAAACAATAAAGTTAACCAATACATTGAAGCGCGTTTTGCACTTACAAAGTATCAAACGGCCCGGACAAATCGAGCTGTTAGATAGTCAGACGCGACTAGATCATATAATGGATCCAAAGGTTCGTCAGCGAATAAGAAAAATTGTATTGGATCATGCAGAAATATTTTGTTTACCCGACGATCCTCTACCTAAAACGAGTTTAGTAGAGCACGCGATACCCACGACGGACGATATACCAGTCCACACGAAGCAGTTCAGGTATCCTCCAGGACACTTAGATGTTATTAAAGAACAAGTAAAAGATATGAAAGAAAAAGGGATTATCGTAGATTCCGACTCTCCGTATAATTCCCCTCTTTGGGTGGTTCCAAAGAAAGTGGACGCCAGTGGAAAGAAGAAGTGGAGAGTCGTGATAGACTTTCGGCAATTGAACGAGAAGACGCCTCAGGATGCCTATCCGTTGCCGAACATCAAAGAAGTCCTAGACCAGTTAGGAAGAGCGCGATGGTTCTGTGCTTTCGACCTGGCTAACGGTTTTCACCAGATAGGAATGAAGACCAAGGATCAGAAGAAAACTGCATTCAGCACTCCGGCAGGGCACTACGAGTATACCCGCATGCCATTTGGGCTCAAGAATGCACCAGCGACGTTTCAACGGATGATGGATCAAGCCTTGAGGGGACTGACTGGCAACATCTGTTTCGTCTACCTAGATGACGTGATCGTGTTCGCGGCGGAACTCGAAGAATTATATAAACGTCTAAATACTCTTTTCGATCGATTTCGCGAAGTAGGGTTGAAACTTCAACCAGATAAATGCGAATACCTTAAACCCGAATTACAGTATTTGGGACATCTCATAACTGAGGAAGGAGTAAAGCCTAATCCCGAAAAGATTAGGGCAGTAAAAGAATTTCCAAGACCAAAAGACCGTAAGAATATCAAACAATTTTTAGGATTAGCGGGTTATTATCGACGCTTCATACCAGGATTTTCAAAGATCGCAAAACCATTAAACACACTTCTGAGGAAGGACGCAAAGTTTGAATGGGGCACGCGACAACAAGAGGCGTTTGATATTCTCAAGAACGAACTCTGCGGAGATCGTGTTTTAGCGTACCCGGATTTCACCAAGGAATTTATTTTAGCCACCGACGCTTCGGGAGAAGCTATTGGAGGAATACTGGCTCAGAAGGGCTCCGACGGAAAGGAAAGACCTGTTAGCTTTGCCAGCAGGACACTTAACAAAGGAGAAATCAATTATTCAACAACCGACAAAGAATCATTAGCAGTTGTTTGGGCTGTAAAGCATTTCCGACCCTATCTGTATGGTCGAAATTTCAAAATTATTACTGATCATCAACCATTGAGGTGGCTGTCAACGCTAAAGAATCCAACGGGAATCAAGGCGCGATGGAAGATCACGCTAGAAGAGTACTGTTAGATTAGGGAGGTTTCAAATATTTTAATTGAACGCCTCGTCTAACGGAGGTCCGGATCACGAGGGAAAGGACGTTGGAACAGTATTAATTGCACGTTAGTTTTATTTTCGCTTCGTCGAAAATTCGACGAAGCCGTTTATTTATTTTACAGGTTTTCTTTTCAGGACGAACACAAACACAAACTCTTAAATCTAACCGCCTAGACGTCTGGCCGGCGTCTGGCCAGAAAAAACCCCGCCGATGGGCCGTCTCCTTTCCGGCGGTTCGCGTTGCTCTATCCTGAAACAAAAGAGACGAGACTATGCGTAAATATCGAGTAACGTGAGTCACGTTGTCCGTCTCGTTCTAAGGTTCACGCGCTCTTGGTTGTGCTTGTCGCACTTGCGAGCGGGGAACTCGGCCGCCGCGTTACGCAGCTAAGCTAGTGGACTGTATGTGTGAACGTTCCCTTTAAACCAGGAAACGTTTGATTGCAGATTTGGGAGACGAGAATCGATCTCGATTTTTCCCGACTGCTAATTTCGACTGTCGCCGGAGAGGTTAACAGAGGGAGATTGTAAGGCTCCAACTATTTACCTGCTCCTCGGCCGTTTATCGTCCTCGTAATGCGTACGGGCACTGTGTGGTGCAGCACCTTTACAGCGCATGCAGCGACTTATAATTATAGTGCGTACACCACGGCGCTATACTGAGCGGTTCTACGCACAGGGTCCGTACACACTGGCGATGATTGAACAGCGCTCTAGCTGGTCGCCGGATGCCGGAACTCAAGTATTGTCCCGAACACCGACTGGAGGACGGTAATACCACCCAGGGTATGCACGCCACGAAGGCCCCTAAGGGTGGGTTTGCACCGTTCGACAGTCGAGAGGTTCGAGATTCAAATTCGAAACCTCGAACACGACCTCTGATTGCAGCGATACGTGTCTGATGTCAGACTGATGTGGACTATAGCCACCGCTGAATGGGAATTTCGGATTATAATTCACGAAATTCTACAGTCGCTTTGATCTGGTCGAAACCCGACCTGATCTTTATCGAATTACAACGAGTTGCGAAAGGAATCACGGGAAGAGATTGATTCACAATCCGTCCTCGTATTCGATTCCTTTCCTCGTTTACGATTTTTTAATTTAAATTGTGAACGGGTTACGGAAGGCGTCACGGTAAAGGATTGTTTTTACAATCCGTTCTCGTATGGAGTCCTTCCTTTTCCACGTTCAGAATTTATTCGAAAAGTTCGAGTGACTCGTAACTATTCGAGAACTATGGAATTCCCGAGGAGCGGGGTCGTATGCCCATGTGCTCCCTGCCGGTTCCAGATTAAGAGTGACGGACGAGCACGGACAGTCAAAATGTTCGCTCGAAGGGTGAAACCTCCGTAGAGCGGCGCTGTGAACGTTTTTTGAGTCCGTCTTTGTCTAATACAAAATTGTCGTACCTTCTCTAGGCACGCGCGTCGAAACTTTCGTTTCGAAATTGAGCGTTACGTGATCGATCGCGTGAGGTCTCGAAAAAAACCCGAGAGCGGCTGTTTTTCTATCCCGTACTGTTTTCGCGTAGCGGACACGACGACCGAGGTACCTCTGGTCTTACGTACGCCGAAAAAACAATACCGGGTGACGAATTATATTTTACTCGAAAATACGTCGAATTAACGCGATATTTAAACATACCGCCCCCCTTGCACGGTCCGTGCAATAATCCGGAGGAGCGGTAATTCGCGGTCACATGCAATCTACCGTAGAGAAGGTCGTTGTACACATAATTATATAAATCAAAGTACTTACTTAACGCCGAGCTAAGGCCCGTCTGCCCTCCAAAATTTGGAGGGTGGTGAGGACCGCCTCCTGTAGTGCGGCCTGATCTAGGCTGCCCCGGTTGGAGGGCCGTTGGCGTCCCGGCCGGCGGGTGGTCGGCTGCCGGTCCCTGGGGCGACCTCTCCCAGCCACCCTGGCCTGTCCTCGGTCCCCTCTGGTCCGGTCCTCCCTCGGAGGTGGTACCGGCGGGGTGCTGCTGCCTCCCGGTAGGAGGTTCGACTGGGTCGCGTCCGGTCGCTGTGATGTGGGGGCGACGGTCGCTCTAAAATTGCACCCCACCAGGCGCCCCCCTCTCGCCCACTTCAACCTGAAGTGGCCTCCAGGCGCTTTACATTTCAGCCGCCTGGTCGTCCAGGGCACGTGCGCCGGTATCCGGAGGACGTCCTGGCCCAGGTTTAGGAGGAACTCCTGAGCCGGTCCGGGCGTCTCCGTCGGAGCCGGTGTCTCCTCCGCTTGTGCCTCTTGCGGGGGAGTGGTCGGCAGCGGTCGTGAGGTATCGACCGGTCAAACTGTTGATCTATTTCGGGGTCTCGTACCGCCCCGACGACCGTCTCAACACTCTCCTCGGAACTGCTTGACGCCATGTTGGTTTTTTTCAATTTTTCTTCCGCGTATGACTTGGAACTGAGCGAATTCGGCCTACGGGTCCTGCTTTTAAAGCCTGGGACTCTCGCGAATTGCTCCCTTCCTTAATTGTTAACGGGATGGTAGGGAATAGATTCCCCTATCCTCGTTTTGTCACCACATACGCAGGACACGTGGTAATCAACACCGTTGTTATTACCACCAGCGGTTACCACATTCTTGTTTCTTTGTACCGCGGAATTCGGGATTTCTTATGTCCCGGTAGCGTCGTCTTCCTTTATTGACGGCGTCGACTGTTCCACGGGCAATTTACACAGACGTGTGATTGGTCGTGTGTAGGTGGAAGTAGCTGTACGTACTTTTACAACCCGTACGTGCCTATCCTTACCCGGGAATGTTTCCTCTATTCTTCCCATTTCCCATTGATTGGGGGGTAAGAGGGGGTTTTGCACTAATACCAAATCGTTTGGTTGTAGCTGCAATTGGGCGGTACGCCACTTAAAGCGGTTCTGGAGGTGCGTGAGATAATCATGCGTCCAATGCCTCCAGAGTTGCTCGTGGAATTTTTGAATCGCCCTCCATCGCGTCAGCCGCGAGAGGTTTTCATTTTCCACGGTCTCGACCGGAAGTGCGTTTACCGGACTTCCGATTAAAAAGTGGCCCGGTGTGAGAGGTGCATAATCCTCCGGGTTATCGCTTAAAGCGGCGATCGGTCGAGAATTTAGGCTCGCTTCGATCTTGCAGAGCAGTGTCTGCATTTCTTCGCTTGTTGGCGCGAAATTACCGAGTATGCGTTTCAGGTGATGTTTCACCGATTTCACCCCGGCTTCTTGCATACCGCCGAAGTGTGGTGCACTAGGTGGATTAAATTTCCACCGAATGCCTTTCTGGCCGCACGTATTTCGCATTTCCTGTGTATTATACACGAGGTTGAAATGCTCTCTCAATTCTCGATCCGCTCCGACGAAATTGGTCCCGTTGTCACTGCATATGCAGGACGGAACTCCTCGACGGGCGATGAATCGTTCTAAGGCGGCCAAGAACGCACTCGTTGAATAATCGTGAACGAGTTCGATATGCACGGCTCTTGTAGCGAAACAGATAAAAACTGCTATGTAAGCTTTGTGAGCCGTTTTCCCTCGACCGGCGGAATCGCGGACCTTGTACGGTCCAGCGTAATCTACTCCGCAGTTCGAGAAAGGTCGTGCAGGGCGGCTGCGTTCTGGTATTAAATCCTGCATTATTTGCGTGGAGGTGGTTGCTTTCCATCTCACGCATCGCATGCATTTGTGGATAACCGTCCGCGCCGCATTACGAGCGCCGATGATCCAGAATTTCTGTCTCACCGTGTACATGGTTAATTGCAGACCCCCGTGCAACGTATTCACGTGACATTGCCTGATTATCATGTTTGAAACATGATGTTTCGGCAGAATTATTGGGTGTTTGGTCTCCCATGCGAGTGCCGCATTCTCCAACCTTCCACCCACTCTTAAGACATCTCGGTCGTCGAGGAAGGGGTTTAGGCTTTTTAATGGAGATTTTGCAGGGATTTCCCGTTGCTTTTTTAAGCATTGGTATTCGTCTGCAAAGTGCGTGCGTTGCAAGTAGCGTGCAATCCTTTCCGTTGCACGCCGTATTTCCGAGGCTTCGATAATTTTGGCGTCGAATGACCGGCGTTCCCCGTCCCACTCCCTTCGGAACCGAAGGCAATAGGCGGTGACGCGTAGTAGTTTACTCCATTCAGAAAATCGGAATACAAAATCCCATTCCTTTTCCGGAGTTGCTACGAGGGTATGCGATACGCGTTTTCCCTCCTCGGTCTCGATTGAAGCGGGCATTTTCGGCCAACTTTCTTCCGCCAGTCGAAGCCACGTCGGCCCTGAAATCCATAGCTCCGACTGAATAAGTTCCGCAGCTTCTACTCCACGCGAATTTAAATCTGCGGGATTTGAGCGTGTGGGAACGTGATACCATTCAGCGTTTGGGAGCATAGTTTGGATTTTGGAGACACGGTTGGCGATTAAAACCTTCCATGTCGATGCATGCTTTCTCAGCCAAGCGAGTGCAATCGTAGAATCTGTCCAGCAGATTATGCGGTCCAGCTTCATCGGAAGGGACCGCTTTACGTGCATCACAAGCTCGGAGAGGAGTACAGCCCCGTTTAATTCCAGGACGGGGATGGACTGCGTTTTAATTGGAGCCACTCGCGTTTTTGCCATTATCAATGTCGAAAAGACTTCATTGCTCGTTGTCGTCACGCGTAAATACGTGACGGCAGAGTAGGCTGCGAGGGAGGCATCGCAGAATCCGTGCAACTCCACGGTCGCGGTATCTGCTCCATAACGTATCCATCTTGGAATTTTTAGTTCCTTTAAACTACTCCAATCCGTGCAGAACGTATTCCACGTTTTCTGCGTATTCGCGGAGATTTGGTCGTCCCACTGGATTTTCTCCAGCCACTGGGACTGCATTAAAATCTTTGCGCGAATTACGACGGGTGATAACCAGCCGAGCGGATCGAAGAGTTTGGCAATTTCCGAAAACAAATTTCTCTTTGTCATCGGTGATGCCGACGGTTGAAACCGTTGGAGATTGAAATAGAAGTAATCTCCAGACGGAATCCATCGTAGACCGAGCACTTTTAGTTCGGAATCCTCGAACAGGGTGAGGTCCACGGCGTGGGAGTGAGCGCTGTGGGGGATGTTTCGCAGCAACTGTGGCGAATTTCCAGCCCACTTTCTCAGCTGAAACCCACCTCCTTGCAGAAGGTCACACACTTGCGTGCGGATTTCCTCCAGCAAGGGTTTGTCCGGTGCTCCCATGAATACATCATCGACGTAAATGTCCTTCTCGAGAATCGGGGCGGCTAAGGGAAATTTTCTCCCATCCTGCTCCTTTAATTCGAGAAGGGTACGCATCGATAAGTATGGGGCGCACGCCGTTCCGTATGTGACGGTATTTAGTTCGAACGCTTGCAGCTGTTCGGTTTCGGGTGCACACCACACGATGCATTGGAATCGACGATCCTGTGGGGCGACGAGAATCTGTCGAAACATTTTCTCAATGTCGGCCACTAACACGTATTCGTACACACGCCACCTCGTTAATACCGAGGTGATATCGTTTTGTAATTTCGGACCTACGTGTAGGATGTCGTTTAGGGAGCGACCTCCAGTCGTCCTACTGGTCGCATTGAATACGACCCGTAGTTTCGTGGTCGTACTGTCCGTACGGACGACCGCTCTATGGGGTATGTAGAGTCTAGTTCGGTCGATGGGCTCGATACGAGCCATATGACCAAGGGACTCGTACTCGGTTAAAAACTCCGAGTATTCTTGACCCAGGGTCGGATTTGTTTCTAGTTTCCTTCGCAGCCTTGCGAGAGCGGAGAGCGCGATATGGAATGAATTTCCCAACGCTTCTTCCGGTCTCGGGCAATTGAAGGGGAGTCGTACTAGAAACCTCCCAGTCTCGTTACGGACGACGGTTTTTCGGAAGAATGCTTCGCACTCTTCCTCTGCCTTTGTACGCAGTGGCGTCGCGGGAATTTCTTCCGATTCCCAGAATTTCCGAATCGCTTGATCCAGCGATTCGAGTACGGTGCAATGCAACGTCCGTACTGTATTCGGGGTTGCGCCCGCTGCACTTATCGGCCCGGAGATTACCCAGCCGAACGCAGTCTCTTGGGCTATCGGACCTTCCGCTGTTACGCGGCGGAATCCCGGACGCAGAATCTGCGCGTATAAGTCGGCGCCGATCAAAATCTCAATGTTTTGATCAGCTGTGACGTCGGAATCGGCGAGAGGTAGGTCCCGAAACGCTTCGTAGCCGAGCGTTTTTTTGGACGACGTTGCGTAGGTCGTGATTCGAGGCACGACGTACGCGTCGACCGTACATGTCGGTTTCCTATCTTCTTTCGCGCTGAGGTTCATTCCGACGCTATATTTGATCGCGTCTGTTCGTTTTCCTCCCAAGCCCGTTACCGTGGCTGGAGTTTTCCTTCGTGCGAGTTTGAGGTCATTCACCAAACTCGCGGAAATGAAGGAAGTTTCCGAACCTTGATCGAGCAGTGCGCGCGCGATTCGCGACGCACCGTGTTTTCCGTACACTCGCACTCGAGCCGTAGCCAACAACACGGGCCTCGGTACATGTGCACCGAATGTCGTACAGTGCGACGTCGTGGCTTTCGGTGTGTTGGCGCTCGGCGAGGTTTTTCCTTTTGGCCTGAATTTTCCAGGCCGCCGGGATGGGGCTTCTGACCGCCTTTCCTCTTTATCGCCGTACTCGGTTTCCGATACCGGCTGATTATTCTGAGGCTCCCGTGATATTTCGAAGTGCAGCAGGGTATGGTGTTTTCCGCTGCACCTCGTGCACGCCGTGGGGCTTTTGCACTTCATTACCGTATGGGTGGTGCCCAAGCATTGTATGCACCACCGACTACGTTTTACGTATTGACTGCGCATTTTTGCAGTCAATCGCATGAAGTTGTCGCAATTCGTCAACTTGTGCGGCCCTGTACAGAATCCACACGACTTTGTTGACGTAGTTCCAACCTGCCTGTTGTCGTGACTCGTTTCCCGGGGTTTTTCCGCCCGGATGTGGTCTAGGACAGCATTATGGCTGCGCACGTGTTTGGAGGCGTCACCGGAAACCCGAGTGGCCTTCGTATTTCGTGCATTTTTGGTTGAAAGCCCTAAGGCTGCATTCCGCCGCTCCTCGGTCATGGAAAGCAGAGCGCACGATTCTCGTTCCACGAACCTCCTTACGTCCTCGAACGTAGGATAGTCGGGCGAGCTGCCTAGTGTCCTCTGCCATTTCAACTCCATTTCAGGGGTGAAATGTTGCTTCGCCCAGTGCGCTAGTAGCCATTCTACCAGCTGTTCTGGGGTTCCCTTTTTCCGGAGGGCAGCGAGGGCTTCTGTGCAATCCACCGTGATCTGCTGCATACTAGCTAGATCATTTAGATCGATGGGGTTCATGTACAGAAGTTTGTCTAGTAGTTTTCCCGTTACTAGACGTGGGAGACCGAATTTGCTCTTGAGCTTTTTCCACGCTTCCGGGAAATTGCGACCGACGATTTCTATAGACGAAATCGTCGCCAGAGCCGGTCCTTCTAAGCATGCGTTTAAATGATGCAGTTTTTGTACATCGGACAACCATGCATTATTGATCACCCCGGAGGTGAACAGATCCTCGAAGTGTTCCCACTCTCGAGGATCCCCTCCGAATTTTGGTAATCTTTGTTTTGGGAGCTCGATCGGTATACTGCATTGAGCTTCCGACGCCGCCGGTTTTGGATCCCCGGCGAGTCGTTCTATCTCAGCGCTTACGAATTCCACGAAATCGTGATAGTCGTTTTCGGCAGTGGCCATACCGTTCTGTTTAAAGAATTCGTATTCCTGCCTTTGCGCTGGCTGTACTAATTTCCGTACAGCCGAGTACCGATCTGTGAGTTCCCTCCATAAGTTTTTGGCAAACTCGGGCTTTTCCTCAAGGCCTCGTACCGAGTAGCTCGCTTTTCCCTTCTTCTTGAGGTTAATGCCCAACTTATTGAGTCGGTATGCACCCTCGGTCAAGGCATCGATGTGATCATCGAGCTCCGACCACGTGGCTTGTTTAGCTACCGCCATAGTTGGATTTTCGAGGATAAAACCGCTCGAAATAACCTCTTACGTGGGTAATTCCACACGTGTACAATCGTGCACCTTTTCCTGGTCCAATAAACCTCGTTTAGATCCGGCTCGAAGGACCTTATGTTAGATTAGGGAGGTTTCAAATATTTTAATTGAACGCCTCGTCTAACGGAGGTCCGGATCACGAGGGAAAGGACGTTGGAACAGTATTAATTGCACGTTAGTTTTATTTTCGCTTCGTCGAAAATTCGACGAAGCCGTTTATTTATTTTACAGGTTTTCTTTTCAGGACGAACACAAACACAAACTCTTAAATCTAACCGCCTAGACGTCTGGCCGGCGTCTGGCCAGAAAAAACCCCGCCGATGGGCCGTCTCCTTTCCGGCGGTTCGCGTTGCTCTATCCTGAAACAAAAGAGACGAGACTATGCGTAAATATCGAGTAACGTGAGTCACGTTGTCCGTCTCGTTCTAAGGTTCACGCGCTCTTGGTTGTGCTTGTCGCACTTGCGAGCGGGGAACTCGGCCGCCGCGTTACGCAGCTAAGCTAGTGGACTGTATGTGTGAACGTTCCCTTTAAACCAGGAAACGTTTGATTGCAGATTTGGGAGACGAGAATCGATCTCGATTTTTCCCGACTGCTAATTTCGACTGTCGCCGGAGAGGTTAACAGAGGGAGGTTGTAAGGCTCCAACTATTTACCTGCTCCTCGGCCGTTTATCGTCCTCGTAATGCGTACGGGCACTGTGTGGTGCAGCACCTTTACAGCGCATGCAGCGACTTATAATTATAGTGCGTACACCACGGCGCTATACTGAGCGGTTCTACGCACAGGGTCCGTACACACTGGCGATGATTGAACAGCGCTCTAGCTGGTCGCCGGATGCCGGAACTCAAGTATTGTCCCGAACACCGACTGGAGGACGGTAATACCACCCAGGGTATGCACGCCACGAAGGCCCCTAAGGGTGGGTTTGCACCGTTCGACAGTCGAGAGGTTCGAGATTCAAATTCGAAACCTCGAACACGACCTCTGATTGCAGCGATACGTGTCTGATGTCAGACTGATGTGGACTATAGCCACCGCTGAATGGGAATTTCGGATTATAATTCACGAAATTCTACAGTCGCTTTGATCTGGTCGAAACCCGACCTGATCTTTATCGAATTACAACGAGTTGCGAAAGGAATCACGGGAAGAGATTGATTCACAATCCGTCCTCGTATTCGATTCCTTTCCTCGTTTACGATTTTTTAATTTAAATTGTGAACGGGTTACGGAAGGCGTCACGGTAAAGGATTGTTTTTACAATCCGTTCTCGTATGGAGTCCTTCCTTTTCCACGTTCAGAATTTATTCGAAAAGTTCGAGTGACTCGTAACTATTCGAGAACTATGGAATTCCCGAGGAGCGGGGTCGTATGCCCATGTGCTCCCTGCCGGTTCCAGATTAAGAGTGACGGACGAGCACGGACAGTCAAAATGTTCGCTCGAAGGGTGAAACCTCCGTAGAGCGGCGCTGTGAACGTTTTTTGAGTCCGTCTTTGTCTAATACAAAATTGTCGTACCTTCCCTAGGCACGCGCGTCGAAACTTTCGTTTCGAAATTGAGCGTTACGTGATCGATCGCGTGAGGTCTCGAAAAAAACCCGAGAGCGGCTGTTTTTCTATCCCGTACTGTTTTCGCGTAGCGGACACGACGACCGAGGTACCTCTGGTCTTACGTACGCCGAAAAAACAATACCGGGTGACGAATTATATTTTACTCGAAAATACGTCGAATTAACGCGATATTTAAACAAGTACAATTACGAAATTATTTATAAAAAGGGATGTTTAAATACAAATGCAGATGCTTTATCGCGCAATCCAGTTTTATATTCCGATCACTATAAATCGCGTTGGATAAAAAGTATAAGAATTTGTGAAATCGCACCTCAGGATGCGACAATTGTTCGCTTTGAAGACGGGGAAGCTAGACTAGACTTAACCGATACTGAAATTGTAATTTACCGGAAGGATTTTGATTTATCTGAAATTTGCGAAGAACTTCTAACATTACTAATCTCGGAGCCGATCGCTTCTATAGCTATTAATATGTACGACTTGATAGGATATTGCAATTGCACGGAACAGGATATTAAAAAGATATTTTTGCGTGTATTTCAAGAAATTCCACGAAATAACGTCGTTAATTTAATACAAAATGCCTTAAACGAACCTGAGAATGACGAAGAGAAACAACGCATACTGAGTAATTCACACGGTAATATTCTGACGGGTCATTTAGGTATTAAGAATACAATTACAAAAATCTTGAAGAATTATGCATGGAAAGGACTCTATAAAGACGTGGCAAATTTTATTAAACAATGCCCAAATTGTCAACAGGGCAAAATAGAGAGAAGACCGACAAAAATGCCGCTGTGTATAACAGACACGCCGCGACGTTTTAATGATAAAATCGCGATAGATATAGTAGGGCCTTTTAATGAAAGTTCGATGGGTCAAAGATATGTGTTAACTATCCAAGACCAATTAAGTAAATTCATAGAAGCTGTAGCCTTAACAAATCAACGGAGCGAAACAATCGCTACAGCACTCATGAACACCTGGTTCTTACGTTACGGCGTACCAAAGACAATTTTGACAGACCTAGGACAGAACTTTACCAGTAATTTAATGCAGGACTTTGCAAAATTATTTAATATAAATTTACAACACACAACCGCTTTTCACCCAGAGTCTAATGGATCATTAGAGAGAGCGCATGCCACACTTAAGGAATTTATTCGAACACAATTGATAATGGACGATAACAACGAAGACTGGCACAATTATTTACAAGGAGCTGTATTCGCATGGAATACTGCACCACATCAAAATAAACTCGTACCGTATGAACTAGTTTTTGGACGAGACGCACCAATAGTCGATCAACTTTTAAACAATTCCACAGACGTAGACTATTCTGACTTATTGACTGCACACAAGACACACATACGTAAACTGACGTTACATGCCGAAGACGTACTATAGGATATTAAAGCTAGAGTTAAGAAAGAATATGATAAGCATATTAAACCATTATCATTAGAAATAGGTGACTATGTATGGGTTAAAAATCAGGGTAGGGACAGGCTACAAGGACTAACAAATCCTTGGGTAGGCCCATATAGAGTTATAGACATCAAAAATGTAAACGCACTAGTAGATGTTAAAGGAAAAATACAGAATATTCATCTCAATAGATTAAAATACGCTAATATGAACTCTGTTACAGATTAACGCTAGCAGTAATATGCTATGCAACATCATGGAAAATAACGCCAATAACCAATGTACCAAATATTGAGTTCGACCATTTAGGCACTGCTAGGTTATATCATAAAACTTGGATAACCGTTTTTACCATTGACCAAGAAGAAATCATCCTACACGAGGAACTCATCCTTGATAGCCTACATCTAGTAACACAGAACACCGGAGGATCCTACCAGGATCTCTTGCAGCATATTAAAGATAAGTTAATTAGGTTGAAACAAGAACGATTAGATCTATTAGCTATGGTAGGATATAGAGAAACGGATACAGTAAGTAACCGCGTTAAGAGAGGATGGTTAAACCCCATAGGAGATTTGGCAAATGTACTTTTTGGAACATCGTCTCAGAAAGACGCCGAATATTACAATCAAGAAATCGATAAATTATATAGTGACAATAAACGCGTAAATGTTCTAATAAGTAACGAAACTCTAATTGTCAAAGGGATTTTAAAAGACTTTAGTAAATATCAAGAGAAAGTAACAAAAGTCAATGCGTTAATGAATAGAAACGTCCGAACCGTTCATCAAGAACTTAATATGCTGTATACCACGTTACTAGTTAATGAAATTGCAGACGAATATTCGAATTTAATAACTAAGTTACGAAACATCGTAAATTCTGGACTTCAAGGAAAATTCAACATTGCCGCGGTACAAATGAGTAGTTTCTTAGAAACCTTGAAATATATGCAGAACCGTTTCGGTCAACATCAATTACTTTTTCCTATAGATCCACAAAATTTACATAAATATATAAAGATCTCCGATGTATCCATTTTTATTATGAATCGAGACAAGCTTTGCTTTGAAATTAAACTCCCCGTAACCGAAGAAGAAATGTATAATTTGTACCAAATAATACCGATTCCGAAATTAGTAGAGGCCATCATGTATTTGCCTACCATAACCGAAAAATACTTACTCATTGATTCCACTACGAAGCGTTATAATCCAATAAATATAAATGAAATAGCTGATTGCAAGAAAATAGAGAAACTTTACATTTGTGAACGCCACACACCTGCATATGCGACTGCTTTACAAGACCCCTACCTTGTTCAAGCAATCCGTATTTTGCCAGAACAAGCCAAGTGCAAAACTGCAATGTTGAAATTGATAAATCCTATATGGATACAGCTCTCTTCTCAACAAGATTGGATATCAATTTCCCGCGAAGTCGAAAGCATACATATCTCCTGTAAAGGGCTTCCTCAAGAAACAAGGCTTTTGCAAGGTTTACATCGTATATATTTAGATAAGGAATGTATAGGCTCCGCGTTAACAGCCACTCTTATACCTCGAACTACAGATATTGATGTCAAAACATACCAACTACAATTAGGCTTAGCTTCATTCAATGTCACTGAACTGAATAATACAATAATAGATTTTGCAAAAATACCTAGCTTACCGACGAATGTTATCGAGCCAGAACATTTGTTACAATATGCTAGATCTTTTATGGATATTTCACAAGAAGCCGAGTGACTATCAACACATGTTAGGTCGACAACTAGGTACGAATAATTTTTGAGTAGTTTACAAATAATTGGAGCATCAGTAGCGACCATACTCGTCTTGTACGTATTATATAAATTAAAAGCTTTCCGTTTGCTTAAATACTTATTTACTAGACCTTGTTATTATATTAATTGTTTCAATGTCGGAGGACGACAGCAAGCTTTTAATACCATAAATCCACATGTGACGCCTGACGTCGAATACTCTCCAGACCCGACGGCTCCCTTAACTCCGACTACAATCATAGAATCTCCGCTTGATATACCTAAAACTCTGCGTTTTGATACAGGATCGCCAACACCCGCAATCAAAACTATTAGATTTAAGCCATTAAAATTTTGAATATTGTAATCAAAATTTTAAAAATAAGGAAAGGGGTGTCATGCCGTAGGCCCCCATAGAAAATAAGTATTACTCATAGGGATAAGGTTAGTCATAAGCGATACACCAAGAAGATGACGAACTTGTTGACTCCTTTAAGGGTAAAAACAAATGCGTCATACGCCCAGATCTAACCCGGCTGTACTCAAACCAAAGATTATAAAAGCGTACCGCTCCTGGCCCTCGAGGCTCATTCTCACGTTTGATTTTGTAAGAAGTGCATCAGTGTTCAGCCTCCGAATAAACCTTAGAGTATATCCTGATATCTTTGTCCGAGTGCTTGAACCTTTCCCAATCAAAATCAACCTAATATTGTGACGCCGCAACCATTTGGACGAGTCTGCAGCTTACGGCATAACAGTACCACACTGAAACAGTCGATTAAACCTGGTTTCGATCAATATTTTAGATGATAACGCATATTAGGTCTGGTTTAGTTCTTGGATTTGCCCGCATCTGGCTCATACTTTCGCATTCTTCACATACTTGTTGGACAGATCCTGGGTTTTTTCTGGTTTGGATCACGTAGTAATGTGGTGCCACACGGAAACAGTCGATTAAACCTGGTATCGATCAATATTTTTGAGGATAACGCACGTTAGGTCTGGGTTAGGTCTAGGAATTGCCCTAATGAGGCTCATACTTTCGCATATTTCTCATACTTGTTGGCCTGATCCTTGGCTTTTTCTGGTTTGGATCACGTAGTAATGTGGTACCACACTGAAACAGTCGACTAAACCTGGTCTCGATCAATATTTTAGAGGATAACGCATGTTAGGTCTGGGTTAGGTCTGGAATTTGCTCCCATCAGTCTCATACCTTCGCATTCATCACATACTTGTTGAAGAGATCCTGGGGTTTTTCTGGTTTGGATCACGTAGTAATGTGGTGCCACACGGAAACAGTCGATTAAACCTGGTATCGATCAATATTTTTGAGGATAACGTATGTTAGATCTGGGTTGGGTCTGGGATTTGCCCTCATGAGGCTCATACTTTCGCATATCTCTCATACATGTTGGCCTGATCCTGGGCTTTTTCTGTTTTTGATCACGTGGTAATGTGGTACCACATTGAAACAGTTGACTAAACCTGGTCTCGATCAATATTTTAGAGGATAACTCATGCTAGGTCTAGGTTAGACCTGGGATTTGCCCGCATCTGGCTCATACTTTTTTTTTTTTTTTTTTTTTTTTTTTTTGTCGTGGGGAAAATCTTCGAATGACTCCCTCCCACCTCCTTGGGGAGAGGTGGGAGGGGTGTGTGGGATTCCCCGCGCCCGTACAACGACAGGCGCGGGACCTACCCACTAAAAACCCCACGGTGACCCTTCGGCACGCTTTGGGAGGATACCGGGAATCGCTCGAAGCATTCTTCCGGTATCCTCCCCGTGCCCGCGCTTTCGCGCCCATCCCCCGGGGGGACAATCGGTCCCCCCAGTAGACACACTGCCTCATAGCGGCGGGACGGGGCCACTCCATCCCGCCGCTATCCGTCCCGGGGCCGCGTTTAGTGGCGGCTGCGAGCCCCAACTCGCAACCGACCGCGACCCCGTTTCCACCCCTCGGCGGCCGGGCGTTCATGGCCGCACCAGACCGCCGAGGGTGCCTCCCCTTGCGTCGGACCGGTAGGGGGAGGCACTCCTACCCCCAACCGGTCCGACCCGGCGCCGCCTGGCGGGAGGAGGGTCCCCTCAGGACCCCCCTCCCAGCCTAGGTTATCCGCCACGCCGAGGCGGCCGCCCGCGACGCCTCGCGACCGGGCGACGACCTCGGGCCACCGCACGAGCGCGCGCTTCAGCACGCCGCTGAAGCTCGCGCTCCCTCCCCGCGGCCTCCTTCTGCAACATTACGTTCTCGCAAAAGGAGGCCACGGCCCTCCACTTCTCCTCGCTGCCGAGCATGGCGCGCACCACGCCCGGCAGCGAGACATCCCGCCCGACGACGCCGACCACGAGACGGCGCTCCCCTTCCCACGCGGGGCATACCTCCAGGGTATGATCCGCCGTGTCCTGCTCAGCGTCGCAGTGGCAGCAACGCGCCGTCGGCTCCTTCCCTATCCGGCACAGGTATCTTCCGAAGCTGCCATGCCCGGAAAACACCTGTGCCATCCGGTAGGTGAGGCTGCCATGGCCTCTGTCCAGCCACTCCTTCAGGAGTGGCCGAACCGCCCCGACAGTCCGGTGCCCCGCGGTTGGCAGAACCAGCCGCTCCTGCCACGCGAGCAACACGGACTGCCGGGCCTGGCGCTTCAAATCGCCCCAAGCAGGTTCCTGCCCGCCCGGGACCGCCCCCACCCCCGCGCGACGGTCGACGCGGTGCCGGTACATCACCGCGTGCGACCGCGCGAGCAGGTCCATGGGCGGCATCCCCGCTAGAACCGTCGCCGCCTCATGTGACATGGTCCGATACCCGCGGACGACCCTGAGCGCCATGCGCCTCTGCACCCGACGCAGCATAGTCATGCTGCGCCGGGAGGCAGCCAGGTCGTCCGCCCAGACGGGGGCCCCGCATAGGGCCACCGACTGGACCATTGCCACATAGAGGCGACGAACTCGGCCCGCCGGGCCCCCCAGGTTGGGCAGGATCCGGCCCAGAGCCGCAACCATCCTTTCCAACCGGGGGACCAGGCAGCGGAAATGCTCCTCGAAACGCCAGTGGCTATCGAGGATCAGCCCTAGATACCTGATCTGGGGCTTCACCTCGATGTCAGCCCCACCCACCCGGATCAGAGGGGGTGGCGGATCCTGCCGAGGTGAATGAAACGCAATCACCTCGGTCTTATGGACCGCCACCGTCATCCCCATCCCCCTGATCCGGTCGACGACGCGTTGCGACCCCTCCTCCGCGCGACGCATGGCCCTCCCCCAGTGCGCCCCGACGGCCAGCACCAGTGTGTCATCCGCATAACACACCGTGCTGACGCCGTCGGGGAGGCCGGCCCGCAACACCGAGTCGTACGCGATGTTCCACAGGAGTGGCCCGAGGACCGACCCCTGCGGAACACCGCAGTACACCTCCCTCCGCATATCACCATCCCGGCCCGGATACTCGATCCACCTGCCGCGGAGATAATCCCCGACGACCGCCCTGAGACAAGGGGGGACTCGATGATATTCGAGTCCCCTCCTTATCTGTTCCCAGGGGAGGGTGTTAAAGGCATTGGCAATATCCAAGGATATTGCCAATGCCACCCCTCCCCGGGAGACGGCCGCCTCCGAGAGGGCCCTCACACGACCTATCGCGTCGATAGTTGATCGGCCCCCCCGGAAACCGAACTGGCAGTCGGCCAGACCGGGATCACCCCGCGACAGGTGCTCGACGAGGCGGGCAGCAATCACACGCTCGAAGAGCTTGCCCACCTCGTCGAGGAGACAAATGGGCCGGTATGCGGAGGGAGACTCCGCGGGCCGACCCTCCTTCCGGAGGAGGACCATCCTCGCCACCTTCCAACTGGGGGGGAATCGCCCGTCCCTCAGGCAGCGGTCGAACAACCGCCTGAGGTCGGCCCCAAGGACGCCCTGGGTCAAGACCCAAACCCGGCCGGGCACACCATCCGGACCCGGGGCCGTGTTACGAACCCCGAGCCGTCTGATGGCCGCTGCCAGCTCCTCCTGCGTGACCCCCAGCTCGGCCGTCCACTCCACTGGGACAGCCGCCGCCGCCGGAGGACGCGGTCCCCTCTCCCCAATTGGGAAGAGTGTATTGACCACGTCCTCCAGCAGCCGGGGGTCAAGACCCTCGGTGACGGGGGGCGCCCACGGGCGGAGCTTATTCAGCACCACCTTATATGGGCGCCCCCATGGATCGTCATCAAGGGTCTGGAGGAGCTCCTTCCATGCCCGGGTCTTGGCCCGTTTGATGGCGACCTGCAGAGCAACCCGCGCCACGCGGTATGCTCCATACAGGTCATCAGCTGCCCTCGCTCGCGCCACGCCGTCGCCTGTACGTTGACGACGGCGCGCGCGGGTGTACTGGCGTCGGGCGCGGACAGTCGCGACTCGCAACTCCGCGATCGCGTTCGATCACCAGTACACCGCCCGACCCGAGGCATCGCCGCGTCGCAAATACCCGCGACCAATGCCCCGAGCCGGGCGACCTCCTCCTCTATACTAGGCAACTCGGCCGCTCCCTGCGGCCAAGTTGCAGCGAGGGCAGCTGCCATCAGGGCGTCCTTGTCCAGGCGCCGAAGCGCCCAGCGGCGTGGTGGGGTGCCACGCAGGCGGCCGTGTCGGGATGCACTCGCGGCGGCAGAGACCTCCATCCGGATGTACCGGTGATCGGAGAGTGTCTCTGCCCCCGCGACCACGTGCCAACCCGACACCATGCGCACGGCGTTGGGGGTCGCGAATCCAACATCCACGATGGACCCCCCATATCGCCGCACGCATGTGTGCTCCGACCCCCGGTTCAATACCCGGAGGTCGAGCCCCGCCGCCCAATCGCCCAGGATCCCGCCGCGAACGGAGGTCCTGGGGGATCCCCAAGCCACCGACTTGGCATTAAAATCCCCCAGGACCAGCACCGGCCGGGCCGCGTAGCGCTGCACGCATGCCGCGACCTCGGCCAAGTACAGCTCGAACGCAGCGTGACCGCTACGGGGCGAAATGTAGCACCCCACCACAGCGACTCCCCCCCAGTCCACGGCGACGAATCCCCGACCGCGCTCCAACAAGGAGAACGGTGGGGACCCGTCGCCCCCTCCCCGTACCGTCGCCACCAAGCCGTCCGCGTCGCCCACCCAATGAGGGTGATCAGGGACGCGGTACGGCTCGGCGGCGACCGCCAGGCCAACCCCCCACTCCGCGAGGACTTGGGACATCAAGTCCTGTGCCGCGCGGCAGTGGTTGAGGTTGGCCTGGAGGAGGAGGCGGGGCGGCATTAATTAATGGCCGCGCCAGCCTCCTCCCGGCCGTCCGTCCCCGTAGCACCGTCCACCTCCATGGAGGACGATGCCACCGCCCTCGGCACCGGAGCCGGTGCAGCCCGCCTCTTCCTCTCCTTCCGGGAGGGGGGGGAGCACTTCTTGCTCCCCACCCTGTGATCGGCTGGCCTCCCCATGTCCGCACACAGCGGGCAGTGGGGCGCCGCCGAGCACTGGCTCGCACGGTGCTCTTTGGCACCGCAGCGGTAACACTGACCGCTGCGGTCCACCGGCGAGGTGCACCACTGCCTCACGTGCCCCAATTCGAGGCAGCGGTGACACTGGAGCGGGCGCGGCGCGAGGATTTCCACTCGCGCCGAAACCCACCCCACCAACACCCTCCCGGATTCCGCCACCTTACGGGCGGCGGTGAGGGGGCACCAGGCCCACACCGACCCGAGGCCGGAGGGCGACCTGCGGATCTCTCCGATCCGCAGGTCCTCCACAGGACAGTCCCCCGCCCTCGCAAGGGCACGGGACACATCCTGTGCGCTGACCGAGTCGTCCTGCATACAAACGCGCATCTCCGTGCGCTTCGTGGGCCGAGCGACCCGGACACCTCGCTCGCCCAGCTGCTCCCGGAGCCTCTGGGCGAGACGATCCGCCTTCGCGCCGCCTTCTGCACCGGGGATCTCCAGCAAGAGACCCCCGGTCACGGCCCTCTTCGCCCTCACGGAGGCGATGCCCAGCTCTTCCAGGGAGATATTCTCCCTGGCGAGCCGCATCGCCACCGCGAGGGTCAGGTCGCCCCCCTGCGCAACGGTCAGCGTCACCGCTGCCGTTTTTGGGGGACGACCTGGTCGTGCCTTCCCGACCTTCGCGGCCTTTACCTTGGCCGCCGGCGGCGGAGGCGGAGGCTGCGGTTGCGAGGCCTTCCTCGCCGCCCGCTTCGCCTTCCGCCCCACCACCTCAATCCACGCCACCCCCCCTTGGGAGGGTGCTGTGGAGGACGCGACCACCGCGACCACGGGTACACCACCCCCCTTGGGGGTCGCGACCCGGGGCCCTGGTGCCGCAACGCTGGGCGGAGCCTTCACTCCGCCCTTCTTTGCCTTCCCCGACTGTACCGGAACAGGTCGGGGAGGCACCGCCTTCCTGCTGACCGCTCTTCCGGCGAGGAGCTCCTCCCGGAAGGCGGCCAGCTTGCCATCAATCATGTCCCCAATCCTCCTCAGAAGATCGTCTTCTGAGGAGGACGGGGACTTCTTCACGGGCGGAGTGCGGGTGGAGGGGCCCGCGGTGCCCCGCACCACTGCCGCCGCACTCCGCTTATTTACCTCCGCCGAGGGACGCGGCGGTGGAGGAGGAGGGAGGATGGGAGGGAGGACCGCGCTGTTCCACAGCGCCTCTGCCCTCCTCCTCCCCTGTCGCTCCTCCTCCAACAGGAGCTGCAGACGGGCGTTCCGCCCTCTGAGCTCCCGCGCCGCCTCCCTCATTTCCTCCGCCGCGGCCTTCAGGGCCTCCGCGCCACCGCTTTTCTGCCCCTTAAAGGCGCAGGCAGCGGCGACTTTCTCCACCCGCCTCAGGGACGAGGAGATCCTCTCCGATATCTCTTCGGTCACCTCGTCCCTGAGGCAACTCAGCCTCACCGACGGGCTCATCGCCCCGCCCACCTCGACGACGGCCTGCCCCGCCCTCTTCCTCTTAGAGCCTATGAGGCTCCTGGTGGAGGAGAAGGACGAGACTGACGCAGTCTCGTCGTCCTCCTCCACCTTCCACGAAGCCGGGCCAGGCGCTGGAGGCGGCGCGAGCGCCGTCACTCCAGTCCCAACACCGCCTTCGTCCTCCCCCTCTGACTTACCCCGTCCCATCCCCGTTTTAATATTGAACTCCATAATATTCCCACGAGCAGGTCGGAAGAAAAGGTCCGCCCGGGCAGAGCCGCCTTACCCGGGTAAGCCTATATACTCCGGGGGTTCGGCAGGTTCCCCGGAGGTGATCGCTTGGGATTGGGCCTTCTCCCCCAACCATGCATCCCATCGCCGCGCACCATAGCTTAGGATTGGAGGGCGATTTTATAGAGTCGCCATACTCGTGGCCCAGGCGGTTAAGCCAAGACCCCCGTTTCTCCTGCCGTCACGTACCATTCACAAAACCAATAGGGAATTGTGAATGGGTCGTTGTGACGACCAACAGGAGGCTTACGGTGTGTGTATGACTCGGGTACCCCGGGTTCGTTAAGCCCGTACTGCAGCTGAAAGGCTGGCAGCCCCTGAGGGGATCTGGCTCATACTTTCGCATTCTTCACATACTTGTTGGACAGATCCTGGGTTTTTTCTGGTTTGGATCACGTAGTAATGTGGTGCCACACGGAAACAGTCGATTAAACCTGGTGTCGATCAATATTTTTGAGGATAACGCATTTTAGGTCTGGGTTGGGTCTGGGATTTGCCCTCAAGAGGCTCATACTTTCGCATATTTCTCATACATGTTGGCCTGATCCTGGGCTTTTTCTGTTTTTGATCACGTGGTAATGTGGTACCACATTGAAACAGTCCATGACACCTAGTCTCGGTCAATATTTTAGATGATAACGCATGTTAGGTCTGGTTTAGTTCTTGGATTTGCCCGCATCTGGATCATACTTTCGCATTCTTCACATACTTGTTGGACAGATCCTGGGTTTTTTCTGGTTTGGATCACGTAGTAATGTGGTGTCACACGGAAACAGTCGATTAAACCTGGTATCGATCAATATTTTTGAGGATAACGCATGTTAGGTCTGGGTTAGGTCTAGGATTTGCCCTCATGAGGCTCATACTTTCCCATATTTCTCATACTTGTTAGCCAGATCCTTTGCTTTTTCTGGATTGGATCACACAGTAATGTAGTACCACACTGAAACAGTCAATTTTACCTGGTCTCGATGAATATTTTAGAGCATAACGCATGTTAGGTCTGGGTTAGGTCTAGGATTTGCCCTCATCTGGCTCATACTATCGCATTTTTCGCTTACTTGCCGGGCAGATCCTGGGTTTTTTGTGGTTTGGATACCGTCGTAATGTGGTTCCACACCGAAACAGCCAATTAAACCTGGTCTCGATCAATATTTTAGAGGATAACGCATGTTAGGTCTGGGTTAGGTCTGGAATTTGCTCTCATCAGTCTCATACATTCGCATTCATCACACACTTGTTGAAGAGATCCTGGGTTTTTTGTGGTTTGGATACCGTCGTAATGTGGTTCCACACCGAAACAGTCAATTAAACCTGGTTGCGATTAATATTTTACAGGATAACGCCGGTTATGTCTTGGTTAGTTCTGGTGTTTGCAATTATCTGGCTCACACTTTCGCGTTTTTCGCATACCTGTTGGGCAGATCCTGGGTTTTTTCTGGTTTGGATCGCGTACTAATGCGGTACCACACTGAAACAGTCCATGAAACCTGGTTTCGATCTATATTTTGGAGGATAGCACATGTTAGGTCTGGTTTAGGTCTTGGATTTGCCCGCATCTGGCTCATACTTTCGCATTCTTCACATACTTGTTGAAGAGACCCTGGGTTTCTACTAGTTTGGATCAGGTAGTAATGTGGTATCACACTGAAAGAGCCGATTAACCCTTGTCACGATGAACATTTTTGAGGATAACGCCGGGTAGGTCTCGGTTAGGTGTGGGATTCGCCCTCATCAGGCTCATGCTTTCGCATATTTCTCATACTTGTTAGCCAGATCCTTTGCTTTTTCTGGATTGGGACACACAGAAATGTGGTGCCACACGGAAACAGTCGATTAAACCTGGTTTCGATCAATATTTTTGAGGATAACGCATGTTAGGTCTGGGTTAGGTCTAGGATTTGCCCTCATGAGGCTCATACTTTCGCATATTTCTCATACTTGTAGACCTGATCCTTGGCTTTTTCTGGTATGGATCACGTAGTAATGTGGTACCACACTGAAACAGTCGACTAAACATGGTCTCGATCAATATTTTAGAGGATAACGCATGTTAGGTCTGGGTTAGGTCTGGAATTTGCTCTCATCAGTCTCATACCTTCGCATTCATCACATACTTGTTGAAGAGATCCTGGGGTTTTTCTGGTTTGGATCACGTAGTAACGCGGTACCACACCGAAGCAGTCAATGAATCCTGGTTGCGATTAATATTTTAGAGGATAACGCCGGTTATGTCTGGGTTAGTTCTGGTATTTGCAATCATCTGGCTCATACTTTCGCGTTTTTCGCATACTTGTGGGACAGATCCTGGGATTTTTCTGGTTTGGATCACGTAGTAACGCCGTACCACACCGAAGCAGTCAATTAATCCTGGTTGCGATTAATATTTTAGCGGATAGCGCAGGTTATGTCTCGGTTATGTCTGGTATTTGCCCTCATCCGGCTCGTACTTTCGCATTTTTCGCATACTTGTTGGCCAGATCCTGGCCTTCTTCTGGCTTGGACCACGTAGTACCACACCGAAACAGTCAATTAATGCCGGTTGCGTTAATACTTTAGAGGATAACGCCGGCTATATCTCGGTTAGGTCTGGGATTTGCCCTCATCTGGCTCGTACTTTCGCATTTCTCGCATAATAGTTGGCCAGATCCTGGGCTTTTTCTGGCTTGGATCACGTAGTAATGTGGTACCACACTGTCAATAAAAGCTGGTTCCGATTAGTATTTTAGAGGATAACGCTGGTTACGTCTGGGTTAGTTCTGGTATTTGCAATCATCTGGCTCATACTTTCGCGTTTTTCGAATTCTTGTTGGGCAGATCCTGGGCTTTTTCTGGCTTGGATCACGTAGTAATGTGGTACCACACTGTCAATAAAAGCTGGTTCCGATGAGTATTTTAGAGGATAACGCTGGTTATGTCTGGGTTAGTTCTGGTATTTGCAATCATCTGGCTCATACTTTCGCGTTTTTCGCATACTTGTCGGGCAGATCCTGGGTTTTTTCTGGTTTGGATCACGTAGTAATGTGGTACCACACTGAAACAGTCAATTAATACTGGTTGCGATTAATATTTTAGAGGATAACGCTGGTTTTGTCTGGGGTAGCTCTGGTATTTGCTATCATCTGGCTCATACTTTCGCCTTTTTCGCATACTTGTTGGCCAGATCCTGGGTTTTTTCTGGTTTGGATCACGTAGTAATGTGGTACCACACTGAAACAGTCAATAAAAGCTCCGATTATTAGTTTGGAGGATAACGCTGGTAACGTGTGGTTTAGTTCTGGTATTTGCAATCATCTGGCTCATATTTTCGCGTTTTTCGCATACTTGTTGGCCGGATCCTGGCCTTTTTCTGGTTTGGATCACGTAGTAATGCGGTACCACACTGAAACAATCAATAAAACCTGGTTGCGATTAATATTTTGGAGGATAACGCCGGTTATGTCTGGATTAGGTCTGGTATTTGCCCTCATCTGGCTCGTACTTTCGCGTTTTTCGCACACTTGTTGGACAGATCCTGGGTTTTTTCTGGTTTGGATAACGTAGTAGTGTGGTACCACACTGAAACAGTCAATAAAGGCTGGTTCCGATTAGTATTTTAGAGGATAACGCCGGTTATGACTGGGTTAGGTCTGGTATTTGACCTCATCTGGCTCGTACCTTCACGTTTCTCGTATACTAGTTGGCCAGATCCTGGGCTTCTTCTGGTTTGGATCACGTAGTAACGCGGTACCACACCGAAGCAGTCAATCAAACCAGGTTGCGATTAATACTTTAGAGGATAACGCAGGTTATGTCTGGGTTAGGTCTGGTATTTGCCCCCATCTAGCTCGTACTTTCACGTTTTTCGCATACTTGTTGGACAGATCCTGGGTTTTTTCTGGTTTGGATCACGTAGTAACGCAGTACCACACCGAAACAGTGAATTAATACTGTTTGCGATTAATATTTTAGAGGATAACGCTGGTTATGTCTGGGTTAGTTCTGGTATTTGCTATCATCTGGCTCATACATTCGCGTTTTTCGCATACTTGATGGGCAGATCCTGGGTTTTTTCTGATTCGGATAACGTAGTAATGTGGTACCACACTGAAACAGTCAATAAAAGCTGGTTCTTTCGCATTTTTCGCATACTTGTTGGCCAGATCCTGGCCTTTTTCTGGCTTTGACAACGTAGTAATGTGGTACCACACTGAAACAGCCAATTAAACCAGGTTGCGATTAATATTTTAGAGGATAACGCCGGTTATGTCTGGGTTACGTCTAGTATTTGCCCTCATCTGGCTCGTACTTTCGCATTTTTCGCATACTTGTTGGCCGGATCCTGGCCATTTCATGGTTTGGATCACATAGTAATGCGGTACAACACCGAAACAGTCAACTAAACCTGGTTGCGATTAATATTTTATAGGATAACGCCGGTTATGTCTCGGTTAAGTCTGGGATATGCCCTCATCTGGCTCGTACCTTCGCATTGTTCGCATACTTGTTGGCCAGATCCTCGGCTTTTTCTGGCTTGGATCCCGTAGTAATGTGGTACCACACTGTCAAAAAAAGCTGGTTCCGATTAGTATTTTAGAGGATAACGCTGGTGATGTCTGGATTAGTTCTGGTATTTGCAATCATCTGGCTCATACTTTCGCGTTCTTCACATACTTGTTGGGCAGATCCTGGGTTTTTTCTGGTTTGGATCATGTAGTAATGTGGTACCACACTGAAACAGACAAAATGAGCTGCTTCCGATTAATAGTTTGGAGGATAACGCTGGTTACGTTTGGGTTAGTTCTGGTATTAGCAATTATCTGGCTCGTACTTTCGCATTTTTGGCATACTTGTTGGCCTGGTCCTGGCCATTTCCCGGCTAGGACCACGTAGTAATGTGGCACCACACCGAAACAGTCAGTTATACCTGGTTCCGATTAATATTTTAGAGGAAAACGCCGGTTATGTCTGGGTTAGTTCTGGCATTTGCCCTCATCTGTCTTATACTTTCGCGTTTTTCGCATACTTGTTGGCCAGATCCTGACCTTTTTCTGGTTTGGATCACGTAGTAATGTGGTACCACACTGAAACAGTCAATTAAACCTGGTTGCGATTAATATTTTTGAGGATAACGCCGGTTATGTCTGGGTTAGTTCTGGTATTTCCAACCATCCGGCTCATACTTTCGCATTTTTCGCTTACTACCGGGCAGATCCTGGGTTTTTTGTGGTTTGGATACCGTCGTAATGTGGTTCCACACCGAAGGAGTCAATTAAACCTGGTAGCGATTAATATTTTACAGGATAACGCCGGTTATGTCTGGGTTAGTTCTGGTATTTCCAACCATCCGGCTCATACTTTCGCATTTTTCGCTTACTTGCCGGGCAGATCCTGGGTTTTTTGTGGTTTGGATACCGTCGTAGTGCGGTACCACACCGAAACAGTCAATTAAACCCGGTTGCGAATAATATTCTAGAGGATAACGCTGGTTACGTCTGGGTTAGTTCTGGTATTTGCCATCATCTGGATCATACTTACGCGTTTTTCGCATACTTGTTGGCCAGATCCAGGGCTTTTTCTGGTTTGGATCGCGTACTAATGCGGTACCACACCGAAACAGTCAATTAAACCTGGTTGCGATTAATATTTTGGAGGACAACGCTGGTTATGTTTGGGTTAGTTCTGGTATTTGCAATCATCAGGCACATACGTTCGCATTTCTCGCATACTTGTTGGGCAGATCCTGGCCATTTTCTGGCTTGGACCACGTAGTAATGCGGTACCACACCGAAACAGTCCATCATACCTGGTTGCGATTAATATATTGGAGGATAACGCCGGTTATGTCTGGGTTAGGCCTGGTATTTGCCCTCATCTGGCTCGTAATTTCGCATTTTTCGCATACTTGTTGGCCTGATCCTGGACTTTTTCTGGCTTTGACAACGCAGTAATGTGGTACCACACCGAAACAGTCAATTAATCCTGGTTGCGATTAATATTTTAGAGGATAACGCCGGTTATGTCTAGGTTAGGTCTGGTATTTGCTCTCATCTGGCTCGTCCTTTCGCATTTTTCGCATACTTGTTGGCCAGATCCTGGCCCATTTCTGGTTTGGATCACGTAGTGTTGCGGTACCACACCGAAACAGTCAATTAAAGCTGGATGCGATTAGTATTTTAGAGGATAACGCCGGTTATGTCTCGGTTAGGTCTGGGATTTGCCCTCATCTGGCTCGTACTTTCGCACTTTTCGCATACTTGTTGGCGAGATCCTGGCCTTTTTCTGGCTTTGACAACGTAGTAATGTGGTACCACACTGAAACAGTCAATTAAACCAGGTTGCGATTAATATTTTAGAGGATAACGCCGGTTATGTCTGGGTTACGTCTGGTATTTGCCATCATCTGGCTCATACTTACGCGTTTTTCGCATACTTGTTGGCCAGATCCTGGCCTTTTTCTGGTTTGGATAACGTAGTAATGTGGTACCACACTGAAACAGTCAATAAAAGCTGGTTCTTTCGCATTTTTCGCATACTTGTTGGCCAGATCCTGGCCTTTTTCTGGCTTTGACAACGTAGTAATGTGGTACCACACTGAAACAGACAATTAAACCAGGTTGCGATTAATATTTTAGAGGATAACGCCGGTTATGACTGTGTTACGTCTGGTATTTGCCATCATCTGGCTCGTACTTTCGCATTTTTCGCATACTTGATGGCCGGATCCTGGCCATTTTCTGGTTTGGATCACGTAGTAATGCGGTACCACACCGAAACAGTCAATTAAACCCGGTTGCGATTAATATTTTAGAGGATAACGCTGGTTACGTTTGGGTTAGTTCTGGTATTAGCAATCATCTGGCGCGTACTTTCGCATTTTTGGCATACTTGTTGGCCTGATCCTGGCCTTTTCCCGGCTAGGACCACGTAGTAATGTGGTACCACACCGAAACAGTCAGCTATACCTGGTTCCGATTAATATTTTAGAGGAAAACGCCGGTTATGTCTGGGTTAGTTCTGGCATTTGCCCTCATCTGTCTCATACTTTCGCGTTTTTCGCATACTTGTTGGCCAGATCCTGGCCTTTTTCTGGTTTGGATCACGTAGTAATGTGGTGCCACACTGAAACAGTCAATAAAAGCTGGTTCCGATTAATAGTTTGGAGGTTAACGCTGGTTATGTTTGGGTTAGTTCTGGTATTAGCAATCATCTGGCTGGTACTTTCGCATTTTTCGCATACTTCTTTTTCAGATCCTGGCCTTTTTCTGGCTTGGACCACGTAGTAATGCGGTACCGCACCGAAACAGTCAATCAAACCTGGTTGCGATTAATATTTTAGAGGATAACGCCGGTTACGTCTCGGTTTGGTCTGGGATTTGCAATCATCTGGCTCGTACTTTCGCAATTTTCGCATACTGTCTGGCCAGAACTCGGGTTTTTTCTGGTTTGGATCGCGTACTAATGCGTTACCACACTGAAACAGTCCATGAAACCTGGTTTCGATCTATATTTTTGAGGATAGCACATGTTAGGTCTGGTTTAGGTCTTGGATTTGCCCGCATCGTACTTTCGTATTCTTCACATACTTGTTGAAGAGACCTTGGGTTTCTACTAGTTTGGATCAGGCAGTAATGTGGTATCACACTGAAATAGCCGATTAACCCTTGTCACGATGAACATTTTTGAGGATAACGCCGGTTAGGTCTCGGTTAGGTGTCGGATTTGCCCTCATCAGGCTCATGCTTTCGCATATTTCTCATACTTGTTAGCCAGATCCTTTGCTTTTTCTGAATTGGGAGACACATAAATGTGGTGCCACACGGAAACAGTCGATTAAACCTGGTTTCGATCAATATTTTTGAGGATAACGCATGTTAGGTCTGGGTTAGGTCTAGGATTTGCCCTCATAAGGCTCATACTTTCGCATATTTCTCATACTTGTTGGCCTGATCCTTGGCTTTTTCTGGTATGGATCACGTAGTAATGTGGTACCACACTGAAACAGTCGACTAAACATGGTCTCGATCAATATTTTAGAGGATAACGCATGTTAGGTCTGGGTTAGGTCTGGAATTTGCTCTCATCAGTCTCATACCTTCGCATTCATCACACACTTGTTGAAGAGATCCTGGGTTTTTTGTGGTTTGGATACCGTCGTAATGTGGTTCCACACCGAAACAGTCAATTAAACCTGGTTGCGATTAATATTTTACAGGATAACGCCGGTTAAGTCTTGGTTAGTTCTGGTATTTGTAATTATCTGGCTCACACTTTCGCGTTTTTCGCATACCTGTTGGGCAGATCCTGGGTTTTTTTCTGGTTTGGATCACGTAGTAATGCGTTACCACACCGAAACATGCAATTAAAGCTGGATGCGATTAGTATTTTAGAGGATAACGCCGGTTATGTCTCGGTGAAGTCTGCGATTTGCCCTCATCTGGCTCGTACTTTCGCATTTCTCGCATAATAGTTGGCCAGATCCTGGGCTTTTTCTGGCTTGGATCACGTAGTAATGTGGTACCACACTGTCAGTAAAAGCTGGTTCCGATTAGTATTTTAGAGGATAACGCTGGTTATGTCTGGGTTAGTTCTGGTATTTGCAATCATCTGGCTCATACTTTCGCGTTTTTCGAATTCTTGTTGGGCAGATCCTGGGCTTTTTCTGGTTTGGATCACGTAGTAATGTGGTACCACACTGTCAATAAAAGCTGGTTCCGATTAGTATTTTAGAAGATAACGCTGGTTACGTTTGGGTTATTTCTGGTATTTGCAATTATCTGGCTCACACTTTCGCGTTTTTCGCATACTTGTTGGGCAGATCCTGGGTTTTTTCTGGTTTGGATCACGTAGTAATGTGGTTCCACACTGAAACAGTCAATTAATACCGGTTGCGATTAATATTTTGGAGGATAACGCCGGTTATGTCTGGATTAGGTCTGGTATTTGCCCTCATCTGGCACGTACTTTCGCATTTTTCGCATACATGATGGCCAGATCCTGGCCTTTTTCTGTCTTGGACCACGTAGTAACGCGATACCACACCGAAACAGTATATTAAACCTGGTTGTGATTAATATTTTTGAGGAAAACGCCGGTTATGTCTGGGTTAGTCATGGTATTTGCCCTCATCTGGCTCGTACTTTCGCATTTTTCGCATACTTGTTGGCCAGATCCTGGCCTTTTTCTGGCTTTGACAACGCAGCAATGTGGCACCACACTGAAACAGTCAATTAAACCTGGTTCCGATTAATATTTTAGAGGATAACACTGGTTATGTCTGGGTTAGTTCTGGTATTTGCTATCATCTGGCTCATACTTTCGCGTTTTTCGCATACTTGTTGGACAGATCCTGGGTTTTTTCTGGTTTGGATAACGTAGTAATGTGGTACCACACTGAAACAGTCAATAAAGGCTGGTTCCGATTAGTATTTTAGAGGATAACGCCGGTTATGACTGGGTTAGGTCTGGTATTTGACCTGATCTGGCTCGTACTTTCGCATTTTTCACTTACTTGTTGGTCAGATCTCGGGTTTTTTGTGGTTTGGATCCCGTCGTAATGTGGTTCCACACCGAAACAGTCAGTTAAACCTGGTTGCGATTAATATTTTGGAGGATAACGCTGCTTACGTTTGGGTTAGTTCCGGTATTAGCAATCATCTGGCTCGTACTTTCGCATTTTTCGCATACTTCTTTTTCAGATCCTGGCCTTTTTCAGGCTTGGACCACTTAGTAATGTGGTACCACACCGAAACAGTCAGTTAAACCTGGTTGCGATTAATATTTTAGAGGATAACGCCGGGTATGTCTAGGTTAGGTCTGGTATTTGCAATCATCTGGCTAATACTTTCGCACTTTTCGCATACTTGTTGGCCAGATCCTGGCCTTTTTCTGGCTTGGACCACGTAGTAATGTGGTACCACACTGAAACAGTCAATTAAACCTGGTTCCGATTAATATTTTAGAGGATAACGCCGGTTATGTCTAGGTTAGGTCTGGTATTTACCCTCATCTGGCTCGTACTATCGCACTTTTCGCTTACTTGTTGCCCAGATCCTGCCCTTTTTCTGCTTTGGAACACGTAGTAATGCGGTACCACACCGAAACTGTCAACTAAACCTGGTTGCGATTAATATTTTAGAGGATAACGCCGGTTATGTCTCGGTTAGGTCGGGGATATGCCCTCATCTGGCTCGAACCTTCGCATTGTTCGCATACTTGTTGGCCAGATCCTGGGCTTTTTCTGGCTTGGATCACGTAGTAATGTGGTACCACACTGTCAATAAAAGCTGGTTCCGATTAGTATTTTAGAGGATAACGCTGGTTATGTCTGGGTTAGTTCTGGTATTTGCAATCATCTGGCTCATACTTTAGCGTTTTTCGCATACTTGTTGGCCTGATCCTGGCCTTTTCCCGGCTAGGACCACGTAGTAATGTGGTACCACACCGAAACAGTCAGCTATACCTGGTTCCGATTAATATTTTAGAGGAAAACGCCGGTTATGTCTGGGTTAGTTCTGGCATTTGCCCTCATCTGTCTCATACTTTCGCGTTTTTCGCATACTTGTTGGCCAGATCCTGGCCTTTTTCTGGTTTGGATCACGTAGTAATGTGGTGCCACACTGAAACAGTCAATAAAAGCTGGTTCCGATTAATAGTTTGGAGGTTAACGCTGGTTATGTTTGGGTTAGTTCTGGTATTAGCAATCATCTGGCTCGTACTTTCGCATTTTTCGCATACTTCTTTTTCAGATCCTGGCCTTTTTCTGGCTTGGACCACGTAGTAATGCGGTACCGCACCGAAACAGTCAATCAAACCTGGTTGCGATTAATATTTTAGAGGATAACGCCGGTTACGTCTCGGTTTGGTCTGGGATTTGCAATCATCTGGCTCGTACTTTCGCAATTTTCGCATACTGTCTGGCCAGAACTCGGGTTTTTTCTGGTTTGGATCGCGTACTAATGCGTTAGCACACTGAAACAGTCCATGAAACCTGGTTTCGATCTATATTTTTGAGGATAGCACATGTTAGGTCTGGTTTAGGTCTTGGATTTGCCCGCATCGTACTTTCGTATTCTTCACATACTTGTTGAAGAGACCTTGGGTTTCTACTAGTTTGGATCAGGCAGTAATGTGGTATCACACTGAAATAGCCGATTAACCCTTGTCACGATGAACATTTTTGAGGATAACGCCGGTTAGGTCTCGGTTAGGTGTCGGATTTGCCCTCATCAGGCTCATGCTTTCGCATATTTCTCATACTTGTTAGCCAGATCCTTTGCTTTTTCTGAATTGGGAGACACATAAATGTGGTGCCACACGGAAACAGTCGATTAAACCTGGTTTCGATCAATATTTTTGAGGATAACGCATGTTAGGTCTGGGTTAGGTCTAGGATTTGCCCTCATAAGGCTCATACTTTCGCATATTTCTCATACTTGTTGGCCTGATCCTTGGCTTTTTCTGGTATGGATCACGTAGTAATGTGGTACCACACTGAAACAGTCGACTAAACATGGTCTCGATCAATATTTTAGAGGATAACGCATGTTAGGTCTGGGTTAGGTCTGGAATTTGCTCTCATCAGTCTCATACCTTCGCATTCATCACACACTTGTTGAAGAGATCCTGGGTTTTTTGTGGTTTGGATACCGTCGTAATGTGGTTCCACACCGAAACAGTCAATTAAACCTGGTTGCGATTAATATTTTACAGGATAACGCCGGTTAAGTCTTGGTTAGTTCTGGTATTTGTAATTATCTGGCTCACACTTTCGCGTTTTTCGCATACCTGTTGGGCAGATCCTGGGTTTTTTTCTGGTTTGGATCACGTAGTAATGCGTTACCACACCGAAACATGCAATTAAAGCTGGATGCGATTAGTATTTTAGAGGATAACGCCGGTTATGTCTCGGTAAAGTCTGCGATTTGCCCTCATCTGGCTCGTACTTTCGCATTTCTCGCATAATAGTTGGCCAGATCCTGGGCTTTTTCTGGCTTGGATCACGTAGTAATGTGGTACCACACTGTCAGTAAAAGCTGGTTCCGATTAGTATTTTAGAGGATAACGCTGGTTATGTCTGGGTTAGTTCTGGTATTTGCAATCATCTGGCTCATACTTTCGCGTTTTTCGAATTCTTGTTGGGCAGATCCTGGGCTTTTTCTGGTTTGGATCACGTAGTAATGTGGTACCACACTGTCAATAAAAGCTGGTTCCGATTAGTATTTTAGAAGATAACGCTGGTTACGTTTGGGTTATTTCTGGTATTTGCAATTATCTGGCTCACACTTTCGCGTTTTTCGCATACTTGTTGGGCAGATCCTGGGTTTTTTCTGGTTTGGATCACGTAGTAATGTGGTTCCACACTGAAACAGTCAATTAATACTGGTTGCGATTAATATTTTGGAGGATAACGCCGGTTATGTCTGGATTAGGTCTGGTATTTGCCCTCATCTGGCACGTACTTTCGCATTTTTCGCATACATGATGGCCAGATCCTGGCCTTTTTCTGTCTTGGACCACGTAGTAACGCGATACCACACCGAAACAGTATATTAAACCTGGTTGTGATTAATATTTTTGAGGAAAACGCCGGTTATGTCTGGGTTAGTCATGGTATTTGCCCTCATCTGGCTCGTACTTTCGCATTTTTCGCATACTTGTTGGCCAGATCCTGGCCTTTTTCTGGCTTTGACAACGCAGCAATGTGGCACCACACTGAAACAGTCAATTAAACCTGGTTCCGATTAATATTTTAGAGGATAACACTGGTTATGTCTGGGTTAGTTCTGGTATTTGCTATCATCTGGCTCATACTTTCGCGTTTTTCGCATACTTGTTGGACAGATCCTGGGTTTTTTCTGGTTTGGATAACGTAGTAATGTGGTACCATACTGAAACAGTCAATAAAGGCTGGTTCCGATTAGTATTTTAGAGGATAACGCCGGTTATGACTGGGTTAGGTCTGGTATTTGACCTGATCTGGCTCGTACTTTCGCATTTTTCACTTACTTGTTGGTCAGATCTCGGGTTTTTTGTGGTTTGGATCCCGTCGTATTGTGGTTCCACACCGAAACAGTCAGTTAAACCTGGTTGCGATTAATATTTTGGAGGATAACGCTGATTACGTTTGGGTTAGTTCCGGTATTAGCAATCATCTGGCTCGTACTTTCGCATTTTTCGCATACTTCTTTTTCAGATCCTGGCCTTTTTCAGGCTTGGACCACTTAGTAATGTGGTACCACACCGAAACAGTCAGTTAAACCTGGTTGCGATTAATATTTTAGAGGATAACGCCGGGTATGTCTAGGTTAGGTCTGGTATTTGCAATCATCTGGCTAATACTTTCGCACTTTTCGCATACTTGTTGGCCAGATCCTGGCCTTTTTCTGGCTTGGACCACGTAGTAATGTGGTACCACACTGAAACAGTCAATTAAACCTGGTTCCGATTAATATTTTAGAGGATAACGCCGGTTATGTCTAGGTTAGGTCTGGTATTTACCCTCATCTGGCTCGTACTATCGCACTTTTCGCTTACTTGTTGCCCAGATCCTGCTCTTTTTCTGCTTTGGAACACGTAGTAATGCGGTACCACACCGAAACTGTCAACTAAACCTGGTTGCGATTAATATTTTAGAGGATAACGCCGGTTATGTCTCGGTTAGGTCGGGGATATGCCCTCATCTGGCTCGAACCTTCGCATTTTTCGCATACTTGTTGGCCAGATCCAGGGCTTTTTCTGGCTTGGATCGCGTACTAATGCGGTACCACACCGAAACAGTCAATTAAACCTGGTTGCGATTAATATTTTGGAGGACAACGCTGGTTATGTTTGGGTTAGTTCTGGTATTTGCAATCATCAGGCACATACGTTCGCATTTCTCGCATACTTGTTGGGCAGATCCTGGCCTTTTTCTGGCTTGTACCACGTAGTAATGCGGTACCACACCGAAACAGTCCATCATACCTGGTTGCGATTAATATATTGGAGGATAACGCCGGTTATGTCTAGGTTAGGTCTGGTATTTGCAATCATCTGGCTAATACTTTCGCACTTTTCGCATACTTGTTGGCCAGATCCTGGCCCTTTTCTGGTTTGGATCACGTAGTGTTGCGGTACCACACCGAAACAGTCAATTAAAGCTGGATGCGATTAGTATTTTAGAGGGATAACGCCGGTTATGTCTCGGTTAGGTCTGGGATTTGCCCTCATCTGGCTCGTACTTTCGCACTTTTCGCATACTTGTTGGCGAGATCCTGGCCTTTTTCTGGCTTTGACAACGTAGTAATGTGGTACCACACTGAAACAGTCAATTGAACCAGGTTGCGATTAATATTTTAGAGGATAACGCCGGTTATGTCTGGGTTACGTCTGCTATTTGCCATCATCTGGCTCATACTTACGCGTTTTTCGCATACTTGTTGGCCAGATCCTGGCCTTTTTCTGGTTTGGATCAGGTAGTAATGTGGTACCACACTGAAACAGTCAATAAAGGCTGGTTCCGATTAGTATTTTAGAGGATAACGCCGGTTATGACTGGGTTAGGTCTGGTATTTGACCTGATCTGGCTCGTACTTTCGCATTTTTCACTTACTTGTTGGTCAGATCTCGGGTTTTTTGTGGTTTGGATCCCGTCGTAATGTGGTTCCACACCGAAACAGTCAGTTAAACCTGGTTGCGATTAATATTTTGGAGGATAACGCTGCTTACGTTTGGGTTAGTTCCGGTATTAGCAATCATCTGGCTCGTACTTTCGCATTTTTCGCATACTTCTTTTTCAGATCCTGGCCTTTTTCAGGCTTGGACCACTTAGTAATGTGGTACCACACCGAAACAGTCAGTTAAACCTGGTTGCGATTAATATTTTAGAGGATAACGCCGGGTATGTCTAGGTTAGGTCTGGTATTTGCAATCATCTGGCTAATACTTTCGCACTTTTCGCATACTTGTTGGCCAGATCCTGGCCTTTTTCTGGCTTGGATCACGTAGTAATGTGGTACCACACTGTCAATAAAAGCTGGTTCCGATTAGTATTTTAGAGGATAACGCTGGTTATGTCTGGGTTAGTTCTGGTATTTGCAATCATCTGGCTCATACTTTAGCGTTTTTCGCATACTTGTTGGCCTGATCCTGGCCTTTTCCCGGCTAGGACCACGTAGTAATGTGGTACCACACCGAAACAGTCAGCTATACCTGGTTCCGATTAATATTTTAGAGGAAAACGCCGGTTATGTCTGGGTTAGTTCTGGCATTTGCCCTCATCTGTCTCATACTTTCGCGTTTTTCGCATACTTGTTGGCCAGATCCTGGCCTTTTTCTGGTTTGGATCACGTAGTAATGTGGTGCCACACTGAAACAGTCAATAAAAGCTGGTTCCGATTAATAGTTTGGAGGTTAACGCTGGTTATGTTTGGGTTAGTTCTGGTATTAGCAATCATCTGGCTCGTACTTTCGCATTTTTCGCATATTTCTTTTTCAGATCCTGGCCTTTTTCTGGCTTGGACCACGTAGTAATGCGGTACCGCACCGAAACAGTCAATCAAACCTGGTTGCGATTAGTATTTTAGAGGATAACGCCGGTTATGTCTCGGTTAGGTCTGGGATTTGCCCTCATCTGGCTCGTACTTTCGCACTTTTCGCATACTTGTTGGCGAGATCCTGGCCTTTTTCTGGCTTTGACAACGTAGTAATGTGGTACCACACTGAAACAGTCAATTAAACCAGGTTGCGATTAATATTTTAGAGGATAACGCCGGTTATGTCTGGGTTACGTCTGCTATTTGCCATCATCTGGCTCATACTTACGCGTTTTTCGCATACTTGTTGGCCAGATCCTGGCCTTTTTCTGGTTTGGATCAGGTAGTAATGTGGTACCACACTGAAACAGTCAATTAAACCTGGTTGCGATTAATATTTTTGAGGATAACGCCGGTTATGTCTGGGTTAGTTCTGGTATTTCCAACCATCCGGCTCATACTTTCGCATTTTTCGCTTACTTGCCGGGCAGATCCTGGGTTTTTTGTGGTTTGGATACCGTCGTAGTGCGGTACCACACCGAAACAGTCAATTAAACCCGGTTGCGAATAATATTCTAGAGGATAACGCTGGTTATGTCTGGGTTAGTTCTGGTATTTGCCATCATCTGGATCATACTTACGCGTTTTTCGCATACTTGTTGGGCAGATCCTGGGTTTTTTCTGGTTTGGATAACGTAGTAATGTGGTACCACACTGAAACAGTCAATAAAAGCTGGTTCTTTCGCATTTTTCGCATACTTGTTGGCCAGATCCTGGCCTTGTTCTGGCTTTGACAACGTAGTAATGTGGTACCACACTGAAACAGACGATTAAACCAGGTTGCGATTAATATTTTAAAGGATAACGCCGGTTATGTCTGTGTTACGTCTGGTATTTGCCATCATCTGGCTCGTACTTTCGCATTTTTCGCATACTTGATGGCCGGATCCTGGCCATTTTCTGGTTTGGATCACGTAGTAATGCGGTACCACACCGAAACAGTCAATTAAACCCGGTTGCGATTAATATTTTAGAGGATAACGCTGGTTACGTTTGGGTTAGTTCTGGTATTAGCAATCATCTGGCGCGTACTTTCGCATTTTTGGCATACTTGTTGGCCTGATCCTGGCCTTTTCCCGGCTAGGACCACGTAGTAATGTGGTACCACACCGAAACAGTCAGCTATACCTGGTTCCGATTAATATTTTAGAGGAAAACGCCGGTTATGTCTGGGTTAGTTCTGGCATTTGCCCTCATCTGTCTCATACTTTCGCGTTTTTCGCATACTTGTTGGCCAGATCCTGGCCTTTTTCTGGTTGGGATCACGTAGTAATGTGGTGCCACACTGAAACAGTCAATAAAAGCTGGTTCCGATTAATAGTTTGGAGGTTAACGCTGGTTATGTTTGGGTTAGTTCTGGTATTAGCAATCATCTGGCTCGTACTTTCGCATTTTTCGCATACTTCTTTTTCAGATCCTGGCCTTTTTCTGGCTTGGACCACGTAGTAATGCGGTACCGCACCGAAACAGTCAATCAAACCTGGTTGCGATTAATATTTTAGAGGATAACGCCGGTTACGTCTCGGTTTGGTCTGGGATTTGCAATCATCTGGCTCGTACTTTCGCAATTTTCGCATACTGTCTGGCCAGAACTCGGGTTTTTTCTGGTTTGGATCGCGTACTAATGCGTTACCACACTGAAACAGTCCATGAAACCTGGTTTCGATCTATATTTTTGAGGATAGCACATGTTAGGTCTGGTTTAGGTCTTGGATTTGCCCGCATCGTACTTTCGTATTCTTCACATACTTGTTGAAGAGACCTTGGGTTTCTACTAGTTTGGATCAGGCAGTAATGTGGTATCACACTGAAATAGCCGATTAACCCTTGTCACGATGAACATTTTTGAGGATAACGCCGGTTAGGTCTCGGTTAGGTGTCGGATTTGCCCTCATCAGGCTCATGCTTTCGCATATTTCTCATACTTGTTAGCCAGATCCTTTGCTTTTTCTGAATTGGGAGACACATAAATGTGGTGCCACACGGAAACAGTCGATTAAACCTGGTTTCGATCAATATTTTTGAGGATAACGCATGTTAGGTCTGGGTTAGGTCTAGGATTTGCCCTCATAAGGCTCATACTTTCGCATATTTCTCATACTTGTTGGCCTGATCCTTGGCTTTTTCTGGTATGGATCACGTAGTAATGTGGTACCACACTGAAACAGTCGACTAAACATGGTCTCGATCAATATTTTAGAGGATAACGCATGTTAGGTCTGGGTTAGGTCTGGAATTTGCTCTCATCAGTCTCATACCTTCGCATTCATCACACACTTGTTGAAGAGATCCTGGGTTTTTTGTGGTTTGGATACCGTCGTAATGTGGTTCCACACCGAAACAGTCAATTAAACCTGGTTGCGATTAATATTTTACAGGATAACGCCGGTTAAGTCTTGGTTAGTTCTGGTATTTGTAATTATCTGGCTCACACTTTCGCGTTTTTCGCATACCTGTTGGGCAGATCCTGGGTTTTTTTCTGGTTTGGATCACGTAGTAATGCGTTACCACACCGAAACAGTCAATTAAAGCTGGATGCGATTAGTATTTTAGAGGATAACGCCGGTTATGTCTCGGTAAAGTCTGCGATTTGCCCTCATCTGGCTCGTACTTTCGCATTTCTCGCATAATAGTTGGCCAGATCCTGGGCTTTTTCTGGCTTGGATCACGTAGTAATGTGGTACCACACTGTCAGTAAAAGCTGGTTCCGATTAGTATTTTAGAGGATAACACTGGTTATGTCTGGGTTAGTTCTGGTATTTGCAATCATCTGGCTCATACTTTCGCGTTTTTCGAATTCTTGTTGGGCAGATCCTGGGCTTTTTCTGGTTTGGATCACGTAGTAATGTGGTACCACACTGTCAATAAAAGCTGGTTCCGATTAGTATTTTAGAAGATAACGCTGGTTACGTTTGGGTTATTTCTGGTATTTGCAATTATCTGGCTCACACTTTCGCGTTTTTCGCATACTTGTTGGGCAGATCCTGGGTTTTTTCTGGTTTGGATCACGTAGTAATGTGGTTCCACACTGAAACAGTCAATTAATACCGGTTGCGATTAATATTTTGGAGGATAACGCCGGTTATGTCTGGATTAGGTCTGGTATTTGCCCTCATCTGGCACGTACTTTCGCATTTTTCGCATACATGATGGCCAGATCCTGGCCTTTTTCTGTCTTGGACCACGTAGTAACGCGATACCACACCGAAACAGTATATTAAACCTGGTTGTGATTAATATTTTTGAGGAAAACGCCGGTTATGTCTGGGTTAGTCATGGTATTTGCCCTCATCTGGCTCGTACTTTCGCATTTTTCGCATACTTGTTGGCCAGATCCTGGCCTTTTTCTGGCTTTGACAACGCAGCAATGTGGCACCACACTGAAACAGTCAATTAAACCTGGTTCCGATTAATATTTTAGAGGATAACACTGGTTATGTCTGGGTTAGTTCTGGTATTTGCTATCATCTGGCTCATACTTTCGCGTTTTTCGCATACTTGTTGGACAGATCCTGGGTTTTTTCTGGTTTGGATAACGTAGTAATGTGGTACCACACTGAAACAGTCAATAAAGGCTGGTTCCGATTAGTATTTTAGAGGATAACGCCGGTTATGACTGGGTTAGGTCTGGTATTTGACCTGATCTGGCTCGTACTTTCGCATTTTTCACTTACTTGTTGGTCAGATCTCGGGTTTTTTGTGGTTTGGATCCCGTCGTAATGTGGTTCCACACCGAAACAGTCAGTTAAACCTGGTTGCGATTAATATTTTGGAGGATAACGCTGCTTACGTTTGGGTTAGTTCCGGTATTAGCAATCATCTGGCTCGTACTTTCGCATTTTTCGCATACTTCTTTTTCAGATCCTGGCCTTTTTCAGGCTTGGACCACTTAGTAATGTGGTACCACACCGAAACAGTCAGTTAAACCTGGTTGCGATTAATATTTTAGAGGATAACGCCGGGTATGTCTAGGTTAGGTCTGGTATTTGCAATCATCTGGCTAATACTTTCGCACTTTTCGCATACTTGTTGGCCAGATCCTGGCCTTTTTCTGGCTTGGACCACGTAATAATGTGGTACCACACTGAAACAGTCAATTAAACCTGGTTCCGATTAATATTTTAGAGGATAACGCCGGTTATGTCTAGGTTAGGTCTGGTATTTACCCTCATCTGGCTCGTTCTATCGCACTTTTCGCTTACTTGTTGCCCAGATCCTGCCCTTTTTCTGCTTTGGAACACGTAGTAATGCGGTACCACACCGAAACTGTCAACTAAACCTGGTTGCGATTAATATTTTAGAGGATAACGCCGGTTATGTCTCGGTTAGGTCGGGGATATGCCCTCATCTGGCTCGAACCTTCGCATTGTTCGCATACTTGTTGGCCAGATCCTGGGCTTTTTCTGGCTTGGATCACGTAGTAATGTGGTACCACACTGTCAATAAAAGCTGGTTCCGATTAGTATTTTAGAGGATAACGCTGGTTATGTCTGGGTTAGTTCTGGTATTTGCAATCATCTGGCTCATACTTTAGCGTTTTTCGCATACTTGTTGGCCTGATCCTGGCCTTTTCCCGGCTAGGACCACGTAGTAATGTGGTACCACACCGAAACAGTCAGCTATACCTGGTTCCGATTAATATTTTAGAGGAAAACGCCGGTTATGTCTGGGTTAGTTCTGGCATTTGCCCTCATCTGTCTCATACTTTCGCGTTTTTCGCATACTTGTTGGCCAGATCCTGGCCTTTTTCTGGTTTGGATCACGTAGTAATGTGGTGCCACACTGAAACAGTCAATAAAAGCTGGTTCCGATTAATATTTTAGAGGATAACGCCGGTTATGTCTAGGTTAGGTCTGGTATTTACCCTCATCTGGCTCGTACTATCGCACTTTTCGCTTACTTGTTGCCCAGATCCTGCCCTTTTTCTGCTTTGGAACACGTAGTAATGCGGTACCACACCGAAACTGTCAACTAAACCTGGTTGCGCTTAATATTTTAGAGGATAACGCCGGTTATGTCTCGGTTAGGTCGGGGTTATGCCCTCATCTGGCTCGAACCTTCGCATTGTTCGCATACTTGTTGGCCAGATCCTGGGCTTTTTCTGGCTTGGATCACGTAGTAATGTGGTACCACACTGTCAATAAAAGCTGGTTCCGATTAGTATTTTAGAGGATAACGCTGGTTATGTCTGGGTTAGTTCTGGTATTTGCAATCATCTGGCTCATACTTTAGCGTTTTTCGCATACTTGTTGGCCTGATCCTGGCCTTTTCCCGGCTAGGACCACGTAGTAATGTGGTACCACACCGAAACAGTCAGCTATACCTGGTTCCGATTAATATTTTAGAGGAAAACGCCGGTTATGTCTGGGTTAGTCCTGGCATTTGCCCTCATCTGTCTCATACTTTCGCGTTTTTCGCATACTTGTTGGCCAGATCCTGGCCTTTTTCTGGTTTGGATCACGTAGTAATGTGGTGCCACACTGAAACAGTCAATAAAAGCTGGTTCCGATTAATAGATTGGAGGTTAACGCTGGTTATGTTTGGGTTAGTTCTGGTATTAGCAATCATCTGGCTCGTACTTTCGCATTTTTCGCATACTTCTTTTTCAGATCCTGGCCTTTTTCTGGCTTGGACCACGTAGTAATGCGGTACCGCACCGAAACAGTCAATCAAACCTGGTTGCGATTAATATTTTAGAGGATAACGCCGGTTACGTCTCGGTTTGGTTTGGGATTTGCAATCATCTGGCTCGTACTTTCGCAATTTTCGCATACTGTCTGGCCAGAACTCGGGTTTTTTCTGGTTTGGATCGCGTACTAATGCGTTACCACACTGAAACAGTCCATGAAACCTGGTTTCGATCTATATTTTTGAGGATAGCACATGTTAGGTCTGGTTTAGGTCTTGGATTTGCCCGCATCGTACTTTCGTATTCTTCACATACTTGATGGCCGGATCCTGGCCATTTTCTGGTTTGGATCACGTAGTAATGCGGTACCACACCGAAACAGTCAATTAAACCCGGTTGCGATTAATATTGTAGAGGATAACGCTGGTTACGTTTGGGTTAGTTCTGGTATTAGCAATCATCTGGCGCGTACTTTCGCATTTTTGGCATACTTGTTGGCCTGATCCTGGCCTTTTCCCGGCTAGGACCACGTAGTAATGTGGTACCACACCGAAACAGTCAGCTATACCTGGTTCCGATTAATATTTTAGAGGAAAACGCCGGTTATGTCTGGGTTAGTTCTGGCATTTGCCCTCATCTGTCTCATACTTTCGCGTTTTTCGCATACTTGTTGGCCAGATCCTGGCCTTTTTCTGGTTGGGATCACGTAGTAATGTGGTGCCACACTGAAACAGTCAATAAAAGCTGGTTCCGATTAATAGTTTGGAGGTTAACGCTGGTTATGTTTGGGTTAGTTCTGGTATTAGCAATCATCTGGCTCGTACTTTCGCATTTTTCGCATACTTCTTTTTCAGATCCTGGCCTTTTTCTGGCTTGGACCACGTAGTAATGCGGTACCGCACCGAAACAGTCAATCAAACCTGGTTGCGATTAATATTTTAGAGGATAACGCCGGTTACGTCTCGGTTTGGTCTGGGATTTGCAATCATCTGGCTCGTACTTTCGCAATTTTCGCATACTGTCTGGCCAGAACTCGGGTTTTTTCTGGTTTGGATCGCGTACTAATGCGTTACCACACTGAAACAGTCCATGAAACCTGGTTTCGATCTATATTTTTGAGGATAGCACATGTTAGGTCTGGTTTAGGTCTTGGATTTGCCCGCATCGTACTTTCGTATTCTTCACATACTTGTTGAAGAGACCTTGGGTTTCTACTAGTTTGGATCAGGCAGTAATGTGGTATCACACTGAAATAGCCGATTAACCCTTGTCACGATGAACATTTTTGAGGATAACGCCGGTTAGGTCTCGGTTAGGTGTCGGATTTGCCCTCATCAGGCTCATGCTTTCGCATATTTCTCATACTTGTTAGCCAGATCCTTTGCTTTTTCTGAATTGGGAGACACATAAATGTGGTGCCACACGGAAACAGTCGATTAAACCTGGTTTCGATCAATATTTTTGAGGATAACGCATGTTAGGTCTGGGTTAGGTCTAGGATTTGCCCTCATAAGGCTCATACTTTCGCATATTTCTCATACTTGTTGGCCTGATCCTTGGCTTTTTCTGGTATGGATCACGTAGTAATGTGGTACCACACTGAAACAGTCGACTAAACATGGTCTCGATCAATATTTTAGAGGATAACGCATGTTAGGTCTGGGTTAGGTCTGGAATTTGCTCTCATCAGTCTCATACCTTCGCATTCATCACACACTTGTTGAAGAGATCCTGGGTTTTTTGTGGTTTGGATACCGTCGTAATGTGGTTCCACACCGAAACAGTCAATTAAACCTGGTTGCGATTAATATTTTACAGGATAACGCCGGTTAAGTCTTGGTTAGTTCTGGTATTTGTAATTATCTGGCTCACACTTTCGCGTTTTTCGCATACCTGTTGGGCAGATCCTGGGTTTTTTTCTGGTTTGGATCACGTAGTAATGCGTTACCACACCGAAACAGTCAATTAAAGCTGGATGCGATTAGTATTTTAGAGGATAACGCCGGTTATGTCTCGGTAAAGTCTGCGATTTGCCCTCATCTGGCTCGTACTTTCGCATTTCTCGCATAATAGTTGGCCAGATCCTGGGCTTTTTCTGGCTTGGATCACGTAGTAATGTGGTACCACACTGTCAGTAAAAGCTGGTTCCGATTAGTATTTTAGAGGATAACACTGGTTATGTCTGGGTTAGTTCTGGTATTTGCAATCATCTGGCTCATACTTTCGCGTTTTTCGAATTCTTGTTGGGCAGATCCTGGGCTTTTTCTGGTTTGGATCACGTAGTAATGTGGTACCACACTGTCAATAAAAGCTGGTTCCGATTAGTATTTTAGAAGATAACGCTGGTTACGTTTGGGTTATTTCTGGTATTTGCAATTATCTGGCTCACACTTTCGCGTTTTTCGCATACTTGTTGGGCAGATCCTGGGTTTTTTCTGGTTTGGATCACGTAGTAATGTGGTTCCACACTGAAACAGTCAATTAATACCGGTTGCGATTAATATTTTGGAGGATAACGCCGGTTATGTCTGGATTAGGTCTGGTATTTGCCCTCATCTGGCACGTACTTTCGCATTTTTCGCATACATGATGGCCAGATCCTGGCCTTTTTCTGTCTTGGACCACGTAGTAACGCGATACCACACCGAAACAGTATATTAAACCTGGTTGTGATTAATATTTTTGAGGAAAACGCCGGTTATGTCTGGGTTAGTCATGGTATTTGCCCTCATCTGGCTCGTACTTTCGCATTTTTCGCATACTTGTTGGCCAGATCCTGGCCTTTTTCTGGCTTTGACAACGCAGCAATGTGGCACCACACTGAAACAGTCAATTAAACCTGGTTCCGATTAATATTTTAGAGGATAACACTGGTTATGTCTGGGTTAGTTCTGGTATTTGCTATCATCTGGCTCATACTTTCGCGTTTTTCGCATACTTGTTGGACAGATCCTGGGTTTTTTCTGGTTTGGATAACGTAGTAATGTGGTACCACACTGAAACAGTCAATAAAGGCTGGTTCCGATTAGTATTTTAGAGGATAACGCCGGTTATGACTGGGTTAGGTCTGGTATTTGACCTGATCTGGCTCGTACTTTCGCATTTTTCACTTACTTGTTGGTCAGATCTCGGGTTTTTTGTGGTTTGGATCCCGTCGTAATGTGGTTCCACACCGAAACAGTCAGTTAAACCTGGTTGCGATTAATATTTTGGAGGATAACGCTGCTTACGTTTGGGTTAGTTCCGGTATTAGCAATCATCTGGCTCGTACTTTCGCATTTTTCGCATACTTCTTTTTCAGATCCTGGCCTTTTTCAGGCTTGGACCACTTAGTAATGTGGTACCACACCGAAACAGTCAGTTAAACCTGGTTGCGATTAATATTTTAGAGGATAACGCCGGGTATGTCTAGGTTAGGTCTGGTATTTGCAATCATCTGGCTAATACTTTCGCACTTTTCGCATACTTGTTGGCCAGATCCTGGCCTTTTTCTGGCTTGGACCACGTAATAATGTGGTACCACACTGAAACAGTCAATTAAACCTGGTTCCGATTAATATTTTAGAGGATAACGCCGGTTATGTCTAGGTTAGGTCTGGTATTTACCCTCATCTGGCTCGTTCTATCGCACTTTTCGCTTACTTGTTGCCCAGATCCTGCCCTTTTTCTGCTTTGGAACACGTAGTAATGCGGTACCACACCGAAACTGTCAACTAAACCTGGTTGCGATTAATATTTTAGAGGATAACGCCGGTTATGTCTCGGTTAGGTCGGGGATATGCCCTCATCTGGCTCGAACCTTCGCATTGTTCGCATACTTGTTGGCCAGATCCTGGGCTTTTTCTGGCTTGGATCACGTAGTAATGTGGTACCACACTGTCAATAAAAGCTGGTTCCGATTAGTATTTTAGAGGATAACGCTGGTTATGTCTGGGTTAGTTCTGGTATTTGCAATCATCTGGCTCATACTTTAGCGTTTTTCGCATACTTGTTGGCCTGATCCTGGCCTTTTCCCGGCTAGGACCACGTAGTAATGTGGTACCACACCGAAACAGTCAGCTATACCTGGTTCCGATTAATATTTTAGAGGAAAACGCCGGTTATGTCTGGGTTAGTTCTGGCATTTGCCCTCATCTGTCTCATACTTTCGCGTTTTTCGCATACTTGTTGGCCAGATCCTGGCCTTTTTCTGGTTTGGATCACGTAGTAATGTGGTGCCACACTGAAACAGTCAATAAAAGCTGGTTCCGATTAATATTTTAGAGGATAACGCCGGTTATGTCTAGGTTAGGTCTGGTATTTACCCTCATCTGGCTCGTACTATCGCACTTTTCGCTTACTTGTTGCCCAGATCCTGCCCTTTTTCTGCTTTGGAACACGTAGTAATGCGGTACCACACCGAAACTGTCAACTAAACCTGGTTGCGCTTAATATTTTAGAGGATAACGCCGGTTATGTCTCGGTTAGGTCGGGGTTATGCCCTCATCTGGCTCGAACCTTCGCATTGTTCGCATACTTGTTGGCCAGATCCTGGGCTTTTTCTGGCTTGGATCACGTAGTAATGTGGTACCACACTGTCAATAAAAGCTGGTTCCGATTAGTATTTTAGAGGATAACGCTGGTTATGTCTGGGTTAGTTCTGGTATTTGCAATCATCTGGCTCATACTTTAGCGTTTTTCGCATACTTGTTGGCCTGATCCTGGCCTTTTCCCGGCTAGGACCACGTAGTAATGTGGTACCACACCGAAACAGTCAGCTATACCTGGTTCCGATTAATATTTTAGAGGAAAACGCCGGTTATGTCTGGGTTAGTCCTGGCATTTGCCCTCATCTGTCTCATACTTTCGCGTTTTTCGCATACTTGTTGGCCAGATCCTGGCCTTTTTCTGGTTTGGATCACGTAGTAATGTGGTGCCACACTGAAACAGTCAATAAAAGCTGGTTCCGATTAATATTTTAGAGGATAACGCCGGTTATGTTTGGGTTAGTTCTGGTATTAGCAATCATCTGGCTCGTACTTTCGCATTTTTCGCATACTTCTTTTTCAGATCCTGGCCTTTTTCTGGCTTGGACCACGTAGTAATGCGGTACCGCACCGAAACAGTCAATCAAACCTGGTTGCGATTAATATTTTAGAGGATAACGCCGGTTACGTCTCGGTTTGGTCTGGGATTTGCAATCATCTGGCTCGTACTTTCGCAATTTTCGCATACTGTCTGGCCAGAACTCGGGTTTTTTCTGGTTTGGATCGCGTACTAATGCGTTACCACACTGAAACAGTCCATGAAACCTGGTTTCGATCTATATTTTTGAGGATAGCACATGTTAGGTCTGGTTTAGGTCTTGGATTTGCCCGCATCGTACTTTCGTATTCTTCACATACTTGTTGAAGAGACCTTGGGTTTCTACTAGTTTGGATCAGGCAGTAATGTGGTATCACACTGAAATAGCCGATTAACCCTTGTCACGATGAACATTTTTGAGGATAACGCCGGTTAGGTCTCGGTTAGGTGTCGGATTTGCCCTCATCAGGCTCATGCTTTCGCATATTTCTCATACTTGTTAGCCAGATCCTTTGCTTTTTCTGAATTGGGAGACACATAAATGTGGTGCCACACGGAAACAGTCGATTAAACCTGGTTTCGATCAATATTTTTGAGGATAACGCATGTTAGGTCTGGGTTAGGTCTAGGATTTGCCCTCATAAGGCTCATACTTTCGCATATTTCTCATACTTGTTGGCCTGATCCTTGGCTTTTTCTGGTATGGATCACGTAGTAATGTGGTACCACACTGAAACAGTCGACTAAACATGGTCTCGATCAATATTTTAGAGGATAACGCATGTTAGGTCTGGGTTAGGTCTGGAATTTGCTCTCATCAGTCTCATACCTTCGCATTCATCACACACTTGTTGAAGAGATCCTGGGTTTTTTGTGGTTTGGATACCGTCGTAATGTGGTTCCACACCGAAACAGTCAATTAAACCTGGTTGCGATTAATATTTTACAGGATAACGCCGGTTAAGTCTTGGTTAGTTCTGGTATTTGTAATTATCTGGCTCACACTTTCGCGTTTTTCGCATACCTGTTGGGCAGATCCTGGGTTTTTTTCTGGTTTGGATCACGTAGTAATGCGTTACCACACCGAAACAGTCCATCATACCTGGTTGCGGTTAATATATTGGAGGATAACGCCGGTTATGTCTCGGTAAAGTCTGCGATTTGCCCTCATCTGGCTCGTACCTTCGCATTTCTCGCATAATAGTTGGCCAGATCCTGGGCTTTTTCTGGCTTGGATCACGTAGTAATGTGGTACCACACTGTCAGTAAAAGCTGGTTCCGATTAGTATTTTAGAGGATAACGCTGGTTATGTCTGGGTTAGTTCTGGTATTTGCAATCATCTGGCTCATACTTTCGCGTTTTTCGAATTCTTGTTGGGCAGATCCTGGGCTTTTTCTGGTTTGGATCACGTAGTAATGTGGTACCACACTGTCAATAAAAGCTGGTTCCGATTAGTATTTTAGAAGATAACGCTGGTTACGTTTGGGTTATTTCTGGTATTTGCAATTATCTGGCTCACACTTTCGCGTTTTTCGCATACTTGTTGGGCAGATCCTGGGTTTTTTCTGGTTTGGATCACGTAGTAATGTGGTTCCACACTGAAACAGTCAATTAATACCGGTTGCGATTAATATTTTGGAGGATAACGCCGGTTATGTCTGGATTAGGTCTGGTATTTGCCCTCATCTGGCACGTACTTTCGCATTTTTCGCATACATGATGGCCAGATCCTGGCCTTTTTCTGTCTTGGACCACGCAGCAATGTGGCACCACACTGAAACAGTCAATTAAACCTGGTTCCGATTAATATTTTAGAGGATAACACTGGTTATGTCTGGGTTAGTTCTGGTATTTGCTATCATCTGGCTCATACTTTCGCGTTTTTCGCATACTTGTTGGACAGATCCTGGGTTTTTTCTGGTTTGGATAACGTAGTAATGTGGTACCACACTGAAACAGTCAATAAAGGCTGGTTCCGATTAGTATTTTAGAGGATAACGCCGGTTATGACTGGGTTAGGTCTGGTATTTGACCTGATCTGGCTCGTACTTTCGCATTTTTCACTTACTTGTTGGTCAGATCTCGGGTTTTTTGTGGTTTGGATCCCGTCGTATTGTGGTTCCACACCGAAACAGTCAGTTAAACCTGGTTGCGATTAATATTTTGGAGGATAACGCTGATTACGTTTGGGTTAGTTCCGGTATTAGCAATCATCTGGCTCGTACTTTCGCATTTTTCGCATACTTCTTTTTCAGATCCTGGCCTTTTTCAGGCTTGGACCACTTAGTAATGTGGTACCACACCGAAACAGTCAGTTAAACCTGGTTGCGATTAATATTTTAGAGGATAACGCCGGGTATGTCTAGGTTAGGTCTGGTATTTACCCTCATCTGGCTCGTACTATCGCACTTTTCGCTTACTTGTTGCCCAGATCCTGCTCTTTTTCTGCTTTGGAACACGTAGTAATGCGGTACCACACCGAAACTGTCAACTAAACCTGGTTGCGATTAATATTTTAGAGGATAACGCCGGTTATGTCTCGGTTAGGTCGGGGATATGCCCTCATCTGGCTCGAACCTTCGCATTTTTCGCATACTTGTTGGCCAGATCCAGGGCTTTTTCTGGCTTGGATCGCGTACTAATGCGGTACCACACCGAAACAGTCAATTAAACCTGGTTGCGATTAATATTTTGGAGGACAACGCTGGTTATGTTTGGGTTAGTTCTGGTATTTGCAATCATCAGGCACATACGTTCGCATTTCTCGCATACTTGTTGGGCAGATCCTGGCCTTTTTCTGGCTTGGACCACGTAGTAATGCGGTACCACACCGAAACAGTCCATCATACCTGGTTGCGATTAATATATTGGAGGATAACGCCGGTTATGTCTAGGTTAGGTCTGGTATTTGCAATCATCTGGCTAATACTTTCGCACTTTTCGCATACTTGTTGGCCAGATCCTGGCCATTTTCTGGTTTGGATCACGTAGTGTTGCGGTACCACACCGAAACAGTCAATTAAAGCTGGTTGCGATTAGTATTTTAGAGGATAACGCCGGTTATGTCTCGGTTAGGTCTGGGATTTGCCCTCATCTGGCTCGTACTTTCGCACTTTCCGCATACTTGTTGGCGAGATCCTGGCCTTTTTCTGGCTTTGACAACGTAGTAATGTGGTACCACACTGAAACAGTCAATTAAACCAGGTTGCGATTAATATTTTAGAGGATAACGCCGGTTATGTCTGGGTTACGTCTGCTATTTGCCATCATCTGGCTCATACTTACGCGTTTTTCGCATACTTGTTGGCCAGATCCTGGCCTTTTTCTGGTTTGGATCAGGTAGTAATCTGGTACCACACTGAAACAGTCAATTAAACCTGGTTGCGATTAATATTTTTGAGGATAACGCCGGTTATGTCTGGGTTAGTTCTGGTATTTCCAACCATCCGGCTCATACTTTCGCATTTTTCGCTTACTTGCCGGGCAGATCCTGGGTTTTTTGTGGTTTGGATACCGTCGTAGTGCGGTACCACACCGAAACAGTCAATTAAACCCGGTTGCGAATAATATTCTAGAGGATAACGCTGGTTATGTCTGGGTTAGTTCTGGTATTTGCCATCATCTGGATCATACTTACGCGTTTTTCGCATACTTGTTGGCCAGATCCTGGCCTTTTTCTGGTTGGGATCACGTAGTAATGTGGTGCCACACTGAAACAGTCAATAAAAGCTGGTTCCGATTAATAGTTTGGAGGTTAACGCTGGTTATGTTTGGGTTAGTTCTGGTATTAGCAATCATCTGGCTCGTACTTTCGCATTTTTCGCATACTTCTTTTTCAGATCCTGGCCTTTTTCTGGCTTGGACCACGTAGTAATGCGGTACCGCACCGAAACAGTCAATCAAACCTGGTTGCGATTAATATTTTAGAGGATAACGCCGGTTACGTCTCGGTTTGGTCTGGGATTTGTAATCATCTGGCTCGTACTTTCGCAATTTTCGCATACTGTCTGGCCAGAACTCGGGTTTTTTCTGGTTTGGATCGCGTACTAATGCGTTACCACACTGAAACAGTCCATGAAACCTGGTTTCGATCTATATTTTTGAGGATAGCACATGTTAGGTCTGGTTTAGGTCTTGGATTTGCCCGCATCGTACTTTCGTATTCTTCACATACTTGTTGAAGAGACCTTGGGTTTCTACTAGTTTGGATCAGGCAGTAATGTGGTATCACACTGAAATAGCCGATTAACCCTTGTCACGATGAACATTTTTGAGGATAACGCCGGTTAGGTCTCGGTTAGGTGTCGGATTTGCCCTCATCAGGCTCATGCTTTCGCATATTTCTCATACTTGTTAGCCAGATCCTTTGCTTTTTCTGAATTGGGAGACACATAAATGTGGTGCCACACGGAAACAGTCGATTAAACCTGGTTTCGATCAATATTTTTGAGGATAACGCATGTTAGGTCTGGGTTAGGTCTAGGATTTGCCCTCATAAGGCTCATACTTTCGCATATTTCTCATACTTGTTGGCCTGATCCTTGGCTTTTTCTGGTATGGATCACGTAGTAATGTGGTACCACACTGAAACAGTCGACTAAACATGGTCTCGATCAATATTTTAGAGGATAACGCATGTTAGGTCTGGGTTAGGTCTGGAATTTGCTCTCATCAGTCTCATACCTTCGCATTCATCACACACTTGTTGAAGAGATCCTGGGTTTTTTGTGGTTTGGATACCGTCGTAATGTGGTTCCACACCGAAACAGTCAATTAAACCTGGTTGCGATTAATATTTTACAGGATAACGCCGGTTAAGTCTTGGTTAGTTCTGGTATTTGTAATTATCTGGCTCACACTTTCGCGTTTTTCGCATACCTGTTGGGCAGATCCTGGGTTTTTTTCTGGTTTGGATCACGTAGTAATGCGTTACCACACCGAAACATGCAATTAAAGCTGGATGCGATTAGTATTTTAGAGGATAACGCCGGTTATGTCTCGGTAAAGTCTGCGATTTGCCCTCATCTGGCTCGTACTTTCGCATTTCTCGCATAATAGTTGGCCAGATCCTGGGCTTTTTCTGGCTTGGATCACGTAGTAATGTGGTACCACACTGTCAGTAAAAGCTGGTTCCGATTAGTATTTTAGAAGATAACGCTGGTTACGTTTGGGTTATTTCTGGTATTTGCAATTATCTGGCTCACACTTTCGCGTTTTTCGCATACTTGTTGGGCAGATCCTGGGTTTTTTCTGGTTTGGATCACGTAGTAATGTGGTTCCACACTGAAACAGTCAATTAATACTGGTTGCGATTAATATTTTGGAGGATAACGCCGGTTATGTCTGGATTAGGTCTGGTATTTGCCCTCATCTGGCACGTACTTTCGCATTTTTCGCATACATGATGGCCAGATCCTGGCCTTTTTCTGTCTTGGACCACGTAGTAACGCGATACCACACCGAAACAGTATATTAAACCTGGTTGTGATTAATATTTTTGAGGAAAACGCCGGTTATGTCTGGGTTAGTCATGGTATTTGCCCTCATCTGGCTCGTACTTTCGCATTTTTCGCATACTTGTTGGCCAGATCCTGGCCTTTTTCTGGCTTTGACAACGCAGCAATGTGGCACCACACTGAAACAGTCAATTAAACCTGGTTCCGATTAATATTTTAGAGGATAACACTGGTTATGTCTGGGTTAGTTCTGGTATTTGCTATCATCTGGCTCACACTTTCGCGTTTTTCGCATACTTGTTGGACAGATCCTGGGTTTTTTCTGGTTTGGATAACGTAGTAATGTGGTACCACACTGAAACAGTCAATAAAGGCTGGTTCCGATTAGTATTTTAGAGGATAACGCCGGTTATGACTGGGTTAGGTCTGGTATTTGACCTGATCTGGCTCGTACTTTCGCATTTTTCACTTACTTGTTGGTCAGATCTCGGGTTTTTTGTGGTTTGGATCCCGTCGTATTGTGGTTCCACACCGAAACAGTCAGTTAAACCTGGTTGCGATTAATATTTTGGAGGATAACGCTGATTACGTTTGGGTTAGTTCCGGTATTAGCAATCATCTGGCTCGTACTTTCGCATTTTTCGCATACTTCTTTTTCAGATCCTGGCCTTTTTCAGGCTTGGACCACTTAGTAATGTGGTACCACACCGAAACAGTCAGTTAAACCTGGTTGCGATTAATATTTTAGAGGATAACGCCGGGTATGTCTAGGTTAGGTCTGGTATTTGCAATCATCTGGCTAATACTTTCGCACTTTTCGCATACTTGTTGGCCAGATCCTGGCCTTTTTCTGGCTTGGACCACGTAGTAATGTGGTACCACACTGAAACAGTCAATTAAACCTGGTTCCGATTAATATTTTAGAGGATAACGCCGGTTATGTCTAGGTTAGGTCTGGTATTTACCCTCATCTGGCTCGTACTATCGCACTTTTCGCTTACTTGTTGCCCAGATCCTGCTCTTTTTCTGCTTTGGAACACGTAGTAATGCGGTACCACACCGAAACTGTCAACTAAACCTGGTTGCGATTAATATTTTAGAGGATAACGCCGGTTATGTCTCGGTTAGGTCGGGGATATGCCCTCATCTGGCTCGAACCTTCGCATTGTTCGCATACTTGTTGGCCAGATCCTGGGCTTTTTCTGGCTTGGATCACGTAGTAATGTGGTACCACACTGTCAATAAAAGCTGGTTCCGATTAGTATTTTAGAGGATAACGCTGGTTATGTCTGGGTTAGTTCTGGTATTTGCAATCATCTGGCTCATACTTTAGCGTTTTTCGCATACTTGTTGGCCAGATCCTGTGTTTTTTCTGGTTTGGATCACGTAGTAACGCGGTACCACACCGAAGCAGTCAATTAATCCTGGTTGCGATTATTATTTTAGAGGTTAACGCCGGTTATGTCTCGGTTAGATCTGGGATATGCCCTCATCTGGCTCGTACCTTCGCACTTTTTGCATACTTGTTGGCCAGAACCTGGCCTTTTTCCGGCTTGGACCACGTAGTAATGTGGTACCACACTGAAGCAGTCAATAAAAGCTGGTTCCGATTAATAGTTTGGAGGTTAACGCTGGTTATGTTTGGGTTAGTTCTGGTATTAGCAATCATCTGGCTCGTGCTTTCGCATTTTTCGCTTACTTGTTGGCCAGATCTCGGGTTTTTTGTGGATTGGATCCCGTCGTAATGTGGTACCACACTGAAACAGTCTATTAAACCTGGTTCCGATTAATATTTTAGAGGATAGCGCAGGTTATGTCTGGGTTAGGTCTGGGATTTGCCATCATCTGGCTCGTGCTTTCGTATTTTCCGCATACTTGTTGGCCAGATCCTAGGGTTTTTCTTGTTTGGATCACGTACTAATGTATTACCACACTGGAACAGTCAATAAAAGCTGGCTCCGAATAGTACTTTAGAGGATAACGCTGGTTATGTCTAGATTAGTTCTGGTATTTGCCCTCATCTGGCTCCTTCTTTCGCATTTTTCGCATACTTGTTGGCCAGATTCTGGCCTTTTTCAGGCTTGGACCACTTAGTAATGTAGTACCACACCGAAACAGTCAGTTAAACCTGGTTGCGATTAATATTTTAGAGGATAACGCCGGGTATGTCTAGGTTAGGTCTGGTATTTGCAATCACCTGCCTAATACTTTCGCACTTTTCGCATACTTGTTGGCCAGATCCTGGGTTTTTTGTGGTTTGGACCACGTAGTAATGCGGTACCGCACCGAAACAGTCAATCAAACCTGGTTCCGATTAATATTTTAGAGGATAGCGCAGGTTATGTCTGGGTTAGGTCTGGTATTTGCCCTCATCTGGCACGTACTTACGCATTTTTCGCATACTTGTTGGCCAGATCCTGGCCTTTTTCTGGCTTTGACAACGTAGTAATGTGGTACCACACTGAAACAGTCAATCAAACCTGGTTCCGATTAATATTTTAGAGGATAACTCCGGTTACGTCTCGGTTTGGTCTGGGATTTGCAATCATCTGGCTCGTACTTTCGCAATTTTCGCTTACTTTTTGGCCAGAACTCGGGTTTTTTGTGGTTTGGATTCCGTCGTTATGTGGTACCTCACTGGAACAGTCAATTAAACCTTGTTTCGATTAATATTTTAGAGGATAACGCAGGTTATTTCTGGGTTAGGTCTGGTATTTGCCCTCATCTGGCTCGTGCTTTCGCATTTTTCGCTTACTTGTTGGCCAGATCTCGGGTTTTTTGTGGTTTGGATCCCGTCGTAATGTGGTACCACACTGAAACAGTCTATTAAACCTGGTTCCGATTAATATTTTAGAGGATAGCGCAGGTTATGTCTGGGTTAGGTCTGGTATTTGCCCTCATCTGGCACGTACTTACGCATTTTTCGCATACTTGTTGGCCAGATCCTGGCCATTTTCTGGCTTTGACAACGTAGTAATGTGGTACCACACTGAAACAGTCAATTAAACCAGGTTGCGATTAATATTTTAGAGGATAACGCCGGTTATGTCTGGGATACGTCTGGTATTTGCCCTCATCTGGCTCGTGCTTTCGCATTTTTCGCTTACTTGTTGGCCAGATCTCGGGTTTTTTGTGGTTTGGATCCCGTCGTAATGTGGTACCACACTGAAACAGTCAATTAAACCTGGTTCCGATTAATATTTTAGAGGATAACGCCGGTTATGTCTAGGTTAGTTCTGGTATTTGCAATCATCAGGCACATACGTTCGCATTTCTCGCATACTTGTTGGGCAGATCCTGGCCTTTTTCTGGCTTGGACCACGTAGTAATGCGGTACCACACCGAAACAGTCAATCATACCTGGTTGCGATTATTATTTTAGAGGGTAACGCTGGTTATGTCTAGATTAGTTTTGGTATTTGCAATCATCTGGCTCACACTTTCGCGTTTTTCGCATACTTGTTGGGCAGATCCTGGGTCTTTTCTGGTTTGGATCATGTAGTAATGTGGTACCACACTGAAACAGTCAATGTGAGCTGCTTCCGATTAATAGTTTGGAGGATAACGCTGGTTACGTTTGGGTTAGTTCTGGTATTAGCAACCATCTGGCTCGTACTTTCGCATTTTTCGCATACTTGCTGGGCAGATCCTGGGGTATTTCTGGTTTGGATCACGAATTAATGCGGTACCTCACCGAAACAGTCAAATAAACCTGGTTGCGATTAATATTTTAGAGGATAACGCCGGTTATGTCTGGGTTAGGTCTGGTATTTGCCCTCATCTGGCTCGTACTTTCGCATTTTTCGCATACTTGTTGACCACATCCTGGGATATTTCTGGTTTGGATCACGTATTAATGCGGAACCTCACCGAAACAGTCAACTAAACCTAGTTGCGATTAATATTTTAGAGGATAGCGCCGGTTATGTCTCGGTTAGGTCTGGGATTTGCCATCATCTGGCTCGTGCTTTCGTATTTTTCGCATACTTGTTGGCCAGATCCTAGGCATTTTCTGGATTGGATCACGTACTAATGTGTTACCACACTGGAACTGTCAATAGAAACTGGTTCCGAATAGTATTTTAGAGGATAACGCTGGTTATGTCTAGATTAGTTCTGGTATTTGCCCTCATCTGGCTCGTACATTCGCATTGTTCGCATACTTGTTGGCCAGATCCTGGGCTTTTTCTTGCTTGGATCACGTAGTAATGTGGTACCACACTGTCAATAAAAGCTGGTTCCGATTAGTATTTTAGAGGATAACGCAGGTTATGTCTTGGTTAGGTCTGGTATTTGCCATCATCTGGCTCGTACATTCGCATTGTTCGCATACTTGTTGGCCAGATCCTGGGCTTTTCCTGGCTTGGATCACGTAGTAATGTGGTACCACACTGTCAATAAAAGCTGGTTCCGATTAGTATTTTAGAGGATAACGCTGGTTATGTCTGGGTTAGTTCTGGTATTTGCAATCATCTGGCTCGAACTTTCGCAATTTTGGCATACTTATTGGCCAGGTCTTGGCCTTTTTCTGGCTTTGACAACGCAGTAATGTGGTTCCACACCGAAACAGTCAATTAAACCCGGTTGCGAATAATATTTTTGAGGATAACGCTGGTTATGTCTGGGTTAGTTCTGGCATTTGCCCTCATCTGTCTCATACTTTCGCGTTTTTCGCATACTTGTTGGCCAGATCCTGGCCTTCTTCTGGTTTGGATCACGTAGTAATGTGGTACCTCACTGAAACAGTCAATTAAACCTGGTTGCGATTAATATTTTTGAGGATAACGCCGGTTATGTCTGGGTTAGTTCTGGTATTTCCAACCATCCGGCTCATAATTTCGCATTTTTCGCCTACTTGCCGGGCAGATCCTGGGTTTTTTGTGGTTTGGATACCGTCGAAATGTGGTTCCACACCGAAACAGTCAATTAAACCTGGTTGCGATTAATATTTTACAGGATAACGCAGGTTATGTCTGGGTTAGGTCTGGGATTTGCCCTCATCTGGCTCGTACATTCGCATTTTTCGCATACTTGCTGGCCAGATCCTGGCCTTTTTCTGGCTTGGACCACGTAGTAATGTGGTACCACACTGAAACAGTCAATTAAACCTGGTTGCGATTAATATTTTAGAGGATAGCGCCGGTTGTGTCTCGGTTAGGTCTGGGATTTGCCATCATCTGGCTCGTGCTTTCGTATTTTTCGCATACTTGTTGGCCAGATCCTAGGCATTTTCTGGATTGGATCACGTACTAATGTGTTACCACACTGGAACTGTCAATAGAAACTGGTTCCGAATAGTATTTTAGAGGATAACGTTGGTTATGTCTAGATTAGTTCTGGTATTTGCCCTCATCTGGCTCGTACTTTCGCTTTTTTCACTTACTTGTTGGCCAGATCTCGGGTTTTTTGTGGTTTGGATCCCGTCGTAATGTGGTTCCACACCGAAACAGTCAATTAAACCTGGTTGCGATTAATATTTTGGAGGACAACGCTGGTTATGTTTGGGTTAGTTCTGGTATTTGCAATCATCAGGCACATACGTTCGCATTTCTCGCATACTTGTTAGGCAGATCCTGGCCTTTTTCTGGCTTGGACCACGTAGTAACGCGGTACCACACCGAAGCAGTCAATTAATCCTGGTTGCGATTATTATTTTAGAGGTTATCGCCGGTTATGTCTCGGTTAGATCTGGGATATGCCCTCATCTGGCTCGTAATTTCGCACTTTTTGCATACTTGTTGGCCAGAACCTGGCCTTTTTCCGGCTTGGACCACGTAGTAATGTGGTACCACACTGAAACAGTCAATAAAAGCTGGTTCCAATTAATAGTTTGGAGGTTAACGCTGGTTATGTTTGGGTTAGTTCTGGTATTAGCAATCATCTGGCTCGTACTTTCGCATTTTTCGCATACTTGTTGGCCAGATCTCGGGTTTTTTGTGGTTTGGATCCCGTCGTAATGTGGTTCCACACCGAAACAGTCAATTAAACCTGGTTGCGATTAATATTTTGGAGGACAACGCTGGTTATGTTTGTGTTAGTTCTGGTATTTGCAATCATCAGGCACATACGTTCGCATTTCTCGCATACTTGTTGGGCAGATCCTGGCATTTTTCTGGCTTGGACCACGTAGTAATGCGGTACCGCACTGAAACAGTCAATTAAACCTGTTTGCGATTAATATTTTTGAGGATAACGCCGGTTATGTCTGGGTTAGTTCTGGTATTTCCAACCATCCGGCTCATACTTTCGCATTTTTCGCTTACTTGCCGGGCAGATCCTGGGTTTTTTGTGGTTTGGATCACGTACTAATGCGGTACCACACCGAAACAGTCAATTAAACCTGGTTGCAATTAATATTTTAGAGGATAACGCCGGTTATGTCTCGGTTAGGTCTGGGATTTGCCATCATCTGGCTCGTGCTTTCGTATTTTTCGCATACTTGTTGGCCAGATCCTAGGCTTTTTCTGGTTTGGATTACGTACTAATGCGTTACCACACTGGAACAGTCAATAGAAGCTGATTCCGAATAGTATTTTAGAGGATAACGCTGGTTATGACTAGATTAGTTCTGGTATTTGCCCTCATCTGGCTCGTACTTTCGCATTTTTCACTTACTTGTTGACCAGATCTCGGGTTGTTTGTGGTTTGGATCCCGTCGTAATGTGGTTCCACACCGAAACAGTCAATTAAACCCGGTTGCGATTAATATTTTGGAGGACAACGCTGGTTATGTTTGGGTTAGTTCTGGTATTTGCAATCATCAGGCACATACGTTCGCATTTCTCGCATACTTGTTGGGCAGATCCTGGCCTTTTTTTGGCTTGGACCACGTAGTAATGCGGTACCACACCGAAACAGTCAATCCTACCTGGTTGCGATTAATATATTTGACGATAACGCCGGTTATGTCTCGGTTAGGCCTGGTATTTGCCCTCATCTGGCTCGTAATTTCGCATTTTTCGCATACTTGTTGGCCTGATCCTGGCCTTTTTCTGGCTTCGACAACGCAGTAATGTGGCACCACACCGAAACAGTCAATTAATCCTGGTTGCGATTAATATTTTAGAGGATAACGCCGGTTATGTCTAGGTTAGGTCTGGTATTTGCTCTCATCTGGCTCGTCCTTTCGCATTTTTCGCATACCTGTTTTTCAGATCCTGGCCTTTTTCTGGCTTGGACCACGTAGTAATGCGGTACCGCACCGAAACAGTCAATCAAACCTGGTTGCGATTAATATTTTAGAGGATAACGCAGGTTATGTCTTGGTTAGCTCTGGTATTTGCCCTCATCTGGCACGTACTTACGCATTTTTCGCATACTTGTAGGCCAGATCCTGGGTTTTTTCTGGTTTGGATAACGTAGTAATGTGGTACCACACTGAAACTGTCAATAAAAGCTGGTTCTTTCGCATTTTTCGCATACTTGTTGGCCAGATCCGGGCCTTCTTCTGGCTTTGACAACGCAGTAATGTGGTTCCACACCGAAACAGTCAATTAAACCCGGTTGCGAATAATATTTTTGAGGATAACGCTGGTTATGTCTGGGTTAGTTCTGGCATTTGCCCTCATCTGTCTCATACTTTCGCGTTTTTCGCATACTTGTTGGCCTGATCCTGGCCTTTTTCTGGTTTGGATCACGTAGTAATGTGGTACCACACTGAAACAGTCAATTAAACCTGGTTGCGGTTAATATTTTTGAGGATAACGCCGGTTATGTCTGGGTTAGTTCTGGTATTTCCAACCATCCGGCTCATACTTTCGCATTTTTCGCTTACTTGCCGGGCAGATCCTGGGTTTTTTGTGGTTTGGATACCGTCGTAATGTGGTTCCACACCGAAACAGTCAATTAATCCTGGTTGCGATTAATATTTTAGAGGATAACGCCGGTTATGTCTAGGTTAGGTCTGGTATTTGCACTCATCTAGCTCGTCCTTTCGCATTTTCCGCATACTTGTTGACCAGATACTGGCCCTTTTCTGGTTTGGATCACGTACTAATGTGTTACCACACTGGAACTGTCAATGGAAGCTGGTTCCGATTAGTATTTTAGAGGATAACGCTGGTTATGTCTGGGTTAGTCCTGGTATTTGCAATCATCTGGCTCGTACTTTCGCATTTTTCGCATACTTGCTGGCCAGATCCTGTGTTTTTTCTGGTTTGGATCACGTAGTAACGCGGTACCACACCGAAGCAGTCAATTAATCCTGGTTGCGATTATTATTTTAGAGGATAACGCCGGTTATGTCTCGGTTAGGTCTGGGATTTGCCATCATCTGGCTCGTGCTTTCGTATTTTTCGCATACTTGTTGGCCAGATCCTAGGCTTTTTCTGTATTGGATCACGTACTAATGTGTTACCACACTGGAACTGTCAATAGAAGCTGGTTGCGATTAATATTTTGGAGGACAACGCTGGTTATGTTTGGGTTAGTTCTGGTATTTGCAATCATCAGACACATACGTTCGCATTTCTCGCATACTTGTTGGGCAGATCCTGGCCTTTTTCTGGCTTGGACCACGTAGTAACGCGGTACCACACCGAAACAGTCAATCATACCTGGTTGCGATTAATATATTGGAGGATAACGCCGGGTATGGGTGGGTTAGGTCTGGTATTTGCCCTCACCTGGCTCGTAATTTCGCATTTTTCGCATACTTGTTGGGCAGATCCTGGGCTTTTTCTGGCTTGGACCACGTAGTAATGCGGTGCCACACCGAAACAGTCAATTAATCCTGGTTGCGATTAATATTTTAGAGGATAACGCCGGTTATGTCTAGGTTAGGTCTGGTATTTGCACTCATCTAGCTCGTCCTTTCGCATTTTCCGCATACTTGTTGGCCAGATACTGGCCCTTTTCTGGTTTGGATCACGTAGTAATGCGGTACCACGCCGAAACAGTCAATTAAAGCTGGATGCGATTAGTATTTTAGAGTATAACGCCGGTTATGTCTCGGTTAGGTCTGGGATTTGCCCTCATCTGGCTTGTACTTTCGCACTTTTCGCATACTTGTTGGCCAGATCCTGGGCTTTTTCTGGTTTGGATCACGTAGTAATGTGGTACCACACTGTCAATAAAAGCTGGTTCCGATTAGTATTTTAGAGGATAACGCTGGTTATGTCGGGGGTAGTTCTGGTATTTGCAATCATCTGGCTCATACTTTAGCGTTTCTCGCATACTTGTTGGCCAGATCCTGTGTTTTTTCTGGTTTGGATCACGTAGTAACGCGGTACCACACCGAAGCAGTCAATTAATCCTGGTTGCGATTATTATTTTAGAGGTTAACGCCGGTTATGTCTCGGTTAGATCTGGGATATGCCCTCATCTGGCTCGTACCTTCGCACTTTTTGCATACTTGTTGGCCAGAACCTGGCCTTTTTCCGGCTTGGACCACGTAGTAATGTGGTACCACACTGAAACAGTCAATAAAAGCTGGTTCCGATTAATAGTTTGGAGGTTAACGCTGGTTATGTTTGGGTTAGTTCTGGTATTAGCAATCATCTGGCTCGTACTTTCGCATTTTTCGCATACTTGTTTTTCAGATCCTGGCCTTTTTCTGGCTTGGACCACGTAGTAATGCGGTACCGCACCGAAAGAGTCAATCAAACCTGGTTGCGATTAATATTTTAGAGGATAACGCCGGTTACGTCTCGGTTTGGTCTGGGATTTGCAATCATCTGGCTCACACTTTCGCGTTTTTCGCATACTTGTTGGGCAGATCCTGGGTTTTTTCTGGTTTGGATCATGTAGTAATGTGGTACCACACTGAAACAGTCAACATGAGCTGCTTCCGATTAATAGTTTGGAGGATAACGCTGGTTACGTTTGGGTTAGTTCTGGTATTAGCAATCATCTGGCTCGTACTTTCGCATTTTTCGCATACTTGTTGGCCAGATCCAGGCCTTTTTCTGGTTTGGATCACGTAGTAATGCGGTACCACACCGATACAGTCAATAAAAGCTGGTTCCGATTAGTATTTTAGAGGATAACGCTGGTTATGTCTGGGTTAGTTCTGGTATTTGCAATCATCTGGCTCATACTTTCGCGTTTTTCGCACACTTGGTGGCCAGATCCTGGCCTTTTTCTGGCTTTGACCACGTAGTAATGTGGTACCACACTGAAACAGTCAATAAAACCTGGTTCCGATTAATATTTTAGAGGATAACGCCGGTTATGTCTCGATAAGGTCTGGGATTTGCCATCCTCTGCCTCGTACTTTCGCATTTTTCGCATACTTGTTGGCCACATCCTGGGATATTTCTGGCTTGGACCACGTAGTAATGCCGTACCACACCGAAACAGTCAATCATACCTGGCGGTGATTAATATTTTAGAGGATAACGCTGGTTATGTCTAGATTAGTTTTGGTATTTGCCCTCATCTGGCTCGTACTTTCGCATTGTTCGCATACTTGTTGGCCAGATCCTGGGCTTTTTCTGGCTTGGATCACGTAGTAATGTGGTACCACACTGTCAACAAAAGCTGGTTCCGGTTAGTATTTTAGAGGATAACGCTGGTTACGTTTGGGTTAGTTCTAGTATTAGCAATCATCTGGCTCGTTCTTTCGCATTTTTCGCATACTTGTTGGCCAGGTCCTGGCCTTTTTTTGGCTTGGACCACGTAGTAATGTGGTACCACAGCGCAACAGTCAGTTAAACCTGGTTGCGGTTAATATTTTCGAGGATAACGCCGGTTATGTCTGGGTTAGTTCTGGTATTTCCAACCATCTGGCTCGAACTTTCGCGTTTTTCGCATACTTGTTGGCCAGATCCTGAGTTTTTTCTGGTTTGGATCCCATAGTAATGCGGTACCACACTGAAACAGTCAATAGAAGCTGGTTCCGATAAGTATTTTAGAGGATAACGCTGGTTATGTCTGGGTTAGTTCTGGTATTTGCTATCATCTGGCACATACCTTCGAGTTTTTCGCATACTTGTTGGCCAGATCCTGGGGTTTTTCTGGTTTGGATCACGTAGTAATGTGGTACCACACTGAAACAGTCAATAGAAGTTGGTTACGGTAGGTATTTGAGAGGATAACGCTGGTTATGTCTCGGTTAGGTCTGGGATTTGCCATCATCTGGCTCGTGCTTTCGTATTTTTCGCATACTTGTTGGCCAGATCCTAGGCTTTTTCCGGTTTCGATCACGTACTAATGTGGTACCACACTGGAACAGTCAATAGAAGCTGGTTCCGAATAGTATTTTAGAGGATAACGCTGGTTATGTCTCGGTTAGGTCTGGGATTTGCCATCATCTGGCTCGTGCTCTCGTATTTTTCGCACACTTGTTGGCCAGATCCTAGGCTTTTTCTGGTTTGGATCACGTACTAATGTGGTACCACACTGGAACAGTCAATAGAAGCTGGTTCCGAATAGTAATTTAGAGGATAACGCTGGTTATGCCTGGGTTAGTTCTGGTATTTGCAATCATCTGTGTCGTGCTTTCGTATTTTTCGCATACTTGTTGGCCAGATCGTAGGCTTTTTCTGGTTTGGATCACGTACTAATGTGGTACCACACTGGAACAGTCAATAGAAGCTGGTTCCGATTAGTATTTTAGAGGATAACGCCGGTTATGTCTCGGTTAGGTCTGGGATTTGCCCTCATCTGGCTTGTACTTTCGCACTTTTCGCATACTTGTTTGCCAGATCCTGGGCTTTTTCTGGTTTGGATCACGTAGTAATGTGGTACCACACTGTCAATAAAAGCTGGTTCCGATTAGTATTTTAGAGGATAACGCCGGTTATGTCTGGGTTAGTTCTGGTATTTGCAATCATCTGGCTCATACTTTAGCGTTTCTCGCATACTTGTTGGCCAGATCCTGTGTTTTTTCTGGTTTGGATCACGTAGTAACGCGGTACCACACCGAAGCAGTCATTTAATCCTGGTTGCGATTATTATTTTAGAGGTTAACGCCGGTTATGTCTCGGTTAGTTCTGGTATTTGCAATCATCTGGCTCATACTTTCGCGTTTTTCGCACACTTGGTGGCCAGATCCTGGCCTTTTTCTGGCTTTGACCACGTAGTAATGTGGTACCACACTGAAACAGTCAATAAAACCTGGTTCCGATTAATATTTTAGAGGATAACGCCGGTTATGTCTCGATAAGGTCTGGGATTTGCCATCCTCTGCCTCGTACTTTCGCATTTTTCGCATACTTGTTGGCCACATCCTGGGATATTTCTGGTTTGGATCACGTATTAATGCGGTACCTCACCGAAACAGTCAATTAAACCTGGTAGCGATTAATATTTTGGAGGACAACGCTGGTTATGTTTGGGTTAGTTCTGGTATTTGCAATCATCGGGCACATACGTTCGCATTTCTCGCATACTTGTTGGGCAGATCCTGGCCTTTTTCTGGCTTGGACCACGTAGTAATGCCGTACCACACCGAAACAGTCAATCATACCTGGCGGTGATTAATATTTCAGAGGATAACGCTGGTTATGTCTAGATTAGTTTTGGTATTTGCCCTCATCTGGCTCGTACTTTCGCATTGTTCGCATACTTGTTGGCCAGATCCTGGGCTTTTTCTGGCTTGGATCACGTAGTAATGTGGTACCACACTGTCAACAAAAGCTGGTTCCGGTTAGTATTTTAGAGGATAACGCTGGTTACGTTTGGGTTAGTTCTAGTATTAGCAATCATCTGGCTCGTTCTTTCGCATTTTTCGCATACTTGTTGGCCAGGTCCTGGCCTTTTTTTGGCTTGGACCACGTAGTAATGTGGTACCACAGCGCAACAGTCAGTTAAACCTGGTTGCGGTTAATATTTTCGAGGATAACGCCGGTTATGTCTGGGTTAGTTCTGGTATTTCCAACCATCTGGCTCGAACTTTCGCGTTTTTCGCATACTTGTTGGCCAGATCCTGAGTTTTTTCTGGTTTGGATCCCATAGTAATGCGGTACCACACTGAAACAGTCAATAGAAGCTGGTTCCGATAAGTATTTTAGAGGATAACGCTGGTTATGTCTGGGTTAGTTCTGGTATTTGCTATCATCTGGCACATACCTTCGAGTTTTTCGCATACTTGTTGGCCAGATCCTGGGGTTTTTCTGGTTTGGATCACGTAGTAATGTGGTACCACACTGAAACAGTCAATAGAAGTTGGTTACGGTAGGTATTTGAGAGGATAACGCTGGTTATGTCTCGGTTAGGTCTGGGATTTGCCATCATCTGGCTCGTGCTTTCGTATTTTTCGCATACTTGTTGGCCAGATCCTAGGCTTTTTCTGGTTTCGATCACGTACTAATGTGGTACCACACTGGAACAGTCAATAGAAGCTGGTTCCGAATAGTATTTTAGAGGATAACGCTGGTTATGTCTCGGTTAGGTCTGGGATTTGCCATCATCTGGCTCGTGCTCTCGTATTTTTCGCACACTTGTTGGCCAGATCCTAGGCTTTTTCTGGTTTGGATCACGTACTAATGTGGTACCACACTGGAACAGTCAATAGAAGCTGGTTCCGAATAGTAATTTAGAGGATAACGCTGGTTATGCCTGGGTTAGTTCTGGTATTTGCAATCATCTGTGTCGTGCTTTCGTATTTTTCGCATACTTGTTGGCCAGATCGTAGGCTTTTTCTGGTTTGGATCACGTACTAATGTGGTACCACACTGGAACAGTCAATAGAAGCTGGTTCCGATTAGTATTTTAGAGGATAACGCCGGTTATGTCTCGGTTAGGTCTGGGATTTGCCCTCATCTGGCTTGTACTTTCGCACTTTTCGCATACTTGTTTGCCAGATCCTGGGCTTTTTCTGGTTTGGATCACGTAGTAATGTGGTACCACACTGTCAATAAAAGCTGGTTCCGATTAGTATTTTAGAGGATAACGCCGGTTATGTCTGGGTTAGTTCTGGTATTTGCAATCATCTGGCTCATACTTTAGCGTTTCTCGCATACTTGTTGGCCAGATCCTGTGTTTTTTCTGGTTTGGATCACGTAGTAACGCGGTACCACACCGAAGCAGTCATTTAATCCTGGTTGCGATTATTATTTTAGAGGTTAACGCCGGTTATGTCTCGGTTAGATCTGGGATATGCCCTCATCTGGCTCGTACCTTCGCACTTTTTGCATACTTGTTGGCCAGAACCTGGCCTTTTTCCGGCTTGGACCACGTAGTAATGTGGTACCACACTGAAACAGTCAATAAAAGCTGGTTCCGATTAATAGTTTGGAGGTTAACGCTGGTTATGTTTGGGTTAGCTCTGGTATTAGCAATCATCTGGCTCGTACTTTCGCATTTTTCGCATACTTGTTTTTCAGATCCTGGCCTTTTTCTGGCTTGGACCACGTAGTAATGCGGTACCGCACCGAAACAGTCAATCAAACCTGGTTGCGATTAATATTTTAGAGGATAACGCCGGTTACGTCTCGGTTTGGTCTGGGATTTGCAATCATCTGGCTCGTACTTTCGCATTTTTCGCATACTTGTTGGCCAGATCCAGGCCTTTTTCTGGTTTGGATCACGTAGTAATGCGGTACCACACCGAAACAGTCAATAAAAGCTGGTTCCGATTAGTATTTTAGAGGATAACGCTGGTTATGTCTGGGTTAGTTCTGGTATTTGCAATCATCTGGCTGATACTTTCGCGTTCTTCACATACTTGTTGGGCAGATCCTGGGTTTTTTCTGGTTTGGATCATGTAGTAATGTGGTACCACACTGAAACAGTCAATATGAGCTGCTTCCGATTAATAGTTTGGAAGATAACGCTGGTTACGTTTGGGTTAGTTCTGGTATTAGCAATCATCTGGCTCGTACTTTCGCATTTTTGGGATACTTGTTGGCCTGGTCCTGGCCTTTTCCCGGCTAGAACCACGTAGTAATGTGGTATCACACCGAAACAGTCAGTTATACCTGGTTCCGATTAATATTTTAGAGGGAAACGCCGGTTATGTCTGGGTTAGTTCTGGCATTTGCCCTCATCTGGCTCACACTTTCGCATTTTTCGCATACTTGATGGCCAGATCCAGGCCTTTTTCTGGTTTGGATCACGTAGTAATGCGGTACCAGACCGAAACAGTCAACTAAACCTGGTTGCGATTAATATTTTAGAGGATAGCGCCGGTTATGTCTCGGGTAGTTCTGGGTTTTGTCCACATCTGGCTCGAACTTTCGCACTTTTCGCATTCTTGTTGGCCGGATCCTAAGTTTTTTCTGGTCTGGATCCCGTAGTAATGCGGTACCACACCGAAACAGTCAAATAATCCTGGTTGCGATTAATATTTTAGAGGATAACGCCGGTTATGTATAGGTTAGGTCTGGTATTTGCCCTCATCTGGCTCGTACTTTCGCATTTTTCGCATACTTGATGGCCAGATCCTGGCCTTTTTCTGGCTTGGACCACGTAGTAATGTGATACCACACCGAAACTGTCAATTAATCCTGATTGCGATTAATATTTTAGAGGATAACGAAGGTTATGTCTCGGTTAAGTCTGGGATTTGCCCTCATCTGGCTCGTACATTCGCATTTTTCGCATACTTGTTTGCCAGATCCTGGCCTTTTTCTGGACCATGTAGTAATGTGGTACCACACTGAAACAGTCAATTAAACCTGGTTCCGATTAATATTTTATAGGATAACGCCGGTTATGTCTGGGTTAGTTCTGGTATTTGCCCTCATCTGGCTCGTACTTTTGCATTTTTCGCATACTTGTTGGCCAGATCCTGGCCTTCTTCTGGCTTGGACCACGTAGTAATGTGGTACCACACTGAAACAGTCAATTAAACCTGGTTCCGATTAATATTTTAGAGGATAACGCCGGTTATGTCTGGGTTACGTCTGGTATTTGCCCTCATCTGGCTCGTACTTTCGCATTTTTCGCATACTTGATGGCCAGATCCAGGCCTTTTTCTGGTTTGGATCACGTAGTAATGCGGTACCACACCGAAACAGTCAACTAAACCTGGTTGCGATTAAAATTTTAGAGGATAACGCCGGTTATGTCTTGGTTAGGTCTGGTATTTGCCCTCATCTGTCTCGTACTTTCGCATTATTTGCATATTTGTTGGCCAGATCCAGGCCTTTTTCTGGTCTGGATCACGTAGTAATGCGGTACCACACCGAAACAGTCAATTAAACCTGGTTGCGATTAATATTTTACAGGATAACGCCGGTTATGTCTGGGTTAGGTCTGGGATTTGCCCTCATCTGGCTCGTACTTTCGCGTTTCTCGCATACTTGTTGTCCAGATCCTGAGTTTTTTCTGGTTTGGGTCCCGTATCAATGTGGTACCACACTGAAACAGTCAATTAAAGCTGGTTCCGATTAGTATTTTAGAGGATAACGCTGGTTATGTCTGTGTTATTTCTGGTATTTGCAATCATCTGGCTCATACTTTCGCGTATTTCGCACACTTGTTGGCCAGATCCAGGGATTTTTTGGTTTGGATCACGTAGTAATGTGGTACCACACTGAAGCAGTCAATTCAACATGTTCGCGATAAATATTTCAGAGGATATCGCCGGTTATGTCTGGGTTAGGTCTGGTATATGCCCTCATCTGGCTCGTACTTTCGCGTTTTTCGCATAGTTGTTGGTCAGATCCTGAGTTTTTTCTGGTTTGGATCCCGTAGTAATGCGGTACCACACTGAAACAGTCAATAGAAGCTGGTTCCGATAAGTATTTTAGAGGATAACGCTGGTTATGTCTGAGTTAGGTCTGGAATTTGCCCTCATCTGGCTCGTACTTCCGCGCTTTTCGCATACTTGTTGGGCAGATCCTGGGCTTTTTCTGGCTTGGAACACGTAGTAATGTGGTACCACACTGTCAATAAAAGCAGGTTCCGATTAGTATTTTAGAGGATAACGCTGGTTATGTCTGGGTTAGTTCTGGTATTTGCGCTCATCTGGCTCGAACTTTCGCATTTTTCGCATACTTGTTGGCCAGATCCAGGCGTTTTTCTAGCTTGGACCACGTAGTAATGTGGTACCACACTGAAACAGTCAATTAAACCTGGTTCCGATTAACATTTTAGAGGATAACGCCGGTTATATCTGGGTTACGTCTGGTATTTGCCCTCATATGGCTGGTACTTTCGCGTTTCTCGCATACTTGTTGTCCAGATCCTGAGTTTTTTCTGGTTTGGATCCCGTACCAATGTGGTACCACACTGAAACAGTCAATTAAAGCTGGTTCCGATTAGTATTTTAGAGGATAACGCTGGTTATGTCTGAGTTAGGTCTGGAATTTGCCCTCATCTGGCTCGTACTTTCGCGCTTTTCGCATACTTGTTGGGCAGATCCTGGGCTTTTTCTGGCTTGGATCACGTAGTAATGTGGTACCACACTGTCAATAAAAGCAGGTTCCGATTAGTATTTTAGAGGATAACGCTGTTTATGTCTGGGTTAGTTCTGGCAATTGCAATCATCTGGCTCATACTTTCGCGTTTTTCGCATACTTGTTGGGCAGATCCTGGGTTTTTTCTGGCTTGGATCACGTAGTAACGCGGTACCACACCGAAACAGTCAATTAAACCTGGTTCCGATTTGTATTTTAGAGGATAACGCCGGTAATGTCTGGGTTAGTTCTGGTATTTGCGCTCATCTGGCTCGTACTTTCGCATTTTTCGCATACTTGTTGGCCAGATCCAGGCGTTTTTCTAGCTTGGACCACGTAGTAATGTGGTACCACACTGAAACAGTCAATTAAACCTGGTTCCGATTAATATTTTAGAGGATAACGCCGGTTATATCTGGGTTACGTCTGGTATTTGCCCTCATATGGCTCGTACTTTCGCGTTTCTCGCATACTTGTTGTCCAGATCCTGAGTTTTTTCTGGTTTGGATCCCGTACCAATGTGGTACCACACTGAAACAGTCAATTAAAGCTGGTTCCGATTAGTATTTTAGAGGATAACGCTGGTTATGTCTGTGTTATTTCTGGTATTTGCAATCATCTGGCTCATACTTTCGCGTATTTCGCACACTTGTTGACCAGATCCAGGGATTTTTTGGTTTGGATCACGTAGTAATGTGGTACCACACTGAAGCAGTCAATTAAACATGTTCGCGATAAATATTTTAGAGGATATCGCCGGTTATGTCTGGGTTAGGTCTGGTATATGCCCTCATCTGGCTCGTACTTTCGCGTTTTTCGCATAGTTGTTGGTCAGATCCTGGGATTTTTCTGGTTTGGATCCCGTAGCAATGTGGTAGCACACTGAAACTGTCAATTAAGCCTGGTTCCGATTAATATTTTAGAGGATAACGCCGGTTATATCTGGGTTACGTCTGGTATTTGCCCTCATATGGCTCGTACTTTCGCGTTTTTCGCATAGTTGTTGGTCAGATCCTGGGATTTTTCTGGTTTGGATCCCGTAGCAATGTGGTAGCACACCGAAACAGTCAATTAAACCTGGTTCCGATTAATATTTTAGAGGATAACGCTGGTTATGTCTGGGTTAGTTCTGGTATTTGCAATCATCCGACTCATACTTTCGCAATTTTCGTGTACTTGTTGGTCAGATCTCGGGTGTTTTGTGGCTTGAATCCCGTCGTAATGTGGTTCCACATCGAAACAGTCAATTAAACCTGGTTGCGATTAATATTTTGGAGGATAACGCTCGTTATGTTTGGGTTAGTTCTGGTATTTGCAATCATCAGGCACATACTTTCGCATTTTTCGCATACTTGTTGGCCAGATCCTGGGATATTTCTGGTTTGCATCACGTAGTAATGCGGTACCACCCCGAAACAGTCAAACAAAACCTGGTTGCGATTAATATTTTAGAGGATAACGCCGGTTATGTCTCGGTTAGGTCTGGTATTCACAATCATCTGGCTCATACTGTCGCGTTTTTCGCATACTTGTTGGCCAGATCCTGGGTTTCTTCAGGTTTGGATCCCGCAGTAATGTGGTTCCACACCGAAACGGTCAATTAAACCTGGTTGCGATTAATTTTTTAGAGGATAACGCCCGTGATGTCTGGGTTAGGTTTGGTATTTGCCCTCATCTGGCTCGTCCTTTCGCATTTTTCGCATACTTGATGGCCAGATCCAGGCCTTTTTCTGGTTTGGATCCCGTAGTAATGCGGTACCACACCGAAACAGTCAAATAATCCTGGTTGCGATTAATATTTTAGAGGATAACGCCGGTTATGTATAGGTTAGGTCTGGTATTTGCCCTCATCTGGCTCGTGCTTTCGCATTTTTCGCATACATGCTGGGCAGATCCTGGGTTTTTTCTGGTTTGGATCCCGTAGTAATGCGGTACCACACCGAAACAGTCAAATAATCCTGGTTGCGATTAATATTTTAGATGATAACGCCGGTTATGTATAGGTTAGGTCTGGTATTTGCCCTCATCTGGCTCGTCCTTTCGCATTTTCCGCATACTTGTTGGCCAGGTCCTGGCACTTTTCTGGTTTGGATCACGTAGTAATGCGGTACCACACCGAAACAGTCAATTAAAGCTGGTTGCGATTTGTATTTTAGAGGATAACGCCGGTAATGTCCGGGTTAGATCTGGTATTTGCCCTCATCTGGATCGTACTTTCGCATTTTTCGCATACTTGATGGCCAGATCCAGGCCTTTTTCTGGTTTGGATCACGTAGTAATGCGGTACCACACCGAAACAGTCAACTAAACCTGGTTGCGATTAATATTTTAGAGGATAACGCCGGTTATGTCTCGGGTAGTTCTGGGATTTGTCCACACCTGGCTCGAACTTTCGCATTTTTCGCATTCTTGTTGGCCGGATCCTGGCTTTTTTCTGGTTTGGCCCACGTAGTAATGTGATACCACACCGAAACAAACAATTAAACCTGGTTGCGATTAATATTATGCAGGATAACGCTGGTTATGTTTGGGTTAGTTCTGGTATTTGCAATCATCAGGCACATACTTTCGCATTTTTCGCATACTTGTTGGCCAGATCCTGGGATATTTCTGGTTTGCATCACGTAGTAATGCGGTACCACACCGAAACAGTCAATTAAAGCCGGTTGCGATTAATATTTTAGAGGATAACGCCGGTTATGTCTCGGTTAGGTCTGGGATTTCCCCTCATCTGGCTCGTACTATCGCACTTTTCGCATACTTGTTGGCCAGATCCTGGCCTTTTTCCGACTTGGACCACGTAGTAATGTGGTACCACACCGAAACAGTCAGTTAAACCTGGTTGCGATTAATATTTTAGATGATAACGCCGGTTATGTCTAGGTTAGGTCTGGTATTTGCAATCAACTGGCTTATACTTTCGCGTTTTTCGCATACTTGTTGGGCAGATCCCTGGTTTTTTCTGGTTTGGATCACGTAGTAATGTGGTTCCACACCGAAACAGTCAATTAAACATGGTTGCGATTAATATTTTGGAGGATAACGCTGGTTATGTCTGGGTTAGTTCTGGTATCTGCAATCATCTGGCTCATACTTTCGCGTTTTTCGCATACTTGTTGTGCAGATCCTGGGTTTTTTCTGGTTTGGATCACGTAGTACTGTGGTATCACACTGAAACAGTCAATAAAAGCTGGTTCCGATTAGTATTTTAGAGGATAACGATGGTTATGTCTGTGTCAGTTCTGGTATTTGCAATCATCTGGCTCATAGTTTCTCGTTTTTCGCACACTTGTTGGCCAGATCCTGGCCCTTTTCTGGTTTGGATCACGTAGTAATGTGGTACCACACTGAAACAGTCAATAGAAGCTGGTCCCGATAAGTATTTTAGAGGATAACGCTGGTTATGTCTGGGTTAGTTCTGGTATTTGCAATCATCTGGCTCATACTTTCTCGTTTTTCGCAAACTTGTTGGGCAGATCCTGGCCTCCTTCTGGCTTGGACCACGTAGTAATGTGGTACCACACTGAAACTGTCAATTAAACCTGGTTTCGAATAATATTTTAGAGGATAACGCCGGTTATGTCTGTGTTAGGTCTGGTATTTGCCCTCATCTGGCTCATACTTTCGCAATTTTCGTGTACTTGTTGGGCAGATCCCTGGTTTTTTCTGGTTTGGATCCCGTAGTAATGCGGTACCACACCGAAACAGTCAAATAATCCTGGTTGCGATTAATATTTTAGATGATAACGCCGGTTATGTATAGGTTAGGTCTGGTATTTGCCCTCATCTGGCTCGTCCTTTCGCATTTTCCGCATACTTGTTGGCCAGGTCCTGGCACTTTTCTGGTTTGGATCACGTAATAACGCGGTGCCACACCGAAACAGTCAATTAAACCTGGTTGCGATAACTATTTTGGAGTATAACGCCGGTTATGTCTGGGTTAGGTCTGGTATTTGCCCTCATCTAGCTCGTCCTTTCGCGTTTTTCGCGTAGTTGCTGGCCAGATCCTGGGATTCTTCTGGTTTGGATCCCGTAGTAATGTGGTACCAGACTGAAACAGTCAATAAAAGCTGGTTCCGATTAGTATTTTAGAGGATAACGCTGGTTATGTCTCTGTTAGTTCTGGTATTTGCAATCATCTGGCTCGTACTTTCGCGTTTTTCGCATACTTGTTGGCTAGATCCTGGGTTTTTTCTGGCCTGGACCCCGTTGTAATGAGGTTCCTCACCGAAACAGTAAATTAAAAAGGATGCGATTAATATTTTAGAGGATGACGCCGGTTATGTCTCGGATAGGTCTAGGATTTGTCGTCATGTGTCTCGTACTTTCGCGTTTTTCGCATACTTGTTGGCCAGATCCTGAGTTTTTTCTGGTTTGGATCCCGTAGCAATGTGGTAGCACACTGAAACATTCAATTAAACCTGGGTCCGATTAATATTTTAGAGGATAACGCCGGTTATGTCTGGGTTAGGTCTGGTATTTGCCATCATCTGGCTCGTATCTTCGCATTTTTCGCATACTTGTTGGCCAGATCCTGGCCTTTTTCTGGTTTGGATCACGTAATAACGCGGTGCCACAACGAAACAGTCAATTAAACCTGGTTGCGATAACTATTTTGGAGTATAACGCCGGTTATGTCTGGGTTAGGTCTGGTATTTGCCCTCATCTAGCTCGTCCTTTCGCGTTTTTCGCATAGTTGCTGGCCAGATCCTGGGATTTTTCTGGTTTGGATCCCGTAGTAATGTGGTACCAGACTGAAACAGTCAATAAAAGCTGGTTCCGATTAGTATTTTAGAGGATAACGCTGGTTATGTCTCTGTTGGTTCTGGTATTTGCAATCATCTGGCTCGTACTTTCGCGTTTTTCGCATACTTGTTGGCCAGATCCTGGGTTTTTTCTGGCCTGGACCCCGTTGTAATGAGGTTCCACACCGAAACAGTAAATTAAAAAGGATGCGATTAATATTTTAGAGGATGACGCCGGTTATGTCTCGGATAGGTCTAGGATTTGCCGTCATGTGTCTCGTACTTTCGCGTTTTTCGCATACTTGTTGGCCAGATCCTGGGTTTTTTCTGGCCTGGATCCCGTTGTAATGAGGTTCCACACCGAAACAGTAAATTAAAAAGGATGCGATTAATATTTTAGAGGATAACGCCGGTTATGTCTCGGGTAGGTCTGGGATTTGTCCACATCTGTCTCGTACTTTTGCGTTTTTCGCATAGTTGTTGGCCAGATCCTGAGTATTTTCTGGTGTGTATCCCGTAGTAATGTGGTACCACACTGAAACAGTCAATAAAAGCTGGTTCCGATTAGTATTTTAGAGGATAACGATGGTTATGTCTGTGTCAGTTCTGGTATTTGCAATCATCTGGCTCATAGTTTCTCGTTTTTCGCACACTTGTTGGCCAGATCCTGGCCCTTTTCTGGTTTGGATCACGTAGTAATGTGGTACCACACTGAAACAGTCAATAGAAGCTGGTTCCGATAAGTATTTTAGAGGATAACGCTGGTTATGTCTGGGTTAGTTCTGGTATTTGCAATCATCCGGCTCATTCTTTCTCGTTTTTCGCATATTTGTTGGGCAGATCCTGGGTTTTTTCTGGTTTGGATCACGTAGTAATGTGGTTCCACACCGAAACAAACAATTAAACCTGGTTGCGATTAATATTATGCAGGATAACGCTGGTTATGTTTGGGTTAGTTCTGGTATTTGCAATCATCAGGCACATACTTTCGCATTTTTCGCATACTTGTTGGCCAGATCCTGGGATATTTCTGGTTTGCATCACGTAGTAATGCGGTACCACACCGAAACAGTCAATTAAAGCCGGTTGCGATTAATATTTTAGAGGATAACGCCGGTTATGTCTCGGTTAGTTCTGGGATTTCCCCTCATCTGGCTCGTACTATCGCACTTTTCGCATACTTGTTGGCCAGATCCTGGCCTTTTTCTGGTTTGGATCACGTAGTAATGTGGTACCACACGGAAACAGTCAATTAAACCTGGTTGCGATAACTATTTTGGAGTATAACGGCGGTTATGCCTGGGTTAGGTCTGGTATTTGCCCTCATCTGGCTCGTACTTTCGCGTTTTTCGCATAGTTGTTGGCCAGATCCTGGGATTTTTCTGGCTTGGATCCCGTAGTAATGTGGTTCCACACCGAAACAGTCAATTAAACCTTGTAGCGATTAATATTTTAGAGGATAACGCCGGTTATGTCTGTGTTAGCTCTGGTATTTGCCCTCATCTGGCACGTACTTTCGCGTTTTTCGCATAGCTGTTGGCCAGATCCTGGGATTTTTCTGGCTTGGATCCCGTAGTAATGTGGTTCCACACCGAAACAGTCAATTAAACCTTGTAGCGATTAATATTTTAGAGGATAACGCCGGTTATGTCTGTGTTAGCTCTGGTATTTGCCCTCATCTGGCACGTACTTTCGCGTTTTTCGCATAGCTGTTGGCCAGATCCTGGGATTTTTCTGGCTTGGATCCCGTAGTAATGTGGTTCCACACCGAAACAGTCAATTAAAGCTGGTTGCGATTAATATTTTAGAGAATAACGCCGGTTATGTCTCGGTTAGTTCTGGTATTTGCCCTCATCTGGCACGTACTTTCGCGTTTTTCGCATAGTTGTTGGCCAGATCCTGGGATTTTTCTGGCTTGGATCCCGTAGTAATGTGGTTCCACACCGAAACAGTCAATTAAACCTGGGTCCGATTAATATTTTAGAGGATAACGCCGGTTATGTCTGGGTTAGGTCTGGTATTTGCCCTCATCTGGCTCGAACTTTCGCATTTTTCGCATACTTGTTGGCCAGATCCTGGGTTTCTTCAGGTTTGGATCCCGTAGTAATGTGGTTCCACACCGAAACGGTCAACTAAACCTGGCTGCGATTAATATTTTAGAGGATAACGCCGGTAATGTCTGGGTTAGGTCTGGTATTTGCCCTCATCAGGCTCGTACTTTCACATTTTTCGCATACTTGTTGGCCAGATCCTGGCTTTTTTCTGGTTTGGATCACGTAGTAATGTGGTACCACACTGAAACAGTCAGTAGAAGCTGGTTCCGATAAGTATTTTAGAGGATAACGCTGGTTATGTCTGGGTTAGTTCTGGTATTTGCCCTCATCTGGCATGTACATTCGCATTTTTCGCATACCTGTTGGCCAGATCCTGGCCATCTTCTGGCTTGGACCACGTAGTAAAGTGGTACCACACCGAAACATTCAATTAAACCAGGTTCCGATTTATATTTTAGAGGATAACGCCGGTTCTGTCTCGGTTAGGTCTGGGATTTGCCCTCATCTGGCTCGTACTTTCGCATTTTTCGCATCCTTTTTGGCCAGATCCTGGCCTTTCTCTGGCTTGGACGACGCAGTAGTGTGGTACCAAACCGAAACAGTCAATTAAATCTGGTTGCGAATAATATTTTAGAGGATAACGCTGGTTATGTCTGGGATTGTTCTGGTATTTGCAATCATCTGGCTTGTACTTTCGCATTTTTCGCATACTTGTTGGCCAGATCCTGGACTATTTATGGCTTGGACCACGTAGTAAAGTGGTACCACACTGAAACAGTCAATTAAACCTGGGTCCGTTTAATATTTTAGAGGATAACGCCGGTTATGTCTGGGTTAGGTCTGGTATTTGCCCTCATCTGGCTCGAACTTTCGCATTTTTCGCATACTTGTTGGCCAGATCCTGGCCTTTGTCTGGCTTGGAGCACGTAGTAAAGTGGTACCACACTGAAACAGTCAATTAAACCTGGGTCCGATTAATATTTTAGAGGATAACGCCGGTTATGTCTGGGTTAGGTCTGGTATTTGCCCACATCTGGCTCGTACTTTCGCATTTTTCGCATACTTGTTGGCCAGATCCTGGCTTTTTTCTGGTTTGGATCACGTAGTAACGCGGTACCACACCGAAACAGTCAATTAAACCTGGTTGCGATTACTATTTTGGAGGATAACGCCGGTTATGTCTGGGGTAGGTCTGGTGTTTGCCCTCATCTGGCTCGTACTTTCGAGTTTTCGCGTTGTTGTTGGCCAGATCCTGGGATTTTTCTGGTTTGGATCACGTAGTAATGTGGTACCACACTGAAACAGTCAATTAAACCTGGTTGCGATTAATATTTTAGAGGGTAATGCCTGTTATGTCTCGGGTAGGTCTGGGATTTGTCCATATCTGGGTCGTACTTTCGCATTTTTCGCATACTTGTTGGCCAGATCCTGGCCTTTTTCTGGCTTGGACCAAGTAGTAATGTGGTACCACACTGAAACAGTCAGTAGAAGCTGGTTCCGATAAGTATTTTATAGGATAACGCTGGTTGTGTCTGGGTTAGTTCTGGTATTTGCTATCATCTGGCACATGCCTTCGAGTTTTTCGCATACTTGTTGGCCAGATCCTGGGCTTTTTCTGGTTTGGATCACGTAGTAATGTGGTACCACACTGAAACAGTCAATTAAACCTGGTTGCGATTAATATTTTAGAGGGTAATGCCTGTTATGTCTCGGGTAGGTCTGGGATTTGTCCATATCTGGGTCATACTTTCGCATTTTTCGCATACTTGTTGGCCAGATCCTGGCCTTTTTCTGGCTTGGACCAAGTAGTAATGTGGGACCACACTAAAACAGTCAATTAAACCTGGTTGCGATTAATATTTTAGAGGATAACGCCGGTTATGTCTGGGTTAGGTCTGGTATTTGCCCTCATCTGGCTCGTACTTTCGCATTTTTCGCATACTTGTTGGCCAGATCCTGGACTTTTTCTGGCTTGGACCACGTAGTAACGTGGTACCACACTGAAACAGTCAATTAAACCTGGGTCCGATTAATATTTTAGAGGATAACGACGGTTATGTCCCGGTAGAGGTCTGGTATTTGCCCTCATCAGGCTCGTACTTTCGCGTTTTCGCATAGTTGTTGGCCAGATCCTGGACTATTAATGGCTTGGACCACGTAGTAATGTGGTACCACACTGAAACAGTCAATTAAACCTGTGTCCGACTAATATTTTAGAGAATAACGCCGGTTATATCTCGGTTAGGTCTGGTATTTGCCCTTATCTGGCTCGTACTTTCGCATTTTTGGCATACTTTTTGGCCAGATCCTGGACTTTTTCTGGCTTGGACCACGTAGTAATGTGGGACCACACTAAAACAGTCAATTAAACCTGGTTGCGATTACGATTTTGGAGGATAACGCCGGTTACGTCTGGGTTAGGTCTGGTATTTGCACTCATCTGGCTCGTACTTTCGCATTTATCGCATACTTGTTGGCCAGATCCTGGGTTTCTTCAGGTTTGGATCCCGTAGGAATGTGGTTCCACACCGAAACGGTCAACTAAACCTGGCTGCGATTAATATTTTAGAGGATAACGCCGGTAATGTCTGGGTTAGGTCTGGTATTTGTCCTCATCAGGCTCGTACTTTCGCGTTTTCGCATAGTTGTTGGCCAGCTCCTGGACTATTTATGGCTTGGACCACGTAGTAATGTGGTAACACACTGAAACAGCCAATTAAACCTGGGTCCGATTAATATTTTAGAGGAAAACGACGGTTATGTCTCGGGTAGGTCTGGGATTTGTCCTCATCTAGCTCGTACTTTCGCATTTTTCGCATTCTTGTTGGCCGGATCCTGGCCTTTTTCTGGCTTGGACCACGTAATAATGTGTTACCAAACCGAAACAGTCAATTAAATCAGGTTGCGAATAATATTTTAGAGGATAACGCTGGTTATGTCTGGGATAGTTCTGGTATTTGCAATCATCTGGCTCATACATTCGCGTTTTTCGCATAGTTGTTGGCCAGATCCTGGGTTTTTTCTGGTTTGGATCCCGTAGTAATGTTGTTCCACACGGAAACAGTCAGTTAAACCTGGTTTCGATTAATATTTTAGAGAATAACGCCGGTTATATCTCGGTTAGGTCTGGTATTTGCCCTTATCTGGGTCGTACTTTCGCATTTTTGGCATACTTTTTGGCCAGATCCTGGACTTTTTTTGGCTTGGACCACGTAGTAATGTGGTACCGCACTGAAACAGTCAATTAAACCTGGTTGCGATTAATATTTTAGAGGATAACGCCGGTTATGTCTCGGGTAGGTCTGGGATTTGTCCATATCTGGGTCGTACTTTCGCATTTTTCGCATACTTGTTGGCCAGATCCTGGCCTTTTTCTGGCTTGGACCAAGTAGTAATGTGGGACCACACTAAAACAGTCAATTAAACCTGGTTGCGATTAATATTTTAGTGGATAACGCCGGTTATGTCTGGGTTAGGTCTGGTATTTGCCCTCATCAGGCTCGTACTTTCGCGTTTTCGCATAGTTGTTGGCCAGATCCTGGACTATTTATGGCTTGGACCACGTAGTAATGTGGTACCACACTGAAACAGTCAATTAAACCTGGGTCCGACTAATATTTTAGAGAATAACGCCGGTTATATCTCGGTTAGGTCTGGTATTTGCCCTTATCTGGCTCGTACTTTCGCATTTTTGGCATACTTTTTGGCCAGATCCTGGACTTTTTCTGGCTTGGACCACGTAGTAATGTGGTACCGCACTGAAACAGTCAATTAAACCTGGGTGCGATTAATATTTTAGAGGATAACGCCGGTTATGTCTCGGGTATGTCTGGGATTTGTCCATATCTGGATCGTACTTTCGCATTTTTCGCATACTTGTTGGCCAGATCCTGGCCTTTTTCAGGCTTGGACCAAGTAGTAATGTGGGACCACACTAAAACAGTCAATTAAACCTGGTTGCGATTACGATTTTGGAGGATAACGCCGGTTACGTCTGGGTTAGGTCTGGTATTTGCACTCATCTGGCTCGTACTTTCGCATTTATCGCATACTTGTTGGCCAGATCCTGGGTTTCTTCAGGTTTGGATCCCGTAGTAATGTGGTTCCACACCGAAACGGTCAACTAAACCTGGCTGCAATTAATATTTTAGAGGATAACGCCGGTAATGTCTGGGTTAGGTCTGGTATTTGTCCTCATCAGGCTCGTACTTTCGCGTTTTCGCATAGTTGTTGGCCAGCTCCTGGACTATTTATGGCTTGGACCACGTAGTAATGTGGTAACACACTGAAACAGCCAATTAAACCTGGGTCCGATTAATATTTTAGAGGATAACGCCGGTTATGTCTGGGTTAGGTCTGGTATTTGCCCTCATCTGGCTCGTACTTTCGCATTTTTCGCATACTTGTTGGCCAGATCCTGGCTTTTTTCTGGTTTGGATCACGTAGTAACGCGGTACCACACCGAAACTGTCAATTAAACCTGGTTGCGATTACTATTTTGGAGGATAACGCCGGTTACGTCTGGGTTAGGCCTGGTATTTGCACTCATCTGGCTCGTACTTTCGCATTTTTCGCATACTTGTTGGCCAGATCCTGGGTTTCTTCAGGTTTGGATCCCGTAGTAATGTGGTTCCACACCGAAACGGTCAACAAAACCTGGCTGCGATTAATATTTTAGAGGATAACGCCGGTAATGTCTGGGTTAGGTCTGGTATTTGTCCTCATCAGGCTCGTACTTTCGCGTTTTCGCATAGTTTTTGGCCAGCTCCTGGACTATTTATGGCTTGGACCACGTAGTAATGTGGTAACACACTGCAACAGCCAATTAAACCTGGGTCCGATTAATATTTTAGAGGATAACGCCGGTTATGTCTGGGTTAGGTCTGGTATTTGCCCTCATCTGGCTCGTACTTTCGCATTTTTCGCATACTTGTTGGCCAGATCCTGGCTTTTTTCTGGTTTGGATCACGTAGTAACGCGGTACCACACCGAAACTGTCAATTAAACCTGGTTGCGATTACTATTTTGGAGGATAACGCCGGTTACGTCTGGGTTAGGCCTGGTATTTGCACTCATCTGGCTCGTACTTTCGCATTTTTCGCATACTTGTTGGCCAGATCCTGGGTTTCTTCAGGTTTGGATCCCGTAGTAATGTGGTTCCACACCGAAACGGTCAACTAAACCTGGCTGCGATTAATATTTTAGAGGATAACGCCGGTTATGGCTGGGTAAGGTCTGGTATTTGCCCTCATCTGGCTCGTACTTTCGCATTTTTCGCATACTTGTTGGCCAGATCCTGGCTTTTTTCTGGTTTGGATCACGTAGTAACGCGGTACCACACCGAAACAGTCAATTAAACCTGGTTGCGATTACTATTTTGGAGGATAACGCCGGTTATGTCTGGGTTAGGTCTGGTATTTGCCCTCATCTGGCTCGTACTTTCGCATTTTTCGCATACTTGTTGGCCAGATCCTGGCTTTTTTCTGGTTTGGATCACGTAGTAACGCGGTACCACACCGAAACTGTCAATTAAACCTGGTTGCGATTACTATTTTGGAGGATAACGCCGGTTACGTCTGGGTTAGGCCTGGTATTTGCACTCATCTGGCTCGTACTTTCGCATTTTTCGCATACTTGTTGGCCAGATCCTGGGTTTCTTCAGGTTTGGATCCCGTAGTAATGTGGTTCCACACCGAAACGGTCAACTAAACCTGGCTGCGATTAATATTTTAGAGGATAACGCCGGTAATGTCTGGGTTAGGTCTGGTATTTGTCCTCATCAGGCTCGTACTTTCGCGTTTTCGCATAGTTTTTGGCCAGCTCCTGGACTATTTATGGCTTGGACCACGTAGTAATGTGGTAACACACTGCAACAGCCAATTAAACCTGGGTCCGATTAATATTTTAGAGGATAACGCCGGTTATGTCTGGGTTAGGTCTGGTATTTGCCCTCATCTGGCTCGTACTTTCGCATTTTTCGCATACTTGTTGGCCAGATCCTGGCTTTTTTCTGGTTTGGATCACGTAGTAATGTGGTAACTCACTGCAACAGCCAATTAAACCTGAGTCCGATTAATATTTTAGAGGATAACGCCGGTTATGTCTGGGTTAGGTCTGGTATTTGCCCTCATCTGGCTCGTACTTTCGCGTTTATCGCATACTTGTTGGCCAGATCCTGGGTTTCTTCAGGTTTGGATCCCGTAGTAATGTGGTTCCACACCGAAACGGTCAACTAAACCTGGCTGCGATTAATATTTTAGAGGATAACGCCGGTAATGTCTGGGTTAGGTCTGGTATTTGCCCTCATCAGGCTCGTACTTTCACATTTTTCGCATACTTGTTGGCCAGATCCTGGCTTTTTTCTGGTTTGGATCACGTAGTAACGCGGTACCACACCGAAACAGTCAATTAAACCTGGTTGCGATTACTATTTTGGACGATAACGCCGGTTATGTCTGGGGTAGGTCTGGTATTTGCCTTCATCTGGCTCGTACTTTCGAGTTTTCGCGTAGTTGTTGGCCAGATCCTGGGATTTTTCTTACTTGGATCCCGTAGTAATGTGGTTCCACACAGAAACAGTCAATTAAAGCTGGTTGCGATTAATATTTTAGAGAATAACGCCGGTTATGTCTCGGTTAGTTCTGGTAATTGCCCTCATCTGGCACGTACTTTCGCGTTTTTCGCATAGTTGTTGGCCAGATCCTGGGATTTTTCTGGCTTGGATCCCGTAGTAATGTGGTTCCACACCGAGACAGTCAATTAAACCTGGGTCCGATTAATATTTTAGAGGATAACGCCGGTTATGTCTGGGTTAGGTCTGGTATTTGCCCTCATCTGGCTCGAACTTTCGCATTTTTCGCATACTTGTTGGCCAGATCCTGGGTTTCTTCAGGTTTGGATCCCGTAGTAATGTGGTTCCACACCGAAACGGTCAACTAAACCTGGCTGCGATTAATATTTTAGAGGATAACACCGGTAATGTCTGGGTTAGGTCTGGTATTTGCCCTCATCAGGCTCGTACTTTCACATTTTTCGCATACTTGTTGGCCAGATCCTGGCTTTTTTCTGGCTTGGACCACGTAATAATGTGTTACCAAACCGAAACAGTCAATTAAATCAGGTTGCGAATAATATTTTAGAGGATAACGCTGGTTATGTCTGGGATAGTTCTGGTATTTGCAATCATCTGGCTCATTCATTCGCGTTTTTCGCATAGTTGTTGGCCAGATCCTGGGTTTTTTCTGGTTTGGATCCCGTAGTAATGTTGTTCCACACGGAAACAGTCAGTTAAACCTGGTTTCGATTAATATTTTAGAGAATAACGGCGGTTATATCTCGGTTAGGTCTGGTATTTGCCCTTATCTGGGTCGTACTTTTGCATTTTTGGCATACTTTTTGGCCAGATCCTGGACTTTTTTTGGCTTGGACCACGTAGTAATGTGGTACCGCACTGAAACAGTCAATTAAACCTGGTTGCGATTAATATTTTAGAGGATAACGCCGGTTATGTCTCGGGTAGGTCTGGGATTTGTCCATATCTGGGTCGTACTTTCGCATTTTTCGCATACTTGTTGGCCAGATCCTGGCCTTTTTCTGGCTTGGACCAAGTAGTAATGAGGGACCACACTAAAACAGTCAATTAAGCCTGGTTGCGATTAATATTTTAGTGGATAACGCCGGTTATGTCTGGGGTAGGTCTGGTGTTTGCCCTCATCTGGCTCGTACTTTCGAGTTTTCGCGTTGTTGTTGGCCAGATCCTGGGATTTTTCTGGTTTGGATCACGTAGTAATGTGGTACCACACTGAAACAGTCAATTAAACCTGGTTGCGATTAATATTTTAGAGGGTAATGCCTGTTATGTCTCGGGAAGGTCTGGGATTTGTCCATATCTGGGTCGTACTTTCGCATTTTTCGCATACTTGTTGGCCAGATCCTGGCCTTTTTCTGGCTTGGACCAAGTAGTAATGTGGGACCACACTAAAACAGTCAATTAAACCTGGTTGCGATTAATATTTTAGAGGATAACGCCGGTTATGTCTGGGTTAGGTCTGGTATTTGCCCTCATCTGGCTCGTACTTTCGCATTTTTCGCATACTTGTTGGCCAGATCCTGGACTTTTTCTGGCTTGGACCACGTAGTAACGTGGTACCACACTGAAACAGTCAATTAAACCTGGGTCCGATTAATATTTTAGAGGATAACGACGGTTATGTCCCGGTAGAGGTCTGGTATTTGCCCTCATCAGGCTCGTACTTTCGCGTTTTCGCATAGTTGTTGGCCAGATCCTGGACTATTTATGGCTTGGACCACGTAGTAATGTGGTACCACACTGAAACAGTCAATTAAACCTGGGTCCGACTAATATTTTAGAGAATAACGCGGGTTATATCTCGGTTAGGTCTGGTATTTGCCCTTATCTGGGTCGTACTTTCGCATTTTTGGCATACTTTTTGGCCAGATCCTGGACTTTTTCTGGCTTGGACCACGTAGTAATGTGGTACCGCACTGAAACAGTCAATTAAACCTGGGTGCGATTAATATTTTAGAGGATAACGCCGGTTATGTCTCGGGTAGGTCTGGGATTTGTCCACATCTGGCTCGTACTTTCGCATTTTTCGCATTCTTGTTGGCCGGATCCTGGCCTTTTTCTGGCTTGGACCACGTAATAATGTGTTACCAAACCGAAACAGTCAATTAAATCAGGTTGCGAATAATATTTTAGAGGATAACGCTGGTTATGTCTGGGATAGTTCTGGTATTTGCAATCATCTGGCTCATTCATTCGCGTTTTTCGCATAGTTGTTGGCCAGATCCTGGGTTTTTTCTGGTTTGGATCCCGTAGTAATGTTGTTCCACACGGAAACAGTCAGTTAAACCTGGTTTCGATTAATATTTTAGAGAATAACGGCGGTTATATCTCGGTTAGGTCTGGTATTTGCCCTTATCTGGGTCGTACTTTTGCATTTTTGGCATACTTTTTGGCCAGATCCTGGACTTTTTTTGGCTTGGGCCACGTAGTAATGTGGTACCGCACTGAAACAGTCAATTAAACCTGGTTGCGATTAATATTTTAGAGGATAACGCCGGTTATGTCTCGGGTAGGTCTGGGATTTGTCCATATCTGGGTCGTACTTTCGCATTTTTCGCATACTTGTTGGCCAGATCCTGGCCTTTTTCTGGCTTGGACCAAGTAGTAATGTGGGACCACACTAAAACAGTCAATTAAGCCTGGTTGCGATTAATATTTTAGTGGATAACGCCGGTTATGTCTGGGTTAGGTCTGGTATTTGCCCTCATCAGGCTCGTACTTTCGCGTTTTCGCATAGTTGTTGGCCAGATCCAGGACTATTTATGGCTTGGACCACGTAGTAATGTGGTACCACACTGAAACAGTCAATTAAACCTGGGTCCGACTAATATTTTAGAGAATAACGCCGGTTATATCTCGGTTAGGTCTGGTATTTGCCCTTATCTGGCTCGTACTTTCGCATTTTTGGCATACTTTTTGGCCAGATCCTGGACTTTTTCTGGCTTGGACCACGTAGTAATGTGGTACCGCACTGAAACAGTCAATTAAACCTGGGTGCGATTAATATTTTAGAGGATAACGCCGGTTATGTCTCGGGTATGTCTGGGATTTGTCCATATCTGGGTCGTACTTTCGCATTTTTCGCATACTTGTTGGCCAGATCCTGGCCTTTTTCAGGCTTGCACCAAGTAGTAATGTGGGACCACACTAAAACAGTCAATTAAACCTGGTTGCGATTACGATTTTGGAGGATAACGCCGGTTACGTCTGGGTTAGGCCTGGTATTTGCACTCATCTGGCTCGTACTTTCGCATTTTTCGCATACTTGTTGGCCAGATCCTGGGTTTCTTCAGGTTTGGATCCCGTAGTAATGTGGTTCCACACCGAAACGGTCAACTAAACCTGGCTGCGATTAATATTTTAGAGGATAACGCCGGTAATGTCTGGGTTAGGTCTGGTATTTGTCCTCATCAGGCTCGTACTTTCGCGTTTTCGCATAGTTGTTGGCCAGCTCCTGGACTATTTATGGCTTGGACCACGTAGTAATGTGGTAGCTCACTGCAACAGCCAATTAAACCTGGGTCCGATTAATATTTTAGAGGATAACGCCGGTTATGTCTGGGTTAGGTCTGGTATTTGCCCTCATCTGGCTCGAACTCTCGCATTTTTCGCATACTTGTTGGCCAGATCCTGGCCTTTGTCTGGCTTGGAGCACGTAGTAAAGTGGTACCACACTGAAACAGTCAATTAAACCTGGGTCCGATTAATATTTTAGAGGATAACGCCGGTTATGTCTGGGGTAGGTCTGGTGTTTGCCCTCATCTGGCTCGTACTTTCGAGTTTTCGCGTTGTTGTTGGCCAGATCCTGGGATTTTTCTGGTTTGGATCACGTAGTAATGTGGTACCACACTGAAACAGTCAATTAAACCTGGTTGCGATTAATATTTTAGAGGGTAATGCCTGTTATGTCTCGGGTAGGTCTGGGATTTGTCCATATCTGGGTCGTACTTTCGCATTTTTCGCATACTTGTTGGCCAGATCCTGGCCTTTTTCTGGCTTGGACCAAGTAGTAATGTGGTACCACACTGAAACAGTCAGTAGAAGCTGGTTCCGATAAGTATTTTATAGGATAACGCTGGTTGTGTCTGGGTTAGTTCTGGTATTTGCTATCATCTGGCACATGCCTTCGAGTTTTTCGCATACTTGTTGGCCAGATCCTGGGCTTTTTCTGGTTTGGATCACGTAGTAATGTGGTACCACACTGAAACAGTCAATTAAACCTGGTTGCGATTAATATTTTAGAGGGTAATGCCTGTTATGTCTCGGGTAGGTCTGGTATTTGTCCATATCTGGGTCGTACTTTCGCATTTTTCGCATACCTGTTGGCCAGATCCTGGCCTTTTTCTGGCTTGGACCAAGTAGTAATGTGGGACCACACTAAAACAGTCAATTAAACCTAGTTGCGATTAATATTTTAGAGGATAACGCCGGTTATGTCTGGGTTAGGTCTGGTATTTGCCCTCATCTGGTCGTACTTTCGCACTTTTCGCATACTTCTTGGCCAGATCCTGGACTATTTATGGCTTGGACCACGTAGTAATGTGGTAACACACTGAAACAGCCAATTAAACCTGGGTCCGATTAATATTTTAGAGGATAACGCCGGTTATGTCTGGGTTAGGTCTGGTATTTGCCCTCATCTGGCTCGTACTTTCGCATTTTTCGCATACTTGTTGGCCAGATCCTGGCTTTTTTCTGGTTTGGATCTCGTAGTAACGCGGTACCACACCGAAACTGTCAATTAAACCTGGTTGCGATTACTATTTTGGAGGATAACGCCGGTTACGTCTGGGTTAGGCCTGGTATTTGCACTCATCTGGCTCGTACTTTCGCATTTTTCGCATACTTGTTGGCCAGATCCTGGGTTTCTTCAGGTTTGGATCCCGTAGTAATGTGGTTCCACACCGAAACGGTCAACTAAACCTGGCTGCGATTAATATTTTAGAGCATAACGCCGGTAATGTCTGGGTTAGGTCTGGTATTTGTCCTCATCAGGCTCGTACTTTCTCGTTTTCGCATAGTTGTTGGCCAGCTCCTGGACTATTTATGGCTTGGACCACGTAGTAATGTGGTAACACACTGCAACAGCCAATTAAACCTGGGTCCGATTAATATTTTAGAGGATAACGCCGGTTATGTCTGGGTTAGGTCTGGTATTTGCCCTCATCTGGCTCGTACTTTCGCATTTTTCGCATACTTGTTGGCCAGATCCTGGCTTTTTTCTGGTTTGGATCACGTAGTAACGCGGTACCACACCGAAACTGTCAATTAAACCTGGTTGCGATTACTATTTTGGAGGATAACGCCGGTTACGTCTGGGTTAGGCCTGGTATTTGCACTCATCTGGCTCGTACTTTCGCATTTTTCGCATACTTGTTGGCCAGATCCTGGGTTTCTTCAGGTTTGGATCCCGTAGTAATGTGGTTCCACACCGAAACGGTCAACTAAACCTGGCTGCGATTAATATTTTAGAGGATAACGCCGGTTATGTCTGGGTTAGGTCTGGTATTTGCCCTCATCTGGCTCGTACTTTCGCATTTTTCGCATACTTGTTGGCCAGATCCTGGCTTTTTTCTGGTTTGGATCACGTAGTAACGCGGTACCACACCGAAACAGTCAATTAAACCTGGTTGCGATAACTATTTTGGAGGATAACGCCGGTTATGTCTGGGGTAAGCCTGGTATTTGCCCTTATCTGGCTCGTACTTTCTCATTTTTCGCATACTTGTTGGCCAGATCCTGGCCTTTTTCTGGCTTGGACCACGTAGTAAAGTGGTACCACACTGAAACAGTCAATGACACCTGGGTCCGTTTAATATTTTAGAGGATAACGCCGGTTATGTCTGGGTTAGGTCTGGTATTTGCCCTCATCTGGTTCGAAATTTCGCATTTTTCGCATACTTGTTGGCCAGATCCTGGGTTTCTTCAGGTTTGGATCCCGTAGTAATGTGGTTCCACACCGAAACGGTCAACTAAACCTGGCTGCGATTAATATTTTAGAGGATAACGCCGGTTATGTCTGGGTTAGGTCTGGTATTTGTCCTCATCAGGCTCGTACTTTCGCGTTTTCGCATAGTTGTTGGCCAGCTCCTGGACTATTTATGGCTTGGACCACGTAGTAATGTGGTAACACACTGAAACAGCCAATTAAACCTGGGTCCGATTAATATTTTAGAGGATAACGCCGGTTATGTCTGGGTTAGGTCTGGTATTTGCCGTAATCTGGCTCGTACTTTCGCATTTTTCGCATACTTGTTGGCCAGATCCTGGCTTTTTTCTGGTTTGGATCACGTAGTAATGTGGTACCACACTGAAACAGTCAGTAGAAGCTGGTTCCGATAAGTATTTTAGAGGATAACGCTGGTTATGTCTGGGTTAGTTCTGGTATTTGCCCTCATCTGGCATGTACATTCGCATTTTTCGCATACCTGTTGGCCAGATCCTGGCCATCTTCTGGCTTGGACCACGTAGTAAAGTGGTACCACACCGAAACATTCAATTAAACCAGGTTCCGATTTATATTTTAGAGGATAACGCCGCTTCTGTCTCGGTTAGGTCTGGGATTTGCCCACATCTGGCTCGTACTTTCGCATTTTTCGCATCCTTTTTGGCCAGATCCTGGCCTTTTTCTGGCTTGGACCACGTAGTAGTGTGGTACCAAACCGAAACAGTCAATTAAATCTGGTTGCGCATAATATTTTAGAGGATAACGCTGGTTATGTCTGGGATAGTTCTGGTATTTGCAATCATCTGGCTTGTACATTCGCGTCTTTCGCATAGTTGTTAGCCAGATCCTGGGTTTTTTCTGGTTTGGATCCCGTAGTAATGTGGTTCCACACGGAAACAGTCAGTTAAACCTGGTTGCGATTAATATTTTAGAGAATAACGCCGGTTATATCTCGATTAGGTCTGGTATTTGCCCTCATCTGGCTCGTACTTTCGCATTTTTCGCATACTTGTTGGCCAGATCCTGGACTATTTATGGCTTGGACCACGTAGTAAAGTGGTACCACACTGAAACAGTCAATTAAACCTGGGTCCGTTTAATATTTTAGAGGATAACGCCGGTTATGTCTGGGTTAGGTCTGGTATTTGCCCTCATCTGGCTCGAACTTTCGCATTTTTCGCATACTTGTTGGCCAGATCCTGGCCTTTGTCTGGCTTGGAGCACGTAGTAAAGTGGTACCACACTGAAACAGTCAATTAAACCTGGGTCCGATTAATATTTTAGAGGATAACGCCGGTTATGTCTGGGTTAGGTCTGGTTTTTGCCCACATCTGGCTCGTACTTTCGCATTTTTCGCATACTTGTTGGCCAGATCCTGGCTTTTTTCTGGTTTGGATCACGTAGTAACGCGGTACCACACCGAAACAGTCAATTAAACCTGGTTGCGATTACTATTTTGGAGGATAACGCCGGTTATGTCTGGGGTAGGTCTGGTGTTTGCCCTCATCTGGCTCGTACTTTCGAGTTTTCGCGTTCTTGTTGGCCAGATCCTGGGATTTTTCTGGTTTGGAACCCGTAGTAACGCGGTACCACACCGAAACAGTCAATTAAACCTGGTTGCGATTACTATTTTGGAGGATAACGCCGGTTATGTCTGGCTTCAGGTCTGGTATTTGCCCTTATCTGGCTCGTACTTTTGCGTTTTCGCATAGTTGTTGGACAGATCCTGGGCTTTTTCTGGTTTGGATCACGTAGTAATGTGGTACCACACTGAAACAGTCAATTAAACCTGGTTGCGATTAATATTTTAGAGGGTAATGCCTGTTATGTCTCGGGTAGGTCTAGGATTTGTCCACATCTGGCTCGTACTTTCGCATTTTTCGCATTCTTGTTGGCCGGATCCTGGCCTTTTTCTGGCTTGGACCAAGTAGTAATGTGGGACCACACTAAAACAGTCAATTAAACCTGGTTGCGATTACTATTTTGGAGGATAACGCCGGTTATGTCTGGGTTTGGTATGGTATTTGCCCTCATCTGGCTCGTACTTTCGCATTTTTCGCATACTTGTTGGCCAGATCCTGGCTTTTTCCTGGTTTGGATCACGTAGTAACGTGGTACCACACCGAAACTGTCAATTAAACCTGGTTGCGATTCCTATTTTGGAGGATAACGCCGGTTACGTCTGGGTTAGGTCTGGTATTTGCACTCATCTGGCTCGTACTTTTTTTTTTTTTTTTTTTTTTTTTTTTTTGTCGTGGGGAAAATCTTCGAAAGACTCCCTCCCACCTCCTTGGGGAGAGGTGGGAGGGGTGTGTGGGATTCCCCGCGCCCGTACAACGACAGGCGCGGGACCTACCCACTAAAAACCCCACGGTGACCCTTCGGCACGCTTTGGGAGGATACCGGGAATCGCTCGAAGCATTCTTCCGGTATCCTCCCCGTGCCCGCGCTTTCGCGCCCATCCCCCGGGGGGACAATCGGTCCCCCCAGTAGACACACTGCCTCATAGCGGCGGGACGGGGCCACTCCATCCCGCCGCTATCCGTCCCGGGGCCGCGTTTAGTGGCGGCTGCGAGCCCCAACTCGCAACCGTCCGCGACCCCGTTTCCACCCCTCGGCGGCCGGGCGTTCATGACCGCACCAGACCGCCGAGGGTGCCTCCCCTTGCGTCGGACCGGTAGGGGGAGGCACTCCTACCCCCAACCGGTCCGACCCGGCGCCGCCTGGCGGGAGGAGGGTCCCCTCAGGACCCCCCTCCCAGCCTAGGTCATCCGCCACGCCGAGGCGGCCGCCCGCGACGCCTCGCGACCGGGCGACGACCTCGGGCCACCGCACGAGCGCGAGCTTCAGCGCGCCGCTGAAGCTCGCGCTCCCTCCCCGCGGCCTCCTTCTGCAACATTACGTTCTCGCAGAAGGAGGCCACGGCCCTCCACTTCTCCTCGCTGCCGAGCATGGCGCGCACCACGCCCGGCAGCGAGACATCCCGCCCGACGACGCCGACCAGGACACGGCGCTCCCCCTCCCACGCGGGGCATACCTCCAGGGTATGATCCGCCGTGTCCTGCTCAGCGTCGCAGTGGCAGCAACGCGCCGTCGGCTCCTTCCCTATCCGGCACAGGTATCTTCCGAAGCTGCCATGCCCGGAAAATACCTGTGCCATCCGGTAGGTGAGGCTGCCATGGCCTCTGTCCAGCCACTCCTTCAGGAGTGGCCGAACCGCCCCGACAGTCCGGTGCCCCGCGGTTGGCAGAGCCAGCCGCTCCTGCCACGCGAGCAACACGGACTGCCGGGCCTGGCGCTTCAAATCGCCCCAAGCAGGTTCCTGCCCGCCCGGGACCGCCCCCACCCCCGCGCGACGGTCGACGCGGTGCCGGTACATCACCGCGTGCGACCGCGCGAGCAGGTCCATGGGCGGCATCCCCGCTAGAACCGTCGCCGCCTCATGTGACATGGTCCGATACCCGCGGACGACCCTGAGCGCCATGCGCCTCTGCACCCGACGCAGCATAGTCATGCTGCGCCGGGAGGCAGCCAGGTCGTCCGCCCAGACGGGGGCCCCGTATAGGGCCACCGACTGGACCATTGCCACATAGAGGCGACGAACTCGGCCCGCCGGGCCCCCCAGGTTGGGCAGGATCCGGCCCAGAGCCGCAACCATCCTTTCCAACCGGGGGACCAGGCAGCGGAAATGCTTCTCGAAACGCCAGTGGCTATCGAGGATCAGCCCTAGATACCTGATCTGGGGCTTCACCTCGATGTCAGCCCCACCCACCCGAATCAGAGGGGGTGGCGGATCCTGCCGAGGTGAATGAAACGCAATCACCTCGGTCTTATGGACCGCCACCGTCATCCCCATCCCCCTGATCCGGTCGACGACGCGTTGCGACCCCTCCTCCGCGCGACGCATGGCCCTCCCCCAGTGCGCCCCGACGGCCAGCACCAGTGTGTCATCCGCATAACACACCGTGCTGACGCCGTCGGGGAGGCCGGCCCGCAACACCGAGTCGTACGCGATGTTCCACAGGAGTGGCCCGAGGACCGACCCCTGCGGAACACCGCAGTACACCTCCCTCCGCATATCACCATCCCGGCCCGGATACTCGATCCACCTGCCGCGGAGATAATCCCCGACGACCGCCCTGAGACAAGGGGGGACTCGATGATATTCGAGTCCCCTCCTTATCTCTTCCCAGGGGAGGGTGTTAAAGGCATTGGCAATATCCAAGGATATTGCCAATGCCACCCCTCCCCGGGCGACGGCCGCCTCCGAGAGGGCCCTCACACGACCTATCGCGTCGATAGTCGATCGGCCCCCCCGGAAACCGAACTGGCAGTCGGCCAGACCGGGATCACCCCGCGACAGGTGCTCGACGAGGCGGGCAGCAATCACACGCTCGAAGAGCTTGCCCACCTCGTCGAGGAGACAAATGGGCCGGTATGCGGAGGGAGACTCCGCGGGCCGACCCTCCTTCCGGAGGAGGACCATCCTCGCCACCTTCCAACTGGGGGGGAATCGCCCGTCCCTCAGGCAGCGGTCGAACAACCGCCTGAGGTCGGCCCCAAGGACGCCCTGGGTCAAGACCCAAACCCGGCCGGGCACACCATCCGGACCCGGGGCCGTGTTACGAACCCCGAGCCGTCTGATGGCCGCTGCCAGCTCCTCCTGCGTGACCCCCAGCTCGGCCGTCCACTCCACTGGGACAGCCGCCGCCGCCGGAGGACGCGGTCCCCTCTCCCCAATTGGGAAGAGTGTATTGACCACGTCCTCCAGCAGCCGGGGGTCAAGACCCTCGGTGACGGGGGGCGCCCACGGGCGGAGCTTATTCAGCACCACCTTATATGGGCGCCCCCATGGATCGTCATCAAGGGTCTGGAGGAGCTCCTTCCATGCCCGGGTTTTGGCCCGTTTGATGGCGTCCTGCAGAGCAACCCGCGCCACGCGGTATGCTCCATACAGGTCATCAGCTGCCCTCGCTCGCGCCACGCCGTCGCCTGTACGTTGACGACGGCGCGCGCGGGTGTACTGGCGTCGGGCGCGGACAGTCGCGACTCGCAACTCCGCGATCGCGTCCGACCACCAGTACACCGCCCGGCGAGGAGAAGCCCGCCCGACCCGAGGCATCGCCGCGTCGCAAATACCCGCGACCAATGCTCCGAGCCGGGCGACCTCCCCCTCTATGCTCGGCAACTCGGCCGCTCCCTGCGGCCAAGTTGCAGCGAGGGCAGCTGCCATCAGGGCGTCCTTGTCCAGGCGCCGAAGCGCCCAGCGGCGTGGTGGGGTGCCACGCAGGCGGCCGTGTCGGGATGCACTCGCGGCGGCAGAGACCTCCATCCGGATGTACCGGTGATCGGAGAGTGTCTCTGCCCCCGCGACCACGTGCCAACCCGACACCATGCGCACGGCGTTGGGGGTCGCGAATCCAACATCCACGATGGACCCCCCATATCGCCGCACGCATGTGTGCTCCGACCCCCGGTTCAATACCCGGAGGTCCAGCCCCGCCGCCCAATCGCCCAGGATCCCGCCGCGAACGGAGGTCCTGGGGGATCCCCAAGCCACCGACTTGGCATTAAAATCCCCCAGGACCAGCACCGGCCGGGTCGCGTAGCGCTGCACGCATGCCGCGACCTCGGCCAAGTACAGCTCGAACGCAGCGTGACCGCTACGGGGCGAAATGTAGCACCCCACCACAGCGACTCCCCCCCAGTCCACGGCGACGAATCCCCGACCGCGCTCCAACAAGGAGAACGGTGGGGACCCGTCGCCCCCTCCCCATACCGTCGCCACCAAGCCGTCCGCGTCGCCCACCCAATGAGGGTGATCAGGGACGCGGTACGGCTCGGCGGCGACCGCCAGGCCAACCCCCCACTCCGCGAGGACTTGGGACATCAAGTCCTGTGCCGCGCGGCAGTGGTTGAGGTTGGCCTGGAGGAGGAGGCGGGGCGGCATTAATTAATGACCGCGCCAGCCTCCTCCCGGCCGTCCGTCCCCGTAGCACCGTCCACCTCCATGGAGGACGATGCCACCGCCCTCGGCACCGGAGCCGGTGCAGCCCGCCTCTTCCTCTCCTTCCGGGAGGGGGGGGAGCACTTCTTGCTCCCCACCCTGTGATCGGCTGGCCTCCCCATGTCCGCACACAGCGGGCAGTGGGGGGCCGCCGAGCACTGGCTCGCACGGTGCTCTTTGGCACCGCAGCGGTAACACTGACCGCTGCGGTCCACCGGCGAGGTGCACCACTGCCTCACGTGCCCCAATTCGAGGCAGCGGTGACACTGGAGCGGGCGCGGCGCGAGGATTTCCACCCGCGCCGAAACCCACCCCACCAACACCCTCCCGGATTCCGCCACCTTACGGGCGGCGGAGAGGGGGCACCGGGCCCACACCGACCCGAGGCCGGAGGGCGACCTGCGGATCTCTCCGATCCGCAGGTCCTCCACAGGACAGTCCCCCGCCCTCGCAAGGGCACGGGACACATCCTGTGCGCTGACCGAGTCGTCCAGCCCACAAACGCGCATCTCCGTGCGCTTCGTGGGCCGGGCGACCCGGACACCTCGCTCGCCCAGCTGCTCCCGGAGCCTCTGGGCGAGACGATCCGCCTTCGCGCCGCCTTCTGCACCGGGGATCTCCAGCAAGAGACCCCCGGTCACGGCCCTCTTCGCCCTCACGGAGGCGATGCCCAGCTCTTCCAGGGAGATATTCTCCCTGGCGAGCCGCATCGCCTCCGCGAGGGTCAGGTCGCCCCCCTGCGCAACGGTCAGCGTCACCGCTGCCGTTTTTGGGGGACGACCTGGTCGTGCCTTCCCGACCTTCGCGGCCTTTACCTTGGCCGCTGGCGGCGGAGGCGGAGGCTGCGGTTGCGAGGCCTTCCTCGCCGCCCGCTTCGCCTTCCGCCCCACCACCTCACTCCACGCCACCCCCCCTTGGGAGGGTGCCGTGGAGGACGCGACCACCGCGACCACGGGTACACCACCCTCCTTGGGGGTCGCGACCCGGGGCCCTGGTGCCGCAACGCTGGGCGGAGCCTTCACTCCGCCCTTCTTTGCCTTCCCCGACTGTACCGGAACAGGTCGGGGAGGCACCGCCTTCCTCGTGACCGCTCTTCCGGCGAGGAGCTCCTCCCGGAAGGCGGCCAGCTTGCCATCAATCATGTCCCCAATCCTCCTCAGAAGATCGTCTTCTGAGAAGGACGGGGACTTCTTCACGGGCGGAGTGCGGGTGGAGGGGCCCGCGGTGCCCCGCACCACTGCCGCCGCACTCCGCTTATTTACCTCCGCCGAGGGACGCGGCGGTGGAGGAGGAGGGAGTATGGGAGGGAGGGCCGCGCTGTTCCACAGCGCCTCTGCCCTCCTCCTCCCCTGTCGCTCCTCCTCCAACAGGAGCTGCAGACGGGCGTTCCGCCCTCTGAGCTCCCGCGCCGCCTCCCTCATTTCCTCCGCCGCGGCCTTCAGGGCCTGCGCGCCACCGCTTTTCTGCCCCTTAAAGGCGCAGGCAGCGGCGACTTTCTCCACCCGCCTCAGGGACGAGGAGATCCTCTCCGATATCTCCTCGGTCACCTCGTCCCTGAGGCAACTCAGCCTCACCGACGGGCTCATCGCCCCGCCCACCTCGACGACGGCCTGCCCCGTCCTCTTCCTCTTAGAGCCTATGAGGCTCCTGGTGGAGGAGAAGGACGAGACTGACGCAGTCTCGTCGTCCTCCTCCACCTTCCACGAAGCCGGGCCAGGCGCTGGAGGCGGCGCGAGCGCCGTCACTCCAGTCCCAACACCGCCTTCGTCCTCCCCCTCTGACTTACCCCGTCCCATCCCCGTTTTAATATTGAACTCCATAACATTCCCACGAGCAGGTCGGAAGAAAAGGTCCGCCCGGGCAGAGCCGCCTTACCCGGGTAAGCCTATATACTCCGGGGGTTCGGCAGGTTCCCCGGAGGTGGTCGCTTGGGATTGGGCCTTCTCCCCCAACCATGCATCCCATCGCCGCGCACCATAGCTTAGGATTGGAGGGCGATTTTATAGAGTCGCCATACTCGTGGCCCAGGCGGTTAAGCCAAGACCCCCGTTCCTCCTGCCGTCACGTACCATTCACAAAACCAATAGGGAATTGTGAATGGGTCGTTGTGACGACCAACAGGAGGCTTACGGTGTGTGTATGACTCGGGTACCCCGGGTTCGTTAAGCCCGTACTGCAGCTGAAAGGCTGGCAGCCCCTGAGGGGATCTGGCTCGTACTTTCGCATTTTTCGCATACTTGTTGGTCAGATCCTGGGTTTCTTCAGGTTTGGATCCCGTAGTAATGTGGTTCCACACCGAAACGGTCAACTAAACCTGGCTGCGATTAATATTTTAGAGGATAACGCCGGTAATGTCTGGGTTAGGTCTGGTATTTTCACTCATCTGGCTCGTACTTTCGCATTTTTCGCATACTTGTTGGCCAGATCCTGGCCTTTTTCTGGCTTGGACCAAGTAGTAATGCGGGACCACACTAAAACAGTTAATTAAACCTGGTTGCGATTAATATTTTAGAGAATAACGCCGGTTATATCTCGATTAGGTCTGGTATTTGCCTTCATCTGGCTCGTACTTTCGCATTTTTCGCATACTTGTTGGCCAGATCCTGGCCTTTTTCTGGCTTGGACCACGTAGTAAAGTGGTACCACACTGAAACAGTCAATTAAACCTGGGTCCGTTTAATATTTGAGAGGATAACGCCGGTTATGTCTGGGTTAGGTCTGGTATTTGCCCTCATCTGGCTCGAACTTTCGCATTTTTCGCATACTTGTTGGCCAGATCCTGGCCTTTTTCTGGCTTGGACCAAGTAGTAATGCGGGACCACACTAAAACAGTTAATTAAACCTTGTTGCGATTAATATTTTAGAGAATAACGCCGGTTATATCTCGATTAGGTCTGGTATTTGCCTTCATCTGGCTCGTACTTTCGCATTTTTCGCATACTTCTTGGCCAGATCCTGGACTATTTATGGCTTGGACCACGTAGTAATGTGGTAACACACTGAAACAGCCAATTAAACCTGGGTCCGATTACTATTTTGGAGGATAACGCCGGTTATGTCTGGGGTAAGTCTGGTATTTGCCCTTATCTGGCTCGTACTTTCGCGTTTTCGCATAGTTGTTGGTCAGATCCTGGGTTTCTTCAGGTTTGGATCCCGTAGTAATGTGGTACCACACTGAAACAGTCAATTAAACCTGGGTCCGTTTAATATTTGAGAGGATAACGCCGGTTATGTCTGGGTTAGGTCTGGTATTTGCCCTCATCTGGCTCGTACTTTCGCATTTTTCGCATACTTGTTGGCCAGATCCTGGCCTTTTTCTGGCTTGGACCACGTAGTAAAGTGGTACCACACTGAAACAGTCAATTAAACCTGGGTCCGTTTAATATTTGAGAGGATAACGCCGGTTATATCTCGGTTAGGTCTGGTATTTGCCCTTATCTGGCTCGTACTTTCGCATTTTTCGCATACTTGTTGGCCAGATCCTGGCCTTTTTCTGGCTTGGACCACGTAGTAAAGTGGTACCACACTGAAACAGTCAATTAAACCTGGGTCCGTTTAATATTTGAGAGGATAACGCCGGTTATGTCTGGGTTAGGTCTGGTATTTGCCCTCATCTGGCTCGAACTTTCGCATTTTTCGCATACTTGTTGGCCAGATCCTGGCCTTTTTCTGGCTTGGACCAAGTAGTAATGCGGGACCACACTAAAACAGTTAATTAAACCTTGTTGCGATTAATATTTTAGAGAATAACGCCGGTTATATCTCGATTAGGTCTGGTATTTGCCTTCATCTGGCTCGTACTTTCGCATTTTTCGCATACTTCTTGGCCAGATCCTGGACTATTTATGGCTTGGACCACGTAGTAATGTGGTAACACACTGAAACAGCCAATTAAACCTGGGTCCGATTACTATTTTGGAGGATAACGCCGGTTATGTCTGGGGTAAGTCTGGTATTTGCCCTTATCTGGCTCGTACTTTCGCGTTTTCGCATAGTTGTTGGTCATATCCTGGGTTTCTTCAGGTTTGGATCCCGTAGTAATGTGGTTCCACACCGAAACGGTCAACTAAACCTGGCTGCGATTAATATTTTAGAGGATAACGCCGGTAATGTCTGGGTTAGGTCTGGTATTTTCACTCATCTGGCTCGTACTTTCGCATTTTTCGCATACTTGTTGGCCAGATCCTGGCCTTTTTCTGGCTTGGACCAAGTAGTAATGTGGGACCACACTAAAACAGTCAATTAAACCTGGTTGCGATTAATATTTTAGAGGATAACGCCGGTTATGTCTGGGTTAGGTCTGGTATTTGCCCTCATCTGGCTCGTACTTTCGCATTTTTCGCATACTTGTTGGCCAGATCCTGGGTTTGTTCAGGTTTGGATCCCGTAGTAATGTGGTTCCACACCGAAACGGTCTACTAAACCTGGCTGCGATTAATATTTTAGAGGATAACGCAGGTTATGTCTGGGTTAGGTCTGGTATTTGCCAGATCATTTCTGGTTTGGATCACGTAGTAACGCGGTACCACACCGAAACTGTCAATTAAACCTGGTTGCGATTACTATTTTGGAGGATAACGCCGGTTACGTCTGGGTTAGGTCTGGTATTTTCACTCATCTGGCTCGTACTTTCGCATTTTTCGCATACTTGTTGGCCAGATCCTGGCCTTTTTCTGGCTTGGACCAAGTAGTAATGTGGGACCACACTAAAACAGTCAATTAAACCTGGTTGCGATTAATATTTTAGAGGATAACGCCGGTTATGTCTCGGTTAGGTCTGGTATTTGCCCTCATCTGGCTCGTACTTTCGCATTTTTCGCATACTTGTTGGCCAGATCCTGGGCTTTTTCTGGTTTGGATCACGTAGTAATGTGGTACCACACTGAGACAGTCAGTAGAAGCTGGTTCCGATAAGTATTTTATAGGATAACGCTGGTTATGTCTGGGTTAGTTCTGGTATTTCCTATCATCTGACACATACCTTCGAGTTTTTCGCATACTTGTTGGCCAGATCCTGGGCTTTTTCTGGTTTGGATCACGTAGTAATGTGTTACCACACTGAAACAGTCAATTAAACCTGGTTGCGATTAATATTTTAGAGGATAACGCCGGTTATGTCTCGGGTAGGTCTGGGATTTGTCCACATCTGGCTCGTACTTTCGCATTTTTCGCATTCTTGTTGGCCGGATCCTGGCCTTTTTCTTGTTTGGATCACGCAGTAATGCGGTACCACACCGAAACAGGCAATTAAACCTGGTTGCGATTAATACTTTAGAGAATAACGCCGGTTATATCTCGATTAGGTCTGGTATTGGCCTTCATCTGGCTCGTACTTTCGCATTTTTCGCATACTTCTTGGCCAGATCCTGGACTATTTATGGCTTGGACCACGTAGTAATGTGGTAACACACTGAAACAGCCAATTAAACCTGGGTCCGATTACTATTTTGGAGGATAACGCCGGTTATGTCTGGGGTAAGTCTGGTATTTGCCCTTATCTGGCTCGTACTTTCGCGTTTTCGCATAGTTGTTGGTCAGATCCTGGGTTTCTTCAGGTTTGGATCCCGTAGTAATGTGGTTCCACACCGAAACGGTCAACTAAACCTGGCTGCGATTAATATTTTAGAGGATAACGACGGTTATGTCCCGGTAGAGGTCTGGTATTTGCCCTCATCAGGCTCGTACTTTCGCGTTTTCGCATAGTTGTTGGCCAGATCCTGGACTATTTATGGCTTGGACCACGTAGTAATGTGGTACCACACTGAAACAGTCAATTAAACCTGGGTCCGACTAATATTTTAGAGAATAACGCGGGTTATATCTCGGTTAGGTCTGGTATTTGCCCTTATCTGGGTCGTACTTTCGCATTTTTGGCATACTTTTTGGCCAGATCCTGGACTTTTTCTGGCTTGGACCACGTAGTAATGTGGTACCGCACTGAAACAGTCAATTAAACCTGGGTGCGATTAATATTTTAGAGGATAACGCCGGTTATGTCTCGGGTAGGTCTGGGATTTGTCCACATCTGGCTCGTACTTTCGCATTTTTCGCATTCTTGTTGGCCGGATCCTGGCCTTTTTCTGGCTTGGACCACGTAATAATGTGTTACCAAACCGAAACAGTCAATTAAATCAGGTTGCGAATAATATTTTAGAGGATAACGCTGGTTATGTCTGGGATAGTTCTGGTATTTGCAATCATCTGGCTCATTCATTCGCGTTTTTCGCATAGTTGTTGGCCAGATCCTGGGTTTTTTCTGGTTTGGATCCCGTAGTAATGTTGTTCCACACGGAAACAGTCAGTTAAACCTGGTTTCGATTAATATTTTAGAGAATAACGGCGGTTATATCTCGGTTAGGTCTGGTATTTGCCCTTATCTGGGTCGTACTTTTGCATTTTTGGCATACTTTTTGGCCAGATCCTGGACTTTTTTTGGCTTGGACCACGTAGTAATGTGGTACCGCACTGAAACAGTCAATTAAACCTGGTTGCGATTAATATTTTAGAGGATAACGCCGGTTATGTCTCGGGTAGGTCTGGGATTTGTCCATATCTGGGTCGTACTTTCGCATTTTTCGCATACTTGTTGGCCAGATCCTGGCCTTTTTCTGGCTTGGACCAAGTAGTAATGTGGGACCACACTAAAACAGTCAATTAAGCCTGGTTGCGATTAATATTTTAGTGGATAACGCCGGTTATGTCTGGGTTAGGTCTGGTATTTGCCCTCATCAGGCTCGTACTTTCGCATTTTTCGCATACTTGTTGGCCAGATCCTGGGTTTCTTCAGGTTTGGATCCCGTAGTAATGTGGTTCCACACCGAAACGGTCAACTAAACCTGGCTGCGATTAATATTTTAGAGGATAACGCCGGTAATGTCTGGGTTAGGTCTGGTATTTGTCCTCATCAGGCTCGTACTTTCGCGTTTTCGCATAGTTGTTGGCCAGCTCCTGGACTATTTATGGCTTGGACCACGTAGTAATGTGGTACCACACTGAAACAGTCAATTAAACCTGGGTCCGACTAATATTTTAGAGAATAACGCCGGTTATATCTCGGTTAGGTCTGGTATTTGCCCTTATCTGGCTCGTACTTTCGCATTTTTCGCATACTTGTTGGCCAGATCCTGGCCTTTTTCAGGCTTGCACCAAGTAGTAATGTGGGACCACACTAAAACAGTCAATTAAACCTGGTTGCGATTACGATTTTGGAGGATAACGCCGGTTACGTCTGGGTTAGGCCTGGTATTTGCACTCATCTGGCTCGTACTTTCGCATTTTTCGCATACTTGTTGGCCAGATCCTGGGTTTCTTCAGGTTTGGATCCCGTAGTAATGTGGTTCCACACCGAAACGGTCAACTAAACCTGGCTGCGATTAATATTTTAGAGGATAACGCCGGTAATGTCTGGGTTAGGTCTGGTATTTGTCCTCATCAGGCTCGTACTTTCGCGTTTTCGCATAGTTGTTGGCCAGCTCCTGGACTATTTATGGCTTGGACCACGTAGTAATGTGGTAGCTCACTGCAACAGCCAATTAAACCTGGGTCCGATTAATATTTTAGAGGATAACGCCGGTTATGTCTGGGTTAGGTCTGGTATTTGCCCTCATCTGGCTCGAACTCTCGCATTTTTCGCATACTTGTTGGCCAGATCCTGGCCTTTGTCTGGCTTGGAGCACGTAGTAAAGTGGTACCACACTGAAACAGTCAATTAAACCTGGGTCCGATTAATATTTTAGAGGATAACGCCGGTTATGTCTGGGGTAGGTCTGGTGTTTGCCCTCATCTGGCTCGTACTTTCGAGTTTTCGCGTTGTTGTTGGCCAGATCCTGGGATTTTTCTGGTTTGGATCACGTAGTAATGTGGTACCACACTGAAACAGTCAATTAAACCTGGTTGCGATTAATATTTTAGAGGGTAATGCCTGTTATGTCTCGGGTAGGTCTGGGATTTGTCCATATCTGGGTCGTACTTTCGCATTTTTCGCATACTTGTTGGCCAGATCCTGGCCTTTTTCTGGCTTGGACCAAGTAGTAATGTGGTACCACACTGAAACAGTCAGTAGAAGCTGGTTCCGATAAGTATTTTATAGGATAACGCTGGTTGTGTCTGGGTTAGTTCTGGTATTTGCTATCATCTGGCACATGCCTTCGAGTTTTTCGCATACTTGTTGGCCAGATCCTGGGCTTTTTCTGGTTTGGATCACGTAGTAATGTGGTACCACACTGAAACAGTCAATTAAACCTGGTTGCGATTAATATTTTAGAGGGTAATGCCTGTTATGTCTCGGGTAGGTCTGGTATTTGTCCATATCTGGGTCGTACTTTCGCATTTTTCGCATACTTGTTGGCCAGATCCTGGCCTTTTTCTGGCTTGGACCAAGTAGTAATGTGGGACCACACTAAAACAGTCAATTAAACCTAGTTGCGATTAATATTTTAGAGGATAACGCCGGTTATGTCTGGGTTAGGTCTGGTATTTGCCCTCATCTGGTCGTACTTTCGCACTTTTCGCATACTTCTTGGCCAGATCCTGGACTATTTATGGCTTGGACCACGTAGTAATGTGGTAACACTCTGAAACAGCCAATTAAACCTGGGTCCGATTAATATTTTAGAGGATAACGCCGGTTATGTCTGGGTTAGGTCTGGTATTTGCCCTCATCTGGCTCGTACTTTCGCATTTTTCGCATACTTGTTGGCCAGATCCTGGCTTTTTTCTGGTTTGGATCACGTAGTAACGCGGTACCACACCGAAACTGTCAATTAAACCTGGTTGCGATTACTATTTTGGAGGATAACGCCGGTTACGTCTGGGTTAGGCCTGGTATTTGCACTCATCTGGCTCGTACTTTCGCATTTTTCGCATACTTGTTGGCCAGATCCTGGGTTTCTTCAGGTTTGGATCCCGTAGTAATGTGGTTCCACACCGAAACGGTCAACTAAACCTGGCTGCGATTAATATTTTAGAGCATAACGCCGGTAATGTCTGGGTTAGGTCTGGTATTTGTCCTCATCAGGCTCGTACTTTCTCGTTTTCGCATAGTTGTTGGCCAGCTCCTGGACTATTTATGGCTTGGACCACGTAGTAATGTGGTAACACACTGCAACAGCCAATTAAACCTGGGTCCGATTAATATTTTAGAGGATAACGCCGGTTATGTCTGGGTTAGGTCTGGTATTTGCCCTCATCTGGCTCGTACTTTCGCATTTTTCGCATACTTGTTGGCCAGATCCTGGCTTTTTTCTGGTTTGGATCACGTAGTAACGCGGTACCACACCGAAACTGTCAATTAAACCTGGTTGCGATTACTATTTTGGAGGATAACGCCGGTTACGTCTGGGTTAGGCCTGGTATTTGCACTCATCTGGCTCGTACTTTCGCATTTTTCGCATACTTGTTGGCCAGATCCTGGGTTTCTTCAGGTTTGGATCCCGTAGTAATGTGGTTCCACACCGAAACGGTCAACTAAACCTGGCTGCGATTAATATTTTAGAGGATAACGCCGGTTATGTCTGGGTTAGGTCTGGTATTTGCCCTCATCTGGCTCGTACTTTCGCATTTTTCGCATACTTGTTGGCCAGATCCTGGCTTTTTTCTGGTTTGGATCACGTAGTAACGCGGTACCACACCGAAACAGTCAATTAAACCTGGTTGCGATAACTATTTTGGAGGATAACGCCGGTTATGTCTGGGGTAAGTCTGGTATTTGCCCTTATCTGGCTCGTACTTTCTCATTTTTCGCATACTTGTTGGCCAGATCCTGGCCTTTTTCTGGCTTGGACCACGTAGTAAAGTGGTACCACACTGAAACAGTCAATGACACCTGGGTCCGTTTAATATTTTAGAGGATAACGCCGGTTATGTCTGGGTTAGGTCTGGTATTTGCCCTCATCTGGTTCGAAATTTCGCATTTTTCGCATACTTGTTGGCCAGATCCTGGGTTTCTTCAGGTTTGGATCCCGTAGTAATGTGGTTCCACACCGAAACGGTCAACTAAACCTGGCTGCGATTAATATTTTAGAGGATAACGCCGGTTATGTCTGGGTTAGGTCTGGTATTTGCCCTAATCTGGCTCGTACTTTCGCATTTTTCGCATACTTGTTGGCCAGATCCTGGCTTTTTTCTGGTTTGGATCACGTAGTAATGTGGTACCACACTGAAACAGTCAGTAGAAGCTGGTTCCGATAAGTATTTTAGAGGATAACGCTGGTTATGTCTGGGTTAGTTCTGGTATTTGCCCCCATCTGGCATGTACATTCGCATTTTTCGCATACCTGTTGGCCAGATCCTGGCCATCTTCTGGCTTGGACCACGTAGTAAAGTGGTACCACACCGAAACATTCAATTAAACCAGGTTCCGATTTATATTTTAGAGGATAACGCCGCTTCTGTCTCGGTTAGGTCTGGGATTTGCCCACATCTGGCTCGTACTTTCGCATTTTTCGCATCCTTTTTGGCCAGATCCTGGCCTTTTTCTGGCTTGGACCACGTAGTAGTGTGGTACCAAACCGAAACAGTCAATTAAATCTGGTTGCGCATAATATTTTAGAGGATAACGCTGGTTATGTCTGGGATAGTTCTGGTATTTGCAATCATCTGGCTTGTACATTCGCGTTTTTCGCATAGTTGTTAGCCAGATCCTGGGTTTTTTCTGGTTTGGATCCCGTAGTAATGTGGTTCCACACGGAAACAGTCAGTTAAACCTGGTTGCGATTAATATTTTAGAGAATAACGCCGGTTATATCTCGATTAGGTCTGGTATTTGCCCTCATCTGGCTCGTACTTTCGCATTTTTCGCATACTTGTTGGCCAGATCCTGGACTATTTATGGCTTGGACCACGTAGTAAAGTGGTACCACACTGAAACAGTCAATTAAACCTGGGTCCGTTTAATATTTTAGAGGATAACGCCGGTTATGTCTGGGTTAGGTCTGGTATTTGCCCTCATCTGGCTCGAACTTTCGCATTTTTCGCATACTTGTTGGCCAGATCCTGGCCTTTGTCTGGCTTGGAGCACGTAGTAAAGTGGTACCACACTGAAACAGTCAATTAAACCTGGGTCCGATTAATATTTTAGAGGATAACGCCGGTTATGTCTGGGTTAGGTCTGGTTTTTGCCCACATCTGGCTCGTACTTTCGCATTTTTCGCATACTTGTTGGCCAGATCCTGGCTTTTTTCTGGTTTGGATCACGTAGTAACGCGGTACCACACCGAAACAGTCAATTAAACCTGGTTGCGATTACTATTTTGGAGGATAACGCCGGTTATGTCTGGGGTAGGTCTGGTGTTTGCCCTCATCTGGCTCGTACTTTCGAGTTTTCGCGTTCTTGTTGGCCAGATCCTGGGATTTTTCTGGTTTGGAACCCGTAGTAACGCGGTACCACACCGAAACAGTCATTTAAACCTGGTTGCGATTACTATTTTGGAGGATAACGCCGGTTATGTCTGGCTTCAGGTCTGGTATTTGCCCTTATCTGGCTCGTACTTTTGCGTTTTCGCATAGTTGTTGGACAGATCCTGGGCTTTTTCTGGTTTGGATCACGTAGTAATGTGGTACCACACTGAAACAGTCAATTAAACCTGGTTGCGATTAATATTTTAGAGGGTAATGCCTGTTATGTCTCGGGTAGGTCTAGGATTTGTCCACATCTGGCTCGTACTTTCGCATTTTTCGCATTCTTGTTGGCCGGATCCTGGCCTTTTTCTGGCTTGGACCAAGTAGTAATGTGGGACCACACTAAAACAGTCAATTAAACCTGGTTGCGATTACTATTTTGGAGGATAACGCCGGTTATGTCTGGGTTTGGTATGGTATTTGCCCTCATCTGGCTCGTACTTTCGCATTTTTCGCATACTTGTTGGCCAGATCCTGGCTTTTTCCTGGTTTGGATCACGTAGTAACGTGGTACCACACCGAAACTGTCAATTAAACCTGGTTGCGATTCCTATTTTGGAGGATAACGCCGGTTACGTCTGGGTTAGGTCTGGTATTTGCACTCATCTGGCTCGTACTTTCGCATTTTTCGCATACTTGTTGGTCAGATCCTGGGTTTCTTCAGGTTTGGATCCCGTAGTAATGTGGTTCCACACCGAAACGGTCAACTAAACCTGGCTGCGATTAATATTTTAGAGGATAACGCCGGTAATGTCTGGGTTAGGTCTGGTATTTTCACTCATCTGGCTCGTACTTTCGCATTTTTCGCATACTTGTTGGCCAGATCCTGGCCTTTTTCTGGCTTGGACCAAGTAGTAATGCGGGACCACACTAAAACAGTTAATTAAACCTGGTTGCGATTAATATTTTAGAGAATAACGCCGGTTATATCTCGATTAGGTCTGGTATTTGCCTTCATCTGGCTCGTACTTTCGCATTTTTCGCATACTTGTTGGCCAGATCCTGGCCTTTTTCTGGCTTGGACCACGTAGTAAAGTGGTACCACACTGAAACAGTCAATTAAACCTGGGTCCGTTTAATATTTGAGAGGATAACGCCGGTTATGTCTGGGTTAGGTCTGGTATTTGCCCTCATCTGGCTCGAACTTTCGCATTTTTCGCATACTTGTTGGCCAGATCCTGGCCTTTTTCTGGCTTGGACCAAGTAGTAATGCGGGACCACACTAAAACAGTTAATTAAACCTTGTTGCGATTAATATTTTAGAGAATAACGCCGGTTATATCTCGATTAGGTCTGGTATTTGCCTTCATCTGGCTCGTACTTTCGCATTTTTCGCATACTTCTTGGCCAGATCCTGGACTATTTATGGCTTGGACCACGTAGTAATGTGGTAACACACTGAAACAGCCAATTAAACCTGGGTCCGATTACTATTTTGGAGGATAACGCCGGTTATGTCTGGGGTAAGTCTGGTATTTGCCCTTATCTGGCTCGTACTTTCGCGTTTTCGCATAGTTGTTGGTCAGATCCTGGGTTTCTTCAGGTTTGGATCCCGTAGTAATGTGGTACCACACTGAAACAGTCAATTAAACCTGGGTCCGTTTAATATTTGAGAGGATAACGCCGGTTATGTCTGGGTTAGGTCTGGTATTTGCCCTCATCTGGCTCGTACTTTCGCATTTTTCGCATACTTGTTGGCCAGATCCTGGCCTTTTTCTGGCTTGGACCACGTAGTAAAGTGGTACCACACTGAAACAGTCAATTAAACCTGGGTCCGTTTAATATTTGAGAGGATAACGCCGGTTATATCTCGGTTAGGTCTGGTATTTGCCCTTATCTGGCTCGTACTTTCGCATTTTTCGCATACTTGTTGGCCAGATCCTGGCCTTTTTCTGGCTTGGACCACGTAGTAAAGTGGTACCACACTGAAACAGTCAATTAAACCTGGGTCCGTTTAATATTTGAGAGGATAACGCCGGTTATGTCTGGGTTAGGTCTGGTATTTGCCCTCATCTGGCTCGAACTTTCGCATTTTTCGCATACTTGTTGGCCAGATCCTGGCCTTTTTCTGGCTTGGACCAAGTAGTAATGCGGGACCACACTAAAACAGTTAATTAAACCTTGTTGCGATTAATATTTTAGAGAATAACGCCGGTTATATCTCGATTAGGTCTGGTATTTGCCTTCATCTGGCTCGTACTTTCGCATTTTTCGCATACTTCTTGGCCAGATCCTGGACTATTTATGGCTTGGACCACGTAGTAATGTGGTAACACACTGAAACAGCCAATTAAACCTGGGTCCGATTACTATTTTGGAGGATAACGCCGGTTATGTCTGGGGTAAGTCTGGTATTTGCCCTTATCTGGCTCGTACTTTCGCGTTTTCGCATAGTTGTTGGTCATATCCTGGGTTTCTTCAGGTTTGGATCCCGTAGTAATGTGGTTCCACACCGAAACGGTCAACTAAACCTGGCTGCGATTAATATTTTAGAGGATAACGCCGGTAATGTCTGGGTTAGGTCTGGTATTTGCCCTCATCTGGCTCGTACTTTCGCATTTTTCGCATACTTGTTGGCCAGATCCTGGGTTTGCTCAGGTTTGGATCCCGTAGTAATGTGGTTCCACACCGAAACGGTCTACTAAACCTGGCTGCGATTAATATTTTAGAGGATAACGCAGGTTATGTCTGGGTTAGGTCTGGTATTTGCCAGATCATTTCTGGTTTGGATCACGTAGTAACGCGGTACCACACCGAAACTGTCAATTAAACCTGGTTGCGATTACTATTTTGGAGGATAACGCCGGTTACGTCTGGGTTAGGTCTGGTATTTTCACTCATCTGGCTCGTACTTTCGCATTTTTCGCATACTTGTTGGCCAGATCCTGGCCTTTTTCTGGCTTGGACCAAGTAGTAATGTGGGACCACACTAAAACAGTCAATTAAACCTGGTTGCGATTAATATTTTAGAGGATAACGCCGGTTATGTCTCGGTTAGGTCTGGTATTTGCCCTCATCTGGCTCGTACTTTCGCATTTTTCGCATACTTGTTGGCCAGATCCTGGGCTTTTTCTGGTTTGGATCACGTAGTAATGTGGTACCACACTGAGACAGTCAGTAGAAGCTGGTTCCGATAAGTATTTTATAGGATAACGCTGGTTATGTCTGGGTTAGTTCTGGTATTTCCTATCATCTGACACATACCTTCGAGTTTTTCGCATACTTGTTGGCCAGATCCTGGGCTTTTTCTGGTTTGGATCGCGTAGTAATGTGTTACCACACTGAAACAGTCAATTAAACCTGGTTGCGATTAATATTTTAGAGGATAACGCCGGTTATGTCTCGGGTAGGTCTGGGATTTGTCCACATCTGGCTCGTACTTTCGCATTTTTCGCATTCTTGTTGGCCGGATCCTGGCCTTTTTCTTGTTTGGATCACGCAGTAATGCGGTACCACACCGAAACAGGCAATTAAACCTGGTTGCGATTAATACTTTAGAGAATAACGCCGGTTATATCTCGATTAGGTCTGGTATTGGCCTTCATCTGGCTCGTACTTTCGCATTTTTCGCATACTTCTTGGCCAGATCCTGGACTATTTATGGCTTGGACCACGTAGTAATGTGGTAACACACTGAAACAGCCAATTAAACCTGGGTCCGATTACTATTTTGGAGGATAACGCCGGTTATGTCTGGGGTAAGTCTGGTATTTGCCCTTATCTGGCTCGTACTTTCGCGTTTTCGCATAGTTGTTGGTCAGATCCTGGGTTTCTTCAGGTTTGGATCCCGTAGTAATGTGGTTCCACACCGAAACGGTCAACTAAACCTGGCTGCGATTAATATTTTAGAGGATAACGCCGGTAATGTCTGGGTTAGGTCTGGTATTTTCACTCATCTGGCTCGTACTTTCGCATTTTTCGCATACTTGTTGGCCAGATCCTGGCCTTTTTCTGGCTTGGACCAAGTAGTAATGTGGGACCACACTAAAACAGTCAATTAAACCTGGTTGCGATTAATATTTTAGAGGATAACGCCGGTTATGTCTGGGTTAGGTCTGGTATTTGCCCTCATCTGGCTCGTACTTTCGCATTTTTCGCATACTTGTTGGCCAGATCCTGGGTTTGTTCAGGTTTGGATCCCGTAGTAATGTGGTTCCACACCGAAACGGTCTACTAAACCTGGCTGCGATTAATATTTTAGAGGATGACGCAGGTTATGTCTGGGTTAGGTCTGGTATTTGCCAGATCATTTCTGGTTTGGATCACGTAGTAACGCGGTACCACACCGAAACTGTCAATTAAACCTGGTTGCGATTACTATTTTGGAGGATAACGCCGGTAATGTCTGGGTTAGGTCTGGTATTTTCACTCATCTGGCTCGTACTTTCGCATTTTTCGCATACTTGTTGGCCAGATCCTGGCCTTTTTCTGGCTTGGACCAAGTAGTAATGCGGGACCACACTAAAACAGTTAATTAAACCTGGTTGCGATTAATATTTTAGAGAATAACGCCGGTTATATCTCGATTAGGTCTGGTATTTGCCTTCATCTGGCTCGTACTTTCGCATTTTTCGCATACTTGTTGGCCAGATCCTGGCCTTTTTCTGGCTTGGACCACGTAGTAAAGTGGTACCACACTGAAACAGTCAATTAAACCTGGGTCCGTTTAATATTTGAGAGGATAACGCCGGTTATGTCTGGGTTAGGTCTGGTATTTGCCCTCATCTGGCTCGAACTTTCGCATTTTTCGCATACTTGTTGGCCAGATCCTGGCCTTTTTCTGGCTTGGACCAAGTAGTAATGCGGGACCACACTAAAACAGTTAATTAAACCTTGTTGCGATTAATATTTTAGAGAATAACGCCGGTTATATCTCGATTAGGTCTGGTATTTGCCTTCATCTGGCTCGTACTTTCGCATTTTTCGCATACTTCTTGGCCAGATCCTGGACTATTTATGGCTTGGACCACGTAGTAATGTGGTAACACACTGAAACAGCCAATTAAACCTGGGTCCGATTACTATTTTGGAGGATAACGCCGGTTATGTCTGGGGTAAGTCTGGTATTTGCCCTTATCTGGCTCGTACTTTCGCGTTTTCGCATAGTTGTTGGTCAGATCCTGGGTTTCTTCAGGTTTGGATCCCGTAGTAATGTGGTACCACACTGAAACAGTCAATTAAACCTGGGTCCGTTTAATATTTGAGAGGATAACGCCGGTTATGTCTGGGTTAGGTCTGGTATTTGCCCTCATCTGGCTCGTACTTTCGCATTTTTCGCATACTTGTTGGCCAGATCCTGGCCTTTTTCTGGCTTGGACCACGTAGTAAAGTGGTACCACACTGAAACAGTCAATTAAACCTGGGTCCGTTTAATATTTGAGAGGATAACGCCGGTTATATCTCGGTTAGGTCTGGTATTTGCCCTTATCTGGCTCGTACTTTCGCATTTTTCGCATACTTGTTGGCCAGATCCTGGCCTTTTTCTGGCTTGGACCACGTAGTAAAGTGGTACCACACTGAAACAGTCAATTAAACCTGGGTCCGTTTAATATTTGAGAGGATAACGCCGGTTATGTCTGGGTTAGGTCTGGTATTTGCCCTCATCTGGCTCGAACTTTCGCATTTTTCGCATACTTGTTGGCCAGATCCTGGCCTTTTTCTGGCTTGGACCAAGTAGTAATGCGGGACCACACTAAAACAGTTAATTAAACCTTGTTGCGATTAATATTTTAGAGAATAACGCCGGTTATATCTCGATTAGGTCTGGTATTTGCCTTCATCTGGCTCGTACTTTCGCATTTTTCGCATACTTCTTGGCCAGATCCTGGACTATTTATGGCTTGGACCACGTAGTAATGTGGTAACACACTGAAACAGCCAATTAAACCTGGGTCCGATTACTATTTTGGAGGATAACGCCGGTTATGTCTGGGGTAAGTCTGGTATTTGCCCTTATCTGGCTCGTACTTTCGCGTTTTCGCATAGTTGTTGGTCATATCCTGGGTTTCTTCAGGTTTGGATCCCGTAGTAATGTGGTTCCACACCGAAACGGTCAACTAAACCTGGCTGCGATTAATATTTTAGAGGATAACGCCGGTAATGTCTGGGTTAGGTCTGGTATTTGCCCTCATCTGGCTCGTACTTTCGCATTTTTCGCATACTTGTTGGCCAGATCCTGGGTTTGCTCAGGTTTGGATCCCGTAGTAATGTGGTTCCACACCGAAACGGTCTACTAAACCTGGCTGCGATTAATATTTTAGAGGATAACGCAGGTTATGTCTGGGTTAGGTCTGGTATTTGCCAGATCATTTCTGGTTTGGATCACGTAGTAACGCGGTACCACACCGAAACTGTCAATTAAACCTGGTTGCGATTACTATTTTGGAGGATAACGCCGGTTACGTCTGGGTTAGGTCTGGTATTTTCACTCATCTGGCTCGTACTTTCGCATTTTTCGCATACTTGTTGGCCAGATCCTGGCCTTTTTCTGGCTTGGACCAAGTAGTAATGTGGGACCACACTAAAACAGTCAATTAAACCTGGTTGCGATTAATATTTTAGAGGATAACGCCGGTTATGTCTCGGTTAGGTCTGGTATTTGCCCTCATCTGGCTCGTACTTTCGCATTTTTCGCATACTTGTTGGCCAGATCCTGGGCTTTTTCTGGTTTGGATCACGTAGTAATGTGGTACCACACTGAGACAGTCAGTAGAAGCTGGTTCCGATAAGTATTTTATAGGATAACGCTGGTTATGTCTGGGTTAGTTCTGGTATTTCCTATCATCTGACACATACCTTCGAGTTTTTCGCATACTTGTTGGCCAGATCCTGGGCTTTTTCTGGTTTGGATCGCGTAGTAATGTGTTACCACACTGAAACAGTCAATTAAACCTGGTTGCGATTAATATTTTAGAGGATAACGCCGGTTATGTCTCGGGTAGGTCTGGGATTTGTCCACATCTGGCTCGTACTTTCGCATTTTTCGCATTCTTGTTGGCCGGATCCTGGCCTTTTTCTTGTTTGGATCACGCAGTAATGCGGTACCACACCGAAACAGGCAATTAAACCTGGTTGCGATTAATACTTTAGAGAATAACGCCGGTTATATCTCGATTAGGTCTGGTATTGGCCTTCATCTGGCTCGTACTTTCGCATTTTTCGCATACTTCTTGGCCAGATCCTGGACTATTTATGGCTTGGACCACGTAGTAATGTGGTAACACACTGAAACAGCCAATTAAACCTGGGTCCGATTACTATTTTGGAGGATAACGCCGGTTATGTCTGGGGTAAGTCTGGTATTTGCCCTTATCTGGCTCGTACTTTCGCGTTTTCGCATAGTTGTTGGTCAGATCCTGGGTTTCTTCAGGTTTGGATCCCGTAGTAATGTGGTTCCACACCGAAACGGTCAACTAAACCTGGCTGCGATTAATATTTTAGAGGATAACGCCGGTAATGTCTGGGTTAGGTCTGGTATTTTCACTCATCTGGCTCGTACTTTCGCATTTTTCGCATACTTGTTGGCCAGATCCTGGCCTTTTTCTGGCTTGGACCAAGTAGTAATGTGGGACCACACTAAAACAGTCAATTAAACCTGGTTGCGATTAATATTTTAGAGGATAACGCCGGTTATGTCTGGGTTAGGTCTGGTATTTGCCCTCATCTGGCTCGTACTTTCGCATTTTTCGCATACTTGTTGGCCAGATCCTGGGTTTGTTCAGGTTTGGATCCCGTAGTAATGTGGTTCCACACCGAAACGGTCTACTAAACCTGGCTGCGATTAATATTTTAGAGGATGACGCAGGTTATGTCTGGGTTAGGTCTGGTATTTGCCAGATCATTTCTGGTTTGGATCACGTAGTAACGCGGTACCACACCGAAACTGTCAATTAAACCTGGTTGCGATTACTATTTTGGAGGATAACGCCGGTTACGTCTGGGTTAGGTCTGGTATTTTCACTCATCTGGCTCGTACTTTCGCATTTTTCGCATACTTGTTGGCCAGATCCTGGCCTTTTTCTGGCTTGGACCAAGTAGTAATGTGGGACCACACTAAAACAGTCAATTAAACCTGGTTGCGATTAATATTTTAGAGGATAACGCCGGTTATGTCTCGGTTAGGTCTGATATTTGCCCTCATCTGGCTCGTACTTTCGCATTTTTCGCATACTTGTTGGCCAGATCCTGGGCTTTTTCTGGTTTGGATCACGTAGTAATGTGGTACCACACTGAAACAGTCAGTAGAAGCTGGTTCCGATAAGTATTTTATAGGATAACGCTGGTTATGTCTGGGTTAGTTCTGGTATTTCCTATCATCTGACACATACCTTCGAGTTTTTCGCATACTTGTTGGCCAGATCCTGGGCTTTTTCTGGTTTGGATCACGTAGTAATGTGTTACCACACTGAAACAGTCAATTAAACCTGGTTGCGATTAATATTTTAGAGGATAACGCCGGTTATGTCTCGGGTAGGTCTGGGATTTGTCCACATCTGGCTCGTACTTTCGCATTTTTCGCATTCTTGTTGGCCGGATCCTGGCCTTTTTCTTGTTTGGATCACGCAGTAATGCGGTACCACACCGAAACAGGCAATTAAACCTGGTTGCGATTAATACTTTAGAGGATAACGCCGGTAATGTCTCTGGTAGGTCTGGGATTTGTCCACATCTGGCTCGTACTTTCGCATTTTTCGCTTTCTTTTTGGCCAGATCCTGGCCTTTTTCTGGCTTGGACCACGTAGTAGTGTGGTACCAAACCGAAACAGTCAATTAAATTTGGTTGCGAATAATATTTTAGAGGATAACGCTGGTTATGTCTAGGATAGTTCTGGTATTTGCAATCATCTGGCTCATACATTCGCGTTTTTCGCATAATTGTTGGCCAGATCCTGGGTTTTTTCTGGTTTGGATCCCGTAGTAATGTGGTTCCACACGGAAGCAGTCAGTTAAACCTGGTTGCGATTAATATTTTAGAGAATAACGCCGATTATATCTCGATTAGGTCTGGTATTTGCCCTCATCTGGCTCGTACTTTCGCATTTTTCACATACTTGTTGGCCAGATCCTGGCATTTTTCTGGTTTGGATCACGTAGTTACGCGGTACCACACCGAAACAGTCAATTAAACCTGGTTGCGATTACTATTTTGGAGGATAACGCCGGTCATGTCTGGGGTAAGTCTGGTATTTGCCCTTATCTGGCTCGTACTTTCGCGTTTTCGCATAGTTGTTGGTCAGATCCTGGGATTTTTCTGGTTTGGATCCCGTAGTAATGTGGTTCCACACTGAAACAGTCAATTAAAGCTGGTTGCGATTAATATTTTAGAGGATAACGCCGGTTATGTCTCGGTTAGGTCTGGTATTTGCCCTTATCTGGCTCGTACTTTCGCATTTTTCGCATACTTGTTGGCCAGATCCTGGCCTTTTTCTGGCTTGGACCACGTAGTAAAGTGGTACCACACTGAAACAGTCAATTAAACCTGGGTCCGATTAATATTTTAGAGGATAACGCCGGTTATGTCTGGGGTAGGTCTGGGATTTGTCCACATCTGGCTCGTACTTTCGCGTTTTTCGCATTCTTGTTGGCCGGATCCTGGCCTTTTTCTGGTTTGGATCACGTAGTAATGCTGTACCACACCGAAACAGGCAATTTAACCTGGTTGCGATTACTACTTTGGGGGATAACGCCGGTTACGTCTGGGTTAGGTCTGGTATTTTCACTCATCTGGCTCGTACTTTCGCATTTTTCGCATACTTGTTGGCCAGACCCTGGGTTTCTTCAGGTTTGGATCCCGTAGTAATGTGGTTCCACACCGAAACGGTCAACTAAACTTGGCTGCGATTAATATTTTAGAGGATAACGCAGGTTATGTCTGGGTAAGGTCTGGTATTTGCCAGATCATTTCTGGTTTGGATCACGCAGTAACGCGGTACCACACCGAAACAGTCAACTAAACTTGGCTGCGAATAATATTTTAGAGGATAACGCTGGTTATGTCTAGGATAGTTCTGGTATTTGCAATCATCTGGCTCATACATTCGCGTTTTTCGCATAGTTGTTGGCCAGATCCTGGGTTTTTTCTGGTTTGGATCCCGTAGTAATGTTGTTCCACACGGAAGCAGTCAGTTAAACCTGGTTGCAATTAATATTTTAGAGAATAACGCCGGTTATATCTCGATTAGGTCTGGTATTTGCCCTCATCTGGCACATACCTTCGAGTTTTTCGCATACTTGTTGGCCAGATCCTGGGATTTTTCTGGTTTGGATTCCGTAGTAACGCGGTACCACACCGAAACAATCAATTAAACCTAGTTGCGATTACTATTTTGGAGGATAACGACGGTTATATCTGGGGTAGGTCTGGTATTTGCCCTCATCTGGCTCGAACTTTCGCATTTTTCGCATACTTGTTGGTCAGATCCTGGGATTTTTCTGGTTTGGATCCCGTAGTAATGTGGTTCCGCACAGAAACAGTCAATTAAACCTGGTTGCGATTACTATTTTGGAGGATAACGCCGGTTATGTCTGGGTTAGGTCTGGTATTTGCCCTCATCTGGCTCGTACTTTCGCATTTTTCGCATACTTGTTGGCCAGATCCTGGCTTTTTTCTGGTTTGGATCACGTAGTAACGTGGTACCACACCGAAACTGTCAATTAAACCTGGTTGCGATTCCTATTTTGGAGGATAACGCCGGTTACGTCTGGGTTAGGTCTGGTATTTGCACTCATCTGGCTCGTACTTTCGCATTTTTCGCATACTTGTTGGTCAGATCCTGGGTTTCTTCAGGTTTGGATCCCGTAGTAATGTGGTTCCACACCGAAACGGTCAACTAAACCTGGCTGCGATTAATATTTTAGAGGATAACGCCGGTAATGTCTGGGTTAGGTCTGGTATTTTCACTCATCTGGCTCGTACTTTCGCATTTTTCGCATACTTGTTGGCCAGATCCTGGCCTTTTTCTGGCTTGGACCAAGTAGTTATGCGGGTCCACACTAAAACAGTTAATTAAACCTGGTTGCGATTAATATTTTAGAGAATAACGCCGGTTATATCTCGATTAGGTCTGGTATTTGCCTTCATCTGGCTCGTACTTTCGCACTTTTCGCATACTTCTTGGCCAGATCCTGGACTATTTATGGCTTGGACCACGTAGTAATGTGGTAACACACTGAAACAGCCAATTAAACCTGGGTCCGATTACTATTTTGGAGGATAACGCCGGTTATGTCTGGGGTAAGTCTGGTATTTGCCCTTATCTGGCTCGTGCTTTCGCGTTTTCGCATAGTTGTTGGTCAGATCCTGGGATTTTTCTGGTTTGGATCACGTAGTAACGTGGTACCACACCGAAACTGTCAATTAAACCTGGTTGCGATTCCTATTTTGGAGGATAACGCCGGTTACGTCTGGGTTAGGTCTGGTATTTGCACTCATCTGGCTCGTACTTTCGCATTTTTCGCATACTTGTTGGCCAGATCCTGGCCTTTTTCTGGCTTGGACCAAGTAGTAATGTGGGACCACACTAAAACAGTCAATTAAACCTGGGTCCGTTTAATATTTGAGAGGATAACGCCGGTTATGTCTGGGTTAGGTCTGGTATTTGCCCTCATCTGGCTCGAACTTTCGCATTTTTCGCATACTTGTTGGCCAGATCCTGGCCTTTTTCTGGCTTGGACCAAGTAGTAATGCGGGACCACACTAAAACAGTTAATTAAACCTGGTTGCGATTAATATTTTAGAGAATAACGCCGGTTATATCTCGATTAGGTCTGGTATTTGCCTTCATCTGGCTCGTACTTTCGCATTTTTCGCATACTTCTTGGCCAGATCCTGGACTATTTATGGCTTGGACCACGTAGTAATGTGGTAACACACTGAAACAGCCCATTAAACCTGGGTCCGATTACTATTTTGGAGCATAACGCCGGTTATGTCTCGGTTAGGTCTGGTATTTGCCCTTATCTGGCTCGTACTTTCGCATTTTTCGCATACTTGTTGGCCAGATCCTGGCCTTTTTCTGGCTTGGACCACGTAGTAAAGTGGTACCACACTGAAACAGTCAATTAAACCTGGGTCCGTTTAATATTTGAGAGGATAACGCCGGTTATGTCTGGGTTAGGTCTGGTATTTGCAATCATCTGGCTCATACATTCGCGTTTTTCGCATAGTTGTTGGCCAGATCCTGGGTTTTTTCTGGTTTGGATCCCGTAGTAATGTTGTACCACACGGAAGCAGTCAGTTAAACCTGGTTGCAATTAATATTTTAGAGAATAACGCCGGTTATATCTCGATTAGGTCTGGTATTTGCCCTCATCTGGCACATACCTTCGAGTTTTTCGCATACTTGTTGGCCAGATCCTGGGATTTTTCTGGTTTGGATTCCGTAGTAACGCGGTACCACACCGAAACAGTCAATTAAACCTAGTTGCGATTACTATTTTGGAGGATAACGACGGTTATATCTGGGGTAGGTCTGGTGTTTGCCCTCATCTGGCTCGAACTTTCGCATTTTTCGCATACTTGTTGGTCAGATCCTGGGATTTTTCTGGTTTGGATCCCGTAGTAATGTGGTTCCGCACAGAAACAGTCAATTAAACCTGGTTGCGATTACTATTTTGGAGGATAACGCCGGTTATGTCTGGGTTAGGTCTGGTATTTGCCCTCATCTGGCTCGTACTTTCGCATTTTTCGCATACTTGTTGGCCAGATCCTGGCTTTTTTCTGGTTTGGATCACGTAGTAACGTGGTACCACACCGAAACTGTCAATTAAACCTGGTTGCGATTCCTATTTTAGAGGATAACGCCGGTTACGTCTGGGTTAGGTCTGGTATTTGCACTCATCTGGCTCGTACTTTCGCATTTTTCGCATACTTGTTGGTCAGATCCTGGGTTTCTTCAGGTTTGGATCCCGTAGTAATGTGGTTCCACACCGAAACGGTCAACTAAACCTGGCTGCGATTAATATTTTAGAGGATAACGCCGGTAATGTCTGGGTTAGGTCTGGTATTTTCACTCATCTGGCTCGTACTTTCGCATTTTTCGCATACTTGTTGGCCAGATCCTGGCCTTTTTCTGGCTTGGACCAAGTAGTTATGCGGGTCCACACTAAAACAGTTAATTAAACCTGGTTGCGATTAATATTTTAGAGAATAACGCCGGTTATATCTCGATTAGGTCTGGTATTTGCCTTCATCTGGCTCGTACTTTCGCATTTTTCGCATACTTCTTGGCCAGATCCTGGACTATTTATGGCTTGGACCACGTAGTAATGTGGTAACACACTGAAACAGCCAATTAAACCTGGGTCCGATTACTATTTTGGAGGATAACGCCGGTTATGTCTGGGGTAAGTCTGGTATTTGCCCTTATCTGGCTCGTACTTTCGCGTTTTCGCATAGTTGTTGGTCAGATCCTGGGATTTTTCTGGTTTGGATCACGTAGTAACGAGGTACCACACCGAAGCTGTCAATTAAACCTGGTTGCGATTCCTATTTTGGAGGATAACGCCGGTTACGTCTGGGTTAGGTCTGGTATTTGCACTCATCTGGCTCGTACTTTCGCATTTTTCGCATACTTGTTGGCCAGATCCTGGCCTTTTTCTGGCTTGGACCAAGTAGTAATGTGGGACCACACTAAAACAGTCAATTAAACCTGGGTCCGTTTAATATTTGAGAGGATAACGCCGGTTATGTCTGGGTTAGGTCTGGTATTTGCCCTCATCTGGCTCGAACTTTCGCATTTTTCGCATACTTGTTGGCCAGATCCTGGCCTTTTTCTGGCTTGGACCAAGTAGTAATGCGGGACCACTCTAAAACAGTTAATTAAACCTGGTTGCGATTAATATTTTAGAGAATAACGCCGGTTATATCTCGATTAGGTCTGGTATTTGCCTTCATCTGGCTCGTACTTTCGCATTTTTCGCATACTTCTTGGCCAGATCCTGGACTATTTATGGCTTGGACCACGTAGTAATGTGGTAACACACTGAAACAGCCCATTAAACCTGGGTCCGATTACTATTTTGGAGGATAACGCCGGTTATGTCTCGGTTAGGTCTGGTATTTGCCCTTATCTGGCTCGTACTTTCGCATTTTTCGCATACTTGTTGGCCAGATCCTGGCCTTTTTCTGGCTTGGACCACGTAGTAAAGTGGTACCACACTGAAACAGTCAATTAAACCTGGGTCCGTTTAATATTTGAGAGGATAACGCCGGTTATGTCTGGGTTAGGTCTGGTATTTGCCCTCATCTGGCTCGAACTTACGCATTTTTCGCATACTTGTTGGCCAGATCCTGGCCTTTTTCTGGCTTGGACCAAGTAGTAATGCGGGACCACACTAAAACAGTTAATTAAACCTGGTTGCGATTAATATTTTAGAGAATAACGCCGGTTATATCTCGATTAGGTCTGGTATTTGCCTTCATCTGGCTCGTACTTTCGCATTTTTCGCATACTTCTTGGCCAGATCCTGGACTATTTATGGCTTGGACCACGTAGTAATGTGGTAACACACTGAAACAGCCAATTAAACCTGGTTCCGATTACTATTTTGGAGGATAACGCCGGTTATGTCTGGGGTAAGTCTGGTATTTGCCCTTATCTGGCTCGTACTTTCGCATTTTCGCATAGTTGTTGGTCAGATCCTGGGATTTTTCTGGTTTGGATCCCGTAGTAATGTGGTTCCACACTGAAACAGTCAATTAAAGCTGGTTGCGATTAATATTTTAGAGGATAACGCCGGTTATGTCTCGGTTAGGTCTGGTATTTGCCCTTATCTGGCTCGTACTTTCGCATTTTTCGCATACTTGTTGGCCAGATCCTGGCCTTTTTCTGGCTTGGACCACGTAGTAAAGTGGTACCACACTGAAACAGTCAATTAAACCTGGGTCCGTTTAATATTTGAGAGGATAACGACGGTTATGTCTGGGTTAGGTCTGGTATTTGCCCTCATCTGGCTCGAACTTTTGCATTTTTCGCATACTTGTTGGCCAGATCCTGGCCTTTTTCTGGCTTGGACCAAGTAGTAATGCGGGACCACACTAAAACAGTTAATTAAACCTTGTTGCGATTAATATTTTAGAGAATTATGCCGGTTATATCTCGATTAGGTCTGGTATTTGCCTTCATCTGGCTCGTACTTTCGCATTTTTCGCATACTTCTTGGCCAGATCCTGGACTATTTATGGCTTGGACCACGTAGTAATGTGGTAACACACTGAAACAGCCAATTAAACCTGGGTCCGATTACTATTTTGGAGGATAACGCCGGTTATGTCTGGGGTAAGTCTGGTATTTGCCCTTATCTGGCTCGTACTTTCGCGTTTTCGCATAGTTGTTGGTCAGATCCTGGGATTTTTCTGGTTTGGATCACGTAGTAACGTGGTACCACACCGAAGCTGTCAATTAAACCTGGTTGCGATTCCTATTTTGGAGGATAACGCCGGTTACGTCTGGGTTAGGTCTGGTATTTGCACTCATCTGGCTCGTACTTTCGCATTTTTCGCATACTTGTTGGTCAGATCCTGGGTTTCTTCAGGTTTGGATCCCGTAGTAATGTGGTTCCACACCGAAACGGTCAACTAAACCTGGCTGCGATTAATATTTTAGAGGATAACGCCGGTTATGTCTGGGTTAGGTCTGGTATTTGCCCTCATCTGGCTCGTACTTTCGCATTTTTCGCATACTTGTTGGCCAGATCCTGGGCTTTTTCTGGTTTGGATCACGTAGTAATGTGGTACCACACTGAAACAGTCAGTAGAAGCTGGTTCCGATAAGTATTTTATAGGATAACGCTGGTTATGTGTGGGTTAGTTCTGGTATTTCCTATCATCTGGCACATACCTTCGAGTTTTTCGCATACTTGTTGGCCAGATCCTGGGCTTTTTCTGGTTTGGATCACGTAGTAATGTGGTACCACACTGAAACTGTCAATTAAACCTGGGTCCGATTAATATTTTAGAGGATAACGCCGGTTATGTCTCGGGTAGGTCTGGGATTTGTCCACATCTGGCTCGTACTTTCGCGTTTTTCGCATTCTTGTTGGCCGGATCCTGGCCTTTTTCTGGTTTGGATCACGTAGTAATGCGGTTCCACACCGAAACGGTCAACTAAACCTGGTTGCGATTAATATTTTGGAGGATAACGCCGGTTACGTCTGGGTTAGGTCTGGTATTTTCACTCATCTGGCTCGTACTTTCGCATTTTTCGCATACTTGTTGGCCAGATCCTGGCCTTTTTCTGGCTTGGACCAAGTAGTAATGTGGGACCACACTAAAACAGTCAATTAAACCTGGGTCCGTTTAATATTTGAGAGGATAACGCCGGTAATGTCTGGGTTAGGTCTGGTATTTGCCCTCATCTGGCTCGAACTTTCGCATTTTTCGCATACTTGTTGGCCAGATCCTGGCCTTTTTCTGGCTTGGACCAAGTAGTAATGCGGGACCACACTAAAACAGTTAATTAAACCTGGTTGCGATTAATATTTTAGAGAATAACGCCGGTTATATCTCGATTAGGTCTGGTATTTGCCTTCATCTGGCTCGTACTTTCGCATTTTTCGCATACTTCTTGGCCAGATCCTGGACTATTTATGGCTTGGACCACGTAGTAATGTGGTAACACACTGAAACAGCCCATTAAACCTGGGTCCGATTACTATTTTGGAGGATAACGCCGGTTATGTCTCGGTTAGGTCTGGTATTTGCCCTTATCTGGCTCGTACTTTCGCATTTTTCGCATACTTGTTGGCCAGATCCTGGCCTTTCTCTGGCTTGGACCACGTAGTAAAGTGGTACCACACTGAAACAGTCAATTAAACCTGGGTCCGTTTAATATTTGAGATGATAACGCCGGTTATGTCTGGGTTAGGTCTGGTATTTGCCCTCATCTGGCTCGAACTTTCGCATTTTTCGCATACTTGTTGGCCAGATCCTGGCCTTTTTCTGGCTTGGACCAAGTAGTAATGCGGGACCACACTAAAACAGTTAATTAAACCTTGTTGCGATTAATATTTTAGAGAATAACGCCGGTTATATCTCGATTAGGTCTGGTATTTGCCTTCATCTGGCTCGTACTTTCGCATTTTTCGCATACTTCTTGGCCAGATCCTGGACTATTTATGGCTTGGACCACGTAGTAATGTGGTAACACACTGAAACAGCCAATTAAACCTGGGTCCGATTACTATTTTGGAGGATAACGCCGGTTATGTCTGGGGTAAGTCTGGTATTTGCCCTTATCTGGCTCGTACTTTCGCGTTTTCGCATAGTAGTTGGTCAGACCCTGGGATTTTTCTGGTTTGGATCACGTAGTAACGTGGTACCACACCGAAGCTGTCAATTAAACCTGGTTGCGATTCCTATTTTGGAGGATAACGCCGGTTACGTCTGGGTTAGGTCTGGTATTTGCACTCATCTGGCTCGTACTTTCGCATTTTTCGCATACTTGTTGGCCAGATCCTGGCCTTTTTCTGGCTTGGACAAAGTAGTAATGTGGGACCACACTAAAACAGTCAATTAAACCTGGTTGCGATTAATATTTTAGAGGATAACGCCGGTTATGTCTGGGTTAGGTCTGGTATTTGCCCTCATCTGGCTCGTACTTTCGCATTTTTCGCATACTTGTTGGCCAGATCCTGGGCTTTTTCTGGTTTGGATCACGTAGTAATGTGGTACCACACTGAAACAGTCAGTAGAAGCTGGTTCCGATAAGTATTTTATAGGATAATGCTGGTTATGTGTGGGTTAGTTCTGGTATTTCCTATCATCTGGCACATACCTTCGAGTTTTTCGCATACTTGTTGGCCAGATCCTGGGCTTTTTCTGGTTTGGATCACGTAGTAATGTGGTACCACACTGAAACTGTCAATTAAACCTGGGTCCGATTAATATTTTAGAGGATAACGCCGGTTATGTCTCGGGTAGGTCTGGGATTTGTCCACATCTGGCTCGTACTTTCGCGTTTTTCGCATTCTTGTTGGCCGGATCCTGGCCTTTTTCTGGTTTGGATCACGTAGTAATGCGGTACCACACCGAAACAGGCAATTAAACCTGGTTGCGATTACTACTTTGGGGGATAACGCCGGTTACGTCTGGGTTAGGTCTGGTATTTTCACTCATCTGGCTCGTACTTTCGCATTTTTCGCATACTTGTTGGCCAGACCCTGGGTTTCTTCAGGTTTGGATCCCGTAGTAATGTGGTTCCACACCGAAGCGGTCAACTAAACTTGGCTGCGATTAATATTTTAGAGGATAACGCAGGTTATGTCTGGGTCAGGTCTGGTATTTGCCAGATCATTTCTGGTTTGGATCACGCAGTAACGCGGTACCACACCGAAACTGTCAATTAAACCTGGTTGCGATTACTATTTTGGAGGATAACGCCGGTTACGTCTGGGTTAGGTCTGGTATTTTCACTCATCTGGCTCGTACTTTCGCATTTTTCGGATACTTGTTGGCCAGATCCTGGGTTTCTTCGGGTTTGGATCCCGTAGTAATGTGGTTCCACACCGAAACGGTCAACTAAACCTGGCTGCGATTAATATTTTAGAGGATAACGCCGGTAATGTCTGGGTTAGGTCTGGTATTTGCCCTCATCAGGCTCGTACTTTCACATTTTTCGCATACTTGTTGGCCAGATCCTGGCCTTTTTCTGGCTTGGACCAAGTAGTAATGTGGGACCACACTAAAACAGTCAATTAAACCTGGTTGCGATTAATATTTTAGAGGATAACGCCGGTTATGTCTGGGTTAGGTCTGGTATTTGCCCTCATCTGGCTCGTACTTTCGCATTTTTCGCATACTTGTTGGCCAGATCCTGGGCTTTTTCTGGTTTCGATCACGTAGTAATGTGGTACCACACTGAAACAGTCAGTAGAAGCTGGTTCCGATAAGTATTTTATAGGATAACGCTGGTTATGTCTGGGTTAGTTCTGGTATTTCCTATCATCTGGCACATACCTTCGAGTTTTTCGCATACTTGTTGGCCAGATCCTGGGCTTTTTCTGGTTTGGATCACGTAGTAATGTGTTACCACACTGAAACAGTCAATTAAACCTGGTTGCGATTAATATTTTAGAGGATAACGCCGGTTATGTCTCGGGTAGGTCTGGGATTTGTCCACATCTGGCTCGTACTTTCGCATTTTTCGCATTCTTGTTGGCCGGAACCTGGCCTTTTTCTTCTTTGGATCACGTAGTAATGCGGTACCACACCGAAACAGGCAATTAAATCTGGTTGCGATTAATATTTTAGAGGATAACGCCGGTAATGTCTCTGGTAGGTCTGGGATTTGTCCACATCTGGCTCGTACTTTCGCATTTTTCGCTTTCTTTTTGGCCAGATCCTGGCCTTTTTCTGGCTTGGACCACATAGTAGTGTGGTACCAAACCGAAACAGTCAATTAAATTTGGTTGCGAATAATATTTTAGAGGATAACGCTGGTTATGTCTAGGATAGTTCTGGTATTTGCAATCATCTGGCTCATACATTCGCGTTTTTCGCATAGTTGTTGGCCAGATCCTGGGTTTTTTCTGGTTTGGATCCCGTAGTAATGTTGTTCCACACGGAAGCAGTCAGTTAAACCTAGTTGCAATTAATATTTTAGAGAATAACGCCGGTTATATCTCGATTAGGTCTGGTATTTGCCCTCATCTGGCACATACCTTCGAGTTTTTCGCATACTTGTTGGCCAGATCCTGGCCTTTTTCTTGTTTGGATCCCGTAGTAATGCGGTACCACACCGAAACAGGCAATTAAACCTGGTTGCGATTACTATTTTGGAGAATAACGCCGGTTATGTCTGGGGTAGGTCTGGTATTTGCCCTCATCTGGCTCGTACCTTCGCATTTTTCGCATACTTGTTGGCCAGATCCTGGCCTTTTTCTTGTTTCGATCCCGTAGTAATGCGGTACCACACCGAAACAGGCAATTAATACAAGTTCCGATTAATATTTTAGAGGATAACGCCGGCTATGTCTCGGCTAGGTCTGGTATTCGCCCTCATCTGGCTCGTACTTTCGCATTTTTCGCATACTTGTTGGCCAGATCCTGGCCTTGCTCTGGTTTGGATCACGTAGTAACGCGGTACCACACCGAAACAGTCAATTAAACCGGGTTGCGATTACTATTTTGGAGGATAACGCCGGTTATGTCTGGGTTAGGTCTGGGATTTGCCCTCATCTGGCGCGTACTTTCGCGTTTTTCGCATAGTTGTTGGCCAGATCCTGGGTTTTTTCTGGTGTGGATCCCGTAGTAATGTGGTACCACACTGAAACAGTCAATAGAAGCTGGTTCCGATAAGTATTATAGAGGATAACGCTGGTTATGTCTGGGTTAGTTCTGGTATTTGCTATCATCAGGCACATACTTTCGCGTTTTTCGCATACTTGTTGGCCAGATCCTGGCCCTTTTCTGGTTTGGATCACGTAGTAATGTGGTACCACATTGAAGCAGTCAATGGAAGCTGGTTCCGCTTAGTAATTTAGAGGATAACGCTGGTTATGCCTGGGTTAGTTCTGGTATTTGCAATAATCTGGCTCATACTTTCGCATTTTTCGCATGCTTGTTGGCCAGATCCTGGCCTTTTTCTGGCTTTGACCACGTAGTAAAGTGGTACCACACTGAAACAGTCAATTAAACCGGGGTCCGATTAATATTTTAGAGGATAACGCCGGTTATGTCTGGGTTAGGTCTGGTATTTGCCCTCATCTGGCTCGTATTTTCGCATTTTTCGCATACTTGTTGGCCAGATCCTGGGCTTTTTCTGGTTTGGATCACGTAGTAATGTGGTACCACACTGAAACAGTCAGTAGAAGCTGGTTCCGATAAGTATTTTATAGGATAACGCTGGTTATGTCTGGGTTAGTTCTGGTATTTGCTATCATCTGGCACATTCCTTCGAGTTTTTCGCATACTTATTGGCCAGATCCTGGGCTTTTTCTGGTTTGGATCACGTAGTAATGTGGTACCACACTGAAATAGTCAATTAAACCTGGTTGCGATTAATATTTTAGAGTATAACGCCGGTTATGTCTCGGGTAGGTCTGGGATTTGTCCACATCTGGCTCGTACCTTAGCATTTTTCGCATTCTTGTAGGCCGGATCCTGGCATTTTCTGGTTTGGATCACGTAGTAATGCGGTACCACACCGAAACTGGCAATTAAACCTGGCTGCGATTAATATTTTGGAGGATAACGGCGGTTATGTCTGGGTTAGGTCTGGTATTTGCCCTCATCTGGCTCGTACTTTCGCATTTTTCGCATTCTTTTTGACCAGATCCCGGCCTTTTTCTGGCTTGGTCCACGTAGTGACGTGGTACCAAACCGAAACAGTCAATTAAACCTGGTTGCGAATAATATTTTAGAGGATAACGGTGGTTATGTCTGGGATAGTTCTGGTATTTGCAATCATCTGGCCCATACTTTCGCGTTTTTCGCATACTTGTTGGCCAGATCCTGGCCTTTTTCTGGTTTGGATCCCGTAGTGACGCGGTGCCACACCGAAACAGTCATTTAACCTGGTTGCGATAACTATTTTGGAGTATAACGCCGGTTATGTCTGGGTTAGGTCTGGTACTTGCCCTCATCTGGCTCGTGCTTTCCCATTTTTCGCATACTTCTTGGACAGATCCTGAGTTTTTTCTGGTTTGGATCCCGTAGTAATGTGGTACCACACTGAAACAGTCAATAAGAGCTGGTTCCGATTAGTTTTTTAGAGGATAACGCTGGTTATGTCTCGGATAGTTCTGGGATTTGTCCTCATCTGGCTCGTACTTTCGCGTTTTTCGCATACTTGTTTGCCAGATCCTGGCCTTTTTCTGGTTTGGATCACGTAGTAACGTGGTACCACACTGAAGCAGTCAATTAAACCTGTTTGCGATAAATATTTTAGAGGACAACGCCGGTTATGTCTCGGGTAGGTCTGGGATTTGTCCACATCTGGCTCGTACTTTCACATTTTTCGCATACTTGTAAGCCAGATCCTGGCCTTCTTCTGGCTTGGACCACGTAGTGAATTGGTACCACACCGAAACAGTAAATGAAACTGGTTGCGATTAATATTTTAGAGGATCACGCCGGTTATGTCTCGGTTAGTTCTGGTATTTGCAATCATCTGGCTCATACTTTCGCGTTCTTCGCACACTTTTTGGCCAGATCCTGGCCCTTTTCTGGTTTGGATCCCGTAGTAATGTGGTACCACACTGAAACAGTCAATATGAGCTGGTTCCGATTAGTTTTTTAGAGGATAACGCTGGTTATGTCTGGGTTAGTTCTGGTATTTGCTATCATCAGGCACATACTTTCGCGTTTTTCGCATACTTGTTGGCCAGATCCTGGCCCTTTTCTGGTTTGGATCACGTAGTAATGTGGTACCACATTGAAGCAGTCAATGGAAGCTGGTTCCGCTTAGTAATTTAGAGGATAACGCTGGTTATGCCTGGGTTAGTTCTGGTATTTGCAATAATCTGGCTCATACTTTCGCGTTTTTCGCATACTTGTTGGCCAGATCCTGGGCTATTCCTGATTTGGATCACGTAGTGAATTGGTACCACACCGAAACAGTAAATGAAACTGGTTGCGATTAATATTTTAGAGGATAACGCCGGTTATGTCTCTTGTAGGTCTGGTATTCGCCCTCATCTGGCTCGTACTTTTGCGTTTTTCGCATACTTGTTGGCCAGATCCTGGCCCTTTTCTGGTTTGGATCACGTAGTAATGTGGTACCACATTGAAGCAGTCAATTAAAGATGGTTGCGATTAATATTTTAGAGGATAACGCTGGTTATGTCTGGGATAGTTCTGGTATTTGCAATCATCTGGCACATACTTTCGCGATTTTCGCATACTTGTTGGCCAGATCCTGGGCTTTTTCTGGTTTGGATCACGTAGTAATGTGGTACCACACTGAAACAGACAATTAAACCTGGTTGTGATTAATATTTTAGAGGATAACGCCGGTTATGTCTCGGTTAGGTCTGGGATTTGCCCTCATCTGGCTCGTACTTTCGCGTTTTTCGCATAGTTGTTGGCCAGATCCTGGGTTTTTTCTGGTTTGGATCCCGTAGTAATGTGGTAGCACACAGAAACAGTCAATAGAAGCTGGTTCCGATAAGTATTTTAGAGGATAACGCTGGTTATGTCTGGGTTAGTTCTGGTATTTGCTATCATAAGGCACATATTTTCGCGTTTTTAGCATACTTGTTGGCCAGATCCTGGCCCTTTTCTGGTTTGGATCACGTAGTAATGTGGTACCACACTGAAACAGTCAGTAGAAGCTGGTTCCGATAAGTATTTTATAGGATAACGCTGGTTATGTCTGGGTTAGTTCTGGTATTTGCTATCATAAGGCACATATTTTCGCGTTTTTAGCATACTTGTTGGCCAGATCCTGGCCCTTTTCTGGTTTGGATCACGTAGTAATGTGGTACCACACTGAAACAGTCAGTAGAAGCTGGTTCCGATAAGTATTTTATAGGATAACGCTGGTTATGTCTGGGTTATTTCTGGTATTTGCTATCATCTGGCACATACCTTCGAGTTTTTCGCATACTTATTGGCCAGATTCTGGGCTTTTCCTGGTTTGGATCACGTAGTAATGTGGTACCACACTGAAATAGTCAATTAAAGCTGGTTGCGATTAATATTTTAGAGGATAACGCCGGTTATGTCTCGGTTAGGTCTGGGATTTGCACTCATCTGTCTCGTACATTCGCACTTTTCGCATAGTTGTTGGCCAGATCCTGGGCTTTTTCTGGCTTGGATCACGTAGTAATGTGGTCCCACACTGTCAATAAAAGCTGGTTCCGATTAGTATTTTAGAGGATAACGCCGGTTATGTCCAGGTTTGCTCTGGTATTGGCAATTATGTGTCTCATACTTTCGCGTTTTTCGCATACTTGTTGGGCAGATCCTGGGTATTTTCTGGTTTGGATCACGTAGTAATGGGGTAGCAGACTGAAACAGTCAATAAAAGCTGGTTCCGGTTAATAGTTTGGAGGATAACGCTGGTTATGTTTGGGTTAGTTCTGGTATTAGCAATCATCTGGCTCGTACTTTCGTATTTTTCGCATACTTGTTGGCCAGATCCTGGGCTTTTTCTGGCTTGGATCACGTAGTAATGTGGTCCCACACTGTCAATAAAAGCTGGTTCCGATTAGTATTTTAGAGGATAACGCCGGTTATGTCTAGGTTAGCTCTGGTATTTGCAATCATGTGGCTTATACTTTCGCGTTTTTCGCATACTTGTTGGCCAGATCCTGGCCACTCTCTGGTTTGGATCACGTAGTAACGCGGTACCACACCGAAACAGTCAATAGCAGCTGGTTCCGATAAGTATTTTACAGGATAACGCTGGTTATGTCTGGGTTAGTTCTGGTATTTGCTATCATCAGGCTCATACTTTAGCGTTTTTCGCATACTTGTTGGCCAGATTCTGGGCTTTTCCTGGTTTGGATCACGTAGTAATGTGGTACCACACTGAAACAGTCAATAGAAGCTGGTTCCGATAAGTATTTTACAGGATAACGCTGGTTATGTCTGGGTTAGTTCTGGTATTTGCTGTCATCAGGCTCATACTTTCGCGTTTTTCGCATATTTGTTGGCCAGATCGTGGGTTTTTTCTCGTTTCGATCCCGCAGTAATGTGGTACCAAACTGAAACAGTCAATAGAAGCTGGTTCCGATAAGTATTTTAGAGGATAACGCTGGTTATGTCTGGGTTAGTTCTGGTATTTGCTATCATCTGGCACATACTTTCGCGTTTTTCGCATACTTGTTGGCCAGATTCTGGGCTTTTCCTGGTTTGGATCACGTAGTAATGTGGTACCACACTGAAACGGTCAATAGAAGCTGGTTCCGATAAGTATTTGACAGGATAACGCTGGTTATGTCTGGGTTAGTTCTGGTATTTGCTATCATCAGGCTCATACTTTCGCGTTTTTCGCATACTTGTTGGCCAGATTCTGGGCTTTTCCTGGTTTGGATCACGTAGTAATGTGGTACCACACTGAAACATTCAATAGAAGCTGGTTCCGATAAGTATTATAGAGGATAACGCTGGTTATGTCTGAGTTAGTTCTGGTATTTGCTATCATCAGGCACATACTTTCGCGTTTTTCGCATACTTGTTGGCCAGATCCTGGCCCTTTTCTGGTTTGGATCACGTAGTAATGTGGTACCACACTGAAACAGTCAATAGAAGCTGGTTCCGATAAGTATTTTACAGGATAACGCTGGTTATGCCTGGGTTAGTTCTGGTATTTGCAATAATCTGGCTCATACTTTCGCGTTTTTCGCATACTTGTTGGCCAGATCCTGGGCTTTTTTCCTGGTTTGGATGACGTAGTAATGTGGTACCACACTGGAACAGACAATTAAACCTGGTTGCGATTAATACTTTAGAGGACAACGCCGGTTATGTCTCGGGTAGGTCTGGGATTTGTCCACATCTGGCTCGTACTGTCGCATTTTTCGCATTCTTATTGGCCAGATCCTGGCCTTCTTCTGGCTGGACCACGTAGTAAAGTGGTACCACACTGAAACAGTTAATTAAACCTGGTTACGGTTAATATTTTAGAGGATAACGCCGGTTATGTCTAGGTTTGCTCTGGTATTGGCAGTTATGTGTCTCATACTTTCGCGTTTTTCGCATACTTGTTGGGCAGATCCTGGGTTTTTTCTGGTTTGGATCACGTAGTAATGGGGTAGCACACTGAAACAGTCAATAAAAGCTGGTTCCGGTTAATAGTTTGGAGGATAACGCTGGTTATGTTTGGGTTAGTTCTGGTATTAGCAATCATCTGGCTCGTACTTTCGTATTTTTCGCATACTTGTTGGCCAGATCCTGGGCTTTTTCTGGCTTGGATCACGTAGTAATGTGGTCCCACACTGTCAATAAAAGCTAGGTCCGATTAGTATTTTAGAGGATAACGCCGGTTATGTCTAGGTTAGCTCTGGTATTTGCAATCATGTGGCTCATACTTTCGCGTTTTTCGCATACTTGTTGGCCAGATCCTGGCCACTCTCTGGTTTGGATCACGTAGTAACGCGGTACCACACCGAAACAGTCAATAGCAGCTGGTTCCGATAAGTATTTTACAGGATAACGCTGGTTATGTCTGGGTTAGTTCTGGTATTTGCTATCATCAGGCTCATACTTTCGCGTTTTTCGCATACTTGTTGGCCAGATTCTGGGCTTTTCCTGGTTTGGATCACGTAGTAATGTGGTACCACACTGAAACAGTCAATAGAAGCTGGTTCCGATAAGTATTTTACAGGATAACGCTGGTTATGTCTGGGTTAGTTCTGGTATTTGCTATCATCAGGCTCATACTTTCGCGTTTTTCGCATATTTGTTGGCCAGATCGTGGGTTTTTTCTCGTTTCGATCCCGCAGTAATGTGGTACCAAACTGAAACAGTCAATAGAAGCTGGTTCCGATAAGTATTTTAGAGGATAACGCTGGTTATGTCTGGGTTAGTTCTGGTATTTGCTATCATCTGGCACATACTTTCGCGTTTTTCGCATACTTGTTGGCCAGATTCTGGGCTTTTTTCCTGGTTTGGATCACGTAGTAATGTGGTACCACACTGGAAAAGACAATTAAACTTGGCTGCGATTAATACTTTAGAGGACAACGCCGGTTATGTCTCGGGTTGGTATGGTATTTGCCCTCATCTGGCTGGTACTTTCGCATTTTTCGCATTCTTTTTGACCAGATCATGGCCGTTTTCTGGTTTGGATCACGTAGTAATGTGGTACCACACTGAAACAGTCAATAGAAGCTGGTTCCGATAAGTATTTTACAGGATAACGCTGGTCATGTCTGGGTTAGTTCTGGTATTTGCAATAATCTGGCACATACTTTAGCGTTTTTCGCATACTTGTTGGCCAGATCCTGGGCTTTTTCTGGTTTGGATCACGTAGTAATGTGGTACCACACTGAAACAGACAATTAAACCTGGTTGCGATTATTATTTTAGAGGATAACGCCGGTTATGTCTCGGCTAGGTCTGGTATTCGCCCTCATCTCGCTCGTACTTTCGAATTTTTCGCATACTTGTTGGCCAGATCCTGGCCTTTTTCTGATTTGGATCACGTAGTAACGCGATACCACACCGAAACAGTCAATTAAACCTGGTTGCGATTACTATTTTGGAGGATAACGCCGGTTATGTCTGGGTTAGGTCTGGTACTTGCCCTCATCTGGCTCGTACTTTCCCATTTTTCGCATACTTCTGGGCCAGATCCTGAGTTTTTTCTGGTTTGGATCCCGTAATAATGTGGTACCACACTGAAACAGTCAATAGAAGCTGGTTCCGATAAGTATTATAGAGGATAATGCTGGTTATGCCTGGATTAGTTCTGGTATTTGCTATCATCAGGCACATACTTTCGCGTTTTTCGCATACTCGTTGGCCAGATCCTGGCCCTTTTCTGGTTTGGATCACGTAGTAATGTGGTACCACATTGAAGCAGTCAATAGAAGCTGGTTGCGATTAATATTTTAGAGGATAACGCCGGTTATGTCTCGGGTAGGTCTGGGATTTGTCCACATCTGGCTCGTACTTTCGCATTTTCGTATTCTTGTTGGCCATATCCTGGGCTTTTTCTGGCTTGGATCACGTAGTAATGTGGTCCCACACTGTCAATAAAAGCTGGTTCCGATTAGTATTTTAGAGAATAACGCGGGTTATGTCTGGGTTAGTTCTGGTGTTTGCAATCATGTGGCTCATACTTTCGCGTTTTTCGCATACTTGTTGGCCAGATCCTGGGTTTTTTTCTGGTTTGGATCCCGTAGTAATGCGGTACCACACCGAAACAGTCAATTAAAGCTGGTTGCGATTAATATTTTAGAGGATAACGCCGGTTATGTCTCGGGTATGTCTGGGATTTGTCCACATCTATCTCGTACTTTCCCATTTTTCGCATACTTGTTGGCCAGATCCTGGCCTTTTTCTGGATCGGATCACGTAGCAATGCGGTACCACACCGAAACAGTCAATTAAACCTGGTTGCGATTAATATTTTAGAGGATAACGCTGGTTATGTCTGGGTTAGTTCTGGTATTTGCTATCATCTGGCACATACTTTCGCGTTTTTCGCATACTTGTTGGCCAGATCCTGGGCTTTTTCTGGTTTGGATCAGGTAGTAATGTGGTACCACACTGAAACAGTCAATTAAACCTGGTTGCGATTAATATTTTAGAGGATAACGCCGGTTATGTCTCGGGTAGGTCTGGGATTTGTCCACATCTGGCTCGTACTTTCGCATTTTCGCATTCTTGTTGGCCATATCCTGGGCTTTTTCTGGCTTGGATCACGTAGTAACGTGGTCCCAAACTGTCAATAAAAGCTGGTTCCGATTAGTATTTTAGAGGATAACGCTGGTTATGTCTGGGTTAGTTCTGGTATTTGCAATCATGTGGCTCATACTTTCGCGTTTTTCGCATACTTGTTGGCCAGATCCTGGGTTTTTTTCTGGTTTGGATCCCGTAGTAATGCGGTACCACACCGAAACAGTCAATTAAACCGGGTTGCGATTACTATTTTGGAGGATAACGCCGGTTATGTCTGGGTTAGGTCTGGGATTTGCCCTCATCTGGCTCGTACTTTCGCGTTTTTCGCATAGTTGTTGGCCAGATCCTGGGTTTTTTCTGGTTTGGATCCCGTAGTAATGTGGTACCACACTGAAACAGTCAATAGAAGCTGCTTACGATAAGTATTATAGAGGATAACGCTGGTTATGTCTGGGTTAGTTCTGGTATTTGCTATCATCAGGCACATACTTTCGCGTTTTTCGCATACTTGTTGGCCAGATCCTGGCCCTTTTCTGGTTTGGATCACGTAGTAATGTGGTACCACATTGAAGCAGTCAATAGAAGCTGGTTCCGCTTAGTAATTTAGAGGATAACGCTGGTTATGCCTAGGTTAGTTCTGGTATTTGCAACAATCTGGCACATACTTCCGCGTTTTTCGCATACTTGTTGGCCAGATCCTGGGCTTTTTCTGGTTTGGATCAGGTAGTAATGTGGTACCACACTGAAACAGTCAATTAAACCTGGTTGCGATTAATATTTTAGAGGATAACGCCGGTAATGTCTCGGTTAGGTTTGGTATTTGCCCTCATCTGGCTCGTACTTTCGCATTTTTCCCGTACTTGTTGGCCAGATCCTGGTCTTCTTCTGGCTGGACCACGTAGTGAAGTGGTACCACACTGAAACAGTCAATTAGTTCTGGTTCCGATTAATATTTTAGATGATAACGCCAGTTATGTCTCGGTTAGGTATGTGATTTCCCCTCATCTGGCTCGTACTTTCCCATTTTTCGCATACTTGTTGGCCAGATCCTGGCCTTTTTCTGGCTTGGACCACGTAGTAATGTGGTACCACACCGAAATAGTCAATTAAACCTGGTTGCGAATAATATTTTAGAGGATAACGCTGGTTATGTCTGGGATAGTTCTGGTATTTGCAATCATTTGGCACATACTTTCGCGTTTTTCGCATACTTGTTGGCCAGATCCTGGGCTTTTTCTGGTTTGGATCACGTAGTAATGTGGTACCGCACCGAAACAGTCAATAGAAGCTAGTTCCGATAAGTATTTTAGAGGATAACGCTGGTTATGTCTGGGTTAGTTCTGGTATTTGCTATCATCAGGCACATACTTTCGCGTTTTTAGCATACTTGTTGGCCAGATCCTGGGATTTTTCTGGTTTGGATCCCGTAGTAATGTGGTTCCACACCGAAACAGTCAATTAAACCTGGTTGCGTTTAACATTTTAGAGGATAACGCCGGTAATGTCTCGGTTAGGTCTGGTATTTGCAATCATCTGGCTCATACTTTCGCGTTTTTCGCATAGTTGTTAGCCAGATCCTGGGATTTTTCTGGTTTGGATCACGTAGTAATGTGGTACCACACTGGAACAGACAATTGAACCTGGTTGCGATTAATACTTTAGAGGATAACGCTGGTTATGTCTGGGATAGTTCTGGTATTTGCAACCATCTGGCTCGTACCTTCGAGTTTTTCGCATACTTATTGGCCAGATCCTGGGCTTTTTCTGGTTTGGATCACGTAGTAATGTGGTACCACACTGAAATAGTCAATTAAACCTGGTTGCGATTAATATTTTAGAGTATAACGCCGGTTACGTCTCGGGTAGGTCTGGGATTTGTCCACATCTGGCTCGTACTTTCGCATTTTTCGCATTCTTGTAGGCCAGATCCTGGCCTTTTTCTGGTTTGGATCACGTAGTAATGCGGTACCACACCGAAACTGGCAATTAAACCTGGTTGCGATTAATATTTTAGAGGATAACGGCGGTTATGTCTGGGTTAGGTCTGGGTATTTGCCCTCATCTGGCTCGTACCTTCGCATTTTTCGCATTCTTTTTGACCAGATCCTGGCCTTTTTCTGGTTTGGATCACGTAGTAATGCGGTACCACACCGAAACTGGCAATTAAACCTGGTTGCGAATAATATTTTAGAGGATAACGGTGGTTATGTCTGGGATAGTTCTGGTATTTGCTATCATCTGGCACATACCTTCGAGTTTTTCGCATACTTATTGGCCAGATCCTGGGCTTTTTCTGGTTTGGATCACGTAGTAATGCGTTACCACACCGAAATAGTCAATGAAACCTGGTTGCGATTAATATTTTAGAGGATAACGGCGGTTATGTCTGGGTTAGGTCTGGGTATTTGCCCTCATCTGGCTCGTACCTTCGCATTTTTCGCATTCTTTTTGACCAGATCCTGGCCTTTTTCTGGTTTGGATCACGTAGTAATGCGGTACCACACCGAAACTGGCAATTAAACCTGGTTGCGAATAATATTTTAGAGGATAACGGTGGTTATGTCTGGGATAGTTCTGGTATTTGCTATCATCTGGCACATACCTTCGAGTTTTTCGCATACTTATTGGCCAGATCCTGGGCTTTTTCTGGTTTGGATCACGTAGTAATGTGGTACCACATTGAAGCAGTCAATAGAAGCTGGTTCCGCTTAGTAATTTACAGGATAACGCTGGTTATGCCTGGGTTAGTTCTGGTATTTGCTACCATCTGGCTCATACTTTCGCGTTTTTCGCATACCTGTTGGCCAGATCCTGGGCTTTTCCTGGTTTGGATCACGTAGTAATGTGGTACCACACTGGAACAGACAATTAAACCTGGTTGCGATTAATACTTTAGAGGATAACGCCGGTTATGTCTCGGGTAGGTCTGGGATTTGTCCACATCTGGCTCGTACTTTCGCATTTTTCGCATACTTGTTGGCCAGATCCTGGCCGTTTTCTGGCATGGACCACGTAGTAATGTGGCACCACACCGAAACGGTCAATTAAACCTGGTTGCGAATAATATTTTAGAGGATAACGCTTGTTATGTCTGGACAGTTCTGGTATTTGCAACCATCTTGCTCATACTTTCGTGTTTTTCGCATACTTGTTGGCCAGATCCTGGGCTTTTTCTGGTTTGGATCAGGTAGTAATGTGGTACCACACTGAAACAGTCAATTAAACCTGGTTGCGATTAATATTTTAGAGGATAACGCCGGTTATGTCTCGGTTAGGTCTGGGATTTGCCCTCATGTGGCTCGTACTTTCGCATTTTTCGCATACTTTATGGCCAGATCCCGGCCGTTTTCGGGCTTGAACCACGTAGTAATGTGGTACCACACCGAAACAGTCAATTAAACCTGGTTGCGAATAATATTTTAGAGGATAACGCTGCTTATGTCTGGGATAGTTCTGGTATTTGCAATCATCTGGCTCATACTTTCGCGTTTTTCGCATAGTTGTTGGCCAGATCCTGGGATTTTTCTGGTTTGGATCCCGTAGTAATGTGGTTCCACACCGAAACAGTCAATTAAACCTGGTTGCGATTAATATTTTAGAGGATAACGCCGGTAATGTCTCGGTTAGGTCTGGTATTTGCAATCATCTGGCTCATACTTTCGCGTTTTTCGCATAGTTGTTAGCCAGATCCTTGGATTTTTCTGGCTAGGACCACGTAGTAATGTGGTACCACACCGAAACAGTCAATTAAACCTGGTTGCGAATAATATTTTAGAGGATATCGCTGGTTATGTCTCGGTTAGGTCTGGGATTTGCCCTCATCTGGCTCGTACTTTCGCGTTTTTCGCATAGTTGTTGGCCAGATCCTGGGTTTTTTCTGGTTTGGATCCCGTAGTAATGTGGTAGCATACTGTAACAGTCAATAGAAGCTGGTTCCGATGAGTATTTTAGAGGATAACGCTGGTTATGTCTGGGTTAGTTCTGGTATTTCCTATCATCTGGCACATACCTTCGAGTTTTTCGCATACTTATTGGCCAGATCCTGGGCTTTTTCTGGTTTGGATCACGTAGTAATGTGGTACCACACTGGAACAGACAATTAAACCTGGTTGCGATTAATACTTTAGAGGATAACGCCGGTTATGTCTCGGGTAGGTCTGGGATTTGTCCACATCTGGCTCGTACTTTCGCATTTTTCGCATACTTATTGGCCAGATCCTGGGCTTTTTCTGGTTTGGATCACGTAGTAATGTGGTACCACACTGAAATAGTCAATTAAACCTGGTTGCGATTAATATTTTAGAGTATAACGCCGGTTATGTCTCGGGTAGGTCTGGGATTTGTCCACATCTGGCTCGTACTTTCGCATTTTTCGCATTCTTGTAGGCCGGATCCTGGCCTTTTTCTGGTTTGGATCACGTAGTAATGCGGTACCACACCGAAACTGGCAATTAAACCTGGTTGCGATTAATATTTTAGAGGATAACGGCGGTTATGTCTGGGTTAGGTCTGGGTATTTGCCCTCATCTGGCTCGTACCTTCGCATTTTTCGCATTCTTTTTGACCAGATCCTGGCCTTTTTCTGGTTTGGATCACGTAGTAATGCGGTACCACACCGAAACTGGCAATTAAACCTGGTTGCGAATAATATTTTAGAGGATAACGGTGGTTATGTCTGGGATAGTTCTGGTATTTGCTATCATCTGGCACATACCTTCGAGTTTTTCGCATACTTATTGGCCAGATCCTGGGCTTTTTCTGGTTTGGATCACGTAGTAATGTGGTACCACATTGAAGCAGTCAATAGAAGCTGGTTCCGCTTAGTAATTTACAGGATAACGCTGGTTATGCCTGGGTTAGTTCTGGTATTTGCAACCATCTGGCTCATACTTTCGCGTTTTTCGCATACCTGTTGGCCAGATCCTGGGCTTTTCCTGGTTTGGATCACGTAGTAATGTGGTACCACACTGGAACAGACAATTAAACCTGGTTGCGATTAATACTTTAGAGGATAACGCCGGTTATGTCTCGGGTAGGTCTGGGATTTGTCCACATCTGGCTCGTACTTTCGCATTTTTCGCATACTTGTTGGCCAGATCCTGGCCGTTTTCTGGCATGGACCACGTAGTAATGTGGTACCACACCGAAACGGTCAATTAAACCTGGTTGCGAATAATATTTTAGAGGATAACGCTTGTTATGTCTGGACAGTTCTGGTATTTGCAACCATCTTGCTCATACTTTCGTGTTTTTCGCATAGTTGTTGGCCAGATCCTGGGATTTTTCTGGTTTGGATCCCGTAGTAATGTGGTTCCACACCGAAACAGTCAATTAATCCTGGTTGCGATTAATATTTTAGAGGATAACGCCGGTTATGTCTGGGTTAGGTCTGGTATTTGCCCTCATCAGGCCCGTCCTTTCTCGTTTTTCGCATAGTTGTTGGCCAGATCGTGGGTTTTTTCTCGTTTGGATCCCGCAGTAATGTGGTACCAAACTGAAACAGTCAATAGAAGCTGGTTCCGATAAGTATTTTAGAGGATAACGCTGGTTATGTCTGGGTTAGTTCTGGTATTTGCTATCATCTGGCACATACTTTCGAGTTTTTCGCATACTTGTTGGCCAGATCCTGGGCTTTTTCTGGTTTGGATCAGGTAGTAATGTGGTACCACACTGAAACAGTCAATTAAACCTGGTTGCGATTAATATTTTAGAGGATAACGCCGGTTATGTCTCGGTTAGGTCTGGGATTTGCACTCATCTGTCTCGTACATTCGCACTTATCGCGTAGTTGCTGGCCAGATCCTGGGCTTTTTCTGGCTTGGATCACGTAGTAATGTGGTCCCACACTGTCAATAAAAGCTGGTTCCGATTAGTATTTTAGAGGATAACGCCGGTTATGTCTAGGTTAGGTCTGGTATTGGCAATTATGTGGCTCATACTTTCGCGTTTTTCGCATACTTGTTGGGCAGATCCTGGGTTTTTTCTGGTTTGGATCACGTAGTAATGTGGCAGCACACTGAAACAGTCAATAAAAGCAGGTTCCGGTTAATAGTTTGGAGGATAACCCTGGTTATGTTTGGGTTAGTTCTGGTATTAGCAATCATCTGGCTCGTACTTTCGTATTTTTCGCATACTTGTTGGCCAGATCCAGGGCTTTCTCTGGCTTGGATCACGTAGTAATGTGGTCCCACACTGTCAATAAAAGCTGGTTCCGATTAGTATTTTAGAGGATAACGCTGGTTATGTCTGGGTTAGTTCTGGTATTTCCTATCATCTGGCACATACTTTCGCGTTTTTCGCATACTTGTTGGCCAGATTCTGGGCTTTTCCTGGTATGGATCGCGTAGTAATGTGGTACCACACTGAAACAGTCAATAGAAGCTGGTTCCGATAAGTATTTTACAGGATAACGCTGGTTATGTCTGGGTTAGTTCTGGTATTTGCTATCATCAGGCTCATACTTTCGCGTTTTTCGCATACTTGTTGGCCAGATTCTGGGCTTTTCCTGGTTTGGATCACGTAGTGATGTGGTACCACACTGACACAGTCAATAGAAGCTGGTTCCGATAAGTATTTTACAGGATAACGCTGGTTATGTCTGGGTTAGTTCTGGTATTTGCAATAATCTGGCTCATACTTTCGCGTTTTTCGCGTACTTGTTGGCCAGATCCTGGGCTTTTCCTGGTTTGGATCACGTAGTAATGTGGTACCACACTGGAACAGACAATTAAACCGGGTAGCGATTACTATTTTGGAGGATAGCGCCGGTTATGTCTGGGTTAGGTCTGAGATTTGCCCTCATCTGGCACGTACTCTCGCGTTTTTCGCATATTTGTTGGCCAGAGAGTGGGTTTTTTCTGGCTTGGATCCCGTAGTAATGTGGTACCACACTGATACAGTCAATAGAAGCTGGTTCCGATAAGTATTTTACAGGATAACGCTGGTTATGTCTGGGTTAGTTCTGGTATTTGCTATCATCTGGCTCATACTTTCGCGTTTTTCGCATACTTGTTGGCCAGATTCTGGGCTTTTCCTGGTTTGGATCACGTAGTAATGTGGTACCACACTGGAACAGACAATTAAACCTGGTTGCGATTAATACTTTAGAGGATAACGCCGGTAATGTCTCGGTTAGGTCTGGTATTTGCCCTCATCTGGCTCGTACTTTCGCATTTTTCGCATACTTGTTGGCTAGATCCTGGCCTTTTTCTGGCTGGACCACGTAGTGAAGTGGTACCACACTGAAACAGTCAATTAAACCTGGTTACGATTAATATTTTAGAGGATAACGCCGGTTATGTCTCGGTTAGGTCTGGGATTTGCCCTCATCTGGCTCTTACTTTCGCATTTTTCGCATAGTTGTTTGCCAGATCCTGGCCTTCTTCTGGCTTGGACCACGTAGTACAGTGGTACCACACTGAAACAGTCAATTAGTTCTGGTTCCGATTAATATTTTAGATGATAACGCCAGTTATGTCTCGGTTAGGTATGTGATTTCCCCACATCTGGCTCGTACTTTCCCATTTTTCGCATACTTGTTGGCCAGATCCTGGGCTTTTCCTGGTTTGGATCACGTAGCAATGTGGTACCACACTGGAACAGACAATTAGACCTGGTTGCGATTAATACTTTAGAGGATAGCGCCGGTTATGTCTCGGTTAGGTCTGGGATTTGCCCTCATCTGGCTCGTACTTTCGCATTTTTCACATACTTTTTGGCCAGATTCTGGCCGTTTTCTGGCTTGGACCACGTAGTAATGTGGTACCACACCGAAACAGTCAATTAAACCTGGTTGCGAATAATATTTTAGAGGATAACGCAGGTTATGTCTGGGATAGTTCTGGTATTTGCAATCATCTGGCGCATACTTTCGCGTTTTTCGCATAGTTGTTGGCCAGATCCTGGGATTTTTCTGGTTTGGATGCCGTAGTAATGTGGTTCCACACCGAAACAGTCAATTAAACCTGGTTGCGATTAATATTTTAGAGGATAACGCCGGTAATGTCTCGGTTAGTTCTGGTAGTTGCCCTCATCTGGCTCGTACTTTCGCATTTTTCGCATACTTGTTGGCCAGATCCTGGCCTTCTTCTGGCTGGACCACGTAGTAAAGTGGTACCACACTGAAACAGTCAATTAAACCTGGTTGCGATTAATATTTTAGAGGATAACGCCGGTTATGTCTCGGTTAGGTCTGGGATTTGCCCTCATCTGGCTCGTACTTTCGCATTTTTCGCATACATTTCGGCCAGATCCTGGCCGTTTTCTGGCTTGGATCACGTAGTAATGTGGTCCCACACTGTCAATAAAAGCTGGTTCCGATTAGCATTTTAGAGGATAACGCCGGTTATTTCTAGGTTAGCTCTGGTATTTGCAATCATGTGGCTCATACTTTCGCGTTTTTCGCATACTTGTTGGGCAGATCCTGGGTTTTTTCTGGTTTGGTTCACGTAGTAATGTGGTACCACACTGAAACAGTCAATAAAAGCTGGTTCCGATTAATAGTTTGGAGGATAACGCTGGTTACGTTTGGGTTAGTTCTGGTATTAGCAATCATCTGGCTCGTACTTTCATATTTTTCGCCAACTTGTTGGCCAGTTCCTGGGCTTTTTCTGATTTGGATCACGTAGCAATGCGATACCACACCGAAACAGTCAATAATAGCTTGTTCCGAATAGTACTTTAGAGGATAACGCTGGTTATGTCTGGGTTAGTTCTGTAATTTGCAATCATCTGGCTCATACTTTCACGTTTTTCGCATACTTGTTGGCCAGATCCTGGCCTTTTTCTGGCTTGGACCACGTAGTAATGTGGTACCACACCGAAACAGTCAATTAACCCCGGTTCCGAATAATATTTTAGAGGATAACGCTGGTTATGTCTGGGATAGTTCTGGTATTTGCAATCATCAGGCACATACTTTCGCGGTTTTCGCATACTTGTTGGCCAGATCCTGGGCTTCTTCTGGTTTGGGTCACGTAGTAATGTGGTACCACACTGAAACAGACAATTAAACCTGGTTGCGATTAATATTTTGGAGGATAACGCTGGTTATGTTTGGGTTAGTTCTGGTATTTGCAATCATCAGGCACATACTTTCGCATTTTTCGCATACTTGTTGGCCAGATCCTGGCCTTTTTCTGGCTTGGACCACGTAGTAATGTGGTACCACACCGAAACAGTCAATTAACCCCGGTTCCGAATAATATTTTAGAGGATAACGCTGGTTATGTCTGGGATAGTTCTGGTATTTGCAATCATCAGGCACATACTTTCGCGGTTTTCGCATACTTGTTGGCCAGATCCTGGGTTTTTCTCTGGTTTGGATCCCGTAGTAATGCGGTACCACACCGAAACAGTCAATTAAAGCTGGTTGCGATTAATATTTTAGAGGATAACGCCGGTTATGTCTCGGGTATGTCTGGGATTTGTCCACATCTATCTCGTACTTTCCCATTTTTCGCATACTTGTTGGCCAGATCCTGGCCTTTTTCAGGATCGGATCACGTAGCAATGCGGTACCACACCGAAACAGTCAATTAAACCTGGTTCCGATTAGTATTTTAGAGGATAACGCCGGTTATGTCTAGGTTAGGTCTGGTATTGGCAATTATGTGGCTCATACTTTCGCGTTTTTCGCATACTTGTTGGGCAGATCCTGGGTTTTTTCTGGTTTGGATCACGTAGTAATGTGGCAGCACACTGAAACAGTCAATAAAAGCAGGTTCCGGTTAATAGTTTGGAGGATAACCCTGGTTATGTTTGGGTTAGTTCTGGTATTAGCAATCATCTGGCTCGTACTTTCGTATTTTTCGCATACTTGTTGGCCAGATCCAGGGCTTTCTCTGGCTTGGATCACGTAGTAATGTGGTCCCACACTGTCAATAAAAGCTGGTTCCGATTAGTATTTTAGAGGATAACGCTGGTTATGTCTGGGTTAGTTCTGGTATTTCCTATCATCTGGCACATACTTTCGCGTTTTTCGCATACTTGTTGGCCAGATTCTGGGCTTTTCCTGGTATGGATCGCGTAGTAATGTGGTACCACACTGAAACAGTCAATAGAAGCTGGTTCCGATAAGTATTTTACAGGATAACGCTGGTTATGTCTGGGTTAGTTCTGGTATTTGCTATCATCAGGCTCATACTTTCGCGTTTTTCGCATACTTGTTGGCCAGATTCTGGGCTTTTCCTGGTTTGGATCACGTAGTGATGTGGTACCACACTGACACAGTCAATAGAAGCTGGTTCCGATAAGTATTTTACAGGATAACGCTGGTTATGTCTGGGTTAGTTCTGGTATTTGCAATAATCTGGCTCATACTTTCGCGTTTTTCGCGTACTTGTTGGCCAGATCCTGGGCTTTTCCTGGTTTGGATCACGTAGTAATGTGGTACCACACTGGAACAGACAATTAAACCGGGTAGCGATTACTATTTTGGAGGATAGCGCCGGTTATGTCTGGGTTAGGTCTGAGATTTGCCCTCATCTGGCACGTACTCTCGCGTTTTTCGCATATTTGTTGGCCAGAGAGTGGGTTTTTTCTGGCTTGGATCCCGTAGTAATGTGGTACCACACTGATACAGTCAATAGAAGCTGGTTCCGATAAGTATTTTACAGGATAACGCTGGTTATGTCTGGGTTAGTTCTGGTATTTGCTATCATCTGGCTCATACTTTCGCGTTTTTCGCATACTTGTTGGCCAGATTCTGGGCTTTTCCTGGTTTGGATCACGTAGTAATGTGGTACCACACTGGAACAGACAATTAAACCTGGTTGCGATTAATACTTTAGAGGATAACGCCGGTAATGTCTCGGTTAGGTCTGGTATTTGCCCTCATCTGGCTCGTACTTTCGCATTTTTCGCATACTTGTTGGCTAGATCCTGGCCTTTTTCTGGCTGGACCACGTAGTGAAGTGGTACCACACTGAAACAGTCAATTAAACCTGGTTACGATTAATATTTTAGAGGATAACGCCGGTTATGTCTCGGTTAGGTCTGGGATTTGCCCTCATCTGGCTCTTACTTTCGCATTTTTCGCATAGTTGTTTGCCAGATCCTGGCCTTCTTCTGGCTTGGACCACGTAGTACAGTGGTACCACACTGAAACAGTCAATTAGTTCTGGTTCCGATTAATATTTTAGATGATAACGCCAGTTATGTCTCGGTTAGGTATGTGATTTCCCCACATCTGGCTCGTACTTTCCCATTTTTCGCATACTTGTTGGCCAGATCCTGGGCTTTTCCTGGTTTGGATCACGTAGCAATGTGGTACCACACTGGAACAGACAATTAGACCTGGTTGCGATTAATACTTTAGAGGATAGCGCCGGTTATGTCTCGGTTAGGTCTGGGATTTGCCCTCATCTGGCTCGTACTTTCGCATTTTTCACATACTTTTTGGCCAGATTCTGGCCGTTTTCTGGCTTGGACCACGTAGTAATGTGGTACCACACCGAAACAGTCAATTAAACCTGGTTGCGAATAATATTTTAGAGGATAACGCAGGTTATGTCTGGGATAGTTCTGGTATTTGCAATCATCTGGCGCATACTTTCGCGTTTTTCGCATAGTTGTTGGCCAGATCCTGGGATTTTTCTGGTTTGGATGCCGTAGTAATGTGGTTCCACACCGAAACAGTCAATTAAACCTGGTTGCGATTAATATTTTAGAGGATAACGCCGGTAATGTCTCGGTTAGTTCTGGTAGTTGCCCTCATCTGGCTCGTACTTTCGCATTTTTCGCATACTTGTTGGCCAGATCCTGGCCTTCTTCTGGCTGGACCACGTAGTAAAGTGGTACCACACTGAAACAGTCAATTAAACCTGGTTGCGATTAATATTTTAGAGGATAACGCCGGTTATGTCTCGGTTAGGTCTGGGATTTGCCCTCATCTGGCTCGTACTTTCGCATTTTTCGCATACATTTCGGCCAGATCCTGGCCGTTTTCTGGCTTGGATCACGTAGTAATGTGGTCCCACACTGTCAATAAAAGCTGGTTCCGATTAGCATTTTAGAGGATAACGCCGGTTATTTCTAGGTTAGCTCTGGTATTTGCAATCATGTGGCTCATACTTTCGCGTTTTTCGCATACTTGTTGGGCAGATCCTGGGTTTTTTCTGGTTTGGTTCACGTAGTAATGTGGTACCACACTGAAACAGTCAATAAAAGCTGGTTCCGATTAATAGTTTGGAGGATAACGCTGGTTACGTTTGGGTTAGTTCTGGTATTAGCAATCATCTGGCTCGTACTTTCATATTTTTCGCCAACTTGTTGGCCAGTTCCTGGGCTTTTTCTGATTTGGATCACGTAGCAATGCGATACCACACCGAAACAGTCAATAATAGCTTGTTCCGAATAGTACTTTAGAGGATAACGCTGGTTATGTCTGGGTTAGTTCTGTAATTTGCAATCATCTGGCTCATACTTTCACGTTTTTCGCATACTTGTTGGCCAGATCCTGGCCTTTTTCTGGCTTGGACCACGTAGTAATGTGGTACCACACCGAAACAGTCAATTAACCCCGGTTCCGAATAATATTTTAGAGGATAACGCTGGTTATGTCTGGGATAGTTCTGGTATTTGCAATCATCAGGCACATACTTTCGCGGTTTTCGCATACTTGTTGGCCAGATCCTGGGCTTCTTCTGGTTTGGGTCACGTAGTAATGTGGTACCACACTGAAACAGACAATTAAACCTGGTTGCGATTAATATTTTGGAGGATAACGCTGGTTATGTTTGGGTTAGTTCTGGTATTTGCAATCATCAGGCACATACTTTCGCATTTTTCGCATACTTGTTGGCCAGATCCTGGCCTTTTTCTGGCTTGGACCACGTAGTAATGTGGTACCACACCGAAACAGTCAATTAACCCCGGTTCCGAATAATATTTTAGAGGATAACGCTGGTTATGTCTGGGATAGTTCTGGTATTTGCAATCATCAGGCACATACTTTCACGGTTTTCGCATACTTGTTGGCCAGATCCTGGGTTTTTTTCTGGTTTGGATCCCGTAGTAATGCGGTACCACACCGAAACAGTCAATTAAAGCTGGTTGCGATTAATATTTTAGAGGATAACGCCGGTTATGTCTCGGGTATGTCTGGGATTTGTCCACATCTATCTCGTACTTTCCCATTTTTCGCATACTTGTTGGCCAGATCCTGGCCTTTTTCAGGATCGGATCACGTAGCAATGCGGTACCACACCGAAACAGTCAATTAAACCTGGTTGCGATTAATATTTTAGAGGATAACGCCGGTAATGTCTCGGTTAGTTCTGGTAGTTGCCCTCATCTGGCTCGTACTTTCGCATTTTTCGCATACTTGTTGGCCAGATCCTGGCCTTCTTCTGGCTGGACCACGTAGTAAAGTGGTACCACACTGAAACAGTCAATTAAACCTGGTTGCGATTAATATTTTAGAGGATAACGCCGGTTATGTCTCGGTTAGGTCTGGGATTTGCCCTCATCTGGCTCGTACTTTCGCATTTTTCGCATACATTTCGGCCAGATCCTGGCCGTTTTCTGGCTTGGATCACGTAGTAATGTGGTCCCACACTGTCAATAAAAGCTGGTTCCGATTAGCATTTTAGAGGATAACGCCGGTTATTTCTAGGTTAGCTCTGGTATTTGCAATCATGTGGCTCATACTTTCGCGTTTTTCGCATACTTGTTGGGCAGATCCTGGGTTTTTTCTGGTTTGGATCACGTAGTAATGTGGTACCACACTGAAACAGTCAATAAAAGCTGGTTCCGATTAATAGTTTGGAGGATAACGCTGGTTACGTTTGGGTTAGTTCTGGTATTAGCAATCATCTGGCTCGTACTTTCATATTTTTCGCCAACTTGTTGGCCAGTTCCTGGGCTTTTTCTGATTTGGATCACGTAGCAATGCGATACCACACCGAAACAGTCAATAATAGCTTGTTCCGAATAGTACTTTAGAGGATAACGCTGGTTATGTCTGGGTTAGTTCTGTAATTTGCAATCATCTGGCTCATACTTTCACGTTTTTCGCATACTTGTTGGCCAGATCCTGGCCTTTTTCTGGCTTGGACCACGTAGTAATGTGGTACCACACCGAAACAGACAATTAACCCCGGTTCCGAATAATATTTTAGAGGATAACGCTGGTTATGTCTGGGATAGTTCTGGTATTTGCAATCATCAGGCACATACTTTCGCGGTTTTCGCATACTTGTTGGCCAGATCCTGGGCTTCTTCTGGTTTGGGTCACGTAGTAATGTGGTACCACACTGAAACAGACAATTAAACCTGGTTGCGATTAATATTTTGGAGGATAACGCTGGTTATGTCTGGGATAGTTCTGGTATTTGCAATCATCAGGCACATACTTTCGCGGTTTTCGCATACTTGTTGGCCAGATCCTGGGCTTCTTCTGGTTTGGATCCCGTAGTAATGCGGTACCACACCGAAACAGTCAATTAAAGCTGGTTGCGATTAATATTTTAGAGGATAACGCCGGTTATGTCTCGGGTATGTCTGGGATTTGTCCACATCTATCTCGTACTTTCCCATTTTTCGCATACTTGTTGGCCAGATCCTGGCCTTTTTCTGGATCGGATCACGTAGCAATGCGGTACCACACCGAAACAGTCAATTAAACCTGGTTGCGATTAATATTTTAGAGGATAACGCTGGTTATGTCTGGGTTAGTTCTGGTATTTGCTATCATCTGGCACATACTTTCGCGTTTTTCGCATACTTGTTGGCCAGATTCTGGGCTTTTTCTGGTTTGGATCAGGTAGTAATGTGGTACCACACTGAAACAGTCAATTAAACCTGGTTGCGATTAATATTTTAGAGGATAACGCCGGTTATGTCTCGGGTAGGTCTGGGATTTGTCCACATCTGGCTCGTACTTTCGCATTTTCGCATTCTTGTTGGCCATATCCTGGGCTTTTTCTGGCTTGGATCACGTAGTAACGTGGTCCCAAACTGTCAATAAAAGCTGGTTCCGATTAGTATTTTAGAGGATAACGCTGGTTATGTCTGGGTTAGTTCTGGTATTTGCAATCATGTGGCTCATACTTTCGCGTTTTTCGCATACTTGTTGGCCAGATCCTAGGTTTTTTTCTGGTTTGGATCCCGTAGTAATGCGGTACCACACCGAAACGGTCAATTAAACCGGGTTGCGATTACTATTTTGGAGGATAACGCCGGTTATGTCTGGGTTAGGTCTGGGATTTGCCCTCATCTGGCTCGTACTTTCGCGTTTTTCGCATAGTTGTTGGCCAGATCCTGGGTTTTTTCTGGTTTGGATCCCGTAGTAATGTGGTACCACACTGAAACAGTCAATAGAAGCTGCTTACGATAAGTATTATAGAGGATAACGCTGGTTATGTCTGGGTTAGTTCTGGTATTTGCTATCATCAGGCACATACTTTCGCGTTTTTCGCATACTTGTTGGCCAGATCCTGGCCCTTTTCTGGTTTGGATCACGTAGTAATGTGGTACCACACCGAAACAGTCAATTAAACCTGGTTGCGAATAATATTTTAGAGGATAACGCTGGTTATGCCTAGGTTAGTTCTGGTATTTGCAATAATCTGGCTCATACTTCCGCGTTTTTCGCATACTTGTTGGCCAGATCCTGGGCTTTTTCTGGTTTGGATCAGGTAGTAATGTGGTACCACACTGAAACAGTCAATTAAACCTGGTTGCGATTAATATTTTAGAGGATAACGCCGGTAATGTCTCGGTTAGGTCTGGTATTTGCCCTCATCTGGCTCGTACTTTTTTTTTTTTTTTTTTTTTTTTTTTTTTGTCGTGGGGAAAATCTTCGAAAGACTCCCTCCCACCTCCTTGGGGAGAGGTGGGAGGGGTGTGTGGGATTCCCCGCGCCCGTACAACGACAGGCGCGGGACCTACCCACTAAAAACCCCACGGTGACCCTTCGGCACGCTTTGGGAGGATACCGGGAATCGCTCGAAGCATTCTTCCGGTATCCTCCCCGTGCCCGCGCTTTCGCGCCCATCCCCCGGGGGGACAATCGGTCCCCCCAGTAGACACACTGCCTCATAGCGGCGGGACGGGGCCACTCCATCCCGCCGCTATCCGTCCCGGGGCCGCGCTTAGTGGCGGCTGCGAGCCCCAACTCGCAACCGCCCGCGACCCCGTTTCCACCCCTCGGCGGCCGGGCGTTCATGGCCGCACCAGACCGCCGAGGGTGCCTCCCCTTGCGTCGGACCGGTAGGGGGAGGCACTCCTACCCCCAACCGGTCCGACCCGGCGCCGCCTGGCGGGAGGAGGGTCCCCTCAGGACCCCCCTCCCAGCCTAGGTCATCCGCCACGCCGAGGCGGCCGCCCGCGACGCCTCGCGACCGGGCGACGACCTCGGGCCACCGCACGAGCGCGAGCTTCAGCGCGCCGCTGAAGCTCGCGCTCCCTCCCCGCGGCCTCCTTCTGCAACATTACGTTCTCGCAGAAGGAGGCCACGGCCCTCCACTTCTCCTCGCTGCCGAGCATGGCGCGCACCACGCCCGGCAGCGAGACATCCCGCCCGACGACGCCGACCAGGACACGGCGCTCCCCCTCCCACGCGGGGCATACCTCCAGGGTATGATCCGCCGTGTCCTGCTCAGCGTCGCAGTGGCAGCAACGCGCCGTCGGCTCCTTCCCTATCCGGCACAGGTATCTTCCGAAGCTGCCATGCCCGGAAAATACCTGTGCCATCCGGTAGGTGAGGCTGCCATGGCCTCTGTCCAGCCACTCCTTCAGGAGTGGCCGAACCGCCCCGACAGTCCGGTGCCCCGCGGTTGGCAGAGCCAGCCGCTCCTGCCACGCGAGCAACACGGACTGCCGGGACTGGCGCTTCAAATCGCCCCAAGCAGGTTCCTGCCCGCCCGGGACCGCCCCCACCGCCGCGCGACGGTCGACGCGGTGCCGGTACATCACCGCGTGCGACCGCGCGAGCAGGTCCATGGGCGGCATCCCCGCTAGAACCGTCGCCGCCTCATGTGACATGGTCCGATACCCGCGGACGACCCTGAGCGCCATGCGCCTCTGCACCCGACGCAGCATAGTCATGCCGCGCCGGGAGGCAGCCAGGTCGTCCGCCCAGACGGGGGCCCCGTATAGGGCCACCGACTGGACCATTGCCACATAGAGGCGACGAACTCGGCCCGCCGGGCCCCCCAGGTTGGGCAGGATCCGGCCCAGAGCCGCAACCATCCTTTCCAACCGGGGGACCAGGCAGCGGAAATGCTCCTCGAAACGCCAGTGGCTATCGAGGATCAGCCCTAGATACCTGATCTGGGGCTTCACCTCGATGTCAGCCCCACCCACCCGGATCAGAGGGGGTGGCGGATCCTGCCGAGGTGAATGAAACGCAATCACCTCGGTCTTATGGACCGCCACCGTCATCCCCATCCCCCTGATCCGGTCGACGACGCGTTGCGACCCCTCCTCCGCGCGTCGCATGGCATTCCCCCAGTGCGCCCCGACGGCCAGCACCAGTGTGTCATCCGCATAACACACCGTGCTGACGCCGTCGGGGAGGCCGGCCCGCAACACAGAGTCGTACGCGATGTTCCACAGGAGTGGCCCGAGGACCGACCCCTGCGGAACACCGCAGTACACCTCCCTCCGCATATCACCATCCCGGCCCGGATACTCGATCCACCTGCCGCGGAGATAATCCCCGACGACCGCCCTGAGACAAGGGGGGACCCGATGATATTCGAGTCCCCTCCTTATCTCTTCCCAGGGGAGGGTGTTAAAGGCATTGGCAATATCCAAGGATATTGCCAATGCCACCCCTCCCCGGGAGACGGCCGCCCCCGAGAGGGCCCTCACACGACCTATCGCGTCGATAGTCGATCGGCCCCCCCGGAAACCGAACTGGCAGTCGGCCAGACCGGGATCACCCCGCGACAGGTGCCCGACGAGGCGGGCAGCAATCACACGCTCGAAGAGCTTGCCCACCTCGTCGAGGAGACAAATGGGCCGGTATGCGGAGGGAGACTCCACGGGCCGACCCTCCTTCCGGAGGAGGACCATCCTCGCCACCTTCCAACTGGGGGGGAATCGCCCGTCCCTCAGGCAGCGGTCGAACAACCGCCTGAGGTCGGCCCCAAGGACGCCCTGGGTCAAGACCCAAACCCGGCCGGGCACACCATCCGGACCCGGGGCCGTGTTACGAACCCCGAGCCGTCTGATGGCCGCTGCCAGCTCCTCCTGCGTGACCCCCAGTTCGGCCGTCCACTCCACTGGGACAGCCGCCGCCGCCGGAGGACGCGGTCCCCTCTCCCCAATTGGGAAGAGTGTATTGACCACGTCCTCCAGCAGCCGGGGGTCAAGACCTTCGGTGACGGGGGGCGCCCACGGGCGGAGCTTATTCAGCACCACCTTATATGGGCGCCCCCATGGATCGTCATCAAGGGTCTGGAGGAGCTCCTTCCATGCCCGGGTCTTGGCCCGTTTGATGGCGACCTGCAGAGCAACCCGCGCCACGCGGTATGCTCCATACAGGTCATCAGCTGCCCTCGCTCGCGCCACGCCGTCGCCTGTACGTTGACGACGGCGCGCGCGGGTGTACTGGCGTCGGGCGCGGACAGTCGCGACTCGCAACTCCGCGATCGCGTCCGACCACCAGTACACCGCCCGGCGAGGAGAAGCCAGCCCGACCCGAGGCATCGCCGCGTCGCAAATACCCGCGACCAATGCTCCGAGCCGGGCGACCTCCTCCTCTATGCTCGGCAACTCGGCCGCTCCCTGCGGCCAAGTTGCAGCGAGGGCAGCTGCCATCAGGGCGTCCTTGTCCAGGCGCCGAAGCGCCCAGCGGCGTGGTGGGGTGCCACGCAGGCGGCCGTGTCGGGATGCACTCGCGGCGGCAGAGACCTCCATCCGGATGTACCGGTGATCGGAGAGTGTCTCTGCCCCCGCGACCACGTGCCAACCCGACACCATGCGCACGGCGTTGGGGGTCGCGAATCCAACATCCACGATGGACCCCCCATATCGCCGCACGCATGTGTGCTCCGACCCCCGGTTCAATACCCGGAGGTCGAGCCCCGCCGCCCAATCGCCCAGGATCCCGCCGCGAACGGAGGTCCTGGGGGATCCCCAAGCCACCGACTTGGCATTAAAATCCCCCAGGACCAGCACCGGCCGGGCCGCGTAGCGCTGCACGCATGCCGCGACCTCGGCCAAGTACAGCTCGAACGCAACGTGACCGCTACGGGGCGAAATGTAGCACCCCACCACAGCGACTCCCCCCCAGTCCACGGCGACGAATCCCCGACCGCGCTCCAACAAGGAGAACGGTGGGGACCCGTCGCCCCCTCCCCATACCGTCGCCACCAAGCCGTCCGCGTCGCCCACCCAATGAGGGTGATCAGGGACGCGGTACGGCTCGGCGGCGACCGCCAGGCCAACCCCCCACTCCGCGAGGACTTGGGACATCAAGTCCTGTGCCGCGCGGCAGTGGTTGAGGTTGGCCTGGAGGAGGAGGCGGGGCGGCATTAATTAATGGCCGCGCCAGCCTCCTCCCGGCCGTCCGTCCCCGTAGCACCGTCCACCTCCATCGAGGACGATGCCACCGCCCTCGGCACCGGAGCCGGTGCAGCCCGCCTCTTCCTCTCCTTCCGGGAGGGGGGGGAGCACTTCTTGCTCCCCACCCTGTGATCGGCTGGCCTCCCCATGTCCGCACACAGCGGGCAGTGGGGGGCCGCCGAGCACTGGCTCGCACGGTGCTCTTTGGCACCGCAGCGGTAACACTGACCGCTGCGGTCCACCGGCGAGGTGCACCACTGCCTCACGTGCCCCAATTCGAGGCAGCGGTGACACTGGAGCGGGCGCGGCGCGAGGATATCCACTCGCGCCGAAACCCACCCCACCAACACCCTCCCGGATTCCGCCACCTTACGGGCGGCGGAGAGGGGGCACCGGGCCCACACCGACCCGAGGCCGGAGGGCGACCTGCGGATCTCTCCGACCCGCAGGTCCTCCACAGGACAGTCCCCCGCCCTCGCAAGGGCACGGGACACATCCTGTGCGCTGACCGAGTCGTCCAGCCCACAAACGCGCATCTCCGTGCGCTTCGTGGGCCGGGCGACCCGGACACCTCGCTCGCCCAGCTGCTCCCGGAGCCTCTGGGCGAGACGATCCGCCTTCGCGCCGCCTTCTGCACCGGGGATCTCCAGCAAGAGACCCCCGGTCACGGCCCTCTTCGCCCTCACGGAGGCGATGCCCAGCTCTTCCAGGGAGATATTCTCCCTGGCGAGCCGCATCGCCTCCGCGAGGGTCAGGTCGCCCCCCTGCGCAACGGTCAGCGTCACCGCTGCCGTTTTTGGGGGACGACCTGGTCGTGCCTTCCCGACCTTCGCGGCCTTTACCTTGGCCGCCGGCGGCGGAGGCGGAGGCTGCGGTTGCGAGGCCTTCCTCGCCGCCCGCTTCGCCTTCCGCCCCACCACCTCACTCCACGCCACCCCCCCTTGGGAGGGTGCTGTGGAGGACGCGACCACCTTTCGCATTTTTCCCGTACTTGTTGGCCAGATCCTGGTCTTCTTCTGGCTGGACCACGTAGTGAAGTGGTACCACACTGAAACAGTCAATTAGTTCTGGTTCCGATTAATATTTTAGATGATAACGCCAGTTATGTCTCGGCTAGGTATGTGATTTCCCCTCATCTGGCTCGTACTTTCCCATTTTTCGCATACTTGTTGGCCAGATCCCGGCCGTTTTCGGGCTTGAACCACGTAGTAATGTGGTACCACACCGAAACAGTCAATTAAACCTGGTTGCGAATAATACTTTAGAGGATAACGCTGGTTATGTCTGGGATAGTTCTGGTATTTGCAATCATCTGGCTCATACTTTCGCGTTTTTCGCATAGTTGTTGGCCAGATCCTGGGATTTTTCTGGTTTGGATCCCGTAGTAATGTGGTTCCACACCGAAACAGTCAATTAAACCTGGTTGCGATTAATATTTTAGAGGATAACGCCGGTAATGTCTCGGTTAGGTCTGGTATTTGCAATCATCTGGCTCATACTTTCGCGTTTTTCGCATAGTTGTTAGCCAGATCCTTGGATTTTTCTGGCTAGGACCACGTAGTAATGTGGTACCACACCGAAACAGTCAATTAAACCTGGTTGCGAATAATATTTTAGAGGATATCGCTGGTTATGTCTCGGTTAGGTCTGGGATTTGCCCTCATCTGGCTCGTACTTTCGCGTTTTTCGCATAGTTGTTGGCCAGATCCTGGGTTTTTTCTGGTTTGGATCCCGTAGTAATGTGGTAGCACGCTGTAACAGTCAATAGAAGCTGGTTCCGATAAGTATTTCAGAGGATAACGCTGGTTATGTCTGGGTTAGTTCTGGTATTTGCTATCATGAGGCACATACTTTCGCATTTTTAGCATACTTATTGGCCAGATCCTGGCCCTTTTCTGGTTTGGATCACGTAGTAATGTGGTACCACACTGAAACAGTCAGTAGAAGCTGGTTCCGATAAGTATTTTATAGCATAACGCTGGTTATATCTGGGTTATTTCTGGTATTTCCTATCATCTGGCACATACCTTCGAGTTTTTCGCATACTTATTGGCCAGATCCTGGGCTTTTGCTGGTTTGGATCACGTAGTAATGTGGTACCACACTGAAATAGTCAATTAAACCTGGTTGCGATTAATATTTTAGAGTATAACGCCGGTTATGTCTCGGGTAGGTCTGGGATTTGTCCACATCTGGCTCGTACTTTCGCATTTTTCGCATTCTTGTAGGCCGGATCCTGGCCTTTTTCTGGTTTGGATCACGTAGTAATGCGGTACCACACCGAAACTGGCAATTAAACCTGGTTGCGATTAATATTTTAGAGGATAACGGCGGTTATGTCTCGGTTAGGTCTGGGTATTTGCCCTCATCTGGCTCGTACCTTCGCATTTTTCGCATTCTTTTTGACCAGATCCTGGCCTTTTTCTGGTTTGGACCACGTAGTAATGCGGTACCACACCGAAACTGGCAATTAAACCTGGTTGCGAATAATATTTTAGAGGATAACGGTGGATATGTCTGGGATAGTTCTGGTATTTGCTATCATCTGGCACATACCTTCGAGTTTTTCGCATACTTATTGGCCAGATCCTGGGCTTTTTCTGGTTTGGATCACGTAGTAATGTGGTACCACATTGAAGCAGTCAATAGAAGCTGGTTCCGCTTAGTAATTTACAGGATAACGCTGGTTATGCCTGGGTTAGTTCTGGTATTTGCAACCATCTGGCTCATACTTTCGCGTTTTTCGCATACCTGTTGGCCAGATCCTGGGCTTTTCCTGGTTTGGATCACGTAGTAATGTGGTACCACACTGGAACAGACAATTAAACCTGGTTGCGATTAATACTTTAGAGGATAACGCCGGTTATGTCTCGGGTAGGTCTGGGATTTGTCCACATCTGGCTCGTACTTTCGCATTTTTCGCATACTTGTTGGCCAGATCCTGGCCGTTTTCTGGCATGGACCACGTAGTAATGTGGTACCACACCGAAACGGTCAATTAAACCTGGTTGCGAATAATATTTTAGAGGATAACGCTTGTTATGTCTGGACAGTTCTGGTATTTGCAACCATCTTGCTCATACTTTCGTGTTTTTCGCATAGTTGTTGGCCAGATCCTGGGATTTTTCTGGTTTGGATCCCGTAGTAATGTGGTTCCACACCGAAACAGTCAATTAATCCTGGTTGCGATTAATATTTTAGAGGATAACGCCGGTTATGTCTGGGTTAGGTCTGGTATTTGCCCTCATCAGGCCCGTCCTTTCGCGTTTTTCGCATAGTTGTTGGCCAGATCGTGGGTTTTTTCTCGTTTGGATCCCGCAGTAATGTGGTACCAAACTGAAACAGTCAATAGAAGCTGGTTCCGATAAGTATTTTAGAGGATAACGCTGGTTATGTCTGGGTTAGTTCTGGTATTTGCAACCATCTGGCTCATACTTTTGCGTTTTTCGCATACCTGTTGGCCAGATCCTGGGCTTTTCCTGGTTTGGATCACGTAGTAATGTGGTACCACACTGGAACAGACAATTAAACCTGGTTGCGATTAATACTTTAGAGGATAACGCCGGTTATGTCTCGGGTAGGTCTGGGATTTGTCCACATCTGGCTCGTACTTTCGCATTTTTCGCATACTTGTTGGCCAGATCCTGGCCGTTTTCTGGCATGGACCACGTAGTAATGTGGTACCACACCGAAACGGTCAATTAAACCTGGTTGCGAATAATATTTTAGAGGATAACGCTTGTTATGTCTGGACAGTTCTGGTATTTGCAACCATCTTGCTCATACTTTCGAGTTTTTCGCATACTTGTTGGCCAGATCCTGGGCTTTTTCTGGTTTGGATCAGGTAGTAATGTGGTACCACACTGAAACAGTCAATTAAACCTGGTTGCGATTAATATTTTAGAGGATAACGCCGGTTATGTCTCGGTTAGGTCTGGGATTTGCACTCATCTGTCTCGTACATTCGCACTTATCGCGTAGTTGCTGGCCAGATCCTGGGCTTTTTCTGGCTTGGATCACGTAGTAATGTGGTCCCACACTGTCAATAAAAGCTGGTTCCGATTAGTATTTTAGAGGATAACGCCGGTTATGTCTAGGTTAGGTCTGGTATTGGCAATTATGTGGCTCATACTTTCGCGTTTTTCGCATACTTGTTGGGCAGATCCTGGGTTTTTTCTGGTTTGGATCACGTAGTAATGTGGTAGCACACTGAAACAGTCAATAAAAGCAGGTTCCGGTTAATAGTTTGGAGGATAACCCTGGTTATGTTTGGGTTAGTTCTGGTATTAGCAATCATCTGGCTCGTACTTTCGTATTTTTCGCATACTTGTTGGCCAGATCCAGGGCTTTCTCTGGCTTGGATCACGTAGTAATGTGGTCCCACACTATCAATAAAAGCTGGTTCCGATTAGTATTTTAGAGGATAACGCCGGTTATGTCTAGGTTAGCTCTGGTATTTGCAATCATGTGGCTCATACTTTCGCGTTTTTCGCATACTTGTTGGCCAGATCCTGGCCACTTTCTGGTTTGGATCACGTAGTAACGCGGTACCACACCGAAACAGTCAATAGAAGCTGGTTCCGATAAGTATTTTACAGGATAACGCTGGTTATGTCTGGGTTAGTTCTGGTATTTGCTATCATCAGGCTCATACTTTCGCGTTTTTCGCATATTTGTTGGCCAGATCGAGGGTTTTTTCTCGTTTGGATCCCGCAGTAATGTGGTATCAAACTGAAACAGTCAATAGAAGCTGGTTCCGATAAGTATTTTAGAGGATAACGCTGGTTATGTCTGGGTTAGTTCTGGTATTTCCTATCATCTGGCACATACTTTCGCGTTTTTCGCATACTTGTTGGCCAGATTCTGGGCTTTTCCTGGTATGGATCGCGTAGTAATGTGGTACCACACTGAAACAGTCAATAGAAGCTGGTTCCGATAAGTATTTTACAGGATAACGCTGGTTATGTCTGGGTTAGTTCTGGTATTTGCAATAATCTGGCTCATACTTTCGCGTTTTTCGCATACTTGTTGGCCAGATCCTGGGCTTTTTCTGGTTTGGATCAGGTAGTAATGTGGTACCACACTGAAACAGTCAATTAAACCTGGTTGCGATTAATATTTTAGAGGATAACGCCGGTTATGTCTCGGTTAGGTCTGGGATTTGCACTCATCTGTCTCGTACATTCGCACTTATCGCGTAGTTGCTGGCCAGATCCTGGGCTTTTTCTGGCTTGGATCACGTAGTAATGTGGTCCCACACTGTCAATAAAAGCTGGTTCCGATTAGTATTTTAGAGGATAACGCCGGTTATGTCTAGGTTAGGTCTGGTATTGGCAATTATGTGGCTCATACTTTCGCGTTTTTCGCATACTTGTTGGGCAGATCCTGGGTTTTTTCTGGTTTGGATCACGTAGTAATGTGGTAGCACACTGAAACAGTCAATAAAAGCAGGTTCCGGTTAATAGTTTGGAGGATAACCCTGGTTATGTTTGGGTTAGTTCTGGTATTAGCAATCATCTGGCTCGTACTTTCGTATTTTTCGCATACTTGTTGGCCAGATCCAGGGCTTTCTCTGGCTTGGATCACGTAGTAATGTGGTCCCACACTATCAATAAAAGCTGGTTCCGATTAGTATTTTAGAGGATAACGCCGGTTATGTCTAGGTTAGCTCTGGTATTTGCAATCATGTGGCTCATACTTTCGCGTTTTTCGCATACTTGTTGGCCAGATCCTGGCCACTTTCTGGTTTGGATCACGTAGTAACGCGGTACCACACCGAAACAGTCAATAGAAGCTGGTTCCGATAAGTATTTTACAGGATAACGCTGGTTATGTCTGGGTTAGTTCTGGTATTTGCTATCATCAGGCTCATACTTTCGCGTTTTTCGCATATTTGTTGGCCAGATCGAGGGTTTTTTCTCGTTTGGATCCCGCAGTAATGTGGTATCAAACTGAAACAGTCAATAGAAGCTGGTTCCGATAAGTATTTTAGAGGATAACGCTGGTTATGTCTGGGTTAGTTCTGGTATTTCCTATCATCTGGCACATACTTTCGCGTTTTTCGCATACTTGTTGGCCAGATTCTGGGCTTTTCCTGGTATGGATCGCGTAGTAATGTGGTACCACACTGAAACAGTCAATAGAAGCTGGTTCCGATAAGTATTTTACAGGATAACGCTGGTTATGTCTGGGTTAGTTCTGGTATTTGCAATAATCTGGCTCATACTTTCGCGTTTTTCGCGTACTTGTTGGCCAGATCCTGGGCTTTTCCTGGATTGGATCACGTAGTAATGTGGTACCACACTGGAACAGACAATTAAACCGGGTAGCGATTACTATTTTGGAGGATAGCGCCGGTTATGTCTCGGTTAGGTCTGGGATTTGCCCTCATCTGGCTCTTACTTTCGCATTTTTCGCATAGTTGTTTGCCAGATCCTGGCCTTCTTCTGGCTTGGACCACGTAGTACAGTGGTACCAAACTGAAACAGTCAATTAGTTCTGGTTCCGATTAATATTTTAGATGATAACGCCAGTTATGTCTCGGTTAGGTATGTGATTTCCCCACATCTGGCTCGTACTTTCCCATTTTTCGCATACTTTTTGGCCAGATCCTGGCCGTTTTCTGGCTTGGACCACGTAGTAATGTAGTACCACACCGAAACAGTCAATTAAACCTGGTTGCGAATAATATTTTAGACGATAACGCAGGTTATGTCTGGGATAGTTCTGGTATTTGCAATCATCTGGCGCATACTTTCGCGTTTTTCGCGTAGTTGTTGGCCAGATCCTGGGATTTTTCTGGTTTGGATGCCGTAGTAATGTGGTTCCACACCGAAACAGTCAATTAAACCTGGTTGCGATTAATATTTTAGAGGATAACGCCGGTAATGTCTCGGTTAGTTCTGGTAGTTGCCCTCATCTGGCTCGTACTTTCGCATTTTTCGCATACTTGTTGGCCAGATCCTGGCCTTCTTCTGGCTGGACCACGTAGTAAAGTGGTACCACACTGAAACAGTCAATTAAACCTGGTTGCGATTAATATTTTAGAGGATAATGCCGGTTATGTCTCGGTTAGGTCTGGGATTTGCCCTCATCTGGCTCGTACTTTCGCATTTTTCGCATACATTTCGGCCAGATCCTGGCCGTTTTCTGGCTTGGATCACGTAGTAATGTGGTCCCACACTGTCAATAAAAGCTGGTTCCGATTAGCATTTTAGAGGATAACGCCGGTTATTTCTAGGTTAGCTCTGGTATTTGCAATCATGTGGCTCATACTTTCGCGTTTTTCGCATACTTGTTGGGCAGATCCTGGGTTTTTTCTGGTTTGGATCACGTAGTAATGTGGTACCACACTGAAACAGTCCATAAAAGCTGGTTCCGATTAATAGTTTGGAGGATAACGCTGGTTACGTTTGGGTTAGTTCTGGTATTAGCAATCATCTGGCTCGTACTTTCGTATTTTTCGCCAACTTGTTGGCCAGTTCCTGGGCTTTTTCTGATTTGGATCACGTAGCAATGCGATACCACACTGAAACAGTCAATAATAGCTTGTTCCGAATAGTATTTTAGAGGATAACGCTGGTTATGTCTGGGTTAGTTCTGTAATTTGCCCTCATCTGGTTCGTTCTTTCGCATTTTTCGCATACTTGTTGGCCAGATCCTGGCCTTCTTCAGGCTGGATCCCGTAGTAATGCGATACAACACCGAAACAGTCAATTAAAGCTGGTTGCGATTAATATTTTAGAGGATAACGCCGGTTATGTCTCGGTCAGGTCTGGGATTTGCACTCATCTGTCTCGTACTTTCGCACTTTTCGCATACTTGTTGGGCAGATCCTGGGTTTTTTCTGGCTTGGACCACGTAGTAACGTGGTACCAGTCAAATAATCCTGGTTGCGATTAGTATTTTAGAGGATAACGCCGGTTATGTATAGGTTAGGTCTGGTATTTGCCCTCATCTGGCTCGTCCTTTCGCATTTTTCGCATACTTGTAGGCCTGATCCTGGGTTTCTTCTGGCTGGACCACGTAGTAAAGTGGTACCACACTGAAACAGTTAATTAAACCTGGTTGCGATTAATATTTTAGAGGATAACGCCGGTTATGTCTGGGTTAGTTCTGGTATTTGCAACCATCTTGCTCATACTTTCGTGTTTTTCGCATAGTTGTTGGCCAGATCCTGGGATTTTTCTGGTTTGGATCCCGTAGTAATGTGGTTCCACACCGAACAGTCAATTAATCCTGGTTGCGATTAATATTTTAGAGGATAACGCCGGTTATGTCTGGGTTAGTTCTGGTATTTGCTATCATCTGGCACATACTTTCGAGTTTTTCGCATACTTGTTGGCCAGATCCTGGGCTTTTTCTGGTTTGGATCAGGTAGTAATGTGGTACCACACTGAAACAGTCAATTAAACCTGGTTGCGATTAATATTTTAGAGGATAACGCCGGTTATGTCTCGGTTAGGTCTGGGATTTGCACTCATCTGTCTCGTACATTCGCACTTATCGCGTAGTTGCTGGCCAGATCCTGGGCTTTTTCTGGCTTGGATCACGTAGTAATGTGGTCCCACACTGTCAATAAAAGCTGGTTCCGATTAGTATTTTAGAGGATAACGCCGGTTATGTCTAGGTTAGGTCTGGTATTGGCAATTATGTGGCTCATACTTTCGCGTTTTTCGCATACTTGTTGGGCAGATCCTGGGTTTTTTCTGGTTTGGATCACGTAGTAATGTGGTAGCACACTGAAACAGTCAATAAAAGCAGGTTCCGGTTAATAGTTTGGAGGATAACCCTGGTTATGTTTGGGTTAGTTCTGGTATTAGCAATCATCTGGCTCGTACTTTCGTATTTTTCGCATACTTGTTGGCCAGATCCAGGGCTTTCTCTGGCTTGGATCACGTAGTAATGTGGTCCCACACTGTCAATAAAAGCTGGTTCCGATTAGTATTTTAGAGGATAACGCCGGTTATGTCTAGGTTAGCTCTGGTATTTGCAATCATGTGGCTCATACTTTCGCGTTTTTCGCATACTTGTTGGCCAGATCCTGGCCACTTTCTGGTTTGGATCACGTAGTAACGCGGTACCACACCGAAACAGTCAATAGAAGCTGGTTCCGATAAGTATTTTACAGGATAACGCTGGTTATGTCTGGGTTAGTTCTGGTATTTGCTATCATCAGGCTCATACTTTCGCGTTTTTCGCATATTTGTTGGCCAGATCGAGGGTTTTTTCTCGTTTGGATCCCGCAGTAATGTGGTATCAAACTGAAACAGTCAATAGAAGCTGGTTCCGATAAGTATTTTAGAGGATAACGCTGGTTATGTCTGGGTTAGTTCTGGTATTTCCTATCATCTGGCACATACTTTCGCGTTTTTCGCATACTTGTTGGCCAGATTCTGGGCTTTTCCTGGTATGGATCGCGTAGTAATGTGGTACCACACTGAAACAGTCAATAGAAGCTGGTTCCGATAAGTATTTTACAGGATAACGCTGGTTATGTCTGGGTTAGTTCTGGTATTTGCTATCATCAGGCTCGTACTTTCCCATTTTTCGCATACTTGTTGGCCAGATCCTGGGCTTTTCCTGGTTTGAATCACGTAGCAATGTGGTACCACACTGGAACAGACAATTAGACCTGGTTGCGATTAATACTTTAGAGGATAGCGCCGGTTATGTCTCGGTTAGGTCTGGGATTTGCCCTCATCTGGCTCGTACTTTCGCATTTTTCACATACTTTTTGGCCAGATCCTGGCCGTTTTCTGGCTTGGACCACGTAGTAATGTAGTACCACACCGAAACAGTCAATTAAACCTGGTTGCGAATAATATTTTAGACGATAACGCAGGTTATGTCTGGGATAGTTCTGGTATTTGCAATCATCTGGCGCATACTTTCGCGTTTTTCGCATAGTTGTTGGCCAGATCCTGGGATTTTTCTGGTTTGGATGCCGTAGTAATGTGGTTCCACACCGAAACAGTCAATTAAACCTGGTTGCGATTAATATTTTAGAGGATAACGCCGGTAATGTCTCGGTTAGTTCTGGTAGTTGCCCTCATCTGGCTCGTACTTTCGCATTTTTCGCATACTTGTTGGCCAGATCCTGGCCTTCTTCTGGCTGGACCACGTAGTAAAGTGGTACCACACTGAAACAGTCAATTAAACCTGGTTGCGATTAATATTTTAGAGGATAATGCCGGTTATGTCTCGGTTAGGTCTGGGATTTGCCCTCATCTGGCTCGTACTTTCGCATTTTTCGCATACATTTCGGCCAGATCCTGGCCGTTTTCTGGCTTGGATCACGTAGTAATGTGGTCCCACACTGTCAATAAAAGCTGGTTCCGATTAGCATTTTAGAGGATAACGCCGGTTATTTCTAGGTTAGCTCTGGTATTTGCAATCATGTGGCTCATACTTTCGCGTTTTTCGCATACTTGTTGGGCAGATCCTGGGTTTTTTCTGGTTTGGATCACGTAGTAATGTGGTACCACACTGAAACAGTCCATAAAAGCTGGTTCCGATTAATAGTTTGGAGGATAACGCTGGTTACGTTTGGGTTAGTTCTGGTATTAGCAATCATCTGGCTCGTACTTTCATATTTTTCGCCAACTTGTTGGCCAGTTCCTGGGCTTTTTCTGATTTGGATCACGTAGCAATGCGATACCACACTGAAACAGTCAATAATAGCTTGTTCCGAATAGTATTTTAGAGGATAACGCCGGTTATGTCTGGGTTAGGTCTGGTATTTGCCCTCATCAGGCCCGTCCTTTCGCGTTTTTCGCATAGTTGTTGGCCAGATCGTGGGTTTTTTCTCGTTTGGATCCCGCAGTAATGTGGTACCAAACTGAAACAGTCAATAGAAGCTGGTTCCGATAAGTATTTTAGAGGATAACGCTGGTTATGTCTGGGTTAGTTCTGGTATTTGCTATCATCTGGCACATACTTTCGAGTTTTTCGCATACTTGTTGGCCAGATCCTGGGCTTTTTCTGGTTTGGATCAGGTAGTAATGTGGTACCACACTGAAACAGTCAATTAAACCTGGTTGCGATTAATATTTTAGAGGATAACGCCGGTTATGTCTCGGTTAGGTCTGGGATTTGCACTCATCTGTCTCGTACATTCGCACTTATCGCGTAGTTGCTGGCCAGATCCTGGGCTTTTTCTGGCTTGGATCACGTAGTAATGTGGTCCCACACTGTCAATAAAAGCTGGTTCCGATTAGTATTTTAGAGGATAACGCCGGTTATGTCTAGGTTAGGTCTGGTATTGGCAATTATGTGGCTCATACTTTCGCGTTTTTCGCATACTTGTTGGGCAGATCCTGGGTTTTTTCTGGTTTGGATCACGTAGTAATGTGGTAGCACACTGAAACAGTCAATAAAAGCAGGTTCCGGTTAATAGTTTGGAGGATAACCCTGGTTATGTTTGGGTTAGTTCTGGTATTAGCAATCATCTGGCTCGTACTTTCGTATTTTTCGCATACTTGTTGGCCAGATCCAGGGCTTTCTCTGGCTTGGATCACGTAGTAATGTGGTCCCACACTGTCAATAAAAGCTGGTTCCGATTAGTATTTTAGAGGATAACGCCGGTTATGTCTAGGTTAGCTCTGGTATTTGCAATCATGTGGCTCATACTTTCGCGTTTTTCGCATACTTGTTGGCCAGATCCTGGCCACTTTCTGGTTTGGATCACGTAGTAACGCGGTACCACACCGAAACAGTCAATAGAAGCTGGTTCCGATAAGTATTTTACAGGATAACGCTGGTTATGTCTGGGTTAGTTCTGGTATTTGCTATCATCAGGCTCATACTTTCGCGTTTTTCGCATATTTGTTGGCCAGATCGAGGGTTTTTTCTCGTTTGGATCCCGCAGTAATGTGGTATCAAACTGAAACAGTCAATAGAAGCTGGTTCCGATAAGTATTTTAGAGGATAACGCTGGTTATGTCTGGGTTAGTTCTGGTATTTCCTATCATCTGGCACATACTTTCGCGTTTTTCGCATACTTGTTGGCCAGATTCTGGGCTTTTCCTGGTATGGATCGCGTAGTAATGTGGTACCACACTGAAACAGTCAATAGAAGCTGGTTCCGATAAGTATTTTACAGGATAACGCTGGTTATGTCTGGGTTAGTTCTGGTATTTGCTATCATCAGGCTCGTACTTTCCCATTTTTCGCATACTTGTTGGCCAGATCCTGGGCTTTTCCTGGTTTGAATCACGTAGCAATGTGGTACCACACTGGAACAGACAATTAGACCTGGTTGCGATTAATACTTTAGAGGATAGCGCCGGTTATGTCTCGGTTAGGTCTGGGATTTGCCCTCATCTGGCTCGTACTTTCGCATTTTTCACATACTTTTTGGCCAGATCCTGGCCGTTTTCTGGCTTGGACCACGTAGTAATGTAGTACCACACCGAAACAGTCAATTAAACCTGGTTGCGAATAATATTTTAGACGATAACGCAGGTTATGTCTGGGATAGTTCTGGTATTTGCAATCATCTGGCGCATACTTTCGCGTTTTTCGCATAGTTGTTGGCCAGATCCTGGGATTTTTCTGGTTTGGATGCCGTAGTAATGTGGTTCCACACCGAAACAGTCAATTAAACCTGGTTGCGATTAATATTTTAGAGGATAACGCCGGTAATGTCTCGGTTAGTTCTGGTAGTTGCCCTCATCTGGCTCGTACTTTCGCATTTTTCGCATACTTGTTGGCCAGATCCTGGCCTTCTTCTGGCTGGACCACGTAGTAAAGTGGTACCACACTGAAACAGTCAATTAAACCTGGTTGCGATTAATATTTTAGAGGATAATGCCGGTTATGTCTCGGTTAGGTCTGGGATTTGCCCTCATCTGGCTCGTACTTTCGCATTTTTCGCATACATTTCGGCCAGATCCTGGCCGTTTTCTGGCTTGGATCACGTAGTAATGTGGTCCCACACTGTCAATAAAAGCTGGTTCCGATTAGCATTTTAGAGGATAACGCCGGTTATTTCTAGGTTAGCTCTGGTATTTGCAATCATGTGGCTCATACTTTCGCGTTTTTCGCATACTTGTTGGGCAGATCCTGGGTTTTTTCTGGTTTGGATCACGTAGTAATGTGGTACCACACTGAAACAGTCCATAAAAGCTGGTTCCGATTAATAGTTTGGAGGATAACGCTGGTTACGTTTGGGTTAGTTCTGGTATTAGCAATCATCTGGCTCGTACTTTCATATTTTTCGCCAACTTGTTGGCCAGTTCCTGGGCTTTTTCTGATTTGGATCACGTAGCAATGCGATACCACACTGAAACAGTCAATAATAGCTTGTTCCGAATAGTATTTTAGAGGATAACGCTGGTTATGTCTGGGTTAGTTCTGTAATTTGCAATCATCTGGCTCATACTTTCACGTTTTTCGCATACTTGTTGGCCAGATCCTGGCCTTTTTCTGGCTTGGACCACGTAGTAATGTGGTACCACACCGAAACAGTCAATGAACCCCGGTTCCGAATAATATTTTAGAGGATAACGCTGGTTATGTCTGGGATAGTTCTGGTATTTGCAATCATCAGGCACATACTTTCGCGGTTTTCGCATACTTGTTGGCCAGATCCTGGGCTTCTTCTGGTTTGGGTCACGTAGTAATGTGGTACCACACTAAAACAGACAATTAAACCTGGTTGCGATTAATATTTTGGAGGATAACGCTGGTTATGTTTGGGTTAGTTCTGGTATTTGCAATCATCAGGCACATACTTTCGCATTTTTCGCATACTTGTTGGCCAGATCCTGGCCTTTTTCTGGCTTGGACCACGTAGTAATGTGGTACCACACTGAAACAGACAATTAAACCTGGTTCCGATTAGTATTTTAGAGGATAACGCCGGTTACGTCTTGGTTAGGTCTGGTATTTGCCCTCATCTGGCTCGAACTTTCGCATTTTTCGCATACTTGTTCAGTTCCTGGCCTTTTTCTGGTTTGGGTCACGTAGTAATGTGGTACCACACTGAAACAGACAATTAAACCTAGTTGCGATTAATATTTTGGGGGATAACGCTGGTTATGTTTGGGTTAGTTCTGGTATTTGCAACCATCTTGCTCATACTTTCGTGTTTTTCGCATAGTTGTTGGCCAGATCCTGGGATTTTTCTGGTTTGGATCCCGTAGTAATGTGGTTCCACACCGAAACAGTCAATTAATCCTGGTTGCGATTAATATTTTAGAGGATAACGCCGGTTATGTCTGGGTTAGGTCTGGTATTTGCCCTCATCAGGCCCGTCCTTTCGCGTTTTTCGCATAGTTGTTGGCCAGATCGTGGGTTTTTTCTCGTTTGGATCCCGCAGTAATGTGGTACCAAACTGAAACAGTCAATAGAAGCTGGTTCCGATAAGTATTTTAGAGGATAACGCTGGTTATGTCTGGGTTAGTTCTGGTATTTGCTATCATCTGGCACATACTTTCGAGTTTTTCGCATACTTGTTGGCCAGATCCTGGGCTTTTTCTGGTTTGGATCAGGTAGTAATGTGGTACCACACTGAAACAGTCAATTAAACCTGGTTGCGATTAATATTTTAGAGGATAACGCCGGTTATGTCTCGGTTAGGTCTGGGATTTGCACTCATCTGTCTCGTACATTCGCACTTATCGCGTAGTTGCTGGCCAGATCCTGGGCTTTTTCTGGCTTGGATCACGTAGTAATGTGGTCCCACACTGTCAATAAAAGCTGGTTCCGATTAGTATTTTAGAGGATAACGCCGGTTATGTCTCGGTTAGGTCTGGTATTGGCAATTATGTGGCTCATACTTTCGCGTTTTTCGCATACTTGTTGGGCAGATCCTGGGTTTTTTCTGGTTTGGATCACGTAGTAATGTGGTAGCACACTGAAACAGTCAATAAAAGCAGGTTCCGGTTAATAGTTTGGAGGATAACCCTGGTTATGTTTGGGTTAGTTCTGGTATTAGCAATCATCTGGCTCGTACTTTCGTATTTTTCGCATACTTGTTGGCCAGATCCAGGGCTTTCTCTGGCTTGGATCACGTAGTAATGTGGTCCCACACTGTCAATAAAAGCTGGTTCCGATTAGTATTTTAGAGGATAACGCCGGTTATGTCTAGGTTAGCTCTGGTATTTGCAATCATGTGGCTCATACTTTCGCGTTTTTCGCATACTTGTTGGCCAGATCCTGGCCACTTTCTGGTTTGGATCACGTAGTAACGCGGTACCACACCGAAACAGTCAATAGAAGCTGGTTCCGATAAGTATTTTACAGGATAACGCTGGTTATGTCTGGGTTAGTTCTGGTATTTGCTATCATCAGGCTCATACTTTCGCGTTTTTCGCATATTTGTTGGCCAGATCGAGGGTTTTTTCTCGTTTGGATCCCGCAGTAATGTGGTATCAAACTGAAACAGTCAATAGAAGCTGGTTCCGATAAGTATTTTAGAGGATAACGCTGGTTATGTCTGGGTTAGTTCTGGTATTTCCTATCATCTGGCACATACTTTCGCGTTTTTCGCATACTTGTTGGCCAGATTCTGGGCTTTTCCTGGTATGGATCACGTAGCAATGCGATACCACACTGAAACAGTCAATAATAGCTTGTTCCGAATAGTATTTTAGAGGATAACGCTGGTTATGTCTGGGTTAGTTCTGTAATTTGCAATCATCTGGCTCATACTTTCACGTTTTTCGCATACTTGTTGGCCAGATCCTGGCCTTTTTCTGGCTTGGACCACGTAGTAATGTGGTACCACACCGAAACAGACAATGAACCCCGGTTCCGAATAATATTTTAGAGGATAACGCTGGTTATGTCTGGGATAGTTCTGGTATTTGCAATCATCAGGCACATACTTTCGCGGTTTTCGCATACTTGTTGGCCAGATCCTGGGCTTCTTCTGGTTTGGGTCACGTAGTAATGTGGTACCACACTGAAACAGACAATTAAACCTGGTTGCGATTAATATTTTGGAGGATAACGCTGGTTATGTTTGGGTTAGTTCTGGTATTTGCAATCATCAGGCACATACTTTCGCATTTTTCGCATACTTGTTGGCCAGATCCCGGCCTTTTTCTGGCTTGGACCACGTAGTAATGTGGTACCACACTGAAACAGACAATTAAACCTGGTTCCGATTAGTATTTTAGAGGATAACGCCGGTTACGTCTTGGTTAGGTCTGGTATTTGCCCTCATCTGGCTCGAACTTTCGCATTTTTCGCATACTTGTTCAGTTCCTGGCCTTTTTCTGGTTTGGGTCACGTAGTAATGTGGTACCACACTGAAACAGACAATTAAACCTAGTTGCGATTAATATTTTGGGGGATAACGCTGGTTATGTTTGGGTTAGTTCTGGTATTTGCAATCATCAGGCACATACTTTCGCATTTTTCGGATACTTGTTGGCCAGATCCTGGGCTTTTCCTGGTTTGGATCACGTAGCAATGTGGTACCACACTGGAACAGACAATTAAACCTGGTTGCGAATAATGTTTTAGAGGATAAAGCCGGTAATGTCTCGGTTAGGTCTCGTATTTGCCCTCATCTGGTTCGTTCTTTCGCATTTTTCGCATACTTGTTGGCCAGATCCTGGCCTTCTTCAGGCTGGATCCCGTAGTAATGCGATACAACACCGAAACAGTCAATTAAAGCTGGTTGCGATTAATATTTTAGAGGATAACGCCGGTTATGTCTTGGTCAGGTCTGGGATTTGCACTCATCTGTCTCGTACTTTCGCACTTTTCGCATACTTGTTGGGCAGATCCTGGGTTTTTTCTGGCTTGGACCACGTAGTAACGTGGTACCAGTCAAATAATCCTGGTTGCGATTAGTATTTTAGAGGATAACGCCGGTTATGTATAGGTTAGGTCTGGTATTTGCCCTCATCAGGCTCGTCCTTTCGCATTTTTCGCATACTTGTAGGCCTGATCCTGGGTTTCTTCGGGTTTGGATCCCGTAGTGATGTGGTTCCACACCGAGACGGTAAATAAAACCTGGTTGCGATTAATATTTTAGAGGATAAAGCCGGTTATGTCTCGGTTAGGTCTGGGATTTGCCCTCATCTGGCTCGTACTTTCGCATTTTTCGCATACGTGTTCAGTTCCTGGCCTTTTTCTGGTTTGGGTCACGTAGTAATGTGGTACCACACTGAAACAGACAATTAAACCTGGTTGCGATTAATATTTTGGAGGATAACGCAAGATATGTCTGGGATAGGTCTGGGATTTGCCCTCATCAGGCTCATGCTTTCGCGTTTTTCACATACTTGTTGAACAGATTCTGGGTTTTTTCTGGTTTGGATCGCGTAGTAATGTGGTACCACACTGAAGCAGTCCACTAAACCTGGTTTCAATCAATATTTTTGAGGATAACGCATGTTATGTCTAGGTTAGGCAAGGGATTTGCCCTCATCAGACTCATACTTTCGCATACTTCACATACTTGTTGAACAGATCCTGGGTTTTTTTCAGGTGTGGATCACGTAGTAATGTGGTACCACACTAAAACAGTCAATTAAACCTGGTTTCGATCAATATTTTAGAGGATAACGCATGTTGGGTCTGGGTAAGGTCTAGGATTTGCCCTCATCAGGCTGATACTTTCGCATACTTCTCATACTCGATGGCTAGATCCTGGGCTTTTTCTGGTTTGGATCGCGTGGTTATGTGGTACCACACTGAAACAGTTGATTAAACCTGGTTTCGATCAATATTTTTAAGCATAACGCATGTTACGTCTGGGTTAGGTCTGGGATTTGCTCTCATCAGGCTCATACTTTCACATATTTCTCATACTTCATGGCTAGATCCTGGGTTATTTCTGGATTGGATCACGTAGTAATGTGGTACCACACTGAAACAGTCGATTAAACCTGGTTTCGATCAATATTCTAAAGGATAACGCATGTTAGTTCTGAGAAAGGTCTGGGATTTGCCCTCATCTGGCTCATACTTTCGCATATTTCTCATACTTCATGGCTACATCCTGAGCTTTTTCTGGATTGGATCACGTAGTAATGTGGTACCACACTGAAACAGTCCATTAAACCTGGTCTTGATAAATATTTTAGAGGATAACACATGTTAGGTCTGGGATAGGTCTAGGATTTGCCCTCATCAGGCTCATACTTTCGCATATTCCTCATACTTCATGGCTAGATACTGGGCTATTTCTGGATTGGATCACGGAGTAATGTGGTACCACACTGAAACAGTCCATTTAACCTGGTTTCGATCAATATTTTTGAGGATAACGCATGTTAGGTCTAGGTTAGGCCTGGGATTTGCCCTCATCAGACTCATACTTTCGCATACTTTACATACTTGGTGAACAAATCCTGGGTTTTTTCTGGTTTGGATCACGTAGTCATGTGGCACCACACTGAAATAGTCAATTAAACCTGGTTTGGATCAATATTTTAGAGGATAACGCATGTTATGTCTGGGATAGGTCTGGGATTTGCCCTCATCAGGCTCATGCTTTCGCGTTTTTCACATACTTGTTGAACAGATTCTGGGTTTTTTCTGGTTTGGATCGCGTAGTAATGTGGTACCACACTGAAGCAGTCCACTAAACCTGGTTTCAATCAATATTTTTAAGGATAACGCATGTTATGTCTAGGTTAGGCAAGGGATTTGCCCTCATCAGACTCATACTTTCGCATACTTCACATACTTGTTGAACAGATCCTGGGTTTTTTTCAGGTGTGGATCACGTAGTAATGTGGTACCACACTAAAACAGTCAATTAAACCTGGTTTCGATCAATATTTTAGAGGATAACGCATGTTGGGTCTGGGTAAGGTCTAGGATTTGCCCTCATCAGGCTCATACTTCCGCATATTTCTAATACTTCATGGCTAGATCCTGGGCTAGTTCTGGATTGGATCACGTAGTAATGTGGTACCACACTGAAACAGGCCATTAAACCTGGCTTCGATCAATATTTTAGAGAATAACGCATGTTAGGTGTAGGTTAGTTCTGGGATTTGCTCTCATCAGGCTGACACATTCGCATATTTCTCATACTTGATGGCCAGATTCTGGGCTTTTTCTGGTTTGGATCAGGTAGTAATGTGATACCGCACTGATACAGTCGATCAAACCTGGTTTCGATCAATCTTTTTGAGGATAACGCTTGTTACGTCTAGGTTAGGTCTGGGATTTGCTCTCATCAGGCTCATACTTTCGCATATTTCTCATTCTTGTTGGCCAGATCCTGGGCCTCCACTCGTTTGCATCACGTAGTAATGTCATTCCACACTGAAACAGTCAATTAAACCTGGCCTTGATAAAGATTTTAGAGGGTAACGCATGTTAGGTCTGGGTTAGGTCTAGGTTTTGCCCTCATCAGGCTGATACTTTCGCATACTTCTCATACTCGATGGCTAGATCCTGGGCTTTTTCTGGTTTGGATCGCGTAGTTATGTGGTACCACACTGAAACAGTTGATTAAACCTGGTTTCGATCAATATTTTTAAGCATAACGCATGTTACGTCTGGGTTAGGTCTGGGATTTGCTCTCATCAGGCTCATACTTTCACATATTTCTCATACTTCATGGCTAGATCCTGGGTTATTTCTGGATTGGATCACGTAGTAATGTGGTACCACACTGAAACAGTCGATTAAACCTGGTTTCGATCAATATTTTAAAGGATAACGCATGTTAGTTCTGAGATAGGTCTGGGATTTGCCCTCATCTGGCTCATACTTTCGCATATTTCTCATACTTCATGGCTACATCCTGAGCTTTTTCTGGATTGGATCACGTAGTAATGTGGTACCACACTGAAACAGTTGATTAAACCTGGTTTCGATCAATATTTTTAAGCATAACGCATGTTACGTCTGGGTTAGGTCTGGGATTTGCTCTCATCAGGCTCATACTTTCACATATTTCTCATACTTCATGGCTAGATCCTGGGTTATTTCTGGATTGGATCACGTAGTAATGTGGTACCACACTGAAACAGTCGATTAAACCTGGTTTCGATCAATATTCTAAAGGATAACGCATGTTAGTTCTGAGAAAGGTCTGGGATTTGCCCTCATCTGGCTCATACTTTCGCATATTTCTCATACTTCATGGCTACATCCTGAGCTTTTTCTGGATTGGATCACGTAGTAATGTGGTACCACACTGAAACAGTCCATTAAACCTGGTCTTGATAAATATTTTAGAGGATAACACATGTTAGGTCTGGGATAGGTCTAGGATTTGCCCTCATCAGGCTCATACTTTCGCATATTCCTCATACTTCATGGCTAGATACTGGGCTATTTCTGGATTGGATCACGGAGTAATGTGGTACCACACTGAAACAGTCCATTTAACCTGGTTTCGATCAATATTTTTGAGGATAACGCATGTTAGGTCTAGGTTAGGCCTGGGATTTGCCCTCATCAGACTCATACTTTCGCATACTTTACATACTTGGTGAACAAATCCTGGGTTTTTTCTGGTTTGGATCACGTAGTCATGTGGCACCACACTGAAATAGTCAATTAAACCTGGTTTGGATCAATATTTTAGAGGATAACGCATGTTATGTCTGGGATAGGTCTGGGATTTGCCCTCATCAGGCTCATGCTTTCGCGTTTTTCACATACTTGTTGAACAGATTCTGGGTTTTTTCTGGTTTGGATCGCGTAGTAATGTGGTACCACACTGAAGCAGTCCACTAAACCTGGTTTCAATCAATATTTTTAAGGATAACGCATGTTATGTCTAGGTTAGGCAAGGGATTTGCCCTCATCAGACACATACTTTCGCATACTTCACATACTTGTTGAACAGATCCTGGGTTTTTTTCAGGTGTGGATCACGTAGTAATGTGGTACCACACTAAAACAGTCAATTAAACCTGGTTTCGATCAATATTTTAGAGGATAACGCATGTTGGGTCTGGGTAAGGTCTAGGATTTGCCCTCATCAGGCTCATACTTCCGCATATTTCTAATACTTCATGGCTAGATCCTGGGCTAGTTCTGGATTGGATCACGTAGTAATGTGGTACCACACTGAAACAGGCCATTAAACCTGGCTTCGATCAATATTTTAGAGAATAACGCATGTTAGGTGTAGGTTAGTTCTGGGATTTGCTCTCATCAGGCTGACACATTCGCATATTTCTCATACTTGATGGCCAGATTCTGGGCTTTTTCTGGTTTGGATCAGGTAGTAATGTGATACCGCACTGATACAGTCGATCAAACCTGGTTTCGATCAATCTTTTTGAGGATAACGCTTGTTACGTCTAGGTTAGGTCTGGGATTTGCTCTCATCAGGCTCATACTTTCGCATATTTCTCATTCTTGTTGGCCAGATCCTGGGCCTCCACTCGTTTGCATCACGTAGTAATGTCATTCCACACTGAAACAGTCAATTAAACCTGGCCTTGATAAAGATTTTAGAGGGTAACGCATGTTAGGTCTGGGTTAGGTCTAGGTTTTGCCCTCATCAGGCTGATACTTTCGCATACTTCTCATACTCGATGGCTAGATCCTGGGCTTTTTCTGGTTTGGATCGCGTAGTTATGTGGTACCACACTGAAACAGTTGATTAAACCTGGTTTCGATCAATATTTTTAAGCATAACGCATGTTACGTCTGGGTTAGGTCTGGGATTTGCTCTCATCAGGCTCATACTTTCACATATTTCTCATACTTCATGGCTAGATCCTGGGTTATTTCTGGATTGGATCACGTAGTAATGTGGTACCACACTGAAACAGTCGATTAAACCTGGTTTCGATCAATATTTTAAAGGATAACGCATGTTAGTTCTGAGATAGGTCTGGGATTTGCCCTCATCTGGCTCATACTTTCGCATATTTCTCATACTTCATGGCTACATCCTGAGCTTTTTCTGGATTGGATCACGTAGTAATGTGGTACCACACTGAAACAGTCCATTAAACCTGGTCTTGATAAATATTTTAGAGGATAACACATGTTAGGTCTGGGATAGGTCTAGGATTTGCCCTCATCAGGCTCATACTTTCGCATATTCCTCATACTTCATGGCTAGATACTGGGCTATTTCTGGATTGGATCACGGAGTGATGTGGTACCACACTGAAACAGTCCATTTAACCTGGTTTCGATCAATATTTTTGAGGATAACGCATGTTAGGTCTAGGTTAGGCCTGGGATTTTCACTCATCAGACTCATACTTTCGCATTCTTCTCATACTTTTTGAACAGATCCTTGGTTTTTTTCTGGTGTGGATCACGTAGTAATGTGATACCACACTAAAACAGTCAATTAAACCTGGTTTCGATCAATACTTTAGAGGATAACGCATGTTATGTCTAGGTTAGGCCTGGGATTTGCCCTCATCAGACTCATACTTTCGCATACTTTACATACTTGGTGAACAAATCCTGGGTTTTTTCTGGTTTGGATCACGTAGTCATGTGGCACCACACTGAAACAGTCAATTAAACCTGGTTTGGATCAATATTTTAGAGGATAACGCATGTTATGTGTAGGTTAGGCCTGGGATTTGCCCTCATCAGGGTCATACTTTCGCAGTTTTAACATACATGTTGACCTGATCGAGGGATTCTTCTGCTTTGGATCAGGTAGTAATGTGGTACCACACTAAAGCAGTCAATTAAACCTGGTTTCGATCAAGATTTTAGAGGATAACGCAAGATATGTCTGGGATAGGTCTGGGATTTGCCCTCATCAGGCTCATGCTTTCGCGTTTTTCACATACTTGTTGAACAGATTCTGGGTTTTTTCTGGTTTGGATCGCGTAGTAATGTGGTACCACACTGAAGCAGTCCACTAAACCTGGTTTCAATCAATATTTTTAAGGATAACGCATGTTATGTCTAGGTTAGGCAAGGGATTTGCCCTCATCAGACTCATACTTTCGCATACTTCACATACTTGTTGAACAGATCCTGGGTTTTTTTCAGGTGTGGATCACGTAGTAATGTGGTACCACACTAAAACAGTCAATTAAACCTGGTTTCGATCAATATTTTAAAGGATAACGCATGTTGGGTCTGGGTAAGGTCTAGGATTTGCCCTCATCAGGCTCATACTTCCGCATATTTCTAATACTTCATGGCTAGATCCTGGGCTATTTCTGGATTGGATCACGTAGTAATGTGGTACCACACTGAAACAGGCCATTAAACCTGGCTTCGATCAATATTTTAGAGAATAACGCATGTTAGGTGTTGGTTAGTTCTGGGATTTGCTCTCATCAGGCTGACACATTCGCATATTTCTCATACTTGATGGCCAGATTCTGGGCTTTTTCTGGTTTGGATCAGGTAGTAATGTGATACCGCACTGATACAGTCGATCAAACCTGGTTTCGATCAATCTTTTTGAGGATAACGCTTGTTACGTCTAGGTTAGGTCTGGGATTTGCTCCCATCAGGCTCATACTTTCGCATATTTCTCATTCTTGTTGGCCAGATCCTGGGCCTCCACTCGTTTGCATCACGTAGTAATGTCATTCCACACTGAAACAGTCAATTAAACCTGGCCTTGATAAATATTTTAGAGGATAACGCATGTTAGGTCTGGCTTAGGTCTAGGTTTTGCCCTCATCAGGCTGATACTTTCGCATACTTCTCATACTCGATGGCTAGATCCTGGGCTTTTTCTGGTTTGGATCGCGTGGTTATGTGGTACCACACTGAAACAGTTGATTAAACCTGGTTTCGATCAATATTTTTAAGCATAACGCATGTTACGTCTGGGTTAGGTCTGGGATTTGCTCTCATCAGGCTCATACTTTCACATATTTCTCATACTTCATGGCTAGATCCTGGGTTATTTCTGGATTGGATCACGTAGTAATGTGGTACCACACTGAAACAGTCGATTAAACCTGGTTTCGATCAATATTTTAAAGGATAACGCATGTTAGTTCTGAGATAGGCCTGGGATTTGCCCTCATCAGGCTCATGCTTTCGCGTTTTTCACATACTTGTTGAACAGATTCTGGGTTTTTTCTGGTTTGGATCGCGTAGTAATGTGGTACCACACTGAAGCAGTCCACTTAACCTGGTTTCAATGAATATTTTAGAGGTTAACGCATGTTAAGTCTGGGTAAGGTCTAGGATTTGCCCTCATCAGGCTCATACCTTCGCGATTTACACATACTTGTTGAACAGATTCTGGGTTTTTTCTGGCTTGGATCACGTAGTAATGTGGTACCACACTGAAACAGTCCACTAAACCTGGTTTCAATCAATATTTTTGAGGATAACGCATGTTATGTCTAGGTTAGGCAAGGGATTTGCCCTCAGCAGACTCATACTTTCGGATACTTCACATACTTGTTGAACAGATCCTGGGTTTTTTTCTGGTGTGGATCACGTAGTAATGTGGTACCACACTAAAACAGTCCATTAAAACTGGTTTCGATCAATATTTTTGAGGATAACGCATGTTTGGTCTAGGTTAGGCCTGGGATTTGCCCTCATCAGACTCATACTTTCGCATACTTCACATACTTGTTGAACAGATCCTGGGTTTTTTCTGGTTTCGATCACGTAGTAATGTGGTACCTCACTGAAGCAGACCATAAAACCTGGTTTCGATTATTATTTTAGAGGATAACACATGTTAGGTCTAGGTTAGGTCTGGGATTTGCTCTCATCAGGCTCATTCGTTCGCATATTTCTGATACCTGATGACTAGATCCTGGGCTTTTTCTGGATTGGATCACGTAGTAATGTAGTACCACGCTGAAACAGTCCACTAAACCTGGTTTCAATCAATATTTTTGAGGATAACGCATGTTATGTCTAGGTTAGGCAAGGGATTTGCACTCATCAGACTCATACTTTCGCATACTTCACATACTTGTTGAACAGATCCTGGGTTTTTTCCTGGTGTGGATCACGTAGTAATGTGGTACCACACTAAAACAGTCAATTAAACCTGGTTTCGATCAATATTTTAGAGGATAACGCATGTTAGGTCTGGGTAAGGTCTAGGATTTGCCCTCATCAGGCTCATACTTCCGCATATTTCTAATACTTCATGGCTAGATCCTGGGCTATTTCTGGATTGGATCACGTAGTAATGTGGTACCACACTGAAACAGGCCATTAAACCTGGCTTCGATCAATATTTTAGAGAATAACGCATGTTAGGTGTAGGTTAGTTCTGGGATTTGCTCTCATCAGGCTGACACATTCGCATATTTCTCATACTTGATGGCCAGATTCTGGGCTTTTTCTGGTTTGGATCAGGTAGTAATGTGATACCGCACTGATACAGTCGATTAAACCTGGTTTCGATCAATCTTTTTGAGGATAACGCTTGTTACGTCTGGGTTAGGTCTGGGATTTGCTCTCATCAGGCTCATACTTTCGCATACTTCTCATACTCGATTGCTAGATCCTGGGCTTTTTCTGGTTTGGATCGCGTAGTTATGTGGTACCACACTGAAACAGTTGATTAAACCTGGTTTCGATGAATATTTTAGAGGATAACGCATGTTAGGTCTGGGTAAGGTCTAGGATTTGCCCTCATCAGGCTCATACCTTCGCGATTTACACATACTTGTTGAACAGATTCTGGGTTTTTTCTGGTTTGGATCACGTAGTAATGTGGTACCACACTGAAACAGTCCACTAAACCTGGTTTCAATCAATATTTTTGAGGATAACGCATGTTATGTCTAGGTTAGGCAAGGGATTTGCCCTCATCAGACTCATACTTTCGCATACTTCACATACTTGTTGAACAGATCCTGGGTTTTTTTCTGGTGTGGATCACGTAGTAATGTGGTACCACACTAAAACAGTCCATTAAAACTGGTTTCGATCAATATTTTTGAGGATAACGCATTGTTTGGTCTAGGTTAGGCCTGGGATTTGCCCTCATCAGACTCATACTTTCGCAGTTTTAACATACATGTTGACCAGATCGAGGGTTTTTTCAGCTTTGGATCACGTAGTAAAGTGGTACCACACTAAAACATTCAATTAAACCTGGTTTCGATCAATATCTTAGAGGATAGCGCAAGTCATATCTGGGATAGGTCTGGGGATTTGCCCTCATCAGGCTCATACTTTCCCGTTTTTCACATACTTGTTGAACAGATCCTGGTTTTTTTCTGATTTGGATCTCGTAGTAGTGTGGTACCACATCGAAACAGTCCATTAAATCAGGATTCGATCAATATCTTAGAGAATAACGCATGTTAGGTCTAGGTTAGGTCTGGGATTTGCTCTGGTCAGGCTCGTACTTTCGCATATTTCTCATACTTGATGGCAAGATTCTGGGCCCTTTCTGGATTGGATCACGTAGTAATGTGGAACCACACTGAAACAGTCCATTAAACCTGGCTTCGATCAATATTTTTGAGGATAACGCATGTTAGGTCTAGGTTAGGCCTGGGATTTTCACTCATCAGACTCATACTTTCGCATTCTTCACATACTTGTTGAACGGAGCCTGGGTTTTCTCTGGTTTGGATCACGTAGTAATGTGGTACCAGTCTCAAACAGTCCATTAAACCTGGATTCGATCAATATTATAGAGGATAACGCATGTTATGTCTAGGTTAGGCCTTGGGATTTGCCCTCATCCGACTCATACTTTCGCATACTTCACATACTTGTTGAACGGATCCTGGGTTTTTTCTGGTATGGATCACGTAGTAATGTGGTACCACACTGAAACTTTCAATTAAACCTGGCCTTGATAAGTATTTTAGAGGATAACGCATGTTAGGTCTGGGTAAGGTCTAGGATTTGCCCTCATCAGCCTCATACTTTCGCATATTTCTCATACTTCATGGCTAGATCCTGGGTTATTTCCGGATTGGATCACGTAGTAATGTAGTACCACACTGAAACAGTCGATAAAACCTGGTTTAGATCAATATTTTAGAGCATAACGCATGTTAGTTCTGGGATAGGTCTGGGATTTGCCCTCATCTGGCTCATACTTTCGCATATTTCTCATACTTCATGGCTACATCCTGAGCTTTTTCTGGATTGGATCACGTAGTAATGTGGTACCACACTGAAACAGTCCATTAAACCTGGTTTCGATCAGTATTTTAGTGGATAACGCATGTTAGGTCTGGGTTAGGTCTAGGATTTGCCCTCATCAGGGTCATACTTTCGCAGTTTTAGCATGCATGTTGACCTGATCGAGGGTTTTTTCTGCTTTGGATCACGTAGTAAAGTGGTACTACACCAAAACAGTCAATTAAACCTGGTTTCGATCAATATTTTAGAGGATAAAGCAATTTAGGTCTGGGATAGGTCTGAGATTTGCCCCCATCAGACTCATACTTTCGCACACTTCACATTCTCGTTGAACGGATCCTGGGTTTTTTCTGGTTTGGATCACGTAGTAATGTGGTACCACACTGAAACAGTTGATAAAACCTGGTTTCGATCAATATTTTAGAGGATAACGCATGTTAGGTCTAGGTTAGGCCTGGGATTTTCACTCATCAGACTCATACTTTCGCATTCTTCACATACTTGTTAAACGGATCCTGGGTTTATTCTGGTTTGGATCACGTAGTAATGTGGTACCGCACTGAAGCAGTCAATCAAACCTGGTTTCGATCAATATTTTTGAGTATAACGCATGTTAGGTCTAGGTTAGGCCTGGGATTTTCACTCATCAGACTCATACTTTCGCATTCTTCACATACTCGTTGAACAGATTCTGGGTTTTTTCTGGTTTGGATCACGTAGTAATGTGGTACCACACTGAAACAGTCCACTAAACCTGGTTTCGATCAATATTTTAGAGGATAACACATGTTAGGTCTGGGTAAGGTCTAGGATTTGCCCTCATCTGGCTCATACTTTCGCATATTTCTCATACTTCATGGCTACATCCTGAGCTTTTTCTGGATTGGATCACGTAGTAATGTGGTACCACACCGAAACAGTCGATTAAACCAGGCTTCGATCAATATTTTTGAGGATAACGCATGTTAGGTCTAGGTTAGGCCTGGGATTTTTACTCATCAGACACATACTTTCGCATTCTTCTCATACTTGTTGAACGGATCCTGGGTTTTTTCTGGTATGGATCACGTAGTAATGTGGTACCACACTAAAACAGCCAATTAAACCTGGTTTCGATCAATATTTTAGAGGATAACGCATGTTAGGTCTGGGTAAGGTCTAGGATCTGCTCTCATCAGGCTCATTCGTTCGCATATTTCTCATACTTCATGGCTACATCCTGAGCTTTTTCTGGATTGGATCACGTAGTAATGTGGTACCACACTGAAACAGTCCATTAAACCTGGTTTCGATCAGTATTTTAGAGGATAACGCATGTTAGGTCTGGGTTAGGTCTAGGATTTGCCCTCATCACGGTCATACTTTCGCAGTTTTAGCATGCATGTTGACCTGATCGAGGGTTTTTTCTGCTCTGGATCACGTAGTAAAGTGGTACTACACCAAAACAGTCAATTAAACCTGGTTTCGATCAATATCTTAGAGGATAAAGGAATTTAGGTCTGGGATAGGTCTGAGATTTGCCCCCATCAGACTCATACTTTCACACACTTCACATACTCGTTGAACGGGTCCTGGGTTTTTTCTGGTTTGGATCACGTAGTAATGTGGTACCGCACTGAAACATTCAATTAAACCTGGTCTTGATAAAAATTTGGAGGATAAAGCATGTTAGGTCTGGGTTTGGTCTAGGATTTGCCCTCATCAGGCTCATACTTTCGCGTTTTTCACATACTTGTTGCACGGATTCTGGGTTTTTTCTGGTTTGGATCACGTAGTAATGTGGTACCACACTGAAACAGTCGATTAAACCTGGTTTCGATCAATATTTTAGAGGATAACGCATGTTAGTTCTGGGATAGGTCTGGGATATGCCCTCATCTGGCTCATATTTTCGCATATTTCTCATACTTCATGGCTACATCCTGAGCTTTTTCTGGATTGGATCACGTAGTAATGTGGTACCACACTGAAACAGTCCATTTAACCAGGTTTCGATCAATATTTTTGAGGACAACGCATGTTAGGTCTAGGTTAGGCCTGGGATTTTCACTCATCAGACTCATACTTTCGCATACTTCACATACTTGTTGAACAGATCCTGGGTTTTTTTCTGGTGTGGATCACGTAGTAATGTGGTACCACACTAAAACAGTCAATTAAACCTGGTTTCGATCAATATTTTAGAGGATAACGCATGTTAGGTCTGGGTAAGGTCTAGGATTTGCTCTCATCACGCTCATTCGTTCGCATATTTCTGGTACCTGATGGCTAGATCCTGGGCTTTTTCTGGATTGGATCACGTAGTAATGTAGTACCACACTGAAACAGTCGATTAAACCAGGCTTCGATCAATATTTTAGAGGACAACGCAAGTTATGTCTGCGATAGGTCTGGGATTTGCCCTCATCCGACTCATACTTTCGCATACTTCACATACTTGTTGAACGGATCCTGGGTTTTTTCTGGTTTCAATCTCGTAGTAATGTGGTACCACACTGAAACAGTCCATTAAACCTGGTTTCGATCAATATACTGGAGGATAACGTAAGTTATGTCTAGATTAGGCCTGGGTTTTGCCCTCATCAGGGTCATACTTTCGCAGTTTTAACATACATGTTGACCTGATCGAGGGTTTTTTCTGCTTTGGATCACGTAGTAAAGTGGTACCACACTAAAACATTCAATTAAACCTGGTTTCGATCAATATCTTAGAGGATAGCGCAAGTCATATCTGGGATAGGTCTGGGGATTTGCCCTCATCAGGCTCATACTTTCCCGTTTTTCACATACTTGTTGAACAGATCCTGGGTTTTTTCTGATATGGATCACGTAGTAGTGTGGTACCACATTGAAACAGTCCATTAAATCAGGATTCGATCAATATCTTAGAGAATAACGCATGTTAGGTCTAGGTTAGGTCTGGGATTTGCTCTGATCAGGCTCGTACTTTCGCATATTTCTCATAGTTGATGGCCAGATTCTGGGCTTTTTCTGGTTTGGATCACGTAGTAATGTGGTACCACACTGAATCATTCAAATAAACCTGGTCTTGATAAATATTTTAGAGGATAACGCATGTTAGGTCTGGGTAAGGACTAGGATTTGCCCTCATCAGGCTCATACTTTCGCATATTTCTCATACTTCATGGCTAGATCCTCGGCTATTTCTGGATTGGATCACGTAGTAATGTGGAACCACACTGAAACAGTCCATTAAACCTGGCTTCGATCAATATTTTTGAGGATAACGCATGTTAGGTCTAGGTTAGGCCTGGGATTTGCCCTCATCCGACTCATACTTTCGCGTACTTCACATACTTGTTGAACAGATCCTGGATTTTTTTCTGGTTTGGATCACGTAGTAAAGTGGTACTACACCAAACCAGTCAATTAAACCTGGTTTCGATCAATATTTTAGAGGATAAAGCAATTTAGGTCTGGGATAGGTCTGAGATTTGCCCCCATCAGACTCATACTTTCGCACACTTCACATACTCGTTGAACGGATCCTGGGTTTTTTCTGGTTTGGATCACGTAGTAATGTGGTACCACACTGAAACATTCAATTAAACCTGGTCTTGATAAATATTTTAGAGGATAACGCATGTTAGGTCTGGGATAGGTCTAGGATTTGCCCTCATCAGGCTCATACTTTCGCATATTCCTCATACTTCATGGCTAGATCCTGGGTTATTTCTGGATTGGATCACGTAGTAATGTGGTACCACACTGAAACAGTCGATTAAACCTGGTTTGGATCAATATTTTAGAGGATAAAGCAATTTAGGTCTGGGATAGGTCTGAGATTTGCACCCATTAGACTCATACTTTCGCACACTTCACATACTCGTTGAACGGATCCTGGGTTTTTTCTGGTTTGGATCACGTAGTAATGTGGTACCGCACTGAAACAGTCAATCAAATCTGGTTTCGATCAACATTTTTGAGCATAACGCATGTTAGGTCTAGGTTAGGCCTGGGATTTTCACTCATCAGACTCAACTTTCGCATTCTTCACATACTTGTTGAACAGATCCTGGGCTTTTTCTGGTTTGGATCACGCAGTAATGCGGTACCACACTGAAACATTCAATTAAACCTGGTATTGATAAATATTTTGGAGGATAACGCAAGTTATGTCTGGGATAGGTCTGGGATTTGCCCTCAGCAGATTCATACTTTCGCGTTTTTAACATACTTGTTGAATAGATTCTGGGTGTTTTCTGGTTTGGATCACGTAGTAATGCGGTACCACACAGAAACAGTCCATTAAACCTGGTTTCGATCAATATATTAGAGGATAGCGCATGTTAGGTCTTTGGTTAGGCCTGGCATTTGCCCTCATCAGGGTCATACTTTCGCAGTTTTAACATACATGTTGACCTGACCGAGGTTTTTTTCTGCTTTGGATCATGTAGTAAAGTGGTACCACACTAAAACAGTCAATTAAACCTGGTTTCGATCAATATTTTAGAGGATAACACATGTTAGGTCTGGGTAAGGTCTAGGATTTGCCCTCATCAGGCTCATACTTTCGCATATTTCTAATACTTCATGGCTAGATCCTGGGCTATTTCTGGATTGGATCACGTAGTAATGTGGTACCACACTGAAACAGTCGATTAAACCTGGTTTCGATCAATATTTTAGAGGATGAAGCAATTTAGGTCTGGGATAGGTCTGAGATTTGCACCCATTAGACTCATACTTTCGCACACTTCACATACTCGTTGAACGGATCCTGGGTTTTTTCTGGTTTGGATCACGTAGTAATGTGGTACCGCACTGAAACAGTCAATCAAACCTGGTTTCGATCAATATTTCTGAGCATAACGCATGTTAGGTCTAGGTTAGGCCTGGGATTTTCACTCATCAGACTCAACTTTCGCATTCTTCACATACTTGTTGAACAGATCCTGGGCTTTTTCAGGTTTGGATCACGCAGTAATGCGGTACCACACTGAAACATTCAACTAAACCTGGTTTCGATCAATATTTTAGAGGATAACACATGTTAGGTCTGGGTAAGGTCTAGGATTTGCCCTCATCAGGCTCATACTTTCGCATATTTCTAATACTTCATGGCTAGATCCTGGGCTATTTCTGGATTGGATCACGTAGTAATGTGGTACCACACTGAAACAGGCCATTAAACCTGGCTTCGATCAATATTTTAGAGAATAACGCATGTTAGGTGTAGGTGAGTTCTGGGATTTGCTCTCATCAGGCTGATACATTCGCATATTTCTCATACTTGATGGCCAGAATCTGGGCTTTTTCTGGTTTGGATCAGGTAGTAATGTGATACCGCACTGAAACAGTCGATTAAACCTGGTTTCGATCAATCTTGTTGAGGATAACGCTTGTTACGTCTAGGTTAGGTCTGGGATTTGCTCTCATCAGGCTCATACTTTCGCATATTTCTCATTCTTGTTGGCCAGATCCTGGGCTTCCACTGGTTTGCATCACGTAGTAATGTCATTCCACACTGAAACAGTCAATTAAACCTGGCCTTGATAAATATTTTAGAGGATAACGCATGTTAGGTCCGGGTTAGGTCTAGGATTTGCCCTCATCAGGCTCATACTTTCGCATACTTCTCATACTCGATGGCTAGATCCTGGGCTTTTTCTGGTTTGGATCGCGTAGTTATGTGGTACCACACTGAAACAGTTGATTAAACCTGGTTTCGATCAATATTTTTCAGCATAACGCATGTTACGTCTAGGTTAGGTCTGGGATTTGCTCTCATCAGGCTCATACTTTCATATAGTTCTCATTCTTGTTGGCCAGATCCTCGGTTTTTTCTGGTTTGGATCACGTAGTAATGTGGTACCACACTGAAACAGTCCATTAAACCTGGTTTCGATCAATATTTTTGAGGATAACGCATGTTAGGTATAGGTTAGGCCTGGGATTTTTACTCATCAGACTCATACTTTCGCATTCTTCACATACTTGTTGAACGGATCCTGGGTTTTTTCTGGTTTGGATCACGTAGTAATGTGGTACCACACTGAAACATTCCATTAAACCTGGTCTTGATAAGTATTTTAGAGGATAACGCATGTTAGGTCTGGGTAAGGTCTAGGATTTGCCCCCATCAGGCTCATACTTTCGCATATTTCTCATACTTCATGGCTAGATCCTGGGTTATTTCTGGAATGGATCACGTAGTAATGTGGTACCACACTGAAACAGTCGATTAAACCTGGTTTCGATCAATATTTTAAAGGATAACGCATGTTAGTTCTGAGAAAGGTCTGGGATTTGCCCTCATCTGGCTCATACTTTCGCATATTTCTCATACTTCATGGCTACATCCTGAGCTTTTTCTGGATTGGATCACGTAGTAATGTGGTACCACACTGAAACAGTCCATTAAACCTGGTCTTGATAAATATTTTAGAGGATAACGCATGTTAGGTCTGGGATAGGTCTAGGATTTGCCCTCATCAGGCTCATACTTTCGCATATTCCTCATACTTCATGGCTAGATACTGGGCTATTTCTGGATTGGATCACGGAGTAATGTGGTACCACACTGAAACAGTCTATTTAACCTGGTTTCGATCAATATTTTTGAGGATAACGCATGTTAGGTCTAGGTTAGGCCTGGGATTTTCACTCATCAGGCTCATACTTTCGCATTCTTCACATACTTGTTGAACAGATCCTTGGTTTTTTTCTGGTGTGGATCACGTAGTAATGTGGTACCACACTAAAACAGTCTATTAAACCTGGTTTCGATCAATATTTTAGAGGATAACGCATGTTATGTCTAGGTTAGGCCTGGGATTTGCCCTCATCAGACTCATACTTTCGCATACTTTACATACTTGGTGAACAAATCCTGGGATTTTTCTGGTTTCGATCACGTAGTAATGTGTTACCACACTGAAGCAGACAATTAAACCTGGTTTCGATTATTGTTTTAGATGATAACACATGTTAGGTCAAGGTTAGGTCTGGGATTTGCCCTCATCAGGGCCATAGTTTCGCAGTCTTAACGTACATGTTGACCTGATCGATGGTTTTTTCTGGATTGGATCCCGTGGTAATGTGGTACCACACTGAAACAGTTAATTAAACCTGGGTTCGATGAATATTTTAGAGGATAACGCATGTTATGTCTAGGTTAGGTCTTGGATTTGCCCTCATCGGTCTCATAGTTTCGCATTCTTCACATACTTCTTGAACAGATCCTGTGTTTTTTCTGGTTTGGATCACGTAGTAATGTGGTACCAGACTCAAACAGTCCACTAAACCTGGTTTCAATCAATATTTTTGAGGATAACGCATGTTATGTCTAGGTTAGGCAAGGGATTTGCCCTCATCAGACTCATACTTTCGCATACTTCACATACTTGTTGAACAGATCCCGGGTTTTTTTCTGGTGTGGATCACGTAGTAATGTGGTACCACACTAAAACAGTCAATTAAACCTGGTTTCGATCAATATTTTAGAGGATAACGCATGTTAGGTCTGGGTTAGGTCTAGGATTTGCCCTCATCAGGCTCATACTTTCGCATACTTCTCATACTTCATGGCTACAAGCTCAGCTTTTTCTGGATTGGATCACGTAGTAAAGTGGTACCACACTGAAACATTCAATTAAACCTGGTTTCGATCAATATTTTAGAGGATAAAGCAATTTAGGTCTGGGATAGGTCTGAGATTTGCCCCCATCAGACTCATACTTTCGCATATTTCTCATACTTCATGGCTAGATCCTGGGTTATTTCTGGATTGGATCACGTAGTAATGTGGTACCACACTGAAACAGTCGATTAAACCTGGTTTCGATCAATATTTTAGAGGATAACGCATGTTAGTTCTGGGATAGGTCTGGGATTTGCCCTCATCTGGCTCATACTTTCGCATATTTCTCATACTTCATGGCTACAAGCTCAGCTTTTTCTGGATTGGATCACGTAGTAAAGTGGTACCACACTGAAACATTCAATTAAACCTGGTTTCGATCAATATTTTAGAGGATAAAGCAATTTAGGTCTGGGATAGGTCTGAGATTTGCCCCCATCAGACTCATACTTTCGCACACTTCACATACTCGTTGAACGGATCCTGGGTTTTTTCTGGTTTGGATCACGTAGTTATGTGCTACCACACTGAAACATTCAATTAAACCTGGTCTTGATAAATATTTCAGAGGATAACGCATGTTAGGTCTGGGTAAGGTCTAGGATTTGCCCTCATCAGGCTCATACTTTCGCATACTTCTCATACTCGATGGCTAGATCCTGGGCTTTTTCTGGTTTGGATCGCGTAGTTATGTGCTACCACACTGAAACAGTTGATTAAACCTGGTTTCGATCAATATTTTTCAGCATAACGCATGTTACGTCTAGGTTAGGTCTGGGATTTGCTCTCATCAGGCTCATACTTTCACATAGTTCTCATTCTTGTTGGCCAGATCCTGGGTTTTTTCTGGTTTGGATCACGTAGTAGTGTGGTACCACACTGAAACAGTCCATTAAACCTGGTTTCGATCAATATTTTAGAGGATAAAGCAATTTAGGTCTGGGATAGGTCTGAGATTTGCCCCCATCAGACTCATACTTTCGCACACTTCACATACTCGTTGAACGGATCCTGGGTTTTTTCTGGTTTGGATCACGTAGTAATGTGGTACCACACTGAAACATTCAATTAAACCTGGTCTTGATAAATATTTCAGAGGATAACGCATGTTAGGTCTGGGTAAGGTCTAGGATTTGCCCTCATCAGGCTCATACTTTCGCATATTCCTCATACTTCATGGCTAGATACTGGGCTATTTCTGGATTGGATCACGGAGTAATGTGGTACCACACTGAAACAGTCCATTTAACCTGGTTTCGATCAATATTTTAGAGGATAGCGCAAGTCATGTCTGGGATAGGTCTGGGGATTTGCCCTCATCAGGCTCATACTTTCCCGTTTTTCACATACTTGTTGAACAGATCCCTGCCTTTTTTCTGGTTTGGATCACGTAGTAATGTGGCACCACACTGAAACAGTCCATTGAACCCCTTTTCGTTCAATATTTTAGAGAATAACGCATGTTAGGTCCTGGTTAGGTCTGGGATTTGCTCTCATCAGGCTCGTACTTTCGCATATTTCTCATACTTGATGGCCAGATTCTGGGCCCTTTCTGGTTTGGATCACGTTGTAATGTGGTACCACACTGAAACAGTCCATTAAACCTGGCTCTGATCACTATTTTAGAGAATGACGCATGTTAGGTCTTGGTTAGGTCTGGGATTTGCTCTCATCAGGGTCATACTTTCGCAGTTTTAACATGCATGTTGACCTGATCGAGGGTTTTTTCAGCTTTGGATCACGTAGTAAAGTGGTACAACACTAAAACAGTCACTTAAACCTGGTTTCGATCAATATTTTAGAGGATAACGCAAGATAGGTCTGTGATTTGCCCTCATCAGACTCATACTTTCGCATTCTTCACATACTTGTTGAACGGATCCTGGGTTTTTTCTGGTTTGGATCACGTAGTAATGTGGTACCACACTGAAGCATTCAATTGAACCTGGTCTTGATAAATATTTTAGAGGATAACGCATGTTAGGTCTGGGTAAGGTCTAGGATTTGCCCTCATCAGGCTCATACTTTCGCATATTTCTCATACTTCATGGCTAGATCCTGGGCTATTTCTGGATTGGATCATGTAGTATTGTGGAACCACACTGAAACAGTCCATTAAACCTGGTTTCGATCAATATTTTTGAGGATAACGCATGTTAAGTCTAGGTTAGGCCTGGGATTTTCACTCATCAGACTCATACTTTCGCATTCTTCACATACTTGTTGAACAGATCCTTGGTTTTTTTCTGGTGTGGATCACGTAGTAATGTGGTACCACACTAAAACAGTCAATTAAACCTGGTTTCGATCAATATTTTAGAGGATAACGCATGTTATGTCTAGGTTAGGCCTGGGATTTGCCCTCATCAGACTCATACTTTCGCATACTCTACATACTTGGTGAACAAATCCTGGGTTTTTTCTGGTTTGGATCACGTAGTCATGTGGTACCACACTGAAACAGTCAATTATACCTGGTTTCGATCAATATTTTAGAGGATAACGCATGTTAGGTCTAGGTTAGGCCTGGGATTTGCCCTCATCAGGGTCATACTTTCGCAGTTTTAACATACATGTTGACCTGATCGAGGGATTCTCCTGCTTTGGATCACGTAGTAATGTGGTACCATACTAAAGCAGTCAATTAAACCTGGTTTCGATCAACGTTTTAGAGGATAACGCAAGATATGTCTTGGATAGCTCTGGGATTTGCCCTCATCAGGCTCATGCTTTCGCGTTTTTCACATACTTGTTGAACAGATTCTGGGTTTTTTCTGGTTTGGATCGCGTAGTAATGTGGTACCACACTGAAGCAGTCCACTAAACCTGGTTTCGATGAATATTTTAGAGGATAACGCATGTTAGGTCTAGGTAAGGTCTAGGATTTGCCCTCATCAGGCTCATACTTTCGCGATTTACACATACTTGTTGAACAGATTCTGGGTTTTTTCTGGTTTGGATCACGTAGTAATGTGGTACCACACTGAAACAGTCCACTAAACCTGGTTTCAATCAATATTTTTGAGGATAACGCATGTTATGTCTAGTTTAGGCAAGGGATATGCCCTCATCAGACTCATACTTTCGCATACTTCACATACTTGATGGCCAGATTCTGGGCTTTTTCTGGTTTGGATCAGGTAGTAATGTGATACCGCACTGAAACAGTCGATTAAACCTGGTCTCGATCAATCTTTTTGAGGATAACGCTTGTTACGTCTAGGTTAGGTCTGGGATTTGCTCTCATCAGGCTCATATTTTCTCATAGTTCTCATTCTTGTTGACCAGATCCTGGGTTTTTTCTGGTTTGGATCACTTAGTAATGTGGTACCACACTGAAACAGTCCATTAAACCTGGTTTCGATCAATATTTTTGAGGATAACGCATGTTAGGTATAGGTTAGGCCTGGGATTTTTACTCATCAGACTCATACTTTCGCATTCTTCACATACTTGTTGAACGGATCCTGGGTTTTTTCTGGTTTGGATCACGTAGTAATGTGGTACCACACTGAAACATTCCATTAAACCTGGTCTCGATAAGTATTTTAGAGGATAACGCATGTTAGGTCTGGGTAAGGTCTAGGATTTGCCCTCATCAGGCTCATACTTTCGCATATTTCTCATACTTCATGGCTAGATCCTGGGTTATTTCTGGATTGGATCACGTAGTAATGTGTTACCACACTGAAGCAGACAATTAAACCTGGTTTCGATTATTGTTTTAGATCATAACACATGTTAGGTCAAGGTTAGGTCTGGGATTTGCCCTCATCAGGGTCATAGTTTCGCAGTCTTAACGTACATGTTGACCTGATCGATGGTTTTTTCTGGATTGGATCCCGTAGTAATGTGGTACCACACTGAAACAGTTAATTAAACCTGGGTTCGATGAATATTTTAGAGGATAACGCATGTTATGTCTAGGTTAGGTCTTGGATTTGCCCTCATCGGTCTCATAGTTTCGCATTCTTCACATACTTCTTGAACAGATCCTGTGTTTTTTCTGGTTTGGATCACGTAGTAATGTGGTACCAGACTCAAACAGTCCACTAAACCTGGTTTCAATCAATATTTTTGAGGATAACGCATGTTATGTCTAGGTTAGGCAAGGGATTTGCCCTCATCAGACTCATACTTTCGCATACTTCACATACTTGTTGAACAGATCCTGGGTTTTTTTCTGGTGTGGATCACGTAGTAATGTGGTACCACACTAAAACAGTCAATTAAACCTGGTTTCGATCAATATTTTAGAGGATAACGCATTTTAGGTCTGGGTAAGGTCTAGGATTTGCCCTCATCAGGCTCATACTTCCGCATATTTCTAATACTTCATGGCTAGATCCTGGGCTATTTCTGGATTGGATCACGTAGTAATGTGGTACCACACTGAAGCAGGCCATTAAACCTGGCTTCGATCAATTTTTTAGAGAATAACGCATGTTAGGTGTAGGTGAGTTCTGGGATTTGCTCTCATCAGGCTGATACATTCGCATATCTCTCATACTTGATGGCCAGATTCTGGGCTTTTTCTGGTTTGGATCAGGTAGTAATGTGATACCGCACTGAAACAGTCGATTAAACCTGGTTTCGATCAATCTTTTTGAGGATAACGCATGTTAGGTCTAGGTTAGTCCTGGGATTTTTACTCATCAGACTCATACTTTCGCATTCTTCACATACTTGTTGAACGGATCCTGGGTTTTTTCTGGTTTGGATCACGTAGTAATGTGGTACCACACTGAAACATTCAATTAAACCTGGTCTTGATAAGTATTTTAGAGGATAACGCATGTTAGGTCTGGGTAAGGTCTAGGATTTGCCCTCATCAGGCTCATACTTTCGCATATTTCTCATACATCATGGCTAGATCCTGGGTTATTTCTGGATTGGATCACGTAGTAATGTGGTACCACACTGAAACAGTCGATTAAACCTGGTTTCGATCAATATTTTAGAGGATAACGCATGTTAGTTCTGGGATAGGTCTGGGGTTTGCCCTCATCTGGCTCATACTTTCGCATATTTCTCATACTTCATGGCTACATGCTGAGCTTTTTCTGGATTGGATCACGTAGTAAAGTGGTACTACACCAAAACAGTCAATTAAACCTGGTTTCGATCAATATTTTAGAGGATAAAGCAATTTTGGTCTGGGATAGTTCTGAGATTTGCCCCCATCAGACTCATACTTTCGCACACTTCACATACTCGTTGAACGGAACCTGGGTTTTTTCTGGTTTGGATCACGTAGTAATGTGGTACCACACTGAAACATTCAATTAAACCTGGTCTTGATAAATATTTCAGAGGATAACGCATGTTAGGTCTGGGATAGGTCTAGGATTTGCCCTCATCAGGCTCATACTTTCGCATATTCCTCATACTTCATGGCTAGATACTGGGCTATTTCTGGATTGGATCACGGAGTAATGTGGTACCACACTGAAACAGTCCATTTAACCTGGTTTCGATCAATATTTTTGAGGATAATGCATGTTAAGCCTAGGTTAGGCATGGGATTTTCACTCATCAGACTCACACTTTCGCATTCTTCACATACTTGTTGAACAGATCCTCGGTTTTTTTCTGGTGTGGATCACGTAGTAATGTGGTACCACACTAAAACAGTCAATTAAACCTGGTTTCGATCAATATTTTAGAGGATAACGCATGTTATGTCTGGGTTAGGCCTGGGATTTGCCCTCATCAGACTCATACTTTCGCATACTTTACATACTTGGTGAACAAATCCTGGGTTTTTTCTGGTTTGGATCACGTAGTCATGTGGTACCACACTGAAACAGTCAATTATACCTGGTTTCGATCAATATTTTAGAGGATAACGCATGTTAGGTCTAGGTTAGGCCTGGGATTTGCCCTCATCAGGGTCATACTTTCGCAGTTTTAACATACATGTTGACCTGATCGAGGGATTCTACTGCTTTGGATCACGTAGTAATGTGGTACCATACTAAAGCAGTCAATTAAACCTGGTTTCGATCAACATTTTAGAGGATAACGCAAGATATGTCTTGGATAGGTCTGGGATTTGCCCTCATCAGGCTCATGCTTTCGCGTTTTTCACATTGTTTAAAGATTTGCATAATGCCGAGCGATTGTCCTCGGCCGCGATTACCGTTAATCCTGTTAACGTACAATTCGAAGGAGATTATCTCTAATAAGATTTGTACAGCAAACAGTGATAGAAAAACGCGTGTATTACTAGTTTTTCTGCCATCGGTAACGGCTCATTACCTTCGATTCGAGTGTGCTAACGGTGTTGATGACGTCAGTACCGTGCGAGAGTAGCGCGTAGAGAATTAGACAAAGATCGACTGCCGAAATTTGGACAGCGCCGCGGAACGGCTAATTGGAGCAACGCGGCGACGTTTTCGGCTGTCAATCGACACAGTCTCACAACGACTTCTGAAGAAGGCACATCGGCTCCCGATCGTGTCCGAACAGATTTCGAGCGAATCTCGAGAGTGAAATTCTCGAGATAAAGCTAGCAGACAATTAACCAATAAAGGGTGCAACGAGTCGATGTTCAGTCTGGTGCGGGTCCTCTGATTGACCTCGCACAGCTGAGAATTCATTAAAACTCAAACTAGCACTCATTAATTTAGTCTTTGCTTATCAAACGAGTCGACTCTCGACTCGAATAAAAGCATTCAGGAGTTTCGTTCGGGAAAGTCCCAAACAAGCTCAATTTCTATTTTCTGTCTAGTTTGGAGGGCTCGAGAATACACCAATAAGGTGCTCGACCCCCCTCGTGCAGTATTATTTTGTCGTTTCAAGCGTATAAACGTTTGAAACACAGAGAAGTGGGCGAATACCGTTCAAACTTCTCTGTGATTGTCGTTCGGCTTAGGAGACACCGAAGGGAGGCACCTACGTGGTGAACCTCGAGGTGGGCTCACTGGAGTCAGGTCAGCGTCCACTTCGGACGCTTGACTTTCGGTCTTCGATTCCTTCCCTCTACAGACCCCGCCGGTGTAACGCTTAGAGGAGCACCTGTGCGGAGAGGTCAAGGAGTCGCGGGTCAGGCCCCCACGTAGTTCAAATACTGTCACGAATTACATCGAGTGGTGCATTCGTGCAGTGAACCACGTGCTGTCGGGCTTCGCAGTACAATTCTCGACCAACAAGTCATCTGTTGGAACGTTAAAGAGAAGCCGCAGATCGACGGTCGTGCCGTTGTACTGCAGTGCGACTCAACGCACAGACTCCGTGGGCATACTCACGGGATCAGTGCATTTGGAGCCTTACAACCTCCTCTTGCATCCCCGTCCACTAGACAATCGACTCAGTTCGGCGTCGAAAGGAAATTTAATTCTTTTCACGCCAGATATTAAATACAGTCCACTTGCGAGCTCGTATATTACGAGCGAGCGAAATTCTCCGCTCCTATACATTCGAATATCGAAGCCAGGAGCGTGAGGACACACACGCGGCGAATATACGTGTAACGTGTTTACGTGTCTAACACATTGCCGTGTTTTTCTGTTCACAGAATCTTGGCCTACCTCAACGTGCCGGTTCCGACCAAGAAATCGTGGAAAACAATTTAATAAGAATTTTCGTTGTTTCTAATTGTTTATTTTATTTTTATTTTTTATTTTTATAATAAACAGTTTTTGAAAAAGAAAATCTTAAGTTCCCAACTCACTTCCCACAATAAAAATCCGATCCCTCTATCCGGACTTCGTCGTTAAAAGCATCAGCTTTTTAACATAAGGTCCTTCGAGCCGGATACTGAGGTAATCGGTAAAGGGAAGTGTTGGACATAATACACGAGAGTTTCTCCCGTGTACGGTTGTTTCGAAGTGTTTAACCTTCAACAGCCATGTCCGTTACTAAAGATCCCAAGTGGTCTGACCTTGAGGCACACCTCGAGGATTTGACCAGAGGGATGGAACGGATAAACAGGGCATCCATCAACCTTAAAAAGATGGGTCGAGCCAAGTACACAGAAAAAATTCTGGAGGAAAGGCTCAATTATGTAAACAGTCTGTGGCAACAGATGAACGATCAGTATAAGGTCGTGTGTAGGCTTCTCCCTCCTGGGGAACGACACTCTTACGAGCTGTTCCAACGGGATTTTATGGGGGAAACTGAAAACGAGTTTTTGGATTTTCAGGCTTATGTGTCTACGGAAATAACCCGTATCACGACTGGTCCAAGATCAGTAATGCCGGAAATCCAGCAATCAATACCGATCGAACTCCCGAAGATGAGGTTGGAGAAATTCGACGGGGATTCTTCGAAATGTTCCCATTTCGAAGATCTATTTACCGCCGGAGTAATCAACAACCCCACTTTAACGGATGTACAAAGGTTACAATACCTGAACACCTGTATAACCGGGCGAGCCGCAGCCGCTATCGCATCGCTTGCGATAACGGATAAAAATTTCTCAGTGGCGTGGACGACCCTGAAAACAGAATTCGGGCTCCCACGCTTGGTGCTGATCAAGATTCTTGATCAGATACTGAGACTATCAAAAATCCGAAAAGGCGACCTGGCGAGTGTTCAGCAGGTCACCATTGGCTTTCGGCAAGCACTCGCTATACTTGCTAAAAAAGGAACTGTGGAAGAGCAGCTTAGCTGGCTGCTAACACACGTCGTAGCAAGTCAATTTGACGCTACGTTGCAAGGGGAATGGGAACGATCCCTCAAGATGTCAACGGAATATCCGTTGATTGAGGAGATCCTGAGATTCCTTGACCAGGAAGCACGCGCTATGACCGTCATTGACGAACATAACCGCAAAACTGCCTCAAAAAAGGAACATAAGCCACGAGTACGGAGTCATAACGCCGTCGTGGGCTCCCCCCCTGCGCAGCGGAAGTGCATAATTTGCGGACAAACGCATGCACTGACCGAATGCGGTGCATTTAAGAGTTTTTCCACAAGAGTGCGGTACCAGCTCATAAGGGACAGACAAGGGTGTATAATCTGTCTGGCCCTAGATCATGACGCAAAGGGTTGCCGGAGCCAACACGTCTGTTCGAGATGCAGTGGCAGGCATCATGCCCTGTTGCATTTCGAGCAATACGAAAGAGAGGCTCCTAGCCAAAAGCCGAAAACGAAATTTTCGAACGGCAAGCGTGAGGAGCGGCGGGATAACGCCCCTCCACAGCGCCGTACGGCTAAGGCGAGAGCCGCCGATACCTCGACGACGCAAGCAACGACGTCACGGGCTACTACGTCACACTGTACTGCGAGTACAGACGTACCGAGGCCGGTGCTGTTAGCTACCGCGATCGTACGAGTGTACGGAGAAAACGGCGCGTCGCGTTTAACTCGCGCGCTGTTGGATCAAGGGTCCGAGACATCCTTCATCTCGGCGAGATTGAGGAATGACCTCAACCTCCCGAGGAGGAAAACCTCAGCCACGGTATCGGGCTTGGGGGGTGGTCGAACCCAACAAATTAAGTACAGTGTAGGGTTAAATCTGGGAGCGGCTAACGGGGTTACCCCGATGGTTTCGGCCAGAGCATACGTCGTGTCAAAAATCACGAACTATGCCTCGCCGTGTGTAAACGTGTTCAATGACGACGCGTTACGAAACCTTATGCTCGCAGACCCCGAACCCGCGTCCGGACAAAACATTGAAGTTTTGATCGGCGCGGATCTGTACGCCCAAGTTATTCGATCGGGATTCCGACGAATAGCGCCCGAAGGGCCAATTGCACAAGAAACTGCATTCGGCTGGATATTATCCGGACCAATAAATGCAGCAAGCAAGGCCCGGTGTCACGTGCGAACGTTGCATTGCAACGTACTTGAATCGCTGGATTACGCGATTCGACGGTTCTGGGAAATTGAAGAAATTCCCTCGACCTCAGTGCTTACAAAGGCTGAGGAAGAGTGTGAAACTCATTTCCAAAAGACTGTCGCACGGGATGCAACGGGACGGTTTATTGTCCGATTGCCGTTTAACCATCCGAAACCGGAAGAAGCGCTGGGAGATTCACTCCATATCGCTCTCTCCGCGTTGACTAGGATGAGAAGGAAATTGGACAAGGATCAGAACCTCGCACGAGAATATGAAGAATTTCTCGCGGAGTATGAGTCGTTGGAACACATGACTCGTATAGAGCCCTCTGAAAAATCCAGACTCTACATTCCGCATCGAGCGGTTATCCGAACGGAGAGTGCAACCACCAAACTGCGAGTCGTGTTTAACGCGACCAGCCGTACGGTGGGCGGACAATCCCTGAACGACATCCTACACGTAGGTCCGAAACTGCAGAACGACATCACGTCTGTTTTGACGAGATGGAGGCTGTACGAATACGTGCTGGTGGCCGATATCGAGAAAATGTTTCGGCAAATTCTCGTCGCCCCGCAGGATCGTCGTTTTCAGTGCATCTTATGGCGCACACCCGAAACCGAAGTGCTTAAAGCATTCGAGTTGAACACCGTTACGTACGGAACGGCGTGTGCACCGTATTTATCGATGCGTACTCTGCTCGAGTTGAAAAAACGGGACGGTGACAGATTTCCTCTCGCCGCTCCGATACTCGAGAAAGATATATACGTTGATGACGTATTTATGGGGGCACCCGACACGTCCTTGTTGGAAAAAATTCGTATTCAAGTTTGCGAACTCTTACAGGGCGGCGGGTTTAAATTGAGAAAGTGGGCTGGTAACTCGCAGAAATTACTACGAAACATCCCACAAAGCTCTCACTCCCACGCTGTCGACCTCACCTTGTTCGATGATTCCGAACTCAAGGTGCTTGGATTGCGATGGACACCATCGGGAGATTATTTCTATTTCAACCTGCAACGGTTCCAACCGGCTGCAGGCCCGATTACAAAGCGAACTTTGTTTTCTGAAATAGCCAAACTATACGATCCGCTCGGCTGGTTATCACCAGTCGTAATTCGCGCGAAGATTTTGATGCAGTCCCAATGGCTGGAAAAAATCCAGTGGGACGATCATGTCTCCGCGAATACGCTAAAAACGTGGAACACGTTTTGCGAGGATTGGAGCAGTTTGGAAAAAGTAAAATTTCCCAGATGGATCCGTTACGGAGCAGATGCAGTTTCGGTGGAATTACACGGATTCTGCGATGCTTCACTCGGAGCGTACTCGGCTGTCACGTATTTACGCGTGACGACCATGACCGAGGAAATTTTCACAACCTTGATCATGACAAAAACGAGGGTGGCTCCGATTAAAACGCAGTCAATTCCGATTCTCGAATTGAACGGAGCCGTACTGCTTACCGAGCTCGCAGTGCACGTGGAACGGTCATTGTCCATAAAAATTGACCGTATAATCTGTTGGTCAGATTCCACCATTGCACTAGCTTGGTTGAAAAAACATGCTTCGACTTGGAAGGTTGTGATAGCCAACCGAGTCGCGAAAATCCAGACCTTGCTTCCGAAAGCTGAATGGAGACATGTTCCCACCCGCTTCAATCCCGCGGATTTGAATTCGCGCGGTGTCGAAGCGGAGGAGCTCATTCAATCGAAGCTGTGGATTTCTGGTCCAGCATGGTTAAGACAACGAGAGGAAAATTGGCCGAAAACGCCTGATTCCATCGATACGACCGAGGGCAAGCGCATTCCGCACGCCCACGTTGCAACTCCAGACAAGGAATGGGAATTTGTATTCCGATTCTCAACCTGGAGTAAGCTACTTCGCGTGACTGCATATTGTCTCCGATTACGTAGACCGATGCAAGGTGAGCGAAGGTCGTTCGATGCCAACGTTGTCGAAGCATCAGAATTGAAGCTGGCCAAGGAAAGAATCGTCCGCTACATCCAGCGAACGCATTTTGCGGGCGAGTACCAGTGTTTAAAAAAGCACAGGGAAATTCCCGCAAAATCTCCGTTAAAAAGTCTGAACCCTTTCCTCGACACGAATGACGTTTTGAGGGTCGGTGGACGACTGGAGAATGCGACGCTGGCATGGGAAGCGAAGCACCCCATAATTCTGCCAAAACACCATGTGTCTACCATGATAATTCGGCAGTGCCACGTAAATACGTTGCACGGGGGCTTGCAGCTGACGATATCCATGGTAAAGCAACAATTTTGGATCCTCGGTTGCCGAACCACGGCTCGCAAGGTCATCCATCAATGTATGAAATGCGTAAGATGGAGGGCACAAACCTCCACGCAAATCATGCAGGATTTGACCCCAGAACGCAGCCGTGCAGCAAGGGCTTTTTTAAACTGCGGAGTCGATTATGCGGGACCGTATAAAGTCCGCGACTCCGCGGGCCGAGGAAAAACAGCTCATAAAGCGTATATCGCAGTTTTCGTCTGCTTCGCTACAAGGGCCATACATATTGAACTCGTCCATGATTACACGACGAGTGCATTTTTGGCTGCATTGGATCGGTTCATGGCCCGACGAGGAATCCCGTCTTGCATACGCAGTGACAATGGGACAAACTTCGTCGGTGCAGATCGTGAATTGAGAAAACATTTCAATAAGGTGTGTAAAACGCCGGAAATGCAAAACCAATGCGGCGAAAAGGGCATTCGGTGGCAGTTTAACCCACCCAGTGCCCCCCATTTCGGTGGGATGCAGGAAGCCGGAGTCAAATCTGTGAAGCATCATTTAAAGCGCATCATAGGAGAATTCACTCCCACGAGCGAGGAATTACAGACGTTACTCTGTAAAATCGAAGCCAGTTTAAACTCGCGACCGATTGCCGCTCTGAGTGATAGCCCTGATGATTATGCGCCGCTCACACCGGCACACTTCCTAATTGGAGGGCCCATGATGGCACCCCCGATGGAATCCGTGGAAAATGCTAATATTTCGCATCTGACTAGATGGAGAACTATGCAAAAATTCCACGAGCAGCTCTGGAGGCACTGGACAAGAGATTATCTCATGCACCTCCAGAACCGCTACAAATGGCAGACGGAAAATACACGCCTAAAAAAGAATGATCTTGTTTTAGTGCAGAATCCTCTCCTTCCCCCGAATCAGTGGGAAATGGGAAGAATAGAGGAAGTATTTCCGGGAAAGGATGGGCATGTACGTGTAGTTAAAGTACGCACAGCCAAATCCACATATACGCGACCAATTACGCGATTGTGTACGCTGCCTGTGGCTGAGTCTTTGTTTGAGTCACCTTCGGCGACGGTTCCCGAAGCCGAGCAGGTGATCTAAACAAAACCGTTCGAGTTCGAAAAGGCAAGGATTTTGGAAGGTGAGAACGGTTGATTCTCACCGGCCACTTGTCTCCTGTGCGAAAACGAAGAGTAGGGGGAAAAATCCGCCAATCTCGTTATCGCTTAAGGACGGGAACAATTAGCTTAAGCTAACGCCCCTAAATCGAAATTCGAACGACACTTTACCGGCATAGATCAGTCACTAACAAACCATGGAGCCAGAGAGTGCACCAGCTACCCCGGAAACCGGTATGTCTTCACCCGGTTTCGACATCGCGTTTGAGCGTATCCTTCAGCTGGGAGCGCTGGCCGAGGCCCCCCAGCCGAAGCTCGAGCAAGGTGAACCGACGCCCACAACGAGCGCGTGTAGTGACATACCACTGGTATTCCCAGTGGGTCGCCGAAACATCACGGTGCCGGCACACATACCACAAACCACAAGGCGGTACAAGTGTTTGGTACCAGGTGGGCGCTACGTCCTCCGGTGGGCAAAGGACGGGTCTTTAAAGTCCTGCCTGTTCCGAGAGGACGTACCCCCAAAACCGGAAGGACCTCTGCCCGTCGCGTCGACATCGACCGCTGCACCGGAACCAGCGAATACGCCGGCCACAACGCCGGTGGAGAAGCCGCGGCCCGCCAAGCGGAATCGACGCCGCACGCCCTCCGCGACGGAAAAGTTGGAGGGAAAGCAGAAAATAAAGAAACCGGAAACGAGAAAGGAAAGAAGGAGGAAGCGGCCTGGCAACCGACGTGAGGCACCGCCTAGCGATGATGCCCTACCAAAGGCGGCCATTCAGGCCATCCTCGCTTCCCTGCAGATGCTGCAGGGAAAAAACTCCGGCGGACCCTCCAAAAAATGTAAGTAATTTACATATTTTCCTTACTGTCTACGCGCCTACTCTCACTCGGATCTTGGCCGATCGGTTCTATCGCTCCCTGGTTCATTGCACGAGCCGTGCAAGGGGGGCGGTATGTTTAAAGATTTGCATAATGCCGAGCGATTGTCCTCGGCCGCGATTACCGTTAATCCTGTTAACGTACAATTCGAAGGAGATTATCTCTAATAAGATTTGTACAGCAAACAGTGATAGAAAAACGCGTGTATTACTAGTTTTTCTGCCATCGGTAACGGCTCATTACCTTCGATTCGAGTGTGCTAACGGTGTTGATGACGTCAGTACCGTGCGAGAGTAGCGCGTAGAGAATTAGACAAAGATCGACTGCCGAAATTTGGACAGCGCCGCGGAACGGCTAATTGGAGCAACGCGGCGACGTTTTCGGCTGTCAATCGACACAGTCTCACAACGACTTCTGAAGAAGGCACATCGGCTCCCGATCGTGTCCGAACAGATTTCGAGCGAATCTCGAGAGTGAAATTCTCGAGATAAAGCTAGCAGACAATTAACCAATAAAGGGTGCAACGAGTCGATGTTCAGTCTGGTGCGGGTCCTCTGATTGACCTCGCACAGCTGAGAATTCATTAAAACTCAAACTAGCACTCATTAATTTAGTCTTTGCTTATCAAACGAGTCGACTCTCGACTCGAATAAAAGCATTCAGGAGTTTCGTTCGGGAAAGTCCCAAACAAGCTCAATTTCTATTTTCTGTCTAGTTTGGAGGGCTCGAGAATACACCAATAAGGTGCTCGACCCCCCTCGTGCAGTATTATTTTGTCGTTTCAAGCGTATAAACGTTTGAAACACAGAGAAGTGGGCGAATACCGTTCAAACTTCTCTGTGATTGTCGTTCGGCTTAGGAGACACCGAAGGGAGGCACCTACGTGGTGAACCTCGAGGTGGGCTCACTGGAGTCAGGTCAGCGTCCACTTCGGACGCTTGACTTTCGGTCTTCGATTCCTTCCCTCTACAGACCCCGCCGGTGTAACGCTTAGAGGAGCACCTGTGCGGAGAGGTCAAGGAGTCGCGGGTCAGGCCCCCACGTAGTTCAAATACTGTCACGAATCACATCGAGTGGTGCATTCGTGCAGTGAACCACGTGCTGTCGGGCTTCGCAGTACAATTCTCGACCAACAAGTCATCTGTTGGAACGTTAAAGAGAAGCCGCAGATCGACGGTCGTGCCGTTGTACTGCAGTGCGACTCGACGCACAGACTCCGTGGGCATACTCACGGGATCAGTGCATTTGGAGCCTTACAACCTCCTCTTGCATCCCCGTCCACTAGACAATCGACTCAGTTCGGCGTCGAAAGGAAATTTAATTCTTTTCACGCCAGATATTAAATACAGTCCACTTGCGAGCTCGTATATTACGAGCGAGCGAAATTCTCCGCTCCTATACATTCGAATATCGAAGCCAGGAGCGTGAGGACACACACGCGGCGAATATACGTGTAACGTGTTTACGTGTCTAACACATTGCCGTGTTTTTCTGTTCACAGAATCTTGGCCTACCTCAACGTGCCGGTTCCGACCAAGAAATCGTGGAAAACAATTTAATAAGAATTTTCGTTGTTTCTAATTGTTTATTTTATTTTTATTTTTTATTTTTATAATAAACAGTTTTTGAAAAAGAAAATCTTAAGTTCCCAACTCACTTCCCACAATAAAAATCCGATCCCTCTATCCGGACTTCGTCGTTAAAAGCATCAGCTTTTTAACATAAGGTCCTTCGAGCCGGATACTGAGGTAATCGGTAAAGGGAAGTGTTGGACATAATACACGAGAGTTTCTCCCGTGTACGGTTGTTTCGAAGTGTTTAACCTTCAACAGCCATGTCCGTTACTAAAGATCCCAAGTGGTCTGACCTTGAGGCACACCTCGAGGATTTGACCAGAGGGATGGAACGGATAAACAGGGCATCCATCAACCTTAAAAAGATGGGTCGAGCCAAGTACACAGAAAAAATTCTGGAGGAAAGGCTCAATTATGTAAACAGTCTGTGGCAACAGATGAACGATCAGTATAAGGTCGTGTGTAGGCTTCTCCCTCCTGGGGAACGACACTCTTACGAGCTGTTCCAACGGGATTTTATGGGGGAAACTGAAAACGAGTTTTTGGATTTTCAGGCTTATGTGTCTACGGAAATAACCCGTATCACGACTGGTCCAAGATCAGTAATGCCGGAAATCCAGCAATCAATACCGATCGAACTCCCGAAGATGAGGTTGGAGAAATTCGACGGGGATTCTTCGAAATGTTCCCATTTCGAAGATCTATTTACCGCCGGAGTAATCAACAACCCCACTTTAACGGATGTACAAAGGTTACAATACCTGAACACCTGTATAACCGGGCGAGCCGCAGCCGCTATCGCATCGCTTGCGATAACGGATAAAAATTTCTCAGTGGCGTGGACGACCCTGAAAACAGAATTCGGGCTCCCACGCTTGGTGCTGATCAAGATTCTTGATCAGATACTGAGACTATCAAAAATCCGAAAAGGCGACCTGGCGAGTGTTCAGCAGGTCACCATTGGCTTTCGGCAAGCACTCGCTATACTTGCTAAAAAAGGAACTGTGGAAGAGCAGCTTAGCTGGCTGCTAACACACGTCGTAGCAAGTCAATTTGACGCTACGTTGCAAGGGGAATGGGAACGATCCCTCAAGATGTCAACGGAATATCCGTTGATTGAGGAGATCCTGAGATTCCTTGACCAGGAAGCACGCGCTATGACCGTCATTGACGAACATAACCGCAAAACTGCCTCAAAAAAGGAACATAAGCCACGAGTACGGAGTCATAACGCCGTCGTGGGCTCCCCCCCTGCGCAGCGGAAGTGCATAATTTGCGGACAAACGCATGCACTGACCGAATGCGGTGCATTTAAGAGTTTTTCCACAAGAGTGCGGTACCAGCTCATAAGGGACAGACAAGGGTGTATAATCTGTCTGGCCCTAGATCATGACGCAAAGGGTTGCCGGAGCCAACACGTCTGTTCGAGATGCAGTGGCAGGCATCATGCCCTGTTGCATTTCGAGCAATACGAAAGAGAGGCTCCTAGCCAAAAGCCGAAAACGAAATTTTCGAACGGCAAGCGTGAGGAGCGGCGGGATAACGCCCCTCCACAGCGCCGTACGGCTAAGGCGAGAGCCGCCGATACCTCGACGACGCAAGCAACGACGTCACGGGCTACTACGTCACACTGTACTGCGAGTACAGACGTACCGAGGCCGGTGCTGTTAGCTACCGCGATCGTACGAGTGTACGGAGAAAACGGCGCGTCGCGTTTAACTCGCGCGCTGTTGGATCAAGGGTCCGAGACATCCTTCATCTCGGCGAGATTGAGGAATGACCTCAACCTCCCGAGGAGGAAAACCTCAGCCACGGTATCGGGCTTGGGGGGTGGTCGAACCCAACAAATTAAGTACAGTGTAGGGTTAAATCTGGGAGCGGCTAACGGGGTTACCCCGATGGTTTCGGCCAGAGCATACGTCGTGTCAAAAATCACGAACTATGCCTCGCCGTGTGTAAACGTGTTCAATGACGACGCGTTACGAAACCTTATGCTCGCAGACCCCGAACCCGCGTCCGGACAAAACATTGAAGTTTTGATCGGCGCGGATCTGTACGCCCAAGTTATTCGATCGGGATTCCGACGAATAGCGCCCGAAGGGCCAATTGCACAAGAAACTGCATTCGGCTGGATATTATCCGGACCAATAAATGCAGCAAGCAAGGCCCGGTGTCACGTGCGAACGTTGCATTGCAACGTACTTGAATCGCTGGATTACGCGATTCGACGGTTCTGGGAAATTGAAGAAATTCCCTCGACCTCAGTGCTTACAAAGGCTGAGGAAGAGTGTGAAACTCATTTCCAAAAGACTGTCGCACGGGATGCAACGGGACGGTTTATTGTCCGATTGCCGTTTAACCATCCGAAACCGGAAGAAGCGCTGGGAGATTCACTCCATATCGCTCTCTCCGCGTTGACTAGGATGAGAAGGAAATTGGACAAGGATCAGAACCTCGCACGAGAATATGAAGAATTTCTCGCGGAGTATGAGTCGTTGGAACACATGACTCGTATAGAGCCCTCTGAAAAATCCAGACTCTACATTCCGCATCGAGCGGTTATCCGAACGGAGAGTGCAACCACCAAACTGCGAGTCGTGTTTAACGCGACCAGCCGTACGGTGGGCGGACAATCCCTGAACGACATCCTACACGTAGGTCCGAAACTGCAGAACGACATCACGTCTGTTTTGACGAGATGGAGGCTGTACGAATACGTGCTGGTGGCCGATATCGAGAAAATGTTTCGGCAAATTCTCGTCGCCCCGCAGGATCGTCGTTTTCAGTGCATCTTATGGCGCACACCCGAAACCGAAGTGCTTAAAGCATTCGAGTTGAACACCGTTACGTACGGAACGGCGTGTGCACCGTATTTATCGATGCGTACTCTGCTCGAGTTGAAAAAACGGGACGGTGACAGATTTCCTCTCGCCGCTCCGATACTCGAGAAAGATATATACGTTGATGACGTATTTATGGGGGCACCCGACACGTCCTTGTTGGAAAAAATTCGTATTCAAGTTTGCGAACTCTTACAGGGCGGCGGGTTTAAATTGAGAAAGTGGGCTGGTAACTCGCAGAAATTACTACGAAACATCCCACAAAGCTCTCACTCCCACGCTGTCGACCTCACCTTGTTCGATGATTCCGAACTCAAGGTGCTTGGATTGCGATGGACACCATCGGGAGATTATTTCTATTTCAACCTGCAACGGTTCCAACCGGCTGCAGGCCCGATTACAAAGCGAACTTTGTTTTCTGAAATAGCCAAACTATACGATCCGCTCGGCTGGTTATCACCAGTCGTAATTCGCGCGAAGATTTTGATGCAGTCCCAATGGCTGGAAAAAATCCAGTGGGACGATCATGTCTCCGCGAATACGCTAAAAACGTGGAACACGTTTTGCGAGGATTGGAGCAGTTTGGAAAAAGTAAAATTTCCCAGATGGATCCGTTACGGAGCAGATGCAGTTTCGGTGGAATTACACGGATTCTGCGATGCTTCACTCGGAGCGTACTCGGCTGTCACGTATTTACGCGTGACGACCATGACCGAGGAAATTTTCACAACCTTGATCATGACAAAAACGAGGGTGGCTCCGATTAAAACGCAGTCAATTCCGATTCTCGAATTGAACGGAGCCGTACTGCTTACCGAGCTCGCAGTGCACGTGGAACGGTCATTGTCCATAAAAATTGACCGTATAATCTGTTGGTCAGATTCCACCATTGCACTAGCTTGGTTGAAAAAACATGCTTCGACTTGGAAGGTTGTGATAGCCAACCGAGTCGCGAAAATCCAGACCTTGCTTCCGAAAGCTGAATGGAGACATGTTCCCACCCGCTTCAATCCCGCGGATTTGAATTCGCGCGGTGTCGAAGCGGAGGAGCTCATTCAATCGAAGCTGTGGATTTCTGGTCCAGCATGGTTAAGACAACGAGAGGAAAATTGGCCGAAAACGCCTGATTCCATCGATACGACCGAGGGCAAGCGCATTCCGCACGCCCACGTTGCAACTCCAGACAAGGAATGGGAATTTGTATTCCGATTCTCAACCTGGAGTAAGCTACTTCGCGTGACTGCATATTGTCTCCGATTACGTAGACCGATGCAAGGTGAGCGAAGGTCGTTCGATGCCAACGTTGTCGAAGCATCAGAATTGAAGCTGGCCAAGGAAAGAATCGTCCGCTACATCCAGCGAACGCATTTTGCGGGCGAGTACCAGTGTTTAAAAAAGCACAGGGAAATTCCCGCAAAATCTCCGTTAAAAAGTCTGAACCCTTTCCTCGACACGAATGACGTTTTGAGGGTCGGTGGACGACTGGAGAATGCGACGCTGGCATGGGAAGCGAAGCACCCCATAATTCTGCCAAAACACCATGTGTCTACCATGATAATTCGGCAGTGCCACGTAAATACGTTGCACGGGGGCTTGCAGCTGACGATATCCATGGTAAAGCAACAATTTTGGATCCTCGGTTGCCGAACCACGGCTCGCAAGGTCATCCATCAATGTATGAAATGCGTAAGATGGAGGGCACAAACCTCCACGCAAATCATGCAGGATTTGACCCCAGAACGCAGCCGTGCAGCAAGGGCTTTTTTAAACTGCGGAGTCGATTATGCGGGACCGTATAAAGTCCGCGACTCCGCGGGCCGAGGAAAAACAGCTCATAAAGCGTATATCGCAGTTTTCGTCTGCTTCGCTACAAGGGCCATACATATTGAACTCGTCCATGATTACACGACGAGTGCATTTTTGGCTGCATTGGATCGGTTCATGGCCCGACGAGGAATCCCGTCTTGCATACGCAGTGACAATGGGACAAACTTCGTCGGTGCAGATCGTGAATTGAGAAAACATTTCAATAAGGTGTGTAAAACGCCGGAAATGCAAAACCAATGCGGCGAAAAGGGCATTCGGTGGCAGTTTAACCCACCCAGTGCCCCCCATTTCGGTGGGATGCAGGAAGCCGGAGTCAAATCTGTGAAGCATCATTTAAAGCGCATCATAGGAGAATTCACTCCCACGAGCGAGGAATTACAGACGTTACTCTGTAAAATCGAAGCCAGTTTAAACTCGCGACCGATTGCCGCTCTGAGTGATAGCCCTGATGATTATGCGCCGCTCACACCGGCACACTTCCTAATTGGAGGGCCCATGATGGCACCCCCGATGGAATCCGTGGAAAATGCTAATATTTCGCATCTGACTAGATGGAGAACTATGCAAAAATTCCACGAGCAGCTCTGGAGGCACTGGACAAGAGATTATCTCATGCACCTCCAGAACCGCTACAAATGGCAGACGGAAAATACACGCCTAAAAAAGAATGATCTTGTTTTAGTGCAGAATCCTCTCCTTCCCCCGAATCAGTGGGAAATGGGAAGAATAGAGGAAGTATTTCCGGGAAAGGATGGGCATGTACGTGTAGTTAAAGTACGCACAGCCAAATCCACATATACGCGACCAATTACGCGATTGTGTACGCTGCCTGTGGCTGAGTCTTTGTTTGAGTCACCTTCGGCGACGGTTCCCGAAGCCGAGCAGGTGATCTAAACAAAACCGTTCGAGTTCGAAAAGGCAAGGATTTTGGAAGGTGAGAACGGTTGATTCTCACCGGCCACTTGTCTCCTGTGCGAAAACGAAGAGTAGGGGGAAAAATCCGCCAATCTCGTTATCGCTTAAGGACGGGAACAATTAGCTTAAGCTAACGCCCCTAAATCGAAATTCGAACGACACTTTACCGGCATAGATCAGTCACTAACAAACCATGGAGCCAGAGAGTGCACCAGCTACCCCGGAAACCGGTATGTCTTCACCCGGTTTCGACATCGCGTTTGAGCGTATCCTTCAGCTGGGAGCGCTGGCCGAGGCCCCCCAGCCGAAGCTCGAGCAAGGTGAACCGACGCCCACAACGAGCGCGTGTAGTGACATACCACTGGTATTCCCAGTGGGTCGCCGAAACATCACGGTGCCGGCACACATACCACAAACCACAAGGCGGTACAAGTGTTTGGTACCAGGTGGGCGCTACGTCCTCCGGTGGGCAAAGGACGGGTCTTTAAAGTCCTGCCTGTTCCGAGAGGACGTACCCCCAAAACCGGAAGGACCTCTGCCCGTCGCGTCGACATCGACCGCTGCACCGGAACCAGCGAATACGCCGGCCACAACGCCGGTGGAGAAGCCGCGGCCCGCCAAGCGGAATCGACGCCGCACGCCCTCCGCGACGGAAAAGTTGGAGGGAAAGCAGAAAATAAAGAAACCGGAAACGAGAAAGGAAAGAAGGAGGAAGCGGCCTGGCAACCGACGTGAGGCACCGCCTAGCGATGATGCCCTACCAAAGGCGGCCATTCAGGCCATCCTCGCTTCCCTGCAGATGCTGCAGGGAAAAAACTCCGGCGGACCCTCCAAAAAATGTAAGTAATTTACATATTTTCCTTACTGTCTACGCGCCTACTCTCACTCGGATCTTGGCCGATCGGTTCTATCGCTCCCTGGTTCATTGCACGAGCCGTGCAAGGGGGGCGGTATGTTTAAAGATTTGCATAATGCCGAGCGATTGTCCTCGGCCGCGATTACCGTTAATCCTGTTAACGTACAATTCGAAGGAGATTATCTCTAATAAGATTTGTACAGCAAACAGTGATAGAAAAACGCGTGTATTACTAGTTTTTCTGCCATCGGTAACGGCTCATTACCTTCGATTCGAGTGTGCTAACGGTGTTGATGACGTCAGTACCGTGCGAGAGTAGCGCGTAGAGAATTAGACAAAGATCGACTGCCGAAATTTGGACAGCGCCGCGGAACGGCTAATTGGAGCAACGCGGCGACGTTTTCGGCTGTCAATCGACACAGTCTCACAACGACTTCTGAAGAAGGCACATCGGCTCCCGATCGTGTCCGAACAGATTTCGAGCGAATCTCGAGAGTGAAATTCTCGAGATAAAGCTAGCAGACAATTAACCAATAAAGGGTGCAACGAGTCGATGTTCAGTCTGGTGCGGGTCCTCTGATTGACCTCGCACAGCTGAGAATTCATTAAAACTCAAACTAGCACTCATTAATTTAGTCTTTGCTTATCAAACGAGTCGACTCTCGACTCGAATAAAAGCATTCAGGAGTTTCGTTCGGGAAAGTCCCAAACAAGCTCAATTTCTATTTTCTGTCTAGTTTGGAGGGCTCGAGAATACACCAATAAGGTGCTCGACCCCCCTCGTGCAGTATTATTTTGTCGTTTCAAGCGTATAAACGTTTGAAACACAGAGAAGTGGGCGAATACCGTTCAAACTTCTCTGTGATTGTCGTTCGGCTTAGGAGACACCGAAGGGAGGCACCTACGTGGTGAACCTCGAGGTGGGCTCACTGGAGTCAGGTCAGCGTCCACTTCGGACGCTTGACTTTCGGTCTTCGATTCCTTCCCTCTACAGACCCCGCCGGTGTAACGCTTAGAGGAGCACCTGTGCGGAGAGGTCAAGGAGTCGCGGGTCAGGCCCCCACGTAGTTCAAATACTGTCACGAATCACATCGAGTGGTGCATTCGTGCAGTGAACCACGTGCTGTCGGGCTTCGCAGTACAATTCTCGACCAACAAGTCATCTGTTGGAACGTTAAAGAGAAGCCGCAGATCGACGGTCGTGCCGTTGTACTGCAGTGCGACTCGACGCACAGACTCCGTGGGCATACTCACGGGATCAGTGCATTTGGAGCCTTACAACCTCCTCTTGCATCCCCGTCCACTAGACAATCGACTCAGTTCGGCGTCGAAAGGAAATTTAATTCTTTTCACGCCAGATATTAAATACAGTCCACTTGCGAGCTCGTATATTACGAGCGAGCGAAATTCTCCGCTCCTATACATTCGAATATCGAAGCCAGGAGCGTGAGGACACACACGCGGCGAATATACGTGTAACGTGTTTACGTGTCTAACACATTGCCGTGTTTTTCTGTTCACAGAATCTTGGCCTACCTCAACGTGCCGGTTCCGACCAAGAAATCGTGGAAAACAATTTAATAAGAATTTTCGTTGTTTCTAATTGTTTATTTTATTTTTATTTTTTATTTTTATAATAAACAGTTTTTGAAAAAGAAAATCTTAAGTTCCCAACTCACTTCCCACAATAAAAATCCGATCCCTCTATCCGGACTTCGTCGTTAAAAGCATCAGCTTTTTAACATAAGGTCCTTCGAGCCGGATACTGAGGTAATCGGTAAAGGGAAGTGTTGGACATAATACACGAGAGTTTCTCCCGTGTACGGTTGTTTCGAAGTGTTTAACCTTCAACAGCCATGTCCGTTACTAAAGATCCCAAGTGGTCTGACCTTGAGGCACACCTCGAGGATTTGACCAGAGGGATGGAACGGATAAACAGGGCATCCATCAACCTTAAAAAGATGGGTCGAGCCAAGTACACAGAAAAAATTCTGGAGGAAAGGCTCAATTATGTAAACAGTCTGTGGCAACAGATGAACGATCAGTATAAGGTCGTGTGTAGGCTTCTCCCTCCTGGGGAACGACACTCTTACGAGCTGTTCCAACGGGATTTTATGGGGGAAACTGAAAACGAGTTTTTGGATTTTCAGGCTTATGTGTCTACGGAAATAACCCGTATCACGACTGGTCCAAGATCAGTAATGCCGGAAATCCAGCAATCAATACCGATCGAACTCCCGAAGATGAGGTTGGAGAAATTCGACGGGGATTCTTCGAAATGTTCCCATTTCGAAGATCTATTTACCGCCGGAGTAATCAACAACCCCACTTTAACGGATGTACAAAGGTTACAATACCTGAACACCTGTATAACCGGGCGAGCCGCAGCCGCTATCGCATCGCTTGCGATAACGGATAAAAATTTCTCAGTGGCGTGGACGACCCTGAAAACAGAATTCGGGCTCCCACGCTTGGTGCTGATCAAGATTCTTGATCAGATACTGAGACTATCAAAAATCCGAAAAGGCGACCTGGCGAGTGTTCAGCAGGTCACCATTGGCTTTCGGCAAGCACTCGCTATACTTGCTAAAAAAGGAACTGTGGAAGAGCAGCTTAGCTGGCTGCTAACACACGTCGTAGCAAGTCAATTTGACGCTACGTTGCAAGGGGAATGGGAACGATCCCTCAAGATGTCAACGGAATATCCGTTGATTGAGGAGATCCTGAGATTCCTTGACCAGGAAGCACGCGCTATGACCGTCATTGACGAACATAACCGCAAAACTGCCTCAAAAAAGGAACATAAGCCACGAGTACGGAGTCATAACGCCGTCGTGGGCTCCCCCCCTGCGCAGCGGAAGTGCATAATTTGCGGACAAACGCATGCACTGACCGAATGCGGTGCATTTAAGAGTTTTTCCACAAGAGTGCGGTACCAGCTCATAAGGGACAGACAAGGGTGTATAATCTGTCTGGCCCTAGATCATGACGCAAAGGGTTGCCGGAGCCAACACGTCTGTTCGAGATGCAGTGGCAGGCATCATGCCCTGTTGCATTTCGAGCAATACGAAAGAGAGGCTCCTAGCCAAAAGCCGAAAACGAAATTTTCGAACGGCAAGCGTGAGGAGCGGCGGGATAACGCCCCTCCACAGCGCCGTACGGCTAAGGCGAGAGCCGCCGATACCTCGACGACGCAAGCAACGACGTCACGGGCTACTACGTCACACTGTACTGCGAGTACAGACGTACCGAGGCCGGTGCTGTTAGCTACCGCGATCGTACGAGTGTACGGAGAAAACGGCGCGTCGCGTTTAACTCGCGCGCTGTTGGATCAAGGGTCCGAGACATCCTTCATCTCGGCGAGATTGAGGAATGACCTCAACCTCCCGAGGAGGAAAACCTCAGCCACGGTATCGGGCTTGGGGGGTGGTCGAACCCAACAAATTAAGTACAGTGTAGGGTTAAATCTGGGAGCGGCTAACGGGGTTACCCCGATGGTTTCGGCCAGAGCATACGTCGTGTCAAAAATCACGAACTATGCCTCGCCGTGTGTAAACGTGTTCAATGACGACGCGTTACGAAACCTTATGCTCGCAGACCCCGAACCCGCGTCCGGACAAAACATTGAAGTTTTGATCGGCGCGGATCTGTACGCCCAAGTTATTCGATCGGGATTCCGACGAATAGCGCCCGAAGGGCCAATTGCACAAGAAACTGCATTCGGCTGGATATTATCCGGACCAATAAATGCAGCAAGCAAGGCCCGGTGTCACGTGCGAACGTTGCATTGCAACGTACTTGAATCGCTGGATTACGCGATTCGACGGTTCTGGGAAATTGAAGAAATTCCCTCGACCTCAGTGCTTACAAAGGCTGAGGAAGAGTGTGAAACTCATTTCCAAAAGACTGTCGCACGGGATGCAACGGGACGGTTTATTGTCCGATTGCCGTTTAACCATCCGAAACCGGAAGAAGCGCTGGGAGATTCACTCCATATCGCTCTCTCCGCGTTGACTAGGATGAGAAGGAAATTGGACAAGGATCAGAACCTCGCACGAGAATATGAAGAATTTCTCGCGGAGTATGAGTCGTTGGAACACATGACTCGTATAGAGCCCTCTGAAAAATCCAGACTCTACATTCCGCATCGAGCGGTTATCCGAACGGAGAGTGCAACCACCAAACTGCGAGTCGTGTTTAACGCGACCAGCCGTACGGTGGGCGGACAATCCCTGAACGACATCCTACACGTAGGTCCGAAACTGCAGAACGACATCACGTCTGTTTTGACGAGATGGAGGCTGTACGAATACGTGCTGGTGGCCGATATCGAGAAAATGTTTCGGCAAATTCTCGTCGCCCCGCAGGATCGTCGTTTTCAGTGCATCTTATGGCGCACACCCGAAACCGAAGTGCTTAAAGCATTCGAGTTGAACACCGTTACGTACGGAACGGCGTGTGCACCGTATTTATCGATGCGTACTCTGCTCGAGTTGAAAAAACGGGACGGTGACAGATTTCCTCTCGCCGCTCCGATACTCGAGAAAGATATATACGTTGATGACGTATTTATGGGGGCACCCGACACGTCCTTGTTGGAAAAAATTCGTATTCAAGTTTGCGAACTCTTACAGGGCGGCGGGTTTAAATTGAGAAAGTGGGCTGGTAACTCGCAGAAATTACTACGAAACATCCCACAAAGCTCTCACTCCCACGCTGTCGACCTCACCTTGTTCGATGATTCCGAACTCAAGGTGCTTGGATTGCGATGGACACCATCGGGAGATTATTTCTATTTCAACCTGCAACGGTTCCAACCGGCTGCAGGCCCGATTACAAAGCGAACTTTGTTTTCTGAAATAGCCAAACTATACGATCCGCTCGGCTGGTTATCACCAGTCGTAATTCGCGCGAAGATTTTGATGCAGTCCCAATGGCTGGAAAAAATCCAGTGGGACGATCATGTCTCCGCGAATACGCTAAAAACGTGGAACACGTTTTGCGAGGATTGGAGCAGTTTGGAAAAAGTAAAATTTCCCAGATGGATCCGTTACGGAGCAGATGCAGTTTCGGTGGAATTACACGGATTCTGCGATGCTTCACTCGGAGCGTACTCGGCTGTCACGTATTTACGCGTGACGACCATGACCGAGGAAATTTTCACAACCTTGATCATGACAAAAACGAGGGTGGCTCCGATTAAAACGCAGTCAATTCCGATTCTCGAATTGAACGGAGCCGTACTGCTTACCGAGCTCGCAGTGCACGTGGAACGGTCATTGTCCATAAAAATTGACCGTATAATCTGTTGGTCAGATTCCACCATTGCACTAGCTTGGTTGAAAAAACATGCTTCGACTTGGAAGGTTGTGATAGCCAACCGAGTCGCGAAAATCCAGACCTTGCTTCCGAAAGCTGAATGGAGACATGTTCCCACCCGCTTCAATCCCGCGGATTTGAATTCGCGCGGTGTCGAAGCGGAGGAGCTCATTCAATCGAAGCTGTGGATTTCTGGTCCAGCATGGTTAAGACAACGAGAGGAAAATTGGCCGAAAACGCCTGATTCCATCGATACGACCGAGGGCAAGCGCATTCCGCACGCCCACGTTGCAACTCCAGACAAGGAATGGGAATTTGTATTCCGATTCTCAACCTGGAGTAAGCTACTTCGCGTGACTGCATATTGTCTCCGATTACGTAGACCGATGCAAGGTGAGCGAAGGTCGTTCGATGCCAACGTTGTCGAAGCATCAGAATTGAAGCTGGCCAAGGAAAGAATCGTCCGCTACATCCAGCGAACGCATTTTGCGGGCGAGTACCAGTGTTTAAAAAAGCACAGGGAAATTCCCGCAAAATCTCCGTTAAAAAGTCTGAACCCTTTCCTCGACACGAATGACGTTTTGAGGGTCGGTGGACGACTGGAGAATGCGACGCTGGCATGGGAAGCGAAGCACCCCATAATTCTGCCAAAACACCATGTGTCTACCATGATAATTCGGCAGTGCCACGTAAATACGTTGCACGGGGGCTTGCAGCTGACGATATCCATGGTAAAGCAACAATTTTGGATCCTCGGTTGCCGAACCACGGCTCGCAAGGTCATCCATCAATGTATGAAATGCGTAAGATGGAGGGCACAAACCTCCACGCAAATCATGCAGGATTTGACCCCAGAACGCAGCCGTGCAGCAAGGGCTTTTTTAAACTGCGGAGTCGATTATGCGGGACCGTATAAAGTCCGCGACTCCGCGGGCCGAGGAAAAACAGCTCATAAAGCGTATATCGCAGTTTTCGTCTGCTTCGCTACAAGGGCCATACATATTGAACTCGTCCATGATTACACGACGAGTGCATTTTTGGCTGCATTGGATCGGTTCATGGCCCGACGAGGAATCCCGTCTTGCATACGCAGTGACAATGGGACAAACTTCGTCGGTGCAGATCGTGAATTGAGAAAACATTTCAATAAGGTGTGTAAAACGCCGGAAATGCAAAACCAATGCGGCGAAAAGGGCATTCGGTGGCAGTTTAACCCACCCAGTGCCCCCCATTTCGGTGGGATGCAGGAAGCCGGAGTCAAATCTGTGAAGCATCATTTAAAGCGCATCATAGGAGAATTCACTCCCACGAGCGAGGAATTACAGACGTTACTCTGTAAAATCGAAGCCAGTTTAAACTCGCGACCGATTGCCGCTCTGAGTGATAGCCCTGATGATTATGCGCCGCTCACACCGGCACACTTCCTAATTGGAGGGCCCATGATGGCACCCCCGATGGAATCCGTGGAAAATGCTAATATTTCGCATCTGACTAGATGGAGAACTATGCAAAAATTCCACGAGCAGCTCTGGAGGCACTGGACAAGAGATTATCTCATGCACCTCCAGAACCGCTACAAATGGCAGACGGAAAATACACGCCTAAAAAAGAATGATCTTGTTTTAGTGCAGAATCCTCTCCTTCCCCCGAATCAGTGGGAAATGGGAAGAATAGAGGAAGTATTTCCGGGAAAGGATGGGCATGTACGTGTAGTTAAAGTACGCACAGCCAAATCCACATATACGCGACCAATTACGCGATTGTGTACGCTGCCTGTGGCTGAGTCTTTGTTTGAGTCACCTTCGGCGACGGTTCCCGAAGCCGAGCAGGTGATCTAAACAAAACCGTTCGAGTTCGAAAAGGCAAGGATTTTGGAAGGTGAGAACGGTTGATTCTCACCGGCCACTTGTCTCCTGTGCGAAAACGAAGAGTAGGGGGAAAAATCCGCCAATCTCGTTATCGCTTAAGGACGGGAACAATTAGCTTAAGCTAACGCCCCTAAATCGAAATTCGAACGACACTTTACCGGCATAGATCAGTCACTAACAAACCATGGAGCCAGAGAGTGCACCAGCTACTCCGGAAACCGGTATGTCTTCACCCGGTTTCGACATCGCGTTTGAGCGTATCCTTCAGCTGGGAGCGCTGGCCGAGGCCCCCCAGCCGAAGCTCGAGCAAGGTGAACCGACGCCCACAACGAGCGCGTGTAGTGACATACCACTGGTATTCCCAGTGGGTCGCCGAAACATCACGGTGCCGGCACACATACCACAAACCACAAGGCGGTACAAGTGTTTGGTACCAGGTGGGCGCTACGTCCTCCGGTGGGCAAAGGACGGGTCTTTAAAGTCCTGCCTGTTCCGAGAGGACGTACCCCCAAAACCGGAAGGACCTCTGCCCGTCGCGTCGACATCGACCGCTGCACCGGAACCAGCGAATACGCCGGCCACAACGCCGGTGGAGAAGCCGCGGCCCGCCAAGCGGAATCGACGCCGCACGCCCTCCGCGACGGAAAAGTTGGAGGGAAAGCAGAAAATAAAGAAACCGGAAACGAGAAAGGAAAGAAGGAGGAAGCGGCCTGGCAACCGACGTGAGGCACCGCCTAGCGATGATGCCCTACCAAAGGCGGCCATTCAGGCCATCCTCGCTTCCCTGCAGATGCTGCAGGGAAAAAACTCCGGCGGACCCTCCAAAAAATGTAAGTAATTTACATATTTTCCTTACTGTCTACGCGCCTACTCTCACTCGGATCTTGGCCGATCGGTTCTATCGCTCCCTGGTTCATTGCACGAGCCGTGCAAGGGGGGCGGTATGTTTAAAGATTTGCATAATGCCGAGCGATTGTCCTCGGCCGCGATTACCGTTAATCCTGTTAACGTACAATTCGAAGGAGATTATCTCTAATAAGATTTGTACAGCAAACAGTGATAGAAAAACGCGTGTATTACTAGTTTTTCTGCCATCGGTAACGGCTCATTACCTTCGATTCGAGTGTGCTAACGGTGTTGATGACGTCAGTACCGTGCGAGAGTAGCGCGTAGAGAATTAGACAAAGATCGACTGCCGAAATTTGGACAGCGCCGCGGAACGGCTAATTGGAGCAACGCGGCGACGTTTTCGGCTGTCAATCGACACAGTCTCACAACGACTTCTGAAGAAGGCACATCGGCTCCCGATCGTGTCCGAACAGATTTCGAGCGAATCTCGAGAGTGAAATTCTCGAGATAAAGCTAGCAGACAATTAACCAATAAAGGGTGCAACGAGTCGATGTTCAGTCTGGTGCGGGTCCTCTGATTGACCTCGCACAGCTGAGAATTCATTAAAACTCAAACTAGCACTCATTAATTTAGTCTTTGCTTATCAAACGAGTCGACTCTCGACTCGAATAAAAGCATTCAGGAGTTTCGTTCGGGAAAGTCCCAAACAAGCTCAATTTCTATTTTCTGTCTAGTTTGGAGGGCTCGAGAATACACCAATAAGGTGCTCGACCCCCCTCGTGCAGTATTATTTTGTCGTTTCAAGCGTATAAACGTTTGAAACACAGAGAAGTGGGCGAATACCGTTCAAACTTCTCTGTGATTGTCGTTCGGCTTAGGAGACACCGAAGGGAGGCACCTACGTGGTGAACCTCGAGGTGGGCTCACTGGAGTCAGGTCAGCGTCCACTTCGGACGCTTGACTTTCGGTCTTCGATTCCTTCCCTCTACAGACCCCGCCGGTGTAACGCTTAGAGGAGCACCTGTGCGGAGAGGTCAAGGAGTCGCGGGTCAGGCCCCCACGTAGTTCAAATACTGTCACGAATCACATCGAGTGGTGCATTCGTGCAGTGAACCACGTGCTGTCGGGCTTCGCAGTACAATTCTCGACCAACAAGTCATCTGTTGGAACGTTAAAGAGAAGCCGCAGATCGACGGTCGTGCCGTTGTACTGCAGTGCGACTCGACGCACAGACTCCGTGGGCATACTCACGGGATCAGTGCATTTGGAGCCTTACAACCTCCTCTTGCATCCCCGTCCACTAGACAATCGACTCAGTTCGGCGTCGAAAGGAAATTTAATTCTTTTCACGCCAGATATTAAATACAGTCCACTTGCGAGCTCGTATATTACGAGCGAGCGAAATTCTCCGCTCCTATACATTCGAATATCGAAGCCAGGAGCGTGAGGACACACACGCGGCGAATATACGTGTAACGTGTTTACGTGTCTAACACATTGCCGTGTTTTTCTGTTCACAGAATCTTGGCCTACCTCAACGTGCCGGTTCCGACCAAGAAATCGTGGAAAACAATTTAATAAGAATTTTCGTTGTTTCTAATTGTTTATTTTATTTTTATTTTTTATTTTTATAATAAACAGTTTTTGAAAAAGAAAATCTTAAGTTCCCAACTCACTTCCCACAATAAAAATCCGATCCCTCTATCCGGACTTCGTCGTTAAAAGCATCAGCTTTTTAACACACATACTTGTTGAACAGATTCTGGGTTTTTTCTGGTTTGGACCGCGTAGTAATGTGGTACCACACTGAAGCAGTCCATTAAACCAGGTTTCGATCAATATTTTTGAGGATAACGCATGTTAGGTCTAGGTTAGGCCTGGGATTTGCCCTCATCAGGCTCATACTTTCGCATTCTTCACATACTTGTTGAACAGATCCTGAGCTTTTTCTGGATTGGATCACGTAGTAATGTGGTACCACACTGAAACAGGCCATTAAACCTGGCTTCGATCAATATTTTAGAGAATAACGCATGTTAGGTGTAGGTTAGTTCTGGGATTTGCTCTCATCAGGCTGACACATTCGTATATTTCTCATACTTGATGGCCAGATTCTGGGCTTTTTCTGGCTTGGATCGCGTAGTTATGTGGTACCACACTGAAACAGTTGATTAAACCTGGTTTCGATCAATATTTTTAAGCATAACGCATGTTACGTCTAGGTTAGGTCTGGGATTTGCTCTCATCAGGCTCATACTTTCACATAGTTCTCATTCTTGTTGGCCAGATCCTGGGTTTTTTCTGGTTTGGATCACGTAGTAATGTGGTACCACACTGAAACAGTCCATTAAACCAGGTTTCGATCAATATTTTTGAGGATAACGCATGTTAGGTCTAGGTTAGGCCTGGGATTTTTACTCATCAGACTCATACTTTCGCATTCTTCACATACTTGTTGAACGGATCCTGGGTTTTTTCTTGGTTTGGATCACGTAGTAATGTGGTACCACACTGAAACATTCAATTAAACCTGGTCTTGATAAGTATTTTAGAGGATAACGCATGTTAGGTCTGGGTAAGGTCTAGGATTTGCCCTCATCAGGCTCATACTTTCGCATATTTCCCATACTTCATGGCTAGATCCTGGGTTATTTCTGGATTGGATCACGTAGTAATGTGGTACCACACTGAAACAGTCGATTAAACCTGGTTTCGATCAATATTTTAAAGGATAACGCATGTTAGTTCTGAGATAGGTCTGGGATTTGCCCTCATCTGGCTCATACTTTCGCATATTTCTCATACTTCATGGCTACATCCTGAGCTTTTTCTGGATTGGATCACGTAGTAATGTGGTACCACACTGAAACAGTCCATTAAACCTGGTCTTGATAAATATTTTAGAGGATAACACATGTTAGGTCTGGGATAGGTCTAGGATTTGCCCTCATCAGGCTCATACTTTCGCATATTCCTCATACTTCATGGCTAGATACTGGGCTATTTCTGGATTGGATCACGGAGTAATGTGGTACCACACTGAAACAGTCCATTTAACCTGGTTTCGATCAATATTTTTGAGGATAACGCATGTTAGGTCTAGGTTAGGCCTGGGATTTTCACTCATCAGACTCATACTTTCGCATTCTTCACATACTTTTTGAACAGATCCTTGGTTTTTTTCTGGTTTGGATCACGTAGTCATGTGGCACCACACTGAAACAGTCAATTAAACCTGGTTTCGATCAATATTTTAGAGGATAACGCATGTTATGTCTAGGTTAGGCCTGGGATTTGCCCTCATCAGGGTCATACTTTCGCAGTTTTAACATACATGTTGACCTGATCGAGGGATTCTTCTGCTTTGGATCACGTAGTAATGTGGTACCACACTAAAGCAGTCAATTAAACCTGGTTTCGATCAAGATTTTAGAGGATAACGCAAGATATGTCTGGGATAGGTCTGGGATTTGCCCTCATCAGGCTCATGCTTCCGCGTTTTTCACATACTTGTTGAACAGATTCTGGGTTTTTTCTGGTTTGGATCGCGTAGTAATGTGGCACCACACTGAAGCAGTCCACTTAACCTGGTTTCGATGAATATTTTAGAGGATAACGCATGTTAGGTCTGGGTAAGGTCTAGGATTTGCCCTCATCAGGCTCATGCTTTCGCGTTTTTCACATACTTGTTGAACAGATTCTGGGTTTTTTCTGGTTTGGATCGCGTAGTAATGTGGTACCACACTGAAGCAGTCCACTTAACCTGGTTTCGATGAATATTTTAGAGGATAACGCATGTTAGGTCTGGGTAAGGTCTAGGATTTGCCCTCATCAGGCTCATACCTTCGCGATTTACACATACTTGTTGAACAGATTCTGGGTTTTTTCTGGTTTGGATCACGTAGTAATGTGGTACCACACTGAAACAGTCCACTAAACCTGGTTTCAATCAATATTTTTGAGGATAACGCATGTTATGTCTAGGTTAGGCAAGGGATTTGCCCTCATCAGACTCATACTTTCGCATACTTCACATACTTGTTGAACAGATCCTGGGTTTTTTTCTGGTGTGGATCACGTAGTAATGTGGTACCACACTAAAACAGTCCATTAAAACTGGTTTCGATCAATATTTTTGAGGATAACGCATGTTGGTCTAGGTTAGGCCTGGGATTTGCCCTCATCAGACTCATACTTTCGCATACTTCACATACTTGTTGAACAGATCCTGGGTTTTTTCTGGTTTCGATCACGTAGTAATGTGGTACCTCACTGAAGCAGACCATAAAACCTGGTTTCGATTATTATTTTAGAGGATAACACATGTTAGGTCTAGGTTAGGTCTGGGATTTGCTCTCATCAGGCTCATTCGTTCGCATATTTCTGATACCTGATGACTAGATCCTGGGCTTTTTCTGGATTGGATCACGTAGTAATGTAGTACCACGCTGAAACAGTCCACTAAACCTGGTTTCAATCAATATTTTTGAGGATAACGCATGTTATGTCTAGGTTAGGCAACGGATTTGCCCTCATCAGACTCATACTTTCGCATACTTCACATACTTGTTGAACAGATCCTGGGTTTTTTTCTGGTGTGGATCACGTAGTAATGTGGTACCACACTAAAACAGTCAATTAAACCTGGTTTCGATCAATATTTTAGAGGATAACGCATGTTAGGTCTGGGTAAGGTCTAGGATTTGCCCTCATCAGGCTCATACTTCCGCATATTTGTAATAATTCATGGCTAGATCCTGGGCTATTTCTGGATTGGATCACGTAGTAATGTGGTACCACACTGAAACAGGCCATTAAACCTGGCTTCGATCAATATTTTAGAAAATAACGCATGTTAGGTGTAGGTTAGTTCTGGGATTTGCTCTCATCAGGCTGACACATTCGCATATTTCTCATACTTGATGGCCAGATTCTGGGCTTTTTCTGGTTTGGATCAGGTAGTAATGTGATACCGCACTGATACAGTCGATTAAACCTGGTTTCGATCAATCTTTTTGAGGATAACGCTTGTTACGTCTAGGTTAGGTCTGGGATTTGCTCTCATCAGGCTCATACTTTCGCATATTTCTCATTCTTGTTGGCCAGATCCTGGGCTTCCACTCGATTGCATCACGTAGTAATGTCATTCCACACTGAAACAGTCAATTAAACCTGGCCTTGATAAATATTTTAGAGGATAACGCATGTTAGGTCTGGGTTAGGTCTAGGTTTTGCCCTCATCAGGCTCATACTTTCGCATACTTCTCATACTCGATGGCTAGATCCTGGGCTTTTTCTGGTTTGGATCGCGTAGTTATGTGGTACCACACTGAAACAGTTGATTAAACCTGGTTTCGATCAATATTTTTAAGCATAACGCATGTTACGTCTAGGTTAGGTCTGGGATTTGCTTTCATCAGGCTCATACTTTCACATAGTTCTCATTCTTGTTGGCCAGATCCTGGGTTTTTTCTGGTTTGGATCACGTAGTAATGTGGTACCACACTGAAACAGTCCATTAAACCTGGTTTCGATCAGTATTTTAGAGGATAACGCATGTTAGATCTGGGTTAGGTCTAGGATTTGCCCTCATCAGGGTCATACTTTCGCAGTTTTAGCATGCATGTTGACCTGATCGAGGGTTTTTTCTGCTCTGGATCACGTAGTAAAGTGGTACTACACCAAAACAGTCAATTAAACCTGGTTTCGATCAATATCTTAGAGGATAAAGCAATTTCGGTCTGGGATAGGTCTGAGATTTGCCCCCATCAGACTCATACTTTCACACACTTCACATACTCGTTGAACGGATCCTGGGTTTTTTCTGGTTTGGATCACGTAGTAATGTGGTACCGCACTGAAACATTCAATTAAACCCGGTCTTGATAAATATTTTAGAGGATAAAGCATGTTAGGTCTGGGATTGGTCTAGGATTTGCCCTCATCAGGCTCATACTTTCGCGTTTTTCACATACTTGTTGAACAGATTCTGGGTTTTTTCTGGTTTGGATCACGTCGTAATGTGGTACCACACTGAAACAGTCGATAAAACCTGGTTTCGATCAATATTTTAGAGGATAACGCATGTTAGTTCAGGGATAGGTCTGGGATTTGCCCTCATCTGGCTCATTCTTTCGCATATTCCTCATACTTCATGGCTAGATTCTGGGCTATTTCTGGATTGGATCACGGAGTAATGTGGTACCACACTGAAACAGTCCATTTAACCAGGTTTCGATCAATATTTTTGAGGATAACGCATGTTAGGTCTAGGTTAGGCCTGGGATTTTCACTCATCAGACTCATACTTTCGCATTCTTCACATACTTGTTGAACGGATCCTGGGTTTTTTCTGGTGTGGATCGCGTAGTAATGCGGTACCACACTGAAACATTCAATTAAACCAGGTCTTGATAAATATTTTAGAGGATGAAGCATGTTAGGTCTGGGTTTGGTCTAGGATTTGCCCTCATCAGGCTCATACTTTCGCGTTTTTCACATACTTGTTGAACAGATTCTGGGTTTTTTCTGGTTTGGATCACGTAGTAATGTGGTACCACACTGAAACAGTCCACTAAACCTGGTTTCGATCAATATTTTAGAGGATAACACATGTTAGGTCTGGGTAAGGTCTAGGATTTGCCCTCATCAGGCTCATACTTACGCATACTTCACATACTTGTTGAACAGATCCTGGGTTTTTTTCTGGTGTGGATCACGTAGTAATGTGGTACCACACTAAAACAGTCAATTAAACCTGGTTTCGATCAATATTTTAGAGGATAACGCATGTTAGGTCTGGGTAAGGTCTAGGATTTGCTCTCATCAGGCTCATTCGTTCGCATATTTCTGATACCTGATGGCTAGATCCTGGGCTTTTTCTGCTTTGGATCACGTAGTAAAGTGGTACCACACTAAAACAGTCAATTAAACCTGGTTTCGATCAATATTTTAGAGGATAACGCAAGTTAGGTCTAGATTAGGCCCGGGATTTGCCCTCATCAGGGTCATACTTTCGCAGTTTTAACGTACATGTTGACCTGATCGAGTGTTTTTTCTGCTTCGGATCACGTAGTAAAGTGCTACCACACTGAAACAGTCGACTAAACCTGGTTTCGATCAATATTTTAGAGGATAGCGCATGTTATGTCTAGGTTAGGCCTGGGATTTTCACTCATCAGGCTCATACTTTCGCATTCTTCACATACTTGTTGAACGGATCCTGGGTTTTTTCTGGTTTCAATCTCGTAGTAATGTGGTACCACACTGAAACAGTCCATTAAACCTGGTTTCGATCAATATTTTAGAGGATAACGTAAGTTATGTCTAGATTAGGCCTGGGTTTTGCCCTCATCGGGGTCATACTTTCGCAGTTTTAACATACATGTTGACCTGATCGAAGGTTTTTTCTGCTTTGGATCACGTAGTAAAGTGGTACCACACTAAAACATTCAATTAAACCTGGTTTCGATCAATATCTTAGAGGATAGCGCAAGTCATATCTGGGATAGGTCTGGGGATTTGCCCTCATCAGGCTCATACTTTCCCGTTTTTCACATACTTGTTGAACAGATCCTGGGTTTTTTCTGATTTGAATCACGTAGTAGTGTGGTACCACATTGAAACAGTCCATTAAATCAGGATTCGATCAATATCTTAGAGAATAACGCATGTTAGGTCTAGGTTAGGTCTGGGATTTGCTCTGATCAGGCTCGTACTTTCGCATATTTCTCATAGTTGATGGCCAGATTCTGGGCTTTTTCTGGTTTGGATCACGTAGTAATGTGGTACCACACTGAAACAGTCCATTAAACCTGGCTTTGATCACTATTTTAGAGAATAACGCATGTTAGGTCTTGGTTAGGTCTGGGATTTGCTCTCATCAGGGACATACTTTCGCAGTTTTAACATGCATGTTGACCTGATCGAGGGTTTTTTCTGCTTTGGATCACGTAGTGTAGTGGTACAACACTAAAACAGTCACTTAAACCTGGTTTCGATCAATATTTTAGAGGATAACGCAAGATAGGTCTGGGATAGGTCTGTGATTTGCCCTCATCAGACTCATACTTTCGCATACTTCACATACTCCTTTAACAGATCTTGGGTTTTTTCTGGTTTGGATCACGTAGTAATGTGGTACCACACTGAATCATTCAAATAAACCTGGTCTTGATAAATATTTTAGAGGATAACGCATGTTAGGTCTGGGTAAGGACTAGGATTTGCCCTCATCAGGCTCATACTTTCGCATATTTCTCATACTTCATGGCTAGATCCTGGGCTATTTCTGGATTGGATCACGTAGTAATGTGGAACCACACTGAAACAGTCCATTAAACCTGGCTTCGATCAATATTTTTGAGGATAACGCATGTTAGGTCTAGGTTAGGCCTGGGATTTGCCCTCATCCGACTCATACTATCGCGTACTTCACATACTTGTTGAACAGATCCTGGATTTTTTTCTGGTTTGGATCACGTAGTAATGTGGTACCACACAGAAACAGTCCATTAAACCTGGTTTCGATCACTATTTTTCAGCATAACGCATGTTACGTCTAGGTTAGGTCAGGGATTTGCTCTCATCAGGCTCATACTTTCACATAGTTCACATTCTTGTTGGCCAGATCCTGGGTTTTTTCTGGTTTGGATCACGTAGTAATGTGGTACCACACTGAAACAGTCCATTAAACCTGGTTTCGATCAATATTTCTGAGGATAACGCATGTTAGGTCTAGGTTAGGCCTGGGATTTTTACTCATCAGACACATACTTTCGCATTCTTCACATACTTGTTGAACAGATCCTGGGCTTTTTCTGGTTTGGATCACGCAGTAATGCGGTACCACACTGAAACATTCAATTAAACCTGGTATTGATAAATATTTTGGAGGATAACGCAAGTTATGTCTGGGATAGGTCTGGGATTTGCCCTCATCAGGCTCATACTGTCGCGTTTTTCACATACTTGTTGAACAGATCCTGGGTTTTTTCTGGATTGGATCACGTAGTAATGTGGTACCACACAGAAACAGTCCATTAAACCTGGTTTCGATCAATATTTTAGAGGATAGCGCATGTTAGGTCTAGGTTAGGCCTGGCATTTGCCCTCATCAGGGTCATACTTTCGCAGTTTTAACATACATGTTGACCTGATCGAGGGTTTTTTCTGCTTTGGATCACGTAGTAAAGAGGTACCACACTAAAACAGTCAATTAAACCTGGTTTCGATCAATATTTTAGAGGATAACGCAAGATATGTCTGGGATAGGACTGGGATTTGCCCTCAGCAGACTCATACTTTCGCGTTTTTAACATACTTGTTGAATAGATTCTGGGTGTTTTCTGGTTTGGATCACGTAGTAATGCGGTACCACGCAGAAACAGTCCATTAAACCTGGTTTCGATGAATATATTAGAGGATAGCGCATGTTAGGTCTTTGGTTAGGCCTGGCATTTGCCCTCATCAGGGTCATACTTTCGCAGTTTTAACATACATGTTGACCTGACCGAGGGTTTTTTCTGCTTTGGATCACGTAGTAAAGTGGTACCACACTAGAACAGTCAATTAAACCTGGTTTCGATCAATATTTTAGAGGATAACACATGTTTGGTCTGGGTAAGGTCTAGGATTAGCCCTCATCAGGCTCATACTTTCGCATATTTCTAATACTTCATGGCTAGATCCTGGGCTATTTCTGGATTGGATCACGTAGTAATGTGGTATCACACTGAAACAGTCCATTAAACCTGGTTTCGATCAATATTTTTGAGGATAACGCATGTTAGGTCTAGGTTAGGCCTGGGATTTTCACTCATCAGACTCATACTTTCGCATTCTTCACATACTTGTTGAACGGATCCTGGGTTTTTTCTGGTTTGGATCACGTAGTAATGTGGTACCACACTGAAACATTCAATTGAACCTGGTCTTGATAAGTATTTTAGAGGATAACGCATGTTAGGTCTGGGTAAGGTCTAGGATTTGCCCTCATCAGGCTCATACTTTCGCATATTTCTCATACTTCATGGCTAGATCCTGGGTTATTTCTGGATTGGATCACGTAGTAATGTGGTACCACACTGAAACAGTCGATTAAACCTGGTTTCGATCAATATTTTAGAGGATAAAGCAATTTAGGTCTGGGATAGGTCTGAGATTTGCACCCATTAGACTCATACTTTCGCACACTTCACATACTCGTTGAACGGATCCTGGGTTTTTTCTGGTTTGGATCACGTAGTAATGTGGTACCACACTGAAACATTCAATTAAACCTGGTCTTGATAAATATTTTAGAGGATAACGCATGTTAGGTCTGGGATAGGTCTAGGATTTGCCCTCATCAGGCTCATACTTTCGCATAATCCTCATACTTCATGGCTAGATTCTGGGCTATTTCTGGATTGGATCACGGAGTAATGTGGTGCCACACTGAAACAGTCCATTTAACCAGGTTTCGATCAATATTTTTGAGGATAACGCATGTTAGGTCTAGGTTAGGCCTGGGATTTTCACTCATCAGACTCATACTTTCGCATTCTTCACATACTTGTTGAACGGATCCTGGGCTTTTTCAGGTTTGGATCACGCAGTAATGCGGTACCACACTGAAACATTCAATTAAACCTGGTATTGATAAATATTTTGGAGGATAACGCTAGTTATGTCTGGGATAGGTCTGGGATTTGCCCTCATCAGGTTCATACTGTCGCGTTCTTCACATACTTGTTGAACAGATCCTGGGTTTTTTCTGGTTTGGATCACGTAGTAATGTGGTACCACACAGAAGCAGTCCATTAAACCTGGTTTCGATCAATATTTTAGAGGATAGCGCATGTTAGGTCTAGGTTAGGCCTGGCATTTGCCCTCATCAGGGTCATACTTTCGCAGTTTTAACATACATGTTGACCTGATCGAGGGTTTTTTCTGCTTTGGATCACGTAGTAAAGTGGTACCACACTAAAACAGGCAATTAAACCTGGTTTCGATCAATATTTTAGAGGATAACGCAAGATATGTCTGGGATAGGACTGGGATTTGCCCTCAGTAGACTCATACTTTCGCGTTTTTAACATACTTGTTGAATAGATTCTGGGTGTTTTCTGGTTTGGATCACGTAGTAATGCGGTACCATACTGAAACATTCAATTAAACCAGGTCTTGATAAATATTTTAGAGGATAATGCATGTTAGGTCTGGGTTTGGTCTAGGATTTGCCCTCATCAGGCTCATACTTTCGCGTTTTTGACATACTTGCTGAACAGATTCTGGGTTTTTTCTGGTTTGGATCACGTAGTAATGTGGTACCACACTGAAACAGACCACTAAACCTGGTTTCGATCAATATTTTACAGGATAACACATGTTAGGTCTGGGTAAGGTCTAGGATTTGCCCTCATCAGGCTCATACTTTCGCATATTTCTAATACTTCATGGCTAGATCCTGGGCTATTTCTGGATTGGATCACGTAGTAATGTGGTAACACACTGAAACAGTCCATTAAACTTGGTTGCGATCAATATTTTTGAGGATAACGCATGCTAGGTCTACGTTAGGCCTGGGATTTTCACTCATCAGACTCATACTTTCGCATTCTTCACATACTTGTTGAACGGATCCTGGGTTTTTTCTGGTTTGGATCACGTAGTATTGTGGTGCCACACTGAAACAGTCAATTAAACCTGGTTTCGATCAATATTTTAGAGGATAACGCATGATAGGTCTGGGTAAGGTCTAGGATTTGCCCTCATCAGGCTCATACTTTCGCATATTTCTAATACTTCATGGCTAGATGCTGGGCTATTTCTGGTTTGGATCACGCAGTAATGTGGTACCACACTAAAACAGTCAATTAAACCTGGTTTCGATCAGTATTTTAGAGGATAACGCATGTTATGTCTGGGTTAGGTCTAGGATTTGCCCTCATCAGGGTCATACTTTCGCAGTTTTAATATACATGTTGACCTGATCGAGGGTTTTTTCTGCTTTGGATCACGTATTAAAGTGGTGCCACACTAAAACAGTCAATTAAACCTGGTTTCGATCAGTACTTTAGAGGATAACGCAAGTTAAGTCAGGGATAGGTCTGGGATTTGCCCTCATCAGGCTCATACTTTCGCGTTTTTCACATACTTGTTGAACAGGTACTGGGATTTTTCTGGATTGCATCACGTAGTAATGTAGTACCACACTGAAACCGTCCACTAAACCTGGTTTCGATCAATATTGTTGAGGATAACGCATGTCAGGTCTACGTTAGGCCAGGGATTTGCTCTCATCAGGGTCATACTTTCGCAGTTTTCACATGCATGTTGACCTGATCGAGGGTTTTTTCTGCTTTGGATCACGTAGTAATGTGGTACCACACTGAAACAGTCCACTAAACCTGGTTTCGATCAATATTTTAGAGGATAACACATGTTAGGTCTGGGTAAGGTCTAGGATTTGCCCTCATCAGGCTCATACTTTCGCATATTTCTAATACTTCATGGCTAGATCCTGGGCTATTTCTGGATTCGATCACGCAGTAATGTGGTATCACACTGAAACAGTCCACTAAACCTGGTTTCGATCAATATTTTAGAGGATAACGCATGTTGTGTCTAGGTGAGGCCTGGGATTTGCCATCACCTGTCACATACTTTCGCATTTTTCGCATACTCGTTGGCCAGATCCTGGGCTTTTTCTGCTTTGGATCACGTAGTAAAGTGGTACCACACTAAAACAGTCAATTAAACCTGGTTTCGATCAGTATTTTAGAGGATAACGCATGTTATGTCTGGGTTAGGTCTAGGATTTGCCCTCATCAGGGTCATACTTTCGCAGTTTTAATATACATGTTGACCTGATCGAGGGTTTTTTCTGCTTTGGATCACGTATTAAAATGGTACCACACTAAAACAGTCAATTAAACCTGGTTTCGATCAGTATTTTAGAGGATAACGCAAGTTATATCAGGGATAGGTCTGGGATTTGCCCTCATCAGGCTCATACTTTCGCGTTTTTCACATACTTGTTGAACAGATACTGGGTTTTTTCTGGTTTGGATCGCGTAGTAATGTGGTACCACACTGAAACAGTCCATTAAACTTGGTTTCGATCAATATTTTAGAGAATAACTAAATGTTAGGTCTAGGTTAGGTCAGGGATTTGCTCTCATCAGGCTCATTCTTTCGCATATTTCTCATACTTGATGGCTAGATCCTGGGCTTTTTCTGGATTGCATCACGTAGTAATGTAGTACCACACTGAAACCGTCCACTAAACCTGGTTTCGATCAATATTTTTGAGGATAACGCATGTTATGTCTAGGTTAGGCCTGGGATTTGCCCTCATCAGACTCATACTTTCGCATACTTCGCATACTTGGTGAACAGATTCTGGGTTTTTTCTAGTTTGGATCACGTAGTAATGTGGTACCACACTGAAACAGTCAATTAAACCTGGTTTCGATCAATATTTTAGAGGATAACGCATGTTAGTTCTAGGTTAGGCCTGGCATTTGCCCTCATCAGGGTCATACTTTCGCAGTTTTAACATACATGTTGACCTGATCAAGGGATTCATGTGCTTTGGATAACGTACTAATGTGGTACCACACTAAAGCAGTCAATTAAACCTGGTTTCGATCAATATTTTAGAGGATAACGCATGTTAGGTCTAGGTTAGGTCTGGGATTTGCTCTGATCAGGCTCGTACTTTCGCATATTTCTCATAGTTGATGGCCAGATTCTGGGCTTTTTCTGGTTTGGATCGCGTAGTAATGTGGTACAACACTGAAACAGTCCATTAAACCTAGTTTCGATCAATATTTTAGAGGATAACGCAAGTTATGTTTGGGATAGGTCTGGGGGGTTGCCCTCATCGGGCTCATACTTTCGCAATCTTCACATACTTGTTGAACGGATCCTGGGTTTTTCTGGTTTGGATCACGTAGTAATGTGGTACCACATAGAAACATTCAATTAAACCTGGTCTGGATAAATATTTTAGAGGATAACGCATGTTAGGTCTGGGTAAGGTCTAGGATTTGCCCTCATCAGGCTCGTACTTTCGCATATTTCTCATAGTTGATGGCCAGATTCTGGGCTTTTTCTGGTTTGGATCGCGTAGTAATGTGGTACAACACTGAAACAGTCGATTAAACCTCTTTTCGTTCAATATTTTAGAGAATAACGCATGTTAGGTCCTGGTTAGGTCTGGGATTTGCTCTCATCAGGCTCGTACTTTCGCATATTTCTCATACTTGATGGCCAGATTCTGGGCCCTTTCTGGTTTGGATCACGTTGTAATGTGGTACCACACTGAAACAGTCCATTAAACCTGGCTTTGATCACTATTTTAGAGAATAACGCATGTTAGGTCAAGGTTAGGTCTGGGATTTGCTCTCATCAGGGTCATACTTTCGCAGTTTTAACATGCATGTTGACCTGATCGAGGGTTTTTTCTGCTTTGGATCACGTAGTAAAGTGGTACAACACTAAAACAGTCACTTAAACCTGGTCTTGATAAATATTTTAGAGGATAACGCATGTTAGGTCTGGGTAAGGACTAGGATTTGCCCTCATCAGGCTCATACTTTCGCATATTTCTCATACTTCATGGCTAGATCCTGGGCTATTTCTGGATTGGATCACGTAGTAATGTGGAACCACACTGAAACAGTCCATTAAACCTAGTTTCGATCAATATTTTAGAGGATAACGCAAGTTATGTTTGGGATAGGTCTGGGGGGTTGCCCTCATCGGGCTCATACTTTCGCATTCTTCACATACTTGTTGAACGGATCCTGGGTTTTTCTGGTTTGGATCACGTAGTAATGTGGTACCACATAGAAACATTCAATTAAACCTGGTCTGGATAAATATTTTAGAGGATAACGCATGTTAGGTCTGGGTAAGGTCTAGGATTTGCCCTCATCAGGCTCATACTTCCGCATATTTCTAATACTTCATTGCTAGATCCTGGGCTATTTCTGGATTGGATCACGTAGTAATGTGGTACCACACTGAAACAGTCCATTAAACCTGGTTTCGATCAATATTTTTGAGGATAACGCATGTTAGGTCTAGGTTAGGCCTGAGATTTTCACTCATCAGTCTCATACTATCGCATTCTTCACATACTTGTTGAACGGATCCTGGGTTTTTTCTGGTTTGGATCACGTAGTAATGTGGTACCACACTGAAGCATTCAATTGAACCTGGTCTTGATAAATATTTTAGAGGATAACGCATGTTAGGTCTGGGTAAGGTCTAGGATTTGCCCTCATCAGGCTCATACTTTCGCATATTTCTCATACTTGATGGCTAGATCCTGGGCTTTTTCTGGATTGCATCACGTAGTAATGTAGTACCACACTGAAACCGTCCACTAAACCTGGTTTCGATCAATATTTTTGAGGATAACGCATGTTATGTCTAGGTTAGGCCTGGGATTTGCCCTCATCAGGCTCATACTTTCGCATACTTCGCATACTTGGTGAACAGATTCTGGGTTTTTTCTGGTTTGGATCACGTAGTAATGTGGTACCACACTGAAACAGTCAATTAAACCTGGTTTCGATCAATATTTTAGAGGATAACGCATGTTAGGTCTAGGTTAGGCCTGGGATTTGCCCTCATCAGGGTCATACTTTCGCAGTTTTAACATGCATGTTGACCTGATCGAGGGATTCATGTGCTTTGGATCACGTAGTAATGTGGTACAACACTGAAACAGTCGATTAAACCTCTTTTCGTTCAATATTTTAGAGAATAACGCATGTTAGGTCCTGGTTAGGTCTGGGATTTGCTCTCATCAGGGTCATACTTTCGCAGTTTTAACATGCATGTTGAGCTGATCGAGGGTTTTTTCTGCTTTGGATCACGTAGTAAAGTGGTACAACACTAAAACAGTCACTTAAACCTGGTCTTGATAAATATTTTAGAGGATAACGCATGTTATGTCTGGGTAAGGACTAGGATTTGCCCTCATCAGGCTCATACTTCCGCATATTTCTAATACTTCATGGCTAGATCCTGGGCTATTTCTGGATTGGATCACGTAGTAATGTGGTACCACACTGAAACAGTCCATTAAACCTGGTTTCGATCAATATTTTTGAGGATAACGCATGTTAGGTCTAGGTTAGGCCTGAGATTTTCACTCATCAGTCTCATACTATCGCATTCTTCACATACTTGTTGAACGGATCCTGGGTTTTTTCTGGTTTGGATCACGTAGTAATGTGGTACCACACTAAAGCAGTCAATTAAACCTGGTTTCGATCAATATTTTAGAGGATAACGCAAGATATGTCTGGGATAGGTCTGGGATTTGCCCTCATCAGGCTCATGCTTTCGCGTTTTTCACATACTTGCTGAACAGATTCTGGGTTTTATCTGGTTTGGATCGCGTAGTAATGTGGTACCACACAGAAGCAGTCCACTAAACCTGGTTTCGATGAATATTTTAGAGGATAACGCATGTTAGGTCTGGGTAAGGTCTAGGATTTGCCCTCATCAGGCTCATACTTTCGCGATTTACACATACTTGTTGAACAGATTGTGGGTTTTTTCTGGTTTGGATCACGTAGTAATGTGGTACCACACTGAAACATTCAATTGAACCTGGTCTTGATAAGTATTTTAGAGGATAACGCATGTTAGGTCTGGGTAAGGTCTAGGATTTGCCCTCATCAGGCTCATACTTTCGCATATTTCTCATACTTCATGGCTAGATCCTGGGTTATTTCTGGATTGGATCACGTAGTAATGTGGTACCACACTGAAACAGTCGATTAAACCTGGTTTCGATCAATATTTTAGAGGATAAAGCAATTTAGGTCTGGGATAGGTCTGAGATTTGCACCCATTAGACTCATACTTTCGCACACTTCACATACTCGTTGAACGGATCCTGGGTTTTTTCTGGTTTGGATCACGTAGTAATGTGGTACCACACTGAAACATTCAATTAAACCTGGTCTTGATAAATATTTTAGAGGATAACGCATGTTAGGTCTGGGATAGGTCTAGGATTTGCCCTCATCAGGCTCATACTTTCGCATAATCCTCATACTTCATGGCTAGATTCTGGGCTATTTCTGGATTGGATCACGGAGTAATGTGGTGCCACACTGAAACAGTCCATTTAACCAGGTTTCGATCAATATTTTTGAGGATAACGCATGTTAGGTCTAGGTTAGGCCTGGGATTTTCACTCATCAGACTCATACTTTCGCATTCTTCACATACTTGTTGAACGGATCCTGTGCTTTTTCAGGTTTGGATCACGCAGTAATGCGGTACCACACTGAAACATTCAATTAAACCTGGTATTGATAAATATTTTGGAGGATAACGCAAGTTATGTCTGGGATAGGTCTGGGATTTGCCCTCATCAGGCTCATACTGTCGCGTTTTTCACATACTTGTTGAACAGATCCTGGGTTTTTTCTGGTTTGGATCACGTAGTAATGTGGTACCACACAGAAGCAGTCCATTAAACCTGGTTTCGATCAATATTTTAGAGGATAGCGCATGTTAGGTCTAGGTTAGGCCTGGCATTTGCCCTCATCAGGGTCATACTTTCGCAGTTTTAACATACATGTTGACCTGATCGAGGGTTTTTTCTGCTTTGGATCACGTAGTAAAGTGGTACCACACTAAAACAGTCAATTAAACCTGGTTTCGATCAATATTTTAGAGGATAACGCAAGATATGTCTGGGATAGGACTGGGATTTGCCCTCAGCAGACTCATACTTTCGCGTTTTTAACATACTTGTTGAATAGATTCTGGGTGTTTTCTGGTTTGGATCACGTAGTAATGCGGTACCATACTGAAACATTCAATTAAACCAGGTCTTGATAAATATTTTAGAGGATAATGCATGTTAGGTCTGGGTTTGGTCTAGGATTTGCCCTCATCAGGCTCATACTTTCGCGTTTTTGACATACTTGCTGAACAGATTCAGGGTTTTTTCAGGTTTGGATCACGTAGTAATGTGGTACCACACTGAAACAGTCCATTAAACCTGGTTTCGATCAATATTTTAGAGGATAACGCAAGTTATGTCTGGGATAGGTCTGGGATTTGCTCTCATCATGCTCGTACTTTCGCATATTTCTCATAGTTGATTGCCAGATTCTGGGCATTTTCTGGTTTGGATCACGTAGTAATGTGGTACCACACTGAAACAGTCGATTAAACCTCTATCCGTTCAATATTTTACAGAATAACGCATGTTAGGTCTTGGTTAGGTCTGGGATTTGCTCTCATCAGGGTCATACGTTCGTATTTTTCACATACTTATTGAAGAGATCCCTGGCTTTTTTCTGGTTTGGATCACGTAGTAATGTGGCACCACACTGAAACGGTCCATTAAACCCCTTTTCGTTCAATATTTTAGAGAATAACGCATGTTAGGTCTTGGTTAGGTCTGGGATTTGCTCTCATCAGGCTCGTACTTTCGCATATTTCTCATACTTGATGGCCAGATTCTGGGCCTCTCCTGGTTTGGATCACGTTGTAATGTGGTACCACACTGAAACAGTCCATTAAACATGGCTTTGATCACTATTTTAGAGAATAACGCATGTTAGGTCTTGGTTAGGTCTGGGATTTGCTCTCATCAGGGTCATACTTTCGCAGTTTTAACATGCATGTTGACCTGATCGAGCGTTTTTTCTGCTTTGGATCACGTGGTGAAGTGGTGCAACAATAAAACAGTCAATTAAACCTGGTTTCGAACAATATTTTAGAGGATAACGCAAGATAGGTCTGGGATAGGTCTGGGATTTGCCCTCATCAGACTCATACTTTCGCATACTTCACATACTCGTTGAACAGATCTTGGGTTTTTTCTGGTTTGCATCACGTACTAATGTGGTACCACACTGAATCATTCAAATAAACCTGGTCTTGATAAATATTTTAGAGGATAACGCATGTTTGTTCTGGCTTAGGTCTAGGATTTGCCCTCATCGAGCTCATACTTTCGCATATTTCTCATACTTCATGTCTAGATCCTGAGCTATTTCCGGATTGGATCACGTAGTAATGTGGTACCACAAAGAAACAGTCCATTAAACCTGGATTCGATCAATATTTTAGAGAATAACGCATGTTAGGTCTAGGTTAGGCCTGGGATTTTCACTCATCAGACTCATACTTTCGCATTCTTCACATACTTCTTGAACAGATCCTGGGATTTTTCTGGTTTCGATCACGGAGTAATGTGTTACCACACTGAAGCAGACAATTAAACCTGGTTTCGATTATTGTTTTAGATGATAACACATGTTAGGTCAAGGTTAGGTCTGGGATTTGCCCTCATCAGGGTCATAGTTTCGCAGTCTTAACATACATGTTGACCTGATCGATGGTTCTTTCTGGATTGGATCCCGTAGTAATGTGGTTCCACACTGAAACAGTTAATTAAACCTGGTTTCGATGAATATTTCAGAGGATAACGCATTTTTGTTCTGGCTTAGGTCTAGGATTTGCCCTCATCGAGCTCATACTTTCGCATATTTCTCGTACTTCATGGCTAGATCCTGAGCTATTTCTGGATTGGATCACGTAGTAATGTGGTACCACACTGAAACAATCAATTAAACCTGGTTTCGATCAATATTTTAGAGGATAACGCAAGTTAGGTCTGGGATAGGTCTGGGATTTGCCCTCAGCAGGCTCATACTTTCGCATTCTTCACATACTTCTTGAACAGATCCTGGGATTTTTTGGATCGCGTAGTAGTGTGGTACCACACTGAAACAGTCCATTAAACCTGGTTTCGATCAATATTTTAGAGAATAATTAAATGTTAGGTCTAGGTTAGGTCAGGGATTTGCTCTCATCAGGCTCATTCATTCGCATATTTCTCATACTTGATGGCTAGATCCTGGGCTTTTTCTGGATTGCATCACGTAGTAATGTAGTACCACACTGAAACCGTCCACTAAACCTGGTTTCGATCTATATTTTTGAGGATAACGCATGTTAGGTCTGGGTTAGGCCTGGGATTTGCCCTCATCAAGGTCATGCTTTCGCAGTTTTAACATACATGTTGACCTGATCGAGGGATTCATCTGCTTTGGATCACGTAGTAAAGTGGTACCACACCAAAACAGTCAATTAAACCTGGTTTCGATCAATATTTTAGAGGATAACGCATGTTAGGTCTAGGTTAGGTCTGGGATTTGCTCTGATCAGGCTCGTACTTTCGCATATTTCTCATAGTTGATGGCCAGATTCTGGGCTTTTTCTGGTGTGGATCACGTAGTAATGTGGTACCACACTAAAACAGTCAATTAAACCTGGTTTCGATCAATATTTTAGAGGATAACGCATGTTATGTCTAGGTTAGGCTTGGGATTTGCCCTCATCAGACTCATACTTTCGCATACTTTACATACTTGGTGAACAAATCCTGGGTTTTTTCTGGTTTGGATCACGTAGTAATGTGGTACCACACTGAAACTGTCAATTAAACCTGGTTTCGATCAATATTTTAGAGGATAACGCATGTTAGGTCTGGGTAAGGTCTAGGATTTGCCCTCATCAGGCTCATGCTTTCGCGATTTACACATACTTGTTGAACGGATCCTGGGTTTTTTCTGGTTTGGATCACGTAGTAATGTGGTACCACACTGAAACAGTCGATTAAACCTGGTTTCGATCAATATTTTTGCGGATAACGTATGTTAGGTGTAGGTTAGGCCTGGGATTTTTACTCATCAGACTCATACTTTCGCATTCTTCACATACTTGTTGAACGGATCCTGGGTTTTTTCTGGTTTGGATCACGTAGTAATGTGGTGCCACACTGAAACATTCAATTAAACCTGGTCTTGATAAGTATTTTAGAGGATAACGCATGTTAGTTCTGGGTTAGGTCTAGGATTTGCCCTCATCAGGCTCATTCTTTCGCATATTTCTCATACTTCATGGCTAGATCCTGGGTTATTTCTGGATTGGATCACGTAGTAATGTGGTACCACACTGAAACAGTCGATTAAACCTGGTTTCGATCACTATTTTAGAGGATAACGCATGTTAGTTCTGGGATACGTCTGGGATTTGCCCTCATCTGGCTCATACTTTCGCATATTTCTCATACTTCATGGCTACATACTGATCTTTTTCTGGATTGGATCACGTAGTAATGTGGTACCACACTGAAACAGTCAATTAAACCTGGTTTCGATCAATATTTTAGAGGATAACGCAAGTTAGGTCTGGGATAGGTCTGGGGTTTGCCCTCATCAGGCTGATACTGTCGCGTTTTTCACATACTTGATGAACAGATCCTGGGTTTTTTCTGGTTTGGATCACGTAGGAATGTGGTACCACACTGAAACAGTCCATTAAACATGGTTTCGATCAATACTTTAGAGGATAACCCATGTTAGGTCTAGGTTAGGCCTGGGATTTGCCCTCATCAGGCTCATTCTTTCGCATATTTCTCATACTTCATGGCTAGATCCTGGGTTATTTCTGGATTGGATCACGTAGTAATGTGGTACCACACTGAAACAGTCGATTAAACCTGGTTTCGATCACTATTTTAGAGGATAACGCATGTTAGTTCTGGGATAGGTCTGGGATTTGCCCTCATCTGGCTCATACTTTCGCATATTTCTCATACTTCATGGCTACATACTGATCTTTTTCTGGATTGGATGACGTAGTAATGTGGTACCACACTGAAACAGTCAATTAAACCTGGTTTCGATCAATATTTTAGAGGATAACGCATGTTATGTCAAGGTTAGGCCTGGGATTTGCCCTCATCAGACTCATACTTTCGCATACTTTACATACTTGGTGAACAAATCCTGTGTTTTTTCTGGTTTGGATCACGTAGTAATGTGGTACCACACTGAAACAGTCAATTAAACCTGGTTTCGATCAATATTTTTGAGGATAACGCATGTTATGTCTAGGTTAGGCCTGGGATTTGCCCTCATCAGACTCATACTTTCGCATACTTCGCATACTTGGTGAACAGATTCTGGCTTTTTTCTGGTTTGGATCACGTAGTAGTGTGGTACCACATTGAAACAGTCCATTACATCAGGTTTCGATCAATATTTTAGAGGATAACGCAAGTTAGGTCTGGAATAGGTCTGGGATTTGCCCTCATCTGGGTCATATATTCGTATTTTTCACATACTTGTTGAACGGGTCCTGGGTTTTTTCTGGTTTGGATCACGTAGTAATGTGGTACCACACTGAACCAGTCCATTAAACCTGGTTTCGATCAATATTTTAGGGAATAACGCATGTTAGGTCTACGTTAGGTCTGGGATTTGCTCTCATTAGGGTCATACTTTCGCAGTTTTAACATATATGTTGACATGATCGAGGGATTTTACTGCTTTGGATCACCTAGTAAAGTGGTACCACACTAAAACAGTCAATTAAACCTAGTTTCCATCAATATTTTAGAGGATAACGCATGTTATGTTGGGGATAGGTCTGGGGATTTGCCCTCATCAGGCTCATACTTTCGCGTTTTTCACATTCTTGTTGAACAGATCCGGGGTTTTTTCTGGTTTGAATCACGCAGTAATGTGGTACCTCACTGAAACAGTCCATTAAACCTGGTTTCGATCAATATTTTAGAGAATAATTCATGTTAGGTCTAGGTAAGGTCTGGGATTTGCTCTCATAAGGCTCGTACTTTCGCATATTTCTCTTACTTGATGGCCAGATTCTGGGCCTTATCTGGTTTGGATCACGTAGTAATGTGGCACCACACCGAAACAGTGCATTAAACCTAGTTTCGATCAATATTTTAGTGGATAACGCTAGTTATGTCTGGGATAGGTCCGGGATTTTCCCTCATCGGACTCATACTTTCGCATTCTTCACATACTTGTCGAACAGATCCAGGGTTTTTTCTGGTTTGGATCACGTACTAATGTGGTACCACACTGAAACATTCCATTAAACCTGGTCTTGATAAATATTTTAGAGGATAACGCATGTTAGGTCTGGGTTAGGGCTAGGATTTGCCCTCAGCAGGCTCATACTTTCGCATATTTCTCTTACTTGATGGCTAGATCCTGGGCTTTTCTGGATTGGATCACGTAGTAATGTGGGTACCACAATGAAGCAGTCAATTAAACCTGGTTTCGATCAATATTTTAGAGGATAACGCAAGTTAGGTCTAGGGTAGGCCTGGGATTTGCCCTCATCAGGGTCATACTTACGCAGTTTTAACATACATATTGACCTGATGGAGTGTTTTTTCTGCTTTGGATCACGTAGTAAAGTGGTACCACACTGAAACAGCCCACTAAACCTGGTTTCGATCAATATTTTAGAGGATGGCGCATGTTATGTCTAGTTTAGGCCTGGGATTTTCACTCATCAGACTCATACTATCGCATTCTTCACATACTTGTTGAACGGATCCTGGGTTTTTTCTGGTTTCGATCTCGTAGTAATGTGGTACCACACTGAAACAGTCCATTAAACCTGGTTTCGATCAATATTTTAGAGGATAACGCAAGTTATGTCTGGGATAGGTCTGGGATTTGCTCTCATCATGCTCGTACTTTCGCATATTTCTCATAGTTGATTGCCAGATTCTGGGCATTTTCTGGTTTGGATCACGTAGTAATGTGGTACCACACTGAAACGGTCGATTAAACCTCTATCCGTTCAATATTTTACAGAATAACGCATGTTAGGTCTTGGTTAGGTCTGGGATTTGCTCTCATCAGGGTCATACTTTCGTATTTTTCACATACTTGTTGAAGAGATCCCTGGCTTTTTTCTGGTTTGGATCACGTAGTAATGTGGCACCACACTGAAACGGTCCATTAAACCCCTTTTCGTTCAATATTTTACAGAATAACGCATGTTAGGTCTTGGTTAGGTCTGGGATTTGCACTCATCAGGCTCGTACTTTCGCATATTTCTCATACTTGATGGCCAGATTCTGGGCCTGTCCTGGTTTGGATCACGTTGTAATGTGGTACCACACTGAAACAGTCCATTAAACATGGCTTTGATCACTATTTTAGAGAATAACGCATGTTAGGTCTTGGTTAGGTCTGGGATTTGCTCTCATCAGGGTCATACTTTCGCAGTTTTAACATGCATGTTGACCTGATCGAGCGTTTTTTCTGCTTTGGATCACGTGGTGAAGTGGTGCAACAATAAAACAGTCAATTAAACCTGGTTTCGAACAATATTTTAGAGGATAACGCAAGATAGGTCTGGGATAGGTCTGGGATTTGCCCTCATCAGACTCATACTTTCGCATACTTCACATACTCGTTGAACAGATCTTGGGTTTTTTCTGGTTTGCATCACGTACTAATGTGGTACCACACTGAATCATTCAAATAAACCTGGTCTTGATAAATATTTTAGAGGATAACGCATGTTTGTTCTGGCTTAGGTCTAGGATTTGCCCTCATCGAGCTCATACTTTCGCATATTTCTCATACTTCATGTCTAGATCCTGAGCTATTTCCGGATTGGATCACGTAGTAATGTGGTACCACAAAGAAACAGTCCATTAAACCTGGATTCGATCAATATTTTAGAGAATAACGCATGTTAGGTCTAGGTTAGGCCTGGGATTTTCACTCATCAGACTCATACTTTCGCATTCTACACATACTTGTTGAACGGATCCTTGGTTTTTTCTGGTTTGGATCACGTAGTAATGTGGTACCACACTGAAACGTTCAATTAAACCTGGTCTTGATAAATATTTTAGAGGATAACGCATGTTAGTTCTGGGTTAGGTCTAGGAATTGCCCTCATCAGGCTCATACTTTCGCATATTTCTCATACTTCATGGCTAGATCCTGAGCTTTTTCTTGATTGGATCACGTTGTAATGTGGTACCACACTGAAACATTCAATTAAACCTGGTCTTGATAAATATTTTAGAGGATAACGCAAGTTAGGTCTGGGATAGGTCTAGGATTTGCCCTCAGCAGGCTCATACTTTCGCATTCTTCACATACTTCTTGAACAGATCCTGGGATTTTTCTGGTTTCGATCACGGAGTAATGTGTTACCACACTGAAGCAGACAATTAAACCTGGTTTCGATTATTGTTTTAGATGATAACACATGTTAGGTCAAGGTTAGGTCTGGGATTTGCCCTCATCAGGGTCATAGTTTCGCAGTCTTAACATACATGTTGACCTGATCGATGGTTCTTTCTGGATTGGATCCCGTAGTAATGTGGTTCCACGCTGAAACAGTTAATTAAACCTGGTTTACATGAATATTTTAGAGGATAACGCATTTTTGTTCTGGCTTAGGTCTAGGATTTGCCCTCATCGAGCTCATACTTTCGCATATTTCTCGTACTTCATGGCTAGATCCTGAGCTATTTCTGGATTGGATCACGTAGTAATGTGGTACCACACTGAAACAATCAATTAAACCTGGTTTCGATCAATATTTTAGAGGATAACGCAAGTTAGGTCTGGGATAGGTCTGGGATTTGCCCTCAGCAGGCTCATTCTTTCGCATTCTTCACATACTTCTTGAACAGATCCTGGGATTTTTCTGGTTTCGATCACGGAGTAATGTGTTACCACACTGAAGCAGACAATTAAACCTGGTTTCGATTATTGTTTTAGATGATAACACATGTTAGGTCAAGGTTAGGTCTGGGATTTGCCCTCATCAGGGTCATAGTTTCGCAGTCTTAACATACATGTTGACCTGATCGAGGGTTTTTTCTACTTTGCATCACGTAGTAATGTGGTACCACACTGAAACAGTCCACTAAACCTGGATTCGATCAATATTTTGGAGGATAACGCATGTTATGTCTTTGTTAGGCCTGGGATTTGCCCTCATCCGACTCATACTTTCGCGTACTTCACATACTTGTTGAACAGATCCTGGCTTTTTTTTGGTTTGGATCACGTAGTAATGTGGTACCACACTGAAACAGTCCATTAAACCTGGATTCGATCAATATTTTAGAGGATAACGCATGTTATGTCTTTGTTAGGCCTGGGATTTGCCCTCATCCGACTCATACTTTCGCGTACTTCACATACTTGTTGAACAGATCCTGGCTTTTTTTTGGTTTGGATCACGTAGTAATGTGGTACCGCACTGAAACAGTCGATTAAACCTGGTTTCGATCAATATTGAAGATGATAATGCATGTTAGGTCTGGGCTAGGTCTGGGATTTGCCCTCATCAGACTCATACTATCGCATATTTCTCATACTTGTTGGCCAGATCCTTGGATTTTTCTGGATTGGATCACGTAGTTATGTGGTACCACACTGAAACAGTCGATTAATCCTGGTCTCGATCAATATTTTATTGGATAACGCAAGTTAGGTCTGGGTAAGGTCTAGGATTTGCCCTCATCAGGCTCATACTTTCGCATATTTCTAATATTTCATGGCTAGATCCTGGGCTATTTCTGGATTGGGTCACGTTGTAATGTGGTACCACACTAAAACAGTCCATTAAACCTGGATTCGATCAATATTTTAGAGGATAACGCATGTTATGTCTTGGTTAGGCCTGGGATTTGCCCTCATCCGACTCATACTTTCGCGTACTTCACATACTTGTCGAACGGATCCTGGGTTTTTTCTGATTTGGATCACGTAGTAATGTGGTACCACACTGAAACATTCAATTAAACCTGGTCCTGATAAATATTTTAGAGGATAACGCATGTTAGGTCTGGGTAAGGTCTAGGATTTGCCCTAATCAGGGTCATACTTTCGCAGTTGTAACATAGATGTTGAACAGATCCTGGGTTTTTTCTGGTTTGGATCACGTAGTAATGTGGTACCACACTGAAACAGTCGATTAAACCTGGTTTCGATCAATATTTTAGAGAATAACGCATGTCAGGTCTTGGTTAGGTCAGGGAGTTTCACTCATCAGGCTCGTACTTTCGCATATTTCTGATACTTGATGGCCAGATTCTGGGGTTTTTCTGGTTTCGATCATTGTTAGAAACTAAGGGTTCTAACCGGGGTCCGGACGAGGGAAATACTAGGGAGAGTGATTGATAAGGTTTTTGTTTTGTAATTTTCGCTTGTCGCTTTCCGACAAGCCTTTTATTTAATTTTAACAAAAAAAAATGAAAAAAAATAGAAATTATAAATCACAAAAAAAAGAGAGAATTAGTTTATAATCCAGCCGGGGGTGGAGATTCACCGGTGTTGCCCCGGTTGGGATGGACCTTGGTTGCTGTAACAAAGGTTTGTTCAGATTAAATACGTGCGTACACGTATCGTAAACACGCTCGTCAGCTGTTCGCCTCGCTCTCCTAGCGACCAGCGGTGTGCAGGGAGGGGGGAATCAGCTGTCGTTTAACGTGAATCAGTGGACTGTAAATTTGTACTTGTACGCTGATAATTATTTATTGAAATTATCAGCGATACTTTTGCCCTGAACAGAAGAGAATTCACTCGTATCTGTCGGGGCGACTTAGCCACGGACGGGTCACCAAATGGAGGTCGTAAAGCTCCAAATGGGTGGATCCCGTGAGCACGCTCTCCGTGCGGGTGACGTAGGAACGTCGTGCGAGGAGATTTCCTGCGACACTGTAAAATTACTGCACGGCGACCGTTTCTACCGGGGACCGTGACAGTAAAGTGTCCTTTGCAAAAAATCCCTCGCGGGTCCAACCGCACTATAAAGCCTACCCGGCGACCGTGTTGCACGGGGACCGTATTTGGTAGGCGGCGTGACGGAAGGTGAGGCGACCTTGAACCCGAACTCCTCCGTAGGGTGTACGGTCGACTCGTACACCGACGGGTTTTTGGAGAGGGTTTTTTGGCGACCTTTGCACGAAGAGCACTCCACGAGGCGATACCGATTCAACGGTATGACCTTTGGGAGGCTCCAAAGCCGTATAGCTTTAAAGGGATTCTGGGTGGGTGCACCCTGAGTCCCTTACGTCGCGGTCGCGGCAACGACTGCAACGTTCAATCCTTCCTAGCGAAGGCGGTCGCGCCACGCGCTGCGTGTATTACGACCTCCCTTTTGTCGCAGGTAGATTGTTCTGGGAAATTCTAACCGCAGCAACGGAGAGAATTCTTTTTTATATAAGTCCGAATATTATGTGCGAGTCCGTACTTGAGGAGCGAGATCTTCTGGGATCCGCTCCCGTTGGCAGTTGGCTCGTGAATAATTACGAATATCGTCGCGGATCGACAGACGAAGACTCGGTCGCGCCTTGTCGTCGCGACGCGGCGCTGCCGAATTCAGCTGTCGATCTCTTTTCAATATATTATACGGTTCTCTCTCTCGACGCTGACGTCACGATACCGTTTAAACCGGTGCGAAGCGAATCTTCGCGTGAAGTCGGCGTACAAAAACACGTAAACGGCCGCGGTTTTAAATCGTCCGAACGTTCAACGAACCTGACGAACGCTTAACCTTCCGCAGTGTCACGTACACAAACGGATACGGGAATCGCAGCCGAGAATTTAATGTTTTCAGACTAACGCGATTTTAAATAGTTTTTTAACATATTTAAACAATCATGTTGTAAAGTGGTACCACACTGAAACAGTAAATTAAACCTGGTTTCGATCAATATTTTAGAGGATAACGCAAGTTAGGTCTGGTATAGGTCTTGGATCTGCTCACATCAGTCTCATACCTTCGCATTTTTCTCATACTTGTTAAACAGATCCTGGGTTATTCTGGTTTGGATCACGTAGTAATGTGGTACGACACTGAAACTGTCCGTTAAACCTGGTTTCCATCAATATTTTAGAGGAGAACGCAAGTTAGGTCTAGGTTAGGCCTGGGATTTTCACTGATCAGACTCATACTTTCGCATTCTTCACATACTTGTTGAACGAATCCTTGGTTTTTTCTGGTTTGGATCACGTAGTAATGTGGTACCACACTGAAACAGTCCATTAAACCTGGATTCGAATCTATATCTTAGAGGATAACGCAAGTTAGGTCTGTGATAGATCTGGGATTTGCACTCATCAGGGTCATACTTTCGTATTTTTCACATACTTGTTGAACAGATCCCCGGCTCTTTTCTGGTTTGGACCACGTAGTAATGTGGCACCACGCTGAAACAGTCCGTTAAACCACTTTTCGATCAATATTTTAGAGAATAACGCATGTTAGGTCTTGGTTAGGTCTGGGATTTGCACTCATCAGGCTCGTACTTTCGCATATTTCTCATACTTGATGGCCAGATTCTGGGCCTTTTCTGGTTTGGATCACGTAGTAATGTGGTACCACACTGAAACAGTTCATTAAACCTGGATTCGAATCAATATTTTAGAGGATAACGCATGTTAGGTCTGGGATAGTTCTGGGATTTGCGATCATCAGGGTCATACTTTCGCGTTTTTCACATACTTGTTGCACGGATCCTGGGTTTTTTCTGGTTTGGATCACGTAGTAATGTGGTACCACACAGAAACAGTCCATTAACCCTGGTTTCGATCAATATTTTAGAGAATAACGCTTGTTAGGTCTTGGTTAGGTCTGGGATTTGCTCTCATCAGGCTCGTACTTTCGCATATTTCTCATACTTGATGGCCAGATTCTGGGCCTTTTCTGGTTTGGATCACGTAGTAATGTGGTACCACACTGAAACAGTTCATTAAACCTGGATTCGAATCAATATTTTAGAGGATAACGCATGTTAGGTCTGGGATAGTTCTGGGATTTGCGATCATCAGGGTCATACTTTCGCGTTTTTCACATACTTGTTGAACAGATCCTGGCTTTTTTCTGGTTTGGATCACGTAGTAATGTGGTACCAGACTGAAACAGTCCATTAAACCTGGTTTCGATCAATATTTTAGAGGATAACGCATGTTAGGTCTGGGATAGGTCTGGGATTTGCGCTCATCAGGCTCATACTTTCGCGTTTTTCACATACTTGTTTAACAGATCCTGGCTTTTTTCTGGTTTGGATCACGTAGTAATGTGGTACCACACTGAAACAGTCCATTAAACATCTATTCGATCAATATTTTAGAGAATAACGCATGTTAGGTCTAGGTTAGGTCTCGGATTTGCTCTCATCAGGCACGTACATTCGCATATTTCTCATACTTGATGGCCAGATTCTGGGCCTTTTCTGGTTTGGATCACGTAGTAATGTGGTACCACACTGAAACAGTCAATTAAACCTGGTTTCGATCAATATTTTAGAGGATAACGCAAGTTATGTCTGGGATAGGTCTGGGGTTTGCCCTCATCAGACTCATACTTTCGCATTCGTCACATACTTGTTGAACGGATCCTGGGTTTTTTCTGGTTTGGATCACGTAGTAATGTGGTACCACACTGAAACATTCAATTAAACCTGGTCTTGATATATATTTTAGAGGATAACGCATGTTAGGTCTGGGTTAGGTCTAGGATTTGCCCTAATCAGGCTCATACTTCCGCATTTTTCTCATACTTGTTGAACAGATCCTGGGTTATTCTGGTTTGGATCACGTCGTAATGTGGTACGACACTGAAACTGTCCGTTAAACCTGGTTTCCATCAATATTTTAGAGGAGAACGCAAGTTAGGTCTGGGATAGGTCTGGGATTTGCACTGATCAGGGTCATATTTTCGCGTTTTTCACATACTTGTTTAACAGATCCTGGGTTTTTTCTAGTTTGGATCACGTAGTAATGTGGTACCACACTGGTACATGCAATTAAACCAGGTCTTGATAAATATTTCAGAGAATAACTCATGTTAGGTCTAGGTTGGGTCTGGGATTTGCTCTCATCAGGCTCGTACTTTCGCATATTTCTCATACTTGATGGCCAGATTCTGGGCTTTTTCTGGTTTGGATCCCGTAGTAATGTGGTACCACACGGAAACGGTCCATTAAACGTTGTTTCGATCAATATTTTAGAGGATAACGCATGTTATGTCTAGGTTAGTCCTGGGATTTGCCCCCATCAGGGTCATATTTTCGCGTTCTTCACATACTTGTTGAACAGATCCTGGGTATTTTTCTGGTTTTGATCAGGTAGTAATGTGTTACCGCACTGAAACAGTCGATTAAACCTGGTCTCGATCAATATTTTTGTGGATAACCCATGTTAGGTCTAGGTTAGGTCTGGGATTTGCTCTCATCAGGCTCGTACTTTCGCATATTTATCATACTTGATGGCCAGATTCTGGGTTTTTTCGGGTTTCGATCACGTAGTAATGTGGTACCACACTGAAGCAGTCAACTAAACCTGGTTCCGATTAATATTTTAGATGATAACGCCGGTTATGTCTGGGATAGTTCTGGTATTTGCAATTATCTGCCTCATACTTTCGTATTGTTCGCTTACTTGTTGGCCAGATCCTGGGTTTTTTGTGGTTAGGATCACGTATAAATTTGGTGCCACACAGAAATAGTCAATTCAACCTGGATTCGATGAATATTTTGGAGGAGCACGCCGGTTATGCCTGGGTTAGGTCCGGTATTTGCCATCATCTAGCTTATACTTTCGCATTTTTCGCATACTTGAATGGCCAGAGCCTCTGTTTTGAATCACGTAGTAATGTGGTACCACACTGTAACAGTCAATTAAACCTGGTTCCCATTAATATTTTAGAGGATATCGCCGGTTATGTCTGAGTTACGTCTGGTATTCGCAATAATCTGGCTCATAATTTCGCATTTTTCGCATACTAGATGGTCAGATCCTGGGCTTTTTCTGGTTTGGATCACGTAGTGATGTGGTAGCACACTGAAGCTGTCAATTGAAACTGGATCCGATTAATATTTTAGAGGAGAACGCCGGTTACGTCTGTGTTAGGTCTGGTATTTGCAATCATCTGGCTCATACTTTTTTTTTTTTTTTTTTTTTTTTTGTCGTGGGGAAAATCTTCGAAAGACTCCCTCCCACCTCCTTGGGGAGAGGTGGGAGGGGTGTGTGGGATTCCCCGCGCCCGTACAACGACAGGCGCGGGACCTACCCACTAAAAACCCCACGGTGACCCTTCGGCACGCTTTGGGAGGATACCGGGAATCGCTCGAAGCATTCCTCCGGTATCCTCCCCGTGCCCGCGCTTTCGCGCCCATCCCCCGGGGGGACAATCGGTCCCCCCAGTAGACACACTGCCTCATAGCGGCGGGACGGCGCCACTCCATCCCGCCGCTATCCGTCCCGGGGCCGCGTTTAGTGGCGGCTGCGAGCCCTAACTCGCAACCGCCCGCGACCCCGTTTCCACCCCTCGGCGGCCGGGCGTTCATGGCCGCACCAGACCGCCGAGGGTGCCTCCCCTTGCGTCGGACCGGTAGGGGGAGGCACTCCTACCCCCAAGCGGTCCGACCCGGCGCCGCCTGGCGGGAGGAGGGTCCCCTCAGGACCCCCCTCCCAGCCTCGGTCATCCGCCACGCCGAGGCGGCCGCCCGCGACGCCTCGCGACCGGGCGACGACCTCGGGCCACCGCACGAGCGCGAGCTTCAGCGGCGCGCTCCCTCCCCGCGGCCTCCTTCTGCAACATTACGTTCTCGCAGAAGGAGGCCACGGCCCTCCACTTCTCCTCGCTGCCGAGCATGGCGCGCACCACGCCCGGCAGCGAGACATCCCGCCCGACGACGCCGACCAGGACACGGCGCTCCCCCTCCCACGCGGGGCATGCCTCCAGGGTATGATCCGCCGTGTCCTGCTCAGCGTCGCAGTGGCAGCAACGCGCCGTCGGCTCCTTCCCTATCCGGCACAGGTATCTTCCGAAGCTGCCATGCCCGGAAAATACCTGTGCCAGCCGGTAGGTGAGGCTGCCATGGCCTCTGTCCAGCCACTCCTTCAGGAGTGGCCGAACAGCCCCGACAGTCCGGTGCCCCGCGGTTGGCAGAGCCAGCCGCTCCTGCCACGCGAGCAACACGGACTGCCGGGCCTGGCGCTTCAAATCGCCCCAAGCAGGTTCCTGCCCGCCCGGGACCGCCCCCACCCCCGCGCGACGGTCGACGCGGTGCCGGTACATCACCGCGTGCGACCGCGCGAGCAGGTCAATGGGCGGCATCCCCGCTAGAACCGTCGCCGCCTCATGTGACACGGTCCGATACCCGCGGACGACCCTGAGCGCCATGCGCCTCTGCACCCGACGCAGCATAGTCATAGCCACCGACTGGACCATTGCCACATAGAGGCGACGAACTCGGCCCGCCGGGCCCCCCAGGTTGGGCAGGATCCGGCCCAGAGCCGCAACCATCCTTTCCAACCGGGGGACCAGGCAGCGGAAATGCTCCTCGAAACGCCAGTGGCTATCGAGGAACAGCCCTAGATACCTGATCTGGGGCTTCACCTCGATGTCAGCCCCACCCACCCGGATCAGAGGGGGTGGCGGATCCTGCCGAGGTGAATGAAACGCAATCACCTCGGTCTTATGGACCGCCACCGTCATCCCCATCCCCCTGATCCGGTCGACGACGCGGTGCGACCCCTCCTCCGCGCGACGCATGGCCCTCCCCCAGTGCGCCCCGACGGCCAGCACCAGTGTGTCATCCGCATAACACACTGTGCTGACGCCGTCGGGGAGGCCGGCCCGCAACACCGAGTCGTACGCGATGTTCCACAAGAGTGGCCCGAGGACCGACCCCTGCGGAACACCGCAGTACACCTCCCTCCGCATATCACCATCCCGGCCCGGATACTCGATCCACCTGCCGCGGAGATAATCCCCGTCGACCGCCCTGAGACAAGGGGGGACTCGATGATATTCGAGTCCCCTCCTTATCTCTTCCCAGGGGAGGGTGTTAAAGGCATTGGCAATATCCAAGGATATTGCCAATGCCACCCCTCCCCGGGAGACGGCCGCCTCCGAGAGGGCCCTCACACGACCTATCGCGTCGATAGTCGATCGGCCCCCCCGGAAACCGAACTGGCAGTCGGCCAGACCGGGATCACCCCGCGACAGGTGCTCGACGAGGCGGGCAGCAATCACACGCTCGAAGAGCTTGCCCACCTCGTCGAGGAGACAAATGGGCCGGTATGCGGAGGGAGACTCCGCGGGCCGACCCTCCTTCCGGAGGAGGACCATCCTCGCCACCTTCCAACTGGGGGGGAATCGCCCGTCCCTCAGGCAGCGGTCGAAGAACCGCCTGAGGTCGGCCCCAAGGACGCCCTGGGTCAAGACCCAAACCCGGCCGGGCACACCATCCGGACCCGGGGCCGTGTTACGAACCCCGAGCCGTCTGATGGCCGCTGCCAGCTCCTCCTGCGTGACCCCCAGCTCGGCCGTCCACTCCACTGGGACAGCCGCCGCCGCCGGAGGACGCGGTCCCCTCTCCCCAATTGGGAAGAGTGTATTGACCACGTCCTCCAGCAGCCGGGGGTCAAGACCCTCGGTGACGGGGGGCGCCCACGGGCGGAGCTTATTCAGCACCACCTTATATGGGCGCCCCCATGGATCGTCATCAAGGGTCTGGAGGAGCTCCTTCCATGCCTGGGTCTTGGCCCGTTTGATGGCGACCTGCAGAGCAACCCGCGCCACGCGGTATGCTCCATACAGGTCATCAGCTGCCCTCGCTCGCGCCACGCCGTCGCCTGTACGTTGACGACGGCGCGCGCGGGTGTACTGGCGTTGGGCGCGGACAGTCGCGACTCGCAACTCCGCGATCGCGTCCGACCACCAGTACACCGCATCTGGCTCATACTTTCGTATTTTGCGCTTACTTGTTGGCCAGATCCTGTGTTTTTTCTGGTTTGGATCACGTAGTAATGTGGTACCACACTGTAACAGTCAATTAAACCTAGTTCCGATTAATATTTTAGAGGATATCGCCGGTTATGTCTGGGATGGTTCTGGTATTTGCCATCATCTAGCTCATACTTTCGCATTTTTCGCTTACTTGAATGGCCAGATCCTGGGTTCTTTTCTGGTTAGGATCACGTATTAATGTGGCGCCACACTGAAATAGTCAATTCAACCTGTATTCGATCAATATTTTAGAGGATGACACCGGTTAGGTCTGGGTTGCGTCTGGTATTTGCAATCATCTGCCTCATACTTTCGCATCTTGCGCATTCCTGTAGGCCATCTCCTGGGCTTTTTCTGATTTGGATCACGTAGTGATGTGGTACCACATTGAAATATAATCAATAAAACCTGTTTCCGATTAATATTATAGAGAAGAACGCCGGTTATGCCTGGGTTAGGTCTGGTATTTGCCATCATCTAGCTCATACTTTCGCATCGTTCGCATACTTGAATGGCCAGATCCTGGGCTTTCTTCTGGTTAGGATCACGTATTAATGTGGTGCCACACTGAAATAGTCAATTCGACCTGTATTCCATCAATATTTTAAAGGATGACACCGGTTAGGTCTGGGTTGCGTCTGGTATTTGCAATCATCTGGCTCATAGTTTCACATCTTTCGCATGCTTGTTGGCCAGATCCTCGGTTTTTTCTGGTTAGGATCACGTAGTAATGTGGTGCCACACTGAAATGGTCAATTCGACCTGTATTCGATGAATATTTTAAAGGATGTTACGTATGTCGACCGTTTCGTTCCTCTAATTTTTCTTGCCACTTGCGTGCATTATGAAATCGCCCTGCTACTTATCTAACCTTTGAAATGGGGGTCACTTCCGTCGCGATGCAGCAGCCCGTTAATTAATACAATTCGGAAAATAGAGCAACTCGTTAATTAATACAATTCGGAGAATAGTGCACACGGTGATTTCTAACGTACTTTTGAATCCGCCCCACACAGATTTTTTGGTATATAAACCCCGTGATTTCATTACTCGGGGGATCATAATCGTACCGTCACGCTTAGTGTCAACTCCACGACTCTCGTTACGCGTATACGATTTTTGTTAGTCAGTTGTATTTGTGAGATCGGACTACAGTTCCCTGTCGTATCAATATTATACCATATAGAATCCGTGAACCGGCATAAATTCTATTGCGGCCATTACTTTCAACTGACATACCCCCGCATCGCCAGTGCGTCAACACCGCGCAAGATCTTTTTAGGTAAATATAATCATTCTTTGATCGCGACACAAGATACACGAAACAATTGTATTTTATTTGTTGATTTAAGAATATATCTACTTTTATTATCAAATCAGAGTTACCCAACTTCTTTAACCCACAATCATATAAAGCGATTATTATTAGTTAAACGTTCCCATAATAATATAACCTTACCGCTCGGGTTATATTATATTTAATAATTCACAGTTACGAGTTCAATGAACACATCCCCAAGTCCAAATACAACCTCTTACAACCTAGTGGCTCCTCGATTACGCATCGAGTTCGTCTACGCAATCTATTACCATCCTAGCGGCTCCCTGATCACGCATCAGGTTCGTCCGCATCCTACAGCTCCCTGATTTCGCATCAGGTTCGTCTGTGATTTATCCAACCTCCCAGCAGCTCCCCGATTTCGCATTGGGTTCGTCTGCGTCGTTATCAACAATCCTAGTGACTCCCCGATTTCGCATCGGGTTCGTTCACGACGTTTCACCCTCCTACGGCTCCCTGGTTTCGCACCAGGTTCGTCCGTACGTGACTCCATCCCAGAGGCTCCCTGATTTCGCATCAGGTTCGTCCTCGTTATCAACTATCCTAGCGCCTCCCCGATTTCGCATCGGGTTCGTCCGTGTACCTAACTAACAAATTGATACCATATTCCATACTCACTCGCACTCGCAGGCCACGCGCGCTGCACGGCCCTGGCTCGTAACAAGGATGACACCGGTTAGGTCTGGGTTGCGTCTGGTATTTGCAATCATCTGGCTCATACTTTTTTTTTTTTTTTTTTTTTTTTTTTTGTCGTAGGGAAAATCTTCGAAAGACTCCCTCCTACCTCCTTGGGGAGAGGTGGGAGGGGTGTGTGGGATTCCCCGCGCCCGTACAACGACAGGCGCGGGACCTACCCACTAAAAACCCCACGGTGACCCTTCGGCACGCTTTGGGAGGATACCGGGAATCGCTCGAAGCATTCTTCCGGTATCCTCCCCGTGCCCGCGCTTTCGCGCCCATCCCCCGGGGGGACAATCGGTCCCCCCAGTAGACACACTGCCTCATAGCGGCGGGACGGGGCCACTCCATCCCGCCAGGTCTGGTATTTGCAATCATCTGCCTCATAGTTTCGCATTTTTCGCATTCTTGTTGGCCAGATCCTGGGCTTTTTTCTGGTTAGGATCATATCTTAATGTGGTGCCACGCAGAAGTAGTCAACTCAACTTGGATTCGATCAATATTTTATAGAATAACACCGGTTCTGTCTGGGTTACGTCTGGTATTCGCAATCATCTGGCTCATACATTCGCATTTTTCGCATACTTTTTGGCCAGATCCACGGTTTTTTTCTGGTTAGTATCATGTAGTGATGTGGTACCACACTGAAGCAGCCAATTAAACCTGCTTCCGATTAATATTTTAGAGGATAACGCCGGTTATGTCAGGGTCAGGTCTTGTATTTGCCATCATCTAGCTCATACTTTCGCATTTTTCACATTCTTGTTGGCCAGATCCTGTGCTTTGTTCTGGTTAGGATCACGTATTAATGTGGTGCCACACTGAAATAGTCAATTCAACCTGTATTCGATCAATATTTTGCAGGATGACTCCGGTTAGGACTGGTTTGCCGCTGGTATTTGAAATCATCTGCCTCATAGTTTCGCATCTTTCGCATACTCCTCGGCCTGATCCACGGTTTTTTCCTGGTTATGATCACGTAGTGATGTGGTACCAGACTGAAGCAGTCAATTAAACCTGGTTCCGATTAATATTTTAGAGGATAACGCCGGTTATGTCTGGGTTAGTTCTGGCATTTGCAATCATCTGGTTCATACTTTCGCATTTTTCGTATTCTTGTTGGCCAGATCCTGGGTTTTTTTCTGGTTAGTATCATGTAGTGATGTGGTACCACACTGAAGCAGCCAATTAAACCTGCTTCCGATTAATATTTTAGAGGATAACGCCGGTTATGTCAGGGTCAGGTCTTGTATTTGCCATCATCTAGCTCATACTTTCGCATTTTTCGCTTACTTGAATGGCCAGATCCTGGATTTTTTTCTGGTTAGGATCACGTATTAACGTGGTGCCACACAGAAATAGTCAATTCAACCTGTATTCGATCAATATTTTAGAGGATGGCACCGGTTATGTCTGGGTTGCGTCTTGTGTTTGCAATCATCTGCCTCATACTTTCGCACCTTTCGCACACTTGTTGGCCAGATCCTCGGTTTTTTTTTATTAGGATCACGTAGTAATGTGGTACCACACAGAAATAGTCAACTCAACCTGGATTCGATCAATATTTTAGACGATAACACCGGTTATGTCTGGGTTTCGCCTGGTATTCGCAATCATCTGCCTCATACTTTTGCATTCTTCGCATACTACTTGGTCAGATCCTGGGCTTTTCCTGGTTCGAATCACGTAGTAATGTGGTACCACACTGAAGCAGTCAATTAAACCTGGTTCCGATTAGAATTTTAGAGGATAACGCCGGTTATGTCTGGGTTAGGTCTGGTACTTGCCATCATCTAGCTCATACTTTCGCATTTTTCGCATACTTGTACGGACAGATCCTGGGATTTTTCTGGTGAGGATCACGTAGTAATGTGGTACCACACTGAAATAGTCAATAAAACCTGGTTCCGATTAATATTTTAGAGGAGAACGCCGGTTATGCCTGGGTTAGGTCTGGTATTTGCCATCATCTAGCTCATACTTTCGCATTTTTCGCATACTTGAATAGCCAGATCCTGGGCTTTTTCTGTTTTAGATCACGTAGTAATGTGTTACCACACTGGAACAGACAACTAAACCTAGATCCGATTAATATTTTAGAGGATAACGCCGGTCATGTCTGGGTTAGGTCTGGTATTTGCCATCATCTAGCTCATACATTCGCATCTTTCGCATTCCTGTAGGCCAGCTCCTGGGCTTTTTTCTGATTTGGATCACGTAGTAATCTGGTACCACACTGCAGCAGTCAGTAAAACCTGGTGCCGATTAATACTGTAGAAGGTAACGACGGTTATGTCTGGGTTAGGTCTGGTATTTGCCATCATCTAGCTCATACTTTCGCATCTTTCGCATACTTGAATGGCCAGATCCTGGCTTTTTTTCTGGTTAGGATCACGTATTAATGTGGTGCCACACTGAAATAGTCAATTCAACCTGTATTCGATCAATATTTTAGAGGATGGCACCGGTTATGTCTGGGTTGCGTCTTGTGTTTGCAATCATCTGCCTCATACTTTTGTATTCTTCGCATACTACTTGGTCAGATCCTGGGCTTTTTCTGGTTCGAATCACGTAGTAATGTGGTACCACACTGAAGCAGTCAATTAAACCTGGTTCCGATTAGACTTTTAGAGGATAACGCCGGTTATGGCTGGGTTAGGTCTGGTACTTGCCATCATCTAGCTCATACTTTCGCATTTTTCGCATACTTGTATGGACAAATCCTGGGCTTTTTCTGTTTCGGAACACATAGTAATGTGTTACTACACTGGAACAGACAACTAAACCTAGATCCGATTAATATTTTAGAGGATAACGCCGGTCATGTCTGGGTTAGGTCTGGTATTTGCCATCATCTAGCTCATACTGTGGCATTTTTTGCATACTTGAATAGCCAGATCCTGGGCTTTTTATGTTTTAGATCACGTAGTAATGTGGTACCACCCTGTAACAGTCAATTAAACCTGGCTCCGATTAATATTTTAGAGGATAACGCCGGTCATGTCTGGGTTACGTCTTGTATTTCCAATCGTCTGCCTCATACTTTCGCATTTTTCGCATACTTGTTGGCCAGATTCTGGGCTAATTCTGATTTGGATCACGTAGTAACGTGGTACCACACTAAAGCAGTAAATTAAACCTGGTTCCGATTAATATTTTAGAGGATAACGCCGGTTATGTCAGGGTTAGGTCTGGTATTTGTCATCATCTAGCTCATCCTTCCGCATTTTTCGCATACTTCAATGGCCAGATCCTGGGCTTTTCGGGTGAGGATCACGTAGTAATGTGTTACAACACTGAAGCAGTCAACTAAACCTGGTTCCGATTAATATCTTACAGGAGAACGCCGGTTACATCTGTGTTAGGTCTGGTATTTGCAATCATCGGCCTCACAATTTCGCATTTTTCGCATACTTGTTGGGCAGAGCCTGGGTTTTCCTTTGGTTAGGTCTACGTATTATGTTGGTGCCACACAGAGGTAATCAATACAACCAGGATTCGATCAATATTTTAGGGGATAACGCCAGTTATTTCTGGGTTAGGTCTGGTATTTGCAATCATATGGCTCATACCTTCGCATTTTTCGCGTACTTGTTGGCAGGACCCTGGGCTTTTCTGGTTTAGATCACGTAGTAAGGCGGTACCACACCGAAACAGTCGATTAAACCTGGTTGCGATTAATATTTTAGAGGATAACGCCGGTTACGTCTGGGTTAGGTCCGTTATTTGCCCTCATCTGGCTCGTACTTTCCCATTTTTCGCATACTTGTTGGCCAGATCCTGGCGTTTTTCTGGCTTGGCCCACGTAGTAATGTCGTACCATACTGAGACCGTCAATTAAACCTAGTTCCGATTAAATTATAGAGGATAACGCTGGTTATGTCTGGGTTAGTTCTGGTATTTGCAATCATATGGCTCATACTTTCGCAATTTTCGCGTACTTGTTGGCCAGATCCTGGGTTTTTTTCTGGCTTGGATCCCGTAGTAATGTTGTTCCACACCGAAACTGTCAATTACACCTGGTTGCGATTAAAATTTTAGAGGATAACGCCGGTTGTGTCTCGGTAAGGTCTGGTATTTGCCCTCATCTGGCTTGTACTTTCGCATTTTTCGCATACTTGTTGGCCAGATCCTGGGCTTTTGCAGGTTTGGATCACGTAGTAGTGTGGTACCACACTGAAACAGTCACTAAAAGCTGGTTCCGATTTATATTTTAGAGGAGAACGCTGGTTATGTCTGGGTTAGTTTTGGTATTTGCAATCGTCTGGCTCATACTTTAGCGTTTTTCGCAGACTTGTTGGCCAGATCCTCGCCTTTTTCTGGTTTGAATCATGCAGTAATGCGGTACCACACCAAAACAGTCAATTATACCTGCTTGCGATTAATATTTTAGAGGATAACGCCGTTATGTCACTGTAAGGTCTGGGATTTGCCCCCATCTGGCTCGTACCTTCGCATTTTTCGCGTACTTGTTGGCAGGACCCTGGGCTTTTCTGGTTTAGATCACGTAGTAAGGCGGTACCACACCGAAACAGTAAATTAAACCTGGTTGCGATTAATATTTTAGAGGATAACGCCGGTTACGTCTGGGTTAGGTCCGTTATTTGCCCTCATCTGGCTCGTACTTTCCCATTTTTCGCATACTTGTTGGCCAGATCCTGGCGTTTTTCTGGCTTGGCCCACGTAGTAATGTGGTACCACACTGAAACCGTCAATTAAACCTAGTTCCGATTAAATTATAGTGGATAACGCTGGTTATGTCTGGATTAGTTCTGGTATTTGCAATCATATGGCTCATACTTTCGCAATTTTCGCGTACTTGTTGGCCAGATACTGGGTTTTTTCTGGCTTGGATCCCGTAGTAATGTTGTTCCACACCGAAACTGTCAATTACACCTGGTTGCGATTAAAATTTATAGGATAGCGCCGGTTATGTCTGGGTTAGGTCTGGTATTTGCAATCATCTGGCTCATACTTACGCGTTTTTCGCATATTTGTTGGCCAGATCCTGGGTTTTTTCTGGTATGGATCCCGTAGTAATGTGGCTCCACACCGAAACAGTCAATTAATCCTGGTCGTGATTAATATTTTAGAGGATAACGCCGGTTATGTCTCGGTAAGGTCTGGTATTTGCCCTCATCTGGCTTGTACTTTCGCATTTTTCGCATACTTGTTGGCCAGATCCTGGGCTTTTTCAGGTTTGGATCACGTAGTAGTGTGGTGTCACACTGACAGCGTCAATTACACCCGGTTCCGATTAATATATTAGAGGATGACGCCGGTTATGTCTGGGTGAGGTCTGGTAATTGCAATCATCTGGCTCATACTTTCGCGTCTTTCGCATACTTGTTGGCGTGATCCTGGCCTTTTTCTGGATTGGCCCACGTAGTAATGTGGTACCACACTGAAACAGTCAATTAAACCTACTTCCGATTAATATTTTAGAGGATAACGCTGGTTATGTCTGGGTTAGTTCTGGTATTTGCAATCATCTGCCTCATACTATCGCATTTTTCGCATACTTGTTGGCCAGATTCTGGGCTAATTCTGATTTGGATCACTTAGAAATGTGGTACCACACTGAAGCAGTCAATTAAATCTGGTTCCGATTAATATTTTAGAGGATAACGCCATTATGTCTGGGTTAGGCCTGGTACTTGCCATCATCTAGCTCATGCTTTCGCATTTTTCGCATACTTGTTGGCCAGATCCTGGGCTTTTACTGACTAGGATCACGTATTAACGTGGTGCCACACAGAAATAGTCAATTCAACCTGTATTCGATCAATATTTTAGAGGATGGCACCGGTTATGTCTGGGTTGCGTCTTGTGTTTGCAATCATCTGCCTCATACTTTCGCACCTTTCGCACACTTGTTGGCCAGATCCTCGGTTTTTTTTTATTAGGATCACGTAGTAATGTGGTACCACACTGAAGCAGTCAATTAAACCTGGTTCCGATTAGAATTTTAGAGGATAACGCCGGTTATGTCTGGGTTAGGTCTGGTACTTGCCATCATCTAGCTCATACTTTCGCATTTTTCGCATACTTGTATGGACAGATCCTGGGATTTTTCTGGTGAGGATCACGTAGTAATGTGGTACCACACTGAAATAGTCAATAAAACCTGGTTCCGATTAATATTTTAGAGGAGAACGCCGGTTATGCCTGGTTTCGGTCTGGTATTTGCCATCATCTAGCTCATACTTTCGCATTTTTCGCATACTTGAATAGCCAGATCCTGGGCTTTTTCTGTTTTAGATCACGTAGTAATGTGTTACCACACTGGAACAGACAACTAAAACTGGTTCCGATTAATATTTTAGAGGATAACACCGGTTATGTCTGGGTTATGTCTGGTATTTGCCATCATCTAGCTCATACATTCGCATCTTTCGCATTCCTGTAGGCCAGCTCCTGGGCTTTTTTCTGATTTGGATCACGTAGTAATGTGGTACCACACTGCAGCAGTCAGTAAAACCTGGTGCCGATTAATACTGTAGAAGATAACGACGGTTATGTCTGGGTTAGGTCTGGTATTTGCCATCATCTAGCTCATACTTTCGCATCTTTCGCATACTTGAATGGCCAGATCCTGGCTTTTTTTCTGGTTAGGATCACGTATTAATGTGGTGCCACACTGAAATAGTCAATTCAACCTGTATTCGATCAATATTTTAGAGGATGGCACCGGTTATGTCTGGGTTGCGTCTTGTGTTTGCAATCATCTGCCTCATACTTTTGCATTCTTCGCATACTACTTGGTCAGATCCTGGGCTTTTTCTGGATCGAATCAAGTAGTAATGTGGTACCACACTGAAGCAGTCAATTAAACCTGGTTCCGATTAGAATTTTAGAGGATAACGCCGGTTATGTCTGGGTTAGGTCTGGTACTTGCCATCATCTAGCTCATACTTTCGCATTTTTCGCATACTTGTATGGACAGATCCTGGGCTTTTTCTGGTGTGGATCACGTAGTAATGTGGTACCACTCCGAAATAGTCAATTCAACCTGGATTCGATGAATATTTTAGACGATAACACCGGTTATGTCTGGGTTACGTATGGTATTTGCAATCATCTGCCTCATACTATCGCATTTTTCGCATATTTCTTGGACAGGTGCTGGGCTTATTCTGATTTGGATCACGTAGTAATGTGGTACCACACAGTAACAGTCAATTAAACCAGGTTGCGATTAATATTGTAGAGGATAACGCTGGTTATGTCAGGGTTAGGTCTGGTATATGCCATCATCTAGCTCATACTTTCGCATTTTTCGCATACTTGTTGGCCAGATTCTGGGCTTTTTCTGGTTTGGCTCACGTAGTGATGTGGTACCGCAGTGAAACAGTCAATTAAACCTGTATTCGATCAATATTTTGGAGGATGACACCGGTTAGGTCTGGGTTGCTTCTGGTATTTGCAATCATCTGCCTCATACTTTCGCACCTTTCGCACACTTGTTGGCCAGATCCTCGGTTTTTTTTTGGTTAGGATCACGTAGTGATGTGGTACCAGACTGAAGCAGTCAATTAAACCTGGTTCCGATTAATATTTTAGAGGATAACGCCGGTTATGTCTGGGTTAGTTCTGGCATTTGCAATCATCTGGTTCATACTTTCGCATTTTTCGTATTCTTGTTGGCCAGATCCTGGGTTTTTTTCTGGTTAGTATCATGTAGTGATGTGGTACCACACTGAAGCAGCCAATTAAACCTGCTTCCGATTAATATTTTAGAGGATAACGCCGGTTATGTCAGGGTCAGGTCTTGTATTTGCCATCATCTAGCTCATACTTTCGCATTTTTCGCTTACTTGAATGGCCAGATCCTGGATTTTTTTCTGGTTAGGATCACGTATTAACGTGGTGCCACACAGAAATAGTCAATTCAACCTGTATTCGATCAATATTTTAGAGGATGGCACCGGTTATGTCTGGGTTGCGTCTTGTGTTTGCAATCATCTGCCTCATACTTTCGCACCTTTCGCACACTTGTTGGCCAGATCCTCGGTTTTTTTTTATTAGGATCACGTAGTAATGTGGTACCACACAGAAATAGTCAACTCAACCTGGATTCGATCAATATTTTAGACGATAACACCGGTTATGTCTGGGTTTCGCCTGGTATTCGCAATCATCTGCCTCATACTTTTGCATTCTTCGCATACTACTTGGTCAGATCCTGGGCTTTTCCTGGTTCGAATCACGTAGTAATGTGGTACCACACTGAAGCAGTCAATTAAACCTGGTTCCGATTAGAATTTTAGAGGATAACGCCGGTTATGTCTGGGTTAGGTCTGGTACTTGCCATCATCTAGCTCATACTTTCGCATTTTTCGCATACTTGTACGGACAGATCCTGGGATTTTTCTGGTGAGGATCACGTAGTAATGTGGTACCACACTGAAATAGTCAATAAAACCTGGTTCCGATTAATATTTTAGAGGAGAACGCCGGTTATGCCTGGGTTAGGTCTGGTATTTGCCATCATCTAGCTCATACTTTCGCATTTTTCGCATACTTGAATAGCCAGATCCTGGGCTTTTTCTGTTTTAGATCACGTAGTAATGTGTTACCACACTGGAACAGACAACTAAACCTAGATCCGATTAATATTTTAGAGGATAACGCCGGTCATGTCTGGGTTAGGTCTGGTATTTGCCATCATCTAGCTCATACATTCGCATCTTTCGCATTCCTGTAGGCCAGCTCCTGGGCTTTTTTCTGATTTGGATCACGTAGTAATCTGGTACCACACTGCAGCAGTCAGTAAAACCTGGTGCCGATTAATACTGTAGAAGGTAACGACGGTTATGTCTGGGTTAGGTCTGGTATTTGCCATCATCTAGCTCATACTTTCGCATCTTTCGCATACTTGAATGGCCAGATCCTGGCTTTTTTTCTGGTTAGGATCACGTATTAATGTGGTGCCACACTGAAATAGTCAATTCAACCTGTATTCGATCAATATTTTAGAGGATGGCACCGGTTATGTCTGGGTTGCGTCTTGTGTTTGCAATCATCTGCCTCATACTTTTGTATTCTTCGCATACTACTTGGTCAGATCCTGGGCTTTTTCTGGTTCGAATCACGTAGTAATGTGGTACCACACTGAAGCAGTCAATTAAACCTGGTTCCGATTAGACTTTTAGAGGATAACGCCGGTTATGGCTGGGTTAGGTCTGGTACTTGCCATCATCTAGCTCATACTTTCGCATTTTTCGCATACTTGTATGGACAAATCCTGGGCTTTTTCTGTTTCGGAACACATAGTAATGTGTTACAACACTGGAACAGACAACTAAACCTAGATCCGATTAATATTTTAGAGGATAACGCCGGTCATGTCTGGGTTAGGTCTGGTATTTGCCATCATCTAGCTCATACTGTGGCATTTTTTGCATACTTGAATAGCCAGATCCTGGGCTTTTTATGTTTTAGATCACGTAGTAATGTGGTACCACCCTGTAACAGTCAATTAAACCTGGCTCCGATTAATATTTTAGAGGATAACGCCGGTCATGTCTGGGTTACGTCTTGTATTTCCAATCGTCTGCCTCATACTTTCGCATTTTTCGCATACTTGTTGGCCAGATTCTGGGCTAATTCTGATTTGGATCACGTAGTAACGTGGTACCACACTAAAGCAGTAAATTAAACCTGGTTCCGATTAATATTTTAGAGGATAACGCCGGTTATGTCAGGGTTAGGTCTGGTATTTGTCATCATCTAGCTCATCCTTCCGCATTTTTCGCATACTTCAATGGCCAGATCCTGGGCTTTTCGGGTGAGGATCACGTAGTAATGTGTTACAACACTGAAGCAGTCAACTAAACCTGGTTCCGATTAATATCTTACAGGAGAACGCCGGTTACATCTGTGTTAGGTCTGGTATTTGCAATCATCGGCCTCACAATTTCGCATTTTTCGCATACTTGTTGGGCAGAGCCTGGGTTTTCCTTTGGTTAGGTCTACGTATTATGTTGGTGCCACACAGAGGTAATCAATACAACCAGGATTCGATCAATATTTTAGGGGATAACGCCAGTTATTTCTGGGTTAGGTCTGGTATTTGCAATCATATGGCTCATACCTTCGCATTTTTCGCGTACTTGTTGGCAGGACCCTGGGCTTTTCTGGTTTAGATCACGTAGTAAGGCGGTACCACACCGAAACAGTCGATTAAACCTGGTTGCGATTAATATTTTAGAGGATAACGCCGGTTACGTCTGGGTTAGGTCCGTTATTTGCCCTCATCTGGCTCGTACTTTCCCATTTTTCGCATACTTGTTGGCCAGATCCTGGCGTTTTTCTGGCTTGGCCCACGTAGTAATGTCGTACCATACTGAGACCGTCAATTAAACCTAGTTCCGATTAAATTATAGAGGATAACGCTGGTTATGTCTGGGTTAGTTCTGGTATTTGCAATCATATGGCTCATACTTTCGCAATTTTCGCGTACTTGTTGGCCAGATCCTGGGTTTTTTTCTGGCTTGGATCCCGTAGTAATGTTGTTCCACACCGAAACTGTCAATTACACCTGGTTGCGATTAAAATTTTAGAGGATAACGCCGGTTGTGTCTCGGTAAGGTCTGGTATTTGCCCTCATCTGGCTTGTACTTTCGCATTTTTCGCATACTTGTTGGCCAGATCCTGGGCTTTTGCAGGTTTGGATCACGTAGTAGTGTGGTACCACACTGAAACAGTCACTAAAAGCTGGTTCCGATTTATATTTTAGAGGAGAACGCTGGTTATGTCTGGGTTAGTTTTGGTATTTGCAATCGTCTGGCTCATACTTTAGCGTTTTTCGCAGACTTGTTGGCCAGATCCTCGCCTTTTTCTGGTTTGAATCATGCAGTAATGCGGTACCACACCAAAACAGTCAATTATACCTGCTTGCGATTAATATTTTAGAGGATAACGCCGTTATGTCACTGTAAGGTCTGGGATTTGCCCCCATCTGGCTCGTACCTTCGCATTTTTCGCGTACTTGTTGGCAGGACCCTGGGCTTTTCTGGTTTAGATCACGTAGTAAGGCGGTACCACACCGAAACAGTAAATTAAACCTGGTTGCGATTAATATTTTAGAGGATAACGCCGGTTACGTCTGGGTTAGGTCCGTTATTTGCCCTCATCTGGCTCGTACTTTCCCATTTTTCGCATACTTGTTGGCCAGATCCTGGCGTTTTTCTGGCTTGGCCCACGTAGTAATGTGGTACCACACTGAAACCGTCAATTAAACCTAGTTCCGATTAAATTATAGTGGATAACGCTGGTTATGTCTGGATTAGTTCTGGTATTTGCAATCATATGGCTCATACTTTCGCAATTTTCGCGTACTTGTTGGCCAGATACTGGGTTTTTTCTGGCTTGGATCCCGTAGTAATGTTGTTCCACACCGAAACTGTCAATTACACCTGGTTGCGATTAAAATTTATAGGATAGCGCCGGTTATGTCTGGGTTAGGTCTGGTATTTGCAATCATCTGGCTCATACTTACGCGTTTTTCGCATATTTGTTGGCCAGATCCTGGGTTTTTTCTGGTATGGATCCCGTAGTAATGTGGCTCCACACCGAAACAGTCAATTAATCCTGGTCGTGATTAATATTTTAGAGGATAACGCCGGTTATGTCTCGGTAAGGTCTGGTATTTGCCCTCATCTGGCTTGTACTTTCGCATTTTTCGCATACTTGTTGGCCAGATCCTGGGCTTTTTCAGGTTTGGATCACGTAGTAGTGTGGTGTCACACTGACAGCGTCAATTACACCCGGTTCCGATTAATATATTAGAGGATGACGCCGGTTATGTCTGGGTGAGGTCTGGTAATTGCAATCATCTGGCTCATACTTTCGCGTCTTTCGCATACTTGTTGGCGTGATCCTGGCCTTTTTCTGGATTGGCCCACGTAGTAATGTGGTACCACACTGAAACAGTCAATTAAACCTACTTCCGATTAATATTTTAGAGGATAACGCTGGTTATGTCTGGGTTAGTTCTGGTATTTGCAATCATCTGCCTCATACTATCGCATTTTTCGCATACTTGTTGGCCAGATTCTGGGCTAATTCTGATTTGGATCACTTAGAAATGTGGTACCACACTGAAGCAGTCAATTAAATCTGGTTCCGATTAATATTTTAGAGGATAACGCCATTATGTCTGGGTTAGGCCTGGTACTTGCCATCATCTAGCTCATGCTTTCGCATTTTTCGCATACTTGTTGGCCAGATCCTGGGCTTTTACTGATTAGGATCACGTATTAACGTGGTGCCACACAGAAATAGTCAATTCAACCTGTATTCGATCAATATTTTAGAGGATGGCACCGGTTATGTCTGGGTTGCGTCTTGTGTTTGCAATCATCTGCCTCATACTTTCGCACCTTTCGCACACTTGTTGGCCAGATCCTCGGTTTTTTTTTATTAGGATCACGTAGTAATGTGGTACCACACTGAAGCAGTCAATTAAACCTGGTTCCGATTAGAATTTTAGAGGATAACGCCGGTTATGTCTGGGTTAGGTCTGGTACTTGCCATCATCTAGCTCATACTTTCGCATTTTTCGCATACTTGTATGGACAGATCCTGGGATTTTTCTGGTGAGGATCACGTAGTAATGTGGTACCACACTGAAATAGTCAATAAAACCTGGTTCCGATTAATATTTTAGAGGAGAACGCCGGTTATGCCTGGTTTCGGTCTGGTATTTGCCATCATCTAGCTCATACTTTCGCATTTTTCGCATACTTGAATAGCCAGATCCTGGGCTTTTTCTGTTTTAGATCACGTAGTAATGTGTTACCACACTGGAACAGACAACTAAAACTGGTTCCGATTAATATTTTAGAGGATAACACCGGTTATGTCTGGGTTATGTCTGGTATTTGCCATCATCTAGCTCATACATTCGCATCTTTCGCATTCCTGTAGGCCAGCTCCTGGGCTTTTTTCTGATTTGGATCACGTAGTAATGTGGTACCACACTGCAGCAGTCAGTAAAACCTGGTGCCGATTAATACTGTAGAAGATAACGACGGTTATGTCTGGGTTAGGTCTGGTATTTGCCATCATCTAGCTCATACTTTCGCATCTTTCGCATACTTGAATGGCCAGATCCTGGCTTTTTTTCTGGTTAGGATCACGTATTAATGTGGTGCCACACTGAAATAGTCAATTCAACCTGTATTCGATCAATATTTTAGAGGATGGCACCGGTTATGTCTGGGTTGCGTCTTGTGTTTGCAATCATCTGCCTCATACTTTTGCATTCTTCGCATACTACTTGGTCAGATCCTGGGCTTTTTCTGGATCGAATCAAGTAGTAATGTGGTACCACACTGAAGCAGTCAATTAAACCTGGTTCCGATTAGAATTTTAGAGGATAACGCCGGTTATGTCTGGGTTAGGTCTGGTACTTGCCATCATCTAGCTCATACTTTCGCATTTTTCGCATACTTGTATGGACAGATCCTGGGCTTTTTCTGGTGTGGATCACGTAGTAATGTGGTACCACTCCGAAATAGTCAATTCAACCTGGATTCGATGAATATTTTAGACGATAACACCGGTTATGTCTGGGTTACGTATGGTATTTGCAATCATCTGCCTCATACTATCGCATTTTTCGCATATTTCTTGGACAGGTGCTGGGCTTATTCTGATTTGGATCACGTAGTAATGTGGTACCACACAGTAACAGTCAATTAAACCAGGTTGCGATTAATATTGTAGAGGATAACGCTGGTTATGTCAGGGTTAGGTCTGGTATATGCCATCATCTAGCTCATACTTTCGCATTTTTCGCATACTTGTTGGCCAGATTCTGGGCTTTTTCTGGTTTGGCTCACGTAGTGATGTGGTACCGCAGTGAAACAGTCAATTAAACCTGTATTCGATCAATATTTTGGAGGATGACACCGGTTAGGTCTGGGTTGCTTCTGGTATTTGCAATCATCTGCCTCATACTTTCGCACCTTTCGCACACTTGTTGGCCAGATCCTCGGTTTTTTTTTGGTTAGGATCACGTATTAATGTGGTGCCACACAGAAATAGTCAATTCAACCTGGATTCGATGAATATTTTAGACGATAACACCGGTTATGTCTGGGTTACGTCTGGTATTTGCAATCATCTCCCTCATAATTTCGCATTTTTCGGATTCTTCTTTGCAATATCCTGGGTTTTTTATTGGTTAGGATCACGTATTAATGTGGGGCCACACTGAAGTAGTCAATTCAACCTGTATTCGATCAATATTTCGGAGGATGTTACCGGTTAGGTCTGGGTTGCTTCTGGTATTTGCAATCACCTGCCTCATACTTTCGCATTTTTCGCATACTAGTTGGTCAGATTCTGGGCTTTTTCTGGTTTGGCTGACGTAGTGATGCGGTACCACACCGAAGCAGTCAATTAAGCCTGGTTCCGGTTAATATTTTAGATGAGAACGCCGGTTATGCCTGGGTTGGGTCTGGTATTTGCCATCATCTTGCTCACACTTTCGCATTTTTCGCATACTCGAATAGGCAGATCCGGGGCTTTCTCTGTTTGGATCACGTACTAGTGTGGTACCACACCGAAACAGTCAATTAAACCAGGTGGCGATTAATATTTTAGATGATAACGCCGGTTATGTCTGGGTTACGTCTGGTATTTGCAATCATCTGCCTCATACTATCGCATTTTTCGCATACTTCTTGGGCAGATCCTGGGTTTTTTTTGGTAAGGATCACGTATTAATGTGGTGCCACACAGAAATATTCAATTCAACCTGTATTCGATCAATATTTTGGAGGATGACACCGGATAGTTCTGGGTTGCCTCTGGTATTTGCAATCATCTGCTTCATTGTTTGGCATCTTTCGCATACTTGTTGGCCAGATCCTCGGTTTTTTCCGGTCAGGATCAAGTAGTAATGTGGTACCACACTGTAACAGTCAATTAAACCTGGCTCCGATTAATATTTTAGAGGAGAACGCTGGTTACGTCTGGGTTAGGTCTAGTATTTGCAATCATCCGCCTCATAATTTCGCATTTTTCGGATTCTTGTTGGCCAGATCCTGAGTTTTTTTTGGTTAGGATAACGTATTAATGTGGTGCCACACAGAAATAATCAATGCAACGTGGATTCGATCAATATTTTACAGGATAACACCGGTCATGTCTGGGTTACGTCTGGTATTTGCAAACATCTGCCTCATACTTTCGCATTTTTCGCATACTTGTTGGCCAGATCCTGGGCTTTTCGGGTGAGGGTCACGTAGTAATGTGGTACAACACTGAAGCAGTCAATTAAACCTGGTTCCGATTAATATTTTAGAGGATAACGCCGGTTATGTCAGGGTTAGGTCTGGTATTTGTCATCATCTAGCTCATCCTTCCGCATTTTTCGCATACTTCAATGGCCAGATCCTGGGCTTTTCGGGTGAGGATCACGTAGTAATGTGTTACAACACTGAAGCAGTCAACTAAACCTGGTTCCGATTAATATCTTACAGGAGAACGCCGGTTACATCTGTGTTAGGTCTGGTATTTGCAATCATCGGCCTCATAATTTCACATTTTTCGCATACTTGTTGGGCAGAGCCTGGGATTTCCTTTGGTTAGGTCTACGTATTATGTTGGTGCCACACAGAGGTAATCAATACAACCAGGATTCGATCAATATTTTAGGGGATAACGCCAGTTATTTCTGGGTTAGGTGTGGTATTTGCAATCATATGGCTCATACATTCGCATCTTTCGCATACTTGTTTGCCAGATCCTGGGTTTTTTCTGGCTTGGATCCCGCAGTAATGTTGTTCCACACCGAAACTGTCAATTACACCTGGTTGCGATTAAAATTTTAGAGGATAACGCCGGTTATGGCTGGGTTAGTTTTGGTATTTGCAATCATCTGGCACATACTTTAGCGTTTTTCGCATACTTGTTGGCCAGATCCTCGCCTTTTTCTGGTTTGAATCATGCAGTAATGCGGTACCACACCGAAACAGTCAATTATACCTGCTTGCGATTAATATTTTAGAGGATAACGCCGTTATGTCACGGTAAGGTCTGGGATTTGCCCTCATCTGGCTCGTACCTTCGCATTTTTCGCGTACTTGTTGGCAGGACCCTGGGCTTTTCTGGTTTAGATCACGTAGTAGGGCGGTACCACACCGAAACAGTAAATTAAACCTGGTTCCGATTAATATTTTTGGGGATAACGCTGGTTATGTCTGGGTTAGTTCTGGTATTTGCCCTCATCTGGCTCGTACTTTCGCATTTTTCGCATACTTGTTGGCCAGATCCTGGCGTTTTTCTGGCTTGGCCCACGTAGTAATGTGGTACCACACTGAGACCGTCAATTAAACCTAGTTCCGATTAAATAATAGAGGATAACGCTGGTTATGTCTGGGTTAGTTCTGGTATTTGCAATCATATGGCTCATACTTTCGCAATTTTCGCGTACTTGTTGGCCAGATCCTGGGTTTTTTTCTGGCTTGGATCCCGTAGTAATGTTGTTCCACACCGAAACTGTCAATTACACCTGGTTGCGATTAAAATTTTAGAGGATAACGCCGGTAGTGTCTCGGTTAGGTCTGGGATTTGCCCCCATCTGGCTCGCACTTTCGCATTTTTCGCATACTTGTTGGCCAGATCCTAGGCTTATTTTCTGGTTTGGATCACGTAGTAATATGGTACCACACTGAAACAGTCAATTAAACCTACTTCCGATTAATATTTTAGAGGATAACGCTGGTTATGTCTGGGTTAGTTCTGGTATTTGCAATCATCTGCCTCATACTATCGCATTTTTCGCATACTTGTTGGCCAGATTCTGGGCTAATTCCGATTTGGATCACTTAGAAATGTGGTACCACACTGAAGCAGTCAATTAAATCTGCTTCCGATTAATATTTTAGAGGATAACGCCATTATGTCTGGGTTAGGCCTGGTACTTGCCATCATCTAGCTCATGCTTTCGCATTTTTCGCATACTTGTTGGCCAGATCCTGGGCTTTTACTGATTAGGATCACGTATTAACGTGGTGCCACACAGAAATAGTCAATTCAACCTGTATTCGATCAATATTTTAGAGGATGGCACCGGTTATGTCTGGGTTGCGTCTTGTGTTTGCAATCATCTGCCTCATACTTTCGCACCTTTCGCACACTTGTTGGCCAGATCCTCGGTTTTTTTTTATTAGGATCACGTAGTAATGTGGTACCACACTGAAGCAGTCAATTAAACCTGGTTCCGATTAGAATTTTAGAGGATAACGCCGTTATGTCTCGATTAGGTCTGGGATTTGCGCTCATCTGGCTCGTACCTTCGCATTTTTCCCATACTTGTTGGCAGGATCCTGGGTTTTTTCTGACTTGGATCCCGTAGTAATGTGGTTCCACACCGAAACAGTCAATTTCACCTGGTTGCGATTAATATTTTAGAGGATAACGCCGGTTATGTCTCGATTAGGTCTGGGATTTGCGCTCATCTGGCTCGTACCTTCGCATTTTTCCCATACTTGTTGGCAGGATCCTGGGTTTTTTCTGGTTTGGATCACGCAGTAATGCGATACGACACCGAAACAGTCAGTTAAACCTGGTTGCGATTAATATTTTAGACGATAACGCCGGTTATGTCTGGGTTAGGTCTGGTATTTGCCCTCATCTGGCTCGTACTTTCGCATTTTTCGCGTACTTGTTGGCAGGATCCTGGCCTTTTTCCGGTTTGGATCACGCAGTAATGCGGTACCACACCGAAACAGTCAATTAAACCTGGTTGCGATTAATATTTTAGAGGATAACGCCGTTACGTATCGGTAAAGTCTGAGATTTGCCCTCATCTGACTCGTTTTTTCGCGTTTTTCGCATACTTGTTGGCCAGATCCTGGGTTTTCTCTGGTTTGGATCCCGTGGAAATGTGGTTCCACACCGAAACAGTCAATTAAACCTGGTTGCGATTAATATTTTGGAGGATAACGCTGGTTACGTCTGGTCTAGTTCTGGAACTTTCAATTATCTGGCTCATGCTTTCGGGTTTCTCGCATACTTGCTGGCCTGATCCTCGCCTTTTTCTGGTTTGGATCACGTAGTAATGCAGTACCACACCGAAACTGTCAATAAAACCTGGTTGCGATTAATATTTTAGAGGATAGCGCTGGTTATGTCTGGGTTAGGTCTGGTGTTTGCCCTCATCTGGCTCGTACTGACGCATTTTTCGCATACTTGTTGGCCAGATCCTGGCCTTTTTCTGGTTTGGATCACGCAGTAATGCGGTACCACACCGAAGCAGTCAATTACACCTGGTTGCGATTAATATTTTAGAGGATAACGCCGTTATGACTCGGTTTGGTCAGGGATTTGCCATCATCCGGCACGCACTTTCGCATTGTTCGCATACTTGTTGGCCAGATCCTAGGCTTTCTTTTTCTGGTATGGATCCCGTAGTAATGTGGCTCCACACCGAAACAGTCAATTAAACCTGGTTGCGATTATTATTTTAGAGGATAACGCCGGTTATGTCTCGGTTGGTTCTGGTATTTGCCCTCATCTGGCTCGTGCTTTCGCTTTTTTCCCATACTTGTTGGCAGGATCCTGGGCTTTTTCTGGTTTGGATCATGCAGTAATGCGGTACCACACCGAAACAGTCAATTAAACCTGGTTGCGATTAATATTTTAGACGATAACGCCGGTTATGTCTGGGTTAGTTCGGGTATTTGCAGCCATCTGGCTCATACTTTCGCGTTTTTCGCATACTTTTTGGCCAGACCTTGGGTTCTTCCTGGCTTGGATCCCGCAGTAATGTGGGTTCACAACAACGCAGACACTAAAACCTGGTTCCGATTTATATATTAAAGAAGAACGCCGGTTATGCCTGGGTTAGGTCTGGTATTTGCCACCATCTAGCTCATACTTTCGCATTTTTCGCATACTTGTTCGCCAGATCCTCGCTTTTTTCTGGTTTGGATCATGCAGTAATGCGGTACCACACCGAAACAGTCAATTATACCTGCTTGCGATTAATGTTTTAGAGGATAACGCCGTTATGTCTCGGTTAGGTCTGGGATTTGCCCTCATCTGGCTCGTACCTTCGCATTTTTCGCGTACTTGTTGGCAGGATCCTGGCATTTTTCTGGCTTGGCTCACGTAGTAATGTGGTACCACACTGAAACCGTCAATTAAACCTAGTTCCGATTAAATTATAGAGGATAACTCTGGTTATGTCTGGGCTAGTTCTGGAACTTGCAATCATCTGGCTCATGCTTTCGGGTTTTTCGCATACTTGTTGGCCTGATCCTCGCCTTTTTCTGGTTTGGATCACGTAGTAATGCGGTACCACACCGAAACTGTCTATTAAACCTGGTTGCGATTAATATTTTAGAGGATAGCGCTGGTTATGTCTGGGTTAGGTCTGGTGTTTGCCCTCATCTGGTTCGTACTGACGCATTTTTCGCATAATTGTTGGCAAGATCCTGGCCTTTTTCTGGTTTGGATCACGCAGTAATGCGGTACCACACCGAAGCAGTCAATTACACCTGGTTGCGATTAATATTTTAGAGGATAACGCCGTTATGTCTCGGTTAGGTCAGGGATTTGCCCTCATTCGGCACGCACTTTCGCATTGTTCGCATACTTGTTGGCCAGATCCTAGGCTTTCTTTTTGTGGTATGGATCCCGTAGTAATGTGGCTCCACACCGAAACAGTCAATGAAATCTGGTTGCGATTATTATTTTAGAGGATAACGTCGTTATGTCTCGATTAGGTCTGGGATTTGCCCTCATCTGGCTCGTACCTTCGCATTTTTCCCATACTTGTTGGCAGGATCCTGGGTTTTTTCTGACTTGGATCCCGTAGCAATGTGGTTCCACACCGAAGCAGTCAATTTCACCTGGTTGCGATTAATATTTTAGAGGATAACGCCGGTTATGTCTCGGTTGGATCTGCTATTTGCCCGCATCTGGCGCGGGTTTTCGCATTTTTCGCATACTTGTTGGCCGGATCCTGGGCTTTTTCTGGTTTGGGTCACGCAGTAATGCGGTACCACACCGAAACAGTCGATTAAACCTTGTTGCGATTAATATTTTGGAGGATAGCGCCGGTTGTCTCGGTTGGTTCTGGTATTTGCCCTCATCTGGCTCGTGCTTTCGCATTTTTCGCATACTTGTTGGCCAGATCCTGGGCTTTTTCTGGTTTGGATCACGTAGTAATGTGGTACCACACTGAAACAGTCAATTAACCTGGTTCCGATTTATATATTAAAGAAGAACGCCGGTTATGCCTGGGTTAGGTCTGGTATTTGCCACCATCTAGCTCATACTTTCGCAATTTTCGCATACTTGTTGTCAGATCCTGGCCTTTTTCTGGTTTGGATCACGCAGTAAGGCGGTACCACACCGAAACAGTCAATTAGACCTGGTTGCGATTAATATTTTAGAGGATAACGCCGGTACGTCTCGGTTAAGTCAGAGATTTGCCCTCATCTGGCTCGTTTTTTCGCGTTTTTCGCATACTTGTTGGCCAGATCCTGGGTTTTTTCTGGTTTGGATCCCGTAGAAATGTGGTTCCACACCGAAACAGTCAATTAAACCTGTTTGCGATTAATAGTTTGGAGGATAACGCTGGTTATGTCAGGGTTAGTTCTGGTATTTGCAAACATCTGGCTCATACATTCGCATTTTTCGCATACTTGAATGGCCAGATCCTGTATTGTTTCTGGTTTGGATCACGAAGTGATGCGGTACCACACCGAAGCAGTCAATTAAACCTGGTTCCGGCTAATATTTTAGATGAGAACGCCGGTTATGCCTGGGTTGGGTCTGGTATTTGCAATCATCTGGCTCATACTTTAGCGTTTTTCGCATACTTGTTGGCCAGATCCTCGCTTTTTTCTGGTTTGGATCATGCAGTAATGCGGAACCACACCGAAACAGTCAATTATACCTGCTTGCGATTAATATTTTAGAGGATAACGGCGTTATGTCTCGGTTAGGTCAGGGATTTGCCCTCATCCGGCACTCACCTTCGCATTGTTCGCATACTTGTTGGCCAGATCCTAGGCTTCCTTTTTCTGGTATGGATCCCGTAGTAATGTTGCTCCACACCGAAACAGTCAATTAAACCTGGTAGTGATTAATATTTTAGAGGATAACGCCGGTTATGTCTCGGTAAGGTCTGGTGTTTGCCCTCATCTGGCTCGTACCTTCACATTTTTCCCATACTTGTCGGCAGGATCCTGGGTTGTTTCTGGCTTGGATCCCGTAGTAATGTGGTTCCACACCGAAACAGTCAATTTCACCTGGTTGCGATTAATATTTTAGAGGATAACGCCGGTTATGTCTCGGTTGGTTCTGCTATTTGCAGCCATCTGGCTCATACTTTCGCGTTTTTCGTATACTTGTTGGCCAGATCTTGGGTTTTTCCTGGCTTGGATCCCGTAGTAATGTGGGTTCACAACAAAGCAGACACTAAAATCTGGTTCCGATTTATATTTTAGAGGAGAACGCCGGTTATGCCTGGGTTAGGTCTGGTATTTGCCACCATCTAGCTCATACTTTCGCATTTTTCGCATACTTGTTGATCAGATCCTGGCCTTTTTCTGGTTTGGATCACGCAGTAAGGCGGTACCACACCGAAACAGTCGATTAAACCTGGTTGCGATTAATATTTTAGAGGATAACGCCGGTTATGTCTCGGTTGGTTCTGGTATTTGCCCTCATCTGGCTCGCACTTTCGCATTGTCCGCATACTTGTTGGCCAGATCCTAGGCTTTCTTTTTCTGGTATGAATCCCGTAGTAATGTGGCTCCACACCGCAACAGTCAATTAAACCTGGTCGTGATTAATATTTTAGAGGATAACGCCGGTTATGTCTCGGTTGGTTCCGGTATTTGCCCTCATCTGGCTCGTACTTTCGCATTTTTCGGATACATGTTGGCCAGATCCTGGTTTTTTTCTGGCTTGGATCCCGTAGTAATGTGGTGCCACACCGAAAAAGTCAATTAAAGCTGGGTTCAATCAATATTTTAGAGGAAAACACCGGTTATGTCTGGGTTAGATCTGGTATTTGCCATCATCTAGGTCATACTTTCGCATTTTTCGCATACTTGTTAGCCAGATCCTGGGTTCCTTCTGGTTTGGATCACGTAGTAATGTGGTACCACATTGAAAAAGTCAATTAAACCTGGTTCCGATTAACATTTTAGAGGATAACGCTGGTTATGTCTGGGTTAGTTCTGGCGTTTGCCATCATCTTGCTCATTCTTTCGCATTTTTCGCATACTCGCTGGCCTGATCCTGAGTTCTTTTCTCGTTAGGATCACGTATTAATGTGGCGCCACACTGAAACAGTCAATTAAACCTGGTTTCGATCAATATTTTAGAGGATAACACCGGTTAGGTCTGGTATTTGCAATCATCTGGCGCATACTTTCGCATTTTTCGCATACTTGTTGGCCAGATCCTGGGATATTTCTGGTTTGAATCACGTAGTAATGTGCTACCACACTGAAACAGTCAATTAAATCTGGTTTCCATCAATATTCTGGAGGACAACGCAAGTTAGGTCTGGGATAGGTCTGGGATTTGCCCTCATCAGGGTCATACTTTCGCATTTTTCACATACTTGTTGAACAGATCCTGGGTTTTTTTCTTGTTTGGATCACGTAGTAATGTGGTACCACACTGAAACATTCAATTAAACCTGGTCTTGATAAATATTTTAGAGGATAACGCATGTTAGGTCTGGGTTAGGTTTAGGATTTGCCCTCGTGGGGCTCATACTTTCGCATATTTTTCATACTTCATGGCTAGATCCTGGGCTATTCCTGGATTGGATCACGTAGTAATGTAGTACCCCACTGAAACAGTCAATTAAACCTGGTTTCCATCAATATTTTAGAGGATAACGCAAGTTAGGTCTGGGATATGTCTGGGATTTGCCCTCATCAGGCTCGTACTTTCGCGTTTTTCACACACATGTCGGCCAGATCCTGTGTTTTTCTGGTTTGGATCACGTAGTAATGTGATACCACACTGAAGCAGACCATTAAACCTGGTTTCAATTATTATTTTAGAGGATAACACATTTTAGGTCTAGGTTAGTTCTGGGATTTGCCCTCATCAGGGTCATACTTTCGCAGTTTTAACATACATGTTGTCCTGATCGATTGTTTTTTCTGCTTTAGATAACGTAGCAAATTGGTACCACACTGAAACAGTCAATTAAACCTTGTTTCGATCAATATTTTAGGGAATAACTCATGTTAGGTCTAGGTTAGGTCTGGGATTTGCTCTCATCAGGCTCGTACTTTCGCATTCTCCACATACATGTTGGCCAGATCCTGGTTTTTTTCTGGTTTGGATCACGCAGTAATGTGGTACCACACTGAAACAGTCCACTAAGCCTGGTTTCGATCAATATTTTAGAGAATAACGCATGTTAGGTCTGGGATTTGCTCTCATCAGGTTCATACTTTCGCAGTTTTGACATACATGTTGACCTGATCGAGGGTTTTTTCTGCTTTGGATCACGTAGTAAAGTGGTACCACACTAAAACAGTCAATTAAACCTGGTTGCGATTAATATTTTAGAGGATATCGCCGTTATGTCTCGGTTAGGTCTGGGATTTGCCCTCATCTGGCTCGTACCTTCGCATTTTTCGCATACATGTTGGCCAGATCCTGGTTTTTTTCTGGCTTGGAACCCGTAGTAATGTGGTTCCACACCGAAGCAGTCAATTACACAAGGTTGCGATTAATATTTTAGAGGATAACGCCGGTTATGTCTGGGTTAGGTCTGGTATTTGCCCTCATCTGGCTCGTACTTTCGCATTTTACGCATACATGTTGGCCAGATCCTGGTTTTTTTCTGGCTTGGATCCCGTAGTAATGTGGTTCCACACCGAAGCAGTCAATTACACAAGGTTGCGATTAATATTTTAGAGGATAACGCCGGTTATGTCTCGGTTAGGTCTGGGATTTGCCCTCATCTGGCTCGTACTTTCGCATTTTTCGCATACTTGTTGGCCAGATCCAGGGCTTTTTCTGGATTGGATCATGTAGTATTGCGGTACCACACCGAAACAGTCAATTACACAAGGTTGCGATTAATATTTTAGAGGATAACGCCGATTATGTCTCGGTTATGTCTGGGATTTGCCCTCATCTGGCTCGTACCTTCGCATTTTTCGCATACATGATGGCCAGATCCTGGTTTTTTTCTGGCTTGGAACCCGTAGTAATGTGGTTCCACACCGAAGCAGTCAATTACACAAGGTTGCGATTAATATTTTAGAGGATAACGCCGGTTATGTCTGGGTTAGGTCTGGTATTTGCCCTCATCTGGCTCGTACTTTCGCATTTTTCGCATACTTGTTGGCCAGATCCAGGGCTTTTTCTGGATTGGATCATGTAGTATTGCGGTACCACACCGAAACAGTCAACTAAGCCTGGTGGCGATTAATATTTTAGAGGATAACGCCGGCTATGCCTCGGTTAGGTCCTGGATTTGCCCTAATCTGGCTCGTACGTTCGCATTTTACGCATACTTTTTGGCCAGATCCTGGGATATTTCTGGTTTGGATCCCGTAGAAATGTGGTTCCACACCGAAACAGTCAATTACACAAGGTTGCGATTAATATTTTAGAGGATAACGCCGATTATGTCTCGGTTAGGTCTGGGATTTGCCCTCATCTGGCTCGTACCTTCGCATTTTTCGCGTACTTGTTGGCAGGATCCTGGGCTTTACTGGTTTGGATCACGTAGTAAGGCGGTACCACACGGAAACAGTCAATGAAACCTCGTTGCGATTAATATTTTAGAGGATAACGCCGGTTATATCTGGGTTAGGTCTGGTATTTGCTCTCATCTGGCTCGTACTTTCGCATTTTTCGCATACCTGTTGGCCAGATCCTGGGTTTTTTCTGTCTTGGATACCGTAGTAATGTGATTCCACACCGAAACAGTCAATTACACAAGGTTGCGATTAATATTTTAGAGGATAACGCCGATTATGTCTCGGTTAGGTCTGGGATTTGCCCTCATCTGGCTCGTACCTTCGCATTTTTCGCGTACTTGTTGGCAGGATCCTGGGTTTTTTCTGTCTTGGATGCCGTAGTAATGTGATTCCACACCGAAACAGTCAATTAAGCCTGGTTGCGATTAATATTTTAGAGGATAACGCCGATTATGTCTCGGTTAGGTCTGGGATTTGCCCTCATCTGGCTCGTACCTTCGCATTTTTCGCGTACTTGTTGGCAGGATCCTGGGCTTTACTGGTTTGGATCACGTAGTAAGGCGGTACCACACGGAAACAGTCAATGAAACCTCGTTGCGATTAATATTTTAGAGGATAACGCCGGTTATGTCTCGGTTAGGTCTGGGATTTGCCCTCATCTGGCTCGTACCTTCGCATTTTTCGCATACATGTTGGCCAGATCCTGGTTTTTTTCTGGCTTGGAACCCGTAGTAATGTGGTTCCACACCGAAGCAGTCAATTACACAAGGTTGCGATTAATATTTTAGAGGATAACGCCGGTTATGTCTGGGTTAGGTCTGGTATTTGCCCTCATCTGGCTCGTACTTTCGCATTTTACGCATACATGTTGGCCAGATCCTGGGCTTTACTGGTTTGGATCACGTAGTAAGGCTGTACCACACGGAAACAGTCAATGAAACCTCGTTGCGATTAATATCTTAGAGGATAACGCCGGTTATATCTAGGTTAGGTCTGGGATTTGCTCTCATCAGGCTCGTACTTTCGCATTCTCCACATACATGTTGGCCAGATCCTGGTTTTTTTCTGGTTTGGATCACGCAGTAATGTGGTACCACACTGAAACAGTCCACTAAGCCTGGTTTCGATCAATATTTTAGAGGATAACGCCGGCTATGCCTCGGTTAGGTCCTGGATTTGCCCTAATCTGGCTCGTACTTTCGCATTTTACGCATACTTTTTGGCCAGATCCTGGGATATTTCTGGTTTGGATGCCGTAGAAATGTGGTGCCACACCGAAACAGTCAATTACACAAGGTTGCGATTAATATTTTAGAGGATAACGCCGATTATGTCTCGGTTAGGTCTGGGATTTGCCCTCATCTGGCTCGTACCTTCGCATTTTTCGCGTACTTGTTGGCAGGATCCTGGGCTTTACTGGCTTGGATCACGTAGTAAGGCGGTACCACACGGAAACAGTCAATGAAACCTCGTTGCGATTAATATTTTAGAGGATAACGCCGGTTATATCTGGGTTAGGTCTGGTATTTGCTCTCATCTGGCTCGTACTTTCGCATTTTTCGCATACCTGTTGGCCAGATCCTGGGTTTTTTCTGTCTTGGATACCGTAGTAATGTGATTCCACACCGAAACAGTCAATTAAGCCTGGTTGCGATTAATATTTTAGAGGATAACGCCGATTATGTCTCGGTTAGGTCTGGGATTTGCCCTCATCTGGCTCGTACCTTCGCATTTTTCGCGTACTTGTTGGCAGGATCCTGGGTTTTTTCTGTCTTGGATACCGTAGTAATGTGATTCCACACCGAAACAGTCAATTAAGCCTGGTTGCGATTAATATTTTAGAGGATAACGCCGATTATGTCTCGGTTAGGTCTGGGATTTGCCCTCATCTGGCTCGTACCTTCGCATTTTTCGCGTACTTGTTGGCAGGATCCTGGGCTTTACTGGTTTGGATCACGTAGTAAGGCGGTACCACACGGAAACAGTCAATGAAACCTCGTTGCGATTAATATTTTAGAGGATAACGCCGGTTATATCTAGGTTAGGTCTGGGATTTGCTCTCATCAGGCTCGTACTTTCGCATTCTCCACATACATGTTGGCCAGATCCTGGTTTTTTTCTGGTTTGGATCACGCAGTAATGTGGTACCACACTGAAACAGTCCACTAAGCCTGGTTTCGATCAATATTTTAGAGAATAACGCATGTTAGGTCTGGGATTTGCTCTCATCAGGTTCATACTTTCGCAGTTTTGACATACATGTTGACCTGATCGAGGGTTTTTTCTGCTTTGGATCACGTAGTAAAGTGGTACCACACTAAAACAGTCAATTAAACCTGGTTGCGATTAATATTTTAGAGGATATCGCCGTTATGTCTCGGTTAGGTCTGGGATTTGCCCTCATCTGGCTCGTACCTTCGCATTTTTCGCATACATGTTGGCCAGATCCTGGTCTTTTTCTGGCTTGGAACCCGTAGTAATGTGGTTCCACACCGAAGCAGTCAATTACACAAGGTTGCGATTAATATTCTAGAGGATAACGCCGGTTATGTCTGGGTTAGGTCTGGTATTTGCCCTCATCTGGCTCGTACTTTCGCATTTTACGCATACATGTTGGCCAGATCCTGGTTTTTTTCTGGCTTGGATCCCGTAGTAATGTGGTTCCACACCGAAGCAGTCAATTACACAAGGTTGCGATTAATATTTTAGAGGATAACGCCGGTTATGCCTCGGTTAGGTCTGGGATTTGCCCTCATCTGGCTCGTACTTTCGCATTTTTCGCATACTTGTTGGCCAGATCCAGGGCTTTTTCTGGACTGGATCATGTAGTATTGCGTTACCACACCGAAACAGTCAATTAAACCTGGTGGCGATTAATATTTTAGAGGATAACGCCGGCTATGCCTCGGTTAGGTCCTGGGTTTGCCCTAATCTGGCTCGTACTTTCGCATTTTACGTATACTTGTTGGCCAGATCCTGGGATATTTCTGGTTTGGATCCCGTAGAAATGTGGTTCCACACCGAAACAGTCAATTAAGCCTGGTTGCGATTAATATTTTAGAGGATAACGCCGATTATGTCTCGGTTAGGTCTGGGATTTGCCCTCATCTGGCTCGTACCTTCGCATTTTTCGCGTACTTGTTGGCAGGATCCTGGGCTTTACTGGTTTGGATCACGTAGTAAGGCGGTACCACACGGAAACAGTCAATGAAACCTCGTTGCGATTAATATTTTAGAGGATAACGCCGGTTATATCTGGGTTAGGTCTGGTATTTGCTCTCATCTGGCTCGTACCTTCGCATTTTTCGCATACCTGTTGGCCAGATCCTGGCGTTTCTCTGGCTTGGCCCTCGTAGTAATGTGGTTCCACACCGAAACAGTCAATTACACCTGGTTGCGATTAAAATAATAGAGGATAACGCCGGTTATGTCTCGGTTATGTCTGGGATTTGCCCTCATCTGGCTCGTACCTTCGCATTTTTCGCGTACTTGTTGGCAGGATCCTGGGTTTTTTCTGTCTTGGATACCGTAGTAATGTGATTCCACACCGAAACAGTCAATTAAGCCTGGTTGCGATTAGTATTTTAGAGGATAATGCCGATTATGTCTCGGTTAGGTCTGGGATTTGCCCTCATCTGGCTCGTACCTTCGCATTTTTCGCGTACTTGTTGGCAGGATCCTGGGCTTTACTGGTTTGGATCACGTAGTAAGGCGGTACCACACGGAAACAGTCAATGAAACCTCGTTGCGATTAATATCTTAGAGGATAACGCCGGTTATATCTAGGTTAGGTCTGGGATTTGCTCTCATCAGGCTCGTACTTTCGCATTCTCCACATACATGTTGGCCAGATCCTGGTTTTTTTCTGGTTTGGATCACGCAGTAATGTGGTACCACACTGAAACAGTCCACTAAGCCTGGTTTCGATCAATATTTTAGAGAATAACGCATGTTAGGTCTGGGATTTGCCCTCATCAGGTTCATACTTTCGCAGTTTTGACATACATGTTGACCTGATCGAGGGTTTTTTCTGCTTTGGATCACGTAGTAAAGTGGTACCACACTAAAACAGTCAATTAAACCTGGTTGCGATTAATATTTTAGAGGATATCGCCGTTATGTCTCGGTTAGGTCTGGGATTTGCCCTCATCTGGCTCGTACCTTCGCATTTTTCGCATACATGTTGGCCAGATCCTGGTTTTTTTCTGGCTTGGAACCCGTAGTAATGTGGTTCCACACCGAAGCAGTCAATTACACAAGGTTGCGATTAATATTTTAGAGGATAACGCCGGTTATGTCTGGGTTAGGTCTGGTATTTGCCCTCATCTGGCTCGTACTTTCGCATTTTACGCATACATGTTGGCCAGATCCTGGTTTTTTTCTGGCTTGGATCCCGTAGTAATGTGGTTCCACACCGAAGCAGTCAATTACACAAGGTTGCGATTAATATTTTAGAGGATAACGCCGATTATGTCTCGGATAGGTCTGGGATTTGCCCTCATCTGGCTCGTACCTTCGCATTTTTCGCGTACTTGTTGGCGGGATCCTGGGCTTTACTGGCTTGGATCACGTAGTAAGGCGGTACCACACGGAAACAGTCAATGAAACCTCGTTGCGATTAATATTTTAGAGGATAACGCCGGTTATATCTGGGTTAGGTCTGGTATTTGCTCTCATCTGGCTCGTACTTTCGCATTTTTCGCATACCTGTTGGCCAGATCCTGGGTTTTTTCTGTCTTGGATACCGTAGTAATGTGATTCCACACCGAAACAGTCAATTAAGCCTGGTTGCGATTAATATTTTAGAGGATAACGCCGATTATGTCTCGGTTAGGTCTGGGATTTGCCCTCATCTGGCTCGTACCTTCGCATTTTTCGCGTACTTGTTGGCAGGATCCTGGGTTTTTTCTGTCTTGGATACCGTAGTAATGTGATTCCACACCGAAACAGTCAATTAAGCCTGGTTGCGATTAATATTTTAGAGGATAACGCCGATTATGTCTCGGTTAGGTCTGGGATTTGCCCTCATCTGGCTCGTACCTTCGCATTTTTCGCGTACTTGTTGGCAGGATCCTGGGCTTTACTGGTTTGGATCACGTAGTAATGCGGTACCACACGGAAACAGTCAATGAAACCTCGTTGCGATTAATATTTTAGAGGATAACGCCGGTTATATCTAGGTTAGGTCTGGGATTTGCTCTCATCAGGCTCGTACTTTCGCATTCTCCACATACATGTTGGCCAGATCCTGGTTTTTTTCTGGTTTGGATCACGCAGTAATGTGGTACCACACTGAAACAGTCCACTAAGCCTGGTTTCGATCAATATTTTAGAGAATAACGCATGTTAGGTCTGGGATTTGCTCTCATCAGGTTCATACTTTCGCAGTTTTGACATACATGTTGACCTGATCGAGGGTTTTTTCTGCTTTGGATCACGTAGTAAAGTGGTACCACACTAAAACAGTCAATTAAACCTGGTTGCGATTAATATTTTAGAGGATATCGCCGTTATGTCTCGGTTAGGTCTGGGATTTGCCCTCATCTGGCTCGTACCTTCGCATTTTTCGCATACATGTTGGCCAGATCCTGGTTTTTTTCTGGCTTGGAACCCGTAGTAATGTGGTTCCACACCGAAGCAGTCAATTACACAAGGTTGCGATTAATATTCTAGAGGATAACGCCGGTTATGTCTGGGTTAGGTCTGGTATTTGCCCTCATCTGGCTCGTACTTTCGCATTTTACGCATACATGTTGGCCAGATCCTGGTTTTTTTCTGGCTTGGATCCCGTAGTAATGTGGTTCCACACCGAAGCAGTCAATTACACAAGGTTGCGATTAATATTTTAGAGGATAACGCCGGTTATGCCTCGGTTAGGTCTGGGATTTGCCCTCATCTGGCTCGTACTTTCGCATTTTTCGCATACTTGTTGGCCAGATCCAGGGCTTTTTCTGGACTGGATCATGTAGTATTGCGTTACCACACCGAAACAGTCAATTAAACCTGGTGGCGATTAATATTTTAGAGGATAACGCCGGCTATGCCTCGGTTAGGTCCTGGGTTTGCCCTAATCTGGCTCGTACTTTCGCATTTTACGTATACTTGTTGGCCAGATCCTGGGATATTTCTGGTTTGGATCCCGTAGAAATGTGGTTCCACACCGAAACAGTCAATTAAGCCTGGTTGCGATTAATATTTTAGAGGATAACGCCGATTATGTCTCGGTTAGGTCTGGGATTTGCCCTCATCTGGCTCGTACCTTCGCATTTTTCGCGTACTTGTTGGCAGGATCCTGGGCTTTACTGGTTTGGATCACGTAGTAAGGCGGTACTACACGGAAACAGTCAATGAAACCTCGTTGCGATTAATATTTTAGAGGATAACGCCGGTTATATCTGGGTTAGGTCTGGTATTTGCTCTCATCTGGCTCGTATTTTCGCATTTTTCGCGTACTTGTTGACAGGATCCTGGGTTTTTTCTGTCTTGGATACCGTAGTAATGTGATTCCACACCGAAGCAGTCAATTACACCTGCTTGCGATTAAAATATTAGAGGGTAACGCCGGTTGTGTCTCGGTTAGCTCTGGGATTTGCCCTCATCTGGCTCGTACGTTCGCATTTTTCGCATACTTGTTGCCAAGATCCTGTGTTTTTTTTTGGATTGGATCCCGTAGTATTGTGGTTCCACACCGAAACAGTCAATTAAACCTGGTTGCGATTAATATTTTAGAGGGGAACGCCGGTTATGTCTCGGTTAGGTCTGGGATTTCCCATAATCTGGCTCGTACTTTCGCATTTTTCGCATACTTGTTGGCCAGATCCTGGGTTTTTTCTGGGGTTGATCCCGTAGTAATGTGGTCCCACACCGAAACAGTCAATTACACCTGGTTGCGATAACTCTATTAGAGGATAACGCCGGTTATGTCTCAGTTTGGTCTGGGATTTGCCATCATCTTGCTCGTACATTCACGTTTCTCGCGTACTTGTTGGCCAAATCCTGGGTTTTTTCTTGTTTGGATCCCGTAGTAATGTGGTACCACACTGAAACAGTCAGTAAAAGCTGGTTCCGATTAGTATTTCAGAGGATGACGCTGGTTATGTCTGGGTTAGTTCTGGTGTTTGCAATCATCTGGCTCATACTTTCGCAATTTTCGCATACTGGCTGGCCAGATCCGGGGTTTTTTCTAGTTTGGATCCCGTAGAAATGTGGTTCCACACCGAAACAGTCAATTAAACCTGGTTGCGATTAATATTTTAGAGGATAACGTGGTTATGTCTGGGTTAGGTCTCGTATTTGCCCTCATCTTGCTCGTACTTTCGCATTTTTCGCATACTTATTGGCCAGATCCTGGCCTTTTTCGGGTATGGGTCACGTAGTAATCTGGTACCACACCGAAACTGTCAATTAAACGTGGTTGCGATTAATATTTTGGAGGATAGCGCTAGTTATGGCTGGGTTAGTTCTGGTATTTCCAATCATCTGGCTCATACTTTCACAATTTTCGCATACTTGCTGGCCAGATCCGGGGTTTTTTCTTGTTTGGATCCCGTAGAAATGTGGTTCCACACCGAAACAGTCAATTAAACCTGGTTGCGATTAATATTTTAGGGGATAACACTGGTTATGTCTGGGTTAGTTCTGGTATTTGCAATCATATGTCTCATACTTTCGCAATTTTCGCATACTAGTTGGCCAGATCTTGGGTTTTTTGTGGTTTGGATCCCGTCGTAATGTGGTTCCACACTGAAACAGTCAATTAAACCTGGTCTTGATAAATATTTTAGAGGATGACGCATGTTAGGTCTGGGTTAGGTCTAGGATTTGCCCTCGTGGGGCTCATACTTTCGCGTTTTTCACACACTTGTTGAACAGATCCTGGGTTTTTTCTGGTTTGGATCACGTAGTAATGTGATACCACACTGAAGCAGACCATTAAACCTGGTTTCAATTATTATTTTAGAGGATAACACATGTTAGGTCTAGTTTAGTTCTGGTATTTGCAATCATCTGGCTCATACTTTCGCGTTTTTCGCACACTTGTTGGCCACATCCTCGCCTTTTTCTGGTTTGGATCACGTAGTAATGCGGTACCACACAGAAACAGACAATTAAACCTGGTTGCGATTAATATTTTAGAGGATAACGCCGTTATGTCTCGGTTAGGTCTGGGATTTACCCTCATCTGGCTCGTACCTTCGCATTTTTCCCATACTTGTTGGCAGGATCCTGGGCTTTTTCTGGTTTGGATCACGCAGTGATGCGGTACCAAACCGAAACAGTCAATTAAACCTGGTTGCGGTTAATATTTTAGAGGATAACGCCGGTTATGTCTGGGTTAGGTCTGGTATTTGCCCTCATCTGGCTCGTACTTTCGGTTATTTCGTATACTTGTTGGCCAGATTCTCGCCTTTTTCTGGTTTGGATCACGTAGTAATGCGGTACCACACCGAAACAGTCAATTAAACCTGGTTGCGATTAATATTTTGGAGGATAACGCTGGTTATGTCTGGGCTAGTTCTGGTATTTGCAATCATCTGGCACATGCTTTCGGGTTTTTCGCATACTTGTTGGCCAGATCCAGGGCTTTTTCTGGATTGGATCATGTAGTATTGCGGTACCACACCGAAACAGTCAATTAAACCTGGTGGCGATTAATATTTTAGAGGATAACGCCGGTTTTGTCTCGGTTAGGTCTGGGATTTGCCCTCATCTGGCTCGTATTTACGCGTTTTTCCCATACCTGTTGGTCAGATCCTCGCCATTTTCTGGCTTGGATGACGTAGTAATGCGGTACCACGCCGAAACAGTCAACCAAACTTGTTTGCGCTTAATATTTTAGAGGATAACGCTGGTTATGTCTCGGTTTGGACTGGGATTTGCCCCCATCTGGCTCATACTTTCGCGTTTTTCGCATACTTGTTGGCCATATCCTCGCCTTTTTCTGATATGGATCACGTAGTAATGCGGTACCACACCGAAACAGTCAACTAAACCTGGTTGCGATTAATATTTTAGAGGACAACGCCGGTTATGTCTGGGATTTGCCCTCATCTGGCTCGTACTTTCGCATTTAACGCATATTTGTTGGCCAGATCCTGGGATATTTCTGGTATGGATCACGTAGTAATGCGGTACCACACCGAAATTTTCAATTAAACCTGGATGCGATTAATATTTTAGAGGATAACGCCGGTTATGTCTGGGTTAGGTCTGGTATTTGCCCTTATCTGGCTCATACTTTCGCGTTTTCCGCATACCTGTTGGCCAGATCCAGGGCTTTTTCTGGTTTGGATCACGTAGTATTGCGTTACCACACCGAAACAGTTAATTAAACCTTGTTGCGATTAATATTTTAGAGGATAACGCCGGTTATGTCACGGTTAGGTCTGGGATTTGCCCTCATCTGGCTCGTACTTTCGCATTTTTTGCATACTTGTTGGCCAGATCCAGGGCTTTTTCTGGTTTGGATCACGTAGTATTGCGTTACCACACCGAAACAGTCAATTAAACCTTGTTGCGATTAATATTTTAGAGGACAACGCCGGTTATGTCTGGGATTTGCCCTCATCTGGCTCGTACTTTCGGATTTAACGCATATTTGTTGGCCAGATCCAGGGCTATTTCTGGTTTGGATCACGTAGTATTGCGGTACCACACCGAAACAGACAGTTAAACCTGGTTGCGATTTGTATTTTCGAGGATAACGCCGCTTATGTCTGAGTTAGTTCTGGTATTTGCAATCATCTGGCTCATACTTTCGGATTTTTCGCTTACTTGTTGGCCAGATCCTAGCCTTTTTCTGGTTTGGATCACGTAGTAATGCGGTGCCACACCGAAACAGTCAATTAAACCTGTTTGCGCTTAATATTTTAGAGGATAACGCCGGTTATGTCTCGGTTAGGTCTGGGATTTGCCCTCATCAGGCTCGTACTTTCGCGTTTTTCGCATACTTGTTGGCCAAATCCTGGGGCTTTTTCTGGTTTGGATCTCGTAGTAATGTGAAAACACACCGAAACAGTCAATAAAAGCTGTTTCCGATTAGTATTTTAGAGGATAACGCTGGTTATGTCTGGGTTAGTTCTGGTATTTGCCCTCATCTGGCTCGTACTTTCGCATTTTTCTCATACTTGTTGGCCAGATCCAGGGCTTTTTCTGGTTTAGATCACGTAGTATTGCGTTACCACACCGAAACAGTCAATTAAACCTTGTTGCGATTCATATTTTAGAGGATAACGCCGGTTATGTCTCGGTTAGGTCTGGGATTTACCCTCATCTGGCTCGTACTTTCGCATCTTTCGCATATTTGTTGGCCAGATCCAGGGCTATTTCTGGATTGGATCACGTAGTATTGCGGTACCACACCGAAACAGACAGTTAAACCTGGTTGCGATTAATATTTTCGAGGATAACGCCGCTTATGTCTGGGGTAGTTCTGGTAGTTGCAATCATCTGGCTCATACTTTCACGTTTTTCGCATTCTTGTTGGCCAGATCCTCGCCTTTTTCTGATTTGGATCACGTAGTAATGCGGTACCACACCGAAACTGTCAATTAAACCTGTTTGCGCTTAATATTTTAGAGGATAACGCCGGTTATGTCACGGTTAGGTCTGGGATTTGCCTTCATCTGGCTCGTACTTTCGCGTTTTTCGCATACCCGTTGGCCACATCCTGGGTTTTTTCTGGCTTGGATCCCGTAGTAATGTGGTTCCACACCGAAACAGTCAATTAAACCTGGTTGCGATTAATATTTTAGAGGAGAACGCCGGTGATGTCTCGGTTAGTTCTGGGATTTGGCCTCATCTGGCTCGTACATTCGCATTTTTCGCATACTTGTTGGCCAGATCCTGGCCTTTTCCTGGTTTGGATCACGTAGTAATGCGGTTCCACACCGAAACAGTCAATTAAACCTGGTTGCGATTAATATTTTAGAGGTTAACGCCTGTTATGTCTCGGTTAGGTCTGGGATTTGCCCTCATCCGGCTCATACTTTCGCGTTTTTCGCATTCTTGTTGGCCAGATCCTCGCCTTTTTGTGATTTGGATCACGTAGTAATGCGGTACCACACCGAAACAGTCAATTAAACCTGTTTGCGCTTAATATTTTAGAGGATAACGCCGGTTATGTCTCGGTTAGGTCTGGGATTTGCCCTCATCCGGCTCGTACTTTCGCGTTTTTCGCATACCTGTTGGCCAAATCCTGGGTTTTTTCTGGCTTGGATCACGTAGTAATGAGGTTCCACAACGGAACAGTCAACTACACCTGGTTGCGATTAATATTTTAGAGGATAACGCTGGTTATGTCTGGGTTAGTTCTGGTATTTGCAATCATCTGGCTCGTACCTTCGCAATTTTCGCATTCTTGTTGGCCAGATCCAGGGCTATTTCTGGCTTGGATCACGTAGTAATGCGATACCACGCCGAAACAGTCAATAGAACCTGGTTGTGATTAATATTATAGAGGTTAACGCCGGTTATGTCTCGGTTAGTTCTGGGATTTGCCCTCATCTGGCTCGTACTTTCGCATTTTTCGCATACTTGTTGGCCAGATCCTGGGTTTTTTCAGGCTTGGATCCCGAAGTAATGTGGTTCCACACCGAAACAGTCAATTAAACCTGGTTGCGATTAATATTTTAGAGGATAACGCCTGTTATGTCTCAGTTAGGTCTGGAATTTGCCCTCATCTGGCTCGTACTTTCGCATTTAACGCATATTTGTTGGCCAGATCCTGAGATATTTCTGGTATGGATCACGTAGTAATGCGGTACCACACCGAAATTGTCAATTAAACCTGGTTGCGATTAATATTTTAGAAGATAACGCCGGTTATGTCTGGGTTAGGTCTGGTATTTGCCCTCATCTGGCTCATACTTTCGGGTTTTTCGCTTACATGTTGGCCAGATCCTCGCCTTTTTCTGGTTTGGATCACGTAGTAATGCGGTACCACACCGAAACAGTCAATTAAACCAGTTTGCGGTTAATATTTTAGAGGATAACGCCGGTTATGTCTGGGTTAGTTCTGGTATTTGCCCTCATCTGGCTCGTACTTTCGCATTTTTCGCATACTTGTTGGCCAGATCCTGGCCTTTTTCTGGTTTGGATCACGCAGTAATGCGGTACCACACCGAAACAGTCAATTATACCAGTTTGAGCTTAATATTTTAGAGGATAACGCCGGTTGTGTCTCGGTTAGGTCTGGGATTTGCCCTCATCAGGCTCGTACTTTCGCGTTTTTCGCATACTTGTTGGCCAAATCCTGGAGCTTTTTCTGGTTTGGATCCCGTAGTAATGTGAAAACACACCGAAACAGTCAATAAAAGCTGTTTCCGATTAGTATTTTAGAGGATAGCGCTGGTTATGTCTGGGTTAGTTCTGGTATTTGCAATCATCTGGCTCGTACCTTCGCATTTTTCGCATTCTTGTTGCAAGATCCTGGGTTTTTTCTGGTTTGGATCACGTAGTAATGCGATACCACGCCGAAACAGTCAATAGAACCTGGTTGTGATTAATATTATAGAGGTTAACGCCGGTTATGTCTCGGTTAGTTCTGGGATTTGCCCTCATCTGGCTCGCACTTTCGCATCTTTCGCATATTTGTTGGCCAGATCCAGGGCTATTTCTGGATTGGATCACGTAGTAATGCGGTACCACACCGAAACTGTCAATTAAACCTGTTTGCGCTTAATATTTTAGAGGATAACGCCGGTTATGTCACGGTTAGGTCTGGGATTTGCCCTCATCTGGCTCGTACTTTCGCGTTTTTCGCATACCCGTTGGCCACATCCTGGGTTTTTTCTGGCTTGGATCCCGTAGTAATGTGGTTCCACACCGAAACAGTCAATTAAACCTTGTTGCGATTAATATTTTAGAGGAGAACGCCGGTGATGTCTCTGTTAGTTCTGGGATTTGGCCTCATCTGGCTCGTACATTCGCATTTTTCGCATACTTGTTGGCCAGATCCTGGCCTTTTCCTGGTTTGGATCACGTAGTAATGCGGTTCCACACCGAAACAGTCAATTAAACCTGGTTGCGATTAATATTTTAGAGGATAACGCCTGTTATGTCTCAGTTAGGTCTGGGATTTGCCCTCATCTGGCTCGTACTTTCGCGTTTTTCGCATACCCGTTGGCCACATCCTGGGTTTTTTCTGGCTTGGATCCCGTAGTAATGTGGTTCCACACCGAAACAGTCAATTAAACCTTGTTGCGATTAATATTTTAGAGGATAACGCCGGTTATGTCTCGGTTAGGTCTGGGATTTGCCCTCATCCGGCTCATACTTTCGCGTTTTTCGCATACCTGTTGGCCAGATCCAGGGCTATTTCTGGTTGGATCACGTAGTATTGCGGTACCACACCGAAACAGACAGTTAAACCTGGTTGGGATTAATATTTTCAAGGATAACGCCGCTCATGCCTGGGTTAGTTCTGGTATTTGCAATCATCTGGCTCATACTTTCGCGTTTTTCGCATTCTTGTTGGCCAGATCCTCGCCTTTTTGTGATTTGGATCACGTAGTAATGCGGTACCACACCGAAACAGTCAATTAAACCTGTTTGCGCTTAATATTTTAGAGGATAACGCCGGTTATGTCTCGGTTAGGTCTGGGATTTGCCCTCATCCGGCTCGTACTTTCGCGTTTTTCGCATACCTGTTGGCCAAATCCTGGGTTTTTTCTGGCTTGGATCACGTAGTAATGAGGTTCCACACCGGAACAGTCAGCTACACCTGGTTGCGATTAATATTTTAGAGGATAACGCTGGTTATGTCTGGGTTAGTTCTGGTATTTGCAATCATCTGGCTCGTACCTTCGCAATTTTCGCATTCTTGTTGGCCAGATCCAGGGCTATTTCTGGTTTGGATCACGTAGTAATGCGATACCACGCCGAAACAGTCAATAGAACCTGGTTGTAATTAATATTATAGAGGTTAACGCCGGTTATGTCTCGGTTAGTTCTGGGATTTGCCCTCATCTGGCTCGTACTTTCGCATTTTTCGCATACTTGTTGGCCAGATCCTGGGATATTTCTGGTTTGGATCACGAAGTAATGTGGTTCCACACCGAAACAGTCAATTAAACCTGGTTGCGATTAATATTTTAGAGAATAACGCCGGTTATGTCTCGGTTAGGTCTGGGATTTGCCCTCATCTGTCTCGTACTTCCGCATTTTTCGCATACTTATTGGCCAGATCCAGGGCTATTTCTGGTTTGATCACGTAGTATTGCGGTACCACACCGAAACAGTCAGTTAAACCTGGTTGCGATTCATATCATCGAGGATAACGCCGCTTATGTCTGGGTTAGTTCTGGTATTTGCAATCATCTGGCTCATACTTTCGCGTTTTTCGCATTCTTGTTGGCCAGATCCTCGCCTTTTTCTGATTTGGATCACGTAGTAATGCGGTACCACACCGAAACAGTCAATTAAACCAGTTTGCGCTTAACATGTTAGATGATAACGCCGCTTATGCCCCGGTTATGTCTGGGATATGCTTTCATCTGGCTTGTACTTTCGCATTTTTCGCATACTTGTTGGCCAGATCCAGGGCTATTTCTGGTTTGGATCACGTAGTAATGCGATACCACGCCGAAACAGTCAATAAAACCTGGTTGTGATTAATATTATAGAGGCTCACGCCGGTTATGTCTCGGTTAGGTCTGGGATTTGCCCTCATCTGGCTCGTACTTTCGCATTTTTCGCATACTTGTTGGCCAGACCCAGGGCTATTTCTGGTTTGGATCACGTAGTATTGCGGTACCACACCGAAACAGACAATTAAACCTGGTTGCGATTAATATTTTAGAGGATAACGCCGGTTATGTCTGGGTTAGTTCTGGTATTTGCAATCATCTGGTTCATACTTTTGCGTTTTTCGCATACTTGTTGGCCAGATCCTCGCCTTTTGCTGGTTTGGATCACATAGTAATGCGGTACCACACCGAAGCTGTCAATTAAACCTGTTTGCGCTTAATATTTTAGAGGATAACGCCGGTTATGTCTCGGTTAGTTCTGGTATTTGCAATCATCTGGCTCGTGCCTTCGCATTTTTCGCATTCTTGTTGGGAAGATCCTGTGTCTTTTCTGGTTGGGATCCCGTAGTAATGTGGTTCCACACCGGAACAGTCAATCAAACCTGGTTCCGATTAGTATTTTAGAGGATAACGCTGGTTATGTCTGGGTTAGTTCTGGTATTTGCAATCATCTGGCTCGTACCTTCGCATTTTTCGCATTCTTGTTGGCAAGATCCTGGGCTTCTTCTGGTTTGGATCACGTAATAATGCGGTACCACACCGAAATAGTCAATTAAACCTGGTTGCGATTAATATTTTAGAGGATAACTCCGGTTATGTCTGGGTTAGTTCTGGGATTTGCCCTCATCTGGCTCGTACTTTCGCATTTCTCGCATACTTGTTGGCCAGATCCTGGGTTTTTTCTGGCTTGGAACCCGAAGTAATGTGGTTCCACACCGAAACAGTCAACTAAACCTTGTTGCGATTAATATTTTAGAGGATAACGCCGGTTATGTCTCGGTTAGGTCTGGGATTTGCCCTCATCTGGCTCGTACTTTCGCATTTTTCGCATAGTTGTTGGCCAGATCCAGGGCTTTTTCTGGTTTGGATCACGTAGTATTGCGTTACCACACCGAAACAGTCAATTAAACCTTGTTGCGATTAATATTTAAAGAGGATAACGCCGGTTATGTCTCGGTTAGGTCTGGGATTTGCCCTCACCTGGCTCGTATTTACGCGTTTTTCGCATACTTGTTGCCAGATACTGGCCTCTTTCTGGTTTGCATCACGTAGTAATGCGATACCACACAGAAACAATCAATTAAACCAGGTTGCGATTAATATTTTAGAGAATAACGCCGGTTATGTCTCGGTTAGGTCTGGGATTTGCCCTCATCTGGCTCGTACTTTCGCGTTTTTCGCATACCTGTTGGCCACATCCTGGGTTTTTTCTGGCTTGGATCCCGTAGTAATGTGGTTCCACACCGAAACAGTCAATTAAACCTGGTTGCGAATAATATTTTAGAGGAGAACGCCGGTTATGTCTCGGTTAGGACTGGGATTTGCCCTCATCTGGCTCGTATTTACGCGTTTTTCGCATACTTGTTTGCCAGATCCTGGCCTTTTTCTGGTTTGGATCACGTAGTAATGCGATACCACACCGAAACAGTCAATTAAACCTGGTTGCAATTAATATTTTAGAGGATAACGCCGGTTGTAACTCGGTTAGGTCTGGGATTTGCCCTCATCTGGCTCGTACTTTCGCATTTTTCGCATACTTGTTGGCCAAATCCTGGGTTTTTTCTGGCTTGGAACCCGTAGTAATGTGGTTTTACACCGAAACAGTCAATTAAACCTGGTTGCGATTAATATTTTAGAGGAGAACGCCGGTTATGTCTCGGTTAGGTCTGGGATTTGCCCTCATCGGGCTCGTACTTTCGCATTTTACGCTTACTTGTTGGCCAGATCCACGGCTACTGCTGGTTTGGATTACGTAGTAATGCGGTACCACACAGAAACAGTCAATTAAACCTGGTTGCGATTAATATTTTCGAGGATAACGCCGGTTATGTCTGGGTTAGTTCTGGTATTTGCAATCATCTGGCTCATACCTTCGCATTTTTCGCATACTTGTTGGCCAGATCCTGGGATATTTCTGGTTTGGATCCCGTAGTAATGTGGTTCCACACAGAAACAGTCAATTAAACTTGGTTGCGATTAATATGATAGAGGAGAACGCCGGTTATGTCTCGGTTAGTTCTGGGATTTGCCCTCATCTGGCTCGTACTTTCGCATTTTTCGCATACTTGTTGGCCAGATCCTGGGTTTTTTCTGGCTTGGATCCCGAAGTAATGTGGTTCCACACCGAAACAGTCAATTAAACCTTGATGCGATTAATATTTTAGAGGATATCGCCGGTTATGTCTCGGTTAGGTCAGCGATTTGCCCTCATCTGGCTCGTACTTTCGCATTTTTCGCATACTTGTTGGCCAGATCCAGGGCTTTTTCTGGATTGGATCACGTAGTATTGCGTTACCTCACCGAAACAGTCAATTAAACCGTGTTGCGATTAATATTTTAGAGGATAACGTCGGTTATGTCTCGGTTAGGTCTGGGATTTGCCCTCATCGGGCTCGTACTTTCGCATTTTACGCATACCTGTTGGCCAGATCCTGGGATATTGCTGGTTTGGATCACGTAGTAATGCGGTACCACACCGAAATTGTCAATTAAACCTTGTTGCGATTAATATTTTAGAGGATAACGCCGGTTATGTCTGGGATTTGCCCTCATCGGGCTCGTACTTTCGCATTTTACGCATACTTGTTGGCCAGATCCTGGGATATTGCTGGTTTGGATCACGTAGTAATGCGGTACCGCACCGAAACAGTCAATTAAACCTGTTTGCGGTTAATATTTTAGAGGATAACGCCGGTTATGTCTCTGTTTGTTCTGGGATTTGCCCTCATCTGGCTCGTACTTTCGCGTTTTTCGCATACCTGTTGGCCACATCCTGGGTTTTTTCTGGCTTGGATCCCGTAGTAATGTGGTTCCACGCAGAAACAGTCAATTAAACCTGGTTGCGAATAATATTTTAGAGGAGAACGCCAGTTATGTCTCGCTTAGTTCTGGGATTTGCCCTCATCTGGCTCGTACATTCGCATTTTTCGCATACTTGTTGGCCAGATCCTGGCCTTTTTCTGGTTTGGATCACGTAGTAATGCGGTTCCACACCGAAACAGTCAATTAAACCTGGTTGCGATTAATATTTTAGAGGATAACGCCGGTTATGTCTCAGTTGGGACTGGAATTTGCCCTCATCTGGCTCGTACTTTCGCATTTTTCGCATACTTGTTGACCAGATCCTGGGTTTTTTCTGGTTTGGATCCCGTAGTAATGTGGTTCCACACCGAAACAACCAATCAAACCTGGTTGCGATTAATATTTTAGAGGATAACGCCGGTTATGTCTGGGTTAGTTCTGGTATTTGCAATCATCTGGTTCATACCTTCGCATTTTTCGCATACTTGTTGGCCAGATCCTGGGTTTTTTCTGGCTTGGAACCCGAAGTAATGTGTTTCCACACCGAAACAGTCAATTAAACCTTGTTGCGATTAATATTCCAGAGGATAACGCCGGTTATGTCTGGGTTAGGTCTGGGATTTGGCCTCATCTGGCTCGTACTTTCGCATTTTTCGCATACTTGTTGGCCAGATCCGGGGCTATTCCTGGTTTGGATTACGTAGTAATGCGGTACCACACAGAAACAGTCAATTAAACCTGGTTGCGATTAATATTTTCGGGGATAACGCCGGTTATGTCTGGGTTAGTTCTGGTATTTGCAACCATCTGGCTCATACTTTCGCGTTTTTCGCATACTTGTTGGCCAGATCCTCGCCTTTTTCTGGTTTGGATCACGTATTAGTGCGGTACCACACCGAAACTGTCAATTAAACCTGTTTGCGCTTAATATTTTAGAGGATAACGCCGGTTATGTCTCGGTTAGTTCTGGTATTTGCAATCATCTGGCTCATACTTTCGCGTTTTTCGCATTCTTGTTGACCAGATCCTCGCCTTTTGCTGGTTTGGATCACATAGTAATGCGGTACCACACCGAAGCTGTCAATTAAACCTGTTTGCGCATAATATTTTAGAGGATTACGCCGGTTATGTCTCGGTTAGTTCTGGTATTTGCAATCATCTGGCTCGTGCCTTCGCATTTTTCGCATTCTTGTTGGGAAGATCCTGTGTTTTTTCTGGTTGGGATCCCGTAGTAATGTGGTTCCACACCGAAACAGTCAATCAAACCTGGTTCCGATTAGTATTTTAGAGGATAACGCTGGTTATGTCTGGGTTAGTTCTGGTATTTGCAATCATCTGGCTCGTACCTTCGCATTTCTCGCATACTTGTTGGCCAGATCCTCGCCTTTTTCTGGTTTGGATCACGTAGTAATGCAGTACCACACCGAAACAGTCAATTAAATTTGTTTGCGCTTAATATATTAGAGGATAACGCCGGTTATGTCTCGGTTAGGTCTGGGATTTGCCCTCATCGGGCTCGTACTTTCGCATTTTACGCATACTTGTTGGCCAGATCCTTGGATATTGCTGGTTTGGATCACGTAGTAATGCGGTACCACACCGAAATTGTCAATTAAACCTGGTTGCGATTAATATTTTAGAGGATACCGCCGGTTATGTCTGGGATTTGCCCTCATCGGGCTCGTACTTCCGCATTTTTCGCATACCTGTTGGCCACATCCTGGGTTTTTTCTGGCTTGGATCCCGTAGTAATGTGGTTCCACACAGAAACAGTCAATTAAACCTGGTTGCGAATAATATTTTAGAGGAGAACGCCAGTTATGTCTCGGTTAGGTCAGGGATTTGCCCTCATCTGGCTCGTACATTCGCATTTTTCGCATACTTGTTGGCCAGATCCTGGCCTTTTTCTGGTTTGGATCACGTAGTAATGCGGTACCACACCGTAACTGTCAATTAAACCTGTTTGCGCTTAATATTTTAGAGGATAACGCCGGTTATGTCTCGGTTAGTTCTGGTATTTGCAATCATCTGGCTCATACTTTCGCGTTTTTCGCATTCTTGTTGACCAGATCCTCGCCTTTTGCTGGTTTGGATCACATAGTAATGCGGTACCACACCGAAGCTGTCAATTAAACCTGTTTGCGCATAATATTTTAGAGGATTACGCCGGTTATGTCTCGGTTAGTTCTGGTATTTGCAATCATCTGGTTCATACCTTCGCATTTTTCGCATACTTGTTGGCCAGATCCTGGGTTTTTTCTGGCTTGGAACCCGAAGTAATGTGGTTCCAAACCGAAACAGTCAATTAAACCTTGTTGCGATTAATATTTCAGAGGATAACGCCGGTTATGTCTCGGTTAGGTCTGGGATTTGGCCTCATCTGGCTCGTACTTTCGCATTTTTCGCATACTTGTTGGCCAGATCCTGGGCTATTCCTGGTTTGGATTACGTAGTAATGCGGTACCACACAGAAACAGTCAATTAAACCTGGTTGCGATTAATATTTTCGGGGATAACGCCGGTTATGTCTGGGTTAGTTCTGGTATTTGCAACCATCTGGCTCATACTTTCGCGTTTTTCGCATACTTGTTGGCCAGATCCTCGCCTTTTTCTGGTTTGGATCACGTATTAGTGCGGTACCACACCGTAACTGTCAATTAAACCTGTTTGCGCTTAATATTTTAGAGGATAACGCCGGTTATGTCTCGGTTAGTTCTGGTATTTGCAATCATCTGGCTCATACTTTCGCGTTTTTCGCATTCTTGTTGACCAGATCCTCGCCTTTTGCTGGTTTGGATCACATAGTAATGCGGTACCACACCGAAGCTGCCAATTAAACCTGTTTGCGCATAATATTTTAGAGGATTACGCCGGTTATGTCTCGGTTAGTTCTGGTATTTGCAATCATCTGGCTCGTGCCTTCGCATTTTTCGCATTCTTGTTGGGAAGATCCTGTGTTTTTTCTGGTTGGGATCCCGTAGTAATGTGGTTCCACACCGAAACGGTCAATCAAACCTGGTTCCGATTAGTATTTTAGAGGATAACGCTGGTTATGTCTGGGTTAGTTCTGGTATTTGCAATCATCTGGCTCGTACCTTCGCATTTCTCGCATACTTGTTGGCCAGATCCTCACCTTTTTCTGGTTTGGATCACATAGTAATGCAGTACCACACCGAAACAGTCAATTAAACTTGTTTGCGCTTAATATATTAGAGGATAACGCCGGTTATGTCTCGGTTAGGTCTGTGATTTGCCCTCATCGGGCTCGTACTTTCGCATTTTACGCATACTTGTTGGCCAGATCCTTGGATATTGCTGGTTTGGATCACGTAGTAATGCGGTACCACACCGAAATTGTCAATTAAACCTGGTTGCGATTAATATTTTAGAAGATAACGCCGGTTATGTCTGGGATTTGCCCTCATCGGGCTCGTACTTCCACATTTTACGCATACTTGTTGGCCAGATCCTGGGATATTGCTGGTTTGGATCACGTAGTAATGCGGTACCGCACCGAAACAGTCAATTAAACCTGTTTGCGGTTAATATTTTAGAGGATAACGCCGGTTATGTCTTAGTTAGGACTGGAATTTGACCTCATCTGGCTCGTACTTTCGCATTTTCCGCATACTTGTTGACCAGATCCAGGGCTATTTCTGGTTTGGATTACGTAGTAATGCGGCACCACACAGAAACAGTCAATTAAACCTGGTTGCGATTAATAGTTTAGAGGATAACGCCGGTTATGTCTCCGTTAGGTCTGGGATTTGCCCTCATCTGGCTCGTACTTTCGCATTTTTCGCATACTTGTTGGCCAGATCCAGGGCTATTTCTGGCTTGGATCACGCAGTATTGCGGTACCACACCGAAACAAACAATTAAACCTGGTTGCGATTAATACTTTCGGGGATAACGCCGGTTATGTCTGGGTTAGTTCTGGTATTTGCAACCATCTGGCTCATACTTTCGCGTTTTTCGCATTCTTGTTGGCCTGATCCTCGCCTTTTTCTGGTTTGGATCACGTATTAGTGCGGTACCACACCGAAACTGTCAATTAAACCTGTTTGCGCTTAATATTTTAGAGGATAACGCCGGTTGTGTCTCGGTTAGTTCTGGTATTTGCAATCATCTGGCTCATACTTTCGCGTTTTTCGCATTCTTGTTGACCAGATCCTCGCCTTTTTCTAGGTTGGACCACGTAGTAATGCGGTACCACACCGAAACAGTCAATTAAACCTGGTTGCGATTAATATTTTAGAGGAGAACGCCGGTTATGTCTCGGTTAGGTCTGGGATTTGCCCTCATCTGGCTCGTACTTTCGCGTTTTTCGCATACCTGTTGGCCAGATCCAGGGCTATTTCTGGCTTGGATCACGTAGTATTGCGGTACCACACCGAAACAAACAATTAAACCTGGTTGCGATTACTATTTTCGGGGATAACGCCGGTTATGTCAGGGTTAGTTCTGGTATTTGCAACCATCTGGCTCATACTTTCGCGTTATTCGCATACTTGTTGGCCAGATCCTCGCCTTTTTCTGGCTTGGATCACGTATTAGTGCGGTACCACACCGAAACAGTCAATTAAACCTGATTGCGCTTAATATTTTAGAGGATAACGCCGGTTATGTCTCGGTTAGGTCTGGGATTGGCCCTCATCTGGCTTGTACTTTCGCATTTTTCGCATACTTCATGGCCAGATCGAGGGCTATTTCTGGTTTGGATTACGTAGTAATGCGGTACCACACAGAAACAGTCAATTAAACCTGGTTGCGATTAATATTTTAGAGGATAACGCCGGTTATGTCTCGGTTAGGTCTGGGATTTGCCCTCATCGGGCTAGTACTTTCGCATTTTACGCATACTTGTTGGCCAGATCCTGGGATATTTCTGGTTTGGATCCCGTAGTAATGTGGTTCCACACCGAAACAGTCAATTAAACTTATTTGCTCTTAATATTTTAGAGTATAACGCCGATTATGTCTCGGTCAGGTCTGGGATTTGCCCTCATCGGGCTCGTACTTTCGCATTTTACGCATACTTGTTGGCCAGATCCTGGGATATTTCTGGTTTGGATCACGTAGTAATGCGGTTCCACACCGAAACAGTCAATTAAACCTGGTTGCGATTAATATTTTAGAGGATAACGCCGGTTATGTCTCAGTTAGGACTGGAATTTGCCCTCATCTGGCTCGTACTTTCGCATTTTTCGCATACTTGTTGGCCAGGTCCAGGGCTATATCTGGTTTATTACGTTGTAATGCGGTACCACACAGAAACAGTCAATTAAACCTGGTTGCGATTAATATTTTAGAGGAGAACGCCGGTTATGTCTCGGTTAGGTCTGGGATTTGCCCTCATCTGGCTCGTACTTTCGCGTTTTTCGCATACCTGTTGACCAGATCCAGGGATTTTTCTGGTCTGGATCACGTAGTATTGCGGTACCACACCGAAACAGACAATTAAACCTGGTTGCGATTAATATTTTAGAGGATAACTCCGGTTATGTCTGGGTTAGGTCTGGGATTTGCCCTCATCTGGCTCGTACTTTCGCATTTTTCGCATACTTGTTGGCCTGATCCTGGGTTTTTTCTGGCTTGGATCCCGAAGTAATGTGGTTCCACACCGAAACAGTCAATTAAACCTTGTTGCGATTAATATATTAGAGGATAACGCCGGTTATGTCTCGGTCAGGTCTGGTATTTGCCCTCATCGGGCTCGTACCTTCGCATTTTACGCATACTTGTTGGCCAGATCCTTGGATATTTCTGGTTTGGATTGCGTAGTATTGCGGTACCACACCGAAACAGGCAACTAAACCTGGTTGCGATTAATATTTTTGAGGATAACGCCGGTTACGTCTCGGTTATGTCTGGGATTTGCCCTCATCTGGCTCGTACATACGCGTTTTTCGCATACTTGTTGGCCAGATCCTGGGTTTTTCCTGGTTTGGATCCCATAGTAATGTGGTTCCACACCGAAACAGTTAATCAAACCTGGTTGCGATTAATATTTTAGAGGATAACTCCGGTTGTGTCTGGGTTAGGTCTGGTATTTGCCCTCATCTGGCTCGTACTTTCGCTTTTTACGCATACTTGTTGGCCAGATCCTGGGATATTGCTGCTTTGGATCACGTTGTAATGCGGTACCACACCGAAATTGTCAATTAAACCTGGTTGCGATTAATATTTTCGAGGATAACGCCGGTTATGTCTGGGTTAGTTCTGGTATTTGCAATCATCTGGCTCATACTTTCGCGTTTTTCGCATTCTTGTTGGCCAGATCCTCGCCATTTTCTGGTTTGGATCACGTAGTAATGCGGTACCACACCGAAACAGTCAATTGAACCTGGTTGCGATTAATATGTTAGAGGATAACTCCGGTTGTGTCTGGGTTAGGTCTGGTATTTGCCCTCATCTGGCTCGTACTTTCGCATTTTTCGCATACTTGTTGGCCTGATCCTGGGTTTTTTCTGGCTTGGATCACGAAGTAATGTGGTTCCACACCGAAACAGTCAATTAAACCTTGTTGCGATTAATATATTAGAGGATAACGCTGGTTATGTCTCGGTTAGGTGTTGTATTTGCCCTCATCTGGCTCGTACTTTCGCACTTTTCGTATACTTGTTGGCCAGATCCTGGGCTTTTTCTGGTTTGGATCAGGTAGTAATGTGGTACCACACTGAAACAGTCAATAAAAGCTGGTTCCGATTAGTATTTTAGAGTATAACGCTGGTTCTGTCTGGGTTTGTTCTGCTATTTGCAATCAGCTGGCTCATACTTTCGCGTTTTTCGCATAGTTGTTGGCCAGATCCAGCGTTTTTTCTGGATTGGATCCTGTAGTAACGTGGTTCCACACCGAAACAGTCAATTAAACCTGGTTGCGATTAATATTTTAGAAGATAACGCCGGCTATGACTCGGTTAGGTCTGGGATTTGCCCTCATCTGGCTCGTACTTTCGCATTTTTCGCATACTTGTTGGCCAGATCCTGGGCTTCTTCTGGTTTGGATCACGTAGTAACATGGTACCACACTGAAACAGTCAATAAAAGCTGGTTCCGATTAGTACGTTAGAGGATAACACTGGTTATGTCTGGGTTAGTTCTGGTATTTGCAATCATCTGGCTCATACTTTCGCATTCTTCGCATACTTGTTGGCAAGATCCTGGGCTTTTTCTGGTTTGGATCACGCAGTAATGTGGTACCACACTGAAACAGTCAATAAAAGCTTGTTCCGATTATTATTTTAGAGGAAAACTCTGGTTATGTCTGGGTTAGTTCTGGTATTAGCGATCATCTGGCTCATACTTTCGCGTTCTTCGCATACTTGGTGGCCAGATTCAGGGCTTTTTCTGGCTTGCATCACGTAGTAATGCGGTACCACACCGAAACAGTCAATTAAACCTGGTTGCGATTAATATTTTAGAGGATAACGACCGTTATGTCAGGGTTAGGTCTGGTATTTGCCCTCATCTGGCTCGTACTTTGGCATTTCTCGCATACTTGTTGGCCAGATCCTCGCCTTTTTCTGGTTTGGATCACGCAGTAATGCGGTACCACACTGAAACAGTCAATTAAACCTGGTTGCGATTAATATTTTGGTGGATAACGCCGGTTATGTCTTGGTTAGCACTGGGATTTGCCCTCATCTAGCTCGAACTTTCGCATTTTTCGCATACTTGATGGCCAGATCCTGGCCTCTTTCTGGTTTGGATCACGCAGTAATGCGGTACCACACCGAAACAGTCAATTAAACCTGGTTGCGGTTACTATTTTCGAGGATAACGCCGGTTATGTCTCGGTTAGGTCTGGTAATTGCCCTCATCTAGCTCGTACTTTCACATTTTTCGCATACTTGTTGGCCAGATCCTCGCCTTTTTCTGGTTTGGGTCACGCAGTAATGCGGTACCACACCGAAACTGTCAATTAAACCTGGTTGGTGTTAATATTTTGGAGGATAACGACGGTTATGTCTTGGTTAGCACTCGGATATGCCCTCATCTGGCTCGTACTCTCGCATTTTTCTTATACTTGTTGGCCAGGTCCTGGCTTTTTTCTGACTTGGACCACGTAGTAATGTGGTACCACACTGAAACAGTCAATAAAAGCTTTTTCCGGTTAGTATTTTAGAGGAAGACACTGGTTATGTCTGGGTTAGTTCTGGTATTTGCAATCATCTGGCTCATACTTTCGCGTTTTTCGCATACTTGTTGGCCAGATCCTTGCCTCTTTCTGGTTTGGACCACGTAGTAATGTGGTACCACACTGAAACAGTCAATTAAGCCTGGTTCCGATTAATATTTTAGAGGATAACGCCGGTTAAGTCTGGGTTAGTCATGGTATTTGGAATCATCTGGATCATACATTCGCGTTTTTCGCATACTTGTTGGCCAGATCCTGGCCTCTTTCTGGTTTGGACCACGTAGTAATGTGTTACCACACTGAAACAGTCAATTAAGCCTGGTTCCGATTAATATTTTAGAGGATAACGCCGGTTAAGTCTGGGTTAGTTCTGGTATTTGCAATCATCTGGCTCATACTTTCGCGTTTTTCGCATACTTGTTGGCCAGATCCTTGCCTCTTTCTGGTTTGGACCACGTAGTAATGTGGTACCACACTGAAACAGTCAATTAAGCCTGGTTCCGATTAATATTTTAGAGGATAACGCCGGTTAAGTCTGGGTTAGTCATGGTATTTGGAATCATTTGGATCATACATTCGCGTTTTTCGCATACTTGTTGGCCAGGTCCTGGCTTTTTTCTGACTTGGACCACGTAGTAATGTGGTACCACACTGAAACAGTCAATAAAAGCTTTTTCCGGTTAGTATTTTAGAGGAAGACACTGGTTATGTCTGGGATAGTTCTGGTATTTGCAATCATCTGGCTCATACTTTCGCGTTTTTCGCATACTTGTTGGCCAGATCCTTGCCTCTTTCTGGTTTGGATCTCGCAGTAATGCTGTACCACACCGAAGCAGTCAATTAAACCTGGTTGCGATTAATATTTTCGAGGATAACGCCGGTTATGTCTGGGTTAGGTCTGGTATTTGCCCTGATCTGGCTCGTACTTTCGCATTTTTCGCATACTTCGTGACCTCAGCCTGGCCTTTTTCTGGTTTGGAACACGTAGTAATGCGGTACCACACCGATACAGTCAATTAAACCTGGTTGCGATTGATATTTAAGAGGATAACGCCGGTTGTGTCTCGGTTAGGTCTGGGATTTGCCCTCATCTGGCTCGTACTTTCGCATTTTTCGCATACTTGTTCGCCAGATCCTGGGCATTTTCTGGCTTGCATCACGTAGTAATGCGGTACCACACCGAAACAGTCAATTAAACCTGGTTGCGATTAATAATTTAGAGGATAACGCCGGTTATGTCTCGGTTATGTCTGGGATTTGCACTCATCTGGCTCGTTCCTTCGCATTTTGCGCATAATTGTTGGCCAGATACAGGGCGTTTTCTGGCTTGTATCACGTAGTAATGCGGTTCAACACTGAAACAGTCAATTAAACTAGGTTGCGATTTATATTTTAGAGGATAAAGCCGGTTATGTCTGGGTTAGGTCTGGGGTTTGCCCTCATCTGGGTCGTACCTTCGCATTTTTCTTATACTTGTTGGCCAGGTCCTGGCTTTTTTCTGGTTTGGACCACGTAGTAATGTGGTACCACACTGAAACAGTTAATAAAAGCTTGTTCCGATTAATATTTTAGAGGAAGACTCTGGTTATGTCTGGGTTAGTTCTGGAATTTGCAATCATCTAGCTCATACTTTCGCGTTTTTCGCATACTTGGTGGCCAGATCCTGCCTTTTTCAGGTTTTGGGCACGTAGTAATGCGGTACCACACCGAAACAGTCAATTAAACTTGGTTGCGATTAATATTTAAGAGGATAACGCCGGTTATGTCTGGGTTCGGTCTGGGATTTGCCCTCATCTGGCTCGTACTTTCGCATTTTTCGCTTACTTGTTGGCCAGATCCTCGCCTTTTTCAGGTTTGGATCACGCAGTAATGCGGTACCACACCGAAACAGTCAATTAAAACTCGTTGCGATTAATATTTAAGAGGATAACGCCAGTTATGTCTCGGTTAGGTCTGGGATTTGCCCTCATCTGGCTCGTACTTTCGCATTTTTCTTATACTTGTTGGCCAGGTCCTGGCTTTTTTCTGACTTGGACCACGTAGTAATGTGGTACCACACTGAAACAGCCAATAAAAGCTTTTTCCGATTAGTATTTTAGAGGAAGACACTGGTTATGTCTGGGATAGTTCTGGTATTTGCAATCATCTGGCTCATACTTTCGCGTTTTTCGCATACTTGTTGGCCAGATCCAGGCCTCTTTCTGGTTTGGACCACGTAGTAATGTGGTACCACACCGAAACAGTCAATTAAGCCTGGCTCCGATTAATATTTTAGAGGATAACGCCGGTTATGTCTGGGTTAGTCATGGTATTTGGAATCATCTGGATCATACATTCGCGTTTTCAGCATACTTGTTGGCCAGATCCTGGCCTCTTTCTGGTTTGGACCACGTAGTAATGTGTTACCACACTGAAACAGTCAATTAAGCCTGGTTCCGATTAATATTTTAGAGGATAACGCCGGTTATGTCTTGGTCAGGTCTGGTAATTGCCCTCATCTAGCTCGTACTTTCACATTTTTCGCATACTTGTTGGCCAGATCCTCGCCTCTTTCTGGTTTGGACCACGTAGTAATGTGGTACCACACTGAAACAGTCAATTAAGCCTGGTTCCGATTAATATTTTAGAGGATAACGCCGGTTATGTCTGTGTTAGTCATGGTATTTGGAATCATCTGGATCATACATTCGCGTTTTTCGCATACTTGTTGGCCAGATCCTGGCCTCTTTCTGGTTTGGACCACGTAGTAATGTGTTACCACACTGAAACAGTCAATTAAGCCTGGTTCCGATTAATATTTTAGAGGATAACGCCGGTTTTGTCTAGGTCAGGTCTGGTAATTGCCCTCATCTAGCTCGTACTTTCACATTTTTCGCATACTTGTTGGCCAGATCCTCGCCTTTTTCTGGTTTGGATCTCGCAGTAATGCTGTACCACACCGATAAAGTCAATTAAACCTGGTTGCGATTGATATTTAAGAGGATAACGCCGGTTATGTCTCGGTTAGGTCTGGGATATGCCCACATCTGGCGCGTACTTTCGCATTTTTCGCATTCTTGATGGCCAGATCCTGGCCTCATTCTGGTTTGGATCCCGCACTAATGTGGTTCCGCACCAGAACAGTCAATTAAACCTGGTTGCGATTAATATTTTAGAGGATAACGCCGGTTATGTCTCGGTTAGTCATGGTATTTGAAATCATCTGGCTCATACTTTCGCGTTTTTCGCATACTTGTTGGCCAATCCTGGCCTCATTCTGGTTTGGATTCCGCACTAATGTGGTTCCACACCGAAACAGTCAATTAAACCTAGTTGCGATTAATATTTTCGAGGATAACGCCGGTTATGTCTAGGTTAGGTCTGGGGTTTGCCCTCATCTGCCTCGTACTCTCGCATTTTTCGCATACTTGTTGGTCAGGTCCTGGCTTTTTTCTGGCTTGGACCACGTAGTAATGTGGTACCACACTGAAACAGCCAATAAAAGCTTGTTCCGACTAGTATTTTACAGTATAACGCTGGTTATGACTGGGTCACGTCTGGTATTTGCCCTCCCCTGGCTCGTACGTTCGCATTTTTCGGATATTTGTTGGCAAGATCCTGGCCTTTTTCTGGTTTGGATCACGTAGTAATGCGGTACCACACCGCAGCAGTCAATTAAACCTGGTTGCGATTAATATTTAAGAGGATAACGACGGTTATGTCTTGGTTAGCACTGGGATTTGCCCTCATCTGGCTCGTACTTTCGCATTTTTCGCATAATTATTGGCCAGATCCAGGGCTTTTTCTGGCTTGCATCACGTAAGAATGCGGTACCACACCGAAACAGTAAATTAACCGTGGTTGCGATTAATATTTTAGAGGATTACGCCGGTTATGTCTGGGTTAGGTCTGGTATTTGCCCTCATCTGTCTCGTACTTTGGCATCTTTCGCATACTTGTTGGCCAGATCCTCACCTTTTTCAGGTTTGGATCACGCAGTAATGCGGTACCACACCGAAACAGTCAATTAAAACTGGTTGCGATTAATATTTAAGAGGATAACGCCAGTTATGTCTCGGTTAGGTCTGGGATTTGACCTCATCTGGCTCGTACTTTCGCATTTTTCGCATACTTGTTGGCCAGATACAGTGCTCTTTCTGGCTTGTATCACGTAGTAATGCGGCACCACACCGAAACAGTCAATTAAAGCAGGTTGCGATTAATATTATAGAGGATAACGCCGGTTATGTCTGGGTTAGTCATGGTATTTGGAATCATCTGGATCATACATGCGCGTTTTCAGCATACTTGTTGGCCAGATCCTGGCCTCTTTCTGGTTTGGACCACGTAGTAATGTGTTACCACACTGAAACAGTCAATTAAGCCTGGTTCCGATTAATATTTTAGAGGATAACGCCGGTTATGTCTTGGTCTGGTCTGGTAATTGCCCTCATCTAGCTCGTACTTTCATATTTTTCGCATACTTGTTGGCCAGATCCTCGCCTCTTTCTGGTTTGGACCACGTAGTAATGTGGTACCACACTGAAACAGTCAATTAAGCCTGGTTCCGATTAATATTTTAGAGGATAACGCCGGTTATGTCTGGGTTAGTCATGGTATTTGGAATCATCTGGATCATACATTCGCGTTTTTCGCATACTTGTTCGCCAGATCCTGGGCATTTTCTGGCTTGCATCACGTAGTAATGCGGTACCACATCGAAACAGTCAATTAAACCTGGTTGCGATTAATATTTTCGAGGATAACGCCGGTTATGTCTCGGTTAGGTCTGGGATTTGCCCTCATCTGGCTCGTACTTTCGCATTTTTCGCTTACTTGTTGGCCAGATCCTGGCCTTTTTCTGGTTTGGATCAAGTAGTAATGCGGTACCACACTGAAACAGTCAATAAAAGCTTTTTCCGATTAGTATTTTAGAGGATAACGCTGGTTATGACAGGGTTAGTCATGGTATTTGCAATCGTCTGGCTCATACTTTCGCGTTTTTCGCATACTTGTTGTCCAGATCCTGGGCTTTTTCCGGTTTGGATCACGTAGTAATGCGGTACCACACCGAAACAGTCAATTAAACCTGGTTTCGATTAATATTTAGGAGGTTAACGCCGGTTATGTCTCGGTTAGGTCTGGGATTTGCCCTCATCTGGCTCGTACTTTCGCATTTTTCGCATACTTGTTCGCCAGATCCTGGGCATTTTCTGGCTTGCATCACGTAGTAATGCGGTACCACATCGAAACTGTCAATTAAACCTGATTGCGATTAATATTTTGGTGGATAACGCCGATTATGTCTTGGTTAGCACTGGGATTTGCCCTCATCTGGCTCGTACTTTCGCATTTTTCGCATACTTGTTGGCCAGATCCTGGCCTTTTTCTGGGTTGGATCACGTAGTAATGTGGTACCACACCGAAACAGCCAATAAAAGCTTGTTCCGATTAGTATTTAAGAGGATAACGCCGGTTATGTCTCGGTTAGGTCAGGGATTTGCCCTCATCTGGCTCGTACTTTCGCAATTTTCGCATACTTGTTCGCCAGATCCTGGGCATTTTCTGGCTTGCATCACGTAGTAATGCGGTACCACATCGAAACAGTCAATTAAACCTGGTTGCGATTAATATTTTCGTGGATAACGCCGGTTAAGTCTCGGTTAGGTCTCGTTATTGCCCTCATCTAGCTCGTACTTTCACATTTTTCGCATACTTGTTGGCCAGATCCAGGCCTTTTTCTGGTTTGGATCACGTAGTAATGCGGTACCACACCGAAATAGTCAATGAAACCTGGTTGCGAGTAGTATTTTAGAGGATAACGCCGGTTATGTCTCGGTTAGGTCTGGGATTTGCCCTCATCTGGCTCGTACTTTCGCAATTTTCGCATACTTGTTCGCCAGATCCTGGGCATTTTCTGGCTTGCGTCACGTAGTAATGCGGTACCACATCGAAACAGTCAATTAAACCTGGTTGCGATTAATATTTTCGTGGATAACGCCGGTTAAGTCTCGGTTAGGTCTCGTTATTGCCCTCATCTAGCTCGTACTTTCACATTTTTCGCATACTTGTTGGCCAGATTGTCGCCTTTTTCTCGTTTGGATCACGCAGTAATGCGGTACCACACCGAAATGGTCAATGAAACCTCGTTGCGAGTAATATTTTAGAGGATAACGCCGGTTATGTCTGGGTTAGGTCTGGTATTTGCCCTGATCTGGATCGTACTTTCGCATTTTTCGCATACTTCTTGACCTCCTCCTGGCCTTTTTCAGGTTTGGAACACGTAGTAATGCGGTACCACACCGATACAGTCAATTAAACCTGGTTGCGATTAATATTTAAGAGGATAACGCCGGTTATCTCTCGGTTAGGTCTGGGATTTGCCCTTATCTGGCTCATACTTTCGCGTTTTTCGCATACTTGGTGGCCAGATCCTGCCTTTTTCAGGTTTTGGACACGTAGTAATGCGGTACCACATCGAAACAGTCAATTAAACTTGGTTGCGATTAATATTTAAGAGGATAACGCCGGTTATGTCTGGGTTCGGTCTGGGATTTGCCCTCATCTGGCTCGTACTTTCGCATTTTTCGCTTACTTGTTGGCCAGATCCTCGCCTTTTTCAGGTTTGGATCACGCAGTAATGCGGTACCACACCGAAACAGTCAATTAAAACTGGTTGCGATTAATATTTAAGAGGATAACGCCAGTTATGTCTCGGTTAGGTCTGGGATTTGCCCTCATCTGGCTCGTACTTTCGCATTTTTCTTATACTTGTTGGCCAGGTCCTGGCTTTTTTCTGACTTGGACCACGTAGTAATGTGGTACCACACTGAAACAGCCAATAAAAGCTTTTTCCGATTAGTATTTTAGAGGAAGACACTGGTTATGTCTGGGATAGTTCTGGTATTTGCAATCGTCTGGCTCATACTTTCGCGTTTTTCGCATACTTGTTGGCCAGATCCAGGCCTCTTTCTGGTTTGGACCACGTAGTAATGTGGTACCACACCGAAACAGTCAATTAAGCCTGGCTCCGATTAATATTTTAGAGGATAACGCCGGTTATGTCTGGGTTAGTCATGGTATTTGGAATCATCTGGATCATACATTCGCGTTTTCAGCATACTTGTTGGCCAGATCCTGGCCTCTTTCTGGTTTGGACCACGTAGTAATGTGTTACCACACTGAAACAGTCAATTAAGCCTGGTTCCGATTAATATTTTAGACGATAACGCCGGTTATGTCTTGGTCAGGTCTGGTAATTGCCCTCATCTAGCTCGTACTTTCACATTTTTCGCATACTTGTTGGCCAGATCCTCGCCTCTTTCTGGTTTGGACCACGTAGTAATGTGGTACCACACTGAAACAGTCAATTAAGCCTGGTTCCGATTAATATTTTAGAGGATAACGCCGGTTATGTCTGTGTTAGTCATGGTATTTGGAATCATCTGGATCATACATTCGCATTTTTCGCATACTTGTTGGCCAGATCCTGGCCTCTTTCTGGTTTGGACCACGTAGTAATGTGTTACCACACTGAAACAGTCAATTAAGCCTGGTTCCGATTAATATTTTAGAGGATAACGCCGGTTATGTCTAGGTCAGGTCTGGTAATTGCCCTCATCTAGCTCGTACTTTCACATTTTTCGCATACTTGTTGGCCAGATCCTCGCCTTTTTCTGGTTTGGATCTCGCAGTAATGCTGTACCACACCGATACAGTCAATTAAACCTGGTTGCGATTGATATTTAAGAGGATAACGCCGGTTATGTCTCGGTTAGGTCTGGGATATGCCCACATCTGGCGCGTACTTTCGCATTTTTCGCATTCTTGATGGCCAGATCCTGGCCTCATTCTGGTTTGGATCCCGCACTAATGTGGTTCCGCACCAGAACAGTCAATTAAACCTGGTTGCGATTAATATTTTAGAGGATAACGCCGTTTATGTCTCGGTTAGTCATGGTATTTGAAATCATCTGGCTCATACTTTCGCGTTTTTCGCATACTTGTTGGCCAATCCTGGCCTCATTCTGGTTTGGATTCCGCACTAATGTGGTTCCACGCCGAAACAGTCAATTAAACCTAGTTGCGATTAATATTTTCGAGGATAACGCCGGTTATGTCTAGGTTAGGTCTGGGGTTTGCCCTCATCTGCCTCGTACTCTCGCATTTTTCGCATAATTATTGGCCAGATCCAGGGCTTTTTCTGGCTTGCATCATGTAATAATGCGGTACCACACCGAAACAGTCAATTAAACCTGGTTCCGATTAATATTTTAGAGGATAACGCCGGTTATGTCTAGGTCAGGTCTGGTAATTGCCCTCATCTAGCTCGTCCTTTCACATTTTTCGCATACTTGTTGGCCAGATCCTCGCCTTTTTCTGGTTTGGATCTCGCAGTAATGCTGTACCACACCGATACAGTCAATTAAACCTGGTTGCGATTGATATTTAAGAGGATAACGCCGGTTATGTCTCGGTTAGGTCTGGGATTTGCCCTCATCTGGCTCATACTTTCGCATTTTTCGCATACTTGTTCGCCAGATCCTGGGCATTTTCTGGCTTGCATCACGTAGTAATGCGGTACCACATCGAAACAGTCAATTAAACCTGGTTGCGATTAATATTTTAACCTTTTGCTGGTTAAAATATTGCTGGTTTTGCTGGTTGACCAGATCCAGGGCTATTTCTGGTTTGGATTACGTAGTAATGCGGCACCACACAGAAACAGTCAATTAAACCTGGTTGCGATTAATAGTTTAGAGGATAACGCCGGTTATGTCTCCGTTAGGTCTGGGATTTGCCCTCATCTGGCTCGTACTTTCGCATTTTTCGCATACTTGTTGGCCAGATCCAGGGCTATTTCTGGCTTGGATCACGCAGTATTGCGGTACCACACCGAAACAAACAATTAAACCTGGTTGCGATTAATACTTTCGGGGATAACGCCGGTTATGTCTGGGTTAGTTCTGGTATTTGCAACCACCTGGCTCATACTTTCGCGTTTTTCGCATTCTTGTTGGCCAGATCCTCGCCTTTTTCTGGTTTGGATCACGTATTAGTGCGGTACCACACCGAAACTGTCAATTAAACCTGTTTGCGCTTAATATTTTAGAGGATAACGCCGGTTGTGTCTCGGTTAGTTCTGGTATTTGCAATCATCTGGCTCATACTTTCGCGTTTTTCGCATTCTTGTTGACCAGATCCTCGCCTTTTTCTAGGTTGGACCACGTAGTAATGCGGTACCACACCGAAACAGTCAATTAAACCTGGTTGCGATTAATATTTTAGAGGAGAACGCCGGTTATGTCTCGGTTAGGTCTGGGATTTGCCCTCATCTGGCTCGTACTTTCGCGTTTTTCGCATACCTGTTGGCCAGATCCAGGGCTATTTCTGGCTTGGATCACGTAGTATTGCGGTACCACACCGAAACAAACAATTAAACCTGGTTGCGATTACTATTTTCGGGGATAACGCCGGTTATGTCAGGGTTAGTTCTGGTATTTGCAACCATCTGGCTCATACTTTCGCGTTATTCGCATACTTGTTGGCCAGATCCTCGCCTTTTTCTGGCTTGGATCACGTATTAGTGCGGTACCACACCGAAACAGTCAATTAAACCTGATTGCGCTTAATATTTTAGAGGATAACGCCGGTTATGTCTCGGTTAGGTCTGGGATTGGCCCTCATCTGGCTTGTTCTTTCGCATTTTTCGCATACTTCATGGCCAGATCGAGGGCTATTTCTGGTTTGGATTACGTAGTAATGCGGTACCACACAGAAACAGTCAATTAAACCTGGTTGCGATTAATATTTTAGAGGATAACGCCGGTTATGTCTCGGTTAGGTCTGGGATTTGCCCTCATCGGGCTAGTACTTTCGCATTTTACGCATACTTGTTGGCCAGATCCTGGGATATTTCTGGTTTGGATCCCGTAGTAATGTGGTTCCACACCGAAACAGTCAATTAAACTTATTTGCTCTTAATATTTTAGAGTATAACGCCGATTATGTCTCGGTCAGGTCTGGGATTTGCCCTCATCGGGCTCGTACTTTCGCATTTTACGCATACTTGTTGGCCAGATCCTGGGATATTTCTGGTTTGGATCACGTAGTAATGCGGTTCCACACCGAAACAGTCAATTAAACCTGGTTGCGATTAATATTTTAGAGGATAACGCCGGTTATGTCTCAGTTAGGACTGGAATTTGCCCTCATCTGGCTCGTACTTTCGCATTTTTCGCATACTTGTTGGCCAGGTCCAGGGCTATATCTGGTTTATTACGTTGTAATGCGGTACCACACAGAAACAGTCAATTAAACCTGGTTGCGATTAATATTTTAGAGGAGAACGCCGGTTATGTCTCGGTTAGGTCTGGGATTTGCCCTCATCTGGCTCGTACTTTCGCGTTTTTCGCATACCTGTTGACCAGATCCAGGGATTTTTCTGGTCTGGATCACGTAGTATTGCGGTACCACACCGAAACAGACAATTAAACCTGGTTGCGATTAATATTTTAGAGGATAACTCCGGTTATGTCTGGGTTAGGTCTGGGATTTGCCCTCATCTGGCTCGTACTTTCGCATTTTTCGCATACTTGTTGGCCTGATCCTGGGTTTTTTCTGGCTTGGATCCCGAAGTAATGTGGTTCCACACCGAAACAGTCAATTAAACCTTGTTGCGATTAATATATTAGAGGATAACGCCGGTTATGTCTCGGTCAGGTCTGGTATTTGCCCTCATCGGGCTCGTACCTTCGCATTTTACGCATACTTGTTGGCCAGATCCTTGGATATTTCTGGTTTGGATTGCGTAGTATTGCGGTACCACACCGAAACAGGCAACTAAACCTGGTTGCGATTAATATTTTTGAGGATAACGCCGGTTACGTCTCGGTTATGTCTGGGATTTGCCCTCATCTGGCTCGTACATACGCGTTTTTCGCATACTTGTTGGCCAGATCCTGGGTTTTTCCTGGTTTGGATCCCATAGTAATGTGGTTCCACACCGAAACAGTTAATCAAACCTGGTTGCGATTAATATTTTAGAGGATAACTCCGGTTGTGTCTGGGTTAGGTCTGGTATTTGCCCTCATCTGGCTCGTACTTTCGCTTTTTACGCATACTTGTTGGCCAGATCCTGGGATATTGCTGCTTTGGATCACGTTGTAATGCGGTACCACACCGAAATTGTCAATTAAACCTGGTTGCGATTAATATTTTCGAGGATAACGCCGGTTATGTCTGGGTTAGTTCTGGTATTTGCAATCATCTGGCTCATACTTTCGCGTTTTTCGCATTCTTGTTGGCCAGATCCTCGCCATTTTCTGGTTTGGATCACGTAGTAATGCGGTACCACACCGAAACAGTCAATTGAACCTGGTTGCGATTAATATGTTAGAGGATAACTCCGGTTGTGTCTGGGTTAGGTCTGGTATTTGCCCTCATCTGGCTCGTACTTTCGCATTTTTCGCATACTTGTTGGCCTGATCCTGGGTTTTTTCTGGCTTGGATCACGAAGTAATGTGGTTCCACACCGAAACAGTCAATTAAACCTTGTTGCGATTAATATATTAGAGGATAACGCTGGTTATGTCTCGGTTAGGTGTTGTATTTGCCCTCATCTGGCTCGTACTTTCGCACTTTTCGTATACTTGTTGGCCAGATCCTGGGCTTTTTCTGGTTTGGATCAGGTAGTAATGTGGTACCACACTGAAACAGTCAATAAAAGCTGGTTCCGATTAGTATTTTAGAGTATAACGCTGGTTCTGTCTGGGTTTGTTCTGCTATTTGCAATCAGCTGGCTCATACTTTCGCGTTTTTCGCATAGTTGTTGGCCAGATCCAGCGTTTTTTCTGGATTGGATCCTGTAGTAACGTGGTTCCACACCGAAACAGTCGATTAAACCTGGTTGCGATTAATATTTTAGAAGATAACGCCGGCTATGACTCGGTTAGGTCTGGGATTTGCCCTCATCTGGCTCGTACTTTGGCATTTCTCGCATACTTGTTGGCCAGATCCTCGCCTTTTTCTGGTTTGGATCACGCAGTAATGCGGTACCACACCGAAACAGTCAATTAAACCTGGTTGCGGTTACTATTTTCGAGGATAACGCCGGTTATGTCTCGGTTAGGTCTGGTAATTGCCCTCATCTAGCTCGTACTTTCACATTTTTCGCATACTTGTTGGCCAGATCCTCGCCTTTTTCTGGTTTGGGTCACGCAGTAATGCGGTACCACACCGAAACTGTCAATTAAACCTGGTTGGTGTTAATATTTTGGAGGATAACGACGGTTATGTCTTGGTTAGCACTCGGATATGCCCTCATCTGGCTCGTACTCTCGCATTTTTCTTATACTTGTTGGCCAGGTCCTGGCTTTTTTCTGACTTGGACCACGTAGTAATGTGGTACCACACTGAAACAGTCAATAAAAGCTTTTTCCGGTTAGTATTTTAGAGGAAGACACTGGTTATGTCTGGGTTAGTTCTGGTATTTGCAATCATCTGGCTCATACTTTCGCGTTTTTCGCATACTTGTTGGCCAGATCCTTGCCTCTTTCTGGTTTGGACCACGTAGTAATGTGGTACCACACTGAAACAGTCAATTAAGCCTGGTTCCGATTAATATTTTAGAGGATAACGCCGGTTAAGTCTGGGTTAGTCATGGTATTTGGAATCATCTGGATCATACATTCGCGTTTTTCGCATACTTGTTGGCCAGATCCTGGCCTCTTTCTGGTTTGGACCACGTAGTAATGTGTTACCACACTGAAACAGTCAATTAAGCCTGGTTCCGATTAATATTTTAGAGGATAACGCCGGTTAAGTCTGGGTTAGTTCTGGTATTTGCAATCATCTGGCTCATACTTTCGCGTTTTTCGCATACTTGTTGGCCAGATCCTTGCCTCTTTCTGGTTTGGACCACGTAGTAATGTGGTACCACACTGAAACAGTCAATTAAGCCTGGTTCCGATTAATATTTTAGAGGATAACGCCGGTTAAGTCTGGGTTAGTCATGGTATTTGGAATCATTTGGATCATACATTCGCGTTTTTCGCATACTTGTTGGCCAGGTCCTGGCTTTTTTCTGACTTGGACCACGTAGTAATGTGGTACCACACTGAAACAGTCAATAAAAGCTTTTTCCGGTTAGTATTTTAGAGGAAGACACTGGTTATGTCTGGGATAGTTCTGGTATTTGCAATCATCTGGCTCATACTTTCGCGTTTTTCGCATACTTGTTGGCCAGATCCTTGCCTCTTTCTGGTTTGGATCTCGCAGTAATGCTGTACCACACCGAAGCAGTCAATTAAACCTGGTTGCGATTAATATTTTCGAGGATAACGCCGGTTATGTCTGGGTTAGGTCTGGTATTTGCCCTGATCTGGCTCGTACTTTCGCATTTTTCGCATACTTCGTGACCTCAGCCTGGCCTTTTTCTGGTTTGGAACACGTAGTAATGCGGTACCACACCGATACAGTCAATTAAACCTGGTTGCGATTGATATTTAAGAGGATAACGCCGGTTGTGTCTCGGTTAGGTCTGGGATTTGCCCTCATCTGGCTCGTACTTTCGCATTTTTCGCATACTTGTTCGCCAGATCCTGGGCATTTTCTAGCTTGCATCACGTAGTAATGCGGTACCACACCGAAACAGTCAATTAAACCTGGTTGCGATTAATAATTTAGAGGATAACGCCGGTTATGTCTCGGTTATGTCTGGGATTTGCACTCATCTGGCTCGTTCCTTCGCATTTTGCGCATAATTGTTGGCCAGATACAGGGCGTTTTCTGGCTTGTATCACGTAGTAATGCGGTTCAACACTGAAACAGTCAATTAAACTAGGTTGCGATTTATATTTTAGAGGATAAAGCCGGTTATGTCTGGGTTAGGTCTGGGGTTTGCCCTCATCTGGGTCGTACCTTCGCATTTTTCTTATACTTGTTGGCCAGGTCCTGGCTTTTTTCTGGTTTGGACCACGTAGTAATGTGGTACCACACTGAAACAGTTAATAAAAGCTTGTTCCGATTAATATTTTAGAGGAAGACTCTGGTTATGTCTGGGTTAGTTCTGGAATTTGCAATCATCTAGCTCGTACTTTCGCATTTTTCGCTTACTTGTTGGCCAGATCCTCGCCTTTTTCAGGTTTGGATCACGCAGTAATGCGGTACCACACCGAAACAGTCAATTAAAACTCGTTGCGATTAATATTTAAGAGGATAACGCCAGTTATGTCTCGGTTAGGTCTGGGATTTGCCCTCATCTGGCTCGTACTTTCGCATTTTTCTTATACTTGTTGGCCAGGTCCTGGCTTTTTTCTGACTTGGACCACGTAGTAATGTGGTACCACACTGAAACAGCCAATAAAAGCTTTTTCCGATTAGTACTTTAGAGGAAGACACTGGTTATGTCTGGGATAGTTCTGGTATTTGCAATCATCTGGCTCATACTTTCGCGTTTTTCGCATACTTGTTGGCCAGATCCAGGCCTCTTTCTGGTTTGGACCACGTAGTAATGTGGTACCACACCGAAACAGTCAATTAAGCCTGGCTCCGATTAACATTTTAGAGGATAACGCCGGTTATGTCTGGGTTAGTCATGGTATTTGGAATCATCTGGATCATACATTCGCGTTTTCAGCATACTTGTTGGCCAGATCCTGGCCTCTTTCTGGTTTGGACCACGTAGTAATGTGTTACCACACTGAAACAGTCAATTAAGCCTGGTTCCGATTAATATTTTAGAGGATAACGCCGGTTATGTCTTGGTCAGGTCTGGTAATTGCCCTCATCTAGCTCGTACTTTCACATTTTTCGCATACTTGTTGGCCAGATCCTCGCCTCTTTCTGGTTTGGACCACGTAGTAATGTGGTACCACACTGAAACAGTCAATTAAGCCTGGTTCCGATTAATATTTTAGAGGATAACGCCGGTTATGTCTGTGTTAGTCATGGTATTTGGAATCATCTGGATCATACATTCGCGTTTTTCGCATACTTGTTGGCCAGATCCTGGCCTCTTTCTGGTTTGGACCACGTAGTAATGTGTTACCACACTGAAACAGTCAATTAAGCCTGGTTCCGATTAATATTTTAGAGGATAACGCCGGTTATGTCTAGGTCAGGTCTGGTAATTGCCCTCATCTAGCTCGTACTTTCACATTTTTCGCATACTTGTTGGCCAGATCCTCGCCTTTTTCTGGTTTGGATCTCGCAGTAATGCTGTACCACACCGATAAAGTCAATTAAACCTGGTTGCGATTGATATTTAAGAGGATAACGCCGGTTATGTCTCGGTTAGGTCTGGGATATGCCCACATCTGGCGCGTACTTTCGCATTTTTCGCATTCTTGATGGCCAGATCCTGGCCTCATTCTGGTTTGGATCCCGCACTAATGTGGTTCCGCACCAGAACAGTCAATTAAACCTGGTTGCGATTAATATTTTAGAGGATAACGCCGGTTATGTCTCGGTTAGTCATGGTATTTGAAATCATCTGGCTCATACTTTCGCGTTTTTCGCATACTTGTTGGCCAATCCTGGCCTCATTCTGGTTTGGATTCCGCACTAATGTGGTTCCACACCGAAACAGTCAATTAAACCTAGTTGCGATTAATATTTTCGAGGATAACGCCGGTTATGTCTAGGTTAGGTCTGGGGTTTGCCCTCATCTGCCTCGTACTCTCGCATTTTTCGCATACTTGTTGGTCAGGTCCTGGCTTTTTTCTGGCTTGGACCACGTAGTAATGTGGTACCACACTGAAACAGCCAATAAAAGCTTGTTCCGACTAGTATTTTACAGTATAACGCTGGTTATGACTGGGTCACGTCTGGTATTTGCCCTCCCCTGGCTCGTACGTTCGCATTTTTCGGATATTTGTTGGCAAGATCCTGGCCTTTTTCTGGTTTGGATCACGTAGTAATGCGGTACCACACCGCAGCAGTCAATTAAACCTGGTTGCGATTAATATTTAAGAGGATAACGACGGTTATGTCTTGGTTAGCACTGGGATTTGCCCTCATCTGGCTCGTACTTTCGCATTTTTCGCATAATTATTGGCCAGATCCAGGGCTTTTTCTGGCTTGCATCACGTAAGAATGCGGTACCACACCGAAACAGTCAATTAACCGTGGTTGCGATTAATATTTTAGAGGATTACGCCGGTTATGTCTGGGTTAGGTCTGGTATTTGCCCTCATCTGTCTCGTACTTTGGCATCTTTCGCATACTTGTTGGCCAGAACCTCACCTTTTTCAGGTTTGGATCACGCAGTAATGCGGTACCACACCGAAACAGTCAATTAAAACTGGTTGCGATTAATATTTAAGAGGATAACGCCAGTTATGTCTCGGTTAGGTCTGGGATTTGACCTCATCTGGCTCGTACTTTCGCATTTTTCGCATACTTGTTGGCCAGATACAGTGCTCTTTCTGGCTTGTATCACGTAGTAATGCGGCACCACACCGAAACAGTCAATTAAAGCAGGTTGCGATTAATATTATAGAGGATAACGCCGGTTATGTCTGGGTTAGTCATGGTATTTGGAATCATCTGGATCATACATGCGCGTTTTCAGCATACTTGTTGGCCAGATCCTGGCCTCTTTCTGGTTTGGACCACGTAGTAATGTGTTACCACACTGAAACAGTCAATTAAGCCTGGTTCCGATTAATATTTTAGAGGATAACGCCGGTTATGTCTTGGTCAGGTCTGGTAATTGCCCTCATCTAGCTCGTACTTTCATATTTTTCGCATACTTGTTGGCCAGATCCTCGCCTCTTTCTGGTTTGGACCACGTAGTAATGCGGTACCACACCGAAACAGTCAATTAAACCTGGTTTCGATTAATATTTAGGAGGTTAACGCCGGTTATGTCTCGGTTAGGTCTGGGATTTGCCCTCATCTGGCTCGTACTTTCGCATTTTTCGCATACTTGTTCGCCAGATCCTGGGCATTTTCTGGCTTGCATCACGTAGTAATGCGGTACCACATCGAAACTGTCAATTAAACCTGATTGCGATTAATATTTTGGTGGATAACGCCGATTATGTCTTGGTTAGCACTGGGATTTGCCCTCATCTGGCTCGTACTTTCGCATTTTTCGCATACTTGTTGGCCAGATCCTGGCCTTTTTCTGGGTTGGATCACGTAGTAATGTGGTACCACACCGAAACAGCCAATAAAAGCTTGTTCCGATTAGTATTTAAGAGGATAACGCCGGTTATGTCTCGGTTAGGTCAGGGATTTGCCCTCATCTGGCTCGTACTTTCGCAATTTTCGCATACTTGTTCGCCAGATCCTGGGCATTTTCTGGCTTGCATCACGTAGTAATGCGGTACCACATCGAAACAGTCAATTAAACCTGGTTGCGATTAATATTTTCGTGGATAACGCCGGTTAAGTCTCGGTTAGGTCTCGTTATTGCCCTCATCTAGCTCGTACTTTCACATTTTTCGCATACTTGTTGGCCAGATCCAGGCCTTTTTCTGGTTTGGATCACGTAGTAATGCGGTACCACACCGAAACAGTCAGTTAAACCTGGTTGCGATTAATATTTTGGTGGATAACGCCGGTTATGTCTTGGTTAGCACTGGGATTTGCCCTCATCTGCCTCGGTACTTTCGCATTTTTCTTATAATTGTTGGCCAGGTCCTGGCTTTTTTCTGGTTTGGACCACGTAGTAATGTGGTACCACACCGAAATAGTCAATGAAACCTGGTTGCGAGTAGTATTTTAGAGGATAACGCCGGTTATGTCTCGGTTAGGTCTGGGATTTGCCCTCATCTGGCTCGTACTTTCGCAATTTTCGCATACTTGTTCGCCAGATCCTGGGCATTTTCTGGCTTGCGTCACGTAGTAATGCGGTACCACATCGAAACAGTCAATTAAACCTGGTTGCGATTAATATTTTCGTGGATAACGCCGGTTAAGTCTCGGTTAGGTCTCGTTATTGCCCTCATCTAGCTCGTACTTTCACATTTTTCGCATACTTGTTGGCCAGATTGTCGCCTTTTTCTCGTTTGGATCACGCAGTAATGCGGTACCACAACGAAATGGTCAATGAAACCTCGTTGCGAGTAATATTTTAGAGGATAACGCCGGTTATGTCTGGGTTAGGTCTGGTATTTGCCCTGATCTGGATCGTACTTTCGCATTTTTCGCATACTTCTTGACCTCCTCCTGGACTTTTTCAGGTTTGGAACACGTAGTAATGCGGTACCACACCGATACAGTCAATTAAACCTGGTTGCGATTAATATTTAAGAGGATAACGCCGGTTATCTCTCGGTTAGGTCTGGGATTTGCCCTTATCTGGCTCGTACTTTCGCAATTTTCGCATACTTGTTCGCCAGATCCTGGGCATTTTCTGGCTTGCGTCACGTAGTAATGCGGTACCACATCGAAACAGTCAATTAAACCTGGTTGCGATTAATATTTTCGTGGATAACGCCGGTTATGTCTCGGATAGGTCTGGGGTTTGCCCTCATCTGGGTCGTACCTTCGCATTTTTCTTATACTTGTTGGCCAGGTCCTGGCTTTTTTCTGGTTTGGACCACGTAGTAATGTGGTACCACACTGAAACAGTTAATAAAAGCTTGTTCCGATTAGTATTTTAGAGGAAGACTCTGGTTATGTCTGGGTTAGTTCTGGAATTTGCAATCATCTAGCTCATACTTTCGCGTTTTTCGCATACTTGGTGGCCAGATCCTGCCTTTTTCAGGTTTTGGACACGTAGTAATGCGGTACCACATCGAAACAGTCAATTAAACTTGGTTGCGATTAATATTTAAGAGGATAACGCCGGTTATGTCTGGGTTCGGTCTGGGATTTGCCCTCATCTGGCTCGTACTTTCGCATTTTTCGCTTACTTGTTGGCCAGATCCTCGCCTTTTTCAGGTTTGGATCACGCAGTAATGCGGTACCACACCGAAACAGTCAATTAAAACTGGTTGCGATTAATATTTAAGAGGATAACGCCAGTTATGTCTCGGTTAGGTCTGGGATTTGCCCTCATCTGGCTCGTACTTTCGCATTTTTCTTATACTTGTTGGCCAGGTCCTGGCTTTTTTCTGACTTGGACCACGTAGTAATGTGGTACCACACTGAAACAGCCAATAAAAGCTTTTTCCGATTAGTATTTTAGAGGAAGACACTGGTTATGTCTGGGATAGTTCTGGTATTTGCAATCGTCTGGCTCATACTTTCGCGTTTTTCGCATACTTGTTGGCCAGATCCAGGCCTCTTTCTGGTTTGGACCACGTAGTAATGTGGTACCACACCGAAACAGTCAATTAAGCCTGGCTCCGATTAATATTTTAGAGGATAACGCCGGTTATGTCTGGGTTAGTCATGGTATTTGGAATCATCTGGATCATACATTCGCGTTTTCAGCATACTTGTTGGCCAGATCCTGGCCTCTTTCTGGTTTGGACCACGTAGTAATGTGTTACCACACTGAAACAGTCAATTAAGCCTGGTTCCGATTAATATTTTAGAGGATAACGCCGGTTATGTCTTGGTCAGGTCTGGTAATTGCCCTCATCTAGCTCGTACTTTCACATTTTTCGCATACTTGTTGGCCAGATCCTCGCCTCTTTCTGGTTTGGACCACGTAGTAATGTGGTACCACACTGAAACAGTCAATTAAGCCTGGTTCCGATTAATATTTTAGAGGATAACGCCGGTTATGTCTGTGTTAGTCATGGTATTTGGAATCATCTGGATCATACATTCGCATTTTTCGCATACTTGTTGGCCAGATCCTGGCCTCTTTCTGGTTTGGACCACGTAGTAATGTGTTACCACACTGAAACAGTCAATTAAGCCTGGTTCCGATTAATATTTTAGAGGATAACGCCGGTTATGTCTAGGTCAGGTCTGGTAATTGCCCTCATCTAGCTCGTACTTTCACATTTTTCGCATACTTGTTGGCCAGATCCTCGCCTTTTTCTGGTTTGGATCTCGCAGTAATGCTGTACCACACCGATACAGTCAATTAAACCTGGTTGCGATTGATATTTAAGAGGATAACGCCGGTTATGTCTCGGTTAGGTCTGGGATATGCCCACATCTGGCGCGTACTTTCGCATTTTTCGCATTCTTGATGGCCAGATCCTGGCCTCATTCTGGTTTGGATCCCGCACTAATGTGGTTCCGCACCAGAACAGTCAATTAAACCTGGTTGCGATTAATATTTTAGAGGATAACGCCGGTTATGTCTCGGTTAGTCATGGTATTTGAAATCATCTGGCTCATACTTTCGCGTTTTTCGCATACTTCTTGGCCAATCCTGGCCTCATTCTGGTTTGGATTCCGCACTAATGTGGTTCCACGCCGAAACAGTCAATTAAACCTAGTTGCGATTAATATTTTCGAGGATAACGCCGGTTATGTCTAGGTTAGGTCTGGGGTTTGCCCTCATCTGCCTCGTACTCTCGCATTTTTCGCATAATTATTGGCCAGATCCAGGGCTTTTTCTGGCTTGCATCACGTAAGAATGCGGTACCACACCGAAACAGTCAATTAAACCTGGTTCCGATTAATATTTTAGAGGATAACGCCGGTTATGTCTAGGTCAGGTCTGGTAATTGCCCTCATCTAGCTCGTACTTTACATTTTTCGCATACTTGTTGGCCAGATCCTCGCCTTTTTCTGGTTTGGATCTCGCAGTAATGCTGTACCACACCGATACAGTCAATTAAACCTGGTTGCGATTGATATTTAAGAGGATAACGCCGGTTATGTCTCGGTTAGGTCTGGGATTTGCCCTCATCTGGCTCATACTTTCGCATTTTTCGCATACTTGTTCGCCAGATCCTGGGCATTTTCTGGCTTGCATCACGTAGTAATGCGGTACCACATCGAAACAGTCAATTAAACCTGGTTGCGATTAATATTTTCGAGGATAACGCCGGTTATGTCTCGGTTAGGTCTGGGATTTGCCCTCATCTGGCTCGTACTTTCGCATTTTTCGCTTACTTGTTGGCCAGATCCTGGCCTTTTTCTGGTTTGGATCACGTAGTAATGCGGTACCACACCGAAACAGTCAATTAAACCTGGCTGCGATTAATAATTTAGAGGATAACGCCGGTTATGTCTCGGTTATGTCTGGGATTTGCACTCATCTGGCTCGTTCTTTCGCATTTTGCGCATAATTGTTGGCCAGATACAGGGCGTTTTCTGGCTTGTATCACGTAGTAATGAGGTTCAACACTGAAACAGTCAATTAAACTAGGTTGCGATTTATATTTTAGAGGATAACGCCGGTTATGTCTGGGTTAGGTCTGGGGTTTGCCCTCATCTGGATCGTACCTTCGCATTTTTCTTATACTTGTTGGCCAGGTCCTGGCTTTTTTCTGGTTTGGACCACGTAGTAATGTGGTACCACCGTGAAACAGTCAATAAAAGCTTGTTCTGATTAGTATTTTAGAGGAAGACTCTGGTTATGTCAGGGTTAGTTCTGGAATTTGCAATCATCTGGCTCATACTTTCGCGTTTTTCGCATACTTGTTGGCCAGATCCAGCGCTTTTTCTGGTTTGGGTCACGTAGTAATGTGGTACCACACTGAAACAGTCAATAAAAGCTTCTTCCGCTTAGTATTTTAAAGGATAACGATGGTTATGTCAGGGTTAGTCATGGTATTTGCAATCACCTGGGTCATACTTTCGCGTTTTTCGCATACTTGGTGGACAGATCCTGCCTTTTTCAGGTTTTGGACACGTAGTAATGCGGTACCACACCGAAACAGTCAATTAAACTTGGTTGCGATTAATATTTAAGAGGATAACGCCGGTTATGTCTAGGTTAGGTCTGGGGTTTGCCCTCATCTGCTTCGTACTCTCGCATTTTTCGCATAATTGTTGGCCAGATCCAGGGCTTTTTCTAGCTTGCGTCACGTAGCCATGCGGTACCACACCGAAACAGTCAATTAAACCTGGTTGCGATTAATATTTAAGAGGATAACGCCGGTTATGTCTCGGTTAGGTCTGGGATATGCCATACATCTGGCGCGTACTTTCGCATTTTTCGCATTCTTGATGGCCAGATCCTGGCCTCATTCTGGTTTGGATCCCGCACTAATGTGGTTCCGCACAAGAACAGTCAATTAAACCTGGTTGCGATTAATATTTTAGAGGATAACGCCGGTTATGTCTCGGTTAGTCATGGTATTTGAAATCATCTGGCTCATACTTTCGCGTTTTTCGCATACTTGTTGGCCAATCCTGGCCTCATTCTGGTTTGGATTCCGCACTAATGTGGTTCCACACCGAAACAGTCAATTAAACCTAGTTGCGATTAATATTTTCGAGGATAACGCCGGTTATGTCTAGGTTAGGTCTGGGGTTTGCCCTCATCTGCCTCGTACTCTCGCATTTTTCGCATACTTGTTGGTCAGGTCCTGGCTTTTTTCTGGCTTGGACCACGTAGTAATGTGGTACCACACTGAAACAGCCAATAAAAGCTTGTTCTGATTAGTATTTTACAGGATAACGCTGGTTAAGACTGGGTCACGTCTGGTATTTGCCCTCCCCTGGCTCGTACGTTCGCATTTTTCGGATATTTGTTGGCAAGATCCTGGCCTTTTTCTGGTTTGGATCACGTAGTAATGCGGTACCACACCGCAGCAGTCAATTAAACCTGGTTGCGATTAATATTTAAGAGGATAACGACGGTTATGTCTTGGTTAGCACTGGGATTTGCCCTCATCTGGCTCGTACTTTCGCATTTTTCGCATAATTATTGGCCAGATCCAGGGCTTTTTCTGGCTTGCATCACGTAAGAATGCGGTACCACACCGAAACAGTCAATTAACCGTGGTTGCGATTAATATTTTAGAGGATAACGCCGGTTATGTCTGGGTTAGGTCTGGTATTTGCCCTCATCTGTCTCGTACTTTGGCATTTTTCGCATACTTGTTGGCCAGATCCTCACCTTTTTCAGGTTTGGATCACGCAGTAATGCGGTACCACACCGAAACAGTCAATTAAAACTGGTTGCGATTAATATTTAAGAGGATAACGCCAGTTATGTCTCGGTTAGGTCTGGGATTTGACCTCATCTGGCTCGTACTTTCGCATTTTTCGCATACTTGTTGGCCAGATACAGTGCTCTTTCTGGCTTGTATCACGTAGTAATGCGGCACCACACCGAAACAGTCAATTAAAGCAGGTTGCGATTAATATTATAGAGGATAACGCCGGTTATGTCTCGGTTAGGTCTGGGATACGCCCGCAACTGGCTCGTACTTTCGCATTTTTCGCACACTTGTTAGCCAGATCCTGGCCTTTTTCAGGTTTGGATCACGTAGTAATGCGGTACCACACCGAAACAGTCAATTAAACCTGGTTGCGGATTAATATTTTGGTGGATTACGCCGGTAATGCCTTGGTTAGCACTGGGATTTGCCCTCATCTGGCTCGTACTTTCGCAATTTTCGCATACTTGTTCGCCAGATCCTGGGCATTTTCTGGCTTGCATCACGTAGTAATGCGGTACCACATCGAAACAGTCAATTAAACCTGGTTGCGATTAATATTTTCGTGGATAACGCCGGTTATGTCTCGGTTAGGTCTCGTAATTGCCCTCATCTAGCTCGTACTTTCACATTTTTCGCATACTTGTTGGCCAGATCCTCGCCTTTTTCTCGTTTGGATCACGCAGTAATGCGGTTCCACAACGAAATGGTCAATGAAATCTGGTTGCGAGTAATATTTTAGAGGATAACGCCGGTTATGTCTGGGTTAGGTCTGGTATTTGCCCTGATCTGGCTCGTACTTTCGCATTTTTCGCATACTTCTTGACCTCATCCTGGCCTTTTTCAGGTTTGGAACACGTGGTAATGCGGTGCCACACCGATACAGTCAATTAAACCTGGTTGCGATTAATATTTAAGAGGATAACGCCGGTTATGTCTCGGTTAGGTCTGGTATTTGCCCTGATCTGGCTCGTACTTTCGCATTTTTCGCATACTTCTTGACCTCATCCTGGCCTTTTTCAGGTTTGGAACACGTAGTAATGCGGTGCCACACCGATACAGTCAATTAAACCTGGTTGCGATTAATATTTAAGAGGATAACGCCGGTTATGTCTCGGTTAGGTCTGGGATTTGCCCTCATCTGGCTCGTACTTTCGCAATTTTCGCATACTTGTTCGCCAGATCCTCGCCTTTTTCTGGTTTGGATCACGCAGTAATGCGGTACCACACCGAAATGGTCAATGAAACCTGGTTGCGAGTAATATTTTAGAGGATAACGCCGGTTATGTCTGGGTTAGGTCTGGGGTTTGCCCTCATCTGGCCAGTACCTTCGCATTTTTCGCATACTTGTTGGCAAGATCCTGGGCTTTTTCTGGTTTGGATCACGTAGTAATGCTGTGCCACACCGAAACAGTCAATTAAACCTGGTTGCGATTAATATTTTCGAGGATAACGCCGGTTATGTCTCGGTTAGGTCTGGGATTTGCCCTCATCTGGCTCGTACTTTCGCATTTTTCATATACTTGTTGGCCTGGTCCTGGCTTTTTCTGGCTTGTATCACGTAGTAATGTGGTACCACACTGAAACAGTCAATAAAAGCTTTTTCCGATTAGTATTTTAGAGGATAACGCTGGTTATGACAGGGTTAGTCATGGTATTTGCAATCGTCTGGCTCGTACTTTCGCATTTTTCGCTTACTTGTTGGCCAGATCCTGGCCTCTCTCTGCTTTGGATCCCGCACTAATGTGGGTCCGCACCAAAACAGTCAATTAAACCTGGTTGCGATTAATATTTTAGAGGATAACGCCGGTTATGTCTGGGTTAGTCATGGTATTTACAATCATCTGGCTCATACTTTCGCGTTTTCCGCATACTTGTTGGCCAGATCCTCGCCTTTTTCTGGTTTGGATCACGCAGTAATGCGGTACCACACCGAAACAGTCAATTAAACCTGGTTGCGATTAATATTTTGGTGGATTACGCCGGTAATGCCTTGGTTAGCACTGGGATTTGCCCTCATCTGGCTCATACTTTCGCAATTTTCGCATACTTGTTCGCCAGATCCTGGGCATTTTCTGGCTTGCATCACGTAGTAATGCGGTACCACATCGAAACTGTCAATTAAACCTGATTGCGATTAATATTTTGGTGGATAACGCCGATTATGTCTTGGTTAGCACTGGTATTTGCCCACATCTGGCTCGTACTTTCGCATTTTTCGCATACTTGTTGGCCAGATCCTGGCCTTTTTCTGGGTTGGATCACGTAGTAATGTGGTACCACACCGAAACAGCCAATAAAAGCTTGTTCCGATTAGTATTTAAGAGGATAACGCCGGTTATGTCTCGGTTAGGTCAGGGATATGCCCTCATCTGGCTCGTACTTTCGCAATTTTCGCATACTTGTTCGCCAGATCCTGGGCATTTTCTGGCTTGCATCACGTAGTAATGCGGTACCACATCGAAACAGTCAATTAAACCTGGTTGCGATTAATATTTTCGTGGATAACGCCGGTTAAGTCTCGGTTAGGTCTCGTTATTGCCCTCATCTAGCTCGTACTTTCACATTTTTCGCATACTTGTTGGCCAGATCCAGGCCTTTTTCTGGTTTGGATCACGTAGTAATGCGGTACCACACCGAAACAGTCAGTTAAACCTGGTTGCGATTAATATTTTGGTGGATAACGCCGGTTATGTCTTGGTTAGCACTGGGATTTGCCCTCATCTGCCTCGGTACTTTCGCATTTTTCTTATAATTGTTGGCCAGGTCCTGGCTTTTTTCTGGTTTGGACCACGTAGTAATGTGGTACCACACCGAAATAGTCAATGAAACCTGGTTGCGAGTAGTATTTTAGAGGATAACGCCGGTTATGTCTCGGTTAGGTCTGGGATTTGCCCTCATCTGGCTCGTACTTTCGCAATTTTCGCATACTTGTTCGCCAGATCCTGGGCATTTTCTGGCTTGCGTCACGTAGTAATGCGGTACCACATCGAAACAGTCAATTAAACCTGGTTGCGATTAATATTTTCGTGGATAACGCCGGCTAAGTCTCGGTTAGGTCTCGTTATTGCCCTCATCTAGCTCGTACTTTCACATTTTTCGCATACTTGTTGGCCAGATTGTCGCCTTTTTCTCGTTTGGATCACGCAGTAATGCGGTACCACACCGAAATGGTCAATGAAACCTCGTTGCGAGTAATATTTTAGAGGATAACGCCGGTTATGTCTGGGTTAGGTCTGGTATTTGCCCTGATCTGGATCGTACTTTCGCATTTTTCGCATACTTCTTGACCTCCTCCTGGCCTTTTTCAGGTTTGGACAACGTAGTAATGCGGTACCACACCGATACAGTCAATTAAACCTGGTTGCGATTAATATTTAAGAGGATAACGCCGGTTATCTCTCGGTTAGGTCTGGGATTTGCCCTTATCTGGCTCGTACTTTCGCAATTTTCGCATACTTGTTCGCCAGATCCTGGGCATTTTCTGGCTTGCGTCACGTAGTAATGCGGTACCACATCGAAACAGTCAATTAAACCTGGTTGCGATTAATATTTTCGTGGATAACGCCGGTTATGTCTCGGATAGGTCTGGGATTTGCCCACATCTGGCTCGTACTTTCGCATTTTTCGCTTACTTGTTGGCCAGATCCTGGCCTCTTTCTGCTTTGGATCCCGCACTAATGTGGTTCCGCACCAAAACAGTCAATTAAACCTGGTTGCGATTAATATTTTAGAGGATAACGCCGGTTATGTCTGGGTTAGTCATGGTATTTACAATCATCTGGCTCATACTTTCGCGTTTTCCGCATACTTGTTGGCCAGATCCTCGCCTTTTTCTGGCTTGCATCACGTAGTAATGCGGTACCACATCGAAACAGTCAATTAAACCTGGTTGCGATTAATATTTTCGAGGATAACGCCGGTTATATCTCGGTTAGGTCTGGGATTTGCCCTCATCTGGCTCGTACTTTCGCATTTTTCTTATACTTGTTGGCCAGGTCCTGGCTTTTTTCTGACTTGGACCACGTAGTAATGTGGTACCACACTGAAACAGTCAATAAAAGCTTTTTCCGATTAATATTTTAGAGGATAACGCTGGTTATGACAGGGTTAGTCATGGTATTTGCAATCGTCTGGCTCATACTTTCGCGTTTTTCGCATACTTGTTGGCCAGATCCTGGGCTTTTTCCGGTTTGGATCACGTAGTAATGCGGTACCACACCGAAACAGTCAATTAAACCTGGTTGCGATTAATATTTAACAGGATAACGCCGGTAATGTCTTGGTTAGGTCTGGGATTTGCACTCATCTGGCTCGTACTTTCGCATTTTCCGCATACTTGTTGACCAGATACAGGGCTTTTTCTGGCTTGTATCACGTAGTAATGCGGTACCACACCGAAACAGTCAATTAAACCAGGTTGCGATTTATATTTTAGAGGATAACGCCGGTTATGTCTGGGTTAGCACTGGGGTTTGCCCCCATCTGGGTCGTACCTTCGCATTTTTCTTATACTTGTTGGCCAGGTCCTGGCTTTTTTCTGGTTTGGACCACGTAGTAATGTGGTACCACACTGAAACGGTCAATAAAAGCTTGTTCCGATTAGTATTTTAGAGCAAGACTCTGGTTATGTCTGGGTTAGTTCTGGTATTTGCAATCATCTGGATCATACTTTCGCAATATTCGCATACTCCTTGACCTCATCCTAGCCTTTTTCTGGTTTGGAACACGTAGTAATGCGGTACCACACCGATACAGTCATTTAAACCTGGTTTCGATTAATATTTAGGAGGTTAACGCCGGTTATGTCTCGGTTAGGTCTGGGATTTGCCCTCATCTGGCTCGTGCTTTCGCATTTTTCGCATACTTGTTCGCCAGATCCTGGGCATTTTCTGGCTTGCATCACGTAGTAATGCGGTACCACATCGAAACAGTCAATTAAACCATATTGCGATTAATATTTTGGTGGATAACGCCGGTTATGTCTTGGTTAGCACTGGGATTTGCCCTCATCTGGCTCGTACTTTCGCATTTTTCGCATACTTGTTGGCCAGATCCTGGCCTTTTTCCGGTTTGGATCACGTAGTAATGTGGTACCACACCGAAACAGCCAATAAAAGCTTGTTCCGATTAGTATTTAAGAGGATAACGCCGGTTATGTCTCGGTTAGGTCTGGGATTTGCCCTCATCTGGCTCATACTATCGCGTTTTTCGCATACTTGTTGGCCAGATCCTGGCGTCATTCTGGTATGGATCCCGCACAAATGTGGTTCCACACCGAAACAGTCAATTAATCCTGGTTGCGATTAATAATTTAGAGGATAACGCCGGTTATGTCTCGGTTAGGTCTGGGATTTGCCTTCATCTGGCTTGTACTTTCGCATCTTCCGCATACTTGTTGGCCAGATACAGGGCTTTTTCTGGCTTGTGTCACGTAGTAATGCGGTACCACACCGAAACAGTCAATTAAACCAGGTTGCGATTAATATTTTAGAGGATAACGCCCGTTATATCTGGGTTAGTTCTGGGGTTTGCCCTCATCAGGTTCGTACCTTCGCATTTTTCGCACACTTGTTGGCCAGGTCCTGGCTTTTTTCTGGTTTGGATCACGTAGTAATGTGGTACCACACCGAAACAGCCAATAAAAGCTTGTTCCGATTAGTATTTAAGAGGATAACGCCGGTTATGTCTCGGTTAGGTCTGGGATTTGCCCTCATCTGGCTCATACTATCGCGTTTTTCGCATACTTGTTGGCCAGATCCTGGCGTCATTCTGGTATGGATCCCGCACAAATGTGGTTCCACACCGAAACAGTCAATTAATCCTGGTTGCGATTAATAATTTAGAGGATAACGCCGGTTATGTCTGGGTTAGTTCTGGTATTTGCAATCATCTGGCTCATACTTTCGCATTTTTCGCATACTTGTTGGCCAGATCCTGGGCTTTCTCTGGTTTGGATCACGTAGTAATGCGGTACCACACCGAAACAGTCAATTAAACCTGGTTGCGATTAATAATTTAGAGGATAACGCCGGTTATGTCTCGGCTAGGTCTGGGATTTGCCCCCATCTGACTCGTACTTTCGCATTTTTCGCATACTTGTAGGCCAGATCCTGGCCTTTTGCTGGTTTGGATCACGTAGTAATGCGGTACCACACCGAAGCCGTCAATTAAACCTGGTTGCGATTAATATTTTGGTGGATCACGCCGGTTATGTCTCGGTTAGGTCTGGGATTTGCCCCATCTGGCTCGTACTTTCGCATTTTTCGCATACTTGTAGGCCAGATCCTGGCCTTTTGCTGGTTTGGATCAGGTAGTAATGCGGTACCACACCGAAGCAGTCAATTAAACCTGGTTGCGATTAATATTTTGGTGGATCACGCCGGTTATGTCTCGGTTAGGTCTGGGATTTGCACACATCTGGCTCGTACTTTCGCATTTTCCACATACTTGTTGGCCAGATCATGGCCTCTGTCTGGTATGGATCCCGCACTAATGTGGTTCCACACCGAAACAGTCAATTAAACCTGGTTGCGATTAATATTTTCGAGGATAACGCCGGTTATGACTCGGTTAGGTCTGGGATTTGCCCTCATCTGGCTTGTACTTTCGCATTCTCCGCATACTTGTTGGCCAGATACAGGGCTTTTTCTGGCTTGTATCACGTAGTAATGCGGCACCACACCGAAACAGTCAATTAAACCAGGTTGCGATTAATATTTTAGAGGATAACGCCGGCTATGTCTGGGTTAGGTCTGGGGTTTGCCCTCATCAGGTTCGTACCTTCGCATTTTTCGCATACTTGTTGGCAAGATCCTGCGCTTTTTCTGGTTTGGATCACGTAGTAATGTGGTACCACACCGAAACAGTCAATAAAAGCTTGTTCCGATTAGTATTTTAGAGGATAACGCTGGTTATGACTGGGTTAGTCATGGTATTTGCAATCGTCTGGCTCATACTTTCGCGTTTTTCGCATACTTGTTGGCCAGATCCTGGGCTTTTTCTGGTTTGGATCACGTAGTAATGCGGTACCACACCGAAACAGTCAATTAAACCTGGTTGCGATTAATATTTAACAGGATAACGCCGGTTATGTCTCGGTTAGGTCTGGGATACGCCCGCATCTGGCTCGTACTTTCGCATTTTCCGCATACTTGTTGGCCAGATCCTGGCCTCTTTCTGGTTTGGATCCCGCACTAATGTGGTTCCACACCGAAACAGTCAATTAAACCTGGTTGGTTGGCGTTAATATTTTGGAGGATAACGACGGTTATGTCTTGGTTAGCACTGGGATTTGCCCTCATCTGGCTCGTACTTTCGCATTTTTCTCATACTTGTTGGCCAGATCCTGGCCTTTTTCTGGTTTAGAACACGTAGTAATGCGGTACCACACCGAAACAGTCAATTAACAGTGGTTGCGATTAATATTTTAGAGGATAACGCCGGTTATGTCTGGGTTAGGTGTTTGCCTTCATCTGTCTCATACTTTGGCATTTTTCGCATACTTGTTGGCCAGATCCTCGCCTTTTTCAGGTTTGGATCACGCAGTAGTGCGGTACCACACCGAAACAGTCAATTAAACCTGGTTGCGATTAATATTTAAGAGGATAACGCCAGTTATGTCTCGGCTATGTCTGGGATTTGCCCCCATCTGGCTCGTACTTTCGCATTTTTCGCATACTTGTTGGCCAGGTACAGGGCTCTTTCTGGCTTGTATAACGTAGTATTGCGGTACCACACCGAAATAGTCAATGAAACCTGGTTGCGAGTAATATTTTAGAGGATAACGCCGGTTATGTCTGGGTTAGGTCTGGTGTTTGCCCTCATCTGGCCCGTACCTTCGCATTTTTCGCATACTTGTTGGCAAGATCCTGGGCTTTTTCTGGTTTGGATCATGTAGTAATGCTGTACCACACCGAAGCAGTCAATTAAACCTGGTTGCGATTAATATTTTCGAGGATAACGCCGGTTATGTCTGGGTTGGCCATGGTATTTGCAATCATCTGGCTCATACTTTCTCGTTTTTCGCATACGTGTTGGCCAGATCCTGGCCTCATTCTGGTTTGGATCCCGCACTAATGTGGTTCCACACCGAAACAGTCAATTGAACCTGGTTGGGATTAATATTTTAGAGGATAACGCCGGTTATGGCTTGGTTAGCACTGGGATTTGCCCTCATCTGGCTCGTACTTTCGCATTTTTCTTATACTTGTTGGCCAGCTCCTGGCTTTTTTCTGGCTTGTATCACGTAGTAATGCGGTACCACACCGAAACAGTCAATTAAACCAGGTTGCGATTAATATTTTAGAGGATAACGCCGGTTATGTCTCGGTTAGGTCTAAGATACGCCAGCATCTGGCTCGTACTTTCGCATTTTTCGCATACTTGATGGCCAGATCCTGGCCTCTTTCTGGTTTGGATCCCGCACTAATGTGGTACCACACTGAAACAGTCAATTAAGCCTGGTTCCGATTAATATTTTAGAGGATAACGCCGGTTATGTCTCGGTCAGGTCTCGTAATTGCCCTCATATAGCTCGTACTTTCACATTTTTCGCATACTTGTTGGCCAGATCCTCGCCTTTTTCTGGTTTGGATCACGCAGTAATGCGGTACCACACCGAAATTGTCAATGAAACCTGGTTGCGAGTAATATTTTAGAGGATAACGCCGGTTATGTCTGGGTTAGGTCTGGGGTTTGCCCTCATCTGGCCCGTACCTTCGCATTTTTCGCATACTTGTTGGCAGGATCCTGGGCTTTTTCTGGTTTGGATCACGTAGTAATGCTGTACCACACCGAAGCAGTCAATTAAACCTGGTTGCGATTAATATTTTCGAGGATAACGCCGGTTATGTCAGGGTTAGGTCCGGTATTTGCCCTGATCTGGCTCGTACTTTCGAATTTTTCGCATACTTCTTGACCTCATCCTGGCCTCTTTCAGGTTTGGAACACGTAGTAATGCGGTACCACACCGATACAGTCAATTAAACCTGGTTGCGATTAATATTTAAGAGGATAACGACGGTTATGTCTCGGTTAGGTCTGGGATTTGCCCTCATCTGGCTCGTACTTTCGCATTTTTCGCATACTTGTTCGCCAGATCCTGGGCATTTTCTGGCTTGCATCACGTAGTAATGCGGTACCACATCGAAACAGTCAATTAAACCTGGTTGCGATTAATATTTTCGTGGATAACGACGGTTATGTCTCGGTTAGGTCTGGGATTTGCCCTCATCTGGCTCGTACTTTCGCATTTTTCGCATACTTGTTCGCCAGATCCTGGGCATTTTCTGGCTTGCATCACGTAGTAATGCGGTATCACATCGAAACAGTCAATTAAACCTGGTTGCGATTAATATTTTCGTGGATAACGACGGTTATGTCTCGGTTAGGTCTGGGATTTGCCCTCATCTGGCTCGTACTTTCGCATTTTTCGCATACTTGTTCGCCAGATCCAGGGCTTTTTCTGGCTTGCATCACTTAAGAATGCGGTACCACACCGAAACAGTCAATTAACCGTGGTTGCGATTAATATTTTAGAGGATAACGCCGGTTATGTCTGGGTTAGGTCTGGTATTTGCCCTCATCTGTCTCGTACTTTGGCATTTTTCGCATACTTGTTGGCCAGATCCTCACCTTTTTCAGGTTTGGATCACGCAGTAATGCGGTACCACACCGAAACAGTCAATTAAAACTGGTTGCGATTAATATTTAAGAGGATAACGCCAGTTATGTCTCGGTTAGGTATGGGATTTGACCTCATCTGGCTCGTACTTTCGCATTTTTCGCATACTTGTTGGCCAGATACAGTGCTCTTTCTGGCTTGTATCACGTAGTAATGCGGCACCACACCGAAACAGTCAATTAAAGCAGGTTGCGATTAATATTATAGAGGATAACGCCGGTTATGTCTCGGTTAGGTCTGGGATACGCCCGCAACTGGCTCGTACTTTCGCATTTTTCGCACACTTGTTAGCCAGATCCTGGCCTTTTTCAGGTTTGGATCACGTAGTAATGCGGTACCACACCGAAACAGTCAATTAAACCTGGTTGCGGATTAATATTTTGGTGGATTACGCCGGTAATGCCTTGGTTAGCACTGGGATTTGCCCTCATCTGGCTCGTACTTTCGCAATTTTCGCATACTTGTTCGCCAGATCCTGGGCATTTTCTGGCTTGCATCACGTAGTAATGCGGTACCACATCGAAACAGTCAATTAAACCTGGTTGCGATTAATATTTTCGTGGATAACGCCGGTTATGTCTCGGTTAGGTCTCGTAATTGCCCTCATCTAGCTCGTACTTTCACATTTTTCGCATACTTGTTGGCCAGATCCTCGCCTTTTTCTCGTTTGGATCACGCAGTAATGCGGTTCCACAACGAAATGGTCAATGAAATCTGGTTGCGAGTAATATTTTAGAGGATAACGCCGGTTATGTCTGGGTTAGGTCTGGTATTTGCCCTGATCTGGCTCGTACTTTCGCATTTTTCGCATACTTCTTGACCTCATCCTGGCCTTTTTCAGGTTTGGAACACGTGGTAATGCGGTGCCACACCGATACAGTCAATTAAACCTGGTTGCGATTAATATTTAAGAGGATAACGCCGGTTATGTCTCGGTTAGGTCTGGGATTTGCCCTCATCTGGCTCGTACTTTCGCAATTTTCGCATACTTGTTCGCCAGATCCTGGGCATTTTCTGGCTTGCATCACGTAGTAATGCGGTACCACATCGAAACAGTCAATTAAACCTGGTTGCGATTAATATTTTGGTGGATTACGACGGTAATGCCTTGGTTAGCACTGGGATTTGCCCTCATCTGGCTCGTACTTTCGCAATTTTCGCATACTTGTTCGCCAGATCCTGGGCATTTTCTGGCTTGCATCACGTAGTAATGCGGTACCACACCGAAACAGTCAATTAAACCTGGTTGCGATTAATATTTTGGTGGATTACGACGGTAATGCCTTGGTTAGCACTGGGATTTGCCCTCATCTGGCTCGTACTTTCACAATTTTCGCATACTTGTTCGCCAGATCCTGGGCATTTTCTGGCTTGCATCACGTAGTAATGCGGTACCACATCGAAACAGTCAATTAAACCTGGTTGCGATTAATATTTTGGTGGATTACGACGGTAATGCCTTGGTTAGCACTGGGATTTGCCCTCATCTGGCTCGTACTTTCGCATTTTTCGTTTACTTGTTGGCCAGATCCTGGCCTCTTTCTGCTTTGGATCCCGCACTAATGTGGTTCCGCACCAAAACAGTCAATTAAACCTGGTTGCGATTAATATTTTAGAGGATAACGCCAGTTATGTCTGGGTTAGTCATGGTATTTACAATCATCTGGCTCGTACTTTCGCATTTTTCGCTTACTTGTTGGCCAGATCCTGGCCTCTTTCTGCTTTGGATCCCGCACTAATGTGGGTCCGCACCAAAACAGTCAATTAAACCTGGTTGCGATTAATATTTTAGAGGATAACGCCGGTTATGTCTGGGTTAGTCATGGTATTTACAATCATCTGGCTCATACTTTCGCGTTTTCCGCATACTTGTTGGCCAGATCCTCGCCTTTTTCTGGTTTGGATCACGCAGTAATGCGGTACCACACCGAAACAGTCAATTAAACCTGGTTGCGATTAATATTTTGGTGGATTACGACGGTAATGCCTTGGTTAGCACTGGGATTTGCCCTCATCTGGCTCGTACTTTCGCAATTTTCGCATACTTGTTCGCCAGAGCCTGGGCATTTTCTGGCTTGCATCACGTAGTAATGCGGTACCACACCGAAACAGTCAATTAAACCTGGTTGCGATTAATATTTTGGTGGATTACGCCGGTAATGCCTTGGTTAGCACTGGGATTTGCCCTCATCTGGCTCATACTTTCGCAATTTTCGCATACTTGTTCGCCAGATCCTGGGCATTTTCTGGCTTGCATCACGTAGTAATGCGGTACCACATCGAAACAGTCAATTAAACCTGGTTGCGATTAATATTTTCGAGGATAACGCCGGCTATGTCTCGGTTAGGTCTGGGATTTGCCCTCATCTGGCTCGTACTTTCGCATTTTTCGTATACTTGTTGGCCAGGTCCTGGCTTTTTCTGGCTTGTATCACGTAGTAATGTGGTACCACACTGAAACAGTCAATAAAAGCTTTTTCCGATTAGTATTTTAGAGGATAACGCTGGTTATGACAGGGTTAGTCATGGTATTTGCAATCGTCTGGCTCATACTTTCGGGTTTTTCGCATACTTGTTGTCCAGATCCTGGGCTTTTTCCGCTTTGGATCACGTAGTAATGCGGTACCACACCGAAACAGTCAATTAAACCTGGTTTCGATTAATATTTAGGAGGTTAACGCCGGTTATGTCTCGGTTAGGTCTGGGATTTGCCCTCATCTGGCTCGTACTTTCGCATTTTTCGCATACTTGTTCGCCAGATCCTGGGCATTTTCTGGCTTGCATCACGTAGTAATGCGGTACCACATCGAAACTGTCAATTAAACCTGATTGCGATTAATATTTTGGTGGATAACGCCGATTATGTCTTGGTTAGCACTGGGATTTGCCCACATCTGGCTCGTACTTTCGCATTTTTCGCATACTTGTTGGCCAGATCCTGGCCTTTTTCTGGGTTGGATCACGTAGTAATGTGGTACCACACCGAAACAGCCAATAAAAGCTTGTTCCGATTAGTATTTAAGAGGATAACGCCGGTTATGTCTCGGTTAGGTCAGGGATTTGCCCTCATCTGGCTCGTACTTTCGCAATTTTCGCATACTTGTTCGCCAGATCCTGGGCATTTTCTGGCTTGCGTCACGTAGTAATGCGGTACCACGTCGAAACAGTCAATTAAACCTGGTTGCGATTAATATTTTCGTGGATAACGCCGGCTAAGTCTCGGTTAGGTCTCGTTATTGCCCTCATCTAGCTCGTACTTTCACATTTTTCGCATACTTGTTGGCCAGATTGTCGCCTTTTTCTCGTTTGGATCACGCAGTAATGCGGTACCACACCGAAATGGTCAATGAAACCTCGTTGCGAGTAATATTTTAGAGGATAACGCCGGTTATGTCTTGGTTAGGTCTGGGATTTGCCCTCATCTGGCTCGTACTTTCGCAATTTTCGCATACTTGTTCGCCAGATCCTGGGCATTTTCTGGCTTGCGTCACGTAGTAATGCGGTACCACATCGAAACAGTCAATTAAACCTGGTTGCGATTAATATTTTCGTGGATAACGCCGGCTAAGTCTCGGTTAGGTCTCGTTATTGCCCTCATCTAGCTCGTACTTTCACATTTTTCGCATTCTTGTTGGCCAGATTGTCGCCTTTTTCTCGTTTGGATCACGCAGTAATGCGGTACCACACCGAAATGGTCAATGAAACCTCGTTGCGAGTAATATTTTAGAGGATAACGCCGGTTATGTCTGGGTTAGGTCTGGTATTTGCCCTGATCTGGATCGTACTTTCGCATTTTTCGCATACTTCTTGACCTCCTCCTGGCCTTTTTCAGGTTTGGAACACGTAGTAATGCGGTACCACACCGATACAGTCAATTAAACCTGGTTGCGATTAATATTTAAGAGGATAACGCCGGTTATCTCTCGGTTAGGTCTGGGATTTGCTTTTATCTGGCTCATACTTTCGCGTTTTCCGCATACTTGTTGGCCAGATCCTCGCCTTTTTCTGGCTTGCATCACGTAGTAATGCGGTACCACATCGAAACAGTCAATTAAACCTGGTTGCGATTAATATTTTCAAGGATAACGCCGGTTATATCTCGGTTAGGTCTGGGATTTGCCCTCATCTGGCTCGTACTTTCGCATTTTTCTTATACTTGTTGGCCAGGTCCTGGCTTTTTTCTGACTTGGACCACGTAGTAATGTGGTACCACACTGAAACAGTCAATAAAAGCTTTTTCCGATTAATATTTTAGAGGATAACGCTGGTTATGACAGGGTTAGTCATGGTATTTGCAATCGTCTGGCTCATACTTTCGCGTTTTTCGCATACTTGTTGGCCAGATCCTGGGCTTTTTCCGGTTTGGATCACGTAGTAATGCGGTACCACACCGAAACAGTCAATTAAACCTGGTTGCGATTAATATTTAACAGGATAACGCCGGTAATGTCTTGGTTAGGTCTGGGATTTGCACTCATCTGGCTCGTACTTTCGCATTTTCCGCATACTTGTTGACCAGATACAGGGCTTTTTCTGGCTTGTATCACGTAGTAATGCGGTACCACACCGAAACAGTCAATTAAACCAGGTTGCGATTTATATTTTAGAGGATAACGCCGGTTATGTCTGGGTTAGCACTGGGGTTTGCCCCCATCTGGGTCGTACCTTCGCATTTTTCTTATACTTGTTGGCCAGGTCCTGGCTTTTTTCTGGTTTGGACCACGTAGTAATGTGGTACCACACTGAAACGGTCAATAAAAGCTTGTTCCGATTAGTATTTTAGAGCAAGACTCTGGTTATGTCTGGGTTAGTTCTGGTATTTGCAATCATCTGGATCATACTTTCGCAATATTCGCATACTCCTTGACCTCATCCTAGCCTTTTTCTGGTTTGGAACACGTAGTAATGCGGTACCACACCGATACAGTCAATTAAACCTGGTTTCGATTAATATTTAGGAGGTTAACGCCGGTTATGTCTCGGTTAGGTCTGGGATTTGCCCTCATCTGGCTCGTGCTTTCGCATTTTTCGCATACTTGTTCGCCAGATCCTGGGCATTTTCTGGCTTGCATCACGTAGTAATGCGGTACCACATCGAAACAGTCAATTAAACCTGATTGCGATTAATATTTTGGTGGATAACGCCGGTTATGTCTTGGTTAGCACTGGGATTTGCCCTCATCTGGCTCGTACTTTCGCATTTTTCGCATACTTGTTGGCCAGATCCTGGCCTTTTTCCGGTTTGGATCATGTAGTAATGTGGTACCACACCGAAACAGCCAATAAAAGCTTGTTCCGATTAGTATTTAAGAGGATAACGCCGGTTATGTCTGGGTTAGGTCTGGGATTTGCCCTCATCTGGCTCGTACTTTCGCAATTTTCGCATACTTGTTCGCCAGATCCTGGGCATTTTCTGGCTTGCATCACGTAGTAATGCGGTACCACATCGAAACAGTCAATTAAACCTGGTTGCGATTAATATTTTCGAGGATAACGCCGGTTATCTCTCGGTTAGGTCTGGGATTTGCCCTCATCTGGCTCGTACTTTCGCATTTTTCGCTTACTTGTTGGCCAGATCCTGGCCTTTTTCTGGTTTGGATCACGTAGTAATGCGGTACCACACCGAAACAGTCAATTAAACCTGGTTGCGATTAATATTTTCGTGGATAACGCCGGCTATATCTCGGTTAGGTCTGGGATTTGCCCTCATCTGGCTCGTACTTTCGCATTTTTCGCATACTTGATGGCCAGATCCTGGCCTTTTTCTGGTTTGGATCACGTAGTAATGCGGTACCACACCGAAACAGTCCATTAAACCTGGTTGCGATTAATATTTTGGTGGATAACGCCGGTTATGTCTTGGTTAGCACTGGGATTTGCCCTCATCTGCCTCGGTACTTTCGCATTTATCTTATAATTGTTGGCCAGGTCCTGGCTTTTTTCTGGTTTGGACCACGTAGTAATGTGGTACCACACTGAAACAGTCAATAAAAGCTTGTTCCGATTAGTATTTTAGAGGAAGACTCTGGTTATGTCTGGGTTAGTTCTGGTATTTGCAATCATCTGGCTCATACTATCGCGTTTTTCGCATACTTGTTGGCCAGATCCTGGCGTCATTCTGGTATGGATCCCGCACAAATGTGGTTCCACACCGAAACAGTCAATTAATCCTGGTTGCGATTAATAATTTAGAGGATAACGCCGGTTATGTCTCGGTTAGGTCTGGGATTTGCCTTCATCTGGCTCATACTTTCGCATTTTTCGCATACTTCTTGACCTCCTCCTGGCCTTTTTCAGGTTTGGAACACGTAGTAATGCGGTACCACACCGATACAGTCAATTAAACCTGGTTGCGATTAATATTTAAGAGGATAACGCCGGTTATCTCTCGGTTAGGTCTGGGATTTGCTTTTATCTGGCTCATACTTTCGCGTTTTCCGCATACTTGTTGGCCAGATCCTCGCCTTTTTCTGGCTTGCATCACGTAGTAATGCGGTACCACATCGAAACAGTCAATTAAACCTGGTTGCGATTAATATTTTCGAGGATAACGCCGGTTATATCTCGGTTAGGTCTGGGATTTGCCCTCATCTGGCTCGTACTTTCGCATTTTTCTTATACTTGTTGGCCAGGTCCTGGCTTTTTTCTGACTTGGACCACGTAGTAATGTGGTACCACACTGAAACAGTCAATAAAAGCTTTTTCCGATTAATATTTTAGAGGATAACGCTGGTTATGACAGGGTTAGTCATGGTATTTGCAATCGTCTGGCTCATACTTTCGCGTTTTTCGCATACTTGTTGGCCAGATCCTGGGCTTTTTCCGGTTTGGATCACGTAGTAATGCGGTACCACACCGAAACAGTCAATTAAACCAGGTTGCGATTTATATTTTAGAGGATAACGCCGGTTATGTCTGGGTTAGCACTGGGGTTTGCCCCCATCTGGGTCGTACCTTCGCATTTTTCTTATACTTGTTGGCCAGGTCCTGGCTTTTTTCTGGTTTGGACCACGTAGTAATGTGGTACCACACTGAAACGGTCAATAAAAGCTTGTTCCGATTAGTATTTTAGAGCAAGACTCTGGTTATGTCTGGGTTAGTTCTGGTATTTGCAATCATCTGGATCATACTTTCGCAATATTCGCATACTCCTTGACCTCATCCTAGCCTTTTTCTGGTTTGGAACACGTAGTAATGCGGTACCACACCGATACAGTCAATTAAACCTGGTTTCGATTAATATTTAGGAGGTTAACGCCGGTTATGTCTCGGTTAGGTCTGGGATTTGCCCTCATCTGGCTCGTGCTTTCGCATTTTTCGCATACTTGTTCGCCAGATCCTGGGCATTTTCTGGCTTGCATCACGTAGTAATGCGGTACCACATCGAAACAGTCAATTAAACCTGATTGCGATTAATATTTTGGTGGATAACGCCGGTTATGTCTTGGTTAGCACTGGGATTTGCCCTCATCTGGCTCGTACTTTCGCATTTTTCGCATACTTGTTGGCCAGATCCTGGCCTTTTTCCGGTTTGGATCATGTAGTAATGTGGTACCACACCGAAACAGCCAATAAAAGCTTGTTCCGATTAGTATTTAAGAGGATAACGCCGGTTATGTCTCGGTTAGGTCTGGGATTTGCCCTCATCTGGCTCGTACTTTCGCAATTTTCGCATACTTGTTCGCCAGATCCTGGGCATTTTCTGGCTTGCATCACGTAGTAATGCGGTACCACATCGAAACAGTCAATTAAACCTGGTTGCGATTAATATTTTCGAGGATAACGCCGGTTATCTCTCGGTTAGGTCTGGGATTTGCCCTCATCTGGCTCGTACTTTCGCATTTTTCGCTTACTTGTTGGCCAGATCCTGGCCTTTTTCTGGTTTGGATCACGTAGTAATGCGGTACCACACCGAAACAGTCAATTAAACCTGGTTGCGATTAATATTTTCGTGGATAACGCCGGCTATATCTCGGTTAGGTCTGGGATTTGCCCTCATCTGGCTCGTACTTTCGCATTTTTCGCATACTTGATGGCCAGATCCTGGCCTTTTTCTGGTTTGGATCACGTAGTAATGCGGTACCACACCGAAACAGTCCATTAAACCTGGTTGCGATTAATATTTTGGTGGATAACGCCGGTTATGTCTTGGTTAGCACTGGGATTTGCCCTCATCTGCCTCGGTACTTTCGCATTTATCTTATAATTGTTGGCCAGGTCCTGGCTTTTTTCTGGTTTGGACCACGTAGTAATGTGGTACCACACTGAAACAGTCAATAAAAGCTTGTTCCGATTAGTATTTTAGAGGAAGACTCTGGTTATGTCTGGGTTAGTTCTGGTATTTGCAATCATCTGGCTCATACTATCGCGTTTTTCGCATACTTGTTGGCCAGATCCTGGCGTCATTCTGGTATGGATCCCGCACAAATGTGGTTCCACACCGAAACAGTCAATTAATCCTGGTTGCGATTAATAATTTAGAGGATAACGCCGGTTATGTCTCGGTTAGGTCTGGGATTTGCCTTCATCTGGCTCATACTTTCGCATTTTTCGCATACTTGTTGGCCAGATCCTGGGCTTTCTCTGGTTTGGATCACGTAGTAATGCGGTACCACACCGAAACAGTCAATTAAACCTGGTTGCGATTAATAATTTAGAGGATAACGCCGGTTATGTCTCGGCTAGGTCTGGGATTTGCCCCCATCTGACTCGTACTTTCGCATTTTTCGCATACTTGTAGGCCAGATCCTGGCCTTTTGCTGGTTTGGATCACGTAGTAATGCGGTACCACACCGAAGCAGTCAATTAAACCTGGTTGCGATTAATATTTTGGTGGATCACGCCGGTTATGTCTCGGTTAGGTCTGGGATTTGCCCCATCTGGCTCGTACTTTCGTATTTTTCGCATACTTGTAGGCCAGATCCTGGCCTTTTGCTGGTTTGGATCAGGTAGTAATGCGGTACCACACCGAAGCAGTCAATTAAACCTGGTTGCGATTAATATTTTGGTGGATCACGCCAGTTATGTCTCGGTTAGGTCTGGGATTTGCACACATCTGGCTCGTACTTTCGCATTTTCCACATACTTGTTGGCCAGATCATGGCCTCTGTCTGGTATGGATCCCGCACTAATGTGGTTCCACACCGAAACAGTCAATTAAACCTGGTTGCGATTAATATTTTCGAGGATAACGCCGGTTATGACTCGGTTAGGTCTGGGATTTGCCCTCATCTGGCTTGTACTTTCGCATTCTCCGCATACTTGTTGGCCAGATACAGGGCTTTTTCTGGCTTGTATCACGTAGTAATGCGGCACCACACCGAAACAGTCAATTAAACCAGGTTGCGATTAATATTTTAGAGGATAACGCCGGCTATGTCTGGGTTAGGTCTGGGGTTTGCCCTCATCAGGTTCGTACCTTCGCATTTTTCGCATACTTGTTGGCAAGATCCTGCGCTTTTTCTGGTTTGGATCACGTAGTGATGTGGTACCACACCGAAACAGTCAATAAAAGCTTGTTCCGATTAGTATTTTAGAGGATAACGCTGGTTATGACTGGGTTAGTCATGGTATTTGCAATCGTCTGGCTCATACTTTCGCGTTTTTCGCATACTTGTTGGCCAGATCCTGGGCTTTTTCTGGTTTGGATCACGTAGTAATGCGGTACCACACCGAAACAGTCAATTAAACCTGGTTGCGATTAATATTTAACAGGATAACGCCGGTTATGTCTCGGTTAGGTCTGGGATACGCCCGCATCTGGCTCGTACTTTCGCATTTTCCGCATACTTGTTGGCCAGATCCTGGCCTCTTTCTGGTTTGGATCCCGCACTAATGTGGTTCCACACCGAAACAGTCAATTAAACCTGGTTGGCGTTAATATTTTGGAGGATAACGACGGTTATGTCTTGGTTAGCACTGGGATTTGCCCTCATCTGGCTCGTACTTTCGCATTTTTCTCATAGTTGTTGGCCAGATCCTGGCCTTTTTCTGGTTTAGAACTCGTAGTAATGCGGTACCACACCGAAACAGTCAATTAACAGTGGTTGCGATTAATATTTTAGAGGATAACGCCGGTTATGTCTGGGTTAGGTGTTTGCCTTCATCTGTCTCATACTTTGGCATTTTTCGCATACTTGTTGGCCAGATCCTCGCCTTTTTCAGGTTTGGATCACGCAGTAGTGCGGTACCACACCGAAACAGTCAATTAAACCTGGTTGCGATTAATATTTAAGAGGATAACGCCAGTTATGTCTCGGCTATGTCTGGGATTTGCCCCCATCTGGCTCGTACTTTCGCATTTTTCGCATACTTGTTGGCCAGGTACAGGGCTCTTTCTGGCTTGTATCACGCAGTAATGCGGTACCACACCGAAACAGTTAATTAAACCAGGTTGCGATTAATATTTTAGAGGATAACGCCGATTATGTCACGGTTAGGTCTGGGATACGCCCGCATCTGGCTCCTACTTTCGCATTTTCCGCATACTTGTTGGCCAGATACAGGGCTTTTTCTGGCTTGTATCACGTAGTAATAGGGTACCACACCGAAACAGTCGATTAAACCAGGTTGCGATTAATATTTTAGAGGATAACGCCCGTTATGTCTGGGTTAGGTCTGGGGTTTGCCCTCATCAGGTTCGTACCTTCGCATTTTTCGCATACTTGTTGGCCAGGTCCTGGCTTTTTTCTGGTTTGGACCACGTAGTAATGTGGTACCACACTAAAACAGTCAATAAAAGCTTGTTCCGATTAGTATTTTAGAGGAAGACTCTGGTTATGTCTGGGTTAGTTCTGGTATTTGCAATCATCTGGCTCATACTATCGCGTTTTTCGCATACTTGTTGGCCAGATCCTGGCGTCATTCTGGTATGGATCCCGCACAAATGTGGTTCCACACCGAAACAGTCAATTAATCCTGGTTGCGATTAATAATTTAGAGGATAACGCCGGTTATGTCTCGGTTAGGTCTGGGATTTGCCTTCATCTGGCTTGTACTTTCGCATCTTCCGCATACTTGTTGGCCAGATACAGGGCTTTTTCTGGCTTGTGTCACGTAGTAATGCGGTACCACACCGAAACAGTCAATTAAACCAGGTTGCGATTAATATTTTAGAGGATAACGCCCGTTATGTCTGGGTTAGTTCTGGGGTTTGCCCTCATCAGGTTCGTACCTTCGCATTTTTCGCACACTTGTTGGCCAGGTCCTGGCTTTTTTCTGGTTTGGACCACGTAGTAATGTGGTACCACACTGAAACAGTCAATAAAAGCTTGTTCCGATAAGTATTTTAGAGGAAGACTCTGGTTATGGCTGGGTTAGTTCTGGTATTTGCAATCATCTGGCTCATACTTTCGCATTTTTCGCATACTTGTTGGCCAGATCCTGGGCTTTCTCTGGTTTGGATCACGTAGTAATGCGGTACCACACCGAAACAGTCAATTAAACCTGGTTGCGATTAATAATTTAGAGGATAACGCCGGTTATGTCTCGGCTAGGTCTGGGATTTGCCCCCATCTGACTCGTACTTTCGCATTTTTCGCATACTTGTAGGCCAGATCCTGGCCTTTTGCTGGTTTGGATCACGTAGTAATGCGGTACCACACCGAAGCAGTCAATTAAACCTGGTTGCGATTAATATTTTGGTGGATCACGCCGGTTATGTCTCGGTTAGGTCTGGGATTTGCCCCATCTGGCTCGTACTTTCGTATTTTTCGCATACTTGTAGGCCAGATCCTGGCCTTTTGCTGGTTTGGATCAGGTAGTAATGCGGTACCACACCGAAGCAGTCAATTAAACCTGGTTGCGATTAATATTTTGGTGGATCACGCCGGCTATGTCTCGGTTAGGTCTGGGATTTGCACACATCTGGCTCGTACTTTCGCATTTTCCACATACTTGTTGGCCAGATCATGGCCTCTGTCTGGTATGGATCCCGCACTAATGTGGTTCCACACCGAAACAGTCAATTAAACCTGGTTGCGATTAATATTTTCGAGGATAACGCCGGTTATGACTCGGTTAGGTCTGGGATTTGCCCTCATCTGGCTTGTACTTTCGCATTCTCCGCATACTTGTTGGCCAGATACAGGGCTTTTTCTGGCTTGTATCACGTAGTAATGCGGCACCACACCGAAACAGTCAATTAAACCAGGTTGCGATTAATATTTTAGAGGATAACGCCGGCTATGTCTGGGTTAGGTCTGGGGTTTGCCCTCATCAGGTTCGTACCTTCGCATTTTTCGCATACTTGTTGGCAAGATCCTGCGCTTTTTCTGGTTTGGATCACGTAGTAATGTGGTACCACACCGAAACAGTCAATAAAAGCTTGTTCCGATTAGTATTTTAGAGGATAACGCTGGTTATGACTGGGTTAGTCATGGTATTTGCAATCGTCTGGCTCATACTTTCGCGTTTTTCGCATACTTGTTGGCCAGATCCTGGGCTTTTTCTGGTTTGGATCACGTAGTAATGCGGTACCACACCGAAACAGTCAATTAAACCTGGTTGCGATTAACATTTAACAGGATAACGCCGGTTATGTCTCGGTTAGGTCTGGGATACGCCCGCATCTGGCTCGTACTTTCGCATTTTCCGCATACTTGTTGGCCAGATCCTGGCCTCTTTCTGGTTTGGATCCCGCACTAATGTGGTTCCACACCGAAACAGTCAATTAAACCTGGTTGGCGTTAATATTTTGGAGGATAACGACGGTTATGTCTTGGTTAGCACTGGGATTTGCCCTCATCTGGCTCGTACTTTCGCATTTTTCTCATACTTGTTGGCCAGATCCTGGCCTTTTTCTGGTTTAGAACACGTAGTAATGCGGTACCACACCGAAACAGTCAATTAACAGTGGTTGCGATTAATATTTTAGAGGATAACGCCGGTTATGTCTGGGTTAGGTGTTTGCCTTCATCTGTCTCATACTTTGGCATTTTTCGCATACTTGTTGGCCAGATCCTCGCGTTTTTCAGGTTTGGATCACGCAGTAGTGCGGTACCACACCGAAACAGTCAATTAAACCTGGTTGCGATTAATATTTAAGAGGATAACGCCAGTTATGTCTCGGCTATGTCTGGGATTTGCCCCCATCTGGCTCGTACTTTCGCATTTTTCGCATACTTGTTGGCCAGGTACAGGGCTCTTTCTGGCTTGTATAACGTAGTATTGCGGTACCACACCGAAATAGTCAATGAAACCTGGTTGCGAGTAATATTTTAGAGGATAACGCCGGTTATGTCTGGGTTAGGTTTGGGGTTTGCCCTCATCTGGCCCGTACCTTCGCATTTTTCGCATACTTGTTGGCAAGATCCTGGGCTTTTTCTGGTTTGGATCACGTAGTAATGCTGTACCACACCGAAGCAGTCAATTAAACCTGGTTGCGATTAATATTTTCGAGGATAACGCCGGTTATGTCTGGGTTGGTCATGGTATTTGCAATCATCTGGCTCATACTTTCTCGTTTTTCGCATACGTGTTGGCCAGATCCTGGCCTCATTCTGGTTTGGATCCCGCACTAATGTGGTTCCACACCGAAACAGTCAATTGAACCTGGTTGGGATTAATATTTTAGAGGATAACGCCGGTTATGGCTTGGTTAGCACTGGGATTTGCCCTCATCTGGCTCGTACTTTCGCATTTTTCTTATACTTGTTGGCCAGCTCCTGGCTTTTTTCTGGCTTGTATCACGTAGTAATGCGGTACCACACCGAAACAGTCAATTAAACCAGGTTGCGATTAATATTTTAGAGGATAACGCCGGTTATGTCTCGGTTAGGTCTAAGATACGCCAGCATCTGGCTCGTACTTTCGCATTTTTCGCATACTTGATGGCCAGATCCTGGCCTCTTTCTGGTTTGGATCCCGCACTAATGTGGTACCACACTGAAACAGTCAATTAAGCCTGGTTCCGATTAATATTTTAGAGGATAACGCCGGTTATGTCTCGGTCAGGTCTCGTAATTGCCCTCATATAGCTCGTACTTTCACATTTTTCGCATACTTGTTGGCCAGATCCTCGCCTTTTTCTGGTTTGGATCACGCAGTAATGCGGTACCACACCGAAATAGTCAATGAAACCTGGTTGCGAGTAATATTTTAGAGGATAACGCCGGTTATGTCTGGGTTAGGTCTGGGGTTTGCCCTCATCTGGCCCGTACCTTCGCATTTTTCGCATACTTTTTGGCAGGATCCTGGGCTTTTTCTGGTTTGGATCACGTAGTAATGCTGTACCACACCGAAGCAGTCAATTAAACCTGGTTGCGATTAATATTTTCGAGGATAACGCCGGTTATGTCAGGGTTAGGTCCGGTATTTGCCCTGATCTGGCTCGTACTTTCGAATTTTTCGCATACTTCTTGACCTCATCCTGGCCTCTTTCAGGTTTGGAACACGTAGTAATGCGGTACCACACCGATACAGTCAATTAAACCTGGTTGCGATTAATATTTAAGAGGATAACGACGGTTATGTCTCGGTTAGGTCTGGGATTTGCCCTCATCTGGCTCGTACTTTCGCATTTTTCGCATACTTGTTCGCCAGATCCTGGGCATTTTCTGGCTTGCATCACGTAGTAATGCGGTACCACATCGAAACAGTCAATTAAACCTGGTTGCGATTAATATTTTCGTGGATAACGACGGTTATGTCTCGGTTAGGTCTGGGATTTGCCCTCATCTGGCTCGTACTTTCGCATTTTTCGCATACTTGTTGGCCAGATCCAGCCCTTTTTTTGGCTTGGCCCACGTAGTAATGTAGTGCCACACTGAAACAGACAATTAAACCTGGTTCCGATTAATATTTTAGAGGATAACGTCGGTTATGTCAGAGTTAGTTCAGCTATGTGCAATCATCTGGCTCATACTTTCGCGTTTTTCGCATACTTGTTGGCCAGATACTCGCCTTTTTCTGGTTTGGATCACGTAGTAATGCGGTACCATACCGAAACAGTCAATTAAACCTGGTTGCGATTAATATTTTAGAGGATAACGCCGGTTATGTCTGGGTTAGGTGTGAGATTTGCCCTCATCTGGCTCGTACTTTCGCAATTTTCGCATACTTGTTGGCCAGATCGTGGCCTTTTTCTGGTTTGGAACACGTAGTAATGCGGTACCACACTGAAAGAGTCAATTAAACCTGGTTGTGATTAATATTTAAGAGGATAACGCCGGCTATGTCTGGGTTAGGCCTGGTATATGCCCTCATCTGGCTCGTACTTTCGCATTTTCCGCATACTTGTTGGCCAGATACAGGGCTTTTTCTGGCTTGTATCACGTAGTAATGCGGTACCACACCGAAACAGTCAATTAAACCTGGTTGCGATTAATACTTTAGAGGATAACGCCGGTTATGTCTGGGTTAGTTCTGGGGTTTGCCCTTATCTGGTTCGTACCTTCGCAGTTTTCGCATACTTGTTGGCAATATCCGGGGCTTTTTCTGGTTTGGATCACATAGTAATGCGGTACCACACCGAAACAGACAATTAAGCCTGGGTGCGATTAATATTTAAGAGGAAAACGCCGGTTATGTCTTAGTTAGCACTGGGATTTGCCCTCATCTGGCTCGTACTTTCGCAATTTTCTTATACTTGTTGGCCAGGTCCTGGGCTTTTTCTGGTTTGGATCACGTAGTAATGTGGTACCACACTGAAACAGTCAATAAAAGCTTGTTCCGATTAGTATTTTAGAGGAAAACTCTGGTTATGTCAGGGTTAGTTCTGGTATATGCAATCATCTGGCTCATACTTTCGCGTTTTTCGCATACTTGTTGGCCAGATCCAGCGCTCTTTCAGGTTTGTGTCACGTAGTAAGGAGGTACCACACTGAAACAGTCAATAAAAGCTTGTCCCGATTAGTATTTTAGAGGATAATGCTGGTTATGACTGGGTTAGTCATGGTATTTGCAATCATCTGGCTCATACTTTCGCGTTTTTCGCATACTAGTTGGCCAGATCCTGGCCTCTTTCTGGTTTGGATCCCGCACTAATGTGGTTCCACACCGAAACAGTAAATTAAACCTGGTTGCGATTAATATTTAAGAGGATAACGCCGGTTATGTCTCGGTTAGGTCTGGGATTTGCCCTCATCTGGCTCGTACTTTCGCAATTTTCGCATACTTGTTCGCCAGATCCTGGGCATTTTCTGGCTTGCATCACGTAGTAATGCGGTACCACATCGAAACAGTCAATTAAACCTGGTTGCGATTAATATTTTCGTGGATAACGCCGGTTATGTCTCGGTTAGGTCTGGGATTTGCCCTCATCTGGCTCGTACCTTCGCATTTTTCTTATACTTGTTAGCCAGGTCCTGGCTTTTTTCTGATTTGGATCACTTAGTAATGCGGTACCACACCGAAGCAGTCAATTAAACTTGGTTGCGATTAATATTTTGGTGGATCACGCCGGTTATGTCTCGGTTAGGTCTGGGACTTGCGCCCATCTGGCTCGTACTTTCGCATTTTTCGCATACTTGTAGGCCAGATCCTGGCCTTTTTCTGGTTTGGATCACGTAGTAATGCGGTGCCACACCGAAGCAGTCAATTAAACCTGGTTGCGATTAATATTTTGGTGGATCACGCCGGTTATGTCTTTGTTAGCACTGGGATTTGCCCTCATCTGGATCGTACTTTCGCATTTTTCTGTTACTTGTTGGCCAGGTCCTGGCTTTTTTCTGACTTGTACCACGTAGCAATGTGGTACCACACCGAAACAGTCAATTAAACCTGGTTGCGATTAATATTTAACAGGATAACGCCGGTTATGTCTCGGTTAGGTCTGGGATTTGCACTCATCTGGCTCGTACTTTCGCATTTTCCACATACTTGTTGGCCAGATCATGGCCTCTGTCTGGTATGGATCCCGCACTAATGTGGTTCCACACCGAAACAGTCAATTAAACCTGGTTGCGATTAATATTTTAGAGGATAACGCCGGTTATGTCTGGGCTAGGTCTGAGGTTTGCCCTCATCTGGCTCGTGCCTTCGCATTTTTCGCATACTTGTTGGCAAGATCCTGGGCTTTTTCTGGTTTGGATCACGTAGTAATGCTGTACCACACCGAAGCAGTCAATTAAACCTGGTTGCGATTAATATTTTCGAGGATAACGCCGGTTATGTCTGGGTTGGTCATGGTATTTGCAATCATCTGGCTCATACTTTCTCGTTTTTCGCATACGTGTTGGCCAGATCCTGGCCTCATTCTGGTTTGGATCCCGCACTAATGTGGTTCCACACCGAAACAGTCAATTGAACCCGGTTGGGATTAATATTTTAGAGGATAACGCCGGTTATGGCTTGGTTAGCACTGGGATTTGCCCTCATCTGGCTCGTACTTTCGCATTTTTCTTATACTTGTTGGCCAGCTCCTGGCTTTTTTCTGGCTTGTATCACGTAGTAATGCGGTACCACACCGAAACAGTCAATTAAACCAGGTTGCGATTAATATTTTAGAGGATAACGCCGGTTATGTCTCGGTTAGGTCTAAGATACGCCAGCATCTGGCTCGTACTTTCGCATTTTTCTGTTACTTGTTGGCCAGGTCCTGGCTTTTTTCTGACTTGTACCACGTCGCAATGTGGTACCACACCGAAACAGTCAATTAAACCTGGTTGCGATTAATATTTAACAGGATAACGCCGGTTATGTCTCGGTTAGGTCTGGGATTTGCACTCATCTGGCTCGTACTTTCGCATTTTCCACATACTTGTTGGCCAGATCATGGCCTCTGTCTGGTATGGATCCCGCACTAATGTGGTTCCACACCGAAACAGTCAATTAAACCTGGTTGCGATTAATATTTTCGAGGATAACGCCGGTTATGTCTGGGTTGGTCATGGTATTTGCAATCATCTGGCTCATACTTTCTCGTTTTTCGCATACGTGTTGGCCAGATCCTGGCCTCATTCTGGTTTGGATCCCGCACTAATGTGGTTCCACACCGAAACAGTCAATTGAACCCGGTTGGGATTAATATTTTAGAGGATAACGCCGGTTATGGCTTGGTTAGCACTGGGATTTGCCCTCATCTGGCTCGTACTTTCGCATTTTTCTTATACTTGTTGGCCAGCTCCTGGCTTTTTTCTGGCTTGTATCACGTAGTAATGCGGTACCACACCGAAACAGTCAATTAAACCAGGTTGCGATTAATATTTTAGAGGATAACGCCGGTTATGTCTCGGTTAGGTCTAAGATACGCCAGCATCTGGCTCGTACTTTCGCATTTTTCGCATACTTGATGGCCAGATCCTGGCCTCTTTCTGGTTTGGATCCCGCACTAATGTGGTACCACACTGAAACAGTCAATTAAGCCTGGTTCCGATTAATATTTTAGAGGATAACGCCGGTTATGTCTCGGTCAGGTCTCGTAATTGCCCTCATATAGCTCGTACTTTCACATTTTTCGCATACTTGTTGGCCAGATCCTCGCCTTTTTCTGGTTTGGATCACGCAGTAATGCGGTACCACACCGAAATAGTCAATGAAACCTGGTTGCGAGTAATATTTTAGAGGATAACGCCGGTTATGTCTGGGTTAGGTCTGGGGTTTGCCCTCATCTGGCCCGTACCTTCGCATTTTTCGCATACTTGTTGGCAGGATCCTGGGCTTTTTCTGGTTTGGATCACGTAGTAATGCTGTACCACACCGAAGCAGTCAATTAAACCTGGTTGCGATTAATATTTTCGAGGATAACGCCGGTTATGTCAGGGTTAGGTCCGGTATTTGCCCTGATCTGGCTCGTACTTTCGAATTTTTCGCATACTTCTTGACCTCATCCTGGCCTCTTTCAGGTTTGGAACACGTAGTAATGCGGTACCACACCGATACAGTCAATTAAACCTGGTTGCGATTAATATTTAAGAGGATAACGACGGTTATGTCTCGGTTAGGTCTGGGATTTGCCCTCATCTGGCTCGTACTTTCGCATTTTTCGCATACTTGTTCGCCAGATCCTGGGCATTTTCTGGCTTGCATCACGTAGTAATGCGGTACCACATCGAAACAGTCAATTAAACCTGGTTGCGATTAATATTTTCGTGGATAACGACGGTTATGTCTCGGTTAGGTCTGGGATTTGCCCTCATCTGGCTCGTACTTTCGCATTTTTCGCATACTTGTTGGCCAGATCCAGCCCTTTTTTTGGCTTGGCCCACGTAGTAATGTAGTGCCACACTGAAACAGACAATTAAACCTGGTTCCGATTAATATTTTAGAGGATAACGTCGGTTATGTCAGGGTTAGTTCAGCTATGTGCAATCATCTGGCTCATACTTTCGCGTTTTTCGCATACTTGTTGGCCAGATACAGGGCTTTTTCTGGCTTGTATCACGTAGTAATGCGGTACCACACCGAAACAGTCAATTAAACCTGGTTGCGATTAATACTTTAGAGGATAACGCCGGTTATGTCTGGGTTAGTTCTGGGGTTTGCCCTTATCTGGTTCGTACCTTCGCAGTTTTCGCATACTTGTTGGCAATATCCTGGGCTTTTTCTGGTTTGGATCACATAGTAATGCGGTACCACACCGAAACAGACAATTAAGCCTGGTTGCGATTAATATTTAAGAGGAAAACGCCGGTTATGTCTTAGTTAGCACTGGGATTTGCCCTCATCTGGCTCGTACTTTCGCAATTTTCTTATACTTGTTGGCCAGGTCCTGGGCTTTTTCTGGTTTGGATCACGTAGTAATGTGGTACCACACTGAAACAGTCAATAAAAGCTTGTTCCGATTAGTATTTTAGAGGAAAACTCTGGTTATGTCAGGGTTAGTTCTGGTATATGCAATCATCTGGCTCATACTTTCGCGTTTTTCGCATACTTGTTGGCCAGATCCAGCGCTCTTTCAGGTTTGTGTCACGTAGTAAGGAGGTACCACACTGAAACAGTCAATAAAAGCTTGTCCCGATTAGTATTTTAGAGGATAATGCTGGTTATGACTGGGTTAGTCATGGTATTTGCAATCATCTGGCTCATACTTTCGCGTTTTTCGCATACTAGTTGGCCAGATCCTGGCCTCTTTCTGGTTTGGATCCCGCACTAATGTGGTTCCACACCGAAACAGTCAATTAAACCTGGTTGCGATTAATATTTAAGAGGATAACGCCGGTTATGTCTCGGTTAGGTCTGGGATTTGCCCTCATCTGGCTCGTACTTTCGCAATTTTCGCATACTTGTTCGCCAGATCCTGGGCATTTTCTGGCTTGCATCACGTAGTAATGCGGTACCACATCGAAACAGTCAATTAAACCTGGTTGCGATTAATATTTTCGTGGATAACGCCGGTTATGTCTCGGTTAGGTCTGGGATTTGCCCTCATCTGGCTCGTACCTTCGCATTTTTCTTATACTTGTTAGCCAGGTCCTGGCTTTTTTCTGATTTGGATCACGTAGTAATGCGGTACCACACCGAAGCAGTCAATTAAACTTGGTTGCGATTAATATTTTGGTGGATCACGCCGGTTATGTCTCGGTTAGGTCTGGGACTTGCGCCCATCTGGCTCGTACTTTCGCATTTTTCGCATACTTGTAGGCCAGATCCTGGCCTTTTTCTGGTTTGGATCACGTAGTAATGCGGTGCCACACCGAAGCAGTCAATTAAACCTGGTTGCGATTAATATTTTGGTGGATCACGCCGGTTATGTCTTTGTTAGCACTGGGATTTGCCCTCATCTGGATCGTACTTTCGCATTTTTCTGTTAGTTGTTGGCCAGGTCCTGGCTTTTTTCTGACTTGTACCACGTAGCAATGTGGTACCACACCGAAACAGTCAATTAAACCTGGTTGCGATTAATATTTAACAGGATAACGCCGGTTATGTCTCGGTTAGGTCTGGGATTTGCACTCATCTGGCTCGTACTTTCGCATTTTCCACATACTTGTTGGCCAGATCATGGCCTCTGTCTGGTATGGATCCCGCACTAATGTGGTTCCACACCGAAACAGTCAATTAAACCTGGTTGCGATTAATATTTTAGAGGATAACGCCGGTTATGTCTGGGCTAGGTCTGAGGTTTGCCCTCATCTGGCTCGTGCCTTCGCATTTTTCGCATACTTGTTGGCAAGATCCTGGGCTTTTTCTGGTTTGGATCACGTAGTAATGCGGTACCACACCGAGGCAGTCAATTGAACCTGGTTGCGATTAATATTTTCGAGGATAACGCCGGTTACGTCTGGGTTAGGTCTGGGATTTGCCCTCATCTGGCTCGTACTTTCGCATTTTTCGCTTACTTGTTGGCCAGATACAGGGCTTTTTCTGGCTTGTATCACGTAGTAATGCGGTACCACACCGAAACAGTCAATTAAACCTGGTTGCGATTAATATTTTAGAGGGTAACGCCGGTTATGTCTCGGTTAGGTCTGGGATTTGCCCCCATCTGGCTCGTACTTTCGCATTTTTCGCCAACTTGTTGGCCAGATACTCGCCTTTTTCTGGTTTGGATCACGTTGTAATGCGGCACCATACCGAAACAGTCAATTAAACCTGGTTGCGATTAATATTTAAGAGGAAAACGCCGGTTATGTCTTAGTTAGCACTGGGATTTGCCCTCATCTGGCTTGTACTTTCGCATTTTTCTTATACTTGTTGGCCAGGTCCTGGGCTTTTTCTGGTTTGGATCACGTAGTAATGTGGTTCCACACCGAAACAGTCAATTAAACCTGGTTGCGATTAATATTTAAGAGGATAACGCCGGTTATGTGTCGGTTAGGTCTGGGATTTGCCCTCATCTGGCTCGTACTTTCGCAATTTTCGCATACTTGTTCGCCAGATCCTGGGCATTTTCTGGCTTGCATCACGTAGTAATGCGGTACCACATCGAAACAGTCAATTAAACCTGGTTGCGATTAATATTTTCGTGGATAACGCCGGTTATGTCTCGGTTAGGTCTGGGATTTGCCCTCATCTGGGTCGTACCTTCGCATTTTTCTTATAGTTGTTGGCCAGGTCCTGGCTTTTTTCTGATTTGGACCACGTAGTAATGTGGTACCATACTGAAACAGTCAATAAAAGCTTGTTCCGATTAGTATTTTAGAGGAAGACTCTGGTTATGTCTGGGTTAGTTCTGGTATTTGCAATCATCTGGCTCATACTTTCGCATTTTTCGCATACTTGTTGGCCAGATCCTGGGCTTTCTCTGGTTTGGATCACGTAGTAATGCGGTACCACACCGAAACAGTCAATTAAACCTGGTTGCGATTAATAATTTAGAGGATAACGCCGGTTATGACTCGGTTAGGTCTGGGATTTGCCCCCATCTGACTCGTACTTTCGCATTTTTCGCATACTTGTAGGCCAGATCCTGGCCTTTTTCTGGTTTGGATCACGTAGTAATGCGGTACCACACCGAAGCAGTCAATTAAACCTGGTTGCGATTAATATTTTGGTGGATCACGCCGGTTATGTCTCGGTTAGGTCTGGGATTTGCCCCCATCTGGCTCGTACTTTCGCATTTTTCGCATAGTTGTTGGCCAGATCCTGGCCTTTTTCTGGTTTGGATCACGTAGTAATGCGGTACCACACCGAAGCAGTCAATTAAACCTGGTTGCGATTAATATTTTGGTGGATCACGCCGGTTATGTCTTTGTTAGCACTGGGATTTGCCCTCATCTGGATCGTACTTTCGCATTTTTCTGATACTTGTTGGGCAGGTCCTGGCTTTTTTCTGACTTGTACCACGTTGCAATGTGGTACCACACCGAAACAGTCAATTAAACCTGGTTGCGATTAATATTTAACAGGATAACGCCGGTTATGTCTCGGTTAGGTCTGGGATTTGCACTCATCTGGCTCGTACTTTCGCATTTTCCGCATACTTGTTGGCCAGATCATGGCCTCTGTCTGGTATGGATCCCGCACTAATGTGGTTCCACATCGAAACAGTCAATTAAACCTGGTTGCGATTAATATTTTCGAGGATAACGCCGGTTATGTCTCGGTTAGGTCTGGGATTTGCCCTCATCTGGCTTGTACTTTCGCATTTTCCGCATACTTGTTGGCAAGATCCTGCGCTTTTTCTGGTTTGGATCACGTAGTAATGCGGTACCACACCGAAACAGTCAATAAAAGCTTGTTCGGATTAGTATTTTAGAGGATAACGCTGGTTATGACTGGGTTAGTCATGGTATTTGCAATCGTCTGGCTCATACTTTCGCGTTTTTCGCATACTTGTTGGCCAGATCCTGGGCTTTTTCTGGTTTGGATCACGTAGTAATGCGGTACCACACTGAAACAGTCAATTAAACCTGGTTGTGATTAATATTTAAGAGGATAACGCCGGTTATGTCTGGGTTAGGCCTGGTATATGCCCTCATCTGGCTCGTACTTTCGCATTTTCCGCATACTTGTTGGCCAGATGCGGGGCTTTTTCTGGCTTGTATCACGTAGTAATGCGGTACCACACCGAAACAGTCAATTAAACCAGGTTGCGATTAATACTTTAGAGGATAACGCCGGTTATGTCTGGGTTAGGTCTGGGGTTTGCCCTTATCTGGCTCGTACCTTCGCAGTTTTCGCATACTTGTTGGCAAGATCCTGGGCTTTTTCTGGTTGGGATCACATAGTAATGCGGTACCACTCCGAAACAGACAATTAAGCCTGGTTGCGATTAATATTTTAGAGGATAACGCCGGTTATGTCTCGGTTAGGTCTGGGATTTGCCCCCATCTGGCTCGTACTTTCGCATTTTTCGCATACTTGTTGGCCAGATCCTGGCCTTTTTTTGGCTTGGCCCACGTAGTAATGTAGTGCCACACTGAAACAGACAATTAAACCTGGTTCCGATTAATATTTTAGAGGATAACGTCGGTTATGTCGGGGTTAGGTCTGGTATTTGCCCTCATCTGGCTCGTACGTTCGCATTTTTCGCTTACTTCTTGGCCAGATCCTGGCCTCTTTCTGGTTTGGACCACGTAGTAATGTGGTACCACACTGAAACAGTCAATTAAGCCTGGTTCCGATTAATATTTTAGAGGATAACGCCGGTTATGTCTCGGTCAGGTCTCGTAATTGCCCTCATCTAGCTCGTACTTTCACATTTTTCGCATACTTATTGGTCAGATCCTCGCCTTTTTCTGGTTTGGATCACGTAGCAATGTGGTACCACACCGAAACAGTCAATTAAACCTGGTTGCGATTAATATTTAACAGGATAACGCCGGTTATGTCTCGGTTAGGTCTGGGATTTGCACTCATCTGGCTCGTACTTTCGCATTTTCCGCATACTTGTTGGCCAGATCCCGGGCTTTCTCTGGTTTGGATCACGTAGTAATGCGGTACCACACCGAAACAGTCAATTAAACCTGGTTGCGATTAATAATTTAGAGGATAACGCCGGTTATGACTCGGTTAGGTCTGGGATTTTCCCCCATCTGACTCGTACTTTCGCTTTTTTCGCATACTTGTAGGCCAGATCCTGGCCTTTTTCTGGTTTGGATCACGTAGTAATGCGGTACCACACCGAAGCAGTCAATTAAACCTGGTTGCGATTAATATTTTGGTGGATCACGCCGGTTATGTCTTTGTTAGCACTGGGATTTGCCCTCATCTGGATCGTACTTTCGCATTTTTCTGATACTTGTTGGCCAGGTCCTGGCTTTTTTCTGACTTGTACCACGTAGCAATGTGGTACCACACCGAAACAGTCAATTAAACCTGGTTGCGATTAATATTTAACAGGATAACGCCGGTTATGTCTCGGTTAGGTCTGGGATTTGCACTCATCTGGCTCGTACTTTCGCATTTTCCGCATACTTGTTGGCCAGATACAGGGCTTTTTCTGGCTTGTATCACGTATTAATGCGGCACCACACCGAAACAGTCAATTAAACCAGGTTGCGATTAATATTTTAGAGGATAACGCCGGTTATGTCTGGGTCAGGTCTGGGGTTTGCCCTCATCAGGTTCGTACCTTCGCATTTTTCGCATACTTGTTGGCAAGATCCTGCGCTTTTTCTGGTTTGGATCACGTAGTAATGCGGTACCACACCGAAACAGTCAATAAAAGCTTGTTCCGATTAGTATTTTAGAGGATAAAGCTGGTTATGACTGGGTTAGTCATGGTATTTGCAATCGTCTGGCTCATACTTTCGCGTTTTTCGCATACTTGTTGGCCAGATCCTGGGCTTTTTCTGGTTTGGATCACGTAGTAATGCGGTACCACACCGAAACAGTCAATTAAACCTGGTTGCGATTAATATTTAACAGGATAACGCCGGTTATGTCTCGGTTAGGTCTGGGATTTGCACTCAGCTGGCTCGTACTTTCGCATTTTTCGCATACTTGTTGGCCAGATCCTGAGCTTTTTCTGGTTTGGATCACGTAGTAATGCGGTACCTCACCGAATTAGTCAATTGAACCTGGTTGCGATTAATATTTTAGAGGGTAACGCCGGTTATGTCTCGGTTAGGTCTGGGATTTGCCCCCATCTGGCTCGTACTTTCACATTTTTCGCTTACCTGTTGGCCAGATACTCGATTTTTTCTGGTTTGGATCACGTAGTAATGCGGTACCATACCGAAACAGTCAATTAAACCTGGTTGCGATTAATATTTTAGAGGATAACGCCGGTTATGTCTGGGTTAGGTCTGCTATTTGCCCTCATCTGGCTCGTACTTTCGCATTTTTCGCATACTTGTTGGCCAGATCGTGGCCTTTTTCTGGTTTGGAACACGTAGTAATGCGGTACCACCCTGAAACAGTCAATTAAACCTGGTTGTGATTAATATTTAAGAGGATAACGCCGGTTATGTCTGGGTTAGGCCTGGTATATGCCCTCATCTGGCTCGTACTTTCGCATTTTCCGCATACTTGTTGGCCAGATACGGGGCTTTTTCTGGCTTGTATCACGTAGTAATGCGGTACCACACCGAAACAGTCAATTAAACCAGGTTGCGATTAATACTTTAGAGGATAACGCCGGTTATGTCTGGGTTAGGTCTGGGGTTTGCCTTTATCTGGCTCGTACCTTCGCAGTTTTCGCATACTTGTTGGCAAGATCCTGGGCTTTTTCTGGAAGGGATCACATAGTAATGCGGTACCACTCCGAAACAGACAATTAAGCCTGGTTGCGATTAATATTTTAGAGGGTAACGCCGGTTATGTCTCGGTTAGGTCTGGGATTTGCCCCCATCTGGCTCGTACTTTCGCATTTTTCGCATACTTGTTGGCCAGATCCTGGCCTTTTTTTGGCTTGGCCCACGTAGTAATGTAGTGCCACACTGAAACAGACAATTAAACCTGGTTCCGATTAATATTTTAGAGGATAACGTCGGTTACGTCGGGGTTAGGTCTGGTATTTGCCCTCATCTGGCTCGTACGTTCGCATTTTTCGCTTACTTGTTGGCCAGATCCTGGCCTCTTTCTGGTTTGGACCACGTAGTAATGTGGTACCACACTGAAACAGTCAATTAAGCCTGGTTCCGATTAATATTTTAGAGGATAACGCCGGTTATGTCTCGGTCAGGTCTCGTAATTGCCCTCATCTAGCCCGTACTTTCACATTTTTCGCATACTTATTGGTCAGATCCTCGCCTTTTTCTGGTTTGGATCACGCAGTAATGCGGTACCACACCGAAATAGTCAATGAAACCTGGTTGCGAGTAATATTTTAGAGGATAACGCCGGTTATGTCTGGGTTAGGTCTGGGGTTTGCCCTCATCTGGCCCGTACCTTCGCATTTTTCTGATACTTATTGGCCAGGTCCTGGCTTTTTTCTGACTCGTACCACGTAGCAATGTGGTACCACGCTGAAACAATCAATAAAAGCTTTTTCCGATTAGTATTTTAGAGGAAGACTCTGGTTATGTCTGGGTTAGTTCTGGTATTTGCAATCATCTGGCTCATACTTTCGCATTTTTCGCATACTTGTTGGCCAGATCCTGGGCTTTCTCTGGTTTGGATCACGTAGTAATGCGGTACCACACCGAAACAGTCAATTAAACCTGGTTGCGATTAATATTTTGGTGGTTCACACCGGTTATGTCGGGGTTAGGCCTGGTATATGCCCTCATCTGGCTCGCACTTTCGCATTTTCCGCATACTTGTTGGCCAGATACAGGGCTTTTTCTGGCTTGTATCACGTAGTAATGCGGTACCACACCGAAACAGTCAATTAAACCAGGTTGCGATTAATATTTTAGAGGATAATGCCGGTTATGTCTGGGTTAGGTCTGGGGTTTGCCCTTATCTGGCTCGTACCTTCGCAGTTTTCGCATACTTGTTGGCAAGATCCTGGGCTTTTTCTGGTTTGGATCACATAGTAATGCGGTACCACACCGAAACAGACAATTAAGCCTGGTTGCGATTAATATTTAAGAGGAAAACGCCGGTTATGTCTTAGTTAGCACTGGAATTTGCCCTCATCTGGCTCGTACTTTCGCAATTTTCGCATACTTGTTCGCCAGATCCTGGGCATTTTCTGGCTTGCATCACGTAGTAATGCGGTACCGCATCGAAACAGTCAATTAAACCTGGTTCCGATTAATATTTTCGTGGATAACGCCGGTTATGTCTCGGTTAGGTCTGGGATTTGCCCTCATCTGACTCGTACTTTCGCATTTTTCTTATACTTGTTGGCCAGGTCCTGGCTTTTTTCTGACTTGGACCACGTAGTAATGTGGTACCACACTGAAACAGTCAATAAAAGCTTGTTCCGATTGTTATTTTAGAGGAAAACTCTGTATATGTCTGGGTAGGTTCTGGAATTTACAATCATCTGGCTGATACTTTCGCGTTTTTCGCATACTTGTTGGCCATATCCAGCGCTTTTTCTGGTTTGGGTCACGTAGTAATGTGGTACCACACTGAAACAGTCAATTAAACCTGGTTGCGATTAATATTTTAGAGGATAACACCGGTTATGTTTGGGATAGGTCTAGTATTTGCCCTCACCTGGCTCGTACTTTCGCATTTTTCGCATACTTGTTGGCCAGATCCTGGCCTTTTTCAGGTTTGGAACACGTAGTAATGCGGTACCACACCGAAACGGTCAATTAAACCTGGTTGCGATTAATATTTAAGAGGATAACACCGGTTATGTCTGGGTTCGGTCTGGGATTTGCCCTCATCTGGCTCGTACTTTTTTTTTTTTTTTTTTTTTTTTGTCGTGGGGAAAATCTTCGAAAGACTCCCTCCCACCTCCTTGGGGAGAGGTGGGAGGGGTGTGTGGGATTCCCCGCGCCCGTACAACGACAGGCGCGGGACCTACCCACTAAAAACCCCACGGTGACTCTTCGGCACGCTTTGGGAGGATACCGGGAATCGCTCGAAGCATTCTTCCGGTATCCTCCCCGTGCCCGCGCTTTCGCGCCCATCCCCCGGGGGGACAATCGGTCCCCCCAGTAGACACACTGCCTCATAGCGGCGGGACGGGGCCACTCCATCCTGCCGCTATCCGTCCCGGGGCCGCGTTTAGTGGCGGCTGCGAGCCCCAACTCGCAACCGCCCGCGACCCCGTTTCCACCCCTCGGCGGCCGGGCGTTCATGGCCGCACCAGACCGCCGAGGGTGCCTCCCCTTGCGTCGGACCGGTAGGGGGAGGCACTCCTACCCCCAACCGGTTCGACCCGGCGCCGCCTGGCGGGAGGAGGGTCCCCTCAGGACCCCCCTCCCAGCCTAGGTCATCCGCCACGCCGAGGCGGCCGCCCGCGACGCCTCGCGACCGGACGACGACCTCGGGCCACCGCACGAGCGCGAGCTTCAGCGCGCCGCTGAAGCTCGCGCTCCCTCCCCGCGGCCTCCTTCTGCAACATTACATTCTCGCAGAAGGAGGCCACGGCCCTCCACTTCTCCTCGCTGCCGAGCATGGCGCGCACCACGCCCGGCAGCGAGACATCCCGCCCGACGACGCCGACCAGGACACGGCGCTCCCCCTCCCACGCGGGGCATACCTCCAGGGTATGATCCGCCGTGTCCTGCTCAGCGTCGCAGTGGCAGCAACGCGCCGTCGGCTCCTTCCCTATCCGGCACAGGTATCTTCCGAAGCTGCCATGCCCGGAAAATACCTGTGCCAGCCGGTAGGTGAGGCTGCCATGGCCTCTGTCCAGCCACTCCTTCAGGAGCGGCCGAACAGCCCCGACAGTCCGGTGCCCCGCGGTTGGCAGAGCCAGCCGCTCCTGCCACGCGAGCAACACGGACTGCCGGGCCTGGCGCTTCAAATCGCCCCAAGCAGGTTCCTGCCCGCCCGGGACCGCCCCCACCCCCGCGCGACGGTCGACGCGGTGCCGGTACATCGCCGCGTGCGACCGCGCGAGCAGGTCCATGGGCGGCATCCCCGCTAGAACCGTCGCCGCCTCATGTGACATGGTCCGATACCCGCGGACGACCCTGAGCGCCATGCGCCTCTGCACCCGACGCAGCATAGTCATGCTGCGCCGGGAGGCAGCCAGGTCGTCCGCCCAGACGGGGGCCCCGTATAGGGCCACCGACTGGACCATTGCCACATAGAGGCGACGAACTCGGCCCGCCGGGCCCCCCAGGTTGGGCAGGATCCGGCCCAGAGCCGCAACCATCCTTTCCAACCGGGGGACCAGGCAGCGGAAATGCTTCTCGAAACGCCAGTGGCTATCGAGGATCAGCCCCAGATACCTGATCTGGGGCTTCACCTCGATGTCAGCCCCACCCACCCGAATCAGAGGGGGTGGCGGATCCTGCCGAGGTGAATGAAACGCAATCACCTCGGTCTTATGGACCGCCACCGTCATCCCCATCCCCCTGATCCGGTCGACGACGCGTTGCGACCCCTCCTCCGCGCGACGCATGGCGCTCCCCCAGTGCGCCCCGACGGCCAGCACCAGTGTGTCATCCGCATAACACACCGTGCTGACGCCGTCGGGGAGGCCGGCCCGCAACACCGAGTCGTACGCGATGTTCCACAGGAGTGGCCCGAGGACCGACCCCTGCGGAACACCGCAGTACACCTCCCTCCGCATATCACCATCCCGGCCCGGATACTCGATCCACCTGCCGCGGAGATAATCCCCGACGACCGCCCTGAGACAAGGGGGGACTCGATGATATTCGAGTCCCCTCCTTATCTCTTCCCAGGGGAGGGTGTTAAAGGCATTGGCAATATCCAAGGATATTGCCAATGCCACCCCTCCCCGGGAGACGGCCGCCTCCGAGAGGGCCCTCACACGACCTATCGCGTCGATAGTCGATCGGCCCCCCCGGAAACCGAACTGGCAGTCGGCCAGACCGGGATCACCCCGCGACAGGTGCTCGACGAGGCGGGCAGCAATCACACGCTCGAAGAGCTTGCCCACCTCGTCGAGGAGACAAATGGGCCGGTATGCTGAGGGAGACTCCGCGGGCCGACCCTCCTTCCGGAGGAGGACCATCCTCGCCACCTTCCAACTGGGGGGGAATCGCCCGTCCCTCAGGCAGCGGTCGAACAACCGCCTGAGGTCGGCCCCAAGGACGCCCTGGGTCAAGACCCAAACCCGGCCGGGCACACCATCCGGACCCGGGGCCGTGTTACGAACCCCGAGCCGTCTGATGGCCGCTGCCAGCTCCTCCTGCGTGACCCCCAGCTCGGCCGTCCACTCCACTGGGACAGCCGCCGCCGCCGGAGGACGCGGTCCCCTCTCCCCAATTGGGAAGAGTGTATTGACCACGTCCTCCAGCAGCCGGGGGTCAAGACCCTCGGTGACGGGGGGCGCCCACGGGCGGAGCTTATTCAGCACCACCTTATATGGGCGCCCCCATGGATCGTCATCAAGGGTCTGGAGGAGCTCCTTCCATGCCTGGGTCTTGGCCCGTTTGATGGCGACCTGCAGAGCAACCCGCGCCACGCGGTATGCTCCATACAGGTCATCAGCTGCCCTCGCTCGCGCCACGCCGTCGCCTGTACGTTGACGACGGCGCGCGCGGGTGTACTGGCGTCGGGCGCGGACAGTCGCGACTCGCAACTCCGCGATCGCGTCCGACCACCAGTACACCGCCCGACGAGGAGAAGCCCGCCCGACCCGAGGCATCGCCGCGTCGCAAATACCCGCGACCAATGCTCCGAGCCGGGCGACCTCCTCCTCTATGCTCGGCAACTCGGCCGCTCCCTGCGGCCAAGTTGCAGCGAGGGCAGCTGCCATCAGGGCGTCCTTGTCCAGGCGCCGAAGCGCCCAGCGGCGTGGTGGGGTGCCACGCAGGCGGCCGTGTCGGGATGCACTCGCGGCGGCAGAGACCTCCATCCGGATGTACCGGTGATCGGAGAGTGTCTCTGCCCCCGCGACCACGTGCCAACCCGACACCATGCGCACGGCGTTGGGGGTCGCGAATCCAACATCCACGATGGACCCCCCATATCGCCGCACGCATGTGTGCTCCGACCCCCGGTTCAATACCCGGAGGTCGAGCCCCGCCGCCCAATCGCCCAGGATCCCGCCGCGAACGGAGGTCCTGGGGGATCCCCAAGCCACCGACTTGGCATTAAAATCCCCCAGGACCAGCACCGGCCGGGCCGCGTAGCGCTGCACGCATGCCGCGACCTCGGCCAAGTACAGCTCGAACGCAGCGTGACCGCTACGGGGCGAAATGTAGCACCCCACCACAGCGACTCCCCCCCAGTCCACGGCGACGAATCCCCGACCGCGCTCCAACAAGGAGAACGGTGGGGACCCGTCGCCCCCTCCCCATACCGTCGCCACCAAGCCGTCCGCGTCGCCCACCCAATGAGGGTGATCAGGGACGCGGTACGGCTCGGCGGCGACCGCCAGGCCAACCCCCCACTCCGCGAGGACTTGGGACATCAAGTCCTGTGCCGCGCGGCAGTGGTTGAGGTTGGCCTGGAGGAGGAGGCGGGGCGGCATTAATTAATGGCCGCGCCAGCCTCCTCCCGGCCGTCCGTCCCCGTAGCACCGTCCACCTCCATAGAGGACGATGCCATCGCCCTCGGCATCGGAGCCGGTGCAGCCCGCCTCTTCCTCTCCTTCCGGGAGGGGGGGGAGCACTTCTTGCTCCCCACCCTGTGATCGGCTGGCCTCCCCATGTCCGCACACAGCGGGCAGTGGGGGGCCGCCGAGCACTGGCTCGCACGGTGCTCTTTGGCACCGCAGCGGTAACACTGACCGCTGCGGTCCACCGGCGAGGTGCACCACTGCCTCACGTGCCCCAATTCGAGGCAGCGGTGACACTGGAGCGGGCGCGGCGCGAGGATTTCCACTCGCGCCGAAACCCACCCCACCAACACCCTCCCAGATTCCGCCATCTTACGGGCGGCGGAGAGGGGGCACCGGGCCCACACCGACCCGAGGCCGGAGGGCGACCTGCGGATCTCTCCGATCCGCAGGTCCTCCACAGGACAGTCCCCCGCCCTCGCAAGGGCACGGGACACATCCTGTGCGCTGACCGAGTCGTCTAGCCCACAAACGCGCATCTCCGTGCGCTTCGTGGGCCGGGCGACCCGGACACCTCGCTCGCCCAGCTGCTCCCGGAGCCTCTGGGCGAGACGATCCGCCTTCGCGCCGCTTTCTGCACCGGGGATCTCCAGCAAGAGACCCCCGGTCACGGCCCTCTTCGCCCTCACGGAGGCGATGCCCAGCTCTTCCAGGGAGATATTCTCCCTGGCGAGCCGCATCGCCTCCGCGAGGGTCAGGTCGCCCCCCTGCGCAACGGTCAGCGTCACCGCTGCCGTTTTTGGGGGACGACCTGGTCGTGCCTTCCCGACCTTCGCGGCCTTTACCTTGGCCGCCGGCGGCGGAGGCGGAGGCTGCGGTTGCGAGGCCTTCCTCGCCGCCCGCTTCGCCTTCCGCCCCACCACCTCACTCCACGCCACCCCCCCTTGGGAGGGTGCTGTGGAGGACGCGACCACCGCGACCACGGGTACACCACCCCCCTTGGGGGTCGCGACCCGGGGCCCTGGTGCCGCAACGCGGGGCGGAGCCTTCACTCCGCCCTTCTTTGCCTTCCCCGACTGTACCGGAACAGGTCGGGGAGGCACCGCCTTCCTGCTGACCGCTCTTCCGGCGAGGAGCTCCTCCCGGAAGGCGGCCAGCTTGCCATCAATCATGTCCCCAATCCTCCTCAGAAGATCGTCTTCTGAGGAGGACGGGGACTTTTTCACGGGCGGAGTGCGGGTGGAGGGGCCCGCGGTGCCCCGCACCACTGCCGCCGCACTCCGCTTATTTACCTCCGCCGAGGGACGCGGCGGTGGAGGAGGAGGGAGGATGGGAGGGAGGGCCGCGCTGTTCCACAGCGCCTCTGCCCTCCTCCTCCCCTGTCGCTCCTCCTCCAACAGGAGCTGCAGACGGGCATTCCGCCCTCTGAGCTCCCGCGCCGCCTCCCTCATTTCCTCCGCCGCGGCCTTCAGGGCCTCCGCGCCACCGCTTTTCTGCCCCTTAAAGGCGCAGGCAGCGGCGACTTTCTCCACCCGCCTCAGGGACGAGGAGATCCTCTCCGATATCTCCTCGGTCACCTCGTCCCTGAGGCAACTCAGCCTCACCGACGGGCTCATCGCCCCGCCCACCTCGACGACGGCCTGCCCCGTTCTCTTCCTCTTAGAGCCTATGTGGCTCGTGCTGGAGGAGAAGGACGAGACCGACGCCGTCTCGTCGTCCTCCTCCACCCTCCACGAAGCCGGACCTGGCGCTGAGTGGGGCGCGAGCGCCGCCACCCTAACCCCAACCCCGTCTCCGTCCTCCCCAACCGACAAATCCCGCCCCATCCCCATTTTATTTTCTGTGTCCATAATAGTCCCACGAGATGGTCGGAAATAAAGGTCCACCCGGGCAGAGCCGCCTTACCCGGGTAAGCCTAATACTCCGGGGGTTCGGCAGGTTCCCCGGAGGTGGTCGCTTGGGATTGGGCCTTCTCCCCCAACCATGCATCCCATCGCCGCGCACCATAGCTTAGGATTGGAGGGCGATTTTATAGAGTCGCCATACTCGTGGCCCAGGCGGTTAAGCCAAGACCCCCGTTCCTCCTGCCGTCACGTACCATTCACAAAACCAATAGGGAATTGTGAATGGGTCGTTGTGACGACCAACAGGAGGCTTACGGTGTGTGTATGACTCGGGTACCCCGGGTTCGTTAAGCCCGTACTGCAGCTGAAAGGCTGGCAGCCCCTGAGGGATCTGGCTCGTACTTTCGCATTTTCGTATAATTGTTGGCCAGATCCGGGGCTTTTTGTCGCTTGTGTCACGTAGCAATGCGGTACCACACCGAAACAGTCAATTAAACCTGGTTGCGATTAATATTTATGTGGATAACGCCGGTTATGTCATGGTTAGCACTGGGATATGCCCCCATCTGGCTCATACTTTCGCATTTTTCGCATACCTGTTGGCCAGATACAGGCCTTTTTCTGATTTGGATCACGTAGTAACGCGGTACCACACCGAAACAGTCAATTAAACCTGGTTGCGATTAATATTTTAGAGGATAACGCCGGTTATGGCTTGGTTAGGTCTGGGATTTGCCCTCACCTGGCTCGTACATTCGCATTTTTCGCATAATTGTTGGCCAGATCCAGGGCTTTTTCTGGCTTGCATCACGTAGTAATGCGGTACCACACCGAAACAGTCAATTAAACCTGGTTGCGATTAATATTTAAGAGGATAACGCCAGTTATGTCTCGGTTATGTCTGGGATTTGCCCCCATCTGGCTCGTACTTTCGCATTTTTCGCACACTTGTTGGCCAGATACAGGGCTCTTTCTGGCTTGTATAACGTAGTAATGCGGTACCACACAGAAACAGTCAATTAAACCAGCTTGCGATTAATATTTTAGAGGATAACGCCGGTTATGTCTCGGTTAGGTCTGGGATACGCCCGCATCTGGCTCGTGCCTTCGCATTTTTCGCATACTTGTTGGCAAGATACAGGGCTTTTTCTGGCTTGTATCACGTAGTAATGCGGTACCACACCGAAACAGTCAATTAAACCTGGTTGCGGTTTATATTTTAGAGGATAACGCCGGTTATGTCTGGGTTAGGTCTGGTATTTGCCCTCATCTGGCTCGTACTTTCGCATTTTTCGCATACTTGTTGGCCAGATCGTGGCCTTTTCCTGGTTTGGAACACGTAGTAATGCGGAACCACACTGAAACAGTCAATTAAACCTGGTTGCGATTAGTATTTTAGAGGACAACGCTTGTTATGTCTGGTTTCGGTCTGGGATTTGCCCCCAACTGGCTCGTACTTTCGCATTTTTCGCATACTTGTTGGCCAGATCCTCGCCTTTTTCAGATTTGGATCACGCAGTAATGCGGTACCACACCGAAACAGTCAATTAAACCTGGTTGCGATTAATATTTAAGAGGATAACGCCAGTTATGTCTCGGTTATGTCTGGGATTTGCCCCCATCTGGCTCGTACCTTCGCAGTTTTCGCATACTTGTTGGCAAGATCCTGGGCTTTTTCTGGTTTGGATCACGTAGTAATGCGGTACCACACCGAAACAGACAATTAAGCCTGGTTGCGATTAATATTTTCGTGGATAACGCCGGTTATGTCTGGGTTAGGCCTGGTATATGCCCTCATCTGGCTCGTACTTTCGCATTTTTCTTATACTTGTTGGCCAGGTCCTGGCTTTTTTCATACTTGGACCACGTAGTAATGTGGTACCACACTGAAACAGTCAATAAAAGCTTTTTCCGATTAGTATCTTAGAGGAAGACATTGGTTATGTCTGGGATAGTTCTGGTATTTGCAATTATCTGGCTCATTCTTTCGCGTTTTTCGCATACTTGTTGGCCTGATCCTGGCCACTTTCTGGTATGGATCCCGCTCTAATGCGGTTCCACGCCGAAGCAGTCAATTAAACCTGGTTGCGATTAATATTTTCGAGGATAACGCCGGTTATGTCTCGGTTAGGTCTGGGATTTGCCCTCATCTGGCTTGTACTTTCGCATTTTCCGCATACTTGTTGGCCAGATACAGGGCTTTTTCTGGCTTGTATCACGTATTAATGCGGCACCACACCGAAACAGTCAATTAAACCAGGTTGCGATTAATATTTTAGAGGATAACGCCGGTTATGTCTGGGTCAGGTCTGGGGTTTGCCCTCATCAGGTTCGTACCTTCGCATTTTTCGCATACTTGTTGGCAAGATCCTGCGCTTTTTCTGGTTTGGATCACGTAGTAATGCGGTACCACACCGAAACAGTCAATAAAAGCTTGTTCCGATTAGTATTTTAGAGGATAACGCTGGTTATGACTGGGTTAGTCATGGTATTTGCAATCGTCTGGCTCATACTTTCGCGTTTTTCGCATACTTGTTGGCCAGATCCTGGGCTTTTTCTGGTTTGGATCACGTAGTAATGCGGTACCACACCGAAACAGTCAATTAAACCTGGTTGCGATTAATATTTAACAGGATAACGCCGGTTATGTCTCGGTTAGGTCTGGGATTTGCACTCAGCTGGCTCGTACTTTCGCATTTTTCGCATACTTGTTGGCCAGATCCTGAGCTTTTTCTGGTTTGGATCACGTAGTAATGCGGTACCACACCGGAGCAGTCAATTGAACCTGGTTGCGATTAATATTTTAGAGGGTAACGCCGGTTATGTCTCGGTTAGGTCTGGGATTTGCCCCCATCTGGCTCGTACTTTCGCATTTTTCGCTTACTTGTTGGCCAGATACTCGACTTTTTCTGGTTTGGATCACGTAGTAATGCGGTACCATACCGAAACAGTCAATTAAACCTGGTTGCGATTAATATTTTAGAGGATAACGCCGGTTATGTCTGGGTTAGGTCTGCTATTTGCCCTCATCTGGCTCGTACTTTCGCATTTTTCGCATACTTGTTGGCCAGATCGTGGCCTTTTTCTGGTTTGGAACACGTAGTAATGCGGTACCACACTGAAACAGTCAATTAAACCTGGTTGTGATTAATATTTAAGAGGATAACGCCGGTTATGTCTGGGTTAGGCCTGGTATATGCCCTCATCTGGCTCGTACTTTCGCATTTTCCACATACTTGTTGGCCAGATACGGGGCTTTTTCTGGCTTGTATCACGTAGTAATGCGGTACCACACCGAAACAGTCAATTAAACCAGGTTGCGATTAATACTTTAGAGGATAACGCCGGTTATGTCTGGGTTAGGTCTGGGGTTTGCCCTCATCTGGCCCGTACCTTCGCATTTTTCTGATACTTGTTGGCCAGGTCCTGGCTTTTTTCTGACTCGTACCACGTAGCAATGTGGTACCACGCTGAAACAATCAATAAAAGCTTTTTCCGATTAGTATTTTAGAAGAAGACACAGGTTATGTCTGGGATAGTTCTGGTATTTGCAATCATCTGGCTCATACTTTCGCGTTTTTCGCATACTTGATGGCCAGATCATGGCCTCTGTCTGGTATGGATCCCGCAATAATGTGGTTCCACACTGAAACAGTCAATAAAAGCTTGTTCCGATTAGTATTTTAGTGGAAAACTCTGCTTATGTCTGGGTTAGTTCTGGTATTTGCAATCATCTGGCTCATACATTCGCATTTTTCGCATACTTGTTGGCCAGATACAGAGCTTTTTCTGGCTTGTATCACGTAGTAATGCGGTACCACACCGAAACAGTCAATTAAACCTGGTTGCGATTAATATTTTAGAGGGTAACGCCGGTTATGTCTCGGTTAGGTCTGGGATTTGCCCCCATCTGGCTCGTACTTTCGCATTTTACGCATACTTGTTGGCCAGATCCTGGCCTTTTTTTAGCTTGGCCCACGTAGTAATGTAGTGCCACACTGAAACAGACAATTAAACCTGGTTCCGATGAATATTTTAGAGTATAACGTCGGTTATGTCGGGGTTAGGCCTGGTATATGCCCTCATCTGGCTCGCACTTTAGCATTTTCCGCATACTTGTTGGCCAGACACAGGGCTTTTTCTGGCTTGTATCACGTAGTAATGCGGTACCACATCGAAACAGTCAATTAAACCAGGTTGCGATTAATATTTTTGAGGAAAACGGCGGTTATGTCATAGTTAGCACTGGGATTTGCCCTCATCTGGCTCGCACTTTCGCAATTTTCGCATACTTGTTCGCCAGATCCCGGGCATTTTCTGGCTTGCATCACGTAGTAATGCGGTACCGCATCGAAACAGTCAATTAAACCTGGTTCCGATTAATATTTTCGTGGATAACGCCGGTTATGTCTCGGTTAGGTCTGGGATTTGCCCTCATCTGACTCGTACTTTCGCATTTTTCTTATACTTGTTGGCCAGGTCCTGGCTTTTTTCTGATTTGGACCACGTAGTAATGTGGTACCACACTGAAACAGTCAATAAAAGCTTTTCCGATTAGTATCTTAGAGGAAGAGATTGGTTATGTCTGGGATAGTTCTGGTATTTGCAATCATCTGGCTCATACTTTCGCGTTTTTCGCATACTTGTTGGCCAGATCCTGGCCTCTTTCTGGTATGGATCCCGCACTAATGTGGTTCCACACCGAAGCAGTCAATTAAACCTGGTTGCGATTAATATTTTCGAGGATAACGCCGGTTATGTCTCGGTTAGGTCTGGGATTTGCCCTCATCTGGCTTGTACTTTCGCATTTTCCGCATACTTGTTGGCCAGATACAGGGCTTTTTCTGGCTTGTATCACGTATTAATGCGGCACCACACCGAAACAGTCAATTAAACCAGGTTGCGATTAATATTTTAGAGGATAACGCCGGTTATGTCTGGGTCAGGTCTGGGGTTTGCCCTCATCAGGTTCGTACCTTCGCATTTTTCGCATACTTGTTGGCAAGATCCTGCGCTTTTTCTGGTTTGGATCACGTAGTAATGCGGTACCACACCGAAACAGTCAATAAAAGCTTGTTCCGATTAGTATTTTAGAGGATAACGCTGGTTATGACTGGGTTAGTCATGGTATTTGCAATCGTCTGGCTCATACTTTCGCGTTTTTCGCATACTTGTTGGCCAGATCCTGGGCTTTTTCTGGTTTGGATCACGTAGTAATGCGGTACCACACCGAAACAGTCAATTAAACCTGGTTGCGATTAATATTTAACAGGATAACGCCGGTTATGTCTCGGTTAGGTCTGGGATTTGCACTCAGCTGGCTCGTACTTTCGCATTTTTCGCATACTTGTTGGCCAGGTCCTGAGCTTTTTCTGGTTTGGATCACGTAGTAATGCGGTACCACACCGAAGCAGTCAATTGAACCTGGTTGCGATTAATATTTTAGAGGGTAACGCCGGTTATGTCTCGGTTAGGTCTGGGATTTGCCCCCATCTGGCTCGTACTTTCGCATTTTTCGCTTACTTGTTGGCCAGATACTCGACTTTTTCTGGTTTGGATCACGTAGTAATGCGGTACCATACCGAAACAGTCAATTAAACCTGGTTGCGATTAATATTTTACAGGATAACGCCGGTTATGTCTGGGTTAGGTCTGCTATTTGCCCTCATCTGGCTCGTACTTTCGCATTTTTCGCATACTTGTTGGCCAGATCGTGGCCTTTTTCTGGTTTGGAACACGTAGTAATGCGGTACCACACTGAAACAGTCAATTAAACCTGGTTGTGATTAATATTTAAGAGGATAACGCCGGTTATGTCTGGGTTAGGCCTGGTATATGCCCTCATCTGGCTCGTACTTTCGCATTTTCCGCATACTTGTTGGCCAGATACGGGGCTCTTTCTGGCTTGTATCACGTAGTAATGCGGTACCACACCGAAACAGTCAATTAAACCAGGTTGCGATTAATACTTTAGAGGATAACGCCGGTTATGTCTGGGTTAGGTCTGGGGTTTGCCCTTATCTGGCTCGTACCTTCGCAGTTTTCGCATACTTGTTAGCAAGATCCTGGGCTTTTTCTGGTTGGGATCACACAGTAATGCGGTACCACTCCGAAACAGACAATTAAGCCTGGTTGCGATTAATATTTTAGAGGGTAACGCCGGTTATGTCTCGGTTAGGTCTGGGATTTGCCCCCATCTGGCTCGTACTTTCGCATTTTTCGCATACTTGTTGGCCAGATCCTGGCCTTTTTTTGGCTTGGCCCACGTAGTAATGTAGTGCCACACTGAAACAGACAATTAAACCTGGTTCCGATTAATATTTTAGAGGATAACGTCGGTTATGACGGGTTTAGGTCTGGTATTTGCCCTCAACTGGCTCGTACGTTCGCATTTTTCGCTTACTTGTTGGCCAGATCCTGGGCTCTTTCTGGTTTGGCCCACGTAGTAATGTAGTGCCACACTGAAACAGACAATTAAACCTGGTTCCGATTAATATTTTAGAGGGTAACGCCGGTTATGTCTCGGTTAGGTCTGGGATTTGCCCCCATCTGGCTCGTACCTTCGCATTTTTCTGATACTTGTTGGCCAGGTCCTGGCTTTTTTCTGACTCGTACCACGTAGCAATGTGGTACCACGCTGAAACAATCAATAAAAGCTTTTTCCGATTAGTATTTTAGAAGAAGACACAGGTTATGTCTGGGATAGTTCTGGTATTTGCAATCATCTGGCTCATACTTTCGCGTTTTTCGCATACTTGATGGCCAGATCATGGCCTCTGTCTGGTATGGATCCCGCAATAATGTGGTTCCACACTGAAACAGTCAATAAAAGCTTGTTCCGATTAGTATTTTAGTGGAAAACTCTGCTTATGTCTGGGTTAGTTCTGGTATTTGCAATCATCTGGCTCATACATTCGCATTTTTCGCATACTTGTTGGCCAGATACAGAGCTTTTTCTGGCTTGTATCACGTAGTAATGCGGTACCACACCGAAACAGTCAATTAAACCTGGTTGCGATTAATATTTTAGAGGGTAACGCCGGTTATGTCTCGGTTAGGTCTGGGATTTGCCCCCATCTGGCTCGTACTTTCGCATTTTACGCATACTTGTTGGCCAGATCCTGGCCTTTTTTTAGCTTGGCCCACGTAGTAATGTAGTGCCACACTGAAACAGACAATTAAACCTGGTTCCGATTAATATTTTAGAGTATAACGTCGGTTATGTCGGGGTTAGGCCTGGTATATGCCCTCATCTGGCTCGCACTTTCGCATTTTCCGCATACTTGTTGGCCAGATACAGGGCTTTTTCTGGCTTGTATCACGTAGTAATGCGGTACCACACCGAAACAGTCAATTAAACCAGGTTGCGATTAATATTTTAGAGGATAATGCCGGTTATGTCTGGGTTAGGTCTGGGGTTTGCCCTTATCTGGCTCGTACCTTCGCAGTTTTCGCATACTTGTTAGCAAGATCCTGGGCTTTTTCTGGTTGGGATCACACAGTAATGCGGTACCACTCCGAAACAGACAATTAAGCCTGGTTGCGATTAATATTTTAGAGGGTAACGCCGGTTATGTCTCGGTTAGGTCTGGGATTTGCCCCCATCTGGCTCGTACTTTCGCATTTTTCGCATACTTGTTGGCCAGATCCTGGCCTTTTTTTGGCTTGGCCCACGTAGTAATGTAGTGCCACACTGAAACAGACAATTAAACCTGGTTCCGATTAATATTTTAGAGGATAACGTCGGTTATGACGGGTTTAGGTCTGGTATTTGCCCTCAACTGGCTCGTACGTTCGCATTTTTCGCTTACTTGTTGGCCAGATCCTGGGCTCTTTCTGGTTTGGCCCACGTAGTAATGTAGTGCCACACTGAAACAGACAATTAAACCTGGTTCCGATTAATATTTTAGAGGGTAACGCCGGTTATGTCTCGGTTAGGTCTGGGATTTGCCCCCATCTGGCTCGTACCTTCGCATTTTTCTGATACTTGTTGGCCAGGTCCTGGCTTTTTTCTGACTCGTACCACGTAGCAATGTGGTACCACGCTGAAACAATCAATAAAAGCTTTTTCCGATTAGTATTTTAGAAGAAGACACAGGTTATGTCTGGGATAGTTCTGGTATTTGCAATCATCTGGCTCATACTTTCGCGTTTTTCGCATACTTGATGGCCAGATCATGGCCTCTGTCTGGTATGGATCCCGCAATAATGTGGTTCCACACTGAAACAGTCAATAAAAGCTTGTTCCGATTAGTATTTTAGTGGAAAACTCTGCTTATGTCTGGGTTAGTTCTGGTATTTGCAATCATCTGGCTCATACATTCGCATTTTTCGCATACTTGTTGGCCAGATACAGAGCTTTTTCTGGCTTGTATCACGTAGTAATGCGGTACCACACCGAAACAGTCAATTAAACCTGGTTGCGATTAATATTTTAGAGGGTAACGCCGGTTATGTCTCGGTTAGGTCTGGGATTTGCCCCCATCTGGCTCGTACTTTCGCATTTTACGCATACTTGTTGGCCAGATCCTGGCCTTTTTTTAGCTTGGCCCACGTAGTAATGTAGTGCCACACTGAAACAGACAATTAAACCTGGTTCCGATTAATATTTTAGAGTATAACGTCGGTTATGTCGGGGTTAGGCCTGGTATATGCCCTCATCTGGCTCGCACTTTCGCATTTTCCGCATACTTGTTGGCCAGATACAGGGCTTTTTCTGGCTTGTATCACGTAGTAATGCGGTACCACACCGAAACAGTCAATTAAACCAGGTTGCGATTAATATTTTAGAGGATAATGCCGGTTATGTCTGGGTTAGGTCTGGGGTTTGCCCTTATCTGGCTCGTACCTTCGCAGTTTTCGCATACTTGTTGGCAAGATCCTGCCTTTTTCTGGTTTGGATCACATAGTAATGCGGTACCACACCGAAACAGACAATTAAGCCTGGTTGCGATTAATATTTAAGAGGAAAACGGCGGTTATGTCTTAGTTAGCACTGGGATTTGCCCTCATCTGGCTCGTACTTTCGCAATTTTCGCATACTTGTTCGCCAGATCCTGGGCATTTTCTGGCTTGCATCACGTAGTAATGCGGTACCGCATCGAAACAGTCAATTAAACCTGGTTCCGATTAATATTTTCGTGGATAACGCCGGTTATGTCTCGGTTAGGTCTGGGATTTGCCCTCATCTGACCCGTACTTTCGCATTTTTCTTATACTTGTTGGCCAGGTCCTGGCTTTTTTCTGATTTGGACCACGTAGTAATGTGGTACCACACTGAAACAGTCAATAAAAGCTTTTCCGATTAGTATCTTAGAGGAAGAGATTGGTTATGTCTGGGATAGTTCTGGTATTTGCAATCATCTGGCTCATACTTTCGCGTTTTTCGCATACTTGTTGGCCAGATCCTGGCCTCTTTCTGGTATGGATCCCGCACTAATGTGGTTCCACACCGAAGCAGTCAATTAAACCTGGTTGCGATTAATATTTAACAGGATAACGCCGGTTATGTCTCGGTTAGGTCTGGGATTTGCACTCAGCTGGCTCGTACTTTCGCATTTTTCGCATACTTGTTGGCCAGATCCTGGGCTCTTTCTGGTTTGGCCCACGTAGTAATGTAGTGCCACACTGAAACAGACAATTAAACCTGGTTCCGATTAATATTTGAGAGGGTAACGCCGGTTATGTCTCGGTTAGGTCTGGGATTTGCCCCCATCTGGCTCGTACCTTCGCATTTTTCTGATACTTGTTGGCCAGGTCCTGGCTTTTTTCTGACTCGTACCACGTAGCAATGTGGTACCACGCTGAAACAATCAATAAAAGCTTTTTCCGATTAGTATTTTAGAAGAAGACACAGGTTATGTCTGGGATAGTTCTGGTATTTGCAATCATCTGGCTCATACTTTCGCGTTTTTCGCATACTTGATGGCCAGATCATGGCCTCTGTCTGGTATGGATCCCGCAATAATGTGGTTCCACACTGAAACAGTCAATAAAAGCTTGTTCCGATTAGTATTTTAGTGGAAAACTCTGCTTATGTCTGGGTTAGTTCTGGTATTTGCAATCATCTGGCTCATACATTCGCATTTTTCGCATACTTGTTGGCCAGATACAGAGCTTTTTCTGGCTTGTATCACGTAGTAATGCGGTACCACACCGAAACAGTCAATTAAACCTGGTTGCGATTAATATTTTAGAGGGTAACGCCGGTTATGTCTCGGTTAGGTCTGGGATTTGCCCCCATCTGGCTCGTACTTTCGCATTTTACGCATACTTGTTGGCCAGATCCTGGCCTTTTTTTAGCTTGGCCCACGTAGTAATGTAGTGCCACACTGAAACAGACAATTAAACCTGGTTCCGATTAATATTTTAGAGTATAACGTCGGTTATGTCGGGGTTAGGCCTGGTATATGCCCTCATCTGGCTCGCACTTTCGCATTTTCCGCATACTTGTTGGCCAGATACAGGGCTTTTTCTGGCTTGTATCACGTAGTAATGCGGTACCACACCGAAACAGTCAATTAAACCAGGTTGCGATTAATATTTTAGAGGATAATGCCGGTTATGTCTGGGTTAGGTCTGGGGTTTGCCCTTATCTGGCTCGTACCTTCGCAGTTTTCGCATACTTGTTGGCAAGATCCTGCCTTTTTCTGGTTTGGATCACATAGTAATGCGGTACCACACCGAAACAGACAATTAAGCCTGGTTGCGATTAATATTTAAGAGGAAAACGGCGGTTATGTCTTAGTTAGCACTGGGATTTGCCCTCATCTGGCTCGTACTTTCGCAATTTTCGCATACTTGTTCGCCAGATCCTGGGCATTTTCTGGCTTGCATCACGTAGTAATGCGGTACCGCATCGAAACAGTCAATTAAACCTGGTTCCGATTAATATTTTCGTGGATAACGCCGGTTATGTCTCGGTTAGGTCTGGGATTTGCCCTCATCTGACCCGTACTTTCGCATTTTTCTTATACTTGTTGGCCAGGTCCTGGCTTTTTTCTGATTTGGACCACGTAGTAATGTGGTACCACACTGAAACAGTCAATAAAAGCTTTTCCGATTAGTATCTTAGAGGAAGAGATTGGTTATGTCTGGGATAGTTCTGGTATTTGCAATCATCTGGCTCATACTTTCGCGTTTTTCGCATACTTGTTGGCCAGATCCTGGCCTCTTTCTGGTATGGATCCCGCACTAATGTGGTTCCACACCGAAGCAGTCAATTAAACCTGGTTGCGATTAATATTTAACAGGATAACGCCGGTTATGTCTCGGTTAGGTCTGGGATTTGCACTCAGCTGGCTCGTACTTTCGCATTTTTCGCATACTTGTTGGCCAGATCCTGGGCTCTTTCTGGTTTGGCCCACGTAGTAATGTAGTGCCACACTGAAACAGACAATTAAACCTGGTTCCGATTAATATTTGAGAGGGTAACGCCGGTTATGTCTCGGTTAGGTCTGGGATTTGCCCCCATCTGGCTCGTACCTTCGCATTTTTCTGATACTTGTTGGCCAGGTCCTGGCTTTTTTCTGACTCGTACCACGTAGCAATGTGGTACCACGCTGAAACAATCAATAAAAGCTTTTTCCGATTAGTATTTTAGAAGAAGACACAGGTTATGTCTGGGATAGTTCTGGTATTTGCAATCATCTGGCTCATACTTTCGCGTTTTTCGCATACTTGATGGCCAGATCATGGCCTCTGTCTGGTATGGATCCCGCAATAATGTGGTTCCACACTGAAACAGTCAATAAAAGCTTGTTCCGATTAGTATTTTAGTGGAAAACTCTGCTTATGTCTGGGTTAGTTCTGGTATTTGCAATCATCTGGCTCATACATTCGCATTTTTCGCATACTTGTTGGCCAGATACAGAGCTTTTTCTGGCTTGTATCACGTAGTAATGCGGTACCACACCGAAACAGTCAATTAAACCTGGTTGCGATTAATATTTTAGAGGGTAACGCCGGTTATGTCTCGGTTAGGTCTGGGATTTGCCCCCATCTGGCTCGTACTTTCGCATTTTACGCATACTTGTTGGCCAGATCCTGGCCTTTTTTTAGCTTGGCCCACGTAGTAATGTAGTGCCACACTGAAACAGACAATTAAACCTGGTTCCGATTAATATTTTAGAGTATAACGTCGGTTATGTCGGGGTTAGGCCTGGTATATGCCCTCATCTGGCTCGCACTTTCGCATTTTCCGCATACTTGTTGGCCAGATACAGGGCTTTTTCTGGCTTGTATCACGTAGTAATGCGGTACCACACCGAAACAGTCAATTAAACCAGGTTGCGATTAATATTTTAGAGGATAATGCCGGTTATGTCTGGGTTAGGTCTGGGGTTTGCCCTTATCTGGCTCGTACCTTCGCAGTTTTCGCATACTTGTTAGCAAGATCCTGGGCTTTTTCTGGTTGGGATCACACAGTAATGCGGTACCACTCCGAAACAGACAATTAAGCCTGGTTGCGATTAATATTTTAGAGGGTAACGCCGGTTATGTCCCGGTTAGGTCTGGGATTTGCCCCCATCTGGCTCGTACTTTCGCATTTTTCGCATACTTGTTGGCCAGATCCTGGCCTTTTTTTGGCTTGGCCCACGTAGTAATGTAGTGCCACACTGAAACAGACAATTAAACCTGGTTCCGATTAATATTTTAGAGGATAACGTCGGTTATGACGGGTTTAGGTCTGGTATTTGCCCTCAACTGGCTCGTACGTTCGCATTTTTCGCTTACTTGTTGGCCAGATCCTGGGCTCTTTCTGGTTTGGCCCACGTAGTAATGTAGTGCCACACTGAAACAGACAATTAAACCTGGTTCCGATTAATATTTTAGAGGGTAACGCCGGTTATGTCTCGGTTAGGTCTGGGATTTGCCCCCATCTGGCTCGTACCTTCGCATTTTTCTGATACTTGTTGGCCAGGTCCTGGCTTTTTTCTGACTCGTACCACGTAGCAATGTGGTACCACGCTGAAACAATCAATAAAAGCTTTTTCCGATTAGTATTTTAGAAGAAGACACAGGTTATGTCTGGGATAGTTCTGGTATTTGCAATCATCTGGCTCATACTTTCGCGTTTTTCGCATACTTGATGGCCAGATCATGGCCTCTGTCTGGTATGGATCCCGCAATAATGTGGTTCCACACTGAAACAGTCAATAAAAGCTTGTTCCGATTAGTATTTTAGTGGAAAACTCTGCTTATGTCTGGGTTAGTTCTGGTATTTGCAATCATCTGGCTCATACATTCGCATTTTTCGCATACTTGTTGGCCAGATACAGAGCTTTTTCTGGCTTGTATCACGTAGTAATGCGGTACCACACCGAAACAGTCAATTAAACCTGGTTGCGATTAATATTTTAGAGGGTAACGCCGGTTATGTCTCGGTTAGGTCTGGGATTTGCCCCCATCTGGCTCGTACTTTCGCATTTTACGCATACTTGTTGGCCAGATCCTGGCCTTTTTTTAGCTTGGCCCACGTAGTAATGTAGTGCCACACTGAAACAGACAATTAAACCTGGTTCCGATTAATATTTTAGAGTATAACGTCGGTTATGTCGGGGTTAGGCCTGGTATATGCCCTCATCTGGCTCGCACTTTCGCATTTTCCGCATACTTGTTGGCCAGATACAGGGCTTTTTCTGGCTTGTATCACGTAGTAATGCGGTACCACACCGAAACAGTCAATTAAACCAGGTTGCGATTAATATTTTAGAGGATAATGCCGGTTATGTCTGGGTTAGGTCTGGGGTTTGCCCTTATCTGGCTCGTACCTTCGCAGTTTTCGCATACTTGTTGGCAAGATCCTGCCTTTTTCTGGTTTGGATCACATAGTAATGCGGTACCACACCGAAACAGACAATTAAGCCTGGTTGCGATTAATATTTAAGAGGAAAACGGCGGTTATGTCTTAGTTAGCACTGGGATTTGCCCTCATCTGGCTCGTACTTTCGCAATTTTCGCATACTTGTTCGCCAGATCCTGGGCATTTTCTGGCTTGCATCACGTAGTAATGCGGTACCGCATCGAAACAGTCAATTAAACCTGGTTCCGATTAATATTTTCGTGGATAACGCCGGTTATGTCTCGGTTAGGTCTGGGATTTGCCCTCATCTGACCCGTACTTTCGCATTTTTCTTATACTTGTTGGCCAGGTCCTGGCTTTTTTCTGATTTGGACCACGTAGTAATGTGGTACCACACTGAAACAGTCAATAAAAGCTTTTCCGATTAGTATCTTAGAGGAAGAGATTGGTTATGTCTGGGATAGTTCTGGTATTTGCAATCATCTGGCTCATACTTTCGCGTTTTTCGCATACTTGTTGGCCAGATCCTGGCCTCTTTCTGGTATGGATCCCGCACTAATGTGGTTCCACACCGAAGCAGTCAATTAAACCTGGTTGCGATTAATATTTAACAGGATAACGCCGGTTATGTCTAGGTTAGGTCTGGGATTTGCACTCAGCTGGCTCGTACTTTCGCATTTTTCGCATACTTGTTGGCCAGATCCTGAGCTTTTTCTGGTTTGGATCTCGTAGTAATGCGGTACCACACCGAAGCAGTCAATTGAACCTGGTTGCGATTAATATTTTAGAGGGTAACGCCGGTTATGTCTCGGTTAGGTCTGGGATTTGCCCCCATCTGGCTCGTACTTTCGCATTTTTCGCTTACTTGTTGGCCAGATACTCGACTTTTTCTGGTTTGGATCACGTAGTAATGCGGTACCATACCGAAACAGTCAATTAAACCTGGTTGCGATTAATATTTTAGAGGATAACGCCGGTTATGTCTGGGTTAGGTCTGCTATTTGCCCTCATCTGGCTCGTACTTTCGCATTTTTCGCATACTTGTTGGCCAGATCGTGGCCTTTTTCTGGTTTGGAACACGTAGTAATGCGGTACCACACTGAAACAGTCAATTAAACCTGGTTGTGATTAATATTTAAGAGGATAACGCCGGTTATGTCTGGGTTAGGCCTGGTATATGCCCTCATCTGGCTCGTACTTTCGCATTTTCCGCATACTTGTTGGCCAGATACGGGGCTTTTTCTGGCTTGTATCACGTAGTAATGCGGTACCACACCGAAACAGTCAATTAAACCAGGTTGCGATTAATACTTTAGAGGATAACGCCGGTTATGTCTGGGTTAGGTCTGGGGTTTGCCCTTATCTGGCCCGTACCTTCGCAGTTTTCGCATACTTGTTAGCAAGATCCTGGGCTTTTTCTGGTTGGGATCACATAGTAATGCGGTACCACTCCGAAACAGACAATTAAGCCTGGTTGCGATTAATATTTTAGAGGGTAATGCCGGTTATGTCTCGGTTAGGTCTGGGATTTGCCCCCATCTGGCTCGTACTTTCGCATTTTTCGCATACTTGTTGGCCAGATCCTGGCCTTTTTTTGGCTTGGCCCACGTAGTAATGTAGTGCCACACTGAAACAGACAATTAAACCTGGTTCCGATTAATATTTTAGAGGATAACGTCGGTTATGTCGGGGTTAGGTCTGGTATTTGCCCTCAACTGGCTCGTACGTTCGCATTTTTCGCTTACTTGTTGGCCAGATCCTGGGCTCTTTCTGGTTTGGCCCACGTAGTAATGTAGTGCCACACTGAAACAGACAATTAAACCTGGTTCCGATTAATATTTGAGAGGGTAACGCCGGTTATGTCTCGGTTAGGTCTGGGATTTGCCCCCATCTGGCTCGTACCTTCGCATTTTTCTGATACTTGTTGGCCAGGTCCTGGCTTTTTTCTGACTCGTACCTCGTAGCAATGTGGTACCACGCTGAAACAATCAATAAAAGCTTTTTCCGATTAGTATTTTAGAAGAAGACACAGGTTATGTCTGGGATAGTTCTGGTATTTGCAATCATCTGGCTCATACTTTCGCGTTATTCGCATACTTGATGGCCAGATCATGGCCTCTGTCTGGTATGGATCCCGCAATAATGTGGTTCCACACTGAAACAGTCAATAAAAGCTTGTTCCGATTAGTATTTTAGTGGAAAACTCTGCTTATGTCTGGGTTAGTTCTGGTATTTGCAATCATCTGGCTCATACATTCGCATTTTTCGCATACTTGTTGGCCAGATACAGAGCTTTTTCTGGCTTGTATCACGTAGTAATGCGGTACCACACCGAAACAGTCAATTAAACCTGGTTGCGATTAATATTTTAGAGGGTAACGCCGGTTATGTCTCGGTTAGGTCTGGGATTTGCCCCCATCTGGCTCGTACTTTCGCATTTTACGCATACTTGTTGGCCAGATCCTGGCCTTTTTTTAGCTTGGCCCACGTAGTAATGTAGTGCCACACTGAAACAGACAATTAAACCTGGTTCCGATTAATATTTTAGAGTATAACGTCGGTTATGTCGGGGTTAGGCCTGGTATATGCCCTCATCTGGCTCGCACTTTCGCATTTTCCGCATACTTGTTGGCCAGATACAGGGCTTTTTCTGGCTTGTATCACGTAGTAATGCGGTACCACACCGAAACAGTCAATTAAACCAGGTTGCGATTAATATTTTAGAAGATAATGCCGGTTATGTCTGGGTTAGGTCTGGGGTTTGCCCTTATCTGGCTCGTACCTTCGCAGTTTTCGCATACTTGTTGGCAAGATCCTGGGCTTTTTCTTGTTTGGATCACATAGTAATGCGGTACCACACCGAAACAGACAATTAAGCCTGGTTGCGATTAATATTTAAGAGGAAAACGGCGGTTATGTCTTAGTTAGCACTGGGATTTGCCCTCATCTGGCTCGTACTTTCGCAATTTTCCCATACTTGTTCGCCAGATCCTGGGCATTTTCTGGCTTGCATCACGTAGTAATGCGGTACCGCATCGAAACAGTCAATTAAACCTGGTTCCGATTAATATTTTCGTGGATAACGCCGGTTATGTCTCGGTTAGGTCTGGGATTTGCCCTCATCTGACTCGTACTTTCGCATTTTTCTTATACTTGTTGGCCAGGTCCTGGCTTTTTTCTGATTTGGACCACGTAGTAATGTGGTACCACACTGAAACAGTCAATAAAAGCTTTTCCGATTAGTATCTTAGAGGAAGAGATTGGTTATGTCTGGGATAGTTCTGGTATTTGCAATCATCTGGCTCATACTTTCGCGTTTTTCGCATACTTGTTGGCCAGATACAGGGCTTTTTCTGGCTTGTATCACGTAGTAATGCGGTACCGCACCGAAACAGTCAATTAAACCAGGTTGCGATTAATAATTTAGAGGATAACGCCGGTTATGTCTGGGTTAGGTTTGGGGTTTGCCCTCATCAGGTTCGTACCTTCGCATTTTTCGCATACTTGTAGGCCAGATCCGGCCCTTTTTCTGGTTTGGATCACGTAGTAATGTAGTACCACACCAAAACAGTCAATAAATCTTGTTCCGATTAGTATTTTAGAGGATAACGCTGGTTATGACAGGGATAGTCATGCTATTTGCAATCGTCTGGCACATACTTTCGCGTTTTTCGCATACTTGTTGGCCAGATCCTGGGCTTTTTCCGGTTTGGATCACGTAGTAATGCGGTACCACACCGAAACAGTCAATTAAACCTGGTTGCGATTAATAATTTAGAGGATAACGCCGGTTATGTCTCGGTTAGGTCTGGGATTTACACTCATCTGGCTCGTACTTTCGCATTTTCCGCATACTTGTTGGCCAGATACAGGGCTTTCTCTGGCTTGTATCACGTAGTAATGCGGTACCACGCCGAATCAGTCAATTAAACCAGGTTGCGATTAATATTTTAGAGGATAACGCCGGTTATGTCTCGGTTAGGTCTGGGATTTGCACTCATCTGGCTCGTACTTTCGCGTTTTTCGCATATTTGTTGGCCAGATCCTGGCCTTTCTCTGGTTTGGATCACGTAGTAATGCGGTACCACACCGAAACAGTCAATTAAACCTGGTTGCGATTGATAATATAGAGGATAACGCCGGTTATGTCTCGGTAAGGTCTGGGATTTGCACTCATCTGGCTCGTACTTTCGCATTTTTCTTATACTCGTTGGCCAGATTCTGGGCTTTTTCTGGTTTGGATCACGTAGTAATGTGGTACCACACTGAAACAGTCAATAAAAGCTTGTTCCGATTGTTATTTTAGAGGAAAACTCTGTATATGTCTGGGTAGGTTCTGGAATTTACAATCATCTGGCTGATACTTTCGCGTTTTTCGCATACTTGTTGGCCATATCCAGCGCTTTTTCTGGTTTGGGTCACGTAGTAATGTGGTACCACACTGAAACAGTCAATTAAACCTGGTTGCGATTAATATTTTAGAGGATAACACCGGTTATGTTTGGGATAGGTCTAGTATTTGCCCTCACCTGGCTCGTACTTTCGCATTTTTCGCATACTTGTTGGCCAGATCCTGGCCTTTTTCAGGTTTGGAACACGTAGTAATGCGGTACCACACCGAAACAGTCAATTAAACCTGGTTGCGATTAATATTTAAGAGGATAACACCGGTTATGTCTGGGTTCGGTCTGGGATTTGCCCTCATCTGGCTCGTACTTTCGCATTTTCGTATAATTGTTGGCCAGATCCGGGGCTTTTTCTCGCTTGCGTCACGTAGCAATGCGGTACCACACCGAAACAGTCAATTAAACCTGGTTGCGATTAATATTTATGTGGATAACGCCGGTTATGTCATGGTTAGCACTGGGTTATGCCCCCATCCGGCTCGTACTTTCGCATTTTTCGCATACTTGTTGGCCAGATACAGGCCTTTTTCTGATTTGGATCACGTAGTAACGCGGTACCACACCGAAACAGTCAATTAAACCTGGTTGCGATTAATATTTTAGAGGATAACGCCGGTTATGGCTTGGTTAGGTCTGGGATTTACCCTCACCTGGCTCGTACATTCGCATTTTTCGCATAATTGTTGGCCAGATCCAGGGCTTCTTCTGGCATGCATCACGTAGTAATGCGGTACCACACCGAAACAGTCAATTAAACCTGGTTGCGATTAATATTTTAGAGGAAAACTCTGGTTATGCCTGGGTAGGTTCTGGTATTTGCAATCATCTGGCTCATACTTTCGCGTGTTTCGCATACTTGTTGGCCAGATCCTGGCCTCATTCTGGTTTGGATGCCGCACTAATGTGGTTCCGCACCGAAACAGTCAACTAAACCTGGTTGCAATTAATATTTTAGTGGATAACGCCGGTTATGTCTGGGTTAGGTCTGGTATTTGCCCTCATCTGGCTCGTACATTCGCATTTTTCGCATAATTGTTGGCCAGATCCAGGGCTTCTTCTGGCTTGGATCACGTAGTAACGCGGTACCACACCGAAACAGTCAATTAAACCTGGTTGGCGTTAATATTTTGGAGGATAACGACGGTTATGTCTTGGTTAGCACTGGGATTTGCCCTCATCTGGCTCGTACTTTCGCATTTTTCTCATACTTGTTGGCCAGATCCCGGCCTTTTTCTGGTTTAGAACACGTAGTAATGCGGTACCACACCGAAACAGTCAAGCAACAGTGGTTGCGATTAATATTTTAGAGGATAACGCCGGTTATGTCTGGGTTAGGTATTTGCCCTCATCTGTCTCATACTTTGGCATTTTTCGCATACTTGTTGGCCAGATCCTCGCCTTTTTCAGGTTTGGATCACGCAGTAATGCGGTACCACACCGAAACAGTCAATTAAACCTGGTTGCGGTTAATATTTAAGAGGATAACGCCAGTTATGTCTCGGTTATGTCTGGGATTTGCCCCCATCTGGCTCGTACTTTCGCATTTTTCGCATACTTGTTGGCCAGATACAGGGCTTTTTCTGGCTTGTATCACGTAGTAATGCGGTACCACACCGAAACAGTCAGTTAAACCTGGTTGCGATTAATATTTTAGAGGATAATGCCGGTTATGTCTGGGTTAGGTCTGGGATTTGCCCTCACCTGGCTCGTACATTCGCATTTTTCGCATAATTGTTGGCCAGATCCAGGGCTTCTTCTGGCTTGCATCACGTAGTAATGCGGTACCACACCGAAACAGTCAATTAAACCTGGTTGCGATTAATATTTTAGAGGAAAACTCTGGTTATGCCTGGGTAGGTTCTGGTATTTGCAATCATCTGGCTCATACTTTCGCGTGTTTCGCATACTTGTTGGCCAGATCCTGGCCTCATTCTGGTTTGGATGCCGCACTAATGTGGTTCCACACCGAAACAGTCAACTAAACCTGGTTGCAATTAATATTTTAGTGGATAACGCCGGTTATGTCTGGGTTAGGTCTGGTATTTGCCCTCATCTGGCTCGTACATTCGCATTTTTCGCATACTTGTTGCCGGATCCTGGGCTTTTTCTGGCTTGGATCACGCAGTAATGTGGGACCACACTGAAACAGTTAATAAAAGCTGGTTCGATTAGTATTTTAGAGGACAACGCTTGTTATGTCTGGTTTCGGTCTGGGATTTGCCCCCAACTGGCTCGTACTTTCGCATTTTTCGCATACTTGTTGGCCAGATCCTGGCCTCTTTCTGGTATGGATCCCGCACTAATGTGGTTCCACACCGAAGCAGTCAATTAAACCTGGTTGCAATTAATATTTTCGAGGATAACGCCGGTTATGTCTCGGTTAGGTCTAGGATTTGCCCTCATCTGGCTTGTACTTTCGCATTTTCCGCATACTTGTTGGCCAGATACAGGGCTTTTTCTGGCTTGTATCACGTAGTAATGCGGTACCGCACCGAAACAGTCAATTAAACCAGGTTGCGATTAATAATTTAGAGGATAACGCCGGTTATGTCTGGGTTAGGTTTGGGGTTTGCCCTCATCAGGTTCGTACCTTCGCATTTTTCGCATACTTGTAGGCCAGATCCGGCCCTTTTTCTGGTTTGGATCACGTAGTAATGTAGTACCACACCAAAACAGTCAATAAATCTTGTTCCGATTAGTATTTTAGAGGATAACGCTGGTTATGACAGGGATAGTCATGCTATTTGCAATCGTCTGGCACATACTTTCGCGTCTTTCGCATACTTGTTGGCCAGATCCTGGGCTTTTTCCGGTTTGGATCACGTAGTAATGCGGTACCACACCGAAACAGTCAATTAAACCTGGTTGCGATTAATAATTTAGAGGATAACGCCGGTTATGTCTCGGTTAGGTCTGGGATTTACACTCATCTGGCTCGTACTTTCGCATTTTCCGCATACTTGTTGGCCAGATACAGGGCTTTCTCTGGCTTGTATCACGTAGTAATGCGGTACCACGCCGAATCAGTCAATTAAACCAGGTTGCGATTAATATTTTAGAGGATAACGCCGGTTATGTCTCGGTTAGGTCTGGGATTTGCACTCATCTGGCTCGTACTTTCGCGTTTTTCGCATATTTGTTGGCCAGATCCTGGCCTTTCTCTGGTTTGGATCACGTAGTAATGCGGTACCACACCGAAACAGTCAATTAAACCTGGTTGCGATTGATAATATAGAGGATAACGCCGGTTATGTCTCGGTAAGGTCTGGGATTTGCACTCATCTGGCTCGTACTTTCGCATTTTTCTTATACTCGTTGGCCAGATTCTGGGCTTTTTCTGGTTTGGATCACGTAGTAATGTGGTACCACACTGAAACAGTCAATAAAAGCTTGTTCCGATTGTTATTTTAGAGGAAAACTCTGTATATGTCTGGGTAGGTTCTGGAATTTACAATCATCTGGCTGATACTTTCGCGTTTTTCGCATACTTGTTGGCCATATCCAGCGCTTTTTCTGGTTTGGGTCACGTAGTAATGTGGTACCACACTGAAACAGTCAATTAAACCTGGTTGCGATTAATATTTTAGAGGATAACACCGGTTATGTTTGGGATAGGTCTAGTATTTGCCCTCACCTGGCTCGTACTTTCGCATTTTTCGCATACTTGTTGGCCAGATCCTGGCCTTTTTCAGGTTTGGAACACGTAGTAATGCGGTACCACACCGAAACAGTCAATTAAACCTGGTTGCGATTAATATTTAAGAGGATAACACCGGTTATGTCTGGGTTCGGTCTGGGATTTGCCCTCATCTGGCTCGTACTTTCGCATTTTCGTATAATTGTTGGCCAGATCCGGGGCTTTTTCTCGCTTGCGTCACGTAGCAATGCGGTACCACACCGAAACAGTCAATTAAACCTGGTTGCGATTAATATTTATGTGGATAACGCCGGTTATGTCATGGTTAGCACTGGGTTATGCCCCCATCCGGCTCGTACTTTCGCATTTTTCGCATACTTGTTGGCCAGATACAGGCCTTTTTCTGATTTGGATCACGTAGTAACGCGGTACCACACCGAAACAGTCAATTAAACCTGGTTGCGATTAATATTTTAGAGGATAACGCCGGTTATGGCTTGGTTAGGTCTGGGATTTGCCCTCACCTGGCTCGTACATTCGCATTTTTCGCATAATTGTTGGCCAGATCCAGGGCTTCTTCTGGCATGCATCACGTAGTAATGCGGTACCACACCGAAACAGTCAATTAAACCTGGTTGCGATTAATATTTTAGAGGAAAACTCTGGTTATGCCTGGGTAGGTTCTGGTATTTGCAATCATCTGGCTCATACTTTCGCGTGTTTCGCATACTTGTTGGCCAGATCCTGGCCTCATTCTGGTTTGGATGCCGCACTAATGTGGTTCCGCACCGAAACAGTCAACTAAACCTGGTTGCAATTAATATTTTAGTGGATAACGCCGGTTATGTCTGGGTTAGGTCTGGTATTTGCCCTCATCTGGCTCGTACATTCGCATTTTTCGCATAATTGTTGGCCAGATCCAGGGCTTCTTCTGGCTTGGATCACGTAGTAACGCGGTACCACACCGAAACAGTCAATTAAACCTGGTTGGCGTTAATATTTTGGAGGATAACGACGGTTATGTCTTGGTTAGCACTGGGATTTGCCCTCATCTGGCTCGTACTTTCGCATTTTTCTCATACTTGTTGGCCAGATCCCGGCCTTTTTCTGGTTTAGAACACGTAGTAATGCGGTACCACACCGAAACAGTCAAGCAACAGTGGTTGCGATTAATATTTTAGAGGATAACGCCGGTTATGTCTGGGTTAGGTATTTGCCCTCATCTGTCTCATACTTTGGCATTTTTCGCATACTTGTTGGCCAGATCCTCGCCTTTTTCAGGTTTGGATCACGCAGTAATGCGGTACCACACCGAAACAGTCAATTAAACCTGGTTGCGATTAATATTTAAGAGGATAACGCCAGTTATGTCTCGGTTATGTCTGGGATTTGCCCCCATCTGGCTCGTACTTTCGCATTTTTCGCATACTTGTTGGCCAGATACAGGGCTTTTTCTGGCTTGTATCACGTAGTAATGCGGTACCACACCGAAACAGTCAGTTAAACCTGGTTGCGATTAATATTTTAGAGGATAATGCCGGTTATGTCTGGGTTAGGTCTGGGATTTGCCCTCACCTGGCTCGTACATTCGCATTTTTCGCATAATTGTTGGCCAGATCCAGGGCTTCTTCTGGCTTGCATCACGTAGTAATGCGGTACCACACCGAAACAGTCAATTAAACCTGGTTGCGATTAATATTTTAGAGGAAAACTCTGGTTATGCCTGGGTAGGTTCTGGTATTTGCAATCATCTGGCTCATACTTTCGCGTGTTTCGCATACTTGTTGGCCAGATCCTGGCCTCATTCTGGTTTGGATGCCGCACTAATGTGGTTCCACACCGAAACAGTCAACTAAACCTGGTTGCAATTAATATTTTAGTGGATAACGCCGGTTATGTCTGGGTTAGGTCTGGTATTTGCCCTCATCTGGCTCGTACATTCGCATTTTTCGCATACTTGTTGCCGGATCCTGGGCTTTTTCTGGCTTGGATCACGCAGTAATGTGGGACCACACTGAAACAGTTAATAAAAGCTGGTTCGATTAGTATTTTAGAGGACAACGCTTGTTATGTCTGGTTTCGGTCTGGGATTTGCCCCCAACTGGCTCGTACTTTCGCATTTTTCGCATAATTGTTGGCCAGATCCAGGGCTTCTTCTGGCTTGGACCACGTAGTAATGCGGTACCACACCGAAACAGTCAATTAAACCTGGTTGGCGTTAATATTTTGGAGGATAACGACGGTTATGTCTTGGTTAGCACTGGGATTTGCCCTGATCTGGCTCGTACTTTCGCATTTTTCTCATACTTGTTGGCCAGATCCCGGCCTTTTTCTGGTTTAGAACACGTAGTAATGCGGTACCACACCGAAACAGTCAAGCAACAGTGGTTGCGATTAATATTTTAGAGGATAACGCCGGTTATGTCTGGGTTAGGTATTTGCCGTCATCTGTCTCATACTTTGGCATTTTTCGCATACTTGTTGGCCAGATCCTCGCCTTTCTCAGGTTTGGATCACGCAGTAATGCGGTACCACACCGAAACAGTCAATTAAACCTGGTTGCGATTAATATTTAAGAGGATAACGCCAGTTATGTCTCGGTTATGTCTGGGATTTGCCCCCATCTGGCTCGTACTTTCGCATTTTTCGCATACTTGTTGGCCAGATACAGGGCTCTTTCTGGCTTGTATAACGTAGTAATGCGGTACCACACAGAAACAGTCAATTAAACCAGCTTGCGATTAATATTTTAGAGGATAACGCCGGTTATGTCTCGGTTAGGTCTGGGATACGCTCGCATCTGGCTCGTACTTTCGCATTTTTCGCATACTTGTTGGCCAGATCGTGGCCTTTTCCTGGTTTGGAACACGTAGTAATGCGGAACCACACTGAAACAGTCAATTAAACCTGGTTGCGATTAATATTTAAGAGGATAACGCCGGTTATGTCTGGGTTAGGCCTGGTATATGCCCTCATCTGGCTCGTACTTTCGCATTTTCCGCATACTTGTTGGCCAGATACAGGGCTTTTTCTGGCTTGTATCACGTAGTAATGCGGTACCACACCGAAACGGTCAATTAAACCAGGTTGCGATTAATATTTTAGAGGATAACGCCGGTTATGTCTGGGATAGGTCTGGGGTTTGCCCTTATCTGGCTCGTACCTTCCCAGTTTTCGCATACTTGTTGGCAAGATCCTGGGCTTTTTCTGGTTTGGATCACATAGTAATGCGGTACCACACCGAAACAGATAATTAAGCCTGGTTGCGATTAATATTTTCGTGGATAACGCCGGTTATGTCTCGGTTAGGTCTGGGATTTGCCCTCATCTGGCTCGTACTTTCGCATTTTTCTTATACTTGTTGGCCAGGTCCTGGCTTTTTTCTGACTTGGACCACGTAGTAATGTGGTACCACACTGAAACAGTCAATGAAAGCTTGTTCCGATTAGTATTTTAGAGGAAAACTCTGGTTATGTCAGGGTTAGTTCTGGTATTTGCAACCATCTGGCTCATACTTTCGCGTTTTTCGCATACTTGTTGGCCAGATCCAGCGCTCTTTCAGGTTTGTGTCACGTAGTAATGTGGTACGACAGTGAAACAGTCTATAAAATGTGGTTCCGATTAGGATTTTAGGGGATAACACGGGTTATGTCTGGGTTAGTTCTGGTATTTGCAATCATCTGGCTCATACTTTCGCATTTTCGCATACTTGTTGGCCAGGTCCTGGCTTTTTTCTGACTTGGACCACGTAGTAATGTGGTACCACACTGAAACAGTCAATGAAAGCTTTTTCCGATTAGTATCTTACAGGAAGACATTGGTTATGTCTGGGATAGTTCTGGTATTTGCAATTATCTGGCTCATTCTTTCGCGTTTTTCGCATACTTGTTGGCCTGATCCTGGCCTCTTTCTGGTATGGATCCCGCTCTAATGTGGTTCCACGCCGAAGCAGTCAATTAAACCTGGTTGCGATTAATATTTTCGAGGATAACGCCGGTTATGTCTCGGTTAGGTCTGGGATTTGCCCTCATCTGGCTTGTACTTTCGCATTTTCCGCATACTTGTTGGCCAGATACAGGGCTTTTTCTGGCTTGTATCACGTAGTAATGCGGTACCACACCGTAACAGTCAATTAAACCAGGTTGCGATTAATATTGAAGAGGATAACGCCAGTTATGTCTCGGTTATGTCTGGGATTTGCCCCCATCTGGCTCGTACTTTCGCATTTTTCGCATACTTGTTGGCCAGATACAGGGCTCTCTCTGGCTTGTATAACGTAGTAATGCGGTACCACACAGAAACAGTCAATTAAACCAGCTTGCGATTAATATTTTAGAGGATAACGCCGGTTATGTCTGGGTTAGGTTTGGGGTTTGCCCTTATCAGGTTCGTACCTTCGCATTTTTCGCATACTTGTAGGCAAGATCCTGGGCTTTTTCTGGTTTGGATCACATAGTAATGCGGTACCACACCGAAACTGTCAATTAAACCTGGTTGCGATTAATATTTAAGAGGAAAACGCCGGTTATGTCTTAGTTAGCACTGGGATTTGCCCTCATCTGGCTTGTACTTTCGCATTTTTCTTATACTTGTTGGCCAGATCCTGGGCTTTTTCTGGTTTGGATCACGTAGTAATGTGGTACCACACTGAAACAGTCAATGAAAGCTTGTTCCGATTAGTATTTTAGAGGAAAACTCTGGTTATGTCAGGGTTAGTTCTGGTATTTGCAACCATCTGGCTCATACTTTCGCGTTTTTCGCATACTTGTTGGCCAGATCCAGCGCTCTTTCAGGTTTGTGTCACGTAGTAATGTGGTACCACACTGATACAGTCAATAAAAGCTTGTTCCGATTAGTATTTTAGAAGAAAACGCTTGTTTGACTGGGTTAGTCATGGTATTTGCAATCATCTGGCTCATACTTTCGCGTTTTTCGCATACTTGTTGGCCAGATCCTGGCCTCTTTCTGGTTTGGATCCCGCACTAATGTGGTTCCACACCGAAACAGTCAATTAAACCTGGTTGCGATTAATATCTTAGAGGATAACACCGGTTATGTCTCGGTTAGGTCTGGGGTTTGCCCCCATCTGGCTCGTACTTTCGCATTTTTCGCATACTTGTTGGCCAGATACAGGGCTTTTTCTGGCTTGTATCACGTAGTAATGCGGTACCACACCGAAGCAGTCAATTAAACCTGGTTGCGATTAATATTTTAGAGGGTAACGCCGGTTATGTCTCGGTTAGGTCTGGGATTTGCCCCCATCTGGCACGTGCCTTCGCATTTTTCGCATACTTGTTGGCACGATCCTAGGCTTTTTCTGGTTTGGATCACGTAGTAATGCGGTACCACACTGAAGCAGTCAATTGAACCTGGTTGCGATTAATATTTTCGAGGATAACGCCGGTTACGTCTGGGTTAGGTCTGGGTTTTGCCCTGATCTGGCTCGTACTTTTGCAATTTTCGCTTACTTGTTGGCCAGATCCTGGTCTTTTTCTGGCTTGGCCCACGTAGTAATGTAGTACCACACTGAAACAGTCAATTAAACCTGGTTCCGATTAATATTTTAGAGGATAACGTCGGTTATGTCGGGGTTAGGTCTGGTATTTGCCCTCATCTGGCTCGAACGTTCGCATTTTTCGCTTACTTGTTGGCCAGATACTGGCCTTTTTCTGGTTTGGATCACGTAGTAATGCGGTACCATACCGAAAAAGTCAATTAAACCTGGATGCGATTAATATTTTTGGGGGGAACGCCGGTTATGTCTGGGTTAGGTCTGGTATTTGCCCTCATCTGGCTCGTACTTTCGCATTTTTCGCATACTTTTTGGCCAGATCGTGGCCTTTTTCTGGTTTGGAACACGTAGTAATGCGATACCACACTGAAACAGTCAATTAAACCTGGTTGCGATTAATATTTAAGTGGATAACGCCGGTTATGGCTGGGTTAGGCCTCGTATATGCCCTCATCTGGCTCGTACTTTCGCATTTTCCGCATACTTGTTGGCCAGATACAGGGCTTTTTCTGGCTTGTATCACGTAGTAATGCGGTACCACACCGAAACAGTCAATTAAACCTGGTTGCGATTAATATTTAAGAGGAAAACGCCGGTTTTGTCTTAGTTAGCACTGGGATTTGCCCTCATCTGGCTTGTACTTTCGCATTTTTCTTATACTTGTTGGCCAGATCCTGGTTTTTTTCTGGTTTGGATCACGTAGTAATGTGGTACCAGACTGAAACAGTCAATAAAAGCTTGTTCCGAATAGTATTTTAGAGGAAAACTCTGGATATGTCAGGGTTAGTTCTGCTATTTGCAATCATCTGGCTCATACTTTCGCGTTTTTCGCATACTTGTTGGCCAGATCCAGCGCTCTTTCAGGTTTGTGTCACGTAGTAATGTGGTACCACACTGAAACAGTCAATAAAAGCTTGTTCCGAGTAGTATTTTAGAGGATAACGCTGGTTATGACTGGGTTAGTCATGGTATTTGCCCTCATCTGGCTCGTACTTTCGCATTTTTCGCATAGTTGTTGGCCAGATCCTGGCCTTTTTCTGGTTTGGATCACGTAGTAATGCGGTACCACATCGAAACAGTCAATTAAACCTGGTTGCGATTAATATTTTCGTGGATAACGCCGGTTATGTCTCGGTTAGGTCTGGGATTTGCCCTCATCTGGGTCGTACTTTCGCATTTTCCGCATACTTGTTGGCCAGATACAGGGCTTTTTCTGGCTTGTATCACGTAGTAATGCGGTACCACACCGAAACAGTCAATTAAACCTGGTTGCGATTAATATTTAAGAGGAAAACGCCGGTTATGTCTTAGTTAGCACTAGGATTTGCCCTCATCTGGCTCGTTCTTTCGCATTTTTCGCATAATTGTTGGCCAGATCCAGGGCTTTTTCTGGATTGGATCACGTAGTAATGTGGTACCACACTGAAACAGTCAATAAAAGCTTGTTCCGGTTAGTATTTTAGAGGAAAACTCTGGTTATGTCTGTGTTATTCCTGGTATTTGCAATCATCTGGCTCATACTTTCGCGTCTTTCGCATACTTGTTGGCCAGATCCAGCGCTTTTTCTGGTTTGGATCACGTAGTAATGTTGTACCACACTGCAACAGTCAATAAAAGCTTGTTCCGATTAGTATTTTAGCGGATAACGCCGGTTATGTCTCGGTTAGGTCTGGGATTTGCCCTCAACTGGCTCGTACTTTCGCATTTTTAGCTTACTTGTTGGCCAGATCCTGGGCTTTTTCTGGTTTGGTTCACGTAGTAATGTGGTACCACACCGAAACAGTCACTTAAACCTGGCTGCGATTAATATTCAAGAGGATAACGCCGGTTATGTCTTGGTTAGGTCTGGGATTTGCCCTCATCCGGCCCGTACTTTCGCAGTTTTCGCATACTTGTTGGCCAGATCCTGGCCTCTTTCTGGTTTGGTTTCCGCACTAATGTGGTTCCACACCGAAACAGTCAATTAAACCAGGTTGCGATTAATATTTTAGAGGATAACGCCGGTTATGCCTGGGCTAGGTCTGGGGTTTGCCCTCATCTGGCTCGTGCCTTCGCATTTTTCGCATACTTGTTGGCAAGATCCTGGGCTTTTTCTGGTTTGGATCACGTGGTAATGCGGGACCACACCGAAGCAGTCAATTAAACCTGGTGGCGATTAATATTTTCGAGGATAACGCCGGTTACGTCTGGGTTAGGTCTGGGATTTGCCCTCATCTGGCTCGTACTTTCGCATTTTTCGCTTACTTGTTGGCCAGATACAGGGCTTTTTCTGGCTTGTATCACGTAGTAATGCGGTACCACACCGAAACAGTCAATTAAACCTGGTTGCGATTAATATTTTGGAGGATAACGCCAGTTATGTCTAGGTTAACACTGGGATTTGCCCTCATCTGGCTCGTACTTTCGCATTTTTCGCATAATTGTTGGCCAGATCCTGGCATTTTTCTGGTTTGGATCACGTAGTAATGTGGTACGACAGTGAAACAGTCAATAAAATGTGGTACCCGATTAGGATTTTAGGGGATAACACGGGTTATGTCTGGGTTAGTTCTGGTATTTGCAATCATCTGGCTCATACTTTCGCATTTTCGCATACTTGTTGGCCAGATCCTGGCCTTTTTCTGGTTTGGATCACGTAGTAATGGGGTACCACACTGAAACTGTCAATAAAAGCTGGTTCCGATTAATATTTTCGAGGATAACGCCGGTTATGTCTCGGTTAAGTCTGGGATTTGCCCTCATCTGGCTCGTACTTTCGCATTTTTCTTATACTTGTTGGCCAGGTCCTGACTTTTTTCTGGCTTGGACCACGTAGTAATGTGGTAACACACTGAAACAGTCAATAAAAGCTTGTTCCGATTAGTATTTTAGCGGATAACGCCGGTTATATCTCGGTTAGGTCTGGGATTTGCCCTCAACTGGCTCGTACTTTCGCATTTTTAGCTTACTTGTTGGCCAGATCCTGGGCTTTTTCTGGTTTGGTTCACGTAGTAATGTGGTACCACACCGAAACAGTCACTTAAACCTGGTTGCGATTAATATTTAAGAGGATAACGCCGGTTATGTCTTGGTTAGGTCCGGGATTTGCCCTCATCCGGCCCGTACTTTCGCATTTTTCGCATACTTCTTGGCCAGATCCTCGCCTTTTTCTGGTTTGGATCACGCCGTAATGCGGTACCACACCGAAATAGTCAATTAAACCTGGTTGCGAGTAATATTTTAGAGGATAACGCCGGTTATGTCTGGGTTAGGTCTGGTATTTGCCCTCATCTGGCTCGTGCTTTCGCATTTTCCGCATACTTGTTGGCAAGATCCTGGGCTTTTTCTGGTTTGGATCACGTAGTAATGCGGTACCACACCGAAGCAGTCAATTGAACCTGGTTGCGATTAATATTTTCGAGGATAACGCCGGTTACGTCTTAGTTAGCACTGGGATTTGCCCTCATCTGGCTCGTTCTTTCGCATTTTTCGCTTACTTCTTGGCCAGATACGTGGCTTTTTCTGGCTTGTATCACGTAGTAATGCGGTACCACACCGAAACAGTCAATTAAACCTGGTTGCGATTAATATTTTAGAGGATAACGCCGGTTATGTCTGGGCTAGGTCTGAGGTTTGCCCTCATCTGGCTCGTGCCTTTTTTTTTTTTTTTTTTTTTTTTTGTCGTGGGGAAAATCTTCGAAAGACTCCCTCCCACCTCCTTGGGGAGAGGTGGGAGGGGTGTGTGGGATTCCCCGCGCCCGTACAACGACAGGCGCGGGACCTACCCACTAAAAACCCCACGGTGACCCTTCGGCACGCTTTGGGAGGATACCGGGAATCGCTCGAAGCATTCTTCCGGTATCCTCCCCGTGCCCGCGCTTTCGCGCCCATCCCCCGGGGGGACAATCGGTCCCCCCAGTAGACACACTGCCTCATAGCGGCGGGACGGGGCCACTCCATCCCGCCGCTATCCGTCCCGGGGCCGCGTTTAGTGGCGGCTGCGAGCCCCACCTCGCAACCGCCCGCGACCCCGTTTCCACCCCTCGGCGGCCGCGCGTTCATGGCCGCATCGGACCACCGAGGGTGCCTCCCCCTGCGTCGGACCGGTAGGGGGAGGCACTCCTACCCCCAACCGGTCCGACCCGGCGCCGCCTGGCGGGAGGAGGGTCCCCTCAGGACCCCCCTCCCAGCCTAGGTCATCCGCCACGCCGAGGCGGCCGCCCGCGACGCCTCGCGACCGGGCGACGACCTCGGGCCACCGCACGAGCGCGAGCTTCAGCGCGCCGCTGAAGCTCGCGCTCCCTCCCCGCGGCCTCCTTCTGCAACATTACGTTCTCGCAGAAGGAGGCCACGGCCCTCCACTTCTCCTCGCTGCCGAGCATGGCGCGCACCACGCCCGGCAGCGAGACATCCCGCCCGACGACGCCGACCAGGACACGGCGCTCCCCCTCCCACGCGGGGCATACCTCCAGGGTATGATCCGCCGTGTCCTGCTCAGCGTCGCAGTGGCAGCAACGCGCCGTCGGCTCCTTCCCTATCCGGCACAGGTATCTTCCGAAGCTGCCATGCCCGGAAAATACCTGTGCCAACCGGTAGGTGAGGCTGCCATGGCCTCTGTCCAGCCACTCCTTCAGGAGTGGCCGAATAGCCCCGACAGTCCGGTGCCCCGCGGTTGGCAGAGCCAGCCGCTCCTGCCACGCGAGCAACACGGACTGCCGGGCCTGGCGCTTCAAATCGCCCCAAGCAGGTTCCTGCCCGCCCGGGACCGCCCCCACCCCCGCGCGACGGTCGACGCGGTGCCGGTACATCGCCGCGTGCGACCGCGCGAGCAGGTCCATGGACGGCATCCCCGCTAGAACCGTCGCCGCCTCATGTGACATGGTCCGATACCCGCGGACGACCCTGAGCGCCATGCGCCTCTGCACCCGACGCAGCATAGTCATGCTGCGCCGGGAGGCAGCCAAGTCGTCCGCCCAGACGGGGGCCCCGTATAGGGCGACCGACTGGACCATTGCCACATAGAGGCGACGAACTCGGCCCGCCGGGCCCCCCAGGTTGGGCAGGATCCGGCCCAGAGCCGCAACCATCCTTTCCAACCGGGGGACCAGGCAGCGGAAATGCTTCTCGAAACGCCAGTGGCTATCGAGGATCAGCCCCAGATACCTGATCTGGGGCTTCACCTCGATGTCAGCCCCACCCACCCGAATCAGAGGGGGTGGCGGATCCTGCCGAGGTGGATGAAACGCAATCACCTCGGTCTTATGGACCGCCACCGTCATCCCCATCCCCCTGATCCGGTCGACGACGCGTTGCGACCCCTCCTCCGCGCGACGCATGGCCCTCCCCCAGTGCGCCCCGACGGCCAGCACCAGTGTGTCATCCGCATAACACACCGTGCTGACGCCGTCGGGGAGGCCGGCCCGCAACACCGAGTCGTACGCGATGTTCCACAGGAGTGGCCCAAGGACCGATCCCTGCGGAACACCGCAGTACACCTCCCTCCGCATATCACCATCCCGGCCCGGATACTCGATCCACCTGCCGCGGAGATAATCCCCGACGACCGCCCTGAGACAAGGGGGGACTCGATGATATTCGAGCCCCCTCCTTATCCCTTCCCAGGGGAGGGTGTTAAAGGCATTGGCAATATCCAAGGATATTGCCAATGCCACCCCTCCCCGGGAGACGGCCGCCTCCGAGAGGGCCCTCACACGACCTATCGCGTCGATAGTCGATCGGCCCCCCCGGAAACCGAACTGGCAGTCGGCCAGACCGGGATCACCCCGCGACAGGTGCTCGACGAGGCGGGCAGCAATCACACGCTCGAAGAGCTTGCCCACCTCGTCGAGGAGACAAATGGGCCGGTATGCGGAGGGAGACTCCGCGGGCCGACCCTCCTTCCGGAGGAGGACCATCCTCGCCACCTTCCAACTGGGGGGGAATCGCCCGTCCCTCAGGCAGCGGTCGAACAACCGCCTGAGGTCGGCCCCAAGGACGCCCTGGGTCAAGACCCAAACCCGGCCGGGCACACCATCCGGACCCGGGGCCGTGTTACGAACCCCGAGCCGTCTGATGGCCGCTGCCAGCTCCTCCTGCGTGACCCCCAGCTCGGCCGTCCACTCCACTGGGACAGCCGCCGCCGCCGGAGGACGCGGTCCCCTCTCCCCAATTGGGAAGAGTGTATTGACCACGTCCTCCAGCAGCCGGGGGTCAAGACCCTCGGTGACGGGTGGCGCCCACGGGCGGAGCTTATTCAGCACCACCTTATATGGGCGCCCCCATGGATCGTCATCAAGGGTCTGGAGGAGCTCCTTCCATGCCTGGGTCTTGGCCCGTTTGATGGCGACCTGCAGAGCAACCCGCGCCACGCGGTATGCTCCATACAGGTCATCAGCTGCCCTCGCTCGCGCGACGCCGTCGCCTGTACGTTGACGACGGCGCGCGCGGGTGTACTGGCGTCGGGCGCGGACAGTCGCGACTCGCAACTCCGCGATCGCGTCCGACCACCAGTACACAGCCCGGCGAGGAGAAGCCCGCCCGACCCGTGGCATCGCCGCGTCGCAAATACCCGCGACCAATGCTCCGAGCCGGGCGACCTCCTCCTCTATGCTCGGCAACTCGGCCGCTCCCTGCGGCCAAGTTGCAGCGAGGGCAGCTGCCATCAGGGCGTCCTTGTCCAGGCGCCGAAGCGCCCAGCGGCGTGGTGGGGTGCCACGCAGGCGGCCGTGTCGGGATGCACTCGCGGCGGCAGAGACCTCCATCCGGATGTACCGGTGATCGGAGAGTGTCTCTGCCCCCGCGACCACGTGCCAACCCGACACCATGCGCACGGCGTTGGGGGTCGCGAATCCAACATCCACGATGGACCCCCCATATCGCCGCACGCATGTGTGCTCCGACCCCCGGTTCAATACCCGGAGGTCGAGCCCCGCCGCCCAATCGCCCAGGATCCCGCCGCGAACGGAGGTCCTGGGGGATCCCCAAGCCACCGACTTGGCATTAAAATCCCCCAGGACCAGCACCGGCCGGGCCGCGAAGCGCTGCACGCATGCCGCGACCTCGGCCAGGTACAGCTCGAACGCAGCGTGACCGCTACGGGGCGAAATGTAGCACCCCACCACAGCGACTCCCCCCCAGTCCACGGCGACGAATCCCCGACCGCGCTCCAACAAGGAGAACGGTGGGGACCCGTCGCCCCCTCCCCATACCGTCGCCACCAAGCCGTCCGCGTCGCCCACCCAATGAGGGTGATCAGGGACGCGGTACGGCTCGGCGGCGACCGCCAGGCCAACCCCCCACTCCGCGAGGACATGGGACATCAAGTCCTGTGCCGCGCGGCAGTGGTTGAGGTTGGCCTGGAGGAGGAGGCGGGGCGGCATTAATTAATGGCCGCGCCAGCCTCCTCCCGGCCGTCCGTCCCCGTAGCACCGTCCACCTCCATGGAGGACGATGCCACCGCCCTCGGCACCGGAGCCGGTGCAGCCCGCCTCTTCCTCTCCTTCCGGGAGGGGGGGGAGCACTTCTTGTGATCGGCTGGCCTCCCCATGTCCGCACACAGCGGGCAGTGGGGGGCCGCCGAGCACTGGCTCGCACGGTGCTCTTTGGCACCGCAGCGGTAACACTGACCGCTGCGGTCCACCGGCGAGGTGCACCACTGCCTCACGTGCCCCAATTCGAGGCAGCGGTGACACTGGAGCGGGCGCGGCGCGAGGATTTCCACTCGCGCCGAAACCCACCCCACCAACACCCTCCCGGATTCCGCCACCTTACGGGCGGCGGAGAGGGGGCACCGGGCCCACACCGACCCGTGGCCGGAGGGCGACCTGCGGATCTCTCCGATCCGCAGGTCCTCCACAGGACAGTCCCCCGCCCTCGCAAGGGCACGGGCCACATCCTGTGCGCTGACCGAGTCGTCCAGCCCACAAACGCGCATCTCCGTGCGCTTCGTGGGCCGGGCGACCCGGACACCTCGCTCGCCCAGCTGCTCCCGGAGCCTCTGGGCGAGACGATCCGCCTTCGCGCCGCCTTCTGCACCGGGGATCTCCAGCAAGAGACCCCCGGTCACGGCCCTCTTCGCCCTCACGGAGGCGATGCCCAGCTCTTCCAGGGAGATATTCTCCCTGGCGAGCCGCATCGCCTCCGCGAGGGTGAGGTCGCCACCCTGCGCAACAGTCAGCGTCACCGCTGCCGTTTTTGGGGGACGACCTGGTCGTGCCTTCCCGACCTTCGCGGCCTTTACCTTGGCCGCCGGCGGCGGAGGCGGAGGCTGCGGTTGCGAGGCCTTCCTCGCCGCCCGCTTCGCCTTCCGCCCCACCACCTCACTCCACGCCACCCCCCCTTGGGAGGGTGCTGTGGAGGACGCGACCACCGCGACCACGGGTACACCACCCCCCTTGGGGGTCACGACCCGGGGCCCTGGTGCCGCAACGCTGGGCGGAGCCTTCACTCCGCCCTTCTTTGCCTTCCCCGACTGTACCGGAACAGGTCCGGGAGGCACCGCCTTCCTGCTGACCGCTCTTCCGGCGAGGAGCTCCTCCCGGAAGGCGGCCAGCTTGCCATCAATCATGTCCCCAATCCTCCTCAGAAGATCGTCTTCTGAGGAGGACGGGGACTTCTTCACGGGCGGAGTGCGGGTGGAGGGGCCCGCGGTGCCCCGCACCACTGCCGCCGCACTCCGCTTATTTACCTCTGCCGAGGGACGCGGCGGTGGAGGAGGAGGGAGGATGGGAGGGAGGGCCGCGCTGTTCCACAGCGCCTCTGCCCTCCTCCTCCCCTGTCGCTCCTCCTCCAACAGGAGCTGCAGACGGGCGTTCCGCCCTCTGAGCTCCCGCGCCGCCTCCCTCATTTCCTCCGCCGCGGCCTTCAGGGCCTCCGCGCCACCGCTTTTCTGCCCCTTAAAGGCGCAGGCAGCGGCGACTTTCTCCACCCGCCTCAGGGACGAGGAGATCCTCTCCGATATCTCCTCGGTCACCTCGTCCCTGAGGCAACTCAGCCTCACCGACGGGCTCATCGCCCCGCCCACCTCGACGACGGCCTGCCCCGCCCTCTTCCTCTTAGAGCCTATGAGGCTCCTGGTGGAGGAGAAGGACGAGACTGACGCAGTCTCGTCGTCCTCCTCCACCTTCCACGAAGCCGGGCCAGGCGCTGGAGGCGGCGCGAGCGCCGTCACTCCAGTCCCAACACCGCCTTCGTCCTCCCCCTCTGACTTACCCCGTCCCATCCCCGTTTTAATATTGAACTCCATAATATTCCCACGAGCAGGTCGGAAGAAAAGGTCCGCCCGGGCAGAGCCGCCTTACCCGGGTAAGCCTATATATGCAACCATGCATCCCATCGCCGCGCACCATAGCTTAGGATTGGAGGGCGATTTTATAGAGTCGCCATACTCGTGGCCCAGGCGGTTAAGCCAAGACCCCCGTTCCTCCTGCCGTCACGTACCATTCACAAAACCAATAGGGAATTGTGAACGGGTCGTTGTGACGACCAACAGGAGGCTTACGGTGTGTGTATGACTCGGGTACCCCGGGTTCGTTAAGCCCGTACTGCAGCTGAAAGGCTGGCAGCCCCTGAGGGAATCTGGCTCGTGCCTTCGCATTTTTCGCATACTTGTTGGCATGATCCTGGGCTTTTTCTGGTTTGGATCACGTAGTAATGCGGTACCACACCGAAGCAGTCAATTGAACCTGGTTGCGATTAATATTTTCGAGGATAACGCCGGTTACGTCTGGGTTAGTTCTGGGATTTGCCCTCAACTGGCTCGTACTTTCGCATTTTTAGCTTACTTGTTGGCCAGATCCTGGGCTTTTTCTGGTTTGGTTCACGTAGTAATGTGGTACCACACCGAAACAGTCACTTCAACCTGGTTGCGATTAATATTTAAGAGAATAACGCCGGTTACGTCTTGGTTAGGTCTGGGATTTGCCCTCATCTGACTCGTGCCTTCGCATTTTTCGCATACTTGTTGGCCAGATCCTGGCCTCTTTCTGGTTTGGATTCCGCACTAATGTAGTTCCACACCGAAACAGTCAATTAAACCTGGTTGCGATTAATATTCTAGAGGATAACGCCGGTTATGCCTGGGCTAGGTCTGGGGTTTGCCCTCATCTGGCTCGTGCCTTCGCATTTTTCGCATACTTGTTGGCAAGATCCTGGGCTTTTTCTGGTTTGGATCACATAGTAATGCGATACCACACCGAAGCTGTCAATTAAACCTGGTGGCGATTAATATTTTCGAGGATAACGCCGGTTACGTCTGGGTTAGGTCTGGGATTTGCCCTCATCTGGCTCGTACTTTCGCATTTTTCACTTACTTGTTGGCCAGATACAGGGCTTTTTCTGGCTTGTATCACGTAGTAATGCGGTACCACACCGAAACTGTCAATTAAACCTGGTTGCGATTAATATTTTAGAGAATAACGCCGGTTATGTCTCGGTTAGGTCTGGGATTTGCCCTCAACTGGCTCGTACTTTCGCATTTTTCACTTACTTGTTGGCCAGATACAGGGCTTTTTCTGGCTTGTATCACGTAGTAATGCGGTACCACACCGAAACAGTAAATTAAACCTGGTTGCGATTAATATTTAAGAGGATAACGCCGGTTATGTCTTGGTTAGGTCTGGGATTTGCCCTCCTCTGGCTCATACTTCCGCGTTTTTCGCATACTTGTTGGCCAGATCCTGGCCTCCTTCTGGTTTCGATCCCGCACTAATGTAATTCCATGCCGAAACAGGCAATTAAACCTGGTTGCGATTAATATTTCCGAGGATAACGCCGGTTATGTCTGGGTTAGGTCTGGTATTTGCCCTCATCTGACTCGTGCCTTCGCAATTTCCGCATACTTGATGGGCAGATCCTGGCGTTTTTCTGGCTTGGAACACGTAGTAATGCGGTACCACACCGAAACAGTCATGTAAACATGGTTGCGATTAATATTTAAGTGGAGAACGCCGGTTATGTCTTAGTTAGCACTGGGATTTGCCCTCATCTGGCTCGTTCTTTCGCATTTTTCACTTACTTGTTGGCCAGATACAGGGCTTTTTCTGGCTTGTATCACGTAGTAATGCGGTACCACACCGAAACAGTAAATTAAACCTGGTTGCGATTAATATTTAAGAGGATAACGCCGGTTATGTCTTGGTTAGGTCTGGGATTTGCCCTCGTCTGGCTCATACTTCCGCGTTTTTCGCATACTTGTTGGCCAGATGCTGGCCTCCTTCTGGTTTCGATCCCGCACTAATGTAATTCCATGCCGAAACAGGCAATTAAACCTGGTTGCGATTAATATTTCCGAGGATAACGCCGGTTATGTCTTGGTTTGGTCTGGGATTTGCCCTCATCCGGCCCGTACTTTCGCATTTTTCGCATACTTGTTGGCCAGATCCTGGCCTTTTTCTGGTTTGGATCACGTAGTAATGTGGTACGACAGTGAAACAGTCAATAAAATGTGGTTCCGATTAGGATTTTAGGGGATAACACGGGTTATGTCTGGGTTAGTTCTGGTATTTGCAATCATCTGGCTCATACTTTCGCATTTTCGCATACTTGTTGGCCAGATCCTGGCTTTTTCTGGTTTGGATCACGTAGTAATGAGGTACCACACTGAAACTGTCAATAAAAGCTGGTTCCGATTAATATTTTCGAGGATAACGCCGGTTATGTCTCGGTTAAGTCTGGGATTTGCCCTCATCTGGCTCGTACACTCGCATTTTTCTTATACTTGCTGGCCAGGTCCTAGCTTTTTTCTGACTTGTACCACGTAGCAATGTGGTACCACACCGAAACAGTCAATTAAACCTGGTTGCGATTAATATTTAACAGGATAACGCCGGTTATGTCTGGGTTAGGTCTGGTATTTGCCCTCATCTGGCTCGTGCTTTCGCATTATCCGCATACTTGTTGGGCAGATCATGGCGTTTTTCTGGCTTGGAACACGTAGTAACGCGGTACCACACCGAAACAGTCATGTAAACCTGGTTGCGATTAATATTTAAGTGGAAAACGCCGGTTATGTCTTAGTTAGCACTGGGATTTGCCCTCATCTGGCTCGTACTTTCGCATTTTTCGCTTACTTCTTGGCCAGATACAGGGCTTTTTCTGGCTTGTGTCACGTAGTAATGCGGTACCACACCGAAACAGTCAATTAAACCTGGTTGCGATTAATATTTTAGAGGATAACGCCGGTTATGTCTGGGCTAGGTCTGAGGTTTGCCCTCATCTATCTCGTGCCTTCGCATTTTTCGCATACTTGTTGGCAAGATCCTGGGCTTTTTCTGGTTTGGATCACGTAGTAATGCGGTACCACACCGAAGCAGTCAATTGAACCTGGTTGCGATTAATATTTTCGAGGATAACGCCGGTTACGTCTGGGTTAGTTCTGGGATTTGCCCTCAACTGGCTCGTACTTTCGCATTTTTAGCTTACTTGTTGGCCAGATACAGGGCTTTTTCTGGCTTGTATCACGTAGTACTGCGGTAGCACACCGAAACTGTCAATTACACCTGGTTGCGATTAATATTTTAGAGAATAACGCCGGTTATGTCTCGGTTAGGTCTGGGATTTGCCGTCAACTGGCTCGTACTTTCGCATTTTTCACTTACTTGTTGGCCAGATACAGGGCTTTTTCTGGCTTGTATCACGTAGTAATGCGGCACCACACCGAAACAGTCACTTCAACCTGGTTGCGATTAATATTTAAGAGAATAACGCCGGTTATGTCTTGGTTAGGTCTGGGATTTGCCCTCATCTGACTCGTGCCTTCGCATTTTTCGCATACTTGTTGGCCAGATCCTGGCCTCTTTCTGGTTTGGATTCCGCACTAATGTGGTTCCACACCGAAACAGTCAATTAAACCTGGTTGCGATTAATATTCTAGAGGATAACGCCGGTTATGCCTGGGCTAGGTCTGGGGTTTGCCCTCATCTGGCTCGTGCCTTCGCATTTTTCGCATACTTGTTGGCAAGATCCTGGGCTTTTTCTGGTTTGGATCACATAGTAATGCGATACCACACCGAAGCTGTCAATTAAACCTGGTGGCGATTAATATTTTCGAGGATAACGCCGGTTACGTCTGGGTTAGGTCTGGGATTTGCCCTCATCTGGCTCGTTCTTTCGCATTTTTCGCATACTTGTTGGCCAGATCCAGGGCTTTTTCTGGATTGGATCACGTAGTAATGTGGTGCCACACTGAAACAGTCAATAAAAGCTTGTTCCGGTTAGTATTTTAGAGGAAAACTCTGGTTATGTCTGTGTTAGTTCTGGTATTTGCAATCATCTGGCTCATACTTTCGCGTCTTTCGCATACTTGTTGGCCAGATCCAGCGCTTTTTCTGGTTTGGATCACGTAGTAATGTTGTACCACACTGCAACAGTCAATAAAAGCTTGTTCCGATTATTATTTTAGAGGAAAACTCTGGTTATGTCTGGGTAGGTTCTGGCATTTGCAATCATCTGGCACATACTCCCGCATTTTTCGCATACTTGTTGTACAGATCCTGGGCTTTTTCTGGTTTGGATCACGTAGTAATGAGGTACTACACTGAAACTGACAATAAAAGCTGGTTCCGATCAATATTTTCGAGGATAACGCCGGTTATGTCTCGGTTAAGTCTAGGATTTGCCCTCATCTGGCTCGTACTTTCGCATTTATCTTATACTTGTTGGCCAGGTCCTGACTTTTTTCTGGCTTGGACCACGTAGTAATGTGGTACCACACTGAAACAGTCAATAAAAGCTTGTTCCGATTAGTATTTTAGCGGATAACGCTGGTTATGTTTGGGTTAGTTCTGGTATTTGCTATCATCTGGCACATACTTCCGCATTTTTCGCATACTTGTTGGCCAGATCCTGGGATATTTCTGGTTTGGATCACGTAATAATGCGGTACCACACCGAAGCAGTCAATTAAACCTGGTTTGGGATTAATATTACAGTGGATAGCGCCGGTTATGTTTCGATTAGTTCTGGTATTTGCCCTCATCTGGCTCGTACTTTCGCATTTTCCGCATACTTGTTGGGCAGATCCTGGCCTCTTTCTGGCTTGGAACACGTAGTAATGCGGTACCACACCGAAACAGTCAAGTAAACCTGGTTGCGATTAATATTTTAGAGGATAACGCCGGTTATGTCTGGGTTAGGTCTGGTATTTGCCCTCATCTGGCTCGTACTTTCGCATTTTTCGCATACTTGTTGGCCAGATCCGCGCCTTTGACTGGTTTGGATCACGCAGTATTGTGGTACCACACCGAAACAGTCACTTCAACCTGGTTGCGATTAATATTCAAGAGGATAACGCCGGTTATGTCTCGGTTAGGTCTGGGATTTGCCCTCATCTTGCTCGTACTTTCGCATTTTTCGCATACTTGTTGGCCAGATACAAGCGTTTTTCTGGCTTGTATCACGGAGAAATGCGGTACCACACCGAAACAGTCAATTAAACCAGGTTGCGATTAATATTTTAGAGGATAACGCCGGTTATGTCTCGGTTAGGTCTGGGATATGCCCGCATCTGGCTTGAACTTTCGCATATTTCGCATACTTGTTGGCCAGATCCTCGCCTTTTTCTGGTTTGGATCACGCTGTAATGGGGTACCACACCGAAATAGTCAATTAAACCTAGTTGCGAGTAATATTTTCGAGGATAACGCCGGTTATGTCCGGGATAGGTCTGGTATTTGCCCTCATCTGGCTCGTGCTTTCGAATTTTTCGCATACCTGTTGGGCAGATCCTGGCCTTTTTCTGGTTTGGAACACGTAGTAATGCGGTACCACACCGAAACTGTCAATTAAACCTGGTTGCGATTAATATTTTAGAGAATAACGCCGGTTATGTCTCGGTTAGGTCTGGGATTTGCCCTCAACTGGCTCGTACTTTCGCATTTTTCACTTACTTGTTGGCCAGATACAGGGCTTTTTCTGGCTTGTATCACGTAGTAATGCGGTACCACACCGAAACAGTAAATTAAACCTGGTTGCGATTAATATTTAAGAGGATAACGCCGGTTATGTCTTGGTTAGGTCTGGGATTTGCCCTCATCTGGCTCATACTTCCGCGTTTTTCGCATACTTGTTGGCCAGATCCTGGCCTCCTTCTGGTTTGGATCCCGCACTAATGTAATTCCATGCCGAAACAGGCAATTAAACCTGGTTGCGATTAATATTTCCGAGGATAACGCCGGTTATGTCTTGGTTAGGTCTGGGATTTGCCCTCATCCGGCCCGTACTTTCGCATTTTTCGCATACTTGTTGGCCAGAACCTGGCCTTTTTCTGGTTTGGATCACGTAGTAATGTGGTACGACAGTGAAACAGTCAATAAAATGTGGTTCCGATTAGGATTTTAGGGGATAACACGGGTTATGTCTGGGTTAGTTCTGGTATTTGCAATCATCTGGCTCATACTTTCGCATTTTCGCATACTTGTTGGCTAGATCCTGGCCTTTTTCTGGTTTGGATCACGTAGTAATGAGGTACCACACTGAATCTGTCAATAAAAGCTGGTTCCGATTAATATTTTCGAGGATAACGCCGGTTATGTCTCGGTTAAGTCTGGGATTTGCCCTCATCTGGCTCGTACTTTCGCATTTTTCTTATACTTGTTGGGCAGGTCCTGGCTTTTCTCTGACTTGTACCACGTAGCAATGTGGTACCACACCGAAACAGTCAATTAAACCTGGTTGCGATTAATATTGAACAGGATAACGCCGGTTATGTCTGGGTTAGGTCTGGTATTTGCCCTCATCTGGCTCGTGCTTTCGCATTATCCGCATACTTGTTGGGCAGATCATGGCGTTTTTCTGGCTTGGAACACGTAGTAACGCGGTACCACACCGAAACAGTCATGTAAACCTGGTTGCGATTAATAATTAAGTGGAAAACGCCGGTTATGTCTTAGTTAGCACTGGGATTTGCCCTCATCTGGCTCGTACTTTCGCATTTTTCGCTTACTTCTTGGCCAGATACAGGGCTTTTTCTGGCTTGTGTCACGTAGTAATGCGGTACCACACCGAAACAGTCAATTAAACCTGGTTGCGATTAATATTTTAGAGGATAACGCCGGTTATGTCTGGGCTAGGTCTGAGGTTTGCCCTCATCTGGCTCGTGCCTTCGCATTTTTCGCATACTTGTTGGCAAGATCCTGGGCTTTTTCTGGTTTGGATCACGTAGTAATGCGGTACCACACCGAAGCAGTCAATTGAACCTGGTTGCGATTAATATTTTCGAGGATAACGCCGGTTACGTCTGGGTTAGTTCTGGGATTTGCCCTCAACTGGCTCGTACTTTCGCATTTTTAGCTTACTTGTTGGCCAGATTCTGGGCTTTTTCTGGTTTGGTTCACGTAGTAATGTGGTACCACACCGAAACAGTCACTTCAACCTGGTTGCGATTAATATTTAAGAGAATAACGCCGGTTATGTCTTGGTTAGGTCTGGGATTTGCCCTCATCTGACTCGTGCCTTCGCATTTTTCGCATACTTGTTGGCCAGATCCTGGCCTCTTTCTGGTTTGGATTCCGCACTAATGTGGTTCCACACCGAAACAGTCAATTAAACCTGGTTGCGATTAATATTCTAGAGGATAACGCCGGTTATGCCTGGGCTAGGTCTGAGGTTTGCCCTCATCTGGCTCGTGCCTTCGCATTTTTCGCATACTTGTTGGCAAGATCCTGAGCTTTTTCTGGTTTGGATCACATAGTAATGCGATACCACACCGAAGCTGTCAATTAAACCTGGTGGCGATTAATATTTTCGAGGATAACGCCGGTTACGTCTGGGTTTGGTCTGGGATTTGCCCTCATCTGGCTCGTACTTTCGCATTTTTCACTTACTTGTTGGCCAGATACAGGGCTTTTTCTGGCTTGTATCACGTAGTAATGCGGCACCACACCGAAACAGTCATGTAAAGATGGTTGCGATTAATATTTAAGTGGAGTACGCCGGTTATGTCTTGGTTAGGTCTGGGATTTGCCCTCATCTGACTCGTGCCTTCGCATTTTTCGCATACTTGTTGGCCAGATCCTGGCCTCATTCTGGTTTGGATTCCGCACTAATGTGGTTCCACACCGAAACTGTCAATTAAACCTGGTTGCGATTAATATTTTAGAGAATAACGCCGGTTATGTCTCGGTTAGGTCTGGGATTTGCCCTCAACTGGCTCGTACTTTCGCATTTTTCACTTACTTGTTGGCCAGATACGGGGCTTTTTCTGGCTTGTATCACGTAGTAATGCGGCACCACACCGAAACAGTAAATTAAACCTGGTTGCGATTAATATTTAAGAGGATAACGCCGGTTATGTCTTGGTTAGGTCTGGGGTTTGCCCTCATCTGGCTCATACTTCCGCGTTTTTCGCATACTTGTTGGCCAGATCCTGGCCTCCTTCTGGTTTGGATCCCGCACTAATGTAATTCCATGCCGAAACAGGCAATTAAACCTGGTTGCGATTAATATTTCCGAGGATAACGCCGGTTATGTCTGTGTTAGGTCTGGTATTTGCCCTCATCTGACTCGTGCCTTCGCTTTTTCCGCATACTTGTTGGGCAGATCCTGGCGTTTTTCTGGCTTGGAACACGTAGTAATGCGGTACCACACCGAAACAGTCATGTAAACATGGTTGCGATTAATATTTAAGTGGAGTACGCCGGTTATGTCTTAGTTAGCACTGGGATTTGCCCTCATCTGGCTCGTTCTTTCGCATTTTTCGCATACTTGTTGGCCAGATCCAGGGCTTTTTCTGGATTGGATCACGTAGTAATGTGGTGCCACACTGAAACAGTCAATAAAAGCTTGTTCCGGTTAGTATTTTAGAGGAAAACTCTGGTTATGTCTGTGTTAGTTCTGGTATTTGCAATCATCTGGCTCATACTTTCGCGTCTTTCGCATACTTGTTGGCCAGATCCAGCGCTTTTTCTGGTTTGGATCACGTAGTAATGTTGTACCACACTGCAACAGTCAATAAAAGCTTGTTCCGATTATTATTTTAGAGGAAAACTCTGGTTATGTCTGGGTAGGTTCTGGCATTTGCAATCATCTGGCACATACTCCCGCATTTTTCGCATACTTGTTGTACAGATCCTGGGCTTTTTCTGGTTTGGATCACGTAGTAATGAGGTACCACACTGAAACTGACAATAAAAGCTGGTTCCGATCAATATTTTCGAGGATAACGCCGGTTATGTCTCGGTTAAGTCTGGGATTTGCCCTCATCTGGCTCGTACTTTCGCATTTATCTTATACTTGTTGGCCAGGTCCTGACTTTTTTCTGGCTTGGACCACGTAGTAATGTGGTACCACACTGAAACAGTCAATAAAAGCTTGTTCCGATTAGTATTTTAGCGGATAACGCTGGTTATGTTTGGGTTAGTTCTGGTATTTGCTATCATCTGGCACATACTTCCGCATTTTTCGCATACTTGTTGGCCAGATCCTGGGATATTTCTGGTTTGGATCACGTAATAATGCGGTACCACACCGAAGCAGTCAATTAAACCTGGTTTGGGATTAATATTACAGTGGATAACGCCGGTTATGTTTCGGTTAGTTCTGGTATTTGCCCTCATCTGGCTCGGACTTTCGCATTTTTCGCATACTTGTTGGCAAGATCCTGGGCTTTTTCTGGTTTAGATCACGTTGTAATGCGGTACCACACCGAAGCAGTCAATGAAACCTGGTTGCGATTAATATTTTCGAGGATAACGCCGGTTATGTCTGGGTTAGGTCTGGTATTTGCCTTTATCTGGCTCGTACTTTCGCATTTGTCGCATACTTGTTGGCCATATCCTGGCCTTTTTCTGGTTTGGATCACATAGTAATGCGGTGCCACACCGAAACATTCAATTAAACCTGGTTGCGATTAATATTTAAGAAGAGAACGCCGGTTTTGTCTTAGTTAGCACTGGGATTTGCCCTCATCTGGCTTGTACTTTCGCATTTTTCTTATACTTGTTGGCCAGATCCAGGGCTTTTTCTGGTTTGGATCACGTAGTAATGTGGTACCACACTGAAACAGGCAATAAAACCTGGTTGCGATTAATATTTTAGAGGATAACGCCGGTTATGACTGGGCTAGGTCTGAGGTTTGCCCTCATCTGGCTCGGACTTTCGCATTTTTCGCATACTTGTTGGCAAGATCCTGGCTTTTTCTGGTTTGGATCACGTAGTAATGCGGTACCACACCGAAGCAGTCAATTGAACCTGGTTGCGATTAATGTTTCCGAGGATAACGCCGGTTATGTCTGGGTTAGGTCTGGTATTTGCCCTCATCTGGCTCGTACTTTCGCATTTTTCGCATACTTGTTGGCCAGATCCTCGCCTTTTTCTGGTTTGGATCACGCTGTAATGCGGTACCACACCGAAATAGTCAATTAAACCTGGTTCCGAGTAATATTTTAGAGGATAACGCCGGTTATGTCTGGGTTAGGTCTGGTATTTGCCCTCATCTGGCTCGTGCTTTCGCATTTTCCGCATACTTGTTGGGCAGATCCTGGCCTCTTTCTGGCTTGGAACACGTAGTAATGCGGTACCACACCGAAACAGTCAAGTAAACCTGGTTGCGATTAATATTTTAGAGGATAACGCCGGTTATGTCTGGGTTAGGTCTGGTATTTGCCCTCATCTGGCTCGTACTTTCGCATTTTTCACTTACTTGTTGGCCAGATACAGGGCTTTTTCTGGCTTGTATCACGTAGTAATGCGGTAGCACACCGAAACTGTCAATTAAACCTGGTTGCGATTAATATTTTAGAGAATAACGCCGGTTATGTCTCGGTTAGGTCTGGGATTTGCCCTCAACTGGCTCGTACTTTCGCATTTTTCACTTACTTGTTGGCCAGATACAGGGCTTTTTCTGGCTTGTATCACGTAGTAATGCGGCACCACACCGAAACAGTAAATTAAACCTGGTTGCGATTAATATTTAAGAGGATAACGCCGGTTATGTCTTGGTTAGGTCTGGGGTTTGCCCTCATCTGGCTCATACTTCCGCGTTTTTCGCATACTTGTTGGCCAGATCCTGGCCTCCTTCTGGTTTGGATCCCGCACTAATGTAATTCCATGCCGAAACAGGCAATTAAACCTGGTTGCGATTAATATTTCCGAGGATAACGCCGGTTATGTCTGTGTTAGGTCTGGTATTTGCCCTCATCTGACTCGTGCCTTCGCTTTTTCCGCATACTTGTTGGGCAGATCCTGGCGTTTTTCTGGCTTGGAACACGTAGTAATGCGGTACCACACCGAAACAGTCATGTAAACATGGTTGCGATTAATATTTAAGTGGAGAACGCCGGTTATGTCTTAGTTAGCACTGGGATTTGCCCTCATCTGGCTCGTTCTTTCGCATTTTTCGCATACTTGTTGGCCAGATCCAGGGCTTTTTCTGGATTGGATCACGTAGTAATGTGGTGCCACACTGAAACAGTCAATAAAAGCTTGTTCCGGTTAGTATTTTAGAGGAAAACTCTGGTTATGTCTGTGTTAGTTCTGGTATTTGCAATCATCTGGCTCATACTTTCGCGTCTTTCGCATACTTGTTGGCCAGATCCAGCGCTTTTTCTGGTTTGGATCACGTAGTAATGTTGTACCACACTGCAACAGTCAATAAAAGCTTGTTCCGATTATTATTTTAGAGGAAAACTCTGGTTATGTCTGGGTAGGTTCTGGCATTTGCAATCATCTGGCACATACTCCCGCATTTTTCGCATACTTGTTGTACAGATCCTGGGCTTTTTCTGGTTTGGATCACGTAGTAATGAGGTACCACACTGAAACTGACAATAAAAGCTGGTTCCGATCAATATTTTCGAGGATAACGCCGGTTATGTCTCGGTTAAGTCTGGGATTTGCCCTCATCTGGCTCGTACTTTCGCATTTATCTTATACTTGTTGGCCAGGTCCTGACTTTTTTCTGGCTTGGACCACGTAGTAACGTGGTACCACACTGAAACAGTCAATAAAAGCTTGTTCCGATTAGTATTTTAGCGGATAACGCTGGTTATGTTTGGGTTAGTTCTGGTATTTGCTATCATCTGGCACATACTTCCGCATTTTTCGCATACTTGTTGGCCAGATCCTGGGATATTTCTGGTTTGGATCACGTAATAATGCGGTACCACACCGAAGCAGTCAATTAAACCTGGTTTGGGATTAATATTACAGTGGATAACGCCGGTTATGTTTCGGTTAGTTCTGGTATTTGCCCTCATCTGGCTCGGACTTTCGCATTTTTCGCATACTTGTTGGCAAGATCCTGGGCTTTTTCTGGTTTAGATCACGTTGTAATGCGGTACCACACCGAAGCAGTCAATGAAACCTGGTTGCGATTAATATTTTCGAGGATAACGCCGGTTATGTCTGGGTTAGGTCTGGTATTTGCCTTTATCTGGCTCGTACTTTCGCATTTTTCGCATACTTGTTGGCCATATCCTGGCCTTTTTCTGGTTTGGATCACATAGTAATGCGGTACCACACCGAAACATTCAATTAAACCTGGTTGCGATTAATATTTAAGAAGAGAACGCCGGTTTTGTCTTAGTTAGCACTGGGATTTGCCCTCATCTGGCTTGTACTTTCGCATTTTTCTTATACTTGTTGGCCAGATCCAGGGCTTTTTCTGGTTTGGATCACGTAGTAATGTGGTACCACACTGAAACAGGCAATAAAACCTGGTTGCGATTAATATTTTCGAGGATAACGCCGGTTATGTCTGGGTTAGGTCTGGTATTTGCCTTTATCTGGCTCGTACTTTCGCATTTTTCGCATACTTGTTGGCCATATCCTGGCCTTTTTCTGGTTTGGATCACATAGTAATGCGGTACCACACCGAAACATTCAATTAAACCTGGTTGCGATTAATATTTAAGAAGAGAACGCCGGTTTTGTCTTAGTTAGCACTGGGATTTGCCCTCATCTGGCTTGTACTTTCGCATTTTTCTTATACTTGTTGGCCAGATCCAGGGCTTTTTCTGGTTTGGATCACGTAGTAATGTGGTACCACACTGAAACAGGCAATAAAACCTGGTTGCGATTAATATTTTAGAGGATAACGCCGGTTATGTCTGGGCTAGGTCTGAGGTTTGCCCTCATCTGGCTCGGACTTTCGCATTTTTCGCATACTTGTTGGCAAGATCCTGGCTTTTTCTGGTTTGGAACACGTAGTAATGCGGTACCACACCGAAACAGTCAAGTAAACCTGGTTGCGATTAATATTTTAGAGGATAACGCCGGTTATGTCTGGGTTAGGTCTGGTATTTGCCCTCATCTGGCTCGTACTTTCGCATTTTTCGCATACTTGTTGGCCAGATCCGCGGCTTTGACTGGTTTGGATCACGCAGTATTGTGGTACCACACCGAAACAGTCACTTCAACCTGGTTGCGATTAATATTCAAGAGGATAACGCCGGTTATGTCTCGGTTAGGTCTGGGATTTGCCCTCATCTTGCTCGTACTTTCGCATTTTTCGCATACTTGTTGGCCAGATACAAGCGTTTTTCTGGCTTGTATCACGGAGAAATGCGGTACCACACCGAAACAGTCAATTAAACCAGGTTGCGATTAATATTTTAGAGGATAACGCCGGTTATGTCTCGGTTAGGTCTAGGATATGCCCGCATCTGGCTTGAACTTTCGCATATTTCGCATACTTGTTGGCCAGATCCTCGCCTTTTTCTGGTTTGGATCACGCTGTAATGGGGTACCACACCGAAATAGTCAATTAAACCTAGTTGCGAGTAATATTTTCGAGGATAACGCCGGTTATGTCCGGGTTAGGTCTGGTATTTGCCCTCATCTGGCTCGTGCTTTCGAATTTTTCGCATACCTGATGGGCAGATCCTGGCCTTTTTCTGGTTTGGAACACGTAGTAATGCGGTACCACACCGAAACAGTCAAGTAAACCTGGTTGCGATTAATATTTAAGTGGAAATCGCCGGTTATGTCTTAGTTAGCACTGGGATTTGCCCTCATCTGGCTCGTACTTTCGCATTTTTCGCATACTTGTCGGCCAGATCCTCGCCTTTTTCTGGTTTGGATCACGTCGTTATGTGGTACCACACTGAAACCGTCAATAGAAGCTTGTTCCGATTAGTATTTTAGAGGAAAACTCTGGTTACGTCTGGGTTAGTTCTGGGATTTGCCCTCAACTGGCTCGTACATTCGCATTTTTAGCTTACTTGTTGGCCAGATCCTGGGCTTTTTCTGGTTTGGTTCACGTAGTAATGTGGTACCACACCGAAACAGTCACTTCAACCTGGTTGCGATTAATATTTAAGAGAATAGCGCCGGTTATGTCTTGGTTAGGTCTGGGATTTGCCCTCATCTGACTCGTGCCTTCGCATTTTTCGCATACTTGTTGGCCAGATCCTGGCCTCTTTCTGGTTTGGATTCCGCACTAATGTGGTTCCACACCGAAACAGTCAATTAAACCTGGTTGCGATTAATATTCTAAAGGATAACGCCGGTTATGCCTGGGCTAGGTCTGGGGTTTGCCCTCATCTGGCTCGTGCCTTCGCATTTTTCGCATACTTGTTGGCAAGATCCTGGGCTTTTTCTGGTTTGGATCACATAGTAATGCGATACCACACCGAAGCTGTCAATTAAACCTGGTGGCGATTAATATTTTCGAGGATAACGCCGGTTACGTCTGGGTTAGGTCTGGGATTTGCCCTCATCTGGCTCGTACTTTCGCATTTTTCACTTACTTGTTGGTCAGATACAGGGCTTTTTCTGGCTTGTATCACGTAGTAATGCGGTAGCACACCGAAACTGTCAATTAAACCTGGTTGCGATTAATATTTTAGAGAATAACGCCGGTTATGTCTCGGTTAGGTCTGGGATTTGCCCTCAACTGGCTCGTACTTTCGCATTTTTCACTTACTTGTTGGCCAGATACAGGGCTTTTTCTGGCTTGTATCACGTAGTAATGCGGCACCACACCGAAACAGTAAATTAAACCTGGTTGCGATTAATATTTAAGAGGATAACGCCGGTTATGTCTTGGTTAGGTCTGGGGTTTGCCCTCATCTGGCTCATACTTCCGCGTTTTTCGCATACTTGTTGGCCAGATCCTGGCCTCCTTCTGGTTTGGATCCCGCACTAATGTAATTCCATGCCGAAACAGGCAATTAAACCTGGTTGCGATTAATATTTCCGAGGATAACGCCGGTTATGTCTGTGTTAGGTCTGGTATTTGCCCTCATCTGACTCGTGCCTTCGCTTTTTCCGCATACTTGTTGGGCAGATCCTGGCGTTTTTCTGGCTTGGAACACGTAGTAATGCGGTACCACACCGAAACAGTCATGTAAACATGGTTGCGATTAATATTTAAGTGGAGAACGCCGGTTATGTCTTAGTTAGCACTGGGATTTGCCCTCATCTGGCTCGTTCTTTCGCATTTTTCGCATACTTGTTGGCCAGATCCAGGGCTTTTTCTGGATTGGATCACGTAGTAATGTGGTGCCACACTGAAACAGTCAATAAAAGCTTGTTCCGGTTAGTATTTTAGAGGAAAACTCTGGTTATGTCTGTGTTAGTTCTGGTATTTGCAATCATCTGGCTCATACTTTCGCGTCTTTTGCATACTTGTTGGCCAGATCCAGCGCTTTTTCTGGTTTGGATCACGTAGTAATGTTGTACCACACTGCAACAGTCAATAAAAGCTTGTTCCGATTATTATTTTAGAGGAAAACTCTGGTTATGTCTGGGTAGGTTCTGGCATTTGCAATCATCTGGCACATACTCCCGCATTTTTCGCATACTTGTTGTACAGATCCTGGGCTTTTTCTGGTTTGGATCACGTAGTAATGAGGTACCACACTGAAACTGACAATAAAAGCTGGTTCCGATCAATATTTTCGAGGATAACGCCGGTTATGTCTCGGTTAAGTCTGGGATTTGCCTCCATCTGGCTCGTACTTTCGCATTTATCTTATACTTGTTGGCCAGGTCCTGACTTTTTTCTGGTTTGGATCACGTAGTAATGTTGTACCACACTGCAACAGTCAATAAAAGCTTGTTCCGATTATTATTTTAGAGGAAAACTCTGGTTATGTCTGGGTAGGTTCTGGCATTTGCAATCATCTGGCACATACTCCCGCATTTTTCGCATACTTGTTGGCAAGATCCTGCGCTTTTTCTGGTTTAGATCACGTTGTAATGCGGTACCACACCGAAGCAGTCAATGAAACCTGGTTGCGATTAATATTTTCGAGGATAACGCCGGTTATGTCTGGGTTAGGTCTGGTATTTGCCTTTATCTGGCTCGTACTTTCGCATTTTTCGCATACTTGTTGGCCATATCCTGGCCTTTTTCTGGTTTGGATCACATAGTAATGCGGTACCACACCGAAACATTCAATTAGACCTGGTTGCGATTAATATTTACGAAGAGAACGCCGGTTTTGTCTTAGTTAGCACTGGGATTTGCCCTCATCTGGCTTGTACTTTCGCATTTTTCTTATACTTGTTGGCCAGATCCAGGGCTTTTTCTGGTTTGGATCACGTAGTAATGTGGTACCACACTGAAACAGGCAATAAAACCTGGTTGCGATTAATATTTTAGAGGATAACGCCGGTTATGTCTGGGCTAGGTCTGAGGTTTGCCCACAACTGGCTCGTACTTTCGCATTTTTCACTTACTTGTTGGCCAGATACAGGGCTTTTTCTGGCTTGTATCACGTAGTAATGCGGTACCACACCGAAACAGTAAATTAAACCTGGTTGCGATTAATATTTAAGAGGATAACGCCGGTTATGTCTTGGTTAGGTCTGGGATTTGCCCTCATCTGGCTCATACTTCCGCGTTTTTCGCATACTTGTTGGCCAGATCCTGGCCTCCTTCTGGTTTCGATCCCGCACTAATGTAATTCCATGCCGAAACAGGCAATTAAACCTGGTTGCGATTAATATTTCCGAGGATAAGGCCGGTTATGTCTGGGTTAGGTCTGGTATTTGCCCTCATCTGACTCGTGCCTTCGCAATTTCCGCATACTTGATGGGCAGATCCTGGCGTTTTTCTGGCTTGTATCACGTAGTAATGCGGTACCACACCGAAACAGTAAATTAAACCTGGTTGCGATTAATATTTAAGAGGATAACGCCGGTTATCTCTTGGTTAGGTCTGGGATTTGCCCTCATCTGGCTCATACTTCCGCGTTTTTCGCATACTTGTTGGCCAGATCCTGGCCTCCTTCTGGTTTGGATCCCGCACTAATGTAATTCCATGCCGAAACAGGCAATTAAACCTGGTTGCGATTAATATTTCCGAGGATAACGCCGGTTATGTCTTGGTTAGGTCTGGGATTTGCCCTCATCCGGCCCGTACTTTCGCATTTTTCGCATACTTGTTGGCCAGATCCTGGCCTTTTTCTGGTTTGGATCACGTAGTAATGTGGTACGACAGTGAAACAGTCAATAAAATGTGGTTCCGATTAGGATTTTAGGGGATAACACGGGTTATGTCTGGGTTAGTTCTGGTATTTGCAATCATCTGGCTCATACTTCCGCATTTTCGCATACTTGTTGGCCAGATCCTGGCCTTTTTCTGGTTTGGATCACGTAGTAATGAGGTACCACACTGAAACTGTCAATAAAAGCTGGTTCCGATTAATATTTTCGAGGATAACGCCGGTTATGTCTCGGTTAAGTCTGGGATTTGCCCTCATCTGGCTCGTACTTTCGCATTTTTCTTATACTTGTTGGCCAGGTCCTGGCTTTTTTCTGACTTGTACCACGTAGCAATGTGGTACCACACCGAAACAGTCAATTAAACCTGGTTGCGATTAATATTTAACAGGATAACACCGGTTATGTCTGGGTTAGGTCTGGTATTTGCCCTCATCTGGCTCGTGCTTTCGCATTATCCGCATACTTGTTGGGCAGATCATGGCGTTTTTCTGGCTTGGAACACGTAGTAACGCGGTACCACACCGAAACAGTCATGTAAACCTGGTTGCGATTAATATTTAAGTGGAAAACGCCGGTTATGTCTTAGTTAGCACTGGGATTTGCCCTCATCTGGCTCGTACTTTCGCATTTTTCGCTTACTTCTTGGCCAGATACAGGGCTTTTTCTGGCTTGTGTCACACAGTAATGCGGTACCACACCGAAACAGTCAATTAAACCTGGTTGCGATTAATATTTTAGAGGATAACGCCGGTTATGTCTGGGCTAGGTCTGAGGTTTGCCCTCATCTGGCTCGTGCTTTCGCATTATCCGCATACTTGTTGGGCAGATCATGGCGTTTTTCTGGCTTGGAACACGTAGTAACGAGGTACCACACCGAAACAGTCATGTAAACCTGGTTGCGATTAATATTTAAGTGGAAAACGCCGGTTATGTCTTAGTTAGCACTGGGGTTTGCCCTCATCTGGCTCGTGCCTTCGCATTTTTCGCAAACTTGTTGGCAAGATCCTGGGCTTTTTCTGGTTTGGATCACGTAGTAATGCGGTACCACACCGAAGCAGTCAATTGAACCTGGTTGCGATTAATATTTTCGAGGATAACGCCGGTTACGTCTGGGTTAGTTCTGGGATTTGCCCTCAACTGGCTCGTACTTTCGCATTTTTAGCTTACTTGTTGGCCAGATCCTGGGCTTTTTCTGGTTTGGTTCACGTAGTAATGTGGTACCACACCGAAGCAGTCAATTGAACCTGGTTGCGATTAATATTCTAGAGGATAACGCCGGTTATGCCTGGGCTAGGTCTGGGGTTTGCCCTCATCTGGCTCGTGCCTTCGCATTTTTCGCATACTTGTTGGCAAGATCCTGGGCTTTTTCTGGTTTGGATCACATAGTAATGCGATACCACACCGAAGCTGTCAATTAAACCTGGTGGCGATTAATATTTTCGAGGATAACGCCGGTTACGTCTGGGTTAGGTCTGGGATTTGCCCTCATCTGGCTCGTACTTTCGCATTTTTCACTTACTTGTTGGCCAGATACAGGGCTTTTTCTGGCTTGTATCACGTAGTAATGCGGTAGCACACCGAAACTGTCAATTAAACCTGGTTGCGATTAATATTTTAGAGAATAACGCCGGTTATGTCTCGGTTAGGTCTGGGATTTGCCCTCAACTGGCTCGTACTTTCGCATTTTTCACTTACTTGTTGGCCAGATACAGGGCTTTTTCTGGCTTGTATCACGTAGTAATGCGGCACCACACCGAAACAGTAAATTAAACCTGGTTGCGATTAATATTTAAGAGGATAACGCCGGTTATGTCTGTGTTAGGTCTGGTATTTGCCCTCATCTGACTCGTGCCTTCGCTTTTTCCGCATACTTGTTGGGCAGATCCTGGCGTTTTTCTGGCTTGGAACACGTAGTAATGCGGTACCACACCGAAACAGTCATGTAAACATGGTTGCGATTAATATTTAAGTGGAGAACGCCGGTTATGTCTTAGTTAGCACTGGGATTTGCCCTCATCTGGCTCGTTCTTTCGCATTTTTCGCATACTTGTTGGCCAGATCCAGGGCTTTTTCTGGATTGGATCACGTAGTAATGTGGTGCCACACTGAAACAGTCAATAAAAGCTTGTTCCGGTTAGTATTTTAGAGGAAAACTCTGGTTATGTCTGTGTTAGTTCTGGTATTTGCAATCATCTGGCTCATACTTTCGCGTCTTTCGCATACTTGTTGGCCAGATCCTGGGCTTTTTCTGGTTTGGATCACGTAGTAATGAGGTACCACACTGAAACTGACAATAAAAGCTGGTTCCGATCAATATTTTCGAGGATAACGCCGGTTATGTCTAGGTTAAGTCTGGGATTTGCCCTCATCTGGCTCGTACTTTCGCATTTATCTTATACTTGTTGGCCAGGTCCTGACTTTTTTCTGGCTTGGACCACGTAGTAATGTGGTACCACACTGAAACAGTCAATAAAAGCTTGTTCCGATTAGTATTTTAGCGGATAACGCTGGTTATGTTTGGGTTAGTTCTGGTATTTGCTATCATCTGGCACATACCTCCGCATTTTTCGCATACTTGTTGGCCAGATCCTGGGATATTTCTGGTTTGGATCACGTAATAATGCGGTACCACACCGAAGCAGTCAATTAAACCTGGTTTGGGATTAATATTACAGTGGATAACGCCGGTTATGTTTCGGTTAGTTCTGGTATTTGCCCTCATCTGGCTCGGACTTTCGCATTTTTCGCATACTTGTTGGCAAGATCCTGGGCTTTTTCTGGTTTAGATCACGTTGTAATGCGGTACCACACCGAAGCAGTCAATGAAACCTGGTTGCGATTAATATTTTCGAGGATAACGCCGGTTATGTCTGGGTTAGGTCTGGTATTTGCCTTTATCTGGCTCGTACTTTCGCATTTTTCGCATACTTGTTGGCCATATCCTGGCCTTTTTCTGGTTTGGATCACATAGTAATGCGGTACCACACCGAAACATTCAATTAAACCTGGTTGCGATTAATATTTAAGAAGAGAACGCCGGTTTTGTCTTAGTTAGCACTGGGATTTGCCCTCATCTGGCTTGTACTTTCGCATTTTTCTTATACTTGTTAGCCAGATCCAGGGCTTTTTCTGGTTTGGATCACGTAGTAATGTGGTACCACACTGAAACAGGCAATAAAACCTGGTTGCGATTAATATTTTAGAGGATTACGCCGGTTATGTCTGGGCTAGGTCTGAGGTTTGCCCTCATCTGGCTCGGACTTTCGCATTTTTCGCATACTTGTTGGCAAGATCCTGGGCTTTTTCTGGTTTGGATCACGTAGTAATGCGGTACCACACCGAAGCAGTCAAGTGATCCTGGTTGCGATTAATGTTTCCGAGGATAACGCCGGTTATGTCTGGGTTAGGTCTGGTATTTGCCCTCATCTGGCTCGTACTTTCGCATTTTTCGCATACTTGTTGGCCAGATCCTCGCCTTTTTCTGGTTTGGATCACGCTGTAATGCGGTACCACACCGAAATAGTCAATTAAACCTGGTTCCGAGTAATATTTTAGAGGATAACGCCGGTTATGTCTGGGTTAGGTCTGGTATTTGCCCTCATCTGGCTCGTGCTTTCGCATTTTCCGCATACTTGTTGGGCAGATCCTGGCCTCTTTCTGGCTTGGAACACGTAGTAATGCGGTACCACACCGAAACAGTCAAGTAAACCTGGTTGCGATTAATATTTTAGAGGATAACGCCGGTTATGTCTGGGTTAGGTCTGGTATTTGCCCTCATCTGGCTCGTACATTCGCATTTTTCGCATACTTGTTGGCCAGATCCGCGCCTTTGACTGGTTTGGATCACGCAGTATTGTGGTACCACACCGAAACAGTCACTTCAACCTGGTTGCGATGAATATTCAAGAGGATAACGCCGGTTATGTCTCGGTTAGGTCTGGGATTTGCCCTCATCTTGCTCGTACTTTCGCATTTTTCGCATACTTGTTGGCCAGATACAAGCGTTTTTCTGGCTTGTATCACGGAGAAATGCGGTACCACACCGAAACAGTCAATTGAACCAGGTTGCGATTAATATTTTAGAGGATAACGCCGGTTATGTCTCGGTTAGGTCTGGGATATGCCCGCATCTGGCTTGAACTTTCGCATATTTCGCATACTTGTTGGCCAGATCCTCGCCTTTTTCTGGTTTGGATCACGCTGTAATGGGGTACCACACCGAAATAGTCAATTAAACCTAGTTGCGAGTAATATTTTCGAGGATAACGCCGGTTATGTCCGGGTTTGGTCTGGTATTTGCCCTCATCTGGCTCGTGCTTTCGAATTTTTCGCATACCTGTTGGGCAGATCCTGGCCTTTTTCTGGTTTGGAACACGTAGAAATGCGGTACCACACCGAAACAGTCAAGTAAACCTGGTTGCGATTAATATTTAAGTGGAAATCGCCGGTTATGTCTTAGTTAGCACTGGGATTTGCCCTCATCTGGCTCGTACTTTCGCATTTTTCGCATACTTGTCGGCCAGATCCTCGCCTTTTTCTGGTTTGGATCACGTCGTAATGTGGTACCACACTGAAACAGTCAATAGAAGCTTGTTCCGATTAGTATTTTAGAGGAAAACTCTGGTTATGTCTGGGTTTGGTCTGGGATTTGCCGTCATCTGACTCATACTTTCGCGTTTTTCACATACTTGTTGGCCAGATCCTGGGTTTTTTCTGGTTTGGATCACGTAGTAATGTGTTACCACACCGAAACAGTCAATTAAATCTGGTTGCCCTTAATATTTTAGAGGATAACACCGTTTAGGTTTGTGTTAGGTCTGGTACTTGCAATCATCTGGCTCATACTTTCGCATTTTTCGCATACTTGTTGGCCAGATCCTGGCTTTATCTGGTTTGGATCACGTAGTAATATGGTACCAGAATGAAACAGTCAATTAAACCTGGATTCGATCAATATTTTAGAGGATCACACCGGTTATGTCGAGGTTTGGCCTGGCCATTGCCATCACCTAGGTCATACTTCCGCATTTTTCGCATACTTCTTGGCCAGATCCTGGGTTTTTTCTGGTTTGGATCCCGTAGTAATGTGGTTCCACACCGAAACAGTCAACTAAACCTGGTTCCGATTAGTATTTTAGAGGATAACGCTGGTTATGTTTGGGTTAGTTCTGCTATTTGCAATCATCTGGCACATACTTCCAGCTTTTTCGCATACTAGTTGGCCAGATCCTGGGATATTTCTGGTTTGGATCACGTAGTAATGTGGTACCACACCGAAACAGTCAATTAAACCTGTTTGCGGTTAATATTCTTGAGGATAACGCCGGTTATGTCTCGTTTAGTTCTGGTATTTGCAACCATCTGGCTCATACTTTCTCGTTTTTCGCATACTTGTTGGCCATATCCTGGGATATTTCTGGTTTGGATCACGTAGTAATGCTGTACCACACCGAAACAGTCAATTAAACCTGGTTGCGCTTAATATTTTAGAGGATAACGTCAGTTATGTCTCGGTTCGGTCTGGTATTTGCCCTCATCCGGCTCGTACTTTCGCATTTTTCGCATACTTGTTGGCCAGATCCACGGGTTTTTCTGGATTGGATCACATAGTAATGCGGTTCCACACCGAAACAGTCATTTAAACCTGGTTGCGATTAATATTTTAGAGGATAACGCCGGTTATGACTCGGTTAGGTCTGGGATTTGAGCTCATCTGGCTCGTACTTTCGCATTTTTCGCATACTTGTTGGCCAGATCCTGGCCTTTTTCTGGTTTGGACCAGGTAGTAATGCGGTACCACGCCGAAACAGTCAATTAAACCTGGTTGCGATTAATATTTTAGAGGTTAACGCCGGTTATGTCTCGGTTAGGTCTGGTATTTGCCCTCATCAGGCACATACTTTCGCTTTTTTCGCATACTTGTTGGCCAGATCCTGGGATTTTTCTGGTTTGGATCACGTAGTAATGTGATACCACACCGAGACAGTCAATTAAACCTGGTTGCGATTAATATTTTAGTGGATAACGCCGGTTATGTCTCGGTTAGGTCTGGGATTTGCCCTCATCTGCCTCGTACCTTCGCATTTTTCGCATACTTGTTGGCAAGATCCTGGGCTTTTTCTGGTTTGGATCACGTGGTAATATGGTACCAGAATGAAACAGTCAATTAAACCTGGATTCGATCAATATTTTAGAGGATCACACCGGTTATGTCGAGGTTTGGCCTGGTCATTGCCATCAACTAGGTCATACTTTCGCATTTTTCGCATACTTGTTGGCCATATCCTGGGTTTTTTCTGGTTTGGATCCCGTAGTAATGTGGTTCCACACCGAAACAGTCAACTAAACCTGGTTCCGATTAATATTTAAGAGGATAACGCTGGTTATGTTTGGGTTAGTTCTGCTATTTGCAATCATCTGGCTCATACTTTCGCGATTTTCGCACACTTGTTGGCCAGATCCTGGGTTTTTTCTGGTTTGGATCCCGTAGTAATGTGGTTCCACACCGAAACAGTCAACTAAACCTGGTTCCGATTAGTATTTTAGAGGATAACGCTGGTTATGTTTGGGTTAGTTCTGCTATTTGCAATCATCTGGCACATACTTCCGCATTTCTCACATACTTGTTGGCCAGATCCTGGGTTTTTTCTGGTTTGGATCCCGTAGTAATGTGGTTCCACACCGAAACAGTCATTTAAACCTGGTTGCGATTAATATTTGAGAAGATAACGTCAGTTATGTCTCGGTTGGGTCTGGTATTTGCCCTCATCCGGCTCGTACTTTCGCATTTTTCGCATACTTGTTGGCCAGATCCTGGGTTTTTTCTGGATTGGATCACATAGTAATGGGGTACCACACCGAGACAGTCAATTAAACCTGGTTGCGATTAATATTTTGGAGGATAACGCTGGTTATGTTTGGGTTAGTTCTGGTATTTGAAATCATCTGGCTCATACTTTCGCATTTTTCGCATACTTGTTGGCCAGATCCTGGGTTTTTTCTGGTTTGGATCCCGTAGTAATGTGGTTCCACACCGGAACAGTCATTTAAACCTGGTTGCGATTAATATTTGTGAAGATAACGTCAGTTATGTCTCGGTTGGGTCTGGTATTTGCCCTCATCCGGCTCGTACTTTCGCATTTTTCGCATACTTGTTGGCCAGATCCTGGGTTTTTTCTGGATTGGATCACATAGTAATGGGGTACCACACCGAGACAGTCAATTAAACCTGGTTGCGATTAATATTTTGGAGGATAACGCTGGTTATGTTTGGGTTAGTTCTGGTATTTGCAATCATCTGGCTCATACTTTCGCATTTTTCGCATACTTGTTGGCCAGATCCTGGGTTTCTTCTGGTTTGGATCCCGTAGTAAAGTGGTTCCACACTGAAACAGTCAATTAAACCTGCTTGCGATTAATATTTTAGAGGATAACGCCGGTTATGTCTCGGTTATGTCTGGGATTTGCCCTCATCTGGCTCGTACCTTCGCATTTTTCGCATACCTGTTGGCAAGATCCTGGGCTTTTTCTGGTTTGGATCACGTAGTAATGCGGTACCACGCCGAAACAGTCAACTAAACCTGGTTACGATTAATATTTTAGAGGATAACGTCAGTTATGTCTCGGTTGGGTCTGGAATTTGCTCTCATCCGGCACGTACTTTCGCATTTTTCGCATACTTGTTGGCCATATCCTGCGCCTTTTCTGGATTGGATCACATAATAATGCGGTACCACACCGAAACAGTAAATTAAACCTGGTTGCGATTAATATTTAAGAGGATAACGCCGGTTATGTCTTGGTTAGGTCTGGGGTTTGCCCTCATCTGGCTCATACTTCCGCGTTTTTCGCATACTTGTTGGCCAGATCCTGGCCTCCTTCTGGTTTGGATCCCGCACTAATGTAATTCCATGCCGAAACAGGCAATTAAACCTGGTTGCGATTAATATTTCCGAGGATAACGCCGGTTATGTCTGTGTTAGGTCTGGTATTTGCCCTCATCTGACTCGTGCCTTCGCTTTTTCCGCATACTTGTTGGGCAGATCCTGGCGTTTTTCTGGCTTGGAACACGTAGTAATGCGGTACCACACCGAAACAGTCATGTAAACATGGTTGCGATTAATATTTAAGTGGAGAACGCCGGTTATGTCTTAGTTAGCACTGGGATTTGCCCTCATCTGGCTCGTTCTTTCGCATTTTTCGCATACTTGTTGGCCAGATCCAGGGCTTTTTCTGGATTGGATCACGTAGTAATGTGGTGCCACACTGAAACAGTCAATAAAAGCTTGTTCCGATTATTATTTTAGAGGAAAACTCTGGTTATGTATGGGTTAGTTCTGGTATTTGCTATCATCTGGCACATACTTCCTCATTTTTCGCATACTTGTTGGCCAGATCCTGGGATATTTCTGGTTTGGATCACGTAGTAATGCGGTACCACACCGAAGCAGTCAATTAAACCTGGTTTGGGATTAATATTACAGTGGATAACGCCGGTTATGTTTCGGTTAGTTCTGGTATTTGCCCTCATCTGGCTCGGACTTTCGCATTTTTCGCATACTTGTTGGCAAGATCCTGGGCTTTTTCTGGTTTAGATCACGTTGTAATGCGGTACCACACCGAAGCAGTCAATGAAACCTGGTTGCCATTAATATTTTCGAGGATAACGCCGGTTATGTCTGGGTTAGGTCTGGTATTTGCCTTTATCTGGCTCGTGCTTTCGCATTTTTCGCATACTTGTTGGCCATATCCTGGGCTTTTTCTGGTTTGGATCACGTAGTAATGTGGTACCACTCTGAAACAGGCAATAAAACCTGGTTGCGATTAATATTTTAGAGGATAACGCCGGTTATGTCTGGGCTAGGTCTGAGGTTTGCCCTCATCTGGCTCGGACTTTCGCATTTTTCGCATACTTGTTGGCAAGATCCTGGGCTTTTTCTGGTTTGGATCACGTAGTAATGCGGTACCACACCGAAGCAGTCATATGAACCTGGTTGCGATTAATGTTTCCGAGGATAACGCCGGTTATGTCTGGGTTAGGTCTGGTATTTGCCCTCATCTGGCTCGTACTTTCGCATTTTCCGCATACTTGTTGGGCAGATCCTGGCCTCTTTCTGGCTTGGAACACGTAGTAATGCGGTACCACACCGAAACAGTCAAGTAAACCTGGTTGCGATTAATATTTTAGAGGATAACGCCGGTTATGTCTGGGTTAGGTCTGGTATTTGCCCTCATCTGGCTCGTACTTTCACATTTTTCGCATACTTGTTGGCCAGATCCGCGCCTTTGACTGGTTTGGATCACGCAGTATTGTGGTACCACACCGAAACAGTCACTTCAACCTGGTTGCGATTAATATTCAAGAGGATAACGCCGGTTATGTCTCGGTTAGGTCTGGGATTTGCCCTCATCTTGCTCGTACTTTCGCATTTTTCGCATACTTGTTGGCCAGATACAAGCGTTTTTCTGGCTTGTATCACGGAGAAATGCGGTACCACACCGAAACAGTCAATTAAACCAGGTTGCGATTAATATTTTAGAGGATAACGCCGGTTATGTCTCGGTTAGGTCTGGGATATGCCCGCATCTGGCTTGAACTTTCGCATATTTCGCATACTTGTTGGCCAGATCCTCGCCTTTTTCTGGTTTGGATCACGCTGTAATGGGGTACCACACCGAAATAGTCAATTAAACCTAGTTGCGAGTAATATTTTCGAGGATAACGCCGGTTATGTCCGGGTTAGGTCTGGTATTTGCCCTCATCTGGCTCGTACTTTCGCATTTTTCGCATACTTGTCGGCCAGATCCTCGCCTTTTTCTGGTTTGGATCACGTCGTAATGTGGTACCACACTGAAACAGTCAATAGAAGCTTGTTCCGATTAGTATTTTAGAGGAAAACTCTGGTTATGTCTGGGTTTGGTCTGGGATTTGCCGTCATCTGACTCATACTTTCGCATTTTTCGCATACTTGTTGGCCAGATCCACGGCTTTTTCTGGATTGGATCACATAGTAATGCGGTTCCACACCGAAACAGTCATTTAAACCTGGTTGCGATTAATATTTTAGAGGATAACGCCGGTTATGACTCGGTTAGGTCTGGGATTTGAGCTCATCTGGCTCGTACTTCCGGCTTTTTCGCATACTAGTTGGCCAGATCCTGGGATATTTCTGGTTTGGATCACGTAGTAATGTGGTACCACACCGAAACAGTCAATTAAACCTGGTTGCAATTAATATTTTAGACGTTAACGCCGGTTATGTCTCGGTTAGGTCTGGTATTTGCCCTCATCAGGCACATACTTTCGCTTTTTTCGCATACTTGTTGGCCAGATCCTGGGATTTTTCTGGTTTGGATCACGTAGTAATGTGGTACCACACCGAGACAGTCAATTAAACCTGGTTGCGATTAATATTTTAGTGGATAACGCCGGTTATGTCTCGGTTAGATCTGGGATTTGCCCTCATCTGCCTCGTACCTTCGCATTTTTCGCATACTTGTTGGCCAGATCCTGGGCTTTTTCTGGTTTGGATCACGTGGTAATATGGTACCAGAATGAAACAGTCAATTAAACCTGGATTCGATCAATATTTTAGAGGATCACACCGGTTATGTCGAGGTTTGGCCTGGTCATTGCCATCAACTAGGTCATACTTTCGCATTTTTCGCATACTTGTTGGCCAGATCCTGGGTTTTTTCTGGTTTGGATCCCGTAGTAATGTGGTTCCACACCGAAACAGTCAACTAAACCTGGTTCCGATTAATATTTAAGAGGATAACGCTGGTTATGTTTGGGTTAGTTCTGCTATTTGCAATCATCTGGCTCATACTTTCGCGATTTTCGCATACTTGTTGGCCAGATCCTGGGTTTTTTCTGGTTTGGATCCCGTAGTAATGTGGTTCCACACCGAAACAGTCATTTAAACCTGGTTGCGATTAATATTTGTGAAGATAACGTCAGTTATGTCTCGGTTGGGTCTGGTATTTGCCCTCATCCGGCTCGTACTTTCGCATTTTTCGCATACTTGTTGGCCAGATCCTGGGTTTTTTCTGGATTGGATCACATAGTAATGGGGTACCACACCGAGACAGTCAATTAAACCTGGTTGCGATTAATATTTTCGAGGATAACGCTGGTTATGTTTGGGTTAGTCCTGTATTTGCAATCATCTGGCTCATACTTTCGCATTTTTCGCATACTTGTTGGCCAGATCCTGGGTTTCTTCTGGTTTGGATCCCGTAGTAAAGTGGTTCCACACTGAAACAGTCAATTAAACCTGCTTGCGATTAATATTTTAGAGGATAACGCCGGTTATGTCTCGGTTATGTCTGGGATTTGCCCTCATCTGGCTCGTACCTTCGCATTTTTCGCATACCTGTTGGCAAGATCCTGGGCTTTTTCTGGTTTGGATCACGTAGTAATGCGGTACCACGCCGAAACAGTCAACTAAACCTGGCTGCGATTAATATTTTAGAGGATAACGTCAGTTATGTCTCGGTTGGGTCTGGAATTTGCTATCATCCGGCACGTACTTTCGCATTTTTCGCATACTTGTTGGCCATATCCTGCGCTTTTTCTGGATTGGATCACATAATATTGCGGTACCACACCGAAACAGTCAATTAAACCTGGTTGGGATTAATATTTTGGAGGATAACGCTGGTTATGTTTGGGTTAGTTCTGGTATTTGCAATCATCTGGCTCATACTTCCGCGTTTTTCACATACTTGTTGGCCAGATCCTGGGTTGTTTCTGGTTTGGATCCCGTAGTAATGTGGTTCCACACCGAAACAGTCATTTAAACCTGGTTGCGATTAATATTTTAGAGGATAACGCCGGTTATGTCTCGGTTAGGTCTGGGATTTGAACTCATCTGGCTCGTACTTTCGCATTTTTCGCATACTTGTTGGCCAGATCCTGGCCTTTTTCTGGTTTGTATCAGGTAGTAATGCGGTACCACGCCGAAACAGTCAACTAAACCTGGTTGCGATTAATATTTTAGAGGTTAACGCTGGTTATGTCTCGGTTAGGTTTAGTATTTGCCCTCATCTGGCTCGTACATTCGCATTTTTCGCATACTTGTTGGCCAGATCCAGGGCTTTTTCTGGGTTGGATCACGTAGTAATGTGTTACCACACCGAAACAGTCAATTAATCCTGGTTGCCCTTAATATTTTAGAGGATAACACCGTTTAGGATTGTGTTAGGTCTGGTATTTGCAATCATCTGGCTCATACTTTCGCATTTTTTGCATACTTGTTGGCCAGATCCTGGGCTTTTTCTGGTTTGGATCACGTAGTAATATGGTACCAGAATGAAACAGTCAATTAAACCTGGATTCGATCAATATTTTAGAGGATAACACCGGTTATGTCGAGGTTTGGCCTGGTCATTGCCATCACCTAGGTCATACTTCCGCATTTTTCGCATACTTGTTGGCCAGATCCTGGGTTTCTTCTGGGTTGGATCACGTAGTAATGTGTTACCACACCGAGACGGTCAATTAAACCTGGTTGCGCTCAATATTTTAGAGGATAACGTCAGTTATGTCTCGGTTGGGTCTGGTATTTGCCCTCATCCGGCTCGTACTTTCGCATTTTTCGCATACTTGTTGGCCAGATCCACGGCTTTTTCTGGATTGGATCACATAGTAATGCGGTACCGCACCGAGACGGTCAATTAAACCTGGTTGCGATTAATATTTTGGAGGATAACGCTGGTTATGTTTGGGTTAGCTCTGCTATTTGCAATCATCTGGCTCATACTTTCGCGTTTTTCACATACATGTTGGCCAGATCCTGGCCTTTTTCTGGTTTGGATCACGTAGTAATGTGGTACCGCACTGAAACAGTCAATAGAAGCTCATTCCGAATAGTATTTTAGATGATAACTCTAGTTATTTATGGGTTTGTTCTGGTATTTGCAATCATCTGGCTCATACTTTCGCGTTTTTCTCACTGTTGTCGGCCAGATCCAGCGATTTTTCTGGATTGCATCACATAGTAATGCCGTACCACACCGAGACAGCCAATTAAACCTGGTTGCGATTAATATTTTGGAGGATAACGCTGGTTATGTTTGGGTTAGTTCTGGTATTTGCCCTCATCTGGCTGGTACATTCGCATTTTTCGCATACTTGTTGGCCAGATCCAGGGCTTTTTCTGGATTGGATCACATAGTAGTGCGGTACCACACCGAAACAGTCAATGAAACTTGGTTGTGATTAATATTTTAGAGGATAACGCCGGTTACGTCTCGGTTATGTCTGGGATTTGCCCTTCATCTGGCTCGTACCTTCGCATTTTTCGCATACTTGTTGGCAAGATTCTGGGCTTTTTCTGGGTTGGATCACGTAGTAATGTGTTACCACACCGAAACAGTCAATTAAACCTGGTTGCCCTTAATATTTTAGAGGATAACACCGTTTAGGTTTGTGTTAGGTCTGGTATTTGCAATCATCTGGCTCATACTTTCGCGTTTTCCACATACTTGTTGGCCAGATCCTGGGCTTTTTCTGGTTTGGATCACGTTGTAATGTGGTACCACACCGAAACAGTCAATTAAACCTGGTTGCGATTAATATTTTAGTGGATAACGCCGGTTATGTCTCGGTTAGGACTGGGATTTGCCCTCATCTGCCTCGTACTTTCGCATTTTTCGCATACTTGTTGGCCAGATCCTGGGTTTTTTCTGGTTTGGATCACGTAGTACTGCGGTACCACACCGAATCAGTCAATTAAACCTGGTTGCGATTAATATTATAGAGGATAACGCCGGTTATGTCCCGGTTAGGTTTGGTATTTGCCCCCATCTGGCACATACTTTCGCGTTTTTCGCATACTTGTTGGCTAGATCTTGGGTTTTTTGTGGGTTGTATCCCGTCGTAATGTGGTTCCACCCCGAAACAGTCAATTAAACGTGGTTGCGATTAATATTTTGGTGGATAACGCTGGTTATGTTTGGGTTAGTTCTGGTGTTTGCCCTCATCTGACTCGTACTTTCGCATATTTCGCATAATTGTTGGCCAGATCCTGGCCTTTTTCTGGCTTGGACGAAGTAGTAATGTGGGACCACACTGAGACAGTCAATTAAACCTGCTTGCGATTAATACTTTAGAGGATAACGCCGGTTATGTGTCGGTTAAGTCTGGGATTTGCCGTCATCTGTCTCGTACATTCGCATTTTTCGCATACTTGTTGGCCAGATCCTGGCCTTTTTCTGGCTTGCACCAAGTAGTAATGTGGTTCCACACCGAAGCAGTCAATTAAACCTGCTTGCGATTAATACTTTAGAGGATAACGCCGGTTATGTGTCGGTTAAGTCTGGGATTTGCCGTCATCTGTCTCGTACATTCGCATTTTTCGCATAATTGTTGGCCAGATCCTCGCCTTTTTCTAGTTTGGATTACGTAGTAATGCGGTACCACACGGAAATAGTCAATTAAACCTGGTTGCGATTAATATTTTAAAGTATAACGCCGGTTATGTCTGGGTTAGGTCTGGTATTTGCCCTCATCTGGCTCGTACTTTCGCATTTTTCACATACTTGTTGGCCAGATCCAGGGCTTTTTCTGGTTTGGATCACGTAGTAATGCGGTACCACACCGAAACAGTCAATTAAACCTGGTTGCGATTAATATTTTAGAGGATAACGCCGGTTATGTCTCAGTTAGGTCTGGGATTTGTCGTCATCTGTCTCGTACATTCGCATTTTTCGCATACTTGTTGGCCAGATCCTGGCCTTTTTCTGGCTTGGACCAAGCAGTAATGTGATTCCACGCCGAAACAGTCAATTAAACCTGTTTGCGATTAATATTTTTGAGTATAACGGCGGTTATGTTTCGGTTAGGTCTAGGATTTGCCCTCATCTGGCTCGTACTTTCGCATTTTTCGCATACTAGTTGGCCAGATCCTGGGATATTTCTGGTTTGGACCACGTAGTAATGTGGTACCACACCGAAACAGTCAATTAAACCAGTTTGCGATTAATATTTTTCAGGATAACGCCGGTTATGTCTCGGTTATGTCTGGGATTTGCCCTTCATCTGGCTCGTACCTTCGCATTTTTCGCATACTTGTTGGCAAGATCCTGGGTTTTTTCTGATTTGGATCCCGTAGTAATGTGGTTCCACAACGAAACAGTCAACTAAACCTGGTTCCGATTAATATTTTAGAGGATAATGCTGGTTATGTTTGGGTTAGTTCTGGTATTTGCAATCATCTGGCTCATACTTTCGCGTTTTTCACATACTTGTTGGCCAGATCCAGGGCTTTTTCTGGGTTGGATCACGTAGTAATGTGTTACCACACCGAAACAGTCAATTAAACCTGGTTGCCCTTAATATTTTAGAGGATAACACCGTTTAGGTTTGTGTTAGGTCTGGTACTTGCAACCATCTGGCTCATACTTTCGCATTTTTCGCATACTTCTTGGCCAGATTCTGGGCTTTTTCTGGTTTGGATCACATAGTAATATGGTACCAGAATGAAACAGTCAATTAAACCTGGATTCGATCAATATTTTAGAGGATCACACCGGTTATGTCAAGGTTTGGCCTGGACATTGCCATCACCTAGGTCATACTTCCGCATTTTTCGCATACTTGTTGGCCAGATCCTGGGTTTTTTCTGGTTTGGATCCCGGTGTAATGTGGTTCCACACCGAAACAGTCAACTAAACCTGGTTCCGATTAATATTTTAGAGGATAACGCTGGTTATGTTTGGGTTAGTTCTGCTATTTGCAATCATCTGGCACATACTTCCGCATTTTTCGCATACTAGTTGGCCAGATCCTGGGATATTTCTGGTTTGGATCACGTAGTAATGTGGTACCACACCGAAACAGTCAATTAAACCTGTTTGCGATTAATATTCTTGAGGATAACGCCGTTTATGTCTCGGTTAGTTCTGGTATTTGCAACCATCTGGCTCATACTTTCTCGTTTTTCGCATACTTGTTGGCCAGATCCTGGGATATTTCTGGTTTGGATCACGTAGTAATGCTGTACCACACCGAAACTGTCAATTAAACTTGGATGCGATTAATATTTTAGAGGATAACGCGGGTTATGTCTCTGTTGGGTCTGGTATTTGCCCTCATCTGGCTCGTACTTTCGCATTTTTCTCATACTTGTTGGCCAGATCCTGGGTTTCTTCTGGTTTGGATCCCGTAGTAAAGTGGTTCCACACTGAAACAGTCAATTAAACCTGCTTGCGATTAATATTTTAGAGGATAACGCCGGTTATGTCTCGGTTATGTCTGGGATTTGCCCTCATCTGGCTCGTACCTTCGCATTTTTCGCATACTTGTTGGCGAGATCCTGGGTTTTTTCTGGTTTGGATCCCGTAGTAATGTGGTTCCACACCGAAACAGTCAACTAAACCTGGTTCCGATTAATATTTTAGAGGATAACACTGGTTAAGTTTGGGTTAGCTCTGCTATGTGCAATCATCTGGCACATACTTCCGCATTTTTCGCATACTAGTTGGCCAGATCCTGGGATATTTCTGGTTTGGATCACGTAGTAATGTGGTACCACACCGAAACAGTCAATTAAACCTGTTTGCGATTAATATTCTTGAGGATAACGCCGGTTATGTCTCGGTTAGTTCTGGAATTTGCAACCATCTGGCTCATACTTTCGCGTTTTGCACATACTTATTGGCCAGATCGTGGCCTTTTTCTGGCTTGGATCACGTAGTAATGTGGTACCGCAATGAAACAGTCAATGAAACCTGGTTGCGATTAATATTTTGGAGGATAACGCTGGTTATGTTTGGGTTAGTTCTGGTATTAGCAATCATCTGGCTCATACTTTCGCGTTTTTCTCATTGTTGTTGGCCAGATCCAGCGTTTTTTCTGGATTGGATCACATAGTAATGCCGTACCACACCGAGACAGTCAATTAAACCTGGTTGCGATTAATATTTTGGAGGATAACGCTGGTTATGTTTGGGTTAGTTCTGGTATTTGCAATCATCTGGGTCATACTTTCGCGTTTTTCAGATACGTGTTGGCCAGATCCTGGGTTTTTTCTGGTTTGGATACCGTAGTAATGTGGTTCCACACCGAAACAGTCAATGAAACCTGGTGGCGATTAATATTTTAGACGATACCGCCGGTAATGTCTGGGTTAAGTCTGGTATTTGCCCTCATCTGGCTCGTACTTTCGCATTTTTCGCATAATTGTTGGCCAGATCCTCGCCTATTTCTGGTTTGGATCACGTAGTAATGCGGTACCACACCGAAATAGTCAACTAAACCTGGTTGCGATTAATATTTTAGAGGATAACGACGGTTATGTCTGGGTTAGGTCTGGGATTTGCCGTCATCTGGCTCGTACTTTCGCATTTTTCGCATACTTGATGGCCAGATCCAGGGCTTTTTCCGGTTTGGATCACGTAGTAATGCGGTACCACACCGAAACAGTCAATTAAACCTGGTTGCGATTAATATTTTAGAGGATAACGCCGGTTTTGTCTCGGCCAGGTCTGGGATTTCCACTCATCTGGCTCGTACTTCGCATTTTTCGCATACTTGTTGGCCAGATCCTGGGCTTTTTCTGGTTTGGATCACGTAGTAATGTGGTACCACACTGAAACAGCCAATAAAAGCTTTTTCCGATTAGTATTTTAGAGGATAACCCTGGTTATGTCTGGGTTAGTTCTGGTATTTGCAATCATCTGGCTCATACTTTCGCGTTTTTCAGATACGTGTTGGCCAGATCCTGGGCTTTTTCTGGATTGGATCACATAGTAGTGCGGTACCACACCGAAACAGTCAATTAAACCTGGTTCCGATTAATATTTTGGAGGATAACGCTGGTTATGTTTGGGTTAGTTCTGGTATGTGCAATCATCGGGCTCATTCTTTCGCGTTTTTCACATACTTGTTGGCCAGATCCTGGGTTTTTTCTGGTTTGGATCCCGTAGTAATGTGGTTCCACACCGAAGCGGTCAATTAAACCTGGTTGCGATTAATATTTTGGAGGATAACTCTGGTTGTGTTTGGGTTAGATGTGGTATTTGCAATCATCTGGAACATACTTTCGCATTTTTCGCATACTTGTTGGCCAGATCCTGGGTTTTTTCTGGTTCGGATCCCGTAGTAATGTGGTTCCACACCGAAACAGTCAACTAAACCTGGTTCCGATTAATATTTTAGAGGATAACGCTGGTTATGTCTGGGTTAGTTCTGGTATTTGCAATCATCTGGCTTATACTTTCGCGTTTTTCGCATAGTTGTTGGCCAGATCCAGCGTTTTTTCTGGATTAGAACCCGTAGTAATGTGGTTCCACACCGAAGCGGTCAACTAAACCTGGTTCCGATTAATATTTTAGAGGATAACGCTGGTTATGTTTGGGTTAGTTCTGCTATTTGCAATTATCTGGCACATACTTCCGCATTTTTCGCATACTTGTTGGCCAGATCCTGGCCTTTTTCTGGTTTGGATCAGGTAGTAATGCGGTACCACGCCGAAGCAGTCAATTAAACCAAGTTGCGATTAATATTTTTGTGGATAACGCCGGTTATGTCGCGGTTAGGTCTGGTATTTGCAACCATCTGGCTCATACTTTCTCGTTTTTCGCATACTTGTTGGCCAGATCCTGGGATATTTCTGGTTTGGATCACGTAGTAATGTGGTACCACACCGAAACAGTCAACTAAACCTGTTTGCGATTAATATTTTTGAGGATAACGCCGGTTATGTCTCGGTTAGGTCTGGTATTTGCAACCATCCGGCTCATTCTTTCTCGTTTTTCGCATACTTGTTGGCCAGATCCTGGGATATTTCTGGTTTGGATCACGTAGTAATGCTGTACCACACCGGTACAGTCAATTAAACCTGGTTGTGATTAATATTTTAGAGGATAACGCCGGTTATGCCTCAGTTATGTTTGGGATTTGCCCTCATCTGGCTCGTACCTTCGCATTTTTCGCATACTTGTTGGCCATATCCAGGGCTTTTTCTGGATTGGATCACACAGTAGTGCGGTACCACACCGAAACAGTCAATTAAACCTGGTTCCGATTAATATTTTGGAGGATAACGCTGGTTATGTTTGACTCAGTTCTGGTATGTGCAATCATCGGGCTCATACTTTCGCGCTTTTCACATACTTGTTGGCCAGATCCTGGGTTTTTTCTGGTTTGGATCCCGTAGTAATGTGGTTCCACACCGAAACAGTCAACTAAACCTGGTTCCGATTAATATTTTGAGGGATAACGCTGGTTATGTTTGGGTTAGTTCTGCTATTTGGAATCAACTGGCACATACTTCCGCATTTTTCGCATACATGTTGGCCAGATCCTGACCTTTTTCTGGTTTGGATCAGGTAGTAATTCGGTACCACGCCGAAGCAGTCAATTAAACCAGGTTGCGATTAATATTTTTGAGGATAACGCCGGTTATGTCTCGGTAAGGTCTGGTATTTGCAAACATCTGGCTCATACTTTCTCGTTTTTCGCATACTTATTGGCCATATCCAGGGATGTTTCTGGTTTGGATCACGTAGTAATGCTGTACCACACCGAAACAGTCAATTAAACCTGGTTGCGATTAATATCTTAGAGGGTAACGCCGGTTATGTCTCGGTTAGGTCTGGGATTTGCCCTCATCTGGCTCGTACTTTCGCATTATTCGCATACTTGTTGGCCAGATCTTGGGTTTTTTGTGGGTTTTATCCCGTCGTAATGTGGTACCACACAGAAACAGTCAATAAAAGCTGCCTCCCATTAGTATTTTAGAGGGTAACGCTGGTTATGTCTGGGTTAGTTCTGGTATTTGCAATCATCTGGCTTATACTTTCGCGTTTTTCGCATAGTTGTTGGCCAGATACAGCGTTTTTTCTGGATTAGAACCCGTAGTAATGTGGTTCCACACCGAAGCAGTCAATTAAACCTGGTTGCGATTAATATTTTGGAGGATAACTCTGGTTGTGTTTGGGTTAGATGTGGCATTTGCAATAATCTGGAACATACTTTCGCATTTTTCGCATACTTGTTGGCCAGATCCTGGGTTTTTTCTGGTTTGGATTCCGTAGTAATGTGGTTCCACACCGAAACAGTCAACTAAACCTGGTTCCGATTAATATTTTAGAGGATAACGCTGGTTATCTTTGGGTTAGTTCTGCTATTTGCAATCATCTGGAACATACTTTCGCATTTTTCGCATACTTGTTGGCCAGATCCTGGCCTATTTCTGGTTTGGATCAGGTAGTAATGCGGTACCACGCCGAAGCAGTCAATTAAACCAAGTTGCGATTAATATTTTTGTGGATAACGCCGGTTATGCCTCAGTTATGTCTAGGATTTGCCCTCATCTGGCTCGTACCTTCGCATTTTTCGCATACTTGTTGGCCATATCCAGGGCTTTTTCTGAATTGGATCACATAGTAATGCGGTACCACACCGAAACAGTCAATTAAACCTGGTTCCGATTAATATTTTGGAGGATAACGCTGGTTATGTTTGGGTTAGTTCTGGTATGTGCAATCATCGGGCTCATACGTCCGCATTTTTCGCATACTTGTTGGCCCGATCCTGGCCTTTTTCTGGTTTGGATCAGGAAGTAATGTGGTTCCACACCGAGGCAGTCAATTAAACCTGGTTGCGATTAATATTTTGGAGGATAACGCTGGTTATGTTTGGGTTAGATGTGGTATTTGCAATCATCTGGCACATACTTTCGCTTTTTTCGGATACTTGTTGGCCAGATCCTGGGATATTTCTGGTTTGGATCACGTAGTAATGTGGTTCCACACCGAAGCGGTCAACTAAACCTGGTTCCGATTAATATTTTAGAGGATAACGCTGGTTATGTTTGGGTTAGTTCTGCTATTTGCAATTATCTGGCACATACTTCCGCATTTTTCGCATACTTGTTGGCCAGATCCTGGCCTTTTTCTGGTTTGGATCAGGTAGTAATGCGGTACCACGCCGAAGCAGTCAATTAAACCAAGTTGCGATTAATATTTTTGTGGATAACGCCGGTTATGTCGCGGTTAGGTCTGGTATTTGCAACCATCTGGCTCATACTTTCTCGTTTTTCGCATACTTGTTGGCCAGATCCTGGGATATTTCTGGTTTGGATCACGTAGTAATGTGGTACCACACCGAAACAGTCAACTAAACCTGTTTGCGATTAATATTTTTGAGGATAACGCCGGTTATGTCTCGGTTAGGTCTGGTATTTGCAACCATCCGGCTCATTCTTTCTCGTTTTTCGCATACTTGTTGGCCAGATCCTGGGATATTTCTGGTTTGGATCACGTAGTAATGCTGTACCACACCGGTACAGTCAATTAAACCTGGTTGTGATTAATATTTTAGAGGATAACGCCGGTTATGCCTCAGTTATGTTTGGGATTTGCCCTCATCTGGCTCGTACCTTCGCATTTTTCGCATACTTGTTGGCCATATCCAGGGCTTTTTCTGAATTGGATCACATAGTAATGCGGTACCACACCGAAACAGTCAATTAAACCTGGTTCCGATTAATATTTTGGAGGATAACGCTGGTTATGTTTGGGTTAGTTCTGGTATGTGCAATCATCGGGCTCATACGTCCGCATTTTTCGCATACTTGTTGGCCCGATCCTGGCCTATTTCTGGTTTGGATCAGGTAGTAATGCGGTACCACGCCGAAGCAGTCAATTAAACCAAGTTGCGATTAATATTTTTGTGGATAACGCCGGTTATGCCTCAGTTATGTCTAGGATTTGCCCTCATCTGGCTCGTACCTTCGCATTTTTCGCATACTTGTTGGCCATATCCAGGGCTTTTTCTGAATTGGATCACATAGTAATGCGGTACCACACCGAAACAGTCAATTAAACCTGGTTCCGATTAATATTTTGGAGGATAACGCTGGTTATGTTTGGGTTAGTTCTGGTATGTGCAATCATCGGGCTCATACGTCCGCATTTTTCGCATACTTGTTGGCCCGATCCTGGCCTTTTTCTGGTTTGGATCAGGAAGTAATGTGGTTCCACACCGAGGCAGTCAATTAAACCTGGTTGCGATTAATATTTTGGAGGATAACGCTGGTTATGTTTGGGTTAGATGTGGTATTTGCAATCATCTGGCACATACTTTCGCTTTTTTCGGATACTTGTTGGCCAGATCCTGGGATATTTCTGGTTTGGATCACGTAGTAATGCTGTACCACACCGATACAGTCAATTAAACCTGGTTGCGATTAATATTTTAGAGGATAACGCCGGTTATGTCTCGGCCAGGTCTGGGATTTGCCCTCATCTGGCTCGTACTTTCGCATTTTTCGCACACTAGTTGGCCAGAGCCTGGGATATTTCTGGCTTGGACCACGTAGTAATGTGGTACCACACCGAAACAGTCAATTAAGCCTGTTTGCGATTAATATTTTTGAGGATAACGCCGGTTATGTCTCGGTTAGGTCTGGTATTTGCAACCATCCGGCTCATTCTTTCTCGTTTTTCGCATACTTGTTGGCCAGATCCTGGGATATTTCTGGTTTGGATCACGTAGTAATGCTGTACCACACCGATACAGTCAATTAAACCTGGTTGTGATTAATATTTTAGAAGATAACGCCGGTTATGTCTCGGTTGGGCCTGGTATTTGCCCTTATCTGGCTCGTACTTTCGCATTTGTCGCATACTTGTTGGCCAGATCCAGGGCTTTTTCTGGTTTGGATCCCGTAGTAATGTGGTTCCACACTGAAACAGTCAATTAAAGCTGCTTGCGATTAATATTTTAGAGGATAACGCTGGTTATGTCTGGGTTAGATCTGGTATTTGCAATCATCTGGCTCATACTGTCGCATTTTTCGCATACTTGTTGGCCATATCCAGGGCTTTTTCTGGATTGGATCACATAGTAATGCGGTACCACACCGAAACAGTCAATTAAACCTGGTTCCGATTAATATTTTGGAGGATAACGCTGGTTATGTTTGGGTTAGTTCTGGTATGTGCAATCATCGGGCTCATAATTTCGCGTTTTTCACATACTTGTTGACCAGATCCTGGGTTTTTTCTAGTTGGATCCCGTAGTAATGTGGTTCCACACCGAAACAGTCATTTAAACCTGGTTGCGATTAATATTTTAGAGGATAACGCCGGTTATGTCTCGGTTAGGTCTGGGATTTGTGCTCATCTGTCTCGTACCTTCGCATTTTTCGCATACTTGTTGGCCAGATCCAGGACTTTTTCTGGATTGGATCACATAGTAATGCGGTACCACACCGAAACAGTCAATTAAACCTGCTTGCGATTAATATTTTAGAGGATAACGCCGGTTATGTCTCGGTTATGTCTGGGATTTGCAACCATCGGGCTCATACTTTCGCGTTTTTCACATACTTGTTGGCCAGATCCTGGGTTTTTTCTGGTTTGGATCCCGTAGTAATGTGGTTCCACACCGAAACAGTCAACTAAACCTGGTTCCGATTAATATTTTAGAGGATAACGCTGGTTATGTTTGGGTTAGTTCTGCTATTTGGAGTCATCTGGCACATACGTACGCATTTTTCGCATACTTGTTGGCCAGATCCTGGCCTTTTTCTGGTTTGGATCAGGAAGTAATGTGGTTCCACACCGAGGCAGTCAATTAAACCTGGTTGCGATTAATATTTTGGAGGATAACGCTGGTAATGTTTGTGTTAGATGTGGTATTTGCAATCATCTGGCACATACTTTCGCTTTTTTCGCATACTTGTTGGCCAGATCCTGGGATATTTCTGGTTTGGATCACGTAGTAATGCTGTACCACACCGATACAGTCAATTAAACCTGGTTGCGATTAATATTTTAGAGGATAACGCCGTTTATGTCTCGGCCAGGTCTGGGATTTGCCCTCATTTGGCTCGTACATTCGCATTTTTCGCATACTAGTTGGCCAGATCCTGGGATATTTCTGGCTTGGACCACGTAGTAATGTGGTACCACACCGAAACAGTCAATTAAACCTGTTTGCGATTAATATTTTTGTGGATAACGCAGGTTATGTCTCGGTTAGGTCTGGTATTTGCAACCATCCGGCTCATTCTTTCTCGTTTTTCGCATACTTGTTGGCCAGATCCTGGGATATTTCTGGTTTGGATCACGTAGTAATGCTGTACCACACCGTTACAGTCAATTAAACCTGGTCGTGATTAATATTTTAGAAGATAACGCCGGTTATGTCTCGGTTAGGCCTGGTATTTGCCCTTATCTGGCTCGTACTTTCGCATTTTTCGCATACTTGTTGGCCAGATCCTGGCCTTTTTCTGGCTTGGACCATGTAGTAATGTGGGACCACTCTGAAACAGTCAATTAAACCTGGTTGCGATGAATATTTTAGAGGATAACGCCTGTTATGTCTCGGTTAGGTCTGGGATTTGCCCTCATCTGGCTGGTACTTTCGCATTTTTCGCATACTTGTTGGCCAGATCCTGGCCTTTTTCTGGCTTGGACCAAGTAGTAATGTGATACCACACCGAAACAGTCAATTAAACCTGGTTGCGATTAATATTTTAGTGGATAACGCCGGTTATGTCTCGATTAGGTTTGGGATTTGCCGTCATCTGTCTCGTACATTCGCATTTTTCGCATACTTGTTGGCCAGATCCTGGGCTTTTTCTGGTTTGAATCACGTAGTAATGTGGTACCACACAGAAACAGTCAATAAAAGCTGGTTCCGAATAGTACTTTAGGGGATAACGCTGGTTATGTCTGGGTTAGTTCTGGTATTTGCAATCATCTGGCTTATACTTTCGCGTTTTTCGCATAGTTGTTGGCCAAATCCAGCGTTTTTTCTAGTTTGGAACCCGTAGTAATGTGGGTCCACACTGAAACAGTCAATTAAAGCAGCTTGAAATTAATAGTTTAGAGGATAACGCCGGTTATGCCTCAGTTATGTCTGGGATTTGCCCTCATCTGGCTCGTACCTTCGCATTTTTCGCATACTTGTTGGCCAGATCCAGGGCTTTTTCCGGATTGGATCACATAGTAATGCGGTACCACACCGAAACAGTCATTTAAACCTGGTTGCGATTAATATTTTAGAGGATAACGCCGGTTATGCCTCAGTTATGTCTGGGATTTGCCCTCATCTGGCTCGTACCTTCGCATTTTTCGCATACTTGTTGGCCAGATCCTGGGTTTTTTCTGGTTTGGATTCCGTAGTAATGTGGTTCCACACCGAAACAGTCAACTAAACCTGGTTCCGATTAATATTTTAGAGGATAACGCTGGTTATGTCTGGGTTAGTTCTGCTATTTGCAATCATCTGGAACATACTTTCGCATTTTTCGCATACTTGTTGGCCAGATCCTGGCCTATTTCTGGTTTGGATCAGGTAGTAATGCGGTACGACGCCGAAGCAGTCAATTAAACCAAGTTGCGATTAATATTTTTGTGGATAACGCCGGTTATGCCTCAGTTATGTCTAGGATTTGCCCTCATCTGGCTCGTACCTTCGCATTTTTCGTATACTTGTTGGCCATATCCAGGGCTTTTTCTGAATTGGATCACATAGTAATGCGGTACCACACCGAAACAGTCAATTAAACCTGGTTCCGATTAATATTTTGGATGATAATTCTGGTTATGTTTGGGTTAGTTCTGGTATGTGCAATCATCGGGCTCATAATTTCGCGTTTTTCACATACTTGTTGACCAGATCCTGGGTTTTTTCTGGTTGGATCCCGTAGTAATGTGGTTCCACACCGAAACAGTCATTTAAACCTGGTTGCGATTAATATTTTAGAGGATAACGCCGGTTATGTCTCGGTTAGGTCTGGGATTTGTGCTCATCTGGCTCATACTTTCGCGTTTTTCACATACTTGTGGGCCAGATCCTGGGTTTTTTCTGGTTGGGATCCCGTAGTAATGTGGTTCCACACCGAAACAGTCAACTAAACCTGGTTCCGATTAATATTTTAGAGAATAACGCTGGTTATGTTTGGGTTAGTTCTGCTATTTGGAGTCATCTGGCACATACGTCCGCATTTTTCGCATACTTGTTGGCCAGATCCTGGCCTTTTTCTGGTTTGGATCAGGAAGTAATGTGGTTCCACACCGAGCCAGTCAATTAAACCTGGTTGCGATTAATATTTTGGAGGATAACGCTGGTTATGTTTGGGTTAGATGTGGTATTTGCAATCATCTGGCACATACTTTCGCTTTTTTCGGATACTTGTTGGCCAGATCCTGGGATATTTCTGGTTTGGATCACGTAGTAATGCTGTACCACACCGATACAGTCAATTAAACCTGGTTGCGATTAATATTTTAGAGGATAACGCCGGTTATGTCTCGGCCAGGTCTGGGATTTGCCCTCATCTGGCTCGTACTTACGCATTTTTCGCACACTAGTTGGCCAGAGCCTGGGATATTTCTGGCTTGGACCACGTAGTAATGTGGTACCACACCGAAACAGTCAATTAAGCCTGTTTGCGATTAATATTTTTGAGGATAACGCCGGTTATGTCTCGGTTAGGTCTGGTATTTGCAACCATCCGGCTCATTCTTTCTCGTTTTTCGCATACTTGTTGGCCAGATCCTGGGATATTTCTGGCTTGGACCAAGTAGTAATGTGATACCACACCGAAACAGTCAATTAAACCTGGTTGCGATTAATATTTTAGTGGATAACGCCGGTTATGTCTCGATTAGGTTTGGGATTTGCCGTCATCTGTCTCGTACATTCGCATTTTTCGCATACTTGTTGGCCAGATCCTGGGCTTTTTCTGGTTTGAATCACGTAGTAATGTGGTACCACACAGAAACAGTCAATAAAAGCTGGTTCCGAATAGTATTTTAGGGGATAACGCTGGTTATGTCTGGGTTAGTTCTGGTATTTGCAATCATCTGGCTTATACTTTCGCGTTTTTCGCATAGTTGTTGGCCAAATCCAGCGTTTTTTCTAGTTTGGAACCCGTAGTAATGTGGGTCCACACTGAAACAGTCAATTAAAGCTGCTTGAAATTAATATTTTAGAGGATAACGCCGGTTATGCCTCAGTTATGTCTGGGATTTGCCCTCATCTGGCTCGTACCTTCGCATTTTTCGCATACTTGTTGGCCATATCCAGGGCTTTTTCTGGATTGGATCACATAGTAATGCGGTACCACACCGAAACAGTCCATTAAACCTGGTTCCGATTAATATTTTGGAGGATAACGCTGGTTATGTTTGGGTTAGTTCTGGTATGTGCAATCATCGGGCCCATAATTTCGCGTTTTTCACATACTTGTTGACCAGATCCTCGGTTTTTTCTGGTTGGATCCCGTAGTAATGAGGTTCCACACCGAAACAGTCATTTAAACCTGGTTGCGATGAATATTTTAGAGGATAACGCCGGTTATGCCTCAGTTATGTCTGGGATTTGCCCTCATCTGGCTCGTACCTTCGCATTTTTCGCATACTTGTTGGCCAGATCCAGGGCTTTTTCCGGATTGGATCACATAGTAATGCGGTACCACACCGAAACAGTCAATTAAACCTGCTTGCGATTAATATTTTAGAGGATAACGCCGGTTATGTCTCGGTTATGTCTGGGATTTGCAATCATCGGGCTCATTCTTTCGCGTTTTTCACATACTTGTTGGCCAGATCCTGGGTTTTTTCTGGTTTGGATCCCGTAGTAATGTGGTTCCACACCGAAACAGTCAACTAAACCTGGTTCCGATTAATATTTTAGAGGATAACGCTGGTTATGTTTGGGATAGTTCTGCTATTTGGAGTCATCTGGCTCATACTTCCGCATTTTTCGCATACTTGTTGGCCAGATCCTGGCCTTTTTCTGGTTTGGATCAGGAAGTAATGCGGTACCACGCCGAAGCAGTCAATTAAACCAGGTTGCGATTAATATTTTAGTGGATAACGCCGGTTATGTCCCGGTTAGGTCTGGGATTTGCCCTCATCTGGCTCGTACTTTCGCATTTTTCGCATACTTGTTGGCCAGATCCTGGCCTTTTTCTGGCTTGGTCCATGTAGTAATGTGGGACCACTCTGAAACAGTCAATTAAACCTGGTTGCGATTAATATTTTAGAGGATAACGTCTGTTATGTCTCGGTTAGGTCTGGGATTTGCCCTCATCTGGCTCGTACTTTCGCATTGTTCGCATACTTGTTGGCCAGATCCTGGCCTTTTTCTGGCTTGGACCATGTAGTAATGTGGTACCACACCGAAACAGTCAATTAAACCTGGTTGCGATTAATATTTTGGAGGATAACGCTGGTTATGTTTGGGTTAGATGTGGTATTTGCAATCATCTGGCACATACTTTCGCTTTTTTCGCATACTTGTTGTCCAGATCCTGGGCTTTTTCTGGTTTGGATCACGTACTAATGTGGTACCACACCGAAACAGTCAATTAAACCTGGTTGCAATTAATATCTTAGAGGATAACGCCGGTTATGTCTCGGTTAGGCCTGGTATTTGCCCTTATCTGGCTCGTACTTTCGCATTTTTCGCATTCTTGTTGGCCAGATCTTGGGTTTTTTGTGGGTTTTATCCCGTCGTAATGTGGTACCACACAGAAACAGTCAATAAAAGCTGGCTCCCATTAGTGTTTTAGAGGATAACGCTGGTAATGTTTGTGTTAGATGTGGTATTTGCAATCATCTGGCACATACTTTCGCTTTTTTCGCATACTTGTTGGCCAGATCCTGGGATATTTCTGGTTTGGATCACGTAGTAATGCTGTACCACACCGATACAGTCAATTAAACCTGTTTGCGATTAATATTTTTGTGGATAACGCAGGTTATGTCTCGGTTAGGTCTGGTATTTGCAACCATCCGGCTCATTCTTTCTCGTTTTTCGCATACTTGTTGGCCAGATCCTGGGATATTTCTGGTTTGGATCACGTAGTAATGCTGTACCACACCGTTACAGTCAATTAAACCTGGTCGTGATTAATATTTTAGAAGATAACGCCGGTTATGTCTCGGTTAGGCCTGGTATTTGCCCTTATCTGGCTGGTACTTTCGCATTTTTCGCATACTTGTTGGCCAGATCCTGGCCTTTTTCTGGCTTGGACCAAGTAGTAATGTGATACCACACCGAAACAGTCAATTAAACCTGGTTGCGATTAATATTTTAGTGGATAACGCCGGTTATGTCTCGATTAGGTTTGGGATTTGCCGTCATCTGTCTCGTACATTCGCATTTTTCGCATACTTGTTGGCCAGATCCTGGGCTTTTTCTGGTTTGAATCACGTAGTAATGTGGTACCACACAGAAACAGTCAATAAAAGCTGGTTCCGAATAGTATTTTAGGGGATAACGCTGGTTATGTCTGGGTTAGTTCTGGTATTTGCAATCATCTGGCTTATACTTTCGCGTTTTTCGCATAGTTGTTGGCCAAATCCAGCGTTTTTTCTAGTTTGGAACCCGTAGTAATGTGGGTCCACACTGAAACAGTCAATTAAAGCTGCTTGAAATTAATATTTTAGAGGATAACGCCGGTTATGCCTCAGTTATGTCTGGGATTTGCCCTCATCTGGCTCGTACCTTCGCATTTTTCGCATACTTGTTGGCCATATCCAGGGCTTTTTCTGGATTGGATCACATAGTAATGCGGTACCACACCGAAACAGTCAATTAAACCTGCTTGCGATTAATATTTTAGAGGATAACGCCGGTTATGTCTCGGTTATGTCTGGGATTTGCAATCATCGGGCTCATTCTTTCGCGTTTTTCACATACTTGTTGGCCAGATCCTGGGTTTTTTCTGGTTTGGATCCCGTAGTAATGTGGTTCCACACCGAAACAGTCAACTAAACCTGGTTCCGATTAATATTTTAGAGGATAACGCTGGTTATGTTTGGGATAGTTCTGCTATTTGGAGTCATCTGGCTCATACTTCCGCATTTTTCGCATACTTGTTGGCCAGATCCTGGCCTTTTTCTGGTTTGGATCAGGAAGTAATGCGGTACCACGCCGAAGCAGTCAATTAAACCAGGTTGCGATTAATATTTTAGTGGATAACGCCGGTTATGTCCCGGTTAGGTCTGGGATTTGCCCTCATCTGGCTCGTACTTTCGCATTTTTCGCATACTTGTTGGCCAGATCCTGGCCTTTTTCTGGCTTGGTCCATGTAGTAATGTGGGACCACTCTGAAACAGTCAATTAAACCTGGTTGCGATTAATATTTTAGAGGATAACGTCTGTTATGTCTCGGTTAGGTCTGGGATTTGCCCTCATCTGGCTCGTACTTTCGCATTGTTCGCATACTTGTTGGCCAGATCCTGGCCTTTTTCTGGCTTGGACCATGTAGTAATGTGGTACCACACCGAAACAGTCAATTAAACCTGGTTGCGATTAATATTTTGGAGGATAACGCTGGTTATGTTTGGGTTAGATGTGGTATTTGCAATCATCTGGCACATACTTTCGCTTTTTTCGCATACTTGTTGTCCAGATCCTGGGCTTTTTCTGGTTTGGATCACGTACTAATGTGGTACCACACCGAAACAGTCAATTAAACCTGGTTGCAATTAATATCTTAGAGGATAACGCCGGTTATGTCTCGGTTAGGCCTGGTATTTGCCCTTATCAGGCTCGTACTTTCGCATTTTTCGCATTCTTGTTGGCCAGATCTTGGGTTTTTTGTGGGTTTTATCCCGTCGTAATGTGGTACCACACAGAAACAGTCAATAAAAGCTGGCTCCCATTAGTGTTTTAGAGGATAACGCTGGTTATGTCTGGGTTAGTTCTGGTACATTGCAATCATCTGGCTTATACTTTCGCGTTTTTCGCATAGTTGTTGGCCAGATCCAGCGTTTTTTCTGGATTGGAACCCGTAGTAATGTGGTTCCACACCGAGGCAGTCAATTAAACCTGGTTGCGATTAATATTTTGGAGGATAACGCTGGTAATGTTTGGGTTAGATGTGGTATTTGCAATCATCTGGCACATACTTTCGCTTTTTTCGCATACTTGTTGGCCAGATCCTGGGATATTTCTGGTTTGGATCACGTAGTAATGCTGTACCACACCGTTACAGTCAATTAAACCTGGTCGTGATTAATATTTTAGAAGATAACGCCGGTTATGTCTCGGTTAGGCCTGGTATTTGCCCTTATCTGGCTCGTACTTTCGCATTTTTCGCATACTTGTTGGCCAGATCCTGGCCTTTTTCTGGTTTGAATCACGTAGTAATGTGGTACCACACAGAAACAGTCAATAAAAGCTGGTTCCGAATAGTATTTTAGGGGATAACGCTGGTTATGTCTGGGTTAGTTCTGGTATTTGCAATCATCTGGCTTATACTTTCGCGTTTTTCGCATAGTTGTTGGCCAAATCCAGCGTTTTTTCTAGTTTGGAACCCGTAGTAATGTGGGTCCACACTGAAACAGTCAATTAAAGCTGCTTGAAATTAATATTTTAGAGGATAACGCCGGTTATGCCTCAGTTATGTCTGGGATTTGCCCTCATCTGGCTCGTACCTTCGCATTTTTCGCATACTTGTTGGCCATATCCAGGGCTTTTTCTGGATTGGATCACATAGTAATGCGGTACCACACCGAAACAGTCAATTAAACCTGGTTCCGATTAATATTTTGGAGGATAACGCTGGTTATGTTTGGGTTAGTTCTGGTATGTGCAATCATCGGGCCCATAATTTCGCGTTTTTCACATACTTGTTGACCAGATCCTCGGTTTTTTCTGGTTGGATCCCGTAGTAATGAGGTTCCAAACCGAAACAGTCATTTAAACCTGGTTGCGATTAATATTTTAGAGGATAACGCCGGTTATGCCTCAGTTATGTCTGGGATTTGCCCTCATCTGGCTCGTACCTTCGCATTTTTCGCATACTTGTTGGCCAGATCCTGGCCTTTTTCTGGCTTGGACCATGTAGTAATGTGGGACCACTCTGAAACAGTCAATTAAACCTGGTTGCGATTAATATTTTAGAGGATAACGCCTGTTATGTCTCGGTTAGGTCTGGGATTTGCCCTCATCTGGCTCGTACTTTCGCATTGTTCGCATACTTGTTGGCCAGATCCTGGCCTTTTTCTGGCTTGGACCATGTAGTAATGTGGTACCACACCGAAACAGTCAATTAAACCTGGTTGCGATTAATATTTTGGAGGATAACGCTGGTTATGTTTGGGTTAGATGTGGTATTTGCAATCATCTGGCACATAGTTTCGCTTTTTTCGCATACTTGTTGTCCAGATCCTGGGCTTTTTCTGGTTTGGATCACGTACTAATGTGGTACCACACCGAAACAGTCAATTAAACCTGGTTGCAATTAATATCTTAGAGGATAACGCCGGTTATGTCTCGGATAGGCCTGGTATTTGCCCTTATCTGGCTCGTACTTTCGCATTTTTCGCATTCTTGTTGGCCAGATCTTGGGTTTTTTGTGGGTTTTATCCCGTCGTAATGTGGTACCACACAGAAACAGTCAATAAAAGCTGGCTCCCATTAGTGTTTTAGAGGATAACGCTGGTTATGTCTGGGTTAGTTCTGGTACATTGCAATCATCTGGCTTATACTTTCGCGTTTTTCGCATAGTTGTTGGTCAGATCCAGCGTTTTTTCCGGATTGGAACCCGTAGTAATGTGGTTCCACACCGAGGCAGTCAATTAAACCTGGTTGCGATTAATATTTTGGAGGATAACGCTGGTAATGTTTGGGTTAGATGTGGTATTTGCAATCATCTGGCACATACTTTCGCTTTTTTCGCATACTTGTTGGCCAGATCCTGGGATATTTCTGGTTTGGATCACGTAGTAATGCTGTACCACACCGATACAGTCAATTAAACCTGGTTGCGATTAATATTTTAGAGGATAACGCCGGTTATGTCTCGGCCAGGTCTGGGATTTGCCCTCATCTGGCTCATACTTTCTCGTTTTTCGCATACTAGTTGGCCAGATCCTGGGATATTTCTGGCTTGGACCACGTAGTAATGTGATACCACACCGAAACAGTCAATTAAACCTGTTTGCGATTAATATTTGTGAGGATAACGCCGGTTATGTCTCGGTTAGGTCTGGTATTTGCAACCATCCGGCTCATTCTTTCTCGTTTTTCGCATACTTGTTGGCCAGATCCTGGGATATTTCTGGTTTGGATCACGTAGTAATGCTGTACCACACCGATACAGTCAATTAAACCTGGTTGTGATTAATATTTTAGAAGATAACGCCGGTTATGTCTCGGTTAGGCCTGGTATTTGCCCTTATCTGGCTCGTACTTTCGCATTTTTCGCATACTTGTTGGCCAGATCCAGGGCTTTTTCTGGTTTGGATCCCGTAGTAATGTGGTTCCACACTGAAACAGTCAATTAAAGCTGCTTGCGATTAATATTTTAGAGGATAACGCCGGTTATGCCTCAGTTATGTCTGGGATTTGCCCTCATCTGGCTCGTACCTTCGCATTTTTCACATACTTGTTGGCCAGATCCTGGGTTTTTTCTGGTTGGATCCCGTAGTAATGTAGTTCCACGCCGAAACAGTCATTTAAACCTGGTTGCGATTAATATTTTAGGGGATAACGCCGGTTATGTCTCGGCCAGGCCTGGGATTTGCCCTCATCTGGGTCGTACTTTCGCATTTTTCGCATACTTGTTGGCCAGATCTTGGGGTTTTTGTGGGTTGTATCCCGTCGTAATGTGGTTCCGCACCGAAACAGTCTATTAAAATTTGTTCCGATTAATATTTTGGTGAATAACGCTGGTTATGTCTCGATTAGGTATGGGATTTGCCGTCATCTGTCTCGTACATTCGCATTTTTCGCATACTTGATGGTCAGATCCTGGGCTTTTTCTGGCTTGGACCAAGTAGTAATGTGGTACCACACCGAAACAGTCAATTAAACCTGGTTGCGATTAATATTTTAGTGGATAACGCCGGTTATGTCTCGATTAGGTCTGGGATTTGCCGTCATCTGTCTCGTACATTCGTATTTTTCGCATACTTGTTGGCCAGATCCTGGGATTTTTCTGGTTTGGATCACGTAGTAATGTGGTACCACACCGAAACAGTCAATTACACCTGGTTGCGATTAATATTTCAGAGGATAACGCCTGTTATGTCTCGGTTAGGTCTGGGATTTGCCCTCATCTGGCTCCTACTTTCGCATTTTTCGCATACTTGTTGGCCAGATCCTGGCCTTTTTCTGGCTTGGACCAAGTAGTAATGTGGTACCACACCGAAACAGTCAATTAAACCTGGTTGCGATTAATATTTTAGTGGATAACGCCGGTTATGTCTCGATTAGGTCTGGGATTTGCCGTCATCCGTCTCGTACATTCGCATTTTTCGCATACTTGATGGTCAGATCCTGGGCTTTTTCTGGTTTTGATCACGTAGTAATGTGGTACCACACCGAAACAGTCAATTAAACCTGGTTGCGATTAATATTTTAGTGGATAACGCCGGTTATGTCTCGATTAGGTCTGGGATTTGCCGTCATCTGTCTCGTACATTCGCATTTTTCGCATACTTGTTGGCTGGATCCTGCGCTTTTTCTTGTTTGGATCACGTAGTAATGTGGTACCACACAGAAACAGTCAATAAAAGCTGGTTCCGAATAGTATTTTAGGGGATAACGCTGGTTATGTCTGGGTTAGTTCTGGTATTTGCAATCATCGGGCTTATACTTTCGCGTTTTTCGCATAGTTGTTGGCCAGATCCAGCGTTTTTTCTGGTTTGGAACCCGTAGTAATGTGGTTCCACACCGAAGCAATCAATTAAACCTGGTTGCGATTAATATTTTGGAGGATTACGCTGGTTATGTTTGGGTTAGATGTGGTATTTGCAATCATCTGGCACATACTTTCGCTTTTTTCGCATATTTGTTGGCCAGATCTTGGGGTTTTTGTGGGTTGTATCCCGTCGTAATGTGGTTCCGCACCGAAACAGTCTATTAAAATTTGTTCCGATTAATATTTTGGTGGATAACGCTGGTTATGTTTGGGTTAGTTCCGGTATTTGCAATCATCTGGCACATACTTTCGCTTTTTTCGCATACTTGTTGGCCAGATCCTGGGCTTTTTCTGGTTTGGATCACGCAGTAATGTGGTACCACACCGAAACAGTCAATTAAACCTGGTTGCGATTAATATTTTAGAGGATAACGCCAGTTATGACTTGGTTACGTCTGGTATTGGAATCATCTTCCTCATACTTTCACATTTTTCCCATACTTGTTGGCCAGATCCTGGGCTTTTTCTGGATTGGAACCCGTAGTAATTTGGTTCCACACCGAAGCAGTCAATTAAACCTGGTTGCGATTAATATTTTGGAGGATAACGCTGGTTATGTTTGGGTTAGATGTGGTATTTGCAATCATCTGGCACATACTTCCGCATTTTTCGCATACTTGTTGGCCGGATCCAGGGCTTTTTCTGGTTTGGAGCACGTAGTAGTGTGATACCACACTGAAACAGTCAATGAAAGCTGGTTCCGATTAGTATTTTAGAGGATAACGCTGCTTATGTCTGGGTTAGTTCTGGCATTTGCAATCATCTGGCTCATACTTTCGCATTCTTCGTATACTGGTTTGCCAGATCCTGTGTTTCTTTCTGGTGTGGATCACGTAGTAAAGAGGTATCAGACTGAAACAGCCAATTCAACTTGGTTTCGATCAATATTTAAGAGGATAACACCGTTTAGGTTTGTGTTAGGTCTGGTATTTGCAATCATCTGGCTCATACTTTCGCATTTTTCGCATACTTGTTGGCCAGATCCTGGGCTTTTTCTGGATTGGAACCCGTAGTAATGTGGTTCCACACCGAAGCAGTCAATTAAACCTGGTTGCGATTAATATTTTGGAGGATAACGCTGGTTATGCTTGGGTTAGATGTGGTATTTGCAATCATCTGGCACATACTTTCGCTTTTTTCGTATACTTGTTGTCCAGATCCTGGGCTTTTTCTGGTTTGGATCACGTAGTAATGTGGTACCACACCGAAACAGTCAATTAAACCTGTTTGCGATTAATATTTTGGAGTATAACGCCGGTTATGTCTCGGTTAGGTCTGGGATTTGCCGTCATCTGGCTCGTACTTTCGCATTTTTCGCATACTTGATGGCCAGATCCAGGGCATTTTCTGGTTTGGATCACGTAGTAATGCGGTACCACACCGAAACAGTCAATTACACCTGGTTGCGATTAATTTTTTAGAGGATAACGCCGGTTATGCCTCGGCCAGGCCTGGGATTTGCCCTCATCTGGGTCGCACTTTCACATTTTTCGCATACTTGTTGGCCAGATCTTGGGGTTTTTGTGGGTTGTATCCCGTCGTAATGTGGTTCCGCACCGAAACAGTCAATTAAAATTTGTTCCGATTAATATTTTGGTGGATAACGCTGGTTATGTTTGGGTTAGGTCTGGGATTTGCTCTCATCTGGCTCGTACTTTCGCATTTTTCGCATACTTGTTGGCCAGATCTTGGGTTTTTTGTGGGTTTTATCCCGTCGTAATGTGGTACCACACAGAAACAGTCAATAAAAGCTGGCTCCCATTAGTATTTTAGAGGATAACGCTGGTTATGTCTGGGTTAGTTCTGGTATTTGCAATCATCTGGCTTATACTTTCTCGTTTTTCGCATACTTGTTGGCCAGATCCTGGGATATTTCTGGTTTGGATCACGTAGTAATGCTGTACCACACCGAAACAGTCAATTAAACCTGGTTGCGATTAATATTTTAGAGGATCTCACCGGTTATGTCTCGGTTAGGTCTGGGATTTGCCCTCATCTGGCTCGTACTTTCGCATTTTTCGCATACTGGTTGGCCAGATCCTGGGATATTTCTGGTTTGGACCACGTAGTAATGTGGTACCACACCGAAACAGTCAACTAAACCTGTTTGCGATTAATATTTTTGAGGATAACGCCGGTTATGTCTCGGTTAGGTCTGGTATTTGCAACCATCCGGCTCATTCTTTCTCGTTTTTCGCATACTTGTTGGCCAGATCCTGGGATATTTCTGGTTTGGATCACGTAGTAATGCTGTACCACACCGATACAGTCAATTAAACCTGGTTGTGATTAATATTTTAGAAGATAACGCCGGTTATGTCTCGGTTAGGCCTGGTATTTGCCCTTATCTGGCTCGTTCTTTCGCATTTTTCGCGTACTAGTTGGCCAGATCCTGGGATATTTCTGGTTTGGATCACGTAGTAATGTGGTACCACACCGAAACAGTCAATTAAACCTGTTTGCGATTAATATTTTGGAGCATAAGGCCGGTTATGTCTCGGCTAGGTCTGGGATTTGCCGTCATCCGGCTCGCACTTTCGCATTTTTCGCATACTTGATGGCCAGATCCAGGGCTTTTTCTGGTTTGGATCACGTAGTAATGCGGTACAACACCGAAACAGTCAATTACACCTGGTTGCGATTAATTTTTCAGAGGATAACGCCGGTTATGTCTCGGCCAGGCCTGGGATTTGCCCTCATCTGGGTCGTACTTTCGCATTTTTCGCATACTTGTTGGCCAGATCTTGGGGTTTTTGTGGGTGGTATCCCGTCGTAGTGTGGTTCCGCACCGAAACAGTCAATTAAAATTTGTTCCGATTAATATATTGGTGGATAACGCTGGTTATGTTTGGGTTAGTTCTGGTATTTGCAATCATCTGGCACATACTTTCGCTTTTTTCGCATACTTGTTGGCCAGATCCTGGGCTTTTTCTGGTTTGGATCACGTAGTAATGTGGTACCACACCGAAACAGTCAATTACACCTGGTTGCGATTAATATTTTAGTGGATAACGCCGGTTATGTCTCGGTTAGGTCTGGGATTTGCCCTCATCTGGCTCGTACTTTCACATTTTTCGCATACTTGTTGGCCAGATCCTGACCTCATTCTGGCTTGGACCATGTAGTAATGTGGGACCATTCTGGAACAGTCAATTAAATCTGGTTGCGATTAATATTTTAGAGGATAACGCTGGTTATGTTTGGGTTAGATGTGGTATTTGCAATCATCTGGCACATACTTTCGCTTTTTTCGTATACTTGTTGGCCAGATCCTGGCCTTTTTCTGGCTTGGACCAGGTAGTAATGTGGGACCACACTGAAACAGTCAATTAAACCTGGTTGCGATTAATATTTTAGAGGATAACGCCGGTTATGTCTCGGTTAGGTCTGGGATTTGCCGTCATCTGTCTCGTACATTCGCATTTTTCGCAAACTTGTTGGCCAGATCCTGGCCTTTTTCTGGCCTGGACCAAGTAGTAATGTGGGACCACACTGAAACAGTCAATTAAACCTGGTTGCGATTAATATTTTAGAGGATAACGCTGGTTATGTTTGGGTTAGTTCTGCTATTTGCAATCATCTGGCACATACTTCCGCATTTTTCGCATACTTGTTGGCCAGATCCTGACCTTATTCTGGCTTGGACCAAGTAGTAATGTGGGACCACTCTGGAACAGTCAATTAAACCTGGTTGCGATTAATATTTTAGAGGATAACGCCGGTTATGTCTCGGTTAGGTCTGGTATTTGCAACCATCTGGCTCATACTTTCTCGGTTTTCGCATACTTGTTGGACAGATCCTGGGATATTTCTGGTTTCGAACACGTAGTAATGCTGTACCACACCGAAACAGTCAATTAAACCTGGTTGCGATTAATATTTTAGAGGATAACGCCGGTTATGTCTCGGTTAGGTCTGGGATTTGCCGTCATCAGTCTCGTACATTCGCATTTTTCGCATACTTGTTGGCCAGATCCTGGGCTTTTTCTGGTTTGGATCACGTAGTAATGTGGTACCACACAGAAACAGTCAATGACAGCTAGTTCCGATTAGTATTTTAGAGGATAACGCTGGTTATGTCTTGGTTAGTTCTGGTATTTGCAATCATCTGGCTTATACTTTCGCGTTTTTCGCATAGTTGTTGGCCAGATCCAGCGTTTTTTCTGGATTGGAACCCGTAGTAATGTGGTTCCACACCGAAGCAGTCAATTAAACCTGGTTGCGATTAATATTTTGGAGGATAGCGCTGGTTATGTTTGGGTTAGATGTGGTATTCGCAATCATCTGTCACATACTTTCGCTTTTTTCGCATACTTGTTTTCCAGATCCTGGGCATTTTCTGGTTTGGATCATGTAGTAATGTGGTACCACACCGAAACAGTCAATTACACCTGGTTGCGATTAATATTTTACAGGATAATGCTGGTTATGTTTGGGTTAGATGTGGTATTTGCAATCATCTGGCACATACTTTCGCTTTTTTCGTGTACTTGTAGTCCAGATCCTGGGCTTTTTCTGGTTTGGATCACGAAGTAATGTGGTACCACACCGAAACAGTCAATTAAACCTGTTTGCGATTAATTTTTCAGAGGATAACGCCGGTTATGTCTCGGCCAGGCCTGGGATTTGCCCTCATCTGGGTCGTACTTTCGCATTTTTCGCATACATGTTGGCCAGATCTTGGGGTTTTTGGGGGTTGTATCCCATCGTAATGTGGTTCCGCACCGAAACAGTCAATTAAAATTTGTTCCGACTAATATTTTGGTGGATAACGCTGGTTATGTTTGGGTTAGTTCTGGTATTTGCAATCATCTGCCACATACCTTCGCTTTTTTCGCATACTTGTTGGCCAGATCCTGGGCATTTTCTGGTTTGGATCATGTAGTAATGTGGTACCACACCGAAACAGTCAATTACACCTGGTTGCGATTAATATTTTAGTGGATAACGCCGTTATGTCTCGGTTAGGTCTGGGATTTGCCCTCATCTGGCTCAAACTTTCGCATTTTTCGCATACTTGAATGGTCAGATCCTTGCCTTTTTCTGGGTAGGACCACGTAGTAATGTGGTACGACACCGAAACAGTCAATTAAACCTGGTTGCGATTAATATTTTAGAGGATAACGCCAGTTATGACTTGGTTACGGCTGGTATTTGCAATCATCTTCCTCATACTTTCGCATTTTTCCCATACTTGTTGGCCATGTCCAGGACTTTTTCTGGTTTGGAGCACGTAGTAATGTGGTACCACACTGAAACAGTCAATGAAAGCTGGTTCCGATTAGTATTTTAGAGGATAACGCTGGTTATGTCTGGGTTAGTTCTGGTATTTGCAATCATCTGGCTCATACTTTCGCATACTTCGCATACTGGTTGGCCAGATCCTGTGTTTCTTTCTGGTGTGGATCACGTAGTAAAGTGGTATCAGACTGAAACAGCCAATTCAACTTGGTTTCGATCAATATTTAAGAGGATAACACCATTTAGGTTTGTGTTAGGTCTGGTATTTGCAATCATCTGGCTCATACTTTCGCATTTTTCGCATACTTGTTGGCCAGATCCTGGGCTTTTTCTGGATTGGAACCCGTAGTAATGTGGTTCCACACCGAAGCAGTCAATTAAACCAGGTTGCGATTAATATTTTGGAGGATAATGCTGGTTATGTTTGGGTTAGATGTGGTATTTGCAATCATCTGGCACATACTTTCGCTTTTTTCGTATACTTGTTGGCCAGATCCTGGGCTTTTTCTGGTTTGGATCACGTAGTAATGTGGTACCACACAGAAACAGTCAATAAAAGCTGGTTCCGAATAGTATTTTAGGGGATAACGCTGGTTATGTCTGGGATAGTTCTGGTATTTGCAATCATCTGGCTTATACTTTCGCGTTTTTCGCATAGTTGTTGGCCAGATCCGGCGTTTTTTCTGGATTGGAACCCGTAGTAATGTGGTTCCACACCGAAGCAGTCAATTAAACCTGGTTGCGATTAATATTTTGGAGGATAGCGCTGGTTATGTTTGGGTTAGATGTGGTATTTGCAATCATCTGTCACATACTTTCGCTTTTTTCGCATACTTGTTTTCCAGATCCTGGGCATTTTCTGGTTTGGATCACGTAGTAATGTGGTACCACACCGAAACAGTCAATTACACCTGGTTGCGATTAATTTTTCAGAGGATAACGCCGGTTATGTCTCGGCCAGGCCTGGGATTTGCCCTCATCTGGGTCGTACTTTCGCATTTTTCGCATACATGTTGGCCAGATCTTGGGGTTTTTGGGGGTTGTATCCCGTCGTAATGTGGTTCCGCACCGAAACAGTCAATTAAAATTTGTTCCGATTAATATTTTGGTGGATAACGCTGGTTATGTTTGGGTTAGTTCTGGTATTTGCAATCATCTGCCACATACTTTCGCTTTTTTCGCATACTTGTTGGCCAGATCCTGGGCTTTTTCTGGTTTGGATCACGTAGTAATGTGGTACCACACCGAAACAGTCAATTACACCTGGTTGCGATTAATATTTTAGTGGATAACGCCGGTTATGTCTCGGTTAGGTCTGGGTTTTGCCCTCATCTGGCTCGTACTTTCGCATTTTTCGCATACTTGAATGGTCAGATCCTTGCCTTTTTCTGGGTAGGACCACGTAGTAATGTGGTACGACACCGAAACAGTCAATTAAACCTGGTTGCGATTAATATTTTAGAGGATAACGCCAGTTATGACTTGGTTACGTCTGGTATTTGCAATCATCTTCCTCATACTTTCGCATTTTTCCCATACTTGTTGGCCATGTCCAGGACTTTTTCTGGTTTGGAGCACGTAGTAATGTGGTACCACACTGAAACAGTCAATGAAAGCTGGTTCCGATTAGTATTTTAGAGGATAACGCTTGTTATGTCTGGGTTAGTTCTGGTATTTGCAATCATCTGGCTCATACTTTCGCATTCTTCGCATACTGGTTGGCCAGATCCTGTGTTTCTTTCTGGTGTGGATCACGTAGTAAAGTGGAATCAGACTGAAACAGCCAATTCAACTTGGTTTCGATCAATATTTAAGAGGATAACACCGTTTAGGTTTGTGTTAGGTCTGGTATTTGCAATCATCTGGCTCATACTTTCGCATTTTTCGCATACTTGTTGGCCAGATCCTGGGCTTTTTCTGGATTGGAACCCGTAGTAATGTGGTTCCACACCGAAGCAGTCAATTAAACCAGGTTGCGATTAATATTTTGGAGGATAATGCTGGTTATATTTGGGTTAGATGTGGTATTTGCAATCATCTGGCACATACTTTCGCTTTTTTCGTATACTTGTTGTCCAGATCCTGGGCTTTATCTGGTTTGGATCACGTAGTAATGTGGTACCACACCGAAACAGTCAATTAAACCTGTTTGCGATTAATATTTTGGAGTATAACGCCGGTTATGTCTCGGTTAGGTCTGGGATTTGCCCTCATCTGGGTCGTACTTTCACATTTTTCGCATACTTGTTGGCCAGATCTTGGGGTTTTTGTGGGTTGTATCCCGTCGTAATGTGGTTCCGCATCTAAACAGTCAATTAAAATTTGTTCCGATTAATATTTTGGTGGATAACGCTGGTTATGTTTGGGTTAGTTCTGGTATTTGCAATCATCTGGCACATACTTTCGCTTTTTTCGCATACTTGTTGGCCAGATCCTGGGCTTTTTCTGGTTTGGATCACGTAGTAATGCGGTACCACACCGAAACAGTCAATTACACCAGGTTGCGATTAATATTCTCGTGGATAACGCCGGTTATGTCTCGGTTAGGTCTGGGATTTGCCCTCATCTGGCTCGTACTTTCGCATTTTTCGCATACTTGTTGGTCAGATCCTGGCCTCTTTCTGGCTTGGACCAAGTTGTAATGTGGGACCACTCTGAAACAGTCAATTAAACCTGGTTGCGATTAATATTTTTGAGGATAACGCCGGTTATGTCTCGGTCAGGTCTGGGATTTGCCCTCATCTGGCTCGTACTTTCGCATTTTTCGCATACTTGTTGGCCAGATCTTGGTTTTTTTGTGGGTTCTATCCCGTCGTAATGTGGTACCACACAGAAACAGTCAATAAAAGCTGGCTCCCATTAGTATTTTAGAGGATAACGCTGGTTATGTCTGGGTTAGTTCTGGTATTTGCAATCATCTCGCTTATACTTTCGCGTTTTTCGCATAGTTGTTGGCCCGATCCAGCGTTTTTTCTGGATTGGAACCCGTAGTAATGTGGTTCCACACCGAAGCAGTCAATTAAACCTGGTTGCGATTAATATTTTGGAGGATAACGCTGGTAATGTTTGGGTTAGATGTGGTATTTGCAATCATCTGGCACATACTTTCGCTTTTTTCGCATACTTGTTGGCCAGATCCTGGCCTTTTTCTGGCTTGGACCATGTAGTAATGTGGGACCACTCCGAAACAGTCAATTAAACCTGGTTGCGATTAATATTTTAGAGGATAACGCCTGTTACGTCTCGGTTAGGCCTGGTATTTGCCCTTATCTGGCTCGTACTTTCGCATTTTTCGCATACTTGTTGGCCAGATCCTGGGATATTTCTGGTTTGGATCACGTAGTAATGCTGTACCACACCGATACAGTCAATTAAACCTGTTTGCGATTAATATTTTTGAGGATAACGCCGGTTGTGTCTCGTTTAGGTCTGGTATTTGCAACCATCCGTCTCATTCTTTCTCGTTTTTCGCATACTTGTTGGCCAGATCCTGGTATATTTCTGGTTTGGATCACGTAGTAATGCTGTACCACACCGATACAGTCAATTAAACCTGGTTGTGATTAATTTTTCAGAGGATAACGCCGGTTATGTCTCGGCCAGGCCTGGGATTTGCCCTCATCTGGGTCGTACTTTCACATTTTTCGCATACTTGTTGGCCAGATCTTGGGGTTTTTGTGGGTTGTATCCCGTCGTAGTGTGGTTTCGCACCGAAACAGTCAATTAAAATTTGTTCCGATTAATATTTTGGTGGATAACGCTGGTTATGTTTGGGTTAGTTCTGGTATTTGCAATCATCTGGCACATACTTTCGCTTTTTTCGCATACTTGTTGGCCAGATCCTGGGCTTTTTCTGGTTTGGATCACGTAGTAATGTGGTACCACACCGAAACAGTCAATTACACCTGGTTGCGATTAATATTTTAGTGGATAACGCCGGTTATGTCTCGGTTAGGTCTGGGATTTGCCCTCATCTGGCTCGTACTTTCGCATTTTTCGCATACTTGTTGGCCAGATCCTGGCCTTTTTCTGGCTTGGACCAAGTAGTAATGTGGTACCACACCGAAACAGTCAATTAAACCTGGTGGCGATTAATATTTTAGTGGATAACGCCGGTTATGTCTCGATTAGGTCTGGGATTTGCCGTCATCTGTCTCGTACATTCGCATTTTTCGCATACTTGATGGTCAGATCCAGGGCTTTTTCTGGTTTGGATCACGTAGTAATGTGGTACCACACCGAAACAGTCAATTACACCTGGTTGCGATTAATATTTTAGTGGATAACGCCGGTTATGTCTCGGTTAGGTCTGGGATTTGCCCTCATCTGGCTCGTACTATCGCATTTTTCGCATACTTGTTGGCCAGATCCTGACCTCATTCTGGCTTGGACCAAGTAGTAATGTGGGACCACTCTGGAACAGTCAATTAAACCTGGTTGCGATTAATATTTTAGAGGATAACGCTGGTTATGTTTGGGTTAGGTGTGGTATTTGCAATCATCTGGCACATACTTTCGCTTTTTTCGCATACTTGTTGGCCAGATCCTTGCCTTTTTCTGGCTTGGACCAAGTAGTAATGTGGGACCACACTGAAACAGTCAATTAAACCTGGTTGCGATTAATATTTTAGAGGATAACGCCGGTTATATCTCGGTTAGGTCTGGGATTTGCCGTCATCTGTCTCGTACATTCGCATTTTTCGCAAACTTGTTGGCCAGATCCTGGCCTTTTTCTGGCCTGGACCAAGTAGTAATGTGGGACCACACTGAAACAGTCAATTAAACCTGGTTGCGATTAATATTTTAGAGGATAACGCTGGTTATGTTTGGGTTAGTTCTGCTATTTGCAATCATCTGGCACATACTTCCGCATTTTTCGCATACTTGTTGGCCAGATCCTGACCTCATTCTGGCTTGGACCAAGTAGTAGTGTGGGACCACTCTGGAACAGTCAATTAAACCTGGTTGCGATTAATATTTTAGAGGATAACGCTGGTTATGTTTGGGTTAGATGTGGTATTTGCAATCATCTGGCACATACTTTCGCTTTTTTCGCATACTTGTTGGCCAGATCCTTGCCTTTTTCTGGCTTGGACCAAGTAGTAATGTGGGACCACACTGAAACAGTCAATTAAACCTGGTGGCGATTAATATTTTAGTGGATAACGCCGGTTATGTCTCGATTAGGTCTGGGATTTGCCGTCATCTGGCTCGTACTTTCGCATTTTTCGCATACTAGTTGGCCAGATCCTGGGATATTTCTGGTTTGGATCACGTAGTAATGCGGTACCACACCGAAACAGTCAATTAAACCTGTTTGCGATTAATATTTTTGAGGATAACGCCGGTTATGTCTCGGTTAGTTCTGGTATTTGCAACCATCTGGCTCATACTTTCTCGGTTTTCGCATACTTGTTGGCCAGATCCTGGGATATTTCTGGTTTCGAACACGTAGTAATGCTGTACCACACCGAAACAGTCAATTAAACCTGGTTGCGATTAATATTTTAGAGGATAACGCCGGTTATGTCTCGGTTAGGTCTGGGATTTGCCGTCATCAGTCTCGTACATTCGCATTTTTCGCATACTTGTTGGCCAGATCCTGGGCTTTTTCTGGTTTGGATCACGTAGTAATGTGGTACCACACAGAAACAGTCAATGACAGCTGGTTCCGATTAGTATTTTAGAGGATAACGCTGGTTATGTCTTGGTTAGTTCTGGTAATTGCAATCATCTGGCTTATACTTTCGCGTCTTTGGCATAGTTGTCGGCCAGATCCAGCGTTTTTTCTGGTTTGGATCACGTAGTAATGTGGTACCACACCGAAACAGTCAATTAAACCTGTTTGCGATTAATATTTTGCAGGATAACGCTGGTTATGTTTGGGTTAGATGTGGTATTTGCAATCATCTGGCACATACTTTCGCTTTTTTCGCATACTTGTTGGCCAGATCCTGGGCTTTTTCTGGTTTGGATCACGTAGTAATGTGGTACCACACAGAAACAGTCAATAAAAGCTGGTTCCGAATAGTATTTTAGGGGATAACGCTGGTTATGTCTGGGATAGTTCTGGTATTTGCAATCATCTGGCTTATACTTTCGCGTTTTTCGCATAGTTGTTGGCCAGATCCAGCGTTTTTTCTGGATTGGAACCCGTAGTAATGTGGTTCCACACCGAAGCAGTCAATTAAACCTGGTTGCGATTAATATTTTGGAGGATAGCGCTGGTTATGTTTGGGTTAGATGTGGTATTTGCAGTCATCTGTCACATACTTTCGCTTTTTTCGCATACTTGTTTTCCAGATCCTGGGCATTTTCTGGTTTGGATCACGTAGTAATGCGGTACCACACCGAAACAGTCAATTAAACCTGTTTGCATTAATATTTTAGTGGATAACGCCGGTTATGTCTCGGTTAGGTCTGGGATTTGCCCTCATCTGGCTCGTACTTTCGCATTTTTCCCATACTTGTTGGCCATGTCCAGGACTTTTTCTGGTTTGGAGCACGTAGTAATGTGGTACCACACTGAAACAGTCAATGAAAGCTGGTTCCGATTAGTATTTTAGAGGATAACGCTGGTTATGTCTGGGTTAGTTCTGGTATTTGCAATCATCTGGCTCATACTTTCGCATACTTCGCATACTGGTTGGCCAGATCCTGTGTTTCTTTCTGGTGTGGATCACGCAGTAAAGTTGTATCTGACTGAAACAGTCAATTCAACTTGGTTTCGATCAATATTTAAGAGGATAACACCGTTTAGGTTTGTGTTAGGTCTGGTATTTGCAATCATCTGGCTCATACTTTCGCATTTTTCGCATACTTGTTGGCCAGATCCTGGGCTTTTTCTGGATTGGAACCCGTAGTAATGTGGTTCCACACCGAAGCAGTCAATTAAACCAGGTTGCGATTAATAGTTTGGAGGATAATGCGGGTTATGTTTGGGTTAGATGTGGTATTTGCAATCATCTGGCACATACTTTCGCTTTTTTCGTATACTTGTATTCCAGATCCTGGGCTTTTTCTGGTTTGGATCACGTAGTAATGTGGTACCACACCGAAACAGTCAATTAAACCTGTTTGCGATTAATATTTTGGAGTATAACGCCGGTTATGTCTCGGTTAGGTCTGGGATTTGCCATCATCTGGCTCGTACTTTCGCATTTTTCGCATACCTGATGGTCAGATCCAGGGCTTTTTCTGGTTTGGATCACATAGTGTTGCGGTACCACACCGAAACAGTCAATTACACCTGGTTGCGATTAATTTTTCAGAAGATAACGCCGGTTATGCCTCGGCCACGCCTGGGATTTGCCCTCATCTGGGTCGTACTTTCGCATTTTTCGCATACTTGTTGGCCAGATCTTGGGGTTTTTGTGGGTTGTATCCCGTCGTAATGTGGTTCCGCACCGAAACAGTCAATTAAAATTTGTTCCAATTAATATTTTGGTGGATAACGCTGGTTATGTTTGGGTTAGTTCTGGTATTTACAATCATCTGGCACATACTTTCGCTTTTTTCGCATACTTGTTGGCCAGATCCTGGGCTTTTTCTGGTTTGGATCACGTAGTAATGCGGTACCACACCGAAACAGTCAATTACACCTGGTTGCGATTAATATTTTCGTGGATAACGCCGGTTATGTCTCGGTTAGGTCTGGAATTTGCCCTCATCTGGCTCGTACTTTCGCATTTTTCGCATACTTGTTGGCCAGATCCTGGCCGTTTTCTGGCTTGGACCAAGTAGTAATGTGGGACCACTCTGAAACAGTCAATTAAACCTGGTTGCGATTAATATTTTAGAGGATAACGCCGGTTATGTCTCGGTTAGGTCTGGGATTTGCCCTCATCTGGCACGTACTTTCGCATTTTTCGCGTACTTGTTGGCCAGATCCTGGCCTTTTACTGGCTTGGACCAAGTAGTAATGTGGGACCACTCTGAAACAGTCAATTAAACCTGGTTGCGATTAATATTTTAGAGGATAACGGCGGTTATGTCTCGGTTAGGTCTGGGATTTGCCGTCATCTGTCTCGTACATTCGCATTTTTCACATACTTGATGGCCAGATCCAGGGCTTTTTCTGGTTTGGATTACGTAGTAATGCGGTACCACGCCGAAACAGTCAATTAGACCTGGTTGCGATTACTATTTTAGAGGATAATGCCGGTTATGTCCCGGCCAGGTCTGGGATTTGCCCTCACCTGGCTCGTACTTTCGCATTTTTCGCATACTTGAATGATCAGATCCTTGCCTTTTTCTGGGTTGGACCACGTAGTAATGTGGTACGACACCGAAACAGTCAATTAAACCTGGTTGCGATTAATATTTTAGAGGATAACGCCAGTTATGACTGGGTTACGTCTGGTATTTGCAATCATCTTCCTCATACTTTCGCATTTTTCCCATACTTGTTGGCCATATCCAGGACTTTTTCTGGTTTGGAGCACGTAGTAATGTGGTACCACACTGAAACAGTCAATGAAAGCTGGTTCCGATTAGTATTTTAGAGGATAACGCTGGTTATGTCTGGGTTAGTTCTGGTATTTGCAATCATCTGACTCATACTTTCGCATTTTTCGCATACTGGTTGGCCAGATCCTGTGTTTCTTTCTGGTGTGGATCACGTAGTAAAGTGGTATCAGACTGAGACAGTCAATTAAGCCTGGATTCGATCAATATTTTAGAGGATATCACCGTTTAGGTTTGTGTTAAGTCTGGTACTTGCAATCATCTGGCTCATACTTTCGCATCCTTCGCACACTAGTTTGCCATATCCTGGGCTTTTTCTGGTTTGGATCACGTAGTAATGTGGTATCAGACTGAAACAGCTAATTCAACTGGGTTTCGATCAATATTTAAGAGGATAACACCGTTTAGGTTTGTGTTAGGTCTGGTATTTGCAATCATCTGGCTCATACTTTCGCATTTTTCACATACTTGTTAGCCAGATCCTGGGCTTTTTCTGGTTTGGATCACGTACTAATGTGGTACCACACAGAAACAGTCAATAAAAGCTGGTTCCGAATAGTATTTTAGGGGATAACGCTGGTTATGTCTGGGATAGTTCTGGTATTTGCAATCATCTGGCTTATACTTTCGCGTTTTTCGCATAGTTGTTGGCCAGATGCAGCGTTTTTTCTGGATTGGAAACCGTAGTAATGTGGTTCCACACCGAAGCAGTCAATTAAACCTGGTTGCGATTAATATTTTGGAGGATAGCGCTGGTTATGTTTGGGTTAGATGTGGTATTTGCAATCATCTGTCACATACTTTCGCTTTTTTCGCATACTTGTTTTCCAGATCCTGGGCATTTTCTGGTTTGGATCACGTAGTAATGCGGTACCACACCGAAACAGTCAATTACACCTGTTTGCGATTAATTTTTCAGAGGATAACGTCGGTTATGTCTCGGCCAGGCCTGGGATTTGCCCTCATCTGTGTCGTACTTTCGCATTTTTCGCATACATGTTGGCCAGATCTTGGGGTTTTTGGGGGTTGTATCCCGTCGTAATGTGGTTCCGCACCGAAACAGTCAATTAAAATTTGTTCCGATTAATATTTTGGTGGATAACGCTGGTTATGTTTGGGTTAGTTCTGGTATTTGCAATCATCTGCCACATACTTTCGCTTTTTTCGCATACTTGTTGGCCAGATCCTGGGCTTTTTCTGGATTGGAACCCGTAGTAATGCGGTACCACACCGAAACAGTCAATTACACCTGGTTGCGATTAATATTTTCGTGGATAACGCCGGTTATGTCTCGGTTAGGTCTGGGATTTGCCCTCATCTGGCTCGTACTTTCGCATTTTTCGCATACTTGTTGGCCAGATCCTGGCCTTTTTCTGGCTTGGACCAAGTAGTAATGTGGGACCACTCTGAAACAGTCAATTAAACCTGGTTGCGATTAATATTTTAGAGGATAACGCCGGTTATGTCTCGGTTAGGTCTGGGATTTGCCCTCATCTGGCTCGTACTTTCGCATTTTTCGCGTACTTGTTGGCCAGATCCTGGCCTTTTTCTGGCTTGGACCAAGTAGTAATGTGGGACCACTCTGAAACAGTCAATTAAACCTGGTTGCGATTAATATTTTAGAGGATAACGCCGGTTATGTCTCGGTTAGGTCTGGGATTTGCCGTCATCTGTCTCGTACATTCGCATTTTTCACATACTTGATGGCCAGATCCAGGGCTTTTTCTGGTTTGGATTACGTAGTAATGCGGTACCACACCGAAACAGTCAATTAAACCTGGTTGCGATTACTATTTTAGAGGATAATGCCGGTTATGTCTCGGCCAGGTCTGGGATTTGCCCTCACCTGGCTCGTACTTTCGCATTTTTCGCATACTTGAATGGTCAGATCCTTGCCTTTTTCTGGGTTGGACCACGTAGTAATGTGGTACGACACCGAAACAGTCAATTAAACCTGGTTGCGATTAATAATTTAGAGGATAACGCCAGTTATGACTGGGTTACGTCTGATATTTGCAATCATCTTCCTCATACTTTCGCATTTATCCCATACTTGTTGGCCATATCCAGGACTTTTTCTGGTTTGGAGCACGTAGTAATGTGGTACCACACTGAAACAGTCAATGAAAGCTGGTTCCGATTAGTATTTTAGAGGATAACGCTGGTTATGTCTGGGTTAGTTCTGGTATTTGCAATCATCTGGCTCATACTTTCGCATTCTTCGCATACTGGTTGGCCAGATCCTGGCCTTTTTCTGGCTTGGACCAAGTAGTAATGTGGGACCACTCTGAAACAGTCAATTAAACCTGGTTGCGATTAATATTTTAGAGGATAACGCCGGTTATGTCTCGGTTAGGTCTGGGATTTGCCGTCATCTGTCTCGTACATTCGCATTTTTCACATACTTGATGGCCAGATCCAGGGCTTTTTCTGGTTTGGATTACGTAGTAATGCGGTACCACACCGAAACAGTCAATTAAACCTGGTTGCGATTACTATTTTAGAGGATAATGCCGGTTATGTCTCGGCCAGGTCTGGGATTTGCCCTCACCTGGCTCGTACTTTCGCATTTTTCGCATACTTGAATGGTCAGATCCTTGCCTTTTTCTGGGTTGGACCACGTAGTAATGTGGTACGACACCGAAACAGTCAATTAAACCTGGTTGCGATTAATATTTTAGAGGATAACGCCATTTATGACTGGGTTACGTCTGGTATTTGCAATCATCTTCCTCATACTTTCGCATTTTTCCCATACTTGTTGGCCATATCCAGGACTTTTTCTGGTTTGGAGCACGTAGTAATGTGGTACCACACTGAAACAGTCAATGAAAGCTGGTTCCGATTAGTATTTTAGAGGATAACGCTGGTTATGTCTGGGTTAGTTCTGGTATTTGCAATCATCTGACTCATACTTTCGCATTTTTCGCATACTGGTTGGCCAGATCCTGTGTTTCTTTCTGGTGTGGATCACGTAGTAAAGTGGTATCAGACTGAGACAGTCAATTAAGCCTGGATTCGATCAATATTTTAGAGGATATCACCGTTTAGGTTTGTGTTAAGTCTGGTATTTGCAATCATCTGGCTCATACTTTCGCATTTTTCACATACTTGTTAGCCAGACCCTCGGCTTTTTCTGGTTTGGATCACGCAGTAATGTGGTACCACACTGATACAGTCAATAAAAGCTGGTTCCGATTAATATTTTAGAGGAGAACGCCGGTTATGCCTGGGTTAGGTCTGGTATTTGCCCTCATCTAGCTCGTACTTTCGCATTTTTCGCATACTTGTTGGCCATATCCAGGACTTTTTCTGGTTTGGAGCACGTAGTAATGTGGTACCACACTGAAACAGTCAATAAAAGCTGGTTCCGATTAGTATTTTAGAGGATAACGCTGGTTATGTCTGGGTTAGTTCTGGTATTTGCAATCATCTGGCTGATACTTTCGCATTCTTCGCATACTGGTTGGCCAGATCCTGTGTTCCTTTCTGGTGTGGATCACGTAGTAAAGTGGTATCAGACTGAAACAGCTAATTCAACTTGGTTTCGATCAATATTTTAGAGGATATCACCGTTTAGGTTTGTGTTAAGTCTGGTACTTGCAATCATCTGGCTCATACTTTCGCATCCTTCGCACACTAGTTTGCCTTATCCTGGGCTTTTTCTGGTTTGGATCACGTAGTAATGTGGTATCAGACTGAAACAGCTAATTCAACTTGGTTTCGATCAATATTTAAGAGGATAACACCGTTTAGGTTTGTGTTAGGTCTGGTATTTGCAATCATCTGGCTCGTACTTTCGCATTTTTCGCATACTTGTTGGCCAGATCCTGGGCTTTCTCTGGTTTGGATCACGTAGAAATGTGGTACCAGATTGAAACAGTCAACTAAACCTGGATTCGATCAATATTTTAGAGTTTCACACCAGTTAGGTTTGCGTTAGGTCTGGGATTTGCCCCCATCTGGCTCGTACTTTCGCATTTTTCGCATACTTGTTGGCCAGACCCTGGGCTTTTTCTGGTTTGGATCACGTAGTAATGTGGTACGACACCGAAACAGTCAACTAAACCTGGATTCGATCAATATTTTAGAGGATCACACCGGTTTGGTTTGTGTTAGGCCTGGTATTTGCAATCCTCTGGCTCATACTTTCGCATTTTTCGCATACTTGTTGGCCAGATCCTGGACTTTTTCTGGTTTGGATCTCGTAGTAATGTGGTACCACACTGGAACAGTCAGTTAAACGTGGCCGCGATCAATATTTTATAGGATAACTCCGGTTGGGTCTCCTTTAGGTCTGGGATTTGCCCTCATCTGGCTAATACTTTCGCATTTTTCGCATGCTTGTCGGCCAGATTCTGGGCTTTTTCTTGTGTGGATCACGTAGTAAAGTGGTATCAGAATGAAACAGCTAATTCAACTTGGTTTCGATCAATATTTAAGAGGATAACACTGTTTAGGTTTGTGTTAGGTCTGGTATTTGCAATCATCTGGCTCATACTTTCGCATTTTTCGCATACTTGTTGGCCAGATTCCTGACTTTTTCAGTTTTGGATCACGTAGTAATGCGGTGCCACACTGAAACAGTCAACTAAACCTGCCCACGATCAATATTTTAAAGTATAACGCCGGTAGGGTCACGTTGAGGTCTGGAATTTGCAATCATCTGGTTCATACTTCCGCATTTTTCGCATACTTGTTGGCCAGATCCTGTGTTTCTCTCTGGTGTGGATCACGTAGTAAAGTGGTATCGGACTGAAACTGCTAATTCATGAGGTAATTTTAGAGCTAATTTTAGAGGATCACACCGGTTAGGTTTGTGTTAGGCCTGGTATTTGCAATTATCTGGCTCATACTTTCGCTTTCTTCGGACACTTATTGGCCAGATCCTGTACTTTTTCTGGTTTGGATCTCGTAGTAATGTGGTACCACACTGAAACAGTCAGTTAAATGTGGCCTCGATCAATATTTTAAAGGAAAACTCCGGTTGGGTATCGTTTAGGTCTGGGATTGGCCCACATTTTTTTTTGTCGTGGGGAAAATCTTCGAAAGACTCCCTCCCACCTCTTTGGGGAGAGGCGGGAGGGTTGTGTGGGATTCCCCGCGCCCGTAGAATGACGGGCGCGGGACCTACCCACTAAAAACCCCACGGTGACCCTTCCGCACGATTTAGGAGGATACCGGGAATCGCTCGAAGCATTCTTCCGGTATCCTCCCCGTGCCCGCGGCTTGCGCCCATCCCCGGGGGGGACAAACGGTCCCCCCTGTAGGCACTCTGTCTCATAGCGGCAGGACGGGGCCACTCCATCCCGCCGCCATCCGTCCCGGGGCCGCATTTAGTGGCGGGCTGCGAGCCCCAACTCGCACCCGCCTGCGACCCCGTTTCTACCCCTCGGCGGCCGGAAGCTCATGGCCGCTCCAGGCCACCGAGGGTGCCTCCCCGTGGGCCGGACCCACCCGGTCCGACCCATCGCCGCTTGGGGGGAGGAGGCTCCCCTCAGGGCCCCCCTCCCAGCCAGGGTCATCCGCCGCGCAAAGGCCGCCGCCCGCGACGCCCTCGCGCCACCATACGAGCGCGAGCCTCAGCGCGCCGCTGAAGCTCGCGCTCCCTTCCCGCGGCCTCCTTCTGCAGCATTACGGTCTCGCAGAAGGAGGCCACGGCCCTCCACTTCCTCTCGCTGCCGAGCATGGCGCGCACCACACCCGGCAGCGAGACATCCCGCCCGATGACGCCGACCAGGACACGGCGCTCCCCCTCCCACGCTGGGCATACCTGGAGGGTATGATCAGCCGTGTCCTGCTCGGCGTCACAATGGTAGCAACGCGCCGTCGGCTCCTTCCCTATCCGGCACAGGTATCTTCCGAAGCTACCATGCCCGGAAAATACCTGTGCCATCCGGTAAGTAAGGCTTCCATGGCCTCTGTCCAGCCACTCACACAGGAGTGGCCGAACAGCCCCGACTGTCCGGTGCCCCGCAGTTGGCAGGGCCAACCGCTCCTGCCACGCGAGCACCACGAATTGCCTGACCTGGCGCTTCATATCGCCCCAAGCAGGTTCCTCCTCCCCCGGGACCGCCCTCACTCCCGCGCGACGGTCGACACGATGACGATACATGATCGCGTGCGACCGCGCGAGGAGATCCATGGGCGGCATCCCCGCAAGAACCGTCGCCGCCTCATGCGACACGGTCCGGTAGCCGCGGACGACCCTCAGCGCCATCCGCCTCTGCACCCGACGCAGCATCGTCATGCTGCGCCGGGAGGCCGCCAGGTCGTCCGCCCAGACGGGGGCCCCGTATAGGGCCACCGACTGAACCATTGCCACATAGAGGCGGCGAACTCGTCCTGCCGGGCCCCCCAGGTTGGGGAGGATCCGGCCTAAAGCCGAGACCATCCTCCCCAACCGGGAAACCAGGCAGCGGAAATGCTCCTCGAAGCGCCAGTGGCTATCGAGGATCAGCCCCAGATACCTCATCCGGGGCTTCACCTCGATATCAGCCCCACCCACCCGGATCAGAGGGGGTGGCGGATCCTGCCGAGGTGAATGGAACGCGATCACCTCGGTCTTATGGACCGCCACCGTCATCCCCATCCCCCTGATCCGGTCGACGACGCGTTGCGCCCCCTCCTCGGCGAGGCGCTTGGCCCTCCCCCACTGAGCCCCGACGGCCAGCACCAGTGTGTCATCCGCGTAACACACGGCACTGACGCCGTCGGGGAGGTCGGCCCGCAACACCGCGTCGTACGCGATGTTCCACAGGAGTGGCCCGAGGACCGACCCCTGCGGAACCCCGCAGTAGACCTCCCTCCGCATATCACCATCCCGGCCCGGATACTCGATCCACCTGCCGCGGAGATAATCCCCGACGACTGCCCTGAGACACGGGGGTACCCGATGATATTCGAGCCCCCTCCGTATCTCCCCCCAGGGAAGGGTATTAAACGCGTTGGCAATATCCAGCGATACCGCTAACGCCAACCCTCCCCGGGAGACGGCCGACTCCGAGAGGTCCCTGACCCGACTGATCGCGTCGACAGTCGACCGGCCCCCCCGGAAACCGTACTGGCAGTCGGCCAGGCCCGGAGCACCCCGCGACAGGTGCTCGACGAGGCGGGCAGCAATCACTCGCTCGAAGAGCTTGCCCACCTCGTCGAGGAGACAGATGGGCCGGTATGCGGATGGAGACTCCGCGGGCCGACCCTCCTTCCGGAGGAGGACCATCCTCGCCACCTTCCAACTGGCGGGGAATCGCCCGTCCCTCAGGCATCGGTTGAACAACCGCCTGAGGTCGGCCCCAAGGACGCCGTGGGTTAAGACCCAAACCCGGCCAGGCACACCATCCGGACCCGGGGCCGTGTTACGCGCCCCGAGCCGTCTGATGGCCGCGGCCAGCTCCCCCTGCGTGACCCCTGGCTCGGCCACCCACTCTAACGGGGCCATCGCCTCTGCCGGAGGACGTGGTCCCATCTCCCCAATTGGGAAGAGAGTATTGACCACGCCCTCCAGCAGCCGGGGGTCAAGACCCTCGGTGACGGGGGGCGCCCACGGGCGGAGCTTGTTCAACACCACCTTATAAGGGCGCCCCCAAGGGTCGTCATCAAGGGTCTCGAGGAGCTCCTTCCATGCCCGGGTCTTGGCCCGTTTGATGGCGACCTGCAGAGCCATCCGCGACATGCGGTATGCCTCATACAGGTCATCTGCCCTCGCTCGCGCCACGCTATCGTCTCTCCGTAGACGACGGCGCGCGCGGGTGTACTGGCGTCGGGCGCGGACACTCGCGTCTCGCATTTCCGCGATCGCGGCCGACCACCAGTACACCGCCCGGCGAGGAGAAGCCCGCCCGACCCGGGGCATCGCCGCGTCACATATGTTCGCGACCATCCCCCCGAGCCGGGCGACCTCCTCCTCTATACTCGGCAACTCGGCCGCCCCCTGCGGCCAAGTTACAGCGAGGGCAGCTGCCATCAGGGCGTCCTTGTCCAGGCGCCGAAGCGCCCAGCGGCGCGGTGGGTTACCACCCGGACGGTGGTGTCGGGATGCATCCCCCGCGGCGGCAGAGACCTCCACCCGGATATACCGGTGGTCCGAGAGTGTCTCTGCCCCCGCGACCACGTGCCACCCCGACACCATGCGCACGGCGTTGGGGGTCGCGAATCCAACATCCACGATAGACCCCCCATATCGCCGCACACATGTGTGCTCCGACCCCCGGTTCAGTAACCGAAGGTCGAGCCCCGCCGCCCAGTCACCCAGGATCCCGCCGCGAACGGAAGTCCTGGGGGACCCCCACGCCACCGACTTGGCGTTGAAGTCCCCCAGGACGAGCACCGGCCGGGCCGCGCAGCGCTGCACGTATGCCGCGACCTCGGCCAGGTACTGCTCGAACGCGACGTGACCGCTGCGAGGCGATATGTAGCACCCCACCACGGCGACTCCCCCCCAGTCCACGGCGACGAATCCCCGACCGCGCTCCAGCATGGAGTCGCCACCTCCCCATACCGTCGCCACCAAGCCGTCCGCGTCGCCCACCCAATAAGGGTGATCAGGGACGCGGTACGGCTCGGCGGCGACAGCTCGTTCTCTGAGGAGGATGGGGACCTCTGCGCGGGCGGAGTGCGTGTGGAAGGGCCCGTGCGGGCCCGCACCTCTGTTCCAGCGCACCTCTGCCCTCATCCTCCCCCGTCGCTCCTCCTCCAACAGGAGCTGCAGACGGACGTTTCGCCCGCTTAGCTCCCGCGCCGCGTCCCTCATCATTTGGGCAGCCTCCCTCAGAGCCTCTGCCCGCCGCTCTTCTGCCCCTTAAAAGAGCAGGCAGCGGCCACTTTCTCCACTCTTCTCAGGGACGAGGAGATCCTCTCCGATATCTCCTCAGTCACCTCGTCCCTGAGACAACTTATCCGGACAACCGGGCTCATCGCCCTGCCCACTCCATTGACGGCCTGCCCCGTCCTCTTTCTCTTGGAGTCTATGAGGCTCCTGGTGGAGGAGAAGGACGAGACTGACGCAGTCTCGTCGTCCTCCTGCACCCTCCACGAAGCCGGGCCAGGCGCTGGAGGCGGCGCGAGCGCCGTCACTCCAGTCCCAACACCGCCTTCGTCCTCCCCCTCTGACTTACCCCGTCCCATCCCCGTTTTAATTTTGAACTCCATAGTATTCCCACGAGCAGGTCGGAAGAAAAGGTCCGCCCGGGCAGAGCCGCCTTACCCGGGTAAGCCTATATACTCCGGGGGTTCGGCAGGTGCCCCGGAGGTGGTCGCTTGGGATTGGGCCTCCTCCCCCAACCATGCATCCCATCGCCGCGCACCATAACTTAGGATTGGAGGGCGATTTTATAGAGTCGCCATACTCGCGGTCCCGGGCGGTTAAGCCAAGGCCCCCGTTCCTCCTGCCGTCACGTACCATTCACAAAACCAAAAGAGGAATTGTGAATGGGTCTTTGCGACGACCAACAGGAGGCTTACGGTGTGATAAGCATCAGGTACCTCGGGTTCGCTACGCCCCGTACTGCGGCCGACGATTGCCGGACACAGCCCCTGAGGGACTGGCTCGTACCTTCGCATTTTTCGCTTACTTGTTGGCCAGATCTCGGGTTTTTTGTGGTTTGGATCACGTAGTAATGCGTTACCACACCGCAACAGTCAATTAAACTTGGTTGCGATTAGTATTTTAGAGGATAACGCCGGTTATGTCTCGGTTAGGTCTGCGATTTGCCCTCAACAGCTCGTACTTTCGCATTTTTCGCATACTTGTTGGCCAGATCCTGGCCTTTTTCTGTTTTGTATCACGTAGTAATGCGTTACCACATCGGAGCAGTCATTTAAACCTGTTTGCGATTAATATTTTAGACGATAACGCCGGTTATGTCTCGGTTAGGTCTGGGATTTGAGCTCATCTGGCTCGTACTGTCGCATTTTTCGCATACTTGTTGGCCAGATCCAGGGCTTTTTCTGGTTTGGATCACGTAGTAATGTGGTACCACACTGAAACATTCAATAAAAGCTGGTCCGATTAATATTTTAGAGGATAACGCTGGTTATGTCTGGGTTAGGTCTGGGATTTGCCCTCATCTGGCTCGTACTTTTGCATTATTCGCATACTTGTTGGCCTGATCCAGGGCTTTTTCTCGTTTGGATCACGTAGTAATGCGGTACCACACCGGAACAGTCAATTAAACCTGGTTGCGATTAATATTTTAGAGGATAACGCCGGTTATGTCTCGGTTCGGTCTGCGATTTACCCTCAACAGCTCGTACTTTCGCATTTTTCGCATAGTTGTTGGCCAGACCCAGGGCTTTTTCTGGTTTGGATCACGTAGTAATGCGGTACCACACCGGAACAGTCAATTAAACCTGGTTGCGATTAATATTTTAGAGGATAACGCCGGTTATGTCTCGGTTAGGCCTGGGAATTGCCCTCATCTGGCTCGTACTTTCGCATTTTTCGCATACTTGTTGCCAGATCCTAGGATATTTCTGGTTTGGATCACGTATTAATGTGGTACCACAACGAAACATTCAATAAAAGCTGGTTCCGATTAATATTTTAGAGGATAGCGCTGGTTAGGTCTGGGTTAGATCTGGTATTTGCCCTCATCTGGCTCGTACTTTCGCATTTTTCGCGTACTTGTTGCCAGATCTTGGGATATTTCTGGCTTGGACCCCGTAGTAATGCGATACCATAACGAAACAGTCAATTAAACCTGGTTGCGATTAATATTTTAGTGGATAATGTCGGTTATGTCTCGGCTAGGTCTGGTATTTGCCCTCATCTGGCTCGTACTTTCGCATTTTTCGCATACTTGTTGGCCAGATCCTGGCCTTTTTCTATTTTGGATCACGTAGTAATGCGTTACCACACCGGAGCAGTTATTTAAACCTGGTTGCGATTAATATTTTAGACGATAATGCCGGTTATGGCTCGGTTAGGTCTGGGATTTGAGCTCATCTGGCTCGTACTTTCGCATTTTTCGCATACTTGTTGGCCAGATCCTGGGCTTTTTCTGGTTTGGATCACGTAGTAATGTGGTACCACACTGAAACATTCAATAAAAGCTGGTCCGGTTAATATTTTAGAGGATAACGCTGGTTATGTCTGGGTTAGTTCTGGTATTTCCAATCATCTGGCTCATACTTTCGCATTTTTCGCATACTTGTTGGCCAGATCATGGGTTTTTTCTGGCATGGACCCCGTAGTAATGCGGTACCACACCGAAACAGTCAATTAAACCTGGTTGCGATTAACATTTTAGAGGATAATGCCGGTTATGGCTGGGTTACGTCTGGTATTCGCAATTATCTTCCTCATACTTTCGCACTTTTGACATACTTGTTGGCCAGATCCTGGGCTTTTTCTGGTTTGGATCACGTAGTAATGTCGTACCACACTGAAACGGTCAATAAAAGCTGGTGTGATTAATATTTTTGTGGAGAACGCCGGTTATGCCTGGGTTAGGTCTGGTATTTGCCATCATTTAGTACATACTTTCGCATTTTTCACATACTTGTTTGCCAGATCTTGGGTTTCTTGTGGTTTGGATCCCGTCGTAATGTAGTTCCACACCGCAACAGTCAGTTAAACCTGGTTGCGATTAATATTTTAGAGGATAACGCCGGTTGGTTCGCGTCTAGGTCTGGGATTTGCCCTCATCTGGCTCGTACTTTCGCATTCTTCGCACACTTGTTTGCCTTATCCTGGGCTTTTTCTGGTTTGGATCACGCAGTAATGTGGGACCACACTGAACAGTCAGTTAAATGTGTCCTCGATCAATATTTTAAAGGAAAACTCCGGTTGGGCATCGTTTATGTCTGGGATTTGCCCACACCTGGCTAGTACCTTCGCATTTTTCGCTTACTTGTTGGCCAGATGCTGGGTTTCTTCTGGTTTGGATCACGTAGTAATGTGGTACAACACTGAAACAGTCAATAAAAGCTGGTTCCGATTTGTATTTTAGAGGAAAACGCTGGATATGTCTGGGTTAGTTCTGGTATTTGCAATCATCTGGCTCATACTATCGCGTTTTTCGCATACTTGTTCGCCAGATCCTGGGTTTTTTCTGGTATGGATCACGTAGTAATGCGGAAACACGGCGAAACAGTCAATTAAACCTGGTTGCGATTAATATTTTAGACGATAACGCCGGTTATGTCTCGGTTAGGTCTGGGATTTGAGCACATCTGGCTCGTACTTTCGCATTTTTCGCATACTTGTTGGCCAGATCCTGGGCTTTTTCTGGTTTGGATCACGTAGTAATGTGGTACCACACTGAAACATTCAATAAAAGCTGGTTCCGATTAATATTTTAGAGGATAACGCTGGTTATGTCTGGGTTAGATCTGGTATTTGCAATCATCTGGCTCATACTGTCTCATTTTTCGCATACTTGTTGGCCAGAGCCAGGGCTTTTTCTGGTTTGGATCACGTAGTAATGCGGTACCACACCGGAACAGTCAATTAAACCTGGTTGCGATTAATATTTTAGAGGATAACGCCGGTTATGTATCGGTTTGGTCTGGGATTTGCCCTCATGAGCTCGTGCTTTCCCATTTTTCGCATACTTGTTGGCCAGACCCAGGGCATTTTCTGGTTTGGATCACGTAGTAATGCGGTACCACACCGGAACAGTCAATTAAACCTGGTTGCGATTAATATTTTAGAGGATAACGCCGGTTATGTCTCGGTTAGGTCTGGGAATTGCCCTCATCTGGCTCGTACTTTGGCATTTTTCGCTTAGTTGTTGCCAGATGCTGGGATATTTCTGGTTTGGATCACGTATTAATGTGGTACCACAACGAAACATTCAATAAAAGCTGGTTCCGATTAATATTTTAGAGGATAACGCTGGTCATATCTGGTTTAGATCTGGTATTTGCAATCATCTGGCTCATACTGTCGCATTTTTCGCATACTTGTTGGCCAGATCATGGGTTTTTTCTGGCTTGGGCCCCGTAGTAATGCGGTACCACACCGAAACAGTCAATTAAACCTGGTTGCGATTAACATTTTAGAGGATAATGCCGGTTATGACTGGGTTACGTCTGGTATTTGCAATTATCTTCCTCATACTTTCGCACTTTCGACATACTTGTTGGCCAGATACTGGGCTTTTTCTGGTTTGGATCACGTAGTAATGTGGTACCACACTGAAACGGTCAATAAAAGCTGGTGTGATTAATATTTTAGTGGAGAACGCCGGTTATGCCTGGGTTAGGTCTGGTATTTGCCATCATTTAGTACATACTTTCGCATTTTTCACATACTTGTTGGCCAGATCTTGGGTTTCTTGTGGTTTGGATCCCGTCGTAATGTGGTTCCACACCGCAACACCCAGTTAAACGTGGTTGCGATTGATATTTTAGTGGATAACGCCGGTTACGTCTCGGTTAAGTCTGGTATTTGCCCCCATATGGCTCGTACTTTCGCATTTTTCGCATACTTGCTGGACAGATCCTGGGCTTTTTCTGGTTTGGATCACGTAGTAATGCGTTACCACACCGCAACAGTCAATTAAACCTGGTTGCGATTAATATTTTAGATGATAACGCCGGTTATGACTGGGTTACGTGTGGTATTTGCATTTATCTTCCTCATACTTTCGCACTTTTGACATACTTGTTGGCCAGATCCTGGGCTTTTTCTGGTTTGGGTCACGTATTAATGTGGTACCACAACGAAACATTCAATAAAAGCTGGTTCCGATTAATATTTTAGAGGATAACGCTGGTTAGGTCTGGGTTAGATCTGGTATTTGCAATCATCTGGCTCATACTGTCGCATTTTTCGCATACTTGTAGGCCAGATCCTGGGCTTGTTCTGGCTTGGACCCCGTAGTAATGCGGTACCACACCTAAACAGCCAATTAAACCTGGTTGCGATTAACATTTTAGAGGATAATGCCGGTTATGTCTCGGTTAGGTCTGGTATTTGCCCTCATCTGGCTCGTACTTTCGCATTTTTCGCGTACTTGTTGCCAGATCTTGGGATATTTCTGGCTTGGACCCCGTAGTAATGCGGTACCATAACGAAACAGTCAATTAAGCCTGGTTGCGATTAATATTTTAGTGTGATAATGTCGGTTATGTCTCGGCTAGGTCTGGTATTTGCCCTCATCTGGCTCGTACTTTCGCATTTTTCGCATACTTGTTGACCAGATCCAGGGCTTTTTCTGGTTTGGATCAGGTAGTAATGTGGTACCACACTGAAACATTCAATAAAAGCTGGTCCGATTAATATTTTAGAGGATAACGCCGGTTATGTCTCGGTTCGGTCTGCGATTTGCCCTCAACAGCTCGTACTTTCGCATTTTTCGCATAGTTGTTGGCCAGACCCAGGGCTTTTTCTGGTTTGCATCACTTAGTAATGCGGTATCACATCGAAACGGTCAATTAAACCTGGTTGCGATTAATATTTTAAAGGATAACGCCGGTTATGTCTCGGTTAGGTCTGGGATTTGCCCTCATCTGGCTCGTACTTTCGCATTTTTCGCATACTTGTAGGTCAGATCCTGGCCTTTTTCTGGTTTGGATCACGTAGTAATGCGGTACCACACCGAAACAGACAATTAAACCTGGTTGCGGTTAATATTTTAAAGGATAACGCCGGTGTTGCCTGGGTTGGTCATGGTATTTGCAATCATCTTGCTCGTACTTTCGCATTTTTCGCATACTTGTTGGCCAGATCCTGGCCTTTTTCTATTTTGGATCACGTAGTAATGCGTTACCACACCGGAGCAGTTATTTGAACCTGGTTGCGATTAATATTTTACACGATAATGCCGGTTATGGCTCGGTTAGGTCTGGGATTTGAGCTCATCTGGCTCGTACTTTCGCATTTTTCGCATACTTGTTGGCCAGATCCTGGGCTTTTTCTGGTTTGGATCACGTAGTAATGTGGTACCACACTGAAACATTCAATAAAAGCTGGTCCGATTAATATTTTAGAGGATAACGCTGGTTATGTCTGGGTTAGTTCTGGTATTTCCAATCATCTGGCTCATACTTTCGCATTTTTCGCATACTTGTTGCCCAGAATCCGGGGTTTATTCTAACTCGGATCACGTACTAATGCGATACCACACCGAAACAGTCAATTAAAACTTGTTGCGATTAATATTTTAGAGGATAACGCCGGTTATGTCTGGGTTAGATCTGGTATTTGCAATCATCTGGCTCATACTGTCTCATTTTTCGCATACTTGTTGGCCAGAGCCAGGGCTTTTTCTGGTTTGGATCACGTAGTAATGCGGTACCACACCGGAACAGTCAATTAAACCTGGTTGCGATTAATATTTTAGAGGATAACGCCGGTTATGTATCGGTTTGGTCTGGGATTTGCCCTCATGAGCTCGTGCTTTCCCATTTTTCGCATACTTGTTGGCCAGATCCTGGGCTTTTTCTGGTTTGGATCACGTAGTAATGTGGTACCACACTGAAACATTCAATAAAAGCTGGTCCGATTAATATTTTAGAGGATAACGCCGGTTATGTCTGGGTTAGATCTGGTATTTGCAATCATCTGGCTCATACTGTCTCATTTTTCGCATACTTGTTGGCCAGAGCCAGGGCATTTTCTGGTTTGGATCACGTAGTAATGCGGTACCACACCGGAACAGTCAATTAAACCTGGTTGCGATTAATATTTTAGAGGATAATGCCGGTTATGACTGGGTTACGTCTGGTATTTGCAATTATCTTCCTCATACTTTCGCACTTTCGACATACTTGTTGGCCAGATACTGGGCTTTTTCTGGTTTGGATCACGTAGTAATGTCGTACCACACTGAAACGGTCAATAAAAGCTGGTGTGATTAATATTTTAGAGGATAACGCCAGTTATGTCTGGGTTACGTCTGGTATTTGCAATCATCTTTGTTTAAATATGTTAAAAAACTATTTAAAATCGCGTTAGTCTGAAAACATTAAATTCTCGGCTGCGATTCCCGTATCCGTTTGTGTACGTGACACTGCGGAAGGTTAAGCGTTCGTCAGGTTCGTTGAACGTTCGGACGATTTAAAACCGCGGCCGTTTACGTGTTTTTGTACGCCGACCTCACGCGAAGATTCGCTTCGCACCGGTTTAAACGGTATCGTGACGTCAGCGTCGAGAGAGAGAACCGTATAATATATTGAAAAGAGATCGATAGCTGAATTCGGCAGCGCCGCGTCGCGACGACAGGGCGCGACCGAGTCTTCGTCTGTCGATCCGCGACGATATTCGTAATTATTCACGAGCCGACTGCCAACGGGAGCGGATCCCAGAAGATCTCGCTCCTCAAGTACGGACTCACATAATATTTGGACTTGTTTAACAAAGAATTCTCTCCGTTGCTGCGGTTAGAGTTTCCCAGACAAAAGGGAGGTCGTAATACACGCTGCGCGTGACGCGACCGCCTTCGCTAGGAAGGATTGTACGTTGCAGTCGTTGCCGCGACCGCGACGTAAGGGACTCAGGGTGCTCCCACCCAGAATCCCTTTAAAGCTATACGGCTTTGGAGCCTCCCAAAGGTCATACCGTTGAATCGGTACCGCCTCGTGTAGTGCTCTTCGTGCAAAGGTCGCCAAAAAACCCTCTCCAAAAACCCGTCGGTGTACGAGTCGACCGTACACCCTACGGAGGAGTTCGGGTTCAAGGTCGCCTCACCTTCCGTCACGCCGCCTACCAAATACGGTCCCCGTGCAACACGGTCGCCGGGTAGGCTTTATAGTGCGGTTGGACCCGCGAGGGATTTTTTGCAAAGGACACTTTACTGTCACGGTCCCCGGTAGAAACGGTCGCCGTGCAGTAATTTTACAGTGTCGCAGGAAATCTCCTCGCACGACGTTCCTACGTCACCCGCACGGAGAGCGTGCTCACGGGATCCACCCATTTGGAGCATTACGACCTCCATTTGGTGACCCGTCCGTGGCTAAGTCGCCCCCGACAGATACGAGTGAATTCTCTTCTGTTCAGGGCAAAAGTATCGCCGATAATTTCAATAAATAATTATCAGCGTACAAGTACAAATTTACAGTCCACTGATTCACGTTAAACGACAGCTGATTTCCCCCTCCCTGCGCACCGCTGGTCACTAGGAGAGCAAGGCGAACAGCTGACGAGTGTGTTTACGATACGTGTACGCACGTATTTAATCTGAACAAACCTTTGTTCCAGCAACCAAGGTCCATCCCAACCGGGGCAACGCCGGTGAAGCCACACCCCTGGCTGGATTATAAAATAATTCTTTTTGTAATTTATATTTTTTTTTATTTCTTTCATTTTTTTGTTAAATTTAAATAAAAGGCTTGTCGCGAAGCGACAAGCGAAAATTACAAAATAAAAAACTTATCAATCACTCTCCCTAGTATTTCCCTCGTCCGGACCCCGGTTAGAACCCTTAGTTTCTAACAATCTTCCTCATACTTTCGCATTTTTCGCATACTTGATGGCCAGATCCTGGGCATTTTCTGGTTTGGATCACGTAGTAATGTGGTACGACACCGAAACAGTCAATTAAACCTGGTTCCTAGTAATATTTTGGAGGATAACGCCGGTTATGTCTCGGTTAGGTCTGGTATTTGCCCCCATATGGCTCGTACTTTCGCATTTTTCGCATCCTTGCTGGCCAGATCCTGGGCTTTTTCTGGTATGGATCACGTAGTAATGCGTTACCACACCGCAACAGTCAATTAAACCTGGTTGCGATTAATATTTTAGAGGATAACGTCGGTTATGTCTCGGCTAGGTCTGGTATTTGCCCTCATCTGGCTCGTACTTTCGCATTTTTCGCATACTTGTTGGCCAGATCCTGGCCTTTTTCTGTTTTGTATCACGTAGTAATGCGTTACCACATCGGAGCAGTCATTTAAACCTGGTTGCGATTAATATTTTAGACGATAACGCCGGTTATGTCTCGGTTAGGACTGGGATTTGAGCTCATCTGGCTCGTACTGTCGCATTTTCCGCATACTTGTTGGCCAGATCCAGGGCTTTTTCTTGTTTGGATCACGTAGTAATGTGGTACCACACTGAAACATTCAATAAAAGCTGGTCCGATTAATATTTTAGAGGATAACGCTGGTTATGTCTGGGTTAGTTCTGGTATTTCCAATAATCTGGCTCATACTTTCGCATTTTTCGCATACTTGTTGTCCAGAATCCGGGGTTTATTCTAACTCGGATCACGTACTAATGCGGTACCACACCGAAACAGTCAATTAAAACTTGTTGCGATTAATATTTTAGAGGATAACGCCGGTTATGTCTGGGTTAGGTCTGGGATTTGCCCTCATCTGGCTCGTACTTTTGCATTTTTCGCATACTTGTTGGCAAGATCCAGGGCTTTTTCTGGTTTGGATCACGTAGTAATGCGGTACCACACCGGAACAGTCAATTAAACCTGGTTGCGATTAATATTTTAGAGGATAACGCCGATTATGTCTCGGTTCGGTCTGGGACTTGCCCTCAACAGCTCGTACTTTCGCATTTTTCGCATAGTTGTTGGCCAGACCCAGGGCTTTTTCTGGTTTGGATCACGTAGTAATGCGGTACCACACCGGAACAGTCAATTAAACCTGGTTGCGATTAATATTTTAGAGGATAACGCCGGTTATGTCTCGGTTAGGCCTGGGAATTGCCCTCATCTGGCTCGTACTTTCGCATTTTTCGCATACTTGTTCCCAGATCCTAGGATATTTCTGGTTTGGATCACGTATTAATGTGGTACCACAACGAAACATTCAATAAAAGCTGGTTCCGATTAATATTTTAGAGGATAACGCTGGTTAGGTCTGGGTTAGATCTGGTATTTGCAATCATCTGGCTCATACTGTCGCATTTTTCGCATACTTGTAGGCCGGATCATGGGGTTTTTCTGGCTTAGACCCCGTAGTAATGCGGTACCACACCGAAACAGCCAATTAAACCTGGTTGCGATTAACATTTTAGAGGATAATGCCGGTTATGTCTCGGTTAGGTCTGGTATTTGCCCTCATCTGGCTCGTACTTTCGCATTGTTCGCGTACTTGTTGCCAGATCTTGGGATATTTCTGGCTTGGACCCCGTAGTAATGCGGTACCATAACGAAACAGTTAATTAAACCTGGTTGCGATTAATATTTTAGTGGATAATGTCGGTTATGTCTCGGCTAGGTCTGGTATTTGCGCTCATCTGGCTCGTACTTTCGCATTTTTCGCATACTTGTTGGCCAGATCCTGGCCTTTTTCTATTTTGGATCACGTAGTAATGCGTTACCACACCGGAGCAGTTATTTAAACCTGGTTGCGATTAATATTTTACACGATAATGCCGGTTATGGCTCGGTTAGGACTGGGATTTGCCCTCATCTGGCTCGTACTTTCGCATCTTTCGCATACTTGAATGGTCAGATCCTTGCCTTTTTCTGGGTTGGACCACGTAGTAATGAGGTACGACACCGAAACAGTCAATTAAACCTGGTTGCGATTAATATTTTAGTGGATAACGCCAGTTATGTCTGGGTTACGTCTGGTATTTGCAATCATCTTCCTCATACTTTCGCATTTTTCGCATACTTGTTGGCCAGATCCTGGGTTTCTTCTGGTTTGGATCCCGTAGATATGTGGTTCCACACCGAAACAGTCAATTAAACCTGGTTGCGATTAATATTTTAGAGGATAGCGACGGTTATGTCTCGTTTAGGACTGGGATTTGCCCTCATCTGGCTCGTACTTTCGCATTTTTCGCATACTTGAATGGTCAGATCCTTGCCTTTTTCTGGGTTGGACCACGTAGTAATGAGGTACGACACCGAAACAGTCAATTAAACCTGGTTGCGATTAATATTTTAGTGGATAACGCCAGTTATGTCTGGGTTACGTCTGGTATTTGCAATCATCTTCCTCATACTTTCGCATTTTTCGCATACTTGTTGGCCAGATCCTGGGCTTTTTCTGGTTTGGATCACGTAGTAATGTGGTACGACATCGAAACAGTAAATTAAACCTGGTTCCTAGTAATATTTTGGAGGATAACGCCGGTTATGTCTCGGTTAGGTCTGGTATTTGCCCCCATGTGGCTCGTACTTTCGCATTTTTCGCATCCTTGCTGGCCAGATCCTGGGCTTTTTCTGGTTTGGATCACGTAGTAATGTGGTACCACACTGAAACGGTCAATAAAAGCTGGTGTGATTAATATTTTAGTGGAGAACGCCGGTTATGCCTGGGTTAGGTCTGGTATTTGCCATCATTTAGTACATACTTTCGCATTTTTCACATACTTGTTGGCCAGATCTTGGGTTTCTTGTGGTTTGGATCCCGTCGTAATGTAGTTCCACACCGCAACAGTCAGTTAAACCTGGTTGCGATTAATATTTTAGTGGATAACGCCGGTTACGTCTCGGTTAAGTCTGGTATTTGCCCCCATATGGCTCGTACTTTCGCATTTTTCGCATACTTGCTGGACAGATCCTGGGCTTTTTCTGGTTTGGATCACGTAGTAATGCGTTACCACACCGCAACAGTCAGTTAAACCTGGTTGCGATTAATATTTTAGTGGATAACGCCGGTTACGTCTCGGTTAAGTCTGGTATTTGCCCCCATATGGCTCGTACTTTCGCATTTTTCGCATACTTGCTGGACAGATCCTGGGCTTTTTCTGGTTTGGATCACGTAGTAATGCGTTACCACACCGCAACAGTCAATTAAACCTGGTTGCGATTAGTATTTTAGAGGATAACGCCGGTTATGACTGGGTTACGTCTGGTATTTGCATTTATCTTCCTCATACTTTCGCACTTTTGACATACTTGTTGCCAGATCCTGGGATACTTCTGGTTTGGATCACGTATTAATGTGGTACCACAACGAAACATTCAATAAAAGCTGGTTCCGATTAATATTTTAGAGGATAACGCTGGTTATATCTGGGTTAGATCTGGTATTTGCAATCATCTGTCGCATTTTTCGCATACTTGTCGGCCAGATCCTGGGTGTTTTCTGGTATGGATCACGTAGTAATGCGGCAACACGGCGAAACAGTCAATTAAACCTGGTTGCGATTAATATTTTAGACGATAACGCCGGTTATGTATCGGTTAGGTCTGGGATTTGCCCCTCATCTGGCTCGTACCTTCGCATTTTTCGCATACTTGTTGGCCAGATCCTGGGCTTTTTCTGGTTTGGATCACGTAGTAATGTGGTACCACACTGAAACATTCAATAAAAGCTGGTTCCGGTTAATATTTTAGAGGATAACGCTGGTTATGGCTGGGTTAGATCTGGTATTTGCAATCATCTGGCTCATACTGTCGCATTTTTCGCATACTTGTTGGCCAGAGCCCGGGCTTTTTCTGGTTTGGATCACGTAGTAATGCGGTACCACACCGGAACAGTCAACTAAACCTGGTTGCGACTAATATTTTAGAGGATAACGCCGGTTATGTCTCGGTTTGGTCTGGGATTTGCCCTCAAGAGCTCGTACTTTCGCATTTTTCGCATACTTGTTGGCCAGACCCAGGGCTTTTTCTGGTTTGGATCACGTAGTAATGCGGTACCACACCGGAACAGTCAATTAAACCTGGTTGCGATTAATATTTTAGAGGATAACGCCGGTTATGTCTCGGTTAGGTCTGGGAATTGCCCTCATCTGGCTCGCACTGTCGCATTTTTCGCATACTTGTTGGCCAGATCATGGGTTTTTTCTGGCTTGGAACCCGTAGTAATGCGGTACCACACCGAAACAGTCAATTAAACCTGGTTGCGATTAACATTTTAGAGGATAATGCCGGTTATGACTGGGTTACGTCTGGTATTTGCAATTATCTTCCTCATACTTTCGCACTTTTGACTTACTTGTTGGCCAGATACTGGGCTTTTTCTGGTTTGGATCACGTAGTAATGTGGTACCACACTGAAACGGTCAATAAAAGCTGGTGTGATTAATATTTTAGTGGAGAACGCCGGTTATGCCTGGGTTAGGTCTGGTATTTGCCATCATTTAGTACATACTTTCGCATTTTTCACATACTTGTTGGCCAGATCTTGGGTTTCTTGTGGTTTGGATCCCGTCGTAATGTAGTTCCACACCGCAACAGTCAGTTAAACCTGGTTGCGATTAATATTTTAGTGGATAACGCCGGTTACGTCTTGGTTAAGTCTGGTATTTGCCCCCATATGGCTCGTACTTTCGCATTTTTCGCATACTTGCTGGACAGATCCTGGGCTTTTTCTGGTTTGGATCACGTAGTAATGCGTTACCACACCGCAACAGTCAATTAAACCTGGTTGCGATTAATATTTTAGTGGATAACGCCGGTTACGTCTCGGTTAAGTCTGGTATTTGCCCCCATATGGCTCGTACTTTCGCATTTTTCGCATACTTGCTGGACAGATCCTGGGCTTTTTCTGGTTTGGATCACGTAGTAATGCGTTACCACACCGCAACAGTCAATTAAACCAGGTTGCGATTAATATTTTAGAGGATAACGCCGGTTATGACTGGGTTACGTCTGGTATTTGCATTTATCTTCCTCATACTTTCGCACTTTTGACATACTTGTTGGCCAGATCCTGGGCTTTTTCTGGTTTGGATCACGTACCAATGTGGTACCACATTGAAACAGCCAATTAAACCAGGTTCCGAGTAATATTTTGGAGGATAACGCCGGTTATGTCTGGGTTAGGTCTGGTATTTGCCATCATCTAGCACATACTTTCGCACTTCTCGCATACTTGAATGGTCAGATCCTGGCCTTTTTCTGGCTTGGCCCACGTAGTAATGTGGTACCACACTGAAACTGTCAATTAAACCTGGTTCCGATTGATATTTTAGAGGATAACGCTGGTTATATCTGGGTTAGATCTGGTATTTGCAATCACCTGGCTCATACTGTCGCATTTTTCGCATACTTGTTGGCCAGATCCTGGGTTTCTTCTGGTTTGGATCCCGTAGAAATGTGGTTCCACACCGAAACAGTCAATTAAACCTGGTTGCGATTCATATTTTAGAGGATAACGCCGGTTATGTCCCGGTTAGGTCTGGGAATTGCCCTCATCTGGCTCGTACTTTCGCATTTTACGCATACTTGTTGCCAGATCCTGGGATATTTCTGGTTTGGATCACGTATTAATGTGGTACCACAACGAAACCTTCAATAAAAGCTGGTTCCGATTAATATTTTAGAGGATAACGCTGGTTATATCTGGGTTAGATCTGGTATTTGCAATCATCTGGCTCATACTGTCGCATTTTTCGCATACTTGTTGGCCAGATCCTGGGTTTCTTCTGGTTTGGATCCCGTAGAAATGTGGTTCCACACCGAAACAGTCAATTAAACCTGGTTGCGATTAATATTTTAGACGATAACGCCGGTTATGTATCGGTTAGGTCTGGGATTTGCCCCTCATCTGGCTCGTACCTTCGCATTTTTCGCATACTTGTTGGCCAGATCCTGGGCTTTTTCTGGTTTGGATCACGTAGTAATGTGGTACCACACTGAAACATTCAATAAAAGCTGGTTCCGTTTAATATTTTAGAGGATAACGCCAGGTATGTCTGGGTTGCGTCTGGTATTTGCAATCATCTGGCTCATACTGTCGCATTTTTCGCATACTTGTTGGCCAGAGCCCGGGCTTTTTCTGGTTTGGATCACGTAGTAATGCGGTACCACACCGGAACAGTCAATTAAACCTGGTTGCGATTAATATTTTAGAGGATAACGCCGGTTATGTCTCGGTTTGGTCTGGGATTTGCCCTCATGAGCTCGTACTTTCGCATTTTTCGCATACTTGTTGGCCAGACCCAGGGCTTTTTCTGGTTTGGATCACGTAGTAATGCGGTACCACACCGGAACAGTCAATTAAACCTGGTTGCGATTAATATTTTAGAGGATAACGCCGGTTACGTCTCGGTTAGGTCTGGGAATTGCCCTCATCTGGCTCGTACTGTCGCATTTTTCGCATACTTGTTGGCCAGATCATGGGTTTTTTCTGGCTTGGAACCCGTAGTAATGCGGTACCACACCGAAACAGTCAATTAAACCTGGTTGCGAATAACATTTTAGAGGATAATGCCGGTTATGACTGGGTTACGTCTGGTATTTGCAATTATCTTCCTCATACTTTCGCACTTTTGACATACTTGTTGGCCAGATACTGGGCTTTTGCTGGTTTGGATCACGTAGTAATGTGGTACGACACCGAAACAGTCAATTAAACCTGGTTGCGATTAATATTTTAGAGGATAACGCCAGGTATGTCTGGGTTGCGTCTGGTATTTGCAATCATCTTCCTCATACTTTCGCATTTTTCGCATACTTGTTGGCCAGATCCTGGGTTTCTTGTGGTTTGGATCCCGTCGTAATGTAGTTCCACACCGCAACAGTCAGTTAAACCTGGTTGCGATTAATATTTTAGTGGATAACGCCGGTTACGTCTCGGTTAAGTCTGGTATTTGCCCCCATATGGCTCGTACTTTCGCACTTTTGACATATTTGTTGGCCAGATCCTGGGCTTTTTCTGGTTTGGATCACGTACCAATGTGGTACCACATTGAAACAGTCAATTAAACCAGGTTCCGAGTAATATTTTGGAGGATAACACCGGTTATGTCTGGGTTAGGTCTGGTATTTGCCATCATCTAGCACATACTTTCGCACTTTTCGCATACTTGAATGGTCAGATCCTGGCCTTTTTCTGGCTTGGTCCACGTAGTAATGTGGTACCACACTGAAACTGTCAATTAAACCTGGTTCCGATTGATATTTTAGAGGATAACGCTGGTTATATCTGGGTTAGGTCTGGAATTTGCCATCATCTAGCTCATACTTTCGCATTTTGCGCGCACTTGTTGGCCAGATCCTGGCATTTTTCAGGCTTGGACCACGTAATAATGTGGTACCACACCGACACAGTCAATTAAACCTGGTTGCGATTAATATTTTGGAGGATAACGCCGGTTATGTCTCGGTTAGGACTGGGATTTGCCCTCATCTGGCTCGTACTTTCGCATTTTTCGCATACTTGAATGGTCAGATGCTTGCCTTTTTCTGGGTTGGACCACGTAGTAATGTGGTACGACACCGAAACAGTCAATTAAACCTGGTTGCGATTAATATTTTAGAGGACAACGCCAGGTATGTCTGGGTTGCGTCTGGTATTTGCAATCATCTTCCTCATACTTTCGCATTTTTCGCATACTTGTTGGCCAGATCCTGGGCTTTTCCTGGTTTGGATCACGTAGTAATGCGTTACCACACCGCAACAGTCAATTAAACCTGGTTGCTACTAATATTTTAGAGGATAACGCCGGTTATGTCTCGGTTAGGTCTGGGATTTGCCCCTCATCTGGCCCGTACCTTCGCATTTTTCGCATACTTGTTGGCCAGATCCTGGGCTTTTTCTGGTTTGGATCACGTAGTAATGTGGTACCACACTGAAACAGTCAAGAAAACCTGGTTTCGAACAATATTTCAGAGGGTGACACCGGTTAGGTCTGGGTTAGGTCTGGAATTTGCCATCATCTAGCTCATACTTTCGCATTTTGCGCCCACTTGTTGGCCAGATCCTGGCATTTTTCAGACTTGGACCACGTAGTAATGTGGTGCCACACCGAAACTGTCAATTAAACCTGGTTGCGATTAATATTTTAGAGGATAACGCCAGGTATGTCTGGGTTGCGTCTGGTATTTGCAATCATCTTCCTCATACTTTCGCATTTTTCGCATACTTGCTGGACAGATCCTGGGCTTCTTCTGGTTTGGATCACGTAGTAATGCGTTACCACACCGCAACAGTCAATTGAACCTGGTTGCGATTAATATTTTAGAGGATAACGCCGGTTATGACTGGGTTACGTCTGGTATTTGCATTTATCTTCCTCATACTTTCGCACTTTTGACATATTTGTTGGCCAGATCCTGGGCTTTTTCTGGTTTGGATCACATACCAATGTGGTACCACATTGAAACAGTCAATTAAACCAGGTTCCGAGTAATATTTTGGAGGATAACGCCGGTTATGTCTGGGTTAGGTCTGGTATTTGCCATCATCTAGCACATACTTTCGCACTTTTCGCATACTTGAATGGTCAGATCCTGGCCTTTTTCTGGCTTGGTCCACGTAGTAATGTGGTACCACACTGAAACTGTCAATTAAACCTGGTTCCGATTGATATTTTAGAGGATAACGCTGGTTATATCTGGGTTAGGTCTGGAATTTGCCATCATCTAGCTCATACTTTCGCATTTTGCGCGCACTTGTTGGCCAGATCCTGGCATTTTTCAGGCTTGGACCACGTAATAATGTGGTACCACACCGAAGCAGTCAATTAAACCTGGTTGCGATTAATATTTTGGAGGATAACGCCGGTTATGTCTCGGTTAGGACTGGGATTTGCCCTCATCTGGCTCGTACTTTCGCATTTTTCGCATACTTGAATGGTCAGATGCTTGCCTTTTTCTGGGTTGGACCACGTAGTAATGTGGTACGACACCGAAACAGTCAATTAAACCTGGTTGCGATTAATATTTTAGAGGATAACGCCAGGTATGTCTGGGTTGCGTCTGGTATTTGCAATCATCTTCCTCATACTTTCGCATTTTTCGCATACTTGTTGGCCAGATCCTGGGCTTTTCCTGGTTTGGATCACGTAGTAATGCGTTACCACACCGCAACAGTCAATTAAACCTGGTTGCTACTAATATTTTAGAGGATAACGCCGGTTATGTCTCGGTTAGGTCTGGGATTTGCCCCTCATCTGGCCCGTACCTTCGCATTTTTCGCATACTTGTTGGCCAGATCCTGGGCTTTTTCTGGTTTGGATCACGTAGTAATGTGGTACCACACTGAAACAGTCAAGAAAACCTGGTTTCGAACAATATTTCAGAGGGTGACACCGGTTAGGTCTGGGTTAGGTCTGGAATTTGCCATCATCTAGCTCATACTTTCGCATTTTGCGCACACTTGTTGGCCAGATCCTGGCATTTTTCAGACTTGGACCACGTAGTAATGTGGTGCCACACCGAAACTGTCAATTAAACCTGGTTGCGATTAATATTTTAGAGGATAACGCCGGTTATGTCTGGGTGAGTTCTGGTATTTGCAATCATCGGGACTCATACTTTCGCATTTTTCGCATACCTGTTGGCCAGCTCCTGGGCTTTTTCTGGTTTGGACCACGTAGTAATGTGGTACCACACCGCAACAGTCAATTAAACCAGGTTGCTATTAATATTTTAGAGGAAAACGCCGGTTATGTCTCGGTTAGGTCTGGTATTTGCCCCCATATGGCTCGTACTTTCGCATTTTTCGCATACTTGCTGGCCAAATCCTGGGCTTTTTCTGGTTTGGATCACGTAGTAGTGCGTTACCACACCGCAACAGTCAATTAAACCAGGTTGCTATTAATATTTTAGAGGAAAACGCCGGTTATGTCTGGGTTAGGTCTGGTATTTGCCATCATCTAGCACATACTTTCGCATCTTTCGCATACTTGTTGGCCAGGTCCTGGGTTTTTTTCTGGTTGGACCACGTAGTACTGTGGTACGGCACCGAAACAGTCAATTAAACCTGATTGCGATTAATATTTTAGAGGATAACGCCAGGTATGTCTGGGTTAGGTCTGGTTTTTGCAATCATCTTCCTCATACTTTCGCATTTTTGACATACTTGTTGGCCTGATCCTGGGCTTTTTCTGGTTTGGATCACGTAGTAATGTGGTACGACACCGAAACAGTCAATTAAACCTGGTTGCGATAATGATTTTAGAGGATACCGCCGGTTATGACTGGGTTACGTCTGGTATTTGCAATCATCTTCCTCATACTTTCGCATTTTTGACATACTTGTTGGCCAGATCCTGGGCTTTTTCTGACTTAGATCACGTAGCAATGTGGTACCACACTGAAACAGTCAATTAAACCTGGTTCCGAGTAATATTTTGGAGGATAACGCCGGTTATGACTGGGTTAGGTCTGGTATTTGCAATCATCTAGCACATACTTTCGCATCTTTCGCATACTTGTTGGCCAGGCCCTGGGTTTTTTTCTGGTTGGGATCACGTATTAATGTGGTACCACACTGAAACAGTCAAGTAAACCTGGTTTCGAACAATATATCAGAGGATAACACCGGTTAGGTCTGGGTTAGGTCTGGAATTTGCCATCATCTAGCTGATACTTTCGCATTTTGCGCACACTTGTTGGCCAGATCCTGGCATTTTTCAGGCTTGGACCACGTAGTAATGTGGTACCACACTGAAACAGTCAATTAAACCAGGTTCCGAGTAATATTTTGGAGGATAACGCCGGTTATGTCTGGGTTAGGTCTGGGGTTTGCCCTCATCTGGCTCGTACCTTCGCATTTTTGGCATACTTTTTGGCAAGATCCTGGGCTTTTTCTGGTTTGGACCACGTAGTAATGCGGTACCACACCGAAACAGTCAATTAAACCTGGTTGCGATTAATAGTTGAGAGGATAATGCCGGTTATGTCTTGGTTAGCACTGGGATTTGCCCTCATCTGGCTCGAACTTTCGCATTTTTCGCATACTTGTTCGCCAGATCCTGGCCTTTTTCTGGTTTGGATCACGTAGTAATGTGGTACCACACCGAAACAGCCAATTAAACCTGGTTGCGATTAATATTTAAGAGGATAACGCCGGTTATGTCTTGGTTAGCACTGGGATTTGCCCTCATCTGGCTCGTACTTTCGCATTTTTCGCATACTTGTTCGCCAGATCCTGGGCACTTTCTGAGTTTGACCACGTAGTAATGTGGTACCACTCTGAAACAGTCAATAAAAGCTTTTTCCGATTAGTATTTTACAGGAAGTCACTGGTTATGTCTGGGATAGTTCTGGTATTTGCAATCATCTGGCTCATACTTTCGCGTTTTTCGCATACTTGTTGGCCAGATCCTCGCCTTTTTCAGGTTTGGATCACGCAGTAATGCGGTACCACACCGAAGCAGTCAATTAAACCTGGTTGCGATTAATATTTAAGAGGATAACGCCTGTTATGTCTCGGTTAGGTCTGGGATTTGCCCTCATCTGGCTCGTACTTTCGCATTTTCCGCATACTTGATGGCCAGATCCTGGCCTTTTTCTGGTTTGGAACACGTTGTAATGCGGTACCACACCGAAACAGCCAATTAAACCTGGTTGCGATTAATATTTAAGAGGATAACGCCGGTTATGTCTGTGTTAGGTCTGGGGTTTGCCCTCATCAGGTTCGTACCTTCGCATTTTTCGCATACTTGTTGGCCAGGTCCTGGCTTTTTTGTGGTTTGGATCACGCAGTAATGCGGTACCACACCGAAGCAGTCAATTAAACCTGGTTGCGATTAATATTTAAGAGGATAACGCCAGTTATGTCTCGGTTAGGTCTGGGATTTGCCCTCAACTTGCTCGTACTTTCGCATTTTTCGCATTCTTGTTGGCCAGATACAGGGCTCTTTCTGGCTTGTATCACATAGTAATGCGGTACCACACCGAAACAGTCAATTAAACCAGGTTGCGATTAATATTTTAGAGGATAACGCCGGTTATGTCTCGGTTAGGTCTGGGATACGCCCGCATCTGGCTCGTTCTTTCGCATTTTTCGCATACTTGATGGCCAGATCCTGGCCTCTTTCTGGTTTGGATCCCGCACTAATGTGGTTCCACACCGAAACAGTCAATTAAACCTGGTTGCGATTAATATTTTAGAGGATAACGCCGGTTATGTCTTGGTTAGGTCTGGTATTTGCCCGCATCTGGCTCGTACTTTCGCATTTTTCGCATACTTGTTCGCCAGATCCTGGCCTTTTTCTGGTTTGGATCACGTAGTAATGTGGTACCACACCGAAACAGCCAATTAAACCTGGTTGCGATTAATATTTAAGAGGATAACGCCGGTTATGTCTTGGTTAGCTCTGGGATTTGCCCTCATCTGGCTCGTACTTTCGCATTTTTCGCATACTTGTTCGCCAGATCCTGGGCATTTTCTGACTTTGACCGCGTAGTAACGTGGTACCACACTGAAACAGTCAATAAAAGCTTTTTCCGATTAGTATTTTAGAGGAAGTCACTGGTTATGTCTGGGATAGTTCTGGTGTTTGCAATCATCTGGCTCATACTTTCGCGTTTTTCGCATACTTGTTGGCCAGATCCTTGCATCTTTCTGGTATGGATACCGCACCAATGTGGTTCCACACCGAAACAGTCAATTAAACCTGGTTTGCGATTAATATTTTCGAGGATAACGCTGGTTATGTCTCGGTTAGGTCTGGGATTTGCCCTCATCTGGCGTGTACTTTCGCATTTTCCGCATACTTGTTGGCCAGATACAGGGCTTTTTCTGGCTTGTATCACGTAGTAATGCGGTACCACACCGAAACAGTCAATTGAACCTGGTTGCGATTAATAATTTAGAGGATAACGCCGGTTATGTCTCGGTTAGGTCTGGGATTTAACCGCATCTGGCTCGTACTATCGCATTTTCCGCATACTTGTTGGCCAGATACAGGGCTTTTTCTGGCTTGTATCACGTAGTAATGAATGCGGTACCACACCGAAACGGTCAATTAAACCACGTTGCGATTAATATTTAAGAGGATAACGCCGGTTATGGCTGGGTTAGGTCTGGGGTTTGCCCTCATCTGGCTCGTACCTTCGCATTTTTGGCATACTTTTTGGCAAGATCCTGGGCTTTTTCTGGTTAGGACCACGAAGTAATGCGGTACCACACCGAAACAGTCAATTAAACCTGGTTGCGATTAATAGTTGAGAGGATAATGCCGGTTATGTCTCGGTTAGGTCTGGGATTTGCCCGCATCTGGCTCGTACTTTCGCATTTTTCGCATACTTGTTCGCCAGATCCTGGCCTTTTTCTGGTTTGGATCACGTAGTAATGTGGTACCACACCGAAACAGACAATTAAACCTGGTTGCGATTAATATTTAAGAGGATAACGCCGGTTATGTCTTGGTTAGCTCTGGGATTTGCCCTCATCTGGCTCGTACTTTCGCATTTTTCGCATACTTGTTCGCCAGATCCTGGGCATTTTCTGACTTGGACCACGTAGTAACGTGGTACCACACTGAAACAGTCAATAAAAGCTTTTTCCGATTAGTATTTTAGAGGAAGTCACTGGTTATGTCTGGGATAGATCTGGTATTTGCAATCAGCTGGCTCATACTTTCGCGTTTTTCGCATACTTGTTGGCCAGATCCTTGCATCTTTCTGGTATGGATACCGCACTAATGTGGTTCCACACCGAAACAGTCAATTAAACCTGGTTGCGATTAATATTTTCGATGATAACGCCGGTTATGTCTCGGTTAGGTCTGGGATTTGCCCTCATCTGGCTTGTACTTCCGCATTTTCCGCATACTTGTTGGCCAGATACAGGGCTTTTTCTGACTTGTATCACGTAGTAATGCGGTACCACACCGAAACAGTCAATTGAACCTGGTTGCGATTAATAATTTAGAGGATAACGCCGGTTATGTCTCGGTTAGGTCTGGGATTTAACCGCATCTGGCTCGTACTTTCGCATTTTCCGCATACTTGTTGGCCAGATACAGGGCTTTTTCTGGCTTGTATCACGTAGTAATGCGGTACCACACCGAAACAGTCAATTAAACCAGGTTGCGATTAATATTTAAGAGGATAACGCCGGTTATGGCTGGGTTAGGTCTGGGGTTTGCCCTCATCTGGCTCGTACCTTCGCATTTATGGCATACTTTTTGGCAAGATCCTGGGCTTTTTCTGGTTTGGACCACGAAGTAATGCGGTACCACACCGAAACAGTAAATTAAACCTGGTTGCGATTAATAGTTGAGAGGATAATGCCGGTTATGTCTTGGTTAGCACTGGGATTTGCCCTCATGTGGCTCGTACTTTCGCGTTTTTCGCACACTTGTTCGCCAGATCCTGGCCTTTTTCTGGTTTGGATCACGTAGTAATGTGGTACCACACCGAAACAGCCAATTAAACCTGGTTGCGATTAATATTTAAGAGTATAACGCCGGTTATGTCTTGGTTAGCACTGGGATTTGCCCTCATCTGGCTCGTACTTTCGCGTTTTTCGCATACTTGTTGGCCAGATCCTGGCCCCTTTCTGGTATGGATCCCGCACTAATATGGTTCCACACCGAAACACTTAATTAAACCTGGTTGCGATTAATATTTTCGAGTATAACGCCGGTTATGTCTCGGTTAGGTCTGGGATTTGCCCTCATCTGGCTTGTACTTTCGCATTTTCCGCATACTTGTTGGCCAGATACAGGGCTTTTTCTGGCTTGTATCACGTAGTAATGCGGTACCACACCGAAACAGTCAATTAAACCAGGTTGCGATTAATATTTTAGAGGATAACGCCGGTTATGTCTGTGTTAGGTCTGGGGTTTGCCCTCATCATGTTCGTACCTTCGCATTTTTCGCATACTTGTTGGCCAGGTCCTGGCTTTTTTCTGGTTTGGACCACGTAGTAATGTGGTACCACACTGAAACAGTCAATAAAAGCTAGTTCCGATTAGTATTTTAGAGGAAGACTCTGGTTATGTCTGGGTTAGTTCTGGTATTTGCAATCATCTGGCTCATACTTTCGCGTTTTTCGCATACTTGTTGGCCAGATCCTCGCCTTTTTCAGGTTTGGATCACGCAGTAATGCGGTACCACACCGAAGCAGTCAATTAAACCTGGTTGCGATTAATATTTAAGAGGATAACGCCAGTTATGTCTCGGTTAGGTCTGGGATTTGCCCTCATCTGGCTCGTACTTTCGCATTTTCCGCATACTTGATGGCCAGATCCTGGCCTTTTTCTGGTTTGGAACACGTAGTAATGCGGTACCACACCGAAACAGCCAATTAAACCTGGTTGTATTAATATTTAAGAGGATAACGCCGGTTATGTCTGTGTTATGTCTGGGGTTTGCCCTCATCAGGTTCGTACCTTCGCATTTTTCGCATACTTGTTGGTTCAGGTCCTGGCTTTTTTGTGGTTTGGATCACGCAGTAATGCGGTACCACACCGAAGCAGTCAATTAAACCTGGTTGCGATTAATATTTAAGTGGATAACGCCAGTTATGTCTCGGTTAGGTCTGGGATTTGCCCTCAACTTGCTCGTACTTTCGCGTTCTTCGCATACTTGTTGGCCAGATCCTGGCCTCTTTCTGGATTGGACTACGTAGTAATGTGGTACCACACTGAAACAGTCAATTAAGCCTGGTTGCGATTAATATTTTAGAGGATAACGCTGGTTATGTCTCGGTCAGGTCTGGTATTTGCCATCATCTAGCACATACTTTCGCATCTTACGCATACTTGTGGGCCAGGTCCTGGGTTTTTTTCTGGTTGGGATCACGTATTAATGTGGTACAACACTGAAACAGTCAAGTAAACCTGGTTTCGACCAATATTTCAGAGGATAACACCGGTTAGGTCTGGGTTAGGTCTGGTACTTGCAATCATCTGGCTCATACTTTCTCATTTTTCGCATACTTGTTGGCCAGATCCTGGGCTTTTTCTGGTTTGGATCACGTAGTAATGCGGTACCACACCGCAACAGTCAATTACACCTGGTTGCGATTAATATTTTAGAGGATACCGCCGGTTATGACTGGGTTACGTCTGGTATTTGCAATTATCTTCCTCATACTTTCACACTTTTGACATACTTGCTGGCCAGATCCTGGGCTTTTTCTGGTTTGGATCACGTACCAATGTGGTACCACACTGAAACAGTCAATTAAACCAGGTTCCGAGTAATATTTTGGAAGATAACGCCGGTTATGTCTGGGTTAGGTCTGGTATTTGCAATCATCTAGCACATACTTTCGCACTTTTCGCATACTTGTTGGCCAGATGCTGGGCTTTTTCTGGTTTGGATCACGTAGTAATGCGGTACCACACCGGAACGGTCAATTAAACCTGGTTGCGATTAATATTTTACAAGATAGCGACGGTTATGTCTCGGTTAGGTCCGGGATACGCCCGCATCCGGCTCGTACTTTCGCATTTTTCGCATACTTGATGGCCAGATCCTGGCCTCTTTCTGGTTTGGATCACGTAGTAATGCGGTACCACACCGAAACGGTCAATTAAACCTGGTTGCGATTAATATTTTACAAGATAGCGACGGTTATGTCTCGGTTAGGACTGGGATTTGCCCTCATCTGGCTCGTACTTTCGCATTTTTCGCATACTTGAATGGTCAGATCCTTGCCTTTTTCTGGGTTGGACCACGTAGTAATGTGGTCCGACACCGAAACAGTCAATTAAACCTGGTTGCGATTAATATTTTAGAGGATAACGCCAGGTATGTCTGGGTTACGTCTGGTATTTGCAATCATCTTCCTCATACTTTCGCATTTTTCGCATACTTGTTGGCCAGATCCTGGGCTTTTCCTGGTTTGGATCACGTAGTAATGCGTTACCACACCGCAACAGTCAATTAAACCTGGTTGCTATTAATATTTTAGAGGATAACGCCGGTTATGTCTCGGTTAGGTCTGGGGGTTTGCCCCTCATCTGGCTCGTACCTTCGCATTTTTCGCATACTTGTTGGCCAGATCCTGGGCTTTTTCTGGTTTGGATCACGTAGTAATGCGTTACCACACCGCAACAGTCAATTAAACCTGGTTGCTATTAATATTTTAGAGGATAACGCCGGTTATGTCTCGGTTAGGTCTGGGATTTGCCCCTCATCTGGCTCGTACTTTCGCATTTTTCGCATACTTGTTCGCCAGATCCTGGGCAGTTTCTGACTTGGACCACGTAGTAACGTGGTACCACACTGAAACAGTCAATAAAAGCTTTTTCCGATTAGTATTTTAGAGGAAGTCACTGGTTATGTCTGGGATAGTTCTGGTATTTGCAATCATCTGGCTCATACTTTCGCGTTTTTCGCATACTTGTTGGCCAGATCCTGGCCTCTTTCTGGTATGGATCCCGCACTAATGTGGTTCCACACCGAAACAGTCAATTAAACCTGGTTGCGATTAATATTTAAGAGGCTAACGCCAGTTATGTCTCGTTTAGGTCTGGGATTTGCAACCATCTGGCTCGTACTTTCGCATTTTTCGCATACTTGTTGGCCAGATACAGGGCTCTTTCTGGCTTGTATCACATAGTAATGCGGTACCACACCGAAACAGTCAATTAAACCTGGTTGCGATTAATAGTTGAGAGGATAATGCCGGTTATGTCTTGGTTAGCACTGGGATTTGCCCTCATCTGGCTCGTACTTTCGCATTTTTCGCATACTTGTTCGCCAGATCCTGGCCTTTTTCTGGTTTGGATCACGTAGTAATGTGGTACCACACCGAAACAGCCAATTAAACCTGGTTGGGATTAATATTTAAGAGGATAACGCCGGTTATGTCTTGGTTAGCACTGGGATTTGCCCTCATCTGGCTCGTACTTTCGCATTTTTCGCATACTTGTTCGCCAGATCCTGGCCTTTTTCTGGTTTGGATCACGTAGTAATGTGGTACCACACCGAAACAGTAAATTAAACCTGGTTGCGATTAATATTTTCGGGGATAACGCCGGTTATGTCTGGGTTAGGTCTGGTATTTGCCCTGATCTGGCTCGTACTTTCGCATTTTTCGCATACTTCTTGACCTCATCCTGGCCTTTTTCTGGTTTGGAACACGTAGTAATGCGGTACCACACCGAAACAGTCAATTAAACCTGGTTGCGATTAATAGTTGAGAGGATAATGCCGGTTATGTCTTGGTTAGCACTGGGATTTGCCCTCATCTGGCTCGTACTTTCGCATTTTTCGCATACTTGTTCGCCAGATCCTGGCCTTTTTCTGGTTTGGATCACATAGTAATGTGGTACCACACCGAAACAGCCAATTAAACCTGGTTGGGGTTAATATTTAAGAGGATAACGCCGGTTATGGCGTGGTTAGCACTGGGATTTGCCCTCATCTGGCTCGTACTATCGCATTTTTCGCATACTTGTTCGCCAGATGCTGGGCATTTTCTGAGTTTGACCACGTAGTAATGTGGTACCACTCTGAAACAGTCAATAAAAGCTTTTTCCGATTAGTATTTTAGAGGAAGTCACTGGTTATGTCTGGGATAGTTCTGGTATTTGCAATCATCTGGCTCATACTTTCGCGTTTTTCGCATACTTGTTGGCCAGATCCTGGCCTCTTTCTGGTTTGGATCACGTAGTAATGTGGTGCCACACCGAAGCAGCCAATTAAACCTGGTTGCGATTAATATTTAAGAGGATAACGCCGGTTATGTCTTGGTTAGCTCTGGGATTTGCCCTCATCTGGCTCGTACTTTCGCATTTTTCGCATACTTGTTCGCCAGATCCTGGGCATTTTCTGACTTTGACCACGTAGTAACGTGGTACCACACTGAAACAGTCAATAAAAGCTTTTTCCGATTAGTATTTTAGAGGAAGTCACTGGTTATGTCTGGGATAGTTCTGGTATTTGCAATCATCTGGCTCATACTTTCGCGTTTTTCGCATACTTGTTGGCCAGATCCTTGCATCTTTCTGGTATGGATACCGCACCAATGTGGTTCCACACCGAAACAGTCAATTAAACCTGGTTTGCGATTAATATTTTCGAGGATAACGCCAATTATGTCTCGGTTAGGTCTGTGATTTGCCCTCATCTGGCTTGTACTTTCGCATTTTCCGCATACTAGTTGGCCAGATACAGGGCTTTTTCTGGTTTGGACCACGTAGTAATGTGGTACCACACTGAAACAGTCAATTAAGCCTGGTTCCGATTAATATTTTAGAGGATAACGCTGGTTATGTCTCGGTCAGGTCTGGTAATTGCCCTCATCTGGCTCGTAGTTTCGCATTTTTCGCATACTTGTTGACCAGATCCTGGGCTTTTTCTGATTTGGACCACGTAGTAATGCGGTACCACACCGAAACAGTCAAGTGAACCTGGTTGCGATTAATAGTTGAGAGGATAATGCCGGTTATGTCTCGGTTAGGTCTGGGATTTGCCCGCATCTGGCTCGTACTTTCGCATTTTTCGCATACTTGTTGGCCAGATCCTGGCCACTTTCTGGTTTGGATCCCGCACTAATGTGGGTCCGCACCGAAACAGTCAATTAAACCTGGTTGCGATTAATATTTTAGAGGATAACGCCGGTTATGTGTGGGTTAGCTCTGGTATTTGCCCTGATCTGGCTCGTACTTTCGCATTTTTCGCATACTTGTTCGCCAGATCCTGAGCATTTTCTGGCTTGCATCACTTAGTAATGCGGTATCACATCGAAACGGTCAATTAAACCTGGTTGCGATTAATATTTTCGAGGATAACGCCGGTTATGTCTCGGTTAGGTCTGGGATTTGCCCTCATCTGGCTCGTACTTTCGCATTTTTCGCATACTTGTAGGTCAGATCCTGGCCTTTTTCTGGTTTGGATCACGTAGTAATGCGGTACCACACCGAAACAGACAATTAAACCTGGTTGCGGTTAATATTTTAAAGGATAACGCCGGTGTTGCCTGGGTTGGTCATGGTATTTGCAATCATCTTGCTCGTACTTTCGTATTATTCGCATACTTGTTGGCGAGATCCTGGCCTTTTTCTGGTTTGGATCACGTAGTAATGCTGTACCAAACCGAAGCAGTCAATTAAACCTGGTTGCGATTAATATTTTAGAGGATAACGCCGGTTATGTCTGTGTTAGGTCTGGGGTTTGCCCTCATCAGGTTCGTACCTTCGCATTTTTCGCATACTTGTTGGCCAGGTCCTGGCTTTTTTCTGGTTTGGACCACGTAGTAATGTGGTACTACACTGAAACAGTCAATAAAAGCTAGTTCCGATTAGTATTTTAGAGGAAGACTCTGGTTATGTCTGGGTTAGTTCTGGTATTTGCAATCATCTGGCTCATACTTTCGCGTTTTTCGCATACTTGTTGGCCAGATCCTCGCCTTTTTCAGGTTTGGATCACGCAGTAATGCGGTACCACACCGAAGCAGTCAATTAAACCTGGTTGCGATTAATATTTTAGAGGATAACGCTGGTTATGTCTCGGTCAGGTCTGGTATCTGCCATCATCTAGCACATACTTCCGCATCTTACGCATACTTGTTGGCCAGGTCCTGGGTTTTTTTCTGGTTGGGATCACGTATTAATGTGGTACATCACTGAAACAGTCAAGTAAACCTGGTTTCGACCAATATTTCAGAGGATAACACCGGTTAGGTCTGGGTTAGGTCTGGTATTTGCAATCATCTGGCTCATACTTTCTCATTTTTCGCATACTTGTTGGCCAGATCCTGGGCTTTTTCTGGTTTGGATCACGTAGTAATGCGGTACCACACCGCAACAGTCAATTACACCTGGTTGCGATTAATATTTTAGAGGATACCGCTGGTTATGACTGGGTTACGTCTGGTATTTGCAATTATCTTCCTCATACTTTCGCACTTTTGACATACTTGCTGGCCAGATCCTGGGCTTTTTCTGGTTTGGATCACGTACCAATGTGATACCACACTGAAACAGTCAATTAAACCAGGTTCCGAGTAATATTTTGGAAGATAACGCCGGTTATGTCTGGGTTAGGTCTGGTATTTGCAATCATCTAGCACATACTTTCGCTCTTTTCGCATACTTGTTGGCCAGATGCTGGGCTTTTTCTGGTTTGGATCACGTAGTAATGCGGCACCACACCGGAACGGTGAATTAAACCTGGTTGCGATTAATATTTTACAAGATAGCGACGGTTATGTCTCGGTTAGGACTGGGATTTGCCCTCATCTGGCTCGTACTTTCGCATTTTTCGCATACTTGAATGGTCAGATCCTTGCCTTTTTCTGGGTTGGACCACGTAGTAATGTGGTAGGACACCGAAACAGTCAATTAAACCTGGTTGCGATTAATATTTTAGAGGATAACGCCAGGTATGTCTGGGTTACGTCTGGTATTTGCAATCATCTTCCTCATACTTTCGCATTTTTCGCATACTTGTTGGCCAGATCCTGGGCTTTTCCTGGTTTGGATCACGTAGTAATGCGTTACCACACCGCAACAGTCAATTAAACCTGGTTGCTATTAATATTTTAGAGGATAACGCCGGTTATGTCTCGGTTAGGTCTGGGGGTTTGCCCCTCATCTGGCTCGTACCTTCGCATTTTTCGCATACTTGTTGGCCAGATCCTGGGCTTTTTCTGGTTTGGATCACGTAGTAATGCGGTACCACACGGAAACAGTCAATTAAACCTGGTTGCGATTAATATTTTAGAGGATAACGCCGGTTATGACTGGGTTACGTCTGGTATTTGCAATTATCTCCCTCATACTATCGCATTTTTCGCATACTTGTTGGCCATATCCTGGGCTTTTTCTGGTTTGGATCACGTAGTAATGTGGTACCACACCGAAACTGTCAATTAAACCTGGTTGCGATTAATATTTTAGAGGATAACGCCGGTTATGTCTCGGTTAGGTCTAGGATTTGCCCCTCATCTGGCTCGTACCTTCGCATTTTTCGCATACTTGTTGGCCAGATCCTGGGCTTTTTCTGGTTTGGATCACGTAGTAATGCGTTACCACACCGCAACAGTCAATTAAACCTGGTTGCTATTAATATTTTAGAGGATAACGCCGGTTATGTCTCGGTTAGGTCTGGGATTTGCCCCTCATCTGGCTCGTACTTTCGCATTTTTCGCATACTTGTTCACCAGATCCTGGGCAGTTTCTGACTTGGACCACGTAGTAACGTGGTACCACACTGAAACAGTCAATAAAAGCTTTTTCCGATTAGTATTTTAGAGGAAGTCACTGGTTATGTCTGGGATAGTTCTGGTATTTGCAATCATCTGGCTCATACTTTCGCGTTTTTCGCATACTTGTTGGCCAGATCCTGGCCTCTTTCTGGTATGGATCCCGCACTAATGTGGTTCCACACCGAAACAGTCAATTAAACCTGGTTGCGATTAATATTTAAGAGGCTAACGCCAGTTATGTCTCGGTTAGGTCTGGGATTTGCAACCATCTGGCTCGTACTTTCGCATTTTTCGCATACTTGTTGGCCAGATACAGGGCTCTTTCTGGCTTGTATCACATAGTAATGCGGTACCTCACCGAAACAGTCAATTAAACCAGGCTGCGATTAATATTTTAGAGGATAACGCCGGTTATGTCTCGGTTAGGTCCGGGATACGCCCGCATCCGGCTCGTACTTTCGCATTTTTCGCATACTTGATGGCCAGATCCTGGCCTCTTTCTGGTTTGAATCACGTAGTAATGCGGTACCACACCGAAGCAGTCAATTAAACCTGGTTGCGATTAATATTTAAGAGGATAACGCCAGTTATGTCTCGGTTAGGTCTGGGATTTGCCCTCTTCTTGCTCGTACTTTCGCATTTTTCGCATTCTTGTTGGCCAGATACAGGGCTCTTTCTGGCTTGTATCACATAGTAATGCGGTACCACACCGAAACAGTCAATTAAATCAGGTTGCGATTAATATTTTAGAGGATAACGCCGGTTATGTCTCGGTTAGGTCTGGGATACGCCCGCATCTGGCTCGTACTTTCGCATTTTTCGCACACTTGATGGCCAGACCCTGGCCTCTTTCTGGTTTGGATCCCGCACTAATGTGGTTCCACACCGAAACAGTCAATTAAACCTGGTTGCGATTAATATTTTAGAGGGTAACGCCGGTTATGTCTGGGTTAGGTCTGGTATTTGCCCTCATCTGGCTCGTGCTTTGGCACTTTTCGCATGCTTGTTGGCCAGATCCTCGCCATTTTCTAGTTTGGATCACGCAGTAATGCGGTACCACACCGAAACAGTCAATTAAACCTGGTTGCGATTAATATTTAAGAGGATAACGCCGGTTATGTCTCGGTTAGGTCTGGGGTTTGCCCTCATCTGGCTCGTACCTTCGCATTTTTGGCATACTTTTTGGCAAGATCCTGGGCTTTTTCTGGTTTGGACCACGTAGTAATGCGGTACCACACCGAAACAGTCAATTAAACCTGGTTGCGATTAATAGTTGAGAGGATAATGCCGGTTATGTCTTGGTTAGCACTGGGATTTGCCCTCATCTGGCTCGTACTTTCGCATTTTTCGCATACTTGTTCGCCAGATCCTAGCCTTTTTCTGGTTTGGATCACGTAGTAATGTGGTACCACACCGAAACAGCCAATTAAACCTGGTTGGGATTAATATTTAAGAGGATAACGCCGGTTATGTCTTGGGTAGCACTGGGATTTGCCCTCATCTGGCTCGTACTTTCGCATTTTTCGCATACTTGTTCGCCAGATCCTGGCCTTTTTCTGGTTTGGATCACGTAGTAATGTGGTACCACACCGAAACAGTCAACTAAACCTGGTTGCGATTAATATTTTCGAGGATAACGCCGGTTATGTCTGGGTTAGGTCTGGTATTTGCCCTGATCTGGCTCGTACTTTCGCATTTTTCGCATACTTCTTGACCTCATCCTGGCCTTTTTCTGGTTTGGAACACGTAGTAATGCGGTACCACACCGAAACAGCCAGTTAAACCTGGTTGCGATTAATATTTAAGAGGATAACGCCGGTTATGGCGTGGTTAGCACTGGGATTTGCCCTCATCTGGCTCGTACTATCGCATTTTTCGCATACTTGTTCGCCAGATCCTGGGCATTTTCTGAGTTTGACCACGTAGTAATGTGGTACCACTCCGAAACAGTCAATAAAAGCTTTTTCCGATTAGTATTTTAGAGGAAGTCACTGGTTATGTCTGGGATAGTTCTGGTATTTGCAATCATCTGGCTCATACTTTCGCGTTTTTCGCATACTTGTTGGCCAGATCCTGGCCTCTTTCTGGTTTGGATCACGTAGTAATGTGGTACCACACCGAAGCAGCCAATTAAACCTGGTTGCGATTAATATTTAAGAGGATAACGCCGGTTATGTCTTGGTTAGCTCTGGGATTTGCCCTCATCTGGCTCGTACTTTCGCATTTTTCGCATACTTGTTGGCCAGATCCTTGCATCTTTCTGGTATGGATACCGCACCAATGTGGTTCCACACCGAAACAGTCAATTAAACCTGGTTTGCGATTAATATTTTCGAGGATAACGCCGGTTATGTCTCGGTTAGGTCTGTGATTTGCCCTCATCTGGCTTGTACTTTCACATTTTCCGCATACTTGTTGGCCAGATACAGGGCTTTTTCTGGCTTGTATCACGTAGTAATGCGGTACCACACCGGAACAGTCAATTGAACCTGGTTGCGATTAATAATTTAGAGGATAACGCCGGTTATGTCTCGGTTAGGTCTGGGATTTAACCGCATCTGGCTCGTACTTTCGCATTTTCCGCATACTTGTTCGCCAGATCCTGGGCATTTTCTGAGTTGGACCACGTAGTAATGTGGTACCACACTGAAACAGTCAATAAAAGCTTTTTCCGATTAGTATTTTAGAGGAAGTCACTGGTTATGTCTGGGATAGTTCTGGTATTTGCAATCATCTGGCTCATACTTTCGCGTTTTTCGCATACTTGTTGGCCAGATCCTGGCCTCTTTCTGGTTTGGACCACGTAGTAATGTGGTACCACACTGAAACAGTCAATTAAGCCTGGTTCCGATTAATATTTTAGAGGATAACGCTGGTTATGTCTCGGTCAGGTCTGGTAATTGCCCTCATCTGGCTCGTAGTTTCGCATTTTTCGCATACTTGTTTTCCAGATCCTGGGCTTTTTCTGGTTTGGACCACGTAGTAATGCGGTACCACACCGAAACAGTCAATTAAACCTGGTTGCGATTAATAGTTGAGAGGATAACGCCAGTTATGTCTCGGTTAGGTCTGGGATTTGCCCTCATCTTGCTCGTACTTTCGCATTTTTCGCATTCTTGTTGGCCAGATCCTGGCCTCTTTCTGGTTTGGATCCCGCACAAATGTGGTTCCACACCGAAACAGTCAATTAAACCTGGTTGCGATTAATATTTAAGAGGATAACGCCAGTTATGTCTCGGTTAGGTCTGGGATTTGCTCTCATCTGGCTCGTACTTTCGCATTTTTCGCATACTTGTTGGCCAGATACACGGCTCCTTCTGGTTTGGATCACGTTGTAATGCGGTACCACACCGAAGCAGTCAATTAAACCTGGTTGCGATTAATATTTAAGAGGATAACGCCAGTTATGTCTCGGTTAGGTCTGGGATTTGCCCTCATCTTGCTCGTACTTTCGCATTTCTCGCATTCTTGTTGGCCAGATACAGGGCTCTTTCTGGCTTGTATCACATAGTAATGTGGTACCACACCGAAACAGTCAATTAAACCTGGTTGCGATTAATATTTTAGAGAATAACGCCGGTTATGTCTCGGTTAGTTCTGGGATACGCCAGCATCTGGCTCGTACTTTCGCATTTTTCGCATACTTGATGGCCAGATCCTGGCCTCTTTCTGGTTTGGATCACGTAGTAATGTGGGTCCACACCGAAACAGCCAATTAAGCCTGGTTGCGATTAATATTTTAGAGGATAACGCCGGTTATGTCTGGGTTAGGTCTGGGGTTTGCCCTCATCTGGCTCGTAGTTTCGCATTTTTCGCATACTTGTTGGCCAGATCCTGGCCTCTTTCTGGTTTGGATCCCGCACTAATGTGGGTCCACACCGAAACAGTCAATTAAACCTGGATGCGATTAATATTTTAGAGGATAACGCCGGTTATGTGTGGGTTAGTCATGGTATTTGCAAGCATCTGGATCATACTTTCGCGTATTTCGCATACTTGTTGGCCAGATCCTGGCCTTTTTCTGGTTTGGATCACGTGGTAATGCTGTACCACACCGAAGCAGTCAATTAAACCTGCTTGCGATTAATATTTTCGAGGATAACGCCGGTTATGTCTGGGTTAGGTCTGGTATTTGCCCAGATCTGGCTCGTACTTTCGCATTCTTCGCATTCTTGTTGGCCAGATACAGGGCTCTTTCTGGTATGGATCCCGCACTAATGTGGTTCCACACCGAAACAGTCAATTAAACCTGGTTGCGATTAATATTTTCGAGGATAACGCTGGTCATGTCTGGGTCTGGTCTGGTAATTGCCCTCATCTGGCTCGTACTTTCGCATTTTTCGCATACTTGTTGGCCCGATCCTGGCCTTTTTCTGGTTTGGATCACGTAGTAATGCGGTACCACACCGAAACAGTCAATTAAACCTGGTTGCGATTAATATTTTAGAGGATAACGCCGGTGTTGCCTGGGTTAGTCATGGTATTTGCAAGCATCTGGATCATACTTTCGCGTATTTCGCATACTTGTTGACCTCATCCTGGCCTTTTTCGGGTTTGGAACACGTAGTATTGCGGTACCACACCGAAACAGCCAATTAAACCTGGTTGCGATTAATATTTAAGAGGATAACGCCGGTTATGTCATGGTTAGCACTGGGATTTGCCCTCATCTGGCTCGTACTTTCGCATTTTTCGCATACTTGTTCGCCAGATCCTGGGCATATTCTGAGTTGGACCACGTAGTAATGTGGTACCACACTGAAACAGTCAATAAAAGCTTTTTCCGATTAGTATTTTAGAGGAAGTCACTGGTTATGTCTGGGATATTTCTGGTATTTGCAATCATCTGGCTCATACTTTCGCGTTTTTCGCATACTTGTTGGCCAGATCCTGGCCTCTTTCTGGTATGGATCCCGCACTAATGTGGTTCCACACCGAAACAGTCAATTAAACCTGGTTGCGATTAATATTTCCGAGGATAACGCTGGTTATGTCTCGGTTAGGTCTGGGATTTGCCCTCATCTGGCTCGTAGTTTCGCATTTTTCGCATAGTTGTTGGCCAGATACAGGGCTCTTTCTGGCTTGTATCAAATAGTAATGCGGTACCACACCGAAACAGTCAATTAAACCAGGTTGCGATTAATATTTTAGAGGATAACGCCGGTTATGTCTCGGTTAGGTCTGGGATACGCCCGCATCCGGCTCGTACTTTCGCATTTTTCGCATACTTGATGGCCAGATCCTGGACTCTTTCTGGTTTGGATCACGCAGTAATGCGGTACCACACCGAAGCAGTCAATTAAACCTGGTTGCGATTAATATTTAAGAGGATAACGCCGGTTATGTCTCGGTTAGGTCTGTGATACGCCCGCATCTGGCTCGTACTTTCGCATTTTACGCATACTTGATGGCCAGATCCTGGCCTCTTTCTGGTTTGGATCCCGCACTAATGTGGTTCCACAGCGAAACAGTCCATTAAACCTGGTTGCGATTAATATTTTAGTGGATAACGCCGGTTATGTCTGGGTTAGGTCTGGTATTTGCCCTCATCTGGCTCGTGCTTTGGCGTTTTTCGCATACTTGTTGGGCAGATCCTCGCCATTTTCTGGTTTGGATCACGCAGTAATGCGGTACCACACCGAAACAGTCAATTAAACCTGGTTGCGATTAATATTTAAGAGGATAACGCCGGTTATGTCTCGGTTAGGTCTGGGGTTTGCCCTCATCTGGCTCGTACCTTCGCATTTTTCGCATACTTGTTGGCAAGATCCTGGGCTTTTTCTGGTTTGGACCACGTAGTAATGCGGTACCACACCGAAACAGTCAATTAAACCTGGTTGCGATTAATAGTTGAGAGGATAGTGCCGGTTATGTCTCGGTTAGGTCTGGGATTTGCCCGCATCTGGCTCGTACTTTCGCATTTTTCGCATACTTGTTCGCCAGATCCTGGCCTTATTCTGGTTTGGATCACGTAGTAATGTGGTACCACACCTAAACAGCCAATTAAACCTGGTTGCGATTAATATTTAAGAGGATAACGCCGGTTATGTCTTGGTTACCACTGGGATTTGCCCTCATCTGGCTCGTACTTTCGCATTTTTCTTATACTTGTTGGCCAGACCCTGGCTTTTTTCTGGCTTGGACCACGTAGTAATGTGTTACCACCCTGAAACAGTCAATAAAAGCATTTTCCGATTAGTATTTTAGAGGAAGACACTGGTTATGTCTGGGTTAGTTCTGGTATTTGCAATCATCTGGCTCATACTTTCGCGTTTTTCGCATACTTGTTGGCCAGATACAGAGCTCTTTCTGGCTTGTATCACATAGTAATGCGGTACCACACCGATACAGTCAATTAAACCTGGTTGCGATTAATATTTTCGAGGATAACGCCGGTTATGTCTGGGTTAATTCTGGTATTTGCAATCATCTGGCTCATACTTTCGCGTTTTTCGCATACTTGTTGGCCAGATCCTCGCCTTTTTCAGGTTTGGATCACGCAGTAATGCGGTACCACACCGAAGCAGTCAATTAAACCTGGTTGCGATTAATATTTTAGAGGATAACGCCAGTTATGTCTTGGTTAGGTCTGGGATTTGCCCTCATCTTGCTCGTACTTTCGCATTTTTCGCATTCTTGTTGGCCAGATACAGGGCTCTTTCTGGCTTGTATCACATAGTAATGCGGTACCACACCGAAACAGTCAATTAAACCAGGTTGCGATTAATATTTTAGAGAATAACGCCAGTTATGTCTCGGTTAGTTCTGGGATACGCCAGCATCTGGCTCGTGCTTTCGCAATTCTCGCATACTTGATGGCCAGATCCTGGCCTCTTTCTGGTTTGGATCCCGCACTAATGTGGTTCCACACCGAAACAGTCAATTAAACCTGGTTGCGATTAATATTTTAGAGGATAACGCCGGTTAAGTCTTGGTTAGCACTGGGATTTGCCCTCATCTGGCTCGTACTTTCGCATTTCTCGCATACTTGTTGGCCGGATCCTGGCCTTTTTCTGGTTTGGATCACGTAGTAATGCGGTACCACACCGAAACAGTCAATTAAACCTGGTTCCGATTAATAGTTTGGTGGATAACGCCGGTTATGTCTTGGTTAGCACTGGGATTTGCCTTCATCTGGCTCGGTACTTTCGCATTTTTCTGATAATTGTTGGGCAGGTCCTGGCTTTTTTCTGGTTTGGACCACGTAGTAATGTGGTACCACACTGAAACAGCCAATAAAAGCTTGTTCCGATTAGTATTTTAGAGGAAGACTCTGGTTTTGTCTGGGTTAGTTCTGGTATTTGCAATCATCTGGCTCATACTTTCGCGTTTTTCGCATACTTGTTGGCCAGATCCTGGCCTCTTTCTGGTTTGGATCCCGCACAAATGTGGTTCCACACCGAAACGGTCAATTAAACCTGGTTGCGATTAATATTTAAGGGGATAACGCCGGTTATGTCTCGGTTAGGTCTGGGATATGCCCGCATCTGGCTCGTACTTTCGCATCTTTCGCATACTTGATGGCCAGATCCTGGCCTCTTTCTGGTTTGGATCCCGCACTATTGTGGTTCCGCACCAAAACACTCAATTAAACCTGGTTGCGATTAATATTTTAGAGGATAACGCCGGTTATGTCTGGGTTAGTCATGGTATTTACAATCATCTGGCTCATACTTCCGCGTTTTTCGCATACTTGTTGGCCAGATCCTGGCCTGATTCTGGTTTGGATCCCGCACTAATGTGGTCCCACACCGAAACAGTCAATTAAACCTGGTTGCGATTAATATTTTAGAGGATAACGCCGGTTATGACTGGGTTAGTCATGGTATTTGCAATCATCTGGATCATACTTTCGCGTTTTTCGCATACTTGTTGGCCAGATCCTGGCCTCTCCCTGGTTTGGACCACGTAGTAATGTGTTACCACACTGAAACAGTCAATTAAGCCTGGTTCCGATTAATATTTTAGAGGATAACGCCGGTTATGTCACGGTCAGGTCTGGTAATTGCCCTCATCTAGCTCGTACTTTCACATTTTTCGCATACTTGTTGGCCAGATCCTCGCCTTTTTCTGGTTTGGATCACGCAGTAATGCGGTACCATACCGAAATAGTCAATGAAACCTGGTTGCGAGTAATATTTTAGAGGACAACGCCGGTTATGTCTGGGTTAGTCATGGTATTTGCAATCATCTGGATCATACTTTCGCGATTTTCGCATACTTGTTGGCCAGATCCTGGCCTCATTCTGGTTTGGATCCCGCACTAATGTGGTTCCACACCGAAACAGTCAATTAAACCTGGTTGCGATTAATATTTTAGAGGATAACGCCGGTTATGACTGGGTTAGTCATGGTATTTGCAATCATCTGGATCATACTTTCGCGATTTTCGCATACTTGTTGGCCAGATCCTGGCCTCATTCTGGTTTGGATCCCGCACTAATGCGGTACCACACCGAAACAGTCAATTAAACCTGGTTCCGATTAATAGTTTGGTGGATAACGCCGGTTATGTCTTGGTTAGCACTGGGATTTGCAATCATCTGGCTCATACTTTCGCGTTTTTCGCATACTTGTTGGCCAGATCCTCGCCTTTTTCTGGTTTGGATCACGCAGTAATGCGGTACCACACCGAAATAGTCAATGAAACCTGGTTGCGAGTAATATTTTAGAGGATAACGCCGGTTATGTCTGGGTTAGATCTAGGGTTTGCCCTCATCTGGCTCGTACTTTCGCATTTTTCTTATACTTGTTGGCCAGGTCCTGGCCTTTTTCTGGTTTGGATCACGTAGTAATGCAGTACCACACCGAAATAGTCAATGAAACCTAGTTGCGAGTAATATTTAAGAAGATAACGCCGGTTATGTCTCGGATAGGTCAGGGACTTGCCCTCATCTGGATCGTACTTTCGCATTTTTCGCATACTTGTTCGCCAGATCCTGGGCATTTTCTGGCTTGCATCGCGTAGTAATGCGGTATCACATCGAAACAGTCAATTAAACTTGGTTGCGATTAATATTTTAGAGGATAACGCTGGTTATGTGTCGGATAGGTCTGGGATTTGCCCTCATCTGGCTCGTACTTTCGCATTTTTCGCATACTTGTTCGCCAGATCCTGGGCATTTTCTGGCTTGCATCACGTAGTAATGCGGTATCACATCGAAACAGTCAATTAAACCTGGTTGCGATTAATATTTTGGTGGATAACGCCGGTTATGTCTTGGTTAGCACTGGGATTTGCCCTCATCTGTCTCGTACTTTCGCATTTTTCGCATACTTGTTGGCCAGTTCCTGGCCTTTTTCTGGTTTGCATCACGTAGTAATGCGGTATCACATCGAAACAGTCAATTAAACCTGGTTGCGATTAATATTTTCGTGGATAACGCCGGCTATGTCTCGGTTAGGTCTGGGATTTGCCCTCATCTGTCTCGTACTTTCGCATTTTTCGCATACTTGTTGGCCAGATCCTGGCCTTTTTCTGGTTTGGATCACGTAGTAATGCGGTACCACACCGAAACAGTCAATTAAACCTGGTTCCGATTAATAGTTTGGTGGATAACGCCGGTTATGTCTTGGTTAGCACTGGCATTTGCCTTCATCTGGCTCGGTACTTTCTCATTTTTCTTATAATTGTTGGGCAGGTCCTGGCTTTTCTGGTTTGGACCACGTAGTAATGTGGTACCGCACTGAAACAGTCAATAAAAGCTTGTTCCGATTAGTATTTTAGAGGAAGACTCTGGTTTTGTCTGGGTTAGTTCTGGTATTTGCAATCATCTGGCTCATACTTTCGCGTTTTTCGCATACATGTTGGCCAGATCCTGGCCTCTTTCTGGTTTGGATCCCGCACTAATGTGGTTCCACACCGAAACGGTCAATTAAACCTGGTTGCGATTAATATTTAAGGGGATAACGCCGGTTATGTCTCGGTTAGTTCTGGGATATGCCCGCATCTGGCTCGTACTTTCGCATTTTTCGCATACTTGATGGCCAGATCCTGGCCTCTTTCTGGTTTGGATCCCGCACTATTGTGGTTCCGCACCAAAACACTCAATTAAACCTGGTTGCGATTAATATTTTAGAGGATAACGCCGGTTATGTCTGGGTTAGTCATGGTATTTACAATCATCTGGCTCATACTTTCGCGTTTTTCGCATACTTGTTGGCCAGATCCTGGCCTCATTCTGGGTTGGATCCCGCACTAATGTGGTTCCACACCGAAACAGTCAATTAAACCTGGTTGCGATTAATATTTTAGAGGATAACGCCGGTTATGTCTGGGTTAGGTCTAGGGTTTGCCCTCATCTGGCTCGTACTTTCGCATTTTTCTTATACTTGTTGGCCAGGTCCTGGCCTCTTTCTGGTTTGGATCACGTAGTAATGCGGTACCACACCGAAATAGTCAATGAAACCTAGTTGCGAGTAATATTTAAGAAGATAACGCCGGTTATGTCTCGGATAGGTCAGGGACTTGCCCTCATCTGGATCGTACTTTCGCATTTTTCGCATACTTGTTCGCCAGATCCTGGGCATTTTCTGGCTTGCATCACGTAGTAATGCGGTACCACACCGAAATAGTCAATGAAACCTAGTTGCGAGTAATATTTAAGAGGATAACGCCGGTTATGTCTCGGATAGGTCTGGGATTTGCCCTCATCTGGCTCGTACTTTCGCATTTTTCGCATACTTGTTCGCCAGATCCTGGGCATTTTCTGGCTTGCATCACGTAGTAATGCGGTATCACATCGAAACAGTCAATTAAACCTGGTTGCGATTAATATTTTGGTGGATAACGCCGGTTATGTCTTGGTTAGCACTGGGATTTGCCCTCATCTGTCTCGTACTTTCGCATTTTTCGCATACTTGTTGGCCAGTTCCTGGCCTTTTTCTGGTTTGCATCACGTAGTAATGCGGTATCACATCGAAACAGTCAATTAAACCTGGTTGCGATTAATATTTTCGTGGATAACGCCGGCTATGTCTCGGTTAGGTCTGGGATTTGCCCTCATCTGTCTCGTACTTTCGCATTTTTCGCATACTTGTTGGCCAGATCCTGGCCACTTTCTGGTTTGGATCCCGCACTAATGTGGGTCCGCACCGAAACAGTCAATTAAACCTGGTTGCGATTAATATTTTAGAGGATAACGCCGGTTATGTGTGGGTTAGCTCTGGTATTTGCCCTGATCTGGCTCGTACTTTCGCATTTTTCGCATACTTGTTCGCCAGATCCTGAGCATTTTCTGGCTTGCATCACTTAGTAATGCGGTATCACATCGAAACGGTCAATTAAACCTGGTTGCGATTAATATTTTCGAGGATAACGCCGGTTATGTCTCGGTTAGGTCTGGGATTTGCCCTCATCTGGCTCGTACTTTCGCATTTTTCGCATACATGTTGGCCAGATCCTGGCCTCTTTCTGGTTTGGATCCCGCACTAATGTGGTTCCACACCGAAACGGTCAATTAAACCTGGTTGCGATTAATATTTAAGGGGATAACGCCGGTTATGTCTCGGTTAGTTCTGGGATATGCCCGCATCTGGCTCGTACTTTCGCATTTTTCACATACTTGATGGCCAGATCCTGGCCTCTTTCTGGTTTGGATCCCGCACTATTGTGGTTCCGCACCAAAACACTCAATTAAACCTGGTTGCGATTAATATTTTAGAGGATAACGCCGGTTATGTCTGGGTTAGTCATGGTATTTACAATCATCTGGCTCATACTTTCGCGTTTTTCGCATACTTGTTGGCCAGATCCTGGCCTCATTCTGGGTTGGATCCCGCACTAATGTGGTTCCACACCGAAACAGTCAATTAAACCTGGTTGCGATTAATATTTTAGAGGATAACGCCGGTTATGTCTGGGTTAGGTCTAGGGTTTGCCCTCATCTGGCTCGTACTTTCGCATTTTTCTTATACTTGTTGGCCAGGTCCTGGCCTCTTTCTGGTTTGGATCACGTAGTAATGCGGTACCACACCGAAATAGTCAATGAAACCTGGTTGCAAGTAATATTGTTTAAAGACCTTAACCGCCCTAAGGGGGGGGGTTATTTTAGTCTGACGTGGTCCGGATTACGAGGGAAAGGACACTGGGAAAAAGTATTGAATAAATTGATGCACCAGAATTTGCTCAAGAAATTAACGTTTATTTCAATCAAAAAAGAAAAAAAGGAACGGAAAAAAACCGCCTAGACGTCGGTCCGACGTCTGGGGGAAAAAACCTGGGCCGGCTTCTCCTGGCCAAGTTCGCGATGTGTTGTTCTGTAACAAGGAAAGGCAAAGCTGGATTTAAATACCTATTAACGCTTGTCGCGTCGCCTGTCTCGCTCTATCTCGCACGCTCCTGTCTGTGCCGTTCGCACTCGAGAGCGGAGATTACAGACATGTCTCGACGAACTGAGATATGTATAAGTGGACTGTATATGTGAACGTTCTCACAAATCGAGAACGTTCGATCGCTGTGCGGAAGAAGAGATCTAATTTCTCAATTCTCCGCTTTTTAGCGATCGTTGAATGCCGCAGGAAAGGACAACAGGTGGAGGTCGTAAAGCTCCAAATGCTGTCCAAACCGCAGTTTCTCACCGTTCCCTGCGTACAAGACGCGGTGTGGTGTAGCCCTTAACGGCGCACGTAGCGTCTTACGTTTAAAGGAGCATACACCACGGTGCTCATTATGCGTTGCTCTACGCACAGGGTACGTACTCACTGGCGGTCGAGGAGCGTTTCTCGAGCAGGTTGAGCTAAGAAGTCCGGAATTTCTTAGCCCCGACCTGAGAAACGGTGAGCCCACGTAGGGTATCGGTCAGAGACCACCCTAGGGGTGATATACAAAACCGTGCGGACAATTCAACTTGTCGCACGACCGCGTCAAATGCAGCAGTCCGTACGACAAATTCTTACACGACCGCGAAACTCAAACGTCACGTGAAGATAATCAGCCTCACACGACCGCGTCAAATGCAGCAGTCCGTGGAGAAATCAGTAGTGAGTTGGCCGTAGCCACTGGCCGAAACTGGACTTCTGACGACCGCTGGTTGCAGCGAGACGTTGGAAAGTCAGCCTCACGACCGCGTCAAATGCAGCAGTCCGTGATAATGCCAGCCTCGCACGACCGCGTCAAATGCAGCAGTCCGTGGAGTCGTCAGTACTGATCGGGCCGTAGCCCTTGCTGAGACTGGAGTTTCGACATACGGGAAACGATTCTTATCTCGATTCCCCTTTCATGACCGCGTAGCACAAACGTCACATGAAAGTTGGACGAAAACCCACAGTCTTTTAAATTTTATTAATAATCTCGCCAAGCGGGAACCGAAGTTTTTTCAATTCCCTCACACGACCACGTAGCTCGAGCGTCACGTGCTATTCGGCGAGATTGTACAGTCAATAATCGGGGCTGATAAAATGCCTCACCGATTTAGTTAATCTTGAGCAATAATTTAAACTTCTCAACGAAAGGTTCGAGTGTTCTCAGAACCTATATTCGGAGATTTGGTTTCGTCGCGGAGCGGAATCGTTTGTCGATCTGCTCGCTGCGCGGACTCGCTATCGAGTCTTGCAGCTAAGAAGCGAACAGACATCCGCAGTCGCGGCCACGAGAGGGGTAATCACCACCTCAAGGCGCTATCTCTGCTCTTCAATGTCTATCTCTTCTTAATTTCAATATTCCTCTACCCTCTCTGTTTATGGATCTTCGACGATCGATCCCAAGTAAATATATTGGGTCGATCACGTGACTGAGAGCAACCAACACTCGCGTATGGTTTTTCTAACCTGTATCGTTCCGTGTACCGAACTACGCATCAGAGAGTCTCTGGAATGTCGCGTACACGAAAAACAATACCGTACGAGGAATTTATGGTTCTCAGATATAATTCACGTTAACTTGATGTTTCTCTAAACGGTTCTCAAATCCGTCAATTAACGCGATATTTAAACAAATATTTAAGAGGATAACGCCGGTTATGTCTCGGATAGGTCTGGGACTTGCCCTCATCTGGATCGTACTTTCGCATTTTTCGCATACTTGTTCGCCAGATCCTGGGCATTTTCTGGCTTGCATCACGTAGTAATGCGGTACCACACCGAAATAGTCAATGAAACCTAGTTGCGAGTAATATTTAAGAGGATAACGCCGGTTATGTCTCGGATAGGTCAGGGACTTGCCCTCATCTGGATCGTACTTTCGCATTTTTCGCATACTTGTTGGCCAGATCCTCGCCTTTTTCTGGTTTGGATCACACAGTAATGCGGTACCACACCGAAATAGTCAATGAAACCTGGTTGCGAGTAATATTTTAGAGGATAACGCTGGTTATGTCTGTGTTAGTTCTGGTATTTGCAATCATCTGGCTCATACATTCGCGTTTTTCGCATACTTGTTGGCCCAATCCTGGGATTTTTCTGGTTTGGATCACGTAGTAATGCGGTACCACACCGAAATAGTCAATGAAACCTGGTTGCGAGTAATATTTAAGAGGATAACGCCGGTTATGTCTCGGATAGGTCTGGGATTTGCCCTCATCTGGCTCGTACTATCGCATTTTTCGCATACTTGTTCGCCAGATCCTGGGCATTTTCTGGCTTGCATCACGTAGTAATGCGGTATCACATCGAAACAGTCAATTAAACCTGGTTGCGATTAATATTTTGGTGGATAACGCCGGTTATGTCTTGGTTAGCACTGGGATTTGCCCTCATCTGGCTCGTACTTTCGCATTTTTCGCATACTTGTTGGCCGCGGGTTTTGTCGGTTGGGGAGGACGGAGACGGGGTTGGGGTTAGGGTGGCGGCGCTCGCGCCCCACTCAGCACCAGGTCCGGCTTCGTGGAGGGTGGAGGAGGACGACGAGACGGCGTCGGTCTCGTCCTTCTCCTCCAGCACGAGCCACATAGGCTCTAAGAGGAAGAGGACGGGGCAGGCCGTCGTCGAGGTGGGCGGGGCGATGAGCCCGTCGGTGAGGCTGAGTTGCCTCAGGGACGAGGAGATATCGGAGAGGATCTCCTCGTCCCTGAGGCGGGTGGAGAAAGTCGCCGCTGCCTGCGCCTTTTAAGGGGCAGAAAAGCGGTGGCGCGGAGGCCCTGAAGGCCGCGGCGGAGGAAATGAGGGAGGCGGCGCGGGAGCTCAGAGGGCGGAACGCCCGTCTGCAGCTCCTGTTGGAGGAGGAGCGACAGGGGAGGAGGAGGGCAGAGGCGCTGTGGAACAGCGCGGCCCTCCCTCCCATCCTCCCTCCTCCTCCACCGCCGCGTCCCTCGGCGGAGATAAATAAGCGGAGTGCGGCGGCAGTGGTGCGGGGCACCGCGGGCCCCTCCACCCGCACTCCGCCCGTGAAGAAGTCCCCGTCCTCCTCAGAAGACGATCTTCTGAGGAGGATTGGGGACATGATTGATGGCAAGCTGGCCGCCTTCCGGGAGGAGCTCCTCGCCGGAAGAGCGGTCAGCAGGAAGGCGGTGCCTCCCCGACCTGTTCCGGTACAGTCGGGGAAGGCAAAGAAGGGCGGAGTGAAAGCTCCGCCCAGCGTTGCGGCACCAGGGCCCCGGGTCGCGACCCCCAAGGGGGGTGGTGTACCCGTGGTCGCGGTGGTCGCGTCCTCCACAGCACCCTCCCAAGGGGGGGTGGCGTGGGGTGAGGTGGTGGGGCGGAAGGCGAAGCGGGCGGCGAGGAAGGCCTCGCAACCGCAGCCTCCGCCTCCGCCGCCGCCGGCCAAGGTAAAGGCCGCGAAGGTCGGGAAGGCACGACCAGGTCGTCCCCCAAAAACGGCAGCGGTGACGCTGACCGTTGCGCAGGGGGGCGACCTGACCCTCGCGGAGGCGATGCGGCTCGCCAGGGAGAATATCTCCCTGGAAGAGCTGGGCATCGCCTCCGTGAGGGCGAAGAGGGCCGTGACCGGGGGTCTCTTGCTGGAGATCCCCGGTGCAGAAGGCGGCGCGAAGGCGGATCGTCTCGCCCAGAGGCTCCGGGAGCAGCTGGGCGAGCGACGTGTCCGGGTCGCTCGGCCCACGAAGCGCACGGAGATGCGCGTTTGTGGGCTGGACGACTCGGTCAGCGCACAGGATGTGTCCCGTGCCCTTGCGAGGGCGGGGGGCTGTCCTGTGGAGGACCTGCGGATCGGAGAGATCCGCAGGTCGCCCTCCGGCCTCGGGTCGGTGTGGGCCCGGTGCCCCCTCTCCGCCGCCCGTAAGGTGGCGGAATCCGGGAGGGTGTTGGTGGGGTGGGTTTCGGCGCGAGTGGAAATCCTCGCGCCGCGCCCGCTCCAGTGTCACCGCTGCCTCGAATTGGGGCACGTGAGGCAGTGGTGCACCTCGCCGGTGGACCGCAGCGGTCAGTGTTACCGCTGCGGTGCCAAAGAGCACCGTGCGAGCCAGTGCTCGGCGGCCCCCCACTGCCCGCTGTGTGCGGACATGGGGAGGCCAGCCGATCACAGGGTGGGGAGCAAGAAGTGCTCCCCCCCCTCCCGGAAGGAGAGGAAGAGGCGGGCTGCACCGGCTCCGGTGCCGAGGGCGGTGGCATCGTCCTCCATGGAGGTGGACGGTGCTACGGGGACGGACGGCCGGGAGGAGGCTGGCGCGGCCATTAATTAATGCCGCCCCGCCTCCTCCTCCAGGCCAACCTCAACCACTGCCGCGCGGCACAGGACTTGATGTCCCAAGTCCTCGCGGAGTGGGGGGTTGGCCTGGCGGTCGCCGCCGAGCCGTACCGCGTCCCTGATCACCCTCATTGGGTGGGCGACGCGGACGGCTTGGTGGCGACGGTATGGGGAGGGGGCGACGGGTCCCCACCGTTCTCCTTGTTGGAGCGCGGTCGGGGATTCGTCGCCGTGGACTGGGGGGGAGTCGCTGTGGTGGGGTGCTACATTTCGCCCCGTAGCGGTCACGCTGCGTTCGAGCTGTACTTGGCCGAGGTCGCGGCATGCGTGCAGCGCTACGCGGCCCGGCCGGTGCTGGTCCTGGGGGATTTTAATGCCAAGTCGGTGGCTTGGGGATCCCCCAGGACCTCCGTTCGCGGCGGGATCCTGGGCGATTGGGCGGCGGGGCTCGACCTCCGGGTATTGAACCGGGGGTCGGAGCACACATGCGTGCGGCGATATGGGGGGTCCATCGTGGATGTTGGATTCGCGACCCCCAACGCCGTGCGCATGGTGTCGGGTTGGCACGTGGTCGCGGGGGCAGAGACACTCTCCGATCACCGGTACATCCGGATGGAGGTCTCTGCCGCCGCGAGTGCATCCCGACACGGCCGCCTGCGTGGCACCCCACCACGCCGCTGGGCGCTTCGGCGCCTGGACAAGGACGCCCTGATGGCAGCTGCCCTCGCTGCAACTTGGCCGCAGGGAGCGGCCGAGTTGCCGAGCATAGAGGAGGAGGTCGCCCGGCTCGGAGCATTGGTCGCGGGTATTTGCGACGCGGCGATGCCTCGGGTCGGGCGGGCTTCTCCTCGCCGGGCGGTGTACTGGTGGTCGGACGCGATCGCGGAGTTGCGAGTCGCGACTGTCCGCGCCCGACGCCAGTACACCCGCGCGCGCCGTCGTCAACGTACAGGCGACGGCGTGGCGCGAGCGAGGGCAGCTGATGACCTGTATGGAGCATACCGCGTGGCGCGGGTTGCTCTGCAGGTCGCCATCAAACGGGCCAAGACCCGGGCATGGAAGGAGCTCCTCCAGACCCTTGATGACGATCCATGGGGGCGCCCATATAAGGTGGTGCTGAATAAGCTCCGCCCGTGGGCGCCCCCCGTCACCGAGGGTCTTGACCCCCGGCTGCTGGAGGACGTGGTCAATACACTCTTCCCAATTGGGGAGAGGGGACCGCGTCCTCCGGCGGCGGCGGCTGTCCCAGTGGAGTGGACGGCCGAGCTGGGGGTCACGCAGGAGGAGCTGGCAGCGGCCATCAGACGGCTCGGGGTTCGTAACACGGCCCCGGGTCCGGATGGTGTGCCCGGCCGGGTTTGGGTCTTGACCCAGGGCGTCCTTGGGGCCGACCTCAGGCGGTTGTTCGACCGCTGCCTGAGGGACGGGCGATTCCCCCCCAGTTGGAAGGTGGCGAGGATGGTCCTCCTCCGGAAGGAGGGTCGGCCCGCGGAGTCTCCTTCCGCATACCGGCCCATTTGTCTCCTCGACGAGGTGGGCAAGCTCTTCGAGCGTGTGATTGCTGCCCGCCTCGTCGAGCACCTGTCGCGGGGTGATCCCGGTCTGGCCGACTGCCAGTTCGGTTTCCGGGGGGGCCGATCGACTATCGACGCGATAGTTCGTGTGAGGGCCCTCTCGGGGGCGGCTGTCTCCCGGGGAGGGGTGGCATTGGCAATATCCTTGGATATTGCCAATGCCTTTAACACCCTCCCCTGGGAAGAGATAAGGAGGGGGCTCGAATATCATCGAGTCCCCCCTTGTCTCAGGGCGGTCGTCGGGGATTATCTCCGCGGCAGGTGGATCGAGTATCCGGGCCGGGATGGTGATATGCGGAGGGAGGTGTACTGCGGTGTTCCGCAGGGGTCGGTCCTCGGGCCACTCCTGTGGAACATCGCCTACGACTCGGTGTTGCGGGCCGGCCTCCCCGACGGCGTCAGCACGGTGTGTTATGCGGATGACACACTGGTGCTGGCTGTCGGGGCGCACTGGGGGAGGGCCAAGCGCCTCGCCGAGGAGGGGTCGCAACGCGTCGTCGACCGGATCAGGGGGATGGGGATGACGGTGGCGGTCCATAAGACCGAGGTGATTGCGTTTCATTCACCTCGGCAGGATCCGCCACCCCCTCTGATCCGGGTGGGTGGGGCTGACATCGAGGTGAAGCCCCAGATCAGGTATCTAGGGCTGATCCTCGATAGCCACTGGCGTTTCGAGGTGCATTTCCGCTGCCTGGTCCCCCGGTTGGAAAGGATGGTTGCGGCTCTGGGCCGGATCCTGCCCAACCTGGGGGGCCGGCGGGCCGAGTTCGTCGCCTCTATGTGGCAATGGTCCAGTCGGTGGCCCTATACGGGGCCCCCGTCTGGGCGGACGACCTGGCTGCCTCCCGGCGCAGCATGACTATGTTGCGTCGGGTGCAGAGGCGCATGGCGCTCAGGGTCGTCCGCGGGTATCGGACCATGTCACATGAGGCGGCGACGGTTCTAGCGGGGATGCCGCCCATGGACCTGCTCGCGCGGTCGCACGCGGTGATGTACCGGCACCGCGTCGACCGTCGCGCGGGGGTGGGGGCGGTCCCGGGCGGGCAGGAACCTGCTTGGGGCGATTTGAAGCGCCAGGCCCGGCAGTCCGTGTTGCTCGCGTGGCAGGAGCGGCTGGCTCTGCCAACCGCGGGGCACCGGACTGTCGGGGCTGTTCGGCCACTCCTGAAGGAGTGGCTGGACAGAGGCCATGGCAGCCTCACCTACCGGCTGGCACAGGTATTTTCCGGGCATGGCAGCTTCGGAAGATACCTGTGCCGGATAGGGAAGGAGCCGACGGCGCGTTGCTGCCACTGCGACGCTGAGCAGGACACGGCGGATCATACCCTGGAGGTATGCCCCGCGTGGGAGGGGGAGCGCCGTGTCCTGGTCGGCGTCGTCGGGCGGGATGTCTCGCTGCCGGGCGTGGTGCGCGCCATGCTCGGCAGTGAGGAGAAGTGGAGGGCCGTGGCCTCCTTCTGCGAGAACGTAATGTTGCAGAAGGAGGCCGCGGGGAGGGAGCGCGAGCTTCAGCGGCGCACTGAAGCTCGCGCTCGTGCGGTGGCCCGAGGTCGTCGCCCGGTCGCGAGGCGTCGCGGGCGGCCGCCTCGGCGTGGCGGATGACCTAGGCTGGGAGGGGGGTCCTGAGGGGACCCTCCTCCCGCCAGGCGGCGCCGGGTCGGACCGGTTGGGGGTAGGAGTGCCTCCCCCTACCGGTCCGACGCAAGGGGAGGCACCCTCGGCGGTCTGGTGCGGCCATGAACGCCCCGCCGCCGAGGGGTGGAAACGGGGTCGCGGGCGGTTGCGAGTTGGGGCTCGCAGCCGCCACTAAACGCGGCCCCGGGACGGATAGCGGCGGGATGGAGTGGTCCCGTCCCGCCGCTATGAGGCAGTGTGTCTACTGGGGGGACCGATTGTCCCCCCGGGGGATGGGCGCGAAAGCGCGGGCACGGGGAGGATACCGGAAGAATGCTTCGAGCGATTCCCGGTATCCTCCCAAAGCGTGCCGAAGGGTCACCGTGGGGTTTTTAGTGGGTAGGTCCCGCGCCTGTCGTTGTACGGGCGCGGGGAATCCCACACACCCCTCCCACCTCTCCCCAAGGAGGTGGGAGGGAGTCTTTCGAAGATTTTCCCCACGACAAAAAAAAAAAAAAAAAAAAAAAAAAAAAAAATACTTGTTGGCCAGTTCCTGGCCTTTTTCTGGTTTGCATCACGTAGTAATGCGGTATCACATCGAAACAGTCAATTAAACCTGGTTGCGATTAATATTTTCGTGGATAACGCCGGCTATGTCTCGGTTAGGTCTGGGATTTGCCCTCATCTGTCTCGTACTTTCGCATTTTTCGCATACTTGTTGGCCAGATCCTGGCCTTTTTCTGGTTTGGATCACGTAGTAATGCGGTACCACACCGAAACAGTCAATTAAACCTGGTTCCGATTAATAGTTTGGTGGATAACGCCGGTTATGTCTTGGTTAGCACTGGGATTTGCCTTCATCTGGCTCGGTACTTTCGCATTTTTCTTATAATTGTTGGGCAGGTCCTGGCTTTTTTCTGGTTTGGACCACGTAGTAATGTGGTACCACACTGAAACAGTCAATAAGAGCTTGTTGCGATTAGTATTTTAGAGGAAGACTCTGGTTTCGTCAGGGTTAGTTCTGGTATTTGCAATCATCTGGCTCATACTTTCGCGTTTTTCGCATACTTGTTGGCCACATCCTGGCCTCTTTCTGGTTTGGATCCCGCACTAATGTGGTTCCACACCGAAACGGTCAATTAAACCTGGTGGCGAGTAATATTTTAGAGGATAACGCCGGTTATGTCTCGGATAGGTCTGGGTCTTGCCCTCATCTGGATCGTACTTTCGCATTTTTCGCATACTTGTTCGCCAGATCCTGGGCATTTTCTGGCTCGCATCACGTAGTAATGCGGTATCACATCGAAACAGTCAATTAAACTTGGTTGCGATTAATATTTTCGAGGATAACGCCGGTTATGTCTCGGTTTGGTCTGGGATTTGCCCTCATCTGGCTCGTTCTTTCGAATTTTTCGCATACTTGTTGGCCAGATCCTGGCCTTTTTCTGGTTTGGATCACGTAGTAATGCGGTACCACACCGAAACAGTCAATTAAACCTGGTTGCGATTAATATTTTGGTGGATAACGCCGGTTATGTCTTGGTTAGCACTGGGATTTGCCCTCATCCGGCTCGGTACTTTCGCATTTTTCTTATACTTGTTGGCCAGGTCCTGGCTTTTTTCTGGTTTGTACCACGTAGTAATGTGGTACCACACTGAAGCAGTCAATGAAAGCTTGTTCCGATTAGTATTTTAGAGGAAGACTCTGGTTATGTCTGGGTTAGTTCCGGTATTTGCAATCATCTGGCTCATACTTTCGCGTTTTTCGCATACTTGTTGGCCAGATCCTGGCTTCTTTCTGGTTTGGATCCCGTCGTAATGTGGTTCCACACCGAAACAGTCAATTAAACCTGCTTGCGATTATTATTTTAGAGGATAACGCCGGTTATGTCTGTGTTAGGTCTGGCTTTGCCCTCATCTGGCTCGTACTTTCGCGTTTTTCGCATACTTGTTGGCCAATCCTGGCCTCATTCTGGTTTGGATCCCGCACTAATGTGGTTCCACACCGAAACAGTCAATTAAACCTGGTTGCGATTAATATTTTAGAGGATAACGCCGGTTATGTCTCGGTTAAGTCATGGTATTTGCAATCATCTGGCTCATACTTTCGCGTTTTTCGCATACTTGTTGGCCAATCCTGGCCTCATTCTGGTTTGGATCCCGCACTAATGTGGTTCCACACCGAAACAGTCAATTAAACCTAGTTGCGATTAATATTTTCGAGGATAACGCCGGTTATGTCTGGGTTAGGTCTGGGGTTTGCCCTCATCTGCCTCGTACTTTCGTATTTTTCGCATACTTGTTGGCCAGGTCCTGGCTTTTTCTGGCTTGGACCACGTAGTAATGTGGTACCACACTGAAACAGTCAATAAAAGCTTGTTCCGATCAGTATTTTAGAGGATAACGCTGGTTATGACTGGGTCAGGTCTGGTATTTGCCCTCACCTGGCTCGTACTTTCGCATTTTTCGCATACTTGTTGGCCAATCCTGGCCTCATTCTGGTTTGGATCCCGCACTAATGTGGTTCCACACCGAAACAGTCAATTAAACCTAGTTGCGATTAATATTTTCGAGGATAACGCCGGTTATGTCTGGGTTAGGTCTGGGGTTTGCCCCCATCTGCCTCGTACTTTCGTATTTTTCGCATACTTGTTGGCCAGGTCCTGGCTTTTTTCTGGCTTGGACCACGTAGTAATGTGGTACCACACTGAAACTGTCAATAAAAGCTTGTTCCGATCAGTATTTTAGAGGATAACGCTGGTTATGACTGGGTCAGGTCTGGTATTTGCCCTCACCTGGCTCGTACTTTCGCATTTTTCGCATACTTGTTGGCCAATCCTGGCCTCATTCTGGTTTGGATCCCGCACTAATGTGGTTCCACACCGAAACAGTCAATTAAACCTAGTTGCGATTAATATTTTCGAGGATAACGCCGGTTATGTCTGGGTTAGGTCTGGGGTTTGCCCTCATCTGCCTCGTACTTTCGTATTTTTCGCATACTTGTTGGCCAGGTCCTGGCTTTTTCTGGCTTGGACCACGTAGTAATGTGGTATCACACTGAAACTGTCAATAAAAGCTTGTTCCGATCAGTATTTTAGAGGATAACGCCGGTTATGTCACGGTCAGGTCTGGTAATTGCCCTCATCTAGCTCGTACTTTCACATTTTTCGCATACTTGTTGGCCAGATCCTGGCCTTTTTCTGGTTTGGAACACGTAGTAATGCGGTACCACACCGAAACAGTCAATTAAACCTGGTTGCGATTAATATTTAAGAGGATAACGCCGTTTATGTCTCGGTTCGGTCTGGGATTTACCCTCATCTGGCTCGTGCTTTCGCATTTTTCGCATACTTGTTGGCCAGATCCTGGCCTTTTTCTGGTTTGGATCACGCAGTAATGCGGCACCACACCGAAACAGTCAATTAAACCTGGTTGCGATTAATATTTAAGAGGATAACGCCGGGTATGTCTCGGTTCGGTCTGGGATTTACCCTCATCTGGCTCGTACTTTCGCATTTTTCGCATAATTATTGGGCAGATCCAGGGCTTTTTCTAGCTTGCATCACGTAGGAATGCGGTACCACACCCATACTGTCAATTAACCCTGGTTGGCGTTAATATTTTGGAGGATAACGACGGTTATGTTTTGGTTAGCACTGGGATTTGCCCTCATCTGTCTCGTGCTTTCGCATTTTTCGCATACTTGTTGGCCAGATCCTGGCCTTTTTCTGGTTTGGATCACGGAGTAATGCGGCACCACACCGAAACAGTCAATTAAGCCTGGTTGCGATTAATATTTTAGAGGATAACGCTGGTTATGTCTCGGTCAGGTCTGGTAAATGCCCTCATCCAGCTCGTACTTTCACATTTTTCGCATACTTGTTGGCCAGATCCTCGCCTTTTTCTGGTTTGGATCACGCAGTAATGCGGTACCACACCGAAATAGTCAATGAAACCTGGTTGCTAGTAATATTTTAGAGGATAACGCCGGTTATGTCTGGGTTTGGTCTGGGGTTTGCCCTCATCTGGCTCGTACTTTCGCATTTTTCTTATACTTGTTGGCCAGGTCCTGGCCTTTTTCTGGTTTGGATCACGTAGTAATGCGGTACCACACCGAAATAGTCAATGAAACCTGGTTGCGAGTAATATTCAAGAGGATAACGCCGGTTATGTCTCGGATAGGTCTGGGATTTGCCCTCATCTGGCTCGTACTTTCGCATTTTTCGCATACTTGTTCGCCAGATCCGGGGCATTTTCTGGCTTGCATCACGTTGTAATGCGGTATCACATCGAAACAGTCAATTAAACCTGGTTGCGATTAATATTTTCGAGGATAACGCCGGTTATGTCTCGGTTAGGTCTGGGATTTGCCCTCATGTGGCTCGTACTTTTGCATTTTTCGCATACTTGTTGGCCAGATCCTGGCCTTTTTCTGGTTTGGATCACGTAGTAATGCGGTACCACACCGAAACAGTCAATGAAACCTGGTTGCGATTAATATTTTGGTGGATAACGCCGGTTATGTCATGGTTAGCACTGGGATTTGCCCTCATCTGGCTCGGTACTTTCGCATTTTTCTTATACTTGTTGGCCAGATCCTGGCCTCTTTCTGGTTTGGATCCCGCACTAATGTGGTTCCACACCGGAACAGTCAATTAAACCTGGTTGCGATTAATATTTAAGAAGATAATGCCGGTTATGTCTCGGTTAGGTCTGGGAAATGCCCGCATCTGGCTCGTACTTTCGCATTTTTCGCATACTTGATGGCCAGATCCTGGCCTCATTCTGGTTTGGATCCCGCACTAATGTGGTTCCGCAACGAAACAGTCAAATAAACCTAGTTGCGATTAATATTTTCGGGGATATCGCCGGTTATGTCACGGTTAGGTCTGGTATTTGCCCTCATCTGGCACATGCTTTCGCAATTTTCGCATAATTGTTGGCCAGCTGTTGGGTTTTTTGTGGTTTGGATCCCGTCGTAATGTGGTTGCACACCGAAACAGTCAATTAAACCTGCTTGCGATTAATATTTTAAAGGATAACGCCGGTTATGTCTGTGTTAGGTCTGGTTTTGCCCTCATCTGGCTCGACTTTCGCGTTTTTCGCACAGCTGTTGGCCAGTTCCTTGCCTTTTTCTGGTTTGCATCACGTAGTAATGTGGTACCACACGGAGACACTCAATAAAAGCACCAGCTCCGATTAGAATTTTAGAGGATAACGCTGGTTATGTCTGGGTTAGTTCTGGTATTTGCTATCATATGGCACATACTTTCGCGTCTTTCGCATACTTGTTGGCCAGATCCTTAACTTTTCCTGGTTTGGATCCCGTAGTAATGTGGTACCACACCGAAACAGTCAATTAAACCTGGTTGCGATTAATATTTTAGAGGATAACGCTGGTTATGCTTGAGTTAGGTCTGGTTTTGCCCTCACCTGGCTCGTACTTTCGCATTTTTTGCATACTTGTTGGCCAGATCCTCGCCTTTTTCTGGCTTGGACCAAGTAGTGATGTGGGGCCACACTGAAACAGTCAATAGAAGCTGGTTCCGATTAGTATTTTAGAGGATAACGCTGGTTACGTCTGGGTCAGTTCTGGTATTTGGAATCATCTGGCACATACTTTCGCGTTTTTCATATACCTGTTGGCCAGATTCTGTGTTTTTTCTGGTTTGGATCACGTAGTAACGCGGTACCACACCGAAACAGTCAATTAAACCTGGTTGCGATTAATATTTTAGAGGATAACGCCGGTTATGTCTCGGGTAGGTCTGGGATTTGTCCTCATCTGGCTCGTACATTCGCGTTTCTCGCATACTTGTTGGCCAGATCCTGGCCTTTTTCTGGTTTGGATCACGTAATAATGTGGTACCACACTGAAACAGTCAATAGAAGCTGGTTCCGATTAGTATTTTAGAGGATAACGCTGGTTATGTCTGGGTTAGTTCTGGTATTTGCAGTCACCTGGCTCCTACTATCGCGTTTTTCGCATACTTGTTGGCCAGATCCTGGGTTTTCTCAGGTTTGGATCCAGTAGTAATGTGGTTCCACACCGAAACGATCAATTTAACCCGGCAGCGATTAATATTTTAGAGGATAGCGCCGGTGATGTCTGGGTTAGGTCTGGTATTTGCCCTCATCTGGCTCGTACTTTCGCATTTTTCGCACACTTGTTGGCCAGATCTTGGGTTTTTTGTGGATTGGATCCCGTAGTAATGTGGGGCCACACTGAAACAGTCAATAGAAGCTGGTTCCGATTAGTATTTTAGAGGATAACGCTGGTTATGTCTGGGTTAGCTCTGGTATTTGCAATCATCTGGCTCCTACTTTCGCGTTTTTCGCATACTTGTTGGCCATATCCTCGCCTTTTTCTGGCTTGGACCAAGTAGTAATGTGGGGCCACACTGAAGCAGTCAATTAAACCTGGTTGCGATTAAGATTTTAGAGGATATCGCCGGTTATGTCTCGGTTAGGTCTAGTATTTGCCCTCATCTGGTACATACTTTCGCAATTTTCGCATAATTCTTGGCCAGCTCTTGGGTTTTTTGTGGATTGGATCCCGTGGTAATGTGGTTCCACACCGAAACAGTCAATTAAACCTGGTTCCGATTAATATTTTAGAGGATAACGCCGGTTATGTCTAGGTTAGGTCCGGTATTTGTCCTCATCTGGCTCGTACTTTCGCGTTTTTCGCATACTTCTTGGCCAGATCCTGGATTTTTTCTGGTTTGGATCCCGTAGTAATGTGGTTCCACACCGAAACTGTCAATTAAACCTGGTTGCGATTAATATTTTAGAGGATAACGCCGGTTATGTCTCTGGTAGGTCTGGGATTTGTCCTCGTCTGGCTCGTACTTTCGCTTTTTTCGCATACTTGTTGGCCAGATCCTGGCCTTTTTCTGGCTTGGACCCCGTAGTAATGTGGTATCACACTGAAACAGTCATTTAAACCTGGGTCCGATTAATATTTTAGAGGATAACGCCGGTTATGTGTGGGTTATGTCTGGTATTTGCCGTCATCTGGCACATACTTTCGCAATTTTCGCATAATTCTTGGCTAGCTCTTGGGTTTTTTGTGGATTGGATCCCGTCGTAATGTGGTTCCACACCGAAACAGTCAATTAAACCTGGTTGCGATTAATATTGTTGCGCCGGGGCGGGGCTTTCTTCCAATAACTCATATTGACACAACACAATTAAAATACCACAACGTAACACAACTAATGCAAACTAGGAACTTTATTAACAAGAGTGCTTTTCGATACGTTTGTTCGCCTTGCGATCTGTCGTAATTCTAATCTTCAAAACGTTGCCGGTTTCTCAGCAACCGGAAGGCTCGGGATCTCGCATTCGCTCGTTTTTGTGTGGCAGCTTCACCTCATCGCGAAGCCTCTTCACACCATTGCGACGATGCAATTTCGCGGTATTGCGCGGCATTTTCATACCGTCGCAACACTGCTCCCTCTTCCTTCAGAGCGGTCGTCCCGACCGCTGCAAATTCCGTTCGAACAGCCAACTTCACCCGTAGTCTCCTAACCTCCGGGTTGTCACGAAGCTGCGTCGAACCTGTACACCTCTGTCTGTAAAGTAGATAAACTAATAGGTCGAACATTTACCTGAGTGGCCTTTATCAGACAGTCAGCGCCTTGACATTCGTCCTTCGTCCCAAGGAAAACCACTCAAAAACCTTGAGCAAGTCGCCGGTGTAAGTCCTTTGTGCGATTCCTCTGGATGGAACTTAAATCTCGACCGCTCCTCGCCCTCCTCTTGACTCTTACGACTTGCGTACTTCTTTCTTGATGTCTTCCCGGATGCGGATTCCCCCCCAGCCTCACGAGAGAACTTTCCATGGGATGTTCCCCAATCTCCAAGGAGAATTTCCTCGTAGATCGGTTGTGGAACATACCACAATTCCGCCGTCCGACCGTCTGTGCCCCAGTCCGCTATTAGAGTCGAGCATGACTGGGGGGCGACCCTCCCCGGGGAGAATCGCACTTCCCCGGCCGTTCTGACCTGCGGAAATGGAGAGTCCTCCGCGGCCGGTAAGAAAACCCGATCCTCGCCTTCTGCGATGAAACGTCCTCTTCTTGGGCGAAGATGTCGGCCATCTTTCTCAATCCTCACCTCGCAGTTCCTTCGCAGGGGGCCTCTCGTGAATCGTACCGGGCCAGTCGATTCACATGCACCACCCTTGGTTTGGACTTCGGGGAACGGACTATCCGGTAGATCAACTCATTCAGCCGATTTTTCACCTCGTAGGGTCCTTCCCAGTCGTATTGGAGCTTCGGGCATCTTCCTTTCGTCCTTCGAGGATTGTATAACCACACCCTCTCTCCTGGAGCAAAGGAAATTGATCTCGAGAACGAATCATACCACGATTTCGTCCTCTCCGAACAAATTCGCATCCGCTGTCGAACGAATTTGTGTACTTCTTCAATCCTTTTCTTGGTTTCCTCAATGAAATCATCTTCATCCTTTCTCTCAGCAGGAACAGCTCCCCTTAGAAGATCCAGAGGAAGGCGCAGCTCCCGTCCCGTGAGGACCATCGACGGAGTATTCTGTGTCACTTCATGTTGCGAGGAACGATAAGCAAGCAAGAACGTTGGAATCCATTCGTCCCAGTCCTTTTGATGTTCTGCAACAAACTGAGACAAATATCGCAACAAGGTTCTAATCATCCGCTCAACGAGCCCGTCCGACTGAGGGTGTAATGGAGTTGTCCTTGTTTTCTTAATTCCAAGTATCTTCATCAGTTCTCTGAAGATGCTTGATTCGAAACTCCGACCCTGATCAGAATGCAGCTCTAGCGGAACTCCATGTCGGCTTATCACTTCCTTCAGCAACGCCGTGGAAATCGTTGTCGCCCGCTGGTTGGGAAGTGGAATAACCTCTGGCCACTTCGAAAAATAATCCATCACAACCAGCGCGAATCTGTTCCCAGCGAAAGACCTCGGCAGGGGACCAACAACGTCGAGCGCTATCCTCTCAAAAGGTGCTCCTACGTTATAAACCTTCATGGTTCCTCTTCCCTTCTCCGCAGGTCCTTTCCTCGCAGAACAGCTATGGCACCGGCGACACCAATCTTCCACGTCCCGACGGTGGTTCGGCCAAAAGAAGCGCTGTCGAATTTTCGCCAATGTCTTCCTCACCCCAAAGTGTCCTCCAGAAGGCGCATCATGGCATTCCTGAAGGGCTTCGGCAATTTTGCTTTTCGGTACAACCAATAACCGATTGAACTCATTTCCATCAGCAGATTCCCACCTCCGGAACAATAATCCACGTTGTACTTCCAAGGAATCCCACGTTTTCCAGAAGTACTTCGCTTCAGGAGAAAGTGCTGAAACATCCTGCCAAGTAGGCTTATTCTCTTCAATCTTCGCTTGTCGAATAAATCGCAGATCCTCATCCTCTTCCTGGGCCTTAATCCAATCTTCCGTCTTCGCAGATACGCAGGTGGTCCTGAGAACAAGATGCTCTTCTTCGCGATCTTGCTCCAGACGTAAGCAGCGTTTGCATTGCAAAGCTTCGCATGGTCTCCGGGAAAGGCTGTCTGCATTCCCGTGGTTCTTTCCTTCACGATGTTTGATCTCGAACTCGTACTGTTGAAGACGCTCTATCCATCTTGCAGTTTGTCCTTCGGGATTCTTGAAAGAGAGGAGCCATCTTAAGGAAGCATGATCCGTCCTCACCAAGAACTTGCGGCCATAGAGGTAATGGTGGAAATGCTCAATGGATTTTACGATGGCTAATAGTTCCCTTCTTGTCACACAATAATTTCTTTCCGCCTTTCCCAGCACCTTCGAGAAATACGCAATCACCTTTTCCTGCCCACCTTGAATCTGGGAAAGGACTGCACCAATTCCATTGCTCGATGCGTCGGTGTCCACGATGAAATCCGCATCAGGCAAGGGGTAAGCCAAGATAGGGGACTTCGCAAGATGTGTCTTCAAGTCTTCGAATACCTTCTGGCATTCCTCTGTCCATTGGAGCGAAACCTTACTCTCCGTCAAACGATACAAGGGCTTTGCAATCGCTGAAAAGTTTCGGACAAATTTCCTGTAATAAGTGCAAAGTCCTAAGAAACTTCGCAGTTCCGTCTGATTTTTGGGTACAGGCCATTCTCGTACCGCGGCTATCTTCTCGGGGTCCGTCTTAACGCCTTGCTCGGAAACCATGTGACCGAGGTATTTAACCTCCCGGCAAAAGGAATTGCATTTCTTCGGGCTCATGACCAATTTCGCCTTGCGCAGGCGGGTGAAAACTTTCCTCAAATTTTCAATTTCCTCCTCGAAACTTCTTTCGAAAATTATAACATCGTCCAGGTATACCAGACAGATTTTCCAGTTTAAATCCGTCAATACTGTATCCATAAGACGTTCGAAAGTAGCAGGGGCATTGCAGAGTCCAAACGGCATCACCTTGAATTGCCAAAGACCAGCACCAACACAAAAGGCGGTTTTCTCCTTATCCTCTTCGTGTACAGCAATTTGCCAGTAACCACTTTGCAAATCTATCGTCGAGAACCAGGTTGCACCAGCCAGGGCATCCAGCGTGTCCTCAATCCTGGGAAGCGGATAGGAGTCCTTCTTCGAGACTTCGTTAAGACGACGATAGTCTACACAGAATCGGGTGCTTCCATCCTTCTTCTTCACCAGTACAATTGGAGAAGACCACGGACTTCCTGATTTCTCAATTACTCCCTGCCTTTCCATTTTCGCAAGCAGCTCTTCAACTTCACCACGACGATGTATAGGCAAACGCCGCGGTGGTTGTTTAATCGGACGATGATCCCCAGTGTCAATTCTGTGTTGAACGACATCGCATCTTCCTACTTGATCGGGATCCCTTGCGAAAACGTCTTGAAATTCGTTTAATAACTTTCGGAATTCAGTCTTCTGCTGTTCGGAAAGGTCGACAGAACAACGTCCATACAGATCTTGAAGAAATTCCGGAGTAGAAGCTTCGTTCTTCATTTCCGCAAGCTTCAAGACCTGGTCTTCAGGATGATTCCTCTTCAAATCCATATCTTGATGTCCTTTAATCCGGAGTTTTCCTAGGATGAAATCCAGCTGGCAAGAATGCTTTCGGAGAAAGTTCGTTCCTAAAATGCATTCTTCAACCATTCCAATCAAAAGAAAATCTTCCTCGGTTCGGAGGCTACCAATGGTAACAGAGAAACGTCGTTTTCCTAGAATTTGTAACTTTTCACCGGAAACAGAGTAAATGTTAATGTTTTCTTGTACTCCCGCCGCGCAAGACTTGTCATTCTTGTGAAATTTCATTAAGTTCACACTTGAGCCCGTGTCGATGACGAACCGACACCTCCTTCCCTCGACGGTTCCCTCGACGCTAGTCGAATCTTCTGACAAGTTTGTCTTCCTTACGACGGGGGTAGAAGAAAACGAAGCCGGAGTCTCCCCCTTTACGCCGACTTCTTCAAGTTTCCCTTCTTCATGTTCTTCTTAGGACAGTCTCGCTGCATGTGTCCGGTTTGTTTACAATTCCAACATTCCACGATCCTCTCGCTACCATCCTCCTTGCCCAAAAGTTTTCCTTCTTCGTCCTGAAATCTCCGTTTGCGGGGCTCTCCCCCCGAAAAAGAAAAAGGTTTGAATGACCGTTCGGGCCTCACATACGGCGTCGATACTGCCTCGACGGCTTCAATTTCGAGAGCTCTCACGACGGCGGCTCGCAACGAAATGAAACCGCCGAGTCGCAAGGTCCGCCTCATCTCTTCATTGACCAGCGCAGCAATGAATTGAGAGGCCGCGAGCTTGTCTCTGACTTCGGCCGGGCAATCGCCGAACGCAGCCTGCGCCAGCCTCTCAATCTCCGCTGCCAAATCGGAGATGGACTCCCCTCTCCGTTGTTTATAATTTTGGAACCTTACGTAATTTAAATTAGCGAAATTTTTCATTCCATAACGGAATTCCAAAGCCGAAATCAACGCGGTGTAATCGAAGCGTCTTTCAACGGGGAGAGTCGTCAAAATGCTTCGAGCCGGTCCCTCCAACGATGAGACCAAGGCCAACGCCTTCCTTGGTCCATCCCATCCGTTCGCCTCCGCAACGGTCTCGAATTGGATCTTGTACTCTTCCCAACAAGATTTTCCATCAAACACAGAGGGTTTCAGAGTGTAACCCAAATCGGAAACACTCCCATCCACCCTTCTCCCACCTTGAGGGACCGACTGTGAAGTTGAAAGGCCCGCGAGCCCGTCAGAAGTAACAGGCTCGCGCTCCCTATCGCGGGCCGTGGCTCCCGAAAGCCGTTCTAAAATTCGCTCGACATTTGAGGATAGGACCTGATACTGGTCTTTAACCGCTCCGATCCTCTCCTCAACGGCAGCGTCTCTGGCCCAAGCGGCAGCCCTCTCCATTGTCCGCCTCTCTTCGGCTCGCTCCCGTTCCTCAGCAAATAAGCGTTGCTGCTCCTGGAACTGCGTTGCGATGTTCCGCTGTAGTCCTTCCAAGAGCACCTCCAACGACGAAAAAGTCTCCGCCCTGGCAGCAGAACGAGTCGTAATCCCACTTCTGACACCACTGTTGCGCCGGGGCGGGGCTTTCTTCCAATAACTCATATTGACACAACACAATTAAAATACCACAACGTAACACAACTAATGCAAACTAGGAACTTTATTAACAAGAGTGCTTTTCGATACGTTTGTTCGTCTTGCGATCTGTCGTAATTCTAATCTTCAAAACGTTGCCGGTTTCTCAGCAACCGGAAGGCTCGGGATCTCGCAACCGCTCGTTTTTGTGTGGCAGCTTCAACTCATCGCGAAGCTTCTTCACACCATTGCGACGATGCAATTTCGCGGTATTGCGCGGCATCTTCATACCGTCGCAACAATATCTTAGAGGATAACGCTTGTTACGTCTAGGTCAGTTCTGGTATTTGGAATCATCTAGCACATACTTTCGCGTTTTTCGCATACCTGTTGGCCAGATCCTGGGTTTCTTCTGGTTTGGATCCCGTAGTAATGAGGTTCCACGCTGAAACAGTCAATTAATCCTGGTTGCGATTAATATTTTAGAGGATAACGCCGGTCATGTCTGGGTTAGGTCTGATGTTTGCCCTCATCTGGCTCGTACTTTCGCATTTTTCGCATACTTGTTGGCCAGATCCTGGCCTTTTTGTGGCTTGGATCACGTAGTAATGCGGTACCACACCGAAACAGTCAATTAAACCTGGAAGCGATTAATATTTTAGAGGATAACACTGGTTATGTGTCGGGTAGGTCTGGGATTTGCCCTCATCTGGCTCGTACTTTCGCTTTTTTCGTATACATGTTGGCCAGATCCTGGGCTTTTTCCGGTTTCGATCACGTTGTAAAGTGGTACCACACTGAAACAGTCAATTAAACCTGGTTTCGATCAATATTTTTGAGGATAACGCAAGTTAGGTCTGGGATAGGTCTGGAATTTGGCCCCATCAGGTTCATATTTTCGAATTTTTCACATTTTTGTTGAACAGATCCCTGGACTTTTCTGGTTTGGATCACGTAGTAATGTGGTACCACACTGAAACAGTCCATTAAACCTGGTTTCGATCAATATTTTAGAGGTTAACGCATGTTAGGTCTGGGATAGTTCTGGGATTTGCCCTCATCAGGCTCATACTTTCGCATATTTCTCATACTTGATGGCTAGATCCTGGGCTTTTTCTGGATTGGATCACGTATTAATGTGGTACCACACTGAAACAGTCGATTAAACCTGGTTTCGATCAATATTTTTGAGGGTAACGCATGTTAGGTCTAGGTTAGGCCTGGGATTTTCCCTCATCAGATACATACTTTCGCATTCTCTACATACTTGTTGTACAGATCCTGCGTTTTTTTCTGGTTTGGATCACGTAGTAATGTGGTACCACACTGAAACAGACGATCAAACCTGGTTTCGATCAATATCTTTGAGGGAAACGCATGTTAGGTCTAGGTTAGTCCTGGGATTTCCCCACATCGGACACATACTATCGCATTCTTCACATACTTCCTGTACGGATCCTGTGTCTTTTCTGGTTTGAATCACGTAGTAATGTGGTACCACACTGAAACAATCCATTAAACCTTGTCTCGATCAATATATTAGAGGATAAAGCATGTTATGTCTAGGTTAGGCCTGGGATTTGCCCTCATCAGGGTCATATTTTCGCGTTCTTCACATACTTGTTGAACAGATCCTGGGTTTTTTCTGGTTTGGATCACGTAGTAATGTGGTACCACATTGAAACAGTCCATTAAACCTGGTTTCGATCAATATTTTAGAGAATAACGCATGTTAGGTCTTGGTTAGGTCTGGGATTTGCCCTCATCAGGGTCATACATTCGCATATTTCTAATACTTGATTGCTAGATCCTGGGCTTTTTCTGGATTGGATCACGTAGTAATGTGGTACCACACTGAAACGGTCCATTTAACCTGGGGTCGTTCAATATTTTAGAGGATAACGCAAGTTATGTCTGGGATAGTACTGAGATTTGCCCTCATCAGGCTCATACTTTCGCGTTTTTCACATACTAGTTGAACAGATCCTGGGTTTTTTCTGGATTGGATCACGTAGTAATGTGGTACCACACTGTGACATTCAAATAGACCTGGTCTTGATAAATATTTTAGAGGATAACGCATGTTAGGTCTGGGTTAGGTCTAGGATTTGCCCTCAGCAGGCTCATACTTTCGCATATTTCTCATACTTCATGGCCAGATTCTGGGCTTTTTCTGGTTTGGATCACGTAGTAATGTGGTACCACACTGAAACAATCGATTAAACCTGGTTTCGATCAATATTTTAGAGGATAACGCAAGTTAAGTCTGGGATAGTTCTGGCATTTGCCCTCATCAGGGTCATACATTCGCATATTTCTCATAGTTGATGGCCAGATCCCTGGCTTTTTCTGGTTTGGATCACGTTGCAAAGTGGTACCATCCTGAAACAGTCAATTAAGCCTGGTTTCGATCAATATTTTATAGGATAACGCATGTTAGGTCTAGGTTAGGCCTGGGATTTTCCCTCATCAGACACATACTTTCGCATTCTCCACATACTTGTTGAACAGATCCTGGGTTTTTTTCTGGTTTGGGTCACGTACCAATGTAGTACCACACTAAAACAGTAAACTAAACCTCGATTCGATCAATATTTTAGAGGATAACGCAAGCTTGGTCTGGGGAAGGTCTGGGATTTGCCCTCATCAGGGTCATATTTTCGCATTTTTCACATACTTGTTGAACAGATCCCTGGCTTTTTCTGGTTTGGATCACGTTGTAATGTGGTACCACACAGTAACAGTCCATTAAACCTGGTTTCGATCAATATTTTAGAGGATAACGCATGTTATGTCTAGTTTAGGCCGGGGATTTGCCCTCATCAGGGTCATATTTTCGCGTTCTTCACATACTTGTTAAACAGATCCTGGGTATTTTTCTGGTTTGGATCAGGTAGTAATGTGGTACCACACTGAAACAGTCGTTTAAACCTGGTTTCGATCAATATTTTTGAGGATAACGCATGTTAGGTCTTGGTTGGGCCTGCGATTTTCCCTCATCAGACACATACATTCGCATTCTCCACATACTTGTTCAACGGATCCTGGGTTTTTTCTGGTTTGCATCACGTAGTAATGCGGTACCACACTGAAGCAGTCCATTAAACCTGGTTTCGATCAATATTTAAGAGGATAACGCATGTTAGGTCTGAGATAGGTCTGGGATTTGCCCTCATCAGGGTCATATTTTCGCATTTTTCACATACTTGTTGTACAGATCCCTGGCTTTTTCTGGTTTGGATCACGTAGAAATGTGGTACCACACTGAAACAGTCCATTAAACCTGGTTTCGATCAATATTTAAGAGGATAACGCATGTTAGGTCTGAGATAGGGCTGGGATTTGCCCTCATCAGGCTCATAGTTTCGCGTTTTTCACATACTTGTTGAATAGATTCTGGGTTTTTCCTGGTTTGGATCACGTAGTAATGTGGTACAACACTGCAACAGTCCATTAAACCTGGTTTCGATCAATATTTTAGAGGATAACGCATGTTATGTCTAGTTTAGGCCGGGGATTTGCCCTCATGAGGGTCATATTTTCGCGTTCTTCACATACTTGTTAAACAGATCCTGGGTATTTTTCTGGTTTGGATCAGGTAGTAATGTGGTACCACACTGAAACAGTCGTTTAAACCTGGTTTCGATCAATATTTTTGAGGATAACGCATGTTAGGTCTTGGTTGGGCCTGCGATTTTCCCTCATCAGACACATACATTCGCATTCTCCACATACTTGTTCAACGGATCCTGGGTTTTTTCTGGTTTGCATCACGTAGTAATGCGGTACCACACTGAAGCAGTCCATTAAACCTGGTTTCGATCAATATTTAAGAGGATAACGCATGTTAGGTCTGAGATAGGTGTGGGATTTGCCCTCATCAGGGTCATATTTTCGGATTTTTCACATACTTGTTGTACAGATCCCTGGCTTTTTCTGGTTTGGATCACGTAGAAATGTGGTACCACACTGAAACAGTCCATTAAACCTGGTTTCGATCAATATTTAAGAGGATAACGCATGTTAGGTCTGAGATCGGTCTGGGATTTGCCCTCATCAGGCTCATAGTTTCGCGTTTTTCACATACTTGTTGAACAGATTCTGGGTTTTTTCTGGTTTGGATCACGTAGCAATGTGGTACAACACTGCAACAGTCCATTAAACCTGGTTTCGATCAATATTTTAGAGAATAACGCATGTTAGGTCTTGGTTAGGTCTGGGATTTGCTCTCATCAGGCTCGTACTTTCGCATATTTCTCATAGTTGATGGCCAGATTCTCGGCTTTTTCTGGATTGGATCAGGTAGTAATGTGCTACCGCATTGAAACAGTCGATTAAACCTGGTTTCGATCAATATTTTTGAGGATAACGCATGGTGGGTCTAGGTTAGGCCTGGGATTTTCCTTCATCAGACTCATACCTTCGCATTCTTTACATACTTGTTGCACGGATCCTGGGTTTTTTCTGGTTTGGATCACGTAGTAATGTGGTACCACACAGAAACAGTCCATTAACCCTGGTTTCCATCAATATTTTAGAGAATAACGCTTGTTAGGTCTTGGTTAGGTCTGGGATTTGCCCTCATCAGGCTCATACTTTCGCATATTTCTCATACTTGATGGCTAGATCCTGGGCTTTTTCTGGATTGGATCACGTATTAATGTGGTACCACACTGAAACAGTCGATTAAACCTGGTTTCGATCAATATTTTTGAGGGTAACGCATGTTAGGTCTAGGTTAGGCCTGGGATTTTCCCTCATCAGATACATACTTTCGCATTCTCTACATACTTGTTGTACAGATCCTGCGTTTTTTTCTGGTTTGGATCACGTAGTAATGTGGTACCACACTGAAACAGACGATCAAACCTGGTTTCGATCAATATCTTTGAGGGAAACGCATGTTAGGTCTAGGTTAGTCCTGGGATTTCCCCACATCGGACACATACTATCGCATTCTTCACATACTTCTTGTACGGATCCTGTGTCTTTTCTGGTTTGAATCACGTAGTAATGTGGTACCACACTGAAACAATCCATTAAACCTTGTCTCGATCAATATATTAGAGGATAAAGCATGTTATGTCTAGGTTAGGCCTGGGATTTGCCCTCATCAGGGTCATATTTTCGCGTTCTTTGCATACTTGTTGAACAGATCCTGGGTTTTTTCTGGTTTGGATCACGTAGTAATGTGGTACCACACTGAAACAGTCCATTAAACCTGGTTTCGATCAATATTTTAGAGAATAACGCATGTTAGGTCTTGGTTAGGTCTGGGATTTGCCCTCATCAGGGTCATACATTCGCATATTTCTAATACTTGATTGCTAGATCCTGGGCTTTTTCTGGATTGGATCACGTAGTAATGTGGTACCACACTGAAACGGTCCATTTAACCTGGGGTCGTTCAATATTTTAGAGGATAACGCAAGTTATGTCTGGGATAGTACTGAGATTTGCCCTCATCAGGCTCATACTTTCGCGTTTTTCACATACTAGTTGAACAGATCCTGGGTTTTTTCTGGATTGGATCACGTAGTAATGTGGTACCACACTGTGACATTCAAATAGACCTGGTCTTGATAAATATTTTAGAGGATAACGCATGTTAGGTCTGGGTTAGGTCTAGGATTTGCCCTCAGCAGGCTCATACTTTCGCATATTTCTCATACTTCATGGCCAGATTCTGGGCTTTTTCTGGTTTGGATCACGTAGTAATGTGGTACCACACTGAAACAATCGATTAAACCTGGTTTCGATCAATATTTTAGAGGATAACGCAAGTTAAGTCTGGGATAGTTCTGGCATTTGCCCTCATCAGGGTCATACATTCGCATATTTCTCATAGTTGATGGCCAGATCCCTGGCTTTTTCTGGTTTGGATCACGTTGCAAAGTGGTACCATCCTGAAACAGTCAATTAAGCCTGGTTTCGATCAATATTTTATAGGATAACGCATGTTAGGTCTAGGTTAGGCCTGGGATTTTCCCTCATCAGACACATACTTTCGCATTCTCCACATACTTGTTGAACAGATCCTGGGTTTTTTTCTGGTTTGGATCACGTACCAATGTAGTACCACACTAAAACAGTAAACTAAACCTCGATTCGATCAATATTTTAGAGGATAACGCAAGCTTGGTCTGGGGAAGGTCTGGGATTTGCCCTCATCAGGGTCATATTTTCGCATTTTTCACATACTTGTTGAACAGATCCCTGGCTTTTTCTGGTTTGGATCACGTTGTAATGTGGTACCACACAGTAACAGTCCATTAAACCTGGTATCGATCAATATTTTAGAGGATAACGCATGTTATGTCTAGTTTAGGCCGGGGATTTGCCCTCATCAGGGTCATATTTTCGCGTTCTTCACATACTTGTTAAACAGATCCTGGGTATTTTTCTGGTTTGGATCAGGTAGTAATGTGGTACCACACTGAAACAGTCGTTTAAACCTGGTTTCGATCAATATTTTTGAGGATAACGCATGTTATGTCTAGGTTAGGCCTGGGATTTGCCCTCATCAGGGTCATATTTTCGCGTTCTTCACATACTTGTTGAACAGATCCTGGGTTTTTTCTGGTTTGGATCACGTAGTAATGTGGTACCACACTGAAACAGTCCATTAAACCTGGTTTCGATTAATATTTTAGAGAATAACGCATGTTAGGTCTTGGTTAGGTCTGGGATTTGCCCTCATCAGGGTCATACATTCGCATATTTCTAATACTTGATTGCTAGATCCTGGGCTTTTTCTGGATTGGATCACGTAGTAATGTGGTACCACACTGAAACGGTCCATTTAACCTGCGGTCGTTCAATATTTTAGAGGATAACGCAAGTTATGTCTGGGATAGTACTGAGATTTGCCCTCATCAGGCTCATACTTTCGCGTTTTTCACGTACTAGTTGAACAGATCCTGGGTTTTTTCTGGATTGGATCACGTAGTAATGTGGTACCACACTGTGACATTCAAATAGACCTGGTCTTGATAAATATTTTAGAGGATAACGCATGTTAGGTCTGGGTTAGGTCTAGGATTTGCCCTCAGCAGGCTCATACTTTCGCATATTTCTCATACTTCATGGCCAGATTCTGGGCTTTTTCTGGTTTGGATCACGTAGTAATGTGGTACCACACTGAAACAATCGATTAAACCTGGTTTCGATCAATATTTTAGAGGATAACGCAAGTTAAGTCTGGGATAGTTCTGGCATTTGCCCTCATCAGGGTCATACATTCGCATATTTCTCATAGTTGATGGCCAGATCCCTGGCTTTTTCTGGTTTGGATCACGTTGCAAAGTGGTACCATCCTGAAACAGTCAATTAAGCCTGGTTTCGATCAATATTTTATAGGATAACGCATGTTAGGTCTAGGTTAGGCCTGGGATTTTCCCTCATCAGACACATACTTTCGCATTCTCCACATACTTGTTGAACAGATCCTGGGTTTTTTTCTGGTTTGGATCACGTACCAATGTAGTACCACACTGAAACAGTAAACTAAACCTCGATTCGATCAATATTTTAGAGGATAACGCAAGCTTGGTCTGGGGAAGGTCTGGGATTTGCCCTCATCAGGGTCATATTTTCGCATTTTTCACATACTTGTTGAACAGATCCCTGGCTTTTTCTGGTTTGGATCACGTTGTAATGTGGTACCACACTGAAACAGTACATTAAACCTGGTTTCGATCAATATTTTAGAGGATAACGCATGTTAGGTCATGGTTAGGCCTGGGATTTGCCCTCATCAGGGTCATACTTTCGCAGTTTTAATATACATGTTTACCTGATCGATGGTTTTTTCTCCTTTGGATCACGTAGTAAAGTGGTACCACACTGAAACAGTCAATTAAACCTGGTTTCGACCGATATTTTTGAGGATAACGCAAGTTAGGCTGGGATAGGTCTGGGATTTGGCCTCATCAGGGTCATATTTTCGCATTTTTCACATATTTGTTGAACAGATCCCTGGCTTTTTCTGGTTTGGATCACGTAGTAATGTGGTACCACACTGGAACAGTCCATTAAACCTGGTTTCGATCCATATTTTAGAGAATAACGCATGTTAGGTCTTGGTTAGGTCAGGGATTTGCTCTCATCAGGCACGTACTTTCGCATATTTCTCTTACTTGATGGGCAGATTCTGGGCTTTTTCTGCTTTGGATCACGTATTAAAGTGGTACCACACTGAAACAGTAAATTAAACCTTGTTTCGATCAATATTTTAGAGGATAACGCAAGTTAGGTCTGGTATAGGTCTTGGATCTGCCCACATCAGGCTCATACCTTCGCATTTTTCTCATACTTGTTTAACAGATCCTGGGTTATTCTGTTTTGGATCACGTAGTAATGTGGTACCACACTGAAACTGTCCATTGAACCTGGTTTCCATCAATATTTTAGAGGATAACGCAAGTTAGCTCTGGTATAGTTCATGGATCTGCCCACATCAGGCTCAAACCTTCGCATTTTTCTCATACTTGTATAACAGATCCTGGGTTTTTTCTAGATTGGATCACTTAGTAATGTGGTACCTCACTGAAACATTCAATTAAGCCTGGTCTTGATAAATATTTTAGAGGATAACGCATGTTAGGTCTGGGTTAGGTCTAGGATTTGCCCTCAGCAGGCTCATACTTTCGCATATTTCTCTTACTTGATGGCAACTAGATCCTGGGCATTTTCTGGATTGGATCACGTAGTAATGTGGGTACCACACTGAAACAGTCCATTAAACCTCTTTTCGATCAATATTTTACGGGATAACGCAAGTTATGTTTGGGATAGGTCTGGGGATTTGCCCTCATCAGGCTCATACTTTCGCGTTTTTCATATACTTGTTGAACAGATCCTGGCTTTTTTCTGGTTTTGATCACGTAGTCATGTGGTACCACACTGAAGCAGTCCATTAAACCTCTTTTCGATCAATATTTTAGAGGATAACGCATGTTAGGTCTAGGTTAGGCCTGGGATTTGCCCCTATTAGGGTCATACTTTCGCTGTTTTAACATACATGTTGACCTTTTCGAGGGTTTTTTCTGCTTTGGATCACCTAGTAAAGTGGTACCACACTAAAACAGTCAATTAAACCTGGTTTCGATCAATATTTTAGAGGATAACGCAAGTTAGGTCTGGGATAGGTCTGGGATTTGCCCTCATCAGGGTCATACTTTCGCCTTTTTCACATACCTGTTGAACAGATCCCTGGCTTTTTCTAGTTTGGATCACGTAGTAATGTGGTACCACACTGAAGCATTCAATTAAACCTCTTTTCGATCAATATTTTAGAGGATAACGCATGTTAGGTCTAGGTTAGGCCTGGGATTTGCCCCTATTAGGGTCATACTTTCGCAGTTTTAACATACATGTTGACCTTTTCGAGGGTTTTTTCTGCTTTGGATCACCTAGTAAAGTGGTACCACACTAAAACAGTCAATTAAACCTGGTTTCGATCAATATTTTTGAGGATAACGCATGTTAGGTCTTGGTTAGGCCTGGGATTTGCCCTCATCAGGGTAGTACTTTCGCAGTCTTAATATACATGTTTACCTGATCGAGGGTTTTTTCTGCTTTGGATCACGTAGTAAAGTGGTACCACACTGAAACAGTCCGTTAAACCTGGTTTCGATCAATATTTTAGAGGATTAACGCATGTTAGGTCTGGAATAGTTCTGGGATTTGCCTCATCAGGCTCATACTTTCGCATATTTCTCATACTTGATGGTCAGATTCTGGGCTTTTTCCGGTTTCGATCACGTTGTAAAGTGGTACCACACTGAAACAGTCAATTAAACATAGTTTCGATCAACATTTTTGTGGATACCGCATATTAGGTCTGGGATAGGTCTGGGATTTGGCCCCATCAGGGTCATATTTTCGAATTTTTCACATATTTGTTGAACAGATCCCTGGTTTTTTCTGGTTTGGATCACGTAGTAATGTGGTACCACACTGAAACAGTCCATTAAACCTGGTTTCGATCAATATTTTAGAGGTTAACGCATGATAGGTCTGGGATAGTTCTGGGATTTGCCCTCATCAGGCTCATACTTTCGCATATTTCTCATACTTGATGGCTAGATCCTGGGCTTTTTCTGGATTGGATCACGTAGTAATGTTGTACCACACTGAAACAGTCGACTAAACCTGTTTTCGATCAATATTTTTGAGGGTAACGCATGTTAGGTCAAGGTTAGGCCAAGGATTTGCTCCCATCAGGCTCGTACTTACGCATATTTCTCATACTTGATGACCAAATTCTGGGCTTTTTCTGGTTTCGATCCCGTAGTAGTGTGGTACCACACAGAAAGAGTCCATTAAACCTGGTTTCGATCAATATTTTAGAGAATAACGCATGTTATGTCTAGGTTAGTCCTGTGATTTGCCCTCATCAGGGTCATATTTTCGCGTTATCACATACTTGTTGTACAGATCCTGGGTATTTTTCTCGTTTTGATCAGGTAGTAATGTGGTACCGCACTGAAACAGTCCATTAAACCTGGTTTCGTTCAATATTTTTGAGGATAACTCATGTTAGGTCTAGGTTAGGTCTGGGATTTGCTCTCATCAGGCTCGTACTTTCGCATATTTCTCATTCTTGATGGCCAGATTCCGGGCTTCTTCTGGTTTGGATCACGTTGCTAAGTGGTACCACACTGAATCAGTCCATTAAACTGGTTTCGATCAATATTTTAGAGGATAACGCATGTTAGGTCTTGGTTAGGTCTGGGATTTGCTCTCATCAGGCTCGTACTTTCGCATATTTCTCATAGTTGATGGTCAGATTCTTGGTTTTTCTGGTTTGGATCACGTAGTAATGTGGTTCCTCTCTGAAACAGTCCATTAAACTGGTTTCGATCAATATTTTAGAGAATAACGCATGTTATGTCTAGGTTAGTCCTGGGATTTGCCCTCATGAGGGTCATACTTTCGCAGTTTTAACATACATACTGACCTGATCGAGGGTTTTTTCTACTTTCGATCACGTAATAAAGTGGTACCACACTGCAACAGTCAATTAAACCTGGTTTTGATCAATATTTTAGAGAATAACGCATGTTAGGTCTTGGTTAGGTCTGGGATTTGCTCTCATCAGGGTCATACTTTCGCGTTTTTCACATTCTTGTTGAACAGATCCCTGACTTATTCTGGTTTGGCTCACGTACTAATGTGGTACCACACTGAAACAGTTCATTAAACCTGGTTTCGATCAATATTTTAGAGGATAACGCTAGTTATGTCTGGGATAGGTTAGGGATTTGCCCTCGTCAGGCTCATACTTTCGCATTCTTCACATACTTGTTGACCGGATCCTGGGTTTTTTCTGGTTTGGATCACGTATTAATGTGGTACCACACTGAAACATTCAATTAAACCTGGTCTTGATAATTATTTTAGAGGATAACGCATGTTAGGTCTGGGTTAGGTCTAGGATTTGCCTTCATCAGACTCATACTTTCGCATATTTCTCATACTTCATGGCTAGATCCTGGGCTATTTCTGGATTGGATCACGTAGTAATGTGGTACCACACTGAAACAGTCAATTAAACCTGGTTTCGATCAATATTTTAGAGGATAACGCAATTTAGGTCTGGGATAGGTCTGGGATTTGCCCACATCAGGCTCATACTTTCGCATATTTCTCATACTTCATGGCTAGATCCTGAGCTTTTTCTGGATTGAATCGCGTAGTAATATGGTACCACACTGAAACAGTCAACAAAACCTGGTTTCGATCAATATTTTAGAGGATAACGCATGTTATGTCCAGGTTAGGCCTGGGATTTGCCCTCATCCGGGTCATACTTTCGCAGTTTTAATATACATGTTGTCCAGATCGAGGGTTTTTTCTGCTTTGGATCACGTAGTTATGTGGTACCACACTGAAACAGTCAATTAAACCAGGTTTCGATCAACATTTTAGAGGATAACGCAAGTTATGATTGGGATAGGTCTCGGGATTTGCCCTCATGAGGCTCATACTTTCGCGTTTTTCATATACTTGTTGAACAGATCCTGGCTTTTTTCTGGTTTGGATCACGGTGTCATGTGGTACCACACTGAAACAGTCCATTAAACCTCTCTTCGATCAATATTTTAGAGGATAACGCATGTTAGGTCTTGGTTAGGCCTGGGATTTGCCCCTATTAGGGTCATACTTTCGCAGTTTTAACATACATGTTGACCTGTTCAAGGGTTTTTTCTGCTTTGGATCACCTAGTAAGGTGGTACCACACTAAAACAGTCCATTAAACCTGGTTTCGATCAATATTTTAGAGGATAACGCAAGTTAGGTCTGGGATAGGTCTGGGATTTGCCCTCATCAGGCTCATACTTTCGCGTTTTTCACATACTTGTTGAACAGATCCTGGTTTTTTTCTGGTTTGGATCATGTAGTAGTGTGGTACCACACTGAGACATTCAAATAAACCTGGTCTTGATAAATATTTTAGAGGATAACGCATGTTAGGTCTGGGTTAGGTCTAGGATTAGCCCTCAGCAGGCTCATACTTTCGCCTATTTCACATACTTCATGGTCAGATTCTGGGGTTTTTCTGGTTTGGATCACGTAGTAATGTGGTACCACACTGAAGCAGTCGATTAAACCTGGTTTCGATCAATTTCATAGAGGATAACGCAAGTTAGGTCTAGGTTAGGCCTGGGATTTGCCCTAATCAGTGTCATACTTTCGCAGTTTTAACATACATGTTGACATGATCGAGGGTTTTTTCTATTATCGATCACGTAGTAAAGTGGTACCACACTGCAACCGTCAATTAAACCTGGTTTCGATCAATATTTTTGAGGATAACGCATGTTAGGGCTTGGTTAGGCCTGGGATTTGCCCTCATCAGGGTAATACTTTCGCAGTTTTAATATACATGTTTACCTGATCGAGGCTTTTTTCTGCTTTGGATCACGTAGTAAAGTGGTACCACACTGAAACAGTCAATTAAACCTGGTTTGGATCAATATTTTTGAGGATAACGCAAGTTAGGTCAGGATATGTCTGGGATTTGGCCTCATCAGGGTCATATTTTCGCATTTTTCACATATTTGTTGAACAGATCCCTGGCATTTTCTGGTTTGGATCACGTAGTAATGTGGTACCACACTGGAACAGTCCATTAAACCTGGTTTCGATCCATATTTTAGAGAATAACGCATGTTAGGTCTTAGTTAGGTCAGGGATATGCTCTCATCAGGCTCGTACTTTCGTATGTTTCTCATACTTGATGGTCAGATTCTGGGCTTTTTCCGGTTTCGATCACGTTGTAAAGTGGTACCACACTGAAACAGTCAATTAAACCTGGTTTCGATCAATATTTTTGAGGATAACGCAAGTTAGGTCTGGGATAGGTCTGGAATTTGGCCCCATCAGGTTCATATTTTCGAATTTTTCACATTTTTGTTGAACAGATCCCTGGACTTTTCTGGTTTGGATCACGTAGTAATGTGGTACCACACTGAAACAGTCCATTAAACCTGGTTTCGATCAATATTTTAGAGGTTAACGCATGTTAGGTCTGGGATAGTTCTGGGATTTGCCCTCATCAGGCTCATACTTTCGCATATTTCTCATACTTGATGGCTAGATCCTGGGCTTTTTCTGGATTGGATAACGTATTAATGTGGTACCACACTGAAACAGTCGATTAAACCTGGTTTCGATCAATATTTTTGAGGGTGACGCATGTTAGGTCTAGGTTAGGCCTGGGATTTTCCCTCATCAGATACATACTTTCGCATTCTCTACATACTTGTTGTACAGATCCTGCGTTTTTTTCTGGTTAGGATCACGTAGTAATGTGGTACCACACTGAAACAGACGATCAAACCTGGTTTCGATCAATATCTTTGAGGGAAACGCATGTTAGGTCTAGGTTAGTCCTGGGATTTTCCCACATCGGACACATACTATCGCATTCTTCACATACTTCTTGTACGGATCCTGTGTCTTTTCTGGTTTGAATCACGTAGTAATGTGGTACCACACTGAAACAATCCATTAAACCTTGTCTCGATCAATATATTAGAGGATAAAGCATGTTATGTCTAGGTTAGGCCTGGGATTTGCCCTCATCAGGGTCATATTTTCGCGTTCTTCACATACCTGTTGAACAGATCCTGGGTTTTTTCTGGTTTGGATCACGTAGTAATGTGGTACCACACTGAAACAATCGATTAAACCTGGTTTCGATCAATATTTTAGAGGATAACACAAGTTAAGTCTGGGATAGTTCTGGCATTTGCCCTCATCAGGGTCATACATTCGCATATTTCTCATAGTTGATGGCCAGATCCCTGGCTTTTTCTGATTTGGATCACGTTGTAAAGTGGTACCACACTGAAACAGTCAATTAAGCCTGGTTTCGATCAATATTTTATAGGATAACGCATGTTAGGTCTTGGTTGGGCCTACGATTTTCCCTCATCAGACACATACATTCGCATTCTCCACATACTTGTTCAACGGATCCTGGGTTTTTTCTGGTTTGCATCACGTAGTAATGCGGTACCACACTGAAGCAGTCCATTAAACCTAGTTTCGATCAATATTTAAGAGGATAACGCATGTTAGGTCTAGGATAGGTCTGGGATTTGCCCTCATCAGGGTCATATTTTCGCATTTTTCACATACTTGTTGTACAGATCCCTGGCTTTTTCTGGTTTGGATCACGTAGAAATGTGGAACCACACTGAAACAGTCCATTAAACCTGGTTTCGATCAATATTTAAGAGGATAACGCATGTTAGGTCTGAGATAGGTCTGGGATTTGCCTTCATCAGGCTCATAGTTTCGCGTTTTTCACATACTTGTTGAATAGATTCTGGGTTTTTTCTGGTTTGGATCACGTAGTAATGTGGTACAACACTGCAACAGTCCATTAAACCTGGTTTCGATCAATATTTTAGAGGATAACGCATGTTATGTCTAGTTTAGGCCGGGGAATTGCCCTCATCAGGGTCATATTTTCGCGTTCTTCACATACTTGTTAAACAGATCCTGGGTATTTTTCTGGTTTGGATAACGTAGTAATGTGGTACAACACTGAAACAGTCCATTAAACCTGGTTTCGATCATTATTTAAGAGAATGACGCAAGTTAGGTCTGGGTTAGGTCTAGGATTTGCCCTCAGCAGGCTCATACTTTCGCACATTTCTCATACTTCATGGCCAGATTCTGGGCTTTTTCAGGTTTGGAACACGTAGTAATGTGGTACCACACTGAAACAGTCGATTAAATCTGGTTCCGATCAATACTTTAGAGGATAATGCAAGTTATGTCTGGGATAGGACTGGGATTTGCCCTCATCAGGCTCATACTTTCGCGTTTTTCACATACATGTTGGACAGATCCTGGGTTTTTTCTGGTTTGGATAACGTAGTAATGTGGTACAACATTGAAACAGTCCATTAAACCTGGTTTCGATCATTATTTAAGAGAATAACGCAAGTTAGGTCTGGGTTAGGTCTAGGATTTGCCCTCAGCAGGCTCATACTTTCGCATATTTCTCATACTTCATGGCCAGATTCTGGGCTTTTTCAGGTTTGGATCACGTAGTAATGTGGTACCCCACTGAAACAGTCCATTAAGCATGGTTTCGATCAATATTTTATAGGATAACGCATGTTAGGTCTAGGTTGGGGCCTGGGATTTTCCCTCATCAGACACATACTTTCGCATTCTCCCCATACTTGTTGAACAGATCCTGGGTTTTTTTCTGGTTTGGATCACGTACCAATGTAGTACCACACTGAAACAGTAAACTAAACCTCGATTCGATCAATATTTTAGAGGATAACGCAAGCTTGGTCTGGGGAAGGTCTGGGATTTGCCCTCATCAGGGTCATATTTTCGCATTTTTCACATACTTGTTGAACAGATCCCTGGCTTTTTCTGGTTTGGATCACGTTGTAATGTGGTACCACACTGAAACAGTACATTAAACCTGGTTTCGATCAATATTTTAGAGGATAACGCATGTTAGGTCATGGTTAGGCCTGGGATTTGCCCTCATCAGGGTCATACTTTCGCAGTTTTAATATACATGTTTACCTGATCGATGGTTTTTTCTGCTTTGGATCACGTAGTAAAGTGGTACCACACTGAAGCAGTCAATTAAACCTGGTTTCGACCGATATTTTTGAGGATAACGCAAGTTAGGCTGGGATAGGTCTGGGATTTGGCCTCATCAGGGTCATATTTTCGCATTTTTCACATATTTGTTGAACAGATCCCTGGCTTTTTCTGGTTTGGATCACGTAGTAATGTGGTACCACACTGGAACAGTCCATTAAACCTGGTTTCGATCCATATTTTAGAGAATAACGCATGTTAGGTCTTGGTTAGGTCAGGGATTTGCTCTCATCAGGCTCGTACTTTCGCATATTTCTCTTACTTGATGGCCAGATTCTGGGCTTTTTCTGCTTTGGATCACGTATTAAAGTGGTACCACACTGAAACAGTAAATTAAACCTGGTTTCGATCAATATTTTAGAAGATAACGCAAGTTAGGTCTGGTACCGCGGGGGTGGGGGCGGTCCCGGGCGGGCAGGAACCTGCTTGGGGCGATTTGAAGCGCCAGGCCCGGCAGTCCGTGTTGCTCGCGTGGCAGGAGCGGCTGGCTCTGCCAACCGCGGGGCACCGGACTGTCGGGGCTGTTCGGCCACTCCTGAAGGAGTGGCTGGACAGAGGCCATGGCAGCCTCACCTACCGGCTGGCACAGGTATTTTCCGGGCATGGCAGCTTCGGAAGATACCTGTGCCGGATAGGGAAGGAGCCGACGGCGCGTTGCTGCCACTGCGACGCTGAGCAGGACACGGCGGATCATACCCTGGAGGTATGCCCCGCGTGGGAGGGGGAGCGCCGTGTCCTGGTCGGCGTCGTCGGGCGGGATGTCTCGCTGCCGGGCGTGGTGCGCGCCATGCTCGACAGCGAGGAGAAGTGGAGGGCCGTGGCCTCCTTCTGCGAGAACGTAATGTTGCAGAAGGAGGCCGCGGGGAGGGAGCGCGAGATTCAGCGGCGCGCTGAAGCTCGCGCTCGTGCGGTGGCCCGAGGTCGTCGCCCGGTCGCGAGGCGTCGCGGGCGGCCGCCTCGGCGTGGCGGATGACCTAGGCTGGGAGGGGGGTCCTGAGTGGACCCTCCTCCCGCCAGGCGGCGCCGGGTCGGACCGGTTGGGGGTAGGAGTGCCTCCCACTACCGGTCCGACGCAAGGGGAGGCACCCTCGGCGGTCTGGTGCGGCCATGAACGCCCGGCCGCCGAGGGGTGGAAACGGGGTCGCGGGCGGTTGCGAGTTGGGGCTCGCAGCCGCCACTAAACGCGGCCCCGGGACGGATAGCGGCGGGATGGAGTGGCCCCGTCCCGCCGCTATGAGGCAGTGAGTCTACTGGGGGGACCGATTGTCCCCCCGGGGGATGGGCGCGAAAGCGCGGGCACGGGGAGGATACCGGAAGAATGCTTCGAGCGATTCCCGGTATCCTCCCAAAGCGTGCCGAAGGGTCACCGTGGGGTTTTTAGTGGGTAGGTCCCGCGCCTGTCGTTGTACGGGCGCGGGGAATCCCACACACCCCTCCCACCTCTCCCCAAGGAGGTGGGAGGGAGTCTTTCGAAGATTTTCCCCACGAGAAAAAAAAAAAAAAAAAAAAAAAAAAAAAAGTTAGGTCTGGTATAGGTCTTGGATCTGCCCACATCAGGCTCATACCTTCGCATTTTTCTCATACTTGTTTAACAGATCCTGGGTTATTCTGTTTTGGATCACGTAGTAATGTGGTACCACACTGAAACTGTCCATTGAACCTGGTTTCCATCAATATTTTAGAGGATAACGCAAGTTAGCTCTGGTATAGTTCATGGATCTGCCCACATAAGGCTCAAACCTTCGCATTTTTCTCATACTTGTATAACAGATCCTGGGTTTTTTCTAGATTGGATCACTTAGTAATGTGGTACCTCACTGAAACATTCAATTAAACCTGGTCTTGATAAATATTTTAGAGGATAACGCATGTTAGGCCTGGGTTAGGTCTAGGATTTGCCCTCAGCGGGCTCATACTTTCGCATATTTCTCTTACTTGATGGCAACTAGATCCTGGGCATTTTCTGGATTGGATCACGTAGTAATGTGGGTACCACACTGAAACAGTCCATTAAACCTCTTTTCGATCAATATTTTACAGGATTACGCAAGTTATGTTTGGAATAGGTCCGGGGATTTGCCCTCATCAGGCTCATTCTTTCGCGTTTTTCATATACTTGTTGAACAGATCCCGGCTTTTTTCTGGTTTGGATCACGTAGTCATGTGGTACCACACTGAAACAGTCCATTAAACCTATTTTCGATCAATATTTAAGAGGATAACGCATGTTAGGTCTAGGTTAGGCCTGGGATTTGCCCCTATTAGGGTCATACTTTCGCAGTTTTAACATACATGTTGACCTGTTCGAGGGTTGTTTCTGCTTTGGATCACCTAGTAAAGTGGTACCACACTAAAACAGTCAATTAAACCTGGTTTCGATCAATATTTTAGAGCATAACGCAAGTTATGTTTGGGATAGGTCTGGGGATTTGCCCTCATCAGGCTCATACTTTCGCGTTTTTCATATACTTGTTGAACAGATCCTGGCTTTTTTCTGGTTTTGATCACGTAGTCATGTGGTACCACACTGAAGCAGTCCATTAAACCTCTTTTCGATCAATATTTTAGAGGATAACGCATGTTAGGTCTAGGTTAGGCCTGGGATTTGCCCCTATTAGGGTCATACTTTCGCAGTTTTAACATACATGTTGACCTTTTCGAGGGTTTTTTCTGCTTTGGATCACCTAGTAAAGTGGTACCACACTAAAACAGTCAATTAAACCTGGTTTCGATCAATATTTTAGAGGATAACGCAAGTTAGGTCTGGGATAGGTCTGGGATTTGCCCTCATCAGGATCATACTTTCGCATTTTTCACATACCTGTTGAACAGATCCCTGGCTTTTTCTAGTTTGGATCACGTAGTAATGTGGTACCACACTGAAGCATTCAATTAAACCTCTTTTCGATCAATATTTTAGAGGATAACGCACGTTAGGTCTAGGTTAGGCCTGGGATTTGCCCCTATTAGGGTCATACTTTCGCAGTTTTAACATACATGTTGACCTTTTCGAGGGTTTTTTCTGCTTTGGATCACCTAGTAAAGTGGTACCACACTAAAACAGTCAATTAAACCTGGTTTCGATCAATATCATAGAGGATAACGCAAGTTAGGTCTAGGTTAGGCCTGGGATTTGCCCTAATCAGGGTCATACTTTCGCAGTTTTAACATACATGTTGACCTGATCGAGGGTTTTTTCTACTTTCGATCACGCAGTAAAGTGGTACCACACCGCAACAGTCAATTAAACCTGGTTTCGATCAATATTTTTGAGGATAACGCATGTTAGGTCTTGGTTAGGCCTGGGATTTGCCCTCATCAGGGTAGTACTTTCGCAGTCTTAATATACATGTTTACCTGATCGAGGGTTTTTTCTGCTTTGGATCACGTAGTAAAGTGGTACCACACTGAAACAGTCCTTTAAACCTGGTTTCGATCAATATTTTAGAGGTTAACGCATGTTAGGTCTGGAATAGTTCTGGGATTTGCCTCATCAGGCTCATACTTTCGCATATTTCTCATACTTGATGGCTAGATCCTGGGCTTTTTCTGGATTGGATCACGTAGTAATGATGTACCACACTGAAACAGTCCATTAAACATGGTTTCGATCAATATTTTAGAGGTTAACGCATGTTAGGTCTGGGATAGTTCTGGGATTTGCTCTCATCAGGCTCGTACTTTCGTATGTTTCTCATACTTGATGGTCAGATTCTGGGCTTTTTCCGGTTTCGATCACGTTGTAAAGTGGTACCACACTGAAACAGTCAATTAAACATGGTTTCGATCAACATTTTTGAGGATACCGCATATTAGGTCTGGGATAGGTCTGGGATTTGGCCCCATCAGGGTCATATTTTCGAATTTCTCACATATTTGTTGAACAGATCCCTGGTTTTTTCTGGTTTGGATCACATAGTAATGTGGTACCACACTGAAACAGTCCATTAAACCTGGTTTCGATCAATATTTTAGAGGTTAACGCATGATAGGTCTGGGATAGTTCTGGGATTTGCCCTCATCAGGCTCATACTTTCGCATATTTCTCATACTTGATGGCTAGATCCTGGGCTTTTTCTGGATTGGATCACGTAGTAATGTTGTACCACACTGAAACAGTCCATTAAACCTGGTTTCGATCAATATTTTAGAGGATAACGCATGTTATGTGTGGGATAGGTCAGGGATTCGCCCGCGACAGGCTCATACTTTCGCATTCTTCACATACTTGTTGTACAGATCCTAGGTTTTTTTCTGGTTTGGATCACGTAGTAATGTGGTACCACACTGAAACAGTCGATTAAACCTGTTTTCGATCAATATTTTTGAGGGTAACGCATGTTAGGTCAAGGATAGGCCAAGGATTTGCTCCCATCAGGCTCGTACTTACGCATATTTCTCATACTTGATGACCAAATTCTGGGCTTTTTCTGGTTTCGATCCCGTAGTAGTGTGGTACCACACTGAAAGAGTCCATTAAACCTGGTTTCGATCAATATTTTAGAGAATAACGCATGTTATGTCTAGGTTAGTCCTGTGATTTGCCCTCATCAGGGTCATATTTTCGCGTTCTTCACATACTTGTTGTACAGATCCTGGGTATTTTTCTCGTTTTGATCAGGTAGTAATGTGGTACCACACTGAAACAGTCCATTAAACCTGGTTTCGTTCAATATTTTTGAGGATAACTCATGTTAGGTCTAGGTTAGGTCTGGGATTTGCTCTCATCAGGCTCGTACTTTCGCATATTTCTCATTCTTGATGGCCAGATTCCGGGCTTCTTCTGGTTTGGATCACGTTGCAAAGTGGTACCACACTGAATCAGTCCATTAAACTGGTTTCGATCAATATTTTAGAGGATAACGCATGTTAGGTCTTGGTTAGGTCTGGGATTTGCTCTCATCAGGCTCGTACTTTCGCATATTTCTCATAGTTGATGGCCAGATTCTTGGTTTTTCTGGTTTGGATCACGTAGTAATGTGGTTCCACTCTGAAACAGTCCATTAAACTGGTTTCGATCAATATTTTAGAGAATAACGCATGTTATGTCTAGGTTAGTCCTGGGATTTGCCCTCATGAGGGTCATACTTTCGCAGTTTTAACATACATACTGACCTGATCGAGGGTTTTTTCTACTTTCGATCACGTAATAAAGTGGTACCACACTGCAACAGTCAATTAAACCTGGTTTCGATCAATATTTTTGAGGATAAAGCATGTTAGGTCTTGGTTAGGCCTGGGATTTGCCCTCATCAGGGTCATACTTTCGCATATTTCTCATACTTCATGGCCAGATTCTGGGCTTTTTCTGGTTTGGATCACGTAGTAATGTGGTACCACACTGAAACAGTCCATTAAACCTGGTTTCGATCAATATTTTAGAGGATAACGCTAGTTATGTCTGGGATAGGTTAGGGATTTGCCCTCGTCAGGCTCATACTTTCGCATTCCTCACATACTTGTTGTACAGATCCTGGGTTTTTTCTGGATTGGATCACGTAGTAATGTGGTACCTCACTGAAACGGCCCATTTAACCTGGGGTCGTTCAATATTTTAGAGAATAACGCATGTTACGTCTTGGTTAGGTCAGGGATTTGCTCTCATCAGGCTCGTACTTTCGCATTCTTCACATACTCGTTGTACTGATCCTGGGTTTCTTTCTGGTTTGGATCAAGTAGTAATGTGGTACCCCACTGAAACAGTCCATTAAACCTGGTTTTGATCAATATTTTAGAGAATAACGCATGTTAGGTCTTGGTTAGGTCTGGGATTTGCTCTCATCAGGGTCATACTTTCGCGTTTTTCACATTCTTGTTGAACAGATCCCTGACTTATTCTGGTTTGGCTCACGTACTAATGTGGTACCACACTGAAACAGTTCATTAAACCTGGTTTCGATCAATATTTTAGAGGACAACGCATGTTAGGAGTGGGATATGTCAGGGATTTGCCCTCATCAGGCTCATTGTTTCGCGTTTTTCACATACATGTTGAACAGATCCTGGGTTTTTTCTGGTTTGGATCACGTAGTAATGTGGTACAACACTGAAACAGTCCATTAAACCTGGTTTCGATCAATATTTAAGAGAATAACGCATGTTAGGTCTTGGTTAGGTCTGGGATTTGCTCTCATCAGGGTCATACTTTCGCGTTTTTCACATTCTTGTTGAACAGATTCCTGGCCTTTTCTGGTTTGGAACACGTAGTAATGTGGTACCACACTGAAACAGTCGATTAAACCTGGTTTCGATCAATATTTTTGAGGGTAACGCATGTTAGGTCTAGGTTAGGCCTGGGATTTTCCCTCATCAGATACATACTTTCGCATTCTCTACATACTTGTTGTACAGATCCTGCGTTTTTTTCTGGTTTGGATCACGTAGTAATGTGGTACCACACTGAAACAGACGATCAAACCTGGTTTCGATCAATATTTTAGAGAATAACGCATGTTAGGTCTTGGTTAGGTCTGGGATTTGCCCTCATCAGGGTCATACATTCGCATATTTCTAATACTTGATTGCTAGATCCTGGGCTTTTTCTGGATTGGATCACGTAGTAATGTGGTACCACACTGAAACGGTCCATTTAACCTGGGGTCGTTCAATATTTTAGAGGATAACGCAGGTTATGTCTGGGATAGTACTGAGATTTGCCCTCATCAGGCTCATACTTTCGCGTTTTTCACATACTTGTTGAACAGATCCTGGGTTTTTTCTGGATTGGATCACGTAGTAATGTGGTACCACACTGTGACATTCAAATAGACCTGGTCTTGATAAATATTTTAGAGGATAACGCATGTTAGGTCTGGGTTAGGTCTAGGATTTGCCCTCATCAGGGTCATACATTCGCATATTTCTCATAGTTGATGGCCAGATCCCTGGCTTTTTCTGGTTTGGATCACGTTGCAAAGTGGTACCATCCTGAAACAGTCAATTAAGCCTGGTTTCGATCAATATTTTATAGGATAACGCATGTTAGGTCTAGGTTAGGCCTGGGATTTTCCCTCATCAGACACATACTTTCGCATTCTCCACATACTTGTTGAACAGATCCTGGGTTTTTCTCTGGTTTGGATCACGTACCAATGTAGTACCACACTAAAACAGTAAACTAAACCTCGATTCGATCAATATTTAAGAGGATAACGCATGTTAGGTCTAGGATAGGTCTGGGATTTGCCCTCATCAGGGTCATATTTTCGCATTTTTCACATACTTGTTGTACAGATCCCTGGCTTTTTCTGGTTTGGATCACGTAGAAATGTGGTACCACACTGAAACAGTCCATTAAACCTGGTTTCGATCAATATTTAAGAGGATAACGCATGTTAGGTCTGAGATAGGTCTGGGATTTGCCCTCATCAGGCTCATAGTTTCGCGTTTTTCACATACTTGTTGAACAGATTCTGGGTTTTTTCTGGTTTGGATCACGTAGTAATGTGGTACAACACTGCAACAGTCCATTAAACCTGGTTTCGATCAATATTTTAGAGAATAACGCATGTTAGGTCTTGGTTAGGTCTGGGATTTGCTCTCATCAGGCTCGTACTTTCGCATATTTCTCATAGTTGATGGCCAGATTCTGGGCTTTTTCTGGTTTGGATCAGGTAGTAATGTGCTACCGCATTGAAAGAGTCGATTAAACCTGGTTTCGATCAATATTTTTGAGGATAACGCATGGTAGGTCTAGGTTAGGCCTGGGATTTTCCTTCATCAGACTCATACCTTCGCATTCTTTACATACTTGTTGCACGGATCCTGGGTTTTTTCTGGTTTGGATCACGTAGTAATGTGGTACCACACAGAAACAGTCCATTAACCCTGGTTTCGATCAATATTTTAGAGAATAACGCTTGTTAGGTCTTGGTTAGGTCTTGGTTAGGTCTGGGATTTGCTCTCATCAGGCTCGTACTTTCACATATTTCTCATAGTTGATGGCCAGATTCCGGGCTTTTTCTGGTCTGGATCACGTAGTAATGTGGTACCACACTGGAACAGTCCATTAAACCTGGCTTCGATCCATATTTTAGAGAATAACGCATGTTACGTCTTGGTTAGGTCAGGGATTTGCTCTCATCAGGCTCGTACTTTCGCATTCTTCACATACTCGTTGTACAGATCCTGGGTTTCTTTCTGGTTTGGATCAAGTAGTAATGTGGTACCCCACTGAAACAGTCCATTAAACCTGGTTTTGATCAATATTTTAGAGAATAACGCATGTTAGGTCTTGGTTAGGTCTGGGATTTGCTCTCATCAGGGTCATACTTTCGCGTTTTTCACATTCTTGTTGAACAGATCCCTGACTTATTCTGGTTTGGCTCAGGTACTAATGTGGTACCACACTGAAACAGTTCATTAAACCTGGTTTCGATCAATATTTTAGAGGACAACGCATGTTAGGAGTGGGATATGTCAGGGATTTGCCCTCATCAGGCTCATTGTTTCGCGTTTTTCACATACATGTTGAACAGATCCTGGGTTTTTTCTGGTTTGGATCACGTAGTAATGTGGTACAACACTGAAACAGTCCATTAAACCTGGTTTCGATCAATATTTAAGAGAATAACGCATGTTAGGTCTTGGTTAGTCCTGGGATTTGCCCTCATGAGGGTCATACTTTCGCGTTTTTCACATTCTTGTTGAACAGATTCCTGGCCTTTTCTGGTTTGGAACACGTAGTAATGTGGTACCACACTGAAACAGTCGATTAAATCTGGTTCCGATCAATACTTTAGAGGATAATGCAAGTTATGTCTGGGATAGGCCTGGGATTTGCCCTCATCAGGGTCATACTTTCGCAGTTTTAACATACATGTTGACCTGATCGAGGGTTTTTTCTACTTTCGATCACGCAGTAAAGTGGTACCACACTGCAACAGTCAATTAAACCTGGTTTCGATCAATATTTTTGAGGATAACGCATGTTAGGTCTTGGTTAGGCCTGGGATTTGCCCTCATCAGGGTAGTACTTTCGCAGTCTTAATATACATGTTTACCTGATCGAGGGTTTTTTCTGCTTTGGATCACGTAGTAAAGTGGTACCACACTGAAACAGTCCGTTAAACCTGGTTTCGATCAATATTTTAGAGGTTAACGCATGTTAGGTCTGGAATAGTTCTGGGATTTGCCTCATCAGGCTCATACTTTCGCATATTTCTCATACTTGATGGCTAGATCCTGGGCTTTTTCTGGATTGGATCACGTAGTAATGACGTACCACACTGAAACAGTCCATTAAACATGGTTTCGATCAATATTTTAGAGGTTAACGCATGTTAGGTCTGGGATAGTTCTGGGATTTGCTCTCATCAGGCTCGTACTTTCGTATGTTTCTCATACTAGATGGTCAGATTCTGGGCTTTTTCCGGTTTCGATCACGTTGTAAAGTGGTACCACACTGAAACAGTCAATTAAACATGGTTTCGATCAACATTTTTGAGGATACCGCATATTAGGTCTGGGATAGGTCTGGGATTTGGCCCCATCAGGGTCATATTTTCGAATTTTTCACATATTTGTTGAACAGATCCCTGGTTTTTTCTGGTTTGGATCACGTAGTAATGTGGTACCACACGGAAACAGTCCATTAAACCTGGTTTCGATCCATATTTTAGAGAATAACGCATGTTAGGTCTTGGTTAGGTCAGGGATTTGCTCTCATCAGGCTCGTACTTTCGCATATTTCTCTTACTTGATGGCCAGATTCTGGGCTTTTTCTGCTTTGGATCACGTATTAAAGTGGTACCACACTGAAACAGTAAATTAAACCTGGTTTCGATCAATATTTTAGAGGATAACGCAAGTTAGGTCTGGTATAGGTCTTGGATCTGCCCACATCAGGCTCATACCTTCGCATTTTTCTCATACTTGTTTAACAGATCCTGGGTTATTCTGTTTTGGATCACGTAGTAATGTGGTACCACACTGAAACTGTCCATTGAACCTGGTTTCCATCAATATTTTAGAGGATAACGCAAGTTAGCTCTGGTATAGTTCATGGATCTGCCCACATCAGGCTCAAACCTTCGCATTTTTCTCATACTTGTATAACAGATCCTGGGTTTATTCTAGATTGGATCACTTAGTAATGTGGTACCTCACTGAAACATTCAATTAAACCTGGTCTTGATAAATATTTTAGAGGATAACGCATGTTAGGTCTGGGTTAGGTCTAGGATTTGCCCTCAGCAGGCTCATACTTTCGCATATTTCTCTTACTTGATGGCAACTAGATCCTGGGCATTTTCTGGATTGGATCACGTAGTAATGTGGGTACCACACTGAAACAGTCCATTAAACCTCTTTTCGATCAATATTTTACAGGATTACGCAAGTTATGTTTGGAATAGGTCCGGGGATTTGCCCTCATCAGGCTCATTCTTTCGCGTTTTTCATATACTTGTTGAACAGATCCCGGCTTTTTTCTGGTTTGGATCACGTAGTCATGTGGTACCACACTGAAACAGTCCATTAAACCTATTTTCGATCAATATTTAAGAGGATAACGCATGTTAGGTCTAGGTTAGGCCTGGGATTTGCCCCTATTAGGGTCATACTTTCGCAGTTTTAACATACATGTTGACCTGTTCGAGGGTTTTTTCTGCTTTGGATCACCTAGTAAAGTGGTACCACACTAAAACAGTCAATTAAACCTGGTTTCGATCAATATTTTAGAGGATAACGCAAGTTAGGTCTGGGATAGGTCTGGGATTTGCCCTCACCAGGGTCATACTTTCGCATTTTTCACATACCTGTTGAACAGATCCCTGGCTTTTTCTAGTTTGGATCACGTAGTAATGTGGTACCACACTGAAGCATTCAATTAAACCTCTTTTCGATCAATATTTTAGAGGATAACGCATGTTAGGTCTAGGTTAGGCCTGGGATTTGCCCCTATTAGGGTCATACTTTCGCAGTTTTAACATACATGTTGACCTTTTCGAGGGTTTTTTCTGCTTTGGATCACCTAGTAAAGTGGTACCACACTAAAACAGTCAATTAAACCTGGTTTCGATCAATATCATAGAGGATAACGCAAGTTAGGTCTAGGTTAGGCCTGGGATTTGCCCTAATCAGGGTCATACTTTCGCAGTTTTAACATTCATGTTGACCTGATCGAGGGTTTTTTCTACTTTCGATCACGCAGTAAAGTGGTACCACACTGCAACAGTCAATTAAACCTGGTTTCGATCAATATTTTTGAGGATAACGCATGTTAGGTCTTGGTTAGGCCTGGGATTTGCCCTCATCAGGGTAGTACTTTCGCAGTCTTAATATACATGTTTACCTGATCGAGGGTTTTTTCTGCTTTGGATCACGTAGTAAAGTGGTACCACACTGAAACAGTCCGTTAAACCTGGTTTCGATCAATATTTTAGAGGTTAACGCATGTTAGGTCTGGAATAGTTCTGGGATTTGCCTCATCAGGCTCATACTTTCGCATATTTCTCATACTTGATGGCTAGATCGTGGGCTTTTTCTGGATTGGATCACGTAGTAATGATGTACCACACTGAAACAGTCCATTAAACATGGTTTCGATCAATATTTTAGAGGTTAACGCATGTTAGGTCTGGGATAGTTCTGGGATTTGCTCTCATCAGGCTCGTACTTTCGTATGTTTCTCATACTTGATGGTCAGATTCTGGGCTTTTTCCGGTTTCGATCACGTTGTAAAGTGGTACCACACTGAAACAGTCAATTAAACATGGTTTCGATCAACATTTTTGAGGATACCGCATATTAGGTCTGGGATAGGTTTGGGATATGGCCCCATCAGGGTCATATTTTCGAATTTTTCACATATTTGTTGAACAGATCCCTGGTTTTTTCTGGTTTGGATCACGTAGTACTGTGGTACCACACTGAAACAGTCCATTAAACCTGGTTTCGATCAATATTTTAGAGGTTAACGCATGATAGGTCTGGGATAGTTCTGGGATTTGCCCTCATCAGGCTCATACTTTCGCATATTTCTCATACTTGATGGCTAGATCCTGGGCTTTTTCTGGATTGGATCACGTAGTAATGTTGTACCACACTGAAACAGTCCATTAAACCTGGTTTCGATCAATATTTTAGAGGATAACGCATGTTATGTGTGGGATAGATCAGGGATTCGCCCGCGACAGGCTCATACTTTCGCATTCTTCACATACTTGTTGTACAGATCCTAGGTTTTTTTCTGGTTTGGATCACGTAGTAATGTGGTACCACACTGAAACAGTCGATTAAACCTGTTTTCGATCAATATTTTTGAGGGTAACGCATGTTAGGTCAAGGTTAGGCCAAGGATTTGCTCCCATCAGGCTCGTACTTACGCATATTTCTCATACTTGATGACCAAATTCTGGGCTTTTCCTGGTTTCGATCCCGTAGTAGTGTGGTACCACACTGAAAGAGTCCATTAAACCTGGTTTCGATCAATATTTTAGAGAATAACGCATGTTATTTCTAGGTTAGTCCTGTGATTTGCCCTCATCAGGGTCATATTTTCGCGTTCTTCACATACTTGTTGTACAGATCCTGGGTATTTTTCTCGTTTTGATCAGGTAGTAATGTGGTACCACACTGAATCAGTCCATTAAACCTGGTTTCGTTCAATATTTTTGAGGATAACTCATGTTAGGTCTAGGTTAGGTCTGGGATTTGCTCTCATCAGGCTCGTACTTTCGCATATTTCTCATAGTTGATGGCCAGATTCTTGGTTTTTCTGGTTTGGATCACGTAGTAATGTGGTTCCACTCTGAAACAGTCCATTAAACTGGTTTCGATCAATATTTTAGAGAATAACGCATGTTATGTCTAGGTTAGTCCTGGGATTTGCCCTCATGAGGGTCATACTTTCGCGTTTTTCACATTCTTGTTGAACAGATTCCTGGCCTTTTCTGGTTTGGAACACGTAGTAATGTGGTACCACACTGAAACAGTCGATTAAATCTGGTTCCGATCAATACTTTAGAGGATAATGCAAGTTATGTCTGGGATAGGCCTGGGATTTGCCCTCATCAGGGTCATACTTTCGCAGTTTTAACATACATGTTGACCTGATCGAGGGTTTTTTCTACTTTCGATCACGCAGTAAAGTGGTACCACACTGCAACAGTCAATTAAACCTGGTTTCGATCAATATTTTTGAGGATAACGCATGTTAGGTCTTGGTTAGGCCTGGGATTTGCCCACATCAGGGTAGTACTTTCGCAGTCTTAATATACATGTTTACCTGATCGAGGGTTTTTTCTGCTTTGGATCACGTAGTAAAGTGGTACCACACTGAAACAGTCAATTAAACATGGTTTCGATCAACATTTTTGAGGATACCGCATATTAGGTCTGGGATAGGTCTGGGATTTGGCCCCATCAGGGACATATTTTCGAATTTTTCACATATTTGTTGAACAGATCCCTGGTTTTTTCTGGTTTGGATCACGTAGTAATGTGGTACCACACTGAAACAGTCCATTAAACCTGGTTTCGATCCATATTTTAGAGAATAACGCATGTTAGGTCTTGGTTAGGTCAGGGATTTGCTCTCATCAGGCTCGTACTTTCGCATATTTCTCTTACTTGATGGCCAGATTCTGGGCTTTTTCTGCTTTGGATCACGTATTAAAGTGGTACCACACTGAAACAGTAAATTAAACCTGGTTTCGATCAATATTTTAGAGGATAACGCAAGTTAGGTCTGGCATAGGTCTTGGATCTGCCCACATCAGGCTCATACCTTCGCATTTTTCTCATACTTGTTTAACAGATCCTGGGTTATTCTGTTTTGGATCACGTAGTAATGTGGTACCACACTGAAACTGTCCATTGAACCTGGTTTCCATCAATATTTTAGAGGATAACGCAAGTTAGCTCTGGTATAGTTCATGGATCTGCCCACATCAGGCTCAAACATTCGCATTTTTCTCATACTTGTATAACAGATCCTGGGTTTTTTCTAGATTGGATCACTTAGTAATGTGGTACCTCACTGAAACATGCAATTAAACCTGGTCTTGATAAATATTTTAGAGGATAACGCATGTTAGGTCTGGGTTAGGTCTAGGATTTGCCCTCAGCAGGCTCATACTTTCGCATATTTCTCTTACTTGATGGCAACTAGATCCTGGGCATTTTCTGGATTGGATCACGTAGTAATGTGGGTACCACACTGAAACAGTCCATTAAACCTCTTTTCGATCAATATTTTACAGGATTACGCAAGTTATGTTTGGAATAGGTCCGGGGATTTGCCCTCATCAGGCTCATTCTTTCGCGTTTTTCATATACTTGTTGAACAGATCCCGGCTTTTTTCTGGTTTGGATCACGTAGTCATGTGGTACCACACTGAAACAGTCCATTAAACCTATTTTCGATCAATATTTAAGAGGATAACGCATGTTAGGTCTAGGTTAGGCCTGGGATTTGCCCCTATTAGGGTCATACTTTCGCAGTTTTAACATACATGTTGACCTGTTCGAGGGTTTTTTCTGCTTTGGATCACCTAGTAAAGTGGTACCACACTAAAACAGTCAATTAAACCTGGTTTCGATCAATATTTTAGAGGATAACGCAAGTTAGGTCTGGGATAGGTCTGGGATTTGCCCTCACCAGGGTCATACTTTCGCATTTTTCACATACCTGTTGAACAGATCCCTGGCTTTTTCTAGTTTGGATCACGTAGTAATGTGGTACCACACTGAAGCATTCAATTAAACCTCTTTTCGATCAATATTTTAGAGGATAACGCATGTTAGGTCTAGGTTAGGCCTGGGATTTGCCCCTATTAGGGTCATACTTTCGCAGTTTTAACATACATGTTGACCTTTTCGAGGGTTTTTTCTGCTTTGGATCACCTAGTAAAGTGGTACCACACTAAAACAGTCAATTAAACCTGGTTTCGATCAATATCATAGAGGATAACGCAAGTTAGGTCTAGGTTAGGCCTGGGATTTGCCCTAATCAGGGTCATACTTTCGCAGTTTTAACATACATGTTGACCTGATCGAGGGTTTTTTCTACTTTCGATCACGCAGTAAAGTGGTACCACACTGCAACAGTCAATTAAACCTGGTTTCGATCAATATTTTTGAGGATAACGCATGTTAGGTCTTGGTTAGGCCTGGGATTTGCCCTCATCAGGGTAGTACTTTCGCAGTCTTAATATACATGTTTACCTGATCGAGGGTTTTTTCTGCTTTGGATCACGTAGTAAAGTGGTACCACACTGAAACAGTCCGTTAAACCTGGTTTCGATCAATATTTTAGAGGTTAACGCATGTTAGGTCTGGAATAGTTCTGGGATTTGCCTCATCAGGCTCATACTTTCGCATATTTCTCATACTTGATGGCTAGATCCTGGGCTTTTTCTGGATTGGATCACGTAGTAATGACGTACCACACTGAAACAGTCCATTAAACATGGTTTCGATCAATATTTTAGAGGTTAACGCATGTTAGGTCTGGGATAGTTCTGGGATTTGCTCTCATCAGGCTCGTACTTTCGTATGTTTCTCATACTTGATGGTCAGATTCTGGGCTTTTTCCGGTTTCGATCACGTTGTAAAGTGGTACCACACTGAAACAGTCAATTAAACATGGTTTCGATCAACATTTTTGAGGATACCGCATATTAGGTCTAGGTTAGGTCTGGGATTTGCTCTCATCAGGCTCGTGCTTTCGCATATTTCTCATTCTTGATGGCCAGATTCCGGGCTTCTTCTGGTTTGGATCACGTTGCAAAGTGGTACCACACTGAATCAGTCCATTAAACTGGTTTCGATCAATATTTTAGAGGATAACGCATGTTAGGTCTTGGTTAGGTCTGGGATTTGCTCTCATCAGGCTCGTACTTTCGCATATTTCTCATAGTTGATGGCCAGATTCTTGGTTTTTCTGGTTTGGATCACGTAGTAATGTGGTACCACACTGAAACAGTCCATTAAACCTGGTTTCGATCAATATTTCAGAGGATAACGCTAGTTATGTCTGGGATAGGTTAGGGATTTGCCCTCGTCAGGCTCATACTTTCGCATTCCTCACATACTTGTTGTACAGATCCTGGGTTTTTTCTGGATTGGATCACGTAGTAATGTGGTACCACACTGAAACGGTCCATTTAACCTGGGGTCGTTCAATATTTTAGAGGATAACGCAAGTTATGTCTGGGATAGTACTGAGATTTGCCCTCATCAGGCTCATACTTTCGCGTTTTTCACATACTTGTTGAACAGATCCTGGGTTTTTTCTGGATTGGATCACGTAGTAATGTGGTACCACACTGTGACATTCAACTAGACTTGGTCTTGATAAATATTTTAAAGGATAACGCATGTTAGGTCTGGGTTAGGTCTAGGATTTGCCCACAGCAGGCTCATACTTTCGCATATTACTCATACTTCATGGCCAGATTCTGGGCTTTTTCTGGTTTGGATCACGTAGTAATGTGGTGCCACACTGAAACAGTCCATTAAACCTGGTTTCGATCAATATTTTAGAGGATAACGCATGTTATGTCTAGGTTAGGCCTGGGATTTGCCCTCATCAGGGTCATATTTTCGCGTGCTTCACATACTTGTTGAAGAGATCCTGGGTATTTTTCTGGTTTGGATCACGTAGTAATGCGGTACCACACTGAAACAGTCCATTAAACCTGGTTACGATCAATGTTTTAGAGGATAACGCATGTTATGTCTAGGTTAGGCCTGGGACATGCCCTCATCAGACACATACTTTCACATTCTCCACATACTTGTTGAACAGATCCTGTGTTTTTCTCTGGTTTGGATCACGTGCCAATGTGGTACCACACTGAAACAGTCCATTAAACCTGGTTTCGATCAATATTTTAGAGAATAACGCATGTTATGTCTAGGTTAGGCCTGGGATTTGCCCTCATCAGGGTCATATTTTGGCGTTCTTCACATACTTGTTGTACAGATCCTGCGTTTTTTTCTGGTTTGGTTCACGTAGTAAAGTGGTACCACACTGAAACAGTCCGTTAAACCTGGTTTCGATCAATATTTTAGAGGTTAACGCATGTTAGGTCTGGAATAGTTCTGGGATTTGCCTCATCAGGCTCATACTTTCGCATATTTCTCATACTTGATGGCTAGATCCTGGGCTTTTTCTGGATTGGATCACGTAGTAATGACGTACCACACTGAAACAGTCCATTAAACATGGTTTCGATCAATATTTTAGAGGTTAACGCATGTTAGGTCTGGGATAGTTCTGGGATTTGCTCTCATCAGGCTCGTACTTTCGTATGTTTCTCATACTTGATGGTCAGATTCTGGGCTTTTTCCGGTTTCGATCACGTTGTAAAGTGGTACCACACTGAAACAGTCAATTAAACATGGTTTCGATCAACATTTTTGAGGATACCGCATATTAGGTCTGGGATAGGTCTGGGATATGGCCCCATCAGGGTCATATTTTCGAATTTTTCACATATTTGTTGAACAGATCCCTGGTTTTTTCTGGTTTGGATCACGTAGTAATGTGGTACCACACTGAAACAGTCCATTAAACCTGGTTTCGATCAATATTTTAGAGGTTAACGCATGATAGGTCTGGGATAGTTCTGGGATTTGCCCTCATCAGGCTCATACTTTCGCATATTTCTCATACTTGATGGCTAGATCCTGGGCTTTTTCTGGATTGGATCACGTAGTAATGTGGTACCACACTGAAACAGTCCATTAAACCTGGTTTCGATCAATATTTCAGAGGATAACGCTAGTTATGTCTGGGATAGGTTAGGGATTTGCCCTCGTCAGGCTCATACTTTCGCATTCCTCACATACTTGTTGTACAGATCCTGGGTTTTTTCTGGATTGGATCACGTAGTAATGTGGTACCACACTGAAACGGTCCATTTAACCTGGGGTCGTTCAATATTTTAGAGGATAACGCATGTTATGTCTAGGTTAGGCCTGGGATTTGCCCTCATCAGGGTCATATTTTCGCGTGCTTCACATACTTGTTGAAGAGATCCTGGGTATTTTTCTGGTTTGGATCACGTAGTAATGCGGTACCACACTGAAACAGTCCATTAAACCTGGTTACGATCAATGTTTTAGAGGATAACGCATGTTATGTCTAGGTTAGGCCTGGGACATGCCCTCATCAGACACATACTTTCACATTCTCCACATACTTGTTGAACAGATCCTGTGTTTTTCTCTGGTTTGGATCACGTGCCAATGTGGTACCACACTGAAACAGTCCATTAAACCTGGTTTCGATCAATATTTTAGAGAATAACGCATGTTATGTCTAGGTTAGGCCTGGGATTTGCCCTCATCAGGGTCATATTTTGGCGTTCTTCACATACTTGTTGTACAGATCCTGCGTTTTTTTCTGGTTTGGTTCACGTAGTAATGTGGTACCACACTGAAACAGACGATCAAACCTGGTCTCGATCAATATCATTGAGGGTAACGCATGTTAGGTCTAGGTTAGTCCTGGGATTTTCGCACATCGGACACATACTATCGCATTCTTCACATACTTCTTGAACGGATCCTGTGTCTTTTCTGGTTTGAATCACGTAGTAATGTGGTACCACACTGAAACAGTCCATTAAACCTGGTCTCGATCAATATATTAGAGGATAACGCATGTTATGTCTAGGTTAGGCCTGGGATTTGCCTTCATCAGGGTCATACATTCGCACTTTTCACATACTTGTTGCACAGATCCCTGGCTTTTTTCTGGTTTGGATCACGTAGTAATGTGGTACCACAATGAAACAGTCCATTAAACATGGTTTCGATCAATATTTTAGAGGATAACGCAAGTCATGTCTGGGATAGTACTGAGATTTTCCCACATCGGACACATACTATCGCATTCTTCACATACTTCTTGAACGGATCCTGTATCTTTTCTGGTTTGAATCACGTAGTAATGTGGTACCACACTGAAACAGGCCATTAAACCTGGTTTCGATCAATGTATTAGAGGATAACGCATGTTATGTCTAGGTTAGGCCTGGGATTTGCCTTCATCAGGGTCATATTTTCGCGTTCTTCACATACTTGTTTAACAGATCCCTGGCTTTTTCTGGTTTGGATCACGTAGTAATGTGGTACCACACTGAAACAGCCCATTAAACCTGGTTTCGATCAATATTTTAGAGGATAACGCATGTTATGTCTAGGTTAGGCCAGGGATTTGCCCTCATCAGGGTCATATTTTCGCGTGCTTCACATACTTGTTGAAGAGATCCTGGGTATTTTTCTGGTTTGGATCAGGTAGTAATACGGTACCACACTGAAACAGTCGATTAAACCTGGTTTCGATCAATATTTTTGAGGATAACGCATGTTAGGTCTAGGTTAGGCCTGGGATTTTCCCTCATCAGACACATACTTTCGCATTCTCCACATACTTGTTGAACATATCCTGGCTTTTTTCTGGTTTGGATCACGTAGTAATGTGGTACCACACTGAAACAGTCCATTAAACATGGTTTCGATCAATATTTTAGAGGATAACGCATGTTAGGTCTGGGGTATGTCTGGGATTTGCGCTCATCAGGCTCATACTTTCGCGTTTTTCATATACTTGTTGAACAGATCCTGACTTTTTTCTGGTTTGGATCACGTAGTCATGTGGTACCACACTGAAACAGTCGATTAAACCTGGTTTCGATCAATATTTTAGAGAATAACGCATGTTATGTCTAGGTTAGTCCAGTGATTTGCCCACATCAGGGTCATATTTTTGCGTGCTTCACATACTTGTTGAAGAGATCCTGGGTATTTTTCTGGTTTGGATCACGTAGTTATGCGGTACCACACTGAAACAGTCGATTAAACCTGGTTTCGATCAATATTTTAGAGGATAACGCAAGTTATGTCTGGGATAGGTTTGTGATTTGCCCTCGTGAGGCTCATACTTTCGCATTCCTCACATACTTGTTGTACAGATCCTGGGTTTTTTCTGGTTTGGTTCACGTAGTTATGTGGTACCACACTGAAACAGACGATCAAACCTGGTCTCGATCAATATCATTGAGGGTAACGCATGTTAGGTCTAGGTTAGTCCTGGTATTTTCGCACATCGGACACATACTATCGCATTCTTCACATACTTCTTGAACGGATCCAGTGTCTTTTCTGGTTTGAATCACGTAGTAATGTGGTACCACACTGAAACAGTCCATTAAACCTGGTCTCGATCAATATATTAGAGGATAACGCATGTTATGTCTAGGTTAGGCCTGGGATTTGCCCTCATGAGGGTCATATTTTCGCATTTTTCACATACCTGTTGAACAGATCGCTGGCTGTTTCTAGTTTGGATCACGTAGTAATGTGGTACCACACTGAAGCATTCAATTAAACCTGGTTTCGATCAATATTTTAGGGGATAACGCAAGTTAGGTCTGGGATAGATCTGGGATTTGCACTCATCAGGGTCATACTTTCGCACTTTTCACATACTTGTTGCACAGATCCCTGGCTTTTTTCTGGTTTGGATCACGTAGTAATGTGGTACCACACTGAAACAGTCCATTAAACCTGGTTTCGATCAATATTTTAGGGGATAACGCAAGTTAGGTCTGGGATAGATCTGGGATTTTCCGTCATCAGACTCATACTTTCGCATTCTTCACATACTTGTTGAACGGATCCTGGGTTTTTTCTGGTTTGGATCGCGTAATAATGTGGTACCACACTGAAACAGTCCATTAAACCTGGTTTCGATCAATATTTTAGAGGATAACGCATGTTAGGTTTGGGATATGTCTGGGATTTGCGCTCATCAGGCTCATACTTTCGCGTTTTTCATATACTTGTTGAACAGATCCTGGCTTTTTTCTGGTTTGGATCACGTAGTCATGTAGTACCACACTGAAACAGTCCATTAAACCTGGTTTCGATCAATATTTTAGAGAATAATTCATGTTAGGTCTAGGTTAGGTCAGGGATTTGCTCTCATCAGGCTCGTACTTTCGCACATTTCTCATACTTGATGGACAGTTTCTGGGCTTTTTCTGGTTTGGATCACGTAGTAATATGGTACCGCACTGAAACAGTCCATTAAACCTGGTTACGATCAATAGTTTAGAGGATAACGCATGTTATGTCTAGGTTAGACCTGGGATTTGCCCTCATCAGACTCATACTTTCGCATACTTCACATACTTGTTGAACAGATCCTGTGTTTTTTCTAGTTTAGATCACGTAGTAATGTGGAACCACACTGAAACAGTCAATTAAACCTGGTCTTGATAAATATTTTAGAGGATAACGCATGTTAGGTCTGGGTAAGGTCTGGGATTTGCCCACATCAGGGTCATACTTTCGCATATTTCTCATACTTGATGGCTAGATCCTGGGCTTTTTCTGGATTGCATCACGTTAATGTAGTACCACACTGAAACAGTCAATTAAACCTGGTTTCCATCAATATTTTAGAGGACAACGCAAGTTGGGTCTGGGATAGGTCTGGGATTTGCCCTCAGCAGGGTCATACTTTCGCATTTTTCACATACATGTTGAACAGTTCCTGGGTTTTTTCTGGTTTGGATCACGTAGTAATGTGGTACCACACTGAAACAGTCAATCAAACCTGGTTTCGATCAATATTTTTGAGTATAACGCATGTTAGGTCTAGGTTAGGCCTGGGATTTTCACTCATCTGACTCAACTTTCGCATTCTTCACATACTTGTTGAATAGATCCTGGGCTTTTCCTGGTTTGGATCACCCAGTAATGCGGTACCACACTGAAACATTCAATTAAACCTGGTCTTGATAGATATTTTAGAGGATAACGCATGTTAGGTCTGGGTTAGGTCTAGGATTGGCCCTCAGCAGGCTCATACTTTCGCATATTTCTCTTACTTGATGGCTAGATCCTGGGCTTCTTCTGGATTGGATCACGTAGTAATGTGGGTACCACACTGAAACAGTCAATTAAACCTAGTTTCGATCAATATTTTGGAGGTGTTACGAGCCAGGGCCGTGCAGCGCGCGTGGCCTGCGAGTGCGAGAAAGAATATGGAATATGGTATCAATTTGTTAGTTAGGTACACGGACGAACCCGATGCGAAATCGGGGAGCCGCTAGGATAGTTGATAACGAGGACGAACCTGATGCGAGATCAGGGAGCCTCTGGGATGGAGTCACGTACGGACGAACCTGGTGCGAAACCAGGGAGCCGTAGGAGGGTGAAACGTCGTGAACGAACCCGATGCGAAATCGGGGAGTCACTAGGATTGTTGATAACGACGCAGACGAACCCAATGCGAAATCGGGGAGCTGCTAGGAGGTTGGAAGAAACGCAGACGAACTCAATGCGAAATCGAGGAGCTGCTGGGAGGTTGGATAAATCACAGACGAACCTGATGCGAAATCAGGGAGCTGTAGGATGCGGACGAACCTGATGCGAAATCAGGGAGCCGCTAGGATGGTAATAGATTGCGTGGACGAACTCGATGCGTAATCGAGGAGCCACTAGGTTGTAAGAGGTTGTATTTGGATTTGGGGATGTGTTAATTGAACTCGTAACTGTGAATTATTAAATATAATATAACCCGAGCGGTAAGGTTATATTATTATGGGAACGTTTAACTAATAATAATCGCTTTATATAATTGTGGGTTAAAGAAGTTGGGTAACTCTGATGTGATAATAAAAGTAGATATATTCTTAAATCAACAAATAAAATACAATTGTTTCGTGTATCTTATGTCGCGATCAAAGAATCATTATATTTACCTAAAATGACCTTGCACGGTGTTGACGCACTGGCGATGCGGGGGTATGTCAGTTGGAAATAAAGGCCGCAATAGAATTTATGCCGGTTCACGGATTCTATATGGTTTGATACTAAAGGGTACGGTAGCCCGATCTCGCAAGATACAACTGACTATCAAATCGTATACGCGTGACAAGAGACGTGACGTTGACTCTAACGTGACGGTACGATTATGATCCCCCGAGTAATGAAATCACAGGGTTTATATACCAAAAACTCTGTGTGGGGCGGATTCAAAAGTACGTTAGAAATCACCGTGTGCACTATTCTCCGAATTGTATTAATTAACGGGCTGCTGCATCGCGACGGAAGTGACCCCCATTTCAAAGGTTAGATAAGTAGCAGGGCGATTTCATAATGCACGCAAGTGACAAGAAAAATTTGAGGAACGAAACGTTCGACATACGTAACATCTCCCCCCCCAAGATGAAACATCGCGTTATGCGTGATGCTTTCATATTAGACGGAAAGCGCCCTGTTACTTATTTACAAAAGAAAATAATAAAAGTCGCGAAAAGTAGAATAATTGAAAGCTAAATGTGTCGGGGTGTGTAGTATCATGTTGTGGTGTGTACTTATCGATACTGGTGCGTTGTGTTCTGGATTTAAACCTTGGGCACGACGTAGCCCACCTCCAACCAGTGCTCGGCTACGTTCACAGGTGGCTGCCCCTGTAGTCGGTCCAGGTGGAGATCGGCAACGACTCCGTCTTCCGCGTTACCGATCCGGGATATTCGGCCTCTTCGATTGCTCAATGCGAGGACTGCAATCCTCGTCCTTGCGTTGAGCGGGGTTATGTTTCTGGGTTGGACCCCCCTCAGCTGGATCCTCACCGCCATCCATAGAGTTTTCCGGTAATGGGGCGGCAGGGATCTGATTTCTGTTGCCGGTACATCTACAGTTTGTCCGTAATCCCCAAGGAAGACTTCGCACCCATGCAAAGTGGTTTGTTTTAGTTGGCCCCTTCGCCACATGCCCTTGTGACGTACGGCCACCAGCCGCTCTGGCGTCAGGGCGTCTAGCGGCATTGCGTACATTTCTCCTTGGCATTGCATGCGGTGGTGAAGTTCATACCCCATGGTCCGGAGGTTCGGCAGGTCCCTTTCTAACACCACCCATACCGTCGTCATGCCTTCCACGTGGGTAGTCACGATTCTGGCCTCGGTTCCCAGGGTTCCGGTTGAGATGGTTTCCATTGTGTAGCGTTCTTTTTAATTGGTTCCCGGTGTAAAGAGGCGAATGTTCTTGTCCGTTATGATTTTAAGACCGGTCCAGTCTTTTGAAGGTTGCGGTGGTTGACGCCTTTTCCTGGTTTGAGTAGCGCGGCCTTTACACACTGGTCCGGCCGAACAGAGTTGGTATTTCCTGGCAGATAGGGGTGTTCCTTGTTCCGGGTAAGACGTTGTTTGTGTTCCAATGGTTTTCGATTGCATCTGTGACTGATACTGATTTCGATACGGTCCAGCATCTTGCTTTTAAAGGCCCCAAACCCCACTCCAACTTCCCTGCGTGTAGGTGGAGGGGAGTCGCTAAGGGTGCAGGCGTCTCTAGAAAATTGTTGCGCTCGGCCTTTCGATTTTTTTATCTGTTTCCAGGGTATTAGGTATATTTATTGTAATTTTATTCGGTTCCTCTGGAGGATTTGTATTTTTAGATAGTTTGTTGACCCAGATTTTTCCAATTATTATTATGCCTGCCACAGTTAATGTTATGAATACGGTTCCGATGAACGTGAAATTAATGATATTCTGGTTGCGAGAACTGGTTCGATGATTTGATAGTTCTCTTGCTCGTTGTTCTATTTCGGTAAGTGACACTGCTGCAGGTAGCTTATCCCAGGTAGAAGTAGTATGGTTTGCGTCAAGGGTGTCTCTCTCCAAAACTTCTAGGTGATGCGTTGCGGGTTCTGGTAATATTATTGACAAATTATACACGTTTGAAGGGTAGTAAATGATGTTCTCAGTTGTTTTCATTGTTTCTACGGCTTCGAATTGTATGGAATTAATCGTTGCACGGCATCCAGGTTTGAGTTCAAAAATTCCTGTGTTTGACATATTTTTGATTACTCCTTTGTCTCCCTGGCAGTAGATCCGCGCCTTTTGTTGTTCGGGCATGAAGTACAACCATGTAGACGGTCTGTTTAGAGTTTGCCAATATGGTTTTATAGAAGAGGTTATTCTTATGTCGCAGGTCGACCATTTTATTGCAGAAGGGTTCAGTAACGCCGTAGATTCGCAGATAGCGTGGCGGTCCGTTTGGTATATTGGTAGTGTTGATGGTCCCACAAATTGTCCGCGATGGAAATGACAGTGGTTCAGGTAGTCCTCAGTTGGAATAATATATTGTTGTTCGTCTGATGATACAGCAAGGAATTGAATTTTTGATTTGATGTATGAAACTACAGATTTTTTCCCAATTTTATGTATGGATGGGCAAGGATATATCTTATATAAACTGTAGGCTCTTGTTTCAAGTAAGGGTATCGAGAGTTCAAAAAGTATTCTTCCCCTTTTAAAAATGACGTTTAACTTCGTAATTCTTTCAATTTGCTCCGTAAGTAGTTCTTCCGGCGTCAGAGGAAATTCATGCTTCGATGTTTGTTTGATTCTCTGGGCAGATCGTAATAACTGCTGCAGTGAAAAAATTGCCGGATGCAGAATTCCCTGTTTTGCCAAAAGTATGGAATCTATTAATAATAACAGATTGGCATTGTAGTCATCCAGTCCTTTTTCAATCTCAAATACCGCGTCCCTTGCTGCTGCTTCGAAACGTAATTTACTTATGTTGGATTCTGTTTCACGGAACATTAACGAGTGTTCAGCCATAGTTTTCATTAATTGAGTAGTGAATTTTGTTAGGTTAACAATTCTGTCATGAGTGGAAGAAAATTCGGCTCTAATTATATGGGTTTGTTTTTCTATGATCTCTGTTATTTCATGTTGGTCATTATAAATTTTATTTAACTCTTGATTATAATATTCCGCATCTTCTTGTGTCAAGGTTCCAAATAATGTTTTGCTTAGGCTGCCGATGAATCCAAACGGTACACTGCGACGCGATGATTTAGTAATTGGAATATCACCCATTGCAGTTTTTATTAACTTGATGTACTGGAACGTGTTTTCTTCTTTCTTGATTAATCGGGGTCCCCATTCTTTGCTGATGCAATGAAGAGAATCGTGACGGTCACAGAGTTGATTGATAGCTTTGATAAATTCCTTTACAGGTGGAGCATGATTGAGGTATCGGTTAACGTCTAATGATGTGACTAAGCGCCATTGTGTGCGGAAAATCCTAATTTCTGGCAGTCTCTCGTAGAACAATCCGGCATCGTTCACCAGCGGCGTTATTGTTGAACCGTTCTTAGTTATTTCCTGGCCAGTGGTCAATGGTATCAGAAGCATCCAGATGAACATCATGATCCACTGAGTGATTTGATTCCACTGAAGATGGGAAATAAGCAGGTTTTAATTTGTCTTGGTGCTTTGTAATTATTTTACTGTCGGTTTGAATGACAACGTTGTTTCGGTCTGTTACGTCTAGAATTTTGTATGGTCCAATGTAGTGTGGGTCGAATTTATTTATACGAGGTTCGAGGAGTACGTAAACAAAATCGCCTACGTTGAAATTTACTGGGTTTGACCGTCTATCGTAATAATCTTTTGAACGAATTTTCGCTTTATTTAAATTCTCTGAAGTAATGTTACGGATTTTAGTTATGTGTGAAATCAAGTCCTGTAAATAATCTCCATATGATTTTAATTTCTCTTTATCTGGGAAGGAACTGGGTTCTCGAGCTACTTTTCCAAAAATTAACTCGTATGGTGTGAAATTTGTTGCTTCGTGAACGGATGTGTTATATGAGAACATTGCAAAAGGAATTAATAAATCCCAATCTTCGTAATTATCCATGTAATGTTTGAGGTATTCAGTGAGCACGATGTGACTTCTTTCCAATGATCCATTAGTTTGTGGTCTGTATCCGGAAGTTGTTATTTGTTTGATTTTAAATATTTCTGCCAAATTCGTCATTAAATTTCCAATGAAACTAGTTCCTTTATCTGTTAATATTGCGCGAGGTGTACCGTAGATTGCGATAAAGTGTCGTGCGAAGGCATCTGCAATGGTCGCGGCTCGAATATTAGGTATTGCAACTGCCACGCAGTATTTCGTCAGATTGTCCTGTATGGTAAGAATATGTCTATTTCCATTAGGCGTGATTGGAAGAGGTCCCACGGTGTCCAATGATATTTTGTCAAATGCATCCAGCGGTGTGTCGGTGATCAACATGGGTTGGCGAGTCTTTGCTCGAACTAATTTTTGTTCTTGGCAACTTTGGCATGTCCTGATGTACTCTTGAATTTCGTTGCGCATTTTTGGCCAATGGAATTTTGATCGAATGCGTTTGTACGTTTTTGTTATCCCTTTATGCCCTCCAATTAAACTATCATGGGCTTCGCGAATTATATCCAATCTATCCGATTCAGACGGTGTGGTGATAGCACAGCTGCATAGAGTAATTTGTTGATCTGTTTCGGTAAAAACTTCTTCTAATATTTTGTAAAATTTGTTAGCTGGTAATTTGTGTAAATCTCCTGTTACAGATATTCGGAAGGAATTTATTTGATTTTGGTCCAGGGTATGTCTGAGAGTCTTTAACCCATGGGATACATCTTTTGCCGTAATATTGTCGTAAAAATTGTCAGAAATTACTATACTGAAGGTTTTAAACAATCCATTGTCTGAAGTCAATACGTGTCCCTTTTTCGGTTGCGCTGCCAAAAGATCCGGTTTATTAATTATTTCGGTGTCCAGTAATACTTTTCCTACGGTGGATATTAGGTTGCAATCTGCTGATATGAAGTGCGCGTAATGTCCGTTTTCCGCAGCGAGGGTGTTCGAAGAAACAGTTATTTTATAAGATTGTTTTGACGCAGTGTATCGGTGCTCGTTTTCGTCGGTTAAAACATCTGTGTCGGATGCGTATGGTAGGTAAGGGTCAGGCGTGTGGTCAAAGGCGTCAGGTAGCCGTTCTGCACTTGCTTCGGTTGCAACCCTTGCAGGTGGATGAATTATGGCTGGTTGTAAAATTTCGTCTGTAACATGCGGTGTTACCTGTGGAGTACTGAATACATTTTTACGAGGATTTTCCATAATTGTATTTTCATTATTGGTAATATCAAGTGGTTCTTCAAAGGACATTAGGTCATCGGGTAAATTGTTATCTTCCTCCGGTAGTGTGTTCCTTGTGGAGTTTGCTGCTGGCAGTAAGTTGTTTATGATTTCCTGAGATTCGTCTGGCAATGTTACTTCGTGCGATAAGCTGGGTAGAGTTCGGTGTCTAGCTATTATCGGCGAGTGTTGAATTTTTCCATAAGAGGGGCCTTGTTCTTCGTCCGAGCTACTACTAGCCTCCCGGTATTTGGGTCGGTTTTCCCTATCTCGACGTAACTGTTGTATACGGTGACCTATGAATTGCTTATCGGTAGTCGGTGGTACTTGGGCCCGGAAGTCGGGATCGTCCTTTGACTCCCGCGGAATGAGCGGTAGACAGACTGATGGAGGGTTGCGCGATAACGCGTCCGCGTTCATGTTCGTTTTTCCACACTTGTGGATAACCTGATACTCGTATTCCGAAAGTCGTAATTTCCATTTTATTAGCCTGGAGGTCGGGTCCTTAACTGAATGTAGCCAGACTAAGGGACGGTGATCTGTGACAAGGGTGAATTTTGTTCCATAAATATAGGGTCGGAAATACTTTACTGCGTAAACCATTGCGAGACATTCCTTCTCTGTTGCCGAATAATTCTTTTCAGGTTTATTAAGGCTTCGAGATGCATATGCTATCGGTAAATCCTTTCCTATTTCCCCCTGGCTAAGTACAGCTCCTATGGCGTATTCGGATGCGTCTGTAGTCACGATGAAGGGTTTGGTGAAATCCGGATACTGCAATATAGGTTGTTGACAAAGTTCTTTACGTAATTGATTAAAACTTTGATCTTGTTCTTCTGTCCATTTAAATTTAATGCCCTTTCCTAGTAAATTGATCAATGGTTTTGACTTCACGGTGAAATCTGGTATAAATCTTCTGTAATATCCTGCTAAGCCCAAAAATTGTTGAATATTCTTCTGCGTTTTCGGTGTGGGAAAGTCTTGCACAGCTTTTAATTTTCTTGGATCCGGTCTTACCCCCTTTTCGGAAATTATATGTCCTAAATATGCAACTTCTTTGCGTAGAAATTCGCATTTGTCAGTTTGAAGGGTTAAGCCCTGTTCCCGAAGGCGGTTCAATAATTTTTTAACTTTGATATTATGTTCTTGCAATGATGAAGCGTAAACGACAATGTCGTCCAGGTAAACGAAGAGGTCTGTTCCTTGTAATCCGGTGAGAACTTGATCCATGAGGCGTTGAAATGTAGGTGGAGCGTTCTTTAAGCCAAAAGGCATTCTTGAAAATTCGTAATGTCCATGCGGTGTGGTGAATGCTGTTTTTTGCTTATCCCTTGGATTCATTTCTATCTGGTGAAATCCACTGGCGAGATCAAAAACGGAAAAATATTTTGCTCCTCCTAATCGGTCCAAAATTTCTGTGATTTGTGGTAATGGATATTTGTCGGAGATTGTCTTTTCGTTTAATGCGCGAAAGTCTATTACCATGCGCCAACGTTTGTTTCCCTGTGAGTCAGCTTTCTTCGGTACGATCCATAAAGGTGAGTTGTAGGGTGATTTTGACGGAGTAATTATGCCTTGTGATAATAATGCGCTAACCTGTTTTTGTATTTCGTCCTGATGCACAGGCGGATATCGATATTGTCTTGTGTTTACTGGTATTTCGTCTATGGTGTGAATCGAATGATTAAAATCGGCTGCTTTTCCTAATTTGTCTCCAAGCAGAAAAAATCGGTCTGGAAATTCTTTTATTAAATCAGTGACGGATGCTCGTTCTTCCCTGTTTAAATGATTGGTATTTAGTGTATTTACGAGTTTTTCTATCCTATCTTCGGTGGTCCTGAATTTTGTTGGCTGTTCTGCATATGAGCAAAGGTCTTCGTCCGATGTGCTTAGAAAATCGTACGGTTCTATTATCTGTGGTTCTATCTCTACGTCGAGGTCTTCGCTGCTGGTGTTCGTTGCTAAGACGTGACATTTTCCGTTGTTATTTGTTACAGCTGCTTCCCCTACGTACAGTTGATCGTGAGTTTTAATACGTGGTAAATATCCTTCCTTTACTGTCGGGTTTGCTATTTTTACCGCGATTTGTTGTATCGTACGAGCTTCGAGCCTGTGTTTAGTCGGAGTTTGCGAGTTTAAAGATGAAAACAAATCATTGCGGTTTGAAAAACGTAATGGTCTAATAGGTTTGTCCCTTAATACCATGGTCCCATGATAATAAGAAATTTCGGCACCCTCTTGCATTAAAAATGGGCTTCCTATGAGTCCATCAGCGTCTATTGCAAGAGTTCTTACTATATAGAAAAATGCGGGTGTATCGTGAATATGGAGAATTGTGGTTCCTAACGTGTAAATTGGAGTTGTGGTTAATCCTGTTATTTCTATTTCTTCGCGAGAATTTATTATTGCTTTTGTTCCTAAAACATCGAGACGTACTAAGTTGATGGCTGCACCGCAATCGATTAAAAATGTTCCCTTTCCTAATTCCAGTTCTGGGACTTTGGTTTCGAGACGTGGGGCAGGTGTTTCTTTGATAAGGAGTCGTTTTCGAAGTGTACTGTTCTTTGACGACGGGTTTCGTTGCCGCTCATCGTGTCGCCGGTACGGTGAGCGCGATTGAAGTTTAAAGACCCGTTCGATTCGGCTGACGAGTCCCGCGAGTCGCGTCGGTTTTTTGGATTACGCGGATTTTTTCTACAGGATTTATTGTCGTGTCCCGTAGTTTCACAATACCAACAATATAATTTCGGTTCGCGATATCTTTCGGAATTTTTTAATATGGAATAATGATTTCCTTCATCCTTAGGAAAATCGTAAGAACGCCTCGAAGGGGAAATCGAGGGGCTCCTTTGTCGCACGGGCCATGCCGACGCATGTGGTTGTTCCTCTCGATCCTCTTGACCTTCGTATGTTCTAGCATGCCGCCCTCGGTCATAACGACTCGGCGAGCCAGGGTACGACACTTGATTGTCGCGGTGGCGATAATCTTCGGTTCCACGATCCTTTCGTGACCACCGTGCAGGTGATTCGTTCCGGGGCATTTGTCTTCGATTCCTTAGTTTCCTGTCTATATGCAGCACGGCGTCGTAAGCATCTTCAAGAGTCCGTATGTCTCTAAATTGTGCCGACACCTTCCAAGAAATACGATCCGGTAAGCCTTCGATGAAATTTTCCAAAACATCTCGTTCCATCTCCTTGATGAAATCTTCGGCGTTGTCCCGGTATCTTTCTCGAATGGCTCCGCGCGCGCAATAAACCAGGTGACTAGTCCTGTCGACGTACTGTCGCAAACTTTCACCCTCGCGAATACGTAAACTCGCGATGTCTACTTGGAAATACGACAAACTTTTTCCCGGCGCGAATCTCTTTTTTAAATGTTTAATCAATTCGCTAACACTCACGAATTTATGCTCTAAGGTGCACCTTCGTGCGGGACCTATGAGTTTAGTCAGAACAATCGCCAGATAATCGGCTTCCGAACCCTCAGGTATCAATGTTAACCCATCCTCCACACTTTGTGCAAAACGCGATAAAGATAGAGTTTCTCCGTCGAAAGTCGGTATCGTCGATGTAACGTTTTGTATGCATGTCTTTTGTGTCAAAAGTGACATTGAATTTGCAAGCGATAATGTCAAGTTCATAATATCGTTCGACGAAATATTTGCTTGTGAACTTGTCATTTTTAATAATTTATTTTAATTCAACTAGAGAAAACTAGTATATTTAAATCCAATTAACAATGTGTATTAACTAGCGAAAACTAGTATATTCTTAACAAGAGTTAACTGGTTGACTTAACTAGTGAAAACTAGTATATCGTCTAAATTCAAGAAGAGAAATTTCAACTTCTCAAGAAACCCAAAAATTACGTAGCGATTCTAAAATAGTTAAATCCCACCGCTGTCACCAGTTTCTGTTACGAGCCAGGGCCGTGCAGCGCGCGTGGCCTGCGAGTGCGAGAAAGAATATGGAATATGGTATCAATTTGTTAGTTAGGTACACGGACGAACCCGATGCGAAATCGGGGAGCCGCTAGGATAGTTGATAACGAGGACGAACCTGATGCGAGATCAGGGAGCCTCTGGGATGGAGTCACGTACGGACGAACCTGGTGCGAAACCAGGGAGCCGTAGGAGGGTGAAACGTCGTGAACGAACCCGATGCGAAATCGGGGAGTCACTAGGATTGTTGATAACGACGCAGACGAACCCAATGCGAAATCGGGGAGCTGCTAGGAGGTTGGAAGAAACGCAGACGAACTCAATGCGAAATCGAGGAGCTGCTGGGAGGTTGGATAAATCACAGACGAACCTGATGCGAAATCAGGGAGCTGTAGGATGCGGACGAACCTGATGCGAAATCAGGGAGCCGCTAGGATGGTAATAGATTGCGTGGACGAACTCGATGCGTAATCGAGGAGCCACTAGGTTGTAAGAGGTTGTATTTGGATTTGGGGATGTGTTAATTGAACTCGTAACTGTGAATTATTAAATATAATATAACCCGAGCGGTAAGGTTATATTATTATGGGAACGTTTAACTAATAATAATCGCTTTATATAATTGTGGGTTAAAGAAGTTGGGTAACTCTGATGTGATAATAAAAGTAGATATATTCTTAAATCAACAAATAAAATACAATTGTTTCGTGTATCTTATGTCGCGATCAAAGAATCATTCTATTTACCTAAAATGACCTTGCACGGTGTTGACGCACTGGCGATGCGGGGGTATGTCAGTTGGAAATAAAGGCCGCAATAGAATTTATGCCGGTTCACGGATTCTATATGGTTTGATACTAAAGGGTACGGTAGCCCGATCTCGCAAGATACAACTGACTATCAAATCGTATACGCGTGACAAGAGACGTGACGTTGACTCTAACGTGACGGTACGATTATGATCCCCCGAGTAATGAAATCACAGGGTTTATATACCAAAAAATCTGTGTGGGGCGGATTCAAAAGTACGTTAGAAATCACCGTGTGCACTATTCTCCGAATTGTATTAATTAACGGGCTGCTGCATCGCGACGGAAGTGACCCCCATTTCAAAGGTTAGATAAGTAGCAGGGCGATTTCATAATGCACGCAAGTGACAAGAAAAATTTGAGGAACGAAACGTTCGACATACGTAACAGAGGATAACGCAAGTAATGTCTCGGATAGGTCTGGGATTTGCCCTCATCAGGCTCATACTGTCGCGTTTTTCACATACTTGTTGAACAGATCCTCGGTTTTTTCTGGATTGGATCACGTAGTAATGTGGTACCACACAGAAACAGTCCATTATACCTGGTTTCGATCAATATTTTAGAGGATAACGCAAGATATGTCTGGGATAGGGCTGGGATTTGCCCTCAGCAGGCTCATACTTTCGCGTTTTTCACATACTTGTTGAACAGATTCTGGGTTTTTTCTGGTTTGGATCACGTAGTAATGCGGTACCACACTGAAACATTCAATTAAACCAGGTCTTGATAAATATTTTACAGGATAAAGCATGTTAGGTCTGGGTTTGGTCTAGGATTTGCCCTCATCAGGCTCATACTTTCGCGTTTTTCACATACTTCTTGAACAGATTCTGGGTTTTTTCTGGTTTGGATCACGTAGTAATGTGGTACCACACTGAAACAGTCCACTAAACCTGGTTTCGATCAATATTTTAGAGGATAACACATGTTTGGTCTAGGTTAGGCCTGGGATTTGCCCTCATCAGACTCATACTTTCGCATACTTCACATACTTGTTGAACAGATCCTGGGTTTTTTTCTGGTGTGGATCACGTAGTAATGTGGTACCACACTGAAACAGTCGATTAAACCAGGCTTCGATCAATATTTTAGAGGACAACGCAAGTTATGTCTGGGATAGGTCTGGGATTTGCCCTCATCAGGCTCATGCTTTCGCGTTTTTAACATACTTGGTGAACAGATTCTGGGTTTTTTCTGGTTTGGATCGCGTAGTAATGTGGTACCACACTGAAGCAGTCCACGAAACCTGGTTTCGATGAATATTTTAGAGGATAACGCATGTTAGGTCTGGGTAAGGTCTAGGATTTGCCCTCATCAGGCTCATACTTTCGCGATTTACACATACTTGTTGAACAGCTTCTGGGTTTTTTCTGGTTAGGATCACATAGTAATGTGGTACCACACTGAAACAGTCCATTAAACCTGGTTTCGATGAATATTTTTGAGGATAACGCATGTTATGTCTAGGTTAGGCAAGGGATTTGCCCTCATCAGACTCATACTTTCGCAACCTTCACATACTTGTTGAACACATCCTGGGTTTTTTTCTGGTGTGGATCACGTAATAATGTGGTACCACACTCAAACAGTCAATTAAACCTGGTTTCGATCAATATTTTAGAGGATAACGCATGTTAGGTCTGGGTAAGGTCTAGGATTTGCCCTCATCAGGCTCATACTTCCGCATATTTCTAATACTTCATGGCTAGATCCTGGGCTATTTCTGGATTGGATCACGTAGTGATGTGGTACCACACTGAAACAGTCCATTAAACCTGGTTTCGATCAATATTTTTGAGGATAACGCATGTTTGGTCTAGGTTAGGCCTGGGATTTGCCCTCATCAGACTCATACTTTCGCATACTTCACATACTTGTTGAACAGATCCTGGGTTTTTTCTGGTTTCGATCACGTAGTAATGTGGTACCTCACTGAAGCAGACCATTAAACCTGGTTTCGATTATTATTTTAGAGGATAACACATGTTAGGTCTAGGTTAGGTCTGGGATTTGCTCTCATCCGGCTCATTCGTTCGCATATTTCTGATACCTGATGGCTAGATCCTGGGCTTTTTCTGGATTGGATCACGTAGTAATGTAGTACCACACTGAAACAGTCGACTAAACCAGGCTTCGATCAATATTTTTGAGGATAACGCATGTTAGGCCTAGGTTAGGCCTGGGATTTGCCCTCATCAGACTCATACTTTCGCATACTCCACATACTTATTGAACAGATCCTGGGTTTTTTTCTGGTTTGGATCACGTAGTAATGTGGTACCACACTGAAACAGTCCACTAAACCTGGTTTCGATCAATATTTTTGAGGATAACGCATGTTGTGTCTAGGTTAGGCAAGGGATTCGCCCTCATCAGACTCATACTTTCGCAACCTTCACATACTTGTTGAACAGATCCTGGGTTTTATTCTGGTGTGGATCACGTAGTAATGTGGTACCACACTAAAACAGTCAATTAAACCTGGTTTCGATCAATATTTTAGAGGATAACGCATGTTAGGTCTGGGTAAGGTCTAGAATTTGCCCTCATCAGGCTCATACTTCCGCATATTTCTAATACTTCATGGCTAGATCCTGGGCTATTTCTGGATTGGATCACGTAGTGATGTGGTACCACACTGAAACAGTCCATTAAACCTGGTTTCGATCAATATTTTTGAGGATAACGCATGTTTGGTCTAGGTTAGGCCTGGGATTTGCCCTCATCAGACTCATACTTTCGCATACTTCACATACTTGTTGAACAGATCCTGGGTTTTTTCTGGTTTCGATCACGTAGTAATGTGGTACCTCACTGAAGCAGACCATTAAACCTGGTTTCGATTATTATTTTAGAGGATAACACATGTTAGGTCTAGGTTAGGTCTGGGATTTGCTCTCATCCGGCTCATTCGTTCGCATATATCTGATACCTGATGGCTAGATCCTGGGCTTTTTCTGGATTGGATCACGTAGTAATGTAGTACCACACTGAAACAGTCGATTAAACCAGGCTTCGATCAATATTTTAGAGGACAACGCAAGTTATGTCTGGGATAGGTCTGGGATTTGCCCTCATCAGGCTCATGCTTTCGCGTTTTTAACATACTTGGTGAACAGATTCTGGGTTTTTTCTGGTTTGGATCGCGTAGTAATGTGGTACCACAATGAAGCAGTCCACGAAACCTGGTTTCGATGAATATTTTAGAGGATAACGCATGTTAGGTCTGGGTAAGGTCTAGGATTTGCCCTCATCAGGCTCATACTTTCGCGATTTACACATACTTGTTGAACAGCTTCTGGGTTTTGTCTGGTTTGGATCACATAGTAATGTGGTACCACACTGAAACAGTCCATTAAACCTGGTTTCGATGAATATTTTTAAGGATAACGCATGTTATGTCTAGGTTAGGCAAGGGATTTGCCCTCATCAGACTCATACTTTCGCAACCTTCACATACTTGTTGAACACATCCTGGGTTTTTTTCTGGTGTGGATCACGTAGTAATGTGGTACCACACTAAAACAGTCAATTAAACCTGGTTTCGATCAATATTTTAGAGGATAACGCATGTTAGGTCTGGGTAAGGTCTAGGATTTGCCCTCATCAGGCTCATACTTCCGCATATTTCTAATACTTCATGGCTAGATCCTGGGCTATTTCTGGATTGGATCACGTAGTGATGTGGTACCACACTGAAACAGTCCATTAAACCTGGTTTCGATTATTATTTTAGAGGATAACACATGTTAGGTCTAGGTTAGGTCTGGGATTTGCTCTCATCCGGCTCATTCGTTCGCATATTTCTGATATCTGATGGCTAGATCCTGGGCTTTTTCTGGATTGGATCACGTAGTAATGTAGTACCACACTGAAACAGTCGATTAAACCAGGCTTCAATCAATATTTTAGAGGACAACGCAAGTTATGTCTGGGATAGGTCTGGGATTTGCCCACATAGGGGTCATAGTTTCGCAGTTTTAACATCCATGTTAACCTGATCGATGGTTTCTTCTGCTTTGGATCACGTAGCAAAGTGGTACCACACTGAAACAGTCAATTAAACCTGGTATCGATCAATATTTTATAGGATAACTCAAGTTAGGTCTGAGATAGGTCTGTGATTTGCCCTCATCGGGGTCATACTTTTGCAGTTTTAACATACATGTTGACCTGATCGAGGGTTTTTTCTGCTTTCGATCACGTAGTAAAGTGGTACCACACTGAAACAGTCGACTAAACCTGGTTTCGATCAATATTTTAGAGGATAGCGCATGTTATGTCTAGGTTAGGCCTGGGATTTTCACTCATCAGACTCATACTTTCGCATTCTTCACATACTTGTTGAACGGATCCTGGGTTTTTTCTGGTTTCGATCTCGTAGTAATGTGGTACCACACTGAAACATTCAATTAAACCTGGTCTTGATAAGTATTTTAGAGGATAACGCATGTTAGTTCTGGGTTAGGTCTAGGATTTGCCCTCATCAGGCTCATACATTCGCATATTTCCCATACTTCATGGCTAGATCCTGGGTTATTTCTGGATTGGATCACGTCGTAATGTGGTACCACACTGAAACAGTCAATTAAACCTCGTTTCGATCAATATTTTAGAGGATAACGCAAGTTAGGTCTGGGATAGGTCTGGGGTTTGCCCTCATCAGGCTCATACTGTCGCGTTTTTCACATACTTGGTGAACAGATCCTGGGTTTTTTCTGGTTTAGATCACGTAGTATTGTGGTACCACACTGAAACAGTCCATTAAACATGGTTTCGATCAATATTTTAGAGGATAACGCAAGTTATGTCTGGTATAGGTCTGGGGTTTTGCCCTCATCAGGGTCATACTTTCGCAGTTTTAACATACATGTTGACCTGATCGAGGGTTTTTTCTGCTTTGGATCACGTAGTAAAGTGGTACCACACTAAATCATTCAACTAAACCTGGTTTCGATCAATATTTTAGAGGATAGCGCAAGTCATGTCTGGGATAGGTCTGGGGATTTGCCTTCATCAGGCTCATACTTTCCCGTTTTTCACATACTTGTTGAACAGATCCCTGCCTTTTTTCTGGTTTGGATCACGTAGTAATGTGGCACCACACTGAAACAGTCCATTGAACCCCTTTTCGTTCAATATTTTAGAGAATAACGCATGTTAGGTCCTGGTTAGGTCTGGGATTTGCTCTCATCAGGCTCGTACTTTCGCATATTTCTCATACTTGATGGCCAGATTCTGGGCCCTTTCTGGTTTGGATCACGTTGTAATGTGGTACCACACTGAAACAGTCCATTAAACCTGGCTCTGATCACTATTTTAGAGAATAACGCATGTTAGGTCTTGGTTAGGTCTGGGATTTGCTCTCATCAGGGTCATACTTTCGCAGTTTTATCATGCATGTTGACCTGATCGAGGGTTTTTTCAGCTTTGGATCACGTAGTAAAGTGGTACAACACTAAAACAGTCACTTAAACCTGGTTTCGATCAATATTTTGTGAGGATAACGCAAGATAGGTCTGGGATAGGTCTGTGATTTGCCCTCATCAGACTCATACTTTCGCATTCTTCACATACTTGTTGAACGGATCCTGGGTTTTTTCTGGTTTGGATCACGTAGTAATGTGGTACCACACTGAAGCATTCAATTGAACCTGGTCTTGATAAATATTTTAGAGGATAACGCATGTTAGGTCTGGGTAAGGTCTAGGATTTGCCCTCATCAGGCTCATACTTTCGCATATTTCTCATACTTCATGGCTAGATCCTGGGCTATTTCTGGATTGGATCACGTAGTAATGTGGTACCACACTGAAACAGTCCATTAAACCTGGCTCTGATCACTATTTTAGAGGATAACGCATGTTAGGTCTGGGTAAGGTCTAGGATTTGCCCTCATCAGGCTCATACTTTCGCATATTTCTCATACTTCATGGCTAGATCCAGGGCTATTTCTGGATTGGATCACGTAGTATTGTGGAACCACACTGAAACAGTCCATTAAACCTGGTTTCGATCAATATTTTTGAGGATAACGCATGTTAAGTCTAGGTTAGGCCTGGGATTTTCACTCATCAGACTCATACTTTCGCATTCTTCACATACTTGTTGAACAGATTCTTGGTTTTTTTCTGGTGTGGATCACGTAGTAATGTGGTACCATACTAAAGCAGTCAATTAAACCTGGTTTCGATCAACATTTTAGAGGATAACGCAAGATATGTCTTGGATAGGTCTGGGATTTGCCCTCATCAGGCTCATGCTTTCGCGTTTTTCACATACTTGTTGAACAGATTCTGGGTTTTTTCTGGTTTGGATCGCGTAGTAATGTGGTACCACACTGAAACATTCCATTAAACCTGGTCTTGATAAGTATTTTAGAGGATAACGCATGTTAGGTCTGGGTGAGGTCTAGGATTTGCCTTCATCAGGCTCATACTTCCGCATATTTCTATTACTTCATGGCTAGATCCTGGGCTATTTCTGGATTGGATCACGTAGTAATGTGGTACCACACTGAAACAGGCCATTAAACCTGGCTTCGATCAATATTTTAGAGAATAACGCATGTTAGGTGTAGGTGAGTTCTGGGATTTGCTCTCATCAGGCTGATACATTCGCATATTTCTCATACTTGATGGCCAGATTCTGGGCTTTTTCTGGTTTGGTTCAGGTAGTAATGTGATACCGCACTGAAACAGTCGATTAAACCTGGTTTCGATCAATCTTTTTGAGGATAGCGCAAGTCATGTCTGGGATAGGTCTGGGGATTTGCCCTCATCAGGCTCATACTTTCCCGTTTTTCACATACTTGTTGAACAGATCCCTGCCTTTTTTCTGGTTTGGATCACGTAGTAATGTGGCACCACACTGAAACAGTCCATTGAACCCCTTTTCGTTCAATATTTTAGAGAATAACGCATGTTAGGTCCTGGTTAGGTCTGGGATTTGCTCTCATCAGGCTCGTACTTTCGCATATTTCTCATACTTGATGGCCAGATTCTGGGCCCTTTCTGGTTTGGATCACGTTGTAATGTGGTACCACACAGAAACAGTCCATTATACCTGGCTCTGATCACTATTTTAGAGAATAACGCATGTTAGGTCTTGGTTAGGTCTGGGATTTGCTCTCATCAGGGTCATACTTTCGCAGTTTTAACATGCATGTTGACCTGATCGAGGGTTTTTTCAGCTTTGGATCACGTAGTAAAGTGGTACAACTCTAAAACAGTCACTTAAACCTGGTTTCGATCAATATTTTAGAGGATAACGCAAGATAGGTCTGGGATAGGACTGTGATTTGCCCTCATCAGACTCATACTTTCGCATTCTTCACATACTTGTTGAACGGATCCTGGGTTTTTTCTGGTTTGGATCACGTAGTCATGTGGTACCACACTGAAGCATTCAATTGAACCTGGTCTTGATAAATATTTTAGAGGATAACGCATGTTAGGTCTGGGTAGGGTCTAGGATTTGCCCTCATCAGGCTCATACTTTCGCATATTTCTCATACTTCATGGCTAGATCCTGGGCTATTTCTGGATTGGATCACGTAGTAATGTGGTACCACACTGAAACAGTCCATTAAACCTGGCTCTGATCACTATTTTAGAGGATAACGCATGTTAGGTCTGGGTAAGGTCTAGGATTTGCCGTCATCAGGCTCATACTTTCGCATATTTCTCATACTTCACGGCTAGATCCTGGGCTATTTCTGGATTGGATCACGTAGTATTGTGGAACCATACTGAAACAGTCCATTAAACCTGGTTTCGATCAATATTTTTGAGGATAACGCATGTTAAGTCTAGGTTAGGCCTGGGATTTTCACTCATCAGACTCATACTTTCGCATCCTTCACATACTTGTCGAACAGATCCTTGGTTTTTTTCTGGTGTGGATCACGTAGTAATGTGGTACCACACTAAAACAGTCAATTAAACCCGGTTTCGATCAATATTTTAGAGGATAACGCATGTTATGTCTAGGTTAGGCCTGGGATTTGCCCTCATCAGACTCATACTGTCGCGTTTTTCACATACTTGGTGAACAGATCCAGGGTTTTTTCTGGTTTAGATCACGTAGTATTGTGGTACCACACTGAAACAGTCCATTAAACATGGCTTCGATCAATATTTTAGAGGATAACGCAAGTTATGTCTGGGATAGGTCTGGGGTTTTGCCCTCATCAGGGTCATACTTTCGCAGTTTTAACATACATGTTGACCTGATCGAGGGATTCTTCTGCTTTGGATCACGTAGTAATGTGGAACCACACTGAAACAGTCCATTAAACCCGGTTTCGATCAATATTTTTGAGGATAACGCATGTTAAGTCTAGGTTAGGCCTGGGATTTTCACTCATCAGACTCATACTTTCGCATTCTTCACATACTTGTTGAACAGATCCTTGTTTTTTTTCTGGTGTGGATCACGTAGTAATGTGGTACCATACTAAAGCAGTCAATTAAACCTGGTTTCGATCAACATTTTAGAGGATAACGCAAGATATGTCTTGGATAGGTCTAGGATTTGCCCTCATCAGGCTCATACTTCCGCATATTTCTATTACTTCATGGCTAGATCCTGGGCTATTTCTGGATTGGATCACGTAGTAATGTGGTACCACACTGAAACAGGCCATTAAACCTGGCTTCGATCAATATTTTAGAGAATAACGCATGTTAGGTGTAGGTGAGTTCTGGGATTTGCTCTCATCAGGCTGATACATTCGCATATTTCTCATACTTGATGGCCAGATTCTGGGCTTTTTCTGGTTTGGATCAGGTAGTAATGTGATACCGCACTGAAACAGTCGATTAAACCTGGTTTCGATCAATCTTTTTGAGGATAACGCTTGTTACGTCTAGGTTAGGTCTGGGATTTGCTCTCATCAGGCTCATTCCTTCTCATATTTCTCATTCTTGTTGGCCAGATCCTGGGCTTCCACTGGTTTGCATCACGTAGTAATGTCATTCCACACTGAAACAGACAATTAAACCTGGCCTTGATAAATATTTTAGAGGATAACGCATGTTAGGTCTGGGTTAGGTCTAGGATTTGCCCTCATCAGGCTCATACTTTCGCATACTTCTCATACTCGATGGCTAGATCCTGGGCATTTTCTGGTTTGGATCGCGTAGTTATGTGGTACCACACTGAAACAGTTGATTAAACCTGGTTTCGATCAATATTTTTCAGCATAACGCATGTTACGTCTAGGTTAGGTCTGGGATTTGCTCTCATCAGGCTCATACTTTCACATAGTTCTCATTCTTGTTGGCCAGATCCTGGGTTTTTTCTGGTTTGGATCACGTAGTAATGTGGTACCACACTGAAACAGTCCATTAAACCTGGTTTCGATCAATATTTTTGAGGATAACGCATGTTAGGTATAGGTTAGTCCTGGGATTTTTACTCATCAGACTCATATTTTCGCATTCTTCACATACTTGTTGAACGGATCCTGGGTTTTTTCTGGTTTGGATCACGTAGTAATGTGGTACCACACTGAACCATTGAATTAAACCTGGTCTTGATAAGTATTTTAGAGGATAACGCATGTTAGGTCTGGGTAAGGTCTAGGATTTGCCCTCATCAGGCTCATACTTTCGCATATTTCTCATACTTCATGGCTAGATCCTGGGTTATTTCTGGATTGGATCACGTAGGTATGTGGTACCACACTGAAACAGTCGATTAGACCTGGTTTCGATCAATATTTTAGAGGATAACGCATGTTAGTTCTGGGATAGGTCTGGGATTTGTCCTCATCTGGCTCATACTTTCGCATATTTCTCATACTTCATGGCTACATGCTGAGCTTTTTCTGGATTGGATCACGGAGTAATGTGGTACCACACTGAAACAGTCCATTTAACCTGGTTTCGATCAATATTTTAGAGGATAGCGCAAGTCATGTCTGGGATAGGTCTGGGGATTTGCCCTCATCAGGCTCATACTTTCCCGTTTTTCACATACTTGTTGAACAGATCCCTGCCTTTTTTCTGGTTTGGATCACGTAGTAATGTGGCACCACACTGAAACAGTCCATTGAACCCCTTTTCGTTCAATATTTTAGAGAATAACGCATGTTAGGTCCTGGTTAGGTCTGGGATTTGCTCTCATCAGGCTCGTACTTTCGCATATTTCTCATACTTGATGGCCAGATTCTGGGCCCTTTCTGGTTTGGATCACGTTGTAATGTGGTACCACACAGAAACAGTCCATTATACCTGGCTCTGATCACTATTTTAGAGAATAACGCATGTTAGGTCTTGGTTAGGTCTGGGATTTGCTCTCATCAGGGTCATACTTTCGCAGTTTTAACATGCATGTTGACCTGATCGAGGGTTTTTTCAGCTTTGGATCACGTAGTAAAGTGGTACAACTCTAAAACAGTCACTTAAACCTGGTTTCGATCAATATTTTAGAGGATAACGCAAGATAGGTCTGGGATAGGACTGTGATTTGCCCTCATCAGACTCATACTTTCGCATTCTTCACATACTTGTTGAACGGATCCTGGGTTTTTTCTGGTTTGGATCACGTAGTCATGTGGTACCACACTGAAGCATTCAATTGAACCTGGTCTTGATAAATATTTTAGAGGATAACGCATGTTAGGTCTGGGTAGGGTCTAGGATTTGCCCTCATCAGGCTCATACTTTCGCATATTTCTCATATTTCATGGCTAGATCCTGGGCTATTTCTGGATTGGATCACGTAGTATTGTGGAACCATACTGAAACAGTCCATTAAACCTGGTTTCGATCAATATTTTTGAGGATAACGCATGTTAAGTCTAGGTTAGGCCTGGGATTTTCACTCATCAGACTCATACTTTCGCATTCTTCACATACTTGTCGAACAGATCCTTGGTTTTTTTCTGGTGTGGATCACGTAGTAATGTGGTACCACACTAAAACAGTCAATTAAACCTGGTTTCGATCAATATTTTAGAGGATAACGCATGTTATGTCTAGGTTAGGCCTGGGATTTGCCCTCATCAGACTCATACTGTCGCGTTTTTCACATACTTGGTGAACAGATCCAGGGTTTTTTCTGGTTTAGATCACGTAGTATTGTGGTACCACACTGAAACAGTCCATTAAACATGGTTTCGATCAATATTTTAGAGGATAACGCAAGTTATGTCTGGGATAGGTCTGGGGTTTTGCCCTCATCAGGGTCATACTTTCGCAGTTTTAACATACATGTTGACCTGATCGAGGGATTCTTCTGCTTTGGATCACGTAGTAATGTGGTACCATACTAAAGCAGTCAATTAAACCTGGTTTCGATCAACATTTTAGAGGATAACGCAAGATATGTCTTGGATAGGTCTGGGATTTGCCCTCATCAGGCTCATGCTTTCGCGTTTTTCACATACTTGTTGAACAGATTCTGGGTTTTTTCTGGTTTGGATCGCGTAGTAATGTGGTACCACACTGATGCAGTCCACTAAACCTGGTTTCGATGAATATTTTAGAGGATAACGCATGTTAGGTCTGGGTAAGGTCTAGGATTTGCCCTCATCAGGCTCATACTTTCGCGATTTACACATACTTGTTGAACAGATTCTGGGTTTTTTCTGGTTTGGATCACGTAGTAATGTGGTACCACACTGAAACATTCAATTAAACCTGGTCTTGATAAGTATTTTAGAGGATAACGCATGTTAGGTCTGGGTAAGGTCTAGGATTTGCCCTCATCAGGCTCATACTTTCGCATATTTCTCATACTTCATGGCTAGATCCTGGGTTATTTCTGGATTGGATCACGTAGTAATGTGGTACCACACTGAAACTGTCGATTAAACCTGGTTTCGATCAATATTTTAGAGGATAACGCATGTTAGTTCTGGGATAGGTCTGGGATTTGCCCTCATCTGGCTCATACTTTCGCATATTTCTCATACTTCATGGCTACATGCTGAGCTTTTTCTGGATTGGATCACGTAGTAAAGTGGTACTACACCAAAACAGTCAATTAAACCTGGTTTCGATCAATATTTTAGTGGATAAAGCAATTTAGGTCTGGGATAGTTCTGAGATTTGCCCCCATCAGACTCATACTTTCGCACACTTCACATACTCGTTGAACGGATCCTGGGTTTTTTCTGGTTTGGATCACGTAGTAATGTCGTACCACACTGAAACATTCAAATAAACCTGGTCTTGATAAATATTTCAGAGGATAACGCATGTTAGGTCTGGGATAGGTCTAGGATTTGCCCTCATCAGGCTCATACTTTCGCATATTCCTCATACTTCATGGCTAGATACTGGGCTATTTCTGGATTGGATCACGGAGTAATGTGGTACCACACTGAAACAGTCCATTAAACCTGGTCTTGATAAGTATTTTAGAGGATAACGCATGTTAGGTCTGGGTAAGGTCTAGGATTTGCCCTCATCAGGCTCATACTTCCGCATATTTCTAATACTTCATGGCTAGATCCTGGGCTATTTCTGGATTGTGTCACGTAGTAATGTGGTACCACACTGAAACAGGCCATTAAACCTGGCTTCGATCAATATTTTAGAGAATAACGCATGTTAGGTGTAGGTGAGTTCTGGGATTTGCTCTCATCAGGCTGATACATTCGCATATTTCTCATACTTGATGGCCAGATTCTGGGCTTTTTCTGGTTTGGATCAGGTAGTAATGTGATACCGCACTGAAACAGTCGATTAAACCTGGTTTCGATCAATCTTTTTGAGGATAACGCTTGTTACGTCTAGGTTAGGTCTGGGATTTGCTCTCATCAGGCTCATACTTTCGCATATTTCTCATTCTTGTTGGCCAGATCCTGGGCTTCCACTGGTTTGCATCACGTAGTAATGTCATTCCACACTGAAACAGTCAATTAAACCTGGCCTTGATAAATATTTTAGAGGATAACGCATGTTAGGTCTGGGTTAGGTCTAGGATTTGCCCTCATCAGGCTCATACTTTCGCATACTTCTCATACTCGATGGCTAGATCCTGGGCTTTTTCTGGTTTGGATCGCGTAGTTATGTGGTACCACACTGAAACAGTTGATTAAACCTGGTTTCGATCAATATTTTTGAGGATAACGCATGTTAGGTATAGGTTAGGCCTGGGATTTTTACTCATCAGACTCATACTTTCGCATTCTTCACATACTTGTTGAACGGATCCTGGGTTTTTTCTGGTTTGGATCACGTAGTAATGTGGTACCACACTGAAACATTCCATTAAACCTGGTCTTGATAAGTATTTTAGAGGATAACGCATGTTAGGTCTGGGTTAGGTCTAGGATTTGCCCTCATCAGGCTCATACTTTCGCATATTCCTCATACTTCATGGCTAGATACTGGGCTATTTCTGGATTGGATCACGGAGTAATGTGGTACCACACTGAAACAGTCCATTTAACCTGGTTTCGATCAATAGTTTTGAGGATAACGCATGTTAGGTCTAGGTTAGGCCTGGGATTTTCACTCATCAGGCTCATGCTTTCGCATTCTTCACATACTTGTTGAACAGATCCTTGGTTTTTTTCTGGTGTGGATCACGTAGTAATGTGGTACCACACTAAAACAGTCAATTAAACCTGGTTTCGATCAATATTTTAGAGGATAACGCATGTTATGTCTAGGTTAGGCCTGGGATTTGCCCTCATCAGACTCATACTGTCGCGTTTTTCACATACTTGGTGAACAGATCCAGGGTTTTTTCTGGTTTAGATCACGTAGTATTGTGGTACCACACTGAAACAGTCCATTAAACATGGTTTCGATCAATATTTTAGAGGATAACGCAAGTTATGTCTGGGATAGGTCTGGGGTTTTGCCCTCATCAGGGTCATACTTTCGCAGTTTTAACATACATGTTGACCTGATCGAGGGTTTTTTCTGCTTTGGATCACGTAGTAAAGTGGTACCACACTAAAACATTCAACTAAACCTGGTTTCGATCAATATTTTAGAGGATAGCGCAAGTCATGTCTGGGATAGGTCTGGGGATTTGCCCTCATCAGGCTCATACTTTCTCGTTTTTCACATACTTGTTGAACAGATCCCTGCCTTTTTTCTGGTTTGGATCGCGTTGTAATGTGGTACCACACTGAAACAGTCCATTAAACCTGGCTCTGATCACTATTTTAGAGAATAACGCATGTTAGGTCTTGGTTAGGTCTGGGATTTGCTCTCATCAGGGTCATACTTTCGCAGTTTTAACATGCATGTTGACCTGATCGAGGGTTTTTTCAGCTTTGGATCACGTAGTAAAGTGGTACAACACTAAAACAGTCACTTAAACCTGGTTTCGATCAATATTTTAGAGGATAACGCAAGATAGGTCTTCTGGAATAGGTCTGTGATTTGCCCTCATCAGACTCATACTTTCGCATTCTGCACATACTTGTTGAACGGATCCTGGGTTTTTTCTGGTTTGGATCACGTAGTTATGTGGTACCACACTGAAGCATTCAATTGAACCTGGTCTTGATAAATATTTTAGAGGATAACGCATGTTAGGTCTGGGTAAGGTCTAGGATTTGCCCTCATCAGGCTCATACTTTCGCATATTTCTCATACTTCATGGCTAGATCCTGGGCTATTTCTGGATTGGATCACGTAGTAATGTGGTACCACACTGAAACAGTCCATGAAACATGGTTTCGATCAATATTTTTGAGGATAACGCATGTTAGGTCTAGGTTAGGCCTGAGATTTTCACTCATCAGTCTCATACTTTCGCATTCTTCACATACTTGTTGAAAGGATCCTGGGCTTTTTCTGGTTTGGATCACGTAGTAATGTGATACCACACTGAAGCATTCAATTGAACCAGGTCTTGATAAATATTTTAGAGGATAACGCATGTTAGGTCTGGGTAAGGTCTAGGATTTGCCCTCATCAGGCTCATACTTTCGCATATTTCTCATACTTCATGGCTAGATCCTGGGCTATTTCTGGATTGGATCACGTACTATTGTGGAACCACACTGAAACAGTCCATTAAACCTGGTTTCGATCAATATTTTTGAGGATAACGCATGTTATGTCTAGGTTAGGCCTGGGATTTGCCCTCATCAGACTCATACTTTCGCATACTTTACATACTTGGTGAACAAATCCTGGGTTTTTTCTGGTTTGGATCACGTAGTCATGTGCTACCACACTGAAACAGTCAATTATACCTGGTTTCGATCAATATTTTAGAGGATAACGCATGTTAGGTCTAGGTTAGGCCTGGGATTTGCCCTCATCAGGGTCATACTTTCGCAGTTTTAACATACATGTTGACCTGATCGAGGGATTCTTCTGCTTTGGATCACGTAGTAATGTGGTACCATACTAAAGCAGTCAATTAAACCTGGTTTCGATCAACATTTTAGAGGATAACGCAAGATAGGTCTTCTGGGATAGGTCTGTGATTTGCCCTCATCAGACTCATACTTTCGCATTCTGCACATACTTGTTGAACGGATCCTGGGTTTTTTCTGGTTTCGATCACGTAGTAATGTGGTACCTCACTGAAGCAGACCATTAAACCTGGTTTCGATTATTATTTTAGAGGATAACACATGTTAGGTCTAGGTTAGGTCTGGGATTTGCTCTCATCCGGCTCATTCGTTCGCATATATCTGATACCTGATGGCTAGATCCTGGGCTTTTTCTGGATTGGATCACGTAGTAATGTAGTACCACACTGAAACAGTCGATTAAACCTGGTTTCGATCAATATTTTAGAGGATAACGCATGTTAGGTCTGGGTAAGGTCTAGGATTTGCCCTCATCAGGCTCATACTTCCGCATATTTCTAATACTTCATGGCTAGATCCTGGGCTATTTCTGGATTGGATCACGTAGTGATGTGGTACCACACTGAAACAGTCGATTAAACCTGGTTTCGATCAATATTTTAGAGGATAACGCATGTTAGTTCTGGGATAGGTCTGGGATTTGCCCTCATCTGGCTCATACTTTCGCATATTTCTCATACTTCATGGCTACATCCAGAGCTTCTTCTGGATTGGATCACGTCGTAATGTGGTACCACACTGAAACAGTCAATTAAACCTCGTTTCGATCAATATTTTAGAGGATAACACATGTTAGGTCTAGGTTAGGTCTGGGATTTGCTCTCATCCGGCTCATTCGTTCGCATATTTCTGATACCTGATGGCTAGATCCTGGGCTTTTTCTGGATTGGATCACGTAGTAATGTAGTACCACACTGAAACAGTCGATTAAACCAGGCTTCGATCAATATTTTTAAGGATAACGCATGTTAGGCCTAGGTTAGGCCTGGGATTTGCCCTCATCAGACTCATACTTTCGCATACTCCACATACTTATTGAACAGATCCTGGGTTTTTTTCTGGTTTGGATCACGTAGTAATGTGGTACCACACTGAAACAGTCCACTAAACCTGGTTTCGATCAATATTTTTGAGGATAACGCATGTTATGTCTAGGTTAGGCAAGGGATTCGCCCTCATCAGACTCATACTTTCGCATACTTCACATACTTGTTGAACAGATCCTGGGTTTTTTTCTGGTGTGGATCACGTAGTAATGTGGTACCACACTGAAGCAGACCATTAAACCTGGTTTCGATTATTATTTTAGAGGATAACACATGTTGGGTCTAGGTTAGGTCTGGGATTTGCTCTCATCAGGCTCATTCGTTCGCATATTTCTGATACCTGATGGCTAGATCCTGGGCTTTTTCTGGATTGGATCACGTAGTAATGTAGTACCACACTGAAACAGTCGATTAAACCAGGCTTCGATCAATATTTTAGAGGACAACGCAAGTTATGTCTGGGATAGGTCTGGGATTTGCCCTCATCAGGCTCATGATTTCGCGTTTTTAACATACTTGTTGAACAGATTCTGGGTTTTTTCTGGTTTGGATCACATAGTAATGTGGTACCACACTGAAACAGTCCATTAAACCTGGTTTCGATGAATATTTTTGAGGATAACGCATGTTATGTCTAGGTTAGGCAAGGGATTTGCCCTCATCAGACTCATACTTTCGCAACCTTCACATACTTGTTGAACAGATCCTGGGTTTTTTTCTGGTGTGGATCACGTAGTAATGTGGTACCACACTAAAACAGTCAATTAAACCTGGTTTCGATCAATATTTTAGAGGATAACGCATGTTAGGTCTGGGTAAGGTCTAGGATTTGCCCTCATCAGGCTCATACTTCCGCATATTTCTAATACTTCATGGCTAGATCCTGGGCTATTTCTGGATTGGATCACGTAGTGATGTGGTACCTCACTGAAACAGTCCATTAAACCTGGTTTCGATCAATATTTTTGAGGATAACGCATGTTTGGTCTAGGTTAGGACTGGGATTTGCCCTCATCAGACTCATACTTTCGCATACTTCACATACTTGTTGAACAGATCCTGGGTTTTTTCTGGTTTCGATCACGTTGTAATGTGGTACCTCACTGAAGCAGACCATTAAACCTGGTTTCGATTATTATTTTAGAGGATAACACATGTTAGGTCTAGGTTAGGTCTGGGATTTGCTCTCATCCGGCTCATTCGTTCCCATATTTCTGATATCTGATGGCTAGATCCTGGGCTTTTTCTGGATTGGATCACGTAGTAATGTAGTACCACACTGAAACAGTCGATTAAACCAGGCTTCAATCAATATTTTAGAGGACAACGCAAGTTATGTCTGGGATAGGTCTGGGATTTGCCCTCATAGGGGTCATAGTTTCGCAGTTTTAACATCCATGTTAACCTGATCGATGGTTTCTTCTGCTTTGGATCACGTAGCAAAGTGCTACCACACTGAAACAGTCAATTAAACCTGGTATCGATCAATATTTTATAGGATAACTCAAGTTAGGTCTGAGATAGGTCTGTGATTTGCCCTCATCGGGGTCATACTTTTGCAGTTTTAACATACATGTTGACCTGATCGAGGGTTTTTTCTGCTTTCGATCACGTAGTAAAGTGGTACCACACTGAAACAGTCGACCAAACCTGGTTTCGATCAATATTTTAGAGGATAGCGCATGTTATGTCTAGGTTAGGCCTGGGATTTTCACTCATCAGACTCATACTTTCGCATTCTTCACATACTTGTTGAACGGATCCTGGGTTTTTTCTGGTTTCGATCTCGTAGTAATGTGGTACCACACTGAAACATTCAATTAAACCTGGTCTTGATAAGTATTTTAGAGGATAACGCATGTTAGTTCTGGGTTAGGTCTAGAATTTGCCCTCATCAGGCTCATACATTCGCATATTTCCCATACTTCAAGGCTAGATCCTGGGTTATTTCTGGATTGGATCAGGTAGTAATGTGGTACCACACTGAAACAGTCGATTAAACCTCGTTTCGATCAATATTTTAGAGGATAACGCAAGTTAGGTCTGGGATAGGTCTGGGGTTTGCCCTCATCAGGCTCATACTGTCGCGTTTTTCACATACTTGGTGAACAGATTCTGGGTTTTTTCTGGTTTGGATCACATAGTAATGTGGTACCACACTGAAACAGTCCATTAAACCTGGTTTCGATCAATATTTTTGAGGATAACGCATGTTTGGTCTAGGTTAGGCCTGGGATTTTCACTCATCAGACTCATACTTTCGCATTCTTCACATACTTGTTGAACGGATCCTGGGTTTTTTCTGGTTTCGATCTCGTAGTAATGTGGTACCACACTGAAACATTCAATTAAACCTGGTCTTGATAAGTATTTTAGAGGATAACGCATGTTAGTTCTGGGATAGGTCTGGGATTTGCCCTCATCTGGCTCATACTTTCGCATATTTCTCATACTTCATGGCTACATCCAGAGCTTTTTCTGGATTGGATCACGTAGTAATGTGGTACCACACTGGAACAGTCAATTAAACCTCGTTTCGATCAATATTTTAGAGGATAACGCAAGTTAGGTCTGGGATAGGTCTGGGGTTTGCCCTCATCAGGCTCATACTGTCGCGTTTTTCACATACTTGGTGAACAGATCCAGGGTTTTTTCTGGTTTAGATCACGTAGTATTGTGGTACCACACTGAAACAGTCCATTAAACATGGTTTCGATCAATATTTTAGAGGATAACGCAAGTTATGTCTGGGATAGGTCTGGGGTTTTGCCCTCATCAGGGTCATACTTTCGCAGTTTTAACATACATGTTGACCTGATCGAGGGTTTTTTCAGCTTTGGATCACGTAGTAAAGTGGTACAACACTAAAACAGTCACTTAAACCTGGTTTCGATCAATATTTTAGAGGATAACGCAAGATAGGTCTTCTGGGATAGGTCTGTGATTTGCCCTCATCAGACTCATACTTTCGCATTCTGCACATACTTGTTGAACGGATCCTGGGTTTTTTCTGGTTTGGATCACGTAGTTATGTGGTACCACACTGAAGCATTCAATTGAACCTGGTCTTGATAAATATTTTAGAGGATAACGCATGTTAGGTCTGGGTAAGGTCTAGGATTTGCCCTCATCAGGCTCATACTTTCGCATATTTCTCATACTTCATGGCTAGATCCTGGGCTATTTCTGGATTGGATCACGTAGTAATGTGGTACCACACTGAAACAGTCCATGAAACATGGTTTCGATCAATATTTTTGAGGATAACGCATGTTAGGTCTAGGTTAGGCCTGAGATTTTCACTCATCAGTCTCATACTTTCGCATTCTTCACATACTTGTTGAAAGGATCCTGGGCTTTTTCTGGTTTGGATCACGTAGTAATGTGGTACCACACTGAAGCATTCAATTGAACCAGGTCTTGATAAATATTTTAGAGGATAACGCATGTTAGGTCTGGGTAAGGTCTAGGATTTGCCCTCATCAGGCTCATACTTTCGCATATTTCTCATACTTCATGGCTAGATCCTGGGCTATTTCTGGATTGGATCACGTACTATTGTGGAACCACACTGAAACAGTCCATTAAACCTGGTTTCGATCAATATTTTTGAGGATAACGCATGTTATGTCTAGGTTAGGCCTGGGATTTGCCCTCATCAGACTCATACTTTCGCATACTTTACATACTTGGTGAACAAATCCTGGGTTTTTTCTGGTTTGGATCACGTAGTCATGTGCTACCACACTGAAACAGTCAATTATACCTGGTTTCGATCAATATTTTAGAGGATAACGCATGTTAGGTCTAGGTTAGGCCTGGGATTTGCCCTCATCAGGGTCATACTTTCGCAGTTTTAACATACATGTTGACCTGATCGAGGGATTCTTCTGCTTTGGATCACGTAGTAATGTGGTACCATACTAAAGCAGTCAATTAAACCTGGTTTCGATCAACATTTTAGAGGATAACGCAAGATATGTCTTGGATAGGTCTGGGATTTGCCCTCATCAGGCTCATACTTTCGCATACTTCTCATACTCGATGGCTAGATCCTGGGCATTTTCTGGTTTGGATCGCGTAGTTATGTGGTACCACACTGAAACAGTTGATTAAACCTGGTTTCGATGAATATTTTAGAGGATAACGCATGTTAGGTCTGGGTAAGGTCTGGGATTTGCCCTCACCAGGCTCATACTTTCGCGATTTACACATACTTGTTGAACAGATTCTGGGTTTTTTCTGGTTTGGATCACGTAGTAATGTGGTACCACACTGAAACAGTCCACTAAACCTGGTTTCAATCAATATCTTTGAGGATAACGCATGTTATGTCTAGGTTAGGCAAGGGATTTGCCCTCATCAGACTCATACTTTCGCATACTTCACATACTTGTTGAACAGATCCTGGGTTTTTTTCTGGTGTGGATCACGTAGTAATGTGGTACCACACTAAAACAGTCAATTAAACCTGGTTTCGATCAATATTTTAGAGGATAACGCATGTTAGGTCTGGGTAAGGTCTAGGATTTGCCCTCATCAGGCTCATACTTCCGCATATTTCTAATACTTCATGGCTAGATCCTGGGCTATTTCTGGATTGGATCACGTAGTGATGTGGTACCACACTGAAACAGTCCATTAAACCTGGTTTCGATCAATATTTTTGAGGATAACGCATGTTTGGTCTAGGTTAGGCCTGGGATTTGCCCTCATCAGACTCATACTTTCGCATACTTCACATACTTGTTTAACAGATCCTGGGTTTTTTCTGGTTTCGATCACGCAGTAATGTGGTACCTCACTGAAGCAGACCATTAAACCTGGTTTCGATTATTATTTTAGAGGATAACACATGTTAGGTCTAGGTTAGGTCTGGGATTTGCTCTCATCCGGCTCATTCGTTCGCATATTTCTGATACCTGATGGCTAGATCCTGGGCTTTTTCTGGATTGGGTCACGTAGTAATGTAGTACCACCCTGAAACAGTCGATTAAACCAGGCTTTGATCAATATTTTAGAGGACAACGCAAGTTATGTCTGGGATAGGTCTGGGATTTGCCCTCATAGGGGTCATAGTTTCGCAGTTTTAACATACATGTTAACCTGATCGATGGTTTCTTCTGCTTTGGATCACGTAGCAAAGTGGTACCACACTGAAACAGTCAATTAAACCTGGTATCGATCAATATTTTATAGGATAACTCAAGTTAGGTCTGAGATAGGTCTGTGATTTGCCCTCATCGGGGTCATACTTTTGCAGTTTTAACATACATGTTGACCTGATCGAGGGTTTTTTCTGCTGTGGATCACGTAGTAAAGTGGTACCACACTGAAACAGTCGACTAAACCTGGTTTCGATCAATATTTTAGAGGATAGCGCATGTTATGTCTAGGTTAGGCCTGGGATTTTCACTCATCAGACTCATACTTTCGCATTCTTCACATACTTGTTGAACGGATCCTGGGTTTTTTCTGGTTTCGATCTCGTAGTAATGTGGTACCACACTGAAACATTCAATTAAACCTGGTCTTGATAAGTATTTTAGAGGATAACGCATGTTAGTTCTGGGTTAGGTATAGGATTTGCCCTCATCAGGCTCATACATTCGCATATTTCCCATACTTCATGGCTAGATCTTGGGTTATTTCTGGATTGGATCACGTAGTAATGTGGTACCACACTGAAACAGTCGATTAAACCTGGTTTCGATCAATATTTTAGAGGATAACGCATGTTAGTTCTGGGATAGGTCTGGGATTTGCCCTCATCTGGCTCATACTTTCGCATATTTCTCATACTTCATGGCTACATCCAGAGCTTTTTCTGGATTGGATCACGTCGTAATGTGGTACCACACTGAAACAGTCAATTAAACCTCGTTTCGATCAATATTTTAGAGGATAACGCAAGTTAGGTCTGGGATAGGTCTGGGGTTTGCCCTCATCAGGCTCATACTGTCGCGTTTTTCACATACTTGGTGAACAGATCCTGGGTTTTTTCTGGTTTAGATCACGTAGTATTGTGGTACCACACTGAAACAGTCCATTAAACATGGTTTCGATCAATATTTTAGAGGATAACGCAAGTTATGTCTGGTATAGGTCTGGGGTTTTGCCCTCATCAGGGTCATACTTTCGCAGTTTTAACATACATGTTGACCTGATCGAGGGTTTTTTCTGATTTGGATCACGTAGTAAAGTGGTACCACACTAAATCATTCAACTAAACCTGGTTTCGATCAATATTTTAGAGGATAGCGCAAGTCATGTCTGGGATAGGTCTGGGGATTTGCCTTCATCAGGCTCATACTTTCCCGTTTTTCACATACTTGTTGAACAGATCCCTGCCTTTTTTCTGGTTTGGATCACGTAGTAATGTGGCGCCACACTGAAACAGTCCATTGAACCCCTTTTCGTTGAATATTTTAGAGAATAACGCATGTTAGGTCCTGGTTAGGTCTGGGATTTGCTCTCATCAGGCTCGTACTTTCGCATATTTCTCATACTTGATGGCCAGATTCTGGGCCCTTTCTGGTTTGGATCATGTTGTAATGTGGTACCACACTGAAACAGTCCATTAATCCTGGCTCTGATCACTATTTTAGAGAATAACGCATGTTAGGTCTTGGTTAGGTCTGGGATTTGCTCTCATCAGGGTCATACTTTCGCAGTTTTATCATGCATGTTGACCTGATCGAGGGTTTTTTCAGCTTTGGATCACGTAGTAGAGTGGTACAACACTAAAACAGTCACTTAAACCTGGTTTCGATCAATATTTTGTGAGGATAACGCAAGATAGGTCTGGGATAGGTCTGTGATTTGCCCTCATCAGACTCATACTTTCGCATTCTTCACATACTTGTTGAACGGATCCTGGGTTTTTTCTGGTTTGGATCACGTAGTAATGTGGTACCACACTGAAGCATTCAATTGAACCTGGTCTTGATAAATATTTTAGAGGATAACGCATGTTAGGTCTGGGTAAGGTCTAGGATTTGCCCTCATCAGGCTCATACTTTCGCATATTTCTCATACTTCATGGCTAGATCCTGGGCTATTTCTGGATTGGATCACGTAGTAGTGTGGTACCACACTGAAACAGTCCATTAAACCTGGCTCTGATCACTATTTTAGAGGATAACGCATGTTAGGTCTGGGTAAGGTCTAGGATTTGCCCTCATCAGGCTCATACTTTCGCATATTTCTCATACTTCATGGCTAGATCCAGGGCTATTTCTGGATTGGATCACGTAGTATTGTGGAACCACACTGAAACAGTCCATTAAACCTGGTTTCGATCAATATTTTTGAGGATAACGCATGTTAAGTCTAGGTTAGGCCTGGGATTTTCACTCATCAGACTCATACTTTCGCATTCTTCACATACTTGTTGAACAGATCCTTGGTTTTTTTCTGGTGTGGATCACGTAGTAATGTGGTACCATACTAAAGCAGTCAATTAAACCTGGTTTCGATCAACATTTTAGAGGATAACGCAAGATATGTCTTGGATAGGTCTGGGATTTGCCCTCATCAGGCTCATGCTTTCGCGTTTTTCACATACTTGTTGAACAGATTCTGGGTTTTTTCTGGTTTGGATCGCGTAGTAATGTGGTACCACACTGAAAGATTCCATTAAACCTGGTCTTGATAAGTATTTTTGAGGATAACGCTTGTTACGTCTAGGTTAGGTCTGGGATTTGCTCTCATCAGACTCATACTTTCGCATATTTCTCATTCTTGTTGGCCAGATCCTGGGCTTCCACTGGTTTGCATCACGTAGTAATGTCATTCCACACTGAAACAGTCAATTAAACCTGGCCTTGATAAATATTTTAGAGGATAACGCATGTTAGGTCTGGGTTAGGTCTAGGATTTGCCCTCATCAGGCTCATACTTTCGCATACTTCTCATACTCGATGGCTAGATCCTGGGCATTTTCTGGTTTGGATCGCGTAGTTATGTGGTACCACACTGAAACAGTTGATTAAACCTGGTTTCGATCAATATTTTTCAGCATAACGCATGTTACGTCTAGGTTAGGTCTGGGATTTGCTCTCATCAGGCTCATACTTTCACATAGTTCTCATTCTTGTTGGCCAGATCCTGGGTTTTTTCTGGTTTGGATCACGTAGTAATGTGGTACCACACTGAAACAGTCCATTAAACCTGGTTTCGATCAATATTTTTGAGGATAACGCATGTTAGGTATAGGTTAGTCCTGGGATTTTTACTCATCAGACTCATATTTTCGCATTCTTCACATACTTGTTGAACGGATCCTGGGTTTTTTCTGGTTTGGATCACGTAAAATGTGGTACCACACTGAACCATTGAATTAAACCTGGTCTTGATAAGTATTTTAGAGGATAACGCATGTTAGGTCTGGGTAAGGTCTAGGATTTGCCCTCATCAGGCTCATACTTTCGCATATTTCTCATACTTCATGGCTAGATCCTGGGTTATTTCTGGATTGGATCACGTAGGTATGTGGTACCACACTGAAAGAGTCGATTAAACCTGGTTTCGATCAATATTTTAGAGGATAACGCATGTTAGTTCTGGGATAGGTCTGGGATTTGCCCTCATCTGGCTCATACTGTCGCGTTTTTCACATACTTGGTGAACAGATCCAGGGTTTTTTCTGGTTTAGATCACGTAGTATTGTGGTACCACACTGAAACAGTCCATTAAACATGGTTTCGATCAATATTTTTGAGGATAACGCATGTTAAGTCTAGGTTAGGCCTGGGATTTTCACTCATCAGACTCATACTTTCGCATTCTTCACATACTTGTCGAACAGATCCTTGGTTTTTTTCTGGTGTGGATCACGTAGTAATGTGGTACCACACTAAAACAGTCAATTAAACCTGGTTTCGATCAATATTTTAGAGGATAACGCATGTTATGTCTAGGATAGGTCTGGGGTTTTGCCCTCATCAGGGTCATACTTTCGCAGTTTTAACATACATGTTGACCTGATCGAGGGATTCTTCTGCTTTGGATCACGTAGTAATGTGGTACCATACTAAAGCAGTCAATTAAACCTGGTTTCGATCAACATTTTCGAGGATAACGCAAGATATGTCTTGGATAGGTCTGGGATTTGCCCTCATCAGGCTCATGCTTTCGCGTTTTTCACATACTTGTTGAACAGATTCTGGGTTTTTTCTGGTTTGGATCGCGTAGTAATGTGGTACCACACTGATGCAGTCCACTAAACCTGGTTTCGATGAATATTTTAGAGGATAACGCATGTTAGGTCTGGGTAAGGTCTAGGATTTGCCCTCATCAGGCTCATACTTTCGCGATTTACACATACTTGTTGAACAGATTCTGGGTTTTTTCTGGTTTGGATCACGTAGTAATGTGGTACCACACTGAAACATTCAATTAAACCTGGTCTTGATAAGTATTTTAGAGGATAACGCATGTTAGGTCTGGGTAAGGTCTAGGATTTGCCCTCATCAGGCTCATACTTTCGCATATTTCTCATACTTCATGGCTAGATCCTGGGTTATTTCTGGATTGGATCACGTAGTAATGTGGTACCACACTGAAACTGTCGATTAAACCTGGTTTCGATCAATATTTTAGAGGATAACGCATGTTAGTTCTGGGATAGGTCTGGGATTTGCCCTCATCTGGCTCATACTTTCGCATATTTCTCATACTTCATGGCTACATGCTGAGCTTTTTCTGGATTGGATCACGTAGTAAAGTGGTACTACACCAAAACAGTCAATTAAACCTGGTTTCGATCAATATTTTAGAGGATAAAGCAATTTAGGTCTGGGATAGTTCTGAGATTTGCCCCCATCAGACTCATACTTTCGCACACTTCACATACTCGTTGAACGGATCCTGGGTTTTTTCTGGTGTGGATCACGTAGTAATGTCGTACCACACTGAAACATTCAATTAAACCTGGTCTTGATAAATATTTCAGAGGATAACGCATGTTAGGTCTGTGATAGGTCTAGGATTTGCCCTCATCAGGCTCATACTTTCGCATATTCCTCATACTTCATGGCTAGATACTGGGCTATTTCTGGATTGGATCACGGAGTAATGTGGTACCACACTGAAACAGTCCATTAAACCTGGTCTTGATAAGTATTTTAGAGGATAACGCATGTTAGGTCTGGGTAAGGTCTAGGATTTGCCCTCATCAGGCTCATACTTCCGCATATTTCTAATACCTCATGGCTAGATCCTGGGCTATTTCTGGATTGTGTCACGTAGTAATGTGGTACCACACTGAAACAGGCCATTAAACCTGGCTTCGATCAATATTTTAGAGAATAACGCATGTTAGGTGTAGGTGAGTTCTGGGATTTGCTCTCTTCAGGCTGATACATTCGCATATTTCTCATACTTGATGGCCAGATTCTGGGCTTTTTCTGGTTTGGATCAGGTAGTAATGTGATACCGCACTGAAACAGTCGATTAAACCTGGTTTCGATCAATCTTTTTGAGGATAACGCTTGTTACGTCTAGGTTAGGTCTGGGATTTGCTCTCATCAGGCTCATACTTTCGCATATTTCTCATTCTTGTTGGCCAGATCCTGGGCTTCCACTGGTTTGCATCACGTAGTAATGTCATTCCACACTGAAGCAGTCAATTAAACCTGGCCTTGATAAATATTTTAGAGGATAACGCATGTTAGGTCTGGGTTAGGTCTAGGATTTGCCCTCATCAGGCTCATACTTTCGCATACTTCTCATACTCGATGGCTAGATCCTGGGCTTTTTCTGGTTTGGATCGCGTAGTTATGTGGTACCACACTGAAACAGTTGATTAAACCTGGTTTCGATCAATATTTTTGAGGATAACGCATGTTAGGTATAGGTTAGGCCTGGGATTTTTACTCATCAGACTCATACTTTCGCATTCTTCACATACTTGTTGAACGGATCCTGGGTTTTTTCTGGTTTGGATCACGTAGTAATGTGGTACCACACTGAAACATTCCATTAAACCTGGTCTTGATAAGTATTTTAGAGGATAACGCATGTTAGGTCTGGGTAAGGTCTAGGATTTGCCCTCATCAGGCTCATACTTTCGCATACTTCTCATACTCGATGGCTAGATCCTGGGCTTTTTCTGGTTTGGATCGCGTAGTAATGTGGTACCACACTGAAACAGTCGATTAAACCTGGTTTCGATAAATATTTTAAAGGATAACGCATGTTAGTTCTGAGATAGGTCTGGGATTTGCCCTCATCTGGCTCATACTTTCGCATATTTCTCATACTTCATGGCTACATCCTGAGCTTTTTCTGGATTGGATCACGTAGTAATGTGGTACCACACTGAAACAGTCCATTAAACCTGGTCTTGATAAATATTTTAGAGGATAACGCATGTTAGGTCTGGGATAGGTCTAGGATTTGCCCTCATCAGGCTCATACTTTCGCATATTCCTCATACTTCATGGCTAGATACTGGGCTATTTCTGGATTGGATCACGGAGTAATGTGGTACCACACTGAAACAGTCCATTTAACCTGGTTTCGATCAATATTTTTGAGGATAACGCATGTTAGGTCTAGGTTAGGCCTGGGATTTTCACTCATCAGGCTCATGCTTTCGCATTCTTCACATACTTGTTGAACAGATCCTTGGTTTTTTTCTGGTGTGGATCACGTAGTAATGTGGTACCACACTAAAACAGTCAATTAAACCTGGTTTCGATCAATATTTTAGAGGATAACGCATGTTATGTCTAGGTTAGGCCTGGGATTTGCCCTCATCAGACTCATACTGTCGCGTTTTTCACATACTTGGTGAACAGATCCAGGGTTTTTTCTGGTTTAGATCACGTAGTATTGTGGTACCACACTGAAACAGTCCATTAAACATGGTTTCGATCAATATTTTAGAGGATAACGCAAGTTATGTCTGGGATAGGTCTGGGGTTTTGCCCTCATCAGGGTCATACTTTCGCAGTTTTAACATACATGTTGACCTGATCGAGGGTTTTTTCTGCTTTGGATCACGTAGTAAAGTGGTACCACACTAAAACATTCAACTAAACCTGGTTTCGATCAATATTTTAGAGGATAGCGCAAGTCATGTCTGGGATAGGTCTGGGGATTTGCCCTCATCAGGCTCATACTTTCGCGTTTTTCACATACTTGTTGAACAGATCCCTGCCTTTTTTCTGGTTTGGATCACGTTGTAATGTGGTACCACACTGAAACAGTCCATTAAACCTGGCTCTGATCACTATTTTAGAGAATAACGCATGTTAGGTCTTGGTTAGGTCTGGGATTTGCTCTCATCAGGGTCATACTTTCGCAGTTTTAACATGCATGTTGACCTGATCGAGGGTTTTTTCAGCTTTGGATCACGTAGTAAAGTGGTACAACACTAAAACAGTCACTTAAACCTGGTTTCGATCAATATTTTAGAGGATAACGCAAGATAGGTCTTCTGGGATAGGTCTGTGATTTGCCCTCATCAGACTCATACTTTCGCATTCTGCACATACTTGTTGAACGGATCCTGGGTTTTTTCAGGTTTGGATCACGTAGTTATGTGGTACCACACTGAAGCATTCAATTGAACCTGGTCTTGATAAATATTTTAGAGGGTAACGCATGTTAGGTCTGGGTAAGGTCTAGGATTTGCCCTCATCAGGCTCATACTTTCGCATATTTCTCATACTTCATGGCTAGATCCTGGGCTATTTCTGGATTGGATCACGTACTATTGTGGAACCACACTGAAACAGTCCATTAAACCTGGTTTCGATCAATATTTTTGAGGATAACGCATGTTATGTCTAGGTTAGGCCTGGGATTTGCCCTCATCAGACTCATACTTTCGCATACTTTACATACTTGGTGAACAAATCCTGGGTTTTTTCTGGTTTGGATCACGTAGTCATGTGCTACCACACTGAAACAGTCCACTAAACCTGGTTTCAATCAATATTTTTGAGGATAACGCATGTTATGTCTAGATTAGGCCTGGGATTTGCCCTCATCAGGGTCATACTTTCGCAGTTTTAACATACATGTTGACCTGATCGAGGGATTCTTCTGCTTTGGATCACGTAGTAATGTGGTACCATACTAAAGCAGCCAATTAAACCTGGTTTCGATCAACATTTTAGAGGATAACGCAAGATATGTCTTGGATAGGTCTGGGATTTGCCCTCATCAGGCTCATAGTTTCGCATACTTCTCATACTCGATGGCTAGATCCTGGGCATTTTCTGGTTTGGATCGCGTAGTTATGTGGTACCACACTGAAACAGTTGATTAAACCTGGTTTCGATGAATATTTTAGAGGATAACGCATGTTAGGTCTGGGTAAGGTCTAGGATTTGCCCTCATCAGGCTCATACTTTCGCGATTTACACATACTTGTTGAACAGATTCTGGGTTTTTTCTGGTTTGGATCACGTAGTAATGTGGTACCACACTGAAACAGTCCACTAAACCTGGTTTCAATCAATATTTTTGAGGATAACGCATGTTATGTCTAGGTTAGGCAAGGGATTTGCCCTCATCAGACTCATACTTTCGCATACTTCACATACTTGTTGAACAGATCCTGGGTTTTTTTCTGGTGTGGATCACGTAGTAATGTGGTACCACACTAAAACAGTCAATTAAACCTGGTTTCGATCAATATTTTAGAGGATAACGCATGTTAGGTCTGGGTAAGGTCTAGGATTTGCCCTCATCAGGCTCATACTTCCGCATATTTCTAATACTTCATGGCTAGATCCTGGGCTATTTCTGGATTGGATCACGTAGTGATGTGGTACCACACTGAAACAGTCCATTAAACCTGGTTTCGATCAATATTTTTGAGGATAACGCATGTCTGGTCTAGGTTAGGCCTGGGATTTGCCCTCATCAGACTCATACTTTCGCATACTTCACATACTTGTTTAACAGATCCTGGGTTTTTTCTGGTTTCGATCACGCAGTAATGTGGTACCTCACTGAAGCAGACCATTAAACCTGGTTTCGATTATTATTTTAGAGGATAACACATGTTAGGTCTAGGTTAGGTCTGGGATTTGCTCTCATCCGGCTCATTCGTTCGCATATTTCTGATACCTGATGGCTAGATCCTGGGCTTTTTCTGGATTGGATCACGTAGTAATGTAGTACCACCCTGAAACAGTCGATTAAACCAGGCTTTGATCAATATTTTAGAGGACAACGCAAGTTATGTCTGGGATAGGTCTGGGATTTGCCCTCATAGGGGTCATAGTTTCGCAGTTTTAACATACATGTTAACCTGATCGATGGTTTCTTCTGCTTTGGATCACGTAGCAAAGTGGTACCACACTGAAACAGTCAATTAAACCTGGTATCGATCAATATTTTATAGGATAACTCAAGTTAGGTCTGAGATAGGTCTGTGATTTGCCCTCATCGGGGTCATACTTTTGCAGTTTTAACATACATGTTGACCTGATCGGGGGTTTTTTCTGCTGTGGATCACGTAGTAAAGTGGTACCACACTGAAACAGTCGACTAAACCTGGTTTCGATCAATATTTTAGAGGATAGCGCATGTTATGTCTAGGTTAGGCCTGGGATTTTCACTCATCAGACTCATACTTTCGCATTCTTCACATACTTGTTGAACGGATCCTGGGTTTTTTCTGGTTTCGATCTCGTAGTAATGTGGTACCACACTGAAACATTCAATTAAACCTGGTCTTGATAAGTATTTTAGAGGATAACGCATGTTAGTTCTGGGTTAGGTCTAGGATTTGCCCTCATCAGGCTCATACATTCGCATATTTCCCTTACTTCATGGCTAGATCCTGGGTTATTTCTGGATTGGATCACGTAGTAATGTGGTACCACACTGAAACAGTCGATTAAACCTGGTTTCGATCAATATTTTAGAGGATAACGCATGTTAGTTCTGGGATAGGTCTGGGATTTGCCCTCATCTGGCTCATACTTTCGCATATTTCTCATACTTCATGGCTACATCCAGAGCTTTTTCTGGATTGGATCACGTCGTAATGTGGTACCACACTGAAACAGTCAATTAAACCTCGTTTCGATCAATATTTTAGAGGATAACGCAAGTTAGGTCTGGGATAGGTCTGGGGTTTGCCCTCATCAGGCTCATACTGTCGCGTTTTTCACATACTTGGTGAACAGATCCTGGGTTTTTTCTGGTTTAGATCACGTAGTATTGTGGTACCACACTGAAACAGTCCATTAAACATGGTTTCGATCAATATTTTAGAGGATAACGCAAGTTATGTCTGGTATAGGTCTGGGGTTTTGCCCTCATCAGGGTCATACTTTCGCAGTTTTAACATATATGTTGACCTGATCGAGGGTTTTTTCTGCTTTGGATCACGTAGTAAAGTGGTACCACACTAAATCATTCAACTAAACCTGGTTTCGATCAATATTTTAGAGGATAGCGCAAGTCATGTCTGGGATAGGTCTGGGGATTTGCCTTCATCAGGCTCATACTTTCCCGTTTTTCACATACTTGTTGAACAGATCCCTGCCTTTTTTCTGGTTTGGATCACGTAGTAATGTGGCACCACACTGAAACAGTCCATTGAACCCCTTTTCGTTCAATATTTTAGAGAATAACGCATGTTAGGTCCTGGTTAGGTCTGGGATTTGCTCTCATCAGGCTCGTACTTTCGCATATTTCTCATACTTGATGGCCAGATTCTGGGCCCTTTCTGGTTTGGATCACGTTGTAATGTGGTACCACACTGAAACAGTCCATTAAACCTGGCTCTGATCACTATTTTAGAGAATAACGCATGTTAGGTCTTGGTTAGGTCTGGGATTTGCTCTCATCAGGGTCATACTTTCGCAGTTTTATCATGCATGTTGACCTGATCGAGGGTTTTTTCAGCTTTGGATCACGTAGTAAAGTGGTACAACACTAAAACAGTCACTTAAACCTGGTTTCGATCAATATTTTGTGAGGATAACGCAAGATAGGTCTGGGATAGGTCTGTGATTTGCCCTCATCAGACTCATACTTTCGCATTCTTCACATACTTGTTGAACGGATCCTGGGTTTTTTCTGGTTTGGATCACGTAGTAATGTGGTACCACACTGAAGCATTCAATTGAACCTGGTCTTGATAAATATATTAGAGGATAACGCATGTTAGGTCTGGGTAAGGTCTAGGATTTGCCCTCATCAGGCTCATACTTTCGCATATTTCTCATACTTCATGGCTAGATCCTGGGCTATTTCTGGATTGGATCACGTAGTAATGTGGTACCACACTGAAACAGTCCATTAAACCTGGCTCTGATCACTATTTTAGAGGATAACGCATGTTAGGTCTGGGTAAGGTCTAGGATTTGCCCTCATCAGGCTCATACTTTCGCATATTTCTCATACTTCATGGCTAGATCCAGGGCTATTTCTGGATTGGATCACGTAGTATTGTGGAACCACACTGAAACAGTCCATTAAACCTGGTTTCGATCAATATTTTTGAGGATAACGCATGTTAAGTCTAGGTTAGGCCTGGGATTTTCACTCATCAGACTCATACTTTCGCATTCTTCACATACTTGTTGAACAGATCCTTGGTTTTTTTCTGGTGTGGATCACGTAGTAATGTGGTACCATACTAAAGCAGTCAATTAAACCTGGTTTCGATCAACATTTTAGAGGATAACGCAAGATATGTCTTGGATAGGTCTGGGATTTGCCCTCATCAGGCTCATGCTTTCGCGTTTTTCACATACTTGTTGAACAGATTCTGGGTTTTTTCTGGTTTGGATCACGTAGTAATGTGGTACCACACTGAAACATTCAATTAAACCTGGTCTTGATAAGTATTTTAGAGGATAACGCATGTTAGGTCTGGGTAAGGTCTAGGATTTGCCCTCATCAGGCTCATACTTTCGCATATTTCTCATACTTCATGGCTAGATCCTGGGTTATTTCTGGATTGGATCACGTAGTAATGTGGTACCACACTGAAACAGTCGATTAAACCTGGTTTCGATCAATATTTTAGAGGATAACGCATGTTAGTTCTGGGATAGGTCTGGGATTTGCCCTCATCTGGCTCATACTTTCGCATATTTCTCATACTTCATGGCTACATGCTGAGCTTTTTCTGGATTGGATCACGTAGTAAAGTGGTACTACACCAAAACAGTCAATTAAACCTGGTTTCGATCAATATTTTAGAGGATAAAGCAATTTAGGTCTGGGATAGTTCTGAGATTTGCCCCCATCAGACTCATACTTTCGCACACTTCACATACTCGTTGAACGGATCCTGGGTTTTTTCTGGTTTGGATCACGTAGTAATGTCGTACCACACTGAAACATTCAATTAAACCTGGTCTTGATAAATATTTCAGAGGATAACGCATGTTAGGTCTGGGATAGGTCTAGGATTTGCCCTCATCAGGCTCATACTTTCGCATATTCCTCATACTTCATGGCTAGATACTGGGCTATTTCTGGATTGGATCACGGAGTAATGTGGTACCACACTGAAACAGTCCATTAAACCTGGTCTTGATAAGTATTTTAGAGGATAACGCATGTTAGGTCTGGGTAAGGTCTAGGATTTGCCCTCATCAGGCTCATACTTCCGCATATTTCTAATACTTCATGGCTAGATCCTGGGCTATTTCTGGATTGTGTCACGTAGTAATGTGGTACCACACTGAAACAGGCCATTAAACCTGGCTTCGATCAATATTTTAGAGAATAACGCATGTTAGGTGTAGGTGAGTTCTGGGATTTGCTCTCATCAGGCTGATACATTCGCATATTTCTCATACTTGATGGCCAGATTCTGGGCTTTTTCTGGTTTGGATCAGGTAGTAATGTGATACCGCACTGAAACAGTCGATTAAACCTGGTTTCGATCAATCTTTTTGAGGATAACGCTTGTTACGTCTAGGATAGGTCTGGGATTTGCTCTCATCAGGCTCATACTTTCGCATATTTCTCATTCTTGTTGGCCAGATCCTGGGCTTCCACTGGTTTGCATCTCGTAGTAATGTCATTCCACACTGAAACAGTCAATTAAACCTGGCCTTGATAAATATTTTAGAGGATAACGCATGTTAGGTCTGGGTTAGGTCTAGGATTTGCCCTCATCAGGCTCATACTTTCGCATACTTCTCATACTCGATGGCTAGATCCTGGGCTTTTTCTGGTTTGGATCGCGTAGTTATGTGGTTCCACACTGAAACAGTTGATTAAACCTGGTTTCGATCAATATTTTTGAGGATAACGCATGTTAAGTATAGGTTAGGCCTGGGATTTTTACTCATCAGACTCATACTTTCGCATTCTTCACATACTTGTTGAACGGATCCTGGGTTTTTTCTGGTTTGGATCACGTAGTAATGTGGTACCACACTGAAACATTCCATTAAACCTGGTCTTGATAAGTATTTTAGAGGATAACGCATGTTAGGTCTGGGTAAGGTCTAGGATTTGCCCTCATCAGGCTCATACTTTCGCATATTTCTCATACTTCATGGCTAGATCCTGGGTTATTTCTGGATTGGATCACGTAGTAATGTGGTACCACACTGAAACAGTCGATTAAACCTGGTTTCGATAAATATTTTAAAGGATAACGCATGTTAGTTCTGAGATAGGTCTAGGTTTTGCCCTCATCAGGCTCATACTTTCGCATTCTTCTCATACTCGATGGCTAGATCCTGGGCTTTTTCTGGTTTGGATCGCGTAGTTATGTGGTACCACACTGAAACAGTTGATTAAACCTGATTTCGATCAATATTTTTAAGCATAACGCATGTTACGTCTGGGTTAGGTCTGGGATTTGCTCTCATCAGGCTCATACTTTCACATAGTTCTCATTCTTGTTGGCCAGATCCTGGGTTTTTTCTGGTTTGGATCACGTAGTGATGTGGTACCACACTGAAACAGTCCATTAAACCTGGTTTCGATCAATATTTTTGAGGATAACGCATGTTAGGTCTAGGTTAGGCCTGGGATTTTTACTCATCAGACTCATACTCTCGCATTCTTCACATACTTGTTGAACGGATCCTGGTTTTTTTCTTGGTTTGGATCACGTAGTAATGTGGTACCACACTGAAACATTCAATTAAACCTGGTCTTGATAAGTATTTTAGAGGATAACACATGTTAGGTCTGGGTAAGGTCTAGGATTTGCCCTCATCAGGCTCATACTTTCGCATATTTCTCATACTTCATGGCTAGATCCTGGGTTATTTCTGGATTAGATCACGTAGTAATGTGGTACCACACTGAAACAGTCGATTAAACCTGGTTTCGATCAAGATTTTAAAGGATAACGCATGTTAGTTCTGAGATAGGTCTGGGATTTGCCCTCATCTGGCTCATACTTTCGCATATTTCTCATACTTCATGGCTACATCCTGAGCTTTTTCTGGATTGGATCACGTAGTAATGTGGTACCACACTGAAACAGTCCATTAAACCTGGTCTTGATAAATATTTTAGAGGATAACACATGTTAGGTCTGGGATAGGTCTAGGATTTGCCCTCATCAGGCTCATACTTTCGCATATTCCTCATACTTCATGGCTAGATCCTGGGTTATTTCTGGATTGGATCACGTAGTAATGTGGTACCACACTGAAACAGTCGATTAAACCTGGTTTCGATCAATATTTTAGAGGATAACGCATGTTAGTTCTGGGATAGGTCTGGGATTTGCCCTCATCTGGCTCATACTTTCGCATATTTCTCATACTTCATGGCTACATGCTGAGCTTTTTCTGGATTGGATCACGTAGTAAAGTGGTACTACACCAAAACATTCAATTAAACCTGGTTTCGATCAATATTTTAGAGGATAAAGCAATTTAGGTCTGGGATAGTTCTGAGATTTGCCCCCATCAGACTCATACTTTCGCACACTTCACATACTCGTTGAACGGATCCTGGGTTTTTTCTGGTTTGGATCACGTAGTAATGTGGTACCACACTGAAACATTCAATTAAACCTGGTCTTGATAAATATTTCAGAGGATAACGCATGTTAGGTCTGGGATAGGTCTAGGATTTGCCCTCATCAGGCTCATACTTCCGCATATTCCTCATACTTCATGGCTAGATACTGGGCTATTTCTGGATTGGATCACGCAGTAATGTGGTACCACACTGAAACAGTCAATTATACCTGGTTTCGATCAATATTTTAGAGGATAACGCATGTTAGGTCTAGGTTAGGCCTGGGATTTGCCCTCATCAGGGTCATACTTTCGCAGTTTTAACATACATGTTGACCTGATCGAGGGATTCTTCTGCTTTGGATCACGTAGTAATGTGGTACCATACTAAAGCAGTCAATTAAACCTGGTTTCGATCAACATTTCAGAGGATAACGCAAGATATGTCTTGGATAGGTCTGGGATTTGCCCTCATCAGGCTCATGCTTTCGCGTTTTTCACATACTTGTTGAACAGATTCTGGGTTTTTTCTGGTTTGGATCACGTAGTAATGTGGTACCACACTGAAACAGTCCACTAAACCTGGTTTCAATCAATATTTTTGAGGATAACGCATGTTATGTCTAGGTTAGGGAAGGGATTTGCCCTCATCAGACTCATACTTTCGCATACTTCACATACTTGTTGAACAGATCCTGGGTTTTTTTCTGGTGTGGATCACGTAGTAATGTGGTACCACACTAAAACAGTCAATTAAACCTGGTTTCGATCAATATTTTAGAGGATAACGCATGTTGGGTCTGGGTAAGGTCTAGGATTTGCCCTCATCAGGCTCATACTTCCGCATATTTCTAATACTTCATGGCTAGATCCTGGGCTATTTCTGGATTGGATCACGTAGTAATGTGGTACCACACTGAAACAGGCCATTAAACCTGGCTTCGATCAATATTTTAGAGAATAACGCATGTTAGGTGTGGGTTAGTTCTGGGATTTCCTCTCATCAGGCTGACACATTCGCATATTTCTCATACTTGATGGCCAGATTCTGGGCTTTTTCTGGTTTGGATCAGGTAGTAATGTGATACCGCACTGATACAGTCGATTAAACCTGGTTTCGATCAATCTTTTTGAGGATAACGCTTGTTACGTCTAGGTTAGGTCTGGGATTTGCACTCATCAGGCTCATACTTTCGCATATTTCTCATTCTTGTTGGCCAGATCCTGGGCTTCCACTCGTTTGCATCACGTAGTAATGTCATTCCACACTGAAACAGTCAATTAAACCTGGCCTTGATAAATATTTTAGAGGATAACGCATGTTAGGTCTGGGTTAGGCCTGGGATTTGCCCTCATCAGACTCATACTTTCGCATACTTTACATACTTGGTGAACAAATCCTGGGTTTTTTCTGGTTTGGATCACGTAGTCATGTGGTACCACACTGAAAAAGTCAATTATACCTGGTTTCGATCAATATTTTAGAGGATAACGCATGTTAGGTCTAGGTTAGGCCTGGGATTTGCCCTCATCAGGGTCATACTTTCGCAGTTTTAACATACATGTTGACCTGATCGAGGGATTCTTCTGCTTTGGATCACGTAGTAATGTGGTACCATACTAAAGCAGTCAATTAAACCTGGTTTCGATCAACATTTCAGAGGATAACGCAAGATATGTCTTGGATTCCCTCAGGGGCTGCCAGCCTTTCAGCTGCAGTACGGGCTTAACGAACCCGGGGTACCCGAGTCATACACACACCGTAAGCCTCCTGTTGGTCGTCACAACGACCCATTCACAATTCCCTATTGGTTTTGTGAATGGTACGTGACGGCAGGAGGAACGGGGGTCTTGGCTTAACCGCCTGGGCCACGAGTATGGCGACTCTATAAAATCGCCCTCCAATCCTAAGCTATGGTGCGCGGCGATGGGATGCATGGTTGGGGGAGAAGGCCCAATCCCAAGCGACAACCTCCGGGGAACCTGCCGAACCCCCGGAGTATTAGGCTTACCCGGGTAAGGCGGCTCTGCCCGGGTGGACCTTTATTTCCGACCATCTCGTGGGACTATTATGGACACAGAAAATAAAATGGGGATGGGGCGGGTTTTGTCGGTTGGGGAGGACGGAGACGGGGTTGGGGTTAGGGTGGCGGCGCTCGCGCCCCACTCAGCGCCAGGTCCGGCTTCGTGGAGGGTGGAGGAGGACGACGAGACGGCGTCGGTCTCGTCCTTCTCCTCCAGCACGAGCCACATAGGCTCTAAGAGGAAGAGGACGGGGCAGGCCGTCGTCGAGGTGGGCGGGGCGATGAGCCCGTCGGTGAGGCTGAGTTGCCTCAGGGACGAGGTGACCGAGGAGATATCGGAGAGGATCTCCTCGTCCCTGAGGCGGGTGGAGAAAGTCGCCGCTGCCTGCGCCTTTAAGGGGCAGAAAAGCGGTGGCGCGGAGGCCCTGAAGGCCGCGGCGGAGGAAATGAGGGAGGCGGCGCGGGAGCTCAGAGGGCGGAACGCCCGTCTGCAGCTCCTGTTGGAGGAGGAGCGACAGGGGAGGAGGAGGGCAGAGGCGCTGTGGAACAGCGCGGCCCTCCCTCCCATCCTCCCTCCTCCTCCACCGCCGCGTCCCTCGGCGGTGGTAAATAAGCGGAGTGCGGCGGCAGTGGTGCGGGGCACCGCGGGCCCCTCCACCCGCACTCCGCCCGTGAAGAAGTCCCCGTCCTCCTCAGAAGACGATCTTCTGAGGAGGATTGGGGACATGATTGATGGCAAGCTGGCCGCCTTCCGGGAGGAGCTCCTCGACGGAAGAGCGGTCAGCAGGAAGGCGGTGCCTCCCCGACCTGTTCCGGTACAGTCGGGGAAGGCAAAGAAGGGCGGAGTGAAGGCTCCGCCCAGAGTTGCGGCACCAGGGCCCCGGGTCGCGACCCCCAAGGGGGGTGGTGTACCCGTGGTCGCGGTGGTCGCGTCCTCCACAGCACCCTCCCAAGGGGGGGTGGCGTGGAGTGAGGTTGTGGGGCGGAAGGCGAAGCGGGCGGCGAGGAAGGCCTCGCAACCGCACCCTCCGCCTCCGACGCCGGCGGCCAAGGTAAAGGCCGCGAAGGTCGGGAAGGCACGACCAGGTCGTCCCCCAAAAACGGCAGCGGTGACGCTGACCGTTGCGCAGGGGGGCGACCTGACCCTCGCGGAGGCGATGCGGCTCGCCAGGGAGAATATCTCCCTGGAAGAGCTGGGCATCGCCTCCGTGAGGGCGAAGAGGGCCGTGACCGGGGGTCTCTTGCTGGAGATCCCCGGTGCAGAAGGCGGCGCGAAGGCGGATCGTCTCGCCCAGAGGCTCCGGGAGCAGCTGGGCGAGCGAGGTGTCCGAGTCGCCCGGCCCACGAAGCGCACGGAGATGCGCGTTTGTGGCCTGGACGACTCGGTCAGCGCACAGGATGTGTCCCGTGCCCTTGCGAGGGCGGGGGACTGTCCTGAGGAGGACCTGCGGATCGGAGAGATCCGCAGGTCGCCCTCCGGCCTCGGGTCGGTGTGGGCCCGGTGCCCCCTCTCCGCCGCCCGTAAGGTGGCGGAATCCGGGAGGGTGTTGGTGGGGTGGGTTTCGGCGCGAGTGGAAATCCTCGCGCCGCGCCCGCTCCAGTGTCACCGCTGCCTCGAATTGGGGCACGTGAGGCAGTGGTGCACCTCGCCGGTGGACCGCAGCGGTCAGTGTTACCGCTGCGGTGCCAAAGAGCACCGTGCGAGCCAGTGCTCGGCGGCCCCCCACTGCCCGCTGTGTGCGGACATGGGGAGGCCAGCCGATCACAGGGTGGGGAGCAAGAAGTGCTCCCCCCCCTCCCGGAAGGAGAGGAAGAGGCGGGCTGCACCGGCTCCGGTGCCGAGGGCGGTGGCATCGTCCTTCATGGAGGTGGACGGTGCTACGGGGACGGACGGCCGGGAGGAGGCTGGCGCGGCCATTAATTAATGCCGCCCCGCCTCCTCCTCCAGGCCAACCTCAACCACTGCCGCGCGGCACAGGACTTGATGTCCCAAGTCCTCGCGGAGTGGGGGGTTGGCCTGGCGGTCGCCGCCGAGCCGTACCGCGTCCCTGATCACCCTCATTGGGTGGGCGACGCGGACGGCTTGGTGGCGACGGTATGGGGAGGGGGCGACGGGTCCCCACCGTTCTCCTTGTTGGAGCGCGGTCGGGGATTCGTCGCCGTGGACTGGGGGGGAGTCGCTGTGGTGGGGTGCTACATTTCGCCCCGTAGCGGTCACGCTGCGTTCGAGCTGTACTTGGCCGAGGTCGCGGCATGCGTGCAGCGCTACGCGGCCCGGCCGGTGCTGGTCCTGGGGGATTTTAATGCCAAGTCGGTGGCTTGGGGATCCCCCAGGACCTCCGTTCGCGGCGGGATCCTGGGCGATTGGGCGGCGGGGCTCGACCTCCGGGTATTGAACCGGGGGTCGGAGCACACTTGCGTGCGGCGATATGGGGGGTCCATCGTGGATGTTGGATTCGCGACCCCCAACGCCGTGCGCATGGTGTCGGGTTGGCACGTGGTCGCGGGGGCAGAGACACTCTCCGATCACCGGTACATCCGGATGGAGGTCTCTGCCGCCGCGAGTGCATCCCGACACGGCCGCCTGCGTGGCACCCCACCACGCCGCTGGGCGCTTCGGCGCCTGGACAAGGACGCCCTGATGGCAGCTGCCCTCGCTGCAACTTGGCCGCAGGGAGCGGCCGAGTTGCCGAGCATAGAGGGGGAGGTCGCCCGGCTCGGAGCATTGGTCGCGGGTATTTGCGACGCGGCGATGCCTCGGGTCGGGCGGGCTTCTCCTCGCCGGGCGGTGTACTGGTGGTCGGACGCGATCGCGGAGTTGCGAGTCGCGACTGTCCGCGCACGACGCCAGTACACCCGCGCGCGCCGTCGTCAACGTACAGGCGACGGCGTGGCGCGAGCGAGGGCAGCTGATGACCTGTATGGAGCATACCGCTTGGCGCGGGTTGCTCTGCAGGTCGCCATCAAACGGGCCAAGACCCAGGCATGGAAGGAGCTCCTCCAGACCCTTGATGACGATCCATGGGGGCGCCCATATAAGGTGGTGCTGAATAAGCTCCGCCCGTGGGCGCCCCCCGTCACCGAGGGTCTTGACCCCCGGCTGCTGGAGGACGTGGTCAATACACTCTTCCCAATTGGGGAGAGGGGACCGCGTCCTCCGGCGGCGGCGGCTGTCCCAGTGGAGTGGACGGCCGAGCTGGGGGTCACGCAGGAAGAGCTGGCAGCGGCCATCAGACGGCTCGGGGTTCGTAACACGGCCCCGGGTCCGGATGGTGTGCCCGGCCGGGTTTGGGTCTTGACCCAGGGCGTCCTTGGGGCCGACCTCAGGCGGTTGTTCGACCGCTGCCTGAGGGACGGGCGATTCCCCCCCAGTTGGAAGGTGGCGAGGATGGTCCTCCTCCGGAAGGAGGGTCGGCCCGCGGAGTCTCCCTCCGCATACCGGCCCATTTGTCTCCTCGACGAGGTGGGCAAGCTCTTCGAGCGTGTGATTGCTGCCCGCCTCGTCGAGCACCTGTCGCGGGGTGATCCCGGTCTGGCCGACTGCCAGTTCGGTTTCCGGGGGGGCCGATCGACTATCGACGCGATAGGTCGTGTGAGGGCCCTCTCGGAGGCGGCCGTCTCCCGGGGAGGGGTGGCATTGGCAATATCCTTGGATATTGCCAATGCCTTTAACACCCTCCCCTGGGAAGAGATAAGGAGGGGACTCGAATATCATCGAGTCCCCCCTTGTCTCAGGGCGGTCGTCGGGGATTATCTCCGCGGCAGGTGGATCGAGTATCCGGGCCGGGATGGTGATATGCGGAGGGAGGTGTACTGCGGTGTTCCGCAGGGGTCGGTCCTCGGGCCACTCCTGTGGAACATCGCGTACGACTCGGTGTTGCGGGCCGGCCTCCCCGACGGCGTCAGCACGGTGTGTTATGCGGATGACACACTGGTGCTGGCCGTCGGGGCGCACTGGGGGAGGGCCATGCGTCGCGCGGAGGAGGGGTCGCAACGCGTCGTCGACCGGATCAGGGGGATGGGGATGACGGTGGCGGTCCATAAGACCGAGGTGATTGCGTTTCATTCACCTCGGCAGGATCCGCCACCCCCTCTGATTCGGGTGGGTGGGGCTGACATCGAGGTGAAGCCCCAGATCAGGTATCTAGGGCTGATCCTCGATAGCCACTGGCGTTTCGAGAAGCATTTCCGCTGCCTGGTCCCCCGGTTGGAAAGGATGGTTGCGGCTCTGGGCCGGATCCTGCCCAACCTGGGGGGCCCGGCGGGCCGAGTTCGTCGCCTCTATGTGGCAGTGGTCCAGTCGGTGGCCCTATACGGGGCCCCCGTCTGGGCGGACGACCTGGCTGCCTCCCGGCGCAGCATGACTATGCTGCGTCGGGTGCAGAGGCGCATGGCGCTCAGGGTCGTCCGCGGGTATCGGACCATGTCACATGAGGCGGCGACGGTTCTAGCGGGGATGCCGCCCATGGACCTGCTCGCGCGGTCGCACGCGGTGATGTACCGGCACCGCGTCGACCGTCGCGCGGGGGTGGGGGCGGTCCCGGGCGGGCAGGAACCTGCTTGGGGCGATTTGAAGCGCCAGGCCCGGCAGTCCGTGTTGCTCGCGTGGCAGGAGCGGCTGGCTCTGCCAACCGCGGGGCACCGGACTGTCGGGGCTGTTCGGCCACTCCTGAAGGAGTGGCTGGACAGAGGCCATGGCAGCCTCACCTACCGGATGGCACAGGTATTTTCCGGGCATGGCAGCTTCGGAAGATACCTGTGCCGGATAGGGAAGGAGCCGACGGCGCGTTGCTGCCACTGCGACGCTGAGCAGGACACGGCGGATCATACCCTGGAGGTATGCCCCGCGTGGGAGGGGGAGCGCCGTGTCCTGGTCGGCGTCGTCGGGCGGGATGTCTCGCTGCCGGGCGTGGTGCGCGCCATGCTCGGCAGCGAGGAGAAGTGGAGGGCCGTGGCCTCCTTCTGCGAGAACGTAATGTTGCAGAAGGAGGCCGCGGGGAGGGAGCGCGAGCTTCAGCGGCGCGCTGAAGCTCGCGCTCGTGCGGTGGCCCGAGGTCGTCGCCCGGTCGCGAGGCGTCGCGGGCGGCCGCCTCGGCGTGGCGGATGACCTAGGCTGGGAGGGGGGTCCTGAGGGGACCCTCCTCCCGCCAGGCGGCGCCGGGTCGGACCGGTTGGGGGTAGGAGTGCCTCCCCCTACCGGTCCGACGCAAGGGGAGGCACCCTCGGCGGTCTGGTGCGGCCATGAACGCCCGGCCGCCGAGGGGTGGAAACGGGGTCGCGGGCGGTTGCGAGTTGGGGCTCGCAGCCGCCACTAAGCGCGGCCCCGGGACGGATAGCGGCGGGATGGAGTGGCCCCGTCCCGCCGCTATGAGGCAGTGTGTCTACTGGGGGGACCGATTGTCCCCCCGGGGGATGGGCGCGAAAGCGCGGGCACGGGGAGGATACCGGAAGAATGCTTCGAGCGATTCCCGGTATCCTCCCAAAGCGTGCCGAAGGGTCACCGTGGGGTTTTTAGTGGGTAGGTCCCGCGCCTGTCGTTGTACGGGCGCGGGGAATCCCACACACCCCTCCCACCTCTCCCCAAGGAGGTGGGAGGGAGTCTTTCGAAGATTTTCCCCACGACAAAAAAAAAAAAAAAAAAAAAAAAAAAAAAAAAAGATATGTCTTGGATAGGTCTGGGATTTGCCCTCATCAGGCTCATGCTTTCGCGTTTTTCACATACTTGTTGAACAGATTCTGGGTTTTTTCTGGTTTGGATCACGTAGTAATGTGGTACCACACTGAAACAGTCCACTAAACCTGGTTTCAATCAATATTTTTGAGGATAACGCATGTTATGTCTAGGTTAGGGAAGGGATTTGCCCTCATCAGACTCATACTTTCGCATACTTCACATACTTGTTGAACAGATCCTGGGTTTTTTTCTGGTGTGGATCACGTAGTAATGTGGTACCACACTAAAACAGTCAATTAAACCTGGTTTCGATCAATATTTTAGAGGATAACGCATGTTGGGTCTGGGTAAGGTCTAGGATTTGCCCTCATCAGGCTCATACTTCCGCATATTTCTAATACTTCATGGCTAGATCCTGGGCTATTTCTGGATTGGATCACGTAGTAATGTGGTACCACACTGAAACAGGCCATTAAACCTGGCTTCGATCAATATTTTAGAGAATAACGCATGTTAGGTATGGGTTAGTTCTGGGATTTCCTCTCATCAGGCTGACACATTCGCATATTTCTCATACTTGATGGCCAGATTCTGGGCTTTTTCTGGTTTGGATCAGGTAGTAATGTGATACCGCACTGATACAGTCGATTAAACCTGGTTTCGATCAATCTTTTTGAGGATAACGCTTGTTACGTCTAGGTTAGGTCTGGGATTTGCACTCATCAGGCTCATACTTTCGCATATTTCTCATTCTTGTTGGCCAGATCCTGGGCTTCCACTCGTTTGCATCACGTAGTAATGTCATTCCACACTGAAACAGTCAATTAAACCTGGCCTTGATAAATATTTTAGAGGATAACGCATGTTAGGTCTGGGTTAGGTCTAGGTTTTGCCCTCATCAGGCTCATACTTTCGCATATTTCTCATACTTCATGGCTAGATCCTGGGTTATTTCTGGATTGGATCACGTAGTAATGTGGTACCACACTGAAACAGTCGATTAAACCTGGTTTCGATCAATATTTTAAAGGATAACGCATGTTAGTTCTGAGATTGGTCTGGGATTTGCCCTCATCTGGCTCATACTTTCGCATATTTCTCATACTTCATGGCTACATCCTGAGCTTTTTCTGGATTGGATCACGTAGTAATGTGGTACCACACTGAAAAAGTCCATTAAACCTGGTCTTGATAAATATTTTAGAGGATAACACATGTTAGGTCTGGGATAGGTCTAGGATTTGCCCTCATCAGGCTCATACTTTCGCATATTCCTCATACTTCATGGCTAGATACTGGGCTATTTCTGGATTGAATCACGGAGTAATGTGGTACCACACTGAAACAGTCCATTTAACCTGGTTTCGATCAATATTTTTGAGGATAACGCATGTTAGGTCTTGGTTAGGCCTGGGATTTTCACTCATCAGACTCATACTTTCGCATTCTTCACATACTTTTTGAACAGATCCTTGGTTTTTTTCTGGTGTGGATCACGTAGTAATGTGGTACCACACTAAAACAGTCAATTAAACCTGGTTTCGATCAATACTTTAGAGGATAACGCATGTTATGTCTAGGTTAGGCCTGGGATTTGCCCTCATCAGACTCATACTTTCGCATACTTTACATACTTGGTGAACAAATCCTGGGTTTTTTCTGGTTTGGATCACGTAGTCATGTGGCACCACACTGAAACAGTCAATTAAACCTGGCTTCGATCAATATTTTAGAGGATAACGCATGTTATGTCTAGGTTAGGCCTGGGATTTGCCCTCATCAGGGTCATACTTTCGCAGTTTTAACATACATGTTGACCTGATCGAGGGATTCTTCTGCTTTGGATCAGGTAGTAATGTGGTACCACACTAAAGCAGTCAATTAAACCTGGTTTCGATCAAGATTTTAGAGGATAACGCAAGATATGTCTGGGATAGGTCTGGGATTTGCCCCCATCAGGCTCATGCTTTCGCGTTTTTCACATACTTGTTCAACAGATTCTGGGTTTTTTCTGGTTTGGATCGCGTAGTAATGTGGTACCACACTGAAGCAGTCCACTTAACCTGGTTTCAATGAATATTTTAGAGGTTAACGCATGTTAGGTCTGGGTAAGGTCTAGGATTTGCCCTCATCAGGCTCATACCTTCGCGATTTACACATACTTGTTGAACAGATTCTGGGTTTTTTCTGGTTTGGATCACGTAGTAATGTGGTACCACACTGAAACAGTCCACTAAACCTGGTTTCAATCAATATTTTTGAGGATAGCGCATGTTATGTCTAGGATAGGCAAGGGATTTGCCCTCATCGGACTCATACTTTCGGATACTTCACATACTTGTTGAACAGATCCTGGGTTTTTTTCTGGTGTGGGTCACGTAGTAATGTGGTACCACACTAAAACAGTCCATTAAAACTGGTTTCGATCAATACTTTAGAGGATAACGCATGTTTGGTCTAGGCTAGGCCTGGGATTTGCCCTCATCAGACTCATACTTTCGCATACTTCACATACTTGTTGAACAGATCCTGGGTTTTTTCTGGTTTCGATCACGTAGTAATGTGGTACCTCACTGAAGCAGACCATAAAACCTGGTTTCGATTATTATTTTAGAGGATAACACATGTTAGGTCTAGGTTAGTTCTGGGATTTGCTTTCATCAGGCTCATTCGTTCGCATATTTCTGATACCTGATGACTAGATCCTGGGCTTTTTCTGGATTGGATCACGTAGTAATGTAGTACCACGCTGAAACAGTCCACTAAACCTGGTTTCAATCAATATTTTTGAGGATAACGCATGTTATGTCTAGGTTAGGCAAGGGATTTGCCCTCATCAGACTCATACTTTCGCATACTTCACATACTTGTTGAACAGATCCTGGGTTTTTTTCTGGTGTGGATCACGTAGTAATGTGGTACCACACTAAAACAGTCAATTAAACCTGGTTTCGATCAATATTTTAGAGGATAACGCATGTTAGGTCTGGGTAAGGACTAGGATTTGCCCTCATCAGGCTCATACTTTCGCATATTTCTCATACTTCATGGCTAGATCCTGGGCTATTTCTGGATTGGATCACGTAGTAATGTAGTACCACGCTGAAACAGTCCACTAAACCTGGTTTCAATCAATATTTTTGAGGATAACGCATGTTATGTCTAGGTTAGGCAAGGGATTTGCCCTCATCAGACTCATACTTTCGCATACTTCACATACTTGTTGAACAGATCCTGGATTTTTTCTGGTTTGGATCACGTAGTAATGTGGTACCACACTGAAACAGTCCACTAAACCTGGTTTCGATCAATATTTTAGAGGATAGCGCATGTTAGGTCTGGGTTAGGACTAGGATTTGCCCTCATCGGGGTCATACTTTCGCAGTTTTAACATACATGTTGACCTGATCGAGGGTTTTTTCTGCTTTGGATCACGTAGTAAAGTGGTACCACACTAAAACATTCAATTAAACCTGGACTCGATCAATATTTTAGAGGATAACGCATGTTATGTCTAGGTTAGGCCTGGGATTTTCACTCATCAGACTCATACTTTCGCATTCTTCACATACTTGTTGAACGGATCCTGGGTTTTTTCTGGTTTGGATCACGTAGTAATGTGGTACCACACTGAAACAGTCCACTAAACCTGGTTTCGATCAATATTTTAGAGGATAACACATGTTAGGTCTGGGTAAGGTCTAGGATTTGCCCTCATCAGGCTCATACTTTCGCATACTTCACATACTTGTTGAACAGATCCTGGGTTTTTTTCTGGTGTGGATCACGTAGTAATGTGGTACCACACTAAAACAGTCAACTAAACCTGGTTTCGATCAATATTTTAGAGGATAACGCATGTTAGGTCTGGGTAAGGTCTAGGATTTGCTCTCATCAGGCTCATTCGCTCGCATATTTCTGATACCTGATGGCTAGATCCTGGGCTTTTTCTGGATTGGATCACGTAGTAATGTAGTACCACACTGAAACAGTCGATTAAACCAGGCTTCGATCAATATTTTAGAGGACAACGCAAGTTATGTCTGCGATAGGTCTGGGATTTGCCCTCATCCGACTCATACTTTCGCATACTTCACATACTTGTTGAACGGATCCTGGGTTTTTTCTGGTTTGAATCTCGTAGTAATGTGGTACCACACTGAAACAGTCCATTAAACCTGGTTTCGATCAATATTTTAGAGGATAACGTAAGTTATGTCTAGATTAGGCCTGGGTTTTGCCCTCATCAGGGTCATACTTTCGCAGTTTTAACATACATGTTGACCTGATCGTGGGTTTTTTCTGCTTTGGATCACGTAGTAAAGTGGTACCACACTAAAACATTCAATTAAACCTGGTTTCGATCAATATCTTAGAGGATAGCGCAAGTCATATCTGGGATAGGTCTGGGGATTTGCCCTCATCAGGCTCATACTTTCCCGTTTTTCACATACTTGTTGAACAGATCCTGGGTTTTTTCTGATTTGGATCACGTAGTACTGTGGTACCACATTGAAACAGTCCATTAAATCAGGATTCGATCAATATCTTAGAGAATAACGCATGTTAGGTCTAGGTTAGGTCTGGGATTTGCTCTGATCAGGCTCGTACTTTCGCATATTTCTCATAGTTGATGGCCAGATTCTGGGCTTTTTCTGGTTTGGATCACGTAGTAATGTGGTACCACACTGAAACAGTCCACTAAACCTGGCTTTGATCACTATTTTAGAGAATAACGCATGTTAGGTCTTGGTTAGGTCTGGGATTTGCTCTCATCAGGGACACACTTTCGCAGTTTTAACATGCATGTTGACCTGATCGAGGGTTTTTTCTGCTTTGGATCACGTAGTGTAGTGGTACAACACTAAAACAGTCACTTAAACCTGGTTTCGATCAATATTTTAGAGGATAACGCAAGATAGGTCTGGGATAGGTCTGTGATTTGCCCTCATCAGACTCATACTTTCGCATACTTCACATACTCCTTGAACAGATCTTGGGTTTTTTCTGGTTTGGATCACGTAGTAATGTGGTACCACACTGAATCATTCAAATAAACCTGGTCTTGATAAATATTTTAGAGGATAACGCATGTTAGGTCTGGGTAAGGACTAGGATTTGCCCTCATCAGGCTCATACTTTCGCATATTTCTCATACTTCATGGCTAGATCATGGGCTATTTCTGGATTGGATCACGTAGTAATGTGGAACCACACTGAAACAGTCCATTAAACCTGGCTTCGATCAATATTTTTGAGGATAACGCATGTTAGGTCTAGGTTAGGCCTGGGATTTGCCCTCATCCGACTCATACTTTCGCGTACTTCACATACTTGTTGAACAGATCCTGGATTTTTTTCTGGTTTGGATCACGTAGTAATGTGGTACCACACTGAAACAGTCCATTAAACCTGGTTTCGATCACTATTTTTCAGCATAACGCATGTTACGTCTAGGTTAGGTCAGGGATTTGCTCTCATCAGGCTCATACTTTCACATAGTTCACATTCTTGTTGGCCAGATCCTGGGTTTTTTCTGGTTTGGATCACGTAGTAATGTGGTACCACACTGAAACAGTCCATTAAACCTGGTTTCGATCAGTATTTTTGAGGATAACGCATGTTAGGTCTGGGTAAGGACTAGGATTTGCCCTCATCAGGCTCATACTTTCGCATATTTCTCATACTTCATGGCTAGATCCTGGGTTATTTCTGGATTGGATCACGTAGTAATGGGGTACCACACTGAAACAGTCGATTAAACCTGGTTTCGATCAATATTTTAGAGGATAACGCATGTTAGTTCTGGGATAGGTCTGGGATTTGCCCTCATCAGGCTCATACTTTCGCGTTTTTCACATACTTGTTGAACAGATCCTGGGTTTTTTCTGGTTTGGCTCACGCAGTAATGTGGTACCACACTCAAACAGTCCACTAAACCTCGTTTCGATCAATATTTTAGAGGATAACGCATGTTAGGTCTGGGTTAGGTCTAGGATTTGCCCCTCATCATGGTCATACTTTCGCAGTTTTAGCATGCATGTTGACCTGATCGAGGGTTTTTTCTGCTTTGGATCACGTAGTAAAGTGGTACTACACCAAAACAGTCAATTAAACCTGGTGTCGATCAATATTTTAGAGGATAAAGCAATTTAGGTCTGGGATAGGTCTGAGATTTGCCCCCATCAGACTCATACTTTCGCACACTTCACATACTCGTTGAACGGATCCTGGGTTTTTTCTGGTTTGGATCACGTAGTAATGTGGTACCACACTGAAACATTCAATTAAACCTGGTCTTGATAAATATTTTAGAGGATAACGCATGTTAGGTCTGGGATAGGTCTAGGATTTGCCCTCATCAGGCTCCTACTTTCGCATATTCCTCATACTTCATGGCTAGATCCTGGGTTATTTCTGGATTGGATCACGTAGTAATGTGGTACCACACTGAAACAGTCGATTAAACCTGGTTTCGATCAATATTTTAGAGGATAAAGCAATTTAGGTCTGGGATAGGTCTGAGATTTGCACCCATTAGACTCATACTTTCGCACACTTCACATACTCGTTGAACGGATCCTGGGTTTTTTCTGGTTTGGATCACGTAGTAATGTGGTACCGCACTGAAACAGTCAATCAAATCTGGTTTCGATCAATATTTTTGAGCATAACGCATGTTAGGTCTAGGTTAGGCCTGGGATTTTCACTCATCAGACTCAACTTTCGCATTCTTCACATACTTGTTGAACAGATCCTGGGCTTTTTCTGGTTTGGATCACGTAGTAATGTGGTACCACACTGAAACAGTCCACTAAACCTGGTTTCGATCAATATTTTAGAGGATAACACATGTTAGGTCTGGGTAAGGTCTAGGATCTGCTCTCATCAGGCTCATTCGTTCGCATATTTCTGATACCTGATGGCTAGATCCTGGGTTTTTTATGGATTGGATCACGTAGTAATGCAGTACCACACTGAAACAGTCGATTAAACCAGGCTTCGATCAATATTTTTGAGGATAACGCATGTTAGGTCTAGGTTAGGCCTGGGATTTTTACTCATCAGACACATACTTTCGCATTCTTCTGATACTTGTTGAACGGATCCTGGGTTTTTTCTGGTATGGATCACGTAGTAATGTGGTACCACACTAAAACAGCCAATTAAACCTGGTTTCGATCAATATTTTAGAGGAAAACGCATGTTAGGTCTGGGTAAGGTCTAGGATCTGCTCTCATCAGGCTCATTCGTTCGCATATTTCTCATACTTCATGGCTAGATCCTGGGTTATTTCTGGATTGGATCACGTAGTAATGTGGTACCACACTGAAACAGTCGATAAAACCTGGTTTCGATCAATATTTTAGAGGATAACGCATGTTAGGTCACGGATAGGTCTGGGATTTGCCCTCATCTGGCTCATACTTTCGCATATTTCTCATACTTCATGGCTACATCCTGAGCTTTTTCTGGATTGGATCACGTAGTAATGTGGTACCACACTGAAACAGTTCATTAAACCTGGTTTCGATCAGTATTTTAGAGGAAAACGCATGTTAGGTCTGGGTAAGGTCTAGGATCTGCTCTCATCAGGCTCATTCGTTCGCATATTTCTCATACTTCATGGCTAGATCCTGGGTTATTTCTGGATTGGATCACGTAGTAATGTGGTACCACACTGAAACAGTCGATAAAACCTGGTTTCCATCAATATTTTTGAGGATAACGCATGTTAGGTCTAGGTTAGGCCTGGGATTTTTACTCATCAGACTCATACTTTCGCACACTTCACATACTCGTTGAACGGATCCTGGGTTTTTTCTGGTTTGGATCACGTAGTAATGTGGTACCGCACTGAAACATTCAATTAAACCTGGTCTTGATAAATATTTTAGAGGATAAAGCATGTTAGGTCTGGGTTTGGTCTAGGATTTGCCCTCATCAGGCTCATTCTTTCGCGTTTTTCACATACTTGTTGCACAGATTCTGGGTTTTTTCTGGTTTGGATCACGTAGTAATGTGGTACCACACTGAAACAGTCGATTAAACCTGGTTTCGATCAATATTTTAGAGGATAACGCATGTTAGTTCTGGGATAGGTCTGGGATATGCCCTCATCTGGCTCATACTTTCGCATATTTCTCATACTTCATGGCTACATCCTGAGCTTTTTCTGGATTGGATCACGTAGTAATGTGGTACCACACTGAAACAGTCCATTTAACCAGGTTTCGATCAATATTTTTGAGGACAACGCATGTTAGGTCTAGGTTAGGCCTGGGATTTTCACTCATCAGACTCATACTTTCGCATTCTTCACATACTTGTTGAACGGATCCAGGGTTTTTTCTGGTTTGGATCACGTAGTAATGTGGTACCACACTGAAACAGTCCACTAAACCTGGTTTCGATCAATATTTTAGAGGATAACACATGTTAGGTCTGGGTAAGGTCTAGGATTTGCCCTCATCAGGCTCATACTTTCGCATACTTCACATACTTGTTGAACAGATCCTGGGTTTTTTTCTGGTGTGGATCACGTAGTCATGTGGCACCACACTGAAACAGTCAATTAAACCTGGCTTCGATCAATATTTTAGAGGATAACGCATGTTATGTCTAGGTTAGGCCTGGGATTTGCCCTCATCAGACTCATACTTTCGCATACTTTACATACTTGGTGAACAAATCCTGGGTTTTTTCTGGTTTGGATCACGTAGTCATGTGGCACCACACTGAAACAGTCAATTAAACCTGGCTTCGATCAATATTTTAGAGGATAACGCATGTTATGTCTAGGTTAGGCCTGGGATTTGCCCTCATCAGGGTCATACTTTCGCAGTTTTAACATACATGTTGACCTGATCGAGGGATTCTTCTGCTTTGGATCAGGTAGTAATGTGGTACCACACTAAAGCAGTCAATTAAACCTGGTTTCGATCAAGATTTTAGAGGATAACGCAAGATATGTCTGGGATAGGTCTGGGATTTGCCCCCATCAGGCTCATGCTTTCGCGTTTTTCACATACTTGTTCAACAGATTCTGGGTTTTTTCTGGTTTGGATCGCGTAGTAATGTGGTACCACACTAAAACAGTCCATTAAAACTGGTTTCGATCAATACTTTAGAGGACAACGCATGTTTGGTCTAGGCTAGGCCTGGGATTTGCCCTCATCAGACTCATACTTTCGCATACTTCACATACTTGTTGAACAGATCCTGGGTTTTTTTCTGGTTTGGATCGCGTAGTAATGTGGTACCACACTAAAACAGTCCATTAAAACTGGTTTCGATCAATACTTTAGAGGATAACGCATGTTTGGTCTAGGTTAGGCCTGGGATTTGCCCTCATCAGACTCATACTTTCGCATACTTTACATACTTGGTGAACAAATCCTGGGTTTTTTCTGGTTTGGATCGCGTAGTAATGTGGTACCACACTAAAACAGTCCATTAAAACTGGTTTCGATCAATACTTTAGAGGATAACGCATGTTATGTCTAGGTTAGGCCTGGGATTTGCCCTCATCAGGGTCATACTTTCGCAGTTTTAACATACATGTTGACCTGATCGAGGGATTCTTCTGCTTTGGATCAGGTAGTAATGTGGTACCACACTAAAGCAGTCAATTAAACCTGGTTTCGATCAAGATTTTAGAGGATAACGCAAGATATGTCTGGGATAGGTCTGGGATTTGCCCCCATCAGGCTCATGCTTTCGCGTTTTTCACATACTTGTTCAACAGATTCTGGGTTTTTTCTGGTTTGGATCACGTAGTAATGTGGTACCACACTGAAGCAGTCCACTTAACCTGGTTTCAATGAATATTTTAGAGGTTAACGCATGTTAGGTCTGGGTAAGGTCTAGGATTTGCCCTCATCAGGCTCATACCTTCGCGATTTACACATACTTGTTGAACAGATTCTGGGTTTTTTCTGGTTTGGATCACGTAGTAATGTGGTACCACACTGAAACAGTCCACTAAACCTGGTTTCAATCAATATTTTTGAGGATAACGCATGTTATGTCTAGGTTAGGCAAGGGATTTGTCCTCATCGGACTCATACTTTCGGATACTTCACATACTTGTTGAACAGATCCTGGGTTTTTTTCTGGTGTGGGTCACGTAGTAATGTGGTACCACACTAAAACAGTCCATTAAAACTGGTTTCGATCAATACTTTAGAGGATAACGCATGTTTGGTCTAGGCTAGGCCTGGGATTTGCCCTCATCAGACTCATACTTTCGCATACTTCACATACTTGTTGAACAGATCCTGGGTTTTTTCTGGTTTCGATCACGTAGTAATGTGGTACCTCACTGAAGCAGACCATAAAACCTGGTTTCGATTATTATTTTAGAGGATAACACATGTTAGGTCTAGGTTAGTTCTGGGATTTGCTTTCATCAGGCTCATTCGTTCGCATATTTCTGATACCTGATGACTAGATCCTGGGCTTTTTCTGGATTGGATCACGTAGTAATGTAGTACCACGCTGAAACAGTCCACTAAACCTGGTTTCAACCAATATTTTTGAGGATAACGCATGTTATGTCTAGGTTAGGCAAGGGATTTGCCCTCATCAGACTCATACTTTCGCATACTTCACATACTTGTTGAACAGATCCTGGGTTTTTTTCTGGTGTGGATCACGTAGTAATGTGGTACCACACTAAAACAGTCAATTAAACCTGGTTTCGATCAATATTTTAGAGGATAACGCATGTTAGGTCTGGGTAAGGACTAGGATTTGCCCTCATCAGGCTCATACTTTCGCATATTTCTCATACTTCATGGCTAGATCCTGGGCTATTTCTGGATTGGATCACGTAGTAATGTAGTACCACGCTGAAACAGTCCACTAAACCTGGTTTCAATCAATATTTTAGAGGATAGCGCATGTTGGGTCTGGGTAAGGACTAGGATTTGCCCTCATCCGACTCATACTTTCGCATACTTCACATACTTGTTGAACAGATCCTGGATTTTTTCTGGTTTGGATCACGTAGTAATGTGGTACCACACTAAAACAGTCAACTGAACCTGGTTTCGATCAATATTTTAGAGGATAACGCATGTTAGGTCTGGGTAAGGTCTAGGATTTGCTCTCATCAGGCTCATTCGTTCGCATATTTCTGATACCTGATGGCTAGATCCTGGGCTTTTTCTGGATTGGATCACGTAGTAATGTAGTACCACACTGAAACAGTCGATTAAACCAGGCTTCGATCAATATTTTAGAGGATAACGCATGTTATGTCTAGGTTAGGCCTGGGATTTGCCCTCATCAGGCTCATACTTTCGCATATTTCTCATACTTCATGGCTAGATCCTGAGCTTTTTCTGGATTGGATCACGTTGTAATGTGGTACCACACTGAAACATTCAATTAAACCTAGTCTTGATAAATATTTTAGAGGATAACGCATGTTATGTCTAGGTTAGGTCTTGGATTTGCCCTCATCGGTCTCATAGTTTCGCATTCTTCACATACTTCTTGAACAGATCCTGTGTTTTTTCTGGTTTGGATCACGTAGTAATGTGGTACCAGACTCAAACAGTCCACTAAACCTGGCTTCAATCAATATTTTTGAGGATAACGCATGTTATGTCTAGGTTAGGCAAGGGATTTGCCCTCATCAGACTCATACTTTCGCATACTTCACATACTTGTTGAACAGATCCTGGGTTTTTTTCTGGTGTGGATCACGTAGTAATGTGGTACCACACTAAAACAGTCAATTAAACCTGGTTTCGATCAATATTTTAGAGGATAACGCATTTTAGGTCTGGGTAAGGTCTAGGATTTGCCCTCATCAGGCTCATACTTCCGCATATTTCTAATACTTCATGGCTAGATCCTGGGCTATTTCTGGATTGGATCACGTAGTAATGTGGTACCACACTGAAACAGGCCATTAAACCTGGCTTCGCTCAATATTTTAGAGAATAACGCATGTTAGGTGTAGGTGAGTTCTGGGATTTGCTCTCATCAGGCTGATACATTCGCATATTTCTCATACTTGATGGCCAGATTCTGGGCTTTTTCTGGTTTGGATCAGGTAGTAATGTGATACCGCACTGAAACAGTCGATTAAACCTGGTTTCGATCAATCATTTTGAGGATAACGCTTGTTACGGCTAGGTTAGGTCTGGGATTTGCTCTCATCAGGCTCATACTTTCGCATATTTCTCATTCTTGTTGGCCAGATCCTGGGCTTCCACTGGTTTGCATCACGTAGTAATGGCATTCCACACTGAAACAGTCAATTAAACCTGGCCTTGATAAATATTTTAGAGGATAACGCATGTTAGGTCTGGGTTAGGTCTAGGATTTGCCCTCATCAGGCTCATACTTTCGCATCCTTCTCATACTCGATGGCTAGATCCTGGGCTTTTTCTGGTTTGGATCGCGTAGTTATGTGCTACCACACTGAAACAGTTGATTAAACCTGGTTTCGATCAATATTTTTCAGCATAACGCATGTTACGTCTAGGTTAGGTCTGGGATTTGCTCTCATCAGGCTCATACTTTCACATAGTTCTCATTCTTGTTGGCCAGATCCTGGGTTTTTTCTGGTTTGGATCACGTAGTAATGTGGTACCACACTGAAACAGTCCATTAAACCTGGTTACGATCAATATTTTTGAGGATAACGCATGTTAGGTCTAGGTTAGTCCTGGGATTTTTACTCATCAGACTCATACTTTCGCATTCTTCACATACTTGTTGAACGGATCCTGGGTTTTTTCTGGTTTGGATCACGTAGTAATGTGGTACCACACTGAAACATTCAATTAAACCTGGTCTTTATAAGTATTTTAGAGGATAACGCATGTTAGGTCTGGCTAAGGTCTAGGATTTGCCCTCATCAGGCTCATACTTTCGCATATTTCTCATACTTCATGGCTAGATCCTGGGTTATTTCTGGATTGGATCACGTAGTAATGTGGTACCACACTGAAACAGTCGATTAAACCTGGTTTCGATCAATATTTTAGAGGATAACGCATGTTAGTTCTGGGATAGGTCTGGGATTTGCCCTCATCTGGCTCATACTTTCGCACACTTCACATACTCGTTGAACGGATCCTGGGTTTTTTCTGGTTTGGATCACGTAGTAATGTGGTACCACACTGAAACATTCAATTAAACCTGGTCTTGATAAATATTTCAGAGGATAACGCATGTTAGGTCTGGGATAGGTCTAGGATTTGCCCTCATCAGGCTCATACTTTCGCATATTCCTCATACTTCATGGCTAGATACTGGGCTATTTCTGGATTGGATCACGGAGTAATGTGGTACCACACTGAAACAGTCCATTTAACCTGGTTTCGATCAATATTTTTGAGGATAACGCATGTTAGGTCTAGGTTAGGCCTGGGATTTTCACTCATCAGACTCATACTTTCGCATTCTTCACATACTTGTTGAACAGATCCCTGGTTTTTTTCTGGTGTGGATCACGTAGTAATGTGGTACCACACTAAAACAGTCAATTAAACCTGGTTTCGATCAATATTTTAGAGGATAACGCATGTTATGTCTAGGTTAGGCCTGGGATTTGCCCTCATCAGACTCATACTTTCGCATACTTTACATACTTGGTGTACAAATCCTGGGATTTTTCTGGTTTCGATCACGTAGTAATGTGTTACCACACTGAAGCAGACAATTAAACCTGGTTTCGATTATTGTTTTAGATGATAACACATGTTAGGTCAAGGTTAGGTCTGGGATTTGCCCTCATCAGGGTCATAGTTTCGCAGTCTTAACGTACATGTTGACCTGATCGATGGTTTTTTCTGGATTGGATCCCGTAGTAATGTGGTACCACACTGAAACAGTTAATTAAACCTGGGTTCGATGAATATTTTAGAGGATAACGCATGATATGTCTAGGGTAGGCCTGGGATTTGCCCTCATCAGGCTCATACTTTCGCATATTTCTCATACTTCATGGCTAGATCCTGAGCTTTTTCTGGATTGGATCACGTTGTAATGTGGTACCACACTGAAACATTCAATTAAACCTAGTCTTGATAAATATTTTAGAGGATAACGCATGTTATGTCTAGGTTAGGTCTTGGATTTGCCCTCATTGGTCTCATAGTTTCGCATTCTTCACATACTTCTTGAACAGATCCTGTGTTTTTTCTGGTTTGGATCACGTAGTAATGTGGTACCAGACTCAAACTGTCCACTAAACCTGGTTTCAATCAATATTTTTGAGGATAACGCATGTTATGTCTAGGTTAGGCAAGGGATTTGCCCTCATCAGACTCATACTTTCGCATACTTCACATACTTGTTGAACAGATCCTGGGTTTTTTTCTGGTGTGGATCACGTAGTAATGTGGTACCACACTAAAACAGTCAATTAAACCTGGTTTCGATCAATATTTTAGAGAATAACGCATGTTAGGTGTAGGTGAGTTCTGGGATTTGCTCTCATCAGGCTGATACATTCGCATATTTCTCATACTTGATGGCCAGATTCTGGGCTTTTTCTGGTTTGGATCACGTAGTAATGTGTTACCACACTGAAGCAGACAATTAAACCTGGTTTCGATTATTGTTTTAGATGATAACACATGTTAGGTCAAGGTTAGGTCTGGTATTTGCCCTCATCAGGGTCATAGTTTCGCAGTCTTAACGTACATGTTGACCTGATCGATGGTTTTTTCTGGATTGGATCCCGTAGTAATGTGGTACCACACTAAAACAGTCAATTAAACCTGGTTTCGATCAATATTTTAGAGGATAACGCATTTTAGGTCTGGGTAAGGTCTAGGATTTGCCCTCATCAGGCTCATACTTCCGCATATTTCTAATACTTCATGGCTAGATCCTGGGCTATTTCTGGATTGGATCACGTAGTAATGTGGTACCACACTGAAACAGGCCATTAAACCTGGCTTCGATCAATATTTTAGAGAATAACGCATGTTAGGTGTAGGTGAGTTCTGGGATTTGCTCTCATCAGGCTGATACATTCGCATATTTCTCATACTTGATGGCCAGATTCTGGGCTTTTTCTGGTTTGGATCAGGTAGTAATGTGATACCGCACTGAAACAGTCGATTAAACCTGGTTTCGATCAATATTTTAGAGAATAACGCATGTTAGGTGTAGGTTAGTTCTGGGATTTGCTCTCATCAGGCTGACACATTCGCATATTTCTCATACTTCATGGCTAGATACTGGGCTATTTCTGGATTGGATCACGGAGTAATGTGGTACCACACTGAAACAGTCCATTTAACCTGGTTTCGATCAATATTTTTGAGGATAACGCATGTTAGGTCTAAACCTGGTTTCGATCAATATTTTAGAGGATACAGCAATTTTGGTCTGGGATAGTTCTGAGATTTGCCCCCATCAGACTCATACTTTCGCACACTTCACATACTCGTTGAACGGATCCTGGGTTTTTTCTGGTTTGGATCACGTAGTAATGTGGTACCACACTGAAACAGTCGATTAAACCTGGTTTCGATCAATATTTTAGAGGATAACGCATGTTAGTTCTGGGATAGGTCTGGGATTTGCCCTCATCTGGCTCATACTTTCGCATATTTCTCATACTTCATGGCTACATGCTGAGCTTTTTCTGGATTGGATCACGTAGTAAAGTGATACTACACCAAAACAGTCAATTAAACCTGGTTTCGATCAATATTTTAGAGGATACAGCAATTTTGGTCTGGGATAGTTCTGAGATTTGCCCCCATCAGACTCATACTTTCGCACACTTCACATACTCGTTGAACGGATCCTGGGTTTTTTCTGGTTTGGATCACGTAGTCATGTGGTACCACACTGAAACAGTCGATTAAACCTGGTTTCGATCAATATTTTAGAGGATAACGCATGTTATGTCTAGGTTAGGCCTGGGATTTGCCCTCATCAGACTCATACTTTCGCATACTTTACATACTTGGTGAACAAATCCTGGGTTTTTTCTGGTTTGGATCACGTAGTCATGTGGTACCACACTGAAACAGTCAATTATACCTGGTTTCGATCAATATTTTAGAGGATAACGCATGTTAGGTCTGGGTAAGGTCTAGGATTTGCCCTCATCAGGCTCATACTTCCGCATATTTCTAATACTTCATGGCTAGATCCTGGGCTATTTCTGGATTGGATCACGGAGTAATGTGGTACCACACTGAAGCAGTCCATTTAACCTGGTTTCGATCAATATTTTTGAGGATAATGCATGTTAAGCCTAGGTTAGGCATGGGATTTTCACTCATCAGACTCATACTTTCGCATTCTTCACATACTTGTTGAACAGATCCTTGGTTTTTTTCTGGTGTGGATCCCGTAGTAATGTGGTACCTCACTAAAACAGTCAATTAAACCTGGTTTCGATCAATATTTTAGAGGATAACGCATGTTATGTCTAGGTTAGGCCTGGGATTTGGCCTCATCAGACTCATACTTTCGCATACTTTACATACTTGGTGAACAAATCCTGGGTTTTTTCTGGTTTGGATCACGTAGTCATGTGGTACCACACTGAAACAGTCAATTATACCTGGTTTCGATCAATATTTTAGAGGATAACGCATGTTAGGTCTGGGTAAGGTCTAGGATTTGCCCTCATCAGGCTCATACTTCCGCATATTTCTAATACTTCATGGCTAGATCCTGGGCTATTTCTGGATTGGATCACGTAGTCATGTGGCACCACACTGAAACAGTCAATTAAACCTGGTTTCGATCAATATTTTAGAGGATAACGCAAGATATGTCTTGGATAGGTCTGGGATTTGCCCTCATCAGGCTCATGCTTTCGCGTTTTTCACATACTTGTTGAACAGATTCTGGGTTTTTTCTGGTTTGGATCACGTAGTAATGTGGTACCACACTGAAACAGTCCACTAAACCTGGTTTCAATGAATATTTTTGAGGATAACGCATGTTATGTCTAGGTTAGGCAAGGGATTTGCCCTCATCAGACTCATACTTTCGCATACTTCACATACTTGTTGAACAGATCCTGGGTTTTTTCTGGTGTGGATCACGTAGTAATGTGGTACCACACTAAAACAGTCAATTAAACCTGGTTTCGATCAATATTTTAGAGGATAACGCATGTTAGGTCTGGGTAAGGTCTAGGATTTGCCCTCATCAGGCTCATACTTCCGCATATTTCTAATACTTCATGGCTAGATCCTGGGCTATTTCTGGATTGGATCACGTAGTAATGTGGTACCACACTGAAACAGTCGATTAAACCTGGTTTCGATCAATATTTTAGAGAATAACGCATGTTAGGTGTAGGTTAGTTCTGGGATTTGCTCTCATCAGGCTGACACATTCGCATATTTCTCATACTTCATGGCTAGATACTGGGCTATTTCTGGATTGCATCACGGAGTAATGTGGTACCACACTGAAACAGTCCATTTAACCTGGTTTCGATCAATATTTTTGAGGATAACGCATGTTAGGTCTAAACCTGGTTTCGATCAATATTTTAGAGGATACAGCAATTTTGGTCTGGGATAGTTCTGAGATTTGCCCCCATCAGACTCATACTTTCGCACACTTCACATACTCGTTGAACGGATCCTGGGTTTTTTCTGGTTTGGATCACGTAGTAATGTGGTACCACACTGAAACATTCAATTAAACCTGGTCTTGATAAATATTTCAGAGGATAACGCATGTTAGGTCTGGGATAGGTCTAGGATTTGCCCTCATCAGGCTCATACTTTCGCATATTCCTCATACTTCATGGCTAGATACTGGGCTATTTCTGGATTGGATCACGGAGTAATGTGGTACCACACTGAAACAGTCCATTTAACCTGGTTTCGATCAATATTTTTGAGGATAATGCATGTTAAGCCTAGGTTAGGCATGGGATTTTCACTCATCAGACTCATACTTTCGCATTCTTCACATACTTTTTGAACAGATCCTTGGTTTTTTTCTGGTTTGGATCACGTAGTCATGTGGCACCACACTGAAACAGTCAATTAAACCTGGTTTCGATCAATATTTTAGAGGATAACGCATGTTATGTCTAGGTTAGGTCTGGGATTTGCCCTCATCAGGGTCATACTTTCGCAGTTTTAACATACATGTTGACCTGATCGAGGGATTCTTCTGCTTTGGATCACGTAGTAATGTGGTACCACACTAAAGCAGTCAATTAAACCTGGTTTCGATCAAGATTTTAGAGGATAACGCAAGATATGTCTGGGATAGGTCTGGGATTTGCCCTCATCAGGCTCATGCTTTCGCGTTTTTCACATACTTGTTGAACAGATTCTGGGTTTTTTCTGGTTTGGATCGCGTAGTAATGTGGTACCACACTGAAGCAGTCCACTTAACCTGGTTTCGATGAATATTTTAGAGGATAACGCATGTTAGGTCTGGCTAAGGTCTAGGATTTGCTCTCATCAGGCTCATACTTTCGCATATTTCTCATACTTCATGGCTAGATCCTGGGTTATTTCTGGATTGGATCACGTAGTAATGTGGTACCACACTGAAACAGTCGATTAAACCTGGTTTCGATCAATATTTTAGAGGATAACGCATGATATGTCTAGGTTAGGCCTGGGATTTGCCCTCATCAGGCTCATACTTTCGCATATTTCTCATACTTCATGGCTAGATCCTGAGCTTTTTCTGGATTGGATCACGTTGTAATGTGGTACCACACTGAAACATTCAATTAAACCTAGTCTTGATAAATATTTTAGAGGATAACGCATGTTATGTCTAGGTTAGGTCTTGGATTTGCCCTCATCGGTCTCATAGTTTCGCATTCTTCACATACTTCTTGAACAGATCCTGTGTTTTTTCTGGTTTGGATCACGTAGTAATGTGGTACCAGACTCAAACTGTCCACTAAACCTGGTTTCAATCAATATTTTTGAGGATAACGCATGTTATGTCTAGGTTAGGCAAGGGATTTGCCCTCATCAGACTCATACTTTCGCATACTTCACATACTTGTTGAACAGATCCTGGGTTTTTTTCTGGTGTGGATCACGTAGTAATGTGGTACCACACTAAAACAGTCAATTAAACCTGGTTTCGATCAATATTTTAGAGGATAACGCATTTTAGGTCTGGGTAAGGTCTAGGATTTGCCCTCATCAGGCTCATACTTCCGCATATTTCTAATACTTCATGGCTAGATCCTGGGCTATTTCTGGATTGGATCACGTAGTAATGTGGTACCACACTGAAACAGGCCATTAAACCTGGCTTCGATCAATATTTTAGAGAATAACGCATGTTAGGTGTAGGTGAGTTCTGGGATTTGCTCTCATCAGGCTGATACATTCGCATATTTCTCATACTTGATGGCCAGATTCTGGGCTTTTTCTGGTTTGGATCAGGTAGTAATGTGATACCGCACTGAAACAGTCGATTAAACCTGGTTTCGATCAATATTTTAGAGAATAACGCATGTTAGGTGTAGGTTAGTTCTGGGATTTGCTCTCATCAGGCTGACACATTCGCATATTTCTCATACTTCATGGCTAGATACTGGGCTATTTCTGGATTGGATCACGGAGTAATGTGGTACCACACTGAAACAGTCCATTTAACCTGGTTTCGATCAATATTTTTGAGGATAACGCATGTTAGGTCTAAACCTGGTTTCGATCAATATTTTAGAGGATACAGCAATTTTGGTCTGGGATAGTTCTGAGATTTGCCCCCATCAGACTCATACTTTCGCACACTTCACATACTCGTTGAACGGATCCTGGGTTTTTTCTGGTTTGGATCACGTAGTAATGTGGTACCACACTGAAACATTCAATTAAACCTGGTCTTGATAAATATTTCAGAGGATAACGCATGTTAGGTCTGGGATAGGTCTAGGATTTGCCCTCATCAGGCTCATACTTTCGCATATTCCTCATACTTCATGGCTAGATACTGGGCTATTTCTGGATTGGATCACGTAGTTATGTGGTACCACACTGAAACAGTTGATTAAACCTGGTTTCGATCAATATTTTTCAGCATAACGCATGTTACGTCTAGGTTAGGTCTGGGATTTGCCCTCATCAGGCTCATACTTTCGCATATTTCTCATACTTCATGGCTAGATCCTGGGTTATTTCTGGATTGGATCACGTAGTAATGTGGTACCACACTGAAACAGTCGATTAAACCTGGTTTCGATCAATATTTTAGAGGATAACGCATGTTAGTTCTGGGATAGGTCTGGGATTTGCCCTCATCTGGCTCATACTTTCGCATATTTCTCATACTTCATGGCTACATGCTGAGCTTTTTCTGGATTGGATCACGTAGTAAAGTGGTACTACACCAAAACAGTCAATTAAACCTGGTTTCGATCAATATTTTAGAGGATACAGCAATTTTGGTCTGGGATAGTTCTGAGATTTGCCCCCATCAGACTCATACTTTCGCACACTTCACATACTCGTTGAACGGATCCTGGGTTTTTTCTGGTTTGGATCACGTAGTAATGTGGTACCACACTGAAACATTCAATTAAACCTGGTCTTGATAAATATTTCAGAGGATAACGCATGTTAGGTCTGGGATAGGTCTAGGATTTGCCCTCATCAGGCTCATACTTTCGCATATTCCTCATACTTCATGGCTAGATACTGGGCTATTTCTGGATTGGATCACGGAGTAATGTGGTACCACACTGAAGCAGTCCATTTAACCTGGTTTCGATCAATATTTTTGAGGATAATGCATGTTAAGCCTAGGTTAGGCATGGGATTTTCACTCATCAGACTCATACTTTCGCATTCTTCACATACTTGTTGAACAGATCCTTGGTTTTTTTCTGGTGTGGATCCCGTAGTAATGTGGTACCTCACTAAAACAGTCAATTAAACCTGGTTTCGATCAATATTTTAGAGGATAACGCATGTTATGTCTAGGTTAGGCCTGGGATTTGCCCTCATCAGACTCATACTTTCGCATACTTTACATACTTGGTGAACAAATCCTGGGTTTTTTCTGGTTTGGATCACGTAGTCATGTGGTACCACACTGAAACAGTCAATTATACCTGGTTTCGATCAATATTTTAGAGGATAACGCAAGATATGTCTTGGATAGGTCTGGGATTTGCCCTCATCAGGCTCATGCTTTCGCGTTTTTCACATACTTGTTGAACAGATTCTGGGTTTTTTCTGGTTTGGATCACGTAGTAATGTGGTACCACACTGAAACAGTCCACTAAACCTGGTTTCAATAAATATTTTTGAGGATAACGCATGTTATGTCTAGGTTAGGCAAGGGATTTGCCCTCATCAGACTCATACTTTCGCATACTTCACATACTTGTTGAACAGATCCTGGGTTTTTTCTGGTGTGGATCACGTAGTAATGTGGTACCACACTAAAACAGTCAATTAAACCTGGTTTCGATCAATATTTTAGAGGATAACGCATGTTAGGTCTGGGTAAGGTCTAGGATTTGCCCTCATCAGGCTCATACTTCCGCATATTTCTAATACTTCATGGCTAGATCCTGGGCTATTTCTGGATTGGATCACGTAGTAATGTGGTACCACACTGAAACAGGCCATTAAACCTGGCTTCGGTCAATATTTTAGAGAATAACGCATGTTAGGTGTAGGTTAGTTCTGGGATTTGCTCTCATCAGGCTGACACATTCGCATATTTCTCATACTTCATGGCTAGATACTGGGCTATTTCTGGATTGGATCACGGAGTAATGTGGTACCACACTGAAACAGTCCATTTAACCTGGTTTCGATCAATATTTTTGAGGATAACGCATGTTAGGTCTAAACCTGGTTTCGATCAATATTTTAGAGGATACAGCAATTTTGGTCTGGGATAGTTCTGAGATTTGCCCCCATCAGACTCATACTTTCGCACACTTCACATACTCGTTGAACGGATCCTGGGTTTTTTCTGGTTTGGATCACGTAGTAATGTGGTACCACACTGAAACATTCAATTAAACCTGGTCTTGATAAATATTTCAGAGGATAACGCATGTTAGGTCTGGGATAGGTCTAGGATTTGCCCTCATCAGGCTCATACTTTCGCATATTCCTCATACTTCATGGCTAGATACTGGGCTATTTCTGGATTGGATCACGGAGTAATGTGGTACCACACTGAAACAGTCCATTTAACCTGGTTTCGATCAATATTTTTGAGGATAATGCATGTTAAGCCTAGGTTAGGCATGGGATTTTCACTCATCAGACTCATACTTTCGCATTCTTCACATACTTTTTGAACAGATCCTTGGTTTTTTTCTGGTTTGGATCACGTAGTCATGTGGCACCACACTGAAACAGTCAATTAAACCTGGTTTCGATCAATATTTTAGAGGTTAACGCATGTTATGTCTAGGTTAGGCCTGGGATTTGCCCTCATCAGGGTCATACTTTCGCAGTTTTAACATACATGTTGACCTGATCGAGGGATTCTTCTGCTTTGGATCACGTAGTAATGTGGTACCACACTAAAGCAGTCAATTAAACCTGGTTTCGATCAAGATTTTAGAGGATAACGCAAGATATGTCTGGGATAGGTCTGGGATTTGCCCTCATCAGGCTCATGCTTTCGCGTTTTTCACATACTTGTTGAACAGATTCTGGGTTTTTTCTGGTTTGGATCGCGTAGTAATGTGGTACCACACTGAAGCAGTCCACTTAACCTGGTTTCGATGAATATTTTAGAGGATAACGCATGTTAGGTCTGGGTAAGGTCTAGGATTTGCCCTCATCAGGCTCATGCTTTCGCGTTTTTCACATACTTGTTGAACAGATTCTGGGTTTTTTCTGGTTTGGATCGCGTAGTAATGTGGTACCACACTGAAGCAGTCCACTTAACCTGGTTTCGATGAATATTTTAGAGGATAACGCATGTTAGGTCTGGGTAAGGTCTAGGATTTGCCCTCATCAGGCTCATACCTTCGCGATTTACACATACTTGTTGAACAGATTCTGGGTTTTTTCTGGTTTGGATCACGTAGTAATGTGGTACCACACTGAAACAGTCCACTAAACCTGGTTTCAATCAATATTTTTGAGGATAACGCATGTTATGTCTAGGTTAGGCAAGGGATTTGCCCTCATCAGACTCATTCTTTTTTTTTTTTTTTTTTTTTTTTTGTCGTGGGGAAAATCTTCAAAAGACTCCCTCCCACCTCCTTGGGGAGAGGTGGGAGGGGTGTGTGGGATTCCCCGCGCCCGTACAACGACAGGCGCGGGACCTACCCACTAAAAACCCCACGGTGACCCTTCGCCACGCTTTGGGAGGATACCGGGAATCGCTCGAAGCATTCTTCCGGTATCCTCCCCGTGCCCGCGCTTTCGCGCCCATCCCCCGGGGGGACAATCGGTCCCCCCAGTAGACACACTGCCTCATAGCGGCGGGACGGGGCCACTCCATCCCGCCGCTATCCGTCCCGGGGCCGCGTTTAGTGGCGGCTGCGAGCCCCAACTCGCAACCGCCCGCGACCCCGTTTCCACCCCTCGGCGGCCGGGCGTTCATGGCCGCACCAGACCGCCGAGGGTGCCTCCCCTTGCGTCGGTCCGGTAGGGGGAGGCACTACTACCCCCAACCGGTCCGACCCGGCGCCGCCTGGCGGGAGGAGGGTCCCCTCAGGACCCCCCTCCCAGCCTAGGTCATCCGCCACGCCGAGGCGGCCGCCCGCGACGCCTCGCGACCGGGCGACGACCTCGGGCCACCGCACGGGCGCGAGCTTCAGCACGCCGCTGAAGCTCGCGCTCCCTCCCCGCGGCCTCCTTCTGCAACATTACGTTCTCGCAGAAGGAGGCCACGGCCCTCCACTTCTCCTCGCTGCCGAGCATGGCGCGCACCACGCCCGGCAGCGAGACATCCCGCCCGACGACGCCGACCAGGACACGGCGCCCCCCTCCCACGCGGGGCATACCTCCAGGGTATGATCCGCCGTGTCCTGCTCAGCGTCGCAGTGGCAGCAACGCGCCGTCGGCTCCTTCCCTATCCGGCACAGGTATCTTCCGAAGCTGCCATTCCCGGAAAATACCTGTGCCAGCCGGTAGGTGAGGCTGCCATGGCCTCTGTCCAGCCACTCCTTCAGGAGTGGCCGAACAGCCCCGACAGTCCGGTGCCCCGCGGTTGGCAGAGCCAGCCGCTCCTGCCACGCGAGCAACACGGACTGCCGGGCCTGGCGCTTCAAATCGCCCCAAGCAGGTTCCTGCCCGCCCGGGACCGCCCCCACCCCCGCGCGACTGTCGACGCGGTGCCGGTACATCGCCGCGTGCGACCGCGCGAGCAGGTCCATGGGCGGCATCCCCGCTAGAACCGTCGCCGCCTCATGTGACATGGTCCGATACCCGCGGACGACCCTGAGCGCCATGCGCCTCTGCACCCGACGCAGCATAGTCATGCTGCGCCGGGAGGCAGCCAGGTCGTCCGCCCAGACGGGGGCCCCGTATAGGGCCACCGACTGGACCATTGCCACATAGAGGCGACGAACTCGGCCCGCCGGGCCCCCCAGGTTGGGCAGGATCCGGCCCAGAGCCGCAACCATCCTTTCCAACCGGGGGACCAGGCAGCGGAAATGCTTCTCGAAACGCCAGTGGCTATCGAGGATCAGCCCCAGATATCTGATCTGGGGCTTCACCTCGATGTCAGCCCCACCCACCCGAATCAGAGGGGGTGGCGGATCCTGCCGAGGTGAATGAAACGCAATCACCTCGGTCTTATGGACCGCCACCGTCATCCCCATCCCCCTGATCCGGTCGATGACGCGTTGCGACCCCTCCACCGCGCGACGCATGGCCCTCCCCCAGTGCGCCCCGACGGCCAGCACCAGTGTGTCATCCGCATAACACACCGTGCTGACGCCGTCGGGGAGATCAGACTCATACTTTCGCATACTTCACATACTTGTTGAACAGATCCTGGGTTTTTTTCTGGTGTGGATCACGTAGTAATGTGGTACCACACTAAAACAGTCAATTAAACCTGGTTTCGATCAATATTTTAGAGGATAACGCATGTTAGGTCTGGGTAAGGTCTAGGATTTGCCCTCATCAGGCTCATACTTCCGCATATTTCTAATACTTCATGGCTAGATCCTGGGCTATTTCTGGATTGGATCACGTAGTAATGTGGTACCACACTGAAACAGGCCATTAAACCTGGCTTCGATCAATATTTTAGAGAATAACGCATGTTAGGTGTAGGTTAGTTCTGGGATTTGCTCTCATCAGGCTGACACATTCGCATATTTCTCATACTTGATGGCCAGATTCTGGGCTTTTTCTGGTTTGGATCAGGTAGTAATGTGATACCGCACTGATACAGTCGATTAAACCTGGTTTCGATCAATCTTTTTGAGGATAACGCTTGTTACGTCTAGGTTAGGTCTGGGATTTGCTCTCATCAGGCTCATACTTTCGCATATTTCTCATTCTTGTTGGCCAGATCCTGGGCTTCCACTCGTTTGCATCACGTAGTAATGTCATTCCACACTGAAACAGTCAATTAAACCTGGCCTTGATAAATATTTTAGAGGATAACGCATGTTAGGTCTGGGTTAGGTCTAGGTTTTGCCCTCATCAGGCTCATACTTTCGCATACTTCTCATACTCGATGGCTAGATCCTGGGCTTTTTCTGGTTTGGATCGCGTAGTTATGTGGTACCACACTGAAACAGTTGATTAAACCTGGTTTCGATCAATATTTTTAAGCATAACGCATGTTACGTCTAGGTTAGGTCTGGGATTTGCTCTCATCAGGCTCATACTTTCACATAGTTCTCATTCTTGTTGGCCAGATCCTGGGTTTTTTCTGGTTTGGATCACGTAGTAATGTGGTACCACACTGAAACAGTCCATTAAACCTGGTTTCGATCAATATTTTTGAGGATAACGCATGTTAGGTCTAGGTTAGGCCTGGGATTTTTACTCATCAGACTCATACTTTCGCATTCTTCACATACTTGTTGAACGGATCCTGGGTTTTTTCTTGGTTTGGATCACGTAGTAATGTGGTACCACACTGAAACATTCAATTAAACCTGGTCTTGATAAGTATTTTAGAGGATAACGCATGTTAGGTCTGGGTAAGGTCTAGGATTTGCCCTCATCAGGCTCATACTTTCGCATATTTCTCATACTTCATGGCTAGATCCTGGGTTATTTCTGGATTGGATCACGTAGTAATGTGGTACCACACTGAAACAGTCGATTAAACCTGGTTTCGATCAATATTTTAAAGGATAACGCATGTTAGTTCTGAGATAGGTCTGGGATTTGCCCTCATCTGGCTCATACTTTCGCATATTTCTCATACTTCATGGCTATATCCTGAGCTTTTTCTGGATTGGATCACGTAGTAATGTGGTACCACACTGAAACAGTCTATTAAACCTGGTCTTGATAAATATTTTAGAGGATAACACATGTTAGGTCTGGGATAGGTCTAGGATTTGCCCTCATCAGGCTCATACTTTCGCATATTCCTCATACTTCATGGCTAGATACTGGGCTATTTCTGGATTGGATCACGGAGTAATGTGGTATCACACTGAAACAGTCCATTTAACCTGGTTTCGATCAATATTTTTGAGGATAACGCATGTTATGTCTAGGTTAGGCCTGGGATTTGCCCTCATCAGGCTCATGCTTTCGCGTTTTTCACATACTTGTTGAACAGATTCTGGGTTTTTTCTGGTTTGGATCACGTAGTAATGTGGTACCACACTAAAACAGTCAATTAAACCTGGTTTCGATCAATACTTTAGAGGATAACGCATGTTATGTCTAGGTTAGGCCTGGGATTTGCCCTCATCAGGGTCATACTTTCGCAGTTTTAACATACATGTTGACCTGATCGAGGGATTCTTCTGCTTTGGATCACGTAGTAATGTGGTACCACACTAAAGCAGTCAATTAAACCTGGTTTCGATCAAGATTTTAGAGGATAACGCATTTTGGTCTAGGTTAGGCCTGGGATTTGCCCTCATCAGACTCATACTTTCGCATACTTCACATGCTTGTTGAACAGATCTTGGGTTTTCTCTGGTTTCGATCACGTAGTAATGTGGTACCTCACTGAAGCAGACCATAAAACCTGGCTTCGATCAATATTTTTGAGGATAACGCATGTTAGGTCTAGGTTAGGCCTGGGATTTTCACTCATCAGACTCATACTTTCGCATTCTTCACATACTTGTTGAACGGATCCTGGGTTTTCTCTGGTTTGGATCACGTAGTAATGTGGTACCACACTGAAACAGTCCACTAAACCAGGTTTCGATCAATATTTTAGAGGATAGCGCATGTTAGGTCTGGGTTAGGTTTAGGATTTGCCCTCATCAGGGTCATACTTTCGCAGTTTTAACATACATGTTGACCTGATCGAGGGTTTTTTCTGCTTTGGATCACGTAGTAAAGTGGTACCACACTAAAACATTCAATTAAACCTGGATTCGATCAATATTTTAGAGGATAACGCATGTTATGTCTAGGTTAGGCCTGGGATTTGCCCTCATCCGACTCATACTTTCGCATACTTCACATACTTGTTGAACGGATCCTGGGTTTTTTCTGGTATGGATCACGTAGTAATGTGGTACCACACTGAAACTTTCAATTAAACCTGGCCTTGATAAGTATTTTAGAGGATAACACATGTTAGGTCTGGGTAAGGTCTAGGATTTGCCCTCATCAGGCTCATACTTTCGCATATTTCTCATACTTCATGGCTAGATCCTGGGTTATTTCCGGATTGGATCACGTAGTAATGTGGTACCACACTGAAACAGTCGATAAAACCTGGTTTAGATCAATATTTTAGAGGATAACGCATGTTAGTTCTGGGATAGGTCTGGGATTTGCCCTCATCTGGCTCATACTTTCGCATATTTCTCATACTTCATGGCTACATCCTGATCTTTTTCTGGATTGGATCACGTAGTAATGTGGTACCACACTGAAACAGTCCATTAAACCTGGTTTCGATCAGTATTTTAGAGGATAACGCATGTTAGGTCTGGGTTAGGTCTAGGATTTGCCCTCATCAGGGTCATACTTTCGCAGTTTTAGCATGCATGTTGACCTGATCGAGGGTTTTTTCTGCTTTGGATCACGTAGTAAAGTGGTACTACACCAAAACAGTCAATTAAACCTGGTTTCGATCAATATTTTAGAGGATAAACCAATTTAGGTCTGGGATAGGTCTGAGATTTGCCCCCATCTCGACTCATACTTTCGCACACTTCACACACTCGTTGAACGGATCCTGGGTTTTTTCTGGTTTGGATCACGTAGTAATGTGGTACCACACTGAAACATTCAATTAAACCTGGTCTTGATAAATAGTTTAGAGGATAACGCATGTTAGTTCTGGGATACGTCTGGGATTTGCCCTCATCTGGCTCATACTTTCGCATATTTCTCATACTTCATGGCTACATCCTGAGCTTTTTCTGGATTGGATCACGTAGTAATGTGGTACCACACTGAAACAATCCATTAAACCTGGTTTCGATCAGTATTTTAGAGGATAACGCATGTTAGGTCTGGGTTAGGTCTAGGATTTGCCCTCATCAGGGTCATACTTTCGCAGTTTTAGCATGCATGTTGACCTGATCGAGGGTTTTTTCAGCTTTGTATCACGTAATAAAGTGGTACTACACCAAAACAGTCAATTAAACCTGGTTTCGATCAATATTTTAGAGGATAAAGCAATTTAGGTCTGGGATAGGTCTGAGATTTGCCCCCATCAGACTCATACTTTCGCACACTTCACATACTTGTTGAACAGATCCTGGGTTTTTTCTGGTTTGGATCACGTAGTAATGTGGTACCACACAGAAACAGTCCATTAAACCTGGTTTCGATCAATATTTTAGAGGATAGCGCATGTTAGGTCTAGGTTAGGCCTGGCAATTGCCCTCATCAGGGTCATACTTTCGCAGTTTTAACATTCATGTTGACCTGATCGAGGGTTTTTTCTGCTTTGGATCACGTAGTAAAGTGGTACCACACTAAAACAGTCAATTAAACCTGGTTTCGATCAATATTTTAGAGGATAACGCATGTTAGGTCTAGGTTAGGTCTGGGATTTGCCCTCATCTGGCTCATACTTTCGCATATTTCTCATACATCATGGCTAGATCCTGGGTTTTTTCTGGTATGGATCACGTAGTAATGTGGTACCACACTGAAACATTCAATTAAACCTGGCCTTGATAAGTATTTTAGAGGATAACGCATGTTAGGTCTGGGTTAGGTCAAGGATTTGCCCTCATCAGGCTCATACTTTCGCGTTTTTCACATACTTGTTAAACAGATTCTGGGTTTTTTCTGGTTTGGATCACGTAGTAATGTGGTACCACACTGAAACAGTCGATAAAACCTGGTTTCGATCAATATTTTAGAGGATAACGCATGTTAGTTCTGGGATAGGTCTGGGATTTGCCCTCATCTGGCTCATTCTTTCGCATATTCCTCATACTTCATGGCTGGATTCTGGGCTATTTCTGGATTGGATCACGGAGTAATGTGGTACCACACTGAAACAGTCCATTTAACCAGGTTTCGATCAATTTTTTTGAGGATAACGCATGTTAGGTCTAGGTTAGGCCTGGGATTTTCACTCATCAGACTCATACTTTCGCATTCTTCACATACTTGTTGAACGGATCCAGGGTTTTTTCTGGTTTGGATCGCGTAGTAATGCGGTACCACACTGAAACATTCAATTAAACCAGGTCTTGATAAATATTTTAGAGGATAAAGCATGTTAGGTCTGGGTTTGGTCTAGGATTTGCCCTCATCAGGCTCATACTTTCCCGTTTTTCACATACTTGTTGAACAGATCCTGGGTTTTTTCTGATTTGGATCACGTAGTAGTGTGGTACCACATTGAAACAGTCCATTAAATCAGGATTCGATCAATATCTTAGAGAATAACGCATGTTAGGTCTAGGTTAGGTCTGGGATTTGCTCTGATCAGGCTCGTACTTTCGCATATTTCTCATAGTTGATGGCCAGATTCTGGGCTTTTTCTGGTTTGGATCACGTAGTAATGTGGTACCACACTGAAACAGTCCATTAAACCTGGCTTTGATCACTATTTTAGAGAATAACGCATGTTAGGTCTTGGTTAGGTCTGGGATTTGCTCTCATCAGGGACATACTTTCGCAGTTTTAACATGCATGTTGACCTGATCGAGGGTTTTTTCTGCTTTGGATCACGTAGTGTAGTGGTACAACACTAAAACAGTCACTTAAACCTGGTTTCGATCAATATTTTAGAGGATAACGCAAGATAGGTCTGGGATAGGTCTGTGATTTGCCCTCATCAGACTCATACTTTCGCATACTTCACATACTCCTTGAACAGATCTTGGGTTTTTTCTGGTTTGGATCACGTAGCAATGTGGTACCACACTGAATCATTCAAATAAACCTGGTCTTGATAAATATTTTAGAGGATAACGCATGTTAGGTCTGGGTAAGGACTAGGATTTGCCCTCATCAGGCTCATACTTTCGCATATTTCTCATACTTCATGGCTAGATCCTGGGCTATTTCTGGATTGGATCACGTAGTAATGTGGAACCACACTGAAACAGTCCATTAAACCTGGCTTCGATCAATATTTTTGAGGATAACGCATGTTAGGTCTAGGTTAGGCCTGGGATTTGCCCTCATCCGACTCATACTTTCGCGTACTTCACATACTTGTTGAACAGATCCTGGATTTTTTTCTGGTTTGGATCACGTAGTAATGTGGTACCACACTGAAACAGTCCATTAAACCTGGTTTCGATCACTATTTTTCAGCATAAAGCATGTTACGTCTAGGTTAGGTCAGGGATTTGCTCTCATCAGGCTCATACTTTCACATAGTTCACATTCTTGTTGGCCAGATGCTGGGTTTTTTCTGGTTTGGATCACGTAGTAATGTGGTACCACACTGAAACAGTCCATTAAACCTGGTTTCGATCAATATTTTTGAGGATAACGCATGCTGGGTCTAGGTTAGGCCTGGGATTTTTACTCATCAGACACATACTTTCGCATTCTTCACATACTTGTTGAACGGATCCTGGGTTTTTTCTGGTTTCGATCACGTAGTAATGTGGTACCTCACTGAAGCAGACCATAAAACCTGGTTTCGATTATTATTTTAGAGGATAACACATGTTAGGTCTAGGTTAGGTCTGGGATTTGCTCTCATCAGGCTCATTCGTTCGCATATTTCTGATACCTGATGACTAGATCCTGGGCTTTTTCTGGATTGGATCACGTAGTAATGTAGTACCACGCTGAAACAGTCCACTAAACCTGGTTTCAATCAATATTTTTGAGGATAACGCATGTTATGTCTAGGTTAGGCAAGGGATTTGCCCTCATCAGACTCATACTTTCGCATACTTCACATACTTGTTGAACAGATCCTGGGTTTTTTTCTGGTGTGGATCACGTAGTAATGTGGTACCACACTAAAACAGTCAATTAAACCTGGTTTCGATCAATATTTTAGAGGATAACGCATGTTAGGTCTGGGTAAGGTCTAGGATTTGCCCTCATCAGGCTCATACTTCCGCATATTTCTAATACTTCATGGCTAGATCCTGGGCTATTTCTGGATTGGATCACGTAGTAATGTGGTACCACACTGAAACAGGCCATTAAACCTGGCTTCGATCAATATTTTAGAGAATAACGCATGTTAGGTGTAGGTTAGTTCTGGGATTTGCTCTCATCAGGCTGACACATTCGCATATTTCTCATACTTGATGGCCAGATTCTGGGCTTTTTCTGGTTTGGATCAGGTAGTAATGTGATACCTCACTGATACAGTCGATTAAACCTGGTTTCGATCAATATTTTTAAGCATAACGCATGTTACGTCTAGGTTAGGTCTGGGATTTGCTCTCATCAGGCTCATACTTTCACATAGTTCTCATTCTTGTTGGCCAGATCCTGGGTTTTTTCTGGTTTGGATCACGTAGTAATGTGGTACCACACTGAAACAGTCCATTAAACCTGGTTTCGATCAATATTTTTGAGGATAACGCATGTTAGGTCTAGGTTAGGCCTGGGATTTTTACTCATCAGACTCATACTTTCGCATTCTTCACATACTTGTTGAACGGATCCTGGGTTTTTTCTTGGTTTGGATCACGTAGTAATGTGGTACCACACTGAAACATTCAATTAAACCTGGTCTTGATAAGTATTTTAGAGGATAACGCATGTTAGGTCTGGGTAAGGTCTAGGATTTGCCCTCATCAGGCTCATACTTTCGCATATTTCTCATACTTCATGGCTAGATCCTGGGTTATTTCTGGATTGGATCACGTAGTAATGTGGTACCACACTGAAACAGTCGATTAAACCTGGTTTCGATCAATATTTTAAAGGATAACGCATGTTAGTTCTGAGATAGGTCTGGGATTTGCCCTCATCTGGCTCATACTTTCGCATATTTCTCATACTTCATGGCTACATCCTGAGCTTTTTCTGGATTGGATCACGTAGTAATGTGGTACCACACTGAAACAGTCCATTAAACCTGGTCTTGATAAATATTTTAGAGGATAACACATGTTAGGTCTGGGATAGGTCTAGGATTTGCCCTCATCAGGCTCATACTTTCGCATATTCCTCATACTTCATGGCTAGATACTGGGCTATTTCTGGATTGGATCACGGAGTAATGTGGTACCACACTGAAACAGTCCATTTAACCTGGTTTCGATCAATATTTTTGAGGATAACGCATGTTATGTCTAGGTTAGGCCTGGGATTTGCCCTCATCAGACTCATACTTTCGCATACTTTACATACTTGGTGAACAAATCCTGGGTTTTTTCTGGTTTGGATCACGTAGTCATGTGGCACCACATTGAAACAGTCAATTAAACCTGGTTTCGATCAAGATTTTAGAGGATAACGCAAGATATGTCTGGGATAGGTCTGGGATTTGCCCTCATCAGGCTCATGCTTTCGCGTTTTTCACATACTTGTTGAACAGATTCTGGGTTTTTTCTGGTTTGGATCACGTAGTAATGTGGTACCACACTAAAACAGTCAATTAAACCTGGTTTCGATCAATACTTTAGAGGATAACGCATGTTATGTCTAGGTTAGGTCTGGGGTTTTGCCCTCATCAGGGTCATACTTTCGCAGTTTTAACATACATGTTGACCTGATCGAGGGTTTTTTCTGCTTTGGATCACGTAGTAAAGTGGTACCACACTAAAACATTCAATTAAACCTGGTTTCGAACAATATCTTAGAGGATAGCGCAAGTCATATCTGGGATAGGTCTGGGGATTTGCCCTCATCAGGCTCATACTTTCCCGTTTTTCACATACTTGTTGAACAGATCCTGGTTTTTTTCTGATATGGATCACGTAGTAATGTGGTACCAGACTCAAACAGTCCATTAAACCTGGATTCGATCAATATTTTAGAGGATAACGCATGTTATGTCTAGGTTAGGCCTGGGATTTGCCCTCATCCGACTCATACTTTCGCATACTTCACATACTTGTTGAACAGATCCTGGATTTTTTTCTGGTTTGGATCTCGTAGTAATGTGGTACCACACTGAAACAGTCCACTAAACCTGGTTTCGATCAATATTTTAGAGGATAGCGCATGTTAGGTCTGGGTTGGGTCTAGGATTTGCCCTCATCAGGGTCATACTTTCGCAGTTTTAACATACATGTTGACCTGATCGGGGGTTTTTTCTGCTTTGGATCACGTAGTAAAGTGGTACCACACTAAAACATTCAATTAAACCTGAATTCGATCAATATTTTAGAGGATAACGCATGTTATGTCTAGGTTAGGCCTGGGATTTGCCCTCATCCGACTCATACTTTCGCATACTTCACATACTTGTTGAACGGATCCTGGGTTTTTTCTGGTTTGGATCACGTAGTAATGTGGTACCACACTGAAACAGTCCATTAAACCTGGTCTCGATCAATATTTTTGAGGATAACGCATGTTAGGTCTAGGTTAGGCCTGGGATTTTTACTCATCAGACACATACTTTCGCATTCTTCACATACTTGCTGAACGGATCCTGGGTTTTTTCTGGTATGGATCACGTAGTAATGTGGTACCACACTGAAACATTCAATTAAACCTGGCCTTGATAAGTATTTTAGAGGATAACGCATGTTAGGTCTGGGTAAGGTCTAGGATTTGCCCTCATCAGGCTCATACTTTCGCATATTTCTCATACTTCATGGCTAGATCCTGGGTTATTTCTGGATTGGATCACGTAGTAATGTGGTACCACACTGAAACAGTCGATAAAACCTGGTTTCGATCAATATTTTAGAGGATAACGCATGTTAGGTCTAGGTTAGGCCTGGGATTTTCACTCATCAGACTCATACTTTCGCATTCTTCACATACTTGTTGAACGGATCCTGGGTTTTTTCTGGTTTGGATCACGTAGTAATGTGGTACCGCACTGAAGCAGTCAATCAAACCTGGTTTCGATCAATATTTTTGAGGATAACACATGTTAGGTCTAGGTTAGGTCTGGGATTTGCTCTCATCAAGCTCATTCGTTCGCATATTTCTGATACCTGATGACTAGATCCTGGGCTTTTTTGGGATTGGATCAGGTAGTAATGTAGTACCACGCTGAAACAGTCGATTAAACCAGGCTTCGATCAATATTTTAGCGGACAACGCAAGTTATCTCTGGGATAGGTCTGGGGTTTTGCCCTCATCAGGGTCATACTTTCGCAGTTTTAACATACATGTTGACCTGATCGAGGGTTTTTTCTGCTTTGGATCACGTAGTAAAGTGGTACCACACTAAAACATTCAATTAAACCTGGTTTCGATCAATATCTTAGAGGATAGCGCAAGTCATATCTGGGATAGGTCTGGGGATTTGCCCTCATCAGGCTCATACTTTCCCGTTTTTCACATACTTGTTGAACAGATCCTGGTTTTTTTCTGATTTGGATCACGTAGTAGTGTGGTACCACATTGAAACAGTCCATTAAATCAGGATTCGATCAATATCTTAGAGAATAACGCATGTTAGGTCTAGGTTAGGTCTGGGATTTGCTCTGATCAGGCTCGTACTTTCGCATATTTCTCATAGTTGATGGCCAGATTCTGGGCTTTTTCTGGTTTGGATCACGTAGTAATGTGGTACCACACTGAAACAGTCGATTAAACCTCTTTTCGTTCAATATTTTAGAGAATAACGCATGTTAGGTCCTGGTTAGGTCTGGGATTTGCTCTCATCAGGCTCGTACCTTCGCATATTTCTCATACTTCATGGCTAGATCCTGGGCTATTTCTGGATTGGATCACGTAGTAATGTGGAACCACACTGAAACAGTCCATTAAACCTGGCTTCGATCAATATTTTTGAGGATAACGCATGTTAGGTCTAGGTTAGGCCTGGGATTTTCACTCATCAGACTCAAACTTTCGCATTCTTCACATACTTGTTGAACGGATCCTGGGTTTTCTCTGGTTTGGATCACGTAGTAATGTGGTACCAGACTCAAACAGTCCATTAAACATGGATTCGATCAATATTTTAGAGGATAACGCATGTTATGTCTAGGTTAGGCCTGGGATTTGCCCTCATCCGACTCATACTTTCGCATACTTCACATACTTGTTGAACAGATCCTGGATTTTTTTCTGGTTTGGATCACGTAGTAATGTGGTACCACACTGAAACAGTCCACTAAACCTGGTTTCGATCAATATTTTAGAGGATAGCGCATGTTAGGTCTGGGTTGGGTCTAGGATTTGCCCTCATCAGGGTCATACTTTCGCAGTTTTAACATACATGTTGACCTGATCGAGGGTTTTTTCTGCTTTGGATCACGTAGTAAAGTGGTACCACACTAAAACATTCAATTAAACCTGGATTCGATCAATATTTTAGAGGATAACGCATGTTATGTCTAGGTTAGGCCTGGGATTTGCCCTCATCCGACTCATACTTTCGCATACTTCACATACTTGTTGAACGGATCCTGGGTTTTTTCTGGTATGGATCACGTAGTAATGTGGTACCACACTGAAACTTTCAATTAAACCTGGCCTTGATAAGTATTTTAGAGGATAACGCATGTTAGGTCTGGGTAAGGTCTAGGATTTGCCCTCATCAGGCTCATACTTTCGCATATTTCTCATACTTCATGGCTAGATCCTGGGTTATTTCTGGATTGGATCACGTAGTAATGTGGTACCACACTGAAACAGTCGATAAAACCTGGTTTCGATCAATATTTTAGAGGATAACGCATGTTAGGTCTAGGTTAGGCCTGGGATTTTCACTCATCAGACTCATACTTTCGCATTCTTCACATACTTGTTGAACGGATCCTGGGTTTTTTCTGGTTTGGATCACGTAGTAATGTGGTACCGCACTGAAGCAGTCAATCAAACCTGGTTTCGATCAATATTTTTGAGGATAACACATGTTAGGTCTAGGTTAGGTCTGGGATTTGCTCTCATCAAGCTCATTCGTTCGCATATTTCTGATACCTGATGACTAGATCCTGGGCTTTTTTGGGATTGGATCAGGTAGTAATGTAGTACCACGCTGAAACAGTCGATTAAACCAGGCTTCGATCAATATTTTAGCGGACAACGCAAGTTATCTCTGGGATAGGTCTGGGGTTTTGCCCTCATCAGGGTCATACTTTCGCAGTTTTAACATACATGTTGACCTGATCGAGGGTTTTTTCTGCTTTGGATCACGTAGTAAAGTGGTACCACACTAAAACATTCAATTAAACCTGGTTTCGATCAATATCTTAGAGGATAGCGCAAGTCATATCTGGGATAGGTCTGGGGATTTGCCCTCATCAGGCTCATACTTTCCCGTTTTTCACATACTTGTTGAACAGATCCTGGTTTTTTTCTGATTTGGATCACGTAGTAGTGTGGTACCACATTGAAACAGTCCATTAAATCAGGATTCGATCAATATCTTAGAGAATAACGCATGTTAGGTCTAGGTTAGGTCTGGGATTTGCTCTGATCAGGCTCGTACTTTCGCATATTTCTCATAGTTGATGGCCAGATTCTGGGCTTTTTCTGGTTTGGATCACGTAGTAATGTGGTACCACACTGAAACAGTCGATTAAACCTCTTTTCGTTCAATATTTTAGAGAATAACGCATGTTAGGTCCTGGTTAGGTCTGGGATTTGCTCTCATCAGGCTCGTACCTTCGCATATTTCTCATACTTCATGGCTAGATCCTGGGCTATTTCTGGATTGGATCACGTAGTAATGTGGAACCACACTGAAACAGTCCATTAAACCTGGCTTCGATCAATATTTTTGAGGATAACGCATGTTAGGTCTAGGTTAGGCCTGGGATTTTCACTCATCAGACTCAAACTTTCGCATTCTTCACATACTTGTTGAACGGATCCTGGGTTTTCTCTGGTTTGGATCACGTAGTAATGTGGTACCAGACTCAAACAGTCCATTAAACATGGATTCGATCAATATTTTAGAGGATAACGCATGTTATGTCTAGGTTAGGCCTGGGATTTGCCCTCATCCGACTCATACTTTCGCATACTTCACATACTTGTTGAACAGATCCTGGATTTTTTTCTGGTTTGGATCACGTAGTAATGTGGTACCACACTGAAACAGTCCACTAAACCTGGTTTCGATCAATATTTTAGAGGATAGCGCATGTTAGGTCTGGGTTGGGTCTAGGATTTGCCCTCATCAGGGTCATACTTTCGCAGTTTTAACATACATGTTGACCTGATCGAGGGTTTTTTCTGCTTTGGATCACGTAGTAAAGTGGTACCACACTAAAACATTCAATTAAACCTGGATTCGATCAATATTTTAGAGGATAACGCATGTTATGTCTAGGTTAGGCCTGGGATTTGCCCTCATCCGACTCATACTTTCGCATACTTCACATACTTGTTGAACGGATCCTGGGTTTTTTCTGGTATGGATCACGTAGTAATGTGGTACCACACTGAAACTTTCAATTAAACCTGGCCTTGATAAGTATTTTAGAGGATAACGCATGTTAGGTCTGGGTAAGGTCTAGGATTTGCCCTCATCAGGCTCATACTTTCGCATATTTCTCATACTTCATGGCTAGATCCTGGGTTATTTCCGGATTGGATCACGTAGTAATGTGGTACCACACTGAAACAGTCGATAAAACCTGGTTTAGATCAATATTTTAGAGGATAACGCATGTTAGTTCTGGGATAGGTCTGGGATTTGCCCTCATCTGGCTCATACTTTCGCATATTTCTCATACTTCATGGCTACATCCTGAGCTTTTTCTGGATTGGATCACGTAGTAATGTGGTACCACACTGAAACAGTCCATTAAACCTGGTTTCGATCAGTATTTTAGAGGATAACGCATGTTAGGTCTGGGTTAGGTCTAGGATTTGCCCTCATCAGGGTCATACTTTCGTAGTTTTAGCATGCATGTTGACCTGATCGAGGGTTTTTTCTGCTTTGGATCACGTAGTAAAGTGGTACTACACCAAAACAGTCAATTAAACCTGGTTTCGATCAATATTTTAGAGGATAAAGCAATTTAGGTCTGGGATAGGTCTGAGATTTGCCCCCATCAGACTCATACTTTCGCACACTTCACATACTCGTTGAACGGATCCTGGGTTTTTTCTAGTTTGGATCACGTAGTAATGTGGTACCACACTGAAACATTCAATTAAACCTGGTCTTGATAAATATTTTAGAGGATAACGCATGTTAGTTCTGGGATACGTCTGGGATTTGCCCTCATCTGGCTCATACTTTCGCATATTTCTCATACTTCATGGCTACATCCTGAGCTTTTTCTGGATTGGATCACGTAGTAATGTGGTACCACACTGAAACAGTCCATTAAACCTGGTTTCGATCAGTATTTTAGAGGATAACGCATGTTAGGTCTGGGTTAGGTCTAGGATTTGCCCTCATCAGGGTCATACTTTCGCAGTTTTAGCATGCATGTTGACCTGATCGAGGGTTTTTTCTGCTTTGTATCACGTAATAAAGTGGTACTACACCAAAACAGTCAATTAAACCTGGTTTCGATCAATATTTTAGAGGATAAAGCAATTTAGGTCTGGGATAGGTCTGAGATTTGCCCCCATCAGACTCATACTTTCGCACACTTCACATACTTGTTGAACAGATCCTGGGTTTTTTCTGGTTTGGATCACGTAGTAATGTGGTACCACACAGAAACAGTCCATTAAACCTGGTTTCGATCAATATTTTAGAGGATAGCGCATGTTAGGTCTAGGTTAGGCCTGGCAATTGCCCTCATCAGGGTCATACTTTCGCAGTTTTAACATACATGTTGACCTGATCGAGGGTTTTTTCTGCTTTGGATCACGTAGTAAAGTGGTACCACACTAAAACAGTCAATTAAACCTGGTTTCGATCAATATTTTAGAGGATAACGCAAGATATGTCTGGGATAGGTCTGGGATTTGCCCTCAGCAGACTCATACTTTCGCGTTTTTCACATACTTGTTGAACAGATTCTGGGTTTTTTCTGGTTTGGATCACGTAGTAATGCGGTACCACACTGAAGCATTCAATTAAACCAGGTCTTGATAAATATTTTGGAGGATAAAGCATGTTAGGTCTGGGTTTGATCTAGGATTTGCCCTCATCAGGCTCATACTTTCGCATATTTCTAATACTTCATGGCTAGATCCTGGGCTATTTCTGGATTGGATCACGTAGTAATGTGGTACCACACTGAAACAGTCCATTAAACCTGGTTTCGATCAATATTTTAGAGGATAGCGCATGTTATGTCTAGGTTAGGCCTGGGATTTGCCCTCATCCGACTCATACTTTCGCATACTTCACATACTTGTTGAACAGATCCTGGATTTTTTTCTGGTTTGGATCACGTAGTAATGTGTTACCACACTGAAACAGTCCATTAAACCTGGTTTCGATCACTATTTTTCAGCATAACGCATGTTACGTCTAGGTTAGGTCTGGGATTTGCTCTCATCAGGCTCATACTTTCACATAGTTCTCATTCTTGTTGGCCAGATCCTGGGTTTTTTCTGGTTTGGATCACGTAGTAATGTGGTACCACACTGAAACAGTCCATTAAACCTGGTCTCGATCAATATTTTTGAGGATAACGCATGTTAGGTCTAGGTTAGGCCTGGGATTTTTACTCATCAGACACATACTTTCGCATTCTTCACATACTTGCTGAACGGATCCTGGGTTTTTTCTGGTATGGATCACGTAGTAATGTGGTACCACACTGAAACATTCAATTAAACCTGGCCTTGATAAGTATTTTAGAGGATAACGCATGTTAGGTCTGGGTAAGGTCTAGGATTTGCCCTCATCAGGCTCATACTTTCGCATATTTCTCATACTTCATGGCTAGATCCTGGGTTATTTCTGGATTGGATCACGTAGTAATGTGGTACCACACTGAAACAGTCGATAAAACCTGGTTTCGATCAATATTTTAGAGGATAACGCATGTTAGGTCTAGGTTAGGCCTGGGATTTTCACTCATCAGACTCATACTTTCGCATTCTTCACATACTTGTTGAACGGATCCTGGGTTTTTTCTGGTTTGGATCACGTAGTAATGTGGTACCGCACTGAAGCAGTCAATCAAACCTGGTTTCGATCAATAGTTTTGAGGATAACACATGTTAGGTCTAGGTTAGGTCTGGGATTTGCTCTCATCAAGCTCATTCGTTCGCATATTTCTGATACCTGATGACTAGATCCTGGGCTTTTTTGGGATTGGATCACGTAGTAATGTAGTACCACGCTGAAACAGTCGATTAAACCAGGCTTCGATCAATATTTTAGCGGACAACGCAAGTTATCTCTGGGATAGGTCTGGGGTTTTGCCCTCATCAGGGTCATACTTTCGCAGTTTTAACATACATGTTGACCTGATCGAGGGTTTTTTCTGCTTTGGATCACGTAGTAAAGTGGTACCACACTAAAACATTCAATTAAACCTGGTTTCGATCAATATCTTAGAGGATAGCGCAAGTCATATCTGGGATAGGTCTGGGGATTTGCCCTCATCAGGCTCATACTTTCCCGTTTTTCACATACTTGTTGAACAGATCCTGGTTTTTTTCTGATTTGGATCACGTAGTAGTGTGGTACCACATTGAAACAGTCCATTAAATCAGGATTCGATCAATATCTTAGAGAATAACGCATGTTAGGTCTAGGTTAGGTCTGGGATTTGCTCTGATCAGGCTCGTACTTTCGCATATTTCTCATAGTTGATGGCCAGATTCTGGGCTTTTTCTGGTTTGGATCACGTAGTAATGTGGTACCACACTGAAACAGTCGATTAAACCTCTTTTCGTTCAATATTTTAGAGAATAACGCATGTTAGGTCCTGGTTAGGTCTGGGATTTGCTCTCATCAGGCTCGTACCTTCGCATATTTCTCATACTTCATGGCTAGATCCTGGGCTATTTCTGGATTGGATCACGTAGTAATGTGGAACCACACTGAAACAGTCCATTAAACCTGGCTTCGATCAATATTTTTGAGGATAACGCATGTTAGGTCTAGGTTAGGCCTGGGATTTTCACTCATCAGACTCAAACTTTCGCATTCTTCACATACTTGTTGAACGGATCCTGGGTTTTCTCTGGTTTGGATCACGTAGTAATGTGGTACCAGACCCAAACAGTCCATTAAACATGGATTCGATCAATATTTTAGAGGATAACGCATGTTATGTCTAGGTTAGGCCTGGGATTTGCCCTCATCCGACTCATACTTTCGCATACTTCACATACTTGTTGAACAGATCCTGGATTTTTTTCTGGTTTGGATCACGTAGTAATGTGGTACCACACTGAAACAGTCCACTAAACCTGGTTTCGATCAATATTTTAGAGGATAGCGCATGTTAGGTCTGGGTTGGGTCTAGGATTTGCCCTCATCAGGGTCATACTTTCGCAGTTTTAACATACATGTTGACCTGATCGAGGGTTTTTTCTGCTTTGGATCACGTAGTAAAGTGGTACCACACTAAAACATTCAATTAAACCTGGATTCGATCAATATTTTAGAGGATAACGCATGTTATGTCTAGGTTAGGCCTGGGATTTGCCCTCATCCGACTCATACTTTCGCATACTTCACATACTTGTTGAACGGATCCTGGGTTTTTTCTGGTATGGATCACGTAGTAATGTGGTACCACACTGAAACTTTCAATTAAACCTGGCCTTGATAAGTATTTTAGAGGATAACGCATGTTAGGTCTGGGTAAGGTCTAGGATTTGCCCTCATCAGGCTCATACTTTCGCATATTTCTCATACTTCATGGCTAGATCCTGGGTTATTTCCGGATTGGATCACGTAGTAATGTGGTACCACACTGAAACAGTCGATAAAACCTGGTTTAGATCAATATTTTAGAGGATAACGCATGTTAGTTCTGGGATAGGTCTGGGATTTGCCCTCATCTGGCTCATACTTTCGCATATTTCTCATACTTCATGGCTACATCCTGAGCTTTTTCTGGATTGGATCACGTAGTAATGTGGTACCACACTGAAACAGTCCATTAAACCTGGTTTCGATCAGTATTTTAGAGGATAACGCATGTTAGGTCTGGGTTAGGTCTAGGATTTGCCCTCATCAGGGTCATACTTTCGCAGTTTTAGCATGCATGTTGACCTGATCGAGGGTTTTTTCTGCTTTGTATCACGTAATAAAGTGGTACTACACCAAAACTGTCAATTAAACCTGGTTTCGATCAATATTTTAGAGGATAGCGCATGTTAGGTCTAGGTTAGGCCTGGCAATTGCCCTCATCAGGGTCATACTTTCGCAGTTTTAACATGCATGTTGACCTGATCGAGGGTTTTTTCTGCTTTGGATCACGTAGTAAAGTGGTACCACACTAAAACATTCAATTAAACCTGGTTTCGATCAATATCTTAGAGGATAGCGCAAGTCATATCTGGGATAGGTCTGGGGATTTGCCCTCATCAGGCTCATACTTTCCCGTTTTTCACATACTTGTTGAACAGATCCTGGTTTTTTTCTGATTTGGATCACGTAGTAGTGTGGTACCACATTGAAACAGTCCATTAAATCAGGATTCGATCAATATCTTAGAGAATAACGCATGTTAGGTCTAGGTTAGGTCTGGGATTTGCTCTGATCAGGCTCGTACTTTCGCATATTTCTCATAGTTGATGGCCAGATTCTGGGCTTTTTCTGGTTTGGATCACGTAGTAATGTGGTACCACACTGAAACAGTCGATTAAACCTCTTTTCGTTCAATATTTTAGAGAATAACGCATGTTAGGTCCTGGTTAGGTCTGGGATTTGCCCTCATCCGACTCATACTTTCGCATACTTCACAAACTTGTTGAACAGATCCTGGGTTTTTTCTGGTTTGGATCACGTAGTAATGTGGTACCACACTGACGCATTCTATTGAACCTGGTCTTGATAAATATTTTAGAGGATAACGCATGTTAGGTCTGGGTAAGGTCTAGGATTTGCCCTCATCAGGCTCATACTTTCGCATATTTCTCATACTTGTTGAACAGATCCCTGGCTTTTTCTGGTTTGGATCGCGTAGTAGTGTGGTACCACACTGAAACAGTCCATTAAACCTGGTTTCGATCAATATTTAAGAGGATAACGCATGTTAGGTCTAGGTTAGGCCTGGGATTTGCCCTCATCAGGGTCATACTTTCGCAGTTTTAACATACATGTTGGCCTGATCGAGGGTTTTTTCTGGTTTGGATCACGTAGTAATGTGGTACCACACTGAAACAGTCAATTAAACCTGGTTTCGATCAATATTTTAGAGGATAACGCACGTTAGGTCTGGGTAAGGTCTAGGATTTGCCCTCATCAGGCTCATACTTTCGCATATTTCTCATACTTCATGGCTAGATCCTGGGCTATTTCTGGATTGGATCACGTAGTAATGTGGTACCACACTGAAACAGTCCATTAAACCTGGTTTCGATCAATATTTTTGAGGATAACGCATGTTAGGTCTAGGTTAGGCCTGAGATTTTCACTCATCAGTCTCATACTATCGCATTCTTCACATACTTGTTGAACGGATCCTGGGTTTTTTCTGGTTTGGATCACGTAGTAATGTGGTACCACACTGACGCATTCTATTGAACCTGGTCTTGATAAATATTTTAGAGGATAACGCATGTTAGGTCTGGGTAAGGTCTAGGATTTGCCCTCATCAGGCTCATACTTTCGCATATTTCTCATACTTCATGGCTAGATCCTGGGCTATTTCTGGATTGGATCACGTAGTAGTGTGGAACCACACTGATACAGTCCATTAAACCTGGTTTCGATCAATATTTTAGAGGATAACGCAAGTTATGTTTGGGATAGGTCTGTGGGTTTGCCCTCATCAGTGTCATACTTTCGCAGTTTTAACATACATGTTGACCTGATCGAGGGATTCATCTGCTTTGGATCACGTAGTAAAGTGGTACCACACCAAAACAGTCAATTAAACCTGGTTTCGATCAATATTTTAGAGGATAACGCATGTTAGGTCTAGGTTAGGTCTGGGATTTGCTCTGATCAGGCTCGTACTTTCGCATATTTCTCATAGTTGATGGCCAGATTCTGGGCTTTTTCTGGTGTGGATCACGTAGTAATGTGGTACCACACTAAAACAGTCAATTAAATCTGGTTTCGATCAATATTTTAGAGGATAACGCATGTTATGTCTAGGTTAGGCCTGGGATTTGCCCTCATCAGACTCATACTTTCGCATACTTTACATACTTGGTGAACAAATCCTGGGTTATTTCTGGTTTGGATCACGTAGTAATGTGGTACCACACTGAAACATTCAATTAAACCTGGTCTTGATAAGTATTTTAGAGGATAACGCATGTTAGTTCTGGGTTAGGTCTAGGATTTGCCCTCATCAGGCTCATTCTTTCGCATATTTCTCATACTTCATGGCTAGATCCTGGGTTATTTCTGGATTGGATCACGTAGTAATGTGGTACCACACTGAAAGTGTCGATTAAACCTGGTTTCGATCACTATTTTAGAGGATAACGCATGTTAGTTCTGGGATAGGTCTGGGATTTGCCCTCATCTGGCTCATACTTTCGCATATTTCTCATACTTCATGGCTACATACTGATCTTTTTCTGGATTGGATCACGTAGTAATGTGGTACCACACTGAAACAGTCAATTAAACCTGGTTTCGATCAATATTTTAGAGGATAACGCATGTTATGTCAAGGTTAGGCCTGGGATTTGCCCTCATCAGGCTCATACTTTCGCATACTTTACATACTTGGTGAACAAATCCTGGGTTTTTTCTGGTTTGGATCACGTAGTAATGTGGTACCACACTGAAACAGTCAATTAAACCTGGTTTCGATCAATATTTTTGAGGATAACGCATGTTATGTCTAGGTTAGGCCTGGGATTTGCCCTCATCAGACTCATACTTTCGCATACTTCGCATACTTGGTGAACAGATTCTGGCTTTTTTCTGGTTTGGATCACGTAGTAGTGTGGTACCACATTGAAACAGTCCATTACATCAGGTTTCGATCAATATTTTAGAGGATAACGCAAGTTAGGTCTGGAATAGGTCTGGGATTTGCCCTCATCTGGGTCATATATTCGTATTTTTCACATACTTGTTGAACGGGTCCTGGGTTTTTTCTGGTTTGGATCACGTAGTAATGTGGTACCACACTGAACCAGTCCATTAAACCTGGTTTCGATCAATATTTTAGGGAATAACGCATGTTAGGACTACGTTAGGTCTGGGATTTGCTCTCATTAGGGTCATACTTTCGCAGTTTTAACATACATGTTGACATGATCGAGGGATTTTACTGCTTTGGATCACCTAGTAAAGTGGTACCACACTAAAACAGTCAATTAAACCTAGTTTCCATCAATATTTTAGAGGATAACGCATGTTATGTTGGGGATAGGTCTGGGGATTTGCCCTCATCAGGCTCATACTTTCGCGTTTTTCACATTCTTGTTGAACAGATCCTGGGTTTTTTCTGGTTTGAATCACGTAGTAATGTGGTACCTCACTGAAACAGTCCATTAAACCTGGTTTCGATCAATATTTTAGAGAATAATTCATGTTAGGTCTAGGTAAGGTCTGGGATTTGCTCTCATAAGGCTCGTACTTTCGCATATTTCTCTTACTTGATGGCCAGATTCTGGGCCTTATCTAGTTTGGATCACGTAGTAATGTGGCGCCACACCAAAACAGTGCATTAAACCTGGTTTCGATCAATATTTTAGAGGATAACGCTAGTTATGTCTGGGATAGGTCCGGGATTTTCCCTCATCGGACTCATACTTTCGCATTCTTCACATACTTGTCGAACAGATCCAGGGTTTTTTCTGGTTTGGATCACGTAGTAATGTGGTACCACACTGAAACATTCCATTAAACCTGGTCTTGATAAATATTTTAGAGGATAACGCATGTTAGGTCTGGGTTAGGGCTAGGATTTGCCCTCAGCAGGCTCATACTTTCGCATATTTCTCATACTTGATGGCTAGATCCTGGGCTTTTCTGGATTGGATCACGTAGTAATGTGGGTACCACACTGAAGCAGTCAATTAAACCTGGTTTCGATCAATATTTTAGAGGATAACGCAAGTTAGGTCTAGGGTAGGCCTGGGATTTGCCCTCATCAGGGTCATACTTTCGCAGTTTTAACATACATGTTGACCTGATGGAGTGTTTTTTCTGCTTTGGATCACGTAGTAAAGTGGTACCACACTGAAACAGTCCACTAAACCTGGTTTCGATCAATATTTTAGAGGATAGCGCATGTTATGTCTAGTTTAGGCCTGGGATTTTCACTCATCAGACTCATACTATCGCATTCTTCACATACTTGTTGAACGGATCCTGGGTTTTTTCTGGTTTCGATCTCGTAGTAATGTGGTACCACACTGAAACAGTCCATTAAACCTCTATCCGTTCAATATTTGACAGAATAACGCATGTTAGGTCTTGGTTAGGTCTGGGATTTGCTCTCATCAGGGTCATACTTTTTTTTTTTTTTTTTTTTTTTTTTTTTTTGTCGTGGGGAAAATCTTCGAAAGACTCCCTCCCACCTCCTTGGGGAGAGGTGGGAGGGGTGTGTGGGATTCCCCGCGCCAGTACAACGACAGGCGCGGGACCTACCCACTAAAAACCCCACGGTGACCCTTCGGCACGCTTTGGGAGGATACCGGGAATCGCTCGAAGCATTCTTCCGGTATCCTCCCCGTGCCCGCGCTTTCGCGCCCATCCTCCGGGGGGACAATCGGTCCCCCCAGTAGACACACTGCCTCATAGCGGCGGGACGGGGCCGCGTTTAGTGGCGGCTGCGAGCCCCAACTCGCAACCGCCCGCGACACCGTTTCCACCCCTCAGCGGCCGGGCGTTCATGGCCGCACCAGACCGCCGAGGGTGCCTCCCCTTGCGTCGGACCGGTAGGGGGAGGCACTCCTACCCCCAACCGGTCCGACCCGGCGCCGCCTGGCGGGAGGAGGGTCCCCTCAGGACCCCCCTCCCAGCCTAGGTCATCTGCCACGCCGAGGCGGCCGCCCGCGACGCCTCGCGACCGGGCGACGACCTCGGGCCACCGCACGAGCGCGAGCTTCAGCGCGCCGCTGAAGCTCGCGCCCCCTCCCCGCGGCCTCCTTCTGCAACATTACATTCTCGCAGAAGGAGGCCACGGCCCTCCACTTCTCCTCGCTGCCGAGCATGGCGCGCACCACGCCCGGCAGCGAGACATCCCGCCCGACGACGCCGACCAGGACACGGCGCTCCCCCTCCCACGCGGGGCATACCTCCAGGGTATGATCCGCCGTGTCCTGCTCAGCGTCGCAGTGGCAGCAACGCGCCGTCGGCTCCTTCCCTATCCGGCACAGGTATCTTCCGAAGCTGCCATGCCCGGAAAATACCTGTGCCAGCCGGTAGGTGAGGCTGCCATGGCCTCTGTCCAGCCACTCCTTCAGGAGTGGCCGAACAGCCCCGACAGTCCGGTGCCCCGCGGTTGGCAGAGCCAGCCGCTCCTGCCACGCGAGCAACACGGACTGCCGGGCCTGGCGCTTCAAATCGCCCCAAGCAGGTTCCTGCCCGCCCGGGACCGCCCCCACCCCCGCGCGACGGTCGACGCGGTGCCGGTACATCACCGCGTGCGACCGCGCGAGCAGGTCCATGGGCGGCATCCCCGCTAGAACCGTCGCCGCCTCATGTGACATGGTCCGATACCCGCGGACGACCCTGAGCGCCATGCGCCTCTGCTCCCGACGCAGCATGGTCATGCTGCGCCGGGAGGCAGCCAGGTCGTCCGCCCAGACGGGGGCCCCGTATAGGGCCACCGACTGGACCATTGCCACATAGAGGCGACGAACTCGGCCCGCCGGGCCCCCCAAGTTGGGCAGGATCCGGCCCAGAGCCGCAACCATCCTTTCCAACCGGGGGACCAGGCAGCGGAAATGCTTCTCGAAACGCCAGTGGCTATCGAGGATCAGCCCCAGATACCTGATCTGGGGCTTGACCTCGATGTCAGCCCCACCCACCCGAATCAGAGGGGGTGGCGGATCCTGCCGAGGTGAATGAAACGCAATCACCTCGGTCTTATGGACCGCCACCGTCATCCCCATCCCCCTGATCTGGTCGACGACGCGTTGCGACCCCTCCTCCGCGCGACGCATGGCCCTCCCCCAGTGCGCCCCGACGGCCAGCACCAGTGTGTCATCCGCATAACACACCGTGCTGACGCCGTCGGGGAGGCCGGCCCGCAACACCGAGTCGTACGCGATGTTCCACAGGAGTGGCCCGAGGACCGACCCCTGCGGAACACCGCAGTACACCTCCCTCCGCATATCACCATCCCGGCCCGGATACTCGATCCACCTGCCGCGGAGATAATCCCCGACGACCGCCCTGAGACAAGGGGGGACTCGATGATATTCGAGCCCCCTCCTTATCTCTTCCCAGGGGAGGGTGTTAAAGGCATTGGCAATATCCAAGGATATTGCCAATGCCACCCCTCCCCGGGAGACGGCCGCCTCCGAGAGGGCCCTCACACGACCTATCGCGTCGATAGTCGATCGGCCCCCCCGGAAACCGTACTGGCAGTCGGCCAGACCGGGATCACCCCGCGACAGGTGCTCGACGAGGCGGGCAGCAATCACACGCTCGAAGAGCTTGCCCACCTCGTCGAGGAGACAAATGGGCCGGTATGCGGAGGGAGACTCCGCGGGCCGACCCTCCTTCCGGAGGAGGACCATCCTCGCCACCTTCCAACTGGGGGGGAATCGCCCGTCCCTCAGGCAGCGGTCGAACAACCGCCTGAGGTCGGCCCCAAGGACGCCCTGGGTCAAGATCCCAAACCCGGCCGGGCACACCATCCGGACCCGGGGCCGTGTTACGAACCCCGAGCCGTCTGATGGCCGCTGCCAGCTCCTCCTGCGTGACCCCCAGCTCGGCCGTCCACTCCACTGGGACAGCCGCCGCCGCCGGAGGACGCGGTCCCCTCTCCCCAATTGGGAAGAGTGTATTGACCACGTCCTCCAGCAGCCGGGGGTCAAGACCCTCGGTGACGGGGGGCGCCCACGGGCGGAGCTTATTCAGCACCACCTTATATGGGCGCCCCCATGGATCGTCATCAAGGGTCTGGAGGAGCTCCTTCCATGCCTGGGTCTTGGCCCGTTTGATGGCGACCTGCAGAGCAACCCGCGCCACGCGGTATGCTCCATACAGGTCATCAGCTGCCCTCGCTCGCGCCACGCCGTCGCCTGTACGTTGACGACGACGCGCGCGGGTGTACTGGCGTCGGGCGCGGACAGTCGCGACTCGCAACTCCGCGATCGCGTCCGACCACCAGTACACCGCCCGGCGAGGAGAAGCCCGCCCGACCCGAGGCATCCCCGCGTCGCAAATACCCGCGACCAATGCTCCGAGCCGGGCGACCTCCTCCTCTATGCTCGGCAACTCGGCCGCTCCCTGCGGCCAAGTTGCAGCGAGGGCAGCTGCCATCAGGGCGTCCTTATCCAGGCGCCGAAGCGCCCAGCGGCGTGGTGGGGTGCCACGCAGGCGGCCGTGTCGGGATGCACTCGCGGCGGCAGAGACCTCCATCCGGATGTACCGGTGATCGGAGAGTGTCTCTGCCCCCGCGACCACGTGCCAACCCGACACCATGCGCACGGCGTTGGGGGTCGCGAATCCAACATCCACGATGGACCCCCCATATCGCCGCACGCATGTGTGCTCCGACCCCCGGTTCAATATCCGGAGGTCGAGCCCCGCCGCCCAATCGCCCAGGATCCCGCCGCGAACGGAGGTCCTGGGGGATCCCCAAGCCACCGACTTGGCATTAAAATCCCCCAGGACCAGCACCGGCCGGGCCGCGTAGCGCTGCACGCATGCCGCGACCTCGGCCAAGTACAGCTCGAACGCAGCGTGACCGCTACGGGGCGAAATGTAGCACCCCACCACAGCGACTCCCCCCCAGTCCACGGCGACGAATCCCCGACCGCGCTCCAACAAGGAGAACGGTGGGGACCCGTCGCCCCCTCCCCATACCGTCGCCACCAAGCCGTCCGCGTCGCCCACCCAATGAGGGTGATCAGGGACGCGGTACGGCTCGGCGGCGACCGCCAGGCCAACCCCCCACTCCGCGAGGACTTGGGACATCAAGTCCTGTGCCGCGCGGCAGTGGTTGAGGTTGGCCTGGAGGAGGAGGCGGGGCGGCATTAATTAATGGCCGCGCCAGCCTCCTCCCGGCCGTCCGTCCCCGTAGCACCGTCCACCTCCATGGAGGACGATGCCACCGCCCTCGGCACCGGAGCCGGTGCAGCCCGCCTCTTCCTCTCCTTCCGGGAGGGGGGGGGGAGCACTTCTTGCTCCCCACCCTGTGATCGGCTGGCCTCCCCATGTCCGCACACAGCGGGCAGTGGGGGGCCGCCGAGCACTGGCTCGCACGGTGCTCTTTGGCACCGCAGCGGTAACACTGACCGCTGCGGTCCACCGGCGAGGTGCACCACTGCCTCACGTGCCCCAATTCGAGGCAGCGGTGACACTGGAGCGGGCGCGGTGCGAGGATTTCCACTCGCGCCGAAACCCACCCCACCAACACCCTCCCGGATTCCGCCACCTTACGGGCGGCGGAGAGGGGGCACCGGGCCCACACCGACCCGATGCCGGAGGGCGACCTGCGGATCTCTCCGATCCGCAGGTCCTCCACAGGACAGTCCCCCGCCCTCGCAAGGGCACGGGACACATCCTGTGCGCTGACCGAGTCGTCCAGCCCACAAACGCGCATCTCCGTGCGCTTCGTGGGCCGCGCGACCCGGACACCTCGCTCGCCCAGCTGCTCCCGGAGCCTCTGGGCGAGACGATCCGCCTTCGCGCCGCCTTCTGCACCGGGGATCTCCAGCAAGAGACCCCCGGTCACGGCCCTCTTCGCCCTCACGGAGGCGATGCCCAGCTCTTCCAGGGAGATATTCTCCCTGGCGAGCCGCATCGCCTCCGCGTGTGTCAGGTCGCCCCCCTGCGCGACGGTCAGCGTCACCGCTGCCGTTTTTGGGGGACGACCTGGTCGTGCCTTCCCGACCTTCGCGGCCTTTACCTTGGCCGCCGGCGGCGGAGGCGGAGGCCGCGGTTGCGAGGCCTTCCTCGCCGCCCGCTTCGCCTTCCGCCCCACCACCTCACTCCACGCCACCCCCACTTGGGAGGGTGCCGTGGAGGACGCGACCACCCCGACCACGGGTACACCACCCCCCTTGGGGGTCGCGACCCGGGGCCCTGGTGCCGCAACGCTGGGCGGAGCCTTCACTCCGCCCTTCTTTGCCTTCCCCGACTGTACCGGAACAGGTCGGGGAGGCACCGCCTTCCTGCTGACCGCTCTTCCGGCGAGGAGCTCCTCCCGGAAGGCGGCCAGCTTGCCATCAATCATGTCCCCAATCCTCCTCAGAAGATCGTCTTCTGAGGAGGACGGGGACTTCCTCACGGGCGGAGTGCGGGTGGAGGGGCCCGCGGTGCCCCGCACCACTGCCGCCGCACTCCGCTTATTTACCTCCGCCGAGGGACGCGGCGGTGGAGGAGGATGGAGGATGGGAGGGAGGGCCGCGCTGTTCCACAGCGCCTCTGCCCTCCTCCTCCCCTGTCGCTCCTCCTCCAACAGGAGCTGCAGGCGGGCGTTCCGCCCTCTGAGCTCCCGCGCCGCCTCCCTCATTTCCTCCGCCGCGGCCTTCAGGGCCGCCGCGCCACCGCTTTTCTGCCCCTTAAAGGCGCAGGCAGCGGCGACTTTCTCCACCCGCCTCAGGGACGAGGAGATCCTCTCCGATATCTCCTCGGTCACCTCGTCCCTGAGGCAACTCAGCCTCACCGACGGGCTCATCGCCCCGCCCACCTCGACGACGGCCTGCCCCGCCCTCTTCCTCTTAGAGCCTATGAGGCTCCTGGTGGAGGAGAAGGACGAGACTGACGCAGTCTCGTCGTCCTCCTCCACCTTCCACGAAGCCGGGCCAGGCGCTGGAGGCGGCGCGAGCGCCGTCACTCCAGTCCCAACACCGCCTTCGTCCTCCCCCTCTGACTTACCCCGTCCCATCCCCGTTTTAATATTGAACTCCATAATATTCCCACGAGCAGGTCGGAAGAAAAGGTCCGCCCGGGCAGAGCCGCCTTACCCGGGTAAGCCTATATACTCCGGGGGTTCGGCAGGTTCCCCGGAGGTGGTCGCTTGGGATTGGGCCTTCTCCCCCAACCATGCATCCCATCGCCGCGCACCATAGCTTAGGATTGGAGGGCGATTTTATAGAGTCGCCATACTCGTGGCCCAGGCGGTTAAGCCAAGACCCCCGTTCCTCCTGCCGTCACGTACCATTCACAAAACCAATAGGGAATTGTGAATGGGTCGTTGTGACGACCAACAGGAGGCTTACGGTGTGTGTATAACTCGGGTACCCCGGGTTCGTTAAGCCCGTACTGCAGCTGAAAGGCTGGCAGCCCCTGAGGGGATCAGGGTCATACTTTCGTATTTTTCACATACTTGTTGAAGAGATCCCTGGCTTTCTTCTGGTTTGGATCACGTAGTAATGTGGCACCACACTGAAACGGTCCATTAAACCCCTTTTCGTTCAATATTTTAGAGAATAACGCATGTTAGGTCTTGGTTAGGTCTGGGATTTGCTCTCATCAGGCTCGTACTTTCGCATATTTCTCATACTTGATGGCCAGATTCTGGGCCTTTCCTGGTTTGGATCACGTTGTAATGTGGTACCACACTGAAACAGTCCATTAAACATGGCTTTGATCACTATTTTAGAGAATAACGCATGTTAGGTCTTGGTTAGGTCTGGGATTTGCTCTCATCAGGGTCATACTTTCGCAGTTTTAACATGCATGTTGACCTGATCGAGGGTTTTTTCTGCTTTGGATCACGTAGTAAAGTGGTGCAACAATAAAACAGTCAATTAAACCTGGTTTCGAACACTATGTTAGAGGATAACGCAAGATAGGTCTGGGATAGGTCTGGGATTTGCCCTCATCAGACTCATACTTTCGCATACTTCACATACTCGTTGAACAGATCTTGGGTTTTTTCTGGTTTGCATCACGTAGTAATGTGGTATCACACTGAATCATTCAAATAAACCTGGTCTTGATAAATATTTTAGAGGATAACGCATGTTTGTTCTGGCTTAGGTCTAGGATTTGCCCTCATCGAGCTCATACTTTCGCATATTTCTCATACTTCATGTCTAGATCCTGAGCTATTTCTGGATTGGATCACGTAGTAACGTGGTACCACAAAGAAACAGTCCATTAAACCTGGATTCGATCAATATTTTAGAGAATAACGCATGTTAGGTCTAGGTTAGGCCTGGGATTTTCACTCATCAGACTCATACTTTCGCATTCTACACATACTTGTTGAACGGATCCTTGGTTTTTTCTGGTTTGGATCACGTAGTAATGTGGTACCACACTGAAACGTTCAATTAAACCTGGTCTTGATAAATATTTTAGAGGATAACGCATGTTAGTTCTGGGTTAGGTCTAGGAATTGCCCTCATCAGGCTCATACTTTCGCACATTTCTCATACTTCATGGCTAGATCCTGAGCTTTTTCTTGATTGGATCACGTTGTAATGTGGTACCACACTGAAACATTCAATTAAACCTGGTCTTGATAAATATTTTAGAGGATAGCGCAAGTTAGGTCTGGGATAGGTCTAGGATTTGCCCTCAGCAGGCTCATACTTTCGCATTCTTCACATACTTCTTGAACAGATCCTGGGATTTTTCTGGTTTCGATCACGGAGTAATGTGTTACCACACTGAAGCAGACAATTAAACCTGGTTTCGATTATTGTTTTAGATGATAACACATGTTAGGTCAAGGTTAGGTCTGGGATTTGCCCTCATCAGGGTCATAGTTTCGCAGTCTTAACATACATGTTGACCTGATCGAGGGTTTTTTCTACTTCGCATCACGTAGTAATGTGGTACCACACTGAAACAGTCCACTAAACCTGGATTCGATCAATATTTTGGAGGATAACGCATGTTATGTCTCGGTTAGGCCTGGGATTTGCCCTCATCCGACTCATACTTTCGCATATTTCACATACTTGTTGAACAGATCCTGGGATTTTTTCTGGTTTGGATCACGTAGTAATGTGGTACCACACTGAAACAGTCCATTAAACCCCTTTTCGTTCAATATTTTAGAGAATAACGCATGTTAGGTCTTGGTTAGTTCTGGGATTTGCTCTCATCAGGGTCATACTTTCGTATTTTTCACATACTTGGTGAACAGATCCCTGGTTTTGTTCTGGTTTGGATCACGTAGTAATGTGGCACCACACTGAAACAGTCCATTAAACCTGGATTCGATCAATATTTTAGAGGATAACGCATGTTATGTCTTTGTTAGGCCTGGGATTTGCCCTCATCCGACTCATACTTTCGCGTACTTCACATACTTGTTGAACAGATCCTGGCTTTTTTTTGGTTTGGATCACGTAGTAATGTGGTACCACACTGAAACAGTCGATTAAACCTGGTTTCGATCAATATTGAAGATGATAATGCATGTTAGGTCTGGGTCAGGTCTGGGATTTGCCCTCATCAGACTCATACTAGCGCATATTTCTCATACTTGTTGGCCAGATCCTTGGATTTTTCTGGAATGGATCACGTAGTTATGTGGTACCACACTGAAACAGTCGATTAATCCTGGTCTCGATCAATATTTTATTGGATAACGCAAGTTAGGTCTGGGTAAGGTCTAGGATTTGCCCTCATCAGGCTCATACTTTCGCATATTTCTAATACTTCATGGCTAGATCCTGGGCTATTTCTGGATTGGGTCACGTTGTAATGTGGTACCACACTAAAACAGTCCATTAAACCTGGATTCGATCAATATTTTAGAGGATAACGCATGTTATGTCTTGGTTAGGCCTGGGATTTGCCCTCATCCGACTCATACTTTCGCGTACTTCACATACTTGTCGAACGGATCCTGGGTTTTTTCTGATTTGGATCACGTAGTAATGTGGTACCACACTGAAACATTCAATTAAACCTGGTCCTGATAAATATTTTAGAGGATAACGCATGTTAGGTCTGGGTAAGGTCTAGGATTTGCCCTCATCAGGCTCATACTTTCGCATATTTCTAATACTTCATGGCTAGATCCTGGGCTATTTCTGGATTGGATCACGTTGTAATGTGGTACCACACTAAAACAGTCCATTAAACCTGGTTTCGATCAATATTTTTGAGGATAACGCATGTTAGGTCTAGGTTAGGCCTGGGAGTTTCACTCATCAGTCTCATACTTTCGCATACTTCACATACTAGTTGAACAGTTTATGGGTTATTTCTTGTTTGGATCAGGCAGTAATGTGGTACCACACTGAAACAGTCGATTAAACCTGGTTTCGATGAATATTTTAGATGATAATGCATGTTAGGTCTGGGTTAGGTCTAGGATTTGCCCACGTGAGGCTCATACTTTCGCATATTTCTCATACTTCATGGCTAGATCCTGCGCTTTTTCTGGATTGGATCACGTAGGAATGTAGTACCACACTGAAACATTCCATTAAACCTGGTCTTGATAAATATTTTAGAGGATAACGCATGTTAGGTCTGGGTTAGGGCTATGATTTGCCCTCAGCAGGCTCATACTTTCGCATATTTCTCTTACTTGATGGCTAGATCCTGGGCTTTTCTGGATTGTATCACGTAGTAATGTGGGTACCACACTGAAGCAGTCAATTAAACCTGGTTTCGATCAATATTTTAGAGGATAACGCGAGTTATGTCTGGGATAGGTCGGGGATTTGCCCTCGTCAGGCTCATGCTGTCGCGTTTTTCACATATTTGTTGAACAGATCCTGGGTTTTTTCTGGTTTGGCTCACGTAGTAATGTGGTACCACACTGAAACAGTCCATTAAACATGGTTTCGATCAATATTTTAGAGGATAACGCATGTTAGGTCTAGGTTAGGCATGGGATTTGCCCTCATCAGGGTCATACTTTCACAGTTTTAGCATACATGTTGACCTGATCGAGGGTTTTTTCTGCTTTGGATCACGTAGTAAAGTGGTACCACACTAAAACAGTCAATTAACCCTGGTTTCGATCAATATTTTAGAGGATAACGCATGTTAGGTCTTGGTTAGGTCTGGGATTTGCTCTCATCAGACTCATACTATCGCATATTTCTCATACTTGTTGGCCATATCCTTGGATTTTTCTGGATTGAATCACGTAGTAACGTGGTACCACACTGAAACATTCAATTAAATCTGGTCTTGATAAATATTTTAGAGGATAACGCATGTTAGGTCTGGGTTAGGTCTAGGATTTGCCCTCGTGAGGCTCATACTTTCGCATATTTCTCATACTTCATGGCTAGATCCTGGGCTTTTTCTGGATTGGATCACGTAGTAGTGTAGTACCACACTGAAACTGTCAATTAAACCTGGTTTCGATCAATATTTTAGAGGATAACGCAAGATAGGTCTGGGATCCCCTCAGGGGCTGCCAGCCTTTCAGCTGCAGTACGGGCTTAACGAACCCGGGGTACCCGAGTCATACACACACCGTAAGCCTCCTGTTGGTCGTCACAACGACCCATTCACAATTCCCTATTGGTTTTGTGAATGGTACGTGACGGCAGGAGGAACGGGGGTCTTGGCTTAACCGCCTGGGCCACGAGTATGGCGACTCTATAAAATCGCCCTCCAATCCTAAGCTATGGTGCGCGGCGATGGGATGCATGGTTGGGGGAGAAGGCCCAATCCCAAGCGACCACCTCCGGGGAACCTGCCGAACCCCCGGAGTATTGGGCTTACCCGGGTAAGGCGGCTCTGCCCGGGTGGACCTTTATTTCCGACCATCTCGTGGGATTCTTATGGACACAGAAAATGAAATGGGGATGGGGCGGGTTTTGTCGGTTGGGGAGGACGGAGACGGGGTTGGGGTTAGGGTGGCGGCGCTCGCGCCCCACTCAGCGCCAGGTCCGGCTTCGTGGAGGGTGGAGGAGGACGACGAGACGGCGTCAGTCTCGTCCTTCTCCTCCAGCACGAGCCACATAGGCTCTAAGAGGAAGAGGACGGGGCAGTCCGTCGTCGTGGTGGGCGGGGCGATGAGCCCGTCGGTGAGGCTGAGTTGCCTCAGGGACGAGATGACCGAGGAGATATCGGAGAGGATCTCCTCGTCCCTGAGGCGGGTGGAGAAAGTCGCCGCTGCCTGCGCCTTTAAGGGGCAGAAAAGCGGTGGCGCGGAGGCCCTGAAGGCCGCGGCGGAGGAAATGAGGGAGGCGGCGCGGGAGCTCAGAGGGCGGAACGCCCGTCTGCAGCTCCTGTTGGAGGAGGAGCGACAGGGGAGGAGGAGGGCAGAGGCGCTGTGGAACACCGCGGCCCTCCCTCCCATCCTCCCTCCTCCTCCACCGCCGCGTCCCTCGGCGGAGGTAAATAAGCGGAGTGCGGCGGCAGTGGTGCGGGGCACCGCGGGCCCCTCCTCCCGCACTCCGCCCGTGAAGAAGTCCCCGTCCTCCTCAGAAGACGATCTTCTGAGGAGGATTGGGGACATGATTGATGGCAAGCTGGCCGCCTTCCGGGAGGAGCTCCTCGCCGGAAGAGCGGTCAGCAGGAAGGCGGTGCCTCCCCGACCTGTTCCGGTACAGTCGGGGAAGGCAAAGAAGGGCGGAGTGAAGGCTCCGCCCAGCGTTGCGGCACCAGGGCCCCGGGTCGCGACCCCCAAGGGGGGTGGTGTACCCGTGGTCGAGGTGGTCGCGTCCTCCACAGCACCCTCCCAAGGGGGGGTGGCGTGGAGTGAGGTGGTGGGGCGGAAGGCGAAGCGGGCGGCGAGGAAGGCCTCGCAACCGCAGCCTCCGCCTCCGCCGCCGGCGGCCAAGGTAAAGGCCGCGAAGGTCGGGAAGGCACGACCAGGTCGTCCCCCAAAAACGGCAGCGGTGACGCTGACCGTTGCGCAGGGGGGCGACCTGACCCTCGCGGAGGCGATGCGGCTCGCCAGGGAGAATATCTCCCTGGAAGAGCTGGGCATCGCCTCCGTGAGGTCGAAGAGGGCCGTGACCGGGGGTCTCTTGCTGGAGATCCCCGGTGCAGAAGGCGGCGCGAAGGCGGATCGTCTCGCCCAGAGGCTCCGGGAGCAGCTGGGCGAGCGAGGTGTCCGGGTCGCCCGGCCCACGAAGCGCACGGAGATGCGCGTTTGTGGGCTGGACGACTCGGTCAGCGCACAGGATGTGTCCCGTGCCCTTGCGAGGGCGGGGGACTGTCCTGTGGAGGACCTGCGGATCGGAGAGATCCGCAGGTCGCCCTCCGGCCTCGGGTCGGTGTGGGCCCGGTGCCCCCTCTCCGCCGCCCGTAAGGTGGCGGAATCCGGGAGGGTGTTGGTGGGGTGGGTTTCGGCGCGAGTGGAAATCCTCGCGCCGCGCCCGCTCCAGTGTCACCGCTGCCTCGAATTGGGGCACGTGAGGCAGTGGTGCACCTCGCCGGTGGACCGCAGCGGTCAGTGTTACCGCTGCGGTGCCAAAGAGCACCGTGCGAGCCAGTGCTCGGCGGCCCCCCACTGCCCGCTGTGTGCGGACATGGGGAGGCCAGCCGATCACAGGGTGGGGAGCAAGAAGTGCTCCCCCCCCTCCCGGAAGGAGAGAAAGAGGCGGGCTGCACCGGCTCCGGTGCCGAGGGCGGTGGCATCGTCCTCCATGGAGGTGGACGGTGCTACGGGGACGGACGGCCGGGAGGAGGCTGGCGCGGCCATTAATTAATGCCGCCCTGCCTCCTCCTCCAGGCCAACCTCAACCACTGCCGCGCGGCACAGGACTTGATGTCCCAAGTCCTCGCGGAGTGGGGGGTTGGCCTGGCGGTCGCCGCCGAGCCGTACCGCGTCCCTGATCACCCTCATTGGGTGGGCGACGCGGACGGCTTGGTGGCGACGGTATGGGGAGGGGGCGACGGCTCCCCACCGTTCTCCTTGTTGGAGCGCGGTCGGGGATTCGTCGCCGTGGACTGGGGGGGAGTCGCTGTGGTGGGGTGCTACATTTCGCCCCGTAGCGGTCACGCTGCGTTCGAGCTGTACTTGGCCGAGGTCGCGGCATGCGTGCAGCGCCACGCGGCCCGGCCGGTGCTGGTCCTGGGGGATTTTAATGCCAAGTCGGTGGCTTGGGGATCCCCCAGGACCTCCGTTCGCGGGGGGATCCTGGGCGATTGGGCGGCGGGGCTCGACCTCCGGGTATTGAACCGGGGGTCGGAGCACACATGCGTGCGGCGATATGGGGGGTCCATCGTGGATGTTGGATTCGCGACCCCCAACGCCGTGCGCATGGTGTCGGGTTGGCACGTGGTCGCGGGGGCAGAGACACTCTCCGATCACCGGTACATCCGGATGGAGGTCTCTGCCGCCGCGAGTGCATCCCGACACGGCCGCCTGCGTGGCACCCCACCACGCCGCTGGGCGCTTCGGCGCCTGGACAAGGACGCCCTGATGGCAGCTGCCCTCGCTGCAACTTGGCCGCAGGGAGCGGCCGAGTTGCCGAGCATAGAGGAGGAGGTCGCCCGGCTCGGAGCATTGGTCGCGGGTATTTGCGACGCGGGGATGCCTCGGGTCGGGCGGGCTTCTCCTCGTCGGGCGGTGTACTGGTGGTCGGACGCGATCGCGGAGTTGCGAGTCGCGACTGTCCGCGCCCGACGCCAGTACACCCGCGCGCGCCGTCGTCAACGTACAGGCGACGGCGTGGCGCGAGCGAGGGCAGCTGATGACCTGTATGGAGCATACCGCGTGGCGCGGGTTGCTCTGCAGGTCGCCATCAAACGGGCCAAGACCCAGGCATGGAAGGAGCTCCTCCAGACCCTTGATGACGATCCATGGGGGCGCCCATATAAGGTGGTGCTGAATAAGCTCCGCCCGTGGGCGCCCCCCGTCACCGAGGGTCTTGACCCCCGGCTGCTGGAGGACGTGGTCAATACACTCTTCCCAATTGGGGAGAGGGGACCGCGTCCTCCGGCGGCGGCGGCTGTCCCAGTGGAGTGGACGGCCGAGCTGGGGGTCACGCAGGAGGAGCTGGCAGCGGCCATCAGACGGCTCGGGGTTCGTAACACGGCCCCGGGTCCGGATGGTGTGCCCGGCCGGGTTTGGGATCTTGACCCAGGGCGTCCTTGGGGCCGACCTCAGGCGGTTGTTCGACCGCTGCCTGAGGGACGGGCGATTCCCCCCCAGTTGGAAGGTGGCGAGGATGGTCCTCCTCCGGAAGGAGGGTCGGCCCGCGGAGTCTCCCTCCGCATACCGGCCCATTTGTCTCCTCGACGAGGTGGGCAAGCTCTTCGAGCGTGTGATTGCTGCCCGCCTCGTCGGGCACCTGTCGCGGGGTGATCCCGGTCTGGCCGACTGCCAGTTCGGTTTCCGGGGGGGCCGATCGACTATCGACGCGATAGGTCGTGTGAGGGCCCTCTCGGAGGCGGCCGTCTCCCGGGGAGGGGTGGCATTGGCAATATCCTTGGATATTGCCAATGCCTTTAACACCCTCCCCTGGGAAGAGATAAGGAGGGGACTCGAATATCATCGAGTCCCCCCTTGTCTCAGGGCGGTCGTCGGGGATTATCTCCGCGGCAGGTGGATCGAGTATCCGGGCCGGGATGGTGATATGCGGAGGGAGGTGTACTGCGGTGTTCCGCAGGGGTCGGTCCTCGGGCCACTCCTGTGGAACATCGCGTACGACTCGGTGTTGCGGGCCGGCCTCCCCGACGGCGTCAGCACGGTGTGTTATGCGGATGACACACTGGTGCTGGCCGTCGGGGCGCACTGGGGGAGCGCCATGCGTCGCGCGGAGGAGGGGTCGCAACGCGTCGTCGACCGGATCAGGGGGATGGGGATGACGGTGGCGGTCCATAAGACCGAGGTGATTGCGTTTCATTCACCTCGGCAGGATCCGCCACCCCCTCTGATTCGGGTGGGTGGGGCTGACATCGAGGTGAAGCCCCAGATCAGGTATCTAGGGCTGATCCTCGATAGCCACTGGCGTTTCGAGAAGCATTTCCGCTGCCTGGTCCCCCGGTTGGAAAGGATGGTTGCGGCTCTGGGCCGGATCCTGCCCAACCTGGGGGGCCCGGCGGGCCGAGTTCGTCGCCTCTATGTGGCAATGGTCCAGTCGGTTGCCCTATACGGGGCCCCCGTCTGGGCGGACGACCTGGCTGCCTCCCGGCGCAGCATGACAATGCTGCGTCGGGTGCAGAGGCGCATGGCGCTCAGGGTCGTCCGCGGGTATCGGACCATGTCACATGAGGCGGCGACGGTTCTAGCGGGGATGCCGCCCATGGACCTGCTCGCGCGGTCACACGCGGTGATGTACCGGCACCGCGTCGACCGTCGCGCGGGGGTGGGGGCGGTCCCGGGCGGGCAGGAACCTGCTTGGGGCGATTTGAGGCGCCAGGCCCGGCAGTCCGTGTTGCTCGCGTGGCAGGAGCGGCTGGCTCTGCCAACCGCGGGGCACCGGACTGTCGGGGCTGTTCGGCCACTCCTGAAGGAGTGGCTGGACAGAGGCCATGGCAGCCTCACCTACCGGCTGGCACAGGTATTTTCCGGGCATGGCAGCTTCGGAAGATACCTGTGCCGGATAGGGAAGGAGCCGACGGCGCGTTGCTGCCACTGCGACGCTGAGCAGGACACGGCGGATCATACCCTGGAGGTATGCCCCGCGTGGGAGGGGGAGCGCCGTGTCCTGGTCGGCGTCGTCGGGCGGGATGTCTCGCTGCCGGGCGTGGTGCGCGCCATGCTCGGCAGCGAGGAGAAGTGGAGGGCCGTGGCCTCCTTCTGCGAGAACGTAATGTTGCAGAAGGAGGCCGCGGGGAGGGAGCGCGAGCTTCAGCGGCGCGCTGAAGCTCGCGCTCGTGCGGTGGCCCGAGGTCGTCGCCCGGTCGCGAGGCGTCGCGGGCGGCCGCCTCGGCGTGGCGGATGACCTAGGCTGGGAGGGGGGTCCTGAGGGGACCCTCCTCCCGCCAGGCGGCGCCGGGTCGGACCGGTTGGGGGTAGGAGTGCCTCCCCCTCCCGGTCCGACGCAAGGGGAGGCACCCTCGGCGGTCTGGTGCGGCCATGAACGCCCGGCCGCCGAGGGGTGGAAACGGGGTCGCGGGCGGTTGCGAGTTGGGGCTCGCAGCCGCCACAAAACGCGGCCCCGGGACGGATAGCGGCGGGATGGAGTGGCCCCGTCCCGCCGCTATGAGGCAGTGTGTCTACTGGGGGGACCGATTGTCCCCCCGGGGGATGGGCGCGAAAGCGCGGGCACGGGGAGGATACCGGAAGAATGCTTCAAGCGATTCCCGGTATCCTCCCAAAGCGTGCCGAAGGGTCACCGTGGGGTTTTTAGTGGGTAGGTCCCGCGCCTGTCGTTGTACGGGCGCGGGGAATCCCACACACCCCTCCCACCACTCCCCAAGGAGGTGGGAGGGAGTCTTTCGAAGATTTTCCCCACGACAAAAAAAAAAAAAAAAAAAAAAAAAAAAAAAAAAAAAAAAAGTTAGGTCTGGGATAGGTCTGGGATTTGGCCTCGTCAGGGTCATATTTTCGCATTTTTCATATATTTGTTGAACAGATCCCTGGATTTTCTGGTTTGGATCACGTAGTAATGTGGTACCACACTGGAACAGTCCATTAAACATGGTTTCGATCAATATTTTTGAGGACAACCCATGTTAGGTCTAGGTAAGGCCTGGGATTTGCCCTAATCAGGGTCATACTTTCGCAGTTTTAACATAGATGTTGAACAGATCCTGGGTTTTTTCTGGTTTGGATCACGTAGTAATGTGGTACCACACTGAAACAGTCGATTAAACCTGGTTTCGATCAATATTTTAGAGAATAACGCATGTCAGGTCTTGGTTAGGTCAGGGATTTGCTCTCATCAGGCTCGTACTTTCGCATATTTCTGATACTTGATGGCCAGATTCTGGGCTTTTTCTGGTTTCGATCATTTTTAGAAACTAAGGGTTCTAACCGGGGTCCGGACGAGGGAAATACTAGGGAGAGTGATTGATAAGGTTTTTGTTTTGTAATTTTCGCTTGTCGCTTTCCGACAAGCCTTTTATTTAATTTTAACAAAAAAAAATGAAAAAAAATAGAAATTATAAATCACAAAAAAAAGAGAGAATTAGTTTATAATCCAGCCGGGGGTGGAGATTCACCGGTGTTGCCCCGGTTGGGATGGACCTTGGTTGCTGTAACAAAGGTTTGTTCAGATTAAATACGTGCGTACACGTATCGTAAACACGCTCGTCAGCTGTTCGCCTCGCTCTCCTAGCGACCAGCGGTGTGCAGGGAGGGGGGAATCAGCTGTCGTTTAACGTGAATCAGTGGACTGTAAATTTGTACTTGTACGCTGATAATTATTTATTGAAATTATCAGCGATACTTTTGCCCTGAACAGAAGAGAATCCACTCGTATCTGTCGGGGGCGACTTAGCCACGGACGGGTCACCAAATGGAGGTCGTAAAGCTCCAAATGGGTGGATCCCGTGAGCACGCTCTCCGTGCGGGTGACGTAGGAACGTCGTGCGAGGAGATTTCCTGCGACACTGTAAAATTACTGCACGGCGACCGTTTCTACCGGGGACCGTGACAGTAAAGTGTCCTTTGCAAAAAATCCCTCGCGGGTCCAACCGCACTATAAAGCCTACCCGGCGACCGTGTTGCACGGGGACCGTATTTGGTAGGCGGCGTGACGGAAGGTGAGGCGACCTTGAACCCGAACTCCTCCGTAGGGTGTACGGTCGACTCGTACACCGACGGGTTTTTGGAGAGGGTTTTTTGGCGACCTTTGCACGAAGAGCACTCCACGAGGCGATACCGATTCAACGGTATGACCTTTGGGAGGCTCCAAAGCCGTATAGCTTTAAAGGGATTCTGGGTGGGTGCACCCTGAGTCCCTTACGTCGCGGTCGCGGCAACGACTGCAACGTTCAATCCTTCCTAGCGAAGGCGGTCGCGCCACGCGCTGCGTGTATTACGACCTCCCTTTTGTCGCAGGTAGATTGTTCTGGGAAATTCTAACCGCAGCAACGGAGAGAATTCTTTTTTATACAAGTCCGAATATTATGTGCGAGTCCGTACTTGAGGAGCGAGATCTTCTGGGATCCGCTCCCGTTGGCAGTTGGCTCGTGAATAATTACGAATATCGTCGCGGATCGACAGACGAAGACTCGGTCGCGCCTTGTCGTCGCGACGCGGCGCTGCCGAATTCAGCTGTCGATCTCTTTTCAATATATTATACGGTTCTCTCTCTCGACGCTGACGTCACGATACCGTTTAAACCGGTGCGAAGCGAATCTTCGCGTGAGGTCGGCGTACAAAAACACGTAAACGGCCGCGGTTTTAAATCGTCCGAACGTTCAACGAACCTGACGAACGCTTAACCTTCCGCAGTGTCACGTACACAAACGGATACGGGAATCGCAGCCGAGAATTTAATGTTTTCAGACTAATGCGATTTTAAATAGTTTTTTAACATATTTAAACAATCATGTTGTAAAGTGGTACCACACTGAAACAGTAAATTAAACCTGGTTTCGATCAATATTTTAGAGGATAACGCAAGTTAGGTCTGGTATAGGTCTTGGATCTGCTCACATCAGTCTCATACCTTCGCATTTTTCTCATACTTGTTAAACAGATCCTGGGTTATTCTGGTTTGGATCACGTAGTAACGTGGTACGACACTGAAACTGTCCGTTAAACCTGGTTTCCATCAATATTTTAGAGGAGAACGCAAGTTAGGTCTAGGTTAGGCCAGGGATTTTCACTGATCAGACTCATACTTTCGCATTCTTCACATACTTGTTGAACGAATCCTTGGTTTTTTCTGGTTTGGATCACGTAGTAATGTGGTACCACACTGAAACAGTCCATTAAACCTGGATTCGAATCTATATCTTAGAGGATAACGCAAGTTAGGTCTGTGATAGATCTGGGATTTGCACTCATCAGGGTCATACTTTCGTATTTTTCACATACTTGTTGAACAGATCCTGGCTTTTTTCTGGTTTGGATCACGTAGTAATGTGGTACCACACTGAAACAGTCCATTAAACCTGGTTTCGATCAATATCATAGAGGAGAACGCAAGTTAGGTCTAGGTTAGGCCAGGGATTTTCACTGATCAGACTCATACTTTCGCATTCTTCACATACTTGTTGAACGAATCCTTGGTTTTTTCTACTTTCGATCACGTAGTAAAGTGGTACCACACTGAAACAGTAAATTAAACCTGGTTTCGATCAATATTTTAGAGGATAACGCAAGTTAGGTCTGGTATAGGTCTTGGATCTGCTCACATCAGTCTCATACCTTCGCATTTTTCTCATACTTGTTAAACAGATCCTGGGTTATTCTGGTTTGGATCACGTCGTAATGTGGTACGACACTGAAACTGTCCGTTAAACCTGGTTTCCATCAATATTTTAGAGGAGAACGCAAGTTAGGTCTGGGATAGGTCTGGGATTTGCACTGATCAGGGTCATATTTTCGAGTTTTTCACATACTTGTTTAACAGATCCTGGGTTTTTTCTAGTTTGGATCACGTAGTAATGTGGTACCACACTGGTACATGCAATTAAACCAGGTCTTGATAAATATTTCAGAGCATAACTCATGTTAGGTCTAGGTTGGGTCTGGGATTTGCTCTCATCAGGCTCGTACTTTCGCATATTTCTCATACTTGATGGCCAGATTCTGGGCTTTTTCTGGTTTGGATCCCGTAGTAATGTGGTACCACACGGAAACGGTCCATTAAACGTTGTTTCGATCAATATTTTAGAGGATAACGCATGTTATGTCTAGGTTAGTCCTGGGATTTGCCCCCATCAGGGTCATATTTTCGCGTTCTTCACATACTTGTTTAACAGATCCTGGGTTTTTTCTAGTTTGGATCACGTAGTAATGTGGTACCACACTGGTACATGCAATTAAACCAGGTCTTGATAAATATTTCAGAGCATAACTCATGTTAGGTCTAGGTTGGGTCTGGGATTTGCTCTCATCAGGCTCGTACTTTCGCATATTTCTCATACTTGATGGCCAGATTCTGGGCTTTTTCTGGTTTGGATCCCGTAGTAATGTGGTACCACACGGAAACGGTCCATTAAACGTTGTTTCGATCAATATTTTAGAGGATAACGCATGTTATGTCTAGGTTAGTCCTGGGATTTGCCCCCATCAGGGTCATATTTTCGCGTTCTTCACATACTTGTTGAACAGATCCTGGGTATTTTTCTGGTTTTGATCAGGTAGTAATGTGTTACCGCACTGAAACAGTCGATTAAACCTGGTCTCGATCAATATTTTTGTGGATAACCCATGTTAGGTCTAGGTTAGGTCTGGGATTTGCTCTCATCAGGCTCGTACTTTCGCATATTTATCATACTTGATGGCCAGATTCTGGGTTTTTTCGGGTTTCGATCACGTAGTAATGTGGTACCACACTGAAGCAGTCAACTAAACCTGGTTCCGATTAATATTTTAGATGATAACGCCGGTTATGTCTGGGATAGTTCTGGTATTTGCAATTATCTGCCTCATACTTTCGTATTGTTCGCTTACTTGTTGGCCAGATCCTGGGTTTTTTGTGGTTAGGATCACGTATTAATTTGGTGCCACACAGAAATAGTCAATTCAACCTGGATTCGATGAATATTTTGGAGGAGCACGCCGGTTATGCCTGGGTTAGGTCCGGTATTTGCCATCATCTAGCTTATACTTTCGCATTTTTCGCATACTTGAATGGCCAGAGCCTCTGTTTTGAATCACGTAGTAATGTGGTACCACACTGTAACAGTCAATTAAACCTGGTTCCCATTAATATTTTAGAGGATATCGCCGGTTATGTCTGAGTTACGTCTGGTATTCGCAATAATCTGGCTCATAATTTCGCATTTTTCGCATACTAGATGGTCAGATCCTGGGCTTTTTCTGGTTTGGATCACGTAGTGATGTGGTAGCACACTGAAGCTGTCAATTGAAACTGGTTCCGATTAATATTTTAGAGGAGAACGCCGGTTACGTCTGTGTTAGGTCTGGTATTTGCAATCATCTGGCTCATAATTTCGCATTTTTCGCATACTTGTAGGCCAGATCCTGGGTTTTTTTCTGGTTAGGATCTCATATTAATGTGGTGCCACACAGGAATAGTCAATTCAACCTGTATTCGATCAATATTTTGGAGGATGACACCGGTTAGGTCTGGGTTGCTTCTGGTATTTGCAATCATCTGCTTCATACTTTCGCACCTTTCGCACACTTGTTGGCCAGATCCTCGGTTTTTTTTTATTAGGATCACGTATTAATGTGGTGCCACACAGAAATAGTCAATTCAACCTGGATTCGATGAATATTTTAGACGATAACACCGGTTATGTCTGGGTTACGTCTGGTATTTGCAATCATCTGCCTCATACTATCGCATTTTTCGCATACTTCTTGGGCAGATCCTGGGTTTTTTTTGGTTAGGATCACGTATTAATGTGGTGCGACACAGAAATATTCAATTCAACCTGTATTCGATCAATATTTTGGAGGATGACACCGGATAGTTCTGGGTTGGCTCTGGTATTTGCAATCATCTGCTTCATTGTTTGGCATCTTTCGCATACTTGTTGGCCAGATCCTCGGTTTTTTTCTGGTTAGGATCAAGTAGTAATGTGGTACCACACTGTAACAGTCAATTAAACCTGGCTCCGATTAATATTTTAGAGGAGAACGCTGGTTACGTCTGGGTTAGGTCTAGTATTTGCAATCATCTGCCTCATAATTTCGCATTTTTCGGATACTTGTTGGCCAGATCCTGAGTTTTTTTTTGGTTAGGATCACGTATTAATGTGGTGACACACTGAAATAGTCAATTCAACATGTATTCGATCAATATTTTGGAGGATGACACCGATTAGTTCTGGGTTGCCTCTGGTATTTGCAATCATCTGCCTCATACTTTCGCATTTTTCGCATACCTCAATGGCCAGATCCTGGGTTTTTTTCTGGTTAGGATCACGTAGTAATGTGGTACCACAGTGAAACAGTCAATTCGACCTGTATTCGATCAATATCTTGGAGGATGACACCGGTTAGGTCTGGGTTGCCACTGGTATTTGCAATCATCCGCCTCATAATTTCGCATTTTTCGCATACTTGTTGGGCAGAGCCTGGGTTTTTCTTTGGTTAGGTCTACGTATTATGGTGGTGCCACACAGAAGTAATCAATACAACCTGGATTTGATCAATATTTTAGGGGATAACGCCAGTTATTTCTGGGTTAGGCCTGGTATTTGCAATCATCTGGCTCATACTTTCCCATCTTTCGCATACTTGTTGGCCAGATCCTGTATTTTTCTGGTTTGGATCACGTAGTGATGCGGTGCCACACCGAAGCAGTCAATTAAACCTGGTTCCGACTAATATTTTAGAGTATAACGCTGGTTCTGTCTGGGTTTGTTCTGGTATTTGCAATCAGCTGGCTCATACTTTCGCGTTTTTCGCATAGTTGTTGGCCAGATCCTGGCCTCTTTCTGGTTTGGACCACGTAGTATTGTGGTACCACACCAAAACAGTCAATAAAAGATGGTTCCGATTAGTATTTTAGAGGATAACGCTGCTTATGTCTGGGTTAGTTCTGGTATTTGCAATCATCTGGCTCGTACCTTCGCATTTTTGGCATACTTGTTGGCCAGATCCTGGGCTTTTTCTGATTTGAATCAGGCAGTAATGTGCTACCACACTGAAACAGTCAACTAAACCTGGTTCCGATTAATATTTTTTGGGATAACGCTGGTTATGTCTGGATAAGTTCTGGTATTTGCCCTCATCTGGTTCATACATTCGCATTTTTGGCATACTTGTTGGCCAGATCCTGGGCTTTTTCTGATTTGAATCAGGCAGTAATGTGCTACCACACTGAAACAGTCAACTAAACCTGGTTCCGATTAATATTTTTTGGGATAACGCTGGTTGTTAGAATAGGGAGGTTTCAAATATTTTAATTGAACGCCTCGTCTAACGGAGGTCCGGATCACGAGGGAAAGGACGTTGGAACAGTATTAATTGCACGTTAGTTTTATTTTCGCTTCGTCGAAAATTCGACGAAGCCGTTTATTTATTTATTGCACAGTTTTTCTTTTCAGGACGAACACAAACACAAACTCTTAATTCTAACTTGAACCGCCTGGACGTCTGGCCGGCGTCTGGCCAGAAAAAACCCCGCCGATGGGCCGTCTCCGTTCGGCGGTTCGCGTTGCTCTATCCTGAAACAAAAGAGACGAGACTATGCGTAAATATCGAGTAACGTGAGTCACGTTGTCCGTCTCGTTCTAAGGTTCACGCGCTCTTGGTTGTGCTTGTCGCACTTGCGAGCGGGGAACTCGGCCGCCGCGTTACGCAGCTAAGCTAGTGGACTGTATGTGTGAACGTTCCCTTTAAACCAGGAAACGTTTGATTGCAGATTTGGGAGACGAGAATCGATCTCGATTTTTCCCGACTGCTAATTTCGACTGTCGCCGGAGAGGTTAACAGAGGGAGGTTGTAAGGCTCCAACTATTTACCTGCTCCTCGGCCGTTTATCGTCCTCGTAATGCGTACGGGCACTGTGTGGTGCAGCACCTTTACAGCGCATGCAGCGACTTATAATTATAGTGCGTACACCACGGCGCTATACTGAGCGGTTCTACGCACAGGGTCCGTACACACTGGCGATGATTGAACAGCGCTCTAGCTGGTCGCCGGATGCCGGAACTCAAGTATTGTCCCGAACACCGACTGGAGGACGGTAATACCACCCAGGGTATGCACGCCACGAAGGCCCCTAAGGGTGGGTTTGCACCGTTCGACAGTCGAGAGGTTCGAGATTCAAATTCGAAACCTCGGACACGACCTCTGATTGCAGCGATACGTGTCTGATGTCAGACTGATGTGGACTATAGCCACCGCTGAATGGGAATTTCGGATTATAATTCACGAAATTCTACAGTCGCTTTGATCTGGTCGAAACCCGACCTGATCTTTATCGAATTACACCGAGTTGCGAAAGGAATCACGGGAAGAGATTGATTCACAATCCGTCCTCGTATTCGATTCCTTTCCTCGTTTACGATTTTTTAATTTAAATTGTGAACGGGTTACGGAAGGAGTCACGGTAAAAGATTGTTTTTACAATCCGTTCTCGTATGGAGTCCTTCCTATTCCACGTTCAGAATTTATTCGAAAAGTTCGAGTGACTCGTAACTATTCGAGAACTATGGAATTCCCGAGGAGCGGGGTCGTATGCCCATGTGCTCCCTGCCGGTTCCAGATTAAGAGTGACGGACGAGCACGGACAGTCAAAATGTTCGCTCGAAGGGTGAAACCTCCGTAGAGCGGCGCTGTGAACGTTTTTTGAGTCCGTCTTTGTCTAATACAAAATTGTCGTACCTTCTCTAGACACGCGCGTCGAAACTTTCGTTTCGAAATTGAGCGTTACGTGATCGATCGCGTGAGGTCTCGAAAAAACCCGAGAGCGGCTGTTTTTCTATCCCGTACTGTTTTCGCGTAGCGGACACGACGACCGAGGTACCTCTGGTCTTACGTACGCCGAAAAACAATACCGGGTGACGAATTATATTTTACTCGAAAATACGTCGAATTAACGCGATATTTAAACATACCGCCCCCCTTGCACGGTCCGTGCAATAATCCGGAGGAGCTGCTTGACGCCATTGTTTTTTGATTTTTCTTCCGCGTATGACTTGGAACTGAGCGAATTCGGCCTACGGGTCCTGCTTTTAAAGCCTGGGACTCTCGCGAATTGCTCCCTTCCTTAATTGTTAACGGGATGGTAGGGAATAGATTCCCCTATCCTCGTTTTGTCACCACATACGCAGGACACGTGGTAATCAACACCGTTGTTATTACCACCAGCGGTTACCACATTCTTGTTTCTTTGTACCGCGGAATTCGGGATTTCTTATGTCCCGGTAGCGTCGTCTTCGTTTATTGACGGCGTCGACTGTTCCACGGGCAATTTACACAGACGTGTGATTGGCCGTGTGTAGGTGGAAGTAGCTGTGCGTACTTTTACAACCCGTACGTGCCTATCCTTACCCGGGAATGTTTCCTCTATTCTTCCCATTTCCCATTGATTGGGGGGTAAGAGGGGGTTTTGCACTAATACCAAATCGTTTGGTTGTAGCTGCAATTGGGCGGTACGCCACTTAAAGCGGTTCTGGAGGTGCGTGAGATAATCACGCGTCCAATGCCTCCAGAGTTGCTCGTGGAATTTTTGAATCGCCCTCCATCGCGTCAGCCGCGAGAGGTTTTCATTTTCCACGGTCTCGACCGGAAGTGCGTTTACCGGACTTCCGATTAAAAAGTGGCCCGGTGTGAGAGGTGCATAATCCTCCGGGTTATCGCTTAAAGCGGCGATCGGTCGAGAATTTAGGCTCGCTTCGATCTTGCAGAGCAGTGTCTGCATTTCTTCGCTTGTTGGCGCGAAATTACCGAGTATGCGTTTCAGGTGATGTTTCACCGATTTCACACCGGCTTCTTGCATACCGCCGAAGTGTGGTGCACTAGGTGGATTAAATTTCCACCGAATGCCTTTCTGGCCGCACGTATTTCGCATTTCCTGTGTATTATACACGAGGTTGAAATGCTCTCTCAATTCTCGATCCGCTCCGACGAAATTTGTCCCGTTGTCACTGCATATGCAGGACGGAACTCCTCGACGGGCGATGAATCGTTCTAAGGCGGCCAAGAACGCACTCGTTGAATAATCGTGAACGAGTTCGATATGCACGGCTCTTGTAGCGAAACAGATAAAAACTGCTATGTAAGCTTTGTGAGCCGTTTTCCCTCGACCGGCGGAATCGCGGACCTTGTACGGTCCAGCGTAATCTACTCCGCAGTTCGAGAAAGGTCGTGCAGGGCGGCTGCGTTCTGGTATTAAATCCTGCATTATTTGCGTGGAGGTGGTTGCTTTCCATCTCACGCATCGCATGCATTTGTGGATAACCGTCCGCGCCGCATTACGAGCGCCGATGATCCAGAATTTCTGTCTCACCGTGTACATGGTTAGTTGCAGACCCCCGTGCAACGTATTCACGTGACATTGCCTGATTATCATGTTTGAAACATGATGTTTCGGCAGAATTATTGGGTGTTTGGTCTCCCATGCGAGTGCCGCATTCTCCAACCTTCCACCCACTCTTAAGACATCTCGGTCGTCGAGGAAGGGGTTTAGGCTTTTTAATGGAGATTTTGCAGGGATTTCCCGTTGCTTTTTTAAGCATTGGTATTCGTCTGCAAAGTGCGTGCGTTGCAAGTAGCGTGCAATCCTTTCCGTTGCACGCCGTATTTCCGAGGCTTCGATAATTTTGGCGTCGAATGACCGGCGTTCCCCGTCCCACTCCCTTCGGAACCGAAGGCAGTAGGCGGTGACGCGTAGTAGTTTACTCCATTCAGAAAATCGGAATACAAAATCCCATTCCTTTTCCGGAGTTGCTACGAGGGTATGCGATACGCGTTTACCCTCCTCGGTCTCGATTGAAGCGGGCATTTTCGGCCAACTTTCTTCCGCCAGTCGAAGCCACGTCGGCCCTGAAATCCATAGCTCCGACTGAATAAGTTCCGCAGCTTCTACTCCACGCGAATTTAAATCTGCGGGGTTTGAGCGTGTGGGAACGTGATACCATTCAGCGTTTGGGAGCATAGTTTGGATTTTGGAGACACGGTTGGCGATTAAAACCTTCCATGTCGATGCATGCTTTCTCAACCAAGCGAGTGCAATCGTAGAATCTGTCCAGCAGATTATGCGGTCCAGCTTCATCGGAAGGGACCGCTTTACGTGCATCACAAGCTCGGAGAGGAGTACAGCCCCGTTTAATTCCAGGACGGGGATGGACTGCGTTTTAATTGGAGCCACTCGCGTTTTTGCCATTATCAATGTCGAAAAGACTTCATTGCTCGTTGTCGTCACGCGTAAATACGTGACGGCAGAGTAGGCTGCGAGGGAGGCATCGCAGAATCCGTGCAACTCCACGGTCGCGGTATCTGCTCCATAACGTATCCATCTTGGAATTTTTAGTTCCTTTAAACTACTCCAATCCGTGCAGAACGTATTCCACGTTTTCTGCGTATTCGCGGAGATTTGGTCGTCCCACTGGATTTTCTCCAGCCACTGGGACTGCATTAAAATCTTTGCGCGAATTACGACGGGTGATAACCAGCCGAGCGGATCGAAGAGTTTGGCAATTTCCGAAAACAAATTTCTCTTTGTCATCGGTGATGCCGACGGTTGAAACCGTTGGAGATTGAAATAGAAATAATCTCCAGACGGAATCCATCGTAGACCGAGCACTTTTAGTTCGGAATCCTCGAACAGGGTGAGGTCCACGGCGTGGGAGTGAGCGCTGTGGGGGATGTCTCGCAGCAACTGTGGCGAATTTCCAGCCCACTTTCTCAGCTGAAACCCACCTCCTTGCAGAAGGTCACACACTTGCGTGCGGATTTCCTCCAGCAAGGGTTTGTCCGGTGCTCCCATGAATACATCATCGACGTAAATGTCCTTCTCGAGAATCGGGGCGGCTAAGGGAAATTTTCTCCCATCCTGCTCCTTTAATTCGAGAAGGGTACGCATCGATAAGTATGGGGCGCACGCCGTTCCGTATGTGACGGTATTTAGTTCGAACGCTTGCAGCTGTTCGGTTTCGGGTGCACACCACACGATGCATTGGAATCGACGATCCTGTGGGGCGACGAGAATCTGTCGAAACATTTTCTCAATGTCGGCCACTAACACGTATTCGTACACACGCCACCTCGTTAATACCGAGGTGATATCGTTTTGTAATTTCGGACCTACGTGTAGGATGTCGTTTAGGGAGCGACCTCCAGTCGTCCTACTGGTCGCATTGAATACGACCCGTAGTTTCGTGGTCGTACTGTCCGTACGGACGACCGCTCTATGGGGTATGTAGAGTCTAGTTCGGTCGATGGGCTCGATACGAGCCATATGACCAAGGGACTCGTACTCGGTTAAAAACTCCGAGTATTCTTGACCCAGGGTCGGATTTGTTTCTAGTTTCCTTCGCAGCCTTGCGAGAGCGGAGAGCGCGATATGGAATGAATTTCCCAACGCTTCTTCCGGTCTCGGGCAATTGAAGGGGAGTCGTACTAGAAACCTCCCAGTCTCGTTACGGACGACGGTTTTTCGGAAGAATGCTTCGCACTCTTCCTCTGCCTTTGTACGCAGTGGCGTCGCGGGAATTTCTTCCGATTCCCAGAATTTCCGAATCGCTTGATCCAGCGATTCGAGTACGGTGCAATGCAACGTCCGTACTGTATTCGGGGTTGCGCCCGCTGCACTTATCGGCCCGGAGATTACCCAGCCGAACGCAGTCTCTTGGGCTATCGGACCTTCCGCTGTTACGCGGCGGAATCCCGGACGCAGAATCTGCGCGTATAAGTCGGCGCCGATCAAAATCTCAATGTTTTGATCAGCTGTGACGTCGGAATCGGCGAGAGGTAGGTCCCGAAACGCTTCGTAGCCGAGCGTTTTTTTGGACGACGTTGCGTAGGTCGTGATTCGAGGCACGACGTACGCGTCGACCGTACATGTCGGTTTCCTATCTTCCTTCGCGCTGAGGTTCATTCCGACGCTATATTTGATCGCGTCTGTTCGTTTTCCTCCCAAGCCCGTTACCGTGGCTGGAGTTTTCCTTCGTGCGAGTTTGAGGTCATTCACCAAACTCGCGGAAATGAAGGAAGTTTCCGAACCTTGATCGAGCAGTGCGCGCGCGATTCGCGACGCACCGTGTTTTCCATACACTCGCACTCGAGCCGTAGCCAACAACACGGGCCTCGGTACATGTGTACCGAATGTCGTACAGTGCGACGTCGTGGCTTTCGGTGTGTTGGCGCTCGGCGAGGTTTTTCCTTTTGGCCTGAATTTTCCAGGCCGCCGGGGTGGGGCTTCTGACCGCCTTTCCTCTTTATCGCCGTACTCGGTTTCCGATACCGGCTGATTATTCTGAGGCTCCCGTGATATTTCGAAGTGCAGCAGGGTATGGTGTTTTCCGCTGCACCTCGTGCACGCCGTGGGGCTTTTGCACTTCATTACCGTATGGGTGGTGCCCAAGCATTGTATGCACCACCGACTACGTTTTACGTATTGACTGCGCATTTTTGCAGTCAATCGCATGAAGTTGTCGCAATTCGTCAACTTGTGCGGCCCTGTACAGAATCCACACGACTTTGTTGACGTAGTTCCAACCTGCCTGTTGTCGTGACTCGTTTCCCGGGGTTTTTCCGCCCGGATGTGGTCTAGGACAGCATTATGGCTGCGCACGTGTTTGGAGGCGTCACCGGAAACCCGAGTGGCCTTCGTATTTCGTGCATTTTTGGTTGAAAGCCCTAAGGCTGCATTCCGCCGCTCCTCGGTCATGGAAAGCAGAGCGCACGATTCTCGTTCCACGAACCTCCTTACGTCCTCGAACGTAGGATAGTCGGGCGAGCTGCCTAGTGTCCTCTGCCATTTCAACTCCATTTCAGGGGTGAAATGTTGCTTCGCCCAGTGCGCTAGTAGCCATTCTACCAGCTGTTCTGGGGTTCCCTTTTTCCGGAGGGCAGCGAGGGCTTCTGTGCAATCCACCGTGATCTGCTGCATACTAGCTAGATCATTTAGATCGATGGGGTTCATGTACAGAAGTTTGTCTAGTAGTTTTCCCGTTACTAGACGTGGGAGACCGAATTTGCTCTTGAGCTTTTTCCACGCTTCCGGGAAATTGCGACCGACGATTTCTATAGACGAAATCGTCGCCAGAGCCGGTCCTTCTAAGCATGCGTTTAAATGATGCAGTTTTTGTACATCGGACAACCATGCATTATTGATCACCCCGGAGGTGAACAGATCCTCGAAGTGTTCCCACTCTCGAGGATCCCCTCCGAATTTTGGTAATCTTTGTTTTGGGAGCTCGATCGGTATACTGCATTGAGCTTCCGACGCCGCCGGTTTTGGATCCCCGGCGAGTCGTTCTATCTCAGCGCTTACGAATTCCACGAAATCGTGATAGTCGTTTTCGGCAGTGGCCATACCGTTCTGTTTAAAGAACTCGTATTCCTGCCTTTGCGCTGGCTGTACTAATTTCCGTACAGCCGAGTACCGATCTGTGAGTTCCCTCCATAAGTTTTTGGCAAACTCGAGCTTTTCCTCAAGGCCTCGTACCGAGTAGCTCGCTTTTCCCTTCTTCTTGAGGTTAATGCCCAACTTATTGAGTCGGTATGCACCCTCGGTCAAGGCATCGATGTGATCATCGAGCTCCGACCACGTGGCTTGTTTAGCTACCGCCATAGTTGGATTTTCGAGGATAAAACCGCTCGAAATAACCTCTTACGTGGGTAATTCCACACGTGTACAATCGTGCACCTTTTCCTGGTCCAATAAACCTCGTTTAGATCCGGCTCGAAGGACCTTATGTTAGAATAGGGAGGTTTCAAATATTTTAATTGAACGCCTCGTCTAACGGAGGTCCGGATCACGAGGGAAAGGACGTTGGAACAGTATTAATTGCACGTTAGTTTTATTTTCGCTTCGTCGAAAATTCGACGAAGCCGTTTATTTATTTATTGCACAGTTTTTCTTTTCAGGACGAACACAAACACAAACTCTTAATTCTAACTTGAACCGCCTGGACGTCTGGCCGGCGTCTGGCCAGAAAAAACCCCGCCGATGGGCCGTCTCCGTTCGGCGGTTCGCGTTGCTCTATCCTGAAACAAAAGAGACGAGACTATGCGTAAATATCGAGTAACGTGAGTCACGTTGTCCGTCTCGTTCTAAGGTTCACGCGCTCTTGGTTGTGCTTGTCGCACTTGCGAGCGGGGAACTCGGCCGCCGCGTTACGCAGCTAAGCTAGTGGACTGTATGTGTGAACGTTCCCTTTAAACCAGGAAACGTTTGATTGCAGATTTGGGAGACGAGAATCGATCTCGATTTTTCCCGACTGCTAATTTCGACTGTCGCCGGAGAGGTTAACAGAGGGAGGTTGTAAGGCTCCAACTATTTACCTGCTCCTCGGCCGTTTATCGTCCTCGTAATGCGTACGGGCACTGTGTGGTGCAGCACCTTTACAGCGCATGCAGCGACTTATAATTATAGTGCGTACACCACGGCGCTATACTGAGCGGTTCTACGCACAGGGTCCGTACACACTGGCGATGATTGAACAGCGCTCTAGCTGGTCGCCGGATGCCGGAACTCAAGTATTGTCCCGAACACCGACTGGAGGACGGTAATACCACCCAGGGTATGCACGCCACGAAGGCCCCTAAGGGTGGGTTTGCACCGTTCGACAGTCGAGAGGTTCGAGATTCAAATTCGAAACCTCGGACACGACCTCTGATTGCAGCGATACGTGTCTGATGTCAGACTGATGTGGACTATAGCCACCGCTGAATGGGAATTTCGGATTATAATTCACGAAATTCTACAGTCGCTTTGATCTGGTCGAAACCCGACCTGATCTTTATCGAATTACACCGAGTTGCGAAAGGAATCACGGGAAGAGATTGATTCACAATCCGTCCTCGTATTCGATTCCTTTCCTCGTTTACGATTTTTTAATTTAAATTGTGAACGGGTTACGGAAGGAGTCACGGTAAAAGATTGTTTTTACAATCCGTTCTCGTATGGAGTCCTTCCTATTCCACGTTCAGAATTTATTCGAAAAGTTCGAGTGACTCGTAACTATTCGAGAACTATGGAATTCCCGAGGAGCGGGGTCGTATGCCCATGTGCTCCCTGCCGGTTCCAGATTAAGAGTGACGGACGAGCACGGACAGTCAAAATGTTCGCTCGAAGGGTGAAACCTCCGTAGAGCGGCGCTGTGAACGTTTTTTGAGTCCGTCTTTGTCTAATACAAAATTGTCGTACCTTCTCTAGACACGCGCGTCGAAACTTTCGTTTCGAAATTGAGCGTTACGTGATCGATCGCGTGAGGTCTCGAAAAAACCCGAGAGCGGCTGTTTTTCTATCCCGTACTGTTTTCGCGTAGCGGACACGACGACCGAGGTACCTCTGGTCTTACGTACGCCGAAAAACAATACCGGGTGACGAATTATATTTTACTCGAAAATACGTCGAATTAACGCGATATTTAAACACTGGTTATGTCTGGATAAGTTCTGGTATTTGCCCTCATCTGGTTCATACATTCGCATTTTTCGCATAGTTGTTGGCCAGATCCTGGCCTTTTTCAGGTTTGGATCACGTAGTAGTGTGGTACCACACTGAAACAGTCACTAAAAGTTGGTTCCGATTTATATTTTAGAGGAGAACACCGGTTATGCCTGGGTTAGGTCTGGTATTTGCCACCATCTAGCTCATACTTTCGCATTTTTCCCATACTTGTTGGCCAGATTCTGGGCTTTTTCTGATTAGGATCACGTAGTAATGTAGTACCACAGTGAAACAGTCAATTAAACCTGTATTCGATCAATATTTTGGAGGATGACACCGGTTAGGTCTGGGTTGCTTCTGGTATTTGCAATCATCTGCCTCATACTTTCGCACCTTTCGCACACTTGTTGGCCAGATCCTCGGTTTTTTTTTATTAGGATCACGTATTAATGTGGTGCCACACAGAAATAGTCAATTCAACCTGGATTCGATGAATATTTTAGACGATAACACCGGTTATGTCTGGGTTACGTCTGGTATTTGCAATCATCTGCCTCATACTATCGCATTTTTCGCATACTTCTTGGGCAGATCCTGGGTTTTTTTTGGTTAGGATCACGTATTAATGTGGTGCGACACAGAAATATTCAATTCAACCTGTATTCGATCAATATTTTGGAGGATGACACCGGATAGTTCTGGGTTGCCTCTGGTATTTGCAATCATCTGCTTCATTGTTTGGCATCTTTCGCATACTTGTTGGCCAGATCCTCGGTTTTTTTCTGGTTAGGATCAAGTACTAATGTGGTACCACACTGTAACAGTCAATTAAACCTGGCTCCGATTAATATTTTAGAGGAGAACGCTGGTTACGTCTGGGTTAGGTCTAGTATTTGCAATCATCTGCCTCATAATTTCGCATTTTTCGGATACTTGTTGGCCAGATCCTGAGTTTTTTTTTGGTTAGGATCACGTATTAATGTGGTGACACACTGAAATAGTCAATTCAACATGTATTCGATCAATATTTTGGAGGATGACACCGGTTAGTTCTGGGTTGCCTCTGGTATTTGCAATCATCTGCCTCATACTTTCGCATTTTTCGCATACCTCAATGGCCAGATCCTGGGTTTTTTTCTGGTTAGGATCACGTAGTAATGTGGTACCACAGTGAAACAGTCAATTCGACCTGTATTCGATCAATATCTTGGAGGATGACACCGGTAAGGTCTGGGTTGCCACTGGTATTTGCAATCATCTGCCTCATAATTTCGCATTTTTCGCATACTTGTTGGGCAGAGCCTGGGTTTTTCTTTGGTTAGGTCTACGTATTATGGTGGTGCCACACAGAAGTAATCAATACAACCTGGATTTGATCAATATTTTAGGGGATAACGCCAGTTATTTCTGGGTTAGGCCTGGTATTTGCAATCATCTGGCTCATACTTTCCCATCTTTCGCATACTTGTTGGCCAGATCCTGTATTTTTCTGGTTTGGATCACGTAGTGATGCGGTACCACACCGAAGCAGTCAATTAAACCTGGTTCCGATTAATATTTTAGAGAAGAACGCCGGTTACGTCTGTGTTAGGTTTGGTATTTGCAATCATCTGCCTCATAATTTCGCATTTTTCGCATGCTTGTTGGCCAGATCCTGGGTCTTTTGTGGTTTGGATCCCGTCGTAATGTGGTACCACACTGAAACAGTCACTATAAGCTGGTTCCGATTTACATTTTAGAGGAGAACGCTGGTTATGTCTGGGTTAGTTTTGGTATTTGCAATCATCTGGCTCATACTTTAGCGTTTTTCGCAGACTTGTTGGCCAGATCCTCGCCTTTTTCTGGTTTGAATCATGCAGTAATGCGGCACCACACCGAAACAGTCAATTATACCTGCTTGCGATTAATAGTTTAGAGGATAACGCCGTTATGTCACGGTAAGGTCTGGGATTTGCCCTCATCTGGCTCGTACCTTCGCATTTTTCGCGTACTTGTTGGCAAGACCCTGGGCTTTTCTGGTTTAGATCACGTAGTAAGGCGGTACCACACGGAAACTGTAAATTAAACCTGGTTGCGATTAATATTTTAGAGGAGAACGCCGGTTATGCCTGGGTTAGTTCTGGCATTTGCAATAATCTGGCTCATACTTTTGCAATTTTCGCATACTTGTTGGCCAGATCTTGGGTTCTTCCTGGCTTGGATCCCGCAGTAATGTGGGTTCACAACAACGCAGACACTAAAAGCTGGTTCCGATTTATATTTTAGAGGAGAACGCCGGTTATGCCTGGGTTAGGTCTGGTATTTGCCACCATCTAGCTCATACTTTCGCAATTTTCGCATACTTGTTGATCAGATCCTGGCCCTTTTCTGGTTTGGATCCCGTCGTAATGTGGTACCACACAGAAACAGTCAATAAAAGCTGGTCCCGATTAGGATTTTAGAGGATAACGCTGGTTATGTCTGGGTTAGTTCGGGCATTTGCAGCCATCTGGCTCATACTTTCGCGTTTTTCGCATACTTCTTGGCCAGATCTTGGGTTCTTCCTGGCTTGGATCCCGCAGTAATGAGTTTCCCCACCGAAACAGTCAACGAAACCTGGTTCCGATTTATATTTTAGAGGAGAACGCCGGTTTTGCCTGGGTTAGGTCTGGTATTCGCCACCATCTAGCTCACACTTTCGCATTTTTCGCATACTTGTTGGCCAGATCCTGTGTCTTTTGTGGTTTGGACCCCGTCGTAATATGGTTCCACACCGAAACAGTCAATAAGAGCTGGATCCGATTAGTATTTTAGGGGATAACGCTGGTTATGTCAGGGTTAGTTCTGGTATTTGCAATCATCTGGCTCATACATTCGCATTTTTCGCATACTTGAATGGCCAGATCCTGTATTTTTTCTGGTTTGGATCACGAAGTGATGCGGTACCACACCGAAGCAGTCAATAAAAGCTGGACCCGATTAGGATTTTAGAGGATAACGCTGGTTATGTCTGGGTTAGTTCGGGTATTTGCTGCCATCTGGCTCATACTTTCGCGTTTTTCGCATACTTGTTGATCAGATCCTGGCCTTTTTCTGGTTTGGATCACGCAGTAATGCGGTACCACACCGAAACAGTCAATTAAACCAGGTTGCGAAAAATATTTTAGAGGATAACGCCGTTACGTCTCGGTTAAGTCTGAGATTTGCCCTCATCTGGCTCGTACTTTCGCGTTTTTCGCCTACTTGTTGGCCAGATCCTGGGTTTTTTCTGGTTTGGATCCCGTAGAAATGTGGTTCCACTCCGAAACAGTCAATTAAACCTGTTTGCGATTAATATTTAGGAGGATAACGCTGGTTATGTCTGGGGTAGTTCTGGTATTTGCAATCATCTGGCTCATACTTTCGCGTCTTTCGCATACTTGTTGGCCAGATCCTCGCCTTTTTCTGGTTTGGATCACGTAGTAATGCGGTACCACACCGAAACAGTCAATACAACCAGCTTGCGATTAATATTTTAGAGGATAACGCCGGTTATGTCTGGGTTAGGACTGGTATTTGCCCTCATCTGGCTCGTACTTTCGCATTTTTCGCATACTTGTTGGCCAGATCCTGGGTTTTTTGTGGTTTGGATCCCGTCGTAATGTGGTACCACACAGAAAAAGACACTAAAAGCTGGTTCCGATTAATATTTTAGAGGAGAACGCCGGTTTTGCCTGAGTTAGGTCTGGTATTCTCCACCATCTAGCTCATACTTTCGCATTTTTCGCATACTTGTTGGACAGATCCTGGGTCTTTTGTGGTTTGGACCCCGTCGTAATGTGGTTCCACAACGAAACAGTCAATAAGAGCTGGTTCCGATTAGTATTTTAGGGGATAACGCTGGTTATGTCAGGGTTAGTTCTGGTATTTGCAATCATCTGGCTCATACATTCGCATTTTTCGCATACTTGAATGGCCAGATCCTGTATTTTTTTTGGTTTGGATCACGAAGTGATGCGGTACCACACCGAAGCAGTCAATTAAACCTGGTTCCGGTTAATATTTTAGATGAGAACGCCGGTTATGCCTGGGTTGGGTCTGGTATTTGCAATCATCTGGCTCATACTTTAGCGTTTTTCGCATACTTGTTGGCCAGATCCTCGCTTTTTTCTGGTTTGGTTCATGCAGTAATGCGGTACCACACCGAAACAGTCAATTATACCTGCTTGCGATTAATATTTTAGGGGATAACGCCGTTATGTCTCGATTAGGTCTGGGATTCGCGCTCATCTGGCTCGTACCTTCGCATTTTTCCCATACTTGTTGGCAGGATCCTGGGTTTTTTCTGACCTGGATCCCGTAGTAATGTGGTTCCACACCGAAACAGTCAATTTCACCTGGTTGCGATTAATATTTTAGAGGATAACGCCGGTTATGTCTCGGTTGGTTCTGCTATTTGCCCTCATCTGGCTCGTGCTTTCGCATTTTTCGCATACTTGTTGGCCAGATCCTGGGCTTTTTCTGGTTTGGGTCACGCAGTAATGCGGTACCACAACGAAACAGTCGATTAAACCTGGTTGCGATTAATATTTTAGAGGATAACGCCGGTTATGTCTCGGTTGGTTCTGGTATTTGCCCTCATCTGGCTCGTGCTTTCGCATTTTTCGCATACTTGTTGGCCAGATCCTGGGCTTTTTCTGGTTTGGATCACGCAGTAATGCGATACCACACCGAAACAGTCAATTAAACCTGGTTGCGATTAATATTTTAGACGATAACGCCGGTTATGTCTGGGTTAGGTCTGGTATTTGCCCTCATCTGGCTCGTACTTTCGCATTTTTCGCGTACTTGTTGGCAGGATCCTGGCCTTTTTCCGGTTTGGATCACGCAGTAATGCGGTACCACACCGAAACAGTCAATTAAACCTGGTTGCGATTAATATTTTAGAGGATAACGCCGTTACGTATCGGTACAGTCTGAGATTTGCCCTCATCTGGCTCGTTTTTTCGCGTTTTTCGCATACTTGTTGGCCAGATCCTGGGTTTTCTCTGGTTTGGATCCCGTGGAAATGTGGTTCCACACCGAAACAGTCAATTAAACCTGGTTGCGATTAATATTTTGGAGGATAACGCTGGTTACGTCTGGTCTAGTTCTGGAACTTTCAATTATCTGGCTCATGCTTTCGGGTTTTTCGCATACTTGTTGGCCTGATCCTCGCCTTTTTCTGGTTTGGATCACGTAGTAATGCGGTACCACACCGAAACTGTCAATTAAACCTGGTTGCGATTAATATTTTAGAGGATAGCGCTGGTTATGTCTGGGTTAGGTCTGGTGTTTGCCCTCATCTGGCTCGTACTGACGCATTTTTCGCATACTTGTTGGCCAGATCCTGGCCTTTTTCTGGTTTGGATCACGCAGTAATGCGGTACCACACCGAAGCCGTCAATTACACCTGGTTGCGATTAATATTTTAGAGGATAACGCCGTTATGACTCGGTTTGGTCAGGGATTTGCCATCATCCGGCACGCACTTTCGCATTGTTCGCATACTTGTTGGCCAGATCCTAGGCTTTCTTTTTCTGGTATGGATCCCGTAGTAATGTGGCTCCACACCGAAACAGTCAATTAAACCTGGTTGCGATTATTATTTTAGAGGATAACGCCGGTTATGTCTCGGTTGGTTCTGGTATTTGCCCTCATCTGGCTCGTGCTTTCGCATTTTTCCCATACTTGTTGGCAGGATCCTGGGTTTTTTCTGGCTTGGATCCCCTAGTATTGTGGTTCCACACCGAAACAGTCAATTTCACCTGGTTGCGATTAATATTTTAGAGGATAAGGCCGGTTATGTCTCGGTAGGTTCTGCTATTTGCCCTCATCTGGCTCGTGCTTTCGCATTTTTCGCATACTTGTTGGCCGGATCCTGTGCTTTTTCTGGTTTGGGTCACGCAGTAATGCGGTACCACAACGAAACAGTCGATTAAACCTGGTTGCGATTAATATTTTAGAGGATAACGCCGGTTATGTCTCGGTTGGTTCTGGTATTTGCCCTCATCTGGCCCGTGCTTCCGCATTTTTCGCATACTTGTTGGCCAGATCCTGGGCTTTTTCTGGTTTGGATCATGCAGTAATGCGGTACCACACCGTAACAGTCAATTAAACCTGGTTGCGATTAATATTTTAGACGATAACGCCGGTTATGTCTGGGTTAGGTCTGGTATTTGCCCTCATCTGGCTCGTACTTTCGCATTTTTCGCATACTTGTTGGCCAGATCCTGGCCATTTTCCGACTTGGCTCACGTAGTAATGCGGTACCACACTGAAACAGTCAATGAAAGCTGGTCCCGATTAGTATTTTAGAGGATAACGCTGGTTATGTCTGGGTTAGTTCGGGTATTTGCAGCCATCTGGCTCATACTTTCGCGTTTTTCGCATACTTTTTGGCCAGATCTTGGGTTCTTCCTGGCTTGGATCCCGCAGTAATGTGGGTTCACAACAACGCAGACACTAAAACCTGGTTCCGATTTATATATTAAAGAAGAACGCCGGTTATGCCTGGGTTAGGTCTGGTATTTGCCACCATCTAGCTCATACTTTCGCATTTTTCGCATACTTGTTAGCCAGATCCTCGCTTTTTTCTGGTTTGGTTCATGCAGTAATGCGGTACCACACCGAAACAGTCAATTATACCTGCTTGCGATTAATATTTTAGGGGATAACGCCGTTATGTCTCGATTAGGTCTGGGATTTGCGCTCATCTGGCTCGTACCTTCGCATTTTTCCCATACTTGTTGGCAGGATCCTGGGTTTTTTCTGACTTGGATCCCGTAGTAATGTGGTTCCACACCGAAACAGTCAATTTCACCTGGTTGCGATTAATATTTTAGAGGATAACGCCGGTTATGTCTCGATTAGGTCTGGGATTTGCGCTCATCTGGCTCGTACCTTCGCATTTTTCCCATACTTGTTGGCAGGATCCTGGGTTTTTTCTGGTTTGGATCACGCAGTAATGCGATACGACACCGAAACAGTCAATTAAACCTGGTTGCGATTAATATTTTAGACGATAACGCCGGTTATGTCTGGGTTAGGTCTGGTATTTGCCCTCATCTGGCTCGTACTTTCGCATTTTTCGCGTACTTGTTGGCAGGATCCTGGCCTTTTTCCGGTTTGGATCACGCAGTAATGCGGTACCACACCGAAACAGTCAATTAAACCTGGTTGCGATTAATATTTTAGAGGATAACGCCGTTACGTATCGGTAAAGTCTGAGATTTGCCCTCATCTGGCTCGTTTTTTCGCGTTTTTCGCATACTTGTTGGCCAGATCCTGGGTTTTCTCTGGTTTGGATCCCGTGGAAATGTGGTTCCACACCGAAACAGTCAATTAAACCTGGTTGCGATTAATATTTTGGAGGATAACGCTGGTTACGTCTGGTCTAGTTCTGGAACTTTCAATTATCTGGCTCATGCTTTCGGGTTTCTCGCATACTTGTTGGCCTGATCCTCGCCTTTTTCTGGTTTGGATCACGTAGTAATGCGGTACCACACCGAAACTGTCAATTAAACCTGGTTGCGATTAATATTTTAGAGGATAGCGCTGGTTATGTCTGGGTTAGGTCTGGTGTTTGCCCTCATCTGGCTCATACTGACGCATTTTTCGCATACTTGTTGGCCAGATCCTGGCCTTTTTCTGGTTTGGATCACGCAGTAATGCGGTACCACACCGAAGCAGTCAATTACACCTGGTTGCGATTAATATTTTAGAGGATAACGCCGTTATGACTCGGTTTGGTCAGGGATTTGCCATCATCCGGCACGCACTTTCGCATTGTTCGCATACTTGTTGGCCAGATCCTAGGCTTTCTTTTTCTGGTATGGATCCCGTAGTAATGTGGCTCCACACCGAAACAGTCAATTAAACCTGGTTGCGATTATTATTTTAGAGGATAACGCCGGTTATGTCTCGGTTGGTTCTGGTATTTGCCCTCATCTGGCTCGTGCTTTCGCATTTTTCCCATACTTGTTGGCAGGATCCTGGGTTTTTTCTGGCTTGGATCCCCTAGTAATGTGGTTCCACACCGAAACAGTCAATTTCACCTGGTTGCGATTAATATTTTAGAGGATAAGGCCGGTTATGTCTCGGTTGGTTCTGCTATTTGCCCTCATCTGGCTCGTGCTTTCGCATTTTTCGCATACTTGTTGGCCGGATCCTGTGCTTTTTCTGGTTTGGGTCACGCAGTAATGCGGTACCACACCGAAACAGTCGATTAAACCTGGTTGCGATTAATATTTTAGACGATAACGCCGGTTATGCCTGGGTTAGGTCTGGTATTTGCCACCATCTAGCTCATACTTTCGCATTTTTCGCATACTTGTTAGCCAGATCCTGGGTTTTTTCTGATTTGGATCACGTAATAATGTGGTACCACACTGAAACAGTCAATTAATCCTGGATCCGATTAACAATTTAGAGGATAACGTCGTTTATGTCTGGGTTAGGTCTGGTATTTGCCCTCATCTGGCTCGTTCTTTCGCATTTTTCGCATACTTGTTGGCCAGATCCTGGCCATTTTCTGATTTGGCCCACGTAGTAATGCGGTACCACACTGAAACAGTCAATAAGAGCTGGTTCCGATTAGTATTTTAGGGGATAACGCTGGTTATGTCAGGGTTAGTTCTGGTATTTGCAATCATCTGGCTCATACATTTGCATTTTTCGCATACTTGAATGGCCAGATCCTGTATTTTTTCTGGTTTGGTTCACGAAGTGATGCGGTACCACACCGACGCAGTCAATTAAACCTGGTTCCGGTTAATATGTTAGATGAGAACGCCGGTTATGCCTGGGTTGGGTCTGGTATTTGGAATCATCTGGCTCATACTTTAGCGTTTTTCGCATACTTGCTCGCCAGATCCTCGCTTTTTTCTGGTTTGGATCATGCAGTAATGCGGTACCACACCGAAACTGTCAATTATACCTGCTTGCGATTAATGTTTTAGAGGATAACGCCGTTATGTCTCGGTTAGGTCTGGGATTTGCCCTCATCTGGCTCGTACCTTCGCATTTTTCGCGTACTTGTTGGCAGGATCCTGGCATTTTTCTGGCTTGGCTCACGTAGTAATGTGGTACCACACTGAAACCGTCAATTAAACCTAGTTCCGATTAAATTATAGAGGATAACTCTGGTTATGTCTGGGCTAGTTCTGGAACTTGCAATCATCTGGCTCATGCTTTCGGGTTTTTCGCATACTTGTTCGCCAGATCCTCGCTTTTTTCTGGTTTGGATCATGCAGTAATGCGGTACCACACCGAAACTGTCAATTATACCTGCTTGCGATTAATGTTTTAGAGGATAACGCCGTTATGTCTCGGTTAGGTCTGGGATTTGCCCTCATCTGGCTCGTACCTTCGCATTTTTCGCGTACTTGTTGGCAGGATCCTGGCATTTTTCTGGCTTGGATCACGTAGTAATGCGGTACCACACCGAAACTGTCAATTAAACCTGGTTGCGATTAATATTTTAGAGGATAGCGCTGGTTATGTCTGGGTTAGGTCTGGTGTTTGCCCTCATCTGGCTCGTACTGACGCATTTTTCCCATACTTGTTGGCAGGATCCTGGGTTTTTTCTGACTTGGATCCCGTAGCAATGTGGTTCCACACCGAAGCAGTCAATTTCACCTGGTTGCGATTAATATTTTAGAGGATAACGCCGGTTATGTCTCGGTTGGATCTGCTATTTGCCCGCATCTGGCTCGGGTTTTCGCATTTTTCGCATACTTGTTGGCCGGATCCTGGGCTTTTTCTGGTTTGGGTCACGCAGTAATGCGGTACCACACCGAAACAGTCGATTAAACCTTGTTGCGATTAATATTTTGGAGGATAGCGCCGGTTATGTCTCGGTTGGTTCTGGTATTTGCCCTCATCTGGCTCGTGCTTTCGCATTTTTCGCATACTTGTTGGCCAGATCCTGGGCTTTTTCTGGATTGGATCACGTAGTAATGTGGTACCACACTGAAACAGTCAATTAACCTGGTTCCGATTTATATATTAAAGAAGAACGCCGGTTATGCCTGGGTTAGGTCTGGTATTTGCCACCATCTAGCTCATACTTTCGCAATTTTCGCATACTTGTTGTCAGATCCTGGCCTTTTTCTGGTTTGGATCACGCAGTAAGGCGGTACCACACCGAAACAGTCAATTAAACCTGGTTGCGATTAATATTTTAGAGGATAACCCCGGTACGTCTCGGTTAAGTCAGAGATTTGCTCTCATCTGGCTCGTTTTTTCGCGTTTTTCGCATACTTGTTGGCCAGATCCTGGGTTATTTCTGGTTTGGATCCCGTAGAAATGTGGTTCCACACCGAAACAATCAATTAAACCTGTTTGCGATTAATAGTTTGGAGGATAACGCTGGTTATGTCAGGGTTAGTTCTGGTATTTGCAATCATCTGGCTCATACATTCGCATTTTTCGCATACTTGAATGGCCAGATCCTGTATTGTTTCTGGTTTGGATCACGAAGTGATGCGGTACCACACCGAAGCAGTCAATTAAACCTGGTTCCGGTTAATATTTTAGATGAGAACGCCGGTTATGCCTGGGTTGGGTCTGGTATTTGCAATCATCTGGCTCATACTTTAGCGTCTTTCGCATACTTGTTGGCCAGATCCTCGCTTTTTTCTGGTTTGGATCATGCAGTAATGCGGAACCACACCGAAACAGTCAATTATACCTGCTTGCGATTAATATTTTAGAGGATAACGCCGTTATGTCTCGGTTAGGTCAGGGATTTGCCCTCATCCGGCACGCACCTTCGCATTGATCGCATACTTGTTGGCCAGATCCTAGGCTTTCTTTTTCTGGTATGGATCCCGTAGTAATGTTGCTCCACACCGAAACAGTCAATTAAACCTGGTCGTGATTAATATTTTAGAGGATAACGCCGGTTATGTCTCGGTAAGGTCTGGTGTTTGCCCTCATCTGGCTCGTACCTTCACATTTTTCGCATACTTGTTAGCCAGATCCTGGGTTCCTTCTGGTTTGGATCACGTAGTAATGTGGTACCACATTGAAAAAGTCAATTAAACCTGGTTCCGATTAACATTTTAGAGGATAACGCTGGTTATGTCTGGGTTAGTTCTGGCGTTTGCCATCATCTTGCTCATTCTTTCGCATTTTTCGCATACTTGCTGGCCTGATCCTGGGTTCTTTTCTCGTTAGGATCACGTATTAATGTGGCGCCACACTGAAACAGTCAATTAAACCTGGTTTCGATCAATATTTTAGAGGATAACACCGGTTAGGTCTGGTATTTGCAATCATCTGGCACATACTTTCGCATTTTTCGCATACTTGTTGGCCAGATCCTGGGATATTTCTGGTTTGAATCACGTAGTAATGTGCTACCACACTGAAACAGTCAATTAAATCTGGTTTCCATCAATATTTTGGAGGACAACGCAAGTTAGGTCTGGGATAGGTCTGGGATTTGCCCTCATCAGGGTCATACTTCCGCATTTTTCACATACTTGTTGAACAGATCCTGAGTTTTTTTCTTGTTTGGATCACGTAGTAATGTGGTACCACACTGAAACATTCAATTAAACCTGGTCTTGATAAATATTTTAGAGGATAACGCATGTTAGGTCTGGGTTAGGTTTAGGATTTGCCCTCGTGGGGCTCATACTTTCGCATATTTTTCATAGTTCATGGCTAGATCCTGGGCTATTCCTGGATTGGATCACGTAGTAATGTAGTACCCCACTGAAACAGTCAATTAAACCTGGTTTCCATCAATATTTTAGAGGATAACGCAAGTTAGGTCTGGGATATGTCTGGGATTTGCCCTCATCAGGCTCGTACTTTCGCGTTTTTCACACACATGTCGGCCAGATCCTGGGTTTTTCTGGTTTGGATCACGTAGTAATGTGATACCACACTGAAGCAGACCATTAAACCTGGTTTCAATTATTATTTTAGAGGATAACACATGTTAGGTCTAGGTTAGTTCTGGGATTTGCCCTCATCAGGGTCATACTTTCGCAGTTTTAACATACATGTTGTCCTGATCGATTGTTTTTTCTGCTTTAGATAACGTAGCAAATTGGTACCACACTGAAACAGTCAATTAAACCTTGTTTCGATCAATATTTTAGGGAATAACTCATGTTAGGTCTAGGTTAGGTCTGGGATTTGCTCTCATCAGGCTCGTACTTTCGCATTCTCCACATACATGTTGGCCAGATCCTGGTTTTTTTCTGGTTTGGATCACGCAGTAATGTGGTACCACACTGAAACAGTCCACTAAGCCTGGTTTCGATCAATATTTTAGAGAATAACGCATGTTAGGTCTGGGATTTGCTCTCATCAGGTTCATACTTTCGCAGTTTTGACATACATGTTGACCTGATCGAGGGTTTTTTCTGCTTTGGATCACGTAGTAAAGTGGTACCACACTAAAACAGTCAATTAAACCTGGTTGCGATTAATATTTTAGAGGATATCGCCGTTATGTCTCGGTTAGGTCTGGGATTTGCCCTCATCTGGCTCGTACTTTCGCATTTTTCGCGTACTTGTTGGCAGGATCCTGGGCTTTACTGGTTTGGATCACGTAGTAAGGCGGTACCACACGGAAACAGTCAATGAAACCTCGTTGCGATTAATATTTTAGAGGATAACGCCGGTTATATCTGGGTTAGGTCAGGTATTTGCTCTCATCTGGCTCGTACCTTCGCATTTTTCGCGTACTTGTTGGCAGGATCCTGGGCTTTACTGGTTTGGATCACGTAGTAAGGCGGTACCACACGGAAACAGTCAATGAAACCTCGTTGCGATTAATATTTTAGAGAATAACGCCGGTTATATCTGGGTTAGGTCTGGTATTTGCTCTCATCTGGCTCGTACTTTCGCATTTTTCGCATACCTGTTGGCCAGATCCTGGCGTTTCTCTGGCTTGGCCCTCGTAGTAATGTGGTTCCACACCGAAACAGTCAATTACACCTGGTTGCGATTAAAATAATAGAGGATAACGCCGGTTATGTCTCGGTTATGGCTGGGATTTGCCCTCATCTGGCTCGTACCTTCGCATTTTTCGCGTACTTGTTGGCAGGATCCTGGGCTTTACTGGATTGGATCACGTAGTAAGGCGGTACCACACGGAAACAGTCAATGAAACCTCGTTGCGATTAATATTTTAGAGGATAACGCCGGTTATATCTAGGTTATGTCTGGGATTTGCTCTCATCAGGCTCGTACTTTCGCATTCTCCACATACATGTTGGCCAGATCCTGGTTTTTTTCTGGTTTGAATCACGCAGTAATGTGGTACCACACTGAAACAGTCCACTAAGCCTGGTTTCGATCAATATTTTAGAGAATAACGCATGTTAGGTCTGGGATTTGCTCTCATCAGGTTCATACTTTCGCAGTTTTGACATACATGTTGACCTGATCGAGGGTTTTTTCTGCTTTGGATCACGTAGTAATGTGGTACCACACTAAAACAGTCAATTAAACCTGGTTGCGATTAATATTTTAGAGGATATCGCCGTTATGTCTCGGTTAGGTCTGGGATTTGCCCTCATCTGGCTCGTACCTTCGCATTTTTCGCATACATGTTGGCCAGATCCTGGTTTTTTTCTGGCTTGGAACCCGTAGTAATGTGGTTCCACACCGAAGCAGTCAATTACACAAGGTTGCGATTAATATTTTAGAGGATAACGCCGGTTATGTCTGGGTTAGGTCTGGTATTTGCCCTCATCTGGCTCGTACTTTCGCATTTTACGCATACATGTTGGCCAGATCCTGGTTTTTTTCTGGCATGGATCCCGTAGTAATGTGGTTCCACACCGAAGCAGTCAATTACACAAGGTTGCGATTAATATTTTAGAGGATAACGCCGGTTATGCCTCGGTTAGGTCTGGGATTTGCCCTTATCTGGCTCGTACTTTCGCATTTTTCGCATACTTGTTGGCCAGATCCAGGGCTTCTTCTGGACTGGATCATGTAGTATTGCGGTACCACACCGAAACAGTCAATTAAACCTGGTGGCGATTAATATTTTAGAGGATAACGCCGGCTATGCCTCGGTTAGGTCCTGGATTTGCCCTAATCTGGCTCGTACTTTCGCATTTTACGGATACTTGTTGGCCAGATCCTGGGATATTTCTGGTTTGGATCCCGTAGAAATGTGGTTCCACACCGAAGCAGTCAATTACACCTGCTTGCGATTAAAATATTAGAGGGTAACGCCGGTTGTGTCTCGGTTAGCTCTGGGATTTGCCCTCATCTGGCTCGTACCTTCGCATTTTTCGCGTACTTGTTGGCAGGATCCTGGGCTTTACTGGTTTGGATCACGTAGTAAGGCGGTACCACACGGAAACAGTCAATGAAACCTCGTTGCGATTAATATTTTAGAGGATAACGCCGGTTATATCTGGGTTAGGTCTGGTATTTGCTCTCATCTGGCTCGTACTTTCGCATTTTTCGCATACCTGTTGGCCAGATCCTGGCGTTTCTCTGGCTTGGCCCTCGTAGTAATGTGGTTCCACACCGAAACAGTCAATTACACCTGGTTGCGATTAAAATAATAGAGGATAACGCCGGTTATGTCTCGGTTATGTCTGGGATTTGCCCTCATCTGGCTCGTACCTTCGCATTTTTCGCGTACTTGTTGGCAGGATCCTGGGTTTTTTCTGTCTTGGATACCGTAGTAATGTGATTCCACACCGAAGCAGTCAATTACACCTGCTTGCGATTAAAATATTAGAGGGTAACGCCGGTTGTGTCTCGGTTAGCTCTGGGATTTGCCCTCATCTGGCTCGTACGTTCGCATTTTTCGCATACTTGTTGCCAAGATCCTGTGTTTTTTTTGGATTGGATCCCGTAGTATTGTGGTTCCACACCGAAACAGTCGATTAAACCTGGTTGCGATTAATATTTTAGAGGGGAACGCCGGTTATGTCTCGGTTAGGTCTGGGATTTCCCATCATCTGGCTCGTACTTTCGCATTTTTCGCATACTTGTTGGCCAGATCCTGGGATATCTCTGCATTGGATCACGTGGTAATGCGGTACCACACCGAAACAGTCAATTAAACCTGGTTGCGACTAATATTTTAGAGGATAACGCCGGTTATGTCTCGGTTATGTCTGGGGTTTGCCCACATCTGGATCGTACTTTCGCACTTTTCGCATACTTGTAGGCCAGATCCAGGGCTTTTTCTGGTTTGGATCACGTAGTAATGCGGTACCACACCGAAACAGTAAATTAAACCTGCTTGCGAATAATATTTTGGAGGATAACGCTGGTTATGTCTGGGGTAATTCTGGTATTTGCAATCATCTGGCTCATACTTTCGGGTTTTTCGCATACTTATTGGCCAGATCCTCGCCTTTTTCTGGTTTGGATCCCGTAGAAATGTGGTTCCACACCGAAACAGTCAATTAAACCTGGTTGCGATTAATATTTTAGGGGATAACGCATGGTTATGTCTGGGGTAGTTCTGGTATTTGCAATCATCTGGCACATGCTTTCGGGTTTTTCGCATACTTGTTGGCCAGATCCAGGGCTTTTTCTGGATTGGATCATGTAGTATTGCGGTACCACACCGAAACAGTCAATTAAACCTGGTGGCGATTAATATTTTAGAGGATAACGCCGTTACGTCTCGGTTAAGTCTGAGATTTGCCCTCATCTGGCTCGTACTTTCGCGTTTTTCGCCTACTTGTTGGCCAGATCCTGGGTTTTTTCTGGTTTGGATCCCGTAGAAATGTGGTTCCACTCCGAAACAGTCAATTAAACCTGTTTGCGATTAATATTTAGGAGGATAACGCTGGTTATGTCTGGGGTAGTTCTGGTATTTGCAATCATCTGGCTCATACTTTCGCGTCTTTCGCATACTTGTTGGCCAGATCCTCGCCTTTTTCTGGTTTGGATCACGTAGTAATGCGGTACCACACCGAAACAGTCAATACAACCAGCTTGCGATTAATATTTTAGAGGATAACGCCGGTTATGTCTGGGTTAGGACTGGTATTTGCCCTCATCTGGCTCGTACTTTCGCATTTTTCGCATACTTGTTGGCCAGATCCTGGGTTTTTTGTGGTTTGGATCCCGTCGTAATGTGGTACCACACAGAAAAAGACACTAAAAGCTGGTTCCGATTAATATTTTAGAGGAGAACGCCGGTTTTGCCTGAGTTAGGTCTGGTATTCTCCACCATCTAGCTCATACTTTCGCATTTTTCGCATACTTGTTGGCCAGATCCTGGGTCTTTTGTGGTTTGGACCCCGTCGTAATGTGGTTCCACAACGAAACAGTCAATAAGAGCTGGTTCCGATTAGTATTTTAGGGGATAACGCTGGTTATGTCAGGGTTAGTTCTGGTATTTGCAATCATCTGGCTCATACATTCGCATTTTTCGCATACTTGAATGGCCAGATCCTGTATTTTTTTTGGTTTGGATCACGAAGTGATGCGGTACCACACCGAAGCAGTCAATTAAACCTGGTTCCGGTTAATATTTTAGATGAGAACGCCGGTTATGCCTGGGTTGGGTCTGGTATTTGCAATCATCTGGCTCATACTTTAGCGTTTTTCGCATACTTGTTGGCCAGATCCTCGCTTTTTTCTGGTTTGGTTCATGCAGTAATGCGGTACCACACCGAAACAGTCAATTATACCTGCTTGCGATTAATATTTTAGGGGATAACGCCGTTATGTCTCGATTAGGTCTGGGATTCGCGCTCATCTGGCTCGTACCTTCGCATTTTTCCCATACTTGTTGGCAGGATCCTGGGTTTTTTCTGACCTGGATCCCGTAGTAATGTGGTTCCACACCGAAACAGTCAATTTCACCTGGTTGCGATTAATATTTTAGAGGATAACGCCGGTTATGTCTCGGTTGGTTCTGCTATTTGCCCTCATCTGGCTCGTGCTTTCGCATTTTTCGCATACTTGTTGGCCAGATCCTGGGCTTTTTCTGGTTTGGGTCACGCAGTAATGCGGTACCACACCGAAACAGTCGATTAAACCTAGTTGCGATTAATATTTTAAGGGATAACGCCGGTTATGTCTCGGTTGGTTCTGGTATTTGCCCTCATCTGGCTCGTGCTTTCGCATTTTTCGCATACTTGTTGGCCAGATCCTGGGCTTTTTCTGGTTTGGATCACGCAGTAATGCGATACCACACCGAAACAGTCAATTAAACCTGGTTGCGATTAATATTTTAGACGATAACGCCGGTTATGTCTGGGTTAGGTCTGGTATTTGCCCTCATCTGGCTCGTACTTTCGCATTTTTCGCGTACTTGTTGGCAGGATCCTGGCCTTTTTCCGGTTTGGATCACGCAGTAATGCGGTACCACACCGAAACAGTCAATTAAACCTGGTTGCGATTAATATTTTAGAGGATAACGCCGTTACGTATCGGTACAGTCTGAGATTTGCCCTCATCTGGCTCGTTTTTTCGCGTTTTTCGCATACTTGTTGGCCAGATCCTGGGTTTTCTCTGGTTTGGATCCCGTGGAAATGTGGTTCCACACCGAAACAGTCAATTAAACCTGGTTGCGATTAATATTTTGGAGGATAACGCTGGTTACGTCTGGTCTAGTTCTGGAACTTTCAATTATCTGGCTCATGCTTTCGGGTTTTTCGCATACTTGTTGGCCTGATCCTCGCCTTTTTCTGGTTTGGATCACGTAGTAATGCGGTACCACACCGAAACTGTCAATTAAACCTGGTTGCGATTAATATTTTAGAGGATAGCGCTGGTTATGTCTGGGTTAGGTCTGGTGTTTGCCCTCATCTGGCTCGTACTGACGCATTTTTCGCATACTTGTTGGCCAGATCCTGGCCTTTTTCTGGTTTGGATCACGCAGTAATGCGGTACCACACCGAAGCCGTCAATTACACCTGGTTGCGATTAATATTTTAGAGGATAACGCCGTTATGACTCGGTTTGGTCAGGGATTTGCCATCATCCGGCACGCACTTTCGCATTGTTCGCATACTTGTTGGCCAGATCCTAGGCTTTCTTTTTCTGGTATGGATCCCGTAGTAATGTGGCTCCACACCGAAACAGTCAATTAAACCTGGTTGCGATTATTATTTTAGAGGATAACGCCGGTTATGTCTCGGTTGGTTCTGGTATTTGCCCTCATCTGGCTCGTGCTTTCGCATTTTTCCCATACTTGTTGGCAGGATCCTGGGTTTTTTCTGGCTTGGATCCCCTAGTATTGTGGTTCCACACCGAAACAGTCAATTTCACCTGGTTGCGATTAATATTTTAGAGGATAAGGCCGGTTATGTCTCGGTAGGTTCTGCTATTTGCCCTCATCTGGCTCGTGCTTTCGCATTTTTCGCATACTTGTTGGCCGGATCCTGTGCTTTTTCTGGTTTGGGTCACGCAGTAATGCGGTACCACAACGAAACAGTCGATTAAACCTGGTTGCGATTAATATTTTAGAGGATAACGCCGGTTATGTCTCGGTTGGTTCTGGTATTTGCCCTCATCTGGCCCGTGCTTCCGCATTTTTCGCATACTTGTTGGCCAGATCCTGGGCTTTTTCTGGTTTGGATCATGCAGTAATGCGGTACCACACCGAAACAGTCAATTAAACCTGGTTGCGATTAATATTTTAGACGATAACGCCGGTTATGTCTGGGTTAGGTCTGGTATTTGCCCTCATCTGGCTCGTACTTTCGCATTTTTCGCATACTTGTTGGCCAGATCCTGGCCATTTTCCGACTTGGCTCACGTAGTAATGCGGTACCACACTGAAACAGTCAATGAAAGCTGGTCCCGATTAGTATTTTAGAGGATAACGCTGGTTATGTCTGGGTTAGTTCGGGTATTTGCAGCCATCTGGCTCATACTTTCGCGTTTTTCGCATACTTTTTGGCCAGATCTTGGGTTCTTCCTGGCTTGGATCCCGCAGTAATGTGGGTTCACAACAACGCAGACACTAAAACCTGGTTCCGATTTATATATTAAAGAAGAACGCCGGTTATGCCTGGGTTAGGTCTGGTATTTGCCACCATCTAGCTCATACTTTCGCATTTTTCGCATACTTGTTAGCCAGATCCTCGCTTTTTTCTGGTTTGGTTCATGCAGTAATGCGGTACCACACCGAAACAGTCAATTATACCTGCTTGCGATTAATATTTTAGGGGATAACGCCGTTATGTCTCGATTAGGTCTGGGATTTGCGCTCATCTGGCTCGTACCTTCGCATTTTTCCCATACTTGTTGGCAGGATCCTGGGTTTTTTCTGACTTGGATCCCGTAGTAATGTGGTTCCACACCGAAACAGTCAATTTCACCTGGTTGCGATTAATATTTTAGAGGATAACGCCGGTTATGTCTCGATTAGGTCTGGGATTTGCGCTCATCTGGCTCGTACCTTCGCATTTTTCCCATACTTGTTGGCAGGATCCTGGGTTTTTTCTGGTTTGGATCACGCAGTAATGCGATACGACACCGAAACAGTCAATTAAACCTGGTTGCGATTAATATTTTAGACGATAACGCCGGTTATGTCTGGGTTAGGTCTGGTATTTGCCCTCATCTGGCTCGTACTTTCGCATTTTTCGCGTACTTGTTGGCAGGATCCTGGCCTTTTTCCGGTTTGGATCACGCAGTAATGCGGTACCACACCGAAACAGTCAATTAAACCTGGTTGCGATTAATATTTTAGAGGATAACGCCGTTACGTATCGGTAAAGTCTGAGATTTGCCCTCATCTGGCTCGTTTTTTCGCGTTTTTCGCATACTTGTTGGCCAGATCCTGGGTTTTCTCTGGTTTGGATCCCGTGGAAATGTGGTTCCACACCGAAACAGTCAATTAAACCTGGTTGCGATTAATATTTTGGAGGATAACGCTGGTTACGTCTGGTCTAGTTCTGGAACTTTCATTTATCTGGCTCATGCTTTCGGGTTTCTCGCATACTTGTTGGCCTGATCCTCGCCTTTTTCTGGTTTGGATCACGTAGTAATGCGGTACCACACCGAAACTGTCAATTAAACCTGGTTGCGATTAATATTTTAGAGGATAGCGCTGGTTATGTCTGGGTTAGGTCTGGTGTTTGCCCTCATCTGGCTCGTACTGACGCATTTTTCGCATACTTGTTGGCCAGATCCTGGCCTTTTTCTGGTTTGGATCACGCAGTAATGCGGTACCACACCGAAGCAGTCAATTACACCTGGTTGCGATTAATATTTTAGAGGATAACGCCGTTATGACTCGGTTTGGTCAGGGATTTGCCATCATCCGGCACGCACTTTCGCATTGTTCGCATACTTGTTGGCCAGATCCTAGGCTTTCTTTTTCTGGTATGGATCCCGTAGTAATGTGGCTCCACACCGAAACAGTCAATTAAACCTGGTTGCGATTATTATTTTAGAGGATAACGCCGGTTATGTCTCGGTTGGTTCTGGTATTTGCCCTCATCTGGCTCGTGCTTTCGCATTTTTCCCATACTTGTTGGCAGGATCCTGGGTTTTTTCTGGCTTGGATCCCCTAGTAATGTGGTTCCACACCGAAACAGTCAATTTCACCTGGTTGCGATTAATATTTTAGAGGATAAGGCCGGTTATGTCTCGGTTGGTTCTGCTATTTGCCCTCATCTGGCTCGTGCTTTCGCATTTTTCGCATACTTGTTGGCCGGATCCTGTGCTTTTTCTGGTTTGGGTCACGCAGTAATGCGGTACCACACCGAAACAGTCGATTAAACCTGGTTGCGATTAATATTTTAGACGATAACGCCGGTTATGCCTGGGTTAGGTCTGGTATTTGCCACCATCTAGCTCATACTTTCGCATTTTTCGCATACTTGTTAGCCAGATCCTGGGTTTTTTCTGATTTGGATCACGTAATAATGTGGTACCACACTGAAACAGTCAATTAATCCTGGATCCGATTAACAATTTAGAGGATAACGTCGTTTATGTCTGGGTTAGGTCTGGTATTTGCCCTCATCTGGCTCGTTCTTTCGCATTTTTCGCATACTTGTTGGCCAGATCCTGGCCATTTTCTGATTTGGCCCACGTAGTAATGCGGTACCACACTGAAACAGTCAATAAGAGCTGGTTCCGATTAGTATTTTAGGGGATAACGCTGGTTATGTCAGGGTTAGTTCTGGTATTTGCAATCATCTGGCTCATACATTTGCATTTTTCGCATACTTGAATGGCCAGATCCTGTATTTTTTCTGGTTTGGTTCACGAAGTGATGCGGTACCACACCGACGCAGTCAATTAAACCTGGTTCCGGTTAATATGTTAGATGAGAACGCCGGTTATGCCTGGGTTGGGTCTGGTATTTGGAATCATCTGGCTCATACTTTAGCGTTTTTCGCATACTTGTTCGCCAGATCCTCGCTTTTTTCTGGTTTGGATCATGCAGTAATGCGGTACCACACCGAAACTGTCAATTATACCTGCTTGCGATTAATGTTTTAGAGGATAACGCCGTTATGTCTCGGTTAGGTCTGGGATTTGCCCTCATCTGGCTCGTACCTTCGCATTTTTCGCGTACTTGTTGGCAGGATCCTGGCATTTTTCTGGCTTGGCTCACGTAGTAATGTGGTACCACACTGAAACCGTCAATTAAACCTAGTTCCGATTAAATTATAGAGGATAACTCTGGTTATGTCTGGGCTAGTTCTGGAACTTGCAATCATCTGGCTCATGCTTTCGGGTTTTTCGCATACTTGTTCGCCAGATCCTCGCTTTTTTCTGGTTTGGATCATGCAGTAATGCGGTACCACACCGAAACTGTCAATTATACCTGCTTGCGATTAATGTTTTAGAGGATAACGCCGTTATGTCTCGGTTAGGTCTGGGATTTGCCCTCATCTGGCTCGTACCTTCGCATTTTTCGCGTACTTGTTGGCAGGATCCTGGCATTTTTCTGGCTTGGATCACGTAGTAATGCGGTACCACACCGAAACTGTCAATTAAACCTGGTTGCGATTAATATTTTAGAGGATAGCGCTGGTTATGTCTGGGTTAGGTCTGGTGTTTGCCCTCATCTGGCTCGTACTGACGCATTTTTCCCATACTTGTTGGCAGGATCCTGGGTTTTTTCTGACTTGGATCCCGTAGCAATGTGGTTCCACACCGAAGCAGTCAATTTCACCTGGTTGCGATTAATATTTTAGAGGATAACGCCGGTTATGTCTCGGTTGGATCTGCTATTTGCCCGCATCTGGCTCGGGTTTTCGCATTTTTCGCATACTTGTTGGCCGTATCCTGGGCTTTTTCTGGTTTGGGTCACGCAGTAATGCGGTACCACACCGAAACAGTCGATTAAACCTTGTTGCGATTAATATTTTGGAGGATAGCGCCGGTTATGTCTCGGTTGGTTCTGGTATTTGCCCTCATCTGGCTCGTGCTTTCGCATTTTTCGCATACTTGTTGGCCAGATCCTGGGCTTTTTCTGGATTGGATCACGTAGTAATGTGGTACCACACTGAAACAGTCAATTAACCTGGTTCCGATTTATATATTAAAGAAGAACGCCGGTTATGCCTGGGTTAGGTCTGGTATTTGCCACCATCTAGCTCATACTTTCGCAATTTTCGCATACTTGTTGTCAGATCCTGGCCTTTTTCTGGTTTGGATCACGCAGTAAGGCGGTACCACACCGAAACAGTCAATTAAACCTGGTTGCGATTAATATTTTAGAGGATAACCCCGGTACGTCTCGGTTAAGTCAGAGATTTGCTCTCATCTGGCTCGTTTTTTCGCGTTTTTCGCATACTTGTTGGCCAGATCCTGGGTTATTTCTGGTTTGGATCCCGTAGAAATGTGGTTCCACACCGAAACAATCAATTAAACCTGTTTGCGATTAATAGTTTGGAGGATAACGCTGGTTATGTCAGGGTTAGTTCTGGTATTTGCAATCATCTGGCTCATACATTCGCATTTTTCGCATACTTGAATGGCCAGATCCTGTATTGTTTCTGGTTTGGATCACGAAGTGATGCGGTACCACACCGAAGCAGTCAATTAAACCTGGTTCCGGTTAATATTTTAGATGAGAACGCCGGTTATGCCTGGGTTGGGTCTGGTATTTGCAATCATCTGGCTCATACTTTAGCGTCTTTCGCATACTTGTTGGCCAGATCCTCGCTTTTTTCTGGTTTGGATCATGCAGTAATGCGGAACCACACCGAAACAGTCAATTATACCTGCTTGCGATTAATATTTTAGAGGATAACGCCGTTATGTCTCGGTTAGGTCAGGGATTTGCCCTCATCCGGCACGCACCTTCGCATTGATCGCATACTTGTTGGCCAGATCCTAGGCTTTCTTTTTCTGGTATGGATCCCGTAGTAATGTTGCTCCACACCGAAACAGTCAATTAAACCTGGTCGTGATTAATATTTTAGAGGATAACGCCGGTTATGTCTCGGTAAGGTCTGGTGTTTGCCCTCATCTGGCTCGTACCTTCACATTTTTCGCATACTTGTTAGCCAGATCCTGGGTTCCTTCTGGTTTGGATCACGTAGTAATGTGGTACCACATTGAAAAAGTCAATTAAACCTGGTTCCGATTAACATTTTAGAGGATAACGCTGGTTATGTCTGGGTTAGTTCTGGCGTTTGCCATCATCTTGCTCATTCTTTCGCATTTTTCGCATACTTGCTGGCCTGATCCTGGGTTCTTTTCTCGTTAGGATCACGTATTAATGTGGCGCCACACTGAAACAGTCAATTAAACCTGGTTTCGATCAATATTTTAGAGGATAACACCGGTTAGGTCTGGTATTTGCAATCATCTGGCACATACTTTCGCATTTTTCGCATACTTGTTGGCCAGATCCTGGGATATTTCTGGTTTGAATCACGTAGTAATGTGCTACCACACTGAAACAGTCAATTAAATCTGGTTTCCATCAATATTTTAGAGGATAACGCAAGTTAGGTCTGGGATATGTCTGGGATTTGCCCTCATCAGGCTCGTACTTTCGCGTTTTTCACACACATGTCGGCCAGATCCTGGGTTTTTCTGGTTTGGATCACGTAGTAATGTGATACCACACTGAAGCAGACCATTAAACCTGGTTTCAATTATTATTTTAGAGGATAACACATGTTAGGTCTAGGTTAGTTCTGGGATTTGCCCTCATCAGGGTCATACTTTCGCAGTTTTAACATACATGTTGTCCTGATCGATTGTTTTTTCTGCTTTAGATAACGTAGCAAATTGGTACCACACTGAAACAGTCAATTAAACCTTGTTTCGATCAATATTTTAGGGAATAACTCATGTTAGGTCTAGGTTAGGTCTGGGATTTGCTCTCATCAGGCTCGTACTTTCGCATTCTCCACATACATGTTGGCCAGATCCTGGTTTTTTTCTGGTTTGGATCACGCAGTAATGTGGTACCACACTGAAACAGTCCACTAAGCCTGGTTTCGATCAATATTTTAGAGAATAACGCATGTTAGGTCTGGGATTTGCTCTCATCAGGTTCATACTTTCGCAGTTTTGACATACATGTTGACCTGATCGAGGGTTTTTTCTGCTTTGGATCACGTAGTAAAGTGGTACCACACTAAAACAGTCAATTAAACCTGGTTGCGATTAATATTTTAGAGGATATCGCCGTTATGTCTCGGTTAGGTCTGGGATTTGCCCTCATCTGGCTCGTACTTTCGCATTTTTCGCGTACTTGTTGGCAGGATCCTGGGCTTTACTGGTTTGGATCACGTAGTAAGGCGGTACCACACGGAAACAGTCAATGAAACCTCGTTGCGATTAATATTTTAGAGGATAACGCCGGTTATATCTGGGTTAGGTCAGGTATTTGCTCTCATCTGGCTCGTACCTTCGCATTTTTCGCGTACTTGTTGGCAGGATCCTGGGCTTTACTGGTTTGGATCACGTAGTAAGGCGGTACCACACGGAAACAGTCAATGAAACCTCGTTGCGATTAATATTTTAGAGGATAACGCCGGTTATATCTGGGTTAGGTCTGGTATTTGCTCTCATCTGGCTCGTACTTTCGCATTTTTCGCATACCTGTTGGCCAGATCCTGGCGTTTCTCTGGCTTGGCCCTCGTAGTAATGTGGTTCCACACCGAAACAGTCAATTACACCTGGTTGCGATTAAAATAATAGAGGATAACGCCGGTTATGTCTCGGTTATGGCTGGGATTTGCCCTCATCTGGCTCGTACCTTCGCATTTTTCGCGTACTTGTTGGCAGGATCCTGGGTTTTTTCTGTCTTGGATACCGTAGTAATGTGATTCCACACCGAAACAGTCAATTAAGCCTGGTTGCGATTAATATTTTAGAGGATAACGCCGATTATGTCTCGGTTAGGTCTGGGATTTGCCCTCATCTGGCTCGTACCTTCGCATTTTTCGCGTACTTGTTGGCAGGATCCTGGGCTTTACTGGATTGGATCACGTAGTAAGGCGGTACCACACGGAAACAGTCAATGAAACCTCGTTGCGATTAATATTTTAGAGGATAACGCCGGTTATATCTAGGTTAGGTCTGGGATTTGCTCTCATCAGGCTCGTACTTTCGCATTCTCCACATACATGTTGGCCAGATCCTGGTTTTTTTCTGGTTTGGATCACGCAGTAATGTGGTACCACACTGAAACAGTCCACTAAGCCTGGTTTCGATCAATATTTTAGAGAATAACGCATGTTAGGTCTGGGATTTGCTCTCATCAGGTTCATACTTTCGCAGTTTTGACATACATGTTGACCTGATCGAGGGTTTTTTCTGCTTTGGATCACGTAGTAATGTGGTACCACACTAAAACAGTCAATTAAACCTGGTTGCGATTAATATTTTAGAGGATATCGCCGTTATGTCTCGGTTAGGTCTGGGATTTGCCCTCATCTGGCTCGTACCTTCGCATTTTTCGCATACATGTTGGCCAGATCCTGGTTTTTTTCTGGCTTGGAACCCGTAGTAATGTGGATCCACACCGAAGCAGTCAATTACACAAGGTTGCGATTAATATTTTAGAGGATAACGCCGGTTATGTCTGGGTTAGGTCTGGTATTTGCCCTCATCTGGCTCGTACTTTCGCATTTTACGCATACATGTTGGCCAGATCCTGGTTTTTTTCTGGCATGGATCCCGTAGTAATGTGGTTCCACACCGAAGCAGTCAATTACACAAGGTTGCGATTAATATTTTAGAGGATAACGCCGGTTATGCCTCGGTTAGGTCTGGGATTTGCCCTTATCTGGCTCGTACTTTCGCATTTTTCGCATACTTGTTGGCCAGATCCAGGGCTTCTTCTGGACTGGATCATGTAGTATTGCGGTACCACACCGAAACAGTCAATTAAACCTGGTGGCGATTAATATTTTAGAGGATAACGCCGGCTATGCCTCGGTTAGGTCCTGGATTTGCCCTAATCTGGCTCGTACTTTCGCATTTTACGTATACTTGTTGGCCAGATCCTGGGATATTTCTGGTTTGGATCCCGTAGAAATGTGGTTCCACACCGAAGCAGTCAATTACACCTGCTTGCGATTAAAATATTAGAGGGTAACGCCGGTTGTGTCTCGGTTAGCTCTGGGATTTGCCCTCATCTGGCTCGTACGTTCGCATTTTTCGCATACTTGTTGCCAAGATCCTGTGTTTTTTTTGGATTGGATCCCGTAGTATTGTGGTTCCACACCGAAACAGTCGATTAAACCTGGTTGCGATTAATATTTTAGAGGGGAACGCCGGTTATGTCTCGGTTAGGTCTGGGATTTCCCATCATCTGGCTCGTACTTTCGCATTTTTCGCATACTTGTTGGCCAGATCCAGGGCTTCTTCTGGACTGGATCATGTAGTATTGCGGTACCACACCGAAACAGTCAATTAAGCCTGGTTGCGATTAATATTTTAGAGGATAACGCCGATTATGTCTCGGTTAGGTCTGGGATTTGCCCTCATCTGGCTCGTACCTTCGCATTTTTCGCGTACTTGTTGGCAGGATCCTGGGCTTTACTGGTTTGGATCACGTAGTAAGGCGGTACCACACGGAAACAGTCAATGAAACCTCGTTGCGATTAATATTTTAGAGGATAACGCCGGTTATATCTGGGTTAGGTCTGGTATTTGCTCTCATCTGGCTCGTACTTTCGCATTTTTCGCATACCTGTTGGCCAGATCCTGGCGTTTCTCTGGCTTGGCCCTCGTAGTAATGTGGTTCCACACCGAAACAATCAATTACACCTGGTTGCGATTAAAATAATAGAGGATAACGCCGGTTATGTCTCGGTTATGTCTGGGATTTGCCCTCATCTGGCTCGTACCTTCGCATTTTTCGCGTACTTGTTGGCAGGATCCTGGGTTTTTTCTGTCTTGGATACCGTAGTAATGTGATTCCACACCGAAGCAGTCAATTACACCTGCTTGCGATTAAAATATTAGAGGGTAACGCCGGTTGTGTCTCGGTTAGCTCTGGGATTTGCCCTCATCTGGCTCGTACGTTCGCATTTTTCGCATACTTGTTGCCAAGATCCTGTGTTTTTTTTGGATTGGATCCCGTAGTATTGTGGTTCCACACCGAAACAGTCGATTAAACCTGGTTGCGATTAATATTTTAGAGGGGAACGCCGGTTATGTCTCGGTTAGGTCTGGGATTTCCCATCATCTGGCTCGTACTTTCGCATTTTTCGCATACTTGTTGGCCAGATCCTGGGATATTTCTGCATTGGATCACGTGGTAATGCGGTACCACACCGAAACAGTCAATTAAACCTGGTTGCGACTAATATTTTAGAGGATAACGCCGGTTATGTCTCGGTTATGTCTGGGGTTTGCCCACATCTGGATCGTACTTTCGCACTTTTCGCATACTTGTAGGCCAGATCCAGGGCTTTTTCTGGTTTGGATCACGTAGTAATGCGGTACCACACCGAAACAGTAAATTAAACCTGCTTGCGAATAATATTTTGGAGGATAACGCTGGTTATGTCTGGGGTAATTCTGGTATTTGCAATCATCTGGCTCATACTTTCGGGTTTTTCGCATACTTATTGGCCAGATCCTCGCCTTTTTCTGGTTTGGATCCCGTAGAAATGTGGTTCCACACCGAAACAGTCAATTAAACCCGGTTGCGATTAATATTTTAGGGGATAACGCATGGTTATGTCTGGGGTAGTTCTGGTATTTGCAATCATCTGGCACATGCTTTCGGGTTTTTCGCATACTTGTTGGCCAGATCCAGGGCTTTTTCTGGATTGGATCATGTAGTATTGCGGTACCACACCGAAACAGTCAATTAAACCTGGTGGCGATTAATATTTTAGAGGATAACGCCGGTTTTGTCTCGGTTAGGTCTGGGATTTGCCCTCATCTGGCTCGTATTTACGCGTTTTTCCCATACCTGTTGGTCAGATCCTCGCCATTTTCTGGCTTGGATGACGTAGTAATGCGGTACCACGCCGAAACAGTCAACCAAACTTGTTTGCGCTTAATATTTTAGAGGATAACGCCGGTTATGTCTCGGTTTGGACTGGGATTTGCCCTCATCTGGCTCGTACTTTCGCATTTTTTGCATACTTGTTGGCCAGATCCAGGGCTTTTTCTGGTTTGGATCACGTAGTAATGCGGCACCACACCGAAATTTTCAATTAAACCTGGATGCGATTAATATTTTAGAGGATAACGCCGGTTATGTCTGGGTTAGGTCTGGTATTTGCCCTTATCTGGCTCATACTTTCGCGTTTTTCGCATACCTGTTGGCCAGATCCAGGGCTTTTTCTGGTTTGGATCACGTAGTATTGCGTTACCACACCGAAACAGTCAATTAAACCTTGTTGCGATTAATTTTTTAGAGGATAACGCCGGTTATGTCACGGTTAGGTCTGGGATTTGCCCTCATCTGGCTCGTACTTTCGCATTTTTTGCATACTTGTTGGCCAGATCCAGGGCTTTTTCTGGTTTGGATCACGTAGTATTGCGTTACCACACCGAAACAGTCAATTAAACCTTGTTGCGATTAATATTTTAGAGGACAACGCCGGTTATGTCTGGGATTTGCCCTCATCTGGCTCGTACTTTCGCATTTAACGCATATTTGTTGGCCAGATCCAGGGCTATTTCTGCTTTGGATCACGTAGTATTGCGGTACCACACCGAAACAGACAGTTAAACCTGGTTGCGATTTGTATTTTCGAGGATAACGCCGCTTATGTCTGAGTTAGTTCTGGTATTTGCAATCATCTGGCTCATACTTTCGGATTTTTCGCTTACTTGTTGGCCAGATCCTAGCCTTTTTCTGGTTTGGATCACGTAGTAATGCGGTGCCACACCGAAACAGTCAATTAAACCTGTTTGCGCTTAATATTTTAGAGGATAACGCCGGTTATGTCTCGGTTAGGTCTGGGATTTGCCCTCATCAGGCTCGTACTTTCGCGTTTTTCGCATACTTGTTGGCCAAATCCTGGGGCTTTTTCTGGTTTGGATCCCATAGTAATGTGAAAACACACCGAAATAGTCAATAAAAGCTGTTTCCGATTACTATTTTAGAGGATAACGCTGGTTATGTCTGGGTTAGTTCTGGTATTAGCCCTCATCTGGCTCGTACTTTCGCATTTTTCTCATACTTGTTGGCCAGATCCAGGGCTTTTTCTGGTTTAGATCACGTAGTATTGCGTTACCACACCGAAACAGTCAATTAAACCTTGTTGCGATTCATATTTTAGAGGATAACGCCGGTTATGTCTCGGTTAGGTCTGGGATTTGCCCTCATCTCTCTCGTACTTTCGCGTTTTTCGCATACTTGTTGGCCAGATCCAGGGCTTTTTCTGGTTTGGATCACGTAGTATTGCGTTACCACACCGAAACAGTCAATTAAACCTTATTGCGATTAATATTTTCGAGGATAACGCCGGTTATATCTCGGTTAGGTCTGGGATTTGCCCTTATCGGGCTCGTGCTTTCGCATTTTACGCATACTTGTTGGCCAAATCCTGGGATATTTCTGGTTTGGATCACGAAGTAATGTGGTTCCACACCGAAACAGTCAATTAAACCTGGTTGCGATTAATATTTTAGAGGATAACGCCGGTTATGTCTCGGTTAGGTCTGGGATTTACCCTCATCTGGCTCGTACTTTCGCATCTTTCGCATATTTGTTGGCCAGATCCAGGGCTATTTCTGGATTGGATCACGTAGTATTGCGGTACCACACCGAAACAGACAGTTAAACCTGGTTGCGATTAATATTTTCGAGGATAACGCCGCTTATGTCTGGGGTAGTTCTGGTATTTGCAATCATCTGGCTCATACTTTCACGTTTTTCGCATTCTTGTTGGCCAGATCCTCGCCTTTTTCTGATTTGGATCACGTAGTAATGCGGTACCACACCGAAACTGTCAATTAAACCTGTTTGCGCTTAATATTTTAGAGGATAACGCCGGTTATGTCACGGTTAGGTCTGGGATTTGCCCTCATCTGGCTCGTACTTTCGCCTTTTTCGCATACCCGTTGGCCACATCCTGGGTTTTTTCTGGCTTGGATCCCGTAGTAATGTGGTTCCACACCGAAACAGTCAATTAAACCTGGTTGCGATTAATATTTTAGAGGAGAACGCCGGTGATGTCTCGGTTAGTTCTGGGATTTGGCCTCATCTAACTCGTACATTCGCATTTTTCGCATACTTGTTGGCCAGATCCTGGCCTTTTCCTGGTTTGGATCACGTAGTAATGCGGTTCCACACCGAAACAGTCAATTAAACCTGGTTGCGATTAATATTTTAGAGGATAACGCCTGTTATGTCTCAGTTAGGTCTGGAATTTGCCCTCATCTGGCTCGTACTTACGCATTTTTCGCATTCTGGTTGGCCAGATCCTGGGATATTTCTGGTTTGGATCACGTAGTAATGCGGTACCACACAGAAACAGTCAATTAAACCTGGTTGCGATTAATATTTTAGAGGATAACGCCGGTTGTGTGTCGGTTAGGTCTGGGATTTGCCCTCATCCGGCTCATACTTTCGCGTTTTTCGCATACCTGTTGGCCAGATCCAGGGCTATTTCTGGTTTGGATCACGTAGTATTGCGGTACCACACCGAAACAGACAGTAAAACCTGGTTGGGATTAATATTTTCAAGGATAACGCCGCTTATGCGTGGGTTAGTTCTGGGATTTGCCCTCATCTGGCTCGTTCTTTCACGTTTTTCGCATACTTGCTGGCCAGATCCGGGGTTTTTTCTGTTTTGGATCCCGTTGAAATGTGGTTCCACACCGAAACAGTCAATTAAACCTGTTTGCGCTTAATATTTTAGAGGATAACGCCGGTTATGTCTCGGTTAGGTCTGGGATTTACCCTCATCTGGCTCGTACTTTCGCATTTTTCGCATATTTGTTGGCCAGATCCAGGACTATTTCTGGTTTGGATCACGTAGTATTGCGGTACCACACCGAAACAGACAGTTAAACCTGGTTGCGATTATTATTTTCGAGGATAACGCCGCTTATGTCTGGGTTAGGTCTGGGATTTGCCCTCATCTGGCTCGTACTTTCGCGTTTTTCGCATACCCGTTGGCCACATCCTGGGTTTTTTCTGGTTTGGATCCCGTAGTAATGTGGTTCCACACCGAAACAGTCAATTAAACCTGGTTGCGATTAATATTTTAGAGGAGAACGCCGGTGATGTCTCGGTTAGTTCTGGGATTTGGCCTCATCTGGCTCGTACATTCGCATTTTTCGCATACTTGTTAGCCAGATCCTGGCCTTTTCCTGGTTTGGATCACGTAGTATTGCGGTTCCACACCGAAACAGTCAATTAAACCTGGTTGCGATTAATATTTTAGAGGATAACGCCGGTTATGTCTCGGTTAGGTCTGGGATTTGCCCTCATCTGGCTCGTACTTTCGCATTTTTCGCATACTTGTTGGCCAGATCCAGGGCTTTTTCTGGTTTGGATCACGTAGTATTGCGTTACCACACCGAAACAGTCAATTAAACCTTGTTGCGAATAATATTTTAGAGGATAACGCCGGTTATGTCTCGGTTAGGTCTGGGATTTGCCCTCATCGGGCTCGTGCTTTCGCATTTTACGCATACTTGTTGGCCAGACCCTGGGATATTTCTGGTTTGGATCACGAAGTAATGTGGTTCCACACCGAAACAGTCAATTAAACCTGGTTGCGATTAATATTTTAGAGGATAACGCCGGTTATGTCTCGGTTAGGTCTGGGATTTACCCTCATCTGGCTCGTACTTTCGCATTTTTCGCATACTTGTTGGCCAGATCCAGGGCTATTTCTGGTTTGGATCACGTAGTATTGCGGCATCACACCGAAACAGACAGTTAAACCTGGTTGCGATTAATATTTTCGAGGATAAAGCCGCTTATGTCTGGGTTAGTTCTGGTATTTGCAATCATCTGGCTCATACCTTCGCGTTTTTCGCATTCTTGTTGGCCAGATCCTCACCTTTTTCTGATTTGCATCACGTAGTAATGCGGTCCCACACCGAAACAGTCAATTAAACCTGTTTGCGCTTAATATTTTAGAGGATAACGCCGGTTATGTCTCGGTTAGGTTTGGGATTTGCCCTCATCCGGCTCGTACTTTCGCGTTTTTCGCATACCTGTTGGCCAAATCCTGGGTTTTCCCAGGCTTGGATCCCGTAGTAATGAGGTTCCACACCGGAACAGTCAATTACACCCGGTTGCGATAAATATTTTATAGGATAACGCTGGTTATGTCTTGGTTAGGTATGGGATATGCCCTCATCTGGCTTGTACTTTCGCATTTTTCGCATACTAGTTGGTCAGATCCAGGGCTATTTCTAGTTTGGATCACGTAGTAATGCGATACCACGCCGAAACAGTCAATAAAACCTGGTTGTGATTAATAGTTTAGAGGATAACGCCGGATATGTCTCGGTTAGTTCTGGGATTTGCCCTCATCTGGCTCGTTCTTTCACGTTTTTCGCATACTTGCTGGCCAGATCCGGGGTTTTTTCTGTTATGGATCCCGTTGAAATGTGGTTCCACACCGAAACAGTCAATTAAGCCCTGTTGCGATTAATATTTTAGAGGAGAACGCCGGTTATGTCTCGGTTAGGTCTGGGATTTGCCCTCATCTGGCTCGTACTTACGCTTTTTTCGCATTGTGGTTGGCCAGATCCTGGGATATTTCTGGTTTGGATAACGTAGTATTGCGGTACCACACCGAAACAGACAGTTAAACCTGGTTGCGATTATTATTTTCGAGGATAACGCCGCTCATGTCTGGTTTAGGTCTGGGATTTGCCCTCATCCGGCTCGTACTTTCGCGTTTTTCGCATACCTGTTGGCCAAATCCTGGGTTTTTTCTGGCTTGGATCCCGTAGTATTGAGGTTTCACACCGGAACAGTCAATTACACCCGGTTGCGATTAATATTTTAGAGGATAACGCTGGTTATGTCTTGGTTAGTTCTGGTATTTGCAATCATCTGGCTCGTACCTTCGCATTCTTCGCATCCTTGTTGGCAAGATCCTGGCCTTTTTCTGGTTTGGATCACGTAGTAATGCGGTTCCACACCGAAACAGTCAATTAAACCTGGTTGCGATTAATATTTCAGAGGCTAACGCCGGTTGTGTCTCGGTTAGGTCTGTGATTTGCCATCATCTTGCTCGTACTTTCGCGTTTTTCGCATACTTGTTGGCCAAATCCTGGGGTTTTTTCTGGTTTGGATCTCGTAGTAATGTGGTACCACACTGAAACAGTCAATAAAAGCTGGTTCCGATTAGTATTTTAGAGGATAACGCTGGTTATGGCTGGGCTAGTTCTGGTATTTGCAATCATCTGGCTCGTACCTTCGCATTTTTCGCATTCTTGTTGCAAGATCCTGGGTCTTTTCTGGTTTGGATCCCGTAGTAATGTGGTTCCACTCCGAAACAGTCAATCAAACCTGGTTGCGATTAATATTTTAGAGGATAACGCCGGTTATGTCTGGGTTAGTTCTGGGATTTGCCCTCATCTGGCTCGTACCTTCGCATTTTTCGCGTACTTGTTGGCAGGATCCTGGGCTTTACAGGTTTGGATCACGTAGTAAGGCGGTACCACACGGAAACAGTCAATGAAACCTCGTCGCGATTAATATTTTAGAGGATACCGCTGGTTATGTCTGGGTTAGTTCTGGTATTTGCAATCATCTGGCTCATACTTTCGCAATTTTCGCATACGTGTTGGCCAGATCCTGGGTTTTTTCTGGCTTGGATCCCGTAGTAATGTGGTTCCACACCGAAACAGTCAATTACACCTGGTTGCGATTAATATTTTAGAGGATAACGCTGGTTATGTCTGGGTTAGTTCTGGTATTTGCAATCATCTGGCGCATACTTTCGCGTTTTTCGCACACTTGTTGGCCACATCCTCGCCTTTTTCTGGTTCGGATCACGTAGTAATGTGGTACCACACAGAAACAGACAGTTAAACCTGGTTGCCATTAATATTTTAGAGGATAACGCCGTTATGTCTCGGTTAGGTCTGGGATTTGTCCTCATCTGGCTCGTACCTTCGCATTTTTCCCATACTTGTTGGAAGGATCCTGGGATTTTTCTGGTTTGGATCACGTAGTAATGCGGTACCACACCGAAACAGTCAATTAAACCTGGTTGCGATTAATATTTTGGAGGATAACGCTGGTTATGTCTGGGGTAGTTCTGGTATTTGCAATCATCTGGCTCATGCTTTCGGGTTTTTCTCATACTTGTGGGCCAGATCCAGGGGTTTTTCTGGATTGGATCATGTAGTATTGCGGTACCACACCTAAACAGTCAATTAAACCTTGTGGCGATTAATATTTTAGAGGATAACGCCGGTTATGTCTCGGTAAGGTCTGGGATTTGCCCTCATCTGGCTCGTATTTACGCGTTTTTCCCATTCCTGTTGGTCAGATCCTCGCCTTTTTCTGGCTTGGATGACGTAGTAATGCGGTACCACGCCGAAACAGTCAACCAAACTTGTTTGCGCTTAATATTTTAGAGGATAACGCCGGTTATGTCTCGGTTAGGTCTGGGATTTGCCCTCATCTGGCTCATACTTTCGCGTTTTTCGCATACTTGTTGGCCATGTCCTCGCCTTTTTCTGATTTGGATCACGTAGTAATGCGGTACCACACCGAAACAGTCAACTAAACCTGGTTGCGATTAATATTTTAGAGGACAACGCCGGTTATGTTTGGGATTTGCCCTCATCTGGCTCGTACTTACGCTTTTTTCGCATTCTGGTTGGCCAGATCCTGGGATATTTCTGGTTTGGATCACGTAGTATTGCGGTACCACACCGAAACAGACAGTTAAACCTGGTTGCGATTATTATTTTCGAGGATAACGCCGCTCATGTCTGGGTTAGGTCTGGGATTTACCCTCATCTGGCTCGTTCTTTCGCATCTTTCGCATATATGTTGGCCAGATCCAGGGCTATTTCTGGATTGGATCACGTAGTATTGCGGCACCACACCGAAACAGACAGTTAAACCTGGTTGCGATTAATATTTTAGAGGATAACGCTGGTTATGTCTGGGTTAGTTCTGGTATTTGCAATCATCTGGCTCGTACCTTCGCAATTTTCGCATTTTTGTTGGCCAGATCCAGGGCTATTTCTGGTTTGGATCACGTAGTAATGCGATACCACGCCGAAACAGTCAATAGAACCTGGTTGTGATTAATATTATAGAGGTTAACGCCGGTTATGTCTCGGTTAGTTCTGGGATTTGCCCTCATCTGGCTCGTACTTTCGCATTTTTCGCATACTTGTTGGCCAGATCCTGGGTTTTTTCAGGCTTGGATCCCGAAGTAATGTGGTTCCACACCGAAACAGTCAATTAAACCTGGTTGCGATTAATATTTTAGAGGATAACGCCTGTTATGTCTCAGTTAGGTCTGGAATTTGCCCTCATCTGGCTCGTACTTTCGCATTTTTCGCATACTTGTTGGCCAGATCCAGGCCTTATTCTGGTTTGGATCACGAAGTAATGCGGTACCATACAGAAACAGTCAATCAATCCTGGTTGCGATTAATATTTTAGAGGATAACGCCGGTTTTGTCTCGGTTAGGTCTGGGATTTACCCTCATCTGGCTCGTACTTTCGCATTTTTCGCATACTTGTTGGCCAGATCCAGGGCTATTTCTGGTTTGGATCACGTAGTATTGCGGCATCACACCGAAACAGACAGTTAAACCTGGTTGCGATTAATATTTTCGAGGATAAAGCCGCTTATGTCTGGGTTAGTTCTGGTATTTGCAATCATCTGGCTCGTACCTTCGCGTTTTTCGCATTCTTGTTGGCCAGATCCTCACCTTTTTCTGATTTGCATCACGTAGTAATGCGGTCCCACACCGAAACAGTCAATTAAACCTGTTTGCGCTTAATATTTTAGAGGATAACGCCGGTTATGTCTCGGTTAGGTTTGGGATTTGCCCTCATCCGGCTCGTACTTTCGCCTTTTTCGCATACCTGTTGGCCAAATCCTGGGTTTTCCCAGGCTTGGATCCCGTAGTAATGAGGTTCCACACCGGAACAGTCAATTACACCCGGTTGCGATAAATATTTTATAGGATAACGCTGGTTATGTCTTGGTTAGGTATGGGATATGCCCTCATCTGGCTTGTACTTTCGCATTTTTCGCATACTAGTTGGTCAGATCCAGGGCTATTTCTAGTTTGGATCACGTAGTAATGCGATACCACGCCGAAACAGTCAATAAAACTTGGTTGTGATTAATAGTTTAGAGGATAACGCCGGATATGTCTCGGTTAGTTCTGGGATTTGCCCTCATCTGGCTCGTTCTTTCACGTTTTTCGCATACTTGCTGGCCAGATCCGGGGTTTTTTCTGTTATGGATCCCGTTGAAATGTGGTTCCACACCGAAACAGTCAATTAAGCCCTGTTGCGATTAATATTTTAGAGGAGAACGCCGGTTATGTCTCGGTTAGGTCTGGGATTTGCCCTCATCTGGCTCGTACTTACGCTTTTTTCGCATTGTGGTTGGCCAGATCCTGGGATATTTCTGGTTTGGATAACGTAGTATTGCGGTACCACACCGAAACAGTCAATTAAACCTGGTTGCGATTAATATTTCAGAGGCTAACGCCGCTCATGTCTGGGTTAGGTCTGGGATTTGCCCTCATCCGGCTCGTACTTTCGCGTTTTTCGCATACTTGTTGGCCAAATCCTGGGGTTTTTTCTGGTTTGGATCTCGTAGTAATGTGGTACCACACTGAAACAGTCAATAAAAGCTGGTTCCGATTAGTATTTTAGAGGATAACGCTGGTTATGGCTGGGCTAGTTCTGGTATTTGCAATCATCTGGCTCGTACCTTCGCATTTTTCGCATTCTTGTTGCAAGATCCTGGGTTTTTTCTGGTTTGGATCCCGTAGTAATGTGGTTCCACTCCGAAACAGTCAATCAAACCTGGTTGCGATTAATATTTTAGAGGATAACGCCGGTTATGTCTGGGTTAGTTCTGGGATTTGCCCTCATCTGGCTCGTACCTTCGCATTTTTCGCGTACTTGTTGGCAGGATCCTGGGCTTTACAGGTTTGGATCACGTAGTAAGGCGGTACCACACGGAAACAGTCAATGAAACCTCGTCGCGATTAATATTTTAGAGGATACCGCTGGTTATGTCTGGGTTAGTTCTGGTATTTGCAATCATCTGGCTCATACTTTCGCAATTTTCGCATACGTGTTGGCCAGATCCTGGGTTTTTCCTGGCTTGGATCCCGTAGTAATGTGGTTCCACACCGAAACAGTCAATTACACCTGGTTGCGATTAATATTTTAGAGGATAACGCTGGTTATGTCTGGGTTAGTTCTGGTATTTGCAATCATCTGGCGCATACTTTCGCGTTTTTCGCACACTTGTTGGCCACATCCTCGCCTTTTTCTGGTTCGGATCACGTAGTAATGTGGTACCACACAGAAACAGACAGTTAAACCTGGTTGCCATTAATATTTTAGAGGATAACGCCGTTATGTCTCGGTTAGGTCTGGGATTTGCCCTCATCTGGCTCGTACCTTCGCATTTTTCCCATACTTGTTGGAAGGATCCTGGGATTTTTCTGGTTTGGATCACGTAGTAATGCGGTACCAAACCGAAACAGTCAATTAAACCTGGTTGCGATTAATATTTTAGAGGATAACGCCGGTTATGTCTGGGTTAGGTCTGGGATTTGCCCTCATCTGGCTCGTACTTTCGCATTTTTCGCATACTTATTGGCCAGATCCTGGCCATTTTCTGACTTGGCCCACGTAGTAATGCTGTACCAGACTGAAACAGTCAATAAAAGCTGGTCCAGATTAGTAGTTTAGATGATAACGCTGGTTATGTCTGGGTTAGTTCGGGTATTTGCAGCCATCTGGCTCATACTTTCGCGTTTTTTGCATACTTGTTGGGCAGATCTTGGGTTTTTCCTGGCTTGGATCCCGTAGTAATGTGGGTTCACAACAAAGCAGACACTAAAAGCTGGTTCCGATTTATATTTTAGAGGAGAACGCCGGTTATGCCTGGGTAAGGTCTGGGATTTGCCCTCATCTGGCTCGTATTTACGCGTTTTTCCCATTCCTGTTGGTCAGATCCTCGCCTTTTTCTGGCTTGGATGACGTAGTAATGCGGTACCACGCCGAAACAGTCAACCAAACTTGTTTGCGCTTAATATTTTAGAGGATAACGCCGGTTATGTCTCGGTTAGGTCTGGGATTTGCCCTCATCTGGCTCATACTTTCGCGTTTTTCACATACTTGTTGGCCATGTCCTCGCCTTTTTCTGATTTGGATCACGTAGTAATGCGGTACCACACCGAAACAGTCAACTAAACCTGGTTGCGATTAATATTTTAGAGGACAACGCCGGTTATGTCTGGGATTTGCCCTCATCTGGCTCGTACTTACGCTTTTTTCGCATTCTGGTTGGCCAGATCCTGGGATATTTCTGGTTTGGATCACGTAGTATTGCGGTACCACACCGAAACAGACAGTTAAACCTGGTTGCGATTATTATTTTCGAGGATAACGCCGCCCATGTCTGGGTTAGGTCTGGGATTTGCCTTCATCCGGCTCGTACTTTCGCGTTTTTCGCATACCTGTTGGCCAAATCCTGGGTTTTTTCTGGCTTGGATCCCGTAGTATTGAGGTCTCACACCGGAACAGTCAATTACACCCGGTTGCGATTAATATTTTAGAGGATAACGCTGGTTATGTCTTGGTTAGTTCTGGTATTTGCAATCATCTGGCTCGTACCTTCACATTCTTCGCATCCTTGTTGGCAAGATCCTGGCCTTTTTCTGGTTTGGATCACGTAGTAATGCGGTTCCACACCGAAACAGTCAATTAAACCTGGTTGCGATTAATATTTTAGAGGCTAACGCCGGTTGTGTCTCGGTTAGGTCTGTGATTTGCCATCATCTTGCTCGTACTTTCGCGTTTTTCGCATACTTGTTGGCCAAATCCTGGGGATTTTTCTGGTTTGGATCTCGTAGTAATGTGGTACCACACTGAAACAGTCAATAAAAGCTGGTTCCGATTAGTATTTTAGAGGATAACGCTGGTTATGGCTGGGTTAGTTCTGGTATTTTCAATCATCTGGCTCGTACCTTCGCATTTTTCGCATTCTTGTTGCAAGATCCTGGGTTTTTTCTGGTTTGGATCCCGTAGTAATGTGGTTCCACACCGACACAGTCAATCAAACCTGGTTGCGATTAATATTTTAGAGGATAACGCCGGTTATGTCTGGGTTAGTTCTGGGATTTGCCCTCATCTGGCTCGTACCTTCGCATTTTTCGCGTACTTGTTGGCAGGATCCTGGGCTTTACAGGTTTGGATCACGTAGTAAGGCGGTACCACACGGAAACAGTCAATGAAACCTCGTCGCGATTAATATTTTAGAGGATACCGCTGGTTATGTCTGGGTTAGTTCTGGTACTTCCAATCATCTGGCTCATACTTTCGCGTTTTTCGCACACTTGTTGGCCACATCCTCGCCTTTTTCTGATTCGGATCACGTAGTAATGTGGTACCACACAGAAACAGACAGTTAAACCTGGTTGCCATTAATATTTTAGAGGATAACGCCGTTATGTCTCGGTTAGGTCTGGGATTTGCCCTCATCTGGCTCGTACCTTCGCATTTTTCCCATACTTGTTGGCAGGATCCTGGGATTTTTCTGGTTTGGATCACGTGGTAATGCGGTACCAAACCGAAACAGTCAATTAAACCTGGTTGCGATTAATATTTTAGAGGATAACGCCGGTTATGTCTGGGTTAGGTCTGGGATTTGCCCTCATCTGGCTCGTACTTTCGCATTTTTCGCATACTTATTGGCCAGATCCTGGCCATTTTCAGACTTGGCCCACGTAGTAATGCTGTACCAGACTGAAACAGTCAATAAAAGCTGGTCCAGATTAGTAGTTTAGATGATAACGCTGGTTATGTCTGGGTTAGTTCGGGTATTTGCAGCCATCTGGCTCATACTTTCGAGTTTTTTGCATACTTGTTGGGCAGATCTTGGGTTTTTCCTGGCTTGGATCCCGTAGTAATGTGGGTTCACAACAAAGCAGACACTAAAAGCTGGTTCCGATTTATATTTTAGAGGAGAACGCCGGTTATGCCTGGGTAAGGTCTGGTATTTGCCATCATCTAGCTCATACTTCCGCATTTTTCGCATACTTGTTGATCAGATCCTGGCCTTTTTCTGGTTTGGATCACGCAGTAATGCGGTACCACACCGAAACAGTCAATTAAACCTGGTTGCGATTAATATTTTGGAGGATAACGCTGGTTACGTCTGGGGTAGTTCTGGTATTTGCAATCATCTGGCTCATGCTTTCGGGTTTTTCTCATACTTGTGGGCCAGATCCAGGGGTTTTTCTGGATTGGATCATGTAGTATTGCGGTACCACACCTAAACAGTCAATTAAACCTTGTGGCGATTAATATTTTAGAGGATAACGCCGGTTATGTCTCGGTTAGGTCTGGGATTTGCCCTCATCTGGCTCGTATTTACGCGTTTTTCCCATTCCTGTTGGTCAGATCCTCGCCTTTTTCTGGCTTGGATGACGTAGTAATGCGGTACCACGCCGCAACAGTCAACCAAACTTGTTTGCGCTTAATATTTTAGAGGATAACGCCGGTTATGTCTCGGTTAGTTCTGGGATTTGCCCTCATCTGGCTCATACTTTCGCGTTTTTCGCATACTTGTTGGCCATGTCCTCGCCTTTTTCTGATTTGGATCACGTAGTAATGCGGTACCACACCGAAACAGTCAACTAAACCTGGTTGCGATTAATATTTTAGAGGACAACGCCGGTTATGTCTGGGATTTGCCCTCATCTGGCTCGTACTTTCGCATTTAACGCATATTTGTTGGCCAGATCCTGAGATATTTCTGGTATGGATCACGTAGTAATGCGGTACCACACCGAAATTGTCAATTAATCCTGGTTGCGATTAATATTTTAGAAGATAACGCCGGTTATGTCTGGGTTAGGTCTGGTATTTGCCCTCATCTGGCTCATACTTTCGGGTTTTTCGCTTACATGTTGGCCAGATCCTCGCCTTTTTCTGGTTTGGATCGCGTAGTAATGCGGTACCACATCGAAACAGTCAATTAAACCTGTTTGCGCTTAATATTTTAGAGGATAACGCCGGTTATGTCTGGGTTAGTTCTGGTATTTGCCCTCATCTGGCTCGTACTTTCGCATTTTTCGCATACTTGTTGGCCAGATCCAGGGCTTTTTCTGGTTTAGATCACGTAGTATTGCGTTACCACACCGAAACAGTCAATTAAACCTTGTTGCGATTAATATTTTAGAGGATTACGCCGGTTATGTCTGGGTTAGGTCTGGTATTTGCCCTCATCTGGCTCATACTTTCGCGTTTTTCGCATACTTGTTGGCCAGATCCAGGGCTTTTTCTGGTTTGGATCACGTAGTATTGCGTTACCACACCGAAACAGTCAATTAAACCTTGTTGCGATTAATATTTTAGAGGACACCGCCGGTTATGTCTGGGATTTGCCCTCATCTGGTTCGTACTTTCGCATTTAACGCATATTTGTTGGCCAGATCCTGAGATATTTCTGGTATGGATCACGTAGTAATGCGGTACCACACCGAAATTGTCAATTAAACCTGGATGCGATTAATATTTTAGAAGATAACGCCGGTTATGTCTGGGATAGGACTGGTATTTGCCCTCATCTGGCTCATACTTTCGGGTTTTTCGCTTACTTGTTGGCCAGATGCTCGCCTTTTTCTGGTTTGGATCACGTAGTAATGCGGTACCACACCGAAACAGTCAATTATACCAGTTTGCGCTTAATATTTTACAGGATAACGCCGGTTGTGTCTCGGTTAGGTCTGGGATTTGCCCTCATCAGGCTCGTACTTTCGCGTTTTTCGCATACTTGTTGGCCAAATCCTGGAGGTTTTTCTGGTTTGGATCCCGTAGTAATGTGAAAACACACCGAAACAGTCAGTAAAAGCTGTTTCCGATTAGTAATTTAGAGGATAGCGCTGGTTATGTCTGGGTTAGTTCTGGTATTTGCCCTCATCTGGCTCGCACTTTCGCATCTTTCGCATATTTGTTGGCCAGATCCAGGGCTATTTCTGGATTGGATCACGTAGTATTGCGGTACCACACCGAAACAGACAGTTAAACCTGGTTGCGATTAATATTTTCGAGGATAACGCAGCTTATGTCTGGGGTAGTTCTGGTATTTGCAATCATCTGGCTCATACTTTCGCGTTTTTCGCATTCTTGTTGGCCAGATCCTCGCCTTTTTCTGATTTGGATCACGTAGTAATGCGGTACCACACCGAAACTGTCAATTAAACCTGTTTGCGCTTAATATTTTAGAGGATAACGCCGGTTATGTCACGGTTAGGTCTGGGATTTGCCCTCATCTGGCTCGTACTTTCGCGTTTTTCGCATACCCGTTGGCCACATCCTGGGTTTTTTCTGGCTTGGATCCCGTAGTAATGTGGTTCCACACCGAAACAGTCAATTAAACCTTGTTGCGATTAATATTTTAGAGGAGAACGCCGGTGATGTCTCGGTTAGTTCTGGTATTTGGCCTCATCTGGTTCGTACATTCGCATTTTTCGCATACTTGTTGGCCAGATCCTGGCCTTTTCCTGGTTTGGATCACGTAGTAATGCGGTTCCACACCGAAACAGTCAATTAAACCTGGTTGCGATTAATATTTTAGAGGATAACGCCTGTTATGTCTCAGTTAGGTCTGGAATTTGCCCTCATCTGGCTCGTACTTTCGCGTTTTTCGCATTCTTGTTGGCCAGATCCTCGCCTTTTTGTGATTTGGATCACGTAGTAATGCGGTACCACACCGAAACAGTCAATTAAACCTGTTTGCGCTTAATATTTTAGAGGATAACGCCGGTTATGTCTCGGTTTGGTCTGGGATTTGCCCTCATCCGGCTCGTACTTTCGCGTTTTTCGCATACCTGTTGGCCAAATCCTGGGTTTTTTCTGGCTTGGATCACGTAGTAATGAGGTTCCACACCGGAACAGTCAACTACACCTGGTTGCGATTAATATTTTAGAGGATAGCGCTGGTTATGTCTGGGTTAGTTCTGGTATTTGCAATCATCTGGCTCGTACCTTCGCAATTTTCGCATTCTTGTTGGCCAGATCCAGGGCTATTTCTGGTTTGGATCACGTAGTAATGCGATACCACGCCGAAACAGTCAATTAAACCTGGTTGCAATTAATATTTTAGAGGATAACGCCGGTTGTAACTCGGTTAGGTCTGGGATTTGCCCTCATCTGGCTCGTACTTTCGCATTTTTCGCATACTTGTTGGCCAAGTCCTGGGTTTTTTCTGGCTTGGATCCCGTAGTAATGTGGTTTTACACCGAAACAGTCAATTAAACCTGGTTGCGATTAATATTTTAGAGGAGAACGCCGGTTATGTCTCGGTTAGGTCTGGGATTTGCCCTCATCGGGCTCGTACTTTCGCATTTTACGCTTACTTGTTGGCCAGATCCAGGGCTATTCCTGGTTTGGATTACGTAGTAATGCGGTACCACACAGAAACAGTCAATTAAACCTGGTTGCGATTAATATTTTAGAGGATAACGCCGGTTATGTCTCCGTTAGGTCTGGGATTTGCCCTCATCTGGCTCGTACTTTCGCATTTTACGCATACTTGTTGGCCAGATCCTGGGATATTGCTGGTTTGGATCACGTAGTAATGCGGTACCGCACCGAAACAGTCAATTAAACCTGTTTGCGCTTAATATTTTAGAGGATAACGCCGGTTATGTCTCGGTTTGTTCTGGGATTTGCCCTCATCTGGCTCGTACTTTCGCGTTTTTCGCATACCTGTTGGACACATCCTGTGTTTTTTCAGGCTTGGATCCCGTAGTAATGTGGTTCCACACAGAAACAGTCAATTAAACCTGGTTGCGATTAATATTTTAGAGGAGAACGCCAGTTATGTCTCGGTTAGTTCTGGGATTTGCCCTCATCTGGCTCGTACATTCGCATTTTTCGCATACTTGTTGGCCAGATCCTGGCCTTTTTCTGGTTTGGATCACGTAGTAATGCGGTTCCACACCGAAACAGTCAATTAAACCTGTTTGCGCTTAATATTTTAGAGGAGAACGCCGGTTATGTCTCGGTTAGGTCTGGGATTTGCCCTCATCTGGCTCGTACTTTCGCGTTTTTCGCATACCTGTTGGCCAGATCCAGGGCTATTTCTGGCTTGGATCACGTAGTATTGCGGTACCACACAGAAACAGTCAATTAAACCTGGTTGCGATTAATATTTTCGAGGATAACGCCGGTTATGTCTGGGTTAGTTCTGGTATTTGCAATCATCTGGCTCATACTTTCGCGTTTTTCGCATTCTTGTTGGCCAGATCCTCGCCTTTTTCTGGTTTGGATCACGTAGTAATGCGGTACCACACCGAAACAGTCAATTAAACTTGTTTGCTCTTAATATTTTAGAGTATAACGCCGGTTATGTCTCGGTTAGGTCTGGGATTTGCCCTCATCGGGCTCGAACTTTCGCATTTTACGCATACTTGTTGGCCAGATCCTGGGATATTTCTGGTTTGGATCCCGTAGTAATGTGGTTCCACACCGAAACAGTCAATTAAACCTGGTTGCGATTAATATGATAGAGGAGAACGCCGGTTATGTCTCGGTTAGGTCAGGGATTTGCCCTCATCTGGCTCGTACTTTCGCATTTTTCGCATACTTGTTGGCCAGATCCAGGGCTTTTTCTGGATTGGATCACGTAGTATTGCGTTACCTCACCGAAACAGTCAATTAAACCGTGTTGCGATTAATATTTTAGAGGATAACGTCGGTTATGTCTCGGTTAGGTCTGGGATTTGCCCTCATCGGGCTCGTACTTTCGCATTTTACGCATACCTGTTGGCCAGATCCTGGGATATTGCTGGTTTGGATCACGTAGTAATGCGGTACCACACCGAAATTGTCAATTAAACCTTGTTGCGATTAATATTTTAGAGGATAACGCCGGTTATGTCTGGGATTTGCCCTCATCGGGCTCGTACTTTCGCATTTTACGCATACTTGTTGGCCAGATCCTGGGATATTGCTGGTTTGGATCACGTAGTAATGCGGTACCGCACCGAAACAGTCAATTAAACCTGTTTGCGGTTAATATTTTAGAGGATAACGCCGGTTATGTCTCGGTTTGTTCTGGGATTTGCCCTCATCTGGCTCGTACTTTCGCGTTTTTCGCATACCTGTTGGCCACATCCTGGGTTTTTTCTGGCTTGGATCCCGTAGTAATGTGGTTCCACACAGACACAGTCAATTCAACCTGGTTGCGAATAATATTTTAGCGGAGAACGCCAGTTATGTCTCGCTTAGTTCTGGGATTTGCCCTCATCTGGCTCGTACATTCGCATTTTTCGCATACTTGTTGGCCAGATCCTGGCCTTTTTCTGGTTTGGATCACGTAGTAATGCGGTTCCACACCGAAACAGTCAATTAAACCTGGTTGCGATTAATATTTTAGAGGATAACGCCGGTTATGTCTGGGTTAGTTCTGGTATTTGCAATCATCTGGTTCATAGCTTCGCATTTTTCGCATACTTGTTGGCCAGATCCTGGGTTTTTTCTGGCTTGGAACCCGAAGTAATGTGGTTCCACACCGGAACAGTCAATTAAACCTTGTTGCGATTAATATTTCAGAGGATAACGCCGGTTATGTCTCGGTTAGGTCTGGGATTTGCCCTCATCGGGCTCGAACTTTCGCATTTTACGCATACTTGTTGGCCAGATCCTGGGATATTTCTGGTTTGGATCCCGTAGTAATGTGGTTCCACACCGAAACAGTCAATTAAACCTGGTTGCGATTAATATGATAGAGGAGAACGCCGGTTATGTCTCGGTTAGTTCTGGGATTTGCCCTCATCTGGCTCGTACTTTCGCATTTTTCGCATACTTGTTGGCCAGATCCAGGGCTTTTTCTGGATTGGATCACGTAGTATTGCGTTACCTCACCGAAACAGTCAATTAAACCGTGTTGCGATTAATATTTTAGAGGATAACGTCGGTTATGTCTCGGTTAGGTCTGGGATTTGCCCTCATCGGGCTCGTACTTTCGCATTTTACGCATACCTGTTGGCCAGATCCTGGGATATTGCTGGTTTGGATCACGTAGTAATGCGGTACCACACCGAAATTGTCAATTAAACCTTGTTGCGATTAATATTTTAGAGGATAACGCCGGTTATGTCTGGGATTTGCCCTCATCGGGCTCGTACTTTCGCATTTTACGCATACTTGTTGGCCAGATCCTGGGATATTGCTGGTTTGGATCACGTAGTAATGCGGTACCGCACCGAAACAGTCAATTAAACCTGTTTGCGGTTAATATTTTAGAGGATAACGCCGGTTATGTCTGGGTTAGTTCTGGTATTTGCAATCATCTGGTTCATACCTTCGCATTTTTCGCATACTTGTTGGCCAGATCCTGGGTTTTTTCTGGCTTGGAACCCGAAGTAATGTGGTTCCACACCGGAACAGTCAATTAAACCTTGTTGCGATTAATATTTCAGAGGATAACGCCGGTTATGTCTCGGTTAGGTCTGGGATTTGGCCTCATCTGGCTCGTACTTTCGCATTTTTCGCATACTTGTTTACCAGATCCAGGGCTATTCCTGGTTTGGATCACGTAGTAATGCGGTACCACACCGAAATTGTCAATTAAACCTGGTTGCGATTAATATTTTAGAGGATAACGCCGGTTATGTCTGGGATTTGCCCTCATCGGGCTCGTACTTCCGCATTTTACGCATACTTGTTGCAAGATCCTGGGTTTTTTCTGGTTTGGATCCCGTTGTAATGTGGTTCCACACCGAAACAGTCAATCAAACCTGGTTGCGATTAATATTTTAGAGGATAACGCCAGTTATGTCTGGGTTAGTTCTGGTATTTGCAACTATCTGGTTCGTGCCTTCGCATTTTTCGCATTCTTGTTGGGAAGATCCTGTGTCCTTTCTGGTTGGGATCCCGTAGTAATGTGGTTCCACACCGAAACAGTCAATCAAACCTGGTTCCGATTAGTATTTTAGAGGATAACGCTGGTTATGTCTGGGTTAGTTCTGGTATTTGCAATCATCTGGCTCGTACCTTCGCATTTTTCGCATTCTTGTTGGCAAGATCCTGGGCTTCTTCTGGTTTGGATCACGTAATAATGCGGTACCACACCGAAATAGTCAATTAAACCTGGTTGCGATTAATATTTTAGAGGATAACTCCGGTTATGTCTGGGTTAGTTCTGGGATTTGCACTCATCTGGCTCGTACTTTCGCATTTTTCGCATACTTGTTGGCCAGATCCTGGGTTTTTTCTGGCTTGGAACCCGAAGTAATGTGGTTCCACACCGAAACAGTCAAATAAACCTTGTTGCGATTAATATTTTAGAGGATAACGCCGGTTATGTCTCGGTTAGGTCTGGGATTTGCCCTCATCTGTCTCGTACTTTCGCATTTTTCGCATACTTGATGGCCAGATCCAGGGCTCTTTCTGGTTTGGATTACGTAGTAATGCGGTACCACACAGAAACAGTCAATTAAACCTGGTTGCGATTAATATTTTCGGGGATAACGCCGGTTATGTCTGGGTTAGTTCTGGTATTTGCAACCATCTGGCTCATACTTTCGCGTTTTTCGCATACTTGTTGGCCAGATCCTCGCCTTTTTCTGGTTTGGATCACATAGTAATGCGGTACCACATCGAAGCTGTCAATTAAACCTGGTTGCGATTAATATTTTAGAGGATAACGCCGGTTATGTCTCCGTTAGGTCTGGGATTTGCCCTCATCTGGCTCGTACTTTCGCATTTTACGCATACTTGTTGGCCAGATCCTGGGATATTGCTGGTTTGGATCACGTAGTAATGCGGTACCGCACCGAAACAGTCAATTAAACCTGTTTGCGCTCAATATTTTAGAGGATAACGCCGGTTATGTCTCGGTTTGTTCTGGGATTTGCCCTCATCTGGCTCGTACTTTCGCGTTTTTCGCATACCTGTTGGACACATCCTGGGTTTTTTCAGGCTTGGATCCCGTAGTAATGTGGTTCCACACAGAAACAGTCAATTAAACCTGGTTGCGATTATTATTTTAGAGGAGAACGCCAGTTATGTCTCGGTTAGTTCTGGGATTTGCCCTCATCTGGCTCGTACATTCGCATTTTTCGCATACTTGTTGGCCAGATCCTGGCCTTTTTCTGGTTTGGATCACGTAGTAATGCGGTTCCACACCGAAACAGTCAATTAAACCTGTTTGCGCTTAATATTTTAGAGGAGAACGCCGGTTATGTCTCGGTTAGGTCTGGGATTTGCCCTCATCTGGCTCGTACTTTCGCGTTTTTCGCATACCTGTTGGCCAGATCCAGGGCTATTTCTGGCTTGGATCACGTAGTATTGCGGTACCACAATGAAACAGTCAATTAAACCTGGTTGCGATTAATATTTTCGAGGATAACGCCGGTTATGTCTCGGTTAGTTCTGGTATTTGCAATCATCTGGCTCATACTTTCGCGTTTTTCGCATTCTTGTTGGCCAGATCCTCGCCTTTTTCTGGTTTGGATCACGTAGTAATGCGGTACCACACCGAAACAGTCAATTAAACTTGTTTGCTCTTAATATTTTAGAGTATAACGCCGGTTATGTCTCGGTTAGGTCTGGGATTTGCCCCCATCGGGCTCGAACTTTCGCATTTTACGCATACTTGTTGGCCAGATCCTGGGATATTTCTGGTTTGGATCCCGTAGTAATGTGGTTCCACACCGAAACAGTCAATTAAACCTGGTTGCGATTAATATGATAGAGGAGAACGCCGGTTATGTCTCGGTTAGTTCTGGGATTTGCCCTCATCTGGCTCGTACATTCGCATTTCTCGCATACTTGTTGGCCAGATCCTGGCCTTTTTCAGGTTTGGATCACGTAGTAATGCGGTTCCACACCGAAACAGTCAATTAAACCTGGTTGCGATTAATATTTTAGAGGATAACGCCGGTTATGTCTCAGTTAGTTCTGGAATTTGCCCTCATCTGGGTCGTACTTTCGCATTTTTCGCATACTTGTTGGCCGGATCCAGGGCTATTTCTGGTTTATTGCGTTGTAATGCGGTACCACACAGAAACAGTCAATTAAACCTGGTTGCGATTAATATTTTAGAGGATAACGCTGGTTATGTCTGGGTTAGTTCTGGTATTTGCAATCATCTGGCTCGTACCTTCGCGATTTTCGCATTCTTGTTGGCAAGATCCTGGGCTTCTTCTGGTTTGGATCACGTAATAATGCGGTGCCACACCGAAACAGTCAATTAAACCTGATTGCGCTTAATATTTTAGAGGATAACGCCGGTTATGTCTCGGTTAGGTCTGGATTTGCCCTCATCTGGCTCGTACTTTCACATTTTTCGCATACTTGTTGGCCAGATCCTGGGTTTTTTCTGGCTTGGATCCCGAAGTAATGTGGTTCCACACCGAAACAGTCAATTAAACCTTGTTGCGATTAATATTTTAGAGGATAACGTCGGTTATGTCTCGGTTAGGTCTGGGATTTGCCCTCATCGGGCTCGTACTTTCGCATTTTACCCATACTTGTTGGCCAGATCCAGGGCTTTTTCTGGATTGGATCACGTAGTATTGCGTTACCTCACCGAAACAGTCAATTAAACCGTGTTGCGATTAATATTTTAGAGGATAACGTCGGTTATGTCTCGGTTAGGTCTGGGATTTGCCCTCATCGGGCTCGTACTTTCGCATTTTACGCATACCTGTTGGCCAGATCCTGGGATATTGCTGGTTTGGATCACGTAGTAATGCGGTACCACACCGAAATTGTCAATTAAACCTTGTTGCGATTAATATTTTAGAGGATAACGCCGGTTATGTCTGGGATTTGCCCTCATCGGGCTCGTACTTTCGCATTTTACGCATACTTGTTGGCCAGATCCTGGGATATTGCTGGTTTGGATCACGTAGTAATGCGGTGCCGCACCGAAACAGTCAATTAAACCTGTTTGCGGTTAATATTTTAGAGGATAACGCCGGTTATGTCTGGGTTAGTTCTGGTATTTGCAATCATCTGGTTCCTACCTTCGCATTTTTCGCATACTTGTTGGCCAGATCCTGGGATATTTCTGGTTTGGATCCCGTAGTAATGTGGTTCCACACCGAAACAGTCAATTAAACCTTGTTGTGATTAATATTTTAGAGGATAACGCCGGTTATGTCTCGGTTAGGTCAGGGATTTGCCCTCATCTGGCTCGTACTTTCGCGTTTTTCGCATACTTGTTGGCCAGATCCAGGGCTATTCCTGGTTTGGATTACGTAGTAATGCGGTACCACACAGAAACAGTCAATTAAACCTGGTTGCGATTAATATTTTCGGGGATAACGCCGGTTATGTCTGGGTTAGTTCTGGTATTTGCAACCATCTGGCTCATACTTTCGCGTTTTTCGCATACTTGTTGGCCAGATCCTCGCCTTTTTCTGGTTTGGATCACATAGTAATGCGGTACCACATCGAAGCTGTCAATTAAACCTGTTTGCGCATAATATTTTAGAGGATTACGCCGGTTATGTCTCGGTTAGTTCTGGTATTTGCAATCATCTGACTCGTGCCTTCGCATTTTTCGCATTCTTGTTGGGAAGATCCTGTGTTTTTTCTGGTTGGGATCCCGTAGTAATGTGGTTCCACACCGAAACAGTCAATCAAACCTGGTTCCGATTAGTATTTTAGAGGATAACGCTGGTTATGTCTGGGTTAGTTCTGGTATTTGCAATCATCTGGCTCGTACCTTCGCATTTTTCGCATACTTGTTGGCCAGATCCTCGCCTTTTTCTGGTTTGGATCACGTAGTAATGCAGTACCACACCGAAATAGTCAATTAAACCTGGTTGCGCTTAATATATTAGAGGATAACGCCGGTTATGTCTCGGTTAGGTCTGGGATTTGCCCTCATCGGTCTCGTACTTTCGCATTTTACGCATACTTGTTGGCCAGATCCTTGGATATTGCTGGTTTGGATCACGTAGTAATGCGGTACCACACCGAAATTGTCAATTAAACCTGGTTGCGATTAATATTTTAGAGGATAACGCCGGTTATGTCTGGGATTTGCCCTCATCGGGCTCGTACTTCCGCATTTTACGCATACTTGTTGCAAGATCCTGGGTTTTTTCTGGTTTGGATCCCGTTGTAATGTGGTTCCACACCGAAACAGTCAATCAAACCTGGTTGCGATTAATATTTTAGAGGATAACGCCAGTTATGTCTGGGTTAGTTCTGGTATTTGCAACTATCTGGTTCGTGCCTTCGCATTTTTCGCATTCTTGTTGGGAAGATCCTGTGTCCTTTCTGGTTGGGATCCCGTAGTAATGTGGTTCCACACCGAAACAGTCAATCAAACCTGGTTCCGATTAGTATTTTAGAGGATAACGCTGGTTATGTCTGGGTTAGTTCTGGTATTTGCAATCATCTGGCTCGTACCTTCGCATTTTTCGCATTCTTGTTGGCAAGATCCTGGGCTTCTTCTGGTTTGGATCACGTAATAATGCGGTACCACACCGAAATAGTCAATTAAACCTGGTTGCGATTAATATTTTAGAGGATAACTCCGGTTATGTCTGGGTTAGTTCTGGGATTTCCACTCATCTGGCTCGTACTTTCGCATTTTTCGCATACTTGTTGGCCAGATCCTGGGTTTTTTCTGGCTTGGAACCCGAAGTAATGTGGTTCCACACCGAAACAGTCAAATAAACCTTGTTGCGATTAATATTTTAGAGGATAACGCCGGTTATGTCTCGGTTAGGTCTGGGATTTGCCCTCATCTGTCTCGTACTTTCGCATTTTTCGCATACTTGTTGGCCAGATCCAGGGCTTTTTCTGGTTTGGATCACGTAGTATTGCGTTACCAAACCGAAACAGTCAATTAAACCTTGTTGCGATTAATATTTAAAGAGGATAACGCCGGTTATGTCTCGGTTAGGTCTGGGATTTGCCCTCACCTGGCTCGTACTTACGCGTTTTTCGCCTACTTGTTACCAGATACTGGCCTCTTTCTGGTTTGCATCACGTAGTAATGCGATACCACACAGAAACAGTCAATTAAACCAGGTTGCGATTAATATTTTAGAGGATAACGCCGGTTATGTCTCGGTTAGGTCTGGGATTTGCCCTCATCTGGCTCGTACTTTCGCGTTTTTCGCATACCTGTTGGCCACATCCTGGGTTTTTTCTGGCTTGGATCCCGTAGTAATGTGGTTCCACACCGAAACAGTCAATTAAACCTGGTTGCGAATAATATTTTAGAGGAGAACGCCGGTTATGTCTCGGTTAGGTCTGGGATTTGCCCTCATCTGGCTCGTATTTACGCGTTTTTCGCATACTTGTTTGCCAGATCCTGGCCTTTTTCTGGTTTGGATCACGTAGTGATGCGATACCACACCGAAACAGTCAATTAAACCTGGTTGCAATTAATATTTTAGAGGATAACGCCGGTTGTATCTCGGTTAGGTCTGGGATTTGCCCTCATCTGGCTCGTACTTTCGCACTTTTCGCATACTTGTTGGCCAAATCCTGGGTTTTTTCTGGCTTGGATCCCGTAGTAATGTGGTTCTACACCGAAACAGTCAATTAAACCTGGTTGCGATTAATATTTTAGAGGAGAACGCCGGTTATGTCTCGGTTAGGTCTGGGATTTGCCCTCATCGGGCTCGTACTTTCGCATTTTACGCTTACTTGTGGCCAGATCCAGGGCTATTCCTGGTTTGGATTACGTAGTAATGCGGTACCACACAGAAACAGTCAATTAAACCTGGTTGCGATTAATATTTTAGAGGATAACGCCGGTTATGTCTCCGTTAGGTCTGGGATTTGCCCTCATCTGGCTCGTACTTTCGCATTTTACGCATACTTGTTGGCCAGATCCTGGGATATTGCTGGTTTGGATCACGTAGTAATGCGGTACCGCACCGAAACAGTCAATTAAACCTGTTTGCGCTCAATATTTTAGAGGATAACGCCGGTTATGTCTCGGTTTGTTCTGGGATTTGCCCTCATCTGGCTCGTACTTTCGCGTTTTTCGCATACCTGTTGGACACATCCTGGGTTTTTTCAGGCTTGGATCCCGTAGTAATGTGGTTCCACACAGAAACAGTCAATTAAACCTGGTTGCGATTATTATTTTAGAGGAGAACGCCAGTTATGTCTCAGTTAGTTCTGGGATTTGCCCTCATCTGGCTCGTACATTCGCATTTTTCGCATACTTGTTGGCCAGATCCTGGCCTTTTTCTGGTTTGGATCACGTAGTAATGCGGTTCCACACCGAAACAGTCAATTAAACCTGTTTGCGCTTAATATTTTAGAGGAGAACGCCGGTTATGTCTCGGTTAGGTCTGGGATTTGCCCTCATCTGGCTCGTACTTTCGCGTTTTTCGCATACCTGTTGGCCAGATCCAGGGCTATTTCTGGCTTGGATCACGTAGTATTGCGGTACCACACAGAAACAGTCAATTAAACCTGGTTGCGATTAATATTTTCGAGGATAACGCCGGTTATGTCTCGGTTAGTTCTGGTATTTGCAATAATCTGGCTCATACTTTCGCGTTTTTCGCATTCTTGTTGGCCAGATCCTCGCCTTTTTCTGGTTTGGATCACGTAGTAATGCGGTACCACACCGAAACAGTCAATTAAACTTGTTTGCTCTTAATATTTTAGAGTATAACGCCGGTTATGTCTCGGTTAGGTCTGGGATTTGCCCTCATCGGGCTCGAACTTTCGCATTTTACGCATACTTGTTGGCCAGATCCTGGGATATTTCTGGTTTGGATCCCGTAGTAATGTGGTTCCACACCGAAACAGTCATTTAAACCTGGTTGCGATTAATATGATAGAGGAGAACGCCGGTTATGTCTCGGTTAGTTCTGGGATTTGCCCTCATCTGGCTCGTACATTCGCATTTCTCGCATACTTGTTGGCCAGATCCTGGCCTTTTTCAGGTTTGGATCACGTAGTAATGCGGTTCCACACCGAAACAGTCAATTAAACCTGGTTGCGATTAATATTTTAGAGGATAACGCCGGTTATGTCTCAGTTAGTTCTGGAATTTGCCCTCATCTGGGTCGTACTTTCGCATTTTTCGCATACTTGTTGGCCGGATCCAGGGCTATTTCTGGTTTATTGCGTTGTAATGCGGTACCACACAGAAACAGTCAATTAAACCTGGTTGCGATTAATATTTTAGAGGATAACGCTGGTTATGTCTGGGTTAGTTCTGGTATTTGCAATCATCTGGCTCGTACCTTCGCGATTTTCGCATTCTTGTTGGCAAGATCCTGGGCTTCTTCTGGTTTGGATCACGTAATAATGCGGTGCCACACCGAAACAGTCAATTAAACCTGATTGCGCTTAATATTTTAGAGGATAACGCCGGTTATGTCTCGGTTAGGTCTGGATTTGCCCTCATCTGGCTCGTACTTTCACATTTTTCGCATACTTGTTGGCCAGATCCTGGGATATTTCTGGTTTGGATCCCGTAGTAATGTGGTTCCACACCGAAACAGTCATTTAAACCTGGTTGCGATTAATATGATAGAGGAGAACGCCGGTTATGTCTCGGTTAGTTCTGGGATTTGCCCTCATCTGGCTCGTACATTCGCATTTCTCGCATACTTGTTGGCCAGATCCTGGCCTTTTTCAGGTTTGGATCACGTAGTAATGTGGTTCCACACCGAAACAGTCAATTAAACCTTGTTGCGATTAATATTTTAGAGGATAACGCCGGTTATGTCTCGGTTAGGTCAGGGATTTGCCCTCATCTGGCTCGTACTTTCGCGTTTTTCGCATACTTGTTGGCCAGATCCTCGCCTTTTTCTGGTTTGGATCACGTAGTAATGCAGTACCACACCGAAACTGTCAATTAAACTTGTTTGCGCTTAATATTTTAGAGGATAACGCCGGTTATGTCTCGGTTAGGTCTGGGATTTGCCCTCATCGGGCTCGTACTTTCGCATTTTACGCATACTTGTTGGCCAGATCCTGGGATATTGCTGGTTTGGATCACGTAGTATTGCGGTACCACACAGAAACAGTCAATTAAACCTGGTTGCGATTAATATTTTCGAGGATAACGCCGGTTATGTCTCGGTTAGTTCTGGTATTTGCAATAATCTGGCTCATACTTTCGCGTTTTTCGCATTCTTGTTGGCCAGATCCTCGCCTTTTTCTGGTTTGGATCACGTAGTAATGCGGTACCACACCGAAACAGTCAATTAAACTTGTTTGCTCTTAATATTTTAGAGTATAACGCCGGTTATGTCTCGGTTAGGTCTGGGATTTGCCCTCATCGGGCTCGAACTTTCGCATTTTACGCATACTTGTTGGCCAGATCCTGGGATATTTCTGGTTTGGATCCCGTAGTAATGTGGTTCCACACCGAAACAGTCATTTAAACCTGGTTGCGATTAATATGATAGAGGAGAACGCCGGTTATGTCTCGGTTAGTTCTGGGATTTGCCCTCATCTGGCTCGTACATTCGCATTTCTCGCATACTTGTTGGCCAGATCCTGGCCTTTTTCAGGTTTGGATCACGTAGTAATGCGGTTCCACACCGAAACAGTCAATTAAACCTGGTTGCGATTAATATTTTAGAGGATAACGCCGGTTATGTCTCAGTTAGTTCTGGAATTTGCCCTCATCTGGGTCGTACTTTCGCATTTTTCGCATACTTGTTGGCCGGATCCAGGGCTATTTCTGGTTTATTGCGTTGTAATGCGGTACCACACCGAAATTGTCAATTAAACCTTGTTGCGATTAATATTTTAGAGGATAACGCCGGTTATGTCTGGGATTTGCCCTCATCGGGCTCGTACTTTCGCATTTTACGCATACTTGTTGGCCAGATCCTGGGATATTGCTGGTTTGGATCACGTAGTAATGCGGTACCGCACCGAAACAGTCAATTAAACCTGTTTGCGGTTAATATTTTAGAGGATAACGCCGGTTATGTCTCGGTTTGTTCTGGGATTTGCCCTCATCTGGCTCGTACTTTCGCGTTTTTCGCATACCTGTTGGCCACATCCTGGGTTTTTTCTGGCTTGGATCCCGTAGTAATGTGGTTCCACACAGAAACAGTCAATTAAACCTGGTTGCGAATAATATTTTAGAGGAGAACGCCAGTTATGTCTCGCTTAGTTCTGGGATTTGCCCTCATCTGGCTCGTACTTTCGCATTTTACGCATACTTGTTGACCAGATCCTGGGTTTTTTCTGGTTTGGATCCCGTAGTAATGTGGTTCCACACCGAAACAGTCAATCAAACCTGGTTGCGATTAATATTTTAGAGGATAACGCCGGTTATGTCTGGGTTAGTTCTGGTATTTGCAATCATCTGGTTCATACCTTCGCATTTTTCGCATACTTGTTGGCCAGATCCTGGGTTTTTTCTGGCTTGGAACCCGAAGTAATGTGGTTCCACACCGAAACAGTCAATTAAACCTTGTTGCGATTAATATTTCAGAGGATAACACCGGTTATGTCTCGGTTAGGTCTGGGATTTGGCCTCATCTGGCTCGTACTTTCGCATTTTTCGCATACTTGTTGGCCAGATCCAGGGCTATTCCTGGTTTGGATTACGTAGTAATGCGGTACCACACAGAAACAGTCAATTAAACCTGGTTGCGATTAATATTTTCGGGGATAACGCCGGTTATGTCTGGGTTAGTTCTGGTATTTGCAACCATCTGGCTCATACTTTCGCGTTTTTCGCATACTTGTTGGCCAGATCCTCGCCTTTTTCTGGTTTGGATCACGTATTAGTGCGGTACCACACCGAAACTGTCAATTAAACCTGTTTGCGCCTAATATTTTAGAGGATAACGCCGGTTATGTCTCGGTTAGTTCTGGTATTTGCAATCATCTGGCTCATACTTTCGCGTTTTTCGCATTCTTGTTGACCAGATCCTCGCCTTTTGCTGGTTTGGATCACATAGTAATGCGGTACCACACCGAAGCTGTCAATTAAACCTGTTTGCGCATAATATTTTAGAGGATTACGCCGGTTATGTCTCGGTTAGTTCTGGTATTTGCAATCATCTGGCTCGTGCCTTCGCATTTTTCGCATTCTTGTTGGGAAGATCCTGTGTTTTTTCTGGTTGGGATCCCGTAGTAATGTGGTTCCACACCGAAACAGTCAATCAAACCTGGTTCCGATTAGTATTTTAGAGGATAACGCTGGTTATGTCTGGGTTAGTTCTGGTATTTGCAATCATCTGGCTCGTACCTTCGCATTTTTCGCATACTTGTTGGCCAGATCCTCACCTTTTTCTAGTTTGGATCACGTAGTAATGCAGTACCACACCGAAACAGTCAATTAAACTTGTTTGCGCTTAATATATTAGAGGATAACGCCGGTTATGTCTCGGTTAGGTCTGGGATTTGCCCTCATCGGGCTCGTACGTTCGCATTTTTCGCATACTTGTTGGCCAGATCCAGGGCTATTTCTGGTTTATTACGTTGTAATGCGGTACCACACAGAAACAGTCAATTAAACCTGGCTGCGATTCATATTTTAGAGGATAGCGCCGGTTATGTCTCGGTCAGGTCTGGTACTTGCCCTCATCTGGCTCGTACTTTCGCATTTTTCGCATACTTGTTGGCCAGATCCAGGGCTTTTTCTGGATTGGATCACGTAGTAATGCGGTACCACACCGAAACATTCAATTAAGCATGGTTGCGATTAATATTTTAGAGGATAACGCCGGTTATGTCTGTGTTAGGTCTGGTATTTGCCCTCATCTGGCTCGTACTTTCGCATTTTTCGCATACTTGTTGGCCAGATCCAGGGCTATTTCTAGATTGGATCACGTAGTAATGCAATACCACGCCGAAACAGTTAATAAAACCTGGTTGTGATTAATATTTTAGAGGATAACGCCGGATATGTCTCGGTTAGTTCTGGGATTTGCCCTCATCTGGCTCGTTCTTTCGCGTTTTTCGCATACTTGCTGGCCAGATCCGGGGTTTTTTCTGGTTTGGATCCCGTTGAAATGTGGTTCCACACCGAAACAGTCAATTAAACCCGATTGCGATTAATATTTTAGAGGAGAACGCCGGTTATGTCTCGGTTAGGTCTGGGATTTGCCCTCATCTGGCTCGTACTTTCGCATTTTTCGCATTCTGGTTGGCCAGATCCTGGGATATTTCTGATTTGCATCACGTAATAGTGAGGTACCACACCGAAACAGTCATTTAGACCTGGTTGCGATTAATATTATAGAGGTTAACGCCGGTTATGTCTCGGTTAGGTCTGGGATTTGCCCTCATCTGGCTCGTACTTTCGCATTTTTCGCATACTTGTTGGCCAGATCCAGGGCTATTTCTGGTTTGGATCACGTAGTATTGCGGTGGCACACAGAAACAGACAATTAAACCTGGTTGCGATTAATATTTTAGAGGATAACGCCGGCTATGTCTCGGTTTGGTCTGAGATTTGTCCTCATCTGGCACGTATTTACGCGTTTTTCGCATTCTTGTTGGCCAGATCCTCGCCATTTTCTGGTTTGGATCACGTAGTAATGCGGTACCACACCGAAACAGTCAATTAAACTTGTTTGCTCTTAATATTTTAGAGTATAACGCCGATTATGTCTCGGTTAGGTCTGGGATTTGCCCGCATCGGGCTCGTACTTTCGCATTTTACGCATACTTGTTGGCCAGATCCTGGGATATTTCTGGTTTGGATCCCGTAGTAATGTGGTTCCACACCGAAACAGTCAATTGAACCTGGTTGCGATTAATATGTTAGAGGAGAACGCCGGTTATGTCTCGGTTAGGTGTTGTATTTGCCCTCATCTGGCACGTACTTTCGAATTTTTCGCATACTTGTTGGCAAGATGCTGGGCTTTTTCTGGTTTGGATCACGCAGTAGTGCGGCACCACACCGAGACAGTCAATTAAGCCTGGTTGCGATTAATATTTTAGAGGATAACGTTGGTTATGTCTCGGTTAGGTGTTGTATTTGCCCTCGTCTGGCTCGTACTTTCGCACTTTTCGTATACTTGTTGGCCAGATCCTGGGCTTTTTCTGGTTTGGATCAGGTAGTAATGTGGTACCACACTGAAACAGTCAATAAAAGCTGGTTCCGATTAGTATTTTAGAGTATAACGCTGGTTCTGTCTGGGTTTGTTCTGGTATTTGCAATCAGCTGGCTCATACTTTCGCGTTTTTCGCATAGTTGTTGGCCAGATCCTGGCCTCTTTCTGGTTTGGACCACGTAGTATTGTGGTACCACACTGAAACAGTCAATTAAGCCTGGTTCCGATTAATATTTTAGAGGATAACGCCGGTTATGTCTGGGTTAGTCATGGTATTTGGAATCATCTGGATCATACATTCGCGTTTTTCGCATACTTGTTGGCCAGATCCTGGCCTCTTTCTGGTTTGGACCACGTAGTAATGTGTTACCACACTGAAACAGTCAATTAAGCCTGGTTCCGATTAATATTTTAGAGGATAACGCCGGTTATGTCTAGGTCAGGTCTGGTAATTGCCCTCATCTAGCTCGTACTTTCACATTTTTCGCATACTTGTTGGCCAGATCCTCGCCTTTTTCTGGTTAGGATCTCGCAGTAATGCTGTACCACACCGAAGCAGTCAATTAAACCTGGTTGCGATTAATATTTTCGAGGATAACGCCGGTTATGTCTGGGTTAGATCTGGTATTTGCCCTGATCTGGCTCGTACTTTCGCATTTTTCGCATACTTCGTGACCTCATCCTGGCCTTTTTCTGGTTTGGAACACGTAGTAATGCGGTACCACACCGATACAGTCAATTAAACCTGGTTGCGATTGATATTTAAGAGGATAACGCCGGTTGTGTCTCGGTTAGGTCTGGGATTTGCCCTCATCTGGCTCGTACTTTCGCATTTTTCGCATACTTGCTCGCCAGATCCCGGGCATTTTTTGGCTTGCATCAAGTAGTAATGCGGTACCACACCGAAACAGTCAATTAAACCTGGTTGCGATTAATAATTTAGAGGATAACGCCGGTTATGTCTCGGTTATGTCTGGGATTTGCACTCATCTGGCTCGTTCTTTCGCATTTTGCGCATAATTGTTGGCCAGATACAGGGCGTTTTCTGGCTTGTATCACGTAGTAATGCGGTTCAACACTGAAACAGTCAATTAAACTAGGTTGCGATTTATATTTTAGAGGATAACGCCGGTTATGTCTGGGTTAGGTCTGGGGTTTGCCCTCATCTGGGTCGTACCTTCGCATTTTTCTTATACTTGTTGGCCAGGTCCTGGCTTTTTTCTGGTTTGGACCACGTAGTAATGTGGTACCACACTGAAACAGTCAATAAAAGCTTGTTCCGATTAGTATTTTAAAGGATAACGATGGTTATGACTGGGTTAGTCATGGTATTTGCAATCATCTGGCTCATACTTTCGCGTTTTTCGCATACTTGTTGGCCAGATCCTGGCCTCTTTCTGGTTTGGACCACGTAGTAATGTGGTACCACACTGAAACAGTCAATTAAGCCTGGCTCCGATTAATATTTTAGAGGATAACGCCGGTTATGTCTGGGTTCGGTCTGGGATTTGCCCTCATCTGGCTCGTACTTTCGCATTTTTCTTATACTTGTTGGCCAGGTCTTGGCTTTTTTCTGACTTGGACCACGTAGTAATGTGGTACCACACTGAAACAGCCAATAAAAGCTTTTTCCGATTAGTATTTTAGAGGAAGACACTGGTTATGTCTGGGATAGTTCTGGTATTTGCAATCATCTGGCTCATACTTTCGCGTTTTTCGCATACTTGTTGGCCAGATCCTGGCCTCTTTCTGGTTTGGACCACGTAGTAATGTGGTACCACACTGAAACAGTCAATTAAGCCTGGCTCCGATTAATATTTGAGAGGATAACGCCGGTTATGTCTGGGTTAGTCATGGTATTTGGAATCATCTGGATCATACATTCGCGTTTTCAGCATACTTGTTGGCCAGATCCTGGCCTCTTTCTGGTTTGGACCACGTAGTAATGTGTTACCACACTGAAACAGTCAATTAAGCCTGGTTCCGATTAATATTTTAGAGGATAACGCCGGTTATGTCGCGGTCAGGTCTGGTAATTGCCCTCATCTAGCTCGTACTTTCACATTTTTCGCATACTTGTTGGCCAGATCCTCGCCTTTTTCTGGTTTGGATCTCGCAGTAATGCTGTACCACACCGAAGCAGTCAATTAAACCTGGTTGCGATAAATATTTTCGAGGATAACGCCGGTTATGTCTGGGTTAGGTCTGGTATTTGCCCTGATCTGGCTCGTACTTTCGTATTTTTCGCATACTTCGTGACCTCATCCTGGCCTCTTTCTGGTTTGGACCACGTAGTAATGTGTTACCACACTGAAACAGTCAATTAAGCCTGGTTCCGATTAATATTTTAGAGGATAACGCCGGTTATGTCTCGGTCAGGTCTGGTAATTGCCCTCATCTAGCTCGTACTTTCACATTTTTCGCATACTTGTTGGCCAGATCCTCGCCTTTTTCTGGTTTGGATCTCGCAGTAATGCTGTACCACACCGATACAGTCAATTAAACCTGGTTGCGATTGATATTTAAGAGGATAACGGCGGTTATGTCTCGGTTAGGTCTGGGATTTGCCCTCATCTGGCTCATACTTTCGCATTTTTCGCATACTTGTTCGCCAGATCCTGGGCATTTTCTGGCTAGCATCACGTAGTAATGCAGTACCACATCGAAACAGTCAATTAAACCTGGTTGCGATTAATATTTTCGAGGATAACGCCGGTTATGTCTCGGTTAGGTCTGGGATTTGCCCTCATCTGGCTCGTACTATCGCATTTTTCGCTTACTTGTTGGCCAGATCCTGGCCTTTTTCTGGTTTGGATCACGTAGTAATGCGGTACCACACCGAAACAGTCAATTAAACCTGGCTGCGATTAATAATTTAGAGGATAACGCCGGTTATGTCTCGGTTATGTCTGGGATTTGCACTCATCTGGCTCGTTCTTTCGCATTTTGCGCATAATTGTTGGCCAGATACAGGGCGTTTTCTGGCTTGTATCACGTAGTAATGAGGTTCAACACTGAAACAGTCAATTAAACTAGGTTGCGATTTATATTTTAGAGGATAACGCCGGTTATGTCTGGGTTAGGTCTGGGGTTTGCCCTCATCTGGATCGTACCTTCGCATTTTTCTTATACTTGTTGGCCAGGTCCTGGCTTTTTTCTGGTTTGGACCACGTAGTAATGTGGTACCACCGTGAAACAGTCAATAAAAGCTTGTTCTGATTAGTATTTTAGAGGAAGACTCTGGTTATGTCTGGGTTAGTTCTGGAATTTGCAATCATCTGGCTCATACTTTCGCGTTTTTCGCATATTTGTTGGCCAGATCCAGCGCTTTTTCTGGTTTGGGTCACGTAGTAATGTGGTACCACACTGAAACAGTCAATAAAAGCTTCTTCCGCTTAGTATTTTAAAGGATAACGATGGTTATGACTGGGTTAGTCATGGTATTTGCAATCACCTGGGTCATACTTTCGCGTTTTTCGCATACTTGGTGGCCAGATCCTGGCCTTTTTCAGGTTTGGAACACGTAGTAATGCGGTACCACACCGAAACAGTCAACTAAACTTGGTTGCGATTAATATTTAAGAGGATAACGCCGGTTATGTCTCGGTTAGGTCTGGGATATGCCCACATCTGGCGCGTACTTTCGCATTTTTCGCATTCTTGATGGCCAGATCCTGGCCTCATTCTGGTTTGGATCCCGCACTAATGTGGTTCCGCACCAGAACAGTCAATTAAACCTGGTTGCGATTAATATTTTAGAGGATAACGCCGGTTATGTCTCGGTTAGTCATGGTATTTGAAATCATCTGGCTCATACTTTCGCGTTTTTCGCATACTTGTTGGCCAATCCTGGCCTCATTCTGGTTTGGATTCCGCACTAATGTGGTTCCACACCGAAACAGTCAATTAAACCTAGTTGCGATTAATATTTTCGAGGATAACGCCGGTTATGTCTAGGTTAGGTCTGGGGTTTGCCCTCATCTGCCTCGTACTCTCGCATTTTTCGCATACTTGTTGGTCAGGTCCTGGCTTTTTTCTGGCTTGGACCACGTAGTAATGTGGTACCACACTGAAACAGCCAATAAAAGCATGTTCCGATTAGTATTTTACAGGATAACGCTGGTTATGACTGGGTCACGTCTGGTATTTGCCCTCCCCTGGCTCGTACGTTCGCATTTTTCGGATATTTGTTGGCAAGATCCTGGCCTTTTTCTGGTTTGGATCACGTAGTAATGCGGTACCACACCGCAGCAGTCAATTAAACCTGGTTGCGATTAATATTTAAGAGGATAACGACGGTTATGTCTTGGTTAGCACTGGGATTTGCCCTCATCTGGCTCGTACTTTCGCATTTTTCGCATAATTATTGGCCAGATCCAGGGCTTTTTCTGGCTTGCATCACGTAAGAATGCGGTACCACACCGAAACAGTCAATTAACCGTGGTTGCGATTAATATTTTAGAGGATAACGCCGGTTATGTCTGGGTTAGGTCTGGTATTTGCCCTCATCTGTCTCGTACTTTGGCATTTTTCGCATACTTGTTGGCCAGATCCTCACCTTTTTCAGGTTTGGATCACGCAGTAATGCGGTACCACACCGAAACAGTCAATTAAAACTGGTTGCGATTAATATTTAAGAGGATAACGCCGGTTATGTCTCGGTTAGGTTTGGGATTTGCCCTCATCCGGCTCGTACTTTCGCGTTTTTCGCATACCTGTTGGCCAAATCCTGGGTTTTCCCAGGCTTGGATCCCGTAGTAATGCGGTACCACATCGAAACTGTCAATTAAACCTGATTGCGATTAATATTTTCGAGGATAACGCCGGTTATCTCTCGGTTAGGTCTGGGATTTGCCCTCATCTGGCTCGTACTTTCGCATTTTTCGCTTACTTGTTTGCCAGATCCTGGCCTTTTTCTGGTTTGGATCACGTAGTAATGCGGTACCACATCGAAACAGTCAATTAAACCTGGTTGCGATTAATATTATAGAGGATAACGCCGGTTATGTCTCGGTTAGGTCTGGGATACGCCCGCAACTGGCTCGTACTTTCGCATTTTTCGCACACTTGTTAGCCAGATCCTGGCCTTTTTCTGGTTTGGATCACGTAGTAATGCGGTACCACACCGAAACAGTCAATTAAACCTGGTTTCGATTAATATTTAGGAGGTTAACGCCGGTTATGTCTCGGTTAGGTCTGGGATTTGCCCTCATCTGGCTCGTACTTTCGCATTTTTCGCATACTTGTTCGCCAGATCCTGGGCATTTTCTGGCTTGCATCACGTAGTAATGCGGTACCACATCGAAACTGTCAATTAAACCTGATTGCGATTAATATTTTCGAGGATAACGCCGGTTATCTCTCGGTTAGGTCTGGGATTTGCCCTCATCTGGCTCGTACTTTCGCATTTTTCGCTTACTTGTTTGCCAGATCCTGGCCTTTTTCTGGTTTGGATCACGTAGTAATGCGGTACCACATCGAAACAGTCAATTAAACCTGGTTGCGATTAATATTTTCGTGGATAACGCCGGTTAAGTCTCGGTTAGGTCTCGTCATTGCCCTCATCTAGCTCGTACTTTCACATTTTTCGCATACTTGTTGGCCAGATCCAGGCCTTTTTCTGGTTTGGATCACGTAGTAATGCGGTACCACACCGAAACAGTCAGTTAAACCTGGTTGCGATTAATATTTTGGTGGATAACGCCGGTTATGTCTTGGTTAGCACTGGGATTTGCCCTCATCTGCCTCGGTACTTTCGCATTTTTCTTATAATTGTTGGCCAGGTCCTGGCTTTTTTCTGGTTTGGACCACGTAGTAATGTGGTTCCACACCGAAACAGTCAATTAAACCTGGTTGCGATTAATATTTTAGAGGATAACGCCGATAATGTCTCGGTTAGGTCTGGGATTTGCCCTCATCTGGCTCGTACTTTCGCATTTTTCGCTTACTTGTTGGCCAGATCCTGGTCTCTTTCTGCTTTGGATCCCGCACTAATGTGGTTCCGCACCAAAACAGTCAATTAAACCTGGTTGCGATTAATATTTTAGAGGATAACGCCGGTTATGTCTCGGTTAGGTCTGGGATTTGCCCTCATCTGGCTCGTACTTTCGCAATTTTCGCATACTTGTTCGCCAGATCCTGGGCATTTTCTGGCTTGCATCACGTAGTAATGCGGTACCACATCGAAACAGTCAATTAAACCTGGTTGCGATTAATATTTTCGTGGATAACGCCGGTTAAGTCTCGGTTAGGTCTCGTTATTGCCCTCATCTAGCTCGTACTTTCACATTTTTCGCATACTTGTTGGCCAGATCGTCGCCTTTTTCTCGTTTGGATCACGCAGTAATGCGGTACCACACCGAAATGGTCAATGAAACCTCGTTGCGAGTAATATTTTAGAGGATAACGCCGGTTATGTCTGGGTTAGGTCTGGTATTTGCCCTGATCTGGATCGTACTTTCGCATTTTTCGCATACTTCTTGACCTCCTCCTGGCCTTTTTCAGGTTTGGAACACGTAGTAATGCGGTACCACACCGATACAGTCAATTAAACCTGGTTGCGATTAATATTTAAGAGGATAACGCCGGTTATCTCTCGGTTAGGTCTGTGATTTGCCCTCATCTGGCTCGTACTTTCGCAATTTTCGCATACTTGTTCGCCAGATCCTGGGCATTTTCTGGCTTGCGTCACGTAGTAATGCGGTACCACATCGAAACAGTCAATTAAACCTGGTTGCGATTAATATTTTCGTGGATAACGCCGGTTATGTCTCGGATAGGTCTGGGATTTGCCCACATCTGGCTCGTACTTTCGCATTTTTCGCTTACTTGTTGGCCAGATCCTGGCCTCTTTCTGCTTTGGATCCCGCACTAATGTGGTTCCGCACCAAAACAGTCAATTAAACCTGGTTGCGATTAATATTTTAGAGGATAACGCCGGTTATGGCTGGGTTAGTCATGGTATTTACAATCATCTGGCTCATACTTACGCGTTATCCGCATACTTGTTGGCCAGATCCTCGCCTTTTTCTGGTTTGGATCACGCAGTAATGCGCTACCACACCGAAATAGTGAATGAAACCTGGTTGCGAGTAATATTTTAGAGGATAACGCCGGTTATGTCTGGGTTAGGTCTGGGGTTTGCCCTCATCTGGCCAGTACCTTCGCATTTTTCGCATACTTGTTGGCAAGATCCTGGGCTTTTTCTGGTTTGGATCACGTAGTAATGCTGTACCACACCGAAGCAGTCAATTAAACCTGGTTGCGATTAATGTTTTCGAGGATAACGCCGATTATGTCTGGGTTAGGTCTGGTATTTGCCCTGATCTGGCACGTACTTTCGCATTTTTCGCATACTTGTTCGCCAGATCCTGAGCATTTTCTGGCTTGCATCACGTAGTAATGCGGTACCACATCGAAACAGTCAATTAAACCTGGTTGCGATTAATATTTTCGAGGATAACGCCGGTTATATCTCGGTTAGGTCTGGGATTTGCCCTCATCTGGCTCGTACTTTCGCATTTTTCTTATACTTGTTGGCCAGGTCCTGGCTTTTTTCTGACTTGGACCACGTAGTAATGTGGTACCACACTGAAACAGTCAATAAAAGCTTGTTCCGATTAGTATTTTAGAGCAAGACTCTGGTTATGTCTGGGTTAGTTCTGGTATTTGCAATCATCTGGATCATACTTTCGCAATATTCGCATACTCCTTGACCTCATCCTGGCCTTTTTCTGGTTTGGAACACGTAGTAATGCGGTACCACACCGATACAGTCAATTAAACCTGGTTTCGATTAATATTTAGGAGGTTAACGCCGGTTATGTCTCGGTTAGGTCTGGGATTTGCCCTCATCTGGCTCGTGCTTTCGCATTTTTCGCATACTTGTTCGCCAGATCCTGGGCATTTTCTGGCTTGCATCACGTAGTAATGCGGTACCACATCGAAACAGTCAATTAAACCTGATTGCGATTAATATTTTGGTGGATAACGCCGGTTATGTCTTGGTTAGCACTGGGATTTGCCCTCATCTGGCTCGTACTTTCGCATTTTTCGCATACTTGTTGGCCAGATCCTGGCCTTTTTCTGGTTTGGATCACGTAGTAATGCGGTACCACACCGAAGCAGTCAATTAAACCTGGATGCGATTAATAATTTGGTGGATAACGCCGGTTATGTCTCGGTTAGGTCTGGGATTTGCCCTCATCTGGCTCGTACTTTCGCATTTTTCGCTTACTTGTTGGCCAGATCCTGGCCTCTTTCTGCTTTGGATCCCGCACTAATGTGGTTCCGCACCAAAACAGTCAATTAAACCTGGTTGCGATTAATATTTTAGAGGATAACGCCGGTTATGTCTGGGTTAGTCATGGTATTTACAATCATCTGGCTCATACTTTCGCGTTTTCCGCATACTTGTTGGCCAGATCCTCGCCTTTTTCTGGTTTGGATCACGCAGTAATGCGGTACCACACCGAAATAGTCAATGAAACCTGGTTGCGAGTAGTATTTTAGAGGATAACGCCGGTTATGTCTGGGTTAGGTCTGGTATTTGCCCTGATCTGGCTCGTATTTTCGCATTTTTCGCATACTTCTTGACCTCCTCCTTGCCTTTTTCAGGTTTGGAACACGTAGTAATGCGGTACCACACCGATACAGTCAATTAAACCTGGTTGCGATTAATATTTAAGAGGATAACGCCGGTTATGTTTCGGTTAGGTCTGGGATTTGCCCTCATCTGGCTCGTACATTCGCAATTTTCGCATACTTGTTCGCCAGATCCTGGGCATTTTCTGGCTTGCATCACGTAGTAATGCGGTACCACATCGAGACAGTCAATTAAACCTGGTTGCGATTAATATTTTCGTGGATAACGCCGGTTATGTCTCGGATAGGTCTGGGATTTGCCCTCATCTGGCTCGTACTTTCGCATTTTTCGCTTACTTGTTGGCCAGATCCTGGCCTTTTTCTGGTTTGGATCACGTAGTAATGCGGTACCACACCGAAGCAGTCAATTAAACCTGGATGCGATTAATAATTTGGTGGATAACGCCGGTTATGTCTCGGTTAGGTCTGGGATTTGCCCTCATCTGGCTCGTACTTTCGCATTTTTCGCTTACTTGTTGGCCAGATCCTGGCCTCTTTCTGCTTTGGATCCCGCACTAATGTGGTTCCGCACCAAAACAGTCAATTAAACCTGGTTGCGATTAATATTTTAGAGGATAACGCCGGTTATGTCTGGGTTAGTCATGGTATTTACAATCATCTGGCTCATACTTTCGCGTTTTCCGCATACTTGTTGGCCAGATCCTCGCCTTTTTCTGGTTTGGATCACGCAGTAATGCGGTACCACACCGAAATAGTCAATGAAACCTGGTTGCGAGTAGTATTTTAGAGGATAACGCCGGTTATGTCTGGGTTAGGTCTGGTATTTGCCCTGATCTGGCTCGTATTTTCGCATTTTTCGCATACTTCTTGACCTCCTCCTTGCCTTTTTCAGGTTTGGAACACGTAGTAATGCGGTACCACACCGATACAGTCAATTAAACCTGGTTGCGATTAATATTTAAGAGGATAACGCCGGTTATGTTTCGGTTAGGTCTGGGATTTGCCCTCATCTGGCTCGTACATTCGCAATTTTCGCATACTTGTTCGCCAGATCCTGGGCATTTTCTGGCTTGCATCACGTAGTAATGCGGTACCACATCGAGACAGTCAATTAAACCTGGTTGCGATTAATATTTTCGTGGATAACGCCGGTTATGTCTCGGATAGGTCTGGGATTTGCCCTCATCTGGCTCGTACTTTCGCATTTTTCGCTTACTTGTTGGCCAGATCCTGGCCTCTTTCTGCTTTGGATCCCGCACTAATGTGGTTCCGCACCAAAACAGTCAATTAAACCTGGTTGCGATTAATATTTTAGAGGATAACGCCGGTTATGTCTGGGTTAGTCATGGTATTTACAATCATCTGGCTCATACTTTCGCGTTTTCCGCATCCTTGTTGGCCAGATCCGCGCCTTTTTCAGGTTTGGATCACGCAGTAATGCGGTACCACACCGAAATAGTCAATGAAACCTGGGTGCGAGTAATATTTTAGAGGATAACGCCGGTTATGTCTGGGTTAGGTCTGGGGTTTGCCCTCATCTGGCCAGTACTTTCGCATTTTTCGCATACTTGTTGGCAAGATCCTGGGCTTTTTCTGGTTTGGATCACGTAGTAATGCTGTACCACACCGAAGCAGTCAATTAAACCTGGTTGCGATTAATATTTTCGAGGATAACGCCGGTTATGTCTGCGTTAGGTCTGGTATTTGCCCTGATCTGGCACGTACTTTCGCATTTTTCGCATACTTGTTCGCCAGATCCTGAGCATTTTCTGGCTTGCATCACGTAGTAATGCGGTACCACATCGAAACAGTCAATTAAACCTGGTTGCGATTAATATTTTCGAGGATAACGCCGGTTATGTCTCGGTTAGGTCTGGGATTTGCCCTCATCTGGCTCGTACTTTCGCATTTTTCTTATACTTGTTGGCCAGGTCCTGGCTTTTTTCTGACTTGGACCTCGTAGTAATGTGGTACCACACTGAAACAGTCAATAAAAGCTTTTTCCGATTAATATTTTAGAGGATAACGCTGGTTATGACAGGGTTAGTCATGGTATTTGCAATCGTCTGGCTCATACTTTCGCGTTTTTCGCATACTTGTTGGCCAGATCCTGGGCTTTTTCCGGTTTGGATCACGTAGTAATGCGGTACCACACCGAAACAGTCAATTAAACCTGGTTGCGATTAATATTTAACAGGATAACGCCGGTTATGTCTTGGTTAGGTCTGGGATTTGCACTCATCAGGCTCGTACTTTCGCATTTTCCGCATAATTGTTGACCAGATACAGGGCTTTTTCTGGCTTGTATCACGTAGTAATGCGGTACCACACCGAAACAGACAATTAAACCAGGTTGCGATTTATATTTTAGAGGATAACGCCGGTTATGTCTGGGTTAGTTCTGGGGTTTGCCCCCATTTGGGTCGTACCTTCGCATTTTTCTTATACTTGTTGGCCAGGTCCTGGCTTTTTTCTGGTTTGGACCACGTAGTAATGTGGTACCACACTGAAACAGTCAATAAAAGCTTGTTCCGATTAGTATTTTAGAGCAAGACTCTGGTTATGTCTGGGTTAGTTCTGGTATTTGCAATCATCTGGATCATACTTTCGCAATATTCGCATACTCCTTGACCTCATCCTGGCCTTTTTCTGGTTTGGAACACGTAGTAATGCGGTACCACACCGATACAGTCAATTAAACCTGGTTTCGATTAATATTTAGGAGGTTAACGCCGGTTATGTCTCGGTTAGGTCTGGGATTTGCCCTCATCTGGCTCGTGCTTTCGCATTTTTCGCATACTTGTTCGCTAGATCCTGGGCATTTTCTGGCTTGCATCACGTAGTAATGCGGTACCACATCGAAACAGTCAATTAAACCTGATTGCGATTAATATTTTCGAGGATAACGCCGGTTATCTCTCGGTTAGGTCTGGGATTTGCCCTCATCTGGCTCGTACTTTCGCATTTTTCGCTTACTTGTTGGCCAGATCCTGGCCTCTTTCTGGTTTGGATCACGTAGTAATGCGGTACCACACCGAAACAGTCAATTAAACCTGGTTGCGATTAATATTTTCGTGGATAACGCCGGCTATATCTCGGTTAGGTCTGGGATTTGCCCTCATCTGGCCCGTACTTTCACATTTTTCGCATACTTGATGGCCAGATCCTGGCCTTTTTCTGGTTTGGATCACGTAGTAATGCGGTACCACACCGAAACAGTCCATTAAACCTGGTTGCGATTAATATTTTGGTGGATAACGCCGGTTATGTCTTGGTTAGCACTGGGATTTGCCCTCATCTGCCTCGGTACTTTCGCATTTATCTTATAATTGTTGGCCAGGTCCTGGCTTTTTTCTGGTTTGGACCACGTAGTAATGTGGTACCACACTGAAACAGTCAATAAAAGCTTGTTCCGATTAGTATTTTAGAGGAAGACTCTGGTTATGTCTGGGTTAGTTCTGGTATTTGCAATCATCTGGCTCGTACTTTGGCATTTTCCGCATACTTGTTGGCCAGATCCTCGCCTTTTTCTGGTTTGGATCACGCAGTAATGCGGTACCACACCGAAGCAGTCAATTAAACCTGGTTGCGATTAATATTTAAGAGGATAACGCCGGTTATGTCTCTGTTAGGTCTGGGATATGCCCGCATCTGGCTCGTACTTTCGCATTTTTCGCATACTTGATGGCCAGATCCTGGCCCCTTTCTGGTTTGGATCCCGCACTAATGTGGTTCCGCACCGAAACAGTCATTTAAACCTGGTTGCGATTAATATTTTAGAGGATAACGCCGGTTATGTCTCGGTTAGGTCTGGGATTTGAGCTCATCTGGCTCGTACTTTCGCATTTTTCGCATATTTGTTGGCCAGATCCTGGCCTTTTTCTGGTTTGGATCAGGTAGTACTGCGGTACCACGCTGAAACAGTCAATTAAACCAGGTTGCGATTAATGTTTTAGAGGTTATCGCCGGTTATGTCTCGGTTAGGTCTGGTATTTCCAATCATTTGGCACATACCTTCGCTTTTTTCGCATACTTGTTGGCCATATCCTGGGCTTTTTCAGGTTTGGATCACGTAGTAATGTGGTACCACACCGAAACAATCAATTAAACCTGGTTGCGATTAATATTTAAGAGGATAACGCCAGTTATGTCTAGGTTAGGTCTGGGATTTGCCCTCATCTGGCTCGTACTTTCGCATTTTTCGCATACTTGTTGGCCAGATACAGGGCTCTTTCTGGCTTGTATCACGCAGTAATGCGGTACCACACCGAAACAGTTAATTACACCAGGTTGCGATTAATGTTTTAGAGGTTATCGCCGGTTATGTCTCGGTTAGGTCTGGTATTTCCAATCATTTGGCACATACCTTCGCTTTTTTCGCATACTTGTTGGCCATATCCTGGGCTTTTTCAGGTTTGGATCACGTAGTAATGCAGTACCACACCGAAACAGTCAATTAAACCTGGTTGCGATTAATATTTAACAGGATAACGCCGGTTATGTCTTGGTTAGGTCTGGGATTTGCACTCATCAGGCTCGTACTTTCGCATTTTCCGCATAATTGTTGACCAGATACAGGGCTTTTTCTGGCTTGTATCACGTAGTAATGCGGTACCACACCGAAACAGTCAATTAAACCAGGTTGCGATTTATATTTTAGAGGATAACGCCGGTTATGTCTGGGTTAGTTCTGGGGTTTGCCCCCATTTGGGTCGTACCTTCGCATTTTTCTTATACTTGTTGGCCAGGTCCTGGCTTTTTTCTGGTTTGGACCACGTAGTAATGTGGTACCGCACTGAAACAGTCAATAAAAGCTTGTTCCGATTAGTATTTTAGAGCAAGACTCTGGTTATGTCTGGGTTAGTTCTGGTATTTGCAATCATCTGGATCATACTTTCGCAATATTCGCATACTCCTTGACCTCATCCTGGCCTTTTTCTGGTTTGGAACACGTAGTAATGCGGTACCACACCGATACAGTCAATTAAACCTGGTTTCGATTAATATTTAGGAGGTTAACGCCGGTTATGTCTCGGTTAGGTCTGGGATTTGCCCTCATCTGGCTCGTGCTTTCGCATTTTTCGCATACTTGTTCGCTAGATCCTGGGCATTTTCTGGCTTGCATCACGTAGTAATGCGGTACCACATCGAAACAGTCAATTAAACCTGATTGCGATTAATATTTTCGAGGATAACGCCGGTTATCTCTCGGTTAGGTCTGGGATTTGCCCTCATCTGCCTCGGTACTTTCGCATTTATCTTATAATTGTTGGCCAGGTCCTGGCTTTTTTCTGGTTTGGACCAAGTAGTAATGTGGTACCACACTGAAACAGTCAATAAAAGCTTGTTCCGATTAGTATTTTAGAGGATAACGCCGGTTATGTCTCGGTTAGGTCTGGGATTTGAGCTCATCTGGCTCGTACTTTCGCATTTTTCGCATATTTGTTGGCCAGATCCTGGCCTTTTTCTGGTTTGGATCAGGTAGTACTGCGGTACCACGCTGAAACAGTCAATTAAACCAGGTTGCGATTAATGTTTTAGAGGTTATCGCCGGTTATGTCTCGGTTAGGTCTGGTATTTCCAATCATTTGGCACATACCTTCGCTTTTTTCGCATACTTGTTGGCCATATCCTGGGCTTTTTCAGGTTTGGATCACGTAGTAATGTGGTACCACACCGAAACAATCAATTAAACCTGGTTGCGATTAATATTTAAGAGGATAACGCCAGTTATGTCTAGGTTAGGTCTGGGATTTGCCCTCATCTGGCTCGTACTTTCGCATTTTTCGCATACTTGTTGGCCAGATACAGGGCTCTTTCTGGCCTGTATCACGCAGTAATGCGGTACCACACCGAAACAGTTAATTAAACCAGGTTGCGATTAATATTTTAGAGGATAACGCCGGTTATGTCACGGTTAGGTCTGGGATACGCCCGCATCTGGCTCGTACTTTCGCATTTTTCGCATACTTGATGGCCAGATCCTGGCCTCTTTCTGGTTTCGATCCCGCACTAATGTGGTTCCACACCGAAACAGTCAATTAAACCTGGTTGCGATTAATATTTTAGAGGATAACGCCGGTTATGTCTCGGTTAGGTCTGGGATTTGAGCTCATCTGGCTCGTACTTTCGCATTTTTCGCATACTTGTTGGCTAGATCCTGGCCTTTTTCTGGTTTGGATCAGGTAGTAATGCGGTACCACGCTGAAACAGTCAATTAAACCTGGTTGCGATTAATATTTTAGAGGTTATCGCCGGTTATGTCTCGGTTAGGTCTGGGATATGCCCGCATCTGGCTCGTACTTTCGCATATTTCGCATACTTGATGGCCAGATCCTGGCCTCTTTCTGGTTTGGATCCCGCACTAATGTGGTTCCGCACCAAAACAGTCAATTAAACCTGGTTGCGATTAATATTTTAGAGGATAACGCCGGTTATGTCTGGGTTAGTCATGGTATTTGCAATCATCTGGCTCATACTATCGCGTTTTTCGCATACTTGTTGGCCAGATCCTGGCGTCATTCTGGTATGGATCCCGCACAAATGTGGTTCCACACCGAAACAGTCAATTAATCCTGGTTGCGATTAATAATTTAGAGGATAACGCCGGTTATGTATCGGTTAGGTCTGGGATTTGCCTTCATCTGGCTTGTACTTTCGCATCTTCCGCATACTTGTTGGCCAGATACAGGGCTTTTTCTGGCTTGTATCACGTAGTAATGCGGTACCACAGCGAAACAGTCAATTAGACCAGGTTGCGATTAATATTTTGGTGGATAACGCCGGTTATGTCTCGGTTAGGTCTGGGATTTGCCACCCTTTTGGCTCGTACTTTCGCATTTTTCGCATACTTGTAGGCCAGATCCTGGCCTTTTGCTGGTTTGGATCACGTAGTAATGCGGTACCACACCGAAGCAGTCAATTAAACCTGGTTGCGATTAATATTTTGGTGGATCACGCCGGTTATGTCTCGGTTAGGTCTGGGATTTGCACACATCTGGCTCGTACTTTCGCATTTTCCACATACTTGTTGGCCAGATCATGGCCTCTGTCTGGTTTGGATCACGTAGTAATGTGGTTCCACACCGAAACAGTCAATTAAACCTGGTTGCGATTAATATTTAAGAGGATAACGCCGGTTATGACTCGGTTAGGTCTGGGATTTGCCCTCATCTGGCTTGTACTTTCGCATTTTCCGCATACTTGTTGGCCAGATACAGGGCTTTTTCTGGCTTGTATCACGTAGTAATGCGGCACCACACCGAAACAGTCAATTAAACCAGGTTGCGATTAATATTTTACAGGATAACGCCGGCTATGTCTGGGTTAGGTCTGGGGTTTGCCCTCATCAGGTTCGTACCTTCGCATTTTTCGCATACTTGTTGGCAAGATCCTGCGCTTTTTCTGGTTTGGATCACGTAGTAATGTGGTACCACGCCGAAACAGTCAATAAAAGCTTGTTCCGATTAGTATTTTAGAGGATAACGCTGGTTATGACTGGGTTAGTCATGGTATTTGCAATCGTCTGGCTCATACTTTCGCGTTTTTCGCATACTTGTTGGCCAGATCCTGGGCTTTTTCTGGTTTGGATCACGTACTAATGCGGTACCACACCGAAACAGTCAATTAAACCTGGTTGCGATTAATATTTAACAGGATAACGCCGGTTATGTCTCGGTTAGGTCTGGGATTTGCCCTCATCTGGCTCGTACTTTCGCATTTTTCGCTTACTTGTTGGCCAGATCCTGGCCTCTTTCTGCTTTGGATCCCGCACTAATGTGGTTCCGCACCAAAACAGTCAATTAAACCTGGTTGCGATTAATATTTTAGAGGATAACGCCGGTTATGTCTGGGTTAGTCATGGTATTTACAATCATCTGGCTCATACTTTCACGTTTTCCGCATACTTGTTGGCCAGATCCTCGCCTTTTTCTGGTTTGGATCACGCAGTAATGCGGTACCACACCGAAATAGTCAATGAAACCTGGTTGCGAGTAGTATTTTAGAGGATAACGCCGGTTATGTCTCGGTTAGGTCTGGGATTTGCCCTCATCTGGCTCGTACTTTCGCAATTTTCGCATACTTGTTCGCTAGATCCTGGGCATTTTCTGGCTTGCATCACGTAGTAATGCGGTACCACATCGAAACAGTCAATTAAACCTGGTTGCGATTAATATTTTCGTGTATAACGCCGGTTAAGTCTCGGTTAGGTCTCGTTATTGCCCTCATCTAGCTCGTACTTTCACATTTTTCGCATACTTGTTGGCCAGATCCTCGCCTTTTTCTCGTTTGTATCACGCAGTAATGCGGTACCACACCGAAATGGTCAATGAAACCTCGTTGCGAGTAATATTTTAGAGGATAACGCCGGTTATGTCTGGGTTAGGTCTGGTATTTGCCCTGATCTGGCTCGTACTTTCGCATTTTTCGCATACTTCTTGTCCTCCTCCTTGCCTTTTTCAGGTTTGGAACACGTAGTAATGCGGTACCACTCCGATACTGTCAATTAAACCTGGTTGCGATTAATATTTAAGAGGATAACGCCGGTTATGTTTCGGTTAGGTCTGGGATTTGCCCTCATCTGGCTCGTACTTTCGCAATTTTCGCATACTTGTTCGCCAGATCCTGGGCATTCTCTGGCTTGCATCACGTAGTAATGCGGTACCACATCGAGACAGTCAATTAAACCTGGTTGCGATTAATATTTTCGTGGATAACGCCGGTTATGTCTCGGATAGGTCTGGGATTTGCCCTCATCTGGCTCGTACTTTCGCATTTTTCGCTTACTTGTTGGCCAGATCCTGGCCTCTTTCTGCTTTGATCCCGCACTAATGTGGTTCCGCACCAAAACAGTCTATTAAACCTGGTTGCGATTAATATTTTAGAGGATAACGCCGGTTATGTCTGGGTTAGTCATGGTATTTACAATCATCTGGCTCATACTTTCGCGTTTTCCGCATACTTGTTGGCCAGATCCGCGCCTTTTTCTGGTTTGGATCACGCAGTAATGCGGTACCACACCGAAATAGTCAATGAAACCTGGTTGCGAGTAATATTTTAGAGGATAACGCCGGTTATGTCTGGGTTAGGTCTGGGGTTTGCCCTCATCTGGCCAGTACCTTCGCATTTTTCGCATACTTGTTGACAAGATCCTGGGCTTTTTCTGGTTTGGATCACGTAGTAATGCTGTACCACACCGAAGCAGTCAATTAAACCTGGTTGCGATTAATATTTTCGAGGATAACGCCGGTTATGTCTGGGTTAGGTCTGGTATTTGCCCTGATCTGGCACGTACTTTCGCATTTTTCGCATACTTGTTCGCCAGATCCTGAGCATTTTCTGGCTTGCATCACGTAGTAATGCGGTACCACATCGAAACAGTCAATTATACCTGGTTGCGATTAATATTTTCGAGGATAACGCCGGTTATGTCTCGGTTAGGTCTGGGATTTGCCCTCATCTGGCTCGTACTTTCGCATTTTTCTTATACTTGTTGGCCAGGTCCTGGCTTTTTTCTGACTTGGACCACGTAGTAATGTGGTACCACACTGAAACAGTCAATAAAAGCTTTTTCCGATTAATATTTTAGAGGATAACGCTGGTTATGACATGGTTAGTCATGGTATTTGCAATCGTCTGGCTCATACTTTCGCGTTTTTCGCATACTTGTTGGCCAGATCCTGGGCTTTTTCCGGTTTGGATCACGTAGTAATGCGGTACCACACCGAAACAGTCAATTAAACCTGGTTGCGATTAATATTTAACAGGATAACGCCGGTTATGTCTTGGTTAGGTCTGGGATTTGCACTCATCTGGCTCGTACTTTCGCATTTTCCGCATAATTGTTGACCAGATACAGGGCTTTTTCTGGCTTGTATCACGTAGTAATGCGGTACCACACCGAAACAGTCAATTAAACCAGGTTGCGATTTATATTTTAGAGGATAACGCCGGTTATGTCTGGGTTAGTTCTGGGGTTTGCCCCCATTTGGGTCGTACCTTCGCATTTTTCTTATACTTGTTGGCCAGGTCCTGGCTTTTTTCTGGTTTGGACCACGTAGTAATGTGGTACCACACTGAAACAGTCAATAAAAGCTTGTTCCGAATAGTATTTTAGAGCAAGACTCTGGTTATGTCTGGGTTAGTTCTGGTATTTGCAATCATCTGGATCATACTTTCGCAATATTCGCATAGTCCTTGACCTCATCCTGGCCTTTTTCTGGTTTGGAACACGTAGTAATGCGGTACCACACCGATACAGTCAATTAAACCTGGTTTCGATTAATATTTAGGCGGTTAACGCCGGTTATGTCTCGGTTAGGACTGGGATTTGCCCTCATCTGGCTCGTGCTTTCGCATTTTTCGCTTACTTGTTGGCCAGATCCTGGCCTCTTTCTGGTTTGGATCACGTAGTAATGCGGTACCACACCGAAACAGTCAATTAAACCTGGTTGCGATTAATATTTTCGTGGATAACGCCGGCTAAATCTCGGTTAGGTCTGGGATTTGCCCTCATCTGGCTCGTACTTTCGCATTTTTCGCATACTTGATGGCCAGATCCTGGCCTTTTTCTGGTTTGGATCACGTAGTAATGCGGTACCACACCGAAACAGTCCATTAAACCTGGTTGCGATTAATATTTTGGTGGATAACGCCGGTTATGTCTTGGTTAGCACTGGGATTTGCCCTCATCTGCCTCGGTACTTTCGCATTTATCTTATAATTGTTGGCCAGGTCCTGGCTTTTTTCTGGTTTGGACCACGTAGTAATGTGGTACCACACTGAAACAGTCAATAAAAGCTTGTTCCGATTAGTATTTTAGAGGAAGACTCTGGTTATGTCTGGGTTAGTTCTGGTATTTGCAATCATCTGGCTCGTACTTTGGCATTTTCCGCATACTTGTTGGCCAGATCCTCGCCTTTTTCTGGTTTGGATCACGCAGTAATGCGGTACCACACCGAAGCAGTCAATTAAACCTGGTTGCGATTAATATTTAAGAGGATAACGCCGGTTATGTCTCTGTTAGGTCTGGGATATGCCCGCATCTGGCTCGTACTTTCGCATTTTTCGCATACTTGATGGCCAGATCCTGGCCCCTTTCTGGTTTGGATCCCGCACTAATGTGGTTCCGCACCGAAACAGTCATTTAAACCTGGTTGCGATTAATATTTTAGAGGATAACGCCGGTTATGTCTCGGTTAGGTCTGGGATTTGAGCTCATCTGGCTCGTACTTTCGCATTTTTCGCATATTTGTTGGCCAGATCCTGGCCTTTTTCTGGTTTGGATCAGGTAGTAATGCGGTACCACGCTGAAACAGTCAATTAAACCAGGTTGCGATTAATATTTTAGAGGTTATCGCCGGTTATGTCTCGGTTAGGTCTGGTATTTCCAATCATTTGGCACATACTTTCGCTTTTTTCGCATACTTGTTGGCCATATCCTGGGCTTTTTCAGGTTTGGATCACGTAGTAATGTGGTACCACACCGAAACAATCAATTAAACCTGGTTGCGATTAATATTTAAGAGGATAACGCCAGTTATGTCTAGGTTAGGTCTGGGATTTGCCCTCATCTGGCTCGTACTTTCGCATTTTTCGCATACTTGTTGGCCAGATACAGGGCTCTTTCTGGCTTGTATCACGCAGTAATGCGGTACCACACCGAAACAGTTAATTAAACCAGGTTGCGATTAATATTTCAGAGGATAACGCCGGTTATGTCACGGTTAGGTCTGGGATACGCCCGCATCTGGCTCGTACTTTCGCATTTTTCGCATACTTGATGGCCAGACCCTGGCCTCTTTCTGGTTTCGATCCCGCACTAATGTGGTTCCACACCGAAACAGTCAATTAAACCTGGTTGCGATTAATATTTTAGAGGATAACGCCGGTTATGTCTCGGTTAGGTCTGGGGTTTGCCCTCATCTGGCCAGTACCTTCGCATTTTTCGCATACTTGTTGGCAAGATCCTGGGCTTTTTCTGGTTTGGATCACGTAGTAATGCTGTACCACACCGAAGCAGTCAATTAAACCTGGTTGCGATTAATATTTTCGAGGATAACGCCGGTTATGTCTGGGTTAGGTCTGGTATTTGCCCTGATCTGGCACGTACTTTCGCATTTTTCGCATACTTGTTCGCCAGATCCTGAGCATTTTCTGGCTTGCATCACGTAGTAATGCGGTACCACATCGAAACAGTCAATTAAACCTGGTTGCGATTAATATTTTCGAGGATAACGCCGGTTATGTCTCGATTAGGTCTGGGATTTGCCCTCATCTGGCTCGTACTTTCGCATTTTTCTTATACTTGTTGGCCAGGTCCTGGCTTTTTTCTGACTTGGACCACGTAGTAATGTGGTACCACACTGAAACAGCCAATAAAAGCTTTTTCCGATTAATATTTTAGAGGATAACGCTGTTTATGACAGGGTTAGTCATGGTATTTGCAATCGTCTGGCTCATACTTTCGCGTTTTTCGCATACTTGTTGGCCAGATCCTGGGCTTTTTCCGGTTTGGATCACGTAGTAATGCGGTACCACACCGAAACAGTCAATTAAACCTGGTTGCGATTAATATTTAACAGGATAACGCCGGTTATGTCTTGGTTTGGTCTGGGATTTGCACTCATCTGGCTCGTACTTTCGCATTTTCCGCATAATTGTTGACCAGATACAGGGCTTTTTCTGGCTTGTATCACGTAGTAATGCGGTACCACACCGAAACAGTCAATTAAACCAGGTTGCGATTTATATTTTAGAGGATAACGCCGGTTATGTCTGGGTTAGTTCTGGGGTTTGCCCCCATTTGGGTCGTACCTTCGCATTTTTCTTATACTTGTAGGCCAGGTCCTGGCTTTTTTCTGGTTTGGACAACGTAGTAATGTGGTACCACACTGAAACAGTCAATAAAAGCTTGTTCCGAATAGTATTTTAGAGCAAGACTCTGGTTATGTCTGGGTTAGTTCTTGTATTTGCAATCATCTGGATCATACTTTCGCAATATTCGCATACTCCTTGACCTCATCCTGGCCTTTTTCAGGTTTGGAACACGTAGTAATGCGGTACCACACCGATACAGTCAATTAAACCTGGTTTCGATTAATATTTAGGAGGTTAACGCCGGTTATGTCTCGGTTAGGTCTGGGATTTGCCCTCATCTGGCTCGTGCTTTCGCATTTTTCGCATACTTGTTCGCTAGATCCTGGGCATTTTCTGGCTTGCATCACGTAGTAATGCGGTACCACATCGAAACAGTCAATTAAACCTGATTGCGATTAATATTTTCGAGGATAACGCCGGTTATCTCTCGGTTAGGTCTGGGATTTGCCCTCATCTGGCTCGTACTTTCGCATTTTTCGCATACTTGATGGCCAGATCCTGGCCTTTTTCTGGTTTGGATCACGTAGTAATGCGTTACCACACCGAAACAGTCCATTAAACCTGGTTGCGATTAATATTTTGGTGGATAACGCCGGTTATGTCTTGGTTAGCACTGGGATTTGCCCTCATCTGCCTCGGTACTTTCGCATTTATCTTATAATTGTTGGCCAGGTCCTGGCTTTTTTCTGGTTTGGACCACGTAGTAATGTGGTACCACACTGAAACAGTCAATAAAAGCTTGTTCCGATTAGTATTTTAGAGGAAGACTCTGGTTATGTCTGGGTTAGTTCTGGTATTTGCAATCATCTGGCTCGTACTTTGGCATTTTCCGCATACTTGTTGGCCAGATCCTCGCCTTTTTCTGGTTTGGATCACGCAGTAACGCGGTACCACACCGAAGCAGTCAATTAAACCTGGTTGCGATTAATATTTAAGAGGATAACGCCGGTTATGTCTCTGTTAGGTCTGGGATATGCCCGTATCTGGCTCGTACTTTCGCATTTTTCGCATACTTGATGGCCAGATCCTGGCCCCTTTCTGGTTTGGATCCCGCACTAATGTGGTTCCGCACCGAAACAGTCATTTAAACCTGGTTGCGATTAATATTTTAGAGGATAACGCCGGTTATGTCTCGGTTAGGTCTGGGATTTGAGCTCATCTGGCTCGTACTTTCGCATTTTTCGCATATTTGTTGGCCAGATCCTGGCCTTTTTCTGGTTTGGATCAGGTAGTAATGCGGTACCACGCTGAAACAGTCAATTAAACCAGGTTGCGATTAATATTTTAGAGGTTATCGCCGGTTATGTCTCGGTTAGGTCTGGTATTTCCAATCATTTGGCACATACTTTCGCTTTTTTCGCATACTTGTTGGCCATATCCTGGGCTTTTTCAGGTTTGGATCACGTAGTAATGTGGCACCACACCGAAACAATCAATTAAACCTGGTTGCGATTAATATTTAAGAGGATAACGCCAGTTATGTCTAGGTTAGGTCTGGGATTTGCCCTCATCTGGCTCGTACTTTCGCATTTTTCGCATACTTGTTGGCCAGATACAGGGCTCTTTCTGGCTTGTATCACGCAGTAATGCGGTACCACACCGAAACAGTTAATTAAACCAGGTTGCGATTAATATTTCAGAGGATAACGCCGGTTATGTCACGGTTAGGTCTGGGATACGTCCGCATCTGGCTCGTACTTTCGCATTTTTCGCATACTTGATGGCCAGATCCTGGCCTCTTTCTGGTTTCGATCCCGCACTAATGTGGTTCCACACCGAAACAGTCAATTAAACCTGGTTGCGATTAATATTTTAGAGGATAACGCCGGTTATGTCTCGGTTAGGTCTGGGATTTGAGCTCATCTGGCTCGTACTTTCGCATTTTTCGCATATTTGTTGGCCAGATCCTGGCCTTTTTCTGGTTTGGATCAGGTAGTAATGCGGTACCACGCTGAAACAGTCAATTAAACCAGGTTGCGATTAATATTTTAGAGGTTATCGCCGGTTATGTCTCGGTTAGGTCTGGTATTTCCAATCATTTGGCACATACTTTCGCTTTTTTCGCATACTTGTTGGCCATATCCTGGGCTTTTTCAGGTTTGGATCACGTAGTAATGTGGTACCACACCGAAACAATCAATTAAACCTGGTTGCGATTAATATTTAAGAGGATAACGCCAGTTATGTCTAGGTTAGGTCTGGGATTTGCCCTCATCTGGCTCGTACTTTCGCATTTTTCGCATACTTGTTGGCCAGATACAGGGCTCTTTCTGGCTTGTATCACGCAGTAATGCGGTACCACACCGAAACAGTTAATTAAACCAGGTTGCGATTAATATTTCAGAGGATAACGCCGGTTATGTCACGGTTAGGTCTGGGATACGCCCGCATCTGGCTCGTACTTTCGCATTTTTCGCATACTTGATGGCCAGACCCTGGCCTCTTTCTGGTTTCGATCCCGCACTAATGTGGTTCCACACCGAAACAGTCAATTAAACCTGGTTGCGATTAATATTTTAGAGGATAACGCCGGTTATGTCTCGGTTAGGTCTGGGGTTTGCCCTCATCTGGCCAGTACCTTCGCATTTTTCGCATACTTGTTGGCAAGATCCTGGGCTTTTTCTGGTTTGGATCACGTAGTAATGCTGTACCACACCGAAGCAGTCAATTAAACCTGGTTGCGATTAATATTTTCGAGGATAACGCCGGTTATGTCTGGGTTAGGTCTGGTATTTGCCCTGATCTGGCACGTACTTTCGCATTTTTCGCATACTTGTTCGCCAGATCCTGAGCATTTTCTGGCTTGCATCACGTAGTAATGCGGTACCACATCGAAACAGTCAATTAAACCTGGTTGCGATTAATATTTTCGAGGATAACGCCGGTTATGTCTCGATTAGGTCTGGGATTTGCCCTCATCTGGCTCGTACTTTCGCATTTTTCTTATACTTGTTGGCCAGGTCCTGGCTTTTTTCTGACTTGGACCACGTAGTAATGTGGTACCACACTGAAACAGCCAATAAAAGCTTTTTCCGATTAATATTTTAGAGGATAACGCTGTTTATGACAGGGTTAGTCATGGTATTTGCAATCGTCTGGCTCATACTTTCGCGTTTTTCGCATACTTGTTGGCCAGATCCTGGGCTTTTTCCGGTTTGGATCACGTAGTAATGCGGTACCACACCGAAACAGTCAATTAAACCTGGTTGCGATTAATATTTAACAGGATAACGCCGGTTATGTCTTGGTTTGGTCTGGGATTTGCACTCATCTGGCTCGTACTTTCGCATTTTCCGCATAATTGTTGACCAGATACAGGGCTTTTTCTGGCTTGTATCACGTAGTAATGCGGTACCACACCGAAACAGTCAATTAAACCAGGTTGCGATTTATATTTTAGAGGATAACGCCGGTTATGTCTGGGTTAGTTCTGGGGTTTGCCCCCATTTGGGTCGTACCTTCGCATTTTTCTTATACTTGTAGGCCAGGTCCTGGCTTTTTTCTGGTTTGGACAACGTAGTAATGTGGTACCACACTGAAACAGTCAATAAAAGCTTGTTCCGAATAGTATTTTAGAGCAAGACTCTGGTTATGTCTGGGTTAGTTCTTGTATTTGCAATCATCTGGATCATACTTTCGCAATATTCGCATACTCCTTGACCTCATCCTGGCCTTTTTCAGGTTTGGAACACGTAGTAATGCGGTACCACACCGATACAGTCAATTAAACCTGGTTTCGATTAATATTTAGGAGGTTAACGCCGGTTATGTCTCGGTTAGGTCTGGGATTTGCCCTCATCTGGCTCGTGCTTTCGCATTTTTCGCATACTTGTTCGCTAGATCCTGGGCATTTTCTGGCTTGCATCACGTAGTAATGCGGTACCACATCGAAACAGTCAATTAAACCTGATTGCGATTAATATTTTCGAGGATAACGCCGGTTATCTCTCGGTTAGGTCTGGGATTTGCCCTCATCTGGCTCGTACTTTCGCATTTTTCGCATACTTGATGGCCAGATCCTGGCCTTTTTCTGGTTTGGATCACGTAGTAATGCGTTACCACACCGAAACAGTCCATTAAACCTGGTTGCGATTAATATTTTGGTGGATAACGCCGGTTATGTCTTGGTTAGCACTGGGATTTGCCCTCATCTGCCTCGGTACTTTCGCATTTATCTTATAATTGTTGGCCAGGTCCTGGCTTTTTTCTGGTTTGGACCACGTAGTAATGTGGTACCACACTGAAACAGTCAATAAAAGCTTGTTCCGATTAGTATTTTAGAGGAAGACTCTGGTTATGTCTGGGTTAGTTCTGGTATTTGCAATCATCTGGCTCGTACTTTGGCATTTTCCGCATACTTGTTGGCCAGATCCTCGCCTTTTTCTGGTTTGGATCACGCAGTAACGCGGTACCACACCGAAGCAGTCAATTAAACCTGGTTGCGATTAATATTTAAGAGGATAACGCCGGTTATGTCTCTGTTAGGTCTGGGATATGCCCGCATCTGGCTCGTACTTTCGCATTTTTCGCATACTTGATGGCCAGATCCTGGCCCCTTTCTGGTTTGGATCCCGCACTAATGTGGTTCCGCACCGAAACAGTCATTTAAACCTGGTTGCGATTAATATTTTAGAGGATAACGCCGGTTATGTCTCGGTTAGGTCTGGGATTTGAGCTCATCTGGCTCGTACTTTCGCATTTTTCGCATATTTGTTGGCCAGATCCTGGCCTTTTTCTGGTTTGGATCAGGTAGTAATGCGGTACCACGCTGAAACAGTCAATTAAACCAGGTTGCGATTAATATTTTAGAGGTTATCGCCGGTTATGTCTCGGTTAGGTCTGGTATTTCCAATCATTTGGCACATACTTTCGCTTTTTTCGCATACTTGTTGGCCATATCCTGGGCTTTTTCAGGTTTGGATCACGTAGTAATGTGGCACCACACCGAAACAATCAATTAAACCTGGTTGCGATTAATATTTAAGAGGATAACGCCAGTTATGTCTAGGTTAGGTCTGGGATTTGCCCTCATCTGGCTCGTACTTTCGCATTTTTCGCATACTTGTTGGCCAGATACAGGGCTCTTTCTGGCTTGTATCACGCAGTAATGCGGTACCACACCGAAACAGTTAATTAAACCAGGTTGCGATTAATATTTCAGAGGATAACGCCGGTTATGTCACGGTTAGGTCTGGGATACGTCCGCATCTGGCTCGTACTTTCGCATTTTTCGCATACTTGATGGCCAGATCCTGGCCTCTTTCTGGTTTCGATCCCGCACTAATGTGGTTCCACACCGAAACAGTCAATTAAACCTGGTTGCGATTAATATTTTAGAGGATAACGCCGGTTATGTCTGGGTTAGTCATGGTATTTACAATCATCTGGCTCATACTTTTGCGTTTTTCGCATACTTGTTGGCCAGATCCTGACCTCTTTCTGGTATGGATCCCGCACAAATGTGGTTCCACACCGAAACAGTCAATTACACCTGGTTGCGATTAATATTTTCGAGGATAACGCCGGTTATGTCTCGGTTAGGTCTGGGATTTGCCTTCATCTGGCTTGTACTTTCGCATTTTCCGCATACTTGTTGGCCAGATACAGGGCTTTTTCTGGCATGTATCACGTAGTAATGGGGTACCACACCGAAACAGTCGAATAAACCAGGTTGCGATTAATATTTTAGAGGATAACGCCCGTTATGTCTGGGTTAGGTCTGGGGTTTGCCCTCATCAGGTTCGTACCTTCGCATTTTTCGCATACTTGTTGGCCAGGTCCTGGCTTTTTTCTGGTTTGGACCACGTAGTAATGTGGTACCACACTGAAACAGTCAATAAAAGCTTGTTCCGATTAGTATTTTAGAGGAAGACTCTGGTTATGTCTGGGTTAGTTCTGGTATTTGCAATCATATGGCTCATACTATCGCGTTTTTCGCAAACTTGTTGGCCAGATCCTGGCGTCATTCTGGTATGGATCCCGCACAAATGTGGTTCCACACCGAAACAGTCAATTAATCCTGGTTGCGATTAATAATTTAGAGGATAACGCCGGTTATGTCTCGGTTAGGTCTGGGATTTGCCTTCATCTGGCTTGTACTTTCGCATCTTCCGCATACTTGTTGGCCAGATACAGGGCTTTTTCTGGCTTGTATCACGTAGTAATGCGGTACCACACCGAAACAGTCAATTAAACCAGGTTGCGATTAATATTTTGGTGGATAACGCCGGTTATGTCTCGGTTTGGTCTGGGATTTGCCCCCATCTGGCTCGTACTTTCGCATTTTTCGCATACTTGTAGGCCAGATCCTGGCCTTTTGCTGGTTTGGATCACGTAGTAATGCGGTACCACACCGAAGCAGTCAATTAAACCTGGTTGCGATTAATATTTTGGTGGATCACGCCGGTTATGTCTCGGTTAGGTCTGGGATTTGCACACATCTGGCTCGTACTTTCGCATTTTCCACATACTTGTTGGCCAGATCATGGCCTCTGTCTGGTATGGATCCCGCACTAATGTGGTTCCACACCAAAACAGTCAATTAAACCTGGTTGCGATTAATATTTTCGAGGATAACGCCGGTTATGACTCGGTTAGGTCTGGGATTTGCCCTCATCTGGCTTGTACTTTCGCATTTTCCGCATACTTGTTGGCCAGATACAGGGCTTTTTCTGGCTTGTATCACGTAGTAATGCGGCACCACACCGAAACTGTCAATTAAACCAGGTTGCGATTAATATTTTAGAGGATAACGCCGGCTATGTCTGGGTTAGGTCTGGGGTTTGCCCTCATCAGGTTCGTACCTTCGCATTTTTCGCATACTTGTTGGCAAGATCCTGCGCTTTTTCTGGTTTGGATCACGTAGTAATGTGGTACCACACCGAAACAGTCAATAAAAGCTTGTTCCGATTAGTATTTCAGAGGATAACGCTGGTTATGACTGGGTTAGTCATGGTATTTGCAATCGTCTGGCTCATACTTTCGCGTTTTTCGCATACTTGTTGACCAGATCCTGGGCTTTTTCTGGTTTGGCTCACATAGTAATGCGGTACCACACCGAAACAGTCAATTAAACCTGGTTGCGATTAATATTTAACAGGATAACGCCGGTTATGTCTCGGTTAGGTCTGGGATACGCCCGCATCTGGCTCGTACTTTCGCATTTTCCGCATACTTGTTGGCCAGATCCTGGCCTCTTTCTGGTTTGGATCCCGCACTAATGTGGTTCCACACCGAAACAGTCAATTAAACCTGGTTGGCGTTAATATTTTGGAGGATAACGACGGTTATGTCTTGGTTAGCACTGGGATTTGCCCTCATCTGGCTCGTACTTTCGCATTTTTCTCATACTTGTTGGCCAGATCCTGGCCTTTTTCTGGTTTAGAACACGTAGTAATGCGGTACCACACCGAAACAGTCAATTAACAGTGGTTGCGATTAATATTTTAGAGGATAACGCCGGTTATGTCTGGGTTAGGTGTTTGCCTTCATCTGTCTCATACTTTGGCATTTTTCGCATACTTGTTGGCCAGATCCTCGCCTTTTTCAGGTTTGGATCACGCAGTAGTGCGGTACCACACCGAAACAGTCAATTAAGCCTGGTTGCGATTAATATTTAAGAGGATAACGCCAGTTATGTCTCGGCTATGTCTGGGATTTGCCCCCATCTGGCTCGTACTTTCGCATTTTTCGCATACTTGTTGGCCAGGTACAGGGCTCTTTCTGGCTTGTATAACGTAGTATTGCGGTACCACACCGAAATAGTCAATGAAACCTGGTTGCGAGTAATATTTTAGAGGATAACGCCGGTTATGTCTGGGTTAGGTCTGGGGTTTGCCCTCATCTGGCCCGTACCTTCGCATTTTTCGCATACTTGTTGGCAAGATCCTGGGCTTTTTCTGGTTTGGATCACGTAGTAATGCTGTACCACACCGAAGCAGTCAATTAAACCTGGTTGCGATTAATATTTTCGAGGATAACGCCGGTTATGTCTGGGTTGGTCATGGTATTTGCAATCATCTGGCTCATACTTTCTCGTTTTTCGCATACGTGTTGGCCAGATCCTGGCCTCATTCTGGTTTGGATCCCGCACTAATGTGGTTCCACACCGAAACAGTCAATTGAACCTGGTTGGGATTAATATTTTAGAGGATAACGCCGGTTATGGCTTGGTTAGCACTGGGATTTGCCCTCATCTGGCTCGTACTTTCGCATTTTTCTTATACTTGTTGACCAGCTCCTGGCTTTTTCCTGGCTTGTATCACGTAGTAATGCGGTACCACACCGAAACAGTCAATTAAACCAGGTTGCGATTAATATTTTAGAGGATAACGCCGGTTATGTCTCGGTTAGGTCTAGGATACGCCAGCATCTGGCTCGTACTTTCGCATTTTTCGCATACTTGATGGCCAGATCCTGGCCTCTTTCTGGTTTGGATCCCGCACTAATGTGGTACCACACTGAAACAGTCAATTAAGCCTGGTTCCGATTAATATTTTAGAGGATAACGCCGGTTATGTCTCGGTCAGGTCTCGTAATTGCCTTCATATAGCTCGTACTTTCACATTTTTCCCATACTTGTTGGCCAGATCCTCGCCTTTTTCTGGTTTGGATCACGCAGTAATGCGGTACCACACCGAAATAGTCAATGAAACCTGGTTGCGAGTAATATTTTAGAGGATAACGCCGGTTATGTCTGGGTTAGGTCTGGGGTTTGCCCTCATCTGGCCCGTACCTTCGCATTTTTCGCATACTTGTTGGCAGGATCCTGGGCTTTTTCTGGTTTGGATCACGTAGTAATGCTGTACCACACCGGAGCAGTCAATTAAACCTGGTTGCGATTAATATTTTCGAGGATAACGCCGGTTATGTCAGGGTTAGGTCCGGTATTTGCCCTGATCTGGCTCGTACTTTCGAATTTTTCGCATACTTCTTGACCTCATCCTGGCCTCTTTCAGGTTTGGAACACGTAGTAATGCGGTACCTCACCGATACAGTCAATTAAACCTGGTTGCGATTAATATTTTCGTGGATAACGCCGGTTATGTCTGGGTTAGGTCTGGGATTTGCCCTCATCTGGCTCGTACTTTCGCATTTTTCGCATACTTGTTCGCCAGATCCTGGGCATTTTCTGGCTTGCATCACGTAGTAATGCGGTACCACATCGAAACAGTCAATTAAACCTGGTTGCGATTAATATTTTCGTGGATAACGACGGTTATGTCTCGGTTAGGTCTGGGATTTGCCCTCATCTGGCTCGTACTTTCGCATTTTTCGCATACTTGTTGGCCAGATCCAGCCCTTTTTTTGGCTTGGCCCACGTAGTAATGTAGTGCCACACTGAAACAGACAATTATACCTGGTTCCGATTAATATTTTAGAGGATAACGTCGGTTATGTCAGGGTTAGTTCAGCTATTTGCAATCATCTGGCTCATACTTTCGCGCTTTTCGCATACTTGTTGGCCAGATACTCGCCTTTTTCTGGTTTGGATCACGTAGTAATGCGGTACCACACTGAAAGAGTCAATTAAACCTGGTTGTGATTAATATTTTCGTGGATAACGCCGGTTATGTCTGGGTTAGGTCTGGGATTTGCCCACATCTGGCTCGTACTTTCTCGTTTTTCGCATACTTGTTGGCCAGATCCTGGGATATTTCTGGTTTGGATCACGTAGTAATGCTGTACCACACCGAAACTGTCAATTAAACTTGGATGCGATTAATATTTTAGAGGATAACGCGGGTTATGTCTCTGTTGGGTCCGGTATTTGCCCTCATCTGGCTCGTACTTTCGCATTTTTCTCATACTTGTTGGCCAGATCCTGGGTTTCTTCTGGTTTGGATCCCGTAGTAAAGTGGTTCCACACTGAAACAGTCAATTTAACCTCGTTGCGATTAATATTTTAGAGGATAACGCCGGTTATGTCTGGGTTAGGTCTGAGATTTGCCCTCATCTGGCTCGTACTTTCGCAATTTTCGCATACTTGTTGGCCAGATCGTGGCCTTTTTCTGGTTTGGAACACGTAGTAATGCGGTACCACACTGAAAGAGTCAATTAAACCTGGTTGTGATTAATATTTAAGAGGATAACGCCGGTTATGTCTGGGTTAGGCCTGGTATATGCCCTCATCTGGCTCGTACTTTCGCATTTTCCGCATACTTGTCGGCCAGATACAGGGCTTTTTCTGGCTTGTATCACGTAGTAATGCGGTACCACACCGAAACAGTCAATTAAACCTGGTTGCGATTAATACTTTAGAGGATAACGCCGGTTATGTCTGGGTTAGGTCTGGGGTTTGCCCTTATCTGGTTCGTACCTTCGCAGTTTTCGCATACTTGTTGGCAATATCCTGGGCTTTTTCTGGTTTGGATCACATAGTAATGCGGTACCACACCGAAACAGACAATTAAGCCTGGTTGCGATCAATATTTAAGAGGAAAACGCCGGTTATGTCTTAGTTAGCACTGGGATTTGCCCTCATCTGGCTCGTACTTTCGCAATTTTCTTATACTTGTTGGCCAGGTCCTGGGCTTTTTCCGGTTTGGATCACGTAGTAATGTGGTACCACACTGAAACAGTCAATAAAAGCTTGTTCCGATTAGTATTTTAGAGGAAAACTCTGGTTATGTCAGGGTTAGTTCTGGTATATGCAATCATCTGGCTCTCACTTTCGCGTTTTTCGCATACTTGTTGGCCAGATCCAGCGCTCTTTCAGGTTTGTGTCACGTAGTAAGGAGGTACCACACTGAAACAGTCAATAAAAGCTTGTCCCGATTAGTATTTTAGAGGATAATGCTGGTTATGACTGGGTTAGTCATGGTATTTGCAATCATCTGGCTCATACTTTCGCATTTTTCGCATACTAGTTGGCCAGATCCTGGCCTCTTTCTGGTTTGGATCCCGCACTAATGTGGTTCCACACCGAAACAGTCAATTAAACCTGGTTGCGATTAATATTTAAGAGGATAACGCCGGTTATGTCACGGTTAGGTCTGGGATTTGCCCTCATCTGGCTCGTACTTTCGCAATTTTCGCATACTTGTTCGCCAGATCCTGGGCATTTTCTGGCTTGCATCACGTAGTAATGCGGTACCACATCGAAACAGTCAATTAAACCTGGTTGCGATTAATATTTTCGTGGATAACGCCGGTTATGTCTCGGTTAGGTCTGGGATTTGCCCTCATCTGGCTCGTACCTTCGCATTTTTCTTATACTTGTTGGCCAGGTCCTGGCTTTTTTCTGATTTGGACCACGTAGTAATGTGGTACCACACTGAAACAGTCAATAAAAGCTTGTTCCGATTAGTATTTTAGAGGAAGACTCTGGTTATGTCTGGGTTAGTTCTGGTATTTGCAATCATCTGGCTCATACTTTCGCATTTTTCGCATACTTTTTGGCGAGATCCTGGGCTTTCTCTGGTTTGGATCACGTAGTAATGCGGTACCACACCGAAACAGTCAATTAAACCTGGTTGCGATTAATAATTTAGAGGATAACGCCGGTTATGTCTCGGTTAGGTCTGGGATTTGCCCCCATCTGACACGTACTTTCGCATTATTCGCATACTTGTAGGCCAGATCCTGGCCTTTTGCTGGTTTGGATCACGTAGTAATGCGGTACCACACCGAAGCAGTCAATTAAACTTGGTTGCGATTAATATTTTGGTGGATCACGCCGGTTATGTCTCGGTTAGGTCTGGGACTTGCGCCCATCTGGCTCGTACTTTCGCATTTTTCGCATACTTGTAGGCCAGATCCTGGCCTTTTTCTGGTTTGGATCACGTAGTAATGCGGTGCCACACCGAAGCAGTCAATTAAACCTGGTTGCGATTAATATTTTGGTGGATCACGCCGGTTATGTCTTTGTTAGCACTGGGATTTGCCCTCATCTGGATCGTACTTTCGCATTTTTCTGTTACTTGTTGGCCAGGTCCTGGCTTTTTTCTGACTTGTACCACGTAGCAATGTGGTACCACACCGAAACAGTCAATTAAACCTGGTTGCGATTAATATTTAACAGGATAACGCCGGTTATGTCTCGGTTAGGTCTGGGATTTGCACTCATCTGGCTCGTACTTTCGCATTTTCCACATACTTGTTGGCCAGATCATGGCCTCTGTCTGGTATGGATCCCGCACTAATGTGGTTCCACACCGAAACAGTCAATTAAACCTGGTTGCGATTAATATTTTCGAGGATAACGCCGGTTATGTCTCGGTTAGGTCTGGGATTTGCCCTCATCTGGCATGTACTTTCGCATTTTCCGCATACTTGTTGGCCAGATACAGGGCTTTTTCTGGCTTGTATCACGTAGTAATGCGGCACCACACCGAAACAGTCAATTAAACCAGGTTGCGATTAATATTTTAGAGGATAACGCCGGTTATGTCTGGGTTAGGTCTGGGGTTTGCCCTCATCAGGTTCGTACCTTCGCATTTTTCGCATACTTGTTGGCAAAATCCTGCGCTTTTTCTGGTTTGGATCACGTAGTAATGTGGTACCACACCGAAACAGTCAATAAAAGCTTGTTCCGATTAGTATTTTAGAGGATAACGCTGGTTATGACTGGGTTAGTCATGGTATTTGCAATCGTCTGGCTCATACTTTCGCGTTTTTCGCATACTTGTTGGCCAGATCCTGGGCTTTTTCTGGTTTGGATCACGTAGTAATGCGGTACCACACCGAAACAGTCAATTAAACCTGGTTGCGATTAATATTTTACAGGATAACGCCGGTTATGTCTCGGTTAGGTCTGGGATACGCCCGCATCTGGCTCGTACTTTCGCATTTTCCGCATACTTGTTGGCCAGATCCTGGCCTCTTTCTGGTTTGGATCCCGCAATAATGTGGTTCCACACCGAAACAGTCAATTAAACCTGGTTGCGATTAACATTTTGGAGGATAACGCCGGTTATGTCTGGGTTAGCACTGGGATTTGCCCTCATCTGGCTCGTACTTTCGCATTTTTCGCATACTTGTTGGCCAGATCCCGGCCTTTTTCTGGTTTGGATCACGTAGTAATGCGGTACCACACAGAAACAGTCAATTAAACCTGGTTGCGATTAATATTTTGGTGGATAACGCCGGTTATGGCTTGGTTAGCACTGGGATTTGCCCTCATCTGGCTCGTACTTTCGCATTTTTCTTATACTTGTTGGCCAGCTCCTGGCTTTTTTCTGGATTGGATCGCGCAGTAATGTGGTACCACACGGAACCAGTCAATTAAACCTGGTTGCGATTAATATTTTGGTGGATAACGCCGGTTATGTCTTGGTTACCACCGGGATTTGCCCTCATCTGGCTCGTACTTTCGCATTTTTCTTATACTTGTTGGCCAGCTCCTGGCTTTTTTCTGGTTTGGATCGCGCAGTAATGTGGTACCACACTGAAACAGTCAATAAAAGCTTGTTCCGATTAGTATTTTAGTTGAAAACTCTGCTTATGTCTGGGTTAGTTCTGGTATTTGCAATCATCTGGCTCATACATTCGCATTTTTCGCATACTTGTTGGCCAGATACAGGGCTTTTTCTGGTTGGGATCACATAGTAATGCGGTACCACACCGAGACAGTCAATTAAACCTGGTTGCGATTAATATTTTAGAGGGTAACGCTGGTTATGACTGGGTCAGTCATGGTATTTGCCCTCATCTGGCTCGTACTTTCGCATTTTTCGCATACTTGTTGGCCAGATCGTGGCCTTTTTCTGGTTTGGATCACGTAGTAATGCGGTACCACACCGAAACAGTCAATTAAGCCTGGTTGCGATTAATATTTAAGAGGATAACGCCAGTTATGTCTCGGCTATGTCTGGGATTTGCCCCCATCTGGCTCGTACTTTCGCATTTTTCGCATACTTGTTGGCCAGGTACAGGGCTCTTTCTGGCTTGTATAACGTAGTATTGCGGTACCACACCGAAATAGTCAATGAAACCTGGTTGCGAGTAATATTTTAGAGGATAACGCCGGTTATGTCTGGGTTAGGTCTGGGGTTTGCCCTCATCTGGCCCGTACCTTCGCATTTTTCGCATACTTGTTGGCAAGATCCTGGGCTTTTTCTGGTTTGGATCACGTAGTAATGCTGTACCACACCGAAGCAGTCAATTAAACCTGGTTGCGATTAATATTTTCGAGGATAACGCCGGTTATGTCTGGGTTGGTCATGGTATTTGCAATCATCTGGCTCATACTTTCTCGTTTTTCGCATACGTGTTGGCCAGATCCTGGCCTCATTCTGGTTTGGATCCCGCACTAATGTGGTTCCACACCGAAACAGTCAATTGAACCTGGTTGGGATTAATATTTTAGAGGATAACGCCGGTTATGGCTTGGTTAGCACTGGGATTTGCCCTCATCTGGCTCGTACTTTCGCATTTTTCTTATACTTGTTGACCAGCTCCTGGCTTTTTCCTGGCTTGTATCACGTAGTAATGCGGTACCACACCGAAACAGTCAATTAAACCAGGTTGCGATTAATATTTTAGAGGATAACGCCGGTTATGTCTCGGTTAGGTCTAGGATACGCCAGCATCTGGCTCGTACTTTCGCATTTTTCGCATACTTGATGGCCAGATCCTGGCCTCTTTCTGGTTTGGATCCCGCACTAATGTGGTACCACACTGAAACAGTCAATTAAGCCTGGTTCCGATTAATATTTTAGAGGATAACGCCGGTTATGTCTCGGTCAGGTCTCGTAATTGCCTTCATATAGCTCGTACTTTCACATTTTTCGCATACTTGTTGGCCAGATCCTCGCCTTTTTCTGGTTTGGATCACGCAGTAATGCGGTACCACACCGAAATAGTCAATGAAACCTGGTTGCGAGTAATATTTTAGAGGATAACGCCGGTTATGTCTGGGTTAGGTCTGGGGTTTGCCCTCATCTGGCCCGTACCTTCGCATTTTTCGCATACTTGTTGGCAGGATCCTGGGCTTTTTCTGGTTTGGATCACGTAGTAATGCTGTACCACACCGAAGCAGTCAATTAAACCTGGTTGCGATTAATATTTTCGAGGATAACGCCGGTTATGTCAGGGTTAGGTCCGGTATTTGCCCTGATCTGGCTCGTACTTTCGAATTTTTCGCATACTTCTTGACCTCATCCTGGCCTCTTTCAGGTTCGGAACACGTAGTAATGCGGTACCACACCGATACAGTCAATTAAACCTGGTTGCGATTAATATTTTCGTGGATAACGCCGGTTATGTCTGGGTTAGGTCTGGGATTTGCCCTCATCTGGCTCGTACTTTCGCATTTTTCGCATACTTGTTCGCCAGATCCTGGGCATTTTCTGGCTTGCATCACGTAGTAATGCGGTACCACATCGAAACAGTCAATTAAACCTGGTTGCGATTAATATTTTCGTGGATAACGACGGTTATGTCTCGGTTAGGTCTGGGATTTGCCCTCATCTGGCTCGTACTTTCGCATTTTTCGCATACTTGTTGGCCAGATCCAGCCCTTTTTTTGGCTTGGCCCACGTAGTAATGTAGTGCCACACTGAAACAGACAATTATACCTGGTTCCGATTAATATTTTAGAGGATAACGTCGGTTATGTCAGGGTTAGTTCAGCTATTTGCAATCATCTGGCTCATACTTTCGCGCTTTTCGCATACTTGTTGGCCAGATACTCGCCTTTTTCTGGTTTGGATCACGTAGTAATGCGGTACCATACCGAAACAGTCAATTTAACCTGGTTGCGATTAATATTTTAGAGGATAACGCCGGTTATGTCTGGGTTAGGTCTGAGATTTGCCCTCATCTGGCTCGTACTTTCGCAATTTTCGCATACTTGTTGGCCAGATCGTGGCCTTTTTCTGGTTTGGAACACGTAGTAATGCGGTACCACACTGAAAGAGTCAATTAAACCTGGTTGTGATTAATATTTAAGAGGATAACGCCGGTTATGTCTGGGTTAGGCCTGGTATATGCCCTCATCTGGCTCGTACTTTCGCATTTTCCGCATACTTGTTGGCCAGATACAGGGCTTTTTCTGGCTTGTATCACGTAGTAATGCGGTACCACACCGAAACAGTCAATTAAACCTGGTTGCGATTAATACTTTAGAGGATAACGCCGGTTATGTCTGGGTTAGGTCTGGGGTTTGCCCTTATCTGGTTCGTACCTTCGCAGTTTTCGCATACTTGTTGGCAATATCCTGGGCTTTTTCTGGTTTGGATCACATAGTAATGCGGTATCACACCGAAACAGACAATTAAGCCTGGTTGCGATTAATATTTAAGAGGAAAACGCCGGTTATGTCTTAGTTAGCACTGGGATTTGCCCTCATCTGGCTCGTACTTTCGCAATTTTCTTATACTTGTTGGCCAGGTCCCGGGCTTTTTCTGGTTTGGATCACGTAGTAATGTGGTACCACACTGAAACAGTCAATAAAAGCTTGTTCCGATTAGTATTTTAGAGGAAAACTCTGGTTATGTCAGGGTTAGTTCTGGTATATGCAATCATCTGGCTCTTACTTTCGCGTTTTTCGCATACTTGTTGGCCAGATCCAGCGCTCTTTCAGGTTTGTGTCACGTAGTAAGGAGGTACCACACTGAAACAGTCAATAAAAGCTTGTCCCGATTAGTATTTTAGAGGATAATGCTGGTTATGACTGGGTTAGTCATGGTATTTGCAATCATCTGGCTCATACTTTCGCGTTTTTCGCATACTAGTTGGCCAGATCCTGGCCTCTTTCTGGTTTGGATCCCGCACTAATGTGGTTCCACACCGAAACAGTCAATTAAACCTGGTTGCGATTAATATTTAAGAGGATAACGCCGGTTATGTCACGGTTAGGTCTGGGATTTGCCCTCATCTGGCTCGTACTTTCGCAATTTTCGCATACTTGTTCGCCAGATCCTGGGCATTTTCTGGCTTGCATCACGTAGTAATGCGGTACCACATCGAAACAGTCAATTAAACCTGGTTGCGATTAATATTTTCGTGGATAACGCCGGTTATGTCTCGGTTAGGTCTGGGATTTGCCCTCATCTGGCTCGTACCTTCGCATTTTTCTTATACTTGTTGGCCAGGTCCTGGCTTTTTTCTGATTTGGACCACGTAGTAATGTGGTACCACACTGAAACAGTCAATAAAAGCTTGTTCCGATTAGTATTTTAGAGGAAGACTCTGGTTATGTCTGGGTTAGTTCTGGTATTTGCAATCATCTGGCTCATACTTTCGCATTTTTCGCATACTTTTTGGCGAGATCCTGGGCTTTCTCTGGTTTGGATCACGTAGTAATGCGGTACCACACCGAGACAGTCAATTAAACCTGGTTGCGATTAATAATTTAGAGGATAACGCCGGTTATGTCTCGGTTAGGTCTGGGATTTGCCCCCATCTGACACGTACTTTCGCATTATTCGCATACTTGTAGGCCAGATCCTGGCCTTTTGCTGGTTTGGATCACGTAGTAATGCGGTACCACACCGAAGCAGTCAATTAAACTTGGTTGCGATTAATATTTTGGTGGATCACGCCGGTTATGTCTCGGTTAGGTCTGGGACTTGCGCCCATCTGGCTCGTACTTTCGCATTTTTCGCATACTTGTAGGCCAGATCCTGGCCTTTTTCTGGTTTGGATCACGTAGTAATGCGGTGCCACACCGAAGCAGTCAATTAAACCTGGTTGCGATTAATATTTTGGTGGATCACGCCGGTTATGTCTTTGTTAGCACTGGGATTTGCCCTCATCTGGATCGTACTTTCGCATTTTTCTGTTACTTGTTGGCCAGGTCCTGGCTTTTTTCTGACTTGTACCACGTAGCAATGTGGTACCACACCGAAACAGTCAATTAAACCTGGTTGCGATTAATATTTAACAGGATAACGCCGGTTATGTCTCGGTTAGGTCTGGGATTTGCACTCATCTGGCTCGTACTTTCGCATTTTCCACATACTTGTTGGCCAGATCATGGCCTCTGTCTGGTATGGATCCCGCACTAATGTGGTTCCACACCGAAACAGTCAATTAAACCTGGTTGCGATTAATATTTTCGAGGATAACGCCGGTTATGTCTCGGTTAGGTCTGGGATTTGCCCTCATCTGGCATGTACTTTCGCATTTTCCGCATACTTGTTGGCCAGATACAGGGCTTTTTCTGGCTTGTATCACGTAGTAATGCGGCACCACACCGAAACAGTCAATTAAACCAGGTTGCGATTAATATTTTAGAGGATAACGCCGGTTATGTCTGGGTTAGGTCTGGGGTTTGCCCTCATCAGGTTCGTACCTTCGCATTTTTCGCATACTTGTTGGCAAAATCCTGCGCTTTTTCTGGTTTGGATCACGTAGTAATGTGGTACCACACCGAAACAGTCAATAAAAGCTTGTTCCGATTAGTATTTTAGAGGATAACGCTGGTTATGACTGGGTTAGTCATGGTATTTGCAATCGTCTGGCTCATACTTTCGCGTTTTTCGCATACTTGTTGGCCAGATCCTGGGCTTTTTCTGGTTTGGATCACATAGTAATGCGGTACCACACCGAGACAGTCAATTAAACCTGGTTGCGATTAATATTTTAGAGGGTAACGCTGGTTATGACTGGGTCAGTCATGGTATTTGCCCTCATCTGGCTCGTACTTTCGCATTTTTCGCATACTTGTTGGCCAGATCGTGGCCTTTTTCTGGTTTGGAACACGTAGTAATGCGGTACCACACAGAAACAGTCAATTAAACCTGGTTGTGATTAATATTTAAGAGGATAACGCCGGTTATGTCAGGGTTAGGCCTGGTATATGCCCTCATCTGGCTCGTACTTTCGCATTTTCCGCATACTTGTTGGCCAGATACGGGGCTTTTTCTGGCTTGTATCACGTAGTAATGCGGTACCACACCGAAACAGTCAATTAAACCAGGTTGCGATTAATACTTTAGAGGATAACGCCGGTTATGTCTGGGTTAGGTCTGGGGTTTGCCCTTATCTGGCTCGTACCTTCGCAGTTTTCGCATACTTGTTGGCAATATCCTGGGCTTTTTCTGGTTTGGATCACATAGTAATGCGGTACCACACGGAAACAGTCAATTAAACCTGGTTGCGAATAATATTTTGGTGGATAACGCCGGTTACGTCTGGGTTAGGTCTGGGATTTGCCCTCATCTGGCTCGTACTTTCGCATTTTTCGCTTACTTGTTGGCCAGATACAGGGCTTTTTCTGGCTTGTATCACGTAGTAATGCGGTACCACACCGAAACAGTCAATTAAACCTGGTTGCGATTAATATTTTAGAGGGTAACGCCGGTTATGTCTCGGTTAGGTCTGGGATTTGCCCCCATCTGGCTCGTACTTTCGCACTTTTCGCCAACTTGTTGGCCAGATACTCGCCTTTTTCTGGTTTGGATCACGTAGTAATGCGGCGCCATACCGAAACAGTCAATTAAACCTGGTTGCGATTAATATTTAAGAGGAAAACGCCGGTTATGTCTTAGTTAGCACTGGGATTTGCCCTCATCTGGCTCGTACTTTCGCATTTTTCGCCAACTTGTTGGCCAGACACTCGCCTTTTTCTGGTTTGGATCACGTAGTAATGTGGTTCCACTCCGAAACAGTCAATTAAACCTGGTTGCGATTAATATTTAAGAGGATAACGCCGGTTATGTCTCGGTTAGGTCTGGGATTTGCCCTCATCTGGGTCGTACCTTCGCATTTTTCTTATACTTGTTGGCCAGGTCCTGGCTTTTTTCTGATTTGGACCACGTAGTAATGTGGTACCATACTGAAACAGTCAATAAAAGCTTGTTCCGATTAGTATTTTAGAGGAAGACTCTGGTTATGTCTGGCTTAGTTCTGGTATTTGCAATCATCTGGCTCATACTTTCGCATTTTTCGCATACTTGTTGGCCAGATCCTGGGCTTTCTCTGGTTTGGATCACGTAGTAATGCGGTACCACACCGAAACAGTCAATTAAACCTGGTTGCGATTAATAATTTAGAGGATAACGCCGGTTATGTCAGGGTTAGGCCTGGTATATGCCCTCATCTGGCTCGTACTTTCGCATTTTCCGCATACTTGTTGGCCAGATACGGGGCTTTTTCTGGCTTGTGTCACGTAGTAATGCGGTACCACACCGAAACAGTCAATTAAACCAGGTTGCGATTAATACTTTAGAGGATAACGCCGGTTATGTCTGGGTTAGGTCTGGGGTTTGCCCTTATCTGGCTCGTACCTTCGCAGTTTTCGCATACTTGTTGGCAATATCCTGGGCTTTTTCTGGTTTGTATCACATAGTAATGCGGTACCACACGGAAACAGTCAATTAAACCTGGTTGCGATTAATATTTTGGTGGATAACGCCGGTTATGTCTGGGCTAGGTCTGAGGTTTGCCCTCATCTGGCTCGTGCCTTCGCATTTTTCGCATACATGTTGGCAAGATCCTGGGCTTTTTCTGGTTTGGATCACGTAGTAATGCGGTACCACACCGAAGCAGTCAATTGAACCTGGTTGCGATTAATATTTTAGAGGATAACGCTGGTTATGACTGGGTTAGTCATGGTATTTGCAATCATCTGGCTCATACTTTCGCGTTTTTCGCAAACTTGTTGGCCAGATCCTGGCCTCTTTCTGGTTTGGATCCCGCACTAATGTGGTTCCACACCGAAACAGTCAATTAAACCTGGTTGCGATTAATATTTTAGAGGATAACGCCGGTTATGTCTGGGCTAGGTCTGAGGTTTGCCCTCATCTGGCTCGTGCCTTCGCATTTTTCGCATACTTGTTGGCAAGATCCTGGGCTTTTTCTGGTTTGGATCACGTAGTAATGCGGTACCACACCGAAGCAGTCAATTGAACCTGGTTGCGATTAATATTTTCGAGGATAACGCCGGTTACGTCTGGGTTAGGTCTGGGATTTGCCCTCATCTGGCTCGTACTTTCGCATTTTTCGCTTACTTGTTGGCCAGATACAGGGCTTTTTCTGGCTTGTATCACGTAGTAATGCGGTACCACACCGAAACAGTCAATTAAACCTGGTTCCGATTAATATTTTAGAGGGTAACGCCGGTTATGTCTCGGTTAGGTCTGGGATTTGCCCCCATCTGGCTCGTACTTTCGCAATTTTCGCATACTTGTTCGCCAGATCCTGGGCATTTTCTGGCTTGCATCACGTAGTAATGCGGTACCACATCGAAACAGTCAATTAAACCTGGTTGCGATTAATACTTTCGTGGATAACGCCGGTTATGTCTTAGTTAGCACTGGGATTTGCCCTCATCTGGCTCGTACTTTCGCATTTTTCGCCAACTTGTTGGCCAGATACTCGCCTTTTTCTGGTTTGGATCACGTAGTAATGTGGTTCCACTCCGAAACAGTCAATTAAACCTGGTTGCGATTAATATTTAAGAGGATAACGCCGGTTATGTCTCGGTTAGGTCTGGGATTTGCCCTCATCTGGGTCGTACCTTCGCATTTTTCGCATACTTGTTGGCAAGATCCTGCGCTTTTTCTGGTTTGGATCACGTAGTAATGCGGTACCACACCGAAACAGTCAATAAAAGCTTGTTCCGATTAGTATTTTAGAGGATAACGCTGGTTATGACTGGGTTAGTCATGGTATTTGCAATCGTCTGGCTCATACTTTCGCGTTTTTCGCATACTTGTTGGCCAGATCCTGGGCTTTTTCTGGTTTGGATCACGTAGTAATGCGGTACCACACCGAAACAGTCAATTAAACCTGGTTACGATTAATATTTAACAGGATAACGCCGGTTATGTCTCGGTTAGGTCTGGGATTTGCACTCAGCTGGCTCGTACTTTCGCATTTTTCGCATACTTGTTGGCCAGATCCTGAGCTTTTTCTGGTATGGATCACGTAGTAATGCGGTACCACACCGAAGCAGTCAATTGAACCTGGTTGCGAATAATATTTTATAGGGTAACGCCGGTTATGTCTCGGTTAGGTCTGGGATTTGCCCCCATCTGGCTCGTACCTTCGCAGTTTTCGCATACTTGTTGGCAAGATCCTGGGCTTTTTCTGGTTGCGATCACATAGTAATGCGGTACCACTCCGAAACAGACAATTAAGCCTGGTTGCGATTAATATTTTAGAGGGTAACGCCGGTTATGTCTCGGTTAGGTCTGGGATTTGCCCCCATCTGGCTCGGACTTTCGCATTTTTCGCATACTTGTTGGCCAGATCCTGGCCTTTTTTTGACTTGGCCCACGTAGTAATGTAGTGCCACACTGAAACAGACAATTAAACCTGGTTCCGATTAATATTTTAGAGGATAACGTCGGTTATGTCGTGGTTAGGTCTGGTATTTGCCCTCATCTGGCTCGTACGTTCGCATTTTTCGCTTACTTGTTGGCCAGATCCTGGCCTCTTTCTGGTTTGGACCACGTAGTAATGTGGTACCACACTGAAACAGTCAATTAAGCCTGGTTCCGATTAATATTTTAGAGGATAACGCCGGTTATGTCTCGGTCAGGTCTCGTAATTGCCCTCATCTAGCTCGTACTTTCACATTTTTCGCATACTTATTGGTCAGATCCTCGCCTTTTTCTGGTTTGGATCGCGCAGTAATGCGGTACCACACCGAAATAGTCAATTAAACCTGGTTGCGATTAATATTTTAGAGGGTAACGCCGGTTATGTCTCGGTTAGGTCTGGGATTTGCCCTCATCTGGCTCGTACTTTCGCAATTTTCGCATACTTGTTCGCCAGATCCTGGGCATTTTCTGGCTTGCATCACGTAGTAATGCGGTACCACATCGAAAAAGTCAATTAAACCTGGTTGCGATTAATATTTTCGTGGATAACGCCGGTTATGTCTCGGTTAGGTCTGGGATTTGCCCTCATCTGGGTCGTACCTTCGCATTTTTCTTATACTTGTTGGCCAGGTCCTGGCTTTTTTCTGATTTGGACCACGTAGTAATGTGGTACCATACTGAAACAGTCAATAAAAGCTTGTTCCGATTAGTATTTTAGAGGAAGACTCTGGTTATGTCTGGGTTAGTTCTGGTATTTGCAATCATCTGGCTCATACTTTCGCATTTTTCGCATACTTGTTGGCCAGATCCTGGGCTTTCTCTGGTTTGGATCACGTAGTAATGCGGTACCACACCGAAACAGTCAATTAAACCTGGTTGCGATTAATAGTTTAGAGGATAACGCCGGTTATGACTCGGTTAGGTCTGGGATTTGCCCCCATCTGACTCGTACTTTCGCATTTTTCGCATACTTGTAGGCCAGATCCTGGCCTTTTTCTGGTTTGGATCACGTAGTAATGCGGTACCACACCGAAGCAGTCAATTAAACCTGGTTGCGATTAATATTTTGGTGGTTCACGCCGGTTATGTCTCGGTTAGGTCTGGGATTTGCCCCCATCTGGCTCGTACTTTCGCATTTTTCGCATAGTTGTAGGCCAGATCCTGGCCTTTTTCTGGTTTGGATCACGTAGTAATGCGGTACCACACCGAAGCAGTCAATTAAACCTGGTTGCGATTAATATTTTGGTGGATCACGCCGGTTATGTCTTTGTTAGCACTGGGATTTGCCCTCATCTGGATCGTACTTTCGCATTTTTCTGATACTTGTTGGCCAGGTCCTGGCTTTTTTCTGACTTGTACCACGTAGCAATGTGGTACCACACCGAAACAGTCAATTAAACCTGGTTGCGATTAATATTTAACAGGATAACGCCGGTTATGTCTCGGTTAGGTCTGGGATTTGCACTCATCTGGCTCGTACTTTCGCATTTTCCGCATACTTGTTGGCCAGATCATGGCCTCTGTCTGGTATGGATCCCGCACTAATGTGGTTCCACACCGAAACAGTCAATTAAACCTGGTTGCGATTAATATTTTCGAGGATAACGCCGGTTATGTCTCGGTTAGGTCTGGGATTTGCCCTCATCTGGCTTGTACTTTCGCATTTTCCGCATACTTGTTGGCCAGATACAGGGCTTTTTCTGGCTTGTATCACGTATTAATGCGGCACCACACCGAAGCAGTCAATTAAACCAGGTTGCGATTAATATTTTAGAGGATAACGCCGGTTATGTCTGGGTCAGGTCTGGGGTTTGCCCTCATCAGGTTCGTACCTTCGCATTTTTCGCATACTTGTTGGCAAGATCCTGCGCTTTTTCTGGTTTGGATCACGTAGTAATGCGGTACCACACCGAAACAGTCAATAAAAGCTTGTTCCGATTAGTATTTTAGAGGATAACGCTGGTTATGACTGGGTTAGTCATGGTATTTGCAATCGTCTGGCTCATACTTTCGCGTTTTTCGCATACTTGTTGGCCAGATCCTGGGCTTTTTCTGGTTTGGATCACGTAGTAATGCGGTACCACACCGAAACAGTCAATTAAACCTGGTTGCGATTAATATTTAACAGGATAACGCCGGTTATGTCTCGGTTAGGTCTGGGATTTGCACTCAGCTGGCTCGTACTTTCGCATTTTTCGCATACTTGTTTGCCAGATCCTGAGCTTTTTCTGGTTTGGATCACGTAGTAATGCGGTACCACACCGAAGCAGTCAATTGAACCTGGTTGCGATTAATATTTTAGAGGATAACGCCGGTTATGTCTGGGTCAGGTCTGGGGTTTGCCCTCATCAGGTTCGTACCTTCGCATTTTTCGCATACTTGTTGGCAAGATCCTGCGCTTTTTCTGGTTTGGATCACGTAGTAATGCGGTACCACACCGAAACAGTCAATAAAAGCTTGTTCCGATTAGTATTTTAGAGGATAACGCTGGTTATGACTGGGTTAGTCATGGTATTTGCAATCGTCTGGCTCATACTTTCGCGTTTTTCGCATACTTGTTGGCCAGATCCTGGGCTTTTTCTGGTTTGGATCACGTAGTAATGCGGTACCACACCGAAACAGTCAATTAAACCTGGTTGCGATTAATATTTAACAGGATAACGCCGGTTATGTCTCGGTTAGGTCTGGGATTTGCACTCAGCTGGCTCGTACTTTCGCATTTTCCGCATACTTGTTGGCCAGATACGGGGCTTTTTCTGGCTTGTATCACGTAGTAATGCGGTACCACACCGAAACAGTCAATTAAACCAGGTTGCGATTAATACTTTAGAGGATAACGCCGGTTATGTCTGGGTTAGGTCTGGGGTTTGCCCTTATCTGGCTCGTACCTTCGCAGTTTTCGCATACTTGTTGGCAAGATCCTGGGCTTTTTCTGGTTGGGATCACATAGTAATGCGGTACCACCCCGAAACAGACAATTAAGCCTGGTTGCGATTAATATTTTAGAGGGTAACGCCGGTTATGTCTCGGTTAGGTCTGGGATTTGCCCCCATCTGGCTCGTACTTTCGCATTTTTCGCATACTTGTTGGCCAGATCCTGGCCTTTTTTTGGCTTGGCCCACGTAGTAATGTAGTGCCACACTGAAACAGACAATTAAACCTGGTTCCGATTAATATTTTAGAGGATAACGTCGGTTATGTCGGGGTTAGGTCTGGTATTTGCCCTCATCTGGCTCATACTTTCGCGTTTTTCGCATACTTGATGGCCAGATCATGGCCTCTGTCTGGTATGGATCCCGCAATAATGTGGTTCCACACTGAAACAGTCAATAAAAGCTTGTTCCGATTAGTATTTTAGTGGAAAACTCTGCTTATGTCTGGGTTAGTTCTGGTATTTGCAATCATCTGGCTCATACATTCGCATTTTTCGCATACTTGTTGGCCAGATACAGAGCTCTTTCTGGCTTGTATCACGTAGTAATGCGGTACCACACCGAAACAGTCAATTAAACCTGGTTGCGATTAATATTTTAGAGGGTAACGCCGGTTATGTCTCGGTTAGGTCTGGGATTTGCCCCATCTGGCTCGTACTTTCGCATTTTACGCATACTTGTTGGCCAGATCCTGGCCTTTTTTTAGCTTGGCCCACGTAGTAATGTAGTGCCACACTGAAACAGACAATTAAACCTGGTTCCGATTAATATTTTAGAGTATAACGTCGGTTATGTCGGGGTTAGGCCTGGTATATGCCCTCATCTGGCTCGCACTTTCGCATTTTCCGCATACTTGTTGGCCAGATACAGGGCTTTTTCTGGCTTGTATCACGTAGTAATGCGGTACCACACCGAAACAGACAATTAAGCCTGGTTGCGATTAATATTTAAGAGGAAAACGCCGCTTATGTCTTAGTTAGCACTGGGATTTGCCCTCATCTGGCTCGTACTTTCGCAATTTTCGCATACTTGTTCGCCAGATCCTGGGCATTTTCTGGCTTGCATCACGTAGTAATGCGGTACCGCATCGAAACAGTCAATTAAACCTGGTTCCGATTAATATTTTCGTGGATAACGCCGGTTATGTCTCGGTTAGGTCTGGGATTTGCCCTCATCTGACTCGTACTTTCGCATTTTCCTTATACTTGTTGGCCAGGTCCTGGCTTTTTTCTGACTCGTACCACGTAGCAATGTGGTACCACGCTGAAACAATCAATAAAAGCTTTTTCCGATTAGTATTTTAGAAGAAGACACAGGTTACGTCTGGGATAGTTCTGGTATTTGCAATCATCTGGCTCATACTTTCGCGTTTTTCGCATACTTGATGGCCAGATCATGGCCTCTGTCTGGTATGGATCCCGCAATAATGTGGTTCCACACTGAAACAGTCAATAAAAGCTTGTTCCGATTAGTATTTTAGTGGAAAACTCTGCTTATGTCTGGGTTAGTTCTGGTATTTGCAATCATCTGGCTCATACATTCGCATTTTTCGCATACTTGTTGGCCAGATACAGAGCCCTTTCTGGCTTGTATCACGTAGTAATGCGGTACCACACCGAAACAGTCAATTAAACCTGGTTGCGATTAATATTTTAGAGGGTAACGCCGGTTATGTCTCGGTTAGGTCTGGGATTTGCCCCATCTGGCTCGTACTTTCGCATTTTACGCATACTTGTTGGCCAGATCCTGGCCTTTTTTTAGCTTGGCCCACGTAGTAATGTAGTGCCACACTGAAACAGACAATTAAACCTGGTTCCGATTAATATTTTAGAGTATAACGTCGGTTATGTCGGGGTTAGGCCTGGTATATGCCCTCATCTGGCTCGCACTTTCGCATTTTCCGCATACTTGTTGGCCAGATACAGGGCTTTTTCTGGCTTGTATCACGTAGTAATGCGGTACCACACCGAAACAGACAATTAAGCCTGGTTGCGATTAATATTTAAGAGGAAAACGCCGCTTATGTCTTAGTTAGCACTGGGATTTGCCCACATCTGGCTCGTACTTTCGCAATTTTCGCATACTTGTTCGCCAGATCCTGGGCATTTTCTGGCTTGCATCACGTAGTAATGCGGTACCGCATCGAAACAGTCAATTAAACCTGGTTCCGATTAATATTTTCGTGGATAACGCCGGTTATGTCTCGGTTAGGTCTGGGATTTGCCCTCATCTGACTCGTACTTTCGCATTTTTCTTATACTTGTTGGCCAGGTCCTGGCTTTTTTCTGATTTGGACCACGAAGTAATGTGGTACCACACTGAAACAGTCAATAAAAGCTTTTCCGATTAGTATCTTAGAGGAAGAGATTGGTTATGTCTGGGATAGTTCTGGTATTTGCAATCATCTGGCTCATACTTTCGCGTTTTTCGCATACTTGTTGGCCAGATCCTGGCCTCTTTCTGGTATGGATCCCGCACTAATGTGGTTCCACACCGAAGCAGTCAATTAAACCTGGTTGCGATTAATATTTTCGAGGATAACGCCGGTTATGTATCGGTTAGGTCTAGGATTTGCCCTCATCTGGCTTGTACTTTCGCATTTTCCGCATACTTGTTGGCCAGATCCGGCCCTTTTTCTGGTTTGGATCACGTAGTAATGTAGTACCACACCGAAACAGTCAATAAATCTTGTTCCGATTAGTATTTTAGAGGATAACGCTGGTTATGACAGGGATAGTCATGCTATTTGCAATCGTCTGGCTCATACTTTCGCGTTTTTCGCATACTTGTTGGCCAGATCCTGGGCTTTTTCCGGATTGGATCACGTAGTAATGCGGTACCACAGCGAAACAGTCAATTAAACCTGGTTGCGATTAATATTTAACAGGATAACGCCGGTTATGTCTCGGTTAGGTCTGGGATTTGCACTCATCTGGCTCGTACTTTCGCATTTTCCGCATACTTGTTGGCCAGATCCTGGGCTTGTTCTGGTTTGGATCACGTAGTAATGTGGTACCACACCGAAACAGTCAATTAAACCAGGTTGCGATTTAAACTTTAGAGGATAACGCCGGTTATGTCTGGGTTAGGTCTGGGGTTTGCCTTCATCTGGGTCGTACCTTCGCATTTTTCTTATACTTGTTGGCCAGGTCCTGGCTTTTTTCTGATTTGGACCACGTAGTAATGTGGTACCACACTGAAGCAGTCAATAAAAGCTTGTTCCGGTTAGTATTTTAGAGGATAACGCTGGTTATGACAGGGATAGTCATGGTATTTGCAATCGTCTGGCTCATACCTTCGCGTTTTTCGTATACTTGTTGGCCAGATCCTGGGCTTTCTCTGGTTTGGATCACGTAGTAATGCGGTACAACACCGAAACAGTCAATTAAACCTGGTTGCGATTAATAATTTAGAGGATAACGCCGGTTATGTCTCGGTTAGGTCTGGGATTTACACTCATCTGGCTCGTACTTTCGCATTTTCCGCATACTTGTTGGCCAGATACAGGGCTTTTTCTGGCTTGTATCACGTAGTAATGCGGTACCACGCCGAATCAGTCAATTAAACCAGGTTGCGATTAATATTTTAGAGGATAACGCCGGTTATGTCTCGGTTAGGTCTGGGATTTGCTCTCATCTGGCTCGTACTTTCGCGTTTTTCGCATATTTGTTGGCCAGATCCTGGCCTTTCTCTGGTTTGGATCACGTAGTAATGCGGTACCACACCGAAACAGTCAATTAAACCTGGTTGCGATTGATAATATAGAGGATAACGCCGGTTATGTCTCGGTAAGGTCTGGGATTTGCACTCATCTGGCTCGTACTTTCGCATTTTTCTTATACTCGTTGGCCAGATTCTGGGCTTTTTCTGGTTTGGATCACGTAGTAATGTGGTACCACACTGAAACAGTCAATAAAAGCTTGTTCCGATTGTTATTTTAGAGGAAAACTCTGTATATGTCTGGGTAGGTTCTGGAATTTACAATCATCTGGCTGATACTTTCGCGTTTTTCGCATACTTGTTGGCCATATCCAGCGCTTTTTCTGGTTTGGGTCACGTAGTAATGTGGTACCACACTGAAACAGTCAATTAAACCTAGTTGCGATTAATATTTTAGAGGATAACGCCGGTTATGTCATGGTTAGCACTGGGATATGCCCCCATCTGGCTCGTACTTTCGCATTTTTCGCATACTTGTTGGCCAGATACAGGCCTTTTTCTGATTTGGATCACGTAGTAACGCGGTACCACACCGAAACAGTCAATTAAACCTGGTTGCGATTAATATTTTAGAGGATAACGCCGGTTATGGCTTGGTTAGATCTGGGATTTGCCCTCACCTGGCTCGTACATTCGCATTTTTCGCATAATTGTTGGCCAGATCCAGGGCTTTTTCTGGCTTGCATCACGTAGTAATGCGGTACCACACCGAAACAGTCAATTAAACCTGGTTGCGATTAATATTTTAGAGGAAAACTCTGGTTATGCCTGGGTAGGTTCTGGTATTTGCAATCATCTGGCTCATACTTTCGCGTGTTTCGCATACTTGTTGGCCAGATCCTGGCCTCATTCTGGTTTGGATGCCGCACTAATGTGGTTCCACACCGAAACAGTCAACTAAACCTGGTTGCAATTAATATTTTAGTGGATAACGCCGGTTATGTCTGGGTTTGGTCTGGTATTTGCCCTCATCTGGCTCCTACATTCGCATTTTTCGCATACTTGTTGCCGGATCCTGGGCTTTTTCTGGCTTGGATCACGCAGTAATGTGGGACCACACTAAAACAGTTAATAAAAGCTGGTTTGATTAGTATTTTAGAGGACAACGCTTGTTATGTCTGGTTTCGGTCTGGGATTTGCCCCCAACTGGCTCGTACTTTCGCATTTTTCGCATACTTGTTGGCCAGATCGTGGCCTTCTTCTGGCTTGTATCACGTAGTAATGCGGTATCACACCGAAACAGTCAATTAAACCTGGTTGGCGTTAATATTTTGGAGGATAACGACGGTTATGTCTTGGTTAGCACTGGGATTTGCCCTCATCTGGTTCGTACTTTCGCATTTTTCTCATACTTGTTGGCCAGATCCCGGCCTTTTTCTGGTTTAGAACACGTAGTAATGCGGTACCACACCGAAACAGTCAAGCAACAGTGGTTGCGATTAATATTTTAGAGGATAACGCCGGTTATGTCTGGGTTAGGTATTTGCCCTCATCTGTCTCATACTTTGGCATTTTTCGCATACTTGTTGGCCAGATCCTCGCGTTTTTCAGGTTTGGATCACGCAGTAATGCGGTACCACACCGAAACAGTCAATTAAACCTGGTTGCGATTAATATTTAAGAGGATAACGCCAGTTATGTCTCGGTTATGTCTGGGATTTGCCCCCATCTGGCTCGTACTTTCGCATTTTTCGCATACTTGTTGGCCAGATACAGGGCTCTTTCTGGCTTGTATAACGTAGTAATGCGGTACCACACAGAAACAGTCAATTAAACCAGCTTGCGATTAATATTTTAGAGGATAACGCCGGTTATGTCTCGGTTAGGTCTGGGATACGCCCGCATCTGGCTCGTGCCTTCGCATTTTTCGCATACTTGTTGGCAAGATACAGGGCTTTTTCTGGCTTGTATCACGTAGTAATGCGGTACCACACCGAAACAGTCAATTAAACCTGGTTGCGATTAATATTTTAGAGGATAACGCCGGTTATGTCTGGGTTAGGTCTGGTATTTGCCCTCATCTGGCTCGTACTTTCGCATTTTTCGCATACTTGTTGGCCAGATCGTGGCCTTTTCCTGGTTTGGAACACGTAGTAATGCGGAACCACACTGAAACAGTCAATTAAACCTGGTTGCGATTAATATTTTCGAGGATAACGCCGGTTATGTCTCGGTTACGTCTGGGATTTGCCCTCATCTGGCTTGTACTTTCGCATTTTCCGCATACTTGTTGGCCAGATACAGGGCTTTTTCTGGCTTGTATCACGTAGTAATGCGGTACCACACCGTAACAGTCAATTAAACCAGGTTGCGATTAATAATTTAGAGGATAACGCCGGTTATGTCTGGGTTAGGTTTGGGGTTTGCCCTCATCAGGTTCGTACCTTCGCATTTTTCGCATACTTGTAGGCAAGATCCTGGGCTTTTTCTGGTTTGGATCACATAGTAATGCGGTACCACACCGAAACTGTCAATTAAACCTGGTTGCGATTAATATTTAAGAGGAAAACGCCGGTTATGTCTTAGTTAGCACTGGGATTTGCCCCCATCTGGCTTGTACTTTCGCATTTTTCTTATACTTGTTGGCCAGATCCTGGGCTTTTTCTGGTTTGGATCACGTAGTAATGTGGTACCACACTGAAACAGTCAATGAAAGCTTGTTCCGATTAGTATTTTAGAGGAAAACTCTGGTTATGTCAGGGTTAGTTCTGGTATTTGCAACCATCTGGCTCATACTTTCGCGTTTTTCGCATACTTGTTGGCCAGATCCAGCGCTCTTTCAGGTTTGTGTTACGTAGTAATGTGGTACCACACTGAAACAGTCAATAAAAGCTTGTTCCGATTAGTATTTTAGAGGATAACGCATGTTTGACTGGGTTAGTCATGGTATTTGCAATCATCTGGCTCATACTTTCGCGTTTTTCGCATACTTGTTGGCCAGATCCTGGCCTCTTTCTGGTTTGGATCCCGCACTAATGTGGTTCCACACCGAAACAGTCAATTAAACCTGGTTGCGATTAATATTTTAGAGGATAACACCGGTTATGTCTGGGCTAGGTCTGAGGTTTGCCCTCATCTGGCACGTGCCTTCGCATTTTTCGCATACTTGTTGGCACGATCCTAGGCTTTTTCTGGTTTGGATCACGTAGTAATGCGGTACCACACTGAAGCAGTCAATTGAACCTGGTTGCGATTAATATTTTCGAGGATAACGCCGGTTACGTCTGGGTTAGGTCTGGGATTTGCCCTGATCTGGCTCGTACTTTTGCAATTTTCGCTTACTTGTTGGCCAGATACAGGGCTTTTTCTGGCTTGTATCACGTAGTAATGCGGTACCACACCGAAGCAGTCAATTAAACCTGGTTGCGATTAATATTTTAGAGGGTAACGCCGGTTATGTCTCGGTTAGGTCTGGGATTTGCCCCCATCTGGCTCGTACTTTCGCATTTTTCGCATACTTGTTGGCCAGATCCTGGTCTTTTTCTGGCTTGGACCACGTAGTAATGCGATACCACACTGAAACAGTCAATTAAACCTGGTTGCGATTAATATTTAAGTGGATAACGCCGGTTATGGCTGGGTTAGGCCTCGTATATGCCCTCATCTGGCTCGTACTTTCGCATTTTCCGCATACTTGTTGGCCAGATACAGGGCTTTTTCTGGCTTGTATCACATAGTAATGCGGTACCACACCAAAACAGTCAATTAAACCTGGTTGCGATTAATATTTAAGAGGAAAACGCCGGTTTTGTCTTAGTTAGCACTGGGATTTGCCCTCATCTGGCTTGTACTTTCGCATTTTTCTTATACTTGTTGGCCAGGTCCTGGCTTTTTTCTGATTTGGACCACGTAGTAATGTGGTACCATACTGAAACAGTCAATGAAAGCTTGTTCCGATTAGTATTTTAGAGGAAGACTCTGGTTATGTCTGGGTTAGTTCTGGTATTTGCAATCATCTGGCTCATACCTTCGCATTTTTCGCATACTTGTTGGCCAGATCCTGGGCTTTCTCTGGTTTGGATCACGTAGTAATGCGGTACCACACCGAAACAGTCAATTAAACCTGGTTGCGATTAATAATTTAGAGGATAACGCCGGTTATGACTCGGTTAGGTCTGGGATTTTCCCCCATCTGACTCGTACTTTCGCATTTTTCGCATACTTGTAGGCCAGATCCTGGCCTTTTTCTGGTTTGGATCACGTAGTAATGCGGTACCACACCGAAGCAGTCAATTAAACCTGGTTGCGATTAATATTTTGGTGGATCACGCCGGTTATGTCTCGGTTAGGTCTGGGATTTGCCCCCATCTGGCTCGTACTTTCGCATTTTTCGCATAGTTGTAGGCCAGATCCTGGCCTTTTTCTGGTTTGGATCACGTAGTAATGCGGTACCACACCGAAGCAGTCAATTAAACCTGGTTGCGATTAATATTTTGGTGGATCACGCCGTTTATGTCTTTGTTAGCACTGGGATTTGCCCTCATCTGGATTGTACTTTCGCATTTTTCTGATACTTGTTGGCCAGGTCCTGGCTTTTTTCTGACTTGTACCACGTAGTAATGCGGTACCACTCCGAAACAGACAATTAAGCCTGGTTGCGATTAATATTTTAGAGGGTAACGCCGGTTATGTCTCGGTTAGGTCTGGGATTTGCCCCCATCTGGCTCGTACTTTCGCATTTTTCGCATACTTGTTGGCCAGATCCTGGCATTTTTTTGGCTTGGCCCACGTAGTAATGTAGTGCCACACTGAAACACACAATTAAACCTGGTTCCGATTAATATTTTAGAGGATAACGTCGGTTATGTCGGGGTTAGGTCTGGTATTTGCCCTCATCTGGCTCGTACGTTCGCATTTTTCGCTTACTTGTTGGCCACATCATGGCCTCTGTCTGGTATGGATCCCGCAATAATGTGGTTCCACACTGAAACAGTCAATAAAAGCTTGTTCCGATTAGTATTTTAGTGGAAAACTCTGCTTATGTCTGGGTTAGTTCTGGTATATGCCCTCATCTGGCTCGTACTTTCGCATTTTCCGCATACTTGTTGGCCAGATACGGGGCTTTTTCTGGCTTGTATCACGTAGTAATGCGGTACCACACCGAAACAGTCAATTAAACCAGGTTGCGATTAATACTTTAGAGGATAACGCCGGTTATGTCTGGGTTAGGTCTGGGGTTTGCCCTTATCTGGCTCGTACCTTCGCAGTTTTCGCATACTTGTTGGCAAGATCCTGGGCTTTTTCTGGTTGGGATCACATAGTAATGCGGTACCACTCCGAAACAGACAATTAAGCCTGGTTGCGATTAATATTTTAGAGTATAACGTCGGTTATGTCGGGGTTAGGCCTGGTATATGCCCTCATCTGACTCGTACTTTCGCATTTTTCTTATACTTGTTGGCCAGGTCCTGGCTTTTTTCTGATTTGGACCACGTAGTAGTGTGGTACCACACTGAAACAGTCAATAAAAGCTTTTCCGATTAGTATCTTAGAGGCAGAGATTGGTTATGTCTGGGATAGTTCTGGTATTTGCAATCATCTGGCTCATACTTTCGCGTTTTTCGCATACTTGTTGGCCAGATCCTGGCCTCTTTCTGGTATGGATCCCGCACTAATGTGGTTCCACACCGAAGCAGTCAATTAAACCTGGTTGCGATTAATATTTTCGAGGATAACGCCGGTTATGTCTCGGTTAGGTCTAGGATTTGCCCTCATCTGGCTTGTACTTTCGCATTTTCCGCATACTTGTTGGCCAGATACAGGGCTTTTTCTGGCTTGTATCACGTAGTAATGCGGTACCGCACCGAAACAGTCAATTAAACCAGGTTGCGATTAATAATTTAGAGGATAACGCCGGTTATGTCTGGGTTAGGTTTGGGGTTTGCCCTCATCAGGTTCGTACCTTCGCATTTTTCGCATACTTGTAGGCCAGATCCGGCCCTTTTTCTGGTTTGGATCACGTAGTAATGTAGTACCACACCGAAACAGTCAATAAATCTTGTTCCGATTAGTATTTTAGAGGATAACGCTGGTTATGACAGGGATAGTCATGCTATTTGCAATCGTCTGGCTCATACTTTCGCGTTTTTCGCATACTTGTTGGCCAGATCCTGGGCTTTTTCCGGTTTGGATCACGTAGTAATGCGGTACCACAGCGAAACAGTCAATTAAACCTGGTTGCGATTAATATTTAACAGGATAACGCCGGTTATGTCTCGGTTAGGTCTGGGATTTGCCCCCATCTGGCTCGTACTTTCGCATTTTTCGCATACTTGTTGGCCAGATACAGGCCTTTTTCTGATTTGGATCACGTAGTAACGCGGTACCACACCGAAACAGTCAATTAAACCTGGTTGCGATTAATATTTTAGAGGATAACGCCGGTTATGTCTCGGTTAGGTCTGGGATTTGCCCTCATCTGGGTCGTACCTTCGCATTTTTCTTATACTTGTTGGCCAGGTCCTGGCTTTTTTCTGATTTGGACCACGTAGTAATGTGGTACCATACTGAAACAGTCAATGAAAGCTTGTTCCGATTAGTATTTTAGAGGAAGACTCTGGTTATGTCTGGGTTAGTTCTGGTATTTGCAATCATCTGGCTCATACCTTCGCATTTTTCGCATACTTGTTGGCCAGATCCTGGGCTTTCTCTGGTTTGGATCACGTAGTAATGCGGTACCACACCGAAACAGTCAATTAAACCTGGTTGCGATTAATAATTTAGAGGATAACGCCGGTTATGACTCGGTTAGGTCTGGGATTTTCCCCCATCTGACTCGTACTTTCGCATTTTTCGCATACTTGTTGCCGGATCCTGGGCTTTTTCTGGCTTGGATCACGCAGTAATGTGGGACCACACTGAAACAGTTAATAAAAGCTGGTTCGATTAGTATTTTAGAGGACAACGCTTGTTATGTCTGGTTTCGGTCTGGGATTTGCCCCCAACTGGCTCGTACTTTCGCATTTTTCGCATAATTGTTGGCCAGATCCAGGGCTTCTTCTGGCTTGGATCACGTAGTAATGCGGTACCACACCGAAACAGTCAATTAAACCTGGTTGGCGTTAATATTTTGGAGGATAACGACGGTTATGTCTTGGTTAGCACTGGGATTTGCCCTCATCTGGCTCGTACTTTCGCATTTTTCTCATACTTGTTGGCCAGATCCCGGCCTTTTTCTGGTTTAGAACACGTAGTAATGCGGTACCACACCGAAACAGTCAAGCAACAGTGGTTGCGATTAATATTTTAGAGGATAACGCCGGTTATGTCTGGGTTAGGTATTTGCCCTCATCTGTCTCATACTTTGGCATTTTTCGCATACTTGTTGGCCAGATCCTCGCCTTTTTCAGGTTTGGATCACGCAGTAATGCGGTACCACACCGAAACAGTCAATTAAACCTGGTTGCGATTAATATTTAAGAGGATAACGCCAGTTATGTCTCGGTTATGTCTGGGATTTGCCCCCATCTGGCTCGTACTTTCGCATTTTTCGCATACTTGTTGGCCAGATACAGGGCTCTTTCTGGCTTGTATAACGTAGTAATGCGGTACCACACAGAATCAGTCAATTAAACCAGCTTGCGATTAATATTTAAGAGGATAACGCCGGTTATGTCTGGGTTAGGCCTGGTATATGCCCTCATCTGGCTCGTACTTTCGCATTTTCCGCATACTTGTTGGCCAGATACAGGGCTTTTTCTGGCTTGTATCACGTAGTAATGCGGTACCACACCGAAACGGTCAATTAAACCAGTTTGCGATTAATATTTTAGAGGATAACGCCGGTTATGTCTGGGTTAGGTCTGGGGTTTGCCATTATCTGGCTCGTACCTTCCCAGTTTTCGCATACTTGTTGGCAAGATCCTGGGCTTTTTCTGGTTTGGATCACATAGTAATGCGGTACCACACCGAAACAGACAATTAAGCCTGGTTGCGATTAATATTTTCGTGGATAACGCCGGTTATGTCTCGGTTAGGTCTGGGATTTGCCCTCATCTGGCTCGTACTTTCGCATTTTTCTTATACTTGTTGGCCAGGTCCTGGCTTTTTTCTGACTTGGACCACGTAGTAATGTGGTACCACACTGAAACAGTCAATAAAAGCTTTTTCCGATTAGTATCTTAGAGGAAGACATTGGTTATGTCTGGGATAGTTCTGGTATTTGCAATTATCTGGCTCATTCTTTCGCGTTTTTCGCATACTTGTTGGCCTGATCCTGGCCACTTTCTGGTATGGATCACGCTCTAATGTGGTTCCACGCCGATGCAGTCAATTAAACCTGGTTTCGATTAATATTTTCGAGGATAACGCCGGTTATGTCTCGGTTAGGTCTGGGATTTGCCCTCATCTGGCATGTACTTTCGCATTTTCCGCATACTTGTTGGCCAGATACAGGGCTTTTTCTGGCTTGTATCACGTAGTAATGCGGTACCACACCGTAACAGTCAATTAAACCAGGTTGCGATTAATAATTTAGAGGATAACGCCGGTTATGTCTGGGTTAGGTTTGGGGTTTGCCCTCATCAGGTTCGTACCTTCGCATTTTTCGCATACTTGTAGGCAAGATCCTGGGCTTTTTCTGGTTTGGATCACATAGTAATGCGGTACCACACCGAAACTGTCAATTAAACCTGGTTGCGATTATTATTTAAGAGGAAAACGCCGGTTATGTCTTAGTTAGCACTGGGATTTGCCCTCATCTGGCTTGTACTTTCGCATTTTTCTTATACTTGTTGGCCAGATCCTGGGCTTTTTCTGGTTTGGATCACGTAGTAATGTGGTACCACACTGAAGCAGTCAATTGAACCTGGTTGCGATTAATATTTTCGAGGATAACGCCGGTTACGTCTGGGTTAGGTCTGGGATTTGCCCTGATCTGGCTCGTACTTTTGCAATTTTCGCTTACTTGTTGGCCAGATACAGGGCTTTTTCTGGCTTGTATCACGTAGTAATGCGGTACCACACCGAAGCAGTCAATTAAACCTGGTTGCGATTAATATTTTAGAGGGTAACGCCGGTTATGTCTCGGTTAGGTCTGGGATTTGCCCCCATCTGGCTCGTACTTTCGCATTTTTCGCATACTTGTTGGCCAGATCCTGGTCTTTTTCTGGCTTGGCCCACGTAGTAATGTAGTACCACACTGAAACAGTCAATTAAATCTGGTTCCGATTAATATTTTAGAGGATAACGTCGGTTATGTCGGGGTTAGGTCTGGTATTTGCCCTCATCTGGCTCGAACGTTCGCATTTTTCGCTTACTTGTTGGCCAGATACTGGCCTTTTTCTGGTTTGGATCACGTAGTAATGCGGTACCATACCGAAAAAGTCAATTAAACCTGGCTGCGATTAATATTTTAGAGGGTAACGCCGGTTATGTCTGGGTTAGGTCTGGTATTTGCCCTCATCTGGCTCGTACTTTCGCATTTTTCGCATACTTTTTGGCCAGATCGTGGCCTTTTTCTGGTTTGGAACACGTAGTAATGCGATACCACACTGAAACAGTCAATTAAACCTGGTTGCGATTAATATTTAAGTGGATAACGCCGGTTATGGCTGGGTTAGGCCTCGTATATGCCCTCATCTGGCTCGTACTTTCGCATTTTCCGCATACTTGTTGGCCAGATACAGGGCTTTTTCTGGCTTGTATCACGTAGTAATGCGGTACCACACCAAAACAGTCAATTAAACCTGGTTGCGATTAATATTTAAGAGGAAAACGCCGGTTTTGTCTTAGTTAGCACTGGGATTTGCCCTCATCTGGCGTGTACTTTCGCATTTTTCTTATACTTGTTGGCCAGATCCTGGGTTTTTTCTGGTTTGGATCACGTAGTAATGTGGTACCAGACTGAAACAGTCAATAAAAGCTTGTTCCGAATAGTATTTTAGGGGAAAACTCTGGATATGTCAGGGTTAGTTCTGCTATTTGCAATCATCTGGCTCATACTTTCGCGTTTTTCGCATACTTGTTGGCCAGATCCAGCGCTCTTTCAGGTTTGTGTCACGTAGTAATGTGGTACCACACTGAAACAGTCAATAAAAGCTTGTTCCGATTAGTATTTTAGAGGATAACGCTGGTTATGACTGGGTTAGTCATGGTATTTGCCCTCATCTCGCTCGTACTTTCGCATTTTTCGCATACTTGTTGGCCAGATCCTCGCCTTTTTCTGGTTTGGATCACGCTGTAATGCGATACCACACCGAAACAGTCATGTAAACCTGGTTGCGATTAATATTTAAGTGGAAAACGGCGGTTATGTCTTAGTTAGCACTGGGATTTGCCCTCATCTGGCTCGTTCTTTCGCATTTTTCGCATAATTGTTGGCCAGATCCAGCGCTTTTTCTGGTTTGGATCACGTAGTAATGTTGTACCACACTGCAACAGTCAATAAAAGCTTGTTCCGATTAGTATTTTAGCGGATAATGCCGGTTATGTCTCGGTTAGGTCTGGGATTTGCCCTCAACTGGCTCGTACTTTCGCATTTTTAGCTTACTTGTTGGCCAGATCCTGGGCTTTTTCTGGTTTGGTTCACGTAGTAATGTGGTACCACACCGAAACAGTCACTTAAACCTGGCTGCGATTAATATTCAAGAGGATAACGCCGGTTATGTCTTGGTTAGGTCTGGGATTTGCCCTCATCCGGCCCGTACTTTCGCAGTTTTCGCATACTTGTTGGCCAGATCCTGGCCTCTTTCTGGTTTGGATTCCGCACTAATGTGGTTCCACACCGAAACAGTCAATTAAACCTGGTTGCGATTAATATTTTAGAGGATAACGCCGGTTATGCCTGGGCTAGGTCTGGGGTTTGCCCTCATCTGGCTCGTGCCTTCGCATTTTTCGCATACTTGTTGGCAAGATCCTGGGCTTTTTCTGGTTTGGATCACGTGGTAATGCGGGACCACACCGAAGTAGTCAATTAAACCTGGTGGCGATTAATATTTTCGAGGATAACGCCGGTTACGTCTGGGTTAGGTCTGGGATTTGCCCTCATCTGGCTCGTACTTTCGCATTTTTCGCTTACTTGTTGGCCAGATACAGGGCTTTTTCTGGCTTGTATCACGTAGTAATGCGGTACCACACCGAAACAGTCAATTAAACCTGGTTGCGATTAATATTTTGGAGGATAACGCCAGTTATGTCTAGGTTAACACTGGGATTTGCCCTCATCTGGCTCGTACTTTCGCATTTTTCGCATACTTGTTGGCCAGATCCTGGCATTTTTCTGGTTTGGATCACGTAGCAATGTGGTACGACAGTGAAGCAGTCAATAAAATGTGGTTCCGATTAGGATTTTAGGGGATAACACGGGTTATGTCTGGGTTAGTTCTGGTATTTGCAATCATCTGGCTCATACTTTCGCATTTTCGCATACTTGTTGGCCTGATCCTGGCCTTTTTCTGGTTTGGATCACGTAGTAATGAGGTACCACACTGAAACTGTCAATAAAAGCTGGTTCCGATTAATATTTTCGAGGATAACGCCGGTTATGTCTCGGTTAAGTCTGGGATTTGCCCTCATCTGGCTCGTACTTTCGCATTTTTCTTATACTTGTTGGCCAGGTCCTGACTTTTTTCTGGCTTGGACCACGTAGTAATGTGGTAACACACTGAAACAGTCAATAAAAGCTTGTTCCGATTAGTATTTTAGCGGATAACGCCGGTTATGTCTCGGTTAGGTCTGGGATTTGCCCTCAACTGGCTCGTACTTTCGCATTTTTAGCTTAATGTTGGCCAGATCCTGGGCTTTTTCTGGTTTGGTTCACGTAGTAACGTGGTACCACACCGAAACAGTCACTTAAACCTGGTTGCGATTAATATTTAAGAGGATAACGCCGGTTATGTCTTGGTTAGGTCCGGGATTTGCCCTCATCCGGCCCGTACTTTCGCATTTTTCGCATACTTGTTGGCCAGATCCTCGCCTTTTTCTGGTTTGGATCACGCTGTAATGCGGTACCACACCGAAATAGTCAATTAAACCTGGTTGCGAGTAATATTTTAGAGGATAACGCCGGTTATGTCTGGGTTAGGTCTGGTATTTGCCCTCATCTGGCTCGTGCTTTCGCATTTTCCGCATACTTGTTGGCAAGATCCTGGGCTTTTTCTGGTTTGGATCACGTAGTAATGCGTTACCACACTGAAGCAGTCAATTGAACCTGGTTGCGATTAATATTTTCGAGGATAACGCCGGTTACGTCTTAGTTAGCACTGGGATTTGCCTTCATCTGGCTCGTTCTTTCGCATTTTTCGCTTACTTCTTGGCCAGGTACAGGGCTTTTTCTGGCTTGTATCACGTAGTAATGCGGTACCACACCGAAACAGTCAATTAAACCTGGTTGCGATTAATATTTTAGAGGATAACGCCGGTTATGTCTGGGCTAGGTCTGAGGTTTGCCCTCATCTGGCTCGTGCCTTCGCATTTTTCGCATACTTGTTGGCAAGATCCTGGGCTTTTTCTGGTTTGGATCACGTAGTAATGCGGTACCATACCGAAGCAGTCAATTGAACCTGGTTGCGATTAATATTTTCGAGGATAACGCCGGTTACGTCTGGGTTAGTTCTGGGATTTGCCCTCAACTGGCTCGTACTTTCGCATTTTTAGCTTACTTGTTGGCCAGATCCTGGGCTTTTTCTGGTTTGGTTCACGTAGTAATGTGGTACCACACCGAAACAGTCACTTCAACCTGGTTGCGATTAATATTTAAGAGAATAACGCCGGTTATGTCTTGGTTAGGTCTGGGATTAGCCCTCATCTGACTCGTGCCTTCGCATTTTTCGCATACTTGTTGGCAAGATCCTGGGCTTTTTCTGGTTTGGATCACGTGGTAATGCGGGACCACACCGAAGTAGTCAATTAAACCTGGTGGCGATTAATATTTTCGAGGATAACGCCGGTTACGTCTGGGTTAGGTCTGGGATTTGCCCTCATCTGGCTCGTACTTTCGCATTTTTCGCTTACTTGTTGGCCAGATACAGGGCTTTTTCTGGCTTGTATCACGTAGTAATGCGGTACCACACCGAAACAGTCAATTAAACCTGGTTGCGATTAATATTTTGGAGGATAACGCCAGTTATGTCTAGGTTAACACTGGGATTTGCCCTCATCTGGCTCGTACTTTCGCATTTTTCGCATACTTGTTGGCCAGATCCTGGCATTTTTCTGGTTTGGATCACGTAGTAATGTGGTACGACAGTGAAACAGTCAATAAAATGTGGTTCCGATTAGGATTTTAGGGGATAACACGGGTTATGTCTGGGTTAGTTCTGGTATTTGCAATCATCTGGCTCATACTTTCGCATTTTCGCATACTTGTTGGCCTGATCCTGGCCTTTTTCTGGTTTGGATCACGTAGTAATGAGGTACCACACTGAAACTGTCAATAAAAGCTGGTTCCGATTAATATTTTCGAGGATAACGCCGGTTATGTCTCGGTTAAGTCTGGGATTTGCCCTCATCTGGCTCGTACTTTCGCATTTTTCTTATACTTGTTGGCCAGGTCCTGACTTTTTTCTGGCTTGGACCACGTAGTAATGTGGTAACACACTGAAACAGTCAATAAAAGCTTGTTCCGATTAGTATTTTAGCGGATAACGCCGGTTATGTCTCGGTTAGGTCTGGGATTTGCCCTCAACTGGCTCGTACTTTCGCATTTTTAGCTTAATGTTGGCCAGATCCTGGGCTTTTTCTGGTTTGGTTCACGTAGTAACGTGGTACCACACCGAAACAGTCACTTAAACCTGGTTGCGATTAATATTTAAGAGGATAACGCCGGTTATGTCTTGGTTAGGTCCGGGATTTGCCCTCATCCGGCCCGTACTTTCGCATTTTTCGCATACTTGTTGGCCAGATCCTCGCCTTTTTCTGGTTTGGATCACGCTGTAATGCGGTACCACACCGAAATAGTCAATTAAACCTGGTTGCGAGTAATATTTTAGAGGATAACGCCGGTTATGTCTGGGTTAGGTCTGGTATTTGCCCTCATCTGGCTCGTGCTTTCGCATTTTCCGCATACTTGTTGGCAAGATCCTGGGCTTTTTCTGGTTTGGATCACGTAGTAATGCGTTACCACACTGAAGCAGTCAATTGAACCTGGTTGCGATTAATATTTTCGAGGATAACGCCGGTTACGTCTTAGTTAGCACTGGGATTTGCCTTCATCTGGCTCGTTCTTTCGCATTTTTCGCTTACTTCTTGGCCAGATACAGGGCTTTTTCTGGCTTGTATCACGTAGTAATGCGGTACCACACCGAAACAGTCAATTAAACCTGGTTGCGATTAATATTTTAGAGGATAACGCCGGTTATGTCTGGGCTAGGTCTGAGGTTTGCCCTCATCTGGCTCGTGCCTTCGCATTTTTCGCATACTTGTTGGCAAGATCCTGGGCTTTTTCTGGTTTGGATCACGTAGTAATGCGGTACCATACCGAAGCAGTCAATTGAACCTGGTTGCGATTAATATTTTCGAGGATAACGCCGGTTACGTCTGGGTTAGTTCTGGGATTTGCCCTCAACTGGCTCGTACTTTCGCATTTTTAGCTTACTTGTTGGCCAGATCCTGGGCTTTTTCTGGTTTGGTTCACGTAGTAATGTGGTACCACACCGAAACAGTCACTTCAACCTGGTTGCGATTAATATTTAAGAGAATAACGCCGGTTATGTCTTGGTTAGGTCTGGGATTAGCCCTCATCTGACTCGTGCCTTCGCATTTTTCGCATACTTGTTGGCCAGATCCTGGCCTCTTTCTGGTTTGGATTCCGCACTAATGTAGTTCCACACCGAAACAGTCAATTAAACCTGGTTGCGATTAATATTCTAGAGGATAACGCCGGTTATGCCTGGGCTAGGTCTGGGGTTTGCCCTCATCTGGCTCGTGCCTTCGCATTTTTCGCATACTTGTTGGCAAGATCCTGGACTTTTTCTAGTTTGGATTACATAGTAATGCGATACCACACCGAAGCTGTCAATTAAACCTGGTGGCGATTAATATTTTCGAGGATAACGCCGGTTACGTCTGGGTTAGGTCTGGGATTTGCCCTCATCTGGCTCGTACTTTCGCATTTTTCACTTACTTGTTGCCCAGATACAGGGCTTTTTCTGGCTTGTATCACGTAGTAATGCGGTACCACACCGAAACTGTCAATTAAACCTGGTTGCGATTAATATTTTAGAGAATAACGCCGGTTATGTCTCGGTTAGGTCTGGGATTTGCCCTCAACTGGCTCGTACTTTCGCATTTTTCTCTTACTTGTTGGCCAGATACAGGGCTTTTTCTGGCTTGTATCACGTAGTAATGCGGTACCACACCGAAACAGTAAATTAAACCTGGTTGCGATTAATATTTAAGAGGATAACGCCGGTTATGTCTTGGTTAGGTCTGGGATTTGCCCTCATCTGGCTCATACTTCCGCGTTTTTCGCATACTTGTTGGCCAGCTCCTGGCCTCCTTCTGGTTTGGATCCCGCACTAATGTAATTCCATGCCGAAACAGGCAATTAAACCTGGTTGCGATTAATATTTCCGAGGATAACGCCGGTTATGTCTGGGTTAGGTCTGGTATTTGCCCTCATCTGACTCGTGCCTTCGCATTTTCCGCATACTTGATGGGCAGATCCTGGCGTTTTTCTGGCTTGGAACACGTAGTAATGCGGTACCACACCGAAACAGTCATGTAAACATGGTTGCGATTAATATTTAAGTGGAGAACGCCGGTTATGTCTTAGTTAGCACTGGGATTTGCCCTCATCTGGCTCGTTCTTTCGCATTTTTCACTTACTTGTTGGCCAGATACAGGGCTTTTTCTGGCTTGTATCACGTAGTAATGCGGTACCACACCGAAACAGTAAATTAAACCTGGTTGCGATTAATATTTAAGAGGATAACGCCGGTTATGTCTTGGTTAGGTCTGGGATTTGCCCTCATCTGGCTCATACTTCCGCGTTTTTCGCATACTTGTTGGCCAGATCCTGGCCTCCTTCTGGTTTGGATCCCGCACTAATGTAATTCCATGCCGAAACAGGCAATTAAACCTGGTTGCGATTAATATTTCCGAGGATAACGCCGGTTATGTCTTGGTTAGGTCTGGGATTTGCCCTCATCCGGCCCGTACTTTCGCATTTATCGCATACTTGTTGGCCAGATCCTGGCCTTTTTCTGGTTTGGATCACGTAGTAATGTGGTACGACAGTGAAACAGTCAATAAAATGTGGTTCCGATTAGGATTTTAGGGGATAACACGGGTTATGTCTGGGTTAGTTCTGGTATTTGCAATCATCTGGCTCATACTTTCGCATTTTCGCATACTTGTTGGCCAGATCCTGGCCTTTTTCTGGTTTGGATCACGTAGTAATGAGGTACCACACTGAAACTGTCAATAAAAGCTGGTTCCGATTAATATTTTCGAGGATAACGCCGGTTATGTCTCGGTTAAGTCTGGGATTTGCCCTCATCTGGCTCGTACTTTCGCATTTTTCTTATACTTGTTGGCCAGGTCCTGGCTTTTTTCTGACTTGTACCACGTAGCAATGTGGTACCACACCGAAACAGTCAATTAAACCTGGTTGCGATTAATATTTAACAGGATAACGCCGGTTATGTCTGGGTTAGGTCTGGTATTTGCCCTCATCTGGCTCAGGCTTTCGCATTATCCACATACTTGTTGGGCAGATCATGGCGTTTTTCTGGCTTGGAACACGTAGTAACGCGGTACCACACCGAAACAGTCATGTAAACCTGGTTGCGATTAATATTTAAGTGGAAAACGCCGGTTATGTCTTAGTTAGCACTGGGATTTGCCCTCATCTGGCTCGTACTTTCGCATTTTTCGCTTACTTCTTGGCCAGATACAGGGCTTTTTCTGGCTTGTGTCACGTAGTAATGCGGTACCACACCGAAACAGTCAATTAAACCTGGTTGCGATTAATATTTTAGAGGATAACGCCGGTTATGTCTGGGCTAGGTCTGAGGTTTGCCCTCATCTGGCTCGTGCCTTCGCATTTTTCGAATACTTGTTGGCAAGATCCTGGGCTTTTTCTGGTTTGGATCACGTAGTAATGCGGTACCACACCGAAGCAGTCAATTGAACCTGGTTGCGATTAATATTTTCGAGGATAACGCCGGTTACGTCTGGGTTAGTTCTGGGATTTGCCCTCAACTGGCTCGTACTTTCGCATTTTTAGCTTACTTGTTGGCCAGATCCTGGGCTTTTTCTGGTTTGGTTCACGTAGTAATGTGGTACCACACCGAAACAGTCACTTCAACCTGGTTGCGATTAATATTTAAGAGAATAACGCCTGTTATGTCTTGGTTAGGTCTGGGATTTGCCCTCATCTGACTCGTGCCTTCGCATTTTTCGCATACTTGTTGGCCAGATCCTGGCCTCTTTCTGGTTTGGATTCCGCACTAATGTGGTTCCACACTGAAGCAGTCAATTGAACCTGGTTGCGATTAATATTTTCGAGGATAACGCCTGTTATGTCTTGGTTAGGTCTGGGATTTGCCCTCATCTGGCTCGTGCCTTCGCATTTTTCGCATACTTGTTGGCAAGATCCTGGGCTTTTTCTGGTTTGGATCACATAGTAATGCGATACCACACCGAAGCTGTCAATTAAACCTGGTGGCGATTAATATTTTCGAGGATAACGCCGGTTATGTCTCGGTTAGGTCTGGGATTTGCCCTCAACTGGCTCGTACTTTCGCATTTTTCACTTACTTGTTGGCCAGATACAGGGCTTTTTCTGGCTTGTATCACGTAGTAATGCGGTACCACACCGAAACAGTCATGTAAACATGGTTGCGATTAATATTTAAGTGGAGAACGCCGGTTATGTCTTAGTTAGCACTGGGATTTGCCCTCATCTGGCTCGTTCTTTCGCATTTTTCGCATACTTGTTGGCCAGATCCAGGGCTTTTTCTGGATTGGATCACGTAGTAATGTGGTGCCACACTGAAACAGTCAATAAAAGCTTGTTCCGGTTAGTATTTTAGAGGAAAACTCTGGTTATGTCTGTGTTAGTTCTGGTATTTGCAATCATCTGGCTCATTCTTTCGCGTCTTTCGCATACTTGTTGGCCAGATCCAGCGCTTTTTCTGGTTTGGATCACGTAGTAATGTTGTACCACACTGCAACAGTCAATAAAAGCTTGTTCCGATTATTATTTTAGAGGAAAGCTCTGGTTATGTCTGGGTAGGTTCTGGCATTTGCAATCATCTGGCACATACTCCCGCATTTTTCGCATACTTGTTGTACAGATCCTGGGCTTTTTCTGGTTTGGATCACGTAGTAATGAGGTACCACACTGAAACTGACAATAAAAGCTGGCTCCGATAAATATTTTCGAGGATAACGCCGGTTATGTCTCGGTTAAGTCTGGGATTTGCCCTCATCTGGCTCGTACTTTCGCATTTATCTTATACTTGTTGGCCAGGTCCTGACTTTTTTCTGGCTTGGACCACGTAGTAATGTGGTACCACACTGAAACAGTCAATAAAAGCTTGTTCTGATTTGTATTTTAGCGGATAACGCTGGTTATGTTTGGGTTAGTTCTGGTATTTGCTATCATCTGGCACATACTTCCGCATTTTTCGCATACTTGTTGGCCAGATCCTGGGATATTTCTGGTTTGGATCACGTAGTAATGCGGTACCACACCGAAGCAGTCAATTAAACCTGGTTTGGGATTAATATTACAGTGGATAACGCCGATTATGTTTCGGTTAGGTCTGGTATTTGCCCTCATCTGGCTCGGACTTTCGCATTTTTCGCATACTTGTTGGCAAGATCCTGGGCTTTTTCTGGTTTAGATCACGTTGTAATGCGGTACCACACCGAAGCAGTCAATGAAACCTGGTTGCGATTAATATTTTCGAGGATAACGCCGGTTATGTCTGGGTTAGGTCTGGTATTTGCCTTTATCTGGCTCGTACTTTCGCATTTTTCGCATACTTGTTGGCCAGATCCTGGCCTTTTTCTGGTTTGGATCACATAGTAATGCGGTACCACACCGAAACATTCAATTAAACCTGGTTGCGATTAATATTTAAGAAGAGAACGCCGGTTTTGTCTTAGTTAGCGCTGGGATTTGCCCTCATCTGGCTTGTACTTTCGCATTTTTCTTATACTTGTTGGCCAGATCCAGGGCTTTTTCTGGTTTGGATCACGTAGTAATGTGGTACCACACTGAAACAGGCAATAAAACCTGGTTGCGATTAATATTTTAGAGGATAACGCCGGTTATGTCTGGGCTAGGTCTGAGGTTTGCCCTCATCTGGATCGGACTTTCGCATTTTTCGCATACTTGTTGGCAAGATCCTGGGCTTTTTCTGGGTTGGATCACGTAGTAATGTGTTACCACACCGAAACAGTCAATTAAACCTGGTTGCCCTTAATATTTTAGAGGATAACACCGTTTAGGTTTGTGTTAGGTCTGGTACTTGCAACCATCTGGCTCATACTTTCGCATTTTTCGCATACTTCTTGGCCAGATCCTGGGCTTTTTCTGGTTTGGATCACGTAGTAATATGGTACCAGAATGAAACAGTCAATTAAACCTGGATTCGATCAATATTTTAGCGGATCACACCGGTTATGTCGAGGTTTGGCCTGGACATTGCCATCACCTAGGTCATACTTCCGCATTTTTCGCATACTTGTTGGCCAGATCCTGGGTTTTTTCTGGTTTGGATCCCGTAGTAATGTGGTTCCACACCGAAACAGTCAACTAAACCTGGTTCCGATTAATATTTTAGAGCATAACGCCGGTTATGTCCCGGTTAGGTTTGCTATTTGCAATCATCGGTCTCATACTTTCGCGTTTTTCACATACTTGTTGGCTAGATCCTGGGATATTTCTGGTTTGGACCACGTAGTAATGTGGTAGCACACCGAAACAGTCAATTAAACCTGTTTGCGATTAATATTCTTGAGGATAACGCCGGTTATGTCTCGGTTAGTTCTGGTATTTGCAATCATCGGGCTCATACTTTCGCGTTTTTCACATACTTGTTGGCCAGATCCTGGCCTTTTTCAGGCTTGGACCAAGTAGTAATGTGGTTCCACACCGAAACAGTCAATTAAACCTGTTTGCGATTAATATTTTGGAGTATAACGCCGGTTATGACTCGGTTAGTTCTGGTATTTGCAACCATCTGGCTCATACTTTCTCGTTTTTCGCATACTTGTTGGCCAGATCCTGGCCTTTTTCTGGTTTGGATCACGTAGTAATGTGGTACCGCACTGAAACAGTCAATAGAAGCTGGTTCCGAATAGTATTTTAGATGATAACGGCGGTTATGTCTCGGCGAGGTCTGGTCTTTGCCCTCATCTGGCTCGTACTTTCGCATTTTTCGCATACTTGTTGGCCAGATCCTGGGTTTTTTCTGGTTTGGATCACGTAGTACTGCGGTACCACACCGAAGCAGTCAATTAAACCTGGTTGCGATTAATATTATAGAGGATAACGCCGGTTATGTCCCGGTTAGGTTTGCTATTTGCCCTCATCTGGCACATACTTTCGCGTTTTTCGCATACTTGTTGGCTAGATCTTGGGTTTTTTGTGGGTTGTATCCCGTCGTAATGTGGTTCCACACCGAAACAGTCAATTCAACGTGGTTGCGATTAATATTTTGATGGATAACGCTGGTTATGTTTGGGTTAGTTCTGGTGTTTGCCCTCATCTGGCTCGTACTTTCGCATTTTTCACATACTTGTTGGCCAGATCCTGGGTTTTTTCTGGTTTGGATCCCGTAGTAATGTGGTTCCACACCGAAACAGTCAACTAAACCTGGTTCCGATTAATATTTTAGAGGATAACGCTGGTTATGTTTGGGTTAGTTCTGCTATTTGCAATCATCTGGCACATACTTCCGCATTTTTCGCATACTAGTTGGCCAGATCCTGGGATATTTCTGGTTTGGACCACGTAGTAATGTGGTAGCACACCGAAACAGTCAATTAAACCTGTTTGCGATTAATATTCTTGAGGATAACGCCGGTTATGTCTCGGTTAGTTCTGGTATTTGCAATCATCGGGCTCATACTTTCGCGTTTTTCACATACTTGTTGGCCAGATCCTGGCCTTTTTCAGGCTTGGACCAAGTAGTAATGTGGTTCCACACCGAAACAGTCAATTAAACCTGTTTGCGATTAATATTTTGGAGTATAACGCCGGTTATGACTCGGTTAGTTCTGGTATTTGCAACCATCTGGCTCATACTTTCTCGTTTTTCGCATACTTGTTGGCCAGATCCTGGGATATTTCTGGTTTGGATCACGTAGTAATGCTGTACCACACCGAAACTGTCAATTAAACTTGGATGCGATTAATATTTTAGAGGATAACGCGGGTTATGTCTCTGTTGGGTCTGGTATTTGCCCTCATCTGGCTCGTACTTTCGCATTTTTCTCATACTTGTTGGCCAGATCCTGGGTTTCTTCTGGTTTGGATCCCGTAGTAAAGTGGTTCCACACTGAAACAGTCAATTAAACCTGCTTGCGATTAATATTTTAGAGGATAACGCCGGTTATGTCTCTGTTATGTCTGGGATTTGCCCTCATCTGGCTCGTACCTTCGCATTTTTCGCATACTTGTTCGCGAGATCCTGGGTTTTTTCTGGTTTGGATCCCGTAGTAATGTGGTTCCACACCGAAACAGTCAACTAAACCTGGTTCCGATTAATATTTTAGAGGATAACACTGGTTAAGTTTGGGTTAGCTCTGCTATGTGCAATCATCTGGCACATACTTCCGCATTTTTCGCATACTAGTTGGCCAGATCCTGGGATCTTTCTGGTTTGGATCACGTAGTAATGCGGTACCACACCGAAACAGTCAATTAAACCTGATTGCGATTAATATTCTTGAGGATAACGCCGGTTATGTCTCGGTTAGTTCTGATATTTGCAACCATCTGGCTCATACTTTCGCGTTTTGCACATACTTATTGGCCAGATCCTGGCCTTTTTCTGGTTTGGATCACGTAGTAATGTGGTACCGCAATGAAACAGTCAATAGAAGCTGGTTCCGAATAGTATTTTAGATGATAACTCTAGTTATTTCTGGGTTTGTTCTGGTATTTGCAATCATCTGGCTCATACTTTCGCGTTTTTCTCATTGTTGTTGGCCAGATCCAGCGTTTTTTCTGGATTGGATCACATAGTAATGCCGTACCACACCGAGACAGTCAATTAAACCTGGTTGCGATTAATATTTTGGAGGATAACGCTGGTTATGTTTGGGTCAGTTCTGGTATTTGCAATCATCTGGGTCATACTTTCGCGTTTTTCAGATACGTGTTGGCCAGATCCTGGGTTTTTTCTGGTTTGGATACCGTAGTAATGTGGTTCCACACCGAAACAGTCAATGAAACCTGGTTGCGATTAATATTTTAGAGGATACCGCCGGTAATGTCTGGGTTAAGTCTGGTATTTGCCCTCATCTGGCTCGTACTTTCGCATTTTTCGCATAATTGTTGGCCAGATCCTCGCCTATTTCTGGTTTGGATCACGTAGTAATGCGGTACCACACCGAAATAGTCAATTAAACCTGGTTGCGATTAATATTTTAGAGGATAACGACGGTTATGTCTGGGTTAGGTCTGGGATTTGCCGTCATCTGGCTCGTACTTTCGCATTTTTCGCATACTTGATGGCCAGATCCAGGGCTTTTTCCGGTTTGGATCACGTAGTAATGCGGTACCACACCGAAACAGTCAATTAAACCTGGTTGCGATTAATATTTTAGAGGATAACGCCGGTTTTGTCTCGGCCAGGTCTGGGATTTCCACTCATCTGGCTCGTACTTCGCATTTTTCGCATACTTGTTGGCCAGATCCTGGGTTTTTTCTGGTTTGGATCACGTAGTAATGTGGTACCACACTGAAACAGTCAATAAAAGCTTTTTCCGATTAGTATTTTAGAGGATAACCCTGGTTATGTCTGGGTTAGTTCTGGTATTTGCAATCATCTGGCTCATACTTTCGCGTTTTTCTCATTGTTGTTGGCCAGATCCTGGGCTTTTTCTGGATTGGATCACATAGTAGTGCGGTACCACACCGAAACAGTCAATTAAACCTGGTTCCGATTAATATTTTGGAGGATAACGCTGGTTATGTTTGGGTTAGTTCTGGTATGTGCAATCATCGGGCTCATTCTTTCGCGTTTTTCACATACTTGTTGGCCAGATCCTGGGTTTTTTCTGGTTTGGATCCCGTAGTAATGTGGTTCCACACCGAAACAGTCATTTAAACCTGGTTGCGATTAATATTTTAGAGGATAACGCCGGTTATGTCTCGGTTACGTCTGGGATTTGAGCTCATCTGGCTCGTACCTTCGCATTTTTCGCATACTTGTTGGCCAGATCCAGGACTTTTTCTCGATTGGATCACATAGTAATGCGGTACCACACCGAAACAGTCAATAAAATCTGGCTCCCATTAGTATTTTAGAGGATAACGCTGGTTATGTCTGGGTTAGTTCTGGTATTTGCAATCATCTGGCTTATACTTTCGCGTTTTTCGCATAGTTGTTGGCCAGATCCAGCGTTTTTTCTGGATTAGAACCCGTAGTAATGTGGTGCCACACCGAAGCGGTCAATTAAACCTGGTTGCGATTAATATTTTGGAGGATAACTCTGGTTGTGTTTGGGTTAGATGTGGTATTTGCAATCATCTGGAACATACTTTCGCATTTTTCGCATACTTGTTGGCCAGATCCTGGGTTTTTTCTGGTTTGGATCCCGTAGTAATGTGGTTCCACACCGAAACAGTCAACTAAACCTGGTTCCGGTTAATATTTTAGAGGATAACGCTGGTTATGTTTGGGTTAGTTCTGCTATTTGCAATTATCTGGCACATACTTCCGCATTTTTCGCATACTTGTTGGCCAGATCCTGGCCTTTTTCTGGTTTGGATCAGGTAGTAATGCGGTACCACGCCGAAGCAGTCAATTAAACCAAGTTGCGATTAATATTTTTGTGGATAACGCCGGTTATGTCTCGGTTAGGTCTGGTATTTGCAACCATCTGGCTCATACTTTCTCGTTTTTCGCATACTTGTTGGCCAGATCCTGGGATATTTCTGGTTTGGATCACGTAGTAATGTGGTACCACACCGAAACAGTCAATTAAACCTGTTTGCGATTAATATTTTTGAGGATAACGCCGGTTATGTCTCGGTTAGGTCTGGTATTTGCAACCATCCGGCTCATTCTTTCTCGTTTTTCGCATACTTGTTGGCCAGATCCTGGGATATTTCTGGTTTGGATCACGTAGTAATGCTGTACCACACCGGTACAGTCAATTAAACCTGGTTGTGATTAATATTTTGGAGGATAACGCTGGTTATGTTTGGGTTAGTTCTGGAATGTGCAATCATCGGGCTCATACTTTCGCGCTTTTCACATACTTGTTGGCCAGATCCTGGGTTTTTTCTGGTTTGGATCCCGTAGTAATGTGGTTCCACACCGAAACAGTCAACTAAACCTGGTTCCGATTAATATTTTGAGGGATAACGCTGGTTATGTTTGGGTTAGTTCTGCTATTTGGAATCAACTGGCACATACTTCCGCATTTTTCGCATACTTGTTGGCCAGATCCTGGCCTTTTTCTGGTTTGGATCAGGTAGTAATGCGGTACCACGTCGAAGCAGTCAATTAAACCAGGTTGCGATTAATATTTTTGAGGATAACGCCGGTTATGTCTCGGTAAGGTCTGGTATTTGCAAACATCTGGCTCATACTTTCTCGTTTTTCGCATACTTGTTGGCCATATCCAGGGATATTTCTGGTTTGGATCACGTAGTAATGCTGTACCACACCGAAACAGTCAATTAAACCTGGTTGCGATTAATATCTTAGAGGGTATCGCCGGTTATGTCTCGGTTAGGTCTGGGATTTGCCCTCATCTGGCTCGTACTTTCGCATTATTCGCATACTTGTTGGCCAGATCTTGGGTTTTTTGTGGGTTTTATCCCGTCGTAATGTGGTACCACACAGAAACAGTCAATAAAAGCTGGCTCCCATTAGTATTTTAGAGGATAACGCTGGTTATGGCTGGGTTAGTTCTGGTATTTGCAATCATCTGGCTTATACTTTCGCGTTTTTCGCATAGTTGTTGGCCAGATCCAGCGTTTTTTCTGGATTAGAACCCGTAGTAATGTGGTTCCACACCGAAGCAGTCAATTAAACCTGGTTGCGATTAATATTTTGGAGGATAACTCTGGTTGTGTTTGGGTTAGATGTGGTACTTGCAATCATCTGGAACATACTTTCGCATTTTTCGCATACTTGTTGGCCAGATCCTGTGTTTTTTCTGGTTTGGATTCCGTAGTAATGTGGTTCCACACCGAAACAGTCAACTAAACCTGGTTCCGATTAATATTTTAGAGGATAACGCTGGTTATGTTTGGGTTAGTTCTGCTATTTGCAATCATCTGGAACATACTTTCGCATTTTTCGCATACTTGTTGGCCAGATCCTGGCCTTTTTCTGGTTTGGATCAGGTAGTAATGCGGTACCACGCCGAAGCAGTCAATTAAACCAAGTTGCGATTAATATTTTTGTGGATAACGCCGGTTAAGTCTCGGTTAGGTCTGGTATATGCAACCATCTGGCTCATACTTTCTCGTTTTCCGCATACTTGTGGCCAGATCCTGGGATATTTCTGGTTTGGATCACGTAGTAATGCTGTACCACACCGATACAGTCAATGAAACCTGGTTGTGATTAATATTTTAGAGGATAACGCCGGTTATGCCTCAGTTATGTTTGGGATTTGCCCTCATCTGGCTCGTACCTTCGCATTTTTCGCATACTTGTTGGCCATATCCAGGGCTTTTTCTGGATTGGATCACATAGTAGTGCGGTACCACACCGAAACAGTCAATTAAACCTGGTTCCGATTAATATCTTGGAGGATAACGCTGGTTATGTTTGGGTTAGTTCTGGTATGTGCAATCATCGGGCTCATTCTTTCGCGTTTTTCACATACTTGTTGGCCAGACCCTGGGTTTTTTCTGGTTTGGATCCCGTAGTATTGTGGTTCCACACCGAAACAGTCATTTAAACCTGGTTGCGATTAATATTTTGGAGGATAACGCCGGTTATGTCTCGGTTAGGTCTGGGATTTGAGCTCATCTGGCTCGTACCTTCGCATTTTTCGCATACTTGTTGGCCAGATCCAGGACTTTTTCTCGATTGGATCACATAGTAATGCGGTACCACACCGAAACAGTCAATTAAACCTGCTTGCGATTAATATTTTAGAGGATAACGCCGGTTATGTCTCGGTTATGTCTGGGATTTGCAATCATCGGGCTCATACTTTCGCGTTTTTCAGATACTTGTTGGCCAGATCCTGGGTTTTTTCTGGTTTGGATCCCGTAGTAATGTGGTTCCACACCGAAACAGTCAACTAAACCTGGTTCCGATTAATATTTTAGAGGAGAACGCTGGTTCTGTTTGGGTTAGTTCTGCTATTTGGAATCAACTGGCACATACTTCCGCATTTTTCGCATACTTGTTGGCCAGATCCTGGCCTTTTTCTGGTTTGGATCAGGTAGTAATGCGGTACCACGCCGAAGCAGTCAATTAAACCAGGTTGCGGTTAATATTTTTGCGGATAACGCCGGTTATGTCTGGGTAAGGTCTGGTATTTGCAAACATCTGGCTCATACTTTCTCGTTTTTCGCATACTTGTTGGCCATATCCTGGGATATTTCTGGTTTGGATCACGTAGCAATGCTGTACCACATCGAAACAGTCATTTAAACCTGGTTGCGATTAATATTTTAGAGGATAACGCCGGTTATGTCTCGGTTAGGTCTGGGATTTGTGCTCATCTGGCTCATACTTTCGCGTTTTTCACATACTTGTGGGCCAGATCCTGGGTTTTTTCTGGTTGGGATCCCGTAGTAATGTGGTTCCACACCGAAACAGTCAACTAAACCTGGTTCCGATTAATATTTTAGAGGATAACGCTGGTTATGTTTGGGTTAGTTCTGCTATTTGGAGTCATCTGGCACATACGTCCGCATTTTTCGCATACTTGTTGGCCAGATCCTGGCCTTTTTCTGGTTTGGATCAGGAAGTAATGTGGTTCCACACCGAGGCAGTCAATTAAACCTGGTTGCGATTAATATTTTGGAGGATAACGCTGGTAATGTTTGGGTTAGATGTGGTATTTGCAATCATCTGGCACATACTTTCGCTTTTTTCGCATACTTGTTGGCCAGATCCTGGGATATTTCTGGTTTGGATCACGTAGTAATGCTGTACCACACCGATACAGTCAATTAAACCTGGTTGCGATTAATATTTTAGAGGATAACGCCGGTTATGTCTCGGCCAGGCCTGGGATTTGCCCCCATCTGGCTCGTACATTCGCATTTTTCGCATACTAGTTGGCCAGATCCTGGGATATTTCTGGCTTGGACCACGTAGTAATGTGGTACCACACCGAAACAGTCAATTAAACCTGTTTGCGATTAATATTTTTGTGGATAACGCCGGTTATGTCTCGGTTAGGTCTGGTATTTGCAACCATCCGGCTCATTCTTTCTCGTTTTTCGCATACTTGTTGGCCAGATCCTGGGATATTTCTGGTTTGGATCACGTAGTAATGCTGTACCACACCGTTACAGTCAATTAAACCTGGTTGTGATTAATATTTTAGAAGATAACGCCGGTTATGTCTCGGTTAGGCCTGGTATTTGCCCTTATCTGGCTCGTACTTTCGCATTTTTCGCATACTTGTTGGCCAGATCCTGGCCTTTTTCTGGCTTGGACCATGTAGTAATGTGGGACCACTCTGAAACAGTCAATTAAACCTGGTTGCGATTAATATTTTAGAGGATAACGCCTGTTATGTCACGGTTAGGTCTGGGATTTGCCCTCATCTGGCTGGTACTTTCGCATTTTTCGCATACTTGTTGGCCAGATCCTGGCCTTTTTCTGGCTTGGACCAAGTAGTAATGTGGTACCACACCGAAACAGTCAATTAAACCTGGTTGCGATTAATATTTTAGTGGATAACGCCGGTTATGTCTCGATTAGGTCTGGGATTTGCCGTCATCTGTCTCGTACATTCGCATTTTTCGCATACTTGATGGTCAGATCATGGGCTTTTTCTGGATTGGATCACGTAGTAATGTGATACCACACCGAAACAGTCAATTAAACCTGGTTGCGATTAATATTTTAGTGGATAACGCCGGTTATGTCTCGATTGGGTTTGGGATTTGCCGTCATCTGTCTCGTACATTCGCATTTTTCGCATACTTGTTGGCCAGATCCTGGGCTTTTTCTGGTCTGAATCACGTAGTAATGTGGTACCACACAGAAACAGTCAATAAAAGCTGGTTCCGAATAGTATTTTAGGGGATAACGCTGGTTATGTCTGGGTTAGTTCTGGTATTTGCAATCATCTGGCTTATACTTTCGCGTTTTACGCATAGTTGTTGGCCAAATCCAGCGTTTTTTCTGGTTTGGAACCCGTAGTAATGTGGTTCCACACCGAAGCAGTCAATTAAACCTGGTTGCGATTAATATTTTGGAGGATAACGCTGGTTATGTTTGGGTTAGATGTGGTATTTGCAATCATCTGGCACATACTTTCGCTATTTCGCATACTTGTTGTCCAGATCCTGGGCTTTTTCTGGTTTGGATCACGTACTAATGTGGTACCACACCGAAACAGTCAATTACACCTGGTTGCGATTAATATTTTAGTGGATAACGCCGGTTATGTCTCGGTTAGGTCTGGGATTTGCCCTCATCTGGCTCGTACTTTCGCATTTTTCGCATACTTGTTGGCCAGATCCTGACCTTATTCTGGCTTGGACCAAGTAGTAATGTGGGACCACTCTGGAACAGTCAATTAAACCTGGTTGCGATTAATATTTTAGAGGATAACGCTGGTTATGTTTGGGTTAGATGTGGTATTTGCAATCATCTGGCACATACTTTCGCATTTTTCGCATACTTGTTGGCCAGATCCTGGCCTTTTTCTGGCTTGGACCATGTAGTAATGTGGGTCCACTCTGAAACAGTCAATTAAACCTGGTTGCGATTAATATTTTAGAGGATAACGCCGGTTATGTCTCGGTTAGGTCTGGGATTTGCCGTCATCTGTCTCGTACATTCGCATTTTTCGCAAACTTGTTGGCCAGATCCTGGCCTTTTTCTGGCCTGGACCAAGTAGTAATGTGGGACCACACTGAAACAGTCAATTAAACCTGGTTGCGATTAATATTTTAGAGGATAACGCTGGTTATGTTTGGGTTAGTTCTGGTATGTGCAATCATCGGGCTCATAATTTCGCGTTTTTCACATACTTGTTGACCAGATCCTCGGTTTTTTCTGGTTGGATCCCGTAGTAATGAGGTTCCACACCGAAACAGTCAATTAAACCTGGTTGCGATTAATATTTTGGAGGATAACGCTGGTTATGTTTGGGTTAGATGTGGTATTTGCAATCATCTGGCACATACTTTCGCTATTTCGCATACTTGTTGTCCAGATCCTGGGCTTTTTCTGGTTTGGATCACGTACTAATGTGGTACCACACCGAAACAGTCAATTACACCTGGTTGCGATTAATATTTTAGAGGATAACGCCGGTTATGTCTCGGTTAGGTCTGGGATTTGTGCTCATCTGGCTCATACTTTCGCGTTTTTCACATACTTGTGGGCCAGATCCTGGGTTTTTTCTGGTTGGGATCCCGTAGTAATGTGGTTCCACACCGAAACAGTCAACTAAACCTGGTTCCGATTAATATTTTAGAGGATAACGCTGGTTATGTTTGGGTTAGTTCTGCTTTTTGGAGTCATCTGGCACATACGTCCGCATTTTTCGCATACTTGTTGGCCAGATCCTGGCCTTTTTCTGGTTTGGATCAGGAAGTAATGTGGTTCCACACCGAAACAGTCATTTAAACCTGGTTGCGATTAATATTTTAGAGGATAACGCCGGTTATGTCTCGGTTAGGTCTGGGATTTGTGCTCATCTGGCTCGTACCTTCGTATTTTTCGCATACTTGTTGGCCAGATCCAGGACTTTTTCTGGATTGGATCACATAGTAATGCGGCACCACACCGAAACAGTCAATTAAACCTGCTTGCGATTAATATTTTAGAGGATAACGCCGGTTATGTCTCGGTTATGTCTGGGATTTGCAACCATCGGGCTCATACTTTCGCGTTTTTCACATACTTGTTGGCCAGATCCTGGGGTTTTTCTGGTTTGGATCCCGTAGTAATGTGGTTCCACACCGAAACAGTCAACTAAACCTGGTTCCGATTAATATTTTAGAGGATAGCGCTGGTTATGTTTGGGTTAGTTCTGCTATTTGGAGTCATCTGGCACATACGTCCGCATTTTTCGCATACTTGTTGGCCAGATCCTGGCCTTTTCCTGGTTTGGATCAGGAAGTAATGTGGTTCCACACCGAGGCAGTCAATTAAACCTGGTTGCGATTAATATTTTGGAGGATAACGCTGGTAATGTTTGGGTTCGATGTGGTATTTGCAATCATCTGGCACATACTTTCGCTTTTTTCGCATACTTGTTGGCCAGATCCTGGGATATTTCTGGTTTGGATCACGTAGTAATGCTGTACCACACCGATACAGTCAATTAAACCTGGTTGCGATTAATATTTTAGAGGATAACGCCGGTTATGTCTCGGCCAGGTCTGGGATTTGCCCTCATCTGGCTGGTACTTTCGCATTTCTCGCATACTTGTTGGCCAGATCCTGGCCTTTTTCTGGCTTGGACCAAGTAGTAATGTGATACCACACCGAAACAGTCAATTAAACCTGGTTGCGATTAATATTTTAGTGGATAACGCCGGTTATGTCTCGATTAGGTTTGGGATTTGCCGTCATCTGTCTCGTACATTCGCATTTTTCGCATACTTGTTGGCCAGATCCTGGGCTTTTTCTGGTTTGATTCACGTAGTAATGTGGTACCACACAGAAACAGTCAATAAAAGCTGGTTCCGAATAGTATTTTAGGGGATAACGCTGGTTATGTCTGGGTTAGTTCTGGTATTTGCAATCATCTGGCTTATACTTTCGCGTTTTTCGCATAGTTGTTGGCCAAATCCAGCGTTTTTTCTAGTTTGGAACCCGTAGTAATGTGGGTCCACACTGAAACAGTCAATTAAAGCTGCATGAAATTAATATTTTAGAGGATAACGCCGGTTATGCCTCAGTTATGTCTGGGATTTGCCCTCATCTGGCTCGTACCTTCGCATTTTTCGCATACTTGTTGGCCATATCCAGGGCTTTTTCTGGATTGGATCACATAGTAATGCGGTACCACACCGAAACAGTCAATTAAACCTGGTTCCGATTAATATTTTGGAGGATAACGCTGGTTATGTCTCGGTTATGTCTGGGATTTGCAATCATCGGGCTCATACTTTCGCGTTTTTCGCATACTTGTTGGCCAGATCCTGGCCTTTTTCTGGCTTGGACCATGTAGTAATGTGGGACCACTCTGAAACAGTCAATTAAACCTGGTTGCGATTAATATTTTAGAGGATAACGCCGGTTATGTCTCGGTTAGGTCTGGGATTTGCCGTCATCTGTCTCGTACATTCGCATTTTTCGCAAACTTGTTGGCCAGATCCAGGACTTTTTCTCGATTGGATCACATAGTAATGCGGTACCACACCGAAACAGTCAATAAAACCTGCTTGCGATTAATATTTTAGAGGATAACGCTGGTTATGTTTGGGTTAGTTCTGGTATGTGCAATCATCGGGCTCATAATTTCGCGTTTTTCACATACTTGTTGACCAGATCCTCGGTTTTTTCTGGTTGGATCCCGTAGTAATGAGGTTCCACACCGAAACAGTCAATTAAACCTGGTTGCGATTAATATTTTGGAGGATAACGCTGGTTATGTTTGGGTTAGATGTGGTATTTGCAATCATCTGGCACATACTTTCGCTATTTCGCATACTTGTTGTCCAGATCCTGGGCTTTTTCTGGTTTGGATCACGTACTAATGTGGTACCACACCGAAACAGTCAATTACACCTGGTTGCGATTAATATTTTAGAGGATAACGCCGGTTATGTCTCGGTTAGGTCTGGGATTTGTGCTCATCTGGCTCATACTTTCGTGTTTTTCACATACTTGTGGGCCAGATCCTGGGTTTTTTCTGGTTGGGATCCCGTAGTAATGTGGTTCCACACCGAAACAGTCAACTAAACCTGGTTCCGATTAATATTTTAGAGGATAACGCTGGTTATGTTTGGGTTAGTTCTGCTTTTTGGAGTCATCTGGCACATACGTCCGCATTTTTCGCATACTTGTTGGACAGATCCTGGCCTTTTTCTGGTTTGGATCAGGAAGTAATGTGGTTCCACACCGAAACAGTCATTTAAACCTGGTTGCGATTAATATTTTAGAGGATAACGACGGTTATGTCTCGGTTAGGTCTGGGATTTGTGCTCATCTGGCTCGTACCTTCGTATTTTTCGCATACTTGTTGGCCAGATCCAGGACTTTTTCTGGATTGGATCACATAGTAATGCGGCACCACACCGAAACAGTCAATTAAACCTGCTTGCGATTAATATTTTAGTGGATAACGCCGGTTATGTCTCGATTAGGTCTGGGATTTGCCCTCATCTGGCTCGTACTTTCGCATTTTTCGCATACTAGTTGGCCAGATCCTGGCCTTTTTCTGGCTTGGACCATGTAGTAATGTGGGACCACTCTGAAACAGTCAATTAAACCTGGTTGCGATTAATATTTTAGAGGATAACGCCGGTTATGTCTCGGTTAGGTCTGGGATTTGCCGTCATCTGTCTCGTACATTCGCATTTTTCGCAAACTTGTTGGCCAGATCCTGGCCTTTTTCTGGCCTGGACCAAGTAGTAATGTGGGACCACACTGAAACAGTGAATTAAACCTGGTTGCGATTAATATTTTAGAGGATAACGCTGGTTATGTTTGGGTTAGTTCTGGTATGTGCAATCATCGGGCTCATAATTTCGCGTTTTTCACATACTTGTTGACCAGATCCTCGGTTTTTTCTGGTTGGATCCCGTAGTAATGAGGTTCCACACCGAAACAGTCAATTAAACCTGGTTGCGATTAATATTTTGGAGGATAACGCTGGTTATGTTTGGGTTAGATGTGGTATTTGCAATCATCTGGCACATACTTTCGCTATTTCGCATACTTGTTGTCCAGATCCTGGGCTTTTTCTGGTTTGGATCACGTACTAATGTGGTACCACACCGAAACAGTCAATTACACCTGGTTGCGATTAATATTTTAGAGGATAACGCCGGTTATGTCTCGGTTAGGTCTGGGATTTGTGCTCATCTGGCTCATACTTTCGCGTTTTTCACATACTTGTGGGCCAGATCCTGGGTTTTTTCTGGTTGGGATCCCGTAGTAATGTGGTTCCACACCGAAACAGTCAACTAAACCTGGTTCCGATTAATATTTTAGAGGATAACGCTGGTTATGTCTCGGTTATGTCTGGGATTTGCAATCATCGGGCTCACACTTTCGCGTTTTTCACATACTTGTTGGCCAGATCCTGGGTTTTTTCTGGTTTGGATCCCGTAGTAATGTGGTTCCACACCGAAACAGTCAACTAAACCTGGTTCCGATTAATATTTTAGAGGATAACGCTGGTTATGTTTGGGATAGTTCTGCTATTTGGAGTCATCTGGCTCATACTTCCGCATTTTTCGCATACTTGTTGGCCAGATCCTGGCCTTTTTCTGGCTTGGACCATGTAGTAATGTGGGACCACTCTGAAACAGTTAATTAAACCTGGTTGCGATTAATATTTTAGAGGATAACGCCTGTTATGTCTCGGTTAGGTCTGGGATTTGCCCTCATCTGGCTCGTACTTTCGCATTGTTCGCATACTTGTTGTCCAGATCCTGGGCTTTTTCTGGTTTGGATCACGTACTAATGTGGTACCACACCGAAACAGTCAATTAAACCTGGTTGCAATTAATATCTTAGAGGATAACGCCGGTTATGTCTCGGTTAGGCCTGGTATTTGCCCTTATCTGGCTCGTACTTTCGCATTTTTCGCATTCTTGTTGGCCAGATCTAGGGTTTTTTGTGGGTTTTATCCCGTCGTAATGTGGTACCACACAGTAACAGTCAATAAAAGCTGGCTCCCATTAGTGTTTTAGAGGATAACGCTGGTTATGTCTGGGTTAGTTCTGGTACATTGCAATCATCTGGCTTATACTTTCGCGTTTTTCGCATAGTTGTTGGCCAGATCCTGCGTTTTTTCTGGATTGGAACCCGTAGTAATGTGGTTCCACACCGAGGCAGTCAATTAAACCTGGTTGCGATTAATATTTTGGAGGATAACGCTGGTAATGTTTGGGTTAGATGTGGTATTTGCAATCATCTGGCACATACTTTCGCTTTTTTCGCATACTTGTTGGCCAGATCCTGGGATATTTCTGGTTTGGATCACGTAGTAATGCTGTACCACACCGATACAGTCAATTAAACCTGGTTGCGATTAATATTTTAGAGGATAACGCCGGTTATGTCTCGGCCAGGTCTGGGATTTGCCCTCATCTGGCTCGTACATTCGCATTTTTCGCATACTAGTTGGCCAGATCCAGGGTTTTTTCTGGATTAGAACCCGTAGTAATGTGGTTCCACACCGAAGCGGTCAATTAAACCTGGTTGCGATTAATATTTTGGAGGATAACTCTGGTTGTGTTTGGGTTAGATGTGGTATTTGCAATCATCTGGAACATACTTTCGCATTTTTCGCATACTTGTTGGCCAGATCCTGGGTTTTTTCTGGTTTGGATCCCGTAGTAATGTGGTTCCACACCGAAACAGTCAACTAAACCTGGTTCCGATTAATATTTTAGAGGATAACGCTGGTTATGTTTGGGTTAGTTCTGCTATTTGCAATTATCTGGCACTTACTTCCGCATTTTTCGCATACTTGTTGGCCAGATCCTGGCCTTTTTCTGGTTTGGATCAGGTAGTAATGCGGTACCACGCCGAAGCAGTCAATTAAACCAAGTTGTGATTAATATTTTAGAGGATAACACCGGTTATGTCTCGGTTAGGTCTGGGATTTGAGCTCATCTGGCTCGTACCTTCGCATTTTTCGCATACTTGTTGGCCAGATCCAGGACTTTTTCTGGATTGGATCACATAGTAATGCGGTACCACACCGAAACAGTCAATTAAACCTGCTTGCGATTAATATTTTAGAGGATAACGCCGGTTATGCCTCAGTTATGTCTGGGATTTGCCCTCATCTGGCTCGTACCTTCGCATTTTTCGCATACTTGTTGGCCATATCCAGGGCTTTTTCTGAATTGGATCACATAGTAATGCTGTACCACACCGAAACAGTCAATTAAACCTGGTTTTGATTAATATTTTGGAGGATAACGCTGGTTATGTTTGGGTTAGTTCTGGTATGTGCAATCATCGGGCTCATAATTTCGCGTTTTTCACATACTTGTTGACCAGATCCTGGGTTTTTTCTGGTTGGATCCCGTAGTAATGTGGTTCCACACCGAAACAGTCATTTAAACCTGGTTGTGATTAATATTTTAGAGGATAACGCCGGTTATGTCTCGGTTAGGTCTGGGATTTGTGCTCATCTGGCTCGTACCTTCGTATTTTTCGCATACTTGTTGGCCAGATCCAGGACTTTTTCTGGATTGGATCACATAGTAATGCGGTACCACACCGAAACAGTCAATTAAACCTGCTTGCGATTAATATTTTAGAGGATAACGCCGGTTATGTCTCGGTTATGTCTGGGATTTGCAACCATCGGGCTCATACTTTCGCGTTTTTCACATACTTGTTGGCCAGATCCTGGGTTTTTTCTGGTTTGGATCTCGTAGTAATGTGGTTCCACACCGACACAGTCAACTAAACCTGGTTCCGATTAATATTTTAGAGGATAGCGCTGGTTATGTTTGGGTTAGTTCTGCTATTTGGAGTCATCTGGCACATACGTCCGCATTTTTCGCATACTTGTTGGCCAGATCGTGGCCTTTTTCTGGTTTGGATCAGGAAGTAATGTGGTTCCACACCGAGGCAGACAATTAAACCTGGTTGCGATTAATATTTTGGAGGATAACGCTGGTAATGTTTGGGTTCGATGTGGTATTTGCAATCATCTGGCACATACTTTCGCTTTTTTCGCATACTTGTTGGCCAGATCCTGGGATATTTCTGGTTTGGATCACGTAGTAATGTGGTACCACACCGAAACAGTCAATGAAACCTGTTTGCGATTAATATTTTTGTGGATAACGCCGGTTATGTCTCGGTTAGGTCTGGTATTTGCAACCATCCGGCTCATTCTTTCTCGTTTTTCGCATACTTGTTGGCCAGATCCTGGGATATTTCTGGTTTGGATCACGTAGTAATGCTGTACCACACCGTTACAGTCAATTAAACCTGGTTGTGATTAATATTTTAAAAGATAACGCCGGTTATGTCTCGGTTAGGCCTGGTATTTGCCCTTATCTGGCTCGTACTTTCGCATTTTTCGCATACTTGTTGGCCAGATCCTGGCCTTTTTCTGGCTTGGACCATGGTGTAATGTGGGACCACTCTGAAACGGTCAATTAAACCTGGCTGCGATTAATATTTTAGAGGATAACGCCTGTTATGTCTCGGTTAGGTCTGGGATTTGCCCTCATCTGGCTGGAACTTTCGCATTTTTCGCATACTTGTTGGCCAGATCCTGGCCTTTTTCTGGTTTGGATCAGGAAGTAATGCGGTACCACGCCGAAGCAGTCAATTAAACCAGGTTGTGATTAATATTTTAGTGGATAACGCCGGTTATGTCCCGGTTAGGTCTGGGATTTGCCCTCATCTGGCTCGTACTTTCGCATTTTTCGCATACTTGTTGGCCAGATCCTGGCCTTTTTCTGGCTTGGACCATGTAGTAATGTGGGACCACTCTGAAACAGTTAATTAAACCTGGTTGCGATTAATATTTTAGAGGATAACGCCTGTTATGTCTCGGTTAGGTCTGGGATTTGCCCTCATCTGGCTCGTACTTTCGCATTGTTCGCATACTTGTTGTCCAGATCCTGGGCTTTTTCTGGTTTGGATCACGTACTAATGTGGTACCACACCGAAACAGTCAATTAAACCTGGTTGCAATTAATATCTTAGAGGATAACGCCGGTTATGTCTCGGTTAGGCCTGGTATTTGCCCTTATCTGGCTCGTACTTTCGCATTTTTCGCATTCTTGTTGGCCAGATCTTGGGTTTTTTGTGGGTTTTATCCCGTCGTAATGTGGTACCACACAGAAACAGTCAATAAAAGCTGGCTCCCATTAGTGTTTTAGAGGATAACGCTGGTTATGTCTGGGTTAGTTCTGGTACATTGCAATCATCTGGCTTATACTTTCGCGTTTTTCGCATAGTTGTTGGCCAGATCCAGCGTTTTTTCTGGATTGGAACCCGTAGTAATGTGGTTCCACACCGAGGCAGTCAATTAAACCTGGTTGCGATTAATATTTTGGAGGATAACGCTGGTAATGTTTGGGTTAGATGTGGTATTTGCAATCATCTGGCACATACTTTCGCTTTTTTCGCATACTTGTTGGCCAGATCCTGGGATATTTCTGGTTTGGATCACGTAGTAATGCTGTACCACACCGATACAGTCAATTAAACCTGGTTGCGATTAATATTTTAGAGGATAACGCCGGTTATGTCTCGGCCAGGTCTGGGATTTGCCCTCATCTGGCTCGTACATTCGCATTTTTCGCATACTAGTTGGCCAGATCCTGGGATATTTCTGGCTTGGACCACGTAGTAATGTGGTACCACACCGAAACAGTCAATTAAACCTGTTTGCGATTAATATTTTTGTGGATAACGCCGGTTATGTCTCGGTTAGGTCTGGTATTTGCAACCATCCGGCTCATTCTTTCTCGTTTTTCGCATACTTGTTGGCCAGATCCTGGGATATTTCTGGTTTGGATCACGTAGTAATGCTGTACCACACCGAAACAGTCAATTAAACCTGGTTGTGATTAATATTTTAGAAGATAACGCCGGTTATGTCTCGGTTAGGCCTGGTATTTGCCCTTATCTGGCTCGTACTTTCGCATTTTTCGCATACTTGTTGGCCAGATCCTGGCCTTTTTCTGGCTTGGACCATGTAGTAATGTGGGACCACTCTGAAACAGTCAATTAAACCTGGTTGCGATTAATATTTTAGAGGATAACGCCTGTTATGTCTCGGTTAGGTCTGGGATTTGCCCTCATCTGGCTGGTACTTTCGCATTTTTCGCATACTTGTTGGCCAGATCATGGCCTTTTTCTGGCTTGGACCAAGTAGTAATGTGTTACCACACCGAAACAGTCAATTAAACCTGGTTGCGATTAATATTTTAGTGGATAACGCCGGTTATGTCTCGATTAGGTTTGGGATTTGCCGTCATCTGTCTCGTACATTCGCATTTTTCGCATACTTGTTGGCCAGATCCTGGGCTTTTTCTGGTTTGAATCACGTAGTATTGTGGTACCACACAGAAACAGTCAATAAAAGCTGGTTCCGAATAGTATTTTAGGGGATAACGCTGGTTATGTCTGGGTTAGTTCTGGTATTTGCAATCATCTGGCTTATACTTTCGCGTTTTTCGCATAGTTGTTGGCTAAATCCAGCGTTTTTTCTAGTTTGGAACCCGTAGTAATGTGGGTCCACACTGAAACAGTCAATTAAAGCTGCTTGAAATTAATATTTTAGAGGATAACGCCGGTTATGCCGCAGTTATGTCTGGGATTTGCCGTCATCTGTCTCGTACATTCGCATTTTTCGCATACTAGTTGGCCAGATCCTGGGATATTTCTGGCTTGGACCACGTAGTAATGTGGTACCACACCGAAACAGTCAATTAAACCTGTTTGCGATTAATATTTTTGAGGATAACGCCGGTTATGTCTCGGTTAGGTCTGGTATTTGCAACCATCCGGCTCATTCTTTCTCGTTTTTCGCATACTTGTTGGCCAGATCCTGGGATATTTCTGGTTTGGATCACGTAGTAATGCTGTACCACACCGATACAGTCAATTAAACCTGGTTGTGATTAATATTTTAGAAGATAACGCCGGTTATGTCTCGGTTAGGCCTGGTATTTGCCCTTATCTGGCTCGTACTTTCGCATTTTTCGCATACTTGTTGGCCAGATCCAGGGCTTTTTCTGGTTTGGATCCCGTAGTAATGTGGTTCCACACTGAAACAGTCAATTAAAGCTGCTTGCGATTAATATTTTAGAGGATAACGCCGGTTATGCCTCAGTTATGTCTGGGATTTGCCCTCATCTGGCTCGTACCTTCGCATTTTTCGCATACTTGTTGGCCATATCCAGGGCTTTTTCTGGATTGGATCACATAGTAATGCGGTACCACACCAAAACAGTCAATTAAACCTGGTTCCGATTAATATTTTGGAGGATAACGCTGGTTATGTTTGGGTTAGTTCTGGTATGTGCAATCATTGGGCTCATACTTTCGCGTTTTTCACATACTTGTTGGCCAGATCCTGGGTTTTTTCTGGTTGGATCCCGTAGTAATGTAGTTCCACACCGAAACAGTCATTTAAACCTGGTTGCGATTAATATTTTAGGGGATAACGCCGGTTATGTCTCGGCCAGGCCTGGGATTTGCCCTCATCTGGGTCGTACTTTCGCATTTTTCCCATACTTGTTGGCCAGATCTTGGGGTTTTTGTGGGTTGTATCCCGTCGTAATGTGGTTCCGCACCGAAACAGTCTATTAAAATTTGTTCCGATTAATATTTTGGTGAATAACGCTGGTTGTGTCTCGATTAGGTATGGGATTTGCCGTCATCTGTCTCGTACATTCGCATTTTTCGCATACTTGATGGTCAGATCCTGGGCTTTTTCTGGCTTGGACCAAGTAGTAATGTGGTACCACACCGAAACAGTCAATTAAACCTGGTTGCGATTAATATTTTAGTGGATAACGCCGGTTATGTCTCGATTAGGTCTGGGATTTGCCGTCATCTGTCTCGTACATTCGCATTTTTCGCATACTTGTTGGCCAGATCCTGGGCTTTTTCTGGTTTGGATCACGTAGTAATGTGGTACCACACCGAAAGAGTCAATTACACCTGGTTGCGATTAATATTTCAGGGGATAACGCCTGTTATGTCTCGGTTAGGTCTGGGATTTGCCCTCATCTGGCTCGTACTTTCGCATTTTTCGCATACTTGTTGGCCAGATCCTGGCCTTTTTCTGGCTTGGACCAAGTAGTAATGTGGTACCACACCGAAACAGTCAATTAAACCTGGTTGCGATTAATATTTTAGTGGATAGCGCCGGTTATGTCTCGATTAGGTCTGGGATTTGCCGTCATCTGTCTCGTACATTCGCATTTTTCGCATACTTGATGGTCAGATCCTGGGCTTTTTCTGGTTTGGATCACGTAGTAATGTGGTACCACACCGAAACAGTCAATTAAACCTGGTTGCGATTAATATTTTAGTGGATAACGCCGGTTATGTCTCGATTAGGTCTGGGATTTGCCGTCATCTGTCTCGTACATTCGCATTTTTCGCATACTTGTTGGCTAGATCCTGGGCTTTTTCTGGTTTGGATCACGTAGTAATGTGGTACCACACAGAAACAGTCAATAAAAGCTGGTTCCGAATAGTATTTTAGGGGATAACGCTGGTAATGTCTGGGTTAGTTCTGGTATTTGCAATCATCTGGCTTATACTTTCGCGTTTTTCGCATAGTTGTTGGCCAGATCCAGCGTTTTTTCTGGTTTGGAACCCGTAGTAATGTGGTTCCACACCGAAGCAGTCAATTAAACCTGGTTGCGATTAATATTTTGGAGGATTACGCTGGTTATGTTTGGGTTAGATGTGGTATTTGCAATCATCTGGCACATACTTTCGCTTTTTTCGCATACTTGTTGTCCAGATCCTGGGCTTTTTCTGGTTTGGATCACGTACTAATGTGGTACCATACCGAAACAGTCAATTACACCTAGTTGCGATTAATTTTACAGAGGATAACGCCGGTTATGTCTCGGCCAGGCCTGGAATTTGCCCTCATCTGGGTCGTACTTTCGCATTTTTCGCATATTTGTTGGCCAGATCTTGGGGTTTTTGTGGGTTGTATCCCGTCGTAATGTGGTTCCGCACCGAAACAGTCTATTAAAATTTGTTCCGATTAATATTTTGGTGGATAACGCTGGTTATGTTTGGGTTAGTTCTGGTATTTGCAATCATCTGCCACATACTTTCGCTTTTTTCGCATACTTGTTGGCCAGATCCTGGGCTTTTTCTGGTTTGGATCGCGTAGTAATGTGGTACCACACCGAAACAGTCAATTACACCTGGTTGCGATTAATATTTTAGTGGATAACGCCGGTTATGTCTCGGTTAGGTCTGGGATTTGCCCTCATCTGGCTCGTACTTTCGCATTTTTCGCATACTTGTTGGCCAGATCCTGGCCTTTTTCTGGCTTGGACCAAGTAGTAATGTGGTACCACACCGAAACAGTCAATTAAACCTGGTGGCGATTAATATTTTAGTGGATAACGCCGGTTATGTCTCGATTAGGTCTGGGATTTGCCGTCATCTGTCTCGTACATTCGCATTTTTCGCATACTTGTTGGCCAGATCCTGGGCTTTTTCTGGATTGGAACCCGTAGTAATGTGGTTCCACACCGAAGCAGTCAATTAAACCAGATTGCGATTAATATTTTGGAGGATAACGCCGGTTATGTCACGATTAGGTCTGGGATTTGCCGTCATGTGTCTCGTACTTTCGCATTTTTCGCATACTTGATGGCCAGATCCAGGGCTTTTTCTGGTTTGGATCACGTAGTCATGCGGTACCACACCGAAACAGTCAATTACACCTAGTTGCGATTAATTTTACAGAGGATAACGCCGGTTATGTCTCGGCCAGGCCTGGAATTTGCCCTCATCTGGGTCGTACTTTCGCATTTTTCGCATACTTGTTGCCCAGATCCTGGCCTTTTTCTGGCTTGGACCAAGTAGTAATGTGGTACCACACCGAAACAGTCAATTAAACCTGGTTGCGATTAATATTTTAGTGGATAACGCCGGTTATGTCTCGATTAGGTCTGGGATTTGCCGTCATCTGTCTCGTACATTCGCATTTTTCGCATACTTGATGGTCAGATCCTGGGCTTTTTCTGGTTTGGTTCACGTAGTAATGTGGTACCACACCGAAACAGTCAATTAAACCTGGTTGCGATTAATATTTTAGTGGATAACGCCGGTTATGTCACGATTAGGTCTGGGATTTGCCGTCATCTGTCTCGTACTTTCGCATTTTTCGCATACTTGATGGCCAGATCCAGGGCTTTTTCTGGTTTGGATCACGTAGTCATGCGGTACCACACCGAAACAGTCAATTACACCTAATTGCGATTAATTTTACAGAGGATAACGCCGGTTATGTCTCGGCCAGGCCTGGAATTTGCCCTCATCTGGGTCGTACTTTCGCATTTTTCGCATATTTGTTGGCCAGATCTTGGGGTTTTTGTGGGTTGTATCCCGTCGTAATGTGGTTCCGCACCGAAACAGTCTATTAAAATTTGTTCCGATTAATATTTTGGTGGATAACGCTGGTTATGTTTGGGTTAGTTCCGGTATTTGCAATCATCTGGCACATACTTTCGCTTTTTTCGCATACTTGTTGGCCAGATCCTGGGCTTTTTCTGGTTTGGATCACGCAGTAATGTGGTGCCACACCGAAACAGTCAATTACACCTGGTTGCGATTAATATTTTAGTGGATAACGCCGGTTATGTCTCGGTTAGGTCTGGGATTTGCCCTCATCTGGCTCGTACTTTCGCATTTTTCGCATACTTGTTGGCCAGATCCTGGCCTTTTTCTGGCCTGGACCAAGTAGTAATGTGGGACCACACGGAAACAGTCATTTAAACCTGGTTGCGATTAATATTTTAGAGGATAACGCTGGTTATGTTTGGGTTAGTTCTGCTATTTGCAATCATCTGGCACATACTTCCGCATTTTTCGCATACTTGTTGGCCGGATCCAGGGCTTTTTCTGGTTTGGATCACGTAGTAATGCGGTACCACAGCGAAACAGTCAATTAAACCTGGTTGCGATTAATATTTTACAGGATAACGCCGGTTATGTCTCGGCCAGGTCTGGGATTTGCCCTCATCTGGCTCGTACTTTCGCATTTTTCGCATACTAGTTGGCCAGATCCTGGGATATTTCTGGTTTGGATCACGTAGTAATGTGGTACCACACCGAAACAGTCAATTAAACCTGTTTGCGATTAATATTTTAGAGGATAACGCCGGCTATGTCTCGGTTAGGTCTGGTATTTGCAACCATCTGGCTCATACTTTCTCGGTTTTCGCATACTTGTTGGCCAGATCCTGGGATATTTCTGGTTTGGAACACGTAGTAATGCTGTACCACACCGAAACAGTCAATTAAACCTGGTTGCGATTAATATTTTAGAGGATAACGCCGGTTATGTCTCGGTTAGGTCTGGGATTTGCCGTCATCAGTCTCGTACATTCGCAATTTTCGCATACTTGTTGGCCAGATCCTGGGCTTTTTCTGGTTTGGATCACGTAGTAATGTGGTACCACACAGAAACAGTCAATGACAGCTGGTTCCGATTAGTATTTTAGAGGATAACGCTGGTTATGTCTTGGTTAGTTCTGGTATTTGCAATCATCTGGCTTATACTTTCGCGTCTTTCGCATAATTGTTGGCCAGATCCAGCGTTTTTTCTGGTTTGGATCACGTAGTAATGTGTTACCACACCGAAACAGTCAATTAAACCTGTTTGCGATTAATATTTTGCAGGATAACGCTGGTTATGTTTGGGTTAGATGTGGTATTTGCAATCATCTGGCATATACTTTCGCTTTTTTCGCATACTTGTTGGCCAGATCCTGGGCTTTTTCTGGTTTGGATCACGTAGTAATGTGGTACGACACCGAAACAGTCAATTTAACCTGGTTGCGATTAATATTTTAGAGGATAACGCCAGTTATGACTTGGTTACGTCTGGTATTGGAATCATCTTCCTCATACTTTCGCATTTTTCCCATACTTGTTGGCCATATCCAGGACTTTTTCTGGTTTGGAGCACGTAGTAGTGTGGTACCACACTGAAACAGTCAATGAAAGCTGGTTCCGATTAGTATTTTAGAGGATAACGCTGCTTATGTCTGGGTTAGTTCTGGCATTGGCAATCATCTGGCTCATACTTTCGCATTCTTCGTATACTGGTTTGCCAGATCCTGTGTTTCTTTCTGGTGTGGATCACGTAGTAAAGAGGTATCAGACTGAAACAGCCAATTCAACTTGGTTTCGATCAATATTTAAGAGGATAACACCGTTTAGGTTTGTGTTAGGTCTGGTATTTGCAATCATCTGGCTCATACTTTCGCATTTTTCGCATACTTGTTGGCCAGATCCTGGGCTTTTTCTGGATTGGAACCCGTAGTAATGTGGTTCCACACCGAAGCAGTCAATTAAACCTGGTTGCGATTAATATTTTGGAGGATAACGCTGGTTATGTTTGGGTTAGATGTGGTATTTGCAATCATCTGGCACATACTTTCGCTTTTTTCGTATACTTGTTGTCCAGATCCTGGGCTTTTTCTGGTTTGGATCACGTAGTAATGTGGTACCACACCGAAACAGTCAATTAAACCTGTTTGCGATTAATATTTTGGAGTATAACGCCCGTTATGTCTCGGTTAGGTCTGGGATTTGCCGTCATCTGGCTCGTACTTTCGCATTTTTCGCATACTTGATGGCCAGATCCAGGGCTTTTTCTGGTTTGGATCACGTAGTAATGCGGTACCACACCGAAACAGTCAATTACACCTGGTTGCGATTAATTTTTCAGAGGATAACGCCGGTTATGCCTCGGCCAGGCCTGGGATTTGCCCTCATCTGGGTCGTACTTTCACATTTTTCGCATACTTGTTGGCCAGATCTTGGGGTTTTTGTGGGTTGTATCCCGTCGTAATGTGGTTCCGCACCGAAACAGTCAATTAAAATTTGTTCCGATTAATATTTTGGTGGATAACGCTGGTTATGTTTGGGTTAGTTCTGGTACTTGCAATCATCTGGCACATACTTTCGCTTTTTTCGCATACTTGTTGGCCAGATCCTGGGCTTTTTCTGGTTTGGATCACGTAGTAATGCGGTACCACACCGAAACAGTCAATTACACCTGGATGCGATTCATATTTTCGTGGATAACGCCGGTTATGTCTCGGTTAGGTCTGGGATTTGCCCTCATCTGGCTCGTACTTTCGCATTTTTCGCATACTTGTTGGCCAGATCCTGGCCTCTTTCTGGCTTGGACCAAGTAGTAATGTGGGACCACTCTGAAACAGTTAATTAAACCTGGTTGCGATTAATATTTTAGAGGATAACGCCGGTTATGTCTCGGTTAGGTCTTGGATTTGCCGTCATCTGTCTCGTACATTCGCATTTTTCGCATACTTCATGGCCAGATCCAGGGCTTTTTCTGGTTTAGATCACGTAGTAATGTGGTACCACACCGAAACAGTCAATTAAACCTGTTTGCGATTAATATTTTTGAGGATAACGCCGGTTATGTCTCGGTTAGGTCTGGGATTTGCCCTCATCTGGCTCGTACTTTCGCATTTTTCGCATACTTGTTGGCCAGATCTTGGGTTTTTTGTGGGTTTTATCCCGTCGTAATGTGGTACCACACAGAAACAGTCAATAAAAGCTGGCTCCCATTAGTATTTTAGAGGATAACGCTGGTTATGTCTGGGTTAGTTCTGGTATTTGCAATCATCTGGCTTATACTTTCGCGTTTTTCGCATAGTTGTTGGCCCGATCCAGCGTTTTTTCTGGATTGGAACCCGTAGTAATGTGGTTCCACACCGAAGCAGTCAATTAAACCTGGTTGCGAATAATATTTTGGAGGATAACGCTGGTAATGTTTCGGTTAGATGTGGTATTTGCAATCATCTGGCACATACTTTCGCTTTTTTCGCATACTTGTTGGCCAGATCCTGGCCTTTTTCTGGCTTGGACCAAGTAGTAATGTGGGACCACACTGAAACAGTCAATTAAACCTGGTTGCGATTAATATTTCAGAGGATAACGCCGGTTATGTCTCGGTTAGGCCTGGTATTTGCCCTTATCTGGCTCGTACTTTCGCATTTTTCGCATACTTGTTGGCCAGATCCTGGGATATTTCTGGTTTGGATCACGTAGTAATGCTGTACCACACCGATACAGTCAATTAAACCTGGTTGCGATTAATATTTTAGAGGATAACGCCGGTTATGTCTCGGCCAGGTCTGGGATTTGCCCTCATCTGGCTCGTACTTTCGCATTTTTCGCATACTAGTTGGCCAGATCCTGGGATATTTCTGGTTTGGATCACGTAGTAATGCTGTACCACACCGAAACAGTCAATTAAACCTGTTTGCGATTAATATTTTTGAGGATAACGCCGGTTATGTCTCGGTTAGGTCTGGGATTTGCCCTCATCTGGTTCGTACTTTCGCATTTTTCGCATACTTGTTGGCCAGATCTTGGGTTTTTTGTGGGTTTTATCCCGTCGTAATGTGGTACCACACAGAAACAGTCAATAAAAGCTGGCTCCCATTAGTACTTTAGAGGATAACGCCGGTTATGTCTCGGTTAGGTCTGGGATTTGCCCTCATCTGGCTCGTACTTTCGCATTTTTCGCATACTAGTTGGCCAGATCCTGGGATATTTCTGGTTTGGATCACGTAGCAATGTGGTACCACACCGAAACAGTCAATTAAACCTGTTTGCGATTAATATTTTTGAGGATAACGCCGGTTATGTCTCGTTTAGGTCTGGTATTTGCAACCATCTGGCTCATACTTTCTCGTTTTTCGCATACTTGTTGGCCAGATCCTGGGATATTTCTGGTTTGGATCACGTAGTAATGCTGTACCACACCGAAACAGTCAATTAAACCTGGTTGCGATTAATATTTTAGAGGATCTCACCGGTTATGTCTCGGTTAGGTCTGGGATTTGCCCTCATCTGGGTCGTACTTTCGCATTTTTCGCATACTTGTTGGCCAGATCTTGGGGTTTTTGTGGGTGGTATCCCGTCGTAGTGTGGTTCCGCACCGAAACAGTCAATTAAAATTTGTTCCGATTAATATATTGGTGGATAACGCTGGTTATGTTTGGGTTAGTTCTGGTATTTGCAATCATCTGGCACATACTTCCGCATTTTTCGCATACTTGTTGGCCAGATCCTGACCTTATTCTGGCTTGGACCAAGTAGTAATGTGGGACCACTCTGGAACAGTCAATTAAACCTGGTTGCGATTAATATTTTAGAGGATAACGCCGGTTATGTCTCGGCCAGGTCTGGGATTTGCCCTCATCTGGCTCGTACTTTCGCATTTTTCGCATACTAGTTGCCCAGATCCTGGGATATTTCTAGTTTGGATCACGTAGTAATGCGGTACCACAACGAAACAGTCAATTAAACCTGTTTGCGATTAATATTTTTGAGGATAACGCCGGTTATGTCTCGGTTAGGTCTGGTATTTGCAACCATCTGGCTCATACTTTCTCGGTTTTCGCATACTTGTTGGACAGATCCTGGGATATTTCTGGTTTCGAACACGTAGTAATGCTGTACCACACCGAAACAGTCAATTAAACCTGGTTGCGATTAATATTTTAGAGGATAACGCCGGTTATGTCTCGGTTAGGTCTGGGATTTGCCGTCATCAGTCTCGTACATTCGCATTTTTCGCATACTTGTTGGCCAGATCCTGGGCTTTTTCTGGTTTGGATCACGTAGTAATGTGGTAGCACACAGAAACAGTCAATGACAGCTGGTTCCGATTAGTATTTTAGAGGATAACGCTGGTTATGTCTTGGTTAGTTCTGGTATTTGCAATCATCTGGCTTATACTTTCGCGTTTTTCGCATAGTTGTTGGCCAGATCCAGCGTTTTTTCTGGATTGGAACCCGTAGTAATGTGGTTCCACACCGAAGCAGTCAATTAAACCTGGTTGCGATTAATATTTTGGAGGATAGCGCTGGTTATGTTTGGGTTAGATGTGGTATTCGCAATCATCTGTCACATACTTTCGCTTTTTTCGCATACTTGTTTTCCAGATCCTGGGCATTTTCTGGTTTGGATCACGTAGTAATGTGGTACCACACCGAAACAGTCAATTACACCTGGTTGCGATTAATTTTTCAGAGGATAACGCCGGTTATGTCTCGGCCAGGCCTGGGATTTGCCCTCATCTGGGTCGTACTTTCGCATTTTTCGCATACATGTTGGCCAGATCTTGGGGTTTTTGGGGGTTGTATCCCGTCGTAGTGTGGTTCCGCACCGAAACAGTCAATTAAAATTTGTTCCGACTAATATTTTGGTGGATAACGCTGGTTATGTTTGGGTTAGTTCTGGTATTTGCAATCATCTGCCACATACTTTCGCTTTTTTCGCATACTTGTTGGCCAGATCCCGGGCTTTTTCTGGTTTGGATCACGTAGTAATGTGGTACCACACCGAAACAGTCAATTACACCTGGTTGCGATTAATATTTTAGTGGATAACGCCGGTTATGTCTCGGTTAGGTCTGGGATTTGCCCTCATCTGGCTCGAACTTTCGCATTTTTCGCATACTTGAATGGTCAGATCCTTGCCTTTTTCTGGGTAGGACCACGTAGTAATGTGGTACGACACCGAAACAGTCAATTAAACCTGGTTGCGATTAATATTTTAGAGGATAACGCAAGTTATGACTTGGTTACGGCTGGTATTTGCAATCATCTTCCTCATACTTTCGCATTTTTCCCATACTTGTTGGCCATGTCCAGGACTTTTTCTGGTTTGGAGCACGTAGTAATGTGGTACCACACTGAAACAGTCAATGAAAGCTGGTTCCGATTAGTATTATAGAGGATAACGCTGGTTATGTCTGGGTTAGTTCTGGTATTTGCAATCATCTGGCTCATACTTTCGCATACTTCGCATACTGGTTGGCCAGATCCTGTGTTTCTTTCTGGTGTGGATCACGTAGTAAAGTGGTATCAGACTGAAACAGCCAATTCAACTTGGTTTCGATCAATATTTAAGAGGATAACACCATTTAGGTTTGTGTTAGGTCTGGTATTTGCAATCATCTGGCTCATACTTTCGCATTTTTCGCATACTTGTTGGCCAGATCCTGGGCTTTTTCTGGATTGGAACCCGTAGTAATGTGGTTCCACACCGAAGCAGTCAATTAAACCAGGTTGCGATTAATATTTTGGAGGATAATGCTGGTTATGTTTGGGTTAGATGTGGTATTTGCAATCATCTGGCACATACTTTCGCTTTTTTCGTATACTTGTAGTCCAGATCCTGGGCTTTTTCTGGTTTGGATCACGTAGTAATGTGGTACCACACCGAAACAGTCAATTAAACCTGTCTGCGATTAATATTTTGCAGGATAACGCTGGTTATGTTTGGGTTAGATGTGGTATTTGCAATCATCTGGCACATACTTTCGCTTTTTTCGCATACTTGTTGGCCAGATCCTGGGCTTTTTCTGGTTTGGATCACGTAGTAATGTGGTACCACACAGAAACAGTCAATAAAAGCTGGTTCCGAATAGTATTTTAGGGGATAACGCTGGTTATGTCTGGGATAGTTCTGGTATTTGCAATCATCTGGCTTATACTTTCGCGTTTTTCGCATAGTTGTTGGCCAGATCCGGCGTTTTTTCTGGATTGGAAGCCGTAGTAATGTGGTTCCACACCGAAGCAGTCAATTAAACCTGGTTGCGATTAATATTTTGGAGGATAGCGCTGGTTATGTTTGGGTTAGATGTGGTATTTGCAATCATCTGCCACATACTTTCGCTTTTTTCGCATACTTGTTGGCCAGATCCCGGGCTTTTTCTGATTTGGATCACGTAGTAATGTGGTACCACACCGAAACAGTCAATTACACCTGGTTGCGATTAATATTTTAGTGGATAACGCCGGTTATGTCTCGGTTAGGTCTGGGATTTGCCCTCATCTGGCTCGAACTTTCGCATTTTTCGCATACTTGAATGGTCAGATCCTTGCCTTTTTCTGGGTAGGACCACGTAGTAATGTGGTACGACACCGAAACAGTCAATTAAACCTGGTTGCGATTAATATTTTAGAGGATAACGCCAGTTATGACTTTTTTTTTTTTTTTTTTTTTTTTGTCGTGGGGAAAATCTTCGAAAGACTCCCTCCCACCTCCTTGGGGAGAGGTGGGAGGGGTGTGTGGGATTCCCCGCGCCCGTACAACGACAGGCGCGGGACCTACCCACTAAAAACCCCACGGTGACCCTTCGGCACGCTTTGGGAGGATACCGGGAATCGCTCGAAGCATTCTTCCGGTATCCTCCCCGTGCCCGCGCTTTCGCGCCCATCCCCCGGGGGGACAATCGGTCCCCCCAGTAGACACACTGCCTCATAGCGGCGGGACGGGGCCACTCCATCCCGCCGCTATCCGTCCCGGGGAATGCCAGTTATGACTTGGTTACGGCTGGTATTTGCAATCATCTTCCTCATACTTTCGCATTTTTCCCATACTTGTTGGCCATGTCCAGGACTTTTTCTGGTTTGGAGCACGTAGTAATGTGGTACCACACTGAAACAGTCAATGAAAGCTGGTTCCGATTAGTATTTTAGAGGATAACGCTGGTTATGTCTGGGTTAGTTCTGGTATTTGCAATCATCTGGCTCATACTTTCGCATTCTTCGCATACTGGTTGGCCAGATCCTGTGTTTCTTTCTGGTGTGGATCACGTAGTAAAGTGGTATCAGACTGAAACAGCCAATTCAACTTGGTTTCGATCAATATTTAAGAGGATAACACCATTTAGGTTTGTGTTAGGTCTGGTATTTGCAATCATCTGGCTCATACTTTCGCATTTTTCGCATACTTGTTGGCCAGATCCTGGGCTTTTTCTGGATTGGAACCCGTAGTAATGTGGTTCCACACCGAAGCAGTCAATTAAACCAGGTTGCGATTAATATTTTGGAGGATAATGCTGGTTATGTTTGGGTTAGATGTGGTATTTGCAATCATCTGGCACATACTTTCGCTTTTTTCGTATACTTGTAGTCCAGATCCTGGGCTTTTTCTGGTTTGGATCACGTAGTAATGTGGTACCACACCGAAACAGTCAATTAACCCTGTTTGCGATTAATATTTTGGAGTGTAACGCCGGTTATGTCTCGGTTAGGACTGGGATTTGCTGTCATCTGGCTCGTACTTTCGCATTTTTCGCATACTTGATGGTCAGATCCAGGGCTTTTTCTGGTTTGGATCACATAGTAATGCGGTACCACACCGAAACAGTCAATTACACCTGGTTGCGATTAATATTTTAGAGGATAACGCCGGTTATGTCTCGGTTAGGTCTGGGATTTGCCCTCATCTGGCTCGTACTTTCGCATTTTTCGCATACTTGTTGGCCAGATCCTGGCCTTTTTCTGGCTTGGACCAAGTAGTAATGTGGGACCACTCTGAAACAATCAATTAAACCTGGTTGCGATTAATATTTTAGAGGATAACGCAGGTTATGTCTCGGTTAGGTCTGGTATTTGCAACCATCTGGCTCATACTTTCTCGGTTTTCGCATACTTGTTGGACAGATCCTGGGATATTTCTGGTTTCGAACACGTAGTAATGCTGTACCACACCGAAACAGTCAATTAAACCTGGTTGCGATTAATATTTTAGAGGATAACGCCGGTTATGTCTCGGTTAGGTCTGGGATTTGCCGTCATCAGTCTCGTACATTCGCATTTTTCGCATACTTGTTGGCCAGATCCTGGGCTTTTTCTGGTTTGGATCACGTACTAATGTGGTACCACACAGAAACAGTCAATGACAGCTGGTTCCGATTAGTATTTTAGAGGATAACGCTGGTTATGTTTGGGTTAGTTCTGGTATTTGCAATCATCTGCCACATACTTTCGCTTTTTTCGCATACTTGTTGGCCAGATCCTGGGCTTTTTCTGGTTTGGATCACGTAGTAATGTGGTACCACACCGAAACAGTCAATTACACCTGGTTGCGATTAATATTTTAGTGGATAACGCCGGTTATGTCTCGGTTAGGTCTGGGATTTGCCCTCATCTGGCTCGTACTTTCGCATTTTTCGCATACTTGAATGGTCAGATCCTTGACTTTTTCTGGGTAGGACCACGTAGTAATGTGGTACGACACCGAAACAGTCAATTAAACCTGGTTGCGATTAATATTTTAGAGGATAACGCCAGTTATGACTTGGTTACGTCTGGTATTTGCAATCATCATCCTCATACTTTCGCATTTTTCCCATACTTGTTGGCCATGTCCAAGACTTTTTCTGGTTTGGAGCACGTAGTAATGTGGTACCACACTGAAACAAGCAATGAAAGCTGGTTCCGATTAGTATTTTAGAGGATAACGCTTGTTATGTCTGGGTTAGTTCTGGTATTTGCAACCATCTGGCTCATACTTTCGCATTCTTCGCATACTGGTTGGCCAGATCCTGTGTTTCTTTCTGGTGTGGATCACGTAGTAAAGTGGTATCAGACTGAAACAGCCAATTCAACTTGGTTTCGATCAATATTTAAGAGGATAACACCGTTTAGGTTTGTGTTAGGTCTGGTATTTGCAATCATCTGGTTCATACTTTCGCATTTTTCGCATACTTGTTGGCCAGATCCTGGGCTTTTTCTGGATTGGAACCCGTAGTAATGTGGTTCCACACCGAAGCAGTCAATTAAACCAGGTTGCGATTAATATTTTGGAGGATAATGCTGGTTATGTTTGGGTTAGATGTGGTATTTGCAATCATCTGGCACATACTTTCGCTTTTTTCGTATACTTGTAGTCCAGATCCTGGGCTTTTTCTGGTTTGGATCACGTAGTAATGTGGTACCACACCGAAACAGTCAATTAAACCTGTTTGCGATTAATATTTTGGAGTATAACGCCGGTTATGTCTCGGTTAGGTCTGGGATTTGCTGTCATCTGGCTCGTACTTTCGCATTTTTCGCATACTTGATGGTCAGATCCAGGGCTTTTTCTGGTTTGGATCACATAGTAATGCGGTACCACACCGAAACAGTCAATTACACCTGGTTGCGATTAATATTTTAGAGGATAACGCCGGTTATGTCTCGGTTAGGTCTGGGATTTGCCCTCATCTGGCTCGTACTTTCGCATTTTTCGCATACTTGTTGGCCAGATCCTGGCCTTTTTCTGGCTTGGACCAAGTAGTAATGTGGGACCACTCTGAAACAATCAATTAAACCTGGTTGCGATTAATATTTTAGAGGATAACGCAGGTTATGTCTCGGTTAGGTCTGGTATTTGCCCTCATCTGGGTCGTACTTTCGCATTTTTCGCATACTTGTTGGCCAGATCTTGGGGTTTTTGTGGGTGGTATCCCGTCGTAGTGTGGTTCCGCACCGAAACAGTCAATTAAAATTTGTTCCGATTAATATATTGGTGGATAACGCTGGTTATGTTTGGGTTAGTTCTGGTATTTGCAATCATCTGGCACATACTTCCGCATTTTTCGCATACTTGTTGGCCAGATCCTGACCTTATTCTGGCTTGGACCAAGTAGTAATGTGGGACCACTCTGGAACAGTCAATTAAACCTGGTTGCGATTAATATTTTAGAGGATAACGCCGGTTATGTCTCGGCCAGGTCTGGGATTTGCCCTCATCTGGCTCGTACTTTCGCATTTTTCGCATACTAGTTGCCCAGATCCTGGGATATTTCTAGTTTGGATCACGTAGTAATGCGGTAGCACAACGAAACAGTCAATTAAACCTGTTTGCGATTAATATTTTTGAGGATAACGCCGGTTATGTCTCGGTTAGGTCTGGTATTTGCAACCATCTGGCTCATACTTTCTCGGTTTTCGCATACTTGTTGGACAGATCCTTGGATATTTCTGGTTTCGAACACGTAGTAATGCTGTACCACACCGAAACAGTCAATTAAACCTGGTTGCGATTAATATTTTAGAGGATAACGCCGGTTATGTCTCGGTTAGGTCTGGGATTTGCCGTCATCAGTCTCGTACATTCGCATTTTTCGCATACTTGTTGGCCAGATCCTGGGCTTTTTCTGGTTTGGATCACGTAGTAATGTGGTAGCACACAGAAACAGTCAATGACAGCTGGTTCCGATTAGTATTTTAGAGGATAACGCTGGTTATGTCTTGGTTAGTTCTGGTATTTGCAATCATCTGGCTTATACTTTCGCGTTTTTCGCATAGTTGTTGGCCAGATCCAGCGTTTTTTCTGGATTGGAACCCGTAGTAATGTGGTTCCACACCGAAGCAGTCAATTAAACCTGGTTGCGATTAATATTTTGGAGGATAGCGCTGGTTATGTTTGGGTTAGATGTGGTATTCGCAATCATCTGTCACATACTTTCGCTTTTTTCGCATACTTGTTTTCCAGATCCTGGGCATTTTCTGGTTTGGATCACGTAGTAATGTGGTACCACACCGAAACAGTCAATTACACCTGGTTGCGATTAATTTTTCAGAGGATAACGCCGGTTATGTCTCGGCCAGGCCTGGGATTTGCCCTCATCTGGGTCGTACTTTCGCATTTTTCGCATACATGTTGGCCAGATCTTGGGGTTTTTGGGGGTTGTATCCCGTCGTAATGTGGTTCCGCACCGAAACAGTCAATTAAAATTTGTTCCGACTAATATTTTGGTGGATAACGCTGGTTATGTTTGGGTTAGTTCTGGTATTTGCAATCATCTGCCACATACTTTCGCTTTTTTCGCATACTTGTTGGCCAGATCCCGGGCTTTTTCTGGTTTGGATCACGTAGTAATGTGGTACCACACCGAAACAGTCAATTACACCTGGTTGCGATTAATATTTTAGAGGATAACGCAAGTTATGACTTGGTTACGGCTGGTATTTGCAATCATCTTCCTCATACTTTCGCATTTTTCCCATACTTGTTGGCCATGTCCAGGACTTTTTCTGGTTTGGAGCACGTAGTAATGTGGTACCACACTGAAACAGTCAATGAAAGCTGGTTCCGATTAGTATTTTAGAGGATAACGCTGGTTATGTCTGGGTTAGTTCTGGTATTTGCAATCATCTGGCTCATACTTTCGCATACTTCGCATACTGGTTGGCCAGATCCTGTGTTTCTTTCTGGTGTGGATCACGTAGTAAAGTGGTATCAGACTGAAACAGCCAATTCAACTTGGTTTCGATCAATATTTAAGAGGATAACACCATTTAGGTTTGTGTTAGGTCTGGTATTTGCAATCATCTGGCTCATACTTTCGCATTTTTCGCATACTTGTTGGCCAGATCCTGGGCTTTTTCTGGATTGGAACCCGTAGTAATGTGGTTCCACACCGAAGGAGTCAATTAAACCAGGTTGCGATTAATATTTTGGAGGATAATGCTGGTTATGTTTGGGTTAGATGTGGTATTTGCAATCATCTGGCACATACTTTCGCTTTTTTCGTATACTTGTAGTCCAGATCCTGGGCTTTTTCTGGTTTGGATCACGTAGTAATGTGGTACCACACCGAAACAGTCAATTAAACCTGTCTGCGATTAATATTTTGCAGGATAACGCTGGTTATGTTTGGGTTAGATGTGGTATTTGCAATCATCTGGCACATACTTTCGCTTTTTTCGCATACTTGTTGGCCAGATCCTGGGCTTTTTCTGGTTTGGATCACGTAGTAATGTGGTACCACACAGAAACAGTCAATAAAAGCTGGTTCCGAATAGTATTTTAGGGGATAACGCTGGTTATGTCTGGGATAGTTCTGGTATTTGCAATCATCTGGCTTATACTTTCGCGTTTTTCGCATAGTTGTTGGCCAGATCCGGCGTTTTTTCTGGATTGGAAGCCGTAGTAATGTGGTTCCACACCGAAGCAGTCAATTAAACCTGGTTGCGATTAATATTTTGGAGGATAGCGCTGGTTATGTTTGGGTTAGATGTGGTATTTGCAATCATCTGCCACATACTTTCGCTTTTTTCGCATACTTGTTGGCCAGATCCCGGGCTTTTTCTGATTTGGATCACGTAGTAATGTGGTACCACACCGAAACAGTCAATTACACCTGGTTGCGATTAATATTTTAGTGGATAACGCCGGTTATGTCTCGGTTAGGTCTGGGATTTGCCCTCATCTGGCTCGAACTTTCGCATTTTTCGCATACTTGAATGGTCAGATCCTTGCCTTTTTCTGGGTAGGACCACGTAGTAATGTGGTACGACACCGAAACAGTCAATTAAACCTGGTTGCGATTAATATTTTAGAGGATAACGCCAGTTATGACTTTTTTTTTTTTTTTTTTTTTTTTGTCGTGGGGAAAATCTTCGAAAGACTCCCTCCCACCTCCTTGGGGAGAGGTGGGAGGGGTGTGTGGGATTCCCCGCGCCCGTACAACGACAGGCGCGGGACCTACCCACTAAAAACCCCACGGTGACCCTTCGGCACGCTTTGGGAGGATACCGGGAATCGCTCGAAGCATTCTTCCGGTATCCTCCCCGTGCCCGCGCTTTCGCGCCCATCCCCCGGGGGGACAATCGGTCCCCCCAGTAGACACACTGCCTCATAGCGGCGGGACGGGGCCACTCCATCCCGCCGCTATCCGTCCCGGGGAATGCCAGTTATGACTTGGTTACGGCTGGTATTTGCAATCATCTTCCTCATACTTTCGCATTTTTCCCATACTTGTTGGCCATGTCCAGGACTTTTTCTGGTTTGGAGCACGTAGTAATGTGGTACCACACTGAAACAGTCAATGAAAGCTGGTTCCGATTAGTATTTTAGAGGATAACGCTGGTTATGTCTGGGTTAGTTCTGGTATTTGCAATCATCTGGCTCATACTTTCGCATTCTTCGCATACTGGTTGGCCAGATCCTGTGTTTCTTTCTGGTGTGGATCACGTAGTAAAGTGGTATCAGACTGAAACAGCCAATTCAACTTGGTTTCGATCAATATTTAAGAGGATAACACCATTTAGGTTTGTGTTAGGTCTGGTATTTGCAATCATCTGGCTCATACTTTCGCATTTTTCGCATACTTGTTGGCCAGATCCTGGGCTTTTTCTGGATTGGAACCCGTAGTAATGTGGTTCCACACCGAAGCAGTCAATTAAACCAGGTTGCGATTAATATTTTGGAGGATAATGCTGGTTATGTTTGGGTTAGATGTGGTATTTGCAATCATCTGGCACATACTTTCGCTTTTTTCGTATACTTGTAGTCCAGATCCTGGGCTTTTTCTGGTTTGGATCACGTAGTAATGTGGTACCACACCGAAACAGTCAATTAACCCTGTTTGCGATTAATATTTTGGAGTGTAACGCCGGTTATGTCTCGGTTAGGACTGGGATTTGCTGTCATCTGGCTCGTACTTTCGCATTTTTCGCATACTTGATGGTCAGATCCAGGGCTTTTTCTGGTTTGGATCACATAGTAATGCGGTACCACACCGAAACAGTCAATTACACCTGGTTGCGATTAATATTTTAGAGGATAACGCCGGTTATGTCTCGGTTAGGTCTGGGATTTGCCCTCATCTGGCTCGTACTTTCGCATTTTTCGCATACTTGTTGGCCAGATCCTGGCCTTTTTCTGGCTTGGACCAAGTAGTAATGTGGGACCACTCTGAAACAATCAATTAAACCTGGTTGCGATTAATATTTTAGAGGATAACGCAGGTTATGTCTCGGTTAGGTCTGGTATTTGCAACCATCTGGCTCATACTTTCTCGGTTTTCGCATACTTGTTGGACAGATCCTGGGATATTTCTGGTTTCGAACACGTAGTAATGCTGTACCACACCGAAACAGTCAATTAAACCTGGTTGCGATTAATATTTTAGAGGATAACGCCGGTTATGTCTCGGTTAGGTCTGGGATTTGCCGTCATCAGTCTCGTACATTCGCATTTTTCGCATACTTGTTGGCCAGATCCTGGGCTTTTTCTGGTTTGGATCACGTACTAATGTGGTACCACACAGAAACAGTCAATGACAGCTGGTTCCGATTAGTATTTTAGAGGATAACGCTGGTTATGTTTGGGTTAGTTCTGGTATTTGCAATCATCTGCCACATACTTTCGCTTTTTTCGCATACTTGTTGGCCAGATCCTGGGCTTTTTCTGGTTTGGATCACGTAGTAATGTGGTACCACACCGAAACAGTCAATTACACCTGGTTGCGATTAATATTTTAGTGGATAACGCCGGTTATGTCTCGGTTAGGTCTGGGATTTGCCCTCATCTGGCTCGTACTTTCGCATTTTTCGCATACTTGAATGGTCAGATCCTTGACTTTTTCTGGGTAGGACCACGTAGTAATGTGGTACGACACCGAAACAGTCAATTAAACCTGGTTGCGATTAATATTTTAGAGGATAACGCCAGTTATGACTTGGTTACGTCTGGTATTTGCAATCATCATCCTCATACTTTCGCATTTTTCCCATACTTGTTGGCCATGTCCAAGACTTTTTCTGGTTTGGAGCACGTAGTAATGTGGTACCACACTGAAACAAGCAATGAAAGCTGGTTCCGATTAGTATTTTAGAGGATAACGCTTGTTATGTCTGGGTTAGTTCTGGTATTTGCAACCATCTGGCTCATACTTTCGCATTCTTCGCATACTGGTTGGCCAGATCCTGTGTTTCTTTCTGGTGTGGATCACGTAGTAAAGTGGTATCAGACTGAAACAGCCAATTCAACTTGGTTTCGATCAATATTTAAGAGGATAACACCGTTTAGGTTTGTGTTAGGTCTGGTATTTGCAATCATCTGGTTCATACTTTCGCATTTTTCGCATACTTGTTGGCCAGATCCTGGGCTTTTTCTGGATTGGAACCCGTAGTAATGTGGTTCCACACCGAAGCAGTCAATTAAACCAGGTTGCGATTAATATTTTGGAGGATAATGCTGGTTATGTTTGGGTTAGATGTGGTATTTGCAATCATCTGGCACATACTTTCGCTTTTTTCGTATACTTGTAGTCCAGATCCTGGGCTTTTTCTGGTTTGGATCACGTAGTAATGTGGTACCACACCGAAACAGTCAATTAAACCTGTTTGCGATTAATATTTTGGAGTATAACGCCGGTTATGTCTCGGTTAGGTCTGGGATTTGCTGTCATCTGGCTCGTACTTTCGCATTTTTCGCATACTTGATGGTCAGATCCAGGGCTTTTTCTGGTTTGGATCACATAGTAATGCGGTACCACACCGAAACAGTCAATTACACCTGGTTGCGATTAATATTTTAGAGGATAACGCCGGTTATGTCTCGGTTAGGTCTGGGATTTGCCCTCATCTGGCTCGTACTTTCGCATTTTTCGCATACTTGTTGGCCAGATCTTGGGGTTTTTGTGGGTGGTATCCCGTCGTAGTGTGGTTCCGCACCGAAACAGTCAATTAAAATTTGTTCCGATTAATATATTGGTGGATAACGCTGGTTATGTTTGGGTTAGTTCTGGTATTTGCAATCATCTGGCACATACTTCCGCATTTTTCGCATACTTGTTGGCCAGATCCTGACCTTATTCTGGCTTGGACCAAGTAGTAATGTGGGACCACTCTGGAACAGTCAATTAAACCTGGTTGCGATTAATATTTTAGAGGATAACGCCGGTTATGTCTCGGCCAGGTCTGGGATTTGCCCTCATCTGGCTCGTACTTTCGCATTTTTCGCATACTAGTTGCCCAGATCCTGGGATATTTCTAGTTTGGATCACGTAGTAATGCGGTAGCACAACGAAACAGTCAATTAAACCTGTTTGCGATTAATATTTTTGAGGATAACGCCGGTTATGTCTCGGTTAGGTCTGGTATTTGCAACCATCTGGCTCATACTTTCTCGGTTTTCGCATACTTGTTGGACAGATCCTTGGATATTTCTGGTTTCGAACACGTAGTAATGCTGTACCACACCGAAACAGTCAATTAAACCTGGTTGCGATTAATATTTTAGAGGATAACGCCGGTTATGTCTCGGTTAGGTCTGGGATTTGCCGTCATCAGTCTCGTACATTCGCATTTTTCGCATACTTGTTGGCCAGATCCTGGGCTTTTTCTGGTTTGGATCACGTAGTAATGTGGTAGCACACAGAAACAGTCAATGACAGCTGGTTCCGATTAGTATTTTAGAGGATAACGCTGGTTATGTCTTGGTTAGTTCTGGTATTTGCAATCATCTGGCTTATACTTTCGCGTTTTTCGCATAGTTGTTGGCCAGATCCAGCGTTTTTTCTGGATTGGAACCCGTAGTAATGTGGTTCCACACCGAAGCAGTCAATTAAACCTGGTTGCGATTAATATTTTGGAGGATAGCGCTGGTTATGTTTGGGTTAGATGTGGTATTCGCAATCATCTGTCACATACTTTCGCTTTTTTCGCATACTTGTTTTCCAGATCCTGGGCATTGTCTGGTTTGGATCACGTAGTAATGTGGTACCACACCGAAACAGTCAATTACACCTGGTTGCGATTAATTTTTCAGAGGATAACGCCGGTTATGTCTCGGCCAGGCCTGGGATTTGCCCTCATCTGGGTCGTACTTTCGCATTTTTCGCATACATGTTGGCCAGATCTTGGGGTTTTTGGGGGTTGTATCCCGTCGTAATGTGGTTCCGCACCGAAACAGTCAATTAAAATTTGTTCCGACTAATATTTTGGTGGATAACGCTGGTTATGTTTGGGTTAGTTCTGGTATTTGCAATCATCTGCCACATACTTTCGCTTTTTTCGCATACTTGTTGGCCAGATCCCGGGCTTTTTCTGGTTTGGATCACGTAGTAATGTGGTACCACACCGAAACAGTCAATTACACCTGGTTGCGATTAATATTTTAGTGGATAACGCCGGTTATGTCTCGGTTAGGTCTGGGATTTGCCCTCATCTGGCTCGAACTTTCGCATTTTTCGCATACTTGAATGGTCAGATCCTTGCCTTTTTCTGGGTAGGACCACGTAGTAATGTGGTACGACACCGAAACAGTCAATTAAACCTGGTTGCGATTAATATTTTAGAGGATAACGCAAGTTATGACTTGGTTACGGCTGGTATTTGCAATCATCTTCCTCATACTTTCGCATTTTTCCCATACTTGTTGGCCATGTCCAGGACTTTTTCTGGTTTGGAGCACGTAGTAATGTGGTACCACACTGAAACAGTCAATGAAAGCTGGTTCCGATTAGTATTTTAGAGGATAACGCTGGTTATGTCTGGGTTAGTTCTGGTATTTGCAATCATCTGGCTCATACTTTCGCATACTTCGCATACTGGTTGGCCAGATCCTGTGTTTCTTTCTGGTGTGGATCACGTAGTAAAGTGGTATCAGACTGAAACAGCCAATTCAACTTGGTTTCGATCAATATTTAAGAGGATAACACCATTTAGGTTTGTGTTAGGTCTGGTATTTGCAATCATCTGGCTCATACTTTCGCATTTTTCGCATACTTGTTGGCCAGATCCTGGGCTTTTTCTGGATTGGAACCCGTAGTAATGTGGTTCCACACCGAAGGAGTCAATTAAACCAGGTTGCGATTAATATTTTGGAGGATAATGCTGGTTATGTTTGGGTTAGATGTGGTATTTGCAATCATCTGGCACATACTTTCGCTTTTTTCGTATACTTGTAGTCCAGATCCTGGGCTTTTTCTGGTTTGGATCACGTAGTAATGTGGTACCACACCGAAACAGTCAATTAAACCTGTCTGCGATTAATATTTTGCAGGATAACGCTGGTTATGTTTGGGTTAGATGTGGTATTTGCAATCATCTGGCACATACTTTCGCTTTTTTCGCATACTTGTTGGCCAGATCCTGGGCTTTTTCTGGTTTGGATCACGTAGTAATGTGGTACCACACAGAAACAGTCAATAAAAGCTGGTTCCGAATAGTATTTTAGGGGATAACGCTGGTTATGTCTGGGATAGTTCTGGTATTTGCAATCATCTGGCTTATACTTTCGCGTTTTTCGCATAGTTGTTGGCCAGATCCGGCGTTTTTTCTGGATTGGAAGCCGTAGTAATGTGGTTCCACACCGAAGCAGTCAATTAAACCTGGTTGCGATTAATATTTTGGAGGATAGCGCTGGTTATGTTTGGGTTAGATGTGGTATTTGCAATCATCTGTCACATACTTTCGCTTTTTTCGCATACTTGTTTTCCAGATCCTGGGCATTTTCTGGTTTGGATCACGTAGTAATGTGGTACCACACCGAAACAGTCAATTAAACCTGTTTGCGATTAATATTTTGGAGTATAACGCCGGTTATGTCTCGGTTAGGTCTGGGATTTGCTGTCATCTGGCTCGTACTTTCGCATTTTTCGCATACTTGATGGTCAGATCCAGGGCTTTTTCTGGCTTGGACCAAGTAGTAATGTGGGACCACTCTGAAACAATCAATTAAACCTGGTTGCGATTAATATTTTAGAGGATAACGCAGGTTATGTCTCGGTTAGGTCTGGTATTTGCAACCATCTGGCTCATACTTTCTCGGTTTTCGCATACTTGTTGGACAGATCCTGGGATATTTCTGGTTTCGAACACGTAGTAATGCTGTACCACACCGAAACAGTCAATTAAACCTGGTTGCGATTAATATTTTAGAGGATAACGCCGGTTATGTCTCGGTTAGGTCTGGGATTTGCCCTCATCTGGCTCGTACTTTCGCATTTTTCGCATACTTGTTGGCCAGATCCTGGCCTTTTTCTGGCTTGGACCAAGTAGTAATGTGGGACCACTATGAAACAATCAATTAAACCTGGTTGCGATTAATATTTTAGAGGATAACGCAGGTTATGTCTCGGTTAGGTCTGGTATTTGCAACCATCTGGCTCATACTTTCTCATCTTGGGATATTTCTGGTTTCGAACACGTAGTAATGCTGTACCACACCGAAACAGTCAATTAAACCTGGTTGCGATTAATATTTTAGAGGATAACGCCGGTTATGTCTCGGTTAGGTCTGGGATTTGCCGTCATCAGTCTCGTACATTCGCATTTTTCGCATACTTGTTGGCCAGATCCTGGGCTTTTTCTGGTTTGGATCACGTACTAATGTGGTACCACACAGAAACAGTCAATGACAGCTGGTTCCGATTAGTATTTTAGAGGATAACGCTGGTTATGTTTGGGTTAGTTCTGGTATTTGCAATCATCTGCCACATACTTTCGCTTTTTTCGCATACTTGTTGGCCAGATCCTGGGCTTTTTCTGGTTTGGATCACGAAGTAATGTGGTACCACACCGAAACAGTCAATTACACCTGGTTGCGATTAATATTTTAGTGGATAACGCCGGTTATGTCTCGGTTAGGTCTGGGATTTGCCCTCATCTGGCTCGTACTTTCGCATTTTTCGCATACTTGTTGGCCAGATCCTGGCCTTTTTCTGGCTTGGACCAAGTAGTAATGTGGTACCACACCGAAACAGTCAAATAAACCTGGTGGCGATTAATATTTTAGTGGATAACGCCGGTTATGTCTCGATTAGGTCTGGGATTTGCCGTCATCTGTCTCGTACATTCGCATTTTTCGCATACTTGTTGGCCAGATCCTGGGCTTTTTCTGGATTGGAACCCGTAGTAATGTGGTTCCACACCGAAGCAGTCAATTAAACCAGGTTGCGATTAATATTTTGGAGGATAGCGCTGGTTATGTTTGGGTTAGATGTGGTATTCGCAATCATCTGTCACATACTTTCGCTTTTTTCGCATACTTGTTTTCCAGATCCTGGGCATTTTCTGGTTTGGATCACGTAGTAATGTGGTACCACACCGAAACAGTCAATTACACCTGGTTGCGATTAATTTTTCAGAGGATAACGCCGGTTATGTCTCGGCCAGGCCTGGGATTTGCCCTCATCTGGGTCGTACTTTCGCATTTTTCGCATACATGTTGGCCATATCTTGGGGTTTTTGGGGGTTGTATCCCGTCGTAATGTGGTTCCGCACCGAAACAGTCAATTAAAATTTGTTCCGACTAATATTTTGGTGGATAACGCTGGTTATGTTTGGGTTAGTTCTGGTATTTGCAATCATCTGCCACATACTTTCGCATTTTTCGCATACTTGTTGGCCAGATCCCGGGCTTTTTCTGGTTTGGATCACGTAGTAATGTGGTACCACACCGAAACAGTCAATTACACCTGGTTGCGATTAATATTTTAGTGGATAACGCCGGTTATGTCTCGGTTAGGTCTGGGATTTGCCGTCATCTGTCTCGTACATTCGCATTTTTCGCAAACTTGTTGGCCAGATCCTGGCCTTTTTCTGGCCTGGACCAAGTAGTAATGTGGGACCACACTGAAACAGTCAATTAAACCTGGTTGCGATTAATATTTTAGAGGATAACGCTGGTTATGTTTGGGTTAGTTCTGCTATTTGCAATCATCTGGCACATACTTCCGCATTTTTCGCATACTTGTTGGCCAGATCCTGACCTTATTCTGGCTTGGACCAAGTAGTAATGTGGGACCACTCTGGAACAGTCAATTAAACCTGGTTGCGATTAATATTTTAGAGGATAACGCCGGGTATGTCTCGGCCAGGTCTGGGATTTGCACTCATCTGGCTCGTACTTTCGCATTTTTCGCATACATGTTGGCCAGATCTTGGGGTTTTTGGGGGTTGTATCCCGTCGTAATGTGGTTCCGCACCGAAACAGTCAATTAAAATTTGTTCCGACTAATATTTTGGTGGATAACGCTGGTTATGTTTGGGTTAGTTCTGGTATTTGCAATCATCTGCCACATACTTTCGCATTTTTCGCATACTTGTTGGCCAGATCCCGGGCTTTTTCTGGTTTGGATCACGTAGTAATGTGGTACCACACCGAAACAGTCAATTACACCTGGTTGCGATTAATATTTTAGTGGATAACGCCGGTTATGTCTCGGTTAGGTCTGGGATTTGCCCTCATCTGGCTCGAACTTTCGCATTTTTCGCATACTTGAACGGTCAGATCCTTGCCTTTTTCTGGGTAGGACCACGTAGTAATGTGGTACGACACCGAAACAGTCAATTAAACCTGGTTGCGATTAATATTTTAGAGGATAACGCCAGTTATGACTTGGTTACGGCTGGTATTTGCAATCATCTTCCTCATACTTTCGCATTTTTCCCATACTTGTTGGCCATGTCCAGGACTTTTTCTGGTTTGGAGCACGTAGTAATGTGGTACCACACTGAAACAGTCAATGAAAGCTGGTTCCGATTAGTATTTTAGAGGATAACGCTGGTTATGTCTGGGTTAGTTCTGGTATTTGCAATCATCTGGCTCATACTTTCGCATTCTTCGCATACTGGTTGGCCAGATCCTGTGTTTCTTTCTGGTGTGGATCACGTAGTAAAGTGGTATCAGACTGAAACAGCCAATTCAACTTGGTTTCGATCAATATTTAAGAGGATAACACCATTTAGGTTTGTGTTAGGTCTGGTATTTGCAATCATCTGGCTCATACTTTCGCATTTTTCGCATACTTGTTGGCCAGATCCTGGGCTTTTTCTGGATTGGAACCCGTAGTAATGTGGTTCCACACCGAAGCAGTCAATTAAACCAGGTTGCGATTAATATTTTGGAGGATAATGCTGGTTATGTTTGGGTTAGATGTGGTATTTGCAATCATCTGGCACATACTTTCGCTTTTTTCGTATACTTGTAGTCCAGATCCTGGGCTTTTTCTGGTTTGTATCACGTAGTAATGTGGTACCACACCGAAACAGTCAATTAAACCTGTTTGCGATTAATATTTTGCAGGATAACACTGGTTATGTTTGGGTTAGATGTGGTATTTGCAATCATTTGGCACATACTTTCGCTTTTTTCGCATACTTGTTGGCCAGATCCTGGGCTTTTTCTGGTTTGGATCACGTAGTAATGTGGTACCACACAGAAACAGTCAATAAAAGCTGGTTCCGAATAGTATTTTAGGAGATAACGCTGGTTACGTCTGGGATAGTTCTGGTATTTGCAATCATCTGGCTTATACTTTCGCGTTTTTCGCATAGTTGTTGGCCAGATCCGGCGTTTTTTCTGGATTGGAACCCGCAGTAATGTGGTTCCACACCGAAGCAGTCAATTAAACCTGGTTGCGATTAATATTTTGGAGGATAACGCTGGTAATGTTTGGGTTAGATGTGGTATTTGCAATAATCTGGCACATACTTTCGCTTTTTTCGCATACTTGTTGGCCAGATCCTGGCCTTTTTCTGGCTTGGACCAAGTAGTAATGTGGGACCACACTGAAACAGTCAATTAAACCTGGTTGCGATTATTATTTCAGAGGATAACGCCGGTTATGTCTCGGTTAGGCCTGGTATTTGCCCTTATCTGGCTCGTACTTTCGCATTTTTCGCATACTTGTTGGCCAGATCCTGGGATATTTCTGGTTTGGATCACGTAGTAATGCTGTACCACACCGATACAGGCAATTAAACCTGGTTGCGATTAATATTTTAGAGGATAACGCCGGTTATGTCTCGGCCAGGTCTGGGATTTGCCCTCATCTGGCTCGTACTTTCGCATTTTTCGCATACTAGTTGGCCAGATCCTGGGATATTTCTGGTTTGGATCACGTAGTAATGTGGTACCACACCGAAACAGTCAATTAAACCTGTTTGCGATTTATATTTTTGAGGATAACGCCGGTTGTGTCTCGTTTAGGTCTGGTATTTGCAACCATCTGGCTCATACTTTCTCGTTTTTCGCATACTTGTTGGCCAGATCCTGGGATATTTCAGGTTTGGATCACGTAGTAATGCTGTACCACACCGAAACAGTCAATTAAACCTGGTTGCGATTAATATTTTAGAGGATCTCACCGGTTATGTCTCGGTTAGGTCTGGGATTTGCCCTCATCTGGCTCGTACTTTCGCATTTTTCGCATACTGGTTGGCCAGATCCTGGGATATTTCTGGTTTGGACCACGTAGTAATGTGGTACCACACCGAAACAGTCAATTAAACCTGTTTGCGATTAATATTTTTGAGGATAACGCCGGTTATGTCTCGGTTAGGTCTGGTATTTGCAACCATCCGTCTCATTCTTTCTCGTTTTTCGCATACTTGTTGGCCAGATCCTGGTATATTTCTGGTTTGGATCACGTAGTAATGCTGTACCACACCGATACAGTCAATTAAACCTGGTTGTGATTAATTTTTCAGAGGATAACGCCGGTTATGTCTCGGCCAGGCCTGGGATTTGCCCTCATCTGGGTCGTACTTTCACATTTTTCGCATACTTGTTGGCCAGATCTTGGGGTTTTTGTGGGTTGTATCCCGTCGTAGTGTGGTTCCGCACCGAAACAGTCAATTAAAATTTGTTCCGATTAATATTTTGGTGGATAACGCTGGTTATGTTTGGGTTAGTTCTGGTATTTGCAATCATCTGGCACATACTTTCGCTTTTTTCGCATACTTGTTGGCCAGATCCTGGGCTTTTTCTGGTTTGGATCACGTAGTAATGTGGTACCACACCGAAACAGTCAATTACACCTGGTTGCGATTAATATTTTAGTGGATAACGCCGTTATGTCTCGGTTAGGTCTGGGATTTGCCCTCATCTGGCTCGTACTTTCGCATTTTTCGCATACTTGTTGGCCAGATCCTGGCCTTTTTCTGGCTTGGACCAAGTAGTAATGTGGTACCACACCGAAACAGTCAATTAAACCTGGTGGCGATTAATATTTTAGTGGATAACGCCGGTTATGTCTCGATTAGGTCTGGGATTTGCCGTCATCTGTCTCGTACATTCGCATTTTTCGCATACTTGATGGTCAGATCCTGGGCTTTTTCTGGTTTGGATCACGTAGTAATGTGGTACCACACCGAAACAGTCAATTACACCTGGTTGCGATTAATATTTTAGTGGATAACGCCGGTTATGTCTCGGTTAGGTCTGGGATTTGCCCTCATCTGGCTCGTACTTTCGCATTTTTCGCATACTTGTTGGCCAGATCCTGACTTCATTCTGGCTTGGACCAAGTAGTAATGTGGGACCACTCTGGAACAGTCAATTAAACCTGGTTGCGATTAATATTTTAGAGGATAACGCTGGTTATGTTTGGGTTAGATGTGGTATTTGCAATCATCTGGCACATACTTTCGCTTTTTTCGCATACTTGTTGGCCAGATCCTGGCCTTTTTCTGGCTTGGACCAAGTAGTAATGTGGGACCACACTGAAACAGTCAATTAAACCTGGTTGCGATTAATATTTTAGAGGATAACGCCGGTTATGTCTCGGTTAGGTCTGGGATTTGCCGTCATCTGTCTCGTACATTCGCATTTTTCGCAAACTTGTTGGCCAGATCATGGCCTTTTTCTGGCCTGGACCAAGTAGTAATGTGGGACCACACTGAAACAGTCAATTAAACCTGGTTGCGATTAATATTTTAGAGGATAACGCTGGTTATGTTTGGGTTAGTTCTGCTATTTGCAATCATCTGGCACATACTTCCGCATTTTTCGCATACTTGTTGGCCAGATCCTGACCTTATTCTGGCTTGGACCAAGTAGTAATGTGGAACCACTCTGGAACAGTCAATTAAACCTGGTTGCGATTAATATTTTAGAGGATAACGCCGGTTATGTCTCGGCCAGGTCTGGGATTTGCACTCATCTGGCTCGTACTTTCGCATTTTTCGCATACTAGTTGGCCAGATCCTGGGATATTTCTGGTTTGGATCACGTAGTAATGCGGTACCACACCGAAACAGTCAATTAAACCTGTTTGCGATTAATATTTTTGAGGATAACGCCGGTTATGTCTCGGTTAGGTCTGGTATTTGCAACCATCTGGCTCATACTTTCTCGGTTTTCGCATACTTGTTGGCCAGATCCTGGGATATTTCTGGTTTCGAACACGTAGTAATGCTGTACCACACCGAAACAGTCAATTAAACCTGGTTGCGATTAATATTTTAGAGGATAACGCCGGTTATGTCTCGGTTAGGTCTGGGATTTGCCGTCATCAGTCTCGTACATTCGCATTTTTCGCATACTTGTTGGCCAGATCCTGGGCTTTTTCTGGTTTGGATCACGTAGTAATGTGGTACCACACAGAAACAGTCAATGACAGCTGGTTCCGATTAGTATTTTAGAGGATAACGCTGGATATGTCTTGGTTAGTTCTGGTAATTGCAATCATCTGGCTTATACTTTCGCGTCTTTGGCATAGTTGTCGGCCAGATCCAGCGTTTTTTCTGGTTTGGATCACGTAGTAATGTGGTACCACACCGAAACAGTCAATTAAACCTGTTTGCGATTAATATTTTGCAGGACAACGCTGGTTATGTTTGGGTTAGATGTGGTATTTGCAATCATCTGGCACATACTTTCACTTTTTTCGCATACTTGTTGGCCAGATCCTGGGCTTTTTCTGGTTTGGATCACGTAATAATGTGGTACCACACAGAAACAGTCAATAAAAGCTGGTTCCGAATAGTATTTTAGGGGATAACGCTGGTTATGTCTGGGATAGTTCTGGTATTTGCAATCATCTGGCTTATACTTTCGCGTTTTTCGCATAGTTGTTGGCCAGATCCAGCGTTTTTTCTGGATTGGAACCCGTAGTAATGTGGTTCCACACCGAAGCAGTCAATTAAACCTGGTTGCGAGTAATATTTTGGAGGATAGCGCTGGTTATGTTTGGGTTAGATGTGGTATTTGCAATCATCTGTCACATACTTTCGCTTTTTTCGCATACTTGTTTTCCAGATCCTGGGCATTTTCTGGTTTGGATCACGTAGTAATGCGGTACCACACCGAAACAGTCAATTACACCTGGTTGCGATTAATTTTTCAGAGGATAACGTCGGTTATGTCTCGGTTAGGCCTGGTATTTGCCCTTATCTGGCTCGTACTTTCGCATTTTTCGCATACTTGTTGGCCAGATCCTGGGATATTTCTGGTTTGGATCACGTAGTAATGCTGTACCACACCGATACAGTCAATTAAACCTGGTTGCGATTAATATTTTAGAGGATAACGCCGGTTATGTCTCGGCCAGGTCTGGGATTTGCCCTCATCTGGCTCGTACTTTCGCATTTTTCGCATACTAGTTGGCCAGATCCTGGGATATTTCTGGTTTGGATCACGTAGTAATGTGGTACCACACCGAAACAGTCAATTAAACCTGTTTGCGATTTATATTTTTGAGGATAACGCCGGTTGTGTCTCGTTTAGGTCTGGTATTTGCAACCATCTGGCTCATACTTTCTCGTTTTTCGCATACTTGTTGGCCAGATCCTGGGATATTTCAGGTTTGGATCACGTAGTAATGCTGTACCACACCGAAACAGTCAATTAAACCTGGTTGCGATTAATATTTTAGAGGATCTCACCGGTTATGTCTCGGTTAGGTCTGGGATTTGCCCTCATCTGGCTCGTACTTTCGCATTTTTCGCATACTGGTTGGCCAGATCCTGGGATATTTCTGGTTTGGACCACGTAGTAATGTGGTACCACACCGAAACAGTCAATTAAACCTGTTTGCGATTAATATTTTTGAGGATAACGCCGGTTATGTCTCGGTTAGGTCTGGTATTTGCAACCATCCGTCTCATTCTTTCTCGTTTTTCGCATACTTGTTGGCCAGATCCTGGTATATTTCTGGTTTGGATCACGTAGTAATGCTGTACCACACCGATACAGTCAATTAAACCTGGTTGTGATTAATTTTTCAGAGGATAACGCCGGTTATGTCTCGGCCAGGCCTGGGATTTGCCCTCATCTGGGTCGTACTTTCACATTTTTCGCATACTTGTTGGCCAGATCTTGGGGTTTTTGTGGGTTGTATCCCGTCGTAGTGTGGTTCCGCACCGAAACAGTCAATTAAAATTTGTTCCGATTAATATTTTGGTGGATAACGCTGGTTATGTTTGGGTTAGTTCTGGTATTTGCAATCATCTGGCACATACTTTCGCTTTTTTCGCATACTTGTTGGCCAGATCCTGGGCTTTTTCTGGTTTGGATCACGTAGTAATGTGGTACCACACCGAAACAGTCAATTACACCTGGTTGCGATTAATATTTAAGTGGATAACGCCGTTATGTCTCGGTTAGGTCTGGGATTTGCCCTCATCTGGCTCGTACTTTCGCATTTTTCGCATACTTGTTGGCCAGATCCTGGCCTTTTTCTGGCTTGGACCAAGTAGTAATGTGGTACCACACCGAAACAGTCAATTAAACCTGGTTGCGATTAATATTTTAGAGGATCTCACCGGTTATGTCTCGGTTAGGTCTGGGATTTGCCCTCATCTGGCTCGTACTTTCGCATTTTTCGCATACTAGTTGGCCAGATCCTGGGATATTTCTGGTTTGGATCACGTAGTAATGCGGTACCACACCGAAACAGTCAATTAAACCTGTTTGCGATTAATATTTTTGAGGATAACGCCGGTTATGTCTCGGTTAGGTCTGGTATTTGCAACCATCTGGCTCATACTTTCTCGGTTTTCGCATACTTGTTGGCCAGATCCTGGGATATTTCTGGTTTCGAACACGTAGTAATGCTGTACCACACCGAAACAGTCAATTAAACCTGGTTGCGATTAATATTTTAGAGGATAACGCCGGTTATGTCTCGGTTAGGTCTGGGATTTGCCGTCATCAGTCTCGTACATCCGCATTTTTCGCATACTTGTTGGCCAGATCCTGGGCTTTTTCTGGTTTGGATCACGTAGTAATGTGGTACCACACAGAAACAGTCAATGACAGCTGGTTCCGATTAGTATTTTAGAGGATAACGCTGGTTATGTCTTGGTTAGTTCTGGTAATTGCAATCATCTGGCTTATACTTTCGCGTCTTTGGCATAGTTGTCGGCCAGATCCAGCGTTTTTTCTGGTTTGGATCACGTAGTAATGTGGTACCACACCGAAACAGTCAATTAAACCTGTTTGCGATTAATATTTTGCAGGACAACGCTGGTTATGTTTGGGTTAGATGTGGTATTTGCAATCATCTGGCACATACTTTCACTTTTTTCGCATACTTGTTGGCCAGATCCTGGGCTTTTTCTGGTTTGGATCACGTAATAATGTGGTACCACACAGAAACAGTCAATAAAAGCTGGTTCCGAATAGTATTTTAGGGGATAACGCTGGTTATGTCTGGGATAGTTCTGGTATTTGCAATCATCTGGCTTATACTTTCGCGTTTTTCGCATAGTTGTTGGCCAGATCCAGCGTTTTTTCTGGATTGGAACCCGTAGTAATGTGGTTCCACACCGAAGCAGTCAATTAAACCTGGTTGCGAGTAATATTTTGGAGGATAGCGCTGGTTATGTTTGGGTTAGATGTGGTATTTGCAATCATCTGTCACATACTTTCGCTTTTTTCGCATACTTGTTTTCCAGATCCTGGGCATTTTCTGGTTTGGATCACGTAGTAATGCGGTACCACACCGAAACAGTCAATTACACCTGGTTGCGATTAATTTTTCAGAGGATAACGTCGGTTATGTCTCGGCCAGGCCTGGGATTTGCCCTCATCTGGGTCGTACTTTCGCACTTTTCGCATACATGTTGGCCAGATCTTGGGGTTTTTGGGGGTTGTATCCCGTCGTAATGTGGTTCCGCACCGAAACAGTCAATTAAAATTTGTTCCGATTAATATTTTGGTGGATAACGCTGGTTATGTTTGGGTTAGTTCTGGTATTTGCAATCATCTGCCACATACTTTCGCTTTTTTCGCATACTTGTTGGCCAGATCCTGGGCTTTTTCTGGTTTGGATCACGTAGTAATGTGGTACCACACCGAAACAGTCAATTACACCTGGTTGCGATTAATATTTTAGTGGATATCGCCGGTTATGTCTCGGTTAGGTCTGGGATTTGCCCTCATCTGGCTCGTACTTTCGCATATTTCCCATACTTGTTGGCCATGTCCAGGACTTTTTCTGGTTTGGAGCACGTAGTAATGTGGTACCACACTGAAACAGTCAATGAAAGCTGGTTCCGATTAGTATTTTAGAGGATAGCGCTGGTTATGTCTGGGTTAGTTCTGGTATTTGCAATCATCTGGCTCATACTTTCGCATTCTTCGCATACTGGTTGGCCAGATCCTGTGTTTCTTTCTGGTGTGGATCACGCAGTAAAGTTGTATCAGACTGAAACAGCCAATTCAACTTGGTTTCGATCAATATTTAAGAGGATAACACCGTTTAGGTTTGTGTTAGGTCTGGTATTTGCAATCATCTGGCTCATACTTTCGCATTTTTCGCATACTTGTTGGCCAGATCCTGGGCTTTTTCTGGATTGGAACCCGTAGTAATGTGGTTCCACACCGAAGCAGTCAATTAAACCAGGTTGCGATTAATATTTTGGAGGATAATGCGGGTTATGTTTGTGTTAGATGTGGTATTTGCAATCATCTGGCACATACTTTCGCTTTTTTCGTATACTTGTAGTCCAGATCCTGGGCTTTTTCTGGTTTGGATCACGTAGTAATGCGGTACCACACCGAAACGGTCAATTACACCTGGTTGCGATTAATATTTTCGTGGATAACGCCGGTTATGTCTCGGTTAGGTCTGGGATTTGCCCTCATCTGGCTCGTACTTTCGCATTTTTCGCATACTTGTTGGCCAGATCCTGGCCTTTTTCTGGCTTGGACCAAGTAGTAATGTGGGACCACTCTGAAACAGTCAATTAAACCTGGTTGCGATTAATATTTTAGAGGATAACGCCGGTTATGTCTCGGTTAGGTCTGGGATTTGCCCTCATCTGGCTCGTACTTTCGCATTTTTCGCGTACTTGTTGGCCAGATCCTGGCCTTTTTCTGGCTTGGACCAAGTAGTAATGTGGGACCACTCTGAAACAGTCAATTAAACCTGGTTGCGATTAATATTTTAGAGGATAACGCCGGTTATGTCTCGGTTAGGTCTGGGATTTGCCCTCATCTGGCTCGTACATTCGCATTTTTCACATACTTGATGGCCAGATCCAGGGCTTTTTCTGGTTTGGATTACGTAGTAATGCGGTACCACACCGAAACAGTCAATTAAACCTGGTTGCGATTACTATTTTAGAGGATAATGCCGGTTATGTCTCGGCCAGGTCTGGGATTTGCCCTCACCTGGCTCGTACTTTCGCATTTTTCGCATACTTGAATGGTCAGATCCTTGCCTTTTTGTGGGTTGGACCACGTAGTAATGTGGTACGACACCGAAACAGTCAATTAAACCTGGTTGCGATTAATATTTTAGAGGATAACGCCATTTATGACTGGGTTACGTCTGGTATTTGCAATCATATTCCTCATACTTTCGCATTTTTCCCATACTTGTTGGCCATATCCAGGACTTTTTCTGGTTTGGAGCACGTAGTAATGTGGTACCACACTGAAACAGTCAATGAAAGCTGGTTCCGATTAGTATTTTAGAGGATAACGCTGGTTATGTCTGGGTTAGTTCTGGTATTTGCAATCATCTGACTCATACTTTCGCATTTTTCGCATACTGGTTGGCCAGATCCTGTGTTTCTTTCTGGTGTGGATCACGTAGTAAAGTGGTATCAGACTGAGACAGTCAATTAAGCCTGGATTCGATCAATATTTTAGAGGATATCACCGTTTAGGTTTGTGTTAAGTCTGGTATTTGCAATCATCTGGCTCATACTTTCGCATTTTTCACATACTTGTTAGCCAGACCCTGGGCTTTTTCTGGTTTGGATCACGCAGTAATGTGGTACCACACTGATACAGTCAATAAAAGCTGGTTCCGATTAATATTTTAGAGGAGAACGCCGGTTATGCCTGGGTTAGTTCTGGTATTTGCCCTCATCTAGCTCGTACTTTCGCATTTTTCGCATACTTGTTGGCCATATCCAGGACTTTTTCTGGTTTGGAGCACGTAGTAATGTGGTACCACACTGAAACAGTCAATAAAAGCTGGTTCCGATTAGTATTTTAGAGGATAACGCTGGTTATGTCTGGGTTAGTTCTGGAATTTGCAATCATCTGGCTCATACTTTCGCATTCTTCGCATACTGGTTGGCCAGATCCTGTGTTCCTTTCTGGTGTGGATCACGTAGTAAAGTGGTATCAGACTGAAACAGCTAATTCAACTTGGTTTCGATCAATATTTTAGAGGATATCACCGTTTAGGTTTGTGTTAAGTCTGGTACTTGCAATCATCTGGCTCATACTTTCGCATCCTTCGCACACTAGTTTGCCTTATCCTGGGCTTTTTCTGGTTTGGATCACGTAGTAATGTGGTATCAGACTGAAACAGCTAATTCAACTTGGTTTCGATCAATATTTAAGAGGATAACACCGTTTAGGTTTGTGTTAGGTCTGGTATTTGCAATCATCTGGCTCGTACTTTCGCATTTTTCGCATACTTGTTGGCCAGATCCTGGGCTTTCTCTGGTTTGGATCACGTAGAAATGTGGTACCAGAGTGAAACAGTCAACTAAACCTGGATTCGATCAATATTTTAGAGTTTCACACCAGTTAGGTTTGCGTTAGGTCTGGGATTTGCACCCATCTGGCTCGTACTTTCGCATTTTTCGCATACTTGTTGGCCAGACCCTGGGCTTTTTCTGGTTTGGATCACGTAGTAATGTGGTACGACACCGAAACAGTCAACTAAACCTGGATTCGATCAATATTTTAGAGGATCACACCGGTTTGGTTTGTGTTAGGCCTGGTATTTGCAATCCTCTGGCTCATACTTTCGCATTTTTCGCATACTTGTTGGCCAGATCCTGGACTTTTTCTGGTTTGGATCTCGTAGTAATGTGGTACCACACTGGAACAGTCAGTTAAACGTGGCCGCGATCAATATTTTATAGGATAACTCCGGTTGGGTCTCCTTTAGGTCTGGGATTTGCCCTCATCTGGCTAATACTTTCGCATTTTTCGCATGCTTGTCGGCCAGATTCTGGGCTTTTTCTTGTGTGGATCACGTAGTAAAGTGGTATCAGAATGAAACAGCTAATTCAACTTGGTTTCGATCAATATTTAAGAGGATAACACTGTTTAGGTTTGTGTTAGGTCTGGTATTTGCAATCATCTGGCTCATACTTTCGCATTTTTCGCATACTTGTTGGCCAGATTCCTGACTTTTTCAGTTTTGGATCACGTAGTAATGCGGTGCCACACTGAAACAGTCAACTAAACCTGCCCACGATCAATATTTTAAAGTATAACGCCGGTAGGGTCACGTTGAGGTCTGGAATTTGCAATCATCTGGTTCATACTTCCGCATTTTTCGCATACTTGTTGGCCAGATCCTGTGTTTTTTTCTGGTGTGGATCACGTAGTAAAGTGGTATCAGACTGAAACAGCTAATTCAAGAGGTAATTTTAGAGCTAATTTTAGAGGATCACACCGGTTAGGTTTGTGTTAGGCCTGGTATTTGCAATTATCTGGCTCATACTTTCGCTTTCTTCGGACACTTATTGGCCAGATCCTGTACTTTTTCTGGTTTTGATCTCGTAGTAATGTGGTACCACACTGAAACAGTCAGTTAAATGTGGCCTCGATCAATATTTTAAAGGAAAACTCCGGTTGGGTATCGTTTAGGTCTGGGATTGGCCCACATTTTTTTTTGTCGTTGGGAAAATCTTCGAAAGACTCCCTCCCACCTCTTTGGGGAGAGGCGGGAGGGTTGTGTGGGATTCCCCGCGCCCGTAGAATGACGGGCGCGGGACCTACCCACTAAAAACCCCACGGTGACCCTTCCGCACGATTTAGGAGGATACCGGGAATCGCTCGAAGCATTCTTCCGGTATCCTCCCCGTGCCCGCGGCTTGCGCCCATCCCCGGGGGGGACAAACGGTCCCCCCTGTAGGCACTCTGTCTCATAGCGGCAGGACGGGGCCACTCCATCCCGCCGCCATCCGTCCCGGGGCCGCATTTAGTGGCGGGCTGCGAGCCCCAACTCGCACCCGCCTGCGACCCCGTTTCTACCCCTCGGCGGCCGGAAGCTCATGGCCGCTCCAGGCCACCGAGGGTGCCTCCCCGTGGGCCGGACCCACCCGGTCCGACCCATCGCCGCTTGGCGGGAGGAGGCTCCCCTCAGGGCCCCCCTCCCAGCCAGGGTCATCCGCCGCGCAAAGGCCGCCGCCCGCGACGCCCTCGCGCCACCATACGAGCGCGAGCCTCAGCGCGCCGCTGAAGCTCGCGCTCCCTTCCCGCGGCCTCCTTCTGCAGCATTACGGTCTCGCAGAAGGAGGCCACGGCCCTCCACTTCCTCTCGCTGCCGAGCATGGCGCGCACCACACCCGGCAGCGAGACATCCCGCCCTATGACGCCGACCAGGACACGGCGCTCCCCCTCCCACGCTGGGCATACCTGGAGGGTATGATCAGCCGTGTCCTGCTCGGCGTCACAATGGTAGCAACGCGCCGTCGGCTCCTTCCCTATCCGGCACAGGTATCTTCCGAAGCTACCATGCCCGGAAAATACCTGTGTCATCCGGTAAGTAAGGCTTCCATGGCCTCTGTCCAGCCACTCACACAGGAGTGGCCGAACAGCCCCGACTGTCCGGTGCCCCGCAGTTGGCAGGGCCAACCGCTCCTGCCACGCGAGCACCACGAATTGCCTGACCTGGCGCTTCATATCGCCCCAAGCAGGTTCCTCCTCCCCCGGGACCGCCCTCACTCCCGCGCGACGGTCGACACGATGACGATACATCATCGCGTGCGACCGCGCGAGGAGATCCATGGGCGGCATCCCCGCAAGAACCGTCGCCGCCTCATGCGACACGGTCCGGTAGCCGCGGACGACCCTCAGCGCCATCCGCCTCTGCACCCGACGCAGCATCGTCATGCTGCGCCGGGAGGCCGCCAGGTCGTCCGCCCAGACGGGGGCCCCGTATATGGCCACCGACTGAACCATTGCCACATAGAGGCGGCGAACTCGTCATGCCGGGCCCCCCAGGTTGGGGAGGATCCGGCCTAAAGCCGAGACCATCCTCCCCAACCGGGGAACCAGGCAGCGGAAATGCTCCTCGAAGCGCCAGTGGCTATCGAGGATCAGCCCCAGATACCTCATCCGGGGCTTCACCTCGATATCAGCCCCACCCACCCGGATCAGAGGGGGTGGCGGATCCTGCCGAGGTGAATGGAACGCTATCACCTCGGTCTTATGGACCGCCACCGTCATCCCCATCCCCCTGATCCGGTCGACGACGCGTTGCGCCCCCTCCTCGGCGAGGCGCTTGGCCCTCCCCCACTGAGCCCCGACGGCCAGCACCAGTGTGTCATCCGCGTAACACACGGCACTGACGCCGTCGGGGAGGTCGGCCCGCAACACCGCGTCGTACGCGATGTTCCACAGGAGTGGCCCGAGGACCGACCCCTGCGGAACCCCGCAGTAGACCTCCCTCCGCATATCACCATCCCGGCCCGGATACTCGATCCACCTGCCGCGGAGATAATCCCCGACGACTGCCCTGAGACACGGGGGTACCCGATGATATTCGAGCCCCCTCCGTATCTCCCCCCAGGGAAGGGTGTTAAACGCGTTGGCAATATCCAGCGATACCGCTAACGCCAACCCTCCCCGGGAGACGGCCGACTCCGAGAGGACCCTGACCCGACTGATCGCGTCGACAGTCGACCGGCCCCCCCGGAAACCGTACTGGCAGTCGGCCAGGCCCGGAGCACCCCGCGACAGGTGCTCGACGAGGCGGGCAGCAATCACTCGCTCGAAGAGCTTGCCCACCTCGTCGAGGAGACAGATGGGCCGGTATGCGGATGGAGACTCCGCGGGCCGACCCTCCTTCCGGAGGAGGACCATCCTCGCCACCTTCCAACTGGCGGGGAATCGCCCGTCCCTCAGGCATCGGTTGAACAACCGCCTGAGGTCGGCCCCAAGGACGCCGTGGGTTAAGACCCAAACCCGGCCAGGCACACCATCCGGACGCGGGGCCGTGTTACGCGCCCCGAGCCGTCTGATGGCCGCGGCCAGCTCCCCCTGCGTGACCCCCGGCTCGGCCACCCACTCTAACGGGGCCATCGCCTCTGCCGGAGGACGTGGTCCCATCTCCCCAATTGGGAAGAGAGTATTGACCACGCCCTCCAGCAGCCGGGGGTCAAGACCCTCGGTGACGGGGGGCGCCCACGGGCGGAGCTTGTTCAACACCACCTTATAAGGGCGCCCCCAAGGGTCGTCATCAAGGGTCTCGAGGAGCTCCTTCCGTGCCCGGGTCTTGGCCCGTTTGATGGCGACCTGCAGAGCCATCCGCGACATGCGGTATGCCTCATACAGGTCATCTGCCCTCGCTCGCGCCACGCTATCGTCTCTCCGTAGACGACGGCGCGCGCGGGTGTACTGGCGTCGGGCGCGGACACTCGCGTCTCGCATTTCCGCGATCGCGGCCGACCACCAGTACACCGCCCGGCGAGGAGAAGCCCGCCCGACCCGGGGCATCGCCGCGTCACATATGTTCGCGACCATCCCCCCGAGCCGGGCGACCTCCTCCTCTATACTCGGCAACTCGGCCGCCCCCTGCGGCCAAGTTACAGCGAGGGCAGCTGCCATCAGGGCGTCCTTGTCCAGGCGCCGAAGCGCCCAGCGGCGCGGTGGGTTACCACCCGGACGGTGGTGTCGGGATGCATCCCCCGCGGCGGCAGAGACCTCCACCCGGATATACCGGTGGTCCGAGAGAGTCTCTGCCCCCGCGACCACGTGCCACCCCGACACCATGCGCACGGCGTTGGGGGTCGCGAATCCAACATCCACGATAGACCCCCCATATCGCCGCACACATGTGTGCTCCGACCCCCGGTTCAGTAACCGAAGGTCGAGCCCCGCCGCCCAGTCACCCAGGATCCCGCCGCGAACGGAAGTCCTGGGGGACCCCCACGCCACCGACTTGGCGTTGAAGTCCCCCAGGACGAGCACCGGCCGGGCCGCGCAGCGCTGCACGTATGCCGCGACCTCGGCCAGGTACTGCTCGAACGCGACGTGACCGCTGCGAGGCGATATGTAGCACCCCACCACGGCGACTCCCCCCCAGTCCACGGCGACGAATCCCCGACCGCGCTCCAGCATGGAGTCGCCACCTCCCCATACCGTCGCCACCAAGCCGTCCGCGTCGCCCACCCAAAAAGGGTGATCAGGGACGCGGTACGGCTCGGCGGCGACAGCCAGGCCAACCCCCCACTCCGCGAGGACTTGGGACATCATATCCTGTGCCGCGCGGCAGTGGTTGAGGTTGGCCTGGAGGAGGAGGCGGGGCGGCATTAATTAATGGCCGCGCCAGCCTCCTCCCGGCCATCCGTCCCCGTAGCACCGTCCACCTCCATGGAGGACGATGCCACCGCCCTCGGCACCGGAGCCGGTGCAGCCCGCCTCTTCCTCTCCTTCCGGGAGGGGGGGGAGCACTTCTTGCTCCCCACCCTGTGATCGGCTGGCCTCCCCATGTCCGCACACAGCGGGCAGTGGAGGGCCGCCGAGCACTGGCTCGCACGGTGCTCTTTGGCACCGCAGCGGTAACACTGACCGGCGAGGTGCACCACTGCCTCACGTGCCCCAATTCGAGGCAGCGGTGACACTGGAGCGGGCGCGGCGCGAGAATTTCCACTCGCGCCGAAACCCACCCCACCAACACCCTCCCGGATTCCGCCACCTTACGGGCGGCGGAGAGGGGGCAGCGGGCCCACACGGACCCCAGGCCGGAAGGAGATCTGCGGATCTCCCCGACCCGCAAATCCCCCTCAGGGCAATCCCCCGCCCTTGCTAGGGCACGCGCCACGTCCTCCGCGGTGGCCGAGTCGTCCAGCCCACACACGCGCATCTCCGTGCGCTTCGTGGGCCGGGCGACCCGGACACCCCGCTCGCCCAGCTGCTCCCGGAGCCTCTGGGCGAGTCGGTCGGCCTTCACGCCGCCGTCTGGACCGGGGATCTCCAGCAGCAGACCCCCAGTCACGGCCCGCTTCGCCCTGACGGAAGCGATGCCAAGCTCTTCCAGGGACACATTGTCCCTGGCGAGCCGCATCGCCTCCGCGAGGGTCATGTCGCACCCCTGCGCAACGGTCAGCGCTACCGCTGCCGTTTTAGGGGGGCGGGCAAGTCGCGCCTTCGCGGGCTTTCCTTTGGCCGTGGGCGGCGGGGGCGGAGGCTGCGCCTGCGAGGCCTTCCTCGCCGCCCTTCTCGCCCTCCGCCCCCAAAACCTCGCTCCACGACACCCCCCCTTGGGGCGGTGCCGCGGAGGACGCGGGAACCGGGACCACGCGTACGCTTCCCCCCTTGGGGGTCACGACCCGTGGCCCCGGAGTCGCCATGGTGGGCGGAGCCTTCGCTCCCCCCACCTTCGCCTTCCCCGACCTTGCTGGCACTGGTCGGGGTTGCACCACCCTCCCACCGACCGCTCTTCCGGGGAGGAGCTCCTCCCGGGAGGCGGCCAGCCTCTTATCAATCATGTCCCCTATCCTCCTCAGGAGATCGCTCTCTGAGGAGGATGGGGACCTCTGCGCGGGCGGAGTGCGTGTGGAAGGGCCCGTGCGGGCCCGCACCTCTGTTCCAGCGCACCTCTGCCCTCATCCTCCCCCGTCGCTCCTCCTCCAACAGGAGCTGCAGACGGACGTTTCGCCCGCTTAGCTCCCGCGCCGCGTCCCTCATCATTTGGGCAGCCTCCCTCAGAGCCTCTGCCCGCCGCTCTTCTGCCCCTTAAAAGAGCAGGCAGCGGCCACTTTCTCCACTCTTCTCAGGGACGAGGAGATCCTCTCCGATATCTCCTCAGTCACCTCGTCCCTGAGACAACTTATCCGGACAACCGGGCTCATCGCCCTGCCCACTCCATTGACGGCCTGCCCCGTCCTCTTTCTCTTGGAGTCTATGAGGCTCCTGGTGGAGGAGAAGGACGAGACTGACGCAGTCTCGTCGTCCTCCTGCACCCTCCACGAAGCCGGGCCAGGCGCTGGAGGCGGCGCGAGCGCCGTCACTCCAGTCCCAACACCGCCTTCGTCCTCCTCCTCTGACTTACCCCGTCCCATCCCCGTTTTAATTTTGAACTCCATAGTATTCCCACGAGCAGGTCGGAAGAAAAGGTCCGCCCGGGCAGAGCCGCCTTACCCGGGTAAGCCTATATACTCCGGGGGTTCGGCAGGTGCCCCGGAGGTGGTCGCTTGGGATTGGGCCTCCTCCCCCAACCATGCATCCCATCGCCGCGCACCATAACTTAGGATTGGAGGGCGATTTTATAGAGTCGCCATACTCGCGGTCCCGGGCGGTTAAGCCAAGGCCCCCGTTCCTCCTGCCGTCACGTACCATTCACAAAACCAAAAAAGGAATTGTGAATGGGTCTTTGCGACGACCAACAGGAGGCTTACGGTGTGATAAGCATCAGGTACCTCGGGTTCGCTACGCCCCGTACTGCGGCCGACGATTGCCGGACACAGCCCCTGAGGAACTGGCTCGTACCTTCGCATTTTTCGCTTACTTGTTGGCCAGATCTCGGGTTTTTTGTGGTTTGAAACTCGTCGTAATGTGGTTCCACACCGAAACCGTCAATTAAACCTGGTTGCGATTAATATTTTAGAGGATAGCGCCGGTTATGTCTCGGTTAGGTCTGGTATTTGCCCTCATCTGGCTCGTACTTTCGCATTTTTCGCATACTTGTTGCCCAGATCCAGGGATTTTTCTGGTTTGGATCACGTAGTAATGCGGTACCACACCATAACAGTCAATTAAACCTGGTGGCGATTAATATTTTAGAGGATAACGCCGGTTATGTCTCGGTTAGGTCTGGTATTTGCCATCATCTAGCTCATACTTCCGCAATTTTCGCATACTTGAATGGCAAGATCCTGGGTGTATTCTGGTTTGGATCCCGTAGTAATGTGGTACCACGCCGAAACAGGCAATGAAACCTGGTTGCGATTAATATTTTAGGGGGTAACGCCGGTTATGTCTGGGTTAGGTTTGGTAATTGCCAAGATCTGGCTCATACTGTCGCATTTTTCGCGTACTTGTTGGACAGATCCAGGGCTTTTTCTGGTTTGGATCACGTAGTAATGTGGTACCACACTGAAACATTCAATAAAAGCTGGTGTGATTAATATTTTAGTGGAGAACGCCGGTTATGCCTGGGTTAGGTCTGGTATTTGCCATCATTTAGTACATACTTTCGCATTTTTCACATACTTGTTGGCCAGATCTTGGGTTTCTTGTGGTTTGGATCCCGTCGTAATGTGGTTCCACACCGCAACACCCAGTTAAACGTGGTTGCGATTGATATTTTAGTGGATAACGCCGGTTACGTCTCGGTTAAGTCTGGTATTTGCCCCCATATGGCTCGTACTTTCGCATTTTTCGCATACTTGCTGGACAGATCCTGGGCTTTTTCTGGTTTGGATCACGTAGTAATGCGTTACCACACCGCAACAGTCAATTAAACCTGGTTGCGATTAATATTTTAGATGATAACGCCGGTTATGACTGGGTTACGTGTGGTATTTGCATTTATCTTCCTCATACTTTCGCACTTTTGACATACTTGTTGGCCAGATCCTGGGCATTTTCTGGCTTGGCCCACGTAGTAATGTGGTACCACACTGAAACTGACAATTAAACCTGGTTCCGATTCATATTTAAGAGGATAACGCTGGTTATATCTGGGTTAGATCTGGTATTTGCAATCATCCGGCACATACTTTCGCATTTTTCGCATACTTGCTTGCCAGATCCTGGGCTGTTTCTGGTTTGGATCACGTAGTAATGCGTTACCACACCGCAACAGTCAATTAAACTTGGTTGCGATTAGTATTTTAGAGGATAACGCCGGTTATGTCTCGGTTAGGTCTGCGATTTGCCCTCAACAGCTCGTACTTTCGCATTTTTCGCATACTTGTTGGCCAGATCCTGGCCTTTTTCTGTTTTGTATCACGTAGTAATGCGTTACCACATCGGAGCAGTCATTTAAACCTGTTTGCGATTAATATTTTAGACGATAACGCCGGTTATGTCTCGGTTAGGTCTGGGATTTGAGCTCATCTGGCTCGCACTGTCGCATTTTTCGCATACTTGTTGGCCAGATCCAGGGCTTTTTCTGGTTTGGATCACGTAGTAATGTGGTACCACACTGAAACATTCAATAAAAGCTGGTCCGATTAATATTTTAGAGGATAACGCTGGTTATGTCTGGGTTAGTTCTGGTATTTCCAATCATCTGGCTCATACTTTCGCATTTTTCGCATACTTGTTGCCCAGAATCCGGGGTTTATTCTAACTCGGATCACGTACTAATGTGGTACCACACCGAAACAGTCAATTAAAACTTGTTGCGATTAATATTTTAGTGGATAACGCCGGTTATGTCTGGGTTAGGTCTGGGATTTGCCTTCATCTGGCTCGTACTTTTGCATTTTTCGCATACTTGTTGGCCTGATCCAGGGCTTTTTCTGGTTTGGATCACGTAGTAATGCGGTACCACACCGGAACAGTCAATTAAACCTGGTTGCGATTAATATTTTAGAGGATAACGCCGGTTATGTCTCGGTTCGGTCTGCGATTTGCCCTCAACAGCTCGTACTTTCGCATTTTTCGCATAGTTGTTGGCCAGACCCAGGGCTTTTTCTGGTTTGGATCACGTAGTAATGCGGTACCACACCGGAACAGTCAATTAAACCTGGTTGCGATTAATATTTTAGAGGATAACGCCGGTTATGTCTCGGTTAGGCCTGGGAATTGCCCTCATCTGGCTCGTACTTTCGCTTTTTTCGCATACTTGTTGCCAGATCCTAGGATATTTCTGGTTTGGATCACGTATTAATGTGGTACCACAACGAAACATTCAATAAAAGCTGGTTCCGATTAATATTTTAGAGGATAGCGCTGGTTAGGTCTGGGTTAGATCTGGTATTTGCCCTCATCTGGCTCGTACTTTCGCATTTTTCGCGTACTTGTTGCCAGATCTTGGGATATTTCTGGCTTGGACCCCGTAGTAATGCGGTACCATAACGAAACAGTCAATTAAACCTGGTTGCGATTAATATTTTAGTGGATAATGTCGGTTATGTCTCGGCTAGGTCTGGTATTTGCCATCATCTGGCTCGTACTTTCGCATTTTTCGCATACTTGTTGGCCAGATCCTGGCCTTTTTCTATTTTGGATCACGTAGTAATGCGTTACCACACCGGAGCAGTTATTTAAACCTGGTTGCGATTAATATTTTAGACGATAATGCCGGTTATGGCTCGGTTAGGTCTGGGATTTGAGCTCATCTGGCTCGTACTTTCGCATTTTTCGCATACTTGTTGGCCAGATCCTGGGCTTTTTCTGGTTTGGATCACGTAGTAATGTGGTACCACACTGAAACATTCAATAAAAGCTGGTCCGGTTAATATTTTAGAGGAAAACGCTGGTTATGTCTGGGTTAGTTCTGGTATTTCCAATCATCTGGCTCATACTTTCGCATTTTTCGCATACTTGTTGGCCAGATCATGGGTTTTTTCTGGCATGGACCCCGTAGTAATGCGGTACCACACCGAAACAGTCAATTAAACCTGGTTGCGATTAACATTTTAGAGGATAATGCCGGTTATGGCTGGGTTACGTCTGGTATTCGCAATTATCTTCCTCATACTTTCGCACTTTTGACATACTTGTTGGCCAGATCCTGGGCTTTTTCTGGTTTGGATCACGTAGTAATGTCGTACCACACTGAAACGGTCAATAAAAGCTGGTGTGATTAATATTTTAGTGGAGAACGCCGGTTATGCCTGGGTTAGGTCTGGTATTTGCCATCATTTAGTACTTACTTTCGCATTATTCACAAACTTGTTTGCCAGATCTTGGGTTTCTTGTGGTTTGGATCCCGTCGTAATGTAGTTCCACACCGCAACAGTCAGTTAAACCTGGTTGCGATTAATATTTTAGAGGATAACGCCGGTTACGTCTAAGTTAGGTCTGGTATTTGCCCCCATATGGCTCGTACTTTCGCATTTTTCGCATACTTGTTGGCCAGATCCTGAGCTTTTTCTGGTTTGGATCACGTAGTAATGCGGTACCACACCGGAACAGTCTATTAAACCTGGTTGCGATTAATATTTTAGAGGATAGCGACGGGTATGTCTCGGTTAGGACTGGGATTTGCCCTCATCTGGCTCGTACTTTCGCATTTTTCGCATACTTGCTGGCCAAATCCTGGGCTTTTTCTGGTTTGGATCACGTAGTAATGCGTTACCACACCGCAACAGTCAATTAAACCTGGTTGCGATTAATATTTAAGAGGATAACGCCGGTTATGCCACGGTTAGGTCTGGTTTTTGCCCTCATCTGGCTCGTACTTTCGCATTTTTCGCATACTTGTTGGCCAGATCCAGGGATTTTTCTGGTTTGGATCACGTAGTAATGCGGTACCACACCGAAACAGTCAATTAAACCTGGTTGCGATTAATATTTTAAAGTATAACACCGGTTGGTTCGCGTCTAGGTCTGGGATTTGCCCTCATCTGGCTCGTACTTTCGCATTCTTCGCACACTTGTTTGCCTTATCCTGGGCTTTTTCTGGTTTGGATCACGCAGTAATAATGGGACCACACTGAACAGTCAGTTAAATGTGTACTCGATCAATATTTTAAAGGAAAACTCCGGTTGGCCATCGTTTATGTCTGGGATTTGCCCACACCTGGCTCGTACCTTCGCATTTTTCGCTTACTTGTTGGCCAGATGCTGGGTTTCTTCTGGTTTGGATCACGTAGTAATGTGGTACAACACTGAAACAGTCAATAAAAGCTGGTTCCGATTTGTATTTTAGAGGAAAACGCTGGATATGTCTGGGTTAGTTCTGGTATTTGCAATCATCTGGCTCATACTATCGCGTTTTTCGCATACTTGTTCGCCAGATCCTGGGTTTTTTCTGGTATGGATCACGTAGTAATGCGGAAACACGGCGAAACAGTCAATTAAACCTGGTTGCGATTAATATTTTAGACGATAACGCCGGTTATGTCTCGGTTAGGTCTGGGATTTGAGCACATCTGGCTCGTACTTTCGCATTTTTCGCATACTTGTTGGCCAGATCCTGGGCTTTTTCTGGTTTGGATCACGTAGTAATGTGGTACCACACTGAAACATTCAATAAAAGCTGGTTCCGATTAATATTTTAGAGGATAACGCTGGTTATGTCTGGGTTAGATCTGGTATTTGCAATCATCTGGCTCATACTGTCTCATTTTTCGCATACTTGTTGGCCAGAGCCAGGGCTTTTTCTGGTTTGGATCACGTAGTAATGCGGTACCACACCGGAACAGTCAATTAAACCTGGTTGCGATTAATATTTTAGAGGATAACGCCGGTTATGTATCGGTTTGGTCTGGGATTTGCACTCATGAGCTCGTGCTTTCCCATTTTTCGCATACTTGTTGGCCAGACCCAGGGCATTTTCTGGTTTGGATCACGTAGTAATGCGGTACCACACCGGAACAGTCAATTAAACCTGGTTGCGATTAATATTTTAGAGGATAACGCCGGTTATGTCTCGGTTAGGTCTGGGAATTGCCCTCATCTGGCTCGTACTTTGGCATTTTTCGCTTAGTTGTTGCCAGATGCTGGGATATTTCTGGTTTGGATCACGTATTAATCTGGTACCACAACGAAACATTCAATAAAAGCTGGTTCCGATTAATATTTTAGAGGATAACGCTGGTCATATCTGGGTTAGATCTGGTATTTGCAATCATCTGGCTCATACTGTCGCATTTTTCGCATACTTGTTGGCCAGATCATGGGTTTTTTCTGGCTTGGACCCCGTAGTAATGCGGTACCACACCGAAACAGTCAATTAAACCTGGTTGCGATTAACATTTTAGAGGATAATGCCGGTTATGACTGGGTTACGTCTGGTATTTGCAATTATCTTCCTCATACTTTCGCACTTTCGACATACTTGTTGGCCAGATACTGGGCTTTTTCTGGTTTGGATCACGTAGTAATGTGGTACCACACTGAAACGGTCAATAAAAGCTGGTGTGATTAATATTTTAGTGGAGAACGCCGGTTATGCCTGGGTTAGGTCTGGTATTTGCCATCATTTAGTACATACTTTCGCATTTTTCACATACTTGTTGGCCAGATCTTGGGTTTCTTGTGGTTTGGATCCCGTCGTAATGTGGTTCCACACCGCAACACCCAGTTAAACGTGGTTGCGATTGATATTTTAGTGGATAACGCCGGTTACGTCTCGGTTAAGTCTGGTATTTGCCCTCATCTGGCTCGTACTTTCGCATTTTTCGCATACTTGTTGCCAGATCCTAGGATATTTCTGGTTTGGATCACGTAGTAATGCGGTACCATAACGAAACAGTCAATTAAGCCTGGTTGCGATTAATATTTTAGTGGATAATGTCGGTTATGTCTCGGCTAGGTCTGGTATTTGCCCTCATCTGGCTCGTACTTTCGCATTTTTCGCATACTTGTTGGCCAGATCCAGGGCTTTTTCTGGTTTGGATCACGTAGTAATGTGGTACCACACTGAAACATTCAATAAAAGCTGGTCCGATTAATATTTTAGAGGATAACGCCGGTTATGTCTCGGTTCGGTCTGCGATTTGCCCTCAACAGCTCGTACTTTCGCATTTTTCGCATAGTTGTTGGCCAGACCCAGGGCTTTTTCTGGTTTGGATCACGTAGTAATGCGGTACCACACCCGAACAGTCAATTAAACCTGGTTGCGATTAATATTTTAGAGGATAACGCCGGTTATGTCTCGGTTAGGTCTGGGATTTGCCCCTCATCTGGCTCGTACCTTCGCATTTTTCGCATACTTGTTGGCCAGATCCTGGGTTTCTTCTGGTTTGGATCCCGTAGATATGTGGTTCCACACCGAAACAGTCAATTAAACCTGGTTGCGGTTCATATTTTAGAGGATAACGCCGGTTATGACTCGGTTAGGTCTGGGATTTGAGCTCATCTGGCTCGTACTTTCGCATTTTTCGCATACTTGTTGGCCAGATCCTGGGCTTTTTCTGGTTTGGATCACGTAGTAATGTGGTACCACACTGAAACATTCAATAAAAGCTGGTCCGATTAATATTTTAGAGGATAACGCTGGTTATGTCTGGGTTAGTTCTGGTATTTCCAATCATCTGGCTCATACTTTCGCATTTTTCGCATACTTGTTGCCCAGAATCCGGGGTTTATTCTAACTCGGATCACGTACTAATGCGATACCACACCGAAACAGTCAATTAAAACTTGTTGCGATTAATATTTTAGAGGATAACGCCGGTTATGTCTGGGTTAGATCTGGTATTTGCAATCATCTGGCTCATACTGTCTCATTTTTCGCATACTTGTTGGCCAGAGCCAGGGCTTTTTCTGGTTTGGATCACGTAGTAATGCGGTACCACACCGGAACAGTCAATTAAACCTGGTTGCGATTAATATTTTAGAGGATAACGCCGGTTATGTATCGGTTTGGTCTGGGATTTGCCCTCATGAGCTCGTGCTTTCCCATTTTTCGCATACTTGTTGGCCAGACCCAGGGCATTTTCTGGTTTGGATCACGTAGTAATGCGGTACCACACCGGAACAGTCAATTAAACCTGGTTGCGATTAATATTTTAGAGGATAACGCCGGTTATGTCTCGGTTAGGTCTGGGAATTGCCCTCATCTGGCTCGTACTTTCGCATTTTTCGCTTAGTTGTTGCCAGATGCTGGGATATTTCTGGTTTGGATCACGTAGTAATGCGGTACCACACCGAAACAGTCAATTAAACCTGGTTGCGATTAATATTTTAAAGTATAACACCGGTTGGTTCGCGTCTAGGTCTGGGATTTGCCCTCATCTGGCTCGTACTTTCGCATTCTTCGCACACTTGTTTGCCTTATCCTGGGCTTTTTCTGGTTTGGATCACGCAGTAATGTGGGACCACACTGAACAGTCAGTTAAATGTGTACTCGATCAATATTTTAAAGGAAAACTCCGGTTGGCCATCGTTTATGTCTGGGATTTGCCCACACCTGGCTCGTACCTTCGCATTTTTCGCTTACTTGTTGGCCAGATGCTGGGTTTCTTCTGGTTTAGATCACGTAGTAATGTGGTACAACACTGAAACAGTCAATAAAAGCTGGTTCCGATTTGTATTTTAGAGGAAAACGCTGGATATGTCTGGGTTAGTTCTGGTATTTGCAATCATCTGGCTCATACTATCGCGTTTTTCGCATACTTGTTCGCCAGATCCTGGGTTTTTTCTGGTATGGATCACGTAGTAATGCGGAAACACGGCGAAACAGTCAATTAAACCTGGTTCCGATTAATATTTTAGAGGATAACGCTGGTTATGTCTGGGTTAGATCTGGTATTTGCAATCATCTGGCTCATACTGTCTCATTTTTCGCATACTTGTTGGCCAGAGCCAGGGCTTTTTCTGGTTTGGATCACGTAGTAATGCGGTACCACACCGGAACAGTCAATTAAACCTGGTTGCGATTAATATTTTAGAGGATAACGCCGGTTATGTATCGGTTTGGTCTGGGATTTGCCCTCATGAGCTCGTGCTTTCCCATTTTTCGCATACTTGTTGGCCAGACCCAGGGCATTTTCTGGTTTGGATCACGTAGTAATGCGGTACCACACCGGAACAGTCAATTAAACCTGGTTGCGATTAATATTTTAGAGGATAACGCCGGTTATGTCTCGGTTAGGTCTGGGAATTGCCCTCATCTGGCTCGTACTTTGGCATTTTTCGCTTAGTTGTTGCCAGATGCTGGGATATTTCTGGTTTGGATCACGTATTAATGTGGTACCACAACGAAACATTCAATAAAAGCTGGTTCCGATTAATATTTTAGAGGATAACGCTGGTCATATCTGGGTTAGATCTGGTATTTGCAATCATCGGGCTCATACTGTCGCATTTTTCGCATACTTGTTGGCCAGATCATGGGTTTTTTCTGGCTTGGACCCCGTAGTAATGCGGTACCACACCGAAACAGTCAATTAAACCTGGTTGCGATTAACATTTTAGAGGATAATGCCGGTTATGACTGGGTTACGTCTGGTATTTGCAATTATCTTCCTCATACTTTCGCACTTTCGACATACTTGTTGGCCAGATACTGGGCTTTTTCTGGTTTGGATCACGTAGTAATGTGGTACCACACTGAAACGGTCAATAAAAGCTGGTGTGATTAATATTTTAGTGGAGAACGCCGGTTATGCCTGGGTTAGGTCTGGTATTTGCCATCATTTAGTACATACTTTCGCATTTTTCACATACTTGTTGGCCAGATCTTGGGTTTCTTGTGGTTTGGATCCCGTCGTAATGTGGTTCCACACCGCAACACCCAGTTAAACGTGGTTGCAATTGATATTTTAGTGGATAACGCCGGTTACGTCTCGGTTAAGTCTGGTATTTGCCCCCATATGGCTCGTACTTTCGCATTTTTCGCATACTTGCTGGACAGATCCTGGGCTTTTTCTGGTTTGGATCACGTAGTAATGCGTTACCGCACCGCAACAGTCAATTAAACCTGGTTGCGATTAATATTTTAGATGATAACGCCGGTTATGACTGGGTTACGTGTGGTATTTGCATTTATCTTCCTCATACTTTCGCACTTTTGACATACTTGTTGCCCAGATCCTGGGCTTTTTCTGGTTTGGGTCACGTATTAATGTGGTACCACAACGAAACATTCAATAAAAGCTGGTTCCGATTAATATTTTAGAGGATAACGCTGGTTAGGTCTGGGTTAGATCTGGTATTTGCAATCATCTGGCTCATACTGTCGCATTTTTCGCATACTTGTAGGCCAGATCCTGGGCTTTTTCTGGCTTGGACCCCGTAGTAATGCGGTACCACACCGAAACAGCCAATTAAACCTGGTTGCGATTAACATTTTAGAGGATAATGCCGGTTATGTCTCGGTTAGGTCTGGTATTTGCCCTCAACAGCTCGTACTTTCGCATTTTTCGCATACTTGTTGGCCAGATCCAGGGCTTTTTCTGGTTTGGATCACGTAGTAATGTGGTACCACACTGAAACATTCAATAAAAGCTGGTCCGATTAATATTTTAGAGGATAACGCCGGTTATGTCTCGGTTCGGTCTGCGATTTGCCCTCAACAGCTCGTACTTTCGCATTTTTCGCATAGTTGTTGGCCAGACCCAGGGCTTTTTCTGGTTTGGATCACGTAGTAATGCGGTACCACACCCGAACAGTCAATTAAACCTGGTTGCGATTAATATTTTAGAGGATAACGCCGGTTATGTCTCGGTTAGGTCTGGGATTTGCCCCTCATCTGGCTCGTACCTTCGCATTTTTCGCATACTTGTTGGCCAGATCCAGGGCTTTTTCTGGTTTGGATCACGTAGTAATGTGGTACCACACTGAAACATTCAATAAAAGCTGGTCCGATTAATATTTTAGAGGATAACGCCGGTTATGTCTCGGTTCGGTCTGCGATTTGCCCTCAACAGCTCGTACTTTCGCATTTTTCGCATAGTTGTTGGCCAGACCCAGGGCTTTTTCTGGTTTGGATCACGTAGTAATGCGGTACCACACCCGAACAGTCAATTAAACCTGGTTGCGATTAATATTTTAGAGGATAACGCCGGTTATGTCTCGGTTAGGTCTGGGATTTGCCCCTCATCTGGCTCGTACCTTCGCATTTTTCGCATACTTGTTGGCCAGATCCTGGGTTTCTTCTGGTTTGGATCCCGTAGATATGTGGTTCCACACCGAAACAGTCAATTAAACCTGGTTGCGGTTCATATTTTAGAGGATAACGCCGGTTATGACTCGGTTAGGTCTGGGATTTGAGCTCATCTGGCTCGTACTTTCGCATTTTTCGCATACTTGTTGGCCAGATCCTGGGCTTTTTCTGGTTTGGATCACGTAGTAATGTGGTACCACACTGAAACATTCAATAAAAGCTGGTCCGATTAATATTTTAGAGGATAACGCTGGTTATGTCTGGGTTAGTTCTGGTATTTCCAATCATCTGGCTCATACTTTCGCATTTTTCGCATACTTGTTGCCCAGAATCCGGGGTTTATTCAAACTCGGATCACGTACTAATGCGATACCACACCGAAACAGTCAATTAAAACTTGTTGCGATTAATATTTTAGAGGATAACGCCGGTTATGTCTGGGTTAGATCTGGTATTTGCAATCATCTGGCTCATACTGTCTCATTTTTCGCATACTTGTTGGCCAGAGCCAGGGCTTTTTCTGGTTTGGATCACGTAGTAATGCGGTACCACACCGGAACAGTCAATTAAACCTGGTTGCGATTAATATTTTAGAGGATAACGCCGGTTATGTATCGGTTTGGTCTGGGATTTGCCCTCATGAGCTCGTGCTTTCCCATTTTTCGCATACTTGTTGCCAGATCCTGGGATATTTCTGGTTTGGATCACGTATTAATGTGGTACCACAACGAAACATTCAATAAAAGCTGGTTCCGATTAATATTTTAGAGGATAACGCTGGTTATGTCTGGGTTAGATCTGGTATTTGCAATCATCTGGCTCATACTGTCGCATTTTTCGCATACTTGTGGGCCAGATCCAGGGCTTTTTCTGGTTTGGATCACGTAGTAATGCGGTACCACACCGGAACAGTCAATTAAACCTGGTTGCGATTAATATTTTAGAGGATAGCGACGGTTATGTCTCGTTTAGGACTGGGATTTGCCCTCATCTGGCTCGTACTTTCGCATTTTTCGCATACTTGAATGGTCAGATCCTTGCCTTTTTCTGGGTTGGACCACGTAGTAATGTGGTACGGCACCGAAACAGTCAATTAAACCTGGTTGCGATTAATATTTTAGAGGATAACGCCAGTTATGTCTGGGTTACGTCTGGTATTTGCAATCATCTTTGTTTAAATATGTTAAAAAACTATTTAAAATCGCGTTAGTCTGAAAACATTAAATTCTCGGCTGCGATTCCCGTATCCGTTTGTGTACGTGACACTGCGGAAGGTTAAGCGTTCGTCAGGTTCGTTGAACGTTCGGACGATTTAAAACCGCGGCCGTTTACGTGTTTTTGTACGCCGACCTCACGCGAAGATTCGCTTCGCACCGGTTTAAACGGTATCGTGACGTCAGCGTCGAGAGAGAGAACCGTATAATATATTGAAAAGAGATCGATAGCTGAATTCGGCAGCGCCGCGTCGCGACGACAAGGCGCGACCGAGTCTTCGTCTGTCGATCCGCGACGATATTCGTAATTATTCACGAGCCGACTGCCAACGGGAGCGGATCCCAGAAGATCTCGCTCCTCAAGTACGGACTCACATAATATTTGGACTTGTTTAACAAAGAATTCTCTCCGTTGCTGCGGTTAGAGTTTCCCAGACAAAAGGGAGGTCGTAATACACGCTGCGCGTGACGCGACCGCCTTCGCTAGGAAGGATTGTACGTTGCAGTCGTTGCCGCGACCGCGACGTAAGGGACTCAGGGTGCTCCCACCCAGAATCCCTTTAAAGCTATACAGCTTTGGAGCCTCCCAAAGGTCATACCGTTGAATCGGTACCGCCTCGTGTAGTGCTCTTCGTGCAAAGGTCGCCAAAAAACCCTCTCCAAAAACCCGTCGGTGTACGAGTCGACCGTACACCCTACGGAGGAGTTCGGGTTCAAGGTCGCCTCACCTTCCGTCACGCCGCCTACCAAATACGGTCCCCGTGCAACACGGTCGCCGGGTAGGCTTTATAGTGCGGTTGGACCCGCGAGGGATTTTTTGCAAAGGACACTTTACTGTCACGGTCCCCGGTAGAAACGGTCGCCGTGCAGTAATTTTACAGTGTCGCAGGAAATCTCCTCGCACGACGTTCCTACGTCACCCGCACGGAGAGCGTGCTCACGGGATCCACCCATTTGGAGCTTTACGACCTCCATTTGGTGACCCGTCCGTGGCTAAGTCGCCCCCGACAGATACGAGTGAATTCTCTTCTGTTCAGGGCAAAAGTATCGCTGATAATTTCAATAAATAATTATCAGCGTACAAGTACAAATTTACAGTCCACTGATTCACGTTAAACGACAGCTGATTCCCCCCTCCCTGAGCACCGCTGGTCGCTAGGAGAGCAAGGCGAACAGCTGACGAGCGTGTTTACGATACGTGTACGCACGTATTTAATCTGAACAAACCTTTGTTCCAGCAACCAAGGTCCATCCCAACCGGGGCAAGGCCGGTGAAGCCACACCCCTGGCTGGATTATAAAATAATTCTTTTTGTAATTTATATTTTTTTTTATTTTTTTCATTTTTTTGTTAAATTTAAATAAAAGGCTTGTCGCGAAGCGACAAGCGAAAATTACAAAATAAAAAACTTATCAATCACTCTCCCTAGTATTTCCCTCGTCCGGACCCCGGTTAGAACCCTTAGTTTCTAACAAACGGTCCTTCGAGCCGGATCGAGGTTGAAGGAACAGGAAAGAGTTGCAAGTACGTTCACGTAAGTCGCTGCTTACGGGACAACTTAATTTCGAGTAGATTGTAAAATCCTCGAATCAGAGATCACCATGTCTGTCGCCAAGGATGAAGGTCGAAGCGAGTTCGAAGGCGATCTCGACGACCTGATCACCCGGTTCGACATGATGTCAAGGTCGATCTCTTATTTAAAGAAACGGGGCCGAGCTCAATTCACTGAGGAGCTCCTCAGGACAAAGCTCGCCACCGTATCCGAACTATACAAGGAAGCTATTGAGCAGTACTTGTCGATTCGGAGAAAATATGCCCCTGCGAAACGCATCACGTGCGACTTCCTCGCAAAAGGTGGCGTAGAGAATAAGGAGACGGAATATATGGATTTCCAGGCGTACGTTACCACGGAGCTGACCAGACTGGCCGCTGAATCAAAAGCGGCACCCACGTCGGTCAGCCCCCATGACGTCGCTATCGAACTTCCAAAACAACGGCTCCCCAAGTTCGGAGGTGACCCACGTGAATGGAGACATTTCGCGGATCTGTTCACCTCCGGCATAATAAATAATCCGAGGCTTGCAGATGTGCATCGATTGCAATATCTGAACGCCTGTCTGGAGGATAAAGCGTTGGCAGCGATCGCGCACCTCGAAGTTACCGATGAGAATTTCGAAGTGGCGTGGAAAACCCTGAAAGAACAATTCGGGTTACCACGTATCGTGACCGCCAAATTGCTTAATCAACTGACCAAATTGAAAACGATCAAAAGAGATGATCTCGATAGCCTAAATCAGGTCGTCGTCGTTTTCAAACAGGCCCTTGCGGCATTCGAAAAACAGGGCACGATTTTACAGCAGCGAAATTGGCTGCTAGCCCATACTATTCGAAGCCATTTAGAAGGGCCTCTGAAAGCTGAGTGGGAACGGTCGCAACGTCTCACCCCGGACTATCCCTCGCATATCGAGCTGATAGAGTTCCTGGAGGGGCATGCAAGGGCTCTAACTATGTTAGATGAAGGTCCGAGCAAGCCTGCGACCGAACACCCACCGAAACATAAAGTACGGAGTCACAACTCCGTTCTAGAAAGTCCAGCTGAGAAAACTGTGACCTGCGGATTTTGCGGCCTTGAGCACAGAATGACCAAATGTGGTGCATTCAGAAACTTGACGCCGAACCGCCGCTATCAGTTTATAAAAGATAGCCAGCGGTGCATTCTCTGCTTGTCACCTCAGCATGGAAACGCGCGTTGTCCATCCGAGGAGGGGTGCCCGAAGTGCAATGGCAGACATCATGCTCTGCTGCATTTTGAGACCTTTCGGAGCGAAACCGAAAGTCGCAAACCTGCGACAACGGTTTCGTCGGACAAACGCCCGAAAAAGCGGTATACGGCTCCATCGAGCCGGCCGCAACCTGCCGAACGAGCAGCTCGTACCACGACGTCACAGGCAACGACGTCGCAGCCCGGTACGTCACACTGTACCGCGCTCGGTGCAGACGTACCGAAGGCTGTGCTGTTAGCCACGGCGAGCGTGCGTGTGTACGGAGAGAACGGTGCGTCGCGAATCGCGCGCGCACTGATCGATCAGGGTTCCGAGTCGTCTTTCATCTCCGCGAATTTGACAAATGACCTCAAATTCTCGCGGAGGAAATCCCCAGCCACAGTGACGGGCTTGGGGGGCGGCCGAACCCAACAAATTAAATACAGCGTGCAGATGCATTTGGGAACGGTACAAGATACCGCGCCGATAGTCGAGACGAGAGCGTACATCGTACACAAAATTACGAGCTACGCCTCGCCCTTGGCCGGTGCACTCAAATGCGACGCGCTGCGGGATCTGCCGCTTGCAGATCCAAATCCAGCTTCCGGTCAACCGATTGAAGTGTTGATCGGTGCGGACCTGTACGCGCAAATTATTCGACCGGGTTTCCGTCGAATAAGCAGTACAGGTCCAATCGCCCAAGAAACTGCATTTGGCTGGATTCTTTCCGGCCCAATAAATGCTCAGGGCAGTAAAAACAAAACTTTGCGGACGTTGCACTGTAACGTCCTCGAATCGCTGGCCACGGCGATTCGCAAGTTTTGGGAAGTCGAAGAACTCCCTTCGACCTCGGTACACACCAAGGCGGAGGAGGAGTGTGAAACGCACTTCCAAAAAACCGTCGCTCGAGATGCGACAGGACGGTTTGTCGTCCGATTGCCTTTTTCTCACCCGAGACCGGACGAAGCGTTAGGAAACTCCTATCGCATCGCTCTCTCCGCCCTTGGGAGGTTGAGGAAAAAATTGGACACAGACCAGACCCTCGTAAGAGAATATACGACGTTTCTCGAGGAATATGAGGAGCTGGGTCATATGACTCGCATAGAGCCTATTGACGAGACCAGACTCTATATTCCACATCGAGCGGTCATACGCACCGAGAGTGCAACGACTAAATTAAGAGTCGTATTTAACGCGACAAGCCGAACTACCGACGGTCGTTCATTAAATGACATCCTACACGTAGGTCCAAAATTGCAGAACGACATCACGTCAGTCTTGACCCGATGGCGTCTGTATGAATACGTGTTGGTGGCTGACATTGAGAAAATGTTCCGACAGATTCTCGTCGCCCCGCAGGATCGTCGTTTTCAATGCATCCTATGGCGCACACCCGAAAACGAACAGCTCAATGCGTTCGAATTAAATACCGTAACGTACGGTACGGCGTGTGCACCATACCTGTCGATGCGAACCCTCCTTGAGTTAAAAAATCAGGACGGGCACAGGTACCCCCTTGCCGCCCCGATTCTCGAGCAGGACATTTATGTAGACGACGTTTTTATGGGAGCACCCGATACGTCTTTGTTGGAGAAAATTCGCAACCAAGTTTGCGAGCTCCTACAAAGAGGTGGGTTTAAGCTGCGAAAATGGGCAGGAAATTCGCCATTGTTATTGCGAAATATCCCCCAAAGCGCTCACTCCCACGCCGTCGACCTTACCTTGTTCGATGACAGCGAATTAAAGGTATTAGGTTTACGCTGGATACCGTCCGGCGATTATTTTTATTTCAATCTGCAACGGTTTCAGCCGTCTGCCTTGCCGATGACAAAACGGAATTTGTTTTCGGAGATTGCTAAGTTGTTCGATCCGCTCCGCTGGTTATCACCAGTCGTGATTCGCGCAAAGATTCTGATGCAATCCCAATGGCTGGAAAAAATCCAGTGGGATGATCAAATCTCAGCGAATACGCTCAATACGTGGAATACGTTTTGCGTGGATTGGAGCAGCTTAAATAAGCTAAAAATCCCCAGATGGATTAATTATGGAGCCGACACAATTTCCGTGGAAATTCATGAATTTTGTGACGCTTCGCTCGCAGCCTACTCAGCGGTCACTTACTTACGAGTGACCACAATGAGCAATGTCACCTCCTCGACATTGATAATGGCAAAAACGCGAGTGGCTCCAATTAAAACGCAGTCAATTCCTGTACTGGAATTGAACGGCGCCGTGCTGCTCGCCGAGCTTATTGTGCACGTGGAGAAGTCACTTTCATTGAAGGTCGACAGAATAATCTGCTGGACAGATTCCACGATCGCATTGGCATGGTTGAGAAAGCACGCCTCCACATGGAAGGTTTTAATCGCCAACCGTGTGTCAAAGGTCCAAACGTTACTTCCGAAGGCTGAATGGAGGCACGTTCCCACCCGCTTCAATCCCGCGGATCTGAATTCGCGCGGAGTGGAAGCTGCGGAACTCCTTCAATCTAAGCTGTGGATTTCAGGACCAAGTTGGCTAACGGAATCGAAAGATTGTTGGCCGAAAACGCCTTCGTCCATCGAGACCGAAGAAGGGAAGCGCAAAGTGCACGCCCACGTAGCAATTCCGGAGAAAGAATGGGAATTTGTATTTCGATTCTCGACCTGGAATAAGCTACTTCGCGTAACCGCATACTGTCTCCGACTGAGGGGACCGATGCAAGGTGAGCGAAGGTCGTATGATGCGAAGATCGTTGACGCGTCTGAGATGCAGCTCGCAAGCGAGAGAATTGTCCGCTACATCCAGCGCACGCATTTTGCAAAGGAGTACCGGTGTTTGAGAAACCACCGAAAAATCCCAGCAAAATCAACATTAAAAAGTCTGAACCCTTTTCTCGATGACAAAGATGTCTTGAGAGTCGGAGGCAGACTGGAAAATACAACACTGTCATGGGAAACCAAGCACCCCGTAATTTTGCCGAAACATCACGTTTCCACGATGATAATTCGGCAGTGCCACATTGACACGTTGCACGGGGGATTGCAGTTGACCATGTACACAGTAAGACAAAGATTTTGGATTCTCGGCTGTCGAAATGCAGCGCGAACGGTAATCCATGGATGCATGCGATGCGTTAGATGGAGGGCAAAAACCTCCACGCAAATCATGCAGGATTTAATACCTGAGCGTTGCCGCGAGGCGAGAGCATTTTCGAGCTGTGGAGTGGATTATGCGGGACCTTTTCGTGTCCGCGACTCCGCCGGTCGAGGAAAAACCGCCCACAAAGCGTACATAGCAGTTTTTGTCTGTTACGCGACACGGGCCATCCACATCGAACTCGTCCACGATTATACGACGAGTGCCTTTTTGGCAGCATTAGATCGATTCATTGCACGAAGGGGAGTTCCGTCCTGCATTTTCAGTGACAATGGAACGAACTTTGTCGGGGCAGATCGAGAATTACGTGAAAATTTCGAAGCAGTGTACAACACGCAAGAAATGCGTAATAAATGCAGTCAAAAAGGAATTAGATGGAAATTTAACCCACCGAGTGCACCGCACTTCGGTGGCATGCAAGAGGCCGGTGTGAAATCAGTGAAATTTCACCTGAAGCGGACTCTGGGTGAATTCACTCCCACAAGCGAAGAGTTACAAACATTGCTTTGTAAAATCGAAGCGAGTTTAAACTCGCGACCGATTGCCGCTTTGAGTGATAGCCCGGACGATTACGCGCCGCTCACACCGGGGCATTTCTTAGACGGAAGTCCGCTGAACGCGCTTCCGACACAATCAGTGGAAACTGAAAAACTCTCCCGTTTGACACGATGGAGGGCGATTCAAAAATTCCACGAACAAATCTGGAGGCATTGGACACGTGATTATCTCACGCACCTCCAGAATCGTTATAAGTGGCGTACAGCCCAAAAAACATTAAAACTAAACGACTTAGTTTTAGTGCAAAATCCTCTCCTCCCCCCGAATCAATGGGAAATGGGACGAGTAGAGGAGGTATTCACCGGCAGGGATGGAAATGCACGTGTTGTTAAAATACGCACGGAAAAATCCATTTTTACGCGACCTATTACGCGGTTGTGTAAGCTGCCTGTGGAAGAAACCGAGTCGGCAACGGTTAGCGACGCCGACGAGGTCACATGAAAACCATAACATCCAACGGCCGAAAGTGATCGAAAGGTGAGAAACGACCGTTTCTAGTAATAAACGGTGTTGATTCTCACCTGACCGTTGTCACTGAAAGTTCAAACGGATTAGTGGGGGTTACGAATCCACCGATCTGAGTTGGATTATTGGTAGGGCGTAACGAATAATCCGAGCGCCCCCGAATCGTAACGGAATTCGCGGAATCGAAAACCGCTCAGTTCCTAAACGACAGCAATGAGCGACGCAAGCTTTGAAGTCAGTTCGGTCGCCGATAGCCGGGAGGAAGAGCTTTCGATCTCGGGCGACCCCGAGATCGACGAAAGGTTCGGACGCATTCTTCAGCTGGGCGAAGCTTCTAGATCGGGGGGCTCCACCCAGGTACCCGAACCAGCGGCGGAGCCCGAAATCACACTGTGTTTCGGTAGAGAGACGTTCAAGATCCCGGCACGGATCCCGTTGACCTCCCGAAAATACCACTGCCGGTTTTCCGGAGGGCAGTATGTGATACGATGGGGCCCGGAGGGACAACTCCGGTCCTGTAACTGGAAGGCAGACAAGCCCGCGGACCCCATCCCACCACCCGCGCCGACCACGGCCACGGCCGCCTCCGCGGAGGGAGTCCCGCAGCCGAAAAAGCGGAAACGGAGGAAACCGGCGAAACCAGCCCCGGCCACCCCTGGACCGTCCACCAGCGGCCTGCAGCCGCAGACCCCAGCGGCCCCGGCAAAGAAAAAAAGAAGGACCTGGCAGCCGGCGTTCGGTCAGATCGCCATGGCTTTCGCCATGGCGGACCAGATGCTGACCACGTCCATGAGATTCCTTCAACAGGCTGCAGCTGGTCAACAGTAAGTACTTTTGATTTTTTACAATTAAAAGTGCGCGAGTTCTCTCTCTCCGCGTAAAAAAGTGACCGTACGGGACTACCGCGTCCTCCGGGTATTGCACAATTCGTGCAAGGGGGGCGGTATGTTTAAATATGTTAAAAAACTATTTAAAATCGCGTTAGTCTGAAAACATTAAATTCTCGGCTGCGATTCCCGTATCCGTTTGTGTACGTAACACTGCGGAAGGTTAAGCGTTCGTCAGGTTCGTTGAACGTTCGGACGATTTAAAACCGCGGCCGTTTACGTGTTTTTGTACGCCGACCTCACGCGAAGATTCGCTTCGCACCGGTTTAAACGGTATCGTGACGTCAGCGTCGAGAGAGAGAACCGTATAATATATTGAAAAGAGATCGATAGCTGAATTCGGCAGCGCCGCGTCGCGACGACAAGGCGCGACCGAGTCTTCGTCTGTCGATCCGCGACGATATTCGTAATTATTCACGAGCCGACTGCCAACAGGAGCGGATCCCAGAAGATCTCGCTCCTCAAGTACGGACTCACATAATATTTGGACTTGTTTAACAAAGAATTCTCTCCGTTGCTGCGGTTAGAGTTTCCCAGAACAATCTACCTGCGACAAAAGGGAGGTCGTAATACACGCTGCGCGTGACGCGACCGCCTTCGCTAGGAAGGATTGTACGTTGCAGTCGTTGCCGCGACCGCAACGTAAGGGACTCAGGGTGCACCCACCCAGAATCCCTTTAAAGCTATACGGCTTTGGAGCCTCCCAAAGGTCATACCGTTGAATCGGTACCGCCTCGTGTAGTGCTCTTCGTGCAAAGGTCGCCAAAAAACCCTCTCCAAAAACCCGTCGGTGTACGAGTCGACCGTACACCCTACGGAGGAGTTCGGGTTCAAGGTCGCCTCACCTTCCGTCACGCCGCCTACCAAATACGGTCCCCGTGCAACACGGTCGCCGGGTAGGCTTTATAGTGCGGTTGGACCCGCGAGGGATCTTTTGCAAAGGACACTTTACTGTCACGGTCCCCGGTAGAAACGGTCGCCGTGCAGTAATTTTACAGTGTCGCAGGAAATCTCCTCGCACGACGTTCCTACGTCACCCGCACGGAGAGCGTGCTCACGGGATCCACCCATTTGGAGCTTTACGACCTCCATTTGGTGACCCGTCCGTGGCTAAGTCGCCCCCGACAGATACGAGTGAATTCTCTTCTGTTCAGGGCAAAAGTATCGCTGATAATTTCAATAAATAATTATCAGCGTACAAGTACAAATATACAGTCCACTGATTCACGTTAAACGACAGCTGATTCCCCCCTCCCTGCGCACCGCTGGTCACTAGGAGAGCAAGGCGAACAGCTGCCGAGCGTGTTTACGATACGTGTACGCACGTATTTAATCTGAACAAACCTTTGTTCCAGCAACCAAGGTCCATCCCAACCGGGGCAACGCCGGTGAAGCCACACCCCTGGCTGGATTATAAAATAATTCTTTTTGTAATTTATATTTTTTTTTATTTTTTTCATTTTTTTGTTAAATTTAAATAAAAGGCTTGTCGCGAAGCGACAAGCGAAAATTACAAAATAAAAAACTTATCAATCACTCTCCCTAGTATTTCCCTCGTCCGGACCCCGGTTAGAACCCTTAGTTTCTAACAACCTTCCTCATACTTTCGCATTTTTCGCATACTTGATGGCCAGATCCTGGGCATTTTCTGGTTTCGATCACGTAGTAATGTGGTACGACACCGAAACAGTCAATTAAACCTGGTTCCTAGTAATATTTTGGAGGATAACGCCGGTTATGTCTCGGTTAGGTCTGGTATTTGCCCCCATATGGCTCGTACTTTCGCATTTTTCGCATCCTTGCTGGCCAGATCCTGGGCTTTTTCTGGTATGGATCACGTAGTAATGCGTTACCACACCGCAACAGTCAATTAAACCTGGTTGCGATTAATATTTTAGAGGATAACGTCGGTTATGTCTCGGCTAGGTCTGGTATTTGCCCTCATCTGGCTCGTACTTTCGCATTTTTCGCATACTTGTTGGCCAGATCCTGGCCTTTTTCTGTTTTGTATCACGTAGTAATGCGTTACCACATCGGAGCAGTCATTTAAACCTGGTTGCGATTAATATTTCAGACGATAACGCCGGTTATGTCTCGGTTAGGTCTGGGATTTGAGCTCATCTGACTCGTACTGTCGCATTTTCCGCATACTTGTTGGCCAGATCCAGGGCTTTTTCTGGTTTGGATCACGTAGTAATGTGGTACCACACTGAAACATTCAATAAAAGTTGGTCCGATTAATATTTTAGAGGATAACGCTGGTTATGTCTGGGTTAGTTCTGGTATTTCCAATAATCTGGCTCATACTTTCGCATTTTTCGCACACTTGTTGTCCAGAATCCGGGGTTTATTCTAACTCGGATCACGTACTAATGCGGTACCACACCGAAACAGTCAATTAAAACTTGTTGCGATTAATATTTTAGAGGATAACGCCGGTTATGTCTGGGTTAGGTCTGGGATTTGCCCTCATCTGGCTCGTACTTTTGCATTTTTCGCATACTTGTTGGCAAGATCCAGGGCTTTTTCTGGTTTGGATCACGTAGTAATGCGGTACCACACCGGAACAGTCAATTAAACCTGGTTGCGATTAATATTTTAGAGGATAACGCCGATTATGTCTCGGTTCGGTCTGGGATTTGCCCTCAACAGCTCGTACTTTCGCATTTTTCGCATAGTTGTTGGCCAGACCCAGGGCTTTTTCTGGTTTGGATCACGTAGTAATGCGGTACCACACCGGAACAGTCAATTAAACCTGGTTGCGATTAATATTTTAGAGGATAACGCCGGTTATGTCTCGGTTAGGCCTGGGAATTGCCCTCATCTGGCTCGTACTTTCGCATTTTTCGCATACTTGTTCGCCAGATCCTGGCATTTTTCTGGTTTGGATGACGTAGTAATGTGGTACCACACCGAAACAGCCAATTAAACCTGGTTGCGATTAATATTTAAGAGGATAACGCCGGTTATGTCTGTGTTAGGTCTGGGGTTTGCCCTCATCAGGTTCGTACCTTCGCATTTTTCGCATACTTGTTGGCCAGGTCCTAGCTTTTTTGTGGTTTGGATCACGCAGTAATGCGGTACCACACCGAAGCAGTCAATTAAACCTGGTTGCGATTAATATTTAAGAGGATAACGCCAGTTATGTCTCGGTTAGGTCTGGGATTTGCCCTCAACTTGCTCGTACTTTCGCATTTTTCCCATTCTTGTTGGCCAGATACAGGGCTCTTTCTGGCTTGTATCACATAGTAATGCGGTACCACACCGAAACAGTCAATTAAACCAGGTTGCGATTAATATTTTAGAGGATAACGCCGGTTATGTCTCGGTTAGGTCTGGGATACGCCCGCATCTGGCTCGTTCTTTCGCATTTTTCGCATACTTGATGGCCAGATCCTGGCCTCATTCTGGTTTGGATCCCGCACTAATGTGGTTCCACACCGAAACAGTCAATTAAACCTGGTTGCGATTAATATTTTAGAGGATAACGCCGGTTATGTCTTGGTTAGGTCTGGTATTTGCCCGCATCTGGCTCGTACTTTCGCATTTTTCGCATACTTGTTCGCCAGATCCTGGCCTTTTTCTGGTTTGGATCACGTAGTAATGTGGTACCACACCGAAACAGCCAATTAAACCTGGTTGCGATTAATATTTAAGAGGATAACGCCGGTTATCTCTTGGTTAGCACTGGGATTTGCCCTCATCTGGCTCGTACTTTCGCATTTTTCGCATACTTGTTCGCCAGATCCTGGGCATTTTCTGAGTTTGACCACGTAGTAATGTGGTACCACTCTGAAACAGTCAATAAAAGCTTTTTCGGATTAGTATTTTACAGGAAGTCACTGGTTATGTCTGGGATAGTTCTGGTATTTGCAATCATCTGGCTCATACTTTCGCGTTTTTCGCATACTTGTTGGCCAGATCCTCGCCTTTTTCAGGTTTGGATCACGCAGTAATGCGGTACCACACCGAAGCAGTCAATTAAACCTGGTTGCGATTAATATTTAAGCGGATAACGCCAGTTATGTCTCGGTTAGGTCTGGGATTTGCCCTCATCTGGCTCGTACTTTCGCATTTTCCGCATACTTGATGGCCAGATCCTGGCCTTTTTCTGGTTTGGAACACGTTGTAATGCGGTACCACACCGAAACAGCCAATTAAACCTGGTTGCGATTAATATTTAAGAGGATAACGCCGGTTATGTCTGTGTTAGGTCTGGGGTTTGCCCTCATCAGGTTCGTACCTTCGCATTTTTCGCATACTTGTTGGCCAGGTCCTAGCTTTTTTGTGGTTTGGATCACGCAGTAATGCGGTACCACACCGAAGCAGTCAATTAAACCTGGTTGCGATTAATATTTAAGAGGATAACGCCAGTTATGTCTCGGTTAGGTCTGGGATTTGCCCTCAACTTGCTCGTACTTTCGCATTTTTCGCATTCTTGTTGGCCAGATACAGGGCTCTTTCTGGCTTGTATCACATAGTAATGCGGTACCACACCGAAACAGTCAATTAAACCAGGTTGCGATTAATATTTTAGAGGATAACGCCGGTTATGTCTCGGTTAGGTCTGGGATACGCCCGCATCTGGCTCGTTCTTTCGCATTTTTCGCATACTTGATGGCCAGATCCTGGCCTCTTTCTGGTTTGGATCCCGCACTAATGTGGTTCCACACCGAAACAGTCAATTAAACCTGGTTGCGATTAATATTTTAGAGGATAACGCCGGTTATGTCTTGGTTAGGTCTGGTATTTGCCCGCATCTGGCTCGTACTTTCGCATTTTTCGCATACTTGTTCGCCAGATCCTGGCCTTTTTCTGGTTTGGATCACGTAGTAATGTGGTACCACACCGAAACAGCCAATTAAACCTGGTTGCGATTAATATTTAAGAGGATAACGCCGGTTATGTCTTGGTTAGCTCTGGGATTTGCCCTCATCTGGCTCGTACTTTCGCATTTTTCGCATACTTGTTCGCCAGATCCTGGGCATTTTCTGACTTTGACCACGTAGTAACGTGGTACCACACTGAAACAGTCAATAAAACCTTTTTCCGATTAGTATTTTAGAGGAAGTCACTGGTTATGTCTGGGATAGTTCTGGTGTTTGCAATCGTCTGGCTCATACTTTCGCGTTTTTCGCATACTTGTTGGCCAGATCCTTGCATCTTTCTGGTATGGATACCGCACCAATGTGGTTCCACACCGAAACAGTCAATTAAACCTGGTTTGCGATTAATAATTTAGAGGATAACGCTGGTTATGTCTCGGTTAGGTCTGGGATTTGCCCTCATCTGGCTTGTACTTTCGCATTTTCCGCATACTTGTTGGCCAGATACAGGGCTTTTTCTGGCTTGTATCACGTAGTAATGCGGTACCACACCGAAACAGTCAATTGAACCTGGTTGCGATTAATAATTTAGAGGATAACGCCGGTTATGTCTCGGTTAGGTCTGGAATTTAACCGCATCTGGCTCGTACTATCGCATTTTCCGCATACTTGTTGGCCAGATACAGGGCTTTTTCTGGCTTGTATCACGTAGTAATGAATGCGGTGCCACACCGAAACAGTCAATTAAACCACGTTGCGATTAATATTTAAGAGGATAACGCCGGTTATGGCTGGGTTAGGTCTGGGGTTTGCCCTCATCTGGCTCGTACATTCGCATTTTTGGCATACTTTTTGGCAAGATCCTGGGCTTTTTCTGGTTTGGACCACGAAGTAATGCGGTACCACACCGAAACAGTCAATTAAACCTGGTTGCGATTAATAGTTGAGAGGATAATGCCGGTTATGTCTCGGTTAGGTCTGGGATTTGCCCGCATCTGGCTCGTACTTTCGCATTTTTCGCATACTTGTTGGCCAGATCCTTGCATCTTTCTGGTATGGATACCGCACTAATGTGGTTCCACACCGAAACAGTCAATTAAACCTGGTTGCGATTAATATTTTCGATGATAACGCCGGTTATATCTCGGTTAGGTCTGGGATTTGCCCTCATCTGGCTTGTACTTCCGCATTTTCCGCATACTTGTTGGCCAGATACATGGCTTTTTCTGGCTTGTATCACGTAGTAATGCGGTACCACACCGAAACAGTCAATTACACCAGGTTGCGATTAATATTTTAGAGGATAACGCCGGTTATGTCTCGGTTAGGTCTGGGGTTTGCCCTCATCAGCTTCGTACCTTCGCATTTTTCGCATACTTGTTGGCCAGGTCCTGGCTTTTTTCTGGTTTGGACCACGCAGTAATGCGGTATCACACCGAAACAGTCAATTAAACCTGGTTGCGATTAATATTTAAGAGGATAACGCCGGTTATGTCTCGGTTAGGTCTGGGGTTTGCCCTCATCAGGTTCGTACCTTCGCATTTTTCGCATACTTGTTGGCTAGTTCCTGGCTTTTTTCTGGTTTGGACCACGCAGTAATGCGGTATCACACCGAAACAGTCAATTAAACCTGGTTGCGATTAATATTTAAGAGGATAACGCCAGTTATGTCTCGGTTAGGACTGGGATTTGCCCTCATCTGGCTCGTACTTTCGCATTTTCCGCATACTTGTTGGCCAGATACAGGGCCCTTTCTGGCTTGTATCACATAGTAATGCGGTACCACACCGAAACAGTCAATTAAACCAGGTTGCGATTAATATTTAAGAGGATAACGCCGGTTATGTCTCGGTTAGGTCTGGGATACGCCCGCATCCGGCTCGTACTTATGCATTTTCCGCATACTTGTTGGCCAGATACAGGGCTTTTTCTGGCTTGTATCACGTAGTAATGCGGTACCACACCGAAACAGTCAATTGAACCTGGTTGCGATTAATAATTTAGAGGATAACGCCGGTTATGTCTCGGATAGGTCTGGGATTTAACCGCATCTGGCTCGTACTTTCGCATTTTCCGCATACTTGTTGGCCAGATACAGGGCTTTTTCTGGCTTGTATCACGTAGTAATGCGGTACCACACCGAAACAGTCAATTAAACCAGGTTGCGATTAATATTTAAGAGGATAACGCCGGTTATGGCAGGGTTAGGTCTGGGGTTTGCCCTCATCTGGCTCGTACCTTCGCATTTATGGCATACTTTTTGGCAAGATCCTGGGCTTTTTCTGGTTTGGACCACGAAGTAATGCGGTACCACACCGAAACAGTCAATTAAACCTGGTTGCGATTAATAGTTGAGAGTATAATGCCGGTTATGTCTCGGTTAGGTCTGGGATTTGCCCGCATCTGGCTCGTACTTTCGCATTTTTCGCATACTTGTTCGCCAGATCCTGGCCATTTTCTGGTTTGGATCACGTAGTAATGTGGTACCACACCGAAACAGACAATTAAACCTGATTGCGATTAATAATTTAGAGGATAACGCCGGTTATGTCTCGGTTAGGTCTGGGATTTGCCCGCATCCGGCTCGTACTTATGCATTTTTCGCATTCTTGTTGGCCAGATACAGGGCTCTTTCTGGCTTGTATCACATAGTAATGCGGTACCACACCGAAACAGTCAATTAAACCAGGTTGCGATTAATATTTAAGTGGATAACGCCGGTCATGTCTTGGTTAGCTCTGGGATACGCCCGCATCTGGCTCGTACTTCCGCATTTTTCGCATACTTGTTCGCCAGATCCTGGGCATTTTCTGGTTTGGATCACGTAGTAATGTGGTACCACACCGAAACAGACAATTAAACCTGATTGCGATTAATAATTTAGAGGATAACGCCGGTTATGTCTCGGTTAGGTCTGGGATTTGCCCGCATCCGGCTCGTACTTATGCATTTTTCGCATTCTTGTTGGCCAGATACAGGGCTCTTTCTGGCTTGTATCACATAGTAATGCGGTACCACACCGAAACAGTCAATTAAACCAGGTTGCGATTAATATTTTAGAGGATAACGCCGGTTATGTCTCGGTTAGGTCTGGGATACGCCCGCATCCGGCTCGTACTTTCGCATTTTTCGCATACTTGTTCGCCAGATCCTGGGCATTTTCTGGTTTGGATCACGTAGTAATGTGGTACCACACCGAAACAGACAATTAAACCTGATTGCGATTAATAATTTAGAGGATAACGCCGGTTATGTCTCGGTTAGGTCTGGGATTTGCCCGCATCCGGCTCGTACTTATGCATTTTTCGCATTCTTGTTGGCCAGATACAGGGCTCTTTCTGGCTTGTATCACATAGTAATGCGGTACCACACCGAAACAGTCAATTAAACCAGGTTGCGATTAATATTTTAGAGGATAACGCCGGTTATGTCTCGGTTAGGTCTGGGATACGCCCGCATCCGGCTCGTACTTTCGCATTTTTCGCATACTTGTTCGCCAGATCCTGGGCATTTTCTGACTTGGACCACGTAGTAACGTGGTAGCACACTGAAACAGTCAATAAAAGCTTTTTCCGATTAGTATTTTAGAGGAAGTCACTGGTTATGTCTGGGATAGATCTGGTATTTGCAATCAGCTGGCACATACTTTCGCGTTTCTCGCATACTTGTTGGCCAGATCCTTGCATCTTTCTGGTATGGATACCGCACTAATGTGGTTCCACACCGAAACAGTCAATTAAACCTGGTTGCGATTAATATTTTCGATGATAACGCCGGTTATGTCTCGGTTAGGTCTGGGATTTGCCCTCATCTGGCTTGTACTTTCGCATTTTTCGCATACTTGATGGCCAGATCCTGGCCTCTTTCTGGTTTGGATCACGTAGTAATGCGGTACCACACCGAAGCAGTCAATTAAACCTGGTTGCGATTAATATTTAAGAGGATAACGCCAGTTATGTCTCGGTTAGGTCTGGGATTTGCCCTCATCTTGCTCGTACTTTCGCATTTTTCGCATTCTTGTTGGCCAGATACAGGGCTCTTTCTGGCTTGTATCACATAGTAATGCGGTACCACACCGAAACAGTCAATTAAACCAGGTTGCGATTAATATTTTAGAGGATAACGCCGGTTATGTCTCGGTTAGGTCTGGGATACGCCCGCATGTGGCTCGTACTTTCGCATTTTTCGCACACTTGATGGCCAGATCCTGGCCTCTTTCTGGTTTGGATCCCGCACTAATGTGGTTCCACACCGAAACAGTCAATTAAACCTGGTTGCGATTAATATTTTAGAGGATAACGCCGGTTATGTCTGGGTTAGGTCTGGTATTTGCCCTCATCTGGCTCGTGCTTTCGCATTTTTCGCCTACTTGTTCGCCAGATCCTGGCCTTTTTCTGGTTTGGATCACGTAGTAATGTGGTACCACACCGAAACAGCCAATTAAACCTGGTTGGGATTAATATTTAAGAGGATAACGCCGGTTATGTCTTGGTTAGCACTGGGATTTGCCCTCATCTGGCTCGTACTTTCGCATTTTTCGCATACTTGTTCGCCAGATCCTGGCCTTTTTCTGGTTTGGATCACGTAGTAATGTGGTACCACACCGAAACAGTCAATTAAACCTGGTTGCGATTAACATTTTCGAGGATAACGCCGGTTATGTCTCGGTTAGGTCTGGGGTTTGCCCTCATCTGGCTCGTACCTTCGCATTTTTGGCATACTTTTTGGCAAGATCCTGGGCTTTTTCTGGTTTGGAACACGTAGTAATGCGGTACCACACCGAAACAGTCAATTAAACCTGGTTGCGATTAATAGTTGAGAGGATAATGCCGGTTATGTCTTGGTTAGCACTGGGATTTGCCCTCATCTGGCTCGTACTTTCGCATTTTTCGCCTACTTGTTCGCCAGATCCTGGCCTTTTTCTGGTTTGGATCACGTAGTAATGTGGTACCACACCGAAACAGTCAATTAAACCTGGTTGCGATTAATATTTTCGAGGATAACGCCGGTTATGTCTGGGTTAGGTCTGGTATTTGCCCTGATCTGGCTCGTACTTTCGCATTTTTCGCATACTTCTTGACCTCATCCTGGCCTTTTTCTGGTTTGGAACACGTAGTAATGCGGTACCACACCGAAACAGCCAGTTAAACCAGGTTGCGATTAATATTTAAGAGGATAACGCCGGTTATGGCGTGGTTAGCACTGGGATTTGCCCTCATCTGGCTCGTACTATCGCATTTTTCGCATACTTGTTCGCCAGATCCTGGGCATTTTCTGAGTTTGACCTCGTAGTAATGTGGTACCACTCTGAAACAGTCAATAAAAGCTTTTTCCGATTAGTATTTTAGAGGAAGTCACTGGTTATGTCTGGGATAGTTCTGGTATTTGCAATCATCTGGCTCATACTTTCGCGTTTTTCGCATACTTGTTGGCCAGATCCTGGCCTCTTTCTGGTTTGGATCACGTAGTAATGTGGTACCACACCGAAGCAGCCAATTAAACCTGGTTGCGATTAATATTTAAGAGGATAACGCCGGTTATGTCTTGGTTAGCTCTGGGATTTGCCCTCATCTGGCTCGTACTTTCGCATTTTTCGCATACTTGTTCGCCAGATCCTGGGCATTTTCTGACTTTGACCACGTAGTAACGTGGTACCACACTGAAACAGTCAATAAAAGCTTTTTCCGATTAGTATTTTGAGGAAGACTCTGGTTATGTCTGGGTTAATTCTGGTATTTGTAATCATCTGGCTCATACTTTCGCGTTTTTCGCATACTTGTTGGCCAGATCCTCGCCTTTTTCAGGTTTGGATCACGCAGTAATGCGGTACCACACCGAAGCAGTCAATTAAACCTGGTTGCGATTAATATTTAAGAGGATAACGCCAGTTATGTCTCGGTTAGGTCTGGCATTTGCCCTCATCTGACTCGTACTTTCGCATTTTTCGCATACTTGTTGGCCAGATACAGGGCTCTTTCTGGCTTGTATCACATAGTAATGCGGTACCACACCGAAACAGTCAATTAAACCAGGTTGCGATTAATATTTTAGAGGATAACGCCGGTTATGTCTCGGTTAGGTCTGGGATACGCCCGCATCCGGCTCGTACTTTCGCATTTTTCGCATACTTGATGGCCAGATCCTGGCCTCTTTCTGGTTTGGATCACGCAGTAATGCGGTAACACACCGAAGCAGTCAATTAAACCTGGTTGCGATTAATATTTTAGAGGATAACGCCGGTTATGTCTTGGTTAGGTCTGGTATTTGCCCTCATCTGGCTCGTGCTTTGGCATTTTTCCCATACTTGTTGGCCAGATCCTGGCCTCTTTCTGGTATGGACCACGAAGTAATGCGGTACCACACCGAAACAGTCAATTAAACCTGGTTGCGATTAATAGTTGAGAGGATAATGCCGGTTATGTCTCGGTTAGGTCTGGGATTTGCCCGCATCTGGCTCGTACTTTCGCATTTTTCGCATACTTGTTCGCCAGATCCTGGGCATTTTCTGAGTTGGACCACGTAGTAATGTGGTACCACACTGAAACAGTCAATAAAAGCTTTTTCCGATTAGTATTTTAGAGGAAGTCACTGGTTATGTCTGGGATAGTTCTGGTATTTGCAATCATCTGGCTCATACTTTCGCGTTTTTCGCATACTTGTTGGCCAGATCCTGGCCTCTTTCTGGTTTGGACCACGTAGTAATGTGGTACCACACTGAAACAGTCAATTAAGCCTGGTTCCGATTAATATTTTAGAGGATAACGCTGGTTATGTCTCGGTCAGGTCTGGTAATTGCCCTCATCTGGCTCGTAGTTTCGCATTTTTCGCATACTTGTTGGCCAGATCCTGGGCTTTTTCTGATTTGGACCACGTAGTAATGCGGTACCACACCGAAACAGTCAAGTAAACCTGGTTGCGATTAATAGTTGAGAGGATAATGCCGGTTATGTCTCGGTTAGGTCTGGGATTTGCCCGCATCTGGCTCGTACTTTCGCATTTTTCGCATACTTGATGGCCAGATCCTGGCCTCTTTCTGGTTTGGATCACGCAGTAATGCGGTAACACACCGAAGCAGTCAATTAAACCTGGTTGCGATTAATATTTTAGAGGATAACGCCGGTTATGTCTGGGTTAGGTCTGGTATTTGCCCTCATCTGGCTCGTGCTTTGGCATTTTTCCCATACTTGTTGGCCAGATCCTGGCCACTTTCTGGTATGGATCCCGCACTAATATGGTTCCACACCGAAACACTCAATTAAACCTGGTTGCGATTAATATTTTCGAGGATAACACCGGTTATGTCTCCGTTAGGTCTGGGGTTTGCCCTCATCTGGCTCGTACCTTCGCATTTTTCGCATACTTGTTGGCAAGATCCTGGGCTTTTTCTTGTTTAGACCACGTAGTAATGCGGTACCACACCGAAACAGTCAATTAAACCTGGTTGCGATTAATAGTTGAGAGGATAATGCCGGTTATGTCTCGGTTAGGTCTGGCATTTGCCCTCATCTGGCTCGTACTTTCGCATTTTTCGCATACTTGATGGCCAGATACAGGGCTTTTTCTGGCTTGCTTCACGTAGTAATGCGGTACCACACCGAAACAGACAATTAAACCAGGTTGCGATTAATATTTTAGAGGATAACGCCGGTTATGTCTGTGTTAGGTCTGGGGTTTGCCCTCATCAGGTTCGTACCTTCGCATTTTTCGCATACTTGTTGGCAAGATCCTGGGCTTTTTCTTGTTTAGACCACGTAGTAATGCGGTACCACACCGAAACAGTCAATTAAACCTGGTTGCGATTAATAGGTGAGAGGATAATGCCGTTTATGTCTCGGGTTAGGTCTGGCATTTGCCCTCATCTGGCTCGTACTTTCGCATTGTTCGCATACTTGTTGGCCAGATCCTGGCCTCTTTCTGGTTTGGACCACGTAGTAATGTGGTACCACACTGAAACAGTCAATTAAGCCTGGTTCCGATTAATATTTTAGAGGATAACGCTGGTTATGTCTCGGTCAGGTCTGGTAATTGCCCTCATCTGGCTCGTAGTTTCGCATTTTTCGCACACTTGTTGGCCAGATCCTGGGCTTTTTCTGATTTGGACCACGTAGTAATGCGGTACCACACCGAAACAGTCAAGTAAACCTGGTTGCGATTAATAGTTGAGAGGATAATGCCGGTTATGTCTCGGTTAGGTCTGGGATTTGCCCGCATCTGGCTCGTACTTTCGCATTTTTCGCATACTTGTTCGCCAGATCCTGGCCTTTTTCTGGTTTGGATCACGTAGTAATGTGGTACCACACCGAAACAGTCAATAAAAGCTTGTTCCGAGTTGTATTTTAGAGGATAACGCTGGTTATGACTGGGTTAGTCATGGTATTTGCAATCATCTGGCTCATACTTTCGCGTTTTTCGCATACTTGTTGGCCAGATCCTGGCCACTTTCTGGTTTGGATCCCGCACTAATGTGGGTCCGCACCGAAACAGTCAATTAAACCTGGTTGCGATTAATATTTTAGAGGATAACGCCGGTTATGTGTGGGTTAGGTCTGGTATTTGCCCTGATCTGGCTCGTACTTTCGCATTTTTCGCATACTTGTTCGCCAGATCCTGGCCTTTTTCTGGTTTGGATCACGTAGTAATGCGGTACCACACCGAAACAGTCAATTAAACCTGGCTGCGATTAATATTTTAGAGGATAACGCCGGTGTTGCCTGGGTTAGTCATGGTATTTGCAATCATCTGGATCATACTTTCGCGTTTTTCGCATACTTGTTGGCCAGATCCTGGCCTCTTTCTGGTTTGGACCACGTAGTAATGTGGTACCACACTGAAACAGTCAATTACGCCTGGTTCCGATTAATATTTTAGAGGATACCGCTGGTTACGTCTCGGTCAGGTCTGGTAATTGCCCTCATCTGGCTCGTACTTTCGCATTTTTCGCATACTTGTTGGCGAGATCCTGGCCTTTTTCTGGTTTGGATCACGTAGTATTGCTGTACCACACCGAAGCAGTCAATTAAACCTGGTTGCGTTTAATATTTTCGAGGATAACGCCGGTTATGTCTGGGTTAGGTCTGGTATTTGCCCTGATCTGGCGCGTACTTTCGCATTTTTCGCATACTTCTTGACCTCATCCTGGCCTTTTTCTGGCTTGTATCACGTAGTAATGCGGTACCACACCGAAACAGTCAATTAAACCAGGTTGCGATTAATATTCTAGAGGATAACGCCGGTTATGTCTGTGTTAGGTCTGGGGTTTGCCCTCATCAGGTTCGTACCTTCGCATATTTCGCATACTTGTTGGCCAGGTCCTGGCTTTTTCTGGTTTGGACCACGTAGTAATGTGGTACCACACTGAACCAGTCAATAAAAGCTTTTTCCGATTAGTATTTTGAGGAAGACTCTGGTTATGTCTGGGTTAATTCTGGTATTTGTAATCATCTGGCTCATACTTTCGCGTTTTTCGCATACTTGTTGGCCAGATCCTCGCCTTTTTCAGGTTTGGATCACGCAGTAATGCGGTACCACACCGAAGCAGTCAATTAAACCTGGTTGCGATTAATATTTAAGAGGATAACGCCAGTTATGTCTCGGTTAGGTCTGGCATTTGCCCTCATCTGGCTCGTACTTTCGCATTTTTCGCATACTTGTTGGCCAGATACAGGGCTCTTTCTGGCTTGTATCACATAGTAATGCGGTACCACACCGAAACAGTCAATTAAACCAGGTTGCGATTAATATTTTAGAGGATAACGCCGGTTATGTCTCGGTTAGGTCTGGGATACGCCCGCATCCGGCTCGTACTTTCGCATTTTTCGCATACTTGATGGCCAGATCCTGGCCTCTTTCTGGTTTGGATCACGCAGTAATGCGGTAACACACCGAAGCAGTCAATTAAACCTGGTTGCGATTAATATTTTAGAGGATAACGCCGGTTATGTCTGGGTTAGGTCTGGTATTTGCCCTCATCTGGCTCGTGCTTTGGCATTTTTCCCATACTTGTTGGCCAGATCCTGGCCTCTTTCTGGTATGGATCCCGCACTAATATGGTTCCACACCGAAACACTCAATTAAACCTGGTTGCGATTAATATTTTCGAGGATAACACCGGTTATGTCTCCGTTAGGTCTGGGGTTTGCCCTCATCTGGCTCGTACCTTCGCATTTTTCGCATACTTGTTGGCAAGATCCTGGGCTTTTTCTTGTTTAGACCACGTAGTAATGCGGTACCACACCGAAACAGTCAATTAAACCTGGTTGCGATTAATAGTTGAGAGGATAATGCCGGTTATGTCTCGGTTAGGTCTGGGATTTGCCCGCATCCGGCTCGTACTTTCGCATTTTTCGCGTACTTGTTCGCCAGATCCTGGCCTTTTTCTGGTTTGGATCACGTAGTAATGTGGTACCACACCGAAACAGTCAATAAAAGCTTGTTCCGATTTGTATTTTAGAGGATAACGCTGGTTATGACTGGGTTAGTCATGGTATTTGCAATCATCTGGATCATACTTTCGCGTATTTCGCATACTTGTTGGCCAGATCCTGGCCTCTTTCTGGTTTGGACCACGTAGTAATGTGGTACCACACTGAAACAGTCAATTAAGCCTGGTTCCGATTAATATTTTAGAGGATAACGCTGGTTATGTCTCGGTCAGGTCTGGTAATTGCCCTCATCTGGCTCGTACTTTCGCATTTTTCGCATACTTGTTGGCCAGATCCAGGCCTTTTTCTGGTTTGGATCACGTAGTAATGCTGTACCACACCGAAGCAGTCAATTAAACCTGGTTGCGATTAATATTTTCGAGGATAACGCCGTTTATGTCTCGGGTTAGGTCTGGCACTTGCCCTCATCTGGCTCGTACTTTCGCATTTTTCGCATACTTGATGGCCAGATACAGGGCTTTTTCTGGCTTGTATCACGTAGTAATGCGGTACCACACCGAAACAGACAATTAAACCAGGTTGCGATTAATATTTTAGAGGATAACGCCGGTTATGTCTGTGTTAGGTCTGGGGTTTGCCCTCATCAGGTTCGTACCTTCGCATTTTTCCCATACTTGTTGGCAAGATCCTGGGCTTTTTCTTGTTTAGACCACGTAGTAATGCGGTACCACACCGAAACAGTCAATTAAACCTGGTTGCGATTAATAGGTGAGAGGATAATGCCGTTTATGTCTCGGGTTAGGTCTGGCATTTGCCCTCATCTGGCTCGTACTTTCGCATTGTTCGCATACTTGTTGGCAAGATCCTGGGCTTTTTCTGGTTTGGACCACGTAGTAATGCGGTACCACACCGAAACAGTCAATTAAACCTGGTTGCGATTAATATTTAAGAGGATAACACCGGTTATGTCTCCGTTATGTCTGGGGTTTGCCCTCATCTGGCTCGTACCTTCGCATTTTTCGCATACTTGTTGGCAAGATCCTGGGCTTTTTCTTGTTTAGACCACGTAGTAATGCGGTACCACACCGAAACAGTCAATTAAACCTGGTTGCGATTAATATTTAAGAGGATAACGACAGTTATGTCTCGGTTAGGTCTGGGATTTGCCCTCATCTGGCTCGTGCTTTGGCATTTTTCGCATACTTGTTGGCCAGATCCTCGCCATTTTCTGGTTTGGATCACGCAGTAATGCGGTACCGCACCGAAACAGTCTATTAAACCTGGTTGCGATTAATATTTAAGAGGATAACGCCGGTTATGTCTCGGTTAGGTCTGGGGTTTGTCCTCATCTGGCTCGTACCTTCGCATTTTTCGCATTCTTGTTGGCCAGATCCTGGCATCTTTCTGGTTCGGATCCCGCACTAATGTGGTTCCACAGCGAAACAGTCAATTAAACCTGGTTGCGATTAATATTTTAGAGGATAACGCCGGTTATGTCTGGGTTAGGTCTGGTATTTACCCTCATCTGGCTCGTGCTTTGGCATTTTTCGCATACTTGTTGGCCAGATCCTCGCCATTTTCTGGTTTGGATCACGCAGTAATGTGTTACCACACTGAAACAGTCAATAAAAGCTTTTTCCGATTAGTATTTTAGAGGAAGACACTGGTTATGTCTTGGTTAGCACTGGGATTTGCCCTCATCTGGCTCGTACTTTCGCATTTTTCGCATTCTTGTTGGCCAGATCCTGGCCTCTTTCTGGTTTGGATCCCGCACTAATGTGGTTCCACAGCGAAACAGTCAATTAAACCTGGTTGCGATCAATATTTTAGAGGATAACGCCGGTTATGTCTGGGTTAGGTCTGGTATTTGCCCTCATCTGGCTCGTGCTTTGGCATTTTTCGCATACTTGTTGGCCAGATCCTGGGCTTTTTCTGGTTTGGACCACGTAGTAATGCGGTACCACACCGAAACAGTCAATTAAACCTGGTTGCGATTAATAGTTGAGAGGATAATGCCGGTTATGTCTCGGTTATGTCTGGGATTTGCCCGCATCTGGCTCGTACTTTCGCATTTTTCGCATTCTTGTTGGCCAGATCCTGGCCTCTTTCTGGTTTGGATCCCGCACTAATGTGGTTCCACAGCGAAACAGTCAATTAAACCTGGTTGCGATTAATATTTTAGAGGATAACGCCGGTTATGTCTGGGTTAGGTCTGGTATTTGCCCTCATCTGGCTCGTGCTTTGGCATTTTTCGCATACTTGTTAGCCAGATCCTCGCCATTTTCTGGTTTGGATCCCGCACTAATGTGGTTCCAAACCGAAACAGTCCATTAAACCTGGTTGCGATTAATATTTTCGAGGATAACGCCGGTTATGTCTCGGTTAGGTCTGGGATTTGCCCTCATCTGGCTTGTACATTCGCATTTTCCGCATACTTGTTGGCCAAATACAGGGCATTTTCTGGCTTGTATCACGTAGTAATGCGGTACCACACCGAAACAGACAATTAAACCAGGTTGCGATTAATATTTTAGAGGATAACGCCGGTTATGTCTCGGTTAGGTCTGGGATTTGCCCTCATCTGGCTTGTACATTCGCATTTTCCGCATACTTGATGGCCAGATCCTGGCCTATTTCTGGTTTGGATCACGCAGTAATGCGGTACCACACCGAAGCAGTCAATTAAACCTGGTTGCGATTAATATTTAAGAGGATAACGACGGTTATGTCACGGTTAGGTCTGGGATTTGCCCTCATCTTGCACGTACTTTCGCATTTTTCGCATTCTTGTTGGCCAGATACAGGGCTCTTTCTGGCTTGTATCACATAGTAATGCGGTACCACACCGAAACAGTCAATTAAACCACGTTGCTATTAATATTTTAGAGGATAACGCCGGTTATATCTCGGTTAGGTCTGGGATACGCCCGCATCTGGCTCGTACTTTCGCATTTTTCGCATACTTGACGGCCAGATCCTGGCCTCCTTCTGGTTTGGATCCCGCACTAATGTGGTTCCACACCAAAACAGTCAATTAAACCTGGTTGCGATTAATATTTTAGAGGATAACGCCGGTTATGTCTGGTTTAGGTCTGGTATTTGCCCTCATCTGGCTCGTGCTTTGGTATTTTTCGCATACTTGTTGGCCAGATCCTCGCCATTTTCTGGTTTGGATCACGCAGTAATGCGGTACCACACCGAAACAGTCAATTAAACCTGGTTGCGATTAATATTTAAGAGGATAACGCCGGTTATGTCTCGGTTAGGTCTGGGATTTGCCCTCATCTGGCTTGTACATTCGCATTTTCCGCATACTTGTTGGCCAGATACAGGGCTTTTTCTGGCTTGTATCACGTAGTAATGCGGTACCACACCGAAACAGACAATTAAACCTGGTTGCGATTAATAGTTGAGAGGATAATGCCGGTTATGTCTCGGTTATGTCTGGGATTTGCCCGCATCTGGCTCGTACTTTCGCATTTTTCGCATTCTTGTTGGCCAGATCCTGAGCATTTTCTGGCTTGCATCACGTAGTAATGCGGTACCACATCGAAACAGTCAATTAAACCTGGTTGCGATTAATATTTTCGAGGATAACGCCGGTTATATCTCGGTTAGGTCTGGGATTTGCCCTCATCTGGCTCGTACTTTCGCATTTTTCTTATACTTGTTGGCCAGGTCCTGGCTTTTTTCTGACTTGGACCACGTAGTAATGTGGTACCACACTGAAACAGTCAATTAAACCAGGTTGCGATTAATATTTTAGAGGATAACGCCGGTTATGTCTGTGTTAGGTCTGGGGTTCGCCCACATCAGGTTCGTACCTTCGCATTTTTCGCATACTTGTTGGCCAGGTCCTGGCTTGTTTCTGGTTTGGACCACGTAGTAATGGGGTACCACACTGAAACAGTCAATAAAAGCTTGTTCCGATTAGTATTTTAGAGGAAGACTCTGGTTATGTCTGGGTTTATTCTGGTATTTGCAATCATCTGGCTCATACTTTCGCGTTTTTCGCATACTTGTTGGCCAGATCCTCGCCTTTTTCAGGTTTGGATCACGCAGTAATGCGGTACCACACCGCAACAGTCAATTAAACCAGGTTGCGATTAATATTTTAGAGGATAACGCCGGTTATGTCTCGGTTAGGTCTGGGATACGCCCGCATCCGGCTCGTACTTTCTCATTTTTCGCATACTTGATGGCCAGATCCTGGCCTATTTCTGGTTTGGATCACGCAGTAATGCGGTACCACACCGAAGCAGTCAATTAAACCTGGTTGCGATTAATATTTAAGAGGATAACGACGGTTATGTCACGGTTAGATCTGGGATTTGCCCTCATCTTGCACGTACTTCCGCATTTTTCGCATTCTTGTTGGCCAGATACAGGGCTCTTTCTGGCTTGTATCACATAGTAATGCGGTACCACACCGAAACAGTCAATTAAACCACGTTGCGATTAATATTTTAGAGGATAACGCCGGTTATGTCTCGGTTAGGTCTGGGATACGCCCGCATCTGGCTCGTACTTTCGCATTTTTCGCATACTTGACGGCCAGATCCTGGCCTCCTTCTGGTTTGGATCCCGCACTAATGTGGTTCCACACCAAAACAGTCAATTAAACCTGGTTGCGATTAATATTTTAGAGGATAACGCCGGTTATGTCTGGTTCAGGTCTGGTATTTGCCCTCATCTGGCTCGTGCTTTGGCATTTTTCGCATACTTGTTGGCCAGATCCTCGCCATTTTCTGGTTTGGATCACGCAGTAATGCAGTACCACACCGAAACAGCCAATTAAACCTGGTTGCGATTAATATTTAAGAGGATAACGCCGGTTATGTCTCGGTTAGGTCTGGGGTTTGTCCTCATCTGGCTCGTACCTTCGCATTTTTCGCATTCTTGTTGGCCAGATCCTGGCCTCTTTCTGGTTTGGATCCCGCACTAATGTGGTTCCACAGCGAAACAGTCAATTAAACCTGGTTGCGATTAATATTTTAGAGGCTAACGCCGGTTATGTCTGGGTTAGGTCTGGTATTTACCCTCATCTGGCTCGTGCTTTGGCATTTTTCGCATACTTGTTGGCCAGATCCTCGCCATTTTCAGGTTTGGATCACGCAGTAATGTGTTACCACACTGAAACAGTCAATAAAAGCTTTTTCCGATTAGTATTTTAGAGGAAGACACTGGTTATGTCTTGGTTAGCACTGGGATTTGCCCTCATCTGGCTCGTACTTTCGCATTTTTCGCATTCTTGTTGGCCAGATCCTGGCCTCTTTCTGGTTTGGATCCCGCACTAATGTGGTTCCACAGCGAAACAGTCAATTAAACCTGCTTGCGATTATTATTTTAGAGGATAACGCCGGTTATGTCTGGGTTAGGTCTGGTATTTGCCCTCATCTGGCTCGTGCTTTGGCATTTTTCGCATACTTGTTGACCAGATCCTGGGCTTTTTCTGGTTTGGACCACGTAGTAATGCGGTACCACACCGAAACAGTCAATTAAACCTGGTTGCGATTAATAGTTGAGAGGATAATGCCGGCTATGTCTCGGTTAGGTCTGGGATTTGCCCGCATCTGGCTCGTACTTTCGCATTTTTCGCATTCATGTTGGCCAGATCCTGGCCTCTTTCTGGTTTGGATCCCGCACTAATGTGGTTCCACAGCGAAACAGTCAATTAAACCTGGTTGCAATTAATATTTTAGAGGATAACGCCGGTTATGTCTGGGTTAGGTCTGGCATTTGCCCTCATCTGGCTCGTGCTTTGGCATTTTTCGCATACTTGTTAGCCAGATCCTCGCCATTTTCTGGTTTGGATCCCGCACTAATGTGGTTCCAAACCGAAACAGTCCATTAAACCTGGTTGCGATTAATATTTTCGAGGATAACGCCGGTTATGTCTCGGTTAGGTCTGGGATTTGCCCTCATCTGGCTTGTACATTCGCATTTTTCGCATACTTGTTGGCCAGGTCCTGGCTTTTTTCTGGTTTGGACCACGTAGTAATGTGGTGCCACACTGAAACAGTCAATAAAAGCTTGTTCCGATTAGTATTTTAGAGGAAGACTCTGGTTATGTCTGGGTTAGTTCTGGTATTTGCAATCATCTGGCTCATACTTTCGCGTTTTTCGCATACTTGTTGGCCAGATCCTCGCCTTTTTCAGGTTTGGATCACGCAGTAATGCGGTACCACACCGAAGTAGTCAATTAAACCTGGTTGCGATTAATATTTAAGAGGATAACGCCAGTTATGTCTCGGTTAGGTCTGGGGTTTGCCCTCATCTGGCTCGTACCTTCGGATTTTTCGCATACTTGTTTTCCAGATCCTGGGCTTTTTCTGGTTTGGACCACGTAGTAATGCGGTACCACACCGAAACAGTCAATTAAACCTGGTTGCGATTAATAGTTGAGAGGATAATGCCGGTTATGTCTCGGTTAGGTCTGGGATTTGCCCTCATCTTGCTCGTACTTTCGCATTTTTCGCATTCTTGTTGGCCAGATACAGGGCTCTTTCTGGCTTGTATCACATAGTAATGCGGTACCACACCGAAACAGTCAATTAAACGAGGTTGCGATTAATATTTTAGAGGATAACGCCGGTTATGTCTCGGTTAGGTCTGTGATACGCCCGCATCCGGCTCGTACTTTCGCATTTTTCGCATACTTGATGGCCAGATCCTGGCCTCTTTCTGGTTTGGACCACGCAGTAATGCTGTACCACACCGTAGCAGTCAATAAAACCTGGTTGCGATTAATATTTAAGAGGATAACGCCAGTTATGTCTCGGTTAGGTCTGGGATTTGCCCTCATCTTGCTCGTACTTTCGCATTTTTCGCATTCTTGTTGGCCAGATCATGGCCTCTTTCTGGTTTGGATCCCGCACAAATGTGGTTCCACACCGAAACAGTCAATTAAACCTGGTTACGATTAATATTTAAGAGGATAACGCCAGTTATGTCTCGGTTAGGTCTGGGATTTGCCCTCATCTGGCTCGTACTTTCGCATTTTTCGCATACTTGTTGGCCAGATACGCGGCTCCTTCTGGTTTGGATCACGCAGTAATGCGGTACCACACCGAAGCAGTCAATTAAACCTGGTTGCGATTAATATTTAAGAGGATAACGCCAGTTATGTCTCGGTTAGGTCTGGGATTTGCCCTCATCTGGCTCGTGCTTTGGTATTTTTCGCATACTTGTTGGCCAGATCCTCGCCATTTTCTGGTTTGGATCACGCAGTAATGCGGTACCACACCGAAACAGTCAATTAAACCTGGTTGCGATTAATATTTAAGAGGATAACGCCGGTTATGTCTCGGTTAGGTCTGGGATTTGCCCTCATCTGGCTTGTACATTCGCATTTTCCGCATACTCGTTGGCCAGATACAGGGCTTTTTCTGGCTTGTATCACGTAGTAATGCGGTACCACACCGAAACAGACAATTAAACCTGGTTGCGATTAATAGTTGAGAGGATAATGCCGGTTATGTCTCGGTTATGTCTGGGATTTGCCCGCATCTGGCTCGTACTTTCGCATTTTTCGCATTCTTGTTGGCCAGATCCTGGCCTCTTTCTGGTTTGGATCCCGCACTAATGTGGTTCCACAGCGAAACAGTCAATTAAACCTGGTTGCGATTAATATTTTAGAGGATAACGCCGGTTATGTCTGGGTTAGGTCTGGTATTTGCCCTCATCTGGCTCGTGCTTTGGCATTTTTCGCAAACTTGTTAGCCAGATCCTCGCCATTTTCTGGTTTGGATCCCGCACTAATGTGGTTCCAAACCGAAACAGTCCATTAAACCTGGTTGCGATTAATATTTTCGAGGATAACGCCGGTTATGTCTCGGTTAGGTCTGGGATTTGCCCTCATCTGGCTTGTACATTCGCATTTTCCGCATACTTGTTGGCCAGATACAGGGCTTTTTCTGGCTTGTATCACGTAGTAATGCGGTACCACACCGAAACAGACAATTAAACCAGGTTGCGATTAATATTTTAGAGGATAACGCCGGTTATGTCTGTGTTAGGTCTGGGGTACGCCCACATCAGGTTCGTACCTTCGCATTTTTCGCATACTTGTTGGCCAGGTCCTGGCTTGTTTCTGGTTTGGACCACGTAGTAATGGGGTACCACACTGAAACAGTCAATAAAAGCTTGTTCCGATTAGTATTTTAGAGGAAGACTCTGGTTATGTCTGGGTTTATTCTGGTATTTGCAATCATCTGGCTCATACTTTCGCGTTTTTCGCATACTTGTTGGCCAGATCCTCGCCTTTTTCAGGTTTGGATCACGCAGTAATGCGGTACCACACCGCAACAGTCAATTAAACCAGGTTGCGATTAATATTTTAGAGGATAACGCCGGTTATGTCTCGGTTAGGTCTGGGATACGCCCGCATCCGGCTCGTACTTTCTCATTTTTCGCATACTTGATGGCCAGATCCTGGCCTATTTCTGGTTTGGATCACGCAGTAATGCGGTACCACACCGAAGCAGTCAATTAAACCTGGTTGCGATTAATATTTAAGAGGATAACGACGGTTATGTCACGGTTAGATCTGGGATTTGCCCTCATCTTGCACGTACTTTCGCATTTTTCGCATTCTTGTTGGCCAGATACAGGGCTCTTTCTGGCTTGTATCACATAGTAATGCGGTACCACACCGAAACAGTCAATTAAACCACGTTGCGATTAATATTTTAGAGGATAACGCCGGTTATGTCTCGGTTAGGTCTGGGATACGCCCGCATCTGGCTCGTACTTTCGCATTTTTCGCATACTTGACGGCCAGATCCTGGCCTCCTTCTGGTTTGGATCCCGCACTAATGTGGTTCCACACCAAAACAGTCAATTAAACCTGGTTGCGATTAATATTTTAGAGGATAACGCCGGTTATGTCTGGTTCAGGTCTGGTATTTGCCCTCATCTGGCTCGTGCTTTGGCATTTTTCGCATACTTGTTGGCCAGATCCTCGCCATTTTCTGGTTTGGATCACGCAGTAATGCAGTACCACACCGAAACAGTCAATTAAACCTGGTTGCGATTAATATTTAAGAGGATAACGCCGGTTATGTCTCGGTTAGGTCTGGGGTTTGTCCTCACCTGGCTCGTACCTTCGCATTTTTCGCATTCTTGTTGGCCAGATCCTGGCCTCTTTCTGGTTTGGATCCCGCACTAATGTGGTTCCACAGCGAAACAGTCAATTAAACCTGGTTGCGATTAATATTTTAGAGGCTAACGCCGGTTATGTCTGGGTTAGGTCTGGTATTTACCCTCATCTGGCTCGTGCTTTGGCATTTTTCGCATACTTGTTGGCCACATCCTCGCCATTTTCAGGTTTGGATCACGCAGTAATGTGTTACCACACTGAAACAGTCAATAAAAGCTTTTTCCGATTAGTATTTTAGAGGAAGACACTGGTTATGTCTTGGTTAGCACTGGGATTTGCCCTCATCTGGCTCGTACTTTCGCATTTTTCGCATTCTTGTTGGCCAGATCCTGGCCTCTTTCTGGTTTGGATCCCGCACTAATGTGGTTCCACAGCGAAACAGTCAATTAAACCTGCTTGCGATTAATATTTTAGAGGATAACGCCGGTTATGTCTGGGTTAGGTCTGGTATTTGCCCTCATCTGGCTCGTGCTTTGGCATTTTTCGCATACTTGTTGACCAGATCCTGGGCTTTTTCTGGTTTGGACCACGTAGTAATGCGGTACCACACCGAAACAGTCAATTAAACCTGGTTGCGATTAATAGTTGAGAGGATAATGCCGGTTATGTCTCGGTTAGGTCTGGGATTTGCCCTCATCTTGCTCGTACTTTCGCATTTTTCGCATTCTTGTTGGCCAGATACAGGGCTCTTTCTGGCTTGTATCACATAGTAATGCGGTACCACACCGAAACAGTCAATTAAACGAGGTTGCGATTAATATTTTAGAGGATAACGCCGGTTATGTCTCGGTTAGGTCTGTGATACGCCCGCATCCGGCTCGTACTTTCGCATTTTTCGCATACTTGATGGCCAGATCCTGGCCTCTTTCTGGTTTGGACCACGCAGTAATGCTGTACCACACCGTAGCAGTCAATAAAACCTGGTTGCGATTAATATTTAAGAGGATAACGCCAGTTATGTCTCGGTTAGGTCTGGGATTTGCCCTCATCTTGCTCGTACTTTCGCATTTTTCGCATTCTTGTTGGCCAGATCATGGCCTCTTTCTGGTTTGGATCCCGCACAAATGTGGTTCCACACCGAAACAGTCAATTAAACCTGGTTGCGATTAATATTTAAGAGGATAACGCCAGTTATGTCTCGGTTAGGTCTGGGATTTGCCCTCATCTGGCTTGTACATTCGCATTTTCCGCATACTTGTTGGCCAGATACAGGGCTTTTTCTGGCTTGTATCACGTAGTAATGCGGTACCACACCGAAACAGACAATTAAACCTGGTTGCGATTAATAGTTGAGAGGATAATGCCGGTTATGTCTCGGTTATGTCTGGGATTTGCCCGCATCTGGCTCGTGCTTTGGTATTTTTCGCATACTTGTTGGCCAGATCCTCGCCATTTTCTGGTTTGGATCACGCAGTAATGCGGTACCACACCGAAACAGTCAATTAAACCTGGTTGCGATTAATATTTAAGAGGATAACGCCGGTTATGTCTCGGTTAGGTCTGGGATTTGCCCTCATCTGGCTTGTACATTCGCATTTTCCGCATACTTGTTGGCCAGATACAGGGCTTTTTCTGGCTTGTATCACGTAGTAATGCGGTACCACACCGAAACAGACAATTAAACCTGGTTGCGATTAATAGTTGAGAGGATAATGCCGGTTATGTCTCGGTTATGTCTGGGATTTGCCCGCATCTGGCTCGTACTTTCGCATTTTTCGCATTCTTGTTGGCCAGATCCTGGCCTCTTTCTGGTTTGGATCCCGCACTAATGTGGTTCCACAGCGAAACAGTCAATTAAACCTGGTTGCGATTAATATTTTAGAGGATAACGCCGGTTATGTCTGGGTTAGGTCTGGTATTTGCCCTCATCTGGCTCGAGCTTTGGCATTTTTCGCAAACTTGTTAGCCAGATCCTCGCCATTTTCTGGTTTGGATCCCGCACTAATGTGGTTCCAAACCGAAACAGTCCATTAAACCTGGTTGCGATTAATATTTTCGAGGATAACGCCGGTTATGTCTCGGTTAGGTCTGGGATTTGCCCTCATCTGGCTTGTACATTCGCATTTTCCGCATACTTGTTGGCCAGATACAGGGCTTTTTCTGGCTTGTATCACGTAGTAATGCGGTACCACACCGAAACAGACAATTAAACCAGGTTGCGATTAATATTTTAGAGGATAACGCCGGTTATGTCTGTGTTAGGTCTGGGGTTCGCCCACATCAGGTTCGTACCTTCGCATTTTTCGCATACTTGTTGGCCAGGTCCTGGCTTGTTTCTGGTTTGGACCACGTAGTAATGGGGTACCACACTGAAACAGTCAATAAAAGCTTGTTCCGATTAGTATTTTAGAGGAAGACTCTGGTTATGTCTGGGTTTATTCTGGTATTTGCAATCATCTGGCTCATACTTTCGCGTTTTTCGCATACTTGTTGGCCAGATCCTCGCCTTTTTCAGGTTTGGATCACGCAGTAATGCGGTACCACACCGCAACAGTCAATTAAACCAGGTTGCGATTAATATTTTAGAGGATAACGCCGGTTATGTCTCGGTTAGGTCTGGGATACGCCCGCATCCGGCTCGTACTTTCTCATTTTTCGCATACTTGATGGCCAGATCCTGGCCTATTTCTGGTTTGGATCACGCAGTAATGCGGTACCACACCGAAGCAGTCAATTAAACCTGGTTGCGATTAATATTTAAGAGGATAACGACGGTTATGTCACGGTTAGATCTGGGATTTGCCCTCATCTTGCACGTACTTTCGCATTTTTCGCATTCTTGTTGGCCAGATACAGGGCTCTTTCTGGCTTGTATCACATAGTAATGCGGTACCACACCGAAACAGTCAATTAAACCACGTTGCGATTAATATTTTAGAGGATAACGCCGGTTATGTCTCGGTTAGGTCTGGGATACGCCCGCATCTGGCTCGTACTTTCGCATTTTTCGCATACTTGACGGCCAGATCCTGGCCTCCTTCTGGTTTGGATCCCGCACTAATGTGGTTCCACACCAAAACAGTCAATTAAACTTGGTTGCGATTAATATTTTAGAGGATAACGCCGGTTATGTCTGGTTCAGGTCTGGTATTTGCCCTCATCTGGCTCGTGCTTTGGCATTTTTCGCATACTTGTTGGCCAGATCCTCGCCATTTTCTGGTTTGGATCACGCAGTAATGCAGTACCACACCGAAACAGTCAATTAAACCTGGTTGCGATTAATATTTAAGAGGATAACGCCGGTTATGTCTCGGTTAGGTCTGGGGTTTGTCCTCATCTGGCTCGTACCTTCGCATTTTTCGCATTCTTGTTGGCCAGATCCTGGCCTCTTTCTGGTTTGGATCCCGCAATAATGTGGTTCCACAGCGAAACAGTCAATTAAACCTGGTTGCGATTAATATTTTAGAGGCTAACGCCGGTTATGTCTGGGTTAGGTCTGGTATTTACCCTCATCTGGCTCGTGCTTTGGCATTTTTCGCATACTTGTTGGCCAGATCCTCGCCATTTTCAGGTTTGGATCACGCAGTAATGTGTTACCACACTGAAACAGTCAATAAAAGCTTTTTCCGATTAGTATTTTAGAGGAAGACACTGGTTATGTCTTGGTTAGCACTGGGATTTGCCCTCATCTGGCTCGTACTTTCGCATTTTTCGCATTCTTGTTGGCCAGATCCTGGCCTCTTTCTGGTTTGGATCCCGCACTAATGTGGTTCCACAGCGAAACAGTCAATTAAACCTGCTTGCGATTAATATTTTAGAGGATAACGCCGGTTATGTCTGGGTTAGGTCTGGTATTTGCCCTCATCTGGCTCGTGCTTTGGCATTTTTCGCATACTTGTTGACCAGATCCTGGGCTTTTTCTGGTTTGGACCACGTAGTAATGCGGTACCACACCGAAACAGTCAATTAAACCTGGTTGCGATTAATAGTTGAGAGGATAATGCCGGTTATGTCTCGGTTAGGTCTGGGATTTGCCCGCATCTGGCTCGTACTTTCGCATTTTTCGCATTCATGTTGGCCAGATCCTGGCCTCTTTCTGGTTTGGATCCCGCACTAATGTGGTTCCACAGCGAAACAGTCAATTAAACCTGGTTGCAATTAATATTTTAGAGGATAACGCCGGTTATGTCTGGGTTAGGTCTGGCATTTGCCCTCATCTGGCTCGTGCATTGGCATTTTTCGCATACTTGTTAGCCAGATCCTCGCCATTTTCTGGTTTGGATCCCGCACTAATGTGGTTCCAAACCGAAACAGTCCATTAAACCTGGTTGCGATTAATATTTTCGAGGATAACGCCGGTTATGTCTCGGTTAGGTCTGGGATTTGCCCTCATCTGGCTTGTACATTCGCATTTTTCGCATACTTGTTGGCCAGGTCCTGGCTTTTTTCTGGTTTGGACCACGTAGTAATGTGGTACCACACCGAAACAGCCAATTAAGCCTGGTTGCGATTAATATTTTGGTGGATAACGCCGGTTATGTCTTGGTTAGCACTGGGATTTGCCCTCATCTGGCTCGTACTTTCGCATTTTTCGCATACTTGTTGGCCAGTTCCTGGCCTTTTTCTGGTTTGGATCACGTAGTAATGTGGTACCACACCGAAACAGCCAATAAAAGCTTGTTCCGATTAGTATTTAAGAGGATAACGCCGGTTATGTCTTGGTTAGGTCTGGGATTTGACCCCATCTGGCTCGTACTTTCGCATTTTTCGCTTACATGTTGGCCAGATCCTGGCCTTTTTCTGGTTTGGATCACGTAGTAATGCGGTACCACACCGAAACAGTCAATTAAACCTGGTTGCGATTAATATTTCAGAGGATAACGACGGTTATGTCACGGTTAGATCTGGGATTTGCCCTCATCTTGCACGTACTTTCGCATTTTTCGCATTCTTGTTGGCCAGATACAGGGCTCTTTCTGGCTTGTATCACATAGTAATGCGGTACCACACCGAAACAGTCAATTAAACCTGGTTGCGATTAATATTTTAGAGGATAACGCCGGTTATGTCTTGGTTAGCACTGGGATTTGCCCTCATCTGGCTCGTACTTTCGCATTTTTCGCATACTTGTTGGCCAGATCCTGGCCTCTTTCTGGTTTGGATCCCGCACTAATGTGGTTCCACACCGAAACAGTCAATTAAACCTGGTTGCGATTAATATTTTAGAGGATAACGCCGGTTATGTCTGGGTTAGTCATTGTATTTGCTATCATCTGGATCATAATTTCGCGTTTTTCGCATACTTGTTGGCCAGATCCTGGCCCCTTTCTGGTTTGGATCACATAGTAATGCGGTACCACACCGAAACAGCCAATTAAGCCTGGTTGCGATTAATAGTTGAGAGGATAATGCCGGTTATGTCTCGGTTAGGTCTGGGATTTGCCCGCATCTGGCTCGTACTTTCGCATTTTTCGCATTCATGTTGGCCAGATCCTGGCCTCTTTCTGGTTTGGATCCCGCACTAATGTGGTTCCACAGCGAAACAGTCAATTAAACCTGGTTGCAATTAATATTTTAGAGGATAACGCCGGTTATGTCTGGGTTAGGTCTGGCATTTGCCCTCATCTGGCTCGTGCTTTGGCATTTTTCGCATACTTGTTAGCCAGATCCTCGCCATTTTCTGGTTTGGATCCCGCACTAATGTGGTTCCAAACCGAAACAGTCCATTAAACCTGGTTGCGATTAATATTTTCGAGGATAACGCCGGTTATGTCTCGGTTAGGTCTGGGATTTGCCCTCATCTGGCTTGTACATTCGCATTTTTCGCATACTTGTTGGCCAGGTCCTGGCTTTTTTCTGGTTTGGACCACGTAGTAATGTGGTGCCACACTGAAACAGTCTATAAAAGCTTGTTCCGATTAGTATTTTAGAGGAAGACTCTGGTTATGTCTGGGTTAGTTCTGGTATTTGCAATCATCTGGCTCATACTTTCGCGTTTTTCGCATACTTGTTGGCCAGATCCTCGCCTTTTTCAGGTTTGGATCACGCAGTAATGCGGTACCACACCGAAGTAGTCAATTAAACCTGGTTGCGATTAATATTTAAGAGGATAACGCCAGTTATGTCTCGGTTAGGTCTGGGGTTTGCCCTCATCTGGCTCGTACCTTCGGATTTTTCGCATACTTGTTTTCCAGATCCTGGGCTTTTTCTGGTTTGGACCACGTAGTAATGCGGTACCACACCGAAACAGTCAATAAAACCTGGTTGCGATTAATATTTAAGAGGATAACGCCAGTTATGTCTCGGTTAGGTCTGGGATTTGCCCTCATCTTGCTCGTACTTTCGCATTTTTCGCATTCTTGTTGGCCAGATCATGGCCTCTTTCTGGTTTGGATCCCGCACAAATGTGGTTCCACACCGAAACAGTCAATTAAACCTGGTTGCGATTAATATTTAAGAGGATAACGCCAGTTATGTCTCGGTTAGGTCTGGGATTTGCCCTCATCTGGCTCGTACTTTCGCATTTTTCGCATACTTGTTGGCCAGATACACGGCTCCTTCTGGTTTGGATCACGCAGTAATGCGGTACCACACCGAAGCAGTCAATTAAACCTGGTTGCGATTAATATTTAAGAGGATAACGCCAGTTATGTCTCGGTTAGGTCTGGGATTTGCCCTCATCTTGCTCGTACTTTCGCATTTCTCGCATTCTTGTTGGCCAGATACAGGGCTCTTTCTGGCTTGTATCACATAGTAATGTGGTACCACACCGAAACAGTCAATTAAACCTGGTTGCGATTAATATTTTAGAGAATAACGCCGGTTATGTCTCGGTTAGTTCTGGGATACGCCAGCATCTGGCTCGTACTTTCGCATTTTTCGCATACTTGATGGCCAGATCCTGGCCTCTTTCTGGTTTGGATCCCGCACTAATGTGGTTCCACAGCGAAACAGTCAATTAAACCTGGTTGCGATTAATATTTTAGAGGATAACGCCGGTTATGTCTGGGTTAGTCATTGTATTTGCTATCATCTGGATCATAATTTCGCGTTTTTCGCATACTTGTTGGCCAGATCCTGGCCTCTTTCTGGTTTGGATCACATAGTAATGCGGTACCACACCGAAACAGCCAATTAAGCCTGGTTGCGATTAATATTTTGGTGGATAACGCCGGTTATATCTTGGTTAGCACTGGGATTTGCCCTCATCTGGCTCGTACTTTCGCATTTTTCGCATACTTGTTGGCCAGTTCCTGGCCTTTTTCTGGTTTGGATCACGTAGTAATGTGGTACCACACCGAAACAGACAATAAAAGCTTGTTCCGATTAGTATTTAAGAGGATAACGCCGGTTATGTCTTGGTTAGGTCTGGGATTTGACCCCATCTGTCTCGTACTTTCGCATTTTTCGCTTACATGTTGGCCAGATCCTGGCCTTTTTCTGGTTTGGATCACGTAGTAATGCGGTACCACACCGAAACAGTCAATTAAACCTGGTTGCGATTAATATTTTGGTGGATAACGCCGGTTATGTCTTGGTTAGCACTGGGATTTGCCCTCATCTGGCTCGTACTTTCGCATTTTTCGCATACTTGTTGGCCAGTTCCTGGCCTTTTTCTGGTTTGGATCACGTAGTAATGTGGTACCACACCGAAACAGACAATAAAAGCTTGTTGCGATTAGTATTTAAGAGGATAACGCCGGTTATGTCTTGGTTAGCACTGGGATTTGGCTTCATCTGGCTCGGTACTTTCGCATTTTTCTTATAATTCTTGGGCAGGTACTGGCTTTTTTCTGGTTTGGACCACGTAGTAATGTGGTACCACACCGAAACAGCCAATAAAAGCTTGTTCCGATTAGTATTTAAGAGGATAACGCCGGTTATGTCTCGGTTAGGTCTGGGATTTGCCCTCATCTGGCTCGTACTTTCGCATTTTTCGCTTACTTGTTGGCCAGATCCTGGCCTTTTTCTGGTTTGGATCACGAAGTAATGTGGTACCACACCGAAACAGCCAATTAAGCCTGGTTGCGATTAATATTTTGGTGGATAACGCCGGTTATGTCTTGGTTAGCACTGGGATTTGCCCTCATCTGGCTCGTACTTTTTTTTTTTTTTTTTTTTTTTTTTTTTGTCGTGGGGAAAATCTTCGAAAGACTCCCTCCCACCTCCTTGGGGAGAGGTGGGAGGGGTGTGTGGGATTCCCCGCGCCCGTACAACGACAGGCGCGGGACCTACCCACTAAAAACCCCACGGTGACCCTTCGGCACGCTTTGGGAGGATACCGGGAATCGCTCGAAGCATTCTTCCGGTATCCTCCCCGTGCCCGCTCTTTCGCGCCCATCCCCCGAGGGGACAATCGGTCCCCCCAGTAGACACACTGCCTCATAGCGGCGGGACGGGGCCACTCCATCCCGCCGCTATCCGTCCCGGGGCCGCGTTTAGTGGCGGCTGCGAGCCCCAACTCGCAACCGCCCGCGACCCCGATTCCACCCCTCGGCGGCCGGGCGTTCATGACCGCACCAGACCGCCGAGGGTGCCTCCCCTTGCGTCGCACCGGTAGGGGGAGGCAGTCCTACCCCCAACCGGTCCGACCCGGCGCCGCCTGGCGGGAGGAGGGTCTCCTCAGGACCCCCCTCCCAGCCTAGGTCATCCGCCACGCCGAGGCGGCCGCCCGCGACGCCTCGCGACCGGGCGACGACCTCGGGCCACCGCACGAGAGCGCGCTTCAGCACGCCGCTGAAGCTCGCGCTCCCTCCCCGCGGCCTCCTTCTGCAACATTACGTTCTCGCAGAAGGAGGCCACGGCCCTCCACTTCTCCTCGCTGCCGAGCATGGCGCGCACCACGCCCGGCAGCGAGACATCCCGCCCGACGACGCCGACCAGGACACGGCGCTCCCCATCCCACGCGGGGCATACCTCCAGGGTATGATCCGCCGTGTCCTGCTCAGCGTCGCAGTGGCAGCAACGCGCCGTCGGCTCCTTCCCTATCCGGCACAGGTATCTTCCGAAGCTGCCATGCCCGGAAAATACCTGTGCCAGCCGGTAGGTGAGGCTGCCATGGCCTCTGTCCAGCCACTCCTTCAGGAGTGGCCGAACAGCCCCGACAGTCCGGTGCCCCGCGGTTGGCAGAGCCAGCCGCTCCTGCCACGCGAGCAACACGGACTGCCGGGCCTGGCGCTTCAAATCGCCCCAAGCAGGTTCCTGCCCGCCCGGGACCGCCCCCACCCCCGCGCGACGGTCGACGCGGTGCCGGTACATCACCGCGTGCGACCGCGCGAGCAGGTCCATGGGCGGCATCCCCGCTAGAACCGTCGCCGCCTCATGTGACATGGTCCGATACCCGCGGACGACCCTGAGCGCCATGCGCCTTTGCACCCGACGCAGCATAGTCATGCTGCGCCGGGAGGCAGCCAGGTCGTCCGCCCAGACGGGGGCCCCGTATAGGGCCACCGACTGGACCATTGCCACATAGAGGCGACGAACTCGGCCCGCCGGGCCCCCCAGGTTGGGCAGGATCCGGCCCAGAGCCGCAACCATCCTTTCCAACCGGGGGACCAGGCAGCGGAAATGCTTCTCGAAACGCCAGTGGCTATCGAGGATCAGCCCCAGATACCTGATCTGGGGCTTCACCTCGATGTCAGCCCCACCCACCCGAATCAGAGGGGGTGGCGGATCCTGCCGAGGTGAATGAAACGCAATCACCTCGGTCTTATGGACCGCCACCGTCATCCCCATCCCCCTGATCCGGTCGACGACGCGTTGCGACCCCTCCTCCGCGCGACGCATGGCCCTCCCCCAGTGCGCCCCGACGGCCAGCACCAGTGTGTCATCCGCATAACACACCGTGCTGACGCCGTCGGGGAGATCTGGCTCGTACTTTCGCATTTTTCGCATACTTGTTGGCCAGTTCCTGGCCTTTTTCTGGTTTGGATCACGTAGTAATGTGGTACCACACCGAAACAGCCAATAAAAGCTTGTTCCGATTAGTATTTAAGAGGATAACGCCGGTTATGTCTTGGTTAGGTCTGGGATTTGACCCCATCTGGCTCGTACTTTCGCATTTTTCGCTTACATGTTGGCCAGATCCTGGCCTTTTTCTGGTTTGGATCACGTAGTAATGCGGTACCACACCGAAACAGTCAATTAAACCTGGTTGCGATTAATATTTCAGAGGATAACGACGGTTATGTCACGGTTAGATCTGGGATTTGCCCTCATCTTGCACGTACTTTCGCATTTTTCGCATTCTTGTTGGCCAGATACAGGGCTCTTTCTGGCTTGTATCACATAGTAATGCGGTACCACACCGAAACAGTCAATTAAACCTGGTTGCGATTAATATTTTAGAGGATAACGCCGGTTATGTCTTGGTTAGCACTGGGATTTGCCCTCATCTGGCTCGTACTTTCGCATTTTTCGCATACTTGTTGGCCAGATCCTGGCCTCTTTCTGGTTTGGATCCCGCACTAATGTGGTTCCACACCGAAACAGTCAATTAAACCTGGTTGCGATTAATATTTTAGAGGATAACGCCGGTTATGTCTGGGTTAGTCATTGTATTTGCTATCATCTGGATCATAATTTCGCGTTATTCGCATACTTGTTGGCCAGATACACGGCTCCTTCTGGTTTGGATCACGTAGTAATGCGGTACCACACCGAAACAGTCAATTAAACCTGGTTGCGATTAATATTTCAGAGGATAACGACGGTTATGTCACGGTTAGATCTGGGATTTGCCCTCATCTTGCACGTACTTTCGCATTTTTCGCATTCTTGTTGGCCAGATACAGGGCTCTTTCTGGCTTGTATCACATAGTAATGCGGTACCACACCGAAACAGTCAATTAAACCTGGTTGCGATTAATATTTTAGAGGATAACGCCGGTTATGTCTTGGTTAGCACTGGGATTTGCCCTCATCTGGCTCGTACTTTCGCATTTTTCGCATACTTGTTGGCCAGATCCTGGCCTCTTTCTGGTTTGGATCCCGCACTAATGTGGTTCCACACCGAAACAGTCAATTAAACCTGGTTGCGATTAATATTTTAGAGGATAACGCCGGTTATGTCTGGGTTAGTCATTGTATTTGCTATCATCTGGATCATAATTTCGCGTTTTTCGCATACTTGTTGGCCAGATCCTGGCCCCTTTCTGGTTTGGATCACATAGTAATGCGGTACCACACCGAAACAGCCAATTAAGCCTGGTTGCGATTAATATTTTGGTGGATAACGCCGGTTATGTCTTGGTTAGCACTGGGATTTGCCCTCATCTGGCTCGTACTTTCGCATTTTTCGCATACTTGTTGGCCAGTTCCTGGCCTTTTTCTGGTTTGGATCACGTAGTAATGTGGTACCACACCGAAACAGCCAATAAAAGCTTGTTCCGATTAGTATTTAAGAGGATAACGCCGGTTATGTCTCGGTTAGGTCTGGGATTAGCCCTCATCAGGCTCGTACTTTCGCATTTTTCGCTTACTTGTTGGCCAGATCCTGGCCTTTTTCTGGTTTGGATCACGTAGTAATGTGGTACCACACCGAAACAGCCAATAAAAGCTTGTTCCGATTAGAATTTAAGAGGATAACGCCGGTTATGTCTTGGTTAGGTCTGGGATTTGACCCCATCTGGCTCGTACTTTCGCATTTTTCGCTTACATGTTGGCCAGATCCTGGCCTTTTTCTGGTTTGGATCACGTAGTAATGCGGTACCACACCGAAACAGTCAATTAAACCTGGTTGCGATTAATATTTTGGTGGATAACGCCGGTTATGTCTTGGTTAGCACTGGGATTTGACCTCATCTGGCTCGTACTTTCGCATTTTTCGCATTCTTGTTGGCCAGTTCCTGGCCTTTTTCTGGTTTGGATCACGTAGTAATGTGGTACCACACCGAAACAGCCAATCAAAGCTTGTACCGATTAGTATTTAAGAGGATAACGCCGGTTATGTCTTGGTTAGCACTGGGATTTGCCTTCATCTGGCTCGGTACTTTCGCATTTTTCTTATAATTGTTGGGCAGGTCCTGGCTTTTTTCAGGTTTGGACCACGTCGTAATGTGGAACCACACTGAAACAGTCAATAAAAGCTTGTTCCGATTAGTATTTAAGAGGATAACGCCGGTTATGTCTCGGTTAGGTCTGGGATTTGCCCTCATCTGACTCGTACTTTCGCATTTTTCGCTTACTTGTTGGCCAGATCCTGGCCTCTTTCTGGTTTGGATCCCGCACTAATGTGGTTCCACACCGAAACGGTCAATTAAACCTGATTGCGATTAATATTTAAGAGGATATGCCGGTTATGTCTCGGTTAGGTCTCGGATTTGCTCTCATCAGGCTCATACTTTCACATATTTCTCATACTTCATGGCTAGATCCTGGGTTATTTCTGGATTGGATCACGTAGTAATGCTGTACCACACCGTAGCAGTCAATAAAACCTGGTTGCGATTAATATTTAAGAGGATAACGCCAGTTATGTCTCGGTTAGGTCTGGGGTTTGCCCTCATCTGGCTCGTACCTTCGGATTTTTCGCATACTTGTTTTCCAGATCCTGGGCTTTTTCTGGTTTGGACCACGTAGTAATGCGGTACCACACCGAAACAGTCAATTAAACCTGGTTGCGATTAATAGTTGAGAGGATAATGCCGGTTATGTCTCGGTTAGGTCTGGGATTTGCCCTCATCTTGCTCGTACTTTCGCATTTTTCGCATTCTTGTTGGCCAGATACAGGGCTCTTTCTGGCTTGTATCACATAGTAATGCGGTACCACACCGAAACAGTCAATTAAACGAGGTTGCGATTAATATTTTAGAGGATAACGCCGGTTATGTCTCGGTTAGGTCTGTGATACGCCCGCATCCGGCTCGTACTTTCGCATTTTTCGCATACTTGATGGCCAGATCCTGGCCTCTTTCTGGTTTGGACCACGCAGTAATGCTGTACCACACCGTAGCAGTCAATAAAACCTGGTTGCGATTAATATTTAAGAGGATAACGCCAGTTATGTCTCGGTTAGGTCTGGGATTTGCCCTCATCTTGCTCGTACTTTCGCATTTTTCGCATTCTTGTTGGCCAGATCATGGCCTCTTTCTGGTTTGGATCCCGCACAAATGTGGTTCCACACCGAAACAGTCAATTAAACCTGGTTGCGATTAATATTTAAGAGGATAACGCCAGTTATGTCTCGGTTAGGTCTGGGATTTGCCCTCATCTGGCTCGTACTTTCGCATTTTTCGCATACTTGTTGGCCAGATACACGGCTCCTTCTGGTTTGGATCACGCAGTAATGCGGTACCACACCGAAGCAGTCAATTAAACCTGGTTGCGATTAATATTTAAGAGGATAACGCCAGTTATGTCTCGGTTAGGTCTGGGATTTGCCCTCATCTTGCTCGTACTTTCGCATTTCTCGCATTCTTGTTGGCCAGATACAGGGCTCTTTCTGGCTTGTATCACATAGTAATGTGGTACCACACCGAAACAGTCAATTAAACCTGGTTGCGATTAATATTTTAGAGAATAACGCCGGTTATGTCTCGGTTAGTTCTGGGATACGCCAGCATCTGGCTCGTACTTTCGCATTTTTCGCATACTTGATGGCCAGATCCTGGCCTCTTTCTGGTTTGGATCCCGCACTAATGTGGTTCCACAGCGAAACAGTCAATTAAACCTGGTTGCGATTAATATTTTAGAGGATAACGCCGGTTATGTCTGGGTTAGTCATTGTATTTGCTATCATCTGGATCATAATTTCGCGTTTTTCGCATACTTGTTGGCCAGATCCTGGCCTCTTTCTGGTTTGGATCACATAGTAATGCGGTACCACACCGAAACAGCAAATTAAGCCTGGTTGCGATTAATATTTTGGTGGATAACGCCGGTTATATCTTGGTTAGCACTGGGATTTGCCCTCATCTGGCTCGTACTTTCGCATTTTTCGCATACTTGTTGGCCAGTTCCTGGCCTTTTTCTGGTTTGGATCACGTAGTAATGTGGTACCACACCGAAACAGACAATAAAAGCTTGTTCCGATTAGTATTTAAGAGGATAACGCCGGTTATGTCTTGGTTAGGTCTGGGATTTGACCCCATCTGTCCCGTACTTTCGCATTTTTCGCTTACATGTTGGCCAGATCCTGGCCTTTTTCTGGTTTGGATCACGTAGTAATGCGGTACCACACCGAAACAGTCAATTAAACCTGGTTGCGATTAATATTTTGGTGGATAACGCCAGTTATGTCTTGGTTAGCACTGGGATTTGCCCTCATCTGGCTCGTACTTTCGCATTTTTCGCATACTTGTTGGCCAGTTCCTGGCCTTTTTCTGGTTTGGATCACGTAGTAATGTGGTACCACACCGAAACAGACAATAAAAGCTTGTTCCGATTAGTATTTAAGAGGATAACGCCGGTTATGTCTTGGTTAGCACTGGGATTTGGCTTCATCTGGCTCGGTACTTTCGCATTTTTCTTATAATTCTTGGGCAGGTACTGGCTTTTTTCTGGTTTGGACCACGTAGTAACGTGGTACCACACCGAAACAGCCAATAAAAGCTTGTTCCGATTAGTATTTAAGAGGATAACGCCGGTTATGTCTCGGTTAGGTCTGGGATTTGCCCTCATCTGGCTCGTACTTTCGCATTTTTCGCTTACTTGTTGGCCAGATCCTGGCCTTTTTCTGGTTTGGATCACGAAGTAATGTGGTACCACACCGAAACAGCCAATTAAGCCTGGTTGCGATTAATATTTTGGTGGATAACGCCGGTTATGTCTTGGTTAGCACTGGGATTTGCCCTCATCTGGCTCGTACTTTCGCATTTTTCGCATACTTGTTGGCCAGTTCCTGGCCTTTTTCTGGTTTGGATCACGTAGTAATGTGGTACCACACCGAAACAGCCAATAAAAGCTTGTTCCGATTAGTATTTAAGAGGATAACGCCGGTTATGTCTCGGTTAGGTCTGGGATTTGCCCTCATCTGGCTCGTACTTTCGCATTTTTCGCTTACTTGTTGGCCAGATCCTGGCCTTTTTCTGGTTTGGATCACGTAGTAATGTGGTACCACACCGAAACAGCCAATAAAAGCTTGTTCCGATTAGTATTTAAGAGGATAACGCCGGTTATGTCACGGTTAGATCTGGGATTTGCCCTCATCTTGCACGTAGTTTCGCATTTTTCGCATTCTTGTTGGCCAGATACAGGGCTCTTTCTGGCTTGTATCACATAGTAATGCGGTACCACACCGAAACAGTCAATTAAACCTGGTTGCGATTAATATTTTAGAGGATAACGCCGGTTATGTCTTGGTTAGCACTGGGATTTGCCCTCATCTGGCTCGTACTTTCGCATTTTTCGCATACTTGTTGGCCAGATCCTGGCCTCTTTCTGGTTTGGATCCCGCACTAATGTGGTTCCACACCGAAACAGTCAATTAAACCTGGTTGCGATTAATATTTTAGAGGATAACGCCGGTTATGGCTGGGTTAGTCATTGTATTTGCTATCATCTGGATCATAATTTCGCGTTTTTCGCATACTTGTTGGCCAGATCCTGGCCCCTTTCTGGTTTGGATCACATAGTAATGCGGTACCACCCCGAAACAGCCAATTAAGCCTGGTTGCGATTAATATTTTGGTGGATAACGCCGGTTATGTCTTGGTTAGCACTGGGATTTGCCCTCATCTGGCTCGTACTTTCGCATTTTTCGCATACTTGTTGGCCAGTTCCTGGCCTTTTTCTGGTTTGGATCACGTAGTAATGTGGTACCACACCGAAACAGCCAATAAAAGCTTGTTCCGATTAGTATTTAAGAGGATAACGCCGGTTTTGTCTCGGTTAGGTCTGGGATTAGCCCTCATCTGGCTCGTACTTTCGCATTTTTCGCTTACTTGTTGGCCAGATCCTGGCCTTTTTCTGGTTTGGATCACGTAGTAATGTGGTACCACACCGAAACAGCCAATAAAAGCTTGTTCCGATTAGTATTTAAGAGGATAACGCCGGTTATGTCTGGGTTAGGTCTGGGATTTGACCCCATCTGGCTCGTACTTTCGCATTTTTCGCTTACATGTTGGCCAGATCCTGGCCTTTTTCTGGTTTGGATCACGTAGTAATGCGGTACCACACCGAAACAGTCAATTAAACCTGGTTGCGATTAATATTTTGGTGGATAACGCCGGTTATGTCTTGGTTAGCACTGGGATTTGACCTCATCTGGCTCGTACTTTCGCATTTTTCGCATACTTGTTGGCCAGTTCCTGGCCTTTTTCTGGTTTGGATCACGTAGTAATGTGGTACCACACCGAAACAGCCAATCAAAGCTTGTTCCGATTAGTATTTAAGAGGATAACGCCGGTTATGTCTTGGTTAGCACTGGGATTTGCCTTCATCTGGCTCGGTACTTTCGCATTTTTCTTATAATTGTTGGGCAGGTCCTGGCTTTTTTCAGGTTTGGACCACGTCGAAATGTGGAACCACACTGAAACAGTCAATAAAAGCTTGTTCCGATTAGTATTTAAGAGGATAACGCCGGTTATGTCTCGGTTAGGTCTGGGATTTGCCCTCATCTGACTCGTACTTTCGCATTTTTCGCTTACTTGTTGGCCAGATCCTGGCCTCTTTCTGGTTTGGATCCCGCACTAATGTGGTTCCACACCGAAACGGTCAATTAAACCTGATTGCGATTAATATTTAAGAGGATATGCCGGTTATGTCTCGGTTAGGTCTCGGATTTGCTCTCATCAGGCTCATACTTTCACATATTTCTCATACTTCATGGCTAGATCCTGGGTTATTTCTGGATTGGATCACGTAGTAATGTGGTACCACACTGAAACAGTCGATTAAACCTGGTTTCGATCAATATTTTAAAGGATAACGCATGTTAGTTCTGAGATAGGTCTGGGATTTGCCCTCATCTGGCTCATACTTTCGCATATTTCTCATACTTCATGGCTACATCCTGAGCTTTTTCTGGATTGGATCACGTAGTAATGTGGTACCACACTGAAACAGTCCATTAAACCTGGTCTTGATAAATATTTTAGAGGATAACACATGTTAGGTCTGGGATAGGTCTAGGATTTGCCCTCATCAGGCTCATACTTTCGCATATTCCTCATACTTCATGGCTAGATACTGGGCTATTTCTGGATTGGATCACGGAGTAATGTGGTACCACACTGAAACAGTCCATTTAACCTGGTTTCGATCAATATTTTTGAGGATAACGCATGTTAGGTCTAGGTTAGGCCTGGGATTTTCACTCATCAGACTCATACTTTCGCTTTCTTCTCATACTTTTTGAACAGATCCTTGGTTTTTTTCTGGTGTGGATCACGTAGTAATGTGGTAACACACTAAAACAGTCAATTAAACCTGGTTTCGATCAATACTTTAGAGGATAACGCATGTTATGTCTAGGTTAGGCCTGGGATTTGCCCTCATCAGACTCATACTTTCGCATACTTTACATACTTGGTGAACAAATCCTGGGTTTTTTCTGGTTTGGATCACGTAGTCATGTGGCACCACACTGAAACAGTCAATTAAACCTGGTTTGGATCAATATTTTAGAGGATAACGCATGTTATGTCTAGGTTAGGCCTGGGATTTGCCCTCATCAGGGTCATACTTTCGCAGTTTTAACATACATGTTGACCTGATCGAGGGATTCTTCTGCTTTGGATCAGGTAGTAATGTGGTACCACACTAAAGCAGTCAATTAAACCTGGTTTCGATCAAGATTTTAGAGGATAACGCAAGATATGTCTGGGATAGGTCTGGGATTTGCCCTCATCAGGCTCATGCTTTCGCGTTTTTCACATACTTGTTGAACAGATTCTGGGTTTTTTCTGGTTTGGATCGCGTAGTAATGTGGTACCACACTGAAGCAGTTCACTTAACCTGGTTTCAATGAATATTTTAGAGGTTAACACATGTTAGGTCTGGGTAAGGTCTAGGATTTGCCCTCATCAGGCTCATACCTTCGCGATTTACACATACTTGTTGAACAGATTCTGGGTTTTTTCTGGCTTGGATCACGTAGTAATGTGGTACCACACTGAAACAGTCCACTAAACCTGGTTTCAATCAATATTTTTGAGGATAACGCATGTTATGTCTAGGTTAGGCAAGGGATTTGCCCTCATCAGACTCATACTTTCGGATACTTCACATACTTGTTGAACAGATTCTGGGTTTTTTCTGGTTTGGATCGCGTAGTAATGTGGTACCACACTGAAGCAGTCCACTAAACCTGGTTTCGATGAATTTTTTAGAGGATAACGCATGTTAGGTCTCGGTAAGGTCTAGGATTTGCCCTCATCAGGCTCATACTTTCGCGATTTACACATACTTGTTGAACAGATTCTGGGTTTTTTCTGGTTTGGATCACGTAGTAATGTGGTACCACACTGAAACAGTCCACTAAACCTGGTTTCAATCAATATTTTTGAGGATAACGCATGTTACGTCTAGGTTAGGCAAGGGATTTGCCCTCATCAGACTCATACTTTCGCATACTTCACATACTTGTTGAACAGATCCTGGGTTTTTTTCAGGTGTGGATCACGTAGTAATGTGGTACCACACTGAAGCAGTCCACTTAACCTGGTTTCAATGAATATTTTAGAGGTTAACGCATGTTAGGTCTAGGTTAGGCAAGGGATTTGCCCTCATCAGACTCATACTTTCGCATACTTCACATACTTGTTGAGCAGATCCTGGGTTTTTTTCAGGTGTGGATCACGTAGTAATGTGGTACCACACTAAAACAGTCAATTAAACCTGGTTTCGATCAATATTTTAGAGGATAACGCATGTTGGGTCTGGGTAAGGTCTAGGATTTGCCCTCATCAGGCTCATACTTCCGCATATTTCTAATACTTCATGGCTAGATCCTGGGCTATTTCTGGATTGGATCACGTAGTAATGTGGTACCACACTGAAACAGGCCATTAAACCTGGCTTCGATCAATATTTTAGAGAATAACGCATGTTAGGTGTAGGTTAGTTCTGGGATTTGCTCTCATCAGGCTGACACATTCGCATATTTCTCATACTTGATGGCCAGATTCTGGGCTTTTTCTGGATTGGATCAGGTAGTAATGTGATACCGCACTGATACAGTCGATTAAACCTGGTTTCGATCAATCTTTTTGGGGATAACGCTTGTTACGTCTAGGTTAGGTCTGGGATTTGCTCTCATCAGGCTCATACTTTCGCATATTTCTCATTCTTGTTGGCCAGATCCTGGGCTTCCACTCGTTTGCATCACGTAGTAATGTCATTCCACACTGAAACAGTCAATTAAACCTGGCCTTGATAAATATTTTAGAGGATAACGCATGTTAGGTCTGGGTTAGGTCTATGTTTTGCCCTCATCAGGCTCATACTTTCGCATACTTCTCATACTCGATGGCTAGATCCTGGGCTTTTTCTGGTTTGGATCGCGTAGTTATGTGGTACCACACTGAAACAGTTGATTAAACCTGGTTTCGATCAATATTTTTAAGCATAACGCATGTTACGTCTGGGTTAGGTCTGGGATTTGCTCTCATCAGGCTCATACTTTCACATATTTCTCATACTTCATGGCTAGATCCTGGGTTATTTCTGGATTGGATCACGTAGTAATGTGGTACCACACTGAAACAGTCGATTAAACCTGGTTTCGATCAATATTTTAAAGGATAACGCATGTTAGTTCTGAGATAGGTCTGGGATTTGCCCTCATCTGGCTCATACTTTCGCATATTTCTCATACTTCATGGCTTCATCCTGAGCTTTTTCTGGATTGGATCACGTAGTAATGTGGTACCACACTGAAACAGTCCATTAAACCTGGTCTTGATAAATATTTTAGAGGATAACACATGTTAGGTCTGGGATAGGTCTAGGATTTGCCCTCATCAGGCTCATACTTTCGCATATTCCTCATACTTCATGGCTAGATACTGGGCTATTTCTGGATTGGATCACGGAGTAATGTGGTACCACACTGAAACAGTCCATTTAACCTGGTTTCGATCAATATTTTTGAGGATAACGCATGTTAGGTCTAGGTTAGGCCTGGGATTTTCACTCATCAGACTCATACTTTCGCATTCTTCTCATACTTTTTGAACAGATCCTTGGTTTTTTTCTGGTGTGGATCACGTAGTAATGTGGTACCACACTAAAACAGTCAATTAAACCTGGTTTCGATCAATACTTTAGAGGATAACGCATGTTATGTCTAGGTTAGGCCTGGGATTTGCCCTCATCAGACTCATACTTTCGCATACTTTACATACTTGGTGAACAAATCCTGGGTTTTTTCTGGTTTGCATCACGTAGTCATGTGACACCACACTGAAACAGTCAATTAAACCTGGTTTGGATCAACATTTTAGAGGATAACGCATGTTATGTCTAGGTTAGGCCTGGGATTTGCCCTCATCAGGGTCATACTTTCGCAGTTTTAACATACATGTTGACCTGATCGAGGGATTCTTCTGCTTTGGATCAGGTAGTAATGTGGTACCACACTAAAGCAGTCAATTAAACCTGGTTTCGATCAAGATTTTAGAGGATAACGCAAGATATGTCTGGGATAGGTCTGGGATTTGCCCTCATCAGGCTCATGCTTTCGCGTTTTTCACATACTTGTTGAACAGATTCTGGGTTTTTTCTGGTTTGGATCGCGTAGTAATGTGGTACCACACTGAAGCAGTCCACTTGACCTGGTTTCAATGAATATTTTCGAGGATAACGCATGTTAGGTCTGGGTAAGGTCTAGGATTTGCCCTCATCAGGCTCATACCTTCGGATACTTCACATACTTGTTGAACAGATCCTGGGTTTTTTTCTGGTGTGGATCACGTAGTAATGTGGTACCACACTAAAACAGTCCATTAAAACTGGTTTCGATCAATATTTTTGAGGATAACGCATGTTTGGTCTGGTTAGGCCTGGGATTTGCCTTCATCAGACTCATACTTTCGCATACTTCACATACTTGTTGAACAGATCCTGGGTTTTTTCTGGTTTCGATCACGTAGTAATGTGGTACCTCACTGAAGCAGACCATAAAACCTGGTTTCGATTATTATTTTAGAGGATAACACATGTTAGGTCTAGGTTAGGTCTGGGATTTGCTCTCATCAGGCTCATTCGTTCGCATATTTCTGATACCTGATGACTAGATCCTGGGCTTTTTCTGGATTGGATCACGTAGTAATGTAGTACCACGCTGAAACAGTCCACTAAACCTGGTTTCAATCAATATTTTTGAGGATAACGCATGTTATGTCTAGGTTAGGCAAGGGATTTGCCCTCATCAGACTCATACTTTCGCATACTTCACATACTTGTTGAACAGATCCTGGGTTTTGTCCTGGTGTGGATCACGTAGTAATGTGGTACCACACTAAAACAGTCAATTAAACCTGGTTTCGATCAATATTTTAGAGGATAACGCATGTTAGGTCTGGGTAAGGTCTAGGATTTGCCCTCATCAGGCTCATACTTCCGCATATTTCTAATACTTCATGGCTAGATCCTGGGCTACTTCTGGACTGGATCACGTAGTAATGTGGTACCACACTGAAACAGGCCATTAAACCTGGCTTCGATCAATATTTTAGAGAATAACGCATGTTAGGTGTAGGTTAGTTCTGGGATTTGCTCTCATCAGGCTGACACATTCGCATATTTCTCATACTTGATGGCCAGATTCTGGGCTTTTTCTGGTTTGGATCAGGTAGTAATGTGATACCGCACTGATACAGTCGATTAAACCTGGTTTCGATCAATCTTTTTGAGGATAACGCTTGTTACGTCTAGGTTAGGTCTGGGATTTGCTCTCATCAGGCTCATACTTTCGCATATTTCTCATTCTTGTTGGCCAGATCCTGGGCTTCCACTCGTTTGCATCACGTAGTAATGTCATTCCACACTGAAACAGTCAATTAAACCTGGCCTTGATAAATATTTTAGAGGATAACGCATGTTAGGTCTGGGTTAGGTCTAGGTTTTGCCCTCATCAGGCTCATACTTTCGCATACTTCTCATACTCGATTGCTAGATCCTGGGCTTTTTCTGGTTTGGATCGCGTAGTTATGTGGTACCACACTGAAACAGTTGATTAAACCTGGTTTCGATCAATATTTTTAAGCATAACGCATGTTACGTCTAGGTTAGGTCTGGGATTTACTCTCATCAGGCTCATACTTTCACATAGTTCTCATTCTCGTTGGCCAGATCCTGGGTTTTTTCTGGTTTGGATCACGTAGTAATGTGGTACCACACTGAAACAGTACATTAAACCTGGTTTCGATGAATATTTTCGAGGATAACGCATGTTAGGTCTGGGTAAGGTCTAGGATTTGCCCTCATCAGGCTCATACCTTCGCGATTTACACATACCTGTTGAACAGATTCTGGGTTTTTTCTGGTTTGGATCACGTAGTAATGTGGTACCACACTGAAACTTTCAATTAAACCTGGCCTTGATAAGTATTTTAGAGGATAACGCATGTTAGGTCTGGGTAAGGTCTAGGATTTGCCCTCATCAGGCTCATACTTTCGCATATTTCTCATACTTCATGGCTAGATCCTGGGTTATGTCCGGATTGGATCACGTAGTAATGTAGTACCACACTGAAACAGTCGATAAAACCTGGTTTAGATCAATATTTTAGAGGATAACGCATGTTAGTTCTGGGATAGGTCTGGGATTTGCCCTCATCTGGCTCATACTTTCGCATATTTCTCATACTTCATGGCTACATCCTGAGCTTTTTCTGGATTGGATCACGTAGTAATGTGGTACCACACTGAAACAGTCCATTAAACCTGGTTTCGATCAGTATTTTAGTGGATAACGCATGTTAGGTCTGGGTTAGGTCTAGGATTTGCCCTCATCAGGGTCATACTTTCGCAGTTTTAGCATGCATGTTGACCTGATCGAGGGTTTTTTCTGCTTTGGATCACGTAGTAAAGTGGTACTACACCAAAACAGTCAATTAAACCTGGTTTCGATCAATATTTTAGAGGATAAAGCAATTTAGGTCTGGGATAGGTCTGAGATTTGCCCCCATCAGACTCATACTTTCGCACACTTCACATTCTCGTTGAACGGATCCTGGGTTTTTTCTGGTTTGGATCACGTAGTAATGTGGTACCACACTGAAACAGTTGATAAAACCTGGTTTCGATCAATATTTTAGAGGATAACGCATGTTAGGTCTAGGTTAGGCCTGGGATTTTCACTCATCAGACTCATACTTTCGCATTCTTCACATACTTGTTGAACGGATCCTGGGTTTTTTCTGGTTTGGATCACGTAGTAATGTGGTACCGCACTGAAGCAGTCAATCAAACCTGGTTTCGATCAATATTTTTGAGTATAACGCATGTTAGGTCTAGGTTAGGTCTGGGATTTTCACTCATCAGACTCATACTTTCGCATTCTTCACATACTCGTTGAACAGATTCTGGGTTTTTTCTGGTTTGGATCACGTAGTAATGTGGTACCACACTGAAACAGTCCACTAAACCTGGTTTCGATCAATATTTTAGAGGATAACACATGTTAGGTCTGGGTAAGGTCTAGGATCTGCTCTCATCAGGCTCATTCGTTCGCATATTTCTGATACCTGATGGCTAGATCCTGGGCTTTTTCTGGATTGGATCACGTAGTAATGTAGTACCATACTGAAACAGTCGATTAAACCAGGCTTCGATCAATATTTTTGAGGAAACGCATGTTAGGTCTAGGTTAGGCCTGGGATTTTTACTCATCAGACACATACTTTCGCATTCTTCTCATACTTGTTGAACGGATCCTGGGTTTTTTCTGGTATGGATCACGTAGTAATGTGGTACCACACTAAAACAGCCAATTAAACCTGGTTTCGATCAATATTTTAGAGGATAACGCATGTTAGGTCTGGGTAAGGTCTAGGATCTGCTCTCATCAGGCTCATTCGTTCGCATATTTCTCATACTTCATGGCTAGATCCTGGGTTATTTCTGGATTGGATAACGTAGTAATGTGGTACCACACTGAAACAGTCCATAAAACCTGGTTTCGATCAATATTTTAGAGGATAACGCATGTTAGTTCTGGGTTTGGTCTAGGATTTGCCCTCATCAGGCTCATACTTTCGCGTTTTTCACATACTTGTTGCACAGATTCTGGGTTTTTTCTGGTTTGGATCACGTAGTAATGTAGTACCACACTGAAACAGTCAACTAAACCTGGTTTCGATCAATATTTTAGAGGATAACACATGCTAGGTCTGGGTAAGGTCTAGGATTTGCCCTCATCTGGCTCATACTTTCGCATATTTCTCATACTTCATGGCTACATCCTGAGCTTTTTCTGGATTGGATCACGTAGTAATGTGGTACCACACTGAAACAGTCCATTTAACCAGGTTTCGATCAATATTTTTGAGGACAACGCATGTTAGGTCTAGGTTAGGCCTGGGATTTCACTCATCAGACTCATACTTTCGCATTCTTCACATACTTGTTGAACGGATCCTGGGTTTTTTCTGGTTTGGATCACGTAGTAATGTGGTACCACACTGAAACAGTCAACTAAACCTGGTTTCGATCAATATTTTAGAGGATAACACATGCTAGGTACGGGTAAGGTCTAGGATTTGCCCTCATCAGGCTCATACATTCGCATACTTCACATACTTGTTGAACAGATCCTGGGTTTTTTTCTGGTGTGGATCACGTAGTAATGTGGTACCACACTAAAACAGTCAATTAAACCTGGTTTCGATCAATATTTTAGAGGATAACGCATGTTAGGTCTGGGTAAGGTCTAGGATTTGCTCTCATCAGGCTCATTCGTTCGCATATTTCTGATACCTGATGGCTAGATCCTGGGCTTTTTCTGGATTGGATCACGTAGTAATGTAGTACCACACTGAAACAGTCGATTAAACCAGGCTTCGATCAATATTTTAGAGGACAACGCAAGTTATGTCTGCGATAGGTCTGGGATTTGCCCTCATCCGACTCATACTTTCGCATACTTCACATACTTGTTGAACGGATCCTGGGTTTTTTCTGGTTTCAATCGCGTAGTAATGTGGTACCACACTGAAACAGTCCATTAAACCTGGTTTCGATCAATATTTTAGAGGATAACGTAAGTTATGTCTAGATTAGGCCTGGGTTTTGCCCTCATCAGGGTCATACTTTCGCAGTTTTAACATACATGTTGACCTGATCGAGGGTTTTTTCTGCTTTGGATCACGTAGTAAAGTGGTACCACACTAAAACATTCAATTAAACCTGGTTTCGATGAATATCTTAGAGGATAGCGCAAGTCATATCTGGGATAGGTCTGGGGATTTGCCCTCATCAGGCTCATACTTTCCCGTTTTTCACATACTTGTTGAACAGATCCTGGGTTTTTTCTGATTTGGATCACGTAGTAGTGTGGTACCACATTGAAACAGTCCATTAAATCAGGATTCGATCATTATCTTAGAGAATAACGCATGTTAGGTCTAGGTTAGGTCTGGGATTTGCTCTGATCAGGCTCGTACTTTCGAATATTTCTCATAGTTGATGGCCAGATTCTGGGCTTTTTCTGGTTTGGATCACGTAGTAATGTGGTACCACACTGAAACAGTCCATTAAACCTGGCTTTGATCACTATTTTAGAGAATAACGCATGTTAGGTCTTGGTTAGGTCTGGGATTTGCTCTCATCTGGGACATACTTTCGCAGTTTTAACATGCATGTTGACCTGATCGAGGGTTTTTTCTGCTTTGGATCACGTAGTGTAGTGGTACAACACTAAAACAGTCACTTAAACCTGGTTTCGATCAATATTTTAGAGGATAACGCAAGATAGGTCTGGGATAGGTCTGTGATTTGCCCTCATCAGATTCATACTTTCGCATACTTCACATACTCCTTGAACAGATCTTGGGTTTTTTCTGGTTTGGATCACGTAGTAATGTGGTACCACACTGAATCATTCAAATAAACCTGGTCTTGATAAATATTTTAGAGGATAACGCATGTTAGGTCTGGGTAAGGACTAGGATTTGCCCTCATCAGGCTCATACTTTCGCATATTTCTCATACTTCATGGCTAGATCCTGGGCTATTTCTGGATTGGATCACGTAGTAATGTGGAACCACACTGAAACAGTCCATTAAACCTGGCTTCGATCAATATTTTTGAGGATAACGCATGTTAGGTCTAGGTTAGGCCTGGGATTTGCCCTCATCCGACTCATACTTTCGCGTACTTCACATACTTGTTGAACAGATCCTGGATTTTTTTCTGGTTTGGATCACGTAGTAATGTGGTACCACACTGAAACAGTCCATTAAACCTGGTTTCGATCACTATTTTTCAGCATAACGCATGTTACGTCTAGGTTAGGTCAGGGATTTGCTCTCATCAGGCTCATACTTTCACATAGTTCACATTCTTGTTGGCCAGATCCTGGGTTTTTTCTGGTTTGGATCACGTAGTAATGTGGTACCACACTGAAACAGTCCATTAAACCTGGTTTCGATCAGTATTTTTGAGGATAACGCATGTTAGGTCTGGGTAAGGACTAGGATTTGCCCTCATCAGGCTCATACTTTCGCATATTTCTCATACTTCATGGCTAGATCCTGGGTTATTTCTGGATTGGATCACGTAGTAATGGGGTACCACACTGAAACAGTCGATTAAACCTGGTTTCGATCAATATTTTAGAGGATAACGCATGTTAGTTCTGGGATAGGTCTGGGATTTGCCCTCATCAGGCTCATACTTTCGCGTTTTTCACATACTTGTTGAACAGATCCTGGGTTTTTTCTGGTTTGGCTCACGCAGTAATGTGGTACCACACTCAAACAGTCCACTAAACCTCGTTTCGATCAATATTTTAGAGGATAACGCATGTTAGGTCTGGGTTAGGTCTAGGATTTGCCCCTCATCATGGTCATACTTCCGCAGTTTTAGCATGCATGTTGACCTGATCGAGGGTTTTTTCTGCTTTGGATCACGTAGTAAAGTGGTACTACACCAAAACAGTCAATTAAACCTGGTTTCGATCAATATTTTAGAGGATAAAGCAATTTAGGTCTGGGATAGGTCTGAGATTTGCCCCCATCAGACTCATACTTTCGCACACTTCACATACTCGTTGAACGGATCCTGGGTTTTTTCTGGTTTGGATCACGTAGTAATGTGGTACCGCACTGAAACAGTCAATCAAATCTGGTTTCGATCAACATTTTTGAGCATAACTCATGTTAGGTCTAGGTTAGGCCTGGGATTTTCACTCATCAGACTCAACTTTCGCATTCTTCACATACTTGTTGAACAGATCGTGGGCTTTTTCTGGTTTGGATCACGCAGTAATGCGGTACCACACTGAAACATTCAATTAAACCTGGTATTGATAAATATTTTGGAGGATAACGCAAGTTATGTCTGGGATAGGTCTGGGATTTGCCCTCAGCAGACTCATACTTTCGCGTTTTTAACATACTTGTTGAATAGATTCTGGGTGTTTTCTGGTTTGGATCACGTAGTAATGCGGTACCACACAGAAACAGTCCATTAAACCTGGTTTCGATCAATATATTAGAGGATAGCGCATGTTAGGTCTTTGGTTAGGCCTGGCATTTGCCCTCATCAGGGTCATACTTTCGCAGTTTTAACATACATGTTGACCTGACCGAGGTTTTTTTCTGCTTTGGATCACGTAGTAATGTGGTACCACACTAAAACAGTCAATTAAACCTGGTTTCGATCAATATTTTAGAGGATAACACATGTTAGGTCTGGGTAAGGTCTAGGATTTGCCCTCATCAGGCTCATACTTTCGCATATTTCTAATACTTCATGGCTAGATCCTGGGCTATTTCTGGATTGGATCACGTAGTAATGTGGTATCACACTGAAACAGTCCATTAAACCTGGTTTCGATCAATATTTTTGAGGATAACGCATGTTAGGTCTAGGTTAGGCCTGGGATTTTCACTCATCAGACTCATACTTTCGCATTCTTCACATACTTGTTGAACGGATCCTGGGTTTTCTCTGGTTTGGATCACGTAGTAATGTGGTGCCAGACTCAAACAGTCCATGAAACCTGGATTCTATCAATATTTTAGAGGATAACGCATGTTATGTCTAGGGTAGGCCTGGGATTTGCCCTCATCCGACTCATACTTTCGCATACTTCACATACTTGTTGAACAGATCCTGGATTTTTTTCTGGTTTGGATCATGTATTAATGTGGTACCACACTGAAACAGTCCATTAAACCTGGTTTCGATCACTATTTTTCAGCATAACGCATGTTACGTCTAGGTTAGGTCTGGGATTTGCTCTCATCAGGCTCATACTTTCACATAGTTCTCATTCTTGTTGGCCAGATCCTGGGTTTTTTCTGGTTTGTATCACGTAGTAATGTGGTACCACACTGAAACAGTCCATTAAACCTAGTTTCGATCAATATTTTTGAGGATAACGCATGTTAGGTCTAGGTTAGGCCTGGGATTTTCACTCATCAGACTCATACTTTCGCATTCTTCACATACTTGTTGAACGGATCCTGGGTTTTTTCTGGTTTGCATCACGTAGTAATGTCATTCCACACTGAAACAGTCAATTAAACCTGGCCTTGATAAATATTTTAGAGGATAACGCATGTTAGGTCTGGGTTAGGTCTAGGATTTGCCCTCATCAGGCTCATACTTTCATATAGTTCTCATTCTTGTTGGCCAGATCCTCGGTTTTTTCTGGTTTGGATCACGTAGTAATGTGATACCGCACTGAAACAGTCAATCAAATCTGGTTTCGATCAACATTTTTGAGCATAACGCATGTTAGGTCTAGGTTAGGCCTGGGATTTTCACTCATCAGACTCAACTTTCGCATTCTTCACATACTTGTTGAACAGATCCTGGGCTTTTTCTGGTTTGGATCACGCAGTAATGCGGTACCACACTGAGACATTCAATTAAACCTGGTATTGATAAATATTTTGGAGGATAACGCAAGTTATGTCTGGGATAGGTCTGGGATTTACCCTCAGCAGACTCATACTTTCGCATATTTCTCATACTTCATGGCTAGATCCTGGGTTATTTCTGGATTGGATCACGTAGTAATGTGGTACCACACTGAAACAGTCGATTAAACCGGTTTCGTTCAATATTTTAGAGGATAAAGCAATTTAGGTCTGGGATAGGTCTGAGATTTGCACCCATTAGACTCATACTTTCGCACACTTCACATACTCGTTGAACGGATCCTGGGTTTTTTCTGGTTTGGATCACGTAGTAATGTGGTACCACACTGAAACATTCAATTAAACCTGGTCTTGATAAATATTTTAGAGGATAACGCATGTTAGGTCTGGGATAGGTCTAGGATTTGCCCTCATCAGGCTCATACTTTCGCATAATCCTCATACTTCATGGCTAGATTCTGGGCTATTTCTGGATTGGATCACGGAGTAATGTGGTGCCACACTGAAACAGTCCATTTAACCAGGTTTCGATCAATATTTTTGAGGATAACGCATGTTAGGTCTAGGTTAGGCCTGGGATTTTCACTCATCAGACTCATACTTTCGCATTCTTCACATACTTGTTGAACGGATCCTGGGTTTTTTCTGGTTTGGATCACGTAGTAATGTGGTACCGCACTGAAACAGTCAATCAAACCTGGTTTCGATCAATATTTTTGAGCATAACGCATGTTAGGTCTAGGTTAGGCCTGGGATTTTCACTCATCAGACTCAACTTTCGCATTCTTCACATACTTGTTGAACAGATCCTGGGCTTTTTCAGGTTTGGATCACGCAGTAATGCGGTACCACACTGAAACATTCAACTAAACCTGGTATTGATAAATATTTTGGAGGATAACGCATGTTATGTCGGGGATAGGTCTGGGATTTGCCCTCATCAGGCTCATACTGTCGCGTTTTTCACATACTTGTTGAACAGATCCTGGGTTTTTTCTGGTTTGGATCACGTAGTAGTGTGGTACCACACAGAAACAGTCCATTAAACCTGGTTTCGATCAATATTTTAGAGGATAGCGCATGTTAGGTCTAGGTTAGGCCTGGCATTTGCCCTCATCAGGGTCATACTTTCGCAGTTTTAACATACATGTTGACCTGATCGAGGGTTTTTTCTGCTTTGGATCACGTAGTAAAGTGGTACCACACAAAAACAGGCAATTAGATCTGGTTTCGATCAATATTTTAGAGGATAACGCAAGATATGTCTGGGATAGGACTGGGATTTGCCCTCAGCAGACTCATACTTTCGCGTTTTTAACATACTTGTTGAATAGATTCTGGGTGTTTTCTGGTTTGGATCACGTAGTAATGTGGTACCACACAGAAACAGACCACTAAACCCGGTTTCGATCAATATTTTAGAGGATAACACATGTTAGGTCTGGGTAAGGTCTAGGATTTGCCCTCACCAGGCTCATACTTTCGCATATTTCTAATACTTCATGGCTAGATCCTGGGCTATTTCTGGATTGGATCACGTAGTAATGTGGTACCACACTGAAACAGGCCATTAAACCTGGCTTCGATCAATATTTTAGAGAATAACGCATGTTAGGTGTAGGTGAGTTCTGGGATTTGCTCTTATCAGGCTGATACATTCGCATATTTCTCATACTTGATGGCCAGATTCTGGGCTTTTTCTGGTTTGGATCAGGTAGTAATGTGATACCGCACTGAAACAGTCGATTAAACCTGGTTTCGATCAATCTTTTTGAGGATAACGCTTGTTACGTCTAGGTTAGGTCTGGGATTTGCTCTCATCAGGCTCATACTTTCGCATATTTCTCATTCTTGTTGGCCAGATCCTGGGCTTCCACTGGTTTGCATCACGTAGTAATGTCATTCCACACTGAAACAGTCAATTAAACCTGGCCTTGATAAATATTTTAGAGGATAACGCATGTTAGGTCTGGGTTAGGACTAGGATTTGCCCTCATCAGGCTCATACTTTCGCATACTTCTCATACTCGATGGCTAGATCCTGGGCTTTTTCTGGTTTGGATCGCGTAGTTATGTGGTACCACACTGAAAAAGTTGATTAAACCTGGTTTCGATCAATATTTTTCAGCATAACGCATGTTACGTCTAGGTTAGGTCTGGGATTTGCTCTCATCAGGCTCATACTTTCATATAGTTCTCATTCTTGTTGGCCAGATCCTCGGTTTTTTCTGGTTTGGATCACGTAGTAATGTGGTACCACACTGAAACAGTCCATTAAACCTGGTTTCGATCAATATTTTTGAGGATAACGCATGTTAGGTCTAGGTTAGGCCTGGGATTTTCACTCATCAGACTCATACTTTCGCATTCTTCACATACTTGTTGAACAGATCCTTGGTTTTTCTCTGGTGTGGATCACGTAGTAATGTGGTACCACACTAAAACAGTCAATTAAACCTGGTTTCGATCAATATTTTAGAGGATAACGCATGTTATGTCTAGGTTAGGCCTGGGATTTGCCCTCATCAGACTCATACTTTCGCATTCTTCACATACTTGTTGAACGGATCCTGGGTTTTTTCTGGTTTGGATCACGTAGTAATGTGGTACCACACTGAAACATTCAATTAAACCTGGTCTTGATAAGTATTTTAGAGGATAACGCATGTTAGGTCTGGGTAAGGTCTAGGATTTGCCCTCATCAGGCTCATACTTTCGCATATTTCTCATACTTCATGGCTAGATCCTGGGTTATTTCTGGATTGGATCACGTAGTAATGTGGTACCACACTGAAACAGTCGATTAAACCTGGTTTCGATCAATATTTTAGAGGATAACGCATGTTAGTTCTGGGATAGGTCTGGGATTTGCCCTCATCTGGCTCATACTTTCGCATATTTCTCATACTTCATGGCTACATGCTGAGCTTTTTCTGGATTGGATCACGTAGTAAAGTGGTACTACACCAAAACAGTCAATTAAACATGGTTTCGATCAATATTTTAGAGGATAAAGCAATTTAGGTCTGGGATAGTTCTGAGATTTGCCCCCATCAGACTCATACCTTCGCACACTTCACATACTCGTTGAACGGATCCTGGGTTTTTTCTGGTTTGGATCACGTAGTAATGTGGTACCACACTGAAACATTCAATTAAACCTGGTCTTGATAAATATTTCAGAGGATAACGCTTGTTACGTCTAGGTTAGGTCTGGGATTTGCTCTCATCAGGCTCATACTTTCGCATATTTCTCATTCTTGTTGGCCAGATCCTGGGCTTCCACTGGTTTGCATCACGTAGTAATGTCATTCCACACTGAAACAGTCAATTAAACCTGGCCTTGATAAATATTTTAGAGGATAACGCATGTTAGGTCTGGGATAGGTCTAGGATTTGCCCTCATCAGGCTCATACTTTCGCATATTTCTCATACTTCATGGCTAGATCCTGGGTTATTTCTGGTTTGGATCACGTAGTAATGTGGTACCACACTGAAACAGTCCATTAAACCTGGTCTTGATAAATATTTTAGAGGATAACGCATGTTAGGTCTGGGATAGGTCTATGATTTGCCCTCATCAGGCTCATACTTTCGCATATTCCTCATACTTCATGGCTAGATACTGGGCTATTTCTGGATTGGATCACGGAGTAATGTGGTACCACACTGAAACAGTCCATTTAACCTGGTTTCGATCAATATTTTTGAGGATAACGCATGTTAGGTCTAGGTTAGGCCTGGGATTTTCACTCATCAGGCTCATACTTTCGCATTCTTCACATACTTGTTGAACAGATCCTTGGTTTTTTTCTGGTGTGGATCACGTAGTAATGTGGTACCACACTAAAACAGTCTATTAAACCTGGTTTCGATCAATATTTTAGAGGATAACGCATGTTATGTCTAGGTTAGGCCTGGGATTTGCCCTCATCAGACTCATACTTTCGCATACTTTACATACTTGGTGAACAAATCCTGGGATTTTTCTGGTTTCGATCACGTAGTAATGTGTTACCACACTGAAGCAGACAATTAAACCTGGTTTCGATTATTGTTTTAGATGATAACACATGTTAGGTCAAGGTTAGGTCTGGGATTTGCCCTCATCAGGGCCATAGTTTCGCAGTCTTAACGTACATGTTGACCTGATCGATGGTTTTTTCTGGATTGGATCCCGTAGTAATGTGGTACCACACTGAAACAGTTAATTAAACCTGGGTTCGATGAATATTTTAGAGGATAACGCATGTTATGTCTAGGTTAGGCCTGGGATTTGCCCTCATCAGGCTCATACTTTCGCACATTTCTCATACTTCATGGCTAGATCCTGAGCTTTTTCTGGATTGGATCACGTTGTAATGTGGTACCACACTGAAACATTCAATTAAACCTGGTCTTGATAAATATTTTAGAGGATAACGCATGTTATGTCTAGGTTAGGTCTTGGATTTGCCCTCATCGGTCTCATAGTTTCGCATTCTTCACATACTTCTTGAACAGATCCTGTGTTTTTTCTGGTTTGGATCACGTAGTAATGTGGTACCAGACTCAAACAGTCCACTAAACCTGGTTTCAATCAATATTTTTGAGGATAACGCATGTTATGTCTAGGTTAGGCAAGGGATTTGCCCTCATCAGACTCATACTTTCGCATACTTCACATACTTGTTGAACAGATCCTGGGTTTGTTTCTGGTGTGGATCACGTAGTAATGTGGTACCACACTAAAACAGTCAATTAAACCTGGTTTCGATCAATATTTTAGAGGATAACGCATTTTAGGTCTGGGTAAGGTCTAGGATTTGCCCTCATCAGGCTCATACTTCCGCATATTTCTAATACTTCATGGCTAGATCCTGGGCTATTTCTGGATTGGATCACGTAGTAATGTGGTACCACACTGCAACAGGCCATTAAACCTGGCTTCGATCAATATTTTAGAGAATAACGCATGTTAGGTGTAGGTGAGTTCTGGGATTTGCTCTCATCAGGCTGATACATTCGCATATTTCTCATACTTGATGGCCAGATTTTGGGCTTTTTCTGGTTTGGATCAGGTAGTAATGTGATACCGCACTGAAACAGTCGATTAAACCTGGTTTCGATCAATCTTTTTGAGGATAACGCTTGTTACGTCTAGGTTAGGTCTGGGATTTGCTCTCATCAGGCTCATACTTTCGCATATTTCTCATTCTTGCTGGCCAGATCCTGGGCTTCCACTGGTTTGCATCACGTAGTAATGTCATTCCACACTGAAACAGTCAATTAAACCTGGCCTTGATAAATATTTTAGAGGATAACGCATGTTAGGTCTGGGTTAGGTCTAGGATTTGCCCTCATCAGGCTCATACTTTCGCATACTTCTCATACTCGATGGCTAGATCCTGGGCTTTTTCTGGTTTGGATCGCGTAGTAATGTGGTACCACACTGAAACAGTCCATTAAACTTGGCTCTGATCACTATTTTAGAGGATAACGCATGTTAGGTCTGGGTAAGGTCTAGGATTTGCCCTCATCAGGCTCATACTTTCGCATATTTCTCATACTTCATGGCTAGATCCTGGGCTATTTCTGGATTGGATCATGTAGTATTGTGGAACCACACTGAAACAGTCCATTAAACCTGGTTTCGATCAATATTTTTGAGGATAACGCATGTTAAGTCTAGGTTAGGCCTGGGATTTTCACTCATCAGACTCATACTTTCGCATTCTTCACATACTTGTTGAACAGATCCTTGGTTTTTTTCTGGTGTGGATCACGTAGTAATGTGGTACCACACTAAAACAGTCAACTAAACCTGGTTTCGATCAATATTTTAGAGGATAACGCATGTTATGTCTAGGTTAGGCCTGGGATTTGCCCTCATCAGACTCATACTTTCGCATACTCTACATACTTGGTGAACAAATCCTGGGTTTTTTCTGGTTTGGATCACGTAGTCATGTGGTACCACACTGAAACAGTCAATTATACCTGGTTTCGATCAATATTTTAGAGGATAACGCATGTTAGGTCTAGGTTAGGCCTGGGATTTGCCCTCATCAGGGTCATACTTTCGCAGTTTTAACATACATGTTGACCTGATCGAGGGATTCTTCTGCTTTGGATCACGTAGTAATGTGGTACCATACTAAAGCAGTCAATTAAACCTGGTTTCGATCAACGTTTTAGAGGATAACGCAAGATATGTCTTGGATAGCTCTGGGATTTGCCCTCATCAGGCTCATGCTTTCGCGTTTTTCACATACTTGTTGAACAGATTCTGTGTTTTTTCTGGTTTGGATCGCGTAGTAATGTGGTACCACACTGAAGCAGTCCACTAAACCTGGTTTCGATGAATATTTTAGAGGATAACGCATGTTAGGTCTGGGTAAGGTCTAGGATTTGCCCTCATCAGGCTCATACTTTCGCGATTTACACATACTTGTTGAACAGATTCTGGGTTTTTTCTGGTTTGGATCACGTAGTAATGTGGTACCACACTGAAACAGTCCACTAAACCTGGTTTCAATCAATATTTTTGAGGATAACGCATGTTATGTCTAGGTTAGGCAAGGGATATACCCTCATCAGACGCATACTTTCGCATACTTCACATACTTGATGGCCAGATTCTGGGCTTTTTCTGGTTTGGATCAGGTAGTAATGTGATACCGCACTGAAACAGTCGATTAAACCTGGTTTCGATCAATCTTTTTGAGGATAACGCTTGTTACGTCTAGGTTAGGTCTGGGATTTGCTCTCATCAGGCTCATACTTTCGCATATTTCTCATTCTTGTTGGCCAGATCCTGGGCTTCCACTGGTTTGCATCACGTAGTAATGTCATTCCACACTGAAACAGTCAATTAAACCTGGCCATGATAAATATTTTAGAGGACAACGCATGTTAGGTCTGGGTTAGGTCTAGGATTTGCCCTCATCAGGCTCATACTTTCGCATACTTCTCATACTCGATGGCTAGATCCTGGGCTTTTTCTGGTTTGGATCGCGTAATTATGTGGTACCACACTGAAACAGTTGATTAAACCTGGTTTCGATCAATATTTTTCAGCATAACGCATGTTACGTCTAGGTTAGGTCTGGGATTTGCTCTCATCAGGCTCATACTTTCACATAGTTCTCATTCTTGTTGGCCAGAACCTGGGTTTTTTCTGGTTTGGATCGCGTAGTAATGTGGTACCACACTGAAGCAGTCCACTAAACCTGGTTTCGATGAATATTTTAGAGGATAACGCATGTTAGGTCTGGGTAAGGTCTAGGATTTGCCCTCATCAGGCTCATACTTTCGCGATTTACACATACTTGTTGAACAGATTCTGGGTTTTTTCTGGTTTGGATCACGTAGTAATGTGGTACCACACTGAAACAGTCCACTAAACCTGGTTTCAATCAATATTTTTGAGGATAACGCATGTTATGTCTAGGTTAGGCAAGGGATATACCCTCATCAGACTCATACTTTCGCATACTTCACATACTTGATGGCCAGATTCTGGGCTTTTTCTGGTTTGGATCAGGTAGTAATGTGATACCGCACTGAAACAGTCGATTAAACCTGGTTTCGATCAATCTTTTTGAGGATAACGCTTGTTACGTCTAGGTTAGGTCTGGGATTTGCTCTCATCAGGCTCATACTTTCGCATATTTCTCATTCTTGTTGGCCAGATCCTGGGCTTCCACTGGTTTGCATCACGTAGTAATGTCATTCCACACTGAAACAGTCAATTAAACCTGGCCATGATAACTATTTTAGAGGACAACGCATGTTAGGTCTGGGTTAGGTCTAGGATTTGCCCTCATCAGGCTCATACTTTCGCATACTTCTCATACTCGATGGCTAGATCCTGGGCTTTTTCTGGTTTGGATCGCGTAATTATGTGGTACCACACTGAAACAGTTGATTAAACCTGGTTTCGATCAATATTTTTCAGCATAACGCATGTTACGTCTAGGTTAGGTCTGGGATTTGCTCTCATCAGGCTCATACTTTCACATAGTTCTCATTCTTGTTGGCCAGATCCTGGGTTTTTTCTGGTTTGGATCACGTAGTAATGTGGTACCACACTGAAACAGTCCATTAAACCTGGTTTCGATCAATATTTTTGAGGATAACGCATGTTAGGTATAGGTTAGGCCTGGGATTTTTACTCATCAGACTCATACTTTCGCATTCTTCACATACTTGTTGAACGGATCCTGGGTTTTTTCTGGTTTGGATCACGTAGTAATGTGGTACCACACTGAAACATTCCATTAAACCTGGTCTCGATAAGTATTTTAGAGGATAACGCATGTTAGGTCTGGGTAAGGTCTAGGATTTGCCCTCATCAGGCTCATACTTTCGCATATTTCTCATACTTCATGGCTAGATCCTGGGTTATTTCTGGATTGGATCACGTAGTAATGTGGTACCACACTGAAACAGTCGATTAAACCTGGTTTCGATCAATATTTTAAAGGATAACGCATGTTAGTTCCGAGATAGGTCTGGGATTTGCCCTCATCTGGCTCATACTTTCGCATATTTCTCATACTTCATGGCTACATCCTGAGCTTTTTCTGGATTGGATCACGTAGTAATGTGGTACCACACTGAAACAGTCCATTAAACCTGGTCTTGATAAATATTTTAGAGGATAACGCATGTTAGGTCTGGGATAGGTCTAGGATTTGCCCTCATCAGGCTCATACTTTCGCATATCCCTCATACTTCATGGCTAGATACTGGGCTATTTCTGGATTGGATCACGGAGTAATGTGGTACCACACTGAAACAGTCCATTTAACCTGGTTTCGATCAATATTTTTGAGGATAACGCATGTTAGGTCTAGGCTAGGCCTGGGATTTTCACTCATCAGACTCATACTTTCGCATTCTTCACATACTTGTTGAACAGATCCCTGGTTTTTTTCTGGTGTGGATCACGTAGTAATGTGGTACCACACTAAAACAGTCAATTAAACCTGGTTACGATCAATATTTTAGAGGATAACGCATGTTAGGTCTAGGTTAGGCCTGGGATTTGCCCTCATCAGGGTCATACTTTCGCAGTTTTAACATACATGTTGACCTGATCGAGGGATTCTTCTGCTTTGGATCACGTAGTAATGTGGTACCATACTAAAGCAGTCAATTAAACCTGGTTTCGATCAACGTTTTAGAGGATAACGCAAGATATGTCTTGGATAGCTCTGGGATTTGCCCTCATCAGGCTCATGCTTTCGCGTTTTTCACATACTTGTTGAACAGATTCTGGGTTTTTTCTGGTTTGGATCGCGTAGTAATGTGGTACCACACTGAAGCAGTCCACTAAACCTGGTTTCGATGAATATTTTAGAGGATAACGCATGTTAGGTCTGGGTAAGGTCTAGGATTTGCCCTCATCAGGCTCATACTTTCGCGATTTACACATACTTGTTGAACAGATTCTGGGTTTTTTCTGGTTTGGATCACGTAGTAATGTGGTACCACACTGAAACAGTCCACTAAACCTGGTTTCAATCAATATTTTTGAGGTTAACGCATGTTATGTCTAGGTTAGGCAAGGGATATGCCCTCATCAGACTCATACTTTCGCATACTTCACATACTTGATGGCCAGATTCTGGGCTTTTTCTGGTTTGGATCAGGTAGTAATGTGATACCGCACTGAAACAGTCGATTAAACCTGGTTTCGATCAATCTTTTTAAGGATAACGCTTGTTACGTCTAGGTTAGGTCTGGGATTTGCTCTCATCAGGCTCATACTTTCGCATATTTCTCATTCTTGTTGGCCAGATCCTGGGCTTCCACTGGTTTGCATCACGTAGTAATGTCATTCCACACTGAAACATTCCATTAAACCTGGTCTCGATAAGTATTTTAGAGGATAACGCATGTTAGGTCTGGGTAAGGTCTAGGATTTGCCCTCATCAGGCTCATACTTTCGCATATTTCTCATACTTCATGGCTAGATCCTGGGTCATTTCTGGATTGGATCACGTAGTAAAGTGGTACTACACCAAAACAGTCAATTAAACCTGGTTTCGATCAATATTTTAGAGGATAAAGCAATTTAGGTCTGGGATAGGTCTGAGATTTGCCCCCATCAGACTCATACTTTCGCACACTTCACATACTCGTTGAACGGATCCTGGGTTTTTTCTGGTTTGGATCACGTAGTAATGTGGTACCACACTGAAACATTCAATTAAACCTGGTCTTGATAAATATTTCAGAGGATAACGCATGTTAGGTCTGGGTAAGGTCTAGGATTTGCCCTCATCAGGCTCATACTTTCGCATATTTCTCATACTTCATGTCTAGATCCTGGGCTATTTCTGGATTGGATCATGTAGTATTGTGGAACCACACTGAAACAGTCCATTAAACCTGGTTTCGATCAATATTTTTGAGGATAACGCATGTTAAGTCTAGGTTAGGCCTGGGATTTTCACTCATCAGACTCATACTTTCGCATTCTTCACATACTTGTTGAACAGATCCTTGGTTTTTTTCTGGTGTGGATCACGTAGTAATGTGGTACCACACTAAAACAGTCAATTAAACCTGGTTTCGATCAATATTTTAGAGGATAACGCATGTTATGTCTAGGTTAGGCCTGGGATTTGCCCTCATCAGACTCATACTTTCGCATACTCTACATACTTGGTGAACAAATCCTGGGTTTTTTCTGGTTTGGATCACGTAGTCATGTGGTACCACACTGAAACAGTCAATTATACCTGGTTTCGATCAATATTTTAGAGGATAACGCATGTTAAGTCTAGGTTAGGCCTGGGATTTGCCCTCATCAGGGTCATACTTTCGCAGTTTTAACATACATGTTGACCTGATCGAGGGATTCTTCTGCTTTGGATCACGTAGTAATGTGGTACCATACTAAAGCAGTCAATTAAACCTGGTTTCGATCAACGTTTTAGAGGATAACGCATGTTAGGTCTGGGTAAGGTCTAGGATTTGCCCTCATCAGGCTCATACTTTCGCGATTTACACATACTTGTTGAACAGATTCTGGGTTTTTTCTGGTTTGGATCACGTAGTAATGTGGTACCACACTGAAACAGTCCACTAAACCTGGTTTCAATCAATATTTTTGAGGTTAACGCATGTTATGTCTAGGTTAGGCAAGGGATATGCCCTCATCAGACTCATACTTTCGCATACTTCACATACTTGATGGCCAGATTCTGGGCTTTTTCTGGTTTGGATCAGGTAGTAATGTGACACCGCACTGGAACAGTCGATTAAACCTGGTTTCGATCAATCTTTTTAAGGATAACGCTTGTTACGTCTAGGTTAGGTCTGGGATTTGCTCTCATCAGGCTCATACTTTCGCATATTTCTCATTCTTGTTGGCCAGATCCTGGGCTTCCACTGGTTTGCATCACGTAGTAATGTCATTCCACACTGAAACATTCCATTAAACCTGGTCTCGATAAGTATTTTAGAGGATAACGCATGTTAGGTCTGGGTAAGGTCTAGGATTTGCCCTCATCAGGCTCATACTTTCGCATATTTCTCATACTTCATGGCTAGATCCTGGGTCATTTCTGGATTGGATCACGTAGTAATGTGGTACCACACTGAAACAGTCGATTAAACCTGGTTTCGATCAATATTTTAAAGGATAACGCATGTTAGTTCCGAGATAGGTCTGGGATTTGCCCTCATCTGGCTCATACTTTCGCATATTTCTCATACTTCATGGCTTCATCCTGAGCTTTTTCTGGATTGGATCACGTAGTAATGTAGTACCACACTGAAACAGTCCATTAAACCTGGTCTTGATAAATATTTTAGAGGATAACGCATGTTAGGTCTGGGATAGGTCTAGGATTTGCCCTCATCAGGCTCATACTTTCGCATATCCCTCATACTTCATGGCTAGATACTGGGCTATTTCTGGATTGGATCACGGAGTAATGTGGTACCACACTGAAACAGTCCATTTAACCTGGTTTCGATCAATATTTTTGAGGATAACGCATGTTAGGTCTAGGTTAGGCCTGGGATTTTCACTCATCAGACTCATACTTTCGCATTCTTCACATACTTGTTGAACAGATCCCTGGTTTTTTTCTGGTGTGGATCACGTAGTAATGTGGTACCACACTAAAACAGTCAATTAAACCTGGTTTCGATCAATATTTTAGAGGATAACGCATGTTATGTCTAGGTTAGGCCTGGGATTTGCCCTCATCAGACTCATACTTTCGCACACTTTACATACTTGGTGTACAAATCCTGGGATTTTTCTGGTTTCGATCACGTAGTAATGTGTTACCACACTGAAGCAGACAATTAAACCTGGTTTCGATTATTGTTTTAGATGATAACACATGTTAAGTCAAGGTTAGGTCTGGGATTTGCCCTCATCAGGGTCATAGTTTCGCAGTCTTAACGTACATGTTGACCTGATCGATGGTTTTTTCTGGATTGGATCCCGTAGTAATGTGGTACCACACTGAAACAGTTAATTAAACCTGGGTTCGATGAATATTTTAGAGGATAACGCATGTTATGTCTAGGTTAGGCCTGGGATTTGCCCTCATCAGGCTCATACTTTCGCATATTTCTCATACTTCATGGCTAGATCCTGTGCTTTTTCTGGATTGGATCACGTTGTAATGTGGTACCACACTGAAACATTCAATTAAACCTAGTCTTGATAAATATTTTAGAGGATAACGCATGTTATGTCTAGGTTAGGTCTTGGATTTGCCCTCATCGGTCTCATAGTTTCGCATTCTTCACATACTTCTTGAACAGATCCTGTGTTTTTCCTGGTTTGGATCACGTAGTAATGTGGTACCAGACTCAAACAGTCCACTAAACCTGGTTTCAATCAATATTTTTGAGGATAACGCATGTTATGTCTAGGTTAGGCAAGGGATTTGCCCTCATCAGACTCATACTTTCGCATACTTCACATACTTGTTGAACAGATCCTGGGTTTTTTTCTGGTGTGGATCACGTAGTAATGTGGTACCACACTAAAACAGTCAATTAAACCTGGTTTCGATCAATATTTTAGAGGATAACGCATTTTAGGTCTGGGTAAGGTCTAGGATTTGCCCTCATCAGGCTCATACTTCCGCATATTTCTAATACTTCATGGCTAGATCCTGGGCTATTTCTGGATTGGATCACGTAGTAATGTGGTACCACACTGAAACAGGCCATTAAACCTGGCTTCGATCAATATTTTAGAGAATAACGCATGTTAGGTGTAGGTGAGTTCTGGGATTTGCTCTCATCAGGCTGATACATTCGCATATTTCTCATACTTGATGGCCAGATTCTGGGCTTTTTCTGGTTTGGATCAGGTAGTAATGTGATACCGCACTGAAACAGTCGATTAAACCTGGTTTCGATCAATCTTTTTGCGGATAACGCATGTTAGGTCTAGGTTAGTCCTGGGATTTTTACTCATCAGACTCATACTTTCGCATTCTTCACATACTAGTTGAACGGATCCTGGGTTTTTTCTGGTTTGGATCACGTAGTAATGTGGTACCACACTGAAACATTCAATTAAACCTGGTCTTGATAAGTATTTTAGAGGATAACGCATGTTAGGTCTGGGTAAGGTCTAGGATTTGCCCTCATCAGGCTCATACTTTCGCATACTTCTCATACTCGATGGCTAGATCCTGGGCTTTTTCTGGTTTGGATCGCGTAGTTATGTGGTACCACACTGAAACAGCTGATTAAACCTGGTTTCGATCAATATTTTTCAGCATAACGCATGTTACGTCTAGGTTAGGTCTGGGATTTGCTCTCATCAGGCTCATACTTTCACATAGTTCTCATTCTTGTTGGCCAGATCCTGGGTTTTTTCTGGTTTGGATCACGTAGTAATGTGGTACCACACTGAAACAGTCCATTAAACTTGGTTTCGATCAACATTTTAGAGGATAACGCAAGATATGTCTTGGATAGGTCTGGGATTTGCCCTCATCAGGCTCATGCTTTCGCGTTTTTCACATACTTGTTGAACAGATTCTGGGTTTTTTCTGGTTTGGATCGCGTAGTAATGTGGTACCACACTGAAACAGTCAATTATACCTGGTTTCGATCATTATTTTAGAGGATAACGCATGTTAGGTCTAGGTTAGGCCTGGGATTTGCCCTCATCAGGGTCATACTTTCGCAGTTTTAACATACATGTTGACCTGATCGAGGGATTCTACTGCTTTGGATCACGTAGTAATGTGGTACCATACTAAAGCAGTCAATTAAACCTGGTTTCGATCAACATTTTAGAGGATAACGCAAGATATGTCTTGGAGAGGTCTGGGATTTGCCCTCATCAGGCTCATGCTTTCGCGTTTTTCACATACTTGTTGAACAGATTCTGGGTTTTTTCTGGTTTGGATCGCGTAGTAATGTGGTACCACACTGAAGCAGTCCACTAAACCTGGTTTCGATGAATTTTTTAGAGGATAACGCATGTTAGGTCTCGGTAAGGTCTAGGATTTGCCCTCATCAGGCTCATACTTTCGCGATTTACACATACTTGTTGAACAGATTCTGGGTTTTTTCTGGTATGGATCACGTAGTAATGTGGTACCACACTGAAACAGTCCACTAAACCTGGTTTCAATCAATATTTTTGAGGATAACGCATGTTATGTCTAGGTTAGGCAAGGGATTTGCCCTCATCAGACTCATACTTTCGCATACTTCACATACTCGATGAACGGATCCTGGGTTTTTTCTGGTTTGGATCACGTAGTAATGTGGTACCACACTGAAACAGTCAATTAAACCTGGTTTCGATCAATATTTTAGAGGATAACGCATGTTAGGTCTGGGTAAGGTCTAGGATTTGCCCTCATCAGGCTCATACTTCCGCATATTTCTAATACTTCATGGCTAGATCCTGGGCTATTTCTGGATTGGATCACGTAGTAATGTGGTACCACACTGAAACAGGCCATTAAACCTGGCTTCGATCAATATTTTAGAGAATAACGCATGTTAGGTGTAGGTTAGTTCTGGGATTTGCTCTCATCAGGCTGACACATTCGCATATTTCTCATACTTGATGGCCAGATTCTGGGCTTTTTCTGGTTTGGATCAGGTAGTAATGTGATACCGCACTGATACAGTCGATTAAACCTGGTTTCGATCAATCTTTTTGAGGATAACGCTTGTTACGTCTAGGTTAGGTCTGGGATTTGCTCTCATCAGGCTCATACTTTCGCATATTTCTCATTCTTGTTGGCCAGATCCTGGGCTTCCACTCGTTTGCATCACGTAGTAATGTCATTCCACACTGAAACAGTCAATTAAACCTGGCCTTGATAAATATTTTAGAGGATAACGCATGTTAGGTCTGGGTTAGGTCTAGGTTTTGCCCTCTTCAGGCTCATACTTTCGCATACTTCTCATACTCGATGGCTAGATCCTGGGCTTTTTCTGGTGTGGATCACGTAGTAATGTGGTACCACACTAAAACAGTCAATTAAACCTGGTTTCGATCAATATTTTAGAGGATAACGCATGTTATGTCTAGGTTAGGCCTGGGATTTGCCCTCATCAGACTCATACTTTCGCATACTCTACATACTTGGTGAACAAATCCTGGGTTTTTTCTGGTTTGGATCACGTAGTCATGTGGTACCACACTGAAACATTCAATTAAACCTGGTCTTGATAAGTATTTTAGAGGATAACGCATGTTAGGTCTGGGTAAGGTCTAGGATTTGCCCTCATCAGGCTCATACTTTCGCATACTTCTCATACTCGATGGCTAGATCCTGGGCTTTTTCTGGTTTGGATCGCGTAGTTATGTGGTACCACACTGAAACAGCTGATTAAACCTGGTTTCGATCAATATTTTTCAGCATAACGCATGTTATGTCTAGGTTAGGTCTGGGATTTGCTCTCATCAGGCTCATACTTTCACATAGTTCTCATTCTTGTTGGCCAGATCCTGGGTTTTTTCTGGTTTGGATCACGTAGTAATGTGGTACCACACTGAAACAGTCCATTAAACCTGGTTACGATCAATATTTTTGAGGATAACGCATGTTAGGTCTAGGTTAGGCCTGGGATTTTTACTCGTCAGACTCATACTTTCGCATTCTTCACATACTAGTTGAACGGATCCTGGGTTTTTTCTGGTTTGGATCACGTAGTAATGTGGTACCACACTGAAACATTCAATTAAACCTGGTCTTGATAAGTATTTTAGAGGATAACGCATGTTAGGTCTGGGTAAGGTCTAGGATTTGCCCTCATCAGGCTCATACTTTCGCATATTTCTCATACATCATGGCTAGATCCTGGGTTATTTCTGGATTGGATCACGTAGTAATGTGGTACCACACTGAAACAGTCGATTAAACCTGGTTTCGATCAATATTTTAGAGGATAACGCATGTTAGTTCTGGGATAGGTCTGGGATTTGCCCTCATCTGGCTCATACTTTCGCATATTTCTCATACTTCATGGCTACATGCTGAGCTTTTTCTGGATTGGATCACGTAGTAAAGTGGTACTACACCAAAACAGTCAATTAAACCTGGTTTCGATCAATATTTTAGAGGATAAAGCAATTTTGGTCTGGGATAGTTCTGAGACTTGCCCCCATCAGACTCATACTCTCGCACACTTCACATACTCGTTGAACGGATCCTGGGTTTTTTCTGGTTTGGATCACGTAGTAATGTGGTACCACACTGAAACGTTCAATTAAACCTGGTCTTGATAAATATTTCAGAGGATAACGCATGTTAGGTCTGGGATAGGTCTAGGATTTGCCCTCATCAGGCTCATACTTTCGCATATTCCTCATACTTCATGGCTAGATACTGGGCTATTTCTGGATTGGATCACGGAGTAATGTGGTACCACACTGAAACAGTCCATTTAACCTGGTTTCGATCAATATTTTTGAGGATAATGCATGTTAAGCCTAGGTTAGGCATGGGATTTTCACTCATCAGACTCATACTTTCGCATTCTTCACATACTTGTTGAACAGATCCTTGGTTTTTTTCTGGTGTGGATCACGTAGTAATGTGGTACCACACTAAAACAGTCAATTAAACCTGGTTTCGATCAATATTATAGAGGATAACGCATGTTATGTCTAGGTTAGGCCTGGGATTTGCCCTCATCAGACTCATACTTTCGCATACTTTACATACTTGGTGAACAAATCCTGGGTTTTTTCTGGTTTGGATCACGTAGTCATGTGGTACCACACTGAAACAGTCAATTATACCTGGCTTCGATCAATATTTTAGAGGATAACGCATGTTAGGTCTAGGTTAGGCCTGGGATTTGCCCTCATCAGGGTCATACTTTCGCATACTTCACATACTTGTTGAACAGATCCTGGGTTTTTTTCTGGTGTGGATCACGTAGTAATGTGGTACCACACTAAAACAGTCAATTAAACCTGGTTTCGATCAATATTTTAGAGGATAACGCATGTTAGGTCTGGGTAAGGTCTAGGATTTGCCCTCATCAGGCTCATACTTCCGCATATTTCTAATACTTCATGGCTAGATCCTGGGCTATTTCTGGATTGGATCACGTAGTAATGTGGTACCACACTGAAACAGGCCATTAAACCTGGCTTCGATCAATATTTTAGAGAATAACGCATGTTAGGTGTAGGTTAGTTCTGGGATTTGCTCTCATCAGGCTGACACATTCGCATATTTCTCATACTTGATGGCCAGATTCTGGGCTTTTTCTGGTTTGGATCAGGTAGTAATGTGATACCGCACTGATACAGTCGATTAAACCTGGTTTCGATCAATCTTTTTGAGGATAACGCTTGTTACGTCTAGGTTAGGTCTGGGATTTGCTCTCATCAGGCTCATACTTTCGCATATTTCTCATTCTTGTTGGCCAGATCCTGGGCTTCCACTCGTTTGCATCACGTAGTAATGTCATTCCACACTGAAACAGTCAATTAAACCTGGCCTTGATAAATATTTTAGAGGATAACGCATGTTAGGTCTGGGTTAGGTCTAGGTTTTGCCCTCTTCAGGCTCATACTTTCGCATACTTCTCATACTCGATGGCTAGATCCTGGGCTTTTTCTGGTTTGGATCGGGTAGTTATGTGGTACCACACTGAAACAGTTGATTAAACCTGGTTTCGATCAATATTTTTAAGCATAACGCATGTTACGTCTAGGTTAGGTCTGGGATTTGCTCTCATCAGGCTCATACTTTCACATAGTTCTCATTCTTGTTGGCCAGATCCTGGGTTTTTTCTGGTTTGGATCACGTAGTAATGTGGTACCACACTGAAACAGTCCATTAAACCTGGTTTCGATCAATATTTTTGAGGATAACGCATGTTAGGTCTAGGTTAGGCCTGGGATTTTTACTCATCAGACTCATACTTTCGCATTCTTCACATACTTGTTGAACGGATCCTGGGTTTTTTCTTGGTTTGGATCACGTAGTAATGTGGTACCACACTGAAACATTCAATTAAACCTGGTCTTGATAAGTATTTTAGAGGATAACGCATGTTAGGTCTGGGTAAGGTCTAGGATTTGCCCTCATCAGGCTCATACTTTCGCATATTTCTCATACTTCATGGCTAGATCCTGGGTTATTTCTGGATTGGATCACGTAGTAATGTGGTACCACACTGAAACAGTCGATTAAACCTGGTTTCGATCAATATTTTAAAGGATAACGCATGTTAGTTCTGAGATAGGTCTGGGATTTGCCCTCATCTGGCTCATACTTTCGCATATTTCTCATACTTCATGGCTACATCCTGAGCTTTTTCTGGATTGGATCACGTAGTAATGTGGTACCACACTGAAACAGTCCATTAAACCTGGTCTTGATAAATATTTTAGAGGATAACACATGTTAGGTCTGGGATAGGTCTAGGATTTGCCCTCATCAGGCTCATACTTTCGCATATTCCTCATACTTCATGGCTAGATACTGGGCTATTTCTGGATTGGATCACGAAGTAATGTGGTACCACACTGAAGCAGTCCACTAAACCTGGTTTCGATGAATATTTTAGAGGATAACGCATGTTAGGTCTGGGTAAGGTCTAGGATTTGCCCCCATCAGGCTCATACTTTCGCGATTTACACATACTTGTTGAACAGATTCTGGGTTTTTTCTGGTTTGGATCACGTAGTAATGTGGTACCACACTGAAACAGTCCATTAAACCTGGTTTCGATCAATATTTTTGAGGATAACGCATGTTAGGTATAGGTTAGGCCTGGGATTTTTACTCATCAGACTCATACTTTCGCATTCTTCACATACTTGTTGAACGGATCCTGGGTTTTTTCTGGTTTGGATCACGTAGTAATGTGGTACCACACTGAAACATTCCATTAAACCTGGTCTCGATAAGTATTTTAGAGGATAACGCATGTTAGGTCTGGGTAAGGTCTAGGATTTGCCCTCATCAGGCTCATACTTTCGCATATCCCTCATACTTCATGGCTAGATACTGGGCTATTTCTGGATTGGATCACGGAGTAATGTGGTACCACACTGAAACAGTCCATTTAACCTGGTTTCGATCAATATTTTTGAGGATAACGCATGTTAGGTCTAGGCTAGGCCTGGGATTTTCACTCATCAGACTCATACTTTCGCATTCTTCACATACTTGTTGAACAGATCCCTGGTTTTTTTCTGGTGTGGATCACGTAGTAATGTGGTACCACACTAAAACAGTCAATTAAACCTGGTTTCGATCAATATTTTAGAGGATAACGCATGTTATGTCTAGGTTAGGCCTGGGATTTGCCCTCATCAGACTCATACTTTCGCATACTTTACATAATTGGTGTACAAATCCTGGGATTTTTCTGGTTTCGATCACGTAGTAATGTGTTACCACACTGAAGCAGACAATTAAACCTGGTTTCGATTATTGTTTTAGATGATAACACATGTTAGGTCAAGGTTAGGTCTGGGATTTGCCCTCATCAGGGTCATAGTTTCGCAGTCTTAACGTACATGTTGACCTGATCGATGGTTTTTTCTGGATTGGATCCCGTAGTAATGTGGTACCACACTGAAACAGTTAATTAAACCTGGGTTCGATGAATATTTTAGAGGATAACGCATGTTATGTCTAGGTTAGGCCTGGGATTTGCCCTCATCAGGCTCATACTTTCGCATATTTCTCATACTTCATGGCTAGATCCTGAGCTTTTTCTGGATTGGATCACGTTGTAATGTGGTACCACACTGAAACATTCAATTAAACCTAGTCTTGATAAATATTTTAGAGGATAACGCATGTTATGTCTAGGTTAGGTCTTGGATTTGCCCTCATCGGTCTCATAGTTTCGCATTCTTCACATACTTCTTGAACAGATCCTGTGTTTTTTCTGGTTTGGATCACGTAGTAATGTGGTACCAGACTCAAACAGTCCACTAAACCTGGTTTCAATCAATATTTTTGAGGATAACGCATGTTATGTCTAGGTTAGGCAAGGGATTTGCCCTCATCAGACTCATACTTTCGCATACTTCACATACTTGTTGAACAGATCCTGGGTTTTTTTCTGGTGTGGATCACGTAGTAATGTGGTACCACACTAAAACAGTCAATTAAACCTGGTTTCGATCAATATTTTAGAGGATAACGCATTTTAGGTCTGGGTAAGGTCTAGGATTTGCCCTCATCAGGCTCACACTTCCGCATATTTCTGATACTTCATGGCTAGATCCTGGGCTATTTCTGGATTGGATCACGTAGTACTGTGGTACCACACTGAAACAGGCCATTAAACCTGGCTTCGATCAATATTTTAGAGAATAACGCATGTTAGGTGTAGGTGAGTTCTGGGATTTGCTCTCATCAGGCTGATACATTCGCATATTTCTCATACTTGATGGCCAGATTCTGGGCTTTTTCTGGTTTGGATCAGGTAGTAATGTGATACCGCACTGAAACAGTCGATTAAACCTGGTTTCGATCAATCTTTTTGAGGATAACGCATGTTAGGTCTAGGTTAGTCCTGGGATTTTTACTCATCAGACTCATACTTTCGCATTCTTCACATACTTGTTGAACGGATCCTGGGTTTTCTCTGGTTTGGATCACGTAGTAATGTGGTACCACACTGAAACATTCAATTAAACCTGGTCTTGATAAGTATTTTAGAGGATAACGCATGTTAGGTCTGGGTAAGGTCTAGGATTTGCCCTCATCAGGCTCATACTTTCGCATACTTCTCATACTCGATGGCTAGATCCTGGGCTTTTTCTGGTTTGGATCGCGTAGTTATGTGGTACCACACTGAAACAGCTGATTAAACCTGGTTTCGATCAATATTTTTCAGCATAACGCATGTTACGTCTAGGTTAGGTCTGGGATTTGCTCTCATCAGGCTCATACTTTCACATAGTTCTCATTCTTGTTGGCCAGATCCTGGGTTTTTTCTGGTTTGGATCACGTAGTAATGTGGTACCACACTGAAACAGTCCATTAAACCTGGTTACGATCAATATTTTTGAGGATAACGCATGTTAGGTCTAGGTTAGTCCTGGGATTTTTACTCATCAGACTCATACTTTCGCATTCTTCACATACTTGTTGAACGGATCCTGGGTTTTTTCTGGTTTGGATCACGTAGTAATGTGGTGCCACACTGAAACATTCAATTAAACCTGGTCTTGATAAGTATTTTAGAGGATAACGCATGTTAGGTCTGGGTAAGGTCTAGGATTTGCCCTCATCAGGCTCATACTTTCGCATATTTCTCATACATCATGGCTAGATCCTGGGTTATTTCTGGATTGGATCACGTAGTAATGTGGTACCACACTGAAACAGTCGATTAAACCTGGTTTCGATCAATATTTTAGAGGATAACGCATGTTAGTTCTGGGATAGGTCTGGGATTTGCCCTCATCTGGCTCATACTTTCGCATATTTCTCATACTTCATGGCTACATGCTGAGCTTTTTCTCGATTGGATCACGTAGTAAAGTGGTACTACACCAAAACAGTCAATTAAACCTGGTTTCGATCAATATTTTAGAGGATAAAGCAATTTTGGTCTGGGATAGTTCTGAGATTTGCCCCCATCAGACTCATACTTTCGCACACTTCACATACTCGATGAACGGATCCTGGGTTTTTTCTGGTTTGGATCACGTAGTAATGTGGTACCACACTGAAACAGTCAATTAAACCTGGTTTCGATCAATATTTTAGAGGATAACGCATGTTAGGTCTGGGTAAGGTCTAGGATTTGCCCTCATCAGGCTCATACTTTCGCATTCTTCACATACTTGTTGAACGGATCCTGGGTTTTTTCTTGGTTTGGATCACGTAGTAATGTGGTACCACACTGAAACATTCAAATAAACCTGGTCTTGATAAGTATTTTAGAGGATAACGCATGTTAGGTCTGGGTAAGGTCTAGGATTTGCCCTCATCAGGCTCATACTTTCGCATATTTCTCATACTTCATGGCTAGATCCTGGGTTATTTCTGGATTGGATCACGTAGTAATGTGGTACCACACTGAAACAGTCGATTAAACCTGGTTTCGATCAATATTTTAAAGGATAACGCATGTTAGTTCTGAGATAGGTCTGGGATTTGCCCTCATCTGGCTCATACTTTCGCATATTTCTCATACTTCATGGCTACATCCTGAGCTTTTTCTGGATTGGATCACGTAGTAATGTGGTACCACACTGAAACAGTCCATTAAACCTGGTTTCGATCAATATTTTTGAGGATAACACATGTTAGGTCTGGGATAGGTCTAGGATTTGCCCTCATCAGGCTCATACTTTCGCATATTCCTCATACTTCATGGCTAGATACTGGGCTATTTCTGGTTTCAATCACGTAGTAATGTGGTACCTCACTGGAGCAGACCATAAAACCTGGTTTCGATTATAATTTTAGAGGATAACACATGTTAGGTCTAGGTTAGGTCTGGGATTTGCTCTCATCAGGCTCATTCGTTCGCATATTTCTGATACCTGATGACTAGATCCTGGGCTTTTTCTGGATTGGATCACGTAGTAATGTAGTACCACGCTGAAACAGTCCACTAAACCTGGTTTCAATGAATATTTTTGAGGATAACGCATGTTATGTCTAGGTTAGGCAACGGATTTGCCCTCATCAGACTCATACTTTCGCATACTTCACATACTTGTTGAACAGATCCTGGGTTTTTTTCTGGTGTGGATCACGTAGTAATGTGGTACCACACTAAAACAGTCAATTAAACCTGGTTTCGATCAATATTTTAGAGGATAACGCATGTTAGGTCTGGGTAAGATCTAGGATTTGCCCTCATCAGGCTCATACTTCCGCATATTTCTAATTCTTCATGGCTAGATCCTGGGCTATTTCTGGTTTGGATCGCGTAGTTATGTGGTACCACACTGAAACAGTTGATTAAACCTGGTTTCGATCAATATTTTTAAGCATAACGCATGTTACGTCTAGGTTAGGTCTGGGATTTGCTTTCATCAGGCTCATACTTTCACATAGTTCTCATTCTTGTTGGCCAGATCCTGGGTTTTTTCTGGTTTGGATCACGTAGTAATGTGGTACCACACTGAAACAGTCCATTAAACCTGGTTTCGATCAGTATTATAGAGGATAACGCATGTTAGATCTGGGTTAGGTCTAGGATTTGCCCTCATCAGGGTCATACTTTCGCAGCTTTAGCATGCATGTTGACCTGATCGAGGGTTTTTTCTGCTCTAGATCACGTAGTAAAGTGGTACTACACCAAAACAGTCAATTAAACCTGGTTTCGATCAATATCTTAGAGGATAAAGCAATTTAGGTCTGGGATAGGTCTGAGATTTGCCCCCATCAGACTCATACTTTCACACACTTCACATACTCGTTGAACGGATCCTGGGTTTTTTCTGGTTTGGATCACGTAGTAATGTGGTACCGCACTGAAACATTCAATTAAACCTGGTCTTGATAAATATTTTAGAGGATAAAGCATGTTAGGTCTGGGTTTGGTCTAGGATTTGCCCTCATCAGGCTCATACTTTCGCGTTTTTCACATACTTGTTGAACAGATTCTGGGTTTTTTCTGGTTTGGATCACGTCGTAATGTGGTACCACACTGAAACAGTCGATAAAACCTGGTTTCGATCAATATTTTAGAGGATAACGCATGTTAGTTCTGGGATAGGTCTGGGATTTGCCCTCATCTGGCTCATTCTTTCGCATATTCCTCATACTTCATGGCTAGATTCTGGGCTATTTCTGGATTGGATCACGGAGTAATGTGGTACCTCACTGAAACAGTCCATTTAACCAGGTTTCGATCAATATTTTTGAGGATAACGCATGTTAGGTCTAGGTTAGGCCTGGGATTTTCACTCATCAGACTCATACTTTCGCATTCTTCACATACTTGTTGAACGGATCCTGGGTTTTTTCTGGTTTGGATCGCGTAGTAATGCGGTACCACACTGAAACATTCAATTAAACCAGGTCTTGATAAATATTTTAGAGGATAACGCATGTTAGGTCTGGGTAAGGACTAGGATTTGCCCTCATCAGGCTCATACTTTCGCATATTTCTCATACTTCATGGCTAGATCCTGGGCTATTTCAGGATTGGATCACGTAGTAATGTGGAACCACACTGAAACAGTCCATTAAACCTGGCTTCGATCAATATTTTTGAGGATAACGCATGTTAGGTCTAGGTTAGGCCTGGGATTTGCCCTCATCCGACTCATACTTTCGCGTACTTCACATACTTGTTGAACAGATCCTGGATTTTTTTCTGGTTTGGATCACGTAGTAATGTGGTACCACACTGAAACAGTCCATTAAACCTGGTTTCGATCACTATTTTTCAGCATAACGCATGTTACGTCTAGGTTAGGTCAGGGATTTGCTCTCATCAGGCTCATACTTTCACATAGTTCACATTCTTGTTGGCCAGATCCTGGGTTTTTTCTGGTTTGGATCACGTAGTAATGTGGTACCACACTGAAACAGTCCATTAAACCTGGTTTCGATCAATATTTTTGAGGATAACGCATGTTAGGTCTAGGTTAGGCCTGGGATTTTTACTCATCAGACACATACTTTCGCATTCTTCACATACTTGTTGAACAGATCCTGGGCTTTTTCTGGTTTGGATCACGCAGTAATGCGGTACCACACTGAAACATTCAATTAAACCTGGTATTGATAAATATTTTGGAGGATAACGCAAGTTATGTCTGGGATAGGTCTGGGATTTGCCCTCATCAGGCTCATACTGTCGCGTTTTTCACATACTTGTTGAACAGATCCTGGGTTTTTTCTGGTTTGGATCACGTAGTAATGTGGTACCACACAGAAACAGTCCATTAAACCTGGTTTCGATCAATATTTTAGAGGATAGCGCATGTTAGGTCTAGGTTAGGCCTGGCATTTGCCCTCATCAGGGTCATACTTTCGCAGTTTTAACATACATGTTGACCTGATCGAGGGTTTTTTCTGCTTTGGATCACGTAGTAAAGAGGTACCACACTAAAACAGTCAATTAAACCTGGTTTCGATCAATATTTTAGAGGATAACGCAAGATATGTCTGGGATAGGACTGGGATTTGCCCTCAGCAGACTCATACTTTCGCGTTTTTAACATACTTGTTGAATAGATTCTGGGTGTTTTCTGGTTTGGATCACGTAGTAATGCGGTACCACACAGAAACAGTCCATTAAACCTGGTTTCGATCAATATATTAGAGGATAGCGCATGTTAGGTCTTTGGTTAGGCCTGGCATTTGCCCTCATCAGGGTCATACTTTCGCAGTTTTAACATACATGTTGACCTGACCGAGGGTTTTTTCTGCTTTGGATCACGTAGTAAAGTGGTACCACACTAGAACAGTCAATTAAACCTGGTTTCGATCAATATTTTAGAGGATAACACATGTTAGGTCTGGGTAAGGTCTAGGATTAGCCCTCATCAGGCTCATACTTTCGCATATTTCTAATACTTCATGGCTAGATCCTGGGCTATTTCTGGATTGGATCACGTAGTAATGTGGTATCACACTGAAACAGTCCATTAAACCTGGTTTCGATCAATATTTTTGAGGATAACGCATGTTAGGTCTAGGTTAGGCCTGGGATTTTCACTCATCAGACTCATACTTTCGCATTCTTCACATACTTGTTGAACGGATCCTGGGTTTTTTCTGGTTTGGATCACGTAGTAATGTGGTACCACACTGAAACATTCAATTGAACCTGGTCTTGATAAGTATTTTAGAGGATAACGCATGTTAGGTCTGGGTAAGGTCTAGGATTTGCCCTCATCAGGCTCATACTTTCGCATATTTCTCATACTTCATGGCTAGATCCTGGGTTATTTCTGGATTGGATCACGTAGTAATGTGGTACCACACTGAAACAGTCGATTAAACCTGGTTTCGATCAATATTTTAGAGGATAAAGCAATTTAGGTCTGGGATAGGTCTGAGATTTGCACCCATTAGACTCATACTTTCGCACACTTCACATACTCGTTGAACGGATCCTGGGTTTTTTCTGGTTTGGATCACGTAGTAATGTGGTACCACACTGAAACATTCAATTAAACCTGGTCTTGATAAATATTTTAGAGGATAACGCATGTTAGGTCTGGGATAGGTCTAGGATTTGCCCTCATCAGGCTCATACTTTCGCATAATCCTCATACTTCATGGCTAGATTCTGGGCTATTTCTGGATTGGATCACGGAGTAATGTGGTGCCACACTGAAACAGTCCATTTAACCAGGTTTCGATCAATATTTTTGAGGATAACGCATGTTAGGTCTAGGTTAGGCCTGGGATTTTCACTCATCAGACTCATACTTTCGCATTCTTCTCATACTTGTTGAACGGATCCTGGGCTTTTTCAGGTTTGGATCACGCAGTAATGCGGTACCACACTGAAACATTCAATTAAACCTGGTATTGATAAATATTTTGGAGGATAACGCAAGTTATGTCTGGGATAGGTCTGGGATTTGCCCTCATCAGGCTCATACTGTCGCGTTTTTCACATACTTGTTGAACAGATCCTGGGTTTTTTCTGGTTTGGATCACGTAGTAATGTGGTACCACACAGAAGCAGTCCATTAAACCTGGTTTCGATCAATATTTTAGAGGATAGCGCATGTTAGGTCTAGGTTAGGCCTGGCATTTGCCCTCATCAGGGTCATACTTTCGCAGTTTTAACATACATGTCGACCTGATCGAGGGTTTTTTCTGCTTTGGATCACGTAGTAAAGTGGTACCACACTAAAACAGTCAATTAAACCTGGTTTCGATCAATATTTTAGAGGATAACGCAAGATATGTCTGGGATAGGACTGGGATTTGCCTTCAGCAGACTCATACTTTCGCGTTTTTAACATACTTGTTGAATAGATTCTGGGTGTTTTCTGGTTTGGATCACGTAGTAATGCGGTACCATACTGAAACATTCAATTAAACCAGGTCTTGATAAATATTTTAGAGGATAATGCATGTTAGGTCTGGGTTTGGTCTAGGATTTGCCCTCATCAGGCTCATACTTTCGCGTTTTTGACATACTTGCTGAACAGGTTCTGGGTTTTTTCTGGTTTGGATCACGTAGTAATGTGGTACCACACTGAAACAGACCACTAAACCTGGTTTCGATCAATATTTTACAGGATAACACATGTTAGGTCTGGGTAAGGTCTAGGATTTGCCCTCATCAGGCTCATACTTTCGCATATTTCTAATACTTCATGGCTAGATCCTGGGCTATTTCTGGATTGGATCACGTAGTAATGTGGTACCACACTGAAACAGTCCATTAAACTTGGTTGCGATCAATATTTTTGAGGATAACGCATGCTAGGTCTACGTTAGGCCTGGGATTTTCACTCATCAGACTCATACTTTCGCATTCTTCACATACTTGTTGAACGGATCCTGGGTTTTTTCTGGTTTGGATCACGTAGTAATGTGGTGCCACACTGAAACAGTCAATTAAACCTGGTTTCGATCAATATTTTAGAGGATAACGCATGATAGGTCTGGGTAAGGTCTAGGATTTGCCCTCATCAGGCTCATACTTTCGCATATTTCTAATACTTCATGGCTAGATGCTGGGCTATTTCTGGTTTGGATCACGCAGTAATGTGGTACCACACTAAAACAGTCAATTAAACCTGGTTTCGATCAGTATTTTAGAGGATAACGCATGTTATGTCTGGGTTAGGTCTAGGCTTTGCCCTCATCAGGGTCATACTTTCGCAGTTTTAATATACATGTTGAGCTGATCGAGGGTTTTTTCTGCTTTGGATCACGTATTAAAGTGGTGCCACACTAAAACAGTCAATTAAACCTGGTTTCGATCAGTACTTTAGAGGATAACGCAAGTTAAGTCAGGGATAGGTCTGGGATTTGCCCACATCAGGCTCATACTTTCGCGTTTTTCACATACTTGTGGAACAGGTACTGGGATTTTTCTGGATTGCATCACGTAGTAATGTAGTACCACACTGAAACCGTCCACTAAACCTGGTTTCGATCAATATTTTTGAGGATAACGCATGTCAGGTCTACGTTAGGCCAGGGATTTGCTCTCATCAGGGTCATACTTTCGCAGTTTTAACATGCATGTTGACCTGATCGAGGGTTTTTTCTGCTTTGGATCACGTAGTAATGTGGTACCACACTGAAACAGTCCACTAAACCTGGTTTCGATCAATATTTTAGAGGATAACACATGTTAGGTCTGGGTAAGGTCTAGGATTTGCCCTCATCAGGCTCATACTTTCGCATATTTCTAATACTTCATGGCTAGATCCTGGGCTATTTGTGGATTCGATCACGCAGTAATGTGGTACCACACTGAAACAGTCCACTAAACCTGGTTTCGATCAATATTTTAGAGGATAACGCATGTTGTGTCTAGGTGAGGCCTGGGATTTCCCATCACCTGTCTCATACTTTCGCATTTTTCGCATACTCGTTGGCCAGATCCTGGGCTTTTTCTGCTTTGGATCACGTAGTAAAGTGGTACCACACTAAAACAGTCAATTAAACCTGGTTTCGATCAGTATTTTAGAGGATAACGCATGTTATGTCTGGGTTAGGTCTAGGATTTGCCCTCATCAGGGTCATACTTTCGCAGTTTTAATATACATGTTGACCTGATCGAGGGTTTTTTCTGCTTTGGATCACGTATTAAAGTGGTACCACACTAAAACAGTCAATTAAACCTGGTTTCGTTCAGTATTTTAGAGGATAACGCAAGTTATATCAGGGATAGGTCTGGGATTTGCCCTCATCAGGCTCATACTTTCGCGTTTTTCACATACTTGTTGAACAGATACTGGGTTTTTTCTGGTTTGGATCGCGTAGTAATGTGGTGCCACACTGAAACAGTCAATTAAACCTGGTTTCGATCAATATTTTAGAGGATAACGCATGATAGGTCTGGGTAAGGTCTAGGATTTGCCCTCATCAGGCTCATACTTTCGCATATTTCTAATACTTCATGGCTAGATCCTGGGCTATTTCTGGATTCGATCACGTAGTAATGTGGTACCACACTGAAACAGTCCACTAAACCTGGTTTCGATCAATATTTTAGAGAATAACTAATTGTTAGGTCTAGGTTAGGTCAGGGATTTGCTCTCATCAGGCTCATTCTTTCGCTTATTTCTCATACTTGATGGCTAGATCCTGGGCTTTTTCAGGATTGCATCACGTAGTAATGTAGTACCACACTGAAACCGTCCACTAAACCTGGTTTCGATCAATATTTTTGAGGATAACGCATGTTATGTCTAGGTTAGGCCTGGGATTTGCCCTCATCAGACTCATACTTTCGCATACTTCGCATACTTGGTGAACAGATTCTGGGTTTTTTCTAGTTTGGATCACGTAGTAATGTGGTACCACACTGAAACAGTCAATTAAACCTGGTTTCGATCAATATTTTAGAGGATAACGCATGTTAGTTTTAGCTTAGGCCTGGCATTTGCCCTCATCAGGGTCATACTTTCGCAGTTTTAACATACATGTTGACCTGATCAAGGGATTCATGTGCTTTGGATCACGTACTAATGTGGTACCACACTAAAGCAGTCAATTAAACCTGGTTTCGATCAATATTTTAGAGGATAACGCATGTTAGGTCTAGGTTAGGTCTGGGATTTGCTCTGATCAGGCTCGTACTTTCGCATATTTCTCATAGTTGATGGCCAGATTCTGGGCTTTTTCTGGTTTGGATCACGTAGTAATGTGGTACAACACTGAAACAGTCGATTAAACCGCTTTTCGTTCAATATTTTAGAGAATAACGCATGTTAGGTCCTGGTTAGGTCTGGGATTTGCTCTCATCAGGCTCGTACTTTCGCATATTTCTCATACTTGATGGCCAGATTCTGGGCCCTTTCTGGTTTGGATCACGTTGTAATGTGGGACCACACTGAAACAGTCCATTAAACCTAGTTTCGATCAATATTTTAGAGGATAACGCAAGTTATGTTTGGGATAGGTCTGGGGGGTTGCCCTCATCGGGCTCATACTTTCGCATTCTTCACATACTTGTTGAACGGATCCTGGGTTTTTCTGGTTTGGATCACGTAGTAATGTGGTACCACACTGACGCATTCAATTGAACCTGGTCTTGATAAATATTTTGGAGGATAACGCATGTTAGGTCTGGGTAAGGGCTAGGATTTGCCCTCATCAGGCTCATACTTTCGCATATTACTCATACTTCATGGCTAGATCCTGGGCTATTTCTGGATTGGATCACGTAGTAATGTGGAACCACACTGAAACAGTCCACTAAACCTGGTTTCGATCAATATTTTAGAGGATAACGCATGTTATGTCAAGGTTAGGTCTGGGATTTGCCCTCATCAGACTCATACTTTCGCATATTTCTCATACTTCATGGCTAGATCCTGGGCTATTTCTGGATTGGATCACGTAGTAATGTGGTACCACACTGATACAGTCCATTAAACCTGGTTTCGATCAATATTTTAGAGAATAATTCATGTTAGGTCTAGGTAAGGTCTGGGATTTGCTCTCATCAGGCTCGTACTTTCGCATATTTCTCATACTTGATGGCCAGATTCTGGGCCCTTTCTGGTTTGGATCACGTTGTAATGTGGAACCACACTGAAACAGTCCATTAAACCTAGTTTCGATCAATATTTTAGAGGATAACGCAAGTTATGTTTGGGATAGGTCTGGGGGGTTGCCCTCATCGGGCTCATACTTTCGCATTCTTCACATACTTGTTGAACGGATCCAGGGTTTTTTCTGGTTTGGATCACGTAGTAATGTGGTACCACACTGAAACATTCAATTAAACCTGGTCTTGATAAGTATTTTAGAGGATAACGCATGTTAGTTCTGGGTTAGGTCCAGGATTTGCCCTCATCAGGCTCATTCTTTCGCATATTTCTCATACTTCATGGCTAGATCCTGGGTTATTTCTGGATTGGATCACGTAGTAATGTGGTACCACACTGAAACAGTCGATTAAACCTGGTTTCGATCACTATTTTAGAGGATAACGCATGTTAGTTCTGGGATAGGTCTGGGATTTGCCCTCATCTGGCTCATACTTTCGCATATTTCTCATACTTCATGGCTACATACTGATCTTTTTCTGGATTGGATCACGTAGTAATGTGGTACCACACTGAAACAGTCAATTAAACCTGGTTTCGATCAATATTTTAGAGGATAACGCATGTTATTTCAAGGTTAGGCCTGGGATTTGCCCTCATCAGACTCATACTTTCGCATACTTCGCATACTTGGTGAACAGATTCTGGCTTTTTTCTGGTTTGGATCACGTAGTAGTGTGGTACCACATTGAAACAGTCCATTACATCAGGTTTCGATCAATATTTTAGAGGATAACGCAAGTTAGGTCTGGAATAGGTCTGGGATTTGCCCTCATCTGGGTCATATATTCGTATTTTTCACATACTTGTTGAACGGGTCCTGGGTTTTTTCTGGTTTGGATCACGTAGTAATGTGGTACCACACTGAACCAGTCCATTAAACCTGGTTTCGATCAATATTTTAGGGAATAACGCATGTTAGGTCTACGTTAGGTCTGGGATTTGCTCTCATTAGGGTCATACTTTCGCAGTTTTAACATACATGTTGACATGATCGAGGGATTTTACTGCTTTGGATCACCTAGTAAAGTGGTACCACACTAAAACAGTCAATTAAACCTAGTTTCCATCAATATTTTAGAGGATAACGCATGTTATGTTGGGGATAGGTCTGGGGATTTGCCCTCATCAGGCTCATACTTTCGCGTTTTTCACATTCTTGTTGAACAGATCCTGGGTTTTTTCTGGTTTGAATCACGTAGTAATGTGGTACCTCACTGAAACAGTCCATTAAACCTGGTTTCGATCAATATTTTAGAGAATAATTCATGTTAGGTCTAGGTAAGGTCTGGGATTTGCTCTCATAAGGCTCGTACTTTCGCATATTTCTCTTACTTGATGGCCAGATTCTGGGCCTTATCTGGTTTGGATCACGTAGTAATGTGGCACCACACCGAAACAGTGCATTAAACCTGGTTTCGATCAATATTTTAGAGGATAACGCTAGTTATGTCTGGGATAGGTCCGGGATTTTCCCTCATCGGACTCATACTTTCGCATTCTTCACATACTTGTCGAACAGATCCAGGGTTTTTTCTGGTTTGGATCACGTAGTAATGTGGTACCACACTGAAACATTCCATTAAACCTGGTCTTGATAAATATTTTAGAGGATAACGCATGTTAGGTCTGGGTTAGGGCTAGGATTTGCCCTCAGCAGGCTCATACTTTCGCATATTTCTCTTACTTGATGGCTAGATCCTGGGCTTTTCTGGATTGGATCACGTAGTAATGTGGGTACCACACTGAAGCAGTCAATTAAACCTGGTTTCGATCAATATTTTAGAGGATAACGCAAGTTAGGTCTAGGGTAGGCCTGGGATTTGCCCTCATCAGGGTCATACTTTCGCAGTTTTAACATACATATTGACCTGATGGAGTGTTTTTTCTGCTTTGGATCACGTAGTAAAGTGGTACCATACCAAAACAGTCAATTAAACCTGGTTTCGATCAATATTTTAGAGGATGGCGCATGTTATGTCTAGTTTAGGCCTGGGATTTTCACTCATCAGACTCATACTATCGCATTCTTCACATACTTGTTGAACGGATCCTGGGTTTTTTCTGGTTTCGATCTCGTAGTAATGTGGTACCACACTGAAACAGTCCATTAAACCTGGTTTCGATCAATATTTTAGAGGATAACGCAAGTTATGTCTGGGATAGGTCTGGGATTTGCTCTCATCAGGCTCGTACTTTCGCATATTTCTCATAGTTGATTGCCAGATTCTGGGCATTTTCTGGTTTGGATCACGTAGTAATGTGGTACCACACTGAAACAGTCGATTAAACCTCTATCCGTTCAATATTTTACAGAATAACGCATGTTAGGTCTTGGTTAGGTCTGGGATTTGCTCTCATCAGGGTCATACTTTCGTATTTTTCACATACTTGTTGAAGAGATCCCTGGCTTTTTTCTGGTTTGGATCACGTAGTAATGTGGCACCACACTGAAACGGTCCATTAAACCTCTTTTCGTTCAATATTTTAGAGAATAACGCATGTTAGGTCTTGGTTAGGTCTGGGATTTGCTCTCATCAGGCTCGTACTTTCGCATATTTCTCATACTTGATGGCCAGATTCTGGGCCTCTCCTGGTTTGGATCACGTTGTAATGTGGTACCACACTGAAACAGTCCATTAAACATGGCCTTGATCACTATTTTAGAGAATAACGCATGTTAGGTCTTGGTTAGGTCTGGGATTTGCTCTCATCAGGGTCATACTTTCGCAGTTTTAACATGCATGTTGACCTGATCGAGCGTTTTTTCTGCTTTGGATCACGTAGTAAAGTGGTGCAACAATAAAACAGTCAATTAAACCTGGTTTCGAACAATATTTTAGAGGATAACGCAAGATAGGTCTGGGATAGGTCTGGGATTTGCCCTCATCAGACTCATACTTTCGCATACTTCACATACTCGTTGAACAGATCTTGGGTTTTTTCTGGTATGCATCACGTAGTAATGTGGTACCACACTGAATCATTCAAATAAACCTGGTCTTGATAAATATTTTAGAGGATAACGCATGTTTGTTCTGGCTTAGGTCTAGGATTTGCCCTCATCGAGCTCATACTTTCGCATATTTCTCATACTTCATGTCTAGATCCTGAGCTATTTCCGGATTGGATCACGTAGTAATGTGGTACCACAAAGAAACAGTCCATTAAACCTGGATTCGATCAATATTTTAGAGAATAACGCATGTTAGGTCTAGGGTAGGCCTGGGATTTTCACTCATCAGACTCATACTTTCGCATTCTACACATACTTGTTGAACGGATCCTTGGTTTTTTCTGGTTTGGATCACGTAGTAATGTGGTACCACACTGAAACGTTCAATTAAACCTGGTCTTGATAAATATTTTAGAGGATAACGCATGTTAGTTCTGGGTTAGGTCTAGGAATTGCCCTCATCAGGCTCATACTTTCGCATATTTCTCATACTTCATGGCTAGATCCTGAGCTTCCCTAGCAGACAATTAAACCTGGTTTCGATTATTGTTTTAGATGATAACACATGTTAGGTCAAGGTTAGGTCTGGGATTTGCCCTCATCAGGGTCATAGTTTCGCAGTCTTAACATACATGTTGACCTGATCGATGGTTCTTTCTGGATTGGATCCCGTAGTAATGTGGTTCCACACTGAAACAGTTAATTAAACCTGGTTTCGATGAATATTTCAGAGGATAACGCAAGTTAGGTCTGGGATAGGTCTGGGATTTGCCCTCAGCAGGCTCATACTTTCGCATTCTTCACATACTTCTTGAACAGATCCTGGGATTTTTTGGATCGCGTAGTAGTGTGGTACCACACTGAAACAGTCCATTAAACCTGGTTTCGATCAATATTTTAGAGAATAATTAAATGTTAGGTCTAGGTTATGTCAGGGATTTGCTCTCATCAGGCTCATTCATTCGCATATTTCTCATACTTGATGGCTACATACTGATCTCTTTCTGGATTGGATCACGTAGTAATGTGGTACCACACTGAAACAGTCAATTAAACCTGGTTTCGATCAATATTTTAGAGGATAACGCATGTTATGTCAAGGTTAGGCCTGGGATTTGCCCTCATCAGACTCATACTTTCGCATACTTTACATACTTGGTGAACAAATCCTGGGTTTTTTCTGGTTTGGATCACGTAGTAATGTGGTACCACACTGAAACAATCAATTAAACCTGGTTTCGATCAATATTTTAGAGGATAACGCAAGTTAGGTCTGGGATAGGTCTGGGATTTGCCCTCAGCAGGCTCATACTTTCGCATTCTTCACATACTTCTTGAACAGATCCTGGGATTTTTTGGATCGCGTAGTAGTGTGGTACCACACTGAAACAGTCCATTAAACCTGGTTTCGATCAATATTTTAGAGAATAATTAAATGTTAGGTCTAGGATAGGTCAGGGATTTGCTCTCATCAGGCTCATTCATTCGCATATTTCTCATACTTGATGGCTAGATCCTGGGCTTTTTCTGGATTGCATCACGTAGTAATGTAGTATCACACTGAAACCGTCCACTAAACCTGGTTTCGATCTATATTTTTGAGGATAACGAATGTTAGGTCTGGGTTAGGCCTGGGATTTGCCCTCATCAGGGTCATACTTTCGCAGTTTTAACATACATGTTGACCTGATCGAGGGATTCATCTGCTTTGGATCACGTAGTAAAGTGGTACCACACCAAAACAGTCAATTAAACCTGGTTTCGATCAATATTTTAGAGGATAACGCATGTTAGGTCTAGGTTAGGTCTGGGATTTGCTCTGATCAGGCTCGTACTTTCGCATATTTCTCATAGTTGATGGCCAGATTCTGGGCTTTTTCTGGTGTGGATCACGTAGTAATGTGGTACCACACTAAAACAGTCAATTAAACCTGGTTTCGATCAATATTTTAGAGGATAACGCATGTTATGTCTAGGTTAGGCTTGGGATTTGCCCTCATCAGACTCATACTTTCGCATACTTTACATACTTGGTGAACAAATCCTGGGTTTTTTCTGGTTTGGATCACGTAGTAATGTGGTACCACACTGAAACTGTCAATTAAACCTGGTTTCGATCAATATTTTAGAGGATAACGCATGTTAGGTCTGGGTAAGGTCTAGGATTTGCCCTCATCAGGCTCATACTTTCGCGATTTACACATAATTGTTGAACGGATCCTGGGTTTTTTCTGGTTTGGATCACGTAGTAATGTGGTATCACACTGAAACATTCAATTAAACCTGGTCTTGATAAGTATTTTAGAGGATAACGCATGTTAGTTCTGGGTTAGGTCTAGGATTTGCCCTCATCAGGCTCATTCTTTCGCATATTTCTCATACTTCATGGCTAGATCGTGGGTTATTTCTGGATTGGATCACGTAGTAATGTGGTACCACACTGAAACAGTCGATTAAACCTGGTTTCGATCACTATTTTAGAGGATAACGCATGTTAGTTCTGGGATAGGTCTGGGATTTGCCCTCATCTGGCTCATACTTTCGCATATTTCTCATACTTCATGGCTACATACTGATCTTTTTCTGGATTGGATCACGTAGTAATGTGGTACCACACTGAAACAGTCAATTAAACCTGGTTTCGATCAATATTTTAGAGGATAACGCAAGTTAGGTCTGGGATAGGTCTGGGGTTTGCCCTCATCAGGCTCATACTGTCGCGTTTTTCACATACTTGATGAACAGATCCTGGGTTTTTTCTGGTTTGGATCACGTAGGAATGTGGTACCACACTGAAACAGTCCATTAAACATGGTTTCGATCAATATTTTAGAGGATAACCCATGTTAGGTCTAGGTTAGGCCTGGGATTTGCCCTCATCAGGGTCATACTTTCGCAGTTTTAGCACACATGTTGACCTTATGGAGGGTTTTTTCTGCTTTGGATCACGTAGTAATGTGGTATCACACTGAAACATTCAATTAAACCTGGTCTTGATAAGTATTTTAGAGGATAACGCATGTTAGTTCTGGGTTAGGTCTAGGATTTGCCCTCATCAGGCTCATACTTTCGCATATTTCTCATACTTCATGGCTAGATCCTGAGCTTTTTCTTGATTGGATCACGTAGTAATGTGGTACCACACTGATACAGTCAATTAAACCTGGTTTCGATCAGTATTTTTTAGGATAACGCAAGTTAGGTCTGGGATAGGTCTGGGATTTTCCCTCATCAGGCTCATACTTTCGCATATTTCTCATACTTCATGGCTACATACTGATCTTTTTCTGGATTGGATCACGTAGTAATGTGGTACCACACTGAAACAGTCAATTAAACCTGGTTTCGATCAATATTTTTGAGGATAACGCATGTTATGTCTAGGTTAGGCCTGGGATTTGCCCTCATCAGACTCATACTTTCGCATACTTCGCATACTTGGTGAACAGATTCTGGCTTTTTTCTGGTTTGGATCACGTAGTAGTGTGGTACCACATTGAAACAGTCCATTACGTCAGGTTTCGATCAATATTTTAGAGGATAACGCAAGTTAGGTCTGGAATAGGTCTGGGATTTGCCCTCATCTGGGTCATATATTCGTATTTTTCACATACATGTTGAACGGGTCCTGGGTTTTTTCTGGTTAGGATCACGTAGTAATGTGGTACCACACTGAACCAGTCCATTAAACCTGGTTTCGATCAATATTTTAGGGAATAACGCATGTTAGGTCTACGTTAGGTCTGGGATTTGCTCTCATTAGGGTCATACTTTCGCAGTTTTAACATACATGTTGACATGATCGAGGGATCTTACTGCTTTGGATCACCTAGTAAAGTGGTACCACACTAAAACAGTCAATTAAACCTAGTTTCCATCAATATTTTAGAGGATAACGCATGTTATGTTGGGGATAGGTCTGGGGATTTGCCCTCATCAGGCTCATACTTTCGCTTTTTTCACATTCTTGTTGAACAGATCCTGGGTTTTTTCTGGTTTGAATCACGTAGTAATGTGGTACCTCACTGAAACAGTCCATTAAACCTGGTTTCGATCAATATTTTTGAGAATAATTCATGTTAGGTCTAGGTAAGGTCTGGGATTTGCTCTCATAAGGCTCGTACTTTCGCATATTTCTCTTACTTGATGGCCAGATTCTGGGCCTTATCTGGTTTGGATCACGTAGTAATGTGGCGCCACACCGAAACAGTGCATTAAACCTGGTTTCGATCAATATTTTAGAGGATAACGCATGTTAGTTCTGGGTTAGGTCCAGGATTTGCCCTCATCAGGCTCATTCTTTCGCATATTTCTCATACTTCATGGCTAGATCCTGGGTTATTTCTGGATTGGATCACGTAGTAATGTGGTACCACACTGAAACAGTCCACTAAACCTGGTTTCGATCAATATTTTAAAGGATAACGCATGTTAGTTCTGGGTTAGGTCTAGGATTTGCCCTCATCAGGCTCATTCTTTCGCATATTTCTCATACTTCATGGCTAGATCCTGGGTTATTTCTGGATTGGATCACGTAGTAATGTGGTACCACACTGAAACAGTCGATTAAACCTGGTTTCGATCACTATTTTAGAGGATAACGCATGTTAGTTCTGGGATAGGTCTGGGATTTGCCCTCATCTGGCTCATACTTTCGCATATTTATCATACTTCATGGCTACATACTGATCTTTTTCTGGATTGGATCACGTAGTAATGTGGTACCACACTGAAACAGTCAATTAAACCTGGTTTCGATCAATATTTTAGAGGATAACGCATGTTAGTTCTGGGTTAGGTCTAGGATTTGCCCCCATCAGGCTCATTCTTTCGCATATTTCTCATACTTCATGGCTAGATCCTGGGTTATTTCCGGATTGGATCACGTAGTAATGTGGTACCACACAGAAACGGTCGATTAAACCTGGTTTCGATCACTATTTTAGAGGGTAACGCATGTTAGTTCTGGGATAGGTCTGGGATTTGCCCTCATCAGGCTCATACTTTCGCATATTTCTCATACTTCATGGCTACATACTGATCTTTTTCTGGTTTGGATCACGTAGTAATGTGGTACCACACTGAAACAGTCGATTAAACCTCTATCCGTTCAATATTTTACAGAATAACGCATGTTAGGTCTTGGTTAGGTCTGGGATTTGCTGTCATCAGGGTCATACTTTCGTATTTTTCACATACTTGTTGAAGAGATCCCTGGCTTTCTTCTGGTTTGGATCACGTAGTAATGTGGCACCACACTGAAACGGTCCATTAAACCCCTTTTCGTTCAATATTTTAGAGAATAACGCATGTTAGGTCTTGGTTAGGTCTGGGATTTGCTCTCATCAGGCTCGTACTTTCGCATATTTCTCATACTTGATGGCCAGATTCTGGGCCTTTCCTGGTTTGGATCACGTTGTAATGTGGTACCACACTGAAACAGTCCATTAAACATGGCTTTGATCACTATTTTAGAGAATAACGCATGTTAGGTCTTGGTTAGGTCTGGGATTTGCTCTCATCAGGGTCATACTTTCGCAGTTTTAGCATGCATGTTGACCTGATCGAGGGTTTTTTCTGCTTTGGATCACGTAGTAAAGTGGTGCAACAATAAAACAGTCAATTAAACCTGGTTTCGAACAATATTTTAGAGGATAACGCAAGATAGGTCTGGGATAGGTCTGGGATTTGCCCTCATCAGACTCATACTTTCGCATACTTCACATACTCGTTGAACAGATCTTGGGTTTTTTCTGGTTTGCATCACGTAGTAATGTGGTACCACACTGAATCATTCAAATAAACCTGGTCTTGATAAATATTTTAGAGGATAACGCATGTTAGTTCTGGCTTAGGTCTAGGATTTGCCCTCATCGAGCTCATACTTTCGCATATTTCTCGTACTTCATGGCTAGATCCTGAGCTATTTCTGGATTGGATCACGTAGTAATGTGGTACCACACTGAAACAATCAATTAAACCTGGTTTCGATCAATATTTTAGAGGATAACGCAAGTTAGGTCTGGGATAGGTCTGGGATTTGCCCTCAGCAGGCTCATACTTTCGCATTCTTCACATACTTCTTGAACAGATCCTGGGATTTTTCTGGTTTCGATCACGGAGTAATGTGTTACCACACTGAAGCAGACAATTAAACCTGGTTTCGATTATTGTTTTAGATGATAACACATGTTAGGTCAAGGTTAGGTCTGGGATTTGCCCTCATCAGGGTCATAGTTTCGCAGTCTTAACATACATGTTGACCTGATCGCGGGTTTTTTCTACTTTGCATCACGTAGTAATGTGGTACCACACTGAAACAGTCCACTAAACCTGGATTCGATCAATATTTTGGAGGATAACGCATGTTATGTCTTTGTTAGGCCTGGGATTTGCCTCATCCGACTCATACTTTCGCGTACTTCACATACTTGTTGAACAGATCCTGGCTTTTTTTTGGTTTGGATCACGTAGTAATGTGGTACCACACTGAAACAGTCCATTAAACCTGGATTCGATCAATATTTTAGAGGATAACGCATGTTATGTCTTTGTTAGGCCTGGGATTTGCCCTCATCCGACTCATACTTTCGCGTACTTCACATACTTGTTGAACAGATCCTGGCTTTTTTTTGGTTTGGATCACGTAGTTATGTGGTACCACACTGAAACAGTCGATTAATCCTGGTCTCGATCAATATTTTATTGGATAACGCAAGTTAGGTCTGGGTAAGGTCTAGGATTTGCCCTCATCAGGCTCATACTTTCGCATATTTCTAATACTTCATGGCTAGATCCTGGGCTATTTCTGGATTGGGTCACGTTGTAATGTGGTACCACACTAAAACAGTCCATTAAACCTGGATTCGATCAATATTTTAGAGGATAACGCATGTTAGGTCTAGGTTAGGCCTGGGATTTTTACTCATCAGACTCATACTTTCGCATTCTTCACATACTTGTTGAACGGATCCTGGGTTTTTTCTTGGTTTGGATCACGTAGTAATGTGGTACCACACTGAAACATTCAAATAAACCTGGTCTTGATAAGTATTTTAGAGGATAACGCATGTTATGTCTTGGTTAGGCCTGGGATTTGCCCTCATCCGACTCATACTTTCGCGTACTTCACATACTTGTCGAACGGATCCTGGGTTTTTTTCTGATTTGGATCACGTAGTAATGTGTTACCACACTGAAACATTCAATTAAACCTGGTCCTGATAAATATTTTATAGGATAACGCATGTTAGGTCTGGGTAAGGTCTAGGATTTGCCCTCATCAGGCTCATACTTTCGCATGTTTCTAATACTTCATGGCTAGATCCTGGGCTATTTCTGGATTGGATCACGTTGTAATGTGGTACCACACTAAAACAGTCCATTAAACCTGGTTTCGATCAATATTTTTGAGGATAACGCATGTTAGGTCTAGGTTAGGCCTGGGAGTTTCACTCATCAGTCTCATACTTTCGCATACTTCACATACTAGTTGAACAGTTTATGGGTTATTTCTGGTTTGGATCAGGCAGTAATGTGGTACCACACTGAAACAGTCGATTAAACCTGGTTTCGATGAATATTTTAGATGATAATGCATGTTAGGTCTGGGTTAGGTCTAGGATTTGCCCACGTGAGGCTCATATTTTCGCATATTTCTCATACTTCATGGCTAGATCCTGGGCTTTTTCTGGATTGGATCACGTAGGAATGTAGTACCACACTGAAACAGTCAACTAAACCTGGTTTCGATCAATATTTTAGAGGATAACGCAAGTTAGGTCTGGGATAGGTCTGGGATTTGCCCTCATCAGGGTCATATTTTCGTATTTTTCACATACTTGTCGAACAGATCCAGGGTTTTTTCTGGTTTGGATCACGTAGTAATGTGGTACCACACTGAAACATTCCATTAAACCTGGTCTTGATAAATATTTTAGAGGATAACGCATGTTAGGTCTGGGTTAGGGCTAGGATTTGCCCTCAGCAGGCTCATACTTTCGCATATTTCTCTTACTTGATGGCTAGATCCTGGGCTTTTCTGGATTGTATCACGTAGTAATGTGGGTACCACACTGAAGCAGTCAATTAAACCTGGTTTCGATCAATATTTTAGAGGATAACGCGAGTTATGTCTGGGATAGGTCTGGGATTTGCCCTCGTCAGGCTCATGCTGTCGCGTTTTTCACATACTTGTTGAACAGATCCTGGGTTTTTTCTGGTTTGGCTCACGTAGTAATGTGGTACCACACTGAAACAGTCCATTAAACATGGTTTCGATCAATATTTTAGAGGATAACGCATGTTAGGTCTAGGTTAGGCATGGGATTTGCCCTCATCAGGGTCATACTTTCACAGTTTTAGCATACATGTTGACCTGATCGAGGGTTTTTTCTGCTTTGGATCACGTAGTAAAGTGGTACCACACTAAAACAGTCAATTAACCCTGGTTTCGATCAATATTTTAGAGGATAACGCATGTTAGGTCTTGGTTAGGTCTGGGATTTGCTCTCATCAGACTCATACTATCGCATATTTCTCATACTTGTTGGCCATATCCTTGGATTTTTCTGGATTGAATCACGTAGTAACGTGGTACCACACTGAAACATTCAATTAAATCTGGTCTTGATAAATATTTTAGAGGATAACGCATGTTAGGTCTGGGTTAGGTCTAGGATTTGCCCTCGTGAGGCTCATACTTTCGCATATTTCTCATACTTCATGGCTAGATCCTGGGCTTTTTCTGGATTGGATCACGTAGTAGTGTAGTACCACACTGAAACTGCCAATTAAACCTGGTTTCGATCAATATTTTAGAGGATAACGCAAGTTAGGTCTGGGATAGGTCTGGGATTTGGCCTCGTCAGGGTCATATTTTCGCATTTTTCATATATTTGTTGAACAGATCCCTGGATTTTCTGGTTTGGATCACGTAGTAATGTGGTACCACACTGGAACAGTCCATTAAACATGGTTTCGATCAATATTTTTGAGGATAACCCATGTTAGGTCTAGGTAAGGCCTGGGATTTGCCCTAATCAGGGTCATACTTTCGCAGTTTTAACATAGATGTTGAACAGATCCTGGGTTTTTTCTGGTTTGGATCACGTAGTAATGTGGTACCACACTGAAACAGTCGATTAAACCTGGTTTCGATCAATATTTTAGAGAATAACGCATGTCAGGTCTTGGTTAGGTCAGGGATTTGCTCTCATCAGGCTCGTACTTTCGCATATTTCTGATACTTGATGGCCAGATTCTGGGCTTTTTCTGGTTTCGATCATTGTTAGACACTAAGGGTTCTAACCGGGGTCCGGACGAGGGAAATACTAGGGAGAGTGATTGATATGGTTTTTGTTTTGTAATTTTCGCTTGTCGCTTTCCGACAAGCCTTTTATTTAATTTTAACAAAAAAAAATGAAAAAAAATAGAAATTATAAATCACAAAAAAAAGAGAGAATTAGTTTATAATCCAGCCGGGGGTGGAGATTCACCGGTGTTGCCCCGGTTGGGATGGACCTTGGTTGCTGTAACAAAGGTTTGTTCAGATTAAATACGTGCGTACACGTATCGTAAACACGCTCGTCAGCTGTTCGCCTCGCTCTCCTAGCGACCAGCGGTGTGCAGGGAGGGGGGAATCAGCTGTCGTTTAACGTGAATCAGTGGACTGTAAATTTGTACTTGTACGCTGATAATTATTTATTGAAATTATCAGCGATACTTTTGCCCTGAACAGAAGAGAATTCACTCGTATCTGTCGGGGGCGACTTAGCCACGGACGGGTCACCAAATGGAGGTCGTAAAGCTCCAAATGGGTGGATCCCGTGAGCACGCTCTCCGTGCGGGTGACGTAGGAACGTCGTGCGAGGAGATTTCCTGCGACACTGTAAAATTACTGCACGGCGACCGTTTCTACCGGGGACCGTGACAGTAAAGTGTCCTTTGCAAAAAATCCCTCGCGGGTCCAACCGCACTATAAAGCCTACCCGGCGACCGTGTTGCACGGGGACCGTATTTGGTAGGCGGCGTGACGGAAGGTGAGGCGACCTTGAACCCGAACTCCTCCGTAGGGTGTACGGTCGACTCGTACACCGACGGGTTTTTGGAGAGGGTTTTTTGGCGACCTTTGCACGAAGAGCACTCCACGAGGCGATACCGATTCAACGGTATGACCTTTGGGAGGCTCCAAAGCCGTATAGCTTTAAAGGGATTCTGGGTGGGTGCACCCTGAGTCCCTTACGTCGCGGTCGCGGCAACGACTGCAACGTTCAATCCTTCCTAGCGAAGGCGGTCGCGCCACGCGCTGCGTGTATTACGACCTCCCTTTTGTCGCAGGTAGATTGTTCTGGGAAATTCTAACCGCAGCAACGGAGAGAATTCTTTTTTATACAAGTCCGAATATTATGTGCGAGTCCGTACTTGAGGAGCGAGATCTTCTGGGATCCGCTCCCGTTGGCAGTTGGCTCGTGAATAATTACGAATATCGTCGCGGATCGACAGACGAAGACTCGGTCGCGCCTTGTCGTCGCGACGCGGCGCTGCCGAATTCAGCTGTCGATCTCTTTTCAATATATTATACGGTTCTCTCTCTCGACGCTGACGTCACGATACCGTTTAAACCGGTGCGAAGCGAATCTTCGCGTGAGGTCGGCGTACAAAAACACGTAAACGGCCGCGGTTTTAAATCGTCCGAACGTTCAACGAACCTGACGAACGCTTAACCTTCCGCAGTGTCACGTACACAAACGGATACGGGAATCGCAGCCGAGAATTTAATGTTTTCAGACTAACGCGATTTTAAATAGTTTTTTAACATATTTAAACAATCATGTTGTAAAGTGGTACCACACTGAAACAGTAAATTAAACCTGGTTTCGATCAATATTTTAGAGGATAACGCAAGTTAGGTCCGGTATAGGTCTTGGATCTGCTCACATCAGTCTCATACCTTCGCATTTTTCTCATACTTGTTAAACAGATCCTGGGTTATTCTGGTTTGGATCACGTAGTAATGTGGTACGACACTGAAACTGTCCGTTAAACCTGGTTTCCATCAATATTTTAGAGGAGAACGCAAGTTAGGTCTAGGTTAGGCCTGGGATTTTCACTGATCAGACTCATACTTTCGCATTCTTCACATACTTGTTGAACGAATCCTTGGTTTTTTCTGGTTTGGATCACGTAGTAATGTGGTACCACACTGAAACAGTCCATTAAACCTGGATTCGAATCTATATCTTAGAGGATAACGCAAGTTAGGTCTGTGATAGATCTGGGATTTGCACTCATCAGGGTCATACTTTCGTATTTTTCACATACTTGTTGAACAGATCCCCGGCTCTTTTCTGGTTTGGACCACGTAGTAATGTGGCACCACGCTGAAACAGTCCGTTAAACCACTTTTCGATCAATATTTTAGAGAATAACGCATGTTAGGTCTTGGTTAGGTCTGGGATTTGCTCTCATCAGGCTCGTACTTTCGCATATTTCTCATACTTGATGGCCAGATTCTGGGCCTTTTCTGGTTTGGATCACGTAGTAATGTGGTACCACACTGAAACAGTTCATTAAACCTGGATTCGAATCAATATTTTAGAGGATAACGCATGTTAGGTCTGGGATAGTTCTGGGGTTTGCCCTCATCAGGGTCATACTTTCGCGTTTTTCACATACTTGTTGAACAGATCCTGGCTTTTTTCTGGTTTGGATCACGTAGTAATGTGGTACCACACTGAAACATTCAATTAAACCTGGTCTTGATATATATTTTAGAGGATAACGCATGTTAGGTCTGGGTTAGGTCTAGGATTTGCCCTAATCAGGCTCATACTTCCGCATATTTCTCATACATCATGGCTAGATCCTGAGCTTTTTCTGGATTGGATCACGTAGTAATGTGGTACCACACTGAAACAGTCCATTAAACCTGGTTTCGATCAATATCATAGAGGATAACGCAAGTTAGGTCTAGGTTAGGCCTGGGATTCGCCCTAATCAGGGTCATACTTTCGCAGTTTTACCATACATGTTGACCTGATCGAGGGTTTTTTCTACTTTCGATCACGTAGTAAAGTGGTACCACACTGAAACAGTAAATTAAACCTGGTTTCGATCAATATTTTAGAGGATAACGCAAGTTAGGTCTGGTATAGGTCTTGGATCTGCTCACATCAGTCTCATACCTTCGCATTTTTCTCATACTTGTTAAACAGATCCTGGGTTATTCTGGTTTGGATCACGTCGTAATGTGGTACGACACTGAAACTGTCCGTTAAACCTGGTTTCCATCAATATTTTAGAGGAGAACGCAAGTTAGGTCTGGGATAGGTCTGGGATTTGCACTGATCAGGGTCATATTTTCGCGTTTTTCACATACTTGTTTAACAGATCCTGGGTTTTTTCTAGTTTGGATCACGTAGTAATGTGGTACCACACTGGTACATGCAATTAAACCAGGTCTTGATAAATATTTCAGAGAATAACTCATGTTAGGTCTAGGTTGGGTCTGGGATTTGCTCTCATCAGGCTCGTACTTTCGCATATTTCTCATACTTGATGGCCAGATTCTGGGCTTTTTCTGGTTTGGATCCCGTAGTAATGTGGTACCACACGGAAACGGTCCATTAAACGTTGTTTCGATCAATATTTTAGAGCATAACGCATGTTATGTCTAGGTTAGTCCTGGGATTTGCCCCCATCAGGGTCATATTTTCACGTTCTTCACATACTTGTTGAACAGATCCTGGGTATTTTTCTGGTTTTGATCAGGTAGTAATGTGTTACCGCACTGAAACAGTCGATTAAACCTGGTCTCGATCAATATTTTTGTGGATAACCCATGTTAGGTCTAGGTTAGGTCTGGGATTTGCTCTCATCAGGCTCGTACTTTCGCATATTTATCATACTTGATGGCCAGATTCTGGGTTTTTTCGGGTTTCGATCACGTAGTAATGTGGTACCACACTGAAGCAGTCAACTAAACCTGGTTCCGATTAATATTTTAGATGATAACGCCGGTTATGTCTGGGATAGTTCTGGTATTTGCAATTATCTGCCTCATACTTTCGTATTGTTCGCTTACTTGTTGGCCAGATCCTGGGTTTTTTGTGGTTAGGATCACGTATTAATTTGGTGCCACACAGAAATAGTCAATTCAACCTGGATTCGATGAATATTTTGGAGGAGCACGCCGGTTATGCCTGGGTTAGGTCCGGTATTTGCCATCATCTAGCTTATACTTTCGCATTTTTCGCATACTTGAATGGCCAGAGCCTCTGTTTTGAATCACGTAGTAATGTGGGACCACACTGTAACAGTCAATTAAACCTGGTTCCCATTAATATTTTAGAGGATATCGCCGGTTATGTCTGAGTTACGTCTGGTATTCGCAATAATCTGGCTCATAATTTCGCATTTTTCGCATACTAGATGGTCAGATCCTGGGCTTTTTCTGGTTTGGATCACGTAGTGATGTGGTAGCACACTGAAGCTGTCAATTGAAACTGGTTCCGATTAATATTTTAGAGGAGAACGCAGGTTACGTCTGTGTTAGGTCTGGTATTTGCAATCATCTGGCTCATAATTACGCATTTTTCGCATACTTGTAGGCCAGATCCTGGGTTTTTTTCTGGTTAGGATCTCATATTAATGTAGTGCCACACAGGAATAGTCAATTCAACCTGGATTCGATCAACATTATAGAGGATAACACCGGTTATGTCTGGGTTACGTCTGGTATTCGCAATCATCTGGCTAATACTTTCGCATTTTTCGCATTCTTGTCGGCCAGATCCTGTGCTTTTTGCTGGGTGGGATCACGTATTAATGTGGCGCTACACAGAAATAGTCAATTCCACCTGGATTCGATCAATATTTTAGAGGATAACACCGATTGTGTCTGGGTTACGTCTGGTATTTGCTATCATCTGCCTCATACTCTCGCATTATTCGCATACTTGTTGGCCAGATCCTGGGTTTTTTTCTAGTTAGGATCACCTATTAGTGTGGTACCACACTCAAATATAATCAATAAAACCTGGTTCCGATTAATATTTTAGCGGAGAACGCCGGTTACGCCTGGGTTAGGTCTGGTATCTGCAATCATCTGCCTCATAATTTCGCATTTTTCGCATTCTTGTTGGCCAGAACCCGGGTTTTTTGGTTAGGATCACGTACTAATGTGGTGCCACACAGAAATAATCAATTCAACCTGCATTCGATGAATATTTCAGAGGATAACACTGGTTATGTCTGGGTTACGTCTGCTATTCGCAATAATCTGGCTCATAATTTCGCATTTTTCGCATACTAGATGGTCAGATCCTGGGCTTTTTCTGGTTTGGATCACGTAGTGATGTGGTAGCACACTGAAGCTGTCAATTGAAACTGGTTCCGATTAATATTTTAGAGGAGAACGCCGGTTACGTCTGTGTTAGGTCTGGTATTTGCAATCATCTGGCTCATACTTTTTTTTTTTTTTTTTTTTTTTTTTGTCGTAGGGAAAATCTTCGAAAGACTCCCTCCCACCTCCTTGGGGAGAGGTGGGAGGGGTGTGTGGGATTCCCCGCGCCCGTACAACGACAGGCGCGGGACCTACCCACTAAAAACCCCACGGTGACCCTTCGGCACGCTTTGGGAGGATACCGGGAATCGCTCGAAGCATTCTTCCGGTATCCTCCCCGTGCCCGCGCTTTCGCGCCCATCCCCCGGGGGGACAATCGGTCCCCCCTGTAGACACACTGCCTCATAGCGGCGGGACGGGGCCACTCCATCCCGCCGCTATCCGTCCCGGGGCCGCGTTTAGTGGCGGCTGCGAGCCCCAACCCGCAACCGCCCGCGACCCCGTTTCCACCCCTCGGCGGCCGGGCGTTCATGGCCGCACCAGACCGCCGAGGGTGCCTCCCCTTGCGTCGGACCGGTAGGGGGAGGCACTCCTACCCCCAACAGGTCCGACCCGGCGCCGCCTGGCGGGAGGAGGGTCCCCTCAGGACCCCCCTCCCAGCCTAGGTCATCCGCCACGCCGAGGCGGCCGCCCGCGACGCCTCGCGACCGGGCGACGACCTCGGGCCACCGCACGAGCGCGAGCTTCAGCGGCGCGCTCCCTCCCCGCGGCCTCCTTCTGCAACATTATGTTCTCGCAGAAGGAGGCCACGGCCCTCCACTTCTCCTCGCTGCCGAGCATGGCGCGCACCACGCCCGGCAGCGAGACATCCCGCCCGACGACGCCGACCAGGACACGGCGCTCCCCCTCCCACGCGGGGCATTCCTCCAGGGTATGATCCGCCGTGCCCTGCTCAGCGTCGCAGTGGCAGCAACGCGCCGTCGGCTCCTTCCCTATCCGGCACAGGTATCTTCCGAAGCTGCCATGCCCGGAAAATACCTGTGCCAGCCGGTAGGTGAGGCTGCCATGGCCTCTGTCCAGCCACTCCTTCAGGAGTGGCCGAACAGCCCCGACAGTCCGGTGCCCCGCGGTTGGCAGAGCCAGCCGCTCCTGCCACGCGAGCAACACGGACTGCCGGGCCTGGCGCTTCAAATCGCCCCAAGCAGGTTCCTGCCCGCCCGGGACCGCCCCCACCCCCGCGCGACGGTCGACGCGGTGCCGGTACATCACCGCGTGCGACCGCGCGAGCAGGTCCATGGGCGGCATCCCCGCTAGAACCGTCGCCGCCTCATGTGACACGGTCCGATACCCGCGGACGACCCTGAGCGCCATGCGCCTCTGCACCCGACGCAGCATAGTCATGCTGCGCCGGGAGGCAGCCAGGTCGTCCGCCCAGACGGGGGCCCCGTATAGGGCCACCGACTGGACCATTGCCACATAGAGGCGACGAACTCGGCCCGCCGGACCCCCCAGGTTGGGCAGGATCCGGCCCAGAGCCGCAACCATCCTTTCCAACCGGGGGACCAGGCAGCGGAAATGCTTCTCGAAACGCCAGTGGCTATCGAGGATCAGCCCCAGATACCTGATCTGGGGCTTCACCTCGATGTCAGCCCCACCCACCCGAATCAGAGGGGGTGGCGGATCCTGCCGAGGTGAATGAAACGCAATCACCTCGGTCTTATGGACCGCCACCGTCATCCCCATCCCCCTGATCCGGTCGACGACGCGTTGCGACCCCTCCTCCGCGCGACGCATGGCCCTCCCCCAGTGCGCCCCGACGGCCAGCACCAGTGTGTCATCCGCATAACACACCGTGCTGACGCCGTCGGGGAGGCCGGCCCGCAACACCGAGTCGTACGCGATGTTCCACAGGAGTGGCCCGAGGACCGACCCCTGCGGAACACCGCAGTACACCTCCCTCCGCATATCACCATCCCGGCCCGGATACTCGATCCACCTGCCGCGGAGATAATCCCCGACGACCGCCCTGAGACAAGGGGGGACTCGATGATATTCGAGCCCCCTCCTTATCTCTTCCCAGGGGAGGGTGTTAAAGGCATTGGCAATATCCAAGGATATTGCCAATGCCACCCCTCCCCGGGAGACGGCCGCCTCCGAGAGGGCCCTCACACGACCTATCGCGTCGATAGTCGATCGGCCCCCCCGGAAACCGAACTGGCAGTCGGCCAGACCGGGATCACCCCGCGACAGGTGCTCGACGAGGCGGGCAGCAATCACACGCTCGAAGAGCTTGCCCACCTCGTCGAGGAGAATCTGGTTCATACTTTCGCATTTTTCGTATTCTTGTTGGCCAGATCCTGGGTTTTTTTCTGGTTAGTATCATGTAGTGATGTGGTACCACACTGAAGCAGCCAATTAAACCTGCTTCCGATTAATATTTTAGAGGATAACGCCGGTTATGTCAGGGTCAGGTCTTGTATTTGCCATCATCTAGCTCATACTTTCGCATTTTTCGCTTACTTGAATGGCCAGATCCTGGATTTTTTTCTGGTTAGGATCACGTATTAACGTGGTGCCACACAGAAATAGTCAATTCAACCTGTATTCGATCAATATTTTAGAGGATGGCACCGGTTATGTCTGGGTTGCGTCTTGTGTTTGCAATCATCTGCCTCATACTTTCGCACCTTTCGCACACTTGTTGGCCAGACCCTCGGTTTTTTTTTATTAGGATCACATAGTAATGTGGTACCACACAGAAATAGTCAACTCAACCTGGATTCGATCAATATTTTAGACGATAACACCGGTTATGTCTGGGTTTCGCCTGGTATTCGCAATCATCTGCCTCATACTTTTGCATTCTTCGCATACTACTTGGTCAGATCCTGGGCTTTTCCTGGTTCGAATCACGTAGTAATGTGGTACCACACTGAAGCAGTCAATTAAACCTGGTTCCGATTAGAATTTTAGAGGATAACGCCGGTTATGTCTGGGTTAGGTCTGGTACTTGCCATCATCTAGCTCATACTTTCGCATTTTTCGCATACTTGTATGGACAGATCCTGGGATTTTTCTGGTGAGGATCACGTAGTAATGTGGTACCACACTGAAATAGTCAATAAAACCTGGTTCCGATTAATATTTTAGAGGAGAACGCCGGTTATGCCTGGGTTAGGTCTGGTATTTGCCATCATCTAGCTCATACTTTCGCATTTTTCGCATACTTGAATAGCCAGATCCTGGGCTTTTTCTGTTTTAGATCACGTAGTAATGTGTTACCACACTGGAACAGACAACTAAAACTGGTTGCGATTAATATTTTAGAGGATAACACCGGTTATGTCTGGGTTAGGTCTGGTATTTGCCATCATCTAGCTCATACATTCGCATCTTTCGCATTCCTGTAGGCCAGCTCCTGGGCTTTTTTCTGATTTGGATCACGTAGTAATGTGGTACCACACTGCAGCAGTCAGTAAAACCTGGTGCCGATTAATACTGTAGAAGGTAACGACGGTTATGTCTGGGTTAGGTCTGGTATTTGCCATCATCTAGCTCATACTTTCGCATCTTTCGCATACTTGAATGGCCAGATCCTGGCTTTTTTTCTGGTTAGGATCACGTATTAATGTGGTGCCACACTGAAATAGTCAATTCAACCTGTATTCGATCAATATTTTAGAGGATGGCACCGGTTATGTCTGGGTTGCGTCTTGTGTTTGCAATCATCTGCCTCATACTTTTGCATTCTTCGCATACTACTTGGTCAGATCCTGGGCTTTTTCTGGTTCGAATCACGTAGTAATGTGGTACCACACTGAAGCAGTCAATTAAACCTGGTTCCGATTAGACTTTTAGAGGATAACGCCGGTTATGTCTGGGTTAGGTCTGGTACTTGCCATCATCTAGCTCATACTTTCGCATTTTTCGCATACTTGTATGGACAGATCCTGGGCTTTTTCTGTTTCGGAACACATAGTAATGTGTTACTACACTGGAACAGACAACTAAACCTAGATCCGATTAATATTTTAGAGGATAACGCCGGTCATGTCTGGGTTAGGTCTGGTATTTGCCATCATCTAGCTCATACTGTGGCATTTTTTGCATACTTGAATAGCCAGATCCTGGGCTTTTTATGTTTTAGATCACGTAGTAATGTGGTACCACCCTGTAACAGTCAATTAAACCTGGCTCCGATTAATATTTTAGAGGATAACGCCGGTCATGTCTGGGTTACGTCTTGTATTTCCAATCGTCTGCCTCATACTTTCGCATTTTTCGCATACTTGTTGGCCAGATTCTGGGCTAATTCTGATTTGGATCACGTAGTAACGTGGTACCACACTAAAGCAGTAAATTAAACCTGGTTCCGATTAATATTTTAGAGGATAACGCATGTTATGTCTGGGTTAGGTCTGGTACTTGCCATCATCTAGCTCATACTTTCGCATTTTTCGCACTCTTGTCGGTCAGATCCTCGGTTTTTGTCTTGTTAAGATCACGTACTAATGTGCTGCCACACTGAAATAGGCAATTCAACCTTGATTCGATCAATATTTTAGACGATAACAACGGTTATGTCTGGGTTAGTTCTGGTATTTACAATCATCTGGCTCATACTTAGGCATCATTCGCATACTTGTTGGCCAGATCCTCGGATTTCTTCTGGTTAGGATCACGTACTAATGTGGTACCACCCTGTAACAGTCAATTAAACCTGGGGCCGATTAATATTTTAGAGGATAACGCCGGTTATGTCTGGGTTAGGTCTGGTATTTGCAATAATCTGTCTCATGATTTCGTATTTTTCGCATTCTTGTTGGCCAGATTCTGGGTTTTTTTTGGTTAGGATCACGTATTAATGTGGTGCCACACAGAAGTAGTCAATTCAACCTGGATTCGATGAATATTTTAGACGATAACAACGGCAATGTCAGGGTTGCGTCTGGTATTTGCAATTATCTGCCTCATACTATCGCATTTTTCGCAAACTTCTTGGCCAGATGCTGGGCTTATTCTGATTTGGAGCACGTAGTAATGTGGTACCACACAGTAACTGTCAATTAAACCTGGTTGCGATTAATATTTTAGAGGATAACGCCGGTTATGTCTGTGTTAGGTCTGGTATTTGCAATCATCTGCCTCATACTTTTGCATTTTTCGCACTCTTGTCGGTCAGATCCTCGGTTTTTGTCTTGTTAAGATCACGTACTAATGTGCTGCCACACTGAAATAGGCAATTCAACCTTGATTCGATCAATATTTTAGACGATAACAACGGTTATGTCTGGGTTAGTTCTGGTATTTACAATCATCTGGCTCATACTTAGGCATCATTCGCATACTTGTTGGCCAGATCCTCGGATTTCTTCTGGTTAGGATCACGTACTAATGTGGTACCACCCTGTAACAGTCAATTAAACCTGGGGCCGATTAATATTTTAGAGGATAACGCCGGTTATGTCTGGGTTAGGTCTGGTATTTGCAATAATCTGTCTCATGATTTCGTATTTTTCGCATTCTTGCTGGCCAGATTCTGGGTTTTTTTTGGTTAGGATCACGTATTAATGTGGTGCCACACAGAAGTAGTCAATTCAACCTGGATTCGATGAATATTTTAGACGATAACAACGGCAATGTCAGGGTTGCGTCTGGTATTTGCAATTATCTGCCTCATACTATCGCATTTTTCGCAAACTTCTTGGCCAGATGCTGGGCTTATTCTGATTTGGAGCACGTAGTAATGTGGTACCACACAGTAACTGTCAATTAAACCTGGTTGCGATTAATATTTTAGAGGATAACGCCGGTTATGTCTGTGTTAGGTCTGGTATTTGCAATCATCTGCCTCATACTTTCGCATTTTTCTCACTCTTGTCGGTCAGATCCTCGGTTTTTGTCTTGTTAAGATCACGTACTAATGTGCTGCCACACTGAAATAGGCAATTCAACCTTGATTCGATCAATATTTTAGACGATAACAACGGTTATGTCTGGGTTAGTTCTGGTATTTACAATCATCTGGCTCATACTTAGGCATCATTCGCATACTTGTTGGCCAGATCCTCGGATTTCTTCTGGTTAGGATCACGTACTAATGTGGTACCACCCTGTAACAGTCAATTAAACCTGGGGCCGATTAATATTTTAGAGGATAACGCCGGTTATGTCTGGGTTAGGTCTGGTATTTGCAATAATCTGTCTCATGATTTCGTATTTTTCGCATTCTTGCTGGCCAGATTCTGGGTTTTTTTTGGTTAGGATCACGTATTAATGTGGTGCCACACAGAAGTAGTCAATTCAACCTGGATTCGATGAATATTTTAGACGATAACAACGGCAATGTCAGGGTTGCGTCTGGTATTTGCAATTATCTGCCTCATACTATCGCATTTTTCGCAAACTTCTTGGCCAGATGCTGGGCTTATTCTGATTTGGAGCACGTAGTAATGTGGTACCACACAGTAACTGTCAATTAAACCTGGTTGCGATTAATATTTTAGAGGATAACGCCGGTTATGTCTGTGTTAGGTCTGGTATTTGCAATCATCTGCCTCATACTTTCGCATTCTTCGCATTCTTGTTGGCCAGATCCTGGGTTTTTTTCCGGTTAGGATCACGTATTAATGTGGTGCCACACAGAAATAGTCAACACAACCTGGATTCGATCAATATTTTAGAAGATAATACCGGTTATGTCTGGGTTAGGTCTGGTATTTGCAATCATCTGGCTCATACTTAGGCATTTTTCGCATACTTGAATAGCTAGATCCTGGGCTTTTTCTGGTGTGGATCACGTAGTAATGTGGTACCACTCCGAAATAGTCAATTCAACCTGGATTCGATGAATATTTTAGACGATAACACCGGTTATGTCTGGGTTACGTATGGTATTTGCAATCATCTGCCTCATACTATCGCATTTTTCGCATATTTCTTGGACAGGTGCTGGGCTTATTCTGATTTGGATCACGTAGTAATGTGGTACCACACAGTAACAGTCAATTAAACCAGGTTGCGATTAATATTGTAGAGGATAACGCTGGTTATGTCAGGGTTAGGTCTGGTATTTGCCATCATCTAGCTCATACTTTCGCATTTTTCGCATAGTTGTTGGCCAGATTCTGGGCTTTTTCTGGTTTGGCTCACGTAGTGATGTGGTACCACAGTGAAACAGTCAATTAAACCTGTATTCGATCAATATTTTGGAGGATGACAGCGGTTAGGTCTGGGTTGCTTCTGGTATTTGCAATCATCTGCCTCATACTTTCGCACCTTTCGCACACTTGTTGGCCAGATCCTCGGTTTTTTTTTGGTTAGGATCACGTATTAATGTGGTGCCACACAGAAATAGTCAATTCAACCTGGTTGCGATTAATATTTTAGAGGATAACGCCGGTTATGTCTGTGTTAGGACTGGTATTTGCAATCATCTGCCTCATACTTTCAAATTTTTCGCATACTTGTTGGCCAGATCCTCGGTTTTTTCCGGTTAGGATCAAGTAGTAATGTGGTACCACACTGTAACAGTCAATTAAACCTGGCTCCGATTAATATTTTAGAGGAGGACGCTGGTTACGTCTGGGTTAGGTCTAGTATTTGCAATCATCCGCCTCATAATTTCGCATTTTTCGCATACTTGTTGGCCAGATCCTGGGCTTTTCGGGTGAGGATCACGTAGTAATGTGGTACAACACAGAAGCAGTCAATTAAACCTGGTTCCGATTAATATTTTAGAGGATAACGCCGGTTATGTCAGGGTTAGGTCTGGTATTTGTCATCATCTAGCTCATCCTTCCGCATTTTTCGCATACTTCAATGGCCAGATCCTGGGCTTTTCGGGTGAGGATCACGTAGTAATGTGTTACAACACTGAAGCAGTCAACTAAACCTGGTTCCGATTAATATCTTACAGGAGAACGCCGGTTACATCTGTGTTAGGTTTGGTATTTGCAATCATCGGCCTCACAATTTCGCATTTTTCGCATACTTGTTGGGCAGAGCCTGGGTTTTCCTTTGGTTAGGTCTACGTATTATGTTGGTGCCACACAGAGGTAATCAATACAACCAGGATTCGATCAATATTTTAGGGGATAACGCCAGTTATTTCTGGGTTAGGTCTGGGATTTGCCCTCATCTGGCTCGTACCTTCGCATTTTTCGCGTACTTGTTGGCAGGACCCTGGGCTTTTCTGGTTTAGATCACGTAGTAAGGCGGTACCACACCGAAACAGTAAATTAAACCTGGTTGCGATTAATATTTTAGAGGATAACGCCGGTTACGTCTGGGTTAGGTCCGTTATTTGCCCTCATCTGGCTCGTACTTTCCCATTTTTCGCATACTTGTTGGCCAGATCCTGGCGTTTTTCTGGCTTGGCCCACGTAGTAATGTGGTACCACACTGAAACCGTCAATTAAACCTAGTTCCGATTAAATTATAGTGGATAACGCTGGTTATGTCTGGATTAGTTCTGGTATTTGCAATCATATGGCTCATACTTTCGCAATTTTCGCGTACTTGTTGGCCAGATACTGGGTTTTTTCTGGCTTGGATCCCGTAGTAATGTTGTTCCACACCGAAACTGTCAATAACACCTGGTTGCGATTAAAATTTATAGGATAGCGCCGGTTATGTCTGGGTTAGGTCTGGTATTTGCAATCATCTGGCTCATACTTACTCGTTTTTCGCATATTTGTTGGCCAGATCCTGGGTTTTTTCTGGTATGGATCCCGTAGTAATGTGGCTCCACACCGAAACAGTCAATTAATCCTGGTCGTGATTAATATTTTAGAGGATAACGCCGGTTATGTCTCGGTAAGGTCTGGTATTTGCCCTCATCTGGCTTGTACTTTCGCATTTTTCGCATACTTGTTGGCCAGATCCTGGGCTTTTTCAGGTTTGGATCACGTAGTAGTGTGGTGTCACACTGACAGCGTCAATTACACCCGGTTCCGATTAATATATTAGAGGATGACGCCGGTTATGTCTGGGTGAGGTCTGGTAATTGCAATCATCTGGCTCATACTTTCGCGTCTTTCGCATACTTGTTGGCGTGATCCTGGCCTTTTTCTGGATTGGCCCACGTAGTAATGTGGTACCACACTGAAACAGTCAATTAAACCTACTTCCGATTAATATTTTAGAGGATAACGCTGGTTATGTCTGGGTTAGTTCTGGTATTTGCAATCATCTGCCTCATACTATCGCATTTTTCGCATACTTGTTGGCCAGATTCTGGGCTAATTCTGATTTGGATCACTTAGAAATGTGGTACCACACTGAAGCAGTCAATTAAATCTGGTTCCGATTAATATTTTAGAGGATAACGCCATTATGTCTGGGTTAGGCCTGGTACTTGCCATCATCTAGCTCATGCTTTCGCATTTTTCGCATACTTGTTGGCCAGATCCTGGGCTTTTACTGATTAGGATCACGTATTAACGTGGTGCCACACAGAAATAGTCAATTCAACCTGTATTCGATCAATATTTTAGAGGATGGCACCGGTTATGTCTGGGTTGCGTCTTGTGTTTGCAATCATCTGCCTCATACTTTCGCACCTTTCGCACACTTGTTGGCCAGATCCTCGGTTTTTTTTTATTAGGATCACGTAGTAATGTGGTACCACACTGAAGCAGTCAATTAAACCTGGTTCCGATTAGAATTTTAGAGGATAACGCCGGTTATGTCTGGGTTAGGTCTGGTACTTGCCATCATCTAGCTCATACTTTCGCATTTTTCGCATACTTGTATGGACAGATCCTGGGATTTTTCTGGTGAGGATCACGTAGTAATGTGGTACCACACTGAAATAGTCAATAAAACCTGGTTCCGATTAATATTTTAAAGGAGAACGCCGGTTATGCCTGGTTTAGGTCTGGTATTTGCCATCATCTAGCTCATACTTTCGCATTTTTCGCATACTTGAATAGCCAGATCCTGGGCTTTTTCTGTTTTAGATCACGTAGTAATGTGTTACCACACTGGAACAGACAACTAAAACTGGTTCCGATTAATATTTTAGAGGATAACACCGGTTATGTCTGGGTTAGGTCTGGTATTTGCCATCATCTAACTCATACATTCGCATCTTTCGCATTCCTGTAGGCCAGCTCCTGGGCTTTTTTCTGATTTAGATCACGTAGTAATGTGGTACCACACTGCAGCAGTCAGTAAAACCTGGTGCCGATTAATACTGTAGAAGATAACGACGGTTATGTCTGGGTTAGGTCTGGTATTTGCCATCATCTAGCTCATACTTTCGCATCTTTCGCATACTTGAATGGCCAGATCCTAGCTTTTTTTCTGGTTAGGATCACGTATTAATGTGGTGCCACACTGAAGTAGTCAATTCAACCTGTATTCGATCAATATTTTAGAGGATGGCACCGGTTATGTCTGGGTTGCGTCTTGTGTTTGCAATCATCTGCCTCATACTTTTGCATTCTTCGCATACTACTTGGTCAGATCCTGGGCTTTTTCTGGTTCGAATCACGTAGTAATGTGGTACCACACTGAAGCAGTCAATTAAACCTGGTTCCGATTAGAATTTTAGAGGATAACGCCGGTTATGTCTGGGTTAGGTCTGGTACTTGCCATCATCTAGCTCATACTTTCGCATTTTTCGCATACTTGTATGGACAGATCCTGGGCTTTTTCTGGTGTGGATCACGTAGTAATGTGGTACCACTCCGAAATAGTCAATTCAACCTGGATTCGATGAATATTTTAGACGATAACACCGGTTATGTCTGGGTTACGTATGGTATTTGCAATCATCTGCCTCATACTATCGCATTTTTCGCATATTTCTTGGACAGGTGCTGGGCTTATTCTGATTTGGATCACGTAGTAATGTGGTACCACACAGTAACAGTCAATTAAACCAGGTTGCGATTAATATTGTAGAGGATAACGCTGGTTATGTCAGGGTTAGGTCTGGTATATGCCATCATCTAGCTCATACTTTCGCATTTTTCGCATACTTGTTGGCCAGATTCTGGGCTTTTTCTGGTTTGGCTCACGTAGTGATGTGGTACCGCAGTGAAACAGTCAATTAAACCTGTATTCGATCAATATTTTGGAGGATGACACCGGTTAGGTCTGGGTTGCTTCTGGTATTTGCAATCATCTGCCTCATACTTTCGCACCTTTCGCGCACTTGTTGGCCAGATCCTCGGTTTTTTTTTGGTTAGGATCACGTATTAATGTGGTGCCACACAGAAATAGTCAATTCAACCTGGATTCGATGAATATTTTAGACGATAACACCGGTTATGTCTGGGTTACGTCTGGTATTTGTAATCATCTCCCTCATAATTTCGCATTTTTCGGATTCTTCTTTGCAATATCCTGGGTTTTTTATTGGTTAGGATCACGTATTAATGTGGGGCCACACTGAAGTAGTCAATTCAACCTGTATTCGATCAATATTTCGGAGGATGTTACCGGTTAGGTCTGGGTTGCTTCTGGTATTTGCAATCACCTGCCTCATACTTTCGCATTTTTCGCATACTAGTTGGTCAGATTCTGGGCTTTTTCTGGTTTGGCTCACGTAGTGATGCGGTACCACACCGAAGCAGTCAATTAAGCCTGGTTCCGGTTAATATTTTAGATGAGAACGCCGGTTATGCCTGGGTTGGGTCTGGTATTTGCCATCATCTTGCTCACACTTTCGCATTTTTCGCATACTCGAATAGGCAGATCCGGGGCTTTCTCTGTTTGGATCACGTACTAGTGTGGTACCACACCGAAACAGTCAATTAAACCAGGTGGCGATTAATATTTTAGATGATAACGCCGGTTATGTCTGGGTTACGTCTGGTATTTGCAATCATCTGCCTCATACTATCGCATTTTTCGCATACTTCTTGGGCAGATCCTGGGTTTTTTTTGGTAGGGATCACGTATTAATGTGGTGCCACACAGAAATATTCAATTCAACCTGTATTCGATCAATATTTTGGAGGATGACACCGGATAGTTCTGGGTTGCCTCTGGTATTTGCAATCATCAGCTTCATTGTTTGGCATCTTTCGCATACTTGTTGGCCAGATCCTCGGTTTTTTCCGGTTAGGATCAAGTAGTAATGTGGTACCACACTGTAACAGTCAATTAAACCTGGCTCCGATTAATATTTTAGAGGAGAACGCTGGTTACGTCTGGGTTAGGTCTAGTATTTGCAATCATCCGCCTCATAATTTCGCATTTTTCGGATTCTTGTTGGCCAGATCCTGAGTTTTTTTTGGTTAGGATAACGTATTAATGTGGTGCCACACAGAAATAATCAATGCAACGTGGATTCGATCAATATTTTACAGGATAACACCGGTCATGTCTGGGTTACGTCTGGTATTTGCAAACATCTGCCTCATACTTTCGCATTTTTCGTATACTTGTTGGCCAGATCCTGGGCTTTTCGGGTGAGGATCACGTAGTAATGTGGTACAACACTGAAGCAGTCAATTAAACCTGGTTCCGATTAATATTTTAGAGGATAACGCCGGTTATGTCAGGGTTAGGTCTGGTATTTGTCATCATCTAGCTCATCCTTCCGCATTTTTCGCATACTTCAATGGCCAGATCCTGGGCTTTTCGGGTGAGGATCACGTAGTAATGTTGTTCCACACCGAAACTGTCAATTCAACCTGGATTCGATAAATATTTTAGACGATAACACCGGTTATGTCTGGGTTACGTCTGGTATTTGCAATCATCTGCCTCATACTATCGCATTTTGCGCATACTTCTTGGACAGATGCTGGGCTCATTCTGATTTGGATCACGTAGTAATGTGGTACCACTCAGTAACAGTCAATTAAACCAGGTTGCGATTAATATTTTAGAGGATAACGCCGGTTATGTCAGGGTTAGGTCTGGTATTTGCCATCATCTAGCTCATACTTTCGCATTTTTCGCATACTTGTTGGCCAGATTCTGGGCTGTTTCTGATTAGGATCACGTAGAAATGTAGTACCACAGTGAAACAGTCAATTAAACCTGTATTCGATGAATATTTTGGAGGATGACACCGGTTAGGTCTGGGTTGCTTCTGGTATTTGCAATCATCTGCCTCATACTTTCGCACCTTTCGCACACTTGTTGGCCAGATCCTCGGTTTTTTTTTATTAGGATCACGTATTAATGTGGTGCCACACAGAAATAGTCAATTCAACCTGGATTCGATGAATATTTTAGACGATAACACCGGTTATGTCTGGGTTACGTCTGGTATTTGCAATCATCTGCCTCATACTATCGCATTTTGCGCATACTTCTTGGACAGATGCTGGGCTCATTCTGATTTGGATCACGTAGTAATGTGGTACCACACAGTAACAGTCAATTAAACCAGGTTGCGATTAATATTTTAGAGGATAACGCCGGTTATGGCTGGGTTAGTTTTGGTATTTGCAATCATCTGGCTCATACTTTAGCGTTTTTCGCATACTTGTTGGCCAGATCCTCGCCTTTTTCTGGTTTGAATCATGCAGTAATGCGGTACCACACCGAAACAGTCAATTATACCTGCTTGCGATTAATATTTTTGGGGATAACGCTGGTTATGTCTGGGTTAGTTCTGGTATTTGCCCTCATCTGGCTCGTACTTTCGCATTTCTCGCATACTTGTTGGCCAGATCCTGGCGTTTTTCTGGCTTGGCCCACGTAGTAATGTGGTACCACACTGAGACCGTCAATTAAACCTAGTTCCGATTAAATAATAGAGGATAACGCTGGTTATGTCTGGGTTAGTTCTGGTATTTGCAATCATATGGCTCATACTTTCGCAATTTTCGCGTACTTGTTGGCCAGATCCTGGGCTAATTCTGATTTGGATCACTTAGAAATGTGGTACCACACTGAAGCAGTCAATTAAATCTGGTTCCGATTAATATTTTAGAGGATAACGCCATTATGTCTGGGTTAGGCCTGGTACTTGCCATCATCTAGCTCATGCTTTCGCATTTTTCGCATACTTGTTGGCCAGATCCTGGGCTTTTACTGATTAGGATCACGTAGTAATGTGGTAGCACAGTGAAACAGTCAATTAAACCGAGTTCCGAATAATATTATCGAGGATAACGCCGGTTATGTCTGGATTAGTTCTGGTATTTGCAATCATCTGGCTCATACTTTCGCATCATTCGCATACTTGTTGGCCAGATCCTCGGATTTCTTCTGGTTAGGATCACGTACTAATGTGGTACCACCCTGTAACAGTCAGTTAAACCTGGCTCCTATTAATATTTTAGAGGATAACGCCGGTTATGTCTGGGTTAGGTCTGGTATTTGCAATAATCTGTCTCATAATTTCGTATTTTTCGCATTCTTGTTGGCCAGATTCGGGGTTATTTTTGGTTAGGATCACGTATTAATGTGGGGCCACACAGAAGTAGTCAATTCAACCTGGATTCGATGAATATTTTAGACGATAACAACGGTAATGTCAGGGTTGCGTCTGGTATTTGCAATTATCTGCCTCATACTATCGCATTTTTCGCAAACTTCTTGGCGCGATGCTGGGCTTATTCTGATTTGGAGCACGTAGTAATGTGGTACCACACAGTAACTCTCAATTAAACCTGGTTGCGATCAATATTTTAGAGGATAACGCCGGTTATGCCTGTGTTAGGTCTGGTATTTGCAATCATCTGGCTCATACTTTCGCATTTTTCGCATACTTGAATGGCTAGATCCTGGGCTTTTTCTGGTGTGGATCACGTAGTAATGTGGTACCACACCGAAATAGTCAATTCAACCTGGATTCGATAAATATTTTAGACGATAACACCGGTTATGTCTGGGTTACGTCTGGTATTTGCAATCATCTGCCTCATACTATCGCATTTTGCGCATACTTCTTGGACAGATGCTGGGCTCATTCTGATTTGGATCACGTAGTAATGTGGTACCACACAGTAACAGTCAATTAAACCAGGTTGCGATTAATATTTTAGAGGATAACGCCGGTTATGTCAGGGTTAGGTCTGGTATTTGCCATCATCTAGCTCATACTTTCGCATTTTTCGCATACTTGTTGGCCAGATTCTGGGCTGTTTCTGATTAGGATCACGTAGAAATGTAGTACCACAGTGAAACAGTCAATTAAACCTGTATTCGATCAATATTTTGGAGGATGACACCGGTTAGGTCTGGGTTGCTTCTGGTAATTGCAATCATCTGCCTCATACTTTCGCACCTTTCGCACACTTGTTGGCCAGATCCTCGGTTTTTTTTTATTAGGATCACGTATTAATGTGGTGCCACACAGAAATAGTCAATTCAACCTGGATTCGATGAATATTTTAGACGATAACACCGGTTATGTCTGGGTTACGTCTGGTATTTGCAATCATCTGCCTCATACTATCGCATTTTTCGCATACTTCTTGGGCAGATCCTGGGTTTTTTTTGGTTAGGATCACGTATTAATGTGGTGCGACACAGAAATATTCAATTCAACCTGTATTCGATCAATATTTTGGAGGATGACACCGGATAGTTCTGGGTTGCCTCTGGTATTTGCAATCATCTGCTTCATTGTTTGGCATCTTTCGCATACTTGTTGGCCAGATCCTCGGTTTTTTTCTGGTTAGGATCAAGTAGTAATGTGGTACCACACTGTAACAGTCAATTAAACCTGGCTCCGATTAATATTTTAGAGGAGAACGCTGGTTACGTCTGGGTTAGGTCTAGTATTTGCAATCATCTGCCTCATAATTTCGCATTTTTCGGATACTTGTTGGCCAGATCCTGAGTTTTTTTTTGATTAGGATCACGTATTAATGTGGTGACACACTGAAATAGTCAATTCAACATGTATTCGATCAATATTTTGGAGGATGACACCGGTTAGTTCTGGGTTGCCTCTGGTATTTGCAATCATCTGCCTCATACTTTCGCATTTTTCGCATACCTCAATGGCCAGATCCTGGGTTTTTTTCTGGTTAGGATCACGTAGTAATGTGGTACCACAGTGAAACAGTCAATTCGACCTGTATTCGATCAATATCTTGGAGGATGACACCGGTTAGGTCTGGGTTGCCACTGGTATTTGCAATCATCCGCCTCATAATTTCGCATTTTTCGCATACTTGTTGGGCAGAGCCTGGGTTTTTCTTTGGTTAGGTCTACGTATTATGGTGGTGCCACACAGAAGTAATCAATACAACCTGGATTTGATCAATATTTTAGGGGATAACGCCAGTTATTTCTGGGTTAGGCCTGGTATTTGCAATCATCTGGCTCATACTTTCCCATCTGTCGCATACTTGTTGGCCAGATCCTGTATTTTTCTGGTTTGGATCACGTAGTGATGCGGTGCCACACCGAAGCAGTCAATTAAACCTGGTTCCGATTAATATTTTAGAGGAGAACACCGGTTATGCCTGGGTTAGGTCTGGTATTTGCCCTCATCTGGCTCGTACTTTCGCATTTTTCGCATACTTGTTGGCCAGATCCTGGGTCTTTTGTGGTTTGGACCCCGTCGTAATATGGTTCCACACCGAAACAGTCAATAAGAGCTGGATCCGATTAGTATTTTAGGGGATAACGCTGGTTATGTCAGGGTTAGTTCTGGTATTTGCAATCATCTGGCTCATACATTCGCATTTTTCGCATACTTGAATGGCCAGATCCTGTATTTTTTCTGGTTTGGATCTCGAAGTGATGCGGTACCACACCGAAGCAGTCAACTAAACCTGGTTGCGGTTGATATTTTAGATGAGAACGCCGGTTATGCCTGGGCTAGTTTTGGTATTTGCAATCATCTGGCTCATGCTTTCGCATTGTTCGCATACCTGTTGGTCAGATCCTAGGCTTTCTTTTTCTGGTATGGAACCCGTAGTAATGTGGCTCCACACCGAAACAGTCAACTAAACCTGGTCGTGATTAATATTTTAGAGGATAACGTCGTTATGTCTCGGTTAAGTCTGAGATTTGCCCTCATCTGGCTCGTTTTTTCGCGTTTTTCGCATACTTGTTGGCCAGAGCCTGGCCATTTTCCGACTTGGCCCACGTAGTAATGCGGTACCACACTGAAACAGTCAATAAAAGCTGGACCCGATTAGGATTTTAGAGGATAACGCTGGTTATGTCTGGGTTAGTTCGGGTATTTGCAGCCATCTGGCTCATACTTTCGCGTTTTTCGCATACTTGTTGATCAGATCCTGGCCTTTTTCTGGTTTGGATCACGCAGTAATGCGGTACCACACCGAAACAGTCAATTAAACCAGGTTGCGAAAAATATTTTAGAGGATAACGCCGTTACGTCTCGGTTAAGTCTGAGATTTGCCCTCATCTGGCTCGTTTTTTCGCGTTTTTCGCATACTTGTTGGCCAGAGCCTGGCCATTTTCCGACTTGGCCCACGTAGTAATGCGGTACCACACTGAAACAGTCAATAAAAGCTGGACCCGATTAGGATTTTAGAGGATAACGCTGGTTATGTCTGGGTTAGTTCGGGTATTTGCAGCCATCTGGCTCATACTTTCGCGTTTTTCGCATACTTGTTGATCAGATCCTGGCCTTTTTCTGGTTTGGATCACGCAGTAATGCGGTACCACACCGAAACAGTCAATTAAACCAGGTTGCGAAAAATATTTTAGAGGATAACGCCGTTACGTCTCGGTTAAGTCTGAGATTTGCCCTCATCTGGCTCGTACTTTCGCATTTTTCGCATACTTGTTGGCCAGGTCCTGGCCATTTTCCGACTTGGCCCACGTAGTAATGCGGTACCACACTGAAACAGTCAATAAAAGCTGGTGCCGATTAGTATTTTAGATGATAACGCTGGTTATGTCTGGGTTTGTTCGGGTATTTGCAGCCATCTGGTTCATACTTTCGCGTTTTTCGCATACTTTTTGGCCAGATCTTGGGTTCTTCCTGGCTTGGATCCCGCAGTAATGTGGGTTCACAACAACGCAGACACTAAAACCTGGTTCCGATTTATATATCAAAGAAGAACGCCGGTTATGCCTGGGTTAGGTCTGGTATTTGCGACCATCTAGCTCATACTTTCGCAATTTTCGCATACTTGTTGTCAGATCCTGGCCTTTTTCTGGTTTGGATCACGCAGTAATGCGGTACCACACCGAAACAGTCAATTAATCCTGGATGCGATTAATATTTTAGAGGATAACGCCGTTACGTCTCGGTTAAGTCTGAGATTTGCCCTCATCTGGCTCGTTTTTTCGCGTTTTTCGCCTACTTGTTGGCCAGATCCTGGGTTTTTTCTGGTTTGGATCCCGTAGAAATGTGGTTCCACTCCGAAACAGTCAATTAAACCTGTTTGCGATTAATATTTAGGAGGATAACGCTGGTTATGTCTGGGGTAGTTCTGGTATTTGCAATCATCTGGCTCATACTTTCGCGTCTTTCGCATACTTGTTGGCCAGATCCTCGCCTTTTTCTGGTTTGGATCACGTAGTAATGCGGTACCACACTGAAACAGTCAATACAACCAGTTTGCGATTAATATTTTAGAGGATAACGCCGGTTATGTCTGGGTTAGGACTGGTATTTGCCCTCATCTGGCTCGTACTTTCGCATTTTTCGCGTACTTGTTGGCCAGATCCTGGGTTTTTTGTGGTTTGGATCCCGTCGTAATGTGGTACCACACAGAAAAAGACACTACAAGCTGGTTCCGATTAATATTTTAGAGGAGAACGCCGGTTTTGCCTGAGTTAGGTCTGGTATTCTCCAGCATCTAGCTCATACTTTCGCATTTTTCGCATACTTGTTGGCCAGATCCTGGGTCTTTTGTGGTTTGGACCCCGTCGTAATGTGGTTCCACAACGAAACAGTCAATAAGAGCTGGTTCCGATTAGTATTTTAGGGGATAACGCTGGTTATGTCAGGGTTAGTTCTGGTATTTGCAATCATCTGGCTCATACATTCGCATTTTTCGCATACTTGAATGGCCAGATCCTGTATTTTTTTTGGTTTGCATCACGAAGTGATGCGGTACCACACCGAAGCAGTCAATTAAACCTGGTTCCGGTTAATATTTTAGATGAGAACGCCGGTTATGCCTGGGTTGGGTCTGGTATTTGCAATCATCTGGCTCATACTTTAGCGTTTTTCGCATACTTGTTGGCCAGATCCTTGCTTTTTTCTGGTTTGGTTCATGCAGTAATGCGGTACCACACCGAAACAGTCTATTATACCTGCTTGCGATTAATATTTTAGGGGATAACGCCGTTATGTCTCGATTAGGTCTGGGATTTGCGCTCATCTGGCTCGTACCTTCGCATTTTTCCCATACTTGTTGGCAGGATCCTGGGTTTTTCTGACTTGGATCCCGTAGTAATGTGGTTCCACACCGAAGCAGTCAATTTCACCTGGTTGCGATTAATATTTTAGAGGATAACGCCGGTTATGTCTCGGTTGGTTCTGCTATTTGCCCTCATCTGGCTCGTGCTTTCGCATTTTTCGCATACTTGTTGGACAGATCCTGGGCTTTCTCTGGTTTGGGTCACGCAGTAATGCGGTACCACACCGAAACAGTCGATTAAACCTGGTTGCGATTAATATTTTAGACGATAACGCCGGTTATGGCTGGGTTAGGTCTGGTATTTGCCCTCATCTGGCTCGTACTTTCGCATTTTTCGCGTACTTGTTGGCAGGATCCTGGCCTTTTTCCGGTTTGGATCACGCAGTAATGCGGTACCACACCGAAACAGTCAATTAAACCTGGTTGCGATTAATATTTTAGAGGATAACGCCGTTACGTATCGGTACAGTCTAAGATTTGCCCTCATCTGGCTCGTTTTTTCGCGTTTTTCGCATACTTGTTGGCCAGATCCTGGGTTTTCTCTGGTTTGGATCCCGTGGAAATGTGGTTCCACACCGAAACAGTCAATTAAACCTGGTTGCGATTAATATTTTGGAGGATAACGCTGGTTACGTCTGGTCTAGTTCTGGAACTTTCAATTATCTGGCTCACGCTTTCGGGTTTCTCGCATACTTGTTGGCCTGATCCTCGCCTTTTTCTGGTTTGGATCACGTAGTAATGAGGTACCACACCGAAACTGTCAATTAAACCTGGTTGCGATTAATATTTTAGAGGATAGCGCTGGTTATGTCTGGGTTAGGTCTGGTGTTTGCCCTCATCTGGCTCGTACTGACGCATTTTTCGCATACTTGTTGGCCAGATCCTGGCCTTTTTCTGGTTTGGATCACGCAGTAATGCGGTACCACACCGAAGCAGTCAATTACACCTGGTTGCGATTAATATTTTAGAGGATAACGCCGTTATGTCTCGGTTAGGTCAGGGATTTGCCCTCATCCGGCACGCACTTTCGCATTGTTCGCATACTTGTTGGCCAGATCCTAGGCTTTCTTTTTGTGGTATGGATCCCGTAGTAATGTGGCTCCACACCGAAACAGTCAATGAAACCTGGTTGCGATTATTATTTTAGAGGATAACGTCGTTATGTCTCGATTAGGTCTGGGATTTGCCCTCATCTGGCTCGTACCTTCGCATTTTTCCCATACTTGTTGGCAGGATCCTGGGTTTTTTCTGACTTGGATCCCGTAGCAATGTGGTTCCACACCGAAGCAGTCAATTTCACCTGGTTGCGATTAATATTTTAGAGGATAACGCCGGTTATGTCTCGGTTGGATCTGCTATTTGCCCGCATCTGGCGCGGGTTTTCGCATTTTTCGCATACTTGTTGGCCGGATCCTGGGCTTTTTCCGGTTTGGGTCACGCAGTAATGCGGTACCACACCGAAACAGTCGATTAAACCTTGTTGCGATTAATATTTTGGAGGATAGCGCCGGTTATGTCTCGGTTGGTTCTGGTATTTGCCCTCATCTGGCTCGTGCTTTCGCATTTTTCGCATACTTGTTGGCCAGATCCTGGGCTTTTTCTGGTTTGGATCACGTAGTAATGTGGTACCACACTGAAACAGTCAATTAACCTGGTTCCGATTTATATATTAAAGAAGAACGCCGGTTATGCCTGGGTTAGGTCTGGTATTTGCCACCATCTAGCTCATACTTTCGCAATTTTCGCATACTTGTTGTCAGATCCTGGCCTTTTTCTGGTTTGGATCACGCAGTAAGGCGGTACCACACCGAAACAGTCAATTAAACCTGGTTGCGATTAATATTTTAGAGGATAACGCCGGTACGTCTCGGTTAAGTCACAGATTTGCCCTCATCTGGCTCGTTTTTTCGCGTTTTTCGCATACTTGTTGGCCAGATCCTGGGTTTTTTCTGGTTTGGATCCCGTAGAAATGTGGTTCCACACCGAAACAGTCAATTAAACCTGTTTGCGATTAATAGTTTGGAGGATAACGCTGGTTATGTCAGGGTTAGTTCTGGTATTTGCAATCATCTGGCTCATACATTCGCATTTTTCGCATACTTGAATGGCCAGATCCTGTATTGTTTCTGGTTTGGATCACGAAGTGATGCGGTACCACACCGAAGCAGTCAATAAAACCTGGTTCCGGCTAATATTTTAGATGAGAACGCCGGGTATGCCTGGGTTGGGTCTGGTATTTGCAATCATCTGGCTCATACTTTAGCGTTTTTCGCATACTTGTTGGCCAGATCCTCGCTTTTTTCTGGTTTGGATCATGCAGTAATGCGGAACCACACCGAAACAGTCAATTATACCTGCTTGCGATTAATATTTTAGAGGATAACGCCGTTATGTCTCGGTTAGGTCAGGGATTTGCCCTCATCCGGCACGCACCTTCGCATTGTTCGCATACTTGTTGGCCAGATCCTAGGCTTTCTTTTTCTGGTATGGATCCCGTAGTAATGTTGCTCCACACCGAAACAGTCAATTAAACCTGGTAGTGATTAATATTTTAGAGGATAACGCCGGTTATGTCTCGGTAAGGTCTGGTGTTTGCCCTCATCTGGCTCGTACCTTCACATTTTTCCCATACTTGTCGGCAGGATCCTGGGTTGTTTCTGGCTTGGATCCCGTAGTAATGTGGTTCCACACCGAAACAGTCGATTAAACCTGGTAGTGATTAATATTTTAGAGGATAACGCCGGTTATGTCTCGGTTGGTTCTGGTGTTTGCCCTCATCTGGCTCGTACCTTCACATTTTTCCCATACTTGTTGGCAGGACCCTGGGTTTTTTCTGGCTTGGATCCCGTAGTAATGTGGTTCCACACCGAAACAGTGAATTTCACCTGGTTGCGATTAATATTTTAGAGGATAAGGCCGGTTATGTCTCGGTTGGTTCCGGTATTTGCCCTCATCTGGCTCGTACTTTCGCATTTTTCGCATACATGTTGGCCAGATCCTGGTTTTTTTCTGGCTTGGATCCCGTAGTAATGTGGTGCCACACCGAAAAAGTCAATTAAAGCTGGTTTCGATCAATATTTTAGAGGAAAACACCGGTTATGTCTGGGTTAGATCTGGTATTTGCCATCATCTAGGTCATACTTTCGCATTTTTCGCATACTTGTTAGCCAGATCCTGGGTTCCTTCTGGTTTGGATCACGTAGTAATGTGGTACCACATTGAAAAAGTCAATTAAACCTGGTTCCGATTAACATTTTAGAGGATAACGCTGGTTATGTCTGGGTTAGATCTGGCGTTTGCCATCATCTTGCTCATTCTTTCGCATTTTTCGCATACTTGCTGGCCTGATCCTGGGTTCTTTTCCCGTTAGGATCACGTATTAATGTGGCGCCACACTGAAACAGTCAATTAAACCTGGTTTCGATCAATATTTTAGAGGATAACACCGGTTAGGTCTGGTATTTGCAATCATCTGGCACATACTTTCGCATTTTTCGCATACTTGTTGGCCAGATCCTGGGATATTTCTGGTTCGAATCACGTAGTAATGTGCTACCACACTGAAACAGTCAATTAAATCTGGTTTCCATCAATATTTTGGAGGACAACGCAAGTTAGGTCTGGGATAGGTCTGGGATTTGCCCTCATCAGGGTCATACTTTCGCATTCTTCGCATACATGTTGGCCAGATCCTGGGATATTTCTGGTTCGAATCACGTAGTAATGTGCTACCACACTGAAACAGTCAATTAAATCTGGTTTCCATCAATATTTTGGAGGACAACGCAAGTTAGGTCTGGGATAGGTCTGGGATTTGCCCTCATCAGGGTCATACTTTCGCATTTTTCACATACTTGTTGAACAGATCCTGGGTTTTTTTCTTGTTTGGATCACGTAGTAATGTGGTACCACACTGAAACATTCAATTAAACCTGGTCTTGATAAATATTTTAGAGGATAACGCATGTTAGGTCTGGGTTAGGTTTAGGATTTGCCCTCGTGGGGCTCATACTTTCGCATATTTTTCATACTTCATGGCTAGATCCTGGGCTATTCCTGGATTGGATCACGTAGTAATGTTGTACCCCACTGAAACAGTCAATTAAACCTGGTTTCCATCAATATTTTAGAGGATAACGCAAGTTAGGTCTGGGATATGTCTGGGATTTGCCCTCATCAGGCTCGTACTTTCGCGTTTTTCACACACATGTTGGCCAGATCCTGGTTTTTTTCTGGTTTGGATCACGCAGTAATGTGGTACCACACTGAAACAGTCCACTAAGCCTGGTTTCGATCAATATTTTAGAGAATAACGCATGTTAGGTCTGGGATTTGCTCTCATCAGGTTCATACTTTCGCAGTTTTGACATACATGTTGACCTGATCGAGGGTTTTTTCTGCTTTGGATCACGTAGTAAAGTGGTACCACACTAAAACAGTCAATTAAACCTGGTTGCGATTAATATTTTAGAGGATATCGCCGTTATGTCTCGGTTAGGTCTGGGATTTGCCCTCATCTGGCTCGTACCTTCGCATTTTTCGCGTACTTGTTGGCAGGATCCTGGGTTTTTTCTGTCTTGGCTACCGTAGTAATGTGATTCCACACCGAAACAGTCAATTAAGCCTGGTTGCGATTAATATTTTAGAGGATAACGCCGATTATGTCTCGGTTAGGTCTGGGATTTGCCCTCATCTGGCTCGTACCTTCGCATTTTTCGCGTACTTGTTGGCAGGATCCTGGGCTTTACTGGTTTGGATCACGTAGTAAGGCGGTACCACACGGAAACAGTCAATGAAACCTCGTTGCGATTAATATTTTAGAGGATAACGCCGGTTATATCTAGGTTAGGTCTGGGATTTGCTCTCATCAGGCTCGTACTTTCGCATTCTCCACATACATGTTGGCCAGATCCTGGTTTTTTTCTGGTTTGGATCACGCAGTAATGTGGTACCACACTGAAACAGTCCACTAAGCCTGGTTTCGATCAATATTTTAGAGAATAACGCATGTTAGGTCTGGGATTTGCTCTCATCAGGTTCATACTTTCGCAGTTTTGACATACATGTTGACCTGATCGAGGGTTTTTTCTGCTTTGGATCACGTAGTAAAGTGGTACCACACTAAAACAGTCAATTAAACCTGGTTGCGATTAATATTTTAGAGGATATCGCCGTTATGTCTCGGTTAGGTCTGGGATTTGCCCTCATCTGGCTCGTACCTTCGCATTTTTCGCGTACTTGTTGGCAGGATCCTGGGCTTTACTGGTTTGGATCACGTAGTAAGGCGGTACCACACGGAAACAGTCAATGAAACCTCGTTGCGATTAATATTTTAGAGGATAACGCCGGTTATATCTGGGTTAGGTCTGGTATTTGCTCTCATCTGGCTCGTACCTTCGCATTTTTCGCGTACTTGTTGGCAGGATCCTGGGCTTTACTGGTTTGGATCACGTAGTAAGGCGGTACCACACGGAAACAGTCAATGAAACCTCGTTGCGATTAATATTTTAGAGGATAACGCCGGTTATATCTGGGTTAGGTCTGGTATTTGCTCTCATCTGGCCCGTACTTTCGCATTTTTCGTATACCTGTTGGCCAGATCCTGGCGTTTCTCTGGCTTGGCCCTCGTAGTAATGTGGTTCCACACCGAAACAGTCAATTACACCTGGTTGCGATTAAAATAATAGAGGATAACGCCGGTTATGTCTCGGTTATGTCTGGGATTTGCCCTCATCTGGCTCGTACCTTCGCATTTTTCGCGTACTTGTTGGCAGGATCCTGGGTTTTTTCTATCTCGGATACCGTAGTAATGTGATTCCACACCGAAACAGTCAATTAAGCCTGGTTGCGATTAATATTTTAGAGGATAACGCCGATTATGTCTCGGTTAGGTCTGGGATTTGCCCTCATCTGGCTCGAACCTTCGCATTTTTCGCGTACTTGTTGGCAGGATCCTGGGCTTTACTGGTTTGGATCACGTAGTAAGGCGGTACCACACGGAAACAGTCAATGAAACCTCGTTGCGATTAATATCTTAGAGGATAACGCCGGTTATATCTAGGTTAGGTCTGGGATTTGCTCTCATCAGGCTCGTACTTTCGCATTCTCCACATACATGTTGGCCAGATCCTGGTTTTTTTCTGGTTTGGATCACGCAGTAATGTGGTACCACACTGAAACAGTCCACTAAGCCTGGTTTCGATCAATATTTTAGAGAATAACGCATGTTAGGTCTGGGATTTGCTCTCATCAGGTTCATACTTTCGCAGTTTTGACATACATGTTGACCTGATCGAGGGTTTTTTCTGCTTTGGATCACGTAGTAAAGTGGAACCACACTAAAACAGTCAATTAAACCTGGTTGCGATTAATATTTTAGAGGATATCGCCGTTATGTCTCGGTTAGGTCTGGGATTTGCCCTCATCTGGCTCGTACCTTCGCATTTTTCGCATACATGTTGGCCAGATCCTGGTTTTTTTCTGGCTTGGAACCCGTAGTAATGTGGTTCCACACCGAAGCAGTCAATTACACAAGGTTGCGATTAATATTTTAGAGGATAACGCCGGTTATGTCTGGGTTAGGTCTGGTATTTGCCCTCAGCTGGCTCGTACTTTCGCATTTTACGCATACATGTTGGCCAGATCCTGGTTTTTTTCTGGCTTGGATCCCGTAGTAATGTGGTTCCACACCGAAGCAGTCAATTACACAAGGTTGCGATTAATATTTTAGAGGATAACGCCGGTTATGCCTCGGTTAGGTCTGGGATTTGCCCTCATCTGGCTCGTACTTTCGCATTTTTCGCATACTTGTTGGCCAGATCCAGGGCTTTTTCTGGACTGCATCATGTAGTATTGCGTTACCACACCGAAACAGTCAATTAAACCTGGTGGCGATTAATATTTTAGAGGATAACGCCGGTTATGCCTCGGTTAGGTCCTGGATTTGCCCTAATCTGGCTCGTACTTTCGCATTTTACGTATACTTGTTGGCCAGATCCTGGGATATTTCTGGTTTGGATCCCGTAGAAATGTGGTTCCACACCGAAACAGTCAATTAAGCCTGGTTGCGATTAATATTTTAGAGGATAACGCCGATTATGTCTCGGTTAGGTCTGGTATTTGCCCTCGTCTGGCTCGTACCTTCGCATTTTTCGCGTACTTGTTGGCAGGATCCTGGGCTTTACTGGTTTGGATCACGTAGTAAGGCGGTACCACACGGAAACAGTCAATGAAACCTCGTTGCGATTAATATTTTGGAGGATAACGCCGATTATGTCTCGGTTAGGTCTGGGATTTGCCCTCATCTGGCTCGTACCTTCGCATTTTTCGCGTACTTGTTGGCAGGATCCTGGGCTTTACTGGTTTGGATCACGTAGTAAGGCGGTACCACACGGAAACAGTCAATGAAACCTCGTTGCGATTAATATTTTAGAGGATAACGCCGGTTATATCTGGGTTAGGTCTGGTATTTGCTCTCATCTGGCTCGCACTTTCGCATTTTTCGCATACCTGTTGGCCAGATCCTGGCGTTTCTCTGGCTTGGCCCTCGTAGTAATGTGGTTCCACACCGAAACAGTCAATTACACCTGGTTGCGATTAAAATAATAGAGGATAACGCCGGTTATGTCTCGGTTATGTCTGGGATTTGCCCTCATCTGGCTCGTACCTTCGCATTTCTCGCGTACTTGTTGGCAGGATCCTGGGTTTTTTCTTGTTTGGATCCCGTAGTAATGTGGTACCACACTGAAACAGTCAGTAAAAGCTGGTTCCGATTAGTATTTCAGAGGATGACGCTGGTTATGTCTGGGTTAGTTCTGGTATTTGCAATCATCTGGCTCATACTTTCGCAATTTTCGCATACTTGCTGGCCAGATCCGGGGTTTTTTCTAGTTTGGATCCCGTAGAAATGTGGTTCCACACCGAAACAGTCAAATAAACCTGGTTGCGATTAATATTTTAGAGGATAACGTGGTTATGTCTGGGTTAGGTCTCGTATTTGCCCTCATCTTGCTCGTACTTTCGCATTTTTCGCATACTTGTTGGCAGGATCCTGGGCTTTTTCTGGTTTGGATCACGCAGTGATGCGGTACCAAACCGAAACAGTCAATTAAACCTGGTTGCGATTAATATTTTAGAGGATAACGCCGGTTATGTCTGGGTTAGGTCTGGTATTTGCCCTCATCTGGCTCGTACTTTCGAATTTTTCGCATACTTGTTGGCCAGATCCTGGCCATTTTCTGACTTGGTCCACGTTGTAATGCGGTACCACACTGAAACAGTCTATAAAAGCTGTTCCCGATTAGTATTTTAGATGATAACGCTGGTTATGTCTGGGTTAGTTCGGGTATTTGCAGCCATCTGGCTCATACTTTCGGGTTTTTCGCATACTTGTTGGCCAGATCCTCGCCTTTTTCTGGTTTGGATCCCGTAGAAATGCGGTACCACACCGAAACAGTCAATTAAACCTGGTTGCGATTAATATTTTGGAGGATAACGCTGGTTATGTCTGGGGTAGTTCTGGTATTTGCAATCATCTGGCTCATGCTTTCGGGTTTTTCGCATACTTGTTGGCCAGATCCTGGGATATTTCTGCTTTGGATCACGTGGTAATGCGGTACCACACCGAAACAGTCAATTAAACCTGGTTGCGATTAATATTTTAGAGGATAACGCCGGTTATGTCTCGGTTATGTCTGGGGTTTGCCCACATCTGGATCGTACTTTCGCACTTTTCGCATACTTGTAGGCCAGATCCAGGGCTTTTTCTGGTTTGGATCACGTAGTAATGCGGTACCACACCGAAACAGTCAATTAAACCTGGTTGCGATTTGTATTTTCGAGGATAACGCCGCTTATGTCTGAGTTAGTTCTGGTATTTGCAATCATCTGGCTCATACTTTCGGATTTTTCGCTTACTTGTTGGCCAGATCCTAGCCTTTTTCTGGTTTGGATCCCGTAGTAATGTGAAAACACACCGAAACAGTCAATAAAAGCTGTTTCCGATTAGTATTTTAGAGGATAGCGCTGGTTATGTCTGGGTTAGTTCTGGTATTTGCCCTCATCTGGCTCGCACTTTCGCATTTTCCGCATACTTGTTGGTCAGATCCAGGGCTTTTTCTGGTTTAGATCACGTAGTATTGCGTTACCACACCGAAACAGTCAATTAAACCTTGTTGCGATTAATATTTTAGAGGATAACGCCGGTTATGTCTCGGTTAGGTCTGGGATTTGCCCACATCTGGCTCGTACTTTCGCATTTTTCGCATACTTGTTGGCCAGATCCAGGGCTTTTTCTGGTTTGGATCACGTAGTATTGCGTTACCACACCGAAACAGTCAATTAAACCTTGTTGCGATTCATATTTTAGAGGATAACGCCGGTTATGTCTCGGTTAGGTCTGGGATTTGCCCTCATCTCTCTCGTACTTTCGCATTTTTCGCATACTTGTTGGCCAGATCCAGGGCTTTTTCTGGTTTGGATCACGTAGTATTGCGTTACCACACCGAAACAGTCAATTAAACCTTATTGCGATTAATATTTTCGAGGATAACGCCGCTCATGTCTGGCTTAGTTCTGGTAATTGCAATCATCTGGCTCATACTTTCGCGTTTTACGCATTCTTGTTGGCCAGATGCTCGCCTTTTTCTGATTTGGATCAGGTAGTAATGCGGTACCACACCGAAACTGTCAATTAAACCTGTTTGCGCTTAATATTTTAGAGGACTACGCCGGTATGTCACGGTTAGGTCTGGGATTTGCCCTCATCTGGCTCGTACTTTCGCGTTTTTCGCATACCCGTTGGCCACATCCTGGGTTTTTTCTGGCTTGGATCCCGTAGTAATGTGGTTCCACACCGAAACAGTCAATTAAACCTGGTTGCGATTAATATTTTAGAGGAGAACGCCGGTGATGTCTCGGTTAGTTCTGGGATTTGGCCTCATCTGGCTCGTACATTCGCATTTTTCGCATACTTGTTGGCCAGATCCTGGCCTTTTCCTGGTTTGGATCACGTAGTAATGCGGTTCCACACCGAAACAGTCAATTAAACCTGGTTGCGATTAATATTTTAGAGGATAACGCCTGTTATGTCTCAGTTAGGTCTGGAATTTGCCCTCATCTGGCTCGTGCTTTCGCATTTTTCGCATACTTGTTGGCCAGAACCAGGCCTTATTCTGGTTTGGATCACGAAGTAATGCGGTACCATACAGAAACAGTCAATCAATCCTGGTTGCGATTAATATTTTAGAGGATAACGCCGGTTATGTCTCGGTTAGGTCTGGGATTTACCCTCATCTGGCTCGTACTTTCGCATTTTTCGCATACTTGTTGGCCAGATCCAGGGCTATTTCTGGTTTGGATCACGTAGTATTGCGGCATCACACCGAAACAGACAGTTAAACCTGGTTGCGATTAATATTTTAGAGGATAACGCCGGTTATGTCTCGGTTAGGTCTGGGATTTGCCCTCATCAGGCTCGTACTTTCGCGTTTTTCGCATACTTGTTGGCCAAATCCTGGAGTTTTTTCTGGTTTGGATCCCGTAGTAATGTGAAAACACACCGAAACAGTCAATAAAAGCTGTTTCCGATTAGTATTTTAGAGGATAGCGCTGGTTATGTCTGGGTTAGTTCTGGTATTTGCCCTCATCTGGCTCGCACTTTCGCATTTTTCGCATACTTGTTGGTCAGATCCAGGGCTTTTTCTGGTTTAGATCACGTAGTATTGCGTTACCACACCGAAACAGTCAATTAAACCTTGTTGCGATTAATATTTTAGAGGATAACGCCGGTTATGTCTCGGTTAGGTCTGGGATTTGCCCACATCTGGCTCGTACTTTCGCGTTTTTCGCATACCTGTTGGCCAGATCCAGGGCTATTTCTGGTTTGGATCACGTAGTATTGCGGTACCACACCGAAACAGACAGTTAAACCTGGTTGGGATTAATATTTTCAAGGATAACGCCGCTTATGCCTGGGTTAGTTCTGGTATTTGCAATCATCTGGCTCATACTTTCGCGTTTTTCGCATTCTTGTTGGCCAGATCCTCGCCTTTTTGTGATTTGGATCACGTAGTAATGCGGTACCACACCGAAACAGTCAATTAAACCTGTTTGCGCTTAATATTTTAGAGGATAACGCCGGTTATGTCTCGGTTAGGTCTGGGATTTGCCCTCATCCGGCTCGTACTTTCGCGTTTTTCGCATACCTGTTGGCCAAATCCTGGGTTTATTCTGGCTTGGATCACGTAGTAATGAGGTTCCACACCGGAACAGTCAACTACACCTGGTTGCGATTAATATTTTAGAGGATAACGCTGGTTATGTCTGGGTTAGTTCTGGTATTTGCAATCATCTGGCTCGTACCTTCGCAATTTTCGCATTCTTGTTGGCCAGATCCAGGGCTATTTCTAGTTTGGATCACGTAGTAATGCGATACCACGCCGAAACAGTCAATAGAACCTGGTTGTGATTAATATTATAGAGGTTAACGCCGGTTATGTCTCGGTTAGTTCTGGGATTTGCCCTCATCTGGCTTGTACTTTCGCATTTTTCGCATACTTGTTGGCCAGATCCTGGGTTTTCTCAGGCTTGGATCCCGAAGTAATGTGGTTCCACACCGAAACAGTCAATTAAACCTTGTTGCGATTAATATTTTAGAGGATAACGCCGGTTATGTCTCGGTTAGGTCTGGGATTTGCCCTCACCTGGCTCGTACTTTCGCATTTGTCGCATAGTTGTTGGCCAGATCCTGGGTTTTTTCTGGCTTGGATCCCGAAGTAATGTGGTTCCACACCGAAACAGTCAATTAAACCTTGTTGCGATTAATATTTTAGAGGATAACGCCGGTTATGTCTCGGTTAGGTCTGGGATTTGCCCTCATCTGGCTCGTACTTTCGCATTTTTCGCATACTTGTTGGCCAGACCCAGGGCTATTTCTGGTTTGGATCACGTAGTATTGCGGTACCACACCGAAACAGACAATTAAACCTGGTTGCGATTAATATTTTAGAGGAGAACGCCGGTTATGTCTCGGTTAGGTCTGGGATTTGCCCTCATCTGGCTCGTACTTTCGCATTTTTCGCATTCTGGTTGTCCTGATCCTGGGAGATTTGTGGTTTGGATCACGTAGTATTGCGGTACCACACCGAAACAGACAATTAAACCTGGTTGCGATTAATATTTTAGAGGATAACGCCGGTTGTGTCTCGGTTAGGTCTGTGATTTGCCATCATCTTGCTCGTACTTTCGCGTTTTTCGCATACTTGTTGGCCAAATCCTGGGATATTTCTGGTTTGGATCACGAAGTAATGCGGTACCATACAGAAACAGTCAATAAAACCTGGTTGTGATTAATATTATAGAGGCTAACGCCGGTTATGTCTCGGATATGTATGGGATTTGCCATCATCTGGCTCGTACTTTCGCATTTTTCGCATACTTGTTGGCCAGATCCACGCCTTTTTGTGATTTGGATCACGTAGTAATGCGGTACCACACCGAAACAGTCAATTAAACCTGTTTGCGCTTAATATTTTAGAGGATAACGCCGGTTATGTCTCGGTTAGGTCTGGGATTTGCCCTCATCCGGCTCGTACTTTCGCGTTTTTCGCATACCTGTTGGCCAAATCCTGGGTTTTTTCTGGCTTGGATCACGTAGTAATGAGGTTCCACACCGGAACAGTCAACTACACCTGGTTGCGATTAATATTTTAGAGGATAACGCTGGTTATGTCTGGGTTTGTTCTGGTATTTGCTATCATCTGGCTCGTACCTTCGCAATTTTCGCATTCTTGTTGGCCAGATCCAGGGCTATTTCTGGTTTGGATCACGTAGTAATGCGATACCGCGCCGAAACAGTCAATAAAACCTGGTTGTGATTAATATTATAGAGGTTAACGCCGGTTATGTCTCGGATATGTCTGGGATTTGCCCTCATCTGGCTCGTACTTTCGCATTTTTCGCATACTTGTTGGCCAGATCCTGGGTTTTCTCAGGCTTGGATCCCGAAGTAATGTGGTTCCACACCGAAACAGTCAATTAAACCTTGTTGCGATTAATATTTTAGAGGATAACGCCGGTTATGTCTCGGTTAGGTCTGGGATTTGCCCTCACCTGGCTCGTACTTTCGCATTTGTCGCATAGTTGTTGGCCAGATCCTGGGTTTTTTCTGGCTTGGATCCCGAAGTAATGTGGTTCCACACCGAAACAGTCAATTAAACCTTGTTGCGATTAATATTTTAGAGGATAACGCCGGTTATGTCTCGGTTAGGTCTGGGATTTGCCCTCATCTGGCTCGTACTTTCGCATTTTTCGCATACTTGTTGGCCAGATCCACGGCTATTTCTGGTTTGGATCACGTAGTATTGCGGTACCAAACCGAAACAGTCAATTAAACCTGGTTGCGATTAATATTTTAGAGGATAACGCCGGTTATGTCTCGGTTAGGTCTGGGATTTGCCCTCATCTGGCTCGTACTTTCGCATTTTTCGCATACTTGTTGGCCAGACCCAGGGCTATTTCTGGTTTGGATCACGTAGTATTGCGGTACCACACCGAAACAGACAATTAAACCTGGTTGCGATTAATATTTTAGAGGAGAACGCCGGTTATGTCTCGGTTAGGTCTGGGATTTGCCCTCATCTGGCTCGTACTTTCGCATTTTTCGCATTCTGGTTGGCCTGATCCTGGGAGATTTGTGGTTTGGATCACGTAGTATTGCGGTACCACACCGAAACAGACAATTAAACCTGGTTGCGATTAATATTTTAAAGGATAACGCCGGTTGTGTCTCGGTTAGGTCTGTGATTTGCCATCATCTTGCTCGTACTTTCGCGTTTTTCGCATACTTGTTGGCCAAATCCTGGGGTTTTTTCTGGTTTGAATCCCGTAGTAATGTGGTACCACACTGAAACAGTCAATGAAAGCTGGTTCCGATTAGTATTTTAGAGGATAACGCTGGTTATGTCTGGGTTAGTTCTGGTATTTGCAATCATCTGGCTCGTACCTTCGCATTTTTCGCATTCTTGTTGCAAGATCCTGGGTTTTTTCTGGTTTGGATCCCGTTGTAATGTGGTTCCACACCGAAACAGTCAATCAACCTGGCTGCGATTAATATTTTAGAGGATAACGCCGGTTATGTCTGGGTTAGTTCTGGTATTTGCAATCATCTGGTTCATACTTTTGCGTTTTTCGCATACTTGTTGGCCAGATCCTCGCCTTTTGCTGGTTTGGATCACATAGTAATGCGGTACCACACCGAAGCTGTCAATTAAACCTGTTTGCGCTTAATATTTTAGAGGATAACGCCGGTTATGTCTCGGTTAGTTCTGGTATTTGCAATCATCTGGCTCGTGCCTTCGCATTTTTCGCATTCTTGTTGGGAAGATCCTGTGTCTTTTCTGGTTGGGATACCGTAGTAATGTGGTTCCACACCGAAACAGTCAATCAAACCTGGTTCCGATTAGTATTTTAGAGGATAACGCTGGTTATGCCTGGGTTAGTTCTGGTATTTGCAATCATCTGGCTCGTACCTTCGCATTTTTCGCATTCTTGTTGGCAAGATCCTGGGCTTCTTCTGGTTTGGATCACGTAATAATGCGGTACAACACCGAAATAGTCAATTAAACCTGGTTGCGATTAATATTTTAGAGGATAACTCCGGTTATGTCTGGGTTAGTACTGGGATTTGCCCTCATCTGGCACGTACTTTCGCATTTCTCGCATACTTGTTGGCAAGATCCTGGGTTTTTTCTGGCTTGGAACCCGAAGTAATGTGGTTCCACACCGAAACAGTCAACTAAACCTTGTTGCGATTAATATTTTAGAGGATAACGCCGGTTATGTCTCGGTTAGGTCCGGGATTTGCCCTCATCTGGCTCGTACTTTCGCATTTTTCGCATACTTGTTGGCCAGATCCAGGGCTTTTTCTGGTTTGGATCACGTAGTATTGCGTTACCACACCGAAACAGTCAATTAAACCTTGTTGCGATTAATATTTGAAGAGGATAACGCCGGTTATGTCTCGGTTAGGTCTGGGATTTGCCCTCACCTGGCTCGTATTTACGCGTTTTTCGCATACTTGTTGCCAGATACTGGCCTCTTTCTGGTTTGCATCACGTAGTAATGCGATACCACACAGAAACAGTCAATTAAACCAGGTTGCGATTAATATTTTAGAGGATAACGCCGGTTATGTCTCGGTTAGGTCTGGGATTTGCCCTCATCTGGCTCGTACTTTCGCGTTTTTCGCATACCTGTTGGCCACATCCTGGGTTTTTTCTGGCTTGGATCCCGTAGTAATGTGGTTCCACACCGAAACAGTCAATTAAACCTGGTTGCGAATAATATTTTAGAGGAGAACGCCGGTTATGTCTCGGTTAGGTCTGGGATTTGCCCTCATCTGGCTCGTATTTACGCGTTTTTCGCATACTTGTTTGCCAGATCCTGGCCTTTTTCCGGTTTGGATCACGTAGTAATGCGATACCACACCGAAACAGTCAATTAAACCTGGTTGCAATTAATATTTTAGAGGATAACGCCGGTTGTAACTCGGTTAGGTCTGGGATTTGCCCTCATCTGGCTCGTACTTTCGCATTTTTCGCATACTTGTTGGCCAAATCCTGGGTTTTTTCTGGCTTGGATCCCGTAGTAATGTGGTTTTACACCGAAACAGTCAATTAAACCTGGTTGCGATTAATATTTTAGAGGAGAACGCCGGTTATGTCTCGGTTAGGTCTGGGATTTGCCCTCATCGGGCTCGTACTTTCGCATTTTACGCTTACTTGTTGGCCAGATCCACGGCTATTCCTGGTTTGGATTACGTAGTAATGCGGTACCACACAGAAACAGTCAATTAAACCTGGTTGCGATTAGTATTTTAGAGGATAACGCCGGTTATGTCTCCGTTAGGTCTGGGATTTGCCCCCATCTGGCTCGTACGTTCGCATTTTACGCATACTTGTTGGCCAGATCCTGGGATATTGCTGGTTTGGATCACGTAGTAATGCGGTACCGCACAGAAACAGTCAATTAAACCAGGTTGCGATTAATATTTTAGAGGATAACGCCGGTTATGTCTCGGTTAGGTCTGGGATTTGCCCTCATCTGGCTCGTACTTTCGCGTTTTTCGCATACCTGTTGGCCACATCCTGGGTTTTTTCTGGCTTGGATCCCGTAGTAATGTGGTTCCACACCGAAACAGTCAATTAAACCTGGTTGCGAATAATATTTTAGAGGAGAACGCCGGTTATGTCTCGGTTAGGTCTGGGATTTGCCCTCATCTGGCTCGTATTTACGCGTTTTTCGCATACTTGTTTGCCAGGTCCTGGCCTTTTTCTGGTTTGGATCACGTAGTAATGCGATACCACACCGAAACAGTCAATTAAACCTGGTTGCAATTAATATTTTAGAGGATAACGCCGGTTGTAACTCGGTTAGGTCTGGGATTTGCCCTCATCTGGCTCGTACTTTCGCATTTTTCGCATACTTGTTGGCCAAATCCTGGGTTTTTTCTGGCTTGGATCCCGTAGTAATGTGGTTTTACACCGAAACAGTCAATTAAACCTGGTTGCGATTAATATTTTAGAGGAGAACGCCGGTTATGTCTCGGTTAGGTCTGGGATTTGCCCTCATCGGGCTCGTACTTTCGCATTTTACGCTTACTTGTTGGCCAGATCCACGGCTATTCCTGGTTTGGATTACGTAGTAATGCGGTACCACACAGAAACAGTCAACTAAACCTGGTTGCGATTAATATTTTAGAGGATAACGCCGGTTATGTCTCCGTTAGGTCTGGGATTTGCCCTCATCTGGCTCGTACTTTCGCATTTTACGCATACTTGTTGGCCAGATCCTGGGATATTGCTGGTTTGGATCACGTAGTAATGCGGTACCGCACCGAAACAGTCAATTAAACCTGTTTGCGCTTAATATTTTAGAGGAGAACGCCGGTTATGTCTCGGTTAGTTCTGGGATTTGCCCTCATCTGGCTCGTACTTTCGCATTTTTCGCATACTTGTTGGCCAGATCCTGGGTTTTTTCTGGCTTGGATCCCGAAGTAATGTGGTTCCACACCGAAACAGTCAATTAAACCTTGTTGCGATTAATATTTTAGAGGATAACGCCGGTTATGTCTCGGTTAGGTCAGGGATTTACCCTCATCTGGCTCGTACTTTCGCATTTTTCGCATACTTGTTGGCCAGATCCAGGGCTTTTTCTGGATTGGATCACGTAGTATTGCGTTACCTCACCGAAACAGTCAATTAAACCTGTTTGCGCTTAATATTTTAGAGGAGAACGCCGGTTATGTCTCGGTTAGGTCTGGGATTTGCCCTCATCTGGCTCGTACTTTCGCGTTTTTCGCATACCTGTTGGCCAGATCCAGGGCTATTTCTGGCTTGGATCACGTAGTATTGCGGTACCACACAGAAACAGTCAATTAAACCTGGTTGCGATTAATATTTTCGAGGATAACGCCGGTTATGTCTGGGTTAGTTCTGGTATTTGCAATCATCTGGCTCATACTTTCGCGTTTTTCGCATTCTTGTTGGCCAGATCCTCGCCTTTTTCTGGTTTGGATCACGTAGTAATGCGGTACCACACCGAAACAGTCAATTAAACTTGTTTGCTCTTAATATTTTAGAGTATAACGCCGGTTATGTCTCGGTTAGGTCTGGGATTTGCCCTCATCGGGTTCGAACTTTCGCATTTTGCGCATACTTGTTGGCCAGATCCTGGGATATTTCAGGTTTGGATCCCGTAGTAATGTGGTTCCACACAGAAGCAGTCAATTAAACATGGTTGCGATTAATATGATAGAGGAGAACGCCGGTTATGTCTCGGTTAGTTCTGGGATTTGCCCTCATCTGGCTCGTACTTTCGCATTTTTCGCATACTTGTTGGCCAGATCCTGGGTTTTTTCTGGCTTGGATCCCGAAGTAATGTGGTTCCACACCGAAACAGTCAATTAAACCTTGTTGCGATTAATATTTTAGAGGATAACGCCGGTTATGTCTCGGTTAGGTCAGGGATTTGCCCTCATCTGGCTCGTACTTTCGCATTTTTCGCATACTTGTTGGCCAGATCCAGGGCTTTTTCTGGATTGGATAACGTAGTATTGCGTTACCTCACCGAAACAGTCAATTAAACCGTGTTGCGATTAATATTTTAAAGGATAACGTCGGTTATGTCTCGGTTAGGTCTGGGATTTGCCCTCATCGGGCTCGTACTTTCGCATTTTACGCATACCTGTTGGCCAGATCCTGGGATATTGCTGGTTTGGATCACGTAGTAATGCGGTACCACACCGAAATTGTCAATTAAACCTTGTTGCGATTAATATTTTAGAGGATAACGCCGGTTATGTCTGGGATTTGCCCTCATCGGGCTCGTACTTTCGCATTTTACGCATACTTGTTAGCCAGATCCAGGGCTATTCCTGGTTTGGATTACGTAGTAATGCGGTACCACACAGAAACAGTCAATTAAACCTGGTTGCGATTAATATTTTCGGGGATAACGCCGGTTATGTCTGGGTTAGTTCTGGTATTTGCAACCATCTGGCTCATACTTTCGCGTTTTTCGCATACTTGTTGGCCAGATCCTCGCCTTTTTCTGGTTTGGATCACGTATTAGTGCGGTACCACACCGAAACTGTCAATTAAACCTGTTTGCGCTTAATATTTTAGAGGATAACGCCGGTTATGTCTCGGTTAGTTCTGGTATTTGCAATCATCTGGCTCATACTTTCGCGTTTTTCGCATTCTTGTTGACCAGATCCTCGCCTTTTGCTGGTTTGGATCACATAGTAATGCGGTACCACACCGAAGCTGTCAATTAAACCTGTTTGCGCATAATATATTAGAGGATAACGCCGGTTATGTCTCGGTTAGGTCTGGGATTTGCCCTCATCGGGCTCGTACTTTCGCATTTTACGCATACTTGTTGGCCAGATCCTTGGATATTGCTGGTTTGGATCACGTAGTAATGCGGTACCACACCGAAACAGTCAATCAAACCTGGTTGCGATTAATATTTTAGAGGATTACGCCGGTTATGTCTCGGTTAGTTCTGGTATTTGCAATCATCTGGCTCGTGCCTTCGCATTTTTCGCATTCTTGTTGGGAAGATCCTGTGTTTTTTCTGGTTGGGATCCCGTAGTAATGTGGTTCCACACCGAAACAGTCAATCAAACCTGGTTCCGATTAGTATTTTAGAGGATAACGCTGGTTATGTCTGGGTTAGTTCTGGTATTTGCAATCATCTGGCTCGTACCTTCGCATTTCTCGCATACTTGTTGGCCAGATCCTCGCCTTTTTCTGGTTTGGATCACGTAGTAATGCAGTACCACACCGAAACAGTCAATTAAACTTGTTTGCGCTTAATATATTAGAGGATAACGCCGGTTATGTCTCGGTTAGGTCTGGGATTTGCCCTCATCGGGCTCGTACTTTCGCATTTTACGCATACTTGTTGGCCAGATCCTTGGATATTGCTGGTTTGGATCACGTAGTAATGCGGTACCACACCGAAATTGTCAATTAAACCTGGTTGCGATTAATATTTTAGAGGATACCGCCGGTTATGTCTGGGATTTGCCCTCATCGGGCTCGTACTTCCGCATTTTTCGCATACCTGTTGGCCACATCCTGGGTTTTTTCTGGCTTGGATCCCGTAGTAATGTGGTTCCACACAGAAACAGTCAATTAAACCTGGTTGCGAATAATATTTTAGAGGAGAACGCCAGTTATGTCTCGGTTAGTTCTGGGATTTGCCCTCATCTGGCTCGTACATTCGCATTTTTCGCATACTTGTTGGCCAGATCCTGGCCTTTTTCTGGTTTGGATCACGAAGTAATGCGGTTCCACACCGAAACAGTCAATTAAACCTGGTGGCGATTAATATTTTAGAGGATAACGCCGGTTATGTCTCAGTTAGGACTGGAATTTGACCTCATCTGGCTCGTACTTTCGCATTTTTCGCATACTTGTTGACCAGATCCAGGGCTATTTCTGGTTTGGATGACGTAGTAATGCGGTACCACACAGAAACAGTCAATTAAACCTGGTTGCGATTAATATTTTAGAGAATAGCGCCGGTTATGCCTGGGTTAGTTCTGGTATTTGCAATCATCTGGTTCATACCTTCGCATTTTTCGCATACTTGTTGGCTAGATCCAGGGCTATTTCTGGCTTGGATCACGTATTATTGCGGTACCACACCGAAACAAACAATTAAACCTGGTTGCGATTAATATTTTAGAGGATAACGCCGGTTGTGTCTCGGTTAGGTCTGTGATTTGCCATCATCTTGCTCGTACTTTCGCGTTTTTCGCATACTTGTTGGCCAAATCCTGGGGTTTTTTCTGGTTTGGATCCCGTAGTAATGTGGTACCACACTGAAACAGTCAATAAAAGCTGGTTCCGATTAGTATTTTAGAGGATAACGCTGGTTATGTCTGGGTTAGTTCTGGTATTTGCAATCATCTGGCTCGTACCTTCGCATTTTTCGCATTCTTGTTGCAAGATCCTGGGTTTTTTCTGGTTTGGATCCCGTTGTAATGTGGTTCCACACCGAAACAGTCAATCAAACCTGGTTGCGATTAATATTTTAGAGGATAACGCCAGTTATGTCTGGGTTAGTTCTGGTATTTGCAATCATCTGGCTCGTGCCTTCGCATTTTTCGCATTCTTGTTGGGAAGATCCTGTGTCTTTTCTGGTTGGGATCCCGTAGTAATGTGGTTCCACACCGAAACAGTCAATCAAACCTGGTTCCGATTAGTATTTTAGAGGATAACGCTGGTTATGTCTGGGTTAGTTCTGGTATTTGCAATCATCTGGCTCGTACCTTCGCATTTTTCGCATTCTTGTTGGCAAGATCCTGGGCTTCTTCTGGTTTGGATCACGTAATAATGCGGTACCACACCGAAATAGTCAATTAAACCTGGTTGCGATTAATATTTTAGAGGATAACTCCGGTTATGTCTGGGTTAGTTCTGGGATTTGCCCTCATCTGGCTCGTACTTTCGCATTTTTCGCATACTTGTTGGCCAGATCCTGGGTTTTTTCTGGCTTGGAACCCGAAGTAATGTGGTTCCACACCGAAACAGTCAAATGAACCTTGTTGCGATTAATATTTTAGAGGATAACGCCGGTTATGTCTCGGTTAGGTCTGGGATTTGCCCTCATCTGGCTCGTACTTTCGCATTTTTCGCATACTTGTTGGCCAGATCCAGGGCTTTTTCTGGTTTGGATCACGTAGTATTGCGTTACCACACCGAAATAGTCAATTAAACCTTGTTGCGATTAATATTTAAAGAGGATAACGCCGGTTATGTCTCGGTTAGGTCTGGGATTTGCCCACACCTGGCTCGTATTTACGCGTTTTTCGCCTACTTGTTGCCAGATACTGGCCTCTTTCTGGTTTGCATCACGTAGTAATGCGATACCACACAGAAACAGTCAATTAAACCAGGTTGCGATTAATATTTTAGAGGATAACGCCGGTTATGTCTCGGTTAGGTCTGGGATTTGCCCTCATCTGGCTCTTACTTTCGCGTTTTTCGCATACCTGTTGGCCACATCCTGGGTTTTTTCTGGCTTGGATCCCGTAGTAATGTGGTTCCACACCGAAACAGTCAATTAAACCTGGTTGCGAATAATATTTTAGAGGAGAACGCCGGTTATGTCTCGGTTAGGTCTGGGATTTGCCCTCATCTGGCTCGTATTTACGCGTTTTTCGCATACTTGTTTGCCAGATCCTGGCCTTTTTCTGGTTTGGATCACGTAGTAATGCGATACCACACCGAAACAGTCAATTAAACCTGGTTGCAATTAATATTTTAGAGGATAACGCCGGTTGTAACTCGGTTAGGTCTGGGATTTGCCCTCATCTGGCTCGTACTTTCGCATTTTTCGCATACTTGTTGGCCAAATCCTGGGTTTTTTCTGGCTTGGATCCCGTAGTAATGTGGTTCTACACCGAAAAAGTCAATTAAACCTGGTTGCGATTAATATTTTAGAGGAGAACGCCGGTTATGTCTCGGTTAGGTCTGGGATTTGCCGTCATCGGGCTCGTACTTTCGCATTTTACGCTTACTTGTGGCCAGATCCAGGGCTATTCCTGGTTTGGATTACGTAGTAATGCGGTACCACACAGAAACAGTCAATTAAACCTGGTTGCGATTAATATTTTAGAGGATAACGCCGGTTATGTCTCCGTTAGGTCTGGGATTTGCCCTCATCTGGCTCGTACTTTCGCATTTTACGCATACTTGTTGGCCAGATCCTGGGATATTGCTGGTTTGGATCACGTAGTAATGCGGTACCGCACCGAAACAGTCAATTAAACCTGTTTGCGCTTAATATTTTAGAGGATAACGCCGGTTATGTCTCGGTTTGTTCTGGGATTTGCCCTCACCTGGCTCGTACTTTCGCGTTTTTCGCATACCTGTTGGACACATCCTGGGTCTTTCAGGCTTGGATGCCGTAGTAATGTGGTTCCACACAGAAACAGTCAATTAAACCTGGTTGCGATTATTATTTTAGAGGAGAACGCCAGTTATGTCTCGGTTAGTTCTGGGATTTGCCCTCATCTGGCTCGTACATTCGCATTTTTCGCATACTTGTTGGCCAGATCCTGGCCTTTTTCTGGTTTGGATCACGTAGTAATGCGGTTCCACCCCGAAACAGTCAATTAAACCTGTTTGCGCTTAATATTTTAGAGGAGAACGCCGGTTATGTCTCGGTTAGGTCTGGGATTTGCCCTCATCTGGCTCGTACTTTCGCGTTTTTCGCATACCTGTTGGCCAGATCCAGGGCTATTTCTGGCTTGGATCACGTAGTATTGCGGTACCACACAGAAACAGTCAATTAAACCTGGTTGCGATTAATATTTTCGAGGATAACGCCGGTTATGTCTGGGTTAGTTCTGGTATTTGCAATCATCTGGCTCATACTTTCGCGTTTTTCGCATTCTTGTTGGCCAGATCCTCGCCTTTTTCTGGTTTGGATCACGTAGTAATGCGGTACCACACCGAAACAGTCAATTAAACTTGTTTGCTCTTAATATTTTAGAGTATAACGCCGGTTATGTCTCGGTTAGGTCTGGGATTTGCCCTCATCGGGCTCGAACTTTCGCATTTTACGCATACTTGTTGGCCAGATCCTGGGATATTTCTGGTTTGGATCCCGTAGTAATGTGGTTCCACACCGAAACAGTCAATTAAACCTGGTTGCGATTAATATGATAGAGGAGAACGCCGGTTATGTCTCGGTTAGTTCTGGGATTTGCCCTCATCTGGCTCGTACATTCGCATTTCTCGCATACTTGTTGGCCAGATCCTGGCCTTTTTCTGGTTTGGATCACGTAGTAATGCGGTTCCACACCGAAACAGTCAATTAAACCTGGTTGCGATTAATATTTTAGAGGATAACGCCGGTTAGGTCTCAGTTAGTTCTGGAATTTGCCCTCATCTGGCTCGTACTTTCGCATTTTTCGCATACTTGTTGGCCGGATCCAGGGCTATTTCTGGTTTATTGCGTTGTAATGCGGTACCACACAGAAACAGTCAATTAAACCTGGTTGCGATTAATATTTTAGAGGATAACGCTGGTTATGTCTGGGTTAGTTCTGGTATTTGCAATCATCTGGCTCGTACCTTCGCGATTTTCGCATTCTTGTTGGCAAGATCCTGGGCTTCTTCTGGTTTGGATCACGTAATAATGCGGTGCCACACCGAAACAGTCAATTAAACCTGATTGCGCTTAATATTTTAGAGGATAACGCCGGTTATGTCTCGGTTAGGTCTGGGATTTGCCCTCATCTGGCTCGTACTTTCACATTTTTCGCATACTTGTTGGCCAGATCCTGGGTTTTTTCTGGCTTGGATCCCGAAGTAATGTGGTTCCACACCGAAACAGTCAATTAAACCTTGTTGCGATTAATATTTTAGAGGATAACGCCGGTTATGTCTCGGTTAGGTCAGGGATTTGCCCTCATCTGGCTCGTACTTTCGCATTTTTCGCATACTTGTTGGCCAGATCAAGGCTTTTTCTGGATTGGATCACGTAGTATTGCGTTACCTCACCGAAACAGTCAATTAAACCGTGTTGCGATTAATATTTTAGAGGATAACGTCGGTTATGTCTCGGTTAGGTCTGGGATTTGCCCTCATCGGTCTCGTACTTTCGCATTTTACGCATACTTGTTGGCCAGATCCTGGGATATTTCTGGTTTGGATCCCGTAGTAATGTGGTTCCACACCGAAACAGTCAATTAAACCTTGTTGCGATTAATATTTTAGAGGATAACGCCGGTTATGTCTCGGTTAGGTCAGGGATTTGCCCTCATCTGGCTCGTACTTTCGCATTTTTCGCATACTTGTTGGCCAGATCAAGGCTTTTTCTGGATTGGATCACGTAGTATTGCGTTACCTCACCGAAACAGTCAATTAAACCGTGTTGCGATTAATATTTTAGAGGATAACGTCGGTTATGTCTCGGTTAGGTCTGGGATTTGCCCTCATCGGTCTCGTACTTTCACATTTTACGCATACTTGTTGGCCAGATCCTGGGATATTTCTGGTTTGGATCCCGTAGTAATGTGGTTCCACACCGAAACAGTCAATTAAACCTTGTTGCGATTAATATTTTAGAGGATAACGCCGGTTATGTCTCGGTTAGGTCAGGGGTTTGCCCTCATCTGGCTCGTACTTTCGCGTTTTTCGCATACTTGTTGGCCAGATCCTCGCCTTTTTCTGGTTTGGATCACGTAGTAATGCAGTACCACACCGAAACTGTCAATTAAACTTGTTTGCGCTTAATATTTTAGAGGATAACGCCGTTTATGTCTCGGTTAGGTCTGGGATTTGCCCTCATCGGGCTCGTACTTTCGCATTTTACGCATACTTGTTGGCCAGATCCTGGGATATTGCTGGTTTGGATCACGTAGTAATGCGGTACCACACCGAAATTGTCAATTAAACCTTGTTGCGATTAATATTTTAGAGGATAACGCCGGTTATGTCTGGGATTTGCCCTCATCGGGCTCGTACTTTCGCATTTTACGCATACTTGTTGGCCAGATCCTGGGATATTGCTGGTTTGGATCACGTAGTAATGCGGTACCGCACCGAAACAGTCAATTAAACCTGTTTGCGGTTAATATTTTAGAGGAGAACGCCAGTTATGTCTCGCTTAGTTCAGGGATTTGCCCTCATCTGGCTCGTACATTCGCATTTTTCGCATACTTGTTGGCCAGATCCTGGCCTTTTTCTGGTTTGGATCACGTAGTAATGCGGTTCCACACCGAAACAGTCAATTAAACCTGGTTGCGATTAATATTTTAGAGGCTAACGCCGGTTATGTCTCAGTTAGGACTGGAATTTGCCCTCATCTGGCTCGTATTTACGCGTTTTTCGCATACTTGTTGACCAGATCCTGGGTTTTTTCTGGTTTGGATCCCGTAGTAATGTGGTTCCACACCGAAACAGTCAATCAAACCTGGTTGCGATTAATATTTTAGAGGATAACGCCGGTTATGTCTGGGTTAGTTCTGGTATTTGCAATCATCTGGTTCATACCTTCGCATTTTTCGCATACTTGTTGGCCAGATCCTGGGTTTTTTCTGGCTTGGAACCCGAAGTAATGTGGTTCCACACCGAAACAGTCAATTAAACCTTGTTGCGATTAATATTTCAGAGGATAACGCCGGTTATGTCTCGGTTAGGTCTGGGATTTGGCCTCATCTGGCTCGTACTTTCGCATTTTTCGCATACTTGTTGGCCAGATCCAGGGCTATTCCTGGTTTGGATTACGTAGTAATGCGGTACCACACAGAAACAGTCAATTAAACCTGGTTGCGATTAATATTTTCGGGGATAACGCCGGTTATGTCTGGGTTAGTTCTGGTATTTGCAACCATCTGGCTCATACTTTCGCGTTTTTCGCATACTTGTTGGCCAGATCCTCGCCTTTTTCTGGTTTGGATCACGTATTAGTGCGGTACCACACCGAAACTGTCAATTAAACCTGTTTGCGCTTAATATTTTAGAGGATAACGCCGGTTATGTCTCGGTTAGTTCTGGTATTTGCAATCATCTGGCTCATACTTTCGCGTTTTTCGCATTCTTGTTGACCAGATCCTCGCCTTTTGCTGGTTTGGATCACATAGTAATGCGGTACCACACCGAAGCTGTCAATTAAACCTGTTTGCGCATAATATTTTAGAGGATTACGCCGGTTATGTCTCGGTTAGTTCTGGTATTTGCAATCATCTGGCTCGTGCCTTCGCATTTTTCGCATTCTTGTTGGGAAGATCCTGTGTTTTTTCTGGTTGGGATCCCGTAGTAATGCAGTACCACACCGAAACAGTCAATTAAACTTGTTTGCGCTTAATATATTAGAGGATAACGCCGGTTATGTCTCGGTTAGGTCTGGGATTTGCCCTCATCGGGCTCGTACTTTCGCATTTTACGCATACTTGTTGGCCAGATCCTGGGATATTGCTGGTTTGGATTACGTAGTAATGCGGTACCGCACCGAAACAGTCAATTAAACCTGTTTGCGGTTAATATTTTAGAGGATAACGCCGGTTATGTCTCGGTTTGTTCTGGGATTTGCCCTCATCTGGCTCGTACTTTCGCGTTTTTCGCATACCTGTTGGCCACATCCTGGGTTTTTTCTGGCTTGGATCCCGTAGTAATGTGGTTCCACACAGAAACAGTCAATTAAACCTGGTTGCGAATAATATTTTAGAGGAGAACGCCAGTTATGTCTCCGTTAGGGCTGGGATTTGCCCTCATCTGGCTCGTACTTTGGCATTTTTCGCATACTTGTTGGCCAGATCCAGGGCTATTTCTGGCTTGGCTCACGTATTATTGCGGTACCACACCGAAACAAACAATTAAACCTGGTTGCGATTAATACTTTCGGGGATAACGCCGGTTATGTCTGGGTTAGTTCTGGTATTTGCAACCATCTGGCTCATACTTTCGCGTTTTTCGCATTCTTGTTGGCCAGATCCTCGCCTTTTTCTGGTTTGGATCACGTATTAGTGCGGTACCACACCGAAACTGTCAATTAAACCTGTTTGCGCTTAATATTTTAGAGGATAACGCCGGTTGTGTCTCGGTTAGTTCTGGTATTTGCAATCATCTGGCTCATACTTTCGCGTTTTTCGCATTCTTGTTGACCAGATCCTCGCCTTTTTCTAGGTTGGACCACGTAGTAATGCGGTACCACACCGAAACAGTCAATTAAACCTGGTTGCGATTAATATTTTAGAGGAGAACGCCGGTTATGTCTCGGTTAGGTCTGGGATTTGCCCTCATCTGGCTCGTACTTTCGCATTTTACGCATACTTGTTGGCCAAATCCTGGGGTTTTTCCTGGTTTGGATCCCGTAGTAATGTGGTTCCACACCGAAACAGTTAATCAAACCTGGTTGCGATTCATATTTTAGAGGATAACGCCGGTTATGTCTCGGATAGGTCTGGGATTTGCCATTATCTTGCTCGTACTTTAGCGTTTTTCGCATACTTGTTGGCCAAATCCTGGGGTTTTTCCTGGTTTGGATCCCGTAGTAATGTGGTTCCACACCGAAACAGTTAATCAAACCTGGTTGCGATTAATATTTTAGAGGATAACTCCGGTTGTTTCTGGGTTAGGTCTGGTATTTGCCCTCATCTGGCTCGTACTTTCGCATTTTTCGCATACTTGTTTGCCAGATCCTAACGTTTTTCTGGCTTGGATCACGTACTAATGTGGTTCCACACCGAAACAGTCAATTAAACCTGGTTGCGAATAATGTTTTAGAGGATAACTCCGGTTATGTCTGGGTTAGGTCTGGTATTTGCCCTCATCTGGCTCGTACTTTCGCGTTTTTCGCGTACTTATTGGCCAGATCCAGGCCTTTTTCTGGTTTGGATCCCGAAGTAACATGGTTCGACACCGAAACAGTCAATTAAACCTGGTTGCGATTAATATTTTAGAGGATAACGCCGGTTATGTCTCGGTCAGGTCTGGTACTTGCCCTCATCTGGCTCGTACTTTCGCATTTTTCGCATACTTGTTGGCCAGATCCAAAGCTTTTTCTGGATTGGATCACGTAGTAATGCGGTACCACACCGAAACATTCAATTAAGCATGGTTGCGATTAATATTTTAGAGGATAACGCCGGTTATGTCTGTGTTAGGTCTGGTATTTGCCCTCATCTGGCTCGTACTTTCGCATTTTTCGCATACTTGTTGGCCAGATCCAGGGCTATTTCTAGATTGGATCACGTAGTAATGCGATACCACGCCGAAACAGTTAATTAAACCTGGTTGTGATTAATATTTTAAAGGATAACGCCGGATATGTCTCGGTTAGTTCTGGGATTTGCCCTCATCTGGCTCGTTCTTTCGCGTTTTTCGCATACTTGCTGGCCAGATCCGGGGTTTTTTCTGGTTTGGATCCCGTTGAAATGTGGTTCCACACCGAAACAGTCAATTAAACCCGATTGCGATTAATATTTTAGAGGAGAACGCCGGTTATGTCTCGGTTAGGTCTGGGATTTGCCCTCATCTGGCTCGTACTTTCGCATTTTTCGCATTCTGGTTGGCCAGATCCTGGGATATTTCTGATTTGCATCACGTAATAGTGAGGTACCACACCGAAACAGTCATTTAGACCTGGTTGCGATTAATATTATAGAGGTTAACGCCGGTTATGTCTCGGTTAGGTCTGGGATTTGCCCTCATCTGGCTCGTACTTTCGCATTTTTCGCATACTTGTTGGCCAGATCCAGGGCTATTTCTGGTTTGGATCACTTAGTATTGCGGTGGCACACAGAAACAGACAATTAAACCTGGTTGCGATTAATATTTTAGAGGATAACGCCGGCTATGTCTCGGTTTGGTCTGAGATTTGTCCTCATCTGGCACGTATTTACGCGTTTTTCGCATACTTGTTGACCAGATCCAGGGATTTTTCTGGTCTGGATCACGTAGTATTGCGGTACCACACCGAAACAGACAATTAAACCTGGTTGCGATTAATATTTTAGAGGATAACTCCGGTTATGTCTGGGTTAGGTCTGGGATTTGCCCTCATCTGGCTCGTACTTTCGCATTTTTCGCATACTTGTTGGCCTGATCCTGGGTTTTTTCTGGCTTGGATCCCGAAGTAATGTGGTTCCACACCGAAACAGTCAATTAAACCTTGTTGCGATTAATATATTAGAGGATAACGACGGTTATGTCTCGGTCAGGTCTGGTATTTGCCCTCATCGGGCTCGTACCTTCGCATTTTACGCATACTTGTTGGCCAGATCCTTGGATATTTCTTGTTTGGATTGCGTAGTATTGCGGTACCACACCGAAACAGGCAACTAAACCTGGTTGCGATTAATATTTTTGAGGATAACGCCGGTTACGTCTCGGTTATGTCTGGGATTTGCCCTCATCTGGCTCGTACATACGCGTTTTACGCATACTTGTTGGCCAGATCCTGGGTTTTTCCTGGTTTGGATCCCATAGTAATGTGGTTCCACACCGAAACAGTTAATCAAACCTGGTTGCGATTAATATTTTAGAGGATAACTCCGGTTGTGTCTGGGTTAGGTCTGGTATTTGCCCTCATCTGGCTCGTACTTTCGCATTTTACGCATACTTGTTGGCCAGATCCTGGGATATTGCTGGTTTGGATCACGTTGTAATGCGGTACCACACCGAAATTGTCAATTAAACCTGGTTGCGATTAATATTTTCGAGGATAACGCCGGTTATGTCTGGGTTAGTTCTGGTATTTGCAATCATCTGGCTCATACTTTCGCGTTTTTTGCATTCTTGTTGGCCAGATCCTCGCCATTTTCTGGTTTGGATCACGTAGTAATGCGGTACCACACCGAAACAGTCAATTGAACCTGGTTGCGATTAATATGTTAGAGGATAACTCCGGTTGTGTCAGTGTTAGGTCTGGTATTTGCCCTCATCTGGCTCGTACTTTCGCATTTTTCGCATACTTGTTGGCCTGATCCTGGGTTTTTTCTGGCTTGGATCCCGAAGTAATGTGGTTCCACACCGAAACAGTCAATTAAACCTTGTTGCGATTAATATATTAGAGGATAACGCCGGTTATGTCTCGGTCAGGTCTGGTATTTGCCCTCATCGGGCCCGTACCTTCGCATTTTACGCATACTTGTTGGCCAGATCCTTGGATATTTCTGGTTTGGATTGCGTAGTATTGCGGTACCACACCGAAACAGGCAACTAAACCTGGTTGCGATTAATATTTTTGAGGATAACGCCGGTTACGTCTCGGTTAGGTCTGGGATTTGCCTGCATCGGGCTCGTACTTTCGCATTTTACGCATACTTGTTGGCCAGATCCTGGGCTTTTTCTGGTTTGGATCAGGTAGTAATGTGGTTCCACACCGAAACAGTCAATTAAACCTGGTTGCGATTAATATTTTTGAGGATAACGCCGGTTACGTCTCGGTTAGGTCTGGGATTTGCCTGCATCGGGCTCGTACTTTCGCATTTTACGCATACTTGTTGGCCAGATCCTGGGCTTTTTCTGGTTTGGATCACGCAGTAGTGCGGCACCACACCGAGACAGTCAATTAAACCTGGTTGCGATTAATATTTTAGAAGATAACGCCGGCTATGACTCGGTTAGGTCTGGGATTTGCCCTCATCTGGCTCGTACTTTCGCATTTTTCGCATACTTGTTGGCCAGATCCTGGGCATTTTCTGGCTTGCATCACGTAGTAACGCGGTACCACATCGAAACAGTCAATTAAACCTGGTTGCGATTAATATTTTCGTGGATAACGCCGGTTATGTCTCGGTTAGGTCTGGGATTTGCCCTCATGTGGCTCGTACCTTCGCATTTTTCTTATACTTGTTAGCCAGGTCCTGGCTTTTTTCTGATTTGGACCACGTAGTAATGTGGTACCACACTGAAACAGTCAATAAAAGCTTGTTCCGATTAGTATTTTAGAGGAAGACTCTGGTTATGTCTGGGTTAGTTCTGGTATTTGCAATCATCTGGCTCATACTTTCGCATTTTTCGCATACTTGTTGGCCAGATCCTGGGCTTTCTCTGGTTTGGATCACGTAGTAATGCGGTACCACAACGAAACAGTTAATTAAACCTGGTTGCGATTAATAATATAGAGGATAACGCCGGTTATGTCTCGGTTAGGTCTGGGATTTGCCCCCATCTGACACGTACTTTCGCATTATTCGCATACTTCTAGGCCAGATCCTGGCCTTTTGCTGGTTTGGATCACGTAGTAATGCGGTACCACACCGAAGCAGTCAATTAAACTTGGTTGCGATTAATATTTAACAAGATAACGCCGGCTATGTCTCGGTTAGGTCTGGGACTTGCGCCCATCTGGCTCGTACTTTCGCATTTTTCGCATACTTGTAGGCCAGATCCTGGCCTTTTTCTGGTTTGGATCACGTAGTAATGCGGTGCCACACCGAAGCAGTCAATTAAACCTGGTTGCGATTAATATTTTGGTGGATCACGCCGGTTATGTCTTTGTTAGCACTGGGATTTGCCCTCATCTGGATCGTACTTTCGCATTTTTCTGTTACTTGTTGGCCAGGTCCTGGCTTTTTTCTGACTTGTACCACGTAGCAATGTGGTACCACACCGAAACAGTCAATTAAACCTGGTTGCGATTAATATTTAACAGGATAACGCCGGTTATGTCTCGGTTAGGTCTGGGATTTGCACTCATCTGGCTCGTACTTTCGCATTTTCCACATACTTGTTGGCCAGATCATGGCCTCTGTCTGGTATGGACCCCGCACTAATGTGGTTCCACACCGAAACAGTCAATTAAACCTGGTTGCGTTTAATATTTTCGAGGATAACGCCGGTTATGTCTCGGTTAGGTCTGGGATTTGCCCTCATCTGGCATGTACTTTCGCATTTTCCGCATACTTGTTGGCCAGATACAGGGCTTTTTCTGGCTTGTATCACGTAGTAATGCGGCACCACACCGAAACAGTCAATTAAACCAGGTTGCGATTAATATTTTAGAGGATAACGCCGGTTATGTCTGGGTTAGGTCTGGGGTTTGCCCTCATCAGGTTCGTACCTTCGCATTTTTCGCATACTTGTTGGCAAAATCCTGCGCTTTTTCTTGTTTGGATCACGTAGTAATGTGGTACCACACCGAAACAGTCAATAAAAGCTTGTTCCGATTAGTATTTTAGAGGATAACGCTGGTTATGACTGGGTTAGTCATGGTATTTGCAATCGTCTGGCTCATACTTTCGCGTTTTTCGCATACTTGTTGGCCAGATCCTGGGCTTTTTCTGGTTTGGATCACGTAGTAATGCGGTACCACACCGAAACAGTCAATTAAACCTGGTTGCGATTAATATTTAACAGGATAACGCCGATTATGTCTCGGTTAGGTCTGGGATACGCCCGCATCTGGCTCGTACTTTCGCATTTTCCGCATACTTGTTGGCCAGATCCTGGCCTCTTTCTGGTTTGGATCCCGCACTAATGTGGTTCCACACCGAAACAGTCAATTAAACCTGGTTGCGATTAACATTTTGGAGGATAACGCCGGTTACGTCTGGGTTAGGTCTGGGATTTGCCCTCATCTGGCTCGTACTTTCGCATTTTTCGCTTACTTGTTGGCCAGATACAGGGCTTTTTCTGGCTTGTATCACGTAGTAATGCGGTACCACACCGAAACAGTCCATTAAACCTGGTTGCGATTAATATTTTAGAGGGTAACGCCGGTTATGTCTCGGTTAGGTCTGGGATTTGCCCCCATCTGGCTCGTACTTTCGCATTTTTCGCCAACTTGTTGGCCAGATACTCGCCTTTTTCTGGTTTGGGTCACGTTGTAATGCGGCACCATACCGAAACAGTCAATTAAACCTGGTTGCGATTAATATTTAAGAGGATAACGCCGGTTATGTCTCGGTTAGGTCTGGGATTTGCCCTCATCTGGCTCGTACTTTCGCAATTTTCGCATACTTGTTCGCCAGATCCTGGGCATTTTCTGGCTTGCATCACGTAGTAATGCGGTACCACATCGAAACAGTCAATTAAACCTGGTTGCGATTAATATTTTCGTGGATAACGCCGGTTATGTCTCGGTTAGGTCTGGGATTTGCCCTTATCTGGGTCGTACCTTCGCATTTCTCTTATAGTTGTTGGCCAGGTCCTGGCTTTTTTCTGATTTGGACCACGTAGTAATGTGGTACCATACTGAAACAGTCAATAAAAGCTTGTTCCGATTAGTATTTTAGAGGAAGAGTCTGGTTATGTCTGGGTTAGTTCTGGTATTTGCAATCATCTGGCTCATACTTTCGCATTTTTCGCATACTTGTTGGCCAGATCCTGGGCTTTCTCTGGTTTGGATCACGTAGTAATGCGGTACCACACCGAAACAGTCAATTAAACCTGGTTGCGATTAATAATTTAGAGGATAACGCCGGTTATGACTCGGTTAGGTCTGGGATTTGCCCCCATCTGACTCGTACTTTCGCATTTTTCGCATACTTGTAGGCCAGATCCTGGCCTTTTTCTGGTTTGGATCACGTAGTAATGCGGTACCACACCGAAGCAGTCAATTAAACCTGGTTGCGATTAATATTTTGGTGGATCACGCCGGTTATGTCTCGGTTAGGTCTGGGATTTGCGCCCATCTGGCTCGTACCTTCGCATTTTTCTTATAGTTGTTGGCCAGGTCCTGGCTTTTTTCTGACTTGTACCACGTAGCAATGTGGTACCACACCGAAACAGTCAATTAAACCTGGTTGCGATTAATATTTAACAGGATAACGCCGGTTATGTCTCGGTTAGGTCTGGGATTTGCACTCATCTGGCTCGTACTTTCGCATTTTCCGCATACTTGTTGGCCAGATCATGGCCTCTGTCTGGTATGGATCCCGCAATAATGTGGTTCCACACCGAAACAGTCAATTAAACCTGGTTGCGATTAATATTTTCGAGGATAACGCCGGTTATGTCTCGGTTAGGTCCGGGATTTGCCCTCATCTGGCTTGTACTTTCGCTTTTTCCGCATACTTGTTGGCCAGATACAGGGCTTCTTCTGGCTTGTATCACGTAGTAATGCGGCACCACACCGAAACAGTCAATTAAACCAGGTTGCGATTAATATTTTAGAGGATAACGCCGGTTTTGTCTGGGTCAGGTCTGGGGTTTGCCCTCATCAGGTTCGTACCTTCGCATTTTTCGCATACTTGTTGGCAAGATCCTGCGCTTTTTCTGGTTTGGATCACGTAGTAATGCGGTACCACACCGAATTAGTCAATTGAACCTGGTTGCGATTAATATTTTAGAGGGTAACGCCGGTTATGTCTCGGTTAGGTCTGGGATTTGCCCTTATCTGGCTCGTACCTTCGCAGTTTTCGCATACTTGTTGGCAAGATCCTGGGCTTTTTCTGGTTGGGATCACATAGTAATGCGGTACCACTCCGAAACAGACAATTAAGCCTGGTTGCGATTAATATTTCAGAGGGTAACGCCGGTTATGTCTCGGTTAGGTCTGGGATTTGCCCCCATCTGGCTCGTACTTTCGCATTTTTCGCATACTTGTTGGCCAGATCGTGGCCTTTTTCTGGTTTGGAACACGTAGTAATGCGGTACCACACTGAAACAGTCAATTAAACCTGGTTGTGATTAATATTTAAGAGGATAACGCCGGTTATGTCTGGGTTAGGCCTGGTATATGCCCTCATCTGGCTCGTACTTTCGCATTTTCCGCATACTTGTTGGCCAGATACGGGGCTTTTTCTGGCTTGTATCACGTAGTAATGCGGTACCACACCGAAACAGTCAATTAAACCAGGTTGCGATTAATACGTTAGAGGATAACGCCGGTTATGTCTGGGTTAGGTCTGGGGTTTGCCCTTATCTGGCTCGTACCTTCGCAGTTTTCGCATACTTGTTGGCAAGATCCTGGGCTTTTTCTGGTTGGGATCACATAGTAATGCGGTACCACTCCGAAACAGACAATTAAGCCTGGTTGCGATTAATATTTCAGAGGGTAACGCCGGTTATGTCTCGGTTAGGTCTGGGATTTGCCCCCATCTGGCTCGTACTTTCGCATTTTTCGCATACTTGTTGGCCAGATCCTGGCCTTTTTTTGGCTTGGCCCACGTAGTAATGTAGTGCCACACTGAAACAGACAATTAAACCTGGTTCCGATTAATATTTTCGAGGATAACGCCGGTTACGTCTGGGTTAGGTCTGGGATTTGCCCTCGTCTGTCTCGTACTTTCGCATTTTTCGCTTACTTGTTGGCCAGATACAGGGCTTTTTCTGGCTTGTATCACGTAGTAATGCGGTACCACACCGAAACAGTCAATTAAACCTGGTTGCGATTAATATTTTAGAGGGTAACGCCGGTTATGTCTCGGTTAGGTCTGGGATTTGCCCCCATCTGGCTCGTACTTTCGCATTTTTCGCCAACTTGTTGGCCAGATACTCGCCTTTTTCTGGTTTGGATCACGTAGTAATGCGGCACCATACCGAAACAGTCAATTAAACCTGGTTGCGATTAATATTTGAGAGGAAAACGCCGGTTATGTCCTAGTTAGCACTGGGATTTGCCCTCATCTGGCTTGTACTTTCGCATTTTTCTTATACTTGTTGGCCAGGTCCTGGGCTTTTTCTGGTTTGGATCACGTAGTAATGTGGTTCCACACCGAAACAGTCAATTAAACCTGGTTGCGATTAATATTTAAGAGGATAACGCCGGTTATGTCTCGGTTAGGACTGGGATTTGCCTTCATCTGGCTCGTACTTTCGCAATTTTCGCATACTTGTTCGCCAGATCCTGGGCATTTTCTGGCTTGCATCACGTAGTAATGCGGTACCACATCGAAACAGTCAATTAAACCTGGTTGCGATTAATATTTTCGTGGATAACGCCGGTTATGTCTCGGTTAGGTCTGGGATTTGCCCTCATCTGGGTCGTACCTTCGCATTTTTCTTATACTTGTTGGCCAGGTCCTGGCTTTTTTCTGATTTGGACCACGTAGTAATGTGGTACCATACTGAAACAGTCAATAAAAGCTTGTTCCGATTAGTATTTTAGAGGAAGACTCTGGTTATGTCTGGGTTAGTTCTGGTATTTGCAATCATCTGGCTCATACTTTCGCATTTTTCGCATACTTGTTGGCCAGATCCTGGGCTTTCTCTGGTTTGGATCACGTAGTAATGCGGTACCACACCGAAACAGTCAATTAAACCTGGTTGCGATTAATAATTTAGAGGATAACGCCGGTTATGACTCGGTTAGGTCTGGGATTCTCCCCCATCTGACTCGTACTTTCGCTTTTTTCGCATACTTGTAGGCCAGATCCTGGCCTTTTTCTGGTTTGGATCACGTAGTAATGCGGTACCACACCGAAGCAGTCAATTAAACCTGGTTGCGATTAATATTTTGGTGGATCACGCCGGTTATGTCTCGGTTAGGTCTGGGATTTGCCCCCATCTGGCTCGTACTTTCGCATTTTTCGCATAGTTGTAGGCCAGATCCTGGCCTTTTTCTGGTTTGGATCACGTAGTAATGCGGTACCACACCCAAGCAGTCAATTAAACCTGGTTGCGATTAATATTTTGGTGGATCACGCCGGTTATGTCTTTGTTAGCACTGGGATTTGCCCTCATCTGGATCGTACTTTCGCATTTTTCTGATACTTGTTGGCCAGGTCCTGGCTTTTTTCTGACTTGTACCACGTAGTAATGCGGTACCACACCGAATTAGTCAATTGAACCTGGTTGCGATTAATATTTTAGAGGGTAACGCCGGTTATGTCTCGGTTAGGTCTGGGATTTGCCCCCATCTGTCTCGTACTTTCGCATTTTTCGCTTACTTGTTGGCCAGATACTCGACTTTTTCTGGTTTGGATCACGTAGTAATGCGGTACCATACCGAAAGAGTCAATTAAACCTGGTTGCGATTAATATTTTAGAGGATAACGCCGGTTATGTCTGGGTTAGGTCTGCTATTTGCCCTCATCTGGCTCGTACTTTCGCATTTTTCGCATACTTGTTGGCCAGATCGTGGCCTTTTTCTGGTTTGGAACACGTAGTAATGCGGTACCACACTGAAACAGTCAATTAAACCTGGTTGTGACTAATATTTAAGAGGATAACGCCGGTTATGTCTGGGTTAGGCCTGGTATATGCCCTCATCTGGCTCGTACTTTCGCATTTTCCGCATACTTGTTGGCCAGATACGGGGCTTTTTCTGGCTTGTATCACGTAGTAATGCGGTACCACACCGAAACAGTCAATTAACCCAGGTTGCGATTAATACTTTAGAGGATAACGCCGGTTATGTCTGGGTTAGGTCTGGGGTTTGCCCTTATCTGGCTCGTACCTTCGCAGTTTTCGCATACTTGTTGGCAAGATCCTGGGCTTTTTCTGGTTGGGATCACATAGTAATGCGGTACCACTCCGAAACAGACAATTAAGCCTGGTTGCGATTAATATTTTAGAGGGTAACGCCGGTTATGTCTCGGTTAGGTCTGGGATTTGCCCCCATCTGGCTCGTACTTTCGCATTTTTCGCATACTTGTTGGCCAGATCCTGGCCTTTTTTTGGCTTGGCCCACGTAGTAATGTAGTGCCACACTGAAACAGACAATTAAACCTGGTTCCGATTAATATTTTAGAGGATAACGTCGGTTACGTCGGGGTTAGGTCTGGTATTTGCCCTCATCTGGCTCGTACGTTCGCATTTTTCGCTTACTTGTTGGCCAGATCCTGGCCTCTTTCTGGTTTGGACCACGTAGTAATGTGGTACCACACTGAAACAGTCAATTAAGCCTGGTTCCGATTAATATTTTAGAGGATAACGCCGGTTATGTCTCGGTCAGGTCTCGTAATTGCCCTCATCTAGCTCGTACTTTCACATTTTTCGCATACTTATTGGTCAGATCCTCGCCTTTTTCTGGTTTGGATCACGCAGTAATGCGGTACCACACCGAAATAGTCAATGAAACCTGGTTGCGATTAATATTTTAGAGGATAACGCCGGTTATGTCTGGGTTAGGTCTGCTATTTGCCCTCATCTGGCTCGTACTTTCGCATTTTTCGCATACTTGTTGGCCAGATCGTGGCCTTTTTCTGGTTTGGAACACGTAGTAATGCGGTACCACACTGAAACAGTCAATTAAACCTGGTTGTGATTAATATTTAAGAGGATAACGCCGGTTATGTCTGGGTTAGGCCTGGTATATGCCCTCATCTGGCTCGTACTTTCGCATTTTCCGCATACTTGTTGGCCAGATACGGGGCTTTTTCTGGCTTGTATCACGTAGTAATGCGGTACCACACCGAAACAGTCAATTAACCCAGGTTGCGATTAATACTTTAGAGGATAACGCCGGTTATGTCTGGGTTAGGTCTGGGGTTTGCCCTTATCTGGCTCGTACCTTCGCAGTTTTCGCATACTTGTTGGCAAGATCCTGGGCTTTTTCTGGTTGGGATCACATAGTAATGCGGTACCGCTCCGAAACAGACAATTAAGCCTGGTTGCGATTAATATTTTAGAGGGTAACGCCGGTTATGTCTCGGTTAGGTCTGGGATTTGCCCCCATCTGGCTCGTACTTTCGCATTTTTCGCATACTTGTTGGCCAGATCCTGGCCTTTTTTTGGCTTGGCCCACGTAGTAATGTAGTGCCACACTGAAACAGACAATTAAACCTGGTTCCGATTAATATTTTAGAGGATAACGTCGGTTACGTCGGGGTTAGGTCTGGTATTTGCCCTCATCTGGCTCGTACTTTCGCAATTTTCGCATACTTGTTCGCCAGATCCTGGGCATTTTCTGGCTTGCATCACGTAGTAATGCGGTACCACATCGAAACAGTCAATTAAACCTGGTTGCGATTAATATTTTCGTGGATAACGCCGGTTATGTCTCGGTTAGGTCTGGGATTTGCCCTCATCTGGGTCGTACCTTCGCATTTTTCTTATACTTGTTGGCCAGGTCCTGGCTTTTTTCTGATTTGGACCACGTAGTAATGTGGTACCATACTGAAACAGTCAATAAAAGCTTGTTCCGATTAGTATTTTAGAGGAAGACTCTGGTTATGTCTGGGTTAGTTCTGGTATTTGCAATCATCTGGCTCATACTTTCGCATTTTTCGCATACTTGTTGGCCAGATCCTGGGCTTTCTCTGGTTTGGATCACGTAGTAATGCGGTACCACACCGAAACAGTCAATTAAACCTGGTTGCGATTAATAATTTAGAGGATAACGCCGGTTATGACTCGGTTAGGTCTGGGATTCTCCCCCATCTGACTCGTACTTTCGCTTTTTTCGCATACTTGTAGGCCAGATCCTGGCCTTTTTCTGGTTTGGATCACGTAGTAATGCGGTACCACACCGAAGCAGTCAATTAAACCTGGTTGCGATTAATATTTTGGTGGATCACGCCGGTTATGTCTCGGTTAGGTCTGGGATTTGCCCCCATCTGGCTCGTACTTTCGCATTTTTCGCATAGTTGTAGGCCAGATCCTGGCCTTTTTCTGGTTTGGATCACGTAGTAATGCGGTACCACACCCAAGCAGTCAATTAAACCTGGTTGCGATTAATATTTTGGTGGATCACGCCGGTTATGTCTTTGTTAGCACTGGGATTTGCCCTCATCTGGATCGTACTTTCGCATTTTTCTGATACTTGTTGGCCAGGTCCTGGCTTTTTTCTGACTTGTACCACGTAGTAATGCGGTACCACACCGAATTAGTCAATTGAACCTGGTTGCGATTAATATTTTAGAGGGTAACGCCGGTTATGTCTCGGTTAGGTCTGGGATTTGCCCCCATCTGTCTCGTACTTTCGCATTTTTCGCTTACTTGTTGGCCAGATACTCGACTTTTTCTGGTTTGGATCACGTAGTAATGCGGTACCATACCGAAAGAGTCAATTAAACCTGGTTGCGATTAATATTTTAGAGGATAACGCCGGTTATGTCTGGGTTAGGTCTGCTATTTGCCCTCATCTGGCTTGTACTTTCGCATTTTTCGCATACTTGTTGGCCAGATCGTGGCCTTTTTCTGGTTTGGAACACGTAGTAATGCGGTACCACACTGAAACAGTCAATTAAACCTGGTTGTGATTAATATTTAAGAGGATAACGCCGGTTATGTCTGGGTTAGGCCTGGTATATGCCCTCATCTGGCTCGTACTTTCGCATTTTCCGCATACTTGTTGGCCAGATACGGGGCTTTTTCTGGCTTGTATCACGTAGTAATGCGGTACCACACCGAAACAGTCAATTAACCCAGGTTGCGATTAATACTTTAGAGGATAACGCCGGTTATGTCTGGGTTAGGTCTGGGGTTTGCCCTTATCTGGCTCGTACCTTCGCAGTTTTCGCATACTTGTTGGCAAGATCCTGGGCTTTTTCTGGTTGGGATCACATAGTAATGCGGTACCACTCCGAAACAGACAATTAAGCCTGGTTGCGATTAATATTTTAGAGGGTAACGCCGGTTATGTCTCGGTTAGGTCTGGGATTTGCCCCCATCTGGCTCGTACTTTCGCATTTTTCGCATACTTGTTGGCCAGATCCTGGCCTTTTTTTGGCTTGGCCCACGTAGTAATGTAGTGCCACACTGAAACAGACAATTAAACCTGGTTCCGATTAATATTTTAGAGGATAACGTCGGTTACGTCGGGGTTAGGTCTGGTATTTGCCCTCATCTGGCTCGTACGTTCGCATTTTTCGCTTACTTGTTGGCCAGATCCTGGCCTCTTTCTGGTTTGGACCACGTAGTAATGTGGTACCACACTGAAACAGTCAATTAAGCCTGGTTCCGATTAATATTTTAGAGGATAACGCCGGTTATGTCTCGGTCAGGTCTCGTAATTGCCCTCATCTAGCTCGTACTTTCACATTTTTCGCATACTTATTGGTCAGATCCTCGCCTTTTTCTGGTTTGGATCACGCAGTAATGCGGTACCACACCGAAATAGTCAATGAAACCTGGTTGCGAGTAATATTATAGAGGATAACGCCGGTTATGTCTGGGTTAGGTCTGGGGTTTGCCCTCATCTGGCCCGTACCTTCGCATTTTTCTGATACTTGTTGGCCAGGTCCTGGCTTTTTTCTGACTCGTACCACGTAGCAATGTGGTACCACGCTGAAACAATCAATAAAAGCTTTTTCCGATTAGTATTTTAGAAGAAGACACAGGTTATGTCTGGGATAGTTCTGGTATTTGCAGTCATCTGGCTCATACTTTCGCGTTTTTCGCATACTTGATGGCCAGATCATGGCCTCTGTCTGGTATGGATCCCGCAATAATGTGGTTCCACACTGAAACAGTCAATAAAAGCTTGTTCCGATTAGTATTTTAGTGGAAAACTCTGCTTATGTCTGGGTTAGTTCTGGTATTTGCCCTCATCTGGCTCGTACTTTCGCATTTTTCGCTTACTTGTTGGCCAGATCCTGGCCTCTTTCTGGTTTGGACCACGCAGTAATGCGGTACCACACCGAAACAGTCAATTAAACCTGGTTGCGATTAATAATTTAGAGGATAACGCCGGTTATGACTCGGTTAGGTCTGGGATTTGCCCCCATCTGACTCGTACTTTCGCATTTTTCGCATACTTGTAGGCCAGATCCTGGCCTTTTTCTGGTTTGGATCACGTAGTAATGCGGTACCACACCGAAGCAGTCAATGAAACCTGGTTGCGATTAATATTTTGGTGGTTCACGCCGGTTATGTCTCGGTTAGGTCTGGGATTTGCCCCCATCTGGCTCGTACTTTCGCATTTTTCGCATAGTTGTAGGCCAGATCCTGGCCTTTTTCTGGTTTGGATCACGTAGTAATGCGGTACCACACCGAAGCAGTCAATTAAACCTGGTTGCGATTAATATTTTGGTGGATCACGCCGGTTATGTCTTTGTTAGCACTGGGATTTGCCCTCATCTGGATCGTACTTTCGCATTTTTCTTATACTTGTTGGCCAGGTCCTGGGCTTTTTCTGGTTTGGATCACGTAGTAATGTGGTTCCACACCGAAACAGTCAATTAAACCTGGTTGCGATTAATATTTAAGAGGATAACGCCGGTTATGTCTCGGTTAGGTCTGGGATTTGCCCTCATCTGGCTCGTACTTTCGCAATTTTCGCATACTTGTTCGCCAGATCCTGGCCTTTTTTTGGCTTGGCCCACGTAGTAATGTAGTGCCACACTGAAACAGACAATTAAACCTGGTTCCGATTAATATTTTAGAGGATAACGTCGGTTACGTCGGGGTTAGGTCTGGTATTTGCCCTCATCTGGCTCGTACGTTCGCATTTTTCGCTTACTTGTTGGCCAGATCCTGGCCTCTTTCTGGTTTGGACCACGTAGTAATGTGGTACCACACTGAAACAGTCAATTAAGCCTGGTTCCGATTAATATTTTAGAGGATAACGCCGGTTATGTCTCGGTCAGGTCTCGTAATTGCCCTCATCTAGCTCGTACTTTCACATTTTTCGCATACTTATTGGTCAGATCCTCGCCTTTTTCTGGTTTGGATCACGCAGTAATGCGGTACCACACCGAAATAGTCAATGAAACCTGGTTGCGATTAATATTTTAGAGGATAACGCCGGTTATGTCTGGGTTAGGTCTGCTATTTGCCCTCATCTGGCTCGTACTTTCGCATTTTTCGCATACTTGTTGGCCAGATCGTGGCCTTTTTCTGGTTTGGAACACGTAGTAATGCGGTACCACACTGAAACAGTCAATTAAACCTGGTTGTGATTAATATTTAAGAGGATAACGCCGGTTATGTCTGGGTTAGGCCTGGTATATGCCCTCATCTGGCTCGTACTTTCGCATTTTCCGCATACTTGTTGGCCAGATACGGGGCTTTTTCTGGCTTGTATCACGTAGTAATGCGGTACCACACCGAAACAGTCAATTAACCCAGGTTGCGATTAATACTTTAGAGGATAACGCCGGTTATGTCTGGGTTAGGTCTGGGGTTTGCCCTTATCTGGCTCGTACCTTCGCAGTTTTCGCATACTTGTTGGCAAGATCCTGGGCTTTTTCTGGTTGGGATCACATAGTAATGCGGTACCACTCCGAAACAGACAATTAAGCCTGGTTGCGATTAATATTTTAGAGGGTAACGCCGGTTATGTCTCGGTTAGGTCTGGGATTTGCCCCCATCTGGCTCGTACTTTCGCATTTTTCGCATACTTGTTGGCCAGATCCTGGCCTTTTTTTGGCTTGGCCCACGTAGTAATGTAGTGCCACACTGAAACAGACAATTAAACCTGGTTCCGATTAATATTTTAGAGGATAACGTCGGTTACGTCGGGGTTAGGTCTGGTATTTGCCCTCATCTGGCTCGTACGTTCGCATTTTTCGCTTACTTGTTGGCCAGATCCTGGCCTCTTTCTGGTTTGGACCACGTAGTAATGTGGTACCACACTGAAACAGTCAATTAAGCCTGGTTCCGATTAATATTTTAGAGGATAACGCCGGTTATGTCTCGGTCAGGTCTCGTAATTGCCCTCATCTAGCTCGTACTTTCACATTTTTCGCATACTTATTGGTCAGATCCTCGCCTTTTTCTGGTTTGGATCACGCAGTAATGCGGTACCACACCGAAATAGTCAATGAAACCTGGTTGCGAGTAATATTATAGAGGATAACGCCGGTTATGTCTGGGTTAGGTCTGGGGTTTGCCCTCATCTGGCCCGTACCTTCGCATTTTTCTGATACTTGTTGGCCAGGTCCTGGCTTTTTTCTGACTCGTACCACGTAGCAATGTGGTACCACGCTGAAACAATCAATAAAAGCTTTTTCCGATTAGTATTTTAGAAGAAGACACAGGTTATGTCTGGGATAGTTCTGGTATTTGCAGTCATCTGGCTCATACTTTCGCGTTTTTCGCATACTTGATGGCCAGATCATGGCCTCTGTCTGGTATGGATCCCGCAATAATGTGGTTCCACACTGAAACAGTCAATAAAAGCTTGTTCCGATTAGTATTTTAGTGGAAAACTCTGCTTATGTCTGGGTTAGTTCTGGTATTTGCCCTCATCTGGCTCGTACTTTCGCATTTTTCGCTTACTTGTTGGCCAGATCCTGGCCTCTTTCTGGTTTGGACCACGCAGTAATGCGGTACCACACCGAAACAGTCAATTAAACCTGGTTGCGATTAATAATTTAGAGGATAACGCCGGTTATGACTCTGTTAGGTCTGGGATTTGCCCCCATCTGACTCGTACTTTCGCATTTTTCGCATACTTGTAGGCCAGATCCTGGCCTTTTTCTGGTTTGGATCACGTAGTAATGCGGTACCACACCGAAGCAGTCAATGAAACCTGGTTGCGATTAATATTTTGGTGGTTCACGCCGGTTATGTCTCGGTTAGGTCTGGGATTTGCCCCCATCTGGCTCGTACTTTCGCATTTTTCGCATAGTTGTAGGCCAGATCCTGGCCTTTTTCTGGTTTGGATCACGTAGTAATGCGGTACCACACCGAAGCAGTCAATTAAACCTGGTTGCGATTAATATTTTGGTGGATCACGCCGGTTATGTCTTTGTTAGCACTGGGATTTGCCCTCATCTGGATCGTACTTTCGCATTTTTCTTATACTTGTTGGCCAGGTCCTGGCTTTTTTCTGATTTGGACCACGTAGTAATGTGGTACCATACTGAAACAGTCAATAAAAGCTTGTTCCGATTAGTATTTTAGAGGATAATGCCGGTTATGTCTGGGTTAGTTCTGGTATTTGCCCTCATCTGGCTCGTACTTTCGCATTTTTCGCATACTTGTTGGCCAGATCCTGGGATATTTCTGGTTTGGATCACGAAGTAATGCGGTACCACACCCAAGCAGTCAATTAAACCTGGTTGCGATTAATATTTTGGTGGATCACGCCGGTTATGTCTTTGTTAGCACTGGGATTTGCCCTCATCTGGATCGTACTTTCGCATTTTTCTGATACTTGTTGGCGAGGTCCTGGCTTTTTTCTGACTTGTACCACGTAGCAATGTGGTACCACACCGAAACAGTCAATTAAACCTGGTTGCGATTAATATTTAACAGGGTAACGCCGGTTATGTCTCGGTTAGGTTTGGGATTTGCACTCATCTGGCTCGTACTTTCGCATTTTCCGCATACTTGTTGGCCAGATCATGGCCTCTGTCTGGTATGGATCCCGCACTAATGTGGTTCCACACCGAAACAGTCAATTAAACCTGGTTGCGATTAATATTTTGGTGGATCACGCCGGTTATGTCTTTGTTAGCACTGGGATTTGCCCTCATCTGGATCGTACTTTCGCATTTTTCTTATACTTGTTGGCCAGGTCCTGGCTTTTTTCTGATTTGGACCACGTAGTAATGTGGTACCATACTGAAACAGTCAATAAAAGCTTGTTCCGATTAGTATTTTAGAGGAAGACTCTGGTTATGTCTGGGTTAGTTCTGGTATTTGCAATCATCTGGCTCATACTTTCGCATTTTCCGCATACTTGTTGGCCAGATACAGGGCTTTTTCTGGCTTGTATCACGTATTAATGCGGCACCACACCGAAACAGTCAATTAAACCAGGTTGCGATTAATATTTTAGAGGATAACGCCGGTTATGTCTGGGTCAGGTCTGGGGTTTGCCCTCATCAGGTTCGTACCTTCGCATTTTTCGCATACTTGTTGGCAAGATCCTGCGCTTTTTCTGGTTTGGATCACGTAGTAATGCGGTACCACACCGAAACAGTCAATAAAAGCTTGTTCCGATTAGTATTTTAGAGGATAAAGCTGGTTATGACTGGGTTAGTCATGGTATTTGCAATCGTCTGGCTCATACTTTCGCGTTTTTCGCATACTTGTTGGCCAGATCCTGGGCTTTTTCTGGTTTGGATCACGTAGTAATGCGGTACCACACCGAAACAGTCAATTAAACCTGGTTGCGGTTAATATTTTAGAGGGTAACGCCGGTTATGTCTCGGTTAGGTCTGGGATTTGCCCCCATCTGTCTCGTACTTTCGCATTTTTCGCTTACTTGTTGGCCAGATACTCGACTTTTTCTGGTTTGGATCACGTAGTAATGCGGTACCACACCGAATTAGTCAATTGAACCTGGTTGCGATTAATATTTTAGAGGGTAACGCCGGTTATGTCTCGGTTAGGTCTGGGATTTGCCCCCATCTGTCTCGTACTTTCGCATTTTTCGCTTACTTGTTGGTCAGATACTCGACTTTTTCTGGTTTGGATCACGTAGTAATGCGGTACCATACCGAAACAGTCAATTAAACCTGGTTGCGATTAATATTTTAGAGGATAACGCCGGTTATGTCTGGGTTAGGTCTGCTATTTGCCCTCATCTGGCTCGTACTTTCGCATTTTTCGCATACTTGTTGGCCAGATCGTGGCCTTTTTCTGGTTTGGAACACGTAGTAATGCGGTACCACACTGAAACAGTCAATTAAACCTGGTTGTGATTAATATTTAAGAGGATAACGCCGGATATGTCTGGGTTAGGCCTGGTATATGCCTTCATCTGACTCGTACTTTCGCATTTTCCGCATACTTGTTGGCCAGATACGGGGCTTTTTCTGGCTTGTATCACGTAGTAATGCGGTACCACACCGAAACAGTCAATTAAACCAGGTTGCGATTAATACTTTAGAGGATAACGCCGGTTATGTCTGGGTTAGGTCTGGGGTTTGCCCTTATCTGGCTCGTACCTTCGCAGTTTTCGCATACTTGTTGGCAAGATCCTGGGCTTTTTCTGGTTGGGATCACATAGTAATGCGGTACCACTCCGAAACAGACAATTAAGCCTGGTTGCGATTAATATTTTAGAGGGTAACGCCGGTTATGTCTCGGTTAGGTCTGGGATTTGCCCCCATCTGGCTCGTACTTTCACATTTTTCGCATACTTATTGGTCAGATCCTCGCCTTTTTCTGGTTTGGATCACGTAGTAATGCGGTACCACACTGAAACAGTCAATTAAACCTGGTTGTGATTAATATTTAAGAGGATAACGCCGGTTATGTCTGGGTTAGGCCTGGTATATGCCCTCATCTGGCTCGTACTTTCGCATTTTTCGCATACTTGTTGGCCAGATCCTGGCCTTTTTTTGGCTTGGCCCACGTAGTAATGTAGTGCCACACTGAAACAGACAATTAAACCTGGTTCCGATTAATATTTTAGAGGATAACGTCGGTTACGTCGGGGTTAGGTCTGGTATTTGCCCTCATCTGGCTCGTACGTTCGCATTTTTCGCTTACTTGTTGGCCAGATCCTGGCCTCTTTCTGGTTTGGACCACGTAGTAATGTGGTACCACACTGAAACAGTCAATTAAGCCTGGTTCCGATTAATATTTTAGAGGATAACGCCGGTTATGTCTCGGTCAGGTCTCGTAATTGCCCTCATCTAGCTCGTACTTTCACATTTTTCGCATACTTATTGGTCAGATCCTCGCCTTTTTCTGGTTTGGATCACGCAGTAATGCGGTACCACACCGAAATAGTCAATGAAACCTGGTTGCGAGTAACATTTTAGAGGATAACGCCGGTTATGTCTGGGTTAGGTCTGGGGTTTGCCCTCATCTGGCCCGTACCTTCGCATTTTTCTGATACTTGTTGGCCAGGTCCTGGCTTTTTTCTGACTCGTACCACGTAGCAATGTGGTACCACGCTGAAACAATCAATAAAAGCTTTTTCCGATTAGTATTTTAGAGGATAATGCCGGTTATGTCTGGGTTAGTTCTGGTATTTGCCCTCATCTGGCTCGTACTTTCGCATTTTTCGCATACTTGTTGGCCAGATCCTGGGATATTTCTGGTTTGGATCACGAAGTAATGCGGTACCACACCCAAGCAGTCAATTAAACCTGGTTGCGATTAATATTTTGGTGGATCACGCCGGTTATGTCTTTGTTAGCACTGGGATTTGCCCTCATCTGGATCGTACTTTCGCATTTTTCTGATACTTGTTGGCGAGGTCCTGGCTTTTTTCTGACTTGTACCACGTAGCAATGTGGTACCACACCGAAACAGTCAATTAAACCTGGTTGCGATTAATATTTAACAGGGTAACGCCGGTTATGTCTCGGTTAGGTTTGGGATTTGCACTCATCTGGCTCGTACTTTCGCATTTTCCGCATACTTGTTGGCCAGATCATGGCCTCTGTCTGGTATGGATCCCGCACTAATGTGGTTCCACACCGAAACAGTCAATTAAACCTGGTTGCGATTAATATTTTGGTGGATCACGCCGGTTATGTCTTTGTTAGCACTGGGATTTGCCCTCATCTGGATCGTACTTTCGCATTTTTCTTATACTTGTTGGCCAGGTCCTGGCTTTTTTCTGATTTGGACCACGTAGTAATGTGGTACCATACTGAAACAGTCAATAAAAGCTTGTTCCGATTAGTATTTTAGAGGAAGACTCTGGTTATGTCTGGGTTAGTTCTGGTATTTGCAATCATCTGGCTCATACTTTCGCATTTTCCGCATACTTGTTGGCCAGATACAGGGCTTTTTCTGGCTTGTATCACGTATTAATGCGGCACCACACCGAAACAGTCAATTAAACCAGGTTGCGATTAATATTTTAGAGGATAACGCCGGTTATGTCTGGGTCAGGTCTGGGGTTTGCCCTCATCAGGTTCGTACCTTCGCATTTTTCGCATACTTGTTGGCAAGATCCTGCGCTTTTTCTGGTTTGGATCACGTAGTAATGCGGTACCACACCGAAACAGTCAATAAAAGCTTGTTCCGATTAGTATTTTAGAGGATAAAGCTGGTTATGACTGGGTTAGTCATGGTATTTGCAATCGTCTGGCTCATACTTTCGCGTTTTTCGCATACTTGTTGGCCAGATCCTGGGCTTTTTCTGGTTTGGATCACGTAGTAATGCGGTACCACACCGAAACAGTCAATTAAACCTGGTTGCGATTAATATTTTAGAGGGTAACGCCGGTTATGTCTCGGTTAGGTCTGGGATTTGCCCCCATCTGTCTCGTACTTTCGCATTTTTCGCTTACTTGTTGGCCAGATACTCGACTTTTTCTGGTTTGGATCACGTAGTAATGCGGTACCACACCGAATTAGTCAATTGAACCTGGTTGCGATTAATATTTTAGAGGGTAACGCCGGTTATGTCTCGGTTAGGTCTGGGATTTGCCCCCATCTGTCTCGTACTTTCGCATTTTTCGCTTACTTGTTGGCCAGATACTCGACTTTTTCTGGTTTGGATCACGTAGTAATGCGGTACCATACCGAAACAGTCAATTAAACCTGGTTGCGATTAATATTTTAGAGGATAACGCCGGTTATGTCTGGGTTAGGTCTGCTATTTGCCCTCATCTGGCTCGTACTTTCGCATTTTTCGCATACTTGTTGGCCAGATCGTGGCCTTTTTCTGGTTTGGAACACGTAGTAATGCGGTACCACACTGAAACAGTCAATTAAACCTGGTTGTGATTAATATTTAAGAGGATAACGCCGGATATGTCTGGGTTAGGCCTGGTATATGCCTTCATCTGGCTCGTACTTTCGCATTTTCCGCATACTTGTTGGCCAGATACGGGGCTTTTTCTGGCTTGTATCACGTAGTAATGCGGTACCACACCGAAACAGTCAATTAAACCAGGTTGCGATTAATACTTTAGAGGATAACGCCGGTTATGTCTGGGTTAGGTCTGGGGTTTGCCCTTATCTGGCTCGTACCTTCGCAGTTTTCGCATACTTGTTGGCAAGATCCTGGGCTTTTTCTGGTTGGGATCACATAGTAATGCGGTACCACTCCGAAACAGACAATTAAGCCTGGTTGCGATTAATATTTTAGAGGGTAACGCCGGTTATGTCTCGGTTAGGTCTGGGATTTGCCCCCATCTGGCTCGACCTTTCACATTTTTCGCATACTTATTGGTCAGATCCTCGCCTTTTTCTGGTTTGGATCACGTAGTAATGCGGTACCACACTGAAACAGTCAATTAAACCTGGTTGTGATTAATATTTAAGAGGATAACGCCGGTTATGTCTGGGTTAGGCCTGGTATATGCCCTCATCTGGCTCGTACTTTCGCATTTTTCGCATACTTGTTGGCCAGATCCTGGCCTTTTTTTGGCTTGGCCCACGTAGTAATGTAGTGCCACACTGAAACAGACAATTAAACCTGGTTCCGATTAATATTTTAGAGGATAACGTCGGTTACGTCGGGGTTAGGTCTGGTATTTGCCCTCATCTGGCTCGTACGTTCGCATTTTTCGCTTACTTGTTGGCCAGATCCTGGCCTCTTTCTGGTTTGGACCACGTAGTAATGTGGTACCACACTGAAACAGTCAATTAAGCCTGGTTCCGATTAATATTTTAGAGGATAACGCCGGTTATGTCTCGGTCAGGTCTCGTAATTGCCCTCATCTAGCTCGTACTTTCACATTTTTCGCATACTTATTGGTCAGATCCTCGCCTTTTTCTGGTTTGGATCACGCAGTAATGCGGTACCACACCGAAATAGTCAATGAAACCTGGTTGCGAGTAATATTTTAGAGGATAACGCCGGTTATGTCTGGGTTAGGTCTGGGGTTTGCCCTCATCTGGCTCGTACTTTCGCATTTTTCGCATACTTGTTGGCCAGATCCTGGCCTTTTTTTGGCTTGGCCCACGTAGTAATGTAGTGCCACACTGAAACAGACAATTAAACCTGGTTCCGATTAATATTTTAGAGGATAACGTCGGTTACGTCGGGGTTAGGTCTGGTATTTGCCCTCATCTGGCTCGTACGTTCGCATTTTTCGCTTACTTGTTGGCCAGATCCTGGCCTCTTTCTGGTTTGGACCACGTAGTAATGTGGTACCACACTGAAACAGTCAATTAAGCCTGGTTCCGATTAATATTTTAGAGGATAACGCCGGTTATGTCTCGGTCAGGTCTCGTAATTGCCCTCATCTAGCTCGTACTTTCACATTTTTCGCATACTTATTGGTCAGATCCTCGCCTTTTTCTGGTTTGGATCACGCAGTAATGCGGTACCACACCGAAATAGTCAATGAAACCTGGTTGCGAGTAACATTTTAGAGGATAACGCCGGTTATGTCTGGGTTAGGTCTGGGGTTTGCCCTCATCTGGCCCGTACCTTCGCATTTTTCTGATACTTGTTGGCCAGGTCCTGGCTTTTTTCTGACTCGTACCACGTAGCAATGTGGTACCACGCTGAAACAATCAATAAAAGCTTTTTCCGATTAGTATTTTAGAGGATAATGCCGGTTATGTCTGGGTTAGTTCTGGTATTTGCCCTCATCTGGCTCGTACTTTCGCATTTTTCGCATACTTGTTGGCCAGATCCTGGGATATTTCTGGTTTGGATCACGAAGTAATGCGGTACCACACCCAAGCAGTCAATTAAACCTGGTTGCGATTAATATTTTGGTGGATCACGCCGGTTATGTCTTTGTTAGCACTGGGATTTGCCCTCATCTGGATCGTACTTTCGCATTTTTCTGATACTTGTTGGCGAGGTCCTGGCTTTTTTCTGACTTGTACCACGTAGCAATGTGGTACCACACCGAAACAGTCAATTAAACCTGGTTGCGATTAATATTTAACAGGGTAACGCCGGTTATGTCTCGGTTAGGTTTGGGATTTGCACTCATCTGGCTCGTACTTTCGCATTTTCCGCATACTTGTTGGCCAGATCATGGCCTCTGTCTGGTATGGATCCCGCACTAATGTGGTTCCACACCGAAACAGTCAATTAAACCTGGTTGCGATTAATATTTTGGTGGATCACGCCGGTTATGTCTTTGTTAGCACTGGGATTTGCCCTCATCTGGATCGTACTTTCGCATTTTTCTTATACTTGTTGGCCAGGTCCTGGCTTTTTTCTGATTTGGACCACGTAGTAATGTGGTACCATACTGAAACAGTCAATAAAAGCTTGTTCCGATTAGTATTTTAGAGGAAGACTCTGGTTATGTCTGGGTTAGTTCTGGTATTTGCAATCATCTGGCTCATACTTTCGCATTTTCCGCATACTTGTTGGCCAGATACAGGGCTTTTTCTGGCTTGTATCACGTATTAATGCGGCACCACACCGAAACAGTCAATTAAACCAGGTTGCGATTAATATTTTAGAGGATAACGCCGGTTATGTCTGGGTCAGGTCTGGGGTTTGCCCTCATCAGGTTCGTACCTTCGCATTTTTCGCATACTTGTTGGCAAGATCCTGCGCTTTTTCTGGTTTGGATCACGTAGTAATGCGGTACCACACCGAAACAGTCAATAAAAGCTTGTTCCGATTAGTATTTTAGAGGATAAAGCTGGTTATGACTGGGTTAGTCATGGTATTTGCAATCGTCTGGCTCATACTTTCGCGTTTTTCGCATACTTGTTGGCCAGATCCTGGGCTTTTTCTGGTTTGGATCACGTAGTAATGCGGTACCACACCGAAACAGTCAATTAAACCTGGTTGCGATTAATATTTTAGAGGGTAACGCCGGTTATGTCTCGGTTAGGTCTGGGATTTGCCCCCATCTGTCTCGTACTTTCGCATTTTTCGCTTACTTGTTGGCCAGATACTCGACTTTTTCTGGTTTGGATCACGTAGTAATGCGGTACCACACCGAATTAGTCAATTGAACCTGGTTGCGATTAATATTTTAGAGGGTAACGCCGGTTATGTCTCGGTTAGGTCTGGGATTTGCCCCCATCTGTCTCGTACTTTCGCATTTTTCGCTTACTTGTTGGCCAGATACTCGACTTTTTCTGGTTTGGATCACGTAGTAATGCGGTACCATACCGAAACAGTCAATTAAACCTGGTTGCGATTAATATTTTAGAGGATAACGCCGGTTATGTCTGGGTTAGGTCTGCTATTTGCCCTCATCTGGCTCGTACTTTCGCATTTTTCGCATACTTGTTGGCCAGATCGTGGCCTTTTTCTGGTTTGGAACACGTAGTAATGCGGTACCACACTGAAACAGTCAATTAAACCTGGTTGTGATTAATATTTAAGAGGATAACGCCGGATATGTCTGGGTTAGGCCTGGTATATGCCTTCATCTGGCTCGTACTTTCGCATTTTCCGCATACTTGTTGGCCAGATACGGGGCTTTTTCTGGCTTGTATCACGTAGTAATGCGGTACCACACCGAAACAGTCAATTAAACCAGGTTGCGATTAATACTTTAGAGGATAACGCCGGTTATGTCTGGGTTAGGTCTGGGGTTTGCCCTTATCTGGCTCGTACCTTCGCAGTTTTCGCATACTTGTTGGCAAGATCCTGGGCTTTTTCTGGTTGGGATCACATAGTAATGCGGTACCACTCCGAAACAGACAATTAAGCCTGGTTGCGATTAATATTTTAGAGGGTAACGCCGGTTATGTCTCGGTTAGGTCTGGGATTTGCCCCCATCTGGCTCGTACTTTCACATTTTTCGCATACTTATTGGTCAGATCCTCGCCTTTTTCTGGTTTGGATCACGTAGTAATGCGGTACCACACTGAAACAGTCAATTAAACCTGGTTGTGATTAATATTTAAGAGGATAACGCCGGTTATGTCTGGGTTAGGCCTGGTATATGCCCTCATCTGGCTCGTACTTTCGCATTTTTCGCATACTTGTTGGCCAGATCCTGGCCTTTTTTTGGCTTGGCCCACGTAGTAATGTAGTGCCACACTGAAACAGACAATTAAACCTGGTTCCGATTAATATTTTAGAGGATAACGTCGGTTACGTCGGGGTTAGGTCTGGTATTTGCCCTCATCTGGCTCGTACGTTCGCATTTTTCGCTTACTTGTTGGCCAGATCCTGGCCTCTTTCTGGTTTGGACCACGTAGTAATGTGGTACCACACTGAAACAGTCAATTAAGCCTGGTTCCGATTAATATTTTAGAGGATAACGCCGGTTATGTCTCGGTCAGGTCTCGTAATTGCCCTCATCTAGCTCGTACTTTCACATTTTTCGCATACTTATTGGTCAGATCCTCGCCTTTTTCTGGTTTGGATCACGCAGTAATGCGGTACCACACCGAAATAGTCAATGAAACCTGGTTGCGAGTAATATTTTAGAGGATAACGCCGGTTATGTCTGGGTTAGGTCTGGGGTTTGCCCTCATCTGGCCCGTACCTTCGCATTTTTCTGATACTTGTTGGCCAGGTCCTGGCTTTTTTCTGACTCGTACCACGTAGCAATGTGGTACCACGCTGAAACAATCAATAAAAGCTTTTTCCGATTAGTATTTTAGAAGAAGACACAGGTTATGTCTGGGATAGTTCTGGTATTTGCAATCATCTGGCTCATACTTTCGCGTTTTTCGCATACTTGATGGCCAGATCATGGCCTCTGTCTGGTATGGATCCCGCAATAATGTGGTTCCACACTGAAACAGTCAATAAAAGCTTGTTCCGATTAGTATTTTAGTGGAAAACTCTGCTTATGTCTGGGTTTGTTCTGGTATTTGCGATCATCTGGCTCATACAATCGCATTTTTCGCATACTTGTTGGCCAGATACAGAGCTTTTTCTGGCTTGTATCACGTAGTAAAGCGGTACCACCCCGAAACAGTCAATTAAACCTGGTTGCGATTAATATTTTAGAGGGCAACGCCGGTTATGTCTCGGTTAGGTCTGGGATTTGCCCCCATCTGGCTCGTACTTTCGCATTTTACGCATACTTGTTGGCCAGATCCTGACCTTTTTTTAGCTTGGCCCACGTAGTAATGTAGTGCCACACTGAAACAGACAATTATACCTGGTTCCGATTAATATTTTAGAGTATAACGTCGGTTATGTCGGTGTTAGGCCTGGTATATGCCCTCATCTGGCTCGCACTTTCGCATTTTCCGCATACTTGTTGGCCAGATACAGGGCTTTTTCTGGCTTGTATCACGTAGTAATGCGGTACCACACCGAAACAGTCAATTAAACCAGGTTGCGATTAATATTTTAGAGGATAATGCCGGTTATGTCTGGGTTAGGTCTGGGGTTTGCCCTTATCTGGCTCGTACCTTCGCAGTTTTCGCATACTTGTTGGCAAGATCCTGGGCTTTTTCTGGTTTGGATCACATAGTAATGCGGTACCACACCGAAACAGACAAATAAGCCTGGTTGCGATTAATATTTAAGAGGAAAACGCCGGTTATGTCTTAGTTAGCACTGGAATTTGCCCTCATCTGGCTCGTACTTTCGCAATTTTCGCATACTTGTTCGCCAGATCCTGGGCATTTTCTGGCTTGCATCACGTAGTAATGCGGTACCGCATCGAAACAGTCAATTAAACCTGGTTCCGATTAATATTTTCGTGGATAACGCCGGTTATGTCTCGGTTAGGTCTGGGATTTGCCCTCATCTGACTCGTACCTTCGCATTTTTCTTATACTTGTTGGCCAGGTCCTGGCTTTTTTCTGATTTGGACCACGTAGTAATGTGGTACCACACTGAAACAGTCAATAAAAGCTTGTTCCGATTGTTATTTTAGAGGAAAACTCTGTATATGTCTGGGTAGGTTCTGGAATTTACAATCATCTGGCTGATACTTTCGCGTTTTTCGCATACTTGTTGGCCATATCCAGCGCTTTTTCTGGTTTGGGTCACGTAGTAATGTGGTACCACACTGAAACAGTCAATTAAACCTGGTTGCGATTAATATTTTAGAGGATAACACCGGTTATGTCTGGGTTCGGTCTGGGATTTGCCCTCATCTGGCTCGTACTTTCGCATTTTCGTATAATTGTTGGCCAGATCCGGGGTTTTTTCTCGCTTGTGTCACGTAGCAATGCGGTACCACACCGAAACAGTCAATTAAACCTGGTTGCGATTAATATTTATGTGGATAACGCCGGTTATGTCATGGTTAGCACTGGGATATGCCCCCATCTGGCTCGTACTTTCGCATTTTTCGCATAATTGTTGGCCAGATCCAGGGCTTTTTCTGGCTTGCATCACGTAGTAATGCGGTACCACACCGAAACAGTCAATTAAACCTGGTTGCGATTAATATTTTAGAGGAAAACTCTGGTTATGCCTGGGTAGGTTCTGGTATTTGCAATCATCTGGCTCATACTTTCGCGTGTTTCGCATACTTGTTGGCCAGATCCTGGCCTCATTCTGGATTGGATGCCGCACTAATGTGGTTCCACACCGAAACAGTCAACTAAACCTGGTTGCAATTAATATTTTAGTGGATAACGCCGGTTATGTCTGGGTTAGGTCTGGTATTTGCCCTCATCTGGCTCGTACATTCGCATTTTTCGCATACTTGTTGCCGGATCCTGGGCTTTTTCTGGCTTGGATCACGCAGTAATGTGGGACCACACTGAAACAGTTAATAAAAGCTGGTTCGATTAGTATTTTAGAGGACAACGCTTGTTATGTCTGGTTTCGGTCTGGGATTTGCCCCCAACAGGCTCGTACTTTCGCATTTTTCGCATACTTGTTGGCCAGATCCTCGCCTTTTTCAGCTTTGGATCACGCAGTAATGCGGTACCACACCGAAACAGTCAATTAAACCTGGTTGCGATTAATATTTAAGAGGATAACGCCAGTTATGTCTCGGTTATGTCTGGGATTTGCCCCCATCTGGCTCGTACTTTCGCATTTTTCGCATACTTGTTGGCCAGATACAGGGCTCTTTCTGGCTTGTATAACGTAGTAATGCGGTACCACACAGAAACAGTCAATTAAACCAGCTTGCGATTAATATTTTAGAGGATAACGCCGGTTATGTCTCTGTTAGGTCTGGGATACGCCCGCATCTGGCTCGTGCCTTCGCATTTTTCGCATACTTGTTGGCAAGATACAGGGCTTTTTCTGGCTTGTATCACGTAGTAATGCGGTACCACACCGAAACAGTCAATTAAACCTGGTTGCGATTAATATTTTAGAGGATAACGCCGGTTATGTCTGGGTTAGGTCTGGTATTTGCCCTCATCTGGCTCGTACTTTCGCATTTTTCGCATACTTGTTGGCCAGATCGTGGCCTTTTCCTGGTTTGGAACACGTAGTAATGCGGAACCACACTGAAACAGTCAATTAAACCTGGTTGCGATTAATATTTAAGAGGATAACGCCGGTTATGTCTGGGTTAGGCCTGGAATATGCCCTCATCTGGCTCGTACTTTCGCATTTTCCGCATACTTGTTGGCCAGATACAGGGCTTTTTCTGGCTTGTATCACGTAGTAATGCGGTACCACACCGAAACGGTCAATTAAACCAGGTTGCGATTAATATTTTAGAGGATAACGCCGGTTATGTCTGGGTTAGGTCTGGGGTTTGCCCTTATCTGGCTCGTACCTTCGCAGTTTTCGCATGCTGGTTGGCAAGATCCTGGGCTTTTTCTGGTTTGGATCACATAGTAATGCGGTACCACACCGAAACAGACAATTAAGCCTGGTTGCGATTAATATTTTCGTGGATAACGCTGGTTATGTCTCGGTTAGGTCTGGGATTTGCCCTCATCTGGCTCGTACTTTCGCATTTTTCTTATACTTGTTGGCCAGGTCCTGGCTTTTTTCTGACTTGGACCACGTAGTAATGTGGTACCACACTTAAACAGTCAATAAAAGCTTTTTCCGATTAGTATCTTAGAGGAAGACATTGGTTATGTCTGGGATAGTTCTGGTATTTGCAATTATCTGGCTCATTCTTTCGCGTTTTTCGCATACTTGTTGGCCTGATCCTGGCCACTTTCTGGTATGGATCCCGCTCTAATGTGGTTCCACGCCGAAGCAGTCAATTAAACCTGGTTGCGATTAATATTTTCGAGGATAACGCCGGTTATGTCTCGGTTAGGTCTGGGATTTGCCCTCATCTGGCTTGTACTTTCGCATTTTCCGCATACTTGTTGGCCAGATACAGGGCTTTTTCTGGCTTGTATCACGTATTAATGCGGCACCACACCGAAACAGTCAATTAAACCAGGTTGCGATTAATATTTTAGAGGATAACGCCGGTTATGTCTGGGTCAGGTCTGGGGTTTGCCCTCATCAGGTTCGTACCTTCGCATTTTTCGCATACTTGTTGGCAAGATCCTGCGCTTTTTCTGGTTTGGATCACGTAGTAATGCGGTACCACACCGAAACAGTCAATAAAAGCTTGTTCCGATTAGTATCTTAGAGGATAACGCTGGTTATGACTGGGTTAGTCATGGTATTTGCAATCGTCTGGCTCATACTTTCGCGTTTTTCGCATACTTGTTGGCCAGATCCTGGGCTTTTTCTGGTTTGGATCACGTAGTAATGCGGTACCATACCGAAACAGTCAATTAAACCTGGTTGTGATTAATATTTAAGAGGATAACGCCGGTTATGTCTGGGTTAGGCCTGGTATATGCCCTCATCTGGCTCGTACTTTCGCATTTTCCGCATACTTGTTGGCCAGATACGGGGCTTTTTCTGGCTTGTATCACGTAGTAATGCGGTACCACACCGAAACAGTCAATTAAACCAGGTTGCGATTAATACTTTAGAGGATAACGCCGGTTATGTCTGGGTTAGGTCTGGGGTTTGCCCTCATCTGGCCCGTACCTTCGCATTTTTCTGATACTTGTTGGCCAGGTCCTGGCTTTTTTCTGACTCGTACCACGTAGCAATGTGGTACCACGCTGAAACAATCAATAAAAGCTTTTTCCGATTAGTATTTTAGAAGAAGACACAGGTTATGTCTGGGATAGTTCTGGTATTTGCAATCATCTGGCTCATACTTTCGCGTTTTTCGCATACTTGATGGCCAGATCATGGCCTCTGTCTGGTATGGATCCCGCAATAATGTGGTTCCACACTGAAACAGTCAATAAAAGCTTGTTCCGATTAGTATTTTAGTGGAAAACTCTGCTTATGTCTGGGTTAGTTCTGGTATTTGCAATCATCTGGCTCATACATTCGCATTTTTCGCATACTTGTTGGCCAGACACAGAGCTTTTTCTGGCTTGTATCACGTAGTAATGCGGTACCACACCGAAACAGTCAATTAAACCTGGTTGCGATTAATATTTTAGAGGGTAACGCCGGTTATGTCTCGGTTAGGTCTGGGATTTGCCCCCATCTGGCTCGTACTTTCGCATTTTACGCATACTTGTTGGCCAGATCCTGGCCTTTTTTTAGCTTGGCCCACGTAGTAATGTAGTGCCACACTGAAACAGACAATTAAACCTGGTTCCGATTAATATTTTAGAGTATAACGTCGGTTATGTCGGGGTTAGGCCTGGTATATGCCCTCATCTGGCTCGCACTTTCGCATTTTCCGCATACTTGTTGGCCAGATACAGGGCTTTTTCTGGCTTGTATCACGTATTAATGCGGCACCACACCGAAACAGTCAATTAAACCAGGTTGCGATTAATATTTTAGAGGATAACGCCGGTTATGTCTGGGTCAGGTCTGGGGTTTGCCCTCATCAGGTTCGTACCTTCGCATTTTTCGCATACTTGTTGGCAAGATCCTGCGCTTTTTCTGGTTTGGATCACGTAGTAATGCGGTACCACACCGAAACAGTCAATTAAACCTGGTTGCGATTAATATTTAACAGGATAACGCCGGTTATGTCTCGGTTAGGTCTGGGATTTGCACTCAGCTGGCTCGTACTTTCGCATTTTTCGCATACTTGTTGGCCAGATCCTGAGCTTTTTCTGGTTTGGATCACGTAGTAATGCGGTACCACACCGAAGCAGTCAATTGAACCTGGTTGCGATTAATATTTTAGAGGGTAACGCCGGTTATGTCTCGGTTAGGTCTGGGATTTGCCCCCATCTGACTCGTACTATCGCATTTTTCTTATACTTGTTGGCCAGGTCCTGGCTTTTTTCTGATTTGGACCACGTAGTAATGTGGTACCACACTGAAACAGTCAATAAAAGCTTTTCCGATTAGTATCTTAGAGGAAGAGATTGGTTATGTCTGGGATAGTTCTGGTATTTGCAATCATCTGGCTCATACTTTCGCATTTTTCGCATACTTGTTGGCCAGATCCTGGCCTCTTTCTGGTATGGATCCCGCAATAATGTGGTTCCACACCGAAGCAGTCAATTAAACCTGGTTGCGATTAATATTTTCGAGGATAACGCCGGTTATGTCTCGGTTAGGTCTAGGATTTGCCCTCATCTGGCTTGTACTTTCGCATTTTCCGCATACTTGTTGGCCAGATACAGGGCTTTTTCTGGCTTGTATCACGTAGTAAGTCGGTACCGCACCGAAACAGTCAATTAAACCAGGTTGCGATTAATAATTTAGAGGATAACGCCGGTTATGTCTGGGTTAGGTTTGGGGTTTGCCCTCATCACGTTCGTACCTTCGCATTTTTCGCATACTTGTAGGCCAGATCCGGCCCTTTTTCTGGTTTGGATCACGTATTAATGTAGTACCACACCGAAACAGTCAATAAATCTTGTTCCGATTAGTATTTTAGAGGATAACGCTGGTTATGACAGAGATAGTCATGCTATTTGCAATCGTCTGGCTCATACTTTCGCGTTTTTCGCATACTTGTTGGCCAGATCCTGGGCTTTTTCCGGTTTGGATCACGTAGTAATGCGGTACCACAGCGAAACAGTCAATTAAACCTGGTTGCGATTAATATTTAACAGGATAACGCCGGTTATGTCTCGGTTAGGTCTGGGATTTGCACTCATCTGGCTCGTACTTTCGCATTTTCCGCATACTTGTTGGCCAGATCCTGGGCTTTTTCTGGTTTGGATCACGTAGTAATGTGGTACCACACCGAAACAGTCAATTAAACCAGGTTGCGATTTATACTTTAGAGGATAACGCCGGTTATGTCTGGGTTAGGTCTGGGGTTTGCCTTCATCTGGGTCGTACCTTCGCATTTTTCTTATACTTGTTGGCCAGGTCCTGGCTTTTTTCTGATTTGGACCACGTAGTAATGTGGTACCACACTGAAGCAGTCAATAAAAGCTTGTTCCGATTAGTATTTTAGAGGATAACGCTGGTTATGACAGGGATTGTCATGGTATTTGCAATCGTCTGGCTCATACTTTCGCGTTTTTCGTATACTTGTTGGCCAGATCCTGGGCTTTTTCTGGTTTGGATCACGTAGTAATGCGGTACCACACCGAAACAGTCAATTAAACCTGGTTGCGATTAATAATTTAGAGGATAACGCCGGTTATGTCTCGGTTTGGTCTGGGATTTACACTCATCTGGCTCGTACTTTCGCATTTTCCGCATACTTGTTGGCCAGATACAGGGCTTTTTCTGGCTTGTATCACGTAGTAATGCGGTACCACGGCGAATCAGTCAATTAAACCAGGTTGCGATTAATATTTTAGAGGATAACGCCGGTTATGTCTCGGTTAGGTCTGGGATTTGCACTCATCTGGCTCGTACTTTCGCGTTTTTCGCATATTTGTTGGCCAGATCCTGGCCTTTCTCTGGTTTGGATCACGTAGTAATGTGGTACCACACTGAAACAGTCAATAAAACCTGGTTGCGATTAATATTTTAGAGGATAACACCGGTTATGTCTGGGTTCGGTCTGGGATTTGCCCTCATCTGGCTCGTACTTTCGCATTTTCGTATAATTGTTGGCCAGATCCGGGGCTTTTTCTCGCTTGCGTCACGTAGCAATGCGGTACCACACCGAAACAGTCAATTAAACCTGGTTGCGATTAATATTTATGTGGATGACGCCGGTTATGTCATGGTTAGCACTGGGATATGCCCCCATCTGGCTCGTACTTTCGCATTTTTCGCATACTTGTTGGCCAGATACAGGCCTTTTTCTGATTTGGATCACGTAGTAACGCGGTACCACACCGAACAAGTCAATTAAACCTGGTTGCGATTAATATTTTAGAGGATAACGCCGGTTATGGCTTGGTTAGGTCTGGGATTTGCCCTCACCTGGCTCGTACATTCGCATTTTTCGCATAATTGTTGGCCAGATCCAGGGCTTCTTCTGGCTTGCATCACGTAGTAATGCGGTACCACACCGAAACAGTCAATTAAACCTGGTTGCGATTAATATTTTAGAGGAAAACTCTGGTTATGCCTGGGTAGGTTCTGGTATTTGCAATCATCTGGCTCATACTTTCGCGTGTTTCGCATACTTGTTGGCCAGATCCTGGCCTCATTCTGGTTTGGATGCCGCACTAATGTGGTTCCACACCGAAACAGTCAACTAAACCTGGTTGCAATTAATATTTTAGTGGATAACGCCGGTTATGTCTGGGTTAGGTCTGGTATTTGCCCTCATCTGGCTCGTACATTCGCATTTTTTGCATACTTGTTGCCGGATCCTGGGCTTTTTCTGGCTTGGATCACGCAGTAATGTGGGACCACACTGAAACAGTTAATAAAAGCTGGTTCGATTAGTATTTTAGAGGACAACGCTTGTTATGTCTGGTTTCGGTCTGGGATTTGCCCCCAACTGGCTCGTACTTTCGCATTTTTCGCATAATTGTTGGCCAGATCCAGGGCTTCTTCTGGCTTGGATCACGTAGTAATGCGGTACCACACCGAAACAGTCAATTAAACCTGGTTGGCGTTAATATTTTGGAGGATAACGACGGTTATGTCTTGGTTAGCACTGGGATTTGCCCTCATCTGGCTCGTACTTTCGCATTTTTCTCATACTTGTTGGCCAGATCCCGGCCTTTTTCTGGTTTAGAACACGTAGTAATGCGGTACCACACCGAAACAGTCAAGCAACAGTGGTTGCGATTAATATTTTAGAGGATAACGCCGGTTATGTCTGGGTTAGGTATTTGCCCTCATCTGTCTCATACTTTGGCATTTTTCGCATACTTGTTGGCCAGATCCTCGCCTTTTTCAGGTTTGGATCACGCAGTAATGCGGTACCACACCGAAACAGCCAATTAAACCTGGTTGCGATTAATATTTATGAGGATAACGCCAGTTATGTCTCGGTTATGTCTGGGATTTGCCCCCATCTGGCTCGTACTTTCGCATTTTTCGCATACTTGTTGGCCAGATACAGGGCTCTTTCTGGCTTGTATAACGTAGTAATGCGGTACCACAGAGAAACAGTCAATTAAACCAGCTTGCGATTAATATTTTAGAGGATAACGCCGGTTATGTCTCGGTTAGGTCTGGGATACGCCCGCATCTGGCTCGTGCCTTCGCATTTTTCGCATACTTGTTGGCAAGATACAGGGCTTTTTCTGGCTTGTATCACGTAGTAATGCGGTACCACACCGAAACAGTCAATTAAACCTGGTTGCGATTAATATTTTAGAGGATAACGCCGGTTATGTCTGGGTTAGGTCTGGTATTTGCCCTCATCTGGCTCGTACTTTCGCATTTTTCGCATACTTGTTGGCCAGATCGTGGCCTTTTCCTGGTTTGGAACACGTAGTAATGCGGAACCACACTGAAACAGTCAATTAAACCTGGTTGCGATTAATATTTAAGAGGATAACGCCGGTTATGTCTGGGTTAGGCCTGGTATATGCCCTAATCTGGCTCGTACTTTCGCATTTTCCGCATACTTGTTGGCCAGATACAGGGCTTTTTCTGGCTTGTATCACGTAGTAATGCGGTACCACACCGAAACGGTCAATTAAACCAGGTTGCGATTAATATTTTAGAGGATGACGCCGGTTATGTCTGGGTTAGGTCTGGGGTTTGCCCTTATCTGGCTCGTACCTTCCCAGTTTTCGCATACTTGTTGGCAAGATCCTGGGCTTTTTCTGGTTTGGATCACATAGTAATGCGGTACCACAAGGAAACAGACAATTAAGCCTGGTTGCGATTAATATTTTCGTGGATAACGCCGGTTATGTCTCGGTTAGGTCTGGGATTTGCCCTCATCTGGCTCGTACTTTCGCATTTTTCTTATACTTGTTGGCCAGGTCCTGGCTTTTTTCTGACTTGGACCACGTAGTAATGTGGTACCACACTGAAACAGTCAATAAAAGCTTTTTCCGATTAGTATCTTAGAGGAAGACATTGGTTATGTCTGGGATAGTTCTGGTATTTGCAATTATCTGGCTCATTCTTTCGCGTTTTTCGCATACTTGTTGGCCTGATCCTGGCCACTTTCTGGTATGGATCCCGCTCTAATGTGGTTCCACGCCGAAGCAGTCAATTAAACCTGGTTGCGATTAATATTTTCGAGGATAACGCCGGTTATGTCTCGGTTAGGTCTGGGATTTGCCCTCATCTGGCTTGTACTTTCGCATTTTCCGCATACTTGTTGGCCAGATACAGGGCTTTTTCTGGCTTGTATCACGTAGTAATGCGGTACCACACCGTAACAGTCAATTAAACCAGGTTGCGATTAATAATTTAGAGGATAACGCCGGTTATGTCTGGGTTAGGTTTGGGGTTTGCCCTTATCAGGTTCGTACCTTCGCATTTTTCGCATACTTGTAGGCAAGATCCTGGGCTTTTTCTGGTTTGGATCACATAGTAATGCGGTACCACACCGAAACTGTCAATTAAACCTGGTTGCGATTAATATTTAAGAGGAAAACGCCGGTTATGTCTTAGTTAGCACTGGGATTTGCCCTCATCTGGCTTGTACTTTCGCATTTTTCTTATACTTGTTGGCCAGATCCTGGGCTTTTTCTGGTTTGGATCACGTAGTAATGTGGTACCACACTGAAACAGTCAATGAAAGCTTGTTCCGATTAGTATTTTAGAGGAAAACTCTGGTTATGTCAGGGTTAGTTCTGGTATTTGCAACCATCTGGCTCATACTTTCGCGTTTTTCCCATACTTGTTGGCCAGATCCAGCGCTCTTTCAGGTTTGTGTCACGTAGTGATGTGGTACCACACTGAAACAGTCAATAAAAGCTTGTTCCGATTAGTATTTTAGAGGGTAACGCCGGTTATGTCTCGGTTAGGTCTGGGATTTGCCCCCATCTGGCTCGTACTTTCGCATTTTACGCATACTTGTTGGCCAGATCCTGGCCTTTTTTTAGCTTGGCCCACGTAGTAATGTAGTGCCACACTGAAACAGACAATTAAACCTGGTTCCGATTAATATTTTAGAGTATAACGTCGGTTATGTCGGGGTTAGGCCTGGTATATGCCCTCATCTGGCTCGCACTTTCGCATTTTCCGCATACTTGTTGGCCAGATACAGGGCTTTTTCTGGCTTGTATCACGTAGTAATGCGGTACCACACCGAAACAGTCAATTAAACCAGGTTGCGATTAATATTTTAGAGGATAATGCCGGTTATGTCTGGGTTAGGTCTGGGGTTTGCCCTTATCTGGCTCGTACCTTCGCAGTTTTCGCATACTTGTTGGCAAGATCCTGGGCTTTTTCTGGTTTGGATCACATAGTAATGCGGTACCACACCGAAACAGACAATTAAGCCTGGTTGCGATTAATATTTAAGAGGAAAACGGCGGTTATGTCTTAGTTAGCACTGGGATTTGCCCTCATCTGGCTCGTACTTTCGCAATTTTCGCATACTTGTTCGCCAGATCCTGGACATTTTCTGGCTTGCATCACGTAGTAATGCGGTACTGCATCGAAACAGTCAATTAAACCTGGTTCCGATTAATATTTTCGTGGATAACGCCGGTTATGTCTCGGTTAGGTCTGGGATTTGCCCTCATCTGACTCGTACTTTCGCATTTTTCTTATACTTGTTGGCCAGGTCCTGGCTTTTTTCTGATTTGGACCACGTAGTAATGTGGTACCACACTGAAACAGTCAATAAAAGCTTTTCCGATTAGTATCTTAGAGGAAGAGGTTGGTTATGTCTGGGATAATTCTGGTATTTGCAATCATCTGGCTCATACTTTCGCGTTTTTCGCATACTTGTTGGCCAGATCCTGGCCTCTTTCTGGTATGGATCCCGCACTAATGTGGTTCCACACCGAAGCAGTCAATTAAACCTGGTTGCGATTAATATTTTCGAGGATAACGCCGATTATGTCTCGGTTAGGTCTAGGATTTGCCCTCATCTGGCTTGTACTTTCGCATTTTCCGCATACTTGTTGGCCAGATACAGGGCTTTTTCTGGCTTGTATCACGTAGTAATGCGGTACCGCACCGAAACAGTCAATTAAACCAGGTTGCGATTAATAATTTAGAGGATAACGCCGGTTATGTCTGGGTTAGGTTTGGGGTTTGCCCTCATCAGGTTCGTACCTTCGCATTTTTCGCATACTTGTAGGCCAGATCCGGCCCTTTTTCTGGTTTGGATCACGTAGTAATGTAGTACCACACCGAAACAGTCAATAAATCTTGTTCCGATTAGTATTTTAGAGGATAACGCTGGTTATGACAGGGATAGTCATGCTATTTGCAATCGTCTGGCTCATACTTTCGCGTTTTTCGCATACTTGTTGGCCAGATCCTGGGCTTTCTCCGGTTTGGATCACGTAGTAATGCGGTACCACAGCGAAACAGTCAATTAAACCTGGTTGCGATTAATATTTAACAGGATAACGCCGGTTATGTCTCGGTTAGGTCTGGGATTTGCACTCATCTGGCTCGTACTTTCGCATTTTCCGCATACTTGTTGGCCAGATCCTGGGCTTTTTCTGGTTTGGATCACGTAGTAATGTGGTACCACACCGAAACAGTCAATTAAACCAGGTTGCGATTTATACATTAGAGGATAACGCCGGTTATGTCTGGGTTAGGTCTGGGGTTTGCCTTCATCTGGGTCGTACCTTCGCATTTTTCTTATACTTGTTGGCCAGGTCCTGGCTTTTTTCTGATTTGGACCACGTAGTAATGTGGTACCACACTGAAGCAGTCAATAAAAGCTTGTTCCGATTAGTATTTTAGAGGATAACGCTGGTTATGACAGGGATTGACAAGGTATTTGCAATCGTCTGGCTCATACTTTCGCGTTTTTCGTATACTTGTTGGCCAGATCCTGGGCTTTCTCTGGTTTGGATCACGTAGTAATGCGGTACCACACCGAAACAGTCAATTAAACCTGGTTGCGATTAATAATTTAGAGGATAACGCCGGTTATGTCTCGGTTAGGTCTGGGATTTACACTCATCTGGCTCGTACTTTCGCATTTTCCGCATACTTTTTGGCCAGATACAGGGCTTTTTCTGGCTTGTATCACGTAGTAATGCGGTACCACGCCGAATCAGTCAATTAAACCAGGTTGCGATTAATAATTTAGAGGATAACGCCGGTTATGTCTCGGTTAGGCCTGGGATTTGCACTCATCTGGCTCGTACTTTCGCGTTTTTCGCATATTTGTTGGCCAGATCCTGGCCATTCTCTGGTTTGGATCACGTAGTAATGCGGTACCACACCGAAACAGTCAATTAAACCTGGTTGCGATTGATAATATAGAGGATAACGCCGGTTATGTCTCGGTAAGGTCTGGGAGTTGCACTCATCTGGGTCGTACTTTCGCATTTTTCGCATACTTGTTGGCCAGATCCTGGCCTTTTTCAGGTTTGGAACACGTAGTAATGCGGTACCACACCGAAACAGTCAATTAAACCTGGTTGCGATTAATATTTAAGAGGATAACACCGATTATGTCTGGGTTCGGTCTGGGATTTGCCCTCATCTGGCTCGTACTTTCGCATTTTCGTATAATTGTTGGCCAGATCCGGGGCTTTTTCTCGCTTGCGTCACGTAGCAATGCGGTACCACACCGAAACAGTCAATTAAACCAGGTTGCGATTAATATTTATGTGGATAACGCCGGTTATGTCATGGTTAGCACTGGGATATGCCCCCATCTGGCTCGTACTTTCGCATTTTTCGCATACTTGTTGGCCAGATACAGGCCTTTTTCTGATTTGGATCACGTAGTAACGCGGTACCACACCGAAACAGTCAATTAAACCTGGTTGCGATTAATATTTTAGAGGATAACGCCGGTTATGGCTTGGTTAGGTCTGGCATTTGCCCTCACCTGGCTCGTACATTCGCATTTTCCGCATACTTGTTGGCCAGATACAGGGCTTTTTCTGGCTTGTATCACGTAGTAATGCGGTACCACACCGAAACGGTCAATTAAACCAGGTTGCGATTAATATTTTAGAGGATAACGCCGGTTATGTCTGGGTTAGGTCTGGGGTTTGCCCTTATCTGGCTCGTACCTTCGCAGTTTTCGCATACTTGTTGGCAAGGTCCTGGGCTTTTTCTGGTTTGGATCACATAGTAGTGCGGTACCACACCGAAACAGACAATTAAGCCTGGTTGCGATTAATATTTTCGTGGATAACGCCGGTTATGTCTCGGTTAGGTCTGGGATTTGCCCTCATCTGGCTCGTACTTTTGCATTTTTCTTATACTTGTTGGCCAGGTCCTGGCTTTTTTCTGACTTGGACCACGTAGTAATGTGGTACCACACTGAAACAGTCAATAAAAGCTTTTTCCGATTAGTATCTTAGAGGAAGACATTGGTTATGTCTGGGATAGTTCTGGTATTTGCAATTATCTGGCTCATTCTTTCGCGTTTTTCGCATACTTGTTGGCCTGATCCTGGCCACTTTCTGGTATGGATCCCGCTCTAATGTGGTTCCACGCCGAAGCAGTCAATTAAACCTGGTTGCGATTAATATTTTCGAGGATAACGCCGGTTATGTCTCGGTTAGGTCTGGGATTTGCCCTCATCTGGCTTGTACTTTCGCATTTTCCGCATACTTGTTGGCCAGATACAGGGCTTTTTCTGGCTTGTATCACGTATTAATGCGGCACCACACCGAAACAGTCAATTAAACCAGGTTGCGATTAATATTTTAGAGGATAACGCCGGTTATGTCTGGTTCAGGTCTGGGGTTTGCCCTCATCAGGTTCGTACCTTCGCATTTTTCGCATACTTGTTGGCAAGATCCTGCGCTTTTTCTGGTTTGGATCACGTAGTAATGCGGTACCACACCGAAACAGTCAATAAAAGCTTGTTCCGATTAGTATTTTAGAGGATAACGCTGGTTATGACTGGGTTAGTCATGGTATTTGCAATCGTCTGGCTCATACTTTCGCGTTTTTCGCATACTTGTTAGCCAGATCCTGGGCTTTTTCTGGTTTGGATCACGTAGTAATGCGGTACCACACCGAAACAGTCAATTAAACCTGGTTGCGATTAATATTTAACAGGATAACGCCGGTTATGTCTCGGTTAGGTCTGGGATTTGCACTCAGCTGGCTCGTACTTTCGCATTTTTCGCATACTTGTTGGCCAGATCCTGAGCTTTTTCTGGTTTGGATCACGTAGTAATGCGGTACCACACCGAAGCAGTCAATTGAACCTGGTTGCGATTAATATTTTAGAGGGTAACGCCGGTTATGTCTCGGTTAGGTCTGGGATTTGCCCCCATCTGACTCGTACTATCGCATTTTTCTTATACTTGTTGGCCAGGTCCTGGCTTTTTTCTGATTTGGACCACGTAGTAATGTGGTACCACACTGAAACAGTCAATAAAAGCTTGTTCCGATTAGTATTTTAGAGGATAACGCTGGTTATGACTGTGTTAGTCATGGTATTTGCAATCGTCTGGCTCATACTTTCGCGTTTTTCGCATACTTGTTAGCCAGATCCTGCGCTTTTTCTGGTTTGGATCACGTAGTAATGCGGTACCACACCGAAACAGTCAATAAAAGCTTGTTCCGATTAGTATTTTAGAGGATAACGCTGGTTATGACTGGGTTAGTCATGGTATTTGCAATCGTCTGGCTCATACTTTCGCGTTTTTCGCATACTTGTTAGCCAGATCCTGGGCTTTTTCTGGTTTGGATCACGTATTAATGTAGTACCACACCGAAACAGTCAATAAATCTTGTTCCGATTAGTATTTTAGAGGATAACGCTGGTTATGACAGGGATAGTCATGCTATTTGCAATCGTCTGGCTCATACTTTCGCGTTTTTCGCATACTTGTTGGCCAGATCCTGGGCTTTTTCCGGTTTGGATCACGTAGTAATGCGGTACCACAGCGAAACAGTCAATTAAACCTGGTTGCGATTAATATTTAACAGGATAACGCCGGTTATGTCTCGGTTAGGTCTGGGATTTGCACTCATCTGGCTCGTACTTTCGCATTATCCGCATACTTGTTGGCCAGATCCTGGGCTTTTTCTGGTTTGGATCACGTAGTAATGTGGTACCACACCGAAACAGTCAATTAAACCAGGTTGCGATTTATACTTTAGAGGATAACGCCGGTTATCTCTGGGTTAGGTCTGGGGTTTGCCTTCATCTGGGTCGTACCTTCGCATTTTTCTTATACTTGTTGGCCAGGTCCTGGCTTTTTTCTGATTTGGACCACGTAGTAATGTGGTACCACACTGAAGCAGTCAATAAAAGCTTGTTCCGATTAGTATTTTAGAGGATAACGCTGGTTATGACAGGGATTGTCATGGTATGTGCAATCGTCTGGCTCATACTTTCGCGTTTTTCGCATACTTGTTGGCCAGATCCTGGGCTTTTTCCGGTTTGGATCACGTAGTAATGCGGTACCACAGCGAAACAGTCAATTAAACCTGGTTGCGATTAATATTTAACAGGATAACGCCGGTTATGTCTCGGTTAGGTCTGGGATTTGCACTCATCTGGCTCGTACTTTCGCATTTTCCGCATACTTGTTGGCCAGATACAGGGCTTTTTCTGGCTTGTATCACGTAGTAATGCGGTACCACGGCGAATCAGTCAATTAAACCAGGTTGCGATTAATATTTTAGAGGATAACGCCGGTTATGTCTCGGTTAGGTCTGGGATTTGCACTCATCTGGCTCGTACTTTCGCGTTTTTCGCATATTTGTTGGCCAGATCCTGGCCTTTCTCTGGTTTGGATCACGTAGTAATGCGGTACCACACCGAAACAGTCAATTAAACCTGGTTGCGATTGATAATATAGAGGATAACGCCGGTTATGTCTCGGTAAGGTCTGGGATTTGCACTCATCTGGCTCGTACTTTCGCATTTTTCTTATACTCGTTGGCCAGATTCTGGGCTTTCTCTGGTTTGGATCACGTAGTAATGTGGTACCACACTGAAACAGTCAATAAAACCTGGTTGCGATTAATATTTTAGAGGATAACACCGGTTATGTCTGGGTTCGGTCTGGGATTTGCCCTCATCTGGCTCGTACTTTCGCATTTTCGTATAATTGTTGGCCAGATCCGGGGCTTTTTCTCGCTTGCGTCACGTAGCAATGCGGTACCACACCGAAACAGTCAATTAAACCTGGTTGCGATTAATATTTATGTGGATGACGCCGGTTATGTCATGGTTAGCACTGGGATATGCCCCCATCTGGCTCGTACTTTCGCATTTTTCGCATACTTGTTGGCCAGATACAGGCCTTTTTCTGATTTGGATCACGTAGTAACGCGGTACCACACCGAACAAGTCAATTAAACCTGGTTGCGATTAATATTTTAGAGGATAACGCCGGTTATGGCTTGGTTAGGTCTGGGATTTGCCCTCACCTGGCTCGTACATTCGCATTTTTCGCATAATTGTTGGCCAGATCCAGGGCTTCTTCTGGCTTGCATCACGTAGTAATGCGGTACCACACCGAAACAGTCAATTAAACCTGGTTGCGATTAATATTTTAGAGGAAAACTCTGGTTATGCCTGGGTAGGTTCTGGTATTTGCAATCATCTGGCTCATACTTTCGCGTGTTTCGCATACTTGTTGGCCAGATCCTGGCCTCATTCTGGTTTGGATGCCGCACTAATGTGGTTCCACACCGAAACAGTCAACTAAACCTGGTTGCAATTAATATTTTAGTGGATAACGCCGGTTACGTCTGGGTTAGGTCTGGTATTTGCCCTCATCTGGCTCGTACATTCGCATTTTTCGCATACTTGTTGCCGGATCCTGGGCTTTTTCTGGCTTGGATCACGCAGTAATGTGGGACCACACTGAAACAGTTAATAAAAGCTGGTTCGATTAGTATTTTAGAGGACAACGCTTGTTATGTCTGGTTTCGGTCTGGGATTTGCCCCCAACTGGCTCGTACTTTCGCATTTTTCGCATAATTGTTGGCCAGATCCAGGGCTTCTTCTGGCTTGGATCACGTAGTAATGCGGTACCACACCGAAACAGTCAATTAAACCTGGTTGGCGTTAATATTTTGGAGGATAACGACGGTTATGTCTTGGTTAGCACTGGGATTTGCCCTCATCTGGCTCGTACTTTCGCATTTTTCTCATACTTGTTGGCCAGATCCCGGCCTTTTTCTGGTTTAGAACACGTAGTAATGCGGTACCACACCGAAACAGTCAAGCAACAGTGGTTGCGATTAATATTTTAGAGGATAACGCCGGTTATGTCTGGGTTAGGTATTTGCCCTCATCTGTCTCATACTTTGGCATTTTTCGCATACTTGTTGGCCAGATCCTCGCCTTTTTCAGGTTTGGATCACGCAGTAATGCGGTACCACACCGAAACAGCCAATTAAACCTGGTTGCGATTAATATTTATGAGGATAACGCCAGTTATGTCTCGGTTATGTCTGGGATTTGCCCCCATCTGGCTCGTACTTTCGCATTTTTCGCATACTTGTTGGCCAGATACAGGGCCCTTTCTGGCTTGTATAACGTAGTAATGCGGTACCACAGAGAAACAGTCAATTAAACCAGCTTGCGATTAATATTTTAGAGGATAACGCCGGTTATGTCTCGGTTAGGTCTGGGATACGCCCGCATCTGGCTCGTGCCTTCGCATTTTTCGCATACTTGTTGGCAAGATACAGGGCTTTTTCTGGCTTGTATCACGTAGTAATGCGGTACCACACCGAAACAGTCAATTAAACCTGGTTGCGATTAATATTTTAGAGGATAACGCCGGTTATGTCTGGGTTAGGTCTGGTATTTGCCCTCATCTGGCTCGTACTTTCGCATTTTTCGCATACTTGTTGGCCAGATCGTGGCCTTTTCCTGGTTTGGAACACGTAGTAATGCGGAACCACACTGAAACAGTCAATTAAACCTGGTTGCGATTAATATTTAAGAGGATAACGCCGGTTATGTCTGGGTTAGGCCTGGTATATGCCCTAATCTGGCTCGTACTTTCGCATTTTCCGCATACTTGTTGGCCAGATACAGGGCTTTTTCTGGCTTGTATCACGTAGTAATGCGGTACCACACCGAAACGGTCAATTAAACCAGGTTGCGATTAATATTTTAGAGGATGACGCCGGTTATGTCTGGGTTAGGTCTGGGGTTTGCCCTTATCTGGCTCGTACCTTCCCAGTTTTCGCATACTTGTTGGCAAGATCCTGGGCTTTTTCTGGTTTGGATCACATAGTAATGCGGTACCACAAGGAAACAGACAATTAAGCCTGGTTGCGATTAATATTTTCGTGGATAACGCCGGTTATGTCTCGGTTAGGTCTGGGATTTGCCCTCATCTGGCTCGTACTTTCGCATTTTTCTTATACTTGTTGGCCAGGTCCTGGCTTTTTTCTGACTTGGACCACGTAGTAATGTGGTACCACACTGAAACAGTCAATAAAAGCTTTTTCCGATTAGTATCTTAGAGGAAGACATTGGTTATGTCTGGGATAGTTCTGGTATTTGCAATTATCTGGCTCATTCTTTCGCGTTTTTCGCATACTTGTTGGCCTGATCCTGGCCACTTTCTGGTATGGATCCCGCTCTAATGTGGTTCCACGCCGAAGCAGTCAATTAAACCTGGTTGCGATTAATATTTTCGAGGATAACGCCGGTTATGTCTCGGTTAGGTCTGGGATTTGCCCTCATCTGGCTTGTACTTTCGCATTTTCCGCATACTTGTTGGCCAGATACAGGGCTTTTTCTGGCTTGCATCACGTAGTAATGCGGTACCACACCGTAACAGTCAATTAAACCAGGTTGCGATTAATAATTTAGAGGATAACGCCGGTTATGTCTGGGTTAGGTTTGGGGTTTGCCCTTATCAGGTTCGTACCTTCGCATTTTTCGCATACTTGTAGGCAAGATCCTGGGCTTTTTCTGGTTTGGATCACATAGTAATGCGGTACCACACCGAAACTGTCAATTAAACCTGGTTGCGATTAATATTTAAGAGGAAAACGCCGGTTATGTCTTAGTTAGCACTGGGATTTGCCCTCATCTGGCTTGTACTTTCGCATTTTTCTTATACTTGTTGGCCAGATCCTGGGCTTTTTCTGGTTTGGATCACGTAGTAATGTGGTACCACACTGAAACAGTCAATGAAAGCTTGTCCCGATTAGTATTTTAGAGGAAAACTCTGGTTATGTCAGGGTTAGTTCTGGTATTTGCAACCATCTGGCTCATACTTTCGCGTTTTTCCCATACTTGTTGGCCAGATCCAGCGCTCTTTCAGGTTTGTGTCACGTAGTAATGTGGTACCACACTGAAACAGTCAATAAAAGCTTGTTCCGATTAGTATTTTAGAGGATAACGCTTGTTTGACTGGGTTAGTCATGGTATTTGCAATCATCTGGCTCATACTTTCGCGTTTTTCGCATACTTGTTGGCCAGATCCTGGCCTCTTTCTGGTTTGGATCCCGCACTAATGTGGTTCCACACCGAAACAGTCAATTAAACCTGGTTGCGATTAATATTTTAGAGGATAACACCGGTTATGTCTGGGCTAGGTCTGAGGTTTGCCCTCATCTGGCACGTGCCATCGCATTTTTCGCATACTTGTTGGCACGATCCTAGGCTTTTTCTGGTTTGGATCACGTAGTAATGCGGTACCACACTGAAGCAGTCAATTGAACCTGGTTGCGATTAATATTTTCGAGGATAACGCCGGTTACGTCTGGGTTTTGCCCTGATCTGGCTCGTACTTTTGCAATTTTCGCTTACTTGTTGGCCAGATACAGGGCTTTTTCTGGCTTGTATCACGTAGTAATGCGGTACCACACCGAAGCAGTCAATTAAACCTGGTTGCGATTAATATTTTAGAGGGTAACGCCGGTTATGTCTCGGTTAGGTCTGGGATTTGCCCCCATCTGTCTCGTACTTTCGCATTTTTCGCATACTTGTTGGCCAGATCCTGGTCTTTTTCTGGCTTGGCCCACGTAGTAATGTAGTACCACACTGAAACAGTCAATTAAACCTGGTTCCGATTAATATTTTAGAGGATAACGTCGGTTATGTCGGGGTTAGGTCTGGTATTTGCCCTCATCTGGCTCGAACGTTCGCATTTTTCGCTTACTTGTTGGCCAGATCGTGGCCTTTTTCTGGTTTGGAACACGTAGTAATGCGATACCACACTGAAACAGTCAATTAAACCTGGTTGCGATTAATATTTAAGTGGATAACGCCGGTTATGGCTGGGTTAGGCCTCGTATATGCCCTCATCTGGCTCGTACTTTCGCATTTTCCGCATACTTGTTGGCCAGATACAGGGCTTTTTCTGGCTTGTATCACGTAGTAATGCGGTACCACACCGACACAGTCAATTAAACCTGGTTGCGATTAATATTTAAGAGGAAAACGCCGGTTTTGTCTTAGTTAGCACTGGGATTTGCCCTCATCTGGCTTGTACTTTCGCATTTTTCTTATACTTGTTGGCCAGATCCTGGGTTTTTTCTGGTTTGGATCACGTAGTAATGTGGTACCAGACTGAAACAGTCAATAAAAGCTTGTTCCGAATAGTATTTTAGAGGAAGCTCTGGATATGTCAGGGTTAGTTCTGCTATTTGCAATCATCTGGCTCATACTTTCGCGTTTTTCGCATACTTGTTGGCCAGATCCAGCGCTCTTTCAGGTTTGTGTCACGTAGTAATGTGGTACCACACTGAAACAGTCAATAAAAGCTTGTTCCGATTAGTATTTTAGAGGATAACGCTGGTTATGACTGGGTTAGTCATGGTATTTGCCCTCATCTGGCTCGTACTTTCGCATTTTTCGCATACTTGTTGGCCAGATCCTCGCCTTTTTCTGGTTTGGATCACGCTGTAATGCGATACCACACCGAAACAGTCATGTAAACCTGGTTGCGATTAATATTTAAGTGGAAAACGCCGGTTATGTCTTAGTTAGCACTGGGATTTGCCCTCATCTGGCTCGTTCTTTCGCATTTTTCGCATAATTTTTGGCCAGATCCAGGGCTTTTTCTGGATTGGATCACGTAGTAATGTGGTACCACACTGAAACAGTCAATAAAAGCTTGTTCCGGTTAGTATTTTAGAGGAAAACTCTGGTTATGTCTGTGTTATTTCTGGTATTTGCAATCATCTGGCTCATACTTTCGCGTCTTTCGCATACTTGTTGGCCAGATCCAGCGCTTTTTCTGGTTTGGATCACGTAGTAATGTTGTACCACACTGCAACAGTCAATAAAAGCTTGTTCCGATTAGTATTTTAGCGGATAACGCCGGTTATGTCTCGGTTAGGTCTGGGATTTGCCCTCAACTGGCTCGTACTTTCGCATTTTTAGCTTACTTGTTGGCCAGATCCTGGGCTTTTTCTGGTTTGGTTCACGTAGTAATGTGGTACCACACCGAAACAGTCACTTAAACCTGGCTGCGATTAATATTCAAGAGGATAACGCTGGTTATGTCTTGGTTAGGTCTGGGATTTGCCCTCATCCGGCCCGTACTTTCGCAGTTTTCGCATACTTGTTGGCCAGATCCTGGCCTCTTTCTGGTTTGGATTCCGCACTAATGTGGTTCCACACCGAAACAGTCAATTAAACCAGGTTGCGATTAATATTTTAGAGGATAACGCCGGTTATGCCTGGGCTAGGTCTGGGGTTTGCCCTCATCTGGCTCGTGCCTTCGCATTTTTCGCATACTTGTTGGCAAGATCCTGGGCTTTTTCTGGTTTGGATCAGGTGGTAATGCGGGACCACACCGAAGCAGTCAATTAAACCTGGTGGCGATTAATATTTTCGAGGATAACGCCGGTTACGCCTGGGTTAGGTCTGGGATTTGCCCTCATCTGGCTCGTACTTTCGCATTTTTCGCTTACTTGTTGGCCAGATACAGGGCTTTTTCTGGCTTGTATCACGTAGTAATGCGGTACCACACCGAAACAGTCAATTAAACCTGGTTGCGATTAATATTTTGGAGGATAACGCCAGTTATGTCTAGGTTAACACTGGGATTTGCCCTCATCTGGCTCGTACTTTCGCATTTTTCGCATACTTGTTGGCCAGATCCTGGCATTTTTCTGGTTTGGATCACGTAGTAATGTGGTACGACAGTGAAACAGTCAATAAAATGTGGTTCCGATTAGGATTTTAGGGGATAACACGGGTTATGTCTGGGTTAGTTCTGGTATTTGCAATCATCTGGCTCATACTTTCGCATTTTCGCATACTTGTTGGCCAGATCCTGGCCTTTTTCTGGTTTGGATCACGTAGTAATGAGGTACCACACTGAAACTGTCAATAAAAGCTGGTTCCGATTAATATTTTCGAGGATAACGCCGGTTATGTCTCGGTTAAGTCTGGGATTTGCCCTCATCTGGCTCGTACTTTCGCATTTTTCTTATACTTGTTGGCCAGGTCCTGACTTTTTTCTGGCTTGGACCACGTAGTAATGTGGTAACACACTGAAACAGTCAATAAAAGCTTGTTCCGATTAGTATTTTAGCGGATAACGCCGGTTATGTCTCGGTTAGGTCTGGGATTTGCCCTCAACTGGCTCGTACTTTCGCATTTTTAGCTTACTTGTTGGCCAGATCCTGGGCTTTTTCTGGTTTGGTTCACGTAGTAATGTGGTACCACACCGAAACAGTCAATTGAACCTGGTTGCGATTAATGTTTCCGAGGATAACGCCGGTTATGTCTGGGTTAGGTCTGGTATTTGCCCTCATCTGGCTCGTACTTTCGCATTTTTCGCATACTTGTTGGCCAGATCCTCGCCTTTTTCTGGTTTGGATCACGCTGTAATGCAGTACCACACCGAAATAGTCAATTAAACCTGGTTCCGAGTAATATTTTAGAGGATAACGCCGGTTATGTCTGGGTTAGGTCTGGTATTTGCCCTCATCTGGCTCGTGCTTTCGCATTTTCCGCATACTTGTTGGGCAGATCCTGGCCTCTTTCTGGCTTGGAACACGTAGTAATGCGGTACCACACCGAAACAGTCAAGTAAACCTGGTTGCGATTAATATTTTAGAGGATAACGCCGGTTATGTCTTGGTTAGGTCCGGGATTTGCCCTCATCCGGCCCGTACTTTCGCATTTTTCGCATACTTGTTGGCCAGATCCTCGCCTTTTTCTGGTTTGGATCACGCTGTAATGCGGTACCACACCGAAATAGTCAATTAAACCTGGTTGCGAGTAATATTTTAGAGGATAACGCCGGTTATGTCTGGGTTAGGTCTGGTATTTGCCCTCATCTGGCTCGTGCTTTCGCATTTTCCGCATACTTGTTGGCAAGATCCTGGGCTTTTTCTGGTTTGGATCACGTAGTAATGCGGTACCACACCGAAGCAGTCAATTCAACCTGGTTGCGATTAATATTTTCGAGGATAACGCCGGTTACGTCTTAGTTAGCACTGGGATTTGCCCTCATCTGGCTCGTTCTTTCGCATTTTTCGCTTACTTCTTGGCCAGATACAGGGCTTTTTCTGGCTTGTATCACGTAGTAATGCGGTACCACACCGAAACAGTCAATTAAACCTGGTTGCGATTAATATTTTAGAGGATAACGCCGGTTATGTCTGGGCTAGGTCTGAGGTTTGCCCTCATCTGGCTCGTGCCTTCGCATTTTTCGCATACTTGTTGGCAAGATCCTGGGCTTTTTCTGGTTTGGATCACGTAGTAATGCGGTACCACACCGAAGCAGTCAATTGAACCTGGTTGCGATTAATATTTTCGAGGATAACGCCGGTTACGTCTGGGTTAGTTCTGGGATTTGCCCTCAACTGGCTCGTACTTTCGCATTTTTAGCTTACTTGTTGGCCAGATCCTGGGCTTTTTCTGGTTTGGTTCACGTAGTAATGTGGTACCACACCGAAACAGTCACTTCAACCTGGTTGCGATTAATATTTAAGAGAATAACGCCGGTTATGTCTTGGTTAGGTCTGGGATTTGCCCTCATCTGACTCGTGCCTTCGCATTTTTCGCATACTTGTTGGCCAGATCCTGGCCTCTTTCTGGTTTGGATTCCGCACTAATGTAGTTCCACACCGAAACAGTCAATTAAACCTGGTTGCGATTAATATTCTAGAGGATAACGCCGGTTATGCCTGGGCTAGGTCTGGGGTTTGCCCTCATCTGGCTCGTGCCTTCGCTTTTTTCGCATACTTGTTGGCAAGATCCTGGGCTTTTTCTGGTTTGGATCACATAGTAATGCGATACCACACCGAAGCTGTCAATTAAACCTGGTGGCGATTAATATTTTCGAGGATAACGCCGGTTACGTCTGGGTTAGGTCTGGGATTTGCCCTCATCTGGCTCGTACTTTCGCATTTTTCACTTACTTGTTGGCCAGATACAGGGCTTTTTCTGGCTTGTATCACGTAGTAATGCGGTACCACACCGAAACAGTAAATTAAACCTGGTTGCGATTAATATTTAAGAGGATAACGCCGGTTATGTCTTGGTTAGGTCTGGGATTTGCCCTCATCTGGCTCATACTTCCGCGTTTTTCGCATACTTGTTGGCCAGATCCTGGCCTCCTTCTGGTTTCGATCCCGCACTAATGTAATTCCATGCCGAAGCAGGCAATTAAACCTGGTTGCGATTAATATTTCCGAGGATAACGCCGGTTATGTCTGGGTTAGGTCTGGTATTTGCCCTCATCTGACTCGTGCCTTCGCATTTTCCGCATACTTGATGGGCAGATCCTGGCGTTTTTCTGGCTTGGAACACGTAGTAATGCGGTACCACACCGAAACAGTCATGTAAACATGGTTGCGATTAATATTTAAGTGGAGAACGCCGGTTATGTCTTAGTTAGCACTGGGATTTGCCCTCATCTGGCTCATACTTCCGCGTTTTTCGCATACTTGTTGGCCAGATCCTGGCCTCCTTCTGGTTTGGATCGGGCACTAATGTAATTCCATGCCGAAACAGGCAATTAAACCTGGTTGCGATTAATATTTCCGAGGATAACGCCGGTTATGTCTTGGTTAGGTCTGGGATTTGCCCTCATCCGGCCCGTACTTTCGCATTTTTCGCATACTTGTTGGCCAGATCCTGGCCTTTTTCTGACTTGTACCACGTAGCAATGTGGTACCACACCGAAACAGTCAATTAAACCTGGCTGCGATTAATATTTAACAGGATAACGCCGGTTATGTCTGGGTTAGGTCTGGTATTTGCCCTCATCTGGCTCGTGCTTTCGCATTATCCGCATACTTGTTGGGCAGATCCTGGCGTTTTTCTGGCTTGGAACACGTAGTAATGCGGTACCACACCGAAACAGTCATGTAATCATGGTTGCGATTAATATTTAAGTGGAGAACGCCGGTTATGTCTTAGTTAGCACTGGGATTTGCCCTCATCTGGCTCGTTCTTTCGCATTTTTCGCATACTTGTTCGCCAGATCCAGGGCTTTTTCTGGATTGGATCACGTAGTAATGTGGTGCCACACTGAAACAGTCAATAAAAGCTTGTTCCGGTTAGTATTTTAGAGGAAAACTCTGGTTATGTCTGTGTTAGTTCTGGTATTTGCAATCATCTGGCTCATACTTTCGCGTCTTTCGCATACTTGTTGGCCAGATCCAGCGCTTTTTCTGGTTTGGATCACGTAGTAATGTTGTACCACACTGCAACAGTCAATAAAAGCTTGTTCCGATTATTATTTTAGAGGAAAACTCTGGTTATGTCTGGGTAGGTTCTGGCATTTGCAATCATCTGGCACATACTCCCGCATTTTTCGCATACTTGTTGTACAGATCCTGGGCTTTTTCTGGTTTGGATCACGTAGTAATGAGGTACCACACTGAAACTGACAATAAAAGCTGGTTCCGATCAATATTTTCGAGGATAACGCCGGTTATGTCTCGGTTAAGTCTGGGATTTGCCCTCATCTGGCTCGTACTTTCGCATTTATCTTATACTTGTTGGCCAGGTCCTGACTTTTTTCTGGCTTGGACCACGTAGTAATGTGGTACCACACTGAAACAGTCAATAAAAGCTTGTTCCGATTAGTATTTTAGCGGATAACGCTGGTTATGTTTGGGTTAGTTCTGGTATTTGCTATCATCTGGCACATACTTCCGCATTTTTCGCATACTTGTTGGCCAGATCCTGGGATATTTCTGGTTTGGATCACGTAATAATGCGGTACCACACCGAAGCAGTCAATTGAACCTGGTTGCGATTAATGTTTCCGAGGATAACGCCGGTTATGTCTGGGTTAGGTCTGGTATTTGCCTTTATCTGGCTCGTACTTTCGCATTTTTCGCATACTTGTTGGCCATATCCTGGCCTTTTTCTGGTTTGGATCACATAGTAATGCGGTACCACACCGAAACATTCAATTAAACCTGGTTGCGATTAATATTTAAGAAGAGAACGCCGGTTTTGTCTTAGTTAGCACTGGGATTTGCCCTCATCTGGCTTGTACTTTCGCATTTTTCTTATACTTGTTGGCCAGATCCAGGGCTTTTTCTGGTTTGGATCACGTAGTAATGTGGTACCACACTGAAACAGGCAATAAAACCTGGTTGCGATTAATATTTTAGAGGATAACGCCGGTTATGTCTGGGCTAGGTCTGAGGTTTGCCCTCATCTGGCTCGGACTTTCGCATTTTTCGCATACTTGTTGGCAAGATCCTGGGCTTTTTCTGGTTTGCATCACGTAGTAATGCGGTACCACACCGAAGCAGTCAATTGAACCTGGTTGCGATTAATGTTTCCGAGGATAACGCCGGTTATGTCTGGGTTAGGTCTGGTATTTGCCCTCATCTGGCTCGTACTTTCGCATTTTTCGCATACTTGTTGGCCAGATCCGCGCCTTTGACTGGTTTGGATCACGCAGTATTGTGGTACCACACCGAAACAGTCACTTCAACCTGGTTGCGATTAATATTCAAGAGGATAACGCCGGTTATGTCTCGGTTAGGTCTGGGATTTGCCCTCATCTTGTTCGTACTTTCGGATTTTTCGCATACTTGTTGGCTAGATACAAGCGTTTTTCTGGCTTGTATCACGGAGAAATGCGGTACCACACCGAAACAGTCAATTAAACCAGGTTGCGATTAATATTTTAGAGGATAACGCCGGTTATGTCTCGGTTAGGTCTGGGATATGCCCGCATCTGGCTTGAACTTTCGCATATTTCGCATACTTGTTGGCCAGATCCTCGCCTTTTTCTGGTTTGGATCACGCTGTAATGGGGTACCACACCGAAATAGTCAATTAAACCTAGTTGCGAGTAATATTTTCGAGGATAACGCCGGTTATGTCCGGGTTAGGTCTGGTATTTGCCCTCATCTGGCTCGTCCTTTCGAATTTTTCGCATACCTGTTGGGCAGATCCTGGCCTTTTTCTGGTTTGGAACACGTAGTAATGCGGTACCACACCGAAACAGTCAAGTAAACCTGGTTGCGATTAATATTTAAGTGGAAATCGCCGGTTATGTCTTAGTTAGCACTGGGGTTTGCCCCCATCTGGCTCGTACTTTCGCATTTTTCGCATACTTGTCGGCCAGATCCTCGCCTTTTTCTGGTTTGGATCACGTCGTATTGTGGTACCACACTGAAACAAGTCAATAGAAGCTTGTTCCGATTAGTATTTTAGAGGAAAACTCTGGTTATGTCTGGGTTTGGTCTGGGATTTGCCGTCATCTGACTCATACTTTCGCGTTTTTCACATACTTGTTGGCCAGATCCTGGGTTTTTTCTGGTTTGGATCCCGTAGTAATGTGGTTCCACACCGAAACAGTCAACTAAACCTGGTTCCGATTAGTATTTTAGAGGATAACGCTGGTTATGTTTGGGTTAGTTCTGCTATTTGCAATCATCTGGCACATACTTCCGGCTTTTTCGCATACTAGTTGGCCAGATCCTGGGATATTTCTGGTTTGGATCACGTAGTAATGTGGTACCACACCGAAACAGTCAATTAAACCTGTTTGCGATTAATATTCTTGAGGATAACGCCGGTTATGTCTCGTTTAGTTCTGGTATTTGCAACCATCTGGCTCATACTTTCTCGTTTTTCGCATACTTGTTGGCCATATCCTGGGATATTTCTGGTTTGGATCACGTAGTAATGCTGTACCACACCGAAACAGTCAATTAAACCTGGTTGCGCTTAATATTTTAGAGGATAACGTCAGTTATGTCTCGGTTCGGTCTGGTATTTGCCCTCATCCGGCTCGTACTTTCGCATTTTTCGCATACTTGTTGGCCAGATCCACGGCTTTTTCTGGATTGGATCACATAGTAATGCGGTTCCACACCGAAACAGTCATTTAAACCTGGTTGCGATTAATATTTTAGAGGATAACGCCGGTTATGACTCGGTTAGGTCTGGGATTTGAGCTCATCTGGCTCGTACTTCCGGCTTTTTCGCATACTAGTTGGCCAGATCCTGGGATATTTCTGGTTTGGATCACGTAGTAATGTGGTACCACACCGAAACAGTCAATTAAACCTGGTTGCGATTAATATTTTAGAGGTTAACGCCGGTTATGTCTCGGTTAGGTCTGGTATTTGCCCTCATCAGGCACATACTTTCGCTTTTTTCGCATACTTGTTGGCCAGATCCTGGGATTTTTCTGGTTTGGATCACGTAGTAATGTGGTACCACACCGAGACAGTCAATTAAACCTGGTTGCGATTAATATTTTAGTGGATAACGCCGGTTATGTCTCGGTTAGGTCTGGGATTTGCCCTCATCTGCCTCGTACCTTCGCATTTTTCGCATACTTGTTGGCAAGATCCTGGGCTTTTTCTGGTTTGGATCACGTGGTAATATGGTACCAGAATGAAACAGTCAATTAAACCTGGATTCGATCAATATTTTAGAGGATCACACCGGTTATGTCGAGGTTTGGCCTGGTCATTGCCATCAACTAGGTCATACTTTCGCCTTTTTCGCATACTTGTTGGCCAGATCCTGGGTTTTTTCTGGTTTGGATCCCGTAGTAATGTGGTTCCACACCGAAACAGTCAACTAAACCTGGTTCCGATTAATATTTAAGAGGATAACGCTGGTTATGTTTGGGTTAGTTCTGCTATTTGCAATCATCTGGCTCATACTTTCGCGATTTTCGCACACTTGTTGGCCAGATCCTGGGTTTTTTCTGGTTTGGATCCCGTAGTAATGTGGTTCCACACCGAAACAGTCATTTAAACCTGGTTGCGATTAATATTTGTGAAGATAACGTCAGTTATGTCTCGGTTGGGTCTGGTATTTGCCCTCATCCGGCTCGTACTTTCGCATTTTTCGCATACTTGTTGGCCAGATCCTGGGTTTTTTCTGGATTGGATCACATAGTAATGGGGTACCACACCGAGACAGTCAATTAAACCTGGTTGCGATTAATATTTTCGAGGATAACGCTGGTTATGTTTGGGTTAGTTCTGGTATTTGCCCTCATCTGGCTCGTGCTTTCGCATTTTCCGCATACTTGTTGGGCAGATCCTGGCCTCTTTCTGGCTTGGAACACGTAGTAATGCGGTACCACACCGAAACAGTCAAGTAAACCTGGTTGCGATTAATATTTTAGAGGATAACGCCGGTTATGTCTGGGTTAGGTCTGGTATTTGCCCTCATCTGGCTCGTACTTTCGCATTTTTCGCATACTTGTTGGCCAGATCCGCGCCTTTGACTGGTTTGGATAACGCAGTATTGTGGTACCACACCGAAACAGTCACTTCAACCTGGTTGCGATTAATGTTTCCGAGGATAACGCCGGTTATGTCTGGGTTTGGTCTGGTATTTGCCCTCATCTGGCTCGTACCTTCGCATTTTTCGCATACCTGTTGGCAAGATCCTGGGCTTTTTCTGGTTTGGATCACGTAGTAATGCGGCACCACGCCGAAACAGTCAACTAAACCAGGTTGCGATTAATATTTTAGAGGATAACGTCAGTTATGTCTCGGTTGGGTCTGGAATTTGCTCTCATCCGGCACGTACTTTCGCATTTTTCGCATACTTCTTGGCCATATCCTGCGCTTTTTCTGGATTGGATCACATAATTATGCGGTACCACACCGAAACAGTCAATTACACCTGGTTGGGATTAATATTTTGGAGGATAACGCTGGTTATGTTTGGGTTAGTTCTAGTATTTGCAATCATCTGGCTCATACTTCCGCGTTTTTCACATACTTGTTGGCCAGATCCTGGGTTGTTTCTGGTTTGGATCCCGTAGTAATGTGGTTCCACACCGAAACAGTCATTTAAACCTGGTTGCGATTAATATTATAGAGGATAACGCCGGTTATGTCCCGGTTAGGTTTGGTATTTGCCCTCATCTGGCACATACTTTCGCGTTTTTCGCATACTTGTTGGCTAGATCTTGGGTTTTTTGTGGGTTGTATCCCGTCGTAATGTGGTTCCACACCGAAACAGTCAATTAAACGTGGTTGCGATTAATATTTTGGTGGATAACGCTGGTTATGTTTGGGTTAGTTCTGGTGTTTGCCCTCATCTGGCTCGTACTTTCGCATATTTCGCATACTTGTTGGCCAGATCCTGGCCTTTTTCTGGTTTGGATCACGTAGTAATGTGGTACCGCACTGAAACAGTCAATAGAAGCTGGTTCCGAATAGTATTTTAGATGATAACGCCGGTTATGTCTCGGCGAGGTCTGGTCTTTGCCCTCATCTGGCTCGTACTTTCGCATTTTTCGCATACTTGTTGGCCAGATCCTGGGTTTTTTCTGGTTTGGATCATGTAGTACTGCGGTACCACACCGAAGCAGTCAATTAAACCTGGTTGCGAGTAATATTATAGAGGATAACGCCGGTTATGTCCCGGTTAGGTTTGCTATTTGCCCTCATCTGGCACATACTTTCGCGTTTTTCGCATACTTGTTGGCTAGATCTTGGGTTTTTTGTGGGTTGTATCCCGTCGTAATGTGGTTCCACACCGAAACAGTCAATTAAACGTGGTTGCGATTAATATTTTGGTGGATAACGCTGGTTATGTTTGGGTTAGTTCTGGTGTTTGCCCTCATCTGGCTCGTACTTTCGCATATTTCGCATACTTGTTGGCCAGATCCTGGCCTTTTTCTGGCTCGGACGAAGTAGTAATGTGGGACCACGCTGAGACAGTCAATTAAATCTGCTTGCGATTAATACTTTAGAGGATAACGGCTGTTTTGTGTCGGTTAAGTCTGGGATTTGCCGTCATCTGTCTCGTACATTCGCATTTTTCGCATACCTGTTGGCCAGATCCTGGCCTTTTTCTGGCTTGCACCAAGTAGTAATGTGGTTCCACACCGAAGCAGTCACTTAAACCTGTTTGCGATTAATATTTTTGAGGATAACGCCGGTTATGTCTCGGTTAGGTCTGGTATTTGCATCCATCTGGCTCATACTTTCTCGTTTTTCGCATACTTGTTGGCCAGATCCTGGGATATTTCTGGTTTGGATCACGTAGTAATGCTGTACCACACCGAAACTGTCAATTAAACCTAGATGCGATTAATATTTTAGAGGATAACGCCGGTTATGTCTCTGTTATGTCTGGGATTTGCCCTCATCTGGCTCGTACCTTCGCATTTTTCGCATACCTGTTGGCCAGATCCTGGGCTTTTTCTGGTTTGGATCACGTAGTAATGCGGTACCACACCGAAACAGTCAATTAAACCTGTTTGCGATTAATATTCTTGAGGATAACGCCGGTTATGTCTCGGTTAGTTCTGGTATTTGCAACCATCTGGCTCATACTTTCTCGTTTTTCGCATACATGTTGGCCATATCCTGGGATATTTCTGGTTTGGATCACGTAGTAATGCTGTACCACACCGAAACAGTCAATTAAACCTGGTTGCGCTCAATATTTTAGAGGATAACGTCAGTTATGTCTCGGTTGGGTCTGGTATTTGCCCTCATCCGGCTCTTACTTTCGCATTTTTCGCATACTTGTTGGCCAGATCCACGGCTTTTTCTGGATTGGATTACATAGTAATGCGGTACCACACCGAGACAGTCAATTAAACCTGGTTGCGATTAATATTTTGGAGGATAACGCTGGTTATGTTTGGGTTAGTTCTGGTATTTGCAATCATCTGGCGCATACTTTCGCGTTTTTCACATACTTGTTGGCCAGATCCTGGCCTTTTTCTGGTTTGGATCACGTAGTAATGTGGTACCGCACTGAAACAGTCAATAGAAGCTGGTTCCGAATAGTATTTTAGATGATAACTCTAGTTATTTATGGGTTTGTTCTGGTATTTGCAATCATCTGGCTCATACTTTCTCGTTTTTCTCACTGTTGTTGGCCAGATCCAGCGATTTTTCTGGATTGGATCACATAGTAATGCCGTACCACACCGAGACAGCCAATTAAACCTGGTTGCGATTAACATTTTGGAGGATAACGCTGGTTATGTTTGGGTTAGTTCTGGCATTTGCCGTCATCTGGCTCGTACTTTCGCATTTTTCGCATACTTGTTGGTCAGATCCTGGGTTTCTTCTGGTTTGGATCACGTAGTAACGTGGTTCCACACTGAAACAGTCAATTAATCCTGTTTGCGATTAATATTTTAGAGGATAACGCCTGTTATGTCTCGGTTAGGTCTGGGATTTGGGCTCATCTGGCTCGTACTTTCGCATTTTTCGCATACTTGTTGGCCAGATCCTGGCCTTTTTCTGGTTTGTATCATGTAGGAATGCGGTACCACGCCGAAACAGTCAATGAAACTTGGTTGTGATTAATATTTTAGAGGATAACGCCGGTTACGTCTCGGTTATGTCTGGGATTTGCCCTCCATCTGGCTCGTACCTTCGCATTTTTCGCATACTTGTTGGCAAGATTCTGGGCTTTTTCTGGGTTGGATCACGTAGTAATGTGTTACCACACCGAAACAGTCAATTAAACCTGGTTGCCCTTAATATTTTAGAGGATAACACCGTTTAGGTTTGTGTTAGGTCTGGTATTTGCAATCATCTGGCTCATACTTTCGCGTTTTCCACATACTTGTTGGCCAGATCCTGGGCTTTTTCTGATTTGGATCACGTTGTAATGTGGTACCACACCGAAACAGTCAATTAAACCTGGTTGCGATTAATATTTTAGTGGATAACGCCGGTTATGTCTCGGTTAGGACTGGGATTTGCCCTCATCTGGCTTGTACCTTCGCATTTTTCGCATACTTGTTGGCCAGATCCTGGGTTTCTTCTGGTTTGGATCCCGTAGATATGTGGTTCCACACCGAAACAGTCAATTAAACCTGGTTGCGGTTCATATTTTAGAGGATAACGCCGGATATGTCTCGGTTAGGTCTGGGAATTGCCCTCATCTGGCTCGTACCTTCGCATTTTTCGCATACTTGCTGGACAGATCCTGTGCTTTTTCTGGTTTGGATCACGTAGTAATGCGGTACCACACCGAAACAGTCAATTAAACCTGTTTGCGATTAATATTCTTGAGGATAACGCCGGTTATGTCTCGGTTAGTTCTGGTATTTGCAACCATCTGGCTCATACTTTCTCGTTTTTCGCATACATGTTGGCCATATCCTGGGATATTTCTGGTTTGGATCACGTAGTAATGCTGTACCACACCGAAACAGTCAATTAAACCTGGTTGCGCTCAATATTTTAGAGGATAACGTCAGTTATGTCTCGGTTGGGTCTGGTATTTGCCCTCATCCGGCTCGTACTTTCGCATTTTTCGCATACTTGTTGGCCAGATCCACGGCTTTTTCTGGATTGGATCACATAGTAATGCGGTACCACACCGAGACAGTCAATTAAACCTGGTTGCGATTAATATTTTGGAGGATAACGCTGGTTATGTGTGGGTTAGTTCTGGTATTTGCAATCATCTGGCGCATACTTTCGCGTTTTTCACATACTTGTTGGCCAGATCCTGGCCTTTTTCTGGTTTGGATCACGTAGTAATGTGGTACCGCACTGAAACAGTCAATAGAAGCTGGTTCCGAATAGTATTTTAGATGATAACTCTAGTTATTTATGGGTTTGTTCTGGTATTTGCAATCATTTGGCTCATACTTTCTCGTTTTTCTCACTGTTGTTGGCCAGATCCAGCGATTTTTCTGGATTGGATCACATAGTAATGCCGTACCACACCGAGACAGCCAATTAAACCTGGTTGCGATTAATATTTTGGAGGATAACGCTGGTTATGTTTGGGTTAGTTCTGGCATTTGCCGTCATCTGGCTCGTACTTTCGCATTTTTCGCATACTTGTTGGTCAGATCCTGGGTTTCTTCTGGTTTGGATCACGTAGTAACGTGGTTCCACACTGAAACAGTCAATTAATCCTGTTTGCGATTAATATTTTAGAGGATAACGCCTGTTATGTCTCGGTTAGGTCTGGGATTTGGGCTCATCTGGCTCGTACTTTCGCATTTTTCGCATACTTGTTGGCCAGATCCTGGCCTTTTTCTGGTTTGTATCATGTAGGAATGCGGTACCACGCCGAAACAGTCAATGAAACTTGGTTGTGATTAATATTTTAGAGGATAACGCCGGTTACGTCTCGGTTATGTCTGGGATTTGCCCTTCATCTGGCTCGTACCTTCGCATTTTTCGCATACTTGCTGGACAGATCCTGTGCTTTTTCTGGTTTGGATCACGTAGTAATGCGTTACCACACAGCAACAGTCAATTAAACCTGGTTGCGATTAGTATTTTAGAGGATAACGCCGGTTATGTCTCGGTTAGGTCTGGGATTTGCCCCTCATCTGGCTCGTACTTTCGCATTTTTCGCATACTTGCTGGACAGATCCTGTGCTTTTTCTGGTTTGGATCACGTAGTAATGCGGTACCACACCGCAACAGTCAATTAAACCTGGTTGCGATTAATATTTTAGATGATAACGCCGGTTATGACTGGGTTACGTCTGGTATTTGCATTTATCTTCCTCATACTTTCGCACTTTTGACATACTTGTTGGCCAGATCCTGGGCTTTTTCTGGTTTAGATCACGTACCAATGTGGTACCACACTGAAACAGTCAATTAAACCAGGTTCCGAGTAATATTTTGGAGGATAACGCCGGTTATGTCTAGGTTAGGTCTGGTATTTGCCATCATCTAGCACATACTTTCGCACCTTTCGCATACTTGAATGGTCAGATCCTGGCCTTTTTCTGGCTTGGCCCACGTAGTAATGTGGTACCACACTGAAACTGTCAATTAAACCTGGTTCCGATTGATATTTTAGAGGATAACGCTGGTTATATCTGGGTTAGATCTGGTATTTGCAATCATCCGGCTCATACTTTCGCATTTTTCGCATACTTGCTTGCCAGATCCTGGGCTTTTTCTGGTTTGGATCACGTAGTAATGCGTTACCACACAGCAACAGTCAATTAAACCTGGTTGCGATTAGTATTTTAGAGGATAACGCCGGTTATGTCTCGGTTAGGTCTGGGATTTGCCCCTCATCTGGCTTGTACCTTCGCATTTTTCGCATACTTGTTGGCCAGATCCTGGGTTTCTTCTGGTTTGGATCCCGTAGATATGTGGTTCCACACCGAAACAGTCAATTAAACCTGGTTGCGGTTCATATTTTAGAGGATAACGCCGGATATGTCTCGGTTAGGTCTGGGAATTGCCCTCATCTGGCTCGTACTTTCGCATTTTTCGCATACTTGTTGCCAGATCCTGGGATATTTCTGGTTTGGATCACGTATTAATGTGGTACCACAACGAAACATTCAATAAAAGCTGGTTCCGATTAATATTTTAGAGGATAACGCTGGTTATGTCTGGGTTAGATCTGGTATTTGCAATCATCTGGCTCATACTGTCGCATTTTTGGCATACTTGTGGGCCAGATCCAGGGCTTTTTCTGGTTTGGATCACGTAGTAATGCGGTACCACACCGGAACAGTCAATTAAACCTGGTTGCGATAATATTTTAGAGGATAACGCCGGTTATGTCTCGTTTAGGACTGGGATTTGCCCTCATCTGGCTCGTACTTTCGCATTTTTCGCATACTTGAATGGTCAGATCCATGCCTTTTTCTGGGTTGGACCACGTAGTAATGTGGTACGGCACCGAAACAGTCAATTAAACCTGGTTGCGATTAAGATTTTAGAGGATAACGCCAGTTATGTCTGGGTTACGTCTGGTATTTGCAATCATCTTTGTTTAAATATGTTAAAAAACTATTTAAAATCGCGTTAGTCTGAAAACATTAAATTCTCGGCTGCGATTCCCGTATCCGTTTGTGTACGTAACACTGCGGAAGGTTAAGCGTTCGTCAGGTTCGTTGAACGTTCGGACGATTTAAAACCGCGGCCGTTTACGTGTTTTTGTACGCCGACCTCACGCGAAGATTCGCTTCGCACCGGTTTAAACGGTATCGTGACGTCAGCGTCGAGAGAGAGAACCGTATAATATATTGAAAAGAGATCGATAGCTGAATTCGGCAGCGCCGCGTCGCGACGACAAGGCGCGACCGAGTCTTCGTCTGTCGATCCGCGACGATATTCGTAATTATTCACGAGCCGACTGCCAACAGGAGCGGATCCCAGAAGATCTCGCTCCTCAAGTACGGACTCACATAATATTTGGACTTGTTTAACAAAGAATTCTCTCCGTTGCTGCGGTTAGAGTTTCCCAGAACAATCTACCTGCGACAAAAGGGAGGTCGTAATACACGCTGCGCGTGACGCGACCGCCTTCGCTAGGAAGGATTGTACGTTGCAGTCGTTGCCGCGACCGCGACGTAAGGGACTCAGGGTGCTCCCACCCAGAATCCCTTTAAAGCTATACGGCTTTGGAGCCTCCCAAAGGTCATACCGTTGAATCGGTACCGCCTCGTGTAGTGCTCTTCGTGCAAAGGTCGCCAAAAAACCCTCTCCAAAAACCCGTCGGTGTACGAGTCGACCGTACACCCTACGGAGGAGTTCGGGTTCAAGGTCGCCTCACCTTCCGTCACGCCGCCTACCAAATACGGTCCCCGTGCAACACGGTCGCCGGGTAGGCTTTATAGTGCGGTTGGACCCGCGAGGGATTTTTTGCAAAGGACACTTTACTGTCACGGTCCCCGGTAGAAACGGTCGCCGTGCAGTAATTTTACAGTGTCGCAGGAAATCTCCTCGCACGACGTTCCTACGTCACCCGCACGGAGAGCGTGCTCACGGGATCCACCCATTTGGAGCTTTACGACCTCCATTTGGTGACCCGTCCGTGGCTAAGTCGCCCCCGACAGATACGAGTGAATTCTCTTCTGTTCAGGGCAAAAGTATCGCTGATAATTTCAATAAATAATTATCAGCGTACAAGTACAAATTTACAGTCCACTGATTCACGTTAAACGACAGCTGATTCCCCCCTCCCTGCGCACCGCTGGTCGCTAGGAGAGCAAGGCGAACAGCTGACGAGCGTGTTTACGATACGTGTACGCACGTATTTAATCTGAACAAACCTTTGTTCCAGCAACCAAGGTCCATCCCAACCGGGGCAACGCCGGTGAAGCCACACCCCTGGCTGGATTATAAAATAATTCTTTTTGTAATTTATATTTTTTTTTATTTTTTTCATTTTTTTGTTAAATTTAAATAAAAGGCTTGTCGCGAAGCGACAAGCGAAAATTACAAAATAAAAAACTTATCAATCACTCTCCCTAGTATTTCCCTCGTCCGGACCCCGGTTAGAACCCTTAGTTTCTAACAAACGGTCCTTCGAGCCGGATCGAGGTTGAAGGAACAGGAAAGAGTTGCAAGTACGTTCACGTAAGTCGCTGCTTACGGGACAACTTAATTTCGAGTAGATTGTAAAATCCTCGAATCAGAGATCACCATGTCTGTCGCCAAGGATGAAGGTCGAAGCGAGTTCGAAGGCGATCTCGACGACCTGATCACCCGGTTCGACATGATGTCAAGGTCGATCTCTTATTTAAAGAAACGGGGCCGAGCTCAATTCATTGAGGAGCTCCTCAGGACAAAGCTCGCCACCGTATCCGAACAATACAAGGAAGCTATTGAGCAGTACTTGTCGATTCGGAGAAAATATGCCCCTGCGAAACGCATCACGTGCGACTTCCTCGCAAAAGGTGGCGTAGAGAATAAGGAGACGGAATATATGGATTTCCAGGCGTACGTTACCACGGAGCTGACCAGACTGGCCGCTGAATCAAAAGCGGCACCCACGTCGGTCAGCCCCCATGACGTCGCTATCGAACTTCCAAAACAACGGCTCCCCAAGTTCGGAGGTGACCCACGTGAATGGAGACATTTCGCGGATCTGTTCACCTCCGGCATAATAAATAATCCGAGGCTTGCAGATGTGCATCGATTGCAATATCTGAACGCCTGTCTGGAGGATAAAGCGTTGGCAGCGATCGCGCACCTCGAAGTTACCGATGAGAATTTCGAAGTGGCATGGAAAACCCTGAAAGAACAATTCGGGTTACCACGTATCGTGACCGCCAAATTGCTTAATCAACTGACCAAATTGAAAACGATCAAAAGAGATGATCTCGATAGCCTAAATCAGGTCGTCGTCGTTTTCAAACAGGCCCTTGCGGCATTCGAAAAACAGGGCACGATTTTACAGCAGCGAAATTGGCTGCTAGCCCATACTATTCGAAGCCATTTAGAAGGGCCTCTGAAAGCTGAGTGGGAACGGTCGCAACGTCTCACCCCGGACTATCCCTCGCATATCGAGCTGATAGAGTTCCTGGAGGGGCATGCAAGGGCTCTAACTATGTTAGATGAAGGTCCGAGCAAGCCTGCGACCGAACACCCACCGAAACATAAAGTACGGAGTCACAACTCCGTTCTAGAAAGTCCAGCTGAGAAAACTGTGACCTGCGGATTTTGCGGCCTTGAGCACAGAATGACCAAATGTGGTGCATTCAGAAACTTGACGCCGAACCGCCGCTATCAGTTTATAAAAGATAGCCAGCGGTGCATTCTCTGCTTGTCACCTCAGCATGGAAACGCGCGTTGTCCATCCGAGGAGGGGTGCCCGAAGTGCAATGGCAGACATCATGCTCTGCTGCATTTTGAGACCTTTCGGAGCGAAACCGAAAGTCGCAAACCTGCGACAACGGTTTCGTCGGACAAACGCCCGAAAAAGCGGTATACGGCTCCATCGAGCCGGCCGCAACCTGCCGAACGAGCAGCTCGTACCACGACGTCACAGGCAACGACGTCGCAGCCCGGTACGTCACACTGTACCGCGCTCGGTGCAGACGTACCGAAGGCTGTGCTGTTAGCCACGGCGAGCGTGCGTGTGTACGGAGAGAACGGTGCGTCGCGAATCGCGCGCGCACTGATCGATCAGGGTTCCGAGTCGTCTTTCATCTCCGCGAATTTGACAAATGACCTCAAATTCTCGCGGAGGAAATCCCCAGCCACAGTGACGGGCTTGGGGGGCGGCCGAACCCAACAAATTAAATACAGCGTGCAGATGCATTTGGGAACGGTACAAGATACCGCGCCGATAGTCGAGACGAGAGCGTACATCGTACACAAAATTACGAGCTACGCCTCGCCCTTGACCGGTGCACTCAAATGCGACGCGCTGCGGGATCTGCCGCTTGCAGATCCAAATCCAGCTTCCGGTCAACCGATTGAAGTGTTGATCGGTGCGGACCTGTACGCGCAAATTATTCGACCGGGTTTCCGTCGAATAAGCAGTACAGGTCCAACCGCCCAAGAAACTGCATTTGGCTGGATTCTTTCCGGCCCAATAAATGCTCAGGGCAGTAAAAACAAAACTTTGCGGACGTTGCACTGTAACGTCCTCGAATCGCTGGCCACGGCGATTCGCAAGTTTTGGGAAGTCGAAGAACTCCCTTCGACCTCGGTACACACCAAGGCGGAGGAGGAGTGTGAAACGCACTTCCAAAAAACCGTCGCTCGAGATGCGACAGGACGGTTTGTCGTCCGATTGCCTTTTTCTCACCCGAGACCGGACGAAGCGTTAGGAAACTCCTATCGCATCGCTCTCTCCGCCCTTGGGAGGTTGAGGAAAAAATTGGACACAGACCAGACCCTCGTAAGAGAATATACGACGTTTCTCGAGGAATATGAGGAGCTGGGTCATATGACTCGCATAGAGCCTATTGACGAGACCAGACTCTATATTCCACATCGAGCGGTCATACGCACCGAGAGTGCAACGACTAAATTAAGAGTCGTATTTAACGCGACAAGCCGAACTACCGACGGTCGTTCATTAAATGACATCCTACACGTAGGTCCAAAATTGCAGAACGACATCACGTCAGTCTTGACCCGATGGCGTCTGTATGAATACGTGTTGGTGGCTGACATTGAGAAAATGTTCCGACAGATTCTCGTCGCCCCGCAGGATCGTCGTTTTCAATGCATCCTATGGCGCACACCCGAAAACGAACAGCTCAATGCGTTCGAATTAAATACCGTAACGTACGGTACGGCGTGTGCACCATACCTGTCGATGCGAACCCTCCTTGAGTTAAAAAATCAGGACGGGCACAGGTACCCCCTTGCCGCCCCGATTCTCGAGCAGGACATTTATGTAGACGACGTTTTTATGGGAGCACCCGATACGTCTTTGTTGGAGAAAATTCGCAACCAAGTTTGCGAGCTCCTACAAAGAGGTGGGTTTAAGCTGCGAAAATGGGCAGGAAATTCGCCATTGTTATTGCGAAATATCCCCCAAAGCGCTCACTCCCACGCCGTCGACCTTACCTTGTTCGATGACGGCGAATTAAAGGTATTAGGTTTACGCTGGATACCGTCCGGCGATTATTTTTATTTCAATCTGCAACGGTTTCAGCCGTCTGCCTTGCCGATGACAAAACGGAATTTGTTTTCGGAGATTGCTAAGTTGTTCGATCCGCTCGGCTGGTTATCACCAGTCGTGATTCGCGCAAAGATTCTGATGCAATCCCAATGGCTGGAAAAAATCCAGTGGGATGATCAAATCTCAGCGAATACGCTCAATACGTGGAATACGTTTTGCGTGGATTGGAGCAGCTTAAATAAGCTAAAAATCCCCAGATGGATTAATTATGGAGCCGACACAATTTCCGTGGAAATTCATGAATTTTGTGACGCTTCGCTCGCAGCCTACTCAGCGGTCACTTACTTACGAGTGACCACAATGAGCAATGTCACCTCCTCGACATTGATAATGGCAAAAACGCGAGTGGCTCCAATTAAAACGCAGTCAATTCCTGTACTGGAATTGAACGGCGCCGTGCTGCTCGCCGAGCTTATTGTGCACGTGGAGAAGTCACTTTCATTGAAGGTCGACAGAATAATCTGCTGGACAGATTCCACGATCGCATTGGCATGATTGAGAAAGCACGCCTCCACATGGAAGGTTTTAATCGCCAACCGTGTGTCAAAGGTCCAAACGTTACTTCCGAAGGCTGAATGGAGGCACGTTCCCACCCGCTTCAATCCCGCGGATCTGAATTCGCGCGGAGTGGAAGCTGCGGAACTCCTTCAATCTAAGCTGTGGATTTCAGGACCAAGTTGGCTAACGGAATCGAAAGATTGTTGGCCGAAAACGCCTTCGTCCATCGAGACCGAAGAAGGGAAGCGCAAAGTGCACGCCCACGTAGCAATTCCGGAGAAAGAATGGGAATTTGTATTTCGATTCTCGACCTGGAATAAGCTACTTCGCGTAACCGCATACTGTCTCCGACTGAGGGGACCGATGCAAGGTGAGCGAAGGTCGTATGATGCGAAGATCGTTGACGCGTCTGAGATGCAGCTCGCAAGCGAGAGAATTGTCCGCTACATCCAGCGCACGCATTTTGCAAAGGAGTACCGGTGTTTGAAAAACCACCGAAAAATCCCAGCAAAATCAACATTAAAAAGTCTGAACCCTTTTCTCGATGACAAAGATGTCTTGAGAGTCGGAGGCAGACTGGAAAATACAACACTGTCATGGGAAACCAAGCACCCCATAATTTTGCCGAAACATCACGTTTCCACGATGATAATTCGGCAGTGCCACATTGACACGTTGCACGGGGGATTGCAGTTGACCATGTACACAGTAAGACAAAGATTTTGGATTCTCGGCTGTCGAAATGCAGCGCGAACGGTAATCCATGGATGCATGCGATGCGTTAGATGGAGGGCAAAAACCTCCACGCAAATCATGCAGGATTTAATACCTGAGCGTTGCCGCGAGGCGAGAGCATTTTCGAGCTGTGGAGTGGATTATGCGGGACCTTTTCGTGTCCGCGACTCCGCCGGTCGAGGAAAAACCGCCCACAAAGCGTACATAGCAGTTTTTGTCTGTTACGCGACACGGGCCATCCACATCGAACTCGTCCACGATTATACGACGAGTGCCTTTTTGGCAGCATTAGATCGATTCATTGCACGAAGGGGAGTTCCGTCCTGCATTTTCAGTGACAATGGAACGAACTTTGTCGGGGCAGATCGAGAATTACGTGAAAATTTCGAAGCAGTGTACAACACGCAAGAAATGCGTAATAAATGCAGTCAAAAAGGAATTAGATGGAAATTTAACCCACCGAGTGCACCGCACTTCGGTGGCATGCAAGAGGCCGGTGTGAAATCAGTGAAATTTCACCTGAAGCGGACTCTGGGTGAATTCACTCCCACAAGCGAAGAGTTACAAACATTGCTTTGTAAAATCGAAGCGAGTTTAAACTCGCGACCGATTGCCGCTTTGAGTGATAGCCCGGACGATTACGCGCCGCTCACACCGGGGCATTTCTTAGACGGAAGTCCGCTGAACGCGCTTCCGACACAATCAGTGGAAACTGAAAAACTCTCCCGTTTGACACGATGGAGGGCGATTCAAAAATTCCACGAACAAATCTGGAGGCATTGGACACGTGATTATCTCACGCACCTCCAGAATCGTTATAAGTGGCGTACAGCCCAAAAAACATTAAAACTAAACGACTTAGTTTTAGTGCAAAATCCTCTCCTCCCCCCGAATCAATGGGAAATGGGACGAGTAGAGGAGGTATTCACCGGCAGGGATGGAAATGCACGTGTTGTTAAAATACGCACGGAAAAATCCATTTTTACGCGACCTATTACGCGGTTGTGTAAGCTGCCTGTGGAAGAAACCGAGTCGGCAACGGTTAGCGACGCCGACGAGGTCACATAAAAACCATAACATCCAACGGCCGAAAGTGATCGAAAGGTGAGAAACGACCGTTTCTAGTAATAAACGGTGTTGATTCTCACCTGACCGTTGTCACTGAAAGTTCAAACGGATTAGTGGGGGTTACGAATCCACCGATCTGAGTTGGATTATTGGTAGGGCGTAACGAATAATCCGAGCGCCCCCGAATCGTAACGGAATTCGCGGAATCGAAAACCGCTCAGTTCCTAAACGACAGCAATGAGCGACGCAAGCTTTGAAGTCAGTTCGGTCGCCGATAGCCGGGAGGAAGAGCTTTCGATCTCGGGCGACCCCGAGATCGACGAAAGGTTCGGACGCATTCTTCAGCTGGGCGAAGCTTCTAAATCGGGGGGCTCCACCCAGGTACCCGAACCAGCGGCGGAGCCCGAAATCACACTGTGTTTCGGTAGAGAGACGTTCAAGATCCCGGCACGGATCCCGTTGACCTCCCGAAAATACCACTGCCGGTTTCCCGGAGGGCAGTATGTGATACGATGGGGCCCGGAGGGACAACTCCGGTCCTGTAACTGGAAGGCAGACAAGCCCGCGGACCCCATCCCACCACCCGCGCCGACCACGGCCACGGCCGCCTCCGCGGAGGGAGTCCCGCAGCCGAAAAAGCGGAAACGGAGGAAACCGGCGAAACCCGCCCCGGCCACCCCTGGACCGTCCACCAGCGGCCTGCAGCCGCAGACCCCAGCGGCCCCGGCAAAGAAAAAAAGAAGGACCTGGCAGCCGGCGTTCGGTCAGATCGCCATGGCTTTCGCCATGGCGGACCAGATGCTGACCACGTCCATGAGATTCCTTCAACAGGCTGCAGCTGGTCAACAGTAAGTACTTTTGATTTTTTACAATTAAAAGTGCGCGAGTTCTCTCTCTCCGCGTAAAAAAGTGACCGTACGGGACTACCGCGTCCTCCGGGTATTGCACAATTCGTGCAAGGGGGGCGGTATGTTTAAATATGTTAAAAAACTATTTAAAATCGCGTTAGTCTGAAAACATTAAATTCTCGGCTGCGATTCCCGTATCCGTTTGTGTACGTAACACTGCGGAAGGTTAAGCGTTCGTCAGGTTCGTTGAACGTTCGGACGATTTAAAACCGCGGCCGTTTACGTGTTTTTGTACGCCGACCTCACGCGAAGATTCGCTTCGCACCGGTTTAAACGGTATCGTGACGTCAGCGTCGAGAGAGAGAACCGTATAATATATTGAAAAGAGATCGATAGCTGAATTCGGCAGCGCCGCGTCGCGACGACAAGGCGCGACCGAGTCTTCGTCTGTCGATCCGCGACGATATTCGTAATTATTCACGAGCCGACTGCCAACAGGAGCGGATCCCAGAAGATCTCGCTCCTCAAGTACGGACTCACATAATATTTGGACTTGTTTAACAAAGAATTCTCTCCGTTGCTGCGGTTAGAGTTTCCCAGAACAATCTACCTGCGACAAAAGGGAGGTCGTAATACACGCTGCGCGTGACGCGACCGCCTTCGCTAGGAAGGATTGTACGTTGCAGTCGTTGCCGCGACCGCGACGTAAGGGACTCAGGGTGCTCCCACCCAGAATCCCTTTAAAGCTATACGGCTTTGGAGCCTCCCAAAGGTCATACCGTTGAATCGGTACCGCCTCGTGTAGTGCTCTTCGTGCAAAGGTCGCCAAAAAACCCTCTCCAAAAACCCGTCGGTGTACGAGTCGACCGTACACCCTACGGAGGAGTTCGGGTTCAAGGTCGCCTCACCTTCCGTCACGCCGCCTACCAAATACGGTCCCCGTGCAACACGGTCGCCGGGTAGGCTTTATAGTGCGGTTGGACCCGCGAGGGATTTTTTGCAAAGGACACTTTACTGTCACGGTCCCCGGTAGAAACGGTCGCCGTGCAGTAATTTTACAGTGTCGCAGGAAATCTCCTCGCACGACGTTCCTACGTCACCCGCACGGAGAGCGTGCTCACGGGATCCACCCATTTGGAGCTTTACGACCTCCATTTGGTGACCCGTCCGTGGCTAAGTCGCCCCCGACAGATACGAGTGAATTCTCTTCTGTTCAGGGCAAAAGTATCGCTGATAATTTCAATAAATAATTATCAGCGTACAAGTACAAATTTACAGTCCACTGATTCACGTTAAACGACAGCTGATTCCCCCCTCCCTGCGCACCGCTGGTCACTAGGAGAGCAAGGCGAACAGCTGACGAGCGTGTTTACGATACGTGTACGCACGTATTTAATCTGAACAAACCTTTGTTCCAGCAACCAAGGTCCATCCCAACCGGGGCAACGCCGGTGAAGCCACACCCCTGGCTGGATTATAAAATAATTCTTTTTGTAATTTATATTTTTTTTTATTTTTTTCATTTTTTTGTTAAATTTAAATAAAAGGCTTGTCGCGAAGCGACAAGCGAAAATTACAAAATAAAAAACTTATCAATCACTCTCCCTAGTATTTCCCTCGTCCGGACCCCGGTTAGAACCCTTAGTTTCTAACAATCTTCCTCATACTTTCGCATTTTTCGCATACTTGATGGCCAGATCCTGGGCATTTTCTGGTTTGGATCACGTAGTAATGTGGTACGACACCGAAACAGTCAATTAAACCTGGTTCCTAGTAATATTTTGGAGGATAACGCCGGTTATGTCTCGGTTAGGTCTGGTATTTGCCCCCATATGGCTCGTACTTTCGCATTTTTCGCATCCTTGCTGGCCAGATCCTGGGCTTTTTCTGGTATGGATCACGTAGTAATGCGTTACCACACCGCAACAGTCAATTAAACCTGGTTGCGATTAATATTTTAGAGGATAACGTCGGTTATGTCTCGGCTAGGTCTGGTATTTGCCCTCATCTGGCTCGTACTTTCGCATTTTTCGCATACTTGTTGGCCAGATCCTGGCCTTTTTCAGTTTTGTATCACGTAGTAATGCGTTACCACATCGGAGCAGTCATTTAAACCTGGTTGCGATTAATATTTTAGACGATAACGCCGGTTATGTCTCGGTTAGGTCTGGGATTTGAGCTCATCTGGCTCGTACTGTCGCATTTTCCGCATACTTGTTGGCCAGATCCAGGGCTTTTTCTGGTTTGGATCACGTAGTAATGTGGTACCACACTGAAACATTCAATAAAAGCTGGTCCGATTAATATTTTAGAGCATAACGCTGGTTATGTCTGGGTTAGTTCTGGTATTTCCAATAATCTGGCTCATACTTTCGCATTTTTCGCATACTTGTTGTCCAGAATCCGGGGTTTATTCTAACTCGGATCACGTACTAATGCGGTACCACACCGAAACAGTCAATTAAAACTTGTTGCGATTAATATTTTAGAGGATAACGCCGGTTATGTCTGGGTTAGGTCTGGGATTTGCCCTCATCTGGCTCGTACTTTTGCATTTTTCGCATACTTGTTGGCAAGATCCAGGGCTTTTTCTGGTTTGGATCACGTAGTAATGCGGTACCACACCGGAACAGTCAATTAAACCTGGTTGCGATTAATATTTTAGAGGATAACGCCGGTTATGTCTCGGTTAGGCTTGGGAATTGCCCTCATCTGGCTCGTACTTTCGCATTTTTCGCATACTTGTTCCCAGATCCTAGGATATTTCTGGTTTGGATCACGTATTAATGTGGTACCACAACGAAACATTCAATAAAAGCTGGTTCCGATTAATATTTTAGAGGATAACGCTGGTTAGGTCTGGGTTAGATCTGGTATTTGCAATCATCTGGCTCATACTGTCGCATTTTTCGCATACTTGTAGGCCGGATCATGGGGGTTTTCTGGCTTAGACCCCGTAGTAATGCGGTACCACACCGAAACAGCCAATTAAACCTGGTTGCGATTAACATTTTAGAGGATAATGCCGGTTATGTCTCGGTTAGGTCTGGTATTTGCCCTCATCTGGCTCGTACTTTCGCATTGTTCGCGTACTTGTTGCCAGATCTTGGGATATTTCTGGCTTGGACCCCGTAGTAATGCGGTACCATAACGAAACAGTTAATTAAACCTGGTTGCGATTAATATTTTAGTGGATAATGTCGGTTATGTCTCGGCTAGGTGTGGTATTTGCGCTCATCTGGCTCGTACTTTCGCATTTTTCGCATACTTGTTGGCCAGATCCTGGCCTTTTTCTATTTTGGATCACGTAGTAATGCGTTACCACACCGGAGCAGTTATTTAAACCTGGTTGCGATTAATATTTTACACGATAATGCCGGTTATGGCTCGGTTAGGTCTGGGATTTGAGCTCATCTGGCTCGTACTTTCGCATTTTTCGCATACTTGTTGGCCAGATCCTGGGCTTTTTCTGGTTTGGATCACGTAGTAATGTGGTACCACACTGAAACATTCAATAAAAGCTGGTCCGGTTAATATTTTAGAGGATAACGCTGGTTATGTCTGGGTTAGTTCTGGTATTTCCAATCATCTGGCTCATACTTTCGCATTTTTCGCATACTTGTTGGCCAGATCATGGGTTTTTTCTGGCATGGACCCCGTAGTAATGCGGTACCACACCGAAACAGTCAATTAAACCTGGTTGCGATTAACATTTTAGAGGATAATGCCGGTTATGGCTGGGTTACGTCTGGTATTCTCAATTATCTTCCTCATACTTTCGCACTTTTGACATACTTGTTGGCCAGATCCTGGGCTTTTTCTGGTTTGGATCACGTAGTAATGTCGTACCACACTGAAACGGTCAATAAAAGCTGGTGTGATTAATTTTTTTGAGGAGAACGCCGGTTATGCCTGGGTTAGGTCTGGTATTTGCCATCATTTAGTACATACTTTCGCATTTTTCACATACTTGTTTGCCAGATCTTGGGTTTCTTGTGGTTTGGATCCCGTCGTAATGTAGTTCCACACCGCAACAGTCAGTTAAACCTGGTTGCGATTAATATTTTAGAGGATAGCGACGGGTATGTCTCGGTTAGGACAGGGATTTGCCCTCATCTGGCTCGTACTTTCGCATTTTTCGCATACTTGCTGGCCAAATCCTGGGCTTCTTCTGGTTTGGATCACGTAGTAATGCGTTACCACACCGCAACAGTCAATTAAACCTGGTTGCGATTAATATTTTAGAGGATAACGCCGGTTATGCCACGGTTAGGTCTGGTTTTTGCCCTCATCTGGCTCGTACTTTCGCATTTTTCGCATACTTGTTGGCCAGATCCAGGGATTTTTCTGGTTTGGATCACGTAGTAATGCGGTACCACACCGAAACAGTCAATTAAACCTGGTTGCGATTAATATTTTAAAGTATAACACCGGTTGGTTCGCGTCTAGGTCTGGGATTTGCCCTCATCTGGCTCGTACTTTCGCATTCTTCGCACACTTGTTTGCCTTATCCTGGGCTTTTTCTGGTTTGGATCACGCAGTAATGTGGGACCACACTGAACAGTCAGTTAAATGTGTCCTCGATCAATATTTTAAAGGAAAACTCCGGTTGGGCATCGTTTAGGTCTGGGATTTGCCCACATCTGGCTCGTACCTTCGCATTTTTCGCTTACTTGTTGGCCAGATGATGGGTTTCTTCTGGTTTGGATCACGTAGTAGTGTGGTACAACACTGAAACAGTCAATAAAAGCTGGTTCCGATTTGTATTTTAGAGGAAAACGCTGGATATGTCTGGGTTAGTTCTGGTATTTGCAATCATCTGGCTCATACTATCGCGTTTTTCGCATACTTGTTCGCCAGATCCTGGGTTTTTTCTGGTATGGATCACGTACTAATGCGGAAACACGGCGAAACAGTCAATTAAACCTGGTTGCGATTAATATTTTAGTGGATAACGCCGGTTACGTCTCGGTTGAGTCTGGTATTTGCCCCCATATGGCTCGTACTTTCGCATTTTTCGCATACTTGCTGGACAGATCCTGGGCTTTTTCTGGTTTGGATCACGTAGTAATGCGTTACCACACCGCAACAGTCAATTAAACCTGGTTGCGATTAATATTTTAGAGGATAACGCCGGTTATGACTGGGTTACGTCTGGTATTTGCATTTATCTTCCTCATACTTTCGCACTTTTGACATACTTGTTGGCCAGATCCTGGGCTTTTTCTGGTTTGGATCACGTAGTAATGTGGTACCACACTGAAACGGTCAATAAAAGCTGGTGTGATTAATATTTTAGTGGAGAACGCCGGTTATGCCTGGGTTAGGTCTGGTATTTGCCATCATTTAGTACATACTTTCGCATTTTTCACATACTTGTTGGCCAGATCTTGGGTTTCTTGTGGTTTGGATCCCGTCGTAATGTAGTTCCACACCGCAACAGTCAGTTAAACCTGGTTGCGATTAATATTTTAGTGGATAACGCCGGTTACGTCTCGGTTAAGTCTGGTATTTGCCCCCATATGGCTCGTACTTTCGCATTTTTCGCATACTTGCTGGACAGATCCTGGGCTTTTTCTGGTTTGGATCACGTAGTAATGCGTTACCACACCGCAACAGTCAATTAAACCTGGTTGCGATTAATATTTTAGTGGATAACGCTGGTTACGTCTCGGTTAAGTCTGGTATTTGCCCCCATATGGCTCGTACTTTCGCATTTTTCGCATACTTGCTGGACAGATCCTGGGCTTTTTCTGGTTTGGATCACGTAGTAATGCGTTACCACACCGCAACAGTCAATTAAACCTGGTTGCGATTAATATTTTAGAGGATAACGCCGGTTATGACTGGGTTACGTCTGGTATTTGCATTTATCTTCCTCATACTTTCGCACTTTTGACATACTTGTTGGCCAGATCCTGGGCTTTTTCTGGTTTGGATCACGTACCAATGTGGTACCACATTGAAACAGCCAATTAAACACGGTTCCGAGTAATATTTTGGAGGATAACGCCGGTTATGTCTGGGTTAGGTCTGGTATTTGCCATCATCTAGCACATACTTTCGCACTTCTCGCATACTTGAATGGTCAGATCCTGGCCTTTTTCTGGCTTGGCCCACGTAGTAATGTGGTACCACACTGAAACTGTCAATTAAACCTGGTTCCGATTGATATTTTAGAGTGTAACGCTGGTTATATCTGGGTTAGATCTGGTATTTGCAATCATCTGGCTCATACTGTCGCATTTTTCGCATACTTGTTGCCAGATCCTGGGATATTTCTGGTTTGGATCACGTATTAATGTGGTACCACAACGAAACATTCAATAAAAGCTGGTTCCGATTAATATTTTAGAGGATAACGCTGGTTATATCTGGGTTAGATCTGGTATTTGCAATCATCTGGCTCATACTGTCGCATTTTTCGCATACTTGTCGGCCAGATCCTGGGTTTTTTCTGGTATGGATCACGTAGTAATGCGGCAACACGGCGAAACAGTCAATTAAACCTGGTTGCGATTAATATTTTAGACGATAACGCCGGTTATGTATCGGTTAGGTCTGGGATTTGCCCCTCATCTGGCTCGTACCTTCGCATTTTTCGCATACTTGTTGGCCAGATCCTGGGCTTTTTCTGGTTTGGATCACGTAGTAATGTGGTACCACACTGAAACATTCAATAAAAGCTGGTTCCGGTTAATATTTTAGAGGATAACGCTGGTTATGGCTGGGTTAGATCTGGTATTTGCAATCATCTGGCTCATACTGTCGCATTTTTCGCATACTTGTTGGCCAGAGCCCGGGCTTTTTCTGGTTTGGATCACGTAGTAATGCGGTACTACACGGGAACAGTCAAATAAACCTGGTTGCGACTAATATTTTAGAGGATAACGCCGGTTATGTCTCGGTTTGGTCTGGGATTTGCCCTCAAGAGCTCGTACTTTCGCATTTTTCGCATACTTGTTGGCCAGACCCAGGGCTTTTTCTGGTTTGGATCACGTAGTAATGCGGTACCACACCGGAACAGTCAATTAAACCTGGTTGCGATTAATATTTTAGAGGATAACGCCGGTTATGTCTCGGTTAGGTCTGGGAATTGCCCTCATCTGGCTCGTACTGTCGCATTTTTCGCATACTTGTTGGCCAGATCATGGGTTTTTTCTGGCTTGGAACCCGTAGTAATGCGGTACCACACCGAAACAGTCAATTAAACCTGGTTGCGATTAACATTTTAGAGGATAATGCCGGTTATGACTGGGTTACGTCTGGTATTTGCAATTATCTTCCTCATACTTTCGCACTTTTGACTTACTTGTTGGCCAGATACTGGGCTTTTTCTGGTTTGGATCACGTAGTAATGTGGTACCACACTGAAACGGTCAATAAAAGCTGGTGTGATTAATATTTTAGTGGAGAACGCCGGTTATGCCTGGGTTAGGTCTGGTATTTGCCATCATTTAGTAAATACTTTCGCATTTTTCACATACTTGTTGGCCAGATCTTGGGTTTCTTGTGGTTTGGATCCCGTCGTAATGTAGTTCCACACCGCAACTGTCAGTTAAACCTGGTTGCGATTAATATTTTAGTGGATAACGCCGGTTACGTCTCGGTTAAGTCTGGTATTTGCCCCCATATGGCTCGTACTTTCGCATTTTTCGCATACTTGCTGGACAGATCCTGGGCTTTTTCTGGTTTGGATCACGTAGTAATGCGTTACCACACCGCAACAGTCAATTAAACCTGGTTGCGATTAATATTTTAGTGGATAACGCCGGTTACGTCTCGGTTAAGTCTGGTATTTGCCCCCATATGGCTCGTACTTTCGCATTTTTCGCATACTTGCTGGACAGATCCTGGGCTTTTTCTGGTTTGGATCACGTAGTAATGCGTTACCACACCGCAACAGTCAATTAAACCTGGTTGCGATTAATATTTTAGAGGATAACGCCGGTTATGACTGGGTTACGTCTGGTATTTGCATTTATCTTCCTCATACTTTCGCACTTTTGACATACTTGTTGGCCAGATCCTGGGCTTTTTCTGGTTTGGATCACGTACCAATGTGGTACCACATTGAAACAGCCAATTAAACCAGGTTCCGAGTAATATTTTGGAGGATAACGCCGGTTATGTCTGGGTTAGGTCTGGTATTTGCCATCATCTAGCACATACTTTCGCACTTCTCGCATACTTGAATGGTCAGATCCTGGCCTTTTTCTGGCTTGGCCCACGTAGTAATGTGGTACCACACTGAAACTGTCAATTAAACCTGGTTCCGATTGATATTTTAGAGTGTAACGCTGGTTATATCTGGGTTAGATCTGGTATTTGCAATCATCTGGCTCATACTGTCGCATTTTTCGCATACTTGTTGCCAGATCCTGGGATATTTCTGGTTTGGATCACGTATTAATGTGGTACCACAACGAAACATTCAATAAAAGCTGGTTCCGATTAATATTTTAGAGGATAACGCTGGTTATATCTGGGTTAGATCTGGTATTTGCAATCATCTGGCTCGTACTTTCGCATTTTACGCATACTTGTTGCCAGATCCTGGGATATTTCTGGTTTGGATCACGTATTAATGTGGTACCACAACGAAACATTCAATAAAAGCTGGTTCCGATTAATATTTTAGAGGATAACGCTGGTTATATCTGGGTTAGATCTGGTATTTGCAATCATCTGGCTCATACTGTCGCATTTTTCGCATACTTGTTGGCCAGATCCTGGGTTTCTTCTGGTTTGGATCCCGTAGAAATGTGGTTCCACACCGACACAGTCAATTAAACCTGGTTGCGATTAATATTTTGGAGGATAACGCCGGTTATGTCTCGGTTAGGACTGGGATTTGCCCTCATCTGGCTCGTACTTTCGCATTTTTCGCATACTTGAATGGTCAGATGCTTGCCTTTTTCTGGGTTGGACCACGTAGTAATGTGGTACGACACCGAAACAGTCAATTAAACCTGGTTGCGATTAATATTTTAGAGGATAACGCCAGGTATGTCTGGGTTGCGTCTGGTATTTGCAATCATCTTCCTCATACTTTCGCATTTTTCGCATACTTGTTGGCCAGATCCTGGGCTTTTCCTGGTTTGGATCACGTAGTAATGCGTTACCACACCGCAACGGTCAATTAAACCTGGTTGCTGTTAATATTTTAGAGGATGACGCCGGTTATGTCTCGGTTAGGTCTGGGATTTGCCCCTCATCTGGCCCGTACCTTTTTTTTTTTTTTTTTTTTTTTTGTCGTGGGGAAAATCTTCGAAAGACTCCCTCCCACCTCCTTGGGGAGAGGTGGGAGGGGTGTGTGGGATTCCCCGCGCCCGTACAACGACAGGCGCGGGACCTACCCACTAAAAACCCCACGGTGACCCTTCGGCACGCTTTGGGAGGATACCGGGAATCGCTCGAAGCATTCTTCCGGTATCCTCCCCGTGCCCGCGCTTTCGCGCCCATCCCCCGGGGGGACAATCGGTCCCCCCAGTAGACTCACTGCCTCATAGCGGCGGGACGGGGCCACTCCATCCCGCCGCTATCCGTCCCGGGGCCGCGTTTAGTGGCGGCTGCGAGCCCCAACTCGCAACCGCCCGCGACCCCGTTTCCACCCCTCGGCGGCCGGGCGTTCATGGCCGCACCAGACCGTCGAGGGTGCCTCCCCTTGCGTCGGACCGGTAGGGGGAGGCACTCCTACCCCCAACCGGTCCGACCCTGCGCCGCCTGGCGGGAGGAGGGTCCCCTCAGGACCCCCCTCCCAGCCTAGGTCATCCGCCACGCCGAGGCGGCCGCCCGCGACGCCTCGCGACCGGGCGACGACCTCGGGCCACCGCACGAGCGCGAGCTTCAGCGCGCCGCTGAATCTCGCGCTCCCTCCCCGCGGCCTCCTTCTGCAACATTACGTTCTCGCAGAAGGAGGCCACGGCCCTCCACTTCTCCTCGCTGCCGAGCATGGCGCGCACCACGCCCGGCAGCGAGACATCCCGCCCGACGACGCCGACCAGGACACGGCGCTCCCCCTCCCACGCGGGGCATACCTCCAGGGTATGATCCGCCGTGTCCTGCTCAGCGTCGCAGTGGCAGCAACGCGCCGTCGGCTCCTTCCCTATCCGGCACAGGTATCTTCCGAAGCTGCCATGCCCGGAAAATACCTGTGCCAGCCGGTAGGTGAGGCTGCCATGGCCTCTGTCCAGCCACTCCTTCAGGAGTGGCCGAACAGCCCCGACAGTCCGGTGCCCCGCGGTTGGCAGAGCCAGCCGCTCCTGCCACGCGAGCAACACGGACTGCCGGGCCTGGCGCTTCAAATCGCCCCAAGCAGGTTCCTGCCCGCCCGGGACCGCCCCCACCCCCGCGCGACGGTCGACGCGGTGCCGGTACATCACCGCGTGCGACCGCGCGAGCAGGTCCATGGGCGGCATCCCCGCTAGAACCGTCGCCGCCTCATGTGACATGGTCCGATACCCGCGGACGACCCTGAGCGCCATGCGCCTCTGCACCCGACGCAGCATAGTCATGCTGCGCCGGGAGGCAGCCAGGTCGTCCGCCCAGACGGGGGCCCCGTATAGGGCCACCGACTGGACCATTGCCACATAGAGGCGACGAACTCGGCCCGCCGGGCCCCCCAGGTTGGGCAGGATCCGGCCCAGAGCCGCAACCATCCTTTCCAACCGGGGGACCAGGCAGCGGAAATGCTTCTCGAAGCGCCAGTGGCTATCGAGGATCAGCCCCAGATACCTGATCTGGGGCTTCACCTCGATGTCAGCCCCACCCACCCGAATCAGAGGGGGTGGCGGATCCTGCCGAGGTGAATGAAACGCAATCACCTCGGTCTTATGGACCGCCACCGTCATCCCCATCCCCCTGATCCGGTCGACGACGCGTTGCGACCCCTCCTCCGCGCGACGCATGACCCTCCCCCAGTGCGCCCCGACGGCCAGCACCAGTGTGTCATCCGCATAACACACCGTGCTGACGCCGTCGGGGAGGCCGGCCCGCAACACCGAGTCGTACGCGATGTTCCACAGGAGTGGCCCGAGGACCGACCCCTGCGGAACACCGCAGTACACCTCCCTCCGCATATCACCATCCCGGCCCGGATACTCGATCCACCTGCCGCGGAGATAATCCCCGACGACCGCCCTGAGACAAGGGGGGACCCGATGATATTCGAGCCCCCTCCTTATCTCTTCCCAAGGGAGGGTGTTAAAGGCATTGGCAATATCCAAGGATATTGCCAATGCCACTCCTCCCCGGGAGACGGCCGCCTCCGAGAGGGCCCTCACACGACCTATCGCGTCGATAGTCGATCGGCCCCCCCGGAAACCGAACTGGCAGTCGGCCAGACCGGGATCACCCCGCGACAGGTGCTCGACGAGGCGGGCAGCAATCACACGCTCGAAGAGCTTGCCCACCTCGTCGAGGAGACAAATGGGCCGGTATGCGGAGGGAGACTCCGCGGGCCGACCCTCCTTCCGGAGGAGGACCATCCTCGCCACCTTCCAACTGGGGGGGAATCGCCCGTCCCTCAGGCAGCGGTCGAACAACCGCCTGAGGTCGGCCCCAAGGACGCCCTGGGTCAAGACCCAAACCCGGCCGGGCACACCATCCGGACCCGGGGCCGTGTTACGAACCCCGAGCCGTCTGATGGCCGCTGCCAGCTCCTCCTGCGTGACCCCCAGCTCGGCCGTCCACTCCACTGGGACAGCCGCCGCCGCCGGAGGACGCGGTCCCCTCTCCCCAATTGGGAAGAGTGTATTGACCACGTCCTATCTGGCCCGTACCTTCGCATTTTTCGCATACTTGCTGGCCAAATCCTGGGCATTTTCTGGTTTGGATCACGTAGTAGTGCGTTACCACACCGCAACAGTCAATTAAACCAGGTTGCTATTAATATTTTAGAGGAAAACGCCGGTTATGTCTGGGTTAGGTCTGGTATTTGCCATCATCTAGCACATACTTTCGCATCTTTCGCATACTTGTTGGCCAGGTCCTGGGTTTTTTTCTGGTTGGACCACGTAGTACTGTGGTACGGCACCGAAACAGTCAATTAAACCTGGTTGCGATTAATATTTTAGAGGATAACGCCAGGTATGACTGGGTTAGGTCTGGTTTTTGCAATCATCTTCCTCATACTTTCGCATTTTTGACATACTTGTTGGCCTGATCCTGGGCTTTTTCTGGTTTGGATCACGTAGTAATGTGGTACGACACCGAAACAGTCAATTAAACCTGGTTGCGATAATGATTTTAGAGGATACCGCCGGTTATGACTGGGTTACGTCTGGTATTTGCAATCATCTTCCTCATACTTTCGCATTTTTGACATACTTGTTGGCCAGATCCTGGGCTTTTTCTGACTTAGATCACGTAGCAATGTGGTACCACACTGAAACAGTCAATTAAACCTGGTTCCGAGTAATATTTTGGAGGATAACGCCGGTTATGTCTGGGTTAGGTCTGGTATTTGCCATCATCTAGCACATACTTTCGCATCTTTCGCATACTTGTTGGCCAGGCCCTGGGTTTTTTTCTGGTTGGGATCACGTATTAATGTGGTACCACACTGAAACAGTCAAGTAAACCTGGTTTCGAACAATATTTCAGAGGATAACACCGGTTAGGTCTGGGTTAGGTCTGGAATTTGCCATCATCTAGCTGATACTTTCGCATTTTGTGCACACTTGTTGGCCAGATCCTGGCATTTTTCAGGCTTGGACCACGTAGTAATGTGGTACCACACTGAAACAGTCAATTAAACCAGGTTCCGAGTAATATTTTGGAGGATAACGCCGGTTATGTCTGGGTTAGGTCTGGGGTTTGCCCTCATCTGGCTCGTACCTTCGCATTTTTGGCATACTTTTTGGCAAGATCCTGGGCTTTTTCTGGTTTGGACCACGTAGTAATGCGGTACCACACCGAAACAGTCAATTAAACCTGGTTGCGATCAATAGTTGAGAGGATAATGCCGGTTATGTCTTGGTTAGCACTGGGATTTGCCCTCATCTGGCTCGTACTTTCGCATTTTCCGCATACTTGATGGCCAGATCCTGGCCTTTTTCTGGTTTGGAACACGTTGTAATGCGGTACCACACCGAAACAGCAAATTAAACCTGGTTGCGATTAATATTTAAGAGGATAACGCCGGTTATGTCTGTGTTAGGTCTGGGGTTTGCCCTCATCAGGTTCGTACCTTCGCATTTTTCGCATACTTGTTGGCCAGGTCCTGGCTTTTTTGTGGTTTGGATCACGCAGTAATGCGGTACCACACCGAAGCAGTCAATTAAACCTGGTTGCGATTAATATTTAAGAGGATAACGCCAGTTATGTCTCGGTTAGGTCTGGGATTTGCCCTCAACTTGCTCGTACTTTCGCATTTTTCGCATTCTTGTTGGCCAGATACAGGGCTCTTTCTGGCTTGTATCACATAGTAATGCGGTACCACACCGAAACAGTCAATTAAACCAGGTTGCGATTAATATTTTAGAGGATAACGCCGGTTATGTCTCGGTTAGGTCTGGGATACGCCCGCATCTGGCTCGTTCTTTCGCATTTTTCGCACACTTGATGGCCAGATCCTGGCCTCTTTCTGGTTTGGATCCCGCACTAATGTGGTTCCACACCGAAACAGTCAATTAAACCTGGTTGCGATTAATATTTTAGAGGATAACGCCGGTTATGTCTTGGTTAGGTCTGGTATTTGCCCGCATCTGGCTCGTACTTTCGCATTTTTCGCATACTTGTTCGCCAGATCCTGGCCTTTTTCTGGTTTGGATCACGTAGTAATGTGGTTCCACACCGAAACAGTCAATTAAACCTGGTTGCGATTAATATTTTAGAGGATAAAGCCGGTTATGTCTTGGTTAGCTCTGGGATTTGCCCTCATCTGGCTCGTACTTTCGCATTTTTCGCATACTTGTTCGCCAGATACAGGGCTTTTTCTGGCTTGTATCACGTAGTAATGCGGTACCACACCGAAACAGTCAATTGAACCTGGTTGCGATTAATAATTTAGAGGATAACGCCGGTTATGTCTTGGTTAGGTCTGGTATTTGCCCGCATCTGGCTCGTACTTTCGCATTTTTCGCATACTTGTTCGCCAGATCCTGGCCTTTTTCTGGTTTGGATCACGTAGTAATGTGGTACCACACCGAAACAGCCAATTAAACCTGGTTGCGATTAATATTTAAGAGGATAACGCCGGTTATGTCTTGGTTAGCTCTGGGATTTGCCCTCATCTGGCTCGTACTTTCGCATTTTTCGCATACTTGTTCGCCAGATCCTGGGCATTCTCTGACTTTGACCACGTAGTAACGTGGTACCACACTGAAACAGTCAATAGAAGCTTTTTCCGATTAGTATTTTAGAGGAAGTCACTGGTTATGTCTGGGATAGTTCTGGTGTTTGCAATCATCTGGCTCATACTTTCGCCTTTTTCGCATACTTGTTGGCCAGATCCTTGCATCTTTCTGGTATGGATACCGCACCAATGTGGTTCCACACCGAAACAGTCAATTAAACCTGGTTTGCGATTAATATTTTCGAGGATAACGCTGGTTATGTCTCGGTTAGGTCTGGGATTTGCCCTCATCTGGCTTGTACTTTCGCATTTTCCGCATACTTGTTGGCCAGATACAGGGCTTTTTCTGGCTTGTATCACGTAGTAATGCGGTACCACACCGAAACAGTCAATTGAACCTGGTTGCGATTAATAATTTAGAGGATAACGCCGGTTATGTCTCGGTTAGGTCTGGGATTTAACCGCATCTGGCTCGTACTATCGCATTTTCCGCATACTTGTTGGCCAGAAACAGGGCTTTTTCTGGCTTGTATCACGTAGTAATGAATGCGGTACCACACCGAAACAGTCAATTAAACCACGTTGCGATTAATATTTAAGAGGATAACGCCGGTTATGGCTGGGTTAGGTCTGGGGTTTGCCCTCATCTGGCTCGTACCTTCGCATTTTTGGCATACTTTTTGGCAAGATCCTGGGCTTTTTCTGGTTTGGACCACGAAGTAATGCGGTACCACACCGAAACAGTCAATTAAACCTGGTTGCGATTAATAGTTGAGAGGATAATGCCGGTTATGTCTCGGTTAGGTCTGGGATTTGCCCGCATCTGGCTCGTACTTTCGCATTTTCCGCATACTTGTTGGCCAGATACAGGGCTTTTTCTGGCTTGTATCACGTAGTAATGGGGTACCACACCGAAACAGTCAATTAAACCAGGTTGCGATTAATATTTAAGAGGATAACGCCGGTTATGGCTGGGTTAGGTCTGGGGTTTGCCCTCATTTGGCTCGTACCTTCGCATTCATGGCATACTTTTTGGCAAGATCCTGGGCTTTTTCTGGTTTGGACCACGAAGTAATGCGGTACCACACCGAAACAGTCAATTAAACCTGGTTGCGATTAATAGTTGAGAGGATAATGCCGGTTATGTCTTGGTTAGCACTGGGATTTGCCCTCATGTGGCTCGTACTTTCGCGTTTTTCGCATACTTGTTCGCCAGATCCTGGCCTTTTTCTGGTTTGGATCACGTAGTAATGTGGTACCACACCGAAACAGCCAATTAAACCTGGTTGCGATTAATATTTAAGAGTATAACGCCGGTTATGTCTTGGTTAGCACTGGGATTTGCCCGCATCTGGCTCGTACTTTCGCATTTTTCGCATACTTGTTCGCCAGATCCTGGCCTTTTTCTGGTTTGGATCACGTAGTAATGTGGTACCACACCGAAACAGACAATTAAACCTGGTTGCGATTAATATTTAAGAGGATAACGCCGGTCATGTCTTGGTTAGCTCTGGGATTTGCCCTCAGCTGGCTCGTACTTTCGCATTTTTCGCATACTTGTTCGCCAGATCCTGGGCATTTTCTGACTTGGACCACGTAGTAACGTGGTACCACACTGAAACAGTCAATAAAAGCTTTTTCCGATTAGTATTTTAGAGGAAGTCACTGGTTATGTCTGGGATAGATCTGGTATTCGCAATCAGCTGGCTCATACTTTCGCGTTTTTCGCATACTTGTTGGCCAGATCCTTGCATCTTTCTGGTATGGATACCGCACTAATGTGGATCCACACCGAAACAGTCAATTAAACCTGGTTGCGATTAATATTTTCGATGATAACGCCGGTTATGTCTCGGTTAGGTCTGGGATTTGCCCTCATCTGGCTTGTACTTCCGCATTTTCCGCATACCTGTTGGCCAGATACAGGGCTTTTTCTGGCTTGTGTCACGTAGTAATGCGGTACCACACCGAAACAGTCAATTACACCAGGTTGCGATTAATATTTTAGAGGATAACGCCGGTTATGTCTCGGTTAGTTCTGGGGTTTGCCCTCATCAGGTTCGTACCTTCGCATTTTTCGCATACTTGTTGGCCAGGTCCTGGCTTTTTTCTGGTTTGGACCACGCAGTAATGCGGTATCACACCGAAACAGTCAATTAAACCTGGTTGCGATTAATATTTAAGAGGATAACGCCGGTTATGTCTCGGTTAGGTCTGGGGTTTGCCCTCATCAGGTTCGTACCTTCGCATTTTTCGCATACTTGTTGGCTAGGTCCTGGCTTTTTTCTGGTTTGGACCACGCAGTAATGCGGTGTCACACCGAAACAGTCAATTAAACCTGGTTGCGATTAATATTTAAGAGGATAACGCCAGTTATGTCTCGGTTAGGACTGGGATTTGCCCTCATCTGGCTCGCACTTTCGCATTTTCCGCATACTTGTTGGCCAGATACAGGGCCCTTTCTGGCTTGTATCACATAGTAATGCGGTACCACACCGAAACAGTCAATTAAACCAGGTTGCGATTAATATTTTAGAGGATAACGCCGGTTATGTCTCGGTTAGGTCTGGGATACGCCCGCATCCGGCTCGTACTTATGCATTTTTCGCATACTTGATGGCCAGATCCTGGCCTCTTTCTGGTTTCGATCACGCAGTAATGCGGTACCACACCGAAACAGTCAATTAAACCTGGTTGCGATTAATATTCAAGAGGATAACGCCGGTTATGTCTCGGTTAGGTCTGGGGTTTGCCCTCATCTGGCTCGTACCTTCGCATTTTTGGCATACTTTTTGGCAAGATCCTGGGCTTTTTCTGGTTTGGACCACGTAGTAATGCGGTACCACACCGAAACAGTCAATTAAACCTGGTTGCGATTAATAGTTGAGAGGATAATGCCGGTTATGTCTTGGTTAGCACTGGGATTTGCCCTCATGTGGCTCGTACTTTCGCGTTTTTCGCATACTTGTTCGCCAGATCCTGGCCTTTTTCTGGTTTGGATCACGTAGTAATGTGGTACCACACCGAAACAGCCAATTATACCTGGTTGCGATTAATATTTAAGAGTATAACGCCGGTTATGTCTTGGTTAGCACTGGGATTTGCCCTCATCTGGCTCGTACTTTCGCGTTTTTCGCATACTTGTTGGCCAGATCCTGGCCTCTTTCTGGTATGGATCCCGCACTAATATGGTTCCACACCGAAACACTCAATTAAACCTGGTTGCGATTAATATTTTCGAGGATAACGCCGGTTATGTCTCGGTTAGGTCTGGGATTTGCCCTCATCTGGCTTGTACTTTCGCATTTTCCGCATACTTGTTGGCCAGATACAGGGCTTTTTCTGGCTTGTATCACGTAGTAATGCGGTACCACACCGAAACAGTCAATTAAACCAGGTTGCGATTAATATTTTAGAGGATAACGCCGGTTATGTCTGTGTTAGGTCTGGGGTTTGCCCTCATCAGGTTCGTACCTTCGCATTTTTCGCATACTTGTTGGCCAGGTCCTGGCTTTTTTCTGGTTTGGACCACGTAGTAATGTGGTACCACACTGAAACTGTCAATAAAAGCTAGTTCCGATTAGTATTTTAGAGGAAGACTCTGGTTATGTCTGGGTTAGTTCTGGTATTTGCAATCATCTCGCTCATACTTTCGCGTTTTTCGCATACTTGTTGGCCAGATCCTCGCCTTTTTCAGGTTTGGATCACGCAGTAATGCGGTACCACACCGAAGCAGTCAATTATACCTGGTTGCGATTAATATTTAAGAGGATAACGCTAGTTATGTCTCGGTTAGGTCTGGGATTTGCCCTCATCTGGCTCGTACTTTCGCATTTTCCGCATACTTGATGGCCAGATCCTGGCCTTTTTCTGGTTTGGAACACGTAGTAATGCGGTACCAAACCGAAACAGCCAATTAAACCTGGTTGTATTAATATTTAAGAGGATAACGCCGGTTATGTCTGTGTTAGGTCTGGGGTTTGCCCTCATCAGGTTCGTACCTTCGCATTTTTCGCATACTTGTTGGCCAGGTCCTGGCTTTTTTGTGGTTTGGATCACGCAGTAATGCGGTACCACACCGAAGCAGTCAATTAAACCTGGTTGCGATTAATATTTAAGAGGATAACGCCAGTTATGTCTCGGTTAGGTCTGGGATTTGCCCTCAACTTGCTCGTACTTTCGCGTTCTTCGCATACTTGTTGGCCAGATCCTGGCCTCTTTCTGGATTGGACTACGTAGTAATGTGGTACCACACTGAAACAGTCAATTAAGCCTGGTTGCGATTAATATTTTAGAGGATAACGCTGGTTATGTCTCGGTCAGGTCTGGTATTTGCCATCATCTAGCACATACTTTCGCATCTTACGCATACTTGTTGGCCAGGTCCTGGGTTTTTTTCTGGTTGGGATCACGTATTAATGTGGTACAACACTGAAACAGTCAAGTAAACCTGGTTTCGACCAATATTTCAGAGGATAACACCGGTTAGGTCTGGGTTAGGTCTGGTATTTGCAATCATCTGGCTCATACTTTCTCATTTTTCGCATACTTGTTGGCCAGATCCTGGGCTTTTTCTGGTTTGGATCACGTAGTAATGCGGTACCACACCGCAACAGTCAATTACACCTGGTTGCGATTAATATTTTAGAGGATACCGCCGGTTATGACTGGGTTACGTCTGGTATTTGCAATTATCTTCCTCATACTTTCGCACTTTTGACATACTTGCTGGCCAGATCCTGGGCTTTTTCTGGTTTAGATCACGTACCAATGTGGTACCACACTGAAACAGTCAATTAAACCAGGTTCCGAGTAATATTTTGGAAGATAACGCCGGTTATGTCTGGGTTAGGTCTGGTATTTGCAATCATCTAGCACATACTTTCGCACTTTTCGCATACTTGTTGGCCAGATGCTGGGCTTTTTCTGGTTTGGATCACGTAGTAATGCGGTACCACACCGGAACGGTCAATTAAACCTGGTTGCGATTAATATTTTACAAGATAGCGACGGTTATGTCTCGGTTAGGACTGGGATTTGCCCTCATCTGGCTCGTACTTTCGCATTTTTCGCATACTTCAATGGTCATATCCTTGCCTTTTTCTGGGTTGGACCACGTAGTAATGTGGTACGACACCGAAACAGTCAATTAAACCTGGTTGCGATTAATATTTTAGAGGATAACGCCAGGTATGTCTGGGTTACGTCTGGTATTTGCAATCATCTTCCTCATACTTTCGCATTTTGCGCATACTTGTTGGCCAGATCCTGGGCTTTTCCTGGTTTGGATCACGTAGTAATGCGTTACCACACCGCAACAGTCAATTAAACCTGGTTGCTATTAATATTTTAGAGGATAACGCCGGTTATGTCTCGGTTAGGTCTGGGGGTTTGCCCCTCATCTGGCTCGTACCTTCGCATTTTTCGCATACTTGTTGGCCAGATCCTGGGCTTTTTCTGGTTTGGATCACGTAGTAATGCGGTACCACACCGAAACAGTCAATTAAACCTGGTTGCGATTAATATTTTAGAGGATAACGCCGGTTATGACTGGGTTACGTCTGGTATTTGCAATTATCTCCCTCATACTATCGCATTTTTCGCATACTTGTTGGCCATATCCTGGGCATTTTCTGGTTTGGATCACGTAGTAATGTGGTACCACACCGAAACTGTCAATTAAACCTGGTTGCGATTAATATTTTAGAGGATAACGCCGGTTATGTCTCGGTTAGGTCTAGGATTTGCCCCTCATCTGGCACATACTTTCGCACTTTTCGCATACTTGTTGGCCAGATCCTGGGCTTTTTCTGGTTTGGATCACGTAGTAATGCGGTACCACACCGAAACAGTCAATTAAACCTGGTTGCGATTAATATTTTAGAGGATAACGCCGGTTATGACTGGGTTACGTCTGGTATTTGCAATTATCTCCCTCATACTATCGCATTTTTCGCATACTTGTTGGCCATATCCTGGGCTTTTTCTGGTTTGGATCACGTAGTAATGTGGTACCACACCGCAACAGTCAATTAAACCTGGTTGCTATTAATATTTTAGAGGATAACGCCGGTTATGTCTCGGTTAGGTCTGGGATTTGCCCCTCATCTGGCTCGTACTTTCGCATTTTTCGCATACTTGTTCGCCAGATCCTGGGCAGTTTCTGACTTGGACCACGTAGTAACGTGGTACCACACTGAAACAGTCAATAAAAGCTTTTTCCGATTAGTATTTTAGAGGAAGTCACTGGTTATGTCTGGGATAGTTCTGGTATTTGCAATCATCTGGCTCATACTTTCGCGTTTTTCGCATACTTGTTGGCCAGATCCTGGCCTCTTTCTGGTATGGATCCCGCACTAATGTGGTTCCACACCGAAACAGTCTATTAAACCTGGTTGCGATTAATATTTAAGAGGCTAACGCCAGTTATGTCTCGGTTAGGTCTGGGATTTGCAACCATCTGGCTCGTACTTTCGCATTTTTCGCATACTTGTTGGCCAGATACAGGGCTCTTTCTGGCTTGTATCACATAGTAATGCGGTACCACACCGAAACAGTCAATTAAACCAGGCTGCGATTAATATTTTAGAGGATAACGCCGGGTATGGCTCGGTTAGGTCCGGGATACGCCCGCATCCGGCTCGTACTTTCGCATTTTTCGCATACTTGATGGCCAGATCCTGGCCTCTTTCTGGTTTGGATCACGTAGTAATGCGGTACCACACCGAAGCAGTCAATTAAACCTGGTTGCGATTAATATTTAAGAGGATAACGCCAGTTATGTCTCGGTTAGGTCTGGGATTTGCCCTCATCTTGCTCGTACTTTCGCATTTTTCGCATTCTTGTTGGCCAGATACAGGGCTCTTTCTGGCTTGTATCACATAGTAATGCGGTACCACACCGAAACAGTCAATTAAACCAGGTTGCGATTAATATTTTAGAGGATAACGCCGGTTATGTCTCGGTTAGGTCTGGGATACGCCCGCATCTGGCTCGTACTTTCGCATTTTTCGCATACTTGATGGCCAGATCCTGGCCTCTTTCTGGTTTGGATCCCGCACTAATGTGGTTCCACACCGAAACAGTCAATTAAACCTGGTTGCGATTAATATTTTAGAGGATAACGCCGGTTATGTCTGGGTTAGGTCTGGTATTTGCCCTCATCTGGCTCGTGCTTTGGCACTTTTCGCATACTTGTTGGCCAGATCCTCGCCATTTTCTAGTTTGGATCACGCAGTAATGCGGTACCACACCGAAACAGTCAATTAAACCTGGTTGCGATTAATATTTAAGAGGATAACGCCGGTTATGTCTCGGTTAGGTCTGGGGTTTGCCCTCATCTGGCTCGTACCTTCGCATTTTTGGCATACTTTTTGGCAAGATCCTGGGCTTTTTCTGGTTTGGACCACGCAGTAATGCGGTACCACACCGAAACAGTCAATTAAACCTGGTTGCGATTAATAGTTGAGAGGATAATGCCGGTTATGGCTTGGTTAGCACTGGGATTTGCCCTCATCTGGCTCGTACTTTCGCATTTTTCGCATACCTGTTCGCCAGATCCTGGCCTTTTTCTGGTTTGGATCACGTAGTAATGTGGTACCACACCGAAACAGCCAATTAAACCTGGTTGGGATTAATATTTAAGAGGATAACGCCGGTTATGTCTTGGTTAGCTCTGGGATTTGCCCTCATCTGGCTCGTACTTTCGCATTTTTCGCATACTTGTTCGCCAGATCCTGGGCATTTTCTGACTTTGACCACGTAGTAACGTGGTACCACACTGAAACAGTCAATAAAAGCTTTTTCCGATTAGTATTTTAGAGGAAGTCACTGGTTATGTCTGGGATAGTTCTGGTATTTGCAATCATCTGGCTCATACTTTCGCGTTTTTCGCATACTTGTTGGCCTGATCCTTCCATCTTTCTGGTATGGATACCGCACCAATGTGGTTCCACACCGAAACAGTCAATTAAACCTGGTTTGCGATTAATATTTTCGAGGATAACGCCGGTTATGTCTCGGTTAGGTCTGTGATTTGCCCTCATCTGGCTTGTACTTTCGCATTTTCCGCATACTTGTTGGCCAGATACAGGGCTTTTTCTGGCTTGTATCACGTAGTAATGCGGTACCACACCGGAACAGTCAATTGAACCTGGTTGCGATTAATAGTTGAGAGGATAATGCCGGTTATGTCTCGGTTAGGTCTGGGATTTGCCCGCATCTGGCTCGTACTTTCGCATTTTTCGCATACTTGTTCGCCAGATCCTGGCCTTTTTCTGGTTTGGATCACGTAGTAATGTGGTACCACACCGAAACAGTCAATAAAAGCTTGTTCCGAGTTGTATTTTAGAGGATAACGCTGGTTATGACTGGGTTAGTCATGGTATTTGCAATCATCTGGCTCATACTTTCGCGTTTTTCGCATACTTGTTGGCCAGATCCTGGCCTCTTTCTGGTTTGGACCACGTAGTAATGTGGTACCACACTGAAACAGTCAATTAAGCCTGGTTCCGATTAATATTTTAGAGGATAACGCTGGTTATGTCTCGGTCAGGTCTGGTAATTGCGCTCATCTGGCTCGTAGTTTCGCATTTTTCGCATACTTGTTGGCCAGATCCTGGGCTTTTTCTGATTTGGACCACGTAGTAATGCGGTACCACACCGAAACAGTCAAGTGAACCTGGTTGCGATTAATAGTTGAGAGGATAATGCCGGTTATGTCTCGGTTAGGTCTGGGATTTGCCCGCATCTGGCTCGTACTTTCGCATTTTTCGCATACTTGTTCGCCAGATCCTGGCCTTTTTCTGGTTTGGATCACGTAGTAATGTGGTACCACACCGAAACAGTCAATAAAATCTTGTTCCGAGTTGTATTTTAGAGGATAACGCTGGTTATGACTGGGTTAGTCATGGTATTTGCAATCATCTGGCTCATACTTTCGCGTTTTTCGCATACTTGTTGGCCAGATCCTGGCCACTTTCTGGTTTGGATCCCGCACTAATGTGGGTCCGCACCGAAACAGTCAATTAAACCTGGTTGCGATTAATATTTTAGAGGATAACGCCGGTTATGTGTGGGTTAGCTCTGGTATTTGCCCTGATCTGGCTCGTACTTTCGCATTTTTCGCATACTTGTTCGCCAGATCCTGAGCATTTTCTGGCTTGCATCACTTAGTAATGCGGTATCACATCGAAACGGTCAATTAAACCTGGTTGCGATTAATATTTTCGAGGATAACGCCGGTTATGTCTCGGTTAGGTCTGGGATTTGCCCTCATCTGGCTCGTACTTTCGCATTTTTCGCATACTTGTAGGTCAGATCCTGGCCTTTTTCTGGTTTGGATCACGTAGTAATGCGGTACCACACCGAAACAGACAATTAAACCTGGTTGCGGTTAATATTTTAAAGGATAACGCCGGTGTTGCCTGGGTTGGTCATGGTATTTGCAATCATCTTGCTCGTACTTTCGCATTTTTCGCATACTTGTTGGCGAGATCCTGGCCTTTTTCTGGTTTGGATCACGTAGTAATGCTGTACCACACCGAAGCAGTCAATTAAACCTGGTTGCGATTAATATTTTAGAGGATAACGCCGGTTATGTCTGTGTTAGGTCTGGGGTTTGCCCTCATCAGGTTCGTACCTTCGCATTTTTCGCATACTTGTTGGCCAGGTCCTGGCTTTTTTCTGGTTTGGACCACGTAGTAATGTGGTACCACACTGAAACAGTCAATAAAAGCTAGTTCCGATTAGTATTTTAGAGGAAGACTCTGGTTATGTCTGGGTTAGTTCTGGTATTTGCAATCATCTGGCTCATACTTTCGCGTTTTTCGCATACTTGTTGGCCAGATCCTCGCCTTTTTCAGGTTTGGATCACGCAGTAATGCGGTACCACACCGAAGCTGTCAATTAAACCTGGTTGCGATTAATATTTAAGAGGATAACGCCAGTTATGTCTCGGTTAGGTCTGGGATTTGCCCTCATCTGGCTCGTACTTTCGCATTTTCCGCATACTTGATGGCCAGATCCTGGCCTTTTTCTGGTTTGGAACACGTAGTAATGCGGTACCACACCGAAACAGCCAATTAAACCTGGTTGTATTAATATTTAAGAGGATAACGCCGGTTATGTCTGTGTTAGGTCTGGGGTTTGCCCTCATCAGGTTCGTACCTTCGCATTTTCCGCATACTTGATGGCCAGATCCTTGCCTTTTTCTGGGTTGGACCACGTAGTAATGTGGTACGACACCGAAACAGTCAATTAAACCTGGTTGCGATTAATATTTTAGAGGATAACGCCAGGTATGTCTGGGTTACGTCTGGTATTTGCAATCATCTTCCTCATACTTTCGCATTTTTCGCATACTTGTTGGCCAGATCCTGGGCTTTTCCTGGTTTGGATCACGTAGTAATGCGTTACCACACCGCAACAGTCAATTAAACCTGGTTGCTATTAATATTCTAGAGGATAACGCCGGTTATGTCTCGGTTAGGTCTGGGGGTTTGCCCCTCATCTGGCTCGTACCTTCGCATTTTTCGCATACTTGTTGGCCAGATCCTGGGCTTTTTCTGGTTTGGATCACGTAGTAATGCGGTACCACACCGAAACAGTCAATTAAACCTGGTTGCGATTAATATTTTAGAGGATAACGCCGGTTATGACTGGGTTACGTCTGGTATTTGCAATTATCTCCCTCATACTATCGCATTTTTCGCATACTTGTTGGCCATATCCTGGGCTTTTTCTGGTTTGGATCACGTAGTAATGTGGTACCACACCGAAACTGTCAATTAAACCTGGTTGCGATTAATATTTCAGAGGATAACGCCGGTTATGTCTCGGTTAGGTCTAGGATTTGCCCCTCATCTGGCTCGTACCTTCGCATTTTTCGCATACTTGTTGGCCAGATCCTGGGCTTTTTCTGGTTTGGATCACGTAGTAATGCGGTACCACACCGAAACAGTCAATTAAACCTGGTTGCGATTAATATTTTAGAGGATAACGCCGGTTATGACTGGGTTACGTCTGGTATTTGCAATTATCTCCCTCATACTATCGCATTTTTCGCATACTTGTTGGCCATATCCTGGGCTTTTTCTGGTTTGGATCACGTAGTAATGTGGTACCACACCGCAACAGTCAATTAAACCTGGTTGCTATTAATATTTTAGAGGATAACGCCGGTTATGTCTCGGTTAGGTCTGGGATTTGCCCCTCATCTGGCTCGTACTTTCGCATTTTTCGCATACTTGTTCGCCAGATCCTGGGCAGTTTCTGACTTGGACCACGTAGTAACGTGGTACCACACTGAAACAGTCAATAAAAGCTTTTTCCGATTAGTATTTTAGAGGAAGTCACTGGTTATGTCTGGGATAGTTCTGGTATTTGCAATCATCTGGCTCATACTTTCGCGTTTTTCGCATACTTGTTGGCCAGATCCTGGCCTCCTTCTGGTATGGATCCCGCACTAATGTGGTTCCACACCGAAACAGTCAATTAAACCTGGTTGCGATTAATATTTAAGAGGCTAACGCCAGTTATGTCTCGGTTAGGTCTGGGATTTGCAACCATCTGGCTCGTACTTTCGCATTTTTCGCATACTTGTTGGCCAGATACAGGGCACTTTCTGGCTTGTATCACATAGTAATGCGGTACCACACCGAAACAGTCAATTAAACCAGGCTGCGATTAATATTTTAGAGGGTAACGCCGGTTATGTCTCGGTTAGGTCCGGGATACGCCCGCATCCGGCTCGTACTTTCGCATTTTTCGCATACTTGATGGCCAGATCCTGGCCTCTTTCTGGTTTGGATCACGTAGTAATGCGGTACCACACCGAAGCAGTCAATTAAACCTGGTTGCGATTAATATTTAAGAGGATAACGCCAGTTATGTCTCGGTTAGGTCTGGGATTTGCCCTCATCTTGCTCGTACTTTCGCATTTTTCGCATACTTGTTGGCCAGATACAGGGCTCTTTCTGGCTTGTATCACATAGTAATGCGGTACCACACCGAAACAGTCAATTAAACCAGGTTGCGATTAATATTTTAGAGGATAACGCCGCTTATGTCTCGGTTAGGTCTGGGATACGCCCGCATCTGGCTCGTACTTTCGCATTTTTCGCATACTTGATGGCCAGATCCTGGCCTCTTTCTGGTTTGGATCCCGCACTAATGTGGTTCCACACCGAAACAGTCAATTAAACCTGGTTGCGATTAATATTTTAGAGGATAACGCCGGTTATGTCTGGATTAGGTCTGGTATTTGCCCTCATCTGGCTCGTGCTTTGGCACTTTTCGCATACTTGTTGGCCAGATCCTCGCCATTTTCTAGTTGGGATCACGCAGTAATGCGGTACCACACCGAAACAGTCAATTAAACCTGGTTGCGATTAATATTTAAGAGGATAACGCCGGTTATGTCTCGGTTAGGTCTGGGGTTTGCCCTCATCTGGCTCGTACCTTCGCATTTTTGGCATACTTTTTGGCAAGATCCTGGGCTTTTTCTGGTTTGGACCACGCAGTAATGCAGTACCACACCGAAACAGTCAATTAAACCTGGTTGCGATTAATAGTTGAGAGGATAATGCCGGTTATGTCTTGGTTAGCACTGGGATTTGCCCTCATCTGGCTCGTACTTTCGCATTTTTCGCATACTTGTTCGCCAGATCCTGGCCTTTTTCTGGTTTGGATCACGTAGTAATGCGGTACCACACCGAAACAGCCAGTTAAACCTGGTTGCGATTAATATTTAAGAGGATAACGCCGGTTATGGCGTGGTTAGCACTGGGATTTGCCCTCATCTGGCTCGTACTATCGCATTTTTCGCATACTTGTTCGCCAGATCCTGGGCATTTTCTGAGTTTGACCACGTAGTAATGTGGTACCACTCTGAAACAGTCAATAAAAGCTTTTTCCGATTAGTATTTTAGAGGAAGTCACTGGTTATGTCTGGGAGAGTTCTGGTATTTGCAATCATCTGGCTCATACTTTCGCGTTTTTCGCATACTTGTTGGCCAGATCCTGGCCTCTTTCTGGTTTGGATCACGTAGTAATGTGGTACCACACCGAAGCAGCCAATTAAACCTGGTTGCGATTAATATTTAAGAGGATAACGCCGGTTATGTCTTGGTTAGCTCTGGGATTTGCCCTCATCTGGCTCGTACTTTCGCATTTTTCGCATACTTGTTCGCCAGATCCTGGGCATTTTCTGACTTTGACCACGTAGTAACGTGGTACCACACTGAAACAGTCAATAAAGCTTCTTCCGATTAGTATTTTAGAGGCAGTCACTGGTTATGTCCGGGATAGTTCTGGTATTTGCAATCATCTGGCTCATACTTTCGCGTTTTTCGCATACTTGTTGGCCAGATCCTTGCATCTTTCTGGTATGGATACCGCACCAATGTGGTTCCACACCGAAACAGTCAATTAAACCTGGTTTGCGATTAATATTTTCGAGGATAACGCCGGTTATGTCTCGGTTAGGTCTGTGATTTGCCCTCATCTGGCTTGTACTTTCGCATTTTCCGCATACTTGTTGGCCAGATACAGGGCTTTTTCTGGCTTGTATCACGTAGTAATGCGGTACGACACCGGAACAGTCAATTACACCTGGTTGCGATTAATAGTTGAGAGGATAATGCCGGTTATGTCTCGGTTAGGTCTGGGATTTGCCCGCATCTGGCTCGTACTTTCGCATTTTTCGCATACTTGTTCGCCAGATCCTGGCCTTTTTCTGGTTTGGATCACGTAGTAATGTGGTACCACACCGAAACAGTCAATAAAAGCTTGTTCCGAGTTGTATTTTAGAGGATAACGCTGGTTATGACTGGGTTAGTCATGGTAATTGCCCTCATCTGGCTCGTAGTTTCGCATTTTTCGCATACTTGTTGGCCAGATCCTGGGCTTTTTCTGATTTGGACCACGTAGTAATGCGGTACCACACCGAAACAGTCAAGTGAACCTGGTTGCGATTAATAGTTGAGAGGATAATGCCGGTTATGTCTCGGTTAGGTCTGGGATTTGCCCGCATCTGGCTCGTACTTTCGCATTTTTCGCATACTTGTTCGCCAGATACTGGCCTTTTTCTGGTTTGGATCACGTAGTAATGTGGTACCACACCGAAACAGTCAATTAAACCTGGTTGCAGTTAATATTTTAAAGGATAACGCCGGTGTTGCCTGGGTTGGTCATGGTATTTGCAATCATCTTGCTCGTACTTTCGCATTTTTCGCATACTTGTTGGCGAGATCCTGGCCTTTTTCTGGTTTGGATCACGTAGTAATGCTGTACCACACCGAAGCAGTCAATTAAACCTGGTTGCGATTAATATTTTAGAGGATAACGCCGGTTATGTGTGGGTTAGTTCTGGTATTTGCCCTGATCTGGCTCGTACTTTCGCATTTTTCGCATACTTGTTCGTCAGATCCTGAGCATTTTCTGGCTTGCATCACTTAGTAGTGCGGTATCACATCGAAACGGTCAATTAAACCTGGTTGCGATTAATATTTTCGAGGATAACGCCGGTTATGTCTCGGTTAGGTCTGGGATCTGCCCTCATCTGGCTCGTACTTTCGCATTTTTCGCATACTTGTAGGTCAGATCCTGGCCTTTTTCTGGTTTGGATCACGTAGTAATGCGGTACCACACCGAAACAGACAATTAAACCTGGTTGCGATTAATATTTAAGAGGATAACGCCAGTTATGTCTCGGTTAGGTATGGGATTTGCCCTCATCTGGCTCGTACTTTCGCATTTTCCGCATACTCGATGGCCAGATCCTGGCCTTTTTCTGGTTTGGAACACGTAGTAATGCGGTACCACACCGAAACAGCCAATTAAACCTGGTTGTATTAATATTTAAGAGGATAACGCCGGTTATGTCTGTGTTGGGTCTGGGGTTTGCCCTCATCAGGTTCGTACCTTCGCATTTTTCGCATACTTGTTGGCCAGGTCCTGGCTTTTTTGTGGTTTGGATCACGCAGTAATGCGGTACCACACCGAAGCAGTCAATTAAACCTGGCTGCGATTAATATTTAAGAGGATAACGCCAGTTATGTCTCGGTTAGGTCTGGGATTTGCCCTCAACTTGCTCGTACTTTCGCGTTCTTCCCATACTTGTTGGCCAGATCCTGGCCTCTGTTTGGATTGGACTACGTAGTAATGTGGTACCACACTGAAACAGTCAATTAAGCCTGGTTGCGATTAATATTTTAGAGGATAACGCTGGTTATGTCTCGGTCAGGTCTGGTATCTGCCATCATCTAGCACATACTTTCGCATCTTACGCATACTTGTTGGCCAGGTCCTGGGTTTTTTTCTGGTTGGGATCACGTATTAATGTGGTACAACACTGAAACAGTCAAGTAAACCTGGTTTCGACCAATATTTCAGAGGATAACACCGGTTAGGTCTGGGTTAGGTCTGGTATTTGCAATCATCTGGCTCATACTTTCGCATTTTTCGCATACTTGTTGGCCAGATCCTGGGCTTTTTCTGGTTTGGATCACGTATTAATGCGGTACCACACCGCAACAGTCAATTAAACCTGGTTGCGATTAATATTTTAGAGGATACCGCCGGTTATGACTGGGTTACGTCTGGTATTTGCAATTATCTTCCTCATACTTTCGCACTTTTGACATACTTGCTGGCCAGATCCTGGGCTTTTTCTGGTTTGGATCACGTACCAATGTGATACCACACTGAAACAGTCAATTAAACCAGGTTCCGAGTAATATTTTGGAAGATAACGCCGGTTATGTCTGGGTTAGGTCTGGTATTTGCAATCATCTAGCACATACTTTCGCACTTTTCGCATACTTGTTGGCCAGATGCTGGGCTTTTTCTGGTTTGGATCACGTAGTAATGCGGTACCACACCGGAACGGTCGATTAAACCTGGTTGCGATTAATATTTTACAAGATAGCGACGGTTATGTCCCGGTTAGGACTGGGATTTGCCCTCATCTGGCTCGTACTTTCGCATTTTTCGCGTACTTGAATGGTCAGATCCTTGCCTTTTTCTGGGTTGGACCACGTAGTAATGTGGTACGACACCGAAACAGTCAATTAAACCTGGTTGCGATTAATATTTTAGAGGATAACGCCAGGTATGTCTGGGTTACGTCTGGTATTTGCAATCATCTTCCTCATACTTTCGCATTTTTCGCATACTTGTTGGCCAGATCCTGGGCTTTTCCTGGTTTGGATCACGTAGTAATGCGTTACCACACCGCAACAGTCAATTAAACCTGGTTGCTATTAATATTTTAGAGGATAACGCCGGTTATGTCTCGGTTAGGTCTGGGGGTTTGCCCCTCATCTGGCTCGTACCTTCGCATTTTTCGCATACTTGTTGGCCAGATCCTGGGCTTTTTCTGGTTTGGATCACGTAGTAATGCGGTACCACACCGCAACAGTCAATTAAACCTGGTTGCTATTAATATTTTAGAGGATAACGCCGGTTATGTCTCGGTTAGGTCTGGGGGTTTGCCCCTCATCTGGCTCGTACTTTCGCATTTTTCGCATACTTGTTCGCCAGATCCTGGGCAGTTTCTGACTTGGACCACGTAGTAACGTGGTACCACACTGAAACAGTCAATAAAAGCTTTTTCCGATTAGTATTTTAGAGGAAGTCACTGGTTATGTCTGGGATAGTTCTGGTATTTGCAATCATCTGGCTCATACTTTCGCGTTTTTCGCATACTTGTTGGCCAGATCCTGGCCTCCTTCTGGTATGGATCCCGCACTAATGTGGTTCCACACCGAAACAGTCAATTAAACCTGGTTGCGATTAATATTTAAGAGGCTAACGCCAGTTATGTCTCGGTTAGGTCTGGGATTTGCAACCATCTGGCTCGTACTTTCGCATTTTTCGCATACTTGTTGGCCAGATACAGGGCTCTTTCTGGCTTGTATCACATAGTAACGCGGTACCACACCGAAACAGTCAATTAAACCAGGCTGCGATTAATATTTTAGAGGATAACGCCGGTTATGTCTCGGTTAGGTCCGGGATACGCCCGCATCCGGCTCGTACTTTCGCATTTTTCGCATACTTGATGGCCAGATCCTGGCCTCTTTCTGGTTTGGATCACGTAGTAATGCGGTACCACACCGAAGCAGTCAATTAAACCTGGTTGCGATTAATATTTAAGAGGATAACGCCAGTTATGTCTCGGTTAGGTCTGGGATTTGCCCTCATCTTGCTCGTACTTTCGCATTTTTCGCATTCTTGTTGGCCAGATACAGGGCTCTTTCTGGCTTGTATCACATAGTAATGCGGTACCACACCGAAACAGTCAATTAAACCAGGTTGCGATTAATATTTTAGAGGATAACGCCGCTTATGTCTCGGTTAGGTCTGGGATACGCCCGCATCTGGCTCGTACTTTCGCATTTTTCGCATACTTGATGGCCAGATCCTGGCCTCTTTCTGGTTTGGATCCCGCACTAATGTGGTTCCACACCGAAACAGTCAATTAAACCTGGTTGCGATTAATATTTTAGAGGATAACGCCGGTTATGTCTGGATTAGGTCTGGTATTTGCCCTCATCTGGCTCGTGCTTTGGCACTTTTCGCATACTTGTTGGCCAGATCCTCGCCATTTTCTAGTTTGGATCACGCAGTAATGCGGTACCACACCGAAACAGTCAATTAAACCTGGTTGCGATTAATATTTAAGAGGATAACGCCGGTTATGTCTCGGTTAGGTCTGGGGTTTGCCCTCATCTGGCTCGTACCTTCGCATTTTTGGCATACTTTTTGGCAAGATCCTGGGCTTTTTCTGGTTTGGACCACGCTGTAATGCAGTACCACACCGAAACAGTCAATTAAACCTGGTTGCGATTAATAGTTGAGAGGATAATGCCGGTTATGTCTTGGTTAGCACTGGGATTTGCCCTCATCTGGCTCGTACTTTCGCATTTTTCGCATACTTGTTCGCCAGATCCTGGCCTTTTTCTGGTTTGGATCACGTAGTAATGTGGTACCACACCGAAACAGCCAATTAAACCTGGTTGGGATTAATATTTAAGAGGATAACGCCGGTTATGTCTTGGTTAGCACTGGGATTTGCCCTCATCTGGCTCGTACTTTCGCATTTTTCGCATACTTGTTCGCCAGATCCTGGCCTTTTTCTGGTTTGGATCACGTAGTAATGTGGTACCACACCGAAACAGTCAATTAAACCTGGTTGCGATTAATATTTTCGGGGATAACGCCGGTTATGTCTGGGTTAGGTCTGGTATTTGCCCTGATCTGGCTCGTACTTTCGCATTTTTCGCATACTTCTTGACCTCATCCTGGCCTTTTTCTGGTTTGGAACACGTAGTAATGCGGTACCACACCGAAACAGCCAGTTAAACCTGGTTGCGATTAATATTTAAGAGGATAACGCCGGTTATGGCGTGGTTAGCACTGGGATTTGCCCTCATCTGGCTCGTACTATCGCATTTTTCGCATACTTGTTCGCCAGATCCTGGGCATTTTCTGAGTTTGACCACGTAGTAATGTGGTACCACTCTGAAACAGTCAATAAAAGCTTTTTCCGATTAGTATTTTAGAGGAAGTCACTGGTTATGTCTGGGAGAGTTCTGGTATTTGCAATCATCTGGCTCATACTTTCGCGTTTTTCGCATACTTGTTGGCCAGATCCTGGCCTCTTTCTGGTTTGGATCACGTAGTAATGTGGTACCACACCGAAGCAGCCAATTAAACCTGGTTGCGATTAATATTTAAGAGGATAACGCCGGTTATGTCTTGGTTAGCTCTGGGATTTGCCCTCATCTGGCTCGTACTTTCGCATTTTTCGCATACTTGTTCGCCAGATCCTGGGCATTTTCTGACTTTGACCACGTAGTAACGTGGTACCACACTGAAACAGTCAATAAAAGCATTTTCCGATTAGTATTTTAGAGGAAGTCACTGGTTATGTCCGGGATAGTTCTGGTATTTGCAATCATCTGGCTCATACTTTCGCGTTTTTCGCATACTTGTTGGCCAGATCCTTGCATCTTTCTGGTATGGATACCGCACCAATGTGGTTCCACACCGAAACAGTCAATTAAACCTGGTTTGCGATTAATATTTTCGAGGATAACGCCGGTTATGTCTCGGTTAGGTCTGTGATTTGCCCTCATCTGGCTTGTACTTTCGCATTTTCCGCATACTTGTTGGCCAGATACAGGGCTTTTTCTGGCTTGTATCACGTAGTAATGCGGTACCACACCGGAACAGTCAATTACACCTGGTTGCGATTAATAGTTGAGAGGATAATGCCGGTTATGTCTCGGTTAGGTCTGGGATTTGCCCGCATCTGGCTCGTACTTTCGCATTTTTCGCATACTTGTTCGCCAGATCCTGGCCTTTTTCTGGTTTGGATCACGTAGTAATGTGGTACCACACCGAAACAGTCAATAAAAGCTTGTTCCGAGTTGTATTTTAGAGGATAACGCTGGTTATGACTGGGTTAGTCATGGTAATTGCCCTCATCTGGCTCGTAGTTTCGCATTTTTCGCATACTTGTTGGCCAGATCCTGGGCTTTTTCTGATTTGGACCACGTAGTAATGCGGTACCACACCGAAACAGTCAAGTGAACCTGGTTGCGATTAATAGTTGAGAGGATAATGCCGGTTATGTCTCGGTTAGGTCTGGGATTTGCCCGCATCTGGCTCGTACTTTCGCATTTTTCGCATACTTGTTCGCCAGATGCTGGCCTTTTTCTGGTTTGGATCACGTAGTAATGTGGTACCACACCGAAACAGTCAATAAAAGCTTGTTCCGAGTTGTATTTTAGAGGATAACGCTGGTTATGACTGGGTTAGTCATGGTATTTGCAATCATCTGGCTCATACTTTCGCGTTTTTCGCATACTTGTTGGCCAGATCCTGGCCACTTTCTGGTTTGGATCCCGCACTAATGTGGGTCCGCACCGAAACAGTCAATTAAACCTGGTTGCGATTAATATTTTAGAGGATAACGCCGGTTATGTGTGGGTTAGTTCTGGTATTTGCCCTGATCTGGCTCGTACTTTCGCATTTTTCGCATACTTGTTCGTCAGATCCTGAGCATTTTCTGGCTTGCATCACTTAGTAGTGCGGTATCACATCGAAACGGTCAATTAAACCTGGTTGCGATTAATATTTTCGAGGATAACGCCGGTTATGTCTCGGTTAGGTCTGGGATTTGCCCTCATCTGGCTCGTACTTTCGCATTTTTCGCATACTTGTAGGTCAGATCCTGGCCTTTTTCTGGTTTGGATCACGTAGTAATGCGGTACCACACCGAAACAGACAATTAAACCTGGTTGCAGTTAATATTTTAAAGGATAACGCCGGTGTTGCCTGGGTTGGTCATGGTATTTGCAATCATCTTGCTCGTACTTTCGCATTTTTCGCATACTTGTTGGCGAGATCCTGGCCTTTTTCTGGTTTGGATCACGTAGTAATGCTGTACCACACCGAAGCAGTCAATTAAACCTGGTTGCGATTAATATTTTAGAGGATAACGCCGGTTATGTCTGTGTCAGGTCTGGGGTTTGCCCTCATCAGGTTCGTACCTTCGCATTTTTCGCATACTTGTTGGCCAGGTCCTGGCTTTTTTCTGGTTTGGACCACGTAGTAATGTGGTACCACACTGAAACAGTCAATAAAAGCTAGTTCCGATTAGTATTTTAGAGGAAGACTCTGGTTATGTCTGGGTTAGTTCTGGTATTTGCAATCATCTGGCTCATACTTTCGCGTTTTTCGCATACTTGTTGGCCAGATCCTCGCCTTTTTCAGGTTTGGATCACGCAGTAATGCGGTACCACACCGAAGCAGTCAATTAAACCTGGTTGCGATTAATATTTAAGAGGATAACGCCAGTTATGTCTCGGTTAGGTATGGGATTTGCCCTCATCTGGCTCGTACTTTCGCATTTTCCGCATACTCGATGGCCAGATCCTGGCCTTTTTCTGGTTTGGAACACGTAGTATTGCGGTACCACACCGAAACAGCCAATTAAACCTGGTTGTAATAATATTTAAGAGGATAACGCCGGTTATGTCTGTGTTAGGTCTGGGGTTTGCCCTCATCAGGTTCGTACCTTCGCATTTTTCGCATACTTGTTGGCCAGGTCCTGGCTTTTTTGTGGTTTGGATCACGCAGTAATGCGGTACCACACCGAAGCAGTCAATTAAACCTGGTTGCGATTAATATTTAAGAGGATAACGCCAGTTATGTCTCGGTTAGGTCTGGGATTTGCCCTCAACTTGCTCGTACTTTCGCGTTCTTCCCATACTTGTTGGCCAGATCCTGGCCTCTGTTTGGATTGGACTACGTAGTAATGTGGTACCACACTGAAACAGTCAATTAAGCCTGGTTGCGATTAATATTTTAGAGGATAACGCTGGTTATGTCTCGGTCAGGTCTGGTATCTGCCATCATCTAGCACATACTTTCGCATCTTACGCATACTTGTTGGCCAGGTCCTGGGTTTTTTTCTGGTTGGGATCACGTATTAATGTGGTACAACACTGAAACAGTCAAGTAAACCTGGTTTCGACCAATATTTCAGAGGATAACACCGGATAGGTCTGGGTTAGGTCTGGTATTTGCAATCATCTGGCTCATACTTTCGCATTTTTCGCATACTTGTTGGCCAGATCCTGGGCTTTTTCTGGTTTGGATCACGTATTAATGCGGTACCACACCGCAACAGTCAATTAAACCTGGTTGCGATTAATATTTTAGAGGATACCGCCGGTTATGACTGGGTTACGTCTGGTATTTGCAATTATCTTCCTCATACTTTCGCACTTTTGACATACTTGCTGGCCAGATCCTGGGCTTTTTCTGGTTTGGATCACGTACCAATGTGATACCACACTGAAACAGTCAATTAAACCAGGTTCCGAGTAATATTTTGGAAGATAACGCCGGTTATGTCTGGGTTAGGTCTGGTATTTGCAATCATCTAGCACATACTTTCGCACTTTTCGCATACTTGTTGGCCAGATGCTGGGCTTTTTCTGGTTTGGATCACGTAGTAATGCGGTACCACACCGGAACGGTCGATTAAACCTGGTTGCGATTAATATTTTACAAGATAGCGACGGTTATGTCCCGGTTAGGACTGGGATTTGCCCTCATCTGGCTCGTACATTCGCATTTTTCGCGTACTTGAATGGTCAGATCCTTGCCTTTTTCTGGGTTGGACCACGTAGTAATGTGGTACGACACCGAAACAGTCAATTAAACCTGGTTGCGATTAATATTTTAGAGGATAACGCCAGGTATGTCTGGGTTACGTCTGGTATTTGCAATCATCTTCCTCATACTTTCGCATTTTTCGCATACTTGTTGGCCAGATCCTGGGCTTTTCCTGGTTTGGATCACGTAGTAATGCGTTACCACACCGCAACAGTCAATTAAACCTGGTTGCTATTAATATTTTAGAGGATAACGCCGGTTATGTCTCGGTTAGGTCTGGGGGTTTGCCCCTCATCTGGCTCGTACCTTCGCATTTTTCGCATACTTGTTGGCCAGATCCTGGGCTTTTTCTGGTTTGGATCACGTAGTAATGCGGTACCACACCGAAACAGTCAATTAAACCTGGTTGCGATTAATATTTTAGAGGATAACGCCGGTTATGACTGGGTTACGTCTGGTATTTGCAATTATCTCCCTCATACTATCGCATTTTTCGCATACTTGTTGACCATATCCTGGGCTTTTTCTGGTTTGGATCACGTAGTAATGTGGTACCACACCGAAACTGTCAATTAAACCTGGTTGCGATTAATATTTTAGAGGATAACGCCGGTTATGTCTCGGTTAGGTCTAGGATTTGCCCCTCATCTGGCTCGTACCTTCGCATTTTTCGCATACTTGTTGGCCAGATCCTGGGCTTTTTCTGGTTTGGATCACGTAGTAATGCGTTACCACACCGCAACAGTCAATTAAACCTGGTTGCTATCAATATTTTAGAGGATAACGCCGGTTATGTCTCGGTTAGGTCTGGGATTTGCCCCTCATCTTGCTCGTACTTTCGCATTTTTCGCATTCTTGTTGGCCAGATACAGGGCTCTTTCTGGCTTGTATCACATAGTAATGCGGTACCACACCGAAGCAGTCAATTAAATCAGGTTGCGATTAATATTTTAGAGGATAACGCCGGTTATGTCTCGGTTAGGTCTGGGATACGCCCGCATCAGGCTCGTACATTCGCATTTTTCGCACACTTGATGGCCAGATCCTGGCCTCTTTCTGGTTTGGATCCCGCACTAATGTGGTTCCACACCGAAACAGTCAATTAAACCTGGTTGCGATTAATATTTTAGAGGATAACGCCGGTTATGTCTGGGTTAGGTCTGGTATTTGCCCTCATCTGGCTCGTGCTTTGGCACTTTTCGCATACTTGTTGGCCAGATCCTCGCCATTTTCTAGTTTGGATCACGCAGTAATGCGGTACCACACCGAAACAGTCAATTAAACCTGGTTGCGATTAATATTTAAGAGGATAACGCCGGTTATGTCTCGGTTAGGTCTGGGGTTTGCCCTCATCTGGCTCGTACCTTCGCATTTTTGGCATACTTTTTGGCAAGATCCTGGGCTTTTTCTGGTTTGTACCACGTAGTAATGCGGTACCACACCGAAACAGTCAATTAAACCTGGTTGCGATTAATAGTTGAGAGGATAATGCCGGTTATGTCTTGGTTAGCACTGGGATTTGCCCTCATCTGGCTCGTACTTTCGCATTTTTCGCATACTTGTTCGCCAGATCCTGGCCTTTTTCTGGTTTGGATCACGTAGTAATGTGGTACCCCACCGAAACAGCCAATTAAACCTGGTTGGGATTAATATTTAAGAGGATAACGCCGGTTATGTCTTGGTTAGCACTGGGATTTGCCCTCATCTGGCTCGTACTTTCGCATTTTTCGCATACTTGTTCGCCAGATCCAGGCCTTTTTCTGGTTTGGATCACGTAGTAATGTGGTACCACACCGAAACAGTCAATTAAACCTGGTTGCGATTAATATTTTCGAGGATAACGCCGGTTATGTCTGGGTTAGGTCTGGTATTTGCCCTGATCTGGCTCGTACTTTCGCATTTTTCGCATACTTCTTGACCTCATCCTGGCCTTTTTCTAGTTTGGAACACGTAGTAATGCGGTACCACACCGAAACAGCCAGTTAAACCTGGTTGCGATTAATATTTAAGAGGATAACGCCGGTTATGGCGTGGTTAGCACTGGGATTTGCCCTCATCTGGCTCGTACTATCGCATTTTTCGCATACTTGTTCGCCAGATCCTGGGCATTTTCTGAGTTTGACCACGTAGTAATGTGGTACCACTCCGAAACAGTCAATAAAAGCTTTTTCCGATTAGTATTTTAGAGGAAGTCACTGGTTATGTCTGGGATAGTTCTGGTATTTGCGATCATCTGGCTCATACTTTCGCGTTTTTCGCATACTTGTTGGCCAGATCCTGGCCTCTTTCTGGTTTGGATCACGTAGTAATGTGGTACCACACCGAAGCAGCCAATTAAACCTGGTTGCGATTAATATTTAAGAGGATAACGCCGGTTATGTCTTGGTTAGCTCTGGGATTTGCCCTCATCTGGCTCGTACCTTCGCATTTTTCGCATACTTGTTGGCTAGTTCCTGGCTTTTTTCTGGTTTGGACCACGCAGTAATGCGGTATCACACCGAAACAGTCAATTAAACCTGGTTGCGATTAATATTTAAGAGGATAACGCCAGTTATGACTCGGTTAGGACTGGGATTTGCCCTCATCTGGCTCGTACTTTCGCATTTTCCGCATACTTGTTGGCCAGATACAGGGCCCTTTCTGGCTTGTATCACATAGTAATGCGGTACCACACCGAAACAGTCAATTGAACCTGGTTGCGATTAATAATTTAGAGGATAACGCCGGTTATGTCTCGGTTAGGTCTGGGATTTAACCGCATCTGGCTCGTACTTTCGCATTTTCCGCATACTTGTTGGCCAGATACAGGGCTTTTTCTGGCTTGTATCACGTAGTAATGCGGTACCACACCGAAACAGTCAATTAAACCTGGTTGCGATTAATATTTAAGAGGATAACGCCGGTTATGGCTGGGTTAGGTCTGGGGTTTGCCCTCATCTGGCTCGTACCTTCGCATTTATGGCATACTTTTTGGCAAGATCCTGGGCTTTTTCTGGTTTGGACCACGTAGTAATGCGGTACCACACCGAAACAGTCAATTAAACCTGGTTGCGATTAATAGTTGAGAGGATAATGCCGGTTATGTCTTGGTTAGCACTGGGATTTGCCCTCATGTGGTTCGTACTTTCGCGTTTTTCGCATACTTGTTCGCCAGATCCTGGCCTTTTTCTGGTTTGGATCACGTAGTAATGTGGTACCACACCGAAACAGCCAATTAAACCTGGTTGCGATTAATATTTAAGAGTATAACGCCGGTTATGTCTTGGTTAGCACTGGGATTTGACCGCATCTGGCTCGTACTTTCGCATTTTTCGCATACTTGTTCGCCAGATCCTGGCCTTTTTCTGGTTTGGATCACGTAGTAATGTGGTACCACACCGAAACAGACAATTAAACCTGGTTGCGATTAATATTTAAGAGGATAACGCCGGTCATGTCTTGGTTAGCTCTGGGATTTGCCCTCATCTGGCTCGTACTTTCGCATTTTTCGCATACTTGTTCGCCAGATCCTGGGCATTTTCTGACTTGGACCACGTAGTAACGTGGTACCACACTGAAACAGTCAATAAAAGCTTTTTCCGATTAGTATTTTAGAGGAAGTCACTGGTTATGTCTGGGATAGATCTGGTATTCGCAATCAGCTGGCTCATACTTTCGCGTTTTTCGCATACTTGTTGGCCAGATCCTTGCATCTTTCTGGTATGGATACCGCACTAATGTGGTTCCACACCGAAACAGTCAATTAAACCTGGTTGCGATTAATATTTTCGATGATAACGCCGGTTATGTCTCGGTTAGGTCTCGGATTTGCCCTCATCTGGCTTGTACTTCCGCATTTTCCGCATACTTGTTGGCCAGATACAGGGCTTTTTCTGGCTTGTATCACGTAGTAATGCGGTACCACACCGAAACAGTCAACTACACCAGGTTGCGATTAATATTTTAGAGGATAACGCCGGTTATGTCTCGGTTAGGTCTGGGGTTTGCCCTCATCAGGTTCGTACCTTCGCATTTTTCGCATACTTGTTGGCCAGGTCCTGGCTTTTTTCTGGTTTGGACCACGCAGTAATGCGGTATCACACCGAAACAGTCAATTAAACCAGGTTGCGATTAATATTTAAGAGGATAACGCCGGTTATGTCTCGGTTAGGTCTGGGGTTTGCCCTCATCAGATTCGTACCTTAGCATTTTTCGCATACTTGTTGGCTAGGTCCTGGCTTTTTACTGGTTTGGACCACGCAGTAATGCGGTATCACACCGAAACAGTCAATTAAACCTGGTTGCGATTAATATTTAAGAGGATAACGCCAGTTATGTCTCGGTTAGGACTGGGATTTGCCCTCATCTGGCTCGTACTTTCGCATTTTCCGCATACTTGTTGGCCAGATACAGGGCCCTTTCTGGCTTGTATCACATAGTAATGCGGTACCACACCGAAACAGTCAATTAAACCAGGTTGCGATTAATATTTTAGAGGATAACGCCGGTTATGTCTGTGTTAGGTCTGGGGTTTGCCCTCATCAGGTTCGTACCTTCGCATTTTTCGCATACTTGTTGGCCAGGTCCTGGCTTTTTTCTGGTTTGGACCACGTAGTAATGTGGTACCACACTGAAACAGTCAATAAAAGCTTGTTCCGAGTTGTATTTTAGAGGATAACGCTGGTTATGACTGGGTTAGTCATGGTATTTGCAATCATCTGACTCATACCTTCGCGTTTTTCGCATACTTGTTGGCCAGATCCTGGCCTCTTTCTGGTTTGGACCACGTAGTAATGTGGTACCACACTGAAACAGTCAATTAAGCCTGGTTCCGATTAATATTTTAGAGGATAACGCTGGTTATGTCTCGGTCAGGTCTGGTAATTGCCCTCATCTGGCTCGTAGTTTCGCATTTTTCGCATACTTGTTGGCCAGATCCTGGCTTTTTTCTGGTTTGGACCACGTAGTAATGTGGTACCACACTGAAACAGTCAATTAAACCTGGTTGCGATTAATATTTTAGAGGATAACGCCGGTTATGTCTGGGTTAGGTCTGGTATTTGCCCTCATCTGGCTCGTGCTTTGGCATTTTTCCCATACTTGTTGGCCAGATCCTGGCCTCTTTCTGGTATGGATCCCGCACTAATATGGTTCCACACCGAAACACTCAATTAAACCTGGTTGCGATTAATATTTTCGAGGATAACACCGGTTATGTCTCCGTTAGGTCTGGGATTTTCCCTCATCTGGCTCGTACCTTCGCATTTTTCGCATACTTGTTGGCAAGATCCTGGGCTTTTTCTGATTTGGACCACGTAGTAATGTGGTACCACACTGAAACAGTCAATTAAGCCTGGTTCCGATTAATATTTTAGAGGATAACGCTGGTTATGTCTCGGTCAGGTCTGGTAATTGCCCTCATCTGGCTCGTAGTTTCGCATTTTTCGCATACTTGTTGGCCAGATCCTGGGCTTTTTCTGATTTGGACCACGTAGTAATGCGGTACCACACCGAAACAGTCAAGTGAACCTGGTTGCGATTAATAGTTGAGAGGATAATGCCGGTATGTCTCGGTTAGGTCTGGGATTTGCCCGCATCTGGCTCGTACTTTCGCATTTTTCGCATACTTGTTCGCCAGATCCTGGCCTTTTTCTGGTTTGGATCACGTAGTAATGTGGTACCACACCGAAACAGTCAATAAAAGCTTGTTCCGAGTTGTATTTTAGAGGATAACGCTGGTTATGACTGGGTTAGTCATGGTATTTGCAATCATCTGGCTCATACTTACGCGTTTTTCGCATACTTGTTGGCGAGATCCTGGCCTTTTTCTGGTTTGGATCACGTAGTAATGCTGTACCACACCGAAGCAGTCAACTAAACCTGGTTGCGATTAATATTTTAGAGGATAACGCCGGTTATGTCTGTGTTAGGTCTGGGGTTTGCCCTCATCAGGTTCGTACCTTCGCATTTTTCGCATACTTGTTGGCCAGGTCCTGGCTTTTTTCTGGTTTGGACCACGTAGTAATGTGGTACCACACTGAAACAGTCAATAAAAGCTAGTTCCGATTAGTATTTTAGAGGAAGACTCTGGTTATGTCTGGGTTAGTTCTGGTATTTGCAATCATCTGGCTCATACTTTCGCGTTTTTCGCATACTTGTTGGCCAGATCCTCGCCTTTTTCAGGTTTGGATCACGTAGTAATGCGGTACCACAGCGAAACAGCCAATTAAACCTGGTTGTATTAATATTTAAGAGGATAACGCCGGTTATGTCTGTGTTAGGTCTGGGGTTTGCCCTCATCAGGTTCGTACCTTCGCATTTTTCGCATACTTGTTGGCCAGGTCCTGGCTTTTTTGTGGTTTGGATCACGCAGTAATGCGGTACCACACCGAAGCAGCCAATTAAACCTGGTTGCGATTAATATTTAAGAGGATAACGCCAGTTATGTCTCGGTTAGGTCTGGGATTTGCCCTCAACTTGCTCGTACTTTCGCGTTCTTCGCATACTTGTTGGCCAGATCCTGGCCTCTTTCTGGATTGGACTACGTAGTAATGTGGTACCACACTGAAACAGTCAATTAAGCCTGGTTGCGATTAATATTTTAGAGGATAACGCTGGTTATGTCACGGTCAGGTCTGGTATTTGCCATCATCTAGCACATACTTTCGCATCTTACGCATACTTGTTGGCCAGGTCCTGGGTTTTTTTCTGGTTGGGATCACGTATTCATGTGGTACAACACTGAAACAGTCAAGTAAACCTGGTTTCGACCAATATTTCAGAGGATAACACCGGTTAGGTCTGGGTTAGGTCTGGTATTTGCAATCATCTGGCTCATACTTTCGCATTTTTCGCATACTTGTTGGCCAGATCCTGGGCTTTTTCTGGTTTGGATCACGTAGTAATGCGGTACCACACCGCAACAGTCAATTAAACCTGGTTGCGATTAATATTTTAGAGGATACCGCCGGTTATGACTGGGTTACGTCTGGTATTTGCAATTATCTTCCTCATACTTTCGCACTTTTGACATACTTGCTGGCCAGATCCTGGGCTTTTTCTGGTTTGGATCACGTACCAATGTGATACCACACTGAAACAGTCAATTAAACCAGGTTCCGAGTAATATTTTGGAAGATAACGCCGGTTATGTCTGGGTTAGGTCTGGTATTTGCAATCATCTAGCACATACATTCGCACTTTTCGCATACTTGTTGGCCAGATGCTGGGCTTTTTCTGGTTTGGATCACGTAGTAATGCGGTACCACACCGGAACGGTCAATTAAACCTGGTTGCGATTAATATTTTACAAGATAGCGACGACTATGTCTCGGTTAGGACTGGGATTTGCCCTCATCTGGCTCGTACTTTCGCATTTTTCGCATACTTGAATGGTCAGATCCTTGCCTTTTTCTGGGTTGGACCACGTAGTAATGTGGTACGACACCGAAACAGTCAATTAAACCTGGTTGCGATTAATATTTTAGAGGATAACGCCAGTTATGTCTGGGTTACGTCTGGTATTTGCAATCATCTTCCTCATACTTTCGCATTTTTCGCATACTTGTTGGCCAGATCCTGGGCTTTTCCTGGTTTGGATCACGTAGTAATGCGTTACCACACCGCAACAGTCAATTAAACCTGGTTGCTATTAATATTTTAGAGGATAATGCCGGTTATGTCTCGGTTAGGTCTGGGGGTTTGCCCCTCATCTGGCTCGTACCTTCGCATTTTTCGCATACTTGTTGGCCAGATCCTGGGCTTTTTCTGGTTTGGATCACGTAGTAATGCGGTACCACACCGAAACAGTCAATTAAACCTGGTTGCGATTAATATTTTAGAGGAAGTCACTGGTTATGTCTGGGATAGTTCTGGTATTTGCAATCATCTGGCTCATACTTTCGCGTTTTTCGCATACTTGTTGGCCAGATCCTGGCCTCTTTCTGGTATGGATCCCGCACTAATGTGGTTCCACACCGAAACAGTCAATTAAACCCGGTTGCGATTAATATTTAAGAGGCTAACGCCAGTTATGTCTCGGTTAGGTCTGGGATTTGCAACCCTCTGGCTCGTACTTTCGCATTTTTCGCATACTTGTTGGCCAGATACAGGGCTCTTTCTGGCTTGTATCACATAGTAATGCGGTACCACACCGAAACAGTCAATTAAACCAGGCTGCGATTAATATTTTAGAGGATAACGCCGGTTATGTCTCGGTTAGGTCCGGGATACGCCCGCATCCGGCTCGTACTTTCGCATTTTTCGCATACTTGATGGCCAGATCCTGGCCTCTTTCTGGTTTGGATCACGTAGTAATGCGGTACCACACCGAAGCAGTCAATTAAACCTGGTTGCGATTAATATTTAAGAGGATAACGCCAGTTATGTCTCGGTTAGGTCTGGGATTTGCCCTCATCTTGCTCGTACTTCCGCATTTTTCGCATTCTTGTTGGCCAGATACAGGGCTCTTTCTGGCTTGTATCACATAGTAATGCGGTACCACACCGAAACAGTCAATTAAACCAGGTTGCGATTAATATTTTAGAGGATAACGCCGGTTATGTCTCGGTTAGGTCTGGGATACGCCCGCATCTGGCTCGTACTTTCGCATTTTTCGCACACATGATGGCCAGATCCTGGCCTCTTTCTGGTTTGGATCCCGCACTAATGTGGTTCCACACCGAAACAGTCAATTAAACCTGGTTGCGATTAATATTTTAGAGGATAACGCCGGTTATGTCTGGGTTAGGTCTGGTATTTGCCCTCATCTGGCTCGTGCTTTGGCACTTTTCGCATACTTGTTGGCCAGATCCTCGCCATTTTCTAGTTTGGATCACGCAGTAATGCGGTACCACACCGAAACAGTCAATTAAACCTGGTTGCGATTAATATTTAAGAGGATAACGCCGGTTATGTCTCGGTTAGGTCTGGGGTTTGCCCTCATCTGGCTCGTACCTTCGCATTTTTGGCATACTTTTTGGCAAGATCCTGGGCTTTTTCTGGTTTGGAACACGTAGTAATGCGGTACCACACCGAAACAGTCAATTAAACCTGGTTGCGATTAATAGTTGAGAGGATAATGCCGGTTATGTCTTGGTTAGCACTGGGATTTGCCCTCATCTGGCTCGTACTTTCGCATTTTTCGCATACTTGTTCGCCAGATCCTGGCCTTTTTCTGGTTTGGATCACGTAGTAATGTGGTACCACACCGAAACAGCCAATTCAACCTGGTTGGGATTAATATTTAAGAGGATAACGCCGGTTATGTCTTGGTTAGCACTGGGATTTGCCCTCATCTGGCTCGTACTTCCGCATTTTTCGCATACTTGTTCGCCAGATCCTGGCCTTCTTCTGGTTTGGATCACGTAGTAATGTGGTACCACACCGAAACAGTCAATTAAACCTGGTTGCGATTAATATTTTCGAGGATAACGCCGGTTATGTCTGGGTTAGGTCTGGTATTTGCCCTGATCTGGCTCGTACTTTCGCATTTTTCGCATACTTCTTGACCTCATCCTGGCCTTTTTCTGGTTTGGAACACGTAGTAATGCGGTACCACACCGAAACAGCCAGTTAAACCTGGTTGCGATTAATATTTAAGAGGATAAAGCCGGTTATGGCGTGGTTAGCACTGGGATTTGCCCTCATCTGGCTCGTACTATCGCATTTTTCGCATACTTGTTCGCCAGATCCTGGGCATTTTCTGAGTTTGACCACGTAGTAATGTGGTACCACTCTGAAACAGTCAATAAAAGCTTTTTCCGATTAGTATTTTAGAGGAAGTCACTGGTTATGTCTGGGATAGTTCTGGTATTTGCAATCATCTGGCTCATACTATCGCGTTTTTCGCATACTTGTTGGCCAGATCCTTGCATCTTTCTGGTATGGATACCGCACCAATGTGGTTCCACACCGAAACAGTCAATTAAACCTGGTTTGCGATTAATATTTTCGAGGATAACGCCGGTTATGTCTCGGTTAGGTCTGTTATTTGCCCTCATCTGGCTCGTACTTTCGCATTTTCCGCATACTTGTTGGCCAGATACAGGGCTTTTTCTGGCTTGTATCACGTAGTAATGCGGTACCACACCGAAACAGTCAATTAAACCAGGTTGCGATTAATATTTAAGAGGATAACGCCGGTTATGGCTGGGTTAGGTCAGGGGTTTGCCCTCATCTGGCTCGTACCTTCGCATTTTTGGCATACTTGTTGGCAAGATCCTGGGCTTTTTCTGGTTTGGACCACGAAGAAATGCGGTACCACACCGAAACAGTCAATTAAACCTGGTTGCGATTAATAGTTGAGAGGATAATGCCGGTTATGTCTCGGTTAGGTCTGGGATTTGCCCGCATCTGGCTCGTACTTTCGCATTTTTCGCATACTTGTTCGCCAGATCCTGGGCATTTTCTGAGTTGGACCACGTAGTAATGTGGTACCACACTGAAACAGTCAATAAAAGCTTTTTCCGATTAGTATTTTAGAGGAAGTCACTGGTTATGTCTGGGATAGTTCTGGTATTTGCAATCATCTGGCTCATACTTTCGCGTTTTTCGCATACTTGTTGGCCAGATCCAGGCCTCTTTCTGGTTTGGACCACGTAGTAATGTGGTACCACACTGAAACAGTCAATTAAGCCTGGTTCCGATTAATATTTTAGAGGATAACGCTGGCTATGTCTCGGTCAGGTCTGGTAATTGCCCTCATCTGGCTCGTAGTTTCGCATTTTTCGCATACTTGTTGGCCAGATCCTGGGCTTTTTCTGATTTGGACCACGTAGTAAAGCGGTACCACACCGAAACAGTCAAGTAAACCTGGTTGCGATTAATAGTTGAGAGGATAATGCCGGTTATGTCTCGGTTAGGTCTGGGATTTGCCCGCATCTGGCTCGTACTTTCGCATTTTTCGCATACTTGTTCGCCAGAGCCTGGCCTTCTTCTGGTTTGGATCACGTAGTAATGTGGTACCACACCGAAACAGTCAATAAAAGCTTGTTCCGAGTTGTATTTTAGAGGATAACGCTGGTTATGACTGGGTTAGTCATGGTATTTGCAATCATCTGGCTCATACTTTCGCGTTTTTCGCATACTTGTTGGCCAGATCCTGGCCACTTTCTGGTTTGGATCCCGCACTAATGTGGGTCCGCACCGAAACAGTCAATTAAACCTGGTTGCGATTAATATATTAGAGGATAACGCCGGTTATGTGTGGGTTAGGTCTGGTATTTGCCCTGATCTGGCTCGTACTTTCGCATTTTTCGCATACTTGTTCGCCAGATCCTGAGCATTTTCTGGCTTGCATCACTTAGTAATGCGGCATCACATCGAAACGGTCAATTAAACCTGGTTGCGATTAATATTTTCGAGGATAACGCCGGTTATGTCTCGGTTAGGTCTGGGATTTGCCCTCATCTGGCTCGTACTTTCGCATTTTTCGCATACTTGTAGGTCAGATCCTGGCCTTTTTCTGGTTTGGATCACGTAGTAATGCGGTACCACACCGAAACAGACAATTAAACCTGGTTGCGGTTAATATTTTAAAGGATAACGCCGGTGTTGCCTGGGTTGGTCATGGTATTTGCAATCATCTGGCTCGTACTTTCGCATTTTTCGCATACTTGTTGGCGAGATCCTGGCCTTTTTCTGGTTTGGATCACGTAGTAATGCTGTACCACACCGAAGCAGTCAATTAAACCTGGTTGCGATTAATATTTTCGAGGATAACGCCGGTTATGTCTCGGTTAGGTCTGGGATTTGCCCTCATCTGGCTCGTACTTTCGCATTTATCGCATACTTGTTGGCCAGATCCTGGCCTTTTTCTGGTTTGGATCACGTAGTAATGCGGTACCACACCGAAACAGTCAATTAAACCTGGCTGCGATTAATATTTTAGAGGATAACGCCGGTGTTGCCTGGGTTAGTCATGGTATTTGCAATCATCTGGATCATACTTTCGCGGTTTTCGCATACTTGTTGGCCAGATCCTGGCCTCTTTCTGGTTTGGACCACGTAGTAATGTGGTACCACACTGAAACAGTCAATTACGCCTGGTTCCGATTAATATTTTAGAGGATAACGCTGGTTACGTCTCGGTCAGGTCTGGTAATTGCCCTCATCTGGCTCGTACTTTCGCATTTTTCGCATACTTGTTGGCGAGATCCTGGCCTTTTTCTGGTTTGGATCACGTAGTATTGCTGTACCACACCGAAGCAGTCAATTAAACCTGGTTGCGTTTAATATTTTCGAGGATAACGCCGGTTATGTCTGGGTTAGGTCTGGTATTTGCCCTGATCTGGCGCGTACTTTCGCATTTTTCGCATACTTCTTGACCTCATCCTGGCCTTTTTCTGGCTTGTATCACGTAGTAATGCGGTACCACACCGAAACAGTCAATGAAACCAGGTTGCGATTAATATTCTAGAGGATAACGCCGGTTATGTCTGTGTTAGGTCTGGGGTTTGCCCTCATCAGGTTCGTACCTTCGCATATTTCGCATACTTGTTGGCCAGGTCCTGGCTTTTTCTGGTTTGGACCACGTAGTAATGTCGTACCACACTGAAACAGTCAATAAAAGCTTTTTCCGATTAGTATTTTGAGGAAGACTCTGGTTATGTCTGGGTTAATTCTGGTATTTGCAATCATCTGGCTCATACTTTCGCGTTTTTCGCATACTTGTTGGCCAGATCCTCGCCTTTTTCAGGTTTGGATCACGCAGTAATGCGGTACCACACCGAAGCAGTCAATTAAACCTGGTTGCGATTAATATTTAAGAGGATAACGCCAGTTATGTCTCGGTTAGGTCTGGCATTTGCCCTCATCTGGCTCGTACTTTCGCATTTTTCGCATACTTGTTGGCCAGATACAGGGCTCTTTCTGGCTTGTATCACATAGTAATGCGGTACCACACCGAAACAGTCAATTAAACCAGGTTGCGATTAATATTTTAGAGGATAACGCCGGTTATGTCTCGGTTAGGTCTGGGATACGCCCGCATCCGGCTCGTACTTTCGCATTTTTCGCATACTTGATGGCCAGATCCTGGCCTCTTTCTGGTTTGGATCACGCAGTAATGCGGTAACACACCGAAGCAGTCAATTAAACCTGGTTGCGATTAATATTTTAGAGGATAACGCCGGTTATGTCTGGGTTAGGTCTGGTATTTGCCCTCATCTGGCTCGTGCTTTGGCATTTTTCCCATACTTGTTGGCCAGATCCTGGCCTCTTTCTGGTATGGATCCCGCACTAATATGGTTCCACACCGAAACACTCAATTAAACCTGGTTGCGATTAATATTTTCGAGGATAACACCGGTTATGTCTCCGTTAGGTCTGGGATTTTCCCTCATCTGGCTCGTACCTTCGCATTTTTCGCATACTTGTTGGCAAGATCCTGGGCTTTTTCTTGTTTAGACCACGTAGTAATGCGGTACCACACCGAAACAGTCAATTAAACCTGGTTGCGATTAATAGTTGAGAGGATAATGCCGGTTATGTCTCGGTTAGGTCTGGGATTTGCCCGCATCCGGCTCGTACTTTCGCATTTTTCGCCTACTTGTTCGCCAGATCCTGGCCTTTTTCTGGTTTGGATCACGTAGTAATGTGGTACCACACCGAAACAGTCAATAAAAGCTCGCTCCGATTTGTATTTTAGAGGATAACGCTGGTTATGACTGGGTTAGTCATGGTATTTGCAATCATCTGGATCATACTTTCGCGTATTTCGCATACTTGTTGGCCAGATCCTGGCCTCTTTCTGGTTTGGACCACGTAGTAATGTGGTACCACACTGAAACAGTCAATTAAGCCTGGTTCCGATTAATATTTTAGAGGATAACGCTGGTTATGTCTCGGTCAGGTCTGGTAATTGCCCTCATCTGGCTCGTACTTTCGCATTTTTCGCATACTTGTTGGCCAGATACAGGGCTTTTTCTGGCTTGTATCACGTAGTAATGCTGTACCACACCGAAGCAGTCAATTAAACCTGGTTGCGATTAATATTTTCGAGGATAACGCCGTTTATGTCTCGGGTTAGGTCTGGCATTTGCCCTCATCTGGCTCGTACTTTCGCATTTTTCGCATACTTGATGGCCAGATACAGGGCTTTTTCTGGCTTGTATCACGTAGTAATGCGGTACCACACCGAAACAGACAATTAAACCAGGTTGCGATTAATATTTAAGAGGATAACGCCGGTTATGTCTTGGTTAGCACTGGGATTTGCCCTCATCTGGCTCGTACTTTCGCATTTTTCGCATTCTTGTTGGCCAGATACAGGGCTCTTTCTGGTATGGATCCCGCACTAATGTGGTTCCACACCGAAACAGTCAATTAAACCTGGTTGCGATTAATATTTTCGAGGATAACGCTGGTTAAGTCTCGGTTAGGTCTGGGATTTGCCCGCATCTGGCTTGTACTTTCGCATTTTCCGCATACTTGTTGGCCAGATACAGGGCTTTTTCTGGCTTGTATCACGTAGTAATGCGGTACCACACCGAAACAGACAATTAAACCAGGTTGCGATTAATATTTAAGAGGATAACGCCGGTTATGTCTTGGTTAGCACTGGGATTTGCCCTCATCTGGCTCGTACTTTCGCATTTTTCGCATACTTGTTCGCCAGGTCCTGGCTTGTTTCTGGTTTGGACCACGTAGTAATGGGGTACCACACCGAAACAGTCAATTAAACCTGGTTGCGATTAATATTTTCGAGGATAACGCCGGTTATGTCTGGGTTAGGTCTGGTATTTGCCCTGATCTGGCTCGTACTTTCGCATTTTTCGCATACTTCTTGACCTCATCCTGGCCTTTTTCTGGTTTGGAACACGTAGTAATGCGGCACCACACCGAAACAGCCAGTTAAACCTGGTTGCGATTAATATTTAAGAGGATAAAGCCGGTTATGGCGTGGTTAGCACTGGGATTTGCCCTCATCTGGCTCGTACTATCGCATTTTTCGCGTACTTGTTCGCCAGATCCTGGCCTTTTTCTGGTTTGGATCACGTAGTAATGTGGTACCACACCGAAACAGTCAATAAAAGCTTGCTCCGATTTGTATTTTAGAGGATAACGCTGGTTATGACTGGGTTAGTCATGGTATTTGCAATCATCTGGCCCATACTTTCGCGTTTTTCGCATACTTGTTGGCCAGATCCTTGCATCTTTCTGGTATGGATACCGCACCAATGTGGTTCCACACCGAAACAGTCAATTAAACCTGGTTTGCGATTAATATTTTCGAGGATAACGCCGGTTATGTCTCGGTTAGGTCTGTGATTTGCCCTCATCTGGCTTGTACTTTCGCATTTTCCGCATACTTGTTGGCCAGATACAGGGCTTTTTCTGGCTTGTATCACGTGGTAATGCGGTACCACACCGGAACAGTCAATTGAACCTGGTTGAGATTAATAATTTAGAGGATAACGCCGGTTATGTCTCGGTTAGGTCTGGGATTTAACCGCATCTGGCTCGTACTTTCGCATTTTCCGCATACTTGTTGGCCAGATACATGGCTTTTTCTGGCTTGTATCACGTAGTAATGCGGTACCACACCGAAACAGTCAATTAAACCAGGTTGCGATTAATATTTAAGAGGATAACGCCGGTTATGGCTGGGTTAGGTCAGGGGTTTGCCCTCATCTGGCTCGTACCTTCGCATTTTTGGCATACTTGTTGGCAAGATCCTGGGCTTTTTCTGGTTTGGACCACGAAGTAATGCGGTACCACACCGAAACAGTCAATTAAACCTGGTTGCGATTAATAGTTGAGAGGATAATGCCGGTTATGTCTCGGTTAGGTCTGGGATTTGCCCGCATCTGGCTCGTACTTTCGCATTTTTCGCATACTTGTTCGCCAGATCCTGAGCATTTTCTGGCTTGCATCACTTAGTAATGCGGCATCACATCGAAACGGTCAATTAAACCTGGTTGCGATTAATATTTTCGAGGATAACGCCGGTTATGTCTCGGTTAGGTCTGGGATTTGCCCGCATCTGGCTCGTACTTTCGCATTTTTCGCATACTTGTTCGCCAGATCCTGGGCATTTTCTGAGTTGGACCACGTAGTAATGTGGTACTACACTGAAACAGTCAATAAAAGCTTTTTCCGATTAGTATTTTAGAGGAAGTCACTGGTTATGTCTGGGATAGTTCTGGTATTTGCAATCATCTGGCTCATACTTTCGCGTTTTTCGCATACTTGTTGGCCAGATCCTGGCCTCTTTCTGGTTTGGACCACGTAGTAATGTGGTACCACACTGAAACAGTCAATTAAGCCTGGTTCCGATTAATATTTTAGAGGATAACGCTGGTTATGTCTCGGTCAGGTCTGGTAATTGCCCTCATCTGGCTCGTAGTTTCGCATTTTTCGCATACTTGTTGGCCAGATCCTGGGCTTTTTCTGATTTGGACCACGTAGTAAAGCGGTACCACACCGAAACAGTCAAGTAAACCTGGGTGCGATTAATAGTTGAGAGGATAATGCCGGTTATGTCTCGGTTAGGTCTGGGATTTGCCCGCATCTGGCTCGTACTTTCGCATTTTTCGCATACTTGTTCGCCAGATCCTGGCCTTTTTCTGGTTTGGATCACGTAGTAATGTGGTACCACACCGAAACAGTCAATAAAAGCTTGTTCCGAGTTGTATTTTAGAGGATAACGCTGGTTATGACTGGGTTAGTCATGGTATTTGCAATCATCTGGCTCATACTTTCGCGTTTTTCGCATACTTGTTGGCCAGATCCTGGCCACTTTCTGGTTTGGATCCCGCACTAATGTGGGTCCGCACCGAAACAGTCAATTAAACCTGGTTGCGATTAATATTTTAGAGGATAACGCCGGTTATGTGTAGGTTAGGTCTGGTATTTGCCCTGATCTGGCTCGTACTTTCGCATTTTTCGCATACTTGTTCGCCAGATCCTGAGCATTTTCTGGCTTGCATCACTTAGTAATGCGGCATCACATCGAAACGGTCAATTAAACCTGGTTGCGATTAATATTTTCGAGGATAACGCCGGTTATGTCTTGGTTAGCACTGGGATTTGCCCTCATGTGGTTCGTACTTTCGCGTTTTTCGCATACTTGTTCGCCAGATCCTGGCCTTTTTCTGGTTTGGATCACGTAGTAATGTGGTACCACACCGAAACAGCCAATTAAACCTGGTTGCGATTAATATTTAAGAGTATAACGCCGGTTATGTCTTGGTTAGCACTGGGATTTGACCGCATCTGGCTCGTACTTTCGCATTTTTCGCATACTTGTTCGCCAGATCCTGGCCTTTTTCTGGTTTGGATCACGTAGTAATGCTGTACCACACCGAAGCAGTCAATTAAACCTGGTTGCGATTAATATTTTCGAGGATAACGCCGGTTATGTCTCGGTTAGGCCTGGGATTTGCCCTCATCTGGCTCGTACTTTCGCATTTATCGCATACTTGTTGGCCAGATCCTGGCCTTTTTCTGGTTTGGATCACGTAGTAATGCGGTACCACACCGAAACAGTCAATTAAACCTGGCTGCGATTAATATTTTAGAGGATAACGCCGGTGTTGCCTGGGTTAGTCATGGTATTTGCAATCATCTGGATCATACTTTCGCGTTTTTCGCATACTTGTTGGCCAGATCCTGGCCTCTTTCTGGTTTGGACCACGTAGTAATGTGGTACCACACTGAAACAGTCAATTACGCCTGGTTCCGATTAATATTTTAGAGGATAACGCTGGTTACGTCTCGGTCAGGTCTGGTAATTGCCCTCATCTGGCTCGTACTTTCGCATTTTTCGCATACTTGTTGGCGAGATCCTGGCCTTTTTCTGGTTTGGATCACGTAGTATTGCTGTACCACACCGAAGCAGTCAATTAAACCTGGTTGCGTTTAATATTTTCGAGGATAACGCCGGTTATGTCTCGGTTAGGTCTGGGATACGCCCGCATCCGGCTCGTACTTTCGCATTTTTCGCATACTTCTTGACCTCATCCTGGCCTTTTTCTGGCTTGTATCACGTAGTAATGCGGTACCACACCGAAACAGTCAATTAAACCAGGTTGCGATTAATATTCTAGAGGATAACGCCGGTGTTGCCTGGGTTAGTCATGGTATTTGCAATCATCTGGATCATACTTTCGCGTTTTTCGCATACTTGTTGGCCAGATCCTGGCCTCTTTCTGGTTTGGATCCCGCACTAATGTGGGTCCGCACCGAAACAGTCAATTAAACCTGGTTGCGATTAATATTTTAGAGGATAACGCCGGTTATGTGTGGGTTAGGTCTGGTATTTGCCCTGATCTGGCTCGTACTTTCGCATTTTTCGCATACTTGTTCGCCAGATCCTGAGCATTTTCTGGCTTGCATCACTTAGTAATGCGGCATCACATCGAAACGGTCAATTAAACCTGGTTGCGATTAATATTTTCGAGGATAACGCCGGTTGTGTCTCGGTTAGGTCTGGGATTTGCCCTCATCTGGCTCGTACTTTCGCATTTTTCGCATACTTGTAGGTCAGATCCTGGCCTTTTTCTGGTTTGGATCACGTAGTAATGCGGTACCACACCGAAACAGACAATTAAACCTGGTTGCGGTTAATATTTTAAAGGATAACGCCGGTGTTGCCTGGGTTGGTCATGGTATTTGCAATCATCTGGCTCGTACTTTCGCATTTTTCGCATACTTGTTGGCGAGATCCTGGCCTTTTTCTGGTTTGGATCACGTAGTAATGCTGTACCACACCGAAGCAGTCAATTAAACCTGGTTGCGATTAATATTTTCGAGGATAACGCCGGTTATGTCTCGGTTAGGTCTGGGATTTGCCCTCATCTGGCTCGTACTTTCGCATTTATCGCATACTTGTTGGCCAGATCCTGGCCTTTTTCTGGTTTGGATCACGTAGTAATGCGGTACCACACCGAAACAGTCAATTAAACCTGGCTGCGATTAATATTTTAGAGGATAACGCCGGTGTTGCCTGGGTTAGTCATGGTATTTGCAATCATCTGGATCATACTTTCGCGTTTTTCGCATACTTGTTGGCCAGATCCTGGCCTCTTTCTGGTTTGGACCACGTAGTAATGTGGTACCACACTGAAACAGTCAATTACGCCTGGTTCCGATTAATATTTTAGAGGATAACGCTGGTTACGTCTCGGTCAGGTCTGGTAATTGCCCTCATCTGGCTCGTACTTTCGCATTTTTCGCATACTTGTTGGCGAGATCCTGGCCTTTTTCTGGTTTGGATCACGTAGTATTGCTGTACCACACCGAAGCAGTCAATTAAACCTGGTTGCGATTAATATTCTAGAGGATAACGCCGGTTATGTCTGTGTTAGGTCTGGGGTTAGCCCTCATCAGGTTCGTACCTTCGCATATTTCGCATACTTGTTGGCCAGGACCTGGCTTTTTCTGGTTTGGACCACGTAGTAATGTCGTACCACACTGAAACAGTCAATAAAAGCTTTTCCCGATTAGTATTTTGAGGAAGACTCTGGTTATGTCTGGGTTAATTCTGGTATTTGCAATCATCTGGCTCATACTTTCGCGTTTTTCGCATACTTGTTGGCCAGATACAGGGCTCTTTCTGGCTTGTATCACATAGTAATGCGGTACCACACCGAAACAGTCAATTAAACCAGGTTGCGATTAATATTTTAGAGGATAACGCCGGTTATGTCTCGGTTAGGTCTGGGATACGCCCGCATCCGGCTCGTACTTTCGCATTTTTCGCATACTTGATGGCCAGATCCTGGCCTCTTTCTGGTTTGGATCACGCAGTAATGCGGTAACACACCGAAGCAGTCAATTAAACCTGGTTGCGATTAATATTTTAGAGGATAACGCCGGTTATGTCTGGGTTAGGTCTGGTATTTGCCCTCATCTGGCTCGTGCTTTGGCATTTTTCCCATACTTGTTGGCCAGATCCTGAGCATTTTCTGGCTTGCATCACTTAGTAATGCGGCATCACATCGAAACGGTCAATTAAACCTGGTTGCGATTAATATTTTAGAGGATAACGCCAGTTATGTCTGGGTTAGGTCTGGCATTTGCCCTGATCTGGCTCGTACTTTCGCATTTTTCGCATTCTTGTTGGCCAGATACAGGGCTCTTTCTGGTATGGATCCCGCACTAATGTGGTTCCACACCGAAACAGTCAATTAAACCTGGTTGCGATTAATATTTTCGAGGATAACGCTGGTTATGTCTCGGTTAGGTCTGGGATTTGCCCGCATCTGGCTTGTACTTTCGCATTTTCCGCATACTTGTTGGCCAGATACAGGGCTTTTTCTGGCTTGTATCACGTAGTAATGCGGTACCACACCGAAACAGTCAATTAAACCTGGTTGCGATTAATAGTTGAGAGGATAATGCCGGTTATGTCTCGGTTAGGTCTGGGATTTGCCCGCATCCGGCTCGTACTTTCGCATTTTTCGCGTACTTGTTCGCCAGATCCTGGCCTTTTTCTGGTTTGGATCACGTAGTAATGTGGTACCACACCGAAACAGTCAATAAAAGCTTGTTCCGATTTGTATTTTAGAGGATAACGCTGGTTATGACTGGGTTAGTCATGGTATTTGCAATCATCTGGATCATACTTTCGCGTATTTCGCATACTTGTTGGCCAGATCCTGGCCTCTTTCTGGTTTGGACCACGTAGTAATGTGGTACCACACTGAAACAGTCAATTAAGCCTGGTTCCGATTAATATTTTAGAGGATAACGCTGGTTATGTCTCGGTCAGGTCTGGTAATTGCCCTCATCTGGCTCGTACTTTCGCATTTTTCGCATACTTGTTGGCCAGATCCAGGCCTTTTTCTGGTTTGGATCACGTAGTAATGCTGTACCACACCGAAGCAGTCAATTAAACCTGGTTGCGATTAATATTTTCGAGGATAACGCCGTTTATGTCTCGGGTTAGGTCTGGCATTTGCCCTCATCTGGCTCGTACTTTCGCATTTTTCGCATACTTGATGGCCAGATACAGGGCTTTTTCTGGCTTGTATCACGTAGTAATGCGGTACCACACCGAAACAGACAATTAAACCAGGTTGCGATTAATATTTTAGAGGATAACGCCGGTTATGTCTGTGTTAGGTCTGGGGTTTGCCCTCATCAGGTTCGTACCTTCGCATTTTTCGCATACTTGTTGGCAAGATCCTGGGCTTTTTCTTGTTTAGACCACGTAGTAATGCGGTACCACACCGAAACAGTCAATTAAACCTGGTTGCGATTAATAGGTGAGAGGATAATGCCGTTTATGTCTCGGGTTAGGTCTGGCATTTGCCCTCATCTGGCTCGTACTTTCGCATTGTTCGCATACTTGTTGGCAAGATCCTGGGCTTTTTCTGGTTTGGACCACGTAGTAATGCGGTACCACACCGAAACAGTCAATTAAACCTGGTTGCGATTAATATTTAAGAGGATAACACCGGTTATGGCTCCGTTAGGTCTGGGGTTTGCCCTCATCTGGCTCGTACCTTCGCATTTTTCGCATTTTTGTTGGCAAGATCCTGGGCTTTTTCTTGTTTAGACCACGTAGTAATGCGGTACCACACCGAAACAGTCAATTAAACCTGGTTGCGATTAATAGTTGAGAGGATAATGCCGGTTATGTCTCGGTTAGGTCTGGGATTTGCCCGCATCCGGCTCGTACTTTCGCATTTTTCGCATACTTGTTCGCCAGATCCTGGCCTCTTTCTGGTTTGGATCACGCAGTAATGCGGTAACACACCGAAGCAGTCAATTAAACCTGGTTGCGATTAATATTTTAGAGGATAACGCCAGTTATGTCTGGGTTAGGTCTGGCATTTGCCCTGATCTGGCTCGTACTTTCGCATTTTTCGCATTCTTGTTGGCCAGATACAGGGCTCTTTCTGGTATGGATCCCGCACTAATGTGGTTCCACACCGAAACAGTCAATTAAACCTGGTTGCGATTAATATTTTCGAGGATAACGCTGGCTATGTCTCGGTTAGGTCTGGGATTTGCCCCCATCTGGCTTGTACTTTCGCATTTTCCGCATACTTGTTGGCCAGATACAGGGCTTTTTCTGGCTTGTATCACGTAGTAATGCGATACCACACCGAAACAGACAATTAAACCAGGTTGCGATTAATATTTTAGAGGATAACGCCGGTTATGTCTGTGTTAGGTCTGGGGTTTGCCCTCATCAGGTTCGTACCTTCGCATTTTTCGCATACTTGTTGGCCAGGTCCTGGCTTGTTTCTGGTTTGGACCACGTAGTAATGGGGTACCACACTGAAACAGTCAATAAAAGCTTGTTCCGATTAGTATTTTAGAGGAAGACTCTGGTTATGTCTGGGTTAATTCTGGTATTTGCAATCATCTGGCTCATACTTTCGCGTTTTTCGCATACTTGTTGGCCAGATCCTCGCCTTTTTCAGGTTTGGATCACGCAGTAATGCGGTACCACACCGAAACAGTCAATTAAACCAGGTTGCGATTAATATTTTAGAGGATAACGCCGGTTATGTCTCGGTTAGGTCTGGGATACGCCCGCATCCGGCTCGTACTTTCTCATTTTTCGCATACTTGATGGCCAGATCCTGGCCTATTTCTGGTTTGGATCACGCAGTAATGCGGTACCACACCGAAGCAGTCAATTAAACCTGGTTGCGATTAATATTTAAGAGGATAACGACAGTTATGTCTCGGTTAGGTCTGGGATTTGCCCTCATCTGGCTCGTGCTTTGGCATTTTTCGCATACTTGTTGGCCAGATCCTCGCCATTTTCTGGTTTGGATCACGCAGTAATGCGGTACCACACCGAAACAGTCAATTAAACCTGGTTGCGATTAATATTTAAGAGGATAACGCCGGTTATGTCTCGGTTAGGTCTGGGGTTTGTCCTCATCTGGCTCGTACCTTCGCATTTTTCGCATTCTTGTTGGCCAGATCCTGGCCTCTTTCTGGTTTGGATCCCGCACTAATGTGGTTCCACAGCGAAACAGTCAATTAAACCTGGTTGCGATTAATATTTTAGAGGATAACGCCGGTTATGTCTGGGTTAGGTCTGGTATTTACCCTCATCTGGCTCGTGCTTTGGCATTTTTCGCATACTTGTTGGCCAGATCCTCGCCATTTTCTGGTTTGGATCACGCAGTAATGTGTTACCACACTGAAACAGTCAATAAAAGCTTTTTCCGATTAGTATTTTAGAGGAAGACACTGGTTATGTCTTGGTTAGCACTGGGATTTGCCCTCATCTGGCTCGTACTTTCGCATTTTTCGCATTCTTGTTGGCCAGATCCTGGCCTCTTTCTGGTTTGGATCACGTAGTAATGTGGTACCACACCGAAACAGTCAATAAAAGCTTGTTCCGATTTGTATTTTAGAGGATAACGCTGGTTATGACTGGGTTAGTCATGGTATTTCCAATCATCTGGCTCATACTTTCGCGTTTTTTGCATACTTGTTGGCCAGATCCTGGCCTCTTTCAGGTTTGGATCCCGCACTAATGTGGTTCCACGCCGAAACAGTCAATTAAGCCTGGTTGTGATTAATATTTTAGAGGATAACGCCGGTTATGTCTGGGTTAGGCCTGGGATTTGCCCCCATCTGGCTCGTACTTTCGCATTTTTCGCATACTTGTTGGCCAGATCCTGAGCATTTTCTGGCTTGCATCACTTAGTAATGCGGTATCACATCGAAACGGTCAATTAAACCTGGTTGCGATTAATATTTTCGAGGATAACGCCGGTTATGTCTCGGTTAGGTCTGGGATTTGCCCTCATCTGGCTCGTACTTTCGCATTTTTCGCATTCTTGTTGGCCAGATACAGGGCTCTTTCTGGTATGGATCCCGCACTAATGTGGTTCCACACCGAAACAGTCAATTAAACCTGGTTGCGATTAATATTTTCGAGGATAACGCTGGTTATGTCTGGGTCTGGTCTGGTAATTGCCCTCATCTGGCTCGTACTTTCGCATTTTTCGCATACTTGTTGGCCCGATCCTGGCCTTTTTCTGGTTTGGATCACGTAGTAATGCGGTACCACACCGAAACAGTCAATTAAACCTGGTTGCGATTAATATTTTAGAGGATAACGCCGGTGTTGCCTGGGTTAGTCATGGTATTTGCAAGCATCTGGATCATACTTTCGCGTATTTCGCATACTTGTTGACCTCATCCTGGCCTTTTTCTGGTTTGGAACACGTAGTAATGCGGTACCACACCGAAACAGCCAATTAAACCTGGTTGCGATTAATATTTAAGAGGATAACGCCGGTTATGTCATGGTTAGCACTGGGATTTGCCCTCATCTGGCTCGTAGTTTCGCATTTTTCGCATAGTTGTTGGCCAGATACAGGGCTCTTTCTGGCTTGTATCACATAGTAATGCGGTACCACACCGAAACAGTCAATTAAACCAGGTTGCGATTAATATTTTAGAGGATAACGCCGGTTATGTCTCGGTTAGGTCTGGGATACGCCCGCATCCGGCTCGTACTTTCGCATTTTTCGCATACTTGATGGCCAGATCCTGGACTCTTTCTGGTTTGGATCACGCAGTAATGCGGTACCACACCGAAGCAGTCAATTAAACCTGGTTGCGATTAATATTTAAGAGGATAACGCCGGTTATGTCTCGGTTAGGTCTGTGATACGCCCGCATCTGGCTCGTACTTTCGCATTTTACGCATACTTGATGGCCAGATCCTGGCCTCTTTCTGGTTTGGATCCCACACTAATGTGGTTCCACAGCGAAACAGTCCATTAAACCTGGTTGCGATTAATATTTTAGTGGATAACGCCGGTTATGTCTGGGTTAGGTCTGGTATTTGCCCTCATCTGGCTCGTGCTTTGGCATTTTTCGCATACTTGTTGGGCAGATCCTCGCCATTTTCTGGTTTGGATCACGCAGTAATGCGGTACCACACCGAAACAGTCAATTAAACCTGGTTGCGATTAATATTTAAGAGGATAACGCCGGTTATGTCTCGGTTAGGTCTGGGGTTTGCCCTGATCTGGCTCGTACCTTCGCATTTTTCGCATACTTGTTGGCAAGATCCTGGGCTTTTTCTGGTTTGGACCACGTAGTAATGCGGTACCACACCGAAACAGTCAATTAAACCTGGTTGCGATTAATAGTTGAGAGGATAGTGCCGGTTATGTCTCGGTTAGGTCTGGGATTTGACCGCATCTGGCTCGTACTTTCGCATTTTTCGCATACTTGTTCGCCAGATCCTGGCCTTATTCTGGTTTGGATCACGTAGTAATGTGGTACCACACCTAAACAGCCAATTAAACCTGGTTGCGATTAATATTTAAGAGGATAACGCCGGTTATGTCTTGGTTACCACTGGGATTTGCCCTCATCTGGCTCGTACTTTCGCATTTTTCTTATACTTGTTGGCCAGACCCTGGCTTTTTTCTGGCCTGGACCACGTAGTAATGTGTTACCACCCTGAAACAGTCAATAAAAGCTTTTTCCGATTAGTATTTTAGAGGAAGACACTGGTTATGTCTGGGTTAGTTCTGGTATTTGCAATCATCTGGCTCATACTTTCGCGTTTTTCGCATACTTGTTGGCCAGATACAGAGCTCTTTCTGGCTTGTATCACATAGTAATGCGGTACCACACCGATACAGTCAATTAAACCTGGTTGCGATTAATATTATCGAGGATAACGCCGGTTATGTCTGGGTTAATTCTGGTATTTGCAATCATCTGGCTCATACTTTCGCGTTTTTCGCATACTTGTTGGCCAGATCCTCGCCTTTTTCAGGTTTGGATCACGCAGTAATGCGGTACCACACCGAAGCAGTCAATTAAACCTGGTTGCGATTAATATTTAAGAGGATAACGCCAGTTATGTCTCGGTTAGGTCTGGGATTTGCCCTCATCTGGCTCGTACTTACGCATTTTTCGCATACTTGTTGGCCAGATACAGAGCTCTTTCTGGCTTGTATCACATAGTAATGCGGTACCACACCGAAACAGTCAATTAAACCAGGTTGCGATTAATATTTTAGAGGATAACGCCGGTTATGTCTCGGTTTGTTCTGGGTTACGCCCGCATCCGGCTCGTACTTTCGCATTTTTCGCATACTTGATGGCCAGATCCTGGCCTCTTTCTGGTTTGGATCACGCAGTAATGCGGTACCACACCGAAGCAGTCAATTAAACCTGGTTGCGATTAATATTTAAGAGGATAACGCCAGTTATGTCTTGGTTAGGTCTGGGATTTGCCCTCATCTTGCTCGTACTTTCGCATTTTTCGCATTCTTGTTGGCCAGATACAGGGCTCTTTCTGGCTTGTATCACATAGTAATGCGGTACCACACCGAAACAGTCAATTAAACCAGGTTGCGATTAATATTTTAGAGAATAACGCCGGTTATGTCTGGGATAGTTCTGGGATACGCCAGCATCTGGCTCGTACTTTCGCATTTCTCGCATACTTGATGGCCAGATCCTGGCCTCTTTCTGGTTTGGATCCCGCACTAATGTGGTTCCACACCGAAACAGTCAATTAAACCTGGTTGCGATTAATATTTTAGAGGATAACGCCGGTTATGTCTGGGTTAGTCATTGTATTTGCTACCATCTGGATCATAATTTCGCGTTTTTCGCATACTTGTTGGCCAGATCCTGGCCTCTTTCTGGTTTGGATCACATAGTAATGCGGTACCACACCGAAACAGCCAATTAAACCTGGTTGCGATTAATATTTTGGTGGATAACGCCGGTTATGTCTTGGTTAGCACTGGGATTTGCCCTCATCTGGCTCGTACTTTCGCATTTCTCGCATACTTGTTGGCCAGAGCCTGGCCTTTGTCTGGTTTGGATCACGTAGTAATGCGGTACCACACCGAAACAGTCAATTAAACCTGGTTCCGATTAATAGTTTGGTGGATAACGCCGGTTATGTCTTGGTTAGCACTGGGATTTGCCTTCATCTGGCTCGGTAATTTCGCATTTTTCTGATATTTGTTGGGCAGGTCCTGGCTTTTTTCTGGTTTGGACCACGTAGTAATGTGGTACCACACTGAAACAGCCAATAAAAGCTTGTTCCGATTAGTATTTTAGAGGAAGACTCTGGTTTTGTCTGGGTTAGTTCTGGTATTTGCAATCATCTGGCTCATACTTTCGCGTTTCTCGCATACTTGTTGGCCAGATCCTGGCCTCTTTCTGGTTTGGATCCCGCACTAATGTGGTTCCACACCGAAACGGTCAATTAAACCTGGTTGCGATTAATATTTAAGGGGATAACGCCGGTTATGTCTCGGTTAGGTCTGGGATATGCCCGCATCTGGCTCGTACTTTCGCATCTTTCGCATACTTGATGGCCAGATCCTGGCCTCTTTCTGGTTTGGATCCCGCACTATTGTGGTTCCGCACCAAAACACTCAATTAAACCTGGTTGCGATTAATATTTTAGAGGATAACGCCGGTTATGTCTGGGTTAGTCATGGTATTTACAATCATCTGGCTCATACTTCCGCGTTTTTCGCATACTTGTTGGCCAGATCCTAGCCTGATTCTGGTTTGGATCCCGCACTAATGTGGTTCCACACCGAAACAGTCAATTAAACCTGGTTGCGATTAATATTTTAGAGGATAACGCCGGTTATGACTGGGTTAGTCATGGTATTTGCAATCATCTGGATCATACTTTCGCGTTTTTCGCATACTTGTTGGCCAGATCCTGGCCTCTCCCTGGTTTGGACAACGTAGTAATGTGTTACCACACTGAAACAGTCAATTAAGCCTGGTTCCGATTAATATTTTAGAGGATAACGCCGGTTATGTCACGGTCAGGTCTGGTAATTGCCCTCATCTAGCTCGTACTTTCACATTTTTCGCATACTTGTTGGCCAGATCCTCGCCTTTTTCTGGTTTGGATCCCGCACTAATGTGGTTCCACACCGAAACAGTCAATTAAACCTGGTTGCGATTAATATTTTAGAGGATAACGCCGGTTATGACTGGGTTAGTCATGGTATTTGCAATCATCTGGATCATACTTTCGCGTTTTTCGCATACTTGTTGGCCAGATCCTCGCCTTTTTCTGGTTTGGATCACGCAGTAATGCGGTACCACACCGAAATAGTCAATGAAACCTGGTTGCGAGTAATATTTTTGAGGATAACGCCGGTTATGTCTGGGTTAGGTCTAGGGTTTGCCCTCATCTGGCTCGTACTTTCGCATTTTTCTTATACTTGTTGGCCAGGTCCTGGCCTTTTTCTGGTTTGGATCACGTAGTAATGCGGTACCACACCGAAATAGTCAATGAAACCTAGTTGCGAGTAATATTTAAGAGGATAACGCCGGTTATGTCTCGGATAGGTCAGGGGCTTGCCCTCATCTGGATCGTACTTTCGCATTTTTCGCATACTTGTTCGCCAGATCCTGGGCATTTTCTGGCTTGCATCGCGTAGCAATGCGGTATCACATCGAAACAGTCAATTAAACTTGGTTGCGATTAATATTTTAGAGGATAACGCTGGTTATGTCTCGGTCAGGTCTGGAAAATGCCCTCATCCAGCTCGTACTTTCACATTTTTCGCATACTTGTTGGCCAGATCCTCGCCTTTTTCTGGTTTGGATCACGCAGTAATGCGGTACCACACCGAAATAGTCAATGAAACCTGGTTGCGAGTAATATTTTAGAGGATAACGCCGGTTACGTCTGGGTTTGGTCTGGGGTTTGCCCTCATCTGGCTCGTACTTTCGCATTTTTCTTATACTTGTTGGCCAGGTCCTGGCCTTTTTCTGGTTTGGATCACGTAGTAATGCGGTACCACACCGAAATAGTCAATGAAACCTAGTTGCGAGTAATATTTAAGAGGATAACGCCGGTTATGTCTCGGATAGGTCTGGGATTTGCCCTCATCTGGCTCGTACTTTCGCATTTTTCGCATACTTGTTCGCCAGATCCTGGGCATTTTCTGGCTTGCATCACGTAGTAATGCGGTATCACATCGAAACAGTCAATTAAACCTGGTTGCGATTAATATTTTGGTGGATAACGCCGGTTATGTCTTGGTTAGCATTGGGATTTGCCCTCATCTGTCTCGTACTTTCGCATTTTTCGCATACTTGTTGGCCAGTTCCTGGCCTTTTTCTGGTTTGCATCACGTAGTAATGCGGTATCACATCGAAACAGTCAATTAAACCTGGTTGCGATTAATATTTTCGTGGATAACGCCGGCTATGTCTCGGTTAGGTCTGGGATTTGCCCTCATCTGTCTCGTACTTTCGCATTTTTCGCATATTTGTTGGGCAGGTCCTGGCTTTTTTCTGGTTTGGACCACGTAGTAATGTGGTACCACACTGAAACAGTCAATAAAAGCTTGTTCCGATTAGTATTTTAGAGGAAGACTCTGGTTTTGTCTGGGTTAGTTCTGGTATTTGCCCTCATCTGGCTCGTACTTTCGCATTTTTCGCATACTTGTTCGCCAGATCCTGGGCATTTTCTGGCTTGCATCACGTAGTAATGCGGTATCACATCGAAACAGTCAATTAAACCTGGTTGCGATTAATATTTTCGTGGATAACGCCGGCTATGTCTCGGTTAGGTCTGGGATTTGCCCTCATCTGTCTCGTACTTTCGCATTTTTCGCATATTTGTTGGCCAGATCCTGGCCTTTTTCTGGTTTGGATCACGTAGTAATGCGGTACCACACCGAAACAGTCAATTAAACCTGGTTCCGATTAATAGTTTGGTGGATAACGCCGGTTATGTCTTGGTTAGCACTGGGATTTGCCTTCATCTGGCTCGGTACTTTCTCATTTTTCTTATAATTGTTGGGCAGGTCCTGGCTTTTTTCTGGTTTGGACCACGTAGTAATGTGGTACCACACTGAAACAGTCAATAAAAGCTTGTTCCGATTAGTATTTTAGAGGAAGACTCTGGTTTTGTCTGGGTTAGTTCTGGTATTTACAATCATCTGGCTCATACTTTCGCGTTTTTCGCATACATGTTGGCCAGATCCTGGCCTCTTTCTGGTTTGGATCCCGCACTAATGTGGTTCCACACCGAAACGGTCAATTAAACCTGGTTGCGATTAATATTTAAGGGGATAACGCCGGTTATGTCTCGGTTAGGTCTGGGATATGCACGCATCTGGCTCGTACTTTCGCATTTTTCGCATACTTGATGGCCAGATCCTGGCCTCTTTCTGGTTTGGATCCCGCACTATTGTGGTTCCGCACCAAAACACTCAATTAAACCTGGTTGCGATTAATATTTTAGAGGATAACGCCGGTTATGTCTGGGTTAGTCATGGTATTTACAATCATCTGGCTCATACTTTCGCGTTTTTCGCATACTTGTTGGCCAGATCCTGGCCTCATTCTGGGTTGGATCCCGCACTAATGTGGTTCCACACCGAAACAGTCAATTAAACCTGGTTGCGATTAATATTTTAGAGGATAACGCCGGTTATGTCTGGGTTAGGTCTAGGGTTTGCCCTCATCTGGCTCGTACTTTCGCATTTTTCTTATACTTGTTGGCCAGGTCCTGGCCTCTTTCTGGTTTGGATCACGTAGTAATGCGGTACCACACCGAAATAGTCAATGAAACCTGGTTGCAAGTAATATTGTTTAAAGACCTTAACCGCCCTAAGGGGGGGGGGGTTATTTTAGTCTGACGTGGTCCGGATTACGAGGGAAAGGACACTGGGAAAAAGTATTGAATAAATTGATGCACCAGAATTTGCTCAAGAAATTAACGTTTATTTCAATCAAAAAAGAAAAAAAGGAACGGAAAAAAACCGCCTAGACGTCGGTCCGACGTCTGGGGAAAAAAACCTGGGCCGGCTTCTCCTGGCCAAGTTCGCGATGTGTTGTTCTGTAACAAGGAAAGGCAAAGCTGGATTTAAATACCTATTAACGCTTGTCGCGTCGCCTGTCTCGCTCTATCTTGCACGCTCCTGTCTGTGCCGTTCGCACTCGAGAGCGGAGATTACAGACACGTCTCGACGAACTGAGATATGTATAAGTGGACTGTATATGTGAACGTTCTCACAAATCGAGAACGTTCGATCGCTGTGCGGAAGAAGAGATCTAATTTCTCAATTCTCCGCTTTTTAGCGATCGTTGAATGCCGCAGGAAAGGACAACAGGTGGAGGTCGTAAAGCTCCAAATGCTGTCCAAACCGCAGTTTCTCACCGTTCCCTGCGTACAAGACGCGGTGTGGTGTAGCCCTTAACGGCGCACGTAGCGTCTTACGTTTAAAGGAGCATACACCACGGTGCTCATTATGCGTTGCTCTACGCACAGGGTACGTACTCACTGGCGGTCGAGGAGCGTTTCTCGAGCAGGTTGAGCTAAGAAGTCCGGAATTTCTTAGCCCCGACCTGAGAAACGGTGAGCCCACGTAGGGTATCGGTCAGAGACCACCCTAGGGGTGATATACAAAACCGTGCGGACAATTCAACTTGTCGCACGACCGCGTCAAATGCAGCAGTCCGTACGACAAATTCTTACACGACCGCGAAACTCAAACGTCACGTGAAGATAATCAGCCTCACACGACCGCGTCAAATGCAGCAGTCCGTGGAGAAATCAGTAGTGAGTTGGCCGTAGCCACTGGCCGAAACTGGACTTCTGACGACCGCTGGTTGCAGCGAGACGTTGGAAAGTCAGCCTCACGACCGCGTCAAATGCAGCAGTCCGTGATAATGCCAGCCTCGCACGACCGCGTCAAATGCAGCAGTCCGTGGAGTCGTCAGTACTGATCGGGCCGTAGCCCTTGCTGAGACTGGAGTTTCGACATACGGGAAACGATTCTTATCTCGATTCCCCTTTCATGACCGCGTAGCACAAACGTCACATGAAAGTTGGACGAAAACCCACAGTCTTTTAAATTTTATTAATAATCTCGCCAAGCGGGAACCGAAGTTTTTTCAATTCCCTCACACGACCACGTAGCTCGAGCGTCACGTGCTATTCGGCGAGATTGTACAGTCAATAATCGGGGCTGATAAAATGCCTCACCGATTTAGTTAATCTTGAGCAATAATTTAAACTTCTCAACGAAAGGTTCGAGTGTTCTCAGAACCTATATTCGGAGATTTGGTTTCGTCGCGGAGCGGAATCGTTTGTCGATCTGCTCGCTGCGCGGACTCGCTATCGAGTCTTGCAGCTAAGAAGCGAACAGACACCCGCAGTCGCGGCCACGAGAGGGGTAATCACCACCTCGCGGCGCTATCTCTGCTCTTCAATGTCTATCTCTTCTTAATTTCAATATTCCTCTACCCTCTCTGTTTATGGATCTTCGACGATCGATCCCAAGTAAATATATTGGGTCGATCACGTGACTGAGAGCAACCAACACTCGCGTATGGTTTTTCTAACCTGTATCGTTCCGTGTACCGAACTACGCATCAGAGAGTCTCTGGAATGTCGCGTACACGAAAAACAATACCGTACGAGGAATTTATGGTTCTCAGATATAATTCACGTTAACTTGATGTTTCTCTAAACGGTTCTCAAATCCGTCAATTAACGCGATATTTAAACAAATATTTAAGAGGATAACGCCGGTTATGTCTCGGATAGGTCTGGGACTTGCCCTCATCTGGATCGTACTTTCGCATTTTTCGCATACTTGTTCGCCAGATCCTGGGCATTTTCTGGCTTGCATCACGTAGTAATGCGGTATCACATCGAAACAGTCAGTTAAACTTAGTTGCGATTAATATTTTAGAGAATAACGCTGGTTATGTCTCGGTCAGGTCTGGTAAATGCCCTCATCCAGCTCGTACTTTCACATTTTTCGCATACTTGTTGGCCAGATCCTCGCCTTTTTCTGGTTTGGATCACGCAGTAATGCGGTACCACACCGAAATAGTCAATGAAACCTGGTTGCGAGTAATATTTTAGAGGATAACGCTGGTTATGTCTGTGTTAGTTCTGGTATTTGCAATCATCTGGCTCATACATTCGCGTTTTTCGCATACTTGTTGGCCCAATCCTGGGATTTTTCTGGTTTGGATCACGTAGTAATGCGGTACCACACCGAAATAGTCAATGAAACCTGGTTGCGAGTAATATTTAAGAGGATAACGCCGGTTATGTCTCGGATAGGTCTGGGATTTGCCCTCATCTGGCTCGTACTTTCGCATTTTTCGCATACTTGTTCGCCAGATCCTGGGCATTTTCTGGCTTGCATCACGTAGTAATGCGGTATCACATCGAAACAGTCAATTAAACCTGGTTGCGATTAATATTTTGGTGGATAACGCCGGTTATGTCTTGGTTAGCACTGGGATTTGCCCTCATCTGGCTCGTACTTTCGCATTTTTCGCATACTTGTTGGCCAGTTCCTGGCCTTTTTCTGGTTTGCATCACGTAGTAATGCGGTATCACATCGAAACAGTCAATTAAACCTGGTTGCGATTAATATTTTCGTGGATAACGCCGGCTATGTCTCGGTTAGGTCTGGGATTTGCCCTCATCTGTCTCGTACTTTCGCATTTTTCGCATACTTGTTGGCCAGATCCTGGCCTTTTTCTGGTTTGGATCCCGTCGTAATGTGGTTCCACACCGAAACAGTCAATTAAACCTGCTTGCGATTATTATTTTAGAGGATAACGCCGGTTATGTCTGTGTTAGGTCTGGCTTTGCCCTCATCTGGCTCGTACTTTCGCGTTTTTCGCATACTTGTTGGCCAATCCTGGCCTCATTCTGGTTTGGATCCCGCACTAATGTGGTTCCACACCGAAACAGTCAATTAAACCTGGTTGCGATTAATATTTTAGAGGATAACGCCGGTTATGTCTCGGTTAGTCATGGTATTTGCAATCATCTGGCTCATACTTTCGCGTTTTTCGCATACTTGTTGGCCAATCCTGGCCTCATTCTGGTTTGGATCCCGCACTAATGTGGTTCCACACCGAAACAGTCAATTAAACCTAGTTGCGATTAATATTTTCGAGGATAACGCCGGTTATGTCTGGGTTAGGTCTGGGGTTTGCCCTCATCTGCCTCGTACTTTCGTATTTTTCGCATACTTGTTGGCCAGGTCCTGGCATTTTCTGGCTTGGACCACGTAGTAATGTGGTACCACACTGAAACAGTCAATACAAGCTTGTTCCGATCAGTATTTTAGAGGATAACGCTGGTTATGACTGGGTCAGGTCTGGTATTTGCCCTCACCAGGCTCGTACTTTCGCATTTTTCGCATACTTGTTGGCCAATCCTGGCCACATTCTGGTTTGGATCCCGCACTAATGTGGTTCCACACCGAAACAGTCAATTAAACCTAGTTGCGATTAATATTTTCGAGGATAACGCCGGTTATGTCTGGGTTAGGTCTGGGGTTTGCCCTCATCTGCCTCGTACTTTCGTATTTTTCGCATACTTGTTGGCCAGGTCCTGGCTTTTTTCTGGCTTGGACCACGTAGTAATGTGGTACCACACTGAAACTGTCAATAAAAGCTTGTTCCGATCAGTATTTTAGAGGATAACGCCGGTTATGTCACGGTCAGGTCTGGTAATTGCCCTCATCTAGCTCGTACTTTCACATTTTTCGCATACTTGTTGGCCAGATCCTGGCCTTTTTCTGGTTTGGAACACGTAGTAATGCGGTACCACACCGAAACAGTCAATTAAACCTGGTTGCGATTAATTTTTAAGAGGATAACGCCGGTTATGTCTTGGTTCGGTCTGGGATTTACCCTCATCTGGCTCGTACTTTCGCATTTTTCGCATAATTATTGGGCAGATCCAGGGCTTTTTCTAGCTTGCATCACGTAGGAATGCGGTACCACACCCAAACTTTCAATTAACCCTGGTTGGCGTTAATATTTTGGAGGATAACGACGGTTATGTTTTGGTTAGCACTGGGATTTGCCCTCATCTGGCTCATACATTCGCGTTTTTCGCATACTTGTTGGCCCAATCCTGGGATTTTTCTGGTTTGGATCACGTAGTAATGCGGTACCACACCGAAATAGTCAATGAAACCTGGTTGCGAGTAATATTTAAGAGGATAACGCCGGTTATGTCTCGGATAGGTCTGGGATTTGCCCTCATCTGGCTCGTACTTTCGCATTTTTCGCATACTTGTTCGCCAGATCCTGGGCATTTTCTGGCTTGCATCACGTAGTAATGCGGTATCACATCGAAACAGTCAATTAAACCTGGTTGCGATTAATATTTTGGTGGATAACGCCGGTTATGTCTTGGTTAGCACTGGGATTTGCCCTCATCTGGCTCGTACTTTCGCATTTTTCGCATACTTGTTGGCCAGTTCCTGGCCTTTTTCTGGTTTGCATCACGTAGTAATGCGGTATCACATCGAAACAGTCAATTAAACCTGGTTGCGATTAATATATTCGTGGATAACGCCGGCTATGTCTCGGTTAGGTCTGGGATTTGCCCTCATCTGTCTCGTACTTTCGCATTTTTCGCATACTTGTTGGCCAGATCCTGGCCTTTTTCTGGTTTGGATCCCGTCGTAATGTGGTTCCACACCGAAACAGTCAATTAAACCTGCTTGCGATTATTATTTTAGAGGATAACGCCGGTTATGTCTGTGTTAGGTCTGGCTTTGCCCTCATCTGGCTCGTACTTTCGCGTTTTTCGCATACTTGTTGGCCAATCCTGGCCTCATTCTGGTTTGGATCCCGCACTAATGTGGTTCCACACCGAAACAGTCAATTAAACCTGGTTGCGATTAATATTTTAGAGGATAACGCCGGTTATGTCTCGGTTAGTCATGGTATTTGCAATCATCTGGCTCATACTTTCGCGTTTTTCGCATACTTGTTGGCCAATCCTGGCCTCATTCTGGTTTGGATCCCGCACTAATGTGGTTCCACACCGAAACAGTCAATTAAACCTAGTTGCGATTAATATTTTCGAGGATAACGCCGGTTATGTCTGGGTTAGGTCTGGGGTTTGCCCTCATCTGCCTCGTACTTTCGTATTTTTCGCATACTTGTTGGCCAGGTCCTGGCATTTTCTGGCTTGGACCACGTAGTAATGTGGTACCACACTGAAACAGTCAATACAAGCTTGTTCCGATCAGTATTTTAGAGGATAACGCTGGTTATGACTGGGTCAGGTCTGGTATTTGCCCTCACCAGGCTCGTACTTTCGCATTTTTCGCATACTTGTTGGCCAATCCTGGCCTCATTCTGGTTTGGATCCCGCACTAATGTGGTTCCACACCGAAACAGTCAATTAAACCTAGTTGCGATTAATATTTTCGAGGATAACGCCGGTTATGTCTGGGTTAGGTCTGGGGTTTGCCCTCATCTGCCTCGTACTTTCGTATTTTTCGCATACTTGTTGGCCAGGTCCTGGCATTTTCTGGCTTGGACCACGTAGTAATGTGGTACCACACTGAAACTGTCAATAAAAGCTTGTTCCGATCAGTATTTTAGAGGATAACGCCGGTTATGTCACGGTCAGGTCTGGTAATTGCCCCCATCTAGCTCGTACTTTCACATTTTTCGCATACTTGTTGGCCAGATCCTGGCCTTTTTCTGGTTTGGAATACGTAGTAATGCGGTACCACACCGAAACAGTCAATTAAACCTGGTTGCGATTAATATTTAAGAGGATAACGCCGGTTATGTCTCGGTTCGGTCTGGGATTTACCCTCATCTGGCTCGTACTTTCGCATTTTTCGCATAATTATTGGGCAGATCCAGGGCTTTTTCTAGCTTGCATCACGTAGGAATGCGGTACCACACCCAAACTTTCAATTAACCCTGGTTGGCGTTAATATTTTGGAGGATAACGACGGTTATGTTTTGGTTAGCACTGGGATTTGCCCTCATCTGTCTCGTGCTTTCGCATTTTTCGCATACTTGTTGGCCAGATCCTGGCCTTTTTCTGGTTTTGATCACGCAGTAATGCGGCACCACACCGAAACAGTCAATTAAACCTGGTTGCGATTAATATTTAAGAGGATAACGCCGGTTATGTCTCGGTTCGGTCTGGGATTTACCCTCATCTGGCTCGTACTTTCGCATTTTTCGCATAATTATTGGGCAGATCCAGGGCTTTTTCTAGCTTGCATCACGTAGGAATGCGGTACCACACCAATACTGTCAATTAACCCTGGTTGGCGTTAATATTTTGGAGGATAACGACGGTTATGTTTTGGTTAGCACTGGGATTTGCCCTCATCTGTCTCGTGCTTTCGCATTTTTCGCATGCTTGTTGGCCAGATCCTGGCCTTTTTCTGGTTTGGATCACGCAGTAATGCGGCACCACACCGAAACAGTCAATTAAGCCTGGTTGCGATTAATATTTTAGAGGATAACGCTGGTTATGTCTCGGTCAGGTCTGGTAAATGCCCTCATCCAGCTCGTACTTTCACATTTTTCGCATACTTGTTGGCCAGATCCTCGCCTTTTTCTGGTTTGGATCACGCAGTAATGCGGTACCACACCGAAATAGTCAATGAAACCTGGTTGCGAGTAATATTTTAGAGGATAACGCTGGTTATGTCTGGGTTTGGTCTGGGGTTTGCCCTCATCTGGCTCGTACTTTCGCATTTTTCTTATACTTGTTGGCCAGGTCCTGGCCTTTTTCTGGTTTGGATCACGTAGTAATGCGGTACCACACCGAAATAGTCAATGAAACCTGGTTGCGAGTAATATTCAAGAGGATAACGCCGGTTATGTCTCGGATAGGTCTGGGATTTGCCCTCATCTGGCTCGTACTTTCGCATTTTTCGCATACTTGTTCGCCAGATCCTGGGCATTTTCTGGCTTGCATCACGTAGTAATGCGGTATCACATCGAAACAGTCAATTAAACCTGGTTGCGATTAATATTTTCGAGGATAACGCCGGTTATGTCTCGGTTAGGTCTGGGATTTGCCCTCATGTGGCTCATACTTTTGCATTTTTCGCATACTTGTTGGCCAGATCCTGGCCTTTTGCTGGTTTGGATCACGTAGTAATGCGGTACCACACCGAAACAGTCAATGAAACCTGGTTGCGATTAATATTTTGGTGGATAACGCCGGTTATGTCATGGTTAGCACTGGGATTTGCCCTCATCTGGCTCGGTACTTTTGCATTTTTCGCATACTTGTTGGCCAGATCCTGGCCTTTTGCTGGTTTGGATCACGTAGTAATGCGGTACCACACCGAAACAGTCAATGAAACCTGGTTGCGATTAATATTTTGGTGGATAACGCCGGTTATGTCATGGTTAGCACTGGGATTTGCCCTCATCTGGCTCGGTACTTTCGCATTTTTCTTATACTTGTTGGCCAGGTCCTGGCTTTTTTCTGGTTTGGACCACGTAGTAATGTGGTTCCACACTGAAACAGTCAATAAAAGCTTGTTCCGATTAGTATTTTAGAGGAAGACTCTGGTTATGTCTGGGTTAATTCTGGTATTTGCAATCATCTGGCTTATACTTTCGCGTTTTTCGCATACTTGTTGGCCAGATCCTGGCCTCTTTCTGGTTTGGATCCCGCACTAATGTGGTTCCACACCGGAGCAGTCAATTAAACCTGGTTGCAATTAATATTTAAGAAGATAATGCCGGTTATGTCTCGGTTAGGTCTGGGAAATGCCCGCATCTGGCTCGTACTTTCGCATTTTTCGCATACTTGATGGCCAGACCCTGGCCTCATTCTGGTTTGGATCCCGCACTAATGTGGTTCCGCAACGAAACAGTCAAATAAACCTAGTTGCGATTAATATTTTCGGGGATATCGCCGGTTATGTCACGGTTAGGTCTGGTATTTGCCCTCATCTGGCACATGCTTTCGCAATTTTCGCATAATTGTTGGCCAGCTCTTGGGTTTTTTGTGGTTTGGATCCCGTCGTAATGTGGTTGCACACCGAAACAGTCAATTAAACCTGCTTGCGATTAATATTTTAGAGGATAACGCCGGTTATGTCTGTGTTAGGTCTGGTTTTGCCCTCATCTGGCTCGACTTCCGCGTTTTTCGCATAGTTGTTGGCCAGTTCCTTGCCTTTTTCTGGTTTGCATCACGTAGTAATGTGGTACCACACGGAGACACTCAATAAAAGCACCAGCTCCGATTAGAATTTTAGAGGATAACGCTGGTTATGTCTGGGTTAGTTCTGGTATTTGCTATCATATGGCACATACTTTCGCGTCTTTCGCATACTTGTTGGCCAGATCCTTAACTTTTTCTGGTTTGGATCCCGTAGTAATGTGGTACCACACCGAAACAGTCAATTAAACCTGGTTGCGATTAATATTTTAGAGGATAACGGTGGTTATGCTTGAGTTAGGTCTGGTTTTGCCCTCACCTGGCTCGTACTTTCGCATTTTTTGCATACTTGTTGGCCAGATCCTCGCCTTTTTCTGGCTTGGACCAAGTAGTAATGTGGGGCCACACTGAAACAGTCAATAGAAGCTGGTTCCGATTAGTATTTTAGAGGATAACGCTGGTTACGTCTGGGTCAGTTCTGGTATTTGGAATCATCTGGCACATACTTTCGCGTTTTTCATATACCTGTTGGCCAGATTCTGTGTTTTTTCTGGTTTGGATCACGTAGTAACGCGGTACCACACCGAAACAGTCAATTAAACCTGGTTGCGATTAATATTTTAGAGGATAACGCCGGTTATGTCTCGGGTAGGTCTGGGATTTGTCCTCATCTGGCTCGTACATTCGCGTTTCTCGCATACTTGTTGGCCAGATCCTGGCCTTTTTCTGGTTTGGATCACGTAATAATGTGGTACCACACTGAAACAGTCAATAGAAGCTGGTTCCGATTAGTATTTTAGAGGATAACGCTGGTTATGTCTGGGTTAGTTCTGGTATTTGCAGTCACCTGGCTCCTACTATCGCGTTTTTCGCATACTTGTTGGCCAGATCCTGGGTTTTCTCAGGTTTGGATCCAGTAGTAATGTGGTTCCACACCGAAACGATCAATTTAACCCGGCAGCGATTAATATTTTAGAGGATAGCGCCGGTGATGTCTGGGTTAGGTCTGGTATTTGCCCTCATCTGGCTCGTACTTTCGCATTTTTCGCACACTTGTTGGCCAGATCTTGGGTTTTTTGTGGATTGGATCCCGTAGTAATGTGGGGCCACACTGAAACAGTCAATAGAAGCTGGTTCCGATTAGTATTTTAGAGGATAACGCTGGTTATGTCTGGGTTAGTTCTGGTATTTGCAATCATCTGGCTCCTACTTTCGCGTTCTTCGCATACTTGTTGGCCATATCCTCGCCTTTTTCTGGCTTGGACCAAGTAGTAATGTGGGGCCACACTGAAGCAGTCAATTAAACCTGGTTGCGATTAAGATTTTAGAGGATATCGCCGGTTATGTCTCGGTTAGGTCTAGTATTTGCCCTCATCTGGTACATACTTTCGCAATTTTCGCATAATTCTTGGCCAGCTCTTGGGTTTTTTGTGGATTGGATCCCGTGGTAATGTGGTTCCACACCGAAACAGTCAATTAAACCTGGTTCCGATTAATATTTTAGAGGATAACGCCGGTTATGTCTAGGTTAGGTCCGGTATTTGTCCTCATCTGGCTCGTACTTTCGCGTTTTTCGCATACTTCTTGGCCAGATCCTGGATTTTTTCTGGTTTGGATCCCGTAGTAATGTGGTTCCACACCGAAACTGTCAATTAAACCTGGTTGCGATTAATATTTTAGAGGATAACGCCGGTTATGTCTCTGGTAGGTCTGGGATTTGTCCTCGTCTGGCTCGTACTTTCGCTTTTTTCGCATACTTGTTGGCCAGATCCTGGCCTTTTTCTGGCTTGGACCCCGTAGTAATGTGGTATCACACTGAAACAGTCATTTAAACCTGGGTCCGATTAATATTTTAGAGGATAACGCCGGTTATGTCTGGGTTATGTCTGGTATTTGCCGTCATCTGGCACATACTTTTGCAATTTTCGCATAATTCTTGGCTAGCTCTTGGGTTTTTTTGTGGATTGGATCCCGTCGTAATGTGGTTCCACACCGAAACAGTCAATTAAACCTGGTTGCGATTAATATTGTTGCGCCGGGGCGGGGCTTTCTTCCAATAACTCATATTGACACAACACAATTAAAATACCACAACGTAACACAACTAATGCAAACTAGGAACTTTATTAACAAGAGTGCTTTTCGATACGTTTGTTCGCCTTGCGATCTGTCGTAATTCTAATCTTCAAAACGTTGCCGGTTTCTCAGCAACCGGAAGGCTCGGGATCTCGCATTCGCTCGTTTTTGTGTGGCAGCTTCACCTCATCGCGAAGCCTCTTCACACCATTGCGACGATGCAATTTCGCGGTATTGCGCGGCATCTTCATACCGTCGCAACACTGCTCCCTCTTCCTTCAGAGCGGTCGTCCCGACCGCTGCAAATTCCGTTCGAACAGCCAACTTCACCCGTAGTCTCCTAACCTCCGGGTTGTCACGAAGCTGCGTCGAACCTGTACACCTCTGTCTGTAAAGTAGATAAACTAATAGGTCGAACATTTACCTGAGTGGCCTTTATCAGACAGTCAGCGCCTTGACATTCGTCCTTCGTCCCAAGGAAAACCACTCAAAAACCTTGAGCAAGTCGCCGGTGTAAGTCCTTTGTGCGATTCCTCTGGATGGAACTTAAATCTCGACCGCTCCTCGCCCTCCTCTTGACTCTTACGACTTGCGTACTTCTTTCTTGATGTCTTCCCGGATGCGGATTCCCCCCCAGCATCACGAGAGAACTTTCCATGGGATGTTCCCCAATCTCCAAGGAGAATTTCCTCGTAGATCGGTTGTGGAACATACCACAATTCCGCCATCCGACCGTCTGTGCCCCAGTCCGCTATTAGAGTCGAGCATGACTGGGGGGCGACCCTCCCCGGGGAGAATCGCACTTCCCCGGCCGTTCTGACCTGCGGAAATGGAGAGTCCTCCGCGGCCGGTAAGAAAACCCGATCCTCGCCTTCTGCGATGAAACGTCCTCTTCTTGGGCGAAGATGTCGGCCATCTTTCTCAATCCTCACCTCGCAGTTCCTTCGCAGGGGGCCTCTCGTGAATCGTACCGGGCCAGTCGATTCACATGCACCACCCTTGGTTTGGACTTCGGGGAACGGACTATCCGGTAGATCAACTCATTCAGCCGATTTTTCACCTCGTAGGGTCCTTCCCAGTCGTATTGGAGCTTCGGGCATCTTCCTTTCGTCCTTCGAGGATTGTATAACCACACCCTCTCTCCTGGAGCAAAGGAAATTGATCTCGAGAACGAATCATACCACGATTTCGTCCTCTCCGAACAAATTCGCATCCGCTGTCGAACGAATTTGTGTACTTCTTCAATCCTTTTCTTGGTTTCCTCAATGAAATCATCTTCATCCTTTCTCTCAGCAGGAACAGCTCCCCTTAGAAGATCCAGAGGAAGGCGCAGCTCCCGTCCCGTGAGGACCATCGACGGAGTATTCTGTGTCACTTCATGTTGCGAGGAACGATAAGCAAGCAAGAACGTTGGAATCCATTCGTCCCAGTCCTTTTGATGTTCTGCAACAAACTGAGACAAATATCGCAACAAGGTTCTAATCATCCGCTCAACGAGCCCGTCCGACTGAGGGTGTAATGGAGTTGTCCTTGTTTTCTTAATTCCAAGTATCTTCATCAGTTCTCTGAAGATGCTTGATTCGAAACTCCGACCCTGATCAGAATGCAGCTCTAGCGGAACTCCATGTCGGCTTATCACTTCCTTCAGCAACGCCGTGGAAATCGTTGTCGCCCGCTGGTTGGGAAGTGGAATAACCTCTGGCCACTTCGAAAAATAATCCATCACAACCAGCGCGAATCTGTTCCCAGCGAAAGACCTCGGCAGGGGACCAACAACGTCGAGCGCTATCCTCTCAAAAGGTGCTCCTACGTTATAAACCTTCATGGTTCCTCTTCCCTTCTCCGCAGGTCCTTTCCTCGCAGAACAGCTATGGCACCGGCGACACCAATCTTCCACGTCCCGACGGTGGTTCGGCCAAAAGAAGCGCTGTCGAATTTTCGCCAATGTCTTCCTCACCCCAAAGTGTCCTCCAGAAGGCGCATCATGGCATTCCTGAAGGGCTTCGGCAATTTTGCTTTTCGGTACAACCAATAACCGATTGAACTCATTTCCATCAGCAGATTCCCACCTCCGGAACAATAATCCACGTTGTACTTCCAAGGAATCCCACGTTTTCCAGAAGTACTTCGCTTCAGGAGAAAGTGCTGAAACATCCTGCCAAGTAGGCTTATTCTCTTCAATCTTCGCTTGTCGAATAAATCGCAGATCCTCATCCTCTTCCTGGGCCTTAATTCAATCTTCCGTCTTCGCAGATACGCAGGTGGTCCTGAGAACAAGATGCTCTTCTTCGCGATCTTGCTCCAGACGTAAGCAGCGTTTGCATTGCAAAGCTTCGCATGGTCTCCGGGAAAGGCTGTCTGCATTCCCGTGGTTCTTTCCTTCACGATGTTTGATCTCGAACTCGTACTGTTGAAGACGCTCTATCCATCTTGCAGTTTGTCCTTCGGGATTCTTGAAAGAGAGGAGCCATCTTAAGGAAGCATGATCCGTCCTCACCAAGAACTTGCGGCCATAGAGGTAATGGTGGAAATGCTCAATGGATTTTACGATGGCTAATAGTTCCCTTCTTGTCACACAATAATTTCTTTCCGCCTTTCCCAGCACCTTCGAGAAATACGCAATCACCTTTTCCTGCCCACCTTGAATCTGGGAAAGGACTGCACCAATTCCATTGCTCGATGCGTCGGTGTCCACGATGAAATCCGCATCAGGCAAGGGGTAAGCCAAGATAGGGGACTTCGCAAGATGTGTCTTCAAGTCTTCGAATACCTTCTGGCATTCCTCTGTCCATTGGAGCGAAACCTTACTCTCCGTCAAACGATACAAGGGCTTTGCAATCGCTGAAAAGTTTCGGACAAATTTCCTGTAATAAGTGCAAAGTCCTAAGAAACTTCGCAGTTCCGTCTGATTTTTGGGTACAGGCCATTCTCGTACCGCGGCTATCTTCTCGGGGTCCGTCTTAACGCCTTGCTCGGAAACCATGTGACCGAGGTATTTAACCTCCCGGCAAAAGAAATTGCATTTCTTCGGGCTCATGACCAATTTCGCCTTGCGCAGGCGGGTGAAAACTTTCCTCAAATTTTCAATTTCCTCCTCGAAACTTCTTTCGAAAATTATAACATCGTCCAGGTATACCAGACAGATTTTCCAGTTTAAATCCGTCAATACTGTATCCATAAGACGTTCGAAAGTAGCAGGGGCATTGCAGAGTCCAAACGGCATCACCTTGAATTGCCAAAGACCAGCACCAACACAAAAGGCGGTTTTCTCCTTATCCTCTTCGTGTACAGCAATTTGCCAGTAACCACTTTGCAAATCTATCGTCGAGAACCAGGTTGCACCAGCCAGGGCATCCAGCGTGTCCTCAATCCTGGGAAGCGGATAGGAGTCCTTCTTCGAGACTTCGTTAAGACGACGATAGTCTACACAGAATCGGGTGCTTCCATCCTTCTTCTTCACCAGTACAATTGGAGAAGACCACGGACTTCCTGATTTCTCAATTACTCCCTGCCTTTCCATTTTCGCAAGCAGCTCTTCAACTTCACCACGACGATGTATAGGCAAACGCCGCGGTGGTTGTTTAATCGGACGATGATCCCCAGTGTCAATTCTGTGTTGAACGACATCGCATCTTCCTACTTGATCGGGATCCCTTGCGAAAACGTCTTGAAATTCGTTTAATAACTTTCGGAATTCAGTCTTCTGCTGTTCGGAAAGGTCGACAGAACAACGTCCATACAGATCTTGAAGAAATTCCGGAGTAGAAGCTTCGTTCTTCATTTCCGCAAGCCTCAAGACCTGGTCTTCAGGATGATTCCTCTTCAAATCCATATCTTGATGTCCTTTAATCCGGAGTTTTCGTAGGATGAAATCCAGCTGGCAAGAATGCTTTCGGAGAAAGTTCGTTCCTAAAATGCATTCTTCAACCATTCCAATCAAAAGAAAATCTTCCTCGGTTCGGAGGCTACCAATGGTAACAGAGAAACGTCGTTTTCCTAGAATTTGTAACTTTTCACCGGAAACAGAGTAAATGTTAATGTTTTCTTGTACTCCCGCCGCGCAAGACTTGTCATTCTTGTGAAATTTCATTAAGTTCACACTTGAGCCCGTGTCGATGACGAACCGACACCTCCTTCCCTCGACGGTTCCCTCGACGCTAGTCGAATCTTCTGACAAGTTTGTCTTCCTTACGACGGGGGTAGAAGAAAACGAAGCCGGAGTCTCCCCCTTTACGCCGACTTCTTCAAGTTTCCCTTCTTCATGTTCTTCTTAGGACAGTCTCGCTGCATGTGTCCGGTTTGTTTACAATTCCAACATTCCACGATCCTCTCGCTACCATCCTCCTTGCCCAAAAGTTTTCCTTCTTCGTCCTGAAATCTCCGTTTGCGGGGCTCTCCCCCCGAAAAAGAAAAAGGTTTGAATGACCGTTCGGGCCTCACATACGGCGTCGATACTGCCTCGACGGCTTCAATTTCGAGAGCTCTCACGACGGCGGCTCGCAACGAAATGAAACCGCCGAGTCGCAAGGTCCGCCTCATCTCTTCATTGACCAGCGCAGCAATGAATTGAGAGGCCGCGAGCTTGTCTCTGACTTCGGCCGGGCAATCGCCGAACGCAGCCTGCGCCAGCCTCTCAATCTCCGCTGCCAAATCGGAGATGGACTCCCCTCTCCGTTGTTTATAATTTTGGAACCTTACGTAATTTAAATTAGCGAAATTTTTCATTCCATAACGGAATTCCAAAGCCGAAATCAACGCGGTGTAATCGAAGCGTCTTTCAACGGGGAGAGTCGTCAAAATGCTTCGAGCCGGTCCCTCCAACGATGAGACCAAGGCCAACGCCTTCCTTGGTCCATCCCATCCGTTCGCCTCCGCAACGGTCTCGAATTGGATCTTGTACTCTTCCCAACAAGATTTTCCATCAAACACAGAGGGTTTCAGAGTGTAACCCAAATCGGAAACACTCCCATCCACCCTTCTCCCACCTTGAGGGACCGACTGTGAAGTTGAAAGGCCCGCGAGCCCGTCAGAAGTAACAGGCTCGCGCTCCCTATCGCGGACCGTGGCTCCCGAAAGCCGTTCTAAAATTCGCTCGACATTTGAGGATAGGACCTGATACTGGTCTTTGACCGCTCCGATCCTCTCCTCGACGGCAGCGTCTCTGGCCGAAGCGGCAGCCCTCTCCATTGTCCGCCTCTCTTCGGCTCGCTCCCGTTCCTCAGCAAATAAGCGTTGCTGCTCCTGGAACTGCGTTGCGATGTTCCGCTGTAGCCCTTCCAAGAGCACCTCCAACGACGAAAAAGTCTCCGCCCTGGCAGCAGAACGAGTCGTAATCCCACTTCTGACACCACTGTTGCGCCGGGGCGGGGCTTTCTTCCAATAACACATATTGACACAACACAATTAAAATACCACAACGTAACACAACTAATGCAAACTAGGAACTTTATTAACAAGAGTGCTTTTCGATACGTTTGTTCGTCTTGCGATCTGTCGTAATTCTAATCTTCAAAACGTTGCCGGTTTCTCAGCAACCGGAAGGCTCGGGATCTCGCAACCGCTCGTTTTTGTGTGGCAGCTTCAACTCATCGCGAAGCTTCTTCACACCATTGCGACGATGCAATTTCGCGGTATTGCGCGGCATCTTCATACCGTCGCAACAATATCTTAGAGGATAACGCTTGTTACGTCTAGGTCAGTTCTGGTATTTGGAATCATCTAGCACATACTTTCGCGTTTTTCGCATACCTGTTGGCCAGATCCTGGGTTTCTTCTGGTTTGGATCCCGTAGTAATGAGGTTCCACGCTGAAACAGTCAATTAATCCTGGTTGCGATTAATATTTTAGAGGATAACGCCGGTCATGTCTGGGTTAGGTCTGATGTTTGCCCTCATCTGGCTCGTACTTTCGCATTTTTCGCTTACTTGTTGGCGAGATCCTGGCCTTTTTGTGGCTTGGATCACGTAGTAATGCGGTACCACACCGAAACAGTCAATTAAACCTGGAAGCGATTAATATTTTAGAGGATAACACTGGTTATGTGTCGGGTAGGTCTGGGATTTGCCCTCATCTGGCTCGTACTTTCGCTTTTTTCGTATACATGTTGGCCAGATCCTGGGCTTTTTCCGGTTTCGATCACGTTGTAAAGTGGTACCACACTGAAACAGTCAATTAAACCTGGTTTCGATCAATATTTTTGAGGATAACGCAAGTTAGGTCTGGGATAGGTCTGGAATTTGGCCCCATCAGGTTCATATTTTCGAATTTTTCACATTTTTGTTGAACAGATCCCTGGACTTTTCTGGTTTGGATCACGTAGTAATGTGGTACCACACTGAAACAGTCCATTAAACCTGGTTTCGATCAATATTTTAGAGGTTAACGCATGTTAGGTCTGGGATAGTTCTGGGATTTGCCCTCATCAGGCTCATACTTTCGCATATTTCTCATACTTGATGGCTAGATCCTGGGCTTTTTCTGGATTGGATCACGTATTAATGTGGTACCACACTGAAACAGTCGATTAAACCTGGTTTCGATCAATATTTTTGAGGGTAACGCATGTTAGGTCTAGGTTAGGCCTGGGATTTTCCCTCATCAGATACATACTTTCGCATTCTCTACATACTTGTTGTACAGATCCTGCGTTTTTTTCTGGTTTGGATCACGTAGTAATGTGGTACCACACTGAAACAGACGATCAAACCTGGTTTCGATCAATATCTTTGAGGGAAACGCATGTTAGGTCTAGGTTAGTCCTGGGATTTCCCCACATCGGACACATACTATCGCATTCTTCACATACTTCCTGTACGGATCCTGTGTCTTTTCTGGTTTGAATCACGTAGTAATGTGGTACCACACTGAAACAATCCATTAAACCTTGTCTCGATCAATATATTAGAGGATAAAGCATGTTATGTCTAGGTTAGGCCTGGGATTTGCCCTCATCAGGGTCATATTTTCGCGTTCTTCACATACTTGTTGAACAGATCCTGGGTTTTTTCTGGTTTGGATCACGTAGTAATGTGGTACCACACTGAAACAGTCCATTAAACCTGGTTTCGATCAATATTTTAGAGAATAACGCATGTTAGGTCTTGGTTAGGTCTGGGATTTGCCCTCAGCAGGCTCATACTTTCGCATATTTCTCATACTTCATGGCCAGATTCTGGGCTTTTTCTGGTTTGGATCACGTAGTAACGTGGTACCACACTGAAACAATCGATTAAACCTGGTTTCGATCAATATTTTAGAGGATAACGCAAGTTAAGTCTGGGATAGTTCTGGCATTTGCCCTCATCAGGGTCATACATTCGCATATTTCTCATAGTTGATGGCCAGATCCCTGGCTTTTTCTGGTTTGGATCACGTTGCAAAGTGGTACCATCCTGAAACAGTCAATTAAGCCTGGTTTCGATCAATATTTTATAGGATAACGCATGTTAGGTCTAGGTTAGGCCTGGGATTTTCCCTCATCAGACACATACTTTCGCATTCTCCACATACTTGTTGAACAGATCCTGGGTTTTTTTCTGGTTTGGATCACGTACCAATGTAGTACCACACTAAAACAGTAAACTAAACCTCGATTCGATCAATATTTTAGAGGATAACGCAAGCTTGGTCTGGGGAAGGTCTGGGATTTGCCCTCATCAGGGTCATATTTTCGCATATTTCACATACTTGTTGAACAGATCCCTGGCTTTTTCTGGTTTGGATCACGTTGTAATGTGGTACCACACAGTAACAGTCCATTAAACCTGGTTTCGATCAATATTTTAGAGGATAACGCATGTTATGTCTAGTTTAGGCCGGGGATTTGCCCTCATCAGGGTCATATTTTCGCGTTCTTCACATACTTGTTAAACAGATCCTGGGTATTTTTCTGGTTTGGATCAGGTAGTAATGTGGTACCACACTGAAACAGTCGTTTAAACCTGGTTTCGATCAATATTTTTGAGGATAACGCATGTTAGGTCTTGGTTGGGCCTGCGATTTTCCCTCATCAGACACATACATTCGCATTCTCCACATACTTGTTCAACGGATCCTGGGTTTTTTCTGGTTTGCATCACGTAGTAATGCGGTACCACACTGAAGCAGTCCATTAAACCTGGTTTCGATCAATATTTAAGAGGATAACGCATGTTAGGTCTGAGATAGGTCTGGGATTTGCCCTCATCAGGGTCATATTTTCGCATTTTTCACATACTTGTACAGATCCCTGGCTTTTTCTGGTGTGGATCACGTAGAAATGTGGTACCACACTGAAACAGTCCATTAAACCTGGTTTCGATCAATATTTAAGAGGATAACGCATGTTAGGTCTGAGATAGGTCTGGGATTTGCCCTCATCAGGCTCATAGTTTCGCGTTTTTCACATACTTGTTGAATAGATTCTGGGTTTTGTCTGGTTTGGATCACGTAGTAATGTGGTACAACACTGCAACAGTCCATTAAACCTGGTTTCGATCAATATTTTAGAGGATAACGCATGTTATGTCTAGTTTAGGCCGGGGATTTGCCCTCATCAGGGTCATATTTTCGCGTTCTTCACATACTTGTTAAACAGATCCTGGGTATTTTTCTGGTTCGGATCAGGTAGTAATGTGGTACCACACTGAAACAGTCGTTTAAACCTGGTTTCGATCAATATTTTTGAGGATAACGCATGTTAGGTCTTGGTTGGGCCTGCGATTTTCCCTCATCAGACACATACATTCGCATTCTCCACATACTTGTTCAACGGATCCTGGGTTTTTTCTGGTTTGCATCACGTAGTAATGCGGTACCACACTGAAGCAGTCCATTAAACCTGGTTTCGATCAATATTTAAGAGGATAACGCATGTTAGGTCTGAGATAGGTGTGGGATTTGCCCTCATCAGGGTCATATTTTCGGATTTTTCACATACTTGTTGTACAGATCCCTGGCTTTTTCTGGTTTGGATCACGTAGAAATGTGGTACCACACTGAAACAGTCCATTAAACCTGGTTTCGATCAATATTTAAGAGGATAACGCATGGTAGGTCTGAGATCGGTCTGGGATTTGCCCTCATCAGGCTCATAGTTTCGTGTTTTTCACATACTTGTTGAACAGATTCTGGGTTTTTTCTGGTTTGGATCACGTAGTAATGTGGTACAACACTGCAACAGTCCATTAAACCTGGTTTCGATCAATATTTTAGAGAATAACGCATGTTAGGTCTTGGTTAGGTCTGGGATTTGCTCTCATCAGGCTCGTACTTTCGCATATTTCTCATAGTTGATGGCCAGATTCTGGGCTTTTTCTGGTTTGGATCAGGTAGTAATGTGCTACCGCATTGAAACAGTCGATTAAACCTGGTTTCGATCAATATTTTTGAGGATAACGCATGGTAGGTCTAGGTTAGGCCTGGGAATTTCCTTCATCAGACTCATACCTTCGCATTCTTTACATACTTGTTGCACGGATCCTGGGTTTTTTCTGGTTTGGATCACGTAGTAATGTGGTACCACACAGAAACAGTCCATTAACCCTGGTTTCGATCAATATTTTAGAGAATAACGCTTGTTAGGTCTTGGTTAGGTCTGGGATTTGCTCTCATCAGGCTCGTACTTTCACATATTTCTCATAGTTGATGGCCAGTTTCCGGGCTTTTTCTGGTCTGGATCACGTAGTAATGTGGTACCACACTGGAACAGTCCATTAAACCTGGCTTCGATCCATATTTTAGAGAATAACGCATGTTACGTCTTGGTTACGTCAGGGATTTGCTCTCATCAGGCTCGTACTTTCGCATTCTTCACATACTCGTTGTACAGATCCTGGGTTTCTTTCTGGTTTGGATCAAGTAGTAATGTGGTACCCCACTGAAACAGTCCATTAAACCTGGTTTTGATCAATATTTTAGAGAATAACGCATGTTAGGTCTTGGTTAGGTCTGGGATTTGCTCTCATCAGGGTCATACTTTCGCGTTTTTCACATTCTTGTTGAACAGATCCCTGACTTATTCTGGTTTGGCTCACGTACTAATGTGGTACCACACTGAAACAGTTCATTAAACCTGGTTTCGATCAATATTTTAGAGGACAACGCATGTTAGGAGTGGGATATGTCAGGGATTTGTCCTCATCAGGCTCATTGTTTCGCGTTTCTCACATACATGTTGAACAGATCCTGGGTTTTTTCTGGTTTGGATCACGTAGTAATGCGGTACAACACTGAAACAGTCCATTAAACCTGGTTTCGATCAATATTTAAGAGAATAACGCATGTTAGGTCTGGGTTAGGTCTAGGATTTGCCCTCAGCAGGCTCATACTTTCGCATATTTCTCATACTTCATGGCCAGATTCTGGGCTTTCTCAGGTTTGGATCACGTAGTAATGTGGTACCCCACTGAAACAGTCCATTAAGCCTGGTTTCGATCAATATTTTATAGGATAACGCATGTTAGGTCTAGGTTAGGACCTGGGATTTTCCCTCATCAGACACATACTTTCGCATTCTCCCCATACTTGTTGAACAGATCCTGGGTTTTTTTCTGGTTTGGATCACGTACCAATGTAGTACCACACTGAAACAGTAAACTAAACCTCGATTCGATCAATATTTTAGAGGATAACGCAAGTTAGGCTGGGATAGGTCTGGGATTTGGCCTCATCAGGGTCATATTTTCGCATTTTTCACATATTTGTTGAACAGATCCCTGGCTTTTTCTGGTTTGGATCACGTAGTAATGTGGTACCACACTGGAACAGTCCATTAAACCTGGTTTCGATCCATATTTTAGAGAATAACGCATGTTAGGTCTTGGTTAGGTCAGGGATTTGCTCTCATCAGGCTCGTACTTTCGCATATTTCTCTTACTTGATGGGCAGATTCTGGGCTTTTTCTGCTTTGGATCACGTATTAAAGTGGTACCACACTGAAACAGTAAATTAAACCTGGTTTCGATCAATATTTTAGAGGATAACGCAAGTTAGGTCTGGTATAGGTCTTGGATCTGCCCACATCAGGCTCATACCTTCGCATTTTTCTCATACTTGTTTAACAGATCCTGGGTTATTCTGTTTTGGATCACGTAGTAATGTGGTACCACACTGAAACTGTCCATTGAACCTGGTTTCCATCAATATTTTAGAGGATAACGCAAGTTAGCTCTGGTATAGTTCATGGATCTGCCCACATCAGGCTCAAACCTTCGCATTTTTCTCATACTTGTATAACAGATCCTGGGTTTTTTCTAGATTGGATCACTTAGTAATGTGGTACCTCACTGAAACATTCAATTAAACCTGGTCTTGATAAATATTTTAGAGGATAACGCATGTTAGGTCTGGGTTAGGTCTAGGATTTGCCCTCAGCAGGCTCATACTTTCGCATATTTCTCTTACTTGATGGCAACTAGATCCTGGGCATTTTCTGGATTGGATCACGTAGTATTGTGGGTACCACACTGAAGCATTCAATTAAACCTCTTTTCGATCAATATTTTAGAGGATAACGCATGTTAGGTCTAGGTTAGGCCTGGGATTTGCCCCTATTAGGGTGATACTTTCGCAGTTTTAACATACATGTTGACCTTTTCGAGGGTTTTTTCTGCTTTGGATCACCTAGTAAAGTGGTACCACACTAAAACAGTCAATTAAACCTGGTTTCGATCAATATTTTTGAGGATAACGCATGTTAGGTCTTGGTTAGGCCTGGGATTTGCCCTCATCAGGGTAGTACTTTCGCAGTCTTAATATACATGTTTACCTGATCGAGGGTTTTTTCTGCTTTGGATCACGTAGTAAAGTGGTACCACACTGGAACGGTCCGTTAAACCTGGTTTCGATCAATATTTTAGAGGATTAACGCATGTTAGGTCTGGAATAGTTCTGGGATTTGCCTCATCAGGCTCATACTTTCGCATATTTCTCATACTTGATGGCTAGATCCTGGGCTTTTTCTGGATTGGATCACGTAGTAATGATGTACCACACTGAAACAGTCCATTAAACATGGTTTCGATCAATATTTTAGAGGTTAACGCATGTTAGGTCTGGGATAGTTCTGGGATTTGCTCTCATCAGGCTCGTACTTTCGTATGTTTCTCATACTTGATGGTCAGATTCTGGGCTTTTTCCGGTTTCGATCACGTTGTAAAGTGGTACCACACTGAAACAGTCAATTAAACATGGTTTCGATCAACATTTCTGAGGATACCGCATATTAGGTCTGGGATAGGTCTGGGATTTGGCCCCATCAGGGTCATATTTTCGAATTTTTCACATATTTGTTGAACAGATCCCTGGTTTTTTCTGGTTTGGATCACGTAGTAATGTGGTACCACACTGAAACAGTCCATTAAACCTGGTTTCGATCAATATTTTAGAGGTTAACGCATGATAGGTCTGGGATAGTTCTGGGATTTGCCCTCATCAGGCTCATACTTTCGCATATTTCTCATACTTGATGGCTAGATCCTGGGCTTTTTCTGGATTGGATCACGTTGTAATGTTGTACCACACTGAAACAGTCGACTAAACCTGTTTTCGATCAATATTTTTGCGGGTAACGCATGTTAGGTCAAGGTTAGGCCAAGGATTTGCTCCCATCAGGCTCGTACTTACGCATATTTCTCATACTTGATGACCAAATTCTGGGCTTTTTCTGGTTTCGATCCCGTAGTAGTGTGGTACCACACTGAAAGAGTCCATTAAACCTGGTTTCGATCAATATTTTAGAGAATTACGCATGTTATGTCTAGGTTAGTCCTGTGATTTGCCCTCATCAGGGTCATATTTTCGCGTTCTTCACATACTTGTCGTACAGATCCTGGGTATTTTTCTCGTTTTGATCAGGTAGTAATGTGGTACCGCGCTGAAACAGTCCATTAAACCTGGTTTCGTTCAATATTTTTGAGGATAACTCATGTTAGGTCTAGGTTAGGTCTGGGATTTGCTCTCATCAGGCTCGTACTTTCGCATATTTCTCATTCTTGATGGCCAGATTCCGGGCTTCTTCTGGTTTGGATCACGTTGCAAAGTGGTACCACACTGAATCAGTCCATTAAACTGGTTTCGATCAATATTTTAGAGGATAACGCATGTTAGGTCTTGGTTAGGTCTGGGATTTGCTCTCATCAGGCTCGTACTTTCGCATATTTCTCATAGTTGATGGCCAGATTCTTGGTTTTTCTGGTTTGGATCACGTAGTAATGTGGTTCCTCTCTGAAACAGTCCATTAAACTGGTTTCGATCAATATTTTAGAGAATAACGCATGTTATGTCTAGGTTAGTCCTGGGATTTGCCCTCATGAGGGTCATACTTTCGCAGTTTTAACATACATACTGACCTGATCGAGGGTTTTTTCTACTTTCGATCACGTAATAAAGTGGTACCACACTGCAACAGTCAATTAAACCTGGTTTCGATCAATATTTTTGAGGATAAAGCATGTTAGGTCTTGGTTAGGCCTGGGATTTGCCCTCATCAGGGTCATACTTTCGCATATTTCTCATACTTCATGGCCAGATTCTGTGCTTTTTCTGGTTTGGATCACGTAGTAATGTGGTACCACACTGAAACAGTCCATTAAACCTGGTTTCGATCAATATTTTAGAGGATAACGCTAGTTATGTCTGGGATAGGTTAGGGATTTGCCCTCGTCAGGCTCATACTTTCGCATTCCTCACAAACTTGTTGTACAGATCCTGGGTTTTTTCTGGATTGGATCACGTAGTAATGTGGTACCACACTGAAACGGTCCATTTAACCTGGGGTCGTTCAATATTTTAGAGGATAACGCAAGTTATGTCTGGGATAGTACTGAGATTTGCCCTCATCAGGCTCATACTTTCGCGTTTTTCACATACTTGTTGAACAGATCCTGGGTTTTTTCTGGATTGGATCACGTAGTAATGTGGTACCACACTGTGACATTCAACTAGACTTGGTCTTGATAAATATTTTAGAGGATAACGCAAGTTAGGTCTGGGATAGGTCTGGGATTTGCCCTCATCAGGGTCATACTTTCGCAGTTTTAGCATACATGTTGACCTGATCGAGGGTTTATTCTGCTTTGGATCACGTAGTAAAGTGGTACCACACTAAAACAGTCAATTAAACCTGGTTTCGATCAATATTTTAGAGGACAACGCAAGTTATGTCTGGGATAGGCCTGGGATTTGCCCTCATCAGGCTCATACTTTCGCGTTTTTCACATACTTGTAGAAAAGATCCAGGGTTTTTTCTGGTTTGGATCACGTCGTACTGTGGTACCACACTGAAACAGTCGATTAAACCTGGTTTCGATCAATATTTTTAAGGATAACGCATGCTAGGTCTAGGTTAGGCCTGGGATTTTCACTCATCAGACTCATACTTTAGCATTCTTCACATACTTCATGGCTAGATCCTGGGCTATTTCTGGATTGGATCACGTAGTAATGTGGTACCACACTGAAACAGTCAATTAAACCTTGTTTCGATCAATATTTTAGAGGATAACGCAATTTAGGTCTGGGATAGGTCTGGGATTTGCCCACATCAGGCTCATACTTTCGCATATTTCTCATACTTCATGGCTAGATCCTGAGCTTTTTCTGGATTGAATCGCGTAGTAATATGGTACCACACTGAAACAGTCAACAAAACCTGGTTTCGATCAATATTTTAGAGGATAACGCATGTTATGTCCAGGTTAGGCCTGGGATTTGCCCTCATCCGGGTCATACTTTCGCAGTTTTAATATACATGTTGTCCAGATCGAGGGTTTTTTCTGCTTTGGATCACGTAGTTATGTGGTACCACACTGAAACAGTCAATTAAACCAGGTTTCGATCAACATTTTAGAGGATAACGCAAGTTATGTTTGGGATAGGTCTCGGGATTTGCCCTCATGAGGCTCATACTTTCGCGTTTTTCATATACTTGTTGAACAGATCCTGGCTTTTTTCTGGTTTGGATCACGGTGTCATGTGGTACCACACTGAAACAGTCCATTAAACCTCTCTTCGATCAATATTTTAGAGGATAACGCATGTTAGGTCTTGGTTAGGCCTGGGATTTGCCCCTATTAGGGTCATACTTTCGCAGTTTTAACATACATGTTGACCTGTTCAAGGGTTTTTTCTGCTTTGGATCACCTAGTAAGGTGGTACCACACTAAAACAGTCCATTAAACCTGGTTTCGATCAATATTTTAGAGGATAACGCAAGTTAGGTCTGGGATAGGTCTGGGATTTGCCCTCATCAGGCTCATACTTTCGCGTTTTTCACATACTTGTTGAACAGATCCTGGTTTTTTTCTGGATTGGATCATGTAGTAATGTGGTACCACACTGAGACATTCAAATAAACCTGGTCTTGATAAATATTTTAGAGGATAACGCATGTTAGGTCTGGGTTAGGTCTAGGATTAGCCCTCAGCAGGCTCATACTTTCGCGTATTTCACATACTTCATGGTCAGATTCTGGAGTTTTTCTGGTTTGGATCACGTAGTAATGTGGTACCACACTGAAGCAGTCGATTAAACCTGGTTTCGATCAATTTCATAGAGGATAACGCAAGTTAGGTCTAGGTTAGGCCTGGGATTTGCCCTAATCAGGGTCATACTTTCGCAGTTTTAACATACATGTTGACATGATCGAGGGTTTTTTCTATTATCGATCACGTAGTAAAGTGGTACCACACTGCAACCGTCAATTAAACCTGGTTTCGATCAATATTTTTGAGGATAACGCATGTTAGGTCTTGGTTAGGCCTGGGATTTGCCCTCATCAGGGTAATACTTTCGCAGTTTTAATATACATGTTTACCTGATCGAGGGTTTTTTCTGCTTTGGATCACATAGTAAAGTGGTACCACACTGAAACAGTCAATTAAACCTGGTTTGGATCAATATTTTTGAGGATAACGCAAGTTAGGTCAGGATATGTCTGGGATTTGGCCTCATCAGGGTCATATTTTCGCGTTTTTCACATACTTGTTGAATAGATTCTGGGTTTTTTCTGGTTTGGATCACGTAGTAATGTGGTACCACACTGGAACAGTCCATTAAACCTGGTTTCGATCCATATTTTAGAGAATAACGCATGTTAGGTCTTAGTTAGGTCAGGGATATGCTCTCATCAGGCTCGTACTTTCGTATGTTTCTCATACTTGATGGTCAGATTCTGGGCTTTTTCCGGTTTCGATCACGTTGTAAAGTGGTACCACACTGAAACAGTCAATTAAACCTGGTTTCGATCAATATTTTTGAGGATAACGCAAGTTAGGTCTGGGATAGGTCTGGAATTTGGCCCCATCAGGTTCATATTTTCGAATTTTTCACATTTTTGTTGAACAGATCCCTGGACTTTTCTGGTTTGGATCACGTAGTAATGTGGTACCACACTGAAACAGTCCATTAAACCTGGTTTCGATCAATATTTTAGAGGTTAACGCATGTTAGGTCTGGGATAGTTCTGGGATTTGCCCTCATCAGGCTCATACTTTCGCATATTTCTCATACTTGATGGCTAGATCCTGGGCTTTTTCTGGATTGGATAACGTATTAATGTGGTACCACACTGAAACAGTCGATTAAACCTGGTTTCGATCAATATTTTTGAGGGTGACGCATGTTAGGTCTAGGTTAGCCCTGGGATTTTCCCTCATCAGATACATACTTTCGCATTCTCTACATACTTGTTGTACAGATCCTGCGTTTTTTTCTGGTTTGGATCACGTAGTAATGTGGTACCACACTGAAACAGACGATCAAACCTGGTTTCGATCAATATCTTTGAGGGAAACGCATGTTAGGTCTAGGTTAGTCCTGGGATTTTCCCACATCGGACACATACTATCGCATTCTTCACATACTTCTTGTACGGATCCTGTGTCTTTTCTGGTTTGGATCACGTAGTAATGTGGTACAACACTGCAACAGTCCATTAAACCTGGTTTCGATCAATATTTTAGAGGATAACGCATGTTATGTCTAGTTTAGGCCGGGGAATTGCCCTCATCAGGGTCATATTTTCGCGTTCTTCACATACTTGTTAAACAGATCCTGGGTATTTTTCTGGTTTGGATCAGGTAGTAATGTGGTACCACACTGAAACAGTCGTTTAAACCTGGTTTCGATCAATATTTTTGAGGATAACGCATGTTAGGTCTTGGTTGGGCCTGCGATTTTCCCTCATCAGACACATACATTCGCATTCTCCACATACTTGTTCAACGGATCCTGGGTTTTTTCTGGTTTGCATCACGTAGTAATGCGGTACCACACTGAAGCAGTCCATTAAACCTGGTTTCGATCAATATTTAAGAGGATTACGCATGTTAGGTCTGAGATAGGTCTGGGATTTGCCCTCATCAGGGTCATATTTTCGGATTTTTCACATACTTGTTGTACAGATCCCTGGCTTTTTCTGGTTTGGATCACGTAGAAATGTGGTACCACACTGAAACAGTCCATTAAACCTGGTTTCGATCAATATTTAAGAGGATAACGCATGTTAGGTCTGAGATAGGTCTGGGATTTGCCCTCATCAGGCTCATAGTTTCGCGTTTTTCACATACTTGTTGAACAGATTCTGGGTTTTTTCTGGTTTGGATCACGTAGTAATGTGGTACAACACTGCAACAGTCCATTAAACCTGGTTTCGATCAATATTTTAGAGAATAACGCATGTTAGGTCTTGGTTAGGTCTGGGATTTGCTCTCATCAGGCTCGTACTTTCGCATATTTCTCATAGTTGATGGCCAGATTCTGGGCTTTTTCTGGTTTGGATCAGGTAGTAATGTGCTACCGCATTGAAACAGTCGATTAAACCTGGTTTCGATCAATATTTTTGAGGATAACGCATGGTAGGTCTGGGTTAGGCCTGGGATTTTCCTTCATCAGACTCATACCTTCGCATTCTTTACATACTTGTTGCACGGATCCTGGGTTTTTTCTGGTTTGGATCACGTAGTAATGTGGTACCACACAGAAACAGTCCATTAACCCTGGTTTCGATCAATATTTTAGAGAATAACGCTTGTTAGGTCTTGGTTAGGTCTTGGTTAGGTCTGGGATTTGCTCTCATCAGGCTCGTACTTTCACATATTTCTCATAGTTGATGGCCAGATTCCGGGCTTTTTCTGGTCTGGATCACGTAGTAATGTGGTACCACACTGGAACAGTCCATTAAACCTGGCTTCGATCCATATTTTAGAGAATAACGCATGTTACGTCTTGGTTAGGTCAGGGATTTGCTCTCATCACGCTCGTACTTTCGCATTCTTCACATACTCGTTGTACAGATCCTGGGTTTCTTTCTGGTTTGGATCAAGTAGTAATGTGGTACCCCACTGAAACAGTCCATTAAACCTGGTTTTGATCAATATTTTAGAGAATAACGCATGTTAGGTCTTGGTTAGGACTGGGATTTGCTCTCATCAGGGTCATACTTTCGCGTTTTTCACATTCTTGTTGAACAGATCCCTGACTTATTCTGGTTTGGCTCACGTACTAATGTGGTACCACACTGAAACAGTTCATTAAACCTGGTTTCGATCAATATTTTAGAGGACAACGCATGTTAGGAGTGGGATATGTCAGGGATTTGCCCTCATCAGGCTCATTGTTTCGCGTTTTTCACATACATGTTGAACAGATCCTGGGTTTTTTCTGGTTTGGATCACGTAGTAATGTGGTACAACACTAAAACAGTCCATTAAACCTGGTTTCGATCAATATTTAAGAGAATAACGCATGTTAGGTCTTGGTTAGGTCTGGGATTTGCTCTCATCAGGGTCATACTTTCGCGGTTTTCACATTCTTGTTGAACAGATTCCTGGCCTTTTCTGGTTTGGAACACGTAGTAATGTGGTACCACACTGAAACAGTCGATTAAATCTGGTTCCGATCAATACTTTAGAGGATAATGCAAGTTATGTCTGGGATAGGACTGGGATTTGCCCTCATCAGGCTCATACTTTCGCGTTTTTCACATACATGTTGAACAGATCCTGGGTTTTTTCTGGTTTGGATAACGTAGTAATGTGGTACAACACTGAAACAGTCCATTAAACCTGGTTTCGATCATTATTTAAGAGAATAACGCAAGTTAGGTCTGGGTTAGGTCTAGGATTTGCCCTCAGCAGGCTCATACTTTCGCATATTTCTCATACTTCATGGCCAGATTCTGGGCTTTTTCAGGTTTGGATCACGTAGTAATGTGGTACCCCACTGAAACAGTCCATTAAGCCTGGTTTCGATCAATATTTTATAGGATAACGCATGTTAGGTCTAGGTTAGGACCTGGGATTTTCCCTCATCAGACACATACTTTCGCATTCTCCCCAACCTTGTTGAACAGATCCTGGGTTTTTTTCTGGTTTGGATCACGTACCAATGTAGTACCACACTGAAACAGTAAACTAAACCTCGATTCGATCAATATTTTAGAGGATAACGCAAGCTTGGTCTGGGGAAGGTCTGGGATTTGCCCTCATCAGGGTCATATTTTCGCATTTTTCACATACTTGTTGAACAGATCCCTGGCTTTTTCTGGTTTGGATCACGTTGTAATGTGGTACCACACTGAAACAGTACATTAAACCTGGTTTCGATCAATATTTTTGAGGATAAAGCATGTTAGGTCTGGTATAGGTCTTGGATCTGCCCACATCAGGCTCATACCTTCGCATTTTTCTCATACTTGTTTAACAGATCCTGGGTTATTCTGTTTGGATCACGTAGTAATGTGGTACCACACTGAAACTGTCCATTGAACCTGGTTTCCATCAATATTTTAGAGGATAACGCAAGTTAGCTCTGGTATAGTTCATGGATCTGCCCACATCAGGCTCAAACCTTCGCATTTTTCTCATACTTGTATAACAGATCCTGGGTTTTTTCTAGATTGGATCACTTAGTAATGTGGTACCTCACTGAAACATTCAATTAAACCTGGTCTTGATAAATATTTTAGAGGATAACGCATGTTAGGCCTGGGTTAGGTCTAGGATTTGCCCTCAGCAGGCTCATACTTTCGCATATTTCTCTTACTTGATGGCAACTAGATCCTGGGCATTTTCTGGATTGGATCACGTAGTAATGTGGGTACCACACTGAAACAGTCCATTAAACCTATTTTCGATCAATATTTAAGAGGATAACGCATGTTAGGTCTAGGTTAGGCCTGGGATTTGCCCCTATTAGGGTCATACTTTCGCAGTTTTAACATACATGTTGACCTGTTCGAGGGTTTTTTCTGCTTTGGATCACCTAGTAAAGTGGTACCACACTAAAACAGTCAATTAAACCTGGTTTCGATCAATATTTTAGAGGATAACGCAAGTTATGTTTGGGATAAGTCTGGGGATTTGCCCTCATCAGGCTCATACTTTCGCGTTTTTCATATACTTGTTGAACAGATCCTGGCTTTTTTCTGGTTTTGATCACGTAGTCATGTGGTACCACACTGAAGCAGTCCATTAAACCCCTTTTCGATCAATATTTTAGAGGATAACGCATGTTAGGTCTAGGTTAGGCCTGGGATTTGCCCCTATTAGGGTCATACTTTCGCAGTTTTAACATACATGTTGACCTTTTCGAGGGTTTTTTCTGCTTTGGAGCACCTAGTAAAGTGGTACCACACTAAAACAGTCAATTAAACCTGGTTTCGATCAATATTTTAGAGGATAACGCAAGTTAGGTCTGGGATAGGTCTGGGATTTGCCCTCATCAGGGTCATACTTTCGCATTTTTCACGTACCTGTTGAACAGATCCCTGGCTTTTTCTAGTTTGGATCACGTAGTAATGTGGTACCACACTGAAGCATTCAATTAAACCTCTTTTCGATCAATATTTTAGAGGATAACGCATGTTAGGTCTAGGTTAGGCCTGGGTTTTGCCCCTATTAGGGTCATACTTTCGCAGTTTTAATATACATGTTGACCTTTTCGAGGGTTTTTTCTGCTTTGGATCACCTAGTAAAGTGGTACCACACTAAAACAGTCAATTAAACCTGGTTTCGATCAATATCATAGAGGATAACGCAAGTTAGGTCTAGGTTAGGCCTGGGATTTGCCCTCATCAGGGTCATATTTTCGCATTTTTCACATACTTGTTGAACAGATCCCTGGTTTTTTCTGCTTTGGATCACGCAGTAAAGTGGTACCACACTGCAACAGTCATTTAAACCTGGTTTCGATCAATATTTTTGAGGATAACGCATGTTAGGTCTTGGTTAGGCCTGAGATTTGCCCTCATCAGGGTAGTACTTTCGCAGTCTTAATATACATGTTTACCTGATCGAGGGTTTTTTCTGCTTTGGATCACGTAGTAAAGTGGTACCACACTGAAACAGTCCTTTAAACCTGGTTTCGATCAATATTTTAGAGGTTAACGCATGTTAGGTCTGGAATAGTTCTGGGATTTGCCTCATCAGGCTCATACTTTCGCATATTTCTCATACTTGATGGCTAGATCCTGGGCTTTTTCTGGATTGGATCACGTAGTAATGATGTACCACACTGAAACAGTCCATTAAACATGGTTTCGATCAATATTTTAGAGGTTAACGCATGTTAGGTCTGGGATAGTTCTGGGATTTGCTCTCATCAGGCTCGTACTTTCGTATGTTTCTCATACTTGATGGTCAGATTCTGGGCTTTTTCCGGTTTCGATCACGTTGTAAAGTGGTACCACACTGAAACAGTCAATTAAACATGGTTTCGATCAACATTTTTGAGGATACCGCATATTAGGTCTGGGATAGGTCTGGGATTTGGCCCCATCAGGGTCATATTTTCGAATTTTTCACATATTTGTTGAACAGATCCCTGGTTTTTTCTGGTTTGGATCACGTAGTAATGTGGTACCACACTGAAACAGTCCATTAAACCTGGTTTCGATCAATATTTTATTATGGTAGCATGATAGGTCTGGGATAGTTCTGGGATTTGCCCTCATCAGGCTCATACTTTCGCATATTTCACATACTTGATGGCTAGATCCTGGGCTTTTTCTGGATTGGATCACGTAGTAATGTTGTACCACACTGAAACAGTCCATTAAACCTGGTTTCGATCAATATTTTAGAGGATAACGCTAGTTATGTCTGGTATAGGTTAGGGATTTGCCCTCGTCAGGCTCATACTTTCGCATTCCTCACATACTTGTTGTACAGATCCTGGTTTTTTTCTGGATTGGATCACGTAGTAATGTAGTACCACACTGAAACGGTCCATTTAAACTGGGGTCGTTCAATATTTTAGAGGATAACGCAAGTTATGTCTGGGATAGTACTGAGATTTGCCCTCATCAGGCTCATACTTTCGCGTTTTTCACATACTTGTTGAACAGATCCTGGGTTTTTTCTGGATTGGATCACGTAGTAATGTGGTACCACACTGAAACGGTCCATTTAACCTGGGGTCGTTCAATATTTTAGAGGATAACGCAAGTCATGTCTGGGATAGTACTGAGATTTTCCCACATCGGACACATACTATCGCATTCTTCACATACTTCTTGAACGGATCCTGTATCTTTTCTGGTTTGAATCACGTAGTAATGTGGTACCACACTGAAACAGGCCATTAAACCTGGTTTCGATCAATGTATTAGAGGATAACGCATGTTATGTCTAGGCTAGGCCTGGGATTTGCCTTCATCAGGGTCATATTTTCGCGTTCTTCACATACTTGTTTAACAGATCCCTGGCTTTTTCTGGTTTGGATCACGCAGTAATGTGGTACCACACTGAAACAGTCCATTAAACCTGGTTTCGATCAATATTTTAGAGGATAACGCATGTTATGTCTAGGTTAGGCCAGGGATTTGCCCTCATCAGGGTAGTACTTTCGCAGTCTTAATATACATGTTTACCTGATCGAGGGTTTTTTCTGCTTTGGATCACGTAGTAAAGTGGTACCACACTGAAACAGTCCGTTAAACCTGGTTTCGATCAATATTTTAGAGGTTAACGCATGTTAGGTCTGGAATAGTTCTGGGATTTGCCTCATCAGGCTCATACTTTCGCATATTTCTCATACTTGATGGCTAGATCCTGGGCTTTTTCTGGATTGGATCACGTAGTAATGATGTACCACACTGAAACAGTCCATTAAACATGGTTTCGATCAATATTTTAGAGGTTAACGCATGTTAGGTCTGGGATAGTTCTGGGATTTGCTCTCATCAGGCTCGTACTTTCGTATGTTTCTCATACTTGATGGTCAGATTCTGGGCTTTTTCCGGTTTCGATCACGTTGTAAAGTGGTACCACACTGAAACAGTCAATTAAACTTGGTTTCGAGCAAGATTTTTGAGGTTACCGCATATTAGGTCTGGGATAGGTCTGGGATTTGGCCCCATCAGGGTCATATTTTCGAATTTTTCACATATTTGTTGAACAGATCCCTGGTTTTTTCTGGTTTGGATCACGTAGTAATGTGGTACCACACTGAAACAGTCCATTAAACCTGGTTTCGATCAATATTTTAGAGGATAACGCATGTTATGTGTGGGATAGGTCAGGGATTCGCCCGCGACAGGCTCATACTTTCGCATTCTTCACATACTTGTTGTACAGATCCTAGGTTTTTTTCTGGTTTGGATCACGTAGTAATGTGGTACCACACTGAAACAGTCGATTGAACCTGTTTTCGATCAATATTTTAGAGGATAACGCATGTTAGGTCTTGGTTAGGTCTGGGATTTGCTCTCATCAGTCTCGTACTTTCGCATATTTCTCATAGTTGATGGCCAGATTCTTGGTTTTTCTGGTTTGGATCACGTAGTAATGTGGTTCCACTCTGAAACAGTCCATTAAACTGGTTTCGATCAATATTTTAGAGAATAACGCATGTTATGTCTAGGTTAGTCCTGGGATTTGCCCTCATGAGGGTCATACTTTCGCAGTTTTAACATACATACTGACCTGATCGAGGGTTTTTTCTACTTTCGATCACGTAATAAAGTGGTACCACACTGCAACAGTCAATTAAACCTGGTTTCGATCAATATTTTTGAGGATAAAGCATGTTAGGTCTTGGTTAGGCCTGGGATTTGCCCTCATCAGGGTCATACTTTCGCATATTTCTCATACTTCATGGCCAGATTCTGGGCTTTTTCTGGTTTGGATCACGTAGTAATGTGGTTCCACACTGAAACAGTCCATTAAACCTGGTTTCGATCAATATTTTAGAGGATAACGCTAGTTATGTCTGGGATAGGTTAGGGATTTGCCCTCGTCAGGCTCATACTTTCGCATTCCTCACATACTTGTTGTACAGATCCTGGGTTTTTTCTGGATTGGATCACGTAGTAATGTGGTACCACACTGAAACGGTCCATTTAACCTGGGGTCGTTCAATATTTTAGAGGATAACGCAAGTTATGTCTGGGATAGTACTGAGATTTGCCCTCATCAGGCTCATACTTTCGCGTTTTTCACATACTTGTTGAACAGATTCTGGGTTTTTTCTGATTTGGATCAGGTAGTAATGTGGTACAACACTGCAACAGTCCATTAAACCTGGTTTCGATCAATATTTTAGAGAATAACGCATGTTAGGTCTTGGTTATGTCTGGGATTTGCTCTCATCAGGCTCGTACTTTCGCATATTTCTCATAGTTGATTGCCAGATTCTGGGCTTTTTCTGGTTTGGATCAGGTAGTAATGTGCTACCGCATTGAAACAGTCGATTAAACCTGGTTTCGATCAATATTTTTGAGGATAACGCATGGTAGGTCTAGGTTAGGCCTGGGATTTTCCTTCATCAGACTCATACCTTCGCATTCTTTACATACTTGTTGCACGGATCCTGGGTTTTTTCTGGTTTGGATCACGTAGTAATGTGGTACCACACAGAAACAGTCCATTAACCCTGGTTTCGATCAATATTTTAGAGAATAACGCTTGTTAGGTCTTGGTTAGGTCTGGGATTTGCTCTCATCAGGCTCGTACTTTCACATATTTCTCATATTTGATGGCCAGACTCCGGGCTTTTTCTGGTCTGGATCACGTAGTAATGTGGTACCACACTGGAACAGTCCATTAAACCTGGCTTCGATCCATATTTTAGAGAATAACGCATGTTACGTCTTGGTTAGGACAGGGATTTGCTCTCATCAGGCTCGTACTTTCGCATTCTTCACATACTCGTTGTACAGATCCTGGGTTTCTTTCTGGTTTGGATCAAGTAGTAATGTGGTACCCCACTGAAACAGTCCATTAAACCTGGTTTTGATCAATATTTTTGAGGATAACGCATGGTAGGTCTAGGTTAGGCCTGGGATTTTCCTTCATCAGACTCATACCTTCGCATTCTTTACATACTTGTTGCACGGATCCTGGGTTTTTTCTGGTTTGGATCACGTAGTAAAGTGGTACCACACTGAAACAGTCCGTTAAACCTGGTTTCGATCAATATTTTAGAGGTTAACGCATGTTAGGTCTGGAATAGTTCTGGGATTTGCCTCATCAGGCTCATACTTTCGCATATTTCTCATACTTGATGGCTAGATCCTGGGCTTTTTCTGGATTGGATCACGTAGTAATGATGTACCACACTGAAACAGTCGATTGAACCTGTTTTCGATCAATATTTTTGAGGGTAACGCATGTTAGGTCAAGGTTAGGCCAAGGATTTGCTCCCATCAGGCTCGTACTTACGCATATTTCTCATACTTGATGACCAAATTCTGGGCTTTTTCTGGTTTCGATCCCGTAGTAGTGTGGTACCACACTGAAAGAGTCCATTAAACCTGGTTTCGATCAATATTTTAGAGAATAACGCATGTTAGGTCTTGGTTATGTCTGGGATTTGCTCTCATCAGGCTCGTACTTTCGCATATTTCTCATAGTTGATTGCCAGATTCTGGGCTTTTTCTGGTTTGGATCAGGTAGTAATGTGCTACCACACTGGAACAGTCCATTAACCCTGGTTTCGATCAATATTTTAGAGAATAACGCTTGTTAGGTCTTGGTTAGGTCTTGGTTAGGTCTGGGATTTGCTCTCATCAGGCTCGTACTTTCACATATTTCTCATAGTTGATGGCCAGATTCCGGGCTTTTTCTGGTCTGGATCACGTAGTAATGTGGTACCACACTGGAACAGTCCATTAAACCTGGCTTCGATCCATATTTTAGAGAATAACGCATGTTACGTCTTGGTTAGGTCAGGGATTTGCTCTCATCACGCTCGTACTTTCGCATTCTTCACATACTCGTTGTACAGATCCTGGGTTTCTTTCTGGTTTGGATCAAGTAGTAATGTGGTACCCCACTGAAACAGTCCATTAAACCTGGTTTTGATCAATATTTTAGAGAATAACGCATGTTAGGTCTTGGTTAGGACTGGGATTTGCTCTCATCAGGGTCATACTTTCGCGTTTTTCACATTCTTGTTGAACAGATCCCTGACTTATTCTGGTTTGGCTCACGTACTAATGTGGTACCACACTGAAACAGTTCATTAAACCTGGTTTCGATCAATATTTTAGAGGACAACGCATGTTAGGAGTGGGATATGTCAGGGATTTGCCCTCATCAGGCTCATTGTTTCGCGTTTTTCACATACATGTTGAACAGATCCTGGGTTTTTTCTGGTTTGGATCACGTAGTAATGTGGTACAACACTAAAACAGTCCATTAAACCTGGTTTCGATCAATATTTAAGAGAATAACGCATGTTAGGTCTTGGTTAGGTCTGGGATTTGCTCTCATCAGGGTCATACTTTCGCGGTTTTCACATTCTTGTTGAACAGATTCCTGGCCTTTTCTGGTTTGGAACACGTAGTAATGTGGTACCACACTGAAACAGTCGATTAAATCTGGTTCCGATCAATACTTTAGAGGATAATGCAAGTTATGTCTGGGATAGGACTGGGATTTGCCCTCATCAGGCTCATACTTTCGCGTTTTTCACATACATGTTGAACAGATCCTGGGTTTTTTCTGGTTTGGATAACGTAGTAATGTGGTACAACACTGAAACAGTCCATTAAACCTGGTTTCGATCATTATTTAAGAGAATAACGCAAGTTAGGTCTGGGTTAGGTCTAGGATTTGCCCTCAGCAGGCTCATACTTTCGCATATTTCTCATACTTCATGGCCAGATTCTGGGCTTTTTCAGGTTTGGATCACGTAGTAATGTGGTACCCCACTGAAACAGTCCATTAAGCCTGGTTTCGATCAATATTTTATAGGATAACGCATGTTAGGTCTAGGTTAGGACCTGGGATTTTCCCTCATCAGACACATACTTTCGCATTCTCCCCAACCTTGTTGAACAGATCCTGGGTTTTTTTCTGGTTTGGATCACGTACCAATGTAGTACCACACTGAAACAGTAAACTAAACCTCGATTCGATCAATATTTTAGAGGATAACGCAAGCTTGGTCTGGGGAAGGTCTGGGATTTGCCCTCATCAGGGTCATATTTTCGCATTTTTCACATACTTGTTGAACAGATCCCTGGCTTTTTCTGGTTTGGATCACGTTGTAATGTGGTACCACACTGAAACAGTACATTAAACCTGGTTTCGATCAATATTTTTGAGGATAAAGCATGTTAGGTCTGGTATAGGTCTTGGATCTGCCCACATCAGGCTCATACCTTCGCATTTTTCTCATACTTGTTTAACAGATCCTGGGTTATTCTGTTTGGATCACGTAGTAATGTGGTACCACACTGAAACTGTCCATTGAACCTGGTTTCCATCAATATTTTAGAGGATAACGCAAGTTAGCTCTGGTATAGTTCATTGATCTGCCCACATCAGGCTCAAACCTTCGCATTTTTCTCATACTTGTATAACAGATCCTGGGTTTTTTCTAGATTGGATCACTTAGTAATGTGGTACCTCACTGAAACATTCAATTAAACCTGGTCTTGATAAATATTTTAGAGGATAACGCATGTTAGGCCTGGGTTAGGTCTAGGATTTGCCCTCAGCAGGCTCATACTTTCGCATATTTCTCTTACTTGATGGCAACTAGATCCTGGGCATTTTCTGGATTGGATCACGTAGTAATGTGGGTACCACACTGAAACAGTCCATTAAACCTATTTTCGATCAATATTTAAGAGGATAACGCATGTTAGGTCTAGGTTAGGCCTGGGATTTGCCCCTATTAGGGTCATACTTTCGCAGTTTTAACATACATGTTGACCTGTTCGAGGGTTTTTTCTGCTTTGGATCACCTAGTAAAGTGGTACCACACTAAAACAGTCAATTAAACCTGGTTTCGATCAATATTTTAGAGGATAACGCAAGTTATGTTTGGGATAAGTCTGGGGATTTGCCCTCATCAGGCTCATACTTTCGCGTTTTTCATATACTTGTTGAACAGATCCTGGCTTTTTTCTGGTTTTGATCACGTAGTCATGTGGTACCACACTGAAGCAGTCCATTAAACCCCTTTTCGATCAATATTTTAGAGGATAACGCATGTTAGGTCTAGGTTAGGCCTGGGATTTGCCCCTATTAGGGTCATACTTTCGCAGTTTTAACATACATGTTGACCTTTTCGAGGGTTTTTTCTGCTTTGGAGCACCTAGTAAAGTGGTACCACACTAAAACAGTCAATTAAACCTGGTTTCGATCAATATTTTAGAGGATAACGCAAGTTAGGTCTGGGATAGGTCTGGGATTTGCCCTCATCAGGGTCATACTTTCGCATTTTTCACGTACCTGTTGAACAGATCCCTGGCTTTTTCTAGTTTGGATCACGTAGTAATGTGGTACCACACTGAAGCATTCAATTAAACCTCTTTTCGATCAATATTTTAGAGGATAACGCATGTTAGGTCTAGGTTAGGCCTGGGTTTTGCCCCTATTAGGGTCATACTTTCGCAGTTTTAATATACATGTTGACCTTTTCGAGGGTTTTTTCTGCTTTGGATCACCTAGTAAAGTGGTACCACACTAAAACAGTCAATTAAACCTGGTTTCGATCAATATCATAGAGGATAACGCAAGTTAGGTCTAGGTTAGGCCTGGGATTTGCCCTCATCAGGGTCATATTTTCGCATTTTTCACATACTTGTTGAACAGATCCCTGGTTTTTTCTGCTTTGGATCACGCAGTAAAGTGGTACCACACTGCAACAGTCATTTAAACCTGGTTTCGATCAATATTTTTGAGGATAACGCATGTTAGGTCTTGGTTAGGCCTGAGATTTGCCCTCATCAGGGTAGTACTTTCGCAGTCTTAATATACATGTTTACCTGATCGAGGGTTTTTTCTGCTTTGGATCACGTAGTAAAGTGGTACCACACTGAAACAGTCCTTTAAACCTGGTTTCGATCAATATTTTAGAGGTTAACGCATGTTAGGTCTGGAATAGTTCTGGGATTTGCCTCATCAGGCTCATACTTTCGCATATTTCACATACTTGATGGCTAGATCCTGGGCTTTTTCTGGATTGGATCACGTAGTAATGTTGTACCACACTGAAACAGTCCATTAAACCTGGTTTCGATCAATATTTTAGAGGTTAACGCATGTTAGGTCTGGGATAGTTCTGGGATTTGCTCTCATCAGGCTCGTACTTTCGTATGTTTCTCATACTTGATGGTCAGATTCTGGGCTTTTTCCGGTTTCGATCACGTTGTAAAGTGGTACCACACTGAAACAGTCAATTAAACATGGTTTCGATCAACATTTTTGAGGATACCGCATATTAGGTCTGGGATAGGTCTGGGATTTGGCCCCATCAGGGTCATATTTTCGAATTTTTCACATATTTGTTGAACAGATCCCTGGTTTTTTCTGGTTTGGATCACGTAGTAATGTGGTACCACACTGAAACAGTCCATTAAACCTGGTTTCGATCAATATTTTATTATGGTAGCATGATAGGTCTGGGATAGTTCTGGGATTTGCCCTCATCAGGCTCATACTTTCGCATATTTCACATACTTGATGGCTAGATCCTGGGCTTTTTCTGGATTGGATCACGTAGTAATGTTGTACCACACTGAAACAGTCCATTAAACCTGGTTTCGATCAATATTTTAGAGGATAACGCTAGTTATGTCTGGTATAGGTTAGGGATTTGCCCTCGTCAGGCTCATACTTTCGCATTCCTCACATACTTGTTGTACAGATCCTGGTTTTTTTCTGGATTGGATCACGTAGTAATGTAGTACCACACTGAAACGGTCCATTTAAACTGGGGTCGTTCAATATTTTAGAGGATAACGCAAGTTATGTCTGGGATAGTACTGAGATTTGCCCTCATCAGGCTCATACTTTCGCGTTTTTCACATACTTGTTGAACAGATCCTGGGTTTTTTCTGGATTGGATCACGTAGTAATGTGGTACCACACTGAAACGGTCCATTTAACCTGGGGTCGTTCAATATTTTAGAGGATAACGCAAGTCATGTCTGGGATAGTACTGAGATTTTCCCACATCGGACACATACTATCGCATTCTTCACATACTTCTTGAACGGATCCTGTATCTTTTCTGGTTTGAATCACGTAGTAATGTGGTACCACACTGAAACAGGCCATTAAACCTGGTTTCGATCAATGTATTAGAGGATAACGCATGTTATGTCTAGGCTAGGCCTGGGATTTGCCTTCATCAGGGTCATATTTTCGCGTTCTTCACATACTTGTTTAACAGATCCCTGGCTTTTTCTGGTTTGGATCACGCAGTAATGTGGTACCACACTGAAACAGTCCATTAAACCTGGTTTCGATCAATATTTTAGAGGATAACGCATGTTATGTCTAGGTTAGGCCAGGGATTTGCCCTCATCAGGGTAGTACTTTCGCAGTCTTAATATACATGTTTACCTGATCGAGGGTTTTTTCTGCTTTGGATCACGTAGTAAAGTGGTACCACACTGAAACAGTCCGTTAAACCTGGTTTCGATCAATATTTTAGAGGTTAACGCATGTTAGGTCTGGAATAGTTCTGGGATTTGCCTCATCAGGCTCATACTTTCGCATATTTCTCATACTTGATGGCTAGATCCTGGGCTTTTTCTGGATTGGATCACGTAGTAATGATGTACCACACTGAAACAGTCCATTAAACATGGTTTCGATCAATATTTTAGAGGTTAACGCATGTTAGGTCTGGGATAGTTCTGGGATTTGCTCTCATCAGGCTCGTACTTTCGTATGTTTCTCATACTTGATGGTCAGATTCTGGGCTTTTTCCGGTTTCGATCACGTTGTAAAGTGGTACCACACTGAAACAGTCAATTAAACTTGGTTTCGAGCAAGATTTTTGAGGTTACCGCATATTAGGTCTGGGATAGGTCTGGGATTTGGCCCCATCAGGGTCATATTTTCGAATTTTTCACATATTTGTTGAACAGATCCCTGGTTTTTTCTGGTTTGGATCACGTAGTAATGTGGTACCACACTGAAACAGTCCATTAAACCTGGTTTCGATCAATATTTTAGAGGATAACGCATGTTATGTGTGGGATAGGTCAGGGATTCGCCCGCGACAGGCTCATACTTTCGCATTCTTCACATACTTGTTGTACAGATCCTAGGTTTTTTTCTGGTTTGGATCACGTAGTAATGTGGTACCACACTGAAACAGTCGATTGAACCTGTTTTCGATCAATATTTTAGAGGATAACGCATGTTAGGTCTTGGTTAGGTCTGGGATTTGCTCTCATCAGTCTCGTACTTTCGCATATTTCTCATAGTTGATGGCCAGATTCTTGGTTTTTCTGGTTTGGATCACGTAGTAATGTGGTTCCACTCTGAAACAGTCCATTAAACTGGTTTCGATCAATATTTTAGAGAATAACGCATGTTATGTCTAGGTTAGTCCTGGGATTTGCCCTCATGAGGGTCATACTTTCGCAGTTTTAACATACATACTGACCTGATCGAGGGTTTTTTCTACTTTCGATCACGTAATAAAGTGGTACCACACTGCAACAGTCAATTAAACCTGGTTTCGATCAATATTTTTGAGGATAAAGCATGTTAGGTCTTGGTTAGGCCTGGGATTTGCCCTCATCAGGGTCATACTTTCGCATATTTCTCATACTTCATGGCCAGATTCTGGGCTTTTTCTGGTTTGGATCACGTAGTAATGTGGTACCACACTGAAACAGTCCATTAAACCTGGTTTCGATCAATATTTTAGAGGATAACGCTAGTTATGTCTGGGATAGGTTAGGGATTTGCCCTCGTCAGGCTCATACTTTCGCATTCCTCACATACTTGTTGTACAGATCCTGGGTTTTTTCTGGATTGGATCACGTAGTAATGTGGTACCACACTGAAACGGTCCATTTAACCTGGGGTCGTTCAATATTTTAGAGGATAACGCAAGTTATGTCTGGGATAGTACTGAGATTTGCCCTCATCAGGCTCATACTTTCGCGTTTTTCACATACTTGTTGAACAGATTCTGGGTTTTTTCTGATTTGGATCAGGTAGTAATGTGGTACAACACTGCAACAGTCCATTAAACCTGGTTTCGATCAATATTTTAGAGAATAACGCATGTTAGGTCTTGGTTATGTCTGGGATTTGCTCTCATCAGGCTCGTACTTTCGCATATTTCTCATAGTTGATTGCCAGATTCTGGGCTTTTTCTGGTTTGGATCAGGTAGTAATGTGCTACCGCATTGAAACAGTCGATTAAACCTGGTTTCGATCAATATTTTTGAGGATAACGCATGGTAGGTCTAGGTTAGGCCTGGGATTTTCCTTCATCAGACTCATACCTTCGCATTCTTTACATACTTGTTGCACGGATCCTGGGTTTTTTCTGGTTTGGATCACGTAGTAATGTGGTACCACACAGAAACAGTCCATTAACCCTGGTTTCGATCAATATTTTAGAGAATAACGCTTGTTAGGTCTTGGTTAGGTCTGGGATTTGCTCTCATCAGGCTCGTACTTTCACATATTTCTCATATTTGATGGCCAGACTCCGGGCTTTTTCTGGTCTGGATCACGTAGTAATGTGGTACCACACTGGAACAGTCCATTAAACCTGGCTTCGGTCCATATTTTAGAGAATAACGCATGTTACGTCTTGGTTAGGACAGGGATTTGCTCTCATCAGGCTCGTACTTTCGCATTCTTCACATACTCGTTGTACAGATCCTGGGTTTCTTTCTGGTTTGGATCAAGTAGTAATGTGGTACCCCACTGAAACAGTCCATTAAACCTGGTTTTGATCAATATTTTAGAGAATAACGCATGTTAGGTCTTGGTTAGGTCTGGGATTTGCTCTCATCAGGGTCATACTTTCGCGTTTTTCACATTCTTGTTGAACAGATCCCTGACTTATTCTGGTTTGGCTCACGTACTAATGTGGTACCACACTGAAACAGTTCATTAAACCTGTTTTCGATCAATATTTTAGAGGACAACGCATGTTAGGAGAGGGATATGTCAGGGATTTGCCCTCATCAGGCTCATTGTTTCGCGTTTTTCACATACATGTTGAACAGATCCTGGGTTTTTTCTGGTTTGGATCACGTAGTAATGTGGTACAACACTGAAACAGTCCATTAAACCTGGTTTCGATCAATATTTAAGAGAATAACGCATGTTAGGTCTTGGTTAGGTCTGGGATTTGCTCTCATCAGGGTCATACTTTCGCGTTTTTCACATTCTTGTTGAACAGATTCCTGGCCTTTTCTGGTTTGGAACACGTAGTAATGTGGTACCACACTGAAACAGTCGATTAAACCTGGTTTCGATCAATATTTTTGAGGGTAACGCATGTTAGGTCTAGGTTAGGCCTGGGATTTTCCCTTATCAGATACATACTTTCGCATTCTCTACATACTTGTTGTACAGATCCTGCGTTTTTTTCTGGTTTGGATCACGTAGTAATGTGGTACCACACTGAAACAGACGATCAAACCTGGTTTCGATCAATATCTTTGAGGGAAACGCATGTTAGGTCTAGGTTAGTCCTGGGATTTTCCCACATCGGACACATACTATCGCATTCTTCACATACTTCTTGTACGGATCCTGTGTCTTTTCTGGTTTGAATCACGTAGTAATGTGGTACCACACTGAAACAATCCATTAAACCTTGTCTCGATCAATATATTAGAGGATAAAGCATGTTATGTCTAGGTTAGGCCTGGGATTTGCCCTCATCAGGGTCATATTTTCGCGTTCTTCACATACTTGTTGAACAGATCCTGGGTTTTTTCTGGTTTGGATCACGTAGTAATGTGGTACCACACTGAAACAGTCCATTAAACCTGGTTTCGATCAATATTTTAGAGAATAACGCATGTTAGGTCTCGGTTAGGTCTGGGATTTGCCCTCATCAGGGTCATACATTCGCATATTTCTAATACTTGATTGCTAGATCCTGGGCTTTTTCTGGATTGGATCACGTAGTAATGTGGTACCACACTGAAACGGTCCATTTAACCTGGGGTCGTTCAATATTTTAGAGGATAACGCAAGTTATGTCTGGGATAGTACTGAGATTTGCCCTCATCAGGCTCATACTTTCGCGTTTTTCACATACTTGTTGAACAGATCCTGGGTTTTTTCTGGATTGGATCACGTAGTAATGTGGTACCACACTGTGACATTCAAATAGACCTGGTCTTGATAAATATTTTAGAGGATAACGCATGTTAGGTCTGGGTTAGGTCTAGGATTTGCCCTCAGCAGGCTCATACTTTCGCATATTTCTCATACTTCATGGCCAGATTCTGGGCTTTTTCTGGTTTGGATTACGTAGTAATGTGGTACCGCACTGAAACAATCGATTAAACCTGGTTTCGATCAATATTTTAGAGGATAACGCAAGTTAAGTCTGGGATAGTTCTGGCATTTGCCCTCATCAGGGTCATACATTCGCATATTTCTCATAGTTGATGGCCAGATCCCTGGCTTTTTCTGGTTTGGATCACGTTGCAAAGTGGTACCATCCTGAAACAGTCAATTAAGCCTGGTTTCGATCAATATTTTATAGGATAACGCATGTTAGGTCTAGGTTAGGCCTGGGATTTTCCCTCATCAGACACATACTTTCGCATTCTCCACATACTTGTTGAACAGATCCTGGGTTTTTCTCTGGTTTGGATCACGTACCAATGTAGTACCACACTAAAACAGTAAACTAAACCTCGATTCGATCAATATTTCAGAGGATAACGCAAGCTTGGTCTGGGGAAGGTCTGGGATTTGCCCTCATCAGGGTCATATTTTCGCATTTTTCACATACTTGTTGAACAGATCCCTGGCTTTTTCTGGTTTGGATCACGTTGTAATGTGGTACCACACAGTAACAGTCCATTAAACCTGGTTTCGATCAATATTTTAGAGGATAACGCATGTTATGTCTAGTTTAGGCCGGGGATTTGCCCTCATCAGGGTCATACTTTCGCGTTCTTCACATACTTGTTAAACAGATCCTGGGTATTTTTCTGGTTTGGATCAGGTAGTAATGTGATACCACACTGAAACAGTCGTTTAAACCTGGTTTCGACAAATATTTTTGAGGATAACGCATGTTAGGTCTTGGTTGGGCCTGCGATTTTCCCTCATCAGACACATACATTCGCATTCTCCACATACTTGTTCAACGGATCCTGGGTTTTTTCTGGTTTGCATCACGTAGTAATGCGGTACCACACTGAAGCAGTCCATTAAACCTGGTTTCGATCAATATTTAAGAGGATAACGCATGTTAGGTCTAGGATAGGTCTGGGATTTGCCCTCATCAGGGTCATATTTTCGCATTTTTCACATACTTGTTGTACAGATCCCTGGCTTTTTCTGGTTTGGATCACGTAGAAATGTGGTACCACACTGAAACAGTCCATTAAACCTGGTTTCGATCAATATTTAAGAGGATAACGCATGTTAGGTCTGAGATAGGTCTGGGATTTGCCTTCATCAGGCTCATAGTTTCGCGTTTTTCACATACTTGTTGAATAGATTCTGGGTATTTTCTGGTTTGGATCACGTAGTAATGTGGTACAACACTGCAACAGTCCATTAAACCTGGTTTCGATCAATATTTTAGAGGATAACGCATGTTATGTCTAGTTTAGGCCGGGGATTTGCCCTCATCAGGGTCATATTTTCGCATTTTTCACATACTTGTTGTACAGATCCCTGGCTTTTTCTGGTTTGGATCACGTAGTAATGTGGTACCACACAGAAACAGTCCATTAACCCTGGTTTCGATCAATATTTTAGAGAATAACGCTTGTTAGGTCTTGGTTAGGTCTTGGTTAGGTCTGGGATTTGCTCTCATCAGGCTCGTACTTTCACATATTTCTCATAGTTGATGGCCAGATTCCGGGCTTTTTCTGGTCTGGATCACGTAGTAATGTGGTACCACACTGGAACAGTCCATTAAACCTGGCTTCGATCCATATTTTAGAGAATAACGCATGTTACGTCTTGGTTAGGTCAGGGATTTGCTCTCATCAGGCTCGTACTTTCGCATTCTTCACATACTCGTTGTACAGATCCTGGGTTTCTTTCTGGTTTGGATCAAGTAGTAATGTGGTACCCCACTGAAACAGTCCATTAAACCTGGTTTTGATCAATATTTTAGAGAATAACGCATGTTAGGTCTTGGTTAGGTCTGGGATTTGCTCTCATCAGGGTCATACTTTCGCGTTTTTCACATTCTTGTTGAACAGATCCCTGACTTATTCTGGTTTGGCTCACGTACTAATGTGGTACCACACTGAAACAGTTCATTAAACCTGGTTTCGATCAATATTTTAGAGGACAACGCATGTTAGGAGTGGGATATGTCAGGGATTTGCCCTCATCAGGCTCATTGTTTCGCGTTTTTCACATACATGTTGAACAGATCCTGGGTTTTTTCTGGTTTGGATCACGTAGTAATGTGGTACAACACTGAAACAGTCCATTAAACCTGGTTTCGATCAATATTTAAGAGAATAACGCATGTTAGGTCTTGGTTAGGTCTGGGATTTGCTCTCATCAGGGTCATACTTTCGCGTTTTTCACATTCTTGTTTTCAGATTCTTTTCAGATTCCTGGTCTTTTCTGGTTTGGAACACGTAGTAATGTGGTACCACACTGAAACAGTCGATTAAATCTGGTTCCGATCAATACTTTAGAGGATAATGCAAGTTATGTCTGGGATAGGACTGGGATTTGCCCTCATCAGGCTCATACTTTCGCGTTTTTCACATACATGTTGAACAGATCCTGGGTTTTTTCTGGTTTGGATAACGTAGTAATGTGGTACAACACTGAAACAGTCCATTAAACCTGGTTTCGATCATTATTTAAGAGAATAACGCATGTTAGGTCTGGGTTAGGTCTAGGATTTGCCCTCAGCAGGCTCATACTTTCGCATATTTCTCATACTTCATGGCCAGATTCTGGGCTTTTTCAGGTTTGGATCACGTAGTAATGTGGTACCCCACTGAAACAGTCCATTAAGCCTGGTTTCGATCAATATTTTATAGGATAACGCATGTTAGGTCTAGGTTAGGACCTGGGATTTTCCCTCATCAGACACATACTTTCGCATTCTCCCCATACTTGTTGAACAGATCCTGGATTTTTTTCTGGTTTGGATCACGCACCAATGTAGTACCACACTGAAACAGTAAACTAAACCTCGATTCGATCAATATTTTAGAGGATAACGCAAGCTTGGTCTGGGGAAGGTCTGGGATTTGCCCTCATCAGGGTCATATTTTCGCATTTTTCACATACTTGTTGAACAGATCCCTGGCTTTTTCTGGTTTAGATCACGTTGTAATGTGGTACCACACTGAAACAGTACATTAAACCTGGTTTCGATCAATATTTTAGAGGATAACGCATGTTAGGTCATGGTTAGGCCTGGGATTTGCCCTCATCAGGGTCATACTTTCGCAGTTTTAATATACATGTTTACCTGATCGATGGTTTTTTCTGCTTTGGATCACGTAGTAAAGTGGTACCACACTGAAACAGTCAATTAAACCTGGTTTCGACCGATATTTTAGAGGATAACGCAAGTTAGGCTGGGATAGGTCTGGGATTTGGCCTCATCAGTGTCATATTTTCGCATTTTTCACATATTTGTTGAACAGATCCCTGGCATTTTCTGGTTTGGATCACGTTGTAATGTGGTACCACACTGGAACAGTCCATTAAACCTGGTTTCGGTCCATATTTTAGAGGATAACGCATGTTAGGTCTTGGTTAGGTCAGGGATTTGCTCTCATCAGGCTCGTACTTTCGCATATTTCTCTTACTTGATGGCCAGATTCTGGGCTTTTTCTGCTTTGGATCACGTATTAAAGTGGTACCACACTGAAGCAGTAAATTAAACCTGGTTTCGATCAATATTTTAGAGGATAACGCAAGTTAGGTCTGGTATAGGCCTTGGATCTGCCCACATCAGGCCCATACCTTCGCATTTTTCTCATACTTGTTTAACAGATCCTGGGTTATTCTGTTTTGTATCACGTAGTAATGTGGTACCACACTGAAACTGTCCATTGAACCTGGTTTCCATCAATATTTTAGAGGATAACGCAAGTTAGCTCTGGTATAGTTCATGGATCTGCCCACATCAGGCTCAAACCTTCGCATTTTTCTCATACTTGTATAACAGATCCTGGGATTTTTCTAGATTGGATCACTTAGTAATGTGGTACCTCTCTGAAACATTCAATTAAACCTGGTCTTGATAAATATTTTAGAGGATAACGCATGTTAGGCCTGGGTTAGGTCTAGGATTTGCCCTCAGCAGGCTCATACTTTCGCATATTTCTCATACTTCATGGCCAGATTCTGGGCTTTTTCTGGTTTGGATCTCGTAGTAATGTGGTACCACACTGAAACAATCGATTAAACCTGGTTTCGATCAATATTTTAGAGGATAACGCAAGTTAAGTCTGGGATAGTTCTGGCATTTGCCCTCATCAGGGTCATACATTCGCATATTTCTCATAGTTGATGGCCAGATCCCTGGCTTTTTCTGGTTTGGATCACGTTGCAAAGTGGTACCATCCTGAAACAGTCAATTAAGCCTGGTTTCGATCAATATTTTATAGGATAACGCATGTTAGGTCTAGGTTAGGCCTGGGATTTTCCCTCATCAGACACATACTTTCGCATTCTCCACATACTTGTTGAACAGATCCTGGGTTTTTCTCTGGTTTGGATCACGTACCAATGTAGTACCACACTAAAACAGTAAACTAAACCTCGATTCGATCAATATTTCAGAGGATAACGCAAGCTTGGTCTGGGGAAGGTCTGGGATTTGCCCTCATCAGGGTCATATTTTCGCATTTTTCACATACTTGTTGAACAGATCCCTGGCTTTTTCTGGTTTGGATCACGTTGTAATGTGGTACCACACAGTAACAGTCCATTAAACCTGGTTTCGATCAATATTTTAGAGGATAACGCATGTTATGTCTAGTTTAGGCCGGGGATTTGCCCTCATCAGGGTCATACTTTCGCGTTCTTCACATACTTGTTAAACAGATCCTGGGTATTTTTCTGGTTTGGATCAGGTAGTAATGTGATACCACACTGAAACAGTCGTTTAAACCTGGTTTCGACAAATATTTTTGAGGATAACGCATGTTAGGTCTTGGTTGGGCCTGCGATTTTCCCACATCAGACACATACATTCGCATTCTCCACATACTTGTTCAACGGATCCTGGGTTTTTTCTGGTTTGCATCACGTAGTAATGCGGTACCACACTGAAGCAGTCCATTAAACCTGGTTTCGATCAATATTTAAGAGGATAACGCATGTTAGGTCTAGGATAGGTCTGGGATTTGCCCTCATCAGGGTCATATTTTCGCATTTTTCACATACTTGTTGTACAGATCCCTGGCTTTTTCTGGTTTGGATCACGTAGAAATGTGGTACCACACTGAAACAGTCCATTAAACCTGGTTTCGATCAATATTTAAGAGGATAACGCATGTTAGGTCTGAGATAGGTCTGGGATTTGCCTTCATCAGGCTCATAGTTTCGCGTTTTTCACATACTTGTTGAATAGATTCTGGGTATTTTCTGGTTTGGATCACGTAGTAATGTGGTACAACACTGCAACAGTCCATTAAACCTGGTTTCGATCAATATTTTAGAGGATAACGCATGTTATGTCTAGTTTAGGCCGGGGATTTGCCCTCATCAGGGTCATATTTTCGCATTTTTCACATACTTGTTGTACAGATCCCTGGCTTTTTCTGGTTTGGATCACGTAGTAATGTGGTACCACACAGAAACAGTCCATTAACCCTGGTTTCGATCAATATTTTAGAGAATAACGCTTGTTAGGTCTTGGTTAGGTCTTGGTTAGGTCTGGGATTTGCTCTCATCAGGCTCGTACTTTCACATATTTCTCATAGTTGATGGCCAGATTCCGGGCTTTTTCTGGTCTGGATCACGTAGTAATGTGGTACCACACTGGAACAGTCCATTAAACCTGGCTTCGATCCATATTTTAGAGAATAACGCATGTTACGTCTTGGTTAGGTCAGGGATTTGCTCTCATCAGGCTCGTACTTTCGCATTCTTCACATACTCGTTGTACAGATCCTGGGTTTCTTTCTGGTTTGGATCAAGTAGTAATGTGGTACCCCACTGAAACAGTCCATTAAACCTGGTTTTGATCAATATTTTAGAGAATAACGCATGTTAGGTCTTGGTTAGGTCTGGGATTTGCTCTCATCAGGGTCATACTTTCGCGTTTTTCACATTCTTGTTGAACAGATCCCTGACTTATTCTGGTTTGGCTCACGTACTAATGTGGTACCACACTGAAACAGTTCATTAAACCTGGTTTCGATCAATATTTTAGAGGACAACGCATGTTAGGAGTGGGATATGTCAGGGATTTGCCCTCATCAGGCTCATTGTTTCGCGTTTTTCACATACATGTTGAACAGATCCTGGGTTTTTTCTGGTTTGGATCACGTAGTAATGTGGTACAACACTGAAACAGTCCATTAAACCTGGTTTCGATCAATATTTAAGAGAATAACGCATGTTAGGTCTTGGTTAGGTCTGGGATTTGCTCTCATCAGGGTCATACTTTCGCGTTTTTCACATTCTTGTTGACCAGATTCCTGGCCTTTTCTGGTTTGGAACACGTAGTAATGTGGTACCACACTGAAACAGTCGATTAAATCTGGTTCCGATCAATACTTTAGAGGATAATGCAAGTTATGTCTGGGATAGGACTGGGATTTGCCCTCATCAGGCTCATACTTTCGCGTTTTTCACATACATGTTGAACAGATCCTGGGTTTTTTCTGGTTTGGATAACGTAGTAATGTGGTACAACACTGAAACAGTCCATTAAACCTGGTTTCGATCATTATTTAAGAGAATAACGCATGTTAGGTCTGGGTTAGGTCTAGGATTTGCCCTCAGCAGGCTCATACTTTCGCATATTTCTCATACTTCATGGCCAGATTCTGGGCTTTTTCAGGTTTGGATCACGTAGTAATGTGGTACCCCACTGAAACAGTCCATTAAGCCTGGTTTCGATCAATATTTTATAGGATAACGCATGTTAGGTCTAGGTTAGGACCTGGGATTTTCCCTCATCAGACACATACTTTCGCATTCTCCCCATACTTGTTGAACAGATCCTGGATTTTTTTCTGGTTTGGATCACGCACCAATGTAGTACCACACTGAAACAGTAAACTAAACCTCGATTCGATCAATATTTTAGAGGATAACGCAAGCTTGGTCTGGGGAAGGTCTGGGATTTGCCCTCATCAGGGTCATATTTTCGCATTTTTCACATACTTGTTGAACAGATCCCTGGCTTTTTCTGGTTTAGATCACGTTGTAATGTGGTACCACACTGAAACAGTACATTAAACCTGGTTTCGATCAATATTTTAGAGGATAACGCATGTTAGGTCATGGTTAGGCCTGGGATTTGCCCTCATCAGGGTCATACTTTCGCAGTTTTAATATACATGTTTACCTGATCGATGGTTTTTTCTGCTTTGGATCACGTAGTAAAGTGGTACCACACTGAAACAGTCAATTAAACCTGGTTTCGACCGATATTTTAGAGGATAACGCAAGTTAGGCTGGGATAGGTCTGGGATTTGGCCTCATCAGTGTCATATTTTCGCATTTTTCACATATTTGTTGAACAGATCCCTGGCTTTTTCTGGTTTGGATCACGTTGTAATGTGGTACCACACTGGAACAGTCCATTAAACCTGGTTTCGATCCATATTTTAGAGAATAACGCATGTTAGGTCTTGGTTAGGTCAGGGATTTGCTCTCATCAGGCTCGTACTTTCGCATATTTCTCTTACTTGATGGCCAGATTCTGGGCTTTTTCTGCTTTGGATCACGTATTAAAGTGGTACCACACTGAAGCAGTAAATTAAACCTGGTTTCGATCAATATTTTAGAGGATAACGCAAGTTAGGTCTGGTATAGGCCTTGGATCTGCCCACATCAGGCCCATACCTTCGCATTTTTCTCATACTTGTTTAACAGATCCTGGGTTATTCTGTTTTGTATCACGTAGTAATGTGGTACCACACTGAAACTGTCCATTGAACCTGGTTTCCATCAATATTTTAGAGGATAACGCAAGTTAGCTCTGGTATAGTTCATGGATCTGCCCACATCAGGCTCAAACCTTCGCATTTTTCTCATACTTGTATAACAGATCCTGGGATTTTTCTAGATTGGATCACTTAGTAATGTGGTACCTCACTGAAACATTCAATTAAACCTGGTCTTGATAAATATTTTAGAGGATAACGCATGTTAGGTCTGGGTTAGGTCTAGGATTTGCCCTCAGCAGGCTCATACTTTCGCATATTTCTCTTACTTGATGGCAACTAGATCCTGGGCATTTTCTGGATTGGATCACGTAGTAATGTGGGTACCACACTGAAACTGTCCATTAAACCTCTTTTCGATCAATATTTTACAGGATTACGCAAGTTATGTTTGGAATAGGTCCGGGGATTTGTCCTCATCAGGCTCATTCTTTCGCGTTTTTCATATACTTGTTGAACAGATCCCGGCTTTTTTCTGGTTTGGATCACGTAGTCATGTGGTACCACACTGAAACAGTCCATTAAACCTATTTTCGATCAATATTTAAGAGGATAACGCATGTTAGGTCTAGGTTAGGCCTGGGATTTGCCCCTATTAGGGTCATACTTTCGCAGTTTTAACATACATGTTGACCTGTTCGAGGGTTTTTTCTGCTTTGGATCACCTAGTAAAGTGGAACCACACTAAAACAGTCAATTAAACCTGGTTTCGATCAATATTTTAGAGGATAACGCAAGTTAGGTCTGGGATAGGTCTGGGATTTGCCCTCATCAGGGTCATACTTTCGCATTTTTCACATACCTGTTGAACAGATCCCTGGCTTTTTCTAGTTTGGATCACGTAGTAATGTGGTACCAAACTGAAGCATTCAATTAAACCTCTTTTCGATCAATATTTTAGAGGATAACGCATGTTAGGTCTAGGTTAGGCCTGGGATTTGCCCCTATTAGGGTCATACTTTCGCAGTTTTAACATACATGTTGACCTTTTCGAGGGTTTTTTCTGCTTTGGATCACCTAGTAAAGTGGTACCACACTAAAACAGTCAATTAAACCTGGTTTCGATCAATATCATAGAGGATAACGCAAGTTAGGTCTAGGTTAGGCCTGGGATTTGCCCTAATCAGGGTCATACTTTCGCAGTTTTAACATACATGTTGACCTGATCGAGGGTTTTTTCTACTTTCGATCACGCAGTAAAGTGGTACCACACTGCAACAGTCAATTAAACCTGGTTTCGATCAATATTTTTGAGGATAACGCATGTTAGGTCTTGGTTAGGCCTGGGATTTGCCCTCATCAGGGTAGTACTTTCGCAGTCTTAATATACATGTTTACCTGATCGAGGGTTTTTTCTGCTTTGGATCACGTAGTAAAGTGGTACCCCACTGAAACAGTCCATTAAACCTGGTTTTGATCAATATTTTAGAGAATAACGCATGTTAGGTCTTGGTTAGGTCTGGGATTTGCTCTCATCAGGGTCATACTTTCGCGTTTTTCACATTCTTGTTGAACAGATCCCTGACTTATTCTGGTTTGGCTCACGTACTAATGTGGTACCACACTGAAACAGTTCATTAAACCTGGTTTCGATCAATATTTTAGAGGACAACGCATGTTAGGAGTGGGATATGTCAGGGATTTGCCCTCATCAGGCTCATTGTTTCGCGTTTTTCACTTACATGTTGAACAGATCCTGGGTTTTTTCTGGTTTGGATCACGTAGTAATGTGGTACAACACTGAAACAGTCCATTAAACCTGGTTTCGATCAATATTTAAGAGAATAACGCATGTTAGGTCTTGGTTAGGTCTGGGATTTGCTCTCATCAGGGTCATACTTTCGCGTTTTTCACATTCTTGTTGACCAGATTCCTGGCCTTTTCTGGTTTGGAACACGTAGTAATGTGGTACCACACTGAAACAGTCGATTAAATCTGGTTCCGATCAATACTTTAGAGGATAATGCAAGTTATGTCTGGGATAGGACTGGGATTTGCCCTCATCAGGCTCATACTTTCGCGTTTTTCACATACATGTTGAACAGATCCTGGGTTTTTTCTGGTTTGGATAACGTAGTAATGTGGTACAACACTGAAACAGTCCATTAAACCTGGTTTCGATCATTATTTAAGAGAATAACGCATGTTAGGTCTGGGTTAGGTCTAGGATTTGCCCTCAGCAGGCTCATACTTTCGCATATTTCTCATACTTCATGGCCAGATTCTGGGCTTTTTCAGGTTTGGATCACGTAGTAATGTGGTACCCCACTGAAACAGTCCATTAAGCCTGGTTTCGATCAATATTTTATAGGATAACGCATGTTAGGTCTAGGTTAGGACCTGGGATTTTCCCTCATCAGACACATACTTTCGCATTCTCCCCATACTTGTTGAACAGATCCTGGATTTTTTTCTGGTTTGGATCACGCACCAATGTAGTACCACACTGAAACAGTAAACTAAACCTCGATTCGATCAATATTTTAGAGGATAACGCAAGCTTGGTCTGGGGAAGGTCTGGGATTTGCCCTCATCAGGGTCATATTTTCGCATTTTTCACATACTTGTTGAACAGATCCCTGGCTTTTTCTGGTTTAGATCACGTTGTAATGTGGTACCACACTGAAACAGTACATTAAACCTGGTTTCGATCAATATTTTAGAGGATAACGCATGTTAGGTCATGGTTAGGCCTGGGATTTGCCCTCATCAGGGTCATACTTTCGCAGTTTTAATATACATGTTTACCTGATCGATGGTTTTTTCTGCTTTGGATCACGTAGTAAAGTGGTACCACACTGAAACAGTCAATTAAACCTGGTTTCGACCGATATTTTAGAGGATAACGCAAGTTAGGCTGGGATAGGTCTGGGATTTGGCCTCATCAGTGTCATATTTTCGCATTTTTCACATATTTGTTGAACAGATCCCTGGCTTTTTCTGGTTTGGATCACGTTGTAATGTGGTACCACACTGGAACAGTCCATTAAACCTGGTTTCGATCCATATTTTAGAGAATAACGCATGTTAGGTCTTGGTTAGGTCAGGGATTTGCTCTCATCAGGCTCGTACTTTCGCATATTTCTCTTACTTGATGGCCAGATTCTGGGCTTTTTCTGCTTTGGATCACGTATTAAAGTGGTACCACACTGAAGCAGTAAATTAAACCTGGTTTCGATCAATATTTTAGAGGATAACGCAAGTTAGGTCTGGTATAGGCCTTGGATCTGCCCACATCAGGCCCATACCTTCGCATTTTTCTCATACTTGTTTAACAGATCCTGGGTTATTCTGTTTTGTATCACGTAGTAATGTGGTACCACACTGAAACTGTCCATTGAACCTGGTTTCCATCAATATTTTAGAGGATAACGCAAGTTAGCTCTGGTATAGTTCATGGATCTGCCCACATCAGGCTCAAACCTTCGCATTTTTCTCATACTTGTATAACAGATCCTGGGATTTTTCTAGATTGGATCACTTAGTAATGTGGTACCTCACTGAAACATTCAATTAAACCTGGTCTTGATAAATATTTTAGAGGATAACGCATGTTAGGTCTGGGTTAGGTCTAGGATTTGCCCTCAGCAGGCTCATACTTTCGCATATTTCTCTTACTTGATGGCAACTAGATCCTGGGCATTTTCTGGATTGGATCACGTAGTAATGTGGGTACCACACTGAAACTGTCCATTAAACCTCTTTTCGATCAATATTTTACAGGATTACGCAAGTTATGTTTGGAATAGGTCCGGGGATTTGTCCTCATCAGGCTCATTCTTTCGCGTTTTTCATATACTTGTTGAACAGATCCCGGCTTTTTTCTGGTTTGGATCACGTAGTCATGTGGTACCACACTGAAACAGTCCATTAAACCTATTTTCGATCAATATTTAAGAGGATAACGCATGTTAGGTCTAGGTTAGGCCTGGGATTTGCCCCTATTAGGGTCATACTTTCGCAGTTTTAACATACATGTTGACCTGTTCGAGGGTTTTTTCTGCTTTGGATCACCTAGTAAAGTGGAACCACACTAAAACAGTCAATTAAACCTGGTTTCGATCAATATTTTAGAGGATAACGCAAGTTAGGTCTGGGATAGGTCTGGGATTTGCCCTCATCAGGGTCATACTTTCGCATTTTTCACATACCTGTTGAACAGATCCCTGGCTTTTTCTAGTTTGGATCACGTAGTAATGTGGTACCAAACTGAAGCATTCAATTAAACCTCTTTTCGATCAATATTTTAGAGGATAACGCATGTTAGGTCTAGGTTAGGCCTGGGATTTGCCCCTATTAGGGTCATACTTTCGCAGTTTTAACATACATGTTGACCTTTTCGAGGGTTTTTTCTGCTTTGGATCACCTAGTAAAGTGGTACCACACTAAAACAGTCAATTAAACCTGGTTTCGATCAATATCATAGAGGATAACGCAAGTTAGGTCTAGGTTAGGCCTGGGATTTGCCCTAATCAGGGTCATACTTTCGCAGTTTTAACATACATGTTGACCTGATCGAGGGTTTTTTCTACTTTCGATCACGCAGTAAAGTGGTACCACACTGCAACAGTCAATTAAACCTGGTTTCGATCAATATTTTTGAGGATAACGCATGTTAGGTCTTGGTTAGGCCTGGGATTTGCCCTCATCAGACACATACTTTCGCATTCTCCCCATACTTGTTGAACAGATCCTGGATTTTTTTCTGGTTTGGATCACGCACCAATGTAGTACCACACTGAAACAGTAAACTAAACCTCGATTCGATCAATATTTTAGAGGATAACGCAAGCTTGGTCTGGGGAAGGTCTGGGATTTGCCCTCATCAGGGTCATATTTTCGCATTTTTCACATACTTGTTGAACAGATCCCTGGCTTTTTCTGGTTTAGATCACGTTGTAATGTGGTACCACACTGAAACAGTACATTAAACCTGGTTTCGATCAATATTTTAGAGGATAACGCATGTTAGGTCATGGTTAGGCCTGGGATTTGCCCTCATCAGGGTCATACTTTCGCAGTTTTAATATACATGTTTACCTGATCGATGGTTTTTTCTGCTTTGGATCACGTAGTAAAGTGGTACCACACTGAAACAGTCAATTAAACCTGGTTTCGACCGATATTTTAGAGGATAACGCAAGTTAGGCTGGGATAGGTCTGGGATTTGGCCTCATCAGTGTCATATTTTCGCATTTTTCACATATTTGTTGAACAGATCCCTGGCTTTTTCTGGTTTGGATCACGTTGTAATGTGGTACCACACTGGAACAGTCCATTAAACCTGGTTTCGATCCATATTTTAGAGAATAACGCATGTTAGGTCTTGGTTAGGTCAGGGATTTGCTCTCATCAGGCTCGTACTTTCGCATATTTCTCTTACTTGATGGCCAGATTCTGGGCTTTTTCTGCTTTGGATCACGTATTAAAGTGGTACCACACTGAAGCAGTAAATTAAACCTGGTTTCGATCAATATTTTAGAGGATAACGCAAGTTAGGTCTGGTATAGGCCTTGGATCTGCCCACATCAGGCCCATACCTTCGCATTTTTCTCATACTTGTTTAACAGATCCTGGGTTATTCTGTTTTGTATCACGTAGTAATGTGGTACCACACTGAAACTGTCCATTGAACCTGGTTTCCATCAATATTTTAGAGGATAACGCAAGTTAGCTCTGGTATAGTTCATGGATCTGCCCACATCAGGCTCAAACCTTCGCATTTTTCTCATACTTGTATAACAGATCCTGGGATTTTTCTAGATTGGATCACTTAGTAATGTGGTACCTCACTGAAACATTCAATTAAACCTGGTCTTGATAAATATTTTAGAGGATAACGCATGTTAGGTCTGGGTTAGGTCTAGGATTTGCCCTCAGCAGGCTCATACTTTCGCATATTTCTCTTACTTGATGGCAACTAGATCCTGGGCATTTTCTGGATTGGATCACGTAGTAATGTGGGTACCACACTGAAACTGTCCATTAAACCTCTTTTCGATCAATATTTTACAGGATTACGCAAGTTATGTTTGGAATAGGTCCGGGGATTTGTCCTCATCAGGCTCATTCTTTCGCGTTTTTCATATACTTGTTGAACAGATCCCGGCTTTTTTCTGGTTTGGATCACGTAGTCATGTGGTACCACACTGAAACAGTCCATTAAACCTATTTTCGATCAATATTTAAGAGGATAACGCATGTTAGGTCTAGGTTAGGCCTGGGATTTGCCCCTATTAGGGTCATACTTTCGCAGTTTTAACATACATGTTGACCTGTTCGAGGGTTTTTTCTGCTTTGGATCACCTAGTAAAGTGGAACCACACTAAAACAGTCAATTAAACCTGGTTTCGATCAATATTTTAGAGGATAACGCAAGTTAGGTCTGGGATAGGTCTGGGATTTGCCCTCATCAGGGTCATACTTTCGCATTTTTCACATACCTGTTGAACAGATCCCTGGCTTTTTCTAGTTTGGATCACGTAGTAATGTGGTACCAAACTGAAGCATTCAATTAAACCTCTTTTCGATCAATATTTTAGAGGATAACGCATGTTAGGTCTAGGTTAGGCCTGGGATTTGCCCCTATTAGGGTCATACTTTCGCAGTTTTAACATACATGTTGACCTTTTCGAGGGTTTTTTCTGCTTTGGATCACCTAGTAAAGTGGTACCACACTAAAACAGTCAATTAAACCTGGTTTCGATCAATATCATAGAGGATAACGCAAGTTAGGTCTAGGTTAGGCCTGGGATTTGCCCTAATCAGGGTCATACTTTCGCAGTTTTAACATACATGTTGACCTGATCGAGGGTTTTTTCTACTTTCGATCACGCAGTAAAGTGGTACCACACTGCAACAGTCAATTAAACCTGGTTTCGATCAATATTTTTGAGGATAACGCATGTTAGGTCTTGGTTAGGTCAGGGATTTGCTCTCATCAGGCTCGTACTTTCGCATATTTCTCTTACTTGATGGCCAGATTCTGGGCTTTTTCTGCTTTGGATCACGTATTAAAGTGGTACCACACTGAAGCAGTAAATTAAACCTGGTTTCGATCAATATTTTAGAGGATAACGCAAGTTAGGTCTGGTATAGGCCTTGGATCTGCCCACATCAGGCCCATACCTTCGCATTTTTCTCATACTTGTTTAACAGATCCTGGGTTATTCTGTTTTGTATCACGTAGTAATGTGGTACCACACTGAAACTGTCCATTGAACCTGGTTTCCATCAATATTTTAGAGGATAACGCAAGTTAGCTCTGGTATAGTTCATGGATCTGCCCACATCAGGCTCAAACCTTCGCATTTTTCTCATACTTGTATAACAGATCCTGGGATTTTTCTAGATTGGATCACTTAGTAATGTGGTACCTCACTGAAACATTCAATTAAACCTGGTCTTGATAAATATTTTAGAGGATAACGCATGTTAGGTCTGGGTTAGGTCTAGGATTTGCCCTCAGCAGGCTCATACTTTCGCATATTTCTCTTACTTGATGGCAACTAGATCCTGGGCATTTTCTGGATTGGATCACGTAGTAATGTGGGTACCACACTGAAACTGTCCATTAAACCTCTTTTCGATCAATATTTTACAGGATTACGCAAGTTATGTTTGGAATAGGTCCGGGGATTTGTCCTCATCAGGCTCATTCTTTCGCGTTTTTCATATACTTGTTGAACAGATCCCGGCTTTTTTCTGGTTTGGATCACGTAGTCATGTGGTACCACACTGAAACAGTCCATTAAACCTATTTTCGATCAATATTTAAGAGGATAACGCATGTTAGGTCTAGGTTAGGCCTGGGATTTGCCCCTATTAGGGTCATACTTTCGCAGTTTTAACATACATGTTGACCTGTTCGAGGGTTTTTTCTGCTTTGGATCACCTAGTAAAGTGGAACCACACTAAAACAGTCAATTAAACCTGGTTTCGATCAATATTTTAGAGGATAACGCAAGTTAGGTCTGGGATAGGTCTGGGATTTGCCCTCATCAGGGTCATACTTTCGCATTTTTCACATACCTGTTGAACAGATCCCTGGCTTTTTCTAGTTTGGATCACGTAGTAATGTGGTACCAAACTGAAGCATTCAATTAAACCTCTTTTCGATCAATATTTTAGAGGATAACGCATGTTAGGTCTAGGTTAGGCCTGGGATTTGCCCCTATTAGGGTCATACTTTCGCAGTTTTAACATACATGTTGACCTTTTCGAGGGTTTTTTCTGCTTTGGATCACCTAGTAAAGTGGTACCACACTAAAACAGTCAATTAAACCTGGTTTCGATCAATATCATAGAGGATAACGCAAGTTAGGTCTAGGTTAGGCCTGGGATTTGCCCTAATCAGGGTCATACTTTCGCAGTTTTAACATACATGTTGACCTGATCGAGGGTTTTTTCTACTTTCGATCACGCAGTAAAGTGGTACCACACTGCAACAGTCAATTAAACCTGGTTTCGATCAATATTTTTGAGGATAACGCATGTTAGGTCTTGGTTAGGCCTGGGATTTGCCCTCATCAGGGTAGTACTTTCGCAGTCTTAATATACATGTTTACCTGATCGAGGGTTTTTTCTGCTTTGGATCACGTAGTAAAGTGGTACCACACTGAAACAGTCCGTTAAACCTGGTTTCGATCAATATTTTAGAGGTTAACGCATGTTAGGTCTGGAATAGTTCTGGGATTTGCCTCATCAGGCTCATACTTTCGCATATTTCTCATACTTGATGGCTAGATCCTGGGCTTTTTCTGGATTGGATCACGTAGTAATGATGTACCACACTGAAACAGTCCATTAAACATGGTTTCGATCAATATTTTAGAGGCTAACGCATGTTAGGTCTGGGATAGTTCTGGGATTTGCTCTCATCAGGCTCGTACTTTCGTATGTTTCTCATACTTGATGGTCAGATTCTGGGCTTTTTCCGGTTTCGATCACGTTGTAAAGTGGTACCACACTGAAACAGTCAATTAAACATGGTTTCGATCAACATTTTTGAGGATACCGCATATAAGGTCTGGGATAGGTCTGGGATTTGGCCCCATCAGGGTCATATTTTCGAATTTTTCACATATTTGTTGAACAGATCCCTGGTTTTTTCTGGTTTGGATCACGTAGTAATGTGGTACCACACTGAAACAGTCCATTAAACCTGGTTTCGATCAATATTTTAGAGGTTAACGCATGATAGGTCTGGGATAGTTCTGGGATTTGCCCTCATCAGGCTCATACTTTCGCATATTTCTCATACTTGATGGCTAGATCCTGGGCTTCTTCTGGATTGGATCACGTAGTAATGTTGTACCACACTGAAACAGTCCATTAAACCTGGTTTCGATCAATATTTTAGAGGATAACGCATGTTATGTGTGGGATAGGTCAGGGATTCGCCCGCGACAGGCTCATACTTTCGCATTCTTCACATACTTGTTGTACAGATCCTAGGTTTTTTTCTGGTTTGGATCACGTAGTAATGTGGTACCACACTGAAACAGTCGATTAAATCTGTTTTCGATCAATATTTTAGAGGTTAACGCATGATAGGTCTGGGATAGTTCTGGGATTTGCCCTCATCAGGCTCATACTTTCGCATATTTCTCATACTTGATGGCTAGATCCTGGGCTTCTTCTGGTTTGGATCACGTTGCAAAGTGGTACCACACTGAATCAGTCCATTAAACTGGTTTCGATCAATATTTTAGAGGATAACGCATGTTAGGTCTTGGTTAGGTCTGGGATTTGCTCTCATCAGGCTCGTACTTTCGCATATTTCTCATAGTTGATGGCCAGATTCTTGGTTTTTCTGGTTTGGATCACGTAGTAATGTGGTTCCACTCTGAAACAGTCCATTAAACTGGTTTCGATCAATATTTTAGAGAATAACGCATGTTATGTCTAGGTTAGTCCTGGGATTTGCCCTCATGAGGGTCATACTTTCGCAGTTTTAACATACATACTGACCTGATCGAGGGTTTTTTCTACTTTCGATCACGTAATAAAGTGTTACCACACTGCAACAGTCAATTAAACCTGGTTTCGATCAATATTTTTGAGGATAAAGCATGTTAGGTCTTGGTTAGGCCTGGGATTTGCCCTCATCAGGGTCATACTTTCGCATATTTCTCATTCTTCATGGCCAGATTCTGGGCTTTTACTGGTTTGGATCACGTAGTAATGTGGTACCACACTGAAACAGTCCATTAAACCAGGTTTCGATCAATATTTCAGAGGATAACGCTAGTTATGTCTGGGATAGGTTAGGGATTTGCCCTCGTCAGGCTCATAGTTTCGCATTCCTCACATACTTGTTGTACAGATCCTGGGTTTTTTCTGGATTGGATCACGTAGTAATGTGGTACCACACTGAAACGGTCCATTTAACCTGGGGTCGTTCAATATTTTAGAGGATAACGCAAGTTATGTCTGGGATAGTACTGAGATTTGCCCTCATCAGGCTCATACTTTCGCGTTTTTCACATACTTGTTGAACAGATCCTGGGTTTTTTCTGGATTGGATCACGTAGTAATGTGGTACCACACTGTAACATTCAACTAGACTTGGTCTTGATAAATATTTTAAAGGATAACGCATGTTAGGTCTGGGTTAGGTCTAGGATTTGCCCACAGCAGGCTCATACTTTCGCATATTACTCATACTTCATGGCCAGATTCTGGGCTTTTACTGGTTTGGATCACGTAGTAATGTGGTACCACACTGAAACAGTCCATTAAACCAGGTTTCGATCAATATTTCAGAGGATAACGCTAGTTATGTCTGGGATAGGTTAGGGATTTGCCCTCGTCAGGCTCATAGTTTCGCATTCCTCACATACTTGTTGTACAGATCCTGGGTTTTTTCTGGATTGGATCACGTAGTAATGTGGTGCCACACTGAAACAGTCCATTAAACCTGGTTTCGATCAATATTTTAGAGGATAACGCATGTTATGTCTAGGTTAGGCCTGGGATTTGCCCTCATCAGGGTCATATTTTCGCGTGCTTCACATACTTGTTGAAGAGATCCTGGGTATTTTTCTGGTTTGGATCACGTAGTAATGCGGTACCACACTGAAACAGTCCATTAAACCTGGTTACGATCAATGTTTTAGAGGATAACGCATGTTACGTCTAGGTTAGGCCTGGGACATGCCCTCATCAGACACATACTTTCGCATTCTCCACATACTTGTTGAACAGATCCTGTGTTTTTCTCTGGTTTGGATCACGTGCCAATGTGGTACCACACTGAAACAGTCCATTAAACCTGGTTTCGATCAATATTTTAGAGAATAACGCATGTTATGTCTAGGTTAGGCCTGGGATTTGCCTTCATCAGGGTCATACTTTCGCACTTTTCACATACTTGTTGCACAGATCCCGGGCTATTTTCTGGTTTGGATCACGTAGTAATGTGGTACCACAATGAAACAGTCCATTAAGCATGGTTTCGATCAATATTTTAGAGGATAACGCATGTTAGGTCTGGGTTAGGTCTAGGATTTGCCCACAGCAGGCTCATACTTTCGCATATTTCACATACTTCATGGCCAGATTCTGGGCTTTTTCTGGTTTGGATCACGTAGTAATGTGGTACCACACTGAAACAGTCCATTAAACCTGGTTTCGATCAATATTTTAGAGGATAACGCATGTTATGTGTGGGATCGGTCAGGGATTTGCCCTCGTCAGGCTCATACTTTCGCATTCCTCACATACTTGTTGTACAGATCCTGGGTTTTTTCTGGATTGGATCACGTAGTAATGTGGTACCACACTGAAACGGTCCATTTAACCTGGGGTCGTTCAATATTTTAGAGGATAACGCAAGTCATGTCTGGGATAGTACTGAGATTTTCCCACATCGGACACATACTATCGCATTCTTCACATACTTCTTGAACGGATCCTGTATCTTTTCTGGTTTGAATCACGTAGTAATGTGGTACCACACTGAAACAGGCCATTAAACCTGGTTTCGATCAATGTATTAGAGGATAACGCATGTTATGTCTAGGTTAGGCCTGGGATTTGCCTTCATCAGGGTCATATTTTCGCGTTCTTCACATACTTGTTTAACAGATCCCTGGCTTTTTCTGGTTTGGATCACGTTGTAATGTGGTACCACACTGAAACAGTCCATTAAACCTGGTTTCGATCAATATTTTAGAGGATAACGCATGTTATGTCTAGGTTAGGCCAGGGATTTGCCCTCATCAGGGTCATATTTTCGCGTGCTTCACATACTTGTTGAAGAGATCCTGGGTATTTTTCTGGTTTGGATCAGGTAGTAATACGGTACCACACTGAAACAGTCGATTAAACCTGGTTTCGATCAATATTTTTGAGGATAACGCATGTTAGGTCTAGGTTAGGCCTGGGATTTTCCCTCATCAGACACATACTTTCGCATTCTCCACATACTTGTTGAACATATCCTGGCTTTTTTCTGGTTTGGATCACGTAGTAATGTGGTACCACACTGAAACAGTCCATTAAACATGGTTTCGATCAATATTTTAGAGGATAACGCATGTTAGGTCTGGGGTATGTCTGGGATTTGCGCTCATCAGGCTCATACTTTCGCGTTTTTCATATACTTGTTGAACAGATCCTGACTTTTTTCTGGTTTGGATCACGTAGTCATGTGGTACCACACTGAAACAGTCGATTAAACCTGGTTTCGATCAATATTTTAGAGAATAACGCATGTTATGTCTAGGTTAGTCCTGTGATTTGCCCACATCAGGGTCATATTTTCGCGTGCTTCACATACTTGTTGAAGAGATCCTGGGTATTTTTCTGGTTTGGATCACGTAGTTATGCGGTACCACACTGAAACAGTCGATTAAACCTGGTTTCGATCAATATTTTAGAGGATAACGCAAGTTATGTCTGGGATAGGTTTGTGATTTGCCCTCGTGAGGCTCATACTTTCGCATTCCTCACATACTTGTTGTACAGATCCTGGGTTTTTTCTGGTTTGGATCACGTAGTTATGTGGTACCACACTGAAACAGTCCATTAAACCTGGTTTCGATCAATATTTTAGAGAATAACGCATGTTAGGTCTAGGTCAGGTCTGGGTCTTGCTCTCATCAGGCTCGTACTTTCGCATATTTCTCAAAGTTGATGGCCAGGTTCTTTTGATGGTTTGGATCACGTAGCTATGTGGTACCACACTGAAACAGTCGATTAAACCTGGTTTCGATCAATATCTTACAGGATAGCGCAAGTTATGTCTGGGATAGGTCTGGGATTTCCCCACGTCAGGCTCATACTTTCGCATTCTTCACATACTTGTTGTACAGATCCTGGGTTTTTCTCTGGTTTGGATCACGTTGTAATGTGGTACCACACTGAAACAGTCCATTAAACCTGGTTTCGATCATTATTTAAGAGAATAACGCATGTTAGGTCTGGGTTAGGTCTAGGATTTGCCCTCAGCAGGCTCATACTTTCGCATATTTCTCATACTTCATGGCCAGATTCTGGGCTTTTTCAGGTTTGGATCACGTAGTAATGTGGTACCCCACTGAAACAGTCCATTAAGCCTGGTTTCGATCAATATTTTATAGGATAACGCATGTTAGGTCTAGGTTAGGACCTGGGATTTTCCCTCATCAGACACATACTTTCGCATTCTCCCCATACTTGTTGAACAGATCCTGGATTTTTTTCTGGTTTGGATCACGCACCAATGTAGTACCACACTGAAACAGTAAACTAAACCTCGATTCGATCAATATTTTAGAGGATAACGCAAGCTTGGTCTGGGGAAGGTCTGGGATTTGCCCTCATCAGGGTCATATTTTCGCATTTTTCACATACTTGTTGAACAGATCCCTGGCTTTTTCTGGTTTAGATCGCGTTGTAATGTGGTACCACACTGAAACAGTACATTAAACCTGGTTTCGATCAATATTTTAGAGGATAACGCATGTTAGGTCATGGTTAGGCCTGGGATTTGCCCTCATCAGGGTCATACTTTCGCAGTTTTAATATACATGTTTACCTGATCGATGGTTTTTTCTGCTTTGGATCACGTAGTAAAGTGGTACCACACTGAAACAGTCAATTAAACCTGGTTTCGACCGATATTTTAGAGGATAACGCAAGTTAGGCTGGGATAGGTCTGGGATTTGGCCTCATCAGTGTCATATTTTCGCATTTTTCACATATTTGTTGAACAGATCCCTGGCTTTTTCTGGTTTGGATCACGTTGTAATGTGGTACCACACTGGAACAGTCCATTAAACCTGGTTTCGATCCATATTTTAGAGAATAACGCATGTTAGGTCTTGGTTAGGTCAGGGATTTGCTCTCATCAGGCTCGTACTTTCGCATATTTCTCTTACTTGATGGCCAGATTCTGGGCTTTTTCTGCTTTGGATCACGTATTAAAGTGGTACCACACTGAAGCAGTAAATTAAACCTGGTTTCGATCAATATTTTAGAGGATAACGCAAGTTAGGTCTGGTATAGGCCTTGGATCTGCCCACATCAGGCCCATACCTTCGCATTTTTCTCATACTTGTTTAACAGATCCTGGGTTATTCTGTTTTGTATCACGTAGTAATGTGGTACCACACTGAAACTGTCCATTGAACCTGGTTTCCATCAATATTTTAGAGGATAACGCAAGTTAGCTCTGGTATAGTTCATGGATCTGCCCACATCAGGCTCAAACCTTCGCATTTTTCTCATACTTGTATAACAGATCCTGGGATTTTTCTAGATTGGATCACTTAGTAATGTGGTACCTCACTGAAACATTCAATTAAACCTGGTCTTGATAAATATTTTAGAGGATAACGCATGTTAGGTCTGGGTTAGGTCTAGGATTTGCCCTCAGCAGGCTCATACTTTCGCATATTTCTCTTACTTGATGGCAACTAGATCCTGGGCATTTTCTGGATTGGATCACGTAGTAATGTGGGTACCACACTGAAACTGTCCATTAAACCTCTTTTCGATCAATATTTTACAGGATTACGCAAGTTATGTTTGGAATTGGTCCGGGGATTTGTCCTCATCAGGCTCATTCTTTCGCGTTTTTCATATACTTGTTGAACAGATCCCGGCTTTTTTCTGGTTTGGATCACGTAGTCATGTGGTACCACACTGAAACAGTCCATTAAACCTATTTTCGATCAATATTTAAGAGGATAACGCATGTTAGGTCTAGGTTAGGCCTGGGATTTGCCCCTATTAGGGTCATACTTTCGCAGTTTTAACATACATGTTGACCTGTTCGAGGGTTTTTTCTGCTTTGGATCACCTAGTAAAGTGGAACCACACTAAAACAGTCAATTAAACCTGGTTTCGATCAATATTTTAGAGGATAACGCAAGTTAGGTCTGGGATAGGTCTGGGATTTGCCCTCATCAGGGTCATACTTTCGCATTTTTCACATACCTGTTGAACAGATCCCTGGCTTTTTCTAGTTTGGATCACGTAGTAATGTGGTACCAAACTGAAGCATTCAATTAAACCTCTTTTCGATCAATATTTTAGAGGATAACGCATGTTAGGTCTAGGTTAGGCCTGGGATTTGCCCCTATTAGGGTCATACTTTCGCAGTTTTAACATACATGTTGACCTTTTCGAGGGTTTTTTCTGCTTTGGATCACCTAGTAAAGTGGTACCACACTAAAACAGTCAATTAAACCTGGTTTCGATCAATATCATAGAGGATAACGCAAGTTAGGTCTAGGTTAGGCCTGGGATTTGCCCTAATCAGGGTCATACTTTCGCAGTTTTAACATACATGTTGACCTGATCGAGGGTTTTTTCTACTTTCGATCACGCAGTAAAGTGGTACCACACTGCAACAGTCAATTAAACCTGGTTTCGATCAATATTTTTGAGGATAACGCATGTTAGGTCTTGGTTAGGCCTGGGATTTGCCCTCATCAGGGTAGTACTTTCGCAGTCTTAATATACATGTTTACCTGATCGAGGGTTTTTTCTGCTTTGGATCACGTAGTAAAGTGGTACCCCACTGAAACAGTCCATTAAACCTGGTTTTGATCAATATTTTAGAGAATAACGCATGTTAGGTCTTGGTTAGGTCTGGGATTTGCTCTCATCAGGGTCATACTTTCGCGTTTTTCACATTCTTGTTGAACAGATCCCTGACTTATTCTGGTTTGGCTCACGTACTAATGTGGTACCACACTGAAACAGTTCATTAAACCTGGTTTCGATCAATATTTTAGAGGACAACGCATGTTAGGAGTGGGATATGTCAGGGATTTGCCCTCATCAGGCTCATTGTTTCGCGTTTTTCACATACATGTTGAACAGATCCTGGGTTTTTTCTGGTTTGGATCACGTAGTAATGTGGTACAACACTGAAACAGTCCATTAAACCTGGTTTCGATCAATATTTAAGAGAATAACGCATGTTAGGTCTTGGTTAGGTCTGGGATTTGCTCTCATCAGGGTCATACTTTCGCGTTTTTCACATTCTTGTTGACCAGATTCCTGGCCTTTTCTGGTTTGGAACACGTAGTAATGTGGTACCACACTGAAACAGTCGATTAAATCTGGTTCCGATCAATACTTTAGAGGATAATGCAAGTTATGTCTGGGATAGGACTGGGATTTGCCCTCATCAGGCTCATACTTTCGCGTTTTTCACATACATGTTGAACAGATCCTGGGTTTTTTCTGGTTTGGATAACGTAGTAATGTGGTACAACACTGAAACAGTCCATTAAACCTGGTTTCGATCATTATTTAAGAGAATAACGCATGTTAGGTCTGGGTTAGGTCTAGGATTTGCCCTCAGCAGGCTCATACTTTCGCATATTTCTCATACTTCATGGCCAGATTCTGGGCTTTTTCAGGTTTGGATCACGTAGTAATGTGGTACCCCACTGAAACAGTCCATTAAGCCTGGTTTCGATCAATATTTTATAGGATAACGCATGTTAGGTCTAGGTTAGGACCTGGGATTTTCCCTCATCAGACACATACTTTCGCATTCTCCCCATACTTGTTGAACAGATCCTGGATTTTTTTCTGGTTTGGATCACGCACCAATGTAGTACCACACTGAAACAGTAAACTAAACCTCGATTCGATCAATATTTTAGAGGATAACGCAAGCTTGGTCTGGGGAAGGTCTGGGATTTGCCCTCATCAGGGTCATATTTTCGCATTTTTCACATACTTGTTGAACAGATCCCTGGCTTTTTCTGGTTTAGATCACGTTGTAATGTGGTACCACACTGAAACAGTACATTAAACCTGGTTTCGATCAATATTTTAGAGGATAACGCATGTTAGGTCATGGTTAGGCCTGGGATTTGCCCTCATCAGGGTCATACTTTCGCAGTTTTAATATACATGTTTACCTGATCGATGGTTTTTTCTGCTTTGGATCACGTAGTAAAGTGGTACCACACTGAAACAGTCAATTAAACCTGGTTTCGACCGATATTTTAGAGGATAACGCAAGTTAGGCTGGGATAGGTCTGGGATTTGGCCTCATCAGTGTCATATTTACGCATTTTTCACATATTTGTTGAACAGATCCCTGGCTTTTTCTGGTTTGGATCACGTTGTAATGTGGTACCACACTGAAACTGTCCATTGAACCTGGTTTCCATCAATATTTTAGAGGATAACGCATGTTAGGTCTTGGTTAGGTCAGGATTTGCTCTCATCAGGCTCGGACTTTCGCATATTTCTCTTACTTGATGGCCAGATTCTGGGCTTTTTCTGCTTTGGATCACGTATTAAAGTGGTACCACACTGAAGCAGTAAATTAAACCTGGTTTCGATCAATATTTTAGAGGATAACGCAAGTTAGGTCTGGTATAGGCCTTGGATCTGCCCACATCAGGCCCATACCTTCGCATTTTTCTCATACTTGTTTAACAGATCCTGGGTTATTCTGTTTTGTATCACGTAGTAATGTGGTACCACACTGAAACTGTCCATTGAACCTGGTTTCCATCAATATTTTAGAGGATAACGCAAGTTAGCTCTGGTATAGTTCATGGATCTGCCCACATCAGGCTCAAACCTTCGCATTTTTCTCATACTTGTATAACAGATCCTGGGATTTTTCTAGATTGGATCACTTAGTAATGTGGTACCTCACTGAAACATTCAATTAAACCTGGTCTTGATAAATATTTTAGAGGATAACGCATGTTAGGTCTGGGTTAGGTCTAGGATTTGCCCTCAGCAGGCTCATACTTTCGCATATTTCTCTTACTTGATGGCAACTAGATCCTGGGCATTTTCTGGATTGGATCACGTAGTAATGTGGGTACCACACTGAAACTGTCCATTAAACCTCTTTTCGATCAATATTTTACAGGATTACGCAAGTTATGTTTGGAATAGGTCCGGGGATATGTCCTCATCAGGCTCATTCTTTCGCGTTTTTCATATACTTGTTGAACAGATCCCGGCTTTTTTCTGGTTTGGATCACGTAGTCATGTGGTACCACACTGAAACAGTCCATTAAACCTATTTTCGATCAATATTTAAGAGGATAACGCATGTTAGGTCTAGGTTAGGCCTGGGATTTGCCCCTATTAGGGTCATACTTTCGCAGTTTTAACATACATGTTGACCTGTTCGAGGGTTTTTTCTGCTTTGGATCACCTAGTAAAGTGGAACCACACTAAAACAGTCAATTAAACCTGGTTTCGATCAATATTTTAGAGGATAACGCAAGTTAGGTCTGGGATAGGTCTGGGATTTGCCCTCATCAGGGTCATACTTTCGCATTTTTCACATACCTGTTGAACAGATCCCTGGCTTTTTCTAGTTTGGATCACGTAGTAATGTGGTACCAAACTGAAGCATTCAATTAAACCTCTTTTCGATCAATATTTTAGAGGATAACGCATGTTAGGTCTAGGTTAGGCCTGGGATTTGCCCCTATTAGGGTCATACTTTCGCAGTTTTAACATACATGTTGACCTTTTCGAGGGTTTTTTCTGCTTTGGATCACCTAGTAAAGTGGTACCACACTAAAACAGTCAATTAAACCTGGTTTCGATCAATATCATAGAGGATAACGCAAGTTAGGTCTAGGTTAGGCCTGGGATTTGCCCTAATCAGGGTCATACTTTCGCAGTTTTAACATACATGTTGACCTGATCGAGGGTTTTTTCTACTTTCGATCACGCAGTAAAGTGGTACCACACTGCAACAGTCAATTAAACCTGGTTTCGATCAATATTTTTGAGGATAACGCATGTTAGGTCTTGGTTAGGCCTGGGATTTGCCCTCATCAGGGTAGTACTTTCGCAGTCTTAATATACATGTTTACCTGATCGAGGGTTTTTTCTGCTTTGGATCACGTAGTAAAGTGGTACCACACTGAAACAGTCCGTTAAACCTGGTTTCGATCAATATTTTAGAGGTTAACGCATGTTAGGTCTGGAATAGTTCTGGGATTTGCCTCATCAGGCTCATACTTTCGCATATTTCTCATACTTGATGGCTAGATCCTGGGCTTTTTCTGGATTGGATCACGTAGTAATGATGTACCACACTGAAACAGTCCATTAAACATGGTTTCGATCAATATTTTAGAGGCTAACGCATGTTAGGTCTGGGATAGTTCTGGGATTTGCTCTCATCAGGCTCGTACTTTCGTATGTTTCTCATACTTGATGGTCAGATTCTGGGCTTTTTCCGGTTTCGATCACGTTGTAAAGTGGTACCACACTGAAACAGTCAATTAAACATGGTTTCGATCAACATTTTTGAGGATACCGCATATAAGGTCTGGGATAGGTCTGGGATTTGGCCCCATCAGGGTCATATTTTCGAATTTTTCACATATTTGTTGAACAGATCCCTGGTTTTTTCTGGTTTGGATCACGTAGTAATGTGGTACCACACTGAAACAGTCCATTAAACCTGGTTTCGATCAATATTTTAGAGGTTAACGCATGATAGGTCTGGGATAGTTCTGGGATTTGCCCTCATCAGGCTCATACTTTCGCATATTTCTCATACTTGATGGCTAGATCCTGGGCTTCTTCTGGATTGGATCACGTAGTAATGTTGTACCACACTGAAACAGTCCATTAAACCTGGTTTCGATCAATATTTTAGAGGATAACGCATGTTATGTGTGGGATAGGTCAGGGATTCGCCCGCGACAGGCTCATACTTTCGCATTCTTCACATACTTGTTGTACAGATCCTAGGTTTTTTTCTGGTTTGGATCACGTAGTAATGTGGTACCACACTGAAACAGTCGATTAAACCTGTTTTCGATCAATATTTTTGAGGGTAACGCATGTTAGGTCAAGGTTAGGCCAAGGATTTGCTCCCATCAGGCTCGTACTTACGCATATTTCTCATACTTGATGACCAAATTCTGGGCTTTTTCTGGTTTCGATCCCGTAGTAGTGTGGTACCACACTGAAACAGTCCATTAAACCTGGTTTCGATCAATATTTTAGAGGTTAACGCATGATAGGTCTGGGATAGTTCTGGGATTTGCCCTCATCAGGCTCATACTTTCGCATATTTCTCATACTTGATGGCTAGATCCTGGGCTTCTTCTGGTTTGGATCACGTTGCAAAGTGGTACCACACTGAATCAGTCCATTAAACTGGTTTCGATCAATATTTTAGAGGATAACGCATGTTAGGTCTTGGTTAGGTCTGGGATTTGCTCTCATCAGGCTCGTACTTTCGCATATTTCTCATAGTTGATGGCCAGATTCTTGGTTTTTCTGGTTTGGATCACGTAGTAATGTGGTTCCACTCTGAAACAGTCCATTAAACTGGTTTCGATCAATATTTTAGAGAATAACGCATGTTATGTCTAGGTTAGTCCTGGGATTTGCCCTCATGAGGGTCATACTTTCGCAGTTTTAACATACATACTGACCTGATCGAGGGTTTTTTCTACTTTCGATCACGTAATAAAGTGGTACCACACTGCAACAGTCAATTAAACCTGGTTTCGATCAATATTTTTGAGGATAAAGCATGTTAGGTCTTGGTTAGGCCTGGGATTTGCCCTCATCAGGGTCATACTTTCGCATATTTCTCATTCTTCATGGCCAGATTCTGGGCTTTTACTGGTTTGGATCACGTAGTAATGTGGTACCACACTGAAACAGTCCATTAAACCAGGTTTCGATCAATATTTCAGAGGATAACGCTAGTTATGTCTGGGATAGGTTAGGGATTCGCCCTCGTCAGGCTCATAGTTTCGCATTCCTCACATACTTGTTGTACAGATCCTGGGTTTTTTCTGGATTGGATCACGTAGTAATGTGGTACCACACTGAAACGGTCCATTTAACCTGGGGTCGTTCAATATTTTAGAGGATAACGCAAGTTATGTCTGGGATAGTACTGAGATTTGCCCTCATCAGGCTCATACTTTCGCGTTTTTCACATACTTGTTGAACAGATCCTGGGTTTTTTCTGGATTGGATCACGTAGTAATGTGGTACCACACTGTGACATTCAACTAGACTTGGTCTTGATAAATATTTTAAAGGATAACGCATGTTAGGTCTGGGTTAGGTCTAGGATTTGCCCACAGCAGGCTCATACTTTCGCATATTACTCATACTTCATGGCCAGATTCTGGACTTTTTCTGGTTTGGATCACGTAGTAATGTGGTGCCACACTGAAACAGTCCATTAAACCTGGTTTCGATCAATATTTTAGAGGATAACGCATGTTATGTCTAGGTTAGGCCTGGGATTTGCCCTCATCAGGGTCATATTTTCGCGTGCTTCACATACTTGTTGAAGAGATCCTGGGTATTTTTCTGGTTTGGATCACGTAGTAATGCGGTACCACACTGAAACAGTCCATTAAACCTGGTTACGATCAATGTTTTAGAGGATAACGCATGTTACGTCTAGGTTAGGCCTGGGACATGCCCTCATCAGACACATACTTTCGCATTCTCCACATACTTGTTGAACAGATCCTGTGTTTTTCTCTGGTTTGGATCACGTGCCAATGTGGTACCACACTGAAACAGTCCATTAAACCTGGTTTCGATCAATATTTTAGAGAATAACGCATGTTATGTCTAGGTTAGGCCTGGGATTTGCCTTCATCAGGGTCATACTTTCGCACTTTTCACATACTTGTTGCACAGATCCCTGGCTTTTTTCTGGTTTGGATCACGTAGTAATGTGGTACCACAATGAAACAGTCCATTAAGCATGGTTTCGATCAATATTTTAGAGGATAACGCATGTTAGGTCTGGGTTAGGTCTAGGATTTGCCCACAGCAGGCTCATACTTTCGCATATTTCACATACTTCATGGCCAGATTCTGGGCTTTTTCTGGTTTGGATCACGTAGTAATGTGGTACCACACTGAAACAGTCCATTAAACCTGGTTTCGATCAATATTTTAGAGGATAACGCATGTTATGTGTGGGATCGGTCAGGGATTTGCCCTCGTCAGGCTCATACTTTCGCATTCCTCACATACTTGTTGTACAGATCCTGGGTTTTTTCTGGATTGGATCACGTAGTAATGTGGTACCACACTGAAACGGTCCATTTAACCTGGGGTCGTTCAATATTTTAGAGGATAACGCAAGTCATGTCTGGGATAGTACTGAGATTTTCCCACATCGGACACATACTATCGCATTCTTCACATACTTCTTGAACGGATCCTGTATCTTTTCTGGTTTGAATCACGTAGTAATGTGGTACCACACTGAAACAGGCCATTAAACCTGGTTTCGATCAATGTATTAGAGGATAACGCATGTTATGTCTAGGTTAGGCCTGGGATTTGCCTTCATCAGGGTCATATTTTCGCGTTCTTCACATACTTGTTTAACAGATCCCTGGCTTTTTCTGGTTTGGATCACGTTGTAATGTGGTACCACACTGAAACAGTCCATTAAACCTGGTTTCGATCAATATTTTAGAGGATAACGCATGTTATGTCTAGGTTAGGCCAGGGATTTGCCCTCATCAGGGTCATATTTTCGCGTGCTTCACATACTTGTTGAAGAGATCCTGGGTATTTTTCTGGTTTGGATCAGGTAGTAATACGGTACCACACTGAAACAGTCGATTAAACCTGGTTTCGATCAATATTTTTGAGGATAACGCATGTTAGGTCTAGGTTAGGCCTGGGATTTTCCCTCATCAGACACATACTTTCGCATTCTCCACATACTTGTTGAACATATCCTGGCTTTTTTCTGGTTTGGATCACGTAGTAATGTGGTACCACACTGAAACAGTCCATTAAACATGGTTTCGATCAATATTTTAGAGGATAACGCATGTTAGGTCTGGGGTATGTCTGGGATTTGCGCTCATCAGGCTCATACTTTCGCGTTTTTCATATACTTGTTGAACAGATCCTGACTTTTTTCTGGTTTGGATCACGTAGTCATGTGGTACCACACTGAAACAGTCGATTAAACCTGGTTTCGATCAATATTTTAGAGAATAACGCATGTTATGTCTAGGTTAGTCCTGTGATTTGCCCACATCAGGGTCATATTTTCGCGTGCTTCACATACTTGTTGAAGAGATCCTGGGTATTTTTCTGGTTTGGATCACGTAGTTATGCGGTACCACACTGAAACAGTCGATTAAACCTGGTTTCGATCAATATTTTAGAGGATAACGCAAGTTATGTCTGGGATAGGTTTGTGATTTGCCCTCGTGAGGCTCATACTTTCGCATTCCTCACATACTTGTTGTACAGATCCTGGGTTTTTTCTGGTTTGGATCACGTAGTTATGTGGTACCACACTGAAACAGTCCATTAAACCTGGTTTCGATCAATATTTTAGAGAATAACGCATGTTAGGTCTAGGTCAGGTCTGGGTCTTGCTCTCATCAGGCTCGTACTTTCGCATATTTCTCAAAGTTGATGGCCAGGTTCTTTTGATGGTTTGGATCACGTAGCAATGTGGTACCACACTGAAACAGTCGATTAAACCTGGTTTCGATCAATATCTTACAGGATAGCGCAAGTTATGTCTGGGATAGGTCTGGGATTTGCCCACGTCAGGCTCATACTTTCGCATTCTTCACATACTTGTTGTACAGATCCTGGGTTTTTCTCTGGTTTGGATCACGTTGTAATGTGGTACCACACTGAAACAGTCCATTAAACCTGGTTTCGATCAATATTTTTGAGGGTAATGCATGTTAGGTCTAGGCTAGGCCTGGGATTTGCCCTCACCAGGGTCATATTTTTGCGTGCTTCACATACTTGTTGAAGAGATCCTGGGTATTTTTCTGGTTTGGATCACGTAGTTATCCGGTACCACACTGAAACAGTCGATTAAACCTGGTTTCGATCAATATTTTAGAGGATAACGCAAGTTATGTCTGGGATAGGTTTGTGATTTGCCCTCGTGAGGCTCATACTTTCGCATTCCTCACATACTTGTTGTACAGATCCTGGGTTTTTTCTGGATTGGATCACGTAGTAATGTGGTACCACACTGAAACGGTCCATTTAACCTGGGGTCCTTCAATATTTTAGAGGATAACGCAAGTTATGTCTGGGATAGTACTAAGATTTGCCCTCATCAGGCTCATACTTTCGCGTTTTTCACATACTTGTTGAACAGATCCTGGGTTTTTTCTGGATTGGATCAGGTAGTAATGTGGTACCACACTGTGACATTCAAATAGACTTGGTCTTGATAAATATTTTAGAGGATAACGCATGTTAGGTCTGGGTTAGGTCTAGGATTTGCCCACAGCAGGCTCATACTTTCGCATATTTCACATACTTCATGGCCAGATTCTGGGCTTTTTCTGGTTTGGATCACGTAATAATGTGGTACCACACTGAAACAGTCCAAAAAACCTGGTTTCGATCAATATTTTAGAGGATAACGCATGTTATGTGTGGGATAGGTCAGGGATTTGCCCTCGTCAGGCTCATACTTTCGCATTCCTCACATACTTGTTGTACAGATCCTGGGTTTTTTCTGGATTGGATCACGTAGTAATGTGGTACCACACGAAACGGTCCATTTAACCTGGGGTCGTTCAATATTTTAGAGGATAACGCAAGTTATGTCTGGGATAGTACTGAGATTTTCCCACATCGGACACATACTATCGCATTCTTCACATACTTCTTGAACGGATCCTGTATCTTTTCTGGTTTGAATCACGTAGTAATGTGGTACCACACTGAAACAGGCCATTAAACCTGGTTTCGATCAATGTATTAGAGGATAACGCATGTTATGTCTAGGTTAGGCCAGGGATTTGCCCTCATCAGGGTCATATTTTCGCGTGCTTCACATACTTGTTGAAGAGATCCTGGGTATTTTTCTGGTTTGGATCAGGTAGTAATACGGTACCACACTGAAACAGTCGATTAAACCTGGTTTCGATCAATATTTTTGAGGATAACGCATGTTAGGTCTAGGTTAGGCCTGGGATTTTCCCTCATCAGACACATACTTTCGCATTCTCCACATACTTGTTGAACGTATCCTGGCTTTTTTCTGGTTTGGATCACGTAGTAATGTGGTACCACACTGAAACAGTCCATTAAACATGGTTTCGATCAATATTTTAGAGCATAACGCATGTTAGGTCTGGGGTATGTCTGGGATTTGCGCTCATCAGGCTCATACTTTCGCGTTTTTCATATACTTGTTGAACAGATCCTGACTTTTTTCTGGTTTGGATCACGTAGTCATGTGGTACCACACTGAAACAGTCGATTAAACCTGGTTTCGATCAATATTTTAGAGAATAACGCATGTTATGTCTAGGTTAGTCCTGTGATTTGCCCACATCAGGGTCATATTTTCGCGTGCTTCACATACTTGTTGAAGAGATCCTGGGTATTTTTCTGGTTTGGATCACGTAGTTATGCGGTACCACACTGAAACAGTCGATTAAACCTGGTTTCGATCAATATTTTAGAGGATAACGCAAGTTATGTCTGGGATAGGTTTGTGATTTGCCCTCGTGAGGCTCATACTTTCGCATTCCTCACATACTTGTTGTACAGATCCTGGGTTTTTTCTGGTTTGGATCACGTAGTTATGTGGTACCACACTGAAACAGTCCATTAAACCTGGTTTCGATCAATATTTTAGAGAATAACGCATGTAAGGTCTAGGTCAGGTCTGGGTCTTGCTCTCATCAGGCTCGTACTTTCGCATATTTCTCAAAGTTGATGGCCAGGTTCTTTTGATGGTTTGGATCACGTAGCAATGTGGTACCACACTGAAACAGTCGATTAAACCTGGTTTCGATCAATATCTTACAGGATAGCGCAAGTTATGTCTGGGATAGGTCTCGGATTTGCCCACGTCAGGCTCATACTTTCGCATTCTTCACATACTTGTTGTACAGTTCCTGGGTTTTTCTCTGGTTTGGATCACGTAGTAATGTGGTACCACACTGAAACAGTCGATTAACACTGGTTTCGATCAATATTTTTGAGGGTAACGCATGTTAGGTCTAGGTTAGGCCTGGGATTTGCCCTCACCAGGGTCATATTTTCGCGTTCTTCACATACTTGTTGTACAGATCCTGCGTTTCTTTCCGGTTTGGATCACGTAGTAATGTGGTACCACACTGAAACAGTCCATTAAACATGGTTTCGATCAATATTTTATAGGATAACGCATGTTAGGTCTGGGGTATGTCTGGGATTTGCGCTCATCAGGCTCATACTTTCGCGTTTTTCATATACTTGTTGAACAGATCCTGACTTTTTTCTGGTTTGGATCACGTAGTCATGTGGTACCACACTGAAACAGTCGATTAAACCTGGTTTCGATCAATATTTTAGAGAATAACGCATGTTATGTCTAGGTTGGTCCTGTGATTTGCCCACATCAGGGTCATATTTTCGCGTGCTTCACATACTTGTTGAAGAGATCCTGGGTATTTTTCTGGTTTGGATCACGTAGTTATGCGGTACCACACTGAAACAGTCGAGTAAACCTGGTTTCGATCAATATCTTAGAGGATAGCGCAAGTTATGTCTGGGATAGTTCTGGGATTTGCCCTCATCAGGCTCATACTTTCGTATTTTTCACATACTAGTTGAACAGATCCAGGGTTTTTTCAGGTTCGGATCACGCAGTAATGTGGTACCACACAGAAACAGTCCACTAAACTTGGTTTCGATCAATATTTTAGAGAATAACTCATGTTAGGTCTAGGATAGGTCTGGGATTTGCCCTCATCAGGCTCATACTTTCGCGTTTTTCACATACTTGTTGAACAGATCCTGGGTTCTTTCTGCTTTGGATCACGTAGTAATGTGGTACCACACGGAAACAGTGCATTAAACCTGGTTTCGATCAACATTTTAGTGGATAACGCATGTTAGGTCTAGGCTAGGCCTGGGATTTGCCCTCATCAGGGTCATATTTTCGCGTTCTTCACATACTTGTTGTACAGATCCTGCGTTTTTTTCTGGTTTGGATCACGTAGTAATGTGGTACCACACTGAAACAGACGATCAAACCTGGTTTCGATCAATATCTTTGAGGGTAACGCATGTTAGGTCTAGGTTAGTCCTGGGATTTTCCCACATCGGACACATACTATCGCATTCTTCACATACTTCTTGAACAGATCCTGTGTCTTTTCTGGTTTGAATCACGTAGTAATGTGGTACCACACTGAAACAGTCCATTAAACCTGGTTTCGATCAATGTATTAGAGGATAACGCATGTTATGTCTAGGTTAGGCCTGGGATTTGCCCTCATCAGGGTCATATTTTCGCGTTCTTCACATACTTGTTTAACAGATCCCTGGCTTTTTCTGGTTTGGATCACGTAGTAATGTGGTACCACACTGAAACAGTCCATTAAACCTGGTTTCGATCAATATTTTAGAGGATAACGCATGTTAGGTCTTGGTTAGGTCTAGGATTTGCCCTCAGCAGGCTCATACTTTCGCATCTTTCTCATACTTGATGGCCAGATCCTGGGCTTTTTCTGGAGTGGTTCACGTAGTAATGTGGTACCACTCCGGAACAGTCGATTAAACCTGGTTTCGATCAATATTTTTGAGGATAACGCAAGTTATGTCTGGGATAGGTTTGTGATTTGCCCTCGTGAGGCTCATACTTTCGCATTCCTCACATACTTGTTGTACAGATCCTGGGTTTTTTCTGGTTTGGATCACGTAGTAATGTGGTACCACACTGAAACAGTCCATTAAACCTGGTTTCGATCAACATTTTAGAGGATAACGCATGTTAGGTCTGGGTTAGGTCTAGGATTTGCCCTGAGCAGGCTCATACTTTTGCATATTTCTCATACTTGATTGCTAGATCCTGGGCTTTTTCTGGATTGGATCACGTAGTAATGTGGTACCACACTGAAACGGTCCATTTAACCTGGGGTCGTTCAATATTTTAGCGGATAACGCAAGTTCTGTCTGGGATAGTACTGAGATTTGCCCTCATCAGGCTCATACTTTCGCGTTTTTCACATACTTGTTGAACAGATCCTGGGTTTTTTCTGGTTTGGATCACGTAGTCATGTGGTACCACACTGAAACAGTCGATTAAACCTGGTTTCGATCAATATTTTAGAGAATAACGCATGTTATGTCTAGGTTGGTCCTGTGATTTGCCCACATCAGGGTCATATTTTCGCGTGCTTCACATACTTGTTGAAGAGATCCTGGGTATTTTTCTGGTTTGGATCACGTAGTTATGCGGTACCACACTGAAACAGTCGATAAAACCTGGTTTCGATCAATATTTTAGAGGATAACGCAAGTTATGTCTGGGATAGGTTTGTGATTTGCCCACGTCAGGCTCATACTTTCGCATTCTTCACATACTTGTTGTACAGATCCTGGGTTTTTCTCTGGTTTGGATCACGTAGTAATGTGGTACCACACTCAAACAGTCGATTAACACTGGTTTCGATCAATATTTTTGAGGGTAACGCATGTTAGGTCTAGGTTAGGCCTGGGATTTGCCCTCACCAGGGTCATATTTTCGCGTTCTTCACATACTTGTTGTACAGATCCTGCGCTATTTTCTGGTTTGGATCACGTAGTTATGTGGTACCACACTGAAACAGTCCATTAAACCTGGTTTCGATCAATATTTTAGAGAATAACGCATGTTAGGTCTAGGTCAGGTCTGGGTCTTGCTCTCATCAGGCTCGTACTTTCGCATATTTCTCAAAGTCGATGGCCAGGTTCTTTTGATGGTTTGGATCACGTAGTAATGTGGTACCACACTGAAACAGTCGATTAAACCTGGTTTCGATCAATATCTTAGAGGATAGCGCAAGTTATGTCTGGGATAGGTCTGGGATTTGCCCACGTCAGGCTCATACTTTCGCATTCTTCACATACTTGTTGTACAGATCCTGGGTTTTTCTCTGGTTTGGATCACGTAGTAATGTGGTACCACACTGAAACAGTCGATTAACACTGGTTTCGATCAATATTTTTGAGGGTAACGCATGTTAGGTCTAGGTTAGGCCTGGGATTTGCCCTCACCAGGGTCATATTTTCGCGTTCTTCACATACTTGTTGTACAGATCCTGCGTTTTTTTCTGGTTTGGATCACGTAGTAATGTGGTACCACACTGAAACAGTCCATTAAACATGGTTTCGATCAATATTTTAGAGGATAACGCATGTTAGGTCTGGGGTATGTCTGGGATTTGCGCTCATCAGGCTCATACTTTCGCGTTTTTCATATACTTGTTGAACAGATCCTGACTTTTTTCTGGTTTGGATCACGTAGTCATGTGGTACCACACTGAAACAGTCGATTAAACCTGGTTTCGATCAATATTTTAGAGAATAACGCATGTTATGTCTAGGTTAGTCCTGTGATTTGCCCACATCAGGGTCATATTTTCGCGTGCTTCACATACTTGTTGAAGAGATCCTGGGTATTTTTCTGGTTTGGATCACGTAGTTATGCGGTACCACACTGAAACAGTCGATTAAACCTGGTTTCCATCAATATTTTAGAGGATAACGCAAGTTATGTCTGGGATAGGTTTGTGATTTGCCCTCGTGAGGCTCATACTTTCGCATTCCTCACATACTTGTTGTACAGATCCTGGGTTTTTTCTGGTTTGGATCACGTAGTTATGTGGTACCACACTGAAACAGTCCATTAAACCTGGTTTCGATCAATATTTTAGAGAATAACGCATGTTAGGTCTAGGTCAGGTCTGGGTCTTGCTCTCATCAGGCTCGTACTTTCGCATATTTCTCAAAGTTGATGGCCAGGTTCTTTTGATGGTTTGGATCACGTAGTAATGTGGTACCACACTGAAACAGTCGAGTAAACCTGGTTTCGATCAATATCTTAGAGGATAGCGCAAGTTATGTCTGGGATAGGTCTGGGATTTGCCCACGTCAGGCTCATACTTTCGCATTCTTCACATACTTGTTGTACAGATCCTGGGTTTTTCTCTGGTTTGGATCACGTAGTAATGTGGTACCACACTGAAACAGTCGATTAACACTGGTTTCGATCAATATTTTTGAGGGTAACGCATGTTAGGTCTAGGTTAGGCCTGGGATTTGCCCTCATCAGGGTCATATTTTCGCGTTCTTCACATACTTGTTGTACAGATCCTGCGTTTTTTTCTGATTTGGATCACGTAGTAATGTGGTACCACACTGAAACAGACGATCAACCCTGGTTTCGATCAATATCTTTGAGGGTAACGCATGTTAGGTCTAGGTTAGTCCTGGGATTTTCCCACATCGGACACATACTATCGCATTCTTCACATACTTCTTGAACGGATCCTGTGTCTTTTCTGGTTTGAATCACGTAGTAATGTGGTACCACACTGAAACAGTCCATTAAACCTGGTCTCGATCAATATATTAGAGGATAACGCATGTTATGTCTAGGTTAGGCCTGGGTTTCGCCCTCATCAGGGTCATATTTTCGCGTTCTTCACATACTTGTTTAACAGATCCCTGGCTTTTTCTGGTTTGGATCACGTAGTAATGTGGTACCACACTGAAACAGTCCATTAGACCCGGTTTCGATCGATATTTTAGAGGATAACGCATGTTAGGTTTGTGTTACGTCTGGGATTTGCCCTCATCAGGCTCATACTTTCGTATTTTTCATATACTAGTTGAACAGATCCAGGGTTTTTTCAGGTTCGGATCACGCTGTAATGTGGCACCACACAGAAACAGTCCACTAAACTTGGTTTCGATCAATATTTTAGAGAATAACTCATGTTAGGTCTAGGATAGGTCTGGGATTTGCCCTCATCAGGCTCATACTTTCGCGTTTTTCACACACTTGTTGAACAGATCCTGGGTTCTTTCTGCTTTGGATCACGTAGTAATGTGGTACCACACGGAAACAGTCCATTAAACCTGGTTTCGATCAACATTTTAGTGGATAACGCATGTTAGGTCTAGGCTAGGCCTGGGATTTGCCCTCATCAGGGTCATATTTTCGCGTTCTTCACATACTTGTTGTACAGATCCTGCGTTTTTTTCTGGTTTGGATCACGTAGTAATGTGGTACCACACTGAAACAGACGATCAAACCTGGTTTCGATCAATATCTTTGAGGGTAACGCATGTTAGGTCTAGGTTAGTCCTGGGATTTTCCCACATCGGTCACATACTATCGCATTCTTCACATACTTCTTGAACAGATCCTGTGTCTCTTCTGGTTTGAATCACGTAGTAATGTGGTACCACACTGAAACAGTCCATTATACCTGGTTTCGATCAATGTATTAGAGGATAACGCATGTTATGTCTAGGTTAGGCCTGGGATTTGCCCTCATCAGGGTCATATTTTCGCGTTCTTCACATACTTGTTTAACAGATCCCTGACTTTTTCTTGTTTGGATCACGTAGTAATGTGGTACCACACTGAAACAGTCCATTAAACCTGGTTTCGATCAATATTTTAGAGGATAACGCATGTTAGGTCTTGGTTAGGTCTAGGATTTGCCCTCAGCAGGCTCATACTTTCGCATCTTTCTCATACTTGATGGCCAGATCCTGGGCTTTTTCTGGAGTGGTTCACGTAGTAATGTGGTACCACACCGGAACAGTCGATTAAACCTGGTTTCGATCAATATTTTTGAGGATAACGCATGTTAGGTCTAGGTTAGGCCTGGGATTTTCCCTCATCAGACACATACTTTCGCATTCTCCACATACTTGTTGAACAGATCCTGGGTTTTTTCTGGTTTGGATCACGTAGTAATGTGGTACCACACTGAAACAGTCCATTAAACCTGGTTTCGATCAACATTTTAGAGGATAACGCATGTTAGGTCTGGGTTAGGTCTAGGATTTGCCCTGAGCAGGCTCATACTTTTGCATATTTCTCATACTTGACTGCTAGATCCTGGGCTTTTTCTGGATTGGATCACGTAGTAATGTGGTACCACACTGAAACGGTCCATTTAACCTGGGGTCGTTCAATATTTTAGAGGATAACGCAAGTTACGTCTGGGATAGTACTGAGATTTGCCCTCATCAGGCTCATACTTTCACGTTTTTCACATACTTGTTGAACAGATCCTGGGTTTTTTCTGGATTGGATCACGTCGTAATGCGGTACCACACTGTGACATTCAAATAGACCTGGTGTTGATAAATATTTTAGAGGATAACGCATGTTAGGTCTGGGTTAGGTCTAGGATTTGCCCTCAGCAGGCTCATACTTTCGCATTCTCCACATACTTGTTGTACAGATTCTGGGTTTCTCTCTGGTTTGGATCACGTAGTAATGTGGTACCACACTGAAACAGTCGATTAAACCTGGTTTCGATCAATATTTTTGAGGGTAACGCAAGCTTGGTCTGGGGAAGGTCTGGGATTTTCCCTCATCAGACACATCCTTTCGCATTCTCCACATACTTGTTGTAGAGATTCTGGGTTTCTCTCTGGTTTGGATCACGTACCAATGTGGTACCACACTGAAACAGTCCATTAAACCTGGTTTCGATCAATATCTTTGAGAATAACTCATGTTAGGTCTAGGTTTGGTCTGGGATTTGCTCTCATCAGGCTCGTACTTTCGCATATTTCTCATTCTTGATGGCCAGATTCCGGGCTTTTTCTGGTTTGGATCCCGTAGTAATGTGGTACCACACTGAAACAGTCCATTAAACCTGGTTTCGATCAATATTTTTGAGGGTAACGCATATTAGGTCTGCGATAGTTCTGGGATTTGCTCCCATCAGGCTCGTACTTACGCATATTTCTCATACTTGATGACCAGATTCTGGGCTTTTTCTGGTTTCGATCCCGTAGTAGTGGGGTACCACACTGAAACAGTCCATTAAACCTGGTTTCGATCAATGTTTTAGAGGATAACGCATGTTATGTCTAGGTTAGGCCTGGGATATGCCCTCATCAGACACATACTTTCGCATTCTCCACATACTTGTTGAACAGACCCTGGGTTTTTCTCTGGTTTGGATCACGTACCAATGTGGTACCACACAGAAACAGTCCAATAAACCCGGTTTCGATCTATATCTTAGAGGATAACGCATGTTAGGTCTTGGTTAGGTCTGGGATTTGCTCCCATCAGGCTCGTACTTACGCATATTTCTCATACTTGAACGACCAGATTCTGGGCTTTTTCTGGTTTCGATCCCGTAGTAGTGGGGTACCACACTGAAACAGTCCATTAAACCTGGTCTCGATCAATATATCAGAGGATAACGCATGTTATGTCTAGGTTAGGCCTGGGATTTGCCCTCATCAGGGTCATATTTTCGCGTTCTTCACGTACTTGTTTAACAGATCCCTGGCTTTTTCTGGTTTGGATCACGTAGTAATGTGGTACCACACTGAAACAGTCCATTAAACCTGGATTCGATCAATATTTTAGAGGATAACGCATGTTATGTCTAGGTTAGGCCTGGGATTTGCCCTCATCCGACTCATACTTTCGCATACTTCACATACTTGTTGAACAGATCCTGGATTTTTTTCTGGTTTCGATCCCGTAGTAGTGGGGTACCACACTGAAACAGTCCATTAAACCTGGTTTCGATCAATGTTTTAGAGGATAACGCATGTTATGTCTAGGTTAGGCCTGGGATATGCCCTCATCAGACACATACTTTCGCTTTCTCCACATACTTGTTGAACAGATCCTGGGTTTTTCTCTGGTTTGGATCACGTACCAATGCGGTACCACACTGAAACAGTCCAATAAACCCGGTTTCGATCTATATTTTAGAGGATAACGCATGTTAGGTCTTGGTTAGGTCTGGGATTTGCTCCCATCAGGCTCGTACTTACGCATATTTCTCATACTTGAACGACCAGATTCTGGGCTTTTTCTGGTTTCGATCCCGTAGTAGTCGGGTACCACACTGAAACAGTCCATTAGACCCGGTTTCAATCGATATTTTAGAGGATAACGCATGTTATGTCTAGGTTAGGCCTGGGATTTGCCCTCATCAGGGTCATATTTTCGCGTTCTTCACATACTTGTTTAACAGATCCCTGGCTTTTTCTGGTTTGGATCACGTAGTAATGTGGTACCACACTGAAACAGTCCATTAAACCTGGTTTCGATCAATATTTTAGAGGATAACGCATGTTAGGTCTTGGTTAGGTCTAGGATTTGCCCTCAGCAGGCTCATACCTTCGCATCTTTCTCATACTTGATGGCCAGATCCTGGGCTTTTTCTGGAGTGGTTCACGTAGTAATGTGGTACCACTCCGGAACAGTCGATTAAACCTGGTTTCGATCAATATTTTTGAGGATAACGCAAGTTATGTCTGGGATAGGTTTGTGATTTGCCCTCGTGAGGCTCATACTTTCGCATTCCTCACATACTTGTTGTACAGATCCTGGGTTTTTTCTGGTTTGGATCACGTAGTAATGTGGTACCACACTGAAACAGTCCATTAAACCTGGTTTCGATCAACATTTTAGAGGATAACGCATGTTAGGTCTGGGTTAGGTCTAGGATTTGCCCTGAGCAGGCTCATACTTTTGCATATTTCTCATACTTGATTGCTAGATCCTAGGCTTTTTCTGGATTGGATCACGTAGTAATGTGGTACCACACTGAAACAGTCGATTAACACTGGTTTCGATCAATATTTTTGAGGGTAACGCATGTTAGGTCTAGGTTAGGCCTGGGATTTGCCCTCACCAGGGTCATATTTTCGCGTTCTTCACATACTTGTTGTACAGATCCTGCGTTTTTTTCTGGTTTGGATCACGTAGTAATGTGGTACCACACTGAAACAGTCCATTAAACATGGTTTCGATCAATATTTTAGAGGATAACGCATGTTAGGTCTGGGGTATGTCTGGGATTTGCGCTCATCAGGCTCATACTTTCGCGTTTTTCATATACTTGTTGAACAGATCCTGACTTTTTTCTGGTTTGGATCACGTAGTCATGTGGTACCACACTGAAACAGTCGATTAAACCTGGTTTCGATCAATATTTTAGAGAATAACGCATGTTATGTCTAGGTTAGTCCTGTGATTTGCCCACATCAGGGTCATATTTTCGCGTGCTTCACATACTTGTTGAAGAGATCCTGGGTATTTTTCTGGTTTGGATCACGTAGTTATGCGGTACCACACTGAAACAGTCGATTAAACCTGGTTTCCATCAATATTTTAGAGGATAACGCAAGTTATGTCTGGGATAGGTTTGTGATTTGCCCTCGTGAGGCTCATACTTTCGCATTCCTCACATACTTGTTGTACAGATCCTGGGTTTTTTCTGGTTTGGATCACGTAGTTATGTGGTACCACACTGAAACAGTCCATTAAACCTGGTTTCGATCAATATTTTAGAGAATAACGCATGTTAGGTCTAGGTCAGGTCTGGGTCTTGCTCTCATCAGGCTCGTACTTTCGCATATTTCTCAAAGTTGATGGCCAGGTTCTTTTGATGGTTTGGATCACGTAGTAATGTGGTACCACACTGAAACAGTCGAGTAAACCTGGTTTCGATTAATATCTTAGAGGATAGCGCAAGTTATGTCTGGGATAGGTCTGGGATTTGCCCACGTCAGGCTCATACTTTCGCATTCTTCACATACTTGTTGTACAGATCCTGGGTTTTTCTCTGGTTTGGATCACGTAGTAATGTGGTACCACACTGAAACAGTCGATTAACACTGGTTTCGATCAATATTTTTGAGGGTAACGCATGTTAGGTCTAGGTTAGGCCTGGGATTTGCCCTCACCAGGGTCATATTTTCGCGTTCTTCACATACTTGTTGTACAGATCCTGCGTTTTTTTCTGGTTTGGATCACGTAGTAATGTGGTACCACACTGAAACAGTCCATTAAACATGGTTTCGATCAATATTTTAGAGGATAACGCATGTTAGGTCTGGGGTATGTCTGGGATTTGCGCTCATCAGGCTCATACTTTCGCGTTTTTCATATACTTGTTGAACAGATCCTGACTTTTTTCTGGTTTGGATCACGTAGTCATGTGGTACCACACTGAAACAGTCGATTAAACCTGGTTTCGATCAATATTTTAGAGAATAACGCATGTTATGTCTAGGTTAGTCCTGTGATTTGCCCACATCAGGGTCATATTTTCGCGTGCTTCACATACTTGTTGAAGAGATCCTGGGTATTTTTCTGGTTTGGATCACGTAGTTATGCGGTACCACACTGAAACAGTCGATTAAACCTGGTTTCCATCAATATTTTAGAGGATAACGCAAGTTATGTCTGGGATAGGTTTGTGATTTGCCCTCGTGAGGCTCATACTTTCGCATTCCTCACATACTTGTTGTACAGATCCTGGGTTTTTTCTGGTTTGGATCACGTAGTTATGTGGTACCACACTGAAACAGTCCATTAAACCTGGTTTCGATCAATATTTTAGAGAATAACGCATGTTAGGTCTAGGTCAGGTCTGGGTCTTGCTCTCATCAGGCTCGTACTTTCGCATATTTCTCAAAGTTGATGGCCAGGTTCTTTTGATGGTTTGGATCACGTAGTAATGTGGTACCACACTGAAACAGTCGAGTAAACCTGGTTTCGATTAATATCTTAGAGGATAGCGCAAGTTATGTCTGGGATAGGTCTGGGATTTGCCCACGTCAGGCTCATACTTTCGCATTCTTCACATACTTGTTGTACAGATCCTGGGTTTTTCTCTGGTTTGGATCACGTAGTAATGTGGTACCACACTGAAACAGTCGATTAACACTGGTTTCGATCAATATTTTTGAGGGTAACGCATGTTAGGTCTAGGTTAGGCCTGGGATTTGCCCTCATCAGGGTCATATTTTCGCGTTCTTCACATACTTGTTGTACAGATCCTGCGTTTTTTTCTGATTTGGATCACGTAGTAATGTGGTACCACACTGAAACAGACGATCAACCCTGGTTTCGATGAATATCTTTGAGGGTAACGCATGTTAGGTCTAGGTTAGTCCTGGGATTTTCCCACATCGGACACATACTATCGCATTCTTCACATACTTCTTGAACGGATCCTGTGTCTTTTCTGGTTTGAATCACGTAGTAATGTGGTACCACACTGAAACAGTCCATTAAACCTGGTCTCGATCAATATATTAGAGGATAACGCATGTTATGTCTAGGTTAGGCCTGGGTTTCGCCCTCATCAGGGTCATATTTTCGCGTTCTTCACATACTTGTTTAACAGATCCCTGGCTTTTTCTGGTTTGGATCACGTAGTAATGTGGTACCACACTGAAACAGTCCATTAGACCCGGTTTCGATCGATATTTTAGAGGATAACGCATGTTAGGTTTGTGTTACGTCTGGGATTTGCCCTCATCAGGCTCATACTTTCGTATTTTTCATATACTAGTTGAACAGATCCAGGGTTTTTTCAGGTTCGGATCACGCTGTAATGTGGCACCACACAGAAACAGTCCACTAAACTTGGTTTCGATCAATATTTTAGAGAATAACTCATGTTAGGTCTAGGATAGGTCTGGGATTTGCCCTCATCAGGCTCATACTTTCGCGTTTTTCACACACTTGTTGAACAGATCCTGGGTTCTTTCTGCTTTGGATCACGTAGTAATGTGGTACCACACGGAAACAGTCCATTAAACCTGGTTTCGATCAACATTTTAGTGGATAACGCATGTTAGGTCTAGGCTAGGCCTGGGATTTGCCCTCATCAGGGTCATATTTTCGCGTTCTTCACATACTTGTTGTACAGATCCTGCGTTTTTTTCTGGTTTGGATCACGTAGTAATGTGGTACCACACTGAAACAGACGATCAAACCTGGTTTCGATCAATATCTTTGAGGGTAACGCATGTTAGGTCTAGGTTAGTCCTGGGATTTTCCCACATCGGTCACATACTATCGCATTCTTCACATACTTCTTGAACAGATCCTGTGTCTCTTCTGGTTTGAATCACGTAGTAATGTGGTACCACACTGAAACAGTCCATTAAACCTGGTTTCGATCAATGTATTAGAGGATAACGCATGTTATGTCTAGGTTAGGCCTGGGATTTGCCCTCATCAGGGTCATATTTTCGCGTTCTTCACATACTTGTTTAACAGATCCCTGACTTTTTCTTGTTTGGATCACGTAGTAATGTGGTACCACACTGAAACAGTCCATTAAACCTGGTTTCGATCAATATTTTAGAGGATAACGCATGTTAGGTCTAGGTTAGGTCTAGGATTTGCCCTCAGCAGGCTCATACTTTCGCATCTTTCTCATACTTGATGGCCAGATCCTGGGCTTTTTCTGGAGTGGTTCACGTAGTAATGTGGTACCACACCGGAACAGTCGATTAAACCTGGTTTCGATCAATATTTTTGAGGATAACGCATGTTAGGTCTAGGTTAGGCCTGGGATTTTCCCTCATCAGACACATACTTTCGCATTCTCCACATACTTATTGAACAGATCCTGGGTTTTTTCTGGTTTGGATCACGTAGTAATGTGGTACCACACTGAAACAGTCCATTAAACCTGGTTTCGATCAACATTTTAGAGGATAACGCATGTTAGGTCTGGGTTAGGTCTAGGATTTGCCCTGAGCAGGCTCATACTTTTGCATATTTCTCATACTTGATTGCTAGTTCCTGGGCTTTTTCTGGATTGGATCACGTAGTAATGTGGTACCACACTGAAACGGTCCATTTAACCTGGGGTCGTTCAATATTTTAGCGGATAACGCAAGTTCTGTCTGGGATAGTACTGAGATTTGCCCTCATCAGGCTCATACTTTCGCGTTTTTCACATACTTGTTGAACAGATCCTGGGTTTTTTCTGGATTGGATCACGTAGTAATGCGGTACCACACTGTGACATTCAAATAGACCTGGTGTTGATAAATATTTTAGAGGATAACGCATGTTAGCTCTGGGTTAGGTCTAGGATTTGCCCTCAGCAGGCTCATACTTTCGCATATTTCTCATACTTCATGGCCAGATTCTGGGCTTTTTCTGGTTTGGATCACGTAGTAATGTGGTACCACACTGAAACAATCGATTAAACCTGGTTTCGATCAATATTTTAGAGGATACCGCAAGTTAAGTCTGGGATAGTTCTGGGATTTGCCCTCACCAGGCTCATACATTCGCATATTTCTCATTCTTGATGGCCAGATTCCGGGCTTTTTCTGGTTTGGATCCCGTAGTAATGTGGTACCACACTGAAACAGTCCAATAAACCCGGTTTCGATCTATATTTTAGAGGATAACGCATGTTAGGTCTTGGTTAGGTCTGGGATTTGCTCCCATCAGGCTCGTACTTACGCATATTTCTCATACTTGAACGACCAGATTCTGGGCTTTTTCTGGTTTCGATCCCGTAGTACTGGGTTCCAACCTGAAACAGTCCATTAAACCTGGTATCGATCAATATATTAGAGGATAACGCATGTTATGTCTAGGTTAGGCCTGGGATTTGCCCTCATCAGGGTCATATTTTCGCGTTCTTCACGTACTTGTTTAACAGATCCCTGGCTTTTTCTGGTATGGATCACGTAGTAATGTGGTACCACACTGAAACAGTCCATTAGACCCGGTTTCGATCGATATTTTAGAGGATAACGCATGTTAGGTTTGTGTTACGTCTGGGATTTGCCCTCATCAGGCTCATACTTTCGTATTTTTCACATACTAGTTGAACAGATCCAGGGTTTTTTCAGGTTCGGATCACGCAGTAATGTGGTACCACACAGAAACAGTCCACTAAACTTGGTTTCGATCAATATTTTAGAGAATAACTCATGTTAGGTCTAGGATAGGTCTGGGATTTGCCCTCATCAGGCTCATACTTTCGCGTTTTTCACATACTTGTTGAACAGATCCTGGGTTCTTTCTGCTTTGGATCACGTAGTAATGTGGTACCACACGGAAACAGTCCATTAAACCTGGTTTCGATCAACATTTTAGTGGATAACGCATGTTAGGTCTAGGCTAGGCCTGGGATTTGCCCTCATCAGGGTCATATTTTCGCGTTCTTCACATACTTGTTGTACAGATCCTGCGTTTTTTTCTGGTTTGGATCACGTAGTAATGTGGTACCACACTGAAACAGACGATCAAACCTGGTTTCGATCAATATCTTTGAGGGTAACGCATGTTAGGTCTAGGTTAGTCCTGGGATTTTCCCACATCGGACACATACTATCGCATTCTTCACATACTTCTTGAACAGATCCTGTGTCTTTTCTGGTTTGAATCACGTAGTAATGTGGTACCACACTGAAACAGTCCATTAAACCTGGTTTCGATCAATGTATTAGAGGATAACGCATGTTATGTCTAGGTTAGGCCTGGGATTTGCCCTCATCAGGGTCATATTTTCGCGTTCTTCACATACTTGTTTAACAGATCCCTGGCTTTTTCTGGTTTGGATCACGTAGTAATGTGGTACCACACTGAAACAGTCCATTAAACCTGGTTTCGATCAATATTTTAGAGGATAACGCATGTTAGGTCTTGGTTAGGTCTAGGATTTGCCCTCAGCAGGCTCATACTTTCGCATCTTTCTCATACTTGATGGCCAGATCCTGGGCTTTTTCTGGAGTGGTTCACGTAGTAATGTGGTACCACTCCGGAACAGTCGATTAAACCTGGTTTCGATCAATATTTTTGAGGATAACGCAAGTTATGTCTGGGATAGGTTTGTGATTTGCCCTCGTGAGGCTCATACTTTCGCATTCCTCACATACTTGTTGTACAGATCCTGGGTTTTTTCTGGTTTGGATCACGTAGTTATGTGGTACCACACTGAAACAGTCCATTAAACCTGGTTTCGATCAACATTTTAGAGGATAACGCATGTTTGGTCTGGGTTAGGTCTAGGATTTGCCCTGAGCAGGCTCATACTTTTGCATATTTCTCATACTTGACTGCTAGATCCTGGGCTTTTTCTGGATTGGATCACGTAGTAATGTGGTACCACACTGAAACGGTCCATTTAACCTGGGGTCGTTCAATATTTTAGAGGATAACGCAAGTTACGTCTGGGATAGTACTGAGATTTGCCCTCATCAGGCTCATACTTTCACGTTTTTCACATACTTGTTGAACAGATCCTGGGTTTTTTCTGGATTGGATCACGTCGTAATGCGGTACCACACTGTGACATTCAAATAGACCTGGTGTTGATAAATATTTTAGAGGATAACGCATGTTAGGTCTGGGTTAGGTCTAGGATTTGCCCTCAGCAGGCTCATACTTTCGCATTCTCCACATACTTGTTGTACAGATTCTGGGTTTCTCTCTGGTTTGGATCACGTAGTAATGTGGTACCACACTGAAACAGTCGATTAAACCTGGTTTCGATCAATATTTTTGAGGGTAACGCAAGCTTGGTCTGGGGAAGGTCTGGGATTTTCCCTCATCAGACACATCCTTTCGCATTCTCCACATACTTGTTGTAGAGATTCTGGGTTTCTCTCTGGTTTGGATCACGTACCAATGTGGTACCACACTGAAACAGTCCATTAAACCTGGTTTCGATCAATATCTTTGAGAATAACTCATGTTAGGTCTAGGTTTGGTCTGGGATTTGCTCTCATCAGGCTCGTACTTTCGCATATTTCTCATTCTTGATGGCCAGATTCCGGGCTTTTTCTGGTTTGGATCCCGTAGTAATGTGGTACCACACTGAAACAGTCCATTAAACCTGGTTTCGATCAATATTTTTGAGGGTAACGCATGTTAGGTCTGCGATAGTTCTGGGATTTGCTCCCATCAGGCTCGTACTTACGCATATTTCTCATACTTGATGACCAGATTCTGGGCTTTTTCTGGTTTCGATCCCGTAGTAGTGGGGTACCACACTGAAACAGTCCATTAAACCTGGTTTCGATCAATGTTTTAGAGGATAACGCATGTTATGTCTAGGTTAGGCCTGGGATATGCCCTCATCAGACACATACTTTCGCATTCTCCACATACTTGTTGAACAGACCCTGGGTTTTTCTCTGGTTTGGATCACGTACCAATGTGGTACCACACAGAAACAGTCCAATAAACCCGGTTTCGATCTATATCTTAGAGGATAACGCATGTTAGGTCTTGGTTAGGTCTGGGATATGCTCCCATCAGGCTCGTACTTACGCATATTTCTCATACTTGAACGACCAGATTCTGGGCTTTTTCTGGTTTCGATCCCGTAGTAGTGTGGTACCACACTGAAACAGTCCATTAAACCTGGTCTCGATCAATATATCAGAGGATAACGCATGTTATGTCTAGGTTAGGCCTGGGATTTGCCCTCATCAGGGTCATATTTTCGCGTTCTTCACGTACTTGTTTAACAGATCCCTGGCTTTTTCTGGTTTGGATCACGTAGTAATGTGGTACCACACTGAAACAGTCCATTAAACCTGGATTCGATCAATATTTTAGAGGATAACGCATGTTATGTCTAGGTTAGGTCTGGGATTTGCCCTCATCCGACTCATACTTTCGCATACTTCACATACTTGTTGAACAGATCCTGGATTTTTTTCTGGTTTCGATCCCGTAGTAGTGGGGTACCACACTGAAACAGTCCATTAAACCTGGTTTCGATCAATGTTTTAGAGGATAACGCATGTTATGTCTAGGTTAGGCCTGGGATATGCCCTCATCAGACACATACTTTCGCTTTCTCCACATACTTGTTGAACAGATCCTGGGTTTTTCTCTGGTTTGGATCACGTACCAATGCGGTACCACACTGAAACAGTCCAATAAACCCGGTTTCGATCTATATTTTAGAGGATAACGCATGTTAGGTCTTGGTTAGGTCTGGGATTTGCTCCCATCAGGCTCGTACTTACGCATATTTCTCATACTTGAACGACCAGATTCTGGGCTTTTTCTGGTTTCGATCCCGTAGTAGTCGGGTACCACACTGAAACAGTCCATTAAACCTGGTTACGATCAATGTTTTAGAGGATAACGCATGTTATGTCTAGGTTAGGCCTGGGATATGCCCTCATCAGACACATACTTTCGCATTCTTCACATACTTGTTGAACGGATCCTAGGTTTTTTCTGGTTTGGATCACGTAGTAATTTGGTACCACACTGAAACAGTCCATTAAACCTGGTTTCGATCAATATTTTAGAGAATAACGCATGTTATGTCTAGGTTAGGCCTGGGATTTGCCCTCATCAGGGTCATATTTTCGCGTTCTTCACATACTTGTTGTACAGATCCTGCTTTTTTTTCTGGTTTGGACCACGTAGTAATGTGGTACCACACTGAAACAGACGATCAAACCTGGTTTCGATCAATATCTTTGAGGGTAACGCATGTTAGGTCTAGGTTTGTCCTGGGATTTTCCCACATCGGACACATACTATCGCATTCTTCACATACTTCTTGAACGGATCCTGTGTCTTTCCTGGTTTGAATCACGTAGTAATGTGGTACCACACTGAAACAGTCCATTAAACCTGGTCTCGATCAATATATTAGAGGATAACGCATGTTATGTCTAGGTTAGTCCTGGGATTTGCCCTCATCAGGGTCATATTTTCGCGTTCTTCACGTACTTGTTTAACAGATCCCTGGCTTTTTCTGGTTTGGATCACGTAGTAATGTGGTACCACACTGAAACAGTCCATTAAACCTGGTTTCGATCAATATTTTAGCGGGTAACGCATGTTATGTCTAGGTTAGGCCTGGGATTTGCCCTAATCAGGCTCATAATTTCGCATATTTCTCATACTTCAAGGCTTGATCCTGGGCTTTGTCTGGATTGGATCACGTAGTAATGTGGTACCACACTGAAACAGTAAACTAAACCTCGATTCGATCAATATTTTAGAGGATAACGCAAGCTTGGTCTGGGGAAGGTCTGGGATTTGCCCTCATCAGGGTCATATTTTCGCATTTTTCACATACTTGTTGAACGGATCCCTAGCTTTTTCTTGTTTGGATCACGTTGTAATGTGGTAGCACACTGAAACAGTTCATTAAACCTGGGTTCGATCAATATTTTAGAGGATAGCGCATGTTATGTCTGGGATAGGTCTGGGATTTGCCCTCATCAGACACATACTTTCGCATTCTCCACATACTTGTTAAACAGATCCTGGGTTTTTTCTGGTCTGGATCACGTAGTAATGTGGTACCACACTGAAACAGACGATCAAACCTGGTTTCGATCATTATCTTTGAGGGTAACGCATGGTAGGTCTAGGTTAGGCCTGAGATTTTCCTTCATCAGACTCATACCTTCGCATTCTTCACATACTTGTTGCACGGATCCTGGGTTTTTTCTGGTTTGGATCACGTAGTAATGTGGTACCACACAGAAACAGTCCATTAATGCTGGTTTCGATTAATATTTTAGAGAATAACGCTTGTTAGGTCTTGGTTAGGTCTGGTATTTGCTCTCATCAGGCTCGTACTTTCACATTTTTCTCATAGTTGGTGGCCAGATTCCGGGCTTTTTCTGGTCTGGATCACGTAGTAATGTGGTACCACACTGGAACAGTCCATTAAACCTGGCTTCGATCCATATTTTAGAGAATAACGCATGTTAGGTCTTGGTTAGGTCAGGGATTTGCTCTCATCAGGCTCGTACTCTCGCATTCTTCACATACTCGTTGTACAGATCCTGGGTTTCTTTCTGGCTTGGATCAAGTAGTAATGTGGTACCACACTGAAACATTCAATTAAACCTGGTCTTGATAAATATATTAGAGGATAACGCATGTTAGGTCTATGTTAGGCCTGGGATTTTCCCTCATCAGACTCATACTTTCGCATTCCTCACATACTTGTTGAACGGATCCTGGGTTTTTTCTGGTTTGGATCACGTTGTAATGTGGTACCACACTGAAACAGTCCATTTAACCTGGTTCCGATCAATATTTTAGAGGATAACACATGTTAGGTCTGGGATAGGTCTGGCGTTTGCCCCCATCAGGCTCATAGTTTCGCGTTTCTCACATACTTGTTGAACAGATCCTGGGTTTTTTCTAGTTTGGATCACGTAGTAATGTGGTACCACACAGAAACAGTCCATTAAACCTGGTTTCGATCAATATATAAGAGAATAACGCATGTTAGGTCTTGGTTAGGTCTGGGATTTTCCCTCAACAGACACATACTATCGCATTCTTCACATACTTGTTGAACGGATCCTGGGTTTTTTCTGGTTTGAATCACGTAGTAATGTGGTACCACACCGAGAAAGTCCAATAAACCTGGTTTCGATGAATATTTTAGAGGATAACGCAAGTTAGGTCTGGGATAGGTCTGGGTTTTGCCCTCATCAGGGTCATATTTTCGCATTTTTCACATACTTGTTGAACAGATCCTGGGTTTCTTCTGGTTTGGATCACGTAGTAATGTGGTACCACACTGTAACAGTCGATTAAACCTTGTTTCGATCAATATTTTTGAGGATAACGCGTGGTAGGTCTAGGTTAGGTCTAGGATTTGCTCTCATCAGGCTCGTACATTCGCATTTTTCCCATACTTGTTGAACAGATCCTGGGTTTTTCTGGTTTGGATCACGTAGGAAATGTGGTACCACACTGAAACTGTCCATTTAACCTGGTTTCGATCAATACTTTAGAGGATCACACGTGTTAGGTCTGGGATAGGTCTAGGATTTGCCCTCATCAGGCTCATAGTTTCGCGATTTTCACATACTTGTTGAACAGATCCTGGGTTTTTTCTGGTTTGGATCACGTAGTAATGGGGTACCCCACTGAAACTGTCCATTAAACCTGGTTTTGATCAATATTTTAGAGGATAACGCATGTTATGTCTAGGTTAGGCCTGGGACTTGCCCTCATCAGGTTCATATTTTCGCATTCTTCACATACATGTTGAACGGATCCTGGGTTTTTTCTGGTTTGGATCACGTAGTCATGTGGTAACACACTGAAACATTCAATTAAACCTGGTCTTGATATATATTTTAGAGGATAACTCATGTTAGGTCTGGGTTAGGTCTAGGATTTGCCCTCATCAGGCTCATACTTTCGCAATATTTCTCAAACTTGATGGCCGGATTCTGGGCTGTTTCTGGTTTGGATCCCGTAGTAATGTGGTACCACACTGAAACAGTAAACTAAACCTCGATTCGATCAATATTTTAGAGGATAACGCAAGCTAGGTCTGGGGTAGGTCTGGGATTTGCCCTCATCAGGGTCATATTTTCGCATTTTTCACATACTTGTTGAACAGATCCATGGCTTTTTCTGGTTTGGATCACGTTGTAGTGTGGTACCACACTGAAACAGTCTATTAAACCTGGTTTCGATCAATATTTTAGAGGATAACGCATGTTATGTCTTGGTTAGGCCTGGGATTTGCCCTAATCAGGCTCATAATTTCGCATATTTCTCATACTTCATGGCTTGATCCTGGGCTTTTTCTGGATTGCATCACCTAGTAATGTGGTACCACACTGAAACAGTAACCAAAACCTCGATTCGATCAATATTTTAGAGGATAACGCAAGCTAGGTCTGGGGTAGGTCAGGGATTTGCCCTCATCAGGGTCATATTTTCGCATTTTTCACATACTTATTGAACAGATCCCTGGCTTTTTCTGGTTTGGATCACGTTGTAATGTGGTACCACACTGAAACAGTTCATTAAACCTGGTTTCACTCAATATTTTAGAGGATAACGCATGTTATGTCTGGAATAGGTCTGGGATTTGCCCACGTCAGGCTCATACTTTCGCATTCTTCACATACTTGTTGTACAGATCCTGCGTTTTTTTCTGGTTTGAATCACGTAGTAATGTGGTACCACACTGAAACACACGATTAAACCTGGTTTCGATCAATATTTTAGAGAATAATTCATGTTAGATCTAGGTCAGGTCTGGGATTTTCCCACAACAGACACATACTATCGCATTCTTCACATACTTGTTGAACGGATCCTGGGTTTTTTCTGGTTTGAAACACGTAGTAATGTGGTACCACACTGAAACAGTCCATTAAAACTGGTTTCGATCAATATTTTAGAGAATAACTCATGTTAGGTCTAGGTTAGGTCTGGGATTTGCTCTCATCAGGCTCGTACTTTCGCATATTTCTCATACTTGATGGCCAGATTCTGGGCTTTTTCTGGTTTGTATCCCGTAGTAATGTGGTACCACTCTGAAACAGTCAGTTAAACCTGGTTTCGATCAATATTCTTGAGAGTAACGCATGTTAGGTCTAGGTTAGGCCCGAGATTTTCCTTATCAGACACATACTTTCGCGTTCTTCAAATACTTGTTAAACAGATCCTGGGTATTTTTCTGGTCTTGATCAGGTAGTAATGTGGTACCACACTGAAACAGTTCATTAAACCTGGTTTCGATCAATATTTTAGAGAATAACGCATGTTAGGTTTTGGTTAGGTCTGGGATTTGCTCACATCAGGCTCGTACTTTCGCATATTTCTCATAGTTGATGCCAGATTCTGGGCTTTTTCTGGTTTGGATCACGTAGTAATGTGGTACCACACTGAAACAGTCGATTAAAACAGGTTTCGGTCAATATTTTAGATGATAACGCAAGTTATGTCTCGGATAGGTCTGGGATTTGCCATCGTCAGGCTCATACTTTCGCTTTCTTTACATACTAGTTGTACAGATCCTGGGTTTTTTTCTGGTTTGGATCACGTAGTAATGTGGTATCACACTAAAACTTTCAATTAATTCTGGTTTCGATCAATATTCTAGAGGATAACGCAAGTTAGGTCTGGGATAGGTCCGGCATTTGCCCTCATCAGTGTCATATTTTCGCATTTTTCACATACTTCTTGAACAGATCCCTGGCATTTTCTGGTTTGGATCACGTAGTAATGTGGTACCACACTGAAACAGTCGATTAAAACAGGTTTCGGTCAATATTTTAGATGATAACGCAAGTTATGTCTCGGATAGGTCTGGGATTTGCCATCGTCAGGCTCATACTTTCGCTTTCTTCACATACTTGTTAAACAGATCCTGGGTATTTTTCTGGTTTGGATCAGGTAGTAATGTGGTACCACACTGAAACAGTCGATTAAACCTGGTTTCGATCAATATTTTAGAGAATAATTCATGTTAGGTCTAGGTTAGGTCTGGGATTTTCCCTCATCAGACACATACATTCGCATTCTCCACATACTTGTTGAACGGATCCTGAGTTTTTTCTGGTTTGGATCACGTAGTAATGCGGTTCCACACTGAAACATTCAATTTAACCTGGTTTCGATCAATATTTTAGAGAATAACGCATGTTATGTCTAGGTTAGTCCTGGGATTTGCCCTCATCAGAGTCATATTTTCGCGTTCTACACATACTTGTTGAACAGATCCTGGGTATTTTTCTGGTTTTGATCAGGTAGTAATGTGGTACCACACTGAAACAGTCCATTAAACCTGGTTTCGATCAATATTTTAGAGGATAACGCATGTTATGTCTATGTTAGGCCTGGGATTTGCCCTCATCAGGGTCATATTTTCGCGTTCTTCACATACTTGTTGTACAGATCCTGCGTTTTTTTCTGGTTTGGATCACGTAGTAATCTGGTTCCACACTGAAACAGACGATCAAACCTGGTTTCGATCAATATCTTTGAGGGTAACGCATGTTAGGTCTAGGTTAGTCCTGGGATTTTCCCACATCGGAGACATACTATCGCATTCTTCACACACTTCTTGAACGGATCCTGTGTCTTTTCTGGTTTGAATCTCGTAGTAATGTGGTACCACACTGAAACAGTCCATTAAACCTGGTCTCGATCAATATATTAGAGGATAACGCATGTTATGTCTAGGTTAGGCCTGGGATTTGCGCGCATCAGGGTCATATTTTCGCGTTCTTCACATACTTGTTTAACAGATCCCTGGCTTTTTCTTGTTTGGATCACGTAGTAATGTGGTACCACACTGAAACAGTCCATTAAACCTGGTTTCGATCAATATTTTAGAGAATAACTCATGTTAGGTCTAGGTTAGGTCTGGGATTTGCTCTCATCAGGCTCGTACTTTCGCATATTTCTCATACTTGATAGCCAGATTCTGGGCTTTTTCTGGTTTGGATCCCGTAGTAATGTGGTACCACTCTGATACAGTCAGTTAAACCTGGTTTCGATCAATATTTTTGAGGGTAACGCATGTTAGGTCTAGGTTAGGCGTGAGATTCTCCTTATCAGACACATACTTTCGCATTGTTCACATACTTGTTAAACGGATCCTGGGTTTCTTCCGGTTTGGATCACGTAGTAATGTGGTACCACACTGAAACAGTCCATTAAACCTGGTTTCGATCAATATTTTAGCGGATAACGCATGTTATGTCTAGGTTAGGCCTGGGATTTGCCCTAATCAGGCTCATAATTTCGCATATTTCTCATACTTCAAGGCTTGATCCTGGGCTCTTTCTGGATTGGATCACGTAGTAATGTGGTACCACACTGAAACAGTAAACTAAACCTCGATTCGATCAATATTTTAGAGGATAACGCAAGCTTGGTCTGGGGAAGGTCAGGGATTTGCCCTCATCAGGGTCATATTTTCGCATTTTTCACATACTTGTTGAACAGATCCCTGGCTTTTTCTGGTTTGGATCACGTTGTAATGTGGTACCGCACTGAGACAGTTCATTAAACCTGGTTCCGATCAATATTTTTGAGGGTAACGCATGTTAGGTCTGGGATAGGTCTGGGATTTGCCCACGTCAGGCTCATACTTTCGCATTCTTCACATACTTGTTGTACAGATCCTGGGTTTTTTTCTGGTTTGGATCACGTAGTAATGTGGTACCACACTGAAACAGTCCATTAAACCTGGTTTCGATCAATATTGTAGAGAATAACTCATGTTAGGTCTAGGTCAGGTCTGGGAATTGCTCTCATCAGGCTCGTACTTTCGCATATTTCTCATACTTGATGGCCAGATTCTGGGCTTTTTCTGGTTTGGTTCACGTAGTAATGTGGTGCAACACTTGAACAGTCCATTAAACCTGGTTTCGATCAATATTTTAGAGAATAACGCATGTTAGGTCTTGGTTAGGTCTGGGATTTGCTCTCATCAGGCTCGTACTTTCGCATATTTCTCATAGTTGATGGCGAGATTCTGGGCTTTCTCTGGTTTGGATCAGGTAGTAATGTGCTACCACATTGAAACAGTCGATTAAACCTGGTTTCGATCAATATTTTTGAGGATAACGCATGGTAGGTCTAGGTTAGTCCTGAGATTTTCCTTCATCAGACTCATACCTTCGCATTCTTCACATACTTGTTGCACGGATCCTGGGTTTTTTCTGGTTTGGATCACGTAGTAATGTGGTACCACACAGAAACAGTCCATTAATGCTGGTTTCGATTAATATTTTAGAGAATAACGCTTGTTAGGTCTTGGTTAGGTCTGGTATTTGCTCTCATCAGGCTCGTACTTTCACATATTTCTCATAGTTGGTGGCCAGATTCCGGGCTTTTTCTGGTCTGGATCACGTAGTAATGTGGTACCACACTGGAACAGTCCACTAAACCTGGCTTCGATCCATATTTTAGAGAATAACGCATGTTAGGTCTTGGTTAGGTCAGGGATTTGCTCTCATCAGGCTCGTACTCTCGCATTCTTCACATACTCGTTGTAAAGATCCTGGGTTTCTTTCTGGTTTGGATCAAGTAGTAATGTGGTACCACACTGAAACATTCAATTAAACCTGGTCTTGATAAATATGTTAGAGGATAACGCATGTTAGGTCTATGTTAGGCCTGGGATTTTCCCTCATCAGACTCATACTTTCGCATTCCTCACATACTTGTTGAACGGATCCTGGGTTTCTTCTGGTTTGGATCACGTAGTAATGTGGTACCACACTGTAACAGTCGATTAAACCTTGTTTCGATCAATATTTTTGAGGATAACGCGTGGTAGGTCTAGGATAGGCCTGGGATTTTCCTTCATCAGACTCATACTTTCGCATTCCTCACATACCTGTTGAACGGATCCTGGGTTTTTTCTGGTTTGGATCACGTAGTAATGTGGTACCACACTGAAACAATCAATTAAACCTGGTCTGGATAAATATTTTAGAGGATAGCGCATGTTAGGTCTGGGTTAGGTCTAGGATTTGCTCTAATCAGGCTCATAATTTTGCATATTTCTCATACTTCATGGCCACATCCTGGGCTTTTTCTGGTCTGGATCACGTAGTAATGTGGTACCACATTGGAACAGTCCATTAAACCTGGTTTCGATCCATATTTAAGAGTATCACGCATGTTAGGTCTTGGTTAGGTCAGGGATTTGCTCTCATCAGGCTCGTACTTTCGCATTTTTCCCATACTTGTTGAACAGATCCTGGGTTTTTCTGGTTTGGATCACGTAGGAAATGTGGTACCACACTGAAACTGTCCATTTAACCTGGTTTTGATCAATAATTTAGAGGATAACGCATGTTATGTCTAGGTTAGGCCTGGGACTTGCCCTCATCAGGTTCATATTTTCGCATTCTTCACATACCTGTTGAACGGATCCTGGGTTTTTTCTGGTTTGGATCACGTAGTAATGTGGTACCACACTGAGACAATCAATTAAACCTGGTCTGGATAAATATTTTAGAGGATAGCGCATGTTAGGTCTGGGTTAGGTCTAGGATTTGCTCTAATCAGGCTCATAATTTCGCATATTTCTCATACTTCATGGCCACATCCTGGGCTTTTTCTGGTCTGGATCACGTAGTAATGTGGTTCCACACTGAAACTGTCCATTTAACCTGGTTTCGATCAATACTTTAGAGGATCACACATGTTAGGTCTGGGATAGGTCTAGGATTTGCCCTCCTCAGGCTCATAGTTTCGCGATTTTCACATACTTGTTGAACAGATCCTGGGTTTTTTCTGGTTTGGATCACGTAGTAATGGGGTACCCCACTGAAACAGTCCATTAAACCTGGTTTTGATGAATATTTTAGAGGATAACGCATGTTATGTCTAGGTTAGGCCTGGGACTTGCCCTCATCAGGTTCATACTTTCGCAATATTTCTCAAACTTGATGGCCGGATTCTGGGCTGTTTCTGGTTTGGATCCCGTAGTAATGTGGTACCACACTGAAACAGTAAACTAAACCTCGATTCGATCAATATTTTAGAGGATAACGCAAGCTAGGTCTGGGGTAGGTCTGGGATTTGCCCTCATCAGGGTCATATTTTCGCATTTTTCACATACTTGTTGAACAGATCCATGGCTTTTTCTGGTTTGGATCACGTTGTAGTGTGGTACCACACTGAAAAAGTCTATTAAACCTGGTTTCGATCAATATTTTAGAGGATAACGCATGTTATGTCTTGGTTAGGCCTGGGATTTGCCCTAATCAGGCTCATAATTTCGCATATTTCTCATACTTCATGGCTTGATCCTGGGCTTTTTCTGGATTGCATCACCTAGTAATGTGGTACCACACTGAAACAGTAACCAAAACCTCGATTCGATCAATATTTTAGAGGATGACGCAAGCTAGGTGTGGGGTAGGTCAGGGATTTGCCCTCATCAGGGTCATATTTTCGCATTTTTCACATACTTATTGAACAGATCCCTGGCTTTTTCTGGTTTGGATCACGTTGTAATGTGGTACCACACTGAAACAGTTCATTAAACCTGGTTTCACTCAATATTTTAGAGGATAACGCATGTTATGTCTGGAATAGGTCTGGGATTTGCCCACGTCAGGCTCATACTTTCGCATTCTTCACATACTTGTTGTACAGATCCTGCGTTTTTTTCTGGTTTGAATCACGTAGTAATGTGGTACCCCACTGAAACACACGATTAAACCTGGTTTCGATCAATATTTTAGAGAATAATTCATGTTAGATCTAGGTCAGGTCTGGGATTTTCCCACAACAGACACATACTTTCGCGTTCTTCAAATACTTGTTAAACAGATCCTGGGTATTTTTCTGGTCTTGATCAGGTAGTAATGTGGTACCACACTGAAACAGTTCATTAAACCTGGTTTCGATCAATATTTTAGGGGATAACGCATGTTATGTCTAGGTTAGGTTGTAATGTGGTACCACACTGCAACAGTTCATTAAACCTGGTTTAGATCAATATTTAAGAGGATAACGCATGTTAGGTCTGGGATAGGTCCGGGATTTGCCCATATCAGGGTCATATTTTCGCATTTTTCACATACTTGTTGTACAGATCCCTGGCTTTTTCTGGTTTGGATCACGTAGTAATGTGGTACCACACCGAAACAGTCCATTAAACCTGGTTTCTTTCAATATTTAAGAGGATAACGCATGTTAGGTCTGAGATAGGTCTGGGATTTGCCCTCATCAGGCTCATAGTTTCGCGTTTTTCACATTCTTGTTGAACAGATCCGGGCTTTTTTTCTGGTTTGGATCACGTAGTAATGTGGTATCACACTAAAACAGTCCATTAAACCTGGTTTCGATCAATATTTTAGAGAATAACGCATGTTAGGTTTTGGTTAGGTCTGGGATTTGCTCACATCAGGCTCGTACTTTCGCATATTTCTAATAGTTGATGCCAGATTCTGGGCTTTTTCTGGTTTGGATCACGTAGTAATGTGGTACCACACTGAAACAGTCGATTAAAACAGGTTTCGGTCAATATTTTAGATGATAACGCAAGTTATGTCTCGGATAGGTCTGGGATTTGCCATCGTCAGGCTCATACTTTCGCTTTCTTTACATATTAGTTGTACAGATCCTGGGTTTTTTTCTGGTTTGGATCACGTAGTAATGTGGTATCACACTAAAACTTTCAATTAATTCTGGTTTCGATCAATATTCTAGAGGATAACGCAAGTTAGGTCTGGGATAGGTCCGGGATTTGCCCTCATCAGTGTCATATTTTCGCATTTTTCACATACTTGTTGAACAGATCCCTGGCATTTTCTGGTTTGGATCAAGTAGTAATGTGGTACCACACTGAAACAGTCCATTAATCCTGGTTTCGATCAATATTTTAGAGGATAACGCATGTTATGTCTAGTTTAGGCCGGGGATTTGCCCTCATCAGGGTCATATTTTCGCGTTCTTCACATACTTGTTAAACAGATCCTGGGTATTTTTATGGTTTGGATCAGGTAGTAATGTGGTACCACACTGAAACAGTCGATTAAACCTGGTTTCGATCAATATTTTAGAGAATAATTCATGTTAGGTCTAGGTTAGGTCTGGGATTTTCCCTCATCAGACACATACATTCGCATTCTCCACATACTTGTTGAACGGATCCTGGGTTTTTTCTGGTTTGGATCACGTAGTAATGCGGTTCCACACTGAAACATTCAATTTAATCTGGTTTCGATCAATATTTTAGAGAATAACGCATGTTATGTCTAGGTTAGTCCTGGGATTTGCCCTCATCAGAGTCATATTTTCGCGTTCTACACATACTTGTTGAACAGATCCTGGGTATTTTTCTGGTTTTGATCAGGTAGTAATGTGGTACCACACTGAAACAGTCCATTAAACCTGGTTTCGATCAATATTTTAGAGGATAACGCATGTTATGTCTAGGTTAGTCCTGGGATTTGCCCTCATCAGAGTCATATTTTCGCGTTCTTCACATACTTGTTGTACAGATCCTGCGTTTTTTTCTGGTTTGGATCACGTAGTAATCTGGTTCCACACTGAAACAGACGATCAAACCTGGTTTCGATCAATATCTTTGAGGGTAACGCATGTTAGGTCTAGGTTAGTCCTGGGATTTTCCCACATCGGAGACATACTATCGCATTCTTCACACACTTCTTGAACGGATCCTGTGTCTTTTCTGGTTTGAATCTCGTAGTAATGTGGTACCACACTGAAACAGTCCATTAAACCTGGTCTCGATCAATATATTAGAGGATAACGCATGTTATGTCTAGGTTAGGCCTGGGATTTGCCCGCATCAGGGTCATATTTTCGCGTTCTTCACATACTTGTTTAACAGATCCCTGGCTTTTTCTTGTTTGGACCACGTAGTAATGTGGTACCACACTGAAACAGTCCATTAAACCTGGTTTCGATCAATATTTTAGAGAATAACTCATGTTAGGTCTAGGTTAGGTCTGGGATTTGCTCTCATCAGGCTCGTACTTTCGCATATTTCTCATACTTGATAGCCAGATTCTGGGCTTTTTCTGGTTTGGATCCCGTAGTAATGTGGTACCACTCTGATACAGTCAGTTAAACCTGGTTTCGATCAATATTTTTGAGGGTAACGCATGTTAGGTCTAGGTTAGGCGTGAGATTCTCCTTATCAGACACATACTTTCGCATTGTTCACATACTTGTTAAACGGATCCTGGGTTTCTTCCGGTTTGGATCACGTAGTAATGTGGTACCACACTGAAACAGTCCATTAAACCTGGTTTCGATCAATATTTTAGCGGATAACGCATGTTATGTCTAGGTTAGGCCTGGGATTTGCCCTAATCAGGCTCATAATTTCGCATATTTCTCATACTTCAAGGCTTGATCCTGGGCTCTTTCTGGATTGGATCACGTAGTAATGTGGTACCACACTGAAACAGTAAACTAAACCTCGATTCGATCAATATTTTAGAGGATAACGCAAGCTTGGTCTGGGGAAGGTCAGGGATTTGCCCTCATCAGGGTCATATTTTCGCATTTTTCACATACTTGTTGAACAGATCCCTGGCTTTTTCTGGTTTGGATCACGTTGTAATGTGGTACCGCACTGAGACAGTTCATTAAACCTGGTTTCGATCAATATTTAAGAGGATAACGCATGTTAGGTCTGAGATAGTTCTGGGATTTGCCCTCATCAGGCTCATAGTTTCGCGTTTTTCACATACTTGTTGAACAGATTCTGGGTTTTTTCTGGTTTGGTTCACGTAGTAATGTGGTGCAACACTTGAACAGTCCATTAAACCTGGTTTCGATCAATATTTTAGAGAATAACGCATGTTAGGTCTTGGTTAGGTCTGGGATTTGCTCTCATCAGGCTCGTACTTTCGCATATTTCTCATAGTTGATGGCCAGATTCTGGGCTTTCTCTGGTTTGGATCAGGTAGTAATGTGCTACCACATTGAAACAGTCGATTAAACCTGGTTTCGATCAATATTTTTGAGGATAACGCATGGTAGGTCTAGGTTAGGCCTGAGATTTTCCTTCATCAGACTCATACCTTCGCATTCTTCACATACTTGTTGCACGGATCCTGGGTTTTTTCTGGTTTGGATCACGTAGTAATGTGGTACCACACAGAAACAGTCCATTAATGCTGGTTTCGATTAATATTTTAGAGAATAACGCTTGTTAGGTCTTGGTTAGGTCTGGTATTTGCTCTCATCAGGCTCGTACTTTCACATATTTCTCATAGTTGGTGGCCAGATTCCGGGCTTTTTCTGGTCTGGATCACGTAGTAATGTGGTACCACACTGGAACAGTCCATTAAACCTGGCTTCGATCCATATTTTAGAGAATAACGCATGTTAGGTCTTGGTTAGGTCAGGGATTTGCTCTCATCAGGCTCGTACTCTCGCATTCTTCACATACTCGTTGTAAAGATCCTGGGTTTCTTTCTGGTTTGGATCAAGTAGTAATGTGGTACCACACTGAAACATTCAATTAAACCTGGTCTTGATAAATATATTAGAGGATAACGCATGTTAGGTCTATGTTAGGCCTGGGATTTTCCCTCATCAGACTCATACTTTCGCATTCCTCACATACTTGTTGAACGGATCCTGGGTTTTTTCTGGTTTGGATCACGTTGTAATGTGGTACCACACTGAAACAGTCCATTTAACCTGGTTCCGATCAATATTTTAGAGGATAACACATGTTAGGTCTGGGATAGGTCTGGCGTTTGCCGTCATCAGGCTCATAGTTTCGCGTTTCTCACATACTTGTTGAACAGATCCTGGGTTTTTTCTAGTTTGGATCACGTAGTAATGTGGTACCACACAGAAACAGTTCATTAAACCTGGTTTCGATCAATATATAAGAGAATAACGCATGTTAGGTCTTGGTTAGGTCTGGGATTTTCCCTCAACAGACACATACTATCGCATTCTTCACATACTTGTTGAACGGATCCTGGGTTTCTTCTGGTTTGGATCACGTAGTAATGTGGTACCACACTGTAACAGTCGATTAAACCTTGTTTCGATCAATATTTTTGAGGATAACGCGTGGTAGGTCTAGGATAGGCCTGGGATTTTCCTTCATCAGACTCATACTTTCGCATTCTTCACATACCTGTTGAACGGATCCTGGGTTTTTTCTGGTTTGGATCACGTAGTAATGTGGTACCACACTGAAACAATCAATTAAACCTGGTCTGGATAAATATTTTACAGGATAGCGCATGTTAGGTCTGGGTTAGGTCTAGGATTTGCTCTAATCAGGCTCATAATTTCGCATATTTCTCATACTTCATGGCCACATCCTGGGCTTTTTCTGGTCTGGATCACGTAGTAATGTGGTACCACATTGGAACAGTCCATTAAACCTGGTTTCGATCCATATTTAAGAGAATCACGCATGTTAGGTCTTGGTTAGGTCAGGGATTTGCTCTCATCAGGCTCGTACTTTCGCATTTTTCCCATACTTGTTGAACAGATCCTGGGTTTTTCTGGTTTGGATCACGTAGGAAATGTGGTACCACACTGAAACTGTCCATTTAACCTGGTTTTGATCAATATTTTAGAGGATAACGCATGTTATGTCTAGGTTAGGCCTGGGACTTGCCCTCATCAGGTTCATATTTTCGCATTCTTCACATACTTGTTGAACGGGTCCTGGGTTTTTTCTGGTTTGGATCACGTAGTCATGTGGTAACACACTGAAACAATCAATTAAACCTGGTCTGGATAAATATTTTAGAGGATCACACATGTTAGGTCTGGGATAGGTCTAGGATTTGCCCACATCAGGCTCATAGTTTCGCGATTTTCACATACTTGTTGAACAGATCCTGGGTTTTTTCTGGTTTGGATCACGTAGTAATGGGGTACCCCACTGAAACAGTCCATTAAACCTGGTTTTGATCAATATTTTAAAGGATAACGCATGTTATATCTAGGTTAGGCCTGGGACTTGCCCTCAGCAGGTTCATATTTTCGCATTCTTCACATACTTGTTGAACGGATCCTGGGTTTTTTCTGGTTTGGATCACGTAGTCATGTGGTAACACACTGAAACATTCAATTAAACCTGGTCTTGATATATATTTTAGAGGATAACTCATGTTAGGTCTGGGTTAGGTCTAGGATTTGCCCTCATCAGGCTCATACTTTCGCAATATTTCTCAAACTTGATGGCCGGATTCTGGGCTGTTTCTGGTTTGGATCCCGTAGTAATGTGGTACCACACTGAAACAGTAAACTAAACCTCGATTCGATCAATATTTTAGAGGATAACGCAAGCTAGGTCTGGGGTAGGTCTGGGATTTGCCCTCATCAGGGTCATATTTTCGCATTTTTCACATACTTGTTGAACAGATCCATGGCTTTTTCTGGTTTGGATCACGTTGTAGTGTGGTACCACACTGAAACAGTCTATTAAACCTGGTTTCGATCAATATTTTAGAGGATAACGCATGTTATGTCTTGGTTAGGCCTGGGATTTGCCCTAATCAGGCTCATAATTTCGCATATTTCTCATACTTCATGGCTTGATCCTGGGCTTTTTCTGGATTGCATCACCTAGTAATGTGGTACCACACTGAAACAGTAACCTAAACCTCGATTCGATCAATATTTTAGAGGATAACGCAAGCTAGGTCTGGGGTAGGTCAGGGATTTGCCCTCATCAGGGTCATATTTTCGCATTTTTCACATACTTATTGAACAGATCCCTGGCTTTTTCTGGTTTGGATCACGTTGTAATGTGGTACCACACTGAAACAGTTCATTAAACCTGGTTTCACTCAATATTTTAGAGGATAACGCATGTTATGTCTGGAATAGGTCTGGGATTTGCCCACGTCAGGCTCATACTTTCGCATTCTTCACATACTTGTTGTACAGATCCTGCGTTTTTTTCTGGTTTGAATCACGTAGTAATGTGGTACCACACTGAAACACACGATTAAACCTGGTTTCGATCAATATTTTAGAGAATAATTCATGTTAGATCTAGGTTAGGTCTGGGATTTTCCCACAACAGACACATACTATCGCATTCTTCACATACCTGTTGAACGGATCCTGGGTTTTTTCTGGTTTGAAACACGTAGTAATGTGGTACCACACTGAAACAGTCCATTAAAACTGGTTTCGATCAATATTTTAGAGAATAACTCATGTTAGGTCTAGGTTAGGTCTGGGATTTGCTCTCATCAGGCTCGTACTTTCGCATATTTCTCATACTTGATGGCCAGATTCTGGGCTTTTTCTGGTTTGGATCCCGTAGTAATGTGGTACCACTCTGAAACAGTCAGTTAAACCTGGTTTCGATCAATATTCTTGAGAGTAACGCATGTTAGGTCTAGGTTAGGCCTGAGATTTTCCTTATCAGACACATACTTTCGCGTTCTTCAAATACTTGTTAAACAGATCCTGGGTATTTTTCTGGTCTTGATCACGTAGTAATGTGGTACCACACTGAAACAGTTCATTAAACCTGGTTTCGATCAATATTTTAGAGGATAACGCATGTTATGTCTAGGTTAGGTTGTAATGTGGTACCACACTGCAACAGTTCATTAAACCTGGTTTCGATCAATATTTAAGAGGATAACGCATGTTAGGTCTGGGATAGGTCCGGGATTTGCCCACATCAGGGTCATATTTTCGCATTTTTCACATACTTGTTGTACAGATCCCTGGCTTTTTCTGGTTTGGATCACGTAGTAATGTGGTACCACACTGAAACAGTCCATTAATCCTGGTTTCTTTCAATATTTAAGAGGATAACGCATGTTAGGTCTGAGATAGGTCTGGGATTTGCCCTCATCAGGCTCATAGTTTCGCGTTTTTCACATACTTGTTGAACAGATCCGGGCTTTTTTTCTGGTTTGGATCACGTAGTAATGTGGTATCACACTAAAACAGTCCATTAAACCTGGTTTCGATCAATATTTTAGAGGATAGCGCATGTTATGTCTAGTTTAGGCCGGGGATTTGCCCTCATGAGGGTCATATTTTCGCGTTCTTCACATACTTGTTAAACAGATCCTGGGTATTTTTCTAGTTTGGATCAGGTAGTAATGTGGTACCACACTGAAACAGTCGATTAAACCTGGTTTCGATCAATATTTTAGAGAATAATTCATGTTAGGTCTAGGTTAGGTCTGGGATTTTCCCACATCAGACACATACATTCGCATTCTCCACATACTTGTTGAACGGATCCTGGGTTTTTTCTGGTTTGGATCACGTAGTAATGCGGTTCTACACTGAAACATTCAATTTAACCTGGTTTCGATCAATATTTTAGAGAATAACGCATGTTATGTCTAGGTTAGTCCTGGGATTTGCCCTCATCAGAGTCATATTTTCGCGTTCTACACATACTTGTTGAACAGATCCTGGGTATTTTTCTGGTTTTGATCAGGTAGTAATGTGGTACCACACTGAAACAGTCCATTAAACCTGGTTTCGATCAATATTTTAGAGGATAACGCATGTTATGTCTATGTTAGGCCTGGGATTTGCCCTCATCAGGGTCATATTTTCGCGTTCTTCACATACTTGTTGTACAGATCCTGCGTTTTTTTCTGCTTTGGATCACGTAGTAATCTGGTACCACACTGAAGCAGACGATCAAACCTGGTTTCGATCAATATCTTTGAGGGTAACGCATGTTAGGTCTAGGTAAGTCCTGGGATTTTCCCACATCGGAGACATACTATCGCATTCTTCACACACTTCTTGAACGGATCCTGTGTCTTTTCTGGTTTGAATCTCGTAGTAATGTGGTACCACACTGAAACAGTCCATTAAACCTGGTCTCGATCAATATATTAGAGGATAACGCATGTTATGTCTAGGTTAGGCCTGGGAATTGCTCTCATCAGGCTCGTACTTTCGCATATTTCTCATACTTGATGGCCAGATTCTGGGCTTTTTCTGGTTTGGATCCCGTAGTAATGTGGTACCACTCTGAAACTGTCAATTAAACCTGGTTTCGATCAATATTTTAGAGGATAACGCATGTTATGTCCAGGTTGGACCTGGGATTTGCCCTCATCAGACACATACTTTCGCATTCTCCACATACTTCTTAAAGAGATCCTGGGTTTTTTCTGGTCTGGATCACGTAGACATGTGGTACCACACTGGAGCATTCAATTAAATCTGGTCTTGATAAATATTTTAGAGGATAACGCATGTTAGGTCTGGGTTAGGTCTAGGATCTGCCCTCAGCAGGCTCATACTTTCGCATATATCTCATACTTGATGGCCAGATTCTGGGCATTTTCTGCTTTCGATCCCGTAGTAATGTGGTACCACACAGAAACAGTCCATTAAACCTGCTTTCGATCAATATTCCAGAGGATAACGCATGTTATGTCTAGTTTAGGCAGGGGATTTGCCCTCATCAGGGTCATATTTTCGCGTTCTTCACATACTTGTTAAACAGATCCTGGGTATTTTTCTGGTTGGGATCAGGTAGTAATGTGGTACCACACTGAAACAGTCGTTTAAACCTGGTTTCGATCAATATTTCTGAGGATAACGCATGTTAGGTCTTGGTTGGGCCTGGGATTTTCCCTCATCAGACACATACATTCGCATTCTCCAGAAACTTGTCGAACGGATCCAGGGTTTTTTCTGGTTTGCATCACGTAGTAACGTGGTACCACACTGAAACAGTCCATTAAACCTGGTTTCGATCAATATTTAAGAGGATAACGCATGTTAGGTCTGGGATAGGTCCGGGATTTGCCCTCATCAGGGTCATATTTTCGCATTTTTCACATACTTGTTGTACAGATCCCTGGCTTTTTCTGGTTTGGATCACGTAGTAATGTGGTACCACCCTGAAGCAGTCCATTAAACCTGGTTTCTTTCAATATTTAAGAGGATAACGCATGTTAGGTCTGAGAAAGGTCTGGGATTTGCCCTCATCAGGCTCATAGTTTCGCGTTTTTCACATACTTGTTGAACAGATCCTGGGTTTTTTTCTGGTTTGGATCACGTAGTAATGTGGTATCATACTAAAACAGTCCATTAAACCTGGTTTCGATCAATATTTTAGAGAATAACGCATGTTAGGTCTTGGTTAGGTCTGGGATTTGCTCACATCAGGCTCGTACTTTCGCATATTTCTCATAGTTGATGGCCAGATTCTGGGCTTTTTCTGGTTTGGATCACGTAGTAATGTGGTACCACACTGAAACAGTCGATTAAAACAGGTTTCGGTCAATATTTTAGATGATAACGCAAGTTATGTCTTGGTTAGGTCAGGGATTTGCTCTCATCAGGCTCGTACTTTCGCATTTTTCTCACTCTTGTTCAACAGATCCTGGGTTTTTCTGGTTTGGATCACGTAGAAAATGTGGTACCACACTGAAACTGTCCATTTAACCTGGTTTCGATCAATATTTTAGAGGATCACACATGTTAGGTCTGGGATAGGTCTAGGATTTGCCCACATCAGGCTCATAGTTTCGTTATTTTCACATACTTGTTGAACGGATCCTGGGTTTTTTCTGGTTTGGATCACGTAGTCATGTGGTAACACACTGAAACATTCAATTAAACCTGGTCTTGATAAATATTTTAGAGGATAACTCATGTTAGGTCTGGGTTAGGTCTAGGATTTGCCCTCATCAGGCTCATACTTTCGCATATTTCTCATACTTGATGGCCGGATTCTGGGCTGTTTCTGGTTTGGATCCCGTAGTAATGTGGTACCACACTGAAACAGTAAACTAAACCTCGATTCGATCAATATTTTAGAGGATAACGCAAGCTAGGTCTGGGGTAGGTCAGGGATTTGCCCTCATCAGGGTCATATTTTCGCATTTTTCACATACTTGTTGAACATATCCCTGGCTTTTTCTGGTTTGGATCACGTTGTAATGTGGTACCACACTGAAACAGTTCATTAAACCTGGTTTCGATCAATATTTTAGAGGATAACGCATGTTATGTCTAGGTTAGGTTGTAATGTGGTACCACACTGCAACAGTTCATTAAACCTGGTTTCGATCAATATTTTAGAGAATAACTCATGTTAGGTCTAGGTTAGGTCTGGGATTTGCTCTCATCAGGCTCGTACTTTCGCATATTTCTCATACTTGATGGCCAGATTCTGGGCTATTTCTGGTTTGGATCCCGTAGTAATGTGGTACCACTCTGAAACAGTCAGTTAAACCTGGTTTCGATCAATATTTTTGAGGGTAACGCATGTTAGGTCTAGGTTAGGCCTGCGATTTTCCTTATCAGACACATACTTTCGCATTTTTCACATACTTGTTGAACAGATCCATGGCTTTTTTTGGTTTGGATCACGTTGTAATGTGGTACCACACTGAAACAGTCCATTAAACCTGGTTTCGATCAATATTTTAGAGGATAACGCATGTTATGTCTAGGTTAGGTTGTAATGTGGTACCGCACTGCAACAGTTCATTAAACCAGGTTTCGATCAATATTTTAGGGAATAACTCTTGTTCGGTCTAGGTTAGGTCTGGGATTTTCCTTATCAGACACATACTTTCGCATTCTTCACATTCTTGTTGAGCGGATCCCGGGCTTTTCCCGGTTTGGATCACGTAGTAATGTGGTACCACACTGAAACAATCAATTAAACCTGGTCTGGATAAATATTTTAGAGGATAGCGCATGTTAGGTCTGGGGTAGGTCTGGGATTTCCTCTAATCAGGCTCATAATTTCGCATATTTCTCATACTTCATGGCTAAATCCTGGGCTTTTTCTGGTCTGGATCACGTAGTAATGTGGTACCACACTGGAACAGTCCATTAAACCTGGTGTCGATCCATATTTTAGAGAATCACGCATGTTAGGTCTTGGTTAGGTCAGGGATTTGCTCTCATCAGGCTCGTACTTTCGCATTTTTCTCACACTTGTTGAACAGATCCTGGGTTTTTCTGGTTTGGATCACGTAGAGAATGTGGTACCACACTGAAACTGTCCATTTAACCTGGTTTCGATCAATATTTTAGAGGATCACACATGTTAGGTCTGGGATAGGTCTAGGATTTGCCCACATCAGGCTCATAGTTTCGTTATTTTCACATAGTTGTTGAACAGATCCTGGGTTTTTTCTGGTTTGGATCACGTAGTAATGGGGTACCCCACTCAAACAGTCCATTAAACCTGGTTTTGATCAATATTCTAGAGGATAACGCATGTTATGTCTAGGTTAGGCCTGGGACTTGCCCTCATCAGGTTCATATTTTCGCATTCTTCACATACTTGTTGAACGGATCCTGGGTTTTTTCTGGTTTGGATCACGTAGTCATGTGGTAACACACTGAAACATTCAATTAAACCTGGTCTTGATAAATATTTTAGAGGATAACTCATGTTAGGTCTGGGTTAGGTCTAGGATTTGCCCTCATCAGGCTCATACTTTCGCATATTTCTCATACTTGATGGCCGGATTCTGGGCTGTTTCTGGTTTGGATCCCGTAGTAATGTGGTACCACACTGAAACAGTAAACTAAACCTCGATTCGATCAATATTTTAGAGGATAACGCAAGCTAGGTCTGGGGTAGGTCAGGGATTTGCCCTCATCAGGGTCATATTTTCGCATTCTTCACATACTTGTAGTACAGATCCTGGGTTTTTTTCTGGTTTGAATCACGTAGTAATGTGGTACCACACTGAAACACACGATTAAACCTGGTTTCGATCAATATTTTAGGGAATAACTCATGTTCGGTCTAGGTTAGGTCTGGGATTTTCCCACAACAGACACATACTATCGCATTCTTCACATACTTGTTGAACGGATCCTGGGTTTTTTCTGGTTTGGATCACGTAGTAATGTGGTACCACACTGAAACAGTCCATTAAAACTGGTTTCGATCAATAATTTAGAGAATAACTCATGTTAGGTCTAGGTTAGGTCTGGGATTTGCTCTCATCAGGCTCGTACTTTCGCATATTTCTCATACTTGATGGCCAGATTCTGGGCTTTTTCTGGTTTGGATCCCGTAGTAATGTGGTACCACTCTGAAACAGTCAGTTAAACCTGGTTTCGATCAATATTTTTGAGGGTAACGCATGTTAGGTCTAGGTTAGGCCTGAGATTTTCCTTATCAGACACATACTTTCGCATTCTTCGCATACCTGTTGAACGGATCCTGGGTTTCTTCTGGTTTGGATCACTTAGTAATGTGGTACCACACTGAAACAATCCATTAAACCTGGTTTCGATCAATATTTTAGCGGATAACGCATGTTATGTCTAGGTTAGGCCTGGGATTTGCCCTAATCAGGCTCATAATTTCGCATATTTCTCAAACTTCAAGGCTTGATCCTGGGCTTTTTCTGGATTGGATCACGTAGTAATGTGGTACCGCACTGAAACTGTCAATTAAACCTCGATTCTATCAATATTTTAGAGGATTACGCAAGCTTGGTCTGGGGTAGGTCTGGGATTTGCCCTCGTCAGGGTCATATTTTCGCATTTTTCTCATACTTGTTGAACAGATCCTGGGTTTTTTCTGGTTTGGATCACGTAGTAATGGGGTAACACACTGAAACATTCAATTAAACCTGGTCTTGATAAATATTTTAGAGGATGGCTCATGTTAGGTCTGGGTTAGGTCTAGGATTTGCCCTCATCAGGCTCATACTTTCGCATATTTCTCATACTTGATGGCCGGATTCTGAGCTCATTCTGGTTTGGATCCCGTAGTAATGTGGTACCACACTGAAACAGTAAACTAAACCTCGATTCGATCAATATTTTACAGGATAGCGCAAGCTAGGTCTGGGGTAGGTCTGGGATTTACCCTCATCAGGGTCATATTTTCGCATTTTTCACATACTTGTTGAACAGAACCATGGCTTTTTCTGGTTTGGATCACGTTGTAATGTGGTACCACACTGAAACAGTAAACTAAACCTCGATTCGATCAATATTTTAGAGGATAACGCAAGCAAGGTCGGGGGTAGGTCTGGGATTTACCCTCATCAGGGTCATATTTTCGCATTTTTCACATACTTGTTGAACATATCCCTGGCTTTTTCTGGTTTGGATCGCGTTGTAATGTGGTACCACACTGAAACAGTTCATTAAACCTGGTTTCGATCAATATTTTAGAGGATAACGCATGTTATGTCTAGGTTAGGTTGTAATGTGGTACCACACTGCAACAGTTCATTAAACCTGGTTTCGATCAATATTTTAGAGGATAACGCATGTTATGTCTTGGTTAGGCCTGGGATTTGCCCTAATCAGGCTCATAATTTCGCATATTTCTCATACTTCATGGCTTGATCCTGGGCTTTTTCTGGATTGCATCACCTAGTAATGTGGTACCACACTGAAACAGTAAACTAAACCTCGATTCGATCAATATTTTAGAGGATAACGCAAGCAAGGTCGGGGGTAGGTCTGGGATTTGCCCTCATCAGGGTCATATTTTCGCATTTTTCACATACTTGTTGAACATATCCCTGGCTTTTTCTGGTTTGGATCCCGTAGTAATGTGGTACCACTCTGAAACAGTCAGTTAAACCTGGTTTCGATCAATATTTTTGAGGGTAACGCATGTTAGGTCTGGGTTAGGCCTGAGATTTTCCTTATCAGACACATACTTTCGCATTCTTCACATACTTGTTGAACGGATCCTGGGTTTTTTCTGGTTTGAAACACGTAGTAATGTGGTACCACACTGAAACAGACCATTAAAACTGGTTTCGATCAATATTTTAGAGAATAACTCATGTTAGGTCTAGGTTAGGTCTGGGATTTGCTCTCATCAGGCTCGTACTTTTGCATATTTCTCATACTTGATGGCCAGATTCTGGGCTTTTTCTGGTTTGGATCCCGTAGTAATGTGGTACCACTCTGGAACAGTCAGTTAAACCTGGTTTCGATCAATATTTTTGAGGGTAACGCATGTTAGGTCTAGGTTAGGCCTGAGATTTTCCTTATCAGACACATACTTTCGCATTCTTCACATACTTGTTGAACGGATCCTGGGTTTCTTCTGGTTTGGATCACGTAGTAATGTGGTACCACACTGAAACACACGATTAAACCTGGTTTCGATCAATATTTTAGAGAATAATTCATGTTAGATCTAGGTCAGGTCTGGGATTTTCCCACAACAGACACATACTTTCGCGTTCTTCAAATACTTGTTAAACAGATCCTGGGTATTTTTCTGGTCTTGATCAGGTAGTAATGTGGTACCACACTGAAACAGTTCATTAAACCTGGTTTCGATCAATATTTTAGGGGATAACGCATGTTATGTCTAGGTTAGGTTGTAATGTGGTACCACACTGCAACAGTTCATTAAACCTGGTTTAGATCAATATTTAAGAGGATAACGCATGTTAGGTCTGGGATAGGTCCGGGATTTGCCCATATCAGGGTCATATTTTCGCATTTTTCACATACTTGTTGTACAGATCCCTGGCTTTTTCTGGTTTGGATCACGTAGTAATGTGGTACCACACCGAAACAGTCCATTAAACCTGGTTTCTTTCAATATTTAAGAGGATAACGCATGTTAGGTCTGAGATAGGTCTGGGATTTGCCCTCATCAGGCTCATAGTTTCGCGTTTTTCACATTCTTGTTGAACAGATCCGGGCTTTTTTTCTGGTTTGGATCACGTAGTAATGTGGTATCACACTAAAACAGTCCATTAAACCTGGTTTCGATCAATATTTTAGAGAATAACGCATGTTAGGTTTTGGTTAGGTCTGGGATTTGCTCACATCAGGCTCGTACTTTCGCATATTTCTAATAGTTGATGCCAGATTCTGGGCTTTTTCTGGTTTGGATCACGTAGTAATGTGGTACCACACTGAAACAGTCGATTAAAACAGGTTTCGGTCAATATTTTAGATGATAACGCAAGTTATGTCTCGGATAGGTCTGGGATTTGCCATCGTCAGGCTCATACTTTCGCTTTCTTTACATATTAGTTGTACAGATCCTGGGTTTTTTTCTGGTTTGGATCACGTAGTAATGTGGTATCACACTAAAACTTTCAATTAATTCTGGTTTCGATCAATATTCTAGAGGATAACGCAAGTTAGGTCTGGGATAGGTCCGGGATTTGCCCTCATCAGTGTCATATTTTCGCATTTTTCACATACTTGTTGAACAGATCCCTGGCATTTTCTGGTTTGGATCAAGTAGTAATGTGGTACCACACTGAAACAGTCCATTAATCCTGGTTTCGATCAATATTTTAGAGGATAACGCATGTTATGTCTAGTTTAGGCCGGGGATTTGCCCTCATCAGGGTCATATTTTCGCGTTCTTCACATACTTGTTAAACAGATCCTGGGTATTTTTATGGTTTGGATCAGGTAGTAATGTGGTACCACACTGAAACAGTCGATTAAACCTGGTTTCGATCAATATTTTAGAGAATAATTCATGTTAGGTCTAGGTTAGGTCTGGGATTTTCCCTCATCAGACACATACATTCGCATTCTCCACATACTTGTTGAACGGATCCTGGGTTTTTTCTGGTTTGGATCACGTAGTAATGCGGTTCCACACTGAAACATTCAATTTAATCTGGTTTCGATCAATATTTTAGAGAATAACGCATGTTATGTCTAGGTTAGTCCTGGGATTTGCCCTCATCAGAGTCATATTTTCGCGTTCTACACATACTTGTTGAACAGATCCTGGGTATTTTTCTGGTTTTGATCAGGTAGTAATGTGGTACCACACTGAAACAGTCCATTAAACCTGGTTTCGATCAATATTTTAGAGGATAACGCATGTTATGTCTAGGTTAGTCCTGGGATTTGCCCTCATCAGAGTCATATTTTCGCGTTCTTCACATACTTGTTGTACAGATCCTGCGTTTTTTTCTGGTTTGGATCACGTAGTAATCTGGTTCCACACTGAAACAGACGATCAAACCTGGTTTCGATCAATATCTTTGAGGGTAACGCATGTTAGGTCTAGGTTAGTCCTGGGATTTTCCCACATCGGAGACATACTATCGCATTCTTCACACACTTCTTGAACGGATCCTGTGTCTTTTCTGGTTTGAATCTCGTAGTAATGTGGTACCACACTGAAACAGTCCATTAAACCTGGTTTCGATCAATATTTTAGGGAATAACTCATGTTCGGTCTAGGTTAGGTCTGGGATTTTCCCACAACAGACACATACTATCGCATTCTTCACATACTTGTTGAACGGATCCTGGGTTTTTTCTGGTTTGGATCACGTAGTAATGTGGTACCACACTGAAACAGTCCATTAAAACTGGTTTCGATCAATAATTTAGAGAATAACTCATGTTAGGTCTAGGTTAGGTCTGGGATTTGCTCTCATCAGGCTCGTACTTTCGCATATTTCTCATACTTGATGGCCAGATTCTGGGCTTTTTCTGGTTTGGATCCCGTAGTAATGTGGTACCACTCTGAAACAGTCAGTTAAACCTGGTTTCGATCAATATTTTTGAGGGTAACGCATGTTAGGTCTAGGTTAGGCGTGAGATTCTCCTTATCAGACACATACTTTCGCATTGTTCACATACTTGTTAAACGGATCCTGGGTTTCTTCCGGTTTGGATCACGTAGTAATGTGGTACCACACTGAAACAGTCCATTAAACCTGGTTTCGATCAATATTTTAGCGGATAACGCATGTTATGTCTAGGTTAGGCCTGGGATTTGCCCTAATCAGGCTCATAATTTCGCATATTTCTCATACTTCAAGGCTTGATCCTGGGCTCTTTCTGGATTGGATCACGTAGTAATGTGGTACCACACTGAAACAGTAAACTAAACCTCGATTCGATCAATATTTTAGAGGATAACGCAAGCTTGGTCTGGGGAAGGTCAGGGATTTGCCCTCATCAGGGTCATATTTTCGCATTTTTCACATACTTGTTGAACAGATCCCTGGCTTTTTCTGGTTTGGATCACGTTGTAATGTGGTACCGCACTGAGACAGTTCATTAAACCTGGTTTCGATCAATATTTAAGAGGATAACGCATGTTAGGTCTGAGATAGTTCTGGGATTTGCCCTCATCAGGCTCATAGTTTCGCGTTTTTCACATACTTGTTGAACAGATTCTGGGTTTTTTCTGGTTTGGTTCACGTAGTAATGTGGTGCAACACTTGAACAGTCCATTAAACCTGGTTTCGATCAATATTTTAGAGAATAACGCATGTTAGGTCTTGGTTAGGTCTGGGATTTGCTCTCATCAGGCTCGTACTTTCGCATATTTCTCATAGTTGATGGCCAGATTCTGGGCTTTCTCTGGTTTGGATCAGGTAGTAATGTGCTACCACATTGAAACAGTCGATTAAACCTGGTTTCGATCAATATTTTTGAGGATAACGCATGGTAGGTCTAGGTTAGGCCTGAGATTTTCCTTCATCAGACTCATACCTTCGCATTCTTCACATACTTGTTGCACGGATCCTGGGTTTTTTCTGGTTTGGATCACGTAGTAATGTGGTACCACACAGAAACAGTCCATTAATGCTGGTTTCGATTAATATTTTAGAGAATAACGCTTGTTAGGTCTTGGTTAGGTCTGGTATTTGCTCTCATCAGGCTCGTACTTTCACATATTTCTCATAGTTGGTGGCCAGATTCCGGGCTTTTTCTGGTCTGGATCACGTAGTAATGTGGTACCACACTGGAACAGTCCATTAAACCTGGCTTCGATCCATATTTTAGAGAATAACGCATGTTAGGTCTTGGTTAGGTCAGGGATTTGCTCTCATCAGGCTCGTACTCTCGCATTCTTCACATACTCGTTGTAAAGATCCTGGGTTTCTTTCTGGTTTGGATCAAGTAGTAATGTGGTACCACACTGAAACATTCAATTAAACCTGGTCTTGATAAATATATTAGAGGATAACGCATGTTAGGTCTATGTTAGGCCTGGGATTTTCCCTCATCAGACTCATACTTTCGCATTCCTCACATACTTGTTGAACGGATCCTGGGTTTTTTCTGGTTTGGATCACGTTGTAATGTGGTACCACACTGAAACAGTCCATTTAACCTGGTTCCGATCAATATTTTAGAGGATAACACATGTTAGGTCTGGGATAGGTCTGGCGTTTGCCGTCATCAGGCTCATAGTTTCGCGTTTCTCACATACTTGTTGAACAGATCCTGGGTTTTTTCTAGTTTGGATCACGTAGTAATGTGGTACCACACAGAAACAGTTCATTAAACCTGGTTTCGATCAATATATAAGAGAATAACGCATGTTAGGTCTTGGTTAGGTCTGGGATTTTCCCTCAACAGACACATACTATCGCATTCTTCACATACTTGTTGAACGGATCCTGGGTTTCTTCTGGTTTGGATCACGTAGTAATGTGGTACCACACTGTAACAGTCGATTAAACCTTGTTTCGATCAATATTTTTGAGGATAACGCGTGGTAGGTCTAGGATAGGCCTGGGATTTTCCTTCATCAGACTCATACTTTCGCATTCTTCACATACCTGTTGAACGGATCCTGGGTTTTTTCTGGTTTGGATCACGTAGTAATGTGGTACCACACTGAAACAATCAATTAAACCTGGTCTGGATAAATATTTTACAGGATAGCGCATGTTAGGTCTGGGTTAGGTCTAGGATTTGCTCTAATCAGGCTCATAATTTCGCATATTTCTCATACTTCATGGCCACATCCTGGGCTTTTTCTGGTCTGGATCACGTAGTAATGTGGTACCACATTGGAACAGTCCATTAAACCTGGTTTCGATCCATATTTAAGAGAATCACGCATGTTAGGTCTTGGTTAGGTCAGGGATTTGCTCTCATCAGGCTCGTACTTTCGCATTTTTCCCATACTTGTTGAACAGATCCTGGGTTTTTCTGGTTTGGATCACGTAGGAAATGTGGTACCACACTGAAACTGTCCATTTAACCTGGTTTTGATCAATATTTTAGAGGATAACGCATGTTATGTCTAGGTTAGGCCTGGGACTTGCCCTCATCAGGTTCATATTTTCGCATTCTTCACATACTTGTTGAACGGGTCCTGGGTTTTTTCTGGTTTGGATCACGTAGTCATGTGGTAACACACTGAAACAATCAATTAAACCTGGTCTGGATAAATATTTTAGAGGATCACACATGTTAGGTCTGGGATAGGTCTAGGATTTGCCCACATCAGGCTCATAGTTTCGCGATTTTCACATACTTGTTGAACAGATCCTGGGTTTTTTCTGGTTTGGATCACGTAGTAATGGGGTACCCCACTGAAACAGTCCATTAAACCTGGTTTTGATCAATATTTTAAAGGATAACGCATGTTATATCTAGGTTAGGCCTGGGACTTGCCCTCAGCAGGTTCATATTTTCGCATTCTTCACATACTTGTTGAACGGATCCTGGGTTTTTTCTGGTTTGGATCACGTAGTCATGTGGTAACACACTGAAACATTCAATTAAACCTGGTCTTGATATATATTTTAGAGGATAACTCATGTTAGGTCTGGGTTAGGTCTAGGATTTGCCCTCATCAGGCTCATACTTTCGCAATATTTCTCAAACTTGATGGCCGGATTCTGGGCTGTTTCTGGTTTGGATCCCGTAGTAATGTGGTACCACACTGAAACAGTAAACTAAACCTCGATTCGATCAATATTTTAGAGGATAACGCAAGCTAGGTCTGGGGTAGGTCTGGGATTTGCCCTCATCAGGGTCATATTTTCGCATTTTTCACATACTTGTTGAACAGATCCATGGCTTTTTCTGGTTTGGATCACGTTGTAGTGTGGTACCACACTGAAACAGTCTATTAAACCTGGTTTCGATCAATATTTTAGAGGATAACGCATGTTATGTCTTGGTTAGGCCTGGGATTTGCCCTAATCAGGCTCATAATTTCGCATATTTCTCATACTTCATGGCTTGATCCTGGGCTTTTTCTGGATTGCATCACCTAGTAATGTGGTACCACACTGAAACAGTAACCTAAACCTCGATTCGATCAATATTTTAGAGGATAACGCAAGCTAGGTCTGGGGTAGGTCAGGGATTTGCCCTCATCAGGGTCATATTTTCGCATTTTTCACATACTTATTGAACAGATCCCTGGCTTTTTCTGGTTTGGATCACGTTGTAATGTGGTACCACACTGAAACAGTTCATTAAACCTGGTTTCACTCAATATTTTAGAGGATAACGCATGTTATGTCTGGAATAGGTCTGGGATTTGCCCACGTCAGGCTCATACTTTCGCATTCTTCACATACTTGTTGTACAGATCCTGCGTTTTTTTCTGGTTTGAATCACGTAGTAATGTGGTACCACACTGAAACACACGATTAAACCTGGTTTCGATCAATATTTTAGAGAATAATTCATGTTAGATCTAGGTTAGGTCTGGGATTTTCCCACAACAGACACATACTATCGCATTCTTCACATACCTGTTGAACGGATCCTGGGTTTTTTCTGGTTTGAAACACGTAGTAATGTGGTACCACACTGAAACAGTCCATTAAAACTGGTTTCGATCAATATTTTAGAGAATAACTCATGTTAGGTCTAGGTTAGGTCTGGGATTTGCTCTCATCAGGCTCGTACTTTCGCATATTTCTCATACTTGATGGCCAGATTCTGGGCTTTTTCTGGTTTGGATCCCGTAGTAATGTGGTACCACTCTGAAACAGTCAGTTAAACCTGGTTTCGATCAATATTCTTGAGAGTAACGCATGTTAGGTCTAGGTTAGGCCTGAGATTTTCCTTATCAGACACATACTTTCGCGTTCTTCAAATACTTGTTAAACAGATCCTGGGTATTTTTCTGGTCTTGATCACGTAGTAATGTGGTACCACACTGAAACAGTTCATTAAACCTGGTTTCGATCAATATTTTAGAGGATAACGCATGTTATGTCTAGGTTAGGTTGTAATGTGGTACCACACTGCAACAGTTCATTAAACCTGGTTTCGATCAATATTTAAGAGGATAACGCATGTTAGGTCTGGGATAGGTCCGGGATTTGCCCACATCAGGGTCATATTTTCGCATTTTTCACATACTTGTTGTACAGATCCCTGGCTTTTTCTGGTTTGGATCACGTAGTAATGTGGTACCACACTGAAACAGTCCATTAATCCTGGTTTCTTTCAATATTTAAGAGGATAACGCATGTTAGGTCTGAGATAGGTCTGGGATTTGCCCTCATCAGGCTCATAGTTTCGCGTTTTTCACATACTTGTTGAACAGATCCGGGCTTTTTTTCTGGTTTGGATCACGTAGTAATGTGGTATCACACTAAAACAGTCCATTAAACCTGGTTTCGATCAATATTTTAGAGGATAGCGCATGTTATGTCTAGTTTAGGCCGGGGATTTGCCCTCATGAGGGTCATATTTTCGCGTTCTTCACATACTTGTTAAACAGATCCTGGGTATTTTTCTAGTTTGGATCAGGTAGTAATGTGGTACCACACTGAAACAGTCGATTAAACCTGGTTTCGATTAATATTTTAGAGAATAATTCATGTTAGGTCTAGGTTAGGTCTGGGATTTTCCCACATCAGACACATACATTCGCATTCTCCACATACTTGTTGAACGGATCCTGGGTTTTTTCTGGTTTGGATCACGTAGTAATGCGGTTCTACACTGAAACATTCAATTTAACCTGGTTTCGATCAATATTTTAGAGAATAACGCATGTTATGTCTAGGTTAGTCCTGGGATTTGCCCTCATCAGAGTCATATTTTCGCGTTCTACACATACTTGTTGAACAGATCCTGGGTATTTTTCTGGTTTTGATCAGGTAGTAATGTGGTACCACACTGAAACAGTCCATTAAACCTGGTTTCGATCAATATTTTAGAGGATAACGCATGTTATGTCTATGTTAGGCCTGGGATTTGCCCTCATCAGGGTCATATTTTCGCGTTCTTCACATACTTGTTGTACAGATCCTGCGTTTTTTTCTGGTTTGGATCACGTAGTAATCTGGTACCACACTGAAGCAGACGATCAAACCTGGTTTCGATCAATATCTTTGAGGGTAACGCATGTTAGGTCTAGGTAAGTCCTGGGATTTTCCCACATCGGAGACATACTATCGCATTCTTCACACACTTCTTGAACGGATCCTGTGTCTTTTCTGGTTTGAATCTCGTAGTAATGTGGTACCACACTGAAACAGTCCATTAAACCTGGTCTCGATCAATATATTAGAGGATAACGCATGTTATGTCTAGGTTAGGCCTGGGAATTGCTCTCATCAGGCTCGTACTTTCGCATATTTCTCATACTTGATGGCCAGATTCTGGGCTTTTTCTGGTTTGGATCCCGTAGTAATGTGGTACCACTCTGAAACTGTCAATTAAACCTGGTTTCGATCAATATTTTAGAGGATAACGCATGTTATGTCCAGGTTGGACCTGGGATTTGCCCTCATCAGACACATACTTTCGCATTCTCCACATACTTGTTAAAGAGATCCTGGGTTTTTTCTGGTCTGGATCACGTAGACATGTGGTACCACACTGGAGCATTCAATTAAATCTGGTCTTGATAAATATTTTAGAGGATAACGCATGTTAGGTCTGGGTTAGGTCTAGGATCTGCCCTCAGCAGGCTCATACTTTCGCATATATCTCATACTTGATGGCCAGATTCTGGGCATTTTCTGCTTTCGATCCCGTAGTAATGTGGTACCACACAGAAACAGTCCATTAAACCTGCTTTCGATCAATATTCCAGAGGATAACGCATGTTATGTCTAGTTTAGGCAGGGGATTTGCCCTCATCAGGGTCATATTTTCGCGTTCTTCACATACTTGTTAAACAGATCCTGGGTATTTTTCTGGTTGGGAACAGGTAGTAATGTGGTACCACACTGAAACAGTCGTTTAAACCTGGTTTCGATCAATATTTCTGAGGATAACGCATGTTAGGTCTTGGTTGGGCCTGGGATTTTCCCTCATCAGACACATACATTCGCATTCTCCAGAAACTTGTCGAACGGATCCAGGGTTTTTTCTGGTTTGCATCACGTAGTAACGTGGTACCACACTGAAACAGTCCATTAAACCTGGTTTCGATCAATATTTAAGAGGATAACGCATGTTAGGTCTGGGATAGGTCCGGGATTTGCCCTCATCAGGGTCATATTTTCGCATTTTTCACATACTTGTTGTACAGATCCCTGGCTTTTTCTGGTTTGGATCACGTAGTAATGTGGTACCACCCTGAAGCAGTCCATTAAACCTGGTTTCTTTCAATATTTAAGAGGATAACGCATGTTAGGTCTGAGAAAGGTCTGGGATTTGCCCTCATCAGGCTCATAGTTTCGCGTTTTTCACATACTTGTTGAACAGATCCTGGGTTTTTTTCTGGTTTGGATCACGTAGTAATGTGGTATCATACTAAAACAGTCCATTAAACCTGGTTTCGATCAATATTTTAGAGAATAACGCATGTTAGGTCTTGGTTAGGTCTGGGATTTGCTCACATCAGGCTCGTACTTTCGCATATTTCTCATAGTTGATGGCCAGATTCTGGGCTTTTTCTGGTTTGGATCACGTAGTAATGTGGTACCACACTGAAACAGTCGATTAAAACAGGTTTCGGTCAATATTTTAGATGATAACGCAAGTTATGTCTTGGTTAGGTCAGGGATTTGCTCTCATCAGGCTCGTACTTTCGCATTTTTCTCACTCTTGTTCAACAGATCCTGGGTTTTTCTGGTTTGGATCACGTAGAAAATGTGGTACCACACTGAAACTGTCCATTTAACCTGGTTTCGATCAATATTTTAGAGGATCACACATGTTAGGTCTGGGATAGGTCTAGGATTTGCCCACATCAGGCTCATAGTTTCGTTATTTTCACATACTTGTTGAACGGATCCTGGGTTTTTTCTGGTTTGGATCACGTAGTCATGTGGTAACACACTGAAACATTCAATTAAACCTGGTCTTGATAAATATTTTAGAGGATAACTCATGTTAGGTCTGGGTTAGGTCTAGGATTTGCCCTCATCAGGCTCATACTTTCGCATATTTCTCATACTTGATGGCCGGATTCTGGGCTGTTTCTGGTTTGGATCCCGTAGTAATGTGGTACCACACTGAAACAGTAAACTAAACCTCGATTCGATCAATATTTTAGAGGATAACGCAAGCTAGGTCTGGGGTAGGTCAGGGATTTGCCCTCATCAGGGTCATATTTTCGCATTTTTCACATACTTGTTGAACATATCCCTGGCTTTTTCTGGTTTGGATCACGTTGTAATGTGGTACCACACTGAAACAGTTCATTAAACCTGGTTTCGATCAATATTTTAGAGGATAACGCATGTTATGTCTAGGTTAGGTTGTAATGTGGTACCACACTGCAACAGTTCATTAAACCTGGTTTCGATCAATATTTTAGAGAATAACTCATGTTAGGTCTAGGTTAGGTCTGGGATTTGCTCTCATCAGGCTCGTACTTTCGCATATTTCTCATACTTGATGGCCAGATTCTGGGCTATTTCTGGTTTGGATCCCGTAGTAATGTGGTACCACTCTGAAACAGTCAGTTAAACCTGGTTTCGATCAATATTTTTGAGGGTAACGCATGTTAGGTCTAGGTTAGGCCTGCGATTTTCCTTATCAGACACATACTTTCGCATTTTTCACATACTTGTTGAACAGATCCATGGCTTTTTTTGGTTTGGATCACGTTGTAATGTGGTACCACACTGAAACAGTCCATTAAACCTGGTTTCGATCAATATTTTAGAGGATAACGCATGTTATGTCTAGGTTAGGTTGTAATGTGGTACCGCACTGCAACAGTTCATTAAACCAGGTTTCGATCAATATTTTAGGGAATAACTCATGTTCGGTCTAGGTTAGGTCTGGGATTTTCCTTATCAGACACATACTTTCGCATTCTTCACATTCTTGTTGAGCGGATCCCGGGCTTTTCCCGGTTTGGATCACGTAGTAATGTGGTACCACACTGAAACAATCAATTAAACCTGGTCTGGATAAATATTTTAGAGGATAGCGCATGTTAGGTCTGGGGTAGGTCTGGGATTTCCTCTAATCAGGCTCATAATTTCGCATATTTCTCATACTTCATGGCTAAATCCTGGGCTTTTTCTGGTCTGGATCACGTAGTAATGTGGTACCACACTGGAACAGTCCATTAAACCTGGTGTCGATCCATATTTTAGAGAATCACGCATGTTAGGTCTTGGTTAGGTCAGGGATTTGCTCTCATCAGGCTCGTACTTTCGCATTTTTCTCACACTTGTTGAACAGATCCTGGGTTTTTCTGGTTTGGATCACGTAGAGAATGTGGTACCACACTGAAACTGTCCATTTAACCTGGTTTCGATCAATATTTTAGAGGATCACACATGTTAGGTCTGGGATAGGTCTAGGATTTGCCCACATCAGGCTCATAGTTTCGTTATTTTCACATAGTTGTTGAACAGATCCTGGGTTTTTTCTGGTTTGGATCACGTAGTAATGGGGTACCCCACTCAAACAGTCCATTAAACCTGGTTTTGATCAATATTCTAGAGGATAACGCATGTTATGTCTAGGTTAGGCCTGGGACTTGCCCTCATCAGGTTCATATTTTCGCATTCTTCACATACTTGTTGAACGGATCCTGGGTTTTTTCTGGTTTGGATCACGTAGTCATGTGGTAACACACTGAAACATTCAATTAAACCTGGTCTTGATAAATATTTTAGAGGATAACTCATGTTAGGTCTGGGTTAGGTCTAGGATTTGCCCTCATCAGGCTCATACTTTCGCATATTTCTCATACTTGATGGCCGGATTCTGGGCTGTTTCTGGTTTGGATCCCGTAGTAATGTGGTACCACACTGAAACAGTAAACTAAACCTCGATTCGATCAATATTTTAGAGGATAACGCAAGCTAGGTCTGGGGTAGGTCAGGGATTTGCCCTCATCAGGGTCATATTTTCGCATTCTTCACATACTTGTAGTACAGATCCTGGGTTTTTTTCTGGTTTGAATCACGTAGTAATGTGGTACCACACTGAAACACACGATTAAACCTGGTTTCGATCAATATTTTAGGGAATAACTCATGTTCGGTCTAGGTTAGGTCTGGGATTTTCCCACAACAGACATATTCTATCGCATTCTTCACATACTTGTTGAACGGATCCTGGGTTTTTTCTGGTTTGAAACACGTAGTAATGTGGTACCACACTGAAACAGTCCATTAAAACTGATTTCGATCAATATTTTAGAGAATAATTCATGTTAGGTCTAGGTTAGGTCTGGGATTTGCTCTCATCAGGCTCGTACTTTCGCATATTTCTCATACTTGATGGCCAGATTCTGGGCTTTTTCTGGTTTGGATCCCGTAGTAATGTGGTACCACTCTGAAACAGTCAGTTAAACCTGGTTTCGATCAATATTTTTGAGGGTATCGCATGTTAGGTCTAGGTTAGGCCTGCGATTTTCCTTATCAGACACATACTTTCGCATTCTTCACATACTTGTTGAACGGATCCTGGGTTTTTTCTGATTTGAATCACGTAGTAATGTGGTACCACACTGAAACACACGATTAGACCTGGTTTCGATCAATATTTTAGAGAATAACTCATGTTAGGTCTAGGTTAGGTCTGGGATTTTCCCACAACAGACACATACTATCGCATTCTTCACATACTTGTTGAACGGATCCTGGGTTTTTTCTGGTTTGGATCACGTAGTAATGTGGTACCACACTGAAACAGTCCATTAAAACTGGTTTCGATCAATAATTTAGAGAATAACTCATGTTAGGTCTAGGTTAGGTCTGGGATTTGCTCTCATCAGGCTCGTACTTTCGCATATTTCTCATACTTGATGGCCAGATTCTGGGCTTTTTCTGGTTTGGATCCCGTAGTAATGTGGTACCACTCTGAAACAGTCAGTTAAACCTGGTTTCGATCAATATTTTTGAGGGTAACGCATGTTAGGTCTAGGTTAGGCCTGAGATTTTCCTTATCAGACACATACTTTCGCATTCTTCGCATACCTGTTGAACGGATCCTGGGTTTCTTCTGGTTTGGATCACTTAGTAATGTGGTACCACACTGAAACAATCCATTAAACCTGGTTTCGATCAATATTTTAGCGGATAACGCATGTTATGTCTAGGTTAGGCCTGGGATTTGCCCTAATCAGGCTCATAATTTCGCATATTTCTCAAACTTCAAGGCTTGATCCTGGGCTTTTTCTGGATTGGATCACGTAGTAATGTGGTACCGCACTGAAACTGTCAATTAAACCTCGATTCTATCAATATTTTAGAGGATTACGCAAGCTTGGTCTGGGGTAGGTCTGGGATTTGCCCTCGTCAGGGTCATATTTTCGCATTTTTCTCATACTTGTTGAACAGATCCTGGGTTTTTTCTGGTTTGGATCACGTAGTAATGGGGTAACACACTGAAACATTCAATTAAACCTGGTCTTGATAAATATTTTAGAGGATGGCTCATGTTAGGTCTGGGTTAGGTCTAGGATTTGCCCTCATCAGGCTCATACTTTCGCATATTTCTCATACTTGATGGCCGGATTCTGAGCTCATTCTGGTTTGGATCCCGTAGTAATGTGGTACCACACTGAAACAGTAAACTAAACCTCGATTCGATCAATATTTTACAGGATAGCGCAAGCTAGGTCTGGGGTAGGTCTGGGATTTACCCTCATCAGGGTCATATTTTCGCATTTTTCACATACTTGTTGAACAGAACCATGGCTTTTTCTGGTTTGGATCACGTTGTAATGTGGTACCACACTGAAACAGTCCATTAAACCTGGTTTCGATCAATATTTTAGAGGATAACGCATGTTATGTCTTGGTTAGGCCTGGGATTTGCCCTAATCAGGCTCATAATTTCGCATATTTCTCATACTTCATGGCTTGATCCTGGGCTTTTTCTGGATTGCATCACCTAGTAATGTGGTACCACACTGAAACAGTAAACTAAACCTCGATTCGATCAATATTTTAGAGGATAACGCAAGCAAGGTCGGGGGTAGGTCTGGGATTTACCCTCATCAGGGTCATATTTTCGCATTTTTCACATACTTGTTGAACATATCCCTGGCTTTTTCTGGTTTGGATCGCGTTGTAATGTGGTACCACACTGAAACAGTTCATTAAACCTGGTTTCGATCAATATTTTAGAGGATAACGCATGTTATGTCTAGGTTAGGTTGTAATGTGGTACCACACTGCAACAGTTCATTAAACCTGGTTTCGATCAATATTTTAGAGGATAACGCATGTTATGTCTTGGTTAGGCCTGGGATTTGCCCTAATCAGGCTCATAATTTCGCATATTTCTCATACTTCATGGCTTGATCCTGGGCTTTTTCTGGATTGCATCACCTAGTAATGTGGTACCACACTGAAACAGTAAACTAAACCTCGATTCGATCAATATTTTAGAGGATAACGCAAGCAAGGTCGGGGGTAGGTCTGGGATTTGCCCTCATCAGGGTCATATTTTCGCATTTTTCACATACTTGTTGAACATATCCCTGGCTTTTTCTGGTTTGGATCCCGTAGTAATGTGGTACCACTCTGAAACAGTCAGTTAAACCTGGTTTCGATCAATATTTTTGAGGGTAACGCATGTTAGGTCTGGGTTAGGCCTGAGATTTTCCTTATCAGACACATACTTTCGCATTCTTCACATACTTGTTGAACGGATCCTGGGTTTTTTCTGGTTTGAAACACGTAGTAATGTGGTACCACACTGAAACAGACCATTAAAACTGGTTTCGATCAATATTTTAGAGAATAACTCATGTTAGGTCTAGGTTAGGTCTGGGATTTGCTCTCATCAGGCTCGTACTTTTGCATATTTCTCATACTTGATGGCCAGATTCTGGGCTTTTTCTGGTTTGGATCCCGTAGTAATGTGGTACCACTCTGGAACAGTCAGTTAAACCTGGTTTCGATCAATATTTTTGAGGGTAACGCATGTTAGGTCTAGGTTAGGCCTGAGATTTTCCTTATCAGACACATACTTTCGCATTCTTCACATACTTGTTGAACGGATCCTGGGTTTCTTCTGGTTTGGATCACGTAGTAATGTGGTACCACACTGAAACAGACCATTAAAACTGGTTTCGATCAATATTTTAGAGAATAACTTATGTTAGGTCTAGGTTAGGTCTAGGATTTGCTCTCATCAGGCTCGTACTTTCGCATATTTCTCATACTTGATGGCCAGATTCTGGGCTTTTTCTGGTTTGGATCCTGTAGTAATGTGGTACCACTCTGAAACAGTCAGTTAAACCTGGTTTCGATCAATATTTTTGAGGGTAACGCATGTTAGGTCTAGGTTAGGCCTGGGATTTGCCCTAATCAGGCTCACAATATCGCATATTTCTCATACTTCAAGGCTTGATCCTGGGCTTTTTCTGGATTGGATCACGTAGTAATGTGGTACCACACTGAAATAGTAAACTAAACCTCGATTCGATCAATATTTTAGAGGATAACGCAAGCTTGGTCTGGGGTAGGTCTGGGATTTGCCCTCATCTGGGTCATATTATCGTGTTCTTCACATACTTGTTAAACAGATCCTGGGTATTTTTCTGGTTTGGATCAGGTAGTAATGTGGTACCACACTGAAACAGTCCATTAAACCTGGTTTCGATCAACATTGTAGAGAATAACTCATGTTAGGTCTAGGTCAGGTCTGGGATTTGCTCTCATCAGGCTCGTACTTTCGAATATTTCTCATAGTTGATGGCCAGATTCTGGGCTTTTTCTGGTTTGGATCAGGTGGTAATGTGCTACCACATTGAAGCAGTCGATTAAACCTGGTTTCGATCAATATTTTTGAGGATAACGCATGGTAGGTCTAGGTTAGGCCTGGGATTTTCCTTCATCAGACTCATACCTTCGCATTCTTCACATACTTGTTGCACGGATCCTGGGTTTTTTCTGGTTTGGATCTCGTAGTAATGTGGTACCACACTGGAACAGTCCATTAAACCTGGCTTCGATCCATATTTTAGAGAATAACGCATGTTAGGTCTTGGTTAGGTCAGGGATTTGCTCTCATCAGGCTCGTACTCTCGCATTCTTCACATACTCGTTGTACAGATCCTGGGTTTCTTTCTGGTTTGGATCAAGTAGTAATGTGGTACCACACTGAAACATTCAATTAAACCTGGTCTTGATAAACATATTAGAGGACAACGGATGTTAGGTCTATGTTAGGCCTGGGATTTTCCCTCATCAGACTCATACTTTCGCATTCCTCACATACTCGTTGAACGGATCCTGGGTTTTTTCTGGTTTGGATCACGTTGTAATGTGGTACCACACTGAAACAGTCCATTTAACCTGGTTTTGATCAATATTTTAGAGGATAACACATGTTAGGTCTGGGATAGGTCTGGCATTTGCCCTCATCAGGCTCATAGTTTCGCGTTTTTCACATACTTGTTGAACAGATCCTGGGTTTTCTCAGGTTTGGATCGCGTAGTAATCTGGTACCCCACTGAAACAGTCCCTTAAACCTGGTTTTGATCAATATTTTAGAGAATAACGCATGTTAGGTCTTGGTTAGGTCTGGGATTTGCTCTCATCAGGGTCATACTTTCGCGTTTTTCACATTCTTGTTGAACAGATCCCTGGCTTATTCTGGTTTGGCTCACGTACTAATGTGGTACCACACTGAAACAGTACATTAAACCTGGTTTCGAACAATATTTTAGAGGATAACGCATGTTAGGTGTGGGATAGGTCAGGGATTTGCCCTCATCAGGCTCATAGTTTCGCGTTTTTCACATACTTGTTGAACAGATCCTGGGTTTTTTCTGGTTTGGATCACGTAGTAATGTGGTACCACACTGAAACAGTCCATTAAACCTGGTTTCGATCAATATTTAAGAGAATAACGCATGTTAGGGCTTGGTTAGGTCTGGGATTTGCTCTCATCAGGGTCATACTTTCGCGTTTTTCACATTCTTGTTGAACAGATCCCTGGCTTATTCTGGTTTGGCTCACGTACTAATGTGGTACCACACTGAAACAGTACATTAAACCTGGTTTCGAACAATATTTTAGAGGATAACGCATGTTAGGTGTGGGATAGGTCAGGGATTTGCCCTCATCAGGCTCATAGTTTCGCGTTTTTCACATACTTGTTGAACAGATCCTGGGTTTTTTCTGGTTTGAATCACGTAGTAATGTGGTACCACACTGGCAAAGTCCATTAAACCTGGTTTCGATGAATATTTTAGAGGATAACGCAAGTTAGGTCTGGGGTAGTTCTGGGATTTGCCCTCATCAGGGTCATATTTTCGCATTTTTCACATACTTGTTGAACAGATCCTGGGTTTCTTCTGGTTTGGATCACGTAGTAATGTGGTACCACACTGTAACAGTCGATTAAACCTTGTTTCGATCAATATTTTTGAGGATAACTCATGTTCGGTCTAGGTTAGGTCTGGGATTTTCCCACAACAGACACATTCTATCGCATTCTTCACATACTTGTTGAACGGATCCTGGGTTTTTTCTGGTTTGAAACACGTAGTAATGTGGTACCACACTGAAACAGTCCATTAAAACTGGTTTCGATGAATATTTTAGAGAATAACTCATGTTAGGTCTAGGTTAGGTCTGGGATTTGCTCTCATCAGGCTCGTACTATCGCATATTTCTCATACTTGATGGCCAGATTCTGGGCTTTTTCTGGTTTGGATCCCGTAGTAATGTGGTACCACTCTGAAACAGTCAGTTAAACCTGGTTTCGATCAATATTTTTGAGGGTATCGCATGTTAGGTCTAGGTTAGGCCTGCGATTTTCCTTATCAGTCACATACTTTCGCATTCCTCACATACCTGTTGAACGGACCCTGGGTTTCTTCTGGTTTGGATCACTTAGTAATGTGGTACCACACTGAAACAATCCATTAAACCTGGTTTCGATCAATATTTTAGAGGATAACGCATGTTATGTCCAGGTTGGACCTGGGATTTGCCTCATCAGGGTCATATTTTCGCGTTCTTCACATACTTGTTAAACAGATCCTGGGTATTTTTCTGGTGTGGATCAGGTAGTAATATGGTACCACACTGAAACAATGAATTAAACCTGGTCTGGATAAATATTTTAGAGGATAGCGCATGTTAGGTCTGGGTTAGGTCTAGGATTTGCTCTAATCAGGCTCATAATTTCGCATATTTCTCATACTTCATGGCTAAATCCTGGGCTATTTCTGGTCTGGATCACGTAGTAATGTGGTACCACACTGGAACAGTACATTAAACCTGGTTTCGATCCATATTTTAGAGAATCACGCATGTTAGGTCTTGGTTAGGTCAGGGATTTGCTCTCATCAGGCTCGTACTTTCGCATTTTTCTCATACTTGTTGAACAGATCCTGGGTTTTTCTGGTTTGGATCACGTAGAAAATGTGGTACCACACTGAAACTGTCCATTTAACCTGGTTTCGATCAATATTTCAGAGGATCACACATGTTAGGTCTGGGATAGGTCTAGGATTTGCCCTCATCAGGCTCATAGTTTCGTGATTTTCACATACTTGTTGAACAGATCCTGGGTTTTTCTGGTTTGGATCACGTAGTAATGGGGTAACACACTGAAACATTCAATTAAACCTGGTCTTGATAAATATTTTAGAGGATGGCTCATGTTAGGTCTGGGTTAGGTCTAGGATTTGCCCTCATCAGGCTCATACTTTCGCATATTTCTCATACTTGATGGCCGGATTCTGGGCTCATTCTGGTTTGGATCCCGTAGTAATGTGGTACCACACTGAAACAGTAAACTAAACCTCGATTCGATCAATATTTTACAGGATAGCGCAAGCTAGGTCTGGGGTAGGTCTGGGATTTGCCCTCATCAGGGTCATATTTTCGCATTTTTCACATACTTGTTGAACAGATCCATGGCTTTTTCTGGTTTGGATCACGTTGTAATGTGGTACCACACTGCAACAGTCCATTAAACCTGGTTTCGATCAATATTTTAGAGGATAACGCATGTTATGTCTTGGTTAGGCCTGGGATTTGCCCTAATCAGGCTCATAATTTCGCATATTTCTCATACTTCATGGCTTGATCCTGGGCTTTTTCTGGATTGCATCACCTAGTAATGTGGTACCACACTGAAACAGTAAACTAAACCTCGATTCGATCAATATTTTAGAGGATAACGCAAGCAAGGTCGGGGGTAGGTCTGGGATTTGCCCTCATCAGGGTCATATTTTCGCATTTTTCACATACTTGTTGAACATATCCCTGGCTTTTTCTGGTTTGGATCCCGTAGTAATGTGGTACCACTCGGAAACAGTCAGTTAAACCTGGTTTCGATCAATATCTTTGAGGGTAACGCATGTTAGGTCTAGGTTAGGCCTGAGATTTTCCTTATCAGACACATACTTTCGCATTCTTCACATACTTGTTGAACGGATCCTGGGTTTTTTCTGGTTTCAATCACGTAGTAATGTGGTACCACACTGAAACACACGATTAAACCTGGTTTCGGTCAATATTTTAGAGAATAACTCATGTTAGGTCTAGGTAAGGTCTGGGATTTTCCCACAACAGACACATACTATCGCATTCTTCACATACTTGTTGAACGGATCCTGGGTTTTTTCTGGTTTGAAACACGTAGTAATGTGGTACCACACTGAAACAGACCATTAAAACTGGTTTCGATCAATATTTTAGAGAATAACTCATGTTAGGTCTAGGTTAGGTCTGGGATTTGCTCTCATCAGGCTCGTACTTTCGCATATTTCTCATACTTGATGGCCAGATTCTGGGCTTTTTCTGGTTTGGATCCCGTAGTAATGTGGTACCACTCTGAAACAGTCAGTTAAACCTGGTTTCGATCAATATTTTTGAGGGTAACGCATGTTAGGTCTAGGTTAGGCCTGAGATTTTCCTTATCACACACATACTTTCGCATTCTTCGCTTACTTGCTGAACGGATCCTGGGTTTCTTCTGGTTTGGATCACGTACTAATGTGGTACCACACTGAAACAGTCCATTAAACCTGGTTTCGATCAATATTTTAGCGGATAACGCATGTTATGTCTAGGTTAGGCCTGGGATTTGCCCTAATCAGGCTCATAATTTCGCATATTTCTCATACTTCAAGGCTTGATCCTGGGCTTTTTCTGGATTGGATCACGTAGTAATGTGGTACCACACTGAAATAGTAAACTAAACCTCGATTCGATCAATATTTTAGAGGATAACGCAAGCTTGGTCTGGGGTAGGTCTGGGATTTGCCCTCATCAGGGTCATATTTTCGCATTTTTCACATACTTGTTGAACAGATCCCTGGCTTTTTCTGGTTTGGATCACGTTGTAATGTGGTACCACACTGAAACAGTTCATTAAACCTGGTTTCGATCAATATTTTAGTAGATAACGCATGTTATGTCTGGGATAGGTCTGGGATTTGCCCACGTCAGGCTCATACTTTCGCATACTTCACATACTTGTTGTACAGATCCTGCGTTTTTTTCTGGTTTGAATCACGTAGTAATGTGGTACCACACTGAAACAGTCCATTAAACCTGGTTTCGATCAATATTTTAGCGGATAACGCATGTTATGTCTAGGTTAGGCCTGGGATTTGCCCTAATCAGGCTCACAATTTCGCATATTTCTCATACTTCAAGGCTTGATCCTGGGCTTTTTCTGGATTGGATCACGTAGTAATGTGGTACCACACTGAAACAGTAGACTAAACCTCGATTCGATCAATATTTTAGAGGATAACGCAAGCTTGGTCTGGGGTAGGTCTGGGATTTGCCCTCATCTGGGTCATATTTTCGCGTTCTTCACATACTTGTTAAACAGATCCTGGGTATTTTTCTGGTTTGGATCAGGTAGTAATGTGGTACCACACTGAAACAGTCCATTAAACCTGGTTTCGATCAATATTGTAGAGAATAACGCATGTTAGGTCTTGGTTAGGTCAGGGATTTGCTCTCATCAGGCTCGTACTCTCGCATTCTTCACATGCTCGTTGTACAGATCCTGGGTTTCTTTCTGGTTTGGATCAAGTAGTAATGTGGTACCACACTGAAACATTCAATTAAACCTGGTCTTGATAAATATATTAGAGGATAACGGATGTTAGGTCTATGTTAGGCCTGGGATTTTCCCTCATCAGACTGATACTTTCGCATTCCTCACATACTTGTTGAACGGATCCTGGGTTTTTTCTGGTTTGGATCACGTTGTAATGTGGTACCACACTGAAACAGTCCATTTAACCTGGTTCCGATCAATATTTTAGAGGATAACACATGTTAGGTCTGGGATAGGTCTGGCATTTGCCCTCATCAGGCTCATACTTTCGCGTTTTTCACATACTTGTTGAACAGATCCTGGGTTTTTTCAGGTTTGGATCGCGTAGTAATCTGGTACCCCACTGAAACAGTCCCTTAAACCTGGTTTTGATCAATATTTTAGAGAATAACGCATGTTAGGTCTTGGTTAGGTCTGGGATTTGCTCTCATCAGGGTCATACTTTCGCGTTTTTCACATTCTTGTTGAACAGATCCCTGGCTTATTCTGGTTTGGCTCACGTACTAATGTGGTACCACACTGAAACAGTACATTAAACCTGGTTTCGAACAATATTTTAGAGGATAACGCATGTTAGGTGTGGGATAGGTCAGGGATTTGCCCTCATCAGGCTCATAGTTTCGCGTTTTTCACATACTTGTTGAACAGATCCTGGGTTTTTTCTGGTTTGGATCACGTAGTAATGTGGTACCACACTGAAACAGTCCATTAAACCTGGTTTCGATCAATATTTAAGAGAATAACGCATGTTAGGTCTTGGTTAGGTCTGGGATTTGCTCTCATCAGGGTCATACTTTCGCGTTTTTCACATTCTTGTTGAACAGATCCCTGGCTTATTCTGGTTTGGATCACGTAGTAATGTGGTACCACACTGGAACAGACGATTAAACCTGGTTTCGATCAATATTTTTGAGGGTAAAGCATGTTAGGTCAAGGTTAGGACTGGGATTTTCCCTCAACAGACACATACTATCGCATTCTTCACATACTTGTTGAACGGATCCTGGGTTTTTTCTGGTTTGAATCACGTAGTAATGTGGTACCACACTGGCAAAGTCCATTAAACCTGGTTTCGATGAATATTTTAGAGGATAACGCAAGTTAGGTCTGGGGTAGTTCTGGGATTTGCCCTCATCAGGGTCATATTTTCGCATTTTTCACATACTTGTTGAACAGATCCTGGGTTTCTTCTGGTTTGGATCACGTAGTAATGTGGTACCACACTGTAACAGTCGATTAAACCTAGTTTCGATCAATATTTTTGAGGATAACGCATGGTAGGTCTAGGTTAGGCCTGGGATTTTCCTTCATCAGACTCATACTTTCGCATTCTTCACATACTTGTTGAACAGATCCAAGGCTTTTTTTGGTTTGGATCACGTTGTAATGTGGTACCACACTGAAACAGTCCATTAAACCTGGTTTCGATCAATATTTTAGAGGATAACGCATGTTATGTCTAGGTTAGGTTGTAATGTGGTACCGCACTGCAACAGTTCATTAAACCTGGTTTCGATCAATATTTTAGAGGATAACGCATGTTATGTCTGGGATTGGTCTGGGATTTGCCCACGTCCGGCTCATACTTTCGCATTCTTCACATACTTGTTGTACAGATCCTGGGTTTTTTTCTGGTTTGAATCACGTAGTAATGTGGTACCACACTGAAACACACGATTAAACCTGGTTTCGATCAATATTTTAGAGAATAACTCATGTTCGGTCTAGGTTAGGTCTGGGATTTTTCCACAACAGACACATTCTATCGCATTCTTCACATACTTGTTGAACGGATCCTGGGTTTTTTCTGGTTTGAAACACGTAGTAATGTGGTACCACACTGAAACAGTCCATTAAAACTGGTTTCGATGAATATTTTAGAGAATAACTCATGTTAGGTCTAGGTTAGGTCTGGGATTTGCTCTCATCAGGCTCGTACTATCGCATATTTCTCATACTTGATGGCCAGATTCTGGGCTTTTTCTGGTTTGGATCCCGTAGTAATGTGGTACCACTCTGAAACAGTCAGTTAAACCTGGTTTCGATCAATATTTTTGAGGGTATCGCATGTTAGGTCTAGGTTAGGCGTGCGATTTTCCTTATCAGACACATACTTTCGCATTCTTCACATACTTGTTGAACGGATCCTGGGTTTTTTCTGATTTGAATCACGTAGTAATGTGGTACCACACTGAAACACACGATCAGACCTGGTTTCGATCAATATTTTAGAGAATAACTCATGTTAGGTCTAGGTTAGGCCTGAGATTTTCCTTATCAGACACATACTTTCGCATTCCTCACATACCTGTTGAACGGATCCTGGGTTTCTTCTGGTTTGGATCACTTAGTAATGTGGTACCACACTGAAACAATCCATTAAACCTGGTTTCGATCAATATTTTAGCGGATAACGCATGTTATGTCTAGGTTAGGCCTGGGATTTGCCCTAATCAGGCTCATAATTTCGCATATTTCTCAAACTTCAAGGCTTGATCCTCGGCTTTTTCTGGTTTGGATCACGTAGTAATGTGGTACCACACTGAAACTGTCAATTAAACCTCGATTCTATCAATATTTTAGAGGATAACGCAAGCTTGGTCTGGGGTAGGTCTGGGATTTGCCCTCATCAGGGTCATATTTTCGCATTTTTCCCATACTTGTTGAACAGATCCCTGGCTTTTTCTGGTTTGGATCACGTTGTAATGTGGTACCACAATGAAACTGTCAATTAAACCTGGTTTCGACCAATATTTTAGAGGATAACGCATGTTATGTCCAGGTTGGACCTGGGATTTGCCCTCATCAGGGTCATATTTTCGCGTTCTTCACATACTTGTTAAACAGATCCTGGGTATTTTTCTGGTGTGGATCAGGTAGTAATGTGGTACCACACTGAAACAATGAATTAAACCTGGTCTGGATAAATATTTTAGAGGACAGCGCATGTTAGGTCTGGGTTAGGTCTAGGATTTGCTCTAATCAGGCTCATAATTTCGCATATTTCTCATACTTCATGGCTAAATCCTGGGCTTTTTCTGGTCTGGATCACGTAGTAATGTGGTACCACACTGGAACAGTACATTAAACCTGGTTTCGATCCATATTTTAGAGAATCACGCATGTTAGGTCTTGGTTAGGTCAGGGATTTGCTCTCATCAGGCTCGTACTTTCGCATTTTTCTCATACTTGTTGAACAGATCCTGGGTTTTTCTGGTTTGGATCACGTAGAAAATGTGGTACCACACTGAAACTGTCCATTTAACCTGGTTTCGATCAATATTTTAGAGGATCACACGTGTTAGGTCTGGGATAGGTCTAGGATTTGCCCTCATCAGGCTCATAGTTTCGTGATTTTCACATACTTGTTGAACAGATCCTGGGTTTTTTCTGGTTTGGATCACGTAGTAATGGGGTAACACACTGAAACATTCAATTAAACCTGGTCTTGATAAATATTTTAGAGAATAGCTCATGTTAGGTCTGGGTTAGGTCTAGGATTTGCCCTCATCAGGCTCATACTTTCGCATATTTCTCATACTTGATGGCCGGATTCTGGGCTCATTCTGGTTTGGATCCCGTAGTAATGTGGTACCACACTGAAACAGTAAACTAAACCTCGATTCGATCAATATTTTACAGGATAGCGCAAGCTAGGTCTGGGGTAGGTCTGGGATTTGCCCTCATCAGGGTCATATTTTCGCATTTTTCACATACTTGTTGAACAGATCCATGGCTTTTTCTGGTTTGGATCACGTTGTAATGTGGTACCACACTGAAACAGTCCATTAAACCTGGTTTCGATCAATATTTTGGAGGATAAAACATGTTAGGTCTAGGTTAGGCCTGGGATTTTCCCTCAACAGACACATACTATCGCATTCTTCACATACTTGTTGAACGGATCCTGGGTTTTTTCTGGTTTGAATCACGTAGTAATGTGGTACCACACCGGCAAAGTCCATTAATCCTGGTTTCTGGTCTGGGGTAGTTCTGGGATTTGCCCTCATCAGGATCATATTTTCGCATTTTTCACATACTTGTTGAACAGATCCTGGGTTTCTTCTGGTTTGGATCACGTAGTAATGTGGTACCACACTGTAACAGTCGATTAAACCTTGTTTCGATCAATATTTTTGAGGATAGCGCATGGTAGGTCTAGGTTAGGCCTGGGATTTTCCTTCATCAGACTCATACTTTCGCATTCTTCACATACTTGTTGAACGGATCCCGGGTTTTTTTCTGGTTTGGATCACGTAGTAATGTGGTACCACACTGAAACAATCACTTAAACCTCGCCTGGATAAATATTTTAGAGGATAGCGCATGTTAGGTCTGGGTTAGGTCTAGGATTTGCTATAATCAGGCTCATAATTTCGCATATTTCTCATACTTCATGGCTAAATCCTGGGCTTTTTCTGGTCTGGATCACGTAGTAATGTGGTACCACACTGGAACAGTCCATTAAACCTGGTTTCGATCCATATTTTAGAGAATCACGCATGTTAGGTCTTGGTTAGGTCAGGGATTTGCTCTCATCAGGCTCGTACTTTCGCATTTTTCTCATACTTGTTGAACAGATCCTGGGTTTTTCTGGATTGGATCACGTAGAAAATGTGGTACCACACTGAAACTGTCCATTTAACCTGGTTTCGATCTATATTTTAGAGGATCACACATGTTAGGTCTGGGATAGGTCTAGGATTTGCCCACATCAGGCTCATAGTTTCGTGATTTTCAGATACTTGTTGAACAGATCCTGGGTTTTTTCTGGTTTGGATCACGTAGTAATGGGGTACCCCAATGAAACAGTCCATTAAACCTGGTTTTGACCAATATCTTAGAGGATAACGCATGTTATGTCTAGGTTAGGCCTGGGACTTGCCCTCATCAGGTTCATATTTTCGCATTCTTCACATACTTGTTGAACGGATCCTGGGTTTTTTCTGCTTTGGATCACGTAGTCATGTGGTAACACACTGAAACATTCAATTAAACCTGGTCTTGATAAATATTTTAGAGGATAACTCATGTTAGGTCTGGGTTAGGTCTAGGATTTGCCCTCATCAGGCTCGTACTTTCGCATATTTCTCATACTTGATGGCCAGATTCTGGGCTTTTTCTGGTTTGGATCCCGTAGTAATGTGGTACCACTCTGAAACAGTCAGTTAAACCTGGTTTCGATCAATATTTTTTGAGGGTAACGCATGTTAGGTCTAGGTTAGGCCTGAGATTTTCCTTATCACACACATACTTTCGCATTCTTCACATACTTGTTGAACGGATCCTGGGTTTCTTCTGGTTTGGATCACGTAGTAATGTGGTACCACACTGAAACAGTCCATTAAACCTGGTTTCGATCAATATTTTAGCGGATAACTCATGTTATGTCTAGGTTAGGCCTGGGATTTGCCCTAATCAGGCTCATAATTTCGCATATTTCTCATACTTCAAGGCTTGATCCTGGGCTTTTTCTGGATTGGATCACGTAGTAATGTGGTACCACACTGAAACAGTAAACTAAACCTCGATTCGATCAATATTTTAGAGGATAACGCAAGCTTGGTCTGGGGTAGGTCTGGGATTTGCCCTCATCAGGGTCATATTTTCGCATTTTTCACATACTTGTTGAACAGATCCCTGGCTTTTTCTGGTTTGGGTCACGTTGTAATGTGGTACCACACTGAAACAGTTCACTAAACCTGGTTTCGATCAATATTTTAGAAGATAACGCATGTTATGTCTGGGATAGGTCTGGGATTTGCCCACGTCAGGCTCATACTTTCGCATACTTCACATACTTGTTATACAGATCCTGCGTTTTTTTCTGGTTTGAATCACGTAGTAATGTGGTACCACACTGAAACAGTCCATTAAACCTGGTTTCGATCAATATTTTAGCGGATAACGCATGTTATGTCTAGGTTAGGCCTGGGATTTGCCCTAAACAGGCTCATAATTTCGCATGTTTCTCAAACTTCAAGGCTTGATCCTGGGCTTTTTCTGGATTGGATCACGTAGTAATGTGGTACCACACTGAAACAGTAAACTAAACCTCGATTCGATCAATATTTTAGAGGATAACGCAACCTTGGTCTGGGGTAGGTCTGGGATTTGCCCTCATCAGGGTCATATTTTCGCATTTTTCACATACTTGTTGAACAGATCCCTGGCTTTTTCTGGTTTGGATCACGTTGTAATGTGGTACCACACTGAAACAGTTCATTAAACCTGGTTTCGATCAATATTTTAGAGAATCACGCATGTTAGGTCTTGGTTATGTCAGGGATTTGCTCTCATCAGGGTCATACTTTCGCGTTTTTCACATTCTTGTTGAACAGATCCCTGGCTTATTCTGGTTTGGCTCACGTACTAATGTGGTACCACACTGAAACAGTCCATTAAACCTGGTTTTGATCAATATTTTAGAGGATAGCGCATGTTAGGTCTTGGTTAGGCCTGGGATTTGCCCTAATCAGGCTCATAATTTCGCGTATTTCTCATACTTCATGGCTTGATCCTGGGCTTTTTCTGGAATGCATCACCTAGTAATGTGGTACCACACTGAAACAGTAAACTAAACCTCGATTCGATCAATATTTTACAGGATAACGCAAGCTAGGTCTGGGGTAGGTCTGGGATTTGCCCTCAGCAGGGTCATATTTTCGCATTTTTCACATACTTGTTGAACAGATCCCTGGCTTTTTTCTGGTTTGAAACACGTAGTAATGTGGTACCACACTGAAACAGTCCATTAAAACTGGTTCCGATCAATATTTTAGAGAATAACTCATGTTAGGTCTAGGTTAGGTCTGGGATTTGCTCTCATCAGGCTCGTACTTTCGCATATTTCTCATACTTGATGGCCAGATTCTGGGCTTTTTCTGGTTTGGATCCCGTAGTAATGTGGTATCACTCTGAAACAATCAGTTAAACCTGGTTTCGATCAATATTTTTGAGGGTAACGCATGTTAGGTCTAGGTTAGGCCTGCGATTTTCCTTATCAGACACATACTTTCGCATTCTTCACATACTTGTTGAACGGATCCTGGGTTTTTTCTGGTTTGAATCACGTAGTAATGTGGTACCACACTGAAACACACGATTAGACCTGGTTTCGATCAATATTTTAGAGAATAACTCATGTTAGGTCTAGGTTAGGTCTGGGATTTTCCCACAACAGACACATACTATCGCATTCTTCACATACTTGTTGAACGGATCCTGGGTTTTTTCTGGTTTGAAACACGTAGTAATGTGGTACCACACTGAAACAGTCCATTAAAACTGGTTTCGATCAATATTTTAGAGAATAACTCATGTTAGGTCTAGGTTAGGTCTGGGATTTGCTCTCATCAGGCTCGTACTTTCGCATATTTCTCATACTTGATGGCCGGATTCTGGGCTGTTTCTGGTTTGGATCCCGTAGTAATGTGGTACCACACTGAAACAGTAAACTAAACCTCGATTCGATCAATATTTTAGAGGATAACGCAAGCTAGGTCTGGGGTAGGTCAGGGATTTGCCCTCATCAGGGTCATATTTTCGCATTTTTCACATACTTGTTAAACAGATCCATGGCTTTTTTTGGTTTGGATCACGTTGTAATGTGGTACCACACTGAAACAGTCCATTAAACCTGGTTTCGATCAATATTTTAGAGGATAACGCATGTTATGTCTAGGTTAGGTTGTAATGTGGTTCCGCACTGCAACAGTTCATTAAACCTGGTTTCGATCAATATTTTAGAGGATAACGCATGTTATGTCTGGGATAGGTCTGGGATTTGCCCACGTCCGGCTCATACTTTCGCATTCTTCACATACTTGTTGTACAGATCCTGCGTTTTTTTCTGGTTCGAATCACGTAGTAATGTGGTACCACACTGAAACACACGATTAAACCTGGTTTCGATCAATATTTTAGAGAATAACTCATGTTCGGTCTAGGTTAGGTCTGGGATTTTCCCACAACAGACACATTCTATCGCATTCTTCACATACTTGTTGAACGGATCCTGGGTTTTTTCTGGTTTGAATCACGTAGTAATGTGGTACCACAATGAAACACACGATTAGACCTGGTTTCGATCAATATTTTAGAGAAAAACTCATGTTAGGTCTAGGTTAGGTCTGGGATTTTCCCGCAACAGACACATACTATCGCATTCTTCACATACTTGTTGAACGGATCCTGGGTTTTTTCTGGTTTGAAACACGTAGTAATGTGGTACCACACTGAAACAGTCCATTAAAACTGGTTTCGATCAATATTTTAGAGAATAACTCATGTTAGGTCTAGGTTAGGTCTGGGATTTGCTCTCATCAGACTCGTACTTTCGCATATTTCTCATACTTGATGGCCAGATTCTGGGCTTTTTCTGGTTTGGATCCCGTAGTAATGTGGTACCACTCTGAAACAGTCAGTTAAACCTGGTTTCGATCAATATTTTTGAGGGTAACGCATGTTAGGTCTAGGCTAGGCCTGAGATTTTCCTTATCAGACACATACTCTCGCATTCTTCACATACTTGTTGAACGGATCCTGGGTTTCTTCTGGTTTGGATCACTTAGTAATGTGGTACCACACTGAAACAATCCATTAAACCTGGTTTCGATCAATATTTTAGCGGATAACGCATGTTATGTCTAGGTTAGGCCTGGGATTTGCCCTAATCAGGCTCATAATTTCGCATATTTCTCAAACTTCAAGGCTTGATCCTGGGCATTTTCTGGATTGGATCACGTAGTAATGTGGTACCACACTGAAACTTTCAATTAAACCTCGATTCGATCAATATTTTAGAGGATAACGCAAGCTTGGTCTGGGGTAGGTCTGGGATTTGCCCTCATCAGGGTCATATTTTCGCATATTTCTCATACTTGATGGCCGGATTCTGGGCTCATTCTGGTTTGGATCACGTAGAAAATGTGGTACCACACTGAAACTGTCCATTTAACCTGGTTTCGATCAATATTTTAGAGGATCACACATGTTAGGTCTGGGATAGGTCTAGGATTTGCCCTCATCAGGCTCATAGTTTCGTGATTTTCACATACTTGTTGAACAGATCCTGGGTTTTTTCTGGTTTGGATCACGTAGTAATGGGGTAACACACTGAAACATTCAATTAAACCTGGTCTTGATAAATATTTTAGAGGATAGCTCATGTTAGGTCTGGGTTAGGTCTAGGATTTGCCCTCATCAGGCTCATACTTTCGCATATTTCTCATACTTGATGGCCGGATTCTGGGCTCATTCTGGTTTGGATCCCGTAGTAATGTGGTACCACACTGAAACAGTAAACTAAATCTCGATTCGATCAATATTTTACAGGATAGCGCAAGCTAGGTCTGGGGTAGGTCTGGGATTTGCCCTCATCAGGGTCATATTTTCGCATTTTTCACATACTTGTTGAACAGATCCCTGGCTTTTTCTGGTTTGGATCACGTCGTAATGTGGTACCACAATGAAACTGTCAATTAAACCTGGTTTCGATCAATATTTTAGAGGATAACGCATGTTATGTCCAGGTTGGACCTGGGATTTGCCCTCATCAGGGCCATATTTTCGCGTTCTTCACATACTTGTTAAACAGATCCTGGGTATTTTTCTGGTGTGGATCAGGTAGTAATGTGGTACCACACTGAAACAATGAATTAAACCTGGTCTGGATAAATATTTTAGAGGATAGCGCATGTTAGGTCTGGGTTAGGTCTAGGATATGCTCTAATCAGGCTCATAATTTCGCATATTTCTCATACTTGATGGCCAGATTCTGGGCTTTTTCTGGTTTGGATCCCGTAGTAATGTGGTACCACTCTGAAACAGTCAGTTAAACCTGGTTTCGATCAATATTTTTGAGCGTAACGCATGTTATGTCCAGGTTGGACCTGGGATTTGCCCTCATCAGGGCCATATTTTCGCGTTCTTCACATACTTGTTAAACAGATCCTGGGTATTTTTCTGGTGTGGATCAGGTAGTAATGTGGTACCACACTGAAACAATGAATTAAACCTGGTCTGGATAAATATTTTAGAGGATAGCGCATGTTAGGTCTGGGTTAGGTCTAGGATATGCTCTAATCAGGCTCATAATTTCGCATATTTCTCATACTTCATGGCTAAATCCTGGGCTTTTTCTGGTCTGGATCCCGTAGTAATGTGGTACCACACTGAAACAGTAAACTAAACCTCGATTCGATCAATATTTTACAGGATAGCGCAAGCTAGGTCTGGGGTAGGTCTGGGATTTGCCCTCATCAGGGTCATATTTTCGCATTTTTCACATACTTGTTGAACAGATCCATGGCTTTTTCTGGTTTGGATCACGTTGTAATGTGGTACCACACTGAAACAGTCCATTAAACCTGGTTTCGATCAATATTTTAGAGGATAACGCATGTTAAGTCTTGGTTAGGCCTGGGATTTGCCCTAATCAGGCTCATAATTTCGCATATTTCTCATACTTCATGGCTTGATCCTGGGCTTTTTCTGGATTGCATCACCTAGTAATGTGGTACCACACTGAAACAGTAAACTAAACCTCGATTCGATCAATATTTTAGAGGATAACGCAAGCTAGGTCGGGGGTAGGTCTGGGATTTGCCCTCATCAGGGTCATATTTTCTCATTTTTCACATACTTGTTGAACATATCCCTGGCTTTTTCTGGTTTGGATCACGTTGTAATGTGGTACCACACTGAAACAGTTCATTAAACCTGGTTTCGATCAATATTTTAGAGGATAACGCATGTTATGTCTAGGTTAGGTTGTAATGTGGTACCACACTGCAACAGTTCATTAAACCTGGTTTCGATCAATATTTTAGAGGATAACGCATGTTATGTCTGGGATAGGTCTGGGATTTGCCCACGTCCGGCTCATACTTTCGCATTCTTCACATACTTGTTGTACAGATCCTGCGATTTTTTCTGGTTTGAATCACGTAGTAATGTGGTACCACTCTGAAACACACGATTAAACCTGGTTTCGATCAATATTTTAGAGAATAACTCATGTTAGGTCTAGGTTAGGTCTGGGATTTTCCCACAACAGACACATTCTATCGCATTCTTCACATACTTGTTGTACGGATCCTGGGTTTTTTCTGGTTTGAAACACGTAGTAATGTGGTACCACACTGAAACAGTCCACTAAAACTGGATTCGATCAATATTTTAGACAATAACTCATGTTAGGTCTAGGTTAGGTCTGGGATTTGCTCTCATCAGGCTCGTACTTTCGCATATTTCTCATACTTGATGGCCAGATTCTGGGCTTTTTCTGGTTTGGATCCCGTAGTAATGTGGTACCACTCTGAAACAGTCAGGTAAACCTGGTTTCGATCAATATTTTTGAGGGTAACGCATGTTAGGTCTAGGTTAGGCCTGGGATTTTCCTTATCAGACACATACTTTCGCATTCTTCACATACTTGTTGAACGGATCCTGGGTTTCTTCTGGTTTGGATCACGTAGTAATGTGGTACCACACTGAAACAGACCATTAAAACTGGTTTCGATCAATATTTTAGAGAATAACTCATGTTAGGTCTAGGTTAGGTCTGGGCTTTGCTCTCATCAGGCTCGTACTTTCGCATATTTCTCATACTTGATGGCCAGATTCTGGGCTGTTTCTGGTTTGGATCCCGTAGTAATGTGGTACCACTCTGAAACAGTCAGTTAAACCTGGTTTCGATCAATATTTTTGAGGGTAACGCATGTTAGGTCTAGGTTAGGCCTGAGATTTTCCTTATCACACACATACTTTCGCATTCTTCACATCCTTGTTGAACGGATCCTGGGTTTCTTCTGGTTTGGATCACGTAGTAATGTGGTACCACACTGAAACAGTCCATTAAACCTGGTTTCGATCAATATTTTAGCGGATAACGCATGTTATGTCCAGGTTAGGCCTGGGATTTGCTCTAATCAGGCTCATAATTTCGCATATTTCTCAAACTTCAAGGCTTGATCCTGGGCTTTTTCTGGATTGGACACGTAGTAATGTGGTACCACACTGAAACAGTAAACTAAACCTCGATTCGATCAATATTTTAGAGGATAACGCAAGCTTGGTCTGGGGTAGGTCTGGGATTTGCCCTCATCAGTGTCATATTTTCGCATTTTTCACATACTTGTTGAACAGATCCCTGGCTTTTTCTGGTTTGGATCACGTTGTAATGTGGTACCACACTGAAACAGTTCATTAAACCTGGTTTCGATCAATATTTTAGAGGATAACGCATGTTATGTCTGGGATAGGTCTGGGATTTGCCCACGTCCGGCTCCTACTTTCGCATTCTTCACATACTTGTTGTACAGATCCTGCGATTTTTTCTGGTTTGAATCACGTAGTAATGTGGTACCACTCTGAAACACACGATTAAACCTGGTTTCGATCAATATTTTAGAGAATAACTCATGTTAGGTCTAGGTTAGGTCTGGGATTTTCCCACAACAGACACATTCTATCGCATTCTTCACATACTTGTTGTACGGATCCTGGGTTTTTTCTGGTTTGGATCACGTAGTAATGTGGGACCACACTGAAACAATCAATTAAACCTGGTCTTGATAAATATTTTAGAGGATAACGCATGTTAGGTCTAGGTTAGGTCTGGGATTTGCTCTCATCAGGCTCATACTTTCGCATATTTCTCATACTTGATGGCCAGATTCTGGGCTTTTTCTGGTTTGGATCCCGTAGTAATGTGGTACCACTCTGAAACAGTCAGTTAAACCTGGTTTCGATCAATATTTTTGAGGGTAACGCATGTTAGGTCTAGGTTAGGCCTGAGATTTTCCTTGTCAGACACATACTTTCGCATTCTTCACATACTTGTTGAACAGATCCTGGGTTTTTTCTGGTTTGAATCACGTAGTAATGTGGTACCACACTGAAACACACGATTAAACCTCGTTTCGGTCAATATTTTAGAGAATAACTCATGTTAGGTCTAGGTTAGGTCTGGGATTTTCCCACAACAGACACATACTATCGCATTCTTCACATACTTGTTGAACGGATCCTGGGTTTTTTCTGGTTTGAAACACGTAGTAATGTGGTACCACACTGAAACAGTCCATTAAAGCTGGTTTCGATCAATATTTTAGAGAATAACTCATGTTAGGTCTAGGTTAGGTCTGGGATTTGCTCTCATCAGGCTCGTACTTTCGCATATTTCTCATACTTGATGGCCAGATTCTGGGCTTTTTCTGGTTTGGATCCCGTAGTAATGTGGTACCACTCTGAAACAGTCAGTTAAACCTGGTTTCGATCAATATTTTTGAGGGTAACGCATGTTAGGTCTAGGTTAGGCCTGCGATTTTCCTTATCAGACACATACTTGCGCATTTTTCACATACTTGTTGAACAGATCCCTGGCTTTTTCTGGTTTGGATCACGTTGTAATGTGGTACCACACTGAAACAGTTCATTAAACCTGGGTTCGATCAATATTTAGAGGATAACGCATGTTAGGTCTGGGTTAGGTCTAGGGTTTGCCCTCATCAGGCTCATACTTTCGCATATTTCTCATACTTGATGGCTAGAACCTGGGCTTTATCTGGATTGGATCACGTAGTAATGTGGTACCACACTGAAACAGTGCATTAAACCTGGTTTCGATCAATATTTTAGAGGATAACGCATGTTATGTCTTGGTTAGGCCTGGGGTTTGCCCTAATCAGGCTCATAATTTCGCATATTTCTCATACTTCATGGCTTGATCCTGGGCTTTTTCTGGATTGCATCACCTAGTAATGTGGTACCACACTGAAACAGTAAACTAAACCTCGAATCGATCAATATTTTAGAGGATAACGCAAGCTAGGTCGGGGGTAGGTCTGGGATTTGCCCTCATCAGGGTCATATTTTCGCATTTTTCACATACTTGTTGAACAGATCCCTGGCTTTTTCTGGTTTGGATCACGTTGTAATGTGGTACCACACTGGAACAGACGATTAAACCTGGTTTCGATCAATATTTTTGAGGGTAAAGCATGTTAGGTCTAGGTTAGGCCTGGGATTTTCCCTCAACAGACACATACTATCGCATTCTTCACATACTTGTTGAACGGATCCTGGGTTTTTTCTGGTTTGAATCACGTAGTAATGTGGTACCACACTGGCAAAGTCCATTAAACCTGGTTTCGATGAATATTTTAGAGGATAACGCAAGTTAGGTCTGGGGTAGTTCTGGGATTAGCCCTCATCAGGGTCATATTTTCGCATTTTTCACATACTTGTTGAACAGATCCTGGGTTTCTCCTGGTTTGGATCACGTAGTAATGTTGTACCACACTGTATCAGTCGATTAAACCTTGTTTCGATCAATATTTTTGAGGATAACGCATGGTAGGTCTAGGTTAGGCCTGGGATTTTCCTTCATCAGACTCATACTTTCGCATTCTTCACATACTTGTTGAACGGATTCCGGGTTTTTTTCTGGTTTGGATCACGTAGTAATGTGGTACCACACTGAAACAATCACTTAAACCTGGTCTGGATAAATATTTTAGATGATAGCGCATGTTAGGTCTGGGTTAGGTCTAGGATTTGCTCTAATCAGGCTCATAATTTCGCATATTTATCAATCTTCAAGGCTTGATCCTGGGCTTTTTCTGGATTGGATCACGTAGTAATGTGGTACCACACTGAAACAGTAAACTAAACCTCGATTCGATCAATATTTTAGAGGATAACGCAACCTTGGTCTGGGGTAGGTCTGGGATTTGCCCTCATCAGTGTCATATTTTCGCATTTTTCACATACTTGTTGAACAGATCCCTGGCTTTTTCTGGTTTGGATCACGTTGTAATGTGGTACCACACTGAAACAGTTCATTAAACCTGGTTTCGATCAATATTTTAGAGGATAACGCATGTTATGTCTGGGATAGGTCTGGGATTTGCCCACGTCCGGCTCCTACTTTCACATTCTTCACACACTTGTTGTAAAGATCCTGCGATTTTTTCTGGTTTGAATCACGTAGTAATGTGGTACCACTCTGAAACACACGATTAAACCTGGTTTCGATCAATATTTTAGAGAATAACTCATGTTAGGTCTAGGTTAGGTCTGGGATTTTCCCACAACAGACACATTCTATCGCATTCTTCACATACTTGTTGTACGGATCCTGGGTTTTTTCAGGTTTGAGACACGTAGTAATGTGGTACCACACTGAAACAGTCCATTAAAACTGGATTCGATCAATATTTTAGACAATAACTCATTTTAGGTCTAGGTTAGGTCTGGGATTTGCTCTCATCAGGCTCATAATTTCGCATATTTCTCATACTTCATGGCTTGATCCTGGGCTTTTTCTGGATTGCATCACCTTGTAATGTGGTACCACACTGAAACAGTAAACTAAACCTCGATTCGATCAATATTTTAGAGGATAACGCAAGCTAGGTCGGGGGTAGGTCTGGGATTTGCCCTCATCAGGGTCATATTTTCGCATTTTTCACATACTTGTTGAACATATCCCTGGCTTTTTCTGGTTTGGATCACGTTGTAATGTGGTACCACACTGAAACAGTTCATTAAACCTGGTTTCGATCAATATTTTAGAGGATAACGCATGTTATGTCTATGTTAGGTTGTAATGTGGTACCACACTGCAACAGTTTATTAAACCTGGTTTCGATCAATATTTTAGAGAATAACTCATGTTAGGTCTAGGTTAGGTCTGGGATTTGCTCTCGTCAGGCTCGTACTTTCGCATATTTCTCATACTTGATGGCCAGATTCTGGGCTATTTCTGGTTTGGATCCCGTAGTAATGTGGTACCACTATGAAACAGTCAGTTAAACCTGGTTTCGATCAATATTTTTGAGGGTAACGCATGTTAGGTCTAGGTTAGGCCTGCGATTTTCCTTATCAGACACATACTTTCGCATTTTTCACATACTTGTTGAACAGATCCCTGGCTTTTTCTGGATTGGATCACGTAGTAATGTGGTACCACACTGAAACAGTGCATTAAACCTGGTTTCGAACAATATTTTAGAGAATCACGCATGTTAGGTCTTGGTTAGGCCTGGGATTTGCCCTAATCAGGCTCATAATTTCGCGTATTTCTCATACTTCATGGCTTGATCCTGGGCTTTTTCTGGATTGCATCATCTAGTAATGTGGTACCACACTGAAACAGTAAACTAAACCTCGATTCGATCAATATTTTAGAGGATAACGCAAGTTAGATCTGGGATAGGTCTGGGATTTGCCCTCATCAGGCTCATACTTTCGCGTTTTTCACATACTTGTTGAACAGATCCGGGGTTTTTTCTGGTTTGGATCACGTAGTAGTGTGGTACCACACTGAAACAGTCCATTAAACCTGGTTTGGATCAATATTTTAGAGGATAACGCATGTTAGGTCTAGGTTAGGTCTGGGATTTTCACTCATCAGACTCATACTTTCGCATATTTCTCATACTTGATGGCTAGATCCTGGGCTTTTTCTGGATTGCATCACGTAGTAATGAAGTACAACACTGATACAGTCAATTAAACCTGGTTTCCATGAATATTTTAGAGAATAATTCATGTTAGGTCTAGGTTAGGTCTGGGATTTGCTCTCATCAGGCTCATTCTTTCGCATATTTCTCATACTTGATGGCTAGATCCTGGGCTTTTTCTGGATTGCATCACGTAGTAATGAAGTACAACACTGAAACAGTCAATTAAACCTGGTTTCGATCAATATTTTAGAGAATAATTCATGTTAGGTCTAGGTTAGGTCTGGGATTTGCTCTCATCAGGCTCATTCTTTCGCATATTTCTCATACTTGATGGCTAGAGCCTGGGCTTTTTCTGGATTGCATCACGTAGTAATGAAGTACAACACTGAAACAGTCAATTAAACCTGGTTTCCATCAATATTTTAGAGGACAACGCATGTTAGGTCTAGGTTAGGTCTGGGATTTGCTCTCATCAGGCTCATTCTTTCGCATATTTCTCATACTTGATGGCTAGATCCTGGGCTTTTTCTGGATTGCATCACGTAGTAATGAAGTACAACACTGAAACAGTCAATTAAACCTGGTTTCGATCAATATTTTAGAGAATAATTCATGTTAGGTCTAGGTTAGGTCTGGGATTTGCTCTCATCAGGCTCATTTTTTCGCATATTTCTCATACTTGATGGCTAGATCCTGGGCTTTTTCTGGATTGCATCACGTAGTAATGAAGTACAACACTGAAACAGTCAATTAAACCTGGTTTCCATCAATATTTTAGAGAATAATTCATGTTAGGTCTAGGTTAGGTCTGGGATTTGCTCTCATCAGGCTCATTCTTTCGCATATTTCTCACACTTGATGGCTAGATCCTGGGCTTTTTCTGGATTGCATCACGTAGTAATGAAGTACAACACTGAAACAGTCAATTAAACCTGGTTTCGATCAATATTTTAGAGAATAATTCATGTTAGGTCTAGGTTAGGTCTGGGATTTGCTCTCATCAGGCTCATTCTTTCGCATATTTCTCATACTTGATGGCTAGATCCTGGGCTTTTTCTGGATTGCATCACGTAGTAATGAAGTACAACACTGAAACAGTCAATTAAACCTGGTTTCCATCAATATTTTAGAGAATAATTCATGTTAGGTCTAGGTTAGGTCAGGGATTTGCTCTCATCAGGCTCATTCTTTCGCATATTTCTCATACTTGATGGCTAGAACCTGGGCTTTTTCTGGATTGCATCACGTAGTAATGAAGTACAACACTGAAACTGTCAATTAAACTTGGTTTCCATCAATATTTTAGAAGACAACGCATGTTAGGTCTAGGTTAGTCCTGGGATTTGCCCTCATCAGGGTCATAGTGTCGCAGTTTTAACATACTTGTTGAACGGATCCTGGGTTTTTTCTGGTTTGGTTCACGTAGTAATGTGGTACCACACTGAAACATTCAATTAAACCTGGTCTTGATAAATATTTTAGAGGATAACGCATGTTAGGTTTGGGTTAGGTCTAGGACTTGCCCTCATCAGGCTCATACTTTCGCATATTTCTCATACTTCATGGTTAGATCCTGGGCTGTTTCTGGATTGTATCACGTAGTAATGTGGTACCACGCTGAAACAGTCGATTAAACCTGGTTTCGATCAATATTTTAGAGGATAACGCAAGTTAAGTCTGGGATAGGTCTGGGATTTGACCTCATCAGACTCATACTTTCGCGTTTTTCACATACTTGTTGAACAGATCCTGGGTTTTTTCTGGTTTGGATCACGTAGTAGTGTGGCACCACACTGAAACAGTCCATTAAACCTGGTTGCGATCAATATTTTAGAGGATAACACATGTTAGGTCTGGGTTAGGTCTAGTATTTGCCCTTATCAGGCTCATTCTTTCGCATATTTCTCAAACTTGATGGCTAGATCCTGGGCTTTTTCTGGATTGCATCACGCAGTAATGTAGTACCACACTGAAACATTCAATTAAACCTGGTCTTGATAAATATTTCAGAGGATAACGCATGTTAGGTCTGGGTTAGGTCTAGGATTTGCACTCATTAGGCTCATACTTTCGCATATTTCTCATACTTCATGGCTAGATCCTGGGCTTTTTCTGGATTGCATCACGTAGAAATGAAGTACAACACTGAAACAGTCACTTAAACCTGGTTTCCATCAATATCTTACAGGACAACGCAAGTTAGGTCTGGGATAGGTCTGGGATTTGCCCTCATCAGGCTCATACTTTCGCGTTTTTCACATACTTGTTGAACAGATCCTGGGTTTTTTCTGATTTGGATCACGTAGTAAAGTGGTACCACACTGAAACATTCAATGAAACCTGGTCTGGATAAATATTTTAGAGGATAACGCATGTTAGGTCTGGGTTAGGTCTAGGATTTGCCCTCATCAGGCTCTTTCTTTCGCATATTTCTCATACTTGATGGCTAGATCCTGGGCTTTTTCTGGATTGCATCACGTAGTAATGAAGTGCAACACTGAAACAGTCAATTAAACCTGGTTTCGATCTATATTTTAGAGAATAATTCATGTTTGGTCTAGGTTAGGTCTGGGATTTGCTCTCATCAGGCTCATTCTTTCGCATATTTCTCATACTTGATGGCTAGATCCTGGGCTGTTTCTGGATTGTATCACGTAGTAATGTGGTACCACGCTGAAACAGTCGATTAAACCTGGTTTCGATCAATATTTTAGAGGATAACGCAAGTTAAGTCTGGGATAGGTCTGGGATTTGACCTCATCAGGCTCATACTTTCGCGTTTTTCACATACTTGTTGAACAGATCCTGGGCTTTTTCTGGATTGCATCACGTAGTAATGTAGTACCACACTGAAACAGTCAATGAAACCTGGTTTTCATCAATATTTTAGAGGACAACGCAAGTTAGGTTTAGGTAAGGCCTGAGATTTTCACTGATCAGACTCATTCTTTCGCATATTTCTCATACATGTTGAACAGATCCTGGGTTTTTTCTGGTTTGGATCACGTAGTAATGTGGGACCACACTGAAACAACCAATTAAACCTGGTCTTGATAAATATTTTAGAGGATAACGCATGTTAGGTCTGGGTTAGGTCTAGGATTTGCCCTCATCAGGCTCATACTTTCGCATATTTCTCATACTTCATGGCTAGATCCTGGGCTGTTTCTGGATTTTATCACGTAGTAATGTGGTACCACGCTGAAACAGTCAACTAAACCTGGTTTCAATCAATATTTTAGAGGATAACGCAAGTTAGCTCTGGGATAGGTGTAGGATTTGCCCTCATCAGGCTCTTACTTTCGCATATTTCTCATACTTCATGGCTAGATCCTGGGCTATTTCTGGATTGGATCACGTAGTAAAGTGGTACCACACTGACACATTCAATGAAACCTGGTCTGGATAAGTATTTTAGAGGATAACGCATCTTAGGTCTGGGTTAGGTCTAAGATTTGCCCTCATCAGGCTCACAGTTTTGCGTTTTTCACATACTTGTTGAACAGATCCTGGGTTTTTTCTGTTTTGGATCACGAAGTAGTGTGGTACCACACTGAAACAGTCCATTAAACCTGGTTTCGCTCAATATTTTAGAGGATAACGCATGTTAGGTGTAGGTTAGGTCTGGGATTTGCTCTCATCAGGCTCATTCTTTCGCATATTTCTCATACTTGATGGCTAGATCCTGGGCTTTTTCTGTATTGCATCACGTAGTAATGTAGTACCACACTGAAACAGTCAATGAAACCTGGTTTTCATCAATATTTTAGAGGACAACGCAAGTTAGGTTTAGGTAAGGCCTGAGATTTTCACTGATCAGACTCATACTTTCGCATTGTTCACATACTTGTTGAACGGATCCTGGGTTGCTTCTGGTTTGGATCACGTAGTAAAGTGGTACCACACTGAAACATTCAATGAAACCTGGTCTGGATAAATATTTTAGAGGATAACGCATCTTAGGTCTGGGTTAGGTCTAAGATTTGCCCTCATCAGGCTCACAGTTTTGCGTTTTTCACATACTTGTTGAACAGATCCTTGGTTTTTTCTGGTTTGTATCACGTAGTAGTGTGGTACCACACTGAAGCAGTCCATTAAACCTGGTTTGGATCAATATTTTAGAGGATAACGCATGTTAGGTCTAGGTTAGCCCTGGGTTTTTCACTCATCGGACTCATACTTTCGCATTCTTCTCATACTTCTTGAACTGATCCAGGGTTTTTTCTGGTTTGGATCACGTAGTAATGTGGTACCACACTGAAACAATCGACTAAACCTGGTTTCGATCAATATCTTAGAGGATAACGCAAGTTAAGTCTGGTATTGGTCCGGGATTTGACCTCATCATACTCATACTTTCGCACACTTCACATACTCGTTGAACAGATCCTGTGTTATTTTCTGGTTTGGATCACATAGTAATGTGGCACCACACTGAAACAGTCTATTAAACCAGGTTTCGATCAATATTTTTGAGGATAACGCATGTTAGGTTTGGGTTAGGTCTAGGATTTGCCCTCAGCAGGCTCATACTTTCGCATATTTCTCATACTTCATGGCTAGATCCTGGGCTGTTTCTGGTTTGTATCACGTACCAATGTGGTACCACGCTGAAACAGTCAATTAAACCTGGTTTGGATCAATAGTTTAGAGGATAACGAAAGTTAGGTCTGGGATAGGTCTGGGAATTGCCCTCATCAGACTCATACATTCGCATTCTTCACATACTTGTTGAACGGATCCTGGGTTTTTTCTGGTTTGGATCACGTAGTAATGTGGTACCACGCTGAAACAGTCAATTAAAACTGGTTTCGATCAATATTTTGGAGGATAACGCAAGTTAGGTCTGGGATAGGTCTAGGATTTGCCCTCATCAGGCTCTTACTTTCGCATATTTCTCATACTTCATGGCTAGATCCTGGGCTATTTCTGGATTGGATCACGTAGTAAAGTGGTACCACACTGAAACATTCAATGAAACCTGGTCTGGATAAATGTTTTAGAGGATAATGCATCTTAGGTCTAGGTTAGGTCTGGGATTTTCACTCATCAGACTCATACTTTCGCATTCTTCACATACTTGTTGAACGGATCCTGGGTTTTTTCTGGTTTGGATCACGTAGTAATGTGGGACCACAATGAAACAATCAATTAAACCTGGTCTTGATAGATATTTTAGAGGATAACGCATGTTAGGTTTGGGTTAGGTCTAGGATTTGCCCTCAGCAGGCTCATACTTTCGCATATTTCTCATATTTGATGGCTAGATCCTGGGCTGTTTCTGGATTGCATCACGGTAGTAATGAAGTACGACACTGAAACAGTCAATTAAACCTGGTTTCCATCAATATCTTAGAGGACAACGCAAGTTAGATCCGGCATAGGTCTGGGATTCGCCCTCATCAGGCTCATACTTTCGCGTTTTTCACATACTTGTTGAACAGATCCTGGGTTTTTTCTGGTTTGTATCACGTAGTAGTGTGGTACCACACTGAAACAGTCAAATAAACCTGGTTTCCATCAATATTTTAGAGGATAACGCAAGTTAGGTCTGGCATAGGCCTGGGATTCGCCCTCATCAGGCTCATACTTTCGCGTTTTTCACATACTTGATGAACAGATCCTTGGTTTTTTCTGGTTTGTATCACGTAGTATTGTGGTACCACACTGAAGCAGTCCATTAAACCTGGTTTCGATCAATATTTTAGAGGATAACGCATGTTAGGTCTAGGTTAGCCCTGGGTTTTTCACTCATCGGACTCATACTTTCGCATTCTTCACATACTTGTTGAACGGATCCTGGGTTTTTTCTGGTTTGGATCACGTAGTAATGTGGTACCACACTGAAACATTCAATGAAACCTGGTCTGGATAAATATTTTAGAGGATAACGCATGTTAGGTCTGGGTTAGGTCTAGGATTTGCCCTCATCAGGCTCTTTCTTTCGCATATTTCTCATACTTGATGGCTAGATCCTGGGCTTTTTCTGGATTGCATCACGTAGTAATGAAGTGCAACACTGAAACAGTCAATTAAACCTGGTTCCGATCAATATTTTAGAGAATAATTCATGTTTGGTCTAGGTTAGGTCTGGGATTTGCTCTCATCAGGCTCATTCTTTCGCATATTTCTCATACTTGATGGCTAGATCCTGGGCTTTTTCTGGATTGCATCACGTAGTAATGAAGTACAACACTGATACAGTCAATTAAACCTGGTTTCCATGAATATTTTAGAGAATAATTCATGTTAGGTCTAGGTTAGGTCTGGGATTTGCTCTCATCAGGCTCATTCTTTCGCATATTTCTCATACTTGATGGCTAGATCCTGGGCTTTTTCTGGATTGCATCACGTAGTAATGAAGTACAACACTGAAACAGTCAATTAAACCTGGTTTCCATCAATATTTTAGAGGACAACGCATGTTAGGTCTAGGTTAGGTCTGGGATTTGCTCTCATCAGGCTCATTCTTTCGCATATTTCTCATACTTGATGGCTAGATCCTGGGCTTTTTCTGGATTGCATCACGTAGTAATGAAGTACAACACTGAAACAGTCAATTAAACCTGGTTTCGATCAATATTTTAGAGAATAATTCATGTTAGGTCTAGGTTAGGTCTGGGATTTGCTCTCATCAGGCTCATTTTTTCGCATATTTCTCATACTTGATGGCTAGATCCTGGGCTTTTTCTGGATTGCATCACGTAGTAATGAAGTACAACACTGAAACAGTCAATTAAACCTGGTTTCCATCAATATTTTAGAGAATAATTCATGTTAGGTCTAGGTTAGGTCTGGGATTTGCTCTCATCAGGCTCATTCTTTCGCATATTTCTCACACTTGATGGCTAGATCCTGGGCTATTTCTGGATTGGATCACGTAGTAAAGTGGTACCACACTGAAACATTCAATTAAACCTGGTCTTGATAAATATTATAGAGGATAACGGATGTTAGGTTTGGGTTAGGTCTAGGATTTGCCCTCATCAGGCTCATACTTTCGCATATTTCTCATACTTCATGGCTAGATCATGGGCTGTTTCTGGATTGTATTACGTAGTAATGTGGTACCACGCTGAAACAGTCGATTAAACCTGGTTTCGATCAATATTTTAGAGGATAACGCAAGTTAAGTCTGGGATAGGTCTGGGATTTGACCTCATCAGACTCATACTTTCGCGTTTTTCAGATACTTGTTGAACAGATCCTGGGTTTTTTCTGGCTTGGATCACGTAGTAGTGTGGTACCACACTGATACATTCAATTAAACCTGGTCTTGATAAATAATTTAGAGGATAACGCATGTTAGGTCTCGGTTAGGTCTAGGATTTGCCCTCATCAGGCTCATTCGTTCGCATATTTCTCATACTTGATGGCTAGATCCTTGGCTTTTTCTGGATTGCATCACGTAGTAATGAAGTACAACACTGAAACAGTCAATTAAACATGGTTTCGATCAATATTTTAGAGAATAATTCATGTTAGGTCTCGGTTAGGTCTGGGATTTGCTCTCATCAGGCTCATTCTTTCGCATATTTCTCATACTTGATGGCTATATCCTGGGCTTTTTCTGGATTGCATCACGTAGTAATGAAGTACAACACTGAAACAGTCAATTAAACCTGGTTTCGATCAATATTTTAGAGAATAATTCATGTTAGGTCTAGGTTAGGTCTGGGATTTGCTCTCATCAGGCTCATTTTTTCGCATATTTCTCATACTTGATGGCTAGATCCTGGGCTTTTTCTGGATTGCATCACGTAGTAATGAAGTACAACACTGAAACAGTCAATTAAACCTGGTTTCCATCAATATTTTAGAGAATAATTCATGTTAGGTCTAGGTTAGGTCTGGGATTTGCTCTCATCAGGCTCATTCTTTCGCATATTTCTCACACTTGATGGCTAGATCCTGGGCTTTTTCTGGATTGCATCACGTAGTAATGAAGTACAACACTGAAACAGTCAATTAAACCTGGTTTCGATCAATATTTTAGAGAATAATTCATGTTAGGTCTAGGTTAGGTCAGGGATTTGCTCTCATCAGGCTCATTCTTTCGCATATTTCTCATACTTGATGGCTAGAACCTGGGCTTTTTCTGGATTGCATCACGTAGTAATGAAGTACAACACTGAAACTGTCAATTAAACTTGGTTTCCATCAATATTTTAGAGGATAACGCAAGTTAAGTCTGGGATAGGTCTGGGATTTGACCTCATCAGACTCATACTTTCGCGTTTTTCACATACTTGTTGAACAGATCCTGGGTTTTTTCTGGTTTGGATCACGTAGTAAAGTGGTACCACACTGAAACATTCAATGAAACCTGGTCTGGATAAATATTTTAGAGGATAACGCATGTTAGGTCTGGGTTAGGTCTAGGATTTGCCCTCATCAGGCTCTTTCTTTCGCATATTTCTCATACTTGATGGCTAGATCCTGGGCTTTTTCTGGATTGCATCACGTAGTAATGAAGTGCAACACTGAAACAGTCAATTAAACCTGGTTTCGATCAATATTTTAGAGAATAATTCATGTTTGGTCTAGGTTAGGTCTGGGATTTGCTCTCATCAGGCTCATTCTTTCGCATATTTCTCATACATGTTGAACAGATCCTGGGTTTTTTCTGGTTTGGATCACGTAGTAATGTGGGACCACACTGAAACAACCAATTAAACCTGGTCTTGATAAATATTTTAGAGGATAACGCATGTTAGGTCTGGGTTAGGTCTAGGATTTGCCCTCATCAGGCTCATACTTTCGCATATTTCTCATACTTCATGGCTAGATCCTGGGCTGTTTCTGGATTTTATCACGTAGTAATGTGGTACCACGCTGAAACAGTCAACTAAACCTGGTTTCAATCAATATTTTAGAGGATAACGCAAGTTAGCTCTGGGATAGGTGTAGGATTTGCCCTCATCAGGCTCTTACTTTCGCATATTTCTCATACTTCATGGCTAGATCCTGGGCTATTTCTGGATTGGATCACGTAGTAAAGTGGTACCACACTGACACATTCAATGAAACCTGGTCTGGATAAATATTTTAGAGGATAACGCATCTTAGGTCTGGGTTAGGTCTAAGATTTGCCCTCATCAGGCTCACAGTTTTGCGTTTTTCACATACTTGTTGAACAGATCCTGGGTTTTTTCTGTTTTGGATCACGAAGTAGTGTGGTACCACACTGAAACAGTCCATTAAACCTGGTTTCGCTCAATATTTTAGAGGATAACGCATGTTAGGTGTAGGTTAGGTCTGGGATTTGCTCTCATCAGGCTCATTCTTTCGCATATTTCTCATACTTGATGGCTAGATCCTGGGCTTTTTCTGTATTGCATCACGTAGTAATGTAGTACCACACTGAAACAGTCAATGAAACCTGGTTTTCATCAATATTTTAGAGGACAACGCAAGTTAGGTTTAGGTAAGGCCTGAGATTTTCACTGATCAGACTCATACTTTCGCATTGTTCACATACTTGTTGAACGGATCCTGGGTTGCTTCTGGTTTGGATCACGTAGTAAAGTGGTACCACACTGAAACATTCAATGAAACCTGGTCTGGATAAATATTTTAGAGGATAACGCATCTTAGGTCTGGGTTAGGTCTAAGATTTGCCCTCATCAGGCTCACAGTTTTGCGTTTTTCACATACTTGTTGAACAGATCCTTGGTTTTTTCTGGTTTGTATCACGTAGTAGTGTGGTACCACACTGAAGCAGTCCATTAAACCTGGTTTGGATCAATATTTTAGAGGATAACGCATGTTAGGTCTAGGTTAGCCCTGAGTTTTTCACTCATCGGACTCATACTTTCGCATTCTTCTCATACTTCTTGAACTGATCCAGGGTTTTTTCTGGTTTGGATCACGTAGTAATGTGGTACCACACTGAAACAATCGACTAAACCTGGTTTCGATCAATATCTTAGAGGATAACGCAAGTTAAGTCTGGTATTGGTCCGGGATTTGACCTCATCATACTCATACTTTCGCACACTTCACATACTCGTTGAACAGATCCTGTGTTATTTTCTGGTTTGGATCACATAGTAATGTGGTACCACACTGAAACAGTCTATTAAACCAGGTTTCGATCAATATATTTGAGGATAACGCATGTTAGGTTTGGGTTAGGTCTAGGATTTGCCCTCAGCAGGCTCATACTTTCGCATATTTCTCATACTTCATGGCTAGATCCTGGGCTGTTTCTGGTTTGTATCACGTACCAATGTGGTACCACGCTGAAACAGTCAATTAAACCTGGTTTGGATCAATAGTTTAGAGGATAACGAAAGTTAGGTCTGGGATAGGTCTGGGAATTGCCCTCATCAGACTCATACATTCGCATTCTTCACATACTTGTTGAACGGATCCTGGGTTTTTTCTGGTTTGGATCACGTAGTAATGTGGTACCACGCTGAAACAGTCAATTAAAACTGGTTTCGATCAATATTTTGGAGGATAACGCAAGTTAGGTCTGGGATAGGTCTAGGATTTGCCCTCATCAGGCTCTTACTTTCGCATATTTCTCATACTTCATGGCTAGATCCTGGGCTATTTCTGGATTGGATCACGTAGTAAAGTGGTACCACACTGAAACATTCAATGAAACCTGGTCTGGATAAATGTTTTAGAGGATAATGCATCTTAGGTCTAGGTTAGGTCTGGGATTTTCACTCATCAGACTCATACTTTCGCATTCTTCACATACTTGTTGAACGGATCCTGGGTTTTTTCTGGTTTGGATCACGTAGTAATGTGGGACCACAATGAAACAATCAATTAAACCTGGTCTTGATAGATATTTTAGAGGATAACGCATGTTAGGTTTGGGTTAGGTCTAGGATTTGCCCTCAGCAGGCTCATACTTTCGCATATTTCTCATACTTCATGGCTAGATCCTGGGCTGTTTCTGGTTTGTATCACGTAGTAATGTGGTACCACGCTGAAACAGTCAATTAAACCTGGTTTGGATCAATAGTTTAGAGGACAACGCAAGTTAGGTCTGGGATAGGTCTGGGATATGCCCTCATCAGGTTCATACTTTCGCGTTTTTCACATACTTGTTGAACAGATCCTGGGTTTTTTCTGGTTTGGATCCCGTAGTAGTGTGGTACCACACTGAAACAGTCCATTAAATCTGGTTTCGCTCAATATTTTAGAGGATAACGCATGTTAGGTCTAGGTCAGGCCTGGGATTTTCACTCATCAGACTCATACTTTCGCATTCTTCACATACTTGTTGAACGGATCCTGGGTTTTTTCTGGTTTGGATCACGTAGTAATGTGGGTCCACACTGAGACAATCAATTAAACCTGGTTTCGATCAATATTTTAGGGAATAATTCATTTTAGGTCTAGGTTAGGTCTGCGATTTGCTCTCATCAGGCTCATTCTTTCGCATATTTCTCATATTTGATGGCTAGATCCTGGGCTGTTTCTGGATTGCATCACGGTAGTAATGAAGTACGACACTGAAACAGTCAATTAAACCTGGTTTCCATCAATATCTTAGAGGACAACGCAAGTTAGATCCGGCATAGGTCTGGGATTCGCCCTCATCAGGCTCATACTTTCGCGTTTTTCACATACTTGTTGAACAGATCCTGGGTTTTTTCTGGTTTGTATCACGTAGTAGTGTGGTACCACACTGAAGCAGTCAAATAAACCTGGTTTCCATCAATATTTTAGAGGATAACGCAAGTTAGGTCTGGCATAGGCCTGGGATTCGCCCTCATCAGGCTCATACTTTCGCGTTTTTCACATACTTGATGAACAGATCCTTGGTTTTTTCTGGTTTGTATCACGTAGTAGTGTGGTACCACACTGAAGCAGTCCATTAAACCTGGTTTGGATCAATATTTTAGAGGATAACGCATGTTAGGTCTAGGTTAGCCCTGGGTTTTTCACTCATCGGACTCATACTTTCGCATTCTTCTCATACTTGTTGAACGGATCCTGGGTTTTTTCTGGTTTGGATCACGTAGTAATGTGGTACCACACTGAAACATTCAATGAAACCTGGTCTGGATAAATATTTTAGAGGATAACGTATGTTAGGTCTGGGTTAGGTCTAGGATTTGCCCTCATCAGGCTCTTTCTTTCGCATATTTCTCATACTTGATGGCTAGATCCTGGGCTTTTTCTGGATTGCATCACGTAGTAATGAAGTGCAACACTGAAACAGTCAATTAAACCTGGTTCCGATCAATATTTTAGAGAATAATTCATGTTTGGTCTAGGTTAGGTCTGGGATTTGCTCTCATCAGGCTCATTCTTTCGCATATTTCTCATACTTGATGGCTAGATCCTGGGCTTTTTCTGGATCGCATCACGTAGTAATGAAGTACAACACTGAAACAGTCAATTAAACCTGGTTTCCATCAATATCTTAGAGGACAACGCAAGTCAGGTCTGGGATAGGTCTGGGGTTTGCCCTCATCAGGCTCATACTTTCGCGTTTTTCAGATACTTGTTGAACAGATCCTGGGATTTTTCTGGTTTGGATCACGTAGTACTGTGGGACCACACTGAAACAATCAATTAAACCTGGTCTTGATAAATATTTTAGAGGATAACGCATGTTAGGCTTGGGTTAGGTCTAGGATTTGCCCTCATCAGGCTCATACTTTCGCATATTTCTCATACTTCATGGCTAGATCCTGGGCTGTTTCTGGATTGTATCACGTAGTAATGTGGTACCACGCTGAAACAGTCGATTAAACCTGGTTTCGATCAATATTTTAGAGGATAACGCAAGTTAAGTCTGGGATAGGTCTGGGATTTGACCTCATCAGACTCATACTTTCGCGTTTTTCACATACTTGTTGAACAGATCCTGGGTTTGTTCTGGTTTGGATCACGTAGTAGTGTGGTACCACACTGAAACAGTCCATTAAACCTGGTAGCGATCAATATTTTAGAGAATGACGCATGTTAGGTCTGGGTTAGGTCTAGTATTTGCCCTCATCAGGCTCATTCTTTCGCATATTTCTCAAACTTGATGGCTAGATCCTGGGCTTTTTCTGGATTGCATCACGTAGTAATGTGGTACCACACTGAAACATTCAATTAAACCTGGTCTTGATAAATATTTTAGAAGATAACGCATGTTAGGTCTGGGTTAGGTCTAGGATTTGCCCTCATCAGGCTCATACTTTCGCATATTTGTCATACTTTATGGCTAGATCCTGGGCTATTTCTGGATTGGATCTCGTAGTAAGGTGGTACCACACTGAAACATTCAATGAAACCTGGTCTGGATAAATATTTTAGAGGATAACGCATGTTAGGTCTGTGTTAGGTCTAGGATTTGCCCTCATCAGGCTCATACTTTCGCGTTTTTCACATACTTGTTGAACAGATCCTGGGTTTTTTCTGGTTTGGATCACGTAGTAGTGTGGTACCACACTGAAACAGTCCATTAAACCTGGTTGCGATCAATATTTTAGAGGATAACGCATGTTAGGTCTGGGTCAGCTCTAGGATTTGCCCTCATCAGTCTCATTCTTTCGCATATTTCTCAAACTTGATGGCTAGATCCTGGGCTTTTTCCGGATTGCATCACGTAGTAATGTGGTACCACACTGAAACATTCAATTAAACCTGGTCTTGATAAATATTTTAGAGGATAACGCATGTTAGGTCTGGGTTAGGTCTAGGATTTGCTCTCATCAGACTCATACTTTCGCATTCTTCACATACTTGTTGAACGGATCCTGGGTTTTTTCTGGTTTGGATCACGTAGTAATGTGGGACCACACTGAAACAGTCAATTAAACCTGGTTTCGATCAATATTTTAGAGGACAACGCAAGTTAGGTCTGGGATAGATCCTGGATTCGCCCTAATCAGGCTCATACTTTCGCGTTTTTCACATACTTGTTGAACAGATCCTGGGCTTTTTCTGGATTGCATCACGTAGTAATGTAGTACCACACTGAAACAGTCAATGAAACCTGGTTTTCATCAATATTTTAGAGGACAACGCAAGTTAGGTTTAGGTAAGGCCTGAGATTTTCACTGATCAGACTCATTCTTTCGCATATTTCTCATACATGTTGAACAGATCCTGGGTTTTTTCTGGATTGCATAACGTAGTAATGAAGTACAACACTGAAACAGTCAATTACACCTGGTTTCAATCAATATTTTAGAGGATAACGCATGCTAGGTCTGGGTTAGGTCTAGGATTTGCTCTCATCAGACTCATACTTTCGTATTCTTCACATACTTGTTGAACGGATCCTGGGTTTTTTCTGGTTTGGATCACGTAGTAATGTGGGACCACACTGAAACAGTCAATTAAACCTGGTTTCGATCAATATTTTAGAGGACAACGCAAGTTAGGTCTGGGATAGATCTGGGATTCGCCCTAATCAGGCTCATACTTTCGCGTTTTTCACATACTTGTTGAACAGATCCTGGGCTTTTTCTGGATTGCATCACGTAGCAATGTGGTACCACGCTGAAACAGTCAACTAAACCTGGTTTCAATCAATATTTTAGAGGATAACGCAAGTTAGCTCTGGGACAGGTCTAGGATTTGCCCTCATCAGGCTCTTACTTTCGCATATTTCTCATACTTCATGGCTAGATCCTGGGCTATTTCTGGATTGGATCACGTAGTAAAGTGGTACCACACTGAAACATTCAATGAAACCTGGTCTGGATAAATATTTTAGAGGATAACGCATCTTAGGTCTGGGTTAGGTCTAAGATTTGCCCTCATCAGGCTCACAGTTTTGCGTTTTTCACATACTTGTTGAACAGATCCTGGGTTTTTTCTGTTTTGGATCACGAAGTAGTGTGGTACCACACTGAAACAGTCCATTAAACCTGGTTTCGCTCAATATTTTAGAGGATAACGCATGTTAGGTCTAGGTTAGGTCTGGGATTTGCTCTCATCAGGCTCATTCTTTCGCATATTTCTCATACTTGATGGCTAGATCCTGGGCTTTTTCTGGATTGCATCACGTAGTAATGTAGTACCACACTGAAACAGTCAATGAAACCTGGTTTTCATCAATATTTTAGAGGACAACGCAAGTTAGGTTTAGGTAAGGCCTGAGATTTTCACTGATCAGACTCATACTTTCGCATTGTACAGATACTTGTTGAACGGATCCTGGGTTGCTTCTGGTTTGGATCACGTAGTAATGTGGTACCACACTGAAACATTCAATGAAACCTGGTCTGGATAAATATTTTAGAGGATAACGCATGTTAGGTCAAGGTTAGGTCCAAGATTTGCCCTCATCAGGCTCAGAGTTTCGCGTTTTTCACATACTTGTTGAACAGAACCTGGGTTGCTTCTGGTTTGGATCACGTAGTAATGTGGTACCACACTGAAACAGTCGATTAAACCTGGTTTCGATCAATATTATTGAGGATAACGCATGTTAGGTCTAGGTTAGGCCTGGGATTTTCACTCATCAGACTCATACTTTCGCATTCTTCACATACTTGTTGAACAGATCCTGGGTTTTTTCTGGTTTGGATCACGTAGTAGTGTGGTACCACACTGAAACAGTCCATTAAACCTGGTTTGGATCAGTATTTTAGAGGATAACGCATGTTAGGTCTAGGTTAGCCCTGGGTTTTTCACTCATCGGACTCATACTTTCGCATTCTTCTCATACTTGTTGAACGGATCCTGGGTTTTTTCTGGTTTGGATCACGTAGTAATGTGGGACCACAATGAAACAATCAATAAAACCTGGTCTTGATAAATATTTTAGAGGATAACGCATGTTAGGTTTGGGTTGGGTCTAGGATTTGCCCTCAGCAGGCTCATACTTTCGCATATTTCTCATACTTCATGGCTAGATCCTGGGCTGTTTCTGGTTTGTATCACGTAGTAATGTGGTACCACGCTGAAACAGTCAATTAAACCTGGTTTGGATCAATAGTTTAGAGGACAACGCAAGTTAGGTCTGGGATAGGTCTGGGATATGCCCTCATCAGGTTCATACTTTCGCGTTTTTCACATACTTGTTGAACAGATCCTGGGTTTTTTCTGGTTTGGATCCCGTAGTAGTGTGGTACCACACTGAAACAGTCAATTAAACCTGGTTTCCATCAATATTTTAGAGGATAGCGCAAATTAGGTCTGGCATAGGTCTGGGATTCGCCCTCATCAGGCTCATACTTTCGCGTTTTTCACATACTTGATGAACAGATCCTTGGTTTTTTCTGGTTTGTATCACGTAGTAGTATGGTACCACACTGAAGCAGTCCATTAAACCTGGTTTGGATCAATATTTTAGAGGATAACGCATGTTAGGTCTAGGTTAGCCCTGGGTTTTTCACTCATCGGACTCATACTTTCGCATTCTTCTCATACTTCTTGAACTGATCCAGGGTTTTTTCTGGTTTGGATCACGTAGTAATGTGGTACCACACTGAAACAATCGACTAAACCTGGTTTCGATCAATATCTTAGAGGATAACGCAAGTTAGGTCTGGGATAGGTCTGGGATTTGCCCTCATCAGACTCATACTTTCGCATTCTTCACCTACTTGTTGAACGGGTCCTGGGTTTTTTCTGGTTTGGATCACGTAGTAATGCGGTACCACGCTGAAACAGTCAATTGAAACTGGTTTCGATCAATATTTTGGAGGATAACGCAAGTTAGGTCTGGGATAGGTCTAGGATTTGCCCTCATCAGGCTCTTACTTTCGCATATTTCTCATACTTCATGGCTAGATCCTGGGCTATTTCTGGATTGGATCACGTAGTAAAGTGGTACCACACTGAAACATTCAATGAAACCTGGTCTGGATAAATATTTTAGAGGATAATGCATCTTAGGTCTAGGTTAGGTCTGGGATTTTCACTCATCAGACTCATACTTTCGCATTCTTCACATACTTGTTGAACGGATCCTGGGTTTTTTCTGGTTTGGGTCACGTAGTAATGTGGGACCGCAATGAAACAATCAATTAAACCTGGTCTTGATAAATATTTTACAGGATAACGCATGTTAGGTTTGGGTTAGGTCAAGGATTTGCCCTCATCAGGCTCATTCTTTCGCATATTTCTCACATTTGATGGCTAGATCCTGGGCTGTTTCTGGATTGCATCACGTAGTAATGAAGTACGACACTGGAACAGTCAATTAAACCTGGTTTCCATCAATATCTTAGAGGACAACGCAAGTTAGATCTGCCATAGGTCTGGGATTCGCCCTCATCAGGCTCATACTTTCGCGTTTCTTACATACTTGTTGAACAGATCCTGGGTTTTTTCTGGTTTATATCACGTAGCAGTGTGGTACCACACTGAAACAGTCAATTAAACCTGGTTTCCATCAATATTTTAGAGGATAGCGCAAATTAGGTCTGGCATAGGTCTGGGATTCGCCCTCATCAGGCTCATACTTTCGCGTTTTTCACATACTTGATGAACAGATCCTTGGTTTTTTCTGGTTTGTATCACTTAGTAGTATGGTACCACACTGAAGCAGTCCATTAAACCTGGTTTGGATCAATATTTTAGAGGATAACGCATGTTAGGTCTAGGTTAGCCCTGGGTTTTTCACTCATCGGACTCATACTTTCGCATTCTTCTCATACTTCTTGAACTGATCCAGGGTTTTTTCTGGTTTGGATCACGTAGTAATGTGGTACCACACTGAAACAATCGACTAAACCTGGTTTCGCTCAATATTTTAGAGGATAACGCATGATAGGTCTAGGTCAGGCCTGGGATTTTCACTCATCAGACTCATGCTTTCGCATTCTTCACATACTTGTTGAACGGATCCTGGGTTTTTTCTGGTTTGGATCACGTAGTAATGTGGGTCCACACTGAGACAATCAATTAAACCTGGTTTCGATCAATATTTTAGGGAATAATTCATGTTAGGTCTAGGTTAGGTCTGGGATTTGCTCTCATCAGGCTCATTCTTTCGCATATTTCTCATATTTGATGGCTAGATCCTGGGCTGTTTCTGGATTGCATCACGTAGTAATGAAGTACGACACTGAAACAGTCAATTAAACCTGGTTTCCATCAATATCTTAGAGGACAACGCAAGTTAGATCTGCCATAGGTCTGGGAATCGCCCTCATCAGGCTCATACTTTCGCGTTTCTTACATACTTGTTGAACAGATCCTGGGTTTTTTCTGGTTTGTATCACGTAGTAGTGTGGTACCACACTGAAACAGTCAATTAAACCTGGTTTCCATCAATATTTTAGAGGATAGCGCAAATTAGGTCTGGCATAGGTCTGGGATTCGCCCTCATCAGGCTCATACTTTCGCGTTTTTCACATACTTGATGAACAGATCCTTGGTTTTTTCTGGTTTGTATCACGTAGTAGTATGGTACCACACTGAAGCAGTCCATTAAACCTGGTTGGATCAATATTTTAGAGGATAACGCATGTTAGGTCTAGGTTAGCCCTGGGTTTTTCACTCATCGGACTCATACTTTCGCATTCTTCTCATACTTCTTGAACTGATCCAGGGTTTTTTCTGGTTTGGATCACGTAGTAATGTGGTACCACACTGAAACAATCGACTAAACCTGGTTTCGATCAATATCTTAGAGGATAACGCAAGTTAGGTCTGGGATAGGTGTGGGATTTGCCCTCATCAGGCTCATTCTTTCGCATATTTCTCATACTTGATGGCTAGATCCTGGGCTTTTTCTGGATTGCATCACGTAGTAATGTAATACCACACTGAAACAGTCAATGAAACCTGGTTTTCATCAATATTTTAGAGGACAACGCAAGTTAGGTTTAGGTAAGGCCTGAGATTTTCACTGATCAGACTCATACTTTCGCATTGTACAGATACTTGTTGAACGGATCCTGGGTTGCTTCTGGTTTGGATCACGTAGTAATGTGGTACCACACTGAAACATTCAATGAAACCTGGTCTGGATAAATATTTTAGAGGATAACGCATGTTAGGTCAAGGTTAGGTCCAAGATTTGCCCTCATCAGGCTCAGAGTTTCGCGTTTTTCACATACTTGTTGAACAGAACCTGGGTTGCTTCTGGTTTGGATCACGTAGTAATGTGGTACCACACTGAAACAGTCGATTAAACCTGGTTTCGATCAATATTATTGAGGATAACGCATGTTAGGTCTAGGTTAGGCCTGGGATTTTCACTCATCAGACTCATACTTTCGCATTCTTCACATACTTGTTGAACAGATCCTGGGTTTTTTCTGGTTTGGATCACGTAGTAGTGTGGTACCACACTGAAACAGTCCATTAAACCTGGTTTGGATCAGTATTTTAGAGGATAACGCATGTTAGGTCTAGGTTAGCCCTGGGTTTTTCACTCATCGGACTCATACTTTCGCATTCTTCTCATACTTGTTGAACGGATCCTGGGTTTTTTCTGGTTTGGATCACGTAGTAATGTGGGACCACAATGAAACAATCAATAAAACCTGGTCTTGATAAATATTTTAGAGGATAACGCATGTTAGGTTTGGGTTGGGTCTAGGATTTGCCCTCAGCAGGCTCATACTTTCGCATATTTCTCATACTTCATGGCTAGATCCTGGGCTGTTTCTGGTTTGTATCACGTAGTAATGTGGTACCACGCTGAAACAGTCAATTAAACCTGGTTTGGATCAATAGTTTAGAGGACAACGCAAGTTAGGTCTGGGATAGGTCTGGGATATGCCCTCATCAGGTTCATACTTTCGCGTTTTTCACATACTTGTTGAACAGATCCTGGGTTTTTTCTGGTTTGGATCCCGTAGTAGTGTGGTACCACACTGAAACAGTCCATTAAACCTGGTTTCGCTCAATATTTTAGAGGATAACGCATGTTAGGTCTAGGTCAGGCCTGGGATTTTCACTCATCAGACTCATACTTTCGCATTCTTCACATACTTGTTGAACGGATCCTGGGTTTTTTCTGGTTTGGATCACGTAGTAATGTGGGTCCACACTGAGACAATCAATTAAACCTGGTTTCGATCAATATTTTAGGGAATAATTCATGTTAGGTCTAGGTTAGGTCTGGGATTTGCTCTCATCAGGCTCATTCTTTCGCATATTTCTCATATTTGATGGCTAGATCCTGGGCTGTTTCTGGATTGCATCACGTAGTAATGAAGTACGACACTGAAACAGTCAATTAAACCTGGTTTCCATCAATATCTTAGAGGACAACGCAAGTTAGATCCGGCATAGGTCTGGGATTCGCCCTCATCAGGCTCATACTTTCGCGTTTTTCACATACTTGTTGAACAGATCCTGGGTTTTTTCTGGTTTGGATCCCGTAGTAGTGTGGTACCACACTGAAACAGTCCATTAAACCTGGTTTCGCTCAATATTTTAGAGGATAACGCATGTTAGGTCTAGGTCAGGCCTGGGATTTTCACTCATCAGACTCATGCTTTCGCATTCTTCACATACTTGTTGAACGGATCCTGGGTTTTTTCTGGTTTGGATCACGTAGTAATGTGGGTCCACACAGAGACAATCAATTAAACCTGGTTTCGATCAATATTTTAGGGAATAATTCAAGTTAGGTCTAGGTTAGGTCTGGGATTTGCTCTCATCAGGCTCATTCTTTCGCATATTTCTCATATTTGATGGCTAGATCCTGGGCTGTTTCTGGATTGCATCACGTAGTAATGAAGTACGACACTGAAACAGTCAATTAAACCTGGTTTCCATCAATATCTTAGAGGACAACGCAAGTTAGATCTGGCATAGGTCTGGGATTCGCCCTCATCAGGCTCATACTTTCGCGTTTCTTACATACTTGTTGAACAGATCCTGGGTTTTTTCTGGTTTGTATCACGTAGTAGTGTGGTACCACACTGAAACAGTCAATTAAACCTGGTTTCCATCAATATTTTAGAGGATAGCGCAAATTAGGTCTGGCATAGGTCTGGGATTCGCCCTCATCAGGCTCATACTTTCGCGTTTTTCACATACTTGATGAACAGATCCTTGGTTTTTTCTGGTTTGTATCACGTAGTAGTATGGTACCACACTGAAGCAGTCCATTAAACCTGGTTTGGATCAATATTTTAGAGGATAACGCATGTTAGGTCTAGGTTAGCCCTGGGTTTTTCACTCATCGGACTCATACTTTCGCATTCTTCTCATACTTCTTGAACTGATCCAGGGTTTTTTCTGGTTTGGATCACGTAGTAATGTGGTACCACACTGAAACAATCGACTAAACCTGGTTTCGATCAATATCTTAGAGGATAACGCAAGTTAGGTCTGGGATAGGTCTGGGATTTGCCCTCATCAGACTCATACTTTCGCATTCTTCACCTACTTGTTGAACGGATCCTGGGTTTTTTCTGGTTTGGATCACGTAGTAATGCGGTACCACGCTGAAACAGTCAATTGAAACTGGTTTCGATCAATATTTTGGAGGATAACGCAAGTTAGGTCTGGGATAGGTCTAGGATTTGCCCTCATCAGGCTCTTACTTTCGCATATTTCTCATACTTCATGGCTAGATCCTGGGCTATTTCTGGATTGGATCACGTAGTAAAGTGGTACCACACTGAAACATTCAATGAAACCTGGTCTGGATAAATATTTTAGAGGATAATGCATCTTAGGTCTAGGTTAGGTCTGGGATTTTCACTCATCAGACTCATACTTTCGCATTCTTCACATACTTGTTGAACGGATCCTGGGTTTTTTCTGGTTTGGGTCACGTAGTAATGTGGGACCGCAATGAAACAATCAATTAAACCTGGTCTTGATAAATATTTTACAGGATAACGCATGTTAGGTTTGGGTTAGGTCAAGGATTTGCCCTCATCAGGCTCATTCTTACGCATATTTCTCATATTTGATGGCTAGATCCTGGGCTGTTTCTGGATTGCATCACGTAGTAATGAAGTACGACACTGGAACAGTCAATTAAACCTGGTTTCCATCAATATCTTAGAGGACAACGCAAGTTAGATCTGCCATAGGTCTGGGATTCGCCCTCATCAGGCTCATACTTTCGCGTTTCTTACATACTTGTTGACAGATCCTGGGTTTTTTCTGGTTTGTATCACGTAGTAGTGTGGTACCACTCTGAAACAGTCAATTAAACCTGGTTTCCATCAATATTTTAGAGGATAGCGCAAATTAGGTCTGGCATAGGTCTGGGATTCGCCCTCATCAGGCTCATACTTTCGCGTTTTTCACATACTTGATGAACAGATCCTTGGTTTTTTCTGGTTTGTATCACTTAGTAGTATGGTACCACACTGAAGCAGTCCATTAAACCTGGTTTGGATCAATATTTTAGAGGATAACGCATGTTAGGTCTAGGTTAGCCCTGGGTTTTTCACTCATCGGACTCATACTTTCGCATTCTTCTCATACTTCTTGAACTGATCCAGGGTTTTTTCTGGTTTGGATCACGTAGTAATGTGGTACCACACTGAAACAATCGACTAAACCTGGTTTCGCTCAATATTTTAGAGGATAACGCATGATAGGTCTAGGTCAGGCCTGGGATTTTCACTCATCAGACTCATGCTTTCGCATTCTTCACATACTTGTTGAACGGATCCTGGGTTTTTTCTGGTCTGGATCACGTAGTAATGTGGGTCCACACTGAGATAATCAATTAAACCTGGTTTCGATCAATATTTTAGGGAATAATTCATGTTAGGTCTAGGTTAGGTCTGGGATTTGCTCTCATCAGGCTCATTCTTTCGCATATTTCTCATATTTGATGGCTAGATCCTGGGCTGTTTCTGGATTGCATCACGTAGTAATGAAGTACGACACTGAAACAGTCAATTAAACCTGGTTTCCATCAATATCTTAGAGGACAACGCAAGTTAGATCTGGCATAGGTCTGGGATTCGCCCTCATCAGGCTCATACTTTCGCGTTTCTTACATACTTGTTGAACAGATCCTGGGTTTTTTCTGGTTTGTATCACGTAGTAGTGTGGTACCACACTGAAACAGTCAATTAAACCTGGTTTCCATCAATATTTTAGAGGATAGCGCAAATTAGGTCTGGCATAGGTCTGGGATTCGCCCTCATCAGGCTCATACTTTCGCGTTTTTCACATACTTGATGAACAGATCCTTGGTTTTTTCTGGTTTGTATCACGTAGTAGTATGGTACCACACTGAAGCAGTCCATTAAACCTGGTTGGATCAATATTTTAGAGGATAACGCATGTTAGGTCTAGGTTAGCCCTGGGTTTTTCACTCATCGGACTCATACTTTCGCATTCTTCTCATACTTCTTGAACTGATCCAGGGTTTTTTCTGGTTTGGATCACGTAGTAATGTGGTACCACACTGAAACAATCGACTAAACCTGGTTTCGATCAATATCTTAGAGGATAACGCAAGTTAGGTCTGGGATAGGTCTGGGATTTGCCCTCATCAGACTCATACTTTCGCATTCTTCACATACTTGTTGAACGGATCCTGGGTTTTTTCTGGTTTGGATCACGTAGTAATGTGGTACCACGCTGAAACAGTCAATTGAAACTGGTTTCGATCAATATTTTGGAGGATAACGCAAGTTAGGTCTGGGATAGGTCTAGGATTTGCCCTCATCAGGCTCTTACTTTCGCATATTTCTCATACTTCATGGCTAGATCCTGGGCTATTTCTGGATTGGATCACGTACTAAAGTGGTACCACACTGAAACATTCAATGAAACCTGGTCTGGATAAATATTTTAGAGGATAATGCATCTTAGGTCTAGGTTAGGTCTGGGATTTTCACTCATCAGTCTCATACTTTCGCATTCTTCACATACTTGTTGAACGGATCCTGGGTTTTTTCTGGTTTGGGTCACGTAGTAATGTGGGACCGCAATGAAACTATCAATTAAACCTGGTCTTGATAAATATTTTACAGGATAACGCATGTTAGGTTTGGGTTAGGTCTAGGATTTGCCCTCGTCAGGCTCATTCTTTCGCATATTTCTCATATTTGATGGCTAGATCCTGGGCTTTTTCAGGATCGCATCAAGTAGTAATGAAGTACAACACTGAAACAGTCAATTAAACCTGGTTTCCATCAATATCTTAGAGGACAACGCAAGTTAGGTCTGGGATAGGTCTGGGATTTGCCCTCATCAGACTCATACTTTCGCGTTCTTCACATACTTGTTGAACAGATCCTGGGCTGTTTCTGGATTGTATCACGTAGTAATGTGGTATCACGCTGAAACAGTCAATTAAACCTGGTTTCGATCAATACTTTAGAGGATAACGCAAGTTAGGTCTGGGATAGGTCTAGGATTTGCCCTCATCATGCTCATACTTTCGCACCCTTCACATACTCGTTGATCAGATCCTGGGTTATTTTCTGGTTTGGATCACATAGTAATATGGTACCACACTGAAACAGTCCATTAAACCTGGTTTCGCTCAATATTTTAGAGGACAACGCATGTTAGGTCTAGGTTAGGTCTAGGATTTGCCCTCGTCAGGCTCATTCTTTCGCATATTTCTCATACTTGATGGCTAGATCCTGGGCTTTTTCTGGATCGCATCAAGTAGTAATGAAGTACAACACTGAAACAGTCAATTAAACCTGGTTTCCATCAATATCTTAGAGGACAACGCAAGTTAGGTCTAGGTTAGGTCTGGGATTTTCACACATCAGACTCATACTTTCGCATTCTTCACATACTTGTTGAACGGAACCTGGGTTTTTTCTGGTTTGGATCACGTAGTAATGTGGTACCACACTGAAACAGTTGACTAAACCTGGATTCGATCAATATTTTAGAGGATAACGCAAGTTAGGTCTGGGATCCCTCAGGGGCTGCCAGCCTTTCAGCTGCAGTACGGGCTTAACGAACCCGGGGTACCCGAGTCATACACACACCGTAAGCCTCCTGTTGGTCGTCACAACGACCCATTCACAATTCCCTATTGGTTTTGTGAATGGTACGTGACGGCAGGAGGAACGGGGGTCTTGGCTTAACCGCCTGGGCCACGAGTATGGCGACTCTATAAAATCGCCCTCCAATCCTAAGCTATGGTGCGCGGCGACGGGATGCATGGTTGGGGGAGAAGGCCCAATCCCAAGCGACCACCTCCGGGGAACCTGCCGAACCCCCGGAGTATTAGGCTTACCCGGGTAAGGCGGCTCTGCCCGGGTGGACCTTTATTTCCGACCATCTCGTGGGATTATTATGGACACAGAAAATAAAATGGGGATGGGGCGGGTTTTGTCGGTTGGGGAGGACGGAGACGGGGTTGGGGTTAGGGTGGCGGCGCTCGCGCCCCACTCAGCGCCAGGTCCGGCTTCGTGGAGGGTGGAGGAGGACGACGAGACGGCGTCGGTCTCGTCCTTCTCCTCCAGCACGAGCCACATAGGCTCTAAGAGGAAGAGGACGGGGCAGGCCGTCGTCGAGGTGGGCGGGGCGATGAGCCCGTCGGTGAGGCTGAGTTGCCTCAGGGACGAGGTGACCGAGGAGATATCGGAGAGGATCTCCTCGTCCCTGCGGCGGGTGGAGAAAGTCGCCGCTGCCTGCGCCTTTAAGGGGCAGAAAAGCGGTGGCGCGGAGGCCCTGAAGGCCGCGGCGGAGGAAATGAGGGAGGCGGCGCAGGAGCTCAGAGGGCGGAACGCCTGTCTGCAGCTCCTGTTGGAGGAGGAGCGACAGGGGAGGAGGAGGGCAGAGGCGCTGTGGAACAGCGCGGCCCTCCCTCCCAACCTCCCTCCACCTCCACCGCCGCGTCCCTCGGCGGAGGTAAATAAGCGGAGTGCGGCGGCAGTGGTGCGGGGCACCGCGGGCCCCTCCACCCGCACTCCGCCCGTGAAGAAGTCCCCGTCCTCCTCAGAAGACGATCTTCTGAGGAGGATTGGGGACATGATTGATGGCAAGCTGGCCGCCTTCCGGGAGGAGCTCCTCGCCGGAAGAGCGGTCAGCAGGAAGGCGGTGCCTCCCCGACCTGTTCCGGTACAGTCGGGGAAGGCAAAGAAGGGCGGAGGATAATGCATCTTAGGTCTAGGTCAGGCCTGGGATTTTCACTCATCAGACTCATGCTTTCGCATTCTTCACATACTTGTTGAACGGATCCTGGGTTTTTTCTGGTTTGGATCACGTAGTAATGTGGGTCCACACTGAGACAATCAATTAAACCTGGTTTCGATCAATATTTTGGAGGATAACGCAAGTTAGGTCTGGGATAGGTCTAGGATTTGCCCTCATCAGGCTCTTACTTTCGCATATTTCTCATACTTCATGGCTAGATCCTGGGCTATTTCTGGATTGGATCACGTAGTAAAGTGGTACCACACTGAAACATTCAATGAAACCTGGTCTGGATAAATATTTTAGAGGATAATGCATCTTAGGTCTAGGTTAGGTCTGGGATTTTCACTCATCAGACTCATACTTTCGCATTCTTCACATACTTGTTGTCGGATCCTGGGTTTTTTCTGGTTTGGGTCACGTAGTAATGTGGGACCGCAATGAAACAATCAATTAAACCTGGTCTTGATAAATATTTTACAGGATAACGCATGTTAGGTTTGGGTTAGGTCAAGGATTTGCCCTCATCAGGCTCATTCTTTCGCATATTTCTCATATTTGATGGCTAGATCCTGGGCTGTTTCTGGATTGCATCACGTAGTAATGAAGTACGACACTGGAACAGTCAATTAAACCTGGTTTCCATCAATATCTTAGAGGACAACGCAAGTTAGATCTGCCATAGGTCTGGGATTCGCCCTCATCAGGCTCATACTTTCGCGTTTCTTACATACTTGTTGAACAGATCCTGGGTTTTTTCTGGTTTGTATCACGTAGTAGTGTGGTACCACACTGAAACAGTCAATTAAACCTGGTTTCCATCAATATTTTAGAGGATAGCGCAAATTAGGTCTGGCATAGGTCTGGGATTCGCCCTCATCAGGCTCATACTTTCGCGTTTTTCACATACTTGATGAACAGATCCTTGGTTTTTTCTGGTTTGTATCACTTAGTAGTATGGTACCACACTGAAGCAGTCCATTAAACCTGGTTTGGATCAATATTTTAGAGGATAACGCATGTTAGGTCTAGGTTAGCCCTGGGTTTTTCACTCATCGGACTCATACTTTCGCATTCTTCTCATACTTCTTGAACTGATCCAGGGTTTTTTCTGGTTTGGATCACGTAGTAATGTGGTACCACACTGAAACAATCGACTAAACCTGGTTTCGCTCAATATTTTAGAGGATAACGCATGATAGGTCTAGGTCAGGCCTGGGATTTTCACTCATCAGACTCATGCTTTCGCATTCTTCACATACTTGTTGAACGGATCCTGGGTTTTTTCTGGTTTGGATCACGTAGTAATGTGGGTCCACACTGAGACAATCAATTAAACCTGGTTTCGATCAATATTTTAGGGAATAATTCATGTTAGGTCTAGGTTAGGTCTGGGATTTGCTCTCATCAGGCTCATTCTTTCGCATATTTCTCATATTTGATGGCTAGATCCTGGGCTGTTTCTGGATTGCATCACGTAGTAATGAAGTACGACACTGAAACAGTCAATTAAACCTGGTTTCCATCAATATCTTAGAGGACAACGCAAGTTAGATCTGGCATAGGTCTGGGATTCGCCCTCATCAGGCTCATACTTTCGCGTTTCTTACATACTTGTTGAACAGATCCTGGGTTTTTTCTGGTTTGTATCACGTAGTAGTGTGGTACCACACTGAAACAGTCAATTAAACCTGGTTTCCATCAATATTTTAGAGGATAGCGCAAATTAGGTCTGGCATAGGTCTGGGATTCGCCCTCATCAGGCTCATACTTTCGCGTTTTTCACATACTTGATGAACAGATCCTTGGTTTTTTCTGGTTTGTATCACGTAGTAGTATGGTACCACACTGAAGCAGTCCATTAAACCTGGTTGGATCAATATTTTAGAGGATAACGCATGTTAGGTCTAGGTTAGCCCTGGGTTTTTCACTCATCGGACTCATACTTTCGCATTCTTCTCATACTTCTTGAACTGATCCAGGGTTTTTTCTGGTTTGGATCACGTAGTAATGTGGTACCACACTGAAACAATCGACTAAACCTGGTTTCGATCAATATCTTAGAGGATAACGCAAGTTAGGTCTGGGATAGGTCTGGGATTTGCCCTCATCAGACTCATACTTTCGCATTCTTCACATACTTGTTGAACGGATCCTGGGTTTTTTCTGGTTTGGATCACGTAGTAATGTGGTACCACGCTGAAACAGTCAATTGAAACTGGTTTCGATCAATATTTTGGAGGATAACGCAAGTTAGGTCTGGGATAGGTCTAGGATTTGCCCTCATCAGGCTCTTACTTTCGCATATTTCTCATACTTCATGGCTAGATCCTGGGCTATTTCTGGATTGGATCACGTACTAAAGTGGTACCACACTGAAACATTCAATGAAACCTGGTCTGGATAAATATTTTAGAGGATAATGCATCTTAGGTCTAGGTTAGGTCTGGGATTTTCACTCATCAGACTCATACTTTCGCATTCTTCACATACTTGTTGAACGGATCCTGGGTTTTTTCTGGTTTGGGTCACGTAGTAATGTGGGACCGCAATGAAACAATCAATTAAACCTGGTCTTGATAAATATTTTACAGGATAACGCATGTTAGGTTTGGGTTAGGTCAAGGATTTGCCCTCATCAGGCTCATTCTTACGCATATTTCTCATATTTGATGGCTAGATCCTGGGCTGTTTCTGGATTGCATCACGTAGTAATGAAGTACGACACTGGAACAGTCAATTAAACCTGGTTTCCATCAATATCTTAGAGGACAACGCAAGTTAGATCTGCCATAGGTCTGGGATTCGCCCTCATCAGGCTCATACTTTCGCGTTTCTTACATACTTGTTGAACAGATCCTGGGTTTTTTCTGGTTTGTATCACGTAGTAGTGTGGTACCACTCTGAAACAGTCAATTAAACCTGGTTTCCATCAATATTTTAGAGGATAGCGCAAATTAGGTCTGGCATAGGTCTGGGATTCGCCCTCATCAGGCTCATACTTTCGCGTTTTTCACATACTTGATGAACAGATCCTTGGTTTTTTCTGGTTTGTATCACTTAGTAGTATGGTACCACACTGAAGCAGTCCATTAAACCTGGTTTGGATCAATATTTTAGAGGATAACGCATGTTAGGTCTAGGTTAGCCCTGGGTTTTTCACTCATCGGACTCATACTTTCGCATTCTTCTCATACTTCTTGAACTGATCCAGGGTTTTTTCTGGTTTGGATCACGTAGTAATGTGGTACCACACTGAAACAATCGACTAAACCTGGTTTCGCTCAATATTTTAGAGGATAACGCATGATAGGTCTAGGTCAGGCCTGGGATTTTCACTCATCAGACTCATGCTTTCGCATTCTTCACATACTTGTTGAACGGATCCTGGGTTTTTTCTGGTTTGGATCACGTAGTAATGTGGGTCCACACTGAGACAATCAATTAAACCTGGTTTCGATCAATATTTTAGGGAATAATTCATGTTAGGTCTAGGTTAGGTCTGGGATTTGCTCTCATCAGGCTCATTCTTTCGCATATTTCTCATATTTGATGGCTAGATCCTGGGCTGTTTCTGGATTGCATCACGTAGTAATGAAGTACGACACTGAAACAGTCAATTAAACCTGGTTTCCATCAATATCTTAGAGGACAACGCAAGTTAGATCTGGCATAGGTCTGGGATTCGCCCTCATCAGGCTCATACTTTCGCGTTTCTTACATACTTGTTGAACAGATCCTGGGTTTTTTCTGGTTTGTATCACGTAGTAGTGTGGTACCACACTGAAACAGTCAATTAAACCTGGTTTCCATCAATATTTTAGAGGATAGCGCAAATTAGGTCTGGCATAGGTCTGGGATTCGCCCTCATCAGGCTCATACTTTCGCGTTTTTCACATACTTGATGAACAGATCCTTGGTTTTTTCTGGTTTGTATCACGTAGTAGTATGGTACCACACTGAAGCAGTCCATTAAACCTGGTTGGATCAATATTTTAGAGGATAACGCATGTTAGGTCTAGGTTAGCCCTGGGTTTTTCACTCATCGGACTCATACTTTCGCATTCTTCTCATACTTCTTGAACTGATCCAGGGTTTTTTCTGGTTTGGATCACGTAGTAATGTGGTACCACACTGAAACAATCGACTAAACCTGGTTTCGATCAATATCTTAGAGGATAACGCAAGTTAGGTCTGGGATAGGTCTGGGATTTGCCCTCATCAGACTCATACTTTCGCATTCTTCACATACTTGTTGAACGGATCCTGGGTTTTTTCTGGTTTGGATCACGTAGTAATGTGGTACCACGCTGAAACAGTCAATTGAAACTGGTTTCGATCAATATTTTGGAGGATAACGCAAGTTAGGTCTGGGATAGGTCTAGGATTTGCCCTCATCAGGCTCTTACTTTCGCATATTTCTCATACTTCATGGCTAGATCCTGGGCTATTTCTGGATTGGATCACGTACTAAAGTGGTACCACACTGAAACATTCAATGAAACCTGGTCTGGATAAATATTTTAGAGGATAATGCATCTTAGGTCTAGGTTAGGTCTGGGATTTTCACTCATCAGTCTCATACTTTCGCATTCTTCACATACTTGTTGAACGGATCCTGGGTTTTTTCTGGTTTGGGTCACGTAGTAATGTGGGACCGCAATGAAACTATCAATTAAACCTGGTCTTGATAAATATTTTACAGGATAACGCATGTTAGGTTTGGGTTAGGTCTAGGATTTGCCCTCGTCAGGCTCATTCTTTCGCATATTTCTCATATTTGATGGCTAGATCCTGGGCTTTTTCAGGATCGCATCAAGTAGTAATGAAGTACAACACTGAAACAGTCAATTAAACCTGGTTTCCATCAATATCTTAGAGGACAACGCAAGTTAGGTCTGGGATAGGTCTGGGATTTGCCCTCATCAGACTCATACTTTCGCGTTCTTCACATACTTGTTGAACAGATCCTGGGCTGTTTCTGGATTGTATCACGTAGTAATGTGGTATCACGCTGAAACAGTCAATTAAACCTGGTTTCGATCAATACTTTAGAGGATAACGCAAGTTAGGTCTGGGATAGGTCTAGGATTTGCCCTCATCATGCTCATACTTTCGCACCCTTCACATACTCGTTGATCAGATCCTGGGTTATTTTCTGGTTTGGATCACATAGTAATATGGTACCACACTGAAACAGTCCATTAAACCTGGTTTCGCTCAATATTTTAGAGGATAACGCATGTTAGGTCTAGGTTAGGTCTAGGATTTGCCCTCGTCAGGCTCATTCTTTCGCATATTTCTCATACTTGATGGCTAGATCCTGGGCTTTTTCTGGATCGCATCAAGTAGTAATGAAGTACAACACTGAAACAGTCAATTAAACCTGGTTTCCATCAATATCTTAGAGGACAACGCAAGTTAGGTCTAGGTTAGGTCTGGGATTTTCACACATCAGACTCATACTTTCGCATTCTTCACATACTTGTTGAACGGAACCTGGGTTTTTTCTGGTTTGGATCACGTAGTAATGTGGTACCACACTGAAACAGTTGACTAAACCTGGATTCGATCAATATTTTAGAGGATAACGCAAGTTAGGTCTGGGATCCCTCAGGGGCTGCCAGCCTTTCAGCTGCAGTACGGGCTTAACGAACCCGGGGTACCCGAGTCATACACACACCGTAAGCCTCCTGTTGGTCGTCACAACGACCCATTCACAATTCCCTATTGGTTTTGTGAATGGTACGTGACGGCAGGAGGAACGGGGGTCTTGGCTTAACCGCCTGGGCCACGAGTATGGCGACTCTATAAAATCGCCCTCCAATCCTAAGCTATGGTGCGCGGCGACGGGATGCATGGTTGGGGGAGAAGGCCCAATCCCAAGCGACCACCTCCGGGGAACCTGCCGAACCCCCGGAGTATTAGGCTTACCCGGGTAAGGCGGCTCTGCCCGGGTGGACCTTTATTTCCGACCATCTCGTGGGATTATTATGGACACAGAAAATAAAATGGGGATGGGGCGGGTTTTGTCGGTTGGGGAGGACGGAGACGGGGTTGGGGTTAGGGTGGCGGCGCTCGCGCCCCACTCAGCGCCAGGTCCGGCTTCGTGGAGGGTGGAGGAGGACGACGAGACGGCGTCGGTCTCGTCCTTCTCCTCCAGCACGAGCCACATAGGCTCTAAGAGGAAGAGGACGGGGCAGGCCGTCGTCGAGGTGGGCGGGGCGATGAGCCCGTCGGTGAGGCTGAGTTGCCTCAGGGACGAGGTGACCGAGGAGATATCGGAGAGGATCTCCTCGTCCCTGCGGCGGGTGGAGAAAGTCGCCGCTGCCTGCGCCTTTAAGGGGCAGAAAAGCGGTGGCGCGGAGGCCCTGAAGGCCGCGGCGGAGGAAATGAGGGAGGCGGCGCAGGAGCTCAGAGGGCGGAACGCCCGTCTGCAGCTCCTGTTGGAGGAGGAGCGACAGGGGAGGAGGAGGGCAGAGGCGCTGTGGAACAGCGCGGCCCTCCCTCCCATCCTCCCTCCTCCTCCACCGCCGCGTCCCTCGGCGGAGGTAAATAAGCGGAGTGCGGCGGCAGTGGTGCGGGGCACCGCGGGCCCCTCCACCCGCACTCCGCCCGTGAAGAAGTCCCCGTCCTCCTCAGAAGACGATCTTCTGAGGAGGATTGGGGACATGATTGATGGCAAGCTGGCCGCCTTCCGGGAGGAGCTCCTCGCCGGAAGAGCGGTCAGCAGGAAGGCGGTGCCTCCCCGACCTGTTCCGGTACAGTCGGGGAAGGCAAAGAAGGGCGGAGTGAAGGCTCCGCCCAGCGTTGCGGCACCAGGGCCCCGGGTCGCGACCCCCAAGGGGGGTGGTGTACCCGTGGTCGCGGTGGTCGCGTCCTCCACAGCACCCTCCCAAGGGGGGGTGGCGTGGAGTGAGGTGGTGGGGCGGAAGGCGAAGCGGGCGGCGAGGAAGGCCTCGCAACCGCAGCCTCCGCCTCCGCCGCCGGCGGCCAAGGTAAAGGCCGCGAAGGTCGGGAATCAAACGGGCCAAGACCCAGGCATGGAAGGAGCTCCTCCAGACCCTTGATGACGTTCCATGGGGGCGCCCATATAAGGTGGTGCTGAATAAGCTCCGCCCGTGGGCGCCCCCCGTCACCGAGGGTCTTGACCCCCGGCTGCTGGAGGACGTGGTCAATACACTCTTCCCAATTGGGGAGAGGGGACCGCGTCCTCCGGCGGCGGCGGCTGTCCCAGTGGAGTGGACGGCCGAGCTGGGGGTCACGCAGGAGGAGCTGGCAGCGGCCATCAGATGGCTCGGGGTTCGTAACACGGTCCCGGGTCCGGATGGTGTGCCCGGCCGGGTTTGGGTCTTGACCCAGGGCGTCCTTGGCGCCGACCTCAGGCGGTTGTTCGACCGCTGCCTGAGGGACGGGCGATTCCCCCCCAGTTGGAAGGTGGCGAGGATGGTCCTCCTCCGGAAGGAGGGTCGGCCCGCGGAGTCTCCCTCCGCATACCGGCCCATTTGTCTCCTCGACGAGGTGGGCAAGCTCTTCGAGCGTGTGATTGCTGCCCGCCTCGTCGAGCACCTGCCGCGGGGTGATCCCGGTCTGGCCGACTGCCAGTTCGGTTTCCGGGGGGGCCGATCGACTATCGACGCGATAGGTCGTGTGTGGACCCTCTCGGAGGCGGCCGTCTCCCGGGGAGGGGTGGCATTGGCAATATCCAAGGATATTGCCAATGCCTTTAACACCCTCCCCTGGGAAGAGATAAGGAGGGGACTCGAATATCATCGAGTCCCCCCTTGTCTCAGGGCGGTCGTCGGGGATTATCTCCGCGGCAGGTGGATCGAGTATCCGGGCCGGGATGGTGATATGCGGAGGGAGGTGTACTGCGGTGTTCCGCAGGGGTCGGTCCTCGGGCCACTCCTGTGGAACATCGCGTACGACTCGGTGTTGCGGGCCGGCCTCCCCGACGGCGTCAGCACGGTGTGTTATGCGGATGACACACTGGTGCTGGCCGTCGGGGCGCACTGGGGGTGGGCCATGCGCCGCGCGGAGGAGGGGTCGCAACGCGTCGTCGACCGGATCAGGGGGATGGGGATGACGGTGGCGGTCCATAAGACCGAGGTGATTGCGTTTCATTCACCTCGGCAGGATCCGACACCCCCTCTGATCCAGGTGGGTGGGGCTGACATCGAGGTGAAGCCCCAGATCAGGTATCTAGGGCTGATCCTCGATAGCCACTGGCGTTTCGAGGAGCATTTCCGCTGCCTGGTCCCCCGGTTGGAAAGGATGTTTGCGACTCTGGGCCGGATCCTGCCCAACCCGGGGGGCCCGGCGGGCCGAGTTCGTCGCCTCTATGTGGCAATGGTCCAGTCGGTGGCCCTATACGGGGCCCCCGTCTGGGCGGACGACCTGGCTGCCTCCCGGCGCAGCATGACTATGCCGCGTCGGGTGCAGAGGCGCATGGCGCTCAGGGTCGTCCGCGGGTATCGGACCATGTCACATGAGGCGGCGACGGTTCTAGCGGGGATGCCGCCCATGGACCTGCTCGCGCGGTCGCACGCGGTGATGTACCGGCACCGCGTCGACCGTCGCGCGGGGGTGGGGGCGGTCCCGGGCGGGCAGGAACCTGCTTGGGGCGATTTGAAGCGCCAGGCCCGGCAGTCCGTGTTGCTCGCGTGGCAGGAGCGGCTGGCTCTGCCAACCGCGGGGCACCGGACTGTCGGGGCTGTTCGGCCACTCCTGAAGGAGTGGCTGGACAGAGGCCATGGCAGCCTCACCTACCGGCTGGCACAGGTATTTTCCGGGCATGGCAGCTTCGGAAGATACCTGTGCCGGATAGGGAAGGAGCCGACGGCGCGTTGCTGCCACTGCGACGCTGAGCAGGACACGGCGGATCATACCCTGGAGGTATGCCCCGCGTGGGAGGGGGAGCGCCGTGTCCTGGTCGGCGTCGTCGGGCGGGATGTCTCGCTGCCGGGCGTGGTGCGCGCCATGCTCGGCAGCGAGGAGAAGTGGAGGGCCGTGGCTTCCTTCTGCGAGAACGTAATGTTGCAGAAGGAGGCCGCGGGGAGGGAGCGCGAGCTTCAGCGGCGCGCTGAGGCTCGCGCGCGTATGGTGGCGCGAGGGCGTCGCCCGGGCGCCAGGCGTCACGGGCGGCCGCCTCGGCGTGGCGGATAACCTAGGCCGGGTCGGACCGGTTGGGGGTAGGAGTGCCTCCCCCTACCGGTCCGACGCAAGGGGAGGCACCCTCGGCGGTCTGGTGCGGCCATGAACGCCCGGCCGCCGAGGGGTGGAAACGGGGTCGCGGGCGGTTGCGAGTTGGGGCTCGCAGCCGCCACTAAACGCGGCCCCGGGACGGATAGCAGCGGGATGGAGTGGCCCCGTCCCGCCGCTATGAGGCAGTGTGTCTACTGGGGGGACCGATTGTCCCCCCGTGGGATGGGCGCGAAAGCGCGGGCACGGGGAGGATACCGGAAGAATGCTTCGAGCGATTCCCGGTATCCTCCCAAAGCGTGCCGAAGGGTCACCGTGGGGTTTTTAGTGGGTAGGTCCCGCGCCTGTCGTTGTACGGGCGCGGGGAATCCCACACACCCCCTCCCACCTCTCCCCAAGGAGGTGGGAGGGAGTCTTTCGAAGATTTTCCCCACGACAAAAAAAAAAAAAAAAAAAAAAAAAAAAAAAAAGTTACGTCTGGGATAGGTCTAGGATTTACCCTCATCAGGCTCATACTTTCGCGTTTTTCACATACTTGTTGAACAGATCCTGGGTTTTTTCTGGTTTGTATCACGTAGTAGTGTGGTACCACACTGAAACAGTCAATTAAACCTGGTTTCCATCAATATTTTAGAGGATAACGCATGTTAGGTCTGGCATAGGTCTGGGATTCGCCCTCATCAGGCTCATACTTTCGCGTTTTTCACATACTTGTTGAACAGATCCTTGGTTTTTTCTGGTTTGTATCACGTAGTAGTGTGGTACCACACTGAAGCAGTCCATTAAACCTGGTTTTCATCAATATTTTAGAGGACAACGCAAGTTAGGTTTAGGTAAGGCCTGAGATTTTCACTGATCAGACTCATTCTTTCGCATATTTCTCATACATGTTGAACAGATACTGGGTTTTTTCTGGTTTGGATCACGTAGTAATGTGGGACCACACTGAAACAACCAATTAAACATGGTCTTGATAAATATTTTAGAGGATAACGCAAGTTAGGTCTGGGATAGGTCTAGGATTTGCCCTCATCAGGCTCTTACTTTCGCATATTTCTCATACTTCATGGCTAGATCCTGGGCTATTTCTGGATTGGATCACGTAGTAAAGTGGTACCACACTGAAACATTCAATGAAACCTGACCTGGATAAATATTTTAGAGGATAACGCATCTTAGGTCTGAGTTAGGTCTGGGATATGCCCTCAACAGGTTCATACTTTCGCGTTTTTCACATACTTGTTGAACAGATCCTTGGTTTTTTCTGGTTTGTATCACGTAGTAGTGTGGTACCACACTGAAGCAGTCCATTAAACCTGGTTTTCATCAATATTTTAGAGGACAACGCAAGTTAGGTTTAGGTAAGGCCTGAGATTTTCACTGATCAGACTCATTCTTTCGCATATTTCTCATACATGTTGAACAGATACTGGGTTTTTTCTGGTTTGTATCACGTAGTAGTGTGGTACCACACTGAAACAGTCAATTAAACCTGGTTTCCATCAATATTTTAGAGGATAACGCATGTTAGGTCTGGCATAGGTCTGGGATTCGCCCTCATCAGGCTCATACTTTCGCGTTTTTCACATACTTGTTGAACAGATCCTGGGTTTTTTCTGGATTGCATCACGTAGTGATGTAGTACCACAATGAAACAGTCAATCAAACCTGGTTTCCATCAATATTTTAGAGGATAACGCATGTTAGGTCTAGGTTAGGTCTTGGATTTTCACTAATCAGACTCATACTTTCGCATTCTTCACATACTTGTTGAACGGATCCTGGGTTTTTTCTGGTTTGGATCACTTAGTAATGTGGTACCACACTGAAACAGTCGATTAAACCAGGTTTCGATCAATATTTTTGAGGATAACGCATGTTAGGTCTAGGTTAGACCTGGGATTTTCACTCATCAGACTGATACTTTCGCATTCTTCACATACTTGTTGAACGGATCCTGGGTTTTTTTCTGGTTTGGATCACGTAGTAATGTGGGACCACACTGAAACAGTCAATTAAACCTGGTTTCGACCAATATTTTAGAGAATAGCTCATGTTAGGTCTAGGTTAGGTCTGGGATTTGCTCTCATCAAGCACATTCTTTCGCATATTTCTCATACTTGATGGCTAGATCCTGGGCTTTTTCTGGATTGCATGACGTAGTAATGAAGTACAACACTGGAACAGTCAATTAAACCTGGTTTCCATCAATATTTTAGAGGACAACGCAAGTTAGGTCTGGGATAGGTCTGGGATATGCCCTCAACAGGTTCATACTTTCGCGTTTTTCACATATTTGTTGAACAGATCCTGGGTTTTTTCTGGTTTGGATCCCGTAGTAGTGTGGTACCACACTGAAACAGTCCATTAAACCTGGTTTCGCTCAATATTTTAGAGGATAACGCATGTTAGGTCTAGGTCAGGCCTGAGATTTTCACTCATCAGACTCATGCTTTCGCATTCTTCACATACTTGTTGAACGGATCCTGGGTTTTTTCTGGTTTGGATCACGTAGTAATGTGGGTCCACACTGAGACAATCAATTAAACCTGGTTTCGATCAATATTTTAGGGAATAATTCATGTTAGGTCTAGGTTAGGTCTGGGATTTGCTCTCATCAGGCTCATTCTTTCGCATATTTCGCATATTTGATGGCTAGATCCTCGGCTGTTTCTGGATTGCATCACGCAGTAATGAAGTACGACACTGAAACAGTCAATTAAACCTGGTTTCCATCAATATCTTAGAGGACAACGCAAGTTAGATGTGGCATAGGTCTGGGATTCGCCCTCATCAGGCTCATACTTTCGCGTTTTTCACATACTTGTTGAACAGATCCTGGGTTTTTTCTGGTTTGTATCACGTAGTAGTGTGGTACCACACTGAAACAGTCAATTAAACCTGGTTTCCATCAATATTTTAGAGGATAACGCATGTTAGGTCTGGGATAGGTCTGGGATTTGCCCTCATCAGACTCATACTTTCGCACACTTCACATACTCGTTGAACAGATCCTAGGTTATTTTCTGGTTTGGATCACATAGTAATGTGGTACCACACCGAAACAGTCGATTAAACCAGGTTTCGATCAATATTTTTGAGGATAACGCATGTTAGATCTAGGTTAGGCCTGGGATTTTCACTCATCAGACTCATACTTTCGCATTCTTCACATACTTATTGAACGGATCCTGGGTTTTTTCTGGTTTGTATCACGTTGTAATGTGGGACCACACTGAAACAATCAATTAAACCTGGTCTTGATAAATATTTTAGAGGATAACGCATGTTAGGTTTGGGTTAGGTCTAGGATTTGCCCTCAGCAGGCTCATACTTTCGCATATCTCTCATACTTCATGGCTAGATCCTTGGCTGTTTCTGGATTGTATCACGTAGTAATGTGGTACCACGCTGAAACAGTCAACTAAACCTGGTTTCGATCAATATTTTAGAGAATAATTCATGTTAGGTCTACGTTAGGTCTGGAATTTGCTCTCATCAGGCTCGTTCTTTCGCATATTTCTCATACTTGATGGCTAGATCCTGGGCTTTTTCTGGATTGCATCACGTAGTAATGTGGTACCACGCTGAAACAGTAAATTAAACCTGGTTTCGATCAATATTTTAGAGGATAACGCAAGTTAGGTCTGGCATTGGTCTGGGATTCGCCCTCATCAGGCTCATACTTTCGCGTTTTTCACATACTTGTTGAACAGATCCTGGGTCTTTTCTGGTTTGTATCACGTAGTAGAGTGGTACCACACTGAAACAGTCCATTGAACCTGGTTTCGCTCAATATTTTAGAGGATAACGCATGTTAGGTCTAGGTCAGGCCTGGGATTTTCACTCATCAGACTCATACTTTCGCATTCTTCACATACTTGTTGAACGGATCCTGTGTTATTTTCTGGTTTGGATCACATAGTAATGTGGTACCACACTGAAGCAGTCCATTAAACCTGGTTTTCATCAATATTTTAGAGGACAACGCAAGTTAGGTTTAGGTAAGGCCTGGGATTTTCACTCATCAGACTCATACTTTCGCATTCTTCACATACTTGTTGAACGGATCCTGGGTTTTTTCTGGTTTGGATCACGTAGTAATGTGGGTCCACACTGAGACAATCAATTAAACCTGGTTTCGATCAATATTTTAGGGAATAATTCATGTTAGGTCTAGGTTAGGTCTGGGATTTGCTCTCATCAGGCTCATTCTTTCGCATATTTCTCATATTTGATGGCTAGATCCTGGGCTGTTTCTGGATTGCATCACGTAGTAATGAAGTACGACACTGAAACAGTCAATTAAACCTGGTTTCCATCAATATCTTAGAGGACAACGCAAGTTAGATCTGGCATAGGTCTGGGATTCGCCCTCATCAGGCTCATACTTTCGCGTTTTTCACATACTTGTTGAACAGATCCTGGGTTTTTTCTGGTTTGTATCACGTAGTAGTGTGGTACCACACTGAAACAGTCAATTAAACCTGGTTTCCATCAATATTTTAGAGGATAACGCATGTTAGGTCTGGCATAGGTCTGGGATTCGCCCTCATCAGGCTCATACTTTCGCGTTTTTCACATACTTGTTGAACAGATCCTTGGTTTTTTCTGGTTTGTATCACGTAGTAGTGTGGTACCACACTGAAGCAGTCCATTAAACCTGGTTTTCATCAATATTTTAGAGGACAACGCAAGTTAGGTTTAGGTAAGGCCTGAGATTTTCACTGATCAGACTCATTCTTTCGCATATTTCTCATACATGTTGAACAGATACTGGGTTTTTTCTGGTTTGGATCACGTAGTAATGTGGGACCACACTGACACAACCAATTAAACCTGGTCTTGATAAATATTTTAGAGGATAACGCAAGTTAGGTCTGGGATAGGTCTAGGATTTGCCCTCATCAGGCTCTTACTTTCGCATATTTCTCATACTTCATGGCTAGATCCTGGGCTATTTCTGGATTGGATCACGTAGTAAAGTGGTACCACACTGAAACATTCAATGAAACCTGACCTGGATAAATATTTTAGAGGATAACGCATCTTAGGTCTGGGTTAGGTCTAAGATTTGCCCTCATCAGGCTCACAGTTTTGCGTTTTTCACATACTTGTTGAACAGATCCTGGGTTTTTTCTGGTTTGGATCACGAAGTAGTGTGGTACCACACTGAAACAGTCCATTAAACCTGGTTTCGCTCAATATTTTAGAGGATAACGCATGTTAGGTCTAGGTTAGGTCTGGGATTTGCTCTCATCAGGCTCATTCTTTCGCATATTTCTCATACTTGATGGCTAGATCCTGGGCTTTTTCTGGATTGCATGACGTAGTAATGAAGTACAACACTGGAACAGTCAATTAAACCTGGTTTCCATCAATATTTTAGAGGACAACGCAAGTTAGGTCTGGGATAGGTCTGGGATATGCCCTCAACAGGTTCATACTTTCGCGTTTTTCACATATTTGTTGAACAGATCCTGGGTTTTTTCTGGTTTGGATCCCGTAGTAGTGTGGTACCACACTGAAACAGTCCATTAAACCTGGTTTCGCTCAATATTTTAGAGGATAACGCATGTTAGGTCTAGGTCAGGCCTGAGATTTTCACTCATCAGACTCATGCTTTCGCATTCTTCACATACTTGTTGAACGGATCCTGGGTTTTTTCTGGTTTGGATCACGTAGTAATGTGGGTCCACACTGAGACAATCAATTAAACCTGGTTTCGATCAATATTTTAGGGAATAATTCATGTTAGGTCTAGGTTAGGTCTGGGATTTGCTCTCATCAGGCTCATTCTTTCGCATATTTCGCATATTTGATGGCTAGATCCTCGGCTGTTTCTGGATTGCATCACGCAGTAATGAAGTACGACACTGAAACAGTCAATTAAACCTGGTTTCCATCAATATCTTAGAGGACAACGCAAGTTAGATGTGGCATAGGTCTGGGATTCGCCCTCATCAGGCTCATACTTTCGCGTTTTTCACATACTTGTTGAACAGATCCTGGGTTTTTTCTGGTTTGTATCACGTAGTAGTGTGGTACCACACTGAAACAGTCAATTAAACCTGGTTTCCATCAATATTTTAGAGGATAACGCAAGTTAGGTCTGGCATAGGTCTGGGATTCGCCCTCATCAGGCTCATACTTTCGCGTTTTTCACATACTTGTTGAACAGATCCTGGGTTTTTTCTGCTTTGGATCACGTAGTAGTGTGGTACCACACTGAAACAGTCGATTAAACCTGGTTTCGATCAATATTTTCGAGAGTAATTCATGTTAGGTCTAGGTTAGGTCTGGGATTTCCTCTCATCAGACTCATACTTTCGCACACTTCACATACTCGTTGAACAGATCCTGGGTTATTTTCTGGTTTGGATCACATAGTAATGTGGTACCACACTGAAACAGTCGATTAAACCTGGTTTCGATCAATATTTTCGAGAGTAATTCATGTTAGGTCTAGCTTAGGTCTGGGATTTCCTCTCATCAGGCACATTCTTTCGCATATTTCTCATACTTGATGGTTAGATCCTGGGCTGTTTCTGGGTTGTATGACATAGTAATGTGGCACCACGCTGAAACAGTGAATTAAACCTAGTTTCGATCAATATTTTAGAGGATACCGCAAGTTAGGTCTAGGTGCCTCGGCGTGGCGGATGACCTAGGCTGGGAGGGGGGTCCTGAGGGGACCCTCCTCCCGCCGGGCGGCGCCGGGGCGGACCGGTTGGGGGTAGAAGTGCCTCCCCCTACCGGTCCGACGCAAGGGGAGGCACCCTCGGCGGTCTGGTGCGGCCATGAACGCCCGGCCGCCGAGGGGTGGAAACGGGGTCGCGGGCGGTTGCGAGTTGGGGCTCGCAGCCGCCACTAAACGCGGCCCCGGGACGGATAGCGGCGGGATGGAGTGGCCCCGTCCCGCCGCTATGAGGCAGTGTGTCTACTGGGGGGACCGATTGTCCCCCCGGGGGATGGGCGCGAAAGCGCGGGCACGGGGAGGATACCGGAAGAATGCTTCGAGCGATTCCCGGTATCCTCCTAAAGCGTGCCGAAGGGTCACCGTGGGGTTTTTAGTGGGTAGGTCCCGCGCCTGTCGTTGTACGGGCGCGGGGAATCCCACACACCCCTCCCACCTCTCCCCAAGGAGGTGGGAGGGAGTCTTTCGAAGATTTTCCCCACGACAAAAAAAAAAAAAAAACAAAAAAAAAGTTAGGTCTAGGTTAGGCCTGGGATTTGCCCTCATCAGGGTCATAATTTCGCAGTTTTATCATTCATGTTGACCTGATCGAGGGTTTTTTCTGCTTTGGATCACGTAGTAAAGTGGTACCACACTGAAACATTCCATTAAACCTGGTCTTGATAAATATTTTAGAGGAGAACGGATGTTAGGTTTGGGTTAGGTCTAGGATTTGCCCTCATCAGGCTCATACTTTCGCATATTTCTCATACTTCATGGCTAGATCCTGCGCTGTTTCTGGATTGTATCACGTAGTAATGTGGTACCACGCTGAAACAGTCAATTAAACCTGGTTTCGATCAATATTTTAGAGGATAACGCAAGTTAGGTCTGGCATAGGTCTGGGATTCGCCCTCATCAGGCTCATACTTTCGCGTTTTTCACATACTTGTTGAACAGATCCTGGGTTTTTTCTGGTTTGTATCACGTAGTAGAGTGGTACCACACTGAAACAGTCCATTGAACCTGTGTTTGGATCAATATTTTAGAGGATAACGCATGTTAGGTCTAGGTTAGCCCTGGGATTTTCACTCATCAGACTCATACTTTCGCATTCCTCTCATACTTGTTGAACTGATCCTGGGTTTTTTCTGGTTTGGATCACGTAGTAATGTGGTACCACACTGAAACAGTCGATTAAACCTGGTTTCGATCAATATTTTAGAGGATAACGCAAGTTAAGTCTGGGATTGGTCTGGGATTTGATCTCATCAGACTCATACTTTCGCACACTTCACATACTTGTTGAACAGATCCTGGGTTTTTTCTGGTATGGATCCCGTAGTAGTGTGCTACCGCACTGAAACAGTCCATTAAACCTGGTTTCGCTCAATATTTTAGAGGATAACGCATGTTAGGTCAAGGTTAGGTCTAAGATTTGCCCTCATCAGGCACACAGTTTCGCGTTTTTCACGTACTTGTTGAACAGATCCTGGGTTTTTTCTGGTTTGGATCACGAAGTATTGTGGTACCACACTGAAACAGTCCATTAAACCTGATTTCGCTCAATATTTTAGAGGATAACGCATGTTAGGTCTGGGATAGGTCTGGGATTTGCCCTCATCAGACTCATACTTTCGCACACTTCACATACTCGTTGAACAGATCCTGGGTTATTTTCTGGTTTGGATCACATAGTAATGTGGTACCACACCGAAACAGTCGATTAAACCAGGTTTCGATCAATATTTTTGAGGATAACGCATGTTAGATCTAGGTTAGGCCTGGGATTTTCACTCATCAGACTCATACTTTCGCATTCTTCACATACTTATTGAACGGATCCTGGGTTTTTTCTGGTTTGTATCACGTTGTAATGTGGGACCACACTGAAACAATCAATTAAACCTGGTCTTGATAAATATTTTAGAGGATAACGCATGTTAGGTTTGGGTTAGGTCTAGGATTTGCCCTCAGCAGGCTCATACTTTCGCATATCTCTCATACTTCATGGCTAGATCCTTGGCTGTTTCTGGATTGTATCACGTAGTAATGTGGTACCACGCTGAAACAGTCAACTAAACCTGGTTTCGATCAATATTTTAGAGAATAATTCATGTTAGGTCTACGTTAGGTCTGGAATTTGCTCTCATCAGGCTCGTTCTTTCGCATATTTCTCATACTTGATGGCTAGATCCTGGGCTTTTTCTGGATTGCATCACGTAGTAATGTGGTACCACGCTGAAACAGTAAATTAAACCTGGTTTCGATCAATATTTTAGAGGATAACGCAAGTTAGGTCTGGCATTGGTCTGGGATTCGCCCTCATCAGGCTCATACTTTCGCGTTTTTCACATACTTGTTGAACAGATCCTGGGTCTTTTCTGGTTTGTATCACGTAGTAGAGTGGTACCACACTGAAACAGTCCATTGAACCTGGTTTCGCTCAATATTTTAGAGGATAACGCATGTTAGGTCTAGGTCAGGCCTGGGATTTTCACTCATCAGACTCATACTTTCGCATTCTTCACATACTTGTTGAACGGATCCTGTGTTATTTTCTGGTTTGGATCACATAGTAATGTGGTACCACACTGAAGCAGTCCATTAAACCTGGTTTTCATCAATATTTTAGAGGACAACGCAAGTTAGGTTTAGGTAAGGCCTGGGATTTTCACTCATCAGACTCATACTTTCGCATTCTTCACATACTTGTTGAACGGATCCTGGGTTTTTTCTGGTTTGGATCACGTAGTAATGTGGGTCCACACTGAGACAATCAATTAAACCTGGTTTCGATCAATATTTTAGGGAATAATTCATGTTAGGTCTAGGTTAGGTCTGGGATTTGCTCTCATCAGGCTCATTCTTTCGCATATTTCTCATATTTGATGGCTAGATCCTGGGCTGTTTCTGGATTGCATCACGTAGTAATGAAGTACGACACTGAAACAGTCAATTAAACCTGGTTTCCATCAATATCTTAGAGGACAACGCAAGTTAGATCTGGCATAGGTCTGGGATTCGCCCTCATCAGGCTCATACTTTCGCGTTTTTCACATACTTGTTGAACAGATCCTGGGTTTTTTCTGGTTTGTATCACGTAGTAGTGTGGTACCACACTGAAACAGTCAATTAAACCTGGTTTCCATCAATATTTTAGAGGATAACGCATGTTAGGTCTGGCATAGGTCTGGGATTCGCCCTCATCAGGCTCATACTTTCGCGTTTTTCACATACTTGTTGAACAGATCCTTGGTTTTTTCTGGTTTGTATCACGTAGTAGTGTGGTACCACACTGAAGCAGTCCATTAAACCTGGTTTTCATCAATATTTTAGAGGACAACGCAAGTTAGGTTTAGGTAAGGCCTGAGATTTTCACTGATCAGACTCATTCTTTCGCATATTTCTCATACATGTTGAACAGATACTGGGTTTTTTCTGGTTTGGATCACGTAGTAATGTGGGACCACACTGACACAACCAATTAAACCTGGTCTTGATAAATATTTTAGAGGATAACGCAAGTTAGGTCTGGGATAGGTCTAGGATTTGCCCTCATCAGGCTCTTACTTTCGCATATTTCTCATACTTCATGGCTAGATCCTGGGCTATTTCTGGATTGGATCACGTAGTAAAGTGGTACCACACTGAAACATTCAATGAAACCTGACCTGGATAAATATTTTAGAGGATAACGCATCTTAGGTCTGGGTTAGGTCTAAGATTTGCCCTCATCAGGCTCACAGTTTTGCGTTTTTCACATACTTGTTGAACAGATCCTGGGTTTTTTCTGGTTTGGATCACGAAGTAGTGTGGTACCACACTGAAACAGTCCATTAAACCTGGTTTCGCTCAATATTTTAGAGGATAACGCATGTTAGGTCTAGGTTAGGTCTGGGATTTGCTCTCATCAGGCTCATTCTTTCGCATATTTCTCATACTTGATGGCTAGATCCTGGGCTTTTTCTGGATTGCATCACGTAGTAATGTAGTACCACACTGAAACAGTCAATGAAACCTGGTTTTCATCAATATTTTAGAGGACAACGCAAGTTAGGTTTAAGTAAGGCCTGAGATTTTCACTGATCAGACTCATACTCTCGCATTCTTCGCATACTTGTTGAACGGATCCTGGGTTTTTTCTGGTTTGGATCACGTAGTAATGTGGTACCACACTGAAACATTCAATTAAACCTGGTCTTGATAAATATTTTAGAGGATAACGCATCTTAGGTCTGGGTTAGGTCTAAGATTTGCCCTCATCAGGCTCACAGTTTTGCGTTTTTCACATACTTGTTGAACAGATCCTGGGTTTTTTTTGCTTTGGATCACGTAGTAAAGTGGTACCACACTAAAACAGTCAATTAAACCCGGTTTCGATCAATATTTTAGAGGATAACGCAAGTTAGGTCTGGGATAGGTCTGGGATTAGCCCTCATCAGACTCATACTTTCGCGCACTTCACATACTCGCTGACAAGCTCCTGGGTTTTTTTCCGGTTTGGATCACGTAGTAATGTGCTACCACACTGAAACAGTCGATTAAACCTGGTTTCGTTCAATATTTTTTGAGGATAACGCATGTTAGGTCTGGGATAGGTCTGGGATTTGCCCTCATCAGGCTAATAGTTTCCCAGTTTTAACATGCATGTTGACCTGAACGAGGGTTTTTTCTGCTTTGGATGACGTAGTAAAGTGGTACCACACTAAAACAGTTAATTAAACCTGGTTTCGATCAATATTTTAGAGGATATCGCATGTTAGGTCTGGGATAGGTCTGGGATTTGCCCTCATCAGACTTATACTTTCGCACACTTGACATACTCGTTGATCAGATCCTGGGTTTTTTTCTGGTTTGGATCACGTAGTAATGTGGTACCACACTGAAACAGTCGATTAAACCTGGTTTCGATCAATATTATTGCGGATAACGCATGTTAGGTCTAGGTTAGGCCTGGGATTTTCACTCATCAGACTCATACTTTCGCATTCTTCACATACTTGTTGAACGGATCCTGGGTTTTTTCTGGTTTGGATCACTTAGTAATGTGGTACCACACTGAAACAGTTGATTAAACCAGGTTTCGATCAATATTTTTGAGGATAACGCATGTTAGGTCTAGGTTAGCCCTGGTATTTTCACTCATCAGATTCATACTTTCGCATTCTTCACATACTTGTTGAACGGATCCTGGGTTTTTTCTGGTTTGGTTCACGTAGTAATGTGGTACCACACTGAAACATTCAATTAAACCTGGTCTTGATAAATATTTTAGAGGGTAACGCATGTTAGGTTTGGGATAGTTCTAGGATTTGCCGTCATCAGGCTCATTCTTTCGCATATTTCTCATACTTGATGGCTAGATCCTGGGCTTTTTCTGGATTGCATCACGTAGTGATGTAGTACCACAATGAAACAGTCAATCAAACCTGGTTTCCATCAATATTTTAGAGGATAACGCATGTTAGGTCTAGGTTAGGTCTTGGATTTTCACTAATCAGACTCATACTTTCGCATTCTTCACATACTTGTTGAACGGATCCTGGGTTTTTTCTGGTTTGGATCACGTAGTAATGTGGGACCACACTGAAACAGTCAATTAAACCTGGTTTCGACCAATATTTTAGAGAATAGCTCATGTTAGGTCTAGGTTAGGTCTGGGATTTGCTCTCATCAGGCACATTCTTTCGCATATTTCTCATACTTGATGGCTAGATCCTGGGCTTTTTCTGGATTGCATGACGTAGTAATGAAGTACAACACTGAAACAGTCAATTAAACCTGGTTTCCATCAATATTTTAGAGGACAACGCAAGTTAGGTCTGGGATAGGTCTGGGATATGCCCTCAACAGGTTCATACTTTCGCGAATTTCACACATTTGTTGAACAGATCCTGGGTTTTTTCTGGTTTGGATCCCGTAGTAGTGTGGTACCACACTGAAACAGTCCATTAAACCTGGTTTCGCTCAATATTTTAGAGGATAACGCATGTTAGGTCTAGGTCAGGCCTGAGATTTTCACTCATCAGACTCATGCTTTCGCATTCTTCACATACTTGTTGAACGGATCCTGGGTTTTTTCTGGTTTGGATCACGTTGTAATGTGGGTCCACACTGAGACAATCAATTAAACCTGGTTTCGATCAATATTTTAGGGAATAATTCATGTTAGGTCTAGGTTAGGTCTGGGATTTGCTCTCATCAGGCTCATTCTTTCGCATATTTCGCATATTTGATGGCTAGATCCTCGGCTGTTTCTGGATTGCATCACGCAGTAATGAAGTACGACACTGAAACAGTCAATTAAACCTGGTTTCCATCAATATCTTAGAGGACAACGCAAGTTAGATGTGGCATAGTTCTGGGATTCGCCCTCATCAGGCTCATACTTTCGCGTTTTTCACATACTTGTTGAACAGATCCTGGGTTTTTTCTGGTTTGTATCACGTAGTAGTGTGGTACCACACTGAAACAGTCAATTAAACCTGGTTTCCATCAATATTTTAGAGGATAACGCAAGTTAGGTCTGGCATAGGTCTGGGATTCGCCCTCATCAGGCTCATACTTTCGCGTTTTTCACATACTTGTTGAACAGATCCTTGGTTTTTTCTGGTTTGTATCACGTAGTAGTGTGGTACCACACTGAAGCAGTCCATTAAACCTGGTTTGGATCAATATTTTAGAGGATAACGCATGTTAGGTCTAGGTTAGCCCTGGGTTTTTCACTCATCGGACTCATACTTTCGCATTCTTCTCATACTTCTTGAACTGATCCAGGGATTTTTCTGGTTTGGATCACGTAGTAATGTGGTACCACACTGAAACAATCGACTAAACCTGGTTTCGATCAATATCTTAGAGGATGACGCAAGTTAAGTCTGGTATTGGTCTGGGATTTGACCTCATCATACTCATACTTTCGCACACTTCACATCCTCGTTGAACAGATCCTGTGTCATTTTCTGGTTTGGATCACATAGTAATGTGGTACCACACTGAAACAGTCGATTAAACCAGGTTTCGATCAATATTTTTGAGGATAACGCATGTTACGTTTGGGTTAGGTCTAGGATTTGCCCTCAGCAGGCACATACTTTCGCATATTTCTCATACTTCATGGCTAGATCCTGGGCTGTTTCTGGATTGTATCACGTAGTAATGTGGTACCACGCTGAAACAGTCAATTAAACCTGGTTTCGATCAATATTTTAGAGGATAACGCAAGTTAGGTCTGGCATAGGTCTGGGATTCGCCCTCATCAGGCTCATACTTTCGCGTTTTTCACATACTTGTTGAACAGATCCTGGGTTTTTTCTGGTTTGTATCACGTAGTAGTGTGGTACCACACTGAAACAGTCAATTAAACCTGGTTTCCATCAATATTTTAGAGGATAACGCAAGTTAGGTCTGGCATAGGTCTGGGATTCGCCCTCATCAGGCTCATACTTTCGCGTTTTTCACATACTTGTTGAACAGATCCTGGGTTTTTTCTGCTTTGGATCACGTAGTAGTGTGGTACCACACTGAAACAGTCCATTAAACCTGGTTTGGATCAATATTTTGGAGGATAGCGCATGTTAGGTCTAGGTTAGGTCTGGGATTTTCACTCATCAGACTCATACTTTCGCATTCTTCACATACTTGTTGAACGGATCCTGGGTTTTTTCTGGTTTGGATCACGTAGTAATGTGGTACCACACTGAAACAGTCGATTAAACCTGGTTTCGATCAATATTTTTGAGGATAACGCATGTTAGGTTTGGGTTAGGTCTGGGATTTGACCTCATCAGACTCATACTTTCGCACACTTCACATACTTGTTGAACAGATCCTGGGTTTTTTCTGGTTTGGATCCCGTAGTAGTGTGCTACCACACTGAAACAGTCCATTAAACCTGGTTTCGCTCAATATTTTAGAGGATAACGCATGTTAGGTCTAGGTCAGGCCTGGGATTTTCACTCATCAGACTCATACTTTCACATTCTTCACATACTCGTTGAACGGATCCTGGGTTTTTTCTGGTTTGGATCACGTAGTAATGTGGGTCCACACTGAGACAATCAATTAAACCTGGTTTCGATCAATATTTTAGGGAATAATTCATGTTAGGTCTAGGTTAGGTCTGGGATTTGCTCTCATCAGGCTCATTCTTTCGCATATTTCTCATATTTGATGGCTAGATCCTGGGCTGTTTCTGGATTGCATCACGTAGTAATGAAGTACGACACTGAAACAGTCAATTAAACCTGGTTTCCATCAATATCTTAGAGGACAACGCAAGTTAGATCTGGCATAGGTCTGGGATTCGCCCTCATCAGGCTCATACTTTCGCGTTTTTCACATACTTGTTGAACAGATCCTGGGTTTTTTCTGGTTTGTATCACGTAGTAGTGTGGTACCACACTGAAACAGTCAATTAAACCTGGTTTCCATCAATATTTTAGAGGATAACGCATGTTAGGTCTGGCATAGGTCTGGGATTCGCCCTCATCAGGCTCATACTTTCGCGTTTTTCACATACTTGTTGAACAGATCCTTGGTTTTTTCTGGTTTGTATCACGTAGTAGTGTGGTACCACACTGAAGCAGTCCATTAAACCTGGTTTGGATCAATATTTTAGAGGATAACGCATGTTAAGTCTGGTATTGGTCTGGGATTTGACCTCATCATACTCATACTTTCGCACACTTCACATACTCGTTGAACAGATCCTGTGCTATTCTCTGGTTTGGATCACATAGTAATGTGGTACCACACTGAAACAGTCGATTAAACCAGGTTTCGATCAATACTTTTGAGGATAACGCATGTTAGGTTTGGGTTAGGTCTAGGATTTGCCCTCAGCAGGCTCATACTTTCGCATATTGCTCATACTTCATGGCTAGATCCTGGGCTGTTTCTGGTTTGTATCACGTAGTAATGTGGTACCACGCTGAAACAGTCAATTAAACCTGGTTTGGATCAATAGTTTAGAGGATAACGCAAGTTAGGTCTGGGATAGGTCTGGGATTTGCCCTCATCAGGCTCATACTTTCGCGTTTTTCACATACTTGTTGAACAGATCCTGGGTTTTTTCTGTTTTGGATCACGTAGTAGTGTGGTACCACACTGAAACAGTCCATTAAACCTGGTTTGGATCAATATTTTGGAGGATAACGCATGTTAGGTCTAGGTTAGGTCTGGGATTTTCACTCATCAGACTCATACTTTCGCATTCTTCACATACTTGTTGAACGGATCCTGGGTTTTTTCTGGTTAGGATCACGTAGTAATGTAGTACCACACTGAAACAGTCGATTAAACCTGGTTTCGATCAATATTTTAGAGGATAACGTAAGTTAGGTTTGGGATAGGTCTGGGATTTGACCTCATCAGACTCATACTTTCGCACACTTCACATACTCGTTGAACAGATCCTGGGTTATTTTCTGGTTTGGATCACATAGTAATATGGTACCACACTGAAACAGTCGATTAAGCCTGGTTTCGATCAATATTTTAGAGAATAATTCATGTTAGGTCTAGGTTAGGTCTGGGATTTGCTCTCATCAGGCACATTCTTTCGCATATTTCTCATACTTGATGGCTAGATCCTGGGCTGTTTCTGGGTTGTATGACATAGTAATGTGGCACCACGCTGAAACAGTGAATTAAACCTAGTTTCGATCAATATTTTAGAGGATAACGCAAGTTAAGTCTGGGATTGGTCTGGGATTTGATCTCATCAGACTCATACTTTCGCACACTTCACATACTTGTTGAACAGACCCTGGGTTTTTTCTGGTATGGATCCCGTAGTAGTGTGCTACCGCACTGAAACAGTCCATTAAACCTGGTTTCGCTCAATATTTTAGAGGATAACGCATGTTAGGTCAAGGTTAGGTCTAAGATTTGCCCTCATCAGGCTCACAGTTTCGCGTTTTTCACATACTTGTTGAACAGATCCTGGGTTTTTTCTGTTTTGGATCACGAAGTATTGTGGTACCACACTGAAACAGTCCATTAAACCTGGTTTCGCTCAATATTTTAGAGGATAACGCATGTTAGGTCTGGGTTAGGTCTAGGATTTGCCCTCATCAGGCTCATGCTTTCGCATATTTCTCATACTTCATGGCTAGATCCTGGGCTATTTCTGGATTGGATCACGTAGTAAAGTGGTGCCACACTGAAACATTCAATGAAACCTGGTCTGGATAAATATTTTAGAGGTTAGCGCATGTTAGGTCAAGGTTAGGTCTAAGATTTGCCCTCATCCGGCTCATACTTTCGCATTTTTCACATACTTGTTGTACAGATCCTCGGTTTTGTCTGGATTGCATCACGTAGTAATGTAGTACCACACTGAAACAGTCAATTAAACCTGGTTTCCATCAATATTTTAGAGGATAACGCAAGTTAGGTCTGGGATAGGTCTGGGATTTGCCCTCATCAGACTCATACTTTCGCACACTTCACATACTCGCTGACAAGATCCTGGGTTTTTTTCTGGTTTGGATCACGTAGTAATGTGGTACCACACTGAATCAGACGAATAAAGCTGGTTTCGATCAATATTTTAGAGGATAACGCAAGTTAGATCTGGGATAAGTCTGGGATTCGCCCTCATCAGGCTCATACTTTCGCGTTTTTCACATACTTGTTGAACAGATCCTCGGTTTTGTCTGGATTGCATCACGTAGAAATGTAGTACCACACTGAAACAGTCAATTAAACCTGGTTTCCATCAATATTTTAGAGGATAATGCATGTTAGGTCTAGGTTAGGCCTGGGATTTGCCCTCATCAGGGTCATACTTTCGCGTTTTTCACATACTTGTTGAACAGATCCTGGGTTTTTTCTAGTTTGGATCACGTAGTAATGTGGTACCACACTGAAACAGTCCATTAAACCTGGTTTCGATCAATATTTTTGAGGATAACGCATGTTAGGTCTGGGTTAGGTCTAAGATTTGCCCTCATCAGGCTCATACTTCCGCATATTTCTCGTAATTCATGGCTAGATCCTGGGCTATTTCTGGATTGCATCTCGTAGTAATGTAGTACCACACTGAAACAGTCAATTAAACCTGGTTTCCATCAATATTATAGAGGACAACGCAAGTTAGGTCTGGGATAGGACTGGGATTTGCCCTCGACAGGATCATAATTTCGCATTTTTCACATACTTGCTGAACAGATCCTGGGTTTTTTCTGGTTTGGATCACGCAGTAGTGTGGTACCACACTGAAACAGTCCACCCAACCTGGTTTCGATCAATATTTTAGAGGATAACGCATGTTATGTCTAGGTTAGACCTGGGATTAGCCCTCATCAGACTCATACTTTCGCATACTTCACATACTTGTTGAACAGATACTGGGTTTTTTTCTGGTTTGGATCACGTAGTAATGTGGTACCACACTGAAACAGTCGATTAAACCTGGTTTCGATCAATATCTTTGAGGATAACGCATGTTAGGTCTGGGTTAGGTCTAGGATTTGCCCTCATCAGACCCATACTTTCGCATATTTCTCATACTTCATGGCTAGATCCTGGGCTATTTCTGGATTGCATCACGTAGTAATGTAGTACCACACTGAAACAGTCAATTAAACCGGGTTTCCATCAATATTTTAACGGATGACGCAAGTTATGTCTAGGATAGGTCTGAGATATGCCCTCATCAGGCTCATACTTTCGCGTTTTTCACATACTTGTTGAACAGATCCTGGGTTTTTTCTGATTCGGATCACGTAGTAATGTGGTACCACACTGAAACGGTCCATTAAACCTGGTTTCGATCAATATCTTTGAGGATAACGCATGTTAGGTCTGGGTTAGGTCTAGGATTTGCCGTCATCAGGCTCATACTTTCGCATATTTCTCATTCTTCATGGCTAGATCCTGGGCTATTTCTGGATTGCATCACGTAGTAATGTAGTACCACACTGAAGCAGTCAACTAAACCTGGTTTCCATCAATATTTTAGAGGATAACGCATGTTATGTCTAGGTTAGTCCTGGGATTTGCCCTCATCAGGGTCATACTTTCGCATATTTCTAATACTTCATGGCTAGATCCTGGGCTCTTTCTGGATTGGATCACGTATTAATGTTGTACCACACTGAAACAGTCCATTAAACCTGGTTTCGAACAATATTTTTGAGGATAACACATGTTAGGCCTAGGTTAGGTCTGGGATTTGCTCACATCAGGCTCATTCTTTCGCATATTTCTCATACTTGATGGCTAGATCCTGAGCTTTTTCTGGATTGGATCACTTAGTAATGTAGAACCATACTGAAACAGTCAATTAACTCTGGTTTCGATCACTATTTTAGAGGATAACGCATGTTAGGTCTAGGTTAGGCCTGGGATATGCCCTCATCAGTGTCATACTTTCGCAGTTTTAACATACATGTTGACCTCATCGAGGGTTTTTTCAGCTTTGGATCACGTAGTAAAGTGGTGCCACGCTAAAACTGTCAATTAAACCTGGTTTCTATCAATATTTTAGAGGATAACGCAAGTTATGTCTGGGATAGGTCTGGGGATTTGCCCTCATCAGGCTCAAACTTTCGCGTTTTTCACATTCTAGTTGAACAGATCCTGGGTTTTTTTCTGGCTTGGATCACCTAGTAATGTGGTACCACACTGAGACAGTCCATTAAACCTGGTTTCGATCAATATTTTAGAGAATAATTCATGTTAGGTCTAGGTGATTTCTGGGATTTGCTCTCATCAGGCTCGTACTTTCGCATATTTCTCATACTTGATGGGCAGATTCTGGGCTTTTTCTGGTTTGGATCACGTAGTAATGTGGTACCACTCGGAAACAGACCATTAAACATGGTTTCGATCAATATTTTAGAAGATAACGCATGTTAGGTCTAGGTTAGGCCTGTGATATGCCCTCATCAGACACATACTTTCGCATTCTTCACGTACTTGTTGAACAACTCCTGGGTTTTTTTCTGGTATGGATCACGTAGTAGTGTGGTACCGCACTGAAACAGTCAATTAAACTAGGTTTCGATCAATATTTTAGAGGATAACGCAAGTTAGGTCTGGGATAGGTCTGGCATTTGCCCTCATCAGACTCATACTTTCGCACACTTCACATACTCGTTGACAAGATCCTGGGTTTTTTTCTGGTTTGGATCACGTAGTAATGTGGTACCACACTGAAACAGTCGACTAAACCTGGTTTCGATCAATATTTTAGAGGATAACGCAAGTTAGGTCTGGGATAAGTCTGGGATTCGCCCTCATCAGGCTCATACTTTCGCGTTTTTCACATACTTGTTGAACAGATCCTCGGTTTTTTCTGGTTTGGATCACGTAGTAATGTGGTACCACACTGAAACTGTCCATAAACCTGGTTTCGATGAATATTTTAGAGGATAACGCATGTTAGGTCTGGGATAGGTCTAGGATTTGCCCTCATCAGGCTCATACTTTCGCATATTTTTCATACTTCATGGCTAGATCCTGGGCTTTTTCTGGTTTGGATCACGTAGTAATGTGGTACCACACGGAAACAGTCCATTAAACCTGGTTTCGATCAATATTTTTGAGGATAACGCATGTTAGGTCTAGGTTAGGCCTGGGATTTTCACCCATCAGACTCATACTTTCGCATTCTTCACATACTTGTTGAACAGATCCTGGGTTTTTTCTGGTTTGTATCACGCAATAGTGTGATACCACACTGAAACATTCAATTAAACCTGGTCTTGATAAATATTTTAGAGGATAACGCATGTTACGTCAGGGTAAGTTCTAGGATTTGCCCTCATCAGGCTCATACTTTCGCATATTTCTAATACTTCATGGCTAGATCCTGGGCTCTTTCTGGATTGGATCACGTAGTAATGTGGTACCACACTGAAACAGTCCATTAAACCTGGTTTCGATCAATATTTTTGAGGATAACACATGTTAGGTCTAGGTTAGCTCTGGGATTTGCTCCCATCAGGCTCATTCTTTCGCATATTTCTCATACTTGATGGCTAGATCCTGGGCTATTTCTGGACTGGATCACGTAGTAATGTGTTACCACACTGAAACAGTCAATTAACCCTGGTTTCGATCACTATCATAGAGGATAACGCATGTTAGGTCTGGGATAGTTCTGGGATTTGCCCTCATCACTCATAGTTTCGCATTCTTCACATACTTGTTGAACGGATCCTGTGTTTTTACTGGTCTGGTTCACGTAGTAATGTGGTACCACACTGAAACATCCAATTAAACCTGGTCTTGATAAATATTTTAGCGGATAACGCATGTTAGGTCTGGGTTAGGTCTAGGATTTGCCCTCATCAGGCTCATACTTTCGCATATTTCTCATACTTCATGGCTAGATCCTGGGCTATTTCTGGACTGGATCACGTAGTAATGTGTTACCACACTGAAACAGTCAAGTAAACCTGGTTTCGATCAATATTTTACTGGATAACGCAAGTTAGGTATGAGATAAGTCTGGGATTTGCCCTCATCAGACTCATACTTTCGCATACTTCACATACTTGTTGAACAGATCCTGGGTTTTGTTCCGGTTTGGATTACGTAGTAATATGGTACCACACTGAAACAGTCGATTAAGCCTGGTTTCGATCAATATTTTAGAGGATAACGCATGTTATGTCTAAGTTAGGCCTGGGATTTGCTCTCATCAGGCTCGTACTTTCGCATATTTCTCATACTTGATGGGCAGATTCTGGGCTTTTTGTGGATTGGATCACGTAGTGATGTAGTAGCACACTGAAACAGTCGATTAAACCTGGCTTCGATCAATATTTATGAGCATAACGCATGTTAGGTCTAGGTTAGGCCTGGGAATTGCCCTCATCAGACTCATACTTTCGCATATTTCACATACTTGTTGAACAGATCGAGGGTTTTTTCTGGTTTGGATCACGCAGCAGTGTGGGACCACACTGAAACAGTCCATTAAACCTGGTTTGGATCAATATTTTAGAGGATAACGCATGTTAGGTCTAGGTTAGGTCTGGGATTTGCCCTCATCAGACTCATACTTTCGCATACTTCACATACTTGTTGAACAGATCCTGGGTTTTGTTCCGGTTTGGATCACGAAGTAATGTGGTACCACACTGAAACAGTCGATTAAACCGGGTTTCGATCAACATTTTTGAGCATAACGCATGTTAGGTCTAGGTTAGGTCTGGGATTTGCTCTCATCAGGCTCGTACTTTCGCATATTTCTCATACTTGATGGGCAGATTCTGGGCTTTTTGTGGATTGGATCACGTAGTGATGTAGTAGCACACTGAAACAGTCGATTAAACCTGGCTTCGATCAATATTTATGAGCATAACGCATGTTAGGTCTAGGTTAGGCCTGGGATTTGCCCTCATCAGACTCATCAGACTTTCGCATTCTTCAAATACTTGTTGAACGGATCCTGTGTTTTTACTGGTTTGGATCACGTAGTAATGTGGTACCACACTGAAACATTCAATTAAACCTGGTCTTGATAAATATTTTAGAGGATAACACATGTTAGGTCAGGGTAAGGTCTAGGATTTGCCCTCATCAGACACATACTTTCGCATTCTTCACGTACTTGTTGAACAGCTCCTGGGATTTTCTGGTTTGGATCACGTAGTAATGTGGTACCACACTGAAACAGTCGATTAAACCTGGTTTCGATCAATATTTTTCAGGATAACGCATGTCAGGTCTAGGTTGGGCCTGGGATTTTCACTCACCAGACTCATACTTTCGCATTCTTCACGTACTCGTTGAACGGATCCTGGGTTTTTACTGGTTTGGATCACGTAGTAATGTGGTACCACACTGAAACATTCAATTAAACCTGGTTTCCGTCAATATTTTAGAGGACAACGCTAGTTAGGTCTGGGTTAGGCCTGGGATTTGCCCTCATCAGACTCATATTTTCGCATACTTCGCATACTTGTTGAACAGATCCTGGGTTTTGCTCCGGTTTGGATCATGTAGTAGTGTGGTACCACACTGAAACAGTCCATTAAACCTGGTCCCGATCAATATTTTTGAGGATAACGCATGTTAGGTCTGGGTTAGGTCTAGGATTTGCCCTCGTCAGGATCATACTTTCGCATTTTTCACATACTTGTTGAACAGATCCTGGGTTTTTTCTGGTTTGGATCACGTAGTAGTGTGATACCACACTGAAACAGTCCATTAAACCTGGTTTGGATCAATATTTTAGAGGATAACGCATGTTAGGTCTAGGTTAGGTCTGGGATTTTCACTCATCAGACTCATACTTTCGCATTCTTCACATACTTGTTGAGCGTATCCTGGGTTTTTCCTGGTTTGGTTCACGTAGTAATGTGGTACCACACTGAAACAGTCAACTAAACCTGGTTTCGATCAATATTTTAGAGAATAATTCATGTTAGGTCTACGTTAGGTCTGGGATTTGCTCTCATCAGGCTCGTTCTTTCGCATATTTCTCATACTTGATGGCTAGATCCTGGGCTTTTTTGGATTGCATCACGTAGTAATGTGGTACCACGCTGAAACAGTCAATTAAACCTGGTTTCGATCAATATTTTAGAGGATAACGCAAGTTAGGTCTGGCATTGGTCTGGGATTCGCCCGCATCAGGCTCATACTTTCGCGTTTTTCACATACTTGTTGAACAGATCCTGGGTTTCTTCTGGTTTGTATCACGTAGTAGTGTGGTACCACACTGAAACAGTCCATTAAACCTGGTTTGGATCAATATTTTAGAGGATAACGCATGTTAGGTCTAGGTTAGCCCTGGGATTTTCACTCATCAGACTCATGCTTTCGCATTCCTCTCATACTTGTTGAACTGATCCTGGGTTTTTTCTGGTTTGGATCACGTAGTAATGTGGTACCACACTGAAACAGTCGATTAAACCTGGTTTCGATCAATATTTTAGAGGATAACGCAAGTTAAGTCTGGGATTGGTCTGGGATTTGACCTCATCAGACTCATACTTTCGCACACTTCACACACTCGTTGAACGGATCCTGGGTTACATTCTGGTTTGGATCATATAGTAATGTGGTACCACACTGAAACAGTCGATTAAACCAGGTTTCGATCAATATTCTTGTGGATAACGCATGTTAAGTCTAGGTTAGGCCTGGGATTTTCACTCATCAGACTCATACTTTCGCATTCTTCACATACTTGTTGAACGGATCCTGGGTTTTTTCTGGTTTGGATCACGTTGTTATGTGGGACCACACTGAAACAGTCAATTAAACCTGGTTTCGACCAATATTTTAGAGAATAATTCATGTTAGGTCTAGGTTAGGTCTGGGATTTACTCTCATCAGGCTCATTCTTTCGCATATTTCTCTTACTTGATGGCTAGATCCTGGGCTTTTTCTGAATTGCATCACGTAGTAATGTGGTACCACACTGAAACAGTCGATTAAACCTCGTTTCGATCAATATTTTAGAGGATAACGCAAGTTAAGTCTTGGATTGGTCTGGGATTTGACCTCATCAGACTCATACTTTCGCACACTTCACATACTTGTTGAACAGATCCTGGGTTTTTTCTGGTATGGATCCCGTAGTAGTGTGCTACCACACTGAAACAGTCCATTAAACCTGGTTTCGCTCAATATTTTAGAGGATAACGCATGTTAGGTCAAGGTTAGGTCTAAGATTTGCCCTCATCAGGCTCACAGTTTCGCGTTTTTCACATACTTGTTGAACAGATCCTGAGTTTTTTCTGGCTTGGATCAGGAAGTAGTGCGGTACCACACTGAAGCAGTCCATTAAACCTGGTTTCGCTCAATATTTTAGAGGATAACGCATGTTAGGTCTGGGATAGGTCTGGGGTTTGCCCTCATCAGACTCATACTTTCGCACACTTCATATACTCGTTGAACAGATCCTGGGTTATTTTCAGGTTTGGGTCACATAGTAATGTGGTACCACACCGAAACAGTCGATTAAACCAGGTTTCGATCAATATTTTTGAGGATAACGCATGTTAGGTCTAGGTTAGGCCTGGGATTTTCACTCATCAGACTCATGCTTTCGCGTTTTTCACATACTTGTTGAACAGATCCTGGGTTTTTTCTGGTTTGGATCCCGTAGTAGTGTGCTACCACACTGAAACAGTCCATTAAACCTGGTTTCGCTCAATATTTTAGAGGATAACGCATGTTAGGTCTAGGTTAGGCCTGGGATTTTCACTCATCTGACTCATACTTTCGCATTCTTCACATACTTGTTGAACGGATCCTGGGTTTTTTCTGGTTTGGATCACGTAGTAATGTGGGACCACACAGAAACAGTCAATTAAACCTGGTTTCGATCAATATTTTAGAGAATAATTCATGTTAGGTCTAGGTTAGGTCTGGGATTTGCTCTCATCAGGCTCATTCTGTCGCATATTTCTCATACATGTTGAACAGATCCTGGGCTTTTTCTAGATTGCATCACGTAGTAATGTAGTACCACACTGAAACAGTCAATGAAACCTGGTTTCCATCAATATTTTAGAGGACAACGCAAGTTAGGTCTGGGATAGGTCTGGGATTTGCCCTCATCAGGGTCATACTTTCGCGTTTTTCACATACTTGTTGAACAGATCCTGGGTTTTTTCTAGTTTGGATCACGTAGTAATGTGGTACCACACTGAAACAGTCCATTAAACCTGGTTTCGATCAATATTTTTGAGGATAACGCATGTTAGGTCTGGGTTAGGTCTAGGATTTGCCCTCATCAGGCTCATACTTCCGCATATTTCTCGTAATTCATGGCTAGATCCTGGGCTATTTCTGGATTGCATCTCGTAGTAATGTAGTACCACACTGAAACAGTCAATTAAACCTGGTTTCCATCAATATTATAGAGGACAACGCAAGTTAGGTCTGGGATAGGACTGGGATTTGCCCTCGACAGGATCATACTTTCGCATTATTCACATACTTGCTGAACAGATCCTGGGTTTTTTCTGGTTTGGATCACGCAGTAGTGTGGTACCACACTGAAACAGTCCACCCAACCTGGTTTCGATCAATATTTTAGAGGATAACGCATGTTATGTCTAGGTTAGACCTGGGATTAGCCCTCATCAGACTCATACTTTCGCATACTTCACATACTTGTTGAACAGATACTGGGTTTTTTTCTGGTTTGGATCACGTAGTAATGTGGTACCACACTGAAACAGTCGATTAAACCTGGTTTCGATCAATATCTTTGAGGATAACGCATGTTAGGTCTGGGTTAGGTCTAGGATTTGCCGTCATCAGGCTCATACTTTCGCATATTTCTCATTCTTCATGGCTAGATCCTGGGCTATTTCTGGATTGCATCACGTAGTAATGTAGTACCACACTGAAGCAGTCAACTAAACCTGGTTTCCATCAATATTTTAGAGGATAACGCATGTTATGTCTAGGTTAGTCCTGGGATTTGCCCTCATCAGGGTCATACTTTCGCATATTTCTAATACTTCATGGCTAGATCCTGGGCTCTTTCTGGATTGGATCACGTATTAATGTTGTACCACACTGAAACAGTCCATTAAACCTGGTTTCGATCAATATTTTTGAGGATAACACATGTTAGGTCTAGGTTAGGTCTGGGATTTGCTCTCATCAGGCTCATTCTTTCGCATATTTCTCATACTTGATGGCTAGATCCTGAGCTTTTTCTGGATTGGATCACTTAGTAATGTAGAACCACACTGAAACAGTCAATTAACTCTGGTTTCGATCACTATTTTAGAGGATAACGCATGTTAGGTCTAGGTTAGGCCTGGAATATGCCCTCATCAGTGTCATACTTTCGCAGTTTTAACATACATGTTGACCTCATCGAGGGTTTTTTCTGCTTTGGATCACGTAGTAAAGTGGTGCCACGCTAAAACCGTCAATTAAACCTGGTTTCTATCAATATTTTAGAGGATAACGCAAGTTATGTCTGGGATAGGTCTGGGGATTTGCCCTCATCAGGCTCAAACTTTCGCGTTTTTCACATTCTAGTTGAACAGATCCTGAGTTTTTTTCTGGCTTGGATCACCTAGTAATGTGGTACCACACTGAGACAGTCCATTAAACCTGGTTTCGATCAATATTTTAGAGAATAATTCATGTTAGGTCTAGGTGATTTCTGGGATTTGCTCTCATCAGGCTCGTACTGTCGCATATTTCTCATACTTGATGGGCAGATTCTGGGCTTTTTCTGGTTTGGATCACGTAGTAATGTGGTACCACACTGAAACAGTTGACTAAACCTGGTTTCGATCTATATTTTAGAGGATAACGCAAGTTAGGTCTGGGATAAGTCTGGGATTCGCCCTCATCAGGCTCAAACTTTCGCGTTTTTCACATTCTAGTTGAACAGATCCTCGGTTTTTTCTGGTTTGGACCACGTAGTAATGTGGTACCACACTGAAACAGTCCATTAAACCTGGTTTCGATGAATATTTTAGAGGATAACGCATGTTAGGTCTAGGTTAAGCCTGGGATTTGCCCTCATCAGACACATACTTTCGCATTCTTTACGTACTTGTTGAACAGCTCCTGGGTTTTTTTCTGGTTTGGATCACGTAGTAATGTGGTGCCACACTGAAACAGTTGATTAAACCTGGTTTCGATCAATATTTTTGAGGATAACGCATGTTAGGTCTAGGTTAGGCCTGGGATGTGCCCTCATCAGGGTCATACTTACGCAGTTTTAACATACATGTTGACCTGATCGAGGGTTTTTTCTGCTTTGGATCACGTAGTAATGTGGTACCACACTGAAACAGTCCATTAAACCCGGTTTCGGTTAATATTTTAGAGGATAACGCAATTTAGGTCTGGGATAGGTCTGGGATTCGCCCCTATCAGGCTCATACTTACGCGTTTTCACATACTTCTTGAACAGATCCTGGGTTTTTTCTGGTTTGGAACACATAGTAATGTGGTACGACACTGAAGCAGTCCATTAAACCTGGTTTCGATCAATATTTTAGAGGATAATGCATGTTAGGTCTAGGTTAGGCCTGGGATTTGCCCTCATCAGGGTCATACATTCGCGTTTTTCACATACTTGTTGAACAGATACTGGGTTTTTTTGTGGTTTGGATCACGTAGTAATGTGGTACCACACTGAAACAGTCGATTAAACCTGGTTTCGATCAATATTTTTGAGGATAACGCATGTTAGGTCTAGGTTAGGCCTGGGATTTTCACTTATCAGACTCATACTTTCGCATTCTTCACATACTTGTTGAACAGATACTGGGTTTTTTTTTGGTTTGGATCACGCAGTAGTGTGACACCACACTGAAACATTCAATTAAACCTGGTCTTGATAAATATTTTAGAGGATAACGCATGTTACGTCAGGGTAAGGTCTAGGATTTGCCCCCATCAGGCTCATACTTTCGCATATTTCTAATACTTCATGGCTAGATCCTGGGCACTTTCTGGATTGGATCACGTAGTAATGTGGTACCACACTGAAACAGTCCATTAAACCTGGTTTCGATCAATATTTTTGAGGATAACACATGCTAGGTCTAGGTTAGGTCTGGGATTTGCTCCCATCAGGCTCATTCTTTCGCATATTTCTCATAGTTGATGGCTAGATCCTGGGCTTTTTCTGGATTGGATCACGTAGTAATGTAGAACCACACTGAAACAGTCAATTAACCCTGGTTTCGATCACTATCATAGAGGATAACGCATGTTAGGTCTGGGATAGTTCTGGGATTTGCCCTCATCAGACTCATAGTTTCGCACACTCCACATACTCGTTGAACAGATCCCGGGTTTTTTTCTGGTTTGGATCACGTAGTAATGCGGTACCACACCGACACAGTCGATTAAACCTGTTTTCGATCAATATTATTAAGGATAACGCATGTTAGGTCTAGGTTAGTCCTGGGATTTTCACTCATCAGACTCATACTTTCGCATTCTTCACATACTTGTTGAACGGATCCTGTGTTTTTACTGGTCTGGTTCACGTAGTAATGTGTTACCACACTGTAACATTCAATTAAACCTGGTCTTGATAAATATTCTAGTGGATAACGCATGTTAGGTCTGGGTTAGGTCTAGGATTTGCCCTCATCAGGCTCATACTTTCGCATATTTCTCATACTTCATGGCTAGATCCTGGGCTATTTCTGGATTGGATCACGTAGTAATGTGTTACCACACTGAAACAGTCAAGTAAACCTGGTTTCGATCAATATTTTTGGGGATAACACAAGTTAGGTCTAGGTTAGGTCTGGGATTTGCTCCCATCAGGCTCATTCTTTCGCATACTTCTCATACTTGATGGCTAGATCCTGGGCTTTTTCTGGATTGGATCAGGTAGTCATGTGGAACCACACTGCAACAGTCAATTAACTCTGGTTTCGATCACTATTTTAGAAGATAACGCATGTTAGGTCTGGGATAGGTCTGGGATTTTCACTCATCAGACTCATACTTTCGCATACTTCACATACTTGTTGAACGGATCCTGTGTTCTTACTGGTTTGGATCACGTAGTAATGTGGTACCACACTGAAACATTCAATCAAACCTGGTCTTGATAAATATTTTAGAGGATAACGCATGCTAGGTCTAGGTTAGGCCTGGGATTTGCCCCCATCAGACACATACTTTCGCATATTTCTCATACTTCATGGCTAGAACCTGGGCTATTTATAGATTGGATCACGTTTAAAGTGGCACCACACTGAAACAGTCAATTAAACCTGGTTTCGATCAATATTTTAGAGGATAACGCAAGTTATGTCTGGGTTAGGTCTAGGATTAGCCCTCTTCAGGCTAATACGTTCGCATATTTCTCATACTTCATGGCTAGATCCTGGGCTATTTCTGGTTTGGATCACGTAGTAAAGTGGTACCACACTGAAACAGTCCATTAAACATGGCTTCGATCAATACTTTAGAGGATAACGCAAGTTAGGTCTGGGATAGGTCTGGGATTCGCCCTCATCAGGCTCATACTTTCGCATTTTTCACATACTTGTTGAACAGATCCTGGGCTATGGCTGGATTGCATCACATAGTAATGTGGTACCACACTGAAACAGTCCATTAAACCTGGTTTCGATCAATATTTTAGAGGACAACGCAAGTTAGGTCTGGGTTAGGCCTGGGATTTGCCCTCATCAGACTCATACTTTCGCATACTTCACATACTTGTTGAACAGATCCTGTGTTTTTTCTGGTTTGGATCACGCAGTAGTGTGGTACCACACTGAAACAGTCCATTCAACCTGGTTTCGATCAATATTTTAGAGGATAACGCATGTTATGTCTAGGTTAGGCCTGGGATTAGCCCTCATCAGACTCATACTTTCGCATACTTCACATACTTGTTGAACAGATCCTGGGTTTTTTTCTGGTTTGGATCACGTAGTAATGTGGTACCACACTGAAACATTCGATTAAACCTGATTTCGATCAATATTTTTGAGCATAACGCATGTTAGGTCTAGGTTAGGCCTGAGATTAGCCCTCATCAGACTCATACTTTCGCATACTTCACATACTTGTTGAACAGATCCTGGGTTTTTTCTGGTTTGGCTCACGCAGTAGTGTGGTACCACACTGAAACAGTCCACTCAACCGGGTTTCGATCAATATTTTAGAGGTTAACGCATGTTATGTCTAGGTTAGGCCTGGGATTAGCCCTCATCAGACTCATACTTTCGCATACTTCACATACTTATTGAACAGATCCTGGGTTTTTTCTGGTTTGGATCACGTAATAATGTAGTACCACACTGAAACAGTCCATTAAACCCGGTTTCGATCAATATTTTTGAGAATAACGCATGTTAGGTCTGGGTTAGGTCTAGGATTTGCCCTCATCAGGCTCATTCTTTCGCATATTTCTCATAATTCATGGCTTGATCCTGGGCTATTTCTGGATTGCATCACGTAGTAATGTAGAACCATACTGAAACAGTCAATTAACCCTGGTTTCGATCACTCTTTTAGAGGATAACGCATGTTAGGTATGGGATAGTTCTGGGATTTGCTCTCATCAGGCTCATACTTTCGCATATTTCTCATTCTTGTTGGCCAGATCCTGGGCTTCCACTGGTTTGGATCACGCAGTAATGTGGTACCACACTGAAACAGTCGATTAAACCTGGTTTCGATCAATATTTTAGAGGATAACGCATGTTATGTCTAGGTTAGCCCTCATCAGACTCATACTTTCGCATACTTCACATACTTGTTGAACAGATCCTGGGTTTTTTTCTGGTTTGGATCACGTAGTAATGTGGTACCACACTGAAACATTCGATTAAACCTGATTTCGATCAATATTTTTGAGCATAACGCATGTTAGGTCTAGGTTAGGCCTGAGATTAGCCCTCATCAGACTCATACTTTCGCATACTTCACATACTTGTTGGCCAGATCCTGGGCTTCCACTGGTTTGGATCACGTAGTAATGTGATGCCACACTGAAGCAATCCATTAATCCTGGTTTCGATCAATATTTTATAGGATAACGCATGTTAGGTCTGGGATAGGTCTGGGATTTGCCCTCATCAGGATGATACTTTCGCATTTTTCACATACTTGATGAACAGATCGTGGGCTATTTCTGGATTGGATCACGTAGTAATGTGGTACCACACCGAAACAGTCAATGAAACCTGGTTTCGATCAATATTTTAGAGGATAACGCAAGTTATGTCTGGTATAGGTCTGGGATTTGCTCTCATCAGGCTCATTCTTTCGCATATTTCTCATACTTGATGGCTAGATCCAGGGCTTTTTCTGGATTGTATAACGTAGTAATGAAGTACGACACTGAAACAGTCAATTAAACCTGGTTTCCATCAATATTTTAGAGGACAACGCATGTTAGGCATAGGTTAGGCCTGGGATTTGCCCTCATCAGGGTCATACTTTCGCAGTTTTAACATACATGTTGACCTGATGGAGGGTTTTTTCTGGTTTGGATCACGTAGTAAAGTGGTACCACACTGAAACAGTCCATTAAACCTGGTTTCGATCAAGATTTTAGAGGATAACGCATGTTAGGTCTAGGTTAGGCCTGGGATTTTCACTGATCAGACTCATACTTTCGCATTCTTCACATACTTGTTGAACGGATCCTGGGTTTTTTCCGGTTTGGTTCACGTAGTAATGTGGTACCACACTGAAACATTCAATTAAACCTGGTCTTGATAAATATTTTTGAGGATAACGTATGTTAGGTCTGGGTTACGTCTAGGATTTGCCCTCATCAGACTCATACTCTCGCACACATCACATACTCGTTGAACAGATCCTGGATTTTTTTCTGGTCTGTATCACGTAGTATTGTGGTACCACACTCAAACTGTCGATTAAACCTGTTTTCGATCAATATTATTGAGGATAACGCAAGTTAGGTCTGAGATAGGTCTGGGATTCGCCCTCATCAGGCTCATACTGGTTTCGATCAATATTTTAGAGGACAACGCAAGTTAGGTCTGGGATAGGTCTGGGATTTGCCCTCATCAGGGTCATACTTTCGCATATTTCTCATACTTCATGGCTAGATCCTGGGCTATTTCCGGATTGGATCACGTAGTAATGTGGTACCACACTGAAACAGTCCACTAAACCTGGTTTCGATCAATATTTTAGAGAATAATTCATGTTAGGTCTAGGTTAGGTCTGAGATTTGCTCCCATCAGGCTCATTCTTTCGCATATTTCTCATACTTGATGGCTAGATCCTGGTCTTTTTCTGGTTTGCATCACGTAGTAATGTGGTACCACACTGAAACAGTCCATTAAACCTGGTTCCGATCAATATTTTAGAGGACAACCCAAGTTAGGTCTGGGATAGGTCCGGGATTTGCCCTCATCAGGATCATACTTTCGCATTTCTCACATACTTGTTGAACAGATCCTGGGCTTTTTCTGGATTGGATCACGTAGTAATGTGGTACCACACCGAAACAGTCAATTAAACCTGGTTTCGATCAATATTTTAGAGGATAACGCAAGTTATGTCTGGTATAGGTCTGGGATTTGCTCTCATCAGGCTCATTCTTTCGCATATTTCTCATACTTCATGGCTAGATCCTGGGCTATTTCTGGATTGTATCACGTAGTAATGTGGTACCACGCTGAAACAGTCAATTAAACCTGGTTTCGATCAATGTTTTAGAGGATAACGCAAGTTAGGTCTGAGATATGTCTGGGATTCGCCCTTATCAGGCTCATACTGGTTTCGATCAATATTTTTGAGGACAACACAAGTTAGGTCTGGGATAGGTCTGGGATTTGCCCTCATCATGGTCATACTTTCGCATATTTCTCATACTTGATGGCTAGATCCTGGGCTATTTCTGGATTGTATCACGTAGTAATGTGGTACCACGCTGAAACAGTCAATTAAACCTGGTTTCGATCAATATTTTAGAGGATAACGCAAGTTAGGTCTGAGATAGGTCTGGGATTCGCCCTCATCAGGCTCATACTTTCGCGTTTTTCACGTACTTGTTGAACTGATCCTGGGTTTTTTCTGGTTCGCATCACGTAGTAAAGTGGTAGCACACTGAAGCAGTCCATTAAACCTGGTTTGGATCAATATTTTAGAGGATAACGCAAGTTAGGTCTGAGATAGGTCTGGGATTCGCCCTCATCAGGCTCATACTTTCGCGTTTTTCACGTACTTGTTGAACTGATCCTGGGTTTTTTCTGGTTCGCATCACGTAGTAAAGTGGTAGCACACCGAAACAGTCAATTAAACCTGGTTTCGATCAATATTTTAGAGGATAACGCAAGTTAAGTCTGGGATAGGTCTGGGATTCGCCCTCATCAGGGTCATACTTTCGCGTTTTTCGCGTACTTGTTGAACTGATCCTGGGTTTTTTCTGGTTTGGATCACGTAGCAATGTGGTACCACACTGAAACAGTCGATTAAACCTGGTTTCGATCAATATTTTAGAGGATAACGCAAGTTTGGTCTGGGATAGGTCTGGGATTTCCCCTCATCAGGCTCATACTTTCGCGTTTTTCACATACTTGTTGAACAGATCCTGGGTTTTTTCTAGTTTGGGTCACGTAGTAATGTGGTACCACACTGAAACAGTCGATTAAACCAGGTTTCGATCAATAATTTTAAGGATAACGCATGTTTAGTCTAGGTTAGGCCTGGGATTTTCACTCATCAGACTCATACTTTCGCGTTCTTCACATACTTGTTGAACGGATCCTGGGTTTTTTCTGGTTTGCATCACGTAGTAATGTGGGACCACACTGAAACAATCAATTAAACCTGGTCATGATAAATATTTTAGAGGATAACGCATGTTAGGTCTGGGTTAGGTCTAGGCTTTGCCCTCGTCAGGCTCATACTTTCGCATGTTTCTCATACTTCATGGCTAGACCCTGGGCTATTTCTGGATAGGACACGTAGTAATGTGGTACCACACTGAAACAGTCAATTAAACCTGGTTTCGATCAATATTTTAGAGGATAACGCAAGTTAGGTCTGGGATAGGTCTGGGATTTGCCCTCATCAGGCTCATACTTTCGCGTTTTTCACATACTTGTTGAACAGATCCTGGGTTTCTTCTGGTTTGCATCACGTAGTAATGTGGGACCACACTGAAACAGTCGATTAAACCTGGTTTCGATCAATATTTTTGAGGATAACGCATGTTAGGTCTGGGATAGGTCTGGGATTTGCCCTCATCAGGCTCATACTTTCGCAGGTTTAACATGCATGTTGACCTGATCGAGAGTTTTTTGTGCTTTGGATAACGTAGTAAAGTGGTACCACAACTAAAACAGTCAATTAAACCTGGTTTCGATCACTATTTTAGAGGATAACGCAAGTTAGGTCTGGGATAGGTCTGGGATTATCCCTCATCAGACTCATACTTTCGCACACTTCACATACTCGTTGACAAGATCCTGGATTTTTTTTTGGTTTAGATCACGTAGTAATGTGGTACCACACTGAAACGGTCGACTAAACCTGGTTTCGATTAATATTTTTGAGGATAACGCATGTTAGGTCTGGGATAGGTCTGGGATTTGCCCTCATCAGGCTCATACTTTCGCAGTTTTAACATGCATGTTGACCTGATCGAGGGTTTTTTCTACATTGGATCACGTAGTAAAGTGGTACCGCACTAAAACAGTCAATTAAACCTGGTTTCGATCAATATTTTAGAGGATAACGAAAGTTATGTCTAGTTTAGGCCTGGGATTTGCCCTCATCAGGCTCATACTTTGGCATACTTCACATACTTGTTGAACAGATCCTGGGTTTTTTTCTGGTTTGGATCACGTAGTAATGTGGTACCACACTGAAACAGTCGATTAAACCTGGTTTCGATCAATATTTTTGAGGATAACGCATGTTAGGTCTAGGTTAGGCCAGGGATTTGCCCTCATCAGGGTCATACTTTCGCAGTTTTAACATACATGTTGGCCTGATCGAGAGTTTTTTCTGCTTTGGATCACGTAGTAAAGTGGTACCACACTGAAGCAGTCCATTAAACCTGGTTTCGATCAATATTTTAGAGGATAACGCAAGTTAGGTCTGGGATAGGTCTGGGATTCGCCCTCATCAGGCTCATACTTTCGCGTTTTTCACATACTTGTTGAACTGATCCTGGGTTTTTTCTGGTTTGGATTACGTAGCAATGTGGTACCACACTGAAACAGTCGATTAAACCTGGTTTCGATCAATATTTTAGAGGATAACGCAAGTTTGGTCTGGGATAGGTCTGGGATTTTCACTCATCAGACTCATACTTTCGCATTCTTCACATACTTGTTGAACAGATCCTGGGTTTTTTCTGGTTTGGGTCAGGTAGTAATGTGGTACCACACTGAAACAGTCGATTAAACCAGGTTTCGATGAATATTTTTGAGGATAACGCATGTTAGGTCTAGGTTAGGTTTGGGATTTTCACTCATCAGACTCATCCTTTCGCACACTTCACATACTCGTTGAACAGATCCTGGGTTATTTTCTGGTTTGGATCACACAGTAATGTGGTACCACACTGAAACAGTCGATTAAACCAGGTTTCGATCAATATTTTTGAGGATATCGCATGTTAGGTCTAGGTTAGGCCTGGGATTTTCACTCATCAGACTCATACTTTCGCATTCTTCACATACTTGTTGAACCGATCCTGTGTTTTTTCTGGTTTGGATCACGTAGTAATGTGGGACCACACTGAAGCAATCAATTAAACCTGGTCTTGATAAATATTTTAGAGGATAACGCATGTTAGGTCTGGGTTAGGTCTAGGATTTGCCCTCAGCAGGCTCATACTTTCGCATTCTTCACATACTTGTTGAACAGATCCTGGGTTTTTTCTGGTTTGGGTCAGGTAGTAATGTGGTACCACACTGAAACAGTCGATTAAACCAGGATTCGATGAATATTTTTGAGGATAACGCATGTTAGGCCTAGGTTAGGTTTGGGATTTTCACTCATCAGACTCATCCTTTCGCACACTTCACATACTCGTTGAACAGATCCTGGGTTATTTTCTGGTTTGGATCACACAGTAATGTGGTACCACACTGAAACAGTCGATTAAACCAGGTTTCGATCAATATTTTTGAGGATATCGCATGTTAGGTCTAGGTTAGGCCTGGGATTTTCACTCATCAGACTCATACTTTCGCATTCTTCACATACTTGTTGAACCGATCCTCGGTTTTTTCTGGATTGCATCACGTAGTAATGTGCTACCACACTGAACCAGTCAATTAAACCTGGTTTCGCTCAATATTTTAGAAGATGACGCATGTTAGGTCTAGGTTAGGCCTGGGATTTGCCCTCATCAGGGTCATACATTCGCAGTTTTAACATGCATGTTGACCTGATCGAGGGTTTTTTCTGCATTTGATCACGTAGTAAAGTGGTACCACAACTAAAGCAGTCAATTAAACCTGGTTTCGATCACTATTTTAGAGGATAACGCAAGTTAGGTCTGGGATAGGTCTCGGATTATCCCTCATCAGACTCATACTTTCGCACCCTTCACATACTCGTTGAAAAGAACCTGGGTTTTTTTCTGGTTTGGATCACGTAGTAATGTGGTACCACACTGAAACAGTCGATTAAACCTGATTTCGATTAATATTTTTGAGGATAACGCATGTTAGGTCTGGGTTAGGTCTAGGATTTGCCCCAACAGGCTCATACTTTCGCATATTTCTCATACTGCATGGCTGGATCCTGGGCTATTTCTGGATTGGATCACGTAGAAACGTGGTACCACATTGAAACAGTCAATTAAACCTGGTTTTGATCAATATTTTAGAGAATAATTCATGTTTGGTCTAGGTTAGGTCTGGGATTTGCTCTCATCAGGCTCATTCTTTCGCATATTTCTGATACTTGATGGCTAGATCCTGGGCTTTTTCTGGATTTCATCACGTAGTAATGAAGTACAACACTGAAACAGTCAATTAAACCTGGTTTCCATCAATATTTTAGAGGGCAACGCATGTTAGGTCTAGGTTAGGCCTGGGATTTGCCCTCATCAGGATTTATACTTTCGCAGTTTTAACATACATGTTGACGTGATCGAGGGTTTTTTCTGCTTTGGATCACGTAGTAACGTGGTACCACAATGAAGCAGTCCATTAAACCTTGTTTTGATCAATATTTTAGAGGATAACGCATGTTAGGTCTAGGATAGCCCTGGGATTTTCACTCATCAGACTCATACATTCGCATTCTTCACATACTTGTTGAACAGATACAGGGTTTTTTCTGGTTTGGATCACATAGTAATGTGGTACCACACTGAAACAGTCAATTAAACCTGCTTTCCATCAATATTTTAGACGACAACGCATGTTAGGTCTAGGTTAGGCCGAGGATTTTCACTCATCAGACTCATACTTTCGCATTCTCCACATACTTGTTGAACGGATCCTGGGTTTTTACTGGTTTGGATCGCGTAGTAATGTGGAACCACACTGAAACAGTCGATTAAACCTGGTCTTGATAAATATTTTAGAGGACAACGCATGTTAGGTCTAGGTTAGGCCGAGGATTTTCACTCATCAGAGTCATACTATCGCATATTTCTCATACTTCATGGCTAGATCCTGGGCTGTTTCTGGATTGTATCACGTAGTAATGTGGGACCACACTGAAACAATCAATTAAACCTGGTCTTGATAAATATTATAGAGGATAATGCATGTTAGGTCTGGGATAGGACTGGGATTTGCCCTCATCAGACTCATACTTTCGCACACTTCACATACTCGTTGAACAGATCCTGGGTTATTTTCTGGTTTGGATCACACAGTAATGTGGTACCACACTGAAACAGTCGATTAAACCAGGTTTCGATCAATATTTTTGAGGATAACGCCTGTTAGGTCTAGGTTAGGCCGAGGATTTTCACTCATCAAACTCATGCTTTCGCATTCTTCACATACTTGTTGAACGGATCCTGGGTTTTTACTAGTTTGGATCACGTAGTAATGAAGTGCAACACTGAAACAGTCAATTAAACCTGGTTTCCATCAATATCTTAGAGGACAACGCATGTTAGGTCTAGGTTAGGCCGAGGATTTTCACTCATCAGAGTCATACTTTCGCATATTTCTCGTACTTCATGGCTAGATCCTGGGCTGTTTCTGGATTGTATCACGTAGTAATGTGGGACCACACTGAAACAATCAATTATACCTGGACTTGATAAATATTATAGAGGGTAATGCATGTTAGGTCTGGGATAGGTCTGGGATTTTCACTCATCACACTCATACTTTCGCATTCATCACATATTTGTTGAACGGATCCTGGGTTTTTTCTGGTTTGGATCACGTAGTAATGTGGGACCACACGGAAACAATCAATTAAACCTGGCCTTGATAAATATTTTAGAGGATATCGCAAGTTTGGTCTGGGATAGGTCTGGGATTTGCCCTCATCAGACTCATAATTTCGCACACTTCACATACTCGTTGAACAGATCCTGGGTTATTTTCTGGTTTGGATCACATAGTAATGTGGTACCACGCTGAAACAGTCGATTAAACCTGGTTTCCATCAATATCTTAGAGGACAACGCAAGTTAGGTCTTGGATAGGTCTGGGATTTGCCCTCATCAGGCTCATACTTTCGCGATTTTCACATACTTGTTGAACAGATCCTCGGTTTCTTCTGGTTTGGATCACGTAGTAGTGTGGTACCACACTGAAACAGTCCATTAAACCTGGTTTGGATCAATATTTTAGAGGATAACGCATGTTCGGTCTAGGTTAGGTCTGTGATTTTCACTCATCAGACTCGTACTTTCGCATTCTGCACATACTTGTTGAACGGATCCTGGGTTTTTTCTGGTTTGGAACACGTAGTAATGTGGGACCACACTGAAACAATCAATTAAACCTGGTCTTGATAAATATTTTAGAGGATAACGCATGTTAGGTCTGGGATAGGTCTGGGATTTGCCCTCATCAGAATCATACTTTCGCACACTTCACATACTCGTTGAACAGATCCTGGGTTATTTTCTGGTTTGGATCACATAGTAATGTGGTACCACACTGAAACAGACGATTAAACCAGGTTTCGATAAATATTTTTGAGGATAACGCATGTTAGGTCTAGGTTAGGCCGGGGTTTTTCACTCATCACACTCATACTTTCGCATTCTTCAAATACTTGTTGAACGGATCCTGGGTTTTTACTGGTTTGGATCACGTAGTAATGAAGTGCAACACTGAAACAGTCAATTAAACCTGGTTTCCATCAATATTTTAGAGGTCAACGCATGTTAGGTCTAGGTTAGCCCTGGGATTTTCACTCATCAGACTCATACTTTAGCATTCTTCACATACTTGTTGAACAGATACAGGGTTTTTTCTAGTTTGGTTCACGTAGTAATGTGGTACCACACTGAAACATTCAATTAAACCTGGTCTTGATAAATATTTTAGAGGATAACGCATGTTAGGTTTGGGTTAGGTCTAGGATTTGCCCTCATCAGGCTCATACTTTCGCATATTTCTCATACTTCATGGCTAGATCCTGGGCTGTTTCTCGATTGTATCACGTAGTAATGTGGTACCACGCTGAAACAGTCAATTAAACCTGGGCTCGATCAATATTTTAGAGGACAACGCAAGTTAGGTCTGGGATAGGTCTGGAATTCGCCCTCATCAGGCTCATACTTTCGCGTTTTTCACATACTTGTTGAACTGATCCTGGGTTTTTTCTGGTTTGGATCACGTAGCAATGTGGTACCACACTGTGACAGTCAATTAAACCTGGTTTTGATCAATATTTTAGAGAATAATTCATGTTAGGTCTAGGTTAGGTCTGGGATTTGCTCTCATCAGGCTCATTCTTTCGCATATTTCTCATACTTGATGGCTAGATCCTGGGCTTTTTCTGGATTGCATCACGTAGTAATGAAGTACAACACTGAAACAGTCGATTAAACCTGGTTTCTATTAATATCTTAGAGGACAACGCAAGTTAGGTCTTGGATAGGTCTGGGATTTGCCCTCATCAGGCTCATACTTTCGCGTTTTTCACATACTTGTTGAACAGATCCTGGGTTAGGTCTGGTTTGGATCACGTAGTAGTGTGGTACCACACTGAAACAGTCCATTAAACCTGGTTTGGATCAATATTTTAGAGGATAACGCATGGTAGGACTAGGTTAGGCCTGGGATTTGCCCACATCAGGGTCATACTTTCGCAGTTTTAACATACATGTTGACCTGATCGAGGGTTTTTTCTGCTTTGGATCACGCAGTAAAGTGGTACCACACTGAAACTGTCCATTAAACCTGGATTGGATCAATATTTTAGAGGATAACGCATGTTAGGTCTAGGTTAGCCCTGGGATTTTCACTCATCAGACTTATACTTTCGCATTCTTCACATACTTGTTGAACAGATACAGGGTTTTTTCTGGTTTGGTTCACGTAGTAATGTGGTACCACGCTGAAACAGTCAATTAAACCTGGGCTCGATCAATATTTTAGAGGATAACGCATGTTAGGTCTGGGATAGGTCGGGGATTTGCCCTCATCAGACTCATACTTTCGCACACTTCACATACTCGTTGAGCAGATCCTGGGTTATTTTCTGGTTTGGATCACATAGTAATGTGGTACCACACTGAAACAGTCGATTAAACCAGGTTTCGATGAATATTTTTGAGGATAACGCATGTTAGGCCTAGGTTAGGCCTGGGATCTGCCCTCATCAGGTTCATATTTTCGCGTTCTTCACATACTTGTTGACCGGATCCTGGGTTTTTTCTGGTTTGGATCACGTAGTAATGTGGGACCACACTGAAACAATCAATTAAACCTGGTTTCCATCAATATTTTAGAGAATAATTCATGTTAGGTCTAGGTTAGGTCTGGGATTTGCTCTTATCAGGCTCATTCTTTCGCATATTTCTCATACTTGATGGCTAGATCCTGGGCTTTTTCTGGATTGCATCACGTAGTAATGAAGTACAACACTGAAACAGTCGATTAAACCTGGTTTCCATCAATATCTTAAAGGAGAACGCAAGTTAGGTCTTGGATAGGTCTGGGATTTGCCCTCATCAGGCTCATACTTTCGCGTTTTTCACATACTTGTTGAACAGATCCTGGGTTTTTTCTTGTTTGGATCACGTAGCAGTGTGGTACCACACTGAAACAGTCCATTAAACCTGGTTTGGATCAATATTTTAGAGGATAACGCATGTTAAGTCTAGGTTAGGTCTGTGATTTTCACTCATCAGACTCATACTTTCGCATTCTTCACATACTTGTTGAACGGATCCTGGGTTTTTTCTGGTTTGGATCACGTAGTAATGTGGGACCACACTGAAACAGTCCATTAAACCTGGTTTCGATCAATATTTTAGAGGATAACGCAAGTTAGGTCTGGGATAGGTCTGGGATTCGCCCTCATCAGGCTCATACTTTCGCATATTTCTCATACTTGATGGCTAGATCCTGGGTTTTTTCAGGTTTGGGTCACGTAGTAGTGTGGTACCACACTGAAACAGTCGATTAAACCTGGTTTCAAACAATATTTTTTAGGATAACGCATGTTAGGTCTAGGTTAGGCCGGGGATTTTCACTCATCAGACTCATACCTTCGCATTCTTCACATACTTGTTGAACGGACCCTGGGTTTTTAATGGATTGCATCACGTAGTAATGAAGTACGACACTGAAACAGTCAATTAAACCTGGTCTTGAAAAATATTTTAGAGGATAACGCATGTTAGGTTTGGGTTAGGTCTAGGATTTGCCCTCATCAGGCTCATACTTTCGCATATTTCTCATACTTCATGGCTAGATCCTGGGCTGTTTCTGGATTGTATCACGTAGTAATGAAGTACAACACTGAAACAGTCGATTAAACCTGGTCTTGATAAATATTTTAGAGGATAATGCATGTTAGGTCTGGGATAGGTCTGGGATTTTCACTCATCACACTCATACTTTCGCATTCATCCACATACTTGTTGAACGGATCCTGGGTTTTTTCTGGTTTGGTTCACGTAGTAATGTGGTACCACACTGAAACATTCAATTAAACCTGGTCTTGATAAATATTTTAGAGGATAACGCATGTTACGTTTGGGTTAGGCCTGGGATCTGCCCTCATCAGGTTCATATTTTCGCGTTCTTCACATACTTGTTGACCGGATCCTGGGTTTTTTCTGGTTTGGATCACGTAGTAATGTGGGACCACACTGAAACAATCAATTAAACCTGGTTTCCATCAATATTTTAGAGGATAACGCAAGTTAGGTCTGGGATAGGTCTGGGATTCGCCCTCATCAGGCTCATACTTTCGCATATTTCTCATACTTGATGGCTAGATCCTGGGCTTTTTCTGGATTGCATCACGTAGTAATGAAGTACAACACTGAAACAGTCGATTAAACCTGGTTTCCATCAATATCTTAGAGGACAACGCAAGTTAGGTCTTGGATAGGTCTGGGATTTGCCCTCATCAGGCTCATACTTTCGCGTTTTTCACATACTTGTTGAACAGATCCTGGGTTTTTTCTGGTTTGGATCACGTAGTAGTGTGGTACCACACTGAAACAGTCCATTAAACCTGGTTTGGATCAATATTTTAGAGGATAACGCATGTTAAGTCTAGGTTAGGTCTGTGATTTTCACTCATCAGACTCATACTTTCGCATTCTTCACATACTTGTTGAACGGATCCTGGGGGTTTTCCGGTTTGGTTCACGTAGTAATGTGGTACCACACTGAAACAATCAATTATACCTGGTCTTGATAAATATTATAGAGGTTAATGCATGTTAGGTCTGGGATAGGTCTGGGATTTTCACTCATCACACTCATACCTTCGCATTCATCACATATTTGTTGAACGGATCCTGGGTTTTTTCTGGTTTGGATCACGTAGTAATGTGGGACCACACTGAAACAATCAATTAAACCTGGTTTCCATCAATATTTTAGAGGATATCGCAAGTTTGGTCTGGGATAGGTCTGGGATTTGCCCTCATCAGACTCATACTTTCGCACACTTCACATACTCGTTGAACAGATCCTGGGATATTTTCTGGTTTGGATCACATAGTAATGTGGTACCACGCTGAAACAGTCGATTGAACCTGGTTTCCATCAATATCTTAGAGGACAACGCAAGTTAGGTCTTGGATAGGTCTGGGATTTGCCCTCATCAGGCTCATACTTTCGCGATTTTCACATACTTGTTGAACAGATCCTCGGTTTCTTCTGGTTTGTATCACGTAGTAGTGTGGTACCACACTGAAACAGTCCATTAAACCTGGTTTGGATCAATATTTTAGAGGATAACGCATGTTCGGTCTAGGTTAGCTCTGTGATTTTCACTCATCAGACTCGTACTTTCGCATTCTGCACATACTTGTTGAACGGATCCTGGGTTTTTTCTGGTTTGGATCACGTAGTAATGTGGGACCACACTGAAACAATCAATTAAACCTGGTCTTGATAAATATTTTAGAGGATAACGCATGTTAGGTCTGGGATAGGTCTGGGATTTGCCCTCATCAGAATCATACTTTCGCACACTTCACATACTCGTTGAACAGATCCTGGGTTATTTTCTGGTTTGGATCACATAGTAATGTGGTACCACACTGAAACAGACGATTAAACCAGGTTTCGATAAATATTTTTGAGGATAACGCATGTTAGGTTTGGGTTAGGTCTAGGATTTGCCCTCATCAGGCTCATACTTTCGCATATTTCTCATACTTCATGGCTAGATCCTGGGCTGTTTCTCGATTGTATCACGTAGTAATGTGGTACCACGCTGAAACAGTCAATTAAACCTGGGCTCGATCAATATTTTAGAGGACAACGCAAGTTAGGACTGGGATAGGTCTGGGATTCGCCCTCATCAGGCTCATACTTTCGCGTTTTTCACATACTTGTTGAACAGATCCTGGGTTTTTTCTGGTTTGGATCACGTAGCAGTGTGGTACCACACTGAAACAGTCCATTAAACCTGGTTTGGATCAATATTTTAGAGGATAACGCATGTTAAGTCTAGGTTAGGTCTGTGATTTTCACTGATCAGACTCATACTTTCGCATTCTTCACATACTTGTTGGACGGATCCTGGGTTTTTTCTGGTTTGGATCACGTAGTAATGTGGGACCACACTGAAACAGTCCATTAAACCTGGTTTCGATCAATATTTTAGAGGATAACGCAAGTTAGGTCTGGGATAGGTCTGGGATTCGCCCTCATCAGGCTCATACTTTCGCATATTTCTCATACTTGATGGCTAGATCCTGGGTTTTTTCAGGTTTGGGTCACGTAGTAGTGTGGTACCACACTGAAACAGTCGATTAAACCTGGTTTCGAACAATATTTTTTAGGATAACGCATGTTAGGTCTAGGTTAGGCCGGGGATTTTCACTCATCAGACTCATACCTTCGCATTCTTCACATACTTGTTGAACGGATCCTGGGTTTTTAATGGGTTGCATCACGTAGTAATGAAGTACGACACTGAAACAGTTATTTAAACCTGGTCTTGAAAAATATTTTAGAGGATAACGCATGTTAGGTTTGGGTTAGGTCTAGGATTTGCCCTCATCAGGCTCATACTTTCGCATATTTCTCATACTTCATGGCTAGATCCTGGGCTGTTTCTGGATTGTATCACGTAGTAATGTGGGACCACACTGAAACAATCAATTAAACCTGGTCTTGATAAATATTTTAGAGGATAATGCATGTTAGGTCTGGGATAGGTCTGGGATTTTCACTCATCACACTCATACTTTCGCATTCATCACATACTTGTTGAACGGATCCTGGGTTTTTTCTGGTTTGGTTCACGTAGTAATGTGGTACCACACTGAAACATTCAATTAAACCTGGTCTTGATAAATATTTTAGAGGATAACGCATGTTAGGTTTGGGTTAGGTCTAGGATTTGCCCTCATCAGGCTCATACTTTCGCATATTTCTCATACTTCATGGCTAGATCCTGGGCTGTTTCTGGATTGTATCACGTAGTAATGTGGTACCACGCTGAAACAGTCAATTAAACCTGGGCTCGATCAATATTTTAGAGGACAACGCAAGTTAGGTCTGGGATAGGTCTGGGATTCGCCCTCAGCAGGCTCATACTTTCGCGCTTTTCACATACTTGTTGAACTGATCCTGGGTTTGTTCTGGTTTGGATCACGTAGCAATGTGGTACCACACTGTGACAGTCAATTAAACCTGGTTTTGATCAATATTTTAGAGAATAATTCATGTTAGGTCTAGGTTAGGTCTGGGATTTGCTCTCATCAGGCTCATTCTTTCGCATATTTCTCATACTTGATGGCTAGATCCTGGGCTTTTTCTGGATTGCATCACGTAGTAATGAAGTACAACACTGAAACAGTCGATTAAACCTGGTTTCTATCAATATCTTAGAGGACAACGCAAGTTAGGTCTTGGATAGGTCTGGGATTTGCCCTCATCAGGCTCATACTTTCGCGTTTTTCACATACTTGTTGAACAGATCCTGGGTTAGGTCTGGTTTGGATCACGTAGTAGTGTGGTACCACACTGAAACAGTCCATTAAACCTGGTTTGGATCAATATTTTAGAGGATAACGCATGTTAGGACTAGGTTAGGTCTGTGATTTTCACTCATCAGACTCGTACTTTCGCATTCTTCACATACTTGTTGAACGGATCCTGGGTTTTTTCTGGTTTGGATCACGTAGTAATGTGGGACCACACTGAAACAATCAATTAAACCTGGTCTTGATAAATATTTTAGAGGACAACGCATGTTAGGTCTGGGATAGGTCGGGGATTTGCCCTCATCAGACTCATACTTTCGCACACTTCACATACTCGTTGAACAGATCCTGGGTTATTTTCTAGTTTGGATCACATAGTAATGTGGTACCAGACTGAAACAGTCGATTAAACCAGGTTTCGATCAATATTTTTGAGGATAACGCATGTTAGGCCTAGGTTAGGCCTGGGATCTGCCCTCATCAGGTTCATATTTTCGCGTTCTTCACATACTTGTTGACCGGATCCTGGGTTTTTTCTGGTTTGGATCACGTAGTAATATGGGACCACACTGAAACAATCAATTAAACCTGGTTTCCATCAATATTTTAGAGAATAATTCATGTTAGGTCTAGGTTAGGTCTGGGATTTGCTCTCATCAGGCTGATTCTTTCGCATATTTCTCATACTTGATGGCTAGATCCTGGGCTTTTTCTGGATTGCATCACGTAGTAATGAAGTACAACACTGAAACAGTCGATTAAACCTGGTTTCTATCAATATCTTAGAGGACAACGCAAGTTAGGTCTTGGATAGGTCTGGGATTTGCCCTCATCAGGCTCATACTTTCGCGTTTTTCACATACTTGTTGAACAGATCCTGGGTTAGGTCTGGTTTGGATCACGTAGTAGTGTGGTACCACACTGAAACAGTCCATTAAACCTGGTTTGGATCAATATTTTAGAGGATAACGCATGTTAGGACTAGGTTAGGTCTGTGATTTTCACTCATCAGACTCGTACTTTCGCATTCTTCACATACTTGTTGAACGGATCCTGGGTTTTTTCTGGTTTGGATCACGTAGTAATGTGGGACCACACTGAAACAATCAATTAAACCTGGTCTTGATAAATATTTTAGAGAATAATTCATGTTAGGTCTAGGTTAGGTCTGGGATTTGCTCTCATCAGGCTCATTCTTTCGCATATGTCTCATACTTGATGGCTAGATCCTGGGCTTTTTCTGGATTGCATCACGTAGTAATGAAGTACAACACTGAAACAGTCGATTAAACCTGGTTTCTATCAATATCTTAGAGGACAACGCAAGTTAGGTCTTGGATAGGTCTGGGATTTGCCCTCATCAGGCTCATACTTTCGCGTTTTTCACATACTTGTTGAACAGATCCTGGGTTAGGTCTGGTTTGGATCACGTAGTAGTGTGGTACCACACTGAAACAGTCCATTAAACCTGGTTTGGATCAATATTTTAGAGGATAACGCATGTTAGGACTAGGTTAGGTCTGTGATTTTCACTCATCAGACTCGTACTCTCGCATTCTTCACATACTTGTTGAACAGATCCTCGGTTTCTTCTGGTTTGGATCACGTAGTAGTGTGGTACCACACTGAAACAGTCCATTAAACCTGGTTTGGATCAATATTTTAGAGGATAACGCATGTTCGGTCTAGGTTAGGTCTGTGATTTTCACTCATCAGACTCGTACTTTCGCATTCTTCACATACTTGTTGAACGGATCCTGGGTTTTTTCTGGTTTGGATCACGTAGTAATGTGGGACCACACTGAAACAATCAATGAAACCTGGTCTTGATAAATATTTTAGAGGATAACGCATGTTAGGTCTGGGATAGGTCTGGGATTTGCCCTCATCAGAATCATACTTTCGCACACTTCACATACTCGTTGAACAGATCCTGGGTTATTTTCTGGTTTGGATCACATAGTAATGTGGTACCACACTGAAACAGACGATTAAACCAGGTTTCGATAAATATTTTTGAGGATAACGCATGTTAGGTCTAGGTTAGGCCGGGGTTTTTCACTCATCACACTCATACTTTCGCATTCTTCATATACTTGTTGAACGGATCCTGGGTTTTTACTGGTTTGGATCACGTAGTAATGAAGTGCGACACTGAAACAGTCAATCAAACCTGGTTTCCATCAATATTTTAGAGGTCAACGCATGTTATGTCTAGGTTAGGCCTGGGATTTGCCCACATCAGGGTCATACTTTCGCAGTTTTAACATACATGTTGACCTGATCGAGGGTTTTTTCTGCTTTGGATCACGCAGTAAAGTGGTACCACACTGAAACAGTCCATTAAACCTGGATTGGATCAATATTTTAGAGGATAACGCATGTTAGGTCTAGGTTAGCCCTGGGATTTTCACTCATCAGACTCATACTATAGCATTCTTCACATACTTGTTGAACAGATACAGGGTTTTTTCTGGTTTGGTTCACGTAGTAATGTGGTACCACACTGAAACATTCAATTAAACCTGGGCTTGATAAATATTTTAGAGGATAACGCATGTTAGGTTTGGGTTAGGTCTAGGATTTGCCCTCATCAGGCTCATACTTTCGCATATTTCTCATACTTCATGGCTAGATCCTGGGCTGTTTCTGGATTGCATCACGTAGTAATGAAGTACAACACTGAAACAGTCGATTAAACCTGGTTTCTATCAATATCTTAGAGGACAACGCAAGTTAGGTCTTGGATAGGTCTGGGATTTGCCCTCATCAGGCTCATACTTTTGCGTTTTTCACATACTTGTTGAACTGATCCTGGGTTTTTTCTGGTTAGGATCACGTAGCAATGTGGTACCACACTGTGACAGTCAATTAAACCTGGTTTTGATCAATATTTTAGAGAATAATTCATGTTAGGTCTAGGTTAGGTCTGGGATTTGCTCTCATCAGGCTCATTCTTTCGCATATGTCTCATACTTGATGGCTAGATCCTGGGCTTTTTCTGGATTGCATCACGTAGTAATGAAGTACAACACTGAAACAGTCGATTAAACCTGGTTTCTATCAATATCTTAGAGGACAACGCATGTTAGGTCTTGGATAGGTCTGGGATTTGCCCTCATCAGGCTCATACTTTCGCGTTTTTCACATACTTGTTGAACAGATCCTGGGTTAGGTCTGGTTTGGATCACGTAGTAGTGTGGTACCACACTGAAACAGTCCATTAAACCTGGTTTGGATCAATATTTTAGAGGATAACGCATGTTAGGACTAGGTTAGGTCTGTGATTTTCACTCATCAGACTCGTACTCTCGCATTCTTCACATACTTGTTGAACAGATCCTCGGTTTCTTCTGGTTTGGATCACGTAGTAGTGTGGTACCACACTGAAACAGTCCATTAAACCTGGTTTGGATCAATATTTTAGAGGATAACGCATGTTCGGTCTAGGTTAGGTCTGTGATTTTCACTCATCAGACTCGTACTTTCGCATTCTTCACATACTTGTTGAACGGATCCTGGGTTTTTTCTGGTTTGGATCACGTAGTAATGTGGGACCACACTGAAACAATCAATGAAACCTGGTCTTGATAAATATTTTAGAGGATAACGCATGTTAGGTCTGGGATAGGTCTGGGATTTGCCCTCATCAGAATCACACTTTCGCACACTTCACATACTCGTTGAACAGATCCTGGGTTATTTTCTGGTTTGGATCACATAGTAATGTGGTACCACACTGAAACAGACGATTAAACCAGGTTTCGATAAATATTTTTGAGGATAACGCATGTTAGGTCTAGGTTAGGCCGGGGTTTTTCACTCATCACACTCATACTTTCGCATTCTTCATATACTTGTTGAACGGATCCTGGGTTTTTACTGGTTTGGATCACGTAGTAATGAAGTGCAACACTGAAACAGTCAATTAAACCTGGTTTCCATCAATATTTTAGAGTTCAACGCATGTTAGGTCTAGGTTAGGCCTGGGATTTGCCCACATCAGGGTCATACTTTCGCAGTTTTAACATACATGTTGACCTGATCGAGGGTTTTTTCTGCTTTGGATCACGCAGTATAGTGGTACCACACTGAAACAGTCCATTAAACCTGGATTGGATCAATATTTTAGAGGATAACGCATGTTAGGTCTAGGTTAGCCCTGGGATTTTCACTCATCAGACTCATACTTTAGCATTCTTCACATACTTGTTGAACAGATACAGGGTTTTTTCTGGTTTGGTTCACGTAGTAATGTGGTACCACACTGAAACATTCAATTAAACCTGGTCTTGATAAATATTTTAGAGGATAACGCATGTTAGGTTTGGGTTAGGTCTAGGATTTGCCCTCATCAGGCTCATACTTTCGCATGTTTCTCATACTTCATGGCTAGATCCTGGGCTGTTTCTGGATTGTATCACGTAGTAATGTGGTACCACGCTGAAACAGTCAATTAAACCTGGGCTCGATCAATATTTTAGAGGACAACGCAAGTTAGGTCTGGGATAGGTCTGGGATTCGCCCTCATCAGGCTCATACTTTCGCGTTTTTCACATACTTGTTGAAATGATCCTGGGTTTTTTCTGGTTTGGATCACGTAGCAATGTGGTACCACACTGTGACAGTCAATTAAACCTGGTTTCGATCAATATTTTAGAGAATAATTCATGTTAGGTCTAGGTTAGGTCTGGGATTTGCTCTCATCAGGCTCATTCTTTCGCATATTTCTCATACTTGATGGCTAGATCCAGGGCTTTTTCTGGATTGCATCACGTAGTAATGAAGTACAACACTGAAACAATCAATTAAACCTGGTCTTGATAAATATTTTAGAGGACAACGCATGTTAGGTCTGGGATAGGTCGGGGATTTGCCCTCATCAGACTCATACTTTCGCACACTTCACATACTCGTTGAACAGATCCTGGGTTATTTTCTGGTTTGGATCACATAGTAATGTGGTACCACACTGAAACAGTCGATTAAACCAGGTTTCGATGAATATTTTTGAGGATAACGCATGTTAGGCCTAGGTTAGGCCTGGGATCTGCCCTCATGAGGTTCATATTTTCGCGTTCTTCACATACCTGTTGACCGGATCCTGGGTTTTTTCTGGTTTGGATCACGTAGTAATGTGGGACCACACTGAAACAATCAATTAAACCTGGTTTCCATCAATATTTTAGAGAATAATTCATGTTAGGTCTTGGTTAGGTCTGGGATTTGCTCTTATCAGGCTCATTCTTTCGCATATTTCTCATACTTGATGGCTAGATCCTGGGTTTTTTCTGGATTGCATCACGTAGTAATGAAGTACAACACTGAAACAGTCGATTAAACCTGGTTTCCATCATTATCTTAGAGGAGAACGCAAGTTAGGTCTTGGATAGGTCTGGGATTTGCCCTCATCAGGCTCATACTTTCGCGTTTTTCACATACTTGTTGAACAGATCCTGGGTTTTTTCTGGTTTGGATCACGTAGCAGTGTGGTACCACACTGAAACAGTCCATTAATCCTGGTTTGGATCAATATTTTAGAGGATAACGCATGTTAAGTCTAGGTTAGGTCTGTGATTTTCACTCATCAGACTCATACTTTCGCATTCTTCACATACTTGTTGAACAGATCCTGGGTTTTTTCTGGTTTGGATCACGTAGCAGTGTGGTACCACACTGAAACAGTCCATTAAACCTGGTTTGGATCAATATTTTAGAGGATAACGCATGTTAAGTCTAGGTTAGGTCTGTGATTTTCACTCATCAGGCTCATTCTTTCGCATATTTCTCATACTTGATGGCTAGATCCAGGGCTTTTTCTGGATTGCATCACGTAGTAATGAAGTACAACACTGAAACAATCAATTAAACCTGGTCTTGATAAATATTTTAGAGGACAACGCATGTTAGGTCTGGGTTAGGTCTGTGATTTTCACTCATCAGACTCATACTTTCGCATTCTTCACATACTTGTTGAACGGATCCTGGGTTTTTTCTGGTTTGGTTCACGTAGTAATGTGGTACCACACTGAAACATTCAATTAAACCTGGTCTTGATAAATATTTTAGAGGATAACGCATGTTAGGTTTGGGTTAGGTCTAGGATTTGCCCTCATCAGGCTCATACTTTCGCATATTTCTCATACTTCATGGCTAGATCCTGGGCTGTTTCTGGATTGTATCACGTAGTAATGTGGTACCACGCTGAAACAGTCAATTAAACCTGGGCTCGATCAATATTTTAGAGGACAACGCAAGTTAGGTCTGGGATAGGTCTGGGATTCGCCCTCATCAGGCTCATACTTTCGCGTTTTTCACATACTTGTTGAAATGATCCTGGGTTTTTTCTGGTTTGGATCACGTAGCAATGTGGTACCACACTGTGACAGTCAATTAAACCTGGTTTTGATCAATATTTTAGAGAATAACTCATGTTAGGTCTAGGTTAGGTCTGGGATTTGCTCTCATCAGGCTCATTCTTTCGCATATTTCTCATACTTGATGGCTAGATCCTGGGCTTTTTCTGGATTGCATCACGTAGTAATGAAGTACAACACTGAAACAGTCGATTAAACCTGGTTTCTATCAATATCTTAGAGGACAACGCAAGTTAGGTCTTGGATAGGTCTGGGATTTGCCCTCATCAGGCTCATACTTTCGCGTTTTTCACATACTTGTTGAACAGATCCTGGGTTAGGTCTGGTTTGGATCACGTAGTAGTGTGGTACCACACTGAAACAGTCCATTAAACCTGGTTTGGATCAATATTTTAGAGGATAACGCATGTTAAGACTAGGTCAGGCCTGGGATTTGCCCACATCAGGGTCATACTTTCGCAGTTTTAACATACATGTTGACCTGATCGAGGGTTTTTTCTGCTTTGGATCACGCAGTAAAGTGGTACCACACTGAAACAGTCCATTAAACCTGGATTGGATCAATATTTTAGAGGATAACGCATGTTAGGTCTAGGTTAGCCCTGGGATTTTCACTCATCAGACTCATACTTTAGCATTCTTCACATACTTGTTGAACAGATACAGGGTTTTTTCTGGTTTGGTTCACGTAGTAATGTGGTACCACACTGAAACATTCGATTAAACCTGGTCTTGATAAATATTTTAGAGGATAACGCATGTTAGGTTTGGGTTAGGTCTAGGATTTGCCCTCATCAGGCTCATACTTTCGCATATTTCTCATACTTCATGGCTAGATCCTGGCCTGTTTCTGGATTGTATCACGTAGTAATGTGGTACCACGCTGAAACAGTCAATTAAACCTGGGCTCGATCAATATTTTAGAGGATAACGCAAGTTAGGTCTGGGATAGGTCTGGGATTCGCCCTCATCAGGCTGATACTTTCGCGTTTTTCACATACTTGTTGAACAGATCCTGGGTTTTTTCTGGTTTGGATCACGTAGCAATGTGGTACCACACTGTGACAGTCAATTAAACCTGGTTTCGATCAATATTTTAGAGAATAATTCATGTTAGGTCTAGGTTAGGTCTGGGATTTGCTCTCATCAGGCTCATTCTTTCGCATATTTCTCATACTTGATGGCTAGATCCAGGGCTTTTTCTGGATTGCATCACGTAGTAATGAAGTACAACACTGAAACAATCAATTAAACCTGGTCTTGATAAATATTTTAGAGGACAACGCATGTTAGGTCTGGGATAGGTCGGGGATTTGCCCTCATCAGACTCATACTTTCGCACACTTCACATACTCGTTGAACAGATCCTGGGTTATTTTCTGGTTTGGATCACATAGTAATGTGGTACCACACTGAAGCAGTCGATTAAACCGGGTTTCGATGAATATTTTTGAGGATAACGCATGTTAGGCCTAGGTTAGGCCTGGGATCTGCCCTCATGAGGTTCATATTTTCGCGTTCTTCACATACCTGTTGACCGGATCCTGGGTTTTTTCTGGTTTGGATCACGTAGTAATGTGGGACCACACTGAAACAATCAATTAAACCTGGTTTCCATCAATATTTTAGAGAATAATTCATGTTAGGTCTTGGTTAGGTCTGGGATTTGCTCTTATCAGGCTCATTCTTTCGCATATTTCTCATACTTGATGGCTAGATCCTGGGTTTTTTCTGGATTGCATCACGTAGTAATGAAGTACAACACTGAAACAGTCGATTAAACCTGGTTTCCATCATTATCTTAGAGGAGAACGCAAGTTAGGTCTTGGATAGGTCTGGGATTTGCCCTCATCAGGCTCATACTTTCGCGTTTTTCACATACTTGTTGAACAGATCCTGGGTTTTTTCTGGTTTGGATCACGTAGCAGTGTGGTACCACACTGAAACAGTCCATTAAACCTGGTTTGGATCAATATTTTAGAGGATAACGCATGTTAAGTCTAGGTTAGGTCTGTGATTTTCACTCATCAGACTCATACTTTCGCATTCTTCACATACTTGTTGAACAGATCCTGGGTTTTTTCTGGTTTGGATCACGTAGCAGTGTGGTACCACACTGAAACAGTCCATTAAACCTGGTTTGGATCAATATTTTAGAGGATAACGCATGTTAAGTCTAGGTTAGGTCTGTGATTTTCACTCATCAGACTCATACTTTCGCATATTTCTCATACTTCATGGCTAGATCCTGGGCTGTTTCTGGATTGTATCACGTAGTAATGTGGTACCACGCTGAAACAGTCAATTAAACCTGGGCTCGATCAATATTTTAGAGGACAACGCAAGTTAGGTCTGGGATAGGTCTGGGATTCGCCCTTATCAGGCTCATACTTTCGCGTTTTTCACATACTTGTTGAAATGATCCTGGGTTTTTTCTGGTTTGGATCACGTAGCAATGTGGTACCACACTGTGACAGTCAATTAAACCTGGTTTTGATCAATATTTTAGAGAATAACTCATGTTAGGTCTAGGTTAGGTCTGGGATTTGCTCTCATCAGGCTCATTCTTTCGCATATTTCTCATACTTGATGGCTAGATCCTGGGCTTTTTCTGGATTGCATCACGTAGTAATGAAGTACAACACTGAAACAGTCGATTAAACCTGGTTTCTATCAATATCTTAGAGGACAACGCAAGTTAGGTCTTGGATAGGTCTGGGATTTGCCCTCATCAGGCTCATACTTTCGCGTTTTTCACATACTTGTTGAACAGATCCTGGGTTAGGTCTGGTTTGGATCACGTACTAGTGTGGTACCACACTGAAACAGTCCATTAAACCTGGTTTGGATCAATATTTTAGAGGATAACGCATGTTAGGACTAGGTTAGGTCTGTGATTTTCACTCATCAGACTCGTACTTTCGCATTCTTCACATACTTGTTGAACAGATCCTCGGTTTCTTCTGGTTTGGATCACGTAGTAGTGTGGTACCACACTGAAACATTCAATTAAACCTGGTCTTGATAAATATTTTAGAGGATAACGCATGTTAGGTTTGGGTTAGGTCTAGGATTTGCCCCCGTCAGGCTCATACTTTCGCATGTTTCTCATACTTCATGGCTAGATCCTGGGCTGTTTCTGGATTGTATCACGTAGTAATGTGGTACCACGCTGAAACAGTCAATTAAACCTGGGCTCGATCAATATTTTAGAGGACAACGCAAGTTAGGTCTGGGATAGGTCTGGGATTCGCCCTCATCAGGCTCATACTTTCGCGTTTTTCACATACTTGTTGAAATGATCCTGGGTTTTTTCTGGTTTGGATCACGTAGCAATGTGGTACCACACTGTGACAGTCAATTGAACCTGGTTTTGATCAATATTTTAGAGAATAATTCATGTTAGGTCTAGGTTAGGTCTGGGATTTGCTCTCATCAGGCTCATTCTTTCGCATATTTCTCATACTTGATGGCTAGATCCTGGGCTTTTTCTGGATTGCATCACGTAGTAATGAAGTACAACACTGAAACAGTCGATTAAACCTGGTTTCTATCAATATCTTAGAGGACAACGCAAGTTACGTCTTGGATAGGTCTGGGATTTGCCCTCATCAGGCTCATACTTTCGCGTTTTTCACATACTTGTTGAACAGATCCTGGGTTAGGTCTGGTTTGGATCACGTAGTAGTGTGGTACCACACTGAAACAGTCCATTAAACCTGGTTTGGATCAATATTTTAGAGGATAACGCATGTTAAGACTAGGTCAGGCCTGGGATTTGCCCACATCAGGGTCATACTTTCGCAGTTTTAACATACATGTTGACCTGATCGAGGGTTTTTTCTGCTTTGGATCACGCAGTAAAGTGGTACCACACTGAAACAGTCCATTAAACCTGGATTGGATCAATATTTTAGAGGATAACGCATGTTAGGTCTAGGTTAGCCCTGGGATTTTCACTCATCAGACTCATACTTTAGCATTCTTCACATACTTGTTGAACAGATACAGGGTTTTTTCTGGTTTGGTTCACGTAGTAATGTGGTACCACACTGAAACATTCGATTAAACCTGGTCTTGATAAATATTTTAGAGGATAACGCATGTTAGGTTTGGGTTAGGTCTAGGATTTGCCCTCATCAGGCTCATACTTTCGCATATTTCTCATACTTCATGGCTAGATCCTGGCCTGTTTCTGGATTGTATCACGTAGTAATGTGGTACCACGCTGAAACAGTCAATTAAACCTGGGCTCGATCAATATTTTAGAGGATAACGCAAGTTAGGTCTGGGATAGGTCTGGGATTCGCCCTCATCAGGCTGATACTTTCGCGTTTTTCACATACTTGTTGAACAGATCCTGGGTTTTTTCTGGTTTGGATCACGTAGCAATGTGGTACCACACTGTGACAGTCAATTAAACCTGGTTTCGATCAATATTTTAGAGAATAATTCATGTTAGGTCTAGGTTAGGTCTGGGATTTGCTCTCATCAGGCTCATTCTTTCGCATATTTCTCATACTTGATGGCTAGATCCAGGGCTTTTTCTGGATTGCATCACGTAGTAATGAAGTACAACACTGAAACAATCAATTAAACCTGGTCTTGATAAATATTTTAGAGGACAACGCATGTTAGGTCTGGGATAGGTCGGGGATTTGCCCTCATCAGACTCATACTTTCGCACACTTCACATACTCGTTGAACAGATCCTGGGTTATTTTCTGGTTTGGATCACATAGTAATGTGGTACCACACTGAAACAGTCGATTAAACCAGGTTTCGATGAATATTTTTGAGGATAACGCATGTTAGGCCTAGGTTAGGCCTGGGATCTGCCCTCATCAGGTTCATATTTTCGCGTTCTTCACATACCTGTTGACCGGATCCTGGGTTTTTTCTGGTTTGGATCACGTAGTAATGTGGGACCACACTGAAACAATCAATTAAACCTGGTTTCCATCAATATTTTAGAGAATAATTCATGTTAGGTCTTGGTTAGGTCTGGGATTTGCTCTTATCAGGCTCATTCTTTCGCATATTTCTCATACTTGATGGCTAGATCCTGGGTTTTTTCTGGATTGCATCACGTAGTAATGAAGTACAACACTGAAACAGTCGATTAAACCTGGTTTCCATCATTATCTTAGAGGAGAACGCAAGTTAGGTCTTGGTTAGGTCTGGGATTTGCCCTCATCAGGCTCATACTTTCGCGTTTTTCACATACTTGTTGAACAGATCCTGGGTGTTTTCTGGTTTGGATCACGTAGCAGTGTGGTACCACACTGAAACAGTCCATTAAACCTGGTTTGGATCAATATTTTAGAGGATAACGCATGTTAAGTCTAGGTTAGGTCTGTGATTTTCACTCATCAGACTCATACTTTCGCATTCTTCACATACTTGTTGAACAGATCCTGGGTTTTTTCTGGTTTGGATCACGTAGCAGTGTGGTACCACACTGAAACAGTCCATTAAACCTGGTTTGGATCAATATTTTAGAGGATAACGCATGTTAAGTCTAGGTTAGGTCTGTGATTTTCACTCATCAGACTCATACTTTCGCATTCTTCACATACTTGTTGAACGGATCCTGGGTTTTTTCTGGTTTGGTTCACGTAGTAATGTGGTACCACACTGAAACATTCAATTAAACCTGGTCTTGATAAATATTTTAGAGGATAACGCATGTTAGGTTTGGGTTAGGTCTAGGATTTGCCCTCATCAGGCTCATACTTTCGCATATTTCTCATACTTCATGGCTAGATCCTGGGCTGTTTCTGGATTGTATCACGTAGTAATGTGGTACCACGCTGAAACAGTCAATTAAACCTGGGCTCGATCAATATTTTAGAGGACAACGCAAGTTAGGTCTGGGATAGGTCTGGGATTCGCCCTCATCAGGCTCATACTTTCGCGTTTTTCACATACTTGTTGAAATGATCCTGGGTTTTTTCTGGTTTGGATCACGTAGCAATGTGGTACCACACTGTGACAGTCAATTAAACCTGGTTTTGATCAATATTTTAGAGAATAACTCATGTTAGGTCTAGGTTAGGTCTGGGATTTGCTCTCATCAGGCTCATTCTTTCGCATATATCTCATACTTGATGGCTAGATCCTGGGCTTTTTCTGGATTGCATCACGTAGTAATGAAGTACAACACTGAAACAGTCGATTAAACCTGGTTTCTATCAATATCTTAGAGGACAACGCAAGTTAGGTCTTGGATAGGTCTGGGATTTGCCCTCATCAGGCTCATACTTTCGCGTTTTTCACATACTTGTTGAACAGATCCTGGGTTAGGTCTGGTTTGGATCACGTACTAGTGTGGTACCACACTGAAACAGTCCATTAAACCTGGTTTGGATCAATATTTTAGAGGATAACGCATGTTAGGACTAGGTTAGGTCTGTGATTTTCACTCATCAGACTCGTACTTTCGCATTCTTCACATACTTGTTGAACAGATCCTCGGTTTCTTCTGGTTTGGATCACGTAGTAGTGTGGTACCACACTGAAACAGTCCATTAAACCTGGTTTGGATCAATATTTTAGAGGATAACGCATGTTCGGTCTAGGTTAGGTCTGTGATTTTCACTCATCAGACTCGTACTTTCGCATTCTTCACATACTTGTTGAACGGATCCTGGGTTTTTTCTGGTTTGGATCACGTAGTAATGTGGGACCACACTGAAACAATCAATGAAACCTGGTCTTGATAAATATTTTAGAGGATAACGCATGTTAGGTCTGGGATAGGTCTGGGATTTGCCCTCATCAGAATCATTCTTTCGCACACTTCACATACTCGTTGAACAGATCCTGGGTTATTTTCTGGTTTGGATCACATAATAATGTGGTACCACACTGAAACAGACGATTAAACCAGGTTTCGATAAATATTTTTGAGGATAACGCATGTTAGGTCTAGGTTAGGCCGGGGTTTTTCACTCATCACACTCATACTTTCGCATTCTTCATATACTTGTTGAACGGATCCTGGGTTTTTACTGGTTTGGATCACGTAGTAATGAAGTGCAACACTGAAACAGTCAATTAAACCTGGTTTCCATCAATATTTTAGAGGTCAACGCATGTTAGGTCTAGGTTAGGCCTGGGATTTGCCCACATCAGGGTCATACTTTCGCAGTTTTAACATACATGTTGACCTGATCGAGGGTTTTTTCTGCTTTGGATCACGCAGTATAGTGGTACCACACTGAAACAGTCCATTAAACCTGGATTGGATCAATATTTTAGAGGATAACGCATGTTAGGTCTAGGTTAGCCCTGGGATTTTCACTCATCAGACTCATACTTTAGCATTCTTCACATACTTGTTGAACAGGTACAGGGTTTTTTCTGGTTTGGTTCACGTAGTAATGTGGTACCACACTGAAACATTCAATTAAACCTGGTCTTGATAAATATTTTAGAGGATAACGCATGTTAGGTTTGGGTTAGGTCTAGGATTTGCCCTCATCAGGCTCATACTTTCGCATATTTCTCATACTTCATGGCTAGATCCTGGGCTGTTTCTGGATTGCATCACGTAGTAATGAAGTACAACACTGAAACAGTCGATTAAACCTGGTTTCTATCAATATCTTAGAGGACAACGCAAGTTAGGTCTTGGATAGGTCTGGGATTTGCCCTCATCAGGCTCATACTTTCGCGTTTTTCACATACTTGTTGAACTGATCCTGGGTTTTTTCTGGTTTGGATCACGTAGCAATGTGGTACCACACTGTGACAGTCAATTAAACCTGGTTTTGATCAATATTTTAGAGAATAATTCATGTTAGGTCTAGGTTAGGTCTGGGATTTGCTCTCATCAGGCTCATTCTTTCGCATATGTCTCATACTTGATGGCTAGATCTTGGGCTTTTTCTGGATTGCATCACGTAGTAATGAAGTACAACACTGAAACAGTCGATTAAACCTGGTTTCTATCAATATCTTAGAGGACAACGCAAGTTAGGTCTTGGATAGGTCTGGGATTTGCCCTCATCAGGCTCATACTTTCGCGTTTTTCACATACTTGTTGATCAAATCCTGGGTTAGGTCTGGTTTGGATCACGTAGTAGTGTGGTACCACACTGAAACAGTCCATTAAACCTGGTTTGGATCAATATTTTAGAGGATAACGCATGTTAGGACTAGGTTAGGTCTGTGATTTTCACTCATCAGACTCGTACTTTCGCATTCTTCACATACTTGTTGAACAGATCCTCGGTTTCTTCTGGTTTGGATCACGTAGTAGTGTGGTACCACACTGAAACAGTCCATTAAACCTGGTTTGGATCAATATTTTAGAGGATAACGTATGTTCGGTCTAGGTTAGGTCTGTGATTTTCACTCATCAGACTCGTACTTTCGCATTCTTCACATACTTGTTGAACGGATCCTGGGTTTTTTCTGGTTTGGATCACGTAGTAATGTGGGACCACACTGAAACAATCAATGAAACCTGGTCTTGATAAATATTTTAGAGGATAACGCATGTCAGGTCTGGGATAGGTCTGGGATTTGCCCTCATCAGAATCATACTTTCGCACACTTCACATACTCGTTGAACAGATCCTGGGTTATTTTCTGGTTTGGATCACATAGTAATGTGGTACCGCACTGAAACAGACGATTAAACCAGGTTTCGATAAATATTTTTGTGGATAACGCATGTTAGGTCTAGGTTAGGCCGGGGTTTTTCACTCATCACACTCATACTTTCGCATTCTTCATATACTTGTTGAACCGATCTTGGGTTTTTACTGGTTTGGATCACGTAGTAATGAAGTGTAACACGGAAACAGTCAATTAAACCTGGTCTTGATAAATATTTTAGAGGATAACGCATGTTAGGTTTGGGTTAGGTCTAGGATTTGCCCTCATCAGGCTCATACTTTCGCATATTTCTCATACTTCATGGCTAGATCCTGGGCTGTTTCTGGATTGCATCACGTAGTAATGAAGTACAACACTGAAACAGTCGATTAAACCTGGTTTCTATCAATATCTTAGAGGACAACGCAAGTTAGGTCTTGGATAGGTCTGGGATTTGCCCTCATCAGGCTCATACTTTCGCGTTTTTCACATACTTGTTGAACTGATCCTGGGTTTTTTCTGGTTTGGATCACGTAGCAATGTGGTACCACACTGTGACAGTCAATTAAACCTGGTTTTGATCAATATTTTAGAGAATAATTCATGTTAGGTCTAGGTTAGGTCTGGGATTTGCTCTCATCAGGCTCATTCTTTCGCATATGTCTCATACTTGATGGCTAGATCTTGGGCTTTTTCTGGATTGCATCACGTAGTAATGAAGTACAACACTGAAACAGTCGATTAAACCTGGTTTCTATCAATATCTTAGAGGACAACGCAAGTTAGGTCTTGGATAGGTCTGGGATTTGCCCTCATCAGGCTCATACTTTCGCGTTTTTCACATACTTGTTGATCAAATCCTGGGTTAGGTCTGGTTTGGATCACGTAGTAGTGTGGTACCACACTGAAACAGTCCATTAAACCTGGTTTGGATCAATATTTTAGAGGATAACGCATGTTAGGACTAGGTTAGGTCTGTGATTTTCACTCATCAGACTCATACTTTCGCATTCTTCACATACTTGTTGAACGGATCCTGGGTTTTTTCTGGTTTGGATCTCGTAGTAATGTGGGACCACACCGAAACAGTCCATTAAACCTGGTTTCGATCAATATTTTAGAGGACAACGCATGTTAGGTCTGGGACAGGTCTGGGATTCGCCCTCATCAGGCTCATACTTTCGCATATTTCTCATACTTGATGGCTAGATCCTGGGTTTTTTCAGGTTTGGGTCACGTAGTAGTGTGGTACCACACTGAAACAGTCGATTAAACCTGGTTTCGAACAATATTTTTTAGGATAACGCATGTTAGGTCTAGGTTAGGCCGGGGATTTTCACTCATCAGACTTACACTTTCGCATTCTTCACATACTTGTTGAACGGATCCTGGGTTTTTACTGGATTGCATCACGTAGTAATGAAGTACGACACTGAAACAGTCAATTAAACCTGGTTTCCATCAATGTTTTAGAGGATAAGGCATGTTAGGTCTGGGTTTGGCCTGGGATTTTCACTCATCAGACTCATACTTTCGCATACTTCACATACTTGTTGAACGGATCCTGGGGGTTTTCCGGTTTGGTTCACGTAGTAATGTGGTACCACACTGAAACATTCAATTAAACCTGGTCTTGATAAATATTTTAGAGGATAACGCATGTTAGGTCTGGGATAGGTTTGGGATTTGCCCTCATCAGACTCATACTTTCGCACACTTCACATTCTCGTTGAACAGATCCTGGGTTATTTTCTGGATTGGATCACATAGTAATGTGGTACCACACTGAAACAGTCGATTAAACCAGGTTTCGATCAATATTTTTGAGGATAACGCATGTTAGGTCTAGGTTAGGCCTGGGATTTTCACTCATCAGACTCATACTTTCGCATTCTTCACATACTTGTTGAACGGATCCTGGGTTTTTTCTGGTTTGGATCACGTAGTAATATGGGACCACACTGAAACAATCAATTAAACCTGGTCTTGATAAATATTTTAGAGGATAACGCATGTTAGGTCTGGGTTAGGTCTAGGATTTGCCCTCGTCACGCTCATACATTCGCATATTTCTCATACTTCATGGCTAGATCCTGGGCTATTTCTGGATTGGATCTCGTAGTAATGTGGTACCACACTGAAACAGTCGATTAAACCAGGTTTCTATCAATATTTTTGAGGATAACGCAAGTTAGGTCTGGGATAGGTCTGGGATTCGCCCTCATCAGGCTCATACTTTCGCATATTTCTCATACTTGATGGCTAGATCCTGGGCTTTTTCTGGATTGCATCACGTAGTAACGAAGTACAACACTGAAACAGTCAATTAAACCTGGTTTCCATCAATATCTTAGAGGACAACGCAAGTTAGGTCTGGGATAGGTCTGGGATTTGCCCTCATCAGACTCATACTTTCGCACACTTCACATACTCGTTGACAAGATCCTGGGTTTTTTTCTGGTTTGGATCACGTAGTAATGCGGTACCACACTGAAACAGTCAATTAAACCTGGTTTCCATCATTATCTTAGAAGACAACGCAAGTTAGGTCTGGAATAGGTCTGGGATTTGCCCTCATCAGACTCATACTTTCGCTCACTTCACATACTCGTTGACAAGATCCTGGGTTTTTTTCTGGTTTGGATCACGTAGTAATGTGGTACCACACTGAAACAGTCGATTAAACCTGGTTTCGATTAATATTTTTGAGGATAACGCATGTTCGGTCTGGGATAGGTCTGGGATTTGCCCTCATCAGGCTCATACTTTCGCAGTTTTAACATGCATGTTGACCTGATCGAGGGTTTTTTCTGCTTTGGATCACGTAGTAAAGTGGTACCACACTAAAACAGTCAATTAAACCTGGTTTCGATCAATATTTTAGAGGATAACGAAAGTTATGACTAGTTTAGGCCTGGGATTTGCCCTCATCAGGCTCATACTTTCGCATATTTCTCATACTTGATGGCTAGATCCTGGGCTTTTTCTGGATTGCATCACGTAGTAACGAAGTACAACACTGAAACAGTCAATTAAACCTGGTTTCCATCAATATCATAGAGGACAACGCAAGTTAGGTCTGGCATAGGTCTGGGATTTGCCCTCATCAGACTCATACTTTCGCGCACTTCACATACTCGTTGAACAGATCCTGGGTTATTTTCTGGTTTGGATCACATAGTAATGTGGTACCACACTGAAACAGTCGATTAAACCAGGTTTCGATCAATATTTTTGAGGATAACGCATGTTAGGTCTAGGTTAGGCCTGGGATTTTCACTCATCAGACTCATACTTTCGCATTCTTCACATACTTATCGAACGGATCCTGGGTTATTTCTGGTTTGGATCACATAGTAATGTGGTACCACACTGAAACAGTCGATTAAACCAGGTTTCGATCAATATTTTTGAGGATAACGCATGTTAGGCCTAGGTTAGGCCTGGGATCTGCCCTCATCAGGATCATATTTTCGCGTTCTTCACATACTTGTTGACCGGATCCTGGGTTTTTTCTGGTTTGGATCACGTAGTAATGTGGGACCACACTGAAACAATCAATTAAACCTGGTTTCCATCAATATTTTAGAGGATAACGCAAATTAGGTCTGGGACAGGTCTGGGATTCGCCCTCATCAGGCTCATACTTTCGCATATTTCTCATACCTGATGGCTAGATCCTGGGCTTTTTCTGGATTGCATCACGTAGTAATGAAGTACAACACTGAAACAGTCGATTAAACCTGGTTTCCATCAATATCATAGAGGACAACGCAAGTTAGGTCTTGGATAGGTCTGGGATTTGCCCTCATCAGGCTCATACTTTCGCGTTTTTCACATACTTGTGGAACAGATCCTGGGTTTTTTCTGGTTTGGATCACGTAGTAGTGTGGTACCACACTAAAACAGTCAATTAAACCTGGTTTCGATCAATATTTTAGAGGATAACGAAAGTTATGTCTAGTTTAGGCCTGGGATTTGCCCTCATCAGGCTCATACTTTCGCATATTTCTCATACTTGATGGCTAGATCCTGGGCTTTTTCTGGATTGCATCCCGTAGTAACGAACTACAACACTGAAACAGTCAATTAAACCTGGTTTCCATCAATATCTTATTGGACAACGCAAGTTAGGTCTGGGATAGGTCTGGGATTTGCCCTCATCAGACTCATACTTTCGCGCACTTCACATACTCGTTGAACAGATCCTGGGTTATTTTCTGGTTTGGATCACATAGTAATGTGGTACCACACTGAAACAGTCGATTAAACCAGGTTTCGATCAATATTTTTGAGGATAACGCATGTTAGGTCTAGGTTAGGCCTGGGATTTTCACTCATCAGACTCATACTTTCGCATTCTTCACATACTTGTTGAACGGATCCTGGGTTTTTTCTGGTTTGGATCACGTAGTAATATGGGGCCACACTGAAACAATCAATTAAACCTGGTCTTGATAAATATTTTAAAGGATAACGCATGTTAGGTCTGGGTTAGGTCTAGGATTTGCCCCCATCAGGCTAATACTTTCGCACATTTCTCATACTTCAAGGCTGGATCCTGGGCTATTTCTGGATTGGGTCACGTAGTAATGTGGTACCACACTGAAACAGTCGATTAAACCAGGTTTCTATCAATATTTTCGAGAATAACGCAAGTTAGGTCTGGGATAGGTCTGGGATTTGCCCTCATCAGACTCATACTTTCGCGCACTTCACATACTCGTTGAACAGATCCTGGGTTTTTTTCTGGTTTGGATCACGTAGTAATGTGGTACCACACTGAAACAGTCGATTAAACCTGGTTTCGATCAATATTTTTGAGGATAACGCATGTTAGGTCTAGGTTAGGCCTGGGATTTTCACTCATCAGACTCATAGTTTCGCATTCTTCACATACTTGTTGAACGGATCCTGGGTTTTTTCTGGTTTGGATCACGTAGTAATATGGGACCACACTGAAACAATCAATTAAACCTGGTCTTGATAAATATTTTAAAGGATAACGCATGTTAGGTCTGGGATAGGTCTGGGATTTGCCCTCATCAGGCTCATACTTTCGCAGTTTTAACATGCATGTTGACCTGATCGAGGGTTTTTTCTGCTTTGGATCACGTAGTAAAGTGGTACCACACTAAAACAGTGAATTAAACCTGGTTTCGATCAATATTTTAGAGGATAACGAAGGTTATGTCTAGTTTAGGCCTGGGATTTGCCCTCATCAGGCTCATACTTTCGCATATTTCTCATACTTGATGGCTAGATCCTGGGCTTTTTCTGGATTGCATCACGTAGTAAAGAAGTACAACACTGAAACAGTCAATTAAACCTGGTTTCCATTAATATCTTAGAGGACAACGCAAGTTAGGTCTGGGATAGGTCTGGGATTTGCCCTCATCAGGCTCATACTTTCGCGTTTTTCACATACTTGTTGAACAGATCCTGGGTTTTTTTCTGGTTTGGATCACGTAGTAGTGTGGTACCACACTGAAACAGTCCATTAAACCTGGTTTGGATCAATATTTTAGAGGATAACGCATGTTAGGTCTAGGTTAGGTCTGGGAGTTTCACTCATCAGACTCATACTTTCGCATTCTTCAGATACTTGTTGAACGGATCCTGGGTTTTTACTGGTTTGGATCACGTAGTAATGTGGTACTACACTGAAACATTCAATTAAACCTGGTCTTGATAAATATTTTAGAGGATGACACATGTTAGGTCTGGGTTAGGTCTAGGATTTGCCCCCATCAGGCTAATACTTTCGCATATTTCTCATACTTCAAGGCTGGATCCTGGGCTATTTCTGGATTGGGTCACGTAGTAATGTGGTACCACAGTGAAACAATCAATTAAACCTGGTCATGATAAATATTTTAGAGAATAATTCATGTTAGGTCTAGGTTAGGTCTGGGATTTGCTCTCATCAGGCTCATACTTTCGCATATTTCTCATACCTCATGGCTAGATCCTGGGCTGTTTCTGGATTGTATCACGTAGTAATGTGGTACCACGCTGAAACAGTCAATTAAACCTGATTTCGATCAATATTTTAGAGGATAACGCAAGTTAGGTCTGGGATAGGTCTGGGATTCGCCCTCATCAGGCTCATACTTTCGCATATTTCTCATACTTGATGGCTAGATCCTGGGCTTTTTCTGGATTGCATCACGTAGTAATGAAGTACAACACTGAAACAGTCAATTGAACCTGGTTTCCATCAATATCTTAGAAGACAACGCAAGTTAGGTCTGGGATAGGTCTGGGATTTGCCCTCATCAGACTCATACTTTCGCGCACTTCACATACTCGTTGAACAGATCCTGGGTTATTTTCTGGTTTGGATCACATAGTAATGTGGTACCACACTGAAACAGTCGATTAAACCAGGTTTCGATCAATATTTTTGAGGATAACGCATGTTAGGTCTAGGTTAGGCCTGGGATTTTCACTCATCAGTCTCATACTTTCGCATTCTTCACATACTTATTGAACGGATCCTGGTTTATTTCCGGTTTGGATCACGTAGTAATGTGGGACCACACTGAAACAATCAATTAAACCTGGTCTTGATAAATATTTTAGAGGACAACATATGTTAGGTCTGGGTTAGGTCTAGGATTTGCCCCCATCAGGCTCATACTTTCGCATATTTCTCATACTTCATGGCTAGATCCTGGGCTATTTCTGGATTGGATCACATAGTAATGTGGTACCACAACTAAAACAGTTACTTAAACCTGGTTTCGATCACTATTTTAGAGGATAACGCAAGTTAGGTCTGGGATAGGTCTGGGATTAGCCCTCATCAGACTCATACTTTCGCACACTTCACATACTCGTTGACAAGATCCTGGGTTTTTTTCTGGTTTGGATCACGTAGTAATGTGGTACCACACTGAAACAGTCGATTAAACCTGGTTTCGATTAATATTTTTGAGGATAACGCATGTTAGGTCTGGGATAGGTCTGGGATTTGCCCTCATCAGGCTCATACTTTCGCAGTTTTAACATGCATGTTGACCTGATCGAGGGTTTTTTCTGCTTTGGATCACGTAGTAAAGTGGTACCACACTAAAACAGTCAATTAAACCTGGTTTCGATCAATATTTTAGAGAATAATTCATGTTAGGTCTAGGTTAGGCCGGGGTTTTTCACTCATCAGACTCATACTTTCGCATTCTTCACATACTTGTTGAACGGATCCTGGGTTCTTACTGGTTTGGATCACGTAGTAATGTGGTACCACGATGAAACAGTCAATTAAAACTGGTTTCGATCAATATTTTAGAGGATAACGCAAGTTTGGTCCAGGATAGGTCTGGGATTCGCCCTCATCAGGCTCATACTTTCGCATATTTCTCATACTTCATGGCTGGATCCTGGGCTATTTCTGGATTGGATCGCGTAGTAATGTGGTACCACACTGAAACAGTCAATTAAACCTGGATTTGATCAATATTTTAGAGAACAATTCATGTTAGGTCTAGGTTAGGTCTGGCATTTGCTCTCATCGGGCTCATTCTTTCGCATATTTGTCATACTTGATGGCTAGATCCTGGGCTTTTTCTGGATTGCATCACGTAGTAATGAAGTACAACACTGAAACAGTCAATTAAACCTGGTTTCCATCAATATTTTAGAGGACAACGCATGTTAGGTCTAGGTTAGGCCTGGGATTTGCCCTCATCAGGGTCATACTTCCGCAGTTTTAACATACATGTTGACCTGATCGAGGGTTTTTTCTGCTTTGGATCACGTAGTAAAGTGGTACCACACTAAAACAGTCCATTAAACCTGGTTTGGATCAATATTTTAGAGGATAACGCATGTTAGGTCTAGGTTAGCCCTGGGATTTTCACTCATTAGACTCATACTTTCGCATTCTTCACATACTTGTTGAACAGATCCTGGATTTTTTATGGTTTGGTTCACGTAGTAATGTGGTACCACACTGAAACATTCAATTAAACCTGGTCTTGATAAATATTTTAGAGGATAACGCATGTTAGGTCTGGGTTAGGACTAGGATTTGCCCCCATCAGGCTCATACTTTCGCATATTTCTCATACTTCATGGCTGGATCCTGGGCTATTTCTGGATTGGATCACGTAGTAATGTGGTACCACACTGAAACCTTCAATTAAACCTGGTTTTGATCAATATTTTAGAGAATAATTCATGTTATGTCTAGGTTAGGTCTGGGATTTGCTCCGTTCAGGCTCATTCTTTCGCATATTTCTCATACTTGATGGCTAGATCCTGTGCTTTTTCTGGATTGCATCACGTAGTAATGAAGTACAACACTGAAACAGACAATAAAACCTGGTTTCCATCAATATTTTAGAGGACAACGCATGTTAGGTCTAGGTTAGGCCTGGGATTTGCCCTCATCAGGGTCATACTTCCGCAGTTTTAACATACATGTTGACCTGATCGAGGGATTTTTCTGCTTTGGATCACGTAGTAAAGTGGTACCACACTGAAACAGTCCATTAAACCTGGTTTGGATCAATATTTTAGAGGATAACGCATGTTAGGTCTAGGTTAGATCTGGGATTTTCACTCATCAGACTTTTACTTTCGCACACTTCACATACTCGTTGAACAGATCCTGGGTTATTTTCTGGTTTGGATCACATAGTAATGTGGGACCACACTGAAAGAGTCGATTACGCCTGATTTCGATCAATATTTTAGAGGATAACGCAAGTTAGGTCTGGGATAGGTCTGGGATTAGCCCTCATCAGACTCATACTTTCGCACACTTCACATACTCGTTGAACAGATCCTGGGTTATTTTCTGGTTTGGATCACATAGTAATGAGGGACCACACTGAAACAGTCGATTAAACCTGGTTTCGCTCAATATTTTAGAAGAGAACGCATGTTAGGTCTAGGTTAGGCCTGGGATTTGCCCTCATCAGGGTCATACTTTCGCAGTTTTAACATGCATGTTGACCTGATCGAGGGATTTTTCTGCTTTGGATCACGTAGTAAAGTGGTGCCACAACTAAAACAGTCAATTAAACCTGGTTTCGATCATTATTTTAGAGGATAACGCAAGTTAGGTCTGGGATAGATCTGGGATTTGACCTCATCAGACTCATACTTTCGCAGTTTTAACATGCATGTTGACCTGATCGAGGGATTTTTCTGCTTTGGATCACGTAGTAAAGTGGCGCCACAACTAAGACAGTCAATTAAACCTGGTTTCGACTAATATTTTTGAGGTTAACGCATGTTAGGTCTGGGATAGGTCTGGGATTTGCCCTCATGAGGCTCATACTGCCGCAGGTTTAACATGCATGTTGACCTGATCGAGGGATTTTTCTGCTTTGGATCACATAGTAAAGTGGTGCCACAACTAAAACAGTCAATTAAACCTGGTTTCGATCATTATTATAGAGGATAACGGAAGTTAGGTCTGGCATAGGTCTGGGATTAGCCCTCATCAGACTCATACTTTCGCACACTTCACATACTCGTTGACAAGATCCTGGGTTTTTTTCTGGTTTGGATCACGTAGTAATGTGGTACCACACTGAAACAGTCAATTAAACCTGGTTTCGATTAATATTTTTGAGGATAACGCAAGTTAGGTCTGGGATAGGTCTGGGATTTGCCCACATCAGGCTCATACTTTCGCAGTTTTAACATGCATGTTGACCTGATCGAGGGTTTTTTCTGCTTTGGATCACGTAGTAATGTGGTACCACACTAAAGCAGTCAATTAAACCTGGTTTCGATCAATATTTTAGAGGATAACGAAAGTTATGTCTAGTTTAGGCCTGGGATTTGCCCCCATCAGACTCATACTTTCGCATACTTCACATACTTGTTGAACAGATCCTGGGTTTTTTTCTGGTTTGGATCACGTAGTAATGTGGTACCACACTGAAACAGTCGATAAAACATGGTTTCGATCAATATTTTTGAGGATAACGCATGTTAGGTCTAGGTTAGGCCGAGGATTTTCACTCATCAGACTCATACTTTCGCATTCTTCACTTACTTGTTGAACGGATCCTGGGTTTTTACTAGTTTGGATCACATAGTAATGTGGTACCACACTGGAACAGTCAATTAAACCTGGTTTCGATCAATATTTTAGAGAATAATTCATGTTAGGTTTGGGTTAGGTCTAGGATTTGCTCTCATCAGGCTCATTCTTTCGCATATTTCTCATACTTGATGTCTAGATCGTGGGCTTTTTCTGGATTGCATCACGTAGTAATGAAGTACCACACTGGAACAGTCGATTAAACCTGGTTTCCATCAATATCTTAGAGGATGACGCATGTTAGGCCTGGGATAGGTCTGGGATTCGCCCTCATCAGGCTCATACTTTCTCGTTTTTCACATACTTGTTGAACTGATCCTGGGTTTTTTCTGGTTTGGATCACGTAGCAATGTGGTACCACACTGAAACAATCAATTAAACCTGGTCTTGATAAATATTTTAGAGGATAACGCATGTTAGGTCTGGGTTAGGTCTAGGATTTGCCCACATCAGGCTCATACTTTCGCATATTTCTCATACTTCATGGCTGGATCCTGGGCTATTACTGGATTGGATCACGTAGTAATGTGGTACCACACTGAAACTGTCAATTAAACCTGGTTTCGATCAATATTTTGGAGAATAATTCATGTTAGGTCTGGGTTAGTTTTGGGGTTTGCTCTCATCAGGCTCATTCTTTCGCATATCTCTCATACTTGATGGCTAGATCCTGGGCATTTTCTGGATTGTATCACGTAGTAATGTGGTACCACGCTGAAACAGTCAATTAAACCTCGTTTCGATCAATATTTTAGAGGATAACGCAAGTTAGGTCTGGGATAGGTCAGGGATTCGCCCTCAACAGGCTCATACTTTCGCGTTTTTGACATACTTGTTGAACTGATCCTGGGTTTTTTCTGGTTTGGATCACGTAGCAATGTGGTACCACACTGAAACAGTCGATTAAACCTGGTTTCGATCAATATTTTAGAGGATAACGCAAGTTTGGTCTGGGATAGGTCTGGGATTTGCCCTATTCAGGATCATACTTTCGCGTTTTTCACATACTTGTTGAAGAGATCCTGGGTTTTTTCTGGTTTGTGTCACGTAGTAATGTGGTACCACACTGAAGCAGTCGATTATACCAGGTTTCGATCAATATTTTTGAGGATGACGCATGTTAGGTCTAGGTTAGGCCTGGGATTTTCACTCATCAGCCTCATACTTTCGCATTCTTCACATACTTGTTGAACAGATCCTGGGTTTTTTTCTGGTTTGGATCACGTAGTAATGTGGTACCACACTGAAACAGTCGATTGAACATGGTTTCGATCAATATTTTTAAGGATAAGGCATGTTAGGTCTAGGTTAGGCCGAGGATTTTCATTCATCAGACTCATACTTTCGCATTCTTCACATACTTGTTGAACGGATCCTGGGTTTTTACTGGTTTGGATCACATAGTAATGTGGTACCACACTGAAACAGTCAATTAAACCTGGTTTCGATCAATATTTTAGAGAATAATTCATGTTAGGTTTGGGTTAGGTCTAGGATTTGCTCTCATCAGGCTCATTCTTTCGCATATTTCTCATACTTCATGGCTAGATCCCGGGCTGTTTCTGGATTGTATCACGTAGTAATGTGGTACCACGCTGAAACAGTCAATTAAACCTCGTTTCGATCAATATTTTAGAGGATAACGCAAGTTAGGTCTGGGATAGGTCTGGGATTCGCCCTCATCAGGCTCATACTTTCGCATATTTCTCATACTTGATGGCTAGATCCTGGGCTTTTTCTGGATTGCATCACGTAGTAATGAAGTACAACACTGAAACAGTCAATTAAACCTGGTTTCCATCAATATCTTAGAGGACAACGCAAGTTAGGTCTGGGATAGGTCTGGGATTTGCCCTCATCAGACTCATACTTTCGCATATTTCTCATACTTCATGGCTAGATCCTGGGCTTTTTCTGGATTGCATCACATAGTAATGTGGTACCACAACTAAAACAGTCACTTAAACCTGGTTTCGATCACTATTTTAGAGGATAACGCAAGTTAGGTCTGGGATAGGTCTGGGATTAGCCCTCATCAGACTCATACTTTCGCACACTTCACATACTCGTTGACAAGATCCTGGGTTTTTTTCTGGTTTGGATCACGTAGTAATGTGGTACCACACTGAGACAGTCGATTAAACCTGGTTTCGATCAATATTTTTGAGGATAACGCATGTTAGGTCTAGGTTAGGCCTGGGATTTTCACACATCAGACTCATAGTTTCGCATTCTTCACATACTTGTTGAACGGATCCTGGGTTTTTTCTGGTTTGGATCACGTAGTAATATGGGACCACACAGAAACAATCAATTAAACCTGGTCTTGATAAATATTTTAAAGGATAACGCATGTTAGGTCTGGGTTAGGTCTAGGATTTGTCCTCGTCAGGCTCATACATTCGCATATTTCTCACACTTCATGGCTAGATCCTGGGCTATTTCTGGATTGGATCTCGTAGTAATGTGGTACCACACTGAAACAGTCGATTAAACCAGGTTTCTATCAATATTTTCGAGGATAACGCAAGTTAGGTCTGGGATAGGTCTGGGATTCGCCCTCATCAGGCTCATACTTTCGCATATTTCTCATACTTGATGGCTAGATCCTGGGCTTTTTCTGGATTGCATCACGTAGTAACGAAGCACAACACTGAAACAGTCAATTAAACCTGGTTTCCATCAATATCTTAGAGGACAACGCAAGTTAGGTCTGGGATAGGTCTGGGATTTGCCCTCATCAGACTCATACTTTCGCGCACTTCACATACTCGTTGAACAGATCCTGGGTTATTTTCTGGTTTGGATCACATAGTAATGTGGTACCACACTGAAACAGTCGATTAAACCAGGTTTCGATCAATATTTTTGAGGATAACGCAAGTTAGGTCTGGGATAGGTCTGGGATTTGCCCTCATCAGACTCATACTTTCGCACACTTCACATACTCGTTGACAAGATCCTGGGTTTTTTTCTGGTTTGGATCACGTAGTAATGTGGTACCACACTGAAACAGTCAATTAAACCTGGTTTCGATCAATATTTTAGAGAATAATTCATGTTAGGTCTAGGTTAGGCCGGGGTTTTTCACTCATCAGACTCATACTTTCGCATTCTTCACATACTTGTTGAACGGATCCTGGGTTCTTACTGGTTTGGATCACGTAGTAATGTGGTACCACGCTGAAACAGTCAATTAAAACTGGTTTCGATCAATATTTTAGAGAATAATTCATGTTAGGTCTAGGTTAGGCCGGGGTTTTTCACTCATCAGACTCATACTTTCGCATTCTTCACATACTTGTTGAACGGATCCTGGGTTCTTACTGGTTTGGATCACGTAGTAATGTGGTACCACGCTGAAACAGTCAATTAAAACTGGTTTCGATCAATATTTTAGAGGATAACGCAAGTTTGGTCCAGGATAGGTCTGGGATTCGCCCTCATCAGGCTCATACTTTCGCACACTTCACATACTCGTTGACAAGATCCTGGGTTTTTTTCTGGTTTGGATCACGTAGTAATGTGGTACCACACTGAAACAGTCGATTAAACCTGGTTTCGATTAATATTTTTGAGGATAACGCATGTTAGGTCTGGGATAGGTCTGGGATTTGCCCTCATCAGGCTCATACTTTCGCAGTTTTAACATGCATGTTGACCTGATCGAGGGTTTTTTCTGCTTTGGATCACGTAGTAAAGTGGTACCACACTAAAACAGTCAATTAAACCTGGTTTCGATCAATATTTTAGAGAATAATTCATGTTAGGTCTAGGTTAGGCCGGGGTTTTTCACTCATCAGACTCATACTTTCGCATTCTTCACATACTTGTTGAACGGATCCTGGGTTCTTACTGGTTTGGATCACGTAGTAATGTGGTACCACGCTGAAACAGTCAATTAAAACTGGTTTCGATCAATATTTTAGAGGATAACGCAAGTTTGGTCCAGGATAGGTCTGGGATTCGCCCTCATCAGGCTCATACTTTCGCATATTTCTCATACTTCATGGCTGGATCCTGGGCTATTTCTGGATTGGATCGCGTAGTAATGTGGTACCACACTGAAACAGTCAATTAAACCTGGATTTGATCAATATTTTAGAGAACAATTCATGTTAGGTCTAGGTTAGGTCTGGCATTTGCTCTCATCCGGCTCATTCTTTCGCATATTTGTCATACTTGATGGCTAGATCCTGGGCTTTTTCTGGATTGCATCACGTAGTAATGAAGTACAACACTGAAACAGTCAATTAAACCTGGTTTCCATCAATATTTTAGAGGACAACGCATGTTAGGTCTAGGTTAGGTCTGGGATTTGCCCTCATGAGGCTCATACTGCCGCAGGTTTAACATGCATGTTGACCTGATCGAGGGATTTTTCTGCTTTGGATCACGTAGTAAAGTGGTCCCACAACTAAAACAGTCAATTAAACCTGGTTTCGATCATTATTATAGAGGATAACGGAAGTTAGGTCTGGCATAGGTCTGGGATTAGCCCTCATCAGACTCATACTTTCGCACACTTCACATACTCGTTGACAAGATCCTGGGTTTTTTTCTGGTTTGGATCACGTAGTAATGTGGTACCACACTGAAACAGTCAATTAAACCTGGTTTCGATTAATATTTTTGAGGATAACGCATGTTAGGTCTGGGATAGGTCTGGGATTTGCCCACATCAGGCTCATACTTTCGCAGTTTTAACATGCATGTTGACCTGATCGAGGGTTTTTTCTGCTTTGGATCACGTAGTAATGTGGTACCACACTAAAGCAGTCAATTAAACCTGGTTTCGATCAATATTTTAGAGGATAACGAAAGTTATGTCTAGTTTAGGCCTGGGATTTGCCCCCATCAGACTCATACTTTCGCATACTTCACATACTTGTTGAACAGATCCTGGGTTTTTTTCTGGTTTGGATCACGTAGTAATGTGGTACCACACTGAAACAGTCGATAAAACATGGTTTCGATCAATATTTTTGAGGATAACGCATGTTAGGTCTAGGTTAGGCCGAGGATTTTCACTCATCAGACTCATACTTTCGCATTCTTCACTTACTTGTTGAACGGATCCTGGGTTTTTACTAGTTTGGATCACATAGTAATGTGGTACCACACTGGAACAGTCAATTAAACCTGGTTTCGATCAATATTTTAGAGAATAATTCATGTTAGGTTTGGGTTAGGTCTAGGATTTGCTCTCATCAGGCTCATTCTTTCGCATATTTCTCATACTTGATGTCTAGATCGTGGGCTTTTTCTGGATTGCATCACGTAGTAATGAAGTACCACACTGGAACAGTCGATTAAACCTGGTTTCCATCAATATCTTAGAGGATGACGCATGTTAGGCCTGGGATAGGTCTGGGATTCGCCCTCATCTGGCTCATACTTTCTCGTTTTTCACATACTTGTTGAACTGATCCTGGGTTTTTTCTGGTTTGGATCACGTAGCAATGTGGTACCACACTGAAACAATCAATTAAACCTGGTCTTGATAAATATTTTAGAGGATAACGCATGTTAGGTCTGGGTTAGGTCTAGGATTTGCCCACATCAGGCTCATACTTTCGCATATTTCTCATACTTCATGGCTAGATCCTGGGCTTTTTCTGGATTGCATCACATAGTAATGTGGTACCACAACTAAAACAGTCACTTAAACCTGGTTTCGATCACTATTTTAGAGGATAACGCAAGTTAGGTCTGGGATAGGTCTGGGATTAGCCCTCATCAGACTCATACTTTCGCACACTTCACATACTCGTTGACAAGATCCTGGGTTTTTTTCTGGTTTGGATCACGTAGTAATGTGGTACCACACTGAGACAGTCGATTAAACCTGGTTTCGATCAATATTTTTGAGGATAACGCATGTTAGGTCTAGGTTAGGCCTGGGATTTTCACTCATCAGACTCATAGTTTCGCATTCTTCACATACTTGTTGAACGGATCCTGGGTTTTTTCTGGTTTGGATCACGTAGTAATATGGGACCACACAGAAACAATCAATTAAACCTGGTCTTGATAAATATTTTAAAGGATAACGCATGTTAGGTCTGGGTTAGGTCTAGGATTTGTCCTCGTCAGGCTCATACATTCGCATATTTCTCACACTTCATGGCTAGATCCTGGGCTATTTCTGGATTGGATCTCGTAGTAATGTGGTACCACACTGAAACAGTCGATTAAACCAGGTTTCTATCAATATTTTCGAGGATAACGCAAGTTAGGTCTGGGATAGGTCTGGGATTCGCCCTCATCAGGCTCATACTTTCGCATATTTCTCATACTTGATGGCTAGATCCTGGGCTTTTTCTGGATTGCATCACGTAGTAACGAAGCACAACACTGAAACAGTCAATTAAACCTGGTTTCCACCAATATCTTAGAGGACAACGCAAGTTAGGTCTGGGATAGGTCTGGGATTTGCCCTCATCAGACTCATACTTTCGCGCACTTCGCATACTCGTTGAACAGATCCTGGGTTATTTTGTGGTTTGGATCACATAGTAATGTGGTACCACACTGAAACAGTCGATTAAACCAGGTTTCGATCAATATTTTTGAGGATAACGCAAGTTAGGTCCGGGATAGGTCTGGGATTTGCCCTCATCAGACTCATACTTTCGCACACTTCACATACTCGTTGACAAGATCCTGGGTTTTTTTCTGGTTTGGATCACGTAGTAATGTGGTACCACACTGAAACAGTCGATTAAACCTGGTTTCGATAAATATTTTTGAGGATAACGCATGTTAGGTCTGGGATAGGTCTGGGATTTGCCCTCATCAGGCTCATACTTTCGCAGTTTTAACATGCATGTTGACCTGATCGAGGGTTTTTTCTGCTTTGGATCACGTAGTAAAGTGGTACCACACTAGAACAGTGAATTAAACCTGGTTTCGATCAATATTTTAGAGGATAACGAAGGTTATGTCTAGTTTAGGCCTGGGATTTGCCCTCATCAGGCTCATACTTTCGCATATTTCTCATACTTGATGGCTAGATCCTGGGCTTTTTCTGGATTGCATCACGTAGTAAAGAAGTACAACACTGAAACAGTCAATTAAACCTGGTTTCCATTAATATCTTAGAAGACAACGCAAGTTAGGTCTGGGATAGGTCTGGGATTTGCCCTCATCAGGCTCATACTTTCGCGTTTTTCACATACTTGTTGAACAGATCCTGGGTTTTTTTCTGGTTTGGATCACGTAGTAGTGTGGTACCACACTGAAACAGTCCATTAAACCTGGTTTGGATCAATATTTTAGAGGATAACGCATGTTAGGTCTAGGTTAGGTCTGGGAGTTTCACTCATCAGACTCATACTTTCGCATTCTTCAGATACTTGTTGAACGGATCCTGGGTTTTTACTGGTTTGGATCACGTAGTAATGTGGTACTACACTGAAACATTCAATTAAACCTGGTCTTGATAGATATTTTAGAGGATGACACATGTTAGGTCTGGGTTAGGTCTAGGATTTGCCCCCATCAGGCTAATACTTTCGCATATTTCTCATACTTCAAGGCTGGATCCTGGGCTATTTCTGGATTGGGTCACGTAGTAATGTGGTACCACAGTGAAACAATCAATTAAACCTGGTCATGATAAATATTTTAGAGAATAATTCATGTTAGGTCTAGGTTAGGTCTGGGATTTGCTCTCATCAGGCTCATACTTTCGCATATTTCTCATACCTCATGGCTAGATCCTGGGCTGTTTCTGGATTGTATCACGTAGTAATGTGGTACCACGCTGAAACAGTCAATTAAACCTGATTTCGATCAATATTTTAGAGGATAACGCAAGTTAGGTCTGGGATAGGTCTGGGATTCGCCCTCATCAGGCTCATACTTTCGCATATTTCTCATACTTGATGGCTAGATCCTGGGCTTTTTCTGGATTGCATCACGTAGTAATGAAGTACAACACTGAAACAGTCAATTGAACCTGGTTTCCACCAATATCTTAGAAGACAACGCAAGTTAGGTCTGGGATAGGTCTGGGATTTGCCCTCATCAGACTCATACTTTCGCGCACTTCACATACTCGTTGAACAGATCCTGGGTTATTTTCTGGTTTGGATCACATAGTAATGTGGTACCACACTGAAACAGTCGATTAAACCAGGTTTCGATCAATATTTTTGAGGATAACGCATGTTAGGTCTAGGTTAGGCCTGGGATTTTCACTCATCAGTCTCATACTTTCGCATTCTTCACATACTTATTGAACGGATCCTGGGTTATTTCCGGTTTGGATCACGTAGTAATGTGGGACCACACTGAAACAATCAATTAAACCTGGTCTTGATAAATATTTTAGAGGACAACATATGTTAGGTCTGGGTTAGGTCTAGGATTTGCCCCCATCAGGCTCATACTTTCGCATATTTCTCATACTTCATGGCTAGATCCTGGGCTATTTCTGGATTGGATCACATAGTAATGTGGTACCACAACTAAAACAGTCACTTAAACCTGGTTTCGATCACTATTTTAGAGGATAACGCAAGTTAGGTCTGGGATAGGTCTGGGATTATCCCTCATCAGACTCATACTTTCGCACACTTCACATACTCGTTGACAAGATCCTGGGTTTTTTTCTGGTTTGGATCACGTAGTAATGTGGTACCACACTGAAACAGTCGATTAAACCTGGTTTCGATTAATATTTTTGAGGATAACGCATGTTAGGTCTGGGATAGGTCTGGGATTTGCCCTCATCAGGCTCATACTTTCGCAGTTTTAACATGCATGTTGACCTGATCGAGGGTTTTTTCTGCTTTGGATCACGTAGTAAAGTGGTACCACACTAAAACAGTCAATTAAACCTGGTTTCGATCAATATTTTAGAGAATAATTCATGTTAGGTCTAGGTTAGGCCGGGGTTTTTCACTCATCAGACTCATACTTTCGCATTCTTCACATACTTGTTGAACGGATCCTGGGTTCTTACTGGTTTGGATCACGTAGTAATGTGGTACCACGCTGAAACAGTCAATTAAAACTGGTTTCGATCAATATTTTAGAGGATAACGCAAGTTTGGTCCAGGATAGGTCTGGGATTCGCCCTCATCAGGCTCATACTTTCGCATATTTCTCATACTTCATGGCTGGATCCTGGGCTATTTCTGGATTGGATCGCGTAGTAATGTGGTACCACACTGAAACAGTCAATTAAACCTGGATTTGATCAATATTTTAGAGAACAATTCATGTTAGGTCTAGGTTAGGTCTGGCATTTGCTCTCATCGGGCTCATTCTTTCGCATATTTGTCATACTTGATGGCTAGATCCTGGGCTTTTTCTGGATTGCATCACGTAGTAATGAAGTACAACACTGAAACAGTCAATTAAACCTGGTTTCCATCAATATTTTAGAGGACAACGCATGTTAGGTCTAGGTTAGGCCTGGGATTTGCCCTCATCAGGGTCATACTTCCGCAGTTTTAACATACATGTTGACCTGATCGAGGGTTTTTTCTGCTTTGGATCACGTAGTAAAGTGGTACCACACTAAAACAGTCCATTAAACCTGGTTTGGATCAATATTTTAGAGGATAACGCATGTTAGGTCTAGGTTAGCCCTGGGATTTTCACTCATTAGACTCATACTTTCGCATTCTTCACATACTTGTTGAACAGATCCTGGATTTTTTATGGTTTGGTTCACGTAGTAATGTGGTACCACACTGAAACATTCAATTAAACCTGGTCTTGATAAATATTTTAGAGGATAACGCATGTTAGGTCTGGGTTAGGACTAGGATTTGCCCCCATCAGGCTCATACATTCGCATATTTCTCATACTTCATGGCTGGATCCTGGGCTATTTCTGGATTGGATCACGTAGTAATGTGGTACCACACTGAAACCTTCAATTAAACCTGGTTTGGATCAATATTTTAGAGGATAACGCATGTTAGGTCTAGGTTAGATCTGGGATTTTCACTCATCAGACTTATACTTTCGCACACTTCACATACTCGTTGAACAGATCCTGGGTTATTTTCTGGTTTGGATCACATAGTAATGTGGGACCACACTGAAAGAGTCGATTAAGCCTGATTTCGATCAATGTTTTAGAGGATAACGCAAGTTAGGTCTGGGATAGGTCTGGGATTAGCCCTCATCAGACTCATACTTTCGCACACTTCACATACTCGTTGAACAGATCCTGGGTTATTTTCTGGTTTGGATCACATAGTAATGAGGGACCACACTGAAACAGTCGATTAAACCTGGTTTCGATCAATATTTTAGAGGATAACGCAAGTTAGGTCTGGGAGAGGTCTGGGATTTGCCCTCAACAGGCTCATACTTTCGCGTTTTTCACATACTTGTTGAAGAGATCCTGGGTTTTTTCTGGTTTGGATCACATAGTAATGTGGTACCACACTGAAACAGTCAATTAAACCTGGGTTCGATCAATATTTTGAAGAATATTTCATGTTCGGTCTAGGTTTGGTCTGGGATTTGCTCTCATCAGGCTCATTCTTTCGCATATTTCTCATACTAGATGTCTAGATCCTGGGCTTTTTCTGGATTGCATCACGTAGTAATGAAGTACAACACTGAAACAGTCAATTAAACCTGGTTTCCATCAATATTTTAGAGGACAATGCATGTTAGGTCTAGTTTAGGCCTGGGATTTGCCTTCGTCTGGGTCATACTTTCGCATTTTTAACATACATGTTGACCCGATCGAGGGTTTTTTCCGCTTTGGATCACGTAGTAAAGTGGTACCACACTGAACCAGTCCATTAAACCCGGTTTGGATCAATATTTTAGAGGATAACGCATGTTAGGTTTGGGTTAGGTCTAGGATTTGCCCTCATCAGGCTCATACTTTCGCATATTTCTCATACTTCATGGCTAGATCCCGGGCTGTTTCTGGATTGTATCACGTAGTAATGTGGTACCACGCTGAAACAGTCAATTAAACCTGGTTTCCATCAATATCTTAGAGGACAACGCAAGTTAGGTTTGGGATAGGTCTGGGATTTGCCCTCATCAGGCTCATACTTTCGCGTTTTTCACATACTTGTTGAACAGATCCTGGGTTTTTTTCTGGTTTGGATCACGTAGTAATGTGGTACCACACTGAAACAGTCGATTAAACCTGGTTTCGATCAATATTTTAGAGGATAACGCAAGTTAGGTCTGGGATAGGTCTGGGTTTCGCCCTCATCAGGCTCATACTTTCACGTTTTTCACATACTTGTTGAACTGATCCTGGGTTTTTTCTGGTTTGGATCACGTAGCAATGTGGTACCACACTGAAGCAGCCGATTAAACCTGGTTTCGATCAATATTTTAGAGGATAACGCAAGTTTGGTCTGGGATAGTTCTGGGATTTGCCCTCATCAGGCTCATACTTTCGCGTTTTTCACATACTTGTTGAACAGATCCTGGGTTTTTTCTGGTTTGAGTCACGTAGTAATGTGGTACCACACTGAAACAGTCGATTAAACCAGGTTTCGATCAATATTTTTGAGGATAACGCATGTTAGGTCTAGGTTAGGCCTGGGATTTTCACTCATCAGACTCATACTTTCGCATTCTTCACATACTTGTTGAACGGATCCTGGGTTTTTTCTGGTTTGGAACACGTAGTAATGTGGGACCACACTGAAACAGTCGATTAAACCTGGTTTCGATTAATATTTTTGAGGATAACGCATGTTAGGTCTGGGATAGGTCTGGTATTTGCCCTGATCAGGCTCATACTTTCGCAGTTTTAACATGCATGTTGACCTGATCGAGGGTTTTTGCTGCATTGGATCACGTAGTAATGTGGTACCACACTGAAATAATCAATTAAACCTGGTCTTGATAAATATTTTAGAGGATAACGCATGTTAGGTCTGGGTTAGGTCTAGGATTTGCCCACATCAGGCTCATACTTTGGCATATTTCTCATACTTCATGGCTGGATCCTGGGCTATTACTGGATTGGATCACGTAGTAATGTGGTACCACACTGAAACAGTCAATTAAACCTGGTTTCGATCAATATTTTAGAGAATAATTCATGTTAGGTCTGGGTTAGTTCTGGGGTTTGCTCTCATCAGGCTCATTCTTTCGCAAATCTCTCATACTTGATGGCTAGATCCTGGGCTTTTTCTGGTTTGGATCACGTAGTAATGTGGTACCACACTGAAACAGTCGATTAAACCTGGTTTCGATCATTCTTTTAGAGGATAACGCAAGTTATGTCTCGTTTAGGCCTGGGATTTGCCCTCATCAGACTCATACTTTCGCATACTTCACATACTTGTTAAACAGATCCTGGGTTTTTTTCTGGTTTGGATCACGTAGTAATGTGGTACCACACTGAAACAGTCGATTAAACATGGTTTCGATCAATATTTTTAAGGATAACGCATGCTAGGTCTAAGTTAGGCCGAGGATTTTCACTCATCAGACTCATACTTTCGCATTCTTCACATACTTATTGAACGGATCCTGGGTTTTTACTGGTTTGGATCACACAGTAATGTGGTACCACACTGAAACAGTCAATTAAACCTGGTTTCGATCAATATTTTAGAGAATAATTCATGTTAGGTCTGGGTTAGTTCTGGGGTTTGCTCTCATCAGGCTCATTCTTTCGCAAATCTCTCATACTTGATGGCTAGATCCTGGGCTTTTTCTGGTTTGGATCACGTAGTAATGTGGTACCACACTGAAACAGTCGATTAAACCTGGTTTCGATCATTCTTTTAGAGGATAACGCAAGTTAGGTCCTGGATAGGTCTGGGATTCGCCCTCATCAGGCTCATACTTTCACGTTTTTCACATACTTGTTGAACTGATCCTGGGTTTTTTCTGGTTTGGATCACGTAGCAATGTGGTACCACACTGAAACAGTCGATTAAACCTGGTTTCGATCAATATTTTAGAGGATAACGCAAGTTTGGTCTGGGATAGTTCTGGGATTTGCCCTCATCAGGCTCATACTTTCGCGTTTTTCACATACTTGTTGAACAGATCCTGGGTTTTTTCTGGTTTGAGTCACGTAGTAATGTGGTACCACACTGAAACAGTCGATTAAACCAGGTTTCGATCAATATTTTTGAGGATAACGCATGTTAGGTCTAGGTTAGGCCTGGGATTTTCACTCATCAGACTCATACTTTCGCATTCTTCACATACTTGTTGAACGGATCCTGGGTTTTTTCTGGTTTGGATCACGTAGTAATGTGGGACCACACTGAAACAGTCGATTAAACCTGTTTTCGATTTTTTTTTTTGAGGATAACGCATGTTAGGTCTGGGATAGGTCTGGGATTTGCCCTCATCAGGCTCATACTTTCGCAGTTTTAACATGCATGTTGACCTGATCGAGGGTTTTTTCTGCATTGGGTCACGTAGTAAAGTGGTACCACACTAAAACAGTCAATTAAACCTGGTTTCGATCAACATTTTAGAGAATAATTCATGTTAGGTCTAGGTTAGGTCTGGGATTTGCTCTCATCAGGCTCATTCTTTCGCATATTTCTCATACTTCATGGCTAGATCCTGGGCTGTTTCAGGATTGTATCACGTAGTAACGTGGTACCACGCTGAAACAGTCAATTAAACCTGGTTTCGATCAATATTTTAGAGGATAACGCAAGTTAGGTCTGGGATAGGTCTGGGATTTGCCCTATTCAGGCTCATACTTTCGCGTTTTTCACATACTTGTTGAACAGATCCTGGGTTTTTTCTGGTTTGGATCACATAGTAATGTGGTACCACACTGAAACAGTTAATTAAACCTGGGTTCGGTCAATATTTTAGAGAATAATTCATGTTAGGTCTAGGTTAGGTCTGGGATTAGCCCTCATCAGACTCATACTTTCGCACACTTCACGTACTCGTTGACAAGATCCTGGGTTTTTTTCTTGTTTGGATTACGTAGTAATGTGGTACCACACTGAAACAGTCGATTAAACCTGCTTTCGATCAATATTTTAGAGGATAACGCAAGTTTGGTCTGGGATAGGTCTGGGATTTGCCCTATTCAGGCTCATACTTTCGCGTTTTTCACATACTTGTTGAACAGATCCTGGGTTTTTTCTGGTTTGTGTCACGTAGTAATGTGGTACCACACTGAAACAGTCGATTAAACAAGGTTTCGATCAATATTTTTGAGGATGACGCATGTTAGGTCTAGGTTAGGCCTGGGATTTTCACTCATCAGACTCATACTTTCGCATTCTTCACATACTTGTTGAACGGATCCTGGGTTTTTTTCTGGTTTGGATCACGTAGTAATGTGGTACCACACTGAAACAGTCGATTAAACGTGGTTTCCATCAATATCTTAGAGGACAACGCAAGTTAGGTCTGGGATAGGTCTGGGATTTGCCCTCATCAGGCTCATACTTTCACGTTTTTCACATACTTGTTGAACTGATCCTGGGTTTTTTCTGGTTTGGATCACGTAGCAATGTGGTACCACACTGAAACAGTCGATTAAACCTGGTTTCAATCAATATTTTAGAGGATAACGCAAGTTTGGTCTGGGATAGTTCTGGGATTTGCCCTCATCAGGCTCATACTTTCGCGTTTTTCACATACTTGTTGAACAGATCCTGGGTTTTTTCTGGTTTGAGTCACGTAGTAATGTGGTACCACACTGAAACAGTCGATTAAACCAGGTTTCGATCAATATTTTTGAGGATAACGCATGTTAGGTCTAGGTTAGGCCTGGGATTTTCACTCATCAGACTCATACTTTCGCATTCTTCACATACTTGTTGAACGGAGCCTGGGTTTTTTCTGGTTTGGATCACGTAGTAATGTGGGACCACACTGAAACAGTCGATTAAACCTGTTTTCGATTTTTTTTTTTGAGGATAACGCATGTTAGGTCTGGGATAGGTCTGGGATTTGCCCACATCAGGCTCATACTTTCGCAGTTTTAACATGCATGTTGACCTGATCGAGGGTTTTTTCTGCATTGGGTCACGTAGTAAAGTGGTACCACACTAAAACAGTCAATTAAACCTGGTTTCGATCAACATTTTAGAGAATAATTCATGTTAGGTCTAGGTTAGGTCTGGGATTTGCTCTCATCAGGCTCATTCTTTCGCATATTTCTCATACTTCATGGCTAGATCCTGGGCTGTTTCAGGATTGTATCACGTAGTAACGTGGTACCACGCTGAAACAGTCAATTAAACCTGGTTTCGATCAATATTTTAGAGGATAACGCAAGTTAGGTCTGGGATAGGTCTGGGATTCGCCCTGATCAGGCTCATACTTTCGCGTTTTTCACATACTTGTTGAACTGATCCTGGGTTTTTTCTGGTTTGGTTCACGTAGTAATGTGGTACCACACTGAAACAGTCCATTAAACCTGGCTTCGCTCAATATTTTAGAAGATAACGCATGTTAGGTCTAGGTTAGGCCTGGGATTTGCCCTCATCAGGATCATACTTTCGCAGTTTTAACATGCATGTTGACCTGATCGAGGGTTTTTTCTGCGTTGGATCACGTAGTAAAGTGGTACCACACTAAAACAGTCTATTAAACCTGGTTTCGATCAATATTTTAGAGGATAACGCAAGTTAGGTCTGGGATAGGTCTGGGATTCGCCCTCATCAGGCTCATACTTTCGCGTTTTTCACATACTTGTTGAACTGATCCTGGGTTTTTTCTGGTTTGGTTCACGTAGTAATGTGGTACCACACTGAAACAGTCCATTAAACCTGGCTTCGCTCAATATTTTAGAAGATAACGCATGTTAGGTCTAGGTTAGGCCTGGGATTTGCCCTCATCAGGATCATACTTTCGCAGTTTTAACATGCATGTTGACCTGATCGAGGGTTTTTTCTGCGTTGGATCACGTAGTAAAGTGGTACCACACTAAAACAGTCTATTAAACCTGGTTTCGATCAATATTTTAGAGGATAACGCAAGTTAGGTCTGGGATAGGTCTAGGATTTGCCCTCATCAGGCTCATTCTTTCGCAAATTTCTCATACTTGATGGCTAGATCCTGGGCTTTTTCTGGATTGCATCACGTAGTATTGTGGTACGACACTGAAACAGTCGATTAAACCAGGTTTCGATCAATATTTTTGAGGATAACGCATGTTAGGTCTAGGTTAGGCCTGGGATTATCACTCATCAGGGTCATACTTTCGCAGTTCTAACATACATGTTGACCTGATCGAGGGTTTTTTCTGCTTTGGATCACGTAGTAAAGTGGTACCACACTGAAACAGTCCAAAAAACCTGGTTTGGATCAATATTTTAGCGGATAATGCATGTTAGGTCTAGGTTAGCCCTGAAATTTTCACTCATCAGACTCATACTTTCGCATTCTTCAGATACTTGTTGAACGGATCCTGGGTTTTTTCTGGTATGGTTCACGTAGTAATGTGGTACCACACTGATACAAACAATTAAACCAGGCCTTGATAACTATTTTAGATGATAACGCATGTTAGGTCTGGGTTAGGTCTAGGATTTGCCCTCATCAGGCTCATACTTTCGCATATTTCTCATACTTCATAGCTATATCCTGGGCTATTTCTGGATTGGATCACGTAGTAATGTGGTACCACACTGGAACAGTCAATTAAACCTGGTATCGATCAATATTTTAGAGGACAATGCAAGTTAGGTCTGGGTTAGGTCTGGGATTTGCTCCCATCAGGCTCATTCTTTCGCATATCTCTCATACTTGATGGCTAGATCCTGGGCTTTTTCTCGATTGCATCACGTAGTAATGAAGTACAACACTGAAACAGTCAACTAAATCTGGTTTCGATCAATATTTTAGAGAATAATTCATGTTAGGTATAGGTTAGGCCTGGGATTTGCCCTCATCAGGGTCATACTTTCGCAGTTCTAACATACATGTTGACCTGATCGAGGGTTTTTTCTGCTTTGGATCACGTAGTAAAGTGGTACCACACTGAAACTGTCCAAAAAACCTGGTTTGGATCAATATTTTAGCGGATAATGCATGTTAGGTCTAGGTTAGCCCTGAAATTTTCACTCATCAGACTCATACTTTCACATTCTTCAGATACTTGTTGAACGGATCCTGGGTTTTTTCTGGCATGGTTCACGTAGTAATGTGGTACCACACTGAAACAAACAATTAAACCAGGCCTTGATAACTATTTTAGATGATAACGCATGTTAGGTCTGGGTTAGGTCTAGGATTTGCCCTCATCAGGCTCATACTTTCGCATATTTCTCATACTTCATAGCTAGATCCTGGGCTATTTCTGGATTGGATCACGTAGTAATGTGGTACCACACTGGAACAGTCAATTAAACCTGGTATCGATCAATATTTTAGAGGACAATGCTAGTTAGGTCTGGGTTAGGTCTGGGATTTGCCCACATCAGGGTCATACTTTCGCATTTTTCACATACTTGTTGAACAGACCCTGGGTTTTTTCTGGTTTGGATCGCGCAGTAATGTGGTACCACACTGAAACAGCCCACTAAACCTGGTTTCGATCAATATTTTTGAGGATAACGCATGTTAGGTCTAGGTTAGGCCTGGGATTTTCACTCATCAGACTCATACTTTCGCATTCTTCACATACTTGTTGAACGGATCTTGGGTTTTTTCTGGTGTGGATCACGTAGTAATGTGGTACCACACTGAAACAATCCATTAAACCTGGTCTTGATAAATATTTTAGAGGATAACGCATGTTAGGTCTGGGTTAGGTCTAGGATTTGCCCTCATCAAGCTCATACTTTCGCATATTTCTCATACTTCATGGCTGGATCCTGGGCTATTACTGGATTGGATCACGTAGTAATGTGGTACCACACTGAAACAGTCCATTAAACCTGGTTTCGATCAATATTTTAGAGGATAACGCATGTTAGGTTTAGGTTAGGTATAGGATTTGCCCTCGTCAGGCTCATACTTTCGCATATTTCTCATACTTCATGGCTAGATCCTGGGCTGTTTCAGGATTGTATCACGTAGTAACGCGGTAGCACGCTGAGACAGTCAATTAAACCTGGTTTCGATCAATATTTTAGAGGATAACGCAAGTTAGGTCTGGGATAGGCCGAGGATTTTCACTCATCAGGCTCATTCTTTCGCATATTTCTCATACTTGATGGCTAGATCCTGGGGTTTTTCTGGATTGCATCACGTAGTAATGAAGTACAACACTGAAACAGTCAATTAAACCTGGTTTCCATCAATATTTTAGAGGACAACGCATGTTAGGTCTAGGTTAGGCCTGGGATTTGCCCTCATCAGGGTCATACTTTCGCAGTTTTAACATACATGTTGACCTGATCGAGGGTTTTTTCTGCTTTGGATCACGTAGTAAAGTGGTATCACACTGAAGCAGTCCATTAAACTTGGTTTGGATCAATACTTTAGAGGATAACGCATGTTAGGTTTGGGTTAGGTCTAGGGTTTGCCCTCGTCAGGCTCATACTTTCGCATATTTCTCATACTTCATGGCTAGATCCTGGGCTGTTTCAGGATTGTATCACGTAGTAACGCGGTACCACGCTGAAACAGTCAATTAAACCTGGTTTCGATCAATATTTTAGAGGATAACGCAAGTTAGGTCTGGGATAGGTCTGGGATTCGCCCTCATCAGGCTCTTACTTTCGCGTTTTTCACATACTTGTTGAACTGATCCTGGGTTTTTTCTGGTTTGGTTCACGTAGTAATGTGGTACCACACTAAAACAGTCAATTAAACCTGGTTTCCATCAATATCTTAGAGGATAACGCATGTTAGGTCTAGGTTAGGCCTGGGATTTTCACTCAGCAGACTCATACTTTCGCATTCTTCACATACTTGTTGAACGGATCTTGGGTTCTTTCTGGTGTGGATCACGTAGTAATGTGGTACCACACTGAAACAGCCCACTAAACCTGGTTTCGATCAATATTTTTGAGGATAACGCATGTTAGGTCTAGCTTAGGCCTGGGATTTTCACTCATCAGACTCATACTTTCGCATTCTTCACATACTTGTTGAACGGATCCTGGGTTTTTTCTGGTTTGGATCACGCAGTAATGTGGGACCACACTAAAACAGTCAATTAAACCTGGTTTCGATCAACATTTTAGAGGATAACGAAAGTTAGGTCTGGGATGGGTCTGGGATTTGCCCTCATCAGGCTCATACTTTCGCGTTTTTCACATACTTGTTGAACAGATCCTGGGTTTTTTCTGGTTTGAGTCACGTAGTAATGTGGTACCACACTGAAACTGTCCAAAAAACCTGGTTTGGATCAATATTTTAGCGGATAATGCATGTTAGGTCTAGGTTAGCCCTGAAATTTTCACTCATCAGACTCATACTTTCGCATTCTTCAGATACTTGTTGAACGGATCCTGGGTTTTTTCTGGTATGGTTCACGTAGTAATGTGGTACCACACTGAAACAAACAATTAAACCAGGCCTTGATAACTATTTTAGATGATAACGCATGTTAGGTCTGGGTTAGGTCTAGGATTTGCCCTCATCAAGCTCATACTTTCGCATATTTCTCATACTTCATGGCTGGATCCTGGGCTATTACTGGATTGGATCACGTAGTAATGTGGTACCACACTGAAACAGTCCATTAAACCTGGTTTCGATCAATATTTTAGAGGATAACGCATGTTAGGTTTAGGTTAGGTATAGGATTTGCCCTCGTCAGGCTCATACTTTCGCATATTTCTCATACTTCATGGCTAGATCCTGGGCTGTTTCAGGATTGTATCACGTAGTAACGCGGTAGCACGCTGAGACAGTCAATTAAACCTGGTTTCGATCAATATTTTAGAGGATAACGCAAGTTAGGTCTGGGATAGGCCGAGGATTTTCACTCATCAGGCTCATTCTTTCGCATATTTCTCATACTTGATGGCTAGATCCTGGGGTTTTTCTGGATTGCATCACGTAGTAATGAAGTACAACACTGAAACAGTCAATTAAACCTGGTTTCCATCAATATTTTAGAGGACAACGCATGTTAGGTCTAGGTTAGGCCTGGGATTTGCCCTCATCAGGGTCATACTTTCGCAGTTTTAACATACATGTTGACCTGATCGAGGGTTTTTTCTGCTTTGGATCACGTAGTAAAGTGGTATCACACTGAAGCAGTCCATTAAACTTGGTTTGGATCAATACTTTAGAGGATAACGCATGTTAGGTTTGGGTTAGGTCTAGGGTTTGCCCTCGTCAGGCTCATACTTTCGCATATTTCTCATACTTCATGGCTAGATCCTGGGCTGTTTCAGGATTGTATCACGTAGTAACGCGGTACCACGCTGAAACAGTCAATTAAACCTGGTTGCGATCAATATTTTAGAGGATAACGCAAGTTAGGTCTGGGATAGGTCTGGGATTCGCCCTCATCAGGCTCTTACTTTCGCGTTTTTCACATACTTGTTGAACTGATCCTGGGTTTTTTCTGGTTTGGTTCACGTAGTAATGTGGTACCACACTAAAACAGTCGATTAAACCTGGTTTCCATCAATATCTTAGAGGATAACGCATGTTAGGTCTAGGTTAGGCCTGGGATTTTCACTCAGCAGACTCATACTTTCGCATTCTTCACATACTTGTTGAACGGATCTTGGGTTCTTTCTGGTGTGGATCACGTAGTAATGTGGTACCACACTGAAACAGCCCACTAAACCTGGTTTCGATCAATATTTTTGAGGATAACGCATGTTAGGTCTAGCTTAGGCCTGGGATTTTCACTCATCAGACTCATACTTTCGCATTCTTCACATACTTGTTGAACGGATCCTGGGTTTTTTCTGGTTTGGATCACGCAGTAATGTGGGACCACACTAAAACAGTCAATTAAACCTGGTTTCGATCAACATTTTAGAGGATAACGAAAGTTAGGTCTGGGATGGGTCTGGGATTTGCCCTCATCAGGCTCATACTTTCGCGTTTTTCACATACTTGTTGAACAGATCCTGGGTTTTTTCTGGTTTGAGTCACGTAGTAATGTGGTACCACACTGAAACAGTCGATTGAACCAGGTTTCGATCAATATTTTTGAGGATGACGCATGTTGGGTCTAGGTTAGGCCTGGGATTTTCACTCATCAGACTCATACTTTCGCATTCTTCACATACTTGTTGAACGGATCCTGGGTTTTTTCTGGTTTGGATCACGTAGTAATGTGCGACCACACTGAAACATTCGATTAAACCTGGTTTCGATTAATATTTTTGAGGATAACGCATGTTAGGTCTGGGATAGGTCTGGGATTTGCCCTCATCAGGCTCATACTTTCGCAGTTTTAACATGCATGTTGATCTGATCGAGGGTTTTTTCTGCATTGGCTCACGTAGTAAAGGTGTACCACTCTAAAACAGTCAATTAAACCTGGTTTCGATCAACATTTTAGAGGATAACCAAAGTTATGTCGAGTTTAGGCCTGGGATTTGCCCTCATCAGACTCATACTTTCGCATACTTCACATACTTGTTGAACCGATCCTGGGTTTCTTTCTGGTTTGGATCACGTAGTAATGTGGTACCACACTGAAACAGTCGATTAAAGCTGGTTTCCATCAATAGCTTAGAGGACAACGCAAGTTAGGTCTGGGATAGGTCTGGGATTTGCCCTTATCAGGCTCATACTTTCGCACACTTCACATACTCGTTGAACAGATCCTGGGTTATTTTCTGGTTTGGATCACATAGTAATGTGGTACCACACTGAAACAGTCGATTAAACCAGGTTTCGATCAATATTTTAGAGGACATCGCATGTTATGTCTAGGTTAGGCCTGGGATTTGCCCTCATCAGAGTCATACTTTCGCAGTTTTAACATACATGTTGACCTGATCGAGGGTTTTTTCTGCTTTGGATCACGTAGTAAAGTGGTACCACACTGAAACATTCAATTAAACCTGATCTTGATTAATATTTTAGAGGATAACGCATGTTAGGCCTGGGTTAGGTCTAAGATTTGCCCTCATCAGGCTCATACTTTCGCATATTTCTCATACTTCATGGCTAGATCCTGGGCTGTTTCTGGATTGTATCACGTAGTAATGTGGTACCACGCTGAAACAGTCAATTAAACCTGGTTTCGATCAATATTTTAGAGGATGACGCAAGTTAGGTCTGGCATAGGTCTGGGATTCGCCCTAATCAGGCTCATACTTTGCGTTTATCACATACTTGTGGAACTGATCCTGGGCTTTTTCTGGATTGCGTCACGTAGTAGTGTGGTACGACACTGAAACAGTCGATTAAACCTGGTTTCGGTCAATATCTTAGAGGATAACGCATGTTTGGTCTGGGTTAGGTCTAGGAGTTGCCCTCATCAGGCTCATACTTTCGCATATTTCTCATACTTCATGGCTGGATCCTGGGCTATTTCTGGATTGGATCACGTAGTAATGTGGTACCACACTGAAACAGTCTATTAAACCTGGTTTTGATGAATATTTTAGAGAATAATTCATGTTAGGTCTAGGTTAGGTCAGGGATTTGCTCTCATCAGGCTCATTCTTTCGCATATTTCTCATACTAGATGGCTAGATCCTGGGCTTTTTCTGGATTGCATCACGTAGTAATGAAGTACAACACTGAAACACTCAATTAAACCTGACCTTGATAAATATTTTAGAGGATAACGCATGTTAGGTCTGGGTTAGGTCTAGGATTTGTCCTCATCAGGCTCATACTTTCGCATATTTCTCATACTTCATGGCTGGATCCTGGGCTTTCTCTGGATTGTATCACATAGTAATGTGGTACCACGCTGAAACAGTCGATTAAACCAGGTTTCGATCAATATTTTAGAGTATAACTCATGTTAGGTCTAGGTTAGGCCTGGGATTTTCATTTATCTGACTCATACTTTCGCATTCTTCACATACTTGTTGAACGGATTCTGGGTTTTTTTCTGGTTTGGATCACGTAGTAATGTGGGACCACACTGAAACAGTCAATTAAACCTGGTCTGGATAAATATTTTAGAGGCTAACGCATCCTAGGTCTGGGTTAGTTCTAAGATTTGCCCTCATCAGGCTCACAGTTTCGCGTTTTTCACATACTTGTTGAACAGATCCTGGGTTTTTTCTGGTTTGGATCCCGAAGTAGTGTGGTACCACAGTGAAACAGTCCATTAAATCTGGTTTTGCTCAATATTTTAGAGGATAACGCATGTTAGGTCTAGGTTAGGTCTGGGATTTGCTCTCATCAGGCTCATTCTTTCGCATATTTCTCATACTTGATGGCTAGATCCTGGGCTTTTTCTGGATTGCAACACGTAGTAATGAAGTACAACACTGAAACAGTCAATTTAACCTGGTTTCCATCAATATCTTAGAGGACAACGCAAGTTAGGTCTGGGATAGGTCTTGAACTTGCCCTCATCAGGCTCATACTTTCGCGTTTTTCACATACTGGTTGAACAGATCCTGGGTTTTTTGTGGTTTGGATCACGTAGTAGTGTGGTACCACACTGAAACAGTCCATTAAACCTGGTTTGGATCAATATTTTAGAGGATAACGCATGTTAGGTCTAGGTTAGGTCTGGGATTTGCCCTCATCAGGATCATACTTTCGCAGTTTTAACATGCATGTTGACCTGATCGAGGGTTTTTTCTGCGTTGGATCACGTAGTAAAGTGGTACCACACTAAAACAGTCAATTAAACCTGGTTTCGATCAATATTTTTGAGGATAACGCATGTTAGGTCTAGGTTAGGCCTGGGATTTTCACTCAGCAGACTCATACTTTCGCATTCTTCACATACTTGTTGAACGGATCTTGGGTTCTTTCTGGTGTGGATCACGTAGTAATGTGGTACCACACTGAAACAGCCCACTAAACCTGGTTTCGATCAATATTTTTGAGGATAACGCATGTTAGGTCTAGCTTAGGCCTGGGATTTTCACTCATCAGACTCATACTTTCGCATTCTTCACATACTTGTTGAACGGATCCTGGGTTTTTTCTGGTTTGGATCACGCAGTAATGTGGGACCACACTAAAACAGTCAATTAAACCTGGTTTCGATCAACATTTTAGAGGATAACGAAAGTTAGGTCTGGGATGGGTCTGGGATTTGCCCTCATCAGGCTCATACTTTCGCGTTTTTCACATACTTGTTGAACAGATCCTGGGTTTTTTCTGGTTTGAGTCACGTAGTAATGTGGTACCACACTGAAACAGTCGATTGAACCAGGTTTCGATCAATATTTTTGAGGATGACGCATGTTGGGTCTAGGTTAGGCCTGGGATTTTCACTCATCAGACTCATACTTTCGCATTCTTCACATACTTGTTGAACGGATCCTGGGTTTTTTCTGGTTTGGATCACGTAGTAATGTGCGACCACACTGAAACATTCGATTAAACCTGGTTTCGATTAATATTTTTGAGGATAACGCATGTTAGGTCTGGGATAGGTCTGGGATTTGCCCTCATCAGGCTCATACTTTCGCAGTTTTAACATGCATGTTGATCTGATCGAGGGTTTTTTCTGCATTGGCTCACGTAGTAAAGGTGTACCACTCTAAAACAGTCAATTAAACCTGGTTTCGATCAACATTTTAGAGGATAACCAAAGTTATGTCGAGTTTAGGCCTGGGATTTGCCCTCATCAGACTCATACTTTCGCATACTTCACATACTTGTTGAACCGATCCTGGGTTTCTTTCTGGTTTGGATCACGTAGTAATGTGGTACCACACTGAAACAGTCGATTAAAGCTGGTTTCCATCAATAGCTTAGAGGACAACGCAAGTTAGGTCTGGGATAGGTCTGGGATTTGCCCTTATCAGGCTCATACTTTCGCACACTTCACATACTCGTTGAACAGATCCTGGGTTATTTTCTGGTTTGGATCACATAGTAATGTGGTACCACACTGAAACAGTCGATTAAACCAGGTTTCGATCAATATTTTAGAGGACATCGCATGTTATGTCTAGGTTAGGCCTGGGATTTGCCCTCATCAGGGTCATACTTTCGCAGTTTTAACATACATGTTGACCTGATCGAGGGTTTTTTCTGCTTTGGATCACGTAGTAAAGTGGTACCACACTGAAACATTCAATTAAACCTGATCTTGATTAATATTTTAGAGGATAACGCATGTTAGGCCTGGGTTAGGTCTAAGATTTGCCCTCATCAGGCTCATACTTTCGCATATTTCTCATACTTCATGGCTAGATCCTGGGCTGTTTCTGGATTGTATCACGTAGTAATGTGGTACCACGCTGAAACAGTCAATTAAACCTGGTTTCGATCAATATTTTAGAGGATGACGCAAGTTAGGTCTGGCATAGGTCTGGGATTCGCCCTAATCAGGCTCATACTTTGCGTTTATCACATACTTGTGGAACTGATCCTGGGCTTTTTCTGGATTGCGTCACGTAGTAGTGTGGTACGACACTGAAACAGTCGATTAAACCTGGTTTCGGTCAATATCTTAGAGGATAACGCATGTTTGGTCTGGGTTAGGTCTAGGAGTTGCCCACATCAGGCTCATACTTTCGCATATTTCTCATACTTCATGGCTGGATCCTGGGCTATTTCTGGATTGGATCACGTAGTAATGTGGTACCACACTGAAACAGTCTATTAAACCTGGTTTTGATGAATATTTTAGAGAATAATTCATGTTAGGTCTAGGTTAGGTCAGGGATTTGCTCTCATCAGGCTCATTCTTTCGCATATTTCTCATACTAGATGGCTAGATCCTGGGCTTTTTCTGGATTGCATCACGTAGTAATGAAGTACAACACTGAAACACTCAATTAAACCTGATCTTGATAAATATTTTAGAGGATAACGCATGTTAGGTCTGGGTTAGGTCTAGGATTTGTCCTCATCAGGCTCATACTTTCGCATATTTCTCATACTTCATGGCTGGATCCTGGGCTTTCTCTGGATTGTATCACATAGTAATGTGGTACCACGCTGAAACAGTCGATTAAACCAGGTTTCGATCAATATTTTAGAGTATAACTCATGTTAGGTCTAGGTTAGGCCTGGGATTTTCATTTATCTGACTCATACTTTCGCATTCTTCACATACTTGTTGAACGGATTCTGGGTTTTTTTCTGGTTTGGATCACGTAGTAATGTGGGACCACACTGAAACAGTCAATTAAACCTGGTCTGGATAAATATTTTAGAGGCTAACGCATCCTAGGTCTGGGTTAGTTCTAAGATTTGGCCTCATCAGGCTCACAGTTTCGCGTTTTTCACATACTTGTTGAACAGATCCTGGGTTTTTTCTGGTTTGGATCCCGAAGTAGTGTGGTACCACAGTGAAACAGTCCATTAAATCTGGTTTTGCTCAATATTTTAGAGGATAACGCATGTTAGGTCTAGGTTAGGTCTGGGATTTGCTCTCATCAGGCTCATTCTTTCGCATATTTCTCATACTTGATGGCTAGATCCTGGGCTTTTTCTGGATTGCAACACGTAGTAATGAAGTACAACACTGAAACAGTCAATTTAACCTGGTTTCCATCAATATCTTAGAGGACAACGCAAGTTAGGTCTGGGATAGGTCTTGAACTTGCCCTCATCAGGCTCATACTTTCGCGTTTTTCACATACTGGTTGAACAGATCCTGGGTTTTTTGTGGTTTGGATCACGTAGTAGTGTGGTACCACACTGAAACAGTCCATTAAACCTGGTTTGGATCAATATTTTAGAGGATAACGCATGTTAGGTCTAGGTTAGGTCTGGGATTTGCCCTCATCAGGATCATACTTTCGCAGTTTTAACATGCATGTTGACCTGATCGAGGGTTTTTTCTGCGTTGGATCACGTAGTAAAGTGGTACCACACTAAAACAGTCAATTAAACCTGGTTTCGATCAATATTTTTGAGGATAACGCATGTTAGGTCTAGGTTAGGCCTGGGATTTTCACTCATCAGACTCATACTTTCGCATTCTTCACATACTTGTTGAACGGATCCTGGGTTTTTTCTGGTTTGGATCACGTAGTAATGTGGGACCACACTGAAACAGTCGATTAAACCTGTTTTCGATTTTTTTTTTTGAGGATAACGCATGTTAGGTCTGGGATAGGTCTGGGATTTGCCCTCATCAGGCTCATACTTTCGCAGTTTTAACATGCATGTTGACCTGATCGAGGGTTTTTCCTGCATTGGGTCACGTAGTAAAGTGGTACCACACTAAAACAGTCAATTAAACCTGGTTTCGATCAACATTTTAGAGAATAATTCATGTTAGGTCTAGGTTAGGTCTGGGATTTGCTCTCATCAGGCTCATTCTTTCGCATATTTCTCATACTTCATGGCTAGATCCTGGGCTGTTTCAGGATTGTATCACGTAGTAACGTGGTACCACGCTGAAACAGTCAATTAAACCTGGTTTCGATCAATATTTTAGAGGATAACGCAAGTTAGGTCTGGGATAGGTCTGGGATTCGCCCTCATCAGGCTCATACTTTCGCGTTTTTCACATACTTGTTGAACTGATCCTGGGTTTTTTCTGGTTTGGTTCACGTAGTAATGTGGTACCACACTGAAACAGTCCATTAAACCTGGCTTCGCTCAATATTTTAGAAGATAACCCATGTTAGGTCTAGGTTAGGCCTGGGATTTGCCCTCATCAGGATCATACTTTCGCAGTTTTAACATGCATGTTGACCTGATCGAGGGTTTTTTCTGCGTTGGATCACGTAGTAAAGTGGTACCACACTAAAACAGTCTATTAAACCTGGTTTCGATCAATATTTTAGAGGATAACGCAAGTTAGGTCTGGGATAGTTCTGGGATTCGCCCTCATCAGGCTCATACTTTCGCGTTTTTCACATACTTGTTGAACTGATCCTGGGTTTTTTCTGGTTTGGTTCACGTAGTAATGTGGTACCACACTGAAACAGTCCATTAAACCTGGCTTCGCTCAATATTTTAGAAGATAACGCATGTTAGGTCTAGGTTAGGCCTGGGATTTGCCCTCATCAGGATCATACTTTCGCAGTTTTAACATGCATGTTGACCTGATCGAGGGTTTTTTCTGCGTTGGATCACGTAGTAAAGTGGTACCACACTAAAACAGTCTATTAAACCTGGTTTCGATCAATATTTTAGAGGATAACGCAAGTTAGGTCTGGGATAGGTCTAGGATTTGCCCTCATCAGGCTCATTCTTTCGCAAATTTCTCATACTTGATGGCTAGATCCTGGGCTTTTTCTGGTATTGCATCACGTAGTATTGTGGTACGACACTGAAACAGTCGATTAAACCAGGTTTCGATCAATATTTTTGAGGATAACGCATGTTAGGTCTAGGTTAGGCCTGGGATTATCACTCATCAGGGTCATACTTTCGCAGTTCTAACATACATGTTGACCTGATCGAGGGTTTTTTCTGCTTTGGATCACGTAGTAAAGTGGTACCACACTGAAACAGTCCAAAAAACCTGGTTTGGATCAATATTTTAGCGGATAATGCATGTTAGGTCTAGGTTAGCCCTGAAATTTTCACTCATCAGACTCATACTTTCGCATTCTTCAGATACTTGTTGAACGGATCCTGGGTTTTTTCTGGTATGGTTCACGTAGTAATGTGGTACCACACTGATACAAACAATTAAACCAGGCCTTGATAACTATTTTAGATGATAACGCATGTTAGGTCTGGGTTAGGTCTAGGATTTGCCCTCATCAGGCTCATACTTTCGCATATTTCTCATACTTCATAGCTATATCCTGGGCTATTTCTGGATTGGATCACGTAGTAATGTGGTACCACACTGGAACAGTCAATTAAACCTGGTATCGATCAATATTTTAGAGGACAATGCAAGTTAGGTCTGGGTTAGGTCTGGGATTTGCTCCCATCAGGCTCATTCTTTCGCATATCTCTCATACTTGATGGCTAGATCCTGGGCTTTTTCTCGATTGCATCACGTAGTAATGAAGTACAACACTGAAACAGTCAACTAAATCTGGTTTCGATCAATATTTTAGAGAATAATTCATGTTAGGTATAGGTTAGGCCTGGGATTTGCCCTCATCAGGGTCATACTTTCGCAGTTCTAACATACATGTTGACCTGATCGAGGGTTTTTTCTGCTTTGGATCACGTAGTAAAGTGGTACCACACTGAAACTGTCCAAAAAACCTGGTTTGGATCAATATTTTAGCGGATAATGCATGTTAGGTCTAGGTTAGCCCTGAAATTTTCACTCATCAGACTCATACTTTCGCATTCTTCAGATACTTGTTGAACGGATCCTGGGTTTTTTCTGGTATGGTTCACGTAGTAATGTGGTACCACACTGAAACAAACAATTAAACCAGGCCTTGATAACTATTTTAGATGATAACGCATGTTAGGTCTGGGTTAGGTCTAGGATTTGCCCTCATCAGGCTCATACTTTCGCATATTTCTCATACTTCATAGCTAGATCCTGGGCTATTTCTGGATTGGATCACGTAGTAATGTGGTACCACACTGGAACAGTCAATTAAACCTGGTATCGATCAATATTTTAGAGGACAATGCTAGTTAGGTCTGGGTTAGGTCTGGGATTTGCCCACATCAGGGTCATACTTTCGCATTTTTCACATACTTGTTGAACAGACCCTGGGTTTTTTCTGGTTTGGATCGCGCAGTAATGTGGTACCACACTGAAACAGCCCACTAAACCTGGTTTCGATCAATATTTTTGAGGATAACGCATGTTAGGTCTAGGTTAGGCCTGGGATTTTCACTCATCAGACTCATACTTTCGCATTCTTCACATACTTGTTGAACGGATCTTGGGTTTTTTCTGGTGTGGATCACGTAGTAATGTGGTACCACACTGAAACAATCAATTAAACCTGGTCTTGATAAATATTTTAGAGGATAACGCATGTTAGGTCTGGGTTAGGTCTAGGATTTGCCCTCATCAAGCTCATACTTTCGCATATTTCTCATACTTCATGGCTGGATCCTGGGCTATTACTGGATTGGATCACGTAGTAATGTGGTACCACACTGAAACAGTCCATTAAACCTGGTTTCGATCAATATTTTAGAGGATAACGCATGTTAGGTTTAGGTTAGGTATAGGATTTGCCCTCGTCAGGCTCATACTTTCGCATATTTCTCATACTTCATGGCTAGATCCTGGGCTGTTTCAGGATTGTATCACGTAGTAACGCGGTAGCACGCTGAGACAGTCAATTAAACCTGGTTTCGATCAATATTTTAGAGGATAACGCAAGTTAGGTCTGGGATAGGCCGAGGATTTTCACTCATCAGGCTCATTCTTTCGCATATTTCTCATACTTGATGGCTAGATCCTGGGGTTTTTCTGGATTGCATCACGTAGTAATGAAGTACAACACTGAAACAGTCAATTAAACCTGGTTTCCATCAATATTTTAGAGGACAACGCATGTTAGGTCTAGGTTAGGCCTGGGATTTGCCCTCATCAGGGTCATACTTTCGCAGTTTTAACATACATGTTGACCTGATCGAGGGTTTTTTCTGCTTTGGATCACGTAGTAAAGTGGTATCACACTGAAGCAGTCCATTAAACTTGGTTTGGATCAATACTTTAGAGGATAACGCATGTTAGGTTTGGGTTAGGTCTAGGGTTTGCCCTCGTCAGGCTCATACTTTCGCATATTTCTCATACTTCATGGCTAGATCCTGGGCTGTTTCAGGATTGTATCACGTAGTAACGCGGTACCACGCTGAAACAGTCAATTAAACCTGGTTTCGATCAATATTTTAGAGGATAACGCAAGTTAGGTCTGGGATAGGTCTGGGATTCGCCCTCATCAGGCTCTTACTTTCGCGTTTTTCACATACTTGTTGAACTGATCCTGGGTTTTTTCTGGTTTGGTTCACGTAGTAATGTGGTACCACACTAAAACAGTCAATTAAACCTGGTTTCCATCAATATCTTAGAGGATAACGCATGTTAGGTCTAGGTTAGGCCTGGGATTTTCACTCAGCAGACTCATACTTTCGCATTCTTCACATACTTGTTGAACGGATCTTGGGTTCTTTCTGGTGTGGATCACGTAGTAATGTGGTACCACACTGAAACAGCCCACTAAACCTGGTTTCGATCAATATTTTTGAGGATAACGCATGTTAGGTCTAGCTTAGGCCTGGGATTTTCACTCATCAGACTCATACTTTCGCATTCTTCACATACTTGTTGAACGGATCCTGGGTTTTTTCTGGTTTGGATCACGCAGTAATGTGGGACCACACTAAAACAGTCAATTAAACCTGGTTTCGATCAACATTTTAGAGGATAACGAAAGTTAGGTCTGGGATGGGTCTGGGATTTGCCCTCATCAGGCTCATACTTTCGCGTTTTTCACATACTTGTTGAACAGATCCTGGGTTTTTTTTGTTTTGAGTCACGTAGTAATGTGGTACCACACTGAAACAGTCGATTGAACCAGGTTTCGATCAATATTTTTGAGGATGACGCATGTTGGGTCTAGGTTAGGCCTGGGATTTTCACTCATCAGACTCATACTTTCGCATTCTTCACATACTTGTTGAACGGATCCTGGGTTTTTTCTGGTTTGGATCACGTAGTAATGTGCGACCACACTGAAACATTCGATTAAACCTGGTTTCGATTAATATTTTTGAGGATAACGCATGTTAGGTCTGGGATAGGTCTGGGATTTGCCCTCATCAGGCTCATACTTTCGCAGTTTTAACATGCATGTTGATCTGATCGAGGGTTTTTTCTGCATTGGATCACGTAGTAAAGGTGTACCACTCTAAAACAGTCAATTAAACCTGGTTTCGATCAACATTTTAGAGGATAACCAAAGTTATGTCGAGTTTAGGCCTGGGATTTGCCCTCATCAGACTCATACTTTCGCATACTTCACATACTTGTTGAACCGATCCTGGGTTTCTTTCTGGTTTGGATCACGTAGTAATGTGGTACCACACTGAAACAGTCGATTAAAGCTGGTTTCCATCAATAGCTTAGAGGACAACGCAAGTTAGGTCTGGGATAGGTCTGGGATTTGCCCTTATCAGGCTCATACTTTCGCACACTTCACATACTCGTTGAACAGATCCTGGGTTATTTTCTGGTTTGGATCACATAGTAATGTGGTACCACACTGAAACAGTCGATTAAACCAGGTTTCGATCAATATTTTAGAGTATAACTCATGTTAGGTCTAGGTTAGGCCTGGGATTTTCATTTATCTGACTCATACTTTCGCATTCTTCACATACTTGTTGAACGGATTCTGGGTTTTTTTCTGGTTTGGATCACGTAGTAATGTGGGACCACACTGAAACAGTCAATTAAACCTGGTCTGGATAAATATTTTAGAGGCTAACGCATCCTAGGTCTGGGTTAGTTCTAAGATTTGCCCTCATCAGGCTCACAGTTTCGCGTTTTTCACATACTTGTTGAACAGATCCTGGGTTTTTTCTGGTTTGGATCCCGAAGTAGTGTGGTACCACAGTGAAACAGTCCATTAAATCTGGTTTTGCTCAATATTTTAGAGGATAACGCATGTTAGGTCTAGGTTAGGTCTGGGATTTGCTCTCATCAGGCTCATTCTTTCGCATATTTCTCATACTTGATGGCTAGATCCTGGGCTTTTTCTGGATTGCAACACGTAGTAATGAAGTACAACACTGAAACAGTCAATTTAACCTGGTTTCCATCAATATCTTAGAGGACAACGCAAGTTAGGTCTGGGATAGGTCTTGAACTTGCCCTCATCAGGCTCATACTTTCGCGTTTTTCACATACTGGTTGAACAGATCCTGGGTTTTTTGTGGTTTGGATCACGTAGTAGTGTGGTACCACACTGAAACAGTCCATTAAACCTGGTTTGGATCAATATTTTAGAGGATAACGCATGTTAGGTCTAGGTTAGGTCTGGGATTTTCACTCATCAGACTCATACTTACGCATTCTTCACATACTTGTTGAACGGATCCTGGGTTTTTCTGGTTTGGATCACGTAGTAATGTGGGTCCACACTGAAACAATCAATTAAACCTGGTCTTGATAAATATTTTAGAGGATAACGCATGTTAGGTCTGGGATAGGTCTGGGATTTACCCTCATCAGACTCATACTTTCGCGTTTTTCACATACTTGTTGAACAGATCCTGTGTTTTTCTCTGGTTTGGATCACGTAGTAATGTGGTACCACACTGAAACAGTCGATGAAACCTGGTTTCGTTCAATATCTTAGAGGATAACGCAAGTTAAGTCTTGGATTGGTCTGGGATTTGACCTCATCAGACTCATACTTTCGCACACTTCACGTACTCGTTGAACAGATCCTGGGTTATTTTCTGGTTTGTATCACATAGTAATGTGGTACCACACTGAAACAGTCGATTAAACCACGTTTCGATCAATATTTTTGAGGATAACGCATGTTAGGTCTAGGTTAGGCCTGGGATTTTCACTCATCAGGCTCATACTTTCGCATTCTTCACATACTTGTTGAACGGATCCTGGGTTTTTTCTGGTTTGGATCACGTAGTAATGTGGGACCACACTGAAACAGTCATTTAAACCTGGTTTCGATCAATATTTTAGAGGATAACGCATGTTAGGTCTAGGTTAGGCCTGGGATTTGCCCTCGTCAGGGTCATACTTTCGCAGTTTTAACATAAATGTTGACCCGATCGAGGGTTTTTTCCGCTTTGGATCACGTAGTAAAGTGGTACCACACTGAAGCAGTCCATTAAACCCGGTATGGATCAATATTTTAGAGGATAACGCATGTTAGGTTTGGGTTAGGTCTAGGATTTGCTCTCATCAGGCTCATACTTTCGCATATTTCTCATACTTCATGGCTAGATCCCGGGCTGTTTCTGGATTGTATCACGTAGTAATGTGGTACCACGCTGAAACAGTCAATTAAACCTCGTTTCGATCAATATTTTAGAGGATAACGCAAGTTAGGTCTGGGATAGGTCTGGGATTCGCCCTCATCAGGCTCATACTTTCGCGTTCTTCACATACTTGTTGAACGGATCCTGGGTTTTTTCTGGTTTGGATCACGTAGTAATGTGGGACCACACTGAAACAGTCAATTAAACCTGGTTTCGATCAATATTTTTGAGGATAACGCATGTTAGGTCTAGGTTAGGCCTGGGATTTTCACTCATCAGGCTCATACTTTCGCATTCTTCACATACTTGTTGAACGGATCCTGGGTTTTTTCTGGTATGGTTCACGTAGTAATGTGGTACCACACTGATACAAACAATTAAACCAGGCCTTGATAACTATTTTAGATGATAACGCATGTTAGGTCTGGGTTAGGTCTAGGATTTGCCCTCATCAGGCTCATACTTTCGCATATTTCTCATACTTCATAGCTAGATCCTGGGCTATTTCTGGATTGGATCACGTAGTAATGTGGTACCACACTGGAACAGTCAATTAAACCTGGTATCGATCAATATTTTAGAGGACAATGCAAGTTAGGTCTGGGTTAGGTCTGGGATTTGCCCACATCAGGGTCATACTTTCGCATTTTTCACATACTTGTTGAACAGCCCCTGGGTTTTTTCTGGTTTGGATCGCGCAGTAATGTGGTACCACACTGAAACAGCCCACTAAACCTGGTTTCGATCAATATTTTTGAGGATAACGCATGTTAGGTCTAGGTTAGGCCTGGGATTTTCACTCATCAGACTCATACTTTCGCATTCTTCACATACTTGTTGAACGGATCTTGGGTTTTTTCTGCTGTGGATCACGTAGTAATGTGGTACCACACTGAAACAATCAATTAAACCTGGTCTTGATAAATATTTTAGAGGATAACGCATGTTAGGTCTGGGTTAGGTCTAGGATTTGCCCTCATCAGGCTCATACTTTCGCATATTTCTCATACTTCATGGCTGGATCCTGGGCTATTATTGGATTGGATCACGTAGTAATGTGGTACCACACTGAAACAGTCCATTAAACCTGGTTTCGATCAATATTTTAGAGGATAACGCATGTTAGGTTTAGGTTAGGTCTAGGATTTGCCCTCGTCAGGCTCATACTTTCGCATATTTCTCATACTTCATGGCTAGATCCTGGGCTGTTTCAGGATTGTATCACGTAGTAACGCGGTAGCACGCTGAGACAGTCAATTAAGCCTGGTTTCGATCAATATTTTAGAGGATAACGCAAGTTAGGTCTGGGATAGGCCGAGGATTTTCACTCATCAGGCTCATTCTTTCGCATATTTCTCATACTTGATGGCTAGATCCTGGGGTTTTTCTGGATTGCATCACGTAGTAATGAAGTACAACGCTGAAACAGTCAATTAAACCTGGTTTCCATCAATATTTTAGAGGACAACGCATGTTAGGTCTAGGTTAGGCCTGGGATTTGCCCTCATCAGGGTCATACTTTCGCAGTTTTAACATACATGTTGACCTGATCGAGGGTTTTTTCTGCTTTGGATCACGTAGTAAAGTGGTATCACACTGAAGCAGTCCATTAAACCTGGTTTGGATCAATATTTTAGAGGATAACGCATGTTAGGTTTGGGTTAGGTCTAGGGTTTGCCCTCGTCAGGCTCATACTTTCGCATATTTCTCATACTTCATGGCTAGATCCTGGGCTGTTTCAGGATTGTATCACGTAGTAACGCGGTACCACGCTGAAACAGTCAATTAAACCTGGTTTCGATCAATATTTTAGAGGATAACGCAAGTTAGGTCTGGGATAGGTCTGGGATTCGCCCTCATCAGGCTCTTACTTTCGCGTTTTTCACATACTTGTTGAACTGATCCTGGGTTTTTTCTGGTTTGGTTCACGTAGTAATGTGGTACCACACTGAAACAGTCCATTAAACCTGGTTTCGCTCAATATCTTAGAGGATAACGCATGTTAGGTCTAGATTAGGCCTGGGATTTTCACACAGCAGACTCATACTTTCGCATTCTTCACATACTTGTTGAACGGATCTTGGGTTTTTTCTGGTGTGGATCACGTAGTAATGCGGTACCACACTGAAACAGTCGATTAAACCAGGTTTCGATCAATATTTTAGAGGACATCGCATGGTATGTCTAGGTTAGGCCTGGGATTTGCCCTCATCAGGGTCATACTTTCGCAGTTTTAACATACATGTTGACCTGATCGAGGGTTTTTTCTGCTTTGGATCACGTAGTAAAGTGGTACCACACTGAAACATTCAATTAAACCTGATCTTGATAAATATTTTAGAGGACAATGCAAGTTAGGTCTGGGTTAGGTCTGGGATTTGCCCACATCAGGGTCATACTTTCGCAGTTTTAACATACATGTTGACCTGATCGAGGGTTTTTTCTGGTTTGGTTCCCGTAGTAATGTGGTACCACACTGAAACAGTCGATTAAACCAGGTTTCGATCAATATTTTAGAGGATAACGCAAGCTAGGTCTGGGATAGGTCTAGGATTTGCCCTCATCAGGCTCATTCTTTCGCATATTTCTCACACTTGATGGCTAGATCCTGGGCTTTTTCTGGATTGCATCACGTAGTATTGTGGTACCACACTAAAACAGTCGATTAAACCTGGTTTCCATCAATATCTTAGAGGATAACGCATGTTAGGTCTAGGTTAGGCCTGGGATTTTCACTCAGCAGACTCATACTTTCGCATTCTTCACATACTTGTTGAACGGATCTTGGGTTCTTTCTGGTGTGGATCACGTAGTAATGTGGTACCACACTGAAACAGGCCACTAAACCTGGTTTCGATCAATATTTTTGAGGATAACGCATGTTAGCTCTAGCTTAGGCCTGGGATTTTCACTCATCAGACTCATACTTTCGCATTCTTCACATACTTGTTGAACGGATCCTGGGTTTTTTCTGGTTTGGATCACGCAGTAATGTGGGACCACACTAAAACAGTCAATTAAACCTGGTTTCGATCAACACTTTAGAGGATAACGAAAGTTAGGTCTGGGATAGGTCTGGGATTTGCCCTCATCAGGCTCATACTTTCGCGTTTTTCACATACTTGTTGAACAGATCCTGCGTTTTTTTCTGGTTTGGATCACGTAGCAGTGTGGTACCACACTGAAATTGTCCATTAAACCTGGTTTCGATCAATATTTTTGGGGATAACGCATGTTAGGTCTAGGTTAGGCCGAGGATTTTCACTCATCAGACTGATACTTTCGCATTCTTCACATACTTGTTGAACGGATCCTGGGGTTTTACTGGATTTGATCACGTAGTAATGTGGTACCACACTGAAACAGTCAATTAAACCTGGTTTCGATCAATATTTTAGAGGATAACGCAAGTTTGGTCTGGGATAGGTCTGGGATTTGCCCTTATCAGGCTCATACTTTCGCGTTTTTCACATACTTGTTGATCAGATCCTGGGTTTTTTCTGGTTTGAGTCACGTAGTAATGTGGTACCACACTGAAACAGTCGATTGAACCAGGTTTCGATCAATATTTTTGAGGATGACGCATGTTAGGTCTAGGTTAGGCCTGGGATTTTCACTCATCAGACTCATACTTTCGCATTCTTCACATACTTGTTGAACGGATCCTGGGTTTTTTCTGGTTTGGATCACGTAGTAATGTGCGACCACACTGAAACATTCGATTAAACCTGGTTTCGATTAATATTTTTGAGGATAACGCATGTTAGGTCTGGGATAGGTCTGGGATTTGCCCTCATCAGGCTCATACTTTCGCAGTTTTAACATGCATGTTGATCTGATCGAGGGTTTTTTCTGCATTGGATCACGTAGTAAAGGTGTACCACTCTAAAACAGTCAATTAAACCTGGTTTCGATCAACATTTTAGAGGATAACCAAAGTTATGTCGAGTTTAGGCCTGGGATTTGCCCTCATCAGACTCATACTTTCGCATACTTCACATATTTGTTGAACAGATCCTGGGTTTCTTTCTGGTTTGGATCACGTAGTAATGTGGTGCCACACTGAAACAGTCGATTAAACCTGGTTTCCATCAATAGCTTAGAGGACAACGCAAGTTAGGTCTGGGATAGGTCTGGGATTTGCCCTTATCAGGCTCATACTTTCGCGTTTTTCACATACTTGTTGAACAGATCCTGGGTTTTTTTCTGGTTTGGATCACGTAGTAATGTGGTACCACACTGAAACAGTCGATTAAACCTGGTTTCGATCAATATTTTAGAGGATAACGCAAGTTAGGTCTGGGATAGGTCTGGGATTCGCCCTCATCAGGCTCTTACTTTCGCGTTTTTCACATACTTGTTGAACTGCTCCTGGGTTTTTTCTGGTTTGGTTCACGTAGTAATGTGGTACCACACTGAAACAGTCCATTAAACCTGGTTTCGCTCAATATTTTAGAAGATAACGCATGTTAGGTCTAGGTTAGGCCTGGGAGTTGCCCTCATCAGGGTCATACTTTCGCAGTTTTAACATGCATGTTGACCTGATCGAGGGTTTTTTCTGCTTTGGATCACGTAGTAAAGTGGTACCACACTAAAACAGTCAATTAAACCTGGTTTCGATCAATATTTTAGAGGATAACGCAAGCTACGTCTGGGATAGGTCTAGGATTTGCCCTCATCAAGCTCATTCTTTCGCATATTTCTCATACTTGATGGCTAGATCCTGGGCTTCTCTGGATTGCATCACGTAGTATTGTGGTACCACACTGAAACAGTCCATTAAACCAGGTTTCGATCAATATTTTTGAGGATTACGCACGTTAGGTCTAGGTTAGGCCTGGGATTTGCCCTCATCAGGGTCATACTTTCGCAGTTTTAACATGCATGTTGACCTGATCGAGGGTTTTTTCTGCTTTGGATCACGTAGTAAAGTGGTACCACACTAAAACAGTCGATTAAACCTGGTTTCGATCAATATTTTAGAGGATAACGCAAGTTAGGTCTGGGATAGGTCTAGGATTTGCCCTCATCAGGCTCATTCTTTCGCATATATCTCATACTAGATGGCTAGATTCTGGGCTTTTTCTGGATTGCATCACGTAGTATTGTGGTACCACACTGAAACAGTCGATTAAACCTGGTTTCCATCAATATCTTAGAGGACAACGCAAGTTAGGTCTGGGATAGGTCTGGGATTTGCCCTCATCAGGCTCATACTTCCGCGTTTTTCACATACTTGTTGAACAGATCCTGGGTTTTTTTCTGGTTTGGATCACGTAGTAATGTGGTACCACAATGAAACAGTCAACTAAACCTGGTTTCGATCAATATTTTAGAGAATAATTCATGTTAGGTCTAGGTTAGGTCTAGGATTTGCCCTCATCAGGCTCATACTTTCGCATATTTATTATACTTCATGGATAGATCTTGGGCCATTTTCTGGTTTGGATCAAGTAGCAACGTGGTACCACGCTGAAACAGTCAATTAAACCTGGTTTCCATCAATATTTTAGAGGACAACGCATGTTAGGTCTAGGTTAGGCCTGGGATTTGCCCTCGTCAGGGTCATACTTTCGCAGTTTTAACATACATGTTGACCTGATCGAGGGTTTTTTCCGCTTTGGATCACGTAGTAAAGTGGTACCACACTGAAGCAGTCCATTAAACCCGTTTCGGATCAATATTTTAGAGGATAACGCATGTTAGGTTTGGGTTAGGTCTAGGATTTGCCCTCATCAGGCTCATACTTTCGCATATTTCTCATACTTCATGGCTAGATCCCGGGCTGTTTCTGGATTGTATCACGTAGTAATGTGGTACCACGCTGAAACAGTCAATTAAACCTCGTTTCGAGCAATATTTTAGAGGATAACGCAAGTTAGGTCTGGGATAGGTCTGGGATTCGCCCTCATCAGGCTCATACTTTCACGTTTTTCACATACTTGTTGAACTGATCCTGGGTTATTTCTGGTTTGGATCACGTAGCAATGTGGCACCACACTGAAACAGTCGATTAAACCTGGTTTCGATCAATATTTTAGAGGATAACGCAAGTTTGGTCTGGGATAGGTCTGGGATTTGCCCTCATCAGACTCATACTTTCGCATACTTCACATACATGTTGACCTGATCGAGGGTTTTTTCCGCTTTGGATCACGTAGTAAAGTGGTACCACACTGAAGCAGTCCATTAAACCTGGTTTGGATCAATATTTTAGAGGATAACGCATGTTAGGTTTGGGTTAGGTCTAGGATTTGCCCTCGTCAGGCTCATATTTTCGCATATTTCTCATACTTCATGGCTAGATCCTGGGCTGTTTCAGGATTGTATCACGTAGTAACGCGGTACCACACTGAAACAGTCAATTAAACCTGGTTTCGATCAATATTTTAGAGGATAACGCAAGTTAGGTCTGGGATAGGTCTGGGATTCGCCCTCATCAGGCTCTTACTTTCGCGTTTTTCACATACTTGTTGAACTGATCCTGGGTTTTTTCTGGTTTGGTTCACGTAGTAATGTGGTACCACACTGAAACAGTCCATTAAACCTGGTTTCGCTCAATATTTTAGAAGATAACGCATGTTAGGTCTAGGTTAGGCCTGGGATTTTCACTCATCAGACTCATTCTTTCCCATTCTTCACATACTTGTTGAACGGATCCTGGGTTTTTTCTGGTTTGGATCGCGCAGTAATGTGGTACCACACTGAAACAGCCCACTAAACCTGGTTTCGATCAATATTTTAGAGAATAATTCATGTTAGGTCTAGGTTAGGTCTAGGATTTGCCCTCATCAGGCTCATACTTTCGCATATTTATTATACTTCATGGATAGATCCTGGGCTATTTTCTGGTTTGGATCACATAGTAATGTGGTACCACACTGAAACAGTCGATTAAACCAGGTTTCGATCAATATTTTTGAGGATGACGCATGTTAGGTCTAGGTTAGGCCTGGGATTTTCACTCATCAGACTCATTCTTTCCCATTCTTCACATACTTGTTGAACGGATCCTGGGTTTTTTCTGGTTTGGATCGCGCAGTAATGTGGTACCACACTGAAACAGCCCACTAAACCTGGTTTCGATCAATATTTTAGAGGATAACGAAAGTTATGTCTAGGTTAGGCCTGGGACTTGCCCTCATCAGACTCATGCTTTCGCATTTTTCACATACTTGTTGAACAGATCCTGGGTTTTTTCTGGTATGGATCACGTAGTAATGTGGTACCACACTGAAACATTCAGTTAAACCTGGTGTTGATAAATATTTTTGAGGATAACGCATGTTAGGTCTGGGTTAGGTCTAGGATTTGCCCTCATCAGGCTCATACTTTCGCATATTTATTATACTTCATGGATAGATCCTGGGCTATTTTCTGGTTTGGATCACATAGTAATGTGGTACCACACTGAAACAGTCGATTAAACCAGGTTTCGATCAATATTTTTGAGGATGACGCATGTTAGGTCTAGGTTAGGCCTGGGATTTTCACTCATCAGACTCATTCTTTCGCATTCTTCACATACTTGTTGAACGGATCCTGGGTTTTTTCTGGTTTGGATCACGTAGTAATGTAGGACCACACTGAAACAGTCAATTAAACCTGGTTTCCATCAATATTTTAGAGGACAACGCATGTTAGGTCTAGGTTAGGCCTGGGATTTGCCCTCGTCAGGGTCATACTTTCGCATATTTCTCATACTTCATGGCTAGATCCCAGGCTGTTTCTGGATTGTGTCACGTAGTAATGTGGTACCACGCTGAAACAGTCAATTAAACCTCGTTTCGATCAATATTTTAGAGGATAACGCAAGTTAGGTCTGGGATAGGTCTGGGATTCGCCCTCATCAGGCTCATACTTTCACGTTTTTCACATACTTGTTGAACTGATCCTGGGTTATTTCTGGTTTGGATCACGTAGCAATGTGGCACCACACTGAAGCAGTCGATTAAACCTGGTTTCGATCAATATTTTAGAGGATAACGCAAGTTTGGTTCGGGATAGGTCTGGGATTTGCCCTCATCAGGCTCATACTTTCGCGTTCTTCACATACTTCTTGAACAGATCCTGGGTTTTTTCTGGTTTGCGTCACGTAGTAATGTGGCACCACTCTGAAACAGTCGATTAAACCAGGTTTCGATCAATATTTTTGAGGATAACGCATGTTAGGTCTATGTTAGGCCTGGGATTTTCACTCACCAGACTCATACTTTCGCATTCTTCACATACTTGTTGAACGGATCCTGGGTTTTTTCTGGTGTGGATCACGTAGTAATGTGGTACCGCACTGAAACAATCAATTAAACCTGGTCTTGATAAATATTTTAGAGGATAACGCATGTTAGGTCTGGGTTAGGTCTAGGATTTGCCCTCATCAGGGTCATACTTTCGCATATTTCTCATACTTCATGGCTAGAACCCGGGCTGTTTCTGGATTGTATCACGTAGTAATGTGGTACCACGCAGAAACAGTCAATTAAACCTCGTTTCGATGAATATTTTAGAGGATAACGCAAGTTAGGTCTGGGATAGGTCTGGGATTCGCCCTCATCAGGCTCATACTTTCGCGTTTTTCACATACTTGTTGAACAGATCCTGGGTTTTTTCTGGTTTGAGTCACGTAGTAATGTGGTACCACACTGAAACAGTCGATTAAACCAGGTTTCGATCAATATTTTTGAGGATAACGCATGTTAGGTCTAGGTTAGGCCTGGGATTTTCACTCATCAGACTCATACTTTCGCATTCTTCACATACTTGTTGAACGGATCCTGGGGTTTTTCTGGTTTGGATCACGTAGTAATGTGGGACCACACTAAAACAGTCAATTAAACCTGGTTTCGATCAACATTTTAGAGGATAACGAAAGTTATGTCTAGCTTAGGCCTGGGTATTGCCCTCATCAGACTCATACTTTCGCATACTTCACATACTTGTTGAACAGATCCTGGGTTTTTTTCTGGTTTGGATCACGTAGTAATGTGGTACCACACTGAACCAGTCGATTAAACCTGGTTTCGATCAATATTTTTGAGGATAACGCATGTTAGGTCTAGGTTAGGCCGAGGATTTTCACTCATCAGACTCACACTTTCGCATTCTTCACATACTTGTTGGACTGATCCTGGGTTTTTTCTGGTTTCGTTCACGTAGTAATGTGGTACCACACTGAAACAGTCCATTAAACCTGGTTTCGCTCAATATTTTAGAAGATAACGCATGTTACGTCTAGGTTAGGTCTGGGATTTGCCCTCATCACGGTCATACTTTCGCATTTTTAACATGCATGTTGACCTGATCGAGGGTTTTTTCTGCTTTGGATCACGCAGTAAAGTGGTACCACACTAAAACAGTCAATTAAACCTGGTTTCGATCAATATTTTAGAGGATAACGCAAGTTAGGTCTGGGATAGTTCTAGGATTTGCCCTCATCAGGCTCATTCTTTCGCATATTTCTCATACTTGATGGCTAGATCCTGGGCTTCTTCTGGATTGCATCACGTAGTATTGTGGTACCACACTGAAACAGTCGATTAAACCAGGTTTCGATCAATATTTTTGAGGATAACGCATGTTAGGTCTAGGTTACGCCTGGGATTTTCACTCATCAGACTCATACTTTCGCATTCTTCACATACTTGTTGAACGGATCTTGGGTTTTTTCTGGTGTGGATCACGTAGTAAAGTGGTACCACACTGAAACAATCAATTAAACCTGGTCTTGATAAATATTTTAGAGGATAACGCATGTTAGGTCTGGGTTAGGTCTAGGATTTGCCCTCATCAGGCTCATACTTTCGCATATTTCTCATACTTCATGGCTAGATCCCGGGCTGTGTCTGGATTGTATCACGTAGTAATGTGGTACCACGCTGAAACAGTCAGTTAAACCTCGTTTCGATCAATATTTTAGAGGATAACGCAAGTTAGGTCTGGGATAGGTCTGGGATTCGCCCTCATCAGGCTCATACTTTCGCGTTTTTCACACACTTGTTGAACTGGTCCTGGGTTTTTTCTGGATTGGTTCACGTAGTAATGTGGTACCACACTGAAACAGTCCATTAAACCTGGTTTCGCTCAATATTTTAGAAGATAACGCAAGTTAGGTCTGGGATAGGTCTAGGATTTGCCCTCATCAGGCTCATTCTTTCGCAAATTTCTCATACTTGATGGCTAGATCCTGGGCTTTTTCTGGATTGCATCACGTAGTATTGTGGTACGACACTGAAACAGTCGATTAAACCAGGTTTCGATCAATATTTTTGAGGATAACGCATGTTAGGTCTAGGTTAGGCCTGGGATTATCACTCATCAGGGTCATACTTTCGCAGTTCTAACATACATGTTGACCTGATCGAGGGTTTTTTCTGCTTTGGATCACGTAGTAAAGTGGTACCACACTGAAACAGTCCAAAAAACCTGGTTTGGATCAATATTTTAGCGGATAATGCATGTTAGGTCTAGGTTAGCCCTGAAATTTTCACTCATCAGACTCATACTTTCGCATTCTTCAGATACATGTTGAACGGGTCCTGGGTTTTTTCTGGTATGGTTCACGTAGTAATGTGGTACCACACTGATACAAACAATTAAACCAGGCCTTGATAACTATTTTAGATGATAACGCATGTTAGGTCTGGGTTAGGTCTAGGATTTGCCCTCATCAGGCTCATACTTTCGCATATTTCTCATACTTCATAGCTATATCCTGGGCTATTTCTGGATTGGATCCCGTAGTAATGTGGTACCACACTGGAACAGTCAATTAAACCTGGTATCGATCAATATTTTAGAGGACAATGCAAGTTAGGTCTGGGTTAGGTCTGGGATTTGCTCCCATCAGGCTCATTCTTTCGCATATCTCTCATACTTGATGGCTAGATCCTGGGCTTTTTCTCGATTGCATCACGTAGTAATGAAGTACAACACTGAAACAGTCAACTAAATCTGGTTTCGATCAATATTTTAGAGAATAATTCATGTTAGGTATAGGTTAGGCCTGGGATTTGCCCTCATCAGGGTCATACTTTCGCAGTTCTAACATACATGTTGACCTGATCGAGGGTTTTTTCTGCTTTGGATCACGTAGTAAAGTGGTACCACACTGAAACTGTCCAAAAAACCTGGTTTGGATCAATATTTTAGCGGATAATGCATGTTAGGTCTAGGTTAGCCCTGAAATTTTCACTCATCAGACTCATACTTTCGCATTCTTCAGATACTTGTTGAACGGATCCTGGGTTTTTTCTGGTATGGTTCACGTAGTAATGTGGTACCACACTGAAACAAACAATTAAACCAGGCCTTGATAACTATTTTAGATGATAACGCATGTTAGGTCTGGGTTAGGTCTAGGATTTGCCCTCATCAGGCTCATACTTTCGCATATTTCTCATACTTCATAGCTAGATCCTGGGCTATTTCTGGATTGGATCACGTAGTAATGTGGTACCACACTGGAACAGTCAATTAAACCTGGTATCGATCAATATTTTAGAGGACAATGCTAGTTAGGTCTGGGTTAGGTCTGGGATTTGCCCACATCAGGGTCATACTTTCGCATTTTTCACATACTTGTTGAACAGACCCTGGGTTTTTTCTGGTTTGGATCGCGCAGTAATGTGGTACCACACTGAAACAGCCCACTAAACCTGGTTTCGATCAATATTTTTGAGGATAACGCATGTTAGGTCTAGGTTAGGCCTGGGATTTTCACTCATCAGACTCATACTTTCGCATTCTTCACATACTTGTTGAACGGATCTTGGGTTTTTTCTGGTGTGGATCACGTAGTAATGTGGTACCACACTGAAACAATCAATTAAACCTGGTCTTGATAAATATTTTAGAGGATAACGCATGTTAGGTCTGGGTTAGGTCTAGGATTTGCCCTCATCAAGCTCATACTTTCGCATATTTCTCATACTTCATGGCTGGATCCTGGGCTATTACTGGATTGGATCACGTAGTAATGTGGTACCACACTGAAACAGTCCATTAAAGCTGGTTTCGATCAATATTTTAGAGGATAACGCATGTTAGGTTTAGGTTAGGTATAGGATTTGCCCTCGTCAGGCTCATACTTTCGCATATTTCTCATACTTCATGGCTAGATCCTGGGCTGTTTCAGGATTGTATCACGTAGTAACGCGGTAGCACGCTGAGACAGTCAATTAAACCTGGTATCGATCAATATTTTAGAGGATAACGCAAGTTAGGTCTGGGATAGGTCTGCGATTTGACCTCATCAGACTCATACTTTCGCACACTTCACATACTCGTTGAACAGATCCTGGGTTATTTTCTGGTTTGGATCACATAGTAATGTGGTACCACACTGAAACAGTCGATTAAACCAGGTTTCGATCAATATTTTAGAGGACATCGCATGTTATGTCTAGGTTAGGCCTGGGATTTGCCCTCATCAGGGTCATACTTTCGCAGTTTTAACATACATGTTGACCTGATCGAGGGTTTTTTCTGCTTTGGATCACGTAGTAGAGTGGTACCACACTGAAACATTCAATTAAACCTGATCTTGATTAATATTTTAGAGGATAACGCATGTTAGGCCTGGGTTAGGTCTAAGATTTGCCCTCATCAGGCTCATACTTTCGCATATTTCTCATACTTCATGGCTAGATCCTGGGCTGTTTCTGGATTGTATCACGTAGTAATGTGGTACCACGCTGAAACAGTCAATTAAACCTGGTTTCGATCAATATTTTAGAGGATGACGCAAGTTAGGTCTGGCATAGGTCTGGGATTCGCCCTCATCAGGCTCATACTTTGCGTTTATCACATACTTGTGGAACTGATCCTGGGCTTTTTCTGGATTGCGTCACGTAGTAGTGTGGTACGACACTGAAACAGTCGATTAAACCTGGTTTCGGTCAATATTTTAGAGGATAACGCATGTTAGGTCTGGGTTAGGTCTAGGAGTTGCTCTCATCAGGCTCATTCTTTCGCATATTTCTCATACTAGATGGCTAGATCCTGGGTTTTTTCTGGATTGCATCACGTAGTAATGAAGTACAACACTGAAACACTCAATTAAACCTGGTTTCCATCAATATTATTGAGGATAACGCATGTTAGATCTAGGTTAGGCCTGGGATTTTCACTCATGAGACTCATACTTTCGCATTCTTCACATACTTGTTGAACGGATCTTGGGTTTTTTCTGGTGTGGATCACGTAGTAATGTGGTACCACACTGAAACAATCAATTAAACCTGATCTTGATAAATATTTTAGAGGATAACGCATGTTAGGTCTGGGTTAGGTCTAGGATTTGTCCTCATCAGGCTCATACTTTCGCATATTTCTCATACTTCATGGCTGGATCCTGGGCTTTCTCTGGATTGTATCACATAGTAATGTGGTACCACGCTGAAACAGTCGATTAAACCAGGTTTCGATCAATATTTTAGAGTATAACTCATGTTAGGTCTAGGTTAGGCCTGGGATTTTCATTTATCTGACTCATACTTTCGCATTCTTCACATACTTGTTGAACGGATTCTGGGTTTTTTTCTGGTTTGGATCACGTAGTAATGTGGGACCACACTGAAACAGTCAATTAAACCTGGTCTGGATAAATATTTTAGAGGCTAACGCATCCTAGGTCTGGGTTAGTTCTAAGATTTGCCCTCATCAGGCTCACAGTTTCGCGTTTTTCACATACTTGTTGAACAGATCCTGGGTTTTTTCTGGTTTGGATCCCGAAGTAGTGTGGTACCACAGTGAAACAGTCCATTAAATCTGGTTTTGCTCAATATTTTAGAGGATAACGCATGTTAGGTCTAGGTTAGGTCTGGGATTTGCTCTCATCAGGCTCATTCTTTCGCATATTTCTCATACTTGATGGCTAGATCCTGGGCTTTTTCTGGATTGCAACACGTAGTAATGAAGTACAACACTGAAACAGTCAATTTAACCTGGTTTCCATCAATATCTTAGAGGACAACGCAAGTTAGGTCTGGGATAGGTCTTGAACTTGCCCTCATCAGGCTCATACTTTCGCGTTTTTCACATACTGGTTGAACAGATCCTGGGTTTTTTGTGGTTTGGATCACGTAGTAGTGTGGTACCACACTGAAACAGTCCATTAAACCTGGTTTGGATCAATATTTTAGAGGATAACGCATGTTAGGTCTAGGTTAGGTCTGGGATTTTCACTCATCAGACTCATACTTACGCATTCTTCACATACTTGTTGAACGGATCCTGGGTTTTTCTGGTTTGGATCACGTAGTAATGTGGGTCCACACTGAAACAATCAATTAAACCTGGTCTTGATAAATATTTTAGAGGATAACGCATGTTAGGTCTGGGATAGGTCTGGGATTTACCCTCATCAGACTCATACTTTCGCACACTTCACATACTCGTTGAACAGATCCTGGGTTTTTTCTGGTTTGGATCACGTAGTAATGTGGTACCACACTGAAACAGTCGATCAAACCTGGTTTCGATCAATATCTTAGAGGATAACGCAAGTTAAGTCTGGGATTGGTCTGGGATTTGACCTCATCAGACTCATACTTTCGCACACTTCACGTACTCGTTGAACAGATCCTGGGTTATTTTCTGGTTTGTATCACATAGTAATGTGGTACCACACTGAAACAGTCGATTAAACCACGTTTCGATCAATATTTTTGAGGATAACGCATGTTAGGGCTAGGTTAGGCCTGGGATTTTCACTCATCAGGCTCATACTTTCGCATTCTTCACATACTTGTTGAACGGATCCTGGGTTTTTTCTGGTTTGGATCACGTAGTAATGTGGGACCACACTGAAACAGTCAATTAAACCTGGTTTCGATCAATATTTTAGAGGATAACGCATGTTAGGTCTAGGTTAGGCCTGGGATTTGCCCTCGTCAGGGTCATACTTTCGCAGTTTTAACATAAATGTTGACCCGATCGAGGGTTTCTTCCGCTTTGGATCACGTAGTAAAGTGGTACCACACTGAAGCAGTCCATTAAACCCGGTATGGATCAATATTTTAGAGGATAACGCATGTTAGGTTTGGGTTAGGTCTAGGATTTGCTCTCATCAGGCTCATACTTTCGCATATTTCTCATACTTCATGGCTAGATCCCGGGCTGTTTCTGGATTGTATCACGTAGTAATGTGGTACCACGCTGAAACAGTCAATTAAACCTCGTTTCGATCAATATTTTAGAGGATAACGCAAGTTAGGTCTGGGATAGGTCTGGGATTCGCCCTCATCAGGCTCATACTTTCGCACACTTCACATACTCGTTGAACAGATCCTGGGTTATTTTCTGGTTTGGATCACATAGTAATGTGGTACCACACTGAAACAGTCGATTAAACCAGGTTTCGATCAATATTTTAGAGGACATCGCATGTTATGTCTAGGTTAGGCCTGGGATTTGCCCTCATCAGGGTCATACTTTCGCAGTTTTAACATACATGTTGACCTGATCGAGGGTTTTTTCTGCTTTGGATCACGTAGTAAAGTGGTACCACACTGAAACATTCAATTAAACCTGATCTTGATTAATATTTTAGAGGATAACGCATGTTAGGCCTGGGTTAGGTCTAAGATTTGCCCTCATCAGGCTCATACTTTCGCATATTTCTCATACTTCATGGCTAGATCCTGGGCTGTTTCTGGATTGTATCACGTAGTAATGTGGTACCACGCTGAAACAGTCAATTAAACCTGGTTTCGATCAATATTTTAGAGGATGACGCAAGTTAGGTCTGGCATAGGTCTGGGATTCGCCCTCATCAGGCTCATACTTTGCGTTTATCACATACTTGTGGAACTGATCCTGGGCTTTTTCTGGATTGCGTCACGTAGTAGTGTGGTACGACACTGAAACAGTCGATTAAACCTGGTTTCGGTCAATATTTTAGAGGATAACGCATGTTAGGTCTGGGTTAGGTCTAGGAGTTGCTCTCATCAGGCTCATTCTTTCGCATATTTCTCATACTAGATGGCTAGATCCTGGGCTTTTTCTGGATTGCATCACGTAGTAATGAAGTACAACACTGAAACACTCAATTAAACCTGGTTTCCATCAATATTATTGAGGATAACGCATGTTAGATCTAGGTTAGGCCTGGGATTTTCACTCATCAGACTCATACTTTCGCATTCTTCACATACTTGTTGAACGGATCTTGGGTTTTTTCTGGTGTGGATCACGTAGTAATGTGGTACCACACTGAAACAATCAATTAAACCTGATCTTGATAAATATTTTAGAGGATAACGCATGTTAGGTCTGGGTTAGGTCTAGGATTTGTCCTCATCAGGCTCATACTTTCGCATATTTCTCATACTTCATGGCTGGATCCTGGGCTTTCTCTGGATTGTATCACATAGTAATGTGGTACCACGCTGAAACAGTCGATTAAACCAGGTTTCGATCAATATTTTAGAGTATAACTCATGTTAGGTCTAGGTTAGGCCTGGGATTTTCATTTATCTGACTCATACTTTCGCATTCTTCACATACTTGTTGAACGGATTCTGGGTTTTTTTCTGGTTTGGATCACGTAGTAATGTGGGACCACACTGAAACAGTCAATTAAACCTGGTCTGGATAAATATTTTAGAGGCTAACGCATCCTAGGTCTGGGTTAGTTCTAAGATTTGCCCTCATCAGGCTCACAGTTTCGCGTTTTTCACATACTTGTTGAACAGATCCTGGGTTTTTTCTGGTTTGGATCCCGAAGTAGTGTGGTACCACAGTGAAACAGTCCATTAAATCTGGTTTTGCTCAATATTTTAGAGGATAACGCATGTTAGGTCTAGGTTAGGTCTGGGATTTGCTCTCATCAGGCTCATTCTTTCGCATATTTCTCATACTTGATGGCTAGATCCTGGGCTCTTTCTGGATTGCAACACGTAGTAATGAAGTACAACACTGAAACAGTCAATTTAACCTGGTTTCCATCAATATCTTAGAGGACAACGCAAGTTAGGTCTGGGATAGGTCTTGAACTTGCCCTCATCAGGCTCATACTTTCGCGTTTTTCACATACTGGTTGAACAGATCCTGGGTTTTTTGTGGTTTGGATCACGTAGTAGTGTGGTACCACACTGAAACAGTCCATTAAACCTGGTTTGGATCAATATTTTAGAGGATAACGCATGTTAGGTCTAGGTTAGGTCTGGGATTTTCACTCATCAGACTCATACTTACGCATTCTTCACATACTTGTTGAACGGATCCTGGGTTTTTCTGGTTTGGATCACGTAGTAATGTGGGTCCACACTGAAACAATCAATTAAACCTGGTCTTGATAAATATTTTTGAGGATAACGCATGTTAGGGCTAGGTTAGGCCTGGGATTTTCACTCATCAGGCTCATACTTTCGCATTCTTCACATACTTGTTGAACGGATCCTGGGTTTTTTCTGGTTTGGATCACGTAGTAATGTGGGACCACACTGAAACAGTCAATTAAACCTGGTTTCGATCAATATTTTAGAGGATAACGCATGTTAGGTCTAGGTTAGGCCTGGGATTTGCCCTCGTCAGGGTCATACTTTCGCAGTTTTAACATAAATGTTGACCCGATCGAGGGTTTCTTCCGCTTTGGATCACGTAGTAAAGTGGTACCACACTGAAGCCGTCCATTAAACCCGGTATGGATCAATATTTTAGAGGATAACGCATGTTAGGTTTGGGTTAGGTCTAGGATTTGCTCTCATCAGGCTCATACTTTCGCATATTTCTCATACTTCATGGCTAGATCCCGGGCTGTTTCTGGATTGTATCACGTAGTAATGTGGTACCACGCTGAAACAGTCAATTAAACCTCGTTTCGATCAATATTTTAGAGGATAACGCAAGTTAGGTCTGGGATAGGTCTGGGATTCGCCCTCATCAGGCTCATACTTTCGCGTTCTTCACATACTTGTTGAATTGGTCCTGGGTTTTTTCTGGATTGGTTCACGTAGTAATGCGGTACCACACTGAAACAAACAATTAAACCAGGCCTTGATAACTATTTTAGATGATAACGCATGTTAGGTCTGGGTTAGGTCTAGGATTTGCCCTCATCAGGCTCATACTTTCGCATATTTCTCATACTTCATAGCTAGATCCTGGGCTATTTCTGGATTGGATCACGTAGTAATGTGGTACCACACTGGAACAGTCAATTAAACCTGGTATCGATCAATATTTTAGAGGACAATGCAAGTTAGGTCTGGGTTAGGTCTGGGATTTGCCCACATCAGGGTCATACTTTCGCATTTTTCACATACTTGTTGAACAGCCCCTGGGTTTTTTCTGGTTTGGATCGCGCAGTAATGTGGTACCACACTGAAACAGCCCACTAAACCTGGTTTCGATCAATATTTTTGAGGATAACGCATGTTAGGTCTAGGTTAGGCCTGGGATTTTCACTCATCAGACTCATACTTTCGCATTCTTCACATACTTGTTGAACGGATCTTGGGTTTTTTCTGCTGTGGATCACGTAGTAATGTGGTACCACACTGAAACAATCAATTAAACCTGGTCTTGATAAATATTTTAGAGGATAACGCATGTTAGGTCTGGGTTAGGTCTAGGATTTGCCCTCATCAGGCTCATACTTTCGCATATTTCTCATACTTCATGGCTAGATCCTGGGCTGTTTCAGGATTGTATCACGTAGTAACGCGGTAGCACGCTGAGACAGTCAATTAAGCCTGGTTTCGGTCAATATTTTAGAGGATAACGCAAGTTAGGTCTGGGATAGGCCGAGGATTTTCACTCATCAGGCTCATTCTTTCGCATATTTCTCATACTTGATGGCTAGATCCTGGGGTTTTTCTGGATTGCATCACGTAGTAATGAAGTACAACACTGAAACAGTCAATTAAACCTGGTTTCCATCAATATTTTAGAGGACAACGCATGTTAGGTCTAGGTTAGGCCTGGGATTTGCCCTCATCAGGGTCATACTTTCGCAGTTTTAACATACATGTTGACCTGATCGAGGGTTTTGTCTGCTTTGGATCACGTAGTAAAGTGGTATCACACTGAAGCAGTCCATTAAACCTGGTTTGGATCAATATTTTAGAGGATAACGCATGTTAGGTTTGGGTTAGGTCTAGGGTGTGCCCTCGTCAGGCTCATACTTTCGCATATTTCTCATACTTCATGGCTAGATCCTGGGCTGTTTCAGGATTGTATCACGTAGTAACGCGGTACCACGCTGAAACAGTCAATTAAACCTGGTTTCGATCAATATTTTAGAGGATAACGCAAGTTAGGTTTAGGTTAGGTCTAGGATTTGCCCTCGTCAGGCTCATACTTTCGCATATTTCTCATACTTCATGGCTAGATCCTGGGCTGTTTCAGGATTGTATCACGTAGTAACGCGGTAGCACGCTGAGACAGTCAATTAAGCCTGGTTTCGGTCAATATTTTAGAGGATAACGCAAGTTAGGTCTGGGATAGGCCGAGGATTTTCACTCATCAGGCTCATTCTTTCGCATATTTCTCATACTTGATGGCTAGATCCTGGGGTTTTTCTGGATTGCATCACGTAGTAATGAAGTACAACACTGAAACAGTCAATTAAACCTGGTTTCCATCAATATTTTAGAGGACAACGCATGTTAGGTCTAGGTTAGGCCTGGGATTCGCCCTCATCAGGCTCTTACTTTCGCGTTTTTCACATACTTGTTGAACTGATCCTGGGTTTTTTCTGGTTTGGTTCACGTAGTAATGTGGTACCACACTGAAACAGTCCATTAAACCTGGTTTCGCTCAATATCTTAGAGGATAACGCATGTTAGGTCTAGATTAGGCCTGGGATTTTCACTCAGCAGACTCATACTTTCGCATTCTTCACATACTTGTTGAACGGATCTTGGGTTTTTTCTGGTGTGGATCACGTAGTAATGCGGTACCACACTGAAACAGTCGATTAAACCAGGTTTCGATCAATATTTTAGAGGACATCGCATGGTATGTCTAGGTTAGGCCTGGGATTTGCCCTCATCAGGGTCATACTTTCGCAGTTTTAACATACATGTTGACCTGATCGAGGGTTTTTTCTGCTTTGGATCACGTAGTAATATGGTACCACACTGAAACAGTCGATTGAACCAGGTTTCGATCAATATTTTTGAGGATGACGCATGTTAGGTCTAGGTTAGGCCTGGGATTTTCACTCATCAGACTCATACTTTCGCATTCTTCACATACTTGTTGAACGGATCCTGGGTTTTTTCTGGTTTGGATCACGTAGTAATGTGCGACCACACTGAAACATTCGATTAAACCTGGTTTCGATTAATATTTTTGAGGATAACGCATGTTAGGTCTGGGATAGGTCTGGGATTTGCCCTCATCAGGCTCATACTTTCGCAGTTTTAACATGCATGTTGACCTGATCGAGTGTTTTTTCTGCATTGGATCACGTAGTAAAGGTGTACCACACTAAAACAGTCAATTAAACCTTGTTTCGATCAACATTTTAGAGGATAACCAAAGTTATGTCGAGTTTAGGCCTGGGATTTGCCCTCATCAGACTCATACTTTCGCATACTTCACATACTTGTTGAACAGATCCTGGGTTTTTTTCTGGTTTGGATCACGTATTAATGTGGTACCACACTGAAACAGTCGATTAAACCTGGTTTCCATCAATATCTTAGAGGACAACGCAAGTTAGGTCTGGGATAGGTCTGGGATTTGCCCTCATCAGGCTCATACTTTCGCGTTTTTCACATACTTGTTGAACAGATCCTGGGTTTTTTTCTGGTTTGGATCACGTAGTAATGTGGTACCACACTGAAACAGTCGATTAAACCTGGTTTCGATCAATATTTTAGAGGATAACGCAAGTTAGGTCTGGGATAGGTCTGGGATTTGACCTCATCAGACTCATACTTTCGCACACTTCACATACTCGTTGAACAGATCCTGGGTTATTTTCTGGTTTGGATCACATAGTAATGTGGTACCACACTGAAACAGTCGATTAAACCAGGTTTCGATCAATATTTTAGAGGACATCGCATGTTATGTCTAGGTTAGGCCTGGGATTTGCCCTCATCAGGGTCATACTTTCGCGTTTTTCACATACTTGTTGAGCAGATCCTGGGTTTTTTTCTGGTTTGGATCACGTAGTAATGTGGTACCACACTGAAACAGCCGATTAAACCTGGTTTCGATCAATATTTTAGAGGATAACGCATGTTAGGCCTGGGTTAGGTCTAAGATTTGCCCTCATCAGGCTCATACTTTCGCATATTTCTCATACTTCATGGCTAGATCCTGGGCTGTTTCTGGATTGTATCACGTAGTAATGTGGTACCACGCTGAAACAGTCAATTAAACCTGGTTTCGATCAATATTTTAGAGGATAACGCAAGTTAGGTCTGGCATAGATCTGGGATTCGCCCTAATCAGGCTCATACTTTGCGTTTATCACATACTTGTGGAACTGATCCTGGGCTTTTTCTGGATTGCGTCACGTAGTAGTGTGGTACCACACTGAAACAGTCGATTAAACCTGGTTTCGGTCAATATTTTAGAGGATAACGCATGTTAGGTCTGGGTTAGGTCTAGGAGTTGCCCTCATCAGGCTCATACTTTCGCATATTTCTCATACATCATGGCTGGATCCTGGGATATTTCTGGATTGGATCACGTAGTAATGTGGTACCACACTGAAACAGTCTATTAAACCTGGTTTTGATGAATATTTTAGAGAATAATTCATGTTAGGTCTAGGTTAGGTCAGGGATTTGCTCTCATCAGGCTCATTCTTTCGCATATTTCTCATACTAGATGGCTAGATCCTGGGCTTTTTCTGGATTGCATCACGTAGTAATGAAGTACAACACTGAAACACTCAATTAAACCTGGTTTCCATCAATATTATTGAGGATAACGCATGTTAGATCTAGGTTAGGCCTGGGATTTGCCCTCATCAGACTCATACTTTCGCATACTTCACATACTTGTTGAACAGATCCTGGGTTTTTTTCTGGTTTGGATCACGTAGTAATGTGGTACCACACTGAAACAGTCGATTAAACCTGGTTTCGATCAATATTTTAGAGGATAACGCAAGTTAGGTCTGGGATAGGTCTGGGATTTGACCTTATCAGACTCATACTTTCGCGTTTTTCACATACTTGTTGAACAGATCCTGGGTTTTTTTCTGGTTTGGATCACGTAGTAATGTGGTACCACACTGAAACAGTCGATTAAACCAGGTTTCGATCAATATTTTAGAGGACATCGCATGTTATGTCTAGGTTAGGCCTGGGATTTGCCCTCATCAGGGTCATACTTTCGCAGTTTTAACATACATGTTGACCTGATCGAGGGTTTTTTCTGCTTTGGATCACGTAGTAAAGTGGTACCACACTGAAACATTCAATTAAACCTGATCTTGATAAATATTTTAGAGGATAACGCATGTTAGGCCTGGGTTAGGTCTGAGATTTGCCCTCATCAGGCTCATACTTTCGCATATTTCTCATACTTCATGGCTAGATCCTGGGCTGTTTCTGGATTGTATCACGTAGTAATGTGGTACCACGCTGAAACAGTCAATTAAACCTGGTTTCGATCAATATTTTAGAGGATAACGCAAGTTAGGTCTGGCATAGATCTGGGATTCGCCCTAATCAGGCTCATACTTTGCGTTTATCACATACTTGTGGAACTGATCCTGGGCTTTTTCTGGATTGCGTCACGTAGTAGTGTGGTACCACACTGAAACAGTCGATTAAACCTGGTTTCGGTCAATATTTTAGAGGATAACGCATGTTAGGTCTGGGTTAGGTCTAGGAGTTGCCCTCATCAGGCTCATACTTTCGCATATTTCTCATACATCATGGCTGGATCCTGGGATATTTCTGGATTGGATCACGTAGTAATGTGGTACCACACTGAAACAGTCTATTAAACCTGGTTTTGATGAATATTTTAGAGAATAATTCATGTTAGGTCTAGGTTAGGTCAGGGATTTGTTCTCATCAGGCTCATTCTTTCGCATATTTCTCATACTAGATGGCTAGATCCTGGGCTTTTTCTGGATTGCATCACGTAGTAATGAAGTACAACACTGAAACACTCAATTAAACCTGGTTTCCATCAATATTATTGAGGATAACGCATGTTAGATCTAGGTTAGGCCTGGGATTTGCCCTCATCAGACTCATACTTTCGCATACTTCACATACTTGTTGAACAGATCCTGGGTTTTTTTCTGGTTTGGATCACGTAGTAATGTGGTACCACACTGAAACAGTCGACTAAACCTGGTTTCCATCAATATCTTAGAGGACAACGCAAGTTAGGTCTGGGATAGGTCTGGGATTTGCCCTCATCAGGCTCATACTTTCGCGTTTTTCACATACTTGTTGAACAGATCCTGGGTTTTTTTCTGGTTTGGATCACGTAGTAATGTGGTACCACACTGAAACAGTCGATTAAACCTGGTTTCGATCAATATTTTAGAGGATAACGCAAGTTAGGTCTGGGATAGGTCTGGGATTTGACCTTATCAGACTCATACTTTCGCGTTTTTCACATACTTGTTGAACAGATCCTGGGTTTTTTTCTGGTTTGGATCACGTAGTAATGTGGTACCACACTGAAACAGTCGATCAAACCTGGTTTCGATCAATATTTTAGAGGATAACGCAAGTTAGGTCTGGGATAGGTCTGGGATTTGACCTTATCAGACTCATACTTTTTTTTTTTTTTTTTTTTTTTTTTTTTTTTTGTCGTGGGGAAAATCTTCGAAAGACTCCCTCCCACCTCCTTGGGGAGAGGTGGGAGGGGTGTGTGGGACTCCCCGCGCCCGTACATCGACAGGCGCGGGACCTACCCACTAAAAACCCCACGGTGACCCTTCGGCACGCTTTGGGAGGATACCGGGAATCGCTCGAAGCATTCTTCCGGTATCCTCCCCGTGCCCGCGCTTTCGCGCCCATCCCCCGGGGGGACAATCGGTCCCCCCAGTAGACACACTGCCTCATAGCGGCGGGACGGGGCCACTCCATCCCGCCGCTATCCGTCCCGGGGCCGCGTTTAGTGGCGGCTGCGAGCCCCAACTCGCAACCGCCCGCGACCCCGTTTCCACCCCTCGGCGGCCGGGCGTTCCTGGCCGCACCAGACCGCCGAGGGTGCCTCCCCTTGCGTCGGACCGGTAGGGGGAGGCACTCCTACCCCCAACCGGTCCGACCCGGCGCCGCCTAGGTCATCCGCGACGCCTCGCGACCGGGCGACGACCTCGGGCCACGAGAGCCAGCCGCTCCTGCCACGCGAGCAACACGGACTGCCGGGCCTGGCGCTTCAAATCGCCCCAAGCAGGTTCCTGCCCGCCCGGGACCGCCCCCACCCCCGCGCGACGGTCGACGCGGTGCCGGTACATCACCGCGTGCGACCGCGCGAGCAGGTCCATGGGCGGCATCCCCGCTAGAACCGTCGCCGCCTCATGTGACATGGTCCGATACCCGCGGACGACCCTGAGCGCCATGCGCCTCTGCACCCGATGCAGCATAGTCATGCTGCGCCGGGAGGCAGCCAGGTCGTCCGCCCAGACGGGGGCCCCGTATAGGGCCACCGACTGGACCATTGCCACATAGAGGCGACGAACTCGGCCCGCCGGGCCCCCCAGGTTGGGCAGGCTCCGGCCCAGAGCCGCAACCATCCTTTCCAACCGGGGGACCAGGCAGCGGAAATGCTCCTCGAATCGCCAGTGGCTATCGAGGATCAGCCCTAGATACCTGATCTGGGGCTTCACCTCGATGTCAGCCCCACCCACCCGGATCAGAGGGGGTGGCGGATCCTGCCGAGGTGAATGAAACGCAATCACCTCGGTCTTATGGACCGCCACCGTCATCCCCATCCCCCTGATCCGGTCGACGACGCGTTGCGACCCCTCCTCCGCGCGACGCATGGCCCTCCCCCAGTGCGCCCCGACGGCCAGCACCAGTGTGTCATCCGCATAACACACCGTGCTGACGCCGTCGGGGAGGCCGGCCCGCAACACCGAGTCGTACGCGATGTTCCACAGGAGTGGCCCGAGGACCGACCCCTGCGGAACACCGCAATACAGCTCCCTCCGCATATCACCATCCCGGCCCGGATACTCGATCCACCTGCCGCGGAGATAATCCCCGACGACCGCCCTGAGACAAGGGGGGACTCGATGATATTCGAGTCCCCTCCTTATCTCTTCCCAGGGGAGGGTGTTAAAGGCATTGGCAATATCCAAGGATACTGCCAATGCCACCCCTCCCCGGGAGACGGCCGCCTCCGAGAGGGCCCTCACACGACCTATCGCGTCGATAGTCGATCGGCCCCCCCGGAAACCGAACTGGCAGTCGGCCAGACCGGGATCACCCCGCGACAGGTGCTCGACGAGGCGGGCAGCAATCACACGCTCGAAGAGCTTGCCCACCTCGTCGAGGAGACAAATGGGCCGGTATGCGGAGGGAGACTCCGCGGGCCGACCCTCCTTCCGGAGGAGGACCATCCTCGCCACCTTCCAACTGGGGGGGAATCGCCCGTCCCTCAGGCAGCGGTCGAACAACCGCCTGAGGTCGGCCCCAAGGACGCCCTGGGTCAAGACCCAAACCCGGCCGGGCACACCATCCGGACCCGGGGCCGTGTTACGAACCCCGAGCCGTCTGATGGCCGCTGCCAGCTCCTCCTGCGTGACCCCCAGCTCGGCCGTCCACTCCACTGGGACAGCCGCCGCCGCCGGAGGACGCGGTCCCCTCTCCCCAATTGGGAAGAGTGTATTGACCACGTCCTCCAGCAGCCGGGGGTCAAGACCCTCGGTGACGGGGGGCGCCCACGGGCGGAGCTTATTCAGCACCACCTTATATGGGCGCCCCCATGGATCGTCATCAAGGGTCTGGAGGAGCTCCTTCCATGCCTGGGTCTTGGCCCGTTTGATGGCGACCTGCAGAGCAACCCGCGCCACGCGGTATGCTCCATACAGGTCATCAGCTGCCCTCGCTCGCGCCACGCCGTCGCCTGTACGTTGACGACGGCGCGCGCGGGTGTACTGGCGTCGGGCGCGGACAGTCGCGACTCGCAACTCCGCGATCGCGTCCGACCACCAGTACACCGCCCGGCGAGGAGAAGCCCGCCCGACACGAGGCATCGCCGCTCCCTGCGGCCAAGTTGCAGCGAGGGTAGCTGCCATCAGGGCGTCCTTGTCCAGGCGCCGAAGCGCCCAGCGGCGTGGTGGGGTGCCACGCAGGCGGCCGTGTCGGGATGCACTCGCGGCGGCAGAGACCTCCATCCGGATGTACCGGTGATCGGAGAGTGTCTCTGCCCCCGCGACCACGTGCCAACCCGACACCATGCGCACGGCATTGGGGGTCGCGAATCCAACATCCACGATGGACCCCCCATACCGCCGCACGCATGTGTGCTCCGACCCCCGGTTCAATACCCGGAGGTCGAGCCCCGCCGCCCAATCGCCCAGGATCCCGCCGCGAACGGAGGTCCTGGGGGATCCCCAAGCCACCGACTTGGCATTAAAATCCCCCAGGACCAGCACCGGCCGGGCCGCGTAGCGCTGCACGCATGCCGCGACCTCGGCCAAGTACAGCTCGAACGCAGCGTGACCGCTACGGGGCGAAATGTAGCACCCCACCACAGCGACTCCCCCCCAGTCCACGGCGACGAATCCCCGACCGCGCTCCAACAAGGAGAACGGTGGGGACCCGTCGCCCCCTCCCCATACCGTCGCCACCAAGCCGTCCGCGTCGCGCACCCAATGAGGGTGATGAGGGACGCGGTACGGCTCGGCGGCGACCGCCAGGCCAACCCCCCACTCCGCGAGGACTTGGGACATCAAGTTCTGTGCCGCGCGGCAGTGGTTGAGGTTGGCCTGGAGGAGGAGGCGGGGCGGCATTAATTAATGGCCGCGCCAGCCTCCTCCCGGCCGTCCGTCCCCGTAGCACCGTCCACCTCCATGGAGGACGATGCCACCGCCCTCGGCACCGGAGCCGGTACAGCCCGCCTCTTCCTCTCCTTCCGGGAGGGGGGGGGAGCACTTCTTGCTCCCCACATCAGGCTCATACTTTCGCATTCTTCACATACTTGTTGAACGGATCCTGGGTTTTTTCTGGTTTGGATCACGTAGTAATGTGGGACCACACTGAAGCAGTCAATTAAACCTGGTTTCGATCAATATTTTAGAGAATAATTCATGTTAGGTCTAGGTTAGGTCTGGGATTTGCTCTCATCAGGCTCATTCTTTCGCATATTTCTCATACTTGATGGCTAGATCCTGGGCTTTTTCTGGATTGCATCACGTAGTAATGAAGTACAACACTGAAACAGTCAATTAAACCTGGTTTCCATCAATATCTTAGAGGACAACGCAAGTTAGGTCTGGGATAGGTCTGGGATTTGCCCTCATCAGGCTCATACTTTCGCATTCTTCACATACTTGCTGAACGGATCATGGGTTTTTTCTGGTTTGGATAACGTAGTAATGTGGGACCACACTGAAACAATCAATTAAACCTGGTTTGGATCAATATTTTAGAGGATAACGCATGTTAGGTCTGGGATAGGTCTGGGATTTGCCCTGATCAGACTCATACTTTCGCAACACTTCACAAACTCGTTGAACAGATCCTGGGTTTTTTCTGGTTTGGATCACGTAGTAATGTGGAACCACACTGAAACAATCAATTAAGCCTGGTCTTGATAAATATTTTAGAGGATAACGCATGTTAGGTCTGGGTTAGGTCTGGGATCTGCTCTCATCAGGCTCATTCTTTCGCATATCTCTCATACTTGATGGCTGGATCCTGGGCTTTCTCTGGATTGCATCGCGTAGTAATGAAGTGCAACACTGAAACAGTCAATTAAACCTAGTTTCCATCAATATCTTAGAGGACAACGCAAGTTAGGTCTGGGATAGGTCTCGGATTTGACCTCATCAGACTCATACTTTCGCACACTTCACATACTCCTTGAACAGATCCTGGGTTATTTTCTGGGTTTGGATCACATAGTAATGTGGTACCACACTGAAACAGTCGATTAAACCAGGTTTCGACCAATATTTTAGAGGATAACGCATGTTAGGTCTAGGTTAGGCCTGGGATTTGACCTCATCAGACTCATACTTTCGCATTCTTCACATACTTGTTGAACGGAACCTGGGTTATTTTCTGGGTTTGGATCACATAGTAATGTGGTACCACACTGAAACAGTCAATTAAACCTGATTTCGATCAATATTTTAGAGAATAATTCATGTTAGGTCTAGGTTAGGTCTGGGATTTGCTCTCATCAGGCTCATTCTTTCGCATATTTCTCATACTTGATGGCTAGATCCTGGGCTTTTTCTGGATTGCATGACGTAGTAATGAAGTGCAACACTGAATCAGTCGATTAAACCTGGTTTCTATCAATATCTTAGAGGACAACGCAAGTTAGGTCTTGGATAGGTCTGGGATTTGCCCTCATCAGGCTCATACAAAAAACAGTCTATTAAACCTGGTTTCGCTCAATATTTTAGAGGATAACGCATGTTAGGTCTAGGTTAGGTCTGGGATTTGCTCTCATCAGGCTCATTCTTTCGCATATTTCTCATACTTGATGGCTAGATCCTGGGTTTTTTTCTGGTTTGGATCACGTAGTAATGTGGGACCACACTGAACCAGTCAATTAAACCTGATTTCGATCAATATTTTAGAGAATAATTCATGTTAGGTCTAGGTTAGGTCTGGGATTTGCCCTCATCAGGCTCATACTTTCGCGTTTTTCACATACTTGTTGAACAGATCCTGGGTTTTTTCTGGTTTGGATCACGAAGTAGTGTGGTACCACACTGAAACAGTCTATTAAACCTGGTTTCGCTCAATATTTTAGAGGATAACGCATGTTAGGTCTAGGTTAGGTCTGGGATTTGCTCTCATCAGGCTCATTCTTTCGCATATTTCTCATACATGTTGAACAGATCCTGGGTTTTTTCTGGTTTGGATCACGTAGTAATGTGGGACCACACTGAAACAATCAATTAAACCTGGTCTTGATAAATATTTTAGAGGATAACGCATGTTAGGTCTGGGTTAGGTCTAGGATTTGCCCTTATCAGGCTCATACTTTCGCATATTTCTCATACTTCATGGCTAGATCCTGGGCTGTTTCTGGTTTGTATCACGTAGTAGTGTGGCACCACACTGAAACAGTCCATTAAACCTGGTTTGGATCAATATTTTAGAGGATAACGCATGTTAGGTCTAGGTTAGGTCTGGGATTTTCACTCATCACACTCATACTTTCGCATTCTTCACATACTTGTTGAACGGATCCTGGGTTTTTTCTGGTTTGGATCACGTAGTAATGTGGTACCACACTGAAACAGTCGATTAAACCTGGTTTCGATCAAAATTTTAGAGGATAACGCAAGTTAGGTCTGGGATAGGTCTCGGATTTGACCTCATGAGACTCATACTTTCGCACACTTCACATACTCCTTGAACAGATCCTGGGTTATTTTCTGGGTTTGGATCACATAGTAATGTGGTACCACACTGAAACAGTCGATTAAACCAGGTTTCGATCAATATTTTAGAGGATAACGCATGTTAGGTCTAGGTTAGGCATGGGATTTGACCTCATCAGACTCATACTTTCGCATTCTTCACATACTTGTTGAACGGAACCTGGGTTTTTTCTGGTTTGGATCACGTAGTAGTGTGGTACCACACTGAAACAGTCCATTAAACCTGGTTTCGCTCAATATTTTAGAGGATAACGCATGTTAGGTCTAGGTTAGGTCTGGGATTTGCTCTCATCAGGATCATTCTCTCGCATATTTCTCATACTTGATGGCTAGATCCTGGGCTTTTTCTGGATTGCATCACGTAGTAATGTAGTACCACACTGAAACAGTCAATGAAACCTGGTTTCCATCACTATTTTAGAGGACAACGCAAGTTAGGTCTAGGTAAGGCCTGAGATTTTCACTGATCAGACTCATACTTTCGCATTCTTCACATACTTGTTGAACGGATCCTGGGTTTTCTCTGGTTTGGATCACGTAGTAATGTGGGACCACACTGAAACATTCAATTAAACCTGATTTCGATCAATATTTTAGAGAATAATTCATGTTAGGTCTAGGTTAGGTCTGGGATTTGCTCTCATCAGGCTCATTCTTTCGCATATTTCTTATACTTGATGGCTAGATCCTGGGCTTTTTCTGGATTGCATCACGTAGTAATGAAGTACAACCCTGAAACAGTCAATTAAACCTGGTTTCCATCAATACCTTAGAGGACAACGCAAGTTAGGTCTGGGATATGTCTGGGATTTGCCCTCATCAGGCTCATACTTTCCCATTTTTCACATACTTGTTGAACAGATCCTGGGTTTTTTCTGGTTTGGATCACGTAGTAGTGTGGTACCACACTGAAACAGCCCATTAAACCTGGTTTGGATCAATATTTTAGAGGATAACGCATGTTAGGTCTAGGTTAGGTCTGGGATTTTCACACATCAGACTCATACATTCGCATTCTTCACATACTTGTTGAACGGATCCTGGGTTTTTTCTGGTTTGGATCACGTAGTAATGTGGTACCACACTGAAACAGTCGAGTAAACCTGGTTTCGATCAATATTTTAGAGGATAACGCAAGTTAGGTCTGGGATAGGTCTGGGATTTGACCTCATCAGACTCATACTTTCGCATTCTTCACATACTTGTTGAACGGAGCCTGGGTTTTTTCTGGTTTGGATCACGTAGTAATGTGGGACCACACTGAAACAGTCAATAAAACCTGGTTTCGATCAATATTTTAGAGAATAATTCATGTTAGGTCTAGGTTAGGTCTGGGATTTGCTCTCATCAGGCTCATACTTTCGCATTCTTCACATACTTGTTGAACGGATCCTGGGTTTTTTCTGGTTTGGAACCCGTAGTATTGTGGGACCACACTGAAACAATAAACTAAACCTGGTCTTGATAAATATTTTAGAGGATAACGCATGTTAGGTCTGGGTTAGGTCTAGGATTTGCCCTCATCAGGCTCATACTTTCGCATATTTCTCATACTTCATGGCTAGATCCTGGGCTGTTTCTGGATTGTATCACGTAGTAATGTGTGACCACACTGAAACAATCAATTAAACCTGGTCTTGATAAATATTTTAGAGGATAACGCATGTTAGGTCTGGGTTAGGTCTAGGATTTGCCCTCATCAGGCTCATACTTTCGCATATTTCTCATACTTCATGGCTAGATCCTGGGCTGTTTCTGGTTTGTATCACGTAGTAGTGTGGCACCACACTGAAACAGTCCATTAAACCTGGTTTGGATCAATATTTTAGAGGATAACGCATGTTAGGTCTAGGTTAGCCCTGGGATTTTCACTCATCAGAATCATACTTTCGCATTCTTCACATACTTGTTGAACTGATCGAGGGTTTTTTCTGCTTTGGATCACGTAGTAAAGTGGTACCACACTAAAACAGTCAATTAAACCTGGTTTCGATCAATATTTTAGAGGATAACGCATGTTAGGTCTGGGTTAGGTCTAGGATTTGCCCTCATCAGGCTCATACTTTCGCATATTTCTCATACTTCATGGCTAGATCCTGGGCTGTTTCTGGATTGTATCACGTAGTAATGTGGGACCACACTGAAACAATCAATTAAACCTGGTCTTGATAAATATTTTAGAGAATAACGCATGTTAGGTCTGGGTTAGGTCTAGGATTTGCCCTCATCAGGCTCATACTTTCGCATATTTCTCATACTTCATAGCTAGATCCTGTGTTTTTTCTGGTTTGGATCACGTGGTAATTTGGTACCACACTGAAACAGTCGATTAAACCTGGTTTCGATCAATATTTTAGAGGATAACGCAAGTTAGGTCTGGGATAGGTCTGGGATTTGCCCTCATCAGGCTCATACTTTCGCGTTTTTCACATACTTGTTGAACAGATCCTGGGTTTTTTCTGGGTTGGATCACGAAGTAGTGTGGTACCACACTGAAACAGTCGATTAAACCTGGTTTCGATCAAAATTTTAGAGGATAACGCAAGTTGGGTCTGGGATAGGTCTGGGATTTACCCTCATCAGGCTCATACTTTCGCGTTTTTCACATACTTGTTGAACAGATCCTGGGTTTTTTCTGGTTTGGATCACGAAGTAGTGTGGTACCACACTGAAACAGTCTATTAAACCTGGTTTCGCTCAATATTTTAGAGGATAACGCATGTTAGGTCTAGGTTAGGTCTGGGATTTGCTCTCATCAGGCTCATTCTTTCGCATATTTCTCGTACATGTTGAACAGATCCTGGGTTTTTTCTGGTTTGGATCACGTAGTAATGTGTGACCACACTGAAACAATCAATTAAACCTGGTCTTGATAAATATTTTAGAGGATAACGCATGTTAGGTCTGGGTTAGGTCTAGGATTTGCCCTCGTCAGGCTCATACTTTCGCATATTTCTCATATTTCATGGCTAGATCCTGGGCTGTTTCTGGATTGTGTCACGTAGTAATGTGGGACCACACTGAAACAATCAATTAAACCTGGTCATGATAAATATTTTAGAGGATAATGCATGTTAGGTCTGGGATAGGTCTGGGATTTGCCCTCATCAGACTCATACTTTCGCACACTTCACATACTCGTTGAACAGATCCTGGGTTATTCTCTGGTTTGGATCACATAGTAATATGGTACCACACTGAAATAGACGATAAAACCAGCTTTCGATCAATATTTTTGAGGATCACGCATGTTTGGTCTAGGTTAGGCCGGGGTTTTTCACTCATCACACTCATACTTTCGCATTCTTCACATACTTGTTGAACAGATACAGAGTTTTTTCTGGTTCGGTTCACGTAGTAATGTGGTACCACACTGTAACATTCAATTAAACCTGGTCTTGATAAATATTTTAGAGGATAACGCATGTTAGGTCTGGGATAGGTCTGGGATTTTAACTCATCACACTCATACTTTCGCATTCTTCACATATTTGTTGAACGGATCCTGGGTTTTTTCTGGTTTGGATCACGTAGTAATGTGGTACCACACTGAAACAGTCGATTAAACCTGGTCTTGATAAATATTTTAGAGGATAACGCATGTTAGGTCTGGGTTAGGTCTAGGATTTGCCCTCGTCAGGCTCATACTTTCGCATATTTCTCATATTTCATGGCTAGATCCGGGCTGTTTCTGGATTGTGTCACGTAGTAATGTGGGACCACACTGAAACAATCAATTAAACCTGGTCTTGATAAATATTTTAGAGGATAATGCATGTTAGGTCTGGGATAGGTCTGGGATTTGCCCTCATCAGACTCATTCTTTCGCGCACTTCACATACTCGTTGAACAGATCCTGGGCTATTTCTGCATTGGATCACGTAGTAATGTGGTACCACACTGAAACACTCGATTAAACCAGGTTTCTATCAATATTTTTGAGGATAACGCAAGTTAGGTCTGGGATAGGTCTGGGATTTGCCCTCATCATACTCATACTTTCGCACACTTCACATACTCGTTGAACAGATCCTGGGTTATTTTCTGGTTTGGATCACATAGTAATGTGGTGCCTCACTGAAACAGTCGATTAAACCAGGTTTTGATCAATATTTTTGAGGATAACGCATGTTAGGTCTAGGTTAGGCCTCGGATTTTCACTCATCAGACTCATACTTTCGCATTCTTCACATACTTGTTGAACGGATCCTGGGTTTTTTCTGGTCTGGATCATGTAGTAATGTGGTACCACACTGAAACAGTCGATTAAACCTGGTTTCGATCAATATTTTTGAGGATAACGCATGTTTGGTCTGGGTTAGGTCTAGGATTTGCCCTCGTCAGGCTCATACTTTCGCATATTTCTCATACTTCATGGCTAGATCCGCGGCTATTTCTGGATTGGATCACGTCGTAATGTGGTACCACACTGAAACAGTCGATTAAACCAGGTTTCGATCAATATTTTTGAGGATAATGCAAGTTAGGTTTGGGATAGGTCTGGGATTTGCCCTCATCATACTCATACTTTCGCACACTTCACATACTCGTTGAACAGATCCTGGGTTATTTTCTGGTTTGGATCACATAGTAATGTGGTACCTCACTGAAACAGTCGATTAAACCAGGTTTTGATCAATATTTTTGAGGATAACGCATGTTAGGTCTATTTTAGGCCTCGGATTTTCACTCATCAGACTCATACTTTCGCATTCTTCACATACTTGTTGAACGGATCCTGGGTTTTTTCTGGTTTGGATCATGTAGTAATGTGGTACCACGCTGAAACATTCAACTAAACCTGGTCTTGATAAATATTTTAGAGGAAAACGCATGTTAGGTTTGGGTTAGGTCTAGGATTTTCACTCATCAGACTCATACATTCGCATTCTTCACATACTTGTTGAACGGATCCTGGGTTTTTTCTGGTTTGGATCACGTAGTAATGTGGTACCACACTGAATCAGTCGAGTAAACCTGGTTTCGATCAATATTTTAGAGGATAACGCAAGTTAGGTCTGGGATAGGTCTGGGATTTGACCTCATCAGACTCATACTTTCGCATATTTCTCATATTTCATGGCTAGATCCTGGGCTGTTTCTGGATTGTGTCACGTAGTAATGTGGGACCACACTGAAACAATCAATTAAACCTGGTCTTGATAAATATTTTAGAGGATAATGCATGTTAGGTCTGGTATAGGTCTGGGATTTGCCCTCATCAGACTCATACTTTCGCACACTTCACATACTCGTTGAACAGATCCTGGGCTATTTCTGGATTGGATCACGTAGTAATGTGGTACCACACTGAAACAGTCGATTAAACCAGGTTTCTATCAACATTTTTGAGGATAACGCAAGTTAGGTCTGGGATAGGTCTGGGATTTGCCCTCATCATACTCATACTTTCGCACACTTCACATACTCGTTGAACAGATCCTGGGTTATTTTCTGGTTTGTATCACATAGTAATGTGGAACCACACTGAAACAGTCGATTAAACCAGGTTTTGATCAATATTTTTGAGGATAACGCATGTTAGGTCTAGGTTAGGCCTCGGATTTTCACTCATCAGACTCATACTTTCGAATTCTTCACATACTTGTTGAACGGATCCTGGGTTTTTTCTGGTTCGGATCATGTAGTAATGTGGTACCACACTGAAACAGTCGATTAAACCTGGTTTCGATCAATATTTTTGAGGATAACGCATGTTTGGTCTGGGTTAGGTCTAGGATTTGCCCTCGTCAGGCTCATACTTTCGCATATTTCTCATACTTCATGGCTAGATCCTCGGCTATTTCAGGATTGGATCACGTAGTAATGTGGTACCACACTGAAACAGTCGATTAAACCAGGTTTCGATCAATATTTTTGAGGATAATGCAAGTTAGGTCTAGGTTAGGCCTGGGATTTTCACTCATCAGACTCATACTTTCGCATTCTTCACATACTTGTTGAACGGATCCTGGGTTTTTTCTGGTTTGGATCACGTAGTAATGTGGGACCACACTGAAACAGTCGATTAAACCTGGTTTCGATCAATATTTTTGGGGATAACGCATGTTTGGTCTGGGTTAGGTCTAGGATTTGCCCTCGTCAGGCTCATACTTTCGCATATTTCTCATACTTCATGGCTAGATCCTGGGCTGTTTCTGGATTGTATCACGTAGTAATGTGGGACCACACTGAAACAATCAATTAAACCTGATCTTGATAAATATTTTAGAGGATAATGCATGTTAGGTCTGGGATAGGTCTGGGATTTGCCCTCATCAGACTCATACTTTCGCACACTTCACATACTCGTTGAACAGATCCTGGGCTATTTCTGGATTGGATCACGTAGTAATGTGGTACCACACTGAAACAGTCGATTAAACCAGGTTTCTATCAATATTTTTGAGGATAACGCAAGTTAGGTCTGGGATAGGTCTGGGATTTGCCCTCATCATACTCATACTTTCGCACACTTCACATACTCGTTGAACAGATCCTGGGTTATTTTCTGGTTTGGATCACATAGTAATGTGGTACCTCACTGAAACAGTCGATTAAACCAGGTTTTGATCAATATTTTTGAGGATAACGCATGTTAGGTCTAGGCTAGGCCTCGGATTTTCACTCATCAGACTCATACTTTCGCATTCTTCACATACTTGTTGAACGGATCCTGGGTTTTTTCTGGTTCGGATTATGTAGTAATGTGGTACCACACTGAAACAGTCGATTAAACCTGGTTTCGATAAATATTTTTGAGGATAACGCATGTTTGGTCTGGGTTAGGTCTAGGATTTGCCCTCGTCAGGCTCATACTTTCGCATATTTCTCATACTTCATGGCTAGATCCTCGGCTATTTCTGAATTGGATCACGTAGTATTGTGGTACCACACTGAAACAGTCGATTAAACCAGGTTTCGATCAATATTTTTGAGGATAATGCAAGTTAGGTCTGGGATAGGACTGGGATTTGCCCCCATCAGGCTCATACTTTCGCATATTTCTCATACTTCATGGCTGGATCCAGGGCTATTTCTGGATTGGATCACGTAGAAATGTGGCACCACATTGAAACAGTCAATTAAACCTGGTTTTGATCAATATTTTAGAGAATAATTCATGTTAGGTCTAGGTTAGGCCTGGGATTTGCCCTCACCAGGGTCATACTTTCGCAGTTTTAACATACATGTTGACGTGATCGAGGGTTTTTTCTGCTTTGGATCACGTGGTAAAGTGGTACCACACTGAAACAGTCCATTAAACATTGTTTGGATCAATATTTTAGAGGGTAACGCATGTTAGGTCTAGGTTAGCCCTGGGATTTTCACTCATCAGACTCATACTTTCGCATTCTTCACATACTTGTTGAACAGATACAGGGTTTTTTCTGGTTTGGATCACATAGTAATGTGGTACAACACTGAAACAGACGATTAAACCAGGTTTCGATCAATATTGTTGAGGATAACGCATGTTAGGTCTAGGTTAGGCCGGGGTTTTTCACTCATCACACTCATACTTTTGCATTCTTCACATACTTGTTGAACGGATCTTGGGTTTTTAATGGTTTGGATCACGTAGTAATGAAGTGCAACATTGAAACAGTCAATTAAACCAGTTTTCGATCAATATATTTGAGGATAACGCATGTTAGGTCTAGGTTAGGCCGGGGTTTTTCACTCATCACACTCATACTTTCGCATTCTTCACATACTTGTTGAACGGATACAGGGTTTTTTCTGGTTTGGTTCAGGCAGTAATGTGGTACCACACTGAAACATTCAATTAAACCTGGTGTTGATAAATATTTTGGAGGATAACGCATGTTAGGTCTGGGATAGGTCTGGGATTTTCACTCATCAGACTCATACTTTCGCATTCTTCACATATTTGTTGAACGGATCCTGGGTTTCTTCTGGTTTGGATCACGTAGTAATGTGGGACCACACTGAAACAATCAATTAAACCTGGTCTTGATAAATATTTTAGAGGATAACGCATGTTAGGTCTGGGTTAGGTCTAGGATTTGCCCTCGTCAGGCTCATACTTTCGCATATTTCTCATATTTCATGGCTAGATCCTGGGCTATTTCTGGTTTGGATCACGTAGTAATGTGGGACCACACTGAAACAATCAATTAAACCTGGTCTTGATAAATATTTTAGAGGATAACGCATGTTAGGTCTGGGATAGGTCTGGGATTTGCCCTCATCATACTCATACTTTCGCACACTTCACATACTCGTTGAACAGATCCTGGGTTATTTTCTGGTTTGTATTACATAGTAATGTGGTACCACACTGAAACAGTCGATTAAACAAGGTTTTGATCAATATTTTTGAGGATAACGCATGTTAGGTCTAGGTTAGGCCTGGGATTTTCACTCATCAGACTCATACTTTCGCATTCTTCACATACTTGTTGAACGGATCCTGGGTTTTTTCTGGTTTGGATCACGTAGTAATGTGGGACCACACTGAAACAGTCGATTAAACCTGGTTTCGATCAATATTTTTGGGGATAACGCATGTTTGGTCTGGGTTAGGTCTAGGATTTGCCCTCGTCAGGCTCATACTTTCGCATATTTCTCATACTTCATGGCTAGATCCTGGGCTGTTTCTGGATTGTATCACGTAGTAATGTGGGACCACACTGAAACAATCAATTAAACCTGATCTTGATAAATATTTTAGAGGATAATGCATGTTAGGTCTGGGATAGGTCTGGGATTTGCCCTCATCAGACTCATACTTTCGCACACTTCACATACTCGTTGAACAGATCCTGGGCTATTTCTGGATTGGATCACGTAGTAATGTGGTACCACACTGAAACAGTCGATTAAACCAGGTTTCTATCAATATTTTTGAGGATAACGCAAGTTAGGTCTGGGATAGGTCTGGGATTTGCCCTCATCATACTCATACTTTCGCACACTTCACATACTCGTTGAACAGATCCTGGGTTATTTTCTGGTTTGGATCACATAGTAATGTGGTACCTCACTGAAACAGTCGATTAAACCAGGTTTTGATCAATATTTTTGAGGATAACGCATGTTAGGTCTAGGCTAGGCCTCGGATTTTCACTCATCAGACTCATACTTTCGCATTCTTCACATACTTGTTGAACGGATCCTGGGTTTTTTCTGGTTCGGATTATGTAGTAATGTGGTACCACACTGAAACAGTCGATTAAACCTGGTTTCGATAAATATTTTTGAGGATAACGCATGTTTGGTCTGGGTTAGGTCTAGGATTTGCCCTCGTCAGGCTCATACTTTCGCATATTTCTCATACTTCATGGCTAGATCCTCGGCTATTTCTGAATTGGATCACGTAGTATTGTGGTACCACACTGAAACAGTCGATTAAACCAGGTTTCGATCAATATTTTTGAGGATAATGCAAGTTAGGTCTGGGATAGGACTGGGATTTGCCCCCATCAGGCTCATACTTTCGCATATTTCTCATACTTCATGGCTGGATCCAGGGCTATTTCTGGATTGGATCACGTAGAAATGTGGCACCACATTGAAACAGTCAATTAAACCTGGTTTTGATCAATATTTTAGAGAATAATTCATGTTAGGTCTAGGTTAGGCCTGGGATTTGCCCTCACCAGGGTCATACTTTCGCAGTTTTAACATACATGTTGACGTGATCGAGGGTTTTTTCTGCTTTGGATCACGTGGTAAAGTGGTACCACACTGAAACAGTCCATTAAACATTGTTTGGATCAATATTTTAGAGGGTAACGCATGTTAGGTCTAGGTTAGCCCTGGGATTTTCACTCATCAGACTCATACTTTCGCATTCTTCACATACTTGTTGAACAGATACAGGGTTTTTTCTGGTTTGGATCACATAGTAATGTGGTACAACACTGAAACAGACGATTAAACCAGGTTTCGATCAATATTGTTGAGGATAACGCATGTTAGGTCTAGGTTAGGCCGGGGTTTTTCACTCATCACACTCATACTTTTGCATTCTTCACATACTTGTTGAACGGATCTTGGGTTTTTAATGGTTTGGATCACGTAGTAATGAAGTGCAACATTGAAACAGTCAATTAAACCAGTTTTCGATCAATATATTTGAGGATAACGCATGTTAGGTCTAGGTTAGGCCGGGGTTTTTCACTCATCACACTCATACTTTCGCATTCTTCACATACTTGTTGAACGGATACAGGGTTTTTTCTGGTTTGGTTCAGGCAGTAATGTGGTACCACACTGAAACATTCAATTAAACCTGGTGTTGATAAATATTTTGGAGGATAACGCATGTTAGGTCTGGGATAGGTCTGGGATTTTCACTCATCAGACTCATACTTTCGCATTCTTCACATATTTGTTGAACGGATCCTGGGTTTCTTCTGGTTTGGATCACGTAGTAATGTGGGACCACACTGAAACAATCAATTAAACCTGGTCTTGATAAATATTTTAGAGGATAACGCATGTTAGGTCTGGGTTAGGTCTAGGATTTGCCCTCGTCAGGCTCATACTTTCGCATATTTCTCATATTTCATGGCTAGATCCTGGGCTATTTCTGGTTTGGATCACGTAGTAATGTGGGACCACACTGAAACAATCAATTAAACCTGGTCTTGATAAATATTTTAGAGGATAACGCATGTTAGGTCTGAGATAGGTCTGGGATTTGCCCTCATCATACTCATACTTTCGCACACTTCACATACTCGTTGAACAGATCCTGGGTTATTTTCTGGTTTGTATTACATAGTAATGTGGTACCACACTGAAACAGTCGATTAAACAAGGTTTTGATCAATATTTTTGAGGATAACGCATGTTAGGTCTAGGTTAGGCCTGGGATTTTCACTCATCAGACTCATACTTTCGCATTCTTCACATACTTGTTGAACGGATCCTGGGTTTTTTCTGGTTTGGATCACGTAGTAATGTGGGACCACACTGAAACAGTCGATTAAACCTGGTTTCGATCAATATTTTTGAGGATAACGCATGTTTGGTCTGGGTTAGGTCTAGGATTTGCCCTCGTCAGGCTCATACTTTCGCATATTTCTCATACTTCATGGCTAGATCCAGGGCTGTTTCTGGATTGTATCACGTAGTAATGTGGGACCACACTGAAACAATCAATTAAACCTGATCTTGATAAATATTTTAGAGGATAGTGCATGTTAGGTCTCGGATAGGTCTGGGATTTGCCCTCATCAGACTCATACTTTCGCACACTTCACATACTCGTTGAGCAGATCCTGGGTTATTTTCTGGTTTGGATCACATAGTAATGTGGTAACACACTGAAGCAGACGATTAAACCAGGTTTCGATCAATATATTTGAGGATAACGCATGTTTGGTCTAGGTTAGGCCGGGGGTTCTCACTCATCACACTCATACTTTCGCATTCTTCACATACTTGTTGAACGGATCCTGGGTTTTTACTGGTTTGGATCACGTAGTAATGAAGTGCAACACTGAAACAGTCAATTAAACCTGGTTTCCATCAATATTTTAGAGGACAACGCATGTTAGGTCTAGGTTAGGCCTGGGATTTGCCCACATCAGGATCATACTTTCGCAGTTTTAACATACATGTTGACCTCATCGAGGGTTTTTCTGCTTTGGATCACGCAGCAAAGTGGTACCACACTGGAACAGTCCATTAAACCTGGTTTGGATCAATATTTTAGAGGATAACGCTTGTTAGGTCTAGGTTAGCCCTGGGATTTTCACTCATCAGACTCATACTTTCGCATTCTTCACAAACTTGTTGAACAGATACAGGGTTTTTTCTGGTTTGGATCACGCAGTAATGTGGTACCACACTGAAACATTCAATTAAACCTGGTCTTGATAAATATTTTAGAGGATAACTCATGTTAGGTTTGGGTTAGGTCTTGGATTTGCCCTCATCAGGCTCATACTTTCGCATATTTCTCATACTCCATGGCTAGACCCTGGGCTGTTTCTGGATTGTATCACGTAGTAATGTGGTACCACGCTGAAACAGTCAATTAAACCTGATTTCGATCAATATTTTAGAGGATAACGCAAGTTAGGTCTGGGATAGGTCTGGGATTCGCCCTCATCAGACTCAAACTTTCGCATATTTCTCATACTTGATGGCTAGGTCCTGGGTTTTTTCCGGTTTGGGTCACGTAGTAATGTGGTACCACGCTGAAACAGTCAATTAAACCTGATTTCGATCAATATTTTAGAGGATAACGCAAGTTAGGTCTGGGATAGGTCTGGGATTTGCCCTCATCATACTCATACTTTCGCACACTTCACATACTCGTTGAACAGATCCTGGGTTATTTTCTGGTTTGGATCACGTAGTAAAGTGGTACCACAACCAAAACAGTCACTTAAACCTGGTTTCGATCACTATTTTAGAGGATAACGCAAGTTAGGTCTGGGATAGGTCTGGGATTAGCCCTCATCCGACTCATACTTTCGCACACTTCACATACACGTTGACAAGATCCTGGGTTTTTTTCTGGTTTGGATCACGTAGTAATGTGGTACCACACTGAAACAGTCGATTAAACCTGGTTTCGATTAATATTTCTGAGGATAACGCATGTTAGGCCTGCGATAGGTCTGGGATTTGCCCCCATCAGGCTCATACTTTTGCAGTTTTAACATGCATGTTGACCTGATCAAGGGTTTTTTCTGCTTTGGATCACGTAGTAAAGTGGTACCACACTAAAACAGTCAATTAAACCTGGTTTCGATCAATATTTTAGAGGACAACGCATGTTAGGTCTAGGTTAGGCCAGGGATTTGCCCACATCAGGCTCATACTTTCGCATATTTCTCATACTTGTTGAACAGATCCTGGGCTGTTTCTGGATTGTATCACGTAGTAATGTGGTACCACGCTGAAACAGTCAATTAAACCTGGTTTCGTTCAATATTTTACAGGATAACGCAAGTTAAGTCTGGGATAGGTCTGGGATTTGCCCTCATCAGGCTCATACTTTCGCGTTTTTCACATACTTGTTGAACGGATCCTGGGTTTTTTCCGGCTTGGGTCACGTAGTAGTGTGGTGCCACACTGAAACAGTCGATTAAACCTGGTTTCGATCAATAGTTTTGAGGATAACGCATGTTAGGTCTAGGTTAGGCAGGGGATTTTCACTCATCAGACTCATACTTTCGCCTTCTTCACATACTTGTTGAACGGATTCTGGGTTTTTTCTGGTTTGGATCACGTAGTAATGTGGGGCCACACTGAAACAGTCGATTAAACCAGGTTTTGATCAATATTTTTGAGGATAACGCATGTTAGGTCTAGGCTAGGCCTCGGATTTTCACTCATCAGACTCATACTTTCGCCTTCTTCACATACTTGTTGAACGGATTCTGGTTTTTTTCTGGTTTGGATCACGTAGTAATGTGGGGCCACACTGAAACAATCAATTAAACCTGGTCATGATAAATATTTTAGAGGATAACGCATATTAGGTCTGGGTTAGGTCTAGGATTTGCCCTCGTCAGACTCATACATTCGCATATTTCTCATACTTCATGGCTAGATCCTGGGCTATTTCTGGATTCGATCACGTAGTAATGTGGTACCACACTGAAACAGTCAATTAAACCTTGTTTCGATCAATATTTTAGAGGATAACGCAAGTTAGGTCTGGGATAGGTCTGGGATTTGCCCTCATCAGGCTCATACTTTCGCGTTTTTCACATGCTTGTTGATCAGATCCTGGGTTTTTTCTGGTTTGGGTCACGTACTAATGTGGTACCACACTGAAACAGTCGTTTAAACCAGGTTTCGATCAATATTTTTGAGGATAACGCATGTTAAGTCTAGGTTAGGCCTGGGATTTTCACTCATCAGACACATACTTTCGCATTCTTCACATACTTGTTGGACGGATCCTGGGTTTTCTCTGATTTGGATCACGTAGTAATGTGGGACCACACTGAAACAGTCAATTAAACCTGGTTTCGATCAATGTTTTGGAGAATATTTCATGTTAGGTCTAGGTTAGGTCTGGGATTTGCTCTCATCAGGCTCATTCTTTCGCATATTTCTCATACTTGATGGCTAGATCCTGGGCTTTTTCTGGATTGCATCACGTAGTAATGAAGTACAACACTGAGACAGACAATTAAACCTGGTTTCCATCAATATTTTAGAGGATAACGCAAGTTAGGTCTGGGTTAGGTCTAGGATTTGCCCTCGTCAGGCTCATACTTTCGCATATTTCTCATACTTCATGGCTAGATCCAGGGCTGTTTCTGGATTGTATCACGTAGTAATGTGGGACCACACTGAAACAATCAATTAAACCTGATCTTGATAAATATTTTAGAGGATAATGCATGTTAGGTCTCGGATAGGTCTGGGATTTGCCCTCATCAGACTCATACTTTCGCACACTTCACATACTCGTTGAGCAGATCCTGGGTTATTTTCTGGTTTGGATCACATAGTAATGTGGTAACACACTGAAGCAGACGATTAAACCAGGTTTCGATCAATATATTTGAGGATAACGCATGTTTGGTCTAGGTTAGGCCGGGGGTTTTCACTCATCACACTCATACTTTCGCATTCTTCACATACTTGTTGAACGGATCCTGGGTTTTTACTGGTTTGGATCACGTAGTAATGAAGTGCAACACTGAAACAGTCAATTAAACCTGGTTTCCATCAATATTTTAGAGGACAACGCATGTTAGGTCTAGGTTAGGCCTGGGATTTGCCCACATCAGGATCATACTTTCGCAGTTTTAACATACATGTTGACCTCATCGAGGGTTTTTCTGCTTTGGATCACGCAGTAAAGTGGTACCACACTGGAACAGTCCATTAAACCTGGTTTGGATCAATATTTTAGAGGATAACGCTTGTTAGGTCTAGGTTAGCCCTGGGATTTTCACTCATCAGACTCATACTTTCGCATTCTTCACAAACTTGTTGAACAGATACAGGGTTTTTTCTGGTTTGGATCACGTAGTAATGTGGTACCACACTGAAACATTCAATTAAACCTGGTCTTGATAAATATTTTAGAGGATAACTCATGTTAGGTTTGGGTTAGGTCTTGGATTTGCCCTCATCAGGCTCATACTTTCGCATATTTCTCATACTCCATGGCTAGACCCTGGGCTGTTTCTGGATTGTATCACGTAGTAATGTGGTACCACGCTGAAACAGTCAATTAAACCTGATTTCGATCAATATTTTAGAGGATAACGCAAGTTAGGTCTGGGATAGGTCTGGGATTCGCCCTCATCAGGCTCAAACTTTCGCATATTTCTCATACTTGATGGCTAGGTCCTGGGTTTTTTCCGGTTTGGGTCACGTAGTAATGTGGTACCACGCTGAAACAGTCAATTAAACCTGATTTCGATCAATATTTTAGAGGATAACGCAAGTTAGGTCTGGGATAGGTCTGGGATTTGCCCTCATCATACTCATACTTTCGCACACTTCACATACTCGTTGAACAGATCCTGGGTTATTTTCTGGTTTGGATCACGTAGTAAAGTGGTACCACAACCAAAACAGTCACTTAAACCTGGTTTCGATCACTATTTTAGAGGATAACGCAAGTTTGGTCTGGGATAGGTCTGGGATTAGCCCTCATCCGACTCATACTTTCGCACACTTCACATACACGTTGACAAGATCCTGGGTTTTTTTCTGGTTTGGATCACGTAGTAATGTGGTACCACACTGAAACAGTCGATTAAACCTGGTTTCGATTAATATTTCTGAGGATAACGCATGTTAGGCCTGCGATAGGTCTGGGATTTGCCCCCATCAGGCTCATACTTTTGCAGTTTTAACATGCATGTTGACCTGATCGAGGGTTTTTTCTGCTTTGGATCACGTAGTAAAGTGGTACCACACTAAAACAGTCAATTAAACCTGGTTTCGATCAATATTTTAGAGGACAACGCATGTTAGGTCTAGGTTAGGCCAGGGATTTGCCCACATCAGGCTCATACTTTCGCATATTTCTCATACTTGTTGAACAGATCCTGGGCTGTTTCTGGATTGTATCACGTAGTAATGTGGTACCACGCTGAAACAGTCAATTAAACCTGGTTTCGTTCAATATTTTACAGGATAACGCAAGTTAAGTCTGGGATAGGTCTGGGATTTGCCCTCATCAGGCTCATACTTTCGCGTTTTTCACATACTTGTTGAACGGATCCTGGGTTTTTTCCGGCTTGGGTCACGTAGTAGTGTGGTACCACACTGAAACAGTCGATTAAACCTGGTTTCGATCAATAGTTTTGAGGATAACGCATGTTAGGTCTAGGTTAGGCAGGGGATTTTCACTCATCAGACTCATACTTTCGCCTTCTTCACATACTTGTTGAACGGATTCTGGGTTTTTTCTGGTTTGGATCACGTAGTAATGTGGGGCCACACTGAAACAGTCGATTAAACCAGGTTTTGATCAATATTTTTGAGGATAACGCATGTTAGGTCTAGGCTAGGCCTCGGATTTTCACTCATCAGACTCATACTTTCGCCTTCTTCACATACTTGTTGAACGGATTCTGGGTTTTTTCTGGTTTGGATCACGTAGTAATGTGGGGCCACACTGAAACAATCAATTAAACCTGGTCATGATAAATATTTTAGAGAATAACGCATGTTAGGTCTGGGTTAGGTCTAGGATTTGCCCTCGTCAGACTCATACATTCGCATATTTCTCATACTTCATGGCTAGATCCTGGGCTATTTCTGGATTCGATCACGTAGTAATGTGGTACCACACTGAAACAGTCAATTAAACCTTGTTTCGATCAATATTTTAGAGGATAACGCAAGTTAGGTCTGGGATAGGTCTGGGATTTGCCCTCATCAGGCTCATACTTTCGCGTTTTTCACATGCTTGTTGATCAGATCCTGGGTTTTTTCTGGTTTGGGTCACGTACTAATGTGGTACCACACTGAAACAGTCGTTTAAACCAGGTTTCGATCAATATTTTTGAGGATAACGCATGTTAAGTCTAGGTTAGGCCTGGGATTTTCACTCATCAGACACATACTTTCGCATTCTTCACATACTTGTTGAACGGATCCTGGGTTTTCTCTGATTTGGATCACGTAGTAATGTGGGACCACACTGAAACAGTCAATTAAACCTGGTTTCGCTCAATATTTTAGAAGATAACGCATGTTAGGTCTAGGTTAGGCCTGGGATTTGCCCTCATCAGGGTCATACTTTCGCAGTTTTAACATGCATGTTGACCTGATCGAGGGTTTTTTCTGCTTTGGATCACGTAGTAAAGTGGTACCACAACTAAAACAGTCAATTAAACCTGGTTTCGATCACTATTTTAGAGGATAACGCAAGTTAGGTCTGGGATAGGTCTGGGATTAGCCCTCATCAGACTCATACTTTCGCACACTTCACATACTCGTTGACAAGATCCCGGGATTTTTTCTGGTTTGGATCACGTAGTAATGTGGTACCACACTGAAACAGTCGATTAAACCTGGTTTCGATTAATATTTCTGAGGATAACGCATGTTAGGCCTGCGATATGTCTGGGATTTGCCCCCATCAGGCTCATACTTTTGCAGTTTTAACATGCATGTTGACCTGATCGAGGGTTTTTTCTGCTTTGGATCACGTAGTAAAGTGGTACCACACTAGAACAGTCAATTAAACCTGGTTTCGATCAATATTTTAGAGGACAACGCATGTTAGGTCTAGGTTAGGCCAGGGATTTGCCCACATCAGGCTCATACTTTCGCATATTTCTCATACTTCATGGCTAGATCCTGGGCTGTTTCTGGATTGTATCACGTAGTAATGTGGTACCACGCTGAAACACTCAATTAAACCCGGTTTCGTTCAATATTTTAGAGGATAACGCAAGTTAGGTCTGGGATAGGTCTGGGATTTGCCCTCATCAGGCTCATACTTTCGCGTTTTTCACATACTTGTTGAACGGATCCTGGGTTTTTTCCGGCTTGGGTCACGTAGTAGTGTGGTACCTCACTGAAACAGTCGATTAAACCTGGTTTCGATCAATAGTTTTGAGGATAACGCATGTTAGGTCTAGGTTAGGCCGGGGATTTTCACTCATCAGACTCATACTTTCGCCTTCTTCACATACTTGTTGAACGGACTCTGGGTTTTTTCTGGTTTGGATCACGTAGTAATGTGGGACCACACTGAAACAATCAATTAAACCAGGTCATGATAAATATTTTAGAGGATAACGCATGTTAGGTCTGGGTTAGGTCTAGGATTTTCCTCGTCAGACTCATACATTCGCATATTTCTTATACTTCATGGCTAGATCCTGGGCTATTTCTGGATTCGATCACGTAGTAATGTGGTACCACACTGAAACAGTCAATTAAACCTTGTTTCGATCAATATTTTAGAGGATAACGCAAGTTAGGTCTGGGATAGGTCTGGGATTTGCCCTCATCAGGCTCATACTTTCGCGTTTTTCACATGCTTGTTGATCAGATCCTGGGTTTTTTCTGATTTGGATCACGTAGTAATGTGGGACCACACTGAAACAGTCAATTAAACCTGGTTTCGATCAATGTTTTGGAGAATATTTCATGTTAGGTCTAGGTTAGGTCTGGGATTTGCTCTCATCAGGCTCATTCTTTCGCATATTTCTCATACTTGATGGCTAGATCCTGGGCTTTTTCTGGATTGCATCACGTAGTAATGAAGTACAACACTGAAACAGACAATTAAACCTGGTTTCCATCAATATTTTAGAGGATAACGCAAGTTAGGTCTGGGGTAGGTCTGGGATACGCCCTCATCAGGCTCATACTTTCGCGTTTTTCACATACTTGTTGAACAGATCCTGGGTTTTTTCTGGTTTGGGTCACGTAGTAATGTGGGACCACACTGAAACAATCAATTAAACCTGGTCATGATAAATATTTTAGAGGATAACGCATGTTAGGTCTGGGTTAGGTCTAGGATTTGCCCTCGACACGCTCATACTTTCGCATATTTCTCATACTTAATGGCTAGATCCTGGGCTATTTCTGGATTTGATCACGTAGTAATGTGGGACCACACTGAAACAATCAATTAAACCTGGTCTTGATAAATATTTTAGAGGACAACGCATGTTAGGTCAGGGTTAGGTCTAGGATTTGCCCTCATCAGGCTCATACTTTCGCATATTTCTCATACTTCATGGCTAGATCCTGGGCTATTTCTGGATTGGATCACGTAGTAATGTGGTACCACACTGAAACAGTCAATTAAACCTGGTTTCGCTCAATATTTTAGAAGATAACGCATGTTAGGTCTAGGTTAGGCCTGGGATTTGCCCTCATCAGGGTCATACTTTCGCAGTTTTAACATGCATGTTGACCTGATCGAGGGTTTTTTCTGCTTTGGATCACGTAGTAAAGTGGTACCACAACTAAAACAGTCAATTAAACCTGGTTTCGATCACTATTTTAGAGGATAACGCAAGTTAGGTCTGGGATAGGTCTGGGATTAGCCCTCATCAGACTCATACTTTCGCACACTTCACATACTCGTTGACAAGATCCCGGGATTTTTTCTGGTTTGGATCACGTAGTAATGCGGTACCACACTGAAACAGTCGATTAAGCCTGGATTCGATTAATATTTTTGAGGATAACGCATGTTAGGTCTGGGATAGGTCTGGCATTTGCCCTCATCAGGCTGATACTTTCGCAGTTTTAACATGCATGTTGACCTGATCGAGGGTTTTTTCTGCTTTGGATCACGTAGTAAAGTGGTACCACACTAAAACAGTCAATTAAACCTGGTTTCGATCAATATTTTAGAGGATAATGAAAGTTATGTCTAGTTTAGCTCTGGGATTTGCCCTCATCAGACTCATACTTTCGCATTCTTCACATACTTGTTGAACGGATCCTGGGTTTTTACTGGTTTGGATCATGTAGTAATGTGGTACCACACTGAAACAGTCAATTGAACCTGGTTTCGATCAATATTTTAGAGAATAATTCACGTTAGGTCAAGGTTAGGTCTGGGATTTGCCCTCATCAGGCTCATACTTTCGCGTTTTTCACATACTTGTTGAACAGATCCTGGGTTTTTTCCGGCTTGGGTCACGTAGTAGTGTGGTGCCACACTGAAACAGTCGATTAAACCTGGTTTCGATCAATAGTTTTGAGGATAACGCATGTTAGGTCTAGGTTAGGCCGGGGATTTTCACTCATCAGACTCATACTTTCGCATTCTTCACATACTTGTTGAACGGATCCTGGGTTTTTTCTGGTTTGGTTCACGTAGTAATGTGGTACCACACTGAAACATTCAATTAAACCTGGTCTTGATAAATATTTTAGAGGATAACGCATGTTAGGTCTGGGTTAGGTCTAGGATTTGCCCTCATCAGGCTCATACTTTCGCATATTTCTCATACTTCATGGCAAGATCCTGGGCTTTTTCTGGATTGCATCACGTAGTAATGAAGTACAACACTGAAACAGTCAATTAAACCTGGTTTCCATCAATATCTTAGAGGACAACGCAAGTTAGGTCTGGGATAGATCTGGGATTTGCCCTCATCAGACTCATACTTTCGCACACTTCATATACTTGTTGAACAGATCCTGGGTTATTTTCTGGTTTGGATCACATAGTTATGTGGTACCACACTGAAACAGTCGATTAAACCAGGTTTCGATCAATATTTTTGAGGATAACGCATGTTAGGCCTAGGTTAGGCCTGGGATTTGCCCTCATCAGGATCATACTTTCGCAGTTTTAACATGCATGTTGACCTGTTCGAGTGTTTTTTCTGCTTTGGATCACGTAGTAAAGTGGTACCACAACTAAAACAGTCACTTAAACCTGGTTTCGATCACTATTTTAGAGGATAACGCAAGTTAGGTCTGGGATAGGTCTGGGATTAGCCCTCATCAGACTCATACTTTCGCACACTTCACATACTCGTTGACAAGATCCTGGGTTTTTTTCTAGTTTGGATCACGTAGTAATGTGGTACCACACTGAAACAGTCGATTAAACCTGGTTTCGATTAATATTTCTGAGGATAACGCATGTTAGGTCTGAGATAGGTCTGGGATTTGCCGCCATCAGGCTCATACTTTTGCAGTTTTAACATGCATGTTGACCTGATCGAGGGTTTCTTCTGCTTTGGATCACGTAGTAAAGTGGTACCACACTAAAACAGTCAATTAAACCTGGTTTCGATCAATATTTTAGAGGACAACGCATGTTAGGTCTAGGTTAGGCCTGGGATTTGCCCACATCAGGCTCATACTTTCGCATATTTCTCATACTTGATGGCTAGATCCTGGGCGGTTTCTGGATTGTATCACGTAGTAATGTGGTACCACGCTGAAACAGTCAATTAAACCTGGTTTCGTTCAATATTTTAGAGGATAACGCAAGTTAGGTCTGGGATCCCCTCAGGGGCTGCCAGCCTTTCAGCTGCAGTACGGGCTTAACGAACCCGGGGTACCCGAGTCATACACACACCGTAAGCCTCCTGTTGGTCGTCACAACGACCCATTCGCAATTCCCTATTGGTTTTGTGAATGGTACGTGACGGCAGGAGGAACGGGGGTCTTGGCTTAACCGCCTGGGCCACGAGTATGGCGACTCTATAAAATCGCCCTCCAATCCTAAGCTATGGTGCGCGGCGATGGGATGCATGGTTGGGGGAGAAGGCCCAATCCCAAGCGACCACCTCCGGGGAACGTGCCGAACCCCCGGAGTATTAGGCTTACCCGGGTAAGGCGGCTCTGCCCGGGTGGACCTTTATTTCCGTCCATCTCGTGGGATTTTTATGGACACAGAAAATAAAATGGGGATGGGTTGGGTTTTGTCGGTTGGGGAGGACGGAGACGGGGTTGGGGTTAGGGTGGCGGCGCTCGCGCCACACTCAGCGCCAGGTCCAGCTTCGTGGAGGGTGGAGGAGGACGACGAGACGGCGTCGGTCTCGTCCTTCTCCTCCAGCACGAGCCACATAGGCTCTAAGAGGAAGAGGACGGGGCAGGCCGTCGTCGAGGTGGGCGGGGCGATGAGCCCGTCGGTGAGGCTGAGTTGCCTCAGGGACGAGGTGACCGAGGAGATATCGGAGAGGATCTCCTCGTCCCTGAGGCGGGTGGAGAAAGTCGCCGCTGCCTGCGCCTTTAAGGGGCAGAAAAGCGGTGGCGCGGAGGCCCTGAAGGCCGCGGCGGAGGAAATGAGGGAGGCGGCGCGGGAGCTCAGAGGGCGGAACGCCCGTCTGCAGCTCCTGTTGGAGGAGGAGCGACAGGGAGGAGGAGGGCAGAGGCGCTGTGGAACAGCGCGGCCCTCCCTCCCATCCTCCCTCCTCCTCCACCGCCGCGTCCCTCGGCGGAGGTAAATAAGCGGAGTGCGGCGGCAGTGGTGCGGGGCACCGCGGGCCCCTCCACCCGCACTCCGCCCGTGAAGAAGTCCCCGTCCTCCTCAGAAGACGATCTTCTGAGGAGGATTGGGGACATGATTGATGGCAAGCTGGCCGCCTTCCGGGAGGAGCTCCTCGCCGGAAGAGCGGTCAGCAGGAAGGCGGTGCCTCCCCGACCTGTTCCGGTACAGTTGGGGAAGGCAAAGAAGGGCGGAGTGAAGGCTCCGCCCAGCGTTGCGGCACCAGGGCCCCGGGTCGCGACCCCCAAGGGGGGTGGTGTACCCGTGGTCGCGGAGGTCGCGTCCTCCACAGCACCCTCCCAAGGGGGGGTGGCGTGGAGTGAGGTGGTGGGGCGGAAGGCGAAGCGGGCGGCGAGGAAGGCCTCGCAACCGCAACCTCCGCCTCCGCCGCCGGCGGCCAAGGTAAAGGCCGCGAAGGTCGGAAAGGCACGACCAGGTCGTCCCCCAAAAACGGCAGCGGTGACGCTGACCGTTGCGCAGGGGGGCGACCTGACCCTCGCGGAGGCGATGCGGCTCGCCAGGGAGAATATCTCCCTGGAAGAGCTGGGCATCGCCTCCGTGAGGGCGAAGAGGGCCGTGACCGGGGGTCTCTTGCTGGAGATCCCCGGTGCAGAAGGCGGCGCGAAGGCGGATCGTCTCGCCCAGAGGCTCCGGGAGCAGCTGGGCGAGCGAGGTGTCCGGGTCGCCCGGCCCACGAAGCGCACGGAGATGCGCGTTTGTGGGCTGGACGACTCGGTCAGCGCACAGGATGTGTCCCGTGCCCTTGCGAGGGCGGGGGACTGTCCTGTGGAGGACCTGCGGATCGGAGAGATCCGCAGGTCGCCCTCCGGCCTCGGGTCGGTGCGGGCCCGGTGCCCCCTCTCCGCCGCCCGTAAGGTGGCGGAATCCGGGAGGGTGTTGGTGGGGTGGGTTTCGGCGCGAGTGGAAATCCTCGCGCCGCGCCCGCTCCAGTGTCACCGCTGCCTCGAATTGGGGCACGTGAGGCAGTGGTGCACCTCGCCGGTGGACCGCAGCGGTCAGTGTTACCGCTGCGGTGCCAAAGAGCACCGTGCGAGCCAGTGCTCGGCGGCCCCCCACTGCCCGCTGTGTGCGGACATGGGGAGGCCAGCCGATCACAGGGTGGGGAGCAAGAAGTGCTCCCCCCCCTCCCGGAAGGAGAGGAAGAGGCGGGCTGCACCGGCTCCGGTGCCGAGGGCGGTGGCATCGTCCTCCATGGAGGTGGACGGTGCTACGAGGACGGACGGCCGGGAGGAGGCTGGCGCGGCCATTAATTAATGCCGCCCCGCCTCCTCCTCCAGGCCAACCTCAACCACTGCCGCGCGGCACAGGACTTGATGTCCCAAGTCCTCGCGGAGTGGGGGGTTGGCCTGGCGGTCGCCGCCGAGCCGTACCGCGTCCCTGATCACCCTCATTGGGTGGGCGACGCGGACGGCTTGGTGGCGACGGTATGGGGAGGGGGCGACGGGTCCCCACCGTTCTCCTTGTTGGAGCGCGGTCGGGGATTCGTCGCCGTGGACTGGGGGGGAGTCGCTGTGGTGGGGTGCTACATTTCGCCCCGTAGCGGTCACGCTGCGTTCGAGCTGTACCTGGCCGAGGTCGCGGCATGCGTGCAGCGCTGCGCGGCCCGGCCGGTGCTGGTCCTGGGGGATTTTAATGCCAAGTCGGTGGCTTGGGGATCCCCCAGGACCTCCGTTCGCGGCTGGATCCTGGGCGATTGGGCGGCGGGGCTCGACCTCCGGGTATTGAACCGGGGGTCGGAGCACACATGCGTGCGGCGATATGGGGGGTCCATCGTGGATGTTGGATTCGCGACCCCCAACGCCGTGCGCATGGTGTCGGGTTGGCACGTGGTCGCGGGGGCAGAGACACTCTCCGATCACCGGTACATCCGGATGGAGGTCTCTGCCGCCGCGAGTGCATCCCGACACGGCCGCCTGCGTGGCACCCCACCACGCCGCTGGGCGCTTCGGCGCCTGGACAAGGACGCCCTGATGGCAGCTGCCCTCGCTGCAACTTGGCCGCAGGGAGCGGCCGAGTTGCCGAGCATAGAGGAGGAGGTCGCCCGGCTCGGAGCATTGGTCGCGGGTATTTGCGACGCGGCGATGCCTCAGGTCGGGCGGGCTTCTCCTCGCCGGGCGGTGTACTGGTGGTCGGACGCGATCGCGGAGTTGCGAGTCGCGACTGTCCGCGCCCGACGCCAGTACACCCGCGCGCGCCGTCGTCAACGTACAGGCGACGGCGTGGCGCGAGCGAGGGCAGCTGATGACCTGTATGGAGCATACCGCGTGGCGCGGGTTGCTCTGCAGGTCGCCATCAAACGGGCCAAGACCCTGGCATGGAAGGAGCTCCTCCAGACCCTTGATGACGATCCATGGGGGCGCCCATATAAGGTGGTGCTGAATAAGCTCCGCCCGTGGGCGCCACCCGTCACCGAGGGTCTTGACCCCCGGCTGCTGGAGGACGTGGTCAATACACTCTTCCCAATTGGGGAGAGTGGAGCGCGTCCTCCGGCGGCGGCGGCTGTCCCAGTGGAGTGGACGGCCGAGCTGGGGGTCACGCAGGAGGAGCTGGCAGCGGCCATCAGACGGCTCGGGGTTCGTAACACGGCCCCGGGTCCGGATGGTGTGCTCGGCCGGGTTTGGGTCGTGACCCAGGGCGTCCTTGGGGCCGACCTCAGGCGGTTGTTCGACCGCTGCCTGAGGGACGGGCGATTCCCTCCCAGTTGGAAGGTGGCGAGGATGGTCCTCCTCCGGAAGGAGGGTCTGCCCGCGGAGTCTCCCTCCGCATACCGGCCCATTTGTCTCCTCGACGAGGTGGGCAAGCTCTTCGAGCGTGTGATTGCTGCCCGCCTCGTCGAGCACCTGTCGCGGGGTGATCCCGGTCTGGCCGACTGCCAGTTCGGTTTCCGGGGGGGCCGATCGACTATCGACGCGATAGGTCGTGTGAGGGCCCTCTCGGAGGCAGCCGTCTCCCGGGGAGGGGTGGCATTGGCAATATCCAAGGATATTGCCAATGCCTTTAACACCCTCCCCTGGGAAGAGATAAGGATGGGACTCGAATATCATCGAGTCCCCCCTTGTCTCAGGGCGGTCGTCGGGGATTATCTCCGCGGCAGGTGGATCGAGTATCCGGGCCGGGATGGTGATATGCGGAGGGAGGTGTACTGCGGTGTTCCGCAGGGGTCGGTTCTCGGGCCACTCCTGTGGAACATCGCGTACGACTCGGTGTTGCGGGCCGGCCTCCCCGACGGCGTCAGCACGGTGTGTTATGCGGATGACACACTGGTGCTGGCCGTCGGGGCGCACTGGGGGAGGGCCATGCGTCGCGCGGAGGAGGGGTCGCAACGCGTCGTCGACCGGATCAGGGGGATGGGGATGACGGTGGCGGTCCATAAGACCGAGGTGATTGCGTTTCATTCACCTCGGCAGGATCCGCCACCCCCTCTGATTCGGGTGGGTGGGGCTGACATCGAGGTGAAGCCCCAGATCAGGTATCTGGGGCTGATCCTCGATAGCCACTGGCGTTTCGAGAAGCATTTCCGCTGCCTGGTCCCCCGGTTGGAAAGGATGGTTGCGGCTCTGGGCCGGATCCTGCCCAACCTGGGGGGCCCGGCGGGCCGAGTTCGTCGCCTCTATGTGGCAATGGTCCAGTCGGTGGCCCTATACGGGGCCCCCGTCTGGGCGGACGACCTGGCTGCCTCCCGGCGCAGCATGACTATGCTGCGACGGGTGCAGAGGCGCATGGCGCTCAGGGTCGTCCGCGGGTATCGGACCATGTCACATGAGGCGGCGACGGTTCTAGCGGGGATGCCGCCCATGGACCTGCTCGCGCGGTCGCACGCGGCGATGTACCGGCACCGCGTCGACCGTCGCGCGGGGGTGGGGGCGGTCCCGGGCGGGCAGGAACCTGCTTGGGGCGTTTTGAAGCGCCAGGCCCGGCAGTCCGTGTTGCTCGCGTAGCAGGAGCGGCTGGCTCTGCCAACCGCGGGGCACCGGACTGTCGGGGCTGTTCGGCCACTCCTGAAGGAGTGGCTGGACAGAGGCCATGGCAGCCTCACCTACCGGCTGGCACAGGTATTTTCCGGGCATGGCAGCTTCGGAAGATACCTGTGCCGGATAGGGAAGGAGCCGACGGCGCGTTGCTGCCACTGCGACGCTGAGCAGGACACGGCGGATCATACCCTGGAGGTATGCCCCGCGTGGGAGGGGGAGCGCCGTGTCCTGGTCGGCGTCGTCGGGCGGGATGTCTCGCTGCCGGGCGTGGTGCGCGCCATGCTCGGCAGCGAGGAGAAGTGGAGGGCCGTGGCCTCCTTCTGCGAGAACGTAATGTTGCAGAAGGAGGCCGCGGGGAGGGAGCGCGAGCTTCAGCGCGCCGCTGAAGCTCGCGCTCGTGCGGTGGCCCGAGGTCGTCGCCCGGTCGCGAGGCGTCGCGGGCGGCCGCCTCGGCGTGGCGGATGACCTAGGCTGGGAGGGGGGTCCTGAGGGGACCCTCCTCCCGCCAGGCGGCGCCGGGTCGTACCGGTTGGGGGTAGGAGTGCCTCCCCCTACCGGTCCGACGCAAGGGGAGGCACCCTCGGCGGTCTGGTGCGGCCACGAACGCCCGGCCGCCGAGGGGTGGAAACGGGGTCGCGGGCGGTTGCGAGTTGGGGCTCGCAGCCGCCACTAAACGCGGCCCCGGGACGGATAGCGGCGGGATGGAGTGGCCCCGTCCCGCCGCTATGAGGCAGTGTGTCTACTGGGGGGACCGATTGTCCCCCCGGGGGATGGGCGCGAAAGCGCGGGCACGGGGAGGATACCGGAAGAATGCTTCGAGCGATTCCCGGTATCCTCCCAAAGCGTGCCGAAGGGTCACCGTGGGGTTTTTAGTGGGTAGGTCCCGCGCCTGTCGTTGTACGGGCGCGGGGAATCCCACACACCCCTCCCACCTCTCCCCAAGGAGGTGGGAGGGAGTCTTTCGAAGATTTTCCCCACGACAAAAAAAAAAAAAAAAAAAAAAAAGTTAGGTCTGGGATAGGTCTGGGATACGCCCTCATCAGGCTCATACTTTCGCGTTTTTCACATACTTGTTGAACTGATCCTGGGTTTTTTCTGGTTTGGATCACGTAGCAATGTGGTACCACACTGAAACAGTCGATTAAACCTGGTTTCGATCAATATTTTAGAGGAAAACGCAAGTTTGGTCTGGGATAGGTCTGGGATTTGCCCTCATCAGGCTGATACTTTCGCGATTTTCACATACTTGTTGAACAGATCCTGGGTTTTTTCTGGTTTGGATCACGTAGTAATGTGGGACCACACTGAAACAATCAATTAAACCTGGTCTTGATAAATATTTTAGAGGACAACGCATGTTAGGTCTGGGTTAGGTCTAGGATATGCCCTCATCAGACTCATACTTTCGCATTCTTCACATACTTTTTTTTTTTTTTTTTTTTTTTTTTTTTTTTTGTCGTGGGGAAAATCTTCGAAAGACTCCCTCCCACCTCCTTGGGGAGAGGTGGGAGGCGTGTGTGGGATTCCCCGCGCCCGTACAACGACAGGCGCGGGACCTACCCACTAAAAACCCCACGGTGACCCTTCGGCACGCTTTGGGAGGATACCGGGAATCGCTCGAAGCATTCTTCCGGTATCCTCCCCGTGCCCGCGCTTTCGCGCCCATCCCCCGGGGGGACAATCGGTCCCCCCAGTAGACACACTGCCTCATAGCGGCGGGACGGGGCCACTCCATCCCGCCGCTATCCGTCCCGGGGCCGCGTTTAGTGGCGGCTGCGAGCCCCAACTCGGAACCGCCCGCGACCCCGTTTCCATCCCTCGGCGGCCGGGCGTTCATGGCCGCACCAGACCGCCGAGGGTGCCTCCCCTTGCGTCGGACCGGTAGGGGAAGGCACTCCTACCCCCAACCGGTCCGACCCGGCGCCGCCTGGCGGGAGGAGGGTCCCCTCAGGACCCCCCTCCCAGCCTAGGTCATCCGCCACGCCGAGGCGGCCGCCCGCGACGCCTCGCGACCGGGCGACGACCTCGGGCCACCGCACGAGCGCGCGATTCAGGACGCCGCTGAAGCTCGCGCTCCCTCCCCGCGGCCTCCTTCTGCAACATTACGTTCTCGCAGAAGGAGGCCGCGGCCCTCCACTTCTCCTCGCTGCCGAGCATGGCGCGCACCACGCCCGGCAGCGAGACATCCCGCCCGACGACGCCGACCAGGACACGTCGCTCCCCCTCCCGCGCGGGGCATACCTCCAGGGTATGATCCGCCGTGTCCTGCTCAGCGTCGCAGTGGCAGCAACGCGCCGTCGGCTCCTTCCCTATCCGGCACAGGTATCTTCCGAAGCTGCCATGCCCGGAAAATACCTGTGCCAGCCGGTAGGTGAGGCTGCCATGGCCTCTGTCCAGCCACTCCTTCAGGAGTGGCCGAACAGCCCCGACAGTCCGGTGCCACACGGTTGGCAGAGCCAGCCGCTCCTGCCACGCGAGCAACACGGACTGCCGGGCCTGGCGCTTCAAATCGCCCCAAGCAGGTTCCTGCCCGCCCGGGACCGCCCCCACCCCCGCGCGACGGTCGACGCGGTGCCGGTACATCACCGCGTGCGACCGCGCGAGCAGGTCCATGGGCGGCATTCCCGCTAGAACCGTCGCCGCCTCATGTGACATGGTCCGATACCCGCGGACGACCCTGAGCGCCATGCGCCTCTGCACCCGTCGCAGCATAGTCATGCTGCGCCGGGAGGCAGCCAGGTCGTCCGCCCAGACGGGGGCCCCGTATAGGGCCACCGACTGGACCATTGCCACATAGAGGCGACGAACTCGGCCCGCCGGGCCCCCCAGGTTGGGCAGGATCCGGCCCAGAGCCGCAACCATCCTTTCCAACCGGGGGACCAGGCAGCGGAAATGCTTCTCGAAACGCCAGTGGCTATCGAGGATCAGCCCTAGATACCTGATCTGGGGCTTCACCTCGATGGCAGCCCCACCCACCCGAATCAGAGGGGGTGGCGGATCCTGCCGAGGTGAATGAAACGCAATCACCTCGGTCTTATGGACCGCCACCATCATCCCCATCCCCCTGATCCGGTCGACGACGCGTTGCGACCCCTCCTCCGCGCGACGCATGGCCCTCCCCCAGTGCGCCCCGACGGCCAGCACCAGTGTGTCATCCGCATAACACACCGTGCTGACGCCGTCGGGGAGGCCGGCCCGCAACACCGAGTCGTACGCGATGTTCCACAGGAGTGGCCCGAGGACCGACCCCTGCGGAACACCGCAGTACACCTCCCTCCGCATATCACCATCCCGGCCCGGATACTCGATCCACCTGCCGCGGAGATAATCCCCGACGAACGCCCTGAGACAAGGGGGGACTCGATGATATTCGAGTCCCATCCTTATCTCTTCCCAGGGGAGGGTGTTAAAGGCATTGGCAATATCCTTGGATATTGCCAATGCCACCCCTCCCCGGGAGACGGCCGCCTCCGAGAGGGCCCTCACACGACCTATCGCGTCGATAGTCGATCGGCCCCCCCGGAAACCGAACTGGCAGTCGGCCAGACCGGGATCACCCCGCGACAGGTGCTCGACGAGGCGGGCAGCAATCACACGCTCGAAGAGCTTGCCCACCTCGTCGAGGAGACAAATGGGCCGGTATGCGGAGGGAGACTCCGCGGGCCGACCCTCCTTCCGGAGGAGGACCATCCTCGCCACCTTCCAACTGGGGGGGAATCGCCCGTCCCTCAGGCAGCGGTCGAACAACCGCCTGAGGTCGGCCCCAAGGACGCCCTGGGTCAAGACCCAAACCCGGCCGGGCACACCATCCGGACCCGGGGCCGTGTTACGAACCCCGAGCCGTCTGATGGCCGCTGCCAGCTCCTCCTGCGTGACCCCCAGCTCGGCCGTCCACTCCACTGGGACAGCCGCCGCCGCCGGAGGACGCGGTCCCCTCTCCCCAATTGGGAAGAGTGTATTGACCACGTCCTCCAGCAGCCGGGGGTCAAGGCCCTCGGTGACGGGGGGCGCCCACGGGCGGAGCTTATTCAGCACCACCTTATATGGGCGCCCCCATGGATCGTCATCAAGGGTCTGGAGGAGCTCCTTCCATGCCTGGGTCTTGGCCCGTTTGATGGCGACCTGCAGAGCAACCCGCGCCACGCGGTATGCTCCATACAGGTCATCAGCTGCCCTCGCTCGCGCCACGCCGTCGCCTGTACGTTGACGACGGCGCGCGCGGGTGTACTGGCGTCGGGCGCGGACAGTCGCGACTCGCAACTCCGCGATCGCGTCCGACCACCAGTACACCGCCCGGCGAGGAGAAGCCCGCCCGACCCGAGGCATCGCCGCGTCGCAAATACCCGCGACCAATGCTCCGAGCCGGGCGACCTCCTCCTCTATGCTCGGCAACTCGGCCGCTCCCTGCGGCCAAGTTGCAGCGAGGGCAGCTGCCATCAGGGCGTCCTTGTCCAGGCGCCGAAGCGCCCAGCGGCGTGGTGGGGTGCCACGCAGGCGGCCGTGTCGGGATGCACTCGCGGCGGCAGAGACCTCCTTCCGGATGTACCGGTGATCGGAGAGTGTCTCTGCCCCCGCGACCACGTGCCAACCCGACACCATGCGCACGGCGTTGGGGGTCGCGAATCCAACATCCACGATGGACCCCCCATATCGCCGCACGCATGTGTTCTCCGACCCCCGGTTCAATACCCGGAGGTCGAGCCCCGCCGCCCAATCGCCCAGGATCCCGCCGCGAACGGAGGTCCTGGGGGATCCCCAAGCCACCGACTTGGCATTAAAATCCCCCAGGACCAGCACCGGCCGGGCCGCGTAGCGCTGCACGCATGCCGCGACATCGGCCAAGTACAGCTCGAACGCAGCGTGACCGCTACGGGGCGAAATGTAGCACCCCACCACAGCGACTCCCCCCCAGTCCACGGCGACGAATCCCCGACCGCGCTGCAACAACGAGAACGGTGGGGACCCGTCGCCCCCTCCCCATACTGTCGCCACCAAGCCGTCCGCGTCGCCCACCCAATGAGGGTGATCAGGGACGCGGTACGGCTCGGCGGCGACCGCCAGGCCAACCCCCCACTCCGCGAGGACTTGGGACATCAAGTCCTGTGCCGCGCGGCAGTGGTTGAGGTTGGCCTGGAGGAGGAGGCGGGGCGGCATTAATTAATGGCCGCGCCAGCCTCCTCCCGGCCGTCCGTCCCCGTAGCACCGTCCACCTCCATGGAGGACGATGCCACCGCCCTCGGCACCGTAGCCGGTGCAGCCCGCCTCTTCCTCTCCTTCCGGGAGGGGGGGGAGCACTTCTTGCTCCCCACCCTGTGATCGGCTGGCCTCCCCATGTCCGCACACAGCGGGCAGTGGGGGGCCGCCGAGCACTGGCTCGCACGGTGCTCTTTGGCACCGCAGCGGTAACACTGACCGCTGCGGTCCACCGGCGAGGTGCACCACTGCCTCACGTGCCCCAATTCGAGGCAGCGGTGACACTGGAGCGGGCGCGGCGCGAGGATTTCCACTCGCGCCGAAACCCACCCCACCAACACCCTCCCGGATTCCGCCACCTTACGGGCGGCGGAAAGGGGGCACCGGGCCCACACCGACCCGAGGCCGGAGGGCGACCTGCGGATCTCTCCGATCCGCAGGTCCTCCACAGGACAGTCCCCCGCCCTCGCAAGGGCACGGGACACATCCTGTGCGCTGACCGAGTCGTCCAGCCCACAAACGCGCATCTCCGTGCGCTTCGTGGGCCGGGCGACCCGGACACCACGCTCGCCCAGCTGCTCCCGGAGCCTCTGGGCGAGACGATCCGCCTTCGCGCCGCCTTCTGCACTGGGGATCTCCAGCAAGAGACCCCCGGTCACGGCCCTCTTCGCCCTCACGGAGGCGATGCCCAGCTCTTCCAGGGAGATATTCTCCCTGGCGAGCCGCATCGCCTCCGCGAGGGTCAGGTCGCCCCCCTGCGCAACGGTCAGCGTCACCGCTGCCGTTTTTGGGGGACGACCTGGTCGTGCCTTCCCGACCTTCGCGGCCTTTACCTTGGCCGCCGGCAGCGGAGGCGGAGGCTGCGGTTGCGAGGCCTTCCTCGCCGCCCGCTTTGCCTTCCGCCCCACCACCTCACTCCACGCCACCCCCCCTTGGGAGGGTGCTTTGGAGGACGCGACCACCGCGACCACGGGTACACCACCCCCCTTGGGGGTCGCGACCCGGGGCCCTGGTGCCGCAACGCTGGGCGGAGCCTTCACTCCGCCCTTCTTTGCCTTCCCCGACTGTACCGGAACAGGTCGGGGAGGCACCGCCTTCCTGCTGACCGCTCTTCCGGCGAGGAGCTCCTCCCGGAAGGCGGCCAGCTTGCCATTCTTCACATACTTGTTGAACGGATCCTGGGTTTTTACTGGTTTGGATCATGTAGTAATGTGGTACCACACTGAAACAGTCAATTGAACCTGGTTTCGATCAATATTTTAGAGAATAATTCACGTTAGGTCAAGGTTAGGTCTGGGATTTGCTCTCATCAGGCTCATACTTTCGCACACTTCACATAGTCGTTGAACAGATCCTGGGTTATTTTCTGGTTTGGATCACATAGTAATGTGGTACCACACTGAAACAGTCGATTAAACCAGGTTTCGATCAATATTTTTGAGGATAACGCATGTTAGGTCTAGGTTAGGCCTGGGATTTTCACTCATCAGACTCATACTTTCGCATTCTTCACATACTTGTTGAACGGATCCTGGGTTTTTTCTAGTTTGGATCACGTAGTAATGTGGGACCACACTGAAACAAGCAATTAAACCTGGTTTTGATAAATATTTTAGAGGATAACGCATGTTAGGTCTGGGTTAGGTCTAGGATTTGCCCTCGTCAGGCTCATACTTTCGCATATTTCTCATACTTCATGGCTAGATCCGGGGCTATTTCTGGATTGGATCACGTAGTAATGTGGTACCACACTGAAACAGTCGATTAAAGCAGGTTTCGATCAATATTTTTGAGGATAACGCAAGTTAGGTCTGGGATAGGTCTGGGATTTGCCCTCATCAGGCTCATACTTTCGCGTTTTTCACATACCTGTTGAACAGATCCTGGGTTTTTTCCGGTTTGTGTCACGTAGTAGTGTGGTACCACACTGAAACAGTCAATTAAACCTGGGTTCGATCAATATTTTTGGGGATAACGCATGTTAGGTCTAGGTTAGGCCGGGGATATTCACTCATCAGACTCATACTTTCGCATTCTTCACATAGTTGTTGAACGGCTCCTGGGTTTTTTCTGGTTTGGTTCACGTAGTAATGTGGTACCACACTGAAACATTCAATTAAACCTGGTCTTGATAAATATTTTAGAGGATAACGCATGTTAGGTTAGGGTTAGGTCTAGGATTTGCCCCCATGAGGCTCATACTTTCGCATATTTCTCATACTTCATGGCTGGATCCTGGTCTCTGACCGATACCCTACGTGGGCTCACCGTTTCTCAGGTCGGGGCTAAGAAATTCCGGACTTCTTAGCTCAACCTGCTCGAGCAACGCTCCTTGACCGCCAGTGAGTACGTACCCTGTGCGTAGAGCAACGCATAATGAGCACCGTGGTGTATGCTCCTTTAAACGTAAGACGCTACGTGCGCCGTTAAGGGCTACACCACACCGCGTCTTGTACGCAGGGAACGGTGAGAAACTGCGGTTTGGACAGCATTTGGAGCTTTACGACCTCCACCTGTTGTCCTTTCCTGCGGCATTCAACGATCGCTAAAAAGCGGAGAATTGAGAAATTAGATCTCTTCTTCCGCACAGCGATCGAACGTTCTCGATTTGTGAGAACGTTCACATATACAGTCCACTTATACATATCTCAGTTCGTCGAGACGTGTCTGTAATCTCCGCTCTCGAGTGCGAACGGCACAGACAGGAGCGTGCGAGATAGAGCGAGACAGGCGACGCGACAAGCGTTAATAGGTATTTAAATCCAGCCTTGTCTTTCCTTGTTACAGAACAACACATCGCGAACTTGGCCAGGAGAAGCCGGCCCAGGTTTTTTTCCCCAGACGTCGGACCGACGTCTAGGCGGTTTTTTTTCCGTTTTTTTTTCTTTTTTGATTAAAAATAAACGTTAATTTCTTGAGCAAATTCTGGTGCATCAATTTATTCAATACTTTTTCCCAGTGTCCTTTCCTTCGTAATCCGGACCACGTCAGACTAAAATAACCCCCCCCCCCCCCTTAGGGCGGTTAAGGTCTTTAAACACTGGTTTTGATCAATATTTTAGAGAATAATTCATGTTAGGTCCAGGTTAGGTCTGGGATTTGCTCTCATCAGGCTCATTCTTTCGCATATTTCTCATACTTCATGGCTGGATCCTGGGCTATTTCTGGATTGTGTCACGTAGTAATGTGGGACCACACTGAAACATTCAATTAAACCTGGTCTTGATAAATATTTTAGAGGATAACGCATGTTAGGTTTGGGTTAGGTCTAGGATTTGCCCTCATCAGGCTCATACTTTCGCATATTTCTCATACTTCATGGCTAGATCCTGGGCTTTTTCTGGATTGCATCACGTAGTAATGAAGTACAACACTGGAACAGTCAATTAAACCTGGTTTCCATCAATATCTTAGAGTACAACGCAAGTTAGGTCTGGGATAGGTCTGGGATTTGCCCTCATCAGGGTCATACTTTCGCAGTTCTAACATACATGTTGACCTGATCGAGTGTTTTTTCTGCTTTGGATCACGTAGTAAAGAAGTACCACACTGAAACAGTCCATTAAACCTGGTATGGATCAATATTTTAGAGGATAACGCAAGTTTGGTCTGGGATAGGTCTGGGATTTTCACTCATCAGACTCATACCTTCGCATTCTTCACATACTTGTTGAACAGATCCTGGGTTTTTTCTGGTTTGGGTCCGGTAGTAATGTGGTACCACACTGAAACAGTCGATTAAACCAGGTTTCGATCAATATTTTTGAGGATAACGCATGTCAGGTCTAGGTTAGGCCTGGGACTTTCACTCATCAGACTCATACTTTCGCATTCTTCACATACTTGTTGAACGGATCCTGGGTTTTTTCTGGTTTGGATCATGTAGTAATGTGGGACCACACTGAAACAATGAATTAAACCTGGTCTTGATAAATATTTTTGAGGATAACGCAAGTTAGGTCTGGGATAGGTCTGGGATTTGCCCTCATCAGGCTCATACTTTCGCGTTTTTCACATACTTGTTGAACAGATCCTGGGTTTTTTCCGGTTTGGGTCACGTAGTAGTGTGGTACCACACTGAAACAGTCGATTAAACCTGGTTTCGATCAATATTTTTGAGGATAACGCATGTTAGGTCTAGGTTAGGCCGGGGATTTTCACTCATCAGACTCATACTTTCGCATTCTTCACATACTTGTTGGACGGATCCTGGGTTTTTTCTGGTCTGGATCACGTAGTAATGTGGGACCACACTGAAACAATCAATTAAACCTGGTCTTGATAAATATTTTAGAGGATAACGCATGTTAGGTCTGGGATACGTCTGGGATTTGCCCTCATCGGACTCATACTTTCGCATACATCAAATACTTGTTGAACAGGTCCTGGGTTTTTTTCTGGTTTGGATCACGTAGTAATGAAGTGCAACACTGGTACAGTCAATTAAACCTGGTTTCCATCAATATTTTAGAGGACAACGCATGTTAGGTCTAGGTTAGGCCGAGGATTTTCACTCATCAGACTCATACTTTCGCATTCTCCACATACTTGTTGAACGGATCCTGGGTTTTTACTGGTTTGGATCACGTAGTAATGTGGTACCACACTGAAACATTCAATTAAACCTGGTCTTGATAAATATTTTAGAGGATAACGCTTGTTAGGTATAGGTTAGGCCGAGGATTTTCACTCATCAAACTCATACTCTCGCATTCTCCACATACTTGTTGAACGGATCCTGGGTTTTTACTGGATTGGATCACGTAGTAATGTGGTACCACACTGAAACATTCAATTAAACCTGGTCTTGATAAATATTTTAGAGGATAACGCATGTTAGGTTTGGGTTAGGTCTAGGATTTGCCCTCATCAGGCTCATACTTTCGCATATTTCTCATACTTCATGGCTAGATCCTGCGCTGTTTCTGGATTGTGTCACGTAGTAATGTGGGACCACACTGAAACAATCAATTAAACCTGGTCTTGATAAATATTTTAGAGGATAATGCATGTTTGGTCTGGGATAGGTCTGGGATTTGCCCTCATCATACTCATACTTTCGCACACTTCACATACTCGTTGAACAGATCCTGGATTATTTTCTGGTTTGGATCACATAGTAATGTGGTACCACACTGAAACAGTCGATTAAACCTGGTTTCCATCAATATTTCAGAGGACAGCGCATGTTAGGTCTAGGTTAGGCCGAGGATTTTCTCTCATCAGACTCATACTTTCGCATTCTCCACATACTTGTTGAACGGATCCTGGGTTTTTACTGGTTTGGATCACGTAGTAATGTGCTACCACACTGAAACATTCTATTATAGCTGGTCTTGATAAATATTTTAGAGGATAACGCATGTTAGGTTTGGGTTAGGTCTAGGATTTGCCCTCATCAGGCTCATACTTTCGCATATTTCTCATACTTCATGGCTAGATCCTGGGATGTTTCTGGATTGTGTCACGTAGTAATGTGGGACCACACAGAAACAATCAATTAAACCTGGTCTTGATAAATATTTTAGAGGATAACGCATGTTAGGTCTGGGTTAGGTCTAGGATTTGCCCTCACCAGACTCATACTTTCGCATATTTCTCATACTTCATGGCTAGATCCTGGGCTATTTCTGGATTTGATCACGTAGTAATGTCGGACCACACTGAAACAATCAATTAAACCTGGTCTTGATAAATATTTTAGAGGACAACGCATGTTAGTTCTGGGTTAGGTCTAGGATTTGCCCTCATCAGGCTCATACTTTCGCATATTTCTCATACTTCATGGCTAGATCCTGGGCTATTTCTGGATTGGATCACGTAGTAATGTGGTACCACACTGAAACAGTCAATTAAACCTGGTTTCGCTCAATATTTTAGAAGATAACGCATGTTAGGTCTAGGTTAGGCCTGGGATTTGCCCTCATCAGGGTCATACTTTCGCAGTTTTAACATGCATGTTGACCTGATCGAGGGTTTTTTCTGCTTTGGATCACGTAGTAAAGTGGTACCACACTAAAACAGTCAATTAAACCTGGTTTCGATCAATATTTTAGAGGATAACGAAAGTTACGTCTAGTTTAGGTCTGGGATTTGCCCTCATCAGACTCATACTTTCGCATACTTCACATACTTGTTGAACAGATCCTGGGTTTTTTTCTGGTTTGGATCACGTAGTAATGTGGTACCACACCGAAACAGTCGATTAAACCTGGTTTCGATCAATATTTTTGAGGATAACGCATGTTAGGTCTAGGTTAGGCCGAGGATTTTCACTCATCAGACTCATACTTTCGCATTCTTCACATACTTGTTGAACGGATCCTGGGTTTTTACTGGTTTGGATCATGTAGTAATGTGGTGCCACACTGAAACAGTCAATTGAACCTGGTTTCGATCAATATTTTAGAGAATAATTCACGTTAGGTCAAGGTTAGGTCTGGGATTTGCTCTCATCAGGCTCATACTTTCGCACACTTCACATACTCGTTGAACAGATCCTGGGTTATTTTCTAGTTTGGATCACATAGTAATGTGGTACCACACTGAAACAGTCGATTAAACCAGGTTTCGATCAATATTTTTGAGGATAACGCATGTTAGGTCTAGGTTAGGCCTGGGATTTTCACTCATCAGACTCATACTTTCGCATTCTTCACATACTTGTTGAACGGATCCTGGGTTTTTTCTAGTTTGGATCACGTAGTAATGTGGGACCACACAGAAACAATCAATTAAACCTGGTCTTGATAAATATTTTAGAGGATAACGCATGTTAGGTCTGGGTTAGGTCTAGGATTTGCCCTCACCAGACTCATACTTTCGCATATTTCTCATACTTCATGGCTAGATCCTGGGCTATTTCTGGATTTGATCACGTAATAATGTGGGACCACACTGAAACAATCAATTAAACCTGGTCTTGATAAATATTTTAGAGGACAACGCATGTTAGGTCTGGGTTAGGTCTAGGATTTGCCCTCATCAGGCTCATACTTTCGCATATTTCTCATACTTCATGGCTAGATCCTGGGCTATTTCTGGATTGGATCACGTAGTAATGTGGTACCACACTGAAACTGTCAATTAAACTTGGTTTCGCTCAATATTTTAGAAGATAACGCATGTTAGGTCTAGGTTAGGCCTGGGATTTGCCCTCATCAGGATCATACTTTCGCAGTTTTAACATGCATGTTGACCTGATCGAGGGTTTTTTCTGCTTTGGATCACGTAGTAAAGTGGTACCACACTAAAACAGTCAATTAAACCTGGTTTCGATCAATATTTTAGAGGATAACGAAAGTTATGTCTAGTTTAGGTCTGGGATTTGCCCTCATCAGACTCATACTTTCGCATACTTCACATACTTGTTGAACAGATCCTGGGTTTTTTTCTGGTTTGGATCACGTAGTAATGTGGTACCACACCGAAACAGTCGATTAAACCTGGTTTCGATCAATATTTTTGAGGATAACGCATGGTAGGTCTAGGTTAGGCCGAGGATTTTCACTCATCAGACTCATACTTTCGCATTCTTCACATACTTGTTGAACGGATCCTGGGTTTTTTCTAGTTTGGATCACGTAGTAATGTGGGACCACACTGAAACAATCAATTAAACCTGGTTTTGATAAATATTTTAGAGGATAACGCATGTTAGGTCTGGGTTAGGTCTAGGATTTGCCCTCGTCAGGCTCATACTTTCGCATATTTCTCATACTTCATGGCTAGATCCGGGGCTATTTCTGGATTGGATCACGTAGTAATGTGGTACCACACTGAAACAGTCGATTAAAGCAGGTTTCGATCAATATTTTTGAGGATAACGCAAGTTAGGTCTGGGATAGGTCTGGGATTTGCCCTCATCAGGCTCATACTTTCGCGTTTTTCACATACCTGTTGAACAGATCCTGGGTTTTTTCCGGTTTGTGTCACGTAGTAGTGTGGTACCACACAGAAACAGTCAATTAAACCTGGTTTCGATCAATATTTTTGGGGATAACGCATGTTAGGTCTAGGTTAGGCCGGGGATATTCACTCATCAGACTCATACTTTCGCATTCTTCACATAGTTGTTGAACGGCTCCTGGGTTTTTTCTGGTTTGGTTCACGTAGTAATGTGGTACCACACTGAAACATTCAATTAAACCTGGTCTTGATAAATATTTTAGAGGATAAGGCATGTTAGGTTAGGGTTAGGTCTAGGATTTGCCCCCATCAGGCTCATACTTTTGCATATTTCTCATACTTCATGGCTGGATCCTGGGCTATTTCTGGATTGGATCACGTAGTAATGTGGTACCACACTGAAACAGTCAATTAAACCTGGTTTTGATCAATATTTTAGAGAATAATTCATGTTAGGTCTAGGTTAGGTCTGGGATTTGCTCTCATCAGGCTCATTCTTTCGCATATTTCTCATACTTGATGGCTAGATCCTGGGCTTTTTCTGGATTGCATCACGTAGTAATGAAGTACAACACTGGAACAGTCAATTAAACCTGGTTTCCATCAATGTCTTAGAGTACAACGCAAGTTAGGTCTGGGATAGGTCTGGGATTTGCCCTCATCAGGGTCATACTTTCGCAGTTCTAACTTACATGTTGACCTGATCGAGTGTTTTTTCTGCTTTGGATCACGTAGTAAAGTGGTACCACACTGAAACAGTCCATTAAACCTGGTTTGGATCAATATTTTAGAGGATAACGCAAGTTTGGTCTGGGATAGGTCTGGGATTTTCACTCATCAGACTCATACCTTCGCATTCTTCACATACTTGCTGAACAGATCCTGGGCTTTTTCTGGTTTGGGTCCGGTAGTAATGTGGTACCACACTGAAACAGTCGATTAAACCAGGTTTCGATCAATATTTTTGAGGATAACGCATGTTAGGTCTAGGTTAGGCCTGGGACTTTCACTCATCAGACTCATACTTTCGCATTCTTCACATACTTGTTGGACGGATCCTGGGTTTTTTCTGGTCTCGATCACGTAGTAATGTGGGACCACACTGAAACAATCAATTAAACCTTGTCTTGATAAATATTTTAGAGGATAACGCATGTTAGGTTTGGGTTAGGTCTAGGATTTGCCCTCATCAGGCTCATACTTTCGCATATTTCTCATACTTCATGGCTAGATCCTCGGCTGTTTCTGGATTGTGTCACGTAGTAATGTGGTACCACGGTGAAACAGTCAATTAAACCTGGTCTTGATAAATATTTTAGAGGATAACGCCTGTTAGGTCTAGGATAGCCCTGGGATTTTCACTCATCAGACTCATACTTTCGCATTCTTCACATACTTGCTGAACAGATACAGGGTTTTTTTTCTGGTTTGGATCACATAGTAATGTGGTACCACACTGAAACAGACGATTAAACCAGGTTTCGATCAATATTTTTGAGGATAACGCATGTTAGGTCTAGGTTAGGCCGGGGTTTTTCACTCATCACACTCATACTTTCGCATTCTTCACAGACTTGGTGAACGGATCCTGGGTTTTTACTGGTTTGGATCACGTAGTAATGTGGTACCACACTGAAACATTCAATTAAACCTGGTCTTGATAAATATTTTAGAGGATAACGCATGTTAGGTCTGGGTTAGGTCTAGGATTTGCCCACATCAGGCTCATACTTTCGCATATTTCTCATACTTCATGGCTGGATCCTGGGCTATTTCTGGATTGGATCACGTAGAAATGTGGTACCACATTGAAACAGTCAATTAAACCTGGTTTTGATCAATATTTTAGAGAATAATTCGTGTTAGGTCTAGGTTAGGCCTGGGATTTGCCCTAATCAGGGTCATACTTTCGCAGTTTTAACATACATGTTGACGTGATCGAGGGTTTTTACTGGTTTGGATCACGTAGTAATGTGGTAACACACTGAAACATTCAATTAAACCTGGTCTTGATAAATATTTTTGAGGATTACGCATGTTAGGTCTGGGTTAGGTCTAGGATTTGCCCACATCAGGCTCATACTTTCGCATATTTCTCATACTTCATGGCTGGATCCTGGGCTATTTCTGGATTGGATCAGGTAGTAATGTGGTACCACACTAAAACAGTCAATTAAACCTGGTTTCGCTCAATATTTTAGAAGATAACGCATGTTAGGTCTAGGTTAGGCCTGGGATTTGCCCTCATCAGGGTCATACTTTCGCAGTTTTAACATGCATGTTGACCTGATCGAGGGTTTTTTCTGCTTTGGATCACGTAGTAAAGTGGTACCACACTAAAACAGTCAATTAAACCTGGTTTCGATCAATATTTTAGAGGATAACGAAAGTTATGTCTAGTTTAGGTCTGGGATTTGCCCTCATCAGACTCATACTTTCGCATTCTTCACATACTTGTTGAACGGATCCTGGGTTTTTTCTAGTTTGGATCACGTAGTAATGTGGGACCACACAGAAACAATCAATTAAACCTGGTCTTGATAAATATTTTAGAGGATAACGCATGTTAGGTCTGAGTTAGGTCTAGGATTTGCCCTCACCAGACTCATACTTTCGCATATTTCTCATACTTCATGGCTAGATCCTGGGCTATTTCTGGATTTGATCACGTAGTAATGTGGGACCACACTGAAACAATCAATTAAACCTGATCTTGATAAATATTTTAGAGGACAACGCATGTTAGGTCTGGGTTAGGTCTAGGATTTGCCCTCATCAGGCTCATACTTTCGCATATTTCTCATACTTCATGGCTAGATCCTGGGCAATTTCTGGATTGGATCACGTAGTAATGTGGTACCACACTGAAACAGTCAACTAAACCTGGTTTCGCTCAATATTTTAGAAGATAACGCATGTTAGGTCTAGGTTAGGCCTGGGATTTGCCCTCATCAGGGTCATACTTTCGCAGTTTTAACATGCATGTTGACCTGATCGAGGGTTTTTTCTGCTTTGGATCACGTAGTAAAGTGGTACCACACTAAAACAGTCAATTAAACCTGGTTTCGATCAATATTTTAGAGGATAACGAAAGTTATGTCTAGTTTAGGTCTGGGACTTGCCCTCATCAGACTCATACTTTCGCATACTTCACATACTTTTTGAACAGATCCTGGGTTTTTTTCTGGTTTGGATCACGTAGTAATGTGGTGCCACACCGAAACAGTCGATTAAACCTGGTTTCGATCAATATTTTTGAGGATAACGCATGTTAGGTCTAGGTTAGGCCGAGGATTTTCACTCATCAGACTCATACTTTCGCATTCTTCACATACTTGTTGAACGGATCCTGGGTTTTTACTGGTTTGGATCATGTAGTAATGTGGTACCACACTGAAACAGTCAATTGAACCTGGTTTCGATCAATATTTTAGAGAATAATTCACGTTAGGTCAAGGTTAGGTCTGGGATTTGCTCTCATCAGGCTCATACTTTCGCACACTTCACATACTCGTTGAACAGATCCTGGGTTATTTTCTAGTTTGGATCACATAGTAATGTGGTACCACACTGAAACAGTCGATTAAACCAGGTTTCGATCAATATTTTTGAGGATAACGCATGTTAGGTCTAGGTTAGGCCTGGGATTTTCACTCATCAGACTCATACTTTCGCATTCTTCACATACTTGTTGAACGGATCCTGGGTTTGTTCTAGTTTGGATCACGTAGTAATGTGGGACCACACTGAAACAATCAATTAAACCTGGTTTTGATAAATATTTTAGAGGATAACGCATGTTAGGTCTGGGTTAGGTCTAGGATTTGCCCTCGTCAGGCTCATACTTTCGCATATTTCTCATACTTCATGGCTAGATCCGGGGCTATTTCTGGATTGGATCACGTAGTAATGTGGTACCACACTGAAACAGTCGATTAAAGCAGGTTTCGATCAATATTTTTGAGGATAACGCAAGTTAGGTCTGGGATAGGTCTGGGATTTGCCCTCATCAGGCTCATACTTTCGCGTTTTTCACATACCTGTTGAACAGATCCTGGGTTTTTTCCGGTTTGTGTCACGTAGTAGTGTGGTACCACACTGAAACAGTCAATTAAACCTGGTTTCGATCAATATTTTTGGGGATAACGCATGTTAGGTCTAGGTTAGGCCGGGGATATTCACTCATCAGACTCATACTTTCGCATTCTTCACATAGTTGTTGAACGGCTCCTGGGTTTTTTCTGGTTTGGTTCACGTAGTAATGTGGTACCACACTGAAACATTCAATTAAACCTGGTCTTGATAAATATTTTAGAGGATAAGGCATGTTAGGTTAGGGTTAGGTCTAGGATTTGCCCCCATCAGGCTCATACTTTCGCATATTTCTCATACTTCATGGCTGGATCCTGGGCTATTTCTGGATTGGATCACGTAGTAATGTGGTACCACACTGAAACAGTCAATTAAACCTGGTTTTGATCAATATTTTAGAGAATAATTCATGTTAGGTCTAGGTTAGGTCTGGGATTTGCTCTCATCAGGCTCATTCTTTCGCATATTTCTCATACTTGATGGCTAGATCCTGGGCTTTTTCTGGATTGCATCACGTAGTAATGAAGTACAACACTGGAACAGTCAATTAAACCTGGTTTCCATCAATATCTTAGAGTACAACGCAAGTTAGGTCTGGGATAGGTCTGGGATTTGCCCTCATCAGGGTCATACTTTCGCAGTTCTAACATACATGTTGACCTGATCGAGTGTTTTTTCTGCTTTGGATCACGTAGTAAAGTGGTACCACACTGAAACAGTCCATTAAACCTGGTTTGGATCAATATTTTAGAGGATAACGCATGTTAGGTCCAGGTTAGGCCGAGGATTTTCACTCATCAAACTCATACTTTCGCATTCTCCACGTACTTGTTGAACGGATCCTGGGTTTTTACTGGATTGGATCACGTAGTAATGTGGTACCACACTGAAACATTCAATTAAAGCTGGTCTTGATAAATATTTTAGAGGATAACGCATGTTAGGTTTGGGTTAGGTCTAGGATTTGCCCACATCAGGCTCATACTTTCGCATATTTCTCATACTTCATGGCTAGATCCTGGGCTATTTCTGGATTGGATCACGTAGTAATGTGGTACCACACTGAAACAGTCAATGAAACCTGGTTTCGCTCAATATTTTAGAAGATAACGCATGTTAGGTCTAGGTTAGGCCTGGGATTTGCCCTCATCAGGGTCATACTTTCGCAGTTTTAACATGCATGTTGACCTGATCGAGGGTTTTTTCTGCTTTGGATCACGTAGTAAAGTGGTACCACACTAAAACTGTCAATTAAACCTGGTTTCGATCAATATTTTAGAGGATAACGAAAGTTATGTCTAGTTTAGGTCTGGGATTTGCCCTCATCAGACTCATACTTTCGCATTCTTCACATACTTGTTGAACGGATCCTGGGTTTTTACTGGTTTGGATCATGTAGTAATGTGGTGCCACACTGAAACAGTCAATTGAACCTGGTTTCGATCAATATTTTAGAGAATAATTCACGTTAGGTCAAGGTTAGGTCTGGGATTTGCTCTCATCAGGCTCATACTTTCGCACACTTCACATACTCGTTGAACAGATCCTGGGTTATTTTCTAGTTTGGATCACATAGTAATGTGGTACCACACTGAAACAGTCGATTAAACCAGGTTTCGATCAATATTTTTGAGGATAACGCATGTTAGGTCTAGGTTTGGCCTGGGATTTTCACTCATCAGACTCATACTTTCGCATTCTTCACATACTTGTTGAACGGATCCTGGGTTTTTTCTAGTTTGGATCACGTAGTAATGTGGGACCACACAGAAACAATCAATTAAACCTGGTCTTGATAAATATTTTAGAGGATAACGCATGTTAGGTCTGGGTTAGGTCTAGGATTTGCCCTCACCAGACTCATACTTTCGCATATTTCTCATACTTCATGGCTAGATCCTGGGCTATTTCTGGATTTGATCACGTAGTAATGTGGGACCACACTGAAACAATCAATTAAACCTGGTCTTGATAAATATTTTAGAGGACAACGCATGTTAGGTCCGGGTTAGGTCTAGGATTTGCCCTCATCAGGCTCATACTTTCGCATATTTCTCATACTTCATGGCTAGATCCTGGGCTGTTTCTGGATTGTGTCACGTAGTAATGTGGGACCACACTGAAACAATCAATTAAACCTGGTCTTGATAAATATTTTAGAGGATAACGCATGTTAGGATTGGGTTAGGTCTAGGATTTGCCCTCATCAGGCTCATACTTTCGCATATCTCTCATACTTCATGGCTAGATCCTGGGCTGTTTCTGGATTGTGTCACGTAGTAATGTGGGACCACACTGAAACAATCAATTAAACCTGGTCTTGATAAATATTTTAGAGGATAACGCATGTTAGGTCTGGGATAGGTCTGGGATTTGCCCTCATCATACTCATACTTTCGCACACTTCACATACTCGTTGAACAGATCCTGGGTTATTTTCTGGTTTGGATCACATAGTAATGTGGCACCACACTGAAACAGACGATTAAACCAGCTTTCGATGAATATTTTTGAGGGTAACGCATGTTAGGTATAGGTTAGGCCAAGGATTTTCACTCATCAAACTCATACTTTCGCATTCTCCACATACTTGTTGAACGGATCCTGGGTTTTTACTGGTTTGGATCACGTAGTAATGTGGTACCACACTGAAACATTCAATTAAACCTGGTCTTGATAAATATTTTAGAGGATAACGCATGTTAGGTCTGGGTTAGGTCTAGGATTTGCTCACATCAGGCTCATACTTTCGCATATTTCTCATACTTCATGGCTGGATCCTGGGCTATTTCTGGATTGGATCACGTAGAAATGTGGTACCACATTGAAACAGTCAATTAAACCTTGTTTGGATCAATATTTTAGAGGGTAACGCATGTTAGGTATAGGATAGCCCTGGGATTTTCACTCATCAGACTCATACTTTCGCATTCTTCACATACTTGTTGAACAGATACAGGGTTTTTTTCTGGTTTGGATCACATAGTAATGTGGTACCACACTGAAACAGACGATTAAACCAGGTTTCGATCAATATTTTTGAGGATAACGCATGTTAGGTCTAGGTTAGGCCGGGGTTTTTCACTCATCAGACTCATACTTTCGCATTCTTCACATACTTGTTGAACGGATCCTGGGTTTTTTCTAGTTTGGATCACGTAGTAATGTGGGACCACACAGAAACAATCAATTAAACCTGGTCTTGATAAATATTTTAGAGGATAACGCATGTTAGGTCTGGGTTAGGTCTAGGATTTGCCCTCACCAGACTCATACTTTCGCATATTTCTCATACTTCATGGCTAGATCCTGGGCCATTTCTGGATTTGATCACGTAGTAATGTGGGACCACACTGAAACAATCAATTAAACCTGGTCTTGATAAATATTTTAGAGGACAACGCATGTTAGGTCCGGGTTAGGTCTAGGATTTGCCCTCATCAGGCTCATACTTTCGCATATTTCTCATACTTCATGGCTAGATCCTGGGCTGTTTCTGGATTGTGTCACGTAGTAATGTGGGACCACACTGAAACAATCAATTAAACCTGGTCTTGATAAATATTTTAGAGGATAACGCATGTTAGGATTGGGTTAGGTCTAGGATTTGCCCTCATCAGGCTCATACTTTCGCATATCTCTCATACTTCATGGCTAGATCCTGGGCTGTTTCTGGATTGTGTCACGTAGTAATGTGGGACCACACTGAAACAATCAATTAAACCTGGTCTTGATAAATATTTTAGAGGATAACGCATGTTAGGTCTGGGATAGGTCTGGGATTTGCCCTCATCATACTCATACTTTCGCACACTTCACATACTCGTTGAACAGATCCTGGGTTATTTTCTGGTTTGGATCACATAGTAATGTGGCACCACACTGAAACAGACGATTAAACCAGCTTTCGATGAATATTTTTGAGGGTAACGCATGTTAGGTATAGGTTAGGCCAAGGATTTTCACTCATCAAACTCATACTTTCGCATTCTCCACATACTTGTTGAACGGATCCTGGGTTTTTACTGGTTTGGATCACGTAGTAATGTGGTATCACACTGAAACATTCAATTAAACCTGGTCTTGATAAATATTTTAGAGGATAACGCATGTTAGGTCTGGGTTAGGTCTAGGATTTGCTCACATCAGGCTCATACTTTCGCATATTTCTCATACTTCATGGCTGGATCCTGGGCTATTTCTGGATTGGATCACGTAGAAATGTGGTACCACATTGAAACAGTCAATTAAACCTTGTTTGGATCAATATTTTAGAGGGTAACGCATGTTAGGTATAGGATAGCCCTGGGATTTTCACTCATCAGACTCATACTTTCGCATTCTTCACATACTTGTTGAACAGATACAGGGTTTTTTTCTGGTTTGGATCACATAGTAATGTGGTACCACACTGAAACAGACGATTAAACCAGGTTTCGATCAATATTTTTGAGGATAACGCATGTTAGGTCTAGGTTAGGCCGGGGTTTTTCACTCATCAGACTCATACTTTCGCATTCTTCACATACTTGTTGAACAGATACAGGGTTTTTTTCTGGTTTGGATCACATAGTAATGTGGTACCACACTGAAACAGACGATTAAACCAGGTTTCGATCAATATTTTTGAGGATAACGCATGTTAGGTCTAGGTTAGGCCGGGGTTTTTCACTCATCACACTCATACTTTCACATTCTTCACATACTTGTTGAACGGATCCTGGGTTTTTACTGGTTTGGATCACGTAGTAATGTGGTACCACACTGAAACATTCAATTAAACCTGGTCTTGATAAATATTTTAGAGGATAACGCATCTTAGGTTTGGGTTAGGTCTAGGATTTGCCCTCATCAGGCTCATACTTTCGCATATTTCTCATACTTCATGGCTAGATCCTGGGCTGTTTCTGGATTGTGTCACGTAGTAATGTGGGACCACACTGAAACAATCAATTAAACCTGGTCTTGATAAATATTTTAGAGAATAATTCACGTTAGGTCAAGGTTAGGTCTGGGATTTGCTCTCATCAGGCTCATACTTTCGCACACTTCACATACTCGTTGAACAGATCCTGGGTTATTTTCTAGTTTGGATCACATAGTAATGTGGTACCACACTGAAACAGACGATTAAACCAGGTTTCGATCAATATTTTTGAGGATAACGCATGTTAGGTCTAGGTTAGGCCGGGGTTTTTCACTCATCAGACTCATACTTTCGCATTCTTCACATACTTGTTGAACAGATACAGGGTTTTTTTCTGGTTTGGATCACATAGTAATGTGGCACCACACTGAAACAGACGATTAAACCAGCTTTCGATGAATATTTTTGAGGGTAACGCATGTTAGGTATAGGTTAGGCCAAGGATTTTCACTCATCAAACTCATACTTTCGCATTCTCCACATACTTGTTGAACGGATCCTGGGTTTTTACTGGTTTGGATCACGTAGTAATGTGGTACCACACTGAAACATTCAATTAAACCTGGTCTTGATAAATATGTTAGAGGATAACTCATGTTAGGTCTGGGTTAGGTCTAGGATTTGCTCACATCAGGCTCATACTTTCGCATATTTCTCATACTTCATGGCTGGATCCTGGGCTATTTCTGGATTGGATCACGTAGAAATGTGGTACCACATTGAAACAGTCAATTAAACCTTGTTTGGATCAGTATTTTAGAGGGTAACGCATGTTAGGTATAGGATAGCCCTGGGATTTTCACTCATCAGACTCATACTTTCGCACACTTCACATACTCGCTGAACAGATCCTGGATTATTTTCTGGTTTGGACCACATAGTAATGTGGTACCACACTGAAACAGTCGATTAAACCTGGTTTCGATCAATATTTTAGAGGACAGCGCATGTTAGGTCTAGGTTAGGCCGAGGATTTTCACTCATCAGACTCATACTTTCGCATTCTCCACATACTTGTTGAACGGATCCTGGGTTTTTACTGGTTTGGATCACGTGGTAATGTGGTACCACACTGAAACAGTCGATTAAACCTGGTTTCGATCAATATTTTTGAGGGTAACGCATGTTAGGTATAGGTTAGGCCGAGGATTTTCACTCATCAAACTCATACTTTCGCATTCTCCACATACTTGTTGAACGGATCCTGGGTTTTTACTGGTTTGGATCACGTAGTAATGTGGTACCACATTGAAACATTCAATTAAACCTGGTCTTGATAAATATGTTAGAGGATAACTCATGTTAGGTCTGGGTTAGGTCTAGGATTTGCCCACATCAGGCTCATACTTTCGCATATTTCTCATACTTCATGGCTGGATCCTGGGCTATTTCTGGATTGGATCACGTAGAAATGTGGTACCACATTGAAACAGTCAATTAAACCTGGTTTTGATCAATATTTTAGAGAATAATTCATGTTAGGTCTAGGTTAGGCCGAGGATTTTCACTCATCAGACTCATACTTTCGCATTCTTCACATACTTGTTGAACGGATCCTGGGCTTTTACTGGTTTGGATCATGTAGTAATGTGGTACCACACTGAAACAGTCAATTGAACCTGGTTTCGATCAATATTTTAGAGAATAATTCACGTTAGGTCAAGGTTAGGTCTGGGATTTGCTCTCATCAGGCTCATACTTTCGCACACTTCACATACTCGTTGAACAGATCCTGGGTTATTTTCCATTTTGGATCACATAGTAATGTGGTACCACACTGAAACAGTCGATTAAACCAGGTTTCGATCAATATTTTTGAGGATAACGCATGTTAGGTCTAGGTTAGGCCTGGGATTTTCACTCATCAGACTCATACTTTCGCATTCTTCACATACTTGTTGAACGGATCCTGGGTTTTTTCTAGTTTGGATCACGTAGTAATGTGGGACCACACAGAAACAATCAATTAAACCTGGTCTTGATAAATATTTTAGAGGATAACGCATGTTAGATCTGGGTTAGGTCTAGGATTTGCCCTCACCAGTCTCATACTTTCGCATATTTCTCATACTTCATGGCTAGATCCTGGGCTATTTCTGGATTGGATCACGTAGTAATGTGGTACCACACTGAAACAGTCAATTAAACCTGGTTTCGCTCAATATTTTAGAAGATAACGCATGTTAGGTCTAGGTTAGGCCTGGGATTTGCCCTCATCAGGGTCATACTTTCGCAGTTTTAACATGCATGTTGACCTGATCGAGGGTTTTTTCTGCTTTGGATCACGTAGTAAAGTGGTACCACACTAAAACAGTCAATTAAACCTGGTTTCGATCAATATTTTAGAGGATAACGAAAGTTATGTCTAGTTTAGGTCTGGGATTTGCCCTCATCAGACTCATACTTTCGCATACTTCACATACTTGTTGAACAGATCCTGGGTTTTTTTCTGGTTTGGATCACGTAGTAATGTGGTACCACACCGAAACAGTCGATTAAACCTGGTTTCGATCAATATTTTTGAGGATAACGCATGTTAGGTCTAGGTTAGGCCGAGGATTTTCACTCATCAGACTCATACTTTCGCATTCTTCACATACTTGTTGAACGGATCCTGGGTTTTTACTGGTTTGGATCATGTAGTAATGTGGTGCCACACTGAAACAGTCAATTGAACCTGGTTTCGATCAATATTTTAGAGAATAATTCACGTTAGGTCAAGGTTAGGTCTGGGATTTGCTCTCATCAGGCTCATACTTTCGCACACCTCACATACTCGTTGAACAGATCCTGGGTTATTTTCTAGTTTGGATCACATAGTAATGTGGTACCGCACTGAAACAGTCGATTAAACCAGGTTTCGATCAATATTTTTGAGGATAACGCATGTTAGGTCTAGGTTAGGCCGAGGATTTTCACTCATCAGACTCATACTTTCGCATTCTTCACATACTTGTTGAACGGATCCTGGGTTTTTACTGGTTTGGATCATGTAGTAATGTGGTGCCACACTGAAACAGTCAATTGAACCTGGTTTCGATCAATATTTTAGAGAATAATTCACGTTAGGTCAAGGTTAGGTCTGGGATTTGCTCTCATCAGGCTCATACTTTCGCACACCTCACATACTCGTTGAACAGATCCTGGGTTATTTTCTAGTTTGGATCACATAGTAATGTGGTACCGCACTGAAACAGTCGATTAAACCAGGTTTCGATCAATATTTTTGAGGATAACGCATGTTAGGTCTAGGTTAGGCCGGGGTTTTTCACTCATCACACTCATACTTTCGCATTCTTCACATACTTGTTGAACGGATCCTGGGTTTTTACTGGTTTGGATCACGTAGTAATGAAGTGCAACACTGAAACAGTCAATTAAACCTGGTTTCCATCAATATTTTAGAGGACAACGCATGTTAGGTCTAGGTTAGGCCGAGGATTTTCACTCATCAGACTCATACTTTCGCTTTCTCCACATACTTGTTGAACGGATCCTGGGTTTTTACTGGATTGGTTCACGTAGTAATGTGGTACCACACTGAAACATTCAATTAAAGCTGGTCTTGATAAATATTTTAGAGGATAAGGCATGTTAGGTTAGGGTTAGGTCTAGGATTTGCCCCCATCAGGCTCATACTTTCGCATATTTCTCATACTTCATGGCTGGATCCTGGGCTATTTCTGGATTGGATCACGTAGTAATGTGGTACCACACTGAAACAGTCAATTAAACCTGGTTTTGATCAATATTTTAGAGAATAATTCATGTTAGGTCTAGGTTAGGTCTGGGATTTGCTCTCATCAGGCTCATTCTTTCGCATATTTCTCATACTTGATGGCTAGATCCTGGGCTTTTTCTGGATTGCATTACGTAGTAATGAAGTACAACACTGGAACAGTCAATTAAACCTGGTTTCCATCAATATCTTAGAGTACAACGCAAGTTAGGTCTGGGATAGGTCTGGGATTTGCCCTCATCAGGGTCATACTTTCGCAATTCTAACATACGTGTTGACCTGATCGAGTGTTTTTTCTGCTTTGGATCACGTAGTAAAGTGGTACCACACTGAAACAGTCCATTAAACCTGGTTTGGATCAATATTTTAGAGGATAACGCAAGTTTGGTCTGGGATAGGTCTGGGATTTTCACTCATCAGACTCATACCTTCGCATTCTTCACATACTTGTTGAACAGATCCTGGGCTTTTTCTGGTTTGGGTCCGGTAGTAATGTGGTACCACACTGAAACAGTCAATTAAACCTGGTTTTGATCAATATTTTAGAGAATAATTCATGTTAGGTCTAGGTTAGGTCTGGGATTTGCTCTCATCAGGCTCATTCTTTCGCATATTTCTCATACTTCATGGCTAGATCCTCGGCTGTTTCTGGATTGTGTCACGTAGTAATGTGGTACCACGGTGAAACAGTCAATTAAACCTGGTCTTGATAAATATTTTAGAGGATAACGCTTGTTAGGTCTAGGATAGCCCTGGGATTTTCACTCATCAGACTCATACTTTCGCATTCTTCACATACTTGTTGAACAGATACAGGGTTTTTTTCTGGTTTGGATCACATAGTAATGTGGTACCACACTGAAACAGACGATTAAACCAGGTTTCGATCAATATTTTTGAGGATAACGCATGTTAGGTCTAGGTTAGGCCGGGGTTTTTCACTCATCACACTCATACTTTCGCATTCTTCACAGACTTGGTGAACGGATCTTGGGTTTTTACTGGTTTGGATCACGTAGTAATGTGGTACCACACTGAAACATTCAATTAAAGCTGGTCTTGATAAATATTTTAGAGGATAACGCATGTTAGGTCTGGGTTAGGTCTAGGATTTGCCCACATCAGGCTCATACTTTCGCATATTTCTCATACTTCATGGCTGGATCCTGGGCTATTTCTGGATTGGATCACGTAGAAATGTGGTACCACATTGAAACAGTCAATTAAACCTGGTTTTGATCAATATTTTAGAGAATAATTCATGTTAGGTCTAGGTTAGGCCTGGGATTTGCCCTAATCAGGGTCATACTTTCGCAGTTTTAACATACATGTTGACGTGATCGAGGGTTTTTACTGGTTTGGATCACGTAGTAATGTGGTAACACACTGAAACATTCAATTAAACCTGGTCTTGATAAATATTTTTGAGGATAACGCATGTTAGGTCTGGGTTAGGTCTAGGATTTGCCCACATCAGGCTCATACTTTCGCAATATTTCTCATACTTCATGGCTGGATCCTGGGCTATTTCTGGATTGGATCACGTAGAAATGAGGTACCACATTGAAACAGTCAATTAAAGCTGGTTTGATCAATATTTTAGAGAATAATTCATGTTAGGTCTAGGTTAGGCCTGGGATTTGCCCTCATCAGGGTCATACTTTCGCAGTTTTAACATACATGTTGACGTGATCGAGGGTTTTTTATGCTTTGGATCACGTAGTAAAGTGGTACCACACTGAAACAGTCCATTAAACCTTGTTTGGATCAATATTTTAGAGGGTAGCGCATGTTAGGTCTAGGTTAGCCCTGGGATTTTCACTCATCAGACTCATACTTTCGCATTCTTCACATACTTGTTGAACAGATACAGGGTTTTTTCTGGTTTGGATCACATAGTAATGTGGTACCACACTGAAACAGACGACTAAACCAGGTTTCGAGCAATATTTTTGAGGATAACGCATGTTAGGTCTAGGTTAGGCCGGGGTTTTTCACTCATCACACTGATACTTTCGCATTCTTCGCATACTTGTTGAACGGATCCTGGGTTTTTACTGGTTTGGATCACGTAGTAATGAAGTGCAACACTGAAACAGTCAATTAAACCTGGTTTCCATCAATATTTTAGAGGACAACGCATGTTAGGTCTAGGTTAGGCCGAGGATTTTCACTCATCAGACTCATACTTTCGCATTCTCCACATACTTGTTGAACGGATCCTGGGTTTTTACTGGATTGGTTCACGTAGTAATGTGGTACCACACTGAAACATTCAATTAAAGCTGGTCTTGATAAATATTTTAGAGGATAACGCATGTTAGGATTGGGTTAGGTCTAGGATTTGCCCTCATCAGGCTCATACTTTCGCATATTTCTCATACTTCATGGCTAGATCCTGGGCTGTTTCTGGATTGTGTCACGTAGTAATGTGGGACCACACTGAAACAATCAATTAAACCTGGTCTTGATAAATATTTTAGAGGATAACGCATGTTAGGTCTGGGATAGGTCTGGGATTTGCCCTCATCATACTCATACTTTCGCACACTTCACATACTCGTTGAACAGATCCTGGGTTATTTTCTGGTTTGGATCACATAGTAATGTGGCACCACATTGAAACAGTCCATTAAACCTTGTTTGGATCAATATTTTAGAGGGTAACGCATGTTAGGTATAGGATAGCCCTGGGATTTTCACTCATCAGACTCATACTTTCGCATTCTTCACATACTTGTTGAACAGATACAGGGTTTTTTTCTGGTTTGGATCACATAGTAATGTGGTACCACACTGAAACAGACGATTAAACCAGGTTTCGATCAATATTTTTGAGGATAACGCATGTTAGGTCTAGGTTAGGCCGGGGTTTTTCACTCATCACACTCATACTTTCACATTCTTCACATACTTGTTGAACGGATCCTGGGTTTTTACTGGTTTGGATCACGTAGTAATGTGGTACCACACTGAAACATTCAATTAAACCTGGTCTTGATAAATATTTTAGGGGATAACGCATGTTAGGTTTGGGTTAGGTCTAGGATTTGCCCTCATCAGGCTCATACTTTCGCATATTTCTCATACTTCATGGCTAGATCCTGGGCTGTTTCTGGATTGTGTCACGTAGTAATGTGGGACCACACTGAAACAATCAATTAAACCTGGTCTTGATAAATATTTTAGAGGATAATGCATGTTAGGTCTGGGATAGGTCTGGGATTTGCCCTCATCATACTCATACTTTCGCACACTTCACATACTCGCTGAACAGATCCTGGATTATTTTCTGGTTTGGACCACATAGTAATGTGGTACCACACTGAAACAGTCGATTAAACCTGGTTTCCATCAATATTTTAGAGGACAGCGCATGTTAGGTCTAGGTTAGGCCGAGGATTTTCACTCATCAGACTCATACTTTCGCATTCTCCACATACTTGTTGAACGGATCCTGGGTTTTTACTGGTTTGGATCACGTGGTAATGTGGTACCACACTGAAACAGTCGATTAAACCTGGTTTCGATCAATATTTTTGAGGGTAACGCATGTTAGGTATAGGTTAGGCCGACGATTTTCACTCATCAAACTCATACTTTCGCATTCTCCACATACTTGTTGAACGGATCCTGGGTTTTTACTGGTTTGGATCACGTAGTAATGTGGTACCACACTGAAACATTCAATTAAACCTGGTCTTGATAAATATGTTAGAGGATAACTCATGTTAGGTCTGGGTTAGGTCTAGGATTTGCCCACATCAGGCACATACTTTCGCATATTTCTCATACTTCATGGCTGGATCCTGGGCTATTTCTGGATTGGATCACGTAGAAATGTGGTACCACATTGAAACAGTCAATTAAACCTGGTTTTGATCAATATTTTAGAGAATAATTCATGTTAGGTCTAGGTTAGGCCGAGGATTTTCACTCATCAGACTCATACTTTCGCATTCTTCACATACTTGTTGAACGGATCCTGGGTTTTTACTGGTTTGGATCATGTAGTAATGTGGTACCACACTGAAACAGTCAATTGAACCTGGTTTCGATCAATATTTTAGAGAATAATTCACGTTAGGTCAAGGTTAGGTCTGGGATTTGCTCTCATCAGGCTCATACTTTCGCACACTTCACATACTCGTTGAACAGATCCTGGGTTATTTTCTATTTTGGATCACATAGTAATGTGGTACCACACTGAAACAGTCGATTAAACCAGGTTTCGATCAATATTTTTGAGGGTAACGCATGTTAGGTCTAGGTTAGGCCTGGGATTTTCACTCATCAGACTCATACTTTCGCATTCTTCACATACTTGTTGAACGGATCCTGGGTTTTTTCTAGTTTGGATCACGTAGTAATGTGGGACCACACAGAAACAATCAATTAAACCTGGTCTTGATAAATATTTTAGAGGATAACGCATGTTAGGTCTGGGTTAGGTCTAGGATTTGCCCTCACCAGACTCATACTTTCGCATATTTCTCATACTTCATGGCTAGATCCTGGGCTATTTCTGGATTGGATCACGTAGTAATGTGGTACCACACTGAAACAGTCAATTAAACCTGGTTTCGCTCAATATTTTAGAAGATAACGCATGTTAGGTCTAGGTTAGGCCTGGGATTTGCCCTCATCAGGGTCATACTTTCGCAGTTTTAACATGCATGTTGACCTGATCGAGGGTTTTTCCTGCTTTGGATCACGTAGTAAAGTGGTACCACACTAAAACAGTCAATTAAACCTGGTTTCGATCAATATTTTAGAGGATAACGAAAGTTATGTCTAGTTTAGGTCTGGGATTTGCCCTCATCAGACTCATACTTTCGCATACTTCACATACTTGTTGAACAGATCCTGGGTTTTTTTCTGGTTTGGATCACGTAGTAATGTGGTACCACACCGAAACAGTCGATTAAACCTGGTTTCGATCAATATTTTTGAGGATAACGCATGTTAGGTCTAGGTTAGGCCGAGGATTTTCACTCATCAGACTCATACTTTCGCATTCTTCACATACTTGTTGAACGGATCCTGGGTTTTTACTGGTTTGGATCATGTAGTAATGTGGTGCCACACTGAAACAGTCAATTGAACCTGGTTTCGATCAATATTTTAGAGAATAATTCACGTTAGGTCAAGGTTAGGTCTGGGATTTGCTCTCATCAGGCTCATACTTTCGCACACTTCACATACTCGTTGAACAGATCCTGGGTTATTTTCTAGTTTGGATCACATAGTAATGTGGTACCACACTGAAACAGTCGATTAAACCAGGTTTCGATCAATATTTTTGAGGATAACGCATGTTAGGTCTAGGTTAGGCCTGGGATTTTCACTCATCAGACTCATACTTTCGCATTCTTCACATACTTGTTGAACGGATCCTGGGTTTTTTCTAGTTTGGATCACGTAGTAATGTGGGACCACACAGAAACAATCAATTAAACCTGGTCTTGATAAATATTTTAGAGGATAACGCATGTTAGGTCTGAGTTAGGTCTAGGATTTGCCCTCACCAGACTCATACTTTCGCATATTTCTCATACTTCATGGCTAGATCCTGGGCTATTTCTGGATTTGATCACGTAGTAATGTGGGACCACACTGAAACAATCAATTAAACCTGGTTTCGATCAATATTTTAGAGGATAACGAAAGTTATGTCTAGTTTAGGTCTGGGATTTGCCCTCATCAGACTCATACTTTCGCATACTTCACATACTTGTTGAACAGATCCTGGGTTTTTTTCTGGTTTGGATCACGTAGTAATGTGGTACCACACCGAAACAGTCGATTAAACCTGGTTTCGATCAATATTTTTGAGGATAACGCATGTTAGGTCTAGGTTAGGCCGAGGATTTTCACTCATCAGACTCATACTTTCGCATTCTTCACATACTTGTTGAACGGATCCTGGGTTTTTACTGGTTTGGTTCATGTAGTAATGTGGTGCCACACTGAAACAGTCAATTGAACCTGGTTTCGATCAATATTTTAGAGAATAATTCACGTTAGGTCAAGGTTAGGTCTGGGATTTGCTCTCATCAGGCTCATACTTTCGCACACTTCACATACTCGTTGAACAGATCCTGGGTTATTTTCTAGTTTGGATCACATAGTAATGTGGTACCACACTGAAACAGTCGATTAAACCAGGTTTCGATCAATATTTTTGAGGATAACGCATGTTAGGTCTAGGTTAGGCCTGGGATTTTCACTCATCAGACTCATACTTTCGCATTCTTCACATACTTGTTGAACGGATCCTGGGTTTTTTCTAGTTTGGATCACGTAGTAATGTGGGACCACACAGAAACAATCAATTAAACCTGGTCTTGATAAATATTTTAGAGGATAACGCATGTTAGGTCTGAGTTAGGTCTAGGATTTGCCCTCACCAGACTCATACTTTCGCATATTTCTCATACTTCATGGCTAGATCCTGGGCTATTTCTGGATTTGATCACGTAGTAATGTGGGACCACACTGAAACAATCAATTAAACCTGGTCTTGATAAATATTTTAGAAGATAACGCATGTTAGGTCTAGGTTAGGCCTGGGATTTGCCCTCATCAGGGTCATACTTTCGCAGTTTTAACATGCATGTTGACATGATCGAGGGTTTTTTCGGCTTTGGATCACGTAGTAAAGTGGTACCACACTAAAACAGTCAATTAAACCTGGTTTCGATCAATATTTTAGAGGATAACGAAAGTTATGACTAGTTTAGGTCTGGGATTTGCCCTCATCAGACTCATACTTTCGCATACTTCACATACTTGTTGAACAGATCCTGGGTTTTTTTCTGGTTTGGATCACGTAGTAATGTGGTACCACACCGAAACAGTCGATTAAACCTGGTTTCGATCAATATTTTTGAGGATAACGCATGTTAGGTCTAGGTTAGGCCGAGGATTTTCACTCATCAGACTCATACTTTCGCATTCTTCACATACTTGTTGAACGGATCCTGGGTTTTTACTGGTTTGGATCATGTAGTAATGTGGTACCACACTGAAACAGTCAATTGAACCTGGTTTCGATCAATATTTTAGAGAATAATTCACGTTAGGTCAAGGTTAGGTCTGGGATTTGCTCTCATCAGGCTCATACTTTCGCACACTTCACATACTCGTTGAACAGATCCTGGGTTATTTTCTAGTTTGGATCACATAGTAATGTGGTACCACACTGAAACAGTCGATTAAACCAGGTTTCGATCAATATTTTTGAGGATAACGCATGTTAGGTCTGGGTTAGGTCTAGGATTTGCCCTCGTCAGGCTCATACTTTCGCATATTTCTCATACTTCATGGCTAGATCCGGGGCTATTTCTGGATTGGATCACGTAGTATTGTGGTACCACACTGAAACAGTCGATTAAAGCAGGTTTCGATCAATATTTTTGAGGATAACGCAAGTTAGGTCTGGGATAGGTCTGGGATTTGCCCTCATCAGGCTCATACTTTCGCGTTTTTCACATACCTGTTGAACAGATCCTGGGTTTTTTCCGGTTTGTGTCATGTAGTAGTATGGTACCACACTGAAACAGTCAATTAAACCTGGTTTCGATCAATATTTTTGGGGATAACGCATGTTAGGTCTAGGTTAGGCCGGGGATATTCACTCATCAGACTCATACTTTCGCATTCTTCACATAGTTGTTGAACGGCTCCTGGGTTTTTTCTGGTTTGGTTCACGTAGTAATGTGGTACCACACTGAAACATTCAATTAAACCTGGTCTTGATAAATATTTTAGAGGATAAGGCATGTTAGGTTAGGGTTAGGTCTAGGATTTGCCCCCATCAGGCTCATACTTTCGCATATTTCTCATACTTCATGGCTGGATCCTGGGCTATTTCTGGATTGGATCACGTAGTAATGTGGTACCACACTGAAACAGTCAACTAAACCTGGTTTTGATCAATATTTTAGAGAATAATTCATGTTAGGTCTAGGCTAGGCCTGGGACTTTCACTCATCAGACTCATACTTTCGCATTCTTCACATACTTGTTGGACGGATCCTGGGTTTTTTCTGGTCTCGATCACGTAGTAATGTGGGACCACACTGAAACAATCAATTAAACCTGGTCTTGATAAATATTTTAGAGGATAACGCATGTTAGGTTTGGGTTAGGTCTAGGATTTGCCCTCATCAGGCTCATACTTTCGCATATTTCTCATACTTCATGGCTAGATCCTCGGCTGTTTCTGGATTGTGTCACGTAGTAATGTGGTACCACGGTGAAACAGTCAATTAAACCTGGTCTTGATAAATATTTTAGAGGATAACGCTTGTTAGGTCCAGGTTAGGCCGAGGATTTTCACTCATCAAACTCATACTTTCGCATTCTCCACGTACTTGTTGAACGGATCCTGGGTTTTTACTGGATTGGATCACGTAGTAATGTGGTACCACACTGAAACATTCAATTAAAGCTGGTCTTGATCAATATTTTAGAGAATAATTCATGTTAGGTCTAGGTTAGGCCTGGGATTTTCACTCATCAGGGTCATACTTTCGCATTCTTCACATACTTGTTGAACAGATACAGGGTTTTTTTCTGGTTTGGATCACATAGTAATGTGGTACCACACTGAAACAGACGATTAAACCAGGTTTCGATCAATCTTTTTGAGGATAACGCATGTTAGGTCTAGGTTAGGCCGGGGTTTTTCACTCATCACACTCATACTTTCGCATTCTTCACAGACTTGGTGAACGGATCCTGGGTTTTTACTGGTTTGGATCACGTAGTAATGTGGTACCACTCTGAAACATTCAATTAAACCTGGTCTTGATAAATATTTTAGAGGATAACGCATGTTAGGTCTGGGTTAGGTCTAGGATTTGCCCACATCAGGCTCATACTTTCGCATATTTCTCATACTTCATGGCTGGATCCTGGGCTATTTCTGGATTGGATCACGTAGAAATGAGGTACCACATTGAAACAGTCAATTAAAGCTGGTTTGATCAATATTTTAGAGAATAATTCATGTTAGGTCTAGGTTAGGCCTGGGATTTGCCCTCATCAGGGTCATACATTCGCAGTTTTAACATACATGTTGACGTGATCGAGGGTTTTTTCTGCTTTGGATCGCGTAGTAAAGTGGTACCACACTGAAACAGTCCATTAAACCTTGTTTGGATCAATATTTTAGAGGGTAACGCATGTTAGGTCTAGGTTAGCCCTGGGATTTTCACTCATCAGACTCATACTTTCGCATTCTTCACATACTTGTTGAACGGATCCTGGGTTTTTACTGGTTTGGATCACGTAGTAATGAAGTGCAACACTGAAACAGTCAATTAAACCTGGTTTCCATCAATATTTTAGAGGACAACGCATGTTAGGTCTAGGTTAGGCCGTGGATTTTCACTCATCAGACTCATACTTTCGCATTCTCCACGTACTTGTTGAACGGATCCTGGGTTTTTACAGGATTGGATCACGTAGTAATGTGGTACCACACTGAAACATTCAATTAAACCTGGTCTTGATAAATATTTTAGAGGATAATGCATGTTAGGTCTAGGTTAGGCCGGGGTTTTTCACTCATCACACTCATACTTTCGCATTCTTCACAGACTTGGTGAACGGATCCTGGGTTTTTACTGGTTTGGATCACGTAGTAATGTGGGACCACACTGAAACAATCAATTAAACCTGGTCTTGATAAATATTTTAGAGGATAATGCATGTTAGGTCTGGGATAGGTCTGGGATTTGCCCTCATCATACTCATACTTTCGCACACTTCACATACCCGTTGAACAGATCCTGGGTTATTTTCTGGTTTGGATCACATAGTAATGTGACACCACACTGAAACAGACGATTAAACCAGCTTTCGATCAATATTTTTGAGGGTAACGCATGTTAGGTATAGGTTAGGCCGAGGATTTTCACTCATCAAACTCATACTTTCGCATTCTCCACATACTTGTTGAACGGATCCTGGGTTTTTACTGGTTTGGATCACGTAGTAATGTGGTACCACACTGAAACATTCAATTAAACCTGGTCTTGATAAATATTTTAGAGGATAACGCATGTTAGGTCTGGGTTAGGTCTAGGATTTGCCCACATCAGGCTCATACTTTCGCATATTTCTCATACTTCATGGCAGGATCCTGGGCTATTTCTGGATTGGATCACGTAGAAATGTGGTACCACATTGAAACAGTCAATTAAACCTGGTTTTGATCAATATTTTAGAGAATAATTCATGTTAGGTCTAGGTTAGGCCTGGGATTTGCCCTCATCAGGGTCATACTTTCGCAGTTTTAACATACATGTTGACGTGATCGAGGGTTTTTTCTGCTTTGGATCACGTAGTAAAGTGGTACCACACTGAAACGGTCCATTAAACCTTGTTTGGATCAATATTTTAGAGGGTAACGCATGTTAGGTATAGGATAGCCCTGGGATTTTCACTCATCAGACTCATACTTTCGCATTCTTCACATACTTGTTGAACAGATACAGAGTTTTTTTCTGGTTTGGATCACATAGTAATGTGGTACCACACTGAAACAGACGATTAAACCAGGTTTCGATCAATATTTTTGAGGATAACGCATGTTAGGTCTAGGTTAGGCCGGGGTTTTTCACTCATCACACTCATACTTTCACATTCTTCACATACTTGTTGAACGGATCCTGGGTTTTTAATGGTTTGGATCACGTAGTAATGTGGTACCACACTGAAACAGTCGATTAAACCTGGTTTCCATCAATATTTTAGAGGACAGCGCATGTTAGGTCTAGGTTAGGCCGAGGATTTTCACTCATCAGACTCATACTTTCGCATTCTCCACATACTTGTTGAACGGATCCTGGGTTTTTACTGGTTTGGATCACGTAGAAATGTGGTACCACATTGGAACAGTCAATTAAACCTGGTTTTGACCAATATTTTAGAGAATAATTCATGTTAGGTCTAGGTTAGGCCGGGGTTTTTCACTCATCACACTCATACTTTCGCATTCTTCACATACTTGTTGAACGGATCCTGGGTTTTTACTGGTTTGGATCACGTAGTAATGAAGTGCAACACTGAAACAGTCAATTAAACCTGGTTTCCATCAATATGTTAGAGGACAACGCATGTTAGGTCTAGGTTAGGCCGAGGATTTTCACTCATCAGACTCATACTTTCGCTTTCTCCACATACTTGTTGAACGGATCCTGGGTTTTTACTGGATTGGTTCACGTAGTAATGTGGTACCACACTGAAACATTCAATTAAAGCTGGTCTTGATAAATATTTTAGAGGATAACGCATGTTAGGTTTGGGTTAGGTCTAGGATTTGCCCTCATCAGGCTCATACTTTCGCATATTTCTCATACTTCATGGCTAGATCCTGGGCTGTTTCTGGATTGTGTCACGTAGTAATGTGGGACCACACTGAAACAATCAATTAAACCTGGTCTTGATAAACATTTTAGAGGATAATGCATGTTAGGTCTGGGATAGGTCTGGGATTTGCCCTCATCATACTCATACTTTCGCACACTTCACATACTCGTTGAACAGATCCTGGATTATTTTCTGGTTTGGATCACATAGTAATGTGGTACCACACTGAAACAGTCGATTAAACCTGGTTTCCATCAATATTTTGGAGGACAGCGCATGTTAGGTCTAGGTTAGGCCGAGGATTTTCACTCATCAGACTCATACTTCCGCATTCTCCACATACTTGTTGAACGGATCCTGGGTTTTTACTGGTTTGGATCACGTAGTAATGTGGTACCACACTGAAACAGTCGATTAAACCTGGTTTCGATCAATATTTTTGAGGATAACGCATGTTAGGTATAGGTTAGGCCGAGGATTTTCAGTCATCAAACTTATACTTTCGCATTCTCCACATACTTGTTGAACGGATCCTGGGTTTTTACTGGTTTGGATCACGTAGTAATGTGGTACCACACTGAAACATTCAATTAAAGCTGGTCTTGATAAATATTTTAGAGGATAACGCATGTTAGGTTTGGGTTAGGTCTAGGATTTGCCCTCATCAGGCTCATACTTTCGCATATTTCTCAACCTTCATGGCTAGATCCTGGGCTGTTTCTGGATTGTGTCACGTAGTAATGTGGGACCACACAGAAACAATCAATTAAACCTGGTCTTGATAAATATTTTAGAGGATAATGCATGTTAGGTCTGGGATAGGTCTGGGATTTGCCCTCATCAGACTCATACTTTCGCACACTTCACATACCCGTTGAACAGATCCTGGGTTATTTTCTGGTTTGGATCACATAGTAGTGTGGTACCACACTGAAACAGTCGATTAAACCTGGTTTCCATCAATATTTTAGAGGACAGCGCATGTTAGGTCTAGGTTAGGCCGAGGATTTTCACTCATCAGACTCATACTTTCGCATTCTCCACATACTTGTTGAACGGATCCTGGGTTTTTACTGGATTGGTTCACGTAGTAATGTGGTACCACACTGAAACATTCAATTAAAGATGGTCTTGATAAATATTTTAGAGGATAACGCATGTTAGGTTTGGGTTAGGTCTAGGATTTGCCCTCATCAGGCTCATACTTTCGCATATTTCTCATACTTCATGGCTAGATCCTGGGCTGTTTCTGGATTGTGTCACGTAGTAATGTGGGACCACACTGAAACAATCAATTAAACCTGGTCTTGATAAACATTTTAGAGGATAACGCATGTTAGGTCTAGGTCAGGCCTGGTTTTTTCACTTATCAGACTCATACTTTCGCATTCTTCACATACTTGTTGAACGGGTCCTGGGTTTTTACTGGTTTGGATCACGTAGTAATGTGGTACCACACTGAAACAGTCGATTAAACCTGGTTTCGATCAATATTTTTGAGGATAACGCATGTTAGGTATAGGTTAGGCCGAGGATTTTCACTCATCAAGCTCATACTTTCGCATTCTCCACATACTTGTTGAACGGATCCAGGGTTTTTACTGGTTTGGATCACGTAGTAATGTGGTACCACACTAAAACAGTCAATTAAACCTGGTTTCGATCAATATTTTAGAGGATAACGCAAGCTGGGTCTGGGATAGGTCTGGGATTAGCCCTCATCAGACTCATACTTTCGCGCACTTCACATACTCGTTGACAAGATCCTGGGTTCTTTTCTGGTTTGGATCACGTAGTAATGTGGTTCCACACTGAAACAGTCGATTAAACCTGGTTTCGGTCAATATTTTAGAGGATAACGCAAGTTAGGTCTGGGATAGGTCTGGGATTTGCCCTCATCAGGCTCATACTTTCGCGCACTTCACATACTCGTTGACAAGATCCTGGGTTCTTTTCTGGTTTGGATCACGTAGTAATGTGGTTCCACACTGAAACAGTCGATTAAACCTGGTTTCGGTCAATATTTTAGAGGATAACGCAAGTTAGGTCTGGGATAGGTCTGGGATTTGCCCTCATCAGGCTCATACTTTCGCGTTTTTCACATGCTAGTTGAACAGATCCTGGGTTTTTTCTGGTTTGGATCCCGTAGTAGTGTGGTACCACACTGAAACAGTCCATTAAACCTGGTTTCGCTCAATATTTTAGAGGATAACGCATGTTAGGTCTAGGTCAGGCCTGGTTTTTTCACTTATCAGACTCATACTTTCGCATTCTTCACATACTTGTTGAACGGGTCCTGGGTTTTTTCTGGTTTGGGTAACGTACTAATGTGGGACCACACTGAAACAGTCAACTAAACCTGGTTTCGACCAATATTTTAGAGAATAATTCATGTTAGGTCTAGGTTAGGTCTGGGATTTGCTCTCATCAGGCTCATACTTTCGCACACTTCACATACTTGTTGAACGGATCCTGGGTTTTTTCTGGTTTGGATCACGTAGTAGTGTGGTACCACACTGAAACAGTCCATTAAACCTGGTTTCGCTCAATATTTTAGAGGATAACGCATGTTAGGTCTAGGTCAGGCCTGGGATTTTCACTCATCAGACTCATACTTTCGCATTCTTCACATACTTGTTGAACGGATCCTGGGTTTTTTCTGGTTTGGATCACGTAGTAATGTGGGTCCACACTGAAACAATCAATTAAACTTGGTCTTGATAAATATTTTAGAGGATAACGCATGTTACGTCTGGGATAGGTCTGGGATTTGCCCTCATCAGGCATATTTCATCATACTTTCGCCCACTTCACATACTCGTTGAACAGATCCTGCGTTATTTTCTGGTTTGGATCACATAGTTATGTGGTACCACACTGAAACATTCAATTAAACCTGGTCTTGTTAAATATTTTAGAGCATAACGCATGTTAGGTCTGGGTTAGGTCTAGGATTTGCCCTCATCAGGCTCATACTTTCGCATATTTCTCATACTTCATGGCTAGATCCTGGGCTATTTCTGGATTGGATCACGTAGTAAAGTGGTACCACACTGAAACATTCAATGAAACCTGGTCTGGATAAATATTTTAGAGGACAACGCATCTTAGGTCTGGGATAGGTCTAAGATTTGCCCTCATCAGGCTCACATTTTCGCGTTTTTCGCATACCTGTTGAACAGATCCTGGGTTTTTTCTGGTTTGGATCACGAAGTAGTGTGTTACCACACTGAAACCGTCCATTAAACCTGGTTTCGCTCAATATTTTAGAGGATAACACATGTTAGGTCTAGGTTAGGTCTGGGATTTGCTCTCATCAGGCTCATTGTTTCGCATTTGTCTCATACTTGATGGCTAGATCCTGGGTTTTCTCTGGTTTCGATCTCGTAGTAGTGTGGTACCACACTGAAACAGTCCATTAAACCTGGTTTGGATCAATATTTTAGAGGATAACGCATGTTAGGTCTGGGATAGGTATGGGATTTGCCCTCATCAGACTCATACTTTCGCACACTTCACATACTTGTTGAACAGATCCTGGGTTTTTTCTGGTTTGGTTCACGTAGTAATGTGGTACCACACTGAAACATTCAATTAAACCTGGTCTTGATAAATATTTTAGAGGATAACGCATGTTAGGTCTAGGTCAGGCCTGGGATTTTCACTCATCAGACTCATACTTTCGCATTCTTCACATACTCGTTGAACGGATCCTGGGTTTTTTCTGGTTTGGATCACGTTGTAGTGTGGGACCACACTGAAACAATCAATTAAACCTGGTCTTGATAAATATTTTAGAGGATAAAGCATGTTAGGTTTGGGTTAGGTCTAGGATTTGCTCTCAGCAGGCTCATACTTTCGCATATCTCTCATACTTCATGGCTAGATCCTGGGCTGTTTCTGGATTGTATCACGTAGTAATGTGGTACCACGCTGAAACAGTCAATTAAACCTGGTTTCGATCAATATTTTAGAGGATAACGCATGTTAGGTCTAGGTTAGGTCTGGAATTTTCACCCTTCAGACTCATACTTTCGCATTCTTCACATACTTGTTGAACGGATCCTGGGTTTTTTCTGGATTGTATCACGTAGTAATGTGGTACCACGCTGAAACAGTCGATCAAACCTGGTTTTGATCAATATTTTAGAGGATAACGCATGTTAGGTCTAGGTTAGGTCTGGAATTTTCACCCTTCAGACTCATACTTTCGCATTCTTCACATACTTGTTGAACGGATCCTGGGTTTTTTCTGGATTGTATCACGTAGTAATGTGGTACCACGCTGAAACAGTCGATCAAACCTGGTTTTGATCAATATTTTAGAGGGTAACGCATGTTAGGATTGGGTTAGGTCTAGGATTTGCCCTCATCAGGCTCATACTTTCGCATATTTCTCATACTTCATGGCTAGATCCTGGGTTTTTTCTGGTTTGGATCACGTAGTAATGTGGGGCCACACAGAAACAGTCAATTAAACCTGGTCTTGATAAATATTTTAGAGGATAACGCATGTTAGGTCCGGGTCAGGTCTAGAATTTGCCCTCATCATGCTCATACTTTCGCATCTTTCTCATACATCATGGCTAGATCCTGGGCTATTTCTGGATTGTATCCTGTAGTAATATGGTACCACGCTGAAACAGTCGATTAAACCTGGTTCCGATCAATATTTTAGAGGATAAGGCAAGTTAAGTCTGGGATTGGTCTGGGATTTGACCTCATCAGACTCATACTTTCGCACACTTCCCATTCATGTTGAACAGATCCTGGGTTTTTTCTGGTTTGGATCCCGTAGTAGTGTGGTACCACTCTGAAACAGTCCATTAAACCTGGTTTCGCTCAATATTTTAGAGAATAACGCATGTTAGGTCTAGGTCAGGCCTGGGATTTTCACTCATCAGACTCATACTTTCGCATTCTTCACATACTCGTTGAACGGATCCTGGGTTTTTTCTGATTTGGATCACGTAGTAATGTGGGTCCACACTGAAACAATCAATTAAACCTGGTCTTGATAAATATTCTAGAGGATAACGCATGTTAGGTCTGGGATAGGTATGGGATTTGCCCTCATCAGACTCATACTTTCGCACACTTCACATACTCGTTGAACAGATCCTGGGTTATTTTCTGTTTTGGATCACATAGTAAAGTGGTACCACACTGAAACAGTCGATTAAACCAGGTTTCGATCAATATTTTTGAGGATAACGCATGTTAGGTCTAGGTTAGGCCTGGGATTTTCACTCATCAGACTCATACTTTCGCATTCTTCACATACTTGTTGAACGGATCCTGGGTTTTTTCTGGTTTGGATCACGTTGTAGTGTGGGACCACACTGAAACAATCAATTAAACCTGGTCTTGATAAATATTTTAGAGGATAACGCATGTTAGGTTTGGGTTAGGTCTAGGATTTGCCCTCAGCAGGCTCATACTCTCGCATATCTCTCATACTTCATGGCTAGATCCTGGGCTGTTTCTGGATTGTATCACGTAGTAATGTGGTACCACGCTGAAACAGTCAATTAAACCTGGTTTCGATCAATATTTTAGAGGAAAACGCAAGTTAGGTCTGGCATAGGTCTGGGATTCGCCCTCATCAGGCTCATACTTACGCGTTTTTCACATACTTGTTGAACAGATCCTGGGTTTTTCCTGGTTTGTATCACGCAGTAGTGTGGTACCACACTGAAACAGTCCATTAAACCAGGTTTGGATGAATATTTTAGAGGATAACGCATGTAAGGTCTAGGTTAGCCCTGGGATTTTCACCCATCAGACTCATACTTTCGCATTCTTCTCATACTTGTTGAACTGATCCTGGGTTTTTTCTGGTTTGGATCACGTAGTAATGTGGTACCACACTGAAACAGACGATTAAACCTGGTTTCGATCAATATCTTAGAGGATAACGAAAGTTAAGTCTGGGATTGGTCTGGGATTTGACCTCATCAGGCTCATACTTTCGCGTTTTTCACATACTTGTTGAACAGATCCTGGGTTTTTTCTGGTTTGGATCCCGTAGTAGTGTGGTACCACACTGAAACAGTCCATCAAACCTGGTTTCGCTGAGTATTTTAGAGGATAACGCATGTTAGGTCAAGGTTAGGTCTAAGGTTTGCCCTCATCAGGCTCACAGTTTCGAGTTTTTCACATACTTGATGAACATATCCTGGGTTTTTTCTGGTTTGGATCACGAAGTAGTGTCGTACCACACTGAAGCAGTCCACTAAACCTGGTTTCGCTCAATATTTTAGAGGACAACGCAAGTTAGGTCTAGGTAAGGCCTGAGATTTTCACTGATCAGACTCATACTTTCGCCTTCTTCACATACTTGTCGAACAGATCCTGGGTTTTTTCTGGTTTGGTTCATGTAGTAATGTGGTACCACACTGAAACATTCAATTAAACCTGGTCTTGATAAATATTTTAGAGGATAACGCATGTTAGGTCTGGGATAGGTCTGGGATAACCCTCATCAGACTCATACTTTCGCACACTTCACATACTCGTTGACGAGTTCCTGGGTTTTTTTCTAGTTTGGATCACGCAGTAATGTGGTACCACACTGAAACAGTCGATTAAACCTGGTTTCGATCAACATTTTAGAGGATCACGCAAGCTAGGTCTGGGATAGGTCTGGGATTAGCCCTCATCAGACTCATACTTTCGCACACTTCACATACTCGTTGACAAGATCCTGGGTTTTTTTCTGGCTTGGATCACGTAGTAATGTGGTTCCACACTGAAACAGTCGATTAAACTTGGCTTCGATCAATATTTTAGAGGATAACGCAAGTTAGGTCTGGGATAGGTCTGGGATTTGCACTCATCAGGCTCATACTTTCGCGTTTTCACATACTTGTTGAACGGATCCTGGGTTTTTTCTGGTTTGGGTCACCTAGTAATGTGGGACCACACTGTAACAGTCAATTAAACCTGGTTTCGAACAATATTTTAGAGAATAATTCATGTTAGGTCTAGGTTAGGTCTGGGATTTGCTCTCATCAGGCTCATACTTTCGCACACTTCACATACTTGTTGAACGGATCCTGGGTTTTTTCTGGTTTGGATCACGTAGTAGTGTGGTACCACACTGAAACAGTCCATTAAACCTGGTTTCGCTCAATATTTTAGAGGATAACGCATGTTAGGTCTAGGTCAGTCCTGGGATTTTCATTCATCAGACTCATACTTTCGGATTCTTCACATACTTGTTGAACGGATCCTGGGGTTTTTTCTGGTTTGGATCACGTAGTAATGTGGGTCCACACTGAAACAATCAATTAAACCTGGTCTTGATAAATATTTTAGAGGATAACGCATGTTAGGTCTGGGATAGGTCTGGGGTTTGCCCTCATCAGACTCATACTTTCGCACACTTCACATACTCGTTGAACTGATCCTGCGTTATTTTCCGGTTTGGATCACATAGTAATGTGGTACCACACTGAAACATTCAATTAAACCTGGTCTTGATAAATATTTTAGAGGATAACGCATGTTAGGTCTGGGTTAGGTCTAGGATTTGCCCTCATCAGGCTCATACTTTCGCATATTTCCCATACTTCATGGCTAGATCCTGGGCTATTTCTGGATTGGATCACGTAGTAATGAAGTACAACACTGAAACAGTCAATTAAACCTGGTTTCCATCAATATCTTAGAGGACAACGCATGCTAGGTCTAGGTTAGGCCTGGGATTTTCACTCATCAGACTCATACTTTCGCATTCTTCACATACTTGTTGACGGTATCCTGGGTTTTTTCTGGTTTGGATCACGTAGTAATGTGGGACCACACTGAATCAGTCAATTAAACCTGGTTTCGACCAACATTTTAGAGAATAATTCATGTTAGGTCAAGGTTAGGTCTGGGATTTTCTCTCATCAGGCTCATTCTTTCGCATATTTCTCATACTTGATGGCTAGATCCTGGGCTTTTTCTGGATTGGATCATGTAGTAATGAAGAACAACACTGAAACAGTCAATTAAACCTGGTTTCCATCAATATTTTAGAGGACAGCGCATGTTAGGTCTAGGTTAGGTCCGGGATTTTCGCTCGTGAGACTCATACTTTCGCATTCTTCACATACTTGTTGAACGGATCCTGGGTTTTTTCTGGTTTGGTTCATGTAGTAATGTGGTACCACACTGAAACATTCAATTAAACCTGGTCTTGATTAATATTTTAGAGGATAACGCATGTTAGGTTTGGCTTAGGTCTAGGATTTGCCCTCAGCAGGCTCATACTTTCGCATATTTCTCATACTTCATGGCTACATCCTGGGCTGTTTCTGGTTTGTATCACGTAGTAATGTGGTACCACGCTGAAACAGTCAACTAAACCTGGTCTTGATTAATATTTTAGAGGATAACGCATGTTAGGTTTGGCTTAGGTCTAGGATTTGCCCTCAGCAGGCTCATACTTTCGCATATTTCTCATACTTCATGGCTACATCCTGGGCTGTTTCTGGTTTGTATCACGTAGTAATGTGGTACCACGCTGAAACAGTCAATTAAACCTGGTTTCGATCAATATTTTAGAGGATAACGCAAGTTAGGCCTGGCATAGGTTTGGGATTCGCCCTCATCAGGCTCATACTTTCGCGTTTTTCACATACTTGTTGAACAGATCCTGGGTTTTTTCTGGTTTGTATCACGTAGTAGTGTGGTACCACACTGAAACAGTCCATTAAACCTGGTTTGGATCAATTGTTTAGAGGATAACGCATGTTAGGTCTAGGTTAGCCCAGGGATTTTCACTCATCAGACTCATACTTTCGCATTCTTCTCATACTTGTTGAACTGATCCTGGGTTTTTTCTGGTTTGGATCACGTAGTAATGTGGTACCACACTGAAACAGTCGATAAAACCTGGCTTCTATCAATATCTTAGAGGATAACGCAAGTTAAGTCTGGGATTGGTCTGGGATTTGACCTCATCAGACTCATACTTTCGCACACTTCACATACTCGTTCAACAGATCCTGGGTTATTTTCTGGTTTGGATCACATAGTAATGTGGTACCACACTGAAACAGTCGATTAAACCTGGTTTCCATCAATATTTTAGAGAATAACTCATGTTAGGTCTGGGTTAGGTCTGGGATTTGCTCTCATCAGGCTCGTTCTTTCGCATATTTCTCATACTGCGATGGCTAGATCCTGGGCTTTTTCTGGATTGCATCACGTACTAATGAAGTACAACACTGAAACAGTCAATTAAACCTGGTTTCCATCAATATGTTAGAGGACAACGCATGTTAGGTCTGGGATAGGTCTGGGATTTGCCCCCAACAGGCTCATACTTTCGCGTTTTTCACATACTTGTTGAACAGATCCTGGGTTTTCTCTGGTTTGGATCGCGTAGTAGTGTGGTACCACACTGAAACAGTCCATTAAACCTGGTTTGGATCAATATTTTAGAGAATAATTCATGTTAGGTCTAGGTTAGGTCTGGGATTTGCTCTCATCAGGCTCGTTCTTTCGCATATTTCTCATACTTCATGGCTAGATCCTGGGCTTTTTCTGGATTGCATCACGTAGTAATGAAGTACAACACTGAAACAGTCAATTAAACCTGGTTTCCACCAATATCTTAGAGGACAACGCAAGTTAGGCCAGGGATAGGTCTGGGATTTGACCTCATCAGACTCATACTTTCGCACACTTCACATACTCGTTGAACAGATCCTGGGTTATTTTCTGGTTTGGATCACATAGTAATGTGGTACCACACTGAAACAGTCGATTCAACCAGGTTTCGATCAATATTTTTGAGGATAACGCATGTTAGGTCTAGGTTAGGCCTGGGATTTTCACTCATCAAACTCATACTTTCGCATTCTTCACATACTTGTTGAACGGATCCTGGGTTTTTTCTGGTTTGGATCACGTAGTAATGTGGGTCCACACTGAAACAATCAATTAAACCTGGTCTTGATAAATATTTTAGAGGATAACACATGTTAGGTCTGGGATAAGTCTGGGATTTGCCCTCATAAGACTCATACTTTCGCACACTTCACATACTCGTTGAACAGATCCTGGGTTATTTTCTGGTTTGGATCACATAGAAATGTGGTACCACACTGAAACAGACGATTAAACCAGGTTTCGATCAATATTTTTCAGGATAACGCATGTTAGGTCTAAGTTAGGCCTGGGATTTTCACTCATCAGACTCATACTTTCGCACTCTTCACATACTTGTAGAACGGATCCTGGGTTTTTACTGGTTTGGATCACGTAGTAATGTGGTACCACACTGAAACATTCAATTAAACCTGGTTTCGATCAATATTTTAGAGGATAACGCAAGTTAGGTCTGGGATAGGTCCGGGATTTGCCCTCATCAGGCTCATACTTTCGCGTTTTTCACATACTTGTTGAACAGATCCTGGGTTTTTTCTGGTTTGGGTCACGTAGTAGTGTGATACTACACTGAAACATTCAATTAAACCTGGTCTTGATAAACATTTTAGAGGATAACGCATGTTAGGTCTGGGTTAGGTCTAGGATTTGCCCTCATCAGGCTCATTCCTTCGCATATTTCTCATACTTGATGGCTATATCCTGGGCTTTTTCTGGATTGCATCACGTAGTAATGAAGTACAACACTGAAACAGTCAATTAAACCTGGTTTCGATCAATACTTTAGAGAATAATTCATGTTAGGTCTAGGTTAGGTCTGGGATTTGCTCTCATCAGGCTCATTCTTTCGCATATTTCTCATACTTGATGGCTATATCCTGGGCTTTTTCTGGATTGCATCACGTAGTAATGAAGTACAACACTGAAACAGTCAATTAAACCTGGTTTCCATCAATATCTTAGAGGACAACGCAAGTTAGGTCTGGCATAGGTCTGGGATTCGCCCTCATCAGGCTCATACTTTCGCGTTTTTCACATATTTGTTGAACAGATCCTGGGTTTTTTCTGGTTTCTATCACGTAGTAGTGTGGTACCACACTGAAACAGTCCATTAAACCTGGTTTGGATCAATATTTTAGAGGATAACGCATGTTAGGTCTAGGTTAGCCCTGGGATTTTCACTCATCAGACTCATACTTTCGCATTCTTCTCATACTTGCTGAACTGATCCTGGGATTTTTCTGGTTTCGATCACGTAGTAATGTGGTACCACACTGAAACAGTCGATTAAACCTGGTTTCGATCAATATCTTAGAGGATAACGCAAGTTAAGTCTGGGATTGGTCTGGGATTTGACCTCATCAGACTCATACTTTCGCACACTTCACATACTCGTTGAACAGATCCTGGGTTATTTTCTGGTTTGGATCACATGGTAATGTGGTACCACACTGAAACAGTCGATTAAACCAGGTTTCGATCAATATTTTTGAAGATAACGCATGTTAGGTCTAGGTTAGGCCTGGGATTTTCACTCATCAGACTCATACTTTCGCATTCTTCGCATACTTGTTGAACGGATCCTGGGTTTTTTCTGGTTTGGATCACGTAGTAATGTGGGACCACACTGAAACATTCAATGAAACCTGGTTTCGATCAATATTTTAGAGAATAATTCATGTTAGGTCTAGGTTAGGTCTGGGATTTGCTCTCATCAGGCTCGTTCTTTCGCATATTTATCATACTTCATGGCTAGATCCTGGGCTTTTTCTGGATTGCATCACGTAGTAATGAAGTACAACACTGAAACAGTCAGTTAAACTGGTTTCCATCAATATCTTACAGGACAACGCAAGTTAGGTCTGGGATTGGTCTGGGATTTGCCCTCATCAGGCTCATACTTTCGCGTTTTTCACATACTTGTTGAACAGATCCTGGGTTTTTTGTGGTTTGGATTACGTAGTAGTGTGGTACCACACTGAAACAGTCCATTAAACCTGGTTTGGATCAATATTTTAGAGGATAACGCATGTTAGGTCTAGGTTAGGTCTGGGATTTTCGCTCATGAGACTCATACTTTCGCATTTTTCACATACTTGTTGAACGGATCCTGGGTTTTTTCTGGTTTGGTTCAGGTAGTAATGTGGTACCACACTGAAACATTCAATTAAACCTGGTCTTGATAAATATTTTAGAGGATAACGCATGTTAGGTTTGGGTTATGTCTAGGATTTGCCCTCAGCATGCTCATACTTTCGCATATCTCTCATACTTCATGGCTAGATCCTGAGCTGTTTCTGAATTGTATCACGTAGTAATGTGGTACCACACTGAAACAATCAATTAAACCTGGTCTTGATAAATATTTTAGAGGATAACGCATGTTAGGTCTGGGATAGGTACGGGATTTGCCCTCATCAGACTCATACTTTCGCACACTTCACATGCTCGTTGAACAGATCCTGGGTTATTTTCTGGTTTGGATCACATAGTAATGTGGTACCACACTGAAACAGTCGATTAAACCAGGTTTCGATCAATATTTTTGAGGATAACGCATGTTAGGTCTAGGTTAGGCCTGGGATTTTCACTCATCAGACTCATACTTTCGCATTCTTCACATACTTGTTGAACGGATCCTGGGTTTTTTCTGGTTTGGATCACGTTGTAGTGTGGGACCACACTGAAACAATCAATTAAACCTGGTCTTGATAAATATTTTAGAGGATAGCGCATGTTAGGTTTGGGTTAGGTCTTCGGATTAGCCCTCAGCAGGCTCATACTTTCGCATATCTCTCATACTTCATGGCTAGATCCTGAGCTGTTTCTGGATTGTATCACGTAGTAATGTGGTACCACGCTGAAACAGTCAATTAAACCTGGGTTCGATCAATATTTTAGAGGATAACGCAAGTTAGGTCTGGCATACGTCTGGGATTCGCCCTCATCAGGCTCATACTTTCGCGTTTTTCACATACTTGTTGAACAGATCCTGGGTTTTTTCTGGTTTGTATCACGCAGTACTGTGGTACCACACTAAAACAGTCCATTAAACCTGGTTTGGATGAATATTTTAGAGGATAACACATGTAAGGTCTAGGTTTGCCCTGGGATTTTCACTCATCAGACTCATACTTTCGCATTCTTCTCATACTTGTTGAACTGATCCTGGGTTTCTTCTGGTTTGGATCACGTAGTAATGTGGTACCACACTGAAACAGACGATTAAACCTGGTTTCGATCAATATCTTAGCGGATAACGAAAGTTAAGTCTGGGATTGGTCTGGGATTTGACCTCATCAGGCTCATACTTTCGCGTTTTTCACATACTTGTTGAACAGATCCTGGGTTTTTTCTGGTTTGGATCCCGTAGTAGTGTGGTACCACACTGAAACAGTCCATCAAACCTGGTTTCGCTCAATGTTTTAGAGGATAACGCATGTTAGGTTAAGGTTAGGTCTAAGATTTGCCCTCATCAGGCTCACAGTTTCGAGTTTTTCACATACCTGTTAAACAGATCCTGGGTTTTTTCTGGTTTGGATCACGAAGTAGTGTGGTACCACACTGAAACAGTCCATTAAACCTGGTTTCGCTCAATAGTTTAGAGGATAACGCATGTTAGGTCTAGGTTAGGTCTGGGATTTGCTCTCATTAGGCTCATTCTTTCGCATATTTCTCATACTTGATGGCTAGATCATGGGCTTTTTCTGGATTGCATCACGTAGTAATGTAGTACCACACTGAAACAGTCAATGAAACCTGGTTTCCATCAATATTTTAGAGGACAATGCAAGTTAGGTCTAGGTAAGGCCTGAGATTTTCACTGATCAGACTCATAATTTCGCCTTCTTCACATACTTGTTGCACGGATCCTGGGTTTTTTCTGGTTTGGAACACGTAGTAATGTGGTACCACACTGAAACATTCAATTAAACCTGGTCTTGATAAATATTTTAGAGAATAACGCATGTTAGGTCTGGGTTAGGTCTAGGGTTTGCCCTCATCAGGCTCATACTTTCGCATATTTCTCATACTTCATGGCTAGATCCTGGGCTATTTCTGGATTGGATCACGTAGTAAAGTGGTACCACACTGAAACATTCAATGAAACCTTGTCTGGATAAAAATTTTAGAGGATAACGCATAGTTAGGTTTGGGATAGGTCTGGGATTTGACCTCATCAGACTCATACTTTCACACACTTCACATACTCGTTGAACAGATCCTGGATTATTTTCTGGTTTGGATCACATAGTAATGTGGTACCACACTGAAACAGTCGATTAAACCTGGTTTCGATCAATATTTTAGAGAATAATTCATGTTAGGTCTGGGTTAGGTCTGGGATTTGCTCTCATCAGGCTCGTTCTTTCGCATATTTCTCATACTTGATGGCTAGATTCTGGGCTTTTTCTGGATTGCATCACGTACTAATGAAGTACAACACTGAAACAGACGATTAAACCTGGTTTCGATCAATATCTTAGAGGATAACGAAAGTTAAGTCTGGGATTGGTCTGGGATTTGACCTCATCAGACTCATACTTTCGCATTTTTCACATACTTGTTGGACAGATCCTGGGTTTTTTCTGGTTTGGATCCCGTAGTAGTGTGGTACCACACTGAAACAGTCCATCAAACCTGGTTTCGCTCAATGTTTTAGAGGATAACGCATGTTAGGTCTAGGTTAGGTCTGGGATTTTCGCTCATGAGACTCATACTTTCGCATTCTTCACATACTTGTTGAACGGATCCTGGGTTTTTTCTGGTTTGGTTCAGGTAGTAATGTGGTACCACACTGAAACATTCAATTAAACCTGGTCTTGATAAATATTTTAGAGGATAACGCATGTTAGGTTTGGGTTAGGTCTAGGATTTGCCCCCAGCAGGCTCATACTTTCGCGTATCTCTCATACTTCATGGCTAGATCCTGGGCTGTTTCTGGATTGTATCACGTAGTAATGTGGTACCACGCTGAAACAGTCAATTAAACCTGGTTTCGATCAATATTTTAGAGGATAACGCAAGTTAGGCCTCGCATAGGTCTGGGATTCGCCCTCATCAGGCTCATACTTTCGCGTTTTTCACATACTTGTTGGACAGATCCTGGGTTTTTTCTGGTTCGTATCACGTAGTAGTGTGGTACCACACTGGAACAGTCCATTAAACCTGGTTTGGATCAATTGTTTAGAGGATAACGCATGTTAGGTCTAGGTTAGCCCTGGGATTTTCACTCATCAGACTCATACTATCGCATTCTTCCATACTTGTTGAACTGTTCCTGGGTTTTTTCTGGTTTGGATCACGTAGTAATGTGGTACCACACTGAAAAAGTCGATTAAACCTGGTTTCGATCAATATCTTGGAGGATAACGCAAGTTAAGTCTGGGATTGGTCTGGGATTTGACCTCATCAGACTCATACTTTCGCACACTTCACATACTCGTTGAACAGATCCTGGGTTATTTTCTGGTTTGGATCACATAGTAATGTGGTACCACACTGAAACAGTCGATTAAACCAGGTTTCGATCAATATTTTTGAGGATAACGCATGTTAGGTCTGGGTTAGGCCTGGGATTTTCACTCATCAGGCTCATACTTTCGCATTCTTCACATACTTGTAGAACGGATCCTGGGTTTTTTCTGGTTTGGATCACGTAGTAATGTGGGGCCACACTGAAACAGTCAATTAAACCTGGTCTTGATAAATATTTTAGAGGATAACGCATGTTAGGTCTGGGTCAGGTCTAGAATTTGCCCTCATCATGCTCATACTTTCGCATCTTTCTCATACATCATGGCTAGATCCTGGGCTATTTCTGGATTGTATCACGTAGTAATGTGGTACCACTCTGAAACAGTCGATTAAACCTGGTTCCGATCAATATTTTAGAGGATAGCGCAAGTTAAGTCTGGGATTGGTCTGGGATTTGACCTCATCAGACTCATACTTTCGCATTTTTCACATACTTGTTGAACGGATCCTGGGTTTTTTCCGGTTTGGATCACGTTGTAGTGTGGGACCACACTGAAACAATCAATTAAACCTGGTCTTGATAAATATTTTAGAGGATAACGCATGTTAGGTCTGGGATAGGTACGGGATTTGCCCCCATCAGACTCATACTTTCGCACACTTCACATACTCGTTGAACAGATCCTGGGTTATTTTCTGGTTTGGATCACATAGTAATGTGGTACCACACTGAAACAGTCGATTAAACCAGGTTTCGATCAATATTTTTGAGGATAACGCATGTTAGGTCTAGGTTAGGCCTGGGATTTTCACTCATCAGGCTCATACTTTCGCATTCTTCACATACTTGTTGAACGGATCCAGGGTTTTTTCTGGTTTGGATCACGTTGTAGTGTGGGCCCACACTGAAACAATCAATTAAACCTGGTCTTGATAAATATTTTAGAGGATAACGCATGTTAGGTTTGGGTTAGGTCTAGGATTAGCCCTCAGCAGGCTCATACTTTCGCATATCTCTCATACTTCATGGCTAGATCCTGGGCTGTTTCTGGGTTGTATCACTTAGTAATGTGGTACCACGCTGATACAGTCAATTAAACCTGGTTTCGATCAATATTTTAGAGGATAACGCAAGTTAGGTCTGGCATACGTCTGGGATTCGCCCTCATCAGGCTCATACTTTCGCGTTTTTCACATACTTGTTGAACAGATCCTGGGTTTTTTCTGGATTGTATCACGCAGTACTGTGGTACCACACTGAAACAGTCCATTAAACCTGGTTTGGATGAATATTTTAGAGGATAACGCATGTTAGGTCTAGGTCAGGCCTGGGATTTTCACTCATCAGACTCATACTTTCGCACTCTTCACATACTTGTTGAACGGATCCTGGGTTTTTTCCGGTTTGGATCACGTAGTATTGTGGGTCCACACTGAAACAATCAATTAAACCTGGTCTTGATAAATATTTTAGAGGATAACGCATGTTAGGTCTGGGATAGGTACGGGATTTGCCCTCATCAGACTCATACTTTCGCACACTTCACATACTCGTTGAACAGATCCTGGGTTATTTTCTGGTTTGGATCACATAGTAATGTGGTACCACACTGAAACAGTCGATTAAACCAGGTTTCGATCAATATTTTTGAGGATAACGCATGTTAGGTCTAGGTTAGGCCTGGGATTTTCACTCATCAGGCTCATACTTTCGCATTCTTCACATACTTGTTGAACGGATCCTGGGTTTTTTCTGGTTTGGATCACGTTGTAGTGTGGGCCCACACTGAAACAATCAATTAAACCTGGTCTTGATAAATATTTTAGAGGATAACGCATGTTAGGTTTGGGTTAGGTCTAGGATTAGCCCTCAGCAGGCTCATACTTTCGCATATCTCTCATACTTCATGGCTAGATCCTGGGCTGTTTCTGGATTGTATCACGTAGTAATGTGGTACCACGCTGAAACAGTCAATGAAACCTGGTTTCCATCAATATTTTAGAGGATAACGCATGTTAGGTCTAGGTCAGGCCTGGGATTTTCACTCATCAGACTCATACTTTCGCATTCTTCTCATACTTGTTGAACTGATCCTGGGTTTCTTCTGGTTTGGATCACGTAGTAATGTGGTACCACACTGAAACAGACGATTAAACCTGGTTTCGATCAATATCTTAGAGGATAACGAAAGTTAAGTCTGGGATTGGTCTGGGATTTGACCTCATCAGGCTCATACTTTCGCGTTTTTCACATACTTGTTGAACAGATCCTGGGTTTTTCCTGGTTTGGATCCCGTAGTAGTGTGGTACCACACTGAAACTGTCCATCAAACCTGGTTTCGCTCAATGTTTTAGAGGAGAACGCATGTTAGGTTAAGCTTAGGTCTAAGATTTGCCCTCATCAGGCTCACAGTTTCGAGTTTTTCACATACCTGTTAAACAGATCCTGGGTTTTTTCTGGTTTGGATCACGAAGTAGTGTGGTACCACACTGAAACAGTCCATTAAACCTGGTTTCGCTCAATATTTTAGAGGATAACGCATGTTAGGTCTAGGTTAGTTCTGGGATTTGCTCTCATTAGGCTCATTCTTTCGCATATTTCTCATACTTGATGGCTAGATCATGGGCTTTTTCTGGATTGCATCACGTAGTAATGTAGTACCACACTGAAACAGTCAATGAAACCTGGTTTCCATCAATATTTTAGAGGACAATGCAAGTTAGGTCTAGGTTAGGCCTGAGATTTTCACTGATCAGACTCATACTTTCGCACACTTCACATACTCGTTGAACAGATCCTGGGTTATTTTCTGGTTTGGATCACATAGTAATGTGGTACCACACTGAAACAGTCGATTAAACCCGGTTTCGATCAATATTTTAGAGAATACTTCATGTTTGGTCTGGGTTAGGTCTGGGATTTGCTCTCATCAGGCTCGTTCTTTCGCATATTTCTCATACTTGATGGCTAGATCCTGGGCTTTTTCTGGGTTGTATCACGTAGTAATGTGGTACCACGCTGATACAGTCAATTAAACCTGGTTTCGCTCAATAGTTTAGAGGATAACGCATGTTAGGTCTAGGTAAGGCCTGAGATTTTCACTGATCAGACTCATAATTTCGCCTTCTTCACATACTTGTTGCACGGATCCTGGGTTTTTTCTGGTTTGGAACACGTAGTAATGTGGTACCACACTGAAACATTCAATTAAACCTGGTCTTGATAAATATTTTAGAGAATAACGCATGTTAGGTCTGGGTTAGGTCTAGGGTTTGCCCTCATCAGGCTCATACTTTCGCATATTTCTCATACTTCATGGCTAGATCCTGGGCTATTTCTGGATTGGATCACGTAGTAAAGTGGTACCACACTGAAACATTCAATGAAACCTTGTCTGGATAAAAATTTTAGAGGATAACGCATAGTTAGGTTTGGGATAGGTCTGGGATTTGACCTCATCAGACTCATACTTTCACACACTTCACATACTCGTTGAACAGATCCTGGATTATTTTCTGGTTTGGATCACATAGTAATGTGGTACCACACTGAAACAGTCGATTAAACCTGGTTTCGATCAATATTTTAGAGAATAATTCATGTTAGGTCTGGGTTAGGTCTGGGATTTGCTCTCATCAGGCTCGTTCTTTCGCATATTTCTCATACTTGATGGCTAGATTCTGGGCTTTTTCTGGATTGCATCACGTACTAATGAAGTACAACACTGAAACAGACGATTAAACCTGGTTTCGATCAATATCTTAGAGGATAACGAAAGTTAAGTCTGGGATTGGTCTGGGATTTGACCTCATCAGACTCATACTTTCGCATTTTTCACATACTTGTTGGACAGATCCTGGGTTTTTTCTGGTTTGGATCCCGTAGTAGTGTGGTACCACACTGAAACAGTCCATCAAACCTGGTTTCGCTCAATGTTTTAGAGGATAACGCATGTTAGGTCTAGGTTAGGTCTGGGATTTTCGCTCATGAGACTCATACTTTCGCATTCTTCACATACTTGTTGAACGGATCCTGGGTTTTTTCTGGTTTGGTTCAGGTAGTAATGTGGTACCACACTGAAACATTCAATTAAACCTGGTCTTGATAAATATTTTAGAGGATAACGCATGTTAGGTTTGGGTTAGGTCTAGGATTTGCCCCCAGCAGGCTCATACTTTCGCGTATCTCTCATACTTCATGGCTAGATCCTGGGCTGTTTCTGGATTGTATCACGTAGTAATGTGGTACCACGCTGAAACAGTCAATTAAACCTGGTTTCGATCAATATTTTAGAGGATAACGCAAGTTAGGCCTCGCATAGGTCTGGGATTCGCCCTCATCAGGCTCATACTTTCGCGTTTTTCACATACTTGTTGGACAGATCCTGGGTTTTTTCTGGTTCGTATCACGTAGTAGTGTGGTACCACACTGGAACAGTCCATTAAACCTGGTTTGGATCAATTGTTTAGAGGATAACGCATGTTAGGTCTAGGTTAGCCCTGGGATTTTCACTCATCAGACTCATACTATCGCATTCTTCCATACTTGTTGAACTGTTCCTGGGTTTTTTCTGGTTTGGATCACGTAGTAATGTGGTACCACACTGAAAAAGTCGATTAAACCTGGTTTCGATCAATATCTTGGAGGATAACGCAAGTTAAGTCTGGGATTGGTCTGGGATTTGACCTCATCAGACTCATACTTTCGCACACTTCACATACTCGTTGAACAGATCCTGGGTTATTTTCTGGTTTGGATCACATAGTAATGTGGTACCACACTGAAACAGTCGATTAAACCAGGTTTCGATCAATATTTTTGAGGATAACGCATGTTAGGTCTGGGTTAGGCCTGGGATTTTCACTCATCAGGCTCATACTTTCGCATTCTTCACATACTTGTAGAACGGATCCTGGGTTTTTTCTGGTTTGGATCACGTAGTAATGTGGGGCCACACTGAAACAGTCAATTAAACCTGGTCTTGATAAATATTTTAGAGGATAACGCATGTTAGGTCTGGGTCAGGTCTAGAATTTGCCCTCATCATGCTCATACTTTCGCATCTTTCTCATACATCATGGCTAGATCCTGGGCTATTTCTGGATTGTATCACGTAGTAATGTGGTACCACTCTGAAACAGTCGATTAAACCTGGTTCCGATCAATATTTTAGAGGATAGCGCAAGTTAAGTCTGGGATTGGTCTGGGATTTGACCTCATCAGACTCATACTTTCGCATTTTTCACATACTTGTTGAACGGATCCTGGGTTTTTTCCGGTTTGGATCACGTTGTAGTGTGGGACCACACTGAAACAATCAATTAAACCTGGTCTTGATAAATATTTTAGAGGATAACGCATGTTAGGTCTGGGATAGGTACGGGAATTGCCCCCATCAGACTCATACTTTCGCACACTTCACATACTCGTTGAACAGATCCTGGGTTATTTTCTGGTTTGGATCACATAGTAATGTGGTACCACACTGAAACAGTCGATTAAACCAGGTTTCGATCAATATTTTTGAGGATAACGCATGTTAGGTCTAGGTTAGGCCTGGGATTTTCACTCATCAGGCTCATACTTTCGCATTCTTCACATACTTGTTGAACGGATCCAGGGTTTTTTCTGGTTTGGATCACGTTGTAGTGTGGGCCCACACTGAAACAATCAATTAAACCTGGTCTTGATAAATATTTTAGAGGATAACGCATGTTAGGTTTGGGTTAGGTCTAGGATTAGCCCTCAGCAGGCTCATACTTTCGCATATCTCTCATACTTCATGGCTAGATCCTGGGCTGTTTCTGGGTTGTATCACGTAGTAATGTGGTACCACGCTGATACAGTCAATTAAACCTGGTTTCGATCAATATTTTAGAGGATAACGCAAGTTAGGTCTGGCATACGTCTGGGATTCGCCCTCATCAGGCTCATACTTTCGCGTTTTTCACATACTTGTTGAACAGATCCTGGGTTTTTTCTGGATTGTATCACGCAGTACTGTGGTACCACACTGAAACAGTCCATTAAACCTGGTTTGGATGAATATTTTAGAGGATAACGCATGTTAGGTCTAGGTCAGGCCTGGGATTTTCACTCATCAGACTCATACTTTCGCACTCTTCACATACTTGTTGAACGGATCCTGGGTTTTTTCCGGTTTGGATCACGTAGTATTGTGGGTCCACACTGAAACAATCAATTAAACCTGGTCTTGATAAATATTTTAGAGGATAACGCATGTTAGGTCTGGGATAGGTACGGGACTTGCCCTCATCAGACTCATACTTTCGCACACTTCACATACTCGTTGAACAGATCCTGGGTTATTTTCTGGTTTGGATCACATAGTAATGTGGTACCACACTGAAACAGTCGATTAAACCAGGTTTCGATCAATATTTTTGAGGATAACGCATGTTAGGTCTAGGTTAGGCCTGGGATTTTCACTCATCAGGCTCATACTTTCGCATTCTTCACATACTTGTTGAACGGATCCTGGGTTTTTTCTGGTTTGGATCACGTTGTAGTGTGGGCCCACACTGAAACAATCAATTAAACCTGGTCTTGATAAATATTTTAGAGGATAACGCATGTTAGGTTTGGGTTAGGTCTAGGATTAGCCCTCAGCAGGCTCATACTTTCGCATATCTCTCATACTTCATGGCTAGATCCTGGGCTGTTTCTGGATTGTATCACGTAGTAATGTGGTACCACGCTGAAACAGTCAATGAAACCTGGTTTCCATCAATATTTTAGAGGATAACGCATGTTAGGTCTAGGTCAGGCCTGGGATTTTCACTCATCAGACTCATACTTTCGCATTCTTCTCATACTTGTTGAACTGATCCTGGGTTTCTTCTGGTTTGGATCACGTAGTAATGTGGTACCACACTGAAACAGACGATTAAACCTGGTTTCGATCAATATCTTAGAGGATAACGAAAGTTAAGTCTGGGATTGGTCTGGGATTTGACCTCATCAGGCTCATACTTTCGCGTTTTTCACATACTTGTTGAACAGATCCTGGGTTTTTCCTGGTTTGGATCCCGTAGTAGTGTGGTACCACACTGAAACTGTCCATCAAACCTGGTTTCGCTCAATGTTTTAGAGGAGAACGCATGTTAGGTTAAGCTTAGGTCTAAGATTTGCCCTCATCAGGCTCACAGTTTCGAGTTTTTCACATACCTGTTAAACAGATCCTGGGTTTTTTCTGGTTTGGATCACGAAGTAGTGTGGTACCACACTGAAACAGTCCATTAAACCTGGTTTCGCTCAATATTTTAGAGGATAACGCATGTTAGGTCTAGGTTAGTTCTGGGATTTGCTCTCATTAGGCTCATTCTTTCGCATATTTCTCATACTTGATGGCTAGATCATGGGCTTTTTCTGGATTGCATCACGTAGTAATGTAGTACCACACTGAAACAGTCAATGAAACCTGGTTTCCATCAATATTTTAGAGGACAATGCAAGTTAGGTCTAGGTTAGGCCTGAGATTTTCACTGATCAGACTCATACTTTCGCACACTTCACATACTCGTTGAACAGATCCTGGGTTATTTTCTGGTTTGGATCACATAGTAATGTGGTACCACACTGAAACAGTCGATTAAACCTGGTTTCGATCAATATTTTAGAGAATACTTCATGTTTGGTCTGGGTTAGGTCTGGGATTTGCTCTCATCAGGCTCGTTCTTTCGCATATTTCTCATACTTGATGGCTAGATCCTGGGCTTTTTCTGGGTTGTATCACGTAGTAATGTGGTACCACGCTGATACAGTCAATTAAACCTGGTTTCGATCAATATTTTAGAGGATAACGCAAGTTAGGTCTGGCATACGTCTGGGATTCGCCCTCATCAGGCTCATACTTTCGCGTTTTTCACATACTTGTTGAACAGATCCTGGGTTTTTCCTGGTTTGGATCCCGTAGTAGTGTGGTACCACACTGAAACAGTCCATCAAACCTGGTTTCGCTCAATGTTTTAGAGGATAACGCATGTTAGGTTTGGGTTAGGTCTAGGATTAGCCCTCAGCAGGCTCATACTTTCGCATATCTCTCATACTTCATGGCTAGATCCTGGGCTGTTTCTGGATTGTATCACGTAGTAGTGTGGTACCACACTGGAACAGTCCATTAAACCTGGTTTGGATCAATTGTTTAGAGGATAACGCATCTTAGGTCTAGGTTAGCCCTGGGATTTTCACTCATCAGACTCATACTTTCGCATTTTTCACATACTTGTTGAACAGATCCTGGGTTTTTTCTGGTTTGGATCCCGTAGTAGTGTGGTACCACACTGAAACAGTCCATCAAACCTGGTTTCGCTCAATGTTTTAGAGGATAACGCATGTTAGGTCTAGGTTAGGTCTGGGATTTTCGCTCATGAGACTCATACTTTCGCATTCTTCACATACTTGTTGAACGGATCCTGGGTTTTTTCTGGTTTGGTTCAGGTAGTAATGTGGTACCACACTGAAACATTCAATTAAACCTGGTCTTGATAAATATTTTAGAGGATAACGCATGTTAGGTTTGGGTTAGGTCTAGGATTTGCCCCCAGCAGGCTCATACTTTCGCGTATCTCTCATACTTCATGGCTAGATCCTGGGCTGTTTCTGGATTGTATCACGTAGTAATGTGGTACCACGCTGAAACAGTCAATTAAACCTGGTTTCGATCAATATTTTAGAGGATAACGCAAGTTAGGCCTGGGATAGGTACGGGATTTGCCCTCATCAGACTCATACTTTCGCACACTTCACATACTCGTTGAACAGATCCTGGGTTATTTTCTGGTTTGGATCACATAGTAATGTGGTACCACACTGAAACAGTCGATTAAACCTGGTTTCGATCAATATTTTTGAGGATAACGCATGTTAGGTCTAGGTTAGGCCTGGGATTTTCACTCATCAGGCTCATACTTTCGCATTCTTCACATACTTGTAGAACGGATCCTGGGTTTTTTCTGGTTTGGATCACGTAGTAATGTGGGGCCACACTGAAACAGTCGATTAAACCTGGTTTCGATCAATATTATTGAGGATAACGCATGTTAGGTCTAGGTTAGGCCTGGGATTTTCACTCATCAGACTCATACTTTCGCATTCTTCACATACTTGTAGAACGGATCCTGGGTTTTTTCTGGTTTGGATCACGTAGTAATGTGGGGCCACACTGAAACAGTCAATTAAACCTGGTCTTGATAAATATTTTAGAGGATAACGCATGTTAGGTCTGGGTCAGGTCTAGAATTTGCCCTCATCATGCTCATACTTTCGCATCTTTCTCATACATCATGGCTAGATCCTGGGCTATTTCTGGATTGTATCACGTAGTAATGTGGTACCACTCTGAAACAGTCGATTAAACCTGGTTCCGATCAATATTTTAGAGGATAGCGCAAGTTAAGTCTGGGATTGGTCTGGGATTTGACCTCATCAGACTCATACTTTCGCATTTTTCACATACTTGTTGAACGGATCCTGGGTGTTTTCTGGTTTGGATCACGTTGTAGTGTGGGACCACACTGAAACAATCAATTAAACCTGGTCTTGATAAATATTTTAGAGGATAACGCATGTTAGGTCTGGGATAGGTACGGGATTTGCCCCAATCAGACTCATACTTTCGCACACTTCACATACTCGTTGAACAGATCCTGGGTTATTTTCTGGTTTGGATCACATAGTAATGTGGTACCACACTGAAACAGTCGATTAAACCAGGTTTCGATCAATATTTTTGAGGATAACGCATGTTAGGTCTAGGTTAGGCCTGGGATTTTCACTCATCAGGCTCATACTTTCGCATTCTTCACATACTTGTTGAACGGATCCAGGGTTTTTTCTGGTTTGGATCACGTTGTAGTGTGGGCCCACACTGAAACAATCAATTAAACCTGGTCTTGATAAATATTTTAGAGGATAACGCATGTTAGGTTTGGGTTAGGTCTAGGATTAGCCCTCAGCAGGCTCATACTTTCGCATATCTCTCATACTTCATGGCTAGATCCTGGGCTGTTTCTGGGTTGTATCACGTAGTAATGTGGTACCACGCTGATACAGTCAATTAAACCTGGTTTCGATCAATATTTTAGAGGATAACGCAAGTTAGGTCTGGCATACGTCTGGGATTCGCCCTCATCAGGCTCATACTTTCGCGTTTTTCACATACTTGTTGAACAGATCCTGGGTTTTTTCTGGATTGTATCACGCAGTACTGTGGTACCACACTGAAACAGTCCATTAAACCTGGTTTGGATGAATATTTTAGAGGATAACGCATGTTAGGTCTAGGTCAGGCCTGGGATTTTCACTCATCAGACTCATACTTTCGCACTCTTCACATACTTGTTGAACGGATCCTGGGTTTTTTCCGGTTTGGATCACGTAGTATTGTGGGTCCACACTGAAACAATCAATTAAACCTGGTCTTGATAAATATTTTAGAGGATAACGCATGTTAGGTCTGGGATAGGTACGGGATTTGCCCTCATCAGACTCATACTTTCGCACACTTCACATACTCGTTGAACAGATCCTGGGTTATTTTCTGGTTTGGATCACATAGTAATGTGGTACCACACTGAAACAGTCGATTAAACCAGGTTTCGATCAATATTTTTGAGGATAACGCATGTTAGGTCTAGGTTAGGCCTGGGATTTTCACTCATCAGGCTCATACTTTCGCATTCTTCACATACTTGTTGAACGGATCCAGGGTTTTTTCTGGTTTGGATCACGTTGTAGTGTGGGCCCACACTGAAACAATCAATTAAACCTGGTCTTGATAAATATTTTAGAGGATAACGCATGTTAGGTTTGGGTTAGGTCTAGGATTAGCCCTCAGCAGGCTCATACTTTCGCATATCTCTCATACTTCATGGCTAGATCCTGGGCTGTTTCTGGGTTGTATCACGTAGTAATGTGGTACCACGCTGATACAGTCAATTAAACCTGGTTTCGATCAATATTTTAGAGGATAACGCAAGTTAGGTCTGGCATACGTCTGGGATTCGCCCTCATCAGGCTCATACTTTCGCGTTTTTCACATACTTGTTGAACAGATCCTGGGTTTTTTCTGGATTGTATCACGCAGTACTGTGGTACCACACTGAAACAGTCCATTAAACCTGGTTTGGATGAATATTTTAGAGGATAACGCATGTTAGGTCTAGGTCAGGCCTGGGATTTTCACTCATCAGACTCATACTTTCGCACTCTTCACATACTTGTTGAACGGATCCTGGGTTTTTTCCGGTTTGGATCACGTAGTATTGTGGGTCCACACTGAAACAATCAATTAAACCTGGTCTTGATAAATATTTTAGAGGATAACGCATGTTAGGTCTGGGATAGGTACGGGATTTGCCCTCATCAGACTCATACTTTCGCACACTTCACATACTCGTTGAACAGATCCTGGGTTATTTTCTGGTTTGGATCACATAGTAATGTGGTACCACACTGAAACAGTCGATTAAACCAGGTTTCGATCAATATTTTTGAGGATAACGCATGTTAGGTCTAGGTTAGGCCTGGGATTTTCACTCATCAGGCTCATACTTTCGCATTCTTCACATACTTGTTGAACGGATCCTGGGTTTTTTCTGGTTTGGATCACGTTGTAGTGTGGGCCCACACTGAAACAATCAATTAAACCTGGTCTTGATAAATATTTTAGAGGATAACGCATGTTAGGTTTGGGTTAGGTCTAGGATTAGCCCTCAGCAGGCTCATACTTTCGCATATCTCTCATACTTCATGGCTAGATCCTGGGCTGTTTCTGGATTGTATCACGTAGTAATGTGGTACCACGCTGAAACAGTCAATGAAACCTGGTTTCCATCAATATTTTAGAGGATAACGCATGTTAGGTCTAGGTCAGGCCTGGGATTTTCACTCATCAGACTCATACTTTCGCATTCTTCTCATACTTGTTGAACTGATCCTGGGTTTCTTCTGGTTTGGATCACGTAGTAATGTGGTACCACACTGAAACAGACGATTAAACCTGGTTTCGATCAATATCTTAGAGGATAACGAAAGTTAAGTCTGGGATTGGTCTGGGATTTGACCTCATCAGGCTCATACTTTCGCGTTTTTCACATACTTGTTGAACAGATCCTGGGTTTTTCCTGGTTTGGATCCCGTAGTAGTGTGGTACCACACTGAAACTGTCCATCAAACCTGGTTTCGCTCAATGTTTTAGAGGAGAACGCATGTTAGGTTAAGCTTAGGTCTAAGATTTGCCCTCATCAGGCTCACAGTTTCGAGTTTTTCACATACCTGTTAAACAGATCCTGGGTTTTTTCTGGTTTGGATCACGAAGTAGTGTGGTACCACACTGAAACAGTCCATTAAACCTGGTTTCGCTCAATATTTTAGAGGATAACGCATGTTAGGTCTAGGTTAGTTCTGGGATTTGCTCTCATTAGGCTCATTCTTTCGCATATTTCTCATACTTGATGGCTAGATCATGGGCTTTTTCTGGATTGCATCACGTAGTAATGTAGTACCACACTGAAACAGTCAATGAAACCTGGTTTCCATCAATATTTTAGAGGACAATGCAAGTTAGGTCTAGGTTAGGCCTGAGATTTTCACTGATCAGACTCATACTTTCGCACACTTCACATACTCGTTGAACAGATCCTGGGTTATTTTCTGGTTTGGATCACATAGTAATGTGGTACCACACTGAAACAGTCGATTAAACCTGGTTTCGATCAATATTTTAGAGAATACTTCATGTTTGGTCTGGGTTAGGTCTGGGATTTGCTCTCATCAGGCTCGTTCTTTCGCATATTTCTCATACTTGATGGCTAGATCCTGGGCTTTTTCTGGATTGCATCACGTACTAATGAAGTACAACACTGAAACAGACGATTAAACCTGGTTTCGATCAATATCTTAGAGGATAACGAAAGTTAAGTCTGGGATTGGTCTGGGATTTGACCTCATCAGGCTCATACTTTCGCGTTTTTCACATACTTGTTGAACAGATCCTGGGTTTTTCCTGGTTTGGATCCCGTAGTAGTGTGGTACCACACTGAAACAGTCCATCAAACCTGGTTTCGCTCAATGTTTTAGAGGATAACGCATGTTAGGTTTGGGTTAGGTCTAGGATTAGCCCTCAGCAGGCTCATACTTTCGCATATCTCTCATACTTCATGGCTAGATCCTGGGCTGTTTCTGGATTGTATCACGTAGTAGTGTGGTACCACACTGGAACAGTCCATTAAACCTGGTTTGGATCAATTGTTTAGAGGATAACGCATCTTAGGTCTAGGTTAGCCCTGGGATTTTCACTCATCAGACTCATACTTTCGCATTTTTCACATACTTGTTGAACAGATCCTGGGTTTTTTCTGGTTTGGATCCCGTAGTAGTGTGGTACCACACTGAAACAGTCCATCAAACCTGGTTTCGCTCAATGTTTTAGAGGATAACGCATGTTAGGTCTAGGTTAGGTCTGGGATTTTCGCTCATGAGACTCATACTTTCGCATTCTTCACATACTTGTTGAACGGATCCTGGGTTTTTTCTGGTTTGGTTCAGGTAGTAATGTGGTACCACACTGAAACATTCAATTAAACCTGGTCTTGATAAATATTTTAGAGGATAACGCATGTTAGGTTTGGGTTAGGTCTAGGATTTGCCCCCAGCAGGCTCATACTTTCGCGTATCTCTCATACTTCATGGCTAGATCCTGGGCTGTTTCTGGATTGTATCACGTAGTAATGTGGTACCACGCTGAAACAGTCAATTAAACCTGGTTTCGATCAATATTTTAGAGGATAACGCAAGTTAGGCCTGGCATAGGTCTGGGATTCGCCCTCATCAGGCTCATACTTTCGCGTTTTTCACATACTTGTTGGACAGATCCTGGGTTTTTTCTGGTTCGTATCACGTAGTAGTGTGGTACCACACTGGAACAGTCCATTAAACCTGGTTTGGATCAATAGTTTAGAGGATAACGCATGTTAGGTCTAGGTTAGCCCTGGGATTTTCACTCATCAGACTCATACTATCGCATTCTTCCATACTTGTTGAACTGTTCCTGGGTTTTTTCTGGTTTGGATCACGTAGTAATGTGGTACCACACTGAAAAAGTCGATTAAACCTGGTTTCGATCAATATCTTGGAGGATAACGAAAGTTAAGTCTGGGATTGGTCTGGGATTTGACCTCATCAGGCTCATACTTTCGCACACTTCACATACTCGTTGAACAGATCCTGGGTTATTTTCTGGTTTGGATCACATAGTAATGTGGTACCACACTGAAACAGTCGATTAAACCAGGTTTCGATCAATATTTTTGAGGATAACGCATGTTAGGTCTAGGTTAGGCCTGGGATTTTCACTCATCAGGCTCATACTTTCGCATTCTTCACATACTTGTAGAACGGATCCTGGGTTTTTTCTGGTTTGGATCACGTAGTAATGTGGGGCCACACTGAAACAGTCAATTAAACCTGGTCTTGATAAATATTTTAGAGGATAACGCATGTTAGGTCTGGGTCAGGTCTAGAATTTGCCCTCATCATGCTCATACTTTCGCATCTTTCTCATACATCATGGCTAGATCCTGGGCTATTTCTGGATTGTATCACGTAGTAATGTGGTACCACTCTGAAACAGTCGATTAAACCTAGTTCCGATCAATATTTTAGAGGATAGCGCAAGTTAAGTCTGGGATTGGTCTGGGATTTGACCTCATCAGACTCATACTTTCGCATTTTTCACATACTTGTTGAACGGATCCTGGGTTTTTTCTGGTTTGGATCACGTTGTAGTGTGGGACCACACTGAAACAATCAATTAAACCTGGTCTTGATAAATATTTTAGAGGATAACGCATGTTAGGTCTGGGATAGGTACGGGATTTGCCCCAATCAGACTCATACTTTCGCACACTTCACATACTCGTTGAACAGATCCTGGGTTATTTTCTGGTTTGGATCACATAGTAATGTGGTACCACACTGAAACAGTCGATTAAACCAGGTTTCGATCAATATTTTTGAGGATAACGCATGTTAGGTCTAGGTTAGGCCTGGGATTTTCACTCATCAGGCTCATACTTTCGCATTCTTCACATACTTGTTGAACGGATCCAGGGTTTTTTCTGGTTTGGATCACGTTGTAGTGTGGGCCCACACTGAAACAATCAATTAAACCTGGTCTTGATAAATATTTTAGAGGATAACGCATGTTAGGTTTGGGTTAGGTCTAGGATTAGCCCTCAGCAGGCTCATACTTTCGCATATCTCTCATACTTCATGGCTAGATCCTGGGCTGTTTCTGGGTTGTATCACGTAGTAATGTGGTACCACGCTGATACAGTCAATTAAACCTGGTTTCGATCAATATTTTAGAGGATAACGCAAGTTAGGTCTGGCATACGTCTGGGATTCGCCCTCATCAGGCTCATACTTTCGCGTTTTTCACATATTTGTTGAACAGATCCTGGGTTTTTTCTGGATTGTATCACGCAGTACTGTGGTACCACACTGAAACAGTCCATTAAACCTGGTTTGGATGAATATTTTAGAGGATAACGCATGTTAGGTCTAGGTCAGGCCTGGGATTTTCACTCATCAGACTCATACTTTCGCACTCTTCACATACTTGTTGAACGGATCCTGGGTTTTTTCCGGTTTGGATCACGTAGTATTGTGGGTCCACACTGAAACAATCAATTAAACCTGGTCTTGATAAATATTTTAGAGGATAACGCATGTTAGGTCTGGGATAGGTACGGGATTTGCCCTCATCAGACTCATACTTTCGCACACTTCACATACTCGTTGAACAGATCCTGGGTTATTTTCTGGTTTGGATCACATAGTAATGTGGTACCACACTGAAACAGTCGATTAAACCAGGTTTCGATCAATATTTTTGAGGATAACGCATGTTAGGTCTAGGTTAGGCCTGGGATTTTCACTCATCAGGCTCATACTTTCGCATTCTTCACATACTTGTTGAACGGATCCTGGGTTTTTTCTGGTTTGGATCACGTTGTAGTGTGGGCCCACACTGAAACAATCAATTAAACCTGGTCTTGATAAATATTTTAGAGGATAACGCATGTTAGGTTTGGGTTAGGTCTAGGATTAGCCCTCAGCAGGCTCATACTTTCGCATATCTCTCATACTTCATGGCTAGATCCTGGGCTGTTTCTGGATTGTATCACGTAGTAATGTGGTACCACGCTGAAACAGTCAATGAAACCTGGTTTCCATCAATATTTTAGAGGATAACGCATGTTAGGTCTAGGTCAGGCCTGGGATTTTCACTCATCAGACTCATACTTTCGCATTCTTCTCATACTTGTTGAACTGATCCTGGGTTTCTTCTGGTTTGGATCACGTAGTAATGTGGTACCACACTGAAACAGACGATTAAACCTGGTTTCGATCAATATCTTAGAGGATAACGAAAGTTAAGTCTGGGATTGGTCTGGGATTTGACCTCATCAGGCTCATACTTTCGCGTTTTTCACATACTTGTTGAACAGATCCTGGGTTTTTCCTGGTTTGGATCCCGTAGTAGTGTGGTACCACACTGAAACTGTCCATCAAACCTGGTTTCGCTCAATGTTTTAGAGGAGAACGCATGTTAGGTTAAGCTTAGGTCTAAGATTTGCCCTCATCAGGCTCACAGTTTCGAGTTTTTCACATACCTGTTAAACAGATCCTGGGTTTTTTCTGGTTTGGATCACGAAGTAGTGTGGTACCACACTGAAACAGTCCATTAAACCTGGTTTCGCTCAATATTTTAGAGGATAACGCATGTTAGGTCTAGGTTAGTTCTGGGATTTGCTCTCATTAGGCTCATTCTTTCGCATATTTCTCATACTTGATGGCTAGATCATGGGCTTTTTCTGGATTGCATCACGTAGTAATGTAGTACCACACTGAAACAGTCAATGAAACCTGGTTTCCATCAATATTTTAGAGGACAATGCAAGTTAGGTCTAGGTAAGGCCTGAGATTTTCACTGATCAGACTCATACTTTCGCACACTTCACATACTCGTTGAACAGATCCTGGGTTATTTTCTGGTTTGGATCACATAGTAATGTGGTACCACACTGAAACAGTCGATTAAACCTGGTTTCGATCAATATTTTAGAGAATACTTCATGTTTGGTCTGGGTTAGGTCTGGGATTTGCTCTCATCAGGCTCGTTCTTTCGAATATTTCTCATACTTGATGGCTAGATCCTGGGCTTTTTCTGGATTGCATCACGTACTAATGAAGTACAACACTGAAACAGACGATTAAACCTGGTTTCGATCAATATCTTAGAGGATAACGAAAGTTAAGTCTGGGATTGGTCTGGGATTTGACCTCATCAGGCTCATACTTTCGCGTTTTTCACATACTTGTTGAACAGATCCTGGGTTTTTCCTGGTTTGGATCCCGTAGTAGTGTGGTACCACACTGAAACAGTCCATCAAACCTGGTTTCGCTCAATGTTTTAGAGGATAACGCATGTTAGGTTTGGGTTAGGTCTAGGATTAGCCCTCAGCAGGCTCATACTTTCGCATATCTCTCATACTTCATGGCTAGATCCTGGGCTGTTTCTGGATTGTATCACGTAGTAGTGTGGTACCACACTGGAACAGTCCATTAAACCTGGTTTGGATCAATTGTTTAGAGGATAACGCATGTTAGGTCTAGGTTAGCCCTGGGATTTTCACTCATCAGACTCATACTTTCGCATTCTTCTCATACTTGTTGAACTGATCCTGGGTTTTTTCTGGTTTGGATCACGTAGTAATGTGGTACCACACTGAAACAGTCGATTAAACCTGGTTTCGATCAATATCTTAGAGGATAACGCAAGTTAAGTCTGGGATTAGTCTGGGATTTGACCTCATCAGACTCATACTTTCGCACACTTCACATACTCGTTGAACAGATCCTGGGTTATTTTCTGGTTTGGATCACATAGTAATGTGGTACCACACTGAAACAGTCGATTAAACCAGGTTTCGATCAATATTTTTGAGGATAACGCATGTTAGGTCTAGGTTAGGCCTGGGATTTTCACTCATCAGACTCATACTTTCGCATTCTTCACATACTTGTTGAACGGATCCTGGGTTTTTTCTGGTTTGGATCACGTTGTAGTGTGGGACCACACTGAAACAATCAATTAAACCTGGTCTTGATAAATATTTTAGAGGATAACGCATGTTAGGTTTGGGTTAGGTCTAGGATTAGCCCTCAGCAGGCTCATACTTTCGCATATCTCTCATACTTCATGGCTAGATCCTGGGCTGTTTCTGGGTTGTATCACGTAGTAATGTGGTACCACGCTGGAACAGTCAATTAAACCTGGTTTCGATCAATACTTTAGAGGATAACGCAAGTTAGGTCTGGCATACGTCTGGGATTCGCCCTCATCAGGCTCATACTTTCGCGTTTTTCACATACTTGTTGAACAGATCCTGGGTTTTTTCTGGTTTGTATCACGCAGTACTGTGGTACCACACTGAAACAGTCCATTAAACCTGGTTTGGATGAATATTTTAGAGGATAACGCATGTAAGACCTAGGTTTGCCCTGGGATTTTCACTCATCAGACTCATACTTTCGCATTCTTCTCATACTTGTTGAACTGATCCTGGGTTTCTTCTGGTTTGGATCACGTAGTAATGTGGTACCACACTGAAACAGACGATTAAACCTGGTTTCGATCAATATCTTAGAGGATAACGAAAGTTAAGTCTGGGATTGGTCTGGGATTTGACCTCATCAGGCTCATACTTTCGAGTTTTTCACATACCTGTTAAACAGATCCTGGGTTTTTTCTGGTTTGGATCACGAAGTAGTGTGGTACCACACTGAAACAGTCGATTAAACCTGGTTGCGATCAATATCTTAGAGGATAACGCAAGTTAAGTCTGGGATTGGTCTGGGATTTGACCTCATCAGACTCATACTTTCGCACACTTCACATACTCGTTGAACAGATCCTGGGTTATTTTCTGGTTTGGATCACATAGTAATGTGGTACCACACTGAAACAGTCGATTAAACCAGGTTTCGATCAATATTTTTGAGGATAACGCATGTTAGGTCTAGGTTAGGCCTGGGATTTTCACTCATGAGGCTCATACTTTCGCATTCTTCACATACTTGTAGAACGTATCCTGGGTTTTTTCTGGTTTGGATCACGTAGTAATGTGGGGCCACACTGAAACAGTCAATTAAACCTGGTCTTGATAAATATTTTAGAGGATAACGCATGTTAGGTCTGGGTCAGGTCTAGAATTTGCCCTCATCATGCTCATACTTTCGCATCTTTCTCATACATCATGGCTAGATCCTGGGCTATTTCTGGATTGTATCACGTAGTAATGTGGTACCACGCTGAAACAGTCGATTAAACCTGGTTCCGATCAATATTTTAGAGGATAACGCAAGTTAAGTCTGGGATTGGTCTGGGATTTGACCTCATCAGACTCATACTTTCGCACACTTCACATACTTGTTGAACAGATCCAGGGTTTTTTCTGGTTTGGATCCCGTAGTAGTGTGGTACCACACTGAAACAGTCCATTAAACCTGGTTTCGCTCAATATTTTAGAGGATAACGCATGTTAGGTCTAGGTCAGGGCGGGGATTTTCACTCATCAGACTCATACTTTCGCATTCTTCACATACTTGTTGAACGGATCCTGGGTTTTTTCTGGTTTGGATCACGTAGTATTGTGGGTCCACACAGAAACAATCAATTAAACCTGGTCTTGATAAATATTTTACAGGATATCGCATGTTAGGTCTGGGATAGGTACGGGATTTGCCCTCATCAGACTCATACTTTCGCATGCTTCACATACTCGTTGAACAGATCCTGGGTTATTTTCTGGTTTGGACCACATAGTAATGTGGTACCACACTGAAACAGTCGATTAAACCAGGTTTCGATCAATATTTTTGAGGATAACGCATGTTAGATCTAGGTTAGGCCTGGGATAATCACTCATCAGTCTCATACTTTCGCATTCTTCACATACTTGTTGAACGGATCCTGGGTTTTTTCTGGTTTGGATCACGTTGTAGTGTGGGACCACACTGAAACAATCAATTAAACCTGGTCTTGATAAATATTTTAGAGGATAACGCATGTTAGGTTTGGGTTAGGTCTAGGATTAGCCCTCAGCAGGCTCATACTTTCGCATATCTCTCATACTTCATGGCTAGATCCTGGGCTGTTTCTGGATTGTATCACGTAGTAATGTGGTACCACGCTGAAACAGTCAATTAAACCTGGTTTCGATCAATATTTTAGAGGAAAACGCAAGTTAGGTCTGGCATAGGTCTGGGATTCGCCCTCATCAGGCTCATACTTACGCGTTTTTCGCATACTTGTTGAACAGATCCTGGGTTTTTCCTGGTTTGGATCACGTAGTAATGTGGTACCACACTGAAACAGACGATTAAACCTGGTTTCGATCAATATCTAAGAGGATAACGAAAGTTAAGTCTGGGATTGGTGTGGGATTTGACCTCATCAGGCTCATACTTTCGCGTTTTTCACATATTTGTTGAACAGATCCTGGGTTTTTCCTGGTTTGGATCCCGTAGTAGTGTGGTACCACATTGAAACAGTCCATCAAACCTGGTTTCGCTCAATGTTTTAGAGGATAACGCATGTTATGTTAAGCTTAGGTCTAAGATTTGCCCTCATCAGGCTCACAGTTTGGAGTTTTTCACATACCTGTTAAACAGATCCTGGGTTTTTTCTGGTTTGGATCACGAAGTAGTGTGGTACCACACTGAAACAGTCCATTAAACCTGGTTTCGCTCAATATTTTAGAGGATAACGCATGTTAGGTCTAGGTTAGTTCTGGGATTTGCTCTCATTAGGCTCATTCTTTCGCATATTTCTCATACTTGATGGCTAGATCATGGGCTTTTTCTGGATTGCATCACGTAGTAATGTAGTACCACACTGAAACAGTCAACGAAACCTGGTTTCCATCAATATTTTAGAGGACAATGCAAGTTAGGTCTAGGTAAGGCCTGAGATTTTCACTGATCAGACTCATAATTTCGCCTTCTTCACATACTTGTTGCACGGATCCTGGGTTTTTTCTGGTTTGGAACACGTAGTAATGTGGTACCACACTGAAACATTCAATTAAACCTGGTCTTGATAAATATTTTAGAGAATAACGCATGTTAGGTCTGGGTTAGGTCTAGGATTTGCCCTCATCAGGCTCGTTCTTTCGCATATTTCTCATACTTGATTGCTAGATCCTGGGCTTTTTCTGGATTGCATCACGTACTAATGAAGTACAACACTGAAACAGTCAATTAAACCTGGTTTCGATCAATATTTTAGAGGATAACGCAAGTTAGGTCTGGCATAGGTCTGGGATTCGCCCGCATCAGGCTCATACTTTCGCGTTTTTCACATACTTGTTGGACAGTTCCTCGGTTTTTTCTGGTTTGTATCACGTAGTAGTGTGGTACCACACTGGAACAGTCCATTAAACCTGGTTTGGATCAATTGTTTAGAGGATAACGCATGTTAGGTCTAGGTTAGCCCTGGGATTTTCACTCATCAGACTCATACTATCGCATTCTTCTCATACTTGTTGAACTGATCCTGGGTTTTTTCTGGTTTGGATCACGTAGTAATGTGGTACCACACTGAAACAGTCGATTAAAACTGGTTTCGATCAATATCTTAGAGGATAACGCAAGTTAAGTCTGGGATTGGTCTGGGATTTGAACTCATCAGACTCATACTTTCGCACACTTCACATACTCGTTGAACAGATCCTGTGTTATTTTCTGGTTTGGATCACATAGTAATGTGGTACCACACTGAAACAGTCGATTAAACCAGGTTTCGATCAATATTTTTGAGGATAACGCATGTTAGGTCTAGGTTAGGCCTGGGATTTTCACTCATCAGGCTCATACTTTCGCATTCTTCACATACTTGTAGAACGGATCCTGGGTTTTTTCTGGTTTGGATCACGTAGTAATGTGGGGCCACACTGAAACAGTCAATTCAACCTGGTCTTGATAAATATTTTAGAAGATAACGCATGTTAGGTCTGGGTCAGGTCTAGAATTTGCCCTCATCATGCTCATACTTTCGCATCTTTCTCATACATCATGGCTAGATCCTGGGCTATTTCTGGATTGTATCACGTAGTAATGTGGTACCACGCTGAAACAGTCGATTAAACCTGGTTCCGATCAATATTTTAGAGGACAACGCAAGTTAAGTCTGGGATTGGTCTGGGTTTTGACCTCATCAGACTCATACTTTCGCACACTTCACATACTTGTTGAACAGATCCAGGGTTTTTTCTGGTTTGGATCCCGTAGTAGTGTGGTACCACACTGAAACAGTCCATTAAACCTGGTTTCGCTCAATATTTTAGAGGATAACGCATGTTAGGTCTAGGTCAGGCCTGGGATTTTCACTCATCAGACTCATACTTTCGCATTCTTCACATACTTGTTGAACGGATCCTGGGTTTCTTCTGGTTTGGATCACGTAGTATTGTGGGTCCTCACTGAAACAATCAATTAAACCTGGTCTTGATAAATATTTTAGAGGATAACGCATGTTAGGTCTGGGATAGGTACGGGATTTGCCCTCATCAGACTCATACTTTCGCACACTTCACATACTCGTTGAACAGATCCTGGGTTATTTTCTGGTTTGGATCACATAGTAATGTGCACCACACTGAAACAGTCGATTAAACCAGGTTTCGATCAATATTTTTGAGGATAACGCATGTTAGGTCTTGGTTAGGCCTGGGATTTTCACTCATCAGACTCATACTTTCGCATTCTTCACATACTTGTTGAACGGATCCTGGGTTTTTTCTGGTTTGGATCACGTTGTAGTGTGGGACCACACTGAAACAATCAATTAAACCTGGTCTTGATAAATATTTTAGAGGATAACGCATGTTAGGTTTGGGTTAGGTCTAGGATTAGCCCTCAGCAGGCTCATACTTTCGCATATTTCTCATACTTCATGGCTAGATCCTGGGCTGTTTCTGGATTGTGTCACGTAGTAAAGTGGTACCACACTGAAACATTCAATGAAACCTGGTCTGGATAAAAATTTTAGAGGATAACGCATAGTTAGGTTTGGGATAGGTCTGGGATTTGACCTCATCAGACTCATACTTTCGCACACTTCACATACTCGTTGAACAGATCCTGGGTTATTTTCTGGTTTGGATCACATAGTAATGTGGTACCACACTGAAACAGTCGATTAAACCTGGTTTCGATCAATATTTTAGAGAATAATTCATGTTAGGTCTGGGTTAGGTCTGGGATTTGCTCTCATCAGGCTCGTTCTTTCGCATATTTCTCATACTTGATGGCTAGATCCTGGGCTTTTTCTGGATTGCATCACGTACTAATGAAGTACAACACTGAAACAGTCAATTAAACCTGGTTTCGATCAATATTTTAGAGGATAACGCAAGTTAGGTCTGGCATAGGTCTGGGATTCGCCCGCATCAGGCTCATACTTTCGCGTTTTTCACATACTTGTTGGACAGTTCCTCGGTTTTTTCTGGTTTGTATCACGTAGTAGTGTGGTACCACACTGGAACAGTCCATTAAACCTGGTTTGGATCAATTGTTTAGAGGATAACGCATGTTAGGTCTAGGTTAGCCCTGGGATTTTCACTCATCAGACTCATACTTTCGCATTCTTCTCATACTTGTTGAACTGATCCTGGGTTTTTTCTGGTTTGGACCACGTAGTATTGTGGGTCCACACTGAAACAATCAATTAAACCTGGTCTTGATAAATATTTTAGAGGATAACGCATGTTAGGTCTGGGATAGGTACGGGATTTGCCCTCATCAGACTCATACTTTCGCATACTTCACATACTCGTTGAACAGATCCCGGGTTATTTTCTGGTTTGGATCACATAGTAATGTGGTACCACACTGAAACAGTCGATTAAACCAGGTTTCGATCAATATTTTTGAGGATAACGCATGTTTGGTCTAGGTTAGGCCTGGGATTTTCACTCATCAGTCTCATACTTTCGCGTTTTTCACATACTTGTTGAACAGATCCTGGGTTTTTTCTGGTTTGGATCCCGTAGTAGTGTGGTACCACACTGAAACAGTCCATTAAACCTGGTTTCGCTCAATATTTTAGAGGATAACGCATGTTAGGTCTAGGTTAGGTCTGGGATTTGCTCTCATTAGGCTCATTCTTTCGCATATTTCTCATACTTGATGGCTACATCATGGGCTTTTTCTGGATTGCATCACGTAGTAATGTAGTACCACACTGAAACAGTCAATGAAGCCTGGTTTCCATCAATATTTTAGAGGACAATGCAAGTTGGGTCTAGGTAAGGCCTGAGATTTTCACTGATCAGACTCATAATTTCGCCTTCTTCACATACTTGTTGCACGGATCCTGGGTTTTTTCTGGTTTGGAACACGTAGTAATGTGGTAACACACTGAAACATTCAATTAAACCTGGTCTTGATAAATATTTTAGAGAATAACGCATGTTAGGTCTGGGTTAGGTCTAGGATTTGCCCTCATCAGGCTCATACTTTCGCATATATCTCATACTTCATGGCTAGATCCTGGGCTATTTCTGGATTGGATCACGTAGTAAAGTGGTACCACACTGAGACATTCAATGAAACCTGGTCTGGATAAAAATTTTAGAGGATAACGCATAGTTAGGTTTGGGATAGGTCTGGGATTTCACCTCATCAGTCTCATACTTTCGCACACTTCACATACTCGTTGAACAGATCCTGGGTTATTTTCTGGTTTGGATCACATAGTAATGTGGTACCACACTGAAACAGTCGATTAAACCTGGTTTCGATCAATATTTTAGAGAATAATTCATGTTAGGTCTGGGTTAGGTCTGGGATTTGCTCTCATCAGGCTCGTTCTTTCGCATATTTCTCATACTTGATGGCTAGATCCTGGGCTTTTTCCGGATTGCATCACGTACTAATGAAGTACAACACTGAAACAGTCAATTAAACCTGGTTTCCATCAATATCTTAGAGGACAACGCAAGTTAGGTCTGGGATAGGTCTGGGATTTGCCCTCATCAGGCTCATACTTTCGCGTTTTTCACATACTTGTTGAACAGATCCTGGGTTTTCTCTGGTTTGGATCACGTAGTAGGGTGGTACCACACTGAAACAGTCCATTAAACCTGGTTTGGATCAATATTTTAGAGGATAACGCATGTTAGGTCTAGGTTAGGTCTGGGATTTTCGCTCATGAGACTCATACTTTCGCATTCTTCACATACTTGTTGAACGGATCCTGGGTTTTTTCTGGTTTGGTTCAGGTAGTAATGTGGTACCACACTGAAACATTCAATTAAACCTGGTCTTGATAAATATTTTAGAGGATAACGCATGTTAGGTTTGGGTTAGGTCTAGGATTTGCCCTCAGCAGGCTCATACTTTCGCGTATCTCTCATACTTCATGGCTAGATCCTGGGCTGTTTCTGGATTGTATCACGTAGTAATGTGGTACCACGCTGAAACAGTCAATTAAACCTGGTTTCCATCAATATTTTAGAGGATAACGCAAGTTAGGTCTGGCATAGGTCTGGGATTCGCCCTCATCAGGCTCATACTTTCGCATTCTTCACATACTTGTTGAACGGATCCTGGGTTTTTTCTGGATTGTATCACGTAGTAATGTGGTACCACGCTGAAACAGTCGATCAAACCTGGTTTTTATCAATATTTTAGAGGATAACGCATGTTAGGTCTAGGTTAGCCCTGGGATTTTCACTCATCAGACTCATACTATCGCATTCTTCTCATACTTGTTGAACTGATCCTGGGTTTTTTCTGGTTTGGATCACGTAGTAATGTGGTACCACACTGAAACAGTCGATTAAACCTGGTTTCGATCAATATCTTAGAGAATAACGCAAGTTAAGTCTGGGATTGGTCTGGGATTTGACCTCATCAGACTCATACTTTCGCACACTTCACATACTCGTTGAACAGATCCTGGGTTATTTTCTGGTTTGGATCACATAGTAATGTGGTACCACACTGAAACAGTCGATTAAACCAGGTTTCGATCAATATTTTTGAGGATAACGCATGTTAGGTCTAGGTTAGGCCTGGGATTTTCACTCATCAGGCTCATACTTTCGCATTCTTCACATACTTGTAGAACGGATCCTGGGTTTTTTCTGGTTTGGATCATGTAGTAATGTGGGGCCACACTGAAACAGTCAATTAAACCTGGTCTTTTTTTTTTTTTTTTTTTTTTTTTTTTTTTGTCGTGGGGAAAATCTTCGAAAGACTCCCTCCCACCTCCTTGGGGAGAGGTGGGAGGGGTGTGTGGGATTCCCCGCGCCCGTACAACGACAGGCGCGGGACCTACCCACTAAAAACCCCACGGTGACCCTTCGGCACGCTTTTGGATGATACCGGGAATCGCTCGAAGCATTCTTCCGGTATCCTCCCCGTGCCCGCGCTATCGCGCCCATCCCCCGGGGGAACAATCGGTCCCCCCAGTAGACACACTGCCTCATAGCGGCGGGACGAGGCCACTCCATCCCGCCGCTATCCGTCCCGGGGCCGCGTTTAGTGGCGGCTGCGAGCCCCAACTCGCAACCGTCCGCGACCCCGTTTCAACCCCTCGGCGGCCGGGCGTTCATGGCCGCACCAGACCGCCGAGGGTGCCTCCCCTTGCGTCGGACCGGCAGGGGGTGGCACTCCTACCCTCAACCGGTCCGACCCGGCGCCGCCTGGCGGGAGGAGGGTCCCCTCAGGACCCCCCTCCCAGCCTAGGTCATCCGCCACGCCGAGGCGGCCGCCCGCGACGCCTCGCGACCGGGCGACGACCTCGGGCCACCGCACGAGCGCGAGCTTCAGCGCGCCGCTGAAGCTCGCGCTCCCTCCCCGCGGCCTCCTTCTGCAACATTACGTTCTCGCAGAAGGAGGCCACGGCCCTCCACTTCTCCTCGCTGCCGAGCATGGCGCGCACCACGCCCGGCAGCGAGACATCCCGCCCGACGACGCCGACCAGGACACGGCGCTCCCCCTCCCACGCGGGGCATACCTCCAGGGTATGATCCGCCGTGTCCTGCTCAGCGTCGCAGTGGCAGCAACGCGCCGTCGGCTCCTTCCCTATCCGGCACAGGTATCTTCCGAAGCTGCCATGCCCGGAAAATACCTGTGCCATCCGGTAGGTGAGGCTGCCATGGCCTCTGTCCAGCCACTCCTTCAGGAGTGGCCGAACCGCCCCGACAGTCCGGTGCCCCGCGGTTGGCAGAGCCAGCCGCTCCTGCCACGCGAGCAACACGGACTGCCGGGCCTGGCGCTTCAAATCGCCCCAAGCAGGTTCCTGCCCGCCCGGGACCGCCCCCACCCCCGCGCGACGGTCGACGCGGTGCCGGTACATCACCGCGTGCGATCGCGCGAGCAGGTCCATGGGCGGCATCCCCGCTAGAACCGTCGCCGCCTCATGTGACATGGTCCGATACCCGCGGACTACCCTGAGCGCCATGCGCCTCTGCACCCGACGCAGCATAGTCATGCTGCGCCGGGAGGCAGCCAGGTCGTCCGCCCAGACGGGGGCCCCGTATAGGGCCACCGACTGGACCATTGCCACATAGAGGCGACGAACTCGGCCCGACGGGCCCCCCAGGTTGGGCAGGATCCGGCCCAGAGCCGCAACCATCCTTTCCAACCGGGGGACCAGGCAGCGGAAATGCTCCCCGAAACGCCAGTGGCTATCGAGGATCAGCCCCAGATACCTGATCTGGGGCTTCACCTCGATGTCAGCCCCACCCACCCGGATCACAGGGGGTGGCGGATCCTGCCGAGGTGAATGAAACGCAATCACCTCGGTCTTATGGACCGCCACCGTCATCCCCATCCCCCTGATCCGGTCGACGACGCGTTGCGACCCCTCCTCCGCGCGACGCATGGCCCTCCCCCAGTGCGCCCCGACGGCCAGCACCAGTGTGTCATCCGCATAACACACCGTGCTGACGCCGTCGGGGAGATTAAACCTGGTCTTGATAAATATTTTAGAGGATAACGCATGTTAGGTCTGGGTCAGGTCTAGAATTTGCCCTCATCATGCTCATACTTTCGCATCTTTCTCATACATCATGGCTAGATCCTGGGCTATTTCTGGATTGTATCACGTAGTAATGTGGTACCACGCTGAAACAGTCGATTAAACCTGGTTCCGATCAATATTTTAGAGGATAACGCAAGTTAAGCCTGGGATTGGTCTGGGTTTTGACCTCATCAGACTCATACTTTCGCACACTTCACATACTTGTTGAACAGATCCAGGGTTTTTTCTGGTTTGGATCCCGTAGTAGTGTGGTACCACACTGAAACAGTCCATTAAACCTGGTTTCGCTCAATATTTTAGAGGATAACGCATGTTAGGTCTAGGTCAGGCCTGGGATTTTCACTCATCAGACTCATACTTTCGCATTCTTCACATACTTGTTGAACGGATCCTGGGTTTCTTCTGGTTTGGATCACGTAGTATTGTGGGTCCTCACTGAAACAATCAATTAAACCTGGTCTTGATAAATATTTTAGAGGATAACGCATGTTAGGTTTGGGTTAGGTCTAGGATTTGCCCACATCAGGCTCATACTTTCGCATATTTCTTATACTTCATGGCTAGATCCTGGGCTACTTCTGGACTGTATCACGTAGTAATGTGGTACCACGCTGAAACAGTCAATTAAACCTGGTTTCGATCAATATTTTAGAGGATAACGCAAGTTAGGTCTGGGATTCCCTCAGGGGCTGCCAGCCTTTCAGCTGCAGTACGGGCTTAACGAACCCGGGGTACCCGAGTCATACACACACCGTAAGCCTCCTGTTGGTCGTCACAACGACCCATTCACAATTCCCTATTGGTTTTGTGAATGGTACGTGACGGCAGGAGGAACGGGGGTCTTGGCTTAACCGCCTGGGCCACGAGTATGGCGACTCTATAAAATCGCCCTCCAATCCTAAGCTATGGTGCGCGGCGATGGGATGCATGGTTGGGGGAGAAGGCCCAATCCCAAGCGACCACCTCCGGGGAACCTGCCGAACCCCCGGAGTATTAGGCTTACCCGGGTAAGGCGGCTCTGCCCGGGTGGACCTTTATTTCCGACCATCTCGTGGGATTTTTATGGACACAGAAAATAAAATGGGGATGGGGCGGGTTTTGTCGGTTGGGGAGGACGGAGACGGGGTTGGGGTTAGGGTGGCGGCGCTCGCGCCCCACTCAGCGCCAGGTCCAGCTTCGTGGTGGGTGGAGGAGGACGACGAGACGGCGTCGGTCTCGTCCTTCCCCTCCAGCACGAGCCACATAGGCTCTAAGAGGAAGAGGACGGGGCAGGATGTCGTCGAGGTGGGCGGGGCGATGAGCCCGTCGGTGAGGCTGAGTTGCCTCAGGGACGAGGTGACCGAGGAGATATCGGAGAGGATCTCCTCGTCCCTGAGGAGGGTGGAGAAAGTCGCCGCTGCCTGCGCCTTTAAGGGGCAGAAAAGCGGTGGCGCGGAGGCCCTGAAGGCCGCGGCGGAGGAAATGAGGGAGGCGGCGCGGGAGCTCAGAGGGCGGAACGCCCGTCTGCAGCTCCTGTTGGAGGAGGAGCGACAGGGGAGGAGGAGGGCAGAGGCGCTGTGGAACAGCGCGGCCCTTCCTCCCATCCTCCCTCCTCCTCCACCGCCGCGTCCCTCGGCGGAGGTAAATAAGCGGAGTGCGGCGGCAGTGGTGCGGGGCACCGCGGGCCCCTCCACCCGCACTCCGCCCGTGAAGAAGTCCCCGTCCTCCTCAGAAGACGATCTTCTGAGGAGGATTGGGGACATGATTGATGGCAAGCTGGCCGCCTTCCGGGAGGAGCTCCTCGCCGGAAGAGCGGTCAGCAGGAAGGCGGTGCCTCCCCGACCTGTTCCGGTACAGTCGGGGAAGGCAAAGAAGGGCGGAGTGAAGGCTCCGCCCAGCGTTGCGGCACCAGGGCCCCGGGTCGCGACCCCCAAGGGGGGTGGTGTACCCGTGGTCGCGGTGGTCGCGTCCTCCACAGCACCCTCCCAAGGGGGGGTGGCGTGGAGTGAGGTGGTGGGGCGGAAGGCGAAGCGGGCGGCGAGGAAGGCCTCGCAACCGCAGCCTCCGCCTCCGCCGCCGGCGGCCAAGGTAAAGGCCGCGAAGGTCGGGAAGGCACGACCAGGTCGTCCCCCAAAAACGGCAGCGGTGACGCTGACCGTTGCGCAGGGGGGCGACCTGACCCTCGCGGAGGCGATGCGGCTCGCCAGGGAGAATATCTCCCTGGAAGAGCTGGGCATCGCCTCCGTGAGGGCGAAGAGGGCCGTGACCGGGGGTCTCTTGCTGGAGATCCCCGGTGCAGAAGGCGGCGCGAAGGCGGATCGTCTCGCCCAGAGGCTCCGGGAGCAGCTGGGCGAGCGAGGTGTCCGGGTCGCCCGGCCCACGAAGCGCACGGAGATGCGCGTTTGTGGGCTGGACGACTCGGTCAGCGCACAGGATGTGTCCCGTGCCCTTGCGAGGGCGGGGGACTGTCCTGTGGAGGACCTGCGGATCGGAGAGATCCGCAGGTCGCCCTCCGGCCTCGGGTCGGTGTGGGCCCGGTGCCCCCTCTCCGCCGCCCGTAAGGTGGCGGAATCCGGGAGGGTGTTGGTGGGGTGGGTTTCGGCGCGAGTGGAAATCCTCGCGCCGCGCCCGCTCCAGTGTCACCGCTGCCTCGAATTGGGGCACGTGAGGCAGTGGTGCACCTCGCCGGTGGACCGCAGCGGTCAGTGTTACCGCTGCGGTGCCAAAGAGCACCGTGCGAGCCAGTGCTCGGCGGCCCCCCACTGCCCGCTGTGTGCGGACATGGGGAGGCCAGCCGATCACAGGGTGGGGAGCAAGAAGTGCACCGGCTCCGGTGCCGAGGGCGGTGGCATCGTCCTCCATGGAGGTGGACGGTGCTACGGGGACGGACGGCCGGGAGGAGGCTGGCGCGGCCATTAATTAATGCCGCCCCGCCTCCTCCTCCAGGCCAACCTCAACCACTGCCGCGCGGCACAGGACTTGATGTCCCAAGTCCTCGCGGAGTGGGGGGTTGGCCTGGCGGTCGCCGCCGAGCCGTACCGCGTCCCTGATCACCCTCATTGGGTGGGCGACGCGGACGGCTTGGTGGCGACGGTATGGGGAGGGGACGACGGGTCCCCACCGTTCTCCTTGTTGGAGCGCGGTCGGGGATTCGTCGCCGTGGACTGGGGGGGAGTCGCTGTGGTGGGGTGCTACATTTCGCCCCGTAGCGGTCACGCTGCGTTCGAGCTGTACCTGGCCGAGGTCGCGGCATGCGTGCAGCGCTACGCGGCCCGGCCGGTGCTGGTCCTGGGGGATTTCAATGCCAAGTCGGTGGCTTGGGGATCCCCCAGGACCTCCGTTCGCGGCGGGATCCTGGGCGATTGGGCGGCGGGGCTCGACCTCCGGGTATTGAACCGGGGGTCGGAGCACACATGCGTGCGGCGATATGGGGGGTCCATCGTGGATGTTGGATTCGCGACCCCCAACGCCGTGCGCATGGTGTCGGGTTGGCACGTGGTCGCGGGGGCAGAGACACTCTCCGATCACCGGTACATCCGGATGGAGGTCTCTGCCGCCGCGAGTGCATCCCGACACGGCCGCCTGCGTGGCACCCCACCACGCCGCTGGGCGCTTCGGCGCCTGGACAAGGACGCCCTGATGGCAGCTGCCCTCGCTGCAACTTGGCCGCAGGGAGCGGCCGAGTTGCCGAGCATAGAGGAGGAGGTCGCCCGGCTCGGAGCATTGGTCGCGGGTATTTGCGACGCGGCGATGCCTCGGGTCGGGCGGGCTTCTCCTCGCCGGGCGGTGTACTGGTGGTCGGACGCGATCGCGGAGTTGCGAGTCGCGACTGTCCGCGCCCGACACCAGTACACCCGCGCGCGCCGTCGTCAACGTACAGGCGACGGCGTGGCGCGAGCGAGGGCAGCTGATGACCTGTATGGAGCATACCGCGTGGCGCGGGTTGCTCTGCAGGTCGCCATCAAACGGGCCAAGACCCAGGCATGGAAGCAGCTCCTCCAGACCCTTGATGACGATCCATGGGGGCGCCCATATAAGGTGGTGCTGAATAAGCTCCGCCCGTGGGCGCCCCCCGTCACCGAGGGTCTTGACCCCCGGCTGCTGGAGGACGTGGTCAATACACTCTTCCCAATTGGGGAGAGGGGACCGCGTCCTCCGGCGGCGGCGGCTGTCCCAGTGGAGTGGACGGCCGAGCTGGGGGTCACGCAGGAGGAGCTGGCAGCGGCCATCAGACGGCTCGGGGTTCGTAACACGGCCCCGGGTCCGGATGGTGTGCCCGGCCGGGTTTGGGTCTTGACCCAGGGCGTCCTTGGGGCCGACCTCAGGCGGTTGTTCGACCGCTGCCTGAGGGACGGGCGATTCCCCCCCAGTTGGAAGGTGGCGAGGATGGTCCTCCTCCGGAAGGAGGGTCGGCCCGCGGAGTCTCCCTCCGCATACCGGCCCATTTGTCTCCTCGACGAGGTGGGCAAGCTCTTCGAGCGTGTGATTGCTGCCCGCCTCGTCGAGCACCTGTCGCGGGGTGATCCCGGTCTGGCCGACTGCCAGTTCGGTTTCCGGGGGGGCCGATCGACTATCGACGCGATAGGTCGTGTGAGGGCCCTCTCGGAGGCGGCCGTCTCCCGGGGAGGGGTGGCATTGGCAGTATCCTTGGATATTGCCAATGCCTTTAACACCCTCCCCTGGGAAGAGATAAGGAGGGGACTCGAATATCATCGAGTCCCCCCTTGTCTCAGGGCGGTCGTCGGGGATTATCTCCGCGGCAGGTGGATCGAGTATCCGGGCCGGGATGGTGGTATGCGGAGGGAGGTGTACTGCGGTGTTCCGCAGGGGTCGGTCCTCGGGCCACTCCTGTGGAACATCGCGTACGACTCGGTGTTGCGGGCCGGCCTCCCCGACGGCGTCAGCACGGTGTGTTATGCGGATGACACACTGGTGCTGGCCGTCGGGGCGCACTGGGGGAGGGCCATGCGTCGCGCGGAGGAGGGGTCGCAACGCGTCGTCGACCGGATCAGGGGGATGGGGATGACGGTGGCGGTCCATAAGACCGAGGTGATTGCGTTTCATTCACCTCGGCAGGATCCGCCACCCCCTCTGATTCGGGTGGGTGGGGCTGACATCGAGGTGAAGCCCCAGATCAGGTATCTGGGGCTGATCCTCGATAGCCACTGGCGTTTCGAGAAGCATTTCCGCTGCCTGGTCCCCCGGTTGGAAAGGATGGTTGCGGCTCTGGGCCGGATCCTGCCCAACCTGGGGGGCCCGGCGGGCCGAGTTCGTCGCCTCTATGTGGCAATGGTCCAGTCGGTGGCCCTATACGGGGCCCCCGTCTGGGCGGACGACCTGGCTGCCTCCCGGCGCAGCATGACTATGCTGCGTCGGGTGCAGAGGCGCATGGCGCTCAGGGTCGTCCGCGGGTATCGGACCATGTCACATGAGGCGGCGACGGTTCTAGCGGGGATGCCGCCCATGGTCCTGCTCGCGCGGTCGCACGCGGCGATGTACCGGCACCGCGTCGACCGTCGCGCGGGGGTGGGGGCGGTTCCGGGCGGGCAGGAACCTGCTTGGGGCGATTTGAAGCGCCAGGCCCGGCAGTCCGTGTTGCTCGCGTGGCAGGAGCGGCTGGCTCTGCCAACCGCGGGGCACCGGACTGTCGGGGCTGTTCGGCCACTCCTGAAGGAGTGGCTGGACAGAGGCCATGGCAGCCTCACCTACCGGCTGGCACAGGTATTTTCCGGGCATGGCAGCTTCGGAAGATACCTGTGCCGGATAGGGAAGGAGCCGACGGCGCGTTGCTGCCACTGCGACGCTGAGCAGGACACGGCGGATCATACCCTGGAGGTATGCCCCGCGTGGGAGGGGGAGCGCCGTGTCCTGGTCGGCGTCGTCGGGCGGGATGTCTCGCTGCCGGGCGTGGTGCGCGCCATGCTCGGCAGCGAGGAGAAGTGGAGGGCCGTGGCCTCCTTCTGCGAGAACGTAATGTTGCAGAAGGAGGCCGCGGGGAGGGAGCGCGAGCTTCAGCGGCGTGCTGAAGCTCGCGCTCGTGCGGTGGCCCGAGGTCGTCGCCCGGTCGCGAGGCGTCGCGGGCGGCCGCCTCGGCGTGGCGGATGACCTAGGCTGGGAGGGGGGTCCTGAGGGGACCCTCCTCCCGCCAGGCGGCGCCGGGTCGGACCGGTTGGGGGTAGGAGTGCCTCCCCCTACCGGTCCGACGCAAGGGGAGGCACCCTCGGCGGTCTGGTGCGGCCATGAACGCCCGGCCGCCGAGGGGTGGAAACGGGGTCGCGGGCGGTTGCGAGTTGGGGCTCGCAGCCGCCACTAAACGCGGCCCCGGGACGGATAGCGGCGGGATGGAGTGGCCCCGTCCCGCCGCTATGAGGCAGTGTGTCTACTGGGGGGACCGATTGTCCCCCCGGGGGATGAGCGCGAAAGCGCGGGCACGGGGAGGATACCGGAAGAATGCTTCGAGCGATTCCCGGTATCCTCCCAAAGCGTGCCGAAGGGTCACCGTGGGGTTTTTAGTGGGTAGGTCCCGCGCCTGTCGTTGTACGGGCGCGGGGAATCCCACACACCCCTCCCACCTCTCCCCAAGGAGGTGGGAGGGAGTCTTTCGAAGATTTTCCCCACGACAAAAAAAAAAAAAAAAAAAAAAAAAAAAAAAAAAAAAAAAAAGTTAGGTCTGGGATAGGTCTGGGATTTGCCCACATCAGGGTCATACGTTCGCATTTTTCACATACTTGTTGAACAGATCCTGGGTTTTTTCTGGTTTGGATCGCGCAGTAATGTGATACCACACTGAAACAGCCCACTAAACCTGGTTTCAATCAATATTTTAGAGGATAACGAAAGTTATGTCTAGGTTAGGACTGGGATTTGCCCTCATCAGACTCATGCTTTCGCATTTTTCACATACTTGTTGAACAGATCCTCGGATTTTTCTGGTATGGATCACGTAGTAATGTGGTACCATACTGAAACATTCAGTTAAACCTGGTCTTGATAAATATTTTTAAGGATAACGCATGGTAGGTCTGGGTTAGGTCTAGGATTTGCCCTCATCAGGCTCATACTTTCGCATATTTCTTATACTTCATGGATAGATCCTGGGCTATTTTCTGGTTTGGATCACATAGTAATGTGGTACCACACTGAAACAGTCGATTAAATCAGGTTTCGATCAATATTTTTGAGGATAACGCATGTTAGGTCTAGGTTAGGCCTGGGATTTTCACTCATCAGACTCATTCTTTCGCATACATCGCATACTTGTTAAACGGATCCTGGGTTTTTTCTGGTTTGGATCACGTAGTAATGTGGGACCACACTGAAACAATCAATTAAACCTGGTCTTGATAAATATTTTAGAGGATAACGCATGTTAGGTCTGGGTTAGGTCTAGGATTTGCCCTCATCAGGCTCATAATTTCGCATATTTCTCATACTTCATGGCTAGATCCTGGGCTATTTCTGGATTGGATCACGTAGTAATGTTGTACCACACTGAAACAGTCAATTAAACCTGATTTCCATCAATATCTTAGAGGACAACGCAAGTTAGGTCTGGAATAGGTCTGGGATTTGCCCTCATCAGACTCATACGTTCGCGTTTTTCACATACTTGTTGAACAGATCCTGGGTTTTTTCTGGTATGGTTCACGTAGTAATGTGGTACCATACTGAAACATTCAGTTAAACCTGGTCTTGATAAATATTTTTGAGGATAACGCGTGTTAGGTCTGGGTTAGGTCTAGGATTTGCCCTCATCAGGCTCATACTTTCGCATATTTCTTATACTTCATGGATAGATCCTGGGCATTTTCTGGATTGCATCACGTAGTATTGTGGTACCACACTGAAACAGTCGATTAAACCAGGTTCCGATCAATATTTTTGAGGATAACGCATGTTAGGTCTAGGTAAGGCCTGGGATTTTCACTCATCAGACTCGTTCTTTCACATTCTTCACATACCTGTTGAACGGATCCTGGGTTTTTTCTGGTTTGGATCACGTAGTAATGTGGGATCACACTGAAACAATCAATTAAACCTGGTCTTGATAAATATTTTAGAGGATAACGCATGTTAGGTCTGGGTTTGGTCTAGGATTTGCTCTCGTCAGGCTCATACTTTCGCATATTTCTCATACTTGATGGCTAGATCCTGGGCTTTTTCTGGATTGCATCACGTAGTAATGAAGTACAACACTGAAACAGTCAATTAAACCTGGTTTCCATCAATATCTTAGAAGACAACGCAAGTTAGGTCTGGGATAGGTCTGGGATTTGCCCTCATCAGACTCATACGTTCGCGTTTTTCACATACTTGTTGAACGGATCCCGGGTTTTTTCTGGTTTGGATCACGTAGTAATGTGGTACCACACTGAAACATTCAATTAAACCTGGTCTTGATCAATATTTTAGAGGATAACGCATGTTAGGTTTGGGTTAGGTCTAGGATTTGCCCTCATCAGACTCATACGTTCGCGTTTTTCACATACTTGTTGAACGGATCCTGGGTTTTTTCTGGTTTGGAACACGTAGTAATGTGGTACCACACTGACACATTCAAATAAACCTGGTCTTGATAAATATTTTAGAGGATAACGTATGTTAGGTTTGGGTTAGGTCTAGGATTTGCCCACATCAGGCTCATACTTTCGCATATTTCTCATACTTCATGGCTAGATCCTGGGCTGTTTCTGGATTGTATCACGTAGTAATGTGGTACCACGCTGAAACAGTCAATTAAACCTTGTTTCGATCAATATTTTAGAGGATAACGCAAGTTAGGTCTGGGATAGGCCTGGGATTTGCCCTCATCAGACTCATGCTTTCGCATTTTTCACATACTTATTGAACAGATCCTGGGTTTTTTCTGGTATGGTTCACGTAGTAATGTGGTACCATACTGAAACATTCAGTTATACCTGGTCTTGATAAATATTTTTGAGGATAACGCATGTTAGGTCTGGGTTAGGTCTAGGATTTGCTCTCGTCAGGCTCATACTTTCGCATATTTCTCATACTTGATGGCTAGATCCTGGGCTTTTTCTGGATTGCATCACGTAGTAATGAAGTACAACACTGAAACAGTCAATTAAACCTGGTTTCCATCAATATCTTAGAGGACAACGCAAGTTAGGTCTGGAATAGGTCTGGGATTTGCCCTCATCAGACTCATACGTTCGCGTTTTTCACATACTTGTTGAACGGATCCTGGGTTTTTTCTGGTTTGGAACACGTAGTAATGTGGTACCACACTGAAACATTCAAATAAACCTGGTCTTGATAAATATTTTAGAGGATAATGTATGTTAGGTTTGGGTGAGGTCTAGGATTTGCCCACATCAGGCTCATACTTTCGCATATTTCTCATACTTCATGGCTAGATCCTGGGCTGTTTCTGGATTGTATCACGTAGTAATGTGGTACCACGCTGAAACAGTCAATTAAACCTTGTTTCGATCAATATTTTAGAGGATAACGCAAGTTATGTCTGGGATAGGTCTGGGATTTGCCCTCATCAGACTCATGCTTTCGCATTTTTCACATACTTGTTGAACAGATCCTGGGTTTTTTCTGGTATGGTTCACGTAGTAATGTGGTACCATACTGAAACATTCAGTTAAACCTGGTCTTGATAAATATTTTTGAGGATAACGCATGTTAGGTCTGGGTTAGGTCTAGGATTTGCTCTCGTCAGGCTCATACTTTCGCATATTTCTCATACTTGATGGCTAGATCCTGGGCTTTTTCTGGATTGCATCACGTAGTAATGAAGTACAACACTGAAACAGTCAATTAAACCTGGTTTCCATCAATATCTTAGAGGACAACGCAAGTTAGGTCTGGGATAGGTCTGGGATTTGCCCTCATCAGACTCATACGTTCGCGTTTTTCACATACTTGTTGAACGGATCCTGGGTTTTTTCTGGTTTGGATCAGGTAGTAATGTTGTACCACACTGAAGCAGTCCATTAAACCAGGTTTGGATCAATATTTTAGAGGATAACGCATGTTAGGTCTAGGTTAGGCCTGGCATTTGCCCTCATCAGGGTCATACTTTCGCAGTTTTAACATGCATGTTGACCTGATCGAGGGTTTTTTCTGCTTTGGATCACGTAGTAAAGTGGTACCACACTGAAACAGTCAATTAAACCTGGTTTCGATCAATATTTTAGAGGATAACGCAAGTGAGGCCTGGGATAGGTCGAGAATTTGCCCTCATCGGGCTCATACTTTCGCATATTTCTTATACTTCATGGATAGATCCTGGGCTATTTTCTGGTTTGGATCACATAGTAATGTGGTACCACACTGAAACAGTCGATTAAACCAGGTTTCGATCAATATTTTTGAGGATAACGCATGTTAGGTCTAGGTTAGGCCTGGGATTTTCACTCATCAGACTCATTCTTTCGCATACTTCGCATACTTGTTGAACGGATCCTGGGTTTTTTCTGGTTTGGATCACGTAGTAATGTGGGACCACACTGAAACAATCAATTAAACCTGGTCTTGATAAATATTTTAGAGGATAACGCATGTTAGGTCTGGGTTAGGTCTAGGATTTGCCCTCATCAGGCTCATACTTTCGCATATTTCTCATACTTCATGGCTAGATCCTGGGCTTTTTCTGGATTGCATCACGTAGTAATGAAGTACAACACTGGAACAGTCAATTAAACCTGGTTTCGATAAATATTTTAGAGAATAATTCATGTTAGGTCTAGGTTAGGCCTGGGATTTGCCCTCATCAGGGTCATACTATCGCAGTTCTAACATACGTGTTGACCTGATCGAGGGTATTTTCTGCTTTGGATCACGTAGTAAGGTGGTACCACACTGAAACAGTACACTAAACCTGGTTTGGATCAATATTTTAGAGGATAATGCATGTTAGGTCTAGGTTAGCCCTGAGATTTTCACTCATCAGACTCATACTTTCGCATTCTTCAGATACTTGTTGAACGGATCCTGGGTTTTTTCTGGTATGGTTCACATAGCAATGTGGTACCACACTGAAACAATCAATTAAACCAGGTCTTGATAAATATTTTAGATGATAACGCATGTTAGGTCTGGGTTAGGTCTAGGATTTGCCCTCATCAGGCTCATACTTTCGCATATTTCTCATACTTCATGGCTAGATCCTGGGCTATTTCTGGATTGGATCACGTAGTAATGTGGTACCACACTGAAACAGTCAATTAAACCTGGTTTCCATCAATATCTTAGAGGACAACGCAAGTTAGGTCTGGAATAGGTCTGGGATTTGCCCTCATCAGACTCATACGTTCGCGTTTTTCACATACTTGTTAAACAGATCCTGGGTTTTTTCTGGTTTGGATCAGGTAGTAATGTGGTACCACACTAAAACAGTCAATTAAACCTGGTTTCGATCAATATTTTAGAGGATCACGCAAGCTAGGTCTGGGATAGGTCTGGGATTAGCCCTCATCAGACTCATACTTTCGCACACTTCACATACTCGTTGACAAGATTCTGGGTTTTTTTCTGGCTTGGATCACGTAGTAATGTGGTTCCACACTGAAACAGTCGATTAAACTTGGCTTCGATCAATATTTTAGAGGATAACGCAAGTTAGGTCTGGGATAGGTCTGGGATTTGACCTCATCAGGCTCACAGTTTCGGGTTTTTCACATACTTGTTAAACAGATCCTGGGTTTTTTCTGGTTTGGATCACGTAGTAATGTGGTACCACACTGAAACATTCAATTAAACCTGGTCATGATAAATATTTTAGAGGATAACGCATGTTAGGTTTGGGTTAGGTCTAGGATTTGCCCACATCAGGCTCATACTTTCGCATATTTCTCATACTTCATGGCTAGATCCTGGGCTGTTTCTGGATTGTATCACGCAGTAATGTGGTACCACGCTGAAACAGTCAATTAAACCTGGGGTCGATCAATATTTGAGAGGATAACGCAAGTTAGGTCTGGGATAGGTCTGGGATTTGACCTCATCAGGCTCACAGTTTCGGGTTTTTCACATACTTGTTAAACAGATCCTGGGTTTTTTCTGGTTTGGATCACGTAGTAATGTGGTACCACACTGAAACATTCAATTAAACCTGGTCATGATAAATATTTTAGAGGATAACGCATGTTAGGTTTGGGTTAGGTCTAGGATTTGCCCACATCAGGCTCATACTTTCGCATATTTCTCATACTTCATGGCTAGATCCTGGGCTGTTTCTGGATTGTATCACGCAGTAATGTGGTACCACGCTGAAACAGTCAATTAAACCTGGGGTCGATCAATATTTGAGAGGATAACGCAAGTTAGGTCTGGGATAGGTCTGGGATTCGCCCTCATCAGGCTCATACTTTCGCGTTTTTCACATACTTGTTGAACTGATCCTGGGTTTTTTCTGGTATGGTTCACGTAGTAATGTGGTACCATACTGAAACATTCAGTTAAACCTGGTCTTGATAAATATTTTTGAGGATAACGCATGTTAGGTCTGGGTTAGGTCTAGGATTTGCTCTCGTCAGGCTCATACTTTCGCATATTTCTCATACTTGATGGCTAGATCCTGGGCTTTTTCTGGATTGCATCACGTAGTAATGAAGTACAACACTGAAACAGTAAATTAAACCTGGTTTCCATCAATATCTTAGAGGACAACGCAAGTTAGGTCTGGAATAGGTCTGGGATTTGCCCTCATCAGACTCATACGTTCGCGTTTTTCACATACTTGTTGAACGGATCCTGGGTTTTTTCTGGTTTGGAACACGTAGTAATGTGGTACCACACTGAAACAATCAATTAAACCTGGTCTTGATAAATATTTTAGAGGATAACGCATGTTAGGTCTGGGTTAGGTCTAGGATTTGCCCTCATCAGGCTCATACTTTCGCATATTTCTCATACTTCATGGCTAGATCCTGGGCTTTTTCTGGATTGCATCACGTAGTAATGAAGTACAACACTGGAACAGTCAATTAAACCTGGTTTCGATAAATATTTTAGAGAATAATTCATGTTAGGTCTAGGTTAGGCCTGGGATTTGCCCTCATCAGGGTCATACTATCGCAGTTCTAACATACGTGTTGACCTGATCGAGGGTATTTTCTGCTTTGGATCACGTAGTAAGGTGGTACCACACTGAAACAGTACACTAAACCTGGTTTGGATCAATATTTTAGAGGATAATGCATGTTAGGTCTAGGTTAGCCCCGAGATTTTCACTCATCAGACTCATACTTTCGCATTCTTCAGATACTTGTTGAACGGATCCTGGGTTTTTTCTGGTATGGTTCACATAGCAATGTGGTACCACACTGAAACAATGAATTAAACCAGGTCTTGATAAATATTTTAGATGATAACGCATGTTAGGTCTGGGTTAGGTCTAGGATTTGCCCTCATCAGGCTCATACTTTCGCATATTTCTCATACTTCATGGCTAGATCCTGGGCTATTTCTGGATTGGATCACGTAGTAATGTGGTACCACACTGAAACAGTCAATTAAACCTGGTTTCCATCAATATCTTAGAGGACAACGCAAGTTAGGTCTGGAATAGGTCTGGGATTTGCCCTCATCAGACTCATACGTTCGCGTTTTTCACATACTTGTTAAACAGATCCTGGGTTTTTTCTGGTTTGGATCAGGTAGTAATGTGGTACCACACTAAAACAGTCAATTAAACCTGGTTTCGATCAATATTTTAGAGGATCACGCAAGCTAGGTCTGGGATAGGTCTGGGATTAGCCCTCATCAGACTCATACTTTCGCAAACTTCACATACACGTTGACAAGATTCTGGGTTTTTTTCTGGCTTGGATCACGTAGTAATGTGGTTCCACACTGAAACAGTCGATTAAACTTGGCTTCGATCAATATTTTAGAGGATAACGCAAGTTAGGTCTGGGATAGGTCTGGGATTTGACCTCATCAGGCTCACAGTTTCGGGTTTTTCACATACTTGTTAAACAGATCCTGGGTTTTTTCTGGTTTGGATCACGTAGTAATGTGGTACCACACTGAAACATTCAATTAAACCTGGTCATGATAAATATTTTAGAGGATAACGCATGTTAGGTTTGGGTTAGGTCTAGGATTTGCCCACATCAGGCTCATACTTTCGCATATTTCTCATACTTCATGGCTAGATCCTGGGCTGTTTCTGGATTGTATCACGCAGTAATGTGGTACCACGCTGAAACAGTCAATTAAACCTGGGGTCGATCAATATTTGAGAGGATAACGCAAGTTAGGTCTGGGATAGGTCTGGGATTCGCCCTCATCAGGCTCATACTTTCGCAGTTTTAACATGCATGTTGACCTGATCGAGGGTTTTTTCTGGTTTGGATCACGTAGTAAAGTGGTACCACACTGAAACAGTCAATTAAACCTGGTTTCGATCAATATTTTAGAGGATCACGCAAGCTAGGTCTGGGATAGGTCTGGGATTCGCCCTCATCAGGCTCATACTTTCGCGTTTTTCACATACTTGTTGAACTGATCCTGGGTTTTTTCTGGTTTGGATCACGTAGCAATGTGGTACCACACTGAAACAATCAATTAAACCTGGTCTTGATAAATATTTTAGAGGATAACGCATGTTAGGTCTGGGTTTGGTCTAGGATTTGCTCTCGTCAGGCTCATACTTTCGCATATTTCTCATACTTGATGGCTAGATCCTGGGCTTTTTCTGGATTGCATCACGTAGTAATGAAGTACAACACTGAAACAGTCAATTAAACCTGGTTTCCATCAATATCTTAGAGGACAACGCAAGTTAGGTCTGGAATAGGTCTGGGATTTGCCCTCATCAGAGTCATACGTTCGCGTTTTTCACATACTTGTTGAACGGATCCTGGGTTTTTTCTGGTTTGGAACACGTAGTAATGTGGTACCACACTGAAACATTCAAATAAACCTGGTCTTGATAAATATTTTAGAGGATAACGTATGTTAGGTTTGGGTTAGGTCTAGGATTTGCCCACATCAGGCTCATACTTTCGCATATTTCTCATACTTCATGGCTAGATCCTGGGCTGTTTCTAGATTGTATCACGTAGTAATGTAGTACCACGCTGAAACAGTCAATTAAACCTTGTTTCGATCAATATTTTAGAGGATAACGCAAGTTAGGTCTGGGATAGGTCTGGGATTTGCCCTCATCAGACTCATGCTTTCGCGTTTTTCACATACTTGTTGAACAGATCCTGGGTTTTTTCTGGTATGGTTCACGTAGTAATGTGGTACCATACTGAAACATTCAGTTAAACCTGGTCTTGATAAATATTTTTGAGGATAACGCATGTTAGGTCTGGGTTAGGTCTAGGATTTGCTCTCGTCAGGCTCATACTTTCGCATATTTCTCATACTTGATGGCTAGATCCTGGGCTTTTTCTGGATTGCATCACGTAGTAATGAAGTACAACACTGAAACAGTCAATTAAACCTGGTTTCCATCAATATCTTAGAGGACAACGCAAGTTAGGTCTGGGATAGGTCTGGGATTTGCCCTCATCAGACTCATACGTTCGCGTTTTTCACATACTTGTTGAACGGATCCTGGGTTTTTTCTGGTTTGGATCACGTAGTAATGTGGTACCACACTGAAACATTCAATTAAACCTGGTCTTGATCAATATTTTAGAGGATAACGCATGTTAGGTTTGGGTTAGGTCTAGGATTTGCCCTCATCAGGCTCATACTTTCGCATATTTCTTATACTTCATGGCTAGATCCTGGGCTACTTCTGGACTGTATCACGTAGTAATGTGGTACCACGCTGAAACAGTCAATTAAACCTCGTTTCGATCAATATTTTAGAGGATAACGCAAGTTAGGTCTGGGATAGGTCTGGGATTTGCCCACATCAGGGTCATACGTTCGCATTTTTCACATACTTCTTGAACAGATCCTGGGTTTTTTCTGGTTTGGATCGCGCAGTAATGTGGTACCACACTGAAACAGCCCACTAAACCTGGTTTCAATCAATATTTTAGAGTATAACGAAAGTTATGTCTAGGTTAGGCCTGGGATTTGCCCTCATCAGACTCATGCTTTCGCATTTTTCACATACTTGTTATACAGATCCTCGGATTTTTCTGGTATGGATCACGTAGTAATGTGGTACCATACTGAAACATTCAGTTAAACCTGGTCTTGATAAATATTTTTAAGGATAACGCATGGTAGGTCTGGGTTAGGTCTAGGATTTGCCCTCATCAGGCTCATACTTTCGCATATTTCTTATAATTCATGGATAGATCCTGGGCTATTTTCTGGTTTGGATCACATAGTAATGTGGTACCACACTGAAACAGTCGATTAAACCAGGTTTCGATCAATATTTTTGAGGATAACGCATGTTAGGTCTAGGTTAGGCCTGGGATTTTCACTCATCAGACTCATACTTTCGCATTCTTCACATACTTGTTGAACGGATCCTGGGTTTTTTCTGGTTTGGATCAGGTAGTAATGTTGTACCACACTGAAGCAGTCCATTAAACCAGGTTTGGATCAATATTTTAGAGGATAACGCATGTTAGGTCTAGGTTAGGCCTGGCATTTGCCCTCATCAGGGTCATACTTTCGCAGTTTTAACATGCATGTTGACCTGATCGAGGGTTTTTTCTGCTTTGGATCACGTAGTAAAGTGGTACCACACTGAAACAGTCAATGAAACCTGGTTTCGATCAATATTTTAGAGGATAACGCAAGTGAGGCCTGGGATAGGTCGAGAATTTGCCCTCATCGGGCTCATACTTTCGCATATTTCTTATACTTCATGGATAGATCCTGGGCTATTTTCTGGTTTGGATCACATAGTAATGTGGTACCACACTGAAACAGTCGATTAAACCAGGTTTCGATCAATATTTTTGAGGATAACGCATGTTAGGTCTAGGTTAGGCCTGGGATTTTCACTCAACAGACCCATTCTTTCGCATACTTCACATACTTGTTGAACGGATCCTGGGTTTTTTTTGGTTTGGATCACGTAGTAATGTGGGACCACACTGAAACATTCAAATAAACCTGGTCTTGATAATATTTTAGAGGATAATGTATGTTAGGTTTGGGTTAGGTCTAGGATTTGCCCACATCAGGCTCATACTTTCGCATATTTCTCATACTTCATGGCTAGATCCTGGGCTGTTTCTGGATTGTATCACGTAGTAATGTGGTACCACGCTGAAACAGTCAATTAAACCTTGTTTCGATCAATATTTTAGAGGATAACGCAAGTTAGGTCTGGGATAGGTCTGGGATTTGCCCTCATCAGACTCATGCTTTCGCATTTTTCACATACTTGTTGAACAGATCCTGGGTTTTTTCTGGTATGGTTCACGTAGTAATGTGGTACCATACTGAAACATTCAGTTAAACCTGGTCTTGATAAATATTTTTGAGGATAACGCATGTTAGGTCTGGGTTAGGTCTAGGATTTGCTCTCGTCAGGCTCATACTTTCGCATATTTCTCATACTTGATGGCTAGATCCTGGGATTTTCTGGATTGCATCACGTAGTAATGAAGTACAACACTGAAACAGTCAATTAAACCTGGTTTCCATCAATATCTTAGAGGACAACGCAAGTTAGGTCTGGGATAGGTCTGGGATTTGCCCTCATCAGACTCATACGTTCGCGTTTTTCACATACTTGTTGAACGGATCCTGGGTTTTTTCTGGTTTGGATCACGTAGTAATGTGGGACCACACTGAAACAATCAATTAAACCTGGTCTTGATAAATATTTTAGAGGATAACGCATGTTAGGTCTGGGTTAGGTCTAGGATTTGCCCTCATCAGGCTCATACTTTCGCATATTTCTCATACTTCATGGCTAGATCCTGGGCTTTTTCTGGATTGCATCACGTAGTAATGAAGTACAACACTGAAACAGTCAATTAAACGTGGTTTCGATAAATATTTTGGAGAATAATTCATGTTAGGTCTAGGTTAGGCCTGGGATTTGCCCTCATCAGGGTCATACTATCGCAGTTCTAACATACGTGTTGACCTGATCGAGGGTATTTTCTGCTTTGGATCACGTAGTAAAGTGGTACCACACTGAAACAGTACACTAAACCTGGTTTGGATCAATATTTTAGAGGATAATGCATGTTAGGTCTAGGTTAGCCCTGAGATTTTCACTCATCAGACTCATACTTTCGCATTCTTCAGATACTTGTTGAACGGATCCTGGGTTTTTTCTGGTTTGGTTCACATAGTAATGTGGTACCACACTGAAACAATCAATTAAACCAGGTCTTGATAAATATTTTAGATGATAACGCATGTTAGGTCTGGGTTAGGTCTAGGATTTGCCCTCATCAGGCTCATACTTTCGCATATTTCTCATACTTCATGGCTAGATCCTGGGCTATTTCTGGATTGGATCACGTAGTAATGTGGTACCACACTGAAACAGTCAATTAAACCTGGTTTCCATCAATATCTTAGAGGACGACGCAAGTTAGGTCTGGGATAGGTCTGGGATTTGCCCTCATCAGACTCATGCTTTCGCATTTTTCACATACTTGTTGAACAGATCCTGGGTTTTTTCTGGTATGGTTCACGTAGTAATGTGGTACCATACTGAAACATTCAGTTAAACCTGGTCTTGATAAATATTTTTGAGGATAACGCATGTTAGGTCTGGGTTAGGTCTAGGATTTGCTCTCGTCAGGCTCATACTTTCGCATATTTCTCATACTTGATGGCTAGATCCTGGGATTTTCTGGATTGCATCACGTAGTAATGAAGTACAACACTGAAACAGTCAATTAAACCTGGTTTCCATGAATATCTTAGAGGACAACGCAAGTTAGGTCTGGGATAGGTCTGGGATTTGCCCTCATCAGACTCATACGTTCGCGTTTTTCACATACTTGTTGAACGGATCCTGGGTTTTTTCTGGTTTGGATCACGTAGTAATGTGGGACCACACTGAAACAATCAATTAAACCTGGTCTTGATAAATATTTTAGAGGATAACGCATGTTAGGTCTGGGTTAGGTCTAGGATTTGCCCTCATCAGGCTCATACTTTCGCATATTTCTCATACTTCATGGCTAGATCCTGGGCTTTTTCTGGATTGCATCACGTAGTAATGAAGTACAACACTGAAACAGTCAATTAAACGTGGTTTCGATAAATATTTTAGAGAATAATTCATGTTAGGTCTAGGTTAGGCCTGGGATTTGCCCTCATCAGGGTCATACTATCGCAGTTCTAACATACGTGTTGACCTGATCGAGGGTATTTTCTGCTTTGGATCACGTAGTAAGGTGGTACCACACTGAAACAGTACACTAAACCTGGTTTGGATCAATATTTTAGAGGATAATGCATGTTAGGTCTAGGTTAGCCCCGAGATTTTCACTCATCAGACTCATACTTTCGCATTCTTCAGATACTTGTTGAACGGATCCTGGGTTTTTTCTGGTATGGTTCACATAGCAATGTGGTACCACACTGAAACAATGAATTAAACCAGGTCTTGATAAATATTTTAGATGATAACGCATGTTAGGTCTGGGTTAGGTCTAGGATTTGCCCTCATCAGGCTCATACTTTCGCATATTTCTCATACTTCATGGCTAGATCCTGGGCTATTTCTGGATTGGATCACGTAGTAATGTGGTACCACACTGAAACAGTCAATTAAACCTGGTTTCCATCAATATCTTAGAGGACAACGCAAGTTAGGTCTGGAATAGGTCTGGGATTTGCCCTCATCAGACTCATACGTTCGCGTTTTTCACATACTTGTTAAACAGATCCTGGGTTTTTTCTGGTTTGGATCAGGTAGTAATGTGGTACCACACTAAAACAGTCAATTAAACCTGGTTTCGATCAATATTTTAGAGGATCACGCAAGCTAGGTCTGGGATAGGTCTGGGATTAGCCCTCATCAGACTCATACTTTCGCAAACTTCACATACACGTTGACAAGATTCTGGGTTTTTTTCTGGCTTGGATCACGTAGTAATGTGGTTCCACACTGAAACAGTCGATTAAACTTGGCTTCGATCAATATTTTAGAGGATAACGCAAGTTAGGTCTGGGATAGGTCTGGGATTTGACCTCATCAGGCTCACAGTTTCGGGTTTTTCACATACTTGTTAAACAGATCCTGGGTTTTTTCTGGTTTGGATCACGTAGTAATGTGGTACCACACTGAAACATTCAATTAAACCTGGTCATGATAAATATTTTAGAGGATAACGCATGTTAGGTTTGGGTTAGGTCTAGGATTTGCCCACATCAGGCTCATACTTTCGCATATTTCTCATACTTCATGGCTAGATCCTGGGCTGTTTCTGGATTGTATCACGCAGTAATGTGGTACCACGCTGAAACAGTCAATTAAACCTGGGGTCGATCAATATTTGAGAGGATAACGCAAGTTAGGTCTGGGATAGGTCTGGGATTCGCCCTCATCAGGCTCATACTTTCGCAGTTTTAACATGCATGTTGACCTGATCGAGGGTTTTTTCTGGTTTGGATCACGTAGTAAAGTGGTACCACACTGAAACAGTCAATTAAACCTGGTTTCGATCAATATTTTAGAGGATCACGCAAGCTAGGTCTGGGATAGGTCTGGGATTCGCCCTCATCAGGCTCATACTTTCGCGTTTTTCACATACTTGTTGAACTGATCCTGGGTTTTTTCTGGTTTGGATCACGTAGCAATGTGGTACCACACTGAAACAATCAATTAAACCTGGTCTTGATAAATATTTTAGAGGATAACGCATGTTAGGTCTGGGTTTGGTCTAGGATTTGCTCTCGTCAGGCTCATACTTTCGCATATTTCTCATACTTGATGGCTAGATCCTGGGCTTTTTCTGGATTGCATCACGTAGTAATGAAGTACAACACTGAAACAGTCAATTAAACCTGGTTTCCATCAATATCTTAGAGGACAACGCAAGTTAGGTCTGGAATAGGTCTGGGATTTGCCCTCATCAGAGTCATACGTTCGCGTTTTTCACATACTTGTTGAACGGATCCTGGGTTTTTTCTGGTTTGGAACACGTAGTAATGTGGTACCACACTGAAACATTCAAATAAACCTGGTCTTGATAAATATTTTAGAGGATAACGTATGTTAGGTTTGGGTTAGGTCTAGGATTTGCCCACATCAGGCTCATACTTTCGCATATTTCTCATACTTCATGGCTAGATCCTGGGCTGTTTCTAGATTGTATCACGTAGTAATGTAGTACCACGCTGAAACAGTCAATTAAACCTTGTTTCGATCAATATTTTAGAGGATAACGCAAGTTAGGTCTGGGATAGGTCTGGGATTTGCCCTCATCAGACTCATGCTTTCGCGTTTTTCACATACTTGTTGAACAGATCCTGGGTTTTTTCTGGTATGGTTCACGTAGTAATGTGGTACCATACTGAAACATTCAGTTAAACCTGGTCTTGATAAATATTTTTGAGGATAACGCATGTTAGGTCTGGGTTAGGTCTAGGATTTGCTCTCGTCAGGCTCATACTTTCGCATATTTCTCATACTTGATGGCTAGATCCTGGGCTTTTTCTGGATTGCATCACGTAGTAATGAAGTACAACACTGAAACAGTCAATTAAACCTGGTTTCCATCAATATCTTAGAGGACAACGCAAGTTAGGTCTGGGATAGGTCTGGGATTTGCCCTCATCAGACTCATACGTTCGCGTTTTTCACATACTTGTTGAACGGATCCTGGGTTTTTTCTGGTTTGGATCACGTAGTAATGTGGTACCACACTGAAACATTCAATTAAACCTGGTCTTGATCAATATTTTAGAGGATAACGCATGTTAGGTTTGGGTTAGGTCTAGGATTTGCCCTCATCAGGCTCATACTTTCGCATATTTCTTATACTTCATGGCTAGATCCTGGGCTACTTCTGGACTGTATCACGTAGTAATGTGGTACCACGCTGAAACAGTCAATTAAACCTCGTTTCGATCAATATTTTAGAGGATAACGCAAGTTAGGTCTGGGATAGGTCTGGGATTTGCCCACATCAGGGTCATACGTTCGCATTTTTCACATACTTCTTGAACAGATCCTGGGTTTTTTCTGGTTTGGATCGCGCAGTAATGTGGTACCACACTGAAACAGCCCACTAAACCTGGTTTCAATCAATATTTTAGAGTATAACGAAAGTTATGTCTAGGTTAGGCCTGGGATTTGCCCTCATCAGACTCATGCTTTCGCATTTTTCACATACTTGTTATACAGATCCTCGGATTTTTCTGGTATGGTTCACGTAGTAATGTGGTACCATACTGAAACATTCAGTTAAACCTGGTCTTGATAAATATTTTTAAGGATAACGCATGGTAGGTCTGGGTTAGGTCTAGGATTTGCCCTCATCAGGCTCATACTTTCGCATATTTCTTATAATTCATGGATAGATCCTGGGCTATTTTCTGGTTTGGATCACATAGTAATGTGGTACCACACTGAAACAGTCGATTAAACCAGGTTTCGATCAATATTTTTGAGGATAACGCATGTTAGGTCTAGGTTAGGCCTGGGATTTTCACTCATCAGACTCATACTTTCGCATTCTTCACATACTTGTTGAACGGATCCTGGGTTTTTTCTGGTTTGGATCAGGTAGTAATGTTGTACCACACTGAAGCAGTCCATTAAACCAGGTTTGGATCAATATTTTAGAGGATAACGCATGTTAGGTCTAGGTTAGGCCTGGCATTTGCCCTCATCAGGGTCATACTTTCGCAGTTTTAACTTGCATGTTGACCTGATCGAGGGTTTTTTCTGCTTTGGATCACGTAGTAAAGTGGTACCACACTGAAACAGTCAATGAAACCTGGTTTCGATCAATATTTTAGAGGATAACGCAAGTGAGGCCTGGGATAGGTCGAGAATTTGCCCTCATCGGGCTCATACTTTCGCATATTTCTTATACTTCATGGATAGATCCTGGGCTATTTTCTGGTTTGGATCACATAGTAATGTGGTACCACACTGAAACAGTCGATTAAACCAGGTTTCGATCAATATTTTTGAGGATAACGCATGTTAGGTCTAGGTTAGGCCTGGGATTTTCACTCAACAGACCCATTCTTTCGCATACTTCACATACTTGTTGAACGGATCCTGGGTTTTTTTTGGTTTGGATCACGTAGTAATGTGGGACCACACTGAAACATTCAAATAAACCTGGTCTTGATAATATTTTAGAGGATAATGTATGTTAGGTTTGGGTTAGGTCTAGGATTTGCCCACTTCAGGCTCATACTTTCGCATATTTCTCATACTTCATGGCTAGATCCTGGGCTGTTTCTGGATTGTATCACGTAGTAATGTGGTACCACGCTGAAACAGTCAATTAAACCTTGTTTCGATCAATATTTTAGAGGATAACGCAAGTTAGGTCTGGGATAGGTCTGGGATTTGCCCTCATCAGACTCATGCTTTCGCATTTTTCACATACTTGTTGAACAGATCCTGGGTTTTTTCTGGTATGGTTCACGTAGTAATGTGGTACCATACTGAAACATTCAGTTAAACCTGGTCTTGATAAATATTTTTGAGGATAACGCATGTTAGGTCTGGGTTAGGTCTAGGATTTGCTCTCGTCAGGCTCATACTTTCGCATATTTCTCATACTTGATGGCTAGATCCTGGGATTTTCTGGATTGCATCACGTAGTAATGAAGTACAACACTGAAACAGTCAATTAAACCTGGTTTCCATCAATATCTTAGAGGACAACGCAAGTTAGGTCTGGGATAGGTCTGGGATTTGCCCTCATCAGACTCATACGTTCGCGTTTTTCACATACTTGTTGAACGGATCCTGGGTTTTTTCTGGTTTGGATCACGTAGTAATGTGGGACCACACTGAAACAATCAATTAAACCTGGTCTTGATAAATATTTTAGAGGATAACGCATGTTAGGTCTGGGTTAGGTCTAGGATTTGCCCTCATCAGGCTCATACTTTCGCATATTTCTCATACTTCATGGCTAGATCCTGGGCTTTTTCTGGATTGCATCACGTAGTAATGAAGTACAACACTGAAACAGTCAATTAAACGTGGTTTCGATAAATATTTTGGAGAATAATTCATGTTAGGTCTAGGTTAGGCCTGGGATTTGCCCTCATCAGGGTCATACTATCGCAGTTCTAACATACGTGTTGACCTGATCGAGGGTATTTTCTGCTTTGGATCACGTAGTAAAGTGGTACCACACTGAAACAGTACACTAAACCTGGTTTGGATCAATATTTTAGAGGATAATGCATGTTAGGTCTAGGTTAGCCCTGAGATTTTCACTCATCAGACTCATACTTTCGCATTCTTCAGATACTTGTTGAACGGATCCTGGGTTTTTTCTGGTTTGGTTCACATAGTAATGTGGTACCACACTGAAACAATCAATTAAACCAGGTCTTGATAAATATTTTAGATGATAACGCATGTTAGGTCTGGGTTAGGTCTAGGATTTGCCCTCATCAGGCTCATACTTTCGCATATTTCTCATACTTCATGGCTAGATCCTGGGCTATTTCTGGATTGGATCACGTAGTAATGTGGTACCACACTGAAACAGTCAATTAAACCTGGTTTCCATCAATATCTTAGAGGACAACGCAAGTTAGGTCTGGAATAGGTCTGGGATTTGCCCTCATCAGACTAATACGTTCGCGTTTTTCACATACTTGTTAAACAGATCCTGGGTTTTTTCTGGTTTGGATCACGTAGTAATGTGGTACCACACTGAAACATTCAATTAAACCTGGTCATGATAAATATTTTAGAGGATAACGCATGTTAGGTTTGGGTTAGGTCTAGGATTTGCCCACATCAGGCTCATACTTTCGCATATTTCTCATACTTCATGGCTAGATCCTGGGCTGTTTCTGGATTGTATCACGCAGTAATGTGGTACCACGCTGAAACAGTCAATTAAACCTGGGGTCGATCAATATTTGAGAGGATAACGCAAGTTAGGTCTGGGATAGGTCTGGGATTCGCCCTCATCAGGCTCATACTTTCGCAGTTTTAACATGCATGTTGACCTGATCGAGGGTTTTTTCTGGTTTGGATCACGTAGTAAAGTGGTACCACACTGAAACAGTCAATTAAACCTGGTTTCGATCAATATTTTAGAGGATCACGCAAGCTAGGTCTGGGATAGGTCTGGGATTCGCCCTCATCAGGCTCATACTTTCGCGTTTTTCACATACTTGTTGAACTGATCCTGGGTTTTTTCTGGTTTGGATCACGTAGCAATGTGGTACCACACTGAAACAATCAATTAAACCTGGTCTTGATAAATATTTTAGAGGATAACGCATGTTAGGTCTGGGTTTGGTCTAGGATTTGCTCTCGTCAGGCTCATACTTTCGCATATTTCTCATACTTGATGGCTAGATCCTGGGCTTTTTCTGGATTGCATCACGTAGTAATGAAGTACAACACTGAAACAGTCAATTAAACCTGGTTTCCATCAATATCTTAGAGGACAACGCAAGTTAGGTCTGGAATAGGTCTGGGATTTGCCCTCATCTGAGTCATACGTTCGAGTTTTTCACATACTTGTTGAACGGATCCTGGGTTTTTTCTGGTTTGGAACACGTAGTAATGTGGTACCACACTGAAACATTCAAATAAACCTGGTCTTGATAAATATTTTAGAGGATAACGTATGTTAGGTTTGGGTTAGGTCTAGGATTTGCCCACATCAGGCTCATACTTTCGCATATTTCTCATACTTCATGGCTAGATCCTGGGCTGTTTCTAGATTGTATCACGTAGTAATGTGGTACCACGCTGAAACAGTCAATTAAACCTTGTTTCGATCAATATTTTAGAGGATAACGCAAGTTAGGTCTGGGATAGGTCTGGGATTTGCCCTCATCAGACTCATGCTTTCGCGTTTTTCACATACTTGTTGAACAGATCCTGGGTTTTTTCTGGTATGGTTCACGTAGTAATGTGGTACCATACTGAAACATTCAGTTAAACCTGGTCTTGATAAATATTTTTGAGGATAACGCATGTTAGGTCTGGGTTAGGTCTAGGATTTGCTCTCGTCAGGCTCATACTTTCGCATATTTCTCATACTTGATGGCTAGATCCTGGGCTTTTTCTGGATTGCATCACGTAGTAATGAAGTACAACACTGAAACAGTCAATTAAACCTGGTTTCCATCAATATCTTAGAGGACAACGCAAGTTAGGTCTGGGATAGGTCTGGGATTTGCCCTCATCAGACTCATACGTTCGCGTTCTTCACATACTTGTTGAACGGATCCTGGGTTTTTTCTGGTTTGGATCACGTAGTAATGTGGTACCACACTGAAACATTCAATTAAACCTGGTCTTGATCAATATTTTAGAGGATAACGCATGTTAGGTTTGGGTTAGGTCTAGGATTTGCCCTCATCAGGCTCATACTTTCGCATATTTCTTATACTTCATGGCTAGATCCTGGGCTACTTCTGGACTGTATCACGTAGTAATGTGGTACCACGCTGAAACAGTCAATTAAACCTCGTTTCGATCAATATTTTAGAGGATAACGCAAGTTAGGTCTGGGATAGGTCTGGGATTTGCCCACATCAGGGTCATACGTTCGCATTTTTCACATACTTCTTGAACAGATCCTGGGTTTTTTCTGGTTTGGATCGCGCAGTAATGTGGTACCACACTGAAACAGCCCACTAAACCTGGTTTCAATCAATATTTTAGAGTATAACGAAAGTTATGTCTAGGTTAGGCCTGGGATTTGCCCTCATCAGACTCATGCTTTCGCATTTTTCACATACTTGTTATACAGATCCTCGGATTTTTCTGGTATGGATCACGTAGTAATGTGGTACCATACTGAAACATTCAGTTAAACCTGGTCTTGATAAATATTTTTAAGGATAACGCATGGTAGGTCTGGGTTAGGTCTAGGATTTGCCCTCATCAGGCTCATACTTTCGCATATTTCTTATAATTCATGGATAGATCCTGGGCTATTTTCTGGTTTGGATCACATAGTAATGTGGTACCACACTGAAACAGTCGATTAAACCAGGTTTCGATCAATATTTTTGAGGATAACGCATGTTAGGTCTAGGTTAGGCCTGGGATTTTCACTCATCAGACTCATACTTTCGCATTCTTCACATACTTGTTGAACGGATCCTGGGTTTTTTCTGGTTTGGATCAGGTAGTAATGTTGTACCACACTGAAGCAGTCCATTAAACCAGGTTTGGATCAATATTTTAGAGGATAACGCATGTTAGGTCTAGGTTAGGCCTGGCATTTGCCCTCATCAGGGTCATACTTTCGCAGTTTTAACATGCATGTTGACCTGATCGAGGGTTTTTTCTGCTTTGGATCACGTAGTAAAGTGGTACCACACTGAAACAGTCAATGAAACCTGGTTTCGATCAATATTTTAGAGGATAACGCAAGTGAGGCCTGGGATAGGTCGAGAATTTGCCCTCATCGGGCTCATACTTTCGCATATTTCTTATACTTCATGGATAGATCCTGGGCTATTTTCTGGTTTGGATCACATAGTAATGTGGTACCACACTGAAACAGTCGATTAAACCAGGTTTCGATCAATATTTTTGAGGATAACGCATGTTAGGTCTAGGTTAGGCCTGGGATTTTCACTCAACAGACCCATTCTTTCGCATACTTCACATACTTGTTGAACGGATCCTGGGTTTTTTTTGGTTTGGATCACGTAGTAATGTGGGACCACACTGAAACATTCAAATAAACCTGGTCTTGATAATATTTTAGAGGATAATGTATGTTAGGTTTGGGTTAGGTCTAGGATTTGCCCACATCAGGCTCATACTTTCGCATATTTCTCATACTTCATGGCTAGATCCTGGGCTGTTTCTGGATTGTATCACGTAGTAATGTGGTACCACGCTGAAACAGTCAATTAAACCTTGTTTCGATCAATATTTTAGAGGATAACGCAAGTTAGGTCTGGGATAGGTCTGGGATTTGCCCTCATCAGACTCATGCTTTCGCATTTTTCACATACTTGTTGAACAGATCCTGGGTTTTTTCTGGTATGGTTCACGTAGTAATGTGGTACCATACTGAAACATTCAGTTAAACCTGGTCTTGATAAATATTTTTGAGGATAACGCATGTTAGGTCTGGGTTAGGTCTAGGATTTGCTCTCGTCAGGCTCATACTTTCGCATATTTCTCATACTTGATGGCTAGATCCTGGGATTTTCTGGATTGCATCACGTAGTAATGAAGTACAACACTGAAACAGTCAATTAAACCTGGTTTCCATCAATATCTTAGAGGACAACGCAAGTTAGGTCTGGGATAGGTCTGGGATTTGCCCTCATCAGACTCATACGTTCGCGTTTTTCACATACTTGTTGAACGGATCCTGGGTTTTTTCTGGTTTGGATCACGTAGTAATGTGGGACCACACTGAAACAATCAATTAAACCTGGTCTTGATAAATATTTTAGAGGATAACGCATGTTAGGTCTGGGTTAGGTCTAGGATTTGCCCTCATCAGGCTCATACTTTCGCATATTTCTCATACTTCATGGCTAGATCCTGGGCTTTTTCTGGATTGCATCACGTAGTAATGAAGTACAACACTGAAACAGTCAATTAAACGTGGTTTCGATAAATATTTTGGAGAATAATTCATGTTAGGTCTAGGTTAGGCCTGGGATTTGCCCTCATCAGGGTCATACTATCGCAGTTCTAACATACGTGTTGACCTGATCGAGGGTATTTTCTGCTTTGGATCACGTAGTAAAGTGGTACCACACTGAAACAGTACACTAAACCTGGTTTGGATCAATATTTTAGAGGATAATGCATGTTAGGTCTAGGTTAGCCCTGAGATTTTCACTCATCAGACTCATACTTTCGCATTCTTCAGATACTTGTTGAACGGATCCTGGGTTTTTTCTGGTTTGGTTCACATAGTAATGTGGTACCACACTGAAACAATCAATTAAACCAGGTCTTGATAAATATTTTAGATGATAACGCATGTTAGGTCTGGGTTAGGTCTAGGATTTGCCCTCATCAGGCTCATACTTTCGCATATTTCTCATACTTCATGGCTAGATCCTGGGCTATTTCTGGATTGGATCACGTAGTAATGTGGTACCACACTGAAACAGTCAATTAAACCTGGTTTCCATCAATATCTTAGAGGACGACGCAAGTTAGGTCTGGGATAGGTCTGGGATTTGCCCTCATCAGACTCATGCTTTCGCATTTTTCACATACTTGTTGAACAGATCCTGGGTTTTTTCTGGTATGGTTCACGTAGTAATGTGGTACCATACTGAAACATTCAGTTAAACCTGGTCTTGATAAATATTTTTGAGGATAACGCATGTTAGGTCTGGGTTAGGTCTAGGATTTGCTCTCGTCAGGCTCATACTTTCGCATATTTCTCATACTTGATGGCTAGATCCTGGGATTTTCTGGATTGCATCACGTAGTAATGAAGTACAACACTGAAACAGTCAATTAAACCTGGTTTCCATGAATATCTTAGAGGACAACGCAAGTTAGGTCTGGGATAGGTCTGGGATTTGCCCTCATCAGACTCATACGTTCGCGTTTTTCACATACTTGTTGAACGGATCCTGGGTTTTTTCTGGTTTGGATCACGTAGTAATGTGGGACCACACTGAAACAATCAATTAAACCTGGTCTTGATAAATATTTTAGAGGATAACGCATGTTAGGTCTGGGTTAGGTCTAGGATTTGCCCTCATCAGGCTCATACTTTCGCATATTTCTCATACTTCATGGCTAGATCCTGGGCTTTTTCTGGATTGCATCACGTAGTAATGAAGTACAACACTGAAACAGTCAATTAAACGTGGTTTCGATAAATATTTTAGAGAATAATTCATGTTAGGTCTAGGTTAGGCCTGGGATTTGCCCTCATCAGGGTCATACTATCGCAGTTCTAACATACGTGTTGACCTGATCGAGGGTATTTTCTGCTTTGGATCACGTAGTAAAGTGGTACCACACTGAAACAGTACACTAAACCTGGTTTGGATCAATATTTTAGAGGATAATGCATGTTAGGTCTAGGTTAGCCCTGAGATTTTCACTCATCAGACTCATACTTTCGCATTCTTCAGATACTTGTTGAACGGATCCTGGGTTTTTTCTGGTTTGGTTCACATAGTAATGTGGTACCACACTGAAACAATCAATTAAACCAGGTCTTGATAAATATTTTAGATGATAACGCATGTTAGGTCTGGGTTAGGTCTAGGATTTGCCCTCATCAGGCTCATACTTTCGCATATTTCTCATACTTCATGGCTAGATCCTGGGCTATTTCTGGATTGGATCACGTAGTAATGTGGTACCACACTTAAACAGTCAATTAAACCTGGTTTCCATCAATATCTTAGAGGACGACGCAAGCTAGGTCTGGGACAGGTCTGGGATTTGCCCTCATCAGGCCCATACTTTCGCGTTTTTCACATACTTGTTGAACTGATCCTGGGTTTTTTCTGGTTTGGATCACGTAGTAATGTTGTACCACACTGAAGCAGTCCATTAAACCAGGTTTGGATCAATATTTTAGAGGATAACGCATGTTAGGTTTGGGTTAGGTCTAGGATTTGCCCTCGTCAGGCTCATACTTTCGCATATTTCTCATACTTCATGGCTAGATCCTGGGCTGTTTCAGGATAGTATCACGTAGTAATGTGGTACCACACTGAAACAATCAATTAAACCTGGTTTCGATCAATATTTTAGAGGATAACGAAAGTTATGTCTAGGTTAGGCCTGGGATTAGCTCTCATCAGACTCGTGCTTTCGCATTCTTCAGATACTTGTTGAACAGATCCTGGGTCTTTTCTGGTATGGATCACGTAGTAATGTGGCACCACACTGGAACATTCAGTTAAACCTGGTCTTGATAAATATTTTTGAGGATAACGCATGTTAGGTCTGGGTTAGGTCTAGGATTTGCCCTCATCAGGCTCATACTTTCACATATTTCTTATACTTCATGGATAGATCCTGGGGTATTTTCTGGTTTGGATCACACAGTAATGTGGTACCACACTGAAACAGTCGATTAAGCCAGGTTTCGATCAATATTCTTGAGGCTAACGCATGTTAGGTCTAGGTAAGGCCTGGGATTTTCACTCATCAGACTCATTCGTTCGCATTCTTCACATACCTGTTGAACGGATCCTGGGTTTTTTCTGGTTTGGATCACGTAGTAATGTGGGACCACACTGAAACAATCAATTAAACCTGGTCTTGATAAATATTTTAGAGGATAACGCATGTTAGGTCTGGGTTAGGTCTAGGATTTGCCCACATCAGGCTCATACCTTCGCATATTTCTCATACTTCATGGCTAGATCCTGGGCTATTTCTGGATTGGATCACGTAGTAATGTGGTACCACACTGAAACAATCAATTAAACCTGGTTTCGATCAATATTTTCGAGGTCAATGCAAGTTAGGTCTGGGATAGGTCTGGGATATGCCCACATCTGGGTCATACTTTCGCATTTTTCACATACTTGTTGAACAGATCCTGGGTTTTTTCTGCTTTGGATCGGGCAGTAATGTGGTACCGCACTGAAACAGCCCACTAAACCTGGTTTCGATCAATATTTTAGAGGATAACGAAAGTTATGTCTAGGTTAGGCCTGGGATTTGCTCTCATCAGACTCGTGCTTTCGCATTCTTCAGATACTTGTTGAACAGATCCTGGGTTTTTTCTGGTATGGATCACGTAGTAATGTGGTACCACACTGAAACATTCAGTTAAACCTGGTCTTGATAAATATTTTTGAGGATAACGCATGTTAGGTCTGGGTTTGGTCTAGGATTTGCCCTCATCAGGCTCATACTTTCGCATATTTCTTATACTTCATGGATAGATCCTGGGCTATTTTCTGGTTTGGATCACATAGTAATGTGGTACCACACTGAAACAGTCGATTAAACCAGGTTTCGATCAATATTCTTGAGGATAACGCATGTTAGGTCTAGGTAAGGCCTGGGATTTTCACTCATCAGACTCATTCTTTCGCATTCTTCACATACCTGTTGAACGGATCCTGGGTTTTTTCTGGTTTGGATCACGTAGTAATGTGGGACCACACTGAAACAATCAATTAAACCGGGTCTTGATAAATATTTTAGAGGATAACGCATGTTAGGTCTGGGTTAGGTCTAGGATTTGCTCTCGTCAGGCTCATACTTTCGCATATTTCTCAAACTTGATGGCTAGATCCTGGGCTTTTTCTGGATTGCATCACGTAGTAATGAAGTACAACACTGAAGCAGTCCATTAAACCTGGTTTGGATCAATATTTTTGAGGATAACGCATGTTAGGTCTAGGTTAGGCCGAGGATTTTCACTCATCAGACTCATACTTTCGCATTCTTCAGATACTTGTTGAACGGATCCTGGGTTTTTTCTGGTATGGTTCACGTAGTACTGTGGTACCACACTGAAACAGTCCATTAAACCTGGTTTGGATCTATATTTTAGAGGATAACGCATGTTAGGTCTGGGTTAGGTCTAGGATTTGCCCACATCAGGCTCATACTTTCGCATATTTCTCATACTTCATGGCTAGATCCTGGGCTATTTCTGGATTGGATCACATAGTAATGTGGTACCACATTGAAACAATCAATTAAACCTGGTTTCGATCAATATTTTCGAGGTCAATGCAAGTTAGGTCTGGGATAGGTCTGGGATTTGCCCACATCAGGGTCATACTTTCGCATTTTTCACATACTTGTTGAACAGATCCTGGGCTATTTCTGGATTGGATCACGTAGTAATGTGGTACCACACTGAAACATTCAATTAAACCTGGTCTTGATATATATTTTAGAGGATAACGCATGTTACGTTTGTGTTAGGTCTAGGACTTGAACTCATCAGGCTCATACTTTCGCATATCTCTCACACTTCATGGCTAGATCCTGGGCTGTTTCTGGATTGTATCACGTAGTAATGTGGTACCACGCTGAAACAGTCAATTAAACCTGGCTTCGATCAATATTTTTGAGGATAACGCAAGTTTGGTCTGGCATAGGTCTGGGATTCGCCCTCATCAGGCTCATACTTTCGCGTTTTTCACATACTTGTTGAACTGATCCTGGGTTTTTTCTGGTTTGGATCACGTAGTAGTGTGGTACCACACTGAAACAGTCCATTAAACCTGGTTTGGATCTATATTTTTGAGGATAACGCATGTTAGGTCTAGGTTAGGCCTGAGATTTTCACTCATCAGACTCATACATTCGCATTCCTCAAATACTTGTTGAACGGATCTTGGGTTTTTTCTGGTGTGGATCACGTAGTAATGTGGTACCACACTGAACCAATCAATTAAACCTGATCTTGATAAATATTTTAGAGGATAACGCATGTTAGGTCTTGGTTAGGTCTAGGATTTGCCCTCATCAGGCTCATACTTTCGCATATTTCTCATACTTGACGGCTAGATCCTGGGCTTTTTCTGGATTGCATCACGTAGTAATGAAGTACAACACTGAAACTGTCAATTAAACCTGGTTTCGATCAATATTTTAGAGAATAATTCATGTTAGGTCTAGGTTAGGTCTGGGATTCGCTCTCATCAGGCTCATTCTTTCGCATATTTCTCATACTTGACGGCTCGATCCTGGGCTTTCTCTGGATTGCATCACGTAGTAATGAAGTACAACACTGAAACAGTCAATTAAACCTGGTTTCCATCAATATTTTAGAGGACAACGCATGTTAGGTCTAGGTTAGGCCTGGGATTTGCTCTCATCAGGGTCATACTTTCGCAGTTTTAACATACATGTTGACCTGATCGATGGTTTTTTCTGCTTTGGATCACGTAGTAGTGTGGTACCACACTGAAACATTCCATTAAACCTGGTTGCGACCAATATTTTAGAGAATAATTCATGTTAGGTCTAGGTTAGGTCTGGGATTTGCTCTCATCAGGCTCATACTTTCGCACACTTCACATACTTGATGAACGGATCCTGGGTTTTTTCTGGTTTGGATCACGTAGTAGTGTGCTACCACACTGAAACACACCATTAAACCTGGTTTCGCTCAATATTTTAGAGGATAACGCATGTTAGGTCTGGGTTAGGTCTAGGATTTGCCCACATCAGGCTCATACTTTCGCATATTTCTCATACTTCATGGCTGGATCCTGGGCTATTTCTGGATTGGATCACGTAGTAATGTGGTACCACACTGAAACATTCAATTAAACCTGGTCTTGATAAATATTTTAGAGGATAACGCATGTTACGTTTGTGTTAGGTCTAGGATTTGCCCTCATCAGGCTCATACTTTCGCATATCTCTCACACTTCATGGCTAGATCCTGGGCTGTTTCTGGATTGTATCACGTAGTAATGTGGTACCACGCTGAAACAGTCAATTAAACCTGGCTTCGATCAATATTTTTGAGGATAACGCAAGTTTGGTCTGGCATAGGTCTGGGATTCGCCCTCATCAGGCTCATACTTTCGCGTTTTTCACATACTTGTTGAACTGATCCTGGGTTTTTTCTGGTTTGGATCACGTAGTAGTGTGGTACCACACTGAAACAGTCCATTAAACCTGGTTTGGATCTATATTTTAGAGGATAACGCATGTTAGGTCTAGGTTAGGTCTCGGATTTGCCCTCATCAGACTCATACTTTCGCGTTTTTCACATACTTGTTGAACAGATCCTGGGTTTCTTCTGGTTTGGATCACGTAGTAGTGTGGTACCACACTGAAACAGTCCATTAAACCTGGTTTGGATCTATATTTTTGAGGATAACGCATGTTAGGTCTAGGTTAGGCCGGGGATTTTCACTCATCAGACTCATACTTTCGCATTCTTCACATACCTGTTGAGCGGATCCTGGGTTTTTACCGGTTTGGATCACGTAGTAATGTAGTACCACACTGAAACATTCAATTAAACCTGGTCTTGATAAATATTTTAGAGGATAACGAATGTTAGGTCTGGGTTAGGTCTAGGATTTGCCCTCATCAGGCTCATGCTTTCGCATATTTCTCATACTTCATGGCTGGATCCTGGGCTATTTCTGGATTCGATCACGTAGTAATGTGGTACCACACTGAAACAGTCAATTAAACCTGGTTTTGATGAATATTTTAGAGAATAATTCATGTTAGGTCTAGGTTAGGTCAGGGATTTGCTCTCATCAGGCTCATTCTTTCGCATATTTCTCATACTAGATGGCTAGATCCTGGGCTTTTTCTGTATTGCATCACGTAGTAATGAAGTACAACACTGAAACACTCAATTAAACCTGGTTTCGATCAATATTATTGAGGATAACGCATGTTAGGTCTAGGTTAGGCCTGGGATTTTCACTCATCAGACTCATACTTTCGCATTCTTCACATATTTGTTGAACGGATCTTGGATTTTTTCTGGTGTGGATCACGTAGTAATGTGGTACCACACTGAAACAATCAATTAAACCTGATCTTGATAAATATTTTAGAGGATAACGCATGTTAGGTCTGGGTTAGGTCTAGGATTTGCCCTCATCAGGCTCATACTTTCGCATATTTCTCATACTTGACGGCTAGATCCTGGGCTTTTTCTGGATTGCATCACGTAGTAATGAAGTACAACACTGAAACAGTCAATTAAACCTGGTTTCGATCAATATTTTAGAGAATAATTCATGTTAGGTCTAGGTTAGGTCTGGGATTCGCTCTCATCAGGCTCATTCTTTCGCATATTTCTCATACTTGACGGCTCGATCCTGGGCTTTCTCTGGATTGCATCACGTGGTAATGAAGTACAACACTGAAACAGTCAATTAAACCTGGTTTCCATCAATATTTTAGAGGACAACGCATGTTAGGTCTAGGTTAGGCCTGGGATTTGCTCTCATCAGGGTCATACTTTCGCAGTTTTAACATACATGTTGACCTGATCGATGGTTTTTTCTGCTTTGGATCACGTAGTAAAGTGGTACCACACTGAAACATTCAATGAAACCTGGTCTAGATAAATAGTTTAGAGGATAACGCATCTTAGGTCTGGGTTAGGTCTAAGATTTGCCCTCATCAGGCACACAGTTTCGTGTTTTTCACATACTTGTTGAACAGATCCTGGGTTTTTTCTGGTTTGGATCACGAAGTAGTGTGGTACCAAACTGAAACAGTCCATTAAACCGGTTTCGCTCAATATTTTAGAAGATAACGCATGTTAGGTCTAGGTTAGGCCTGGGATTTGCCCTCATCAGGGTCATACTTTTGCAGTCTTAACATGCATGTTGACCTGATCGTGGGTTCTTTCTGCTTTGGAACACGTAGGAAAGTGGTACCACTCTGAAACAGTCAATTAAACCTGGTTTCGATCAATATTTTAGAGGATAACGCAAGTTAGGTCCGGGATAGGTCTGAGATTTGCCCTCATCAGACTCATACTTTCGCACACTTCACATACTCGTTGTACAGATCCTGGAATTTTTCTGGTTTGGATCACGTAGTAATGTGGTACCACACTGAAACAGTCGATTAAACCTGGTTTCGATCAATATTATTGAGGACAACGCATGTTAGGTCTAGGTTAGGCCTGGGATTTTCACTCATCAGACTCATACATTCGCATTCCTCAAATACTTGTTGAACGGATCTTGGGTTTTTTCTGGTGTGGATCACGTAGTAATGTGGTACCACACTGAAACAATCAATTAAACCTGTTCTTGATAAATATTTTAGAGGATAACGCATGTTAGGTCTGGGTTAGGTCTAGGATTTGCCCTCATCAGGCTCATAGTTTCACATATTTCTTATACTTCATGAATAGATCCTGGGCTATTTCTGGATTGGATCACGTAGTAATGTTGTACCACACCGACACAGGCAATTAAACCTGGTTTCGATCAATATTTTAGATGATAACGCAAGTTATGTCTGGTATAGGTCTGGGATTTGCTCCCATCAGGCTCATTCTTTCGCACATTTCTCATACTTGATGGCTAGATCCGGGGCTTTTTCTGGATTGCTTCACGTAGTAATGAAGTACGACACTGAAACAGTCAATTAAACCTGGTTTCCATCAATGTTGTAGAGGACAACGCATGTTAGGTATAGGTTAGGCCTGGGATTTGCCCACATCAGGGTCATACTTTCGCAGTTTTAACATACATGTTGACCTGATCGAGTGTTTTTTCTGCTTTGGATCACGTAGTAAAGTGGTACCACACTGAAACAGTCCATTAAACCTGGTATCGATCAATATTTTAGAGGATAACGCAAGTTAGGTCCGGGATAGGTCTGAGATTTGCCCTCATCAGACTCATACTTTCGCACACTTCACATACTCGTTGAACAGATCCTGGGTTTTTTTTCTGGTTTGGATCACGTAGTAATGTGGTACCACGCTGAAACAGTCAATTAAACCTGGTTTCGATCAATATTTTAGAGGATAGCGCAAGTTAGGTCTGAGATGTCCCCCGGTTGGAAAGGATGGTTGCGGCTCTGGGCCGGATCCTGCCCAACCTGGGGGGCCCGGCGGGCCGAGTTCGTCGCCTCTATGTGGCAGTGGTCCAGTCGGTGGCCCTATACGGGGCCCCCGTCTGGGCGGACGACCTGGCTGCCTCCCGGCGCAGCATGTCTATGCTGCGTCGGGTGCAGAGGCGCATGGCGCTCAGGGTCGTCCGCGGGTATCGGACCATGTCACATGAGGCGGCGACGGTTCTAGCGGGGATGCCGCCCATGGTCCTGCTCGCGCGGTCGCACGCGGCGATGTACCGGCACCGCGTCGACCGTCGCGCGGGGGTGGGGGCGGTTCCGGGCGGGCAGGAACCTGCTTGGGGCGATTTGAAGCGCCAGGCCCGGCAGTCCGTGTTGCTCGCGTGGCAGGAGCGGCTGGCTCTGCCAACCGCGGGGCACCGGACTGTCGGGGCTGTTCGGCCACTCCTGAAGGAGTGGCTGGACAGAGGCCATGGCAGCCTCACCTACCGGCTGGCACAGGTATTTTCCGGGCATGGCAGCTTCGGAAGATACCTGTGCCGGATAGGGAAGGAGCCGACGGCGCGTTGCTGCCACTGCGACGCTGAGCAGGACACGGCGGATCATACCCTGGAGGTATGCCCCGCGTGGGAGGGGGAGCGCCGTGTCCTGGTCGGCGTCGTCGGGCGGGATGTCTCGCTGCCGGGCGTGGTGCGCGCCATGCTCGGCAGCGAGGAGAAGTGGAGGGCCGTGGCCTCCTTCTGCGAGAACGTAATGTTGCAGAAGGAGGCCGCGGGGAGGGAGCGCGAGCTTCAGCGGCGCGCTGAAGCTCACGCTCGTGCGGTGGCCCGAGGTCGTCGCCCGGTCGCGAGGCGTCGCGGGCAGCCGCCTCGGCGTGGCGGATGACCTAGGCTGGGAGGGGGGTCCTGAGGGGACCCTCCTCCCGCCAGGCGGCGCCGGGTCGGACCGGTTGGGGGTAGAAGTGCCTCCCCCTACCGGTCCGACGCAAGGGGAGGCACCCTCGGCGGTCTGGTGCGGCCATGAACGCCCGGCCGCCGAGGGGTGGAAACGGGATCGCGGGCGGTTGCGAGTTGGGGCTCGCAGCCGCCACTAAACGCGGCCCCGGGACGGATAGCGGCGGGATGGAGTGGCCCCGTCCCGCCGCTATGAGGCAGTGTGTCTACTGGGGGGACCGATTGTCCCCCCGGGGGATGGGCGCGAAAGCGCGGGCACGGGGAGGATACCGGAAGAATGCTTCGAGCGATTCCCGGTATCCTCCCAAAGCGTGCCGAAGGGTCACCGTGGGGTTTTTAGTGGGTAGGTCCCGCGCCTGTCGTTGTACGGGCGCGGGGAATCCCACACACCCCTCCCACCTCTCCCCAAGGAGGCGGGAGGGAGTCTTTCGAAGATTTTCCCCACGAAAAGAAAAAAAAAAAAAAGTTAGGTCTGAGATAGGCCTGGGATTCGCCCTCATCAGGCTCATACTTTCGCATATTTCTCATACTTCATGGCTGGATCCTGGGCTATTTCTGGATTGGATCACGTAGTAATGTGGTGCCACTCTGAAACAGTCAATTAAACCTGGTTTTGATAAATATTTTAGAGGATAACGCATGTTAGGTCTGGGTTAGGTCTAGGATTTGCCCTCGTCAGGCTCATACTTTCGCACACTTCACATACTCGTTGAACAGATCCTGGGTTATTTTCTGGTTTGGATCACATAGTAATGTGGTACCACACTGAAACAGTCGATTAAACCAGGTTTCGATCAATATCTTTGAGGATAACGCATGTTAGGTCTAGGTTAGGCCTGGGATTTTCACTCGTCAGACTCATACTTTCACATTCTTCTCATACATGTTGAACGGATCCTGGGTTTTTTCTGGTTTGGATCACGTAGTAATGTGGGACCACACAGAAACAATCAATTAAACCTGGTCTTGATAAATATTTTAGAGGATAACGCATGTTAGGTCTGGGTTAGGTCTAGGATTTGCCCTCGTCAGGCTCATACTTTCGCATATTTCTCATACTTCATGGCTAGATCCTGGGCTATTTCTGGATTGTATCACGTAGTAATGTGGTACCACACAGAAACAATGAATTAAACCTGGTCTTGATAAATATTTTAGAGGATAACGCATGTTAGGTCTGGGTTAGGTCTAGGATTTGCCCTCATCAGGCTCATACTTTCGCATATTTCTCATACTTCATGGCTGGATCCTGGGCTTTTTCTGGATTGGATCACGTAGTAATGTGGTGCCACTCTGAAACAGTCAATTAAACCTGGTTTTGATGAATATTTTAGAGAATAATTCATGTTAGGTCTGGGTTGGGTCTGGGATTTGCTCTCATCAGGCTCATTCTTTCGCATATTTCTCATACTTGACGGCTAGATCCTGGGCTTTTTCTGGATTGCATCACGTAGTAATGAAGTACAACACTGAAGCAGTCAATTATACCTGGTTTCGATCAATATTTTAGAGAATAATTCATGTTAGGTCTAGGTTAGGTCTGGGATTTGCTCTCATCAGGCTCATTCTTTCGCATATTTCTCATACTTGATAGCTAGATCCTGGGCTTTCTCTGGATTGCATCACGTAGTAATGAAGTACAACACAGAAACAGTCAATTAAACCTGGTTTCCATCAATATTTTAGAGGACAACGCATGTCAGGTCTAGGTTAGGTTTGGGATTTGCTCTCATAGGGGTCATACTGTCGCAGTTTTAACATACATGTTGGTCTGATCGAGGGTTTTTTCTGCTTTGGATCACGTAGTAAAGTGGTACCACACTGAAACAGTCCATTAAACCTGGTTTGGATCAATATTTTTGAGGATAACGCAAGTTAGGTCTAGATTAGGCCGGGGATTTTCACTCATCAGACTCATACTTTCGCATTCTTCACATACTTGTTGAACGGATCCTGGCGTTTTTCTGGTATGGTTCACATAGTAATGTGGTACCACACTGAAACAATCAATTAAACCAGGTCTTGATAAATATTTTAGATGATAACGCATGTTAGGTCTGGGTTAGGTCTAGGATTTGCCCTCATCAGGCTCATACTTTCGCATATTTCTCATACTTCATGGCTAGATCCTGGGCTATTTCTGGATTGGATCACGTAGTAATGTTGTACCACACTGAAACAGTCAATTAAACCTGGTTTCCATCAATATCTTAGAGGACAACGCAAGTTAGGTCTGGAATAGGTCTGGGATTTGCCCTCATCAGACTCATACTTTCGCATTCTTCACATACTTGTTGAACGGATCCCGGGGTTTTTCTGGTATGGTTCACATAGTAATGTGGTACCACACTGAAACAATCAATTAAACCAGGTCTTGATAAATATTTTAGAGAATAATTCATGTTAGGTCTAGGTTAGGTCTGGGATTTGCTCTCATCAGGCTCATTCTTTCGCATATTTCTCATACTTGACGGCTAGATCCTGGGCTTTTTCTGGATTGCATCACGTAGTAATGAAGTACAACACTGAAGCAGTCAATTATACCTGGTTTCGATCAATATTTTAGAGAATAATTCATGTTAGGTCTGGGTTAGGTCTAGGATTTGCTCTCGTCAGGCTCATACTTTCGCATATTTCTCATACTTGATGGCTAGATCCTGGGCTTTTTCTGGATTGCATCACGTAGTAATGAAGTACAACACTGAAACAGTCAATTAAACCTGGTTTCCATCAATATCTTAGAGGACAACGCAAGTTAGGTCTGGGATAGGTCTGGGATTTGCCCTCATCAGACTCATACGTTCGCGTATTTCACATACTTGTTGAACGGATCCTGGGTTTTTTCTGGTTTGGATCACGTAGTAATGTGGTACCACACTGAAACATTCAATTAAACCTGGTCTTGATCAATATTTTAGAGGATAACGCATGTTAGGTTTGGGTTAGGTCTAGGATTTGCCCTCATCAGGCTCATACTTTCGCATATTTCTTATACTTCATGGCTAGATCCTGGGCTACTTCTGGACTGTATCACGTAGTAATGTGGTACCACGCTGAAACAGTCAATTAAACCTCGTTTCGATCAATATTTTAGAGGATAACGCAAGTTAGGTCTGGGATAGGTCTGGGATTTGCCCACATCAGGGTCATACGTTCGCATTTTTCACATACTTCTTGAACAGATCCTGGGTTTTTTCTGGTTTGGATCGCGCAGTAATGTGGTACCACACTGAAACAGCCCACTAAACCTGGTTTCAGTCAATATTTTAGAGTATAACGAAAGTTATGTCTAGGTTAGGCCTGGGATTTGCCCTCATCAGACTCATGCTTTCGCATTTTTCACATACTTGTTATACAGATCCTCGGATTTTTCTGGTATGGATCACGTAGTAATGTGGTACCATACTGAAACATTCAGTTAAACCTGGTCTTGATAAATATTTTTAAGGATAACGCATGGTAGGTCTGGGTTAGGTCTAGGATTTGCCCTCATCAGGCTCATACTTTCGCATATTTCTTATAATTCATGGATAGATCCTGGGCTATTTTCTGGTTTGGATCACATAGTAATGTGGTACCACACTGAAACAGTCGATTAAACCAGGTTTCGATCAATATTTTTGAGGATAACGCATGTTAGGTCTAGGTTAGGCCTGGGATTTTCACTCATCAGACTCATACTTTCGCATTCTTCACATACTTGTTGAACGGATCCTGGGTTTTTTCTGGTTTGGATCAGGTAGTAATGTTGTACCACACTGAAGCAGTCCATTAAACCAGGTTTGGATCAATATTTTAGAGGATAACGCATGTTAGGTCTAGGTTAGGCCTGGCATTTGCCCTCATCAGGGTCATACTTTCGCAGTTTTAACATGCATGTTGACCTGATCGAGGGTTTTTTCTGCTTTGGATCACGTAGTAAAGTGGTACCACACTGAAACAGTCAATGAAACCTGGTTTCGATCAATATTTTAGAGGATAACGCAAGTGAGGCCTGGGATAGGTCGAGAATTTGCCCTCATCGGGCTCATACTTTCGCATATTTCTTATACTTCATGGATAGATCCTGGGCTATTTTCTGGTTTGGATCACATAGTAATGTGGTACCACACTGAAACAGTCGATTAAACCAGGTTTCGATCAATATTTTTGAGGATAACGCATGTTAGGTCTAGGTTAGGCCTGGGATTTTCACTCAACAGACCCATTCTTTCGCATACTTCACATACTTGTTGAACGGATCCTGGGTTTTTTTTGGTTTGGATCACGTAGTAATGTGGGACCACACTGAAACATTCAAATAAACCTGGTCTTGATAATATTTTAGAGGATAATGTATGTTAGGTTTGGGTTAGGTCTAGGATTTGCCCACATCAGGCTCATACTTTCGCATATTTCTCATACTTCATGGCTAGATCCTGGGCTGTTTCTGGATTGTATCACGTAGTAATGTGGTACCACGCTGAAACAGTCAATTAAACCTTGTTTCGATCAATATTTTAGAGGATAACGCAAGTTAGGTCTGGGATAGGTCTGGGATTTGCCCTCATCAGACTCATGCTTTCGCATTTTTCACATACTTGTTGAACAGATCCTGGGTTTTTTCTGGTATGGTTCACGTAGTAATGTGGTACCATACTGAAACATTCAGTTAAACCTGGTCTTGATAAATATTTTTGAGGATAACGCATGTTAGGTCTGGGTTAGGTCTAGGATTTGCTCTCGTCAGGCTCATACTTTCGCATATTTCTCATACTTGATGGCTAGATCCTGGGATTTTCTGGATTGCATCACGTAGTAATGAAGTACAACACTGAAACAGTCAATTAAACCTGGTTTCCATCAATATCTTAGAGGACAACGCAAGTTAGGTCTGGGATAGGTCTGGGATTTGCCCTCATCAGACTCATACGTTCGCGTTTTTCACATACTTGTTGAACGGATCCTGGGTTTTTTCTGGTTTGGATCACGTAGTAATGTGGGACCACACTGAAACAATCAATTAAACCTGGTCTTGATAAATATTTTAGAGGATAACGCATGTTAGGTCTGGGTTAGGTCTAGGATTTGCCCTCATCAGGCTCATACTTTCGCATATTTCTCATACTTCATGGCTAGATCCTGGGCTTTTTCTGGATTGCATCACGTAGTAATGAAGTACAACACTGAAACAGTCAATTAAACGTGGTTTCGATAAATATTTTGGAGAATAATTCATGTTAGGTCTAGGTTAGGCCTGGGATTTGCCCTCATCAGGGTCATACTATCGCAGTTCTAACATACGTGTTGACCTGATCGAGGGTATTTTCTGCTTTGGATCACGTAGTAAAGTGGTACCACACTGAAACAGTACACTAAACCTGGTTTGGATCAATATTTTAGAGGATAATGCATGTTAGGTCTAGGTTAGCCCTGAGATTTTCACTCATCAGACTCATACTTTCGCATTCTTCAGATACTTGTTGAACGGATCCTGGGTTTTTTCTGGTTTGGTTCACATAGTAATGTGGTACCACACTGAAACAATCAATTAAACCAGGTCTTGATAAATATTTTAGATGATAACGCATGTTAGGTCTGGGTTAGGTCTAGGATTTGCCCTCATCAGGCTCATACTTTCGCATATTTCTCATACTTCATGGCTAGATCCTGGGCTATTTCTGGATTGGATCACGTAGTAATGTGGTACCACACTGAAACAGTCAATTAAACCTGGTTTCCATCAATATCTTAGAGGACGACGCAAGTTAGGTCTGGGATAGGTCTGGGATTTGCCCTCATCAGACTCATGCTTTCGCATTTTTCACATACTTGTTGAACAGATCCTGGGTTTTTTCTGGTATGGTTCACGTAGTAATGTGGTACCATACTGAAACATTCAGTTAAACCTGGTCTTGATAAATATTTTTGAGGATAACGCATGTTAGGTCTGGGTTAGGTCTAGGATTTGCTCTCGTCAGGCTCATACTTTCGCATATTTCTCATACTTGATGGCTAGATCCTGGGATTTTCTGGATTGCATCACGTAGTAATGAAGTACAACACTGAAACAGTCAATTAAACCTGGTTTCCATGAATATCTTAGAGGACAACGCAAGTTAGGTCTGGGATAGGTCTGGGATTTGCCCTCATCAGACTCATACGTTCGCGTTTTTCACATACTTGTTGAACGGATCCTGGGTTTTTTCTGGTTTGGATCACGTAGTAATGTGGGACCACACTGAAACAATCAATTAAACCTGGTCTTGATAAATATTTTAGAGGATAACGCATGTTAGGTCTGGGTTAGGTCTAGGATTTGCCCTCATCAGGCTCATACTTTCGCATATTTCTCATACTTCATGGCTAGATCCTGGGCTTTTTCTGGATTGCATCACGTAGTAATGAAGTACAACACTGAAACAGTCAATTAAACGTGGTTTCGATAAATATTTTAGAGAATAATTCATGTTAGGTCTAGGTTAGGCCTGGGATTTGCCCTCATCAGGGTCATACTATCGCAGTTCTAACATACGTGTTGACCTGATCGAGGGTATTTTCTGCTTTGGATCACGTAGTAAAGTGGTACCACACTGAAACAGTACACTAAACCTGGTTTGGATCAATATTTTAGAGGATAATGCATGTTAGGTCTAGGTTAGCCCTGAGATTATCACTCATCAGACTCATACTTTCGCATTCTTCAGATACTTGTTGAACGGATCCTGGGTTTTTTCTGGTTTGGTTCACATAGTAATGTGGTACCACACTGAAACAATCAATTAAACCAGGTCTTGATAAATATTTTAGATGATAACGCATGTTAGGTCTGGGTTAGGTCTAGGATTTGCCCTCATCAGGCTCATACTTTCGCATATTTCTCATACTTCATGGCTAGATCCTGGGCTATTTCTGGATTGGATCACGTAGTAATGTGGTACCACACTGAAACAGTCAATTAAACCTGGTTTCCATCAATATCTTAGAGGACGACGCAAGCTAGGTCTGGGATAGGTCTGGGATTTGCCCTCATCAGGCCCATACTTTCGCGTTTTTCACATACTTGTTGAACTGATCCTGGGTTTTTTCTGGTTTGGATCACGTAGTAATGTTGTACCACACTGAAGCAGTCCATTAAACCAGGTTTGGATCAATATTTTAGAGGATAACGCATGTTAGGTTTGGGTTAGGTCTAGGATTTGCCCTCGTCAGGCTCATACTTTCGCATATTTCTCATACTTCATGGCTAGATCCTGGGCTGTTTCAGGATAGTATCACGTAGTAATGTGGTACCACACTGAAACAATCAATTAAACCTGGTTTCGATCAATATTTTAGAGGATAACGAAAGTTATGTCTAGGTTAGGCCTGGGATTAGCTCTCATCAGACTCGTGCTTTCGCATTCTTCAGATACTTGTTGAACAGATCCTGGGTCTTTTCTGGTATGGATCACGTAGTAATGTGGCACCACACTGGAACATTCAGTTAAACCTGGTCTTGATAAATATTTTTGAGGATAACGCATGTTAGGTCTGGGTTAGGTCTAGGATTTGCCCTCATCAGGCTCATACTTTCACATATTTCTTATACTTCATGGATAGATCCTGGGGTATTTTCTGGTTTGGATCACACAGTAATGTGGTACCACACTGAAACAGTCGATTAAGCCAGGTTTCGATCAATATTCTTGAGGCTAACGCATGTTAGGTCTAGGTAAGGCCTGGGATTTTCACTCATCAGACTCATTCGTTCGCATTCTTCACATACCTGTTGAACGGATCCTGGGTTTTTTCTGGTTTGGATCACGTAGTAATGTGGGACCACACTGAAACAATCAATTAAACCTGGTCTTGATAAATATTTTAGAGGATAACGCATGTTAGGTCTGGGTTAGGTCTAGGATTTGCCCACATCAGGCTCATACCTTCGCATATTTCTCATACTTCATGGCTAGATCCTGGGCTTTTTCTGGATTGCATCACGTAGTAATGAAGTACAACACTGAAACAGTCAATTAAACGTGGTTTCGATAAATATTTTGGAGAATAATTCATGTTAGGTCTAGGTTAGGCCTGGGATTTGCCCTCATCAGGGTCATACTATCGCAGTTCTAACATACGTGTTGACCTGATCGAGGGTATTTTCTGCTTTGGATCACGTAGTAAAGTGGTACCACACTGAAACAGTACACTAAACCTGGTTTGGATCAATATTTTAGAGGATAATGCATGTTAGGTCTAGGTTAGCCCTGAGATTTTCACTCATCAGACTCATACTTTCGCATTCTTCAGATACTTGTTGAACGGATCCTGGGTTTTTTCTGGTTTGGTTCACATAGTAATGTGGTACCACACTGAAACAATCAATTAAACCAGGTCTTGATAAATATTTTAGATGATAACGCATGTTAGGTCTGGGTTAGGTCTAGGATTTGCCCTCATCAGGCTCATACTTTCGCATATTTCTCATACTTCATGGCTAGATCCTGGGCTATTTCTGGATTGGATCACGTAGTAATGTGGTACCACACTGAAACAGTCAATTAAACCTGGTTTCCATCAATATCTTAGAGGACGACGCAAGTTAGGTCTGGGATAGGTCTGGGATTTGCCCTCATCAGACTCATGCTTTCGCATTTTTCACATACTTGTTGAACAGATCCTGGGTTTTTTCTGGTATGGTTCACGTAGTAATGTGGTACCATACTGAAACATTCAGTTAAACCTGGTCTTGATAAATATTTTTGAGGATAACGCATGTTAGGTCTGGGTTAGGTCTAGGATTTGCTCTCGTCAGGCTCATACTTTCGCATATTTCTCATACTTGATGGCTAGATCCTGGGATTTTCTGGATTGCATCACGTAGTAATGAAGTACAACACTGAAACAGTCAATTAAACCTGGTTTCCATGAATATCTTAGAGGACAACGCAAGTTAGGTCTGGGATAGGTCTGGGATTTGCCCTCATCAGACTCATACGTTCGCGTTTTTCACATACTTGTTGAACGGATCCTGGGTTTTTTCTGGTTTGGATCACGTAGTAATGTGGGACCACACTGAAACAATCAATTAAACCTGGTCTTGATAAATATTTTAGAGGATAACGCATGTTAGGTCTGGGTTAGGTCTAGGATTTGCCCTCATCAGGCTCATTCTTTCGCATATTTCTCATACTTGATAGCTAGATCCTGGGCTTTCTCTGGATTGCATCACGTAGTAATGAAGTACAACACAGAAACAGTCAATTAAACCTGGTTTCCATCAATATTTTAGAGGACAACGCATGTCAGGTCTAGGTTAGGTTTGGGATTTGCTCTCATAGGGGTCATACTGTCGCAGTTTTAACATACATGTTGGTCTGATCGAGGGTTTTTTCTGCTTTGGATCACGTAGTAAAGTGGTACCACACTGAAACAGTCCATTAAACCTGGTTTGGATCAATATTTTTGAGGATAACGCAAGTTAGGTCTAGATTAGGCCGGGGATTTTCACTCATCAGACTCATACTTTCGCATTCTTCACATACTTGTTGAACGGATCCTGGCGTTTTTCTGGTATGGTTCACATAGTAATGTGGTACCACACTGAAACAATCAATTAAACCAGGTCTTGATAAATATTTTAGATGATAACGCATGTTAGGTCTGGGTTAGGTCTAGGATTTGCCCTCATCAGGCTCATACTTTCGCATATTTCTCATACTTCATGGCTAGATCCTGGGCTATTTCTGGATTGGATCACGTAGTAATGTTGTACCACACTGAAACAGTCAATTAAACCTGGTTTCCATCAATATCTTAGAGGACAACGCAAGTTAGGTCTGGAATAGGTCTGGGATTTGCCCTCATCAGACTCATACTTTCGCATTCTTCACATACTTGTTGAACGGATCCTGGGGTTTTTCTGGTATGGTTCACATAGTAATGTGGTACCACACTGAAACAATCAATTAAACCAGGTCTTGATAAATATTTTAGAGAATAATTCATGTTAGGTCTAGGTTAGGTCTGGGATTTGCTCTCATCAGGCTCATTCTTTCGCATATTTCTCATACTTGACGGCTAGATCCTGGGCTTTTTCTGGATTGCATCACGTAGTAATGAAGTACAACACTGAAGCAGTCAATTATACCTGGTTTCGATCAATATTTTAGAGAATAATTCATGTTAGGTCTGGGTTAGGTCTAGGATTTGCTCTCGTCAGGCTCATACTTTCGCATATTTCTCATACTTGATGGCTAGATCCTGGGCTTTTTCTGGATTGCATCACGTAGTAATGAAGTACAACACTGAAACAGTCAATTAAACCTGGTTTCCATCAATATCTTAGAGGACAACGCAAGTTAGGTCTGGGATAGGTCTGGGATTTGCCCTCATCAGACTCATACGTTCGCGTATTTCACATACTTGTTGAACGGATCCTGGGTTTTTTCTGGTTTGGATCACGTAGTAATGTGGTACCACACTGAAACATTCAATTAAACCTGGTCTTGATCAATATTTTAGAGGATAACGCATGTTAGGTTTGGGTTAGGTCTAGGATTTGCCCTCATCAGGCTCATACTTTCGCATATTTCTTATACTTCATGGCTAGATCCTGGGCTACTTCTGGACTGTATCACGTAGTAATGTGGTACCACGCTGAAACAGTCAATTAAACCTCGTTTCGATCAATATTTTAGAGGATAACGCAAGTTAGGTCTGGGATAGGTCTGGGATTTGCCCACATCAGGGTCATACGTTCGCATTTTTCACATACTTCTTGAACAGATCCTGGGGTTTTTCTGGTTTGGATCGCGCAGTAATGTGGTACCACACTGAAACAGCCCACTAAACCTGGTTTCAATCAATATTTTAGAGTATAACGAAAGTTATGTCTAGGTTAGGCCTGGGATTTGCCCTCATCAGACTCATGCTTTCGCATTTTTCACATACTTGTTATACAGATCCTCGGATTTTTCTGGTATGGATCACGTAGTAATGTGGTACCATACTGAAACATTCAGTTAAACCTGGTCTTGATAAATATTTTTAAGGATAACGCATGGTAGGTCTGGGTTAGGTCTAGGATTTGCCCTCATCAGGCTCATACTTTCGCATATTTCTTATAATTCATGGATAGATCCTGGGCTATTTTCTGGTTTGGATCACATAGTAATGTGGTACCACACTGAAACAGTCGATTAAACCAGGTTTCGATCAATATTTTTGAGGATAACGCATGTTAGGTCTAGGTTAGGCCTGGGATTTTCACTCATCAGACTCATACTTTCGCATTCTTCACATACTTGTTGAACGGATCCTGGGTTTTTTCTGGTTTGGATCAGGTAGTAATGTTGTACCACACTGAAGCAGTCCATTAAACCAGGTTTGGATCAATATTTTAGAGGATAACGCATGTTAGGTCTAGGTTAGGCCTGGCATTTGCCCTCATCAGGGTCATACTTTCGCAGTTTTAACATGCATGTTGACCTGATCGAGGGTTTTTTCTGCTTTGGATCACGTAGTAAAGTGGTACCACACTGAAACAGTCAATGAAACCTGGTTTCGATCAATATTTTAGAGGATAACGCAAGTGAGGCCTGGGATAGGTCGAGAATTTGCCCTCATCGGGCTCATACTTTCGCATATTTCTTATACTTCATGGATAGATCCTGGGCTATTTTCTGGTTTGGATCACATAGTAATGTGGTACCACACTGAAACAGTCGATTAAACCAGGTTTCGATCAATATTTTTGAGGATAACGCATGTTAGGTCTAGGTTAGGCCTGGGATTTTCACTCAACAGACCCATTCTTTCGCATACTTCACATACTTGTTGAACGGATCCTGGGTTTTTTTTGGTTTGGATCACGTAGTAATGTGGGACCACACTGAAACATTCAAATAAACCTGGTCTTGATAATATTTTAGAGGATAATGTATGTTAGGTTTGGGTTAGGTCTAGGATTTGCCCACATCAGGCTCATACTTTCGCATATTTCTCATACTTCATGGCTAGATCCTGGGCTGTTTCTGGATTGTATCACGTAGTAATGTGGTACCACGCTGAAACAGTCAATTAAACCTTGTTTCGATCAATATTTTAGAGGATAACGCAAGTTAGGTCTGGGATAGGTCTGGGATTTGCCCTCATCAGACTCATGCTTTCGCATTTTTCACATACTTGTTGAACAGATCCTGGGTTTTTTCTGGTATGGTTCACGTAGTAATGTGGTACCATACTGAAACATTCAGTTAAACCTGGTCTTGATAAATATTTTTGAGGATAACGCATGTTAGGTCTGGGTTAGGTCTAGGATTTGCTCTCGTCAGGCTCATACTTTCGCATATTTCTCATACTTGATGGCTAGATCCTGGGATTTTCTGGATTGCATCACGTAGTAATGAAGTACAACACTGAAACAGTCAATTAAACCTGGTTTCCATCAATATCTTAGAGGACAACGCAAGTTAGGTCTGGGATAGGTCTGGGATTTGCCCTCATCAGACTCATACGTTCGCGTTTTTCACATACTTGTTGAACGGATCCTGGGTTTTTTCTGGTTTGGATCACGTAGTAATGTGGGACCACACTGAAACAATCAATTAAACCTGGTCTTGATAAATATTTTAGAGGATAACGCATGTTAGGTCTGGGTTAGGTCTAGGATTTGCCCTCATCAGGCTCATACTTTCGCATATTTCTCATACTTCATGGCTAGATCCTGGGCTTTTTCTGGATTGCATCACGTAGTAATGAAGTACAACACTGAAACAGTCAATTAAACGTGGTTTCGATAAATATTTTGGAGAATAATTCATGTTAGGTCTAGGTTAGGCCTGGGATTTGCCCTCATCAGGGTCATACTATCGCAGTTCTAACATACGTGTTGACCTGATCGAGGGTATTTTCTGCTTTGGATCACGTAGTAAAGTGGTACCACACTGAAACAGTACACTAAACCTGGTTTGGATCAATATTTTAGAGGATAATGCATGTTAGGTCTAGGTTAGCCCTGAGATTTTCACTCATCAGACTCATACTTTCGCATTCTTCAGATACTTGTTGAACGGATCCTGGGTTTTTTCTGGTTTGGTTCACATAGTAATGTGGTACCACACTGAAACAATCAATTAAACCAGGTCTTGATAAATATTTTAGATGATAACGCATGTTAGGTCTGGGTTAGGTCTAGGATTTGCCCTCATCAGGCTCATACTTTCGCATATTTCTCATACTTCATGGCTAGATCCTGGGCTATTTCTGGATTGGATCACGTAGTAATGTGGTACCACACTGAAACAGTCAATTAAACCTGGTTTCCATCAATATCTTAGAGGACGACGCAAGTTAGGTCTGGGATAGGTCTGGGATTTGCCCTCATCAGACTCATGCTTTCGCATTTTTCACATACTTGTTGAACAGATCCTGGGTTTTTTCTGGTATGGTTCACGTAGTAATGTGGTACCATACTGAAACATTCAGTTAAACCTGGTCTTGATAAATATTTTTGAGGATAACGCATGTTAGGTCTGGGTTAGGTCTAGGATTTGCTCTCGTCAGGCTCATACTTTCGCATATTTCTCATACTTGATGGCTAGATCCTGGGATTTTCTGGATTGCATCACGTAGTAATGAAGTACAACACTGAAACAGTCAATTAAACCTGGTTTCCATGAATATCTTAGAGGACAACGCAAGTTAGGTCTGGGATAGGTCTGGGATTTGCCCTCATCAGACTCATACGTTCGCGTTTTTCACATACTTGTTGAACGGATCCTGGGTTTTTTCTGGTTTGGATCACGTAGTAATGTGGGACCACACTGAAACAATCAATTAAACCTGGTCTTGATAAATATTTTAGAGGATAACGCATGTTAGGTCTGGGTTAGGTCTAGGATTTGCCCTCATCAGGCTCATACTTTCGCATATTTCTCATACTTCATGGCTAGATCCTGGGCTTTTTCTGGATTGCATCACGTAGTAATGAAGTACAACACTGAAACAGTCAATTAAACGTGGTTTCGATAAATATTTTAGAGAATAATTCATGTTAGGTCTAGGTTAGGCCTGGGATTTGCCCTCATCAGGGTCATACTATCGCAGTTCTAACATACGTGTTGACCTGATCGAGGGTATTTTCTGCTTTGGATCACGTAGTAAAGTGGTACCACACTGAAACAGTACACTAAACCTGGTTTGGATCAATATTTTAGAGGATAATGCATGTTAGGTCTAGGTTAGCCCTGAGATTTTCACTCATCAGACTCATACTTTCGCATTCTTCAGATACTTGTTGAACGGATCCTGGGTTTTTTCTGGTTTGGTTCACATAGTAATGTGGTACCACACTGAAACAATCAATTAAACCAGGTCTTGATAAATATTTTAGATGATAACGCATGTTAGGTCTGGGTTAGGTCTAGGATTTGCCCTCATCAGGCTCATACTTTCGCATATTTCTCATACTTCATGGCTAGATCCTGGGCTATTTCTGGATTGGATCACGTAGTAATGTGGTACCACACTGAAACAGTCAATTAAACCTGGTTTCCATCAATATCTTAGAGGACGACGCAAGCTAGGTCTGGGATAGGTCTGGGATTTGCCCTCATCAGGCCCATACTTTCGCGTTTTTCACATACTTGTTGAACTGATCCTGGGTTTTTTCTGGTTTGGATCACGTAGTAATGTTGTACCACACTGAAGCAGTCCATTAAACCAGGTTTGGATCAATATTTTAGAGGATAACGCATGTTAGGTTTGGGTTAGGTCTAGGATTTGCCCTCGTCAGGCTCATACTTTCGCATATTTCTCATACTTCATGGCTAGATCCTGGGCTGTTTCAGGATAGTATCACGTAGTAATGTGGTACCACACTGAAACAATCAATTAAACCTGGTTTCGATCAATATTTTAGAGGATAACGAAAGTTATGTCTAGGTTAGGCCTGGGATTAGCTCTCATCAGACTCGTGCTTTCGCATTCTTCAGATACTTGTTGAACAGATCCTGGGTCTTTTCTGGTATGGATCACGTAGTAATGTGGCACCACACTGGAACATTCAGTTAAACCTGGTCTTGATAAATATTTTTGAGGATAACGCATGTTAGGTCTGGGTTAGGTCTAGGATTTGCCCTCATCAGGCTCATACTTTCACATATTTCTTATACTTCATGGATAGATCCTGGGGTATTTTCTGGTTTGGATCACACAGTAATGTGGTACCACACTGAAACAGTCGATTAAGCCAGGTTTCGATCAATATTCTTGAGGCTAACGCATGTTAGGTCTAGGTAAGGCCTGGGATTTTCACTCATCAGACTCATTCGTTCGCATTCTTCACATACCTGTTGAACGGATCCTGGGTTTTTTCTGGTTTGGATCACGTAGTAATGTGGGACCACACTGAAACAATCAATTAAACCTGGTCTTGATAAATATTTTAGAGGATAACGCATGTTAGGTCTGGGTTAGGTCTAGGATTTGCCCACATCAGGCTCATACCTTCGCATATTTCTCATACTTCATGGCTAGATCCTGGGCTATTTCTGGATTGGATCACGTAGTAATGTGGTACCACACTGAAACAATCAATTAAACCTGGTTTCGATCAATATTTTCGAGGTCAATGCAAGTTAGGTCTGGGATAGGTCTGGGATATGCCCACATCTGGGTCATACTTTCGCATTTTTCACATACTTGTTGAACAGATCCTGGGTTTTTTCTGCTTTGGATCGGGCAGTAATGTGGTACCGCACTGAAACAGCCCACTAAACCTGGTTTCGATCAATATTTTAGAGGATAACGAAAGTTATGTCTAGGTTAGGCCTGGGATTTGCTCTCATCAGACTCGTGCTTTCGCATTCTTCAGATACTTGTTGAACAGATCCTGGGTTTTTTCTGGTATGGATCACGTAGTAATGTGGTACCACACTGAAACATTCAGTTAAACCTGGTCTTGATAAATATTTTTGAGGATAACGCATGTTAGGTCTGGGTTTGGTCTAGGATTTGCCCTCATCAGGCTCATACTTTCGCATATTTCTTATACTTCATGGATAGATCCTGGGCTATTTTCTGGTTTGGATCACATAGTAATGTGGTACCACACTGAAACAGTCGATTAAACCAGGTTTCGATCAATATTCTTGAGGATAACGCATGTTAGGTCTAGGTAAGGCCTGGGATTTTCACTCATCAGACTCATTCTTTCGCATTCTTCACATACCTGTTGAACGGATCCTGGGTTTTTTCTGGTTTGGTTCACATAGTAATGTGGTACCACACTGAAACAATCAATTAAACCAGGTCTTGATAAATATTTTAGATGATAACGCATGTTAGGTCTGGGTTAGGTCTAGGATTTGCCCTCATCAGGCTCATACTTTCGCATATTTCTCATACTTCATGGCTAGATCCTGGGCTATTTCTGGATTGGATCACGTAGTAATGTGGTACCACACTGAAACAGTCAATTAAACCTGGTTTCCATCAATATCTTAGAGGACGACGCAAGCTAGGTCTGGGATAGGTCTGGGATTTGCCCTCATCAGGCCCATACTTTCGCGTTTTTCACATACTTGTTGAACTGATCCTGGGTTTTTTCTGGTTTGGATCACGTAGTAATGTTGTACCACACTGAAGCAGTCCATTAAACCAGGTTTGGATCAATATTTTAGAGGATAACGCATGTTAGGTTTGGGTTAGGTCTAGGATTTGCCCTCGTCAGGCTCATACTTTCGCATATTTCTCATACTTCATGGCTAGATCCTGGGCTGTTTCAGGATAGTATCACGTAGTAATGTGGTACCACACTGAAACAATCAATTAAACCTGGTTTCGATCAATATTTTAGAGGATAACGAAAGTTATGTCTAGGTTAGGCCTGGGATTAGCTCTCATCAGACTCGTGCTTTCGCATTCTTCAGATACTTGTTGAACAGATCCTGGGTCTTTTCTGGTATGGATCACGTAGTAATGTGGCACCACACTGGAACATTCAGTTAAACCTGGTCTTGATAAATATTTTTGAGGATAACGCATGTTAGGTCTGGGTTAGGTCTAGGATTTGCCCTCATCAGGCTCATACTTTCACATATTTCTTATACTTCATGGATAGATCCTGGGGTATTTTCTGGTTTGGATCACACAGTAATGTGGTACCACACTGAAACAGTCGATTAAGCCAGGTTTCGATCAATATTCTTGAGGCTAACGCATGTTAGGTCTAGGTAAGGCCTGGGATTTTCACTCATCAGACTCATACTTTCGCATTCTTCACATACTTGTTGAACGGATCCTGGGTTTTTTCTGGTTTGGATCACGTAGTAGTGTGATACCACACTGAAACAGTCGATTAAACCTGGTTTCGATCAATATTTTAGAGGATAACGCATGTTAGGTCTAGGTTAGCCCTGGGATTTTCACTCATCAGACTCATACTTTCGCATATTTCTCATACTTGTTGAACTGATCCTGGGTTATTTCTGGTTTGGATCACGTAGTAATGTGGTACCACACTGAAACAGTCGATTAAACCTGGTTTCGATCAATATTTTAGAGGATAACGCATGTTAGGTCTGGGTTAGGTCTAGGATTTGCCCTCATCAGGCTCATTCTTTCGTATATTTCTCATACTTGATGGCTAGATCCTGGGCTTTATCTGGATTGCATCACGTAGTAATGAAGTACAACACTGAAACAGTCAATTAAACCTGGTTTCGATCAATATTTTAGAGAATAATTCATGTTAGGTCTAGGTTAGGTCTGGGATTTTCACTCATCAGACTCATACTTTCGCATTCATCTCCTACTTGTTGAACGGATCCTTGGTTTTTTCTGGTTTGGATCACGTAGTAATGTGGGACCACACTGAAACAATCAATTAAACCTGGTCTTGATAAATATTTTAGAGGATAACGCATGTTAGGTCTGGGTTAGGTCTAGGATTTGCCCTGATCAGGCTCGTACTTTCGCATATTTCTCATACTTCATGGCTAGATCCTGGGCTGTTTCTGGATTGTATCACGTAGTAATGTGGTACCACGCTGAAACAGTCAATTAAACCTGGTCTTGATAAATATTTTTGAGGATAACGCATGTTAGGTTTGAGTTAGGTCTAGGATTTGCCCTCATCAGGCTCATACTTTCGCACACTCACATACTCCTTGAACAGATCCTGGGTAATTTTCTGGTTTGGATCACATAGTAATGTGGTACCACACTGAAACAGTCGATTAAACCAGGTTTGGATCAATACTTTAGAGAATAACGCATGTTAGGTCTAGGTTAGGTCTGGGATTTGCTGTCAACAGGCTCATTCTTTCGCATATTTCTCATACTTGATGGCTAGATCCTGGGCTATTTCTGGATTGCTTCACGTAGTAATGTAGTACCACACTGAAACAATCAATGAAACCTGGTTTTCATCAATATTTTAGAGTACAACGCAGGTTAGGTCTAGGTAAGGCCTGAGATTTTCACTGATCAGACTCATACTTTCGCATTCTTCTCATACTTGTTGAACTGATCCTGGGTTTTTTCTGGTTTGGATCACGTAGTAATGTGGTACCACACTGAAACAGTCAATTAAACCTGGCTTCGATCAATATTTTAGAGAATAATACACGTTAGGTCTAGGTTAGGTCTGGGATTTGCTCTCATCAGGCTCATTCTTTCGCATATTTCTCATACTTGATGGCTAGATGCTGGGCTTTTTCTGGATTGCATCACGTAGTAATGAAGTACAACACTGAAACAGTCAATTAAACCTGGTTTCCATCAATATCTTAGTGGACAACGCAAGTTAGGTCTGGGATAGGTCTGGGATTTGCCCTCATCAGGCTCATACTTTCGCACACTTCACATACTTGTTAACGGATCATGGGTTTTTTCTGGTTTGGATCACGTAGTAATGTGGGACCACACTAAACCAATCAATTAAACCTGGTCCTGATAAATATTTTAGAGGATAACGCATGTTAGGTCTGGGTTAGGTCTAGGATTTGCCCTCGTCAGGCCCATACTTTCGCATATTTCTCATACTTCATGGCTAGATCCTGGGCTATTTCTGGATTAGATCACGTAGTAATGTGGTACCATACTGAAACAGTCAATTAAACCTGGTTTCCATCAATATCTTAGAGGACAACGCAAGTTAGGTCTGGGATAGGTCTTGGATTTGCCCTCATCAGGCTCATACTTTCGCGATTTCACATACTTTTTGAACAGATCCTGGGTGTTTTCTGGTTTGGATCACGTAGTAGTGTGGTACCTCACTGAAACAGTCCATAAACCTGGTTTGGATCAATATTTTAGAGGATAACGCATGTTAGGTCTAGGTTAGGTCTGGGAATTTCACTCATCAGACTCATACTTTCGCATTCTTCACATACTTGTTGTACGGATCCTGGGTTTTTTCTGGTTTGGATCACGTAGTAGTGTGGTACCACACTGAAACAGTCAATTAAACCTGTTTTCGATCAATATTTTAGAGAGTAATTCATGTTAGGTCTAGGTTAGGTCTGGGATTTGCTCTCATCAGGCTCATTCTTTCGCATATTTCTCATACTTGATGGCTAGATCCTTGGTTTTTTCTGGATTGCATCACGTAGTAATGAAGTACAACACTGAAACAGTCAATTAAACCTGGTTTCCATCAATATTTTAGAGGACAACGCAAGTTTAGTCTGGGATAGGTCTGGGATTTGACCTCATCAGATTCATACTTTCGCGTTTTTCACATACTTGTTGAACAGATCCTGGGTTTTTTCTGGTTTGGATCACGTAGTAATGTGGTACCACACTGAAACATTCAATTAAACCTGGTCTTGATAAATATTTTAGAGGATAACGCATGTTAGGTTTGGGTTAGGTCTAGGATTTGCCCTCATCAGGCTCATACTTTCGAATATTTCTCATACTTCATGGCTAGATCCTGGGCTGTTTCTGGATTGTATCACGTAGTAATGTGGTACCACGCTGAAACAGTCGATTAAACCTGGTTTCGATCAATATTTTAGAGGATAACGCAAGTTAAGTCTGGGATATGTCTGGGATTTGACCTCATCAGATTCATACTTTCGCGTTTTTCACATACTTGTTGAACAGATCCTGGGTTTTTTCTGGTTTGGATCACGTAGTAATGTGGTACCACACTGAAACATTCAATTAAACCTGGTCTTGATAAATATTTTAGAGAATAATTCATGTTAGGTCTAGGTTAGGTCTGGGATTTGCCCTTATCAGGCTCATACTTTCGCATATTTCTCATACTTGATGGCTAGATCCTGGGCTTTTTCTGGATTGGATCACGTAGTAATGTGGGACCACACTGAAACAATCAATTAAACCTGGTTTCGATCAATATTTTAGAGGATAACGCATGCTAGGTCTAGGTTAGGCCTGGGATTTTCACTCATCAGACTCATACCTTCGCATTCTTCACATACTTGTTGAAAGGATCATGGGTTTTTTCTGGTTTGGGTCACGTAGTAGTGTGATACCACACTGAAACAGTCGATAAAACCTGGTTTCGATCAATATTTTAGAGGATAACGCATGTTAGGTCTGGGTTAGGCCTGGGATTTGACCTCATCAGACTCATACTTTCGCACACATCACATACTCGTTGAACAGATCCTGGGTTATTTTCTGGTTTGGATCACGTAGTAATGTGGAACCACACCGAAACAATCAATTAAACCTGGTCTTGATAAATATTTTAGAGGATAACGCATGTTAGGTCTGGGTTAGGCCTGGGATTTGACCTCATCAGACTCATACTTTCGCACACTACACATACTCGTTGAACAGATCCTGGGTTATTTTCTGGTTTGGATCACATAGTAATGTTGTACCACACTGAAACAGTCGATTAAACCAGGTTTCGATCAATATTTATGAGGATAACGCATGTTAGGCCTTGGTTAGGTCTGGGATTTTCGCTCATCAGACTCATACTTTCGCATTCTTCACATACTTGTTGAAAGGATCATGGGTTTTTTCTGGTTTGGGTCACGTAGTAGTGTGATACCACACTGAAACAGTCGATTAAACCTGGTTTCGATCAATATTTTAGAGGATAACGCATGTTAGGTCTGGGTTAGGCCTGGGATTTGACCTGATCAGACTCATACTTTCGCACACTTCACATACTCGTTGAACAGATCCTGGGTTATTTTCTGGTTTGGATCACATAGTAATGTGGTACCACACTGAAACAGTCGATTAAACCTGGTTTCGATCAATATTTTAGAGGATAACGCATCTTAGGTCTAGGTTAGCCCTGGGATTTTCACTCATCAGACTCATACTTTCGCATTCTTCACATACTTGTTGAACTGATCCTGGGTTTTTTCTGGTTTGGATCACATAGTAATGTGGTACCACACTGAAACAGTCGATAAAACCTGGTTTCGATCAATATTTTTGAGGATAAGGCATGTTAGGTCTAGGTTAGGCCGGGGATTTTCACCCATCAGGCTCACACTTTCGCATTCTTCACATACTTGTTGAACAGATCCTGGATTATTTTCTGGTTTGGATCACATAGTAATGTGGTACAACACTGAAACAGTCAATTAAACCTGTTTTCGATCAATATTTTAGAGAGTAATTCATGTTAGGTCTAGGTTAGGTCTGGGATTTGCTCTCATCAGGCTCATTCTTTCGCATATTTCTCATACTTGATGGCTAGATCCTTGGCTTTTTCTGGATTGCATCACGTAGTAATGAAGTACAACACTGAAACAGTCAATTAAACCTGGTTTCCATCAATATTTTAGAGGACAACGCATGTTAGGTCTAGGTTAGGCCTGGGATTTGCCCTCATCAGGGTCATACTGTCGCAGTTTTAACATACTTGTTGAACGGATCCTGGGTTTTTTCTGGTTTGGTTCATGTAGTAATGTGGTACCACACTGAAACATTCAACTAAACCTGGTCTTGATAAATATTTTAGAGGATAACGCATGTTAGGTTTGGGTTAGGTCTAGGATTTGCCCTCATCAGGCTCATACTTTCGGATATTTCTCATACTTCATGGCTAGATCCTGGGCTGTTTCTGGATTGTATCACGTAGTAATGTGGTACCACGCTGAAACAGTCGATTAAACCTGGTTTCGATCAATATTTTAGAGGATAACGCAAGTTAAGTCTGGGATAGGTCTGGGATTTGACCTCATCAGATTCATACTTTCGCGTTTTTCACATACTTGTTGAACAGATCGTGGGTTTTTTCTGGTTTGGATCACGTAGTAATGTGGTACCACACTGAAACAGTCGATTAAACCTGGTTTCGATCAATATTTTAGAGGATAACGCAAGTTAAGTCTGGGATTGGTCTGGGGTTTGACCTCATCAGACTCATACTTTCGCACACTTCACATACTCGTTGAACAGATCCTGGGTTATTTTCTGGTTTGGATCACATAGTAATGTGGTACCACATTGAAACAGTCGATTAAACCAGGGTTCGATCAATATTTTTGAGGATAACGCATGTTAGGTCTAGGTTAGGCCTGGGATTTTCACTCATCAGACTCATACTTTCGCATTCTTCACATACTTGTTGAACGGATCCTGGGTTTTTTCTGGTCTGGATCACGTAGTAATGTGGGACCACACTGAAACAGTCAATTAAACCTGGTTTCGATCAATATTTTAGAGAACAATTCATGTTAGGTCTAGGTTAGGTCTGGGATTTGCTCTCATCAGGCTCATTCTTTCGCATATTTCTCGTACTAGATGGCTAGATCCTGGGCTTTTTCAGGATTGCATCACGTAGTAATGAAGTACAACACTGAAACAGTCAATTAAACCTGGTTTCCATCAATATCTTAGAGGACAACGCAAGTTAGGTCTGGGATATGTCTGGGATTTGCCCTCATCAGGCTCATACTTTCGCGTTTTTCACATACTTCATGGCTAGATCCTGGGCTATTTCTGGATTGGATCACGTAGTAGTGTGGTACCACACTGAAACCTGGTTTGGATCAATGTTTTAGAGGATAACGCATGTTAGGTCTAGGTTAGGTCTGGGATTTTCACTCATCAGGCTCATACTTTCGCATTCTTCACATACTTGTTGAACGGATCCTGGGTTTTTTCTGGTTTGGATCACGTAGTAATGTGATACCACACTGAAACAGTCCATTAAACCTGGTTTCGATCAATATTTTAGAGGATAACGCATGTTAGGTCTAGGTTAGCCCTGGGATTTTCACTCATCAGACTCAGACTTTCGCATTCTTCACATACTTGTTGAACTGATCCTGGGTTTTTTCTGGTTTGGATCACGTAGTAATGTGGTACCACACTGAAACAGTCGATTAAACCTGGTATCGATCAATATTTTAGAGGATAACGCATCTTAGGTCTAGGTTAGCCCTGGGATTTTCACTCATCAGACTCATACTTTCGCATTCTTCACATACTTGTTGAACTGATCCTGGGTTTTTTCTGGTTTGGATCACGTAGTAGTGTGGTACCACACTGAAACAGTCCATTATACCTGGTTTGGATCAATATTTTAGGGGATAACGCATGTTAGGTCTAGGCTAGGTCTGGGATTTTCACTCATCAGACTCATACTTTCGCTTTCTTCACATACTTGTTGAACGGACCCTGGGTTTTTTCTGGTTTGAATCACGTAGGAATGTGGGACCACACTGAAACAGTTCATTAAACCTGGTTTCGCTCAATATTTTAGAGGATAACGCATGTTAGGTCTGGAATAGGTCTGGGATTTGCCCTCATCAGGCTCATACTTTCGCGTTTTTCACATACTTGTTGAACAGATCATGGGTTTTTTCTGGTTTGGGTCACGTAGTAGTGTGATACCACACTGAAACAGTCGATTAAACCTGGTTTCGATCAGTATTTTAGAGGATAACGCATGTTAGGTCTAGGTTAGCCCTGGGATTTTCACTCATCAGACTCATACTTTCGCATTCTTCACATACTTGTTGAACTGATCCTGGGTTTTTTCTGGTTTGGATCACGTAGTAATGTGGGACCACACTGAAACAGTCAATTAAACCTGGTTTCGATCAATATTTTAGAGAACAATTCATGTTAGGTCTAGGTTAGGTCTGGGATTTGCTCTCATCAGGCTCATTCTTTCGCATATTTCTCGTACTAGATGGCTAGATCCTGGGCTTTTTCAGGATTGCATCACGTAGTAATGAAGTACAACACTGAAACAGTCAATTAAACCTGGTTTCCATCAATATCTTAGAGGACAACGCAAGTTAGGTCTGGGATATGTCTGGGATTTGCCCTCATCAGGCTCATACTTTCGCGTTTTTCACATACTTGTTGAACAGATCCTGGGTTTTTTCTGGTTTGGATCACGTAGTAGTGTGGTACCACACTGAAACCTGGTTTGGATCAATGTTTTAGAGGATAACGCATGTTAGGTCTAGGTTAGGTCTGGGATTTTCACTCATCAGGCTCATACATTCGCATTCAACACATACTTGTTGAACGGATCCTGGGTTTTTTCTGGTTTGGATCACGTAGTAATGTGATACCACACTGAAACAGTCGATTAAACCTGGTTTCGATCAATATTTTAGAGGATAACGCATGTTAGGTCTAGGTTAGCCCTGGGATTTTCACTCATCAGACTCATACTTTCGCATTCTTCACATACTTGTTGAACTGATCCTGGGTTTTTTCTGGTTTGGATCACGTAGTAATGTGGTACCACACTGAAACAGTCGATTAAACCTGGTTTCGATCAATATTTTAGAGGATAACGCATGTTAGGTCTAGGTTAGCCCTGGGATTTTCACTCATCAGACTCATACTTTCGCATTCTTCACATACTTGTTGAACTGATCCTGGGTTTTTTCTGGTTTGGATCACGTAGTAGTGTGGTACCACACTGAAACAGTCCATTATACCTGGTTTGGATCAATATTTTAGGGGATAACGCATGTTAGGTCTAGGCTAGGTCTGGGATTTTCACTCATCAGACTCATACTTTCGCTTTCTTCACATACTTGTTGAACGGACCCTAGGTTTTTTCTGGTTTGAATCACGTAGTAATGTGGGACCACACTGAAACAGTTCATTAAACCTGGTTTCGCTCAATATTTTAGAGGATAACGCATGTTAGGTCTGGAATAGGTCTGGGATTTGCCCTCTTCAGGCTCATACTTTCGCGTTTTTCACATACTTGTTGAACAGATCATGGGTTTTTTCTGGTTTGGGTCACGTAGTAGTGTGATACCACACTGAAACAGTCGATTAAACCTGGTTTCGATCAATATTTTAGAGGATAACGCATGTTAGGTCTAGGTTAGCCCTGGGATTTTCACTCATCAGACTCATACTTTCGCATTCTTCACATACTTGTTGAACTGATCCTGGGTTTTTTCTGGTTTGGATCACGTAGTAATGTGGTACCACACTGAAACAGTCAATTAAACCTGGTTTCGATCAATATTTTAGAGAATAATTCATGTTAGGTCTAGGTTAGGTCTGAGATTTGCTCTCATCAGGCTCATACTTTCGCACACTTCACATACTCGTTTGGCAGATCCTGGGTTATTTTCTGGATTGGATCACGTAGTAATTTAAGTACTACACTGAAACAATCAATTAAATCTGGTTTCCATCAATATCTTAGAGGACAACGCAAGTTAGGTCTGGGATAGGTCTGGGATTTGCCCTCATCAGGCTCATACTTTCCGCGTTTTTCACATACTTGTTGAACAGATCATGGGTTTTTTCTGGTTTGGATCACGTAGTAGTGTGGGACCACACTGAAACAATCAATTAAACCTGGTCTTGATAAATACTTTAGAGGATAACGCATGTTAGGTCTAGCTTAGGTCTGGGATTTGCTGTCATCAGGCTCATTCTTTCGCATATTTCTCATACTTGATGGCTAGATCCTGGGCTATTTCTGGATTGCTTCACGTAGTAATGTAGTACCACACTGAAACAGTCAATGAAACCTGGTTTTCATCAATATTTTAGAGTACAACGCAAGTTAGGTCTAGGTAAGGCCTGAGATTTTCACTGATCAGACTCATACTTTCGCATTCTTCTCATACTTGTTGAACTGATCCTGGGTTTTTTTGGTTTGGATCACGTAGTAATGTGGTACCACACTGAAACAGTCGATTAAACCTGGTTTCGATCAATATTTTAGAGGATAACGCATGTTAGGTCTAGGTTAGCCCTGGGATTTTCACTCATCAGACTCATACTTTCGCCTTCTTCACATACTTGTTGAACTGATCCTGGGTTTTTTCTGGTTTGGGTCACGTAGTAATGTGGTACCACACTGAAACAGTCGATTAAACCTGGTTTCGATCAATATTTTAGAGGATAACGCATGTTAGGTCTAGGTTAGCCCTGGGATTCTCACTCATCAGACTCATACTTTCGCATTCTTCACATACTTGTTGAACTGATCCTGGGTTTTTTCTGGTTTGGGTCACGTAGTAATGTGGTACCACACTGAAGCAGTCAATGAAACCTGGTTTTCATCAATATTTTAGAGTACAACGCAAGTTAGGTCTAGGTAAGGCCTGAGATTTTCACTGATCAGACTCATACTTTCGCGTTTTTCACATACTTGTTGAACAGATCATGGGTTTTTTCTGGTTTGGGTCACGTAGTAGTGTGATACCACACTGAAACAGTCGATTAAACCTGGTTTCGATCAATATTTTAGAGGATAACGCATGTTAGGTCTAGGTTAGCCCTGGGATTTTCACTCATCAGACTCATACTTTCGCATCCTTCACATACTTGTTGAACTGATCCTGGGTTTTTTCTGGTTTGGATCACGTAGTAATGTGGTACCACACTGAAACAGTCGATTAAACCTGGTTTCGATCAATATTTTAGAGGATAACGCATGTTAGGTCTAGGTTAGCCCTGGGATTTTCACTCATCAGACTCATACTTTCGCATCCTTCACATACTTGTTGAACTGATCCTGGGTTTTTTCTGGTTTGGATCACGTAGTAATGTGGTACCACACTGAAACAGTCGATTAAACCTGGTTTCGATCAATATTTTAGAGGATAACGCATGTTAGGTTTGGGATAGGTCTGGGATTTGCCCTCATCAGACTCATACTTTCGCACACTTCACATACTCGTTGAACAGATCCTGGGTTATTTTCTGGTTTGGATCACATAGTAATGTGGTACCACACTGAAACAGTCGATTAAACCAGGTTTCGATCAATATTTTTGAGGACAACGCATGTTAGGTCTTGGTTAGGTCTGGGATTTTCACTCATCAGACTCATAGTTTCGCATTCTTCACATACTTGTTGAACTGATCCTGGGTTTTTTCTGGTTTCGATCACGTAGTAATGTGGTACCACACTGAAACAGTCGATTAAACCTGGTTTCGATCAATATTTTAGAGGATAACGCATGTTAGGTTTGGGATAGGTCTGGGATTTGCCCTCATCAGACTCATACTTTCGCACACTTCACATACTCGTTGAACAGATCCTGGGTTATTTTCTGGTTTGGATCACATAGTAGTGTGGTACCACACTGAAACTGTCGATTAAACCAGGTTTCGATCAATATTTTTGAGGACAACGCATGTTAGGTCTTGGTTAGGTCTGGGATTTTCACTCATCAGACTCATACTTTCGCATCCTTCACATACTTGTTGAACTGATCCTGGGTTTTTTCTGGTTTGGATCACATAGTAATGTGGTACCACACTGAAACAGTCGATTAAACCAGGTTTCGATCAATATTTTAGAGGATAACGCATGTTAGGTTTGGGATAGGTCTGGGATTTGCCCTCATCAGACTCATACTTTCGCACACTTCACATACTCGTTGAACAGATCCTGGGTTTTTTCTGGTTTGGATCACGTAGTAATGTGGAACCACACCGAAACAATCAATTATACCTGGTCTTGATAAATATTTTAGAGCATAACGCATGTTAGGTCTGGGTTAGGCCTGGGATTTGACCTCATCAGACTCATACTTTCGCACACTTCACATACTTGTTGAACGGATCCTGGGTTTTTTTCTGGTTTGGATCACGTAGTAATGTGGTACCACACTGAAACATTCAATTAAACCTGGTCTTGATAAATATTTTAGAGAATAACGCATGTTAGGTCTGGATTAGGTCTAGGATTTGCCCTCATCAGGCCCATATTTTCGCATATTTCTCATACTTCATGGCTAGATCCTGGGCTATTTCTGGATTGGATCACGTAGTAAAGTGGTACCACACTGAAACAGTCAATTAAACCTGCTTTTGATCTATATTTTAGAGAATAATTCATGTTAGGTCTAGGTTAGGTCAGGGATTTGCTCTCATCAGGCTCATTCTTTCGCATATTTCTCATACTTGATGGTTAGATCCTGGGCTTTTTCTGGATTGCATCACGTGGTAATGAAGTACAACACTGAAACAGTCAATTAAACCTGGTTTCGATCAATATTTTAGAGAATAATTCATGTTAGGTCTAGGTTAGGTCTGGGATTTGCTCTCATCAGGCTCATTCTTTCGTATATTTCTCATACTTGATGGCTAGATCCTGGGCTTTTTCTGGATTGCATCACGTAGTAATGTGGTACCACACTGAAACAGTCAATTAAACCTGGTTTCCATCAATATCTTAGAGGACAACGCAAGTTAGGTCTGGGATAGTTCTGGGATTTGCCCTCATCAGGCTCATACTTTCGCGTTTTTCACATACTTGTTGAACAGATCCTGGGTTTTTTCTGGTTTGGATCACGTAGTAGTGTGGTACCACACTGAAACAGTCCATTAAACCTGGTTTGGATCAATATTTTAGAGGATAGCGCATGTTAGGTCTAGGTTAGGTCTGGGATTTTCACTCATCAGACTCATACTTTCGCATTCTTCACATACTTGTTGAACGGATCCTGGGTTTTTTCTGGTTTGGATCACGTAGTAATGTGGTACCACACTGAAACAGTCGATTAAACCTGGTTTCGATCAATATTTTAGAGGATAACGCAAGTTAGGTCTGGGATAGGTCTGGGATTTGACCTCATCAGACTCATACTTTCGCATTCTTCACATACTTGTTGAACGGATCCCGGGTTTTTTCTGGTTTGGATCACGTAGTAATGTGGGACCACACTGAAACAGTCAATTAAACCTGGTTTGGATCAATATTTTAGAGGATAACGCATGTTAGGTCTAGGTTAGGTCTGGGATTTTCACTCATCAGACTCATACTTTCGCATTCTTCACATACTTGTTGAACGGATCCTGGGTTTTTTCTGGTTTGGATCACGTAGTAATGTGGGACCTAACTGAAACAATCAATGAAACCTGGTCTTGATAAATATTTTAGAGGATAACGCATGTTAGGTCTGGGTTAGGTCTAGGATTTGCCCTCATCAGGCACATACTTTCGCACACTTCACATACTCGTTGAACAGATCCTGGGTTATTTTCTGGTTTGGATCACATAGTAGTGTGGTACCACACTGAAACTGTCGATTAAACCTGGTTTCGATCAATATTTTAGAGGATAACGCATGTTAGGTTTGGGATAGGTCTGGGATTTGCCCTCATCAGACTCATACTTTCGCACACTTCACATACTCGTTGAACAGATCCTGGGTTATTTTCTGGTTTGGATCACATAGTAGTGTGGTACCACACTGAAACTGTCGATTAAACCAGGTTTCGATCAATATTTTTGAGGACAACGCATGTTAGGTCTTGGTTAGGTCTGGGATTTTCACTCATCAGACTCATACTTTCGCATCCTTCACATACTTGTTGAACTGATCCTGGGTTTTTTCTGGTTTGGATCACATAGTAATGTGGTACCACACTGAAACAGTCGATTAAACCAGGTTTCGATCAATATTTTAGAGGATAACGCATGTTAGGTTTGGGATAGGTCTGGGATTTGCCCTCATCAGACTCATACTTTCGCACACTTCACATACTCGTTGAACAGATCCTGGGTTTTTTCTGGTTTGGATCACGTAGTAATGTGGAACCACACCGAAACAATCAATTATACCTGGTCTTGATAAATATTTTAGAGCATAACGCATGTTAGGTCTGGGTTAGGCCTGGGATTTGACCTCATCAGACTCATACTTTCGCACACTTCACATACTTGTTGAACGGATCCTGGGTTTTTTTCTGGTTTGGATCACGTAGTAATGTGGTACCACACTGAAACATTCAATTAAACCTGGTCTTGATAAATATTTTAGAGAATAACGCATGTTAGGTCTGGATTAGGTCTAGGATTTGCCCTCATCAGGCTCATATTTTCGCATATTTCTCATACTTCATGGCTAGATCCTGGGCTATTTCTGGATTGGATCACGTAGTAAAGTGGTACCACACTGAAACAGTCAATTAAACCTGCTTTTGATCTATATTTTAGAGAATAATTCATGTTAGGTCTATGTTAGGTCAGGGATTTGCTCTCATCAGGCTCATTCTTTCGCATATTTCTCATACTTGATGGTTAGATCCTGGGCTTTTTCTGGATTGCATCACGTGGTAATGAAGTACAACACTGAAACAGTCAATTAAACCTGGTTTCGATCAATATTTTAGAGAATAATTCATGTTAGGTCTAGGTTAGGTCTGGGATTTGCTCTCATCAGGCTCATTCTTTCGTATATTTCTCATACTTGATGGCTAGATCCTGGGCTTTTTCTGGATTGCATCACGTAGTAATGTGGTACCACACTGAAACAGTCAATTAAACCTGGTTTCCATCAATATCTTAGAGGACAACGCAAGTTAGGTCTGGGATAGTTCTGGGATTTGCCCTCATCAGGCTCATACTTTCGCGTTTTTCACATACTTGTTGAACAGATCCTGGGTTTTTTCTGGTTTGGATCACGTAGTAGTGTGGTACCACACTGAAACAGTCCATTAAACCTGGTTTGGATCAATATTTTAGAGGATAACGCATGTTAGGTCTAGGTTAGGTCTGGGATTTTCACTCATCAGACTCATACTTTCGCATTCTTCACATACTTGTTGAACGGATCCTGGGTTTTTTCTGGTTTGGATCACGTAGTAATGTGGGACCTAACTGAAACAATCAATGAAACCTGGTCTTGATAAATATTTTAGAGGATAACGCATGTTAGGTCTGGGTTAGGTCTAGGATTTGCCCTCATCAGGCACATACTTTCGCACACTTCACATACTCGTTGAACAGATCCTGGGTTATTTTCTGGTTTGGATCACATAGTAGTGTGGTACCACACTGAAACTGTCGATTAAACCTGGTTTCGATCAATATTTTAGAGGATAACGCATGTTAGGTTTGGGATAGGTCTGGGATTTGCCCTCATCAGACTCATACTTTCGCACACTTCACATACTCGTTGAACAGATCCTGGGTTATTTTCTGGTTTGGATCACATAGTAGTGTGGTACCACACTGAAACTGTCGATTAAACCAGGTTTCGATCAATATTTTTGAGGACAACGCATGTTAGGTCTTGGTTAGGTCTGGGATTTTCACTCATCAGACTCATACTTTCGCATCCTTCACATACTTGTTGAACTGATCCTGGGTTTTTTCTGGTTTGGATCACATAGTAATGTGGTACCACACTGAAACAGTCGATTAAACCAGGTTTCGATCAATATTTTAGAGGATAACGCATGTTAGGTTTGGGATAGGTCTGGGATTTGCCCTCATCAGACTCATACTTTCGCACACTTCACATACTCGTTGAACAGATCCTGGGTTTTTTCTGGTTTGGATCACGTAGTAATGTGGAACCACACCGAAACAATCAATTATACCTGGTCTTGATAAATATTTTAGAGCATAACGCATGTTAGGTCTGGGTTAGGCCTGGGATTTGACCTCATCAGACTCATACTTTCGCACACTTCACATACTTGTTGAACGGATCCTGGGTTTTTTTCTGGTTTGGATCACGTAGTAGTGTGGTACCACACTGAAACAGTCCATTAAACCTGGTTTGGATCAATATTTTAGAGGATAACGCATGTTAGGTCTAGGTTAGGTCTGGGATTTTCACTCATCAGACTCATACTTTCGCATTCTTCACATACTTGTTGAACTGATCCTGGGTTTTTTCTGGTTTGGATCACATAGTAATGTGGTACCACACTGAAACAGTCGATTAAACCAGGTTTCGATCAATATTTTAGAGGATAACGCATGTTAGGTTTGGGATAGGTCTGGGATTTGCCCTCATCAGACTCATACTTTCGCACACTTCACATACTCGTTGAACAGATCCTGGGTTTTTTCTGGTTTGGATCACGTAGTAATGTGGTACCACACTGAAACATTCAATTAAACCTGGTCTTGATAAATATTTTAGAGAATAACGCATGTTAGGTCTGGATTAGGTCTAGGATTTGCCCTCATCAGGCTCATATTTTCGCATATTTCTCATACTTCATGGCTAGATCCTGGGCTATTTCTGGATTGGATCACGTAGTAAAGTGGTACCACACTGAAACAGTCAATTAAACCTGCTTTTGATCTATATTTTAGAGAATAATTCATGTTAGGTCTATGTTAGGTCAGGGATTTGCTCTCATCAGGCTCATTCTTTCGCATATTTCTCATACTTGATGGTTAGATCCTGGGCTTTTTCTGGATTGCATCACGTGGTAATGAAGTACAACACTGAAACAGTCAATTAAACCTGGTTTCGATCAATATTTTAGAGAATAATTCATGTTAGGTCTAGGTTAGGTCTGGGATTTGCTCTCATCAGGCTCATTCTTTCGTATATTTCTCATACTTGATGGCTAGATCCTGGGCTTTTTCTGGATTGCATCACGTAGTAATGTGGTACCACACTGAAACAGTCAATTAAACCTGGTTTCCATCAATATCTTAGAGGACAACGCAAGTTAGGTCTGGGATAGTTCTGGGATTTGCCCTCATCAGGCTCATACTTTCGCGTTTTTCACATACTTGTTGAACAGATCCTGGGTTTTTTCTGGTTTGGATCACGTAGTAGTGTGGTACCACACTGAAACAGTCCATTAAACCTGGTTTGGATCAATATTTTAGAGGATAACGCATGTTAGGTCTAGGTTAGGTCTGGGATTTTCACTCATCAGACTCATACTTTCGCATTCTTCACATACTTGTTGAACGGATCCTGGGTTTTTTCTGGTTTGGATCACGTAGTAATGTGGTACCACACTGAAACAGTCGATTAAACCTGGTTTCGATCAATATTTTAGAGGATAACGCAAGTTAGGTCTGGGATAGGTCTGGGATTTGACCTCATCAGACTCATACTTTCGCATTCTTCACATACTTGTTGAACGGATCCCGGGTTTTTTCTGGTTTGGATCACGTAGTAATGTGGGACCACACTGAAACAGTCAATTAAACCTGGTTTGGATCAATATTTTAGAGGATAACGCATGTTAGGTCTAGGTTAGGTCTGGGATTTTCACTCATCAGACTCATACTTTCGCATTCTTCACATACTTGTTGAACGGATCCTGGGTTTTTTCTGGTTTGGATCACGTAGTAATGTGGGACCTAACTGAAACAATCAATGAAACCTGGTCTTGATAAATATTTTAGAGGATAACGCATGTTAGGTCTGGGTTAGGTCTAGGATTTGCCCTCATCAGGCTCATACTTTCGCATATTTCTCATACTTCATGGCTAGATCCTGGGCTTTTTCTGGATTGCATCACGTAGTAATGTGGTACCACACTGAAACAGTCAATTAAACCTGGTTTCCATCAATATCTTAGAGGACAACGCAAGTTAGGTCTGGGATAGTTCTGGGATTTGCCCTCATCAGGCTCATACTTTCGCGTTTTTCACATACTTGTTGAACAGATCCTGGGTTTTTTCTGGTTTGGATCACGTAGTAGTGTGGTACCACACTGAAACAGTCGATTAAACCTGGTTTCGATCAATATTTTAGAGGATAACGCATGTTAGGTCTAGGTTAGCCCTGGGATTTTGACTCATCAGACTCATACTTTCGCATCCTTCACATACTTGTTGAACTGATCCTGGGTTTTTTCTGGTTTGGATCACGTAGTAATGTGGTACCACACTGAAACAGTCGATTAAACCTGGTTTCGATCAATATTTTAGAGGATAACGCATGTTAGGTTTGGGATAGGTCTGGGATTTGCCCTCATCAGACTCATACTTTCGCGTTTTTCACATACTTGTTGAACAGATCCTGGGTTATTTTCTGGTTTGGATCACATAGTAATGTGGTACCACACTGAAACAGTCGATTAAACCAGGTTTCGATCAATATTTTTGAGGACAACGCATGTTAGGTCTTGGTTAGGTCTGGGATTTTCACTCATCAGACTCATAGTTTCGCATTCTTCTCATACTTGTTGAACTGATCCTGGGTTTTTTCTGGTTTGGATCACGTAGTAATGAGGGACCACACTGAAACAATCAATTAAACCTGGTCTTGATAAATATTTTAGAGGATAACGCATGTTAGGTCTGGGTTAGGTCTGGGATTTTCACTCATCAGACTCATACTTTCGCATTCTTCACATACTTGTTGAACGGTTCCTGAGTTTTTTCTGGTTTGGATCACGTAGTAATGTGGTACCACACTGAAACAGTCGATTAAACCAGGTTTCGATTAATATTTTAGAGGATAACGCATGTTAGGTCTGGGTTAGGTCTAGGATTTGCCCTCATCAGGCTCATTCTTTCGTATATTTCTCATACTTGATGGCTAGATCCTGGGCTTTTTCTGGATTGCATCACGTAGTAATGTGGTACCACACTGAAACAGTCAATTAAACCTGGTTTCCATCAATATCTTAGAGGACAACGCAAGTTAGGTCTGGGATAGTTCTGGGATTTGCCCTCATCAGGCTCATACTTTCGCGTTTTTCACATACTTGTTGAACAGATCCTGGGTTTTTTCTGGTTTGGATCACGTAGTAGTGTGGTACCACACTGAAACAGTCGATTAAACCTGGTTTCGATCAATATTTTAGAGGATAACGCATGTTAGGTCTAGGTTAGCCCTGGGATTTTCACTCATCAGACTCATACTTTCGCATCCTTCACATACTTGTTGAACTGATCCTGGGTTTTTTCTGGTTTGGATCACGTAGTAATGTGGTACCACACTGAAACAGTCGATTAAACCTGGTTTCGATCAATATTTTAGAGGATAACGCATGTTAGGTTTGGGATAGGTCTGGGATTTGCCCTCATCAGACTCATACTTTCGCGTTTTTCACATACTTGTTGAACAGATCCTGGGTTATTTTCTGGTTTGGATCACATAGTAATGTGGTACCACACTGAAACAGTCGATTAAACCAGGTTTCGATCAATATTTTTGAGGACAACGCATGTTAGGTCTTGGTTAGGTCTGGGATTTTCACTCATCAGACTCATAGTTTCGCATTCTTCACATACTTGTTGAACTGATCCTGGGTTTTTTCTGGTTCCGATCACGTAGTAATGTGGTACCACACTGAAACAGTCGATTAAACCTGGTTTCGATCAATATTTTAGAGGATAACGCATGTTAGGTTTGGGATAGGTCTGGGATTTGCCCTCATCAGACTCATACTTTCGCACACTTCACATACTCGTTGAACAGATCCTGGGTTATTTTCTGGTTTGGATCACATAGTAATGTGGTACCACACTGAAACTGTCGATTAAACCAGGTTTCGATCAATATTTTTGAGGACAACGCATGTTAGGTCTTGGTTAGGTCTGGGATTTTCACTCATCAGACTCATACTTTCGCATCCTTCACATACTTGTTGACCTGATCCTGGGTTTTTTCTGGTTTGGATCACATAGTAATGTGGTACCACACTGAAACAGTCGATTAAACCAGGTTTCGATCAATATTTTAGAGGATAACGCATGTTAGGTTTGGGATAGGTCTGGGATTTGCCCTCATCAGACTCATACTTTCGCACACTTCACATACTCGTTGAACAGATCCTGGGTTTTTTCTGGTTTGGTTCACGTAGTAATGTGGAACCACACCGAAACAATCAATTATACCTGGTCTTGATAAATATTTTAGAGCATAACGCATGTTGGGTCTGGGTTAGGCCTGGGATTTGACCTCATCAGACTCATACTTTCGCACACTTCACATACTTGTTGAACGGATCCTGGGTTTTTTCTGGTTTGGATCACGTAGTAATGTGGAACCACACCGAAACAATCAATTATACCTGGTCTTGATAAATATTTTAGAGGATAACGCATGTTAGGTCTGGGTTAGGTCTAGAATTTGCCCTCATCAGGCTCATACTTTCGCATATTTCTCATACTTCATGGCTAGATCCTGGGCTGTTTCTGGATTGTATCACGTAGTAATGTGGTACCACGCTGAAACAGTCAATTAAACCTGGTTTCGATCAATACTTTAGAGGATAACGCATGTTAGGTCTAGGTTAGGTCTGGGATTTAACCTCATCAGACTCATACTTTCTGATTCTTCACATACTTGTTGAACGGATCCTTGGTTTTTTTCTGGTTTGGATCACGTAGTAATGTGGTACCACACTGAAACATTCAATTAAACCTGGTCTTGATAAATATTTTAGAGAATAACGCATGTTAGGTCTGGGTTAGGTCTAGGATTTGCCCTCATCGGGCTCATACTTTCGCATATTTCTCATACTTCATGGCTAGATCCTGGGCTATTTCTGGATTGGGTTACGTAGTAAAGTGGTACCACAATGAAACATTCAATGAAACCTGGTCTGGATAAATATTTTAGAGGATAACGCATGTTAGGTCAAGGTTAGGTCTAAGATTTGCCCTCATCAGGCTCACAGTTTCGCGTTTTTCACATTCTTGTTGAACAGATCCTGGGTTTTTTCTGGTTTGGATCACGTAGTAATGTGGTACCACACTGAAACATTCAATTAAACATGGTCTTGATAAATATTTTAGAGGATAACGCATGTTAGGTCTGGGTTACGTCTGTGATTTGCCCTCATCAGGGTCATACTTTCGCACACTCACATACTCCTTGAACAGTTCCTGGGTAATTTTCCGGTTTGGATCACATAGTAATGTGGTACCACACTGAAACAGTCGATTAAACCAGGTTTCGATCAATATTTTAGAGGATAACGCATGTTAGGTCAAGGTTAGGTCTAAGATTTGCCCTCATCAGGCTCACAGTTTCGCGTTTTTCACATTCTTGTTGAACAGATCCTGGGTTTTTTCTGGTTTGGATCACGTAGTAATGTGGTACCACACTGAAACATTCAATTAAACCTGGCCTTGATAAATATTTTAGAGGATAACGCATGTTAGGTCTGGGTTAGGTCTAGCATTTGCCCTCATCAGGCTCATACTTTCGCATATTTCTCATACTTCATGGCTAGATCCTGGGCTATTTCTGGATTGGATCACGTAGTAAAGTGGTACCACACTGAAACATTCAATGAAACCTGGTCTGGATAAATATTTTAGAGGATAACGCATGTTAGGTCAAGGTTAGGTCTAAGATTTGCCCTCATCAGGCTCACAGTTTCGCGTTTTTCACATACTTGTTGAACAGATCCTGGGTTTTTTCTGGTTTGGATCACGTAGTAATGTGGCACCACACTGAAACATTCAATGAAACCTGGTCTGGATAAATATTTTAGAGGATAACGCATGTTAGGTCAAGGTTAGGTCTAAGATTTGCCCTCATCAGGCTCACAGTTCCGCGTTTTTCACATACTTGTTGAACAGATCCTGGGTTTTTTCTGGTTTGGATCACGTAGTAATGTGGTACCACACTGAAACATTCAATTAAACATGGTCTTGATAAATATTTTAGAGGATAACGCATGTTAGGTCTGGGTTAGGTCTAGGATTTGCTTGGGGCAATCAATTATGTTTGCCCCCCATTGGGGGAGGAGGATCACATCTCCTCCCCCGGGAAGGGCCCGTAGTAGGGCGTTGCGCCAACGGGGAGAGTCACGGTAGTATCGCTAGTTTGGTTCCCGCGGCTCTCCCCAGATAAAGGGCGCAGGCGGTCACCGTGGTGTTTTAGCCGGTAAGAGTCCGGCACTACCCCGGCCTCCCCCCCCAGGGAGCCGGGGTGTCCATGAGGATTTCACCACGTTAAAAAAAAAAAAAAAAAAGGTCTAGGATTTGCCCTCATCAGGCTCATACTTTCGCATATTTCTAATACTTCATGGCTAGATCCTGGGCTATTTCTGGATTGGATCACGTAGTAAAGTGGTACCACACTAAAACAGTCAATTAAACCATGGTTTCGATCAATATTTTAGAGGATAACGCATGTTAGGTCAAGGTTAGGCCTGGGATTTTCACTCATCAGACTCATACTTTCGCATTCTTCACATACTTGTTGAACGGATCCTGGGTTTCTCCTGGTTTGGATCACGTAGTAATGTGGGACCACACTGAAACAGTCAATTAAACCTGGTTTCGATCAATATTTTAGAGAATAATTCATGTTAGGTCTAGGTTAGGTCTGGGATTTACTCCCATCAGGCTCATACTTTCGCATATTACTCATACTTGATGGCTAGATCCTGGGCTTTTTCTGGATTGGATCACGTAGTAACGTGGGACCACACTGAAACAATCAATTAATCCTGGTCTTGATAAATATTTTAGAGGATAGCGCATGTTAGGTCTGGGTTAGGTCAAGGATTTGCTCTCGCCAGGCTCATACTTTCGCATATTTCTCATACTTCATGGCTAGATCCCGGGCTATTTCTGGATTGGATCACGTAGTAATGAAGTACAACACTGAAACAGTCAATTAAACCTGGTCTTGATAAATATTTTAGAGGATAACGCATGTTAGGTTTGAGTTAGGTCTAGGATTTGCCCTCATCAGGCTCATACTTTCGCACACTCACATACTCCTTGAACAGATCCTGGGTAATTTTCTGGTTTGGATCACATAGTAATGTGGTACCACACTGAAACAGTCGATTAAACCAGGTTTCGATCAATATTTTAGAGAATAATTCATGTTAGGTCTAGGTTAGGTCTGGGATTTGCTCTCATCAGGCTCATTCTTTCGCATATTTCTCATACTTGATGGCTAGATCCTGGGCTTTTTCTGGATTGCATCACGTAGTAATGAAGTACAACACTGAAACAGTCAATTAAACCTGGTTTCGATCAATATTTTAGAGAATAATTCATGTTAGGTCTAGGTTAGGTCTGGGATTTGCTCTCATCAGGCTCATTCTTTCGCATATTTCTCATACTTGATAGCTAGATCCTGGGCTTTTTCTGGATCGCATTACGTACTAATGAAGTACAACACTGAAACAGTCAATTAAACCTGGTTTCCATCAATATCTTAGAGGACAACGCAAGTTAGGTCTGGGATAGTTCTGGGATTTGCCCTTATCAGGCTCATACTTTCGCGTTTTTCACATACTTGTTGAACAGATCCTGGGTTTTTTCTGGTTTGGATCACGTAGTAATGTGGGACCACACGGAAGCAGTCAATTAAACCTTGTTTGGATCAATATTTTAGAGGATAACGCATCTTAGGTCTAGGTTAAGTCTGGGATTTTCACTCATCAGACTCATACTTTCGCATTCTTCACATACTTGTTGAACGGATCCTGGGTTTTTTCTGGTTTGGATCACGTAATAATGTGGGACCACACTGAAACAATCAATTATACCTGGTCTTGATAAATATCTTAGAGGATAACGCATGTTAGGTCTGGGTTAGGTCTAGGATTTGCCCTCATCAGGCTCATACTTTCGCATATTTCTCATACTTCATGGCTAGATCTTGGGCTGTTTCTGGATTGTATCACGTAGTAATGTGGTACCACGCTGAAACAGTCAATTAAACCTGGTTTCGATCAATACTTTAGAGGATAACGCATGTTAGGTCTAGGTTAGGTCTGGGATTTAACCTCATCAGACTCATACTTTCTCATTCTTCACATACTTGTTGAACGGATCCCGGGTTTTTTCTGGTTTGGATCACGTAGTAATGTGGGACCACACTGAAACACTCAATTAAACCTGGTTTGGATCAATATTTTAGAGGACAACGCATGTTAGGTCTAGGTTAGGTCTGGGATTTTCACTCATCAGACTCATACTTTCGCATTCTTCACATACTTGTTGAACGGATCCTGGGTTTCTCCTGGTTTGGATCACGTAGTAATGTGGGACCACACTGAAACAGTCAATTAAACCTGGTTTCAATGAATATTTTAGAGAATAATTCATGTTAGGTCTAGGTTAGGTCTGGGATTTACTCTCATCAGGCTCATACTTTCGCATATTACTCATACTTGATGGCTAGATCCTGGGCTTTTTCTGGATTGGATCACGTAGTAACGTGGGACCACACTGAAACAATCAATTAATCCTGGTCTTGATAAATATTTTAGAGGATAGCGCATGTTAGGTCTGGGTTAGGTCAAGGATTTGCTCTCGTCAGGCTCATACTTTCGCATATTTCTCATACTTCATGGCTAGATCCCGGGCTATTTCTGGATTGGATCACGTAGTAATGTGGTACCACACTGAAACATTCAATTAAACCAGGTCTTGATTAATATTTTAGAGGATAACGCATGTTAGGTTTGGGTTAGGTCTAGGATTTGCCCTCATCAGGCTCATACTTTCGCACACTCACATACTCCTTGAACAGATCCTGGGTAATTTTCTGGTTTGGATCACATAGTAATGTGGTACCACACTGAAACAGTCGATTAAACCAGGTTTCGATCAATATTTTAGAGGATAACGCATGTTAGGTCTGGGTTAGGTCTAGGATTTGCCCTCATCAGGCTCATTCCTTCGCATGTTTCTCATACTTGATGGCTAGATCCTGGGCTTTTTCTGGATTGCATCACGTAGTAATGAAGTACAACACTGAAACAGTCAATTAAACCTGGTTTCGATCAATATTTTAGAGAATAATTCATGTTAGGTCTAGGTTAGGTCTGGGATTTGCTCTCATCAGGCTCATTCTTTCGCATATTTCTCATACTTGTTGAACGGATCCTGGGTTTTTTCTGGTTTGGATCACGTAGTAATGTGGTACCACACTGAAACAGTCCATTAAACCTGGTTTCGATCAATATTTTAGAGGATAACGCAAGTTAGGTCTAGGTTAGGTCTGGGATTTTCACTCATCAGACTCACACTTTCGCATTCTTCACATACTTGTTGAACGGATCCTGGGTTTTTTCTGGTTTGGATCACGTAGTAATGTGAGACCACACTGAAACAATCAATTAAAGCTGGCCTTGGTAAATATTTTAGAGGATAACGCATGTTAGGTCTGGGTTAGGTCTAGGATTTGCCCTCATCAGGCTCATACTATCGCATATTTCTCATACTACATGGCTAGATCCTGGGCTTTTTCTGGATTGCATCACGTAGTAATGAAGTACAACACTCAAACAGTCAATTAAACCTGGTTTCGATCAATATTTTAGAGGATAACGCATGTTAGGTCTAGGTTAAGCCTGGGATTTTCAGTCATCAGACTCATACTATCGCGTTTTTCACATACTTGTTGAACAGATCCTCGGTTTTTTCTGGTTTGGATCACGTAGTAATGTGGTACCACACTGAAACATTCAATGAAACCTGGTCTGGATAAATATTTTAGAGGATAACGCATGTTAGGTCAAGGTTAGGTCTAAGATTTGCCCTCATCAGGCTCACAGTTTCGCGTTTTTCACATACTTGTTGAACAGATCCTGGGTTTTTTCTGGTTTGGATCACGTAGTAATGTGGTACCACACTGAAACATTCAATTAAACATGGTCTTGATAAATGTTTTAGAGGATAACGCATGTTAGGTCTGGGTTACGTCTGTGATTTGCCCTCATCAGGGTCATACTTTCCCAGTTTTAACATGCATGTTGACCTGATCGAGGGTTTTCTTTGCTTTGGATCACGTAGTAAAGTGGTACCACACTAAAACAGTCAATTAAACCTGGTTTCGATCAATATTTTAGAGGATAACTCATGTTAGGTCTAGGTTAGGCCTGGGATTTTCACTCATCAGACTCATACTATCGCATTCTTCACATACTTGTTGAACGGATCCTGGGTTTCTCCTGGTTTGGATCACGTAGTAATGTGGGACCACACTGAAACAGTCAATTAAACCTGGTTTGGATCGATATTTTAGAGAATAATTCATGTTAGGTCTAGGTTAGGTCTGGGATTTACTCTCATCAGGCTCATACTTTCGCATATTACTCATACTTGATGGCTAGATCCTGGGCTTTTTCTGGATTGGATCACGTAGTAACGTGGGACCACACTGAAACAATCAATTAATCCTGGTCTTGATAACTATTTTAGAGGATAGCGCATGTTAGGGCTGGGTTAGGTCAAGGATTTGCTCTCGTCAGGCTCATACTTTCGCATATTTCTCATACTCCATGGCTAGATCCCGGGCTATTTCTGGTTTGGATCACGTAGTAATGTGAGACCACACTGAAACAATCAATTAAAGCTGGCCTTGGTAAATATTTTAGAGGATAACGCATGTTAGGTCTGGGTTAGGTCTAGGATTTGCCCTCATCAGGCTCATACTATCGCATATTTCTCATACTACATGGCTAGATCCTGGGCTTTTTCTGGATTGCATCACGTAGTAATGAAGTACAACACTGAAACAGTCGATTAAACCAGGTTTCGATCAATATTTTAGAGGATAACGCATGTTAGGTCTAGGTTAGGCCTGGGATTTTCACTCATCAGACTCATACTTTCGCATTCTTCACATACTTGTTGAACGGATCCTGGGTTTCTCCTGGTTTGGATCACGTAGTAATGTGGGACCACACTGAAACAGTCAATTAAACCTGGTTTCGATCAATATTTTAGAGAATAATTCATGTTAGGTCTAGGTTAGGTCTGGGATTTGCTGTCATCAGGCTCATTCTTTCGCATATTTCTCATACTTGATGGCTAGATCCTGGGCTTTTTCTGGATTGCATCACGTAGTAATGAAGTACAACACTGAAACAGTCGATTAAACCAGGTTTCGATCAATATCTTAGAGGATAACGCATGTTAGGTCTGGGTTAGGTCTAGGATTTGCCCTCATCAGGCTCATTCTCTCGCATATTTCTCATACTTGATGGCTAGATCCTGGGCTTTTTCTGGATTGCATCACGTAGTAATGAAGTACAACACTGAAACAGTCAATTTAACCTGGTTTCGATCAATATTTTAGAGAATAATTCACGTTAGGTCTAGGTTACGTCTGGGATTTGCTGTCATCAGGCTCATTCTTTCGCATATTTCTCATACTTGATGTCTAGATCCTGGGCTTTGTCTACATTGCATCACATAGTAATGTGGTACCACACTGAAACATTCAATTAAACCAGGTTTCGATGAATATTTTAGAGGATAACGCATGTTAGGTCTGGGTTAGGTCTAGGATTTGCCCTCATCAGGCTCATTCTTTCGCATATTTCTCATACTTGATGGCTATATCCTGGGCTTTTTCTGGATTGCATCACGTAATAGTGAAGTACAACACTGAAACAGTCAATTAAACCTGGTTTCGATCAATATTTTAGAGGATAACGCAAGTTAGGTCTAGGTTAGGTCTGGGATTTTCACTCATCAGACACATACTTTCGCATTCTTCACATACTTGTTGAACGGATCCTGGGTTTTTTCTGGTTTGGATCACGTAGTAATGTGGGACCACACTGAAACAATCAATTAATCCTGGTCTTGATAAATATTTTAGAGAATAACGCATGTTAGGTCTGGGTTACTTCTAGGATTTGCCCCCATCAGGCTCATACTTTCGCATATTTCTCATACTTCATGGCTAGATCCTGGGCTATTTCTGGATTGGATCACGTGGTAAAGTGGTACCACACTGAAACATTCAATGAAACCTGGTCTGGATAAATATTTTAGAGGATAACGCATGTTAGGCCAAGGTTAGGTCTAAGATTTGCCCTCATCCGGCTCACAGTTTCGCGTTTTTCACATACTTGTCGAACAGATCCTGGGATTTTTCTGGTTTGGATCACGTAGTAATGTGGTACCACACTGAAACATTCAACTAAACCTGGTCTTGATAAATATTTTAGAGAATAATTCATGTTACGTCTAGGTTAGGTCTGGGATTTGCCCTCATCAGGCTCATACTTTCGCATATTTCTCATACTTGATGGCTAGATCCTGGGATTTTTCTGGATTGGATCACGTAGTAATGTGGGACCACACAGAAACAATCAATTAAACCTGGTTTCGATCAATATTTTAGAGGATAACGCATGCTAGGTCTAGGTTAGGCCTGGGATTTTCACTCATCAGACTCATACTTTCGCATTCTTCACATACTTGTTGAACGGATCCTGGGTTTTTTCTGGTTTGGATCACGTAGTAATGTGGGACCACACTGAAACAGTCAATTAAACCTGGTCTCGATCAATATTTTAGAGAATAATTCATGTTAGGTCTAGGTTAGGTCTGGGATTTGCCCTCATCAGGCTCATACCTTCGCATATTTCTCATACTTCATGGCTAGATCCTGGGCTGTTTCTGGATTGTATCACGTAGTAATGTGGTACCACACTGAAACAATCAATTAAACCTGGTCTCGATAAATATTTTAGAGGATAGCGCATGTTAGGTCTGGGATAGGTCTGGGATTTGCCCTTATCAGACTCATACTTTCGCATTCTTCACATACTTGTTTAACGGATCCTGGGTTTTTTCTGGTTTGGATCACGTAGTAATGTGGTACCACACTGAAACATTCAATTAAACCTGGTCTTGATAAATATTTTAGAGAATAACGCATGCTAGGTCTGGGTTAGGTCTAGCATTTGCCCTCATCGGGCTCATACTTTCGCATATTTCTCATACTTCATGGCTAGATCCTGGGCTATTTCTGGATTGGATTACGTAGTAAAGTGGTACCACAATGAAACATTCAATGAAACCTGGTCTGGATAAATATTTTAGAGGATAACGCATGTTAGGTCAAGGTTAGGTCTAAGATTTGCCCTCATCAGGCTCACAGTTTCGCGTTTTTCACATACATGTTGAACAGATCCTGGGTTTTTTCTGGTTTGGATCACGTAGTAATGTGGTACCACACTGAAACATTCAATTAAACATGGTCTTGATAAATATTTTAGAGGATAACGCATGTTAGGTCTGGGTTACGTCTGTGATTTGCCCTCATCAGGGTCATACTTTCCCAGTTTTAACATGCATGTTGACCTGATCGAGGGTTTTCTTTGCTTTGGATCACGTAGTAAAGTGGTACCACACTAAAAGAGTCAATTAAACCTGGTTTCGATCAATATTTTAGAGGATAACGCATGTTAGGTCTGGGTTAGGTCTAGGATTTGCCCTCATCAGGCTCATACTTTCGCATATTTCTCATACTTCATGGCTAGATCCTGGGCTGTTTCTGGATTGTATCACGTAGTAATGTGGTACCACGCTGAAACAGTCAATTAAACCTGGTTTCGATCAATACTTTAGAGGATAACGCATGTTAGGTCTAGGTCAGGTCTGGGATTTGCTGTCATCAGGCTCATTCTTTCGCATATTTCTCATACTTGATGGCTAGATCCTGGGCATTGTCTACATTGCATCACATAGTAATGTGGTACCACACTGAAACATTCAATTAAACCTGGTCTTGATAAATATTTTAGAGAATAACGCATGTTAGGTCTGGGTTAGGTCTAGGATTTGCCCTCATCAGGCTCATACTTTTGCATATTTCTAATACTTCATGGCTAGATCCTGGGCTATTTCTGGATTGGATCACGTAGTAAAGTGGTACCACACTAAAACAGTCAATTAAACCATGGTTTCGATCAATATTTTAGAGGATAACGCATGTTAGGTCTAGGTTAGGCCTGGGATTGTCACTCATCAGACTCATACTTTCGCATTCTTCACATACTTGTTGAACGGATCCTGGGTTTCTCCTGGTTTGGATCACGTAGTAATGTGGGACCACACTGAAACAGTCAATTAAACCTGGTTTCGATCAATATTTTAGAGAATAATTCATGTTAGGTCTAGGTTAGGTCTGGGATTTACTCTCATCAGGCTCATACTTTCGCATATTACTCATACTTGATGGCTAGATCCTGGGCTTTTTCTGGATTGGATCACGTAGTAACGTGGGACCACACTGAAACAATCAATTAATCCTGGTCTTGATAAATATTTTAGAGGATAGCGCATGTTAGGTCTGGGTTAGGTCAAGGATTTGCTCTCGTCAGGCTCATACTTTCGCATATTTCTCATACTTCATGGCTAGATCCCGGGCTATTTCTGGATTGGATCACGTAGTAATGAAGTACAACACTGAAACAGTCAATTAAACCTGGTTTCGATCAATATTTTAGAGGATAACGCATGTTAGGTCTAGGTTAGGCCTGGGATTTTCACTCATCAGACACATACTATCGCGTTTTTCACATACATGTTGAACAGATCCTCGGTTTTTTCTGGTTTGGATCACGTAGTAATGTGGTACCACACTGAAACATTCAATGAAACCTGGTCTGGATAAATATTTTAGAGGATAACGCATGTTAGGTCAAGGTTAGGTCTAAGATTTGCCCTCATCAGGCTCACAGTTTCGCGTCTTTCACATACTTGTTGAACAGATCCTGGGTTTTTTCTGGCTTGGATCACGTAGTAATGTGGTACCACACTGAAACATTCAATTAAACATGGTCTTGATAAATGTTTTAGAGGATAACGCATGTTAGGTCTGGGTTACGTCTGTGATTTGCCCTCATCAGGGTCATACTTTCCCAGTTTTAACATGCATGTTGACCTGATCGAGGGTTTTCTTTGCTTTGGATCACGTAGTAAAGTGGTACCACACTAAAACAGTCAATTAAACCTGGTTTCGATCAATATTTTAGAGGATAACGCATGTTAGGTCTAGGTTAGGCCTGGGATTTTCACTCATCAGACTCATACTATCGCATTCTTCACATACTTGTTGAACGGATCCTGGGTTTCTCCTGGTTTGGATCACGTAGTAATGTGGGACCACACTGAAACAGTCAATTAAACCTGGTTTGGATCGATATTTTAGAGAATAATTCATGTTAGGTCTAGGTTAGGTCTGGGATTTACTCTCATCAGGCTCATACTTTCGCATATTACTCATACTTGATGGCTAGATCCTGGGCTTTTTCTGGATTGGATCACGTAGTAACGTGGGACCACACTGAAACAATCAATTAATCCTGGTCTTGATAACTATTTTAGAGGATAGCGCATGTTAGGGCTGGGTTAGGTCAAGGATTTGCTCTCGTCAGGCTCATACTTTCGCATATTTCTCATACTTCATGGCTAGATCCCGGGCTATTTCTGGATTGGATCACGTAGTAATGAAGTACAACACTGAAACAGTCAATTAAACCTGGTCTTGATTAATATTTTAGAGGATAACGCATGTTAGGTTTGAGTTAGGTCTAGGATTTGCCCTCATCAGGCTCATACTTTCGCACACTCACATACTCCTTGAACAGATCCTGGGTAATTTTCTGGTTTGGATCACATAGTAATGTGGTACCACACTGAAACAGTCAATTAAACCAGGTTTCGATCAATATTTTAGAGGATAACGCATGTTAGGTCTGGGTTAGGTCTAGGATTTGCCCTCATCAGGCTCATTCTATCGCATATTTCTCATACTTGATGGCTAGATCCTGGGCTTTTTCTGGATTGCATCACGTAGTAACGAAGTACAACACTGAAACAGTCAATTAAACCTGTTTTCGATCAATATTTTAGAGAATAATTCATGTTAGGTCTAGGTCAGGTCTGGGATTTGCTGTCATCAGGCTCATTCTTTCGCATATTTCTCATACTTGATGGCTAGATCCTGGGCTTTGTCTACATTGCATCACATAGTAATGTGGTACCACACTGCAACAGTCGATTAAACCTGGCCTTGATAAATATTTTAGAGAATAACGCATGTTAGGTCCGGGTTAGGTCTAGGATTTGCCCTCATCAGGCTCATACTTTCGCATATTTCTAATACTTCATGGCTAGATCCTGGGCTATTTCTGGATTGGATCACGTAGTAAAGTGGTACCACACTAAAACAGTCAATTAAACCATGGTTTCGATCAATATTTTAGAGGATAACGCATGTTAGGTCTAGGTTAGGCCTGGGATTTTCACTCATCAGACTCATACTTTCGCATTCTTCACATACTTGTTGAACGGATCCTGGGTTTCTTCTGGTTTGGATCACGTAGTAATGTGGGACCACACTGAAACAGTCAATGAAACCTGGTTTCGATCAATATTTTACAGAATAATTCATGTTAGGTCTAGGTTATGTCTGGGATTTGCTGTCATCAGGCTCATTCTTTCGCATATTTCTCATACTTGATGGCTAGATCCTGGGCTTTTTCCGGATTGCATCACGTAGTAATGAAGTACAACACTGAAACAGTCGATTAAACCAGGTTTCGATCAATATTTTAGAGGATAACGCATGTTAGGTCTGGGTTAGGTCTGGGATTTGCCGTCATCAGGCTCATACTTTCGCGTTTTTCACATCCTTGTTGAACAGATCCTGGGCTTTTTCTGGATTGCATCACGTAGTAATGAAGTACAACACTGAAACAGTCAATTAAACCTGGTTTCCATCAATATCTTAGAGGACAACGCAAGTTAGGTCTGGGATAGTTCTGGGATTTGCCCTCATCAGGCTCATACTTTCGCGTTTTTCACATACTTGTTGAACAGATCCTGGGTTTTTTCTGGTTTGGATCACGTAGTAGTGTGGTACCACACTGAAACAATCCATTAAACCTGGTTTGGATCAATATTATAGAGGATAACGCATGTTAGGTCTAGGTTAGGTCTGGGATTTTCACTCATCGGACTCATACTTTCGCATTCTTCACATACTTGTTGAGCGGATCGCGGGTTTTTTCTGGTTTGGTTCACGTAGTAATGTGGTACCACACTGAGACAGTCCATTAAACCTGGTTTCGATCAATATTTTAGAGAATAATTCATGTTAGGTCTAGATAAGTTCTGGGATTTGCTCTCATCAGGCTCATACTTTCGCATATTTCTCATACTTGATGGCTAGATCCTGAGCTTTTTCTGGATTGGATCACTTAGTAATGTAGAACCGCACTGAAACAGTAAATTAACTCTGGTTTCAATCACTATTTTAGAGGATAACGCATGTTAGGTATGGGATAGGTCTGGGATTTTCACTCATCAGACTCATACTTTCGCATTCTTCTCATACTTGTTGAACGGATCCTGTGTTCTTTCTGGTTTGGATCACGTAGTAATGTGGTACCACACTGAAACATTCAATTAAACCTGGTCTTGATAAATATTTTAGAGGATAACGCATGTTAGGTCTGGGATAGGTCAAGAATTTGCCCTCATCAGGCTCATACTATCGCATATTTTTCATACTTGATGGCTAGATCCTGGGCTTTTTCTAGATTGGATCACGTAGTAATGTAGTACCACACTGATACGGTCGATTAACCCTGGTTTCGATCAATATTTTAGAGGATAACGATTGTTAGGTCTAGGTTAGGCCTGGGATATGCCCTCGTCAGGGTCATACTTTCGCAGTTTTAACATACATGTTGACCTGATCGAGGGTTTTTTCTGCTTTGGATCACGTAGTAAAGTGGTACCTCACTGAAACAGTCCATGAAACCTGGTTTCGATCAATATTTTAGGGGATAACGCAATTTAGGTCTGGGATAGGTCTGGGATTCGCCCTCATCAGGCTCATACTTTCGCGTTTTTCACATACTTCTTGAACAGATCCTGGGTTTTTTCTGGTTTGGAACACATAGTAATGTGGTACCACACTGAAACAGTCCATTAAACCTGGTTTCGATCAATATTTTAGAGGATAATGCATGTTAGGTCTAGGTTAGGCCTGGGATTTGCCCTCATCAGGGTCATACTTTCGCATTTTTCACATACTTGTTGTACAGATACTGGGTTTTTTTCTCGTTTGGATCACGTAGTAATGTGGTACCACACTGAAACAGTCGATTAAACCTGGTTTCGATCAATATTTTTGAGGATAACGCATGTTAGGTCTAGGTTAGGCCTGGGATTTTCACACATCAGACTCATACTTTCGCATTTTTCACATACTTGTTGAACAGATCCTGGGTTTTTTCAGGTTTGGATCACGCAGTAGTGTGGTACCATACTGAAACATTCAATTAAACCTGGTCTTGATAAATATTTTAGAGGATAACGCATGTTACGTCAGGGTAAGGTCTAGGATTTGCCCTCGTCAGGATCATACTTTCGCGTTTTTCACATACTTGTTGAACAGATCCTGGGTTTTTTCTGGTTTGGATCACGTAGTAGTGTGGTACCACACTGAAACAATCCATTAAACCTGGTTTGGATCAATATTATAGAGGATAACGCATGTTAGGTCTAGGTTAGGCCTGGGATATGCCCTCATCAGGGTCATACTTTCGCGTTTTTCACATACCTGTTGAACATATACTGGGTTTATTTCTGGTTTGGATCACGTAGTAATGTGGTACCACACTGAGACAGTCGATTAAACCTGGTTTCGATCAATATTTTTGAGGATAACGCATGTTAGGTCTAGGTTAGGCCTGGGATTTTCACACATCAGACTCATACTTTCGCATTCTTCACATACTAGTTGAACAGATCCTGGGTTTTTTCTAGTTTGGATCAGGTAGTAATGTGGTACCACACTGAAACAGTCCATTAAACCTGGTTTCGATCAATATTTTTGAGGATAACGCATGTTAGGTCTTGGTTAGGTCTAGGATTTGCCCTCGTCAGGATCATACTTTCGCGTTTTTCACATACTTGTTGAACAGATCCTGGGTTTTTTCTGGTTTGGATCCCGTAGTAGTGTGCTACCACACTGAAACAGTCCATTAAACCTGGTTTCGCTCAATATTTTAGAGGATAACGCATGTTAGGTCTAGGTTAGGTCTGGGATTTTCACTCATCAGACTCATACTTTCGCATTCTTCACATACTTCTTGAGCTGATCCTGGGTTTTTTCTGGTTTGGTTCACGTAGTAATGTGGTACCACACTGACACAGTCGATTAAACCTGGTTTCGAACAATATTTTAGAGGATAACGCAAGTTAGGTCTGGGATAGGTCTGGGATTTGACCTCATCAGACTCATACTTTCGCACACTTCACATACTCGTTGAACAGATCCTGGGTTATTTTCTGGTTTCGATCACATAGTAATGTGGTACCACACTGAAACAGTCGATTAAACCAGGTTTCGATCAATATTTTAGAGGATAACGCATGTTAGGTCTAGGTTAGGTCTGGGATTTTCACTCATCAGACTCATACTTTCGCATTCTTCACATACTTGTTGAACGGATCCTGGGTTTTTTCTGGTTTGGATCACGTAGTAATGTGGGACCACACTGAAACAATCAATAAAACCTGGTTTCCATTAATATTTTAGAGGACAACGCAAGTTAGGTCTGGGATAGGTCTGGGATTTGCCCTCATCAGGCTCATACTTTCGCGTTTTTCACATACTTGTTGAACAGATCCTGGGTTTTTTCTGGTTTGGATCCCGTAGTAGTGTGCTTTCACACTGAAACAGTCCATTAAACCTGGTTTCGCTCGATATTTTGGAGGATAACGCATGTTAGGTCAAGGTTAGGTCTAAGATTTGCCCTCATCAGGCTCGCAGTTTCGCGTTTTTCACATACTTGTTGAACAGATCCTGGGTTTTTTCTGGTTTGGATCACGAAGTAGTGTGGTACCACACTGAAACAGTACATTAAATCTGGTTTCGCTCAATATCTTAGAGGATAACGCATGTTAGGTCTAGGTTAGGCCTGGGATTTGCCCTCATCAGACTCATACTTTCGCACACTTCACATACTCGTTGAACAGATCCTGGGTTTTTTTCTGGTTTGGATCACGTAGTAATGTGGGACCACACTGAAACAATCAATAAAACCTGGTTACCATCAATATTTTAGAGGACAACGCAAGTTAGGTCTGGGATAGGTCTGGGATTTGCCCTCATCAGGCTCGCAGTTTCGCGTTTTTCACATACTTGTTGAACAGATCCTGGGTTTTTTCTGGTTTGGATCACGAAGTAGTGTGGTACCACACTGAAACAGTACATTAAACCTGGTTTCGAACAATATTTTAGAGGATAACGCAAGTTAGGTCTGGGATAGGTCTGGGATTTGCCCTCATCAGACTCATACTTTCGCACAACTTCACATACTCGTTGAACAGATCCTGGGTTTTTTTCTGGTTTGGATCACGTAGTAATGTAGTACCACACTGATACAGTCGATTAACCCTGGTTTCGATCAATATTTTAGAGGATAACGCATGTCAGCTCTATGTTAGGCCTGGGATATGCCTTCGTCAGGGTCATACTTTCGCAGTTTTAACATACATGGTGACCTCATCCAGGGTTTTTTCTGGTTTGGATCACGAAGTAGTGTGGTACCACACTGAAACAGTACATTAAACCTGGTTTCGAACAATATTTAGGAGGATAACGCAAGTTAGGTCTGGGATAGGTCTGGGATTTGCCCTCATCAGACTCATACTTTCGCACACTTCACATACTCGTTGAACAGATCCTGGGTTTTTTCTGGCTTGGATCACCTAGTAATGTGGTACCACACTGAGACAGTCCATTAAACCTGGTTTCGATCAATATTTTGGAGAATAATTCATGTTAGGTCTTGGTTATTTCTGGGATTTGCTCTCATCAGGCTCGTACTTTCGCATATTTCTCATACTTGATGGGCTGATTCTGGGCTTTTTCTGGTTTGGATCACGTAGTAATGTGGTACCACACCGAAACAGACCATTAAACCTGGTTTCGATCAATATTTTAGAAGATAACGCATGTTAGGTCTAGGTTAGGCCTGTGATATGCCCTCATCAGACACATACTTTCGCATTCTTCACGTACTTGTTGAACAGCTCCTGGGTTTTTTTCTGGTTTGGATCACGTAGTAGTGTGGTACCGCACTGAAACAGACAATTAAACCAGGTTTCGATCAATATTTTAGAGGATAACGCAAGTTAGGTCTGGGATAAGTCTGGGATTCGCCCTCGTCAGGCTCATACTTTCGCATATTTTTCATACTTCATGGCTAGATCCTGGGCTTTTTCTGGTTTGGATCACGTAGTAATGTGGTACCACACGGAAACAGTCCATTAGACCTGGTTTCGATCGATATTTTAGAAGATAACGCATGTTAGGTCTAGGATAGGCCTGGGATTTGCCCTCATCAGACACATACTTTCGCATTCTTTACGTACTTGTTGAACAGCTCCTGGGTTTTTTTCTGGTTTGGATCACGTAGTAATGTGGTACCACACTGAAACAGTTGATTAAACCTGGTTTCGATCAATATTTTAGAGGATAACGCAATTTAGGTCTGGGATAGGTCTGGGATTCGCCCCCATCAGGCTCATACTTTCGCGTTTTTCACATACTTCTTGAACAGATCCTGAGTTTTTTCTGGTTTGGAACACATAGTAATGTGGTACCACACTGAAACAGTCCATTAAACCAGGTTTCGATCAATATTTTAGAGGATAATGCATGTTAGGTCTAGGTTAGGCCTGGGATTTGCCCTCATCAGGGTCATACTTTCGCGTTTTTCACATACTTGTTGGACAGATACTGGGTTTTTTTCTGGTTTGGATCACGTAGTAATGTGGTACCACACTGAAACAGTCGATTAAACCTGGTTTCGATCAATATTTTTGAGGATAACGCATGTTAGGTCTAGGTTAGGCCTGGGATTTTCACTCATCAGACTCATACTATCGCATTTTTCACATACTTGTTGAACAGATCCTGGGTTTTTTCTGGTTTGGAACACGCAGTAGTGTGGTACCACACTGAAACATTCAATTAAACCTGGTCTTGATAAATATTTTAGAGGGTAACGCATGTTAGGTCTGGGTAAGGTCTAGGATTTGCCCTCTTCAGGCTCATACTTTCGCATATTTCTAATACTTAATGGCTAGATCCTGGGCTCTTTCTGGATTGGATCGCGTAGTAATGTGGTACCACACTGAAACAGTCCATTAAACCTGGTTTCGATCAATATTTTTGAGGATAACGCATGTTAGGTCTAGGTTAGGCCTGGGATTTGCCCTCATCAGGGTCATACTTTCGCGTTTTTCACATACTTGTTGAACAGATACTGGGTTTTTTTCTGGTTTGGATCACGTAGTAGTGTGGTACCGCACTGAAACAGTCAATTAAACCAGGTTTCGATCAATATTTTACAGGATAACGCAAGTTAGGACTGGGACAGGTCTGGGATTTGCCCTCATCAGACTCATACTTTCGCACTCTTCACATACTCGTTGACAATATCCTGGGTTTTTGTCTGGTTTGGATCACGTAGTAATGTGGTACCACACTGAAACAGTCGATTAAACCAGGTTTCGATCAATATTTTAGAGGATAACGCAAGTTAGGTCTGGGACAGGTCTGGGATTTGCCCTCATCAGACTCATACTTTCGCACTCTTCACATACTCGTTGACAATATCCTGGGTTTTTGTCTGGTTTGGATCACGTAGTAATGTGGTACCACACTGAAACTGTCGATTAAACCTGGTTTCGATCAATATTTTAGAGGATAACGCATGTTATGTCTAGGTTAGGCCTGGGATTTGCCCTCATCAGGGTCATACTTTCGCGTTTTTCACATACTTGGTGGACAGATACTGGGTTTTTTTCTGGTTTGGATCACGTAGTAATGTGGTACCACACTGAAACAGGCCATTAAACCTGGTTTCGATCAATATCTTTCAGGATAACGCATGTTAGGTCTAGGTTAGGCCTGGGATTTGCCCTCATCAGGGTCATACTTTCGCGTTTTTCACATACTTGTTGAACAGATACTGGGTTTTTTTCTGGTTTGGATCACGTAGTAGTGTGGTACCGCACTGAAACAGTCAATTAAACCAGGTTTCGATCAATATTTTAGAGGATAACGCAAGTTAGGTCTGGGAAAGGTCTGGGATTTGCCCTCATCAGACTCATACTTTCGCACTCTTCACATACTCGTTGACAATATCCTGGGTTTTTGTCTGGTTTGGATCACGTAGTAATGTGGTACCACACCGAAACAGTCGATTAAACCTGGTTTTGATCAATATTTTAGAGGATAACACAAGTTAGGTCTGGGATAGGTCTGGGATTCGCCCTCATCAGGCTCATACTTTCGCGTTTTTCACATACTTCTTGAACAGATCCTGGGTTTTTTCTAGTTTGGAACACATAGTAATGTGGTACCACACTGAAACAGTCCATAAAACCTGGTTTCGATCAATATTTTAGAGGATAATGCATGTTAGGTCTAGGTTAGGCCTGGGATTTGCCCTCATCAGGGTCATACTTTCGCGTTTTTCACATACTTGTTGAACAGATCCTGGGTTTTTTCTAGTTTGGATCACGTAGTAATGTGGTACCACACTGAAACAGTCCATTAAACCTGGTCTTGATAAATATTTTAGAGGATAACGCATGTTACGTCAGGGTAAGGTCTAGGATTTGCCCTCATCAGGCTCATACTTCCGCATATTTCTAATACTTCATGGCTAGATCCTGGGCTATTTCTGGATTGCATCACGTAGTAATGTAGTACCTCACTGAAACAGTCAATTAAACCTGGTTTCCATCACTATTTTAGAGGACAACTCAAGTTAGGTCTGGGATAGGTCTGGGATTTGCCCTCGTCAGGATCATACTTTCGCATTTTTCACATACTTGTTGAACAGATCCTGGGTTTTTTTCTGGTTTGAATCACGCAGTAGTGTGGTACCACACTGAAACATTCAACTAAACCTGGTCTTGATAAATATTTTAGAGGATAACGCATGTTACGTCAGGGTAAGGTCTAGTATTTGCCCTCATCTGGCTCATACTTTCGCATATTTCTAATACTTCATGGCTAGATCCTGGGCTCTTTCTGGATTGGATCACGTAGTAATGTAGAGCCACACTGAAACAGTCAATTAACCCTGGTTTCGATCACTATCTTAGAGGATAACGCATGTTAGGTCTGGGATAGTTCTGGGATTTGCCCTCATCAGACTCATAGTTTCGCACACTTCACATATTCGTTGAACAGATCCCGGGTTTTTTTCTGGTTTGGATCAGGTAGTAATGCGGTACCACACTGACACAGTCGATTAAACCTGGTTTCGATCAATATTATTGAGGCTAACGCATGTTAGGTCTAGGTTAGTCCTGGGATTCTCACTCATCAGACTCATACTTTCGCATTCTTCACATACTTGTTGAACGGATCCTGTGTTATTACTGGTTTGGTTCACGTAGTAACGTGGTACCACACTGAAACATTCAATTAAACCTGGTCTTGGTAAATATTTTAGAGGATAACGCATGTTAGGTCTGGGTAAGGTCTAGGATTTGCCCTCTTCAGGGTCATACTTTCGCATATTTCTAATACTTAATGGCTAGATCCTGGGCTCTTTCTGGATTGGATCGCGTAGTAATGAGGTACCACACTGAAACAGTCCATTAAACCTGGTTTCGATCAATATTATTGAGGATAACACATGTTAGGTCTAGGTTAGGTCTGGGATTTGCTCTCATCAGGCTCATTTTTTCGCATATTTCTCATACTTGATGGCTAGATCCTGGGCTTTTTCTGGATTGGATCACGTAGTAATGTAGAACCACACTGAAACAGTCAATTAACCCTGGTTTCGATCACTATCTTAGAGGATAAGGCATGTTAGGTCTGGGATAGTACTGGGATTTGCCCTCATCAGACTCATAGTTTCGCACACTTCTCATACTCGTTGAACAGATCCCGGGTTTTTTTCTGGTTTGGATCACGTAGTAATGCGGTACCACACTGACACAGTCGATTAAACCTGGTTTCGATCAATATTATTGAGGATAACGCATGTTAGGTCTAGGATAGTCCTGGGATTTTCACTCATCCTACCCATACTTTCGCATTCTTCACATACTTGTTGAACGGATCCTGTGTTTTTACTGGTTTGGTTCACGTAGTAATGTGGTACCACACTGAAACATTCAATTAAACCTGGTCTTGGTAAATATTTTAGAGGATAACGCATGTTAGGTCTGGGTAAGGTCTAGGATTTGCCCTCTTCAGGCTCATACTTTCGCATATTTCTAATACTTAATGGCTAGATCCTGGGCTCTTTCTGGATTGGATCACGTAGTAATGTGGTACCACACTGAAACAGTCCATTAAACCTGGTTTCTATCAATATTTTAGAGGATAACGCATGTTAGCTCTGGGTTAGGTCTAGGATTTGCCCTCATCAGGCTCATACTTTCGCATATTTCTCATACTTCATGGCTAGATCCTGGGCTATTTCTGGATTGCATCACGTAGTAATGTAGTACCACTCTGAAACAGTCAATTAAACCTGGTTTCCATCAATATTTTAGAGGATAACGCATGTTATGTCTAGGTTAGGCCTGGGATTTGCCCTCACCAGGCTCATACTTTCGCATATTTCTAATACTTCATGGCTAGATCCTAGGCTCTTTCTGGATTGGATCACGTATTAATGTTGTACCACACTGAAACAGTCCATTAAACCTGGTTTCGATCAATATTTTTGGGGATAACACATGTTAGGTCTAGGTTAGGTCTGTGATTGCTCTCATCAGGCTCATTCTTTCGCATATTTCTCATACTTGATGGCTAGATCCTGATCTTTTTCTGGATTGGATCACTTAGTAATGTAGAACCACACTGAAACTGTTAATTAACTCTGGTTTCGATCACTATTTTAGAGGATAACGCATGTTAGGTCTGGGATAGGTCTGGGATTTTCACTCATCAGACTCATACTTTCGCATTCTTCTCATACTTGTTGATCGGATCCTGTGTTCTTTCTGGCTTGGATCACGTAGTAATGTGGTACCACACTGAAACATTCAATTAAACCGGGTCTTGATAAATATTTTAGAGGATAACGCATGTTACGTCAGGGTAAGGTCTAGGATTTGCCCTCATCAGGCTCATACTTTCGCATTTTTCACATACTTGTTGAACAGAACCTGGGTTTTTTCTGCTTTGGATCACGCAGTAGTGTGATACCACACTGAAACATTCAATTAAACCTGGTCTTGATAAATATTTTAGAGGATAACGCATGTTACGTCAGGGTAAGGTCTAGGATTTGCACTCATCAGGCTCATACTTTCGCATATTTCTAATACTTCATGGCTAGATCCTGGGCTCTTTCTGGATTGGATCACGCAGTAGTGTGATACCACACTGAAACATTCAATTAAACCTGGTCTTGATAAATATTTTAGAGGATAACGCATGTTACGTCAGGGTAAGGTCTAGGATTTGCCCTCATCAGGCTCATACTTTCGCATATTTCTAATACTTCATGGCTAGATCCTGGGCTCTTTCTGGTTTGGATCACGTAGTAATGTGGCACCACACTGAAACATTCAATTAAACCTGGTCTTGAAAAATATTTTAGAGGATAACGCATGCTAGGTCTAGGTTAGGCCTGGGATTTGCCCTCATCAGACTCATACTTTCGCACACTTCACATACTCGTTGACAAGATCCTGGGTTTTTTTCTGGTTTGGATCACGTAGTAATGTGGTACCACACTGAAACAGTCGATTAAACCTGGTTTCGATCAATATGTTTGAGGATAACGCATGTTAGGTCTAGGTTAGGCCGGGGTTTTTCACTCATCACACTCATACTTTCGCATTCTTCACATACTTGTTGAACGGATCCTGGGTTTTTACTGGTTTGGATCACGTAGTAATGAAGTGCAACACTGAAACAGTCCACTAAACCTGGTTTCGATCAATATTTTTGAGGATAACGCATGTTAGGTCTGGGTTAGGTCTAGGATTTGCCCTCGTCAGGATCATACTTTCGCATTTTTCACATACTTGTTGAACAGAACCTGGGTTTTTTCTGGTTTGGATCACGCAGTAGTGGGATACCACACTGAAACATTGAATTAAACCTGGTCTTGATAAATATTTTAGAGGATAACGCATGTTACGTCAGGGTAAGGTCAAGGATTTGCACTAATCAGGCTCATACTTTCGCATATTTCACATACTTGTTGAACAGATCGAGGGTTTTTTCTGGTTTGGATCACGCAGTAATGTGGTACCACACTGAAACAGTCCACTCAACCAGGTTTCGATCAATATTTTCGAGGATAACACATGATAGGTCTAGGTTAGGTCTGGGATTTGCTCTCATCAGGCTCATTCTTTCGTATATTTCTCATACTTGATGGCTAGATCCTGGGCTTTTTCTGGATTGGATCACGTAGTCATGTGGAACCACACTGAAACAGTCAATTAACTCTGGTTTCGATCACTATTTTAGAAGATAACGCATGTTAGGTCTGGGATAGGTCTGGGATTTTCACTCATCAGACTCATACTTTCGCATTCTTCACATACTTGTTGAACGGATCCTGCGTTTTTTCCGGTTTGGTTCGCGTAATAATGTGGTACCACACTGAAACATTCAATTAAACCTGGTCTTAATAAACATTTTGGAGGATAACGTATGTTAGGTCTGGGTTACGTCTAGGATTTGCCCTCATCAGGCTCATACTTTCGCACATTTCTCATACTTCATGGCTAGATCCTGGATTTTTTTCCGGTTTGGATCACGTAGTAATGTGGTACCACACTGAAACTGTCGATTAAACCTGGTTTCGATCAATATTATTGAGGATAACGCAAGTTAGGTCTGAGATATGTCTGGGATTCGACCTCATCAGGCTCATACTTTCGCATATTTCTCATACTTCATGGCTAGATCCTGGATTTTTTTCCGGTTTGGATCACGTAGTAATGTGGTACCACACTGAAACTGTCGATTAAACCTGGTTTCGATCAATATTATTGAGGATAACGCAAGTTAGGTCTGAGATATGTCTGGGATTCGACCTCATCAGGCTCATACTGGTTTCGATCAATATTTTAGAGGACAACGCAAGTTAGGTCTGGGATAGGTCTGGGATTTGCCCTCATCAGGGTCATACTTTCGCATATTTCTCATACTTCATGGCTAGATCCTGGGCTATTTCTGGATTGGATCACGTAGTAATGTGGTACCACACTGAAACAGTCAATTAAACCTGGTTTCGATCAATATTTTAGAAGATAACGGAAGTTAGGTCTGGGATAGCTCTGGGATTTGCTCTCATCAGGCTCATACTTTCGTGGTTTTCACATACTTGTTGAACAGATCCTGGGTTTTTTCTGGTTTGGATCACGTAGTAATGAAGTGCAACACTGAAACAGTCCACTAAACCTGGTTTCGATCAATATTTTTGAGGATAACGCATGTTAGGTCTGGGTTAGGACTAGGATTTGCCCTCGTCAGGATCATACTTTCGCATTTTTCACATACTTGTTGAACAGAACCTGGGTTTTTTCTGGTTTGGATCACGCAGTAGTGTGATACCACACTGAAACATTGAATTAAACCTGGTCTTGATAAATATTTTAGAGGATATCGTATGTTAGGTCTGGGTTAGGTCTAGGATTTGCCCTCATCAGGCTCATACTTTCGCGTTTTTCACATACTTGTTGAACAGATCCTGGGTTTTTTCTGGATTGCATCACGTAGTAATGTGGTACCACACTGAAACAGTCCATTAAACCTGGTTCCGATCAATATTTTAGAGGACAACCCAAGTTAGGTCTGGGATAGGTCTGGGATTTGCCCTCATCAGGATCATACTTTCGCATTTTTCACATACTTGTTGAACAGATCCTGGGTTTTTTCTGGTATGGATCACGTAGTAATGTGGTAGCACACTGAAACATTCAATTAAACCTGGTCTTGATAAATATTTTTGAGGCTAACGCATGTTAGGTCTGGGTTAGGTCTAGGATTTGCCCTCATCAGGCTCATACTTTCGCATATTTCTCATACTTCATGGATAGATCGTGGGCTATTTCTGGATTGGATCACGTAGTAATGTGGTAGCACACCGAAACAGTCAATTAAACCTGGTTTCAATCAATATTTTAGAGGATAACGCATGTTAGGTATAGGTTAGGCCTGAGATTTGCCCTCATCAGGGTCATACTTTCGCAGTTTTAACATACATGTTGACCTGATCGAGGGTTTTTTCTGCTTTGGATCACGTAGTAAAGTGGTACCACACTGAAACAGTCGATTAAACCTGGTTTCGATCAATATTTTAGAGGATAACGCAAGTTATGTCTGGGATAGGACTGGGATTTGCCCCCATCAGACACATACTTTCGCACACTTCACATACTCGTTGAACAGATCCTGGGTTATTTTCTGGCTTGGATCACATAATAATGTGGTACCACACTGAAACAGTCCATTAAACCTGGTTTCGATCAATATTTTAGAGGATAACGCATGTTAGGTCTAGGTTAGGCCTGGGATTTTCACTGATCAGACTCATACTTTCGCATTCTTCACATACTTGTTGAACGGATCCTGGGTTTTTTCCGGTTTGGTTCACGTAGTAATGTAGTACCACTCTGAAACAGTCAATTAAACCTGGTTTCCATCAATATTTTAGAGGATAACGCATGTTATGTCTAGGTTAGGCCTGGGATTTGCCCTCACCAGGCTCATACTTTCGCATATTTCTAATACTTCATGGCTAGATCCTAGGCTCTTTCTGGATTGGATCACGTATTAATGTTGTACCACACTGAAACAGTCCATTAAACCTGGTTTCGATCAATATTTTTGGGGATAACACATGTTAGGTCTAGGTTAGGTCTGTGATTTGCTCTCATCAGGCTCATTCTTTCGCATATTTCTCATACTTGATGGCTAGATCCTGAGCGTTTTCTGGATTGGATCACTTAGTAATGTAGAACCACACTGAAACTGTTAATTAACTCTGGTTTCGATCACTATTTTAGAGGATAACGCATGTTAGGTCTGGGATAGGTCTGGGATTTTCACTCATCAGACTCATACTTTCGCATTCTTCTCATACTTGTTGAACGGATCCTGTGTTCTTTCTGGTTTGGATCACGTAGTAATGTGGTACCACACTGAAACATTCAATTAAACCTGGTCTTGATAAATATTTTAGAGGATAACGCATGTTACGTCAGGGTAAGGTCTAGGATTTGCCCTCATCAGGCTCATACTTTCGCATTTTTCACATACTTGTTGAACAGAACCTGGGTTTTTTCTGGTTTGGATCACGTAGTAGTGTGGTACCGCACTGAAACAGTCAATTAAACCAGGTTTCGATAAATATTTTAGAGGATAACGCAAGTTAGGTCTGGGAAAGGTCTGGGATTTGCCCTCATCAGACTCATACTTTCGCACTCTTCACATACTCGTTGACAATATCCTGGGTTTTTGTCTGGTTTGGATCACGTAGTAATGTGGTACCACACCGAAACAGTCGATTAAACCTGGTTTTGATCAATATTTTAGAGGATAACACAAGTTAGGTCTGGGATAGGTCTGGGATTCGCCCTCATCAGGCTCATACTTTCGCGTTTTTCACATACTTCTTGAACAGATCCTGGGTTTTTTCTAGTTTGGAACACATAGTAATGTGGTACCACACTGAAACAGTCCATTAAACCTGGTCTTGATAAATATTTTAGAGGATAACGCATGTTACGTCAGGGTAAGGTCTAGGATTTGCCCTCATCAGGCTCATACTTCCGCATATTTCTAATACTTCATGGCTAGATCCTGGGCTATTTCTGGATTGCATCACGTAGTAATGTAGTACCTCACTGAAACAGTCAATTAAACCTGGTTTCCATCACTATTTTAGAGGACAACTCAAGTTAGGTCTGGGATAGGTCTGGGATTTGCCCTCGTCAGGATCATACTTTCGCATTTTTCACATACTTGTTGAACAGATCCTGGGTTTTTTTCTGGTTTGGATCACGCAGTAGTGTGGTACCACACTGAAACATTCAACTAAACCTGGTCTTGATAAATATTTTAGAGGATAACGCATGTTACGTCAGGGTAAGGTCTAGTATTTGCCCTCATCTGGCTCATACTTTCGCATATTTCTAATACTTCATGGCTAGATCCTGGGCTCTTTCTGGATTGGATCACGTAGTAATGTAGAGCCACACTGAAACAGTCAATTAACCCTGGTTTCGATCACTATCTTAGAGGATAACGCATGTTAGGTCTGGGATAGTTCTGGGATTTGCCCTCATCAGACTCATAGTTTCGCTCACTTCACATATTCGTTGAACAGATCCCGGGTTTTTTTCTGGTTTGGATCAGGTAGTAATGCGGTACCACACTGACACAGTCGATTAAACCTGGTTTCGATCAATATTATTGAGGCTAACGCATGTTAGGTCTAGGTTAGTCCTGGGATTCTCACTCATCAGACTCATACTTTCGCATTCTTCACATACTTGTTGAACGGATCCTGTGTTATTACTGGTTTGGTTCACGTAGTAACGTGGTACCACACTGAAGCATTCAATTAAACCTGGTCTTGGTAAATATTTTAGAGGATAACGCATGTTAGGTCTGGGTAAGGTCTAGGATTTGCCCTCTTCAGGGTCATACTTTCGCATATTTCTAATACTTAATGGCTAGATCCTGGGCTCTTTCTGGATTGGATCGCGTAGTAATGAGGTACCACACTGAAACAGTCCATTAAACCTGGTTTCGATCAATATTATTGAGGATAACACATGTTAGGTCTAGGTTAGGTCTGGGATTTGCTCTCATCAGGCTCATTTTTTCGCATATTTCTCATACTTGATGGCTAGATCCTGGGCTTTTTCTGGATTGGATCACGTAGTAATGTAGAACCACACTGAAACAGTCAATTAACCCTGGTTTCGATCACTATCTTAGAGGATAAGGCATGTTAGGTCTGGGATAGTACTGGGATTTGCCCTCATCAGACTCATAGTTTCGCACACTTCTCATACTCGTTGAACAGATCCCGGGTTTTTTTCTGGTTTGGATCACGTAGTAATGCGGTACCACACTGACACAGTCGATTAAACCTGGTTTCGATCAATATTATTGAGGATAACGCATGTTAGGTCTAGGATAGTCCTGGGATTTTCACTCATCATACCCACACTTTCGCATTCTTCACATACTTGTTGAACGGATCCTGTGTTTTTACTGGTTTGGTTCACGTAGTAATGTGGTACCACACTGAAACATTCAATTAAACCTGGTCTTGGTAAATATTTTAGAGGATAACGCATGTTAGGTCTGGGTAAGGTCTAGGATTTGCCCTCTTCAGGCTCATACTTTCGCATATTTCTAATACTTAATGGCTAGATCCTGGGCTCTTTCTGGATTGGATCACGTAGTAATGTGGTACCACACTGAAACAGTCCATTAAACCTGGTTTCTATCAATATTTTAGAGGATAACGCATGTTAGCTCTGGGTTAGGTCTAGGATTTGCCCTCATCAGGCTCATACTTTCGCATATTTCTCATACTTCATGGCTAGATCCTGGGCTATTTCTGGATTGCATCACGTAGTAATGTAGTACCACTCTGAAACAGTCAATTAAACCTGGTTTCCATCAATATTTTAGAGGATAACGCATGTTATGTCTAGGTTAGGCCTGGGATTTGCCCTCACCAGGCTCATACTTTCGCATATTTCTAATACTTCATGGCTAGATCCTAGGCTCTTTCTGGATTGGATCACGTATTAATGTTGTACCACACTGAAACAGTCCATTAAACCTGGTTTCGATCAATATTTTTGGGGATAACACATGTTAGGTCTAGGTTAGGTCTGTGATTGCTCTCATCAGGCTCATTCTTTCGCATATTTCTCATACTTGATGGCTAGATCCTGAGCTTTTTCTGGATTGGATCACTTAGTAATGTAGAACCACACTGAAACTGTTAATTAACTCTGGTTTCGATCACTATTTTAGAGGATAACGCATGTTAGGTCTGGGATAGGTCTGGGATTTTCACTCATCAGACTCATACTTTCGCATTCTTCTCATACTTGTTGAACGGATCCTGTGTTCTTTCTGGCTTGGATCACGTAGTAATGTGGTACCACACTGAAACATTCAATTAAACCGGGTCTTGATAAATATTTTAGAGGATAACGCATGTTACGTCAGGGTAAGGTCTAGGATTTGCCCTCATCAGGCTCATACTTTCGCATTTTTCACATACTTGTTGAACAGAACCTGGGTTTTTTCTGCTTTGGATCACGCAGTAGTGTGATACCACACTGAAACATTCAATTAAACCTGGTCTTGATAAATATTTTAGAGGATAACGCATGTTACGTCAGGGTAAGGTCTAGGATTTGCCCTCATCAGGCTCATACTTTCGCATATTTCTAATACTTCATGGCTAGATCCTGGGCTCTTTCTGGATTGGATCACGCAGTAGTGTGATACCACACTGAAACATTCAATTAAACCTGGTCTTGATAAATATTTTAGAGGATAACGCATGTTACGTCAGGGTAAGGTCTAGGATTTGCCCTCATCAGGCTCATACTTTCGCATATTTCTAATACTTCATGGCTAGATCCTGGGCTCTTTCTGGTTTGGATCACGTAGTAATGTGGCACCACACTGAAACATTCAATTAAACCTGGTCTTGAAAAATATTTTAGAGGATAACGCATGCTAGGTCTAGGTTAGGCCTGGGATTTGCCCTCATCAGACTCATACTTTCGCACACTTCACATACTCGTTGACAAGATCCTGGGTTTTTTTCTGGTTTGGATCACGTAGTAATGTGGTACCACACTGAAACAGTCGATTAAACCTGGTTTCGATCAATATGTTTGAGGATAACGCATGTTAGGTCTAGGTTAGGCCGGGGTTTTTCACTCATCACACTCATACTTTCGCATTCTTCACATACTTGTTGAACGGATCCTGGGTTTTTACTGGTTTGGATCACGTAGTAATGAAGTGCAACACTGAAACAGTCCACTAAACCTGGTTTCGATCAATATTTTTGAGGATAACGCATGTTAGGTCTGGGTTAGGTCTAGGATTTGCCCTCGTCAGGATCATACTTTCGCATTTTTCACATACTTGTTGAACAGAACCTGGGTTTTTTCTGGTTTGGATCACGCAGTAGTGGGATACCACACTGAAACATTGAATTAAACCTGGTCTTGATAAATATTTTAGAGGATAACGCATGTTACGTCAGGGTAAGGTCAAGGATTTGCACTAATCAGGCTCATACTTTCGCATATTTCACATACTTGTTGAACAGATCGAGGGTTTTTTCTGGTTTGGATCACGCAGTAATGTGGTACCACACTGAAACAGTCCACTCAACCAGGTTTCGATCAATATTTTCGAGGATAACGCATGTTAGGTCTGGGTTAGGTCTAGGATTTTCACTCATCAGACTCATACTTTCGCATTCTTCACATACTTGTTGAACGGATCCTGCGTTTTTTCCGGTTTGGTTCGCGTAATAATGTGGTACCACACTGAAACATTCAATTAAACCTGGTCTTAATAAACATTTTGGAGGATAACGTATGTTAGGTCTGGGTTACGTCTAGGATTTGCCCTCATCAGGCTCATACTTTCGCACATTTCTCATACTTCATGGCTAGATCCTGGATTTTTTTCCGGTTTGGATCACGTAGTAATGTGGTACCACACTGAAACTGTCGATTAAACCTGGTTTCGATCAATATTATTGAGGATAACGCAAGTTAGGTCTGAGATATGTCTGGGATTCGACCTCATCAGGCTCATACTTTCGCATATTTCTCATACTTCATGGCTAGATCCTGGATTTTTTTCCGGTTTGGATCACGTAGTAATGTGGTACCACACTGAAACTGTCGATTAAACCTGGTTTCGATCAATATTATTGAGGATAACGCAAGTTAGGTCTGAGATATGTCTGGGATTCGACCTCATCAGGCTCATACTGGTTTCGATCAATATTTTAGAGGACAACGCAAGTTAGGTCTGGGATAGGTCTGGGATTTGCCCTCATCAGGGTCATACTTTCGCATATTTCTCATACTTCATGGCTAGATCCTGGGCTATTTCTGGATTGGATCACGTAGTAATGTGGTACCACACTGAAACAGTCAATTAAACCTGGTTTCGATCAATATTTTAGAAGATAACGGAAGTTAGGTCTGGGATAGCTCTGGGATTTGCTCTCATCAGGCTCATACTTTCGTGGTTTTCACATACTTGTTGAACAGATCCTGGGTTTTTTCTGGTTTGGATCACGTAGTAATGAAGTGCAACACTGAAACAGTCCACTAAACCTGGTTTCGATCAATATTTTTGAGGATAACGCATGTTAGGTCTGGGTTAGGTCTAGGATTTGCCCTCGTCAGGATCATACTTTCGCATTTTTCACATACTTGTTGAACAGAACCTGGGTTTTTTCTGGTTTGGATCACGCAGTAGTGTGATACCACACTGAAACATTGAATTAAACCTGGTCTTGATAAATATTTTAGAGGATATCGTATGTTAGGTCTGGGTTAGGTCTAGGATTTGCCCTCATCAGGCTCATACTTTCGCGTTTTTCACATACTTGTTGAACAGATCCTGGGTTTTTTCTGGATTGCATCACGTAGTAATGTGGTACCACACTGAAACAGTCCATTAAACCTGGTTCCGATCAATATTTTAGAGGACAACCCAAGTTAGGTCTGGGATAGGTCTGGGATTTGCCCTCATCAGGATCATACTTTCGCATTTTTCACATACTTGTTGAACAGATCCTGGGTTTTTTCTGGTATGGATCACGTAGTAATGTGGTAGCACACTGAAACATTCAATTAAACCTGGTCTTGATAAATATTTTTGAGGCTAACGCATGTTAGGTCTGGGTTAGGTCTAGGATTTGCCCTCATCAGGCTCATACTTTCGCATATTTCTCATACTTCATGGATAGATCGTGGGCTATTTCTGGATTGGATCACGTAGTAACGTGGTAGCACACCGAAACAGTCAATTAAACCTGGTTTCAATCAATATTTTAGAGGATAACGCAAGTTATGTCTGGTATAGGTCTGGGATTTGCTCTCATCAGGCTCATTCTTTCGCATATTTCTCATACTTGATAGCTAGATCCAGGGCTTTGTCTGGATTGCATCACGTAGTAATGAAGTACGACACTGAAACAGTCAATTAAACCTGGTTTCCATCAATATTTTAGAGGACAACGCATGTTAGGTATAGGTTAGGCCTGAGATTTGCCCTCATCAGGGTCATACTTTCGCAGTTTTAACATACATGTTGACCTGATCGAGGGTTTTTTCTGCTTTGGATCACGTAGTAAAGTGGTACCACACTGAAACAGTCGATTAAACCTGGTTTCGATCAATATTTTAGAGGATAACGCAAGTTATGTCTGGGATAGGACTGGGATTTGCCCCCATCAGACACATACTTTCGCACACTTCACATACTCGTTGAACAGATCCTGGGTTATTTTCTGGCTTGGATCACATAATAATGTGGTACCACACTGAAACAGTCCATTAAACCTGGTTTCGATCAATATTTTAGAGGATAACGCATGTTAGGTCTAGGTTAGGCCTGGGATTTTCACTGATCAGACTCATACTTTCGCATTCTTCACATACTTGTTGAACGGATCCTGGGTTTTTTCCGGTTTGGTTCACGTAGTAATGTAGTACCACTCTGAAACAGTCAATTAAACCTGGTTTCCATCAATATTTTAGAGGATGACGCATGTTATGTCTAGGTTAGGCCTGGGATTTGCCCTCACCAGGCTCATACTTTCGCATATTTCTAATACTTCATGGCTAGATCCTAGGCTCTTTCTGGATTGGATCACGTATTAATGTTGTACCACACTGAAACAGTCCATTAAACCTGGTTTCGATCAATATTTTTGGGGATAACACATGTTAGGTCTAGGTTAGGTCTGTGATTTGCTCTCATCAGGCTCATTCTTTCGCATATTTCTCATACTTGATGGCTAGATCCTGAGCGTTTTCTGGATTGGATCACTTAGTAATGTAGAACCACACTGAAACTGTTAATTAACTCTGGTTTCGATCACTATATTAGAGGATAACGCATGTTAGGTCTGGGATAGGTCTGGGATTTTCACTCATCAGACTCATACTTTCGCATTCTTCTCATACTTGTTGAACGGATCCTGTGTTCTTTCTGGTTTGGATCACGTAGTAATGTGGTACCACACTGAAACATTCAATTAAACCTGGTCTTGATAAATATTTTAGAGGATAACGCATGTTACGTCAGGGTAAGGTCTAGGATTTGCCCTCATCAGGCTCATACTTTCGCATTTTTCACATACTTGTTGAACAGAACCTGGGTTTTTTCTGGTTTGGATCACGCAGTAGTGTGATACCACACTGAAACATTCAATTAAACCTGGTCTTGATAAATATTTTAGAGGATAACACATGTTACGTCAGGGTAAGGTCTAGGATTTGCCCTCATCAGGCTCATACTTTCGCATATTTCTAATACTTCATGGCTAGATCCTGGGCTCTTTCTGGATTGGATCACGCAGTAGTGTGATACCACACTGAAACATTAAATTAAACCTGGTCTTGATAAATATTTTAGAGGATAACGCATGTTACGTCAGGGTAAGGTCAAGGATTTGCACTAATCAGGCTCATACTTTCGCATATTTCACATACTTGTTGAACAGATCGAGGGTTTTTTTCTGGTTTGGATCACGTAGTCATGTGGAACCACACTGAAACAGTCAATTAGCTCTGGTTTCGATCACTATTTTAGAAGATAACGCATGTTAGGTCTGGGATAGGTCTGGGATTTTCACTCATCAGACTCATACTTTCGCATTCTTCACATACTTGTTGAACGGATCCTGCGTTTTTTCCGGTTTGGTTCGCGTAATAATGTGGTACCACACTGAAACATTCAATTAAACCTGGTCTTAATAAACATTTTGGAGGATAACGTATGTTAGGTCTGGGTTACGTCTAGGATTTGCCCTCATCAGGCTCATACTTTCGCACATTTCTCATACTTCATGGCTAGATCCTGGATTTTTTTCCGGTTTGGATCACGTAGTAATGTGGTACCACACTGAAACTGTCGATTAAACCTGGTTTCGATCAATATTATTGAGGATAACGCAAGTTAGGTCTGAGATATGTCTGGGATTCGACCTCATCAAGCTCATACTTTCGCATATTTCTCATACTTCATGGCTAGATCCTGGATTTTTTTCCGGTTTGGATCACGTAGTAATGTGGTACCACACTGAAACTGTCGATTAAACCTGGTTTCGATCAATATTATTGAGGATAACGCAAGTTAGGTCTGAGATATGTCTGGGATTCGACCTCATCAGGCTCATACTGGTTTCGATGAATATTTTAGAGGACAACGCAAGTTAGGTCTGGGATAGGTCTGAGATTTGCCCTCATCAGGGTCATACTTTCGCAGTTTTAACATACATGTTGACCTGATCGAGGGTTTTTTCTGCTTTGGATCACGTAGTAAAGTGGTACCACACTGAAACAGTCGATTAAACCTGGTTTCGATCAATATTTTAGAGGATAACGCAATTTATGTCTGGGATAGGACTGGGATTTGCCCCCATCAGACACATACTTTCGCACACTTCACATACTCGTTGAACAGATCCTGGGTTATTTTCTGGCTTGGATCACATAATAATGTGGTACCACACTGAAACAGTCCATTAAACCTGGTTTCGATCAATATTTTAGAGGATAACGCATGTTAGGTCTAGGTTAGGCCTGGGATTTTCACTGATCAGACTCATACTTTCGCATTCTTCACATACTTGTTGAACGGATCCTGGGTTTTTTCCGGTTTGGTTCACGTAGTAATGTGGTACCACACTGAAACATTCAATTAAACCTGGTCTTGATAAACATTTTAGAGGATAACGATTGTTAGGTCTGGGTTACGTCTAGGATTTGCCCTCATCAGGCTCATACTTTCGCATATTTCTCATACTTCATGGCTAGATCCTGGGCTATTTCTGGATTGTATCACGTAGTAATGTGGTACCACGCTGAAACAGACAATTAAACCTGGTTTCGATCAATATTTTTGAGGATAACGCAAGTTAGGTCTGAGATAGGTCTGGGATTCGCCCTTATCAGGCTCATACTGGTTTCGATCAATATTTTAGAGGACAACGCAAGTTAGGTCTGGGATAGGTCTGGGATTTGCCCTCATCAGGGTTATACTTTCGCATATTTCTCATACTTGATGGCTAGATCCTGGTCTTTTTCTGGATTGCATCACGTAGTAACGTGGTACCACACTGATGCAGTCCATTAAACCTGGTTTCGATCAATATTTTAAAGGACAACGCAAGTTAGGTCTGGGATAGGTCTGGGATTTGCCCTCATCAGGATCATCCTCTCGCATTTTTCACATACTTGTTGAACAGATCCTGGGCTTTTTCTGGATTGGATCACGTAGTAATGAAGTACGACACTGAAACAGTCAATTAAACCTGGTTTCCATCAATATTTTAGAGGACAACGCATGTTAGGTATAGGTTAGGCCTGGGATTTGCCCTCATCAGGGTCATACTTTCGCAGTTTTAACATACATGTTGACCTGATCGAGGGTTTTTTCTGCTTTGGACCACGTAGTAAAGTGGTACCACACTGAAACAGTCCATTAAACCTGGTTTCGATCAATGTTTTAGAGGATAACGCATGTTAGGTCTGGGTTAGGCCTGGGATGTTCACTCATCAGACTCATACTATCGCATTCTTCACATACTTGTTGGACGGCTCCTGTGTTTTTTCTGGTTTGGGTCACGTAGTAATGTGGTACCACACTGAAACATTCAATTAAACCTGGTCTTGATAAATATTTTAGAGGATAACGCATGTTAGGTTTGGGTTAGGTCTAGGATTTGCCCTCATCAGGCTCATACTTTCGCATATTTCTCACACTTCTTGGCTAGATCCTGGGCTGTTTCTGGATTGTATCACGTAGTAATGTGGGACCACACTGAAACAATCAATTAAGCCTGGTCTTGATAAATATTTTAGAGGATAATGCATGTTAGGTCTGGGATAGGTCTGGGATTTGCCCTCATCAGACTCATACTTTCGCGTTTTTCACATACTTGTTGAACAGAGCCTTGGTTTTTTCAGGTTTGGGTCACGTAGTAGTGTGGTACCACACTGAAACAGTCGATTAAACCTGGTTTCGATCAATATTTTTGAGGATAACACATGTTAGGTCTAGGTTAGGTCTGGGATTTGCCCTCATCAGACCCATACTTTCGCATATTTCTCATACTTCATGGCTAGATCCTGGGCTATTTCTGGATTCCATCACGTAGTAATGTAGTACCACACTGAAACAGTCAATTAAACCTGGTTTCCATCAATGTTTTAGCGGATAACGCAAGTTATGTTTAGTATAGGTCTGGGATATGCCCACATCAGGCTCATACTTCCGCGTTTTTCACATACTTGTTGAACAGATCCTGGGTTTTTTCTGATTCGGATTTCGCAGTAATGTGGTACCACACTGAAACAGTCAATTAAACCTGGTTTCCATCAATATTTTAGAGGATAACGCATGTTATGTCTAGGTTAGGCCTGGGATTTGCCCTCACCAGGCTCATACTTTCGCATATTTCTAATACTTCATGGCTAGATCCTAGGCTCTTTCTGGATTGGATCACGTATTAATGTTGTACCACACTGAAACAGTCCATTAAACCTGGTTTCGATCAATATTTTTGGGGATAACACATGTTAGGTCTAGGTTAGGTCTGTGATTTGCTCTCATCAGGCTCATTCTTTCGCATATTTCTCATACTTGATGGCTAGATCCTGAGCGTTTTCTGGATTGGATCACTTAGTAATGTAGAACCACACTGAAACTGTTAATTAACTCTGGTTTCGATCACTATTTTAGAGGATAACGCATGTTAGGTCTGGGATAGGTCTGGGATTTTCACTCATCAGACTCATACTTTCGCATTCTTCTCATACTTGTTGAACGGATCCTGTGTTCTTTCTGGTTTGGATCACGTAGTAATGTGGTACCACACTGAAACATTCAATTAAACCTGGTCTTGATAAATATTTTAGAGGATAACGCATGTTACGTCAGGGTAAGGTCTAGGATTTGCCCTCATCAGGCTCATACTTTCGCATTTTTCACATACTTGTTCAACAGAACCTGGGTTTTTTCTGGTTTGGATCACGCAGTAGTGTGATACCACACTGAAACATTCAATTAAACCTGGTCTTGATAAATATTTTAGAGGATAACGCATGTTACGTCAGGGTAAGGTCTAGGATTTGTCCTCATCAGGCTCATACTTTCGCATATTTCTAATACTTCATGGCTAGATCCTGGGCTCTTTCTGGATTGGATCACGCAGTAGTGTGATACCACACTGAAACATTCAATTAAACCTGGTCTTGATAAATATTTTAGAGGATAACGCATGTTACGTCAGGGTAAGGTCAAGGATTTGCACTAATCAGGCTCATACTTTCGCATATTTCACATACTTGTTGAACAGATCGAGGGTTTTTTTCTGGTTTGGATCACGTAGTAATGTGGTACCACACTGAAACAGTCGATTAAACCTGGTTTCGATCAATATGTTTGAGGATAACGCATGTTAGGTCTAGGTTAGGCCGGGGTTTTTCACTCATCACACTCATACTTTCGCATTCTTCACATAATTGTTGAACGGATCCTGGGTTTTTACTGGTTTGGATCACGTAGTAATGAAGTGCAACACTGAAACAGTCCACTAAACCTGGTTTCGATCAATATTTTTGAGGATAACGCATGTTAGGTCTGGGTTAGGTCTAGGATTTGCCCTCGTCAGGATCATACTTTCGCATTTTTCACATACTTGTTGAACAGAACCTGGGTTTTTTCTGGTTTGGATCACGCAGTAGTGTGATACCACACTGAAACATTGAATTAAACCTGGTCTTGATAAATATTTTAGAGGATAACGCATGTTACGTCAGGGTAAGGTCAAGGATTTGCACTAATCAGGCTCATACTTTCGCATATTTCACATACTTGTTGAACAGATCGAGGGTTTTTTCTGGTTTGGATCATGCAGTAATGTGGTACCACACTGAAACAGTCCACTCAACCAGGTTTCGATCAATATTTTTGAGGATAACACATGATAGGTCTAGGTTAGGTCTGGGATTTGCTCTCATCAGGCTCATTCTTTCGCATATTTCTCATACTTGATGGCTAGATCCTGGACTTTTTCTGGATTGGATCACGTAGTCATGTGGAACCACACTGAAACAGTCAATTAACTCTGGTTTCGATCACTATTTTAGAAGATAACGCATGTTAGGTCTGGGATAGGTCTGGGATTTTCACTCATCAGACTCATACTTTCGCATTCTTCACATACTTGTTGAACGGATCCTGCGTTTTTTCCGGTTTGGTTCGCGTAATAATGTGGTACCACACTGAAACATTCAATTAAACCTGGTCTTAATAAACATTTTGGAGGATAACGTATGTTAGGTCTGGGTTAAGTCTAGGATTTGCCCTCATCAGGCTCATACTTTCGCACATTTCTCATACTTCATGGCTAGATCCTGGATTTTTTTCTGGTTTGGATCACGTAGTAATGTGGTACCACACTGAAACTGTCGATTAAACCTGGTTTCGATCAATATTATTGAGGATAACGCAAGTTAGGTCTGAGATAGGTCTGGGATTCGACCTCATCAGGCACATACTGGTTTCGATCAATATTTTAGAGGACAACGCAAGTTAGGTCTGGGATAGGTCTGGGATTTGCCCTCATCAGGGTCATACTTTCGCATATTTCTCATACTTCATGGCTAGATCCTGGGCTATTTCTGGATTGGACCACGTAGTAATGTGGCACCACACTGAAACAGTCAATTAAACCTGGTTTCGATCAATATTTTAGAGGATAACGGAAGTTATGTCTGGTATAGCTCTGGGATTTGCCCTCATCAGACACATACTTTCGCATTCTTCACGTACTTGTTGAACAGATCCTGGGATTTTCTGGTTTGGCTCACGTAGTAAAGTGGTACCACACTGAAACTGTCGATTAAACCTGGTTTCGATCAATATTATTGAGGATAACGCAAGTTAGGTCTGAGATATGTCTGGGATTCAACCTCATCAGGCTCATACTGGTTTCGATCAATATTTTAGAGGACAACGCAAGTTAGGTCTGGGATAGGTCTGGGATTTGCCCTCATCAGGGTCATACTTTCGCATATTTCTCATACTTCATGGCTAGATCCTGGGCTATTTCTGGATTGGACCACGTAGTAATGTGGTACCACACTGAAACAGTCAATTAAACCTGGTTTCGATCAATATTTTAGAGGATAACGGAAGTTAGGTCTGGGATAGCTCTGGGATTTGCCCTCATCAGGCTCATACTCTCGCGTTTTTCACATACTTGTTGAACAGATCCTGGGTTTTTTCTGGTTTGGATCACGTAGTAATGAAGTGCAACACTGAAACAGTCCACTAAACCTGGTTTCGATCAATATTTTTGAGGATAACGCATGTTAGGTCTGGGTTAGGTCTAGGATTTGCCCTCGTCAGGATCATACTTTCGCATTTTTCACATACTTGTTGAACAGAACCTGGGTTTTTTCTGGTTTGGATCACGCAGTAGTGTGATACCACACTGAAACATTGAATTAAACCTGGTCTTGATAAATATTTTAGAGGATATCGTATGTTAGGTCTGGGTTAGGTCTAGGATTTGCCCTCATCAGGCTCATACTTTCGCGTTTTTCACATACTTGTTGAACAGATCCTGGGTTTTTTCTGGTTTCGATCACGTAGTAATGTGGTACCACACTGAAACAGTCCATTAAACCTGGTTTCGATCAATATTTTAGAGAATAATTCATGTTAGGTCTGGGATAGGTCTGGGATTTGCTCTCATCAGGCTCATTCTTTCGCATATTTCTCATACTTCATGGCTAGATCCTGGGCTTTTTCTGGACTGCATCACGTAGTAGTGTGGTACCACACTGAAACAGTCCATTAAACCTGGTTGCGATCAATATTTTAGAGGATAACGCATGTTAGGTCTGGGTTAGATCTAGGATTTGCTCTTATCAGACTCATACTTTCGCATTCTTCACATACTTGTTGAACGGATCCTGGGTTTTTTCTGGTTTGGATCACGTAGTAATGTGGGACCACACTGAAACTGTCAATTAAACCTGGTTTCGATCAATATTTTAGAGAATAATTCATGTTAGGTCTTGGTTAGGTCTGGGATTTGCTGTCATCAGGCTCATTCTTTCGCATATTTCTCACACTTGATGGCTAGATCCTGGGCTTTTTCTAGATTGCATCACGTAGTAATGAAGTACAACACTGAAGCAGTCAATTAAACTTGGTTTCCATCAATATTTTAGAGGATAACGCAAGTTAAGTCTGGGACAGGTCTTGGATTTGCCCTCATCAGACTCATACTGTCGCAGTTTTAACATACTTGTTGAACAGATCCTGGGATTTTCTGGTTTGGCTCACGTAGTAAAGTGGTACCACACTGAAACTGTCGATTAAACCTGGTTTCGATCAATATTATTGAGGATAACGCAAGTTAGGTCTGAGATATGTCTGGGATTCGACCTCATCAGGCTCATACTGGTTTCGATCAATATTTTAGAGGACAACGCATGTTAGGTCTAGGTTAGGCCTGGGATTTGCCCTAATCAGGCTCATACTTTCGCATATTTCTCATACTTCATGGCTAGATCCTGGGCTATTTCTGGATTGGATCTCGTAGTAAAGTGGTACCACACTGAAACATTCAATGAAACCTGGTCTGGATAAATATTTTAGAGGATAACGCATTTTAGGTCTGGGATAGGTCTGGGATTTGCCCTCATCAGGCTCATACTTTCGCGTTTTTCACATACTTGTTGAACAGATCCTGGGTTTTTTCTGGATTGGATCACGTAGTAATGTGGAACCACGCTGAAACAGTCGATTAAACCTGGTTTCGATCAATATTTTAGAGGATAACGCAAGTTAAGTCTGGGACAGGTCTTGGATTTGCCCTCATCAGACTCATACTGTCGCAGTTTTAACATACTTGTTGAACGGATCCTGGGTTTTTTCTGGTTTGGATCACGTAGTAGTGTGGTACCACACTGAAACGGTCCATTAAACCTGGTTGCGATCAATATTTTAGAGAGTAATTCATGTTAGGTCTGGGATAGGTCTGGGATTTGACCTCATCAGACTCATACTTTCGCACCCTTCACATACTCGTTGAACAGATCCTGGGTTATTTTCTGGTTTGGATCACATAGTAATGTGGTACCACACTGAAACAGTCGATTAAACCAGGTGTCGATCAATATTATTGAGGGTAACGCATGTTAGGTCTAAGTTAGGTCTGGGATTTGCTGTCATCAGGCTCATTCTTAAGCATATTTCTCACACTTGATGGCTAGATCCTGGGCTTTTTCTAGATTGCATCACGTAGTAATGGAGTACAACACTGAAACAGTCAATTAAACTTGGTTTCCATCAATATTTTAGAGGACAACGCATGTTAGGTCTAGGTTAGGCCTGGGATTTGCCCTAATCAGGCTCATACTTTCGCATATTTCTCATACTTCATGGCTAGATCCTGGGCTATTTCTGGATTGGATCTCGTAGTAAAGTGGTACCACACTGAAACATTCAATGAAACCTGGTCTGGATAAATATTTTAGAGGATAACGCATGTTAGGTCTGGGTTAGGTCTAGTATTTGCCCTCATCAGGCTCATACTTTCGCATATTTCTCATACTTCGTGGCTAGATCCTGGGCTGTTTCTGGATTGGATCTCGTAGTAAAGTGGTACCACACTGAAACATTCAATGAAACCTGGTCTGGATAAATATTTTAGAGGATAACGCATGTTAGGTCTGGGATAGGTCTGGGATTTGCCCTCATCAGACTCATACTGTCGCAGTTTTAACATACTTGTTGAACAGATCCTGGGTTATTTTCTGGTTTGGATCACATAGTAATGTGGTACCACACTGAAACAGTCGATTAAACCAGGTGTCGATCAATATTATTGAGGGTAACGCATGTTAGGTCTAAGTTAGGTCTGGGATTTGCTGTCATCAGGCTCATTCTTAAGCATATTTCTCACACTTGATGGCTAGATCCTGGGCTTTTTCTAGATTGCATCACGTAGTAATGAAGTACAACACTGAAACAGTCGATTAAACCAGGTTTCGATCAATATTTTTGAGGATAAAGCATGTTAGGTCTAGGTTAGGCCTGGGATTTTCACTCATCAGACTCATACTTTCGCATTCTTCACATACTTGTTGAACGGACGCTGGGTTTTTTCTGGTTTGGATCACGTAGTAATGTGGGACCACACTGAAACAGTCAATTAAATCTGGTTTCGATCAATATTTTAGAGAATAATTCATGTTAGGTCTAGGTTAGGCCTAGGATTTTCACTCATCAGACTCATACTTTCGCATTCTTCACATACTTGTTGAACGGATCCTGGGTTTTTTCTGGTTTGGATCTCGTAGTAATGTGGGACCACACTGAAACATTCAATGAAACCTGGTCTGGATAAATATTTTAGAGGATAACGCATGTTAGGTCTGGGTTAGGTCTAGGATTTGCCCTCATCAGGCTCATACTTTCGCATATTTCTCATACTTCATGGCTAGATCCTGGGCTGTCTCTGGATTGTATCACGTAGTAATGTGGTACCACGCTGAAACAGTCAACTAAACCTGGTTTCGATCAATATTTTAGAGGATAACGCAAGTTAGGTCTGGGATAGGTCTAGGATTTGCCCTCATCAGGCTCTTACTTTCGCATATTTCTCATACTTCATGGCTAGATCCTGGGCTATTTCTGGATTGGATCACGTAGTAATGTGGTACCACACTGAAACAGTCGATTAAACCAGGTTTCGATCAATATTTTTGAGGATAACGCATGTTAGGTCTAGGTTAGGCCTGGGATTTTCACTCATCAGGCTCTTACTTTCGCATTCTTCACATACTTGTTGAACGGATCCTGGGTTTTTTCTGGTTTGGATCTCGTAGTAATGTGGGACCACACTGAAACATTCAATGAAACCTGGTCTGGATAAATATTTTAGAGGATAATGCATGTTAGGTCTGGGTTACGTCTGTGATTTGCCGTCATCAGGGTCATACTTTCCCTGTTTTAACATGATGTTGACCTGATCGAGGGTTTTTTCTGCTTTGGATCACGTAGTAAAGTGGTACCACAATAAAACAGTCAATTAAACCTGGTTTCGATCAATATTTTACAGGATATCGCAAGTTAGGTCTGGGATAGGTCTGGGATTTGCCCTCATCAGACTCATACTTTCGCACACTTGACATAATCGTGGATCAGATCCTGGGTTTTTTTCTGGTTTGGATCACGTAGTAATGTGGTACCACACTGAAACAGTCGATTAAACCTGGTTTCGATCAATATTATTGAGGATAACGCATGTTAGGTCTAGGTTAGGCCTGGGATTTTCACTCATCAGACTCATACTTTCGCATTCTTCACATACTTGTTGAACGGATCCTGGGTTTTTTCTGGTTTGGATCACGTAGTAATGTGGTACCACACTGAAACAGTCGATTAAACCAGGTTTCGATCAATATCTTTGAGGATAACGCATGTTAGTTCTGGGTTAAGTCTAGGATTTGCTCTCGTCAGGCTCATACTTTCGCATATTTCTCATACTTCATGGCTAGATCCTGGGCTATTTCTGGATTGGATCACGTAGTAATGTGGTACCACGCTGAAACAGTCAATTAAACCTGGTTTCGATCAATATTTTGGAGGATAACGCAAGTTAGGTCTGGGATAGGTCTAGGATTTGCCCTCATCAGGCTCTTACTTTCGCATATTTCTCATACTTCATGGCTAGATCCTGGGCTATTTCTGGATTGGATCACGTAGTAAAGTGGTACCACACTGAAACATTCAACGAAACCTGGTCTGGATAAATATTTTAGAGGATAATGCATCTTAGGTCTAGGTTAGGTCTGGGATTTTCACTCATCAGACTCATACTTTCGCATTCTTCACATACTTGTTGAACGGATCCTGGGTTTTTTCTGGTTTGGATCACGTAGTAATGTGGGACCACAATGAAACAATCAATTAAACCTGGTCTTGATAAATATTTTAGAGGATAACGCATGTTAGGTTTGGGTTAGGTCTAGGATTTGCCCTCGTCAGGCTCATACTTTCGCATATTTCTCATACTTGATGGCTAGATCCTGGGCTTTTTCTGGATTGCATCACGTAGTATTGAAGTACAACACTGAAACAGTCGATTAAACCAGGTTTCGATCAATATTTTTGAGGATAAAGCATGTTAGGTCTAGGTTAGGCCTGGGATTTTCACTCATCAGACTCATACTTTCGCATTCTTCACATACTTGTTGAACGGACGCTGGGTTTTTTCTGGTTTGGATCACGTAGTAATGTGGGACCACACTGAAACAGTCAATTAAATCTGGTTTCGATCAATATTTTAGAGAATAACGCATGTTAGGTCTGGGTTAGGTCTAGGATTTGCCCTCATCAGGCTCATACTTTCGCATATTTCTCATACTTTATGGCTAGATCCTGGGCTATTTCTGGATTGGATCACGTACTAAAGTGGTACCACACTGAAACATTCAATGAAACCTGGTCTGGATAAATATTTTAGAGGATAACGCATGTTAGGTCAAGGTTAGGTCTATGATTTGCCCTCATCAGGCTCAGAGTTTCGCGTTTTTCACATACTTGTTGAACAGAACCTGGGTTGCTTCTGGTTTGGATCACGTAGTAATGTGGTACCACACTGAAACATTCAATTAAACCTGGTTTGGTTCAATATTTTTGAGGATAACGCATGTTAGGTCTGGGACAGGTCTTGGATTTGCCCTCATCAGGCTCATACTTTCCCAGTTTTAACATGCATGTTGACCTGATCGAGGGTTTTTTCTGCTTTGGATCAGGTAGTAAAGTGGTACCACAATAAAACAGTCAATTAAACCTGGTTTCGATCAATATTTTAGAGGATATCGCAAGTTAGGTCTGGGATTTGCCCTCATCAGACTCATACTTTCGCACACTTGACATAATCGTTGATCAGATCCTGGGTTTTTTTCTGGTTTGGATCACGTAGTAATGTGGTACCACACTGCAACAGTCGATTAAACCTGGTTTCGATCAATATTATTGAGGATAACGCATGTGAGGTCTAGGTTAGGCCTGGGATTTTCACTCATCAGACTCATACTTTCGCATTCTTCACATACTTGTTGAACGGATCCTGGGTTTTTTCTGGTTTGGATCACGTAGTAATGTGGTACCACACTGAAACAGTCGATTAAACCTGGTTTCGATCAATATTTTAGAGAATAATTCAGGTTAGGTCTAGGTTAGGTCTGGGATTTGCTCTCATCAGGCTCATTCTTTCGCATATTTCTCATACTTGATGGCTAGATCCTGGGCTTTTTCTGGATCGCATCACGTAGTAATGAAGTACAACACTGAAACAGTCAATTAAACCTGGTTTCCATCAATATCTTAGAGGACAACGCAAGTTAGGTCTGGGATAGGTCTGGGATTTGCCCCCATCAGACTCATACTTTCGCGTTCTTCACATACTTGTTGAACAGATCCTGGGTTTTTTCTGGTTTGGATCACGTAGTAGTGTGGTGCCACACTGAAACAGTCCATTAAACCTGGTTTGGATCAATATTTTAGAGGTTAACGCACGTTAGGTCTAGGTTAGGTCTGGCATTTTCACACATCAGACTCATACTTTCGCATTCTTCACATACTTGTTGAACGGATCCTGGATTTTTTCTGGTTTGGATCACGTAGTAATGTGGTACCACACTGAAACAGTTGACTAAACCTGGTTTCGATCAATATTTTAGAGGATAACGCATGTTAGGTCTAGGTTAGGCCTGGGATTTTCACTCATCAGGCTCTTACTTTCGCATATTTCTCATACTTCATGGCTAGATCCTAGGCTGTTTCTGGTTTGGATCACATAGTAATGTGGTACCACACTGAAACAGTCGATTAAACCAGGTTTCGATCAATATTTTTGAGGATAACGCATGTTAGGTCTAGGTTAGGCCTGGGATTTTCACTCATCAGGCTCTTACTTTCGCATATTTCTCATACTTCATGGCTAGATCCTGGGCTATTTCTGGATTGGATCACATAGTAAAGTGGTACCTCACTGAAACATTCAATGAAACCTGGTCTGGATAAATATTTTAGAGGATAACGCATGTTAGGTCTGGGTTACGTCTGTGATTTGCCGTCATCAGGGTCATACTTTCCCTGTTTTAACATGATGTTGACCTGATCGAGGGTTTTTTCTGCTTTGGATCACGTAGTAAAGTGGTACCACAATAAAACAGTCAATTAAACCTGGTTTCGATCAATATTTTACAGGATATCGCAAGTTAGGTCTGGGATAGGTCTGGGATTTGCCCTCATCAGACTCATACTTTCGCACACTTGACATAATCGTGGATCAGATCCTGGGTTTTTTTCTGGTTTGGATCACGTAGTAATGTGGTACCACACTGAAACAGTCGATTAAACCTGGTTTCGATCAATATTATTGAGGATAACGCATGTTAGGTCTAGGTTAGGCCTGGGATTTTCACTCATCAGACTCATACTTTCGCATTCTTCACATACTTGTTGAACGGATCCTGGGTTTTTTCTGGTTTGCATCACGTAGTAATGTGGTACCACACTGAAACAGTCGATTAAACCAGGTTTCGATCAATATCTTTGAGGATAACGCATGTTAGTTCTGGGTTAAGTCTAGGATTTGCTCTCGTCAGGCTCATACTTTCGCATATTTCTCATACTTCATGGCTAGATCCTGGGCTATTTCTGGATTGGATCACGTAGTAATGTGGTACCACGCTGAAACAGTCAATTAAACCTGGTTTCGATCAATATTTTGGAGGATAACGCAAGTTAGGTCTGGGATAGGTCTAGGATTTGCCCTCATCAGGCTCTTACTTTCGCATATTTCTCATACTTCATGGCTAGATCCTGGGCTATTTCTGGATTGGATCACGTAGTAAAGTGGTACCACACTGAAACATTCAACGAAACCTGGTCTGGATAAATATTTTAGAGGATAATGCATCTTAGGTCTAGGTTAGGTCTGGGATTTTCACTCATCAGACTCATACTTTCGCATTCTTCACATACTTGTTGAACGGATCCTGGGTTTTTTCTGGTTTGGATCACGTAGTAATGTGGGACCACAATGAAACAATCAATTAAACCTGGTCTTGATAAATATTTTAGAGGATAACGCATGTTAGGTTTGGGTTAGGTCTAGGATTTGCCCTCGTCAGGCTCATACTTTCGCATATTTCTCATACTTGATGGCTAGATCCTGGGCTTTTTCTGGATTGCATCACGTAGTATTGAAGTACAACACTGAAACAGTCAATTAAACCTGGTTTCCATCAATATCTTAGAGGACAACGCAAGTTAGGTCTGGGATAGGTCTGGGATTTGCCCTCATCAGACTCATACTCTCGCGTTCTTCACATACTTGTTGAACAGATCCTGGGTTTTTTCTGCTTTGGATCACGTAGTAAAGTGGTACCACAATAAAACAGTCAATTAAATCTGGTTTCGATCAATATTTTAGAGGATATCGCAAGTTAGATCTGGGATAGGTCTGGGATTTTCACTCATCAGACTCATACTTTCGCATTCTTCACATACTTGTTGAACGGATCTTGGGTTTTTTCTGGTTTGGATCACGTAGTAATGTGGGACCACACTGAGACAGTCAATTAAACCTGGTTTCGATGAGTATATTAGAGACTAATTCATGTTAGGTCTAGGTTAGGTCTGGTATTTGCTGTTATCAGGCTCATTCTTTCGCATATTTTTCATACTTGGTGGCTAGATCCTGGGCTTCTTCTGGATTGCATAACGTAGTAATGAAGTACAACACTGAAACAGTCAATTAAACCTGGTTTCTATCAATATTTTAGAGGACAACGCATATTAGGTCTAGGTTAGGCCTGGGATTTGCCCTCATCAGGGTCATACTTTCGCAGTTTTAACATACATGTTGGCCTGATCGAGGGATTTTTCTGCTTTGGATCACGTAGTAAAGTGGTGCCACACTGAAACAGTCCATAAAACCTGGTTTCCAACAATATTTTAGAGGACAACGCATGTTAGGTCTAGGTTAGGCCTGGGATTTGCCCTCATCAGGGTCATACTGTCGCAGTTTTAACATACTTGTTGAACGGGTCCTGGGTTTTTTCTGGTTTGGTTCACGTAGTAATGTGGGACCACACTGAAACATTCAATTAAACCTGGTCTTGATAAATATTTTAGAGGATAACGCATGCTAGGTTTGGGTTAGGTCTAGAATTTGCCCTCATCTGGCTCATACTTTCGCATATTTCTCATACTTCATGGCTAGATCCTGGGTTGTTCCTGGATTGTATCACGTAGTAATGTGGTACCACGCTGAAACAGTCGATTAAACCTGGTTTCGATCGGTATTTTAGAGGATAACGCAAGTTAAGTCTGGGATAGGTCTGGGATTCGCCCTAATCAGGCTCATACTTTCGCCTTTTTCACATACTTGTTGAACTGATCCTGGGTTTTTTCTGGTTTGGATCAGGTAGTAATGTGGTACCACACTGAAACAGACGATTAAACCTGGTTTCGATCAATATTTTAGAGGATAACGCAAGTTAGGTCTGGGATAGGTCTGGGATTTGACCTCGTCAGACTCATACTTTCGCACCCTTCACATACTCGTTGAACAGATCCTGGGTTATTTTCTGGTTTGGATCACATAGTAATGTGGTACCACACTGAAACAGTCGATTAAACCAGGTTTCGATCAATATTTTTGAGGATAAAGCATGTTAGGTCTAGGTTAGGCCTGGGATTTTCACTCATCAGACTCATACTTTCGCATTCTTCACATACTTGTTGAACGGATCCTGGGCTATTTCTGGATTGGATCACGTACTAAAGTGGTACCACACTGAAACATTCAATGAAACCTGGTCTGGATAAATATTTTAGAGGATAACGCATGTTAGGTCAAGGTTAGGTCTATGATTTGTCCTCATCAGGCTCAGAGTTTCGCGTTTTTCACATACTTGTTGAACAGAACCTGGGTTGCTTCTGGTTTGGATCACGTAGTAATGTGGTACCACACTGAAACATTCAATTAAACCTGGTTTGGTTCAATATTTTTGAGGATAACGCATGTTAGGTCTGGGACAGGTCTTGGATTTGCCCTCATCAGGCTTATACTTTCCCAGTTTTAACATGCATGTTGACCTGATCGAGGGTTTTTTCTGCTTTGGATCAGGTAGTAAAGTGGTACCACAATAAAACAGTCAATTAAACCTGGTTTCGATCAATATTTTAGAGGATATCGCAAGTTAGGTCTGGGATAGGTCTGGGATTTGTCCTCATCAGACTCATACTTTCGCACACTTGACATAATCGTTGATCAGATCCTGGGTTTTTTTCTGGTTTGGATCACGTAGTAATGTGGTACCACACTGCAACAGTCGATTAAACCTGGTTTCGATCAATATTATTGAGGATAACGCATGTGAGGTCTAGGTTAGGCCTGGGATTTGCCCTCATAAGGCTCATACTTTCGCGTTTTTCACATACTTGTTGAACAGATCCTGGGATTTTTCTGGTTTGGGTCAGGTAGTAGTGTGGTACCACACTGAAACAGTCGATTAAACCTGGTTTCGATCAATATTTTTGAGGATAACGCATGTTAGGTCTGGGTTAGGTCTAGGATTTGCCCTCATCAGGCTCATACTTTCGCATATTTCTCATACTTCATGGCTAGATCCTGGGCTATTTCTGGATTGGATCACGTAGTAATGAAGTACAACACTGAAACAGTCAATTAAACCTGGTCTTGATAAATATTTTAGAGGATAACGTATGTTAGGTCTGGGTTAGGTCTAGGATTTGCCCTCATCAGGCTCATACTTTCGCATATTTCTCATACTTCATGGCTAGATCCTGGGCTGTTTCTGGATTGTATCACGTAGTAATGTGGTACCATGCTGAAACAGTCAATTAAACCTCGTTTCGATCAATATTTTAGAGGATAACGCAAGCTAGGTCTGGGTTAGATCTAAGATTTGCCCTCATCAGGCTCACAGTTTCGCGTTTTTCACCTACTTGTTGAACAGATCCTGTGTTTTTTCTGGTTTGGATCACGAAGTGGTGTGGTACCACACTGAAACAGTCCATTAAACCTGGTTTCGCTCAATATTTTAGAGGATAACGCATGTTAGGTCTAGGTTAGGTCTGGGATTTGCTGTCATCAGGCTCATTCTTTAGCATATTTCTCATACTTGATGGCTAGATCCTGGGCTTTTTCTAGATTGCATCACGTAGTAATGTAGTACCACACTGAAACAGTCAATGAAACCAGGTTTCCATCAATATTTTAGAGGACAACGCAAGCTAGGTCTAGGTAAGGCCTGAGATTTTCACTGATTAGACTCATACTTTCGCATTCTTCACATACTTGTTGAACAGATCCAGGGTTTTTTCTGGTTTGGATCACGTAGTAATATGGTACCACACTAAAACAGTCAATTAAACCTGGTTTTGATCAATATTTTAGAGGATAACGCATGTTAGGTCTGGGATAGGTCTGGGATTAGCCCTCATCAGACTCATACTTTCGCACACTTCACATGCTCGTTGACAAGGTCCTGGGTTTTTTTCTGGTTTGGATCACGTAGTAATGTGGTACCACACTGAAACAGTCGATTAAACCTGGTTTCGATCAATATTTTTGAGGATAACGCATGTTAGGTCTGGGATAGGTCTGGGATTTGCCCTCATCAGGCTCATACTTTCCCAGTTTTAACATGCATGTTGACCTGATCGAGGGTTTCTTCTGCTTTGGATCACATAGTAAAGTGGTACCACAATAAAACAGTCAATTAAACCTGGTTTCGATCAATATTTTAGAGGACATCGCAAGTTAGGTCTGGGATAGGTCTGGGATTTGCCCTCATCAGACTCATACTTTCGCACACTTGACATGCTCGTTGATCAGATCCTGGGTTTTTTTCTGGTTTGGATCACGTAGTAATGTGGTACCACACTGAAACAGTCGATTAAACCTGGTTTCGATCAATATTTTAGAGGATAACGCAAGTTAGGTTTGGGATAGGTCTGGGATTTGACCTCATCAGACTCATACTTTCGCATTCTTCACATACTTGTTGAACGGATCCTGGGTTTTTTCTGGTTTAGATCACGTAGTAACGTGGGACCACACTGAAACAGTCAATTAAACCTGGTTTCGATCAATATTTTAGGGAATAATTCATGTTAGGTCTAGATTAGTTCTGGGATTTGCTCTCATCAGGCTCATACTTTCGCATATTTCTCATACTTGATGGCTAGATCCTGAGCTTTTTCTGGATTGGATCACTTAGCAATGTAGAACCGCACTGAAACAGTAAATTAACTCTGGTTTCAATCACTATTTTAGAGGATAACGCATGTTAGGTATGGGATAGGTCTGGGATTTTCACTCATCAGACTCATACTTTCGCATTCTTCTCATACTTGTTGAACGGATCCTGTGTTCTTTCTGGTTTGGATCACGTAGTAATGTGGTACCACACTGAAACATTCAATTAAACCTGGTCTTGATAAATATTTTAGAGGATAACGCATGTTAGGTCTGGGATAGGTCAAGAATTTGCCCTCATCAGGCTCATACTATCGCATATTTTTCATACTTGATGGCTAGATCCTGGGCTTTTTCTAGATTGGATCACGTAGTAATGTAGTACCACACTGATACAGTCGATTAACCCTGGTTTCGATCAATATTTTAGAGGATAATGATTGTTAGGTCTAGGTTAGGCCTGGGATATGCCCTCGTCAGGGTCATACTTTCGCAGTTTTAACATACATGTTGACCTGATCGAGGGTTTTTTCTGCTTTGGATCACGTAGTAAAGTGGTACCACACTGAAACAGTCCATTAAACCTGGTTTCGATCAATATTTTAGGGGATAACGCAATTTAGGTCTGGGATAGGTCTGGGATTCGCCCTCATCAGGCTCATACTTTCGCGTTTTTCACATACTTCTTGAACAGATCCTGGGTTTTTTCTGGTTTGGAACACATAGTAATGTGGTACCACACTGAAACAGTCCATTAAACCTGGTTTCGATCAATATTTTAGAGGATAATGCATGTTAGGTCTAGGTTAGGCCTGGGATTTGCCCTCATCAGGGTCATGCTTTCGCGTTTTTCACATACTTGTTGAACAGATACCGGGTTTTTTTCTGGTTTGGATCACGTAGTAATGTGGTACCACACTGAAACAGTCGATTAAACCTGGTTTCGATCAATATTTTTGAGGATAACGCATGTTAGGTCTAGGTTAGGCCTGGGATTTGCCCTCGTCAGGATCATACTTTCGCATTTTTCACATACTTGTTGTACAGATACTGGGTTTTTTTCTGGTTTGGATCACGTAGTAATGTGGTACCACACTGAAACAGTCGATTAAACCTGGTTTCGATCAATATTTTTGAGGATAACGCATGTTAGGTCTAGGTTAGGCCTGGGATTTTCACTCATCAGACTCATACTTTCGCATTTTTCACATACTTGTTGAACAGATCCTGGGTTTTTTCAGGTTTGGATCACGCAGTAGTGTGGTACCATACTGAAACATTCAATTAAACCTGGTCTTGATAAATATTTTAGAGGATAACGCATGTTACGTCAGGGTAAGGTCTAGGATTTGCCCTCGTCAGGATCATACTTTCGCGTTTTTCACATACTTGTTGAACAGATCCTGGGTTTTTTCTGGTTTGGATCACGTAGTAGTGTGGTACCACACTGAAACAATCCATTAAACCTGGTTTGGATCAATATTATAGAGGATAACGCATGTTAGGTCTAGGTTAGGTCTGGGATTTTCACTCATCGGACTCATACTTTCGCATTCTTCACATACTTGTTGAGCGGATCGCGGGTTTTTTCTGGTTTGGTTCACGTAGTAATGTGGTACCACACTGAGACAGTCCATTAAACCTGGTTTCGCTCAATATTTTAGAGGATAACGCATGTTAGGTCTAGGTTAGGTCTGGGATTTTCACTCATCAGACTCATACTTTCGCATTCTTCACATACTTCTTGAGCGGATCCTGGGTTTTTTCTGGTTTGGATCACGAAGTAGTGTGGTACCACACTGAAACAGTCCATTAAACCTGGTTTCGCTCAATATTTTAGAGGATAACGCATGTTAGGTCTAGGTTAGGCCTGGGATTTTCACTCATCAGACTCATACTTTCGCATTCTTCACATACTTGTTGAACAGATCCTGGGCTTTTTCTGGATTGCATCACGTAGTAATGAAGTACAACACTGAAACAGTCAATTAAACCTGGTTTCCATCAATATCTTAGAGGACAACGCAAGTTAGGTCTGGGATAGGTCTGGGATTTGCCCTCATCAGGCTCATACTTTCGCGTTTTTCACATACTTGTTGAACAGATCCTGGGTTTTTTCTGGATTGGATCACGTAGTAGTGTGGTACCACACTGAAACAATCCATTAAACCTGGTTTGGATCAATATTATAGAGGATAACGCATGTTAGGTCTAGGTTAGGTCTGGGATTTTCACTCATCGGACTCATACTTTCGCATTCTTCACATACTTGTTGAGCGGATCGCGGGTTTTTTCTGGTTTGGTTCACGTAGTAATGTGGTACCACACTGAGACAGTCCATTAAACCTGGTTTCGATCAATATTTTAGAGAATAATTCATGTTAGGTCTAGATTAGTTCTGGGATTTGCTCTCATCAGGCTCATACTTTCGCATATTTCTCATACTTGATGGCTAGATCCTGAGCTTTTTCTGGATTGGATCACTTAGCAATGTAGAACCGCACTGAAACAGTAAATTAACTCTGGTTTCAATCACTATTTTAGAGGATAACGCATGTTAGGTATGGGATAGGTCTGGGATTTTCACTCATCAGACTCATACTTTCGCATTCTTCTCATACTTGTTGAACGGATCCTGTGTTCTTTCTGGTTTGGATCACGTAGTAATGTGGTACCACACTGAAACATTCAATTAAACCTGGTCTTGATAAATATTTTAGAGGATAACGCATGTTAGGTCTGGGATAGGTCAAGAATTTGCCCTCATCAGGCTCATACTATCGCATATTTTTCATACTTGATGGCTAGATCCTGGGCTTTTTCTAGATTGGATCACGTAGTAATGTAGTACCACACTGATACAGTCGATTAACCCTGGTTTCGATCAATATTTTAGAGGATAATGATTGTTAGGTCTAGGCTAGGCCTGGGATATGCCCTCGTCAGGGTCATACTTTCGCAGTTTTAACATACATGTTGACCTGATCGAGGGTTTTTTCTGCTTTGGATCACGTAGTAAAGTGGTACCACACTGAAACAGTCCATTAAACCTGGTTTCGATCAATATTTTAGGGGATAACGCAATTTAGGTCTGGGATAGGTCTGGGATTCGCCCTCATCAGGCTCATACTTTCGCGTTTTTCACATACTTCTTGAACAGATCCTGGGTTTTTTCTGGTTTGGAACACATAGTAATGTGGTACCACACTGAAACAGTCCATTAAACCTGGTTTCGATCAATATTTTAGAGGATAATGCATGTTAGGTCTAGGTTAGGCCTGGGATTTGCCCTCATCAGGGTCATGCTTTCGCGTTTTTCACATACTTGTTGAACAGATACCGGGTTTTTTTCTGGTTTGGATCACGTAGTAATGTGGTACCACACTGAGACAGTCCATTAAACCTGGTTTCGCTCAATATTTTAGAGGATAACGCATGTTAGGTCTAGGTTAGGTCTGGGATTTTCACTCATCAGACTCATACTTTCGCATTCTTCACATACTTCTTGAGCGGATCCTGGGTTTTTTCTGGTTTGGTTCACGTAGTAATGTGGTACCACACTGACACAGTCGATTAAACCTGGTTTCGAACAATATTTTAGAGGATAACGCAAGTTAGGTCTGGGATAGGTCTGGGATTTGACCTCATCAGACTCATACTTTCGCACACTTCACATACTCGTTGAACAGATCCTGGGTTATTTTCTGGTTTCGATCACATAGTAATGTGGTACCACACTGAAACAGTCGATTAAACCAGGTTTCGATCAATATTTTAGAGGATAACGCATGTTAGGTCTAGGTTAGGTCTGGGATTTTCACTCATCAGACTCATACTTTCGCATTCTTCACATACTTGTTGAACGGATCCTGGGTTTTTTCTGGTTTGGATCACGTAGTAATGTGGGACCACACTGAAACAATCAATAAAACCTGGTTTCCATCAATATTTTAGAGGACAACGCAAGTTAGGTCTGGGATAGGTCTGGGATTTGCCCTCATCAGGCTCATACTTTCGCGTTTTTCACATACTTGTTGAACAGATCCTGGGTTTTTTCTGGTTTGGATCCCGTAGTAGTGTGCTACCACACTGAAACAGTCCATTAAACCTGGTTTCGCTCGATATTTTGGAGGATAACGCATGTTAGGTCAAGGTTAGGTCTAAGATTTGCCCTCATCAGGCTCGCAGTTTCGCGTTTTTCACATACTTGTTGAACAGATCCTGGGTTTTTTCTGGTTTGGATCACGAAGTAGTGTGGTACCACACTGAAACAATACATTAAATCTGGTTTCGCTCAATATCTTAGAGGATAACGCATGTTAGGTCTAGGTTAGGCCTGGGATTTGCCCTCATCAGACTCATACTTTCGCACACTTCACATACTCGTTGAACAGATCCTGGGTTTTTTTCTGGTTTGGATCACGTAGTAATGTGGTACCACACTGAAACAGTCCATTAAACCTGGTTTCGATGAATATTTTAGAGGATAACGCATGTTAGGTCTGGGATAGGTCTAGAATTTGCCCTCATCAGGCTCATACTTTCGCATATTTTTCATACTTGATTGCTAGATCCTGGGCTTTTTCTAGATTGGATCACGTAGTAATGTAGTACCACACTGATACAGTCGATTAACCCTGGTTTCGATCAATATTTTAGAGGATAACGCATGTTAGCTCTATGTTAGGCCTGGGATATGCCTTCGTCAGGGTCATACTTTCGCAGTTTTAACATACATGGTGACCTCATCCAGGGTTTTTTCTGCTTTGGATCACGTAGTAAAGTGGAGCCTCACTAAAACTGTCAATTAAACCTGGTTTCTATCAATATTTTAGACGATAACGCATGTTAGGTCTAGGTTAGGCCTGGGATTTGCCCTCATCAGGCCCATACTGTCGCGTTTTTCACATTCGAGTTGAACAGATCCTGGGTTTTTTCTGGCTTGGATCACCTAGTAATGTGGTAACACACTGAGACAGTCCATTAAACCTGGTTTCGATCAATATTTTGGAGAATAATTCATGTTAGGTCTTCGTTATTTCTGGGATTTGCTCTCATCAGGCTCGTACTTTCGCATATTTCTCATACTTGATGGGCTGATTCTGGGCTTTTTCTGGTTTGGATCACGTAGTAATGTGGTACCACACCGAAACAGACCATTAAACCTGGTTTCGATCAATATTTTAGAAGATAACGCATGTTAGGTCTAGGTTAGGCCTGTGATATGCCCTCATCAGACACATACTTTCGCATTCTTCACGTACTTGTTGAACAGCTCCTGGGTTTTTTTCTGGTTTGGATCACGTAGTAGTGTGGTACCGCACTGAAACAGTCAATTAAACCAGGTTTCGATCAATATTTTAGAGGATAACGCAAGTTAGGTCTGGGACAGGTCTGGGATTTGTCCTCATCAGACTCATACTTTCGCACACTTCACATACTCGTTGACAAGATCCTGGGTTGTTTTCTGGTTTGGATCACGTAGTAATGTGGTACCACACTGAAACAGTCGATTAAACCTGGTTTCGATCAATATTTTAGAGGATAACGCAAGTTAGGTCTGGGATAAGTCTGGGATTCGCCCTCGTCAGGCTCATACTTTCGCATATTTTTCATACTTCATGGCTAGATCCTGGGCTTTTTCTGGTTTGGATCACGTAGTAATGTGGTACCACACGGAAACAGTCCATTAGACCTGGTTTCGATCGATATTTTAGAAGATAACGCATGTTAGGTCTAGGATAGGCCTGGGATTTGCCCTCATCAGACACATACTTTCGCATTCTTTACGTACTTGTTGAACAGCTCCTGGGTTTTTTTCTGGTTTGGACCACGTAGTAATGTGGTACCACACTGAAACAGTTGATTAAACCTGGTTTCGATCAATATTTTAGAGGATAACGCAATTTAGGTCTGGGATAGGTCTGGGATTCGCCCCCATCAGGCTCATACTTTCGCGTTTTTCACATACTTCTTGAACAGATCCTGAGTTTTTTCTGGTCTGGAACACATAGTAATGTGGTACCACACTGAAACAGTCCATTAAACCAGGTTTCGATCAATATTTTAGAGGATAATGCATGTTAGGTCTAGGTTAGGCCTGGGATTTGCCCTCATCAGGGTCATACTTTCGCGTTTTTCACATACTTGTTGGACAGATACTGGGTTTTTTTCTGGTTTGGATCACGTAGTAATGTGGTACCACACTGAAACAGTCGATTAAACCTGGTTTCGATCAATATTTTTGAGGATAACGCATGTTAGGTCTAGGTTAGGCCTGGGATTTTCACTCATCAGACTCATACTATCGCATTTTTCACATACTTGTTGAACAGATCCTGGGTTTTTTCTGGTTTGGAACACGCAGTAGTGTGGTACCACACTGAAACATTCAATTAAACCTGGTCTTGATAAATATTTTAGAGGATAACGCATGTTAGGTCTGGGTAAGGTCTAGGATTTGCCCTCTTCAGGTTCATACTTTCGCATATTTCTAATACTTAATGGCTAGATCCTGGGCTCTTTCTGGATTGGATCGCGTAGTAATGTGGTACCACACTGAAACAGTCGATTAAACCTGGTTTCGATCAATATTTTTGAGGATAACGCATGTTAGGTCTAGGTTAGGCCTGGGATTTGCCCTCATCAGGGTCATACTTTCGCGTTTTTCACATACTTGTTGAACAGATACTGGGTTTTTTTCTGGTTTGGATCACGTAGTAGTGTGGTACCGCACTGAAACAGTCAAGTAAACCAGGTTTCGATCAATATTTTACAGGATAACGCAAGTTAGGACTTGGACAGGTCTGGGATTTGCCCTCATCAGACTCATACTTTCGCACTCTTCACATACTCGTTGACAATATCCTGGGTTTTTGTCTGGTTTGGATCACGTAGTAATGTGGTACCACACTGAAACAGTCGATTAAACCAGGTTTCGATCAATATTTTAGAGGATAACGCAAGTTAGGTCTGGGACAGGTCTGGGATTTGCCCTCATCAGACTCATACTTTCGCACTCTTCACATACTCGTTGACAATATCCTGAGTTTTTTCTGGTCTGGAACACATAGTAATGTGGTACCACACTGAAACAGTCCATTAAACCAGGTTTCGATCAATATTTTAGAGGATAACGCATGTTATGTCTAGGTTAGGCCTGGGATTTGCCCTCATCAGGGTCATACTTTCGCGTTTTTCACATACTTGTTTGACAGATACTGGGTTTTTTTCTGGTTTGGATCACGTAGTAATGTGGTACCACACTGAAACAGTCCATTAAACCTGGTTTCGATCAATATCTTTCAGGATAACGCATGTTAGGTCTAGGTTAGGCCTGGGATTTGTCCTCATCAGGGTCATACTTTCGCGTTTTTCACATACTTGTTGAACAGATACTGGGTTTTTTTCTGGTTTGGATCACGTAGTAGTGTGGTACCGCACTGAAACAGTCAATTAAACCAGGTTTCGATCAATATTTTAGAGGATAACGCATGTTACGTCAGGGTAAGGTCTAGTATTTGCCCTCATCTGGCTCATACTTTCGCATATTTCTAATACTTCATGGCTAGATCCTGGGCTCTTTCTGGATTGGATCACGTAGTAATGTGGTACCACACTGAAACAGTCCATTAAACCTGGTTTCGATCAATATTTTAGAGGATAACGCAAGTTAGGTCTGGGATAGGTCTGGGATTCGCCCTCATCAGGCTCATACTTTCGCGTTTTTCACATACTTCTTGAACAGATACTGGGTTTTTTTCTGGTTTGGATCACGTAGTAATGTGGTACCACACTGAAACAGTCGATTAAACCTGGTTTCGATAAATATTTTTGAGGATAACGCATGTTAGGTCTAGGTTAGGCCTGGGATTTTCACTCATCAGACTCATACTTTCGCATTCTTCACATACTTGTTGAACAGATCCTGGGTTTTTTCTAGTTTGGATCACGTAGTAATGTGGTACCACACTGAAACAGTCCATTAAACCTGGTTTCGATCAATATTTTTGAGGATAACGCATGTTAGGTCTGGGTTAGGTCTAGGATTTGCCCTCGTCAGGATCATACTTTCGCATTTTTCACATACTTGTTGAACAGATCCTGGGTTTTTTCTGGTTTGGATCACGCAGTAGTGTGATACCACAGTGAAACATTCAATTAAACCTGGTCTTGATAAATATTTTAGAGGATAACGCATGTTACGTCAGGGTAAGGTCTAGGATTTGCCCTCATCAGGCTCATACTTCCGCATATTTCTAATACTTCATGGCTAGCTCCTGGGCTATTTCTGGATTGCATCACGTAGTAATGTAGTACCTCACTGAAACAGTCAATTAAACCTGGTTTCCATCACTATTTTAGAGGACAACTCAAGTTAGGTCTGGGATAGGTCTGGGATTTGCCCTCGTCAGGATCATACTTTCGCATTTTTCACATACTTGTTGAACAGATCCTGGGTTTTTTTCTGGTTTGGATCACGCAGTAGTGTGGTACCACACTGAAACATTCAACTAAACCTGGTCTTGATAAATATTTTAGAGGATAACGCATGTTACGTCAGGGTAAGGTCTAGTATTTGCCCTCATCTGGCTCATACTTTCGCATATTTCTAATACTTCATGGCTAGATCCTGGGCTCTTTCTGGATTGGATCACGTAGTAATGTGGTACCACACTGAAACAGTCCATTAAACCTGGTTTCGATCAATATTTTTGAGGATAACACATGTTAGGTCTAGGTTAGGTCTGGGATTTGCTCACATCAGGCTCATTCTTTCGCATATTTCACATGCTTGATGGCTAGATCCTGGGCTTTTTCTGGATTGGATCACGTAGTAATGTAGAACCACACTGAAACAGTCAATTAACCCTGGTTTCGATCACTATCTTAGAGGATAACGCATGTTAGGTCTGGGATAGTTCTGGGATTTGCCCTCATCAGACTCATAGTTTCGCACACTTCACATACTCGTTGAACAGATCCCGGGTTTTTTTCTGGTTTGGATCAGGTAGTAATGCGGTACCACACTGACACAGTCGATTAAACCTGGTTTCGATCAATATTATTGAGGCTAACGCATGTTAGGTCTAGGTTAGTCCTGGGATTTTCACTCATCAGACTCATACTTTCGCATTCTTCACATACTTGTTGAACGGATCCTGTGTTATTACTGGTTTGGTTCACGTAGTAACGTGGTACCACACTGAAGCATTCAATTAAACCTGGTCTTGGTAAATATTTTAGAGGATAACGCATGTTAGGTCTGGGTAAGGTCTAGGATTTGCCCTCTTCAGGGTCATACTTTCGCATATTTCTAATACTTAATGGCTAGATCCTGGGCTCTTTCTGGATTGGATCGCGTAGTAATGAGGTACCACACTGAAACAGTCCATTAAACCTGGTTTCGATCAATATTATTGAGGATAACACATGTTAGGTCTAGGTTAGGTCTGGGATTTGCTCTCATCAGGCTCATTCTTTCGCATATTTCTCATACTTGATGGCTAGATCCTGGGCTTTTTCTGGATTGGATCACGTAGTAATGTAGAACCACACTGAAACAGTCAATTAACCCTGGTTTCGATCACTATCTTAGAGGATAAGGCATGTTAGGTCTGGGATAGTACTGGGATTTGCCCTCATCAGACTCATAGTTTCGCACACTTCACATACTCGTTGAACAGATCCCGGGTTTTTTTCTGGTTTGGATCACGTAGTAATGCGGTACCACACTGACACAGTCGATTAAACCTGGTTTCGATCAATATTATTGAGGATAACGCATGTTAGGTCTAGGATAGTCCTGGGATTTTCACTCATCAGACCCATACTTTCGCATTCTTCACATACTTGTTGAACGGATCCTGTGTTTTTACTGGTTTGGTTCACGTAGTAATGTGGTACCACACTGAAACATTCAATTAAACCTGGTCTTGGTAAATATTTTAGAGGATAACGCATGTTAGGTCTGGGTAAGGTCTAGGATTTGCCCTCTTCAGGCTCATACTTTCGCATATTTCTCATACTTGATGGCTAGATCCTGGGCTTTTTCTGGATTGGATCACGTAGTCATGTGGAACCACACTGAAACAGTCAATTAACTCTGGTTTCGATCACTATTTTAGAAGATAACGCATATTAGGTCTGGGATAGGTCTGGGATTTTCACTCATCAGACTCATACTTTCGCATTCTTCACATACTTGTTGAACGGATCCTGCGTTTCTTCCGGTTTGGTTCGCGTAATAATGTGGTACCACACTGAAACATTCAATTAAACCTGGTCTTAATAAACATTTTGGAGGATAACGTATGTTAGGTCTGGGTTAGGTCTAGGATTTGCCCTCATCAGGCTCATACTTTCGCATACTTCTCATACTTCATGGATAGATCGTGGGCTATTTCTGGATTGGATCACGTAGTAATGTGGTAGCACACCGAAACAGTCCATTAAACCTGGTTTCGATCAATATTTTTGAGGATAACACATGATAGGTCTAGGTTAGGTCTGGGATTTGCTCTCATCAGGCTCATTCTTTCGCATATTTCTCATACTTGATGGCTAGATCCTGGGCTTTTTCTGGATTGGATCACGTAGTAATGTAGAACCACACTGAAACAGTCAATTAACCCTGGTTTCGATCACTATCTTAGAGGATAAGGCATGTTAGGTCTGGGATAGTACTGGGATTTGCCCTCATCAGACTCATAGTTTCGCACACTTCACATACTCGTTGAACAGATCCCGGGTTTTTTTCTGGTTTGGATCACGCAGTAATGTGGTACCACACTGAAACAGTCAATTAAACCTGGTTTCGATCAATATTTTAGAGGATAACGGAAGTTAGGTCTGGGATAGCTCTGGGATTTGCTCTCATCAGGCTCATACTTTCGCGTTTTTCACATACTTGTTGAACAGATCCTGGGTTTTTTCTGGTTTGGATCACGTAGTAATGAAGTGCAACACTGAAACAGTCCACTAAACCTGGTTTCGATCAATATTTTTGAGGATAACGCATGTTAGGTCTGGGTTAGGTCTAGGATTTGCCCTCGTCAGGATCATACTTTCGCATTTTTCACATACTTGTTGAACAGAACCTGGGTTTTTTCTGGTTTGGATCACGCAGTAGTGTGATACCACACTGAAACATTGAATTAAACCTGGTCTTGATAAATATTTTAGAGGATATCGTATGTTAGGTCTGGGTTAGGTCTAGGATTTGCCCTCATCAGGCTCATACTTTCGCGTTTTTCACATACTTGTTGAACAGATCCTGGGTTTTTTCTGGTTTCGATCACGTAGTAATGTGGTACCACACTGAAACAGTCCATTAAACCTGGTTTCGATCAATATTTTAGAGAATAATTCATGTTAGGTCTGGGATAGGTCTGGGATTTGCCCTCATCAGGCTCATTCTTTCGCATATTTCTCATACTTGATGGCTAGATCCTGGTCTTTTTCTGGATTGCATCACGTAGTAATGTGGTACCACACTGAAACAGTTCATTAAACCTGGTTCCGATCAATATTTTAGAGGACAACCCAAGTTAGGTCTGGGATAGGTCTGGGATTTGCCCTCATCAGGATCATACTTTCGCATTTTTCACATACTTGTTGAACAGATCCTGGGTTTTTTCTGGTATGGATCACGTAGTAATGTGGTAGCACACTGAAACATTCAATTAAACCTGGTCTTGATAAATATTTTTGAGGCTAACGCATGTTAGGTCTGGGTTAGGTCTAGGATTTGCCCTCATCAGGCTCATACTTTCGCATATTTCTCATACTTCATGGATAGATCGTGGGCTATTTCTGGATTGGATCACGTAGTAATGTGGTAGCACACCGAAACAGTCAATTAAACCTGGTTTCAATCAATATTTTAGAGGATAACGCAAGTTATGTCTGGTATAGGTCTGGGATTTGCTCTCATCAGGCTCATTCTTTCGCATATTTCTCATACTTGATAGCTAGATCCAGGGCTTTGTCTGGATTGCATCACGTAGTAATGAAGTACGACACTGAAACAGTCAATTAAACCTGGTTTCCATCAATATTTTAGAGGACAACGCATGTTAGGTATAGGTTAGGCCTGGGATTTTCACTGATCAGACTCATACTTTCGCATTCTTCACATACTTGTTGAACGGATCCTGGGTTTTTTCCGGTTTGGTTCACGTAGTAATGTGGTACCACACTGAAACAGTCGATTAAACCTGGTTTCGATCAATACTTTAGAGGATAACGCAAGTTATGTCTGGGATAGGACTGGGATTTGCCCCCATCAGACACATACTTTCGCACACTTCACATACTCGTTGAACAGATCCTGGGTTATTTTCTGGCTTGGATCAAATAATAATGTGACCACACTGAAACAGTCCATTAAACCTGGTTTCGATCAATATTTTAGAGGATAACGCATGTTAGGTCTAGGTTAGGCCTGGGATTTTCACTGATCAGACTCATACTTTCGCATTCTTCACATACTTGTTGAACGGATCCTGGGTTTTTTCCGGTTTGGTTCACGTAGTAATGTGGTACCACACTGAAACATTCAATTAAACCTGGTCTTGATAAACATTTTAGAGGATAACGATTGTTAGGTCTGGGTTACGTCTAGGATTTGCCCTCATCAGGCTCATACTTTCGCATATTTCTCATACTTCATGGCTAGATCCTGGGCTATTTCTGGATTGTATCACGTAGTAATGTGGTACCACGCTGAAACAGACAATTAAACCTGGTTTCGATCAATATTTTTGAGGATAACGCAAGTTAGGTCTGAGATAGGTCTGGGATTCGCCCTTATCAGGCTCATTCTGGTTTCGATCAATATTTTAGAGGACAACGCAAGTTAGGTCTGGGATAGGTCTGGGATTTGCCCTCATCAGGGTTATACTTTCGCATATTTCTCATACTTGATGGCTAGATCCTGGTCTTTTTCTGGATTGCATCACGTAGTAATGTGGTACCACACTGATGCCGTCCATTAAACCTGGTTTCGATCAATGTTTTAGAGGATAACGCATGTTAGGTCTGGGTTAGGCCTGGGATGTTCACTCATCAGACTCATACTATCGCATTCTTCACATACTTGTTGGACGGCTCCTGTGTTTTTTCTGGTTTGGTTCACGTAGTAATGTGGTACCACACTGAAACATTCAATTAAACCTGGTCTTGATAAATATTTTAGAGGATAACGCATGTTAGGTTTGGGTTAGGTCTAGGATTTGCCCTCATCAGGCTCATACTTTCGCATATTTCTCACACTTCCTGGCTAGATCCTGGGCTGTTTCTGGATTGTATCACGTAGTAATGTGGGACCACACTGAAACAATCAATTAAGCCTGGTCTTGATAAATATTTTAGAGGATAATGCATGTTAGGTCTGGGATAGGTCTAGGATTTGCCCTCATCAGACTCATACTTTCGCGTTTTTCACATACTTGTTGAACAGAGCCTGGGTTTTTTCAGGTTTGGGTCACGTAGTAGTGTGGTACCACACTGAAACAGTCGATTAAACCTGGTTTCGATCAATATTTTTGAGGATAACACATGTTAGGTCTAGGTTAGGTCTGGGATTTGCCCTCATCAGACCCATACTTTCGCATATTTCTCATACTTCATGGCTAGATCCTGGGCTATTTCTGGATTCCATCACGTAGTAATGTAGTACCACACTGAAACAGTCAATTAAACCTGGTTTCCATCAATGTTTTAGCGGATAACGCAAGTTATGTTTAGGATAGGTCTGGGATATGCCCACATCAGGCTCATACTTTCGCGTTTTTCACATACTTGTTGAACAGATCCTGGGTTTTTTCTGATTCGGATTTCGCAGTAATGTGGTACCACACTGAAACAGTCCATTAAACCTGGTTTCGATCAATATCTTTGAGGATAACGCATGTTAGCTCTGGGTTAGGTCTAGGATTTGCCCTCATCAGGCTCATACTTTCGCATATTTCTCATACTTCATGGCTAGATCCTGGGCTATTTCTGGATTGCATCACGTAGTAATGTAGTACCACTCTGAAACAGTCAATTAAACCTGGTTTCCATCAATATTTTAGAGGATAACGCATGTTATGTCTAGGTTAGGCCTGGGATTTGCCCTCACCAGGCTCATACTTTCGCATATTTCTAATACTTCATGGCTAGATCCTAGGCTCTTTCTGGATTGGATCACGTATTAATGTTGTACCACACTGAAACAGTCCATTAAACCTGGTTTCGATCAATATTTTTGGGGATAACACATGTTAGGTCTAGGTTAGGTCTGTGATTTGCTCTCATCAGGCTCATTCTTTCGCATATTTCTCATACTTGATAGCTAGATCCTGAGCTTTTTCTGGATTGGATCACTTAGTAATGTAGAACCACACTGAAACTGTTAATTAACTCTGGTTTCGATCACTATTTTAGAGGATAACGCATGTTAGGTCTGGGATAGGTCTGGGATTTTCACTCATCAGACTCATACTTTCGCATTCTTCTCATACTTGTTGAACGGATCCTGTGTTCTTTCTGGTTTGGATCACGTAGTAATGTGGTACCACACTGAAACATTCAATTAAACCTGGTCTTGATAAATATTTTAGAGGATAACGCATGTTACGTCAGGGTAAGGTCTAGGATTTGCCCTCATCAGGCTCATACTTTCGCATTTTTCACATACTTGTTGAACAGAACCTGGGTTTTTTCTGGTTTGGATCACGCAGTAGTGTGATACCACACTGAAACATTCAATTAAACCTGGTCTTGATAAATATTTTAGAGGATAACGCATGTTACGTCAGGGAAAGGTCTAGGATTTGCCCTCATCAGGCTCATACTTTCGCATATTTCTAATACTTCATGGCTAGATCCTGGGCTCTTTCTGGATTGGATCACGCAGTAGTGTGATACCACACTGAAACATTCAATTAAACCTGGTCTTGATAAATATTTTAGAGGATAACGCATGTTACGTCAGGGTAAGGTCTAGGATTTGCCCTCATCAGGCTCATACTTTCGCATATTTCTAATACTTCATGGCTAGATCCTGGGCTCTTTCTGGTTTGGATCACGTAGTAATGTGGCACCACACTGAAACATTCAATTAAACCTGGTCTTGAAAAATATTTTAGAGGATAACGCATGCTAGGTCTAGGTTAGGCCTGGGATTTGCCCTCATCAGACTCATACTTTCGCACACTTCACATACTCGTTGACAAGATCCTGGGTTTTTTTCTGGTTTGGATCACGTAGTAATGTGGTACCACACTGAAACAGTCGATTAAACCTGGTTTCGATCAATATGTTTGAGGATAACGCATGTTAGGTCTAGGTTAGGCCGGGGTTTTTCACTCATCACACTCATACTTTCGCATTCTTCACATACTTGTTGAACGGATCCTGGGTTTTTACTGGTTTGGATCACGTAGTAATGAAGTGCAACACTGAAACAGTCCACTAAACCTGGTTTCGATCAATATTTTTGAGGATAACGCATGTTAGGTCTGGGTAAGGTCTAGGATTTGCCCTCGTCAGGATCATACTTTCGCATTTTTCACATACTTGTTGAACAGAACCTGGGTTTTTTCTGGTTTGGATCACGCAGTAGTGTGATACCACACTGAAACATTGAATTAAACCTGGTCTTGATAAATATTTTAGAGGATAACGCATGTTACGTCAGGGTAAGGTCAAGGATTTGCACTAATCAGGCTCATACTTTCGCATACTTCACATACTTGTTGAACAGATCAAGGGTTTTTTCTGGTTTGGATCATGCAGTAATGTGGTACCACACTGAAACAGACCACTCAACCAGGTTTCGATCAATATTTTTGAGGATAACACATGATAGGTCTAGGTTAGGTCTGGGATTTGCTCTCATCAGGCTCATTCTTTCGCATATTTCTCATACTTGATGGCTAGATCCTGGGCTTTTTCTGGATTGGATCACGTAGTCATGTGGAACCACACTGAAACAGTCAATTAACTCTGGTTTCGATCACTATTTTAGAAGATAACGCATGTTAGGTCTGGGATAGGTCTGGGATTTTCACTCATCAGACTCATACTTTCGCATTCTTCACATACTTGTTGAACGGATCCTGCGTTTCTTCCGGTTTGGTTCGCGTAACAATGTGGTACCACACTGAAACATTCAATTAAACCTGGTCTTAATAAACATTTTGGAGGATAACGTATGTTAGGTCTGGGTTACGTCTAGGATTTGCCCTCATCAGGCTCATACTTTCGCACATTTCTCATACTTCGTGGCTAGATCCTGGATTTTTTTCTGGTTTGGATCACGTAGTAATGTGGTACCACACTGAAACTGTCGATTAAACCTGGTTTCGATCAATATTTTTGAGGATAACACATGTTAGGTCTAGGTTAGGTCTGGGATTTGCCCTCATCAGACCCATACTTTCGCATATTTCTCATACTTCATGGCTAGATCCTGGGCTATTTCTGGATTCCATCACGTAGTAATGTAGTACCACACTGAAACAGTCAATTAAACCTGGTTTCCATCAATGTTTTAGCGGATAACGCAAGTTATGTTTAGGATAGGTCTGGGATATGCCCACATCAGGCTCATACTTTCGCGTTTTTCACATACTTGTTGAACAGATCCTGGGTTTTTTCTGATTCGGATTTCGCAGTAATGTGGTACCACACTGAAACAGTCCATTAAACCTGGTTTCGATCAATATCTTTGAGGATAACGCATGTTAGCCCTGGGTTAGGTCTAGGATTTGCCCTCATCAGGCTCATACTTTCGCATATTTCTCATACTTCATGGCTAGATCCTGGGCTATTTCTGGATTGCATCACGTAGTAATGTAGTACCACTCTGAAACAGTCAATTAAACCTGGTTTCCATCAATATTTTAGAGGATAACGCATGTTATGTCTATGTTAGGCCTGGGATTTGCCCTCACCAGGCTCATACTTTCGCATATTTCTCATACTTCATGGCTAGATCCTGGGCTATTTCTGGATTGCATCACGTAGTAACGTGGTACCACACTGAAACAGTCCATTAAACCAGGTTTCGATCAATATTTTAGAGAATAATTCATGTTAGGTCTAGGTTAGGTCTGTGATTTGCTCTCATCAGGCTCATTCTTTCGCATATTTCTCATACTTGATGGCTAGATCCTGAGCTTTTTCTGGATTGGATCACTTAGTAATGTAGAACCACACTGAAACTGTTAATTAACTCTGGTTTCGATCACTATTTTAGAGGATAACGCATGTTAGGTCTGGGATAGGTCTGGGATTTTCACTCATCAGACTCATACTTTCGCATTCTTCTCATACTTGTTGAACGGATCCTGTGTTCTTTCTGGTTTGGATCACGTAGTAATGTGTTACCACACTGAAACATTCAATTAAACCTGGTCTTGATAAATATTTTAGAGGATAACGCATGTTACGTCAGGGTGAGGTCTAGGATTTGCCCTCATCAGGCTCATACTTTCGCATATTTCTAATACTTCATGGCTAGATCCTGGGCTCTTTCTGGATTGGATCACGCAGTAGTGTGATACCACACTGAAACATTCAATTAAACCTGGTCTTGATAAACATTTTGGAGGATAACGTATGTTAGGTCTGGGTTACGTCTAGGATTTGCCCTCATCAGGATCATACTTTCGCGTTTTTCACATACTTGTTGAACAGATCCTGGGTTTTTTCTGGTTTCGATCACGTAGTAACGTGGTACCACACTGAAACTGTCGATTAAACCTGGTTTCGATCAATATTATTGAGGATAACGCAAGTTAGGTCTGAGATATGTCTGGGATTCGACCTCATCAGGCTCATTCTTTCGCATATTTCTCATACTTGATGGCTAGATCCTGGTCTTTTTCTGGATTGCATCACGTAGTAATGTGGTACCACACTGAAACAGTCCATTAAACCTGGTTCCGATCAATATTTTAGAGGACATCCCAAGTTAGGACTGGGATTGGTCTGGGATTTGCCCTCATCAGGATCATACTTTCGCATTTTTCACATACTTGTTGAACAGATCCTGGGTTTTTTCTGGTATGGATCACGTAGTAATGTGGTAGCACACTGAAACATTCAATTAAACCTGGTCTTGATAAATATTTTTGAGGCTAACGCATGTTAGGTCTGGGTTAGGTCTAGGATTTGCCCTCATCAGGCTCATACTTTCGCATATTTCTCATACTTCATGGATAGATCGTGGGCTATTTCTGGATTGGATCACGTAGTAATGTGGTAGCACACCGAAACAGTCAATTAAACCTGGTTTCAATCAATATTTTAGAGGATAACGCAAGTTATGTCTGGTATAGGTCTGGGATTTGCTCTCATCAGGCTCATTCTTTCGCATATTTCTCATACTTGATAGCTAGATCCAGGGCTTTGTCTGGATAGCATCACGTAGTAATGAAGTACGACACTGAAACAGTCAATTAAACCTGGTTTCCATCAATATTTTAGAGGACAACGCATGTTAGGTATAGGTTAGGCCTGAGATTTGCCCTCATCAGGGTCATACTTTCGCAGTTTTAACATACATGTTGACCTGATCGAGGGTTTTTTCTGCTTTGGATCACGTAGTAAAGTGGTACCACACTGAAACAGTCGATTAAACCTGGTTTCGATCAATATTTTAGAGGATAACGCAAGTTATGTCTGGGATAGGACTGGGATTTGCCCTCATCAGGCTCATACTTTCGCGTTTTTCACATACCTCTTGAACTGATCCCGGGTTCTTTCTGGTTTGGATCACGTAGTAATGTGGTACCACACTGAAACAGTCGATTAAACCTGGTTTCGATCAATACTTTAGAGGATAACGCAAGTTATGTCTGGGATAGGACTGGGATTTGCCCCCATCAGACACATACTTTCGCACACTTCACATACTCGTTGAACAGATCCTGGGTTATTTTCTGGCTTGGATCACATAATAATGTGGTACCACACTGAAACAGTCCATTAAACCTGGTTTCGATCAATATTTTAGAGGATAACGCATGTTAGGTCTAGGTTAGGCCTGGGATTTTCACTGATCAGACTCATACTTTCGCATTCTTCACATACTTGTTGAACGGATCCTGGGTTTTTTCCGGTTTGGTTCACGTAGTAATGTGGTACCACACTGAAACATTCAATTAAACCTGGTCTTGATAAACATTTTAGAGGATAACGATTGTTAGGTCTGGGTTACGTCTAGGATTTGCCCTCATCAGGCTCATACTTTCGCATATTTCTCATACTTCATGGCTAGATCCTGGGCTATTTCTGGATTGTATCACGTAGTAATGTGGCACCACGCTGAAACAGACAATTAAACCTGGTTTCGATCAATATTTTTGAGGATAACGCAAGTTAGGTCTGAGATAGGTCTGGGATTCGCCCTTATCAGGCTCATACTGGTTTCGATCAATATTTTAGAGGACAACGCAAGTTAGGTCTGGGATAGGTCTGGGATTTGCCCTCATCAGGGTTATACTTTCGCATATTTCTCATACTTGATGGCTAGATCCTGGTCTTTTTCTGGATTGCATCACGTAGTAATGTGGTACCACACTGATGCAGTCCATTAAACCTGGTTTCGATCACTATTTTAAAGGACAACGCAAGTTAGGTCTGGGATAGGTCTGGGATTTGCCCTCATCAGGATCATCCTTTCGCATTTTTCACATACTTGTTGAACAGATCCTGGGCTTTTTCTGGATTGGATCACGTAGTAATGAAGTACGACACTGAAACAATCAATTAAACCTGGTTTCCATCAATATTTTAGAGGACAACGCATGTTAGGTATAGGTTAGGCCTGGGATTTGCCCTCATCAGGGTCATACTTTCGCAGTTTTAACATACATGTTGACCTGATCGAGGGTTTTTTCTGCTTTGGACCACGTAGTAAAGCGGTACCAGACTGAAACAGTCCATTAAACCTGGTTTCGATCAATGTTTTAGAGGATAACGCATGTTAGGTCTGGGTTAGGCCTGGGATGTTCACTCATCAGACTCATACTATCGCATTCTTCACATACTTGTTGGACGGCTCCTGTGTTTTTTCTGGTTTGGTTCACGTAGTAATGTGGTACCACACTGAAACATTCAATTAAACCTGGTCTTGATAAATATTTTAGAGGATAACGCATGTTAGGTTTGGGTTAGGTCTAGGATTTGCCCTCATCAGGCTCATACTTTCGCATATTTCTCACACTTCCTGGCTAGATCCTGGGCTGTTTCTGGATTGTATCACGTAGTAATGTGGGACCACACTGAAACAATCAATTAAGCCTGGTCTTGATAAATATTTTAGAGGATAATGCATGTTAGGTCTGGGATAGGTCTGGGATTTGCCCTCATCAGACTCATACTTTCGCGTTTTTCACATACTTGTTGAACAGATCCTGGGTTTTTTCAGGTTTGGGTCACGTAGTAGTGTGGTACCACACTTAAACAGTCGATTAAACCTGGTTTCGATCAATATTGTTGAGGACAACGCATGTTAGGTCTAGGTTAGGCCTGGGATTTGCCCTCATCAGACTCATACTTTCGCGTTTTTCACATACTTGTTGAACAGATCCTGGGTTTTTTCTGGTTTGCGTCACGTAGTAATGTGGTACCACACTGAAACAGTCCATTAAACCTGGTTTCCATCAATATTTTAGAGGGCAACGCATGTTAGGTCTAGGTTAGGCCTGGGATTTGTCCTCATCAGGATCATACTTTCGTAGTTTTAACATACATGTTGACGTGATCGATGGTTTTTTCTGCTTTGGATCACGTAGTAACGTGGTACCACACTGAAACAGTCCATTAAACCTTGTTTGGATCAATATTTTAGAGGATAACGCATGTTAGGTCTAGGATAGCCCTGGGATTTTCACTCATCAGACTCATACATGCGCATTCTTCACATACTTGTTGAACAGATACAGTGTTTTTTCTGGTTTGGATCACATAGTAATGTGGTACCAGACTGAAACAGTCAATTAAACCTGGTTTCCATCAATACTTTAGAGGACAACGCATGTTAGGTCTAGGTTAGGCCGTGGATTTTCACTCATCAGACTCATACTTTCGCATTCTCCACATACTTGTTGAACGGATCCTGGGTTTTTACTGGATTGGATCACGTGGTAATGTGGTACCACACTGATACAATCAATTAAGCCTGGTCTTGATTAATATTTTAGAGGATAATGCATGTTAGGTCTGGGATAGGTCTGGGATTTGCCCTCATCAGGCTCATACTTTCGCATATTTCTCATACTTCATGGCTAGATCCTGGGTTATTTTCTGGTTTGGATCACATAGTAATGTGGTACCACACTGAAACAGACGATTAAACCAGGTTTCGATCAATATTTTTGAGGATATCGCATGTTAGGTCTAGGTTAGGCCGGGGATTTTCACTCATCAGACTCATACTTTCGCATTCTTCACATACTTGTTGAACGGATCCTGGGTTTTTACTGGTTTGGATCGCGTAGTAATGTGGTACCACACTGAAACATTCAATTAAACCTGGTCTTGATAAATATTTTAGAGGATAACGCATGTTAGGTCTGGGTTAGGTCTAGGATTTGCCCCCATCAGGCTCATACTTTCGCATATTTCTCATACTTCATGGCTGGATCCTGGGCTATTTCTGGATTGGATCACGTAGAAATGTGGTACCAAATTGAAACAGTCAATTAAACCTGGATTTGATCAATATTTTAGAGAATAATTCATGTTAGGTCTAGGTTAGGTCTGGGATTTGCTCTCATCTGGCTCATTCTTTCGCATATTTCTCATACTTGATGGCTAGATCCTGGGCTTTTTCTGGATTGGATCACGTATTAATGTTGTACCACACTGAAACAGTCCATTAAACCTGGTTTCGATCAATATTTTTGAGGATAACACATGTTAGGTCTAGGTTAGGTCTGGGATTTGCTCTCATCAGGCTCATTCTTTCGCGTTTTTCACATACTTGTTGAACAGATCCTGGGTTTTTTCTGGTTTGCGTCACGTAGTAATGTGGTACCACACTGAAACAGTCCATTAAACCTGGTTTGGATCAATATTTTAGAGGATAACGCATGTTAGGTTTGGGTTTGGTCTAGGATTTGCCCTCATCAGGCTCATACTTTCGCATATTTCTCATACTTCATGGCTAGATCCTGGGCTGTTGCTGGATTGTATCACGTAGTAATGTGGGGCCACACTGAAACAATCAATTAAACCTGGTTTTGATCAATATTTTAGAGAATAATTCATGTTTGGTCTAGGTTAGGTCTGGGATTTGCTCTCATCAGGCTCATTCTTTCGCATATTTCTGATACTTGATGGCTAGATCCTGGGCTTTTTCTGGATTACATCACGTAGTAATGAAGTACAACACTGAAACAGTCAATTAAACCTGGTTTCCATCAATATTTTAGAGGGCAACGCATGTTAGGTCTAGGTTAGGCCTGGGATTTGCCCTCATCAGGATCATACTTTCGCAGTTTTAACATACATGTTGACGTGATCGATGGTTTTTTCTGCTTTGGATCACGTAGTAACGTGGTACCACACTGAAACTGTCCATTAAACCTTGTTTGGATCGATATTTTAGAGGATAACGCATGTTAGGTCTAGGATAGCCCTGGGATTTTCACTCATCAGACTCATACATGCGCATTCTTCACATACTTGTTGAACAGATACAGGGTTTTTTCTGGTTTGGATCACATAGTAATGTGGTACCACACTGAAACAGTCAATTAAACCTGGTTTCCATCAATATTTTAGAGGACAACGCATGTTAGGTCTAGGTTAGGCCGAGGATTTTCACTCATCAGACTCATACTTTCGCATTCTCCACATACTTGTTGAACGGATCCTGGGTTTTTACTGGATTGGATCACGTGGTAATGTGGTACCACACTGAAACATTCAATTAAACCTGGTCTTGATAAATATTTTAGAGGATAACTCATGTTAGGTTTGGGTTAGGTCTAGGATTTGCCCTCATCAGGCTCATACTTTCGCATATTTCTCATACTTCATGGCTAGATCCTGGGCTGTTTCTGGATTGTATCACGTAGTAATGTGGGACCACACTGAAACAATCAATTAAGCCTGGTCTTGATAAATATTTTAGAGGATAATGCATGTTAGGTCTGGGATAGGTCTGGGATTTGCCCTCATCAGACTCATACTTTCGCGAACTTCACATACTCGTTGAACAGATCCTGGGTTATTTTCTGGTTTGGATCACATAGTAATGTGGTACCACACTGAAACAGACGATTAAACCAGGTTTCGAACAATATTTTTGAGGATAACGCATGTTAGGTCTAGGTTAGGCCGGGGTTTTTCACTCATCACACTCATACTTTCGCATTCCTCACATACTTGTTGAACGGATCCTGGGTTTTTACTGGTTTAGATCACGTAGTAATGAAGTGCAACACTGAAACAGTCAATTAAACCCGGTTTCCATCAATATTTTAAAGGACAACGCATGTTAGGTCTGGGATAGGACTGGGATTTGCCCTCATCAGGGTCACACATTCGCGTTTTTCACATACTTGTTGAACAGATCATGGGTTTTTTCCGGTTTGGGTCACGTAGTAGTGTGGTACCACACTGAAACAGTCGATTAAACCTGGTTTCGATCAATATTTTTGAGGACAACGCATGTTAGGTCTAGGTTAGGCCGGGGATTTTCACTCATCAGACTCATACTTTCGCATTCTTCACATACTTGTTGAACGGATCCTGGGTTTTTACTGGTTTGGATCGCGTAGTAATGTGGTACCACACTGAAACATTCAATTAAACCCGGTCTTGATAAATATTTTAGAGGATAACGCATGTTAGGTCTGGGTTAGGTCTAGGATTTGCCCCCATCAGGCTCATACTTTCGCGTTTTTCACATACTTGTTGAACAGATCCTGGGTTTTTTCTGGATTGGATCACGTAGTAGTGTGGTACCACACTGAAACAATCCATTAAACCTGGTTTGGATCAATATTATAGAGGATAACGCATGTTAGGTCTAGGTTAGGTCTGGGATTTTCACTCATCGGACTCATACTTTCGCATTCTTCACATACTTGTTGAGCGGATCGCGGGTTTTTTCTGGTTTGGTTCACGTAGTAATGTGGTACCACACTGAGACAGTCCATTAAACCTGGTTTCGATCAATATTTTAGAGAATAATTCATGTTAGGTCTAGATTAGTTCTGGGATTTGCTCTCATCAGGCTCATACTTTCGCATATTTCTCATACTTGATGGCTAGATCCTGAGCTTTTTCTGGATTGGATCACTTAGCAATGTAGAACCGCACTGAAACAGTAAATTAACTCTGGTTTCAATCACTATTTTAGAGGATAACGCATGTTAGGTATGGGATAGGTCTGGGATTTTCACTCATCAGACTCATACTTTCGCATTCTTCTCATACTTGTTGAACGGATCCTGTGTTCTTTCTGGTTTGGATCACGTAGTAATGTGGTACCACACTGAAACATTCAATTAAACCTGGTCTTGATAAATATTTTAGAGGATAACGCATGTTAGGTCTGGGATAGGTCAAGAATTTGCCCTCATCAGGCTCATACTATCGCATATTTTTCATACTTGATGGCTAGATCCTGGGCTTTTTCTAGATTGGATCACGTAGTAATGTAGTACCACACTGATACAGTCGATTAACCCTGGTTTCGATCAATATTTTAGAGGATAATGATTGTTAGGTCTAGGCTAGGCCTGGGATATGCCCTCGTCAGGGTCATACTTTCGCAGTTTTAACATACATGTTGACCTGATCGAGGGTTTTTTCTGCTTTGGATCACGTAGTAAAGTGGTACCACACTGAAACAGTCCATTAAACCTGGTTTCGATCAATATTTTAGGGGATAACGCAATTTAGGTCTGGGATAGGTCTGGGATTCGCCCTCATCAGGCTCATACTTTCGCGTTTTTCACATACTTCTTGAACAGATCCTGGGTTTTTTCTGGTTTGGAACACATAGTAATGTGGTACCACACTGAAACAGTCCATTAAACCTGGTTTCGATCAATATTTTAGAGGATAATGCATGTTAGGTCTAGGTTAGGCCTGGGATTTGCCCTCATCAGGGTCATGCTTTCGCGTTTTTCACATACTTGTTGAACAGATACCGGGTTTTTTTCTGGTTTGGATCACGTAGTAATGTGGTACCACACTGAGACAGTCCATTAAACCTGGTTTCGCTCAATATTTTAGAGGATAACGCATGTTAGGTCTAGGTTAGGTCTGGGATTTTCACTCATCAGACTCATACTTTCGCATTCTTCACATACTTCTTGAGCGGATCCTGGGTTTTTTCTGGTTTGGTTAACGTAGTAATGTGGTACCACACTGACACAGTCGATTAAACCTGGTTTCGAACAATATTTTAGAGGATAACGCAAGTTAGGTCTGGGATAGGTCTGGGATTTGACCTCATCAGACTCATACTTTCGCACACTTCACATACTCGTTGAACAGATCCTGGGTTATTTTCTGGTTTCGATCACATAGTAATGTGGTACCACACTGAAACAGTCGATTAAACCAGGTTTCGATCAATATTTTAGAGGATAACGCATGTTAGGTCTAGGTTAGGTCTGGGATTTTCACTCATCAGACTCATACTTTCGCATTCTTCACATACTTGTTGAACGGATCCTGGGTTTTTTCTGGTTTGGATCACGTAGTAATGTGGGACCACACTGAAACAATCAATAAAACCTGGTTTCCATCAATATTTTAGAGGACAACGCAAGTTAGGTCTGGGATAGGTCTGGGATTTGCCCTCATCAGGCTCATACTTTCGCGTTTTTCACATACTTGTTGAACAGATCCTGGGTTTTTTCTGGTTTGGATCCCGTAGTAGTGTGCTACCACACTGAAACAGTCCATTAAACCTGGTTTCGCTCGATATTTTGGAGGATAACGCATGTTAGGTCAAGGTTAGGTCTAAGATTTGCCCTCATCAGGCTCGCAGTTTCGCGTTTTTCACATACTTGTTGAACAGATCCTGGGTTTTTTCTGGTTTGGATCACGAAGTAGTGTGGTACCACACTGAAACAGTACATTAAATCTGGTTTCGCTCAATATCTTAGAGGATAACGCATGTTAGGTCTAGGTTAGGCCTGGGATTTGCCCTCATCAGACTCATACTTTCGCACACTTCACATACTCGTTGAACAGATCCTGGGTTTTTTTCTGGTTTGGATCACGTAGTAATGTGGTACCACACTGAAACAGTCCATTAAACCTGGTTTCGATGAATATTTTAGAGGATAACGCATGTTAGGTCTGGGATAGGTCTAGAATTTGCCCTCATCAGGCTCATACTTTCGCATATTTTTCATACTTGATTGCTAGATCCTGGGCTTTTTCTAGATTGGATCACGTAGTAATGTAGTACCACACTGATACAGTCGATTAACCCTGGTTTCGATCAATATTTTAGAGGATAACGCATGTTAGCTCTATGTTAGGCCTGGGATATGCCTTCGTCAGGGTCATACTTTCGCAGTTTTAACATACATGGTGACCTCATCCAGGGTTTTTTCTGCTTTGGATCACGTAGTAAAGTGGAGCCTCACTAAAACTGTCAATTAAACCTGGTTTCTATCAATATTTTAGACGATAACGCATGTTAGGTCTAGGTTAGGCCTGGGATTTGCCCTCATCAGGCCCATACTGTCGCGTTTTTCACATTCGAGTTGAACAGATCCTGGGTTTTTTCTGGCTTGGATCACCTAGTAATGTGGTAACACACTGAGACAGTCCATTAAACCTGGTTTCGATCAATATTTTGGAGAATAATTCATGTTAGGTCTTCGTTATTTCTGGGATTTGCTCTCATCAGGCTCGTACTTTCGCATATTTCTCATACTTGATGGGCTGATTCTGGGCTTTTTCTGGTTTGGATCACGTAGTAATGTGGTACCACACCGAAACAGACCATTAAACCTGGTTTCGATCAATATTTTAGAAGATAACGCATGTTAGGTCTAGGTTAGGCCTGTGATATGCCCTCATCAGACACATACTTTCGCATTCTTCACGTACTTGTTGAACAGCTCCTGGGTTTTTTTCTGGTTTGGATCACGTAGTAGTGTGGTACCGCACTGAAACAGTCAATTAAACCAGGTTTCGATCAATATTTTAGAGGATAACGCAAGTTAGGTCTGGGACAGGTCTGGGATTTGTCCTCATCAGACTCATACTTTCGCACACTTCACATACTCGTTGACAAGATCCTGGGTTGTTTTCTGGTTTGGATCACGTAGTAATGTGGTACCACACTGAAACAGTCGATTAAACCTGGTTTCGATCAATATTTTAGAGGATAACGCAAGTTAGGTCTGGGATAAGTCTGGGATTCGCCCTCGTCAGGCTCATACTTTCGCATATTTTTCATACTTCATGGCTAGATCCTGGGCTTTTTCTGGTTTGGATCACGTAGTAATGTGGTACCACACGGAAACAGTCCATTAGACCTGGTTTCGATCGATATTTTAGAAGATAACGCATGTTAGGTCTAGCATAGGCCTGGGATTTGCCCTCATCAGACACATACTTTCGCATTCTTTACGTACTTGTTGAACAGCTCCTGGGTTTTTTTCTGGTTTGGACCACGTAGTAATGTGGTACCACACTGAAACAGTTGATTAAACCTGGTTTCGATCAATATTTTAGAGGATAACGCAATTTAGGTCTGGGATAGGTCTGGGATTCGCCCCCATCAGGCTCATACTTTCGCGTTTTTCACATACTTCTTGAACAGATCCTGAGTTTTTTCTGGTCTGGAACACATAGTAATGTGGTACCACACTGAAACAGTCCATTAAACCAGGTTTCGATCAATATTTTAGAGGATAATGCATGTTAGGTCTAGGTTAGGCCTGGGATTTGCCCTCATCAGGGTCATACTTTCGCGTTTTTCACATACTTGTTGGACAGATACTGGGTTTTTTTCTGGTTTGGATCACGTAGTAATGTGGTACCACACTGAAACAGTCGATTAAACCTGGTTTCGATCAATATTTTTGAGGATAACGCATGTTAGGTCTAGGTTAGGCCTGGGATTTTCACTCATCAGACTCATACTATCGCATTTTTCACATACTTGTTGAACAGATCCTGGGTTTTTTCTGGTTTGGAACACGCAGTAGTGTGGTACCACACTGAAACATTCAATTAAACCTGGTCTTGATAAATATTTTAGAGGATAACGCATGTTAGGTCTGGGTAAGGTCTAGGATTTGCCCTCTTCAGGTTCATACTTTCGCATATTTCTAATACTTAATGGCTAGATCCTGGGCTCTTTCTGGATTGGATCGCGTAGTAATGTGGTACCACACTGAAACAGTCGATTAAACCTGGTTTCGATCAATATTTTTGAGGATAACGCATGTTAGGTCTAGGTTAGGCCTGGGATTTGCCCTCATCAGGGTCATACTTTCGCGTTTTTCACATACTTGTTGAACAGATACTGGGTTTTTTTCTGGTTTGGATCACGTAGTAGTGTGGTACCGCACTGAAACAGTCAAGTAAACCAGGTTTCGATCAATATTTTACAGGATAACGCAAGTTAGGACTTGGACAGGTCTGGGATTTGCCCTCATCAGACTCATACTTTCGCACTCTTCACATACTCGTTGACAATATCCTGGGTTTTTGTCTGGTTTGGATCACGTAGTAATGTGGTACCACACTGAAACAGTCGATTAAACCAGGTTTCGATCAATATTTTAGAGGATAACGCAAGTTAGGTCTGGGACAGGTCTGGGATTTGCCCTCATCAGACTCATACTTTCGCACTCTTCACATACTCGTTGACAATATCCTGAGTTTTTTCTGGTCTGGAACACATAGTAATGTGGTACCACACTGAAACAGTCCATTAAACCAGGTTTCGATCAATATTTTAGAGGATAACGCATGTTATGTCTAGGTTAGGCCTGGGATTTGCCCTCATCAGGGTCATACTTTCGCGTTTTTCACATACTTGTTTGACAGATACTGGGTTTTTTTCTGGTTTGGATCACGTAGTAATGTGGTACCACACTGAAACAGTCCATTAAACCTGGTTTCGATCAATATCTTTCAGGATAACGCATGTTAGGTCTAGGTTAGGCCTGGGATTTGCCCTCATCAGGGTCATACTTTCGCGTTTTTCACATACTTGTTGAACAGATACTGGGTTTTTTTCTGGTTTGGATCACGTAGTAGTGTGGTACCGCACTGAAACAGTCAATTAAACCAGGTTTCGATCAATATTTTAGAGGATAACGCATGTTACGTCAGGGTAAGGTCTAGTATTTGCCCTCATCTGGCTCATACTTTCGCATATTTCTAATACTTCATGGCTAGATCCTGGGCTCTTTCTGGATTGGATCACGTAGTAATGTGGTACCACACTGAAACAGTCCATTAAACCTGGTTTCGATCAATATTTTAGAGGATAACGCAAGTTAGGTCTGGGATAGGTCTGGGATTCGCCCTCATCAGGCTCATACTTTCGCGTTTTTCACATACTTGTTGAACAGATCCTGGGTTTTTTCTGGTTTGGATCACGCAGTAGTGTGATACCACAGTGAAACATTCAATTAAACCTGGTCTTGATAAATATTTTAGAGGATAACGCATGTTACGTCAGGGTAAGGTCTAGGATTTGCCCTCATCAGGCTCATACTTCCGCATATTTCTAATACTTCATGGCTAGATCCTGGGCTATTTCTGGATTGCATCACGTAGTAATGTAGTACCTCACTGAAACAGTCAATTAAACCTGGTTTCGATCACTATCTTAGAGGATAACGCATGTTAGGTCTGGGATAGTTCTGGGATTTGCCCTCATCAGACTCATAGTTTCGCACACTTCACATACTCGTTGAACAGATCCCGGGTTTTTTTCTGGTTTGGATCAGGTAGTAATGCGGTACCACACTGACACAGTCGATTAAACCTGGTTTCGATCAATATTATTGAGGCTAACGCATGTTAGGTCTAGGTTAGTCCTGGGATTTTCACTCATCAGACTCATACTTTCGCATTCTTCACATACTTGTTGAACGGATCCTGTGTTATTACTGGTTTGGTTCACGTAGTAACGTGGTACCACACTGAAGCATTCAATTAAACCTGGTCTTGGTAAATATTTTAGAGGATAACGCATGTTAGGTCTGGGTAAGGTCTAGGATTTGCCCTCTTCAGGGTCATACTTTCGCATATTTCTAATACTTAATGGCTAGATCCTGGGCTCTTTCTGGATTGGATCGCGTAGTAATGAGGTACCACACTGAAACAGTCCATTAAACCTGGTTTCGATCAATATTATTGAGGATAACACATGTTAGGTCTAGGTTAGGTCTGGGATTTGCTCTCATCAGGCTCATTCTTTCGCATATTTCTCATACTTGATGGCTAGATCCTGGGCTTTTTCTGGATTGGATCACGTAGTAATGTAGAACCACACTGAAACAGTCAATTAACCCTGGTTTCGATCACTATCTTAGAGGATAAGGCATGTTAGGTCTGGGATACTACTGGGATTTGCCCTCATCAGACTCATAGTTTCGCACACTTCACATACTCGTTGAACAGATCCCGGGTTTTTTTCTGGTTTGGATCACGTAGTAATGCGGTACCACACTGACACAGTCGATTAAACCTGGTTTCGATCAATATTATTGAGGATAACGCATGTTAGGTCTAGGATAGTCCTGGGATTTTCACTCATCAGACCCATACTTTCGCATTCTTCACATACTTGTTGAACGGATCCTGTGTTTTTAATGGTTTGGTTCACGTAGTAATGTGGTACCACACTGAAACATTCAATTAAACCTGGTCTTGGTAAATATTTTAGAGGATAACGCATGTTAGGTCTGGGTAAGGTCTAGGATTTGCCCTCTTCAGGCTCATACTTTCGCATATTTCTCATACTTGATGGCTAGATCCTGGGCTTTTTCTGGATTGGATCACGTAGTCATGTGGAACCACACTGAAACAGTCAATTAACTCTGGTTTCGATCACTATTTTAGAAGATAACGCATATTAGGTCTGGGATAGGTCTGGGATTTTCACTCATCAGACTCATACTTTCGCATTCTTCACATACTTGTTGAACGGATCCTGCGTTTCTTCCGGTTTGGTTCGCGTAATAATGTGGTACCACACTGAAACATTCAATTAAACCTGGTCTTAATAAACATTTTGGAGGATAACGTATGTTAGGTCTGGGTTAGGTCTAGGATTTGCCCTCATCAGGCTCATACTTTCGCATACTTCTCATACTTCATGGATAGATCGTGGGCTATTTCTGGATTGGATCACGTAGTAATGTGGTAGCACACCGAAACAGTCCATTAAACCTGGTTTCGATCAATATTTTTGAGGATAACACATGATAGGTCTAGGTTAGGTCTGGGATTTGCTCTCATCAGGCTCATTCTTTCGCATATTTCTCATACTTGATGGCTAGATCCTGGGCTTTTTCTGGATTGGATCACGTAGTAATGTAGAACCACACTGAAACAGTCAATTAACCCTGGTTTCGATCACTATCTTAGAGGATAAGGCATGTTAGGTCTGGGATAGTACTGGGATTTGCCCTCATCAGACTCATAGTTTCGCACACTTCACATACTCGTTGAACAGATCCCGGGTTTTTTTCTGGTTTGGATCACGCAGTAATGTGGTACCACACTGAAACAGTCAATTAAACCTGGTTTCGATCAATATTTTAGAGGATAACGGAAGTTAGGTCTGGGATAGCTCTGGGATTTGCTCTCATCAGGCTCATACTTTCGCGTTTTTCACATACTTGTTGAACAGATCCTGGGTTTTTTCTGGTTTGGATCACGTAGTAATGAAGTGCAACACTGAAACAGTCCACTAAACCTGGTTTCGATCAATATTTTTGAGGATAACGCATGTTAGGTCTGGGTTAGGTCTAGGATTTGCCCTCGTCAGGATCATACTTTCGCATTTTTCACATACTTGTTGAACAGAACCTGGGTTTTTTCTGGTTTGGATCACGCAGTAGTGTGATACCACACTGAAACATTGAATTAAACCTGGTCTTGATAAATATTTTAGAGGATATCGTATGTTAGGTCTGGGTTAGGTCTAGGATTTGCCCTCATCAGGCTCATACTTTCGCGTTTTTCACATACTTGTTGAACAGATCCTGGGTTTTTTCTGGTTTCGATCACGTAGTAATGTGGTACCACACTGAAACAGTCCATTAAACCTGGTTTCGATCAATATTTTAGAGAATAATTCATGTTAGGTCTGGGATAGGTCTGGGATTTGCCCTCATCAGGCTCATTCTTTCGCATATTTCTCATACTTGATGGCTAGATCCTGGTCTTTTTCTGGATTGCATCACGTAGTAATGTGGTACCACACTGAAACAGTTCATTAAACCTGGTTCCGATCAATATTTTAGAGGACAACCCAAGTTAGGTCTGGGATAGGTCTGGGATTTGCCCACATCAGGATCATACTTTCGCATTTTTCACATACTTGTTGAACAGATCCTGGGTTTTTTCTGGTATGGATCACGTAGTAATGTGGTAGCACACTGAAACATTCAATTAAACCTGGTCTTGATAAATATTTTTGAGGCTAACGCATGTTAGGTCTGGGTTAGGTCTAGGATTTGCCCTCATCAGGCTCATACTTTCGCATATTTCTCATACTTCATGGATAGATCGTGGGCTATTTCTGGATTGGATCACGTAGTAATGTGGTAGCACACCGAAACAGTCAATTAAACCTGGTTTCAATCAATATTTTAGAGGATAACGCAAGTTATGTCTGGTATAGGTCTGGGATTTGCTCTCATCAGGCTCATTCTTTCGCATATTTCTCATACTTGATAGCTAGATCCAGGGCTTTGTCTGGATTGCATCACGTAGTAATGAAGTACGACACTGAAACAGTCAATTAAACCTGGTTTCCATCAATATTTTAGAGGACAACGCATGTTAGGTATAGGTTAGGCCTGGGATTTTCACTGATCAGACTCATACTTTCGCATTCTTCACATACTTGTTGAACGGATCCTGGGTTTTTTCCGGTTTGGTTCACGTAGTAATGTGGTACCACACTGAAACAGTCGATTAAACCTGGTTTCGATCAATACTTTAGAGGATAACGCAAGTTATGTCTGGGATAGGACTGGGATTTGCCCCCATCAGACACATACTTTCGCACACTTCACATACTCGTTGAACAGATCCTGGGTTATTTTCTGGCTTGGATCAAATAATAATGTGACCACACTGAAACAGTCCATTAAACCTGGTTTCGATCAATATTTTAGAGGATAACGCATGTTAGGTCTAGGTTAGGCCTGGGATTTTCACTGATCAGACTCATACTTTCGCATTCTTCACATACTTGTTGAACGGATCCTGGGTTTTTTCCGGTTTGGTTCACGTAGTAATGTGGTACCACACTGAAACATTCAATTAAACCTGGTCTTGATAAACATTTTAGAGGATAACGATTGTTAGGTCTGGGTTACGTCTAGGATTTGCCCTCATCAGGCTCATACTTTCGCATATTTCTCATACTTCATGGCTAGATCCTGGGCTATTTCTGGATTGTATCACGTAGTAATGTGGTACCACGCTGAAACAGACAATTAAACCTGGTTTCGATCAATATTTTTGAGGATAACGCAAGTTAGGTCTGAGATAGGTCTGGGATTCGCCCTTATCAGGCTCATTCTGGTTTCGATCAATATTTTAGAGGACAACGCAAGTTAGGTCTGGGATAGGTCTGGGATTTGCCCTCATCAGGGTTATACTTTCGCATATTTCTCATACTTGATGGCTAGATCCTGGTCTTTTTCTGGATTGCATCACGTAGTAATGTGGTACCACACTGATGCCGTCCATTAAACCTGGTTTCGATCAATGTTTTAGAGGATAACGCATGTTAGGTCTGGGTTAGGCCTGGGATGTTCACTCATCAGACTCATACTATCGCATTCTTCACATACTTGTTGGACGGCTCCTGTGTTTTTTCTGGTTTGGTTCACGTAGTAATGTGGTACCACACTGAAACATTCAATTAAACCTGGTCTTGATAAATATTTTAGAGGATAACGCATGTTAGGTTTGGGTTAGGTCTAGGATTTGCCCTCATCAGGCTCATACTTTCGCATATTTCTCACACTTCCTGGCTAGATCCTGGGCTGTTTCTGGATTGTATCACGTAGTAATGTGGGACCACACTGAAACAATCAATTAAGCCTGGTCTTGATAAATATTTTAGAGGATAATGCATGTTAGGTCTGGGATAGGTCTAGGATTTGCCCTCATCAGACTCATACTTTCGCGTTTTTCACATACTTGTTGAACAGAGCCTGGGTTTTTTCAGGTTTGGGTCACGTAGTAGTGTGGTACCACACTGAAACAGTCGATTAAACCTGGTTTCGATCAATATTTTTGAGGATAACACATGTTAGGTCTAGGTTAGGTCTGGGATTTGCCCTCATCAGACCCATACTTTCGCATATTTCTCATACTTCATGGCTAGATCCTGGGCTATTTCTGGATTCCATCACGTAGTAATGTAGTACCACACTGAAACAGTCAATTAAACCTGGTTTCCATCAATGTTTTAGCGGATAACGCAAGTTATGTTTAGGATAGGTCTGGGATATGCCCACATCAGGCTCATACTTTCGCGTTTTTCACATACTTGTTGAACAGATCCTGGGTTTTTTCTGATTCGGATTTCGCAGTAATGTGGTACCACACTGAAACAGTCCATTAAACCTGGTTTCGATCAATATCTTTGAGGATAACGCATGTTAGCTCTGGGTTAGGTCTAGGATTTGCCCTCATCAGGCTCATACTTTCGCATATTTCTCATACTTCATGGCTAGATCCTGGGCTATTTCTGGATTGCATCACGTAGTAATGTAGTACCACTCTGAAACAGTCAATTAAACCTGGTTTCCATCAATATTTTAGAGGATAACGCATGTTATGTCTAGGTTAGGCCTGGGATTTGCCCTCACCAGGCTCATACTTTCGCATATTTCTAATACTTCATGGCTAGATCCTAGGCTCTTTCTGGATTGGATCACGTATTAATGTTGTACCACACTGAAACAGTCCATTAAACCTGGTTTCGATCAATATTTTTGGGGATAACACATGTTAGGTCTAGGTTAGGTCTGTGATTTGCTCTCATCAGGCTCATTCTTTCGCATATTTCTCATACTTGATAGCTAGATCCTGAGCTTTTTCTGGATTGGATCACTTAGTAATGTAGAACCACACTGAAACTGTTAATTAACTCTGGTTTCGATCACTATTTTAGAGGATAACGCATGTTAGGTCTGGGATAGGTCTGGGATTTTCACTCATCAGACTCATACTTTCGCATTCTTCTCATACTTGTTGAACGGATCCTGTGTTCTTTCTGGTTTGGATCACGTAGTAATGTGGTACCACACTGAAACATTCAATTAAACCTGGTCTTGATAAATATATTAGAGGATAACGCATGTTACGTCAGGGTAAGGTCTAGGATTTGCCCTCATCAGGCTCATACTTTCGCATTTTTCACATACTTGTTGAACAGAACCTGGGTTTTTTCTGGTTTGGATCACGCAGTAGTGTGATACCACACTGAAACATTCAATTAAACCTGGTCTTGATAAATATTTTAGAGGATAACGCATGTTACGTCAGGGAAAGGTCTAGGATTTGCCCTCATCAGGCTCATACTTTCGCATATTTCTAATACTTCATGGCTAGATCCTGGGCTCTTTCTGGATTGGATCACGCAGTAGTGTGACACCACACTGAAACATTCAATTAAACCTGGTCTTGATAAATATTTTAGAGGATAACGCATGTTACGTCAGGGTAAGGTCTAGGATTTGCCCTCATCAGGCTCATACTTTCGCATATTTCTAATACTTCATGGCTAGATCCTGGGCTCTTTCTGGTTTGGATCACGTAGTAATGTGGCACCACACTGAAACATTCAATTAAACCTGGTCTTGAAAAATATTTTAGAGGATAACGCATGCTAGGTCTAGGTTAGGCCTGGGATTTGCCCTCATCAGACTCATACTTTCGCACACTTCACATACTCGTTGACAAGATCCTGGGTTTTTTTCTGGTTTGGATCACGTAGTAATGTGGTACCACACTGAAACAGTCGATTAAACCTGGTTTCGATCAATATGTTTGAGGATAACGCATGTTAGGTCTAGGTTAGGCCGGGGTTTTTCACTCATCACACTCATACTTTCGCATTCTTCACATACTTGTTGAACGGATCCTGGGTTTTTACTGGTTTGGATCACGTAGTAATGAAGTGCAACACTGAAACAGTCCACTAAACCTGGTTTCGATCAATATTTTTGAGGATAACGCATGTTAGGTCTGGGTTAGGTCTAGGATTTGCCCTCGTCAGGATCATACTTTCGCATTTTTCACATACTTGTTGAACAGAACCTGGGTTTTTTCTGGTTTGGATCACGCAGTAGTGTGATACCACACTGAAACATTGAATTAAACCTGGTCTTGATAAATATTTTAGAGGATAACGCATGTTACGTCAGGGTAAGGTCAAGGATTTGCACTAATCAGGCTCATACTTTCGCATATTTCACATACTTGTTGAACAGATCGAGGGTTTTTTCTGGTTTGGATCATGCAGTAATGTGGTACCACACTGAAACAGACCACTCAACCAGGTTTCGATCAATATTTTTGAGGATAACACATGATAGGTCTAGGTTAGGTCTGGGATTTGCTCTCATCAGGCTCATTCTTTCGCATATTTCTCATACTTGATGGCTAGATCCTGGGCTTTTTCTGGATTGGATCACGTAGTCATGTGGAACCACACTGAAACAGTCAATTAACTCTGGTTTCGATCACTATTTTAGAAGATAACGCATGTTAGGTCTGGGATAGGTCTGGGATTTTCACTCATCAGACTCATACTTTCGCATTCTTCACATACTTGTTGAACGGATCCTGCGTTTCTTCCGGTTTGGTTCGCGTAACAATGTGGTACCACACTGAAACATTCAATTAAACCTGGTCTTAATAAACATTTTGGAGGATAACGTATGTTAGGTCTGGGTTACGTCTAGGATTTGCCCTCATCAGGCTCATACTTTCGCACATTTCTCATACTTCGTGGCTAGATCCTGGATTTTTTTCTGGTTTGGATCACGTAGTAATGTGGTACCACACTGAAACTGTCGATTAAACCTGGTTTCGATCAATATTTTTGAGGATAACACATGTTAGGTCTAGGTTAGGTCTGGGATTTGCCCTCATCAGACCCATACTTTCGCATATTTCTCATACTTCATGGCTAGATCCTGGGCTATTTCTGGATTCCATCACGTAGTAATGTAGTACCACACTGAAACAGTCAATTAAACCTGGTTTCCATCAATGTTTTAGCGGATAACGCAAGTTATGTTTAGGATAGGTCTGGGATATGCCCACATCAGGCTCATACTTTCGCGTTTTTCACATACTTGTTGAACAGATCCTGGGTTTTTTCTGATTCGGATTTCGCAGTAATGTGGTACCACACTGAAACAGTCCATTAAACCTGGTTTCGATCAATATCTTTGAGGATAACGCATGTTAGCCCTGGGTTAGGTCTAGGATTTGCCCTCATCAGGCTCATACTTTCGCATATTTCTCATACTTCATGGCTAGATCCTGGGCTATTTCTGGATTGCATCACGTAGTAATGTAGTACCACTCTGAAACAGTCAATTAAACCTGGTTTCCATCAATATTTTAGAGGATAACGCATGTTATGTCTATGTTAGGCCTGGGATTTGCCCTCACCAGGCTCATACTTTCGCATATTTCTCATACTTCATGGCTAGATCCTGGGCTATTTCTGGATTGCATCACGTAGTAACGTGGTACCACACTGAAACAGTCCATTAAACCAGGTTTCGATCAATATTTTAGAGAATAATTCATGTTAGGTCTAGGTTAGGTCTGTGATTTGCTCTCATCAGGCTCATTCTTTCGCATATTTCTCATACTTGATGGCTAGATCCTGAGCTTTTTCTGGATTGGATCACTTAGTAATGTAGAACCACACTGAAACTGTTAATTAACTCTGGTTTCGATCACTATTTTAGAGGATAACGCATGTTAGGTCTGGGATAGGTCTGGGATTTTCACTCATCAGACTCATACTTTCGCATTCTTCTCATACTTGTTGAACGGATCCTGTGTTCTTTCTGGTTTGGATCACGTAGTAATGTGTTACCACACTGAAACATTCAATTAAACCTGGTCTTGATAAATATTTTAGAGGATAACGCATGTTACGTCAGGGTGAGGTCTAGGATTTGCCCTCATCAGGCTCATACTTTCGCATATTTCTAATACTTCATGGCTAGATCCTGGGCTCTTTCTGGATTGGATCACGCAGTAGTGTGATACCACACTGAAACATTCAATTAAACCTGGTCTTGATAAACATATTGGAGGATAACGTATGTTAGGTCTGGGTTACGTCTAGGATTTGCCCTCATCAGGATCATACTTTCGCGTTTTTCACATACTTGTTGAACAGATCCTGGGTTTTTTCTGGTTTCGATCACGTAGTAACGTGGTACCACACTGAAACTGTCGATTAAACCTGGTTTCGATCAATATTATTGAGGATAACGCAAGTTAGGTCTGAGATATGTCTGGGATTCGACCTCATCAGGCTCATTCTTTCGCATATTTCTCATACTTGATGGCTAGATCCTGGTCTTTTTCTGGATTGCATCACGTAGTAATGTGGTACCACACTGAAACAGTCCATTAAACCTGGTTCCGATCAATATTTTAGAGGACATCCCAAGTTAGGACTGGGATTGGTCTGGGATTTGCCCTCATCAGGATCATACTTTCGCATTTTTCACATACTTGTTGAACAGATCCTGGGTTTTTTCTGGTATGGATCACGTAGTAATGTGGTAGCACACTGAAACATTCAATTAAACCTGGTCTTGATAAATATTTTTGAGGCTAACGCATGTTAGGTCTGGGTTAGGTCTAGGATTTGCCCTCATCAGGCTCATACTTTCGCATATTTCTCATACTTCATGGATAGATCGTGGGCTATTTCTGGATTGGATCACGTAGTAATGTGGTAGCACACCGAAACAGTCAATTAAACCTGGTTTCAATCAATATTTTAGAGGATAACGCAAGTTATGTCTGGTATAGGTCTGGGATTTGCTCTCATCAGGCTCATTCTTTCGCATATTTCTCATACTTGATAGCTAGATCCAGGGCTTTGTCTGGATAGCATCACGTAGTAATGAAGTACGACACTGAAACAGTCAATTAAACCTGGTTTCCATCAATATTTTAGAGGACAACGCATGTTAGGTATAGCTTAGGCCTGAGATTTGCCCTCATCAGGGTCATACTTTCGCAGTTTTAACATACATGTTGACCTGATCGAGGGTTTTTTCTGCTTTGGATCACGTAGTAAAGTGGTACCACACTGAAACAGTCGATTAAACCTGGTTTCGATCAATATTTTAGAGGATAACGCAAGTTATGTCTGGGATAGGACTGGGATTTGCCCTCATCAGGCTCATACTTTCGCGTTTTTCACATACCTCTTGAACTGATCCCGGGTTCTTTCTGGTTTGGATCACGTAGTAATGTGGTACCACACTGAAACAGTCGATTAAACCTGGTTTCGATCAATACTTTAGAGGATAACGCAAGTTATGTCTGGGATAGGACTGGGATTTGCCCCCATCAGACACATACTTTCGCACACTTCACATACTCGTTGAACAGATCCTGGGTTATTTTCTGGCTTGGATCACATAATAATGTGGTACCACACTGAAACAGTCCATTAAACCTGGTTTCGATCAATATTTTAGAGGATAACGCATGTTAGGTCTAGGTTAGGCCTGGGATTTTCACTGATCAGACTCATACTTTCGCATTCTTCACATACTTGTTGAACGGATCCTGGGTTTTTTCCGGTTTGGTTCACGTAGTAATGTGGTACCACACTGAAACATTCAATTAAACCTGGTCTTGATAAACATTTTAGAGGATAACGATTGTTAGGTCTGGGTTACGTCTAGGATTTGCCCTCATCAGGCTCATACTTTCGCATATTTCTCATACTTCATGGCTAGATCCTGGGCTATTTCTGGATTGTATCACGTAGTAATGTGGCACCACGCTGAAACAGACAATTAAACCTGGTTTCGATCAATATTTTTGAGGATAACGCAAGTTAGGTCTGAGATAGGTCTGGGATTCGCCCTTATCAGGCTCATACTGGTTTCGATCAATATTTTAGAGGACAACGCAAGTTAGGTCTGGGATAGGTCTGGGATTTGCCCTCATCAGGGTTATACTTTCGCATATTTCTCATACTTGATGGCTAGATCCTGGTCTTTTTCTGGATTGCATCACGTAGTAATGTGGTACCACACTGATGCAGTCCATTAAACCTGGTTTCGATCACTATTTTAAAGGACAACGCAAGTTAGGTCTGGGATAGGTCTGGGATTTGCCCTCATCAGGATCATCCTTTCGCATTTTTCACATACTTGTTGAACAGATCCTGGGCTTTTTCTGGATTGGATCACGTAGTAATGAAGTACGACACTGAAACAATCAATTAAACCTGGTTTCCATCAATATTTTAGAGGACAACGCATGTTAGGTATAGGTTAGGCCTGGGATTTGCCCTCATCAGGGTCATACTTTCGCAGTTTTAACATACATGTTGACCTGATCGAGGGTTTTTTCTGCTTTGGACCACGTAGTAAAGCGGTACCAGACTGAAACAGTCCATTAAACCTGGTTTCGATCAATGTTTTAGAGGATAACGCATGTTAGGTCTGGGTTAGGCCTGGGATGTTCACTCATCAGACTCATACTATCGCATTCTTCACATACTTGTTGGACGGCTCCTGTGTTTTTTCTGGTTTGGTTCACGTAGTAATGTGGTACCACACTGAAACATTCAATTAAACCTGGTCTTGATAAATATTTTAGAGGATAACGCATGTTAGGTTTGGGTTAGGTCTAGGATTTGCCCTCATCAGGCTCATACTTTCGCATATTTCTCACACTTCCTGGCTAGATCCTGGGCTGTTTCTGGATTGTATCACGTAGTAATGTGGGACCACACTGAAACAATCAATTAAGCCTGGTCTTGATAAATATTTTAGAGGATAATGCATGTTAGGTCTGGGATAGGTCTGGGATTTGCCCTCATCAGACTCATACTTTCGCGTTTTTCACATACTTGTTGAACAGATCCTGGGTTTTTTCAGGTTTGGGTCACGTAGTAGTGTGGTACCACACTTAAACAGTCGATTAAACCTGGTTTCGATCAATATTGTTGAGGACAACGCATGTTAGGTCTAGGTTAGGCCTGGGATTTGCCCTCATCAGACTCATACTTTCGCGTTTTTCACATACTTGTTGAACAGATCCTGGGTTTTTTCTGGTTTGCGTCACGTAGTAATGTGGTACCACACTGAAACAGTCCATTAAACCTGGTTTCCATCAATATTTTAGAGGGCAACGCATGTTAGGTCTAGGTTAGGCCTGGGATTTGTCCTCATCAGGATCATACTTTCGTAGTTTTAACATACATGTTGACGTGATCGATGGTTTTTTCTGCTTTGGATCACGTAGTAACGTGGTACCACACTGAAACAGTCCATTAAACCTTGTTTGGATCAATATTTTAGAGGATAACGCATGTTAGGTCTAGGATAGCCCTGGGATTTTCACTCATCAGACTCATACATGCGCATTCTTCACATACTTGTTGAACAGATACAGTGTTTTTTCTGGTTTGGATCACATAGTAATGTGGTACCAGACTGAAACAGTCAATTAAACCTGGTTTCCATCAATACTTTAGAGGACAACGCATGTTAGGTCTAGGTTAGGCCGTGGATTTTCACTCATCAGACTCATACTTTCGCATTCTCCACATACTTGTTGAACGGATCCTGGGTTTTTACTGGATTGGATCACGTGGTAATGTGGTACCACACTGATACAATCAATTAAGCCTGGTCTTGATTAATATTTTAGAGGATAATGCATGTTAGGTCTGGGATAGGTCTGGGATTTGCCCTCATCAGGCTCATACTTTCGCATATTTCTCATACTTCATGGCTAGATCCTGGGTTATTTTCTGGTTTGGATCACATAGTAATGTGGTACCACACTGAAACAGACGATTAAACCAGGTTTCGATCAATATTTTTGAGGATATCGCATGTTAGGTCTAGGTTAGGCCGGGGTTTTTCACTCATCACACTCATACTTTCGCATTCTTCACATACTTGTTGAACGGATCCTGGGTTTTTACTGGTTTAGATCACGTAGTAATGAAGTGCAACACTGAAACAGTCAATTAAACCTGGTTTCCATCAATATTTTAAAGGACAACGCATGTTAGGTCTGGGATAGGACTGGGAGTTGCCCTCATCAGGGTCACACATTCGCGTTTTTCACATACTTGTTGAACAGATCATGGGTTTTTTCCGGTTTGGGTCACGTAGTAGTGTGGTACCACACTGAAACAGTCGATTAAACCTGGTTTCGATCAATATTTTTGAGGACAACGCATGTTAGGTCTAGGTTAGGCCGGGGATTTTCACTCATCAGACTCATACTTTCGCATTCTTCACATACTTGTTGAACGGATCCTGGGTTTTTACTGGTTTGGATCGCGTAGTAATGTGGTACCACACTGAAACATTCAATTAAACCTGGTCTTGATAAATATTTTAGAGGATAACGCATGTTAGGTCTGGGTTAGGTCTAGGATTTGCCCCCATCAGGCTCATACTTTCGCATATTTCTCATACTTCATGGCTGGATCCTGGGCTATTTCTGGATTGGATCACGTAGAAATGTGGTACCAAATTGAAACAGTCAATTAAACCTGGATTTGATCAATATTTTAGAGAATAATTCATGTTAGGTCTAGGTTAGGTCTGGGATTTGCTCTCATCTGGCTCATTCTTTCGCATATTTCTCATACTTGATGGCTAGATCCTGGGCTTTTTCTGGATTGGATCACGTATTAATGTTGTACCACACTGAAACAGTCCATTAAACCTGGTTTCGATCAATATTTTTGAGGATAACACATGTTAGGTCTAGGTTAGGTCTGGGATTTGCTCTCATCAGGCTCATTCTTTCGCGTTTTTCACATACTTGTTGAACAGATCCTGGGTTTTTTCTGGTTTGCGTCACGTAGTAATGTGGTACCACACTGAAACAGTCCATTAAACCTGGTTTGGATCAATATTTTAGAGGATAACGCATGTTAGGTTTGGGTTTGGTCTAGGATTTGCCCTCATCAGGCTCATACTTTCGCATATTTCTCATACTTCATGGCTAGATCCTGGGCTGTTGCTGGATTGTATCACGTAGTAATGTGGGGCCACACTGAAACAATCAATTAAACCTGGTTTTGATCAATATTTTAGAGAATAATTCATGTTTGGTCTAGGTTAGGTCTGGGATTTGCTCTCATCAGGCTCATTCTTTCGCATATTTCTGATACTTGATGGCTAGATCCTGGGCTTTTTCTGGATTACATCACGTAGTAATGAAGTACAACACTGAAACAGTCAATTAAACCTGGTTTCCATCAATATTTTAGAGGGCAACGCATGTTAGGTCTAGGTTAGGCCTGGGATTTGCCCTCATCAGGATCATACTTTCGCAGTTTTAACATACATGTTGACGTGATCGATGGTTTTTTCTGCTTTGGATCACGTAGTAACGTGGTACCACACTGAAACTGTCCATTAAACCTTGTTTGGATCGATATTTTAGAGGATAACGCATGTTAGGTCTAGGATAGCCCTGGGATTTTCACTCATCAGACTCATACATGCGCATTCTTCACATACTTGTTGAACAGATACAGGGTTTTTTCTGGTTTGGATCACATAGTAATGTGGTACCACACTGAAACAGTCAATTAAACCTGGTTTCCATCAATATTTTAGAGGACAACGCATGTTAGGTCTAGGTTAGGCCGAGGATTTTCACTCATCAGACTCATACTTTCGCATTCTCCACATACTTGTTGAACGGATCCTGGGTTTTTACTGGATTGGATCACGTGGTAATGTGGTACCACACTGAAACATTCAATTAAACCTGGTCTTGATAAATATTTTAGAGGATAACTCATGTTAGGTTTGGGTTAGGTCTAGGATTTGCCCTCATCAGGCTCATACTTTCGCATATTTCTCATACTTCATGGCTAGATCCTGGGCTGTTTCTGGATTGTATCACGTAGTAATGTGGGACCACACTGAAACAATCAATTAAGCCTGGTCTTGATAAATATTTTAGAGGATAATGCATGTTAGGTCTGGGATAGGTCTGGGATTTGCCCTCATCAGACTCATACTTTCGCGAACTTCACATACTCGTTGAACAGATCCTGGGTTATTTTCTGGTTTGGATCACATAGTAATGTGGTACCACACTGAAACAGACGATTAAACCAGGTTTCGAACAATATTTTTGAGGATAACGCATGTTAGGTCTAGGTTAGGCCGGGGTTTTTCACTCATCACACTCATACTTTCGCATTCCTCACATACTTGTTGAACGGATCCTGGGTTTTTACTGGTTTAGATCACGTAGTAATGAAGTGCAACACTGAAACAGTCAATTAAACCCGGTTTCCATCAATATTTTAAAGGACAACGCATGTTAGGTCTGGGATAGGACTGGGATTTGCCCTCATCAGGGTCACACATTCGCGTTTTTCACATACTTGTTGAACAGATCATGGGTTTTTTCCGGTTTGGGTCACGTAGTAGTGTGGTACCACACTGAAACAGTCGATTAAACCTGGTTTCGATCAATATTTTTGAGGACAACGCATGTTAGGTCTAGGTTAGGCCGGGGATTTTCACTCATGAGACTCATACTTTCGCATTCTTCACATACTTGTTGAACGGATCCTGGGTTTTTACTGGTTTGGATCGCGTAGTAATGTGGTACCACACTGAAACATTCAATTAAACCTGGTCTTGATAAATATTTTAGAGGATAACGCATGTTAGGTCTGGGTTAGGTCTAGGATTTGCCCCCATCAGGCTCATACTTTCGCATATTTCTCATACTTCATGGCTGGATCCTGGGCTATTTCTGGATTGGATCACGTAGAAATGTGGTACCAAATTGAAACAGTCAATTAAACCTGGATTTGATCAATATTTTAGAGAATAATTCATGTTAGGTCTAGGTTAGGTCTGGGATTTGCTCTCATCTGGCTCATTCTTTCGCATATTTCTCATACTTGATGGCTAGATCCTGGGCTTTTTCTGGATTGGATCACGTATTAATGTTGTACCACACTGAAACAGTCCATTAAACCTGGTTTCGATCAATATTTTTGAGGATAACACATGTTAACCCTAGGTTAGGTCTGGGATTTGCTCTCATCAGGCTCATTCTTTCGCGTTTTTCACATACTTGTTGAACAGATCCTGGGTTTTTTCTGGTTTGCGTCACGTAGTAATGTGGTACCACACTGAAGCAGTCCATTAAACCTGGTTTGGATCAATATTTTAGAGGATAACGCATGTTAGGTTTGGGTTAGGTCTAGGATTTGCCCTCATCAGGCTCATACTTTCGCATATTTCTCATACTTCATGGCTAGATCCTGGGCTGTTTCTGGATTGTATCACGGAGTAATGTGGGACCACACTGAAACAATCAATTAAACCTGGTTTTGATCAATATTTTAGAGAATAATTCATGTTTGGTCTAGGTTAGGTCTGGGATTTGCTCTCATCAGGCTCATTCTTTCGCATATTTCTGATACTTGATGGCTAGATCCTGGGCTTTTTCTGGATTTCATCACGTAGTAATGAAGTACAACACTGAAACAGTCAATTAAACCTGGTTTCCATCAATATTTTAGAGGGCAACGCATGTTAGGTCTAGGTTAGGCCTGGGATTTGCCCTCATCAGGATCATACTTTCGCAGTTTTAACATACATGTTGACGTGATCGATGGTTTTTTCTGCTTTGGATCACGTAGTAACGTGGTACCACACTGAAACTGTCCATTAAACCTTGTTTGGGTCGATATTTTAGAGGATAACGCATGTTAGGTCTAGGATAGCCCTGGGATTTTCACTCATCAGACTCATACATGCGCATTCTTCACATACTTGTTGAACAGATACAGGGTTTTTTCTGGTTTGGATCACATAGTAATGTGGTACCACACTGAAACAGTCAATTAAACCTGGTTTCCATCAATATTTTAGAGGACAACGCATGTTAGGTCTAGGTTAGGCCGAGGATTTTCACTCATCAGACTCATACTTTCGCATTCTCCACATACTTGTTGAACGGATCCTGGGTTTTTACTGGATTGGATCACGTGGTAATGTGGTACCACACTGAAACATTCAATTAAACCTGGTCTTGATAAATATTTTAGAGGATAACTCATGTTAGGTTTGGGTTAGGTCTAGGATTTGCCCTCATCAGGCTCATACTTTCGCATATTTCTCATACTTCATGGCTAGATCCTGGGCTGTTTCTGGATTGTATCACGTAGTAATGTGGGACCACACTGAAACAATCAATTAAGCCTGGTCTTGATAAATATTTTAGAGGATAATGCATGTTAGGTCTGGGATAGGTCTGGGATTTGCCCTCATCAGACTCATACTTTCGCGAACTTCACATACTCGTTGAACAGATCCTGGGTTATTTTCTGGTTTGGATCACATAGTAATGTGGTACCACACTGAAACAGACGATTAAACCAGGTTTCGAACAATATTTTTGAGGATAACGCATGTTAGGTCTAGGTTAGGCCGTGGTTTTTCACTCATCACACTCATACTTTCGCATTCCTCACATACTTGTTGAACGGATCCTGGGTTTTTACTGGTTTAGATCACGTAGTAATGAAGTGCAACACTGAAACAGTCAATTAAACCTGGTTTCCATCAATATTTTAAAGGACAACGCATGTTAGGTCTGGGATAGGACTGGGATTTGCCCTCATCAGGGTCACACATTCGCGTTTTTCACATACTTGTTGAAGAGATCATGGGTTTTTTCCGGTTTGGGTCACGTAGTAGTGTGGTACCACACTGAAACAGTCGATTAAACCTGGTTTCGATCAATATTTTTGAGGACAACGCATGTTAGGTCTAGGTTAGGCCGGGGATTTTCACTCATCAGACTCATACTTTCGCATTCTTCACATACTTGTTGAACGGATCCTGGGTTTTTACTGGTTTGGATCGCGTAGTAATGTGGTACCACACTGAAACATTCAATTAAACCCGGTCTTGATAAATATTTTAGAGGATAACGCATGTTAGGTCTGGGTTAGGTCTAGGATTTGCCCCCATCAGACTCATACTTTCGCATATTTCTCATACTTCATGGCTGGACCCTGGGCTATTTCTGGATTGGATCACGTAGAAATGTGGTACCAAATTGAAACAGTCAATTAAACCTGGATTTGATCAATATTTTAGAGAATAATTCATGTTAGGTCTAGGTTAGGTCTGGGATTTGCTCTCATCTGGCTCATTCTTTCGCATATTTCTCATACTTGATGGCTAGATCCTGGGCTTTTTCTGGATTGGATCACGTAGTAACGTGGTACCACACTGAAACAGTCCATTAAACCTCGTTTGGATCAATATTTTAGAGGATAACGCATGTTAGGTCTAGGATAGCCCTGGGATTTTCACTCATCAGACTCATACATGCGCATTCTTCACATACTTGTTGAACAGATACAGGGTTTTTTCTGGTTTGGATCACATAGTAATGTGGTACCAGACTGAAACAGTCAATTAAACCTGGTTTCCATCAATATTTTAGAGGACAACGCATGTTAGGTCTAGGTTAGGCCGAGGATTTTCACTCATCAGACTCATACTTTCGCATTCTCCACATACTTGTTGAACGGATCCTGGGTTTTTACTGGATTGGATCACGTGGTAATGTGGTACCACACTGAAACATTCAATTAAACCTGGTCTTGATAAATATTTTAGAGGATAACTCATGTTAGGTTTGGCTTAGGTCTAGGATTTGCCCTCATCAGGCTCATACTTTCGCATATTTCTCATACTTCATGGCTAGATCCTGGGCTGTTTCTGGATTGTATCACGTAGTAATGTGGGACCACACTGAAACAATCAATTAAGCCTGGTCTTGATAAATATTTTAGAGGATAATGCATGTTAGGTCTGGGATAGGTCTGGGATTTGCCCTCATCAGACTCATACTTTCGCGAACTTCACATACTCGTTGAACAGATCCTGGGTTATTTTCTGGTTTGGATCACATAGTAATGTGGTACCACACTGAAACAGACGATTAAACCAGGTTTCGATCAATATTTTTGAGGATAACGCATGTTAGGTCTAGGTTAGGCCGGGGTCTTTCACTCATCACACTTATACTTTCGCATTCTTCACATACTTGTTGAACGGATCCTGGGTTTTTACTGGTTTAGATCACGTAGTAATGAAGTGCAACACTGAAACAGTCAATTAAACCTGGTTTCCATCAATATTTTAAAGGACAACGCATCTTAGGTCTGGGATAGGACTGGGATTTGCCCTCATCAGGGTCACACATTCGCGTTTTTCACATACTTGTTGAACAGATCATGGGTTTTTTCCGGTTTGGGTCACGTAGTAGTGTGGTACCACACTGAAACAGTCGATTAAACCTGGTTTCGATCAATATTTTTGAGGACAACGCATGTTAGGTCTAGGTTAGGCCGGGGATTTTCACTCATCAGGATCATACTTTCGCAGTTTTAACATACATGTTGACGTGATCGATGGTTTTTTCTGCTTTGGATCGCGTAGTAACGTGGTACCACACTGAAACTGTCCATTAAACCTTGTTTGGATCAATATTTTAGAGAATAACGCATGTTAGGTCTTGGATAGCCCTGGGATTTTCACTCATCAGACTCATACATGCGCATTCTTCACATACTTGTTGAACAGATACAGGGTTTTTTCTGGTTTGGATCACATAGTAATGTGGTACCACACTGAAACAGTCGATTAAACCTGGTTTCGATCAATATTTTTGAGGACAACGCATGTTAGGTCTAGGTTAGGCCGGGGATTTTCACTCATCAGATTCATACTTTCGCATTCTTCACATACTTGTTGAACGGATCCTGGTTTTTTACTGGTTTGGATCGCGTAGTAATGTGGTACCACACTGAAACAGTCCATTAAACCTGGTTTGGATCAATATTTTAGAGGATAACGCATGTTAGGTTTGGGTTAGGTCTAGGATTTGCCCTCATCAGGCTCATACTTTCGCATATTTCTCATACTTCATGGCTAGATCCTGGGCTGTTTCTGGATTGTATCACGTAGTAATGTGGGACCACACTGAAACAATCAATTAAACCTGGTTTTGATCAATATTTTAGAGAATAATTCATGTTTGGTCTAGGTTAGGTCTGGGATTTGCTCTCATCAGGCTCATTCTTTCGCATATTTCTGATACTTGATGGCTAGATCCTGGGCTTTTTCTGGATTCCATCACGTAGTAATGAAGTACAACACTGAAACAGTCAATTAAACCTGGTTTCCATCAATATTTTAGAGGGCAACGCATGTTAGGTCTAGGTTAGGCCTGGGATTTGCCCTCATCAGGATCATACTTTCGCAGTTTTAACATACTTGTTGAACGGATCCTGGGTTTTTTCTGGTTTGGATCATGTAGTAATGTGGGACCACACTGAAACAGTCAATGAAACCTGGTTCCCATCAATATTTAACAGGACAACGCAAGTTAGGTCTAGGTGAGGCCTGAGATTTTCACTGATCAGACTCATACTTTCGCATTCTTCACATACTTGTTGAACAGATCCTGGGTTTTTTCTGGTTTGGATCACGAAGTAGTGTGGTACCACACTGAAACAGTCCATTAAACCTGGTTTCGCTCAATATTTTAGAGGATAACGCATGTTAGGTCTAGGTTAGGCCTGGGATTTGCTCTCATCAGGCTCATTCTTTCGCATATTTCTCATACTTGATGGCTTGATCCTGGGCTTTTTCTCGATTGCATCACGTAGTAATGAAGTACAACACTGAAACAGTCAATTAAACACGGTTTCCATCAATATCTTAGAGGACAACGCAAGTTAGGTCTGGGATATGTCTGGGATTTGCCCTCATCGGGCTCATACATTCGCGTTTTTCACATACTTGTTGAACAGATCCTGGGTTTTTTCTGGATTGCATCACGTAGTAATGTAGTACCACACTGAAACAGTCAATGAAACCTGGTTTCCATCAATATTTTAGAGGACAACGCAAGTTAGGTCTAGGTAAGGCCTGAGATTTTCCATTGATCAGACTCATACTTTCGCGTTTTTCACATACTTGTTGAACAGATCCTGGATTTTTTCTGGTTTGGATCACGAAGTAGTGTGGTACCACACTGAAACAGTCCATTAAACCTGGTTTCGCTCAATATTTTAGAGGATAACGCATGTTAGGTCTAGGTTAGCCCTGGGATTTTCACTCATCAGACTCATACTTTCGCATTCTACACATACTTGTCGAACGGATCCTGGGTTTTTTCTGGTTTGGATCACGTAGTAATGTGGTACCACACTGAAACAGTCGATTAAACCTGGTTTCGATCAATATTTTAGAGGATAACGCATGTTAGGTCTAGGTTAGCCCAGGGATTTTCACTCATCAGACTCATACTTTCGCATTCTTCACATACTTGTTGAACTGGTCCTGGGTTTTTTCTGGTTTGGATCACGTAGTAATGTGGTACCACACTGAAACAGTCGATTAAACCTGGTTTCGATCAATATTTTAAAGGACAACGCATGTTAGGTCTGGGATAGCACTGGGATTTGCCCTCATCAGGGTCACACATTCGCGTTTTTCACATACTTGTTGAACAGATCATGGGTTTTTTCCGGTTTGGGTCACGTAGTAGTGTGGTACCACACTGAAACAGTCGATTAAACCTGGTTTCGATCAATATTTTTGAGGACAACGCATGTTAGGTCTAGGTTAGGCCGGGGATTTTCACTCATCAGGATCATACTTTCGCAGTTTTAACATACATGTTGACGTGATCGATGGTTTTTTCTGCTTTGGATCGCGTAGTAACGTGGTACCACACTGAAACTGTCCATTAAACCTTGTTTGGATCAATATTTTAGAGGATAACGCATGTTAGGTCTTGGATAGCCCTGGGATTTTCACTCATCAGACTCATACATGCGCATTCTTCACATACTTGTTGAACAGATACAGGGTTCTTTCTGGTTTGGATCACATAGTAATGTGGTACCACACTGAAACAGTCGATTAAACCTGGTTTCGATCAATATTTTTGAGGACAACGCATGTTAGGTCTAGGTTAGGCCGGGGATTTTCACTCATCAGACTCATACTTTCGCATTCTTCACATACTTGTTGAACGGATCCTGGGTTTTTACTGGTTTGGATCGCGTAGTAATGTGGTACCACACTGAAACAGTCCATTAAACCTGGTTTGGATCAATATTTTAGAGGATAACGCATGTTAGGTTTGGGTTAGGTCTAGGATTTGCCCTCATCAGGCTCATACTTTCGCATATTTCTCATACTTCATGGCTAGATCCTGGGCTGTTTCTGGATTGTATCACGTAGTAATGTGGGACCACACTGAAACAATCAATTAAACCTGGTTTTGATCAATATTTTAGAGAATAATTCATGTTTGGTCTAGGTTAGGTCTGGGATTTGCTCTCATCAGGCTCATTCTTTCGCATATTTCTGATACTTGATGGCTAGATCCTGGGCTTTTTCTGGATTCCATCACGTAGTAATGAAGTACAACACTGAAACAGTCAATTAAACCTGGTTTCCATCAATATTTTAGAGGGCAACGCATGTTAGGTCTAGGTTAGGCCTGGGATTTGCCCTCATCAGGATCATACTTTCGCAGTTTTAACATACTTGTTGAACGGATCCTGGGTTTTTTCTGGTTTGGATCATGTAGTAATGTGGGACCACACTGAAACAGTCAATGAAACCTGGTTTCCATCAATATTTAACAGGACAACGCAAGTTAGGTCTAGGTGAGGCCTGAGATTTTCACTGATCAGACTCATACTTTCGCATTCTTCACATACTTGTTGAACAGATCCTGGGTTTTTTCTGGTTTGGATCACGAAGTAGTGTGGTACCACACTGAAACAGTCCATTAAACCTGGTTTCGCTCAATATTTTAGAGGATAACGCATGTTAGGTCTAGGTTAGGCCTGGGATTTGCTCTCATCAGGCTCATTCTTTCGCATATTTCTCATACTTGATGGCTTGATCCTGGGCTTTTTCTCGATTGCATCACGTAGTAATGAAGTACAACACTGAAACAGTCAATTAAACATGGTTTCCATCAATATTTTAGAGGACAACGCAAGTTAGTTCTAGGTAAGGCCTGAGATTTTCACTGATCAGACTCATACTTTCGCATTCTTCACATACTTGTTGAACGCATCCTGGGTTTTTTCTGGTTTGGATCACGTAGTAATGTGGTACCACACTGAAACGGTCAATTAAACCTGGTTTCGATAAATATTTTAGAGGATAACGCATGTTAGGTCTAGGTTAGCCCTGGGATTTTCACTCATCAGACTCATACTTTCGCATTCTTCACATATTTGTTGAACGGATCTTGGGTTTTTTCTGGTTTGGATCACGTAGTAATGTGGTACCACACTGAAACGGTCAATTAAACCTGGTTTCGGTAAATATTTTAGAGGATAACGCAAGTTAGGTCAGGGATAGGTCTGGGATTTGCCCTCATCAGGCTCATACTTTCGCGTTTTTCACATACTTGTTGAACAGATCCTGGGTTTTTTCTGGTTTGGGTCACGTAGTAGTGTGATACCACACTGAAACAGTCGATTAAACCTGGTTTCGATCAATATTTTAGAGGATAACGCATGTTAGGTCTAGGTTAGCCCTGGGATTTTCTCTCATCAGACTCATACTTTCGCATTCTTCACATACTTGTTGAACTGATCCTGGGTTTTTTCTGGTTTGGATCACGTAGTAATGTCGTACCACACTGAAACAGTCGATTATACCTGGTTTCGATCAATATTTTAGAGGATAACGCATGTTAGGTCTAGGTTAGCCCTGGGATTTTCTCTCATCAGGCTCATACTTTCGCATTCTCCACATACTTGTTGAACGGATCCTGGGTTTTTACTGGATTGGATCACGTGGTAATGTGGTACCACACTGAAACATTCAATTAAACCTGGTCTTGATAAATATTTTAGAGGATAACTCATGTTAGGTTTGGCTTAGGTCTAGGATTTGCCCTCATCAGGCTCATACTTTCGCATATTTCTCATACTTCATGGCTAGATCCTGGGCTGTTTCTGGATTGTATCACGTAGTAATGTGGGACCACACTGAAACAATCAATTAAGCCTGGTCTTGATAAATATTTTAGAGGATAATGCATGTTAGGTCTGGGATAGGTCTGGGATTTGCCCTCATCTGACTCATACTTTCGCGAACTTCACATACTCGTTGAACAGATCCTGGGTTATTTTCTGGTTTGGATCACATAGTAATGTGGTACCACACTGAAACAGACGATTAAACCAGGTTTCGATCAATATTTTTGAGGATAACGCATGTTAGGTCTAGGTTAGGCCGGGGTCTTTCACTCATCACACTTATACTTTCGCATTCTTCACATACTTGTTGAACGGATCCTGGGTTTTTACTGGTTTAGATCACGTAGTAATGAAGTGCAACACTGAAACAGTCAATTAAACCTGGTTTCCATCAATATTTTAAAGGACAACGCATCTTAGGTCTGGGATAGGACTGGGATTTGCCCTCATCAGGGTCACACATTCGCGTTTTTCACATACTTGTTGAACAGATCATGGGTTTTTTCCGGTTTGGGTCACGTAGTAGTGTGGTACCACACTGAAACAGTCGATTAAACCTGGTTTCGATCAATATTTTTGAGGACAACGCATGTTAGGTCTAGGTTAGGCCGGGGATTTTCACTCATCAGGATCATACTTTCGCAGTTTTAACATACATGTTGACGTGATCGATGGTTTTTTCTGCTTTGGATCGCGTAGTAACGTGGTACCACACTGAAACTGTCCATTAAACCTTGTTTGGATCAATATTTTAGAGAATAACGCATGTTAGGTCTTGGATAGCCCTGGGATTTTCACTCATCAGACTCATACATGCGCATTCTTCACATACTTGTTGAACAGATACAGGGTTTTTTCTGGTTTGGATCACATAGTAATGTGGTACCACACTGAAACAGTCGATTAAACCTGGTTTCGATCAATATTTTTGAGGACAACGCATGTTAGGTCTAGGTTAGGCCGGGGATTTTCACTCATCAGATTCATACTTTCGCATTCTTCACATACTTGTTGAACGGATCCTGGTTTTTTACTGGTTTGGATCGCGTAGTAATGTGGTACCACACTGAAACAGTCCATTAAACCTGGTTTGGATCAATATTTTAGAGGATAACGCATGTTAGGTTTGGGTTAGGTCTAGGATTTGCCCTCATCAGGCTCATACTTTCGCATATTTCTCATACTTCATGGCTAGATCCTGGGCTGTTTCTGGATTGTATCACGTAGTAATGTGGGACCACACTGAAACAATCAATTAAACCTGGTTTTGATCAATATTTTAGAGAATAATTCATGTTTGGTCTAGGTTAGGTCTGGGATTTGCTCTCATCAGGCTCATTCTTTCGCATATTTCTGATACTTGATGGCTAGATCCTGGGCTTTTTCTGGATTCCATCACGTAGTAATGAAGTACAACACTGAAACAGTCAATTAAACCTGGTTTCCATCAATATTTTAGAGGGCAACGCATGTTAGGTCTAGGTTAGGCCTGGGATTTGCCCTCATCAGGATCATACTTTCGCAGTTTTAACATACTTGTTGAACGGATCCTGGGTTTTTTCTGGTTTGGATCATGTAGTAATGTGGGACCACACTGAAACAGTCAATGAAACCTGGTTTCCATCAATATTTAACAGGACAACGCAAGTTAGGTCTAGGTGAGGCCTGAGATTTTCACTGATCAGACTCATACTTTCGCATTCTTCACATACTTGTTGAACAGATCCTGGGTTTTTTCTGGTTTGGATCACGAAGTAGTGTGGTACCACACTGAAACAGTCCATTAAACCTGGTTTCGCTCAATATTTTAGAGGATAACGCATGTTAGGTCTAGGTTAGGCCTGGGATTTGCTCTCATCAGGCTCATTCTTTCGCATATTTCTCATACTTGATGGCTTGATCCTGGGCTTTTTCTCGATTGCATCACGTAGTAATGAAGTACAACACTGAAACAGTCAATTAAACATGGTTTCCATCAATATTTTAGAGGACAACGCAAGTTAGTTCTAGGTAAGGCCTGAGATTTTCACTGATCAGACTCATACTTTCGCATTCTTCACATACTTGTTGAACGCATCCTGGGTTTTTTCTGGTTTGGATCACGTAGTAATGTGGTACCACACTGAAACGGTCAATTAAACCTGGTTTCGATAAATATTTTAGAGGATAACGCATGTTAGGTCTAGGTTAGCCCTGGGATTTTCACTCATCAGACTCATACTTTCGCATTCTTCACATATTTGTTGAACGGATCTTGGGTTTTTTCTGGTTTGGATCACGTAGTAATGTGGTACCACACTGAAACGGTCAATTAAACCTGGTTTCGGTAAATATTTTAGAGGATAACGCAAGTTAGGTCTGGGATAGGTCTGGGATTTGCCCTCGTCAGGCTCATACTTTCGCGTTTTTCACATACTTGTTGAACAGATCCTGGGTTTTTCCGGATTGGGTCACGTAGTAGTGTGATACCACACTGAAACAGTCGATTAAACCTGGTTTCGATCAATATTTTAGAGGATATCGCATGTTAGGACTAGGTTAGCCCTGGGATTTTCACTCATCAGATACATACTTTCGCATTCTTCACATACATGTTGAACGGATCCTGGGTTTTTTCTGGTTTGGATCATGTAGTAATGTGGGACCACACTGAAACAGTCAATTAAACCTGGTTTCGATCAATATTTTAGAGAATAATTCATGTTAGGTCTAGGTTAGGTCTGGGATTTGCTCTCATCAGGCTCATTCTTTCGCATATTTCTCATACTTGATGGCTAGATCCTGGGCTTTTTCTGGATTGCATCACGTAGTAATGAAGTACAACACTGAAACAGTCAATTAAACATGGTTTCCATCAATATCTTAGAGGACAACGCAAGTTAGGTCTGGGATATGTCTGGGATTTGCCCTCATCGGGCTCATACATTCGCGTTTTTCACATACCTGTTGAACAGATCCTGGGTTTTTTCTGGTTTGGATCACGTAGTAGTGTGGTACCACACTGAAACAGTCCATTAAACCTTGTTTGGATCAATATTTTAGAGGATAACGCATGTTAGGTCTAGGTTAGGTCGGGGATTTTCACTCATCAGACTCATACTTACGCATTCTTCACATACTTGTTGAACGTATCCTGGGTTTTTTCTGGTTTGGATCAGGTAGTAGTGTGGTACCACACTGAAACAGTCCATTAAACCTGGTTTGGATCAATATTTTAGAGGATAAGACATGTTAGGTCTAGGTTAGGTCTGGGATTTTCACTCATTAGACTCATACTTTCGCATTCTACACATACTTGTTGAACGGATCCTGGGTTTTTTCTGGTTTGGATCAGGTAGTAATGTGGGACCACACTGAAACAGTCCATTAAACCTGGTTTCGCTCAATATTTTAGAGGATAACGCATGTTAGGTCTAGGTAAGGCCTGAGATTTTCCATTGATCAGACTCATACTTTCGCATTCTTCACATACATGGTGAACGGATCCTGGGTTTTTTCTGGTTTGGATCACGTAGTAATGTGGTACCACACTGAAACGGTCAATTAAACCTGGTTTCGATCAATATTTTAGAGGATAACGCAAGTTAGGTCTGGGATAGGTCTGGGATTTGCCCTCGTCAGGCTCATACTTTCGCGTTTTTCACGTAGTTGTTGAACAGATCCTGGGTTTTTTCTGGTTTGGGTCACGTAGTAGTGTGATACCACACTGAAACTGTCGATTAAACCTGGTTTCGATCAATATTTTAGAGGATAACGCATGTTAGGTCTAGGTTAGCCCTGGGATTTTCACTCATCAGATTCATACTTTCGCATTCTTCACATACATGTTGAACGGATCCTGGGTTTTTTCTGGTTTGGATCATGTAGTAATGTGGGACCACACTGAAACAGTCGATTAAACCTGGTTTCGCTCAATATTTTAGAGGATAACGCATGTTAGGTCTACGTTAGGTCTGGGATTTCCACTCATCAGGCTCATTCTTTCGCATATTTCTCATACTTGATGGCTAGATCCTGGGCTTTTTCTGGATTGCATCACGTAGTAATGTAGTACCACACTGAAACAGTCAATGAAACCTGGTTTCCATCAATATTTTAGAGGACAACGCAAGTTAGGTCTAGGTAAGGCCTGAGGTTTTCCATTGATCAGACTCATACTTTCGCATTCTTCACATACTTGTTGAACGGATCCTGGGTTTTTTCTGGTTTGGATCACGTAGTAATGTGGGACCACACTGAAACAGTCAACTAAACCTGGTTTCGATCAATATTTTAGAGGATAACGCAAGTTAGGTCTGGGATAGGTCTGGGATTTGCCCTCGTCAGGCTCATGCTTTCGCGTTTTTCACATACTTGTTGAACAGATCCTGGGTTTTTCCGGATTGGGTCACGTAGTAGTGTGATACCACACTGAAACAGTCGATTAAACCTGGTTTCGATCAATATTTTAGAGGATATCGCATGTTAGGACTAGGTTAGCCCTGGGCTTTTCACTCATCAGATTCATACTTTCGCATTCTTCACATACATGTTGAACGGATCCTGGGTTTTTTCTGGTTTGGATCATGTAGTAATGTGGGACCACACTGAAACAGTCAATTAAACCTGGTTTCGATCAATATTTTAGAGAATAATTCATGTTAGGTCTAGGTTAGGTCTGGGATTTGCTCTCATCAGGCTCATTCTTTCGCATATTTCTCATACTTGATGGCTAGATCCTGGGCTTTTTCTGGATTGCATCACGTAATAATGAAGTACAACACTGAAACAGTCAATTAAACATGGTTTCCATCAATATCTTAGAGGACAACGCAAGTTAGGTCTGGGATATGTCTGGGATTTGCCCTCATCGGGCTCATACATTCGCGTTTTTCACATACTTGTTGAACAGATCCTGGGTTTTTTCTGGTTTGGATCACGTAGTAGTGTGGTACCACACTGAAACAGTCCATTAAACCTTGTTTGGATCAATATTTTAGAGGATAACGCATGTTAGGTCTAGGTTAGGTCGGGGATTTTCACTCATCAGACTCATACATACGCATTCTTCACATACTTGTTGAACGTATCCTGGGTTTTTTCTGGTTTGGATCAGGTAGTAGTGTGGTACCACACTGAAACTGTCCATTAAACCTGGTTTGGATCAATATTTTAGAGGATAAGACATGTTAGGTCTAGGTTAGGTCTGGGATTTTCACTCATCAGACTCATACTTTCGCACTCTACACATACTTGTTGAACGGATCCTGGGTTTTTTCTGGTTTGGATCACGTAGTAATGTGGGACCACACTGAAACAATCAATTAAACCTGGTCTTGATAAGTATTTTAGAGGATAACGCAAGTTAGGTCTGGGACAGGTCTGGGATTTGCCCTCGTCAGGCTCATACATTCGCGTTTTTCATATACTTGTTGAACAGATCCTGGATTTTTTCTGGTTTGGGTCACGTAGTAGTGTGATACCACACTGAAACAGTCCATTAAACCTGGTTTCGCTCAATATTTTAGAGGATAACGCATGTTAGGTCTAGGTTAGGTCTGGGATTTGCTCTCATCAGGCTCATTCTTTCGCATATTTCTCATACTTGATGGCTAGATCCTGGGCTTTTTCTGGATTGCATCACGTAGTAATGTAGTACCACACTGGAACAGTCAATGAAACCTGGTTTCCATCAATATTTTAGAGGACAACGCATGTTAGGTCTAGGTAAGGCCTGAGATTTTCCATTGATCAGACTCATACTTTCGCATTCTTCACATACTTGTTGAACGGATCCTGGGTTTTTTCTGGTTTGGATCACGTAGTAATGTGGTACCACACTGAAACGGTCAATTAAACCTGGTTTCGATCAATATTTTAGAGGATAACGCCAGTTAGGTCTGGGATAGGTCTGGGATTTGCCCTCGTCAGGCTCATACTTTCGCGTTTTTCACGTAGTTGTTGAACAGATCCTGGGTTTTTTCTGGTTTGGGTCACGCAGTAGTGTGGTACCACACTGAAACAGTCCATTAAACCTGGTTTGGATCAATATTTTAGAGGATAACGCATGTTAGGTTTAGGTTAGCCCTGGGATTTTCACTCATCAGACTCATACTTTCGCATTCTACACATACTTGTTGAACGGATCCTGGGTTTTTTCTGGTTTGGATCACGTAGTAATGTGGGACCACACTGAAACAATCAACTAAACCTGGTCTTGATAAGTATTTTAGAGGATAACGCAAGTTAGGTCTGGGATAGGTCTGGGATTTGCCCTCGTCAGGCTCATACTTTCGCGTTTTTCACGTAGTTGTTGAACAGATCCTGGGTTTTTTCTGGTTTGGGTCACGTAGTAGTGTGATACCACAATGAAACTGTCGATTAAACCTGGTTTCGATCAATATTTTAGAGGATAACGCATGTTAGGTCTAGGTTAGCCCTGGGATTTTCACTCATCAGACTCATACTTTCGCATTCTTCACATACCTGTTGAACTGATCCTGGGTTTTTTCTGGTTTGGAACACGTAGTAATGTGGTACCACACTGAAACGGTCAATTAAACTTGGTTTCGATCAATATTTTAGGGGATAACGCAAGTTAGGTCTGGGATAGGTCTGGGATTTGCCCTCGTCAGGCCCATACTTTCGCATATTTCTCATACTTGATGGCTAAATCCTGGTCTTTTTCAGGATTGCATCACGTAGTAATGAAGTACAACACTGAAACAGTCAATTAAACATGGTTTCCATCAATATCTTAGAGGACAACGCAAGTTAGGTCTGGGATATGTCTGGGATTAGCCTTCATCTGGCTCATACATTCGCGTTTTTCACATACTTGTCGAACATATCCTGGGTTTTTTCTGGTTTGGATCACGTAGTAGTGTGGTACCACACTGAAACAGTCCATTAAACCTGGTTTGGATCAATATTTTAGAGGATAAGGCATGTTAGGTCTAGGTTAGGTCTGGGATTTTCACTCATCAGACTCATACTTTCGCGCTTTTCACATACTTGTTGAACAGATCCTGGGTTTTTTCTGGTTTCGGTCACGTAGTAGTGTGATACCACACTGAAACAGTCGATTAAACCTGGTTTCGATCAATATTTTAGAGGATAACGCATGTTAGGTCTAGGTTAGCCCTGGGATTTTCACTCATCAGACTCATACTTTCGCATTCTTCACATACTTGTTGAACTGATCCTGGGTTTTTTCTGGTTTGGATCACGTAGTAACGTGATACCACACTGAAACTGTCGATTAAACCTGGTTTCGATCAATATTTTAGAGGATAACGCATGTTAGGTCTACGTTAGGTCTGGGATTTCCTCTCATCAGGCTCATTCTTTCGCATATTTCTCATACTTGATGGCTAGATCCTGGGCTTTTTCTGGATTGCATCACGTAGTAATGTAGTACCACACTGAAACAGTCAATGAAACCTGGTTTCCATCAATATTTTAGAGGACAACGTAAGTTAGGTCTAGGTATGGCCTGAGGTTTTCCATTGATCAGACTCATACTTTCGCATTCTTCACATACTTGTTGAACTGATCCTGGGTTTTTTCTGGTTTGGAACACGTAGTAATGTGGTACCACACTGAAACGGTCAATTAAACTTGGTTTCGATCAATATTTTAGGGGATAACGCAAGTTAGGTCTGGGATAGGTCTGGGATTTGCCCTCGTCAGGCCCATACTTTCGCATATTTCTCATACTTGATGGCTAAATCCTGGTCTTTTTCAGGATTGCATCACGTAGTAATGAAGTACAACACTGAAACAGTCAATTAAACATGGTTTCCATCAATATCTTAGAGGACAACGCAAGTTAGGTCTGGGATATGTCTGGGATTAGCCTTCATCTGGCTCATACATTCGCGTTTTTCACATACTTGTCGAACATATCCTGGGTTTTTTCTGGTTTGGATCACGTAGTAGTGTGGTACCACACTGAAACAGTCCATTAAACCTGGTTTGGATCAATATTTTAGAGGATAAGGCATGTTAGGTCTAGGTTAGGTCTGGGATTTTCACTCATCAGACTCATACTTTCGCGCTTTTCACATACTTGTTGAACAGATCCTGGGTTTTTTCTGGTTTCGGTCACGTAGTAGTGTGATACCACACTGAAACAGTCGATTAAACCTGGTTTCGATCAATATTTTAGAGGATAACGCATGTTAGGTCTAGGTTAGCCCTGGGATTTTCACTCATCAGACTCATACTTTCGCATTCTTCACATACTTGTTGAACTGATCCTGGGTTTTTTCTGGTTTGGATCACGTAGTAACGTGATACCACACTGAAACTGTCGATTAAACCTGGTTTCGATCAATATTTTAGAGGATAACGCATGTTAGGTCTAGGTTAGCCCTGGGATTTTCACTCATCAGACTCATACTTTCGCATTCTTCACCTACCTGTTGAACTGATCCTGGGTTTTTTCTGGTTTGGATCACGTAGTAATGTCGTACCACACTGAAACAGTCGATTAAACCTGGCTTCGCTCAATATTTTAGAGGATAACGCATGTTAGGTCTACGTTAGGTCTGGGATTTCCTCTCATCAGGCTCATTCTTTCGCATATTTCTCATACTTGATGGCTAGATCCTGGGCTTTTTCTGGATTGCATCACGTAGTAATGTAGTACCACACTGAAACAGTCAATGAAACCTGGTTTCCATCAATATTTTAGAGGACAACGTAAGTTAGGTCTAGGTATGGCCTGAGGTTTTCCATTGATCAGACTCATACTTTCGCATTCTTCACATACTTGTTGAACGGATCCTGGGTTTTTTCTGGTTTGGATCACGTAGTAATGTGGGACCACACTGAAACAGTCAATTAAACCTGGTTTCGATCAATATTTTAGAGGATAACGCAAGTTAGGTCTGGGATAGGTCTGGGATTTGCCCTCGTCAGGCTCATACTTTCGCGTTTTTCACATACTTGTTGAACAGATCCTGGGTTTTTCCGGATTGGGTCACGTAGTAGTGTGATACCACACTGAAACAGTCGATTAAAGCTGGTTTCGATCAATATTTTAGAGGATATCGCATGTTAGGACTAGGTTAGCCCTGGGATTTTCACTCATCAGATTCATACTTTCGCATTCTTCACATACATGTTGAACAGATCCTGGGTTTTTTCTGGTTTGGGTCACGTAGTAGTGTGATACCACACTGAAACAGTCGATTAAACCTGGTTTCGATCAATATTTTAGAGGATAACGCAAGTTAGGTCTGGGATATGTCTGGGATTTGCCTTCATCGGGCTCATACATTCGCGTTTTTCACATACTTGTTGAACAGATCCTGGGTTTTTTCTGGTTTGGATCACGTAGTAGTGTGGTACCACACTGAAACAGTCCATTAAACCTTGTTTGGATCAATATTTTAGAGGATAACGCATGTTAGGTCTAGGTTAGGTCGGGGATTTTCACTCATCAGACTCATACTTACGCATTCTTCACATACTTGTTGAACGTATCCTGGGTTTTTTCTGGTTTGGATCAGGTAGTAGTGTGGTACCACACTGAAACTGTCCATTAAACCTGGTTTGGATCAATATTTTAGAGGATAAGACATGTTAGGTCTAGGTTAGGTCTGGGATTTTCACTCATCAGACTCATACTTTCGCATTCTACACATACTTGTTGAACGGATCCTGGGTTTTTTCTGGTTTGGATCACGTAGTAATGTGGGACCACACTGAAACAATCAACTAAACCTGGTCTTGATAAGTATTTTAGAGGATAACGCAAGTTAGGTCTGGGACAGGTCTGGGATTTGCCCTCGTCAGGCTCATACATTCGCGTTTTTCATATACTTGTTGAACAGATCCTGGATTTTTTCTGGTTTGGGTCACGTAGTAGTGTGATACCACACTGAAACAGTCCATTAAACCTGGTTTCGCTCAATAATTTAGAGGATAACGCATGTTAGGTCTAGGTTAGGTCTGGGATTTGCTCTCATCAGGCTCATTCTTTCGCATATTTCTCATACTTGATGGCTAGATCCTGGGCTTTTTCTGGATTGCATCACGTAGTAATGTAGTACCACACTGGAACAGTCAATGAAACCTGGTTTCCATCAATATTTTAGAGGACAACGCATGTTAGGTCTAGGTAAGGCCTGAGATTTTCCATTGATCAGACTCATACTTTCGCATTCTTCACATACTTGGTGAACGGATCCTGGGTTTTTTCTGGTTTGGATCACGTAGTAATGTGGTACCACACTGAAACGGTCAATTAAACCTGGTTTCGATCAATATTTTAGAGGATAACGCAAGTTAGGTCTGGGATAGGTCTGGGATTTGCCCTCGTCAGGCTCATACTTTCGCGTTTTTCACGTAGTTGTTGAACAGATCCTGGGTTTTTTCTGGTTTGGGTCACGTAGTAGTGTGATACCACACTGAAACTGTCGATTAAACCTGGTTTCGATCAATATTTTAGAGGATAACGCATGTTAGGTCTAGGTTAGCCCTGGGATTTTCACTCATCAGACTCATACTTTCGCATTCTTCACATACCTGTTGAACTGATCCTGGGTTTTTTCTGGTTTGGATCACGTAGTAATGTGGTACCACACTGAAACGGTCAATTAAACCTGGTTTCGATCAATATTTTAGAGGATAACGCAAGTTAGGTCTGGGATAGGTCTGGGATTTGCCCTCGTCAGGCTCATACTTTCGCATATTTCTCATACTTGATGGCTAAATCCTGGGCTTTTTCTGGATTGCATCACGTAGTAATGAAGTACAACACTGAAACAGTCAATTAAACATGGTTTCCATCAATATCTTAGAGGACAACGCAAGTTAGGTCTGGGATATGTCTGGGATTAGCCTTCATCTGGCTCATACATTCGCGTTTTTCACATACTTGTCGAACATATCCTGGGTTTTTTCTGGTTTGGATCACGTAGTAGTGTGGTACCACACTGAAACAGTCCATTAAACCTGGTTTGGATCAATATTTTAGAGGATAAGGCATGTTAGGTCTAGGTTAGGTCTGGGATTTTCACTCATCAGACTCATACTTTCGCGTTTTTCACATACTTGTTGAACAGATCCTGGGTTTTTCCGGATTGGGTCACGTAGTAGTGTGATACCACACTGAAACAGTCGATTAAACCTGGTTTCGATCAATATTTTAGAGGATATCGCATGTTAGGACTAGGTTAGCCCTGGGATTTTCACTCATCAGATTCATACTTTCGCATTCTTCACATACATGTTGAACAGATCCTGGGTTTTTTCTGGTTTGGGTCACGTAGTAGTGTGATACCACACTGAAACAGTCGATTAAACCTGGTTTCGATCAATATTTTAGAGGATAACGCAAGTTAGGTCTGGGATAGGTCTGGGATTTGCCCTCGTCAGGCTCATACTTTCGCGTTTTTCACATACTTGTTGAACAGATCCTGGGTTTTTCCGGATTGGGTCACGTAGTAGTGTGATACCACACTGAAACAGTCGATTAAACCTGGTTTCGATCAATATTTTAGAGGATATCGCATGTTAGGACTAGGTTAGCCCTGGGATTTTCACTCATCAGATTCATACTTTCGCATTCTTCACATACATGTTGAACAGATCCTGGGTTTTTTCTGGTTTGGGTCACGTAGTAGTGTGATACCACACTGAAACAGTCTATTAAACCTGGTTTCGATCAATATTTTAGAGGATAACGCAAGTTAGGTCTGGGATAGGTCTGGGATTTTCACTCATCAGACTCATACTTTCGCATTCTACACATACTTGTTGAACGGATCCTGGGTTTTTTCTGGTTTGGATCACGTAGTAATGTGGGACCACACTGAAACAATCAACTAAACCTGGTCTTGATAAGTATTTTAGAGGATAACGCAAGTTAGGTCTGGGACAGGTCTGGGATTTGCCCTCGTCAGGCTCATACTTTCGCGTTTTTCACGTAGTTGTTGAACAGATCCTGGGTTTTTTCTGGTTTGGGTCACGTAGTAGTGTGATACCACACTGAAACTGTCGATTAAACCTGGTTTCGATCAATATTTTAGAGGATAACGCATGTTAGGTCTAGGTTAGCCCTGGGATTTTCACTCATCAGACTCATACTTTCGCATTCTTCACATACCTGTTGAACTGATCCTGGGTTTTTTCTGGTTTGGATCACGTAGTAATGTGGTACCACACTGAAACGGTCAATTAAACCTGGTTTCGATCAATATTTTAGAGGATAACGCAAGTTAGGTCTGGGATAGGTCTGGGATTTGCCCTCGTCAGGCTCATACTTTCGCATATTTCTCATACTTGATGGCTAAATCCTGGGCTTTTTCTGGATTGCATCACGTAGTAATGAAGTACAACACTGAAACAGTCAATTAAACATGGTTTCCATCAATATCTTAGAGGACAACGCAAGTTAGGTCTGGGTTATGTCTGGGATTAGCCTTCATCTGGCTCATACATTCGCGTTTTTCACATACTTGTCGAACATATCCTGGGTTTTTTCTGGTTTGTATCACGTAGTAGTGTGGTACCACACTGAAACAGTCCATTAAACCTGGTTTGGATCAATATTTTAGAGGATAAGGCATGTTAGGTCTAGGTTAGGTCTGGGATTTTCACTCATCAGACTCATACTCTCGCGTTTTTCACATACTTGTTGAACAGATCCTGGGTTTTTTCTGGTTTCGGTCACGTAGTAGTGTGATACCACACTGAAACAGTCGATTAAACCTGGTTTCGATCAATATTTTAGAGGATAACGCATGTTAGGTCTAGGTTAGCCCTGGGATTTTCACTCATCAGACTCATACTTTCGCATTCTTCACATACTTGTTGAACTGATCCTGGGTTTTTTCTGGTTTGGATCACGTAGTAACGTGGTACCACACTGAAACAGTCGATTAAACCTGGTTTCGATCAATATTTTTGAGGATAACGCATGTTAGGTCTAGGTTAGGTCTGGGATTTTCACTCATCAGACTCATACTTTCGCATTCTTCACATACCTGTTGAACGGATCCTGGGTTTTTTCTGGTTTGGATCACGTAGTAGTGTGATACCACACTGAAACTGTCGATTAAACCTGGTTTCGATCAATATTTTAGAGGATAACGCATGTTAGGTCTAGGTTAGCCCTGGGATTTTCACTCATCAGACTCATACTTTCGCATTCTTCACATACCTGTTGAACTGATCCTGGGTTTTTTCTGGTTTGGATCACGTAGTAATGTCGTACCACACTGAAACAGTCGATTAAACCTGGCTTCGCTCAATATTTTAGAGGATAACGCATGTTAGGTCTACGTTAGGTCTGGGATTTCCTCTCGTCAGGCTCATTCTTTCGCATATTTCTCATACTTGATGGCTAGATCCTGGGCTTTTTCTGGATTGCATCACGTAGTAATGTAGTACCACACTGAAACAGTCAATGAAACCTGGTTTCCATCAATATTTTAGAGGACAACGCAAGTTAGGTCTAGGTAAGGCCTGAGGTTTTCCATTGATCAGACTCATACTTTCGCATTCTTCACATACTTGTTGAACGGATCCTGGGTTTTTTCTGGTTTGGATCACGTAGTAATGTGGGACCACACTGAAACAGTCAATTAAACCTGGTTTCGATCAATATTTTAGAGGATAACGCAAGTTAGGTCTGGGATAGGTCTGGGATTTGCCCTCGTCAGGCTCATACTTTCGCATTTTTCACATACTTGTTGAACAGATCCTGGGTTTTTCCGGATTGGGTCACGTAGTAGTGTGATACCACACTGAAACAGTCGATTAAACCTGGTTTCGATCAATATTTTAGAGGATATCGCATGTTAGGACTAGGTTAGCCCAGGGATTTTCACTCATCAGATTCATACTTTCGCATTCTTCACATACATGTTGAACGGATCCTGGGTTTTTTCTGGTTTGGATCATGTAGTAATGTGGGACCACACTGAAACAGTCAATTAAACCTGGTTTCGATCAATATTTTAGAGAATAATTCATGTTAGGTCTAGGTTAGGTCTGGGATTTGCTCTCATCAGGCTCATTCTTTCGCATATTTCTCATACTTGATGGCTAGATCCTGGGCTTTTTCTGGATTGCATCACGTAATAATGAAGTACAACACTGAAACAGTCAATTAAACATGGTTTCCAACAATATCTTAGAGGACAACGCAAGTTAGGTCTGGGATATGTCTGGGATTTGCCCTCATCGGGCTCATACATTCGCGTTTTTCACATACTTGTTGAACAGATCCTGGGTTTTTTCTGGTTTGGATCACGTAGTAGTGTGGTACCACACTGAAACAGTCCATTAAACCTTGTTTGGATCAATATTTTAGAGGATAACGCATGTTAGGTCTAGGTTAGGTCGGGGATTTTCACTCATCAGACTCATACTTACGCATTCTTCACATACTTGTTGAACGTATCCTGGGTTTTTTCTGGTTTGGATCAGGTAGTAGTGTGGTACCACACTGAAACTGTCCATTAAACCTGGTTTGGATCAATATTTTAGAGGATAAGACATGTTAGGTCTAGGTTAGGTCTGGGATTTTCACTCATCAGACTCATAATTTCGCATTCTACACATACTTGTGGAACGGATCCTGGGTTTTTTCTGGTTTTGATCACGTAGTAATGTGGGACCACACTGAAACAATCAATTAAACCTGGTCTTGATAAGTATTTTAGAGGATAACGCAAGTTAGGTCTGGGACAGGTCTGGGATTTGCCCTCGTCAGGCTCATACATTCGCGTTTTTCATATACTTGTTGAACAGATCCTGGATTTTTTCTGGTTTGGGTCTCGTAGTAGTGTGATACCACACTGAAACAGTCCATTAAACCTGGTTTCGCTCAATATTTTAGAGGATAACGCATGTTAGGTCTAGGCTAGGTCTGGGATTTGCTCTCATCAGGCTCATTCTTTCGCATATTTCTCATACTTGATGGCTAGATCCTGGGCTTTTTCTGGATTGCATCACGTAGTAATGTAGTACCACACTGGAACAGTCAATGAAACCTGGTTTCCATCAATATCTTAGAGGACAACGCATGTTAGGTCTAGGTAAGGCCTGAGATTTTCCATTGATCAGACTCATACTTTCGCATTCTTCACATACTTGTTGAACTGATCCTGGGTTTTTTCTGGTTTGGATCACGTAGTAATGTGGTACCACACTGAAACAGTCGATTAAACCTGGTTTCGATCAATATTTTAGAGGATAACGCAAGTTAAGTCTGGGATTGGTCTGGGATTTGACCTCATCAGACTCATACTTTCGCACACTTCACATACTCGTTGAACAGATCCTGGGTTTTTTCTGGTTTGGATCACGTAGTAGTGTGGTACCACACTGAAACAGTCTGTTAAACCTGGTTTGGATCAATATTTTAGAGGATGACGCATGTTAGGTCTCGGTTAGCCCTGGGATTTTCACTCATCACACTCATACCTTCGCATTCTTCACATACTTGTTGAACTGATCCTGGGTTTTTTCTGGTTTGGATCACGTAGTAATGTGGTACCACACTGAAACAGTCGATTAAACCAAGTTTCGATCAATATTTTTGAGGATAACGCATGTTAGGTCTAGGTTAGCCCTGGGATTTTCACTCATCAGACTCATACTTTCGCATTCTTCACATACTTGTTGAACTGATCCTGGGTTTTTTCTGGTTTGGATCACGTAGTAATGTGGTACCACACTGAAACAGTCGATTAAACCTGGTTTCGATCAATATTTTAGAGGATAACGCAAGTTAAGTCTGGGATTGGTCTGGGATTTGACCTCATCAGACTCATACTTTCGCACACTTCACATACTCGTTGAACAGATCCTGGGTTTTTTCTGGTTTGGATCACGTAGTAGTGTGGTACCACACTGAAACAGTCTATTAAACCTGGTTTGGATCAATATTTTAGAGGATAACGCATGTTAGGTCTAGGTTAGCCCTGGGATTTTCACTCATCAGACTCATACTTTCGCATTCTTCACATACTTGTTGAACTGATCCCGGGTTTTTTCTGGTTTGGATCACATAGTAAAGTGGTACCACACTGAAACAGTCGATTAAACCAAGTTTCGATCAATATTTTTGAGGATAACGCATGTTAGGTCTAGGTTAGCCCTGGGATTTTCACTCATCAGACTCATACTTTCGCATTCTTCACATACTTGTTGAACGGATCCTGGGTTTTCTCTGGTTTGGATCACGTAGTAATGTGGGACCAAACTGAAACAGACAATTAAACCTGGTTTCGATCAATATTTCAGAGAATAATTCATGTTAGGTCTAGGTTAGGTCTGGAATTTGCTCTCATCAGGCTCATTCTTTCGCATATTTCTCATACTAGATGGCTAGATCCTGGGCTTTTTCTGGATTGCATCACGTAGTAATGAAGTACAACACTGAAACAGTCAATTAAACATGGTTTCCATCAATATTTTAGAGGATAACGCAAGTTAGGTCAGGGATAGTTCTGGGATTTGCCCTCATCAGGCTCATACATTCGCGTTTTTCACATACTTGTTGAACAGATCCTGGGCTTTTTCTGGTTTGGGCCACGTAGTGGTGTGATACAACACTGAAACAGTCGATTAAACCTGGTTTCGATCAATATTTTAGAGGATAACGCATGCTAGGTGTAGGTTAGCCCTGGGATTTTCACTCATCAGACTCATACATTCGCATTCTTCACATACTTGTTGAACTGATCCTGGGTTTTTTCTGGTTTGGATCACGTAGTAATGTGGTACCACACTGAAACAGTCGATTAAACCTGGTTTCGATCAATATTTTAGGGGATAACGCAAGTTAAGTCTGGGATTGGTCTGGGATTTGACCTCATCAGACTCATACTTTCGCACACTTCACATACTCGTTGAACAGATCCTGGGTTATTTTCTGGTTTGGATCACATAGTAATGTGGTACCACACTGAAACAGTCGATCAAACCTGGTTTCGATCAATATTTTTGAGGATAAGGCATGTTAGGTTTAGGTTAGGTCTGGGATTTTCACTCATCAGACTCATACTTTCGCATTCTACACATACTTGTTGAACGGATCCTGAGTTTTTTCTGGTTTGGATCACGTAGTAATGTGGGACCACACTGAAACAATCAATTAAACCTGGTCTTGATAAGTATTCTAGAGGATAACGCATGTTAGGTCTGGGTTAGGTCTAGGATTTGCCCTCATCAGGCTCATACTTTCGCGTTTTTCACATACTTGTTGAACAGATCCTGGGTTTTTTCTGGTTTGGGTCACGTAGTAGTGTGATACCACACTGAAACAGTCGATTAAACCTGGTTTCGATCAATATTTTAGAGGATAACGCAAGTTAAGTCTGGGATTGGTCTGGGATTTGACCTCATCAGGCTCATACTTCCGCGTTTTTCACATACTTGTTGAACAGATCCTGGGTTTTTTCTGGTTTGGGTCACGTAGTAGTGTGATACCACACTGAAACAGTCGATTAAACCTGGTTTCGATCAATATTTTAGAGGATAACGCAAGTTAAGTCTGGGATTGGTCTGGGATTTGACCTCATCAGGCTCATACTTTCGCGTTTTTCACATACTTGTTGAACAGATCCTGGGTTTTTTCTGGTTTGGGTCACGTAGTAGTGTGGTACCACACTGAAACAGTCGATTAAACCTGGTTTCGATCAATATTTTAGAGGATAACGCAAGTTAAGTCTGGGATTGGTCTGGGATTTGACCTCATCAGGCTCATACTTCCGCGTTTTTCACATACTTGTTGAACAGATCCTGGGTTTTTTCTGGTTTGGATCACATAGTAATGTGGTACCACACTGAAACAGTCGATTAAACCTGGTTTCGATCAATATTTTAGTGGATAACGCATCTTAGGTCTGGGTTAGGTCTAAGATTTGCCCTCATCAGGCTCACAGTTTCGCGTTTTTCACATACTTGTTGAACAGATCCTGGGTTTTTTCTGGTTTGGATCACGAAGTAGTGTGGTACCACACTGAAACAGTCCATTAAACCTGGTTTCGCTCAATATTTTAGAGGATAACGCATGTTAGGTCAAGGTTAGGTCTGTGATTTGCTCTCATCAGGCTCATTCTTTCGCATATTTCTCATACTTGATGGCTAGATCCTGGGCTTTTTCTGGATTGCATCACGTAGTAATGTAGTACCACACTGAAACAGTCAATGAAACCTGGTTTCCATCAATATTTTAGAGGACAACGCAAGTTAGGTCTAGGTAAGGCCTGAGGTTTTCCATTGATCAGACTCATACTTTCGCATTCTTCACATACTTGTTGAACGGATCCTGGGTTTTTTCTGGTTTGGATCACGTAGTAATGTGGTACCACGCTGAAACGGTCAATTAAACCTGGTTTCGATCAATATTTTAGAGGATAACGCAAGTTAGGTCTGGGATAGGTCTGGGATTTGCCCTCGTCGGGCTCATACTTTCGCGTTTTTCACATACTTGTTGAACAGATCCTGGATTTTTTCTGGTTTGGGTCACGTAGTAGTGTGGTACCACACTGAAACTGTCCATTAAACCTGGTTTCGCTCAATATTTTAGAGGATAACGCATGTTAGGTCTAGGTTAGGTCTGGGATTTGCTCTCATCAGGCTCATTCTTTCCCATATTTCTCATACTTGATGGCTAGATCCTGGGCTTTTTCTGGATTGCATCACGTAGTAATGTAGTACCACACTGAAACAGTCAATGAAACCTGGTTTCCATCAATATTTTAGAGGACAACGCAAGTTAGGTCTAGGTAAGGCCTGAGATTTTCCATTGATCAGACTCATACTTTCGCATTCTTCACATACTTGTTGAACGGATCCTGGGTTTTTTCTGGTTTGGATCACGTAGTAATGTGATACCACACTGAAACGGTCAATTAAACCTGGTTTCGATCAATATTTTAGAGGATAACGCAAGTTAGGTCTGGGATTTGCCCTCGTCAGGCTCATACTTTCGCTTTTTTCACATACTTGTTGAACAGATCCTGGGTTTTTTCTGGTTAGGGTCACGTAGTAGTGTGATACCACACTGAAGCAGTCGATTAAACCTGGTTTCGATCAATATTTTAGAGGATAACGCATGTTAGGTCTAGGTTAGCCCTGGGATTTTCACTCATCAGGCTCATACTTTCGCATTCTTCACATACCTGTTGAACAGATCCTGGATTTTTTCTGGTTTGGGTCACGTAGTAGTGTGGTACCACACTGAAACTGTCCATTAAACCAGGTTTCGATCAATATTTTTGAGGATAACGCATGTTAGGTCTAGGTTAGGCCTGGGATTTTCACTCATCAGACTCATACTTTCGCATTCTTCACATACTTGTTGAACGGATCCTGGGTTTTTTCTGGTTTGGATCACGTAGTAATGTGGGACCACTCTGAAACAGTCAATTAAACCTGGTATCGATCAATATTTTAGAGAATAATTCATGTTAGGTCTAGGTTAGGTCTGGGATTTGCTCTCATCAGGCTCATTCTTTCGCATATTTCTCATACTTGATGGCTAGATCCTTGGCTTTTTCTGGATTGCATCACGTAGTAATGAAGCACAACACTGATACAGTCAATTAAACATGGTTTCCATCAATATCTTAGAGGACAACGCAAGTTAGGTCTGGGATCTGTCTGGGATTTGCCCTCATCGGGCTCATACATTCGCGTTTTTCTTCATACTTGTTGAACAGATCCTGGGTTTTTTCTGGTGTGGATCACCTAGTAGTGTGGTACCACACTGAAACAGTCAATTAAACATGGTTTCCATCAATATCTTGGAGGACAACGCAAGTTAGGTCTGGGATCTGTCTGGGATTTGTCCTCATCGGGCTCATACATTCGCGTTTTTCACATACTTGTTGAACAGATCCTGAGTTTTTTCTGGTTTGGATCACGTAGTAATGTGGTACCACACTGAAACAGTCCATTAAACCTGGTTTCGCTCAATATTTTAGAGGATAACGCATGTTAGGTCTAGGTTAGGTCTGGGATTTGCCCTCGTCGGGCTCATACTTTCGCGTTTTTCACATACTTGATGGCTAGATCCTGGGCTTTTTCTGGATTGCATCACGTAGTAATGTAGTACCACACTGAAACTGTCAATGAAACCTGGTTTCCATCAATATTTTAGAGGACAACGCAAGTTAGGTCTAGATAAGGCCTGAGATTTTCCATTGATCAGACTCATACTTTCGCATTCTTCACATACTTGTTGAACGGATCCTGGGTTTTTTCTGGTTTGGATCACGTAGTAATGTGGTACCACACTGAAACGGTCAATTAAACCTGGTTTCGATCAATATTTTAGAGGATAACGCAAGTTAGGTCTGGGATAGGTCTGGGATTTGCCCTCGTCAGGCTCATACTTTCGCGTTTTTCACATACTTGTTGAACTGATCCTGGGTTTTTTCTGGTCTGGGTCACGTAGTAGTGTGATACCACACTGAAACAGTCGATTAAACCTGGTTCCGATCAATATTTTAGAGGATAACGCATGTTAGGACTAGGTTAGCCCTGGGATTTTCACTCATCAGACTCATACATTCGCGTTTTTCACATACTTGTTGAACAGATCCTGGGTTTTTTCTGGTTTGGATCACGTAGTAGTGTGGTACCACACTGAAACAGTCCATTAAACCTTGTTTGGATCAATATTTTAGAGGATAACGCATGTTAGGTCTAGGTTAGGTCGGGGATTTTCACTCATCAGACTCATACTTTCGCGTTTTTCACATACTTGTTGAACAGATCCTGGATTTTTTCTGGTTTGGGTCACGTAGTAGTGTGATACCACACTGAAACAGTCCATTAAACCTGGTTTCGCTCAATATTTTAGAGGATAACGCATGTTAGGTCTAGGTTAGGTCTGGGATTTGCTCTCATCAGGCTCATTCTTTCGCATATTTCTCATACTTGATGGCTAGATCCTGGGCTTTTTCTGGATTGCATCACGTAGTAATGTAGTACCACACTGAAACAGTCAATGGAACCTGGTTTCCATCAATATTTTAGAGGACAACGCAAGTTAGGTCTAGGTAAGGCCTGAGATTTTCCATTGATCAGACCCTTACTTTCGCATTGTTCACATACTTGTTGAACGGATCCTGGGTTTTTTCTGGTTTGGATCACGTAGTAATGTGGTACCACACTGAAACGGTCAATTAAACCTGGTTTCGATCAATATTTTAGAGGATAACGCAAGTTAGGTCTGGGATCTGCCCTCGTCAGGCTCATACTATCGCGTTATTCACATACTTGTTGAACAGATCCTGGGTTTTTTCTGGTTTGGGTCACGTAGTAGTGTGATACCACACTGAAGCAGTCGATTAAACCTGGTTTCGATCAATATTTTAGAGGATAACGCATGTTAGGTCTAGGTTAGCCCTGGGATTTTCACTCATCAGGCTCATACTTTCGCATTCTTCACATACCTGTTGAACTGATCCTGGGTTTTTTCTGGTTTGGATCACGTAGTAATGTGGTACCACACTGAAACAGTCGATTAAACCAGGTTTCGATCAATATTTTTGAGGATAACGCATGTTAGGTCTAGGTTAGGCCTGGGATTTTCACTCATCAGACTCATACTTTCGCATTCTTCACATACTTGTTGAACGGATCCTGGGTTTGTTCTTGTTTGGATCACGTAGTAATGTGGGACCACTCTGAAACAGTCAATTAAACCTGGTTTCGATCAATATTTTAGAGAATAATTCATGTTAGGTCTAGGTTAGGTCTGGGATTTGCTCTCATCAGGCTCATTCTTTCGCATATTTCTCATACTTGATGGCTATATCCTGGGCTTTTTCTGGATTGCATCACGTAGTAATGAAGCACAACACTGAAACAGTCAATTAAACATGGTTACCATCAATATCTTAGAGGACAACGCAAGTTAGGTCTGGGATCTGTCTGGGATTTGCCCTCATCGGGCTCATACATTCGCGTTTTTCACATACTTGTTGAACAGATCCTGGGTTTTTTCTGGTGTGGATCACGTAGTAGTGTGGTACCACACTGAAACAGTCAATTAAACATGGTTTCCATCAATATCTTGGAGGACAACGCAAGTTAGGTCTGGGATCTGTCTGGGATTTGCCCTCATCGGGCTCATACATTCGCGTTTTTCACATACTTGTTGAACAGATCCTGTGTTTTTTCTGGTTTGGATCACGTAGTAATGTGGGACCACAGTGAAACAATCAATTAAACCTGGTCTGGATAAATATTTTAGTGGATAACGCATCTTAGGTCTGGGTAAGGTCTAAGATTTGCCCTCATCAGGCTCACAGTTTCGCGTTTTTCACATACTTGTTGAACAGATCCTGGGTTTTTTCTGGTTTGGATCACGAAGTAGTGTGGTACCACACTGAAACAGTCCATTAAACCTGGTTTCGCTCAATATTTTAGAGGATAACGCATGTTAGGTCTAGGTTAGGTCTGTGATTTGCTCTCATCAGGCTCATTCTTTCGCATATTTCTCATACTAGATGGCTAGATCCTGGGCTTTTTCTGGATTGCATCACGTAGTAATGAAGTACAACACTGAAACAGTCAATTAAACATGGTTTCCATCAATATCTTAGCGGACAACGCAAGTTAGGTCTGGGATCTGTCTAAGATTTGCCCTCATCAGGCTCACAGTTTCGCGTTTTTCACATACTTGTTGAACAGATCCTGGGTTTTTTCTGGTTTGGGTCACGTAGTAGTGTGATACCACACTGAAACAGTCGATTAAACCTGGTTTCGATCAATATTTTAGAGGATAACGCATGTTAGGTCTAGGTTAGCCCTGGGATTTTCACTCATCAGACTCATACTTTCGCATTCTTCACATACTTGTTGAACGGATCCTGGGTTTTTTCTGGTTTGGTTCACGTAGTAGTGTGGTACCACACTGAAACAGTCCATTAAACCTGGTTTGGATCAATATTTTAGAGGATAACGCATGTTAGGTCATGGTTAGGTCTGGGATTTGCTCTCATCAGGCTCGTACTTTCGCATATCTCATACTTGATGGCCAGATTCTGGGCTTTTTCTAGTTTGGATCCCGTAGTAATGTGGTACCACACTGAAACAGTCCATTTAACCTGGTTTCGATCAATATTTTACAGGATAACGCATGTTATGTCTAGGTTAGGCTTGGGATTTGCCCACATCAGACACATACTTTCGCATTCGTCACATACTTGTTGAACGGATCCTGGGTTTTTTCAGGTTTGGACAACGTAGTAGTGTAGTACCACACTGAAACATTCAATTAAACCTGGTCTTGATAAATATTTTAGAGGATAACACATGTTAGGTCTGGGTTAGGTCTAGGATTTGCCCTCCTCAGGCACATACTTTCGCATTTTCCACATACTTGTTGAACAGATCCTGGGTTTTTTCTGGTTTAGATCACGTAGAAATGTGGTACCACACTGAAACATTAAATTAAACCTGGTACTGATAAATATTTTTGAGGGTAACGCATGATAGGTCTAGGTTAGGCCTCGGATTTTCCCTCATCAGACACATACTTTCGCATTTTTCACAAACTTGTTGAACGGATCCTGGGTATTTTTCTGGTTTGCATCACGTAGTGATGTGGTACCACACTGAAACAGTCCATTAAACCTGGTTTCGAACAATATTTTAGAGGATAACGCATGTTAGGTCTAAGTTAGGCCTGGGATTTTCCCTCATCAGACACATACTTACGCATTCTTCACATACTTGTTGAACGTATCCTGGGTTTTTTCTGGTTTGGATCACGTAGTAATGTGGTACCTCACTGAAACTGTCGATTAAACCTGCTTTCGATCAATATTTTTGAGAATAACTCATGTTAGGACTAGGTTAGGTCTGGGATTTGCTCTCATCGAGCTCGTACTTTCGCAAATTTCTCATACTTGATGGCCAGATTCTGTGCTTTTTCTGGTTTGGATCCCGTAGTAATGTGGTACCACACTGAAAGAGTCCATTAAACCTGGTTTCGATCAATATTTTAGAGGATAACGCATGTTATGTCTAGGTTAGGCCTGTGATTTGCCCTCATCAGACACATACTTTCGCATTTTCCACATACTTGTTGAACAGATCCTGGGTTTTTTCTGGTTTGGATCACGTAGAAATGTGGTACCACACTGAAACAGTCCATTAAACCTGGATTCGATCAATATTTTTGAGGATAACGCATGTTAGATCTAGGTTAGGCCTCGGATTTGCCCTCATCAGACACATACTTTCGCATTCGTCACATACTTGTTGAACGAATCCAGGGTTTTTTGTGGTTTGGATCACGTAGTAATGTGGTACCAAACTGAAACATTCAATTAAACCTGGTCTTGATAAATGTTTTAGAGGATAACGCATGTTGGGGCTGGGATAGGTCTGGGATTTGCCCTCATCAGGCTCATAGTTTCGCGTTTTTCACATACTTGTTGAACAGATCCTGTGTTTTTTCTGTTTTGGATCACGTAGTAATGTGGTACCACACTGAAACAGTCCATTAAACCTGGTTTCGATCAATATTTTACAGGACAAAGCAAGTTTGGTCTGGGATAGGTCTGGGATTTGCCATGATCAGGCTCGTACTTTCGCATATTTCTCATACTTGGTGGCCAGATTCTGGGCTTTTTCTGGTTTCGATCCCGTAGTATTGTGGTACCACACTGAAACATTCAATTAATCCAGGTCTTGATATATATTTTAGAGGATAACGCATGTTAGATCTGTGTTATGTCTAGGATTTGCCCTAATCTGGCTCATAATTTCGCATATTTCTCATACTTCATGGCTAGATCCTGGGCTTTTTCTGGATTGGATCACGTAGTAATGTGGTACCACACTGAAGCAGTAAATTAAACCTAGTTTCGATCAATATTTTAGAGGAAAACGCAAATTAGGTCTGGGATAGGTCTGGGATTTTCACTCATCAGGCTCATACTTTCGCATTCTTCACATACCTGTTGAACAGATCCTGGGTATTTTTCTGGTTTGGATCACGTAGTAATGTGGTACCACACTGAAACATTCAATTAAACCTGGTCTTGATAAATATTTTAGAGGATAACGCATGTTCTGTCTAGGTTAGGCCTGGGATTTGCCCTCATCAGGTTCATATTTTCGCGTTCTTCACATACTTGTTGAACAGAGCCTGGGTATTTTTCTGGTTTGGATCACGTAGTAATGTGGTAGCACACTGAAACAGTCAATTAAACCTGGTTTCCATCAATATTTTAGAGGACAACGCAAGTTAGGTCTGGTATAGGTCTGGGATCTGCCCTCATCAGGGTCATATTTCCGCGTTCTTCACATACTTGTTGAACAGATCCTGGGTATTTTTCTGGTTTGGATCACGTAGTAATGTGGTACCACACTGAAATAGTTGATTAAACCTGGTTTCGATCAATATTTTAGAGGATAACGCAAGTTATGTCTGGGATAGGTCCGGGATTTGTCCTCGTCAGGCTCATACTTTCGCATTCTTCACATACTTGTTGTACAGATCCTGGGTTTTTTTCTGGTTTGGATCACGTAGTAATGTGGTAGCACACTGAAACATTCAATTAAACCAGGTCTTGATAAATATTTCAGAGGATAACGCATGTTAGATCTGGGTTAGGTCTAGGATTAGCCCTCATCAGGCTCATAATTTCGCATATTTCTCATACTTCATGGCTAGATACTGGGCTTTTTCAGGATTGGATCACGTAGTAATGTGGTACGACACTGAAACAGTAAATTAAACCTAGTTTCGATCAATATTATAGAGGATAACGCAAGTTAGGTCTGGGATAGGTCTGGGATTTGCCCTCATCAGGGTCATATTTTCGCATTTTTCACATACTTGTTGAACAGATCCTGGGTATTTTTCTGGATTGGATCACGTAGTAATGTGGTACCACACTGAAATAGTCGATAAAACCTGGTTTCGATCAATAGTTTAGAGGATAACGCAAGTTAGGTCTGGGATAGGTCTGGGATTTGCCCTCGTCAGGCTCATACTTTCGCGTTTTTCACATACTTGTTGAACAGATCCTGGGTTTTTTCTGGTTTGGGTCACGTAGTAGTGTGATACCACACTGAAGCAGTCGATTAAACCTGGTTTCGATCAATATTTTAGAGGATAACGCATGTTAGGTCTGGGATCTGTCTGGGATTTGCCCTCATCGGGCTCATACATTCGCGTTTTTCACATACTTGTTGAACAGATCCTGGGTTTTTTCTGGTTTGGATCACGTAGTAGTGTGGTACCACACTGAAACAGTCAATTAAACATGGTTTCCATCAATATCTTAGAGGACAACCCAAGTTAGGTTTGTGATCTGTCTGGGATTTGCCCTCATCGGGCTCATACATTCGCGTTTTTCACATACTTGTTGAACAGATCCTAAGTTTTTTCTGGTTTGGATCACGTAGTAATGTGGGACCACAGTGAAACAATCAATTAAACCTGGTCTGGATAAATATTTTAGTGGATAACGCATCTTAGGTCTGGGTTAGGTCTAAGATTTGCCCTCATCAGACTCACAGTTTCGCGTTTTTCACATACTTGTTGAACAGATCCTGGGTTTTTTCTGGTTTAGATCACGAAGTAGTGTGGTACCACACTGAAACAGTCCATTAAACCTGGTTTCGCTCAATATTTTAGAGGATAACGCATGTTAGGTCTAGGTTAGGTCTGTGATTTGCTCTCATCAGGCTCATTCTTTCGCATATTTCTCATACTTGATGGCTAGATCCTGGGCTTTTTCTGGATTGCATCACGTAGTAATGTCGTACCACACTGAAACAGTCAATGAAACCTGGTTTCCATCAATATTTTAGAGGACAACGCAAGTTAGGTCTAGGTAAGGCCTGAGATTTTCACTGATCAGACTCATACTTTCGCATTCTTCACATACTTGTTGAACGCATCCTGGGTTTTTTCTGGTTTGGATCACGTAGTAATGTGGTACCACACTGAAACGGTCAATTAAACCTGGTTTCGATCAATATTTTAGAGGACAACGCATGTTAGGTCTAGGTTAGCCCTGGGATTTTCACTCATCAGACTCATACTTTCGCATTCTTCACATACTTGTTGAACTGATCCTGGGTTTTTTCTGGTTTGGATCACGTAGTAATGTGGTACCACACTGAAACAGTCGATTAAACCTGGTTTCGATCAATATTTTAGAGGATAACGCAAGTTAAGTCTGGGATTGGTCTGGGATTTGACCTCATCAGACTCATACTTTCGCACACTTCACATACTCGTTGAACAGATCCTGGGTTATTTTCTGGTTTGGATCACATAGTAATGTGGTACCACACTGAAACAGTCGATTAAACCAGGTTTCGATCAATATTTTTGAGGATAACGCATGTTAGGTCTAGGTTAGCCCTGGGATTTTCACTCATCAGACTCATACTTTCGCATTCTTCACATACTTGTTGAACGGATCCTGGGTTTTTTCTGGTTTGGTTCACGTAGTAGTGTGGTACCACACTGAAACAGTCCATTAAACCTGGTTTGGATCAATATTTTAGAGGATAACGCATGTTAGGTCATGGTTAGGTCTGGGATTTGCTCTCATCAGGCTCGTACTTTCGCATATCTCATACTTGTTGAACAGATCCTGGGTTTTTTCTGGTTTGGGTCACGTAGTAGTGTGATACCACACTGAAGCAGTCGATTAAACCTGGTTTCGATCAATATTTTAGAGGATAACGCATGTTAGGTCTAGGTTAGCCCTGGGATTTTCACTCATCAGGCTCATACTTTCGCATTCTTCACATACCTGTTGAACTGATCCTGGGTTTTTTCTGGTTTGGATCAGGTAGTAATGTGGTACCACACTGAAACAGTCGATTAAACCAGGTTTCGATCAATATTTTTGAGGATAACGCATGTTAGGTCTAGGTTAGGCCTGGGATTTTCACTCATCAGACTCATACTTTCGCATTCTTCACATACTTGTTGAACGGATCCTGGGTTTTTTCTGGTTTGGATCACGTAGTAATGTGGGACCACTCTGAAACAGTCAATTAAACCTGGTTTCGATCAATATTTTAGAGAATAATTCATGTTAGGTCTAGGTTAGGTCTGGGATTTGCTCTCATCAGGCTCATTCTTTCGCATATTTCTAATACTTGATGGCTAGATCCTGGGCTTTTTCTGGATTGCATCACGTTGTAATGAAGTACAACACTGAAACAGTCAATTAAACATGGTTTCCATCAATATCTTAGAGGACAACGCAAGTTAGGTCTGGGATCTGTCTGGGATTTGCCCTCATCGGGCTCATACATTCGCGTTTTTCACATACTTGTTGAACAGATCCTGGGTTTTTTCTGGTTTGGATCACGTAGTAGTGTGGTACCACACTGAAACAGTCAATTAAACATGGTTTCCATCAATATCTTAGAGGACAACCCAAGTTAGGTTTGTGATCTGTCTGGGATTTGCCCTCATCGGGCTCATACATTCGCGTTTTTCACATACTTGTTGAACAGATCCTGAGTTTTTTCTGGTTTGGATCACGTAGTAATGTGGGACCACAGTGAAACAATCAATTAAACCTGGTCTGGATAAATATTTTAGTGGATAACGCATCTTAGGTCTGGGTTAGGTCTAAGATTTGCCCTCATCAGGCTCACAGTTTCGCGTTTTTCACATACTTGTTGAACAGATCCTGGGTTTTTTCTGGTTTAGATCACGAAGTAGTGTGGTACCACACTGAAACAGTCCATTAACCCTGGTTTCGCTCAATATTTTAGAGGATAACGCATGTTAGGTCTAGGTTAGGTCTGTGATTTGCTCTCATCAGGCTCACTCTTTCGCATATTTCTCATACTAGATGGCTAGATCCTGGGCTTTCTCTGGATTGCATCACGTAGTAATGAAGTACAACACTGAAACAGTCAATTAAACATGGTTTCCATCAATATCTTAGCGGACAACGCAAGTTAGGTCTGGGATCTGTCTGGGATTTGCCCTCATCGGGCTCACACATTCGCGTTTTTCACATACTTGTTGAACAGATCCTGGGTTATTTTCTGGTTTGGATCACATAGTAATGTGGTACCACACTGAAAGAGTCGATTAAACCTGGTTTGGATCAATATTTTAGAGGATAACGCATGTTAGGTCATGGTTAGGTCTGGGATTTGCTCTCATCAGGCTCGTACTTTCGCATATCTCATACTTGATGGCCAGATTCTGGGCTTTTTCTAGTTTGGATCCCGTAGTTATGTGGTACCACACCGAAACAGTCCATTTAACCTGGTTTCGATCAATATTTTACAGGATAACGCATGTTATGTCTAGGTTAGGCTTGGGATTTGCCCACATCAGACACATACTTTCGCATTCGTCACATACTTGTTGAACGGATCCTGGGTTTTTTCAGGTTTGGACAACGTAGTAGTGTGGTACCACACTGAAACATTCAATTAAACCTGGTCTTGATAAATATTTTAGAGGATAACGCATGTTAGGTCTGGGTTAGGTCTAGGATTTGCCCTCCTCAGGCACATACTTTCGCATTTTCCACATACTTGTTGAACAGATCCTGGGTTTTTTCTGGTTTAGATCACGTAGAAATGTGGTACCACACTGAAACATTAAATTAAACCTGGTACTGATAAATATTTTTGAGGGTAACGCATGTTAGGTCTAGGTTAGGCCTCGGATTTTCCTTCATCAGACACATACTTTCGCATTTTTCACATACTTGTTGAACGGATCCTGGGTATTTTTCTGGTTTGCATCACGTAGTGATGTGGTACCACACTGAAACAGTCCATTAAACCTGGTTTCGAACAATATTTTAGAGGATAACGCATGTTAGGTCTAAGTTAGGCCTGGGATTTTCCCTCATCAGACACATACTTACGCATTCTTCACATACTTGTTGAACGTATCCTGGGTTTTTTCTGGTTTGGATCACGTAGTAATGTGGTACCTCACTGAAACTGTCGATTAAACCTGCTTTCGATCAATATTTTTGAGAATAACTCATGTTAGGTCTGGGTTAGGTCTAGGATTTGCCCTCCTCAGGCACATACTTTCGCATTTTCCACATACTTGTTGAACAGATCCTGGGTTTTTTCTGGTTTAGATCACGTAGAAATGTGGTACCACACTGAAACATTAAATTAAACCTGGTACTGATAAATATTTTTGAGGGTAACGCATGTTAGGTCTAGGTTAGGCCTCGGATTTTCCCTCATCAGACACATACTTTCGCATTCTTCACATACTTGTTGAACTGATCCTGGGTTTTTTCTGGTTTGGATCACGTAGTTATGTGGGACCACACTGAAACAGTCAATTAAACCTGGTTTCGATAAATATTTCAGAGAATAATTCATGTTAGGTCTAGGTTAGGTCTGGGATTTGCTCTCCTCAGGCTCATTCTTTCGCATATTTCTCATACTAGATGGCTAGATCCTGGGCTTTTTCTGGATTGCATCACGTAGTAATGAAGTACAACACTGAAACAGTCAATTAAACATGGTTTCCATCAATATCTTAGCGGACAACGCAAGTTAGGTCTAGGTTAGGCTTGGGATTTGCCCACATCAGACACATACTTTCGCATTCGTCACATACTTGTTGAACGGATCCTGGGTTTTTTCAGGTTTGGATCACGTAGTAGTGTGGTACCACACTGAAACAGTCCATTAAACCTGGTTTCGAACAATATTTTAGAGGATAACGCATGTTAGGTCTAAGTTAGGCCTGGGATTTTCCCTCATCAGACACATACTTACGCATTCTTCACATACTTGTTGAACTGATCCTGGGTTTTTTCTGGTTTGGATCACGTAGTAATGTGGGACCACAGTGAAACAATCAATTAAACCTGGTCTGGATAAATATTTTAGTGGATAACGCATCTTAGGTCTGGGTTAGGTCTAAGATTTGCCCTCATCAGGCTCACAGTTTCGCGTTTTTCACATACTTGTTGAACAGATCCTGGGTTTTTTCTGGTTTGGATCACGAAGTAGTGTGGTACCACACTGAAACAGTCCATTAAACCTGGTTTCGCTCAATATTTTAGAGGATAACGCATGTTAGGTCTAGGTTAGGTCTGTGATTTGCTCTCATCAGGCTCATTCTTTCGCATATTTCTCATACTAGATGGCTAGATCCTGGGCTTTCTCTGGATTGCATCACGTAGTAATGAAGTACAACACTGAAACAGTCAATTAAACATGGTTTCCATCAATATCTTAGCGGACAACGCAAGTTAGGTCTGGGATCTGTCTGGGATTTGCCCTCATCGGGCTCACACATTCGCGTTTTTCACATACTTGTTGAACAGATCCTGGGTTTTTTCTGGTTTGGGTCACGTAGTAGTGTGATACCACACTGAAGCAGTCGATTAAACCTGGTTTCGATCAATATTTTAGAGGATAACGCATGTTAGGTCTAGGTTAGCCCTGGGATTTTCACTCATCAGACTCATACTTTCGCATTCTTCACATACTTGTTGAACGGATCCTGGGTTTTTTCTGGTTTGGATCACGTAGTTATGTGGGACCACACTGAAACAGTCAATTAAGCCTGGTTTCGATCAATATTTCAGAGAATAATTCATGTTAGGTCTAGGTTAGGTCTGGGATTTGCTCTCACCAGGCTCATTCTTTCGCATATTTCTCATACTAGATGGCTAGATCCTGGGCTTTTTCTGGATTGCATCACGTAGTAATGAAGTACAACACTGAAACAGTCAATTAAACATGGTTTCCATCAATATCTTAGCGGACAACGCAAGTTAGGTCTGGGATATGTCTGGGATTTGCCCTCATCGGGCTCATACATTCGCGTTTTTCACATACTTGTTGAACAGATCCTGGGTTTTTTCTGGTTTGGATCACGTAGTAGTGTGGTACCACACTGAAACAGTCTATTAAACCTGGTTTGGATCAATATTTTAGAGGATAACGCATGTTAGGTCTAGGTTAGGTCGGGGATTTTCACTCATCAGACTCATACTTTCGCATTCTTCACATACTTGTTGAACGGATCCTGGGTTTTTTCTGGTTTGGTTCACGTAGTAGTGTGGTACCACACTGAAACAGTCCATTAAACCTGGGTTGGATCAATATTTTACAGGATAACGCATGTTATGTCTAGGTTAGTCTTGGGATTTGCCCACATCAGACACATACTTTCGCATTCGTCACATACTTGTTGAACGGATCCTGGGTTTTTTCAGGTTTGGACAACGTAGTAGTGTGGTACCACACTGAAACATTCAATTAAACCTGGTCTTGATAAATATTTTAGAGGATAACACATGTTAGGTCTGGGTTAGGTCTAGGATTTGCCCTCCTCAGGCACATACTTTCGCATTTTCCACATACTTGTTGAACAGATCCTGGGTTTTTTCTGGTTTGGATCACGTAGAAATGTGGTACCACACTGAAACAGTCCATTAAACCTGGTTTCGATCAATATTTTAGAGGATAACGCATGTTAGGTCTAGGTTTGGCCTGGGATTTTCCCTCATCAGACACATACTTTCGCATTCTTCACATACTTGTTGAGCGGATCCTGGGTATTTTTCTGGTTTGGATCACGTAGTGATGTGGTATCACACTGAAACAGTCCATTAAACCTGGATTCGATCAATATTTTTGAGGATAACGCATGTTAGATCTAGGTTAGGCCTCGGATTTGCCCTCATCAGACACATACTTTCGCATTCGTCACATACTTGTTGAACGAATCCAGGGTTTTTTGTGGTTTGGATCACGTAGTACTGTGGTACCACACTGAAACATTCAATTAAACCTGGTCTTGATAAATGTTTTAGAGGATAACGCATGTTGGGGCTGGGATAGGTCTGGGATTTGCCCTCATCAGGCTCATAGTTTCGCGTTTTTCACATACTTGTTGAACAGATCCTGTGTTTTTTCTGTTTTGGATCACGTAGTAATGTGGTACCACACTGAAACAGTCCATTAAACCTGGTTTCGATCAATATTTTACAGGACAAAGCAAGTTTGGTCTGGGATAGGTCTGGGATTTGCCATGATCAGGCTCGTACTTTCGCATATTTCTCATAGTTGGTGGCCAGATTCTGGGCTTTTTCTGGTTTCGATCCCGTAGTATTGTGGTACCACACTGAAACATTCAATTAATCCAGGTCTTGATATATATTTTAGAGGATAACGCATGTTAGATCTGTGTTATGTCTAGGATTTGCCCTAATCTGGCTCATAATTTCGCATATTTCTCATACTTCATGGCTAGATCCTGGGCTTTTTCTGGATTGGATCACGTAGTAATGTGGTACCACTCTGAAGCAGTAAATTAAACCTAGTTTCGATCAATATTTTAGAGGAAAACGCAAATTAGGTCTGGGATAGGTCTGGGATTTTCACTCATCAGGCTCATACTTTCGCATTCTTCACATACCTGTTGAACAGATCCTGGGTATTTTTCTGGTTTGGATCACGTAGTAATGTGGTACCACACTGACACATTCAATTAAACCTGGTCTTGATAAATATTTTAGAGGATAACGCATGTTCTGTCTAGGTTAGGCCTGGGATTTGCCCTCATCAGGTTCATATTTTCGCGTTCTTCACATACTTGTTGAACAGAGCCTGGGTATTTTTCTGGTTTGGATCACGTAGTAATGTGGTAGCACACTGAAACAGTCAATTAAACCTGGTTTCCATCAATATTTTAGAGGACAACGCAAGTTAGGTCTGGTATAGGTCTGGGATCTGCCCTCATCAGGGTCATATTTCCGCGTTCTTCACATACTTGTTGAACAGATCCTGGGTATTTTTCTGGTTTGGATCACGTAGTAATGTGGTACCACACTGAAATAGTCGATTAAACCTGGTTTCGATCAATATTTTAGAGGATAACGCAAGTTATGTCTGGGATAGGTCCGGGATTTGTCCTCGTCAGGCTCATACTTTCGCATTCTTCACATACTTGTTGTACAGATCCCGGGTTTTTTTCTGGTTTGGATCACGTAGTAATGTGGTAGCACACTGAAACAGTCCAGTAAACCTGGTTTCGATCAATATTTTAGAGGATAACGCATGTTCTGTCTAGGTTAGGCCTGGGATTTGCCCTCATCAGACACATACTTTCGCATTCTCCACATACTTGTTGAACAGATCCTCGGTTTTTTCAGGTTAGGATCACGTAGTAATGTGGTACCACACTGAAACATTCAATTAAACCTGGTCTTGATAAATATTTTAGAGGATAACGCATGTTAGGTCTGGGTTAGGTCTAGGATTAGCCCCCATCAGGCTCATACTTTCGCATATTACTCATACTTGATGGCTAGATCCAGGGCTTTTTCTGGATTGGATCACGTAGTAATGTGGTACCACACTGAAACAGTCAATTAAACCTGGTTTCCATCAATATTTTAGAGGACAACGCAAGTTAGGTCTGGGATTTGCCCTCATCAGGGTCATATTTTCGCGTTCTTCACATACTTGTTGAAGAGATCCTGGGTTTTTTCAGGTTTGGATCACGTAGTAATGTGGTGCCACAATGAAACATTCAATTAAACCTGGTCTTGATAAATATTTCAGAGGATAACGCATGTTAGATCTGGGTTAGGTCTAGGATTAGCCCTCATCAGGCTCATAATTTCGCATATTTCTCATACTTCATGGCTAGATACTGGGCTTTTTCAGGATTGGATCACGTAGTAATGTGGTACGACACTGAAACAGTAAATTAAACCTAGTTTCGATCAATATTATAGAGGATAACGCAAGTTAGGTCTGGGATAGGTCTGGGATTTGCCCTCATCAGGGTCATATTTTCGCATTTTTCACATACTTGTTGAACAGATCCTGGGTATTTTTCTGGATTGGATCACGTAGTAATGTGGTACCACACTGAAATAGTCGATAAAACCTGGTTTCGATCAATAGTTTAGAGGATAACGCAAGTTAGGTCTGGGATAGGTCTGGGATTTGCCCTCGTCAGGCTCAAACTTTCGCGTTTTTCACATACTTGTTGAACAGATCCTGGGTTTTTTCTGGTTTGGGTCACGTAGTAGTGTGATACCACACTGAAGCAGTCGATTAAACCTGGTTTCGATCAATATTTTAGAGGATAACGCATGTTAGGTCTAGGTTAGCCCTGGGATTTTCACTCATCAGGCTCATACTTTCGCATTCTTCACATACCTGTTGAACTGATCCTGGGTTTTTTCTGGTTTGGATCAGGTAGTAATGTGGTACCACACTGAAACAGTCGATTAAACCAGGTTTCGAACAATATTTTTGAGGATAACGCATGTTAGGTCTAGGTTAGGCCTGGGATTTTCACTCATCAGACTCATACTTTCGCATTCTTCACATACTTGTTGAACGGATCCTGGGTTTTTTCTGGTTTGGATCACGTAGTAATGTGGGACCACTCTGAAACAGTCAATTAAACCTGGTTTCGATCAATATTTTAGAGAATAATTCATGTTAGGTCTAGGTTAGGTCTGGGATTTGCTCTCATCAGGCTCATTCTTTCGCATATTTCTCATACTTGATGGCTAGATCCTGGGCTTTTTCTGGATTGCATCACGTAGTAATGAAGTACAACACTGAAACAGTCAATTAAACATGGTTTCCATCAATATCTTAGAGGTCAACGCAAGTTAGGTCTGGGATCTGTCTGGGATTTGCCCTCATCGGGCTCATACATTCGCGTTTTTCACATACTTGTTGAACAGATCCTGGGTTTTTTCTGGTTTGGATCACGTAGTAGTGTGGTACCACACTGAAACAGTCAATTAAACATGGTTTCCATCAATATCTTAGAGGACAACCCAAGTTAGGTTTGTGATCTGTCTGGGATTTGCCCTCATCGGGCTCATACATTCGCGTTTTTCACATACTTGTTGAACAGATCCTGAGTTTTTTCTGGTTTGGATCACGTAGTAATGTGGGACCACAGTGAAACAATCAATTAAACCTGGTCTGGATAAATATTTTAGTGGATAGCGCATCTTAGGTCTGGGTTAGGTCTAAGATTTGCCCTCATCAGGCTCACAGTTTCGCGTTTTTCACATACTTGTTGAACAGATCCTGGGTTTTTTCTGGTTTAGATCACGAAGTAGTGTGGTACCACACTGAAACAGTCCATTAAACCTGGTTTCGCTCAATATTTTAGAGGATAACGCATGTTAGGTCTAGGTTAGGTCTGTGATTTGCTCTCATCAGGCTCATTCTTTCGCATATTTCTCATACTTGATGGCTAGATCCTGGGCTTTTTCTGGATTGCATCACGTAGTAATGTCGTACCACACTGAAACAGTCAATGAAACCTGGTTTCCATCAATATTTTAGAGGACAACGCAAGTTAGGTCTAGGTAAGGCCTGAGATTTTCACTGATCAGACTCATACTTTCGCATTCTTCACATACTTGTTGAACGCATCCTGGGTTTTTTCTGGTTTGGATCACGTAGTAATGTGGTACCACACTGAAACGGTCAATTAAACCTGGTTTCGATCAATATTTTAGAGGATAACGCATGTTAGGTCTAGGTTAGCCCTGGGATTTTCACTCATCAGACTCATACTTTCGCATTCTTCACATACTTATTGAACTGATCCTGGGTTTTTTCTGGTTTGGATCACGTAGTAATGTGGTACCACACTGAAACAGTCGATTAAACCTGGTTTCGATCAATATTTTGGAGGATAACGCAAGTTAAGTCTGGGATTGGTCTGGGATTTGACCTCATCAGACTCATACTTTCGCACACTTCACATACTCGTTGAACAGATCCTGGGTTATTTTCTGGTTTGGATCACATAGTAATGTGGTACCACACTGAAACAGTCGATTAAACCAGGTTTCGATCAATATTTTTGAGGATAACGCATGTTAGGTCTAGGTTAGCCCTGGGATTTTCACTCATCAGACTCATACTTTCGCATTCTCCACATACTTGTTCAACGGATCCTGGGTTTTTTCTGGTTTGGTTCACGTAGTAGTGTGGTACCACACTGAAACAGTCCATTAAACCTGGTTTGGATCAATATTTTAGAGGATAACGCATGTTAGGTCATGGTTAGTTCTGGGACTTGCTCTCATCAGGCTCGTACTTTCGCATATCTCATACTTGTTGAACAGATCCTGGGTTTTTTCTGGTTTGGGTCACGTAGTAGTGTGATACCACACTGAAGCAGTCGATTAAACCTGGTTTCGATCAATATTTTAGAGGATAACGCATGTTAGGTCTAGGTTAGCCCTGGGATTTTCACTCATCAGGCTCAGTCTTTCGCATATTTCTCATACTTGATGGCTAGATCCTGGGCTTTTTCTGGATTGCATCACGTAGTAATGAAGTACAACACTGAAACAGTCAATTAAACATGGTTTCCATCAATATCTTAGAGGACAACCCAAGTTAGGTTTGTGATCTGTCTGGGATTTGCCCTCATCGGGCTCATACATTCGCGTTTTTCACATACTTGTTGAACAGATCCTGGGTTTTTTCTGGTTTAGATCACGAAGTAGTGTGGTACCACACTGAAACAGTCCATTAAACCTGGTTTCGCTCAATATTTTAGAGGATAACGCATGTTAGGTCTAGGTTAGGTCTGTGATTTGCTCTCATCAGGCTCATTCTTTCGCATATTTCTCATACTTGATGGCTAGATCCTGGGCTTTTTCTGGATTGCATCACGTAGTAATGTCGTACCACACTGAAACAGTCAATGAAACCTGGTTTCCATCAATATTTTAGAGGACAACGCAAGTTAGGTCTAGGTAAGGCCTGAGATTTTCACTGATCAGACTCATACTTTCGCATTCTTCACATACTTGTTGAACGCATCCTGGGTTTTTTCTGGTTTGGATCACGTAGTAATGTGGTACCACACTGAAACGGTCAATTAAACCTGGTTTCGATCAATATTTTAGAGGATAACGCATGTTAGGTCTAGGTTAGCCCTGGGATTTTCACTCATCAGACTCATACTTTCGCATTCTTCACATACTTGTTGAACTGATCCTGGGTTTTTTCTGGTTTGGATCACGTAGTAATGTGGTACCACACTGAAACAGTCGATTAAACCTGGTTTCGATCAATATTTTAGAGGATAACGCAAGTTAAGTCTGGGATTGGTCTGGGATTTGACCTCATCAGACTCATACTTTCGCACACTTCACATACTCGTTGAACAGATCCTGGCTTATTTTCTGGTTTGGATCACATAGTAATGTGGTACCACACTGAAACAGTCGATTAAACCAGGTTTCGATCAATATTTTTGAGGATAACGCATGTTAGGTCTAGGTTAGCCCTGGGATTTTCACTCATCAGACTCATACTTTCGCATTCTTCACATACTTGTTGAACGGATCCTGGGTTTTTTCTGGTTTGGTTCACGTAGTAGTGTGGTACCACACTGAAACAGTCCATTAAACCTGGTTTGGATCAATATTTTAGAGGATAACGCATGTTAGGTCATGGTTAGGTCTGGGATTTGCTCTCATCAGGCTCGTACTTTCGCATATCTCATACTTGTTGAACAGATCCTGGGTTTTTTCTGGTTTGGGTCACGTAGTAGTGTGATACCACACTGAAGCAGTCGATTAAACCTGGTTTCGATCAATATTTTAGAGGATAACGCATGTTAGGTCTAGGTTAGCCCTGGGATTTTCACTCATCAGGCTCATACTTTCGCATTCTTCACATACCTGTTGAACTGATCCTGGGTTTTTTCTGGTTTGGATCAGGTAGTAATGTGGTACCACACAGAAACAGTCGATTAAACCAGGTTTCGATCAATATTTTTGAGGATAACGCATGTTAGGTCTAGGTTAGGCCTGGGATTTTCACTCATCAGACTCATACTTTCGCATTCTTCACATACTTGTTGAACGGATCCTGGGTTTTTTCTGGTTTGGATCACGTAGTAATGTGGGACCACTCTGAAACAGTCAATTAAACCTGGTTTCGATCAATATTTTAGAGAATAATTCATGTTAGGTCTAGGTTAGGTCTGGGATTTGCTCTCATCAGGCTCATTCTTTCGCATATTTCTAATACTTGATGGCTAGATCCTGGGCTTTTTCTGGATTGCATCACGTAGTAATGAAGTACAACACTGAAACAGTCAATTAAACATGGTTTCCATCAATATCTTAGAGGACAACGCAAGTTAGGTCTGGGATCTGTCTGGGATTTGCCCTCATCGGGCTCATACATTCGCGTTTTTCACATACTTGTTGAACAGATCCTGGGTTTTTTCTGGTTTGGATCACGTAGTAGTGTGGTACCACACTGAAACAGTCAATTAAACATGGTTTCCATCAATATCTTAGAGGACAACCCAAGTTAGGTTTGTGATCTGTCTGGGATTTGCCCTCATCGGGCTCATACATTCGCGTTTTTCACATACTTGTTGAACAGATCCTGAGTTTTTCTGGTTTGGATCACGTAGTAATGTGGGACCACAGTGAAACAATCAATTAAACCTGGTCTGGATAAATATTTTAGTGGATAACGCATCTTAGGTCTGGGTTAGGTCTAAGATTTGCCCTCATCAGGCTCACAGTTTCGCGTTTTTCACATACTTGTTGAACAGATCCTGGGTTTTTTCTGGTTTAGATCACGAAGTAGTGTGGTACCACACTGAAACAGTCCATTAAACCTGGTTTCGCTCAATATTTTAGAGGATAACGCATGTTAGGTCTAGGTTAGGTCTGTGATCTGCTCTCATCAGGCTCATTCTTTCGCATATTTCTCATACTTGATGGCTAGATCCTGGGCTTTTTCTGGATTGCATCACGTAGTAATGTCGTACCACACTGAAACAGTCAATGAAACCTGGTTTCCATCAATATTTTAGAGGACAACGCAAGTTAGGTCTAGGTAAGGCCTGAGATTTTCACTGATCAGACTCATACTTTCGCATTCTTCACATACTTGTTGAACGCATCCTGGGTTTTTTCTGGTTTGGATCACGTAGTAATATGGTACCACACTGAAACGGTCAATTAAACCTGGTTTCGATCAATATTTTAGAGGACAACGCATGTTAGGTCTAGGTTAGCCCTGGGATTTTCACTCATCAGACTCATACTTTCGCATTCTTCACATACTTGTTGAACTGATCCTGGGTTTTTCCTGGTTTGGATCACGTAGTAATGTGGTACCACACTGAAACAGTCAATTAAACCTGGTTTCGATCAATATTTTAGAGGATAACGCAAGTTAAGTCTGGGATTGGTCTGGGATTTGACCTCATCAGACTCATACTTTCGCACACTTCACATACTCGTTGAACAGATCCTGGGTTATTTTCTGGTTTGGATCACATAGTAATGTGGTACCACACTGAAACAGTCGATTAAACCAGGTTTCGATCAATATTTTTGAGGATAACGCATGTTAGGTCTAGGTTAGCCCTGGGATTTTCACTCATGAGACTCATACTTTCGCATTCTTCACATACTTGTTGAACGGATCCTGGGTTTTTTCTGGTTTGGTTCACGTAGTAGTGTGGTACCACACTGAAACAGTCCATTAAACCTGGTTTGGATCAATATTTTAGAGGATAACGCATGTTAGGTCATCGTTAGGTCTGGGATTTGCTCTCATCAGGCTCGTACTTTCGCATATCTCATACTTGATGGCCAGATTCTGGGCTTTTTCTAGTTTGGATCCCGTAGTAATGTGGTACCACACTGAAACAGTCCATTTAACCTGGTTTCGATCAATATTTTACAGGATAACGCATGTTATGTCTAGGTTAGGTTTGGGATTTGCCCACATCAGACACATACTTTCGCATTCGTCACATACTTGTTGAACGGATCCTGGGTTTTTTCAGGTTTGGACAACGTAGTAGTGTGGTACCACACTGAAACATTCAATTAAACCTGGTCTTGATAAATATTTTAGAGGATAACGCATGTTAGGTCTGGGTTAGGTCTAGGATTTGCCCTCCTCAGGCACATACTTTCGAATTTTCCACATACTTGTTGAACAGATCCTGGGTTTTTTCTGGTTTAGATCACGTAGAAATGTGGTACCACACTGAAACATTAAATTAAACCTGGTACTGATAAATATTTTTGAGGGTAACGCATGTTAGGTCTAGGTTAGGCCTCGGATTTTCCCTCATCAGACACATACTTTCGCATTCTTCACATACTTGTTGAACGGATCCTGGGTTTTTTCTGGTTTGGTTCACGTAGTAGTGTGGTACCACACTGAAACAGTCCATTAAACCTGGTTTGGATCAATATTTTAGAGGATAACGCATGTTAGGTCATCGTTAGGTCTGGGATTTGCTCTCATCAGGCTCGTACTTTCGCATATCTCATACTTGATGGCCAGATTCTGGGCTTTTTCTAGTTTGGATCCCGTAGTAATGTGGTACCACACTGAAACAGTCCATTTAACCTGGTTTCGATCAATATTTTACAGGATAACGCATGTTAGGTCTAAGTTAGGCCTGGGATTTTCCCTCATCAGACACATACTTACGCATTCTTCACATACTTGTTGAACGTATCCTGGGTTTTTTCTGGTTTGGATCACGTAGTAATGTGGTACCTCACTGAAACTGTCGATTAAACCTGCTTTCGATCAATATTTTTGAGAATAACTCATGTTAGGTCTGGGTTAGGTCTAGGATTTGCCCTCCTCAGGCACATACTTTCGCATTTTCCACATACTTGTTGAACAGATCCTGGGTTTTTTCTGGTTTAGATCACGTAGAAATGTGGTACCACACTGAAACATTAAATTAAACCTGGTACTGATAAATATTTTTGAGGGTAACGCATGTTAGGTCTAGGTTAGGCCTCGGATTTTCCCTCATCAGACACATACTTTCGCATTCTTCACATACTTGTTGAACTGATCCTGGGTTTTTTCTGGTTTGGATCACGTAGTAATGTGGTACCTCACTGAAACTGTCGATTAAACCTGCTTTCGATCAATATTTTTGAGAATAACTCATGTTAAGTCTGGGATTGGTCTGGGATTTGACCTCATCAGACTCATACTTTCGCATTCGTCACATACTTGTTGAACGGATCCTGGGTTTTTTCAGGTTTGGATCACGTAGTAGTGTGGTACCACACTGAAACAGTCTATTAAACCTGGTTTGGATCAATATTTTAGAGGATAACGCATGTTAGGTCTAGGTTAGGTCGGGGATTTTCACTCATCAGACTCATACTTTCGCATTCTTCACATACTTGTTGAACGGATCCTGGGTTTTTTCTGGTTTGGTTCACGTAGTAGTGTGGTACCACACTGAAACAGTCCATTAAACCTGGTTTGGATCAATATTTTAGAGGATAACGCATGTTAGGTCATGGTTAGGTCTGGGATTTGCTCTCATCAGGCTCGTACTTTCGCATATCTCATACTTGATGGCCAGATTCTGGGCTTTTTCTAGTTTGGATCCCGTAGTAATGTGGTACCACACTGAAACAGTCCATTTAACCTGGTTTCGATCAATATTTTACAGGATAACGCATGTTATGTCTAGGTTAGGCTTGGGATTTGCCCACATCAGACACATACTTTCGCATTCGTCACATACTTGTTGAACGGATCCTGGGTTTTTTCAGGTTTGGACAACGTAGTAGTGTGGTACCACACTGAAACATTCAATTAAACCTGGTCTTGATAAATATTTTAGAGGATAACGCATGTTAGGTCTGGGTTAGGTCTAGGATTTGCCCTCCTCAGGCACATACTTTCGCATTTTCCACATACTTGTTGAACAGATCCTGGGTTTTTTCTGGTTTAGATCACGTAGAAATGTGGTACCACACTGAAACATTAAATTAAACCTGGTACTGATAAATATTTTTGAGGGTAACGCATGTTAGGTCTAGGTTAGGCCTCGGATTTTCCCTCATCAGACACATACTTTCGCATTTTTCACATACTTGTTGAACGGATCCTGGGTATTTTTCTGGTTTGCATCACGTAGTGATGTGGTACCACACTGAAACAGTCCATTAAACCTGGTTTCGATCAATATTTTAGAGGATAACGCATGTTAGATCTAGGTTAGGCCTCGGATTTGCCCTCATGAGACACATACTTTCGCATTCGTCACATACTTGTTGAACGAATCCAGGGTTTTTTGTGGTTTGGATCACGTAGTAATGTGGTACCACACTGAAACATTCAATTAAACCTGGTCTTGATAAATGTTTTAGAGGATGACGCATGTTGGGGCCGGGATAGGTCTGGGATTTGCCCTCATCAGGCTCATAGTTTCGCGTTTTTCACATACTTGTTGAACAGATCCTGTGTTTTTTCTGTTTTGGATCACGTAGTAATGTGGTACCACACTGAAACAGTCCATTAAACCTGGTTTCGATCAATATTTTACAGGACAAAGCAAGTTAGGTCTGGGATAGGTCTGGGATTTGCCATGATCAGGCTCGTACTTTCGCATATTTCTCATACTTGGTGGGCAGATTCTGGGCTTTTTCTGGTTTCGATCCCGTAGTATTGTGGTACCACACTGAAACATTCAATTAATCCAGGTCTTGATATATATTTTAGAGGATAACGCATGTTAGATCTGTGTTATGTCTAGGATTTGCCCTAATCTGGCTCATAATTTCGCATATTTCTCATACTTCATGGCTAGATCCTGGGCTTTTTCTGGATTGGATCACGTAGTAATGTGGTACGACACTGAAACAGTAAATTAAACCTAGTTTCGATCAATATTTTAGAGGATAACGCAAGTTAGGTCTGGGATAGGTCTGGGATTTGCCCTCATGAGGGTCATATTTTCGCATTTTTCACATACTTGTTGATCAGATCCCTGGCTTTTTCTGGTTTGGATCACGTAGTAATGTGGTAGCACACTGAAACAGTCCATTAAACCTGGTTTCGATCAATATTTTAGAGGATAACGCATGTTCTGTCTAGGTTAGGCCTGGGATTTGCCCTCATCAGGTTCATATTTTCGCGTTCTTCACATACTTGTTGAACAGAGCCTGGGTATTTTTCTGGTTTGGATCACGTAGTGATGTGGTAGCACACTGAAACAGTCAATTAAACCTGGTTTCCATCAATATTTTAGAGGACAACGCAAGTTAGGTCTGGTATAGGTCTGGGATTTGCCCTCATCAGGGTCATATTTCCGCGTTCTTCACATACTTGTTGAACAGATCCTGGGTATTTTTCTGGTTTGGATCAGGTAGTAATGTAGTACCACACTGAAACAGTCGATTAAACCTGGTTTCGATCAATATTATTGAGGATAACTCAAGTTAGGTCTAGGTTAGGCCCGGGATTTACCCACATCTGGGTCATATTTCCGCGTTCTTCACATACTTGTTGAACAGATCCTGGGTATTTTTCTGGTTTGGATCACGTAGTAATGTGGTACCACACTGAAATAGTCGATTAAACCTGGTTTCGATCAATATTTTAGAGGATAACGCATGTTAGGTCTGGGTTAGGTCTAGGATTAGCCCCCATCAGGCTCATACTTTCGCATATTACTCATACTTGATGGCTAGATCCAGGGCTTTTTCTGGATTGGATCACGTAGTAATGTGGTACCACACTGAAACAGTCAATTAAACCTGGTTTCCATCAATATTTTAGAGGACAACGCAAGTTAGGTCTGGGATTTGCCCTCATCAGGGTCATATTTTCGCGTTCTTCACATACTTGTTGAAGAGATCCTGGGTTTTTTCAGGTTTGGATCACGTAGTAATGTGGTACCACACTGAAACATTCAATTAAACCTGGTCTTGATAAATATTTTAGAGGACAACGCAAGTTAGGTCTGGGATAGGTCTGGGATTTGCCCTGATCAGGCTCGTACTTTCGCATATTTCTCATACTCGGTGGCCAGATTCTGGGCTTTTTCTGGTTTGGATCCCGTAGTATTGTGGTACCACACTGAAACATTCAATTAAACCTGGTCTTGATAAATATTTCAGAGGATAACGCATGTTAGATCTGGGTTAGGTCTAGGATTAGCCCTCATCAGGCTCATAATTTCGCATATTTCTCATACTTCATGGCTAGATACTGGGCTTTTTCAGGATTGGATCACGTAGTAATGTGGTACGACACTGAAACAGTAAATTAAACCTAGTTTCGATCAATATTTTAGAGGATAACGCATGTTCTGTCTAGGTTAGGCCTGGGATTTGCCCTCATCAGACACATACTTTCGCATTCTCCACATACTTGTTGAACAGATCCTCGGTTTTTTCAGGTTTGGATCACGTAGTAATGTGGTACCACACTGAAACATTCAATTAAACCTGGTCTTGATAAATATTTTAGAGGATAACGCATGTTAGATCTGGGTTAGGTCTAGGATTAGCCCTCATTAGGCTCATACTTTCGCATATTACTCATACTTGATGGCTAGATCCAGGGCTTTTTCTGGATTGGATCACGTAGTAATGTGGTACCACACTGAAACAGTCAATTAAACCTGGTTTCCATCAATATTTTAGAGGACAACGCAAGTTAGGTCTGGGATCCCTCAGGGGCTGCCAGCCTTTCAGCTGCAGTACGGGCTTAACGAACCCGGGGTACCCGAGTCATACACACACCGTAAGCCTCCTGTTGGTCGTCACAACGACCCATTCACAATTCCCTATTGGTTTTGTGAATGGTACGTGACGGCAGGAGGAACGGGGGTCTTGGCTTAACCGCCTGGGCCACGAGTATGGCGACTCTATAAAATCGCCCTCCAATCCTAAGCTATGGTGCGCGGCGATGGGATGCATGGTTGGGGGAGAAGGCCCAATCCCAAGCGACCACCTCCGGGGAACCTGCCGAACCCCCGGAGTATTAGGCTTACCCGGGTAAGGCGGCTCTGCCCGGGTGGACCTTTATTTCCGACCATCTCGTGGGACTATTATGGACACAGAAAATAAAATGGGGATGGGGCGGGTTTTGTCGGTTGGGGAGGACGGAGACGGGGTTGGGGTTAGGGTGGCGGCGCTCGCGCCCCACTCAGCGCCAGGTCCGGCTTCGTGGAGGGTGGAGGAGGACGACGAGACGGCGTCGGTCTCGTCCTTCTCCTCCAGCACGAGCCACATAGGCTCTAAGAGGAAGAGGACGGGGCAGGCCGTCGTCGAGGTGGGCGGGGCGATGAGCCCGTCGGTGAGGCTGAGTTGCCTCAGGGACGAGGTGACCGAGGAGATATCGGAGAGGATCTCCTCGTCCCTGAGGCGGGTGGAGAAAGTCGCCGCTGCCTGCGCCTTTAAGGGGCAGAAAAGCGGTGGCGCGGAGGCCCTGAAGGCCGCGGCGGAGGAAATGAGGGAGGCGGCGCGGGAGCTCAGAGGGCGGAACGCCCGTCTGCAGCTCCTGTTGGAGGAGGAGCGACAGGGGAGGAGGAGGGCAGAGGCGCTGTGGAACAGCGCGGCCCTCTCTCCCATCCTCCCTCCTCCTCCACCGCCGCGTCCCTCGGCGGAGGTAAATAAGCGGGGTGCGGCGGCAGTGGTGCGGGGCACCGCGGGCCCCTCCAACCGCACTCCGCCCGTGAAGAAGTCCCCGTCCTCCTCAGAAGACGATCTTCTGAGGAGGATTGGGGACATGATTGATGGCAAGCTGGCCGCCTTCCGGGAGGAGCTCCTCGCCGGAAGAGCGGTCAGCAGGAAGGCGGTGCCTCCCCGACCTGTTCCGGTACAGTCGGGGAAGGCAAAGAAGGGCGGAGTGAAGGCTCCGCCCAGCGTTGCGGCACCAGGGCCCCGGGTCGCGACCCCCAAGGGGGGTGGTGTACCCGTGGTCGCGGTGGTCGCGTCCTCCACAGCACCCTCCCAAGGGGGGGGTGGCGTGGAGTGAGGTGGTGGGGCGGAAGGCGAAGCGGGCGGCGAGGAAGGCCTCGCAACCGCAGCCTCCGCCTCCGCCGCCGGCGGCCAAGGTAAAGGCCGCGAAGGTCGGGAAGGCACGACCAGGTCGTCCCCCAAAAACGGCAGCGGTGACGCTGACCGTTGCGCAGGGGGGCGACCTGACCCTCGCGGAGGCGATGCGGCTCGCCAGGGAGAATATCTCCCTGGAAGAGCTGGGCATCGCCTCCGTGAGGGCGAAGAGGGCCGTGACCGGGGGTCTCTTGCTGGAGATCCCCGGTGCAGAAGGCGGCGCGAAGGCGGATCGTCTCGCCCAGAGGCTCCGGGAGCAGCTGGGCGAGCGAGGTGTCCGGGTCGCCCGGCCCACGAAGCGCACGGAGATGCGCGTTTGTGGCCTGGACGACTCGGTCAGCGCACAGGATGTGTCCCGTGCCCTTGCGAGGGCGGGGGACTGTCCTGTGGAGGACCTGCGGATCGGAGAGATCCGCAGGTCGCCCTCCGGCCTCGGGTCGGTGTGGGCCCGATGCCCCCTCTCCGCCGCCCGTAAGGTGGCGGAATCCGGGAGGGTGTTGGTGGGGTGGGTTTCGGCGCGAGTGGAAATCCTCGCGCCGCGCCCGCTCCAGTGTCACCGCTGCCTCGAATTGGGGCACGTGAGGCAGTGGTGCACCTCGCCGGTGGACCGCAGCGGTCAGTGTTACCGCTGCGGTGCCAAAGAGCACCGTGCGAGCCAGTGCTCGGCGGCCCCCCACTGCCCGCTGTGTGCGGACATGGGGAGGCCAGCCGATCACAGGGTGGGGAGCAAGAAGTGCTACCCCCCTCCCGGAAGGAGAGGAAGAGGCGGGCTGCACCGGCTCCGGTGCCGAGGGCGGTGGCATCGTCCTCCATGGAGGTGGACGGTGCTACGGGGACGGACGGCCGGGAGGAGGCTGGCGCGGCCATTAATTAATGCCGCCCCGCCTCCTCCTCCAGGCCAACCTCAACCACTGCCGCGCGGCACAGGACTTGATGTCCCAAGTCCTCGCGGAGTGGGGGGTTGGCCTGGCGGTCGCCGCCGAGCCGTACCGCGTCCCTGATCACCCTCATTGGGTGGGCGACGCGGACGGCTTGGTGGCGACGGTATGGGGAGGGGGCGACGGGTCCCCACCGTTCTCCTTGTTGGAGCGCGGTCGGGGATTCGTCGCCGTGGACTGGGGGGGAGTCGCTGTGGTGGGGTGCTACATTTCGCCCCGTAGCGGTCACGCTGCGTTCGAGCTGTACTTGGCCGAGGTCGCGGCATGCGTGCAGCGCTACGCGGGCCGGCCGGTGCTGGTCCTGGGGGATTTTAATGCCAAGTCGGTGGCTTGGGGATCCCCCAGGACCTCCGTTCGCGGCGGGATCCTGGGCGATTGGGCGGCGGGGCTTGACCTCCGGGTATTGAACCGGGGGTCGGAGCACACATGCGTGCGGCGATATGGGGGGTCCATCGTGGATGTTGGATTCGCGACCCCCAACGCCGTGCGCATGGTGTCGGGTTGGCACGTGGTCGCGGAGGCAGAGACACTCTCCGATCACCGGTACATCCGGATGGAGGTCTCTGCCGCCGCGAGTGCATCCCGACACGGCCGCCTGCGTGGCACCCCACCACGCCGCTGGGCGCTTCGGCGCCTGGACAAGGACGCCCTGATGGCAGCTGCCCTCGCTGCAACTTGGCCGCAGGGAGCGGCCGAGTTGCCGAGCATAGAGGAGGAGGTCGCCCGGCTCGGAGCATTGGTCGCGGGTATTTGCGACGCGGCGATGCCTCGGGTCGGGCGGGCTTCTCCTCGCCGGGCGGTGTACTGGTGGTCGCACGCGATCGCGGAGTTGCGAGTCGCGACTGTCCGCGCCCGACGCCAGTACACCCGCGCGCGCCGTCGTCAACGTACAGGCGACGGCGTGGCGCGAGCGAGGGCAGCTGATGACCTGTATGGAGCATACCGCGTGGCGCGGGTTGCTCTGCAGGTCGCCATCAAACGGGCCAAGACCCAGGCATGGAAGGAGCTCCTCCAGACCCTTGATGACGATCCATGGGGGCGCCCATATAAGGTGGTGCTGAATAAGCTCCGCCCGTGGGCGCCCCCCGTCACCGAGGGTCTTGACCCCCGGCTGCTGGAGGACGTGGTCAATACACTCTTCCCAATTGGGGAGAGGGGACCGCGTCGTCCGGCGGCGGCGGCTGTCTCAGTGGAGTGGACGGCCGAGCTGGGGGTCACGCAGGAGGAGCTGGCAGCGGCCATCAGACGGCTCGGGGTTCGTAACACGGCCCCGGGTCCGGATGGTGTGCCCGGCCGGGTTTGGGTCTTGACCCAGGGCGTCCTTGGGGCCGACCTCAGGCGGTTGTTCGACCGCTGCCTGAGGGACGGGCGATTCCCCCCCAGTTGGAAGGTGGCGAGGATGGTCCTCCTCCGGAAGGAGGGTCGGCCCGCGGAGTCTCCCTCCGCATACCGGCCCATATGTCTCCTCGACGAGGTGGGCAAGCTCTTCGAGCGTGTGATTGCTGCCCGCCTCGTCGAGCACCTGTCGCGGGGTGATCCCGGTCTGGCCGACTGCCAGTTCGGTTTCCGGGGGGGCCGATCGACTATCGACGCGTTAGGTCGTGTGAGGGCCCTCTCGGAGGCGGCCGTCTCCCGGGGAGGGGTGGCATTGGCAATATCCAAGGATATTGCCAATGCCTTTAACACCCTCCCCTGGGAAGAGATAAGGAGGGGACTCGAATATCATCGAGTCCCCCCTTGTCTCAGGGCGGTCGTCGGGGATTATCTCCGCGGCAGGTGGATCGAGTATCCGGGCCGGGATGGTGATATGCGGAGGGAGGTGTACTGCGGTGTTCCGCAGGGGTCGGTCCTCGGGCCACTCCTGTGGAACATCGCGTACGACTCGGTGTTGCGGGCCGGCCTCCCCGACGGCGTCAGCACGGTGTGTTATGCGGATGACACACTGGTGCTGGCCGTCGGGGCGCACTGGGGGAGGGCCATGCGTCGCGCGGAGGAGGGGTCGCAACGCGTCGTCGACCGGATCAGGGGGATGGGGATGACGGTGGCGGTCCATAAGACCGAGGTGATTGCGTTTCATTCACCTCGGCAGGATCCGCCACCCCCTCTGATTCGGGTGGGTGGGGCTGACATCGAGGTGAAGCCCCAGATCAGGTATCTAGGGCTGATCCTCGATAGCCACTGGCGTTTCGAGAAGCATTTCCACTGCCTGGTCCCCCGGTTGGAAAGGATGGTTGCGGCTCTGGGCCGGATCCTGCCCAACCTGGGGGGCCCGGCGGGCCGAGTTCGTCGCCTCTATGTGGCAATGGTCCAGTCGGTGGCCCTATACGGGGCCCCCGTCTGGGCGGACGACCTGGCTGCCTCCCGGCGCAGCATGACTATGCTGCGTCGGGTGCAGAGGCGCATGGCGCTCAGGGTCGTCCGCGGGTATCGGACCATGTCACATGAGGCGGCGACGGTTCTAGCGGGGATGCCGCCCATGGACCTGCTCGCGCGGTCGCACGCGGTGATGTACCGGCACCGCGTCGACCGTCGCGCGGGGGTGGGGGCGGTCCCGGGCGGGCAGGAACCTGCTTGGGGCGATTTGAAGCGCCAGGCCCGGCAGTCCGTGTTGCTCGCGTGGCAGGAGCGGCTGGCTCTGCCAACCGCGGGGCACCGGACTGTCGGGGCTGTTCGGCCACGCCTGAAGGAGTGGCTGGACAGAGGCCATGGCAGCCTCACCTACCGGCTGGCACAGGTATTTTCCGGGCATGGCAGCTTCGGAAGATACCTGTGCCGGATAGGGAAGGAGCCGACGGCGCGTTGCTGCCACTGCGACGCTGAGCAGGACACGGCGGATCATACCCTGGAGGTATGCCCCGCGTGGGAGGGGGAGCGCCGTGTCCTGGTCGGCGTCGTCGGGCGGGATGTCTCGCTGCCGGGCGTGGTGCGCGCCATGCTCGGCAGCGAGGAGAAGTGGAGGGCCGTGGCCTCCTTCTGCGAGAACGTAATGTTGCAGAAGGAGGCCGCGGGGAGGGAGCGCGAGCTTCAGCGGCGTGCTGAAGCGCGCGCTCGTGCGGTGGCCCGAGGTCGTCGCCCGGTCGCGAGGTGTCGCGGGCGGCCGCCTCGGCGTGGCGGATGACCTAGGCTGGGAGGGGGGTCCTGAGGGGACCCTCCTCCCGCCAGGCGGCGCCGGGTCGGACCGGTTGGGGGTAGGAGTGCCTTCCCCTACCGGTCCGACGCAAGGGGAGGCACCCTCGGCGGTCTGGTGCGGCCATGAACGCCCGGCCGCCGAGGGGTGGAAACGGGGTCGCGGGCGGTTGCGAGTTGGGGCTCGCAGCCGCCACTAAACGCGGCCCCGGGACGGATAGCGGCGGGATGGAGTGGCCCCGTCCCGCCGCTATGAGGCAGTGTGTCTACTGGGGGGAACGATTGTCCCCCCGGGGGATGGGCGTGAAAGCGCGGGCACGGGGAGGATACCGGAAGAATGCTTCGAGCGATTCCCGGTATCCTCCCAAAGCGTGCCGAAGGGTCACCGTGGGGTTTTTAGTGGGTAGGTCCCGCGCCTGTCGTTGTACGGGCGCGGGGAATCCCACACACGCCTCCCACCCCCACCAAGGAGGTGGGAGGGAGTCTTTCGAAGATTTTCCCCACGACAAAAAAAAAAAAAAGTTAGGTCTGGGATAGGTCTGGGATTTGCCCTGATCAGGGTCATATTTTCGCGTTCTTCACATACTTGTTGAACAGATCCTGGGTATTTTTCTGGTTTGGATCAGGTAGTAATGTGGTAACACACTGAAACAGTCGATTAAACCTGGTTTCGATCAATATTTTTGAGGATACCTCATGTTAGGTCTAGGTTGGGCCCGGGATTTGCCCTCATCAGGGTCATACTTTTGCAATCTTCTAATACTTGTAGAACAGATCCTGGGTTTTTTCTGGTTTGGATGACGTAGTAATGTGGTACCTCACCGAAACAGTCCATTAAACCTGGTTTCGATCAATATTTTAGAGAATAACGCTTGTTCGGTCTTGGTTAGGTCTGAGATTTGCTGTCATCAGGCTCGTACTTTCGCATATTTCTCATAGTTCATGGCCAGATTCTGGGCTTTTTCTGGATTGGATCAGGTAGTAATGTGGTACCACACTGAAACAGTCCATTAAACCTGGTTTCGATTAATATTTTAGAGGACAACGCAAGTTAGGTCTGGGATAGGTCTGGGATTTGCCCTGATCAGGCTCGTACTTTCGCATATTTCTCATACTCGGTGGCCAGATTCTGGGCTTTTTCTGGTTTGGATCCCGTAGTATTGTGGTACCACACTGAAACATTCAATTAAACCTGGTCTTGATAAATATTTTAGAGGATAACGCATGTTCTGTCTAGGTTAGGCCTGGGATTTGCCCTCATCAGGCACATACTTTCGCATTCTCCACATACTTGTTGAACAGATCCCTGGCTTTTTCTGGTTTGGATCACGTAGAAATGTGGTACTACACTGAAACATTCAACTAAACCTGGTACTGATAAATATTTTTGAGGGTAACGCATGTTAGGTCTAGCTTAGGCCTGGGATTTTCCCTCATCAGACACATACTTTCGCTTTCTTCACATACTTGTTGAACGGATCCTGGGTTTTTTCTGGTTTGGATGACGTAGTAATGTGGTAGCACACTGAAACAGTCCATTAAACCTGGTTTCGATCAATATTTTAGAGAATAACTCATGTTAGGCCTAGGTTAGGTCTGGGATTTGCCCTCATCAGGCTCATACTTTTGCAATCTTCTAATACTTGTTGTACGGATCCGGGGTTTTTTTCTGGTTTGGATCACATAGTAATGTGGTACCACACTGAAACAGTCCATTAAACCTGGTTTCGATCAATATTTTAGAGAATAACGCTTGTTCGGTCTTGGTTAGGTCTGAGATTTGCTCTCATCAGGCTCGTACTTTCGCATATTTCTCATAGTTCATGGCCAGATTCTGGGCTTTTTCTGGATTGGATCAGGTAGTAATGTGGTACCACACTGAAACAGTCCATTAAACCTGGTTTCGATCAATATTTTAGAGGACAACGCAAGTTAGGTCTGGGATATGTCCGGGATTTGCCCTCGTCAGGCTCATACTTTCGCATTCTTCACATACTTGTTGTACAGATCCTGGGTTTTTTTCTGGTTTGGATCACATAGTAATGTGGTACCACACTGAAACAGTCCATTAAACCTGGTTTCGATCAATATTTTAGAGGACAACGCAAGTTAGGTCTGGGATAGGTCTGGGATTTGCCCTGATCAGGCTCGTACTTTCGCATATTTCTCATACTCGGTGGCCAGATTCTGGGCTTTTTCAGGTTTGGATCCCGTAGTATTGTGGTACCACACTGAAACAGCCGATTAAACCTGGTTTCGATCAATATTTTTGAGGATACCTCATGTTAGGTCTAGGTTGGGCCCGGGATTTGCCCTCATCAGGGTCATATTTCCGCGTTCTTCACATACTTGTTGAACAGATCCCGGGTATTTTTCTGGTTTGGATCACGTAGTAATGTGGTACCACACTGAAATAGTCGATTAAACCTGGTTTCGATCAATATTTTAGAGGATAACGCAAGTTATGTCTGGGATAGGTCCGGGATTTGCACTCGTCAGGCTCATACTTTCGCATTCTTCACATACTTGTTGTACAGATCCTGGGTTTTTTTCTGGTTTGGATCACATAGTAATGTGGTACCACACTGAAACAGTCGATTAAACCTGGTTTCGATCAGTATTTTTGAGGGTAACGCATGTTAGGTCTAGGTTAGGCCTGGGATTTTCCCTCATCAGACACATACTTTCGCATTCTTCACATACTTGTAGAACAGATCCTGGGTTTTTTCTGGTTTGGATGACGTAGTAATGTGGTACCTCACCGAAACAGTCCATTAAACCTGGTTTCGATCAATATTTTAGAGAATAACGCTTGTTCGGTCTTGGTTAGGTCTGAGATTTGCTGTCATCAGGCTCGTACTTTCGCATATTTCTCGTAGTTCATGGCCAGATTCTGGGCTTTTTCTGGATTGGATCAGGTAGTAATGTGGTACCACACTGAAACAGTCCATTAAACCTGGTTTCGATTAATATTTTAGAGGACAACGCAAGTTAGGTCTGGGATAGGTCTGGGATTTGCCCTGATCAGGCTCGTACTTTCGCATATTTCTCATACTCGGTGGCCAGATTCTGGGCTTTTTCTGGTTTGGATCCCGTAGTATTGTGGTACCACACTGAAACATTCAATTAAACCTGGTCTTGATAAATATTTTAGAGGATAACGCATGTTCTGTCTAGGTTAGGCCTGGGATTTGCCCTCATCAGGCACATACTTTCGCATTCTCCCCATACTTGTTGAACAGATCCCTGGCTTTTTCTGGTTTGGATCACGTAGAAATGTGGTACTACACTGAAACATTCAACTAAACCTGGTACTGATAAATATTTTTGAGGGTAACGCATGTTAGGTCTAGCTTAGGCCTGGGATTTTCCCTCATCAGACACATACTTTCGCTTTCTTCACATACTTGTTGAACGGATCCTGGGTTTTTTCTGGTTTGGATGACGTAGTAATGTGGTAGCACACTGAAACAGTCCATTAAACCTGGTTTCGATCAATATTTTAGAGAATAACACATGTTAGGCCTAGGTTAGGTCTGGGATTTGCCCTCATCAGGTTCATACTTTCGCGTTCTTCACATACTTGTTGAACAGATCCTGGGTATTTTTCTGGTTCGGATCACGTAGTAATGTGGTAGCACACTGAAACAGTCCATTAAACCTGGTTTCGATCAATATTTTAGAGGATAACGCAAGTTATGCCTGGGATAGGTCCGGGATTTGCCCTCGTCAGGCTCATACTTTTGCAATCTTCTAATACTTGTTGTACGGATCCGGGGTTTTTTTCTGGTTTGGATCACATAGTAATGTGGTACCACACTGAAACAGTCCATTAAACCTGGTTTCGATCAATATTTTAGAGAATAACGCTTGTTCGGTCTTGGTTAGGTCTGAGATTTGCTCTCATCAGGCTCGTACTTTCGCATATTTCTCATAGTTCATGGCCAGATTCTGGGCTTTTTCTGGATTGGATCAGGTAGTAATGTGGTACCACACTGAAACAGTCCATTAAACCTGGTTTCGATCAATATTTTAGAGGACAACGCAAGTTAGGTCTGGGATATGTCCGGGATTTGCCCTCGTCAGGCTCATACTTTCGCATTCTTCACATACTTGTTGTACAGATCCTGGGTTTTTTTCTGGTTTGGATCACATAGTAATGTGGTACCACACTGAAACAGTCCATTAAACCTGGTTTCGATCAATATTTTAGAGAATAACGCTTGTTCGGTCTTGGTTAGGTCTGAGATTTGCTCTCATCAGGCTCGTACTTTCGCATATTTCTCATAGTTCATGGCCAGATTCTGGGCTTTTTCTGGATTGGTTCAGGTAGTAATGTGGTACCACACTGAAACAGTCCATTAAACCTGGTTTCGATCAATATTTTAGAGGACAACGCAAGTTAGGTCTGGGATTGGTCTGGGATTTGCCCTGATCAGGCTCGTACTTTCGCATATTTCTCATACTCGGTGGCCAGATTCTGGGCTTTTTCAGGTTTGGATCCCGTAGTATTGTGGTACCACACTGAAACAGCCGATTAAACCTGGTTTCGATCAGTATTTTTGAGGGTAACGCATGTTAGGTCTAGGTTAGGCCTGGGATTTTCCCTCATCAGGCACATACTTTCGCATTCTTCACATACTTGTTGAACAGATCCTGGGTTTTTTCTGGTTTGGATGACGTAGTAATGTGGTACCTCACTGAAACAGTCAATTAAACCTGGTTTCAATCAATATTTTAGAGAATAACGCTTGTTCGGTCTTGGTTAGGTCTGAGATTTGCTCTCATCAGGCTCGTACTTTCGCATATTTCTCATAGTTCATGGCCAGATCCTGGGCTTTTTCTGGATTGGATCAGGTAGTAATGTGGTACCACACTGAAACAGTCCATTAAACCTGGTGTCGATCAATATTTTAGAGGACAACGCAAGTTAGGTCTGGGATAGGTCTGGGATTTGCCCTGATCAGGCTTGTAGTTTCGCATATTTCTCATACTCGGTGGCCAGATTCTGGGCTTTTTCTGGTTTGGATCCCGTAGTATTGTGGTACCACACTGAAACATTCAATTAAACCTGGTGTTGATAAATATTTTAGAGGATAACGCATGTTCTGTCTAGGTTAGGCCTGGGATTTTCCCTCATCAGACACATACTTTCGCATTCTTCACATACTTGTTGTACAGATCCTGGGTTTTTTTCTGGTTTGGATCACATAGTAATGTGGTACCACACTGAAACAGGCGATTAAACCTGGTGTCGATCAATATTTTAGAGGAGAACGCAAGTTAGGTCTGGGGTAGGTCTGGGATTTGCCCTGATCAGGCTCGTACTTTCGCATATTTCTCATACTCGGTGGCCAGATTCTGGGCTTTTTCTGGTTTGGATCCCGTAGTATTGTGGTACCACACTGAAACATTCAATTAAACCTGGTTTTGATAAATATTTTAGAGGATAACGCATGTTAGATCTGGGTTATGACTAGGATTTGCCAAAATCACGCTCATAATTTCACATATTTCTCATACTTCATGGCTAGATACTGGGCTTTTTCAGGATTGGATCATGCAGTAATGTGGTACCACACTGAAGCAGTAAATTAAACCTAGTTTCGATCAATATTGTAGAGGATAACGCAAGCTAGGTCTGGGATAGGTCTGGGATTTGCCCTCATCAGGGTCATATTTTCGCATTTTTCACATACTTGTTGAACAGATCCCTGGCTTTTTCTGGTTTGGATCACGTAGCAATGTGGTACCACACTGAAACAGTCCATTAAACCTGGTTTCAATCAATATTTTGCAGAATAACTCATGTTAGGTCTAAGTTAGGTCTGGGATTTGCCCTCAACAGGTTCATATTTTCGCGTTCTTCACATACTTGTTAAACAGAGCCTGGGTATTTTTCTGGTTTGGATCACGTAGTAATGCGGTACCACACTGAAACTGTCCATTAAACCTGGTTTCGATCAATATTTTTGAGGATAACGTATGTTAGGTCTGGGTTAGGTCTAGGATTTGCCCTCATCAGGCTCATACTTTCGCATATTACTCATACTTGATGGCTAGATCCAGGGCTTTTTCTTTTTCTGGATTCTTCACATACTAGTTGAACGGATCCTGGGTTTTTTCTGGTTTGGATCGCGTAGTAATGTGGTACCACACTGAAACATTCAATTAAACCTGGTCTTGATAAATATTTTAGAGGATAACGCATGTTAGGTCTGGGTTAGGTCTAGGATTTGCCCTCATCAGGCTCATACTTTCGCATATTACTCATACTTGATGGCTAGATCCAGGGCTTTTTCTGGATTGGATCACGTAGTAATGTGGTACCACACTGAAACAGTCAATTAAACCTGGTTTCCATCAATATTTTAGAGGACAACGCAAGTTAGGTCTGGGATAGGTCTGGGATTTGCCCTGATCAGGGTCATATTTTCGCGTTCTTCACATACTTGTTGTACAGATCCTGGGTTTTTTTCTGGTTTGGATCACATAGTAATGTGGTACCACACTGAAACAGTCGATTAAACCTGGTTTCGATCAGTATTTTTGAGGGTAACGCATGTTAGGTCTAGGTTAGGCCTGGGATTTTCCCTCATCAGACACATACTTTCGCATTCTTCACATACTTGTTGAACAGATCCTGGGTTTTTTCTGGTTTGGATGACGTAGTAATGTGGTACCTCACCGAAACAGTCCATTAAACCTGGTTTCGATCAATATTTTAGAGAATAACGCTTGTTCGGTCTTGGTTAGGTCTGAGATTTGCTGTCATCAGGCTCGTACTTTCGCATATTTCTCATAGTTCATGGCCAGATTCTGGGCTTTTTCTGGATTGGATCAGGTAGTAATGTGGTACCACACTGAAACAGTCCATTAAACCTGGTTTCGATCAATATTTTAGAGAATAACTCATGTTAGGTCTAGGTTAGGTCTGGGATTTGCCCTCATCAGGTTCATACTTTCGCGTTCTTCACATACTTGTTGAACAGATCCTGGGTATTTTTCTGGTTCGGATCACGTAGTAATGTGGTAGCACACCGAAACAGTCCATTAAACCTGGTTTCGATCAATATTTTAGAGGATAACGCAAGTTATGTCTGGGATAGGTCCGGGATTTGCCCTCGTCAGGCTCATACTTTTGCATTCTTCTAATACTTGTTGTACAGATCCGGGGTTTTTTTCTGGTTTCGATCACATAGTAATGTGGTACCACACTGAAACAGTCCATTAAACCTGGTTTCGATCAATATTTTAGAGAATAACGCTTGTTCGGTCTTGGTTAGGTCTGAGATTTGCTCTCATCAGGCTCGTACTTTCGCATATTTCTCATAGTTCATGGCCAGATTCTGGGCTTTTTCTGGATTGGATCAGGTAGTAATGTGGTACCACACTGAAACAGTCCATTAAACCTGGTTTCGATCAATATTTTAGAGGACAACGCAAGTTAGGTCTGGGATAGGTCCGGGATTTGCCCTCATCAGGCTCATACTTTCGCATTCTTCACATACTTGTTGTACAGATCCTGGGTTTTTTTCTGGTTTGGATCACATAGTAATGTGGTACCACACTGAAACAGTCCATTAAACCTGGTTTCGATCAATATTTTAGAGAATAACGCTTGTTCGGTCTTGGTTAGGTCTGAGATTTGCTCTCATCAGGCTCGTACTTTCGCATATTTCTCATAGTTCATGGCCAGATTCTGGGCTTTTTCTGGATTGGATCAGGTAGTAATGTGGTACCTCACTGAAACAGTCCATTAAACCTGGTTTCGATCGATATTTTAGAGGACAACGCAAGTTAGGTCTGGGATAGGTCTGGGATTTGCCCTGATCAGGCTCGTACTTTCGCATATTTCTCATTCTCGGTGGCCAGATTCTGGGCTTTTTCAGGTTTGGATCCCGTAGTATTGTGGTACCACACTGAAACAGCCGATTAAACCTGGTTTCGATCAGTATTTTTGAGGGTAACGCATGTTCTGTCTAGGTTAGGCCTGGGATTTTCCCTCATCAGACACATACTTTCGCATTCTTCACATACTTGTTGTACAGATCCTGGGTTTTTTTCTGGTTTGGATCACATAGTAATGTGGTACCACACTGAAACAGGCGATTAAACCTGGTGTCGATCAATATTTTAGAGGAGAACGCAAGTTAGGTCTGGGGTAGGTCTGGGATTTGCCCTGATCAGGCTCGTACTTTCGCATATTTCTCATACTCGGTGGCCAGATTCTGGGCTTTTTCTGGTTTGGATCCCGTAGTATTGTGGTACCACACTGAAACATTCAATTAAACCTGGTCTTGATAAATATTTTAGAGGATAACGCATGTTAGATCTGGGTTATGACTAGGATTTGCCAAAATCAGGCTCATAATTTCGCATATTTCTCATACTTCATGGCTAGATACTGGGCTTTTTCAGGATTGGATCATGTAGTAATGTGGTACCACACTGAAGCAGTAAATTAAACCTAGTTTCGATCAATATTGTAGAGGATAACGCAAGCTAGGTCTGGGATAGGTCTGGGATTTGCCCTCATCAGGGTCATATTTTCGCATTTTTCACATACTTGTTGAACAGATCCCTGGCTTTTTCTGGTTTGGATCACGTAGCAATGTGGTACCACACTGAAACAGTCCATTAAACCTGGTTTCAATCAATATTTTTGAGGATAACGCATGTTAGGTCTGGGTTAGGTCTAGGATTTGCCCTCATCAGGCTCATACTTTCGCATATTACTCATACTTGATGGCTAGATCCAGGGCTTTTTCTGGTTTGGATCACGTAGTAATGCGGTACCACACTGAAACAGTCCATTAAACCTGGTTTCGATCAATATTTTTGAGGATAACGCATGTTAGGTCTGGGTTAGGTCTTGGATTTGCCCTCATCAGGCTCATACTTTCGCATATTACTCATACTTGATGGCTAGATCCAGGGCTTTTTCTGGATTGGATCACGTAGTAATGTGGTACCACACTGAAACGGTCGATCAAACCTGGTTTCGATCAATATTTTAGAGGATAACGCATGTTCTGTCTAGGTTAGGCCTGGGATTTGCCCTCATCAGGCACATACTTTCGCATTCTCCACATACTTGTTGAACAGATCCCTGGCTTTTTCTGGTTTGGATCACGTAGAAATGTGGTACTACACTGAAACATTCAACTAAACCTGGTACTGATAAATATTTTTGAGGGTAACGCATGTTAGGTCTAGGTTAGGTCTGGGATTTGCCCTCATCAGGTTCATACTTTCGCGTTCTTCACATACTTGCTGAACAGATCCTGGGTATTTTTCTGGTTCGGATCACGTAGTAATGTGGTAGCACACTGAAACAGTCCATTAAACCTGGTTTCGATCAATATTTTAGAGGACAACGCAAGTTAGGTCTGGGATAGGTCTGGGATTTGCCCTGATCAGGCTCGTACTCTCGCATATTTCTCATACTCGGTGGCCAGATTCTGGGCTTTTTCAGGTTTGGATCCCGTAGTATTGTGGTACCACACTGAAACAGCCGATTAAACCTGGTTTCGATCAGTATTTTTGAGGGTAACGCATGTTAGGTCTAGGTTAGGCCTGGGATTTTCCCTCATCAGACACATACTTTCGCATTGTTCACATACTTGTTGTACAGATCCTGGGTTTTTTTCTGGTTTGGATCACATAGTAATGTGGTACCACACTGAAACAGGCGATTAAACCTGGTGTCGATCAATATTTTAGAGGACAACGCAAGTTAGGTCTGGGATAGGTCTGGGATTTCCCCTGATCAGGCTTGTACCTTCGCATATTTCTCATACTCGGTGGCTAGATCCAGGGCATTTTCTGGATTGGATCACGTAGTAATGTGGTACCACACTGAAACGGTCGATCAAACCTGGTTTCGATCAATATTTTAGAGGATAACGCATGTTAGATCTGGGTTATGACTAGGATTTGCCAAAATCAGGCTCATAATTTCGCATATTTCTCATACTTCATGGCTAGATCCTGGGCTTTTTCTGGATTGGATCAGGTAGTAATGTGGTACCACACTGAAACAGTCCATTAAACCTGGTTTCGATCAATATTTTAGAGGACAACGCAAGTTAGGTCTGGGATAGGTCCGGGATTTGCCCTCGTCAGGCTCATACTTTTGCATTCTTCTAATACTTGTTGTACAGATCCGGCGTTTTTTTCTGGTTTGGATCACATAGTAATGTGGTACCACACTGAAACAGTCCATTAAACCTGGTTTCGATCAATATTTTAGAGAATAACGCTTGTTCGGTCTTGGTTAGGTCTGAGATTTGCTCTCATCAGGCTCGTACTTTCGCATATTTCTCATAGTTCATGGCCAGATTCTGGGCTTTTTCTGGATTGGATCAGGTAGTAATGTGGTACCACACTGAAACAGTCCATTAAACCTGGTTTCGATCAATATTTTAGAGGACAACGCAAGTTAGGTCTGGGATAGGTCCGGGATTTGCCCTCGTCAGGCTCATACTTTCGCATTCTTCACATACTTGTTGTACAGATCCTGGGTTTTTTTCTGGTTTGGATCACATAGTAATGTGGTACCACACTGAAACAGTCCATTAAACCTGGTTTCGATCAATATTTTAGAGAATAACGCTTGTTCGGTCTTGGTTAGGTCTGAGATTTGCTCTCATCAGGCTCGTACTTTCGCATATTTCTCATAGTTCATGTCCAGATTCTGGGCTTTTTCTGGATTGGATCAGGTAGTAATGTGGTACCACACTGAAACAGTCCATTAAACCTGGTTTCGATCAATATTTTAGAGGACAACGCAAGTTAGGTCTGGGATAGGTCTGGGATTTGCCCTGATCAGGCTCGTACTCTCGCATATTTCTCATACTCGGTGGCCAGATTCTGGGCTTTTTCAGGTTTGGATCCCGTAGTATTGTGGTACCACACTGAAACAGCCGATTAAACCTGGTTTCGATCAGTATTTTTGAGGGTAACGCATGTTAGGTCTAGGTTAGGCCTGGGATTTTCCCTCATCAGACACATACTTTCGCATTCTTCACATACTTGTTGAACAGATCCTGGGTTTTTTCTGGTTTGGATGACGTAGTAATGTGGTACCTCACTGAAGCAGTCAATTAAACCTGGTTTCGATCAATATTTTAGAGAATAACGCTTGTTCGGTCTTGGTTAGGTCTGAGATTTGCTCTCATCAGGCTCGTACTTTCGCATATTTCTCATAGTTCATGGCCAGATTCTGGGCTTTTTCTGGATTGGATCAGGTAGTAATGTGGTACCACACTGAAACAGTCCATTAAACCTGGTTTCGATCAATATTTTAGAGGACAACGCAAGTTACGTCTGGGATAGGTCTGGGATTTGCCCTGATCAGGCTTGTAGTTTCGCATATTTCTCGTACTCGGTGGCCAGATTCTGGGCTTTTTCTGGTTTGGATCCCGTAGTATTGTGGTACCACACTGAAACATTCAATTAAACCTGGTCTTGATAAATATTTTAGAGGATAACGCATGTTCTGTCTAGGTTAGGCCTGGGATTTTCCCTCATCAGACACATACTTTCGCATTCTTCACATACTTGTTGTACAGATCCTGGGTTTTTTTCTGGTTTGGATCACATAGTAATATGGTACCACACTGAAACAGGCGATTAAACCTGGTGTCGATCAATATTTTAGAGGAGAACGCAAGTTAGGTCTGGGGTAGGTCTGGGATTTGCCCTGATCAGGCTCGTACTTTCGCATATTTCTCATACTCGGTGGCCAGATTCTGGGCTTTTTCTGGTTTGGATCCCGTAGTATTGTGGTACCACACTGAAACATTCAATTAAACCTGGTCTTGATAAATATTTTAGAGGATAACGCATGTTAGATCTGGGTTATGACTAGGAATTGCCAAAATCAGGCTCATAATTTCGCATATTTCTCATACTTCATGGCTAGATACTGGGCTTTTTCAGGATTAGATCATGTAGTAATGTGGTACCACACTGAAGCAGTAAATTAAACCTAGTTTCGATCAATATTGTAGAGGATAACGCAAGCTAGGTCTGGGATAGGTCTGGGATTTGCCCTCATCAGGGTCATATTTTCGCATTTTTCACATACTTGTTGAACAGATCCCTGGCTTTTTCTGGTTTGGATCACGTAGCAATGTGGTACCACACTGAAACAGTCCATTAAACCTGGTTTCAATCAATATTTTTGAGGATAACGCATGTTAGGTCTGGGTTAGGTCTAGGATTTGCCCTCATCAGGCTCATACTTTCGCATATTACTCATACTTGATGGCTAGATCCAGGGCTTTTTCTGGATTGGATCACGTAGTAATGTGGTACCACACTGAAACGGTCGATCAAACCTGGTTTCGATCAATATTTTAGAGGATAACGCATGTTAGGTCTAGGTTAGGCCTGGGATTTCCCCTCATCAGACACATACTTTCGCATTCTTCACATACTTGTTGTACAGATCCTGGGTTTTTTTCTGGTTTGGATCACATAGTAATGTGGTACCACACTGAAACAGTCCATTAAACCTGGTTTCGATCAATATTTTAGAGGACAACGCAAGTTAGGTCTGGGATAGGTCTGGGATTTGCCCTGATCAGGCTCGTACTTTCGCATATTTCTCATACTCGGTGGCCAGATTCTGGGCTTTTTCAGGTTTGGATCCCGTAGTATTGTGGTACCACACTGAAACAGCCGATTAAACCTGGTTTCGATCAATATTTTTGAGGATACCTCATGTTAGGTCTAGGTTGGGCCCGGGATTTGCCCTCATCAGGGTCATATTTCCGCGTTCTTCACATACTTGTTGAACAGATCCCGGGTATTTTTCTGGTTTGGATCACGTAGTAATGTGGTACCACACTGAAATAGTCGATTAAACCTGGTTTCGACCAATATTTTAGAGGATAACGCAAGTTATGTCTGGGATAGGTCCGGGATTTGCACTCGTCAGGCTCATACTTTCGCATTCTTCACATACTTGTTGTACAGATCCTGGGTTTTTTTCTGGTTTGGATCACATAGTAATGTGGTACCACACTGAAACAGTCGATTAAACCTGGTTTCGATCAGTATTTTTGAGGGTAACGCATGTTAGGTCTAGGTTAGGCCTGGGATTTTCCCTCATCAGACACATACTTTCGCATTCTTCACATACTTGTAGAACAGATCCTGGGTTTTTTCTGGTTTGGATGACGTAGTAATGTGGTACCTCACCGAAACAGTCCATTAAACCTGGTTTCGATCAATATTTTAGAGAATAACGCTTGTTCGGTCTTGGTTAGGTCTGAGATTTGCTGTCATCAGGCTCGTACTTTCGCATATTTCTCGTAGTTCATGGCCAGATTCTGGGCTTTTTCTGGATTGGATCAGGTAGTAATGTGGTACCACACTGAAACAGTCCATTAAACCTGGTTTCGATTAATATTTTAGAGGACAACGCAAGTTAGGTCTGGGATAGGTCTGGGATTTGCCCTGATCAGGCTCGTACTTTCGCATATTTCTCATACTCGGTGGCCAGATTCTGGGCTTTTTCTGGTTTGGATCCCGTAGTATTGTGGTACCACACTGAAACATTCAATTAAGCCTGGTCTTGATAAATATTTTAGAGGATAACGCATGTTCTGTCTAGGTTAGGCCTGGGATTTGCCCTCATCAGGCACATACTTTCGCATTCTCCACATACTTGTTGAACAGATCCCTGGCTTTTTCTGGTTTGGATCACGTAGAAATGTGGTACTACACTGAAACATTCAACTAAACCTGGTACTGATAAATATTTTTGAGGGTAACGCATGTTAGGTCTAGCTTAGGCCTGGGATTTTCCCTCATCAGACACATACTTTCGCTTTCTTCACATACTTGTTGAACGGATCCTGGGTTTTTTCTGGTTTGGATGACGTAGTAATGTGGTAGCACACTGAAACAGTCCATTAAACCTGGTTTCGATCAATATTTTAGAGAATAACACATGTTAGGCCTAGGTTAGGTCTGGGATTTGCCCTCATCAGGTTCATACTTTCGCGTTCTTCACATACTTGTTGAACAGATCCTGGGTATTTTTCTGGTTCGGATCACGTAGTAATGTGGTAGCACACTGAAACAGTCCATTAAACCTGGTTTCGATCAATATTTTAGAGGATAACGCAAGTTATGCCTGGGATAGGTCCGGGATTTGCCCTCGTCAGGCTCATACTTTTGCAATCTTCTAATACTTGTTGTACGGATCCGGGGTTTTTTTCTGGTTTGGATCACATAGTAATGTGGTACCACACTGAAACAGTCCATTAAACCTGGTTTCGATCAATATTTTAGAGAATAACGCTTGTTCGGTCTTGGTTAGGTCTGAGATTTGCTCTCATCAGGCTCGTACTTTCGCATATTTCTCATAGTTCATGGCCAGATTCTGGGCTTTTTCTGGATTGGATCAGGTAGTAATGTGGTACCACACTGAAACAGTCCATTAAACCTGGTTTCGATCAATATTTTAGAGGACAACGCAAGTTAGGTCTGGGATATGTCCGGGATTTGCCCTCGTCAGGCTCATACTTTCGCATTCTTCACATACTTGTTGTACAGATCCTGGGTTTTTTTCTGGTTTGGATCACATAGTAATGTGGTACCACACTGAAACAGTCCATTAAACCTGGTTTCGATCAATATTTTAGAGAATAACGCTTGTTCGGTCTTGGTTAGGTCTGAGATTTGCTCTCATCAGGCTCGTACTTTCGCATATTTCTCATAGTTCATGGCCAGATTCTGGGCTTTTTCTGGATTGGTTCAGGTAGTAATGTGGTACCACACTGAAACAGTCCATTAAACCTGGTTTCGATCAATATTTTAGAGGACAACGCAAGTTAGGTCTGGGATTGGTCTGGGATTTGCCCTGATCAGGCTCGTACTTTCGCATATTTCTCATACTCGGTGGCCAGATTCTGGGCTTTTTCAGGTTTGGATCCCGTAGTATTGTGGTACCACACTGAAACAGCCGATTAAACCTGGTTTCGATCAGTATTTTTGAGGGTAACGCATGTTAGGTCTAGGTTAGGCCTGGGATTTTCCCTCATCAGGCACATACTTTCGCATTCTTCACATACTTGTTGAACAGATCCTGGGTTTTTTCTGGTTTGGATGACGTAGTAATGTGGTACCTCACTGAAACAGTCAATTAAACCTGGTTTCAATCAATATTTTAGAGAATAACGCTTGTTCGGTCTTGGTTAGGTCTGAGATTTGCTCTCATCAGGCTCGTACTTTCGCATATTTCTCATAGTTCATGGCCAGATCCTGGGCTTTTTCTGGATTGGATCAGGTAGTAATGTGGTACCACACTGAAACAGTCCATTAAACCTGGTGTCGATCAATATTTTAGAGGACAACGCAAGTTAGGTCTGGGATAGGTCTGGGATTTGCCCTGATCAGGCTTGTAGTTTCGCATATTTCTCATACTCGGTGGCCAGATTCTGGGCTTTTTCTGGTTTGGATCCCGTAGTATTGTGGTACCACACTGAAACATTCAATTAAACCTGGTGTTGATAAATATTTTAGAGGATAACGCATGTTCTGTCTAGGTTAGGCCTGGGATTTTCCCTCATCAGACACATACTTTCGCATTCTTCACATACTTGTTGTACAGATCCTGGGTTTTTTTCTGGTTTGGATCACATAGTAATGTGGTACCACACTGAAACAGGCGATTAAACCTGGTGTCGATCAATATTTTAGAGGAGAACGCAAGTTAGGTCTGGGGTAGGTCTGGGATTTGCCCTGATCAGGCTCGTACTTTCGCATATTTCTCATACTCGGTGGCCAGATTCTGGGCTTTTTCTGGTTTGGATCCCGTAGTATTGTGGTACCACACTGAAACATTCAATTAAACCTGGTTTTGATAAATATTTTAGAGGATAACGCATGTTAGATCTGGGTTATGACTAGGATTTGCCAAAATCACGCTCATAATTTCACATATTTCTCATACTTCATGGCTAGATACTGGGCTTTTTCAGGATTGGATCATGCAGTAATGTGGTACCACACTGAAGCAGTAAATTAAACCTAGTTTCGATCAATATTGTAGAGGATAACGCAAGCTAGGTCTGGGATAGGTCTGGGATTTGCCCTCATCAGGGTCATATTTTCGCATTTTTCACATACTTGTTGAACAGATCCCTGGCTTTTTCTGGTTTGGATCACGTAGCAATGTGGTACCACACTGAAACAGTCCATTAAACCTGGTTTCAATCAATATTTTGCAGAATAACTCATGTTAGGTCTAAGTTAGGTCTGGGATTTGCCCTCAACAGGTTCATATTTTCGCGTTCTTCACATACTTGTTAAACAGAGCCTGGGTATTTTTCTGGTTTGGATCACGTAGTAATGCGGTACCACACTGAAACTGTCCATTAAACCTGGTTTCGATCAATATTTTTGAGGATAACGTATGTTAGGTCTGGGTTAGGTCTAGGATTTGCCCTCATCAGGCTCATACTTTCGCATATTACTCATACTTGATGGCTAGATCCAGGGCTTTTTCTTTTTCTGGATTCTTCACATACTAGTTGAACGGATCCTGGGTTTTTTCTGGTTTGGATCGCGTAGTAATGTGGTACCACACTGAAACATTCAATTAAACCTGGTCTTGATAAATATTTTAGAGGATAACGCATGTTAGGTCTGGGTTAGGTCTAGGATTTGCCCTCATCAGGCTCATACTTTCGCATATTACTCATACTTGATGGCTAGATCCAGGGCTTTTTCTGGATTGGATCACGTAGTAATGTGGTACCACACTGAAACAGTCAATTAAACCTGGTTTCCATCAATATTTTAGAGGACAACGCAAGTTAGGTCTGGGATAGGTCTGGGATTTGCCCTGATCAGGGTCATATTTTCGCGTTCTTCACATACTTGTTGTACAGATCCTGGGTTTTTTTCTGGTTTGGATCACATAGTAATGTGGTACCACACTGAAACAGTCGATTAAACCTGGTTTCGATCAGTATTTTTGAGGGTAACGCATGTTAGGTCTAGGTTAGGCCTGGGATTTTCCCTCATCAGACACATACTTTCGCATTCTTCACATACTTGTTGAACAGATCCTGGGTTTTTTCTGGTTTGGATGACGTAGTAATGTGGTACCTCACCGAAACAGTCCATTAAACCTGGTTTCGATCAATATTTTAGAGAATAACGCTTGTTCGGTCTTGGTTAGGTCTGAGATTTGCTGTCATCAGGCTCGTACTTTCGCATATTTCTCATAGTTCATGGCCAGATTCTGGGCTTTTTCTGGATTGGATCAGGTAGTAATGTGGTACCACACTGAAACAGTCCATTAAACCTGGTTTCGATCAATATTTTAGAGAATAACTCATGTTAGGTCTAGGTTAGGTCTGGGATTTGCCCTCATCAGGTTCATACTTTCGCGTTCTTCACATACTTGTTGAACAGATCCTGGGTATTTTTCTGGTTCGGATCACGTAGTAATGTGGTAGCACACCGAAACAGTCCATTAAACCTGGTTTCGATCAATATTTTAGAGGATAACGCAAGTTATGTCTGGGATAGGTCCGGGATTTGCCCTCGTCAGGCTCATACTTTTGCATTCTTCTAATACTTGTTGTACAGATCCGGGGTTTTTTTCTGGTTTCGATCACATAGTAATGTGGTACCACACTGAAACAGTCCATTAAACCTGGTTTCGATCAATATTTTAGAGAATAACGCTTGTTCGGTCTTGGTTAGGTCTGAGATTTGCTCTCATCAGGCTCGTACTTTCGCATATTTCTCATAGTTCATGGCCAGATTCTGGGCTTTTTCTGGATTGGATCAGGTAGTAATGTGGTACCACACTGAAACAGTCCATTAAACCTGGTTTCGATCAATATTTTAGAGGACAACGCAAGTTAGGTCTGGGATAGGTCCGGGATTTGCCCTCATCAGGCTCATACTTTCGCATTCTTCACATACTTGTTGTACAGATCCTGGGTTTTTTTCTGGTTTGGATCACATAGCAATGTGGTACCACACTGAAACAGTCCATTAAACCTGGTTTCGATCAATATTTTAGAGAATAACGCTTGTTCGGTCTTGGTTAGGTCTGAGATTTGCTCTCATCAGGCTCGTACTTTCGCATATTTCTCATAGTTCATGGCCAGATTCTGGGCTTTTTCTGGATTGGATCAGGTAGTAATGTGGTACCTCACTGAAACAGTCCATTAAACCTGGTTTCGATCAATATTTTAGAGGACAACGCAAGTTAGGTCTGGGATAGGTCTGGGATTTGCCCTGATCAGGCTCGTACTTTCGCATATTTCTCATACTCGGTGGCCAGATTCTGGGCTTTTTCAGGTTTGGATCCCGTAGTATTGTGGTACCACACTGAAACAGCCGATTAAACCTGGTTTCGATCAGTATTTTTGAGGGTAACGCATGTTCTGTCTAGGTTAGGCCTGGGATTTTCCCTCATCAGACACATACTTTCGCATTCTTCACATACTTGTTGTACAGATCCTGGGTTTTTTTCTGGTTTGGATCACATAGTAATGTGGTACCACACTGAAACAGGCGATTAAACCTGGTGTCGATCAATATTTTAGAGGAGAACGCAAGTTAGGTCTGGGGTAGGTCTGGGATTTGCCCTGATCAGGCTCGTACTTTCGCATATTTCTCATACTCGGTGGCCAGATTCTGGGCTTTTTCTGGTTTGGATCCCGTAGTATTGTGGTACCACACTGAAACATTCAATTAAACCTGGTCTTGATAAATATTTTAGAGGATAACGCATGTTAGATCTGGGTTATGACTAGGATTTGCCAAAATCAGGCTCATAATTTCGCATATTTCTCATACTTCATGGCTAGATACTGGGCTTTTTCAGGATTGGATCATGTAGTAATGTGGTACCACACTGAAGCAGTAAATTAAACCTAGTTTCGATCAATATTGTAGAGGATAACACAAGCTAGGTCTGGGATAGGTCTGGGATTTGCCCTCATCAGGGTCATATTTTCGCATTTTTCACATACTTGTTGAACAGATCCCTGGCTTTTTCTGGTTTGGATCACGTAGCAATGTGGTACCACACTGAAACAGTCCATTAAACCTGGTTTCAATCAATATTTTTGAGGATAACGCATGTTAGGTCTGGGTTAGGTCTAGGATTTGCCCTCATCAGGCTCATACTTTCGCATATTACTCATACTTGATGGCTAGATCCAGGGCTTTTTCTGGTTTGGATCACGTAGTAATGCGGTACCACACTGAAACAGTCCATTAAACCTGGTTTCGATCAATATTTTTGAGGATAACGCATGTTAGGTCGGGGTTAGGTCTTGGATTTGCCCTCATCAGGCTCATACTTTCGCATATTACTCATACTTGATGGCTAGATCCAGGGCTTTTTCTGGATTGGATCACGTAGTAATGTGGTACCACACTGAAACGGTCGATCAAACCTGGTTTCGATCAATATTTTAGAGGATAACGCATGTTCTGTCTAGGTTAGGCCTGGGATTTGCCCTCATCAGGCACATACTTTCGCATTCTCCACATACTTGTTGAACAGATCCCTGGCTTTTTCTGGTTTGGATCACGTAGAAATGTGGTACTACACTGAAACATTCAACTAAACCTGGTACTGATAAATATTTTTGAGGGTAACGCATGTTAGGTCTAGCTTAGGCCTGGGATTTTCCCTCATCAGACACATACTTTCGCTTTCTTCACATACTTGTTGAACGGATCCTGGGTTTTTTCTGGTTTGGATGACGTAGTAATGTGGTAGCACACTGAAACAGTCCATTAAACCTGGTTTCGATCAATATTTTAGAGAATAACTCATGTTGGGCCTAGGTTAGGTCTGGGATTTGCCGTCATCAGGTTCATATTTTCGCGTTCTTCACATACTTGTTGAACAGATCCTGGGGTTTTTCTGGTTTGGATGACGTAGTAATGTGGTAGCACACTGAAACAGTCCATTAAACCTGGTTTCGATCAATATTTTAGAGAATAACTCATGTTAGGTCTAGGTTAGGTCTGGGATTTGCCCTCATCAGGTTCATACTTTCGCGTTCTTCACATACTTGCTGAACAGATCCTGGGTATTTTTCTGGTTCGGATCACGTAGTAATGTGGTAGCACACTGAAACAGTCCATTAAACCTGGTTTCGATCAATATTTTAGAGGACAACGCAAGTTAGGTCTGGGATAGGTCTGGGATTTGCCCTGATCAGGCTCGTACTCTCGCATATTTCTCATACTCGGTGGCCAGATTCTGGGCTTTTTCAGGTTTGGATCCCGTAGTATTGTGGTACCACACTGAAACAGCCGATTAAACCTGGTTTCGATCAGTATTTTTGAGGGTAACGCATGTTAGGTCTAGGTTAGGCCTGGGATTTTCCCTCATCAGACACATACTTTCGCATTCTTCACATACTTGTTGTACAGATCCTGGGTTTTTTTCTGGTTTGGATCACATAGTAATGTGGTACCACACTGAAACAGGCGATTAAACCTGGTGTCGATCAATATTTTAGAGGACAACGCAAGTTAGGTCTGGGATAGGTCTGGGATTTCCCCTGATCAGGCTTGTACCTTCGCATATTTCTCATACTCGGTGGCTAGATCCAGGGCATTTTCTGGATTGGATCACGTAGTAATGTGGTACCACACTGAAACGGTCGATCAAACCTGGTTTCGATCAATATTTTAGAGGATAACGCATGTTAGATCTGGGTTATGACTAGGATTTGCCAAAATCAGGCTCATAATTTCGCATATTTCTCATACTTCATGGCTAGATCCTGGGCTTTTTCTGGATTGGATCAGGTAGTAATGTGGTACCACACTGAAACAGTCCATTAAACCTGGTTTCGATCAATATTTTAGAGGACAACGCAAGTTAGGTCTGGGATAGGTCCGGGATTTGCCCTCGTCAGGCTCATACTTTTGCATTCTTCTAATACTTGTTGTACAGATCCGGCGTTTTTTTCTGGTTTGGATCACATAGTAATGTGGTACCACACTGAAACAGTCCATTAAACCTGGTTTCGATCAATATTTTAGAGAATAACGCTTGTTCGGTCTTGGTTAGGTCTGAGATTTGCTCTCATCAGGCTCGTACTTTCGCATATTTCTCATAGTTCATGGCCAGATTCTGGGCTTTTTCTGGATTGGATCAGGTAGTAATGTGGTACCACACTGAAACAGTCCATTAAACCTGGTTTCGATCAATATTTTAGAGGACAACGCAAGTTAGGTCTGGGATAGGTCCGGGATTTGCCCTCGTCAGGCTCATACTTTCGCATTCTTCACATACTTGTTGTACAGATCCTGGGTTTTTTTCTGGTTTGGATCACATAGTAATGTGGTACCACACTGAAACAGTCCATTAAACCTGGTTTCGATCAATATTTTAGAGAATAACGCTTGTTCGGTCTTGGTTAGGTCTGAGATTTGCTCTCATCAGGCTCGTACTTTCGCATATTTCTCATAGTTCATGTCCAGATTCTGGGCTTTTTCTGGATTGGATCAGGTAGTAATGTGGTACCACACTGAAACAGTCCATTAAACCTGGTTTCGATCAATATTTTAGAGGACAACGCAAGTTAGGTCTGGGATAGGTCTGGGATTTGCCCTGATCAGGCTCGTACTCTCGCATATTTCTCATACTCGGTGGCCAGATTCTGGGCTTTTTCAGGTTTGGATCCCGTAGTATTGTGGTACCACACTGAAACAGCCGATTAAACCTGGTTTCGATCAGTATTTTTGAGGGTAACGCATGTTAGGTCTAGGTTAGGCCTGGGATTTTCCCTCATCAGACACATACTTTCGCATTCTTCACATACTTGTTGAACAGATCCTGGGTTTTTTCTGGTTTGGATGACGTAGTAATGTGGTACCTCACTGAAGCAGTCAATTAAACCAGGTTTCGATCAATATTTTAGAGAATAACGCTTGTTCGGTCTTGGTTAGGTCTGAGATTTGCTCTCATCAGGCTCGTACTTTCGCATATTTCTCATAGTTCATGGCCAGATTCTGGGCTTTTTCTGGATTGGATCAGGTAGTAATGTGGTACCACACTGAAACAGTCCATTAAACCTGGTTTCGATCAATATTTTAGAGGACAACGCAAGTTACGTCTGGCATAGGTCTGGGATTTGCCCTGATCAGGCTTGTAGTTTCGCATATTTCTCGTACTCGGTGGCCAGATTCTGGGCTTTTTCTGGTTTGGATCCCGTAGTATTGTGGTACCACACTGAAACATTCAATTAAACCTGGTCTTGATAAATATTTTAGAGGATAACGCATGTTCTGTCTAGGTTAGGCCTGGGATTTTCCCTCATCAGACACATACTTTCGCATTCTTCACATACTTGTTGTACAGATCCTGGGTTTTTTTCTGGTTTGGATCACATAGTAATATGGTACCACACTGAAACAGGCGATTAAACCTGGTGTCGATCAATATTTTAGAGGAGAACGCAAGTTAGGTCTGGGGTAGGTCTGGGATTTGCCCTGATCAGGCTCGTACTTTCGCATATTTCTCATACTCGGTGGCCAGATTCTGGGCTTTTTCTGGTTTGGATCCCGTAGTATTGTGGTACCACACTGAAACATTCAATTAAACCTGGTCTTGATAAATATTTCAGAGGATAACGCATGTTAGATCTGGGTTATGACTAGGATTTGCCAAAATCAGGCTCATAATTTCGCATATTTCTCATACTTCATGGCTAGATACTGGGCTTTTTCAGGATTAGATCATGTAGTAATGTGGTACCACACTGAAGCAGTAAATTAAACCTAGTTTCGATCAATATTGTAGAGGATAACGCAAGCTAGGTCTGGGATAGGTCTGGGATTTGCCCTCATCAGGGTCATATTTTCGCATTTTTCACATACTTGTTGAACAGATCCCTGGCTTTTTCTGGTTTGGATCACGTAGCAATGTGGTACCACACTGAAACAGTCCATTAAACCTGGTTTCAATCAATATTTTTGAGGATAACGCATGTTAGGTCTGGGTTAGGTCTAGGATTTGCCCTCATCAGGCTCATACTTTCGCATATTACTCATACTTGATGGCTAGATCCAGGGCTTTTTCTGGAGTGGATCACGTAGTAATGTGGTACCACACTGAAACGGTCGATCAAACCTGGTTTCGATCAATATTTTAGAGGATAACGCATGTTAGGTCTAGGTTAGGCCTGGGATTTCCCCTCATCAGACACATACTTTCGCATTCTTCACATACTTGTTGTACAGATCCTGGGTTTTTTTCTGGTTTGGATCACATAGTAATGTGGTACCACACTGAAACAGGCGATTAAACCTGGTGTCGATCAATATTTTAGAGGACATGCAAGTTAGGTCTGGGATAGGTCTGGGATTTGCCCTGATCAGGCTTGTACTTTCGCATATTTCTCATACTCGGTGGCTAGATCCAGGGCTTTTTCTGGATTGGATCACGTAGTAATGTGGTACCACACTGAAACATTCAATTAAACCTGGTCTTGATAAATATTTTAGAGGATAACGCATGTTCTGTCTAGGTTAGGCCTGGGATTTTCCCTCATCTGACACATACTTTCGCATTCTTCACATACTTGTTGTACAGATCCTGGGTTTTTTTCTGGTTTGGATAACATAGTAATGTGGTACCACACTGAAACAGGCGATTAAACCTGGTTTCGATCAATATTTTGGAGGAGAACGCAAGTTAGGTCTGGGTTAGGTCTGGGATTTGCCCTGATCAGGCTCGTACTTTCGCATATTTCTCATACTCGGTGGCCAGATTCTGGGCTTTTTCTGGTTTGGATCCCGTAGTATTGTGGTACCACACTGAAACATTCAATTAAACCTGGTCTTGATAAATATTTTAGAGAATAACGCATGTTAGATCTGGGTTATGACTAGGATTTGCCCAAATCAGGCTCATAATTCCGCATATTTCTCATACTTCATGGCTAGATACTGGGCTTATTCAGGATTGGATCACGTAGTAATGTGGTACCACACTGAAGCAGTAAATTAAACCTAGTTTCGATCAATATTTTAGAGGATAACGCAAGCTAGGTCTGGGATAGGTCTGGGATTTGCCCTGATCAGGCTCGTACTTTCGTATTTTCCACATACATGTTGAACAGATCCTGGGTTTTTTCTGGTTTGGATCACGTAGTAATGTGGTAGCACACTGAAACAGTCCATTAAACCTGGTTTCGATCAATATTTTTGAGGATAATGCATGTTAGATCTAGGTTAGGCCTGGGATTTGCCCTCATCAGACACATACTTTCGCATTCTCCACATACTTGTTGAACAGATCCTGGGTATTTTTCTGGTTTGGATCACGTAGTAATGTGGTACCACACTGAAGCAGTCCATTAAACCCGGTTTCGATCAATATTTTTGAGGATAACGCATGTTAGGTCTGGGATAGGTCTGGGATTTGCCCTCATCAGGCTCATAGTTTCGCGTTTTTAACATACTTGTTGAACAGATCCCGGGTTTTTTCTGGTTTGGATCACGTAGTAATGTGGTAGCACACTGAAACAGTCCATTAAACCTGGTTTCGATCAATATTTTAGAGAATAACGCTTGTTCGGTCTTGGTTAGGTCTGAGATTTGCTCTCATCAGGCTCGTACTTGGCATATTTCTCATAGTTCATGGCCAGATTCTGGGCTCTTTCTGGCTTGGATCAGGTAGTAATGTGGTACCACACAGAAACAGTCCATTAAACCTGGTACTGATAAATATTTTTGAGGGTAATGCATGTTAGGTCTAGGTTAGGCCTGGGATTTTCCCTCATCAGACACTTACTTTCGCATTCTTCACATACTTGTTGAACGGATCCTGGGTTTTTTCTGGTTTGGATCACGTAGTAATGTGGTAGCACACTGAAACAGTCCATCAAACCTGGTTTCGATCAATATTTTAGAGGATAACGCATGTTCTGGCTAGGTTAGGCCGGGGATTTGCCCTCATCAGACACATACTTTCGTATTTTCCACATACATGTTGAACAGATCCTGGGTTTTTTCTGGTTTGGATCACGTAGTGATGTGGTAGCACACTGAAACAGTCCATTAAACCTGGTTTCGATCAATATTTTTGAGGATAATGCATGTTAGATCTAGGTTAGGCCTGGGATTTGCCCTCATCAGACACATACTTTCGCATTCTCCACATACTTGTTGAACAGATCCTGGGTATTCTTCTGGTTTGGATCAGGTAGTAATGTGGTACCACACTGAAACAGTCGATTAAACCTGGTTTCGACCAATATTCTTGAGGATAACACATGTTAGGTCTAGGTTAGGTCTGGGATTTGCCCACATCAGGTTCATATTTTCGCGTTCTTCACATACTTGTTGAACAGATCCTGGGTATTTTTCTGGTTTGGATCACGTAGTAATGTGGTACCACACTGAAACAGTCCATTAAACCCGGTTTCGATCAATATTTTAGTGGATAACGCAAGTTAGGTCTGGGATAGGTCAGGGATTTGCCCTCATCAGTGTCATATTTTCGCATTTTTATCATACTTGTTGAACAGATCCTGGGTATTTTTCTGGTTTGGATCAGGTAGTAACGTGGTACCACACTGAAGCAGTCGATTAAACCTGGTTTCGATCAATATTTTTGAGGATAACGCATGTTAGGTCTGGGATAGGTCTGGGATTTGCCCTCATCAGGCTCATAGTTTCGCGTTTTTAACATACTTGTTGAACAGATCCTGGGTTTTTTCTGGTTTGGATCACGTAGTAATGTGGTAGCACACTGAAACAGTCCATTAAACCTGGTTTCGATCAATATTTTTGAGGATAATGCATGTTAGATCTAGGTTAGGCCTGGGATTTGCCCTCATCAGACACATACTTTCGCGTTCTTCACGTACTTGTTGAACAGAGCCCGGGTTTTTTCAGGATTGGATCAGGTAGTAATGTGGTACCACACTGAAACAGTCGATTAAACCTGGTTTCGATCAATATTTTTGAGGATAACGCATGTTAGGTCTAGGTTAGGCCCGGGATTTGCCCTCATCAGGGTCATATTTCCGCGTTCTTCACATACTTGTTGAACAGATCCTGGGTATTTTTCTGGTTTGGATCACGTAGTAATGTGGTACCACACAGAAATAGTCGATTAAACCTGGTTTCGATCAATATTTTAGAGGACAACGCAAGTTACGTCTGGGATAGGTCTGGGATTTGCCCTGATCAGGCTCGTACTTTCGCATATTTCTCATACTTGGTGGCCAGATTCTGGGCTTTTTCTAGTTTGGACCCTGTAGTAATGTGGTACCACACTGAGACAGTCCATTTAACCTGGTTTCTATCAATATTTTAGAGGATAACGCATGTTATGTCTAGGTTAGGCCTGGGATTTGCCCTCATCAGACACATACTTTCGCATATTACTCATACTTGATGGCTAGATCCAGGGCTTTTTCTGGATTGGATCACGTAGTAATGTGGTACCACACTGAAACAGTCAATTAAACCTGGTTTCCATCAATATTTTAGAGGACAACGCAAGTTAGGTCTGGTATTGGTCTGGGATTTGCCCTCATCAGGGTCATATTTTCGCGTTCTTCACATACTTCTTGAACAGATCCTGGGCATTTTTCTGGTTTGGATCAGGTAGTAATGTGGTACCACACTGAAACAGTCGATTAAACCTGGTTTCGATCAATATTTTTGAGGATAACTCATGTTAGGTCTAGGTTAGGCCCGGGATTTGCCCTCATCAGGGTCATATTTCCGCGTTCTTCACATACTTGTTGAACAGGTCCTGGGTATTTTTCTGGTTTGGATCACGTAGTAATGTGGTACCACACTGAAACAGTCCATTAAACCTGGTTTCGATCAATATTTTTGAGGATAACGCATGTTGGATCTAGGTTAGGCCTGGGATTTGCCCTCATCAGACACATACTTTCGCATTCGTCACATACTTTTTTTTTTTTTTTTTTTTTTTGTCGTGGGGAAAATCTTCGAAAGACTCCCTCCCACCTCCTTGGGGAGAGGTGGGAGGGGTGTGTGGGATTCCCCGCGCCCGTACAACGACAGGCGCGGGACCTACCCACTAAAAACCCCACGGTGACCCTTCGGCACGCATTGGGAGGATACCGGGAATCGCTCGAAGCATTCTTCCGGTATCCTCCCCGTGCCCGCGCTTTCGCGCCCATCCCCCGGGGGGACAATCGGTCCCCCCAGTAGACACACTGCCTCATAGCGGCGGGACGGGGCCACTCCATCCCGCCGCTATCCGTCCCGGGGCCGCGTTTAGTGGCGGCTGCGAGCCCCAACTCGCAACCGCCCGCGACCCCGTTTCCACCCCTCGGCGGCCGGGCGTTCATGGCCGCACCAGACAGCCGAGGGTGCCTCTCCTTGCGTCGGACCGGTAGAGGGAGGCACTCCTACCCCCAACCGGTCCGACCCGGCGCCGCCTGGCGGGAGGAGGGTCCCCTCAGGACCCCCCTCCCAGCCTAGGTCATCCGCCACGCCGAGGCGGCCGCCCGCGACGCCTCGCGACCGGGCGACGACCTCGGGCCACCGCACGAGCGCGAGCTTCAGCGCGCCGCTGAAGCTCGCGCTCCCTCCCCGCGGCCTCCTTCTGCAACATTACGTTCTCGCAGAAGGAGGCCACGGCCCTCCACTTCTCCTCGCTGCCGAGCATGGCGCGCACCACGCCCAGCAGCGAGACATCCCGCCCGACGACGCCGACCAGGACACGGCGCTCCCCCTCCCACGCGGGGCATACCTCCAGGGTATGATCCGCCGTGTCCTGCTCAGCGTCGCAGTGGCAGCAACGCGCCGTCGGCTCCTTCCCTATCCGGCACAGGTATCTTCCGAAGCTGCCATGCCCGGAAAATACCTGTGCCAGCCGGTAGGTGAGGCTGCCATGGCCTCTGTCCAGCCACTCCTTCAGGAGTGGCCGAACAGCCCCGACAGTCCGGTGCCCCGCGGTTGGCAGAGCCAGCCGCTCCTGCCACGCGAGCAACACGGACTGCCGGGCCTGGCGCTTCAAATCGCCCCAAGCAGGTTCCTGCCCGCCCGGGACCGCCCCCACCCCCGCGCGACGGTCGACGCGGTGCCGGTACATCGCCGCGTGCGACCGCGCGAGCAGGTCCATGGGCGGCATCCCCGCTAGAACCGTCGCCGCCTCATGTGACATGGTCCGATACCCGCGGACGACCCTGAGCGCCATGCGCCTCTGCACCCGACGTAGCATAGTCATGCTGCGCCGGGAGGCAGCCAGGTCATCCACCCAGACGGGGGCCCCGTATAGGGCCACCGACTGGACCATTGCCACATAGAGGCGACGAACTCGGCCCGCCGGGCCCCCCAGGTTGGGCAGGATCCGGCCCAGAGCCGCAACCATCCTTTCCAACCGGGGGACCAGGCAGCGGAAATGCTTCTCGAAACGCCAGTGGCTATCGAGGATCAGCCCCAGATACCTGATCTGGGGCTTCACCTCGATGTCAGCCCCACCCACCCGAATCAGAGGGGGTGGCGGATCCTGCCGAGGTGAATGAAACGCAATCACCTCGGTCTTATGGACCGCCACCGTCATCCCCATCCCCCTGATCCGGTCGACGACGCGTTGCGACCCCTCCTCCGCGCGACGCATGGCCCTCCCCCAGTGCGCCCCGACGGCCAGCACCAGTGTGTCATCCGCATAACACACCGTGCTGACGCCGTCGGGGAGTTCGTCACATACTTGTTGAACGGATCCTGGGTTTTTTGTGGTTTGGATCACGTAGTAATGTGGTACCACACTGAAACATTCAATTAAACCTGGTCTTGATAAATATTTTAGAGGATAACGCATGTTAGGTCTGGGTTAGGTCTAGGATTTGCCCTCATCAGGCTCATACATTCGCATATTCCTCATACTTGATGGCTAGATCCAGGGCTTTTTTTGGATTGGATCACGTAGTAATGTGGTACCGCACTGAAACAGTCGATTAAACCTGGTTTCGATCAATATTTTTGAGGATAACGCATGTTAGGTCTAGGTTAGGCCTGGGATTTTCCCTCATCAGACACATACTTTCACATTCTTCACATACTTGTTGAACGGATCCTGGGTATTTTTCTGGTTTGGATCACGTAGTGATGTGGTACCACACTGAAACAGTCCATTAAACCTGGTTTCGATCAATATTTTTGAGGATAACGCATGTTGGATCTAGGTTAGGCCTGGGATTTGCCCTCATCAGACACATACTTTCGCATTCGTCACATACTTGTTGAACGGATCCTGGGTTTTTTGTGGTTTGGATCACGTAGTAATGTGGTACCACACTGAAACATTCAATTAAACCTGGTCTTGATAAATGTTTTAGAGGATTACGCATGTTGTGTCTGGGATAGGTCTGGGATTTGCCCTCATCAGGCTCATAGTTTCGCGTTTTTCACATACTTGTTGAACAGATCCTGGGTTTTTTCTGTTTTGGATCACGTAGTAATGTGGTACCACACTGAAACAGTCCATTAAACCTGGTTTCGATCAATATTTTAGAGAATAACGCATGTTAGGTCATGGTTAGGTCTGGGATTTGCACTCATCAGGCTCGTACTTCCGCATTCTCCACATACTTGTTGAACAGATCCTGGGTTTTTTCAGGTTTGGATCACGTAGTAATGAGGTACCACACTGAAACATTCAACTAAACCTGGTTTCGATCAATATTTTAGAGAATAACGCATGTTAGGTCATGGTTAGGTCTGGGATTTGCACTCATCAGGCTCGTACTTCCGCATTCTCCACATACTTGTTGAACAGATCCTGGGTTTTTTCAGGTTTGGATCACGTAGTAATGAGGTACCACACTGAAACATTCAATTAAACCTGGTCTTGATAAATATTTTAGAGGATAACGCATGTTAGGTTATGGGTTAGGTCTAGGATTTGCCCTCATCAGGCTCATACTTTCGCATATTTCCCATACTTGATGGCTAGATTCAGGGCTTTTTCTGGATTGGATCACGTAGTAATGTGGTACCACACTGAAACAGTCGATTAAACCTGGTTTCCATCAATATTTTAGAGGACAACGCAAGTTAGGTCTGGTATAGGTCTGGGATTTGCCCTCATCAGGGTCATATTTTCGCGTTCTTCACATACTTGTTGAACAGATCCTGGGTATTTTTCTGGTTTGCATCAGGTAGTAACGTGGTACCACACTGAAGCAGTCGATTAAACCTGGTTTCGATCAATATTTTTGAGGATAACGCATGTTAGGTCTAGGTTAGGCCCGGGATTTGCCCTCACCAGGGTCATATTTCCGCGCTCTTCACATACTTGGTGAACAGATCCTGGGTATTTTTCTGGTTTGGATCACGCAGTAATGTGGTACCACACTGAAAAAGTCGATTAAACCTGTTTTCGATCAATATTTTAGAGGATAACGCAAGTTATGTCTGGGATAGTTCCGGGATTTGCCCTCGTCAGGATCATACTTTCGCATTCTTCACATACCTGTTGTACAGATCCTGGGATTTTTTCTGGTTTGGATCACATAGTAATGTGGTACCACACTGAAACAGTCGATTAAACTTGGTTTCGACCAATATTTTAGTGGACAACGCAAGTTAGGTCTGGGATAGGTCTGGGATTTGCCCTGATCAGGCTCGTACTTTCGCATATTTCTCATACTTGGGGGCCACATTCTGGGCTTTTTCTCGTTTGGAACCCGTAGTATTGTGGTACCACACTGAAACAGTCCATTAAACCTGGTTTCGATCAATATTTTAGAAGATAACTCATGTTAGGTCTAGGTTAGGCCCGGGATTTGCCCTCATCAGACACATACTTTCGCATTCTTCACATACTTGTTGAACGGATCCTGGGTATATTTCTGGTTTGGATCACGTAGTGATGTGGTACCACACTGAAACAGTCCATTAAACCTGGTTTCGACCAATATTTTTGAGGATAACGCATGTTGGATCTAGGTTAGGCCTGGGATTTGCCCTCATCAGACACATACTTTCGCATTCGTCACATACTTGTTGAACGGATCCTGGGTTTTTTGTGGTTTGGATCACGTAGTAATGTGGTACCACACTGAAACATTCAATTAAACCTGGTCTTGATAAATGTTTTAGAGGATTACGCATGTTGTGTCTGGGATAGGTCTGGGATTTGCCCTCATCAGGCTCATAGTTTCGCGTTTTTCACATACTTGTTGAACAGATCCTGGGTTTTTTCTGTTTTGGATCACGTAGTAATGTGGTACCACACTGAAACAGTCCATTAAACCTGGTTTCGATCAATATTTTAGAGAATAACGCATGTTAGGTCATGGTTAGGTCTGGGATTTGCACTCATCAGGCTCGTACTTCCGCATTCTCCACATACTTGTTGAACAGATCCTGGGTTTTTTCAGGTTTGGATCACGTAGTAATGAGGTACCACACTGAAACATTCAACTAAACCTGGTTTCGATCAATATTTTAGAGAATAACGCATGTTAGGTCATGGTTAGGTCTGGGATTTGCACTCATCAGGCTCGTACTTCCGCATTCTCCACATACTTGTTGAACAGATCCTGGGTTTTTTCAGGTTTGGATCACGTAGTAATGAGGTACCACACTGAAACATTCAATTAAACCTGGTCTTGATAAATATTTTAGAGGATAACGCATGTTAGGTTATGGGTTAGGTCTAGGATTTGCCCTCATCAGGCTCATACTTTCGCATATTTCCCATACTTGATGGCTAGATTCAGGGCTTTTTCTGGATTGGATCACGTAGTAATGTGGTACCACACTGAAACAGTCGATTAAACCTGGTTTCCATCAATATTTTAGAGGACAACGCAAGTTAGGTCTGGTATAGGTCTGGGATTTGCCCTCATCAGGGTCATATTTTCGCGTTCTTCACATACTTGTTGAACAGATCCTGGGTATTTTTCTGGTTTGCATCAGGTAGTAACGTGGTACCACACTGAAGCAGTCGATTAAACCTGGTTTCGATCAATATTTTTGAGGATAACGCATGTTAGGTCTAGGTTAGGCCCGGGATTTGCCCTCACCAGGGTCATATTTCCGCGCTCTTCACATACTTGGTGAACAGATCCTGGGTATTTTTCTGGTTTGGATCACGCAGTAATGTGGTACCACACTGAAAAAGTCGATTAAACCTGTTTTCGATCAATATTTTAGAGGATAACGCAAGTTATGTCTGGGATAGTTCCGGGATTTGCCCTCGTCAGGATCATACTTTCGCATTCTTCACATACCTGTTGTACAGATCCTGGGATTTTGTCTGGTTTGGATCACATAGTAATGTGGTACCACACTGAAACAGTCGATTAAACTTGGTTTCGATCAATATTTTAGTGGACAACGCAAGTTAGGTCTGGGATAGGTCTGGGATTTGCCCTGATCAGGCTCGTACTTTCACATATTTCTCATACTTGGGGGCCACATTCTGGGCTTTTTCTCGTTTGGAACCCGTAGTATTGTGGTACCACACTGAAACAGTCCATTAAACCTGGTTTCGATCAATATTTTAGAGGATAACTCATGTTAGGTCTAGGTTAGGCCCGGGATTTGCCCTCATCAGACACATACTTTCGCATTCTTCACATACTTGTTGAACGGATCCTGGGTATTTTTCTGGTTTGGATCACGTAGTGATGTGGTACCACACTGAAACAGTCCATTAAACCTGGTTTCGACCAATATTTTTGAGGATAACGCATGTTGGATCTAGGTTAGGCCTGGGATTTGCCCTCATCAGACACATACTTTCGCATTCGTCACATACTTGTTGAACGGATCCTGGGTTTTTTGTGGTTTGGATCACGTAGTAATGTGGTACCACACTGAAACATTCAATTAAACCTGGTCTTGATAAATGTTTTAGAGGATTACGCATGTTGTGTCTGGGATAGGTCTGGGATTTGCCCTCATCAGGCTCATAGTTTCGCGTTTTTCACATACTTGTTGAACAGATCCTGGGTTTTTTCTGTTTTGGATCACGTAGTAATGTGGTACCACACTGAAACAGTCCATTAAACCTGGTTTCGATCAATATTTTAGAGAATAACGCATGTTAGGTCATGGTTAGGTCTGGGATTTGCACTCATCAGGCTCGTACTTCCGCATTCTCCACATACTTGTTGAACAGATCCTGGGTTTTTTCAGGTTTGGATCACGTAGTAATGAGGTACCACACTGAAACATTCAATTAAACCTGGTCTTGATAAATATTTTAGAGGATAACGCATGTTAGGTTATGGGTTAGGTCTAGGATTTGCCCTCATCAGGCTCATACTTTCGCATATTTCCCATACTTGATGGCTAGATTCAGGGCTTTTTCTGGATTGGATCACGTAGTAATGTGGTACCACACTGAAACAGTCGATTTAACCTGGTTTCCATCAATATTTTAGAGGACAACGCAAGTTAGGTCTGGTATAGGTCTGGGATTTGCCCTCATCAGGGTCATATTTTCGCGTTCTTCACATACTTGTTGAACAGATCCTGGGTGTTTTTCTGGTTTGGATCAGGTAGTAACGTGGTACCACACTGAAGCAGTCGATTAAACCTGGTTTCGATCAATATTTTTGAGGATAACGCATGTTAGGTCTAGGTTAGGCCCGGGATTTGCCCTCACCAGGGTCATATTTCCGCGCTCTTCACATACTTGGTGAACAGATCCTGGGTATTTTTCTGGTTTGGATCACGCAGTAATGTGGTACCACACTGAAATAGTCGATTAAACCTGTTTTCGATCAATATTTTAGAGGATAACGCAAGTTATGTCTGGGATAGTTCCGGGATTTGCCCTCGTCAGGCTCATACTTTCGCATTCTTCACATACTTGTTGAACGAATCCTGGGTTTTTGAAGGTTTGGATCACGTAGTAATGTGGTACGACACTGAAACATTCAATTAAACCTGGTCTTGATATATATTTTAGAGGATAACGCAAGTTATGTCTGGGATAGGTCCGGGATTTGCCCTCGTCAGGCTCATACTTTCGCATTCTTCACATACTTGTTGTACAGATCCTGGGTATTTTTCTGGTTTGGATCACGTAGTGATGCGGTACCACACTGAAACATTCAATTAAACCTGGTCTTGACAAATATTTTAGAGGATAACGCATGTTCTGTCTAGGTTAGGCCTGGGATTTTCCCTCATCAGACACATACTTTCGCATTCTTCACATACTTTTTGAACAGATCCTTGGTTTTTTCTGGTTTGGATGACGTAGTAATGTGGTACCTCACTGAAACAGTCCATTAAACCTGGTTTCAATCAATATTGTAGAGGATAACGCAAGCTAGGTCTGGGATAGGTCTGGGATTTGCCCTCATCAGGGTCATATTTTCGCATTTTTCACATACTTGTTGAACAGATTCCTGGCTTTTTCTGGTTTGGATCACGTAGCAATGTGGTACCACACTGAAACAGTCCATTAAACCTGGTTTCAATCAATATTTTGGAGAATAACTCATGTTAGGTCTAAGTTAGGTCTGGGATTTGCCCTCAACAGGTTCATATTTTCGCGTTCTTCACATACTTGTTAAACAGATCCTGGGTATTTTTCTGGTTTGGATCACGTAGTAATGCGATACCACACTGAAACAGTCCATTAAACCTGGTTTCGATCAATATTTTTGAGGATAACGCATGTTAGGTCTGGGTTAGGTCTAGGATTTGCCCTCATCAGGCTCATACTTTCGCATATTACTCATACTTGATGGCTAGATCCAGGGCTTTTTCTGGATTGGATCACGTAGTAATGTGGTACCACACTGAAACGGTCGATCAAACCTGGTTTCGATCAATATTTTTGAGGATAACGCATGTTAGGTCTAGGTTAGGCCTGGGATTTCCCCTCATCAGACACATACTTTCGCATTCTTCACATACTTGTTGAACGGATCCTGGGTATTTTTCTGGTTTGGATCACGTAGTAATGTGGTACCACACTGAAATAGTCGATTAAACCTGGTTTCGATCAATATTTTAGAGAATAACTCATGTTAGGTCTAGGATAGGTCTGGGATTTGCTCTCATCAGGCTCGTACTTTCGCAAATTTCTCATACTTGATGGCCAGATTCTGTGCTTCTTGTGGTTTGGATCCCGTAGTAACGTGGTACCACACTGAAACAGTCCATTAAACCTGGCTTCGATCAATATTTTAGAGGATAACGCATGTTAGATCTGGGTTAGGTCTAGGATTTGCCCTCATCAGGCTCATAATTTCGCATATTTCTCATACTTCATGGCTAGATCCTGGGCTTTTTCTGGATTGGATCACGTAGTAAAGTGGTACCACTCTGAAACAGAAAATTAAACCTAGTTTCGATCAAGATTTTAGAGGACAACGCATGTTAGGTCTAGGTTAGGCCTGGGATTTTCCCTCATCAGACACATACTTTCGCATTCTTCACATACTTGTTGAACAGATCCTGGGTTTTTTCTGGTTTGGATGACGTAGTAATGTGGTACCTCACTGAAACAGTCCATTAAACCTGGTTTCGATCAATATTTTAGAGAATAACGCTTGTTCGGTCTTTGTTAGGTCTGAGATTTGCTCTCATCAGGCTCGTACTTTCGCATATTTCTCATAGTTCATGGCCAGATTCGGGGCATTTTCTGGATTGGATCAGGTAGTAATGTGGTACCACACTGAAACAGTCCATTAAACCTGGTCTTGATAAATATTTTAGAGGATAACGCATGTTCTGTCTAGGTTAGGCCTGGGATTTTCCCTCATCTGACACATACTTTCGCATTCTTCACATACTTGTTGTACAGATCCTGGGTTTTTTTCTGGTTTGGATAACATAGTAATGTGGTACCACACTGAAACAGGCGATTAAACCTGGTTTCGATCAATATTTTAGAGGAGAACGCAAGTTAGGTCTGGGATAGGTCTGGGGTTTGCCCTGATCAGGCTCGTACTTTCGCATATTTCTCATACTCGGTGGCCGGATTCTGGGCTTTTTCTGGTTTGGATCCCGTAGTATTGTGGTACCACACTGAATGAAACATTCAATTAAACCTGGTCTTGATAAATATTTTAGAGGATAACGCATGTTAGATCTGGGTTATGACTAGGATTTGCCCAAATCAGGCTCATAATTCCGCATATTTCTCATACTTCATGGCTAGATACTGTGCTTTTTCATGATTGGATCACGTAGTAATGTGGTACCACACTGAAGCAGTAAATTAAACCTAGTTTCGATCAATGTTTTAGAGGATAACGCATGCTAGGTCTGGGATAGGTCTGGTATTTGCTCTCATCAGGCTCGTACTTGGCATATTTCTCATAGTTCATGGCCAGATTCTGGGCTCTTTCTGGATTGGATCAGGTAGTAATGTGGTACCACACTGAAACAGTCCATTAAACCTGGTACTGATAAATATTTTTGAGGGTAATGCATGTTAGGTCTAGGTTAGGCCTGGGATTTTCCCTCATCAGACACATACTTTCGCATTCTTCACATACTTGTTGAACGGATCCTGGGTTTTTTCTGGTTTGGATCACGTAGTAATGTGGTAGCACACTGAAACAGTCCATTAAACCTGGTTTCGATCAATATTTTAGAGGATAACGCATGTTCTGGCTAGGTTAGGCCGGGGATTTGCCCTCATCAGACACATACTTTCGCATTCTCCACATACTTGTTGAACAGATCCTGGGTATTCTTCTGGTTTGGATCAGGTAGTACTGTGGTACCACACTGAAACAGTCGATTAAACCTGGTTTCGACCAATATTCTTGAGGATAACACATGTTAGGTCTAGGTTAGGTCTGGGATTTGGCCACATCAGGTTCATATTTTCGCGTTCTTCACATACTTGTTGAACAGATCCTGGGTATTTTTCTGGTTTGGATCACGTAGTAATGTGGTACCACACTGAAACAGTCCATTAAACCCGGTTTCGATCAATATTTTAGTGGATAACGCAAGTTAGGTCTGGGATAGGTCTGGTATTTGCCCTCATCAGTGTCATATTTTCGCATTTTTAACATACTTGTTGAACAGATCCTGGGTATTTTTCTGGTTTGGATCAGGTAGTAACGTGGTACCACACTGAAGCAGTCGATTAAACCTGGTTTCGATCAATATTTTTGAGGATAACGCATGTTAGGTCTGGGATAGGTCTGGGATTTGCCCTCATCAGGCTCATAGTTTCGCGTTTTTAACATACTTGTTGAACAGATCCTGGGTTTTTTCTGGTTTGTATCACGTAGTAATGTGGTACCACACTGAAACAGTCCATTAAACCTGGTTTCGATCAATATTTTAGAGAATAACGCATGTTAGGTTATGGTTAGGTCTGGGATTTGCTCTCATCAGGCTCGTACTTTCGCATATTTCTCATACTTGATGGCCAGATTCTGGGCTTTTTCTAGTTTGGATCTTGTAGTAATGTGGTACCACACTGAAACAGTCCATTTAACCTGGTTTCGATCAATATTATAGAGGATAACGCATGTTATGTCTAGGTTAGGCCTGGGATTTGCCCTCATCAGACACATACTTTCGCATTCTCCACATACTTGTTGAACAGATCCTGGGTTTTTTCAGGTTTGGATCACGTAGTAATGTGGCACCACACTGAAACATTCAATTAAACCTGGTCTTGATAAATATTTTAGAGGATAACGCATGTTAGGCCTGGGTTATGTCTAGGATTTGCCCTCATGAGGCTCATACTTTCGCATATTTCTCATACTTGAGCCATACTAGATCCAGGGCTTTTTCTGGATTGGATCCTGTAGTAATGTGGTACCACACTGAAACAGTCCATTAAACCTGGTCGTGATAAATATTTTAGAGGACAACGCAAGTTATGTCTGGTATAGGTCTGGGATTTGCCCTCATCAGGGTCATATTTTCGCGTTCTTCACATACTTGTTGAACAGATCCTGGGTATTTTTCTGGTTTGGATCAGGTAGTAATGTGGTACCACACTGAAACAGTCGATTAAACCTGGTTTCGGTCAATATTTTTGAGGATAACTCATGTTAGGTCTAGGTTAGGCCAGGGATTTGCCCTCGATCAGGGTCATATTTCCGCGTTCTTCACATACTTGTTGAACAGATCCTGGGTATTTTTCTGGTTTTGATCACGTAGTAATGTGGTACCACACTGAAATAGTCGATTAAACCTGGTTTCGATCAATATTTTAGAGGATAACGCAAGTTATGTCTGGGATAGGTCCGGGATTTGCCCTGATCAGGCTCGTACTTTCGCATATTTCTCATACTTGGTGGCCAGAGTCTGGGCTTTTTCTGGTTTGGATCCCGTAGTATTGTGGTACCACACTGAAACATTCAATTAAACCAGGTCTTGATATATATTTTAGAGGATAACGCATGTTAGATCTGGGTTATGTCTAGGATTTGCCCTAATCTGGCTCATAATTACGCATATTTCTCATACTTCATGGTTAGATCCTGGGCTTTTTCTGGATTGGATCACGTAGTAATGTGGTACCACTCTGAAGCAGTAAATTAAACCTAGTTTCGATCAATGTTTTAGAGGAAAACGCAAATTAGGTCTGGGATAGGTCTGGGATTTGGCCTCACCAGGGTCATATTTTCGCATTTTTCACATACTTGTTGAACAGATCCCTGGCTTTTTCTGGTTTGGATCACGTAGAAATGTGGTAGCACACTGAAACAGTCCATTAAACCTGGTTTCGATCAATATTTTAGAGGATAACGCATGTTCTGTCTAGGTTAGGCCTGGGATTTGCCCTCATCAGACACATACTTTCGCATTCTTCACATACTTGTTGAACGGATCCTGGGTTTTTTGTGGTTTGGATCACGTAGTAATGTGGTACCACACTGAAACATTCAATTAAACCTGGTCTTGATAAATGTTTTAGAGGATTACGCATGTTGTGTCTGGGATAGGTCTGGGATTTGCCCTCAACAGGCTCATAGTTTCGCGTTTTTCACATACTTCTTGAACAGATCCTGGGTTTTTTCTGTTTTGGATCACGTAGTAATGTGGTACCACACTGAAACAGTCCATTAAACCTGGCTTCGATCAATATTTTAGAGGATAACGCATGTTAGATCTGGGTTAGGTCTGGGATTTCCCCTCATCAGACACATACTTTCGCATTCTTCACATACTTGTTGAACGGATCCTGGGTATTTTTCTGGTTTGGATCACGTAGTAATGTGGTACCACACTGAAATAGTCGATTAAACCTGGTTTCGATCAATATTTTAGAGAATAACTCATGTTAGGTCTAGGATAGGTCTGGGATTTGCTCTCATCAGGCTCGTACTTTCGCAAATTTCTCATACTTGATGGCCAGATTCTGTGCTTCTTGTGGTTTGGATCCCGTAGTAACGTGGTACCACACTGAAACAGTCCATTAAACCTGGCTTCGATCAATATTTTAGAGGATAACGCATGTTAGATCTGGGTTAGGTCTAGGATTTGCCCTCATCAGGCTCATAATTTCGCATATTTCTCATACTTCATGGCTAGATCCTGGGCTTTTTCTGGATTGGATCACGTAGTAAAGTGGTACCACTCTGAAACAGAAAATTAAACCTAGTTTCGATCAAGATTTTAGAGGACAACGCATGTTAGGTCTAGGTTAGGCCTGGGATTTTCCCTCATCAGACACATACTTTCGCATTCTTCACATACTTGTTGAACAGATCCTGGGTTTTTTCTGGTTTGGATGACGTAGTAATGTGGTACCTCACTGAAACAGTCCATTAAACCTGGTTTCGATCAATATTTTAGAGAATAACGCTTGTTCGGTCTTTGTTAGGTCTGAGATTTGCTCTCATCAGGCTCGTACTTTCGCATATTTCTCATAGTTCATGGCCAGATTCGGGGCATTTTCTGGATTGGATCAGGTAGTAATGTGGTACCACACAAAAACAGTCCATTAAACCTGGTCTTGATAAATATTTTAGAGGATAACGCATGTTCTGTCTAGGTTAGGCCTGGGATTTTCCCTCATCTGACACATACTTTCGCATTCTTCACATACTTGTTGTACAGATCCTGGGTTTTTTTCTGGTTTGGATAACATAGTAATGTGGTACCACACTGAAACAGGCGATTAAACCTGGTTTCGATCAATATTTTAGAGGAGAACGCATGCTAGGTCTGGGATAGGTCTGGTATTTGCTCTCATCAGGCTCGTACTTGGCATATTTCTCATAGTTCATGGCCAGATTCTGGGCTCTTTCTGGATTGGATCAGGTAGTAATGTGGTACCACACTGAAACAGTCCATTAAACCTGGTACTGATAAATATTTTTGAGGGTAATGCATGTTAGGTCTAGGTTAGGCCTGGGATTTTCCCTCATCAGACACATACTTTCGCATTCTTCACATACTTGTTGAACGGATCCTGGGTTTTTTCTGGTTTGGATCACGTAGTAATGTGGTAGCACACTGAAACAGTCCATTAAACCTGGTTTCGATCAATATTTTAGAGGATAACGCATGTTCTGGCTAGGTTAGGCCGGGGATTTGCCCTCATCAGACACATACTTTCGTATTTTCCACATACATGTTGAACAGATCCTGGGTTTTTTCTGGTTTGGATCACGTAGGAATGTGGTAGCACACTGAAACAGTCCATTAAACCTGGTTTCGATCAATGTTTTTGAGGATAATGCATGTTAGATCTAGGTTAGGCCTGGGATTTGCCCTCATCAGACACATACTTTCGCATTCTCCACATACTTGTTGAACAGATCCTGGGTATTCTTCTGGTTTGGATCAGGTAGTACTGTGGTACCACACTGAAACAGTCGATTAAACCTGGTTTCGACCAATATTCTTGAGGATAACACATGTTAGGTCTAGGTTAGGTCTGGGATTTGGCCACATCAGGTTCATATTTTCGCGTTCTTCACATACTTGTTGAACAGATCCTGGGTATTTTTCTGGTTTGGATCACGTAGTAATGTGGTACCACACTGAAACAGTCCATTAAACCCGGTTTCGATCAATATTTTAGTGGATAACGCAAGTTAGGTCTGGGATAGGTCTGGTATTTGCCCTCATCAGTGTCATATTTTCGCATTTTTAACATACTTGTTGAACAGATCCTGGGTATTTTTCTGGTTTGGATCAGGTAGTAACGTGGTACCACACTGAAGCAGTCGATTAAACCTGGTTTCGATCAATATTTTTGAGGATAACGCATGTTAGGTCTGGGATAGGTCTGGGATTTGCCCTCATCAGGCTCATAGTTTCGCGTTTTTAACATACTTGTTGAACAGATCCTGGGTTTTTTCTGGTTTGTATCACGTAGTAATGTGGTACCACACTGAAACAGTCCATTAAACCTGGTTTCGATCAATATTTTAGAGAATAACGCATGTTAGGTTATGGTTAGGTCTGGGATTTGCTCTCATCAGGCTCGTACTTTCGCATATTTCTCATACTTGATGGCCAGATTCTGGGCTTTTTCTAGTTTGGATCTTGTAGTAATGTGGTACCACACTGAAACAGTCCATTTAACCTGGTTTCGATCAATATTATAGAGGATAACGCATGTTATGTCTAGGTTAGGCCTGGGATTTGCCCTCATCAGACACATACTTTCGCATTCTCCACATACTTGTTGAACAGATCCTGGGTTTTTTCAGGTTTGGATCACGTAGTAATGTGGCACCACACTGAAACATTCAATTAAACCTGGTCTTGATAGATATTTTAGAGGATAACGCATGTTAGGCCTGGGTTAGGTCTAGGATTTGCCCTCATGAGGCTCATACTTTCGCATATTTCTCATACTTGAGCCATACTAGATCCAGGGCTTTTTCTGGATTGGATCCTGTAGTAATGTGGTACCACACTGAAACAGTCCATTAAACCTGGTCGTGATAAATATTTTAGAGGACAACGCAAGTTATGTCTGGTATAGGTCTGGGATTTGCCCTCATCAGGGTCATATTTTCGCGTTCTTCACATACTTGTTGAACAGATCCTGGGTATTTTTCTGGTTTGGATCAGGTAGTAATGTGGTACCACACTGAAACAGTCGATTAAACCTGGTTTCGGTCAATATTTTTGAGGATAACTCATGTTAGGTCTAGGTTAGGCCAGGGATTTGCCCTCATCAGGGTCATATTTCCGCGTTCTTCACATACTTGTTGAACAGATCCTGGGTATTTTTCTGGTTTTGATCACGTAGTAATGTGGTACCACACTGAAATAGTCGATTAAACCTGGTTTCGATCAATATTTTAGAGGATAACGCAAGTTATGTCTGGGATAGGTCCGGGATTTGCCCTGATCAGGCTCGTACTTTCGCATATTTCTCATACTTGGTGGCCAGAGTCTGGGCTTTTTCTGGTTTGGATCCCGTAGTATTGTGGTACCACACTGAAACATTCAATTAAACCAGGTCTTGATATATATTTTAGAGGATAACGCATGTTAGATCTGGGTTATGTCTAGGATTTGCCCTAATCTGGCTCATAATTACGCATATTTCTCATACTTCATGGTTAGATCCTGGGCTTTTTCTGGATTGGATCACGTAGTAATGTGGTACCACTCTGAAGCAGTAAATTAAACCTAGTTTCGATCAATGTTTTAGAGGAAAACGCAAATTAGGTCTGGGATAGGTCTGGGATTTGGCCTCACCAGGGTCATATTTTCGCATTTTTCACATACTTGTTGAACAGATCCCTGGCTTTTTCTGGTTTGGATCACGTAGAAATGTGGTAGCACACTGAAACAGTCCATTAAACCTGGTTTCGATCAATATTTTAGAGGATAACGCATGTTCTGTCTAGGTTAGGCCTGGGATTTGCCCTCATCAGGGTCATATTTCCGCGTTCTTCACATACTTGTTGAACAGAACCTGGGTATTTTTCTGGTTTGGATCACGTAGTAATGTGGTACCACACTGAAATAGTCGATTAAACCTGGTTTCGATCAATATTTTAGAGGATAACGCAAGTTATGTCTGGGATAGGTCCGGGATTTGCCCTCGTCAGGCTCACACTTTCGCATTCTTCACATACTTGTTGCACAGATCCTGGGTTTTTTTCTGGTTTGGATCACATAGTAATGTGGTACCACACGGAAACAGTCGATTAAACCTGGTTTCGATCAATATTTTAGTGGACAACGCAAGTTAGGTCTGGGATAGGTCTGAGATTTGCCCTGATCAGGCTCGTACTTTCGCGTTCTTCACATACTTGTTGACAGATCCTGGGTATTTTTCTGGTTTGGATCACGTAGTGATGTGGTACCACACTGAAACATTCAATTAAACCTGGTACTGATAAATATTTTTGAGGGTAACGCATGTTAGGTCTAGGTTAGGCCGGGGATTTTCCCTCATCAGACACATACTTTCGCATTCTTCACATACTTGTTGAACGGATCCTGGGTTTTTTGTGGTTTGGATCACGTAGTAATGTGGTACCACACTGAAACATTCAATTAAACCTGGTCTTGATAAATGTTTTAGAGGATTACGCATGTTGTGTCTGGGATAGGTCTGGAATTTGCCCTCAACAGGCTCATAGTTTCGCGTTTTTCACATACTTGTTGAACAGATCCTGGGTTTTTTCTGTTTTGGATCACGTAGTAATGTGGTACCACACTGAAACAGTCCATTAAACCTGGTTTCGATCAATATTTTAGAGAATAACTCATGTTAGGTCATGGTTAGGTCTGGGATTTGCACTCATCAGGCTCGTACTTCCGCATTCTCCACATACTTGTTCAGCAGATCCTGGTTTTTTTCAGGTTTGGATCACGTAGTAACGAGGTACCACACTGAAACATTCAATTAAACCTGGTCTTGATAAATATTTTAGAGGATAACGCATGTTAGGTTATGGGTTAGGTCTAGGATTTGCCCTCATCAGGCTCATACTTTCGCATATTTCCCATACTTGATGGCTAGATCCAGGGCTTTTTCTGGATTGGATCACGTAGCAATGTGGTACCACACTGAAACAGTCGATTAAACCTGGTTTCCATCAATATTTTAGAGGACAACGCAAGTTAGGTCTGGTGTAGGTCTGGGATTTGCCCTCACCAGGGTCCTATTTCCGCGCTCTTCACATACTTGGTGAACAGATCCTGGGTATTTTTCTGGTTTGGATCACGCAGTAATGTGGTACCACACTGAAATAGTCGATTAAACCTGTTTTCGATCAGTATTTTAGAGGATAACGCTAGTTATGTCTGGGATAGTTCCGGGATTTGCCCTCGTCAGGCTCATAATTTCGCATTCTTCACATACTTGTTGTACAGATCCTGGGATTTTTTCTGGTTTGGATCACATAGTAATGTGGTACCACACTGAAACAGTCGATTAAACTTGGTTTCGATCAATATTTCAGAGGACAACGCAAGTTAGGTCTGGGATAGGTCTGGGATTTGCCCTCATCAGGGTCATATTTTCGCGTTCTTCACATACTTGTTGAACTGATCCTAGGTATTTTTCTGGTTTGGATCACATAGTAATGTGGTACCACACTGAAACAGTCGATTAGACCTGGTTTCGATCGATATTTCTGAGGATAACTCATGTTAGGTCTAGGTTAGGCCCGGGATTTGCCCTCATCAGGGTCATATTTCCGCGTTCTTCACATACTTGTTGAACAGAACCTGGGTATTTTTCTGGTTTGGATCACGTAGTAATGTGGTACCACACTGAAATAGTCGATTAAACCTGGTTTCGATCAATATTTTAGAGGATAACGCAAGTTATGTCTGGGATAGGTCCGGGATTTGCCCTCGTCAGGCTCATACTTTCGCATTCTTCACATACTTGTTGTACAGATCCTGGGTTTTTTTCTGGTTTGGATCACATAGTAATGTGGTACCACACTGAAACAGTCGATTAAACCTGGTTTCGATCAATATTTTAGTGGACAACGCAAGTTAGGTCTGGGATAGGTCGGGGATTTGCCCTGATCAGGCTCGTACTTTCGCGTTCTTCACATACTTGTTGACAGATCCTGGGTATTTTTCTGGTTTGGATCACGTAATGATGTGGTACCACCCTGAAACATTCAATTAAACCTGGTACTGATAAATATTTTTGAGGGTAACGCATGTTAGGTCTAGGTTAGGCCGGGGATTTTCCCTCATCAGACACATACTTTCGCATTCTTCACATACTTGTTGAACGAATCCTGGGTTTTTTCAGGTTTGGATCACGTAGTAATGTGGTACGACACTGAAACATTCAATTAAACCTGGTCTTGATAAATATTTTAGAGGATAACGCATGTTAGGTTATGGGTTTGGACTAGGATTTGCCCTCATCAGGCTCATACTTTCGCATATTACTCATACTTGATGGCTAGATCCAGGGCTTTTTCTGGATTGGATCACGTAGTAATGTGGTACCACACTGAAACAGTCAATTAAACCTGGTTTCTATCAATATTTTAGAGTTCAACGCAAGTTAGGTCTGGTATAGGTCTGGGATTTGCCCTCATCAGGGTCATATTTTCGCGTACTTCACATACTTGTTGAACAGATCCTGGGTGTTTTTCTGGTTTGGATCAGGTAGTAATGTGGTACCACACTGAAACAGTCGATTAAACCTGGTTTCGGTCAATATTTTTGAGGATAACTCATGTTAGGTCTAGGTTAGGCCAGGGATTTGCCCTCATCAGGGTCATATTTCCGCGTTCTTCACATACTTGTTGAACAGATCCTGGGTATTTTTCTGGTTTTGATCACGTAGTAATGTGGTACCACACTGAAATAGTCGATTAAACCTGGCTTCGATTAATATTTTAGAGGATAACACAAGTTATGTCTGGGATAGGTCCGGGATTTGCCCTGATCAGGCTCGTACTTTCGCATATTTCTCATACTTGGTGGCCAGATTCTGGACTTTTTCTGGTTTGGATCCCGTAGTATTGTGGTACCACACTGAAACAATCAATTAAACCTGGTCTTGATAAATATTTTAGAGGATAACGCATGTTAGATCTGGGTTATGTCTAGGATTTGCCCAAATCAGGCTCATAAATTCGCATATTTCTCATACTTCATGGCTAGATACTGGGCTTTTTCAGGATTGGATCACGTAGTCATGTGGTACCACTCTGAAGCAGTAAATTAAACCTAGTTTCGATCAATGTTTTAGAGGAAAACGCAAATTAGGTCTGGGATAGGTCTGGGATTTGCCCTCACGAGGGTCATATTTTCGCATTTTTCACATACTTGTTGAACAGATCCCTGGCTTTTTCTGGTTTGGATCACGTAGTAATGTGATAGCACACTGAAACAGTCCATTAAACCTGGTTTCGATCAATATTTTAGAGGATAACGCATGTTCTGTCTAGGTTAGGCCTGGGATTTTCCCTCATCAGACACATACTTTCGCATTCTTCACATACTTGTTGAACAGATCCTGGATTTTTTCTGGTTTGGGTCACGTAGTAGTGTGATACCACACTGAAACAGTCGATTAAACCTGGTTTCGATCAATATTTTAGAGGATAACGCAAGTTAGGTCTGGGATAGGTCTGGGATTTGCCCTGATCAGGCTCGCACTTTCGCATATTGCTCATACTCGGTGGCCAGATTCTGGACTTTTTCTGGTTTGGATCCCGTAGTATTGTGGTACCACACTGAAACAATCAATTAAACCTGGTCTTGATAAATATTTTAGAGGATAACGCATGTTAGATCTGGGTTATGTCTAGGATTTGCCCAAATCAGGCTCATAAATTCGCATATTTCTCATACTTCATGGCTAGATACTGGGCTTTTTCAGGATTGGATCACGTAGTAATGTGGTACCACAATGAAACAGTAAATTAAACCTAATTTCGATCAATATTTTAGAGGATAACGCAAGTTAGGTCTGGGATAGGTCTGGGATTTGCCCTCATCAGGGTCATATTTTCACATTTTTCACATACTTGTTGAACAGATCCCTGGCTTTTTCTGGTTTGGATCACGTAGAAATGTGGTACCACACTGAAACATTCAATTAAACCTGGTACTGATAAATATTTTTGAGGGTAACGCATGTTAGGTCTAGGTTAGGCCTGGGATTTTCCCTCATCAGACACATACTTTCGCATTCTTCACATACTTGTCGAACGGATCGTGGGTTTTTTCTGGTTTGGATCACGTATTAATGTGGTAGCACACTGAAACAGTCCATTAAACCTGGTTTCGATCAATATTTTAGAGGATAACGCATGTTCTGTCTATGTTAGGCCTGGGGTTTGCCCTCATCAGACTCATACTTTCGCATTTTCCACATACATGTTGAACAGAACCTGGGTATTTTTCTGGTTTGGATCACGTAGTAATGTGGTAGCACACTGAAACAGTCCATTAAACCTGGTTTCGATCAATATTTTTGAGGATGACGCATGTTAGATCTAGGTTAGGCCTGGGATTTGCCCTCATCAGACACATAATTTCGCATTCTCCACATACTTGTTGAACAGATCCTGGGTATTCTTCAGGTTTGGATCAGGTAGTAATGTGGTACCACACTGAAACAGACGATTAAACCTGGTTTCGATCAATATTCTTGAGGATAGCACATGTTAGGTCTAGGTTAGGTCTGGGATTTGCCCTCATCAGGTTCATATTTTCGCGTTCTTCACATACTTGTTGAACGGATCCTGGGTTTTTTCTAGTTTGGATCCTGTAGTAATGTGGTACCACACTGAAACAGTCCATTTAACCTGGTTTCGGTCAATATTTTTGAGGATAACTCATGTTAGGTCTAGGTTAGGCCCGGGATTTGCCCTCATCAGGGTCATATTTCCGCGTTCTTCACATACTTGTTGAACAGATCCTGGGTATTTTTCTGGTTTGGATCAGGTAGTAATGTGGTACCACACTGAAACAGTCCATTTAACCTGGTTTCGATCAATATTATAGAGGATGACGCATGTTATGTCTAGGTTAGGCCTGGGATTTGCCCTCATCAGACACATACTTTCGCATTCTCCACATACTTGTTGAACAGATCCTGGGTTTTTTCAGGTTTGGATCACGTAGTAATGTGGTACCACACTGAAACATTCAATTAAACCTGGTCTTGATAAATATTTTAGAGGATAACGCATGTTAGGTCTGGGTTAGGTCTAGGATTTGCCCTCATCAGGCTCATACTTTCGCATATTTCTCATACTTGAGCCATACTAGATCCAGGGCTTTTTCTGGATTGGATCCTGTAGTAATGTGGTACCACACTGAAATAGTCGATTAAACCTGGTTTCGATCAATATTTTGAAGGATAACGCATTTTAGGTCTAGGTTAGGCCCGGGATTTACCCTCATCAGGGTCATATTTCCGCGTTCTTCACATATTTGTTGAACAGATCCTGGGTATTTTTCTGGTTTGGATCACGTAGTAATGTGGTACCACACTGAAATAGTCGATTAAACCTGGTTTCGATCAATATTTTAGAGGATAGCGCAAGTTATGTCTGGGATAGGTCCGGGATTTGCCCTCGTCAGGCTCATACTTTCGCATTCTTCACATACTTGTTGTACAGATCCTGGGTTTTTTTCTGGTTTGGATCACGTATTAATGTGGTAGCACACTGAAACAGTCCATTAAACCTGGTTTCGATCAATATTTTTGAGGATGACGCATGTTAGATCTAGGTTAGGCCTGGGATTTGCCCTCATCAGACACATAATTTCGCATTCTCCACATACTTGTTGAACAGATCCTGGGTATTCTTCAGGTTTGGATCAGGTAGTAATGTGGTACCACACTGAAATAGTCGATTAAACCTGGTTTCGATCAATATTTTGGAGGATAACGCATTTTAGGTCTAGGTTAGGCCCGGGATTTACCCTCATCAGGGTCATATTTCCGCGTTCTTCACATATTTGTTGAACAGATCCTGGGTATTTTTCTGGTTTGGATCACGTAGTAATGTGGTACCACACTGAAACAGTCGATTAAACCTGGTTTCGGTCAATATTTTAGTGGACAACGCAAGTTAGGTCTGGAATAGCTCTGGGATTTGCCCTGATCAGGCTCGTACTTTCGCGTTCTTCACATACTTGTTGAACAGATCCTGGGTATTTTTCTGGTTTGGATCACGTAGTGATGTGGTACCACACTGAAACATTCAATTAAACCTGGTACTGATAAATATTTTTGAGGGTAACGCATGTTAGGTCTAGGTTAGGCCTGGGATTTTCCCTCATCAGACACATACTTTCGCATTCTTCACATACTTGTCGAACGGATCGTGGGTTTTTTCTGGTTTGGATCACGTATTAATGTGGTAGCACACTGAAACAGTCCATTAAACCTGGTTTCGATCAATATTTTAGAGGATAACGCATGTTCTGTCTAGGTTAGGCCTGGGTGTTTGCCCTCATCAGACACATACTTTCGCATTTTCCACATACATGTTGAACAGAACCTGGGTATTTTTCTGGTTTGGATCACGTAGTAATGTGGTAGCACACTGAAACAGTCCATTAAACCTGGTTTCGATCAATATTTTTGAGGATGACGCATGTTAGATCTAGGTTAGGCCTGGGATTTGCCCTCATCAGACACATAATTTCGCATTCTCCACATACTTGTTGAACAGATCCTGGGTATTCTTCAGGTTTGGATCTGGTAGTAATGTGGTACCACACTGAAACAGACGATTAAACCTGGTTTCGATCAATATTCTTGAGGATAGCACATGTTAGGTCTAGGTCAGGTCTGGGATTTGCCCTCATCAGGTTCATATTTTCGCGTTCTTCACATACTTGTTGAACAGATCCTGGGTATTTTTCTGGTTTGGATCACGTAGTAATGTGGTACCACACTGAAACAGTGCATTAAGCCCGGTTTCGATCAATATTTTAGTGGATAACGCAAGTTAGGTCTGGGATAGGTCTGGGATTTGCCCTCATCAGTGTCATATTTTCGCATTTTTAACATACCTGTTGAACAGATTCCTGACTTTTTCTGGTTTGGATCAAGTAATAATGTGGTACCACACTGAAACAGTCCATTAAACCTGGCTTCGATCAATATTTTAGAGGATAACGCATGTTAGGTCTGGGATAGGTCTGGGATTTGCCCTCATCAGGCTCATAGTTTCGCGTTTTTAACATACTTGTTGAACAGATCCTGGGTTTTTTCTGGTTTGGATCACGTAGTAATGTGGTACCACACTGAAACAGACGATTAAACCTGGTTTCGATCAATATTCTTGAGGATAGCACATGTTAGGTCTAGGTTAGGTCTGGGATTTGCCCTCATCAGGTTCATATTTTCGCGTTCTTCACATACTTGTTGAACGGATCCTGGGTTTTTTCTAGTTTGGATCCTGTAGTAATGTGGTACCACACTGAAACAGTCCATTTAACCTGGTTTCGGTCAATATTTTTGAGGATAACTCATGTTAGGTCTAGGTTAGGCCCGGGATTTGCCCTCATCAGGGTCATATTTCCGCGTTCTTCACATACTTGTTGAACAGATCCTGGGTATTTTTCTGGTTTGGATCAGGTAGTAATGTGGTACCACACTGAAACAGTCCATTTAACCTGGTTTCGATCAATATTATAGAGGATAACGCATGTTATGTCTAGGTTAGGCCTGGGATTTGCCCTCATCAGACACATACTTTCGCATTCTCCACATACTTGTTGAACAGATCCTGGGTTTTTTCAGGTTTGGATCACGTAGTAATGTGGTACCACACTGAAACATTCAATTAAACCTGGTCTTGATAAATATTTTAGAGGATAACGCATGTTAGGTCTGGGTTAGGTCTAGGATTTGCCCTCATCAAGCTCATACTTTCGCATATTTCTCATACTTGAGCCATACTAGATCCAGGGCTTTTTCTGGATTGGATCCTGTAGTAATGTGGTACCACACTGAAATAGTCGATTAAACCTGGTTTCGATCAATATTTTGGAGGATAACGCATTTTAGGTCTAGGTTAGGCCCGGGATTTACCCTCATCAGGGTCATATTTCCGCGTTCTTCACATACTTGTTGAACAGATCCTGGGTATTTTTCTGGTTTGGATCACGTAGTAATGTGGTACCACACTGAAATATTCGATTAAACCTGGTTTCGATCAATATTTTAGAGGATAGCGCAAGTTATGTCTGGGATAGGTCCGGGATTTGCCCTCGTCAGGCTCATACTTTCGCATTCTTCACATACTTGTTGTACAGATCCTGGGTTTTTTTCTGGTTTGGATCACATAGTAATGTTGTACCACACTGAAACAGTCGATTAAACCTGGTTTCGGTCAATATTTTAGTGGACAATGCAAGTTAGGTCTGGAATAGCTCTGGGATTTGCCCTGATCAGGCTCGTACTTTCGCGTTCTTCACATACTTGTTGAACAGATCCTGGGTATTTTTCTGGTTTGGATCACGTAGTGATGTGGTACCACACTGAAACATTCAATTAAACCTGGTACTGATAAATATTTTTGAGGGTAACGCATGTTAGGTCTAGGTTAGGCCGGGGATTTTCCCTCATCAGACACATACTTTCGCATTCTTCACATACTTGTTGAACAGATCCTGGGTATTTTTCTGGTTTGGATCACGTAGTAATGTGGTAGCACACTGAAACAGTCCATTTAACCTGGTTTCGATCAATATTTTAGAGGATAACGCATGTTATGTCTAGGTTAGGCCTGGGATTTGCCCTCATCAGACACATACTTTCGCATTCTCCACATACTTGTTGAACAGATCCTGGGTTTTTTCAGGTTTGGATCACGCAGTAATGTGGTACCACACTGAAACATTCAATTAAACCTGGTCTTGATAAATATTTTAGAGGATAACGCATGTTAGGTCTGGGTAGGTCTAGGATTTGCCCTCATCAGGCTCATACTTTCGCATATTTCTCATACTTGAGCCATACTAGATCCAGGGCTTTTTCTGGATTGGATCCTGTAGTAATGTGGTACCACACTGAAACATTCAATTAAACCTGGTACTGATAAATATTTTTGAGGGTAACGCATGTTAGGTCTAGGTTAGGCCGGGGATTTTCCCTCATCAGACACATACTTTCGCATTCTTCACATACTTGTTGAACAGATCCTGGGTATTTTTCTGGTTTGGATCAGGTAGTAATGTGGTACCACACTGAAACAATCAATTAAACCTGGTCTTGATAAATATTTTAGAGGATAACGCATGTTAGATCTGGGTTATGTCTAGGATTTGCCCAAATCAGGCTCATAAATTCGCATATTTCTCATACTTCATGGCTTGATACTGGGCTTTTTCAGGATTGGATCACGTAGTAATGTGGTACCACATTGAAACAGTAAATTAAACCTAATTTCGATCAATATTTTAGAGGATAACGCAAGTTAGGTCTGGGATAGGTCTGGGATTTGCCCTCATCAGGGTCATATTTTCGCATTTTTCACATACTTGTTGAACTGATCCCTGGCTTTTTCTGGTTTGGATCACGTAGAAATGTGGTACCACACTGAAACATTCAATTAAACCTGGTACTGATAAATATTTTTGAGGGTAACGCATGTTAGGTCTAGGTTAGGCCTGGGATTTTCCCTCATCAGACACATACTTTCGCATTCTTCACATACTTGTCGAACGGATCGTGGGTTTTTTCTGGTTTGGATCACGTATTAATGTGGTAGCACACTGAAACAGTCCATTAAACCTGGTTTCGATCAATATTTTAGAGGATAACGCATGTTCTGTCTAGGTTAGGCCTGGGGTTTGCCCTCATCAGACACATACTTTCGCATTTTCCACATACATGTTGAACAGAACCTGGGTATTTTTCTGGTTTGGATAACGTAGTAATGTGGTAGCACACTGAAACAGTCCATTAAACCTGGTTTCGATCAATATTTTTGAGGATGACGCATGTTAGATCTAGGTTAGGCCTGGGATTTGCCCTCATCAGACACATAATTTCGCATTCTCCACATACTTGTTGAACAGATCCTGGGTATTCTTCAGGTTTGGATCAGGTAGTAATGTGGTACCACACTGAAACAGACGATTAAACCTGGTTTCGATCAATATTCTTGAGGATAGCACATGTTAGGTCTAGGTCAGGTCTGGGATTTGCCCTCATCAGGTTCATATTTTCGCGTTCTTCACATACTTGTTGAACAGATCCTGGGTATTTTTCTGGTTTGGATCACGTAGTAATGTGGTACCACACTGAAACAGAGCATTAAGCCCGGTTTCGATCAATATTTTAGTGGATAACGCAAGTTAGGTCTGGGATAGGTCTGGGATTTGCCCTCATCAGTGTCATATTTTCGCATTTTTAACATACCTGTTGAACAGATTCCAGACTTTTTCTGGTTTGGATCAAGTAATAATGTGGTACCACACTGAAACAGTCCATTAAACCTGGCTTCGATCAATATTTTAGAGGATAACGCATGTTAGGTCTGGGATAGGTCTGGGATTTGCCCTCATCAGGCTCATAGTATCGCGTTTTTAACATACTTGTTGAACAGATCCTGGGTTTTTTCTGGTTTGGATCACGTAGTAATGTGGTACCACACTGAAACAGACGATTAAACCTGGTTTCGATCAATATTCTTGAGGATAGCACATGTTAGGTCTAGGTTAGGTCTGGGATTTGCCCTCATCAGGTTCATATTTTCGCGTTCTTCACATACTTGTTGAACGGATCCTGGGTTTTTTCTAGTTTGGATCCTGTAGTAATGTGGTACCACACTGAAACAGTCCATTTAACCTGGTTTCGGTCAATATTTTTGAGGATAACTCATGTTAGGTCTAGGTTAGGCCCGGGATTTGCCCTCATCAGGGTCATATTTCCGCGTTCTTCACATACTTGTTGAACAGATCCTGGGTATTTTTCTGGTTTGGATCAGGTAGTAATGTGGTACCACACTGAAACAGTCCATTTAACCTGGTTTCGATCAATATTATAGAGGATAACGCATGTTATGTCTAGGTTAGGCCTGGGATTTGCCCTCATCAGACACATACTTTCGCATTCTCCACATACTTGTTGAACAGATCCTGGGTTTTTTCAGGTTTGGATCACGTAGTAATGTGGTACCACACTGAAACATTCAATTAAACCTGGTCTTGATAAATATTTTAGAGGATAACGCATGTTAGGTCTGGGTTAGGTCTAGGATTTGCCCTCATCAGGCTCATACTTTCGCATATTTCTCATACTTGAGCCATACTAGATCCAGGGCTTTTTCTGGATTGGATCCTGTAGTAATGTGGTACCACACTGAAATAGTCGATTAAACCTGGTTTCGATCAATATTTTGGAGGATAACGCATTTTAGGTCTAGGTTAGGCCCGGGATTTACCCTCATCAGGGTCATATTTCCGCGTTCTTCACATACTTGTTGAACAGATCCTGGGTATTTTTCTGGTTTGGATCACGTAGTAATGTGGTACCACACTGAAATAGTCGATTAATCCTGGTTTCGATCAATATTTTAGAGGATAGCGCAAGTTATGTCTGGGATAGGTCCGGGATTTGCCCTCGTCAGGCTCATACTTTCGCATTCTTCACATACTTGTTGTACAGATCCTGGGTTTTTTTCTGGTTTGGATCACATAGTAATGTTGTACCACACTGAAACAGTCGATTAAACCTGGTTTCGGTCAATATTTTAGTGGACAACGCAAGTTAGGTCTGGAATAGCTCTGGGATTTGCCCTCATCAGGCTCATACTTTCGCATATTTCTCATACTTGAGCCATACTAGATCCAGGGCTTTTTCTGGATTGGATCCTGTAGTAATGTGGTACCACACTGAAACATTCAATTAAACCTGGTACTGATAAATATTTTTGAGGGTAACGCATGTTAGGTCTAGGTTAGGCCGGGGATTTTCCCTCATCAGACACATACTTTCGCATTCTTCACATACTTGTTGAACAGATCCTGGGTATTTTTCTGGTTTGGATCAGGTAGTAATGTGGTACCACATTGAAACAGTCGATTAAACGTGGTTTCGATCAATATTTCTGAGGATAACTCATGTTAGGTCTAGGTTAGGCCCGGGATTTGCCCTCATCAGGTTCATACTTTCGCATTCTTCACATACTTGTTGTACAGATCCTGGGTTTTTTTCTGGATTGGATCACGTAGTAGTGTGGTACCACACAGAAACAGTCAATTAAACCTGGTTTCCATCAATATTTTAGAGTTCAACGCAAGTTAGGTCTGGTATAGGTCTGGGATTTGCCCTCATCAGGGTCATATTTTCGCGTTCTTCACATACTTGTTGAACAGATCCTGGGTATTTTTCTGGTTTGGATCAGGTTGTAATGCGGTACCACACTGAAACAGTCGATTAAACCTGGTTTCGGTCAATATTCTTGAGGATAACTCATGTTAGGTCTAGGTTAGGCCCGGGATTTGCCCTCATCAGGGTCATATATCCGCGTTCTTCACATACTTGTTGAACAGATCCTGGGTATTTTTCTGGTTTGCATCACGTAGTAATGTGGTACCACACTGAAATAGTCGATTAAACCTGGTTTCGATCAATATTTTAGAGGATAACGCAAGTTATTTCTGGGATAGATCCGTGATTTGCCCTCGTCAGGGTCATACTTTCGCATTCTTCACATACTTGTTGTACAGATCCTGGCTTTTTTTCTGGTTTGGATCACATAGTAATGTGGTACCACACTGAAACAGTCAATTAAACCTGGTTTCGATCAGTATTTTTGAGGGTAACGCATGTTAGGTCTAGGTTAGGCCTGGGATTTTCCCCCATCAGACACATACTTTCGCATTCTTCACATACTTGTTGAACAGATCCTGGCTTTTATCTGGTTTGGATCAGGTATTAATGTAGTACCTCACTGAAACAGTCCATTAAATCTGGTTTCGATCAATATTTTAGAGAATAACGCTTGTTAGGTCTTGGTTAGGTCTGAGATTTGCTCTCATCAGGCTCGTACTTTCGCATATTTCTCATAGTTCATGGCCTGATTCTGGGCTTTTTCAGGATTGGATCACGTAGTAATGTGGTACCACACTGAAACAGTAAATTAAACCTAGTTTCGATCAATATTTTAGAGCATAACGCAAGTAAGGTCTGGGTTAGGTCTGGGATTTGCCCTCATCAGGGTCATATTTTCGCATTTTTCACATACTTGTTGAACAGATCCCTGGCTTTTTCTGGTTTAGATCACGTAGAAATGTGGTACCACACTGAAACATTCAATTAAACCTGGTACTGATAAATATTTTTGAGGATAACGCATGTTAGGTCTGGGTTAGGCCTGGGATTTGCCCTAATCAGGCTCATAATTTCGCATATTTCTCATACTTGATGGCTAGACCCTGGGCTCTTTCTGGATTGGATCACGTAGTAATGTGGTATTACACTGAAACAGTCCATGAAACCTGGTTTAGATCTATATTTTAGAGGATAGCGCATGTTAGGTCTAGGTTAGGCCTGGGATTTGCCCTCATCAGACTCATACTTTCGCATATTTCACATACCTGTTGAACAGATCCCTGGCTTTTTCTGGTTTGGATCACGTAGTAAAGTGTTACCACACTAAAACCGTCGATTAATACTGGTCTCGTTCAACATTTTACAGGATAACGCCGGTTAGGACACGGTTAGGTGTGGGATTTGCCCTCATCAGGCTCATATTGTCGCATATTTCTCATACTTGTTAGCCAGATCCATTGCTTTTTCTGGTTTGGAACACGTGGTAATGTGGTATCACACTGAAACAGTCCATGAAACCTGGTTCCGACCAATATTTTAGAGGATAACGCATGTTATGTCTGGGAATGGTCTGGGATTTGCCCTCGTCTGGCTCGTACTTTCGTATTCTTCACATACTTGTTGAACAGATCCTGGGTTATTTCTGGTTTGGATCAGGTAGTAATGTGGTACCACACTGAAACAGTCGATTAAACCTGGACACGATCAACATTTTAGAGGATAACGCCGGTTAGGACTCGGTTAGGTGTGGGATTTGCCCTCATCAGGCTCATACTTTCGCATATTTCTCATACCTGTTGGCCAGATACGTTGCTTTGTCAGGATTCACTGATGTAGTACCACACTGAAACAATCAATTATACCTGGTCTCGATCAATATTTTAGAGGACAACCCATGTTAGGTCTGGGTTAGGTCCAGGATTTGCCCGCATCAGGCTCATACTTTCGCATATTTCTCATACTTGTTGGCCAGATCTAGGGCTTTTTTCTGGTTTGGATCACGTAGTAATGTGGTACCACACTGAAATATTCGATTAAACCTGCTATCGATCAATATTTTAGAGGATAACGCAAGTTATGTCTGGGATAGGTCCGGGATTTGCCAGTGTCAGGCTCATACTTTCGCATTCTTCACATACTTGTTGTACAGATCCTGGGTTTTTTTCTGGATTGGATCACGTAGTAATGTGGTACCACACAGAAACAGTCAATTAAACCTGGTTTCCATCAATATTTTAGAGTTCAACGCAAGTTAGGTCTGGTATAGGTCTGGGATTTGCCCTCATCAGGGTCATATTTTCGCGTTCTACACATACTTGTTGAACAGATCCTGGGTATTTTTCTGGTTTGGATCAGGTAGTAATGTGGCACCACACTGAAACAGTCGATTAAACCTGGTTTCGGTCAATATTTTTGAGGATGACTCATGTTAGGTCTAGGTTAGGCCCGGGATTTGCCCTCATCAGGGTCATATTCCCGCGTTCTTCACATACTTGTTGAACAGATCCTGGGTATTTTTCTGGTTTGCATCACGTAGTAATGTGGTACCACACTGAAATAGTCGATTAAACCTGGTTTCGATCAATATTTTAGAGGATAACGCAAGTTATTTCTGGGATAGATCCGTGATTTGCCCTCGTCAGGCTCATATTTTCGCATTCTTCACATACTTGTTGTACAGATCCTGGCTTTTATCTGGTTTGGATCAGGTATTAATGTAGTACCTCACTGAAACAGTCGATTAAACCTGGTTTCGATCAATATTTTAGAGGATAACGCAAGTTATTTCTGGGATAGATCCGTGATTTGCCCTCGTCACGCTCATATTTTCGCATTCTTCACATACTTGTTGTACAGATCCTGGCTTTTTTTCTGGTTTGGATTACATAGTAATGTGGTACCACACTGAAACAGTCGATTAAACCTGGTTTCGATCAGTATTTTTGAGGGTAACGCATGTTAGGTCTAGGTTAGGCCTGGGATTTTCCCTCATCAGACACATACTTTCGCATTCTTCACATACCTGTTGAACAGATCCTGGCTTTTATCTGGTTTGGATGAGGTATTAATGTAGTACCTCATTGAAACAGTCCATTAAACCTGGTTTCGATCAATATTTTAGAGAATAACGCTTGTTAGGTCTTGGTTAGGTCTGAGATTTGCTCTCATCAGGCTTGTACTTTCGCATATTTCTCATAGTTCATGGCCAGATTCTGGGCTTTTTCTGGTTTGGATCACGTAGTAATGTGGTACCACACAGAAACAGTCAATTAAACCTGGTTTCCATCAATATTTTAGAGTTCAACGCAAGTTAGGTCTGGTATAGGCCTGGGATTTTCCCTCATCAGACACATACTTTCGCATTCTTCACATACTTGTTGAACAGAGCCTGGGTTTTTTCAGGATTGGATCACATAGTAATGTGGTACCACACTGAAACAGTCGATTAAACCTGGTTTCGATCAGTATTTTTGAGGGTAACGCATATTAGGTCTAGGTTAGGCCTGGGATTTTCCCTCATCAGACACATACTTTCGCATTCTTCACATACTTGTTGAACAGAGCCTGGGTTTTTTCAGGATTGGATCACGTAGTAATGTGGTACCACACTGAAACAGTAAATTAAACCTAGTTTCGATCAATATTTTAGAGGATAATGCAAGTTAGGTCTGGGTTAGGTCTGGGATTTGCCCTCATCAGGGTCATATTTTCGCATTTTTCACATACTTGTTGAACAGATCCCTGGCTTTTTCTGGTTTAGATCGCGTAGAAATGTGGTACCACACTGAAACATTCAATTAAACCTGGTACTGATAAATATTTTTGAGGATAACGCAAGTTATTTCTGGGATAGGTCCGTGATTTGCCCTCGTCAGGCTCATATATTCGCATTCTTCACATACTTGTTGTACAGATCCTGGCTTTTTTTCTGGTTTGGATCACATAGTAATGTGGTACCACACTGAAACAGTCGATTAAACCTGGTTTCGATCAGTATTTTTGAGGGAATCGCATGTTAGGTCTAGGTTAGGCCTGGGATTTTCCCTCATCAGACACATACTTTCGCATTCTTCACATACTTGTTGAACGGATCCTGGGTTTTTTCTGGTTTGGATCACGTAGTAATGTGGTATTACACTGAAACAGTCCATGAAACCTGGTTTAGAACTATATTTTAGAGGATAGCGCATGTTAGGTCTAGGCTAGGCCTGGGATTTGCCCTCATCAGACTCATACTTTCGCATATTTCACATACCTGTTGAACAGATCCCTGGCTTTTTCTGGTTTGGATCACGTAGTAAAGTGGTACCACACTAAAACCGTCGATTAATACTGGTCTCGTTCAACATTTTACAGGATAACGCCGGTTAGGACACGGTTAGGTGTGGGATTTGCCCTCATCAGGCTCATATTGTCGCATATTTCTCATACTTGTTAGCCAGATCCATTGCTTTTTCTGGTTTGGAGCACGTGGTAATGTGGTATCACACTGAAACAGTCCATGAAACCTGGTTCCGACCAATATTTTAGAGGATAACGCATGTTATGTCTGGGAATGGTCTGGGATTTGCCCTCGTCTGGCTCGTACTTTCGTATTCTTCACATACTTGTTGAACAGATCCTGGGTTACTTCTGGTTTGGATCAGGTAGTAATGTGGTACCACACTGAAACAGTCGATTAAACCTGGACACGATCAACATTTTAGAGGATAACGCCGGTTAGGACTCGGTTAGGTGTGGGATTTGCCCTCATCAGGCTCATACTTACGCATATTTCTCATACCTGTTGGCCAGATACGTTGCTTTGTCAGGATTGGATCACATACTGATGTAGTACCACACTGAAACAGTCAATTATACCTGGTCTCGATCAATATTTTAGAGGATAACGCATGTTAGGTCTGGGTTAGGTCCAGGATTTGCCCGCATCAGGCTCATACTTTCGCATATTTCTCATACTTCATGGCTAGATCCTGGGCTTTTTCTGGATTGGATCACGTAGTAATGTGGTACCACTCTGAAGCAGTAAATTAAACCTAGTTTCGATCAATATTTTAGAGGAAAACGCAAATTAGGTCTGGGATAGGTCTGGGATTTGCCCTCACCATGGTCATATTTTCGCATTTTTCACATACTTGTTGGCCAGATACAGGGCTTTTTCTGGTTTGGATCACGTAGCAAGGTGGTACCACACTGAAACGGTCCATTAAACCTGGTTTTGATCAATATGTTAAATGATAACGCATGTTAGGTCTGGGATAGGTCTGGGATCTGCCCTCATCAGACACATACCTTCGCATACTTCACATGCTTGTTGAACAGATCCTGGGTTTTTCTGGTTTGGATCACGTAGTAATGTGGTACCACACTGAAACAGTCAATTATACCTGGTTTCGATCAATATTTTAGAGGATAACGCATGTTAGATCTGGGTTAGGTGCAGGATTTGCCCGCATCAGGCTCATACTTTCGCATATTTCTCATACTTGTTGGCCAGATCCAGGGCTTTTTCTGGTTTGGATCACGTAGTAATGTGGTACCACTCTGAAACAGTCGATTAAACCTGGTATCGATCAATATTTTTGATGATAACGCATGTTAGGTCTGGGTTAGGGCTAGGATTTGCCCTCATCAGACACATACTTTCGCATTCTTCACATACTTGTTGAACATATCCTGGGTTTTTTTCTGGTTGGATCTGGTAGTAATGTGGGACCACACTGAAACAGTCGATTAAACCTGGTTTCGATCAGTATTTTTGAGGATAACGCATGTTAGGTCTAGGTTAGGCCTGGGATTTTCCCTCATCAGACACATACTTTCGCATCCTCCACATACTTGTTGAACAGATCCTGGGTTTTTTCTGGATTGGATCACGTAGTAATGTGGTACCACACTGAAACAGTCAATTAAACCTGGTTTCCATCAATACTTTAGAGGACAACGCAAGTTAGGTCTGGTATAGGTCTGGGATTTTCCCTGATCAGACACATACTTTCGTATTCTTCACATACATGTTGAACGGATCCTGGGTTTTTTCTGGTTTGGATCACGTAGTAACGTGGTAGCACACTGAAACAGTGCATTAAACCTGGTCTCGATCAATATTTTAGAGGATAACGCATGTTATGTCTAGGTTTGGCCTGGGTTTGCCCTCATCAGGGTCATATTATCGCGTTATTCACATAATTGTTGAACAGATCCTGGGTATTTTTCTGGTTGGATCTGGTAGTAATGTGGGACCACACTGAAACAGTCGATTAAACCTGGTTTCCATCAATATTTTAGAGTTCAACGCAAGTTAGGTCTGGTATAGGTCTGGGATTTGCCCTCATCAGGGTCATATTTTCGCGTTCTTCACATACTTGTTGAACAGATCCTGGGTATTTTTCTGGTTTGGATCAGGTAGTAATGCGGTACCACACTGAAACAGTCGATTAAACCTGGTTTCGGTCAATATTTTTGAGGATAACTCATGTTAGGTCTAGGTTAGGCCCGGGATTTGCCCTCATCAGGGTCATATATCCGCGTTCTTCACATACTTGTTGAACAGATCCTGGGTATTTTTCTGGTTTGCATCACGTAGTAATGTGGTACCACACTGAAATAGTCGATTAAACCTGGTTTCGATCAATATTTTAGAGGATAACGCAAGTTATTTCTGGGATAGATCCGTGATTTGCCCTCGTCAGGGTCATACTTTCGCATTCTTCACATACTTGTTGTACAGATCCTGGCTTTTTTTCTGGTTTGGATCACATAGTAATGTGGTACCACACTGAAACAGTCGATTAAACCTGGTTTCGATCAGTATTTTTGAGGGTAACGCATGTTAGGTCTAGGTTAGGCCGGGGATTTTCCCTCATCAGACACATACTTTCGCATTCTTCACATACTTGTTGAACAGATCCTGGGTATTTTTCTGGTTTGGATCAGGTAGTAATGTGGTACCACATTGAAACAGTCGATTAAACGTGGTTTCGATCAATATTTCTGAGGATTACTCATGTTAGGTCTAGGTTAGGCCCGGGATTTGCCCTCATCAGGGTCATACTTTCGCATTCTTCACATACTTGTTGTACAGATCCTGGGTTTTTTTCTGGATTGGATCACGTAGTAGTGTGGTACCACACAGAAACAGTCAATTAAACCTGGTTTCCATCAATATTTTAGAGTTCAACGCAAGTTAGGTCTGGTATAGGTCTGGGATTTGCCCTCATCAGGGTCATATTTTCGCGTTCTTCACATACTTGTTGAACAGATCCTGGGTATTTTTCTGGTTTGGATCAGGTTGTAATGCGGTACCACACTGAAACAGTCGATTAAACCTGGTTTCGGTCAATATTTTTGAGGATAACTCATGTTAGGTCTAGGTTAGGCCCGGGATTTGCCCTCATCAGGGTCATATATCCGCGTTCTTCACATACTTGTTGAACAGATCCTGGGTATTTTTCTGGTTTGCATCACGTAGTAATGTGGTACCACACTGAAATAGTCGATTAAACCTGGTTTCGATCAATATTTTAGAGGATAACGCAAGTTATTTCTGGGATAGATCCGTGATTTGCCCTCGTCAGGGTCATACTTTCGCATTCTTCACATACTTGTTGTACAGATCCTGGCTTTTTTTCTGGTTTGGATCACATAGTAATGTGGTACCACACTGAAACAGTCAATTAAACCTGGTTTCGATCAGTATTTTTGAGGGTAACGCATGTTAGGTCTAGGTTAGGCCTGGGATTTTCCCCCATCAGACACATACTTTCGCATTCTTCACATACTTGTTGAACAGATCCTGGCTTTTATCTGGTTTGGATCAGGTATTAATGTAGTACCTCACTGAAACAGTCCATTAAATCTGGTTTCGATCAATATTTTAGAGAATAACGCTTGTTAGGTCTTGGTTAGGTCTGAGATTTGCTCTCATCAGGCTCGTACTTTCGCATATTTCTCATAGTTCATGACCAGATTCTGGGCTTTTTCAGGATTGGATCACGTAGTAATGTGGTACCACACTGAAACAGTAAATTAAACCTAGTTTCGATCAATATTTTAGAGCATAACGCAAGTATGGTCTGGGTTAGGTCTGGGATTTGCCCTCATCAGGGTCATATTTTCGCATTTTTCACATACTTGTTGAACAGATCCCTGGCTTTTTCTGGTTTAGATCACGTAGAAATGTGGTACCACACTGAAACATTCAATTAAACCTGGTACTGATAAATATTTTTGAGGATAACGCAAATTATTTCTGGGATAGGTCCGTGATTTGCCCTCGTCAGGCTCATATTTTCGCATTCTTCACATACTTGTTGTACAGATCCTGGCTTTTTTTCTGGTTTGGATCACATAGTAATGTGGTACCACACTGAAACAGTCGATTAAACCTGGTTTCGATCAATATTTTAGAGGATAGCTCATGTTATGTCTAGGTTAGGCCTGTGATTTGCCCTCATCAGACACATACTTTCGCATTCTTCACATACTTGATGGCCGGATTCTGGGCTTTTTCTGGTTTGGATGCCGTAGTAATGTGGTACCACACTGAAACATTCAATTAAACCTGGTCTTGATAAATATTTTGGAGGATAACGCATGTTAGGTCTGGGTTAGGCCAGGGATTTGCCCTAATCAGGCTCATAATTTCGCATATTTCTCATACTTGATGGCTAGATCCTGGGCTCTTTCTGGATTGGATCACGTAGTAATGTGGTATTACACTGAAACAGTCCATGAAACCTGGTTTAGATCTATATTTTAGAGGATAGCGCATGTTAGGTCTAGGTTAGGCCTGGGATTTGCCCTCATCAGACTCATACTTTCGCATATTTCACATACCTGTTGAACAGATCCCTGGCTTTTTCTGGTTTGGATCACGTAGTAAAGTGTTACCACACTAAAACCGTCGATTAATACTGGTCTCGTTCAACATTTTACAGGATAACGCCGGTTAGGACACGGTTAGGTGTGGGATTTGCCCTCATCAGGCTCATATTGTCGCATATTTCTCATACTTGTTAGCCAGATCCATTGCTTTTTCTGGTTTGGAACACGTGGTAATGTGGTATCACACTGAAACAGTCCATGAAACCTGGTTCCGACCAATATTTTAGAGGATAACGCATGTTATGTCTGGGTTAAGTCCAGGATTTGCCCTCGTCTGGCTCGTACTTTCGTATTCTTCACATACTTGTTGAACAGATCCTGGGTTATTTCTGGTTTGGATCAGGTAGTAATGTGGTACCACACTGAAACAGTCGATTAAACCTGGACACGATCAACATTTTAGAGGATAACGCCGGTTAGGACTCGGTTAGGTGTGGGATTTGCCCTCATCAGGCTCATACTTTCGCATATTTCTCATACCTGTTGGCCAGATACGTTGCTTTGTCAGGATTGGATCACATACTGATGTAGTACCACACTGAAACAATCAATTATACCTGGTCTCGATCAATATTTTAGAGGACAACCCATGTTAGGTCTGGGTTAGGTCCAGGATTTGCCCGCATCAGGCTCATACTTTCGCATATTTCTCATACTTGTTGGCCAGATCTAGGGCTTTTTTCTGGTTTGGATCACGTAGTAATGTGGTACCACACTGAAATATTCGATTAAACCTGCTATCGATCAATATTTTAGAGGATAACGCAAGTTATGTCTGGGATAGGTCTGGGATTAACCCTCGTCAGGCTCGTACTTTCGCAATCTTCACATACTTGTCGTACAGATCCTTGGTTTTTTTCTGGTTTGGATCACGTAGTAATGTGGTACCACACTGAAACAGTCGATTAAACCTGGTATCGATCAATATTCTAGAGAATAACGCATGTTAGGTCTTGGTTAGGTCTGGGATTTGCTCTCATCAGGCTCGTACGTTCGCATATTTCTCATACTTGTTAGCCAGATCCATTGCTTTCTCTGGTTTGAATCACGTGGTAATGTGGTATCACACTGAAACCGTCCATGAAACCTGGTTTCGATCAGTATTTTAGAGGATAACGCATGTTAGGGCTCGGTTAGGCCTGGGATTTGCCCTCATCAGACTCATACTTTCGCATATTTTACATACTTGTTGAACAGATCCCTGGCTTTTTCTGGTTTGGATCACGTAGTAAAGTGGTACCACACTGAAACAGTCAATTAAACCTGGTTTCCATCAATATTTTAGAGTTCAACGCAAGTTAGGTCTGGTATAGGTCTGGGATTTGCCCTCATCAGGGTCATATTTTCGCGTTCTACACATACTTGTTGAACAGATCCTGGGTATTTTTCTGGTTTGGATCAGGTAGTAATGTGGCACCACACTGAAACAGTCGATTAAACCTGGTTTCGGTCAATATTTTTGAGGATAACTCATGTTAGGTCTAGGTTAGGCCCGGGATTTGCCCTCATCAGCGTCATATTTCCGCGTTCTTCACATACTTGTTGAACAGATCCTGGGTATTTTTCTGGTTTGCATCACGTAGTAATGTGGTACCACACTGAAATAGTCGATTAAACCTGGTTTCGATCAATATTTTAGAGGATAACGCAAGTTATGTCTGGGATAGGTCCGGGATTTGCCAGTGTCAGGCTCATACTTTCGCATTCTTCACATACTTGTTGTACAGATCCTGGGTTTTTTTCTGGATTGGATCACGTAGTAATGTGGTACCACACAGAAACAGTCAATTAAACCTGGTTTCCATCAATATTTTAGAGTTCAACGCAAGTTAGGTCTGGTATAGGTCTGGGATTTGCCCTCATCAGGGTCATATTTTCGCGTTCTACACATACTTGTTGAACAGATCCTGGGTATTTTTCTGGTTTGGATCAGGTAGTAATGTGGCACCACACTGAAACAGTCGATTAAACCTGGTTTCGGTCAATATTTTTGAGGATGACTCATGTTAGGTCTAGGTTAGGCCCGGGATTTGCCCTCATCAGGGTCATATTCCCGCGTTCTTCACATACTTGTTGAACAGATCCTGGGTATTTTTCTGGTTTGCATCACGTAGTAATGTGGTACCACACTGAAATAGTCGATTAAACCTGGTTTCGATCAATATTTTAGAGGATAACGCAAGTTATTTCTGGGATAGATCCGTGATTTGCCCTCGTCAGGCTCATATTTTCGCATTCTTCACATACTTGTTGTACAGATCCTGGCTTTTTTTCTGGTTTGGATCACATAGTAATGTGGTACCACACTGAAACAGTCGATTAAACCTGGTTTCGATCAGTATTTTTGAGGGTAACGCATGTTAGGTCTAGGTTAGGCCTGGGATTTTCCCTCATCAGACACATACTTTCGCATTCTTCACATACGTGTTGAACAGATCCTGGCTTTTATCTGGTTTGGATCAGGTATTAATGTAGTACCTCACTGAAACAGTCGATTAAACCTGGTTTCGATCAATATTTTAGAGGATAACGCAAGTTATTTCTGGGATAGATCCGTGATTTGCCCTCGTCAGGCTCATATTTTCGCATTCTTCACATACTTGTTGTACAGATCCTGGCTTTTTTTCTGGTTTGGATTACATAGTAATGTGGTACCACACTGAAACAGTCGATTAAACCTGGTTTCGATCAGTATTTTTGAGGGGAACGCATGTTAGGTCTAGGTTAGGCCTGGGATTTTCCCTCATCAGACACATACTTTCGCATTCTTCACATACTTGTTGAACAGATCCTGGCTTTTATCTGGTTTGGATGAGGTATTAATGTAGTACCTCATTGAAACAGTACATTAAACCTGGTTTCGATCAATATTTTAGAGAATAACGCTTGTTAGGTCTTGGTTAGGTCTGAGATTTGCTCTCATCAGGCTTGTACTTTCGCATATTTCTCATAGTTCATGGCCAGATTCTGGGCTTTTTCTGGTTTGGATCACATAGTAATGTGGTACCACACTGAAACAGTCGATTAAACCTGGTTTCGATCAGTATTTTTGAGGGTAACGCATGTTAGGTCTAGGTTAGGCCTGGGATTTTCCCTCATCAGACACATACTTTCGCATTCTTCACATACTTGTTGAACAGAGCCTGGGTTTTTTCAGGATTGGATCACATAGTAATGTGGTACCACACTGAAACAGTAAATTAAACCTAGTTTCGATCAATATTTTAGAGGATAATGCAAGTTAGGTCTGGGTTAGGTCTGGGATTTGCCCTCATCAGGGTCATATTTTCGCATTTTTCACATACTTGTTGAACAGATCCCTGGCTTTTTCTGGTTTAGATCGCGTAGAAATGTGGTACCACACTGAAACATTCAATTAAACCTGGTACTGATAAATATTTTTGAGGATAACGCAAGTTATTTCTGGGATAGGTCCGTGATTTGCCCTCGTCAGGCTCATATATTCGCATTCTTCACATACTTGTTGTACAGATCCTGGCTTTTTTTCTGGTTTGGATCACATAGTAATGTGGTACCACACTGAAACAGTCGATTAAACCTGGTTTCGATCAGTATTTTTGAGGGAATCGCATGTTAGGTCTAGGTTAGGCCTGGGATTTTCCCTCATCAGACACATACTTTCGCATTCTTCACATACTTGTTGAACGGATCCTGGGTTTTTTCTGGTTTGGATCACGTAGTAATGTGGTAGCACACTGAAACAGTCCATTAAACTTGGTTTCGATGAATATTTTAGAGAATAACTCATGTTAGGTCTAGGTTAGGTCTGAGATTTGCCCTCAACAGGTTCATATTTTCGCGTTCTTCACATACTTGTTAAACAGATCCTGGGTATTTTTCTGGTTTGGATCACGTAGTAATGTGGTACGACACTAAAACAGTCCATTAAACCTTGTTTCGATCAATATTTTAGAGGATAGCTCATGTTATGTCTAGGTTAGGCCTGTGATTTGCCCTCATCAGACACATACTTTCGCATTCTTCACATACTTGTTGAACGGATCCTGGGTTTTTTCTGGTTTGGATCACGTAGTAATGTGGTAGCACACTGAATCAGACCATTAAACCTGGTTTCGATCAATATTTTAGAGGATAACGCATGTTATGTCTAGGTTAGGCCTGGGATTTGCCCTCATCAGGCTCGTACGTTCGCATATTTCTCATACTTGATGGCCGGATTCTGGGCTTTTTCTGGTTTGGATGCCGTAGTAATGTGGTACCACACTGAAACATTCAATTGAACCTGGTCTTGATAAATATTTTGGAGGATAACGCATGTTAGGTCTGGGTTAGGCCTGGGATTTGCCCTAATCAGGCTCATAATTTCGCATATTTCTCATACTTGATGGCTAGATGCTGGGCTCTTTCTGGATTGGATCACGTAGTAATGTGGTATTACACTGAAACAGTCCATGAAACCTGGTTTAGAACTATATTTTAGAGAATAGCGCATGTTAGGTCTAGGCTAGGCCTGGGATTTGCCCTCATCAGACTCATACTTTCGCATATTTCACATACCTGTTGAACAGATCCCTGGCTTTTTCTGGTTTGGATCACGTAGTAAAGCGGTACCACACTAAAACCGTCGATTAATACTGGTCTCGTTCAACATTTTACAGGATAACGCCGGTTAGGACACGGTTAGGTGTGGGATTTGCCCTCATCAGGCTCATATTGTCGCATATTTCTCATACTTGTTAGCCAGATCCATTGCTTTTTCTGGTTTGGAGCACGTGGTAATGTGGTATCACACTGAAACAGTCCATGAAACCTGGTTCCGACCAATATTTTAGAGGATAACGCATGTTATGTCTGGGAATGGTCTGGGATTTGCCCTCGTCTGGCTCGTACTTTCGTATTCTTCACATACTTGTTGAACAGATCCTGGGTTATTTCTGGTTTGGATCAGGTAGTAATGTGGTACCACACTGAAACAGTCGATTAAACCTGGACACGATCAACATTTTAGAGGATAACGCCGGTTAGGACTCGGTTAGGTGTGGGATTTGCCCTCATCAGGCTCATACTTTCGCATATTTCTCATACCTGTTGGCCAGATACGTTGCTTTGTCAGGATTGGATCACATACTGATGTAGTACCACACTGAAACAGTCAATTATACCTGGTCTCGATCAATATTTTAGAGGATAACCCATGTTAGGTCTGGGTTAGGACCAGGATTTGCCCGCATCAGGCTCATACTTTCGCATATTTCTCATACTTGTTGGCCAGATCCAGGGCTTTTTTTCTGGTTTGGATCACGTAGTAATGTGGTACCACACTGAAATATTCGATTAAACCTGCTATCGATCAATATTTTAGAGGATAACGCAAGTTATGTCTGGGATAGGTCTGGGATTTGCCCTCGTCAGGCTCGTACTTTCGCAATCTTCACATACTTGCTGTACAGATCCTTGGTTTTTTTCTGGTTTGGATCACGTAGTAATGTGGTACCACACTGAAACAGTCGATTAAACCTGGTATCGATCAATATTCTAGAGAATAACGCATGTTAGGTCTTGGTTAGGTCTGGGATTTGCTCTCATCAGGCTCGTACGTTCGCATATTTCTCATACTTGTTAGCCAGATCCATTGCTTTCACTGGTTTGGATCACGTGGTAATGTGGTAGCACACTGAAACCGTCCATGAAACCTGGTTTCTATCAGTATTTTAGAGGATAACGCATGTTAGGGCTCGGTTAGGCCTGGGATTTGCCCTCATCAGACTCATACTTTCGCATATTTTACATACTTGTTGAACAGATCCCTGGCTTTTTCTGGTTTGGATCACGTAGTAAAGTGGTACCACACTGAAATAGTCGATTAAACCTGGTCTCGTTCAACATTTTACAGGATAACGCCGGTTAGGACACGGTTATGTGTGGGATTTGCCCTCATCAGGCTAATACTGTCGCATATTTCTCATACTTGTTAGCCAGATCCATTGCTTTCTCTGGTTTGGATCATGTGGTAATGTGGTATCACACTGAAACCGTCCATGAAACCTGGTTTCGATCAGTATTTTAGAGGATAACGCATGTTAGGGCTCGGTTAGTCCTGGGATTTGCCCTCATCAGACTCATACTTTTGCATATTTTACATACCTGTTGAACAGATCCCTGGCTTTTCCTGGTTTGGATCACGTAGTAAGGTGGTACCACACTGAAACAGTCCATTAAACCTGGTTTTGATCAATGTTTTAGATGATAACGCATGTTAGGTCTGGGATCTGCCCTCATCAGACTCATACCTTCGCATTCTTCACATGCTTGATGATCAGATCCTGGGTTTTTCTGGTTTGGATCACGTAGTAATGTGGTACCACACTGAAACGTTCAATTAAACCTGGTCTTGATAAATATTTTAGAGGATAACGCATGTTAGGTCTGGGATAGGTCTGGGATTTGCCCTCATCATGCACATAGTTTCGCATATTTCTCATACCTGTTGGCCAGATACGTTGCTTTTTCTGGTTTGGATCACACACTGATGTAGTACCACACTGAAACAGTCAATTATACCTGGTCTCGATCAATATTTTAGAGGATAACGCATGTTAGGTCTGGGTTAGGTCCAGGATTTGCCCGCATCAGGCTCATACTTTCGCATATTTCTCATACTTCATGGCTAGATCCTGGGCTTTTTCTGGATTGGATCACGTAGTAATGTGGTACCACTCTGAAGCAGTAAATTAAACCTAGTTTCGATCAATATTTTAGAGGAAAACGCAAATTAGGTCTGGGATAGGTCTGGGATTTGCCCTCACCATGGTCATATTTTCGCATTTTTCACATACTTGTTGGCCAGATACAGGGCTTTTTCTGGTTTGGATCACGTAGCAAGGTGGTACCACACTGAAACAGTCCATTAAACCTGGTTTTGATCAATATGTTAAATGATAACGCATGTTAGGTCTGGGATAGGTCTGGGATCTGCCCTCATCAGACACATACCTTCGCATACTTCACATGCTTGTTGAACAGATCCTGGGTTTTTCTGGTTTGGATCACGTAATAATGTGGTACCACACTGAAACAGTCAATTATACCTGGTTTCGATCAATATTTTAGAGGATAACGCATGTTAGATCTGGGTTAGGTGCAGGATTTGCCCGCATCAGGCTCATACTTTCGCATATTTCTCATACTTGTTGGCCAGATCCAGGGCTTTTTCTGGTTTGGATCACGTAGTAATGTGGTACCACTCTGAAACAGTCGATTAAACCTGGTATCGATCAATATTTTTGATGATAACGCATGTTAGGTCTGGGTTAGGGCTAGGATTTGCCCTCATCAGACACATACTTTCGCATTCTTCACATACTTGTTGAACAGATCCTGGGTTTTTTCTGGTTTGGACCACGTAGAAATGTGGTACCCCACTGAAACAGTCCATTAAACCTGGTTTCGATCAATATTTTAGAGAATAACGCATGTTAGGTCATGGTTAGGTCTGGGATTTGCTCTCATCAGCCTCGTACTTTCGCATATTTCTCATACTTGATCGCCAGATTCTGGGCTTTTTCTAGTTTGGATCCTGGAGTAATGTGGTACCACACTGAAACAGTCCATTCAACCTGGTTTCGATCAATATTATAGAGGATAACGCATGTTATGTCTAGGTTAGGCCTGGGATTTGCCCTCATCAGGGTCATATTTCCGCGATCTTCACATACTTGTTGAACATATCCTGGGTTTTTTTCTGGTTGGATCTGGTAGTAATGTGGTACCACACTGAAACAGTCGATTAAACCTGGTTTCGATCAGTATTTTTGAGGATAACGCATGTTAGGTCTAGGTTAGGCCCGGGATTTGCCCTCATCAGGGTCATATTTCCGCGATCTTCACATACTTGTTGAACATATCCTGGGTTTTTTTCTGGTTGGATCTGGTAGTAATGTGGGACCACACTGAAACAGTCGATTAAACCTGGTTTCGATCAGTATTTTTGAGGATAACGCATGTTAGGTCTAGGTTAGGCCTGGGATTTTCCCTCATCAGACACATACTTTCGCATCCTCCACATACTTGTTGAACAGATCCTGGGTTTTTTCTGGATTGGATCACGTAGTAATGTGGTACCACACTGAAACAGTCAATTAAACCTGGTTTCCATCAATACTTTAGAGGACAACGCAAGTTAGGTCTGGAATAGGTCTGGGATTTTCCCTGATCAGACACATACTTTCGTATTCTTCACATACATGTTGAACGGATCCTGGGTTTTTTCTGGTTTGGATCACGTAGTAACGTGGTAGCACACTGAAACAGTGCATTAAACCTGGTCTCGATCAATATTTTAGAGGATAACGCATGTTATGTCTAGGTTTGGCCTGGGTTTGCCCTCATCAGGGTCATATTTTCGCGTTATTCACATAATTGTTGAACAGATCCTGGGTATTTTTCTGGTTGGATCTGGTAGTAATGTGGGACCACACTGAAACAGTCGATTAAACCTGGTTTCGATCAGTATTTTTGAGGATAACGCATGTTAGGTCTAGGTTAGGCCCGGGATTTGCCCTCATCAGGGTCATATTTCCGCGATCTTCACATACTTGTTGAACAGATCCTGGGTTTTTCCAGGTTTGGATCACATAGTAATGTGGAACCACACTGAAACAGTCGATTAAACCTGGTCTTGATAAATATTTTAGAGGATAACGCATGTTAGGTCTGGGATAGGTCTGGGATTTGCCCTGATCAGGCTCGTACTTTCGCATTCTCCACATACTTGTTGAACAGATCCTGGGTTTTTTCTGGTTTGGATCACGTAGTAATGTGGTACCACACTGAAACAGTCGATTAAACATAGTTTTGATCAATATTTTAGAGGATAACGCATGTTATGTCTAGGTTAGGCCTGGGATTATCCTTCATCAGACTCATACTTTCGCATTCTTCACATACTTGTTGACCGGATCCTGGGTTTTTTCTGGTGTGGATCACGTAGTAATGTGGTACCACACTGAAATAGTCGATTAAACCTTTGTTTCGATCAATATTTTAGAGGATAACGCAAGTTATGTCTGGGATAGTTCCGGGATTTGCCCTCGACAGGCTCATACTTTCGCATTCTTCACATACTTGTTGTACAGATCCTGGGTTTTATAACTGGTTTGGATCACATAGTAATGTGGTACCACACTGAAACAGTCTATTAATCCTGGTCTCGATCAACATTTTAGAGGACAACGCAGGTTACGACACGGTTAGGTGTGGGATTTGCCCTCATCAGGCTCATACTGTCGCATATTTCTCATACTTGTTAGCCAGATCCATTGCTTTTTCTGGTTTGGATCACATAGTAATGTGGTACCACACTGAAACAGTCGATTAAACCTGGTTTCGATCAGTATTTTTGAGGGTAACGCATGTTAGGTCTAGGTTAGGCCTGGGATTTTCCCTCATCAGACACATACTTTCGCATTCTTCACATACTTGTTGTACAGATCCTGGGTTTTTTTCTGGTTTGGATCACATAGTAATGTGGTACCGCACTGGAACAGTCGATTAAACCTGGTTTCGGTCAGTATTTTTGAGGGTAACGCATGTTAGGTCTAGGTTAGGCCTGGGATTTTCCCTCATCAGACACATACTTTCGCATTCTTCACATACTTGTTGAACAGATCCTGGGTTTTTTCTGGTTTGGATCAGGTAGTAATGTGGTACCTCACTGAAACAGTCCATTAAACCTGGTTTCGATCAATATTTTAGAGAATAACGCATGTTAGGTCTTGGTTAGGTCTGAGATTTGCTCTCATCAGGCTCGTACTTTCGCATATTCCTCATAGTTCATGGCCAGATTCTGGGCTTTTTCTGGTTTGGATCACGTAGGAATGTGGCACAACACAGAATTAGTCGATTAAACCTGGCATCGATCAATATTTTAGAGGATAACGCATGTTAGGTCTGGGTTAGGTCTAGGATTTGCCATCAGCAGGCTCATACTTTCGCATATTTCTCATACTTGATGGCCAGATCCTGGGCTTTTTCTGGATTGGATCACGTAGTAATGTGGTACCACACTGAAACAGTCAATTAAACCTGGTTTCCATCAATACTTTAGAGGACAACGCAAGTTAGGTCTGGTATAGGTCTGGGATTTGCCCTCATCAGGGTTATATTTTCGCGTTCTTCACATACTTGTTGAACAGATCCTGGGTATTTTTCTGGTTTGGATCAGGTACTAATGTGGTACCACACTGAAACAGTCGATTAAACCTGGTTTCGATCAGTATTTTTGAGGATAACGCATGTTAGGTCTAGGTTAGGCCCGGGATTTGCCCTCATCAGGCTCATACTTTCGCATTCTTCACATACTTTTTGAACAGATCCTTGGTTTTTTTCTGGTTGGATCTGGTAGTAATGTGGTACCACACTGAAACAGTCGATTAAACCTGGTTTCGATCAGTATTTTTGAGGGTAACGCATGTTAGGTCTAGGTTAGGCCTGGGATTTTCCCTGATCAGACACATACTTTCGCATTCTTCACATACATGTTGAACGGATCCTGGGTTTTTTCTGGTTTGGATCACGTAGTAATGTGGTAGCACACTGAAATAGTCGATTAAACCTGGTTTCGATCAATATTTTAGAGGATAACGCAAGTTATGTCTTGGATAGTTCCGGGATTTGCCCTCGACAGGCTCATACTTTCGCATTCTTCACATACTTGTTGTACAGATCCTGGGTATTATAACTGGTTTGGATCACATAGTAATGTGGTACCACACTGAAACAGTCCATTAAACCTGGTTTCGATCAATATTTTAGAGAATAACGCATGTTAGGTCTTGGTTAGGTCTGGGATTTTCTCTCATCAGGCTCGTACTTTCGCATATTTCTCGTAGTTGATGGCCAGATTCTGGGCTTTTTCTGGTTTGGATCACATAGTAATGTGGTACCACACTGTAATACTCGATTAAACCTGGTTTCGATCAATATTTTTGAGGGTAACGCATGTTAGGTCTAGGTTACGCCTGGTATTTTCCCGCATCAGACACATACTTTCGCATTCTTCACAGACTTGTTGAATAGATTCTGGGCTTTTTCTAGTTTGGATGCCGTAGTAATGTGGTACCACACTGAAACAGTCCATTAAACCTGGTTTCGATCAATATTTTAGAGGATAACGCATGTTATGCCTAGGTTAGGCCAGGGATTTGCCCTAATCAGACACATACTTTCGCATTCTCCACATACTTGTTGAACAGATCCTGGGTTTTTCTCTGGTTTGGATCACGTAGTAATGTGGCACCACACTGAAACAGTCGATTAATCCTGGTCTCGATCAACATTTTATAGGATATCGCAGGTTAGGACACGGTTAGGTGTGGGATTTGCCCTCATCAGGCTCATACTGTCGCATATTTATCATACTTGTTAGCCAGATCCATTGCTTTTTCTGGTTTGGATCACATAGTAATGTGGTACCACACTGAAACAGTCGACTAAACCTGGTTTCGATCAGTATTTTTGAGGGTAACGCATGTTAGGTCTAGGTTAGGCCTGGGATTTTCCCTCATCAGACACATACTTTCGCATTCTTCACAAACTTGTTGTACAGATCCTGGGGTTTTTTCTGGTTTGGATCACATAGTAATGTGGTACCGCACTGAAACAGTCCATTAAACCTGGTTTCGGTCAGTATTTTAGAGGGTAACGCATGTTAGGTCTAGGTTAGGCCTGGGATTTTCCCTCATCAGACACATACTTTCGCATTCTTCACATACTTGTTGAACAGATCCTGGGTTTTTTCTGGTTTGGATCAGGTAGTAATGTGGTACCTCACTGAAACAGTCCATTAAACCTGGTTTCGATCAATATTTTAGAGAATAACGCATGTTAGGTCTTGGTTAGGTCTAGGATTTGCCATCAGCAGGCTCATACTTTCGCATATTTCTTATACTTGATGGCCAGATCCTGGGCTTTTTCTGGATTGGAACACGTAGTAATGTGGCACAACACAGAAATAGTCGATTAAACCTGGTTTCGATCAATATTTTAGAGGATAACGCAAGTTTGGTCTGGGTTAGGTCTAGGATTTGCCATCAGCAGGCTCATACTTTCGCATTCTTCACATACTTGTTGTCCAGATCCTGGGTTTTTTTCTGGTTTGGATCACATAGTAATGTGGTACCACACTGAAACAGTCGATTAAACCTGGTTTCGATCAATATTTTAGTGGACAACGCAAGTTAGGTCTGGGATAGGTCTGGGATTTGCCCTGATCAGGCTCGTACTTTCGCATATTTCTCATACTTGATGGCCAGATTCTGGGCTTTCTAGTGGTTTGGATCCCGTAGCATTGTGGTACCACACTGAAACATTCAATTAAACCTGGTCTTGATAAATATTTTACAGGATAACGCATGTTAGATCTGGGTTAGGTCTAGGATTAGCCCTAATCAGGCTCATAATTTCGCATATTTCTCATACTTCATGGCTAGAACCTGGGCTTTTTCTGGATTGGATCACGTAGTAATGTGGTACCACACTGAAACAGTCGATTAAACCTGGTTTCGATCAGTATTTTTGAGGGTAACGCATGTTAGGTCTAGGTTAGGCCTGGGATTTTCCCTCATCAGACACATACTTTCGCATTCTTCACATACATGTTGAACGGATCCTGGGTTTTTTCTGGTTTGGATGACGTAGTAATGTGGTAGCACACTGAAACAGTCTATTAAACCTGGTTTCGATCAATATTTTAGAGAATATCTCATGTTAGGTCTAGGTTAGGTCTGGGATTTGCTCTCATCAGGCTCGTACTTTCTCATATTTCTCATACTTGATGGCTAGATCCAGGGCTTTTTCTGGATTGGATCACGTAGTAATGTAGTACCACACTGAAACAGTCAATTAAACCTGGTTTCCATCAATATTTTAGAGGACAACGCAAGGTAGGTCTGGGATAGGTCTGGGATTTTCCTTCATCAGACTCATACTTTCGCATTCTTCACATACTTGTTGACCGGATCCTGGGTTTTTTCTGGTTTGGATCACGTAGTAATGTGGTACCACACTGAAATAGTCGATTAAACCTGGTTTCGATCAATATTTTAGAGGATAACGCAAGTTATGTCTGGGATAGTTCCGGGATTTGCCCTCGACAGGCTCATACTTTCGCATTCTTCACATACTTGTTGTACAGATCCTGGGTTTTATAACTGGTTTGGATCACATAGTAATGTGGTACCACACTGAAACAGTCCATTAAACCTGGTTTCGATCAATATTTTAGGGAATAACGCATGTTAGGTCTTGGTTAGATCTGGGATTTTCTCTCATCAGGCTCGTACTTTCGCATATTTCTCATAGTTGATGGTCAGATTCTGGGCTTTTTCTGGTTTGGATCACATAGTAATGTGGTACCACACTGAAACAGTCGATGAAACATTCTTTAGATCAATATTTTAGAGGATATCGCATGTTATGTCTAGGTTTGGCCTGGGTTTGCCCTCATCAGGGTCATATTTTCGCGTTATTCACATACTTGTTGAACAGATCCTGGGTATTTTTCTGGTTTGGATCTGGTAGTAATGTGGGACCACACTGAAACAGTCGATTAAACCTGGTTTCGATCAATATTTTTGAGGATAACGCATGTTAGGTCTAGGTTAGGCCTGGGATTTTCCTTCATCAGACTCATACTTTCGCATTCTTCACATACTTGTTGAACGGATCCTGGGTTTTTTCTGGTTTGGATCACGTAGTAATGTGGTACCACACTGAAACATTCAATTAAACCTGGGCTTGATATATATTTTGGAGGATAACGCAAGTTGTGTCTAGGTTAGGCCTGGGATTTTCCTTCATCAGACTCATACTTTCGCATTCTCCACATACTTGTTGAACAGATCCTGGGTTTTTTTTGGTTTGGATCACGTAGTAATGTGGTACCACACTGAAACAGTCGATTAAACCTGGTTTCGATCAATATTTTTGAGGATAACGCATGTTAGGTCTAGGTTAGGCCTGGGTTTGCCCTCATCAGGGTCATATTTTCGCGTTATTCACATACTTGTTGTACAGATCCTGGGCTTTCTAGTGGTTTGGAACCCGTAGTATTGTGGTACCACACTGAAACATTCAATTAAACCTGGTCTTGATAAATATTTTACAGGATAACGCATGTTAGATCTGGGTTAGGTCTAGGATTAGCCCTAATCAGGCTCATAATTTCGCATATTTCTCATACTTTATGGCTAGAACCTGGGCTTCTTCCGGATTGGATCACGTAGTAATGTGGTACCACACTGGAACAGTAAATTAAACCTAGTTTCGATCAATATTTTAGAGGATAACGCAAGTCAGGTCTGGGATGGGTCTGGGATTTGCCCTCATCAGGCTCATACTTTCGCATTCTTCACATACTTGTTGAACAGATCCTGGGTTTTCTTCTGGTTTGGATCACGTAGTAATGTGGTACCACACCGAAACAGTCGATTAAACCTGGTTTCGATCAGTATTTTTGAGGGTAACGCATGTTAGGTCTAGGTTGGGCCTGGGATTTTCCCTGATCAGACACATACTTTCGCATTCTTCACATACATGTTGAACGGATCCTGGGTTTTTTCTGGCTTGGATCACGTAGTAATGTGGTAGCACACTGAAACAGTCCATTAAACCTGGTTTCGATCAATATTTTAGAGAATATCTCATGTTAGGTCTAGGTTAGGTCTGGGATTTGCTCTCATCAGGCTCGTACTTTCGCATATTTCTCATACTTGATGGCCAGATTCTGGGCTTTCTAGTGGTTTGGATCCCGTAGTATTGTGGTACCACACTGAAACATTCAATTAAACCTGGTCTTGGTAAATATTTTACAGGATAACGCATGTTAGATCTGGGTTAGGTCTAGGATTAGCCCTAATCAGGCTCATAATTTCGCATATTTCTGATACTTGATGGCTAGATCCAGGGCTTTTTCTGGATTGGATCACGTAGTAATGTGGTACCACACTGAAACAGTCAATTAAACCTGGTTTCCATCAATATTTTAGAGGACAACGCAAGGTAGGTCTGGGATAGGTCTGGGATTTGCCCTGATCAGGCTCGTATTTTCGCATATTTCTCATACTTGATTACCAGATTCAGGGCTTTTTCTGGTTTGGATCACATAGTAATGTGGTACCACACTGAAACATTCGATTAAACATTGTTTTGATCAATATTTTAGAGGATAACGCATGTTATGTCTAGGTTTGGCCTGGGTTTGCCCTCATCAGGGTCATATTTTCGCGTTATTCACATACTTGTTGAACAGATCCTGGGCATTTCTCAGGTTTGGATCTGGTAGTAATGTGGGACCACACTGAAACAATCGATTAAACCTGGTTTCGATCAATATTTTTGAGGATAACGCATGTTAGGTCTAGGTTAGGCCTGGGATTTTCCTTCATCAGACTCATGCTTTCACATTCTTCACATACTTGTTGAACGGATCCTGGGTTTTTTCTGGTTTGGATCACGTAGTAATGTGGTACCACACTGAAACATTCAATTAAACCTGGTCTTGATATATATTTTGGAGGATAACGCAAGTTATGTCTAGGTGGGGGCGACGGGTCCCCACCGTTCTCCTTGTTGGAGCGCGGTCGGGGATTCGTCGCCGTGGACTGGGGGGGAGTCGCTGTGGTGGGGTGCTACATTTCGCCCCGTAGCGGTCACGCTGCGTTCGAGCGGTACTTGGCCGAGGTCGCGGCATGCGTGCAGCGCTACGCGGCCCGGCCGGTGCTGGTCCTGGGGGATTTTAATGCCAAGTCGGTGGCTTGGGGATCCCCCAGGACCTCCGTTCGCGGCGGGATCCTGGGCGATTGGGCGGCGGGGCTCGACCTCCGGGTATTGAACCGGGGGTCGGAGCACACATGCGTGCGGCGATATGGGGGGTCCATCGTGGATGTTGGATTCGCGACCCCCAACGCCGTGCGCATGGTGTCGGGTTGGCACGTGGTCGCGGGGGCAGAGACACTCTCCGATCACCGGTACATCCGGATGGAGGTCTCTGCCGCCGCGAGTGCATCCCGACACGGCCGCCTGCGTGGCACCCCACCACGCCGCTGGGCGCTTCGGCGCCTGGACAAGGACGCCCTGATGGCAGCTGCCCTCGCTGCAACTTGGCCGCAGGGAGCGGCCGAGTTGCCGAGCATAGAGGAGGAGGTCGCCCGGCTCGGGGCATTGGTCGCGGGTATTTGCGACGCGGCGATGCCTCGGGTCGGGCGGGCTTCTCCTCGCCGGGCGGTGTACTGGTGGTCGGACGCGATCGCGGAGTTGCGAGTCGCGACTGTCCGCGCCCGACGCCAGTACACCCGCGCGCGCCGTCGTCAACGTACAGGCGACGGCGTGGCGCGAGCGAGGGCAGCTGATGACCTGTATGGAGCATACCGCGTGGTGCGGGTTGCTCTGCAGGTCGCCATCAAACGGGCCAAGACCCGGGCATGGAAGGAGCTCCTCCAGACCCTTGATGACGATCCATGGGGGCGCCCATATAAGGTGGTGCTGAATAAGCTCCGCCCGTGGGCGCCCCCCGTCACCGAGGGTCTTGACCCCCGGCTGCTGGAGGACGTGGTCAATACACTCTTCCCCATTGGGGAGAGGGGACCGCGTCCTCCGGCGGCGGCGGCTGTCCCTTTGGAGTGGACGGCCGAGCTGGGGGTCACGCAGGAGGAGCTGGCAGCGGCCATCAGACGGCTCGGGGTTCGTAACACGGCCCCGGGTCCGGATGGTGTGCCCGGCCGGGTTTGGGTCTTGACCCAGGGCGTCCTTGGGGCCGACCTCAGGCGGTTGTTCGACCGCTGCCTGAGGGACGGGCGATTCCCCCCCAGTTGGAAGGTGGCGAGGATGGTCCTCCTCCGGAAGGAGGGTCGGCCCGCGGAGTCTCCCTCCGCATACCGGCCCATTTGTCTCCTCGACGAGGTGGGCAAGCTCTTCGAGCGTGTGATTGCTGCCCGCCTCGTCGAGCACCTGTCGCGGGGTGATCCCGGTCTGGCAGACTGCCAGTTCGGTTTCCGGGGGGGCCGATCGACTATCGACGCGATAGGTCGTGTGAGGGCCCTCTCGGAGGCGGCCGTCTGCCGGGGAGGGGTGGCATTGGCAATATCCTTGGATATTGCCAATGCCTTTAACACCCTCCCCTGGGAAGAGATAAGGAGGGGACTCGAATATCATCGAGTCCCCCCTTCTCTCAGGGCGGTCGTCGGGGATTATCTCCGCGGCAGGTGGATCGAGTATCCGGGCCGGGATGGTGATATGCGGAGGGAGGTGTACTGCGGTGTTCCGCAGGGGTCGGTCCTCGGGCCACTCCTGTGGAACATCGCGTACGACTCGGTGTTGCGGGCCGGCCTCCCCGACGGCGTCAGCGCGGTGTGTTATGCGGATGACACACTGGTGCTGGCCGTCGGGGCGCACTGGGGGAGGGCCATGCGTCGCGCGGAGGAGGGGTCGCAACGCGTCGTCGACCGGATCAGGGGGATGGGGATGACGGTGGCGGTCCATAAGACCGAGGTGATTGCGTTTCATTCACCTCGGCAGGATCCGCCACCCCCTCTGATCCGGGTGGGTGGGGCTGACATCGAGGTGAAGCCCCGGATCAGGTATCTAGGGCTGATCCTCGATAGCCACTGGCGTTTCGAGGAGCATTTCCGCTGCCTGGTCCCCCGGTTGGAAAGGATGGTTGCGGCTCTGGGCCGGATCCTGCCCAACCTGGGGGGCCCGGCGGGCCGAGTTCGTCGCCTCTATGTGGCAATGGTCCAGTCGGTGGCCCTATACGGGGCCCCCGTCTGGGCGGACGACCTGGCTGCCTCCCGGCGCAGCATGACTATGCTGCGTCGGGTGCAGAGGCGCATGGCGCTCAGGGTCGTCCGCGGGTATCGGACCATGTCACGTGAGGCGGCGACGGTTCTAGCGGGGATGCCGCCCATGGACCTGCTCGCGCGGTCGCACGCGATGATGTACCGGCACCGCGTCGACCGTCGCGCGGGGGTGGAGGCGGTCCCGGGCGGGCAGGAACCTGCTTGGGGCGATTTGAAGCGCCAGGCTCGGCAGTCCGTGTTGCTCGCGTGGCAGGAGCGGCTGGCTCTGCCAACCGCGGGGCACCGGACTGTCGGGGCGGTTCGGCCACTCCTGAAGGAGTGGCTGGACAGAGGCCATGGCAGCCTCACCTACCGGATGGCACAGGTGTTTTCCGGGCATGGCAGCTTCGGAAGATACCTGTGCCGGATAGGGAAGGAGCCGACGGCGCGTTGCTGCCACTGCGACGCTGAGCAGGACACGGCGGATCATACCCTGGAGGTATGCCCCGCGTGGGAGGGGGAGCGCCGTGTCCTGGTCGGCGTCGTCGGGCGGGATGTCTCGCTGCCGGGCGTGGTGCGCGCCATGCTCGGCAGCGAGGAGAAGTGGAGGGCCGTGGCCTCCTTCTGCGAGAACGTAATGTTGCAGAAGGAGGCCTCGGGGAGGGGGCGCGAGCTTCAGCGGCGCGCTGAAGCTCGCGCTCGTGCGGTGGCCCGAGGTCGTCGCCCGGTCGCGAGGCGTCGCGGGCGGCCGCCTCGGCGTGGCGGATGACCTAGGCTGGGAGGGGGGTCCTGAGGGGACCCTCCTCCCGCCAGGCGGCGCCGGGTCGGACCGGTTGGGGGTAGGAGTGCCTCCCCCTACCGGTCCGACGCAAGGGGAGGCACCCTCGGCGGTCTGGTGCGGCCATGAACGCCCGGCCGTCGAGGGGTGGAAACGGGGTCGCGGGCGGTTGCGAGATGGGGCTCGCAGCCGCCACTAAATACGGCCCCGGGACGGATAGCGGCGGGATGGAGTGGCCCCGTCCCGCCGCTATGAGGCAGTGTGTCTACTGGGGGGACCGATTGTCCCCCCGGGGGATGGGCGCGAAAGCGCGGGCACGGGGAGGATACCGGAAGAATGCTTCGAGCGATTCCCGGTATCCTCCCAAAGCGTGCCGAAGGGTCACCGTGGGGTTTTTAGTGGGTAGGTCCCGCGCCTGTCGTTGTACGGGCGCGGGGAATCCCACACACCCCTCCCACCTCTCCTCAAGGAGGTGGGAGGGAGTCTTTCGAAGATTTTCCCCACGACAAAAAAAAAAAAAAAAAAAAAAAAAAGTTATGTCTAGGTTAGGCCTGGGATTTTCCTTCATCAGACTCATACTTTCGGATTCTTCACATACTTGTTGAACGGATCCTGGGTTTTTTCTGGTTTGGATCACGTAGTAATGTGGTACCACACTGAAACATTCAATTAAACCAGGTCTTGATAAATATTTTACAGGATAACGCATGTTAGATCTGGGTTAGGTCTAGGATTAGCCCTAATCAGGCTCATAATTTCGCATATTTCTCATACTTTATGGCTAGAACCTGGGCTTTTTCTGGATTGGATCACGTAGTAATGTGGTACCACACTGGAACAGTAAATTAAACCTAGTTTCGATCAATATTTTAGAGGATAACGCAAGTCAGGTCTGGGATGGGTCTGGGATTTGCCCTCATCAGGCTCATACTTTCGCATTTTTCATATACTTGTTGAACAGATCCTGGGTTTTCTTCCGGTTTGGATCACGTAGTAATGTGGTACCACACTGAAACAGTCGATTAAACCTGGTTTCGATCAATATTTTTGAGGATAAGGCATGTTAGGTCTAGGTTAGGCCTGGGATTTTCCTTCATCAGACTCATACTTTCGCATTCTTCACATACTTGTTGACCGGATCCTGGGTTTTTTCTGGTTTGGATCACGTAGTAATGTGGTACCACACTGAAGTAGTCGATTAAACCTGGTTTCGATCAATATTTTAGAGGATAACGCAAGTTATGTCTGGGATAGTTCCGGGATTTGCCCTCGACAGGCTCATACTTTCGCATTCTTCACATACTTGTTGTACAGATCCTGGGTTCTATAACTGGTTTGGATCACATAGTAATGTGGTACCACACTGAAACAGTCCATTAAACCTGGTTTCGATCAATATTTTAGAGAATAACGCATGTTAGGTCTTGGTTAGGTCTGGGAATTTCTCTCATCAGGCTCGTACTTTCGCATATTTCTCATACTTGATGGCCAGATTCTGGGCTTTCTAGTGGTTTGGATCCCGTAGTATTGTGGTACCACACTGAAACAGTCCATTAAACCTGGTTTCGATCAATATTTTAGAGAATAACGCATGTTAGGTCTTGGTTAGGTCTGGGATTTTCTCTCATCAGGCTCGTATTTTCGCATATTTCTCATACTTGATTACCAGATTCTGGGCTTTTTCTGGTTTGGATCACATAGTAATGTGGTACCACACTGAAACAGTCGATTAAACATTGTTTTGATCAATATTTTAGAGGATAACGCATGTTATGTCTAGGTTTGGTCTGGGTTTGCCCTCATCAGGGTCATATTTTCGCGTTATTCACATACTTGTTGAACAGATCCAGGGTATTTTTCTGGTTTGGATCTGGTAGTAATGTGGGACCACACTGAAACAGTCGATTAAACCTGGTTTCGATCAATATTTTTGAGGATAACGCATGTTAGGTCTAAGTTAGGCCTGGGATTTTCCTTCATCAGACTCATACTTTCGCATTCTTCACATACTTGTTGAACGGACCCTGGGTTTTTTCTGGTTTGGATCACGTAGTAATGTGGTACCACACTGAAACATTCAATTAAACCTGGTCTTGATATATATTTTGGAGGATAACGCATGTTAGGTCTGGGTTAGGTCTAGTATTTGCCCGAATCAGGCTCATAATTTCGCATATTTCTCATACTTGATGGCTAGATCCTGGGCTCTTTCTGGATTGGATCACGTCGTAAAGTGGTACCACCCTGAAACAGTCGATTAATCCTGGTCTCGATCAACATTTTATAGGATAACGCAGGTTAGGACACGGTTAGGTGTGGGATTTGCCCTCATCAGGCTCATACTGTCGCATATCTCTCATACTTGTTAGCCAGATCCATTGCTTTTTCTGGTTTGGATTACGTGGTAATGTGGTATCACACTGAAACAGTCCATGAAACCTGGTTTCGATCAATATTTTAGAGGATAACGCATGTTAGGTCTAGGTTAGGCCTGGGATTTGCCCTCATCAGACTCATACTTTTGGCATATTTCACATACCTGTTGAACAGATCCCTGGCTTTTTCTGGATTGGATCACGTAGTAAAGTGGTACCACACTGAAACAGTCGATTAATCCTGGTCTCGTTCAACATTTTACAGGATAACGCCGGTTAGGACACGGTTAGTTGTGGGATTTGCCCTCATCAGGCTCATACTGTCGCATATTTCTCATACTTGTTAGACAGATCCATTGCTTTTTCTGGTTTGGAGCACGTGGTAATGTGGTATCACACTGAAACAGTCCATGAAACCTGGTTCCGACCAATATTTTAGAGGATAACGCATGTTACGTCTGGGGAAAGGTCTGGGATTTGCCCTCGTCAGGCTCGTACTTTCGCATTCTTCACATACTTGTTGAACAGATCCTGGGTTATTTCTGGTTTGGATCAGGTAGTAGTGTGGTACCACACTGAAACAGTCGATTAAATCTGGACACAATCAACATTTTAAAGGATAACGCCGGTTAGGACTCGGTTAGGTGTGGGATTTGCCCTCATCAGGCTCATACTTTCGCATATTTCTCATACCTGTTGGCCAGATACGTTGCTTTTTCTGGATTGGATCACATACTGATGTAGTACCACACTGAAACAGTCAATTATACCTGGTCTCGATCAATATTTTAGAGGATAACGCATGTTAGGTCTGGGTTAGGTCCAGGATTTGCCCGCATCAGGCTCATAATTTCGCATATTTCTCATACTTGTACGCCAGATCCAGGGCTTTTTCTGGTCTGGATCACGTTGTAATGTGGTACCACACTGAAACAGTCCATTAAACCTGGTTTCGATCAATATTTTAGATGTTAACGCATGTTAGGTCTAGGTTAGGCCTGGGATTTGCCCTCAGCAGGCTCATACTTTCGCATATTTCTCATAGTTGATGGCCAGATTCTGGGTTTTTTTCTGGTTTGGATCACGTAGTAATGTGGTACCACACTGAAACATTCGATTAAGCCTGGTATCGATCAATATTTTAGAGGATAACGCAAGTTATGTCTAGGATAGGTCTGGGATTTGCCCTCGTCAGGCTCGTACTTTCGCAATCTTCACATACTTGTTGCACAGATCCTTGGTTTTTCTCTGGTTTGGATCACGTAGTAATGTGGTACCACACTGAAACATTCGATTAAGCCTGGTTTCGATCAATATTTTAGAGGATAACGCATGTTAGGTCTGGGTTAGGTCTAGGATTTACCCTCATCAGGCTCATACTGTCGCATATTTCTCATACTTGTTAGCCAGATCCATTGCTTTTTCTGATTTGGATCACGTGGTAATGTGGTATCTACCAGAACTAACCCAGACATAACCAGCGTTATCCTCTAAAATATTATTCGCAACCAGGTTTAATTGACTGTTTCGGTGTGGTACCACATTACTACGTGGTCCAAGCCAGAAAACGGCCAGGATCTGGCCAACAAGTATGCGAAAAATGCGAAAGTATGTGCCTGATGATTGCAAATACCAGAACTAACCCAAACATAACCAGCGTTATCCTCCAAAATATTAATCGCAACCAGGTTTAATTGTCTGTTTCAGTGTGGTACCACATTACTACGTGACCCAAACCAGAAAAAGGCCAGGAACTGAACACGTATGCGAAAAATGCGAAAGTACGTGCCAGATGAGGGCAAATCCCAGACCTAACCGAGACATAACCGGCTTTATGCTCTAAAATATTAATCGCAACCAGGTTTAATTTACCGTCTCGGTGTGGAACCACATCACTACGGGATCCAAACCCGAAGAAACCCAGGATCAGGCCTACAAGTATGCGAAAAATGCGAAAGGACGAGCCTGATGAGGGCAAATACCAGACCTAACCTATACATAACCGGCGTTATCCTCTAAAATACTAATCGCAACCAGGATTATTTGACTGGTACCACGTTACTACGTGGTCCAAGCCAGAAAAAACCCAGGATCTGCCCAACAAGTATGCGAAAAGTGCGAAAGTACGAGACAGATGAGTGCAAATCCCAGACCTGACCGAGACATAACCGGCGTTATCCTCTAAAATATTAATCGCAACCAGCTTTAATTGACTGTTTCGGTGTTGTATCGCATTACTACGGGATCCAGCCTGAAGAAGGCCAGGATCTGGCCAACAAGTATGCGAAAAATGCGAAAGAACGAACCAGATGAGGGCAAATACGAGACCTAACCGAGACATTACCGGCTTTATCCTCTAAAACATTATTCGCAACCAGGTTTAATTGTCTGTTCCAGTGTGGTACCACATTGCTACGTGATCCAAACCAGGAAAAGCCCAGGATCTGGCCAACAAGTATGCGAAAAATGCGAAAGTATGTGCCTGATGATTGCAAATACCAGAAGTAACCCAAACATAACCAGCGTTATCCCCCAAAATATTAATCGCAACTAGGTTTAATTGTCTGTTTCAGTGTGGTACCACATTACTACGTGACCCAAACCAGAAGAAGGCCAGGAACTGAACAAGTATGCGAAAAATGCGAAAGTTCGTGCCAGATGAGAGCAAATCCCAGACCTAACCTAGACGTAACAAGCGTTATCCTCAAAAAGATTGATCGAAACCAGGTTTAATCGACTGTATCAGTGCGGTATCACATTACTACCTGATCCAAACCAGAAAAAGCCCAGAATCTGGCCATCAAGTATGAGAAATATGCGAATGTGTCAGCCTGATGAGAGCAAATCCCAGAACTAACCTACACCTAACATGCGTTATTCTCTAAAATATTGATCGAAGTCAGGTTTAATGGCCTGTTTCAGTGTGGTACAACATTACTACGTGATCCAATCCAGAAATTGCCCAGGATCTAGCCATGAAGTATTAGAAATATGCGGAAGTATGAGCCTGATGAGGGCAAATCCTAGACCTTACCCAGACCCAACATGCGTTATCCTCTAAAATATTGATCGAAACCAGGTTTAATTGACTGTTTTAGTGTGGTACCACATTACTACGTGATCCACACCAGAAAAAAACCCAGGATCTGTTCAACAAGTATGTGAAGTATGCGAAAGTATGAGTCTGATGAGGGCAAATCCCTTGCCTAACCTAGACATAACATGCGTTATCCTCAAAAATATTGATTGAAACCAGGTTTAGTGGACTGCTTCAGTGTGGTACCACATTACTACGCGATCCAAACCAGAAAAAACCCAGAATCTGTTCAAAAAGTATGTGAAAAACGCGAAAGCATGAGCCTGATGAGGGCAAATCCCAGACCTATCCCAGACATATCTTGCGTTATCCTCTAAAATCTTGATCGAAACCAGGTTTAATTGACTGCTTTAGTGTGGTACCACATTACTACCTGATCCAAAGCAGAAGAATCCCTCGATCAGGTCAACATGTATGTTAAAACTGCGAAAGTATGACCCTGATGGGGGCAAATCCCAGGCCTAACCTAGACATAACATGCGTTATCCTCTAAAATATTGATCCAAACCAGGTTTAATTGACTGTTTCAGTGTGGTGCCACATGACTACGTGATCCAAACCAGAAAAAACCCAGGATTTGTTCACCAAGTATGTAAAGTATGCGAAAGTATGAGTCTGATGAGGGCAAATCCCAGGCCTAACCTAGACATAGCATGCGTTATCCTCTAAAGTATTGATCGAAACCAGGTTTAATTGACTGTTTTAGTGTGTTACCACATTACTACGTGATCCACACAAGAAAAAAACCAAGGATCTGTTCAAAAAGTATGAGAAGAATGCGAAAGTATGAGTCTGATGAGTGAAAATCCCAGGCCTAACCTAGACCTAACATGCGTTATCCTCAAAAATATTGATCGAAACCAGGTTAAATGGACTGTTTCGGTGTGGTACCACATTACTCCGTGATCCAATCCAGAAATAGCCCAGTATCTAGCCATGAAGTATGAGGAATATGCGAAAGTATGAGCCTGATGAGGGCAAATCCTAGACCTATCCCAGACCTAACATGTGTTATCCTCTAAAATATTTATCAAGACCAGGTTTAATGGACTGTTTCAGTGTGGTACCACATTACTACGTGATCCAATCCAGAAAAAGCTCAGGATATAGCCATGAAGTATGAGAAATATGCGAAAGTATGAGCCAGATGAGGGCAAATCCCAGACCTAACCCAGACGTAACATGCGTTATGCTTAAAAATATTGATCGAAACCAGGTTTAATCAACTGTGTCAGTGTGGTACCACATAACTACGCGATCCAAACCAGAAAAAGCCCAGGATCTAGCCATCGAGTATGAGAAGTATGCGAAAGTATGAGCCTGATGAGGGCAAAACCTAGACCTAACCCAGACCTAACATGCGTTATCCTCTAAAGTATTGATCGAAACCAGGTTTAATTGACTGTTTTAGTGTGTTACCACATTACTACGTGATCCACACAAGAAAAAAACCAAGGATCTGTTCAAAAAGTATGAGAAGAATGCGAAAGTATGAGTCTGATGAGTGAAAATCCCAGGCCTAACCTAGACCTAACATGCGTTATCCTTTAAAATATTGATCGAAACCAGGTTTAATCGACTGTTTCAGTGTGGTACCACATTACTACGTGATCCAATCCAGAAATAACCCAGGATCTAGCCATGAAGTATGAGAAATATGTGAAAGTATGAGCCTGATGAGAGCAAATCCCAGACCTAACCCAGACGTAACATGCGTTATGCTTAAAAATATTGATCGAAACCAGGTTTAATCAACTGTTTCAGTGTGGTACCACATAACTACGCGATCCAAACCAGAAAAAGCCCAGGATCTAGCCATCGAGTATGAGAAGTATGCGAAAGTATGAGCCTGATGAGGGCAAAACCTAGACCTAACCCAGACCTAACATGCGTTATCCTCTAAAATATTTATCAAGGCCAGGTTTAATTGACTGTTTCAGTGTGGAATGACATTACTACGTGATGCAAACGAGTGGAAGCCCAGGATCTGGCCAACAAGAATGAGAAATATGCGAAAGTATGAGCCTGATGAGAGCAAATCCCAGACCTAACCTAGACGTAACAAGCGTTATCCTCAAAAAGATTGATCGAAACCAGGTTTAATCGACTGTATCAGTGCGGTATCACATTACTACCTGATCCAAACCAGAAAAAGCCCAGAATCTGGCCATCAAGTATGAGAAATATGCGAATGTGTCAGCCTGATGAGAGCAAATCCCAGAACTAACCTACACCTAACATGCGTTATTCTCTAAAATATTGATCGAAGTCAGGTTTAATGGCCTGTTTCAGTGTGGTACAACATTACTACGTGATCCAATCCAGAAATAGCCCAGGATCTAGCCATGAAGTATTAGAAATATGCGGAAGTATGAGCCTGTTGAGGGCAAATCCTAGACCTTACCCAGACCCAACATGCGTTATCCTCTAAAATATTGATCGAAACCAGGTTTAATTGACTGTTTTAGTGTGGTACCACATTACTACGTGATCCACACCAGAAAAAAACCCAGGATCTGTTCAACAAGTATGTGAAGTATGCGAAAGTATGAGTCTGATGAGGGCAAATCCCTTGCCTAACCTAGACATAACATGCGTTATCCTCAAAAATATTGATTGAAACCAGGTTTAGTGGACTGCTTCAGTGTGGTACCACATTACTACGCGATCCAAACCAGAAAAAACCCAGAATCTGTTCAACAAGTATGTGAAAAACGCGAAAGCATGAGCCTGATGAGGGCAAATCCCAGACCTATCCCAGACATATCTTGCGTTATCCTCTAAAATCTTGATCGAAACCAGGTTTAATTGACTGCTTTAGTGTGGTACCACATTACTACCTGATCCAAAGCAGAAGAATCCCTCGATCAGGTCAACATGTATGTTAAAACTGCGAAAGTATGACCCTGATGGGGGCAAATCCCAGGCTTAACCTAGACATAACATGCGTTATCCTCTAAAATATTGATCCAAACCAGGTTTAATTGACTGTTTCAGTGTGGTGCCACATGACTACGAGATCCAAACCAGAAAAAACCCAGGATTTGTTCACCAAGTATGTAAAGTATGCGAAAGTATGAGTCTGATGAGGGCAAATCCCAGGCCTAACCTAGACATAGCATGCGTTATCCTCTAAAGTATTGATCGAAACCAGGTTTAATTGACTGTTTTAGTGTGTTACCACATTACTACGTGATCCACACAAGAAAAAAACCAAGGATCTGTTCAAAAAGTATGAGAAGAATGCGAAAGTATGAGTCTGATGAGTGAAAATCCCAGGCCTAACCTAGACCTAACATGCGTTATCCTCAAAAATATTGATCGAAACCAGGTTAAATGGACTGTTTCGGTGTGGTACCACATTACTCCGTGATCCAATCCAGAAATAGCCCAGTATCTAGCCATGAAGTATGCGGAATATGCGAAAGTATGAGCCTGATGAGGGCAAATCCTAGACCTATCCCAGACCTAACATGTGTTATCCTCTAAAATATTTATCAAGACCAGGTTTAATGGACTGTTTCAGTGTGGTACCACATTACTACGTGATCCAATCCAGAAAAAGCTCAGGATATAGCCATGAAGTATGAGAAATATGCGAAAGTATGAGCCAGATGAGGGCAAATCCCAGACCTATCTCAGAACTAACATGCGTTATCCTTTAAAATATTGATCGAAACCAGGTTTAATCGACTGTCTCAGTGTGGTACCACATTACTACGTGATCCAATCCAGAAATAACCCAGGATCTAGCCATGAAGTATGAGAAATATGTGAAAGTATGAGCCTGATGAGAGCAAATCCCAGACCTAACCCAGACGTAACATGCGTTATGCTTAAAAATATTGATCGAAACCAGGTTTAATCAACTGTTTCAGTGTGGTACCACATAACTACGCGATCCAAACCAGAAAAAGCCCAGGATCTAGCCATCGAGTATGAGAAGTATGCGAAAGTATGAGCCTGATGAGGGCAAAACCTAGACCTAACCCAGACCTAACATGCGTTATCCTCTAAAATATTTATCAAGGCCAGGTTTAATTGACTGTTTCAGTGTGGAATGACATTACTACGTGATGCAAACGAGTGGAAGCCCAGGATCTGGCCAACAAGAATGAGAAATATGCGAAAGTATGAGCCTGATGAGAGCAAATCCCAGACCTAACCTAGACGTAACAAGCGTTATCCTCAAAAAGATTGGTCGAAACCAGGTTTAATCGACTGTATCAGTGCGGTATCACATTACTACCTGATCCAAACCAGAAAAAGCCCAGAATCTGGCCATCAAGTATGAGAAATATGCGAATGTGTCAGCCTGATGAGAGCAAATCCCAGAACTAACCTACACCTAACATGCGTTATTCTCTAAAATATTGATCGAAGTCAGGTTTAATGGCCTGTTTCAGTGTGGTACCACATTACTACGTGATCCAATCCAGAAATAGCCCAGGATCTAGCCATGAAGTATTAGAAATATGCGGAAGTATGAGCCTGATGAGGGCAAATCCTAGACCTTACCCAGACCCAACATGCGTTATCCTCTAAAATATTGATCGAAACCAGGTTTAATTGACTGTTTTAGTGTGGTACCACATTACTACGTGATCCACACCAGAAAAAAACCCAGGATCTGTTCAACAAGTATGTGAAGTATGCGAAAGTATGAGTCTGATGAAGGCAAATCCCTTGCCTAACCTAGACATAACATGCGTTATCCTCAATAATATTGATTGAAACCAGGTTTAGTGGACTGTTTCAGTGTGGTACCACATTACTACGTGATCCAAGCCAGAAAAAACCCAGAATCTGTTCAACAAGTATGTGTAAATCGCGAAGGTATGAGCCTGATGAGGGCAAATCCCAGACCTATCTCAGAACTAACATGCGTTATCCTTTAAAATATTGATCGAAACCAGGTTTAATCGACTGTTTCGGTGTGGTACCACATTACTACGTGATCCAATCCAGAAATAACCCAGGATCTAGCCATGAAGTATGAGAAATATGTGAAAGTATGAGCCTGATGAGAGCAAATCCCAGACCTAACCCAGACGTAACATGCGTTATGCTTAAAAATATTGATCGAAACCAGGTTTAATCAACTGTTTCAGTGTGGTACCACATAACTACGCGATCCAAACCAGAAAAAGCCCAGGATCTAGCCATCGAGTATGAGAAGTATGCGAAAGTATGAGCCTGATGAGGGCAAAACCTAGACCTAACCCAGACCTAACATGCGTTATCCTCTAAAATATTTATCAAGGCCAGGTTTAATTGACTGTTTCAGTGTGGAATGACATTACTACGTGATGCAAACGAGTGGAAGCCCAGGATCTGGCCAACAAGAATGAGAAATATGCGAAAGTATGAGCCTGATGAGAGCAAATCCCAGACCTAACCTAGACGTAACAAGCGTTATCCTCAAAAAGATTGATCGAAACCAGGTTTAATCGACTGTATCAGTGCGGTATCACATTACTACCTGATCCAAACCAGAAAAAGCCCAGAATCTGGCCATCAAGTATGAGAAATATGCGAATGTGTCAGCCTGATGAGAACAAATCCCAGAACTAACCTACACCTAACATGCGTTATTCTCTAAAATATTGATCGAAGTCAGGTTTAATGGCCTGTTTCAGTGTGGTACAACATTACTACGTGATCCAATCCAGAAATAGCCCAGGATCTAGCCATGAAGTATTAGAAATATGCGGAAGTATGAGCCTGATGAGGGCAAATCCTAGACCTTACCCAGACCCAACATGCGTTATCCTCTAAAATATTGATCGAAACCAGGTTTAATTGACTGTTTTAGTGTGGTACCACATTACTACGTGATCCACACCAGAAAAAAACCCAGGATCTGTTCAACAAGTATGTGAAGTATGCGAAAGTATGAGTCTGATGAGGGCAAATCCCTTGCCTAACCTAGACATAACATGCGTTATCCTCAAAAATATTGATTGAAACCAGGTTTAGTGGACTGTTTCAGTGTGGTACCACATTACTACGTGATCCAAGCCAGAAAAAACCCAGAATCTGTTCAACAAGTATGTGTAAATCGCGAAGGTATGAGCCTGATGAGGGCAAATCCCAGACCTATCTCAGAACTAACATGCGTTATCCTTTAAAATATTGATCGAAACCAGGTTTAATCGACTGTTTCAGTGTGGTACCACATTACTACGTGATCCAATCCAGAAATAACCCAGGATCTAGCCATGAAGTATGAGAAATATGTGAAAGTATGAGCCTGATGAGAGCAAATCCCAGACCTAACCCAGACGTAACATGCGTTATGCTTAAAAATATTGATCGAAACCAGGTTTAATCAACTGTTTCAGTGTGGTACCACATAACTACGCGATCCAAACCAGAAAAAGCCCAGGATCTAGCCATCGAGTATGAGAAGTATGCGAAAGTATGAGCCTGATGAGAGCAAATCCCAGACCTAACCTAGACGTAACATGCGTTATGCTGAAAAATATTGATCGAAACCAGGTTTAGTGGACTGTTTCAGTGTGGTACCACATTACTACGTGATCCAAACCAGAAAAAACCCAGAATCTGTTCAACAAGTATGTGTAAATCGCGAAAGTAAGAGCCTGATGAGGGCAAATCCTAGACCTTACCGAGACCTAACATGCGTTATCCTCTAAAAAATTCATCGAAACCAGGTTTAGTGGACTGCTTCAGTGTGGTACCACATTACTACGCGATCCAAACCAGAAAAAACCCAGAATCTGTTCAACAAGTATGTGAAAAACGCGAAAGCATGAGCCTGATGAGGGCAAATCCCAGACCTATCCAAGACATATCTTGCGTTATCCTCTGAAATGTTGATCGAAACCAGGTTTAATTGACTGCTTTAGTATGGTACCACATTACTACGTGATCCAAAGCAGAAGAATCCCTCGATCAGGTCAACATGTATGTTAAAACTGCGAAAGTATGACCCTGATGAGGGCAAATCCCAGGCCTGACCTAGACCTAACATGCGTTATCCTCTAAAATATTGATCGAAACCAGGTATAATTGACTGTTTCAGTGTGGTACCACATGACTACGTGATCCAAACCAGAAAAAACCCAGGATTTGTTCACCAAGTATGTAAAGTATGCGAAAGTATGAGTCTGATGAGGGCAAATCCCAGGCCTAACCTAGACATAACATGCGTTATCCTCTAAAATATTGATCGAAACCAGGTTTAATTGAATGTTTCAGTGTGGTACCACATTACTACCTGATCCAAACCAGAAAAAGCCCAGAATCTGGCCATCAAGTATGAGAAATATGCGAATGTGTCAGCCTGATGAGAGCAAATCCCAGAACTAACCTACACCTAACATGCGTTATTCTCTAAAATATTGATCGAAGTCAGGTTTAATGGCCTGTTTCAGTGTGGTACCACATTACTACGTGATCCAATCCAGAAATAGCCCAGGATCTAGCCATGAAGTATTAGAAATATGCGGAAGTATGAGCCTGATGAGGGCAAATCCTAGACCTTACCCAGACCCAACATGCGTTATCCTCTAAAATATTGATCGAAACCAGGTTTAATTGACTGTTTTAGTGTGGTACCACATTACTACGTGATCCACACCAGAAAAAAACCCAGGATCTGTTCAACAAGTATGTGAAGTATGCGAAAGTATGAGTCTGATGAGGGCAAATCCCTTGCCTAACCTAGACATAACATGCGTTATCCTCAAAAATATTGATTGAAACCAGGTTTAGTGGACTGTTTCAGTGTGGTGCCACATTACTACGTGATCCAAGCCAGAAAAAACCCAGAATCTGTTCAACAAGTATGTGTAAATCGCGAAGGTATGAGCCTGATGAGGGCAAATCCCAAACCTATCTCAGAACTAACATGCGTTATCCTTTAAAATATTGATCGAAACCAGGTTTAATCGACTGTTTCAGTGTGGTACCACATTACTACGTGATCCAATCCAGAAATAACCCAGGATCTAGCCATGAAGTATGAGAAATATGTGAAAGTATGAGCCTGATGAGAGCAAATCCCAGACCTAACCCAGACGTAACATGCGTTATGCTTAAAAATATTGATCGAAACCAGGTTTAATCAACTATTTCAGTGTGGTACCACATAACTACGCGATCCAAACCAGAAAAAGCCCAGGATCTAGCCATCGAGTATGAGAAGTATGCGAAAGTATGAGCCTGATGAGGGCAAAACCTAGACCTAACCCAGACCTAACATGCGTTATCCTCTAAAATATTTATCAAGGCCAGGTTTAATTGACTGTTTCAGTGTGGAATGACATTACTACGTGATGCAAACGAGTGGAAGCCCAGGATCTGGCCAACAAGAATGAGAAATATGCGAAAGTATGAGCCTGATGAGAGCAAATCCCAGACCTAACCTAGACGTAACAAGCGTTATCCTCAAACAGACTGATCGAAACCAGGTTTAATCGACTGTATCAGTGCGGTATCACATTACTACCTGATCCAAACCAGAAAAAGCCCAGAATCTGGCCATCAAGTATGAGAAATATGCGAATGTGTCAGCCTGATGAGAGCAAATCCCAGAACTAACCTACACCTAACATGCGTTATTCTCTAAAATATTGATCGAAGCCAGGTTTAATGGCCTGTTTCAGTGTGGTACCACATTACTACGTGACCCAATCCAGAAATAGCCCAGGATCTAGCCATGAAGTATTAGAAATATGCGGTAGTATGAGCCTGATGAGGGCAAATCCTAGACCTTACCCAGACCCAACATGCGTTATCCTCTAAAATATTGATCGAAACCAGGTTTAATTGACTGTTTTAGTGTGGTACCACATTACTACGTGATCCACACCAGAAAAAAACCCAGGATCTGTTCAACAAGTATGTGAAGTATGCGAAAGTATGAGCCTGATGACAGCAAATCCCAGACCTAACCTAGACGTAACATGCGTTATGCTGAAAAATATTGATCGAAACCAGGTTTAGTGGACTGTTTCAGTGTGGTACCACATTACTACGTGATCCAAACCAGAAAAAACCCAGAATCTGTTCAACAAGTATGTGTAAATCGCGAAAGTATGAGCCTGATGAGGGCAAATCCTAGACCTTACCGAGACCTAACATGCGTTATCCTCTAAAAAATTCATCGAAACCAGGTTTAGTGGACTGCTTCAGTGTGGTACCACATTACTACGCGATCCAAACCAGAAAAAACCCAGAATCTGTTCAACAAGTATGTGAAAAACGCGAAAGCATGAGCCTGATGAGGGCAAATCCCAGACCTATCCAAGACATATCTTGCGTTATCCTCTGAAATGTTGATCGAAACCAGGTTTAATTGACTGCTTTAGTATGGTACCACATTACTACGTGATCCAAAGCAGAAGAATCCCTCGATCAGGTCAACATGTATGTTAAAACTGCGAAAGTATGACCCTGATGAGGGCAAATCCCAGGCCTAACCTAGACCTAACATGCGTTATCCTCTAAAATATTGATCGAAACCAGGTATAATTGACTGTTTCAGTGTGGTACCACATGACTACGTGATCCAAACCAGAAAAAACCCAGGATTTGTTCACCAAGTATGTAAAGTATGCGAAAGTATGAGTCTGATGAGGGCAAATCCCAGGCCTAACCTAGACATAACATGCGTTATCCTCTAAAATATTGATCGAAACCAGGTTTAATTGAATGTTTCAGTGTGGTACCACATTACTACCTGATCCAAACCAGAAAAAGCCCAGAATCTGGCCATCAAGTATGAGAAATATGCGAATGTGTCAGCCTGATGAGAGCAAATCCCAGAACTAACCTACACCTAACATGCGTTATTCTCTAAAATATTCATCGAAGTCAGGTTTAATGGCCTGTTTCAGTGTGGTACCACATTACTACGTGATCCAATCCAGAAATAGCCCAGGATCTAGCCATGAAGTATCAGAAATATGCGGAAGTATGAGCCTGATGAGGGCAAATCCTAGACCTTACCCAGACCCAACATGCGTTATCCTCTAAAATATTGATCGAAACCAGGTTTAATTGACTGTTTTAGTGTGGTACCACATTACTACGTGATCCACACCAGAAAAAAACCCAGGATCTGTTCAACAAGTATGTGAAGTATGCGAAAGTATGAGTCTGATGAGGGCAAATCCCTTGCCTAACCTAGACATAACATGCGTTATCCTCAAAAATATTGATTGAAACCAGGTTTAGTGGACTGTTTCAGTGTGGTGCCACATTACTACGTGATCCAAGCCAGAAAAAACCCAGAATCTGTTCAACAAGTATGTGTAAATCGCGAAGGTATGAGCCTGATGAGGGCAAATCCCAGACCTATCTCAGAACTAACATGCGTTATCCTTTAAAATATTGATCGAAACCAGGTTTAATCGACTGTTTCAGTGTGGTACCACATTACTACGTGATCCAATCCAGAAATAACCCAGGATCTAGCCATGAAGTATGAGAAATATGTGAAAGTATGAGCCTGATGAGAGCAAATCCCAGACCTAACCCAGACGTAACATGCGTTATGCTTAAAAATATTGATCGAAACCAGGTTTAATCAACTATTTCAGTGTGGTACCACATAACTACGCGATCCAAACCAGAAAAAGCCCAGGATCTAGCCATCGAGTATGAGAAGTATGCGAAAGTATGAGCCTGATGAGGGCAAAACCTAGACCTAACCCAGACCTAACATGCGTTATCCTCTAAAATATTTATCAAGGCCAGGTTTAATTGACTGTTTCAGTGTGGAATGACATTACTACGTGATGCAAACGAGTGGAAGCCCAGGATCTGGCCAACAAGAATGAGAAATATGCGAAAGTATGAGCCTGATGAGAGCAAATCCCAGACCTAACCTAGACGTAACAAGCGTTATCCTCAAAAAGATTGATCGAAACCAGGTTTAATCGAGTGTATCAGTGCGGTATCACATTACTACCTGATCCAAACCAGAAAAAGCCCAGAATCTGGCCATCAAGTATGAGAAATATGCGAATGTGTCAGCCTGATGAGAGCAAATCCCAGAACTAACCTACACCTAACATGCGTTATTCTCTAAAATATTGATCGAAGCCAGGTTTAATGGCCTGTTTCAGTGTGGTACCACATTACTACGTGATCCAATCCAGAAATAGCCCAGGATCTAGCCATGAAGTATTAGAAATATGCGGAAGTATGAGCCTGATGAGGGCAAATCCTAGACCTTACCCAGACCCAACATGCGTTATCCTCTAAAATATTGATCGAAACCAGGTTTAATTGACTGTTTTAGTGTGGTACCACATTACTACGTGATCCACACCAGAAAAAAACCCAGGATCTGTTCAACAAGTATGTGAAGTATGCGAAAGTATGAGCCTGATGACAGCAAATCCCAGACCTAACCTAGACGTAACATGCGTTATGCTGAAAAATATTGATCGAAACCAGGTTTAGTGGACTGTTTCAGTGTGGTACCACATTACTACGTGATCCAAACCAGAAAAAACCCAGAATCTGTTCAACAAGTATGTGTAAATCGCGAAAGTATGAGCCTGATGAGGGCAAATCCTAGACCTTACCGAGACCTAACATGCGTTATCCTCTAAAAAATTCATCGAAACCAGGTTTAGTGGACTGCTTCAGTGTGGTACCACATTACTACGCGATCCAAACCAGAAAAAACCCAGAATCTGTTCAACAAGTATGTGAAAAACGCGAAAGCATGAGCCTGATGAGGGCAAATCCCAGACCTATCCAAGACATATCTTGCGTTATCCTCTGAAATGTTGATCGAAACCAGGTTTAATTGACTGCTTTAGTATGGTACCACATTACTACGTGATCCAAAGCAGAAGAATCCCTCGATCAGGTCAACATGTATGTTAAAACTGCGAAAGTATGACCCTGATGAGGGCAAATCCCAGGCCTAACCTAGACCTAACATGCGTTATCCTCTAAAATATTGATCGAAACCAGGTATAATTGACTGTTTCAGTGTGGTACCACATGACTACGTGATCCAAACCAGAAAAAACCCAGGATTTGTTCACCAAGTATGTAAAGTATGCGAAAGTATGAGTCTGATGAGGGCAAATCCCAGGCCTAACCTAGACATAACATGCGTTATCCTCTAAAATATTGATCGAAACCAGGTTTAATTGAATGTTTCAGTGTGGTACCACATTACTACGTGATCCAAACCAGAAAAAACCCAGGATCCGTTCAACGAGTATGTGAAGTGTGCGAAAGTATGAGTCTGATGGGGGCAAATCTCAGAACTATCCCAGACCTAAATTGCTTTATCCTCTAAAATATTGATCGAAACCAGGTTTAATTGAATGTTTTGGTGTAGTACCACTTTACTACGTGATCCAATCCAGAAAAAGCTCAGCATGTAGCCATGAAGTATGAGAAATATGCGAAAGTATGAGCCAGATGAGGGCAAATCCCAGACCTATCCCAGAACTAACATGCGTTATCCTCTAAAATATTGATCGAAACCAGGTTTAATCGACTGTTTCAGTGTGGTACCACATTACTACGTGATCCAATCCAGAAATAACCCAGGATCTAGCCATGAAGTATGAGGAATATGCGAAAGTATGAGCCTGATGAGGGCAAATCCTAGACCTATCCCAGACCTAACATGTGTTATCCTCTAAAATATTTATCAAGACCAGGTTTAATGGACTGTTTCAGTGTGGTACCACATTACTACGTGATCCAATCCAGAAAAAGCTCAGGATGTAGCCATGAAGTATGAGAAATATGCGAAAGTATGAGCCAGATGAGGGCAAATCCCAGACCTATCTCAGAACTAACATGCGTTATCCTTTAAAATATTGATCGAAACCAGGTTTAATCGACTGTTTCAGTGTGGTACCACATTACCACGTGATCCAATCCAGAAATAACCCAGGATCTGGCCAACAAGAATGAGAACTATGTGAAAGTATGAGCCTGATGAGAGCAAATCCCAGACCTAACCTAGACGTAACATGCGTTATGCTGAAAAATATTGATCGAAACCAGGTTTAATCAACTGTTTCAGTGTGGTACCACATAACTACGCGATCCAAACCAGAAAAAGCCCAGGATCTAGCCATCGAGTATGAGAAGTATGCGAAAGTATGAGCCTGATGAGGGCAAATCCTAGACCTTACCCAGACCTAACATGCGTTATCCTCTAAAATATTGATCGAAACCAGGTATAATTGACTGTTTCAGTGTGGTACCACATGACTACGTGATCCAAACCAGAAAAAACCAAGGATCTGTTCAACAAGTATGTGAAGAATGCGAAAGTATGAGTCTGATGAGTGAAAATCCCATGCCTAACCTAGACTTAACATGCGTTATCCTCAAAAATATTGATCGAAACCAGGTTTAATGGACTGTTTCAGTGTGGTTCCACAATACTACGTGATCCAATCCAGAAATAGCCCAGGATCTAGCCATGAAGTATGAGAAATATGCGAAAGTATGAGCCTGATGAGGGCAAATCCTAGACCTATCCCAGACCTAACATGTGTTATCCTCTAAAATATTTATCAAGACCAGGTTTAATGGACTGTTTCAGTGTGGTACCACATTACTACGTGATCCAATCCAGAAAAAGCTCAGGATGTAGCCATGAAGTATGAGAAATATGCGAAAGTATGAGCCAGATGAGGGCAAATCCCAGACCTATCTCAGAACTAACATGCGTTATCCTTTAAAATATTGATCGAAACCAGGTTTAATCGACTGTTTCAGTGTGGTACCACATTACCACGTGATCCAATCCAGAAATAACCCAGGATCTGGCCAACAAGAATGAGAACTATGTGAAAGTATGAGCCTGATGAGAGCAAATCCCAGACCTAACCTAGACGTAACATGCGTTATGCTGAAAAATATTGATCGAAACCAGGTTTAATCAACTGTTTCAGTGTGGTACCACATAACTACGCGATCCAAACCAGAAAAAGCCCAGGATCTAGCCATCGAGTATGAGAAGTATGCGAAAGTATGAGCCTGATGAGGGCAAATCCTAGACCTTACCCAGACCTAACATGCGTTATCCTCTAAAATATTGATCGAAACCAGGTATAATTGACTGTTTCAGTGTGGTACCACATGACTACGTGATCCAAACCAGAAAAAACCAAGGATCTGTTCAACAAGTATGTGAAGAATGCGAAAGTATGAGTCTGATGAGTGAAAATCCCATGCCTAACCTAGACTTAACATGCGTTATCCTCAAAAATATTGATCGAAACCAGGTTTAATGGACTGTTTCAGTGTGGTTCCACAATACTACGTGATCCAATCCAGAAATAGCCCAGGATCTAGCCATGAAGTATGAGAAATATGCGAAAGTATGAGCCTGATGAGGGCAAATCCTAGACCTTACCCAGACCTAACATGCGTTATCCTCTAAAATAGTGATCAGAGCCAGGTTAAATGGACTGTTTCAGTGTGGTACCACATTACTACGTGATCCAATCCAGAAATAGCCCAGGATCTAGCCATGAAGTATTAGAAATATGCGGAAGTATGAGCCTGATGAGGGCAAATCCTAGACCTTACCCAGACCCAACATGCGTTATCCTCTAAAATATTGATCGAAACCAGGTTTAATTGACTGTTTTAGTGTGGTACCACATTACTACGTGATCCACACCAGAAAAAAACCCAGGATCTGTTCAACAAGTATGTGAAGTATGCGAAAGTATGAGTCTGATGAGGGCAAATCCCTTGCCTAACCTAGACATAACATGCGTTATCCTCAAAAATATTGATTGAAACCAGGTTTAGTGGACTGTTTCAGTGTGGTACCACATTACTACGTGATCCAAGCCAGAAAAAACCCAGAATCTGTTCAACAAGTATGTGTAAATCGCGAAGGTATGAGCCTGATGAGGGCAAATCCCAGACCTATCTCAGAACTAACATGCGTTATCCTTTAAAATATTGATCGAAACCAGGTTTAATCGACTGTTTCAGTGTGGTACCACATTACTACGTGATCCAATCCAGAAATAACCCAGGATCTAGCCATGAAGTATGAGAAATATGTGAAAGTATGAGCCTGATGAGAGCAAATCCCAGACCTAACCCAGACGTAACATGCGTTATGCTTAAAAATATTGATCGAAACCAGGTTTAATCAACTGTTTCAGTGTGGTACCACATAACTACGCGATCCAAACCAGAAAAAGCCCAGGATCTAGCCATCGAGTATGAGAAGTATGCGAAAGTATGAGCCTGATGAGGGCAAAACCTAGACCTAACCCAGACCTAACATGCGTTATCCTCTAAAATATTTATCAAGGCCAGGTTTAATTGACTGTTTCAGTGTGGAATGACATTACTACGTGATGCAAACGAGTGGAAGCCCAGGATCTGGCCAACAAGAATGAGAAATATGCGAAAGTATGAGCCTGATGAGAGCAAATCCCAGACCTAACCTAGACGTAACAAGCGTTATCCTCAAAAAGATTGATCGAAACCAGGTTTAATCGACTGTATCAGTGCGGTATCACATTACTACCTGATCCAAACCAGAAAAAGCCCAGAATCTGGCCATCAAGTATGAGAAATATGCGAATGTGTCAGCCTGATGAGAGCAAATCCCAGAACTAACCTACACCTAACATGCGTTATTCTCTAAAATATTGATCGAAGCCAGGTTTAATGGCCTGTTTCAGTGTGGTACCACATTACTACGTGATCCAATCCAGAAATAGCCCAGGATCTAGCCATGAAGTATTAGAAATATGCGGAAGTATGAGCCTGATGAGGGCAAATCCTAGACCTTACCCAGACCCAACATGCGTTATCCTCTAAAATATTGATCGAAACCAGGTTTAATTGACTGTTTTAGTGTGGTACCACATTACTACGTGATCCACACCAGAAAAAAACCCAGGATCTGTTCAACAAGTATGTGAAGTATGCGAAAGTATGAGCCTGATGAGAGCAAATCCCAGACCTAACCTAGACGTAACATGCGTTATGCTGAAAAATATTGATCGAAACCAGGTTTAGTGGACTGTTTCAGTGTGGTACCACATTACTACGTGATCCAAACCAGAAAAAACCCAGAATCTGTTCAACAAGTATGTGTAAATCGCGAAAGTAAGAGCCTGATGAGGGCAAATCCTAGACCTTACCGAGACCTAACATGCGTTATCCTCTAAAAAATTCATCGAAACCAGGTTTAGTGGACTGCTTCAGTGTGGTACCACATTACTACGCGATCCAAACCAGAAAAAACCCAGAATCTGTTCAACAAGTATGTGAAAAACGCGAAAGCATGAGCCTGATGAGGGCAAATCCCAGACCTATCCAAGACATATCTTGCGTTATCCTCTGAAATGTTGATCGAAACCAGGTTTAATTGACTGCTTTAGTATGGTACCACATTACTACGTGATCCAAAGCAGAAGAATCCCTCGATCAGGTCAACATGTATGTTAAAACTGCGAAAGTATGACCCTGATTAGGGCAAATCCCAGGCCTGACCTAGACCTAACATGCGTTATCCTCTAAAATATTGATCGAAACCAGGTATAATTGACTGTTTCAGTGTGGTACCACATGACTACGTGATCCAAACCAGAAAAAACCCAGGATTTGTTCACCAAGTATGTAAAGTATGCGAAAGTATGAGTCTGATGAGGGCAAATCCCAGGCCTAACCTAGACATAACATGCGTTATCCTCTAAAATATTGATCGAAACCTGGTTTAATTGAATGTTTCAGTGTGGTACCACATTACTACCTGATCCAAACCAGAAAAAGCCCAGAATCTGGCCATCAAGTATGAGAAATATGCGAATGTGTCAGCCTGATGAGAGCAAATCCCAGAACTAACCTACACCTAACATGCGTTATTCTCTAAAATATTGATCGAAGTCAGGTTTAATGGCCTGTTTCAGTGTGGTACCACATTACTACGTGATCCAATCCAGAAATAGCCCAGGATCTAGCCATGAAGTATTAGAAATATGCGGAAGTATGAGCCTGATGAGGGCAAATCCTAGACCTTACCCAGACCCAACATGCGTTATCCTCTAAAATATTGATCGAAACCAGGTTTAATTGACTGTTTTAGTGTGGTACCACATTACTACGTGATCCACACCAGAAAAAAACCCAGGATCTGTTCAACAAGTATGTGAAGTATGCGAAAGTATGAGTCTGATGAGGGCAAATCCCTTGCCTAACCTAGACATAACATGCGTTATCCTCAAAAATATTGATTGAAACCAGGTTTAGTGGACTGTTTCAGTGTGGTGCCACATTACTACGTGATCCAAGCCAGAAAAAACCCAGAATCTGTTCAACAAGTATGTGTAAATCGCGAAGGTATGAGCCTGATGAGGGCAAATCCCAGACCTATCTCAGAACTAACATGCGTTATCCATTAAAATATTGATCGAAACCAGGTTTAATCGACTGTTTCAGTGTGGTACCACATTACTACGTGATCCAATCCAGAAATAACCCAGGATCTTGCCATGAAGTATGAGAAATATGTGAAGGTATGAGCCTGATGAGAGCAAATCCCAGACCTAACCCAGACGTAACATGCGTTATGCTTAAAAATATTGATCGAAACCAGGTTTAATCAACTGTTTCAGTGTGGTACCACATAACTACGCGATCCAAACCAGAAAAAGCCCAGGATCTAGCCATCGAGTATGAGAAGTATGCGAAAGTATGAGCCTGATGAGGGCAAAACCTAGACCTAACCCAGACCTAACATGCGTTATCCTCTAAAATATTTATCAAGGCCAGGTTTAATTGACTGTTTCAGTGTGGAATGACATTACTACGTGATGCAAACGAGTGGAAGCCCAGGATCTGGCCAACAAGAATGAGAAATATGCGAAAGTATGAGCCTGATGAGAGCAAATCCCAGACCTAACCTAGACGTAACAAGCGTTATCCTCAAAAAGATTGATCGAAACCAGGTTTAATCGACTGTATCAGTGCGGTATCACATTACTACCTGATCCAAACCAGAAAAAGCCCAGAATCTGGCCATCAAGTATGAGAAATATGCGAATGTGTCAGCCTGATGAGAGCAAATCCCAGAACTATCCTACACCTAACATGCGTTATTCTCTAAAATATTGATCGAAGCCAGGTTTAATGGCCTGTTTCAGTGTGGTACCACATTACTACGTGATCCAATTCAGAAATAGCCCAGGATCTAGCCATGAAGTATTAGAAATATGCGGAAGTATGAGCCTGATGAGGGCAAATCCTAGACCTTACCCAGACCCAACATGCGTTATCCTCTAAAATATTGATCGAAACCAGGTTTAATTGACTGTTTTAGTGTGGTACCACATTACTACGTGATCCACACCAGAAAAAAACCCAGGATCTGTTCAACAAGTATGTGAAGTATGCGAAAGTATGAGCCTGATGACAGCAAATCCCAGACCTAACCTAGACGTAACATGCGTTATGCTGAAAAATATTGATCGAAACCAGGTTTAGTGGACTGTTTCAGTGTGGTACCACATTACTACGTGATCCAAACCAGAAAAAACCCAGAATCTGTTCAACAAGTATGTGTAAATCGCGAAAGTATGAGCCTGATGAGGGCAAATCCTAGACCTTACCGAGACCTAACATGCGTTATCCTCTAAAAAATTCATCGAAACCAGGTTTAGTGGACTGCTTCAGTGTGGTACCACATTACTACGCGATCCAAACCAGAAAAAACCCAGAATCTGTTCAACAAGTATGTGAAAAACGCGAAAGCATGAGCCTGATGAGGGCAAATCCCAGACCTATCCAAGACATATCTTGCGTTATCCTCTGAAATGTTGATCGAAACCAGGTTTAATTGACTGCTTTAGTATGGTACCACATTACTACGTGATCCAAAGCAGAAGAATCCCTCGATCAGGTCAACATGTATGTTAAAACTGCGAAAGTATGACCCTGATGAGGGCAAATCCCAGGCCTAACCTAGACCTAACATGCGTTATCCTCTAAAATATTGATCGAAACCAGGTATAATTGACTGTCTCAGTGTGGTACCACATGACTACGTGATCCAAACCAGAAAAAACCCCGGATTTGTTCACCAAGTATGTAAAGTATGCGAAAGTATGAGTCTGATGAGGGCAAATCCCAGGCCTAACCTAGACATAACATGCGTTATCCTCTAAAATATTGATCGAAACCAGGTTTAATTGAATGTTTCAGTGTGGTACCACATTACTACGTGATCCAAACCAGAAAAAACCCAGGATCCGTTCAACGAGTATGTGAAGTGTGCGAAAGTATGAGTCTGATGGGGGCAAATCTCAGAACTATCCCAGACCTAAATTGCTTTATCCTCTAAAATATTGATCGAAACCAGGTTTAATTGAATGTTTTGGTGTAGTACCACTTTACTACGTGATCCAATCCAGAAAAAGCTCAGCATGTAGCCATGAAGTATGAGAAATATGCGAAAGTATGAGCCAGATGAGGGCAAATCCCAGACCTATCCCAGAACTAACATGCGTTATCCTCTAAAATATTGATCGAAACCAGGTTTAATCGACTGTTTCAGTGTGGTACCACATTACTACGTGATCCAATCCAGAAATAACCCAGGATCTGGCCATGAAGTATGAGGAATATGCGAAAGTATGAGCCTGATGAGGGCAAATCCTAGACCTATCCCAGACCTAACATGTGTTATCCTCTAAAATATTTATCAAGACCAGGTTTAATGGACTGTTTCAGTGTGGTACCACATTACTACGTGATCCAATCCAGAAAAAGCTCAGGATGTAGCCATGAAGTATGAGAAATATGCGAAAGTATGAGCCAGATGAGGGCAAATCCCAGACCTATCTCAGAACTAACATGCGTTATCCTTTAAAATATTGATCGAAACCAGGTTTAATCGACTGTTTCAGTGTGGTACCACATTACCACGTGATCCAATCCAAAAATAACCCAGGATCTGGCCAACAAGAATGAGAACTATGTGAAAGTATGAGCCTGATGAGAGCAAATCCCAGACCTAACCTAGACGTAACATGCGTTATGCTGAAAAATATTGATCGAAACCAGGTTTAATCAACTGTTTCAGTGTGGTACCACATAACTACGCGATCCAAACCAGAAAAAGCCCAGGATCTAGCCATCGAGTATGAGAAGTATGCGAAAGTATGAGCCTGATGAGGGCAAATCCTAGACCTTACCCAGACCTAACATGCGTTATCCTCTAAAATATTGATCGAAACCAGGTATAATTGACTGTTTCAGTGTGGTACCACATGACTACGTGATCCAAACCAGAAAAAACCAAGGATCTGTTCAACAAGTATGTGAAGAATGCGAAAGTATGAGTCTGATGAGTGAAAATCCCATGCCTAACCTAGACTTAACATGCGTTATCCTCAAAAATATTGATCGAAACCAGGTTTAATGGACTGTTTCAGTGTGGTTCCACAATACTACGTGATCCAATCCAGAAATAGCCCAGGATCTAGCCATGAAGTATGAGAAATATGCGAAAGTATGAGCCTGATGAGGGCAAATCCTAGACCTTACCCAGACCTAACATGCGTTATCCTCTAAAATAGTGATCAGAGCCAGGTTAAATGGACTGTTTCAGTGTGGTACCACATTACTACGTGATCCAATCCAGAAATAGCCCAGGATCTAGCCATGAAGTATGAGAAATATGCGAAAGTATGAGCCTGATGAGGGCAAATCCTAGACCTTACCCAGACCTAATATGCGTTATCCTCTAAAATATTTATCAAGACCAGGTTCAATTGAATGCTTCAGTGTGGTACCACATTACTACGTGATCCAAACCAGAAAAAACCCAGGATCCGTTCAACAAGTATGTGAAGAATGCGAAAGTATGAGTCTGATGAGGGCAAATCACAGACCTATCCCAGACCTATCTTGCGTTATCCTCTAAAATATTGATCGAAACCAGGTTTAAGTGACTGTTTTAGTGTTGTACCACTTTACTACGTGATCCAAAGCTGAAAAAACCCTCGATCAGGTCAACATGCATGTTAAAACTGCGAAAGTATGACCCTGATGAGAGCAAATCCCAGACCTAACCAAGACCTAACATGCGTTATTCTCTAAAATAGTGATCAGAGCCAGGTTTAATGGACTGTTTCAGTGTGGTACCACATTACAACGTGATCCAAACCAGAAAGGGCCCAGAATCTGGCCATCAAGTATGAGAAATATGCGAAAGTACGAGCCTGATGAGAGCAAATCCCAGACCTAACCAGGACCTAACATGCGTTATTCTCTAAAATATTGAACGAAAAGGGGATCAATGGACTGTTTCAGTTTGGTGCCACATTACTACGTGATCCAAACCAGAAAAAAGGCAGGGATCTGTTCAACAAGTATGTGAAAAACGGGAAAGTATGAGCCTGATGAGGGCAAATCCCCAGACCTATCCCAGACATGACTTGCGCTATCCTCTAAAATATTGATCGAAACCAGGTTAATTGGACTGTTTCAGTGTGGTACCACATTACTCCGTGATCCAATCCAGAAATAGCCCAGTATCTAGCCATGAAGTATGAGGAATATGCGAAAGTATGAGCCTGATGAGGGCAAATCCTAGACCTATCCCAGACCTAACATGCGTTATCCTCTGAAATATTTATCAAGACCAGGTTTAATTGAATGTTTCAGTGTGGTACCACATTACTACGTGATCCAAACCAGAAAAAACCCAGGATCCGTTCAACGAGTATGTGAAGTGTGCGAAAGTATGAGTCTGATGGGGGCAAATCTCAGACCTATCCCAGACCTAAATTGCTTTATCCTCTAAAATATTGATCGAAACCAGGTTTAATTGACTGTTTTGGTGTAGTACCACTTTACTACGTGATCCAATCCAGAAAAAGCTCAGCATGTAGCCATGAAGTATGAGAAATATGCGAAAGTATGAGCCAGATGAGGGCAAATCCCAGACCTATCCCAGAACTAACATGCGTTATCCTCTAAAATATTGATCGAAACCAGGTTTAACCGACTGTTTCAGTGTGGTACCACATTACTACGTGATCCAATCCAGAAATAACCCAGGATCTAGCCACGAAGTATGAGAAATATGCGAAAGTATGAGCCTGATGAGGGCAAATCCTAGACCTTACCCAGACCTAACATGCGTTATCCTCTAAAATACTTATCAAGACCAGGTTTAATTGAATGTTTCAGTGTGGTACCACATTACTACGTGATCCAAACCAGAAAAAACCCAGGATCCGTTCAACAAGTATGTGAAGAATGCGAAAGTATGAGTCTGATGAGTAAAAATCCCAGGACTAACCTAGACCTAACATGCGTTATCCTCAAAAATATTGATCGTAACCAGGTTTAATGGACTGTTTCAGTGTGGTACCAAATTACTACGTGATCCATACCAGAAAAAACCCAGGATCTGGCCAACAAGAATGAGAACTATGTGAAAGTATGAGCCTGATGAGAGCATATCCCAGACCTAACCTAGACGTAACATGCGTTATGCTGAAAAATATTGATCGAAACCAGGTTTAATCAACTGTTTCGGTGTGGTACCACATAACTACGCGATCCAAACCAGAAAAAGCCCAGGATCTAGCCATCGAGTATGAGAAGTATGCGAAAGTATGAGCCTGATGAGGGCAAATCCTAGACCTAACCCAGACGTAACAAGCGTTATCCTCAAAAAGATTGATCGAAACCAGGTTTAATCGACTGTTTCAGTGCGGTATCACATTACTACCTGATCCAAACCAGAAAAAGCCCAGAATCTGGCCATCAAGTATGAGAAATATGCGAATGTATCAGCCTGATGAGAGCAAATCCCAGAACTCACCTACACCTAACATGCGTTATTCTCTAAAATATTGATCGAAGCCAGGTTTAATGGCCTGTTTCAGTGTGGTACCACATTACTACGTGATCCAATCCAGAAATAGCCCAGGATCTAGCCATGAAGTATTAGAAATATGCGGAAGTATGAGCCTGATGAGGGCAAATCCTAGACCTTACCCAGACCTAAAATGCGTTATCCTCTAAAATATTGATCGAAACCAGGTTTAATTGACTGTTTTAGTGTGGTACCACATTACTACGTGATCCACACCAGAAAAAAACCCAGGATCTGTTCAACAAGTATGTGAAGTATGCGAAAGTATGAGTCTGATGAGGGCAAATCCCTTGCCTAACCTAGACATAACATGCGTTATCCTCAAAAATATTGATTGAAACCAGGTTTAGTGGACTGTTTGAGTCTGGTACCACATTACTACGTGATCCAAACCAGAAAAAACACAGGATCTGTTCAAGAAGTATGTGAAGAATGCGAAACTATGAGACCGATGAGGGCAAATCCAAGACCTAACCTAGACATAACATGCGTTATCCTCTAAAATATTTATCAAGACCAGGTTTAATTGAATGTTTCAGTGTGGTACCACATTACTACGTGATCCAAACCAGAAAAAACCCAGGATCCGTTCAACAAGTATGTGAAGAATGCGAAAGTATGAGTCTGATGAGTAAAAATCCCAGGACTAACCTAGACCTAACATGCGTTATCCTCAAAAATATTGATCGTAACCAGGTTTAATGGACTGTTTCAGTGTGGTACCAAATTACTACGTGATCCAAACCAGAAAAAACCCAGGATCTGGCCAACAAGAATGAGAACTATGTGAAAGTATGAGCCTGATGAGAGCATATCCCAGACCTAACCTAGACGTAACATGCGTTATGCTGAAAAATATTGATCGAAACCAGGTTTAATCAACTGTTTCAGTGTGGTACCACATAACTACGCGATCCAAACCAGAAAAAGCCCAGGATCTAGCCATCGAGTATGAGAAGTATGCGAAAGTATGAGCCTGATGAGGGCAAATCCTAGACCTAACCCAGACGTAACAAGCGTTATCCTCAAAAAGATTGATCGAAACCAGGTTTAATCGACTGTTTCAGTGCGGTATCACATTACTACCTGATCCAAACCAGAAAAAGCCCAGAATCTGGCCATCAAGTATGAGAAATATGCGAATGTATCAGCCTGATGAGAGCAAATCCCAGAACTCACCTACACCTAACATGCGTTATTCTCTAAAATATTGATCGAAGCCAGGTTTAATGGCCTGTTTCAGTGTGGTACCACATTACTACGTGATCCAATCCAGAAATAGCCCAGGATCTAGCCATGAAGTATTAGAAATATGCGGAAGTATGAGCCTGATGAGGGCAAATCCTAGACCTTACCCAGACCTAAAATGCGTTATCCTCTAAAATATTGATCGAAACCAGGTTTAATTGACTGTTTTAGTGTGGTACCACATTACTACGTGATCCACACCAGAAAAAAACCCAGGATCTGTTCAACAAGTATGTGAAGTATGCGAAAGTATGAGTCTGATGAGGGCAAATCCCTTGCCTAACCTAGACATAACATGCGTTATCCTCAAAAATATTGATTGAAACCAGGTTTAGTGGACTGTTTGAGTCTGGTACCACATTACTACGTGATCCAAACCAGAAAAAACACAGGATCTGTTCAAGAAGTATGTGAAGAATGCGAAACTATGAGACCGATGAGGGCAAATCCAAGACCTAACCTAGACATAACATGCGTTATCCTCTAAAATATTTATCAAGACTAGGTTTAATTGAATGTTTCAGTGTGGTACCACATTACAACGTGATCCAATCCAGAAAAAGCTCAGGATCTAGCCATGAAGTATGAGAAATATGCGAAAGTATGAGCCTGATGAGGGCAAATCCCAGGCCTAACCTAGACATAACATGCGTTATCCTCTAAAATATTCATCGATCCCAGGTTTAATTAACTGTTTCAGTGTGGTACCACATTACTACGGGATCCAATCCAGAAAAAACCATCGATCAGGTCAACATGTACGTTAAGACTTTTTTTTTTTTTTTTTTTTTTTTTTTTTTTTGTCGTGGGGAAAATCTTCGAAAGACTCCCTCCCACCTCCTTGGGGAGAGGTGGGAGGCGTGTGTGGGATTCCCCGCGCCCGTACAACGACAGGCGCCGGACCTACCCACTAAAAACCCCACGGTGACCCTTCGGCACGCTTTGGGAGGATACCGGGAATCGCTCGAAGCATTCTTCCGGTATCCTCCCCGTGCCCGCGCTTTCGCGCCCATCCCCCGGGGGGACAATCGGTCCCCCCAGTAGACACACTGCCTCATAGCGGCGGGACGGGGCCACTCCATCCCGCCGCTATCCGTCCCGGGGCCGCGTTTAGTGGCGGCTGCGAGCCCCAACTCGCAACCGCCCGCGACCCCGTTTCCATCCCTCGGCGGTCGGGCGTTCATGGCCGCACCAGACCGCCGAGGGTGCCTCCCCTTGCGTCGGACCGGTAGGGGAAGGCACTCCTACCCCCAACCGGTCCGACCCGGCGCCGCCTGGCGGGAGGAGGGTCCCCTCAGGACCCCCCTCCCAGCCTAGGTCATCCGCCACGCCGAGGCGGCCGCCCGCGACGCCTCGCGACCGGGCGACGACCTCGGGCCACCGCACGAGCGCGCGCTTCAGCACGCCGCTGAAGCTCGCGCTCCCTCCCCGCGGCCTCCTTCTGCAACATTACGTTCTCGCAGAAGGAGGCCACGGCCCTCCACTTCTCCTCGCTGCCGAGCATGGCGCGCACCACGCCCGGCAGCGAGACATCCCGCCCGACGACGCCGACCAGGACAAGGCGCTCCCCCTCCCACGCGGGGCATACCTCCAGGGTATGATCCGCCGTGTCCTGCTCAGCGTCGCAGTGGCAGCAACGCGCCGTCGGCTCCTTCCCTATCCGGCACAGGTATCTTCCGAAGCTGCCATGCCCGGAAAATACCTGTGCCAGCCGGTAGGTGAGGCTGCCATGGCCTCTGTCCAGCCACTCCTTCAGGAGTGGCCGAACAGCCCCGACAGTTCGGTGCCCCGCGGTTGGCAGAGCCAGCCGCTCCTGCCACGCGAGCAACACGGACTGCCGGGCCTGGCGCTTCAAATCGCCCCAAGCAGGTTCCTGCCCGCCCGGGACCGCCCCCACCCCCGCGCGACGGTCGACGCGGTGCCGGTACATCACCGCGTGCGACCGCGCGAGCAGGTCCATGGGCGGCATCCCCGCTAGAACCGTCGCCGCCTCATGTGACATGGTCCGATACCCGCGGACGACCCTGAGCGCCATGCGCCTCTGCACCCGACGCAGCATAGTCATGCTGCGCCGGGAGGCAGCCAGGTCGTCCGCCCAGACGGGGGCCCCGTATAGGGCCACCGACTGGACCATTGCCACATAGAGGCGACGAACTCGGCCCGCCGGGCCCCCCAGGTTGGGCAGGATCCGGCCCAGAGCCGCAACCATCCTTTCCAACCGGGGGACCAGGCAGCGGAAATGCTTCTCGAAACGCCAGTGGCTATCGAGGATCAGCCCTAGATACCTGATCTGGGGCTTCACCTCGATGTCAGCCCCACCCACCCGAATCAGAGGGGGTGGCGGATCCTGCCGAGGTGAATGAAACGCAATCACCTCGGTCTTATGGACCGCCACCGTCATCCCCATCCCCCTGATCCGGTCGACGACGCGTTGCGACCCCTCCTCCGCGCGACGCATGGCCCTCCCCCAGTGCGCCCCGACGGCCAGCACCAGTGTGTCATCCGCATAACACACCGTGCTGACGCCGTCGGGGAGGCCGGCCCGCAACACCGAGTCGTACGCGATGTTCCACAGGAGTGGCCCGAGGACCGACCCCTGCGGAACACCGCAGTACACCTCCCTCCGCATATCACCATCCCGGCCCGGATACTCGATCCACCTGCCGCGGAGATAATCCCCGACGACCGCCCTGAGACAAGGGGGGACTCGATGATATTCGAGTCCCCTCCTTATCTCTTCCCAGGGGAGGGTGTTAAAGGCATTGGCAATATCCAAGGATATTGCCAATGCCACCCCTCCCCGGGAGACGGCCGCCTCCGAGAGGGCCCTCACACGACCTATCGCGTCGATAGTCGATCGGCCCCCCCGGAAACCGAACTGGCAGTCGGCCAGACCGGGATCACCCCGCGACAGGTGCTCGACGAGGCGGGCAGCAATCACACGCTCGAAGAGCTTGCCCACCTCGTCGAGGAGACAAATGGGCCGGTATGCGGAGGGAGACTCCGCGGGCCGACCCTCCTTCCGGAGGAGGACCATCCTCGCCACCTTCCAACTGGGGGGGAATCGCCCGTCCCTCAGGCAGCGGTCGAACAACCGCCTGAGGTCGGCCCCAAGGACGCCCTGGGTCAAGACCCAAACCCGGCCGGGCACACCATCCGGACCCGGGGCCGTGTTACGAACCCCGAGCCGTCTGATGGCCGCTGCCAGCTCCTCCTGCGTGACCCCCAGCTCGGCCGTCCACTCCACTGGGACAGCCGCCGCCGCCGGAGGACGCGGTCCCCTCTCCCCAATTGGGAAGAGTGTATTGACCACGTCCTCCAGCAGCCGGGGGTCAAGACCCTCGGTGACGGGGGGCGCCCACGGGCGGAGCTTATTCAGCACCACCTTATATGGGCGCCCCCATGGATCGTCATCAAGGGTCTGGAGGAGCTCCTTCCATGCCTGGGTCTTGGCCCGTTTGATGGCGACCTGCAGAGCAACCCGCGCCACGCGGTATGCTCCATACAGGTCATCAGCTGCCCTCGCTCGCGCCACGCCGTCGCCTGTACGTTGACGACGGCGCGCGCGGGTGTACTGGCGTCGGGCGCGGACAGTCGCGACTCGCAACTCCGCGATCGCGTCCGACCACCAGTACACCGCCCGGCGAGGAGAAGCCCGCCCGACCCGAGGCATCGCCGCGTCGCAAATACCCGCGACCAATGCTCCGAGCCGGGCGACCTCCTCCTCTATGCTCGGCAACTCGGCCGCTCCCTGCGGCCAAGTTGCAGCGAGGGCAGCTGCCATCAGGGCGTCCTTGTCCAGGCGCCGAAGCGCCCAGCGGCGTGGTGGGGTGCCACGCAGGCGGCCGTGTCGGGATGCACTCGCGGCGGCAGAGACCTCCATCCGGATGTACCGGTGATCGGAGAGTGTCTCTGCCCCCGCGACCACGTGCCAACCCGACACCATGCGCACGGCGTTGGGGGTCGCGAATACAACATCCACGATGGACCCCCCATATCGCCGCACGCATGTGTTCTCCGACCCCCGGTTCAATACCCGGAGGTCGAGCCCCGCCGCCCAATCGCCCAGGATCCCGCCGCGAACGGAGGTCCTGGGGGATCCCCAAGCCACCGACTTGGCATTAAAATCCCCCAGGACCAGCACCGGCCGGGCCGCGTAGCGCTGCACGCATGCCGCGACCTCGGCCTAGTACAGCTCGAACGCAGCGTGACCGCTACGGGGCGAAATGTAGCACCCCACCACAGCGACTCCCCCCCAGTCCACGGCGACGAATCCCCGACCGCGCTCCAACAAGGAGAACGGTGGGGACCCGTCGCCCCCTCCCCATACCGTCGCCACCAAGCCGTCCGCGTCGCCCACCCAATGAGGGTGATCAGGGACGCGGTACGGCTCGGCGGCGACCGCCAGGCCAACCCCCCACTCCGCGAGGACTTGGGACATCAAGTCCTGTGCCGCGCGGCAGTGGTTGAGGTTGGCCTGGAGGAGGAGGCGGGGCGGCATTAATTAATGGCCGCGCCAGCCTCCTCCCGGCCGTCCGTCCCCGTAGCACCGTCCACCTCCATGGAGGACGATGCCACCGCCCTCGGCACCGGAGCCGGTGCAGCCCGCCTCTTCCTCTCCTTCCGGGAGGGGGGGGAGCACTTCTTGCTCCCCACCCTGTGATCGGCTGGCCTCCCCATGTCCGCACACAGCGGGCAGTGGGGGGCCGCCGAGCACTGGCTCGCACGGTGCTCTTTGGCACCGCAGCGGTAACACTGACCGCTGCGGTCCACCGGCGAGGTGCACCACTGCCTCACGTGCCCCAATTCGAGGCAGCGGTGACACTGGAGCGGGCGCGGCGCGAGGATTTCCACTCGCGCCGAAACCCACCCCACCAACACCCTCCCGGATTCCGCCACCTTACGGGCGGCGGAGAGGGGGCACCGGGCCCACACCGACCCGAGGCCGGAGGGCGACCTGCGGATCTCTCCGATCCGCAGGTCCTCCACAGGACAGTCCCCCGCCCTCGCAAGGGCACGGGACACATCCTGTGCGCTGACCGAGTCGTCCAGCCCACAAACGCGCATCTCCGTGCGCTTCGTGGGCCGGGCGACCCGGACACCTCGCTCGCCCAGCTGCTCCCGGAGCCTCTGGGCGAGACGATCCGCCTTCGCGCCGCTTTCTGCACCGGGGATCTCCAGCAAGAGACCCCCGGTCACGGCCCTCTTCGCCCTCACGGAGGCGATGCCCAGCTCTTCCAGGGAGATATTCTCCCTGGCGAGCCGCATCGCCTCCGCGAGGGTCAGGTCGCCCCCCTGCGCAACGGTCAGCGTCACCGCTGCCGTTTTTGGGGGACGACCTGGTCGTGCCTTCCCGACCTTCGCGGCCTTTACCTTGGCCGCCGGCGGCGGAGGCGGAGGCTGCGGTTGCGAGGCCTTCCTCGCCGCCCGCTTCGCCTTCCGCCCCACCACCTCACTCCACGCCACCCCCCCTTGGGAGGGTGCTGTGGAGGACGCGACCACCGCGACCACGGGTACACCACCCCCCTTGGGGGTCGCGACCCGGGGCCCTGGTGCCGCAACGCTGGGCGGAGCCTTCACTCCGCCCTTCTTTGCCTTCCCCGACTGTACCGGAACAGGTCGGGGAGGCACCGCCTTCCTGCTGACCGCTCTTCCGGCGAGGAGCTCCTCCCGGAAGGCGGCCAGCTTGCCATCAATCATGTCCCCAATCCTCCTCAGAAGATCGTCTTCTGAGGAGGACGGGGACTTCTTCACGGGCGGAGTGCGGGTGGAGGGGCCCGCGGTGCCCCGCACCACTGCCGCCGCACCCCGTTAATTTACCTCCGCCGAGGGACGCGGCGGTGGAGGAGGAGGGAGTATGGGAGGGAGGGCCGCGCTGTTCCACAGCGCCTCTGCCCTCCTCCTCCCCTGTCGCTCCTCCTCCAACAGGAGCTGCAGACGGGCGTTCCGCCCTCTGAGCTCCTGCGCCGCCTCCCTCATTTCCTCCGCCGCGGCCTTCAGGGCCTCCGCGCCACCGCTTTTCTGCCCCTTAAAGGCGCAGGCAGCGGCGACTTTCTCCACCCGCCTCAGGGACGAGGAGATCCTCTCCGATATCTCCTCGGTCACCTCGTCCCTGAGGCAACTCAGCCTCACCGACGGGCTCATCGCCCCGCCCACCTCGACGACGGCCTGCCCCGTCCTCTTCCTCTTAGAGCCTATGTGGCTCGTGCTGGAGGAGAAGGACGAGACCGACGCCGTCTCGTCGTCCTCCTCCACCCTCCACGAAGCCGGACCTGGCGCTGAGTGGGGCGCGAGCGCCGCCACCCTAACCCCAACCCCGTCTCCGTCCTCCCCAACCGACAAAACCCGCCCCATCCCCATTTTATTTTCTGTGTCCATAATAGTCCCACGAGATGGTCGGAAATAAAGGTCCACCCGGGCAGAGCCGCCTTACCCGGGTAAGCCTAATACTCCGGGGGTTCGGCAGGTTCCCCGGAGGTGGTCGCTTGGGATTGGGCCTTCTCCCCCAACCATGCATCCCATCGCCGCGCACCATAGCTTAGGATTGGAGGGCGATTTTATAGAGTCGCCATACTCGTGGCCCAGGCGGTTAAGCCAAGACCCCCGTTCCTCCTGCCGTCACGTACCATTCACAAAACCAATAGGGAATTGTGAATGGGTCGTTGTGACGACCAACAGGAGGCTTACGGTGTGTGTATGACTCGGGTACCCCGGGTTCGTTAAGCCCGTACTGCAGCTGAAAGGCTGGCAGCCCCTGAGGGGATGTACGTTAAGACTGCGAAACTATGACCCTGATGAGGGCAAATCCCAGACCTAACCTTGACCTAACATGTGTTATCATCTAAAACAATAATCGAAACCAGGTTTAATTGTCTGCTTCAGTGTGGTAACACATTACTACGTGATCGAAACCAGAAAAATCCCAGGATTTGTTCACCAAGTATGTAAAGTATGCGAAAGTATGAGTCTGATGAGGGCAAATCCCTTGCCTAACCTAGACATAACATGCGTTATCCTCAAAAATATTGATTGAAACCAGGTTTAGTGGACTGTTTGAGTCTGGTACCACATTACTACGTGATCCAAACCAGAAAAAACACAGGATCTGTTCAAGAAGTATGTGAAGAATGCGAAACTATGAGACCGATGAGGGCAAATCCTAGACCTATCCCAGACCTAACATGCGTTATCCTCTAAAATATTTATCAAGACCAAGTTTAATGGACTGTTTCAGTGTGGTACCACATTACTACGTGATCCAATCCAGAAAAAGCTCAGGATGTAGCCATGAAGTATGAGAAATATGCGAAAGTATGAGCCAGATGAGGGCAAATCCCAGACCTATCTCAGAACTAACATGCGTTATCCTTTAAAATATTTATCGAAACCAGGTTTAATCGACTGTTTCAGTGTGGTACCACAGTACTACGTGATCCAATCCAGAAATAACCCAGGATCTAGCCATGAAGTATGAGAAATATGCGAAAGTATGAGCCTGATGAGGGCAAATCCTAGACCTTACCCAGACCTAACATGCGTTATCCTCTAAAATACTTATCAAGACCAGGTTTAATGGAATGTTTCAGTGTGGTACCACATTACTACGTGATCCAAACCACAAAAAACCCAGGATCCGTTCAACAAGTATGTGAAGAATGCGAAAGTATGAGTCTGATGAGTAAAAATCCCAGGCCTAACCTATACCTAACATGCGTTATCCTCAAAAATATTGATCGAAACCAGGTTTAATGGACTGTTTCAGTGTGGTACCACATTACTACGTGATCCAAACCAGAAAAAACCCAGGATCTGGCCAACAAGAATGAGAACTATGTGAAAGTATGAGCCTGATGAGAGCAAATCCCAGACCTAACCTAGACGTAACATGCGTTATGCTGAAAAATATTGATCGAAACCAGGTTTAATCAACTGTTTCAGTGTGGTACCACATAACTACGCGATCCAAACCAGAAAAAGCCCAGGATCTAGCCATCGAGTATGAGAAGTATGCGAAAGTATGAGCCTGATGAGGGCAAATCCTAGACCTAACCCAGACCTAACATGCGTTATCCTCTAAAATATTTATCAAGGCCAGGTTTAATTGACTGTTTCAGTGTGGAATGACATTACTACGTGATGCAAACCAGTGGAAGCCCAGGATCTGGCCAACAAGAATGAGAAATATGCGAAAGTATGAGCCTGATGAGAGCAAATCCCAGACCTAACCTAGACGTAACAAGCGTTATCCTCAAAAAGATTGATCGAAACCAGGTTTAATCGACTGTTTCAGTGCGGTATCACATTACTACCTGATCCATACCAGAAAAAGCCCAGAATCTGGCCATCAAGTATGAGAAATATGCGAATGTATCAGCCTGATGAGAGCAAATCCCAGAACTCACCTACACCTAACATGCGTTATTCTCTAAAATATTGATCGAAGCCAGGTTTAATGGCCTGTTTCAGTGTGGTACCACATTACTACGTGATCCAATCCAGAAATAGCCCAGGATCTAGCCATGAAGTATTAGAAATATGCGGAAGTATGAGCCTGATGAGGGCAAATCCTAGACCTTACCCAGACCTAACATGCGTTATCCTCTAAAATACTTATCAAGACCAGGTTTAATGGACTGTTTCAGTGTGGTACCACATTACTCCGTGATCCAATCCAGAAATAGCCCAGTATCTAGCCATGAAGTATGAGGAATATGCGAAAGTATGAGCCTGATGAGGGCAAATCCTAGACCTTACCCAGACCTAATATGCGTTATCCTCTAAAATATTTATCAAGACCAGGTTCAATTGAATGCTTCAGTGTGGTACCACATTACTACGTGATCCAAACAAGAAAAAACCCAGGATCCGTTCAACAAGTATGTGAAGAATGCGAAAGTATGAGTCTGATGAGGGCAAATCACAGACCTATCCCAGACCTATCTTGCGTTATCCTCTAAAATATTGATCGAAACCAGGTTTAAGTGACTGTTTTAGTGTTGTACCACTTTACTACGTGATCCAAAGCTGAAAAAACCCTCGATCAGGTCAACATGCATGTTAAAACTGCGAAAGTATGACCCTGATGAGAGCAAATCCCAGACCTAACCAAGACCTAACATGCGTTATTCTCTAAAATAGTGATCAGAGCCAGGTTTAATGGACTGTTTCAGTGTGGTACCACATTACAACGTGATCCAAACCAGAAAGGGCCAAGAATCTGGCCATCAAGTATGAGAAATATGCGAAAGTACGAGCCTGATGAGAGCAAATCCCAGACCTAACCAGGACCTAACATGCGTTATTCTCTAAAATATTGAACGAAAAGGGGTTCAATGGACTGTTTCAGTTTGGTGCCACATTACTACGTGATCCAAACCAGAAAAAAGGCAGGGATCTGTTCAACAAGTATGTGAAAAACGGGAAAGTATGAGCCTGATGAGGGCAAATCCCCAGACCTATCCCAGACATGACTTGCGCTATCCTCACAAATATTGATCGAAACCAGGTTAAATGGACTGTTTCAGTGTGGTACCACATTACTCCGTGATCCAATCCAGAAATAGCCCAGTATCTAGCCATGAAGTATGAGGAATATGCGAAAGTATGAGCCTGATGAGGGCAAATCCTAGACCTATCCCAGACCTAACATGCGTTATCCTCTGAAATATTTATCAAGACCAGGTTTAATTGAATGTTTCAGTGTGGTACCACATTACTACGTGATCGAAACCAGAAAAAACCCAGGATCCGTTCAACGAGTATGTGAAGTGTGCGAAAGTATGAGTCTGATGGGGGCAAATCTCAGACCTATCCCAGACCTAAATTGCTTTATCCTCTAAAATATTGATCGAAACCAGGTTTAATTGACTGTTTTGGTGTAGTACCACTTTACTACGTGATCCAATCCAGAAAAAGCTCAGCATGTAGCCATGAAGTATGAGAAATATGCGAAAGTATGAGCCAGATGAGGGCAAATCCCAGACCTATCCCAGAACTAACATGCGTTATCCTCTAAAATATTGATCGAAACCAGGTTTAATCGACTGTTTCAGTGTGGTACCACATTACTACGTGATCCAATCCAGAAATAACCCAGGATCTAGCCATGAAGTATGAGAAATATGCGAAAGTATGAGCCTGATGAGGGCAAATCCTAGACCTTACCCAGACCTAACATGCGTTATCCTCTAAAATACTTATCAAGACCAGGTTTAATTGAATGTTTCAGTGTGGTACCACATTACTACGTGATCCAAACCAGAAAAAACCCAGGATCCGTTCAACAAGTATGTGAAGAATGCGAAAGTATGAGTCTGATGAGTAAAAATCCCAGGACTAACCTAGACCTAACATGCGTTATCCTCAAAAATATTGATCTTAACCAGGTTTAATGGACTGTTTCAGTGTGGTACCACATTACTACGTGATCCAAACCAGAAAAAACCCAGGATCTGGCCAACAAGAATGAGAACTATGAGAAAGTATGAGCCTGATGAGAGCAAATCCCAGACCTAACCTAGACGTAACATGCGTTATGCTGAAAAATATTGATCGAAACCAGGTTTAATCAACTGTTTCAGTGTGGTACCACATAACTACGCGATCCAAACCAGAAAAAGCCCAGGATCTAGCCATCGAGTATGAGAAGTATGCGAAAGTATGAGCCTGATGAGGGCAAATCCTAGACCTAACCCAGACCTAACATGCGTTATCCTCTAAAATATTTATCAAGGCCAGGTTTAATTGACTGTTTCAGTGTGGTACCACATTACTACGTGATCGAATCCAGAAATAGCCCAGGATCTAGCCATGAAGTATTAGAAATATGCGAAAGTATGAGCCTGATGAGGGCAAATCCTAGACCTTACCCAGACCTAAAATGCGTTATCCTCTAAAATATTGATCGAAACCAGGTTTAATTGACTGTTTTAGTGTGGTACCACATTACTACGTGATCCACACCAGAAAAAAAACAGGATCTGTTCAAGAAGTATGTGAAGAATGCGAAACTATGAGACCGATGAGGGCAAATCCAAGACCTAACCTAGACATAACATGCGTTATCCTCTAAAATATTTATCAAGACTAGGTTTAATTGAATGTTTCAGTGTGGTACCACATTACAACGTGATCCAATCCAGAAAAAGCTCAGGATCTAGACATGAAGTATGAGAAATATGCGAAAGTATGAGCCTAATGAGGGCAAATCCCAGGCCTAACCTAGACATAACATGCGTTATCCTCTAAAATATTCATCGAACCCAGGTTTAATTAACTGTTTCAGTGTGGTACCACATTACTACGGGATCCAATCCAGAAAAAACCATCGATCAGGTCAACATGTACGTTAAGACTGCGAAACTATGACCCTGATGAGGGCAAATCCCAGACCTAACCTTGACCTAACATGTGTTATCATCTAAAACAATAATCGAAACCAGGTTTAATTGTCTGCTTCAGTGTGGTAACACATTACTACGTGATCGAAACCAGAAAAATCCCAGGATTTGTTCACCAAGTATGTAAAGTATGCGAAAGTATGAGTCTGATGAGGGCAAATCCCAGGCCTAACCTAGACATAACATGCGTTATCCTCTAAAATATTAATCGAAACCAGGTTTAATTGACTGTTTTAGTGTGGTACCACATTACTACGTGATCCACACCAGAAAAAAACCAAGGATCTGTTCAACAAGTATGTGAAGAATGCGAAAGTATGAGCCTGATGAGTGAAAATCCCAGGTCTAACCTAGACCTAACATGCGTTATCCTCAAAAATATTGATCGAAACCAGGTTAAATGGACTGTTTCAGTGTGGTACCACATTACTCCGTGATCCAATCCAGAAATAGCCCAGTATCTAGCCATGAAGTATGAGGAATATGCGAAAGTATGAGCCTGATGAGGGCAAATCCTAGACCTTACCCAGACCTAACATGCGTTATCCTCTAAAATACTTATCAAGACCAGGTTTAATGGAATGTTTCAGTGTGGTACCACATTACTACGTGATCCAAACCAGAAAAAACCCAGGATCCGTTCAACAAGTATGTGAAGAATGCGAAAGTATGAGTCTGATGAGTAAAAATCCCAGGCCTAACCTATACCTAACATGCGTTATCCTCAAAAATATTGATCGAAACCAGGTTTAATGGACTGTTTCAGTGTGGTACCACATTACTACGTGATCCAAACCAGAAAAAACCCAGGATCTGGCCAACAAGAATGAGAACTATGTGAAAGTATGAGCCTGATGAGAGCAAATCCCAGACCTAACCTAGACGTAACATGCGTTATGCTGAAAAATATTGATCGAAACCAGGTTTAATCAACTGTTTCAGTGTGGTACCACATAACTACGCGATCCAAACCAGAAAAAGCCCAGGATCTAGCCATCGAGTATGAGAAGTATGCGAAAGTAGTAGCCTGATGAGGGCAAATCCTAGACCTAACCCAGACCTAACATGCGTTATCCTCTAAAATATTTATCAAGGCCAGGTTTAATTGACTGTTTCAGTGTGGAATGACATTACTACGTGATGCAAAACAGTGGAAGCCCAGGATCTGGCCAACAAGAATGAGAAATATGCGAAAGTATGAGCCTGATGAGAGCAAATACCAGACCTAACCTAGACGTAACAAGCGTTATCCTCAAAAAGATTGATCGAAACCAGGTTTAATCGACTGTTTCAGTGCGGTATCACATTACTACCTGATCCATACCAGAAAAAGCCCAGAATCTGGCCATCAAGTATGAGAAATATGCGAATGTATCAGCCTGATGAGAGCAAATCCCAGAACTCACCTACACCTAACATGCGTTATTCTCTAAAATATTGATCGAAGCCAGGTTTAATGGCCTGTTTCAGTGTGGTACCACATTACTACGTGATCCAATCCAGAAATAGCCCAGGATCTAGCCATGAAGTATTAGAAATATGCGGAAGTATGAGCCTGATGAGGGCAAATCCTAGACCTTACCCAGACCTAACATGCGTTATCCTCTAAAATACTTATCAAGACCAGGTTTAATGGACTGTTTCAGTGTGGTACCACATTACTCCGTGATCCAATCCAGAAATAGCCCAGTATCTAGCCATGAAGTATGAGGAATATGCGAAAGTATGAGCCTGATGAGGGCAAATCCTAGACCTATCCCAGACCTAACATGCGTTATCCTCTGAAATATTTATCAAGACCAGGTTTAATTGAATGTTTCAGTGTGGTACGACATTACTACGTGATCCAAACCAGAAAAAACCCAGGATCCGTCCAACGAGTATGTGAAGTGTGCGAAAGTATGAGGCTGATGGGGGCAAATCTCAGAACTATCCCAGACCTAAATTGCTTTATCCTCTAAAATATTGATCGAAACCAGGTTTAATTGACTGTTTTGGTGTAGTACCACTTTACTACGTGATCCAATCCAGAAAAAGCTCAGCATGTAGCCATGAAGTATGAGAAATATGCGAAAGTATGAGCCAGATGAGGGCAAATCCCAGACCTATCCCAGAACTAACATGCGTTATCCTCTAAAATATTGATCGAAACCAGGTTTAATCGACTGTTTCAGTGTGGTACCACATTACTACGTGATCCAATCCAGAAATAACCCAGGATCTAGCCATGAAGTATGAGAAATATGCGAAAGTATGAGCCTGATGAGGGCAAATCCTAGACCTTACCCAGACCTAACATGCGTTATCCTCTAAAATACTTATCAAGACCAGGTTTAATTGAATGTTTCAGTGTGGTACCACATTACTACGTGATCCAAACCAGAAAAAACCCAGGATCCGTTCAACAAGTATGTGAAGAATGCGAAAGTATGAGTCTGATGAGTAAAAATCCCAGGACTAACCTAGACCTAACATGCGTTATCCTCAAAAATATTGATCTTAACCAGGTTTAATGGACTGTTTCAGTGTGGTACCACATTACTACGTGATCCAAACCAGAAAAAACCCAGGATCTGGCCAACAAGAATGAGAACTATGAGAAAGTATGAGCCTGATGAGAGCAAATCCCAGACCTAACCTAGACGTAACATGCGTTATGCTGAAAAATATTGATCGAAACCAGGTTTAATCAACTGTTTCAGTGTGGTACCACATAACTACGCGATCCAAACCAGAAAAAGCCCAGGATCTAGCCATCGAGTATGAGAAGTATGCGAAAGTATGAGCCTGATGAGGGCAAATCCTAGACCTAACCCAGACCTAACATGCGTTATCCTCTAAAATATTTATCAAGGCCAGGTTTAATTGACTGTTTCAGTGTGGTACCACATTACTACGTGATCGAATCCAGAAATAGCCCAGGATCTAGCCATGAAGTATTAGAAATATGCGAAAGTATGAGCCTGATGAGGGCAAATCCTAGACCTTACCCAGACCTAAAATGCGTTATCCTCTAAAATATTGATCGAAACCAGGTTTAATTGACTGTTTTAGTGTGGTACCACATTACTACGTGATCCACACCAGAAAAAAAACAGGATCTGTTCAAGAAGTATGTGAAGAATGCGAAACTATGAGACCGATGAGGGCAAATCCAAGACCTAACCTAGACATAACATGCGTTATCCTCTAAAATATTTATCAAGACTAGGTTTAATTGAATGTTTCAGTGTGGTACCACATTACAACGTGATCCAATCCAGAAAAAGCTCAGGATCTAGACATGAAGTATGAGAAATATGCGAAAGTATGAGCCTGATGAGGGCAAATCCCAGGCCTAACCTAGACATAACATGCGTTATCCTCTAAAATATTCATCGAACCCAGGTTTAATTAACTGTTTCAGTGTGGTACCACATTACTACGGGATCCAATCCAGAAAAAACCATCGATCAGGTCAACATGTACGTTAAGACTGCGAAACTATGACCCTGATGAGGGCAAATCCCAGACCTAACCTTGACCTAACATGTGTTATCATCTAAAACAATAATCGAAACCAGGTTTAATTGTCTGCTTCAGTGTGGTAACACATTACTACGTGATCGAAACCAGAAAAATCCCAGGATTTGTTCACCAAGTATGTAAAGTATGCGAAAGTATGAGTCTGATGAGGGCAAATCCCAGGCCTAACCTAGACATAACATGCGTTATCCTCTAAAATATTAATCGAAACCAGGTTTAATTGACTGTTTTAGTGTGGTACCACATTACTACGTGATCCACACCAGAAAAAAACCAAGGATCTGTTCAACAAGTATGTGAAGAATGCGAAAGTATGAGCCTGATGAGTGAAAATCCCAGGTCTAACCTAGACCTAACATGCGTTATCCTCAAAAATATTGATCGAAACCAGGTTAAATGGACTGTTTCAGTGTGGTACCACATTACTCCGTGATCCAATCCAGAAATAGCCCAGTATCTAGCCATGAAGTATGAGGAATATGCGAAAGTATGAGCCTGATGAGGGCAAATCCTAGACCTTACCCAGACCTAACATGCGTTATCCTCTAAAATACTTATCAAGACCAGGTTTAATGGAATGTTTCAGTGTGGTACCACATTACTACGTGATCCAAACCAGAAAAAACCCAGGATCCGTTCAACAAGTATGTGAAGAATGCGAAAGTATGAGTCTGATGAGTAAAAATCCCAGGCCTAACCTATACCTAACATGCGTTATCCTCAAAAATATTGATCGAAACCAGGTTTAATGGACTGTTTCAGTGTGGTACCACATTACTACGTGATCCAAACCAGAAAAAACCCAGGATCTGGCCAACAAGAATGAGAACTATGTGAAAGTATGAGCCTGATGAGAGCAAATCCCAGACCTAACCTAGACGTAACATGCGTTATGCTGAAAAATATTGATCGAAACCAGGTTTAATCAACTGTTTCAGTGTGGTACCACATAACTACGCGATCCAAACCAGAAAAAGCCCAGGATCTAGCCATCGAGTATGAGAAGTATGCGAAAGTAGTAGCCTGATGAGGGCAAATCCTAGACCTAACCCAGACCTAACATGCGTTATCCTCTAAAATATTTATCAAGGCCAGGTTTAATTGACTGTTTCAGTGTGGAATGACATTACTACGTGATGCAAAACAGTGGAAGCCCAGGATCTGGCCAACAAGAATGAGAAATATGCGAAAGTATGAGCCTGATGAGAGCAAATCCCAGACCTAACCTAGACGTAACAAGCGTTATCCTCAAAAAGATTGATCGAAACCAGGTTTAATCGACTGTTTCAGTGCGGTATCACATTACTACCTGATCCATACCAGAAAAAGCCCAGAATCTGGCCATCAAGTATGAGAAATATGCGAATGTATCAGCCTGATGAGAGCAAATCCCAGAACTCACCTACACCTAACATGCGTTATTCTCTAAAATATTGATCGAAGCCAGGTTTAATGGCCTGTTTCAGTGTGGTACCACATTACTACGTGATCCAATCCAGAAATAGCCCAGGATCTAGCCATGAAGTATTAGAAATATGCGGAAGTATGAGCCTGATGAGGGCAAATCCTAGACCTTACCCAGACCTAACATGCGTTATCCTCTAAAATACTTATCAAGACCAGGTTTAATGGACTGTTTCAGTGTGGTACCACATTACTCCGTGATCCAATCCAGAAATAGCCCAGTATCTAGCCATGAAGTATGAGGAATATGCGAAAGTATGAGCCTGATGAGGGCAAATCCTAGACCTATCCCAGACCTAACATGCGTTATCCTCTGAAATATTTATCAAGACCAGGTTTAATTGAATGTTTCAGTGTGGTACGACATTACTACGTGATCCAAACCAGAAAAAACCCAGGATCCGTCCAACGAGTATGTGAAGTGTGCGAAAGTATGAGGCTGATGGGGGCAAATCTCAGAACTATCCCAGACCTAAATTGCTTTATCCTCTAAAATATTGATCGAAACCAGGTTTAATTGACTGTTTTGGTGTAGTACCACTTTACTACGTGATCCAATCCAGAAAAAGCTCAGCATGTAGCCATGAAGTATGAGAAATATGCGAAAGTATGAGCCAGATGAGGGCAAATCCCAGACCTATCCCAGAACTAACATGCGTTATCCTCTAAAATATTGATCGAAACCAGGTTTAATCGACTGTTTCAGTGTGGTACCACATTACTACGTGATCCAATCCAGAAATAACCCAGGATCTAGCCATGAAGTATGAGAAATATGCGAAAGTATGAGCCTGATGAGGGCAAATCCTAGACCTTACCCAGACCTAACATGCGTTATCCTCTAAAATACTTATCAAGACCAGGTTTAATTGAATGTTTCAGTGTGGTACCACATTACTACGTGATCCAAACCAGAAAAAACCCAGAATCTGTTCAACAAGTATGTGTAAATCGCGAAAGTATGAGCCTGATGAGGGCAAATCCTAGACCTTACCCAGACCTAACATGCGTTATCCTCTAAAATATTCATCGAAACCAGGTTTAGTGGACTGCTTCAGTGTGGTACCACATTACTACGCGATCCAAACCAGAAAAAACCCAGAATCTGTTCAACAAGTATGTGAAAAACGCGACAGCATGAGCCTGATGAGGGCAAATCCCAGACCTATCCAAGACATATCTTGCGTTATCCACTAAAATGTTGATCGAAACCAGGTTTAATTGACTGCTTTAGTATGGTACCACATTACTACGTGATCCAAAGCAGAAGAATCCCTCGATCAGGTCAACATGTATGTTAAAACTGCGAAAGTATGACCCTGATGAGGGCAAATCCCAGGCCTAACCTAGACCTAACATGCGTTATCCTCTAAAATATTGATCGAAACCAGGTATAATTGACTGTTTCAGTGTGGTACCACATGACTACGTGATCCAAACCAGAAAAAACCCAGGATTTGTTCACCAAGTATGTAAAGTATGCGAAAGTATGAGTCTGATGAGGGCAAATCCCAGGCCTAACCTAGACATAACATGCGTTATCCTCTAAAATATTGATCGAAACCAGGTTTAATTGACTGTTTTAGTGTGGTACCACATTACTACGTGATCCACACCAGAAAAAAACCAAGGATCTGTTCAACAAGTATGTGAAGAATGCGAAAGTATGAGTCTGATGAGTGAAAATCCCAGGCCTAACCTAGACTTAACATGCGTTATCCTCAAAAATATTGATCGAAACCAGGTTTAATGGACTGTTTCAGTATGGTTCCACAATACTACGTGATCCAATCCAGAAATAGCCCAGGATCTAGCCATGAAGTATGAGAAATATGCGAAAGTATGAGCCTGATGAGGGCAAATCCTAGACCTTACCCAGACCTAACATGCGTTATCCTCTAAAATACTTATCAAGACCAGGTTTAATGGAATGTTTCAGTGTGGTACCACATTACTACGTGATCCAAACCAGAAAAAACCCAGGATCCGTTCAACAAGTATGTGAAGAATGCGAAAGTATGAGTCTGATGAGTAAAAATCCCAGGCCTAACCTATACCTAACATGCGTTATCCTCAAAAATATTGATCGAAACCAGGTTTAATGGACTGTTTCAGTGTGGTACCACATTACTACGTGATCCAAACCAGAAAAAACCCAGGATCTGGCCAACAAGAATGAGAACTATGTGAAAGTATGAGCCTGATGAGAGCAAATCCCAGACCTAACCTAGACGTAACATGCGTTATGCTGAAAAATATTGATCGAAACCAGGTTTAATCAACTGTTTCAGTGTGGTACCACATAACTACGCGATCCAAACCAGAAAAAGCCCAGGATCTAGCCATCGAGTATGAGAAGTATGCGAAAGTAGTAGCCTGATGAGGGCAAATCCTAGACCTAACCCAGACCTAACATGCGTTATCCTCTAAAATATTTATCAAGGCCAGGTTTAATTGACTGTTTCAGTGTGGAATGACATTACTACGTGATGCAAAACAGTGGAAGCCCAGGATCTGGCCAACAAGAATGAGAAATATGCGAAAGTATGAGCCTGATGAGAGCAAATCCCAGACCTAACCTAGACGTAACAAGCGTTATCCTCAAAAAGATTGATCGAAACCAGGTTTAATCGACTGTTTCAGTGCGGTATCACATTACTACCTGATCCATACCAGAAAAAGCCCAGAATCTGGCCATCAAGTATGAGAAATATGCGAATGTATCAGCCTGATGAGAGCAAATCCCAGAACTCACCTACACCTAACATGCGTTATTCTCTAAAATATTGATCGAAGCCAGGTTTAATGGCCTGTTTCAGTGTGGTACCACATTACTACGTGATCCAATCCAGAAATAGCCCAGGATCTAGCCATGAAGTATTAGAAATATGCGGAAGTATGAGCCTGATGAGGGCAAATCCTAGACCTTACCCAGACCTAACATGCGTTATCCTCTAAAATACTTATCAAGACCAGGTTTAATGGACTGTTTCAGTGTGGTACCACATTACTCCGTGATCCAATCCAGAAATAGCCCAGTATCTAGCCATGAAGTATGAGGAATATGCGAAAGTATGAGCCTGATGAGGGCAAATCCTAGACCTATCCCAGACCTAACATGCGTTATCCTCTGAAATATTTATCAAGACCAGGTTTAATTGAATGTTTCAGTGTGGTACGACATTACTACGTGATCCAAACCAGAAAAAACCCAGGATCCGTCCAACGAGTATGTGAAGTGTGCGAAAGTATGAGGCTGATGGGGGCAAATCTCAGAACTATCCCAGACCTAAATTGCTTTATCCTCTAAAATATTGATCGAAACCAGGTTTAATTGACTGTTTTGGTGTAGTACCACTTTACTACGTGATCCAATCCAGAAAAAGCTCAGCATGTAGCCATGAAGTATGAGAAATATGCGAAAGTATGAGCCAGATGAGGGCAAATCCCAGACCTATCCCAGAACTAACATGCGTTATCCTCTAAAATATTGATCGAAACCAGGTTTAATCGACTGTTTCAGTGTGGTACCACATTACTACGTGATCCAATCCAGAAATAACCCAGGATCTAGCCATGAAGTATGAGAAATATGCGAAAGTATGAGCCTGATGAGGGCAAATCCTAGACCTTACCCAGACCTAACATGCGTTATCCTCTAAAATACTTATCAAGACCAGGTTTAATTGAATGTTTCAGTGTGGTACCACATTACTACGTGATCCAAACCAGAAAAAACCCAGAATCTGTTCAACAAGTATGTGTAAATCGCGAAAGTATGAGCCTGATGAGGGCAAATCCTAGACCTTACCCAGACCTAACATGCGTTATCCTCTAAAATATTCATCGAAACCAGGTTTAGTGGACTGCTTCAGTGTGGTACCACATTACTACGCGATCCAAACCAGAAAAAACCCAGAATCTGTTCAACAAGTATGTGAAAAACGCGACAGCATGAGCCTGATGAGGGCAAATCCCAGACCTATCCAAGACATATCTTGCGTTATCCACTAAAATGTTGATCGAAACCAGGTTTAATTGACTGCTTTAGTATGGTACCACATTACTACGTGATCCAAAGCAGAAGAATCCCTCGATCAGGTCAACATGTATGTTAAAACTGCGAAAGTATGACCCTGATGAGGGCAAATCCCAGGCCTAACCTAGACCTAACATGCGTTATCCTCTAAAATATTGATCGAAACCAGGTATAATTGACTGTTTCAGTGTGGTACCACATGACTACGTGATCCAAACCAGAAAAAACCCAGGATTTGTTCACCAAGTATGTAAAGTATGCGAAAGTATGAGTCTGATGAGGGCAAATCCCAGGCCTAACCTAGACATAACATGCGTTATCCTCTAAAATATTGATCGAAACCAGGTTTAATTGACTGTTTTAGTGTGGTACCACATTACTACGTGATCCACACCAGAAAAAAACCAAGGATCTGTTCAACAAGTATGTGAAGAATGCGAAAGTATGAGTCTGATGAGTGAAAATCCCAGGCCTAACCTAGACTTAACATGCGTTATCCTCAAAAATATTGATCGAAACCAGGTTTAATGGACTGTTTCAGTATGGTTCCACAATACTACGTGATCCAATCCAGAAATAGCCCAGGATCTAGCCATGAAGTATGAGAAATATGCGAAAGTATGAGCCTGATGAGGGCAAATCCTAGACCTTACCCAGACCTAACATGCGTTATCCTCTAAAATATTTATCAAGACCAGGTTCAATTGAATGCTTCAGTGTGGTACCACATGACTACGTGATCCAAACCAGAAAAAACCCAGGATCCGTTCAACAAGTATGTGAAGAATGCGAAAGTATGAGTCTGATGAGGGCAAATCACAGACCTATCCCAGACCTATCTTGCGTTATCCTCTAAAATATTGATCGAAACCAGGTTTAAGTGACTGTTTTAGTGTTGTACCACTTTACTACGTGATCCAAAGCTGAAAAAACCCTCGATCAGGTCAACATGCATGTTAAAACTGCGAAAGTATGACCCTGATGAGAGCAAATCCCAGACCTAACCAAGACCTAACATGCGTTATTCTCTAAAATAGTGATCAGAGCCAGGTATAATGGACTGTTTCAGTGTGGTACCACATTACAACGTGATCCAAACCAGAAAGGGCCCAGAATCTGGCCATCAAGTATGAGAAATATGCGAAAGTACGAGCCTGATGAGAGCAAATCCCAGACCTAACCAGGACCTAACATGCGTTATTCTCTAAAATATTGAACGAAAAGTGGTTCAATGGACTGTTTCAGTGTGGTGCCACATTACTACGTGATCCAAACCAGAAAAAAGGCAGGGATCTGTTCAACAAGTATGTGAAAAACGGGAAAGTATGAGCCTGATGAGGGCAAATCCCCAGACCTATCCCAGACATGACTTGCGCTATCCTCTAAAATATTGATCGAAACCAGGTTAAATGGACTGTTTCAGTGTGGTACCACATTACTCCGTGATCGAAACCAGAAAAAGCTCAGCATGTAGCCATGAAGTATGAGAAATATGCGAAAGTATGAGCCAGATGAGGGCAAATCCCAGACCTATCCCAGAACTAACATGCGTTATCCTCTAAAATATTGATCGAAACCAGGTTTAATCGACTGCTTCAGTGTGGTACCACATTACTACGTGATCCAATCCAGAAATAACCCAGGATCTAGACATGAAGTATGAGAAATATGCGAAAGTATGAGCCTGATGAGTGCAAATCCTAGACCTTACCCAGACCTAACATGCGTTATCCTCTAAAATACTTATCAAGACCAGGTTTAATTGAATGGTTCAGTGTGGTACCACATTACTACGTGATCCAAACCAGAAAAAACCCAGGATCCGTTCAACAAGTATGTGAAGAATGCGAAAGTATGAGTCTGATGAGTAAAAATCCCAGGACTAACCTATACCTAACATGCGTTATCCTCAAAAATATTGATCGAAACCAGGTTTAATGGACTGTTTCAGTGTGGTACCACATTACTACGTGATCCAAACCAGAAAAAACCCAGGATCTGGCCAACAAGAATGAGAACTATGTGAAAGTATGAGCCTGATGAGAGCAAATCCCAGACCTAACCTAGACGTAACATGCGTTATGCTTAAAAATATTGATCGAAACCAGGTTTAATCAACTGTTTCAGTGTGGTACCACATAACTACGCGATCCAAACCAGAAAAGGCCCAGGATCTAGCCATCGAGTATGAGAAGTATGCGAAAGTATGAGCCTGATGAGGGCAAATCCTAGACCTAACCCAGACCTAACATGCGTTATCCTCTAAACTATTTATCAAGGCCAGGTTTAATTGACTGTTTCAGTGTGGAATGACATTACTACGTGATGCAAACCAGTGGAAGCCCAGGATCTGGCCAACAAGAATGAGAAATATGCGAAAGTATGTGCCTGATGAGAGCAAATCCCAGAACTAACCTAGACGTAACAAGCGTTATCCTCAAAAAGATTGATCGAAACCAGGTTTAATCGACTGTTTCAGTGCGGTATCACATTACTACCTGATCCAAACCAGAAAAAGCCCAGAATCTGGCCATCAAGTATGAGAAATATGCGAATGTATCAGCCTGATGAGAGCAAATCCCAGAACTCACCTACACCTAACATGCGTTATTCTCTAAAATATTGATCGAAGCCAGGTTTAATGGCCTGTTTCAGTGTGGTACCACATTACTACGTGATCCAATCCAGAAATAGCCCAGGATCTAGCCATGAAGTATTAGAAATATGCGGAAGTATGAGGCTGATGAGGGCAAATCTTAGACCTTACCCAGACCTAACATGCGTTATCCTCTAAAATACTTATCAAGACCAGGTTTAATGGAATGTTTCAGTGTGGTACCACATTACTACGCGATCCAAACCAGAAAAAACCCAGAATCTGTTCAACAAGTATGTGAAAAACGCGAAAGCATGAGCCTGATGAGGGCAAATCCCAGACCTATCCAAGACATATCTTGCGTTATCCTCTAAAATGTTGATGGAAACCAGGTTTAATTGACTGCTTTAGTATGGTACCACATTACTACCTGATCCACACCAGAAAAAAACCAAGGATCTGTTCAACAAGTATGTGAAGAATGCGAAAGTATGAGTCTGATGAGTGAAAATCCCAGGCCTAACCTAGACTTAACATGCGTTATCCTCAAAAATATTGATCGAAACCAGGTTTAATGGACTGTTTCAGTGTGGTTCCACAATACTACGTGATCCAATCCAGAAATAGCCCAGGATTTAGCCATGAAGTATGAGAAATATGCGAAAGTATGAGCCTGATGAGGGCAAATCTTAGACCTTACCCAGACCTAACATGCGTTATCCTCTAAAATATTTATCAAGACCAGGTTCAATTGAATGCTTCAGTGTGGTACCACATTACTACGTGATCCAAACCAGAAAAAACCCAGGATCCGTTCAACAAGTATGTGAAGAATGCGAAAGTATGAGTCTGATGAGGGCAAATCACAGACCAATCCCAGACCTATCTTGCGTTATCCTCACAAAATATTGATCGAAACCAGGTTTAAGTGACTGTTTTAGTGTTGTACCACTTTACTACGTGATCCAAAGCTGAAAAAACCCTCGATCAGGTCAACATGCATGATAAAACTGCGAAAGTATGACCCTGATGAGAGCAAATCCCAGGCCTAACCAAGACCTAACATGCGTTATTCTCTAAAATAGTGATCAGAGCCAGGTTTAATGGACTGTTTCAGTGTGGTACCACATTACAACGTGATCCAAACCAGAAAGGGCCCAGAATCTGGCCATCAAGTATGAGAAATATGCGAAAGTACGAGCCTGATGAGAGCAAATCCCAGACCTAACCAGGACCTAACATGCGTTATTCTCTAAAATATTGAACGAAAAGGGGTTCAATGGACTGTTTCAGTGTGGTGCCACATTACTACGTGATCTAAACCAGAAAAAACCCAGGATCTGTTCACCAAGTATGTGAAAATGCGACAGTATGAGCCTGATGAGGGCAAACCCCAGACCTATCCCAGACCTAACTTGCGTTATCCTCTAAAATATTGATCGAAACGAGGTTTAATGGACTGTTTCAGTGTGGTACCACATTACTACGTGATCCAATCCAGAAAAAGCTCTGGATGTAGCCATGAGGTATGAAAAATATGCGAAAGTATGAGTCTGATGAGGGCAAATCCCTTGCCTAACCTAGACATAACATGCGTTATCCTCAAAAATATTGATTGAAACCAGGTTTAGTGGACTGTTTCAGTGTGGTACCACATTACTACGTGATCCAAACCAGAAAAAACCCAGAATCTGTTCAACAAGTATGTGTAAATCGCGAAAGTATGAGCCTGATGAGGGCAAATCCTAGACCTTACCCAGACCTAACATGCGTTATCCTCTAAAATATTCATCGAAACCAGGTTTAGTGGACTGCTTCAGTGTGGTACCACATTACTACGCGATCCAAACCAGAAAAAACCCAGAATCTGTTCAACAAGTATGTGAAAAACGCGAAAGCATGAGCCTGATGAGGGCAAATCCCAGACCTATCCAAGACATATCTTGCGTTATCCTCTAAAATGTTGATCGAAACCAGGTTTAATTGACTGCTTTAGTATGGTACCACATTACTACGTGATCCAAAGCAGAAGAATCCCTCGATCAGGTCAACATGTATGTTAAAACTGCGAAAATATGACCCCTATGAGGGCAAATCCCAGACCTATCCCAGACATTACTTGCGTTGTCCTCTAAAATATTGATCAAAGCCTGGTTTAATCGACTGTTTCAGGGTGGTACTACATTACTACATGATCCAATCCAGAAAAAGCCCAGGATCTAGCCATCAGGTATCAGAAATATGCGAACGAATGAGCCGGATGAGAGCAAATCCCAGACCTAACCTAGACCTAACATGTGTTATCCTCTAAAATAATAATCGAAACTAGGTTTAATGGTCTGCTTCAGTGAGGTACCACATTACTGCGTGATCGAAACCAGAAAAAACCCAGGATCTGTTCAACAAGTATGTGAAGTATGCGAAAGTATGAGTCTGATGAGGGCAAATCCCAGGCCTAACCTAGACCAAACATGCGTTATCCTCAAAAATATTGATCGAAACCAGGTTTAATGGACTGTTTCAGTGTGGTACCACATCACTACGTGATCCAATCCAGAAATAGCCCAGGATCTAGCCATGAAGTATTAGAACTATGCGGAAGTATGAGCCTGATGAGGGCAAATCCTAGACCTTACCCAGACCTAACATGCGTTATCCTCTAAAATATTGATCGAAACCAGGTTTAATTGACTGTTTTAGTGTGGTACCACATTACTACGTGATCCACACCAGAAAAAAACCCAGGATCTGTTCAACAAGTATGTGAAGGTTGCGAAAGTATGAGTCTGATGAGGGCAAATCCCTTGCCTAACTTAGACATAACATGCGTTATCCTCAAAAATATTGATCGAAACCAGGTTTAATGGACTGTTTCAGTGTGGTACCACATTACTACGTGATACAAACCAGAAAAAACCCAGGATCTGGCAAACAAGAATGAGAACTATGTGAAAGTATGAGCCTGATGAGAGCAAATCCCAGACCTAACCTAGACGTAGCATGCGTTATGCTGAAAAATATTGATCGAAACCAGGTTTAATCAACTGTTTCAGTGTGGTACCACATAACTACGCGATCCAAACAAGAAAAAGCCCAGGATCTAGCCATCGAGTATGAGAAGTATGCGAAAGTATGAGCCTGATGAGGGCAAATCCTAGACCTAACCCAGACCTAACATGCGTTATCCTCTAAAATATTTATCAAGGCCAGGTTTTATTGACTGTTTCAGTGTGGAATGACATTACTAAGTGATGCAAACCAGTGGAAGCCCAGGATCTGGCCAACAAGAATGAGAAATATGCGAAAGTATGAGCCTGATGAGAGCAAATCCCAGACCTAACCTAGACGTAACAAGCGTTATCCTCAAAAAGATTGATCGAAACCAGGTTTAATCGACTGTTTCGGTGCGGTAACACATTACTACGTGATCCAATCCAGAAATAGCCCAGGATCTAGCCATGAAGTATTAGAAATATGCGGAAGTATGAGCCTGATGAGGGCAAATCCAAGACCTTACCCAGACCTAACATACGTTATCCTCTAAAATATTGATCGAAACCAGGTTTAGTTGACTGTTTTAGTGTGGTACCACATTACTACGTGATCCACACCAGAAAAAAACCGAGGATCTGTTCAACAAGTATGTGAAGTATGCGAAAGTATGAGTCTGATGAGGGCAAATCCCTTGCCTAACCTAGACATAACATGCGTTATCCTCAAAAATATTGATTGAAACCAGGTTTAGTGGACTGTTTCAGTGTGGTACCACATTACTACGTGATCCAAACCAGAAATACCCAGAATCTGTTCAACAAGTATGTGTAAATCGCGAAAGTATGAGCCTGATGAGGGCAAATCCTAGACCTTACCGAGACCTAACATGCGTTATCCTCTAAAATATTCATCGAAACCAGATTTAGTGGACTGCTTCAGTGTGGTACCACATTACTACGCGATCCAAACCAGAAAAAACCCAGAATCTGTTCAACAAGTATGTGAAAAACGCGAAAGCATGAGCCTGATGAGGGCAAATCCCAGACCTATCCAAGACATATCTTGCGTTATCCTCTAAAATGTTGATCGAAACCAGGTTTAATTGACTGCTTTAGTATGGTACCACATTACCTCGTGATCCAAAGCAGAAGAATCCCTCGATCAGGTCAACATGTATGTTAAAACTGCGAAAGTATGACCCTGATGAGGGCAAATCCCAGGCCTAACCTAGACCTAACATGCGTTATCCTCTAAAATATTGATCGAAACCAGGTATAATTGACTGTTTCAGTGTGGTACCACATGACTACGTGATCCAAACCAGAAAAAACCCAGGATTTGTTCACCAAGTATGTAAAGTATGCGAAAGTATGAGTCTGATGAGGGCAAATTCCAGGCCTAACCTAGACATAACATGCGTTATCCTCAAAAATATTGATCGAAACCAGGTTTAATGGACTGTTTCAGTGTGGTTCCACAATAGTACGTGATCCAATCCAGAAATAGCCCAGGATCTAGCCATGAAGTATGAGAAATATGCGAAAGTATGAGCCTGATGAGGGCAAATCCTAGACCTCTCCCAGACCTAACATGCATTATCCTCTAAAATATTTATCAAGACCTGGTTCAATTGAATGCTTCAGTGTGGTACCACATTACTACGTGATCCAAACCAGAAAAAGCCCAGGATCCTTTCAACAAGTATGTGAAGAATGCGAAAGTATGAGACTGATGAGTGAAAATCTCAGGCCTAACCTAGACCTAACATGCGTTATCCTCAAAAATATTGATCGAAACCAGGTTTAAGTGACTGTTTTAGTGTGGTACCACTTTACTACGTGATCCAAAGCTGAAAAAACCCTCGATCAGGTCAACATGCATGTTAAAACTGCGAAAGTATGACCCTGATGAGAGCAAATCCCAGACCTAACCAAGACCTAACATGCGTTATTCTCTAAAATAGTGATCAGAGCCAGGTTTAATGGACTGTTTCAGTGTGGTACCACATTACAACGTGATCCAAACCATAAAAAAGGCAGGGATCTGTTCAACAAGTATGTGAAAAACGGGAAAGTATGAGCCTGATGAGGGCAAATCCCCAGACCTATCCCAGACATGACTTGCGCTATCCTCTAAAATATTGATCGAAACCAGGTTTAGTTGAATGTTTTAGTGTGGTACCACTTTACTACGTGATCCAAAGCAGAAAAAACCCTCGATCAGGTCAACATGTATGTTAAAACTGCGAAAGTATGACCCTGATGAGGGCAAAACCCCGGACCTATCCCAGACATAACTTGCGTTATCCTCTAAAATATTGATCGAAACCAGGTTTAATCGACTGTTTCAGTGTGGTACCACATTACTACCTGATCCAATCCAGAAATAACCCAGGATCTAGCCTTGAAGTATGGGAAATATGCGAATGTATGAGCCTGATGAGGGCAAATTCAAGACCTAACCCAGAACTAACATGCGTTATCCTCTAAAATACTTATCAAGACCAGGTTTAATTGAATGTTTCAGTGTGGTACCACATTACTACGAGATCGAAACCAGAAAAAACCCAGGATCCGTTCAACAAGTATGTGAAGAATGCGAAAGTATGAGTCTGATGAGTGAAAATCCCAGGCCTAACCTAGACATAACATGCGCTATCCACTAAAATATTGATCGAAACCAGGTTTAGTCGACTGTTTCAGTGTGGTAGCACTTTACTACGTGATCCAAAGCAGAAAAAACCCTCGATCAGGTCAACATGTATGTTAAAACTGCAAAAGTATGACCCCGATGAGGGCAAATCACAGACCTATCTCAGACCTAACTTGAGTTATCCTATAAAATATTGATCGATACCAGGTTTAATTGACTGTTTCAGTGTGGTACCACTTTGCTACGTGATCCAAAGCAGAAGAAACCATCGATCAGGTTAACATGGATGTTAAAACTGCGAAACTATGACCCCTATGAGGGCAAATCCCAGACCTATCCCAGACATAACTTGCGTTGTCCTCTAAAATATTGATTGAAGCCTGGTTTAATCGACTGTTTCAGTGTGGTACTACATTACTACGTGATCCAATCCAGAAAAAGCCCAGGATCTAGCCATCAGGTATCAGAAATATGCGAACGAATGAGCCGGATGAGAGCAAATCCCAGACCTAACCTAGACCTAACATGTGTTATCCTCTAAAATAATAATCGAAACCAGGTTTAATGGTCTGCTTCAGTGAGGTACCACATTACAACGTGATCGAAACCATAAAAAACCCAGGATCTGTTCAACAAGTATGTGAAGTATGCGAAAGTATGAGTCTGATGAGGGCAAATCCCAGGCCTAACCTAGACCAAACATGCGTTATCCTCAAAAATATTGATCGAAACCAGGTTTAATGGACTGTTTCAGTGTGGTACCACATCACTACGTGATCCAATCCAGAAATAGCCCAGGATCTAGCCATGAAGTATTAGAAATATGCGGAAGTATGAGCCTGATGAGGGCAAATCCTAGACCTTACCCAGACCTAACATGCGTTATCCTCTAAAATATTGATCGAAACCAGGTTTAATTGACTGTTTCAGTGTGGTACCACATCACTACGTGATCCAATCCAGAAATAGCCCAGGATCTAGCCATGAGGTATGAGAAATATGCGAAAGTATGAGCCAGATGAGGGCAAATCCCAGAGCTATCCCAGAAATAACATGCGTTATCCTCTAAAATATTGATCGAAACCAGGTTTAATCGACTGTTTCAGTGTGGTACCACATTACTACGTGATCCAATCCAGAAATAACCCAGGATCTAGCCATGAAGTATGGGAAATATGCGAATGTATGAGCCTGATGAGGGCAAATCCTAGACCTAACCCAGAACTAACATGCGTTATCCTCTAAAATACTTATCAAGACCAGGTTTAATTGAATGTTTCAGTGTGGCACCACATTACTACGAGATCGAAACCAGAAAAAACCCAGGATCCGTTCAACAAGTATGTGAAGAATGCGAAAGTATGAGTCTGATGAGTGAAAATCCCAGGCCTAACCTAGACATAACATGCGCTATCCTCTAAAATATTGATCGACACCAGGTTTAGTCGACTGTTTCAGTGTGGTACCACTTTACTACGTGATCCACAGCAGAAAAAACCCTCGATCAGGTCAACATGTATGTTAAAACTGCAAAAGTATGACCCCGATGAGGGCAAATCACAGACCTATCTCAGACCTAACTTGAGTTATCCTATAAAATATTGATCGATACCAGGTTTAATTGACTGTTTCAGTGTGGTACCACTTTGCTACGTGATCCAAAGCAGAAGAAACCATCGATCAGGTTAACATGTATGTTAAAACTGCGAAAATATGACCCCTATGAGGGCAAATCCCAGACCTATCCCAGACATAACTTGCGTTGTCCTCTAAAATATTGATCAAAGCCTGGTTTAATCGACTGTTTCAGGGTGGTACTACATTACTACGTGATCCAATCCAGAAAAAGCCCAGGATTTGTTCACCAAGTATGTAAAGTATGCGAAAGTATGAGTCTGATGAGGGCAAATCCCAGGCCTAACCTAGACATAACATGCGTTATCCTCAAAAATATTGATCGAAACCAGGTTTAATGGACTGTTTCAGTGTGGTTCCACAATAGTACGTGATCCAATCCAGAAATAGCCCAGGATCTAGCCATGAAGTATTAGAACTATGCGGAAGTATGAGCCTGATGAGGGCAAATCCTAGACCTTACCCAGACCTAACATGCGTTATCCTCTAAAATATTGATCGAAACCAGGTTTAATTGACTGTTTTAGTGTGGTACCACATTACTACGTGATCCACACCAGAAAAAAACCCAGGATCTGTTCAACAAGTATGTGAAGGTTGCGAAAGTATGAGTCTGATGAGGGCAAATCCCTTGCCTAACTTAGACATAACATGCGTTATCCTCAAAAATATTGATCGAAACCAGGTTTAATGGACTGTTTCAGTGTGGTACCACATTACTACGTGATACAAACCAGAAAAAACCCAGGATCTGGCAAACAAGAATGAGAACTATGTGAAAGTATGAGCCTGATGAGAGCAAATCCCAGACCTAACCTAGACGTAGCATGCGTTATGCTGAAAAATATTGATCGAAACCAGGTTTAATCAACTGTTTCAGTGTGGTACCACATAACTACGCGATCCAAACAAGAAAAAGCCCTGGATCTAGCCATCGAGTATGAGAAGTATGCGAAAGTATGAGCCTGATGAGGGCAAATCCTAGACCTAACCCAGACCTAACATGCGTTATCCTCTAAAATATTTATCAAGGCCAGGTTTTATTGACTGTTTCAGTGTGGAATGACATTACTACGTGATGCAAACCAGTGGAAGCCCAGGATCTGGCCAACAAGAATGAGAAATATGCGAAAGTATGAGCCTGATGAGAGCAAATCCCAGACCTAACCTAGACGTAACAAGCGTTATCCTCAAAAAGATTGATCGAAACCAGGTTTAATCGACTGTTTCGGTGCGGTAACACATTACTACGTGATCCAATCCAGAAAAAAACCCAGGATCTGTTCAACAAGTATGTGAAGTATGCGAAAGTATGAGTCTGATGAGGGCGAATCCCTTGCCTAACCTAGACATAACATGCGTTATCCTCAAAAATATTGATCGAAACCAGGTTTAGTGGACTGTTTCAGTGTGGTACCACATTACTAAGTGATCCAAACCAGAAAAAAACCCAGGATCTGTTCAATAAGTATGTGGAGTATGCGAAAGTATGAGTCTGATGAGGGCAAATCCTAGACCTTACCCAGACCTAAGATGCGTTATCCTCTAAAATATTGATCGAAACCAGGTTTAATTGACTGTTTCAGTGTGGTACCACATCACTACGTGATCCAATCCAGAAATAGCCCAGGATCTAGCCATGAAGTATTAGAAATATGCGGAAGTATGAGCCTGATGAGGGCAAATCCTAGACCTTACCCAGACCTAACATGCGTTATCCTCTAAAATATTGATCGAAACGAGGTTTAATTGACTGTTTCAGTGTGGTACCACATTACTACGTGATCCAATCCAGAAAAAGCTCTGAATGTAGCCATGAGGTATGAGAAATATGCGAAAGTATGAGCCAGATGAGGGCAAATCCCAGAGCTATCCCAGAAATAACATGCGTTATCCTCTAAAATATTGATCGAAACCAGGTTTAATCGACTGTTTCAGTGTGGTACCACATTACTACGTGATCCAATCCAGAAATAACCCAGGATCTAGCCATGAAGTATGGGAAATATGCGAATGTATGAGCCTGATGAGGGCAAATCCTAGACCTAACCCAGAACTAACATGCGTTATCCTCTAAAATACTTATCAAGACCAGGTTTAATTGAATGTTTCAGTGTGGTACCACATTACTACGAGATCGAAACCAGAAAAAACCCAGGATCCGTTCAACAAGTATGTGAAGAATGCGAAAGTATGAGTCTGATGAGTGAAAATCCCAGGCCTAACCCAGACCTAACATGCGTTATCCTCTAAAATATTGATCGAAACCAGGTTTAATTGACTGTTTTAGTGTGGTACCACATTACTACGTGATCCACACCAGAAAAAAACCCAGGATCTGTTCAACAAGTATGTGAAGTATGCGAAAGTATGAGTCTGATGAGGGCAAATCCCTTGCCTAACCTAGACATAACATGCGTTATCCTCAAAAATATTGATTGAAACCAGGTTTAGTGGACTGTTTCAGTGTGGTACCACATTACTACGTGATCCAAACCAGAAAAAACCCAGAATCTGTTCAACAAGTATGTGTAAATCGCGAAAGTATGAGCCTGATGAGGGCAAATCCTAGACCTTACCCAGACCTAACATGCGTTATCCTCTAAAATATTCATCGAAACCAGGTTTAGTGGACTGCTTCAGTGTGGTACCACATTACTACGCGATCCAAACCAGAAAAAACCCAGAATCTGTTCAACAAGTATGTGAAAAACGCGAAAGCATGAGCCTGATGAGGGCAAATCCCAGACCTATCCAAGACATATCTTGCGTTATCCTCTAAAATGTTGATCGAAACCAGGTTTAATTGACTGCTTTAGTATGGTACCACATTACTACGTGATCCAAAGCAGAAGAATCCCTCGATCAGGTCAACATGTATGTTAAAACTGCGAAAGTATGACCCTGATGAGGGCAAATCCCAGGCCTAACCTAGACCTAACATGCGTTATCCTCTAAAATATTGATCGAAACCAGGTATAATTGACTGTTTCAGTGTGGTACCACATGACTACGTGATCCAAACCAGAAAAAACCCAGGATTTGTTCACCAAGTATGTAAAGTATGCGAAAGTATGAGTCTGATGAGGGCAAATCCCAGGCCTAACCTAGACATAACATGCGTTATCCTCAAAAATATTGATCGAAACCAGGTTTAATGGACTGTTTCAGTGTGGTTCCACAATAGTACGTGATCCAATCCAGAAATAGCCCAGGATCTAGCCATGATGTATGAGAAATATGCGAAAGTATGAGCCTGATGAGGGCAAATCCTAGACCTTACCCAGACCTAACATGCGTTATCCTCTAAAATATTTATCAAGACCTGGTTCAATTGAATGCTTCAGTGTGGTACCACATTACTACGTGATCCAAACCAGAAAAAGCCCAGGATCCTTTCAACAAGTATGTGAAGAATGCGAAAGTATGAGACTGATGAGTGAAAATCTCAGGCCTAACCTAGACCTAACATGCGTTATCCTCAAAAATATTGATTGAAACCAGGTTTAGTGGACTGCTTCAGTGTGGTACCACATTACTACGTGATCTAAATCAGAAAAAACCCAGGATCTGTTCAACAAGTATGAGAAATATGCGAAAGTATGAGCCAGATGAGGGCAAATCCCAGACCTATCCCAGAACTAACATGCGTTATCCTCTAAAATATTGATCGAAACCAGGTTTAATCGACTGTTTCAGTGTGGTACCACATTACTACGTGATCCAATCCAGAAATAACCCAGGATCTAGCCATGAAGTATGGGAAATATGCGAATGTATGAGCCTGATGAGGGCAAATCCTAGACCTAACCCAGAACTAACATGCGTTATCCTCTAAAATACTTATCAAGACCAGGTTTAATTGAATGTTTCAGTGTGGCACCACATTACTACGAGATCGAAACCAGAAAAAACCCAGGATCCGTTCAACAAGTATGTGAAGAATGCGAAAGTATGAGTCTGATGAGTGAAAATCCCAGGCCTAACCTAGACATAACATGCGCTATCCTCTAAAATATTGATCGAAACCAGGTTTAGTCGACTGTTTCAGTGTGGTACCACTTTACTACGTGATCCACAGCAGAAAAAACCCTCGATCAGGTCAACATGTATGTTAAAACTGCAAAAGTATGACCCCGATGAGGGCAAATCACAGACCTATCTCAGACCTAACTTGAGTTATCCTATAAAATATTGATCGATACCAGGTTTAATTGACTGTTTCAGTGTGGTACCACTTTGCTACGTGATCCAAAGCAGAAGAAACCATCGATCAGGTTAACATGTATGTTAAAACTGCGAAAATATGACCCCTATGAGGGCAAATCCCAGACCTATCCCAGACATAACTTGCGTTGTCCTCTAAAATATTGATCAAAGCCTGGTTTAATCGACTGTTTCAGGGTGGTACTACATTACTACGTGATCCAATCCAGAAAAAGCCCAGGATTTGTTCACCAAGTATGTAAAGTATGCGAAAGTATGAGTCTGATGAGGGCAAATCCCAGGCCTAACCTAGACATAACATGCGTTATCCTCAAAAATATTGATCGAAACCAGGTTTAATGGACTGTTTCAGTGTGGTTCCACAATAGTACGTGATCCAATCCAGAAATAGCCCAGGATCTAGCCATGAAGTATTAGAACTATGCGGAAGTATGAGCCTGATGAGGGCAAATCCTAGACCTTACCCAGACCTAACATGCGTTATCCTCTAAAATATTGATCGAAACCAGGTTTAATTGACTGTTTTAGTGTGGTACCACATTACTACGTGATCCACACCAGAAAAAAACCCAGGATCTGTTCAACAAGTATGTGAAGGTTGCGAAAGTATGAGTCTGATGAGGGCAAATCCCTTGCCTAACTTAGACATAACATGCGTTATCCTCAAAAATATTGATCGAAACCAGGTTTAATGGACTGTTTCAGTGTGGTACCACATTACTACGTGATACAAACCAGAAAAAACCCAGGATCTGGCAAACAAGAATGAGAACTATGTGAAAGTATGAGCCTGATGAGAGCAAATCCCAGACCTAACCTAGACGTAGCATGCGTTATGCTGAAAAATATTGATCGAAACCAGGTTTAATCAACTGTTTCAGTGTGGTACCACATAACTACGCGATCCAAACAAGAAAAAGCCCTGGATCTAGCCATCGAGTATGAGAAGTATGCGAAAGTATGAGCCTGATGAGGGCAAATCCTAGACCTAACCCAGACCTAACATGCGTTATCCTCTAAAATATTTATCAAGGCCAGGTTTTATTGACTGTTTCAGTGTGGAATGACATTACTACGTGATGCAAACCAGTGGAAGCCCAGGATCTGGCCAACAAGAATGAGAAATATGCGAAAGTATGAGCCTGATGAGAGCAAATCCCAGACCTAACCTAGACGTAACAAGCGTTATCCTCAAAAAGATTGATCGAAACCAGGTTTAATCGACTGTTTCGGTGCGGTAACACATTACTACGTGATCCAATCCAGAAATAGCCCAGGATCTAGCCATGAAGTATTAGAAATATGCGGAAGTATGAGCCTGATGAGGGCAAATCCAAGACCTTACCCAGACCTAACATGCGTTATCCTCTAAAATATTGATCGAAACCAGGTTTAGTTGACTGTTTTAGTGTGGTACCACATTACTACGTGATCCACACCAGAAAAAAACCGAGGATCTGTTCAACAAGTATGTGAAGTATGCGAAAGTATGAGTCTGATGAGGGCAAATCCCTTGCCTAACCTAGACATAACATGCGTTATCCTCTAAAATATTGATTGAAACCAGGTTTAGTGGACTGTTTCAGTGTGGTACCACATTACTACGTGATCCAAACCAGAAAAAACCCAGAATCTGTTCAACAAGTATGTGTAAATCGCGAAAGTATGAGCCTGATGAGGGCAAATCCTAGACCTTACCCAGACCTAACATGCGTTATCCTCTAAAATATTCATCGAAACCAGGTTTAGTGGACTGCTTCAGTGTGGTACCACATTACTACGCGATCCAAACCAGAAAAAACCCAGAATCTGTTCAACAAGTATGTGAAAAACGCGGAAGCATGAGCCTGATGAGGGCAAATCCCAGACCTATCCAAGACATATCTTGCGTTATCCTCTAAAATGTTGATCGAAACCAGGTTTAATTGACTGCTTTAGTATGGTACCACATTACCTCGTGATCCAAAGCAGAAGAATCCCTCGATCAGGTCAACATGTATGTTAAAACTGCGAAAGTATGACCCTGATGAGGGCAAATCCCAGGCCTAACCTAGACCTAACATGCGTTATCCTCTAAAATATTGATCGAAACCAGGTATAATTGACTGTTTCAGTGTGGTACCACATGACTACGTGATCCAAACCAGAAAAAACCCAGGATTTGTTCACCAAGTATGTAAAGTATGCGAAAGTATGAGTCTGATGAGGGCAAATCCCAGGCCTAACCTAGACATAACATGCGTTATCCTCAAAAATATTGATCGAAACCAGGTTTAATGGACTGTTTCAGTGTGGTTCCACAATAGTACGTGATCCAATCCAGAAATAGCCCAGGATCTAGCCATGAAGTATGAGAAATATGCGAAAGTATGAGCCTGATGAGGGCAAATCCTAGACCTTACCCAGACCTAACATGCGTTATCCTCTAAAATATTTATCAAGACCTGGTTCAATTGAATGCTTCAGTGTGGTACCACATTACTACGTGATCCAAACCAGAAAAAGCCCAGGATCCTTTCAACAAGTATGTGAAGAATGCGAAAGTATGAGACTGATGAGTGAAAATCTCAGGCCTAACCTAGACCTAACATGCGTTATCCTCAAAAATATTGATCGAAACCAGGTTTAAGTGACTGTTTTAGTGTTGTACCACTTTACTACGTGATCCAAAGCTGAAAAAACCCTCGATCAGGTCAACATGCATGTTAAAACTGCGAAAGTATGACCCTGATGAGAGCAAATCCCAGACCTAACCAAGACCTAACATGCGTTATTCTCTAAAATAGTGATCAGAGCCAGGTTTAATGGACTGTTTCAGTGTGGTACCACATTACAACGTGATCCAAACCAGAAAAAAGGCAGGGATCTGTTCAACAAGTATGTGAAAAACGGGAAAGTATGAGCCTGATGAGGGCAAATCCCCAGACCTATCCCAGACATGACTTGCGCTATCCTCTAAAATATTGATCGAAACCAGGTTTAGTCGACTGTTTCAGTGTGGTACCACTTTACTACGTGATCCAAAGCAGAAAAAACCCTCGATCAGGTCAACATGTATGTTAAAACTGCAAAAGTATGACCCCGATGAGGGCAAATCACAGACCTATCTCAGACCTAACTTGAGTTATCCTATAAAATATTGATCGATACCAGGTTTAATTGACTGTTTCAGTGTGGTACCACTTTGCTACGTGATCCAAAGCAGAAGAAATCATCGATCAGGTTAACATGGATGTTAAAACTGCGAAACTATGACCCCTATGAGGGCAAATCCCAGACCTATCCCAGACATAACTTGCGTTGTCCTCTAAAATATTGATTGAAGCCTGGTTTAATCGACTGTTTCAGTGTGGTACTACATTACTACGTGATCCAATCCAGAAAAAGCCCAGGATCTAGCCATCAGGTATCAGAAATATGCGAACGAATGAGCCGGATGAGAGCAAATCCCAGACCTAACCTAGACCTAACATGTGTTATCCTCTAAAATAATAATCGAAACCAGGTTTAATGGTCTGCTTCAGTGAGGTACCACATTACAACGTGATCGAAACCAGAAAAAACCCAGGATCTGTTCAACAAGTATGTGAAGTATGCGAAAGTATGAGTCTGATGAGGGCAAATCCCAGGCCTAACCTAGACCAAACATGCGTTATCCTCAAAAATATTGATCGAAACCAGGTTTAATGGACTGTTTCAGTGTGGTACCACATCACTACGTGATCCAATCCAGAAATAGCCCAGGATCTAGCCATGAAGTATTAGAAATATGCGGAAGTATGAGCCTGATGAGGGCAAATCCAAGACCTTACCCAGACCTAACATGCGTTATCCTCTAAAATATTGATCGAAACCAGGTTTAGTTGACTGTTTTAGTGTGGTACCACATTACTACGTGATCCACACCAGAAAAAAACCGAGGATCTGTTCAACAAGTATGTGAAGTATGCGAAAGTATGAGTCTGATGAGGGCAAATCCCTTGCCTAACCTAGACATAACATGCGTTATCCTCTAAAATATTGATTGAAACCAGGTTTAGTGGACTGTTTCAGTGTGGTACCACATTACTACGTGATCCAAACCAGAAAAAACCCAGAATCTGTTCAACAAGTATGTGTAAATCGCGAAAGTATGAGCCTGATGAGGGCAAATCCTAGACCTTACCCAGACCTAACATGCGTTATCCTCTAAAATATTCATCGAAACCAGGTTTAGTGGACTGCTTCAGTGTGGTACCACATTACTACGCGATCCAAACCAGAAAAAACCCAGAATCTGTTCAACAAGTATGTGAAAAACGCGAAAGCATGAGCCTGATGAGGGCAAATCCCAGACCTATCCAAGACATATCTTGCGTTATCCTCTAAAATGTTGATCGAAACCAGGTTTAATTGACTGCTTTAGTATGGTACCACATTACCTCGTGATCCAAAGCAGAAGAATCCCTCGATCAGGTCAACATGTATGTTAAAACTGCGAAAGTATGACCCTGATGAGGGCAAATCCCAGGCCTAACCTAGACCTAACATGCGTTATCCTCTAAAATATTGATCGAAACCAGGTATAATTGACTGTTTCAGTGTGGTACCACATGACTACGTGATCCAAACCAGAAAAAACCCAGGATTTGTTCACCAAGTATGTAAAGTATGCGAAAGTATGAGTCTGATGAGGGCAAATCCCAGGCCTAACCTAGACATAACATGCGTTATCCTCAAAAATATTGATCGAAACCAGGTTTAATGGACTGTTTCAGTGTGGTTCCACAATAGTACGTGATCCAATCCAGAAATAGCCCAGGATCTAGCCATGAAGTATGAGAAATATGCGAAAGTATGAGCCTGATGAGGGCAAATCCTAGACCTTACCCAGACCTAACATGCGTTATCCTCTAAAATATTTATCAAGACCTGGTTCAATTGAATGCTTCAGTGTGGTACCACATTACTACGTGATCCAAACCAGAAAAAGCCCAGGATCCTTTCAACAAGTATGTGAAGAATGCGAAAGTATGAGACTGATGAGTGAAAATCTCAGGCCTAACCTAGACCTAACATGCGTTATCCTCAAAAATATTGATCGAAACCAGGTTTAAGTGACTGTTTTAGTGTTGTACCACTTTACTACGTGATCCAAAGCTGAAAAAACCCTCGATCAGGTCAACATGCATGTTAAAACTGCGAAAGTATGACCCTGATGAGAGCAAATCCCAGACCTAACCAAGACCTAACATGCGTTATTCTCTAAAATAGTGATCAGAGCCAGGTTTAATGGACTGTTTCAGTGTGGTACCACATTACAACGTGATCCAAACCAGAAAAAAGGCAGGGATCTGTTCAACAAGTATGTGAAAAACGGGAAAGTATGAGCCTGATGAGGGCAAATCCCCAGACCTATCCCAGACATGACTTGCGCTATCCTCTAAAATATTGATCGAAACCAGGTTTAGTCGACTGTTTCAGTGTGGTACCACTTTACTACGTGATCCAAAGCAGAAAAAACCCTCGATCAGGTCAACATGTATGTTAAAACTGCAAAAGTATGACCCCGATGAGGGCAAATCACAGACCTATCTCAGACCTAACTTGAGTTATCCTATAAAATATTGATCGATACCAGGTTTAATTGACTGTTTCAGTGTGGTACCACTTTGCTACGTGATCCAAAGCAGAAGAAACCATCGATCAGGTTAACATGGATGTTAAAACTGCGAAACTATGACCCCTATGAGGGCAAATCCCAGACCTATCCCAGACATAACTTGCGTTGTCCTCTAAAATATTGATTGAAGCCTGGTTTAATCGACTGTTTCAGTGTGGTACTACATTACTACGTGATCCAATCCAGAAAAAGCCCAGGATCTAGCCATCAGGTATCAGAAATATGCGAACGAATGAGCCGGATGAGAGCAAATCCCAGACCTAACCTAGACCTAACATGTGTTATCCTCTAAAATAATAATCGAAACCAGGTTTAATGGTCTGCTTCAGTGAGGTACCACATTACAACGTGATCGAAACCAGAAAAAACCCAGGATCTGTTCAACAAGTATGTGAAGTATGCGAAAGTATGAGTCTGATGAGGGCAAATCCCAGGCCTAACCTAGACCAAACATGCGTTATCCTCAAAAATATTGATCGAAACCAGGTTTAATGGACTGTTTCAGTGTGGTACCACATCAATACGTGATCCAATCCAGAAATAGCCCAGGATCTAGCCATGAAGTATTAGAAATATGCGGAAGTATGAGCCTGATGAGGGCAAATCCTAGACCTTACCCAGACCTAACATGCGTTATCCTCTAAAATATTGATCGAAACCAGGTTTAATTGACTGTTTTAGTGTGGTACCACATTACTATGTGATCCACACCAGAAAAAAACCCAGGATCTGTTCAACAAGTATGTGAAGGTTGCGAAAGTATGAGTCTGATGAGGGCAAATCCCTTGCCTAACCTAGACATAACATGCGTTATCCTCAAAAATATTGATCGAAACCAGGTTTAATGGACTGTTTCAGTGTGGTACCACATCACTACGTGATCCAATCCAGAAATAGCCCAGGATCTAGCCATGAAGTATTAGAACTATGCGGAAGTATGAGCCTGATGAGGGCAAATCCCAGACCTATCCCAGACATAACTTGCGTTGTCCTCTAAAATATTGATCGAAGCCTGGTTTAATCGACTGTTTCAGTGTGGTACTACATTACTACGTGATCCAATCCAGAAAAAGCCCCGGATCTAGCCATCAGGTATCAGAAATATGCGAACGAATGAGCCTGATGAGAGCAAATCCCAGACCTAACCTAGACCCAACATGTGTTATCCTCTAAAATAATAATCGAAACCAGGTTTAATGGTCTGCTTCAGTGTGGTACCACATTACTACGTGATCCACGCCAGAAAAAAACCCAGGATCTGTTCAACAAGTATGTGAAGAATGCGCAAGTATGAGCCTGATGAGAACAAATCCCAGACCTAACCGAGACATAACATGAATTATTCTCTAAAATATTAATCGAAACCAGGTTTAATGGCCTGCTTCAGTGTGGTACCACATTACTACGTGATCCAAACCAGAAAAAAACCCAGGATCCGTTCAACAAGTATGCGAAGAATGCGAAAGTATGAGCCTGATGAGAGCAAATCCCAGACCTAACCTAGACCTAACATGTGTTATCCTCTAAGATAATAATCCAAACCAGGTTTAATGGTCTGCTTCAGTGAGGTACCACATTACTACATGATCGAAACCAGAAAAAACCAAGGATCTGTTCAACAAGTATGTGAAGTATGCGAAAGTATGAGTCTGATGAGGGCAAATCCCTGGCCTAACCTAGACCAAACATGCGTTATCCTCAAAAATATTGATCGAAACCAGGTTTAATGGACTGTTTCAGTGTGGTACCTCATTACCACATGATCCAATCCAGAAATAGCCCAGGATCTAGCCATGAAGTATTAGAAATATGCGGAAGTATGAGCCTGATGAGGGCAAATCCTAGACCTTACCCAGACCTAAAATGCGTTATCCTCTAAAATATTGATCGAAACCAAGTTTAATTGACTGTTTTAGTGTGGTACCACATTACTACGTGATCCACACCTGAAAAAAAACCCAGGATCTGTTCAACAAGTATGTGAAGTATGCGAAAGTATGAGTCTGATGAGGGCAAATCCCTTGCCTAACCTAGACATAACATGCGATATCCTCAATAATATTGATCGAAACCAGGTTTAGTGGACTGCCTCAGTGTGGTACCACATTACTACGCGATCCAATCCAGAAATAGCCCAGGATCTAGCCATGAAGTATTAGAAATGTGCGGAAGTATGAGCCTGATGAGGGCAAATCCTAGACCTAACCCAGACCTAACATGCGTTATCCTCTAAAATATTGATCGAAACCAGGTTTAATTGACTGTTTTAGTGTGGTACCACTTTAATACGTGATCCAAAGCAGAAAAAACACTCGATCAGGTCAACATGTATGTTAAAACTGCGTTAGTATGACCCTGATGAGGGCAAATCCTAGACCTAACCCAGACCTAACATGCGTTATCCTCTAAAATATTTATCAAGGCCAGGTTTTATTGACTGTTTCAGTGTGGAATGACATTACTACGTGATGCAAACCAGTGGAAGCCCAGGATCTGGCCAACAAGAATGAGAAATATGCGAAAGTATGAGCCTGATGAGAGCAAATCCCAGACCTAACCTAGACGTAACAAGCGTTATCCTCAAAAAGATTGATCGAAACCAGGTTTAATCGACTGTTTCGGTGCGGTAACACATTACTACGTGATCCAATCCAGAAATAGCCCAGGATCTAGCCATGAAGTATTAGAAATATGCGGAAGTATGAGCCTGATGAGGGCAAATCCAAGACCTTACCCAGACCTAACATGCGTTATCCTCTAAAATATTGATCGAAACCAGGTTTAGTTGACTGTTTTAGTGTGGTACCACATTACTACGTGATCCACACCAGAAAAAAACCGAGGATCTGTTCAACAAGTATGTGAAGTATGCGAAAGTATGAGTCTGATGAGGGCAAATCCCTTGCCTAACCTAGACATAACATGCGTTATCCTCAAAAATATTGATTGAAACCAGGTTTAGTGGACTGTTTCAGTGTGGTACCACATTACTACGTGATCCAAACCAGAAAAAACCCAGAATCTGTTCAACAAGTATGTGTAAATCGCGAAAGTATGAGCCTGATGAGGGCAAATCCTAGACCTTACCCAGACCTAACATGCGTTATCCTCTAAAATATTCATCGAAACCAGGTTTAGTGGACTGCTTCAGTGTGGTACCACATTACTACGCGATCCAAACCAGAAAAAACCCAGAATCAGTTCAACAAGTATGTGAAAAACGCGAAAGCATGAGCCTGATGAGGGCAAATCCCAGACCTATCCAAGACATATCTTGCGTTATCCTCTAAAATGTTGATCGAAACCAGGTTTAATTGACTGCTTTAGTATGGTACCACATTACCTCGTGATCCAAAGCAGAAGAATCCCTCGATCAGGTCAACATGTATGTTAAAACTGCGAAAGTATGACCCTGATGAGGGCAAATCCCAGGCCTAACCTAGACCTAACATGCGTTATCCTCTAAAATATTGATCGAAACCAGGTATAATTGACTGTTTCAGTGTGGTACCACATGACTACGTGATCCAAACCAGAAAAAACCCAGGATTTGTTCACCAAGTATGTAAAGTATGCGAAAGTATGAGTCTGATGAGGGCAAATCCCAGGCCTAACCTAGACATAACATGCGTTATCCTCAAAAATATTGATCGAAACCAGGTTTAATGGACTGTTTCAGTGTGGTTCCACAATAGTACGTGATCCAATCCAGAAATAGCCCAGGATCTAGCCATGAAGTATGAGAAATATGCGAAAGTATGAGCCTGATGAGGGCAAATCCTAGACCTTACCCAGACCTAACATGCGTTAACCTCTAAAATATTTATCAAGACCTGGTTCAATTGAATGCTTCAGTGTGGTACCACATTACTACGTGATCCAAACCAGAAAAAGCCCAGGATCCTTTCAACAAGTATGTGAAGAATGCGAAAGTATGAGACTGATGAGTGAAAATCTCAGGCCTAACCTAGACCTAACATGCGTTATCCTCAAAAATATTGATCGAAACCAGGTTTAAGTGACTGTTTTAGTGTTGTACCACTTTACTACGTGATCCAAAGCTGAAAAAACCCTCGATCAGGTCAACATGCATGTTAAAACTGCGAAAGTATGACCCTGATGAGAGCAAATCCCAGACCTAACCTAGACCTAACATGAGTTATTCTCAAAGATATTGATCGAAACCAGGTTTAATGGACTGTTTCAGTGTGGTTCCACAATAGTACGTGATCCAATCCAGAAATAGCCCAGGATCTAGCCATGAAGTATGAGAAATATGCGAAAGTATGAGCCTGATGAGGGCAAATCCTAGACCTTACCCAGACCTAACATGCGTTATCCTCTAAAATATTTATCAAGACCTGGTTCAATTGAATGCTTCAGTGTGGTACCACATTACTACGTGATCCAAACCAGAAAAAGCCCAGGATCCTTTCAACAAGTATGTGAAGAATGCGAAAGTATGAGACTGATGAGTGAAAATCTCAGGCCTAACCTAGACCTAACATGCGTTATCCTCAAAAATATTGATCGAAACCAGGTTTAAGTGACTGTTTTAGTGTTGTACCACTTTACTACGTGATCCAAAGCTGAAAAAACCCTCGATCAGGTCAACATGCATGTTAAAACTGCGAAAGTATGACCCTGATGAGAGCAAATCCCAGACCTAACCAAGACCTAACATGCGTTATTCTCTAAAATAGTGATCAGAGCCAGGTTTAATGGACTGTTTCAGTGTGGTACCACATTACAACGTGATCCAAACCAGAAAAAAGGCAGGGATCTGTTCAACAAGTATGTGAAAAACGGGAAAGTATGAGCCTGATGAGGGCAAATCCCCAGACCTATCCCAGACATGACTTGCGCTATCCTCTAAAATATTGATCGAAACCAGGTTTAGTCGACTGTTTCAGTGTGGTACCACTTTACTACGTGATCCAAAGCAGAAAAAACCCTCGATCAGGTCAACATGTATGTTAAAACTGCAAAAGTATGACCCCGATGAGGGCAAATCACAGACCTATCTCAGACCTAACTTGAGTTATCCTATAAAATATTGATCGATACCAGGTTTAATTGACTGTTTCAGTGTGGTACCACTTTGCTACGTGATCCAAAGCAGAAGAAACCATCGATCAGGTTAACATGGATGTTAAAACTGCGAAACTATGACCCCTATGAGGGCAAATCCCAGACCTATCCCAGACATAACCTGCGTTGTCCTCTAAAATATTGATCAGAGCCAGGTTTAATGGACTGTTTCAGTGTGGTACCACATTACAACGTGATCCAAACCAGAAAAAAGGCAGGGATCTGTTCAACAAGTATGTGAAAAACGGGAAAGTATGAGCCTGATGAGGGCAAATCCCCAGACCTATCCCAGACATGACTTGCGCTATCCTCTAAAATATTGATCGAAACCAGGTTTAATGGTCTGCTTCAGTGAGGTACCACATTACAACGTGATCGAAACCAGAAAAAACCCAGGATCTGTTCAACAAGTATGTGAAGTATGCGAAAGTATGAGTCTGATGAGGGCAAATCCCAGGCCTAACCTAGACCAAACATGCGTTATCCTCAAAAATATTGATCGAAACCAGGTTTAATGGACTGTTTCAGTGTGGTACCACATCACTACGTGATCCAATCCAGAAATAGCCCAGGATCTAGCCATGAAGTATTAGAAATATGCGGAAGTATGAGCCTGATGAGGGCAAATCCTAGACCTTACCCAGACCTAACATGCGTTATCCTCTAAAATATTGATCGAAACCAGGTTTAATTGACTGTTTTAGTGTGGTACCACATTACTATGTGATCCACACCAGAAAAAAACCCAGGATCTGTTCAACAAGTATGTGAAGGTTGCGAAAGTATGAGTCTGATGAGGGCAAATCCCTTGCCTAACCTAGACATAACATGCGTTATCCTCAAAAATATTGATCGAAACCAGGTTTAATGGACTGTTTCAGTGTGGTACCACATCACTACGTGATCCAATCCAGAAATAGCCCAGGATCTAGCCATGAAGTATTAGAACTATGCGGAAGTATGAGCCTGATGAGGGCAAATCCCAGACCTATCCCAGACATAACTTGCGTTGTCCTCTAAAATATTGATCGAAGCCTGGTTTAATCGACTGTTTCAGTGTGGTACTACATTACTACGTGATCCAATCCAGAAAAAGCCCCGGATCTAGCCATCAGGTATCAGAAATATGCGAACGAATGAGCCTGATGAGAGCAAATCCCAGACCTAACCTAGACCCAACATGTGTTATCCTCTAAAATAATAATCGAAACCAGGTTTAATGGTCTGCTTCAGTGTGGTACCACATTACTACGTGATCCACGCCAGAAAAAAACCCAGGATCTGTTCAACAAGTATGTGAAGAATGCGCAAGTATGAGCCTGATGAGAACAAATCCCAGACCTAACCGAGACATAACATGAATTATTCTCTAAAATATTAATCGAAACCAGGTTTAATGGCCTGCTTCAGTGTGGTACCACATTACTACGTGATCCAAACCAGAAAAAAACCCAGGATCCGTTCAACAAGTATGCGAAGAATGCGAAAGTATGAGCCTGATGAGAGCAAATCCCAGACCTAACCTAGACCTAACATGTGTTATCCTCTAAGATAATAATCCAAACCAGGTTTAATGGTCTGCTTCAGTGAGGTACCACATTACTACATGATCGAAACCAGAAAAAACCAAGGATCTGTTCAACAAGTATGTGAAGTATGCGAAAGTATGAGTCTGATGAGGGCAAATCCCTGGCCTAACCTAGACCAAACATGCGTTATCCTCAAAAATATTGATCGAAACCAGGTTTAATGGACTGTTTCAGTGTGGTACCTCATTACTACATGATCCAATCCAGAAATAGCCCAGGATCTAGCCATGAAGTATTAGAAATATGCGGAAGTATGAGCCTGATGAGGGCAAATCCTAGACCTTACCCAGACCTAAAATGCGTTATCCTCTAAAATATTGATCGAAACCAAGTTTAATTGACTGTTTTAGTGTGGTACCACATTACTACGTGATCCACACCAGAAAAAAAACCCAGGATCTGTTCAACAAGTATGTGAAGTATGCGAAAGTATGAGTCTGATGAGGGCAAATCCCTTGCCTAACCTAGACATAACATGCGATATCCTCAATAATATTGATCGAAACCAGGTTTAGTGGACTGCCTCAGTGTGGTACCACATTACTACGCGATCCAATCCAGAAATAGCCCAGGATCTAGCCATGAAGTATTAGAAATGTGCGGAAGTATGAGCCTGATGAGGGCAAATCCTAGTCCTAACCCAGACCTAACATGCGTTATCCTCTAAAATATTGATCGAAACCAGGTTTAATTGACTGTTTTAGTGTGGTACCACTTTAATACGTGATCCAAAGCAGAAAAAACCCTCGATCAGGTCAACATGTATGTTAAAACTGCGATAGTATGACCCTGATGAGGGCGAATCCCAGGCCTAACCTAGACCAACCATGCGTTATCCTCAAAAATATTCATCGAAACCAGGTTTAATGGACTGTTTCAGTGTGGTACCACATTACTGCGTGATCCAATCCAGAAATAGCCCAGGATCTAGCCATGAAGTATTAGAAATGTGCGGAAGTATGAGCCTGATGAGGGCAAATCCTAGACCTAACCCAGGCCTAACATGCGTTATCCTCTAAAATATTGATCGAAACCAGGTTTAATTGACTGTTTTAGTGTGGTACCACTTTAATACGTGATCCAAAGCAGAAAAAACACTCGATCAGGTCAACATGTATGTTAAAACTGCGTTAGTATGACCCTGATGAGGGCAAATCCTAGACCTAACCCAGACATAACATGCGTTATCCTCTAAAATACTGATCGAAACCAGGTTTAATGGACTGTTTCAGTGTGGTACCACTTTACTACGTGATCCAAAGCAGAAAAAGCCCAGGATCTGGCCAACGAGTATGCGAAAAATGCGAAAGTATGAGACAGGTGATGGCAAATCCCAGGCCTCACCTAGACATAACCTGCGTTATCCTCTAAAATATTGATCGAAACCAGGTTTAGTGGACTGTTTCAGTGTGGTACCATATTACTGCGTGATCCAGACCAGAAATAGCCCAGCATCTAGCCATGAAGTATTAGAAATATGCGAAAGTATGAGCCTGATGAGGGCAAATCCTAGACCTTACCCAGACCTAACATGCGTTATCCTCTAAAATATTGATCGAAACCAGGTTTAATGGACTGTTTCTGTGTGGTACCACATTGCTACGAGATCCAAACCAGAAAAAACCCAGGATCTGTTCAACAAGTTTGTGAAAAACGCGACAGTATGAGCCTGCTGAGGGCCAATCCTAGACCTAACCCAGACCTAACATGCGTTATCCTCTAAAATATTTATCAAGACCAGGTTTAATTGAATGTTTCAGTGTGGTACCGCATTACTGGGTGATCCAAACCAGAAAAAGCCCAGGATCTGTTCAACAAGTATGTGAAGAATGCGAAAGTTGAGTCTGATGAGTGAAAATCCCAGGCCTAACCTAGACCTAACATGCGTTATACTCAAAAATATTGATCGAAACCAGGTTTGATTGACTGTTTCAGTGTGGTACCACATTACTACGTGATCCAAACCAGAAAAAGCCCAGGATCTGGCCAACGAGTATGCGAAAAATGCGAAAGTATGAGACAGGTAATGGGAAATCCTAGCCCTAACCCAGACATAACATGCGTTATCCTCTAAAATATTGATCGAAACCAGGTTTGGTGGACTGTTTCAGTGTGGTACCACATTACTGCGTGATCCAAACCAGAAAAAACCCAGGAACTGTTTAACATGTATGTGAAAAATGCGAAAGTATGACCCTGATGAGGGCAAATCCCAGACCTATCCCAGACCTAACTTGCGTTGTCCTCTAAAATATTGATGGAAACCAGGTTTAATTGACTGTTTCAGTGTGGTACTACATTAACGTGATGCAATCTAGAAAAAGCCCAGGATCTAGCCATCAAGTATGAGAAATATGCGAAAGTATGACCCTGATGTGGGCAAATCCCAGATCTTACCCAGACCTAACATGCGTTATCCTCTAAAATATTTATCAAGACCAGGTTTAATTGACTGTTTTAGTGTGGTTCCATATTACTACGTGATCTAAACTAGAAATAACACAGGATCTGTTCAACAAGTATGTGAAGTATGCGAAAGTATGAGTCTGATGAGGGCAAATCCCAGGCCTAACCTAGACATAACATGCGTTATCCTCTAAAATATTGATCGAAACCAGGTTTAATCGACTGTTTCAGTGTGGTACCTCATTACTACGTGATCCAAACCAGAAAAAACCCAGGATCCGTTCAACAAGTATGTGAAGAATGCGCAAGTATGAGCCTGATGAGAACAAATCCCAGACCTAACCGAGACATAACATGAATTATTCTCTAAAATATTAATCGAAACCAGGTTTAATGGCCTGCTTCAGTGTGGTACCACATTACTACGTGATCCAAACCAGAAAAAACCGAGCATCTGTTCAACAAGTATGTGAAGAATGCGAAAGTATGTGTCTGATGAGGGCAAATCCCAGGCCTATCTCAGACCTAACTTGAGTTATCCTATAAAATATTGATCGATACCAGGTTTAATTGACTGTTTCAGTGTGGTACCACATTTCTTACGTGATCCAAACCAGAAAAAACCTAGGATCTGTTCAACAAGTATGCGAAGAATGCGAAAGTATGAGTCTGATGAGGGCAAATCCCTTGCCTAACCTAGACATAACATGCGTTATCCTCAAAAATATTGATCGAAACCAGGTTTAGTGGACTGCCTCAGTGTGGTACCACATTACTACGCGATCCAAACCAGAAAAAAGTCAGAATCTGTTCAACAAGTATGTGAAATATGCGAAAGCATGAGCCTGATGAGGGCAAATCCCAGACCTATCCCAGACATATCTTGCGTTATCCTCTAAAATATTGATCAAAACCAGGTTTAATGGACTGTTTCAGTGTGGTACCACATTACTACGTGATCCAATCCAGAAATAGCCCCGGATATAGCCATGAAGTATTAGAAATATGCGAAAGAATGAGTCTGATGGGGGCAAATCCCAGGCCTAACCTAGACATAACATGCGTTAACCTCTAAAATACTGATCGAAGCCTGGTTTAATCGACTGTCTCAGTGTGGTAGTACATTACTACGTGATCCAATCCAGAAAAAGCCCAGGATCTAGCCATCAGGTATCAGAAATATGCGAACGAATGAGCCTGATGAGAGCAAATCCCAGACCTAACCTAGACCTAACATGTGTTATCCTCTAAAATAATAATCGAAACCAGGTTTAATGGTCTGCTTCAGTGAGGTACCACATTACTACATGATCGAAACCAGAAAAAACCCAGGATCTGTTCAACAAGTATGTGAAGTATGCGAAAGTATGAGTCTGATGAGGGCAAATCCCTGGCCTAACCTAGACCAAACATGCGTTATCCTCAAAAATATTGATCGAAACCAGGTTTAATGGACTGTTTCAGTGTGGTACCACATTACTACGTGAGCCAATCCAGAAATAGCCCAGGATCTAGCCATGAAGTGTTAGAAATATGCGGAAGTATGAGCCTGATGAGGGCAAATCCTAGACCTTACCCAGACCTGACATGCGTTATCCTCTAAAATATTGATCGAAACCAGTTTTAGTGGACTGCCTCAGTGTGGTACCACATTACTACGTGATCCAAACCAGAAAAAACCCAGAATCTGTTCAACAAGTATGTGAAAAATGCGAAAGCATGAGCCTGATGAGGGCAAATCCCAGACCTATCCCAGACATATCTTGCGTTATCCTCTAAAATATTGATCGAAACCAGGTTTAATTGGCTCCTTTAGTGTGGTACCACATTACTACGTGATCCAAAGCAGAAGAATCCCTCGATCAGGTCAACATGTATGTCAAAACTGCGAAAGTATGACCCTGATGAGGGCAAATCCCAGGCCTAGCCTAGACCTAAAATGCGTTATCCTCTAAAATATTGATCGAAACCAGGTTTAATTGACTGTTTTAGTGTGGTACCACATTACTACGTGATCCACACCAGAAATAAACCCAGGATCTGTTCAACAAATATGTGAAGTATGCGAAAGTATGAGACTGATGAGGGCAAATCCCTTGCCTAACCTAGACATAACATGCGTTATCCTCAAAAATATTGATCGAAACCAGGTTTAGTGGACTGCCTCAGTGTGGTACCACATTACTACGCGATCCAATCCAGAAATAGCCCAGGATCTAGCCATGAAGTATTAGAAATGTGCGGAAGTATGAGCCTGATGAGGGCAAATCCTAGACCTAACCCAGACCTAACATGCGTTATCCTCTAAAATATTGATCGAAACCAGGTTTAATTGACTGTATTAGTGTGGTACCACTTTAATACGTGATCCAAAGCAGAAAAAACCCTCGATCAGGTCAACATGTATGTTAAAACTGCGATAGTATGACCCTGATGAGGGCGAATCCCAGGCCTAACCTAGACCAACCATGCGTTATCCTCAAAAATATTCATCGAAACCAGGTTTAATGGACTGTTTCAGTGTGGTACCACATTACTGCGTGATCCAATCCAGAAATAGCCCAGGATCTAGCCATGAAGTATTAGAAATGTGCGGAAGTATGAGCCTGATGACGGCAAATCCTAGACCTAAACCAAACCTAACATGCGTTATCCTCTAAAATATTGATCGAAACCAGGTTTAATTGACTGTTTTAGTGTGGTACCACTTTAATACGTGATCCAAAGCAGAAAAAACCCTCGATCAGGTCAACATGTATGTTAAAACTGCGTTAGTATGACCCTGATGAGGGCAAATCCTAGACCTAACCCAGACATAACATGCGTTATCCTCTAAAATACTGATCGAAACCAGGTTTAATGGACTGTTTCAGTGTGGTACCACTTTACTACGTGATCCAAAGCAGAAAAAGCCCAGGATCTGGCCAACGAGTATGCGAAAAATGCGAAAGTATGAGACAGGTGATGGCAAATCCCAGGCCTTACCCAGACCTAACATGCGTTATCCTCTAAAATATTTATCAAGACCAGGTTTAATTGAATGTTTCAATGTGGTACCACATTACTACGTGATCCAAACCAGAAAAAACCCAGGATCCGTTTAACAAGTATGTGAAGAATGCGAAAGTATGAGTCTGATGAGTGAAAATCCCAGGCCTAACGTAGACATAACATGCGTTATCCTCAAAAATATTGATCGAAACCAGGTTTAATGGACTGTTTCAGTGTGGTACCACATTACTACGTGATCCAATCCAGAAATAGCCCAGGATCTAGCCATGAAGTATTAGAAATATGCGAAAGTATCAGCCTGATGAGGGCACATCCTAGACCTTACCCAGACCTAACATGTGTTATCCTCTAAAATATTGATCGAAACCAGGTTTAGTGGACTGTTTCAGTGTGGTACCACATTACTACGTGATCCAAACCAGAAAAAACCCAGAATCTGTTCAACAAGTATGAGAAAAACGCGAAAGTATGAGCCTGATGAGGGCAAATCCTAGACCAAACCCAGACCTAATATGCTTTATCCTGTAAAATATTTATCAAGACCTGGTTTAATTGAATGTTTCAGTGTGGTACCGCATTACTACGTGCTCCAAACCAGAAAAAACCCAGAATCTGTTCAACAAGTATGTGAAAAACGCGAAAGTATGAGCCTGCTGAGGGCAAATCCCAGCCCTATCCCAGACATATCTTGCGTTATCCTCTAAAATATTGATCGAAACCGGGTTTAATGGACCGTTTCTGTGTGGTACCGCATTGCTACGTGATCCAAACCAGAAAAAACCCAGGATCTGTTCAACAAGTATGTGAAAAACGCGACAGTATGAGCCTGATGAAGGCAAATCCAAGACCTATCCCAGACATTACTTGCGTTATCCTCCAAAATATTGATCGAAACCAGGTTTAATTGACTGTTTCAGTGTGGTACCCACATTACTACGTGATCCAATCCAGAAAAAGCCCAGGATCTAGCCATCAAGTAAGAGAAATATGCGAAAGTATGAGCCTGCTGAGGGCCAATCCTAGACCTAACCCAGACCTAACATGCGTTATCCTCCAAAATATTTATCAAGACCAGGTTTAATTGAATGTTTCAGTGTGGTACCGCATTACTGGGTGATCCAAACCAGAAACAGCCCAGGATCTGTTCAACAAGTATGTGAAGAATGCGAAAGTTGAGTCTGATGAGTGAAAATCCCAGGCCTAACCTAGACCTAACATGCGTTATACTCAAAAATATTGATCGAAACCAGGTTTGGTGGACTGTTTCAGTGTGGTACCACATTACTGCGTGATCCAAACCAGAAAAAACCCAGGAACTGATCAACATGTATGTGAAAAATGCGAAAGTATGACCCTGATGAGGGCAAATCCCAGACCTATCCCAGACCTAACTTGCGTTGTCCTCTAAAATATTGATCGAAACCAGGTTTAATGGACTGTTTCAGTGTGGTACCATATTACTACGTGATCCAAACCAGAAAAAGCCCAGAATCTGTCCATCAAGTATGAGAAATGTGCGAAAGTACGAGCCTGATGAGAGCAAATCCCTGACCTAACCTAGACATAACAGGCGTTATCCTCCAAAATATTGTGCGAAACCAGGTTTAATGGACTGATTCAGTGTGGTACCTCATTACTACGTGATCCAAACCAGAAAAAACCCAGGATCCGTTCAACAAATATGTGAAGAATGCGCAAGTATGAGCCTGATGAGAACAAATCCCAGACCTAACCGAGACATAACATGAATTATTCTCTAAAATATTAATCGAAACCAGGTTTAATGGCCTGCTTCAGTGTGGTACCACATTACTACGTGATCCAAACCAGAAAAAACCGAGGATCTGTTCAACAAGTATGTGAAGAATGCGAAAGTATGTGTCTGATGAGGGCAAATCCCAGGCCTATCTCAGACCTAACTTGAGTTATCCTATAAAATATTGATCGATACCAGGTTTAATTGACTGTTTCAGTGTGGTACCACATTTCTACGTGATCCAAACCAGAAAAAACCTAGGATCTGTTCAACAAGTATGCGAAGAATGCGAAAGTATGAGTCTGATGAGGGCAAATCCCTTGCCTAACCTAGACATAACATGCGTTATCCTCAAAAATATTGATCGAAACCAGGTTTAGTGGACTGCCTCAGTGTGGTACCACATTACTACGCGATCCAAACCAGAAAAAACCCAGAATCTGTTCAACAAGTATGTGAAAAATGCGAAAGCATGAGCCTGATGAGGGCAAATCCCAGACCTATCCCAGACATATCTTGCGTTATCCTCTAAAATATTGATCGAAACCAGGTTTAATGGACTGTTTCAGTGTGGTACCACATTACTACGTGATCCAATCCAGAAATAGCCCCGGATATAGCCATGAAGTATTAGAAATATGCGAAAGAATGAGTCTGATGGGGGCTAATCCCAGGCCTAACCTAGACATAACATGCGTTAACCTCTAAAATACTGATCGAAGCCTGGTTTAATCGACTGTCTCAGTGTGGTAGTACATTACTACGTGATCCAATCCAGAAAAAGCCCAGGATCTAGCCATCAGGTATCAGAAATATGCGAACGAATGAGCCTGATGAGAGCAAATCCCAGACCTAACCTAGACCTAACATGTGTTATCCTCTAAAATAATAATCGAAACCAGGTTTAATGGTCTGCTTCAGTGAGGTACCACATTACTACATGATCGAAACCAGAAAAAACCCAGGATCTGTTCAACAAGTATGTGAAGTATGCGAAAGTATGAGTCTGATGAGGGCAAATCCCTGGCCTAACCTAGACCAAACATGCGTTATCCTCAATAATATTGATCGAAACCAGGTTTAATGGACTGTTTCAGTGTGGTACCACATTACTACGTGAGCCAATCCAGAAATAGCCCAGGATCTAGCCATGAAGTGTTAGAAATATGCGGAAGTATGAGCCTGATGAGGGCAAATCCTAGACCTTACCCAGACCTGACATGCGTTATCCTCTAAAATATTGATCGAAACCAGTTTTAGTGGACTGCCTCAATGTGGTACCACATTACTACGTGATCCAAACCAGAAAAAACCCAGAATCTGTTCAACAAGTATGTGAAAAATGCGAAAGCATGAGCCTGATGAGGGCAAATCCCAGACCTATCCCAGACATATCTTGCGTTATCCTCTAAAATATTGATCGAAACCAGGTTTAATTGGCTCCTTTAGTGTGGTACCACATTACTACGTGATCCAAAGCAGAAGAATCCCTCGATCAGGTCAACATGTATGTCAAAACTGCGAAAGTATGACCCTGATGAGGGCAAATCCCAGGCCTAGCCTAGACCTAAAATGCGTTATCCTCTAAAATATTGATCGAAACCAGGTTTAATTGACTGTTTTAGTGTGGTACCACATTACTACGTGATCCACACCAGAAATAAACCCAGGATCTGTTCAACAAATATGTGAAGTATGCGAAAGTATGAGACTGATGAGGGCAAATCCCTTGCCTAACCTAGACATAACATGCGTTATCCTCAAAAATATTGATCGAAACCAGGTTTAGTGGACTGCCTCAGTGTGGTACCACATTACTACGCGATCCAATCCAGAAATAGCCCAGGATCTAGCCATGAAGTATTAGAAATGTGCGGAAGTATGAGACTGATGAGGGCAAATCCTAGACCTAACCCAGACCTAACATGCGTTATCCTCTAAAATATTGATCGAAACCAGGTTTAATTGACTGTATTAGTGTGGTACCACTTTAATACGTGATCCAAAGCAGAAAAAACCCTCGATCAGGTCAACATGTATGTTAAAACTGCGTTAGTATGACCCTGATGAGGGCAAATCCTAGACCTAACCCAGACATAACATGCGTTATCCTCTAAAATACTGATCGAAACCAGGTTTAATGGACTGTTTCAGTGTGGTACCACTTTACTACGTGATCCAAAGCAGAAAAAGCCCAGGATCTGGCCAACGAGTATGCGAAAAATGCGAAAGTATGAGACAGGTGATGGCAAATCCCAGGCCTTACCCAGACCTAACATGCGTTATCCTCTAAAATATTTATCAAGACCAGGTTTAATTGAATGTTTCAATGTGGTACCACATTACTACGTGATCCAAACCAGAAAAAACCCAGGATCCGTTTAACAAGTATGTGAAGAATGCGAAAGTATGAGTCTGATGAGTGAAAATCCCAGGCCTAACGTAGACCTAACATGCGTTATCCTCAAAAATATTGATCGAAACCAGGTTTAATGGACTGTTTCAGTGTGGTACCACATTACTACGTGATCCAATCCAGAAATAGCCCAGGATCTAGCCATGAAGTATTAGAAATATGCGAAAGTATCAGCCTGATGAGGGCACATCCTAGACCTTACCCAGACCTAACATGTGTTATCCTCTAAAATATTGATCGAAACCAGGTTTAGTGGACTGTTTCAGTGTGGTACCACATTACTACGTGATCCAAACCAGAGAAAACCCAGAATCTGTTCAACAAGTATGTGAAAAACGCGAAAGTATGAGCCTGATGAAGGCAAATCCAAGACCTATCCCAGACATTACTTGCGTTATCCTCCAAAATATTGATCGAAACCAGGTTTAATTGACTGTTTCAGTGTGGTACCCACATTACTACGTGATCCAATCCAGAAAAAGCCCAGGATCTAGCCATCAAGTAAGAGAAATATGCGAAAGTATGAGCCTGCTGAGGGCCAATCCTAGACCTAACCCAGACCTAACATGCGTTATCCTCCAAAATATTTATCAAGACCAGGTTTAATTGAATGTTTCAGTGTGGTACCGCATTACTGGGTGATCCAAACCAGAAACAGCCCAGGATCTGTTCAACAAGTATGTGAAGAATGCGAAAGTTGAGTCTGATGAGTGAAAATCCCAGGCCTAACCTAGACCTAACATGCGTTATACTCAAAAATATTGATCGAAACCAGGTTTGGTGGACTGTTTCAGTGTGGTACCACATTACTGCGTGATCCAAACCAGAAAAAACCCAGGAACTGTTCAACATGTATGTGAAAAATGCGAAAGTATGACCCTGATGAGGGCAAATCCCAGACCTATCCCAGACCTAACTTGCGTTGTCCTCTAAAATATTGATGGAAACCAGGTTTAATTGACTGTTTCAGTGTGGTACTACATTAACGTGATGCAATCCAGAAAAAGCCCAGGATCTAGCCATCAAGTATGAGAAATATGCGAAAGTATGACCCTGATGTGGGCAAATCCCAGACCTTACCCAGACCTAACATGCGTTATCCTCTAAAATATTTATCAAGACCAGGTTTAATTGACTGTTTCAGTGTGGTTCCACATTACTACGTGATCTAAACTAGAAATAACACAGGATCTGTTCAACAAGTATGTGAAGTATGCGAAAGTATGAGTCTGATGAGGGCAAATCCCAGGCCTAACCTAGACATAACATGCGTTATCCTCTAAACTATTGCTCGAAACCAGGTTTAATGGACTGTTTCAGTGTGGTACCATATTACTACGTGATCCAAACCAGAAAAAGCCCAGAATCTGTCCATCAAGTATGAGAAATGTGCGAAAGTACGAGCCTGATGAGAGCAAATCCCTGACCTAACCTAGACATAACATGCGTTATCCTCCAAAATATTGTGCGAAACCAGGTTTAATGGACTGATTCGGTGTGGTACCACATTACTACGTGATCCAAACCAGAAAAAACCCAGGATCCGTTCAACAAGAATGTGAAGAATGCGCAAGTATGAGCCTGATGAGGGCAAATCCCAGACCTATCCCAGACATATCTTGCGTTTTCCTCTAAAATATTGATCGAAACCAGGTTTAGTGGACTGCCTCAGTGTGGTACCACATTACTACGCGATCCAAACCAGAAAAAACCCAGAATCTGTTCAACAAGTATGTGAAAAATGCGAAAGCATGAGCCTGATGAGGGCAAATCCCAGACCTATCCCAGACATATCTTGCGTTTTCCTCTAAAATATTGATCGAAGCCAGGTTTAATTGACTGCTTTAGTGTGGTACCACATTACTACGTGATCCAAAGCAGAAGAATCCCTCGATCAGGTCAACATGTATGTTAAAACTGCGAAAGTATGACCCTGATGAGGGCAGATCCCAGGCCTAGCCTAGACCTAACATGCGTTATCCTCTAATATATTGATCGAAACCAGGTTTAATTGACTGTTTCAGTGTGGTACCACATTACTACGTGGTCCACACCAGAAAAAAACCCCGGATGTGTTCAACAAGTATGTGAAGTATGCGAAAGTATGAGTCTGATGAGGGCAAATCCTAGACCTTACCGAGACCTAACATGCGTTATCCTCTAAAATATTGATCGAAACCAGGTTTAATGGACTGTTTCAGTGTGGTACCACATTACTACGTGATCCAATCCAGAAATAGCCCAGGATCTAGCCATGAAGTATCAGAAATATGCGAAAGTATGAGCCTGATGAGGGCAAATCCTAGACCTTACCCAGACCTAACATGTGTTATCCTCTAAAATATTGATCGAAACCAGGTTTAGTGGACTGTTTCAGTGTGGTACCACATTACTACGTGATCCAAACCAGAAAAAAACCCAGAATCTGTTCAACAAGTATGTGAAAAACGCGAAAGTATGAGCCTGATGAGGGCAAATCCTAGACCAAACCCAGACCTAACATGCTTTATCCCCTAAAATATTTATCAAGACCTGGTTTAATTGAATGTTTCAGTGTGGTACCGCATTACTACGTGATCCAAACCTGAAATAGCCCAGGATCTAGCCATGAAGTATTAGAAATATGCGAAAGTATGAGCCTGATGAGAGCAAATCCCTGACCGAACCTAGACCTAACATGAATTATTCTCTAAAATATTGATCGAAACCAGGTTTAATGGACTGTTCCAGTGTGGTACCACGGTACTACGTGATCCAAACCAGAAAAAACCCAGGATCTGTTCATCAAGAATGTGAAAAACGCGAAAGTATGAGACTGATGAGGGCAAATCCCCAGACCTATCCCAGACATAACTTGCGTTATCATCTAAAATATTGTTCGAAACCAGGTTCAATTGACTGTTTTAGTTTGGTACCACTTTACTACGTGGTCCAATCCAGAAATAGCGCAGGATCTAGCCATGAAGTATGTGAAGAATGCGAAGGTATGAGACTGATCAGGGCAAATCCCTGACCGAACCTAGACCTAACATGAATTATTCTCTAAAATATTGATCGAAACCAGGTTTAATGGACTGTTCCAGTGTGGTACCACGGTACTACGTGTTCCAATCCAGAAAAAACCCAGGATCTGTTCAACAAGTATGTGAAAAACGCGACAGTATGAGCCTGATGAGGGCAAATCCCAGACCTATCCCAGACATAACATGCGTTCTCCTCTAAAATATTGATCGATACCAGGTTTAATTGACTGTTTCAGTGTGGTACCACTTTGCTACGTGATCCAAAGCAGAAGAAACCATCGATCAGGTCAACATGTATGTTAAAACTGCGAAAGTATGACCCTGATGAGGGCAAATCCCAGAACTATCTCAGACCTAACTTAGGTTATCCTATAAAATATTGATCGAAACCAGGTTTAATGGACTGTTTCAGTGTGGCACCACTTTACTACGTGATCCAAAGCAGCAAAAACCCTCGATCAGGTCAACATGTATGTTAAAACTGCGAAAGTATGACCCTGATGAGGGCAAATCCCAGAACTATCTCAGACCTAATTTGGGTTATCCTATAAAATATTGATCGATACCAGGTTTAATTGACTGTTTCAGTGTGGTACCACTTTGCTACGTGATCCAAAGCAGAAGAAACCATCGATCAGGTCAACATGTATGTTAAAACTGCGAAAGTATGACCCTGATGAGGGCAAATCCCAGAACTATCTCAGACCTAACTTAGGTTATCCTCCAAAATATTGATCGAAACCAGGTTTAATTGACTGTTTCATTGTGGCACCACATTACTACGTGATCCAATCCAGAAATAGCCCAGGATCTAGTCATGAATTATGAGAAATATGCGAAAGTATGAGCCTGATGAGGGCAAATCCTAGACCTTACCAGACCTAACATGCGTTATCCTCTAAAATATTTATCAAGACCAGGTTTAATTGAATGTTTCAGTGCGGTACCACATTACTACGTGATCCAAACCAGAACAACCCCAGGATCCGTTCAACAAGTATGTGAAGAATGCGAAAGTATGAGTCTGATGAGTGAAAATCCCAGGCCTAACCTAGACCTAACATACGTTATCCTCAAAAATATTGATCGAAACCAGGTTTAATTGACTGTTTCAGTGTGGTACCACATTACTACGTGTTCCAATCCAGAAATAGCCCAGGATCTAGCCATGAAGTATGAGAAATATGCGAAAGTATGTGCCTGATGAGGGCAAATCCTAGACCTTACCCAGACCTAACATGCGTTATACTCTAACATATTTATCACGACCAGGTTCAATTGAATGTTTCAGTGTGGTACCACATTACTACGTGATCCAAACCTGTAAAAAACCCAGGATCTGTTCAACAAGTATGTGGAGTATGCGAAAGTATGAGTCTGATGAGGGCAAAGCCCAGGCCTACCCTAGACATAACATGCGTTATCCTCCAAAATATTGATCGAAACCAGGTTTAATTGACTGTTTTAGCGTGGTACCATATTACTACGTGATCCACAACAGAAAAAAACCCAGGATCTGTTCAACAAGTATGTGAAGTATGCGAAAGTATGAGACTGATGAGGGCAAATCCCTTGCCTAACCTAGACATAACATGCGTTATCCTCAAAAATATTGATCGAAACCAGGTTTAGTGGACTGCCTCACTGTGGTACCACATTACTACGCGATCCAAACCAGAAAAAACCCAGAATCTGTTCAACAAGTATGTGAAAAATGCGAAAGCATGAGCCTGATGAGGGCAAATCGCAGACCTATCCCAGACATATCTTGCGTTATCCTCTAAAATATTGATCGAAACCAGGTTTAATTGACTGCTTTAGTGTGGTACCACATTACTACGTGATCCAAAGCAGAAGAATCCCTCGATCAGGTCAACATGTATGTTAAAACTGCGAAAGTATGACCCTGATGAGGGCAAATCCCAGGCCTAGCCTAGACCTAACATGCGTTATCCTCTAATATATTGATCGAAACCAGGTTTAATTGACTGTTTCAGTGTGGTACCACATTACTACGTGGTCCACACCAGAAAAAAACCCAGGATGTGTTCAACAAGTATGTGAAGTATGCGAAAGTATGAGTCTGATGAGGGCAAATCCCTTGCCTAACCTAGACATAACATGCGTTATCCTCAAAAATATTGATCGAAACCAGGTTTAGTGGATTGTTTCAGTGTGGTACCACATTACTACGTGATCCAAACCAGAAAAAACCCAGAATCTGTTCAACAAGTATGTGTAAATCGCGAAAGTATGAGTCTGATGAGGGCAAATCCTAGACCTTACCGAGACCTAACATGCGTTATCCTCTAAAATATTGATCGAAACCAGGTTTAATGGACTGTTTCAGTGTGGTACCACATTACTACGTGATCCAATCCAGAAATACCCCAGGATCTAGCCATGAAGTATTAGAAATATGCGAAAGTATGAGCCTGATGAGGGCAAATCCTAGACCTTACCCAGACCTAACATGTGTTATCCTCTAAAATATTGATCGAAATCAGGTTTAGTGGACTGTTTCAGTGTGGTACCACATTACTACGTGATCCAAACCAGAAAAAAACCCAGAATCTGTTCAACAAGTATGTGAAAAACGCGAAAGTATGAGCCTGATGAGGGCAAATCCTAGACCAAACCCAGACCTAACATGCTTTATCCCCTAAAATATTTATCAAGACCTGGTTTAATTGAATGTTTCAGTGTGGTACCGCATTACTACGTGATCCAAACCAGAAAAAACCCAGAATCTGTTCAACAAGTATGTGAAAAACGCGAAAGTATGAGCCTGCTGAGGGCAAATCCCAGTCATATCCCAGACATATCTTGCGTTATCCTCTAAAATATTGATCGAAACCAGGTTTAATGGACTGTTTCAGTGTGGTACCACATTACTACGTGATCCAATCCAGAAATAGCCCAGGATCTAGCCATGAAGTATTAGAAATATGCGAAGGTATGAGCCTGATGAGAGCAAATCCCTGACCGAACCTAGACCTAACATGAATTATTCTCTAAAATATTGATCGAAACCAGGCTTAATGGACTGTTCCAGTGTGGTACCACGTTACTACGTGATCCAAACCAGAAAAAACCCAGGATCTGTTCATCAAGAATGTGAAAAACGCGAAAGTATGAGACTGATGAGGGCAAATCCCTAGACCTATCCCAGACATAACTTGCGTTCTCCTCTAAAATATTGTTCGAAACCAGGTTTAATTGACTGTTTTAGTTTGGTACCACTTTACTACGTGGTCCAATCCAGAAATAGCGCAGGATCTAGCCATGAAGTATGTGAAGAATGCGAAGGTATGAGACTGATCAGGGCAAATCCTACACCTAACCTAGACATAACACGCCTTATCCTCTAAAATATTGCTCGAAACCAGGTTTAATGGACTGTTTCAGTGCGGTACCACATTACTACGTGATCCAAACCAGAAAAAACCCAGGATCTGTTCAACAAGTATGTGAAAAACGCGACAGTATGACCCTGATGAGGGCAAATCCCAGGCCTAACCTAGACATAACATGCGTTATCCTCTAAATTATTGATCGAAACCAGGTTTAATTGAATGTATAAATGTGTGATAGCACATTACTACGTGATCCAATCCAGAAAAAGCCCAGGTTCTAGCCATCAAGTATGAGAAATATGCGAAAGTATGAGCCCGCTGAGGGCAAATCCTAGACCTTACCCAGACCTAACGTGCGTTATCCTCTAAAATATTTATCAAGACCAGATTTAATTGATTGTTTGAGTGTGGTACCACATTACTACGTGATCCAAACCAGAAAAAGCCAGGGATCTGTTCAACAAGTATGTGAAAAATGCGAAAGTATGTGTCTGATCCCCTCAGGGGCTGCCAGCCTTTCAGCTGCAGTACGGGCTTAACGAACCCGGGGTACCCGAGTCATACACACACCGTAAGCCTCCTGTTGGTCGTCACAACGACCCATTCACAATTTCCTATTGGTTTTGTGATTGGTACGTGACGGCAGGAGGAACGGGGGTCTTGGCTTAACCGCCTGGGCCACGAGTATGGCGACTCTATAAAATCGCCCTCCAATCCTAAGCTATGGTGCGCGGCGATGGGATGCATGATTGGGGGAGAAGGTCCAATCCCAAGCGACCACCTCCGGGGAACCTGCCGAACCCCCGGAGTATTAGGCTTACCCGGGTAAGGCGGCTCTGCCCGGGTGGACCTTTATTTCCGGCCATCTCGTGGGATTATTATGGACACAGAAAATAAAATGGGGATGGGGCGGGTTTTGTCGGTTGGGGAGGACGGAGACGGGGTTGGGGTTAGGGTGGCGGCGCTCGCGCCCCACTCAGCGCCAGGTCCGGCTTCGTGGAGGGTGGAGGAGGACGACGAGACTGCGTCGGTCTCGTCCTTCTCCTCCAGCACGAGCCACATAGGCTCTAAGAGGAAGAGGACGGGGCAGGCCGTCGTCGAGGTGGGCGGGGCGATGAGCCCGTCGGTGAGGCTGAGTTGCCTCAGGGACGAGGTGACCGAGGAGATATCGGAGAGGATCTCCTCGTCCCTGAGGCGGGTGGAGAAAGTCGCCGCTGCCTGCGCCTTTAAGGGATAGAAAAGCGGTGGCGCGGAGGCCCTGAAGGCCGCGGCGGAGGAAATGAGGGAGGCGGCGCGGGAGCTCAGAGGGCGGAACGCCCGTCTGCAGCTCCTGTTGGAGGAGGAGCGACAGGGGAGGAGGAGGGCAGAGGCGCTGTGGAACAGCGCGGCCCTCCCTCCCATCCTCCCTCCTCCACCACCGCCGCGTCCCTCGGCGGAGGTAAATAAGCGGAGTGCGGCGGCAGTGGTGCGGGGCACCGCGGGCCCCTCCACCCGCACTCCGCTCGTGAAGAAGTCCCCGTCCTCCTCAGAAGACGATCTTCTGAGGAGGATTGGGGACATGATTGATGGCAAGCTGGCCGCCTTCCGGGAGGAGCTCCTCGCCGGAAGAGCGGTCAGCAGGAAGGCGGTGCCTCCCCGACCTGTTCCGGTACAGTCGGGGAAGGCAAAGAAGGGCGGAGTGAAGGCTCCGCCCAGCGTTGCGGCACCAGGGCCCCGGGTCGCGACCCCCAAGGGGGGTGGTGTACCCGTGGTCGCGGTGGTCGCGTCCTCCACAGCACCCTCCCAAGGGGGGGTGGCGTGGAGTGAGGTGGTGGGGCGGAAGGCGAAGCGGGCGGCGAGGAAGGCCTCGCAACCGCAGCCTCCGCCTCCGCCGCCGGCGGCCAAGGTAAAGGCCGCGAAGGCCTGGAAGGCACGACCAGGTCGTCCTCCAAAAACGGCAGCGGTGACGCTGACCGTTGCGCAGGGGGGCGACCTGACCCTCGCGGAGGCGATGCGGCTCGCCAGGGAGAATATCTCCCTGGAAGAGCTGGGCATCGCCTCCGTGAGGGCGAAGAGGGCCGTGACCGGGGGTCTCTTGCTGGAGATCCCCGGTGCAGAAGGCGGCGCGAAGGCGGATCGTCTCGCTCAGAGGCTCCGGGAGCAGCTGGGCGAGCGAGGTGTCCGGGTCGCCCGGCCCACGAAGCGCACGGAGATGCGCGTTTGTGGGCTGGACGACTCGGTCAGCGCACAGGATGTGTCCCGTGCCCTTGCGAGGGCGGGGGACTGTCCTGTGGAGGACCTGCGGATCGGAGAGATCCGCAGGTCGCCCTCCGGCCTCGGGTCGGTGTGGGCCCGGTGCCCCCTCTCCGCCGCCCGTAAGGTGGCGGAATCCGGGAGGGTGTTGGTGGGGTGGGTTTCGGCGCGAGTGGAAATCCTCGCGCCGCGCCCGCTCCAGTGTCACCGCTGCCTCGAATTGGGGCACGTGAGGCAGTGGTGCACCTCGCCAGTGGACCGCAGCGGTCAGTGTTACCGCTGCGGTGCCAAAGAGCACCGTGCGAGCCAGTGCTCGGCGGCCCCCCACTGCCCGCTGTGTGCGGACATGGGGAGGCCAGCCGATCACAGGGTGCGGAGCAAGAAGTGCTCCCCCCCCTCCCGGAAGGAGAGGAAGAGGCGGGCTGCACCGGCTCCGGTGCCGAGGGTGGTGGCATCGTCCTCCATGGAGGTGGACGGTGCTACGGGGACGGACGGCCGGGAGGAGGCTGGCGCGGCCATTAATTAATGCCGCCCCGCCTCCTCCTCCAGGCCAACCTCAACCACTGCCGCGCGGCACAGGACTTGATGTCCCAAGTCCTCGCGGAGTGGGGGGTTGGCCTGGCGGTCGCCGCCGAGCCGTACCGCGTCCCTGATCACCCTCATTGGGTGGGCGACGCGGACGGCTTGGTGGCGACGGTATGGGGAGGGGGCGACGGGTCCCCACCGTTCTCCTTGTTGGAGCGCGGTCGGGGATTCGTCGCCGTGAACTGGGGGGGAGTCGCTGTGGTGGGGTGCTACATTTCGCCCCGTAGCGGTCACGCTGCGTTCGAACTGTACTTGGCCGAGGTCGCGGCATGCGTACAGCGCTACGCGGCCCGGCCGGTGCTGGTCCTGGGGGATTTTAATGCCAAGTCGGTGGCTTCCGTTCGCGGCGGGATCCTGGGCGATTGGGCGGCGGGGCTCGACCTCCGGGTATTGAACCGGGGGTCGGAGCACACATGCGTGCGGCGATATGGGAGGTCCATCGTGGATGTTGGATTCGCGACCCCCAACGCCGTGCGCATGGTGTCGGGTTGGCACGTGGTCGCGGGGGCAGAGACACTCTCCGATCACCGGTACATCCGGATGGAGGTCTCTGCCGCCGCGAGTGCATCCCGACACGGCCGCCTGCGTGGCACCCCACCACGCCGCTGGGCGCTTCGGCGCCTGGACAAGGACGCCCTGATGGCAGCTGCCCTCGCTGCAACTTGGCCGCAGGGAGCGGCCGAGTTGCCGAGCATAGAGGAGGAGATCGCCCGGCTCGGGGCATTGGTCGCGGGTATTTGCGACGCGGCGATGCCTCGGGTCGGGCGGGCTTCTCCTCGTCGGGCGGTGTACTGGTGGTCGGACGCGATCGCGGAGTTGCGAGTCGCGACTGTCCGCGCCCGACGCCAGTACACCCGCGCGCGCCGTCGTCAACGTACAGGCGACGGCGTGGCGCGAGCGAGGGCAGCTGATGACCTGTATGGAGCATACCGCGTGGCGCGGGTTGCTCTGCAGGTCGCCATCAAACGGGCCAAGACCCAGGCATGGAAGGAGCTCCTCCAGACCCTTGATGACGATCCATGGGGGCGCCCATATAAGGTGGTGCTGAATAAGCTCCGCCCGTGGGCGCCCCCCGTCACCGAGGGTCTTGACCCCCGGCTGCTGGAGGACGTGGTCAATACACTCTTCCCAATTGGGGAGAGGGGACCGCGTCCTCCGGCGGCGGCGGCTGTCCCAGTGGAGTGGACGGCCGAGCTGGGGGTCACGCAGGAGGAGCTGGCAGCGGCCATCAGACGGCTCGGGGTTCGTAACACGGCCCCGGGTCCGGATGGTGTGCCCGGCCGGGTTTGGGTCTTGACCCAGGGCGTCCTTGGGGCCGACCTCAGGCGGTTGTTCGACCGCTGCCTGAGGGACGGGCGATTCCCCCCCAGTTGGAAGGTGGCGAGGATGGTCCTCCTCCGGAAGGAGGGTCGGCCCGCGGAGTCTCCCTCCGCATACCGGCCCATTTGTCTCCTCGACGAGGTGGGCAAGCTCTTCGAGCGTGTGATTGCTGCCCGCCTCGTCGAGCACCTGTCGCGGGGTGATCCCGGTCTGGCCGACTGCCAGTTCGGTTTCCGGGGGGGCCGATCGACTATCGACGCGATAGGTCGTGTGAGGGCCCTCTCGGAGGCGGCCGTCTCCCAGGGAGGGGTGGCATTGGCAATATCCTTGGATATTGCGAATGCCTTTAACACCCTCCCCTGGGAAGAGATAAGGAGGGGACTCGAATATCATCGGGTCCCCCCTTGTCTCAGGGCGGTCGTCGGGGATTATCTCCGCGGCAGGTGGATCGAGTATCCGGGCCGGGATGGTGATATGCGGAGGGAGGTGTACTGCGGTGTTCCGCAGGGGTCGGTCCTCGGGCCACTCCTGTGGAACATCGCGTACGACTCGGTGTTGCGGGCCGGCCTCCCCGACGGCGTCAGCACGGTGTGTTATGCGGATGACACACTGGTGCTGGCCGTCGGGGCGCACTGGGGGAGCGTCATGCGTCGCGCGGAGGAGGGGTCGCAACGCGTCGTCGACCGGATCAGGGGGATGGGCATGACGGTGGCGGTCCATAAGACCGAGGTGATTGCGTTTCATTCACCTCGGCAGGATCCGCCACCCCCTCTGATCCAGGTGGGTGGGGCTGACATCGAGGTGAAGCCCCAGATCAGGTATCTAGGGCTGATCCTCGATAGCCACTGGCGTTTCGAGGAGCATTTCCGCTGCCTGGTCCCCCGGTTGGAAAGGATGGTTGCGGCTCTGGGCCGGATCCTGCCCAACCTGGGGGGCCCGGCGGGCCGAGTTCGTCGCCTCTATGTGGCAATGGTCCAGTCGGTGGCCCTATACGGGGCCCCCGTCTGGGCGGACGACCTGGCTGCCTCCCGGCGCAGCATGACTATGCTGCGTCGGGTGCAGAGGCGCATGGCGCTCAGGGTCGTCCGCGGGTATCGGACCATGTCACATGAGGCGGCGACGGTTCTAGCGGGGATGCCGCCCATGGACCTGCTCGCGCGGTCGCACGCGGTGATGTACCGGCACCGCGTCGACCGACGCGCGGGGGTGGGGGCGGTCCCGGGCGGGCAGGAACCTGCTTGGGGCGATTTGAAGCGCCAGGCCCGGCAGTCCGTGTTGCTCGCGTGGCAGGAGCGGCTGGCTCTGCCAACCGCGGGGCACCGGACTGTCGGGGCGGTTCGGCCACTCCTGAAGGAGTGGCTGGACAGAGGCCATGGCAGCCTCACCTACCGGATGGCACAGGTGTTTTCCGGGCATGGCAGCTTCGGAAGATACCTGTGCCGGATAGGGAAGGAGCCGACGGCGCGTTGCTGCCACTGCGACGCTGAGCAGGACACGGCGGATCATACCCTGGAGGTATGCCCCGCGTGGGAGGGGGAGCGCCGTGTCCTGGTCGGCGTCGTCGGGCGGGATGTCTCGCTGCCGGGCGTGGTGCGCGCCATGCTCGGCAGCGAGGAGAAGTGGAGGGCCGTGGCCTCCTTCTGCGAGAACGTAATGTTGCAGAAGGAGGCCGCGGGGAGGGAGCGTGAGCTTCAGCGGCGCGCTGAAGCTCGCGCTCGTGCGGTGGCCCGAGATCGTCGCCCGGTCGCGAGGCGTCGCGGGCGGCCGCCTCGGCGTGGCGGATGACCTAGGCTGGGAGGGGGGTCCTGAGGGGACCCTCCTCCCGCCAGGCGGCGCCGGGTCGGACCGGTTGGGGGTAGGAGTGCCTCCTGCTACCGGTCCGACGCAAGGGGAGGCACCCTCGGCGGTCTGGTGCGGCCATGAACGCTCGGCCGCCGAGGGGTGGAAACGGGGTCGCGGGCGGTTGCGAGTTGGGGCTCGCAGCCGCCACTAAACGCGGCCCCGGGACGGATAGCGGCGGGATGGAGTGGCCCCGTCCCGCCGCTATGAGGCAGTGTGTCTACTGGGGGGACCGATTGTCCCCCGGGGGATGGGCGCGAAAGCGCGGGCACGGGGAGGATACCGGAAGAATGCTTCGAGCGATTCCCGGTATCCTCCCAAAGCGTGCCGAAGGGTCACCGTGGGGTTTTTAGTGGGTAGGTCCCGCGCCTGTCGTTGTACGGGCGCGGGGAATCCCACACACCCCTCCCACCTCTCCCCAAGGAGGTGGGAGGGAGTCTTTCGAAGATTTTCCCCACGACAAAAAAAAAAAAAAAAAAAAAAAAAAAGACCAGGTTTAATTGAATGTTTCAGTGTAGTACCACATTACTACGTGACCCAAAGCAGAAAAAATCCTCGATCAGGTCAACATGTATGTTAAAACTGCGAAAGTATGACCCTGATGAGGGCAAATCCCAGGCCTAACCTAGACCTAACATGCGTTATCCTTTAAAATGTTGATCGAAACCAGGTTTAATGGACTGTTTCAGTGTGGTACCACATTACTACGTGATCCAAACCAGAAAAAAAACAGGATCTGTTCAACATGTATGTTAAAACTGCGAAAGTATGACCCTGATGAGGGCAAATCCCAGACCTATCTCAGACCTAACTAGCGTTATCCTATAAAATATTGATCGAAACCAGGTTTAATTGACTGTTTCAGTGTGGTACCACATTACTACGTGATCCAATCCAGAAATAGCCCAGGATCTAGCCATGGAGTATGAGAAATATGCGAAAGTATGAGCCCGACGAGGGCAAATCGCTAAACCAAACCCAGACCTAACATGCGTTATCCTCTAAAATATTTATCAAGACCAGGTTCAATTGAATGTTTCAGTGTGGTACCACATTACTACGTGATCCAAACCTGTAAAAAAACCCAGGACCTGTTCAAGAAGTATGTGAAGTATGCGAAAGTATGAGTCTGATGAGGGCAAATCCCAGGCCTAACCTAGACATAACATGCGTTATTCTCTAAAATATTGATCGACACCAGGTTTAGTGGACTGGTTCAGTGTAGTACCACATTACTACGTGATCCAAACCAGAAAAAGCCAGGGATCTGTTCAACAAGTATGTGAAAAACGCGACAGTATGAGCCTGATGAGGGCAAATCCCAGACCTAAACCAGAACTAACATGCGTTATCCTCTAAAATATTTATCAAGACCAGGTTTAATTGAATGTTTCAGTGTAGTACCACATTACTACGTGATCCAAAGCAGAAAAAATCCTCGATCAGGTCAACATGTATGTTAAAACTGCGAAAGTATGACCCTGATGAGGGCAAATCCCAGGCCTAACCTAGACCTAACATGCGTTATCCTTTAAAATGTTGATCGAAACCAGGTTTAATGGACTGTTTCAGTGTGGTACCACATTACTACGTGATCCAAACCAGAAAAAAACCAGGATCTGTTCAACATGTATGTTAAAACTGCGAAAGTATGACCCTGATGAGGGCAAATCCCAGACCTATCTCAGACCTAACTAGCGTTATCCTATAAAATATTGATCGAAACCAGGTTTAATTGACTGTTTCAGTGTGGTACCACATTACTACGTGATCCAAACCAGAAAAAGCCAGGGATCTGTTCAACAAGTATGTGAAAATCGCGACAGTGTGAGCCTGATGAGGGCAAATCCCAGACCTATCCCAGACATAACTTGCGTTATCCTCCAAAATATTGATCGAAACCAGGTTTAATTGACTGTTTCAGTGAGGTACCCACATTACTACGCGATCCAATCCAGAAAAAGCCCAGGATCTAGCCATCAAGTATGAGAAATATGCGAAAGAATGAGCCTGATGAGGGCAAATCCCAGACCTATCCCAGACCTAACTTGCGTTGTCCTCTAAAGTATTGATGGAAACCAGGTTTCATTGACTGTTTCAGTGTGGCACTACATTACTACGTGATGCAATCCAGAAAAAGCCCAGGATCTAGCCATCAAGTATGAGAAATATGCGAAAGTATGACCCTGATGTGGGCAAATCCCAGACCTTACCCAGACCTAACATGCGATATCCTCTAAAATATTGATCAAGACCAGGTTTAATTGAATGTTTCAGTGTGGTTCCACATTACTACGTGATCTAAACCAGAAAAAACACAGGATCTGTTCAACAAGTATGTGAAGTATGCGAAAGTATGAGTCTGATGAGGGCAAATCCCAGGCCTAACCTAGACATAACATGCGTTATCCTCTAAAATATTGATCGAAACCAGGTTTAGTGGACGGTTTCAGTGTGCTACTACATTACGACGTGATGCAATCCAGAAAAAGCCCAGGATCTAGCCATCAAGTATGAGTAATATGCGAAAGAATGAGCCTGATGAGAGCAAATCCCAGAACAAACCTAGACCTAACATTTAATTATTCTCTAAAATATTGATCGAAACCAGGTTTAACAGGCTGTTTCAGTGTGGTACCACATTACTACGTGATCCAAAGCAGAAAAAACCCTCGATCAGGTCAAAATGTATGTTGAAACTGCGAAACTATGACCCTGATGAGGGCAAATCCCAGACCTAACCTAGACCTAACATGTGTTATCCTCTAAAATAATAATCGAAACCAGGTTTAATGGTTCTGCTTCAGTGTGGTACCACATTACTACGTGATCGAAACCAGAAAAAACCCAGGATCTGTTCAAGAAGTATGTGAAGAATGTGAAAGTATGAGCCTGATGAGGGCAAATCCTAGACCTAACCCAGAACTTGTATGCGTTATCCTCCAAAATATTTATCAGGACCAGGTTTAATTGAATGTTGCAGTGTGGTACCACATTACTACGTGATCCAAACCAGTAGAAACCCAGGATCTGTTTAACAGGATTGTGAAAAACGCGAAAGTATGACTCCGAGGAGGGAAAACCCCAGGCCTAACATAGACATATCATGCGTTATCCTCTAATATATTGATCGAAACCAGGTTTAATTGACTGTCCCAGTATGGTTCCACATTACTACGAGATCCAATACAGAAAAAACCATCGATCAGGTCAACATGTATGTCAAAACTGCGAAAATATGACCCTGATGAGGGCAAACCCCTCACCTAACCTAGACCTAACATGTGCTATCCTCTAAAATAATAATCGAAACCAGGTTTAGTGGACGGTTTCAGTGTGGTACTACATTACTACGTGATGCAATCCAGAAACAGCCCAGGATCTAGCCATCAAGTATGAGTAATATGCGAAAGAATGAGCCTGATGAAAGCAAATCCCAGACCTAACCTAGACCTAACATTTAATTATTCTCTAAAATATTGATCGAAACCAGGTTTAATGGTCTGCTTCAGTGTGGTACCATATTACTACGTGATCCAAAGCAGAAAAAACCCTCGATCAGATCAACATGTATGTTAAAATTGCGAAAGTATGACCCTGATGAGGGCAAATCCCAGACCTATCTCAGACCTAACTTGCGTTATCCTATAAAATATTGATCGATACCAGGTTTAATTGACAGTTTCAGTGTGGTACCACTTTGCTGCGTGATCCAAACCAGTAGAAACCCAGGATCTGTTCAACAGGAATGTGAAAAACGCGAAAGTATGACTCCGAGGAGGGAAAATCCCAGGCCTAACATAGACATATCATGCGTTATCCTCTAATATATTGATCGAAAACAGGTTTAATTGACTGTCCCAGTGTGGTACCACATTACTACGAGATCCAATACAGAAAAAACCATCGATCAGGTCAACATGTATGTAAAAACTGCGAAACTATGACCCTGATGAGAGCAAATCCCAGACCTAACCTAGACCTAACATTTAATTATTCTCTAAAATATTGATCGAAACCAGGTTTAATGGTCTGCTTCAGTGTGGTAGCACATTGCTACGTGATCCAAACCTGAAAAAAACCCAGGATCTGTTCAACAAATATGTGAAGAATGCGAAAGTATGTGTCTGATGAGGGCAAATCCCAGGCCTAACCTAGACCTAACATGCGTTATCCACTAAAATATTGGTCGAAACCAGGTTTAGTGGACGGTTTCAGTGTGGTACCACATTACTACGTGGTCCAATCCAGAAATAGCGCAGGATCTAGCCATGAAGTATTAGAAATATGCGAAAGAATGAGCCTGATGAGAGCAAATCCCAGACCTAACCTCGACCTAACATGAATTATTCTCTAAAATATTGATCGAAACCAGGTTTAATTGACTGTTTCAGTGTGGTACCACATTACTATGCGATCCAAACCAGAAAAAACCCAGGATCTGTTCAACAAGTATGTGATAAATGCGAAAGTATGACACTGATGAGGGCAAATCGCAGACCTATCCCAGACCTAACATGCGTTATCCTCTAAAATATTGAGCGAAACCAGATTTAATAGACTGTCTCAGTGTGGTACCACTTTGCTACGTGATCCAAAGCAGAAAAAACCCTCGATCTGGTCAACATGTATGTTAAAATTGCGGAAGTATGACCCTGATGAGGGCAAATCCCAGAACTATCCCAGACATAACTTGCGTTGTCCTCTAAAATATTGGTCGAAGCCAGGTTTAATCTACTGTTTCTGTGTGGTACTACATTACTACGTGATCCAATCCAGAAAAAGCCCAGGATCCGTTCAACAAGTATGTGAAGAATGCGAAAGTATGTGTCTGATGAGTGAAAATCCCAGGCCTAACCTAGAACTAACATGCGTTAGCCTCTAAAATATTGATCGAAACCAGGTTTAGTGGGCTGTTTCATTGTGGTACCACATTACTAGGTGATGCAATCCAGAGAAAGCCAGGATCTAGCCATCAAGTATGAGAAATATGCGAAAGAATGAGCCTGATTTGAGCAAATCCCAGACCTAACCGAGACCTAACATGTGTTATCCTCTAAAATAATAATCGAAACCAGGTTTAATGGTCTGCTTCAGTGTGGTACCAGATTACTACGCAATCGAAACCAGAAAAAACCCAGGATCCGTTCAACAAGTATGTGAAGAATGCGAAAGTATGAGTCTGATGAGTGAAAATCCCAAGCCTAACCTAGACCTAACAAGTGTTATCCTCTAAAATAATTATCGAAACCAGGTTTGATGGTCTGCTTCAGTGTAGTACCACATTACTACGTGATCCAAACCAGAAAAAACCCAGGATCTGTTCAACAAGTCTGTGAAGTATGCGAAAGTATGAGTCTGATCAGGGCAAATCACAGGCCTAACCTAGACATAACATGCGTTATCCTCTAAAATATTGATCGAAACCAGGTTTAATGGACTGTTTCAGTGTGGTACCACATTACTACGTGATCCAATCCAGAAAATGCCCAGAATCTATCCATCAAGTATGAGATATATGCGAAAGAATGAGCCTGATGAGAGCAAATCCCAGACTGAAACTAGACCTAACATGTGTTATCCTCTAAAATAATAATCGAAACCAGGTTTAATGGTCTGCTTCAGTGTGGTACCACATTACTACGTGATCCAAACCAGAAAAAACCCAGGATCCGTTCAACAAGTATGTGAAGAATGCGAAAGTATGAGTCTAATGAGTGAAAATCCCAGGCCTAACAGAGACCTAACATACGTTATCCTCAAAAATATTGATCGAAACCAGGTTTAATTGACTGTTTCAGTGTGGTACCACATTACTACGTGATCCAATCCAGAAATAGCCCAGGATCTAGCCATGAAGTATGAGAAATATGCGAAAGTATGAGCCTGATGAGGGCAAATCCTAGACCTAAACCAGAACTAACATGCGTTATCCTCTAAAATATTTATCAAGACCAGGTTTAATTGAATGTTTCAGTGTAGTACCACATTACTACGTGATCCAAACCTGTAAAAAACCCAGGATCTGTTCAGCAAGTATGTGAAGAATGCGAAAGTATGAGTCTAATGAGTGAAAATCCCAGGCCTAAACCAGAACTAACATGCGTTATCCTCTAAAATATTTATCAAGACCAGGTTTAATTGAATGTTTCAGTGTAGTACCACAATACTACGTGATCCAAAGCAGAAAAAATCCTCGATCAGGTCAACATGTACGTTAAGACTGCGAAAGTATGACCCTGATGAGGGCAAATCCTAGGCCTAACCTAGACCTAACATGCGTTATCCTCTAAAATGTTGATCGAAACCAGGTTTAAGTGACTGTTTCAGTGTGGTACCACATTACTACGTGATCCAAACCAGAAAAAACCCAGGATCTGTTCAACAAGTATGTGAAAACCGCGACAGTATGAGCCTGATGGGGGCAAAACCCAGACCTATCGCAGACATAACTTGCGTTATCCTCCAAAATATTGATCGAAACCAGGTATAATTGACTGTTTCAGTGAGGTACCCACCTTACTACGCGATCCAATCCAGAAAATGCCCAGGATCTAGCCATCACGAATGAGAAATATGCGAAAGAATGAGCCTGATTTGAGCAAATCCCAGGCATAACCTAGACCTAACATGCGTTATCCTCTAAACTATTGATCGAAACCAGGTTTAATGGACTGCTTCAGTGTGGTACCATATTACTACGTGATCCAAAGCAGAAAAAACCCTCGATCAGGTCAACATGTATGTTAAAATTGCGAAAGTATGACCCTGATGAGGGCAAATCCCAGACCTATCTCAGACCTAACTTGCGTTATCCTATAAAATATTGATCGATACCAGGTTTAATTGACAGTTTCAGTGTGGTACCACTTTGCTGCGTGATCCAAACCAGTAGAAACCCAGGATCTGTTCAACAGGAATGTGAAAAACGCGAAAGTATGACTCCGAGGAGGGAAAATCCCAGGCCTAACATAGACATATCATGCGTTATCCTCTAATATATTGATCGAAAACAGGTTTAATTGACTGTCCCAGTGTGGTACCACATTACTACGAGATCCAATACAGAAAAAACCATCGATCAGGTCAACATGTATGTAAAAACTGCGAAACTATGACCCTGATGAGAGCAAATCCCAGACCTAACCTAGACCTAACATTTAATTATTCTCTAAAATATTGATCGAAACCAGGTTTAATGGTCTGCTTCAGTGTGGTAGCACATTGCTACGTGATCCAAACCTGAAAAAAACCCAGGATCTGTTCAACAAATATGTGAAGAATGCGAAAGTATGTGTCTGATGAGGGCAAATCCCAGGCCTAACCTAGACCTAACATGCGTTATCCACTAAAATATTGGTCGAAACCAGGTTTGGTGGACGGTTTCAGTGTGGTACCACATTACTACGTGGTCCAATCCAGAAATAGCGCAGGATCTAGCCATGAAGTATTAGAAATATGCGAAAGAATGAGCCTGATGAGAGCAAATCCCAGACCTAACCTCGACCTAACATGAATTATTCTCTAAAATATTGATCGAAACCAGGTTTAATTGACTGTTTCAGTGTGGTACCACATTACTATGCGATCCAAACCAGAAAAAACCCAGGATCTGTTCAACAAGTATGTGATAAATGCGAAAGTATGACACTGATGAGGGCAAATCGCAGACCTATCCCAGACCTAACATGCGTTATCCTCTAAAATATTGAGCGAAACCAGATTTAATAGACTGTCTCAGTGTGGTACCACTTTGCTACGTGATCCAAAGCAGAAAAAACCCTCGATCTGGTCAACATGTATGTTAAAATTGCGGAAGTATGACTTGATGAGGGCAAATCCCAGAACTATCCCAGATATAACTTGCGTTGTCCTCTAAAATATTGGTCGAAGCCAGGTTTAATCTACTGTTTCTGTGTGGTACTACATTACTACGTGATCCAATCCAGAAAAAGCCCAGGATCCGTTCAACAAGTATGTGAAGAATGCGAAAGTATGTGTCTGATGAGTGAAAATCCCAGGCCTAACCTAGAACTAACATGCGTTAGCCTCTAAAATATTGGTCGAAACCAGGTTTAGTGGGCTGTTTCATTGTGGTACCACACTACTAGGTGATGCAATCCAGAGAAAGCCAGGATCTAGCCATCAAGTATGAGAAATATGCGAAAGAATGAGCCTGATTTGAGCAAATCCCAGACCTAACCGAGACCTAACATGTGTTATCCTCTAAAATAATAATCGAAACCAGGTTTAATGGTCTGCTTCAGTGTGGTACCAGATTACTACGCAATCGAAACCAGAAAAAACCCAGGATCCGTTCAACAAGTATGTGAAGAATGCGAAAGTATGAGTCTGATGAGTGAAAATCCCAAGCCTAACCTAGACCTAACAAGTGTTATCCTCTAAAATAATTATCGAAACCAGGTTTGATGGTCTGCTTCAGTGTAGTACCACATTACTACGTGATCCAAACCAGAAAAAACCCAGGATCTGTTCAACAAGTCTGTGAAGTATGCGAAAGTATGAGTCTGATCAGGGCAAATCACAGGCCTAACCTAGACATAACATGCGTTATCCTCTAAAATATTGATCGAAACCAGGTTTAATGGACTGTTTCAGTGTGGTACCACATTACTACGTGATCCAATCCAGAAAATGCCCAGAATCTATCCATCAAGTATGAGATATATGCGAAAGAATGAGCCTGATGAGAGCAAATCCCAGACTGAACCTAGACCTAACATGTGTTATCCTCTAAAATAATAATCGAAACCAGGTTTAATGGTCTGCTTCAGTGTGGTACCACATTACTACGTGATCCAAACCAGAAAAAACCCAGGATCCGTTCAACAAGTATGTGAAGAATGCGAAAGTATGAGTCTAATGAGTGAAAATCCCAGGCCTAACAGAGACCTAACATACGTTATCCTCAAAAATATTGATCGAAACCAGGTTTAATTGACTGTTTCAGTGTGGTACCACATTACTACGTGATCCAATCCAGAAATAGCCCAGGATCTAGCCATGAAGTATGAGAAATATGCGAAAGTATGAGCCTGATGAGGGCAAATCCTAGACCTAAACCAGAACTAACATGCGTTATCCTCTAAAATATTTATCAAGACCAGGTTTAATTGAATGTTTCAGTGTAGTACCACATTACTACGTGATCCAAACCTGTAAAAAACCCAGGATCTGTTCAGCAAGTATGTGAAGAATGCGAAAGTATGAGTCTAATGAGTGAAAATCCCAGGCCTAACAGAGACCTAACATACGTTATCCTCAAAAATATTGATCGAAACCAGGTTTAATTGACTGTTTCAGTGTGGTACCACATTACTACGTGATCCAATCCAGAAATAGCCCAGGATCTAGCCATGAAGTATGAGAAATATGGGAAAGTATGAGCCTGACGAGGGCAAATCCTAGACCTTACCCAGACCTAACATGCGTTATACTCTAAAATATTTATCAAGACCAGGTTTAATTACATGTTTCAGTGTGGTACCACATTACTACGTGATCCAGACCAGAAAAAACCCAGGATCTGTTCAACAAGTATGTGAAGAATGCGAAAGTATGAGTCTGATGAGGGCAAATCCCAGGCCTAACCTAGACATAACATGCGTTATTCTCTAAAATATTGATCGACACAAGGTTTAGTGGACTGTATCAGTGTAGTACCACATTACTACGTGATCCAAACCAGAAAAAGCCAGGGCTCTGTTCAACAAGTATGTGAAGTATGCGAAAGTATGAGCCTGATGAGGGCAAATCCCAGGCCTAACCTAGACATAACATGCGTTATCCTCTAAAATATTGATCGAAACCTGGTTTAGTGGACGGTTTCAGTGTGGTACTACATTACTACGTGATGCAAACCAGAAAAAGCCCAGGATCTAGCCATCAAGTATGAGAAATATGCGATAGTATGGGCCTGATGAGGGCAAATCCCAAACCTATCCCTGACATAACTTGCGTTATCCTCTAAAATACTGATCGAAACCAGGTTTAATTGACTGTTTTAGTGTGGTACCACTTTACTACGTGATCCAAAGCAGAAAAAACCCTCGATCAGGTCAACGTATATGTTAAAACTGCGAAAGTATGACCCTGATGAGGGCAAATCCCAGGCCTAACCTAGACCTAACGTGCGTTAACCTGTATAATATTGATCGAAACCAGGTTTAGTGGACTGTTTCGGTGTGGTACCACATTACTACGTGATCCAAACCTGTAAAAAACCCAGGATCTGTTCAACAGGTATGTGAAGAATGCGAAAGTATGAGTCTGATGAGGGCAAATCCCAGGCCTAACCTAGACATAACATGCGTCATTCTCTAAAATATTGATCGACACCAGGTTTAGTGGACTGTATCAGTGTAGTACCACATTACTACGTGATCCAAACCAGAAAAAGCCAGGGATCTGTTCAATAAGTATGTGAAAAACGCGACAGTATGAGCCTGATGAGGGCAAATCCCAGACCTATCCCAGACATAACTTGCGTTATCCTCCAAAATATTGATCGAAACCAGGTTTAATTGACTGTTTCAGTGTGGTTCCACATTATCACGTGATCCAATCCAGAAAAAGCTCAGGATCTAGCCATGAAGTATGAGAAATATGCGAGAGAATGAGCCTAATGAGGGCAAATCCTAGACCTAAACCAGAACTAACATGCGTTATCCTCTAAAATATTTATCAAGACCAGGTTTAATTGAATGTTACAGTGTAGTACCACAATACTACGTGATCCAAAGCAGAAAAAATCCTCGATCAGGTCAACATGTACGTTAAGACTGCGAAAGTATGACCCTGATGAGGGCAAATCCTAGGCCTAACCTAGACCTAACATGCGTTATCCTCTAAAATGTTGATCGAAACCAGGTTTAAGTGACTGTTTCAGTGTGGTACCACATTACTACGTGATCCAAACCAGAAAAAACCCAGGATCTGTTCAACAAGTATGTGAAGAATGCGAAAGTATGAGTCTGATGAGGGCAAATCCTACGCCTAACCTAGACATAACATCCCTTATCCTCTAAAATATTGATCGAAACCAGGCTTAATGGACTGATTCAGTGTGGTTCCACATTACTACGTGATCCAAACCTGTAAAAAACCCAGGATCTGTTCAACAAGTATGTGAAGAATGCGAAAGTATGAGTCTGATGAGTGAAAATCCCAGGCCTAACAGAGACCTAACATACGCTATCCTCAAAAATATTGATCGAAACCAGGTTTAATTGACTGTTTCAGTGTGGTACCACATTACTACGTGATCCAATCCAGAAATAGCCCAGGATCTAGCCATGAAGTATGAGAAATATGCGAAAGTATGCGCCTGATGAGGGCAAATCCTAGACCTTACCCAGACCTAACATGCGTTATACTCTAAAATATTTATCAAGACCAGGTTTAATTGAATGTTTCAGTGTGGTACCACATTACTACGTGATCCAAACCAGATAAAACCCAGGATCCGTTCAGCAAGTATGTGAAGAATGCGAATGTATGAGCCTGACGAGGGCAAATCCTAGACCTATCTCAGACCTAACTTGCGTTATCCTATAAAATATTGATCGCAACCAGGTTTAATGGACTGTTTCAGTGTGGTACCACATTACTACGTGAATCAATCCAGAAAAAACCAGGCACCTGTTCAACTAGTATGTGAAAAACGCGACGGTATGAGCCTGATGAGGGCAAATCCCAGACCTACCCCAGACATAACTTGCGTTATCCTCCAAAATATTGATCGAAGCCAGGTTTAATTGACTATCTCAGTGTGGTACCCACATTACTACGTGATCCAATCCAGAAAAAGCCCAGAATCTATCCATCAAGTATGAGATATATGCGAAAGAATGAGCCTGATGAGAGCAAATCCCAGACTGAACCTAGACCTAACATGTGTTATCCTCTAAAATTATAATCAAACCAGGTTTAATGGTCTGCTTCAGTGTGGTACCACATTACTACGTGATCCAAACCAGAAAAAACCCAGGATCCGTTCAACAAGTATGTCAAGAATGCGAAAGTATGAGCCTTATGAGAGCAAATCTCAGACCTAACCTCGACCTAACATGAATTATTCTGTAAAATATTGATCGCAACCAGGTTTAATGGACTGTTTCAGTGTGGTACCACATTACTACGTGATCCAAACCAGAAAAAACCCAGGATCTGTTCAACATATATGTTAAAACTGCGAAAGTATGACCCTGATGAGGGCAAATCCCAGACCTATCTCAGACCTAACTTGCGTTATCCTATAAAATATTGATCGTAACCAGGTTTAATTGAATGTTTCAGTGTGGTACCACATTACTACGTGATCCAAACCAGAAAAAAACCCAGGATCTGTTCAACAAGTATGTGAAGTATGCGAAAGTATGACCCTGATGAGGGCAAATCCTAGACCTAACCCAGACCTAACATGAGTTATCCTCTAAAATATTGATCGAAACCAGGTTTAATAGACTGTTTCAGTGTGGTACCACTTTACTACGTGATCCAAAGTAGAAAAAATCCTCGATCAGGACAACATGTATGTCAAAACTGCGACAGTATGACCCCGATTAGCGCAAATCCCAGGCCTAACCTAGACCTAACATGCGATATCGTCTAAATTATTTATCAAGACCAGGTTTAATTGAATGTTTCAGTGTGGTACCACATTACTACGTGATCCAAACCAGAAAAAACCCTGGATCCGTTCAACAAGTATGTGGAGAATGCGGAAGTATGAGTCTGATGAGGGCAAACCCCAGACCTAACCTAGACCTAACATGAATTATTCTCTAAAATATTGATCGTATCCAGGTTTAATGGACTGTTTCAGTGTGGTACCACATTACTACGTAATCCAAACCAGAAAAAACCTAGGATCTGTTCAACAAGTATGTGAAGAATGCGAAAGTATGAGCCTGATGAGTGAAAATCCCAGGCCTAACCTAGGCCTAACATGCGTTATCCTCAAAAATATTGATCGAAACCAGGTTTAATGGACTGTTTCAGTGTGGTACCACATTACTACGTGATCCAATCCAGAAATAGCCCCGGATCTAGCCATGAAGTATGAGAAATATGCGAAAGAATGAGCCTGATGAGAGCAAATCCCAGACATAACCTAGACCTAACATGTGTTATCCTCTAAAATAATAATCGAAACCAGGGTTAATCGTCTGCTTCAGTTTGGTACCACATTACTACGTGATCGAAACCAGAAAAAGCCAGGGATCTGTTCAATAAGTATGTGAAAAACGCGACAGTATGAGCCTGATGAGGTTAAATCCCAGACCTATCCCAGACATAACTTGCGTTATCCTCCAATATATTGATCGAAACCAGGTTTAATTGACTGTTTCAGTGTGGTACCACATTATCACGTGATCCAATCCAGAAAAAGCTCAGGATCTAGCCATGAAGTATGAGAAATATGCGAAAGTATGAGCCTGATGAGGGCAAATCCTAGACCTTACCCAGACCTAACATGCGTTATACTCTAAAATATTGATCGACACAAGGTTTAGTGGACTGTATCAGTGTAGTACCACATTACTACGTGATCCAAACCAGAAAAAGCCAGGGATCTGTTCAACAAGTATGTGAAGTATGCGAAAGTATGAGCCTGATGAGGGCAAATCCCAGGCCTAACCTAGACATAACATGCGTTATCCTCTAAAATATTGATCGAAACCAGGTTTAGTGGACGGTTTCAGTGTGGTACTACATTACTACGTGATGCAAACCAGAAAAAGCCCAGGATCTAGCCATCAAGTATGAGAAATATGCGATAGTATGGGCCTGATGAGGGCAAATCCCAAACCTATCCCTGACATAACTTGCGTTATCCTCTAGAATACTGATCGAAACCAGGTTTAATTGACTGTTTTAGTGTGGTACCACTTTACTACGTGATCCAAAGCAGAAAAAACCCTTGATCAGGTCAACATATATGTTAAAACTGCGAAAGTATGACCCTGATGAGGGCAAATCCCAGGCCTAACCTAGACCTAACGTGTGTTAACCTGTAAAATATTGATCGAAACCAGGTTTAGTGGACCGTTTCGGTGTGGTACCACATTACTACGTGATCCAAACCTGTAAGAAACCCAGGATCTGTTCAACAGGTATGTGAAGTATGCGAAAGTATGAGTCTGATGAGGGCAAATCCCAGGCCTAACCTAGACCTAACATGAATTATTCTCTAAAATATTGATCGTATCCAGGTTTAGTGGACGGTTTCAGTGTGGTACTACATTACTACGTGATCCAGACCAGAAATAACCCAGGATCTGATCAACAAGTATGTGAAGAATGCGAAAGTATGAGTCTGATGAGGGCAAATCCCAGGCCTAACCTAGACATAACATGCGTTATTCTCTAAAATATTGATCGACACAAGGTTTAGTGGACTGTATCAGTGTAGTACCACATTACTACGTGATCCAAACCAGAAAAAGCCAGTGATCTGTTCAACAAGTATGTGAAGTATGCGAAAGTATGAGCCTGATGAGGGCAAATCCCAGGCCTAACCTAGACATAACATGCGTTATTCTCTAAAATATTGATCGACACAAGGTTTAGTGGACTGTATCAGTGTAGTACCACATTACTACGTGATCCAAACCAGAAAAAGCCGGGGAACTGTTCAACAAGTATGTGAAGTATGCGAAAGTATGAGCCTGATGAGGGCAAATCCCAGGCCTAACCTAGACATAACATGCGTTATCCTCTAAAATATTGATCGAAACCAGGTTTAGTGGACGGTTTCAGTGTGGTACTACATTACTACGTGATGCAAACCAGAAAAAGCCCAGGATCTAGCCATCAAGTATGAGAAATATGCGAGAGAATGAGCCTGATGAGGGCAAATCTTAGACCTAAACCAGAACTAACATGCGTTATCCTCTAAGATATTTATCAAGACCAGGTTTAATTGAATGTTTCAGTGTAGTACCACAATACTACGTGATCCAAAGCAGAAAAAATCCTCGATCAGGTCAACATGTACGTTAAAACTGCGAAGGTATGACCCTGATGAGGGCAAATCCCAGGCCTAACCTAGACCTAACATGCGTTATCCTCTAAAATGTTGATCGAAACCAGGTTTAAGTGACTGTTTCAGTGTGGTACCACACTACTACGTGATCCAAACCAGAAAAAACCCAGGATCTGTTCAACAAGTAAGTGAAAACCGCGACAGTATGAGCCTGATGGGGGCAAAACCCAGACCTATCGCAGACATAACTTGCGTTATCCTCCAAAATATTGATCGAAACCAGGTATAATTGACTGTTTCAGTGAGGAACCCACATTACTACGCGATCCAATCCAGAAAATGCCCAGGATCTAGCCATCACGAATGAGAAATATGCGGAAGAATGAGCCTGATTTGAGCAAATCCCAGACCTAACCTAGACCTAACATGTGTTATCCTCTAAGATAATAATCGATACCAGGTTTAATGGTCTGCTTCAGTGTGGTACCAGATTACTACGTAATCGAAACCAGAAAAAACCCAGGATCTGTTCAAGAGGTATGTGAAGAATGCGAAACTATGACCCTGATGAGGGCAAATCCTACACCTAACCTAGACATAACATGCCTTATCCTCTAAAATATTGATCGAAACCAGGCTTAATGGACTGATTCAGTGTGGAACCACATTACTACGTGATCCAAACGTGTAAAAAACCCAGGATCCGTTCAACAAGGATGTGAAGAATGCGAAAGTATGAGCCTGACGAGGGCAAATCCTAGACCTTACCCAGACCTAACATGCGTTATACTCTAAAATATTTATCAAGACCAGGTTTAATTGAATGTTTCAGTGTGGTACCACATTACTACGTGATCCAAACCAGAAAAAACCCAGGATCCGTTCAACAAGGATGTGAAGAATGCGAAAGTATGAGCCTGACGAGGGCAAATCCTAAACCCAACCCAGACCTAACATGCGTTATCCTCTAAAATATTTATCAAGACCAGGTTCAATTGAATGTTTCAGTGTGGTACCACATTACTACGTGATCCGAACCTGTAAAAAACCCAGGATCTGTTCAACAAGTATGTGAAGAGTGCGAAAGTATGAGTCTGATGAGTGAAAATCCCAGGCCTAACAGAGACCTAACATACGTTATCCTCAAAAATATTGATCGAAACCAGGTTTAATTGACTGTTTCCGTGTGGTACCACATTACTACGTGATCCAATCCAGAAATAGCCCAGGATCTAGCCATGAAGTATGAGAAATATGCGAAAGTATGAGCCTGATGAGGGCAAATCCTAAACCTTACCCAGACCTAACATGCGTTATACTCTAAAATATTTATCAAGACCAGGTTTAATGTCATGTTTCAGTGTGGTACCACATTACTACGTGATCCAAACCAGAAAAAACCCAGGATCCGTTCAACAGGTATGTGAAGAATGCGAAAGTATGAGCCTGACGAGGGCAAATCCTAGACCCAACCCAGACCTAGCATGCGTTATCCTCTAAAATATTCATCAAGACCAGGTTCAATTGAATGTTTCAGTGTGGTACCACATTACTACGTGGTCCAAACCTCTAAAAAACCCAGTATCTGTTCGACAAGTATGTGTAGTATGCGAAAGTATGAGTCTGATGAGGGCAAATCCCAGGCCTAACCTAGACATAACATGCGTTATTCTCTAAAATATTGATCGGCACCAGGTTTAGTGGACTGTATCAGTGTAGTACCACATTACTACGTGATCCAAACCAGAAAAAGCCAGGGATCTGTTCAACAAGTATGTTAAGTATGCGAAAGTATGAGTCTGATGAGGGCAAATCCCAGGCCTAACCTAGACATAACATGCGTTATTCTCTAAAATATTGATCGACACCAGGTTTAGTGGACTGTATCAGTGTAGTACCACATTACTACGTGATCCAAACCAGAAAAAACCCAGGATCTGTTCAACAAGTATGTGAAAAACGCGAAAGAATGAGCCTGATTTGAGCAAATCCCAGACCTAACCTAGACCTAACATGTTTTATCCTCTAAAATAATAATCGAAACCAGGTTTAATGGTCTGCTTCAGTGTTGTACTAGATTACTACGTAATCGAAACCAGAAAAAACCCATGATCCGTTCAACAAGTATGTGAAGAATGCGAAAGTATGGGTCTTGTGAGTGAAAATCCCAGGCCTAACCTAGACCTAACATGCGTTATCCTCAAAAATATTAATCGAAACCACGTTTAAGTGATTGTTTCAGTGTGGTACCACATTACTACGTAATCCAATACAGAAATAGCCCAGGACCTAGCCATGAATTATGAGAAATATGCGAGAGTATGAGCCTGACGAGGGCAAATCCTGGACCTAACCCAGACCTAAGATGCGTTATCCTCTAAAATATTTATCAAGACCTGGTTAAATTGAATGTTTCAGTGTGGTACCACATTACTACGTGATCCAAACCAGAAAAAAACCCAGGATCCCTTCAACAAGTATAAGAAGAATGCGAAAGTATGAGCCTGACGTGGGCAAATCCTAGACCCAACCCAGACCTAACATGCGTTATCCTCTAAAATATTTATCAAGACCAGGTTCAATTGAATGTTTCAGTGTGGTAACACATTACTACGTGATCCAAACCTGTAAAAAACCCAGGATCTCTTCAACAAGTATGTGAAGTATGCGAAAGTATGAGTCTGATGAAGGCAAATCCCAGGCCTAACCTAGACATAACATGCGTTATTCTCTAAAATATTGATCGAAACCAGGTTTAGTGGACTATTTCGGTGTGGTACCGCATTACTACGTGATCCAAACCTGAGAAAGCCAGGGATCTGTTCAACAAGTATGTGAAAAATGCGAATGTATGACCCTGATGAGGGCAAATCGCAGACCTATCCCAGACCTAACTTGCGTTGTCCTCTAAAATATTGATGGAAACCAGGTTTAGTGGACTGTGTCAGTGTGGTACCACATTACTACGTGATCCAAACCAGAAAAAGCCAGGGATCTGTTCAACAAGTATGTGAAAAATGCGAAACTATGACCCTGATGAGGGCAAATCCTAGACCTAACCCAGACCTAACAAGAGTTATCCTCTAAAATATTGACCGAAACCAGGTTTAGTGGACTGTTTCAGTGTGGTACCACATTACTACGTGATCCAAACCAGAAAAAGCCAGGGATCTGTTCAAGAAGTATGTGAAGTATGCGAAAGTATGAGTCTGATGAAGGCAAATCCCAGGCCTAACCTAGACATAACATGCGTTATTCCCTAAAATATTGATCGAAACCAGGTTTAGTGGACTGTTTCAGTGTGGTACCACATTACTACGTGATCCAAACCAGAAAAAGCCAGGGATCTGTTCAACAAGTATGTGAAAAATGCGAAAGTATGGCCCTGATGAGAGCAAATCGCAGACCTATCCCAGACCTAACTTGCATAGTCCACTAAAATATTGATGGAAACCAGGTTTAGTGGACTGTTTCAGTGTGGTACCACATTACTACGTGATCCAAACCAGAAAAAGCCAGGGATCTGTTCAACAAGTATGTGAAAAATGCGAAACTATGACCCTGATGAGGGCAAATCCTAGACCTAACCCAGACCTCACATGAGTTATCCTCTAAAATATTGATCGAAACCAGGTTTAATAGACTGTTTCAGTGTGGTACCACTTTATTACGCGATCCAAAGTAGAAAAAATCCTCGATCAGGACAACATGTATGTTAAAACTGCGAAATTATGACCCTGATTAGCGCAAATCCCAGGCCTAAACTAGACCTAACTTGCGATACCCTCTAAATTATTGATCGAAACCAGGTTTAATTGACTGTTTCAGTGTGGTACCACATTACTACGTGATCCAAACCAGAAAAAACCCAGGGTCTGTTCAACAAGTATATGAAAAACGCGAGAGTATGAGCCTGATGAGGGGATATCCCAGACCTATCTCAGACCTAACTTTCGCTGTCCTCTAAAATATTGATCGAAGCCAGGTTTAATCGACTGCTTTGGTGTGGACCCACTTTACTACGTGATCCAAAGCAAAAAAAACCCTCGATCAGGTCAACATGTATGTTAAAACTGCGAAAGTATGACCCTGATGAGAGCAAATCCCAGACCTATCCCAGACATAACTTGCGCTGTCCTCTAAAATATTGATCGAAACCAGGTTTAATGGTCTGCTTCAGTGTGGTACCACATTACTACCTGATCGAAACCAGAAAAATCCCAGGATCTGTTCAAGAAGTATGTGAAGAGTGCGACAGTATGAGACTGATGAGGGCAAATCCTACACCTAACCTAGACCTAACATGAATTATTGTCTAAAATATTGATCGTAACCAGGTTTAGTGGACTGTTTCAGTGTGGTACCACATTACTACGTGATCCAAACCAGAAAAAGCCAGGGATCTGTTCAACAAGTACGTGAAAAATGCGAAACTATGTCCCTGATGAGGGCAAATCCCAGACCTAACCTAGACATAACTTGCGTTGGCCTCAAAAATATTGATCGAAAACAGGTTTAATTGACTGTTTTAGTGTGGTCCCACTGTACTACCTGATCCAAAGCAGAAAAAACCCCTGACCAGGTCAACATGTATGTTAAAACTGCGAAAGTATGACCCTGATGAGGGCAAATCCCAGGCCTAACCTAGACCTAACATGCGTTACTATCTAAAATATTGATCGAAACCAGGTTTAATGGAGTGTTACAGTTTGGTACCCCACATTTCTACGTGGTCCAAACCAGAAAAAACACAGGATCTGATCAACAAGTGTGTGAAAAACGCGAAAGTGCGAGCCTGATGAGGGCAAATCCCACACCTATCCCAGACCTAACTTGAGATATCCTCTAAAATATTGATCGAAACCGGGTTTAATTGACTGTTTCAGTGTGGTACCACATTACTACGTGATCCAATCCAGAAAAAGTCCAGGATCTAGCCATGAAGTATGAGAAATATGCGAAAGTATGAGCCTGACGAGGGCAAATCCTAGACCTAACCCAGACCTAACATGCGTTATCCTCTAAAATATTTAAGACCAGGTTCAATTGAATGCTTAAGTGTGGTACCACATTACTACGTGATCCAAACCTGTAAAAAACGCAGGACCTGTTCAACAAGTATGTGAAGTATGCGAAAGTATGAGCCTGATGAGGCAAATCCTAGACCTAACCCAGACCTAACTTGCGTTATGCTCTAAAATATTGATCGAAACCAGGTTTAATAGACTGTTTCAGTGTGGTGCCACATTACTACGTGATCCAATCCAGAAATAGCCCAGTATCTAGCCATGAAGTATGAGAAATATGCGAAAGTATGTGCCTGATGAGGGCAAAACCTAGACCTTACCCAGACCTAACATGCATTATCCCCTAAAATATTTATCAAGACGAGGCTTAATTGAATGTTTCAGTGTGGTACCACATTACTACGTGATCCAGACGAGAGAAAACCCAGCATCCGTTCAACAAGTATGTGAGGAATACGAAAGTATGGGCCTGATGGGTGCAGCCCCAGGCCTAACCTAGACCTAACATGTGTTATCCTAAAAAATATTGATCGAAACCTGGCTTAATCGACTGTTTCAGTGTGGTACCACATTACTACTTGATCCAAACCAGAAAAAAACTCAGGATCTGTTCAACGAGTATGTGAAGTATGCGAAAGTATCAGTCTGATGAGGGCAAATCCCAGATCTATCCCAGACCTAACTAGCGTTATCCTCTAAAATATTGATAGAAACCAGGTTTTATTGACTGTTTTAGTGTGGTACCACTTTACTACGTGATCCAGAGCAGAAAAAACCCTCGATCAGGTCAACATGTATGTTAAAACTGCGAAAGTATGACCCTGACGAGGGCAAATCCTAGACCTAACCCAGACCTAACATGCGTTATCCTCTAAAATATTTAAGACCAGGTTCAATTGAATGTTTCAGTGTGGTACCACATTACTACCTGATCCAAACCTGTAAAAAACGCAGGATCTGTTCAACAAGTATGTGAAGTATGCGAAAGTATGAGCCTGATGAGGCAAATCCTAGACCTAACCCAGACCTAACATGCGTTATCCTCAAAAATATTGATCGCAACCAGGTTTAATCGACTGTTTCAGTGTGGTACCACATTACTACGTGATCCAAACCAGAAAAAAACCCAGGATCTAGCCATCAAGTATGAGACATATGCGAAAGAATGAGCCTGATGAGGGCAAATCCTAGACCTAACACAGACCTAACATGAGTTATCCTCTAAAATATTGTACGAAACCAGGTTTAATAGACTGTTTCAGTGTGGTACCACTTTACTACGTGATCCAAACTAGAAAAAATCCTCGATCAGGACTACATTTACGTTAAAACTGCGAAAGTATGACCCTGATTAGCGCAAATCCCAGGCCTAACCTGGACCTAACATGCGATATCCTCTAAATTATTGATCGAAACCAGGTTTAATTGACTGTTTCAGTGTGGTACCACATCACTACGTGATCCAATCCAGAAAAAGCCCAGGATCTAGCCATGAAGTATGAGAAATATGCGAAAGTATGAGCCTGACGAGGGCAAATCCTAGACCTAACCCAGACCTAAGATGCGTTATCCTCTAAAATATTTATCAAGACCAGGTTTAATTGAATGTTTCAGTGTGGTACCACATTACTACGTGATCCAAACCAGGAAAAAACCCAGGATCTGTTCAAAAAGTATGTGAAGTATGCGAAAGTATGGGTCTGATGAGGGCAAATCCCAGGCCTAACCTAGACATAACATGCGTTATCCTCTAAAATATTGATCGAAACCAGGTTTAATTGACTGTTTCAGTGTGGTACCACATTATTACGTGATCCAATCCAGAAATAGCCCAGGATCTAGCTATGAAGTATGAGAAATATGCGAAAGAATGAGCCTGATGAGAGGAAATCCCAGACCTAACCTAGACCTAACATGAATTATTCTCTAATATATTGATCGTAACCAGGTTTAATGGACTGTTTCAGTTGTGGTACCACATTACTACGTGATCCAAACCAGAAAAAGCCAGGGAGCTGTTCAACAAGTATATGAAAAATACGAAAATATGACCCTGATGAGGGCAAATCCCAGACCTATCCCAGACCTAACTTGCGTTATCCTGTAAAATATTTGTTGCGACGGTATGAAGATGCCTCGCAATACCGCGAAATTGCATCGTCGCAATGGTGTGGAGAGGCTTGGCGTTGAGGTGAAGCTGCCACACGAAAACGAGCGGATGCGAGATCCCGAGCCTTCCGGTTGCTGAGAGACCGTAAACGATTTGAAGATTAGAATTACGGCAGATCGCAAGGCGAACAAACGCGAGCGTCGAACTATACTCCCCGGCGCAACAGTGGTGTCAGAAGTGTGATGTCGACCCGATCTACCGCCGGGGAGGAAAAGGCCGTTCCTTCCTTGGAACTGTTGTTCGAGGGCCTGCAGAGGAGCCTCGCGGCGCAGTTCCAGGAGCAGCAGAGAACTTTCGAGTCCAGGTGGGAAGAAGATCGGAAGCGGACCGAAGAGAGGCAGGCCGCGAGGGAGGCTGTCGTTTCGGCGAAGGAGGCTGCTGTGGAAGGAAGGATGAGGGCCATGGAAGACCGTTATCAGGTGCTTTCAGAGAATTTTAAAAGTGTGATTGATAACCTGTCGGCCGCGGCGTTCCGTAGCGAGGATCGCGAGTCCAGCCTTGTTAATAATTTTGTTAGGGATAATCCTGTTGTTGCTGGACTCGCGATGCCTTCCACTTCGCAGTCGGCTCCTCCGTTGGAAGCGACTGGTCGATTTCTGGGGTACGTCCTAAAACCACCAGCGTTTGATGGAAGAGCTTGTTGGGAGGTGTACCGGGTGCAATTCGAGGCGATTGCGAAGGCGAATGGATGGGATGCACCAAGGAAGGCTTTGGCCTTGGTCGCATGTCTGGAGGGACCCGCTTGGAGTGTTTTGACTACACTTTACGAGGAGTCGCGTTGTGATTTTGGTGTCTTGGTTTCCGCTTTGGAGTTCTGTTTCGGAACCAAGAATTTCGCGAATCTAAATTACGTGAAATTCCAAAATTATACTCAACGGAAGGGGGAGTCGATTTCTGATTTGGCTTCGGAGATTGAGAGGTTGGCGCAGGCTTCCTTTTGTGATTGTCCAATGGAAGTCAGGGATAAGCTGGCCGCCTCTCAGTTCGTCTCCGCCCTGGCCAATGAGGAAATGAGGAGGACGCTGAGGCTAGGCGGTTTCACTACTCTCAGGGCGGCTGTGATCAGAGCCCTGGAGATTGAGGCCGTCGAGTCTGTGGCCCCTGGTCCTTGCCGTGTTAAGGACTGCATTCAGGGTGTCACTTGTTTTCCCAAGGGAAAGTTGGAGAAGAGGACTGCTGAGAAGCCGGTCTCGGAGTGCTGGAACTGCGGACAGGAGGGACATTTACAGCGGAACTGCCCGAAGAAGAGGAGGAGAGAAGAGGCCCCCTCGAAGAAGGGAAACTTGAAGAAGTCGGCGTAGAGGGGGAGACTCCGGCTTCATTTTCTTCTACCCCCGTCGTAAGGAAGACAAACTTGTCAGAATATTCGACTAGCGTCGAGGGAACCGTCGAGGGAAGGAGGTGTCGGTTCGTCATCGACACGGGCTCAAGTGTGAACTTAATGAAATTTCACAAGAATGACAAGTCTTGCGCGGCGGGAGTACAAGAAAACATTAACATTTACTCTGTTTCCGGTGAAAAGTTACAAATTCTAGGAATACAACGTTTCTCTGTTACCATTGGTAGCCTCCGAACCGAGGAAGATTTTCTTTTGATTGGAATGGTTGAGGAATGCATTTTAGGAACGAACTTTCTCCGAAAGCATTCTTGCCAGCTGGATTTCATCCTAGGAAAACTCCGGATTAAAGGACATCAAGATATGGATTTGAAGATGAATCATCCTGAAGACCGGGTCTTGAGGCTTGCGGAAATGAAGAACAAAGCTTCTACTCCGGAATTTCTTCAAGATCTGTATGGACGTTGCTCTTTTGACCTTTCCGAACAGCAGAAGACTGAATTCCGAAAGTTATTAAACGAATTTCAAGGCGTTTTCGCAAGGGATCCCGATCAAGTAGGAAGATGCGATGTCGTTCAACACAGAATTGACACTGGGGATCATCGTCCGATTAAACAACCACCGCGGCGTTTGCCTATACATCGCCGTGGTGAAGTTGAAGAGCTGCTTGCGAAAATGGAAAGGCAGGGAGTAATTGAGAAATCAGGAAGTCCGTGGTCTTCTCCAATTGTACTGGTGAAGAAGAAGGATGGAATCACCCGATTCTGTGTAGACTATCGTCGTCTTAACGAAGATTTGCAAAGTGGTTACTGGCAAATTGCTGTACACGAAGAGGATAAGGAGAAAACCGCCTTTTGTGTTGGTGCTGGTCTTTGGCAATTCAAGGTGATGGCGTTTGGACTCTGCAATGCCCCTGCTACTTTCGAACGTCTTATGGATACAGTATTGACGGATTTAAACTGGAAAATCTGTCTGGTATACCTAGACGATGTTATAATTTTCGGAAGAAGTTTCGAGGAGGAAATTGAAAATTTGAGGAAAGTTTTCACCCGCCTGCGCAAGGCGAAATTGGTCATGAGCCCGAAGAAATGCAATTTCTTTTGCCGGGAGGTTAAATACCTCGGTCACATGGTTTCCGAGCAAGGCGTTAAGACGGACCCCGAGAAGATAGCCGCGGTACGAGAATGGCCTGTACCCAAAAATCAGACGGAACTGCGAAGTTTCTTAGGACTTTGCACTTATTACAGGAAATTTGTCCGAAACTTTTCAGCGATTGCAAAGCCCTTGTATCGTTTGACGGAGAGTAAGGTTTCTTTCCAATGGACAGAGGAATGCCACAAGGTATTCGAGGATTTGAAGACACATCTTGCAAAGTCCCCTATCTTGGCTTACCCCTTGCCTGATGTGGATTTCATCTTGGACACCGACGCATCGAGCAATGGAATTGGTGCAGTCCTTTCCCAGATTCAAGATGGGCAAGAAAAGGTGATTGCGTATTTCTCGAAGGTGCTGGGAAAGGCGGAAAGAAATTATTGTGTGACAAGAAGGGAACTATTAGCCATCGTAAAATCCATTGAGCATTTCCACCATTACCTCTATGGCCGCAAGTTCTTGGTGAGGACGGATCATGCTTCCTTAAGATGGCTCCTCTCTTTCAAGAATCCCGAAGGACAAACTGCAAGATGGATAGAGCGTCTTCAACAGTACGAGTTCGAGATCAAACATCGTGAAGGAAAGAACCACGGGAATGCAGACAACCTTTCCCGGAGACCATGCGAAGCTTTGCAATGCAAACGCTGCTTACGTCTGGAGCAAAATCGCGAAGAAGAGCATCTTGTTCTCAGGACTACCTGCGTATCTGCGAAGACGGAAGATTGGATTAAGGCCCAGGAAGAGGATGAGGATCTGCGATTTATTCGACAAGCGAAGATTGAAGAGAATAAGCCTACTTGGCAGGATGTTTCAGCATTTTCTCCTGAAGCGAAGTACTTCTGGAAAACGTGGGATTCCTTGGAAGTACAATGTGGATTATTGTTCCGGAGGTGGGAATTTGCTGATGGAAATGAGTTCAATCGGTTATTGGTTGTACCGAAAAGCAAAATTGCCGAAGCCCTTCAAGAATGCCATGATGCGCCTTCTGGAGGACACTTTGGGGTGAGGAAGACATTGGCGAAAATTCGACAGCGCTTCTTTTGGCCGAACCACCGTCGGGACGTGGAAGATTGGTGTCGCCGGTGCCATAGCTGTTCTGCGAGGAAAGGACCTGCGGAGAAGGGAAGAGGAACCATGAAGGTTTATAACGTAGGAGCACCTTTTGAGAGGATAGCGCTCGACGTTGTTGGTCCCCTGCCGAGGTCTTTCGCTGGGAACAAATTCGCGCTGGTTGTGATGGATTATTTTTCGAAGTGGCCAGAGGTTATTCCACTTCCCAACCAGCGGGCGACAACGATTTCCACGGCGTTGCTGAAGGAAGTGATAAGCCGACATGGAGTTCCGCTAGAGCTGCATTCTGATCAGGGTCGGAGTTTCGAATCAAGCATCTTCAGGGAACTGATGAAGATACTTGGAATTAAGAAGACAAGGACAACTCCATTACACCCTCAGTCGGACGGGCTCGTTGAGCGGATGATTAGAACCTTGTTGCGATATTTGTCTCAGTTTGTTGCAGAACATCAAAAGGACTGGGACGAATGGATTCCAACGTTCTTGCTTGCTTATCGTTCCTCGCAACATGAAGTGACACAGAATACTCCGTCGATGGTCCTCACGGGACGGGAGCTGCGCCTTCCTCTGGATCTTCTAAGGGGAGCTGTTCCTGCTGAGAGAAAGGATGAAGATGATTTCATTGAGGAAACCAAGAAAAGGATTGAAGAAGTTCACAAATTCGTTCGACAGCGCATGCGAATTTGTTCGGAGAGGACGAAATCGTGGTATGATTCGTTCTCGAGATCAATTTCCTTTGCTCCAGGAGAGAAGGTGTGGCTATACAATCCTCGAAGGACGAAGGGAAGATGCCCGAAGCTCCAATACGACTGGGAAGGACCCTACGAGGTGAAAAATCGGCTGAATGAGTTGATCTACCGGATAGTCCGTTCCCCGATGTTCAAACCAAGGGTTGTGCATGTGAATCGACTGGCCCGGTACGATTCACGAGAGGCCCCCTGCGAAGGAACTGCGAGGTGAGGATTAAGAAAGATGGGCGACATCTTCGCCCAAGAAGAGGACGTTTCATCGCAGACGGCGAGGATCGGGTTTTCTTACCGGCCGCGGAGGACTCTCCATTTCCGCAGGTCAGAACGGCCGGGGAAGTGCGATTCTCCCCGGGGAGGGTCGCCCCCCAGTCATGCTCGACACTAATAGCGGAGTGGGGCACAGACGGTCGGACGGCGGAATTGTGGTATGTTCCACAACCGATCTTCGAGGAAATTCTCCTTGGAGATTGGGGAATATCCCATGGGAAGTTCTCTCGTGAGGCTGGGGGGGATCCGCATCCGGGAAGACATCAAGAAAGAAGTACGCAAGTCGTAAGAGTCAAGAGGAGGGCGAGGAGCGGTCGGGATTTAAGTTCCATCCAGAGGAATCACACAAAGGACTTACGCCGGCGCCTTGCTCAAGGCTTTTGAGTGGTTTTCCTTGGGACGAAGGACGAATGTCAAGGCGCTGACTGTCTGATAAAGACCACTCAGGTAAATGTTCGACCTATTAGTTTATCTACTTTACAGACAGAGGTGTACAGGTTCGACGCAGCTTCGCGACAACCCGGAGGTTAGGAGACTACGGGTGAAGTTGGCTGTTCGAACGGAATTTGCAGCGGTCGGGACGACCGCTCTGAAGGAAGAGGGAGCAGTGTTGCGACGGTATGAAGATGCCGCGCAATACCGCGAAATTGCATCGTCGCAATGGTGTGAAGAGGCTTCGCGATGAGGTGAAGCTGCCACACGAAAACGAGCGGATACGAGATCCCGAGCCTTCCGGTTGCTGAGAAACCGGCAGCGATTTGAAGATTAGAATTACGACAGATCGCAAGGCGAACAAACGTATCGAAAAGCACTCTTGTTAATAAAGTTCCTAGTTTGCATTAGTTGTGTTACGTTGTGCTGTTTTAATTGTGTGACAATATGAGGCGAGCGACGAGCAATACTCCCCGGCGCAACATATTGATCGAAACCGTGTTTAATCGACTGTTTCAGTGTGGTACCACATTACTACGTGATCCAATCCAGAAAAAGCCCAGGATTTAGCCCTCAAGTATGAGAACTATGCGAAAGAATGAGTCTGATGAGGGCAAATCCTAGACCTAACCCAGACCTGACATGCGTTATCCTCTAAAATATTGATCGAAACCAGGTTTAATTGACTGTTTCAGTGTGGTACAACTTTACTACGTGATCCAAAGTAGAAAAAAAACTCGATCAGGTCAACATGTATGTTAAAACTGCGAAAGTATGACCCTGATTAGGGCAAATCGCAGGCCTAACCTAGACCTAACATGCGATATCCTCTAAAATATTGATGGAAACCAGTTTTAATTGACTGTTTCAGTGTGCTACCACATTACTACGTGATCCAATCCAGAAAAAGTCCAGGATCTAGCCATCAAGTATGAGAAATATGCGAAAGAATGAGCCTGATGAGGGCAAATCCTAGACCTAACCCAGACCTAACATGCGTTATCCTCTAAAATATTGATCGAATCCTCGTTTAATGGACTGTTTCAGTGTGGTGCCACTTTACTACGTGATCCAAACCAGAAAAAGCCAGGGATCTGTTCAACAAGTATGTGAAAAATACGAAAGTATGACCCTGATGAGGGCAAATCCCAGACCTATCCCAGACCTAACATGAATTATTCTCTAAAATATTGATCGAAACCAGGTTTAATCGACTGTTTCAGTGTGGTGCCACTTTACAACGTGATCCAAACCAGAAAAAGCCAGGGATCTGTTCAACAAGTATGTGAAAAATACGAAAGTATGACCCTGATGAGGGCAAATCCCAGACCTATCCCAGACCTAACATGAATTATTCTCTAAAATATTGATCGAAACCAGGTTTAATCGACTGTTTCAGTGTGGTGCCACTTTGCTACGTGATCGAAAGCAGAAAAAACCATCGATCAGGTCAACATGTATGTTAAAACTGCGAAAGTATGACCCTGATGAGGGCAAATCCCAGACCTATCCCAGACCTAACATGCGTTATCCTCTAAAATATTGATCGAAACCAGGTTTAATGGACTGTTTCAGTGTGGTACCACATTGCTACGTGATCCAAACCAGAAAAAACCCCGGATCCGTTCAACAAGTATGTGGAGAATGCGAAAGTATGAGTCTGATGAGGGAAAATCCCAGGCCTAACCAAGACCTAACATGCGTTATCCTCAAAAATATTGATCGAAACCAGGTTTAATCGACTGTTTCAGTGTTGTACCACATTACTACATGATCCCAACCGAAAAAATACCCAGGATCTGTTTAACAAGTATGTTGAAAATGCGAAAGTATGACCCTGATGAGGGCAAATCCCAGACCTATCCCAGACCTAACATGCGTTATCCTCTAAAATATTGATCGAAACCAGGTTTAATGGATTGTTTCAGTGTGGTACCACGTTACTACGTGATCCAAACCGAAAAAATACCCAGGATCTGTTTAACAAGTATGTTAAAAATGCGAAAGTATGACCCTGATGAGGGCAAATCCCAGACCTATCCCAGACCTAACATGCGTTATCCTCTAAAATATTTATCGAAACCAGGTTTAATGGACTGTTTCAGTGTGGTACCACATTACTACGTGATCCAAACCAGAAAAAGCCAGGGATCTGTTCAACAAGTATGTGAAAAATGCGAAAATATGGCCCTGATGAGGGCAAATCCCAGGCCTAACCTAGACCTAAGATGCGTTACCCTCAAAAATATTGATCGAAACCTGTTTTAATCGACTGCTTCAGTGTGGTACCACGTAACTACGTGATCCAAACCAGAAAAAGCCCAGAATCTGGCCATCAACTATGAGAAATATGCGAAAGTACGAGCCTCATGAGAGCAAATCCCAAACCTAACCAAGATCTAACATGCGTTATTCTCTAAAATATTGATCGAAACCAGGTTTAATGGACTGTTTCAATGTGGTACCACATTATTACGTGATCCAAACCAGAAAAAGCCAGGGATCTGCTCAACAAGTATGTGAAAAATGCGAAAATATGACCCTGATGAGGGCAAATCCCGGACCTATCCCAGACCTAACTTGCGTTATCCTCTAAAATATTGATCGAAACCAGGTTTAATTTACTGTTTCAGTGTGGTACCACATTACTACGTGATCCAATCCAGAAGAAGCCCAGGATCTGGCCATCAAGTACGAGAAATATGCGAAAGTATGAGCCTGGTCAGGGCAAATCCTGGACCTGTCCCAGACCTATCATGCGTTATCCTCTAAAATATTTACCAAGACCAGATTTAATTGAATGTTTCAGTGTGGTACCACGTTGCTACGTGATCCAAACCAGAAAAATACCCAGGATCTGTCTAACAAGTATGTTAAAAATGCGAAAGTATGACACTGATGAGGGCAAATCCCAGACCTATCCCAGACCTAACATGCGTTATCCTCTAAAATAATGATCGAAACCAGGTTTAATGGACTGTTTCAGTGTGGTACCACATGACTACGTGATCCAAACCAGAAAAAGCCAGGGATCTGTTCAACAAGTATGTGTAAAATGCGAAAATATGGCCCTGATGAGGGCAAATCCCAGACCTAACCAAGATCTAACATGCGTTATTCTCTAAAATATTGATCGAAACCAGGTTTAATTGACTGTTTCAGTGTGGTACCACATTACTACGTGATCCAAACCAGAAAAAGCCAGGGATCTGTTCAACAAGTATGTGTAAAATGCGAAAATATGACCCTGATAAGGACAAATCCCGGACCTATCCCAGACCTAACTTGCGTTATCCTCTAAACTATTGATCGAAACCAGGTTTAATTTACTGTTTCAGTATGGTACCACATTACTACGTGATCCAATCCAGATAAAGCCCAGGATCTAGCCATGAAGTATGAGAAATATGCGAAATTATGAGCCTGATGAGGGAAAATCCCAGGCCTAACCTAGACCTAACTTGCGTTATCCTCTAAAATATTGATCGAAACAAGGTTTAATGGACTGTTTCAGTGTGGTACCACATGACTACATGAGCCAATCCTGAAAAAGCCCAGATTCTGGCCATCAACTATGAGAAATATGCGAAAGTACGAGCCTGATGAGAGCAAATCCCAGACCTAACCATGACATAACATGCGTTATTCTCAAAAATATTAATCGAAACCAGGTTTAATGGACTGTTTCAGTGTGGTACCACATTACTACGTGACCCAAACCAGAAAAAAATGAAGGATCTGTTCAACATGTATGTGAAAAACGCGAAACTATGAGCCTGATGAGGGCAAATCCCAGACCTATCCCAGACCTAACATGCGTTATCCTCTTAATTATTGATCGAAACCAGGTTTAATGGACTGTTTCAGTGTGGTACCATATACCTACGTGATCCAAACCAGAAAAAACGCAGGATCTGTTCAACAAGTATGTGGAGAATGCGAAAGTATGAGCCTGACGAGGGCAAATCCCAGACCTATCCCAGACATAACTTACGTTATCATCTAAAATATTGACCGAAACCTGTTTTAATCGACTGTTTCAGTGTGGTACCATATTACTACACGATCCCAACCAGAAATATACCCAGGATCTGTTTAAGAAGTATGTGAAAAACGCGAAAATATGACCTTGATGAGGGCAAATCCCCAGCCTAAACTAGATTTAACATGCGTTATCCTCTAAAATATATATCAAGACCAGGTTTATTCGACTGTTTCAGTGTGGTACCACATACCTACGTGATCCAAACCAGAAAAAGCCAGGGATCTGTTCAACAAGTATGTGAAAAATGCGAAAATATGACCCTGATGAGGGCAAATCCCGGACCTGTCCCAGACCTAACTTGCGTTGTCCTCTAAAATATTGATCGAAACCAGGTTTAATTTACTGTTTCAGTGTGGTACCACATTACTACATGATCCAAGCCAGAAAAGTACCCAGGATCTATTTAACAAGTATGTGAAGAACGCGAAAATATGACCCTGATGAGGGCAAATCCCCGGCCTAAACTAGACATAACATGCGTTATCCTCTATAATATTGATCGAAACCAGGTTTAATGGACTGTTTCAGTGTGGTACCACATTACTACGTGATCCAAATCAGAAAAACCCAGGATCTGTTCAACAAGTATGTTAAAAATGCGAAAGTATGACCCTGATGAGTGCAAATCCCAGACCTAACCAAGCCATAACATGCGTTATTCTCTAAAATATTGATCGAAACCAGGTTTAATGGGCAGTTTCAGTGTGGTACCGCATTACTACGTGATCTAAACCAGAAAAATACCCAGGATCTGTTTAACAAGTATGTGAAGAACGCGAAAATATGACCCTGATGAGGGCAAATCCCCGGCCTAAACTAGACATAACATGCGTTATCCTCTATAATATTGATCGAAACCAGGTTTAATGGACTGTTTCAGTGTGGTACCACATTACTACGTGATCCAAACCAGAGAAACCCAAGATCTGTGCAACAAGTATGTGAAAAATGCGAAGGTATGACCCTGATAAGTGCAAATCCCAGACCTAACCAAGACATAACATGCGTTATTCTCTAAAATATTGATCGAAACCAGGTTTAATTGACTGTTTCAGTGTGGTACCACATTACTACGTGATCCAATCCAGAAAAAGCCCGGGATCTAGCCATGAAGTATGAGAAATATGCGAAATTATGAGCCTGATTAGGGCAAATCCTAGACCTAACCCAGACCTGACATGCGTTATCCTCTAAAATATTTATCAAGACCAGGTTTAATTGAATGCTTCAGTGTGGTGCCGCATTACTACGTGATCCAAACCAGAAAAAACCCAGGATCCGTTCAATAAGTATGTGGAGTATGCGAAAGTATGTGTCTGATGAGGGAAAACCCAAGGCCTAACCAAGACCTAACATGCCTTATACTCAAAAATATTGATCGAAACCAGGTTTAATCGTCTGTTTCAGTGTGGTACCACATTACTACATGATCCAAACCAGAAAAATACCCAGGATCTGTTCAACAAGTATGTGAAAAACGCGAAACTATGAGCCTGATGGGGGCAAATCCCAGACCTATCCCAGACCTAACTTGCGTTATCCTCTAAAATATTGATCGAAGCCAGGTTTAATTTACTGTTTCTGTGTGGCACCACATTACTACGTGATCCAATCCAGAAAAAGCTCAGGTTCTAGCCATCAGGTATGAGAAATATGCGAAAGTATGAGCCCGCTGAGGGCAAATCCTAGACATAACCCAAACCTAACATGCGTTATCCTCTAAAATATTGATCGAAACCAGGTTTAATGGACTGTTTCAGTGTGGTACCACATTACTACGTGATCCAAACCAGAAAAAGCCAGGGATCTGTTCAACAAGTATGTGAAAAATGCGAAAATATGACACTGATGGGGGCAAATCCCGGAACTATCCCAGACCTAACTTGCGTTATCCTCTAAAATATTGATCGAAACCTGGTTTAATTTACTGTTTCAGTGTGGTACCACATTACTACGTGGTCCAATTCAGAAAAAGCCCAGGATCTGGCCATCAAGTACGAGAAATATGCGAAAGTATGAGCCTGGTGAGGGCAAATCCTGGACCTAACCCAGACCTAACATGCGTTATCCTCTAAAATATTTATCAAGACCAGATTTAATTGAATGTTTCAGTGTGGTACCACATTGCTACGTGATCCAAACCAGAAAAATACCCAGGATCTGTTTAACAAGTATGTTAAAAATGCGAAAGTATGACACTGATGAGGGCAAATCCTAGACCTAACCCAGACCTAACATGCGTTATCCTCTAAAATATTGATCGAAACCAGGTTTAATGGACTGTTTCAGTGTGGTACCACATTACCACGTGATCGAAACCAGAAAAAGCCAGGGATCTGTTCAACAAGTATGTTAAAAGTGCGAAAGTATGACACTGATGAGGGCAAATCCCGGAACTATCCCAGACCTAACTTGCGTTATCCTCTAAAATATTGATCGAAACCAGGTTTAATGGACTGTTTCAGTGTGGTACCACATTACATCGAGATCCAAACCAGAAAAACCCAGGATCTGTGCAACATGTATGTGAAAAATGCGAAAGTATGACCCTGATGAGGGCAAATCCCAGACCTAACCAAGACATAACATGCGTTATCCTCTAAAATATTGATCGAAACCTGGTTTAATTTACTGTTTCAGTGTGGTACCACATTACTACGTGATACAATCCAGAAAAAGCCTAGTATCTAGCCATGAAGTATGAGAAATATGCGAAATTATGAGCCCGCTGAGGGCAAATCCTAGACCTAACCCAAACCTAACATGCGTTATCCTCTAAAATATTTATCAAGACCAGATTTAATTGAATGTTTCAGTGTGGTACCACATTACTACCTGATCCAAACCAGACAAAGACCCAGGATCTGTTCAACAAGTATGTGAAGAATGCGAAAGTATGAGTCTGATGAGGGCAGATCCCAGACAAATCCCAGATCTAACTTGCGTTATCCAATAAGATATTGATCGAGACCAGGTTTAATTTACTGTTTCTGTGTGCTACCACATTACTACGTGATCCAATCCAGAAAAAGCCCAGGATCTAGCCATGGAGTTTTAGAAATATGCGAAATTATGAGCCTGATTAGAGCAAATCCTAGACCTAACCCAGATCTAACATGCGTTATCCTCTAAAATATTTATCAAGGCCAGGTTTAATCGACTGTTTCAGTGTGGTGCCACATTGCTACGGGTTCCAAACCAGAAAAAGGCCAGAATCTGGCCATCAACTATGAGAAATAAGCGAAAGTACGAGCGTGATCAGAGCAAATCACAGACCTAACCAAGACCTAACATGAATTATTCTCTAAAATATTCATCGAAACCAGGTTTAATGGACTTTTTCAGTGTGGTACCACATTACTACGTGATCCAAACTTGAAAGAACCCAGGATCCGTTCAACATGTATGTAAAGAATGCGAAAGTATGTGTCTGATGAGGGAAAATCCCAGGCCTAACCTAGACCTAACATGCGTTGCCCTCAAAAGTATTGATCGAAACCAGGTTTAATGGACTGTTTCAGTGTGGTACCACATTACTACGTGATCCAAACCACAAAAAGCCAGGGATCTGTTCAACAAGTATGTGAAAAATGCGAAAATATGACCCTGATGAGGGCAAATCCCGGACCTATCCCAGACCTAACTTGCGTTATTCTCTAAAATATTGATCGAAACCAGGTTTAATGGGCTGTTTCAGTGTGGTACCGCATTACTACGTGATCCAAACCAGAAAAAACCCAGGATTTGTTCTACAAGTATGTGAAAAACGCGAAACTATGAGCCTGATGAGGGCAAATCCTAGACCTAACCCAGACCTAACATGCGTTATCCTCTAAAATATTTATCAAGGCCAGGTTTATTCGGCTGTTTCAGTGTGGTACCACATTACTACGTGATCCAATCCAGAAAAAACCCAGGATCTGTTCAACAAGTATGTGGAGAATGCGAAAGTATGTGTCTGATGAGGGCAAAACCCAGGCCCAACCTAGACATAACATGCGATATCCTCTAAAATATTGATCGAAACCAGGTTTAATTGATTGTTTCAGTGTGGTACCACATTACTACGTGATCCAATCCAGAAAAAGCCCGGGATCTAGCCATGAAGTATGAGAAATATGCGAAATTATGAGCCTGATTAGGGCAAATCCTACACCTAACCCAGACCTAACATGCGTTATCCTCTAAAATATTTATCAAGGCCAGGTTTAATCGACTGTATCAGTGTGGTACCACATTGCTACGTGATCCAAACCAGAAAAAACCCAGGATCCGTTCAACAAGTATGTGAAGAATGCGAAAGTATGTGTCTGATTAGGGAAAATCCCAGGCGTAACCTAGACCTAACTTGCGTTATCCTCAAAAATATTGATCGAAACCAGGTTTAATGGACTGTTTCAGTGTGGTACCACATTTCTACGTGATCCAATCCAGAAAAAGCCCAGTATCTGGCCATCAAGTATTTGAAATATGCGAAAGTATGAGCCTGGTGAGGGCCAATCCTGGACCTAACACAGACCTAACATGCGTTATCCTCTAAAATATTGATCGAAACCAGGTTTAATGGACTGTTTCAGTGTGGTACCACATTACTACGTGATCCAAACCAGAAAAAGCCAGGGATCTGTTCAACAAGTATGTGAAAAATGCGAAAATATGACACTGATGGGGGCAAATCCCGGAACTATCCCAGACCTAACTTGCGTTATCCTCTAAAATATTGATCGAAACCTGGTTTAATTTACTGTTTCAGTGTGGTACCACATTACTACGTGGTCTAATTCAGAAAAAGCCCAGGATCTGGCCATCAAGTACGAGAAATATGCGAAAGTATGAGCCTGGTGAGGGCAAATCCTGGACCTAACCCAGACCTAACATGCGTTATCCTCTAAAATATTTATCAAGACCAGATTTAATTGAATGTTTCAGTGTGGTACCACATTGCTACGTGATCCAAACCAGAAAAATACCCAGGATCTGTTTAACAAGTATGTTAAAAATGCGAAAGTATGACACTGATGAGGGCAAATCCTAGACCTAACCCAGACCTAACATGCGTTATCCTCTAAAATATTGATCGAAACCAGGTTTAATGGACTGTTTCAGTGTGGTACCACATTACCACGTGATCGAAACCAGAAAAAGCCAGGGATCTGTTCAACAAGTATGTTAAAAGTGCGAAAGTATGACACTGATGAGGGCAAATCCCGGAACTATCCCAGACCTAACTTGCGTTATCCTCTAAAATATTGATCGAAACCAGGTTTAATGGACTGTTTCAGTGTGGTACCACATTACATCGAGATCCAAACCAGAAAAACCCAGGATCTGTGCAACATGTATGTGAAAAATGCGAAAGTATGACCCTGATGAGGGCAAATCCCAGACCTAACCAAGACATAACATGCGTTATCCTCTAAAATATTGATCGAAACCTGGTTTAATTTACTGTTTCAGTGTGGTACCACATTACTACGTGATACAATCCAGAAAAAGCCTAGAATCTAGCCATGAAGTATGAGAAATATGCGAAATTATGAGCCCGCTGAGGGCAAATCCTAGACCTAACCCAAACCTAACATGCGTTATCCTCTAAAATATTTATCAAGACCAGATTTAATTGAATGTTTCAGTGTGGTACCACATTACTACCTGATCCAAACCAGACAAAGACCCAGGATCTGTTCAACAAGTATGTGAAGAATGCGAAAGTATGAGTCTGATGAGGGCAGATCCCAGACAAATCCCAGATCTAACTTGCGTTATCCAATAAGATATTGATCGAGACCAGGTTTAATTTACTGTTTCTGTGTGCTACCACATTACTACGTGATCCAATCCAGAAAAAGCCCAGGATCTAGCCATGGAGTTTTAGAAATATGCGAAATTATGAGCCTGATTAGAGCAAATCCTAGACCTAACCCAGATCTAACATGCGTTATCCTCTAAAATATTTATCAAGGCCAGGTTTAATCGACTGTTTCAGTGTGGTGCCACATTGCTACGGGTTCCAAACCAGAAAAAGGCCAGAATCTGGCCATCAACTATGAGAAATAAGCGAAAGTACGAGCGTGATCAGAGCAAATCACAGACCTAACCAAGACCTAACATGAATTATTCTCTAAAATATTCATCGAAACCAGGTTTAATGGACTTTTTCAGTGTGGTACCACATTACTACGTGATCCAAACTTGAAAGAACCCAGGATCCGTTCAACATGTATGTAAAGAATGCGAAAGTATGTGTCTGATGAGGGAAAATCCCAGGCCTAACCTAGACCTAACATGCGTTGCCCTCAAAAGTATTGATCGAAACCAGGTTTAATGGACTGTTTCAGTGTGGTACCACATTACTACGTGATCCAAACCACAAAAAGCCAGGGATCTGTTCAACAAGTATGTGAAAAATGCGAAAATATGACCCTGATGAGGGCAAATCCCGGACCTATCCCAGACCTAACTTGCGTTATTCTCTAAAATATTGATCGAAACCAGGTTTAATGGGCTGTTTCAGTGTGGTACCGCATTACTACGTGATCCAAACCAGAAAAAACCCAGGATTTGTTCTACAAGTATGTGAAAAACGCGAAACTATGAGCCTGATGAGGGCAAATCCTAGACCTAACCCAGACCTAACATGCGTTATCCTCTAAAATATTTATCAAGGCCAGGTTTATTCGGCTGTTTCAGTGTGGTACCACATTACTACGTGATCCAATCCAGAAAAAACCCAGGATCTGTTCAACAAGTATGTGGAGAATGCGAAAGTATGTGTCTGATGAGGGCAAAACCCAGGCCCAACCTAGACATAACATGCGATATCCTCTAAAATATTGATCGAAACCAGGTTTAATTGATTGTTTCAGTGTGGTACCACATTACTACGTGATCCAATCCAGAAAAAGCCCGGGATCTAGCCATGAAGTATGAGAAATATGCGAAATTATGAGCCTGATTAGGGCAAATCCTACACCTAACCCAGACCTAACATGCGTTATCCTCTAAAATATTTATCAAGGCCAGGTTTAATCGACTGTATCAGTGTGGTACCACATTGCTACGTGATCCAAACCAGAAAAAACCCAGGATCCGTTCAACAAGTATGTGAAGAATGCGAAAGTATGTGTCTGATTAGGGAAAATCCCAGGCGTAACCTAGACCTAACTTGCGTTATCCTCAAAAATATTGATCGAAACCAGGTTTAATGGACTGTTTCAGTGTGGTACCACATTTCTACGTGATCCAATCCAGAAAAAGCCCAGTATCTGGCCATCAAGTATTTGAAATATGCGAAAGTATGAGCCTGGTGAGGGCCAATCCTGGACCTAACACAGACCTAACATGCGTTATCCTCTAAAATATTTATCAAGTCCAGGTTTAATCGACTGTTTCAGTGTGGTACCACATTGCTACATGATCCAAACCAGAAAAAACCGAGGATCCGTTCAACAAGTATCTGAAGAATGCGAAAGTATGTGTCTGATGAGGGAAAATCGCAGGCCTAACCTAGACCTAACATGCGTTACCCTCAAAAATATTGATCGAAACCTGTTTTAGTCGACTGTTTCAGTGTGGTACCACATTACTACGTGATCCAAACCAGAAAAAGCCCAGAATCTGGCCATCAAGTATGAGAAATATGCGAAAGTACGAGCCTGATGAGAGCAAATCCCAGGCCTATCCAAGACCTAACATGCGTTAACATCTAAAATATTGACCGAATCCTGTTTTAATCGACTGTTTCAGTGTAGTTCCACATTACTACGTGATCCAAACCAGAAAAAGCCCAGAATCTGGCCATCAACTATCAGAAATATGCGAAAGTACGAGCCTGATGAGGGAAAATCCCAGGCCTAACCAAGACCTAACATGCGTTATCCTCAAAAATATTGATCGAAACCAGGTTTAATCGACTGTTTCAGTGTGGTACCACATTACTACATGATCCAAACCAGAAAAATACCCAGGATCTGTTTAACAAGTAAGTGAAGAACGCGAAAATATGACCCTGATGAGGGCAAATCCCCGGCCTAAACTAGACATAACATGCGATATCCTCTAAAATATTGACCGAAACCAGGTTTAATGGACTGTTTCAGTGTGGTACCACATTACTACGTGATCCAAACCAGAAAAACCCAGGATCTGTTCAACAAGTATGTTAAAAATGCGAAAGTATGACCCTGATGAAGGCAAATCCCGGACCTATCCCAGACCTAACTTGCGTTATCCTCTAAAATATTGATCGAAACCAGGTTTAATTTACTGTTTCAGTGTGGTACCACATTACTACATGATCCAAACTAGAAAAATACCCAGGATCTGTTTAACAAGTGTGTGAAGAACGCGAAAAAATGAGCCTGATGAGGGCAAATCCCAGACCTAACCAAGACCTACCATGCGTTATTCTCTAAAATATTGATCGAAACCAGGTTTAATGGACTGTTTCAGTGTGGTACCACATTACTACGTGATCCAAACCAGAAAAAACCCAGAATCTTTTCAACAAGTGTGTGAAAAACGCGAAACTATGAGCCTGATGAGGGCAAATCCCAGACCTAACCAAGACCTAACATGCGTTATTCTCTAAAATATTGATCGAAACAAGGTTTAATGGACTGCTTCAGTGTGGTTCCACATTACTACGTGATCCAAACCAGAAAAAGCCAGGGATCTGTTCAACAAGTATGTGAAAAATGCGAAAACATGACCCTGATGAGGGCAAATCCCGGACCTATCCCAGACCTAACTTGCGTTATCCTCTAAACTATTGATCGAAACCAGGTTTAATTTACTGTTTCAGTGTGGTACCACATTACTACGTGATCCTATCCAGAAAAAGCCCAGGATCTAGCCACGAAGTATGAGAAATATGCGAAATTATGAGCCTGACTAGGGCAAATCCTAGACCTAATCCAGATCTAACATGCGTTATCCTCTAAAATATTGATCGAAACCAGATTTAGTGGACTGTTTCAGTGTGGTACCACACTACTACGTGACCCAATCCAGAAAAAGCCCAGGATCTAGCCATCAAGTATGAGAAATATGCGAAAGTATGAGCCTGATGAGGGCAAATCCCAGACCTATCCCAGACCTAACATGCGATATCCTCTAAAATATGGATCGAAACCAGGTTTAATGGACTGTTTCAGTGTGGTACCACATTACTACGTAATCCAAACCAGAAAAAGCCCAGGATCCGTTCAACAAGTATGGTAAAAATGCGGAAGTATGACTCTGATGAAGGCAAATCCCAGACCTATCCCAGACCTAACTTGCGTTGTCCTCTAAAATATTGACGGAAACCAGGTTTAATGGACTGTTTCAGTGTGGTGCCACATTACTTCGAGATCCCAACCAGAAAAACCCAGGGTCTGTGCAACATGTATGTGAAAAATGCGAAAGTATGACCCTGATGAGGGCAAATCCCAGACCTAACCAAGACATAACATGCGTTATCCTCTAAAATATTGATTGAAACCTGGTTTAATTGAATGTTTCGGTGTGATACCACATTACTACGTGATCCAATCCAGAAAAAGCCCAGGTTCTAGCCATCAGGCATGAGAAATATGCGAAAGTATGAGCCCGCTGAGGGCAAATCCTAGAACTAACCCAAACCTAACATGCGTTATCCTCTAAAATATTTATCAGAACTAGATTTAATTGAATGTTTCAGTGTGGTACCACATTACTACGTGATCCAAACCACAAAAAACCCAGGATCTGTTCAACAAGTATGTGGAGAATGCGAAAGTATGTGTCTGATGAGGGCAAAACCCAGGCCCAACCTGGACATAACATGCGATGTCCTCTAAAATATTGATCGAAACCAGGTTTAATTGACTGTTTCAGTTTGGTACCACATTACTACGTGACCCAAACCAGAAAAAGCCAGGGATCTGTTCAACAAGTATGTGAAAAATGCGAAAATATGACCCTGATGAGGGCAAATCCCGGTCATATCCCAGACCTAACTTGCGTTATCCTCTAAAATATTGATCGAAACCAGGTTTAATTTACTGTTTCAGTGTGGTACCACATTACTACGTGATCCAATCCAGAAAAAGCCCGGGATCTAGCCATGAAGTATGAGAAATATGCGAAATTATGAGCCTGATTAGGGCAAATCCTAGGCCTAACCAAGATCTAACATGCGTTATCCTCTAAAATATTTACCAAGACCAGGTTTAATTGAATGCTTCAGTGTGGTACCACATTACTACGTGATCCAAACCACAAAAAACCCAGGATGTGTTCAACAAGTATGTGGAGAATGCGAAAGTATGAGCCTGATGAGGGCAAAACCCAGGCCCAACCTAGACATAGCATGCGTTGTCCTCTTAAATATTGATCGAAACCAGATGCAATGGACTGTTTCAATGTGGTACCACATTACTACGTGATCCAATCCAGGAAAAGCCCAGAATCTGGCCATCAAGTATGAGACATATGCAAAAGTACGAGCCTGATGAGAGCAAATCCCAGACCTAACTTAACCCTAACATGAGTTATTCTCTAAAATATTCTTCGAAACCATGTTTAATGGACTTTTTCAGTGTGGTACCACATTACTACGTGATCCAAACCTGAAAAAACCCAGGATCCGTTCAACAAGTATGTGAAGAATGCGAAAGTATGAGCCTGACGAGGGCAAATCCCAGACCTATCCCAGACATAACTTGCGTTATCCTCTAAAATATTGATCGAAACCAGGTTTAATGGACTGTTTCAGTGTGGTACCACATTACTACGTGATCCAATCCCGAAAAAGCCCAGGATCTAGCCATCAAGTATGAGAAATATGCGAAAGTATGAGCCTGATGAGGGCAAATCCCAGACCTATCCCAGACCTAACATGCGTTATCCTCTAAAATATGGATCGAAACCAGGTTTAATGGACTGTTTCTGTGTGGTACCACATTACTACGTGATCCAAACCAGAAAAAACCCAGGATCCGTTCAACAAGTATGTGAAGAATGCGAAAGTATGTGTCTGATCAGGGAAAATTCCAGGACTAACCTAGACCTAACATGCGTTACCCTCAAAAATATTGTTCGAAACCTGTTTTAATCGACTGTTGCAGTGTGGCGTCACATTACTACGTGATCCAAACCAGAAAAAGCCCAGAATCTGGCCATCAACTATGAGAAATATGCGAAAGTACGAGCCTGATGAGAGCAAATCCCAGACCTAACCAAGACCTAACATGCGTTATTCTCTCAAATACTGATCGAAACCAGGTTTAATGGACTGTTTCAGTGTGGTACCACATTACTACGAGATCCAAACCAGAAAAAACTCAGAATCTGTTCAACAACTATGTGAAGAATGCGAAAGTATGAGCCTGACGGGGGCAAATCCCAGACCTATCCCAGACCTAACATGCGTCATCCTCTAAAATATTTATCAAGACCAGATTTAATTGAATGTTTCAGTGTGGTACCACATTACTACGTGATCCAATCCAGAAAAAGCCCAGGATCTAGCCATCAAGTATGAGAAATATGCGAAAGTATGAGCCCGCTGGGGGCAAATCCAAGACCTAACCCAGACCTAACATGCGTCATCCTCTAAAATATTGATCGAAACCAGCTTTAATGGACTGTTTCAGTGTGGTACCACATTTCTACGTGATCCAAACCAGAAAAATACCCAGGATCTGTTCAACAAGTATGTGAAGAACGCGAAAAAATGTCCCTGATGAGGGCAAATCCCAGTCCTATCCCAGACATAACTTGCGTTATCATCTAAAATATTGACCGAAACCTGTTTCAATCGACTGTTTCAGTGTGGGACGACATTACTACGTGATCCAAACCAGAAAAAACCCAGGATCCGTTCAACAAGTATGTGAAGAACGCGAAAGTACGAGCTTGATGAGGGCAAATCCCAGGCCTATCCTAGACATAACATGCGTTATCCACTAAAATATTCATCGAAACCAGGTTTAATGGACTGGTTCAGTGTGGTACCACATTACTACGGGATCCAAACCAGAAAAAGCCCAGAATCTGGCCATCAAGTATGAGAAATATGCAAAAGTACGAGCCTGATGAGAGCAAATCGCAGACCTAACCAAGACCTACCATGCGTTATTCTCTAAAATATTGATCGAAACCAGGTTTAATGGACTGTTTCAGTGTGGTACCACATTACTACGTGATCCAAACCAGAAAAAACCCAGAACCTGTTCATCAAGTATGTGAAAAACGCGAAATTATGAGCCTGATGGGGGCAAATCCCAGACCTATCCCAGACATAACTTGCGTTATCATCTAAAATATTGACCGAAACCTGTTTTAATCGACTGTTTCAGTGTGGTACCATATTACTACGAGATCCAATCGAGAAAAAGCCCGGGAACTAGCCATGAAGTATCAGAAATATGCGAAATTATGAGCCTGATTAGGGCAAATCCTACACCTAACCCAGACCTAACATGCGTTATCCTCTAAAATATTGATCGAAACCAGGTTTAATGGACTGTTTCAGTGTGGTACCACATTACTACGTGATCCAAACCAGAAAAAACCCAGAATCTGTCCAACAAGTATGTGAAAAACGCGAAACTATGAGCCTGATGAGGGCAAATCCTAGACCTAACCCAGACCTAACATGCGTTATCCTCTAAAATATTGATCGAAACCAGGTTTAATGAACTGTTTCAGTGTGGTACCACATTACAACGTGATCCAAACCAGAAAAAGCCAGGGATCTGTTCAACAAGTATGTGAAAAATGCGAAAATATGACCCTGATGAGGGCAAATCCCAGACCTACCCCAGACCAAGCTTGAGTTATCCTCTAAAATATTGATCGAATCGAGGTTTAGTTTACTGTTTCAGTGTGGTACCACATTACTACGTGATCCAATCCAGAAAAAGCCCAGGATAAAGCCTTGAAGTATGAGAAATATGCGAAATTATGAGCCTGATTAGGGCAAATCCCAGGACTAACCTAGACATAACATGCGTTATTCTCTAAAATATCGATCGAAACCAGGTTTAATTGTGTGTTTCAGTGTGGTACCGCATTACTACGTGATTCAAACCAGAAAAAACCCAGGATCCGTTCAACAAGTATGTGAAGAATGCGACAGTATGTGTCTGTTGTGGGTAAAATCCCAGACCTAACCTAGACCTAACATGAGTTATTCTCTAAAATATCGATCGAAACCAGGTTTAATTGTGTGTTTCAGTGTGGTACCACATTACTACGTGATTCAAACCAGAAAAAAACGCAGGATCTGTACTACAAGTATGTGAAGAATGCGAAACTATGAGCCCGATGAGGGCAAATCCCAGACCTATCCCAGACCTAACATGCGTTATCCTCTAAAATATTGATCGAATCGAGGTTTAGTTTACTGTTTCAGTGTGGTACCACATTACTACGTGATCCAATCCAGAAAAAGCCCAGGATAAAGCCTTGAAGTATGAGAAATATGCGAAATTATGAGCCTGATTAGGGCAAATCCCAGGCCTAACCTAGACATAACATGCGTTATTCTCTAAAATATCGATCGAAACCAGGTTTAATTGTGTGTTTCAGTGTGGTACCGCATTACTACGTGATTCAAACCAGAAAAAATCGCAGGATCTGTACTACAAGTATGTGAAGAATGCGAAACTATGAGCCTGATGAGGGCAAATCCCAGACCTATCCCAGACCTAACATGCGTTATCCTCTAAAATATTGATCGAAACCAGGTTTAATGGACTGTTTCAGTGTGGTACCACATTACTACGTGTTCCAAACCAGAAAAAACCCAGAATCTTTTCAACAAGTATGTGAAAAACGCGAAACTATGAGCCCGATGATGGCAAATCCCAAACCTATCCCAGACCTAACATGCGTTATCATCTAAAATATTGACCGAAACCTGTTTTAATCGACTGTTTCAGTGTGGTACCACATTACTACGAGATCCAATCCAGAAAAAGCCCGGGAACTAGCCATGAAGTATCAGAAATATGCGAAATTATGAGCCTGATTAGGGCAAATCCTACACCTAACCCAGACCTAACATGCGTTATCCTCTAAAATATTGATCGAAACCAGGTTTAATGGACTGTTTCAGTGTGGTACCACATCACTACGTGATCCAAACCAGAAAAAAGCCAGAATCTGTCGAACAAGTATGTGAAAAACGCGAAACTATGAGCCTGATGAGGGCAAATCCCAGGCCCAACCATGACCTAACATGCGTTATCCTCAAAAATATTGATCGAAACCAGGTTTAAACGACTGTTTCAGTGTGGTACCACATTACTACCTGATCCAAACCAGAAAAATACCCAGGATCTGTTTAACAAGTATGTGAAGAACGCGAAAATATGACCCTGATGAGGGCAAATCCCCGGCCTAACCCAGACCTAACATGCGTTATCCTCTAAAATATTTATCAAGACCAGATTTAATTGAATGTTTCAGTGTGGTACCACATGTCTACGTGATCCAGACCAGAAAAAACCCAGGATCTGTTTAACAAGTACGTGGAGAATGCGAAAGTATGTGTCTGATGAGGGCAAATCCCAGGTTCAACCTGGACATAACATGCGTTATCCTCTAAAATATTGATCGAAACCAGGTTTAATTGACAGTTTCATTGTGGTAACACATTACTACGGGATCCAAACCAGAAAAAGCCCAGAATCTGGCCATCAAGTATGAGAAATATGCGAAAGTACGAGCCTGATGAGAGCAATTCCCAGATCTGACCTAGACCTACCATGAGTTATTCTCTAAAATATTGATCGGAACCAGGTTTAATGGACTGTTTCAGTGTGGTACCACATTACTACGTGATACAATCCAGAAAAAGCCCAGGATCTAGCCATGAAGTATGAGAAATGTGCGAAATTATGAGCCTGATTATGGCAAATCCTGGCCCTAACCCAGACCTAACATGCGTTATCCTCTAAAATATTTATCAAGACCAGGTTTAATTGAATGTTTCAGTGTGCTACCACATGACTACGTGATCCAAACCAGAAAAATACCCAGGATCTGTTTAACAAGTATGTGAAGAACGCGAAAATATGACCCTGATGAGGGCAAATCCTAGACCTAACCCAGACCTAACATGCGTTATCCTCTAAAATATTTATCAAGGCCAGGTTTATTCGGCTGTTTCAGTGTGGTACCACATTACTACGTGATCCAATCCAGAAAAAACCCAGGATCTGTTCAACAAGTATGTGGAGAATGCGAAAGTATGTGTCTGATGAGGGCAAAACCCAGGCCCAACCTAGACATAACATGCGATATCCTCTAAAATATTGATCGAAACCAGGTTTAATTGATTGTTTCAGTGTGGTACCACATTACTACGTGATCCAATCCAGAAAAAGCCCGGGATCTAGCCATGAAGTATGAGAAATATGCGAAATTATGAGCCTGATTAGGGCAAATCCTACACCTAACCCAGACCTAACATGCGTTATCCTCTAAAATATTTATCAAGGCCAGGTTTAATCGACTGTATCAGTGTGGTACCACATTGCTACGTGATCCAAACCAGAAAAAACCCAGGATCCGTTCAACAAGTATGTGAAGAATGCGAAAGTATGTGTCTGATTAGGGAAAATCCCAGGCGTAACCTAGACCTAACTTGCGTTATCCTCAAAAATATTGATCGAAACCAGGTTTAATGGACTGTTTCAGTGTGGTACCACATTTCTACGTGATCCAATCCAGAAAAAGCCCAGTATCTGGCCATCAAGTATTTGAAATATGCGAAAGTATGAGCCTGGTGAGGGCCAATCCTGGACCTAACACAGACCTAACATGCGTTATCCTCTAAAATATTTATCAAGTCCAGGTTTAATTTACTGTTTCAGTGTGGTACCACATTACTACATGATCCAAACTAGAAAAATACCCAGGATCTGTTTAACAAGTGTGTGAAGAACGCGAAAAAATGAGCCTGATGAGGGCAAATCCCAGACCTAACCAAGACCTACCATGCGTTATTCTCTAAAATATTGATCGAAACCAGGTTTAATGGACTGTTTCAGTGTGGTACCACATTACTACGTGATCCAAACCAGAAAAAACCCAGAATCTTTTCAACAAGTGTGTGAAAAACGCGAAACTATGAGCCTGATGAGGGCAAATCCCAGACCTAACCAAGACCTAACATGCGTTATTCTCTAAAATATTGATCGAAACAAGGTTTAATGGACTGCTTCAGTGTGGTTCCACATTACTACGTGATCCAAACCAGAAAAAGCCAGGGATCTGTTCAACAAGTATGTGAAAAATGCGAAAACATGACCCTGATGAGGGCAAATCCCGGACCTATCCCAGACCTAACTTGCGTTATCCTCTAAACTATTGATCGAAACCAGGTTTAATTTACTGTTTCAGTGTGGTACCACATTACTACGTGATCCTATCCAGAAAAAGCCCAGGATCTAGCCACGAAGTATGAGAAATATGCGAAATTATGAGCCTGACTAGGGCAAATCCTAGACCTAATCCAGATCTAACATGCGTTATCCTCTAAAATATTGATCGAAACCAGATTTAGTGGACTGTTTCAGTGTGGTACCACACTACTACGTGACCCAATCCAGAAAAAGCCCAGGATCTAGCCATCAAGTATGAGAAATATGCGAAAGTATGAGCCTGATGAGGGCAAATCCCAGACCTATCCCAGACCTAACATGCGATATCCTCTAAAATATGGATCGAAACCAGGTTTAATGGACTGTTTCAGTGTGGTACCACATTACTACGTAATCCAAACCAGAAAAAGCCCAGGATCCGTTCAACAAGTATGGTAAAAATGCGGAAGTATGACTCTGATGAAGGCAAATCCCAGACCTATCCCAGACCTAACTTGCGTTGTCCTCTAAAATATTGACGGAAACCAGGTTTAATGGACTGTTTCAGTGTGGTGCCACATTACTTCGAGATCCCAACCAGAAAAACCCAGGATCTGTGCAACATGTATGTGAAAAATGCGAAAGTATGACCCTGATGAGGGCAAATCCCAGACCTAACCAAGACATAACATGCGTTATCCTCTAAAATATTGATTGAAACCTGGTTTAATTGAATGTTTCGGTGTGATACCACATTACTACGTGATCCAATCCAGAAAAAGCCCAGGTTCTAGCCATCAGGCATGAGAAATATGCGAAAGTATGAGCCCGCTGAGGGCAAATCCTAGAACTAACCCAAACCTAACATGCGTTATCCTCTAAAATATTTATCAGAACTAGATTTAATTGAATGTTTCAGTGTGGTACCACATTACTACGTGATCCAAACCACAAAAAACCCAGGATCTGTTCAACAAGTATGTGGAGAATGCGAAAGTATGTGTCTGATGAGGGCAAAACCCAGGCCCAACCTGGACATAACATGCGATGTCCTCTAAAATATTGATCGAAACCAGGTTTAATTGACTGTTTCAGTTTGGTACCACATTACTACGTGACCCAAACCAGAAAAAGCCAGGGATCTGTTCAACAAGTATGTGAAAAATGCGAAAATATGACCCTGATGAGGGCAAATCCCGGTCATATCCCAGACCTAACTTGCGTTATCCTCTAAAATATTGATCGAAACCAGGTTTAATTTACTGTTTCAGTGTGGTACCACATTACTACGTGATCCAATCCAGAAAAAGCCCGGGATCTAGCCATGAAGTATGAGAAATATGCGAAATTATGAGCCTGATTAGGGCAAATCCTAGGCCTAACCAAGATCTAACATGCGTTATCCTCTAAAATATTTACCAAGACCAGGTTTAATTGAATGCTTCAGTGTGGTACCACATTACTACGTGATCCAAACCACAAAAAACCCAGGATGTGTTCAACAAGTATGTGGAGAATGCGAAAGTATGAGCCTGATGAGGGCAAAACCCAGGCCCAACCTAGACATAGCATGCGTTGTCCTCTTAAATATTGATCGAAACCAGATGCAATGGACTGTTTCAATGTGGTACCACATTACTACGTGATCCAATCCAGGAAAAGCCCAGAATCTGGCCATCAAGTATGAGACATATGCAAAAGTACGAGCCTGATGAGAGCAAATCCCAGACCTAACTTAACCCTAACATGAGTTATTCTCTAAAATATTCTTCGAAACCATGTTTAATGGACTTTTTCAGTGTGGTACCACATTACTACGTGATCCAAACCTGAAAAAACCCAGGATCCGTTCAACAAGTATGTGAAGAATGCGAAAGTATGAGCCTGACGAGGGCAAATCCCAGACCTATCCCAGACATAACTTGCGTTATCCTCTAAAATATTGATCGAAACCAGGTTTAATGGACTGTTTCAGTGTGGTACCACATTACTACGTGATCCAATCCAGAAAAAGCCCAGGATCTAGCCATCAAGTATGAGAAATATGCGAAAGTATGAGCCCGCTGGGGGCAAATCCAAGACCTAACCCAGACCTAACATGCGTCATCCTCTAAAATATTGATCGAAACCAGCTTTAATGGACTGTTTCAGTGTGGTACCACATTTCTACGTGATCCAAACCAGAAAAATACCCAGGATCTGTTCAACAAGTATGTGAAGAACGCGAAAAAATGTCCCTGATGAGGGCAAATCCCAGTCCTATCCCAGACATAACTTGCGTTATCATCTAAAATATTGACCGAAACCAGTTTTAATCGACTGTTTCAGTGTGGGACGACATTACTACGTGATCCAAACCAGAAAAAACCCAGGATCCGTTCAACAAGTATGTGAAGAACGCGAAAGTACGAGCTTGATGAGGGCAAATCCCAGGCCTATCCTAGACATAACATGCGTTATCCTCTAAAATATTCATCGAAACCAGGTTTAATGGACTGGTTCAGTGTGGTACCACATTACTACGGGATCCAAACCAGAAAAAGCCCAGAATCTGGCCATCAAGTATGAGAAATATGCAAAAGTACGAGCCTGATGAGAGCAAATCGCAGACCTAACCAAGACCTACCATGCGTTATTCTCTAAAATATTGATCGAAACCAGGTTTAATGGACTGTTTCAGTGTGGTACCACATTACTACGTGATCCAAACCAGAAAAAACCCAGAATCTGTCCAACAAGTATGTGAAAAACGCGAAACTATGAGCCTGATGAGGGCAAATCCTAGACCTAACCCAGACCTAACATGCGTTATCCTCTAAAATATTGATCGAAACCAGGTTTAATGAACTGTTTCAGTGTGGTACCACATTACAACGTGATCCAAACCAGAAAAAGCCAGGGATCTGTTCAACAAGTATGTGAAAAATGCGAAAATATGACCCTGATGAGGGCAAATCCCAGACCTACCCCAGACCAAGCTTGAGTTATCCTCTAAAATATCGATCGAAACCAGGTTTAATTGTGTGTTTCAGTGTGGTACCACATTACTACGTGATTCAAACCAGAAAAAAACGCAGGATCTGTACTACAAGTATGTGAAGAATGCGAAACTATGAGCCCGATGAGGGCAAATCCCAGACCTATCCCAGACCTAACATGCGTTATCCTCTAAAATATTGATCGAATCGAGGTTTAGTTTACTGTTTAAGTGTGGTACCACATTACTACGTGATCCAATCCAGAAAAAGCCCAGGATAAAGCCTTGAAGTATGAGAAATATGCGAAATTATGAGCCTGATTAGGGCAAATCCCAGGCCTAACCTAGACATAACATGCGTTATTCTCTAAAATATCGATCGAAACCAGGTTTAATTGTGTGTTTCAGTGTGGTACCGCATTACTACGTGATTCAAACCAGAAAAAATCGCAGGATCTGTACTACAAGTATGTGAAGAATGCGAAACTATGAGCCTGATGAGGGCAAATCCCAGACCTATCCCAGACCTAACATGCGTTATCCTCTAAAATATTGATCGAAACCAGGTTTAATGGACTGTTTCAGTGTGGTACCACATTACTACGTGTTCCAAACCAGAAAAAACCCAGAATCTTTTCAACAAGTATGTGAAAAACGCGAAACTATGAGCCCGATGATGGCAAATCCCAAACCTATCCCAGACCTAACATGCGTTATCATCTAAAATATTGACCGAAACCTGTTTTAATCGACTGTTTCAGTGTGGTACCACATTACTACGAGATCCAATCCAGAAAAAGCCCGGGAACTAGCCATGAAGTATCAGAAATATGCGAAATTATGAGCCTGATTAGGGCAAATCCTACACCTAACCCAGACCTAACATGCGTTATCCTCTAAAATATTGATCGAAACCAGGTTTAATGGACTGTTTCAGTGTGGTACCACATCACTACGTGATCCAAACCAGAAAAAAGCCAGAATCTGTCGAACAAGTATGTGAAAAACGCGAAACTATGAGCCTGATGAGGGCAAATCCCAGGCCCAACCATGACCTAACATGCGTTATCCTCAAAAATATTGATCGAAACCAGGTTTAAACGACTGTTTCAGTGTGGTACCACATTACTACCTGATCCAAACCAGAAAAATACCCAGGATCTGTTCAACAAGTATGTGAAGAACGCGAAAATATGACCCTGATGGGGGCAGATCCCAGACCTATCACAGACAAAACTTGCGTTATCATCTAAAATATTGACCGAAACCTGTTTTAATCGACTGTTTCAGTGTGGTACCACATTACTACGTGATCCAAACAAGAAAAAACCCAGGATCCGTTCAACAAGTATGTGAAGAACGCGAAAGTACGAGCCTGATGAGAGCAAATCCCAGACCTAACCAAGACCTAACATGCGTTATCCTCTAAAATATTGATCGAAACCAGGTTTAATGGACTGTTTCAGTGTGGTACCATATTACTACGTGATCCAAACCAGAAAAAACCCAGAATCTTTTTAACAAGTATGTGAAGAACGCGAAAGTACGAGCCTGATGAGAGCAAATCCCAGACCTAACCAAGACGTACCATGCGTTATTCTCTAAAATATTGATCGAAACCAGGTTTAATCGTGTGTTTCAGTGTGGTACCACATTACTACGTGATTCAAACCAGAAAAAAACGCAGGATCTGTACTACAAGTATGTGAAGAATGCGAAAGTATGAGCCGGACGTGGGCAAATCCCAGACCTATCCCAGACATAACATGCGTTATTCTCTAAAATATTGATCGAATCCAGGTTTAATGGACTGTTTCAGTGTGGTACCAGATTACTACGTGATCCAAACCAGAAAAAACCCAGAATCTGTTCATCAAGTATGTGAAAAACGCGAAACCATGAGCCTGATGAGGGCAAATCCCAGACCTATCCCAGACCTAACATGCGTTATCCTCTAAAATATTGATCGAAACCAGGTTTAATGGACTGTTTCAGTGTGGTACCACATTTCTACGTGATCCAAACCAGAAAAATACGCAGGATCTGTTTAACAAGTATGTGAAGAACACGAAAGTACGAGCCTGATGAGAGCAAATCGCAGACCTAACCAAGACCTACCATGCGTTATTCTCTAAAATATTGATCGAAACCAGGTTTAATGGACTGTTTCAGTGAGGTACCACATTACTACGTGATCCAAACCAGAAAAAACCCAGAATCTGTTCATCAAGTATGTGAAAAACGCGAAACTATGAGCCTGATGAGGGCAAATCCCAGACCTATACCAGACATAACTTGCGTTATCAACTAAAATATTGACTGAAACCTGTTTTAATCGACTGTTTCAGTGTGGTACCACATTACTACGAGATCCAATCCAGAAAAAGCCCGGGAACTAGCCATGAAGTATTAGAAATATGCGAAATTATGAGCCTGATTAGGGCAAATCCTACACCTAACCCAGACCTAACATGCGTTATCCTCTAAAATATTGATCGAAACCAGGTTTAATGGACTGTTTCAGTGTGGTGCCACATCACTACGTGATCCAAACCAGAAAAAACCCAGAATCTGTCCAACAAGTATGTGAAAAACGCGAAACTATGAGCCTGATGAGGGCAAATCCCAGTCCTATCTCAGACCTAACATGCGTTATCCTCTAAAATATATATCAAGACCAGGTTAAATTGAATGTATCAGTGTGGGACCGCATTACTACGTGATCCAAACCAGAAAAAGCCCAGGATCCTTTCAACAAGTATGTGGAGAATGCGAATGTATGTGTCTGATGAGGGAAAATCCCAGGCCCAACCAAGACCTAACATGCGCTATCCTCAAAAATATTGATCGAAACCAGGGTTAAACGACTGTTTCAGTGTGGTACCACATTACTACCTGATCCAAGCCAGAAAAATACCCTGGATCTGTTTAACAAGTATGTGAAGAACGCGAAAATATGACCCTGATGAGGGCAAATCCCAGGTCCAACCTGGACATAACATGCGTTATCCTCTAAAATATTGATCGAAACCAGGTTTAATGAACTGTTTCTGTGTGGTACCACATTACTACGGGATCGAGTCCAGAAAAAGCCCAGAATCTGGCCATCAAGTATGAGAAATATGCGAAAGTATGAGCCTGATGAGGGCAAATCCTAGACCTAACCCAGACCTAGCATGCGTTATCCTCTAAAATATTGATCGAAACCAGGTTTAATTGAATGTTTCAGTGTGGTACCACATGTCTACGTGATCCAGACCAGAAAAAACCCAGGTTCTGTTTAACAAGTACGTGGAGAATGCGAAAGTATGTGTCTGATGAGGGCAAATCCCAGGTCCAACCTGGACATACCGTGCGTTATCCTCTAAAATATTGATCGAAACCAGGTTTAATTGACAGTTTCATTGTGGTAACACATTACTACGGGATCCAAACCAGAAAAAGCCCAGAATCTGGCCATCAAGTACGAGAAATATGCGAAAGTACGAGCCTGAAGAGAGCAAATCCCAGACCTAACCAAGACCTAACATGCGTTATCCTCTAAAATATTGATCGAAACCAGGTTTAATGGACTGTTTCAGTGTGGTACCACATTACTACGTGATCCAAACCAGAAAAATACCCAGGATCTGTTTAACAAGTATGCGAAGAACGCGAAAATATGACCCTGATGAGGGCAAATCCCAGGTCCAACCTGGACATAACATGCGTTATCCTCTAAAATATTGATCGAAACCAGGTTTAATTGACAGTTTCATTGTGGTAACACATTACTACGGGATCCAAACCAGAAAAAGCCCAGAATCTGGTCATGAAGTATGAGAAATATGCGAAAGTACGAGCCTGATGAGAGCAATCCCCAGACCTGACCTAGACCTAACATGAGTTATTCTCTAAAATATTGATCGAAACCAGGTTTAATGGACTGTTTCAGTGTGGTACCACATTACTACGTGATACAATCAGGAAAAAGCCCAGGTTCTAGCCATCAAGTATGAGAAATATGCGAAAGTATGAGCCTGATGAGGGCAAACCCTAGACCTAACCCAGACCTAACATGCGTTATCCTCTAAAATATTGATCGAAACCAGGTTTAATGGACTGTTTCAGTGTGGTACCACATTACTACGTGATTCAAACCAGAAAAAAACGCAGGATCTGTACAACAAGTATGTGAAGTATGCGAAAGTATGAGCCTGACGTGGGCAAATCCCAGACCTATCCCAAACATAACATGCGTTATCTTCTAAAATATTGATCGAAACCAGGTTTAATGAACTGTTTCAGTGTGGTACCACATTACAACGTGATCCAAACCAGAAAAAGCCAGGGATCTGTTCAACAAGTATGTGAAAAATGCGAAAATATGACCCTGATGAGGGCAAATCCCAGACCTACCCCAGACCAAGCTTGCGTTATCCTCTAAAATATTGATCGAATCGAGGTTTAGTTTACTGTTTCAGTTTGGTACCACATTACTACGTGATCCAATCCAGAAAAAGCCCAGGATCAAGCCTTGAAGTATGAGAAATATGCGAAATTATGAGCCTGATTAGGGCAAATCCCAGGCCTAACCTAGACATAACATGCGCTATCCGCTAAAATATTGATCGAAACCAGGTTTAATGGACTGTTTCAGTGTGGTACCACATTACTACGTGATCCAAACCAGAAGAAACCCAGGATCCGTTCAACAAGTATGTGAAGAATGCGAAAGTATGTGTCTGATAAGGAAAATCTCAGGCGTAACCTAGACCTAACATGCGTTACCCTCAAAAATATTGATCGAAACCAGGTTTAACTGACTGTTTCAGAGTGGTACCACATTACTACGGGATCCAAACCAGAAAAAGCCCAGAATCTGGCCATCAAGTATGAGAAATATGCGAAAGTACGAGCCTGATGAGAGCAAATCCCAGACCTAACCTAGACCTAACATGAGTTATTCTCTAAAATATTGATCGAAACCAGTTTCAATGGACTGTTTCAGTGTGGTACCACATTACTACGTGTTTCAAACCAGAAAATACCCAGGATCCGTTCAACAAGTATGTGAAGAATGCGATAGAATGTGTCTGTTGTGGGAAAATCCCAGACCTAACCTAGACCTAACATGAGTTATTCTCTAAAATATTGATCGAAACCAGGTTTAATCGTGTGTTTCAGTGTGGTACCACATTACTACGTGATTCAAACCAGAAAAAAACGCAGGATCTGTACAACAAGTATGTGGAGAATGCGAAAGTATGAGCCGGACGTGGGCAAATCCCAGACCAATCCCAGACATAACATGCGTTATCCTCTAAAATATTGACCGAAACCAGGTTTAATGAACTGTTGCAGTGCGGTACCACATTACAACCTAACCTAGACATAACATGCGTTATCCTCTAACATATTGATCGAAACCAGGTTTAATGAACTGTTTCAGTGTGGTACCACATTACAACGTGATACAAACCAGAAAAAGCCAGGGATCTGGCCATCAAGTATGAGAAATATGCGAAAGTACGAGCCTGATAAGAGCAAATTCCAGACCTAACCTAGACCTAACATGAGTTATTCTCTAAGATATTGATCGATACCAGTTTTAATGGACTGTTTCAGTGTGGTACCACATTACTACGTGTTTCAAACCAGAAAAAACCCAGGATCCGTTCAAGAAGTATGTGAAGAATGCGATAGTATGTGTCTGTTGTGGGAAAATCCCAGACCTAACCTAGACCTAACATGAGTTATTCTCTAAAATATTGATCGAAACCAGTTTTAATGGACTGTTTCAGTGTGGTACCACATTACTACGTGTTTCAAACCAGAAAATACCCAGGATCCGTTCAACAAGTATGTGAAGAATGCGATAGAATGTGTCTGTTGTGGGAAAATCCCAGACCTAACCTAGACCTAACATGAGTTATTCTCTAAAATATTGATCGAAACCAGGTTTAATGGACTGTTTCAGTGTGGTACCACATTACTACGTGATTCAAACCAGAAAAAAACGCAGGATCTGTACAACAAGTATGTGAAGTATGCGAAAGTATGAGCCTGACGTGGGCAAATCCCAGACCTATCCCAGACCAAGCTTGCGTTATCCTCTAAAATATTGATCGAATCGAGGTTTAGTTTGCTGTTTCAGTGTGGTACCAGAATACTACGTGATCCAATCCAGAAAAAGCCCAGGATCAAGCCTTAAAGTATGAGAAATATGCGAAATTATGAGCCTGATTAGGGCAAATCCCAGGCCTAACCTAGACATAACATGCGTTATCCGCTAAAATATTGATCGAAACCAGGTTTAATTGACAGTTTCATTGTGGTAACACATTACTACGGGATCCAATCCAGAAAAAGCCCAGAATCTGGCCATGAAGTATGAGAAATATGCGAAAGTACGAGCCTGATGAGAGCAATTCCCAGACCTAACCTAGACCTAACATGAGTTATTCTCTAAAATATTGATCGAAACCAGGTTTAATGGACTGTTTCAGTGTGGTACCACATTACTACGTGATCCAATCCAGAAAAAGCCCAGGTTCTAGCCATCAAGTATGAGAAATATGCGAAATTATGAGCCTGATTAGGGCAAATCCCAGGCCTAACCAAGACATAACATGCGTTATCCTCTAAAATATTGATCGAAACCAGGTTTAATTGACAGTTTCATTGTGGTAACACATTACTACGGGATCCAATCCAGAAAAAGCCCAGAATCTGGCCATGAAGTATGAGAAATATGCGAAAGTACGAGCCTGATGAGAGCAACTCCCAGACCTAACCCAGACCTAACATGCGTTATCCACTAAAATATTGATCGAAACCAGGTTTAATGGACTGTTTCAGTGTGGTACCACATTACTACGTGATTCAAACCAGAATAAAACGCAGGATCTGTACAACAAGTATGTGAAGTATGCGAAAGTATGAGCCTGACGTGGGCAAATCTCAGGCCTAACCTAGACCTAACATGCGTTACCCTCAAAAATATTGATCGAAACCAGGTTTAACTGGCTGTTTCAGAGTGGTACCACATAACTACGGGATCTAAACCAGAAAAAGCCAGGGATCTGTTCAACAAGTATGTGAAAAATGCGAAAATATGACCCTGATGAGGGCAAATCCCTGACATACCCCAGGCCAAGCTTGCGTTATCCTCTAAAATATTGATCGAATCGAGATTTAGTTTACTGTTTCAGTGTGGTACCACATTACTACGTGATCCAATCCAGAAAAAGCCCAGGATCAAGCCTTGAAGTTTGAGAAATATGCGAAATTATGAGCCTGATTAGGGCAAATCCCAGGCCTAACCTAGACCTAACATGAGTTATTCTCTAAAATATTGATCGAAACCAGTTTTAATGGTCTGTTTCAGTGTGGTACCACATTACTACGTGATCCAAACCAGAGGAAACCCAGGATCCGTTCAACAAGTATGTGAAGAATGCGAAAGTATGTGTCTGATAAGGAAAATCTCAGGCCTAACCTAGACCTAACATGCGTTACCCTCAAAAATATTGATCGAAACCAGGTTTAACTGACTGTTTCAGAGTGGTACCTCATTACTACGGGATCCAAACCAGAAAAAGCCCAGAATCTGGCCATCAAGTATGAGAAATATTCGAAAGTACGAGCCTGATGAGAGCAAATCCCAGACCTAACCTAGACCTAACATGAGTTATTCTCTAAAATATTGATCGAAACAAGTTTTAGTGGACTGTTTCAGTGTGGTACCACATTACTACGTGTTTCAAACCAGAACAAACCCAGGATCCGTTCAACAAGTATGTGATGAATGCGATAGTATGTGTCTGTTGTGGGAAAATCCCAGACCTAACCTAGACCTAACATGAGTTATTCTCTAAAATATTGACCGATACCAGGTTTAATCGTGTGTTTCAGTGTGGTACCACATTACTACGTGATTCAAACCAGAAAAAACCCAGGATCCGTTCAACAAGTATGTGAAGAATGCGAAAGTATGTGTCTGAAAAGGAAAATCTCAGGCCTAACCTAGACCTAACATGCGTTACCCTCAAAAATATTGATCGAAACCAGGTTTAACTGACTGTTTCAGAGTGGTACCACATTACTACGGGATCCAAACCAGAAAAAGCCCAGAATCTGGCCATCAAGTATGAGAAATATGCGAAAGTATGAGCCTGATGAGAGCAAATCCCAGACCTAACCTAGACCTAACATGAGTTATTGTCTAAAATATTGATCGAATCCAGTTTTAATGGACTGTTTCAGTGTGGTACCACATTACTGCGTGTTTCAAACCTGAAAAAACCCAGGATCCGTACAACAAGTATGTGAAGAATGCGATAGAATGTGTCTGTTGTGGGAAAATCCCAGACCTAACCTAGACCTAACATGAGTTATTCTCTAAAATATTGATCGAAACCAGGTTTAATCGTGTGTTTCAGAGTGGTACCACATTACTACGTGATTCAAACAAGGAAAAATCGCAGGATCTGTACATCAAGTATGTGAAGAATGCGAAAGTACGAGCCGGACGTGGGCAAATCCCAGACCTATCCCAGACATAACATGCGTTATCCTCAAAAATATTGATCGAAACAAGGTTTAATCGACTGTTACAGTGTGGTACCACATTACTACGTGATCCAAACCAGAAGAAACCCAGGATCTGTTCAACAAGTATGTGAAAAATGCGAAAATATGACCCTGATGAGGGTAAATCCCAGAACTACCCCAGACCTAACTTGCGTTATCCTCTAAAATATTCATCGAAACCAGGTTTAATGGACTTTGCCAGTGTGGTACCACATTACTACGTGATTCAAACCAGAAAAAACCCAGGATCCGTTCACCAAGTATGTGAAAAATGCGAAAATATGACCCTGATGAGGGCAAATCCCAGACCTACCCCAGACCTAGCTTGCGTTATCCTCTAAAATATTGATCGAATCGAGGTTTAGTTTACTGTTTCAGTGTGGTACCACATTACTAGGTGATGCAATCCAGAAAAAGCCCAGGATCAAGCCATGAAGTATGAGAAATACGCGAAATTATGAGCCTGATTAGGGCAAATCCCAGGCCTAACCAAGACCTAACATGCGTGATTCTCTAAAATATTGATCGAAAATAGGTTTAATGGACTGTTTCAGTGTGGTACCACATTACTACGTGATCCAATCCAGAAAAAGCCGAGGTTCTAGCCATCAAGTATGAGAAATATGCGAAAGTATGAGCCTGATGAAGGCAAACCCTAGACCTAACCCAGACCTAACATGCGTTATCCTCTAAAATATTGATCGAAACCAGGTTTAATGAACTGTTGCAGTGTGGTACCACATTACAACCTAACCTAGACATAACATGCGTTATCCTCTAAAATATTGGTCGAAACCAGGTTTAATGAACTGTTTCAGTGTGGTACCACATTACAACGTGATCCAAACCAGAAAAAGCCATGGATATGTTCAACAAGTATGTGAAAAATGCGAAAATATGACCCTGATGAGGGCAAATCCCAGACCTACCCCCGACCTAGCTTGCGATATCCTCTAAAATATTGATCGAATCGAGGTTTAGTTTACTGTTTCAGTGTGGTACCACATTACTAGGTGATGCAATCCAGAAAAAGCCCAGGATCAAGCCATGAAGTATGAGAAATATGCGAAACTATGAGCCTGATTAGGGCAAATCCCAGGCCTAACCAAGACATAACATGCGTTATCCTCTAAAATATTGATCGAAACCAGGTTTAATGCACTGTTTCAGTGTGTTACCACATTACTACGTGATCCAATCCAGAAAAAGCCCAGGTTCTAGCCATCAAGTATGAGAAATATGCGAAAGTATGAGCCTGATGAGGGCAAACCCTAGACCTAACCCAGACCTAACATGCGTTATCCTCTAAATATTGATCGAAACCAGGTTTAATGAACTGTTTCAGTGTGGTACCACATTACAACGTGATCCAAACCAGAAAAAGCCAGGGATCTGTTCAACAAGTATGTGAAAAATGCGAAAGTATGTGTCTGATAAGGAAAATCGCAGGCCTAACCTAGACCTAACATGCGTTACCCTCAAAAATATTGATCGAAACCAGGTTTAACTGACTGTTTCAGAGTGGTACCACATTACTACGTGTTTCAAACCAGAAAAAACCCAGGATCCGTTCAACAAGTATGTGAAGAATGCGATAGTATGTGTCTGTTGTGGGAAAATCCCAGACCTAACCTAGACCTAACATGAGTTATTCTCTAAAATATTGACCGAAACGAGGTTTAATCGTGTGTTTCAGTGTGGTACCACATTACTACGTGATTCAAACCAGAAAAAACCCAGGATCCGTTCAACAAGGATGTGAAGAATGCGAAAGTATGTGTGTGATAAGGAAAATCTCAGGCCTAACCTAGACCTAACATGCGTTACCCTCAAAAATATTGATCGAAACCAGGTTTAACTGACTGTTTCAGAGTGGTACCACATTACTACGGGATCCTAACCAGAAAAAGCCCAGAATCTGGCCATCAAGTATGAGAAATATGCGAAAGTACGAGCCTGATGAGAGCAAATCCCAGACCTAACCTAGACCTAACATGAGTTATTCTCTAAAATATTGATCGAATCCAGTTTTAGTGGACTGTTTCAGTGTGGTACCACATTACTACGTGTTTCAAACCAGAAAAAACCCAGGATCCGTACAACAAGTATGTGAAGAATGCGATAGAATGTGTCTGTTGTGGGAAAATCCCAGACCTACCTAGACCTAACATGAGTTATTCTCTAAAATATTGATCGAAACCAGGTTTAATGCACTGTTTCAGTGTGGTACCACATTACTACGTGATCCAATCCAGAAAAAGCCCAGGTTCTAGCCATCAAGTATGAGAAATATGCGAAAGTATGACCCTGATGAGGGCAAATCCCAGACCTACCCCCGACCTAGCTTGCGTTATCCTCTAAAATATTGATCGAATCGAGGTTTAGTTTACTGTTTCAGTGTGGTACCACATTACTAGGTGATGCAATCCAGAAAAAGCCCAGGATCAAGCCATGAAGTATGAGAAATATGCGAAAGTATGACCCTGATGAGGGCAAATCCCAGACCTACCCCCGACCTAGCTTGCGTTATCCTCTAATATATTGATCGAATCGAGGTTTAGTTTATTGTTTCAGTGTGGTACCACATTACTAGGTGATGCAATCCAGAAAAAGCCCAGGATCAAGCCATGAAGTATGAGAAATATGCGAAATTATGAGCCTGATTAGGGCAAATCCCAGGCCTAACCAAGACATAACATGCGTTATCCTCTAAAATATTGATCGAAACCAGGTTTAATGCACTGTTTCAGTGTGGTACCACATTACTACGTGATCCAATCCAGAAAAAGCCCAGGTTCTAGCCATCAAGTATGAGAAATATGCGAAAGTATGAGCCTGATGAGGGCAAACCCTAGACCTAACCCAGACCTAACATGCGTTATCCTCTAAATATTGATCGAAACCAGCTTTAATGGACTGTTTCAGTGTGGTACCACATTACTACGTGTTTCAAACCAGAAAAAACCCAGGATCCGTACAACAAGTATGTGAAGAATGCGATAGAATGTGTCTGTTGTGGGAAAATCCCAGACCTAACCTAGACCTAACATGAGTTATTCACTAAAATATTGATCGAATCCAGGTTTAACTGACTGTTTCAGAGTGGTACCACATTACTACGGGATCCAAACCAGAAAAAGCCCAGAATCTGGCCATCAAGTATGAGAAATATGCGAAAGTATGAGCCTGATGAGAGCAAATCCCAGACCTAACCTAGACCTAACATGAGTTATTGTCTAAAATATTGATCGAATCCAGTTTTAATGGACTGTTTCAGTGTGGTACCACATTACGCCGTGTTTCAAACCAGAAAATACCCAGGATCCGTACAACAAGTATGTGAAGAATGCGATAGAATGTGTCTGTTGTGGGAAAATCCCAGACCTAACCTAGACCTAACATGAGTTATTCACTAAAATATTGATCGAAACCAGGTTTAACTGACTGTTTCAGAGTGGTACCACATTACTACGGGATCCAAACCAGAAAAAGCCCAGAATCTGGCCATCAAGTATGAGAAATATGCGAAAGTATGAGCCGGACGTGGGCAAATCCCAGACCTATCCCAGACATAACATGCGTTATCCTCTAAAATATTGATCGAAACCAGGTTTAATGAACTGTTGCAGTGTGGTACCACATTACAACCTAACCTAGACATAACATGCGTTATCCTCTATAATATTGATCGAAACCAGGTTTAATGAACTGTTTCAGTGTGGTACCACATTACAACGTGATCCAAACCAGAAAAAGCCAGGGATATGTTCAACAAGTATGTGAAAAATGCGAAAATATGACCCTGATGAGGGCAAATCCCAGACCTACCCCCGACCTAGCTTGCGTTATCCTCTAAAATATTGATCGAATCGAGGTTTAGTTTACTGTTTCAGTGTGGTACCACATTACTAGGTGATGCAATCCAGAAAAAGCCCAGGATCAAGCCATGAAGTATGAGAAATATGCGAAATTATGAGCCTGATGAGGGCAAATCCCAGACCTACCCCAGACCAAGCTTGCGTTATCCTCTAAAATATTGATCGAAACCAGGTTTAATTGACAGTTTCAGTGTGGTACCACATTACTAAGTGATCCAATCCAGAATGAGCCCAGAATCCGGCCATCAAGTATGAGAAATATGCGAAAGTATGAGCCTGATGAGGGCAAATCCTAGACCTAACCCAGACCTAACATGAGCTATCCTCTAAAATATTTATCAAGACCAGGTTTAATTGAATGTTTCAGTGTGTTACCCCATTACTACGTGATCCAAACCAGAGAAAACCCAGGATCTGTTCAACAAGTATGTGAAAATCACGAAACTATGAGCCTGATGAGGGCAAATCCTAGACCTATCCCAGACCTAACATGTGTGATCCTCTAAAATATTGATGGAAACCAGGTTAAATGGACAGTTTCAGTGTGGTACCACATTTTCTACGTGATCCAAACCGGAAAAACCCAGGATCTGTTCAACAAGTATGAGAAAAATGCGAAAGTACGAGCCTGATGAGAGCAAATCCCTGACCTAACCAAGACCTAACATGCGTGATTCTCTAAAATATGGATCGAAACCAGGTTTAATGTACTGTTCCAGTGTGGTACCACATTACTACGTGATCCAGACCAGAAAAAGCCCAGGATTTAGCCATGAAGTATGAGAAATATGCGAAATTATGAGCCTGATTAGAGCAAATCCTAGACCTAACCCATACCTAACATGCGCTATCCTCTAAAATATTTATCCAGACCAGGTTTAATTCATTGTTTCAGTGTGGTACCACATTACTACCTGATCCACACCAGAAAAATACCCAGGATCTGTTTAACAAGTATGTGAAGAACACGAAAATATGACCCTGATGAGGGCAAATCCCAGGTCCAACCTGGACATAACATGCGTTATCCTCTAAAATATTGATCGAAACCAGGTTTAATTGACAGTTTCATTGTGGTACCACATTACAACGTGATCCAAACCAGAAAAAGCCAGGGATCTGTTCAACAAGTATGTGAAAAATGCGAAAATATGACCCTGATGAGGGCAAATCCCAGACCTACCCCAGACCAAGCTTGCGTTATCCTCTATAATATTGATCGAAACCAGGTTTAATTGACAGTTTCAGTGTGGTACCACATTACTACGTGATCCAATCCAGAAAAAGCCCAGGATCAAGCCTTGAAGTTTGAGAAATATGCGAAATTATGAGCCTTATTAGGGCAAATCCCAGGCCTAACCTAGACATAACATGCGTTAACCGCTAAAATATTGATCGAAACCAGGTTTAATGGATTGTTTCAGTGTGGTACCACATTACTAAGTGATCCAAACCAGAAGAAACCCAGGATCCGTTCAACAAGTATGTGAAGAATGCGAAAGTATGTGTCTGATAAGGAAAATCTCAGGCCTAACCTAGACCTAACATGCGTTACCCTCAAAAATATTGATCGAAACCAGGTTTAACTGACTGTTTCAGAGTGGTACCACATTACTACGGGATCCAAACCAGAAAAAGCCCAGAATCTGGCCATCAAGTATGAGAAATATGCGAAAGTATGAGCCTGATGAGAGCAAATCCCAGACCTAACCTAGACCTAACATGAGTTATTGTCTAAAATATTGATCGAAACCAGTTTGAATGGACTGTTTCAGTGTGGTACCACATTACTAGGTGATGCAATCCAGAAAAAGCCCAGGATCAAGCCATGAAGTATGAGAAATACGCGAAATTATGAGCCTGATTAGGGCAAATCCCAGGCCTAACCAAGACCTAACATGCGTGATTCTCTAAAATATTGATCGAAACCAGGTTTAACTGACTGTTTCAGAGTGGTACCACATTACTACGGGATCCAAACCAGAAAAAGCCCAGGATCAAGCCATGAAGTATGAGAAATACGCGAAATTATGAGCCTGATTAGGGCAAATCCCAGGCCTAACCAAGACCTAACATGCGTGATTCTCTAAAATATTGATCGAAACCAGGTTTAACTGACTGTTTCAGAGTGGTACCACATTACTACGGGATCCAAACCAGAAAAAGCCCAGAATCTGGCCATCAAGTATGAGAAATATGCGAAAGTATGAGCCTGATGAGAGCAAATCCCAGACCTAACCTAGACCTAACATGAGTTATTGTCTAAAATATTGATCGAATCCAGTTTTAATGGACTGTTTCAGTGTGATACCACATTACTACGTGTTTCAAACGTGAAAAAACCCAGGATCCGTACAACAAGTATGTGAAGAATGCGATAGAATGTGTCTGTTGTGGGAAAATCCCAGACCTAACCTAGACCTAACATGAGATATTCTCTAAAATATTGATCGAAACCAGGTTTAATCGTGTGTTTCAGAGTGGTACCACATTACTACGTGATTCAAACTAGAAAAAATCGCAGGATCTGTACAACAAGTATGTGAAGAATGCGAAAGTACGAGCCGGACGTGGGCAAATCCCAGACCTATCCCAGACATAACATGCGTTATCCTCAAAAATATTGATCGAAACAAGGTTTAATCGACTGTTACAGTGTGGTACCACATTACTACGTGATCCAAACCAGAAAAAACCCAGGATCTGTTCAACAAGTATGTGAAAAATGCGAAAATATGACCCTGATGAGGGTAAATCCCAGAACTACCCCAGACCTAACTTGCGTTATCCTCTAAAATATTCATCGAAACCAGGTTTAATGGACTTTGCCAGTGTGGTACCACATTACTACGTGATTCAAACCAGAAAAAACCCAGGATCCGTTCAACAAGTATGTGAAGAATGCGATAGTATGTGTCTGTTGAGGGAAAATCCCAGGCCTAACCTAGACCTAACATGCTTTACCCTCAAAAATATTGATCGAAACCAGGTTTAATCGTCTGTTCCAGTGTGGTACCACATTACAACGTGATCCAAACCAGAAAAAGCCAGGGATCTGATCACCAAGTATGTGAAAAATGCGAAAATATGACCCTGATGAGGGCAAATCCCAGACCTACCCCAGACCTAGCTTGCGTTATCCTCTAAAATATTGATCGAATCGAGGTTTAGTTTACTGTTTCAGTGTGGTACCACATTACTAGGTGATGCAATCCAGAAAAAGCCCAGGATCAAGCCATGAAGTATGAGAAATACGCGAAATTATGAGCCTGATTAGGGCAAATCCCAGGCCTAACCAAGACCTAACATGCGTGATTCTCTAAAATATTGATCGAAACTAGGTTTAATGGACTGTTTCAGTGTGGTACCACATTACTACGTGATCCAATCCAGAAAAAGCCGAGGTTCTAGCCATCAAGTATGAGAAATATGCGAAAGTATGAGCCTGATGAGGGCAAACCCTAGACCTAACCCAGACCTAACATGCGTTATCCTCTAAAATATTGATCGAAACCAGGTTTAATGAACTGTTGCAGTGTGGTACCACATTACAACCTAACCTAGACATAACATGCGTTATCCTCTAAAATATTGATCGAAACCAGGTTTAATGAACTGTTTCAGTGTGGTACCACATTACAACGTGATCCAAACCAGAAAAAGCCATGGATATGTTCAACAAGTATGTGAAAAATGCGAAAATATGACCCTGATGAGGGCAAATCCCAGACCTACCCCCGACCTAGCTTGCGATATCCTCTAAAATATTGATCGAATCGAGGTTTAGTTTACTGTTTCAGTGTGGTACCACATTACTAGGTGATGCAATCCAGAAAAAGCCCAGGATCAAGCCATGAAGTATGAGAAATATGCGAAACTATGAGCCTGATTAGGGCAAATCCCAGGCCTAACCAAGACATAACATGCGTTATCCTCTAAAATATTGATCGAAATCAGGTTTAACTGACTGTTTCAGTGTGGTACCACATTACTACGTGATCCAATCCAGAAAAAGCCCAGGTTCTAGCCATCAAGTATGAGAAATATGCGAAAGTATGAGCCTGATGAGGGCAAACCCTAGACCTAACCCAGACCTAACATGCGTTATCCTCTAAATATTGATCGAAACCAGGTTTAATGAACTGTTTCAGTGTGGTACCACATTACAACGTGATCCAAACCAGAAAAAGCCAGGGATCTGTTCAACAAGTATGTGAAAAATGCGAAAGTATGTGTCTGATAAGGAAAATCGCAGGCCTAACCTAGACCTAACATGCGTTACCCTCAAAAATATTGATCGAAATCAGGTTTAACTGACTGTTTCAGTGTGGTACCACATTACTACGTGATCCAATCCAGAAAAAGCCGAGGTTCTAGCCATCAAGTATGAGAAATATGCGAAAGTACGAGCCTGATGAGAGCAAATCCCAGACCTAACCTAGACCTAACATGAGTTATTCTCTAAAATATTGATCGAATCCAGTTTTAGTGGACTGTTTCAGTGTGGTACCACATTACTACGTGTCTCAAACCAGAAAAAACCCAGGATCCGTACAACAAGTATGTGAAGAATGCGATAGAATGTGTCTGTTGTGGAAAAATCCCAGACCTAACCTAGACCTAACATGAGTTATTCTCTAAAATATTGATCGAAGCCAGGTTTAATGCACTGTTTCAGTGTGGTACCACATTACTACGTGATCCAATCCAGAAAAAGCCCAGGTTCTAGCCATCAAGTATGAGAAATATGCGAAAGTATGACCCTGATGAGGGCAAATCCCAGACCTACCCCCGACCTAGCTTGCGTTATCCTCTAAATATTGATCGAAACCAGCTTTAATGGACTGTTTCAGTGTGGTACCACATTACTACGTGTTTCAAACCAGAAAAAACCCAGGATCCGTACAACAAGTATGTGAAGAATGCGATAGAATGTGTCTGTTGTGGGAAAATCCCAGACCTACCCCCGACCTAGCTTGCGTTATCCTCTAAAATATTGATCGAATCGAGGTTTAGTTTACTGTTTCAGTGTGGTACCACATTACTAGGTGATGCAATCCAGAAAAAGCCCAGGATCAAGCCATGAAGTATGAGAAATATGCGAAATTATGAGCCTGATTAGGGCAAATCCCAGGCCTAACCAAGACATAACATGCGTTATCCTCTAAAATATTGATCGAAACCAGGTTTAATGCACTGTTTCAGTGTGGTACCACATTACTACGTGATCCAATCCAGAAAAAGCCCAGGTTCTAGCCATCAAGTATGAGAAATATGCGAAAGTATGAGCCTGATGAGGGCAAACCCTAGACCTAACCCAGACCTAACATGCGTTATCCTCTAAAATATTGATCGAAACCAGGTTTAATGGACTGTTTCAGTGTGGTACCACATTAGTACGTGAGCCAAACCAGAATAAGCCAGGGATCTGTTCAACAAGAATGTGAAAAACGCGAAAGTATGACCCTGATGAGAGCAAATCCCTGACCTAACCAAGACCTAACATGCGTGATTCTCTAAAATATTGATCGAAACCAGGTTTAATGAACTGTTTCAGTGTGGTACCACATTACAACGTGATCCAAACCAGAAAAAGCCAGGGATCTGTTCAACAAGTATGTGAAAAATGCGAAAATATGACCCTGATGAGGGCAAATCCCAGACCTACCCCAGACCAAGGTTGCGTTATCCTCTAAAATATTGATCGAATCGAGGTTTAGTTTACTGTTTCAGTGTGGTACCACATTACCACGTGATCCAATCCAGAAAAAGCCCAGGATCAAGCCTTGAAGTTTGAGAAACATGCGAAATTATGAGCCTGATTAGGGCAAATCCCAGGCCTAACCTAGACATAACATGCGTTATCCGCTAAAATATTGATCGAAACCAGGTTTAATGGACTGTTTCAGTGTGGTACCACATTACTACGTGATTCAAACCAGAAAAAAACGCAGGATCTGTATAACAAGTATGTGAAGTATGCGAAAGTATGAGCCTGACGTGGGCAAATCCCAGACCTATCCCAGACATAACATGCGTTATCTTCTAAAATATTGATCGAAACCAGGTTTAGTGAACTGTTTCAGTGTGGTACCACATTACAACGTGACCCAAACCAGAAAAAGCCAGGGATCTGTTCAACAAGTATGTGAAAAATGCGAAAATATGACCCTGATGAGGGCAAATCCCAGACCTACCCCAGACCAAGCTTGCGTTATCCTCTAAAATATTGATCGAATCGAGGTTTAGTTTACTGTTTCAGTGTGGTACCACATTACTACGTGATCCAAACCAGAAGAAACCCAGGATCCGTTCAACAAGTATGTGAAGAATGCGAAAGGATGTGTGTGATACGGAAAATCTCAGGCCTAACCTAGACCTAACATGCGATACCCTCAAAAATATTGATCGAAACCAGGTTTAACTGACTGTTTCAGAGTGGTACCACATTACTACGGGATCCAAACCAGAAAAAGCCCAGAATCTGGCCATCAAGTATGAGAAATATGCGAAAGTACGAGCCTGATGAGGGCAAATCCTAGACCTAACCCAGACCTAACATGAGTTATCCTCTAAAATATTTATCAAGACCAGGTTTAAATGAATGTTTCAGTGTGTTACCACATGACTACGTGATCCAAAGCAGAAAAAACCCAGGATCCGTTCAACAAGTATGTGAAGAATGCGAAAATATGAACCTGATGAGGGCAAGTCCCAGGCCTAACCTAGACATAACATGCGTTATCCTCTAAGATATTGGTCAAAACCAAGTTTAATGGACTGTTTCATTGGGGTATCCCATTACTACGTGATCCAAACCAGAAAAAACCCAGGATCTGTTCAACAAGTATCTGAAAATCACGAAACTATGAGCCTGATGTGGGCAAATCCTAGACCTATCCCAGACCTAACATGCGTGATTCTCTAAAATATGGATCGAGACCAGGTTTAATGGACTGTTCCAGTGTGGTACCACATTACTACGTGATCCAGACCAGAAAAAGCCCAGGATTTAGCCATGAAGTATGAGAAATATGCGAAATTATGAGCCTCATTAGAGCAAATCCTAGACCTAACCCAGACCTAACATGCGCTATCCTCTAAAATATTTATCCAGGCCAGGTTTAAGTGATTGTTTCAGTGTGGTACCACATTACTACGTGATCCAAACCAGAAAAAAACCCGGGATCCGTTCAACAAGTATGTGAAGAATGCGAAAGTATGAGTCTGATGAAGGAAAATCCCAGGCCTAACCTAGCCCTACCATGCGTTATCCTCAAAAATATTGATCGAAACAAGGTTTAGTCGACTGTTACAGTGTGGTACCACATTACTACGTGATCCAAACCAGAGAAACCCAGGATCTGTTCAACAAGTATGTGAAAAATGCGAAAATATGACCCTGATGAGGGCAAATACCAGAACTACCCCAGACCAGAAACCAGGTTTAATGGACTTTGCCGGTGTGGTACCACATTACTACGTGATTCAAACCAGAAAAAACCCAGGATCCGTTCAACAAGTATGTGAAGAATGCGATAGTATGTGTCTGTTGAGGGAAAATCCCAGGCCTAACCTAGACCTAACATGCTTTACCCTCAAAAATATTGATCGAAACCAGGTTTAATCGTCTGTTCCAGTGTGGTACCACATTACAACGTGATCCAAACCAGAAAAAGCCAGGGATCTGTTCAACAAGTATGTGAAAAATGCGAAAATATGACCCTGATGAGGGCAAATCCCAGACCTAACCTAGACCTAACATGAGTTATTCTCTAAAATATTGATCGAAACCAGGTTTAATCGTGTGTTTCAGTGTGGTACCACATTACTACGTGATTCAAACCAGAAAAAATCGCAGGATCTGTACAACAAGTATGTGAAGGATTGCGAAAGTATAAGCCGGACGTGGGCAAATCCCAGACCTATCCCAGACATAACATGCGTTATCCTCTAAAATATTGATCGAAACCAGGTTTAATGAACTGTTGCAGTGTGGTACCACATTACAACCTAACCTAGACATAACATGCGTTATCCTCTAAAATATTGATCGAAACCAGGTTTAATGAACTGTTTCAGTGTGGTACCACATTACAACGTGATCCAAACCAGAAAAAGCCAGGGATATGTTCAACAAGTATGTGAAAAATGCGAAAATATGACCCTGATGAGGGCAAATCCCAGACCTACCCCCGACCTTGCTTGCGTTATCCTCTAAAATATTGATCGAATCGAGGTTTAGTTTACTGTTTCAGTGTGGTACCACATTACTAGGTGATGCAATCCAGAAAAAGCCCAGGATCAAGCCATGAAGTATGAGAAATATGCGAAATTATGAGCCTGATTAGGGCAAATCCTAGACCTAACCCAGACCTAACATGAGCTATTCTCTAAAATATTTATCATGACCAGGTTTAATTGAATGTTTCAGTGTGTTACCCCATTACTACGTGATCCAAACAAGAAAAAACCCAGGATCTGTTCAACAAGTATGTGAAAATCACGAAACTGTGAGCCTGATGAGGGCAAATCCTAGACCTATCCCAGACCTAACATGTGTGATCCTCTAAAATATTGATCGAAACCAGGTTAAATGGACAGTTTCAGTGTGGTACCACATTTTCTACGTGATCCAAACCAGAAAAACCCAGGATCTGTTCAACAAGTATGAGAAAAATGCGAAAGTACGAGCCTGATGAGAACAAATCCCTGACCTAACCAAGACCTAACATGCGTGATTCTCTAAAATATGGATCGAAACCAGGTTTAATGTACTGTTCCAGTGTGGTACCACATTACTACGTGATCCAGACCAGAAAAAGCCCAGGATTTAGCCATGAAGTATGAGAAATATGCGAAATTATGAGCCTGATTAGAGCAAATCCTAGACCTAACCCAGACCTAACATGCGCTATCCTCTAAAATATTTATCCAGACCAGGTTTAATTCATTGTTTCAGTGTGGTACCACATTACTACCTGATCCACACCAGAAAAATACCCAGGATCTGTTTAACAAGTATGTGAAGAACGCGAAAATATGACCCTGATGAGGGCAAATCCCAGGTCCAACCTGGACATAACATGCGTTATCCTCTAAAATATTGATCGAAACCAGGTTTAATTGGCAGTTTCATTGTGGTACCACATTACAACGTGATCCAAACCGGAAAAAGCCAGGGATCTGTTCAACAAGTATGTGAAATATGCGAAAATATGACCCTGATGAGGGCAAATCCCAGACGTACTCCAGACCAAGCTTGCGTTATCCTCTAAAATATTGATAGAATCGAGGTTTAATTGACAGTTTCAGTGTGGTACCACATTACTACGTGATCCAATCCAGAAAAAGCCCAGGATCAAGCCTTGAAGTTTGAGAAATATGCGAAATTATGAGCCTGATTAGGGCAAATCCCAGGCCTAACCTAGACATAACGTGCGTTATCCGCTAAAATATTGATCGAAACCAGGTTTAATGGATTGTTTCAGTGTGGTACCACATTACTAAGTGATCCAAACCAGAAGAAACCCAGGATCCGTTCAACAGGTATGTGAGGAATGCGAAAGTATGTGTCTGATAAGGAAAATCTCAGGCCTAACCTAGACCTAACATGAGTTATTCTCTAAAATATTGATCGAAACCAGGTCTAATCGTGTGTTTCAGTGTGGTACCACATTACTACGTGATTCAAATCAGAAAAAACCCAGGATCCGTTCAACAAGTATGTGAAGAATGCGAAAGTATGTGTCTGATAAGGAAAATCGCAGGCCTAACCTAGACCTAACATGCGATACCCTCAAAAATATTGATCGAAACCATGTTTAACTGACTGTTTCAGAGTGGTACCACATTACTACGGGATCCAAACCAGAAAAAGCCCAGAATCTGGCCATCAAGTATGAGAAATATGCGATAGTATGAGCCTGATGAGAGCAAATCCCAGCCCTAACCTAGACCTAACATGAGTTATTCTCTAAAATATTCATCGAAACCTGTTTTAATGGACTGTTTCAGTGTGGTACCACATTACTACGTGTTTCAAACCAGAAAAAACCCAGGATCCGTTCAACAAGTATGTGAAGAATGCGATAGAATGTGTCTGTTGTGGGAAAATCCCAGACCTAACCTAGACCGAACATGAGTTATTCTCTAAAATATTGATCGAAACCAGGTTTAATCGTGTGTTTCAGTGTGGTACCACATTACTACGTGATTCAAACCAGAAAAAAACCCAGGATCTGTACAACAAGTATGTGAAGAATGCGAAAGTATGAGCCGGACGTGGGCAAATCCCAGACCAATCCCAGACATAACATGCGTTATCCTCTAAAATATTGATCGAAACCAGGTGTAATGAACTGTTGCAGTGCGGTACCACATTACAACCTAACCTAGACATAACATGCGTTATCCTCTAAAATATTGATCGAAACCAGGTTTAATGGACTGTTTCAGTGTGGTACCACATTACAACGTGATCCAAACCAAAAAAAGCCATGGATCTGTTCAACAAGTATGTGAAGAATGCGAAAGTATGAGTCTGATGAAGGAAAATCCCAGGCCTAACCTAGACCTACCATGCGTTATCCTCAAAAATATTGATCGAAACAAGGTTTAATCGACTGTTACAGTGTGGTACCACATTACTACGTGATCCAAACCAGAAGAAACCCAGGATCTGTTCAACAAGTATGTGAAAAATGCGAAAATATGACCCTGATGAGGGCAAATCCCAGAACTACCCCAGACCTAACTTGCGTTATCCTCTAAAATATTCATCGAAACCAGGTTTAATGGACTCTGCCAGTGTGGTACCACATTACTACGTTATTCAAACCAGAAAAAACCCAGGATCCGTTCAACAAGTATGTGAAGAATGCGATAGTATGTGTCTGTTGAGGGAAAATCCCAGGCCTAACCTTGACCTAACATGCTTTACCCTCAAAAATATTGATCGAAACCAGGTTTAATCGTCTGTTTCAGTGTGGTACCACATTACAACGTGATCCAAACCAGAAAAAGCCAGGGATATGTTCAACAAGTATGTGAAAAATGCGAAAATATGACCCTGATGAGGGCAAATCCCAGACCTACCCCCGACCTTGCTTGCGTTATCCTCTAAAATATTGATCGAATCGAGGTTTAGTTTACTGTTTCAGTGTGGTACCACATTACTAGGTGATGCAATCCAGAAAAAGCCCAGGATCAAGCCATGAAGTATGAGAAATATGCGAAATTATGAGCCTGATTAGGGCAAATCCTAGACCTAACCCAGACCTAACATGAGCTATTCTCTAAAATATTTATCATGACCAGGTTTAATTGAATGTTTCAGTGTGTTACCCCATTACTACGTGATCCAAACAAGAAAAAACCCAGGATCTGTTCAACAAGTATGTGAAAATCACGAAACTGTGAGCCTGATGAGGGCAAATCCTAGACCTATCCCAGACCTAACATGTGTGATCCTCTAAAATATTGATCGAAACCAGGTTAAATGGACAGTTTCAGTGTGGTACCACATTTTCTACGTGATCCAAACCAGAAAAACCCAGGATCTGTTCAACAAGTATGAGAAAAATGCGAAAGTACGAGCCTGATGAGAGCAAATCCCTGACCTAACCAAGACCTAACATGCGTGATTCTCTAAAATATGGATCGAAACCAGGTTTAATGTACTGTTCCAGTGTGGTACCACATTACTACGTGATCCAGACCAGAAAAAGCCCAGGATTTAGCCATGAAGTATGAGAAATATGCGAAATTATGAGCCTGATTAGAGCAAATCCTAGACCTAACCCAGACCTAACATGCGCTATCCTCTAAAATAATTATCCAGACCAGGTTTAATTCATTGTTTCAGTGTGGTACCACATTACTACCTGATCCACACCAGAAAAATACCCAGGATCTGTTTAACAAGTATGTGAAGAACGCGAAAATATGACCCTGATGAGGGCAAATCCCAGGTCCAACCTGGACATAACATGCGTTATCCTCTAAAATATTGATCGAAACCAGGTTTAATTGGCAGTTTCATTGTGGTACCACATTACAACGTGATCCAAACCGGAAAAAGCCAGGGATCTGTTCAACAAGTATGTGAAATATGCGAAAATATGACCCTGATGAGGGCAAATCCCAGACGTACTCCAGACCAAGCTTGCGTTATCCTCTAAAATATTGATAGAATCGAGGTTTAATTGACAGTTTCAGTGTGGTACCACATTACTACGTGATCCAATCCAGAAAAAGCCCAGGATCAAGCCTTGAAGTTTGAGAAATATGCGAAATTATGAGCCTGATTAGGGCAAATCCCAGGCCTAACCTAGACATAACGTGCGTTATCCGCTAAAATATTGATCGAAACCAGGTTTAATCGTCTGTTCCAGTGTGGTACCACATTACTACGTGATCCAAACCAGAATAAGCCAGGGATCTGTTCAACAAGAATGTGAAAAACGCGAAAGTATGACCCTGATGAGAGCAAATCCCAGATCTAACCAAGACCTAACATGCGTTATTCTCTTAAATATTGATCGAAACCAGGTTTAATGGACTGTTTCAGTGTGGTACCACATTACTACGTGATCCGAACCAGAAAAAACCCAGGATCTGTTCAACAAGTATGTGAAAAACGCGAAACTATGAGCCTGATGAGGGCAAATCCCTGATCTATCCCACACCTAACATGCGTTATCCTCTAAAATATTGTTCGAAACCAGGTTTAATGTACTGTTTCAGTGTGGTACCACATTAGTACGTGAGCCAAACCAGAATAAGCCATGGATCTGTTCAACAAGAATGTGAAAAACGCGAAAGTATGACCCTGATGAGAGCAAATCCCAGACCTAACCAAGACCTAACATGCGTTATTCTCTAAAATATTGATCAAAACCAGGTTTAAGGGACTGTTTCAGTGGGGTACCAGATTACTACGCGATCCAAACCTGAAAAAACCCAGGATCTGTTCAACAAGTATGTGAAAAACGCGAAACTATGAGCCTGATGAGGGCAAATGCCAGGCCTATCCCAGACCTAACATGTGTTATCCTCTAAAATATTGATCGGAACCAGGTTAAATGGACTGTTTCAGTGTGGTACAACATTACAACGTGATCCAAACCAGAAAAAACCCAGGATCCGTTCAACAAGTATGTGAGGAATGCGAAAGTATGAGTCTGATGAGGGAAAATCCCAGGCCTAACATAGACCTAACATCCGTTATCCTCTAATATATTTATCAAGACCATGTTTAATTGAATGTTTCAGTGTGGTACCACATTACTACTTGATCCAAACCAGAAAGAAACCCAGGATCTGTACAACGAGTATGTGAAGAATGCGAGAGTACGAGCCTGATGAGAGCAAATCCCAGGCCTAACCTAGACCTAACATGCGTTACCCTCAAAAATATTGATCGAAACCAGGTTTAACTGACTGTTTCAGAGTGGTACCACATTACTACGGGATCCAAACCAGAAAAAGCCCAGAATCTGGCCATCAAGTGTGAGAAATATGCGAAAGTACGAGCCTGATGAGAGCAAATCCCAGACCTAACCTAGACCTAACATGAGTTATTCTCTAAAATATTGATCGAAACCAGTTTTAATGGACTGCTTCAGTGTGGTACCACATTACTACGTGTTTCAAACCAGAAAAAACCCAGGATCCGTTCAACAAGTATGTGAAGAATGCGATAGTATGTGTCTGTTGTGGGAAAATCCCAGACCTAACCTAGACCTAACATGAGTTATTCTCTAAAATATTGATCGAAACCAGGTCTAATCGTGTGTTTCAGTGTGGTACCACATTACTACGTGATTCAAATCAGAAAAAACCCAGGATCCGTACAACAAGTATGTGAAGAATGCGAAAGTATGTGTCTGATAAGGAAAATCGCAGGCCTAACCTAGACCTAACATGCGATACCCTCAAAAATATTGATCGAAACCAGGTTTAACTGACTGTTTCAGAGTGGTACCACATTACTACGGGATCCAAACCAGAAAAAGCCCAGAATCTGGCCATCAAGTATGAGAAATATGCGAAAGTACGAGCCTGATGAGAGCAAATCCCAGACCTAACCTAGACCTAACATGAGTTATTCTCTAAAATATTGATCGAAATCAGTTTTAATGGACTGTTTCAGTGTGGTACCACATTACTACGTGTTTCAAACCAGAAAAAACCCAGGATCCGTTCAACAAGTATGTGAAGAATGCGATAGAATATGTCTGTTGTGGGAAAATCCCAGACCTAACCTAGACCGAACATGAGTTATTCCCTAAAATATTGATCGAAACCAGGTTTAATCGTGTGTTTCAGTGTGGTACCACATTACTACGTGATTCAAACCAGAAAAAAACCCAGGATCTGTACAACAAGTATGTGAAGAATGCGAAAGTATGAGCCGGACGTGGGCAAATCCCAGACCTATCCCAGACATAACATGCGTTATCCTCTAAAATATTGATCGAAACCAGGTTTAATGAACTGTTGCAGTGCGGTACCACATTACAACCTAACCTAGACATAAGATGCGTTATCCTCTAAAATATTGATCGAAACCAGGTTTAATGGACTGTTTCAGTGTGGTACCACATTACAACGTGATCCAAACCAAAAAAAGCCATGGATCTGTTCGACAAGTATGTGAAAAATGCGAAAATATGACCCTGATGAGGGCAAATCCCTGACCTACCCCAGACCTAGCTTGCGTTATCCTCTAAAATATTGATCGAATCGAGGTTTAGTTTACTGTTTCAGTGTGGTACCACATTACTACGGGATCCAAACCAGAAACAGCCCAGAATCCGGCCATCAAGTATGAGAAATATGCGAAAGTATGAGCCTGATGAGGGCAAATCCTAGACCTAACCCAGACCTAACATGAGTTATCCTGTAAAATATTTATCAAGACCAGGTTTAATTGAATGTTTCAGTGTGTTACCACATGACTACGTGATCCAAACCAGAAAAAACCCAGGATCCGTTCAACAAGTATGTGAAGAATGCGAAAATATGAACCTGATGAGGGCAAGTCCCAGGCCTAACCTAGACATAACATGCGTTATCCTCTAGAATATTGATCAAAACCAGGTTTAATGGACTGTTTCAGTGGGGTACCCCATTACTACGTGATCCAAACCAGAAAAAACCCAGGATCTGTTCAACAAGTATGTGAAAATAACGAAACTATGAGCCTGATGTGGGCAAATCCTAGACCTATCCCAGACCTAACATGCGTTATCCTCTAAAATATTCATCGAAACCAGGTTTAATGGACTGTTCCAGTGTGGTACCACATTACTACGTGATCCAGACCAGAAAAAGCCCAGGATTTAGCCATGAAGTATGAGAAATATGCGAAATTATGAGCCTGATTAGAGCAAATCCCAGACCTACCCCAGACCTAACATGCGTTATCCTCTAAAATATTCATCGAAACCAGGTTTAATGGACTGTTCCAGTGTGGTACCACATTACTACGTGATCCAGACCAGAAAAAGCCCAGGATTTCGCCATGAAGTATGAGAAATATGCGAAATTATGAGCCTGATTAGAGCAAATCCCAGACCTACCCCAGACCTAACATGCGTTATCCTCTAAAATATTCATCGAAACCAGGTTTAATGGACTTTGCCAGTGTGGTACCACATTACTACGTGATTCAAACCAGAAAAAACCCAGAATCCGGCCATCAAGTATGAGAAATATGCGAAAGTATGAGCCTGATGAGGGCAAATCCTAGACCCAACCCAGACCTAACATGAGTTATCCTGTAAAATATTTATCCAGACCAGGTTTAATTGATTGTTTCAGTGTGGTACCACATTACTACGTGATCCAAACCGGGAAAAGCCCGGGATCCGTTCAACAAGAATGTGAAGAATGCGAAAGTATGAGTCTGATGAAGGAAAATCCCAGGCCTAACCTAGACCTACCATGCGTTATCCTCAAAAATATTGATCGAAACAAGGTTTAATCGACTGTTACAGTGTGGTACCACATTACTACGTGATCCAAACCAGAAGAAACCCAGGATCTGTTCAACAAGTATGTGAAAAATGCGAAAATATGACCCTGATGAGGGCAAATCCCAGAACTACCCCAGACCTAACTTGCGTTATCCTCTAAAATATTCATCGAAACCAGGTTTAATGGACTTTGCCAGAGTGGTACCACATTACTACGTGATTCAAACCAGAAAAAACCCAGGATCCGTTCAATAAGTATGTGAAGAATGCGATAGTATGTGTCTGTTGAGGGAAAATCCCAGGCCTAACCTTGACCTAACATGCTTTACCCTTAAAAATATTGATCGAAACCAGGTTTAATCGTCTGTTCCAGTGTGGTACCACATTACTACGTGATCCAAACCAGAAAAAACCCAGGATCTGTTCAACAAGTATGTGAAAAACGCGAAACTATGAGCCTGATGAGGGCAAATGCCAGACCTATCCCAGACCTAACATGTGTTATCCTCTAAAATATTGATCGGAACCAGGTTAAATGGACTGTTTCAGTGTGGTACCACATTACAACGTGATCCAAACCAGAAAAAACCCAGGATCCGTTCAACAAGTATGTGAGGAATGCGAAAGTATGAGTCTGATGTGGGAAAATCCCAGGCCTAACATAGACCTAACATCCGTTATCCTCTAATATATTTATCAAGACCAGGTTTAATTGAATGTTTCAGTGTGGTACCACATTACTACTTGATCCAAACCAGAAAGAAACCCAGGATCTGTACAACGAGTATGTGAAGAATGCGAGAGTACGAGCCTGATGAGGGCAAATCCCTGACCTAACCGAGACCTAACATGCGTTATTCTCTAAAATATGGATCGAAGCCACGTTTAATGGACTGTTCCAGTGTGGTACCACATTACTACGTGATCCAAACCAGAAAAATCCCAGGATCCGTGCAACAAGTATGTGAAGAATGCGAAGGTATGAGTCTGATGAAGGAAAATCCCAGGCCTAACCTATATCTACCATGCGTTATCCTCAAAAATATTGATCGAAACCAGGTTTAATCGACTGCTTCAATGTGGTAGCACATTACCACCTGATCCAAACCAGAAAAAGCCCAGAATCTGGCCATCAACTATGAGAAATATTCGAAAGTACGAGCCTGATGAGAGCAAATCCCTGACCTAACCAAGACCTAACATGTGTTATTCTCTACAATATTGATCGAAACCTGGTTTAATGGACTGTTCCAGTGTGGTACCACATTACTACGAGATTCAAACCAGAAAAGACACAGGATCTGTTCAACAAGTATGTGAAGAATGCGATAGTATGTCTCCGATGTGGGAAAATCCCAGAACAATACCAGACCTAACATGCGTTACCCTCAAAAATATTGATCGAAACCAGGTTTAATCTACTGTTTCAGTGTGGTACCACATTACTACCTGATCAAAACCAGAAAAATACCCAGGATCTGTTCAACAAGTATGTGTAGAACGCGAAAATATGACTCTGATGAGGGCAAATCCCAGGACTAACCTAGACATAACATGCGTTATTATCTAAAATATTGATCGAAACCACGTTAAATTGAAAGTTTCAGTGTGGAACCGCATTACTACGTGATCCAAACCAGAAAAACCCCAGGATCCGTTCAACAAGTATGTGGAGAATGCGAATGTATGTGTCTGATGAGGGAAAATCCCATACCTAACCTAGACCTAACATGAATTATTCTCTTAAATATTGATCGAAACCAGGTTTAATCGACTGTTTCAGTGTGGTACCACATTACTACCTGATCCAAACCAGAAAAAAAACCCAGGATCTGTTTAACAAGTATGTGAAGAACGCGAAAATATGACCCTGATGAGGGCAAATCCCCGGCCTAAACTAGACATAACATGCGTTATCCTCTAAAATATTGATCGAAACCAGGTTTAATGGACTGCTACAGTGTGGTACCACGTTACTACGTGATCCAAACCAGAAAATGCCAGGGATCTGTTCAACAAGTATGTGAAAAATGCGAAAATATGACACTGATGAGGGCAAATCCCGGACCTGTCCCAGACCTAACTTGCGTTATCCTCTAGAATATTGATCGAAACCAGAATTAATTGAAAGTTTTAGTGTGATACCACATTACTACGTGATCCAAACCAGAAAAAAACCCAGGATCTGTACAACTAGTATGTAAAGAAAGCGAAAGTATGAGCCTGACGATGGCAAATCCCAGACCTATCCGAGACATAACTTGCGTTATCATCTAAAATATTGACCGAAACCTGTTTTAATCGACTGTTTCAGTGTGGTACCACATTACTACGTGATCCAAACCAGAAAAAGCCCAGACTCTGGCCATCAACTATGAGAAATATGCGAAAGTACGAGCCTGATGTGAGCAAATCCCAGACCTAACCAAGACCTAACATGCGTTATTCTCTAAAATATTGATCGAAACCAGATTTAATTGAATGTTCCAGTGTGGTACCACATGTCTACGTGATCCAGACCAGAAAAAACCCAGGATCTCTTTAACAAGTATGTGGAGAATGCGAAAGTATGTGTCTGATGAGGGCAAATCCCAGGTCCAACCTGGACATAACATGCGTTATCCTCTAAAATATTGATCGAAACCAGGTTTAATTGACAGTTTCATTGTGGTATCACATTACTACGGGATCCAAACCAGAAAAAGCCCAGAATCTGGCCATCAAGTATAAGAAATATGCGAAAGTACGAGCCTGATGAGAGCAATTCCCAGACCTGACCTAGACCTAACATGAGTTATTCTCTAAAATATTGATCGAAACCAGTTTTAATGGACTGTTTCAGTGTGGTACCACATTACTACGTGTTTCAAACCAGAAAAAACCCAGGATCCGTTCAACAAGTATGTGAAGAATGCGATAGTATGTGTCTGTTGTAGGAAAATCCCAGACCTGACCTAGATCTAACATGAATTATTCTCTAAAATATTGATCGAAACCAGGTTTAATCGTGTGTTTCAGTGTGGTACCACATTACTACGTGATTCAAACCAGAAAAAAACGCAGGATCTGTACAACAAGTATGTGAAGAATGCGAAAGTATGAGCCTGACGTGGGCAAATCCCAGACCTATTCCAGACATAACATGCTTTATCCTCTAAAATATTGAGTGGAACCAGGTTTAATGAACTGTTTCAGTGTGGTACCACATTACAACGTGATCCAAACCAGAAAAAGCCAGGGATCTGTTCAACAAGTATGTGAAAAATGCGAAAACATGACCCTGATGAGGGCAAATCCCAGACCTACCCCAGACCATGCTTGCGATATCCTCTAAAATATTGATCGAATCGAGGTTTAGTTTACTGTTTCAGTGTGGTACCACATTACTACGTGATCCAATCCAGAAAAAGCCCAGGATCCGTTCAACAAGTATGTGAAGAATGCGATAGTATGTGTCTGTTGTGGGAAAATCCCAGACCTAACCTAGATCTAACATGAATTATTCTCTAAAATATTGATCGAAACCAGGTTTAATCGTGTGTTTCAGTGTGGTACCACATTACTACGTGATTCAAACCAGAAAAAAACGCAGGATCTGTACAACAAGTATGTGAAGAATGCGAAAGTATGAGCCTGACGTGGGCAAATCCCAGACCTATTCCAGACATAACATGCGTTATCCTCTAAAATATTGAGTGAAACCAGGTTTAATGAACTGTTTCAGTGTGGTACCACATTACAACGTGATCCAAACCAGAAAAAGCCAGGGATCTGTTCAATAAGTATGTGAAAAATGCGAAAATATGACCCTGATGAGGGCAAATCCCTGACCTACCCCAGACCTAGCTTGCGTTATCCTCTAAAATATTGATCGAATCGAGGTTTAGGTTACTGTTTCAGTGTGGTACCACATTACTAGGTGATGCAATCCAGAAAAAGCCCAGGATCAAGCCATGAAGTATGAGAAATATGCGAAATTATGAGCCTGATTAGGGCAAATCCCAGGCCTAACCAAGACATAACATGCGTTATCCTCTAAAATATTGATCGAAACCAGGTTTAATAGACTGTTTCAGTGTGGTACCACACTACAACGTGATCCAAACCAGAAAAAGCCATGGATCTGTTCAACAAGTATGTGAAAAATGCGAAAATATGACCCTGATGAGGGCAAATCCCAGACCTACCCCAGACCTAGCTTGCGTTATCCTCTAAAATATTGATCGAATCGAGGTTTAGTTTACTGTTTTAGTGTGGTACCACAGTACTACGTGGTCCAAACCAGAAAAAACCCAGGATCCGTTCAACAAGTATGTGAAGAATGCGAAAATATGAACTTGATGAGGGCAAGTCCCAGGCCTAACCTAGACATAACATGCGTTATCCTCTAAAATATTGATCAAAACCAGGTTTAATGGACAGTTTCAGTGTGGTACCACATTTCCTACGTGATCCAAACCAGAAAAACCCAGGATCTGTTCAACAAGTATGGGAAAAATGCGAAAATATGACCCTGATGAGGGCAAAACCCAGACCTATCCCAGACCTAACTTGCGTTATCCTCTAAAATATTCATCGAAACCAGGTTTATTGGACTTTTTCGGTGTGGTACCACATCACTACGTGATTCAAACCAGAAAAAACCCAGGATCCGTTCAACAAGTATGTGAAGAATGCGATAGTATGTGTCTGTTGAGGGAAAATCCCAGACCTAACCAAGACCTAACATGCGTTATTCTATTATATATTGATCGAAACCAGGTTTAATGAACTGTTTCTGTGTGGTACCACATTACTACGTGATCCAAACTAGAAAAAACCCAGGATCTGTTCAACAAGTATGTGAGAAACGCGAAACTATGAGCCTGATGAGGGCAAACGCCAGACCTATCTCAGACCTAACATGCGTTATCCTCTTAAATATTGAAAGAAACCAGGTTTAATGGACTGTTTCAGTGTGGTACCACATTACTACGTGATCCAAACCAGAAAAAGCCAGGGATCTGTACAACAAGTATGTGAAAAATGCGAAAATATGACCCTGATGTGGGCAAATCCCGGACCTATCCCAGACCTAACATGCGTTATCCTCTTAAATATTGATCGAAACCAGGTTTAATGAACTGTTGCAGTGTGGTACCACATTACAACCTAACCTAGACATAACATGCGCTATCCTCTAAAATATTGATCGAAACCAGGTTTAACTGACTGTTTCAGAGTGGTACCACATTACTACGGGATACAAACCAGAAAAAGCCCAGAATCTGGCCATCAAGTATGAGAAACATGCGAAAGTACGAGCCTGATGAGAGCAAATCCCAGACCTAACCTAGACCTAACATGAATTATTCTCTAAAATATTGATCGAAACCAGGTTTAATCGTGTGTTTCAGTGTGGTACCACATTACTACGTGATTCAAACCAGAAAAAAACGCAGGATCTGTACAACAAGTTTGTGAAGTATGCGAAAGTATGAGCCTGACGTGGGCAAATCCCAGACCTATCCCAGACATAACACGCGTTATCCTCTAAAATATTGATCGAAACCAGGTTTAATGAACTGTTTCAGTGTGGTACCACATTACAACGTGATCCAAACCAGAAAAAGCCAGGGATCTGTTCAACAAGTATGTGAAAAATGCGAAAACATGACCCTGATGAGGGCAAATCCCAGACCTACCCCAGACCATGCTTGCGTTATCCTCTAAAATATTGATCGAATCGAGGTTTAGTTTACTGTTTCAGTGTGGTACCACATTACTACGTGATCCAATCCAGAAAAAGCCCAGGATCAAGCCTTGAAGTATGAGAAATATGCGAAATTATGAGCCTGATTAGGGCAAATCCCAGGCCTAACCTAGACATAACATGCGTTATCCGCTAAAATATTGATCGAAACATGGTTTAATGGACTGTTTCAGTGTGGTACCACATTACTACGTGATCCAAACCAGAAGAAACCCAGGATCCGTTCAACAAGTATGTGAAGAATGCGAAAGTATGTGTCTGATAAGGAAAATCTCAGGCCTAACCTAGACCTAACATGCGTTACCCTCAAAAATATTGATCGAAACCAGGTTTAACTGATTGTTTCAGAGTGGTACCACATTACTACGGGATCCAAACCAGAAAAAGCCCAGAATCTGGCCATCAAGTATGAGAAATATGCGAAAGTACGAGCCTGATGAGAGCAAATCCCAGACCTAACCTAGACCTAACATGAGTTATTCTCTAAAATATTGATCGAAACCAGTTTTAATGGACTGTTTCAGTGTGGTACCACATTACTACGTGTTTCAAACCAGAAAAAACCCAGGATCCGTTCAACAAGTATGTGAGAAACGCGAAAGTATGAGCCTGACGTGGGCAAATCCCAGAACTATTCCAGACATAACATGCGTTATCCTCTAAAATATTGAGTGAAACCAGGTTTAATGAACTGTTTCAGTGTGGTACCACATTACAACGTGATCCAAACCAGAAAAAGCCAGGGATCTGTTCAAAAAGTATGTGAAAAATGCGAAAATATGACCCTGATGAGGGCAAATCCCTGACCTACCCCAGACCTAGCTTGCGTTATCCTCTAAAATATTGATCGAATCGAGGTTTAGGTTACTGTTTCAGTGTGGTACCACATTACTAGGTGATGCAATCCAGAAAAAGCCCAGGATCAAGCCATGAAGTATGAGAAATATGCGAAATTATGAGCCTGATTAGGGCAAATCCCAGGCCTAACCAAGACATAACATGCGTTATCCTCTAAAATATTGATCGAAACCAGGTTTAATAGACTGTTTCAGTGTGGTACCACACTACAACGTGATCCAAACCAGAAAAAGCCATGGATCTGTTCAACAAGTATGTGAAAAATGCGAAAACATGACCCTGATGAGGGCAAATCCCAGACCTACCCCAGACCTAGCTTGCGTTATCCTCTAAAATATTGATCGAATCGAGGTTTAGTTTACTGTTTCAGTGTGGTACCACATTGCTACGGGACCCAAACCAGAAACAGCCCAGAATCCGGCCATCAAGTTTGAGAAATATTGCGAAAGTATGAGCCTGATGAGGGCAAATCCTAGACCTAACCCAGACCTAACATGAGTTATCCTCTAAAATATATATCAAGACCAGGTTTAATTGAATGTTTCAGTGTGTTACCACATGACTACGTGATCCAAACCAGAAAAAACCCAGGATCCGTTCAACAAGTATGTGAAGAATGCGAAAATATGAACCTGATGAGGGCAAGTCCCAGGCCTAACCTAGACATAACATGCGTTATCCTCTAAAATATTGATCAAAATCAGGTTTAATGGACTGTTTCAGTGGGGTACCCCATTACTACGTGATCCAAACCAGAAAAAACCCAGGATCTGTTCAACAAGTATGTGAAAATCGCGAAACTATGAGCCTGATGTGGGCAAATCCTAGACCTATCCCAGACCTAACATGTGTGATCCTCTAAAATATTTATCCAGACCAGGTTTAATTGATTGTTTCAGTGTGTTACCACATGACTACGTGATCCAAACCAGAAAAAACCCAGGATCCGTTCAACAAGTATGTGAAGAATGCGAAAATATGAACCTGATGAGGGCAAGTCCCAGGCCTAACCTAGACATAACATGCGTTATCCTCTAAAATATTGATCAAAACCAGGTTAAATGGACAGTTTCAGTGTGGTACCACATTTCCTACGTGATCCAAACCAGAAAAACCCAGGATCTGTTCAACAAGTATGGGAAAAATGCGAAAGTACGAGCCTGATGAGAGCAAATCCCTGACCTAACCAAAACCTAACATGCGTGATTCTCTTAAATATGGATCGAAACCAGGTTTAATGGACTGTTCCAATGTGGTACCACATTACTACGTGATCCAGACCAGAAAAAGCCCAGGATGTGGCCATGAAGTATGAGAAATATGCGAAATTATGAGCCTGATTAGAGCAAATCCTAGACCTAACCCAGACCTAACATGCGCTATCCTCTAAAATATTTATCCAGACCAGGTTTAATTGATTGTTTCAGTGTGGTACCACATTACTACGTGATCCAAACCAGAAAAAACCCAGGATCCGTTCAACAGGTATGTGAAGAATGCGAAAGTATGAGTCTGATGAAGGAAAATCCCAGGCCTAACCTAGACCTACCACGCGTTATCCTCAAAAATATTGATCGAAACAAGGTTTAATCGACTGTTACAGTGTGGTACCACATTACTACGTGATCCAAACCAGAAGAAACCCAGGATCTGTTCAACAAGTATGTGAAAAATGCGAAAATATGACCCTGATGAGGGCAAAACCCAGACCTATCCCAGACCTAACTTGCGTTATCCTCTAAAATATTCATCGAAACCAGGTTTATTGGACTTTTTCGGTGTGGTACCACATTACTACGTGATTCAAACCAGAAAAAACCCAGGATCCGTTCAACAAGTATGTGAAGAATGCGATAGTATGTGTCTGTTGAGGGAAAATCCCAGACCTAACCAAGACCTAACATGCGTTATTCTCTTATATATTGATCGAAACCAGGTTTAATGAACTGTTTCTGTGTGGTACCACATTACTACGTGATCCAAACTAGAAAAAACCCAGGATCTGTTCAACAAGTATGTGAGAAACGCGAAACTATGAGCCTGATGAGGGCAAACGCCAGACCTATCCCAGACCTAACATGTGTTATCCTCTAAAATATTGATCGGAACCAGGTTAAATGGACTGTTTCAGTGTGGTACCACATTACAACGTGATCCAAACCAGAAAAAACCCAGGATCCGTTCCACAAGTATGTGAGGAATGCGAAAGTATGAGTCTGATGAGGGAAAATCCCAGGCCTAACATAGACCTAACATGCGTTATCCTCTAATATATTTATCAAGACCAGGTATAATTGAATGTTTCAGTGTGGTACCACATTACTACGGGATCCAAACCAGAAAGATACCCAGGATCTGTACAACGAGTATGTGAAGAATGCGAGAGTACGAGCCTCATGAGAGCTGATCCCTGACCTAACCAAGACCTAACATGCGTTAATCTCTAAAATATGGATCGAAGCCAGGTTTAATGGACTGTTCCAGTGTGGTACCACATTACTACGTGATCCAGACCAGAAAAAGCCCGGAATCTGGCCACCAACTATGAGAAATATGTGAAAGTACGAGCCTGATGAGAGCAAATACCAGACCTAACCAAGACCTAACAAGCGTTATTCTCTAAAATATTAATCGAAACCTGCATTAATGGACTGTTTCTGTGTGGTACCACATTACTACGTGATCCAAACCAGAAAAAACCCAGGATCCGTGCAACAAGTATGTGAAGAATGCGAAAGTATGAGCCTGACGTGGGCAAATCCCAGACCTATCCCAGACATAACATGCGTTATCCTCTAAAATATTGATCGAAACCAGGTTTAATGAACTGTCTCAGTGCGGTACCACATTACAACGTGATCCAAACCAGAAAAAGCCAGGGATCTGTTCAACAAGTATGTGAAAAATGCGAAAATATGACCCTGATGAGGGCAAATCCCTGACCTTCCCCAGACCAAGCTTGCGTTATCCTCTAAAATATTGATCGAATCGAGGTTTAGTTTACTGTTTCAGTGTGGTACCACATTACTACGTGATCCAAACCGGAAGAAACCCAGGATCCGTTTAACAAGTATGTGAACAATGCGAAAGTATGTGTCTGATAAGGAGAATCTCACGCCTAACCTAGACCTAACATGCGTTACCCTCAAAAATATTGATCGAAACCAGGTTTAATCGACTGTTTCAATGTGGTAGCACATTACTACCTGATCCAAATCAGAGAAAGCCCAGAATCTGGCCATCAACTATGAGAAATATGCGAAAGTACGAGCCTGATGAGAGCAAATCCCAGACCTAACCAAGACCTAACATGCGTTATTCTCTAAAATATTGATCGAAACCAGGTTTAATGGACTGTTCAAGTGTTGCGCCACATTACTACGTGAACCAAACCAGAAAAAACCCAGAATCTGTTCAACAAGTATGTGAAAAACGCGAAACTATGAGCCTGATGAGGGCAAATCCCAGAACTATCTCAGACCTAACATGCGTTATCCTCTTAAATATTGATCGAAACCAGGTTTAATTGACAGTTTCATTGTGGTATCACATTACTACGGGATCCAAACCAGAAAAAGCCCAGAATCTGGCCATCAAGTATGAGAAATATGCGAAAGTACGAGCCTGATGAGAGCAATTCCCAGACCTGACCTAGACCTATCATGAGTTATTCTCTACAATATTGATCGAAACCAGGTTTAATGGACTGTTTCAGTGTGGTACCACATTACTACGTGATCCAAACCAGAAAAAAACCCAGGATCTGTACAACAAGTATGTGAAGAATGCGAAAGTATGAGCCTGACGTGGGCAAATCCCAGACCTATCCCAGACATAACATGCGTTATCCTCTAAAATATTGATCGAAACCAGGTTTAATGAACTGTCTCAGTGCGGTACCACATTACAACGTGATCCAAACCAGAAAAAGCCAGGGATCTGTTCAACAAGTGTGTGAAAAATGCGAAAATATGACCCTGATGAGGGCAAATCCCTGACCTTCCCCAGACCAAGCTTGCGTTATCCTCTAAAATATTGATCGAATCGAGGTTTAGCTTACTGTTTCAGTGTGGTACCACATTACTACGTGATCCAAACCGGAAGAAACCCAGGATCCGTTTAACAAGTATGTGAACAATGCGAAAGTATGTGTCTGATAAGGAGAATCTCACGCCTAACCTAGACCTAACATGCGTTACCCTCAAAAATATTGATCGAAACCAGGTTTAATGGACTGTTTCAGTGTGGTACCACATTACTACGTGATCCAAACAAGAAAAAGCCAGGGATCTGTTAAACAAGTATGTGAAGAACGCGAAAATATGAGCCTGATGCGGGCAAATCCCAGGCCTAACCTAGACATAACATGCGTTATCCTCTAATATATTGATCGAGACCAGGTTTAATGGACTGTTTCAGTGTGGTACCACATTACTACGAGATTCAAACCAGAAAAGACACAGGATCCGTTCAAGAAGTGTGTGAAGAATGCGATAGTATGTCTCCGATGTGGGAAAATCCTAGGACTAACCTAGACCTAACATGCGTTACCCTCAAAGATATTGATCGAAACCAGGTTTGATCGTCTGTTTCAGTGTGGAACCAGATTACTACGTGATCCAAACCAGAAAAAAACGCAGGATCTGTACAACAAGTATGTGAAGAACGCGAAAATATGACCCTGATGAGGGCAAATCCCAGACCTACCCCAGACCAAGGTTGCGTTATCCTCTAAAATATTGATCGAATCGAGGTTTAGTTTACTGTTTCAGTGTGGTACCACATTACCACGTGATCCAATCCAGAAAAAGCCCAGGATCAAGCCTTGAAGTTTGAGAAACATGCGAAATTATGAGCCTGATTAGGGCAAATCCCAGGCCTAACCTAGACATAACATGCGTTATCCGCTAAAATATTGATCGAAACCAGGTTTAATGGACTGTTTCAGTGTGGTACCACATTACTACGTGATTCAAACCAGAAAAAAACGCAGGATCTGTATAACAAGTATGTGAAGTATGCGAAAGTATGAGCCTGACGTGGGCAAATCCCAGACCTATCCCAGACATAACATGCGTTATCTTCTAAAATATTGATCGAAACCAGGTTTAGTGAACTGTTTCAGTGTGGTACCACATTACAACGTGACCCAAACCAGAAAAAGCCAGGGATCTGTTCAACAAGTATGTGAAAAATGCGAAAATATGACCCTGATGAGGGCAAATCCCAGACCTACCCCAGACCAAGCTTGCGTTATCCTCTAAAATATTGATCGAATCGAGGTTTAGTTTACTGTTTCAGTGTGGTACCACATTACTACGTGATCCAAACCAGAAGAAACCCAGGATCCGTTCAACAAGTATGTGAAGAATGCGAAAGTATGTGTGTGATACGGAAAATCTCAGGCCTAACCTAGACCTAACATGCGATACCCTCAAAAATATTGATCGAAACCAGGTTTAACTGACTGTTTCAGAGTGGTACCACATTACTACGGGATCCAAACCAGAAAAAGCCCAGAATCTGGCCATCAAGTATGAGAAATATGCGAAAGTACGAGCCTGATGAGGACAAATCCTAGACCTAACCCAGACCTAACATGAGTTATCCTCTAAAATATTTATCAAGACCAGGTTTAAATGAATGTTTCAGTGTGTTACCACATGACTACGTGATCCAAAGCAGAAAAAACCCAGGATCCGTTCAACAAGTATGTGAAGAATGCGAAAATATGAACCTGATGAGGGCAAGTCCCAGGTCTAACCTAGACATAACATGCGTTATCCTCTAAGATATTGGTCAAAACCAAGTTTAATGGACTGTTTCATTGGGGTATCCCATTACTACGTGATCCAAACCAGAAAAAACCCAGGATCTGTTCAACAAGTATCTGAAAATCACGAAACTATGAGCCTGATGTGGGCAAATCCTAGACCTATCCCAGACCTAACATGCGTGATTCTCTAAAATATGGATCGAGACCAGGTTTAATGGACTGTTCCAGTGTGGTACCACATTACTACGTGATCCAGACCAGAAAAAGCCCAGGATTTAGCCATGAAGTATGAGAAATATGCGAAATTATGAGCCTCATTAGAGCAAATCCTAGACCTAACCCAGACCTAACATGCGCTATCCTCTAAAATATTTATCCAGGCCAGGTTTAAGTGATTGTTTCAGTGTGGTACCACATTACTACGTGATCCAAACCAGAAAAAAACCCGGGATCCGTTCAACAAGTATGTGAAGAATGCGAAAGTATGAGTCTGATGAAGGAAAATCCCAGGCCTAACCTAGACCTACCATGCGTTATCCTCAAAAATATTGATCGAAACAAGGTTTAGTCGACTGTTACAGTGTGGTACCACATTACTACGTGATCCAAACCAGAGAAACCCAGGATCTGTTCAACAAGTATGTGAAAAATGCGAAAATATGACCCTGATGAGGGCAAATACCAGAACTACCCCAGACCAGAAACCAGGTTTAATGGACTTTGCCGGTGTGGTACCACATTACTACGTGATTCAAACCAGAAAAAACCCAGGATCCGTTCAACAAGTATGTGAAGAATGCGATAGTATGTGTCTGTTGAGGGAAAATCCCAGGCCTAACCTAGACCTAACATGCTTTACCCTCAAAAATATTGATCGAAACCAGGTTTAATCGTCTGTTCCAGTGTGGTACCACATTACAACGTGATCCAAACCAGAAAAAGCCAGGGATCTGTTCAACAAGTATGTGAAAAATGCGAAAATATGACCCTGATGAGGGCAAATCCCAGACCTAACCTAGACCTAACATGAGTTATTCTCTAAAATATTGATCGAAACCAGGTTTAATCGTGTGTTTCAGTGTGGTACCACATTACTACGTGATTCAAACCAGAAAAAATCGCAGGATCTGTACAACAAGTATGTGAAGGATTGCGAAAGTATAAGCCGGACGTGGGCAAATCCCAGACCTATCCCAGACATAACATGCGTTATCCTCTAAAATATTGATCGAAACCAGGTTTAATGAACTGTTGCAGTGTGGTACCACATTACAACCTAACCTAGACATAACATGCGTTATCCTCTAAAATATTGATCGAAACCAGGTTTAATGAACTGTTTCAGTGTGGTACCACATTACAACGTGATCCAAACCAGAAAAAGCCAGGGATATGTTCAACAAGTATGTGAAAAATGCGAAAATATGACCCTGATGAGGGCAAATCCCAGACCTACCCCCGACCTTGCTTGCGTTATCCTCTAAAATATTGATCGAATCGAGGTTTAGTTTACTGTTTCAGTGTGGTACCACATTACTAGGTGATGCAATCCAGAAAAAGCCCAGGATCAAGCCATGAAGTATGAGAAATATGCGAAATTATGAGCCTGATTAGGGCAAATCCTAGACCTAACCCAGACCTAACATGAGCTATTCTCTAAAATATTTATCATGACCAGGTTTAATTGAATGTTTCAGTGTGTTACCCCATTACTACGTGATCCAAACAAGAAAAAACCCAGGATCTGTTCAACAAGTATGTGAAAATCACGAAACTGTGAGCCTGATGAGGGCAAATCCTAGACCTATCCCAGACCTAACATGTGTGATCCTCTAAAATATTGATCGAAACCAGGTTAAATGGACAGTTTCAGTGTGGTACCACATTTTCTACGTGATCCAAACCAGAAAAACCCAGGATCTGTTCAACAAGTATGAGAAAAATGCGAAAGTACGAGCCTGATGAGAGCAAATCCCTGACCTAACCAAGACCTAACATGCGTGATTCTCTAAAATATGGATCGAAACCAGGTTTAATGTACTGTTCCAGTGTGGTACCACATTACTACGTGATCCAGACCAGAAAAAGCCCAGGATTTAGCCATGAAGTATGAGAAATATGCGAAATTATGAGCCTGATTAGAGCAAATCCTAGACCTAACCCAGACCTAACATGCGCTATCCTCTAAAATATTTATCCAGACCAGGTTTAATTCATTGTTTCAGTGTGGTACCACATTACTACCTGATCCACACCAGAAAAATACCCAGGATCTGTTTAACAAGTATGTGAAGAACGCGAAAATATGACCCTGATGAGGGCAAATCCCAGGTCCAACCTGGACATAACATGCGTTATCCTCTAAAATATTGATCGAAACCAGGTTTAATTGGCAGTTTCATTGTGGTACCACATTACAACGTGATCCAAACCGGAAAAAGCCAGGGATCTGTTCAACAAGTATGTGAAATATGCGAAAATATGACCCTGATGAGGGCAAATCCCAGACGTACTCCAGACCAAGCTTGCGTTATCCTCTAAAATATTGATAGAATCGAGGTTTAATTGACAGTTTCAGTGTGGTACCACATTACTACGTGATCCAATCCAGAAAAAGCCCAGGATCAAGCCTTGAAGTTTGAGAAATATGCGAAATTATGAGCCTGATTAGGGCAAATCCCAGGCCTAACCTAGACATAACGTGCGTTATCCGCTAAAATATTGATCGAAACCAGGTTTAATGGATTGTTTCAGTGTGGTACCACATTACTAAGTGATCCAAACCAGAAGAAACCCAGGATCCGTTCAACAGGTATGTGAGGAATGCGAAAGTATGTGTCTGATAAGGAAAATCTCAGGCCTAACCTAGACCTAACATGAGTTATTCTCTAAAATATTGATCGAAACCAGGTCTAATCGTGTGTTTCAGTGTGGTACCACATTACTACGTGATTCAAATCAGAAAAAACCCAGGATCCGTTCAACAAGTATGTGAAGAATGCGAAAGTATGTGTCTGATAAGGAAAATCGCAGGCCTAACCTAGACCTAACATGCGATACCCTCAAAAATATTGATCGAAACCATGTTTAACTGACTGTTTCAGAGTGGTACCACATTACTACGGGATCCAAACCAGAAAAAGCCCAGAATCTGGCCATCAAGTATGAGAAATATGCGATAGTATGAGCCTGATGAGAGCAAATCCCAGCCCTAACCTAGACCTAACATGAGTTATTCTCTAAAATATTCATCGAAACCAGTTTTAATGGACTGTTTCAGTGTGGTACCACATTACTACGTGTTTCAAACCAGAAAAAACCCAGGATCCGTTCAACAAGTATGTGAAGAATGCGATAGAATGTGTCTGTTGTGGGAAAATCCCAGACCTAACCTAGACCGAACATGAGTTATTCTCTAAAATATTGATCGAAACCAGGTTTAATCGTGTGTTTCAGTGTGGTACCACATTACTACGTGATTCAAACCAGAAAAAAACCCAGGATCTGTACAACAAGTATGTGAAGAATGCGAAAGTATGAGCCGGACGTGGGCAAATCCCAGACCAATCCCAGACATAACATGCGTTATCCTCTAAAATATTGATCGAAACCAGGTGTAATGAACTGTTGCAGTGCGGTACCACATTACAACCTAACCTAGACATAACATGCGTTATCCTCTAAAATATTGATCGAAACCAGGTTTAATGGACTGTTTCAGTGTGGTACCACATTACAACGTGATCCAAACCAAAAAAAGCCATGGATCTGTTCAACAAGTATGTGAAGAATGCGAAAGTATGAGTCTGATGAAGGAAAATCCCAGGCCTAACCTAGACCTACCATGCGTTATCCTCAAAAATATTGATCGAAACAAGGTTTAATCGACTGTTACAGTGTGGTACCACATTACTACGTGATCCAAACCAGAAGAAACCCAGGATCTGTTCAACAAGTATGTGAAAAATGCGAAAATATGACCCTGATGAGGGCAAATCCCAGAACTACCCCAGACCTAACTTGCGTTATCCTCTAAAATATTCATCGAAACCAGGTTTAATGGACTCTGCCAGTGTGGTACCACATTACTACGTTATTCAAACCAGAAAAAACCCAGGATCCGTTCAACAAGTATGTGAAGAATGCGATAGTATGTGTCTGTTGAGGGAAAATCCCAGGCCTAACCTTGACCTAACATGCTTTACCCTCAAAAATATTGATCGAAACCAGGTTTAATCGTCTGTTTCAGTGTGGTACCACATTACAACGTGATCCAAACCAGAAAAAGCCAGGGATATGTTCAACAAGTATGTGAAAAATGCGAAAATATGACCCTGATGAGGGCAAATCCCAGACCTACCCCCGACCTTGCTTGCGTTATCCTCTAAAATATTGATCGAATCGAGGTTTAGTTTACTGTTTCAGTGTGGTACCACATTACTAGGTGATGCAATCCAGAAAAAGCCCAGGATCAAGCCATGAAGTATGAGAAATATGCGAAATTATGAGCCTGATTAGGGCAAATCCTAGACCTAACCCAGACCTAACATGAGCTATTCTCTAAAATATTTATCATGACCAGGTTTAATTGAATGTTTCAGTGTGTACCCCATTACTACGTGATCCAAACAAGAAAAAACCCAGGATCTGTTCAACAAGTATGTGAAAATCACGAAACTGTGAGCCTGATGAGGGCAAATCCTAGACCTATCCCAGACCTAACATGTGTGATCCTCTAAAATATTGATCGAAACCAGGTTAAATGGACAGTTTCAGTGTGGTACCACATTTTCTACGTGATCCAAACCAGAAAAACCCAGGATCTGTTCAACAAGTATGAGAAAAATGCGAAAGTACGAGCCTGATGAGAGCAAATCCCTGACCTAACCAAGACCTAACATGCGTGATTCTCTAAAATATGGATCGAAACCAGGTTTAATGTACTGTTCCAGTGTGGTACCACATTACTACGTGATCCAGACCAGAAAAAGCCCAGGATTTAGCCATGAAGTATGAGAAATATGCGAAATTATGAGCCTGATTAGAGCAAATCCTAGACCTAACCCAGACCTAACATGCGCTATCCTCTAAAATATTTATCCAGACCAGGTTTAATTCATTGTTTCAGTGTGGTACCACATTACTACCTGATCCACACCAGAAAAATACCCAGGATCTGTTTAACAAGTATGTGAAGAACGCGAAAATATGACCCTGATGAGGGCAAATCCCAGGTCCAACCTGGACATAACATGCGTTATCCTCTAAAATATTGATCGAAACCAGGTTTAATTGGCAGTTTCATTGTGGTACCACATTACAACGTGATCCAAACCGGAAAAAGCCAGGGATCTGTTCAACAAGTATGTGAAATATGCGAAAATATGACCCTGGTGAGGGCAAATCCCAGACGTACTCCAGACCAAGCTTGCGTTATCCTCTAAAATATTGATAGAATCGAGGTTTAATTGACAGTTTCAGTGTGGTACCACATTACTACGTGATCCAATCCAGAAAAAGCCCAGGATCAAGCCTTGAAGTTTGAGAAATATGCGAAATTATGAGCCTGATTAGGGCAAATCCCAGGCCTAACCTAGACATAACGTGCGTTATCCGCTAAAATATTGATCGAAACCAGGTTTAATCGTCTGTTCCAGTGTGGTACCACATTACTACGTGATCCAAACCAGAATAAGCCAGGGATCTGTTCAACAAGAATGTGAAAAACGCGAAAGTATGACCCTGATGAGAGCAAATCCCAGACCTAACCAAGACCTAACATGCGTTATTCTCTTAAATATTGATCGAAACCAGGTTTAATGGACTGTTTCAGTGTGGTACCACATTACTACGTGATCCGAACCAGAAAAAACCCAGGATCTGTTCAACAAGTATGTGAAAAACGCGAAACTATGAGCCTGATGAGGGCAAATCCCTGATCTATCCCACACCTAACATGCGTTATCCTCTAAAATATTGTTCGAAACCAGGTTTAATGTACTGTTTCAGTGTGGTACCACATTAGTACGTGAGCCAAACCAGAATAAGCCAGGGATCTGTTCAACAAGAATGTGAAAAACGCGAAAGTATGACCCTGATGAGAGCAAATCCCAGACCTAACCAAGACCTAACATGCGTTATTATCTAAAATATTGATCAAAACCAGGTTTAAGGGACTGTTTCAGTGGGGTACCAGATTACTACGCGATCCAAACCTGAAAAAACCCAGGATCTGTTCAACAAGTATGTGAAAAACGCGAAACTATGAGCCTGATGAGGGCAAATGCCAGGCCTATCCCAGACCTAACATGTGTTATCCTCTAAAATATTGATCGGAACCAGGTTAAATGGACTGTTTCAGTGTGGTACAACATTACAACGTGATCCAAACCAGAAAAAACCCAGGATCCGTTCAACAAGTATGTGAGGAATGCGAAAGTATGAGTCTGATGAGGGAAAATCCCAGGCCTAACATAGACCTAACATCCGTTATCCTCTAATATATTTATCAAGACCATGTTTAATTGAATGTTTCAGTGTGGTACCACATTACTACTTGATCCAAACCAGAAAGAAACCCAGGATCTGTACAACGAGTATGTGAAGAATGCGAGAGTACGAGCCTGATGAGAGCAAATCCCAGGCCTAACCTAGACCTAACATGCGTTACCCTCAAAAATATTGTTCGAAACCAGGTTTAACTGACTGTTTCAGAGTGGTACCACATTACTACGGGATCCAAACCAGAAAAAGCCCAGAATCTGGCCATCAAGTGTGAGAAATATGCGAAAGTACGAGCCTGATGAGAGCAAATCCCAGACCTAACCTAGACCTAACATGAGTTATTCTCTAAAATATTGATCGAAACCAGTTTTAATGGACTGCTTCAGTGTGGTACCACATTACTACGTGTTTCAAACCAGAAAAAACCCAGGATCCGTTCAACAAGTATGTGAAGAATGCGATAGTATGTGTCTGTTGTGGGAAAATCCCAGACCTAACCTAGACCTAACATGAGTTATTCTCTAAAATATTGATCGAAACCAGGTCTAATCGTGTGTTTCAGTGTGGTACCACATTACTACGTGATTCAAATCAGAAAAAACCCAGGATCCGTACAACAAGTATGTGAAGAATGCGAAAGTATGTGTCTGATAAGGAAAATCGCAGGCCTAACCTAGACCTAACATGCGATACCCTCAAAAATATTGATCGAAACCAGGTTTAACTGACTGTTTCAGAGTGGTACCACATTACTGCGGGATCCAAACCAGAAAAAGCCCAGAATCTGGCCATCAAGTATGAGAAATATGCGAAAGTACGAGCCTGATGAGAGCAAATCCCAGACCTAACCTAGACCTAACATGAGTTATTCTCTAAAATATTGATCGAAATCAGTTTTAATGGACTGTTTCAGTGTGGTACCACATTACTACGTGTTTCAAACCAGAAAAAACCCAGGATCCGTTCAACAAGTATGTGAAGAATGCGATAGAATATGTCTGTTGTGGGAAAATCCCAGACCTAACCTAGACCGAACATGAGTTATTCCCTAAAATATTGATCGAAACCAGGTTTAATCGTGTGTTTCAGTGTGGTACCACATTACTACGTGATTCAAACCAGAAAAAAACCCAGGATCTGTACAACAAGTATGTGAAGAATGCGAAAGTATGAGCCGGACGTGGGCAAATCCCAGACCTATCCCAGACATAACATGCGTTATCCTCTAAAATATTGATCGAAACCAGGTTTAATGAACTGTTGCAGTGCGGTACCACATTACAACCTAACCTAGACATAAGATGCGTTATCCTCTAAAATATTGATCGAAACCAGGTTTAATGGACTGTTTCAGTGTGGTACCACATTACAACGTGATCCAAACCAAAAAAAGCCATGGATCTGTTCGACAAGTATGTGAAAAATGCGAAAATATGACCCTGATGAGGGCAAATCCCTGACCTACCCCAGACCTAGCTTGCGTTATCCTCTAAAATATTGATCGAATCGAGGTTTAGTTTACTGTTTCAGTGTGGTACCACATTACTACGGGATCCAAACCAGAAACAGCCCAGAATCCGGCCATCAAGTATGAGAAATATGCGAAAGTATGAGCCTGATGAGGGCAAATCCTAGACCTAACCCAGACCTAACATGAGTTATCCTGTAAAATATTTATCAAGACCAGGTTTAATTGAATGTTTCAGTGTGTTACCACATGACTACGTGATGCAAACCAGAAAAAACCCAGGATCCGTTCAACAAGTATGTGAAGAATGCGAAAATATGAACCTGATGAGGGCAAGTCCCAGGCCTAACCTAGACATAACATGCGTTATCCTCTAGAATATTGATCAAAACCAGGTTTAATGGACTGTTTCAGTGGGGTACCCCATTACTACGTGATCCAAACCAGAAAAAACCCAGGATCTGTTCAACAAGTATGTGAAAATAACGAAACTATGAGCCTGATGTGGGCAAATCCTAGACCTATCCCAGACCTAACATGCGTTATCCTCTAAAATATTCATCGAAACCAGGTTTAATGGACTGTTCCAGTGTGGTACCACATTACTACGTGATCCAGACCAGAAAAAGCCCAGGATTTAGCCATGAAGTATGAGAAATATGCGAAATTATGAGCCTGATTAGAGCAAATCCCAGACCTACCCCAGACCTAACATGCGTTATCCTCTAAAATATTCATCGAAACCAGGTTTAATGGACTGTTCCAGTGTGGTACCACATTACTACGTGATCCAGACCAGAAAAAGCCCAGGATTTCGCCATGAAGTATGAGAAATATGCGAAATTATGAGCCTGATTAGAGCAAATCCCAGACCTACCCCAGACCTAACATGCGTTATCCTCTAAAATATTCATCGAAACCAGGTTTAATGGACTTTGCCAGTGTGGTACCACATTACTACGTGATTCAAACCAGAAAAAACCCAGAATCCGGCCATCAAGTATGAGAAATATGCGAAAGTATGAGCCTGATGAGGGCAAATCCTAGACCCAACCCAGACCTAACATGAGTTATCCTGTAAAATATTTATCCAGACCAGGTTTAATTGATTGTTTCAGTGTGGTACCACATTACTACGTGATCCAAACCGGGAAAAGCCCGGGATCCGTTCAACAAGAATGTGAAGAATGCGAAAGTATGAGTCTGATGAAGGAAAATCCCAGGCCTAACCTAGACCTACCATGCGTTATCCTCAAAAATATTGATCGAAACAAGGTTTAATCGACTGTTACAGTGTGGTACCACATTACTACGTGATCCAAACCAGAAGAAACCCAGGATCTGTTCAACAAGTATGTGAAAAATGCGAAAATATGACCCTGATGAGGGCAAATCCCAGAACTACCCCAGACCTAACTTGCGTTATCCTCTAAAATATTCATCGAAACCAGGTTTAATGGACTTTGCCAGAGTGGTACCACATTACTACGTGATTCAAACCAGAAAAAACCCAGGATCCGTTCAATAAGTATGTGAAGAATGCGATAGTATGTGTCTGTTGAGGGAAAATCCCAGGCCTAACCTTGACCTAACATGCTTTACCCTTAAAAATATTGATCGAAACCAGGTTTAATCGTCTGTTCCAGTGTGGTACCACATTACTACGTGATCCAAACCAGAAAAAACCCAGGATCTGTTCAACAAGTATGTGAAAAACGCGAAACTATGAGCCTGATGAGGGCAAATGCCAGACCTATCCCAGACCTAACATGTGTTATCCTCTAAAATATTGATCGGAACCAGGTTAAATGGACTGTTTCAGTGTGGTACCACATTACAACGTGATCCAAACCAGAAAAAACCCAGGATCCGTTCAACAAGTATGTGAGGAATGCGAAAGTATGAGTCTGATGTGGGAAAATCCCAGGCCTAACATAGACCTAACATCCGTTATCCTCTAATATATTTATCAAGACCAGGTTTAATTGAATGTTTCAGTGTGGTACCACATTACTACTTGATCCAAACCAGAAAGAAACCCAGGATCTGTACAACGAGTATGTGAAGAATGCGAGAGTACGAGCCTGATGAGGGCAAATCCCTGACCTAACCGAGACCTAACATGCGTTATTCTCTAAAATATGGATCGAAGCCACGTTTAATGGACTGTTCCAGTGTGGTACCACATTACTACGTGATCCAAACCAGAAAAATCCCAGGATCCGTGCAACAAGTATGTGAAGAATGCGAAGGTATGAGTCTGATGAAGGAAAATCCCAGGCCTAACCTATATCTACCATGCGTTATCCTCAAAAATATTGATCGAAACCAGGTTTAATCGACTGCTTCAATGTGGTAGCACATTACCACCTGATCCAAACCAGAAAAAGCCCAGAATCTGGCCATCAACTATGAGAAATATTCGAAAGTACGAGCCTGATGAGAGCAAATCCCTGACCTAACCAAGACCTAACATGTGTTATTCTCTACAATATTGATCGAAACCTGGTTTAATGGACTGTTCCAGTGTGGTACCACATTACTACGAGATTCAAACCAGAAAAGACACAGGATCTGTTCAACAAGTATGTGAAGAATGCGATAGTATGTCTCCGATGTGGGAAAATCCCAGGACTAACCTAGACCTAACATGCGTTACCCTCAAAGTTATTGATCGAAACCAGGTTTGATCGTCTGCTTCAGTGTGGTACCACATTACTACGTGATCCAAACCAGAAAAAAACGCAGGATCTGTACATCAAGTATGTGAAGAACGCGAAAATATGACCCTGATGGGGGCAAATCCCAGGCCTAATATAGACATAACATGCGTTATCCTCTAAAATATTGATCGAAACCAGGTTTAATGGACTGTTTCAGTGTGGTACCACACTACTACGGGATCGAAACCAGAAAAAGCCCAGAATCTGGTCATCAAGTATGAGAAATATGCGTAAGTACGAGCCTGATGGGAGCAAATCCCAGAACAATACCAGACCTAACATGCGTTACCCTCAAAAATATTGATCGAAACCAGGTTTAATCTACTGTTTCAGTGTGGTACCACATTACTACCTGATCAAAACCAGAAAAATACCCAGGATCTGTTCAACAAGTATGTGTAGAACGCGAAAATATGACTCTGATGAGGGCAAATCCCAGGACTAACCTAGACATAACATGCGTTATTATCTAAAATATTGATCGAAACCACGTTAAATTGAAAGTTTCAGTGTGGAACCGCATTACTACGTGATCCAAACCAGAAAAACCCCAGGATCCGTTCAACAAGTATGTGGAGAATGCGAATGTATGTGTCTGATGAGGGAAAATCCCATACCTAACCTAGACCTAACATGAATTATTCTCTTAAATATTGATCGAAACCAGGTTTAATCGACTGTTTCAGTGTGGTACCACATTACTACCTGATCCAAACCAGAAAAAAAACCCAGGATCTGTTTAACAAGTATGTGAAGAACGCGAAAATATGACCCTGATGAGGGCAAATCCCCGGCCTAAACTAGACATAACATGCGTTATCCTCTAAAATATTGATCGAAACCAGGTTTAATGGACTGCTACAGTGTGGTACCACGTTACTACGTGATCCAAACCAGAAAATGCCAGGGATCTGTTCAACAAGTATGTGAAAAATGCGAAAATATGACACTGATGAGGGCAAATCCCGGACCTGTCCCAGACCTAACTTGCGTTATCCTCTAGAATATTGATCGAAACCAGAATTAATTGAAAGTTTTAGTGTGATACCACATTACTACGTGATCCAAACCAGAAAAAAACCCAGGATCTGTACAACTAGTATGTAAAGAAAGCGAAAGTATGAGCCTGACGATGGCAAATCCCAGACCTATCCGAGACATAACTTGCGTTATCATCTAAAATATTGACCGAAACCTGTTTTAATCGACTGTTTCAGTGTGGTACCACATTACTACGTGATCCAAACCAGAAAAAGCCCAGAATCTGGCCATCAACTATGAGAAATATGCGAAAGTACGAGCCTGATGTGAGCAAATCCCAGACCTAACCAAGACCTAACATGCGTTATTCTCTAAAATATTGATCGAAACCAGATTTAATTGAATGTTCCAGTGTGGTACCACATGTCTACGTGATCCAGACCAGAAAAAACCCAGGATCTCTTTAACAAGTATGTGGAGAATGCGAAAGTATGTGTCTGATGAGGGCACATCCCAGGTCCAACCTGGACATAACATGCGTTATCCTCTAAAATATTGATCGAAACCAGGTTTAATTGACAGTTTCATTGTGGTATCACATTACTACGGGATCCAAACCAGAAAAAGCCCAGAATCTGGCCATCAAGTATAAGAAATATGCGAAAGTACGAGCCTGATGAGAGCAATTCCCAGACCTGACCTAGACCTAACATGAGTTATTCTCTAAAATATTGATCGAAACCAGTTTTAATGGACTGTTTCAGTGTGGTACCACATTACTACGTGTTTCAAACCAGAAAAAACCCAGGATCCGTTCAACAAGTATGTGAAGAATGCGATAGTATGTGTCTGTTGTAGGAAAATCCCAGACCTGACCTAGATCTAACATGAATTATTCTCTAAAATATTGATCGAAACCAGGTTTAATCGTGTGTTTCAGTGTGGTACCACATTACTACGTGATTCAAACCAGAAAAAAACGCAGGATCTGTACAACAAGTATGTGAAGAATGCGAAAGTATGAGCCTGACGTGGGCAAATCCCAGACCTATTCCAGACATAACATGCTTTATCCTCTAAAATATTGAGTGGAACCAGGTTTAATGAACTGTTTCAGTGTGGTACCACATTACAACGTGATCCAAACCAGAAAAAGCCAGGGATCTGTTCAACAAGTATGTGAAAAATGCGAAAACATGACCCTGATGAGGGCAAATCCCAGACCTACCCCAGACCATGCTTGCGATATCCTCTAAAATATTGATCGAATCGAGGTTTAGTTTACTGTTTCAGTGTGGTACCACATTACTACGTGATCCAATCCAGAAAAAGCCCAGGATCCGTTCAACAAGTATGTGAAGAATGCGATAGTATGTGTCTGTTGTGGGAAAATCCCAGACCTAACCTAGATCTAACATGAATTATTCTCTAAAATATTGATCGAAACCAGGTTTAATCGTGTGTTTCAGTGTGGTACCACATTACTACGTGATTCAAACCAGAAAAAAACGCAGGATCTGTACAACAAGTATGTGAAGAATGCGAAAGTATGAGCCTGACGTGGGCAAATCCCGGACCTATTCCAGACATAACATGCGTTATCCTCTAAAATATTGAGTGAAACCAGGTTTAATGAACTGTTTCAGTGTGGTACCACATTACAACGTGATCCAAACCAGAAAAAGCCAGGGATCTGTTCAATAAGTATGTGAAAAATGCGAAAATATGATCCTGATGAGGGCAAATCCCTGACCTACCCTAGACCTAGCTTGCGTTATCCTCTAAAATATTGATCGAATCGAGGTTTAGGTTACTGTTTCAGTGTGGTACCACATTACTAGGTGATGCAATCCAGAAAAAGCCCAGGATCAAGCCATGAAGTATGAGAAATATGCGAAATTATGAGCCTGATTAGGGCAAATCCCAGGCCTAACCAAGACATAACATGCGTTATCCTCTAAAATATTGATCGAAACCAGGTTTAATAGACTGTTTCAGTGTGGTACCACACTACAACGTGATCCAAACCAGAAAAAGCCATGGATCTGTTCAACAAGTATGTGAAAAATGCGAAAATATGACCCTGATGAGGGCAAATCCCAGACCTACCCCAGACCTAGCTTGCGTTATCCTCTAAAATATTGATCGAATCGAGGTTTAGTTTACTGTTTTAGTGTGGTACCACAGTACTACGTGGTCCAAACCAGAAAAAACCCAGGATCCGTTCAACAAGTATGTGAAGAATGCGAAAATATGAACTTGATGAGGGCAAGTCCCAGGCCTAACCTAGACATAACATGCGTTATCCTCTAAAATATTGATCAAAACCAGGTTTAATGGACAGTTTCAGTGTGGTACCACATTTCCTACGTGATCCAAACCAGAAAAACCCAGGATCTGTTCAACAAGTATGGGAAAAATGCGAAAATATGACCCTGATGAGGGCAAAACCCAGACCTATCCCAGACCTAACTTGCGTTATCCTCTAAAATATTCATCGAAACCAGGTTTATTGGACTTTTTCGGTGTGGTACCACATCACTACGTGATTCAAACCAGAAAAAACCCAGGATCCGTTCAACAAGTATGTGAAGAATGCGATAGTATGTGTCTGTTGAGGGAAAATCCCAGACCTAACCAAGACCTAACATGCGTTATTCTATTATATATTGATCGAAACCAGGTTTAATGAACTGTTTCTGTGTGGTACCACATTACTACGTGATCCAAACTAGAAAAAACCCAGGATCTGTTCAACAAGTATGTGAGAAACGCGAAACTATGAGCCTGATGAGGGCAAACGCCAGACCTATCTCAGACCTAACATGCGTTATCCTCTTAAATATTGAAAGAAACCAGGTTTAATGGACTGTTTCAGTGTGGTACCACATTACTACGTGATCCAAACCAGAAAAAGCCAGGGATCTGTACAACAAGTATGTGAAAAATGCGAAAATATGACCCTGATGTGGGCAAATCCCGGACCTATCCCAGACCTAACATGCGTTATCCTCTTAAATATTGATCGAAACCAGGTTTAATGAACTGTTGCAGTGTGGTACCACATTACAACCTAACCTAGACATAACATGCGCTATCCTCTAAAATATTGATCGAAACCAGGTTTAACTGACTGTTTCAGAGTGGTACCACATTACTACGGGATACAAACCAGAAAAAGCCCAGAATCTGGCCATCAAGTATGAGAAACATGCGAAAGTACGAGCCTGATGAGAGCAAATCCCAGACCTAACCTAGACCTAACATGAATTATTCTCTAAAATATTGATCGAAACCAGGTTTAATCGTGTGTTTCAGTGTGGTACCACATTACTACGTGATTCAAACCAGAAAAAAACGCAGGATCTGTACAACAAGTTTGTGAAGTATGCGAAAGTATGAGCCTGACGTTGGCAAATCCCAGACCTATCCCAGACATAACACGCGTTATCCTCTAAAATATTGATCGAAACCAGGTTTAATGAACTGTTTCAGTGTGGTACCACATTACAACGTGATCCAAACCAGAAAAAGCCAGGGATCTGTTCAACAAGTATGTGAAAAATGCGAAAACATGACCCTGATGAGGGCAAATCCCAGACCTACCCCAGACCATGCTTGCGTTATCCTCTAAAATATTGATCGAATCGAGGTTTAGTTTACTGTTTCAGTGTGGTACCACATTACTACGTGATCCAATCCAGAAAAAGCCCAGGATCAAGCCTTGAAGTATGAGAAATATGCGAAATTATGAGCCTGATTAGGGCAAATCCCAGGCCTAACCTAGACATAACATGCGTTATCCGCTAAAATATTGATCGAAACATGGTTTAATGGACTGTTTCAGTGTGGTACCACATTACTACGTGATCCAAACCAGAAGAAACCCAGGATCCGTTCAACAAGTATGTGAAGAATGCGAAAGTATGTGTCTGATAAGGAAAATCTCAGGCCTAACCTAGACCTAACATGCGTTACCCTCAAAAATATTGATCGAAACCAGGTTTAACTGACTGTTTCAGAGTGGTACCACATTACTACGCGATCCAAACCAGAAAAAGCCCAGAATCTGGCCATCAAGTATGAGAAATATGCGAAAGTACGAGCCTGATGAGAGCAAATCCCAGACCTAACCTAGACCTAACATGAGTTATTCTCTAAAATATTGATCGAAACCAGTTTTAATGGACTGTTTCAGTGTGGTACCACATTACTACGTGTTTCAAACCAGAAAAAACCCAGGATCCGTTCAACAAGTATGTGAGAAACGCGAAAGTATGAGCCTGACGTGGGCAAATCCCAGAACTATTCCAGACATAACATGCGTTATCCTCTAAAATATTGAGTGAAACCAGGTTTAATGAACTGTTTCAGTGTGGTACCACATTACAACGTGATCCAAACCAGAAAAAGCCAGGGATCTGTTCAATAAGTATGTGAAAAATGCGAAAATATGACCCTGATGAGGGCAAATCCCTGACCTACCCCAGACCTAGCTTGCGTTATCCTCTAAAATATTGATCGAATCGAGGTTTAGGTTACTGTTTCAGTGTGGTACCACATTACTAGGTGATGCAATCCAGAAAAAGCCCAGGATCAAGCCATGAAGTATGAGAAATATGCGAAATTATGAGCCTGATTAGGGCAAATCCCAGGCCTAACCAAGACATAACATGCGTTATCCTCTAAAATATTGATCGAAACCAGGTTTAATAGACTGTTTCAGTGTGGTACCACACTACAACGTGATCCAAACCAGAAAAAGCCATGGATCTGTTCAACAAGTATGTGAAAAATGCGAAAACATGACCCTGATGAGGGCAAATCCCAGACCTACCCCAGACCTAGCTTGCGTTATCCTCTAAAATATTGATCGAATCGAGGTTTAGTTTACTGTTTCAGTGTGGTACCACATTGCTACGGGATCCAAACCAGAAACAGCCCAGAATCCGGCCATCAAGTTTGAGAAATATTGCGAAAGTATGAGCCTGATGAGGGCAAATCCTAGACCTAACCCAGGCCTAACATGAGTTATCCTCTAAAATATATATCAAGACCAGGTTTAATTGAATGTTTCAGTGTGTTACCACATGACTACGTGATCCAAACCAGAAAAAACCCAGGATCCGTTCAACAAGTATGTGAAGAATGCGAAAATATGAACCTGATGAGGGCAAGTCCCAGGCCTAACCTAGACATAACATGCGTTATCCTCTAAAATATTGATCAAAATCAGGTTTAATGGACTGTTTCAGTGGGGTACCCCATTACTACGTGATCCAAACCAGAAAAAACCCAGGATCTGTTCAACAAGTATGTGAAAATCGCGAAACTATGAGCCTGATGTGGGCAAATCCTAGACCTATCCCAGACCTAACATGTGTGATCCTCTAAAATATTTATCCAGACCAGGTTTAATTGATTGTTTCAGTGTGTTACCACATGACTACGTGATCCAAACCAGAAAAAACCCAGGATCCGTTCAACAAGTATGTGAAGAATGCGAAAATATGAACCTGATGAGGGCAAGTCCCAGGCCTAACCTAGACATAACATGCGTTATCCTCTAAAATATTGATCAAAACCAGGTTAAATGGACAGTTTCAGTGTGGTACCACATTTCCTACGTGATCCAAACCAGAAAAACCCAGGATCTGTTCAACAAGTATGGGAAAAATGCGAAAGTACGAGCCTGATGAGAGCAAATCCCTGACCTAACCAAAACCTAACATGCGTGATTCTCTTAAATATGGATCGAAACCAGGTTTAATGGACTGTTCCAATGTGGTACCACATTACTACGTGATCCAGACCAGAAAAAGCCCAGGATGTGGCCATGAAGTATGAGAAATATGCGAAATTATGAGCCTGATTAGAGCAAATCCTAGACCTAACCCAGACCTAACATGCGCTATCCTCTAAAATATTTATCCAGACCAGGTTTAATTGATTGTTTCAGTGTGGTACCACATTACTACGTGATCCAAACCAGAAAAAACCCAGGATCCGTTCAACAGGTATGTGAAGAATGCGAAAGTATGAGTCTGATGAAGGAAAATCCCAGGCCTAACCTAGACCTACCACGCGTTATCCTCAAAAATATTGATCGAAACAAGGTTTAATCGACTGTTACAGTGTGGTACCACATTACTACGTGATCCAAACCAGAAGAAACCCAGGATCTGTTCAACAAGTATGTGAAAAATGCGAAAATATGACCCTGATGAGGGCAAAACCCAGACCTATCCCAGACCTAACTTGCGTTATCCTCTAAAATATTCATCGAAACCAGGTTTATTGGACTTTTTCGGTGTGGTACCACATTACTACGTGATTCAAACCAGAAAAAACCCAGGATCCGTTCAACAAGTATGTGAAGAATGCGATAGTATGTGTCTGTTGAGGGAAAATCCCAGACCTAACCAAGACCTAACATGCGTTATTCTCTTATATATTGATCGAAACCAGGTTTAATGAACTGTTTCTGTGTGGTACCACATTACTACGTGATCCAAACTAGAAAAAACCCAGGATCTGTTCAACAAGTATGTGAGAAACGCGAAACTATGAGCCTGATGAGGGCAAACGCCAGACCTATCCCAGACCTAACATGTGTTATCCTCTAAAATATTGATCGGAACCAGGTTAAATGGACTGTTTCAGTGTGGTACCACATTACAACGTGATCCAAACCAGAAAAAACCCAGGATCCGTTCCACAAGTATGTGAGGAATGCGAAAGTATGAGTCTGATGAGGGAAAATCCCAGGCCTAACATAGACCTAACATGCGTTATCCTCTAATATATTTATCAAGACCAGGTATAATTGAATGTTTCAGTGTGGTACCACATTACTACGGGATCCAAACCAGAAAGATACCCAGGATCTGTACAACGAGTATGTGAAGAATGCGAGAGTACGAGCCTCATGAGAGCTGATCCCTGACCTAACCAAGACCTAACATGCGTTATTCTCTAAAATATGGATCGAAGCCAGGTTTAATGGACTGTTCCAGTGTGGTACCACATTACTACGTGATCCAGACCAGAAAAAGCCCGGAATCTGGCCACCAACTATGAGAAATATGTGAAAGTACGAGCCTGATGAGAGCAAATACCAGACCTAACCAAGACCTAACAAGCGTTATTCTCTAAAATATTAATCGAAACCTGCATTAATGGACTGTTTCTGTGTGGTACCACATTACTACGTGATCCAAACCAGAAAAAACCCAGGATCCGTGCAACAAGTATGTGAAGAATGCGAAAGTATGAGCCTGACGTGGGCAAATCCCAGACCTATCCCAGACATAACATGCGTTATCCTCTAAAATATTGATCGAAACCAGGTTTAATGAACTGTCTCAGTGCGGTACCACATTACAACGTGATCCAAACCAGAAAAAGCCAGGGATCTGTTCAACAAGTATGTGAAAAATGCGAAAATATGACCCTGATGAGGGCAAATCCCTGACCTTCCCCAGACCAAGCTTGCGTTATCCTCTAAAATATTGATCGAATCGAGGTTTAGTTTACTGTTTCAGTGTGGTACCACATTACTACGTGATCCAAACCGGAAGAAACCCAGGATCCGTTTAACAAGTATGTGAACAATGCGAAAGTATGTGTCTGATAAGGAGAATCTCACGCCTAACCTAGACCTAACATGCGTTACCCTCAAAAATATTGATCGAAACCAGGTTTAATCGACTGTTTCAATGTGGTAGCACATTACTACCTGATCCAAATCAGAGAAAGCCCAGAATCTGGCCATCAACTATGAGAAATATGCGAAAGTACGAGCCTGATGAGAGCAAATCCCAGACCTAACCAAGACCTAACATGCGTTATTCTCTAAAATATTGATCGAAACCAGGTTTAATGGACTGTTCAAGTGTTGCACCACATTACTACGTGAACCAAACCAGAAAAAACCCAGAATCTGTTCAACAAGTATGTGAAAAACGCGAAACTATGAGCCTGATGAGGGCAAATCCCAGAACTATCTCAGACCTAACATGCGTTATCCTCTTAAATATTGATCGAAACCAGGTTTAATTGACAGTTTCATTGTGGTATCACATTACTATGGGATCCAAACCAGAAAAAGCCCAGAATCTGGCCATCAAGTATGAGAAATATGCGAAAGTACGAGCCTGATGAGAGCAATTCCCAGACCTGACCTAGACCTATCATGAGTTATTCTCTACAATATTGATCGAAACCAGGTTTAATGGACTGTTTCAGTGTGGTACCACATTACTACGTGATCCAAACCAGAAAAAAACCCAGGATCTGTACAACAAGTATGTGAAGAATGCGAAAGTATGAGCCTGACGTGGGCAAATCCCAGACCTATCCCAGACATAACATGCGTTATCCTCTAAAATATTGATCGAAACCAGGTTTAATGAACTGTCTCAGTGCGGTACCACATTACAACGTGATCCAAACCAGAAAAAGCCAGGGATCTGTTCAACAAGTGTGTGAAAAATGCGAAAATATGACCCTGATGAGGGCAAATCCCTGACCTTCCCCAGACCAAGCTTGCGTTATCCTCTAAAATATTGATCGAATCGAGGTTTAGCTTACTGTTTCAGTGTGGTACCACATTACTACGTGATCCAAACCGGAAGAAACCCAGGATCCGTTTAACAAGTATGTGAACAATGCGAAAGTATGTGTCTGATAAGGAGAATCTCACGCCTAACCTAGACCTAACATGCGTTACCCTCAAAAATATTGATCGAAACCAGGTTTAATGGACTGTTTCAGTGTGGTACCACATTACTACGTGATCCAAACAAGAAAAAGCCAGGGATCTGTTAAACAAGTATGTGAAGAACGCGAAAATATGAGCCTGATGCGGGCAAATCCCAGGCCTAACCTAGACATAACATGCGTTATCCTCTAATATATTGATCGAGACCAGGTTTAATGGACTGTTTCAGTGTGGTACCACATTACTACGAGATTCAAACCAGAAAAGACACAGGATCCGTTCAAGAAGTGTGTGAAGAATGCGATAGTATGTCTCCGATGTGGGAAAATCCCAGGACTAACCTAGACCTAACATGCGTTACCCTCAAAGATATTGATCGAAACCAGGTTTGATCGTCTGTTTCAGTGTGGAACCAGATTACTACGTGATCCAAACCAGAAAAAAACGCAGGATCTGTACAACAAGTATGTGAAGAACGCGAAAATATGACCCTGATGAGGGCAAATCCCAGGCCTAACATAGACATAACATGCGTTATTCTCTAAAATATTAATCGAAACCAGGTTTAATGGACTGTTTCAGTGTGGTACCACATTACTACCTGATCAAAACCAGAAAAATACCCAGGATCTGTTCAAAAAGTATGTGTAGAACGCGAAAATATGACTCTGATGAGGGCAAATCCCAGGACTAACCTAGACATAACATGCGTTATTCTCTAAAATATTGATCGAAACCAGGTTAAATTGAATGTTTCAGTGTGGAACCACATTACTACGAGATTCAAACCAGAAAAGACACAGGATCCGTTCAACAAGTATGTGGAGAATGCGAATGTATGTGTCTGATGAGGGAAAATCCCAGACCTAACCTAGACCTAACATGAATTATTCTCTAAAATATTGATCGAAACCAGGTTTAATCGACTGTTTCAGTGTGGTACCACATTACTACCTGATCCAAACCAGAAAAACACCCAGGATCTGTTTAACAAGTATGTGAAGAACGCGAAAATATGACCCTGATGAGGGCAAATCCCCGGCCTAAACTAGACATAACATGCGTTATCCTCTAAAATATTGATCGAAACCAGGTTTAATGGACTGTTTCAGTGTGGTACCACATTACTACTTGATCCAAACCAGAAAATGCCAGGGATCTGTTCAACAAGTATGTGAAAAATGCGAAAATATGACACTGATGAGGGCAAGTCCCGGACCTATCCCAGACCTAACTTGCGTTATCCTCTAGAATATTGATCGAAACCAGAATTAATTGAAAGTTTTAGTGTGATACCACATTACTACGTGATCCAAACCAGAAAAAAACCCAGGATCTGTACAACTAGTATGTAAAGAAAGCGAAAGTATGAGCCTGACGATGGCAAATCCCAGACCTATCCGAGACATAACTTGCGTTATCATCTAAAATATTGACCGAAACCTGTTTTAATCGACTGTTTCAGTGTGGTACCACATTACTACGTGATCCAAACCAGAAAAAGCCCAGAATCTGGCATCAACTATGAGAAATATGCGAAAGTACGAGCCTGATGTGAGCAAATCCCAGACCTATCCAAAACCTAACATGCGTTATTCTCTAAAATATTGATCGAAACCAGGTTTAATGGAATGTTTTAGTGTGATACCACATTACTACGTGATCCAAACCAGAAAAAAAGCCTGGATCTGTTCAACAAGTATGTGAAAAACGCGAAACTAGGAGCCTGATGAGAGCAAATCCCAGACCTATCTCAGACCTAACATGCGTTATCCTCTTAAATATTGAAAGAAACCAGGTTTAATGGACTGTTTCAGTGTGGTACCACATTACTACCTGATCCAAACCAGAAAAAGCCAGGGATCTGTACAACAAGTATGTGAAAAATGCGAAAATATGACCCTGATGTGGGCAAATCCCGGACCTATCCCAGACCTAACATGCGTTATCCTCTTAAATATTGATCGAAACCAGGTTTAATGAACTGTTGCAGTGTGGTACCACATTACAACCTAACCTAGACATAACATGCGTTATCCTCTAAAATATTGATCGAAACCAGGTTTAATGAACTGTTTCAGTGTGGTACCACATTACTACCTGATCAAGACCAGAAAAATACCCAGGATCTGTTTAACAAGTATTTGAAGAACGCGAAAGTATGTGTCTGATAAGGAAAATCTCAGGCCTAACCCAGACCTAACATGAGTTATCCTCTAAAATATATATCAAGACCAGGTTTAATTGAATGTTTCAGTGTGTTACCACATGACTACGTGATCCAAACCAGAAAAAACCCAGGATCCGTTCAACAAGTATGTGAAGAATGCGAAAATATGAACCTGATGAGGGCAAATCCTAGACCTATCCCAGACCTAACATGTGTGATCCTCTAAAGTATTGATCGAAACCAGGTTAAATGGACAGTTTCAGTGTGGTACCACATTTCCTACGTGATCCAAACCAGAAAAACCCAGGATCTGTTCAACAAGTATGGGAAAAATGCGAAAGTACGAGCCTGATGAGAGCAAATCCCTGACCTAACCAAGACCTAACATGCGTGATTCTCTTAAATATGGATCGAAACCAGGTTTAATGGACTGTTCCAATGTGGTACCACATTACTACGTGATCCAGACCAGAAAAAGCCCAGGATGTGGCCATGAAGTATGAGAAATATGCGAAATTATGAGCCTGATTAGAGCAAATCCTAGACCTAACCCAGACCTAACATGCGCTATCCTCTAAAATATTTATCCAGACCAGGTTTAATTGATTGTTTCAGTGTGGTACCACATTACTACGTGATCCAAACCAGAAGAAACCCAGGATCCGTTCAACAAGTATGTGAAGAATGCGAAAGTATGTGTCTGATAAGGAAAATCTCAGGCCTAACCTAGACCTAACATGCGTTACCCTCAAAAATATTGATCGAAACCAGGTTTAACTGACTGTTTCAGAGTGGTACCACATTACTACGGGATCCAAACCAGAAAAAGCCCAGAATCTGGCCATCAAGTATGAGAAATATGCGAAAGTACGAGCCTGATGAGAGCAAATCCCAGACCTAACCTAGACCTAACATGAGTTATTCTCTAAAATATTGATCGAAACCAGTTTTAATGGACTGCTTCAGTGTGGTACCACATTACTACGTGTTTCAAACCAGAAAAAACCCAGGATCCGTTCAACAAGTATGTGAGAAACGCGAAAGTATGAGCCTGACGTGGGCAAATCCCAGAACTATTCCAGACATAACATGCGTTATCCTCTAAAATATTGAGTGAAACCAGGTTTAATGAACTGTTTCAGTGTGGTACCACATTACAACGTGATCCAAACCAGAAAAAGCCAGGGATCTGTTCAATAAGTATGTGAAAAATGCGAAAATATGACCCTGATGAGGGCAAATCCCTGACCTACCCCAGACCTAGCTTGCGTTATCCTCTAAAATATTGATCGAATCGAGGTTTAGGTTACTGTTTCAGTGTGGTACCACATTACTAGGTGATGCAATCCAGAAAAAGCCCAGGATCAAGCCATGAAGTATGAGAAATATGCGAAAGTACGAGCCTGATGAGAGCAAATCCCAGACCTAACCTAGACCTAACATGAGTTATTCTCTAAAATATTGATCGAAACCAGGTTTAATGGACTGTTCAAGTGTTGCACCACATTACTACGTGAACCAAACCAGAAAAAACCCAGAATCTGTTCAACAAGTATGTGAAAAACGCGAAACTATGAGCCTGATGAGGGCAAATCCCAGAACTATCTCAGACCTAACATGCGTTATCCTCTTAAATATTGATCGAAACCAGGTTTAATTGACAGTTTCATTGTGGTATCACATTACTACGGGATCCAAACCAGAAAAAGCCCAGAATCTGGCCATCAAGTATGAGAAATATGCGAAAGTACGAGCCTGATGAGAGCAATTCCCAGACCTGACCTAGACCTATCATGAGTTATTCTCTACAATATTGATCGAAACCAGGTTTAATGGACTGTTTCAGTGTGGTACCACATTACTACGTGATCCAAACCAGAAAAAAACCCAGGATCTGTACAACAAGTATGTGAAGAATGCGAAAGTATGAGCCTGACGTGGGCAAATCCCAGACCTATCCCAGACATAACATGCGTTATCCTCTAAAATATTGATCGAAACCAGGTTTAATGAACTGTCTCAGTGCGGTACCACATTACAACGTGATCCAAACCAGAAAAAGCCAGGGATCTGTTCAACAAGTGTGTGAAAAATGCGAAAATATGACCCTGATGAGGGCAAATCCCTGACCTTCCCCAGACCAAGCTTGCGTTATCCTCTAAAATATTGATCGAATCGAGGTTTAGCTTACTGTTTCAGTGTGGTACCACATTACTACGTGATCCAAACCGGAAGAAACCCAGGATCCGTTTAACAAGTATGTGAACAATGCGAAAGTATGTGTCTGATAAGGAGAATCTCACGCCTAACCTAGACCTAACATGCGTTACCCTCAAAAATATTGATCGAAACCAGGTTTAATGGACTGTTTCAGTGTGGTACCACATTACTACGTGATCCAAACAAGAAAAAGCCAGGGATCTGTTAAACAAGTATGTGAAGAACGCGAAAATATGAGCCTGATGCGGGCAAATCCCAGGCCTAACCTAGACATAACATGCGTTATCCTCTAATATATTGATCGAGACCAGGTTTAATGGACTGTTTCAGTGTGGTACCACATTACTACGAGATTCAAACCAGAAAAGACACAGGATCCGTTCAAGAAGTGTGTGAAGAATGCGATAGTATGTCTCCGATGTGGGAAAATCCCAGGACTAACCTAGACCTAACATGCGTTACCCTCAAAGATATTGATCGAAACCAGGTTTGATCGTCTGTTTCAGTGTGGAACCAGATTACTACGTGATCCAAACCAGAAAAAAACGCAGGATCTGTACAACAAGTATGTGAAGAACGCGAAAATATGACCCTGATGAGGGCAAATCCCAGGCCTAACATAGACATAACATGCGTTATTCTCTAAAATATTAATCGAAACCAGGTTTAATGGACTGTTTCAGTGTGGTACCACATTACTACCTGATCAAAACCAGAAAAATACCCAGGATCTGTTCAACAAGTATGTGTAGAACGCGAAAATATGACTCTGATGAGGGCAAATCCCAGGACTAACCTAGACATAACATGCGTTATTCTCTAAAATATTGATCGAAACCAGGTTAAATTGAATGTTTCAGTGTGGAACCGCATTACTACGTGATCCAAACCAGAAAAAACCCAGGATCCGTTCAACAAGTATGTGGAGAATGCGAATGTATGTGTCTGATGAGGGAAAATCCCAGACCTAACCTAGACCTAACATGAATTATTCTCTAAAATATTGATCGAAACCAGGTTTAATCGACTGTTTCAGTGTGGTACCACATTACTACCTGATCCAAACCAGAAAAACACCCAGGATCTGTTTAACAAGTATGTGAAGAACGCGAAAATATGACCCTGATGAGGGCAAATCCCCGGCCTAAACTAGACATAACATGCGTTATCCTCTAAAATATTGATCGAAACCAGGTTTAATGGACTGTTTCAGTGTGGTACCACATTACTACTTGATCCAAACCAGAAAATGCCAGGGATCTGTTCAACAAGTATGTGAAAAATGCGAAAATATGACACTGATGAGGGCAAATCCCGGACCTATCCCAGACCTAACTTGCGTTATCCTCTAGAATATTGATCGAAACCAGAATTAATTGAAAGTTTTAGTGTGATACCACATTACTACGTGATCCAAACCAGAAAAAAACCCAGGATCTGTACAACTAGTATGTAAAGAAAGCGAAAGTATGAGCCTGACGATGGCAAATCCCAGACCTATCCGAGACATAACTTGCGTTATCATCTAAAATATTGACCGAAACCTGTTTTAATCGACTGTTTCAGTGTGGTACCACATTACTACGTGATCCAAACCAGAAAAAGCCCAGAATCTGGCATCAACTATGAGAAATATGCGAAAGTACGAGCCTGATGTGAGCAAATCCCAGACCTATCCAAAACCTAACATGCGTTATTCTCTAAAATATTGATCGAAACCAGGTTTAATGGAATGTTTTAGTGTGATACCACATTACTACGTGATCCAAACCAGAAAAAAAGCCTGGATCTGTTCAACAAGTATGTGAAAAACGCGAAACTAGGAGCCTGATGAGAGCAAATCCCAGACCTATCTCAGACCTAACATGCGTTATCCTCTTAAATATTGAAAGAAACCAGGTTTAATGGACTGTTTCAGTGTGGTACCACATTACTACCTGATCCAAACCAGAAAAAGCCAGGGATCTGTACAACAAGTATGTGAAAAATGCGAAAATATGACCCTGATGTGGGCAAATCCCGGACCTATCCCAGACCTAACATGCGTTATCCTCTTAAATATTGATCGAAACCAGGTTTAATGAACTGTTGCAGTGTGGTACCACATTACAACCTAACCTAGACATAACATGCGTTATCCTCTAAAATATTGATCGAAACCAGGTTTAATGAACTGTTTCAGTGTGGTACCACATTACTACCTGATCAAGACCAGAAAAATACCCAGGATCTGTTTAACAAGTATTTGAAGAACGCGAAAGTATGTGTCTGATAAGGAAAATCTCAGGCCTAACCTAGACCTAACATGCGTTACTCTCAAGAATATTGATCGAAACCAGGTTTAACTGACTGTTTCAGAGTGGTACGACATTACTACGGGATACAAACCAGAAAAAGCCCAGAATCTGGCCATCAAGTATGAGAAATATGCGAAAGTACGAGCCTGATGAGAGCAAATCCCAGACCTAACCTAGACCTAACATGAGTTATTCTCTAAAATATTGATCGAAACCAGTTTTAATGGACTGTTTCAGTGTGGTACCACATTACTACGTGTTTCAAACCAGAAAAAACCCAGGATCCGTTCAACAAGTATGTGAAGAATGCGATAGTATGTGTCTGTTGTGGGAAAATCCCAGACCTGACCTAGATCTAACATGAATTATTCTCTAAAATATTGATCGAAACCAGGTTTAGTCGTGTGTTTCAGTGTGGTACCACATTACTACGTGATTCAAACCAGAAAAAAACGCAGGATCTGTACAACAAGTATGTGAAGAATGCGAAAGTATGAGCCTGACGTGGGCAAATCCCAGACCTATTCCAGACATAACATGCGTTATCCTCTAAAATATTGATCGAATCGAGGTTTTGGTTACTGTTTCAGTGTGGTACCACATTACAACGTGATCCAAACCAGAAAAAGCCAGGGATCTGTTCAATAAGTATGTGAAAAATGCGAAAATATGACCCTGATGAGGGCAAATCCCAGACCTACCCCAGACCTAGCTTGCGTTATCCTCTAAAATATTGATCGAATCGAGATTTAGTTTACTGTTTCAGTGTGGTACCACATTACTACGGGATCCAAACCAGAAACAGCCCAGAATCCGGCCATCAAGTTTGAGAAATATTGCGAAAGTATGAGCCTGATGACGGCAAATCCTAGACCTAACCCAGACCTAACATGAGTTATCCTCTAAAATATATATCAAGACCAGGTTTAATTGAATGTTTCAGTGTGTTACCACATGACTACGTGATCCAAACCAGAAAAAACCCAGCATCCGTTCAACAAGTATGTGAAGAATGCGAAAATATGAACCTGATGAGGGCAAATCCTAGACCTATCCCAGACCTAACATGTGTGATCCTCTAAAGTATTCATCGAAACCAGGTTAAATGGACAGTTTCAGTGTGGTACCACATTTCCTACGTGATCCAAACCAGAAAAACCCAGGATCTGTTCAACAAGTATGGGAAAAATGCGAAAGTACGAGCCTGATGAGAGCAAATCCCTGACCTAACCAAGACCTAACATGCGTGATTCTCTTAAATATGGATCGAAACCAGGTTTAATGGACTGTTCCAATGTGGTACCACATTACTACGTGATCCAGACCAGAAAAAGCCCAGGATGTGGCCATGAAGTATGAGAAATATGCGAAATTATGAGCCTGATTAGAGCAAATCCTAGACCTAACCCAGACCTAACATGCGCTATCCTCTAAAATATTTATCCAGACCAGGTTTAATTGATTGTTTCAGTGTGGTACCACATTACTACGTGATCCAAACCAGAAGAAACCCAGGATCCGTTCAACAAGTATGTGAAGAATGCGAAAGTATGTGTCTGATAAGGAAAATCTCAGGCCTAACCTAGACCTAACATGCGTTACCCTCAAAAATATTGATCGAAACCAGGTTTAACTGACTGTTTCAGAGTGGTACCACATTACTACGGGATCCAAACCAGAAAAAGCCCAGAATCTGGCCATCAAGTATGAGAAATATGCGAAATTATGAGCCTGATTAGGGCAAATCCCAGGCCTAACCAAGACATAACATGCGTTATCCTCTAAAATATTGATCGAAACCAGGTTTAATAGACTGTTTCAGTGTGGTACCACACTACAACGTGATCCAAACCAGAAAAAGCCATGGATCTGTTCAACAAGTATGTGAAAAATGCGAAAACATGACCCTGATGAGGGCAAATCCCAGACCTACCCCAGACCTAGCTTGCGTTATCCTCTAAAATATTGATCGAATCGAGGTTTAGTTTACTGTTTCAGTGTGGTACCACATTGCTACGGGATCCAAACCAGAAACAGCCCAGAATCCGGCCATCAAGTTTGAGAAATATTGCGAAAGTATGAGCCTGATGAGGGCAAATCCTAGACCTAACCCAGACCTAACATGAGTTATCCTCTAAAATATATATCAAGACCAGGTTTAATTGAATGTTTCAGTGTGTCACCACATGACTACGTGATCCAAACCAGAAAAAACCCAGGATCCGTTCAACAAGTATGTGAAGAATGCGAAAATATGAACCTGATGAGGGCAAGTCCCAGGCCTAACCTAGACATAACATGCGTTATCCTCTAAAATATTGATCAAAATCAGGTTTAATGGACTGTTTCAGTGGGGTACCCCATTACTACGTGATCCAAACCAGAAAAAACCCAGGATCTGTTCAACAAGTATGTGAAAATCGCGAAACTATGAGCCTGATGTGGGCAAATCCTAGACCTATCCCAGACCTAACATGTGTGATCCTCTAAAATATTTATCCAGACCAGGTTTAATTGATTGTTTCAGTGTGTTACCACATGACTACGTGATCCAAACCAGAAAAAACCCAGGATCCGTTCAACAAGTATGTGAAGAATGCGAAAATATGAACCTGATGAGGGCAAGTCCCAGGCCTAACCTAGACATAACATGCGTTATCCTCTAAAATATTGATCAAAACCAGGTTAAATGGACAGTTTCAGTGTGGTACCACATTTCCTACGTGATCCAAACCAGAAAAACCCAGGATCTGTTCAACAAGTATGGGAAAAATGCGAAAGTACGAGCCTGATGAGAGCAAATCCCTGACCTAACCAAAACCTAACATGCGTGATTCTCTTAAATATGGATCGAAACCAGGTTTAATGGACTGTTCCAATGTGGTACCACATTACTACGTGATCCAGACCAGAAAAAGCCCAGGATGTGGCCATGAAGTATGAGAAATATGCGAAATTATGAGCCTGATTAGAGCAAATCCTAGACCTAACCCAGACCTAACATGCGCTATCCTCTAAAATATTTATCCAGACCAGGTTTAATTGATTGTTTCAGTGTGGTACCACATTACTACGTGATCCAAACCAGAAAAAACCCAGGATCCGTTCAACAGGTATGTGAAGAATGCGAAAGTATGAGTCTGATGAAGGAAAATCCCAGGCCTAACCTAGACCTACCACGCGTTATCCTCAAAAATATTGATCGAAACAAGGTTTAATCGACTGTTACAGTGTGGTACCACATTACTACGTGATCCAAACCAGAAGAAACACAGGATCTGTTCAACAAGTATGTGAAAAATGCGAAACTATGAGCCTGATGAGGGCAAACGCCAGACCTATCTCAGACCTAACATGCGTTATCCTCTTAAATATTGAAAGAAACCAGGTTTAATGGACTGTTTCAGTGTGGTACCACATTACTACGTGATTCAAACCAGAAAAAACCCAGGATCCGTTCAACAAGTATGTGAAGAATGCGATAGTATGTGTCTGTTGAGGGAAAATCCCAGACCTAACCAAGACCTAACATGCGTTATTCTCTTATATATTGATCGAAACCAGGTTTAATGAACTGTTTCTGTGTGGTACCACATTACTACGTGATCCAAACTAGAAAAAACCCAGGATCTGTTCAACAAGTATGTGAGAAACGCGAAACTATGAGCCTGATGAGGGCAAACGCCAGACCTATCCCAGACCTAACATGTGTTATCCTCTAAAATATTGATCGGAACCAGGTTAAATGGACTGTTTCAGTGTGGTACCACATTACAACGTGATCCAAACCAGAAAAAACCCAGGATCCGTTCCACAAGTATGTGAGGAATGCGAAAGTATGAGTCTGATGAGGGAAAATCCCAGGCCTAACATAGACCTAACATGCGTTATCCTCTAATATATTTATCAAGACCAGGTATAATTGAATGTTTCAGTGTGGTACCACATTACTACTTGATCCAAACCAGAAAGATACCCAGGATCTGTACAACGAGTATGTGAAGAATGCGAGAGTACGAGCCTCATGAGAGCTGATCCCTGACCTAACCAAGACCTAACATGCGTTATTCTCTAAAATATGGATCGAAGCCAGGTTTAATGGACTGTTCCAGTGTGGTACCACATTACTACGTGATCCAGACCAGAAAAAGCCCGGAATCTGGCCACCAACTATGAGAAATATGTGAAAGTACGAGCCTGATGAGAGCAAATACCAGACCTAACCAAGACCTAACAAGCGTTATTCTCTAAAATATTAATCGAAACCTGCATTAATGGACTGTTTCTGTGTGGTACCACATTACTACGAGATTCAAACCAGAAAAGACACAGGATCCGTTCAAGAAGTGTGTGAAGAATGCGATAGTATGTCTCCGATGTGGGAAAATCCCAGGACTAACCTAGACCTAACATGCGTTACCCTCAAAGATATTGATCGAAACCAGGTTTGATCGTCTGTTTCTGTGTGGAACCAGATTACTACGTGATCCAAACCAGAAAAAAACGCAGGATCTGTACAACAAGTATGTGAAGAACGCGAAAATATGACCCTGATGAGGGCAAATCCCAGGCCTAACATAGACATAACATGCGTTATTCTCTAAAATATTGATCGAAACCAGGTTTAATGGACTGTTTCAGTGTGGTACCACATTACTACCTGATCAAAACCAGAAAAATACCCAGGATCTGTTCAACAAGTATGTGTAGAACGCGAAAATATGACTCTGATGAGGGCAAATCCCAGGACTAACCTAGACATAACATGCGTTATTCTCTAAAATATTGATCGAAACCAGGTTAAATTGAATGTTTCAGTGTGGAACCGCATTACTACGTGATCCAAACCAGAAAAAACCCAGGATCCGTTCAACAAGTATGTGGAGAATGCGAATGTATGTGTCTGATGAGGGAAAATCCCAGACCTAACCTAGACCTAACATGAATTATTCTCTAAAATATTGATCGAAACCAGGTTTAATCGACTGTTTCAGTGTGGTACCACATTACCACCTGATCCAAACCAGAAAAATACCCAGGATCTGTTTAACAAGTATGTGAAGAACGCGAAAATATGACCCTGATGAGGGCAAATCCCCGGCCTAAACTAGACATAACATGCGTTATCCTCTAAAATATTGATCGAAACCAGGTTTAATGGACTGTTTCAGTGTGGTACCACATTACTACTTGATCCAAACCAGAAAATGCCAGGGATCTGTTCAACAAGTATGTGAAAAATGCGAAAATATGACACTGATGAGGGCAAATCCCGGACCTATCCCAGACCTAACTTGCGTTATCCTCTAGAATATTGATCGAAACCAGAATTAATTGAAAGTTTTAGTGTGATACCACATTACTACGTGATCCAAACCAGAAAAAAACCCAGGATCTGTACAACTAGTATGTAAAGAAAGCGAAAGTGTGAGCCTGATGTGAGCAAATCCCAGACCTATCCAAAACCTAACATGCGTTATTCTCTAAAATATTGATCGAAACCAGGTTTAATGGACTGTTTTAGTGTGATACCACATTACTACGTGATCCAAACCAGAAAAAAAGCCTGGATCTGTTCAACAAGTATGTGAAAAACGCGAAACTAGGAGCCTGATGAGAGCAAATCCCAGACCTATCTCAGACCTAACATGCGTTATCCTCTTAAATATTGAAAGAAACCAGGTTTAATGGACTGTTTCAGTGTGGTACCACATTACTACGTGATCCAAACCAGAAAAAGCCAGGGATCTGTACAACAAGTATGTGAAAAATGCGAAAATATGACCCTGATGTGGGCAAATCCCGGACCTATCCCAGACCTAACATGCGTTATCCTCTTAAATATTGATCGAAACCAGGTTTAATGAACTGTTGCAGTGTGGTACCACATTACAACCTAACCTAGACATAACATGCGTTATCCTCTAAAATATTGATCGAAACCAGGTTTAATGAACTGTTTCAGTGTGGTACCACATTACTACCTGATCAAGACCAGAAAAATACCCAGGATCTGTTTAACAAGTATTTGAAGAACGCGAAAGTATGTGTCTGATAAGGAAAATCTCAGGCCTAACCTAGACCTAACATGCGTTACTCTCAAGAATATTGATCGAAACCAGGTTTAACTGACTGTTTCAGAGTGGTACGACATTACTACGGGATACAAACCAGAAAAAGCCCAGAATCTGGCCATCAAGTATGAGAAATATGCGAAAGTACGAGCCTGATGAGAGCAAATCCCAGACCTAACCTAGACCTAACATGAGTTATTCTCTAAAATATTGATCGAAACCAGTTTTAATGGACTGTTTCAGTGTGGTACCACATTACTACGTGTTTCAAACCAGAAAAAACCCAGGATCCGTTCAACAAGTATGTGAAGAATGCGATAGTATGTGTCTGTTGTGGGAAAATCCCAGACCTGACCTAGATCTAACATGAATTATTCTCTAAAATATTGATCGAAACCAGGTTTAGTCGTGTGTTTCAGTGTGGTACCACATTACTACGTGATTCAAACCAGAAAAAAACGCAGGATCTGTACAACAAGTATGTGAAGAATGCGAAAGTATGAGCCTGACGTGGGCAAATCCCAGACCTATTCCAGACATAACATGCGTTATCCTCTAAAATATTGAGTGAAACCAGGTTTAATGAACTGTTTCAGTGTGGTACCACATTACAACGTGATCCAAACCAGAAAAAGCCAGGGATCTGTTCAATAAGTATGTGAAAAATGCGAGAATATGACCCTGATGAGGGCAAATCCCTGACCTACCCCAGACCTAGCTTGCGTTACCCTCTAAAATATTGATCGAATCGAGGTTTTGGTTACTGTTTCAGTGTGGTACCACATTACAACGTGATCCAAACCAGAAAAAGCCAGGGATCTGTTCAATAAGTATGTGAAAAATGCGAAAATATGACCCTGATGAGGGCAAATCCCAGACCTACCCCAGACCTAGCTTGCGTTATCCTCTAAAATATTGATCGAATCGAGGTTTTGGTTACTGTTTCAGTGTGGTACCACATTACAACGTGATCCAAACCAGAAAAAGCCAGGGATCTGTTCAATAAGTATGTGAAAAATGCGAAAATATGACCCTGATGAGGGCAAATCCCAGACCTACCCCAGACCTAGCTTGCGTTATCCTCTAAAATATATATCAAGACCAGGTTTAATTGAATGTTTCAGTGTGTTACCACATGACTACGTGATCCAAACCAGAAAAAACCCAGGATCCGTTCAACAAGTATGTGAAGAATGCGAAAATATGAACCTGATGAGGGCAAGTCCCAGGCCTAACCTAGACATAACATGCGTTATCCTCTAAAATATTGATCAAAACCAGGTTTAATGGACTGTTTCAGTGTGGTACCACATTTCCTACGTGATCCAAACCAGAAAAACCCAGGATCTGTTCAACAAGTATGGGAAAAATGCGAAACTATGAGCCTGATGAGGGCAAATCCTAGACCTATCCCAGACCTAACATGTGTGATCCTCTAAAGTATTGATCGAAACCAGGTTAAATGGACAGTTTCAGTGTGGTACCACATTTCCTACGTGATCCAAACCAGAAAAACCCAGGATCTGTTCAACAAGTATGGGAAAAATGCGAAAGTACGAGCCTGATGAGAGCAAATCCCTGACCTAACCAAGACCTAACATGCGTGATTCTCTTAAATATGGATCGAAACCAGGTTTAATGGACTGTTCCAATGTGGTACCACATTACTACGTGATCCAGACCAGAAAAAGCCCAGGATCCGTTCAACAAGTATGTGAGGAATGCGAAAGTATGAGTCTGATGAGGGAAAATCCCAGGCCTAACATAGACCTAACATGGCGTTATCCTCTAATATATTTATCAAGACCAGGTTTAATTGAATGTTTCAGTGTGGTACCACATTACTACTTGATCCAAACCAGAAAGAAACCCAGGATCTGTACAACGAGTATGTGAAGAATGCGAGAGTACGAGCCTGATGAGAGCAAATCCCTGACCTAACCAAGACCTAACATGCGTTATTCTCTAAAATATGGATCGAAGCCAGGTTTAATGGACTGTTCCAGTGTGGTACCACATTACTACGTGATCCAAACTAGAAAAAACCCAGGATCAGGCCACCAACTATGAGAAATATGTGAAAGTACGAGCCTGATGAGAGCAAATACCAGACCTAACCAAGACCTAACAAGAGTTATTCTCTAAAATATTAATCGAAACCAGCATTAATGGACTGTTACTGTGTGGTACCACATTACTACGTGATCCAAACCAGAAAAAACCCAGGATCCGTGCAACAAGTATGTGAAGAATGCGAAGGTATGAGTCTGATGAAGGAAAATCTCAGGCCTAACCTAGACCTACCATGCGTTATCCTCAAAAATATTGATCGAAACCAGGTTTAATCGACTGTTTCAATGTGGTAGCACATTACTACCTGATCCAAACCTGAGAAAGCCCAGAATCTGGCCATCAACTATGAGAAATATGCGAAAGTACGAGCCTGATGAGAGCAAATCCCAGACCTAACCAAGACCTAACATGCGTTATTCTCTAAAATATTGATCGAAACCAGGTTTAATGGACTGTTCAAGTGTTGCACCACATTACTACGTGAACCAAACCAGAAAAAACCCAGAATCTGTTCAACAAGTATGTGAAAAACGCGAAACTATGAGCCTGATGAGGGCAAATCCCAGAACTATCTCAGACCTAACATGCGTTATCCTCTTAAATATTGATCGAAACCAGGTTTAATGGACTGTTTCAGTGTGGTACCACATTACTACGTGATGCAAACCAGAAAAAACCCTGGATCCGTTCAACAAGTTTGTGGAGAATGCGAATGTATGTGTCTGATGAGGGAAAATCCCAGGCCCAACCAAGACGTAACATGCGTTATCCTCAGAAATATTGATCGAAACCAGGTTTAAACGACTGTTTCAGTGTGGTACCACATTACTACCTGATACAAACCAGAAAAATACCCAGGATCTGTTTAACAAGTATGTGAAGAACGCGAAAATATGACCCTGATGAGGGCAAAACCCCGGCCTAAACTAGACATAACATGCGTTATCCTCTAAAATATTGATCGAAACCAGGTTTAATTGACAGTTTCATTGTGGTATCACATTACTACGGGATCCAAACCAGAAAAAGCCCAGAATCTGGCCATCAAGTATGAGAAATATGCGAAAGTACGAGCCTGATGAGAGCAATTCCCAGATCTGACCTAGACCTAACATGAGTTATTCTCTAAAACATTGATCGAAACCAGGTTTAATGGACTGTTTCAGTGTGGTACCACATTACTACGTTATCCAATCCAGAAAAAGCCCAGGTTTTAGCCATCAAGTATGAGAAATATGCGAAAGTATGAGCCTGATGAGGGCAAATCCTAGACCTAACCCAGACCTAACATGCGTTATCCTCTAAAATGTTGATCGAAACCAGGTTTAATGGACTGTTTCAGTGTGGTACCACATTACTACGTGATCCAAACCAGAAAAAACCCAGGATCTGTTCAACAAGTATGTGGAGAATGCGAAAGTATGTGTCTGATGAGGGAAAATCCCAGGCCTAACCTAGACCTAACATGCGTTATCCTCAAAAATATTGATCGAAACCAGGTTTAATCGACTGTTCCGGAGTGGTACCTCATTACTACGTGAACCACTCCAGAAAAAGCCCAGGATCTGGCCATCAAGTATGAGAAAGATGCGAAAGTATGAGCCTACTGAGGGCAAATTCTAGACCCAACCAAGACCTAACATGCGTTATCCTCTAAAATATTGATCGAAACCAGGTTTAATGGACTGTTTCTGTGTGGTACCACATTACTACGTGATCCAAACCAGAAAAAGCCAGGGATCTGTTAAACAAGTATGTGAAGAACGCGAAAATATGACCCTGATGAGGGCAAATCCCAGGCCTAACCTAGACATAACATGCGTTATCCTCTAATACATTGATCGAAACCAGGTTTAATGGACTGTTTCAGTGTTGTACCACATTACTACGTGATTCAAACCAGAAAAGACACAGGATCTGTTCAAGAAGTATGTGAAGAATGCGATAGTATGTGTCCGATGTAGGAAAATCCCAGGACTAACCTAGACCTAACATGCGTTACCCTCAAAGATATTGATCGAAACCAGGTTTGATCGTCTGTTTCAGTGTGGTACCACATTACTACGTGATCCAAACCAGAAAAAAACGCAGGATCTGTACAACAAGTATGTGAAGAACGCGAAAATATGACCCTGATGAGGGCAAATCCCAGGCCTAGCCTAGACCTAACATTCGTTATCCACTAAAATGTTGATCGAAACCAGGTTTAATGGACTGTTTCCGTGTGGTACCACATTACTACGTGATCCAAAGCAGAAAGAACCCAGGATCTGTTCAACAAGTATGTGAAAAACGCGAAAGTATGAGCCTGATGATGGCAAATCCCAGACCTATCCTAGACCTAACATGAGTTATTCTCTAAAATATTGATCGAAACCAAGTTTAGTGGACTGTTTCTGTGTGGTACCACATTACTGCGTGATCCGAACCTGAAAAAACCCTGGATCTGTTCAACTAGTATGTGAAAAATACGAAAGTATGAGCCTGATGAGGGCAAATCCCAGACGTAACACAAACCTAACATGCGTTATCCTCTAAAATATCGATCGAAACCGGGTCTAATGGACTGTTTCAGTGTGGTACCACATTACTACGTGATCCAAACCAGAAGAAGCCAGGGATCTGTTAAACAAGTACGTGAAGAACGCGAAAATATGACCCTGATGAGGGCAAATCCCAGGCCTAACCTAGACATAACGTGCGTTATCCTCTAATATATTGATCGAGACCAGGTTTAATGGACTGTTTCAGTGTGGTACCCCTCTACTACGGGATCGAAACCAGAAAAAGCCCAGAATCTGGTCGTTCAAGTATGAGAAATATGCGTAAGTACGAGCCTGATGGGAGCAAATCCCAGACCTAACCAAGACCTAACATGCGTTATCCTCTAAAATATAGATCGAAACCGGGTTTATTGGACTGTTTCTGTGTGGTACCACATTGGTACGTGATCCAAACCAGAGAAAAACCCAGGGTCTGTTCAACAAGTATGTGGAGAATGCGAAAGTATGTGTCTGATGAGGGCATATCCCAGGCCTAACCTAGACATAACATGCGTTATCCTCTAACACATTGATCGAAACCAGGTTTAATGGACTGTTTCAGTGTGGTACCCCACTACTACGGGATCGAAACCAGAAAAAGCCCAGAATCTGGTCATCAAGTATGAGAAATATGCGTAAGTACGAGCCTGATGGGAGCAAATCCCAGAACTATCGCAGACCTAACATGCGTTACCCTCAAAAATATTGATCGAAACCAGGTTTAATGCACTGTTTCAGTGTGGTACCACATTACTACGGGATCCAAACCAGAAAAAGCCCGGAATCTGGCCATCAAGAATGAGAAATATGCGAAAGTACGAGCCTGATGAGAGCAAATCCCAGACCTAACCTAGACTTAACATGAGTTATTCTCAAAGATATTGATCGAAACCAGGTTTAATGGACTGTTTCAGTGTGGTACCACATTGGTACGTGATCCAAACCAGAGAAAAACCCAGGATCTGTTCAACAAGTATGTGGAGAATGCGAAAGTATGTGTCTGATGAGGGCATATCCCAGGCCTAACCTAGACATAACATGCGTTATCCTCTAAAACATTGATCGAAACCAGGTTTAATGGACTCTTTCAGTGTGGTACCAAATTACTACGTGATCCAAACCAGAAAAAACCTAGGATCCGTTCAACAAGTATGTGAAGAATGCGAAAGGATGTGTCTGATGAGGGAAAATCCCAGGCTTAACCTAGACCTAACATGCGTTACCCTCAAAAATATTGATCGAAACCAGGTTTAATCGACTGTTTCAGTGTGGTACCACATTACTACGTGATCCAAACCAGAGAGAAACCCAGAATCTGTACAACAAGTATGTGGAGAACGCGAAAATATGTGTCTGATGAGGGAAAATCCCAGGCCTAACCTAGACCTAACATGCGTTATCCTATAAAATATTGATCGAAACCAGGCTTAATTGACTGTTTCAGTAAGGTACCACTTTGCAACGTGATCCAAACCAGAAAAAGCCAGGGATCTGGCCATCAACTATGAGAAATATGCGAATGTATGAGCCTGATGAGGGCAAATCCCAGAACTATCCCAGACCTAACATGCGTTATCCTCTAAAATATTGATCGAAACCAGGTTTAATGGACTGTTTCTGTGTGGTACCACATTACTACGTGATCCAAACCAGAAAAAGCCAGGGATCTGTTAAACAAGTATGTGAAGAACGCGAAAATATGACCCTGATGAGGGCAAATCCCAGGCCTAACCTAGACATAACATGCGTTATCCTTTAATACATTGATCGAAACCAGGTTTAATGGACTGTTTCAGTGTTGTACCACATTACTACGTGATTCAAACCAGAAAAGACACAGGATCTGTTCAAGAAGTATGTGAAGAATGCGATAGTATGTGTCCGATGTAGGAAAATCCCAGGACTAACATAGACCTAACATGCGTTACCCTCAAAGATATTGATCGAAACCAGGTTTGATCGTCTGTTTCAGTGTGGTACCACATTACTACGTGATCCAAACCAGAAAAAAACGCAGGATCTGTACAACAAGTATGTGAAGAACGCGAAAATATGACCCTGATGAGGGCAAATCCCAGGCCTAGCCTAGACCTAACATTCGTTATCCACTAAAATGTTGATCGAAACCAGGTTTAATGGACTGTTTCCGTGTGGTACCACATTACTACGTGATCCAAAGCAGAAAGAACCCAGGATCTGTTCAACAAGTATGTGAAAAACGCGAAAGTATGAGCCTGATGATGGCAAATCCCAGACCTATCCTAGACCTAACATGAGTTATTCTCTAAAATATTGATCGAAACCAAGTTTAGTGGACTGTTTCTGTGTGGTACCACATTACTGCGTGATCCGAACCTGAAAAAACCCTGGATCTGTTCAACTAGTATGTGAAAAATACGAAAGTATGAGCCTGATGAGGGCAAATCCCAGACGTAACACAAACCTAACATGCGTTATCCTCTAAAATATCGATCGAAACCGGGTCTAATGGACTGTTTCAGTGTGGTACCACATTACTACGTGATCCAAACCAGAAGAAGCCAGGGATCTGTTAAACAAGTACGTGAAGAACGCGAAAATATGACCCTGATGAGGGCAAATCCCAGGCCTAACCTAGACATAACGTGCGCTATCCTCTAATATATTGATCGAGACCAGGTTTAATGGACTGTTTCAGTGTGGTACCCCTCTACTACGGGATCGAAACCAGAAAAAGCCCAGAATCTGGTCGTTCAAGTATGAGAAATATGCGTAAGTACGAGCCTGATGGGAGCAAATCCCAGACCTAACCAAGACCTAACATGCGTTATCCTCTAAAATATAGATCGAAACCGGGTTTATTGGACTGTTTCTGTGTGGTACCACATTGGTACGTGATCCAAACCAGAGAAAAACCCAGGGTCTGTTCAACAAGTATGTGGAGAATGCGAAAGTATGTGTCTGATGAGGGCATATCCCAGGCCTAACCTAGACATAACATGCGTTATCCTCTAACACATTGATCGAAACCAGGTTTAATGGACTGTTTCAGTGTGGTACCCCACTACTACGGGATCGAAACCAGAAAAAGCCCAGAATCTGGTCATCAAGTATGAGAAATATGCGTAAGTACGAGCCTGATGGGAGCAAATCCCAGAACTATCGCAGACCTAACATGCGTTACCCTCAAAAATATTGATCGAAACCAGGTTTAATGCACTGTTTCAGTGTGGTACCACATTACTACGGGATCCAAACCAGAAAAAGCCCGGAATCTGGCCATCAAGAATGAGAAATATGCGAAAGTACGAGCCTGATGAGAGCAAATCCCAGACCTAACCTAGACTTAACATGAGTTATTCTCAAAGATATTGATCGAAACCAGGTTTAATGGACTGTTTCAGTGTGGTACCACATTGGTACGTGATCCAAACCAGAGAAAAACCCAGGATCTGTTCAACAAGTATGTGGAGAATGCGAAAGTATGTGTCTGATGAGGGCATATCCCAGGCCTAACCTAGACATAACATGCGTTATCCTCTAAAACATTGATCGAAACCAGGTTTAATGGACTGTTTCAGTGTGGTACCACATTACTACGTGATTCAAACCAGAAAAGACACAGGATCTGTTCAAGAAGTATGTGAAGAATGCGATAGTATGTGTCCGATGTGGGAAAATCCCAGAACTAACCTAGACCTAACATGCGTTACCCTCAAAGATATTGATCGAAACCAGGTTTGATCGTCTGTTTCAGTGTGGTACCACATTACTACGAGATCCAAACCAGAAAAAAACGCAGGATCTGTACAACAAGTATGTGAAGAACGCGAAAATATGACCCTGATGAGGGCAAATCCCAGGCCTAGCCTAGACCTAACATGCGTTATCCAATAAAATGTTGATCGAAACCAGGTTTAATGGACTGTTTCCGTGTGGTACCACATTACTACGTGATCCAAAGCAGAAAGAACCCAGGATCTGTTCAACAAGTGTGTGAAAAACGCGAAAGTATGAGCCTGATGAGGGCAAATCCCAGACCTATCCTAGACCTAACATGAGTTATTCTCTAAAATATTGATCGAAACCAAGTTTAGTGGACTGTTTCTGTGTGGTACCACATTACTGCGTGATCCGAACCTGAAAAAACCCTGGATCTGTTCAACTAGTATGTGAAAAATACGAAAGTATGAGCCTGATGAGGGCAAATCCCAGACGTAACACAAACCTAACATGCGTTATCCTCTAAAATATCGATCGAAACCGGGTCTAATGGACTGTTTCAGTGTGGTACCACATTACTACGTGATCCAAACCAGAAAAAGCCAGGGATCTGTTAAACAAGTATGTGAAGAACGCGAAAATATGACCCTGATGAGGGCGAAACCCAGGCCTAACCTAGACATAACATGCGTTATCCTCTAATATATTGATCGAGACCAGGTTTAATGGACTGTTTCAGTGTGGTACCACATTACTACGTGATTGAAACCAGAAAAGACACAGGATCCGTTCAAGAAGTATGTGAAGAATGCGATAGTATGTGTCCGATGTGGGAAAATCCCAGGACTAACCTAGACCTAACATGCGTTACCCTCAAAGATATTGATCGAAACCAGGGTTGATCGTCTGTTTCAGTGTGGTACCACATTACTACGTGATCCAAACCAGAAAAAAACGCAGGATCTGTACAACAAGTATGTGAAGAACGCGAAAATATGACCCTGATGAGGGCAAATCCCAGGCCTAACCTAGACCTAACATGCGTTACCCTCAAAAATATTGATCGAAACCAGTGTTAATCGACTGTTTCAGTGTGGTACCACATTACTACGTGATCCAAACCAGAGAAAAACCCAGGATCTGTACAACAAGTATGTGAAGAATGCGAAAGTATGAGCCTGACGTGGGCAGATCCCAGACCTATCCCAGACATAACTTGCGCTATCCTCTAAGATATTGATCGAAACCAGGTTTAATCGACTGTTTCAGTGTGGTACCACATTACTACGTGATCCAAACCATCAAAAGAACCTGGCCATCAACTTTGAGAAATATGCGAAAGTACGAGCCTGATGAGAGCAAGACCCAGAGCTGACCTAGACCTAACATGCGTTATTCTCTAAAATATTGATCGAAACCAGGTTTAATGGACTGTTTCAGTGTGGTACCACATAACTACGTGATCCAAACCAGAAAAAACCCAGGATCTGTACAACAAGTATGTGAGGAATGCGAAAGTATGAGCCTCACGAGGGCAAATCACAAACCTATCCCAGACATAACTTGCGTTATCCTCTATAATATTGATGGAAACCAGGTTTAATCGACTGTTTCAGTGTGGTACCGCATAACTACGTGATCCAAACCAGAAAAATACCCAGGATCTCTTCAACAAGTATGTGAAGCACGCGAAAATATGACCCGGATGTGGGCAAATCACAGGACTAACCTAGACATAACATGCGTTATTCTCTAAAATATTGATCGAAACCAGGTTTAATCGACTGTTTCAGTGTGGTACCACATGACAACGTGATCCAAACCAGAAAAAAGTCAGGATCTGTTCAACAAGTATATGAAAAACGCGAAAGTATGAGCCTGATGAGCGCAAATCCCAGACATACCCCAGACCTAACATGCGTTATCCTCTATAATATTGATCGAAACCATGTTTAATGGACTGTTTCAGTGTGGTACCACATTACTACGTGATCCAAACCAGAAAAAAACGCAGGATCTGTACAACAAGTATGTGAAGAACGCGAAAATATGACCCTGGTGAGGGCAAATCCCAGGCCTAACCTAGACCTAACATGCGTTACCCTCAAAAATATTGATCGAAACCAGTGTTAATCGACTGTTTCAGTGTGGTCCCACATTACTACGTGATCCAAACCAGAGAAAAACCCAGGATCTGTACAACAAGTATGTGAAGAATGCGAAAGTATGAGCCTGACGTGGGCAAATCCCAGACCTATCCCAGACATAACTTGCGCTATCCTCTAAGATATTGATCGAAACCAGGTTTAATCGACTGTTTCAGTGTGGTACCACATTACTACGTGATTCAAACCAGAAAAGACACAGGATCTGTTCAAGAAGTATGTGAAGAATGCGATAGTATGTGTCCGATGTAGGAAAATCCCAGGACTAACCTAGACCTAACATGCGTTACCCTCAAAGATATTGATCGAAACCAGGTTTGATCGTCTGTTTCAGTGTGGTACCACATTACTACGTGATCCAAACCAGAAAAAAAACGCAGGATCTGTACAACAAGTATGTGAAGATCGCGAAAATATGACCCTGATGAGGGCAAATCCCAGGCCTAGCCTAGACCTAACATGCGTTATCCACTAAAATGTTGATCGAAACCAGGTTTAATGGACTGTTTCCGTGTGGTACCACATTACTACGTGATCCAAAGCAGAAAGAACCCAGGATCTGTTCAACAAGTATGTGAAAAACGCGAAAGTATGAGCCTGATGAGGGCAAATCCCAGACCTATCCTAGACCTAACATGAGTTATTCTCTAAAATATTGATCGAAACCAAGTTTAGTGGACTGTTTCTGTGTGGTACCACATTACTGCGTGATCCGAACCTGAAAAAACCCTGGATCTGTCCAACTAGTATGTGAAAAATACGAAAGTATGAGCCTGATGAGGGCAAATCCCAGACGTAACACAAACCTAACATGCGTTATCCTCTATAATATCGATCGAAACCGGGTCTAATGGACTGTTTCAGTGTGGTACCACATTACTACGTGATCCAAACCAGAAAAAGCCAGGGATCTGTTAAACAAGTACGTGAAGAACGCGAAAATATGACCCTGATGAGGGCAAATCCCAGGCCTAACCTAGACATAACATGCGTTATCCTCTAATATATTGATCGAGACCAGGTTTAATGGACTGTTTCAGTGTGGTACCCCACTACTACGGGATCGAAACCAGAAAAAGCCCAGAATCTGGTCGTTCAAGTATGAGAAATATGCGTAAGTACGAGCCTGATGGGAGCAAATCCCAGACCTAACCAAGACCTAACATGCGTTATCCTCTAAAATATAGATCGAAACCGGGTTTATTGGACTGTTTCTGTGTGGTACCACATTGGTACGTGATCCAAACCAGAGAAAAACCCAGGGTCTGTTCAACAAGTATGTGGAGAATGCGAAAGTATGTGTCTGATGAGGGCATATCCACGGCCTAACCTAGACATAACATGCGTTACCCTCTAAAACATTGATCGAAACCAGGTTTAATGGACTGTTTCAGTGTGGTACCCCACTACTACGGGATCGAAACCAGAAAAAGCCCAGAATCTGGTCATCAAGTGTGAGAAATATGCGTAAGTACGAGCCTGATGGGAGCAAATCCCAGAACTATCGCAGACCTAACATGCGTTACCCTCAAAAATATTGATCGAAACCAGGTTTAATGGACTGTTTCAGTGTGGTACCACATTACTACGGGATCCAAACCAGAAAAAGCCCGGAATCTGGCCATCAAGAATGAGAAATATGCGAAAGTACGAACCTGATGAGAGCAAATCCCAGACCTAACCTAGACCTAACATGAGTTATTCTCAAAGATATTGATCGAAACCAGGTTTAATGGACTGTTTCAGTGTGGTACCACATTGGTACGTGATCCAAACCAGAGAAAAACCCAGGATCTGTTCAACAAGTATGTGGAGAATGCGAAAGTATGTGTCTGATGAGGGCATATCCCAGGCCTAACCTAGACATAACATGCGTTATCCTCTAAAACATTGATCGAAACCAGGTTTAATGGACTCTTTCAGTGTGGTACCAAATTACTACGTGATCCAAACCAGAAAAAACCTAGGATCCGTTCAACAAGTATGTGAAGAATGCGAAAGGATGTGTCTGATGAGGGAAAATCCCAGGCCTAACCTAGTCCTAACATGCGTTACCCTCAAAAATATTGATCGAAACCAGGTTTAATCGACTGTTTCAGTGTGGTACCACATTACTACGTGATCCAAACCAGAGAGAAACCCAGAATCTGTACAACAAGTATGTGGAGAATGCGAAAATATGTGTCTGATGAGGGAAAATCCCAGGCCTACCTAGACCTAACATGCGTTATCCTATAAAATATTGATCGAAACCAGGCTTAATTGACTGTTTCAGTAAGATACCACTTTGCAACGTGATCCAAACCAGAAAAAGCCAGGGATCTGGCCATCAACTATGAGAAATATGCGAATGTATGAGCCTGATGAGGGCAAATCCCAGAACTATCCCAGACTTAACTTGCGTTATCCTCTAAAATATTGATCGAAACCAGGTTTAATCGATTGTTTCAGTGTGGTACCACATTACTACGTGATCCAAACCAGAAAAAGCCCAGAATCTGGCCATGAAGTATGAGAAATATGCGAAAGTATGAGCCTGCTGAGAGCAAATCCTAGACCTAACCCAGACCTAACATGCGTTATCCTCTAAAATATTTATCAACACCAGGTCTATTTGAATGTCACAGTGTGGTACCGCATTACTACGTGATCCAATCCAGAAAAAACCCAGGATCTAGCAATCAAGTATGAGAAATATGCAAAAGTATGAGCCTGCTGAGGGCAAATCTCAGTACTATCCCAGACAGAACTTGCGTTATCCTCTAAAATATTGAACGACCCCAGGTTAAATGGACCGTTTCAGTGTGGTACCACATTACTACGTGATCCAATCCAGAAAAAGCCCAGGATCTAGCAATCAAGTATGAGAAATATGCAAAAGTATGAGCCTGCTCAGGGCAAATCCTAGACCTAACCCAGACCTAACATGCGTTATCCTCTAAAATGTTGATCGAAACCAGGTTTAATGGACTGTTTCAGTGTGGTACCACATTACTACGTGATCCAAACCAGAAAAAACCCAGGATCTGTTCAACAAGTATGTGGAGAATGCGAAAGTATGTGTCTGATGAGGGAAAATCCCAGGCCTAACCTAGACCTAACATGCGTTATCCTCAAAAATATTGATCGAAACCAGGTTTAATCGACTGTTCCGGTGTGGTACCACATTACTACGTGAACCACTCCAGAAAAAGCCCAGGATCTGGCCATCAAGTATGAGAAAGATGCGAAAGTATGAGCCTGCTGAGGGCAAATCCTAGACCTAACCAAGACCTAACATGCGTTATCCTCTAAAATATTGATCGAAACCAGGTTTAATGGACTTTTTCAGTGTGGTACCACATTACTACGTGATCCAAACCAGAAAAAGCCAGGGATCTGTTAAACAAGTATGTGAAGAACGCGAAAATATGACCCTGATGAGGGCAAATCCCAGGCCTAACCTAGACATAACATGCGTTATCCTCTAATACATTGATCGAAACCAGGTTTAATGGACTGTTTCAGTGTGGTACCACATTACTACGTGATTCAAACCAGAAAAGACACAGGATCTGTTCAAGAAGTATGTGAAGAATGCGATAGTATGTGTCCGATGTGGGAAAATCCCAGGACTAACCTAGACCTAACATGCGTTACCCTCAAAGATATTGATCGAAACCAGGTTTGATCGTCTGTTTCAGTGTGGTACCACATTACTACGTGATCCAAACCAGAAAAAAACGCAGGATCTGTACAACAAGTATGTGAAGAACGCGAAAATATGACCCTGATGAGGGCAAATCCCAGGCCTAGCCTAGACCTAACATGCGTTATCCACTAAAATGTTGATCGAATCCAGGTTAAATGGACAGTTTCAGTGTGGTACCACATTTCCTACGTGATCCAAACCAGAAAAACCCAGGCTCTGTTCAACAAGTATGGGAAAAATGCGAAAGTACGAGCCTGATGAGAGCAAATCCCTGACCTAACCAAGACCTAACATGCGTGATTCTCTTAAATATGGATCGAAACCAGGTTTAATGGACTGTTCCAGTGTGGTACCACATTACTACGTGATCCAGACCAGAAAAAGCCCAGGATCCGTTCAACAAGTATGTGAGGAATGCGAAAGTATGAGTCTGATGAGGGAAAATCCCAGGCCTAACATAGACCTAACATGGCGTTATCCTCTAATATATTTATCAAGACCAGGTTTAATTGAATGTTTCAGTGTGGTACCACATTACTACTTGATCCAAGCCAGAAAGAAACCCAGGATCTGTACAACGAGTATGTGAAGAATGCGAGAGTACGAGCCTGATGAGAGCAAATCCCTGACCTAACCAAGACCTAACATGCGTTATTCTCTAAAATATGGATCGAAGCCAGGTTTAATGGACTGTTCCAGTGTGGTACCACATTACTACGTGATCCAAACTAGAAAAAACCCAGGATCTGGCCACCAACTATGAGAAATATGTGAAAGTACGAGCCTGATGAGAGCAAATACCAGACCTAACCAAGACCTAACAAGAGTTATTCTCTAAAATATTAATCGAAACCAGCATTAATGGACTGTTACTGTGTGGTACCACATTACTACGTGATCCAAACCAGAAAAAACCCAGGATCCGTGCAACAAGTATGTGAAGAATGCGAAGGTATGAGTCTGATGAAGGAAAATCTCAGGCCTAACCTAGACCTACCATGCGTTATCCTCAAAAATATTGATCGAAACCAGGTTTAATCGACTGTTTCAATGTGGTAGCACATTACTACCTGATCCAAACCAGAGAAAGCCCAGAATCTGGCCATCAACTATGAGAAATATGCGAAAGTACGAGCCTGATGAGAGCAAATCCCAGACCTAACCAAGACCTAACATGCGTTATTCTCTAAAATATTAATCGAAACCAGCATTAATGGACTGTTACTGTGTGGTACCACATTACTACGTGATGCAAACCAGAAAAAACCCTGGATCCGTTCAACAAGTTTGTGGAGAATGCGAATGTATGTGGCTGATGAGGGAAAATCCCAGGCCCAACCAAGACGTAACATGCGTTATCCTCAGAAATATTGATCGAAACCAGGTTTAAACGACTGTTTCAGTGTGGTACCACATTACTACCTGATACAAACCAGAAAAATACCCAGGATCTGTTTAACAAGTATGTGAAGAACGCGAAAATATGACCCTGATGAGGGCAAAACCCCGGCCTAAACTAGACATAACATGCGTTATCCTCTAAAATATTGATCGAAACCAGGTTTAATTGACAGTTTCATTGTGGTATCACATTACTACGGGATCCAAACCAGAAAAAGCCCAGAATCTGGCCATCAAGTATGAGAAATATGCGAAAGTACGAGCCTGATGAGAGCAATTCCCAGATCTGACCTAGACCTAACATGAGTTATTCTCTAAAACATTGATCGAAACCAGGTTTAATGGACTGTTTCAGTGTGGTACCACATTACTACGTTATCCAATCCAGAAAAAGCCCAGGTTTTAGCCATCAAGTATGAGAAATATGCGAAAGTATGAGCCTGATGAGGGCAAATCCTAGACCTAACCCAGACCTAACATGCGTTATCCTCTAAAATGTTGATCGAAACCAGGTTTAATGGACTGTTTCAGTGTGGTACCACATTACTACGTGATCCAAACCAGAAAAAACCCAGGATCTGTTCAACAAGTATGTGGAGAATGCGAAAGTATGTGTCTGATGAGGGAAAATCCCAGGCCTAACCTAGACCTAACATGCGTTATCCTCAAAAATATTGATCGAAACCAGGTTTAATCGACTGTTCCGGAGTGGTACCTCATTACTACGTGAACCACTCCAGAAAAAGCCCAGGATCTGGCCATCAAGTATGAGAAAGATGCGAAAGTATGAGCCTGCTGAGGGCAAATCCTAGACCCAACCAAGACCTAACATGCGTTATCCTCTAAAATATTGATCGAAACCAGGTTTAATGGACTGTTTCTGTGTGGTACCACATTACTACGTGATCCAAACCAGAAAAAGCCAGGGATCTGTTAAACAAGTATGTGAAGAACGCGAAAATATGACCCTGATGAGGGCAAATCCCAGGCCTAACCTAGACATAACATGCGTTATCCTCTAATACATTGATCGAAACCAGGTTTAATGGACTGTTTCAGTGTGGTACCACATTACTACGTGATTCAAACCAGAAAAGACACAGGATCTGTTCAAGAAGTATGTGAAGAATGCGATAGTATGTGTCCGATGTAGGAAAATCCCAGGACTAACCTAGACCTAACATGCGTTACCCTCAAAGATATTGATCGAAACCAGGTTTGATCGTCTGTTTCAGTGTGGTACCACATTACTACGTGATCCAAACCAGAAAAAAACGCAGGATCTGTACAACAAGTATGTGAAGAACGCGAAAATATGACCCTGATGAGGGCAAATCCCAGGCCTAGCCTAGACCTAACATTCGTTATCCACTAAAATGTTGATCGAAACCAGGTTTAATGGACTGTTTCCGTGTGGTACCACATTACTGCGTGATCCGAACCTGAAAAAACCCTGGATCTGTTCAACTAGTATGTGAAAAATACGAAAGTATGAGCCTGATGAGGGCAAATCCCAGACGTAACACAAACCTAACATGCGTTATCCTCTAAAATATCGATCGAAACCGGGTCTAATGGACTGTTTCAGTGTGGTACCACATTACTACGTGATCCAAACCAGAAGAAGCCAGGGATCTGTTAAACAAGTACGTGAAGAACGCGAAAATATGACCCTGATGAGGGCAAATCCCAGGCCTAACCTAGACATAACGTGCGTTATCCTCTAATATATTGATCGAGACCAGGTTCAATGGACTGTTTCAGTGTGGTACCCCTCTACTACGGGATCGAAACCAGAAAAAGCCCAGAATCTGGTCGTTCAAGTATGAGAAATATGCGTAAGTACGAGCCTGATGGGAGCAAATCCCAGACCTAACCAAGACCTAACATGCGTTATCCTCTAAAATATAGATCGAAACCGGGTTTATTGGACTGTTTCTGTGTGGTACCACATTGGTACGTGATCCAAACCAGAGAAAAACCCAGGGTCTGTTCAACAAGTATGTGGAGAATGCGAAAGTATGTGTCTGATGAGGGCATATCCCAGGCCTAACCTAGACATAACATGCGTTATCCTCTAAAACATTGATCGAAACCAGGTTTAATGGACTGTTTCAGTGTGGTACCCCACTACTACGGGATCGAAACCAGAAAAAGCCCAGAATCTGGTCATCAAGTATGAGAAATATGCGTAAGTACGAGCCTGATGGGAGCAAATCCCAGAACTATCGCAGACCTAACATGCGTTACCCTCAAAAATATTGATCGAAACCAGGTTTAATGGACTGTTTCAGTGTGGTACCACATTACTACGGGATCCAAACCAGAAAAAGCCCGGAATCTGGCCATCAAGAATGAGAAATATGCGAAAGTACGAGCCTGATGAGAGCAAATCCCAGACCTAACCTAGACTTAACATGAGTTATTCTCAAAGATATTGATCGAAACCAGGTTTAATGGACTGTTTCAGTGTGGTACCACATTGGTACGTGATCCAAACCAGAGAAAAACCCAGGATCTGTTCAACAAGTATGTGGAGAATGCGAAAGTATGTGTCTGATGAGGGCATATCCCAGGCCTAACCTAGACATAACATGCGTTATCCTCTAAAACATTGATCGAAACCAGGTTTAATGGTCTCTTTCAGTGTGGTACCAAATTACTACGTGATCCAAACCAGAAAAAACCTAGGATCCGTTCAACAAGTATGTGAAGAATGCGAAAGGATGTGTCTGATGAGGGAAAATCCCAGGCTTAACCTAGACCTAACATGCGTTACCCTCAAAAATATTGATCGAAGCCAGGTTTAATCGACTGTTTCAGTGTGGTACCACATTACTACGTGATCCAAACCAGAGAGAAACCCAGAATCTGTACAACAAGTATGTGGAGAACGCGAAAATATGTGTCTGATGAGGGAAAATCCCAGGCCTAACCTAGACCTAACATGCGCTATCCTATAAAATATTGATCGAAACCAGGCTTAATTGACTGTTTCAGTAAGGTACCACTTTGCAACGTGATCCAAACCAGAAAAAGCCAGGGATCTGGCCATCAACTATGAGAAATATGCGAATGTATGAGCCTGATGAGGGCAAATCCCAGAACTATCCCAGACTTAACTTGGGTTATCCTCTAAAATATTGATCGAAACCAGGTTTAATCGATTGTTTCAGTGTGGTACCACATTACTACGTGATCCAAACCAGAAAAAGCCCAGAATCTGGCCATGAAGTATGAGAAATATGCGAAAGTATGAGCCTGCTGAGGGCAAATCCTAGAGCTAACCCAGACCTAACATGCGTTATCCTCTAAAATATTTATCAACAACAGGTCTATTTGAATGTCACAGTGTGGTACCGCATTACTACGTGATCCAATCCAGAAAAAACCCAGGATCTGTTCAACAAGTATGTGAAAAACGCGAAAGTATGAGCCAAATGAGGGCAAATCTCAGTACTATCCCAGACAGAACTTGCGTTATCCTCTAAAATATTGAACGACCCCAGGTTAAATGGACCGTTTCAGTGTGGTACCACATTACTACGTGATCCAATCCAGAAAAAGCCCAGGATCTAGCAATCAAGTATGAGAAATCTGCAAAAGTATGAGCCTGCTCAGGGCAAATCCTAGACCTAACCCAGACCTAACATGCGTTATCCTCTAAAATGTTGATCGAAACCAGGTTTAATGGACTGTTTCAGTGTGGTACCACATTACTACGTGATCCAAACCAGAAAAAACCCAGGATCTGTTCAACAAGTATGTGGAGAATGCGAAAGTATGTGTCTGATGAGGGAAAATCCCAGGCCTAACCTAGACCTAACATGCGTTATCCTCAAAAATATTGATCGAAACCAGGTTTAATCGACTGTTCCGGTGTGGTACCACATTACTACGTGAACAACTCCAGAAAAAGCCCAGGATCTGGCCACCAAGTATGAGAAAGATGCGAAAGTATGAGCCTGCTGAGGGCAAATCCTAGACCTAACCAAGACCTAACATGCGTTATCCTCTAAAATATTGATCGAAACCAGGTTTAATGGACTGTTTCAGTGTGGTACCACATTACTACGTGATCCAAACCAGAAAAAGCCAGGGATCTGTTAAACAAGTATGTGAAGAACGCGAAAATATGACCCTGATGAGGGCAAATCCCAGGCCTAACCTAGACATAACATGCGTTATCCTCTAATACATTGATCGAAACCAGGTTTAATGGACTGTTTCAGTGTGGTACCACATTACTACGTGATTCAAACCAGAAAAGACACAGGATCTGTTCAAGAAGTATGTGAAGAATGCGATAGTATGTGTCCGATGTGGGAAAATCCCAGAACTAACCTAGACCTAACATGCGTTACCCTCAAAGATATTGATCGAAACCAGGTTTGATCGTCTGTTTCAGTGTGGTACCACATTACTACGAGATCCAAACCAGAAAAAAACGCAGGATCTGTACAACAAGTATGTGAAGAACGCGAAAATATGACCCTGATGAGGGCAAATCCCAGGCCTAGCCTAGACCTAACATGCGTTATCCAATAAAATGTTGATCGAAACCAGGTTTAATGGACTGTTTCCGTGTGGTACCACATTACTACGTGATCCAAAGCAGAAAGAACCCAGGATCTGTTCAACAAGTGTGTGAAAAACGCGAAAGTATGAGCCTGATGAGGGCAAATCCCAGACCTATCCTAGACCTAACATGAGTTATTCTCTAAAATATTGATCGAAACCAAGTTTAGTGGACTGTTTCTGTGTGGTACCACATTACTGCGTGATCCGAACCTGAAAAAACCCTGGATCTGTTCAACTAGTATGTGAAAAATACGAAAGTATGAGCCTGATGAGGGCAAATCCCAGACGTAACACAAACCTAACATGCGTTATCCTCTAAAATATCGATCGAAACCGGGACTAATGGACTGTTTCAGTGTGGTACCACATTACTACGTGATCCAAACCAGAAAAAGAACCTGGCCATCAACTTTGAGAAATATGCGAAAGTACGAGCCTGATGAGAGCAAGACCCAGACCTGACCTAGACCTAACATGCGTTATTCTCTAAAATATTCATCGAAACCAGGTTTAATGGACTGTTTCAGTGTGGTACCACATAACTACGTGATCCAAACCAGAAAAAACCCAGGATCTGTACAACAAGTATGTGAGGAATGCGAAAGTATGAGCCTCACGAGGGCAAATCACAAACCTATCCCAGACATAACTTGCGTTATCCTCTATAATATTGATGGAAACCAGGTTTAATCGACTGTTTCAGTGTGGTACCGCATAACTACGTGATCCAAACCAGAAAAATACCCAGGATCTCTTCAACAAGTATGTGAAGCACGCGAAAATATGACCCTGATGTGGGCAAATCACAGGACTAACCTAGACATAACATGCGTTATTCTCTAAAATATTGATCGAAACCAGGTTTAATCGACTGTTTCAGTGTGGTACCACATGACTACGTGATCCAAACCAGAAAAAAGTCAGGATCTGTTCAACAAGTATATGAAAAACGCGAAAGTATGAGCCTGATGAGCGCAAATCCCAGACATACCCCAGACCTAACATGCGTTATCCTCTAAAATATTGATCGAAACCATGTTTAATGGACTGTTTCAGTGTGGTACCACATTACTACGTGATCCAAACCAGAAAAAAACGCAGGATCTGTACAACAAGTATGTGAAGAACGCGAAAATATGACCCTGGTGAGGGCAAATCCCAGGCCTAACCTAGACCTAACATGCGTTACCCTCAAAAATATTGATCGAAACCAGTGTTAATCGACTGTTTCAGTGTGGTCCCACATTACTACGTGATCCAAACCAGAGAGAAACCCAGAATCTGTACAACAAGTATGTGGAGAACGCGAAAATATGTGTCTGATGAGGGAAAATCCCAGGCCTAACCTAGACCTAACATGCGCTATCCTATAAAATATTGATCGAAACCAGGCTTAATTGACTGTTTCAGTAAGGTACAACTTTGCAACGTGATCCAAACCAGAAAAAGCCAGGGATCTGGCCATCAACTATGAGAAATATGCGAATGTATGAGCCTGATGAGGGCAAATCCCAGAACTATCCCAGACTTAACTTGGGTTATCCTCTAAAATATTGATCGAAACCAGGTTTAATCGATTGTTTCAGTGTGGTACCACATTACTACGTGATCCAAACCAGAAAAAGCCCAGAATCTGGCCATGAAGTATGAGAAATATGCGAAAGTATGAGCCTGCTGAGGGCAAATCCTAGACCTAACCAAGACCTAACATGCGTTATCCTCTAAAATATTGATCGAAACCAGGTTTAATGGACTGTTTCAGTGTGGTACCACATTACTACGTGATCCAAACCAGAAAAAGCCAGGGATCTGTTAAACAAGTATGTGAAGAACGCGAAAATATGACCCTGATGAGGGCAAATCCCAGGCCTAACCTAGACATAACATGCGTTATCCTCTAATACATTGATCGAAACCAGGTTTAATGGACTGTTTCAGTGTGGTACCACATTACTACGTGATTCAAACCAGAAAAGACACAGGATCTGTTCAAGAAGTATGTGAAGAATGCGATAGTATGTGTCCGATGTAGGAAAATCCCAGGACTAACCTAGACCTAACATGCGTTACCCTCAAAGATATTGATCGAAACCAGGTTTGATCGTCTGTTTCAGTGTGGTACCACATTACTACGTGATCCAAACCAGAAAAAAACGCAGGATCTGTACAACAAGTATGTGAAGAACGCGAAAATATGACCCTGATGAGGGCAAATCCCAGGCCTAGCCTAGACCTAACATGCGTTATCCACTAAAATGTTGATCGAAACCAGGTTTAATGGACTGTTTCCGTGTGGTACCACATTACTACGTGATCCAAAGCAGAAAGAACCCAGGATCTGTTCAACAAGTGTGTGAAAAACGCGAAAGTATGAGCCTGATGAGGGCAAATCCCAGACCTATCCTAGACCTAACATGAGTTATTCTCTAAAATATTGATCGAAACCAAGTTTAGTGGACTGTTTCTGTGTGGTACCACATTACTGCGTGATCCGAACCTGAAAAAACCCTGGATCTGTTCAACTAGTATGTGAAAAATACGAAAGTATGAGCCTGATGAGGGCAAATCCCAGACGTAACACAAACCTAACATGCGTTATCCTCTAAAATATCGATCGAAACCGGGACTAATGGACTGTTTCAGTGTGGTACCACATTACGACGTGATCCAAACCAGAAAAAGCCAGGGATCTGTTAAACAAGTATGTGAAGAACGCGAAAATATGACCCTGATGAGGGCAAATCCCAGGCCTAACCTAGACCTAACATGCGTTACCCTCAAAAATATTGATCGAAACCAGTGTTAATCGACTGTTTCAGTGTGGTACCACATTACAACGTGATCCAAACCAGAGAAAAACCCAGGATCTGTACAACAAGTATGTGAAGAATGCGAAAGTATGAGCCTGACGTGGGCAAATCCCAGACCTATCCCAGACATAACTTGCGCTATCCTCTAAGATATTGATCGAAACCAGGTTTAATCGACTGTTTCAGTGTGGTACCACATTACTACGTGATCCAAACCATCAAAAGAACCTGGCCATCAACTTTGAGAAATATGCGAAAGTACGAGCCTGATGAGAGCAAGACCCAGACCTGACCTAGACCTAACATGCGTTATTCTCTAAAATATTCATCGAAACCAGGTTTAATGGACTGTTTCAGTGTGGTACCACATAACTACGTGATCCAAACCAGAAAAAACCCAGGATCTGTACAACAAGTATGTGAGGAATGCGAAAGTATGAGCCTCACGAGGGCAAATCACAAACCTATCCCAGACATAACTTGCGTTATCCTCTATAATATTGATGGAAACCAGGTTTAATCGACTGTTTCAGTGTGGTACCGCATAACTACGTGATCCAAACCAGAAAAATACCCAGGATCTCTTCAACAAGTATGTGAAGCACGCGAAAATATGACCCTGATGTGGGCAAATCACAGGACTAACCTAGACATAACATGCGTTATTCTCTAAAATATTGATCGAAACCAGGTTTAATCGACTGTTTCAGTGTGGTACCACATGACTACGTGATCCAAACCAGAAAAAAGTCAGGATCTGTTCAACAAGTATATGAAAAACCCGAAAGTATGAGCCTGATGAGCGCAAATCCCAGACATACCCCAGACCTAACATGCGTTATCCTCTAAAATATTGATCGAAACCATGTTTAATGGACTGTTTCAGTGTGGTACCACATTACTACGTGATCCAAACCAGAAAAAAACGCAGGATCTGTACAACAAGTATGTGAAGAACGCGAAAATATGACCCTGGTGAGGGCAAATCCCAGGCCTAACCTAGACCTAACATGCGTTACCCTCAAAAATATTGATCGAAACCAGTGTTAATCGACTGTTTCAGTGTGGTCCCACATTACTACGTGATCCAAACCAGAGAAAAACCCAGGATCTGTGCAACAAGTATGTGAAGAATGCGAAAGTATGAGCCTGACGTGGGCAAATCCCAGACCTATCCCAGACATAACTTGCGCTATCCTCTAAGATATTGATCGAAACCAGGTTTAATCGACTGTTTCAGTGTGGTACCACATTACTACGTGATTCAAACCAGAAAAGACACAGGATCTGTTCAAGAAGTATGTGAAGAATGCGATAGTATGTGTCCGATGTAGGAAAATCCCAGGACTAACCTAGACCTAACATGCGTTACCCTCAAAGATATTGATCGAAACCAGGTTTGATCGTCTGTTTCAGTGTGGTACCACATTACTACGTGATCCAAACCAGAAAAAAAACGCAGGATCTGTACAACAAGTATGTGAAGAACGCGAAAATATGACCCTGATGAGGGCAAATCCCAGGCCTAGCCTAGACCTAACATGCGTTATCCACTAAAATGTTGATCGAAACCAGGTTTAATGGACTGTTTCCGTGTGGTACCACATTACTACGTGATCCAAAGCAGAAAGAACCCAGGATCTGTTCAACAAGTATGTGAAAAACGCGAAAGTATGAGCCTGATGAGGGCAAATCCCAGACCTATCCTAGACCTAACATAAGTTATTCTCTAAAATATTGATCGAAACCAAGTTTAGTGGACTGTTTCTGTGTGGTACCACATTACTGCGTGATCCGAACCTGAAAAAACCCTGGATCTGTCCAACTAGTATGTGAAAAATACGAAAGTATGAGCCTGATGAGGGCAAATCCCAGACGTAACACAAACCTAACATGCGTTATCCTCTATAATATCGATCGAAACCGGGTCTAATGGACTGTTTCAGTGTGGTACCACATTACTACGTGATCCAAACCAGAAAAAGCCAGGGATCTGTTAAACAAGTACGTGAAGAACGCGAAAATATGACCCTGATGAGGGCAAATCCCAGGCCTAACCTAGACATAACATGCGTTATCCTCTAATATATTGATCGAGACCAGGTTTAATGGACTGTTTCAGTGTGGTACCCCACTACTACGGGATCGAAACCAGAAAAAGCCCAGAATCTGGTCGTTCAAGTATGAGAAATATGCGTAAGTACGAGCCTGATGGGAGCAAATCCCAGACCTAACCAAGACCTAACATGCGTTATCCTCTAAAATATAGATCGAAACCGGGTTTATTGGACTGTTTCTGTGTGGTACCACATTGGTACGTGATCCAAACCAGAGAAAAACCCAGGGTCTGTTCAACAAGTATGTGGAGAATGCGAAAGTATGTGTCTGATGAGGGCATATCCACGGCCTAACCTAGACATAACATGCGGTACCCTCTAAAACATTGATCGAAACCAGGTTTAATGGACTGTTTCAGTGTGGTACCCCACTACTACGGGATCGAAACCAGAAAAAGCCCAGAATCTGGTCATCAAGTGTGAGAAATATGCGTAAGTACGAGCCTGATGGGAGCAAATCCCAGAACTATCGCAGACCTAACATGCGTTACCCTCAAAAATATTGATCGAAACCAGGTTTAATGGACTGTTTCAGTGTGGTACCACATTACTACGGGATCCAAACCAGAAAAAGCCCGGAATCTGGCCATCAAGAATGAGAAATATGCGAAAGTACGAGCCTGATGAGAGCAAATCCCAGACCTAACCTAGACCTAACATGAGTTATTCTCAAAGATATTGATCGAAACCAGGTTTAATGGACTGTTTCAGTGTGGTACCACATTGGTACGTGATCCAAACCAGAGAAAAACCCAGGATCTGTTCAACAAGTATGTGGAGAATGCGAAAGTATGTGTCTGATGAGGGCATATCCCAGGCCTAACCTAGACATAACATGCGTTATCCTCTAAAACATTGATCGAAACCAGGTTTAATGGACTCTTTCAGTGTGGTACCAAATTACTACGTGATCCAAACCAGAAAAAACCTAGGATCCGTTCAACAAGTATGTGAAGAATGCGAAAGGATGTGTCTGATGAGGGAAAATCCCAGGCCTAACCTAGACCTAACATGCGTTACCCTCAAAAATATTGATCGAAACCAGGTTTAATCGACTGTTTCAGTGTGGTACCACATTACTACGTGATCCAAACCAGAGAGAAACCCAGAATCTGTACAACAAGTATGTGGAGAATGCGAAAATATGTGTCTGATGAGGGAAAATCCCAGGCCTACCTAGGCCTAACATGCGTTATCCTATAAAATATTGATCGAAACCAGGCTTAATTGACTGTTTCAGTAAGGTACCACTTTGCAACGTGATCCAAACCAGAAAAAGCCAGGGATCTGGCCATCAACTATGAGAAATATGCGAATGTATGAGCCTGATGAGGGCAAATCCCAGAACTATCCCAGACTTAACTTGCGTTATCCTCTAAATTATTGATCGAAACCAGGTTTAATCGATTGTTTCAGTGTGGTACCACATTACTACGTGATCCAAACCAGAAAAAGCCCAGAATCTGGCCATGAAGTATGAGAAATATGCGAAAGTATGAGCCTGCTGAGAGCAAATCCTAGACCTAACCCAGACCTAACATGCGTTATCCTCTAAAATATTTATCAACACCAGGTCTATTTGAATGTCACAGTGTGGTACCGCATTACTACGTGATCCAATCCAGAAAAAACCCAGGATCCAGCAATCAAGTATGAGAAATATGCAAAAGTATGAGCCTGCTGAGGGCAAATCTCAGTACTATCCCAGACAGAACTTGCGTTATCCTCTAAAATATTGAACGACCCCAGGTTAAATGGACCGTTTCAGTGTGGTACCACATTACTACGTGATCCAAACCAGAAAAAACCCAGGATCCGTGCAACAAGTATGTGAAGAATGCGAAGGTATGAGTCTGATGAAGGAAAATCTCAGGCCTAACCTAGACCTACCATGCGTTATCCTCAAAAATATTGATCGAAACCAGGTTTAATCGACTGTTTCAATGTGGTAGCACATTACTACCTGATCCAAACCAGAGAAAGCCCAGAATCTGGCCATCAACTATGAGAAATATGCGAAAGTACGAGCCTGATGAGAGCAAATCCCAGACCTAACCAAGACCTAACATGCGTTATTCTCTAAAATATTAATCGAAACCAGCATTAATGGACTGTTACTGTGTGGTACCACATTACTACGTGATGCAAACCAGAAAAAACCCTGGATCCGTTCAACAAGTTTGTGGAGAATGCGAATGTATGTGGCTGATGAGGGAAAATCCCAGGCCCAACCAAGACGTAACATGCGTTATCCTCAGAAATATTGATCGAAACCAGGTTTAAACGACTGTTTCAGTGTGGTACCACATTACTACCTGATACAAACCAGAAAAATACCCAGGATCTGTTTAACAAGTATGTGAAGAACGCGAAAATATGACCCTGATGAGGGCAAAACCCCGGCCTAAACTAGACATAACATGCGTTATCCTCTAAAATATTGATCGAAACCAGGTTTAATTGACAGTTTCATTGTGGTATCACATTACTACGGGATCCAAACCAGAAAAAGCCCAGAATCTGGCCATCAAGTATGAGAAATATGCGACAGTACGAGCCTGATGAGAGCAATTCCCAGATCTGACCTAGACCTAACATGAGTTATTCTCTAAAACATTGATCGAAACCAGGTTTAATGGACTGTTTCAGTGTGGTACCACATTACTACGTTATCCAATCCAGAAAAAGCCCAGGTTTTAGCCATCAAGTATGAGAAATATGCGAAAGTATGAGCCTGATGAGGGCAAATCCTAGACCTAACCCAGACCTAACATGCGTTATCCTCTAAAATGTTGATCGAAACCAGGTTTAATGGACTGTTTCAGTGTGGTACCACATTACTACGTGATCCAAACCAGAAAAAACCCAGGATCTGTTCAACAAGTATGTGGAGAATGCGAAAGTATGTGTCTGATGAGGGAAAATCCCAGGCCTAACCTAGACCTAACATGCGTTATCCTCAAAAATATTGATCGAAACCAGGTTTAATCGACTGTTCCGGAGTGGTACCTCATTACTACGTGAACCACTCCAGAAAAAGCCCAGGATCTGGCCATCAAGTATGAGAAAGATGCGAAAGTATGAGCCTGCTGAGGGCAAATCCTAGACCCAACCAAGACCTAACATGCGTTATCCTCTAAAATATTGATCGAAACCAGGTTTAATGGACTGTTTCTGTGTGGTACCACATTACTACGTGATCCAAACCAGAAAAAGCCAGGGATCTGTTAAACAAGTATGTGAAGAACGCGAAAATATGACCCTGATGAGGGCAAATCCCAGGCCTAACCTAGACATAACATGCGTTATCCTCTAATACATTGATCGAAACCAGGTTTAATGGACTGTTTCAGTGTGGTACCACATTACTACGTGATTCAAACCAGAAAAGACACAGGATCTGTTCAAGAAGTATGTGAAGAATGCGATAGTATGTGTCCGATGTAGGAAAATCCCAGGACTAACCTAGACCTAACATGCGTTACCCTCAAAGATATTGATCGAAACCAGGTTTGATCGTCTGTTTCAGTGTGGTACCACATTACTACGTGATCCAAACCAGAAAAAAACGCAGGATCTGTACAACAAGTATGTGAAGAACGCGAAAATATGACCCTGATGAGGGCAAATCCCAGGCCTAGCCTAGACCTAACATTCGTTATCCACTAAAATGTTGATCGAAACCAGGTTTAATGGACTGTTTCCGTGTGGTACCACATTACTACGTGATCCAAAGCAGAAAGAACCCAGGATCTGTTCAACAAGTATGTGAAAAACGCGAAAGTATGAGCCTGATGAGGGCAAATCCTGGACCTATCCTAGACCTAACATGAGTTATTCTCTAAAATATTGATCGAAACCAAGTTTAGTGGACTGTTTCTGTGTGGTACCACATTACTGCGTGATCCGAACCTGAAAAAACCCTGGATCTGTTCAACTAGTATGTGAAAAATACGAAAGTATGAGCCTGATGAGGGCAAATCCCAGACGTAACACAAACCTAACATGCGTTATCCTCTAAAATATCGATCGAAACCGGGTCTAATGGACTGTTTCAGTGTGGTACCACATTACTACGTGATCCAAACCAGAAGAAGCCAGGGATCTGTTAAACAAGTACGTGAAGAACGCGAAAATATGACCCTGATGAGGGCAAATCCCAGGCCTAACCTAGACATAACGTGCGTTATCCTCTAATATATTGATCGAGACCAGGTTCAATGGACTGTTTCAGTGTGGTACCCCTCTACTACGGGATCGAAACCAGAAAAAGCCCAGAATCTGGTCGTTCAAGTATGAGAAATATGCGTAAGTACGAGCCTGATGGGAGCAAATCCCAGACCTAACCAAGACCTAACATGCGTTATCCTCTAAAATATAGATCGAAACCGGGTTTATTGGACTGTTTCTGTGTGGTACCACATTGGTACGTGATCCAAACCAGAGAAAAACCCAGGGTCTGTTCAACAAGTATGTGGAGAATGCGAAAGTATGTGTCTGATGAGGGCATATCCCAGGCCTAACCTAGACATAACATGCGTTATCCTCTAAAACATTGATCGAAACCAGGTTTAATGGACTGTTTCAGTGTGGTACCCCACTACTACGGGATCGAAACCAGAAAAAGCCCAGAATCTGGTCATCAAGTATGAGAAATATGCGTAAGTACGAGCCTGATGGGAGCAAATCCCAGAACTATCGCAGACCTAACATGCGTTACCCTCAAAAATATTGATCGAAACCAGGTTTAATGGACTGCTTCAGTGTGGTACCACATTACTACGGGATCCAAACCAGAAAAAGCCCGGAATCTGGCCATCAAGAATGAGAAATATGCGAAAGTACGAGCCTGATGAGAGCAAATCCCAGACCTAACCTAGACTTAACATGAGTTATTCTCAAAGATATTGATCGAAACCAGGTTTAATGGACTGTTTCAGTGTGGTACCACATTGGTACGTGATCCAAACCAGAGAAAAACCCAGGATCTGTTCAACAAGTATGTGGAGAATGCGAAAGTATGTGTCTGATGAGGGCATATCCCAGGCCTAACCTAGACATAACATGCGTTATCCTCTAAAACATTGATCGAAACCAGGTTTAATGGTCTCTTTCAGTGTGGTACCAAATTACTACGTGATCCAAACCAGAAAAAACCTAGGATCCGTTCAACAAGTATGTGAAGAATGCGAAAGGATGTGTCTGATGAGGGAAAATCCCAGGCTTAACCTAGACCTAACATGCGTTACCCTCAAAAATATTGATCGAAGCCAGGTTTAATCGACTGTTTCAGTGTGGTACCACATTACTACGTGATCCAAACCAGAGAGAAACCCAGAATCTGTACAACAAGTATGTGGAGAACGCGAAAATATGTGTCTGATGAGGGAAAATCCCAGGCCTAACCTAGACCTAACATGCGCTATCCTATAAAATATTGATCGAAACCAGGCTTAATTGACTGTTTCAGTAAGGTACCACTTTGCAACGTGATCCAAACCAGAAAAAGCCAGGGATCTGGCCATCAACTATGAGAAATATGCGAATGTATGAGCCTGATGAGGGCAAATCCCAGAACTATCCCAGACTTAACTTGGGTTATCCTCTAAAATATTGATCGAAACCAGGTTTAATCGATTGTTTCAGTGTGGTACCACATTACTACGTGATCCAAACATAAAAAGCCCAGAATCTGGCCATGAAGTATGAGAAATATGCGAAAGTATGAGCCTGCTGAGGGCAAATCCTAGAGCTAACCCAGACCTAACATGCGTTATCCTCTAAAATATTTATCAACAACAGGTCTATTTGAATGTCACAGTGTGGTACCGCATTACTACGTGATCCAATCCAGAAAAAACCCAGGATCTGTTCAACAAGTATGTGAAAAACGCGAAAGTATGAGCCTGATGAGGGCAAATCTCAGTACTATCCCAGACAGAACTTGCGTTATCCTCTAAAATATTGAACGACCCCAGGTTAAATGGACCGTTTCAGTGTGGTACCACATTACTACGTGATCCAATCCAGAAAAAGCCCAGGATCTAGCAATCAAGTATGAGAAATCTGCAAAAGTATGAGCCTGCTCAGGGCAAATCCTAGACCTAACCCAGACCTAACATGCGTTATCCTCTAAAATGTTGATCGAAACCAGGTTTAATGGACTGTTTCAGTGTGGTACCACATTACTACGTGATCCAAACCAGAAAAAACCCAGGATCTGTTCAACAAGTATGTGGAGAATGCGAAAGTATGTGTCTGATGAGGGAAAATCCCAGGCCTAACCTAGACCTAACATGCGTTATCCTCAAAAATATTGATCGAAACCAGGTTTAATCGACTGTTCCGGTGTGGTACCACATTACTACGTGAACAACTCCAGAAAAAGCCCAGGATCTGGCCACCAAGTATGAGAAAGATGCGAAAGTATGAGCCTGCTGAGGGCAAATCCTAGACCTAACCAAGACCTAACATGCGTTATCCTCTAAAATATTGATCGAAACCAGGTTTAATGGACTGTTTCAGTGTGGTACCACATTACTACGTGATCCAAACCAGAAAAAGCCAGGGATCTGTTAAACAAGTATGTGAAGAACGCGAAAATATGACCCTGATGAGGGCAAATCCCAGGCCTAACCTAGACATAACATGCGTTATCCTCTAATACATTGATCGAAACCAGGTTTAATGGACTGTTTCAGTGTGGTACCACATTACTACGTGATTCAAACCAGAAAAGACACAGGATCTGTTCAAGAAGTATGTGAAGAATGCGATAGTATGTGTCCGATGTGGGAAAATCCCAGAACTAACCTAGACCTAACATGCGTTACCCTCAAAGATATTGATCGAAACCAGGTTTGATCGTCTGTTTCAGTGTGGTACCACATTACTACGAGATCCAAACCAGAAAAAAACGCAGGATCTGTACAACAAGTATGTGAAGAACGCGAAAATATGACCCTGATGAGGGCAAATCCCAGGCCTAGCCTAGACCTAACATGCGTTATCCAATAAAATGTTGATCGAAACCAGGTTTAATGGACTGTTTCCGTGTGGTACCACATTACTACGTGATCCAAAGCAGAAAGAACCCAGGATCTGTTCAACAAGTGTGTGAAAAACGCGAAAGTATGAGCCTGATGAGGGCAAATCCCAGACCTATCCTAGACCTAACATGAGTTATTCTCTAAAATATTGATCGAAACCAAGTTTAGTGGACTGTTTCTGTGTGGTACCACATTACTGCGTGATCCGAACCTGAAAAAACCCTGGATCTGTTCAACTAGTATGTGAAAAATACGAAAGTATGAGCCTGATGAGGGCAAATCCCAGACGTAACACAAACCTAACATGCGTTATCCTCTAAAATATCGATCGAAACCGGGACTAATGGACTGTTTCAGTGTGGTACCACATTACTACGTGATCCAAACCAGAAAAAGCCAGGGATCTGTTAAACAAGTATGTGAAGAACGCGAAAATATGACCCTGATGAGGGCAAATCCCAGGCCTAACCTAGACCTAACATGCGTTACCCTCAAAAATATTGATCGAAACCAGTGTTAATCGACTGTTTCAGTGTGGTACCACATTACAACGTGATCCAAACCAGAGAAAAACCCAGGATCTGTACAACAAGTATGTGAAGAATGCGAAAGTATGAGCCTGACGTGGGCAAATCCCAGACCTATCCCAGACATAACTTGCGCTATCCTCTAAGATATTGATCGAAACCAGGTTTAATCGACTGTTTCAGTGTGGTACCACATTACTACGTGATCCAAACCATCAAAAGAACCTGGCCATCAACTTTGAGAAATATGCGAAAGTACGAGCCTGATGAGAGCAAGACCCAGACCTGACCTAGACCTAACATGCGTTATTCTCTAAAATATTCATCGAAACCAGGTTTAATGGACTGTTTCAGTGTGGTACCACATAACTACGTGATCCAAACCAGAAAAAACCCAGGATCTGTACAACAAGTATGTGAGGAATGCGAAAGTATGAGCCTCACGAGGGCAAATCACAAACCTATCCCAGACATAACTTGCGTTATCCTCTATAATATTGATGGAAACCAGGTTTAATCGACTGTTTCAGTGTGGTACCGCATAACTACGTGATCCAAACCAGAAAAATACCCAGGATCTCTTCAACAAGTATGTGAAGCACGCGAAAATATGACCCTGATGTGGGCAAATCACAGGACTAACCTAGACATAACATGCGTTATTCTCTAAAATATTGATCGAAACCAGGTTTAATCGACTGTTTCAGTGTGGTACCACATGACTACGTGATCCAAACCAGAAAAAAGTCAGGATCTGTTCAACAAGTATATGAAAAACGCGAAAGTATGAGCCTGATGAGCGCAAATCCCAGACATACCCCAGACCTAACATGCGTTATCCTCTAAAATATTGATCGAAACCATGTTTAATGGACTGTTTCAGTGTGGTACCACATTACTACGTGATCCAGACCAGAAAAAAACGCAGGATCTGTACAACAAGTATGTGAAGAACGCGAAAATATGACCCTGGTGAGGGCAAATCCCAGGCCTAACCTAGACCTAACATGCGTTACCCTCAAAAATATTGATCGAAACCAGTGTTAATCGACTGTTTCAGTGTGGTCCCACATTACTACGTGATCCAAACCAGAGAAAAACCCAGGATCTGTGCAACAAGTATGTGAAGAATGCGAAAGTATGAGCCTGACGTGGGCAAATCCCAGAACTATCCCAGACATAACTTGCGCTATCCTCTAAGATATTGATCGAAACCAGGTTTAATCGACTGTTTCAGTGTGGTACCACATTACTACGTGATTCAAACCAGAAAAGACACAGGATCTGTTCAAGAAGTATGTGAAGAATGCGATAGTATGTGTCCGATGTAGGAAAATCCCAGGACTAACCTAGACCTAACATGCGTTACCCTCAAAGATATTGATCGAAACCAGGTTTGATCGTCTGTTTCAGTGTGGTACCACATTACTACGTGATCCAAACCAGAAAAAAAACGCAGGATCTGTACAACAAGTATGTGAAGAACGCGAAAATATGACCCTGATGAGGGCAAATCCCAGGCCTAGCCTAGACCTAACATGCGTTATCCACTAAAATGTTGATCGAAACCAGGTTTAATGGACTGTTTCCGTGTGGTACCACATTACTACGTGATCCAAAGCAGAAAGAACCCAGGATCTGTTCAACAAGTATGTGAAAAACGCGAAAGTATGAGCCTGATGAGGGCAAATCCCAGACCTATCCTAGACCTAACATGAGTTATTCTCTAAAATATTGATCGAAACCAAGTTTAGTGGACTGTTTCTGTGTGGTACCACATTACTGCGTGATCCGAACCTGAAAAAACCCTGGATCTGTCCAACTAGTATGTGAAAAATACGAAAGTATGAGCCTGATGAGGGCAAATCCCAGACGTAACACAAACCTAACATGCGTTATCCTCTATAATATCGATCGAAACCGGGTCTAATGGACTGTTTCAGTGTGGTACCACATTACTACGTGATCCAAACCAGAAAAAGCCAGGGATCTGTTAAACAAGTACGTGAAGAACGCGAAAATATGACCCTGATGAGGGCAAATCCCAGGCCTAACCTAGACATAACATGCGTTATCCTCTAATATATTGATCGAGACCAGGTTTAATGGACTGTTTCAGTGTGGTACCCCACTACTACGGGATCGAAACCAGAAAAAGCCCAGAATCTGGTCGTTCAAGTATGAGAAATATGCGTAAGTACGAGCCTGATGGGAGCAAATCCCAGACCTAACCAAGACCTAACATGCGTTACCCTCAAAAATATTGATCGAAACCAGGTTTAATGGACTGTTTCAGTGTGGTACCACATTACTACGGGATCCAAACCAGAAAAAGCCCGGAATCTGGCCATCAAGAATGAGAAATATGCGAAAGTACGAGCCTGATGAGAGCAAATCCCAGACCTAACCTAGACCTAACATGAGTTATTCTCAAAGATATTGATCGAAACAAGGTTTAATGGACTGTTTCAGTGTGGTACCACATTGGTACGTGATCCAAACCAGAGAAAAACCCAGGATCTGTTCAACAAGTATGTGGAGAATGCGAAAGTATGTGTCTGATGAGGGCATATCCCAGGCCTAACCTAGACATAACATGCGTTATCCTCTAAAACATTGATCGAAACCAGGTTTAATGGACTCGTTCAGTGTGGTACCAAATTACTACGTGATCCAAACCAGAAAAAACCTAGGATCCGTTCAACAAGTATGTGAAGAATGCGAAAGGATGTGTCTGATGAGGGAAAATCCCAGGCCTAACCTAGACCTAACATGCGTTACCCTCAAAAATATTGATCGAAACCAGGTTTAATCGACTGTTTCAGTGTGGTACCACATTACTACGTGATCCAAACCAGAGAGAAACCCAGAATCTGTACAACAAGTATGTGGAGAATGCGAAAATATGTGTCTGATGAGGGAAAATCCCAGGCCTACCTAGACCTAACATGCGTTATCCTATAAAATATTGATCGAAACCAGGCTTAATTGACTGTTTCAGTAAGGTACCACTTTGCAACGTGATCCAAACCAGAAAAAGCCAGGGATCTGGCCATCAACTATGAGAAATATGCGAATGTATGAGCCTGATGAGGGCAAATCCCAGAACTATCCCAGACTTAACTTGCGTTATCCTCTAAATTATTGATCGAAACCAGGTTTAATCGATTGTTTCAGTGTGGTACCACATTACTACGTGATCCAAACCAGAAAAAGCCCAGAATCTGGCCATGAAGTATGAGAAATATGCGAAAGTATGAGCCTGCTGAGAGCAAATCCTAGACCTAACCCAGACCTAACATGCGTTATCCTCTAAAATATTTATCAACACCAGGTCTATTTGAATGTCACAGTGTGGTACCGCATTACTACGTGATCCAATCCAGAAAAAACCCAGGATCCAGCAATCAAGTATGAGAAATATGCAAAAGTATGAGCCTGCTGAGGGCAAATCTCAGTACTATCCCAGACAGAACTTGCGTTATCCTCTAAAATATTGAACGACCCCAGGTTAAATGGACCGTTTCAGTGTGGTACCACATTACTACGTGATCCAATCCAGAAAAAGCCCAGGATCTAGCAATCAAGTATGAGAAATATGCAAAAGTATGAGCCTGCTCAGGGCAAATCCTAGACCTAACCCAGACCTAACATGCGTTATCCTCTAAAATGTTGATCGAAACCAGGTTTAATGGACTGTTTCAGTGTGGTACCACATTACTACGTGATCCAAACCAGAAAAAACCCAGGATCTGTTCAACAAGTATGTGGAGAATGCGAAAGTATGTGTCTGATGAGGGAAAATCCCAGGCCTAACCTAGACCTAACATGCGTTATCCTCAAAAATATTGATCGAAACCAGGTTTAATCGACTGTTCCGGTGTGGTACCACATTACTACGTGAACCACTCCAGAAAAAGCCCAGGATCTAGCAATCAAGTATGAGAAATATGCAAAAGTATGAGCCTGCTCAGGGCAAATCCTAGACCTAACCCAGACCTAACATGCGTTATCCTCTAAAATGTTGATCGAAACCAGGTTTAATGGACTGTTTCAGTGTGGTACCACATTACTACGTGATCCAAACCAGAAAAAACCCAGGATCTGTTCAACAAGTATGTGGAGAATGCGAAAGTATGTGTCTGATGAGGGAAAATCCCAGGCCTAACCTAGACATAACATGCGTTATCCTCTAATACATTGATCGAAACCAGGTTTAATGGACTGTTTCAGTGTGGTACCACATTACTACGTGATTCAAACCAGAAAAGACACAGGATCTGTTCAAGAAGTATGTGAAGAATGCGATAGTATGTGTCCGATGTAGGAAAATCCCAGGACTAACCTAGACCTAACATGCGTTACCCTCAAAGATATTGATCGAAACCAGGTTTGATCGTCTGTTTCAGTGTGGTACCACATTACTACGTGATCCAAACCAGAAAAAAAACGCAGGATCTGTACAACAAGTATGTGAAGAACGCGAAAATATGACCCTGATGAGGGCAAATCCCAGGCCTAGCCTAGACCTAACATGCGTTATCCACTAAAATGTTGATCGAAACCAGGTTTAATGGACTGTTTCCGTGTGGTACCACATTACTACGTGATCCAAAGCAGAAAGTACCCAGGATCTGTTCAACAAGTATGTGAAAAACGCGAAAGTATGAGCCTGATGAGGGCAAATCCCAGACCTATCCTAGACCTAACATGAGTTATTCTCTAAAATATTGATCGAAACCAAGTTTAGTGGACTGTTTCTGTGTGGTACCACATTACTGCGTGATCCGAACCTGAAAAAACCCTGGATCTGTCCAACTAGTATGTGAAAAATACGAAAGTATGAGCCTGATGAGGGCAAATCCCAGACGTAACACAAACCTAACATGCGTTATCCTCTATAATATCGATCGAAACCGGGTCTAATGGACTGTTTCAGTGTGGTACCACATTACTACGTGATCCAAACCAGAAAAAGCCAGGGATCTGTTAAACAAGTACGTGAAGAACGCGAAAATATGACCCTGATGAGGGCAAATCCCAGGCCTAACCTAGACATAACATGCGTTATCCTCTAATATATTGATCGAGACCAGGTTTAATGGACTGTTTCAGTGTGGTACCCCACTACTACGGGATCGAAACCAGAAAAAGCCCAGAATCTGGTCGTTCAAGTATGAGAAATATGCGTAAGTACGAGCCTGATGGGAGCAAATCCCAGACCTAACCAAGACCTAACATGCGTTATCCTCTAAAATATAGATCGAAACCGGGTTTATTGGACTGTTTCTGTGTGGTACCACATTGGTACGTGATCCAAACCAGAGAAAAACCCAGGGTCTGTTCAACAAGTATGTGGAGAATGCGAAAGTATGTGTCTGATGAGGGCATATCCACGGCCTAACCTAGACGTAACATGCGGTACCCTCTAAAACATTGATCGAAACCAGGTTTAATGGACTGTTTCAGTGTGGTACCCCACTACTACGGGATCGAAACCAGAAAAAGCCCAGAATCTGGTCATCAAGTGTGAGAAATATGCGTAAGTACGAGCCTGATGGGAGCAAATCCCAGAACTATCGCAGACCTAACATGCGTTACCCTCAAAAATATTGATCGAAACCAGGTTTAATGGACTGTTTCAGTGTGGTACCACATTACTACGGGATCCAAACCAGAAAAAGCCCGGAATCTGGCCATCAAGAATGAGAAATATGCGAAAGTACGAGCCTGATGAGAGCAAATCCCAGACCTAACCTAGACCTAACATGAGTTATTCTCAAAGATATTGATCGAAACCAGGTTTAATGGACTGTTTCAGTGTGGTACCACATTGGTACGTGATCCAAACCAGAGAAAAACCCAGGATCTGTTCAACAAGTATGTGGAGAATGCGAAAGTATGTGTCTGATGAGGGCATATCCCAGGCCTAACCTAGACATAACATGCGTTATCCTCTAAAACATTGATCGAAACCAGGTTTAATGGACTCTTTCAGTGTGGTACCAAATTACTACGTGATCCAAACCAGAAAAAACCTAGGATCCGTTCAACAAGTATGTGAAGAATGCGAAAGGATGTGTCTGATGAGGGAAAATCCCAGGCCTAACCTAGACCTAACATGCGTTACCCTCAAAAATATTGATCGAAACCAGGTTTAATCGACTGTTTCAGTGTGGTACCACATTACTACGTGATCCAAACCAGAGAGAAACCCAGAATCTGTACAACAAGTATGTGGAGAATGCGAAAATATGTGTCTGATGAGGGAAAATCCCAGGCCTACCTAGACCTAACATGCGTTATCCTATAAAATATTGATCGAAACCAGGCTTAATTGACTGTTTCAGTAAGGTACCACTTTGCAACGTGATCCAAACCAGAAAAAGCCAGGGATCTGGCCATCAACTATGAGAAATATGCGAATGTATGAGCCTGATGAGGGCAAATCCCAGAACTATCCCAGACTTAACTTGCGTTATCCTCTAAATTATTGATCGAAACCAGGTTTAATCGATTGTTTCAGTGTGGTACCACATTACTACGTGATCCAAACCAGAAAAAGCCCAGAATCTGGCCATGAAGTATGAGAAATATGCGAAAGTATGAGCCTGCTGAGAGCAAATCCTAGACCTAACCCAGACCTAACATGCGTTATCCTCTAAAATATTTATCAACACCAGGTCTATTTGAATGTCACAGTGTGGTACCGCATTACTACGTGATCCAATCCAGAAAAAACCCAGGATCCAGCAATCAAGTATGAGAAATATGCAAAAGTATGAGCCTGCTGAGGGCAAATCTCAGTACTATCCCAGACAGAACTTGCGTTATCCTCTAAAATATTGAACGACCCCAGGTTAAATGGACCGTTTCAGTGTGGTACCACATTACTACGTGATCCAATCCAGAAAAAGCCCAGGATCTAGCAATCAAGTATGAGAAATATGCAAAAGTATGAGCCTGCTCAGGGCAAATCCTAGACCTAACCCAGACCTAACATGCGTTATCCTCTAAAATGTTGATCGAAACCAGGTTTAATGGACTGTTTCAGTGTGGTACCACATTACTACGTGATCCAAACCAGAAAAAACCCAGGATCTGTTCAACAAGTATGTGGAGAATGCGAAAGTATGTGTCTGATGAGGGAAAATCCCAGGCCTAACCTAGACCTAACATGCGTTATCCTCAAAAATATTGATCGAAACCAGGTTTAATCGACTGTTCCGGTGTGGTACCACATTACTACGTGAACCACTCCAGAAAAAGCCCAGGATCTAGCAATCAAGTATGAGAAATATGCAAAAGTATGAGCCTGCTCAGGGCAAATCCTAGACCTAACCCAGACCTAACATGCGTTATCCTCTAAAATGTTGATCGAAACCAGGTTTAATGGACTGTTTCAGTGTGGTACCACATTACTACGTGATCCAAACCAGAAAAAACCCAGGATCTGTTCAACAAGTATGTGGAGAATGCGAAAGTATGTGTCTGATGAGGGAAAATCCCAGGCCTAACCTAGACATAACATGCGTTATCCTCTAATACATTGATCGAAACCAGGTTTAATGGACTGTTTCAGTGTGGTACCACATTACTACGTGATTCAAACCAGAAAAGACACAGGATCTGTTCAAGAAGTATGTGAAGAATGCGATAGTATGTGTCCGATGTGGGAAAATCCCAGGACTAACCTAGACCTAACATGCGTTACCCTCAAAGATATTGATCGAAACCAGGTTTGATCGTCTGTTTCATTGTGGTACCACATTACTACGTGATCCAAACCAGAAAAAAACGCAGAATCTGTACAACAAGTATGTGAAGAACGCGAAAATATGACCCTGATGAGGGCAAATCCCAGGCCTAGCCTAGACCTAACATGCGTTATCCACTAAAATGTTGATCGAAACCAGGTTTAATGGACTGTTTCCGTGTGGTACCACATTACTACGTGATCCAAAGCAGAAAGAACCCAGGATCTGTTCAACAAGTATGTGAAAAACGCGAAAGTATGAGCCTGATGAGGGCAAATCCCAGACCTATCCTAGACCTAACATGAGTTATTCTCTAAAATATTGATCGAAACCAAGTTTAGTGGACTGTTTCTGTGTGGTACAACATTACTGCGTGATCCGAACCTGAAAAAACCCTGGATCTGTTCAACTAGTATGTGAAAAATACGAAAGTATGAGCCTGATGAGGGCAAATCCCAGACGTAACACAAACCTAACATGCGTTATCCTCTAAAATATCAATCGAAACCGGGTCTAATGGACTGTTTCAGTGTGGTACCACATTACTACGTGATCCAAACCAGAAAAAGCCAGGGATCTGTTAAACAAGTACGTGAAGAACGCGAAAATATGACCCTGATGAGGGCAAATCCCAGGCCTAACCTAGACATAACATGCGTTATCCTCTAATATATTGATCGAGACCAGGTTTAATGGACTGTTTCAGTGTGGTACCCCACTACTACGGGATCGAAACCAGAAAAAGCCCAGAATCTGGTCGTTCAAGTATGAGAAATATGCGTAAGTACGAGCCTGATGGGAGCAAATCCCAGACCTAACCAAGACCTAACATGCGTTATCCTCTAAAATATAGATCGAAACCGGGTTTATTGGACTGTTTCTGTGTGGTACCACATTGGTACGTGATCCAAACCAGAGAAAAACCCAGGGTCTGTTCAACAAGTATGTGGAGAATGCGAAAGTATGTGTCTGATGAGGGCATATCCCAGGCCTAACCTAGACATAACATGCGTTATCCTCTAAAACATTGATCGAAACCAGGTTTAATGGACTGTTTCAGTGTGGTACCCCACTACTACGGGATCGAAACCAGAAAAAGCCCAGAATCTGTTCATCAAGTATGAGAAATATGCGTAAGTACGAGCCTGATGGGAGCAAATCCCAGAACTATCGCAGACCTAACATGCGTTACCCTCAAAAATATTGATCGAAACCAGGTTTAATGGACTGTTTCAGTGTGGTACCACATTACTACGGGATCCAAACCAGAAAAAGCCCGGAATCTGGCCATCAAGAATGAGAAATATGCGAAAGTACGAGCCTGATGAGAGCAAATCCCAGACCTAACCTAGACCTAACATGAGTTATTCTCAAAGATATTGATCGAAACCAGGTTTAATGGACTGTTTCAGTGTGGTACCACATTGGTACGTGATCCAAACCAGAGAAAAACCCAGGATCTGTTCAACAAGTATGTGGAGAATGCGAAAGTATGTGTCTGATGAGGGCATATCCCAGGCCTAACCTAGACATAACATGCGTTATCCTCTAAAACATTGATCGAAACCAGGTTTAATGGACTCTTTCAGTGTGGTACCAAATTACTACGTGATCCAAACCAGAAAAAACCTAGGATCCGTTGAACAAGTATGTGAAGAATGCGAAAGGATGTGTCTGATGAGGGAAAATCCCAGGCCTAACCTAGACCTAACTTGCGTTATCCTCTAAAATATTGATCGAAACCAGGTTTAATCGATTGTTTCAGTGTGGTACCACATTTCTACGTGATCCAAACCAGAAAAAGCCCCGAATCTGGCCATGAAGTATGAGAAATATGCGAAAGTATGAGCCTGCTGAGGGCAAATCCTAGACCTAACCCAGACCTAACATGCGTTATCCTCTAAAATATTTATCAACACCAGGTCTATTTGAATGTCACAGTGTGGTACCGCATTACTACGTGATCCGATCCAGAAAAAACCCAGGATCTGTTCAACAAGTATGTGAAAAACGCGAAAGTATGAGCCTGATGAGGGCAAATCCCTGGCCTAACCTAGACATAACATGCGTTATCCTCTAAAATATTGATCGAAACCAGGTTTAATGGACTGTTTCAGTGTGGTACCACATTACTACGTGATTCAAACCAGAAAAGACACAGGATCCGTTCAAGAAGTATGTGAAGAATGCGATAGTATGTGTCCGATGTGGGAAAATCCCAGGACTAACCTAGACCTAACATGCGTTACCCTCAAAGATATTGATCGAAACCAGGGTTGATCGTCTGTTTCAGTGTGGTACCACATTACTACGTAATCCAAACCAGAAAAAAACGCAGGATCTGTACAACAAGTATGTGAAGAACGCGAAAATATGACCCTGATGAGGGCAAATCCCAGGCCTAACCTAGACCTAACATGCGTTACCCTCAAAAATATTGATCGAAACCAGTGTTAATCGACTGTTTCAGTGTGGTACCACATTACTACGTGATCCAAACCAGAGAAAAACCCAGGATCTGTACAACAAGTATGTGAAGAATGCGAAAGTATGAGCCTGACGTGGGCAAATCCCAGACCTATCCCAGACATAACTTGCGCTATCCTCTAAGATATTGATCGAAACCAGGTTTAATCGACTGTTTCAGTGTGGTACCACATTACTACGTGATCCAAACCATCAAAAGAACCTGGCCATCAACTTTGAGAAATATGCGAAAGTACGAGCCTGATGAGAGCAAGACCCAGACCTGACCTAGACCTAACATGCGTTATTCTCTAAAATATTGATCGAAACCAGGTTTAATCGACTGTTTCTGTGTGGTACCACATTACTGCGTGATCCGAACCTGAAAAAACCCTGGATCTGTTCAACTAGTATGTGAAAAATACGAAAGTATGAGCCTGATGAGGGCAAATCCTAGACCTAACCCAGACCTAACATGAGTTATCCCCTAAAATATATATCAAGACCAGGTTTAATTGAATGTTTCAGTGTGTTACCACATGACTACGTGATCCAAACCAGAAAAAACCCGGGATCCGTTCAACAAGTATGTGAAGAATGCGAAAATATGAACCTGATGAGGGCAAGTCCCAGACCTATCCCAGACATAACTTGCGCTATCCTCTAAGATATTGATCGAAACCAGGTTTAATCGACTGTTTCAGTGGGGTACCCCATTACTACGTGATCCAAACCAGAAAAAACCCAGGAACTGTTCAACAAGTATGTGAAAATCGCGAAACTATGAGCCTGATGAGGGCAAATCCTAGACCTATCCCAGACCTAACATGTGTGATCCACTAAAGTATTGATCGAAACCAGGTTAAATGGACAGTTTCAGTGTGGTACCACATTTCCTACGTGATCCAAACCAGAAAAACCCAGGATCTGTTCAACAAGTATGGGGAAAATGCGAAAGTACGAGCCTGATGAGAGCAAATCCCTGACCTAACCAAGACCTAACATGCGTGATTCTCTTAAATATGGATCGAAACCAGGTTTAATGGACTGCTCCAATGTGGTACCACATTACTACGTGATCCAGACCAGAAAAAGCCCAGGATGTGGCCATGAAGTATGAGAAATATGCGAAATTATGAGCCTGATTAGAGCAAATCCTAGACCTAACCCAGACCTAACATGCGCTATCCTCTAAAATATTTATCCAGACCAGGTTTAATTGATTGTTTCAGTGTGGTACCACATTACTACGTGATCCAAACCAGAAAAAACCCAGGATCCGTTCAACAGGTATGTGAAGAATGCGAAAGTATGAGTCTGATGAAGGAAAATCCCAGGCCTAACCTAGACCTACCACGCGTTATCCTCAAAAATATTGATCGAAACAAGGTTTAAGCGACTGTTACAGTGTGGTACCACATTACTACGTGATCCAAACCAGAAGAAACCCAGGATCTGTTCAACAAGTATGTGAAAAATGCGAAAATATGACCCTGATGAGGGCAAAACCCAGACCTATCCCAGACCTAACTTGCGTTATCCTCTAAAATATTCATCGAAACCAGGTTTATTGGACTTTTTCGGTGTGGTACCACATTACTACGTGATTCAAACCAGAAAAAACCCAGGATCCGTTCAACAAGTATGTGAAGAATGCGATAGTATGTGTCTGTTGAGGGAAAATCCCAGACCTAACCAAGACCTAACATGCGTTATTCTCTTATATATTGATCGAAACCAGGTTTAATGGACTGTTTCTGTGTGGTACCACATTACTACGTGATCCAAACTAGAAAAAACCCAGGATCTGTTCAACAAGTATGTGAGAAACGCGAAACTATGAGCCTGATGAGGGCAAACGCCAGACCTATCCCAGACCTAACATGTGTTATCCTCTAAAATATTGATCGGAACCAGGTTAAATGGACTGTTTCAGTGTGGTACCACATTACAACGTGATCCAAACCAGAAAAAACCCAGGATCCGTTCAACAAGTATGTGAGGAATGCGAAAGTATGAGTCTGATGAGGGAAAATCCCAGGCCTAACATAGACCTAACATGCGTTATCCTCTAATATATTTATCAAGACCAGGTTTAATTGAATGTTTCAGTGTGGTACCACATTACTACTTGATCCAAGCCAGAAAGAAACCCAGGATCTGTACCACGAGTATGTGAAGAATGCGAGAGTACGAGCCTGATGAGAGCAAATCCCTGACCTAACCAAGACCTAACATGCGTTATTCTCTAAAATATGGATCGAAGCCAGGTTTAATGGACTGTTCCAGTGTGGTACCACATTACTACGTGATCCAGACCAGAAAAAGCCCGGAATTTGGCCACCAACTATGCGAAATATGTGAAAGTACGAGCCTGATGAGAGCAAATACCAGACCTAACCAAGACCTAACAAGCGTTATTCTCTAAAATATTAATCGAAACCAGCATTAATGGACTGTTTCTGGGTGGTACCACATTACTACGTGATCCAAGCCAGAAGAAACCCAGGATCCGTGCAACAAGTATGTGAAGAATGCGAAGGTATGAGTCTGATGAAGGAAAATCTCAGGCCTAACCTAGACCTACCATGCGTTATCCTCAAAAATATTGATCGAAACCAGGTTTAATCGACTGTTTCAATGTGGTAGCACATTACTACCTGATCCAAACCAGAGAAAGCCCAGAATCTGGCCATCAACTATGAGAAATATGCGAAAGTACGAGCCTGATGAGAGCAAATCCCAGACCTAACCAAGACCTAACATGCGATATTCTCTAAAATATTGATCGAAACCAGGTTTAATGGACTGTTCAAGTGTTGCACCACATTACTACGTGAACCAAACCAGAAAAAACCCAGAATCTGTTCAACAAGTATGTGAAAAACGCGAAACTATGAGCCTGATGAGTGCAAATCCCAGAACTATCTCAGACCTAACATGCGTTATCCTCTTAAATATTGATCGAAACCAGGTATAATGGACTGTTTCAGTGTGGTACCACATTACTACGTGATGCAAACCAGAAAAAACCCTGGATCCGTTCAACAAGTTTGTGGAGAATGCGAATGTATGTGTCTGATGAGGGAAAATCCCAGGCCCAACCAAGACCTAACATGCGTTATCCTCAGAAATATTGATCGAAACCAGGTTTAAACGACTGTTTCAGTGTGGTACCACATTACTACCTGATACAAACCAGAAAAATACCCAGGATCTGTTTAACAAGTATGTGAAGAACGCGAAAATATGACCCTGATGAGGGCAAAACCCCGGCCTAAACTAGACATAACATGCGTTATCCCCTAAAATATTGATCGAAACCAGGTTTAATTGACAGTTTCATTGTGGTATCACATTACTACGGGATCCAAACCAGAAAAAGCCCAGGATCTGGCCATCAAGTATGAGAAATATGCGAAAGTACGAGCCTGATGAGAGCAAATCCCAGACCTAACCAAGACCTAACATGAGTTATTCTCTAAAACATTGATCGAAACCAGGTTTAGTGGACTGTTTCAGTGTGGTACCACATTACTACGTGATCCAATCCAGAAAAAACCCAGGATCCGTTCAACAAGTATGTGAAGAATGCGAAAATATGAACCTGATGAGGGCAAGTCCCAGGCCTAACCTAGACATAACATGCGCTATCCTCTAAAATATTGATCAAAACCAGGTTTAATGGACTGTTTCAGTGGGGTACCCCATTACTACGTGATCCAAACCAGAAAAAACCCAGGATCTGTTCAACAAGTATGTGAAAATCGCGAAACTATGAGCCTGATGAGGGCAAATCCTAGACCTATCCCAGACCTAACATGTGTGATCCTCTAAAGTATTGATCGAAACCAGGTTAAATGGACAGTTCCAGTGTGGTACCACATTTCCTACGTGATCCAAACCAGAAAAACCCAGGATCTGTTCAACAAGTATGGGAAAAATGCGAAAGTACGAGCCTGATGAGAGCAAATCCCTGACCTAACCAAGACCTAACATGCGTGATTCTCTTAAATATGGATCGAAACCAGGTTTAATGGACTGTTCCAGTGTGGTACCACATTACTACGTGATCCAGACCAGAAAAAGCCCAGGATGTAGCCATGAAGTATGAGAAATATGCGAAATTATGAGCCTGATTAGAGCAAATCCTAGACCTAACCCAGACCTAACATGCGCTATCCTCTAAAATATTTATCCAGACCAGGTTTAATTGATTGTTTCAGTGTGGTTCCACATTACTACGTGATCCAAACCAGAAAAAACCCAGGATCCGTTCAACAAGTATGTGAAGAATGCGAAAGTATGAGTCTGATGAAGGAAAATCCCAGGCCTAACCTAGACCTACCATGCGTTATCCTCAAAAATATTGATCGAAACAAGGTTTAATCGAATGTTACAGTGTGGTACCACATTACTACGTGATCCAAACCAGAAGAAACCCAGGATCTGTTCAACAAGTATGTGAAAAATGCGAAAATATGACCCTGATGAGGGCAAAACCCAGACCTATCCCAGACCTGCGTTATCCTCTAAAATATTCATCGAAACCAGGTTTATTGGACTTCTTCGGTGTGGTACCACATTACTACGTGATTCAAACCAGAAAAAACCCAGGATCCGTTCAACAAGTATGTGAAGAATGCGATAGTATGTGTCTGTTGAGGGAAAATCCCAGACCTAACCAAGACCTAACATGCGTTATTCTCTTATATATTGATCGAAACCAGGTTTAATGGACTGTTTCTGTGTGGTACCACATTACTACGTGATCCAAACTAGAAAAAACCCAGGATCTGTTCAACATTTATGTGAAAAACGCGAAACTATGAGCCTGATGAGGGCAACTGCCAGACCTATCCCAGACCTAACATGTGTTATCCTCTAAAATATTGATCGGAACCAGGTTAAATGGATTGTTTCAGTGTGGTACCACATTACTACGTGATCCAAACCAGAAGAAACCCAGGATCTGTTCAACAAGTATGTGAAAAATGCGAAAATATGACCCTGATGAGGGCAAAACCCAGACCTATCCCAGACCTAACTTGCGTTATCCTCTAAAATATTCATCGAAACCAGGTTTATTGGACTTTTTCGGTGTGGTACCACATTACTACGTGATTCAAACCAGAAAAAACCCAGGATCCGTGCAGCAAGTATGTGAAGAATGCGAAGGTATGAGTCTGATGAAGGAAAATCTCAGGCCTAACCTAGACCTACCATGCGTTATCCTCAAAAATATTGATCGAAACCAGGTTTAATCGACTGTTTCAACGTGGTAGCACATTACTACCTGATCCAAACCAGAGAAAGCCCAGAATCTGGCCATCAACTATGAGAAATATGCGAAAGTACGAGCCTGATGAGAGCAAATCCCAGACCTAACCAAGACCTAACATGCGTTATTCTCTAAAATATTGATCGAAACCAGGTTTAATGGACTGTTCAAGTGTTGCACCACATTACTACGTGAACCAAACCAGAAAAAACCCAGAATCTGTTCAACAAGTATGTGAAAAACGCGAAACTATGAGCCTGATGAGCGCAAATCCCAGAACTATCTCAGACCTAACATGCGTTATCCTCTTAAATATTGATCGAAACCAGGTTTAATGGACTGTTTCAGTGTGGTACCACATTACTACGTGATGCAAACCAGAAAAAACCCTGGATCCGTTCAACAAGTTTGTGGAGAATGCGAATGTATGTGTCTGATGAGGGAAAATCCCAGGCCCAACCAAGACCTAACATGCGTTATCCTCAGAAATATTGATCGAAACCAGGTTTAAACGACTGTTTCAGTGTGGTACCACATTACTACCTGATACAAACAAGAAAAATACCCAGGAACTGTTTAACAAGTATGTGAAGAACGCGAAAATATGACCCTGATGAGGGCAAAACCCCGGCCTAAACTAGACATAACATGCGTTATCCTCTAAAATATTGATCGAAACCAGGTTTAATTGACAGTTTCATTGTGGTATCACATTACTACGGGATCCAAACCAGAAAAAGCCCAGAATCTGGCCATCAAGTATGAGAAATATGCGAAAGTACGAGCCTGATGAGAGCAATTCCCAGATCTGACCTAGACCTAACATGAGTTATTCTCTAAAACATTGATCGAAACCAGGTTTAATGGACTGTTTCAGTGTGGTACCACATTACTACGTTATCCAATCCAGAAAAAGCCCAGGTTTTAGCCATCAAGTATGAGAAATATGCGAAAGTATGAGCCTGATGAGGGCAAATCCTAGACCTAACCCAGACCTAACATGCGTTATCTTCTAAAATATTGATCGAAACCTGGTTTAATTTACTGTTTCAGTGTGGTACCACATTACAACGTGATCCAAACCAGAAAAAGCTAGGGATCTGTTCAACAAGTATGTGAAAAATGCGAAAATATGACCCTGATGAGGGCAAATCCCAGACCTTCCCCAGACCAAGCTTGCGTTATCCTCTAAAATATTGATCGAATCGAGGTTTAGTTTACTGTTTCAGTGTGGTACCACATTACTACGTGATCCAATCCAGAAAAAGCCCAGGATCAAGCCTTGAAGTATGAGAAATATGCGAAATTATGAGCCTGATTAGGGCAAATCCCAGGCCTAACCTAGACATAACATGCGTTACCCGCTAAAATATTGATCGAAACCAGGTTTAATGGACTGTTCCAGTGTGGTACCACATTACTACGTGATCCAAACCAGAAAAAGCCAGGGATCTGTACAACAAGTATGTGAAGAACGCGAAAATATGACCCTGATGAGGGCAAATCCCAGGCCTAACCTAGACATAACATGCGTTATCCTCCAAAACATTGATCGTAACCAGGTTTAATGGACTGTTTCAGTGTGGTACCCGACTACTACGGGATCGAAACCAGAAAAAGCCCAGAATCTGGTCGTTCAAGTATGAGAAATATGCGTAAGTACGAGCCTGATGGGAGCAAATCCCAGACCTAACCAAGACCTAACATGCGTTATCCTCTAAAATATAGATCGAAACCGGGTTTATTGGACTGTTTCAGTGTGGTACCGCATTGGTACGTGATCCAAACCAGAGAAAAACCCAGGATCTGTTCAACAAGTATGTGGAGAAAGCGAAAGTATGTGTCTGATGAGGGCATATCCCAGGCCTAACCTAGACATAACATGCGTTATCCTCTAAAACATTGATCGAAACCAGGTTTAATGGACTGTTTCAGTGTGGTACCCCACTACTACGGGATCGAAACCAGAAAAAAATCCAGGATCTGTTCAACAAGTATGTGAAGTATGCGAAAGTACGAGCCAGATGAGAGCAAATCCCAGACCTAACCTAGACCTAACATGAGTTACCCTCAAAAATATTGATCGAAACCAGGTTTAATGGACTGTTTCAGTGTGGTACCACATTACTACGGGATCCAAACCAGAAAAAGCCCGGAATCTGGCCATCAAGAATGAGAAATATGCGAAAGTACGAGCCTGATGAGAGCAAATCCCAGACCTAACCTAGACCTAACATGAGTTATTCTCAAAGATATTGATCGAAACCAGGTTTAATGGACTGTTTCAGTGTGGTACCACATTGGTACGTGATGCAAACCAGAAAAAACCCTGGATCCGTTCAACAAGTTTGTGGAGAATGCGAATGTATGTGTCTGATGAGGGAAAATCCCAGGCCCAACCAAGACCTAACATGCGTTATCCTCAGAAATATTGATCGAAACCAGGTTTAAACGACTGTTTCAGTGTGGTACCACATTACTACCTGATACAAACCAGAAAAATACCCAGGATCTGTTTAACAAGTATGTGAAGAACGCGAAAATATGACCCTGATGAGGGCAAAACCCCGGCCTAAACTAGACATAACATGCGTTATCCCCTAAAATATTGATCGAAACCAGGTTTAATTGACAGTTTCATTGTGGTATCACATTACTACGGGATCCAAACCAGAAAAAGCCCAGGATCTGGCCATCAAGTATGAGAAATATGCGAAAGTACGAGCCTGATGAGAGCAATTCCCAGACCTGACCTAGACCTAACATGAGTTATTCTCTAAAACATTGATCGAAACCAGGTTTAGTGGACTGTTTCAGTGTGGTACCACATTACTACGTGATCCAATCCAGAAAAAACCCAGGATCCGTTCAACAAGTATGTGAAGAATGCGAAAATATGAACCTGATGAGGGCAAGTCCCAGGCCTAACCTAGACATAACATGCGCTATCCTCTAAAATATTGATCAAAACCAGGTTTAATGGACTGTTTCAGTGGGGTACCCCATTACTACGTGATCCAAACCAGAAAAAACCCAGGATCTGTTCAACAAGTATGTGAAAATCGCGAAACTATGAGCCTGATGAGGGCAAATCCTAGACCTATCCCAGACCTAACATGTGTGATCCTCTAAAGTATTGATCGAAACCAGGTTAAATGGACAGTTCCAGTGTGGTACCACATTTCCTACGTGATCCAAACCAGAAAAACCCAGGATCTGTTCAACAAGTATGGGAAAAATGCGAAAGTACGAGCCTGATGAGAGCAAATCCCTGACCTAACCAAGACCTAACATGCGTGATTCTCTTAAATATGGATCGAAACCAGGTTTAATGGACTGTTCCAGTGTGGTACCACATTACTACGTGATCCAGACCAGAAAAAGCCCAGGATGTAGCCATGAAGTATGAGAAATATGCGAAATTATGAGCCTGATTAGAGCAAATCCTAGACCTAACCCAGACCTAACATGCGCTATCCTCTAAAATATTTATCCAGACCAGGTTTAATTGATTGTTTCAGTGTGGTACCACATTACTACGTGATCCAAACCAGAAAAAACCCAGGATCCGTTCAACAAGTATGTGAAGAATGCGAAAGTATGAGTCTGATGAAGGAAAATCCCAGGCCTAACCTAGACCTACCATGCGTTATCCTCAAAAATATTGATCGAAACAAGGTTTAATCGAATGTTACAGTGTGGTACCACATTACTACGTGATCCAAACCAGAAGAAACCCAGGATCTGTTCAACAAGTATGTGAAAAATGCGAAAATATGACCCTGATGAGGGCAAAACCCAGACCTATCCCAGACCTAACTTGCGTTATCCTCTAAAATATTCATCGAAACCAGGTTTATTGGACTTTTTCGGTGTGGTACCACATTACTACGTGATTCAAACCAGAAAAAACCCAGGATCCGTTCAACAAGTATGTGAAGAATGCGATAGTATGTGTCTGTTGAGGGAAAATCCCAGACCTAACCAAGACCTAACATGCGTTATTCTCTTATATATTGATCGAAACCAGGTTTAATGGACTGTTTCTGTGTGGTACCACATTACTACGTGATCCAAACTAGAAAAAACCCAGGATCTGTTCAACAATTATGTGAAAAACGCGAAACTATGAGCCTGATGAGGGCAACTGCCAGACCTATCCCAGACCTAACATGTGTTATCCTCTAAAATATTGATCGGAACCAGGTTAAATGGATTGTTTCAGTGTGGTACCACATTACTACGTGATCCAAACCAGAAGAAACCCAGGATCTGTTCAACAAGTATGTGAAAAATGCGAAAATATGACCCTGATGAGGGCAAAACCCAGACCTATCCCAGACCTAACTTGCGTTATCCTCTAAAATATTCATCGAAACCAGGTTTATTGGACTTTTTCGGTGTGGTACCACATTACTACGTGATTCAAACCAGAAAAAACCCAGGATCCGTGCAACAAGTATGTGAAGAATGCGAAGGTATGAGTCTGATGAAGGAAAATCTCAGGCCTAACCTAGACCTACCATGCGTTATCCTCAAAAATATTGATCGAAACCAGGTTTAATCGACTGTTTCAACGTGGTAGCACATTACTACCTGATCCAAACCAGAGAAAGCCCAGAATCTGGCCATCAACTATGAGAAATTTGCGAAAGTACGAGCCTGATGAGAGCAAATCCCAGACCTAACCAAGACCTAACATGCGTTATTCTCTAAAATATTGATCGAAACCAGGTTTAATGGACTGGTCAAGTGTTGCTCCACATTACTACGTGAACCAAACCAGAAAAAACCCAGAATCTGTTCAACAAGTATGTGAAAAACGCGAAACTATGAGCCTGATGAGCGCAAATCCCAGAACTATCTCAGACCTAACATGCGTTATCCTCTTAAATATTGATCGAAACCAGGTTTAATGGACTGTTTCAGTGTGGTACCACATTACTACGTGATGCAAACCAGAAAAAACCCTGGATCCGTTCAACAAGTTTGTGGAGAATGCGAATGTATGTGTCTGATGAGGGAAAATCCCAGGCCCAACCAAGACCTAACATGCGTTATCCTCAGAAATATTGATCGAAACCAGGTTTAAACGACTGTTTCAGTGTGGTACCACATTACTACCTGATACAAACAAGAAAAATACCCAGGATCTGTTTAACAAGTATGTGAAGAACGCGAAAATATGACCCTGATGAGGGCAAAACCCCGGCCTAAACTAGACATAACATGCGTTATCCTCTAAAATATTGATCGAAACCAGGTTTAATTGACAGTTTCATTGTGGTATCACATTACTACGGGATCCAAACCAGAAAAAGCCCAGAATCTGGCCATCAAGTATGAGAAATATGCGAAAGTACGAGCCTGATGAGAGCAATTCCCAGATCTGACCTAGACCTAACATGAGTTATTCTCTAAAACATTGATCGAAACCAGGTTTAATGGACTGTTTCAGTGTGGTACCACATTACTACGTTATCCAATCCAGAAAAAGCCCAGGTTTTAGCCATCAAGTATGAGAAATATGCGAAAGTATGAGCCTGATGAGGGCAAATCCTAGACCTAACCCAGACCTAACATGCGTTATCCTCTAAAATATGGATCGAAACCTGGTTTAATTTACTGTTTCAGTGTGGTACCACATTACAACGTGATCCAAACCAGAAAAAGCTAGGGATCTGTTCAACAAGTATGTGAAAAATGCGAAAATATGACCCTGATGAGGGCAAATCCCAGACCTTCCCCAGACCAAGCTTGCGTTATCCTCTAAAATATTGATCGAATCGAGGTTTAGTTTACTGTTTCAGTGTGGTACCACATTACTACGTGATCCAATCCAGAAAAAGCCCAGGATCAAGCCTTGAAGTATGAGAAATATGCGAAATTATGAGCCTGATTAGGGCAAATCCCAGGCCTAACCTAGACATAACATGCGTTACCCGCTAAAATATTGATCGAAACCAGGTTTAATGGACTGTTTCAGTGTGGTACCACATTACTACGTGATCCAAACCAGAAAAAGCCAGGGATCTGTACAACAAGTATGTGAAGAACGCGAAAATATGACCCTGATGAGGGCAAATCCCAGGCCTAACCTAGACATAACATGCGTTATCCTCTAAAACATTGATCGTAACCAGGTTTAATGGACTGTTTCAGTGTGGTACCCGACTACTACGGGATCGAAACCAGAAAAAGCCCAGAATCTGGTCGTTCAAGTATGAGAAATATGCGTAAGTACGAGCCTGATGGGAGCAAATCCCAGACCTAACCAAGACCTAACATGCGTTATCCTCTAAAATATAGATCGAAACCGGGTTTATTGGACTGTTTCAGTGTGGTACCGCATTGGTACGTGATCCAAACCAGAGAAAAACCCAGGATCTGTTCAACAAGTATGTGGAGAAAGCGAAAGTATGTGTCTGATGAGGGCATATCCCAGGCCTAACCTAGACATAACATGCGTTATCCTCTAAAACATTGATCGAAACCAGGTTTAATGGACTGTTTCAGTGTGGTACCCCACTACTACGGGATCGAAACCAGAAAAAAATCCAGGATCTGTTCAACAAGTATGTGAAGTATGCGAAAGTACGAGCCAGATGAGAGCAAATCCCAGACCTAACCTATACCTAACATGAGTTACCCTCAAAAATATTGATCGAAACCAGGTTTAATGGACTGTTTCAGTGTGGTACCACATTACTACGGGATCCAAACCAGAAAAAGCCGGGAATCTGGCCATCAAGAATGAGAAATATGCGAAAGTACGAGCCTAATGAGAGCAAATCCCAGACCTAACCTAGACCTAACATGAGTTATTCTCAAAGATATTGATCGAAACCAGGTTTAATGGACTGTTTCAGTGTGGTACCACATTGGTACGTGATCCAAACAAAGAGAAAAACCCAGGATCTGTTCAACAAGTATGTGGAGAATGCGAAAGTATGTGTCTGATGAGGGCATATCCCAGGCCTAACCTAGACATAACATGCGTTATCCTCTAAAACATTGATCGAAACCAGGTTTAATGGACTCTTTCTGTGTGGTACCAAATTACTACGTGACCCAAACCAGAAAAAACCTAGGATCCGTTCAACAAGTATGTGAAGAATGCGAAAGGATGTGTCTGATGAGGGAAAATCCCAGGCCTAACCTAGACCTAACATGCGTTACCCTCAAAAATATTGATCGAAACCAGGTTTAATCGACTGTTTCAGTGTGGTACCACATTGCTACGTGATCCAAACCAGAGAGAAACCCAGAATCTGTACAACAAGTATGTGGAGAATGCGAAAATATGTGTCTGATGAGGGAAAATCCCAGGCCTAACCTAGACCTAACATGCGTTATCCTATAAAATATTGATCGAAACCAGGCTTAATTGACTGTTTCAGTAAGGTACCACTTTGCAACGTGATCCAAACCAGAAAAAGCCAGGGATCTGGCCATCAACTATGAGAAATATGCGAATGTATGAGCCTGATGAGGGCAAATCCCAGAACTATCCCAGACTTAACTTGCGTTATCCTCTAAAATATTGATCGAAACCAGGTTTAATCGATTGTTTCAGTGTGGTACCACATTACTACGTGATCCAAACCAGAAAAAGCCCAGAATCTGGCCATGAAGTATGAGAAATATGCGAAAGTATGAGCCTGCTGAGGGCAAATCCTAGACCTAACCCAGACCTAACATGCGTTATCCTCTAAAATATTTATCAACACCAGGACTATTTGAATGTCACAGTGTGGTACCGCACTACTACGTGATCCAATCCAGAAAAAACCCAGGATCTGTTCAACAAGTATGTGAAAAACGCGAAAGTATGAGCCTGATGAGGGCAAATCTCAGTACTATCCCAGACATAACTTGCGTTATCCTCTAAAATATTGAACGACCCCAGGTTAAATGGACCGTTTCAGTGTGGTACCACATTACTACGTGATCCAATCCAGAAAAAGCCCAGGATCTAGCAATCAAGTATGAGAAATATGCAAAAGTATGAGCCTGCTCAGGGCAAATCCTAGACCTAACCCAGACCTAACATGCGTTATCCTCTAAAATGTTGATCGAAACCAGGTTTAATGGACTGTTTCAGTGTGGTACCACACTACTACGTGATCCAAACCAGAAAAAACCCTGGATCTGTTCAACAAGTATGTGGAGAATGCGAAAGTATGTGTCTGATGAGGGAAAATCCCAGGCCTAACCTAGACCTAACATGCGTTATCCTCAAAAATATTGATCGAAACCAGGTTTAATCGACTGTTCCGGAGTGGTACCACATTACTACGTGAACCACTCCAGAAAAAGCCCAGGATCTGGCCATCAAGTATGAGAAAGATGCGAAAGTATGAGCCTGCTGAGGGCAAATCCTAGACCTAACCAAGACCTAACATGCGTTATCCTCTAAAATATTGATCGAAACCAGGTTTAATGGACTGTTTCAGTGTGGTACCACATTACTACGTGATCCAAACCAGAAAAAGCCAGGGATCTGTTAAACAAGTATGTGAAGAACGCGAAAATATGACACTGATGAGGGCAAATCCCAGGCCTAACCTAGACATAACATGCGTTATCCTCTAATACATTGATCGAAACCAGGTTTAATGGACTGTTTCAGTGTGGTACCACATTACTACGTGATTCAAACCAGAAAAGACACAGGATCTGTTCAAGAAGTATGTGAAGAATGCGATAGTATGTGTCCGATGTAGGAAAATCCCAGGACTAACCTAGACCTAACATGCGTTACCCTCAAAGATATTGATCGAAACCAGGTTTGATCGTCTGTTTCAGTGTGGTACCACATTACTACGTGATCCAAACAAGAAAAAAACGCAGGATCTGTACAACAAGTATGTGAAGAACGCGAAAATATGACCCTGATGAGGGCAAATCCCAGGCCTAGCCTAGACCTAACATGCGTTATCCACTAAAATGTTGATCGAAACCAGGTTTAATGGACTGTTTCCGTGTGGTACCACATTACTATGTGATCCAAAGCAGAAAGAACCCAGGATCTGTTCAACAAGTATGTGAAAAACGCGAAAGTATGAGCCTGATGAGGGCAAATCCCAGACCTATCCTAGACCTAACATGAGTTATTCTCTAAAATATTGATCGAAACCAAGTTTAGTGGACTGTTTCTGTGTGGTACCACATTACTGCGTGATCCGAACCTGAAAAAACCCTGGATCTGTTCAACTAGTATGTGAAAAATACGAAAGTATGAGCCTGATGAGGGCAAATCCCAGACGTAACACAAACCTAACATGCGTTATCCTCTAAAATATCGATCGAAACCGGGTCTAATGGACTGTTTCAGTGTGGTACCACATTACTACGTGATTCAAACCAGAAAAAGCCAGGGATCTGTTAAACAAGTACGTGAAGAACGCGAAAATATGACCCTGATGAGGGCAAATCCCAGGCCTAACCTAGACATAGCATGCGTTATCCTGTAATATATTGATCGAGGCCAGGTTTAATGGACTGTTTCAGTGTGGTACCCCACTACTACGGGATCGAAACCAGAAAAAGCCCAGAATCTGGTCGTTCAAGTATGAGAAATATGCGTAAGTACGAGCCTGATGGGAGCAAATCCCAGACCTAACCAAGACCTAACATGCGTTATCTTCTAAAATATAGATCGAAACCGGGTTTATTGGACTGTTTCTGTGTGGTACCACATTGGTACGTGATCCAAACCAGAGAAAAACCCAGGGTCTGTTCAACAAGTATGTGGAGAATGCGAAAGTATGTGTCTGATGAGGGCATATCCCAGGCCTAACCTAGACATAACATGCGTTATCCTCAAAAATATTGATCGAAACCAGGTTTAATCGACTGTTTCAACGTGGTAGCACATTACTACCTGATCCAAACCAGAGAAAGCCCAGAATCTGGCCATCAACTATGAGAAATATGCGAAAGTACGAGCCTGATGAGAGCAAATCCCAGACCTAACCAAGACCTAACATGCGTTATTCTCTAAAATATTGATCGAAACCAGGTTTAATGGACTGTTCAAGTGTTGCACCACATTACTACGTGAACCAAACCAGAAAAAACCCAGAATCTGTTCAACAAGTATGTGAAAAACGCGAAACTATGAGCCTGATGAGCGCAAATCCAGGAACTATCTCAGACCTAACATGCGTTATCCTCTTAAATATTGATCGAAACCAGGTTTAATGGACTGTTTCAGTGTGGTACCACATTACTACGTGATGCAAACCAGAAAAAACCCTGGATCCGTTCAACAAGTTTGTGGAGAATGCGAATGTATGTGTCTGATGAGGGAAAATCCCAGGCCCAACCAAGACCTAACATGCGTTATCCTCAGAAATATTGATCGAAACCAGGTTTAAACGACTGTTTCAGTGTGGTACCACATTACTACCTGATACAAACAAGAAAAATACACAGGATCTGTTTAACAAGTATGTGAAGAACGCGAAAATATGACCCTGATGAGGGCAAAACCCCGGCCTAAACTAGACATAACATGCGTTATCCTCTAAAATATTGATCGAAACCAGGTTTAATTGACAGTTTCATTGTGGTATCACATTACTACGGGATCCAAACCAGAAAAAGCCCAGAATCTGGCCATCAAGTATGAGAAATATGCGAAAGTACGAGCCTGATGAGAGCAATTCCCAGATCTGACCTAGACCTAACATGAGTTATTCTCTAAAACATTGATCGAAACCAGGTTTAATGGACTGTTTCAGTGTGGTACCACATTACTACGTTATCCAATCCAGAAAAAGCCCAGGTTTTAGCCATCAAGTATGAGAAATATGCGAAAGTATGAGCCTGATGAGGGCAAATCCTAGACCTAACCCAGACCTAACATGCGTTATCCTCTAAAATATTGATCGAAACCTGGTTTAATTTACTGTTTCAGTGTGGTACCACATTACTACGTGATCCAAACCAGAAAAAACCCAGGATCCGTTCAACAAGTATGTGAAGAATGCGATAGTATGTGTCTGTTGAAGGAAAATCCCAGACCTAACCTAGACCTAACATGAGTTATTCTCTAAAATATTGATCGAAACCAGGTTTAATCGTCTGTTTCAGTGTGGTACCACATTACTACGTGATTCAAACCAGAAAAAAACGCAGGATCTGTACAACAAGTATGTGAAGAATGCGAAAGTACGAGCCTGACGTGGGCAAATCCCAGGACTAACCTAGACCTACCATGCGTTACCCTCAAAGATAATGATCGAAACCAGGTTTGATCGTCTGTTTCAGTGTGGTACCACATTACTACGTGATCCAGACCAGAAAAAACCCAGGATCTGTTTAACAAGTATGTGGAGAATGCGAAAGTATGTGTCTGATGAGGGCAAATCCCAGACCTATCCCAGACATAACATGCGCTATCCTCTAAAATATTGATCGAGCCCAGGTTTAATGAACTGTTTCAGTGTGGTACCACATTACAACGTGATCCAAACCAGAAAAAGCTAGGGATCTGTTCAACAAGTATGTGAAAAATGCGAAAATATGACCCTGATGAGGGCAAATCCCAGACCTTCCCCAGACCAAGCTTGCGTTATCCTCTAAAATATTGATCGAATCGAGGTTTAGTTTACTGTTTCAGTGTGGTACCACATTACTACGTGATCCAATCCAGAAAAAGCCCAGGATCAAGCCTTGAAGTATGAGAAATATGCGAAATTATGAGCCTGATTAGGGCAAATCCCAGGCCTAACCTAGACATAACATGCGTTACCCGCTAAAATATTGATCGAAACCAGGTTTAATGGACTGTTTCAGTGTGGTACCACATTACTACGTGACCCAAACCAGAAAAAGCCAGGGATCTGTTAAACAAGTACGTGAAGAACGCGAAAATATGACCCTGATGAGGGCAAATCCCAGGCCTAACCTAGACATAACATGCGTTATCCTCTAATATATTGATCGAGACCAGGTTTAATGGACTGTTTCAGTGTGGTACCACATTACTACGTGATTCAAATCAGAAAAGACACAGGATCCGTTCAAGAAGTATGTGAAGAATGCGATAGTATGTGTCCGATGTGGGAAAATCCCAGGACAAATCTAGACCTAACATGCGTTACCCTCAAAGATATTGATCGAAACCAGGTTTGATCGTCTGTTTCAGTGTGGTACCACATTACTACGTGGTCCAAACCAGAAAAAAACGCAGGATCTGTACAACAAGTATGTGAAGAACGCGAAAATATGACCCTGATGAGGGCAAATCCCAGGCCTAACCTAGACATAACATGCGTTATTCTCTAAAATATTGATCGAAACCAGGTTTAATGGACTGTTTCAGTGTGGTACCAAATTACTACGTGATCCAAACCAGAAAAAACCTAGGATCCGTTCAACAAGTATGTGAAGAATGCGAAAGTATGTGTCTGATGAGGGCATATCCCAGGCCTAACCTAGACATAACATGCGTTATCCTCTAAAACATTGATCGTAACCAGGTTTAATGGACTGTTTCAGTGTGGTACCCGACTACTACGGGATCGAAACCAGAAAAAGCCCAGAATCTGGTCGTTCAAGTATGAGAAATATGCGTAAGTACGAGCCTGATGGGAGCAAATCCCAGACCTAACCAAGACCTAACATGCGTTATCCTCTAAAATATAGATCGAAACCCGGTTTATTGAACTGTTTCAGTGTGGTACCGCATTGGTACGTGATCCAAACCAGAGAAAAACCCAGGATCTGTTCAACAAGTATGTGGAGAATGCGAAAGTATGTGTCTGATGAGGGCATATCCCAGGCCTAACCTAGACATAACATGCGTTATCCTCTAAAACATTGATCGAAACCAGGTTTAATGGACTGTTTCAGTGTGGTACCACATTACTACGGGATCCAAACCAGAAAAAGCCCGGAATCTGGCCATCAAGAATGAGAAATATGCGAAAGTGCGAGCCTGATGAGAGCAAATCCCAGACCTGACCTAGACCTAACATGAGTTATTCTCAAAGATATTGATCGAAACCAGGTTTAATGGACTGTTTCAGTGTGGTACCACATTGGTACGTGATCCAAACAAAGAGAAAAACCCAGGATCTGTTCAACAAGTATGTGGAGAATGCGAAAGTATGTGTCTGATGAGGGCATATCCCAGGCCTAACCTAGACATAACATGCGTTATCCTCTAAAACATTGATCGAAACCAGGTTCAATGGACCCTTTCAGTGTGGTACCAAATTACTACGTGACCCAAACCAGAAAAAACCTAGGATCCGTTCAACAAGTATGTGAAGAATGCGAAAGGATGTGTCTGATGAGGGAAAATCCCAGGCCTAACCTAGACCTAACATGCGTTACCCTCAAAAATATTGATCGAAACCAGGTTTAATCGACTGTTTCAGTGTGGTACCACATTGCTACGTGATCCAAACCAGAGAGAAACCCAGAATCTGTACAACAAGTATGTGGAGAATGCGAAAATATGTGTCTGATGAGGGAAAATCCCAGGCCTAACCTAGACCTAACATGCGTTATCCTATAAAATATTGATCGAAACCAGGCTTAATTGACTGTTTCAGTAAGGTACCACTTTGCAACGTGATCCAAACCAGAAAAAGCCAGGGATCTGGCCATCAACTATGAGAAATATGCGAATGTATGAGCCTGATGAGGGCAAATCCCAGAACTATCCCAGACTTAACTTGCGTTATCCTCTAAAATATTGATCGAAACCAGGTTTAATCGATTGTTTCAGTGTGGTACCACATTACTACGTGATCCAAACCAGAAAAAGCCCAGAATCTGGCCATGAAGTATGAGAAATATGCGAAAGTATGAGCCTGCTGAGGGCAAATCCTAGACCTAACCCAGACCTAACATGCGTTATCCTCTAAAATATTTATCAACACCAGGTCTATTTGAATGTCACAGTGTGGTACCGCATTACTACGTGATCCAATCCAGAAAAAACCCAGGATCTGTTCAACAAGTATGTGAAAAACGCGAAAGTATGAGCCTGACGCGGGCAAATCTCAGTACTATCCCAGACATAACTTGCGTTATCCTCTAAAATATTGAACGACCCCAGGTTAAATGGACCGTTTCAGTGTGGTACCACATTACTACGTGATCCAATCCAGAAAAAGCCCAGGATCTAGCAATCAAGTATGAGAAATATGCAAAAGTATGAGCCTGCTCAGGTCAAATCCTAGACCTAACCCAGACCTAACATGCGTTATCCTCTAAAATGTTGATCGAAACCAGGTTTAATGGACTGTTTCAGTGTGGTACCACACTACTACGTGATCCAAACCAGAAAAAACCCAGGATCTGTTCAACAAGTATGTGGAGAATGCGAAAATATGACACTGATGAGGGCAAATCCCAGGCCTAACCTAGACATAACATGCGTTATCCTCTAATACATTGATCGAAACCAGGTTTAATGGACTGTTTCAGTGTGGTACCACATTACTACGTGATTCAAACCAGAAAAGACACAGGATCTGTTCAAGAAGTATGTGAAGAATGCGATAGTATGTGTCCGATGTAGGAAAATCCCAGGACTAACCTAGACCTAACATGCGTTACCCTCAAAGATATTGATCGAAACCAGGTTTGATCGTCTGTTTCAGTGTGGTACCACATTACTACCTGATCCAAACCAGAAAAAAACGCAGGATCTGTACAACAAGTATGTGAAGAACGCGAAAATATGACCCTGATGAGGGCAAATCCCAGGCCTAGCCTAGACCTAACATGCGTTATCCACTAAAATGTTGATCGAAACCAGGTTTAATGGACTGTTTCCGTGTGGTACCACATTACTATGTGATCCAAAGCAGAAAGAACCCAGGATCTGTTCAACAAGTATGTGAAAAACGCGAAAGTATGAGCCTGATGAGGGCAAATCCCAGACCTATCCTAGACCTAACATGAGTTATTCTCTAAAATATTGATCGAAACCAAGTTTAGTGGACTGTTTCTGTGTGGTACCACATTACTGCGTGATCCGAACCTGAAAAAACCCTGGATCTGTTCAAATAGTATGTGAAAAATACGAAAGTATGAGCCTGATGAGGGCAAATCCCAGACGTAACACAAACCTAACATGCGTTATCCTCTAAAATATCGATCGAAACCGGGTCTAATGGACTGTTTCAGTGTGGTACCACATTACTACGTGATTCAAACCAGAAAAAGCCAGGGATCTGTTAAACAAGTACGTGAAGAACGCGAAAATATGACCCTGATGAGGGCAAATCCCAGGCCTAACCTAGACATAACATGCGTTATCCTGTAATATATTGATCGAGACCAGGTTTAATGGACTGTTTCAGTGTGGTACCCCACTACTACGGGATCGAAACCAGAAAAAGCCCAGAATCTGGTCGTTCAAGTATGAGAAATATGCGTAAGTACGAGCCTGATGGGAGCAAATCCCAGACCTAACCAAGACCTAACATGCGTTATCTTCTAAAATATAGATCGAAACCGGGTTTATTGGACTGTTTCTGTGTGGTACAACATTGGTACGTGATCCAAACCAGAGAAAAACCCAGGGTCTGTTCAACAAGTATGTGGAGAATGCGAAAGTATGTGTCTGATGAGGGCATATCCCAGGCCTAACCTAGACATAACATGCGTTATCCTCTAAAACATTGATCGAAACCAGGTTTAATGGACTCTTTCAGTGTGGTACCAAATTACTACGTGATCCAATCCAGAAAAAACCTAGGATCCGTTCAACAAGTATGTGAAGAATGCGAAAGGATGTGTCTGATGAGGGAAAATCCCAGGCCTAACCTAGACCTAACATGCGTTACCCTCAAAAATATTGATCGAAACCAGGTTTAATCGACTGTTTCAGTGTGGTACCACATTACTACGTGATCCAAACCAGAGAGAAACCCAGAATGTGTACAACAAGTATGTGGAGAATGCGAAAATATGTGTCTGATGAGGGAAAATCCCAGGCCTAACCTAGACCTAACATGCGTTATCCTATAAAATATTGATCGAAACCAGGCTTAATTGACTGTTTCAGTAAGGTACCAGTTTGCAACGTGATCCAAACCAGAAAAAGCCAGGGATCTGGCCATCAACTATGAGAAATATGCGAATGTATGAGCCTGATGAGGGCAAATCCCAGAACTATCCCAGACTTAGCTTGCGTTATCCTCTAAAATATTGATCGAAACCAGGTTTAATCGATTGTTTCAGTGTGGTACCACATTACTACGTGATCCAAACCAGAAAAAGCCCAGAATCTGGCCATGAAGTATGAGAAATATGCGAAAGTATGAGCCTGCTGAGGGCAAATCCTAGACCTAACCCAGACCTAACATGCGTTATCCTCTAAAATATTTATCAACACCAGGACTATTTCAATGTCACAGTGTGGTACCGCATTACTACGTGATCCAATCCAGAAAAAACCCAGGATCTGTTCAACAAGTATGTGGAGAATGCGAAAGTATGTGTCTGATGAGGGAAAATCCCAGGCCTAACCTAGACCTAACATGCGTTATCCTCAAAAATATTGATCGAAACCAGGTTTAATCGACTGTTCCGGTGTGGTACCACATTACTACGTGAACCACTCCAGAAAAAGCCCAGGATCTGGCCATCAAGTATGAGAAAGATGCGAAAGTATGAGCCTGCTGAGTGCAAATCCTAGACCTAACCAAGACCTAACATGCGTTATCCTCTAAAATATTGATCGAAACCAGGTTTAATGGACTGTTTCAGTGTGGTACCACATTACTACGTGATCCAAACCTGAAAAAACCCTGGATCTGTTCAACTAGTATATGAAAAATACGAAAGGATGAGCCTGATGAGGGCAAATCCCAGACCTATCCCAGACATAACTTGCGCTATCCTCTAAGATATTGATCGAAACCAGGTTTAATCGACTGTTTCAGTGTGGTACCACATTACTACGTGATCCAAACCATCAAAAGAACCTGGCCATCAACTTTGAGAAATATGCGAAAGTACGAACCTGATGAGAGCAAGACCCAGACCTGACCTAGACCTAACATGCGATATTCTCTAAAATATTGATCGAAACCAGGTTTAATGGACTGTTTCAGTGTGGTACCACATAACTACGTGATCCAAACCAGAAAAAACCCAGGATCTGTACAACAAGTATGTGAGGAATGCGAAAGTATGAGCCTCACGAGGGCAAATCACAAACCTATCCCAGACATAACTTGCGTTATCCTCTAAAATATTGATGGAAACCAGGTTTAATCGACTGTTTCAGTGTGGTACCGCATAACTACGTGATCCAAACCAGAAAAATACCCAGGATCTCTTCAACAAGTATGTGAAGCACGCGAAAATATGACCCTGATGTGGGCAAATCACAGGTCTAACCTAGACATAACATGCGTTATTCTCTAAAATATTGATCGAAACCAGGTTTAATCGACTGTTTCAGTGTGGTACCACATGACTACGTGATCCAAACCAGAAAAAAGTCAGGATCTGTTCAACAAGTATATGAAAAACGCGAAAGTATGAGCCTGATGAGCGCAAATCCCAGACATACCCCAGACCTAACATGCGTTATCCTCTAAAATATTGATCGAAACCATGTTTAATGGACTGTTTCAGTGTGGTACCACATTACTACGTGATCCAAACTAGAAAAAAACGCAGGATCTGTACTACAAGTATGTGAAGAACGCGAAAATATGACCCTGGTGAGGGCAAATCCCAGGCCTAACCTAGACCTAACATGCGTTACCCTCAAAAATATTGATCGAAACCAGTGTTAATCGACTGTTTCAGTGTGGTACCACATTACTACGTGATCCAAACCATCATAAGAACCTGGCCATCGACTTTGAGAAATATGCGAAAGTACGAGCCTGATGAGAGCAAGACCCAGACCTGACCTAGACCTAACATGCGTTATTCTCTAAAATATTGATCGAAACCAGGTTTAATGGACTGTTTCAGTGTGGTACCACATAACTACGTGATCCAAACCAGAAAAAAACCAGGATCTGTACAACAAGTATGTGAGGAATGCGAAAGTATGAGCCTCACGAGGGCAAATCACAAACCTATCCCAGACATAACTTGCGTTATCCTCTAAAATATTGATCGAAACCAGGTTTAATCGACTGTTTCAGTGTGGTACCGCATAACTACGTGATCCAAACCAGAAAAATACCCAGGATCTCTTCAACAAGTATGTGAAGCACGCGAAAATATGACCCTGATGTGGGCAAATCACAGGACTAACCTAGACATAACATGCGTTATTCTCTAAAATATTGATCGAAACCAGGTTTAATCGACTGTTTCAGTGTGGTACCACATGACTACGTGATCCAAACCAGAAAAAATTCAGGATCTGTTCAACAGGTATATGAAAAACGCGAAAGTATGAGCCTGATGAGCGCAAATCCCAGACATACCCCAGACCTAACATGCGTTATCCTCTAAAATATTGATCGAAACCATGTTTAATGGACTGTTTCAGTGTGGTACCACATTACTACGTGATCCAAACCAGAAAAAAACGCAGGATCTGTACAACAAGTATGTGAAGAACGCGAAAATATGACCCAGGTGAGGGCAAATCCCAGGCCTAACCTAGACCTAACATGCGTTACCCTCAAAAATATTGATCGAAACCAGTGTTAATCGACTGTTTCAGTGTGGTACCACATTACTACGTGATCCAAACCAGAGAAAAACCCAGGATCTGTACAACAAGTATGTGAAGAATGCGAAAGCATGAGCCTGACGTGGGCAAATCCCAGACCTATCCCAGACATAACTTGCGCTATCCTGTAAGATATTGATCGAAACCAGGTTTAATCGACTGTTTCAGTGTGGTACCACATTGCTACGTGATCCAAACCATCAAAAGAACCTGGCCATCAACTTTGAGAAATATGCGAAAGTACGAGCCTGATGAGAGCAAGACCCAGACCTGACCTAGACCTAACATGCGTTATTCTCTAAAATATTGATCGAAACCAGGTTTAATGGACTGTTTCCGTGTGGTACCACATAACTACGTGATCCAAACCAGAAAAAACCCAGGATCTGTACAACAAGTATGTGAGGAATGCGAAAGTACGAGCCTCACGAGGGCAAATCACAAACCTATCCCAGACGTAAGTTGCGTTATCCTCTAAAATATTGATCGAAACCAGGTTTAATCGACTGTTTCAGTGTGGTACCGCATAACTACGTGATCCAAACCAGAAAAATACCCAGGATCTCTTCAACACGTATGTGAAGCACGCGAAAATATGACCCTGATGTGGGCAAATCACAGGACTAACCTAGACATAACATGCGTTATTCTCTAAAATATTGATCGAAACCAGGTTTAATCGACTGTTTCAGTGTGGTACCACATGACTACGTGATCCAAACCAGAAAAAACCCAGGATCTGTTCAACAAGTATGTGGAGAATGCGAAAGTATGTGTCTGATGAGGGAAAATCCCAGGCCTAACCTAGACCTAACATGCGTTATCCTCAAAAATATTGATCGAAACCATGTTTAATGGACTGTTTCAGTGTGGTACCACATTACTACGTGAACCACTCCAGAAAAAGCCCAGGATCTGGCCATCAAGTATGAGAAAGATGCGAAAGTATGAGCCTGCTGAGGGCAAATCCTAGACCTAACCAAGACCTAACATGCGTTATCCTCTAAAATATTGATCGAAACCAGGTTTAATGGACTGTTTCAGTGTGGTACCACATTACTACGTGATCCAAACCTGAAAAAACCCTGGATCTGTTCAACTAGTATATGAAAAATACGAAAGGATGAGCCTGATGAGGGCAAATCCCAGACGTAACACAAACCTAACATGCGTTATCCTCTAAAATATCGATCGAAACCGGGTCTAATGGACTGTTTCAGTGTGGTACCACATTACTACGTGATCCAAACCAGAAAAAGCCAGGGATCTGTTAAACAAGTATGTGAAGAACGCGAAAATATGACCCTGATGAGGGCGAAACCCAGGCCTAACCTAGACATAACATGCGTTATCCTCTAATATATTGATCGAGACCAGGTTTAATGGACTGTTTCAGTGTGGTACCACATTACTACGTGATTCAAACCAGAAAAGACACAGGATCCGTTCAAGAAGTATGTGAAGAATGCGATAGTATGTGTCCGATGTGGGAAAATCCCAGGACTAACCTAGACCTAACATGCGTTACCCTCAAAGATATTGATCGAAACCAGGGTTGATCGTCTGTTTCAGTGTGGTACCACATTACTACGTGATCCAAACCAGAAAAAAACGCAGGATCTGTACAACAAGTATGTGAAGAACGCGAAAATATGTCCCTGATGAGGGCAAATCCCAGGCCTAACCTAGACCTAACATGCGTTACCCTCAAAAATATTGATCGAAACCAGTGTTAATCGACTGTTTCAGTGTGGTACCACATTACTACGTGATCCAAACCAGAGAAAAACCCAGGATCTGTACAACAAGTATGTGAAGCACGCGAAAATATGACCCTGATGTGGGCAAATCACAGGACTAACCTAGACATAACATGCGTTATTCTCTAAAATATTGATCGAAACCAGGTTTAATCGACTGTTTCAGTGTGGTACCACATGACTACGTGATCCAAACCAGAAAAAAGTCAGGGTCTGTTCAACAAGTATATGAAAAACGCGAAAGTATGAGCCTGATGAGCGCAAATCCCAGACATACCCCAGACCTAACATGCGTTATCCTCTAAAATATTGATCGAAACCATGTTTAATGGACTGTTTCAGTGTGGTACCACATTACTACGTGATCCAAACCAGAAAAAAACGCAGGATCTGTACTACAAGTATGTGAAGAACGCGAAAATATGACCCTGGTGAGGGCAAATCCCAGGCCTAACCTAGACCTAACATGCGTTACCCTCAAAAATATTGATCGAAACCAGTGTTAATCGACTGTTTCAGTGTGGTACCACATTACTACGTGATCCAAACCAGAGAAAAACCCAGGATCTGTACAACAAGTATGTGAAGAATGCGAAAGCATGAGCCTGACGTGGGCAAATCCCAGACCTATCCCAGACATAACTTGCGCTATCCTGTAAGATATTGATCGAAACCAGGTTTAATCGACTGTTTCAGTGTGGTACCACATTGCTACGTGATCCAAACCATCAAAAGAACCTGGCCATCAACTTTGAGAAATATGCGAAAGTACGAGCCTGATGAGAGCAAGACCCAGACCTGACCTAGACCTAACATGCGTTATTCTCTAAAATATTGATCGAAACCAGGTTTAATGGACTGTTTCCGTGTGGTACCACATAACTACGTGATCCAAACCAGAAAAAACCCAGGATCTGTACAACAAGTATGTGAGGAATGCGAAAGTACGAGCCTCACGAGGGCAAATCACAAACCTATCCCAGACGTAAGTTGCGTTATCCTCTAAAATATTGATCGAAACCAGGTTTAATCGACTGTTTCAGTGTGGTACCGCATAACTACGTGATCCAAACCAGAAAAATACCCAGGATCTCTTCAACACGTATGTGAAGCACGCGAAAATATGACCCTGATGTGGGCAAATCACAGGACTAACCTAGACATAACATGCGTTATTCTCTAAAATATTGATCGAAACCAGGTTTAATCGACTGTTTCAGTGTGGTACCACATGACTACGTGATCCAAACCAGAAAAAACCCAGGATCTGTTCAACAAGTATGTGGAGAATGCGAAAGTATGTGTCTGATGAGGGAAAATCCCAGGCCTAACCTAGACCTAACATGCGTTATCCTCAAAAATATTGATCGAAACCATGTTTAATGGACTGTTTCAGTGTGGTACCACATTACTACGTGAACCACTCCAGAAAAAGCCCAGGATCTGGCCATCAAGTATGAGAAAGATGCGAAAGTATGAGCCTGCTGAGGGCAAATCCTAGACCTAACCAAGACCTAACATGCGTTATCCTCTAAAATATTGATCGAAACCAGGTTTAATGGACTGTTTCAGTGTGGTACCACATTACTACGTGATCCAAACCTGAAAAAACCCTGGATCTGTTCAACTAGTATATGAAAAATACGAAAGGATGAGCCTGATGAGGGCAAATCCCAGACGTAACACAAACCTAACATGCGTTATCCTCTAAAATATCGATCGAAACCGGGTCTAATGGACTGTTTCAGTGTGGTACCACATTACTACGTGATCCAAACCAGAAAAAGCCAGGGATCTGTTAAACAAGTATGTGAAGAACGCGAAAATATGACCCTGATGAGGGCGAAACCCAGGCCTAACCTAGACATAACATGCGTTATCCTCTAATATATTGATCGAGACCAGGTTTAATGGACTGTTTCAGTGTGGTACCACATTACTACGTGATTCAAACCAGAAAAGACACAGGATCCGTTCAAGAAGTATGTGAAGAATGCGATAGTATGTGTCCGATGTGGGAAAATCCCAGGACTAACCTAGACCTAACATGCGTTACCCTCAAAGATATTGATCGAAACCAGGGTTGATCGTCTGTTTCAGTGTGGTACCACATTACTACGTGATCCAAACCAGAAAAAAACGCAGGATCTGTACAACAAGTATGTGAAGAACGCGAAAATATGTCCCTGATGAGGGCAAATCCCAGGCCTAACCTAGACCTAACATGCGTTACCCTCAAAAATATTGATCGAAACCAGTGTTAATCGACTGTTTCAGTGTGGTACCACATTACTACGTGATCCAAACCAGAGAAAAACCCAGGATCTGTACAACAAGTATGTGAAGCACGCGAAAATATGACCCTGATGTGGGCAAATCACAGGACTAACCTAGACATAACATGCGTTATTCTCTAAAATATTGATCGAAACCAGGTTTAATCGACTGTTTCAGTGTGGTACCACATGACTACGTGATCCAAACCAGAAAAAAGTCAGGGTCTGTTCAACAAGTATATGAAAAACGCGAAAGTATGAGCCTGATGAGCGCAAATCCCAGACATACCCCAGACCTAACATGCGTTATCCTCTAAAATATTGATCGAAACCATGTTTAATGGACTGTTTCAGTGTGGTACCACATTACTACGTGATCCAAACCAGAAAAAAACGCAGGATCTGTACTACAAGTATGTGAAGAACGCGAAAATATGACCCTGGTGAGGGCAAATCCCAGGCCTAACCTAGACCTAACATGCGTTACCCTCAAAAATATTGATCGAAACCAGTGTTAATCGACTGTTTCAGTGTGGTACCACATTACTACGTGATCCAAACCAGAGAAAAACCCAGGATCTGTACAACAAGTATGTGAAGAATGCGAAAGTATGAGCCTGACGTGGGCAAATCCCAGACCTATCCCAGACATAACGTGCGCTATCCTCTAAGATATTGATCGAAACCAGGTTTAATCGACTGTTTCAGTGTGGTACCACATTACTACGTGATCCAAACCATCATAAGAACCCGGCCATCGACTTTGAGAAATATGCGAAAGTACGAGCCTGATGAGAGCAAGACCCAGACCTGACCTAGACCTAACATGCGTTATTCTCTAAAATATTGATCGAAACCAGGTTTAATGGACTGTTTCAGTGTGATACCACATAACTACGTGATCCAAACCAGAAAAAACCCAGGATCTGTACAACAAGTAAGTGAGGAATGCGAAAGTATGAGCCTCACGAGGGCAAATCACAAACCTATCCCAGACATAACTTGCGTTATCCTCTAAAATATTGATCGAAACCAGGTTTAATCGACTGTTTCAGTGTGGTACCGCATAACTACGTGATCCAAACCAGAAAAATACCCAGGATCTCTTCAACAAGTATGTGAAGCACGCGAAAATATGACCCTGATGTGGGCAAATCACAGGACTAACCTAGACATAACATGCGTTATTCTCTAAAATATTGATCGAAACCAGGTTTAATCGACTGTTTCAGTGTGGTACCACATGACTACGTGATACAAACCAGAAAAAATTCAGGATCTGTTCAACAAGTATATGAAAAACGCGAAAGTATGAGCCTGATGAGCGCAAATCCCAGACATACCCCAGACCTAACATGCGTTATCCTCTAAAATATTGATCGAAACCATGTTTAATGGACTGTTTCAGTGTGGTACCACATTACTACGTGATCCAAACCAGAAAAAAGTCAGGATCTGTTCAACAAGTATATGAAAAACGCGAAAGTATGAGCCTGATGAGCGCAAATCCCAGACATACCCCAGACCTAACATGCGTTATCCTCTAAAATATTGATCGAAACCATGTTTAATGGACTGTTTCAGTGTGGTACCACATTACTACGTGATCCAAACCAGAACAAAGCCAGGATATGTTCAACAAGTATGTGGAGAATGCGAAAGTATGTGTCTGATGAGGGAAAATCCCAGGCCTAACCTAGACCTAACATGCGTTATCCTCAAAAATATTGATCGAAACCAGGTTTAATCGACTGTTTCAGTGTGGTACCACATTACTACGTGATCCAAACCAGAAAAAGCCAGGGATCTGTTAAACAAGTATGTGAAGAACGCGAAAATATGACCCTGATGAAGGCAAATCCCAGGCCTAACCTAGACATAACTTGCGTTATCCTCTAATACATTGATCGAAACCAGGTTTAATGGCCTGTTTCAGTGTGGTACCACATTACTACGTGATTCAAACCAGAAAAGATACAGGATCCGTTCAAGAAGTATGTGAAGAATGCGATAGTATGTGTCCGATGTGGGAAAATCTCTGTACTATCCCAGACATAACTTGCGTTATCCTCTAAAATATTGAACGACCCCAGGTTAAATGGACCGTTTCAGTGTGGTACCACATTACTACGTGATCCAATCCAGAAAAAACCCAGGATCTGTACAACAAGTATGTGAGGAATGCGAAAGTATGAGCCTGACGAGGGCAAATCCCTGACCTATCCCACACATAACATGCGTTATCCTCTAAAATATTGATCGAAACCAGGTTTAATGGACTGTTTCACTGTGGTACCACATTACTACGTGATCCAAACCAGAAAAAGCCCAGAATCTGGCCATGAAGTATGTGAAATATGCGAAAGTACGTGCCTGATGAGAGCAAATCCGAGACCTAACCTAGACCTAACATGCGTTATTCTCTAAAATATTGATCGAAAAGAGGTTTAATGGACTGTTTCAGTGTGGTACCACATGACTACGTGATCCAAACCAGAAAAAAGCCAGGATCTGTTCAACAAGTATATGAAAAACGCGAAAGTACGACCCTGATGAGTGCAAATCCCAGATCTATCCCAGACCTAACTTGCGTTATCCCCTAAAATATTGATCGAAACCAGGTTTAATTGAATGCTTCAGTGTGGTACCACATTACTACGTGATCCAAACTAGAAACAACCAGCGATCTTTTCAACAGGTATGTGAAAAATGCGAAAATATGACCCTCATGAGGGCAAATCCCAGGCCTAACCTAGACATAACAAGCGTTATCCTCTAATATATTGATCGAGACCAGGTTTAATAGACTGTTTCAGTGTGGTACCACATTACTACGTGATTCAAACCAGAAAAGACACTGGATCCGTTCAAGAAGTATGTGAAGAATGCGATAGTATGTGTCCGATGTGCGAAAATCCCAGGACTAACCTAGACCTAACATGCGTTACCCTCAATGATATTGATCGAGACCAGGTTTGATCGTCTGTTTCAGTGTGGTACCACATAACTACGTGATCCAAACCAGAAAAAACCCAGGATCTGTACAACAAGTATGTGAGGAATGCGAAAGTATGAGCCTCACGAGGGCAAATCACAAACCTATCCCAGACATAACTTGCGTTATCCTCTAAAATATTGATCGAAACCAGGTTTAATCGACTGTTTCAGTGTGGTACCGCATAACTACGTGATCCAAACCAGAAAAATACCCAGGATCTCTTCAACAAGTATGTGAAGCACGCAAAAATATGACCCTGATGTGGGCAAATCACAGGACTAACCTAGACATAACATGCGTTATTCTCTAAAATATTGATCGAAACCAGGTTTAATCGACTGTTTCAGTGTGGTACCACATGACTACGTGATCCAAACCAGAAAAAAGTCAGGATCTGTTCACAAGTATATGAAAAACGCGAAAGTATGAGCCTGATGAGCGCAAATCCCAGACATACCCCAGACCTAACATGCGTTATCCTCTAAAATATTGATCGAAACCATGTTTAATGGACTGTTTCAGTGTGGTACCACATTACTACGTGATCCAAACCAGAAAAAAACGCAGGATCTGTACAACAAGTATGTGAAGAACGCGAAAATATGACCCTGGTGAGGGCAAATCCCAGGCCTAACCTAGACCTAACATGCGTTACCCTCAAAAATATTGATCGAAACCAGTGTTAATCGACTGTTTCAGTGTGGTACCACATTACTACGTGATCCAAACCAGAGAAAAACCCAGGATCAGTACAACAAGTATGTGAAGAATGCGAAAGTATGAGCCTGACGTGGGCAAATCCCAGACCTATCCCAGACATAACTTGCGCTATCCTGTAAGATATTGATCGAAACCAGGTTTAATCGACTGTTTCAGTGTGGTACCACATTGCTACGTGATCCAAACCATCAAAAGAACCTGGCCATCAACTTTGAGAAATATGCGAAAGTACGAGCCTGATGAGAGCAAGACCCAGACCTGACCTAGACCTAACATGCGTTATTCTCTAAAATATTGATCGAAACCAGGTTTAATGGACTGTTTCAGTGTGGTACCACATAACTACGTGATCCAAACCAGAAAAAACCCAGGATCTGTACAACAAGTATGTGAGGAATGCGAAAGTATGAGCCTCACGAGGGCAAATCACAAACCTATCCCAGACATAACTTGCGTTATCCTCTAAAATATTGATCGAAACCAGGTTTAATCGACTGTTTCAGTGTGGTACCGCATAACTACGTGATCCAAACCAGAAAAATACCCAGGATCTCTTCAACAAGTATGTGAAGCACGCGAAAATATGACCCTGATGTGGGCAAATCACAGGACTAACCTAGACATAACATACGTTATTCTCTAAAATATTGATCGAAACCAGGTTTAATCGACTGTTTCAGTGTGGTACCACATGACTACGTGATCCAAACCAGAAAAAAGTCAGGATCTGTTCAACAAGTATATGAAAAACGCGAAAGTATGAGCCTGATGAGCGCAAATCCCAGACATACCCCAGACCTAACATGCGTTATCCTCTAAAATATTGAACGAAACCATGTTTAATGGACTGTTTCAGTGTGGTACCACATTACTACGTGATCCAAACCAGAAAAAAGCCAGGATATGTTCAACAAGTATGTGGAGAATGCGAAAGTATGTGTCTGATGAGGGAAAATCCCAGGCCTAACCTAGACCTAACATGCGTTATCCTCAAAAATATTGATCGAAACCAGGTTTAATCGACTGTTTCAGTGTGGTACCGTATTACTACCTGATCCAAACCAGAAAAATACCCAGGATCTCTTCAACAAGTATGTGAAGCACGCGAAAATATGACCCTGATGAGGGCAAATCCCTGGCCTAACCTAGACATAACATGCGTTATCCTCTAAAATATTGATCGAAACCAGGTTTAATGGACTGTTTCAGTGTGGTACCACATTACTACGTGATCCAAACCAGAAAAAGCCAGGGATCTGTTAAACAAGTATGTGAAGAACGCGAAAATATGACCCTGATGAAGGCAAATCCCAGGCCTAACCTAGACATAACATGCGTTATCCTCTAATACATTGATCGAAACCAGGTTTAATGGCCTGTTTCAGTGTGGTACCACATTACTACGTGATTCAAACCAGAAAAGATACAGGATCCGTTCAAGAAGCATGTGAAGAATGCGATAGTATGTGTCCGATGTGGGAAAATCTCAGTACTATCCCAGACATGACTTGCGTTATCCTCTAAAATATTGAACGACCCCAGGTTAAATGGACCGTTTCAGTGTGGTACCACATTACTACGTGATCCAATCCAGAAAAAACCCAGGATCTGTACAACAAGTATGTGAGGAATGCGAAAGTATGAGCCTGAGAGGGCAAATCCCTAACCTATCCCAGACATAACTAGCGTTATCCTCTAAAATATTGATCGAAGCCAGGTTTAATGGACTGTTTCAGTGTGGTACCACATTACTACGTGATCCAAACCAGAAAAAGCCCAGAATTTGGCCATGAAGTATGAGAAATATGCGAAAGTATGACCCTGATGAGGGCAAATCCCAGGCCTAACCAAGACCTAACATGCTTTATCCTCAAAAATATTGATCGAAACCAGGTTTAATTGACTGTTGCAGTGTGGTACCACTTTATTACGTGATCGAAAGTAGAAAAAACCCTCGATCAGGTCAGTATGTTTGTTAAAACTGCGAAAGTATGACCCTCATGAGGGCAAATCCCAGGACTAACCTAGACATAACATGCGTTATTCTCTAAAATATTTATCGAAACCAGTTTAATGGACTGTTTCAGAGTGGAACCACATTACTACGTGATCCAAACCAGAAAAACCAAGAATCTGGCCATCAACAATGAGAAATATGCGAAAGTACGAGCCTGATGAGAGCAAATCCCAGACCTAACCAAGACCTAACATGCGTTATCCTCTAAAATATTGAACGAAACCAGGTTTAATGGACTGTTTCAGTGTGGTACCACATTACTACCTAATCAAAACGAGAAAAATACCCAGGATCTGTACAACAAGTATGTGAAGAACGCGAAAATATGACCCTGATGAGGGCAAATCACAGGACTAACCTAGACATAACATGCGTTATTCTCTAAAATATTGATCGAAACCAGGTTTAATGGACTCTTTCAGTGCGGTACCACACTACTACGGGATCGAAACCAGAAAAAGCCCAGAATTTGGTCATCAAGTATGAGAAATATGCGTAAGTACGAGCCTGATGGGAGCAAATCCTTGGCCTAACCTTGACCTAACATGCGTTACCCTCAAAAATATTGATCGAAAACAGGTTTAATCGACTGTTTCAGTGTGGTACCACATTACTACGTGATCCAAACCAGAAAAAAACCTAGGATCTGTACAACAAGTATGTGAAGAATGCGAAAGTATGAGACTGTCGCGGGCGAATCCCTGACCTATCCCACACATAACATGCGTTATCCTCTAAAATATTGATCGAAACCAGGTTTAATGGACTGTTTCAGTGTGGTACAACATTACTACGTGATCCAATCCAGAAAAAGCCCAGGATCTAGCCATCAAGTATGAGAAATATGCGAAAGTATGAGCCTGATGAGGGCAAATCCCAGAACTATCCCAGACCTATCATGCGTTAACCTCTAAAATATTGATCGAAACCAGGTTTAATGGACTGTTTCAGTGTGGTACCACATTACTACGCGATCCAAACCAGAAAAAACCAGGGATCTGTTCAACAAATATGTGAAAAATTCGAAAATATGACCCTGATGGGGCCAAATCCCAGACCTATCCCAGACCTAATATGCGGTATCCTCAAAAATGTTGATCGAAACCATGTTTAGTTGACTGTTTCAGTGTGGTACCACTTTACAACGTGATCGAAACCGGAAAAAGCCCAGAATCTGACCATCAAGTATGAGAAACATACGAAAGTACGAGCCTGATGAGAGCAAATCCCAGAACTATCCCAGACCTATCATGCGTTAACCTCTAAAATATTGATCGAAACCAGGTTTAACGGACTGTTTCAGTGTGGTACCACTTTACTACGTGATCCAAAGCAGAAAAAACCCTCGATCAGGTAAACATGTATATTAAGACTGCGAAAGTATGACCCTGATTAGGGCAAATCCCAGGCCTAACCTAGACCTAACATGCGTTATCCTCTAAAATATTGATCGAAAAGAGGTTTAATGGACTGCTTCAGTGTGGTACCACATGACTACGTGATCAAAACCAGAGAAAAGCCAGGATCTGTTCAACAAGTATATGAAAAACGCGAAAGTATGAGCCTGATGAGGGCAAATTCCCAGACCTATCCCAAACATAACTTGCGTTATCCTCTAAAATATTGATCGAAACCAGGTTTAATTGACTGTTTTAGTGTGGTACCACTTTACTAGGTGATCCAAAGCAGAAAAAACCCTCGAACAGGTCAACATGTATGTTAAAACTGCGAAAGTATGACCCTAATAGGAGCAAATCTCAGGCCTAACCTAGACCTAACATGCGTTATCCTCTTAAATATTGATCGAAAATAGGTTTAATGGACTGTTTCAGTGTGGTACCACATGACTACGTGATCCAAACCAGAAAAAAGCCGGGATCTGTTCAACAAGTATATGAAAAACGCGAAAGAATGAGCCTGATGAGGGCAAATCCCCGGACCTATTCCAAACATAACTTGCGTAATCCTGTAAAATATTGATCGAAAAGAGGTTTAATGGACTGTTTCAGTGTGGTACCCACATTACTACGTGATCCAATCCAGAAAATGCCCAGGATCTAGTTGCCATCAAGTAAGAGAAATATGCGAAAGTATGAGCCTGCTGAGGGCAAATCCTAGACCTAACCCAGACCTAACATGCGTTATCCTCTAAAATATTTATCAAGACCAGGTTTAATTGAATGTTTCAGTGAGGTACCACATTACTAAGCGATCCAATCTAGAAAAAACCCAGGATCTGTTATACAAGTATGAGAAAAATGCGAAGGCTTGAGCCTGATGTGGGCAGATCCATGAACTATACCAGAGCTAACTTGCGTTATCCTCTAAAATATTGATGGAAACCAGGTTCAATGGACAGTTTCAGTGTGGTACCACATTACTACGTGATCCAAAACAGAATAACCCAGGATCTGTTAAACAAGTATGAGAAAGATGCGGAGGTATGAGCCTGATGTGGGCAGATCCAAGACCTATACCAGACCTAACTTGCGTTATCCTCTAAAATATTGATCGAACCAGGTTTAATTTACTGTTTGAGTGTGATACCACTTTAATACGTGATCCAAAGCAGAAAAAGCCCAGAATCTGGCCATCAAGTAAGAGAAATATGCGAAAGTACGAGCCTGATGAGAGCAAATCCCTGACCTAACCAAGACCTAACATGCGTTATTCTCTAAAATATGGATCGAAACCAGGTTTAATGGACTGTTCCAGTGTGGTACCACATTACTACGTGATCCAAACCAGAAAAAGCCAGGGATCTGTTCAACAAATATGTGAAAAATGCGAAAATATGACCCTGATGAGGCCAAATCCCAGACCTATCCCAGCCTAACTTGCGTTATCCTCAAAAATATCGGTCGAAACCAGGTTTAATTGACTGTTTCAGTGTGGTACGATTTTACTACGTGATCCAAAGCAGAAAAAACCATCGATCAGGTAAACATGTATATTAAAACTGCGAAAGTATGACCCTGATGAGGGCAAATCCCAGGCCTAACCATGACCTAACATGCGTTATCCTCTAAAATATTGATCGAAACCAGGTTTAATGTACTGTTTCAGTGTGGTACCACATTACAACGTGATCCAAACCAGAAAAAGCCAGGGATCTGTTCAACAAGTATGTGAAAAATGCGAAAATATGACCCTGATGAGGGCAAATCCCAGACCTTCCCCAGACCAAGCTTGCGTTATCCTCTAAAATATTGATCGAATCGGGGTTTAGTTTACTGTTTCAGTGTGGTACTACATTGGTACGTGATCCAAACCAGAAAAAAACCCAGGATCTGTTCAACAAGTATGGGGAGAATGCGAAAGTATGTGTCTGATGAGGGAAAATCCCAGGTCCTAACCTAGACATAACTTGCATTATCCTCTAAAGTATTGATCGGAACCAGATTTAATCGACTGTTTCAGTGTGGTACCACATTACTACGTGTTCCAAACCAGAAAAGGCCAGGAATCTGTTCAACAAGAATGTGAAAAACGCGAAAGTATGACCCTGATGAGAGCAAATCCCAGACCTAACCAAGACCTAACATGCGTTATTCTCTTAAATATTGATCGAAACCAGGTTTAATGGACTGTTTCAGTGTTGTACCACATTACTGCGTGATCCAAACCAGAAAAAACCCAGGATCTGTTCAACATGTATGTGAAAAACGCGAAACAATGAGCCTGATGAGGGCAAATCCCTGACATATCCCACTCCTAACATGCGTTGTCCTCTAAAATATTGATCGAAACCAGATTTAATCGACTGTTTCAGTGTGGTACCACATTAGTACGTGAGCCAAACCAGAATAAGTCAGGGATCTGTTCAACAAGAATGTGAAAAACGCGAAAGTATGACCCTGATGAGAGCAAATCCCAGACCTAACCAAGACCTAACATGCGTTATTCTCTTAAATATTGATCAAAACCAGGTTTAATGGACTGTTTCAGTGGGGTACCACATTACTACTTGATCCAAACCAGAAAGAAACCCAGGATCTGTACAACGAGTATGTGAAGAATGCGAAAGTACGAGCCTGATGAGAGCAAATCCCTGACCTAACCAAGACGTAACATGCGTTATTCTCTAAAATATGGATCGAAGCCAGGTTTAATGGACTGTTCCAGTGTGGTACCACATTACTACGTGATCCAGACCAGAAAAAGCCCGGAATCTGGCCATCAACTATGAGAAATATGTGAAAGTACGAGCCTGATGAGAGCAAATCCCAGACCTAACCAAGACCTAACCAAGACCTAACAAGCGTTATTCTCTAAAATATTGATCGAAACCAGGGTTAATGGACTGTTTCTGTGTGGTACCACATTACTACGTGATCCAAACCAGAAAAAACCCAGGATCCGTGCAACAAGTATGTAAAGAATGCGAAGGTATGAGTCTGATGAAGGAAAATCCCAGGCCTAACCTAGACCTACCATGCGTTATCCTCAAAAATATTGATCGAAAACAGGTTTAATCGACTGTTTCAATGCGGTAGCACATTACTACCTGATCCAAACCAGAAAAAGCCCAGAATCTGGCCATCAACTATGAGAAATATGCGAAAGTACGAGCCTGATGAGAGCAAATCCCAGACCTAACCAAGACCTAACATGCGTTATTCTCTAAAATATTGATCGAAACCAGGTTTAATGGACTATTGCCGTGTTGTACCACATTACTACGTGATCCAAACCAGAAAAAACCCAGAATCTGTTCAACAAGTATGTGAAAAACGCGAAACTATGAGCCTGATGAGGGCAAATCCCAGACCTATCTCAGACCTAACATGCGTTATCCTCTTAAATATTGATCGAAACCAGGTTTAATGGACTGTTTCAGTGTGGTGCCACATTTCTACGTGATCCAAACCAGAAAAAGCCAGGGATCTGTACAACAAGTATGTGAAAAATGCGAAAATATGACCCTGATGAGGGCAAATCCCAGACCTATCTCAGACCTAACATGCGTTATCCTCTTAAATATTGATCGAAACCAGGTTTAATGGACTGCTTCAGTGTGGTACCGCATTACTACGTGATGCAAACCAGAAAAAACCCAGGATCCGTTGAACAAGTATGTGGAGAATGCGAATGTATGTGTCTGATGAGGGAAAATCCCAGGCCTAACCTAGACCTAACATGCGTTACCCTCAAAAATATTGATCGAAACCAGGTTTAATCGACTGTTTCAGTGTGGTACCACATTAATACGTTATCCAATCCAGAAAAAGCCCAGGATCTAGCCATCAAGTATGAGAAATATGCGAAAGTATGAGCCTGATGAGGGCAAATCCCAGAACTGTCCCAGACCTAACATGCGTTAACCTCTAAAATATTGATCGAAACCAGGTTTAATGGACTGTTTCAGTGTGGTACCACATTACTACGTGATCCAAACCAGAAAAGTCCAGGGATCTGTTCAACAAAAATGTGAAAAATTCGAAAATATGAACCTGATGGGGCCAAATTCCAGACCTATCCCAGACCTAACTTGCGTTATCCTCAAAAATATTGATCGAAACCAGGTTTAATTGACTGTTTCAGTGTGGCACCACTTTACAACGTGATCGAAACCGGAAAAAGCCCAGAATCTGACCATCAAGTATGAGAAACATACGAAAGTACGAGCCTGATGAGAGCATATCCCTGACCTAACTAAGACCTAACATGCGTTATTCTCTAAAATATGGATCGAAACCAGGTTTAATGGCCTGTTTCAGTGTGGTACCACATTACTACGTGATTCAAACCAGAAAAGATACAGGATCCGTTCAAGAAGCATGTGAAGAATGCGATAGTATGTGTCCGATGTGGGAAAATCTCAGTACTATCCCAGACATGACTTGCGTTATCCTCTAAAATATTGAACGACCCCAGGTTAAATGGACCGTTTCAGTGTGGTACCACATTACTACGTGATCCAATCCAGAAAAAACCCAGGATCTGTACAACAAGTATGTGAGGAATGCGAAAGTATGAGCCTGAGAGGGCAAATCCCTAACCTATCCCAGACATAACTAGCGTTATCCTCTAAAATATTGATCGAAGCCAGGTTTAATGGACTGTTTCAGTGTGGTACCACATTACTACGTGATCCAAACCAGAAAAAGCCCAGAATTTGGCCATGAAGTATGAGAAATATGCGAAAGTATGACCCTGATGAGGGCAAATCCCAGGCCTAACCAAGACCTAACATGCTTTATCCTCAAAAATATTGATCGAAACCAGGTTTAATTGACTGTTGCAGTGTGGTACCACTTTATTACGTGATCGAAAGTAGAAAAAACCCTCGATCAGGTCAGTATGTTTGTTAAAACTGCGAAAGTATGACCCTCATGAGGGCAAATCCCAGGACTAACCTAGACATAACATGCGTTATTCTCTAAAATATTTATCGAAACCAGTTTAATGGACTGTTTCAGAGTGGAACCACATTACTACGTGATCCAAACCAGAAAAACCAAGAATCTGGCCATCAACAATGAGAAATATGCGAAAGTACGAGCCTGATGAGAGCAAATCCCAGACCTAACCAAGACCTAACATGCGTTATCCTCTAAAATATTGAACGAAACCAGGTTTAATGGACTGTTTCAGTGTGGTACCACATTACTACCTGATCAAAACGAGAAAAATACCCAGGATCTGTACAACAAGTATGTGAAGAACGCGAAAATATGACCCTGATGAGGGCAAATCACAGGACTAACCTAGACATAACATGCGTTATTCTCTAAAATATTGATCGAAACCAGGTTTAATGGACTCTTTCAGTGCGGTACCACACTACTACGGGATCGAAACCAGAAAAAGCCCAGAATTTGGTCATCAAGTATGAGAAATATGCGTAAGTACGAGCCTGATGGGAGCAAATCCTTGGCCTAACCTTGACCTAACATGCGTTACCCTCAAAAATATTGATCGAAAACAGGTTTAATCGACTGTTTCAGTGTGGTACCACATTACTACGTGATCCAAACCAGAAAAAAACCTAGGATCTGTACAACAAGTATGTGAAGAATGCGAAAGTATGAGACTGTCGCGGGCGAATCCCTGACCTATCCCACACATAACATGCGTTATCCTCTAAAATATTGATCGAAACCAGGTTTAATGGACTGTTTCAGTGTGGTACAACATTACTACGTGATCCAATCCAGAAAAAGCCCAGGATCTAGCCATCAAGTATGAGAAATATGCGAAAGTATGAGCCTGATGAGGGCAAATCCCAGAACTATCCCAGACCTATCATGCGTTAACCTCTAAAATATTGATCGAAACCAGGTTTAATGGACTGTTTCAGTGTGGTACCACATTACTACGCGATCCAAACCAGAAAAAACCAGGGATCTGTTCAACAAATATGTGAAAAATTCGAAAATATGACCCTGATGGGGCCAAATCCCAGACCTATCCCAGACCTAATATGCGGTATCCTCAAAAATGTTGATCGAAACCATGTTTAGTTGACTGTTTCAGTGTGGTACCACTTTACAACGTGATCGAAACCGGAAAAAGCCCAGAATCTGACCATCAAGTATGAGAGACATACGAAAGTACGAGCCTGATGAGAGCAAATCCCAGAACTATCCCAGACCTATCATGCGTTAACCTCTAAAATATTGATCGAAACCAGGTTTAACGGACTGTTTCAGTGTGGTACCACTTTACTACGTGATCCAAAGCAGAAAAAACCCTCGATCAGGTAAACATGTATATTAAGACTGCGAAAGTATGACCCTGATTAGGGCAAATCCCAGGCCTAACCTAGACCTAACATGCGTTATCCTCTAAAATATTGATCGAAAAGAGGTTTAATGGACTGCTTCAGTGTGGTACCACATGACTACGTGATCAAAACCAGAGAAAAGCCAGGATCTGTTCAACAAGTATATGAAAAACGCGAAAGTATGAGCCTGATGAGGGCAAATTCCCAGACCTATCCCAAACATAACTTGCGTTATCCTCTAAAATATTGATCGAAACCAGGTTTAATTGACTGTTTTAGTGTGGTACCACTTTACTAGGTGATCCAAAGCAGAAAAAACCCTCGAACAGGTCAACATGTATGTTAAAACTGCGAAAGTATGACCCTAATAGGAGCAAATCTCAGGCCTAACCTAGACCTAACATGCGTTATCCTCTTAAATATTGATCGAAAATAGGTTTAATGGACTGTTTCAGTGTGGTACCACATGACTACGTGATCCAAACCAGAAAAAAGCCGGGATCTGTTCAACAAGTATATGAAAAACGCGAAAGAATGAGCCTGATGAGGGCAAATCCCCGGACCTATTCCAAACATAACTTGCGTAATCCTGTAAAATATTGATCGAAAAGAGGTTTAATGGACTGTTTCAGTGTGGTACCCACATTACTACGTGATCCAATCCAGAAAATGCCCAGGATCTAGTTGCCATCAAGTAAGAGAAATATGCGAAAGTATGAGCCTGCTGAGGGCAAATCCTAGACCTAACCCAGACCTAACATGCGTTATCCTCTAAAATATTTATCAAGACCAGGTTTAATTGAATGTTTCAGTGAGGTACCACATTACTAAGCGATCCAATCTAGAAAAAACCCAGGATCTGTTATACAAGTATGAGAAAAATGCGAAGGCTTGAGCCTGATGTGGGCAGATCCATGAACTATACCAGAGCTAACTTGCGTTATCCTCTAAAATATTGATGGAAACCAGGTTCAATGGACAGTTTCAGTGTGGTACCACATTACTACGTGATCCAAAACAGAATAACCCAGGATCTGTTAAACAAGTATGAGAAAGATGCGGAGGTATGAGCCTGATGTGGGCAGATCCAAGACCTATACCAGACCTAACTTGCGTTATCCTCTAAAATATTGATCGAACCAGGTTTAATTTACTGTTTGAGTGTGGTACCACTTTAATACGTGATCCAAAGCAGAAAAAGCCCAGAATCTGGCCATCAAGTAAGAGAAATATGCGAAAGTACGAGCCTGATGAGAGCAAATCCCTGACCTAACCAAGACCTAACATGCGTTATTCTCTAAAATATGGATCGAAACCAGGTTTAATGGACTGTTCCAGTGTGGTACCACATTACTACGTGATCCAAACCAGAAAAAGCCAGGGATCTGTTCAACAAATATGTGAAAAATGCGAAAATATGACCCTGATGAGGCCAAATCCCAGACCTATCCCAGCCTAACTTGCGTTATCCTCAAAAATATCGGTCGAAACCAGGTTTAATTGACTGTTTCAGTGTGGTACCATTTTACTACGTGATCCAAAGCAGAAAAAACCATCGATCAGGTAAACATGTATATTAAAACTGCGAAAGTATGACCCTGATGAGGGCAAATCCCAGGCCTAACCATGACCTAACATGCGTTATCCTCTAAAATATTGATCGGAACCAGATTTAATCGACTGTTTCAGTGTGGTACCACATTAGTACGTGAGCCAAACCAGAATAAGTCAGGGATCTGTTCAACAAGAATGTGAAAAACGCGAAAGTATGACCCTGATGAGAGCAAATCCCAGACCTAACCAAGACCTAACATGCGTTATTCTCTTAAATATTGATCAAAACCAGGTTTAATGGACTGTTTCAGTGGGGTACCACATTACTACTTGATCCAAACCAGAAAGAAACCCAGGATCTGTACAACGAGTATGTGAAGAATGCGAAAGTACGAGCCTGATGAGAGCAAATCCCTGACCTAACCAAGACGTAACATGCGTTATTCTCTAAAATATGGATCGAAGCCAGGTTTAATGGACTGTTCCAGTGTGGTACCACATTACTACGTGATCCAGACCAGAAAAAGCCCGGAATCTGGCCATCAACTATGAGAAATATGTGAAAGTACGAGCCTGATGAGAGCAAATCCCAGACCTAACCAAGACCTAACCAAGACCTAACAAGCGTTATTCTCTAAAATATTGATCGAAACCAGGGTTAATGGACTGTTTCTGTGTGGTACCACATTACTACGTGATCCAAACCAGAAAAAACCCAGGATCCGTGCAACAAGTATGTAAAGAATGCGAAGGTATGAGTCTGATGAAGGAAAATCCCAGGCCTAACCTAGACCTACCATGCGTTATCCTCAAAAATATTGATCGAAAACAGGTTTAATCGACTGTTTCAATGCGGTAGCACATTACTACCTGATCCAAACCAGAAAAAGCCCAGAATCTGGCCATCAACTATGAGAAATATGCGAAAGTACGAGCCTGATGAGAGCAAATCCCAGACCTAACCAAGACCTAACATGCGTTATTCTCTAAAATATTGATCGAAACCAGGTTTAATGGACTATTGCCGTGTTGTACCACATTACTACGTGATCCAAACCAGAAAAAACCCAGAATCTGTTCAACAAGTATGTGAAAAACGCGAAACTATGAGCCTGATGAGGGCAAATCCCAGACCTATCTCAGACCTAACATGCGTTATCCTCTTAAATATTGATCGAAACCAGGTTTAATGGACTGTTTCAGTGTGGTGCCACATTTCTACGTGATCCAAACCAGAAAAAGCCAGGGATCTGTACAACAAGTATGTGAAAAATGCGAAAATATGACCCTGATGAGGGCAAATCCCAGACCTATCTCAGACCTAACATGCGTTATCCTCTTAAATATTGATCGAAACCAGGTTTAATGGACTGCTTCAGTGTGGTACCGCATTACTACGTGATGCAAACCAGAAAAAACCCAGGATCCGTTGAACAAGTATGTGGAGAATGCGAATGTATGTGTCTGATGAGGGAAAATCCCAGGCCTAACCTAGACCTAACATGCGTTACCCTCAAAAATATTGATCGAAACCAGGTTTAATCGACTGTTTCAGTGTGGTACCACATTAATACGTTATCCAATCCAGAAAAAGCCCAGGATCTAGCCATCAAGTATGAGAAATATGCGAAAGTATGAGCCTGATGAGGGCAAATCCCAGAACTGTCCCAGACCTAACATGCGTTAACCTCTAAAATATTGATCGAAACCAGGTTTAATGGACTGTTTCAGTGTGGTACCACATTACTACGTGATCCAAACCAGAAAAGTCCAGGGATCTGTTCAACAAAAATGTGAAAAATTCGAAAATATGAACCTGATGGGGCCAAATTCCAGACCTATCCCAGACCTAACTTGCGTTATCCTCAAAAATATTGATCGAAACCAGGTTTAATTGACTGTTTCAGTGTGGCACCACTTTACAACGTGATCGAAACCGGAAAAAGCCCAGAATCTGACCATCAAGTATGAGAAACATACGAAAGTACGAGCCTGATGAGAGCATATCCCTGACCTAACTAAGACCTAACATGCGTTATTCTCTAAAATATGGATCGAAACCAGGTTTAATGGACTGTTCCAGTGTGGTACCACATTACTACGTGATCCAAACCAGAAAAAGCCAGGGATCTGTTCAACAAATATGTGAAAAATGCGAAAATATGACCCTGATGAGGCCAAATCCCAGACCTATCCCAGCCTAACTTGCGTTATCCTCAAAAATATCGGTCGAAACCAGGTTTAATTGACTGTTTCAGTGTGGTACCATTTTACTACGTGATCCAAAGCAGAAAAAACCATCGATCAGGTAAACATGTATATTAAAACTGCGAAAGTATGACCCTGATGAGGGCAAATCCCAGGCCTAACCATGACCTAACATGCGTTATCCTCTAAAATATTGATCGGAACCAGATTTAATCGACTGTTTCAGTGTGGTACCACATTAGTACGTGAGCCAAACCAGAATAAGTCAGGGATCTGTTCAACAAGAATGTGAAAAACGCGAAAGTATGACCCTGATGAGAGCAAATCCCAGACCTAACCAAGACCTAACATGCGTTATTCTCTTAAATATTGATCAAAACCAGGTTTAATGGACTGTTTCAGTGGGGTACCACATTACTACTTGATCCAAACCAGAAAGAAACCCAGGATCTGTACAACGAGTATGTGAAGAATGCGAAAGTACGAGCCTGATGAGAGCAAATCCCTGACCTAACCAAGACGTAACATGCGTTATTCTCTAAAATATGGATCGAAGCCAGGTTTAATGGACTGTTCCAGTGTGGTACCACATTACTACGTGATCCAGACCAGAAAAAGCCCGGAATCTGGCCATCAACTATGAGAAATATGTGAAAGTACGAGCCTGATGAGAGCAAATCCCAGACCTAACCAAGACCTAACCAAGACCTAACAAGCGTTATTCTCTAAAATATTGATCGAAACCAGGGTTAATGGACTGTTTCTGTGTGGTACCACATTACTACGTGATCCAAACCAGAAAAAACCCAGGATCCGTGCAACAAGTATGTAAAGAATGCGAAGGTATGAGTCTGATGAAGGAAAATCCCAGGCCTAACCTAGACCTACCATGCGTTATCCTCAAAAATATTGATCGAAAACAGGTTTAATCGACTGTTTCAATGCGGTAGCACATTACTACCTGATCCAAACCAGAAAAAGCCCAGAATCTGGCCATCAACTATGAGAAATATGCGAAAGTACGAGCCTGATGAGAGCAAATCCCAGACCTAACCAAGACCTAACATGCGTTATTCTCTAAAATATTGATCGAAACCAGGTTTAATGGACTATTGCCGTGTTGTACCACATTACTACGTGATCCAAACCAGAAAAAACCCAGAATCTGTTCAACAAGTATGTGAAAAACGCGAAACTATGAGCCTGATGAGGGCAAATCCCAGACCTATCTCAGACCTAACATGCGTTATCCTCTTAAATATTGATCGAAACCAGGTTTAATGGACTGTTTCAGTGTGGTGCCACATTTCTACGTGATCCAAACCAGAAAAAGCCAGGGATCTGTACAACAAGTATGTGAAAAATGCGAAAATATGACCCTGATGAGGGCAAATCCCAGACCTATCTCAGACCTAACATGCGTTATCCTCTTAAATATTGATCGAAACCAGGTTTAATGGACTGCTTCAGTGTGGTACCGCATTACTACGTGATGCAAACCAGAAAAAACCCAGGATCCGTTGAACAAGTATGTGGAGAATGCGAATGTATGTGTCTGATGAGGGAAAATCCCAGGCCTAACCTAGACCTAACATGCGTTACCCTCAAAAATATTGATCGAAACCAGGTTTAATCGACTGTTTCAGTGTGGTACCACATTAATACGTTATCCAATCCAGAAAAAGCCCAGGATCTAGCCATCAAGTATGAGAAATATGCGAAAGTATGAGCCTGATGAGGGCAAATCCCAGAACTGTCCCAGACCTAACATGCGTTAACCTCTAAAATATTGATCGAAACCAGGTTTAATGGACTGTTTCAGTGTGGTACCACATTACTACGTGATCCAAACCAGAAAAGTCCAGGGATCTGTTCAACAAAAATGTGAAAAATTCGAAAATATGAACCTGATGGGGCCAAATTCCAGACCTATCCCAGACCTAACTTGCGTTATCCTCAAAAATATTGATCGAAACCAGGTTTAATTGACTGTTTCAGTGTGGCACCACTTTACAACGTGATCGAAACCGGAAAAAGCCCAGAATCTGACCATCAAGTATGAGAAACATACGAAAGTACGAGCCTGATGAGAGCATATCCCTGACCTAACTAAGACCTAACATGCGTTATTCTCTAAAATATGGATCGAAACCAGGTTTAATGGACTGTTCCAGTGTGGTACCACATTACTACGTGATCCAAACCAGAAAATGCCAGGGATCTGTTCAACAAATATGTGATAAATGCGAAAATATGACCCTGATGAGGCCAAATCCCAGACATATCCTGACCTAACTTTTTTTTTTTTTTTTTTTTTTTTTTTTGTCGTGGGGAAAATCTTCGAAAGACTCCCTCCCACCTCCTTGGGGAGAGGTGGGAGGGGTGTGTGGGATTCCCCGCGCCCGTACAACGACAGGCGCGGGACCTACCCACTAAAAACCCCACGGTGACCCTTCGGCACGCTTTGGGAGGATACCGGGAATCGCTCGAAGCATTCTTCCGGTATCCTCCCCGTGCCCGCGCTTTCGCGCCCATCCCCCGGGGGGATAATATTGATCGAAACCAGGTTTAATCGACTGTTTCAGTGTGGTACCACATGACTACGTGATCCAAACCAGAAAAAAGTCAGGATCTGTTCAACAAGTATATGAAAAACGCGAAAGTATGAGCCTGATGAGCGCAAATCCCAGACATACCCCAGACCTAACATGCGTTATCCTCTAAAATATTGAACGAAACCATGTTTAATGGACTGTTTCAGTGTGGTACCACATTACTACGTGATCCAAACCAGAAAAAAGCCAGGATATGTTCAACAAGTATGTGGAGAATGCGAAAGTATGTGTCTGATGAGGGAAAATCCCAGGCCTAACCTAGACCTAACATGCGTTATCCTCAAAAATATTGATCGAAACCAGGTTTAATCGACTGTTTCAGTGTGGTACCGTATTACTACCTGATCCAAACCAGAAAAATACCCAGGATCTCTTCAACAAGTATGTGAAGCACGCGAAAATATGACCCTGATGAGGGCAAATCCCTGGCCTAACCTAGACATAACATGCGTTATCCTCTAAAATATTGATCGAAACCAGGTTTAATGGACTGTTTCAGTGTGGTACCACATTACTACGTGATCCAAACCAGAAAAAGCCAGGGATCTGTTAAACAAGTATGTGAAGAACGCGAAAATATGACCCTGATGAAGGCAAATCCCAGGCCTAACCTAGACATAACATGCGTTATCCTCTAATACATTGATCGAAACCAGGTTTAATGGCCTGTTTCAGTGTGGTACCACATTACTACGTGATTCAAACCAGAAAAGATACAGGATCCGTTCAAGAAGCATGTGAAGAATGCGATAGTATGTGTCCGATGTGGGAAAATCTCAGTACTATCCCAGACATGACTTGCGTTATCCTCTAAAATATTGAACGACCCCAGGTTAAATGGACCGTTTCAGTGTGGTACCACATTACTACGTGATCCAATCCAGAAAAAGCCCAGGATCTGTACAACAAGTATGTGAGGAATGCGAAAGTATGAGCCTGAGAGGGCAAATCCCTAACCTATCCCAGACATAACTAGCGTTATCCTCTAAAATATTGATCGAAGCCAGGTTTAATGGACTGTTTCAGTGTGGTACCACATTACTACGTGATCCAAACCAGAAAAAGCCCAGAATTTGGCCATGAAGTATGAGAAATATGCGAAAGTATGACCCTGATGAGGGCAAATCCCAGGCCTAACCAAGACCTAACATGCTTTATCCTCAAAAATATTGATCGAAACCAGGTTTAATTGACTGTTGCAGTGTGGTACCACTTTATTACGTGATCGAAAGTAGAAAAAACCCTCGATCAGGTCAGTATGTTTGTTAAAACTGCGAAAGTATGACCCTCATGAGGGCAAATCCCAGGACTAACCTAGACATAACATGCGTTATTCTCTAAAATATTTATCGAAACCAGTTTAATGGACTGTTTCAGAGTGGAACCACATTACTACGTGATCCAAACCAGAAAAACCAAGAATCTGGCCATCAACAATGAGAAATATGCGAAAGTACGAGCCTGATGAGAGCAAATCCCAGACCTAACCAAGACCTAACATGCGTTATCCTCTAAAATATTGAACGAAACCAGGTTTAATGGACTGTTTCAGTGTGGTACCACATTACTACCTGATCAAAACGAGAAAAATACCCAGGATCTGTACAACAAGTATGTGAAGAACGCGAAAATATGACCCTGATGAGGGCAAATCACAGGACTAACCTAGACATAACATGCGTTATTCTCTAAAATATTGATCGAAACCAGGTTTAATGGACTCTTTCAGTGCGGTACCACACTACTACGGGATCGAAACCAGAAAAAGCCCAGAATTTGGTCATCAAGTATGAGAAATATGCGTAAGTACGAGCCTGATGGGAGCAAATCCTTGGCCTAACCTTGACCTAACATGCGTTACCCTCAAAAATATTGATCGAAAACAGGTTTAATCGACTGTTTCAGTGTGGTACCACATTACTACGTGATCCAAACCAGAAAAAAACCTAGGATCTGTACAACAAGTATGTGAAGAATGCGAAAGTATGAGACTGTCGCGGGCGAATCCCTGACCTATCCCACACATAACATGCGTTATCCTCTAAAATATTGATCGAAACCAGGTTTAATGGACTGTTTCAGTGTGGTACAACATTACTACGTGATCCAATCCAGAAAAAGCCCAGGATCTAGCCATCAAGTATGAGAAATATGCGAAAGTATGAGCCTGATGAGGGCAAATCCCAGAACTATCCCAGACCTATCATGCGTTAACCTCTAAAATATTGATCGAAACCAGGTTTAATGGACTGTTTCAGTGTGGTACCACATTACTACGCGATCCAAACCAGAAAAAACCAGGGATCTGTTCAACAAATATGTGAAAAATTCGAAAATATGACCCTGATGGGGCCAAATCCCAGACCTATCCCAGACCTAATATGCGGTATCCTCAAAAATGTTGATCGAAACCATGTTTAGTTGACTGTTTCAGTGTGGTACCACTTTACAACGTGATCGAAACCGGAAAAAGCCCAGAATCTGACCATCAAGTATGAGAAACATACGAAAGTACGAGCCTGATGAGAGCAAATCCCAGAACTATCCCAGACCTATCATGCGTTAACCTCTAAAATATTGATCGAAACCAGGTTTAACGGACTGTTTCAGTGTGGTACCACTTTACTACGTGATCCAAAGCAGAAAAAACCCTCGATCAGGTAAACATGTATATTAAGACTGCGAAAGTATGACCCTGATTAGGGCAAATCCCAGGCCTAACCTAGACCTAACATGCGTTATCCTCTAAAATATTGATCGAAAAGAGGTTTAATGGACTGCTTCAGTGTGGTACCACATGACTACGTGATCAGAACCAGAGAAAAGCCAGGATCTGTTCAACAAGTATATGAAAAACGCGAAAGTATGAGCCTGATGAGGGCAAATTCCCAGACCTATCCCAAACATAACTTGCGTTATCCTCTAAAATATTGATCGAAACCAGGTTTAATTGACTGTTTTAGTGTGGTACCACTTTACTAGGTGATCCAAAGCAGAAAAAACCCTCGAACAGGTCAACATGTATGTTAAAACTGCGAAAGTATGACCCTAATAGGAGCAAATCTCAGGCCTAACCTAGACCTAACATGCGTTATCCTCTTAAATATTGATCGAAAATAGGTTTAATGGACTGTTTCAGTGTGGTACCACATGACTACGTGATCCAAACCAGAAAAAAGCCGGGATCTGTTCAACAAGTATATGAAAAACGCGAAAGAATGAGCCTGATGAGGGCAAATCCCCGGACCTATTCCAAACATAACTTGCGTAATCCTGTAAAATATTGATCGAAAAGAGGTTTAATGGACTGTTTCAGTGTGGTACCCACATTACTACGTGATCCAATCCAGAAAATGCCCAGGATCTAGTTGCCATCAAGTAAGAGAAATATGCGAAAGTATGAGCCTGCTGAGGGCAAATCCTAGACCTAACCCAGACCTAACATGCGTTATCCTCTAAAATATTTATCAAGACCAGGTTTAATTGAATGTTTCAGTGAGGTACCACATTACTAAGCGATCCAATCTAGAAAAAACCCAGGATCTGTTATACAAGTATGAGAAAAATGCGAAGGCTTGAGCCTGATGTGGGCAGATCCATGAACTATACCAGAGCTAACTTGCGTTATCCTCTAAAATATTGATGGAAACCAGGTTCAATGGACAGTTTCAGTGTGGTACCACATTACTACGTGATCCAAAACAGAATAACCCAGGATCTGTTAAACAAGTATGAGAAAGATGCGGAGGTATGAGCCTGATGTGGGCAGATCCAAGACCTATACCAGACCTAACTTGCGTTATCCTCTAAAATATTGATCGAACCAGGTTTAATTTACTGTTTGAGTGTGGTACCACTTTAATACGTGATCCAAAGCAGAAAAAGCCCAGAATCTGGCCATCAAGTAAGAGAAATATGCGAAAGTACGAGCCTGATGAGAGCAAATCCCTGACCTAACCAAGACCTAACATGCGTTATTCTCTAAAATATGGATCGAAACCAGGTTTAATGGACTGTTCCAGTGTGGTACCACATTACTACGTGATCCAAACCAGAAAAAGCCAGGGATCTGTTCAACAAATATGTGAAAAATGCGAAAATATGACCCTGATGAGGCCAAATCCCAGACCTATCCCAGCCTAACTTGCGTTATCCTCAAAAATATCGGTCGAAACCAGGTTTAATTGACTGTTTCAGTGTGGTACCATTTTACTACGTGATCCAAAGCAGAAAAAACCATCGATCAGGTAAACATGTATATTAAAACTGCGAAAGTATGACCCTGATGAGGGCAAATCCCAGGCCTAACCATGACCTAACATGCGTTATCCTCTAAAATATTGATCGAAACCAGGTTTAATGTACTGTTTCAGTGTGGTACCACATTACAACGTGATCCAAACCAGAAAAAGCCAGGGATCTGTTCAACAAGTATGTGAAAAATGCGAAAATATGACCCTGATGAGGGCAAATCCCAGACCTTCCCCAGACCAAGCTTGCGTTATCCTCTAAAATATTGATCGAATCGGGGTTTAGTTTACTGTTTCAGTGTGGTACTACATTGGTACGTGATCCAAACCAGAAAAAAACCCAGGATCTGTTCAACAAGTATGGGGAGAATGCGAAAGTATGTGTCTGATGAGGGAAAATCCCAGGTCCTAACCTAGACATAACTTGCATTATCCTCTAAAGTATTGATCGGAACCAGATTTAATCGACTGTTTCAGTGTGGTACCACATTACTACGTGTTCCAAACCAGAAAAGGCCAGGAATCTGTTCAACAAGAATGTGAAAAACGCGAAAGTATGACCCTGATGAGAGCAAATCCCAGACCTAACCAAGACCTAACATGCGTTATTCTCTTAAATATTGATCGAAACCAGGTTTAATGGACTGTTTCAGTGTTGTACCACATTACTGCGTGATCCAAACCAGAAAAAACCCAGGATCTGTTCAACATGTATGTGAAAAACGCGAAACAATGAGCCTGATGAGGGCAAATCCCTGACATATCCCACTCCTAACATGCGTTGTCCTCTAAAATATTGATCGAAACCAGATTTAATCGACTGTTTCAGTGTGGTACCACATTAGTACGTGAGCCAAACCAGAATAAGTCAGGGATCTGTTCAACAAGAATGTGAAAAACGCGAAAGTATGACCCTGATGAGAGCAAATCCCAGACCTAACCAAGACCTAACATGCGTTATTCTCTTAAATATTGATCAAAACCAGGTTTAATGGACTGTTTCAGTGGGGTACCACATTACTACTTGATCCAAACCAGAAAGAAACCCAGGATCTGTACAACGAGTATGTGAAGAATGCGAAAGTACGAGCCTGATGAGAGCAAATCCCTGACCTAACCAAGACGTAACATGCGTTATTCTCTAAAATATGGATCGAAGCCAGGTTTAATGGACTGTTCCAGTGTGGTACCACATTACTACGTGATCCAGACCAGAAAAAGCCCGGAATCTGGCCATCAACTATGAGAAATATGTGAAAGTACGAGCCTGATGAGAGCAAATCCCAGACCTAACCAAGACCTAACCAAGACCTAACAAGCGTTATTCTCTAAAATATTGATCGAAACCAGGGTTAATGGACTGTTTCTGTGTGGTACCACATTACTACGTGATCCAAACCAGAAAAAACCCAGGATCCGTGCAACAAGTATGTAAAGAATGCGAAGGTATGAGTCTGATGAAGGAAAATCCCAGGCCTAACCTAGACCTACCATGCGTTATCCTCAAAAATATTGATCGAAAACAGGTTTAATCGACTGTTTCAATGCGGTAGCACATTACTACCTGATCCAAACCAGAAAAAGCCCAGAATCTGGCCATCAACTATGAGAAATATGCGAAAGTACGAGCCTGATGAGAGCAAATCCCAGACCTAACCAAGACCTAACATGCGTTATTCTCTAAAATATTGATCGAAACCAGGTTTAATGGACTATTGCAGTGTTGTACCACATTACTACGTGATCCAAACCAGAAAAAACCCAGAATCTGTTCAACAAGTATGTGAAAAACGCGAAACTATGAGCCTGATGAGGGCAAATCCCAGACCTATCTCAGACCTAACATGCGTTATCCTCTTAAATATTGATCGAAACCAGGTTTAATGGACTGTTTCAGTGTGGTGCCACATTTCTACGTGATCCAAACCAGAAAAAGCCAGGGATCTGTACAACAAGTATGTGAAAAATGCGAAAATATGACCCTGATGAGGGCAAATCCCAGACCTATCTCAGACCTAACATGCGTTATCCTCTTAAATATTGATCGAAACCAGGTTTAATGGACTGCTTCAGTGTGGTACCGCATTACTACGTGATGCAAACCAGAAAAAACCCAGGATCCGTTGAACAAGTATGTGGAGAATGCGAATGTATGTGTCTGATGAGGGAAAATCGCAGGCCCAACCAAGACCTAACATGCGTTATCCTCAAAAATATTGATCGAAACCAGGTTTAAACGACTGTTTCAGTGTGCTTCCACATTACTACCTGATCCAAACCAGAAAAATACCCAGGATCTGTTTAACAAGTATGTGAAGAACGCGAAAATATGACCCTGATGAGGGCAAATCCCCGGCCTAAACTAGACATAACATGCGTTATCCTCTAAAATATTGATCGAATCCAGGTTTAATGGACTGTTGCAGTGTTGTACCACATTACTACGTGATCCAAACCAGAAAAAACCCCGAATCTATTCAACAAGTATGTGAAAAACGCGAAACTATGAGCCTGATGAAGGCAAAACCCAGACCTATCTCAGACCTAACATGCGTTATCCTCTTAAATATTGATCGAAACCAGGTTTAATGGACTGTTTCAGTGTGGTACCACATTTCTACGTGATCCAAACCAGAAAAAGCCAGGGATCTGTACAACAAGTATGTGAAAAATGCGAAAATATGACCCTGATGAGGGCAAATCCCAGACCTATCCTAGACCTAACATGCGTTATCCTCTTAAATATTGATCGAAACCAGGTTTAATGGACTGCTTCAGTGTGGTACCGCATTACTACGTGATGCAAACCAGAAAAAACCCAGGATCCGTTGAACAAGTATGTGGAGAATGCGAATGTATGTGTCTGATGAGGGAAAATCGCAGGCCCAACCAAGACCTAACATGCGTTATCCTCAAAAATATTGATCGAAACCAGGTTTAAACGACTGTTTCAGTGTGGTACCGCATTACTACGTGATGCAAACCAGAAAAAACCCAGGATCCGTTGAACAAGTATGTGGAGAATGCGAATGTATGTGTCTGATGAGGGAAAATCCCAGGCCTAACCTAGACCTAACATGCGTTACCCTCAAAAATATTGATCGAAACCAGGTTTAATCGACTGTTTCAGTGTGGTACCACATTAATACGTTATCCAATCCAGAAAAAGCCCAGGATCTAGCCATCAAGTATGAGAAATATGCGAAAGTATGAGCCTGATGAGGGCAAATCCCAGAACTGTCCCAGACCTAACATGCGTTAACCTCTAAAATATTGATCGAAACCAGGTTTAATGGACTGTTTCAGTGTGGTACCACATTACTACGTGATCCAAACCAGAAAAGTCCAGGGATCTGTTCAACAAAAATGTGAAAAATTCGAAAATATGAACCTGATGGGGCCAAATTCCAGACCTATCCCAGACCTAACTTGCGTTATCCTCAAAAATATTGATCGAAACCAGGTTTAATTGACTGTTTCAGTGTGGCACCACTTTACAACGTGATCGAAACCGGAAAAAGCCCAGAATCTGACCATCAAGTATGAGAAACATACGAAAGTACGAGCCTGATGAGAGCATATCCCTGACCTAACTAAGACCTAACATGCGTTATCCTCTTAAATATTGATCGAAACCAGGTTTAATGGACTGCTTCAGTGTGGTACCGCATTACTACGTGATGCAAACCAGAAAAAACCCAGGATCCGTTGAACAAGTATGTGGAGAATGCGAATGTATGTGTCTGATGAGGGAAAATCGCAGGCCCAACCAAGACCTAACATGCGTTATCCTCAAAAATATTGATCGAAACCAGGTTTAAACGACTGTTTCAGTGTGCTTCCACATTACTACCTGATCCAAACCAGAAAAATACCCAGGATCTGTTTAACAAGTATGTGAAGAACGCGAAAATATGACCCTGATGAGGGCAAATCCCCGGCCTAAACTAGACATAACATGCGTTATCCTCTAAAATATTGATCGAATCCAGGTTTAATGGACTGTTGCAGTGTTGTACCACATTACTACGTGATCCAAACCAGAAAAAACCCAGAATCTATTCAACAAGTATGTGAAAAACGCGAAACTATGAGCCTGATGAAGGCAAAACCCAGACCTATCTCAGACCTAACATGCGTTATCCTCTTAAATATTGATCGAAACCAGGTTTAATGGACTGTTTCAGTGTGGTACCACATTTCTACGTGATCCAAACCAGAAAAAGCCAGGGATCTGTACAACAAGTATGTGAAAAATGCGAAAATATGACCCTGATGAGGGCAAATCCCAGACCTATCCTAGACCTAACATGCGTTATCCTCTTAAATATTGATCGAAACCAGGTTTAATGGACTGCTTCAGTGTGGTACCGCATTACTACGTGATGCAAACCAGAAAAAACCCAGGATCCGTTGAACAAGTATGTGGAGAATGCGAATGTATGTGTCTGATGAGGGAAAATCGCAGGCCCAACCAAGACCTAACATGCGTTATCCTCAAAAATATTGATCGAAACCAGGTTTAAACGACTGTTTCAGTGTGGTACCGCATTACTACGTGATGCAAACCAGAAAAAACCCAGGATCCGTTGAACAAGTATGTGGAGAATGCGAATGTATGTGTCTGATGAGGGAAAATCCCAGGCCTAACCTAGACCTAACATGCGTTACCCTCAAAAATATTGATCGAAACCAGGTTTAATCGACTGTTTCAGTGTGGTACCACATTAATACGTTATCCAATCCAGAAAAAGCCCAGGATCTAGCCATCAAGTATGAGAAATATGCGAAAGTATGAGCCTGATGAGGGCAAATCCCAGAACTGTCCCAGACCTAACATGCGTTAACCTCTAAAATATTGATCGAAACCAGGTTTAATGGACTGTTTCAGTGTGGTACCACATTACTACGTGATCCAAACCAGAAAAGTCCAGGGATCTGTTCAACAAAAATGTGAAAAATTCGAAAATATGAACCTGATGGGGCCAAATTCCAGACCTATCCCAGACCTAACTTGCGTTATCCTCAAAAATATTGATCGAAACCAGGTTTAATTGACTGTTTCAGTGTGGCACCACTTTACAACGTGATCGAAACCGGAAAAAGCCCAGAATCTGACCATCAAGTATGAGAAACATACGAAAGTACGAGCCTGATGAGAGCATATCCCTGACCTAACTAAGACCTAACATGCGTTATTCTCTAAAATATGGATCGAAACCAGGTTTAATGGACTGTTCCAGTGTGGTACCACATTACTACGTGATCCAAACCAGAAAATGCCAGGGATCTGTTCAACAAATATGTGATAAATGCGAAAATATGACCCTGATGAGGCCAAATCCCAGACATATCCTGACCTAACTGTTTTTTTTTTTTTTTTTTTTTTTTTTGTCGTGGGGAAAATCTTCGAAAGACTCCCTCCCACCTCCTTGGGGAGAGGTGGGAGGGGTGTGTGGGATTCCCCGCGCCCGTACAACGACAGGCGCGGGACCTACCCACTAAAAACCCCACGGTGACCCTTCGGCACGCTTTGGGAGGATACCGGGAATCGCTCGAAGCATTCTTCCGGTATCCTCCCCGTGCCCGCGCTTTCGCGCCCACCCCCGGGGGGACAATCGGTCCTCCCAGTAGACACACTGCCTCATAGCGGCGGGACGGGGCCACTCCATCCCGCCGCTATCCGTCCCGGGGCCGCGTTTAGTGGCGGCTGCGAGCCCCAACTCGCATCCGCCCGCGACCCCGTTTCCACCCCTCGGCGGCCGGGCGTTCATGGCCGCACCAGACCGCCGAGGGTGCCTCCCCTTGCGTCGGACCGGTAGGGGGAGGCACTCCTACCCCCAACCGGTCCGACCCGGCGCCGCCTGGCGGGAGGAGGGTCCCCTCAGGACCCGCCTCCCAGCCTAGGTCATCCGCCACGCCGAGGCCGCCGCCCGCGACGCCTCGCGTCCGGGCGACGACCTCGGGCCACCGCACGAGCGCGAGCTTCAGCGCGCCGCTGAAGCTCGCGCTCCCTCCCCGCGGCCTCCTTCTGCAACATTACGTTCTCGCAGAAGGAGGCCACGGCCCTCCACTTCTCCTCGCTGCCGAGCATGGCGCGCACCACGCCCGGCAGCGAGACATCCCGCCCGACGACGCCGACCAGGACACGGCGCTCCCCCTCCCACGCGGGGCATACCTCCAGGGTATGATCCGCCGTGTCCTGCTCAGCGTCGCAGTGGCAGCAACGCGCCGTCGGCTCCTTCCCTATCCGGCACAGGTATCTTCCGAAGCTGCCATGCCCGGAAAATACCTGTGCCATCCGGTAGGTGAGGCTGCCATGGCCTCTGTCCAGCCACTCCTTCAGGAGTGGCCGAACCGCCCCGACAGTCCGGTGTCCCGCGGTTGGCAGAGCCAGCCGCTCCTGCCACGCGAGCAACACGGACTGCCGGGCCTGGCGCTTCAAATCGCCCCAAGCAGGTTCCTGCCCGCCCGGGACCGCACCCACCCCCGCGCGACGGTCGACGCGGTGCCAGTACATCACCGCGTGCGACCGCGCGAGCAGGTCCATGGGCGGCATCCCCGCTAGAACCGTCGCCGCCTCATGTGACATGGTCCGATACCCGCGGACGACCCTGAGCGCCATGCGCCTCTGCACCCGACGCAGCATAGTCATGCTGCGCCGGGAGGCAGCCAGGTCGTCCGCCCAGACGGGGGCCCCGTATAGGGCCACCGACTGGACCATTGCCACATAGAGGCGACGAACTCGGCCCGCCGGGCCCCCCAGGTTGGGCAGGATCCGGCCCAGAGCCGCAACCATCCTTTCCAACCGGGGGACCAGGCAGCGGAAATGCTTCTCGAAACGCCAGTGGCTATCGAGGATCAGCCCCAGATACCTGATCTGGGGCTTCACCTCGATGTCAGCCCCACCCACCCGGATCAGAGGGGGTGGCGGATCCTGCCGAGGTGAATGAAACGCAATCACCTCGGTCTTATGGACCGCCACCGTCATCCCCATCCCCCTGATCCGGTCGACGACGCGTTGCGACCCCTCCTCCGCGCGACGCATGGCCCTCCCCCAGTGCGCCCCGACGGCCAGCACCAGTGTGTCATCCGCATAACACACCGTGCTGACGCCGTCGGGAAGGCCGGCCCGCAACACCGAGTCGTACGCGATGTTCCACAGGAGTGGCCCGAGGACCGACCCCTGCGGAACACCGCAGTACACCTCCCTCCGCATATCACCATCCCGGCCCGGATACTCGATCCACCTGCCGCGGAGATAATCCCCGACGACCGCCCTGAGACAAGGGGGGACCCGATGATATTCGAGTCCCCTCCTTATCTCTTCCCAGGGGAGGGTGTTAAAGGCATTGGCAATATCCAAGGATATTGCCAATGCCACCCCTCCCCGGGAGACGGCCGCCTCCGAGAGGGCCCTCACACGACCTATCGCGTCGATAGTCGATCGGCCCCCCCGGAAACCGAACTGGCAGTCGGCCAGACCGGGATCACCCCGCGACAGGTGCTCGACGAGGCGGGCAGCAATCACCCGCTCGAAGAGCTTGCCCACCTCGTCGAGGAGACAAATGGGCCGGTATGCGGAGGGAGACTCCGCGGGCCGACCCTCCTTCCGGAGGAGGACCATCCTCGCCACCTTCCAACTGGGGGGGAATCGCCCATCCCTCAGGCAGCGGTCGAACAACCGCCTGAGGTCGGCCCCAAGGACGCCCTGGGTCAAGACCCAAACCCGGCCGGGCACACCATCCGGACCCGGGGCCGTGTTACGAACCCCGAGCCGTCTGATGGCCGCTGCCAGCTCCCCCTGCGTAACCCCCAGCTCGGCCGTCCACTCCACTGGGACAGCTGCCGCCGCCGGAGGACGCGGTCCCCTCTCCCCAATTGGGAAGAGTGTATTGACCACGTCCTCCAGCAGCCGGGGGTCAAGACCCTCGGTGACGGGGGGCGCCCACGGGCGGAGCTTATTCAGCACCACCTTATATGGGCGCCCCCATGGATCGTCATCAAGGGTCTGGAGGAGCTCCTTCCATGCCTGGGTCTTGGCCCGTTTGATGGCGACCTGCAGAGCAACCCGCGCCACACGGTATGCTCCATACAGGTCATCAGCTGCCCTCGCTCGCGCCACGCCGTCGCCTGTACGTTGACGACGGCGCGCGCGGGTGTACTGGCGTCGGGCGCGGACAGTCGCGACTCGCAACTCCGCGATCGCGTCCGACCACCAGTACACCGCCCGGCGAGGAGAAGCCCGCCCGACCCGAGGCATCGCCGCGTCGCAAATACCCGCGACCAATGCCCCGAGCCGGGCGACCTCCTCCTCTATGCTCGGCAACTCGGCCGCTCCCTGCGGCCAAGTTGCAGATCCTGACCTAACTTGCGTTATCCTCAAAAATATTGATCCAAACCAGGTTTAATTGACTGTTTCAGTGTGGTACCACTTTACTACGTGATCCAAAGCAGAAAAAACCCTCGATCAGGTAAACATGTATATTAAAACTGCGAAAGTATTACCCTGGTGAGGGCAAATCCCAGGCCTAACCAAGACCTAACATGCGTTATTCTCTTAAATAATGATCGAAACCAGGTTTAATGGACTGTTTCAGTGTTGTACCACATTACTACGTTATCCAAACCAGAAAAAACCCAGGATCTGTTCAACATGTATGTGAAAAACGCGAAACAATGAGCCTGATGAGGGCAAATCCCAGACCTAACCCAGACCTAACATGCGTTAACCTCTAAAATATTGATCGAAACCAGGTTTAATTGACTGTTGCAGTGTGGTACCACTTTACTGCGTGATCGAAAGTAGAAAAAACCCTCGATCAGGTCAACATGTATGTTAAAACTGCGAAAGTATGACCCTGATTAGGGCAAATCCCAGGCCTAACCTAGACCTAACTTGCGTTATCCTCTATGATATTGATCGAAACCAGGTTTAATTGACTGTTTTAGTGTGGTACCACTTTACTAGGTGATCCAAAGCAGAAAAAACCCTCGAAAAGGTCAACATGTATGTTAAAACTGCGAAAGTATGACCCTAATAGGGGCAAATCCCAGGCCTAACCTAGACCTAACATGCGTTATCCTCTAAAATATTGATCGAAAAGAGGTTTAATTGAATGCTTCAGTGTGGTACCACATTACTACGTGATCCAAACTAGAAAAAGCCAGGGATCTGTTCAACAGGTATGTGAAAAATGCGAAAGTATGACCCTGATGAGGGCAAATCCCAGACCTATCCCAGACCTAACTTGCGTTATCCTCTAAAATATTGATCGAAACCAGGTTTAATTGACTGTTTTAGTGTGGTACCACTTTCCTAGGTGATCCAATGCAGAAAAAACCCTCGAAAAGGTCAACATGTATGTTAAAACTGCGAAAGTATGACCCTAATAGGGGCAAATCCCAGGCCTAACCTAGACCTAACATGCGTTATCCTCTAAAATATTGATCGAAAAGAGGTTTAATGGACTGCTTCAGTGTGGTACCACATGACTACGTGATCAAAACCAGAAAAAAGCCAGGATCTGTTCAACAAGTATATGAAAAACGCGAAAGTATGAGCCTGATGAGGGCAAATCCCCAGACCTATCCCAAACATAACTTGCGTTATCCTCTAAAATATTGATCGAAACCAGGTTTAATTGACTGTTTTAGTGTGGTACCACTTTACTAGGTGATCCAAAGCAGAAAAAACCCTCGAACAGGTCAACATGTATGTTAAAACTGCGAAAGTATGACCCTAATAGGGGCAAATGCCAGGCCTAACCTAGACCTAACATGCGTTATCCTCTTAAATATTGATCGAAAATAGGTTTAATGGACTGTTTCAGTGTGGTACCACATGACTACGTGATCCAAACCAGAAAAAAGCCGGGATCTGTTCAACAAGTATATGAAAAACGCGAAAGAATGAGCCTGATGAGGGCAAATCCCCGGACCTATTCCAAACATAACTTGCGTAATCCTGTAAAATATTGATCGAAAAGAGGTTTAATGGACTGTTTCAGTGTGGTACCCACATTACTACGTGATCCAATCCAGAAAATGCCCAGGATCTAGTTGCCATCAAGTAAGAGAAATATGCGAAAGTATGAGCCTGCTGAGGGCAAATCCTAGACCTAACCCAGACCTAACATGCGTTATCCTCTAAAATATTTATCAAGACCAGGTTTAATTGAATGTTTCAGTGAGGTACCACATTACTAAGTGATCCAATCTAGAAAAAACCCAGGATCTGTTATACAAGTATGAGAAAAATGCGAAGGTTTGAGCCTGATGTGGGCAGATCCATGAACTATACCAGAGCTAACTTGCGTTATCCTCTAAAATATTGATGGAAACCAGGTTCAATGGACAGTTTCAGTGTGGTACCACATTACTACGTGATCCAAAACAGAATAACCCAGGATCTGTTAAACAAGTATGTGAAAAATGCGAAGGTATGAGCCTGATGTGGGCAGATCCAAGACCTATACCAGACCTAACTTGCGTTATCCTCTAAAATATTGATCGAAACCAGGTTTAATTTACTGTTTCAGTGTGGTACCACTTTAATACGTGATCCAAAGCAGAAAAAGCCCAGAATCTGGCCATCAAGTAAGAGAAATATGCGAAAGTACGAGCCTGATGAGAGCAAATCCCTGACCTAACCAAGACCTAACATGCGTTATTCTCTAAAATATGGATCGAAACCAGGTTTAATGGACTGCTCCAGTGTGGTACCACATTACTACGTGATCCAAACCAGAAAAAGCCAGGGATCTGTTCAACAAATATATGAAAAATGCGAAAATATGACCCTGATGAGGCCAAATCCCAGACCTATCCCAGCCTAACTTGCGTTATCCTCAAAAATATCGGTCGAAACCAGGTTTAATTGACTGTTTCAGTGTGGTACCACTTTACTACATGATCCAAAGCAGAAAAAACCATCGATCAGGTAAACATGTATATTAAAACTGCGAAAGTATGACCCTGATGAGGGCAAATCCCAGGCCTACCCATGACCTAACATGCGTTATCCTCTAAAATATTGATCGAAACCAGGTTTAATGTACTCTTTCAGTGTGGTACCACATTACAACGTGATCCAAACCAGAAAAAGCCAGGGATCTGTTCAACAAGTATGTGAAAAATGCGAAAATATGACCCTGATGAGGGCAAATCCCAGACCTTCCCCAGACCAAGCTTGCGTTATCCTCTAAAATATTGATCGAATCGAGGTTTAGTTTACTGTTTCAGTGTGGTACTACATTGGTACGTGATCCAAACCAGAAAATAACCCAGGATCTGTTCAACAAGTATGGGGAGAATGCGAAAGTATGTGTCTGATGAGGGAAAATCCCAGGTCCTAACCTAGACCTAACATGCGTTATCCTATAAAATATTGATCGAAACCAGGCTTAATGGACTGTTTCAGTGGGGTACCACATTACTACGTGATCCAAACCAGAAAAAACCCAGGATCTGTTCAACATGTATGTGAAAAACGCGAAACAATGAGCCTGATGAGGGCAAATCCCTGACATATCCCACTCCTAACATGCGTTATTCTCTTAAATAATGATCGAAACCAGGTTTAATGGACTGTTTCAGTGTTGTACCACATTACTACGTTATCCAAACCAGAAAAAACCCAGGATCTGTTCAACATGTATGTGAAAAACGCGAAAGTATGAGCCTGATGAGGGCACATCCCAGTCCTATCCCAGACATAACTTGCATTATCCTCTAAAGTATTGATCGGAACCAGATTTAATCGACTGTTTCAGTGTGGTACCACATTACTACGTGTTCCAAACCAGAAAAGGCCAGGAATCTGTTCAACAAGAATGTGAAAAACGCGAAAGTATGACCCTGATGAGAGCAAATCCCAGACCTAACCAAGACCTAACATGCGTTATTCTCTTAAATATTGATCGAAACCAGGTTTAATGGACTGTTTCAGTGTTGTACCACATTGCTACGTGATCCAAACCAGAAAAAACCCAGGATCTGTTCAACATGTATGTGAAAAACGCGAAACAATGAGCCTGATGAGGGCAAATCCCTGACATATCCCACTCCTAACATGCGTTATTCTCTAAAATATTGATCAAAACCAGGTTTAATGGACTGTTTCAGTGGGGTACCACATTACTACTTGATCCAAACCAGAAAGAAACCCAGGATCTGTACAACGAGTATGTGAAGAATGCGAAAGTACGAGCCTGATGAGAGCAAATCCCTGACCTAACCAAGACGTAACATGCGTTATTCTCTAAAATATGGATCGAAGCCAGGCTTAATGGACTGTTCCAGTGTGGTACCACATTACTACGTGATCCAGACCAGAAAAATCCCGGAATCTGGCCATCAACTATGAGAAATATGTGAAAGTACGAGCCTGATGAGAGCAAATCCCAGACCTAACCAAGACCTAACCAAGACCTAACAAGCGTTATTCTCTAAAATATTGATCGAAACCAGGGTTAATGGACTGTTTCTGTGTGGTACCACATTACTACGTGATCCAAACCAGAAAAAACCCAGGATCCGTGCAACAAGTATGTAAAGAATGCGAAGGTATGAGTCTGATGAAGGAAAATCCCAGGCCTAACCTAGACCTACCATGCGTTATCCTCAAAAATATTGATCGAAACCAGGTTTAATCGACTGTTTCAATGCGGTAGCACATTACTACCTGATCCAAACCAGAAAAAGCCCAGAATCTATTCAACAAGTATGTGAAAAACGCGAAACTATGAGCCTGATGAAGGCAAATCCCAGACCTATCTCAGACCTAACATGCGTTATCCTCTTAAATATTGATCGAAACCAGGTTTAATGGACTGTTGCAGTGTTGTACCACATTACTACGTGATCCAAACCAGAAAAAACCCAGAATCTATTCAACAAGTATGTGAAAAACGCGAAACTATGAGCCTGATGAAGGCAAATCCCAGACCTATCTCAGACCTAACATGCGTTATCCTCTTAAATATTGATCGAAACCAGGTTTAATGGACTGTTTCAGTGTGGTACCACATTTCTACGTGATCCAAACCAGAAAAAGCCAGGGATCTGTACAACAAGTATGTGAAAAATGCGAAAATATGACCCTGATGAGGGCAAATCCCAGACCTATCCTAGACCTAACATGCGTTATCCTCTTAAATATTGATCGAAACCAGGTTTAATGGACTGCTTCAGTGTGGTACCGCATTACTACGTGATGCAAACCAGAAAAAACCCAGGATCCGTTGAACAAGTATGTGGAGAATGCGAATGTATGTGTCTGATGAGGGAAAACCGCAGGCCCAACCAAGACCTAACATGCGTTATCCTCAAAAATATTGATCGAAACCAGGTTTAAACGACTGTTTCAGTGTGGTATCACATTACTACCTGATCCAAACCAGAAAAATACCCAGGATCTGTTTAACCAGTATGTGAAGAACGCGAAAATATGACCCTGATGAGGGCAAATCCCCGGCCTAAACTAGACATAACATGCGTTATCCTCTAAAATATTGATCGAAACCAGGTTTAGTGGACTGTTACTGTGTGGTACCACATTACAACGTGATCCAAACCAGAAAAAGCCAGGGATCTGTTCAACAAGTATGTGAAACATGCGAAAATATGACCCTGATGAGGGCAAATCCCAGACCTTCCCCAGACCAAGCTTGCGTTATCCTCTAAAATATTGATCGAATCGAGGTTTAGTTTACTGTTTTAGTGTGGTACTACATTGGTACGTGATCCAAACCAGAGAAAAACCCAGGATCTGTTCAACAAGTATGTGGAGAATGCGAAAGTATGAGCCTGATGTGGGCAAATCTCAGTACTATCCCAGACATAACTTGCGTTATCCTCTAAAATATTGAACGACCCCAGGTTAAATGGACCGTTTCAGTGTGGTACCACATTACTACGTGATCCAATCCAGAAAAAGCCCAGGATCTAGCAATCAAGTATTAGAAATATGCAAATGTATGACCCTGATGAGGGCAAATCCCAGACCTAACCAAGACCTAACATGCGTTATTCTCTAAAATATTGATCGAAACCAGGTTTAATGGACTGTTTCAGTGTGGTACCACATTACTACGTGATCCAAACCAGAAAAGTCCAGGGATCTGTTCAACAAAAATGTGAAAAATTCGAAAATATGAACCTGATGGGGCCAAATTCCAGACCTATCCCAGACCTAACTTGCGTTATCCTCAAAGATATTGATCGAAACCAGGTTTAATTGACTGTTTCAGTGTGGTACCACTTTACAACGTGATCGAAACCGGAAAAAGCCCAGAATCTGACCATCAAGTATGAGAAACATACGAAAGTACGAGCCTGATGAGAGCATATCCCTGACCTAACTAAGACCTAACATGCGTTATCCTCAAAAATATTGATCGAAACCAGGTTTAATTGACGGTTGCAGTGTGGTACCACTTTACTACGTGATCGATAATAGAAAAAACCCTCGATCATGTCAACATGTATGTTAAAACTGCGAAAGTATGACCCTGATTAGGGCAAATCCCAGGCCTAACCTAGACCTAACTTGCGTTAACCTCTAAAATATTGATCGAAACCAGGTTTAATGGACTGTTTCAGTGTGGTACCACATTACTACGTGATCCAAACCAGAAAAGTCCAGGGATCTGTTCAACAAAAATGTGAAAAATGCGAAAATATGACCCTGATGAGGGCAAATCCCAGACCTATCCTAGACCTAACATGCGTTATCCTCTTAAATATTGATCGAAACCAGGTTTAATGGACTGCTTCAGTGTGGTACCGCATTACTACGTGATGCAAACCAGAAAAAACCCAGGATCCGTTGAACAAGTATGTGGAGAATGCGAATGTATGTGTCTGATGAGGGAAAACCGCAGGCCCAACCAAGACCTAACATGCGTTATCCTCAAAAATATTGATCGAAACCAGGTTTAAACGACTGTTTCAGTGTGGTATCACATTACTACCTGATCCAAACCAGAAAAATACCCAGGATCTGTTTAACCAGTATGTGAAGAACGCGAAAATATGACCCTGATGAGGGCAAATCCCCGGCCTAAACTAGACATAACATGCGTTATCCTCTAAAATATTGATCGAAACCAGGTTTAGTGGACTGTTACTGTGTGGTACCACATTACAACGTGATCCAAACCAGAAAAAGCCAGGGATCTGTTCAACAAGTATGTGAAACATGCGAAAATATGACCCTGATGAGGGCAAATCCCAGACCTTCCCCAGACCAAGCTTGCGTTATCCTCTAAAATATTGATCGAATCGAGGTTTAGTTTACTGTTTTAGTGTGGTACTACATTGGTACGTGATCCAAACCAGAGAAAAACCCAGGATCTGTTCAACAAGTATGTGGAGAATGCGAAAGTATGAGCCTGATGTGGGCAAATCTCAGTACTATCCCAGACATAACTTGCGTTATCCTCTAAAATATTGAACGACCCCAGGTTAAATGGACCGTTTCAGTGTGGTACCACATTACTACGTGATCCAATCCAGAAAAAGCCCAGGATCTAGCAATCAAGTATTAGAAATATGCAAATGTATGACCCTGATGAGGGCAAATCCCAGGCCTAACCTAGACATAACATGCTTTATCCTCTAATATATTGATCGAGACAAGGTTTAATGGATTGTTTCAGTGTGGTACCACATTACTACGTGATTCAAACCAGAAAAGACACAGGATCCGTACAAGAAGTATGTGAAGAATGCGATAGTATGTGTCCGATGTGGGAAAATCCCAGGACTAACCTAGACCTAACATGCGTTTCCCTCCAAGATATTGATCGAAACCAGGTTTGATCGTCTGTTTCAGTGTGGTACCACATTACTACGTGATCCAAACCAGAAAAAAACGCAGGATCTGTACAACAAGTATGTAGAGAATGCGAAAGTATGTATCTGATGAGGGAAAATCCCAGGCCTAACCTAGACGTAACATGCGTTACCCTCAAAAATATTGATCGAAACCAGGTTTAATCGACTGTTTCAGTGTGGTACCACATTAATACGTTATCCAATCCAGAAAAAGCCCAGGATCTAGCCATCAAGTATGAGAAATATGCGAAAGTATGAGCCTGATGAGGGCAAATCCCAGAACTATCCCAGACCTAACATGCGTTAACCTCTAAAATATTGATCGAAACCAGGTTTAATGGACTGTTTCAGTGTGGTACCACATTACTACGTGATCCAAACCAGAAAAGTCCAGGGATCTGTTCAACAAAAATGTGAAAAATTCGAAAATATGAACCTGATGGGGCCAAATTCCAGACCTATCCCAGACCTAACTTGCGTTATCCTCAAAGATATTGATCGAAACCAGGTTTAATTGACTGTTTCAGTGTGGTACCACTTTACAACGTGATCGAAACCGGAAAAAGCCCAGAATCTGACCATCAAGTATGAGAAACATACGAAAGTACGAGCCTGATGAGAGCATATCCCTGACCTATCCTAGACCTAACATGCGTTATCCTCTTAAATATTGATCGAAACCAGGTTTAATGGACTGCTTCAGTGTGGTACCGCATTACTACGTGATGCAAACCAGAAAAAACCCAGGATCCGTTGAACAAGTATGTGGAGAATGCGAATGTATGTGTCTGATGAGGGAAAACCGCAGGCCCAACCAAGACCTAACATGCGTTATCCTCAAAAATATTGATCGAAACCAGGTTTAAACGACTGTTTCAGTGTGGTATCACATTACTACCTGATCCAAACCAGAAAAATACCCAGGATCTGTTTAACCAGTATGTGAAGAACGCGAAAATATGACCCTGATGAGGGCAAATCCCCGGCCTAAACTAGACATAACATGCGTTATCCTCTAAAATATTGATCGAAACCAGGTTTAGTGGACTGTTACTGTGTGGTACCACATTACAACGTGATCCAAACCAGAAAAAGCCAGGGATCTGTTCAACAAGTATGTGAAACATGCGAAAATATGACCCTGATGAGGGCAAATCCCAGACCTTCCCCAGACCAAGCTTGCGTTATCCTCTAAAATATTGATCGAATCGAGGTTTAGTTTACTGTTTTAGTGTGGTACTACATTGGTACGTGATCCAAACCAGAGAAAAACCCAGGATCTGTTCAACAAGTATGTGGAGAATGCGAAAGTATGAGCCTGATGTGGGCAAATCTCAGTACTATCCCAGACATAACTTGCGTTATCCTCTAAAATATTGAACGACCCCAGGTTAAATGGACCGTTTCAGTGTGGTACCACATTACTACGTGATCCAATCCAGAAAAAGCCCAGGATCTAGCAATCAAGTATTAGAAATATGCAAATGTATGACCCGGATGAGGGCAAATCCCAGACCTAACCAAGACCTAACATGCGTTATTCTCTAAAATATTGATCGAAACCAGGTTTAATGGACTGTTTCAGTGTGGTACCACATTACTACGTGATCCAAACCAGAAAAAACCCAGGATCTGTTCAACAAGTTTGTGAAGAACGCGAAAATATGACCCTGATGAGGGCAAATCCCAGGCCTAACCTAGACATAACATGCTTTATCCTCTAATATATTGATCGAGACAAGGTTTAATGGATTGTTTCAGTGTGGTACCACATTACTACGTGATTCAAACCAGAAAAGACACAGGATCCGTACAAGAAGTATGTGAAGAATGCGATAGTATGTGTCCGATGTGGGAAAATCCCAGGACTAACCTAGACCTAACATGCGTTTCCCTCCAAGATATTGATCGAAACCAGGTTTGATCGTCTGTTTCAGTGTGGTACCACATTACTACGTGATCCAAACCAGAAAAAAACGCAGGATCTGTACAACAAGCATGTAGAGAATGCGAAAGTATGTATCTGATGAGGGAAAATCCCAGGCCTAACCTAGACGTAACATGCGTTACCCTCAAAAATATTGATCGAAACCAGGTTTAATCGACTGTTTCAGTGTGGTACCACATTAATACGTTATCCAATCCAGAAAAAGCCCAGGATCTAGCCATCAAGTATGAGAAATATGCGAAAGTATGAGCCTGATGAGGGCAAATCCCAGAACTATCCCAGACCTAACATGCGTTAACCTCTAAAATATTGATCGAAACCAGGTTTAATGGACTGTTTCAGTGTGGTACCACATTACTACGTGATCCAAACCAGAAAAGTCCAGGGATCTGTTCAACAAAAATGTGAAAAATTCGAAAATATGAACCTGATGGGGCCAAATTCCAGACCTATCCCAGACCTAACTTGCGTTATCCTCAAAGATATTGATCGAAACCAGGTTTAATTGACTGTTTCAGTGTGGTACCACTTTACAACGTGATCGAAACCGGAAAAAGCCGAGAATCTGACCATCAAGTATGAGAAACATACGAAAGTACGAGCCTGATGAGAGCATATCCCTGACCTAACTAAGACCTAACATGCGTTATCCTCAAAAATATTGATCGAAACCAGGTTTAATTGACGGTTGCAGTGTGGTACCACTTTACTACGTGATCGATAATAGAAAAAACCCTCGATCATGTCAACATGTATGTTAAAACTGCGAAAGTATGACCCTGATTAGGGCAAATCCCAGGCCTAACCTAGACCTAACTTGCGTTATCCTCTATGAAATTGATCGAAACCAGGTTTAATCGACTGCTTCAGTGTGGTACCACATTACTACGTGATCCAAACCAGAAAATGCCAGGGATCTGTTCAACAAATATGTGAAAAATGCGAAAATATGACCCTGATGAGGCCAAATCCCAGACATATCCTGACCTAACTTGCGTTATCCTCAAAAATATTGATCCAAACCAGGTTTAATTGACTGTTTCAGTGTGGTACCACTTTACTACGTGATCCAAAGCAGAAAAAACCCTCGATCAGGTAAACATGTATATTAAAACTGCGAAAGTATTACCCTGATGATGGCAAATCCCAGGCCTAACCAAGACCTAACATGCGTTATCCTCAAAAATATTGATCGAAACCAGGTTTAATTGACGGTTGCAGTGTGGTACCACTTTACTACGTGATCGATAATAGAAAAAACCCTCGATCATGTCAACATGTATGTTAAAACTGCGAAAGTATGACCCTGATTAGGGAAAATCCCAGGCCTAAACTAGACCTAACTTGCGTTATCCTCTATGAAATTGATCGAAACCAGGTTTAATCGACTGCTTCAGTGTGGTACCACATTACTACGTGATCCAAACCAGAAAAACCCCAGAATCTGACCATGAAGTATGTGAAATACGCGAAAGTATGAGCCTGCTGAGGGCTAATCCTAGACCTAACCCAGACCTAACATGCGTTATCCTCTAAAATATTTATCAAGACCAGGTTTATTTGAATGTCTCAGTGTGGTACCACATTACTACATGATCCAATCCAGAAAAAAACCAGGATCTGTTCAACAAGTATGTGAAAAACGCGAAAGTATGAGCCTGATGAGGGCAAATCCCAGGCCTAACCAAGACCTAACATGCGTTATCCTCTAAAATATTGATCGAAGAGAGGTTTAATGGACTGTTTCAGTGTGGTACCACATGACACCGTGATCCAAACCAGAAAAAAGCCAGGATCTGTTCAACAAGTATATGAAAAACGCGAAAGTATGAGCCTCATGAGGGCAAATCCCGAGACCTATCCCAAACATAACTTACGTTATCCTCTAAAATGTTGATCGAAACCTGGTTTGATTGACTGTTTCAGTGTGGTACCACATAACTACGTGATCCAAAGCAGAAAAAACCCTCGATCTGGACAACATGTATATTAAAACTGCGAAAGTATGACCCGGATGAGGGCAACTCCCAGGCCTAACCTGGACATAACATGCGTTATCCTCTAAAATATTGATCGAAACCAGGTTTTGTTGACTGTTTCAGTGTGGTACCATATTACTACGCGATTCAATCCAGAAAAAGCTCAGGATCTAGCCATGAAATATGAGAAATATGCGAAAGTATGAGCCTGATGTGGGCAAATCCCAGACCTATCCCAGACCTAAATTGCGTTATCCTCTAAAATATTGATCGAAACCAGGTTTAATTGACTGTTTCAGTGTGGTACCACATTACTACGTGATTCAAACCAGAAAAAACCCAGGATCTGTTCAACAAGTATGTGAAAAACGCGAAAGTATGACCCTGATGAGGGCAAATCCCAGACATATCCCTGGTTATGCGTTACCCTCAATGATATTGATCGAGACCAGGTTTGATCGTCTGTTTCAGTGTGGTACCACATTACTACGTGAACCAAACCAGAAAAAAACGCAGGATCTGTACAACAAGTATGTGAAGAACGCCAAAATATGACCCTGATGAGGGCAAATCCCAGGCCTAACCTAGACATAACATGCGTTATCCTCAAAAATATTGATCGAAACCAGGTTTAAACGACTGTTTCAGTGTGGTATCACATTACTACCTGATCCAAACCAGAAAAATACCCAGGATCTGTTTAACCAGTATGTGAAGAACGCGAAAATATGACCCTGATGAGGGCAAATCCCCGGCCTAAACTAGACATAACATGCGTTATCCTCTAAAATATTGATCGAAACCAGGTTTAGTGGACTGTTACTGTGTGGTACCACATTACAACGTGATCCAAACCAGAAAAAGCCAGGGATCTGTTCAACAAGTATGTGAAACATGCGAAAATATGACCCTGATGAGGGCAAATCCCAGACCTTCCCCAGACCAAGCTTGCGTTATCCTCTAAAATATTGATCGAATCGAGGTTTAGTTTACTGTTTTAGTGTGGTACTACATTGGTACGTGATCCAAACCAGAGAAAAACCCAGGATCTGTTCAACAAGTATGTGGAGAATGCGAAAGTATGAGCCTGATGTGGGCAAATCTCAGTACTATCCCAGACATAACTTGCGTTATCCTCTAAAATATTGAACGACCCCAGGTTAAATGGACCGTTTCAGTGTGGTACCACATTACTACGTGATCCAATCCAGAAAAAGCCCAGGATCTAGCAATCAAGTATTAGAAATATGCAAATGTATGACCCTGATGAGGGCAAATCCCAGACCTAACCAAGACCTAACATGCGTTATTCTCTAAAATATTGATCGAAACCAGGTTTAATGGACTGTTTCAGTGTGGTACCACATTACTACGTGATCCAAACCAGAAAAAACCCAGGATCTGTTCAACAAGTTTGTGAAGAACGCGAAAATATGACCCTGATGAGGGCAAATCCCAGGCCTAACCTAGACATAACATGCTTTATCCTCTAATATATTGATCGAGACAAGGTTTAATGGATTGTTTCAGTGTGGTACCACATTACTACGTGATTCAAACCAGAAAAGACACAGGATCCGTACAAGAAGTATGTGAAGAATGCGATAGTATGTGTCCGATGTGGGAAAATCCCAGGACTAACCTAGACCTAACATGCGTTTCCCTCCAAGATATTGATCGAAACCAGGTTTGATCGTCTGTTTCAGTGTGGTACCACATTACTACGTGATCCAAACCAGAAAAAAACGCAGGATCTGTACAACAAGTATGTAGAGAATGCGAAAGTATGTATCTGATGAGGGAAAATCCCAGGCCTAACCTAGACGTAACATGCGTTACCCTCAAAAATATTGATCGAAACCAGGTTTAATCGACTGTTTCAGTGTGGTACCACATTAATACGTTATCCAATCCAGAAAAAGCCCAGGATCTAGCCATCAAGTATGAGAAATATGCGAAAGTATGAGCCTGATGAGGGCAAATCCCAGAACTATCCCAGACCTAACATGCGTTAACCTCTAAAATATTGATCGAAACCAGGTTTAATGGACTGTTTCAGTGTGGTACCACATTACTACGTGATCCAAACCAGAAAAGTCCAGGGATCTGTTCAACAAAAATGTGAAAAATTCGAAAATATGAACCTGATGGGGCCAAATTCCAGACCTATCCCAGACCTAACTTGCGTTATCCTCAAAGATATTGATCGAAACCAGGTTTAATTGACTGTTTCAGTGTGGTACCACTTTACAACGTGATCGAAACCGGAAAAAGCCCAGAATCTGACCATCAAGTATGAGAAACATACGAAAGTACGAGCCTGATGAGAGCATATCCCTGACCTATCCTAGACCTAACATGCGTTATCCTCTTAAATATTGATCGAAACCAGGTTTAATTGACGGTTGCAGTGTGGTACCACTTTACTACGTGATCGATAATAGAAAAAACCCTCGATCATGTCAACATGTATGTTAAAACTGCGAAAGTATGACCCTGATTAGGGCAAATCCCAGGCCTAACCTAGACCTAACTTGCGTTATCCTCTATGAAATTGATCGAAACCAGGTTTAATCGACTGCTTCAGTGTGGTACCACATTACTACGTGATCCAAACCAGAAAATGCCAGGGATCTGTTCAACAAATATGTGAAAAATGCGAAAATATGACCCTGATGAGGCCAAATCCCAGACATATCCTGACCTAACTTGCGTTATCCTCAAAAATATTGATCCAAACCAGGTTTAATTGACTGTTTCAGTGTGGTACCACTTTACTACGTGATCCAAAGCAGAAAAAACCCTCGATCAGGTAAACATGTATATTAAAACTGCGAAAGTATTACCCTGATGATGGCAAATCCCAGGCCTAACCAAGACCTAACATGCGTTATCCTCTATGAAATTGATCGAAACCAGGTTTAATCGACTGCTTCAGTGTGGTACCACATTACTACGTGATCCAAACCAGAAAAACCCCAGAATCTGACCATGAAGTATGTGAAATACGCGAAAGTATGAGCCTGCTGAGGGCTAATCCTAGACCTAACCCAGACCTAACATGCGTTATCCTCTAAAATATTTATCAAGACCAGGTTTATTTGAATGTCTCAGTGTGGTACCACATTACTACATGATCCAATCCAGAAGAAAACCAGGATCTGTTCAACAAGTATGTGAAAAACGCGAAAGTATGAGCCTGATGAGGGCAAATCCCAGACCTATCCCAGACCTAACTTGCGTTATCCTCTAAAATATTGATCGAAACCAGGTTTAATGGACTGTTTTAGTGTGGTACCACCTTACTAGGTGATCCAAAGCAGAAAAAACCCTCGAACAGGTCAACATGTATGTTAAAACTGCGAAAGTATGACCCTAATAGGGGCAAATCCCAGGCCTAACCAAGACCTAACATGCGTTATCCTCTAAAATATTGATCGAAGAGAGGTTTAATGGACTGTTTCAGTGTGGTACCACATGACACCGTGATCCAAACCAGAAAAAAGCCAGGATCTGTTCAACAAGTATATGAAAAACGCGAAAGTATGAGCCTCATGAGGGCAAATCCCGAGACCTATCCCAAACATAACTTACGTTATCCTCTAAAATGTTGATCGAAACCTGGTTTGATTGACTGTTTCAGTGTGGTACCACATAACTACGTGATCCAAAGCAGAAAAAACCCTCGATCTGGACAACATGTATATTAAAACTGCGAAAGTATGACCCGGATGTGGGCAACTCCCAGGCCTAACCTGGACATAACATGCGTTATCCTCTAAAATATTGATCGAAACCAGGTTTTGTTGACTGTTTCAGTGTGGTACCATATTACTACGCGATTCAATCCAGAAAAAGCTCAGGATCTAGCCATGAAGTATGAGAAATATGCGAAAGTATGAGCCTGATGTGGGCAAATCCCAGACCTATCCCAGACATAAATTGCGTTATCCTCTAAAATATTGATCGAAACCAGGTTTAATTGACTGTTTCAGTGTGGTACCACATTACTACGTGATTCAAACCAGAAAAAACCCAGGATCTGTTCAACAAGTATGTGAAAAACGCGAAAGTATGACCCTGATGAGGGCAAATCCCAGACCTATCCCTGGTTATGCGTTACCCTCAATGATATTGATCGAGACCAGGTTTGATCGTCTGTTTCAGTGTGGTACCACATTACTACGTGAACCAAACCAGAAAAAAACGCAGGATCTGTACAACAAGTATGTGAAGAACGCCAAAATATGACCCTGATGAGGGCAAATCCCAGGCCTAACCTAGACATAACATGCGTTATTCTCTAAAATATTGATCGAAACCAGGTTTAATGGACTGTTTCAGTGTGGTACCACATTGGTACGTGATCCAAACCAGAGAAAAACACAGGATCTGTTCAACAAGTATGTGGAGAATGCGAAAGTATGTGTCTGATGAGGGCATGTCCCAGGCCTAACCTAGACATAACATGCGTTATCCTCTAAAACATTGATCGTAACCAGGTTTAATGGACTGTTTCAGTGTGGTACCGCATTACTACGTGATCCAAACCAGAAAAATACCCAGGATCTCTTCAACAAGTATGTGAAGCACGCGAAAATATGACCCTGATGAGGGCAAATCCCAGGCCTAACCTAGACATAACATGCGTTATCCTCTAAAATATTGATCGAAACCAGGTTTAATGGACTGTTTCAGTGTGGCACCACATTACTACGTGATCCAAACCAGAAAAAGCCCAGAATCTGGCCATGAAGTATGAGTAATATGCGAAAGTATGAGCCTGCTGTGGGCAAATCCTAGACCTAACCCAGATCTAACATGCGTTATCCTTTAAAATATTTATCAAGACCAAGTCTAGTGGAATGTCACAGTGTGGTACCACATTACTACGTGATCCAATCCAGAAAAAACCCAGGATCTGTTCAACAAGTATGTGAAAAACGCGAAAGTATGAGCCTGATGAGGGCAAATATCAGTACTATCCCAGACATAACTTGCGTTATCCTCTAAAATATTGAACAACCCCAGGTTAAATGGACCGTTTCAGTGTGGTACCACATTACTACGTGATCCAATCCAGAAAAAACCCAGGATCTGTACAACAAGTATGTGAGGAATGCGAAAGTATGAGCCTGACGAGGGCAAATCCCTAACCTATCCCAGACATAACTAGCGTTATCCTCTAAAATATTGATCGAAACCAGGTTTAATGGACTGTTTCAGTGTGGTACCACATTACTACGTGATCCAAACCAGAAAAAGCCCAGAATCTGGCCATGAAGTATGAGAAATATGCGAAAGTATGACCCTGATGAGGGCAAATCCCAGGCCTAACCAAGACCTAACATGCTTTATCCTCAAAAATATTGATCGAAACCAGGTTTAATTGACTGTTGCAGTGTGGTACCACTTTATTACGTGATCGAAAGTAGAAAAAACCCTCGATCAGGTCAGTATGTATGTTAAAACTGCGAAAGTATGACCCTCATGAGGGCAAATCCCAGGACTAACCTAGACATAACATGCGTTATTCTCTAAAATATTGATCGAAACCAGGTTAATGGACTGTTTCAGAGTGGAACCACATTACTACGTGATCCAAACCAGAAAAACCAAGAATCTGGCCACCAACTATGGGAAATATGCGAAAGTACGAGCCTGATGAGAGCAAATCCCAGACCTAACCAAGACCTAACATGCGTTATCCTCTAAAATATTGATCGAAACCAGTTTAATGGACTGATTCAGTGTGGTACCACTTTGCAACGTGATCCAAACCAGAAGAAGCCCGGAATCTGGCCACCAAGAATGAGAAATATGCGAAAGTATGACCCTGATGAGGGCAAATCCCAGGCCTAACCATGACCTAACATGCATTATCCTCTAAAATATTGATCGAAACCAGGTTTAATGTACTGTTTCAGTGTGGTACCACATTACAACGTGATCCAAACCAGAAAAAGCCAGGGATCTGTTCAACAAGTATGTGAAAAATGCGAAAATATGACCCTGATGAGGGCAAATCCCAGACCTTCCCCAGACCAAGCTTGCGTTATCCTCTAAAATATTGATCGAAACGAGGTTTAGTTTACTGTTTCAGTGTGGTACTACATTGGCACGTGATCCAAACCAGAAAAAAACCCAGGATCTGTTCAACAATTATGGGGAGAATGCGAAAGTATGTGTCTGATGAGGGAAAATCCCAGGTCCTAACCTAGACCTAACATGCGTTATCCTATAAAATATTGATCGAAACCAGGCTTAATGGACTGTTTCAGTGGGGTACCACATTACTACGTGATCCAAACCTGAAAAAGCCCAGAATCTGGCCATGAAGTATGAGAAATATGCGAAAGTATGAGCCTGCTGAGGGCAAATCCTAGACCTAACCCAGACCTAACATGCGTTATTCTCTTAAATAATGATCGAAACCAGGTTTAATGGACTGTTTCAGTGTTGTACCACATTACTACGTTATCCAAACCAGAAAAAACCCAGGATCTGTTCAACATGTATGTGAAAAACGCGAAAGTATGAGCCTGATGAGGGCAAATCCCAGTCCTATCCCAGACATAACTTGCATTATCCTCTAAAGTATTGATCGGAACCAGATTTAATCGACTGTTTCAGTGTGGTACCACATAACTACGTGTTCCAAACCAGAGAAGGCCAGGAATCTGTTCAACAAGAATGTGAAAAACGCGAAAGTATGACCCTGATGAGAGCAAATCCCAGACCTAACCAAGACCTAACATGCGTTATTCTCTTAAATATTGATCGAAACCAGGTTTAATGGACTGTTTCAGTGTTGTACCGCATTACTACGTGATCCAAACCAGAAAAAACCCAGGATCTGTTCAACATGTATGTGAAAAACGCGAAACAATGAGCCTGATGAGGGCAAATCCCTGACATATCCCACTCCTAACATGCGTTGTCCTCTAAAATATTGATCGAAACCAGGTTTAATGAACTGTTTCAGTGTGGTACCACATTAGTACGTGAGCCAAACCAGAATAAGTCAGGGATCTGTTCAACAAGAATGTGAAAAACGCGAAAGTATTACCCTGATGAGAACAAATCCCAGACCTAACCAAGACCTAACAAGCGTTATTCTCTAAAATATTGATCAAAACCAGGTTTGATGGACTGTTTCAGTGGGGTACCACATTACTACTTGATCCAAACCAGAAAGAAACCCAGGATCTGTACAACGAGTATGTGAAGAAAGCGAAAGTACGAGCCTGATGAGAGCAAATCCCTGACCTAACCAAGACGTAACATGCGTTATTCTCTAAAATATGGATCGAAGCCAGGTTTAATGGACTGTTCCAGTGTGGTACCACATTACTACGTGATCCAGACCAGAAAAAGCCCGGAATCTGGCCATCAACTATGAGAAATATGTGAAAGTACGAGCCTGATGAGAGCAAATCCCAGACCTAACCAAGACCTAACAAGCGTTATTCTCTAAAATATTGATCGAAACCAGGGTTAATGGACTGTTTCTGTGTGGTACCACATTACTACGTGATCCAAACCAGAAAAAACCCAGGATCCGTGCAACAAGTATGTAAGGAATGCGAAGGTATGAGTCTGATGAAGGAAAATCCCAGGCCTAACCTAGACCTACCATGCGTTATCCTCAAAAATATTGATCGAAACCAGGTTTAATCGACTGTTTCAATGCGGTAGCACATTACTACCTGATCCAAACCAGAAAAAGCCCAGAATCTGGCCATCAACTATGAGAAATATGTGAAAGTACGAGCCTGATGAGGGCAAATCCCAGACCTATCTCAGACCTAACATGCGTTATCCTCTTAAATATTGATCGAAACCAGGTTTAATGGACTGTTTCAGTGTGGTGCCACATTTCTACGTGATCCAAACCAGAAAAAGCCAGGGATCTGTACAACAAGTATGTGAAAAATGCGAAAATATGACCCTGATGAGGGCAAATCCCAGACCTATCTCAGACCTAACATGCGTTATCCTCTTAAATATTGATCGAAACCAGGTTTAATGGACTGCTTCAGTGTGGTACCGCATTACTACGTGATGCAAACCAGAAAAAACCCAGGATCCGTTGAACAAGTATGTGGAGAATGCGAATGTATGTGTCTGATGAGGGAAAATCGCAGGCCCAACCAAGACCTAACATGCGTTATCCTCAAAAATATTGATCGAAACCAGGTTTAAACGACTGTTTCAGTGTGGTACCACATTACTACCTGATCCAAACCAGAAAAATACCCAGGATCTGTTTAACAAGTATGTGAAGAACGCGAAAATATGACCCTGATGAGGGCAAATCCCCGGCCTAAACTAGACATAACATGCGTTATCCTCTAAAATATTGATCGAAACCAGGTTTAATGGACTGTTGCAGTGTTGTACCACATTACTACGTGATCCAAACCAGAAAAAACCCAGAATCTATTCAACAAGTATGTGAAAAACGCGAAACTATGAGCCTGATGAGGGCAAATCCCAGACCTATCTCAGACCTAACATGCGTTATCCTCTTAAATATTGATCGAAACCAGGTTTAATGGACTGTTTCAGTGTGGTACCACATTTCTACGTGATCCAAACCAGAAAAAGCCAGGGATCTGTACAACAAGTATGTGAAAAATGCGAAAATATGACCCTGATGAGGGCAAATCCCAGACCTATCTCAGACCTAACATGCGTTATCCTCTTAAATATTGATCGAAACCAGGTTTAATGGACTGCTTCAGTGTGGTACCGCATTACTACGTGATGCAAACCAGAAAAAACCCAGGATCCGTTGAACAAGTGTGTGGAGAATGCGAATGTATGTGTCTGATGAGGGAAAATCGCAGGCCCAACCAAGACCTAACATGCGTTATCCTCAAAAATATTGATCGAAACCAGGTTTAAACGACTGTTTCAGTGTGGTACCACATTACTACCTGATCCAAACCAGAAAAATACCCAGGATCTGTTTAACAAGTATGTGAAGAACGCGTAAATATGACCCTGATGAGGGCAAATCCCCGGCCTAAACTAGACATAACATGCGTTATCCTCTAAAATATTGATCGAAACCAGGTTTAATGGACTGTTACTGTTTGGTACCAAATTACAACGTGATCCAAACCAGAAAAAGCCAGGGATCTGTTCAACAAGTATGTGAAAAATGCGAAAATATGACCCTGATGAGGGCAAATCCCAGACCTTCCCCAGACCAAGCTTGCGTTATCCTCTAAAATATTGATCGAATCGAGGTTTAGTTTACTGTTTTAGTGTGGTACTACATTGGTACGTGATCCAAACCAGAAAAAAACCCAGGATCTGTTCAACAAGTATGTGGAGAATGCGAAAGTATGTGTCTGATGAGGGAAAATCCCAGGCCTAACCTAGACCTAACATGCGTTATCCTATAAAATATTGATCGAAACCAGGCTTAATTGACTGTTTCAGGATGGTACCTCTTTGCAACGTGATCCAAACCAGAAAAAGCCAGGGATCTGGCCATCAACTATGAGAAATATGCGAATGTATGACCCTGATGAGGGCAAATGCCAGAACTATCCCAGACTTAACTTGCGTTATCCTCTAAAATATTGATCGAAACCAGGTTTAATCGATTGTTTCAGTGTGGTACCACATTACTACGTGATCCAAACCAGAAAAAGCCCAGAATCTGGCCATGAAGTATGAGAAATATGCGAAAGTATGAGCCTGCTGAGGGCAAATCCTAGACCTAACCCAGACCTATCATGCGTTATCCTCTAAAATATTTATCAAGACCAGGTCTATTTGAATGTCACAGTGTGGTACCATATTACTACGTGATCCAATCCAGAAAAAACCCAGGATCTGTTCAACTAGTATGTGAAAAACGCGAAAGTATGAGCCTGATGAGGGCAAATCTCAGTACTATCCCAGACATAACTTGCGTTATCCTCTAAAATATTGAACGACCCCAGGTTAAATGGACCGTTTCAGTGTGGTACCACATTACTACGTGATCCAATCCAGAAAAAGCCCAGGATCTAGCAATCAAGTATTAGAAATATGCGAATGTATGACCCTGATGAGGGCAAATCCCAGACCTAACCAAGACCTAACATGCGTTATTCTCTAAAATATTGATCGAAACCAGGTTTAATGGACTGTTTCAGTGTGGTACCACATTACTACGTGATCCAAACCAGAAAAAACCCAGGATCTGTTCAACAAGTATGTGAAGAACGCGAAAATATGACCCTGATGAGGGCAAATCCCAGGCCTAACCTAGACATAACATGCTTTATCCTCTAATATATTGATCGAGACAAGGTTTAATGGATTGTTTCAGTGTGGTACCACATTACTACGTGATTCAAACCAAAAAGACACAGGATCCGTACAAGAAGTATGTGAAGAATGCGATAGTATGTGTCCGATGTGGGGAAATCCCAGGACTAACCTAGACCTAACATGCGTTTCCCTCAAAGATATTGATCGAAACCAGGTTTGATCGTCTGTTTCAGTGTGGTACCACATTACTACGTGATCCAAACCAGAAAAAAACGCAGGATCTGTACAACAAGTATGTAGAGAATGCGAAAGTATGTATCTGATGAGGGAAAATCCCAGGCCTAACCTAGACCTAACATGCGTTACCCTCAAAAATATTGATCGAAACCAGGTTTAATCGACTGTTTCAGTGTGGTACCACATTAATACGTGATCCAATCCAGAAAAAGCCCAGGATCTAGCCATCAAGTATGAGAAATATGCGAAAGTATGAGCCTGATGAGGGCAAATCCCAGAACTATCCCAGACCTAACATGCGTTAACCTCTAAAATATTGATCGAAACCAGGTTTAATGGACTGTTTCAGTGTGGTACCACATTACTACGTGATCCAAACCAGAAAAGTCCAGGGATCTGTTCAACAAAAATGTGAAAATTCGAAAATATGAACCTGATGGGGCCAAATTCCAGACCTATCCCAGACCTAACTTGCGTTATCCTCAAAAATATTGATCGAAACCAGGTTTAATTGACTGTTTCAGTGTGGTACCACTTTACAACGTGATCGAAACCGGAAAAAGCCCAGGATCTGGCCAACATGTATACGAAGAAAGCGAAAGTACGAGCCAGATGAGGGCAAATCCCAGACCTACCCGACACATAACCAGTGTTATCCTCTAAAATATTAATCGCTTCCAGGTTTAATTGACTGTTTCGGTGTGGTACCGCATTACTACGTGATCCAAGCCACAAAAAGGCCAGGATCTGGCCATCAAGTATGAGAAATATGCGAAAGTACGAGCCAGATGAGGGCAAATCCCAGACCTACCCGACACATAACCAGTGTTATCCTCTAAAATATTAATCGCTTCCAGGTTTAATTGACTGTTTCAGTGTGGTACCACATTACTACGTGATCCAATCCAGAAAAAGCCCAGGATCTAGCAATCAAGTATTAGAAATATGCGAATGTATGACCCTGATGAGGGCAAATCCCAGACCTAACCAAGACCTAACATGCGTTATTCTCTAAAATATTGATCGAAACCAGGTTTAATGGACTGTTTCAGTGTGGTACCACATTACTACGTGATCCAAACCAGAAAAAACCCAGGATCTGTTCAACAAGTATGTGAAGAACGCGAAAATATGAACCTGATGGGGCCAAATTCCAGACCTATCCCAGACCTAACTTGCGTTATCCTCAAAAATATTGATCGAAACCAGGTTTAATTGACTGTTTCAGTGTGGTACCACTTTACAACGTGATCGAAACCAGAAGAAACCCAGGATCTGGCCAACAGATATGCGAAAAACGCGAAAGTATGTGCTAGATGATTCCAAATACCAGAACTGACCTAGACGTAACAAGCGTTATCCTCTAAGATATTGTTGCGACGGTATGAAGATGCCGCGCAATACCGCGAAATTGCATCGTCGCAATGGTGTGAAGAAGCTTCGCGATGAGTTGAAGCTGCCACACAAAAACGAGCGGATGCGAGATCCCGAGCCTTCCGGTTGCTGAGAATCCGGCAACGTTTTGAAGATTAGAATTACGACAGATCGCAAGGCGAACAAACGTATCGAAAAGCACTCTTGTTAATAAAGTTCCTAGTTTGCATTAGTTGTGTTACGTTGTGGTATTTTAATTGTGTTGTGTCAATATGAGTTATTGGAAGAAAGCCCCGCCCCGGCGCAACAGTGGTGTCAGAAGTGGGATTACGACTCGTTCTGCTGCCAGGGCGGAGACTTTTTCGTCGTTGGAGGTGCTCTTGGAAGGGCTACAGCGGAACATCGCAACGCAGTTCCAGGAGCAGCAACGCTTATTTGCTGAGGAACGGGAGCGAGCCGAAGAGAGGCGGACAATGGAGAGGGCTGCCGCTTCGGCCAGAGACGCTGCCGTCGAGGAGAGGATCGGAGCGGTCAAAGACCAGTATCAGGTCCTATCCTCAAATGTCGAGCGAATTTTAGAACGGCTTTCGGGAGCCACGGTCCGCGATAGGGAGCGCGAGCCTGTTACTTCTGACGGGCTCGCGGGCCTTTCAACTTCACAGTCGGTCCCTCAAGGTGGGAGAAGGGTGGATGGGAGTGTTTCCGATTTGGGTTACACTCTGAAACCCTCTGTGTTTGATGAAAAATCTTGTTGGGAAGAGTACAAGATCCAATTCGAGACCGTTGCGGAGGCGAACGGATGGGATGGACCAAGGAAGGCGTTGGCCTTGGTCTCATCGTTGGAGGGACCGGCTCGAAGCATTTTGACGACTCTCCCCGTTGAAAGACGCTTCGATTACACCGCGTTGATTTCGGCTTTGGAATTCCGTTATGGAATGAAAAATTTCGCTAATTTAAATTACGTAAGGTTCCAAAATTATAAACAACGGAGAGGGGAGTCCATCTCCGATTTGGCAGCGGAGATTGAGAGGCTGGCGCAGGCTGCGTTCGGCGATTGCCCGGCCGAAGTCAGAGACAAGCTCGCGGCCTCTCAATTCATTGCTGCGCTGGTCAATGAAGAGATGAGGCGGACCTTGCGACTCGGCGGTTTCATTTCGTTGCGAGCCGCCGTCGTGAGAGCTCTCGAAATTGAAGCCGTCGAGGCAGTATCGACGCCGTATGTGAGGCCCGAACGGTCATTCAAACCTTTTTCTTTTTCGGGGGGAGAGCCCCGCAAACGGAGATTTCAGGACGAAGAAGGAAAACTTTTGGGCAAGGAGGATGGTAGCGAGAGGATCGTGGAATGTTGGAATTGTAAACAAACCGGACACATGCAGCGAGACTGTCCTAAGAAGAACATGAAGAAGGGAAACTTGAAGAAGTCGGCGTAAAGGGGGAGACTCCGGCTTCGTTTTCTTCTACCCCCATCGTAAGGAAGACAAACTTGTCAGAAGATTCGACTAGCGTCGAGGGAACCGTCGAGGGAAGGAGGTGTCGGTTCGTCATCGACACGGGCTCAAGTGTGAACTTAATGAAATTTCACAAGAATGACAAGTCTTGCGCGGCGGGAGTACAAGAAAACATTAACATTTACTCTGTTTCCGGTGAAAAGTTACAAATTCTAGGAAAACGACGTTTCTCTGTTACCATTGGTAGCCTCCGAACCGAGGAAGATTTTCTTTTGATTGGAATGGTTGAAGAATGCATTTTAGGAACGAACTTTCTCCGAAAGCATTCTTGCCAGCTGGATTTCATCCTACGAAAACTCCGGATTAAAGGACATCAAGATATGGATTTGAAGAGGAATCATCCTGAAGACCAGGTCTTGAGGCTTGCGGAAATGAAGAACGAAGCTTCTACTCCGGAATTTCTTCAAGATCTGTATGGACGTTGTTCTGTCGACCTTTCCGAACAGCAGAAGACTGAATTCCGAAAGTTATTAAACGAATTTCAAGACGTTTTCGCAAGGGATCCCGATCAAGTAGGAAGATGCGATGTCGTTCAACACAGAATTGACACTGGGGATCATCGTCCGATTAAACAACCACCGCGGCGTTTGCCTATACATCGTCGTGGTGAAGTTGAAGAGCTGCTTGCGAAAATGGAAAGGCAGGGAGTAATTGAGAAATCAGGAAGTCCGTGGTCTTCTCCAATTGTACTGGTGAAGAAGAAGGATGGAAGCACCCGATTCTGTGTAGACTATCGTCGTCTTAACGAAGTCTCGAAGAAGGACTCCTATCCGCTTCCCAGGATTGAGGACACGCTGGATGCCCTGGCTGGTGCAACCTGGTTCTCGACGATAGATTTGCAAAGTGGTTACTGGCAAATTGCTGTACACGAAGAGGATAAGGAGAAAACCGCCTTTTGTGTTGGTGCTGGTCTTTGGCAATTCAAGGTGATGCCGTTTGGACTCTGCAATGCCCCTGCTACTTTCGAACGTCTTATGGATACAGTATTGACGGATTTAAACTGGAAAATCTGTCTGGTATACCTGGACGATGTTATAATTTTCGAAAGAAGTTTCGAGGAGGAAATTGAAAATTTGAGGAAAGTTTTCACCCGCCTGCGCAAGGCGAAATTGGTCATGAGCCCGAAGAAATGCAATTTCTTTTGCCGGGAGGTTAAATACCTCGGTCACATGGTTTCCGAGCAAGGCGTTAAGACGGACCCCGAGAAGATAGCCGCGGTACGAGAATGGCCTGTACCCAAAAATCAGACGGAACTGCGAAGTTTCTTAGGACTTTGCACTTATTACAGGAAATTTGTCCGAAACTTTTCAGCGATTGCAAAGCCCTTGTATCGTTTGACGGAGAGTAAGGTTTCGCTCCAATGGACAGAGGAATGCCAGAAGGTATTCGAAGACTTGAAGACACATCTTGCGAAGTCCCCTATCTTGGCTTACCCCTTGCCTGATGCGGATTTCATCGTGGACACCGACGCATCGAGCAATGGAATTGGTGCAGTCCTTTCCCAGATTCAAGGTGGGCAGGAAAAGGTGATTGCGTATTTCTCGAAGGTGCTGGGAAAGGCGGAAAGAAATTATTGTGTGACAAGAAGGGAACTATTAGCCATCGTAAAATCCATTGAGCATTTCCACCATTACCTCTATGGCCGCAAGTTCTTGGTGAGGACGGATCATGCTTCCTTAAGATGGCTCCTCTCTTTCAAGAATCCCGAAGGACAAACTGCAAGATGGATAGAGCGTCTTCAACAGTACGAGTTCGAGATCAAACATCGTGAAGGAAAGAACCACGGGAATGCAGACAGCCTTTCCCGGAGACCATGCGAAGCTTTGCAATGCAAACGCTGCTTACGTCTGGAGCAAGATCGCGAAGAAGAGCATCTTGTTCTCAGGACCACCTGCGTATCTGCGAAGACGGAAGATTGAATTAAGGCCCAGGAAGAGGATGAGGATCTGCGATTTATTCGACAAGCGAAGATTGAAGAGAATAAGCCTACTTGGCAGGATGTTTCAGCACTTTCTCCTGAAGCGAAGTACTTCTGGAAAACGTGGGATTCCTTGGAAGTACAACGTGGATTATTGTTCCGGAGGTGGGAATCTGCTGATGGAAATGAGTTCAATCGGTTATTGGTTGTACCGAAAAGCAAAATTGCCGAAGCCCTTCAGGAATGCCATGATGCGCCTTCTGGAGGACACTTTGGGGTGAGGAAGACATTGGCGAAAATTCGACAGCGCTTCTTTTGGCCGAACCACCGTCGGGACGTGGAAGATTGGTGTCGCCGGTGCCATAGCTGTTCTGCGAGGAAAGGACCTGCGGAGAAGGGAAGAGGAACCATGAAGGTTTATAACGTAGGAGCACCTTTTGAGAGGATAGCGCTCGACGTTGTTGGTCCCCTGCCGAGGTCTTTCGCTGGGAACAGATTCGCGCTGGTTGTGATGGATTATTTTTCGAAGTGGCCAGAGGTCCGGATCAGGGGAATGGGGATGACGGTGGCGGTCCATAAGACCGAGGTGATTGCGTTTCATTCACCTCGGCAGGATCCGCCACCCCCTCTGATCCGGGTGGGTGGGGCTGACATCGAGGTGAAGCCCCAGATCAGGTATCTGGGGCTGATCCTCGATAGCCACTGGCGTTTCGTGGAGCATTTCCGCTGCCTGGTCCCCCGGTTGGAAAGGATGGTTGCGGCTCTGGGCCGGATCCTGCCCAACCTGGGGGGCCCGGCGGGCCGAGTTCGTCGCCTCTATGTGGCAATGGTCCAGTCGGTGGCCCTATACGGGGCCCCCGTCTGGGCGGACGACCTGGCTGCCTCCCGGCGCAGCATGACTATGCTGCGTCGGGTGCAGAGGCGCATGGCGCTCAGGGTCGTCCGCGGGTATCGGACCATGTCACATGAGGCGGCGACGGTTCTAGCGGGGATGCCGCCCATGGACCTGCTCGCGCGGTCGCACGCGGTGATGTACCGGCACCGCGTCGACCGTCGCGCGGGGGTGGGGGCGGTCCCGGGCGGGCAGGAACCTGCTTGGGGCGATTTGAAGCGCCAGGCCCGGCAGTCCGTGTTGCTCGCGTGGCAGGAGCGGCTGGCTCTGCCAACCGCGGGGCACCGGACTGTCGGGGCGGTTCGGCCACTCCTGAAGGAGTGGCTGGACAGAGGCCATGGCGGCCTCACCTACCGGATGGCACAGGTATTTTCCGGCCATGGCAGCTTCGGAAGATACCTGTGCCGGATAGGGAAGGAGCCGACGGCGCGTTGCTGCCACTGCGACGCTGAGCAGGACACGGCGGATCATACCCTGGAGGTATGCCCCGCGTGGGAGGGGGAGCGCCGTGTCCTGGTCGGCGTCGTCGGGCGGGATGTCTCGCTGCCGGGCGTGGTGCGCGCCATGCTCGGCAGCGAGGAGAAGTGGAGGGCCGTGGCCTCCTTCTGCGAGAACGTAATGCTGCAGAAGGAGGCCGCGGGGAGGGAACGCGAGCTTCAGCGGCGCGCTGAAGCTCGCGCTCGTGCGGTGGCCCGAGGTCGTCGCCCGGTCGCGAGGCGTCGCGGGCGGCCGCCACGGCGTGGCGGATGACCTAGGCTGGGAGGGGGGTCCTGAGGGGACCCTCCTCCCGCCAGGCGGCGCCGGGTCGGACCGGTTGGGGGTAGGAGTGCCTCCCCCTACCGGTCCGACGCAAGGGGAGGCACCTTCGGCGGTCTGGTGCGGCCGTGAACGCCCGGCCGCCGAGGGGTGGAAACGGGGTCGCGGGCGGTTGCGAGTTGGGGCTCGCAGCCGCCACTAAACGCGGCCCCGGGACGGATAGCGGCGGGATGGAGTGGCCCCGTCCCGCCGCTATGAGGCAGTGTGTCTACTGGGGGGACCGATTGTCCCCCCGGGGGATGGGCGCGAAAGCGCGGGCACGGGGAGGATACCGGAAGAATGCTTCGAGCGATTCCCGGTATCCTCCCAAAGCGTGCCGAAGGGTCACCGTGGGGTTTTTAGTGGGTAGGTCCCGCGCCTGTCGTTGTACGGGCGCGGGGAATCCCACACACCCCTCCCACCTCTCCCCAAGGAGGTGGGAGGGAGTCTTTCGAAGATTTTTCCCCACGACAAAAAAAAAAAAAAAAAAAAAAAAAAAAAAAAGTGGCCAGAGGTTATTCCACTTCCCAACCAGCGGGCGACAACGATTTCCACGGCGTTGCTGAAGGAAGTGATAAGCCGACATGGAGTTCCGCTAGAGCTGCATTCTGATCAGGGTCGGAGTTTCGAATCAAGCATCTTCAGAGAACTGATGAAGATACTTGGAATTAAGAAAACAAGGACAACTCCATTACACCCTCAGTCGGACGGGCTCGTTGAGCGGATGATTAGAACCTTGTTGCGATATTTGTCTCAGTTTGTTGCAGAACATCAAAAGGACTGGGACGAATGGATTCCAACGTTCTTGCTTGCTTATCGTTCCTCGCAACATGAAGTGACACAGAATACTCCGTCGATGGTCCTCACGGGACGGGAGCTGCGCCTTCCTCTGGATCTTCTAAGGGGAGCTGTTCCTGCTGAGAGAAAGGATGAAGATGATTTCATTGAGGAAACCAAGAAAAGGATTGAAGAAGTACACAAATTCGTTCGACAGCGGATGCGAATTTGTTCGGAGAGGACGAAATCGTGGTATGATTCGTTCTCGAGATCAATTTCCTTTGCTCCAGGAGAGAGGGTGTGGTTATACAATCCTCGAAGGACGAAAGGAAGATGCCCGAAGCTCCAATACGACTGGGAAGGACCCTACGAGGTGAAAAATCGGCTGAATGAGTTGATCTACCGGATAGTCCGTTCCCCGAAGTCCAAACCAAGGGTGGTGCATGTGAATCGACTGGCCCGGTACGATTCACGAGAGGCCCCCTGCGAAGGAACTGCGAGGTGAGGATTGAGAAAGATGGCCGACATCTTCGCCCAAGAAGAGGACGTTTCATCGCAGAAGGCGAGGATCGGGTTTTCTTACCGGCCGCGGAGGACTCTCCATTTCCGCAGGTCAGAACGGCCGGGGAAGTGCGATTCTCCCCGGGGAGGGTCGCCCCCCAGTCATGCTCGACTCTAATAGCGGACTGGGGCACAGACGGTCGGATGGCGGAATTGTGGTATGTTCCACAACCGATCTACGAGGAAATTCTCCTTGGAGATTGGGGAACATCCCATGGAAAGTTCTCTCGTGATGCTGGGGGGGAATCCGCATCCGGGAAGACATCAAGAAAGAAGTACGCAAGTCGTAAGAGTCAAGAGGAGGGCGAGGAGCGGTCGAGATTTAAGTTCCATCCAGAGGAATCGCACAAAGGACTTACACCGGCGACTTGCTCAAGGTTTTTGAGTGGTTTTCCTTGGGACGAAGGACGAATGTCAAGGCGCTGACTGTCTGATAAAGGCCACTCAGGTAAATGTTCGACCTATTAGTTTATCTACTTTACAGACAGAGGTGTACAGGTTCGACGCAGCTTCGTGACAACCCGGAGGTTAGGAGACTACGGGTGAAGTTGGCTGTTCGAACGGAATTTGCAGCGGTCGGGACGACCGCTCTGAAGGAAGAGGGAGCAGTGTTGCGACGGTATGAAGATGCCGCGCAATACCGCGAAATTGCATCGTCGCAATGGTGTGAAGAGGCTTCGCGATGAGGTGAAGCTGCCACACAAAAACGAGCGAATGCGAGATCCCGAGCCTTCCGGTTGCTGAGAAACCGGCAACGTTTTGAAGATTAGAATTACGACAGATCGCAAGGCGAACAAACGTATCGAAAAGCACTCTTGTTAATAAAGTTCCTAGTTTGCATTAGTTGTGTTACGTTGTGGTATTTTAATTGTGTTGTGTCAATATGAGTTATTGGAAGAAAGCCCCGCCCCGGCGCAACAATATTAATCGCAACCAGGTTTAATTGACTGTTTCGGTGTGGAACCACATTACGACGGGATCCAATCCACAAAAAACCCAAGAGCTAGCCAAGAATTATGCGAAAATTGCAAAAGTATGTGACAGATGACGGCAAATACCAGACATAACCCAGACATAACCGGCGTTATCCTCTAAAATATTAATCGGACCCAGGTTTAAATGACTGTTTCAGTGTGATACCACATTACTACGGGGTCCAAGCCAGAAAAAGGCCAGGATCTGGCCAACAAGTATGCGAAAAAAGCGAAAGTACGAGCCAGACGAGGACAAATCCCAGACCTACCAGAGACATAACCGGCGTTATCCTCTAAAATATTAATCGCAACCACGTTTAATTGACAGTTTCGGTGTGGAACCACATTACTACGGGATCCAAACCAGAAAAAATCCAGGATCTGGCCAAGAAGTATGCGAAAAACGCGAAAGTACGAGCCAGATGAGGACAAATACCGGACCTAACCTAGACATAACCGGCGTTATCCTCTAAAATATTAATCGGAACCAGGTTTAATTGACTGTTTCGGTGTGGAACCACATTACCACGGGATCCAATCCACAAAAAACCCAAGAGCTGGCCAAGAATTATGCGAAAATTGCGAAAGTATGTACCAGATGAGGGCAAATACTAGACCTAACCGAGACATAACCGGCGATATCCTCTAAAATCTTAATCGCAACCAGGTTTAATTGACTGCTTCAGTGTGGCCCCACATTACTACTTGGTCCAAGCCAGAAAAAGGCGAGGATATGGCCAACAAGTATGCGAAAAACGCGAAAGTAGGAGCCAGATGATTGCAAATACCAGAACTAACCCAGACATAACCAGCGTTATCCTCTAAAATACTAATCGGAACCAGCTTCTATTGACTGTTTCAGTGTGGCCCCACATTACTACGGGATCCAATCCACAAAAAACCCAAGATCTGGCCAACAAGTGTGCGAAAAATGCGAAAGTACGAGCCAGATGAGGGCAAATACCAGACCTAACCCAGACATCACCGGCGCTATCCTCTAAAATATTAATCGCTGCCGGGTTAAATTGATCGTTTCGGTGTGGAACCACATTACTACTGGATCCAAACCTGAGAAAACCCAGGATCTGGCCAACAAGTATGCGAAAAACGCGATAGTAGGAGCCAGGTGACTGCAAATACCAGAACTAACCCAGACATAACCAGCGTTATCCTCTAAAATACTAATCGGAACCAGCTTCTATTGACTGTTTCAGTGTGGTACCACATTATTACGTGATCCAAACCAGAAAAAGGCCAGGATCTGGCCAACAAGTATGCGAGAAACGCGAATGTACGAGCCAGATGAGGACAAATCCCAGACCTACCCGAGACATAACCGGCGTTATCCTCTAAAATATTAATCGCAACCAGGTTTAATTGACTGTTTCGGTGTGGTACCGCGTTACTACGTGATCCAAACCAGAAAAAACACAGAATCTGGCCAACAGGTATATGAAAAACGCGAAAGTATGTGCCAGATGATTCCAAATACCAGAACTGACCCAGACGTAACCAGCGTTATCCTCTAAAATACTAATCGGAACCAGCTTCTATTGACTGTTTCAGTGTGGCCCCACATTACTACTTGGTCCAAGCCAGAAAAAGGCGAGGATCTGGCCAACAAGTATGCAAAAAATGCGAAAGTACGAGCCAGGTGAGGGCAAAACCAGACCTAACTCAAGCATAACCACCGTTATCCTCTAAAATATTAATCGCAACCAGGTTTAATTGACTGTTTCGGTGTGGTACCACATTACTACGGGATCCAAACCAGAAAAAGTTAAGGATCTGGCCAACAAGTATGCGAAAGACGCGAAAGTATGTGCCATATGATAGCAAATACCAGAACTAACCCAGACATAACCAGCGTTATCCTCTAAAATTCTAATCGGAGCTGGTGCTTTTATTGAGTGTCTCCGTGTGGTACCACATTACTACGTGATGCAAACCAGAAAAAGGCAAGGAACTGGCCAACAACTATGCGAAAAACGCGGAAGTCGAGCCTGATGAGGGCAAAACCAGACCTAACACAGACATAACCGGCGTTATCCTCTAAAATATTAATCGCAAGCAGGTTTAATTGACTGTTTCGGTGTGCAACCACATTACGACGGGATCCAAACCACAAAAAACCCAAGAGCTGGCCAACAATTATGCGAAAATTGCGAAAGCATGTGCCAGATGAGGGCAAATACCAGACCTAACCGTGACATAACCGGCGATATCCCCGAAAATATTAATCGCAACTAGGTTTATTTGACTGTTTCGTTGCGGAACCACATTAGTGCGGGATCCAAACCAGAATGAGGCCAGGGTCTGGCCATCAAGTATGCGAAAAATGCGAAAGTACGAGCCAGATGCGGGCATTTCCCAGACCTAACCGAGACATAACCGGCATTATCTTCTTAAATATTAATCGCAACCAGGTTTAATTGACTGCTCCGGTGTGGAACCCCATTAGTGCGGGATCCAAACCAGAAAGAGGCCAGGATCTGGCCAACAAGTATGCGAAAAACGCGAAAGTATAAGCCAGATGATTGCAAATACCAGAATTAGCCCAGACATAACCAGAGTCTTCCTCTAAAATACTAATCGGAACAAGCTTTTATTGACTGTTTCAGTGTGGAACCACATTACTACGTGGTCCAAACCAGAAAAAAGCCAGGACCTGGCCAACAAGTATAAGAAAAATGCGAAAGTACCGAGCCAGATGAGGGCAAATCCCAGTGCTAACCATGACATAACCGGCGTTACTCACCAAAATATTAATCGCAACCAGGTTTCATTGACTGTTTCGGTGTGGTACCGCATTACTACGTGATCCAAACCAGCAAAAGGCCAGGATCTGGCCAACAAGTATGCGAAAAATGCAAAAGTATGAGCCACATGAGGGCAAATCCCAGACCTAACCGAGACATAACCGGCGTTATCCTCGAAAATATTAATCGCAACCAGGTTTAATTGACTGTTTCGATGTGATACCGCATTACTACGTGATGCAAGCCAGAAAATGCCCAGGATCTGGCGAACAAGTATGCGAAAAATGCGAAAGTACGAGCCAGATGAGGGCAAATCCCAGACCTATCCGAGACATAACCGGCGTTATCCTCTTGAATATTACTCGCAACCAGGTTTCATTGACTATTTCGGTGTGGTACCGCATTACTACGTGATCCAAACCAGAAAAAGGCCAGGACCTGGCCAACAAGTATAAGAAAAATGCGAAAGTACGAGCCAGATGAGGGCAAACCCCAGACCAAACCCAGACATAACCAGCGTTATCCTCTAAAATATTACTCGCAACCAGGTTTCATTGACTATTTCGGTGTGGTACCGCATTACTGCGTGATCCAAACCAGAAAAAGGCGAGGATCTGGCCAACAAGTATGCGAAAAATGTGAAAGTACGAGCTGGATGAGGGCATTTACCAGACCTGACCGAGACATAACCAGCGTTATCCTCTAAAATATTAATCGCAACCAGGCTTAATTGACTGTTTCGGTGTGGTGCCGCATTACTGCGTGATCCAAACCAGAAAAAGGCCAGGATCTGGCCAACAAGCATGCGAAAAATGCGAAAGCACGAGACAGATGAGGGCAAATCCCAGTGCTAACCAAAACATAACCGTCGTTATCCTCCAAAATATTAACGCCAACCAGGGTTAATTGACAGTATTGGTGTGGTACCGCATTCCTACGTGATGCAAGCTAGAAAAAGCCCTGGATCTGCCCAATAATTATACGAAAAATGCGAAAGTACGAGCCAGATGAGGGTAAATCCCAGACCGAACCGAGACATAACCGGCGTTATCCTCTTAAATATTAATCGCAACCAGGTTTAATTGACTGTTTCGGTGTGGTGCCGCATTACTGCGTGATCAAAACCAGAAAAAGGCCAGGATCTGGCCAACAAGTATGCGAAAAATGCGAAAGCACGAGACAGATGAGGGCAAATCCCAGTGCTAACCAAAACATAACCGTCGTTATCCTCCAAAATATTAACGCCAACCAGGGTTAATTGAAAGTTTGGGTGTGGTACCGCATTCCTACGTGATGCAAGCTAGAAAAAGCCCTGGATCTGCCCAATAATTATGCGAAAAATGCGAAAGTACGAGCCAGATGAGGGTAAATCCCAGACCGAACCGAGACATAACCGGCGTTATCCTCTTAAATATTAATCGCAACCAGGTTTAATTGACTGTTTCGGTGTGGTACCGCATTACTACGTGTTCCAAACCAGAAAAAGGCCAGGATCTGGCCAACAAGTATGCGAAAAATGTGAAAGTACGAGCTAGATGAGGGCAATTAACAGACCTGACCGTGACATTACCGGCGTTATCCTCTAAAATACTGATCGGAACAAGCTTTTATTGACAGTTTCAGTGTGGTACCACATTACTACGTGGTCCAAGCCAGAAAAAGGCCAGGACCTGGCCAACAAGTATGCGAAAAATACGAAAGTACGAGGCAGATGAGGGCAAACCCCAGACCTAACCCAGACATAACCGGCGTTATCCTCGAAAATATTAATCGCAACTAGGTTTAATTGACTGTTTCGGTGTGGAACCACATTAGTGCGGGATCCAAACCAGAATGTGGCCAGGATTGGCCAACAAGTATGCGAAAAATGCGAAAGTACGAGCCAGGTGAGGGCAAATACCAGACCTGACCCAGTCATAACCAGCGTTATCCTCTAAAATACTGATCGGAACAAGCTTGTATTGACTGTTTCAGTGTGGTACCACATTACTACGTGGTCCAAGCCAGAAAATGCCAGGACCTGGCCAACAAGTATGCGAAAAATACGAAAGTACGAGGCAGATGAGGGCAAACCCCAGACCTAACCCAGACATAACCGGCGTTATCCTCGAAAATATTAATCGCAACTAGGTTTAATTGACTGTTTCGGTGTGGAACCACATTAGTGCGGGATCCAAACCAGAATGAGGCCAGGATTGGCCAACAAGTATGCGAAAAACGCGAAAGTATGAGCCAGATGATTGCAAATACCATGACTAACCGAGACATAACCGGCGTTATCCTCTAAAATATTAATCGCAACCAGGTTTAATTGACTGTTTCGGTGTGGAACCACATTAGTGCGGGATCCAAACCAGAATGAGGCCAGGATTGGCCAACAAGTATGCGAAAAACGCGAAAGTACGAGCCAGATGAGGGCAAAGCCAGACCTAACACAGACATAACCGGCGTTATCCTCTAAAATAATAATCGCAAGCAGGTTTACTTAACTGTTTCGGTGTGGAACCACATTACGACGGGATCCAAACCAGAAAAAGGCCAGGATCTGGCCAACAAGTATGCGAAAAATGCGAAAGTACGAGACAGATGAGGGCAAATCCCAGACCTAACCGAGACATAGCCGGCGTTATCCACGAAAATATTAATCGCAACCAGGTTTAATTGACTGTTTCGATGTGATACCGCATTACTACGTGATGCAAACCAGAAAAAGGCCAGGAACTGGCCAACAAGTATGCGAAAAATGCGAAAGTACGAGCCAGATGAGGGCAAATCCCAGTGCTAACCAAGACATAACCGGCGTTATCCACCAAAATATTAATCGCAACCAGGTTTAATTGACTGTTTCGATGTGATACCGCATTACTACGTGATGCAAGCCAGAAAATGCCCAGGATCTGGCGAACAAGTATGCGAAAAATGCGAAAGTACGAGCCAGATGAGGGCAAATCCCAGACCTATCCGAGACATAACCGGCGTTATCCTCTTAAATATTACTCGCAACCAGGTTTCATTGACTATTCGGTGTGGTACCGCATTACTACGTGATCCAAACCAGAAAAATCCCAGGATTGGGCCAACAAGTATGCGAAAAACGCGAATGTATGAGCCAGATGATTGCAAATACCAGAACTAACCCAGACATAACCGGCGTTATCCTCGAAAATATTAATCGCAACTAGGTTTAATTGACTGTTTCGGTGTGGAACCACATTAGTGCGGGATCCAAACCAGAAAGAGGCCAGGATTGGCCAACACGTATGCGAAAAACGCGAAAGTATGAGCCAGATGATTGCAAATACCATGACTAACCGAGACATAACCGGCGTTATCCTCTAAAATAATAATCGCAAGCAGGTTTAATTGACTGTTTCGGTGTGGAACCACATTACGACGGGATCCAAACCAGAAAAAGGCCAGGATCTGGCCAACAAGTATGCGAAAAATGCGAAAGTACGAGACAGATGAGGGCAAATCCCAGACCTAACCGAGACATAGCCGGCGTTATCCACGAAAATATTAATCGCAACCAGGTTTAATTGACTGTTTCGATGTGATACCGCATTACTACGTGATGCAAACCAGAAAAAGGCCAGGAACTGGCCAACAAGTATGCGAAAAATGCGAAAGTACGAGCCAGATGAGGGCAAATCCCAGTGCTAACCAAGACATAACCGGCGTTATCCACCAAAATATTAATCGCAACCAGGTTTAATTGACTGTTTCGATGTGATACCGCATTACTACGTGATGCAAGCCAGAAAATGCCCAGGATCTGGCGAACAAGTATGCGAAAAATGCGAAAGTACGAGCCAGATGAGGGCAAATCCCAGACCTATCCGAGACATAACCGGCGTTATCCTCTTAAATATTACTCGCAACCAGGTTTCATTGACTATTTCGGTGTGGTACCGCATTACTACGTGATCCAAACCAGAAAAATCCCAGGATTGGGCCAACAAGTATGCGAAAAACGCGAATGTATGAGCCAGATGATTGCAAATACCAGAACTAACACAGACATAACCAGCGTTATCCTCTAAAATATTACTCGCAACCAGGTTTCATTGACTATTTCGGTGTGGTACCGCATTACTGCGTGATCCAAACCAGAAAAAGGCGAGGATCTGGCCAACAAGTATGCGAAAAATGTGAAAGTACGAGCTGGATGAGGGCATTTACCAGACCTGACCGAGACATAACCAGCGTTATTCTCTAAAATATTAATCGCAACTAAGTTTAACTGACTGTTTCGATGTGATACCGCATTACTACGTGATGCAAGCCAGAAAATGCCCAGGATCTGGCGAACAAGTATGCGAAAAATGCGAAAGTACGATCCAGATGAGGGCAAGTCCCAGACCTATCCGAGACATAACCGGCGTTATCCTCTTAAATATTTGTTTAAATATCGCGTTAATTGACGGATTTGAGAACCGTTTAGAGAAACATCAAGTTAACGTGAATTATATCTGGGAACCATAAATTCCTCGTACGGTATTGTTTTTCGTGTACGCGACATTCCAGAGACTCTCTGATGCGTAGTTCGGTACACGGAACGATACAGGTTAGAAAAACCATACGCGAGTGTTGGTTGCTCTCAGTCACGTGATCGACCCAATATATTTACTTGGGATCGATCGTCGAAGATCCATAAACAGAGAGGGTAGAGGAATATTGAAATTAAGAAGAGATAGACATTGAAGAGCAGAGATAGCGCCGCGAGGTGGTGATTACCCCTCTCGTGGCCGCGACTGCGGGTGTCTGTTCGCTTCTTAGCTGCAAGACTCGATAGCGAGTCCGCGCAGCGAGCAGATCGACAAACGATTCCGCTCCGCGACGAAACCAAATCTCCGAATATAGGTTCTGAGAACACTCGAACCTTTCGTTGAGAAGTTTAAATTATTGCTCAAGATTAACTAAATCGGTGAGGCATTTTATCAGCCCCGATTATTGACTGTACAATCTCGCCGAATAGCACGTGACGCTCGAGCTACGTGGTCGTGTGAGGGAATTGAAAAAACTTCGGTTCCCGCTTGGCGAGATTATTAATAAAATTTAAAAGACTGTGGGTTTTCGTCCAACTTTCATGTGACGTTTGTGCTACGCGGTCATGAAAGGGGAATCGAGATAAGAATCGTTTCCCGTATGTCGAAACTCCAGTCTCAGCAAGGGCTACGGCCCGATCAGTACTGACGACTCCACGGACTGCTGCATTTGACGCGGTCGTGCGAGGCTGGCATTATCACGGACTGCTGCATTTGACGCGGTCGTGAGGCTGACTTTCCAACGTCTCGCTGCAACCAGCGGTCGTCAGAAGTCCAGTTTCGGCCAGTGGCTACGGCCAACTCACTACTGATTTCTCCACGGACTGCTGCATTTGACGCGGTCGTGTGAGGCTGATTATCTTCACGTGACGTTTGAGTTTCGCGGTCGTGTAAGAATTTGTCGTACGGACTGCTGCATTTGACGCGGTCGTGCGACAAGTTGAATTGTCCGCACGGTTTTGTATATCACCCCTAGGGTGGTCTCTGACCGATACCCTACGTGGGCTCACCGTTTCTCAGGTCGGGGCTAAGAAATTCCGGACTTCTTAGCTCAACCGGCTCGAGAAACGCTCCTCGACCGCCAGTGAGTACGTACCCTGTGCGTAGAGCAACGCATAATGAGCACCGTGGTGTATGCTCCTTTAAACGTAAGACGCTACGTGCGCCGTTAAGGGCTACACCACACCGCGTCTTGTACGCAGGGAACGGTGAGAAACTGCGGTTTGGACAGCATTTGGAGCTTTACGACCTCCACCTGTTGTCCTTTCCTGCGGCATTCAACGATCGCTAAAAAGCGGAGAATTGAGAAATTAGATCTCTTCTTCCGCACAGCGATCGAACGTTCTCGATTTGTGAGAACGTTCACATATACAGTCCACTTATACATATCTCAGTTCGTCGAGACGTGTCTGTAATCTCCGCTCTCGAGTGCGAACGGCACAGACAGGAGCGTGCAAGATAGAGCGAGACAGGCGACGCGACAAGCGTTAATAGGTATTTAAATCCAGCTTTGCCTTTCCTTGTTACAGAACAACACATCGCGAACTTGGCCAGGAGAAGCCGGCCCAGGTTTTTTTCCCCAGACGTCGGACCGACGTCTAGGCGGTTTTTTTCCGTTCCTTTTTTTCTTTTTTGATTGAAATAAACGTTAATTTCTTGAGCAAATTCTGGTGCATCAATTTATTCAATACTTTTTCCCAGTGTCCTTTCCCTCGTAATCCGGACCACGTCAGACTAAAATAACCCCCCCCTTAGGGCGGTTAAGGTCTTTAAACAATATTACTTGCAACCAGGTTTCATTGACTATTTCGGTGTGGTACCGCATTACTACGTGATCCAAACCAGAAAGAGGCCAGGACCTGGCCAACAAGTATAAGAAAAATGCGAAAGTACGAGCCAGATGAGGGCAAACCCTAGACCTAACCCAGACATAACCGGCGTTATCCTCTAAAATATTAATCGCAACCAGGTTTAATTGACTGTTTCGGTGTGGAACCACATTAGTGCGGGATCCAACCCAGAATGAGGCCAGGATCTGGCCAACAAGTAAGCGAAAAACGCGAAAGTATGAGCCAGATGATTGTAAATACCATGACTAACCCAGACATAACCGGCGTTATCCTCTAAAATATTAATCGCAACCAGGTTTAATTGAGTGTTTTGGTGCGGAACCACAATAGTGCGGGATCCAAACCAGAAAGAGGCCAGGATCTGGCCATCAAGTATGCGAAAAATGCGAAAGTACGAGCCAGATGCGTGCATATCCCAGACCTAACCGAGACATAACCGGCGTTATCCCCTTAAATATTAATCGCAACCAGGTTTAATTGACCGTTTCGATGTGGAACCACATTAGTGCGGGATCCAAACCAGAAAGAGGCCAGGATCTGGCCAACATGTATGCGAAAAACGCGAAAGTATGAGCCAGATGATTGCAAATACCATGACTAACCGAGACATAACCGGCGTTATCCTCTAAAATAATAATCGCAAGCAGGTTTAATTGACTGTTTCGGTGTGGAACCACATTACGACGGGATCCAAACCAGAAAAAGGCCAGGATCTGGCCAACAAGTATGCGAAAAATGCGAAAGTACGAGACAGATGAGGGCAAATCCCAGACCTAACCGAGACATAGCCGGCGTTATCCACGAAAATATTAATCGCAACCAGGTTTAATTGACTGTTTCGATGTGATACCGCATTACTACGTGATGCAAACCAGAAAAAGGCCAGGAACTGGCCAACAAGTATGCGAAAAATGCGAAAGTACGAGCCAGATGAGGGCAAATCCCAGTGCTAACCAAGACATAACCGGCGTTATCCACCAAAATATTAATCGCAACCAGGTTTAATTGACTGTTTCGATGTGATACCGCATTACTACGTGATGCAAGCCAGAAAATGCCCAGGATCTGGCGAACAAGTATGCGAAAAATGCGAAAGTACGAGCCAGATGAGGGCAAATCCCAGACCTATCCGAGACATAACCGGCGTTATCCTCTTAAATATTACTCGCAACCAGGTTTCATTGACTATTTCGGTGTGGTACCGCATTACTACGTGATCCAAACCAGAAAAATCCCAGGATTGGGCCAACAAGTATGCGAAAAACGCGAATGTATGAGCCAGATGATTGCAAATACCAGAACTAACACAGACATAACCAGCGTTATCCTCTAAAATATTACTCGCAACCAGGTTTCATTGACTATTTCGGTGTGGTACCGCATTACTGCGTGATCCAAACCAGAAAAAGGCGAGGATCTGGCCAACAAGTATGCGAAAAATGTGAAAGTACGAGCTGGATGAGGGCATTTACCAGACCTGACCGAGACATAACCAGCGTTATTCTCTAAAATATTAATCGCAACTAAGTTTAACTGACTGTTTCGATGTGATACCGCATTACTACGTGATGCAAGCCAGAAAATGCCCAGGATCTGGCGAACAAGTATGCGAAAAATGCGAAAGTACGATCCAGATGAGGGCAAGTCCCAGACCTATCCGAGACATAACCGGCGTTATCCTCTTAAATATTTGTTTAAATATCGCGTTAATTGACGGATTTGAGAACCGTTTAGAGAAACATCAAGTTAACGTGAATTATATCTGGGAACCATAAATTCCTCGTACGGTATTGTTTTTCGTGTACGCGACATTCCAGAGACTCTCTGATGCGTAGTTCGGTACACGGAACGATACAGGTTAGAAAAACCATACGCGAGTGTTGGTTGCTCTCAGTCACGTGATCGACCCAATATATTTACTTGGGATCGATCGTCGAAGATCCATAAACAGAGAGGGTAGAGGAATATTGAAATTAAGAAGAGATAGACATTGAAGAGCAGAGATAGCGCCGCGAGGTGGTGATTACCCCTCTCGTGGCCGCGACTGCGGGTGTCTGTTCGCTTCTTAGCTGCAAGACTCGATAGCGAGTCCGCGCAGCGAGCAGATCGACAAACGATTCCGCTCCGCGACGAAACCAAATCTCCGAATATAGGTTCTGAGAACACTCGAACCTTTCGTTGAGAAGTTTAAATTATTGCTCAAGATTAACTAAATCGGTGAGGCATTTTATCAGCCCCGATTATTGACTGTACAATCTCGCCGAATAGCACGTGACGCTCGAGCTACGTGGTCGTGTGAGGGAATTGAAAAAACTTCGGTTCCCGCTTGGCGAGATTATTAATAAAATTTAAAAGACTGTGGGTTTTCGTCCAACTTTCATGTGACGTTTGTGCTACGCGGTCATGAAAGGGGAATCGAGATAAGAATCGTTTCCCGTATGTCGAAACTCCAGTCTCAGCAAGGGCTACGGCCCGATCAGTACTGACGACTCCACGGACTGCTGCATTTGACGCGGTCGTGCGAGGCTGGCATTATCACGGACTGCTGCATTTGACGCGGTCGTGAGGCTGACTTTCCAACGTCTCGCTGCAACCAGCGGTCGTCAGAAGTCCAGTTTCGGCCAGTGGCTACGGCCAACTCACTACTGATTTCTCCACGGACTGCTGCATTTGACGCGGTCGTGTGAGGCTGATTATCTTCACGTGACGTTTGAGTTTCGCGGTCGTGTAAGAATTTGTCGTACGGACTGCTGCATTTGACGCGGTCGTGCGACAAGTTGAATTGTCCGCACGGTTTTGTATATCACCCCTAGGGTGGTCTCTGACCGATACCCTACGTGGGCTCACCGTTTCTCAGGTCGGGGCTAAGAAATTCCGGACTTCTTAGCTCAACCGGCTCGAGAAACGCTCCTCGACCGCCAGTGAGTACGTACCCTGTGCGTAGAGCAACGCATAATGAGCACCGTGGTGTATGCTCCTTTAAACGTAAGACGCTACGTGCGCCGTTAAGGGCTACACCACACCGCGTCTTGTACGCAGGGAACGGTGAGAAACTGCGGTTTGGACAGCATTTGGAGCTTTACGACCTCCACCTGTTGTCCTTTCCTGCGGCATTCAACGATCGCTAAAAAGCGGAGAATTGAGAAATTAGATCTCTTCTTCCGCACAGCGATCGAACGTTCTCGATTTGTGAGAACGTTCACATATACAGTCCACTTATACATATCTCAGTTCGTCGAGACGTGTCTGTAATCTCCGCTCTCGAGTGCGAACGGCACAGACAGGAGCGTGCAAGATAGAGCGAGACAGGCGACGCGACAAGCGTTAATAGGTATTTAAATCCAGCTTTGCCTTTCCTTGTTACAGAACAACACATCGCGAACTTGGCCAGGAGAAGCCGGCCCAGGTTTTTTTCCCCAGACGTCGGACCGACGTCTAGGCGGTTTTTTTCCGTTCCTTTTTTTCTTTTTTGATTGAAATAAACGTTAATTTCTTGAGCAAATTCTGGTGCATCAATTTATTCAATACTTTTTCCCAGTGTCCTTTCCCTCGTAATCCGGACCACGTCAGACTAAAATAACCCCCCCCTTAGGGCGGTTAAGGTCTTTAAACAATATTACTTGCAACCAGGTTTCATTGACTATTTCGGTGTGGTACCGCATTACTACGTGATCCAAACCAGAAAGAGGCCAGGACCTGGCCAACAAGTATAAGAAAAATGCGAAAGTACGAGCCAGATGAGGGCAAACCCTAGACCTAACCCAGACATAACCGGCGTTATCCTCTAAAATATTAATCGCAACCAGGTTTAATTGACTGTTTCGGTGTGGAACCACATTAGTGCGGGATCCAACCCAGAATGAGGCCAGGATCTGGCCAACAAGTAAGCGAAAAACGCGAAAGTATGAGCCAGATGATTGTAAATACCATGACTAACCCAGACATAACCGGCGTTATCCTCTAAAATATTAATCGCAACCAGGTTTAATTGAGTGTTTTGGTGCGGAACCACAATAGTGCGGGATCCAAACCAGAAAGAGGCCAGGATCTGGCCATCAAGTATGCGAAAAATGCGAAAGTACGAGCCAGATGCGTGCATATCCCAGACCTAACCGAGACATAACCGGCGTTATCCCCTTAAATATTAATCGCAACCAGGTTTAATTGACCGTTTCGGTGTGGAACCACATTAGTGCGGGATCCAAACCAGAAAGAGGCCAGGATCTGGCCAACATGTATGCGAAAAACGCGAAAGTATGAGCCAGATGATTGTAAATACCAGAACTAACCCAGACAAAACCAGAGTCTTCCTCTAAAATACTAATCGGAACAAGCTTTTATTGACTGTTTCAGTGTGGTACCACATTACTACGTGGTCCAAACCAGAAAAAAGCCAGGACCTGCCCAACAATTATAAGAAAAATGAGAAAGTACCGAGCCAGATGAAGGCAAATCCCAGTGCTAACCAAGACATAACCGGCGTTATCCACCAAACTATTAATCGGAACCAGGTTTAATTGACTGTTTCGGTGTGGTACCGCATTACTACGTGATCCAAACCAGAAAAAGGCCAGGATCTGGCCAACAAATATGCGAAAAATGCGAAAGTACGAGACAGATGAGGGCAAATCCCAGACCTAACCGAGACATAGCCGGCGTTATCCACGAAAATATTAATCGCAACCAGGTTTAATTGACTGTTTCGATGTGATACCGCATTACTACGTGATGCAAACCAGAAAAAGGCCAGGAACTGGCCAACAAGTATGCGAAAAATGCGAAAGTACGAGACAGATGAGGGCAAATCCCAATGCTAACCAAGACATAACCGGCGTTATCCACCAAAATATTAATCGCAACCAGGTTTAATTGACTGTTTCGATGTGATACCGCATTACTACGTGATGCAAGCCAGAAAATGCCCAGGATCTGGCGAACAAGTATGCGAAAAATGCGAAAGTACGAGCCAGATGAGGGCAAATCCCAGACCTATCCGAGACATAACCGGCGTTATCCTCTTAAATATTACTCGCAACTAGGTTTCATTGACTATTTCGGTGTGGTACCGCATTACTACGTGATCCAAACCAGAAAAAGGCCAGGACCTGGCCAACAAGTATAAGAAAAATGCGAAAGTACGAGCCAGATGAGGGCAAACCCCAGACCTAACCCAGACATAACCGGCGTTATCCTCTAAAATATTACTCGCAACCAGGTTTCATTGACTATTTCGGTGTGGTACCGCATTACTGCGTGATCCAAACCAGAAAAAGGCGAGGATCTGGCCAACAAGTATGCGAAAAATGTGAAAGTACGAGCTAGATGAGGGCAATTACCAGACCTGACCGTGACATAACCGGCGTTATCCTCTAAAATATTAATCGGAACCAGGCTTAATTGACTGTTTCAGTGTGGTAACACATTACTACGTGGTCCAAACCAGGGAGAGGCCAGGATCTGGCCAACAAGTATGCGAAAAACGCGAAAGTATGATCCAGATGATTGCAAATACCATGACTAACCCAGTCATAACCGGCGTTATCCTCTAAAATATTAATCGCAACCAGGTTTAATTGACTGTTTCGGTGTGGAACCACATTAGTGCGGGATCCAAACCAGAATCAGGCTAGGATCTGGCCAACAAGTATGCGAAAAACGCGGAAGTATGAGCCAGATGATTGTAAATACCATGACTAACCCAGACATAACCGGCGTTATCCTCTAAAATATTAATCGCAACCAGGTTTAATTGAGTGTTTTGGTGCGGAACCACAATAGTGCGGGATCCAAACCAGAAAGAGGCCAGGATCTGGCCATCAAGTATGCGAAAGATGCGAAAGTACGAGCCAGATGCGGGCATATCCCAGACCTAACCGAGACATAACCGGCGTTATCCCCTTAAATATTAATCGCAACCAGGTTTAATTGACCGTTTCGGTGTGGAACCACATTAGTGCGGGATCCAAACCAGAAAGAGGCCAGGATCTGGCCAACAAGTATGCGAGAAACGCGAAAGTATGAGCCAGATGATTGCAAATACCAGAACTAACCCAGACAAAACCAGAGTCTTCCTCTAAAATACTAATCGGAACAAGCTTTTATTGGCTGTTTCAGTGTGGTACCACATTACTACGTGGTCCAAACCAGAAAAAAGCCAGGACCTGCCCAACAATTATCAGAAAAATGCGAAAGTACCGAGCCAGATGAAGGCAAATCCCAGTGCTAACCAAGACATAACCGGCGTTATCCACCAAACTATTAATCGGAACCAGGTTTAATTGACTGTTTCGGTGTGGTACCGCATTACTACGTGATCCAAACCAGAAAAAGGCCAGGATCTGGCCAACAAGTATGCGAGAAATGCGAAAGTACGAGCCAGATGAGGGCAAATCCCAGTGCTAACCAAGACATAACCGGCGTTATCCACCAAAATATTAATCGCAACCAGGTTTAATTGGCTCTTTCGGTGTGGTACCGCATTACTATGTGATCCAAACCAGAAAGAGGCCAGGATCTGGCCAACAAGTATGCGAAAAACGCGAAATTATGATCCAGATGGTAGCAAATACAATGACTAACCCAGACATAACCGGCGTTATCCTCTAAAATATTAATCGCAACCAGGTTTAATTGACTGTTTCGGTGTGGAACCACATTAGTGCGGGATCCAAACCAGAAAGAGGCCAGGATCTGGCCATCAAGTATGCGAGAAATGCGAAAGTACGAGCCAGATGCTGGCGTATCCCAGAACTATCCGAGACATAACCGGCGTTATTCTCTAAAATATTAATCGCAACCTGGTTTAATTGACTGTCTCGGTGTGGTACCGCATTACTATGTGATACAAGCCAGAAAGAGCCCTGTATCTGGCCAACAAGAATGCGAAAAATGCGAAAGTACGAGCAAGATGAGGGCAAATCCCAGACCTAACCAAGACATAACTGGCGTTATCCTCTTAAATATTAATCGCAACCAGGTTTAATTGACTGCTTCGGTGTGGTACCGCATTACTGCGTGATCCAAACCAGAAAGAGGCCAGGATCTGGCCATCAAGTATGCGAAAAATGCGAAAGTACGAGCCGGATGCGGGCGTAACCCAGAACAAACCGAGACATAACCGGCGTTATCCTCTAAAATATTAATCGCAACCTGGTTTAATTGACTGTTTCGGTGTGGTACCGCATTACTATGTGATACAAGCCAGAAAGAGCTCTGTATCTGGCCAACAAGTATGCGAAAAATGCGTAAGTACGAGCCAGATGAGGGCAAATCCCAGACCTAACCGAGACATAACTGGCGTTATCCTCTTAAATATTAATCGCAACCAGGTTTAATTGACTGCTTCGGTGTGGTACCGCATTACTGCGTGATCCAAACCTGAAAAAGGCGAGGATCTGGCCAACAAGTATGCGAAAAACGCGAAAGTATGAGCCAGATGATTGCAAATACCAGAATTAACCCAGACATAACCGGCGTTATCCTCGATAATATTAATCGCAACCAGGTTTAATTGACTGTATCGGTGTGGTACCGCATTACTATGTGATACAAGCCAGAAAGAGCTCTGTATCTGGCCAACAAGTATGCGAAAAACGCGAAAGTATGAGCCAGATGATTGCAAATACCAGAACTAACCCAGACATAACCAGTGTCTTCCTCTAAAATACTAATCGGAAAAAGCTTTTATTGACTGTTTCAGGGTGGTAACACATTACTACGTGGTCCAAGCCAGAAAAAAGCCAGGGTCTGGCCAACAAGTATAAGAAAAATGCGAAAGTACGAGCCAGATGAGGGCAAATCCCAGTGGTAACCAAGACATAACCGGCGTTATCCTCTCAAATATTAATCGCAACCAGGTTTAATTGGCTGTTTAGGTGTGGTACCACATTACTACGTGATCCAAACCAGAATAAGGCCAGGATCTGGCGAACAAGTATGCGAAAAATGCGAAAGTACGAACCAGATGCGGTCAAATCCCAGACCTAACCGAGACATAACCGGCACTATCCTCTCAACTATTAATCGCAAGCAGGTTTAATTGACTGTTTCGGTGTGGTACCGCATTACTACGTGGTCCAAACCAGAAAAAGCCCAGGATCTTGCCAACAAGTATGCGAAAAATGCGAAGGTACGAGCCAGATCAGGGCAAACCCCAGACCTAACCGAGACATAACCGGCGTTATCCTCTTAAATATTAATCGCAACCAGGTTTAATTGACTGTTTCGGTGTGGTACCGCATTACTGCGTGATCCAAACCAGAAAATGGCGAGGATCTGCCCAACAAGTATGCGAAAAATGCCAAAGCACGAGCCAGATGAGGGCAAATACCAGACCTAACCCAGACATAACCGGCGTTATCCACTAAAATATTAATCGCAACCAGGTTTAATGGACTGTTTCGCTGTGGAACCACATTAGTGTGGGATCCAAACCAGAAAGAGGCCAGGATCTGGCCATCAAGTATGCGTAAAATGCGAAAGTACGAGCCAGATGCGGGCGTATCACAGACCTAACCGAGACATAACCGGCGTTATCCTCTTAAATATTAATCGCAACCAGGTTTAATTGACTGCTTCGGTGTGGTACCGCATTACTGCGTGATCCAAACCAGAAAGAGTCCAGGATCTGGCCATCAAGTATGCGAAAAATGCGAAAGTACGAGCCGGATGCGGGCGTATCCCAGACCTAACCGAGACATAACCGGCGTTATCCTCTAAAATATTAATCGCAACCTGGTTTAATTGACTGTTTCGGTGTGGTACCGCATTACTATGTGATACAAGCCAGAAAGAGCCCTGTATCTGGCCAACAACTATGCGAAAAATGCGAAACTACGAGCCAGATGAGGGCAAATCCCAGTGCTAACCATGACATAACCGGCGTTATCCTCTTAAATATTAATCGCAACCAGGTTTAATTGGCTGTTTCGGTGTGGTACCGCATTACTACGTGTTCCAAACCAGAAAAAGGCCAGGATGAGGTCAACAAGTATGCGAAATACGCGAAAGTATGATCCAGATGCTTGGAAATACCATGACTAACCCAGGCAACACCGGCGTTATCCTCTAAAATATTAATCGCAACCAGGTTTAATTGACTGTTTCGGTGTGGTACCGCATTACTACGTGATCCAAACCAGAAAAAGGCCAGGATCGGGCCAACAAGTATGCGAAAAATGCGAAAGTACGAGCCAGATGAGGGCAATTACCAGACCAGACCCAGACATAACCAGCGTTATCCTCGAAAATATTAATCGCAACCAGGTTTAATTGACTGTTTCGGTGTGGAACCACATTAGTGCGGGATCCATACCAGAAAGAGCCCTGTATCTGGCCAACAAGAATGCGAAAAATGCGAAAGTACGAGCCAGATGAGGGCAAATCCCAGACCTAACCGAGACATAACCGGCGTTATCCTCGAAAATATTAATCGCAACCAGGTTTAATTGACCGTTTCGATGTGATACCGCATTACTAAGTGATGCAAGCCAGAAAATGCTCAGGATCTGGCCAACAAGTATGCGAAAAATGCGAAAGTACGAGCCAGATGGGGGCAAATCCCAGGCCTAACCCAGACATAACCGGCGTTATCCTCTAAAATATTAATCACAACCAGGCTTAATTGACTGTTTCGGCGTGGAACCACATTAGTGCGGGATCCAAACCTGAAAGAGGCCAGGATCTGGCCAACAAGTATGCAAAAAACGCGAAAGTATGAGCCAGATGATTGGAAATACCATGACTAACCCAGTCATAACCAGCGTTATCCTCTAAAATACAAATCGGAACAAGCTTTTATTGACTGTTTCGGTGTGGTACCACATTACTACGTGATCCAAACCAGAAAGAGGCCAGGATCTGGCCAACAAGAATGCGAAAAATGCGAAAGTACGAGCCAGATGAGGGCAAATCCCAGTGCTAACCAAGACATAACCAGTGTCTTCCTCTAAAATACTAATCGGAAAAAGCTTTTATTGACTGTTTCAGTGTGGTAACACATTACTGCGTGATCCAAACCAGAAAATGGCGAGGATCTGGCCAACAAGTATGCGAAAAATGCCAAAGCACGAGCCAGATGAGGGTAAATACCAGACCTAACCCAGACATAACCGGCGTTATCCTCTAAAATATTAATCGCAACCAGGTTTAATTGACTGTTTCGCTGTGGAACCACATTAGTGCGGGATCCAAACCAGAAAGAGGCCAGGATCTGGCCAACAAGAATGCGAAAAATGCGAAGGTACGAGCCAGATGAGGACAAACCCCAGACCTAACCGAGACATAACCGGCGTTATCCTCTTAAATATTAATCGCAACCAGGTTTAATTGACTGTTTCGGTGTGGTACCGCATTACTGCGTGATCCAAACCAGAAAATGGCGAGGCTCTGGCCAACAAGTATGCGAAAAATGCCAAAGCACGAGCCAGATGAGGGCAAATCCCAGACCTAACCGAGACATAACTGTCGTTATCCTCTTAAATATTAATCGCAACCAGGTTTAATTGACTGCTTCGGTGTGGTACCGCATTACTGCGTGATCCAAACCAGAAATAGGCCAGGATCTGGCCATCAAGTATGCGAAAAATGAGAAAGTACGAGCCGGATGCGGGCGTATCCCAGACCTAACCGAGACATAACCGGCGTTATCCTCTAAAATATTAATCGCAACCTGGTTTAATTGACTGTTTCGGTGTGGTACCGCATTACTGCGTGATCCAAACCTGAAAAAGGCGAGGATCTGGCCAACAAGTATGCGAAAAACGCGAAAGTATGAGCCAGATGATTGCAAATACCAGAATTAACCCAGACATAACCAGAGTCTTCCTCTAAAATACTAATCGGAACAAGCTTTTATTGACTGTTTCAGTGTGGTACCCCATTACTACGTGGTCCAAACCAGAAACAAGCCAGGACCTGGCCAACAAGTATGCGAAAAATGCGAAGGTACGAACCTGATGAGGGCAAACCCCAGACCTAACACAGACATAACCGGCGTTATCCTCTAAAATATTAATCGCAACCTGGTTTAATTGTCTGTTTCGGTGTGGTATCGCATTACTACGTGATACAAGCCAGAAAAAGCCCTGTATCTGGCCAACAAGTATGCGGAAAATGCGAAAGTACAAGCCAGATGCGGGCAAATCCCAGAGCTAACCGAGACATAACCAGCGTTATCCTCGAAAATATTAATCGCAACCAGGTTTAATTGACTGTTTCGGTGTGGAACCACATTAGTGCGGGATCCATACCAGAAAGAGCCCTGTATCTGGCCAACAAGAATGCGAAAAATGCGAAAGTACGAGCCAGATCAGGGCAAATGCCAGACCTAACCCAGACATAACTGGCGTTATCCTCTAAAATATTAATCGCAACCAGGTTTAATTGACTGCTTCGGTGTGTTACCGCATTACAGCGTGATCCAAACCAGAAAGAGGCCAGGATCTGGCGAACAAGTATGCGAAAAATGCGAAAGTACGAGCCGGATGCGGGCAAATCCCAGACCTAACCGAGACATAACCGGCATTATCCTCTCAACTATTAATCGCAACCAGGTTTAATTGACTGTTTCGGTGTGGTACCGCATTACTACGTGGTCTAAACAAGAAAAAGCCCAGGATCTTGCCAACAAGTATGCGAAAAATGCGAAGGTACGAGCCAGATGAGGGCAAACCCCAGACCTAACGGAGCCATAACCGGTGTTATCCTCTTAAATATTAATCGCAACCAGGTTTAATTGACTGTTTCGGTGTGGTACCGCATTACTACGTGGTCCAAACCAGAAAAAGCCCAGTATATTGCCAACAAGTATGCGAACAATGCGAAAGTACGAGCCAGATGAGGGCAAATGCCAGACCTAACCCGAGACATAAACGGCATTATCCTCTCACCTATTAATCGCAACCAGGTTTAATTGACTGTTTCGGTGTGGTACCGCATTACTACGTGGTCTAAACAAGAAAAAGCCCAGGATCTTGCCAACAAGTATGCGAAAAATGCGAAGGTACGAACCTGATGAGGGCAAACCCCAGACCTAACACAGACATAACCGGCGTTATCCTCTAAAATATTATTCGCAACCTGGTTTAATTGTCTGTTTCGGTGTGGTACCGCATTACTACGTGATACAAGCCAGAAAAAGCCCTGTATATGGCCATCAAGTATGCGAAAAATGCGAAGGTACGAGCCAGATGAGGGAAAACCCCAGACCTAACGGAGACATAACCGGTGTTATCCTCGAAAATATTAATCGCAACCAGGTTTAATTGAGTGTTTCGGTGTGGAACCATATTAGTGCGGGATCCATACCAGAAAGAGGCCAGGATCTGGCCAACAAGTATGGGAAAAATGCCAAAGCACGAGCCAGATGAGGGCAAATACCAGACCTAACCCAGACATAACCGGCGTTATCCTCTAAAATATTAATCGCAACCAGGTTTAATTGACTGCTTCGGTGTGTTACCGCATTACTGCGTGATCCAAACCAGAAAGAGGCCAGGATCTGGCCATCAAGTATGCGAAAAATGCGAAAGTACGAGCCGGATGCGGGCGTATCCCAGACCTAACCGAGACATAACCGGCGTTATCCTCTAAAATATTAATCGCAACCTGGTTTAATTGACTGTTTCGGTGTGGTACCGCATTACTATGTGATACAAGCCAGAAAGAGCCCTGTATCTGGCCAACAAGTATGCGAAAAACGCGAAAGTATGAGCCAGATGATTGCAAATACCAGAATTAACCCAGACATAACCAGAGTCTTCCTCAAAATACTAATCGGGAAAAGCTTTTATTGACTGTTTCAGTGTGGTACGACATTACTACGTGGTCCAAACCAGAAAAAGCCAGGTCCTGGCCAACAAGTATGCGAAATATGCGAAGGTACGAACCTGATGAGGGCTAACCCCAGACCTAACACAGACATAACCGGCGTTATCCTCTAGAATATTAATCGCAACCTGGTTTAATTGACTGTTTCGGTGTGGCACCGCATTACTACGTGATACAAGCCAGAAAAAGGCCAGGATGAGGTCAAGAAGTATGCGAAAAATGCGAAAGTACGCGCCAGATCAGGGCAAATACCAGACCTAACCCAGACATAACCGGCGTTATCCTCGAAAATATTAAACGCAACCAGGTTTAATTGACTGCTTCGGTGTGGTACAGCAATACTACGTGATCCAAACCAGAAAAAGGCCAGGATCTCGCCAACAAGTATGCGAAAAATGCGAAAGTACGAGCCAGATGAGGGCAATTACCAGACCTGACCGAGACGTAACCAGCGTTATCCTCTAAAATATTAATCGGAACCAGGCGTAATTGACTGTTTCAGTGTGGTACCACATTACTACGTGGTCCAAACCAGAAAGAGGCCAGGATCTGGCCAACAAGTATGCGAAAAACGCGAAAGTATGATCCAGATGATTGCAAATACCATGACTAACCCAGGCAACACCGGCGTTATCCTCTAAAATATTAATCGCAGCCAGGTTTAATTGACTGTTTCGGTGTGGTACCGCATTACTACGTGATCCAAACCAGAAAAAGGCCAGGATCTGGCCAACAAGTATGCGATAAATGCGAAAGTACGAGCCAGATGAGGGCAAATCCCAGACCTAACCGAGACATAACCGGCGTTATCCTCGAAAATATTAATCGCAACCAGGTTTAATTGACTGCTTCGGTGTGGTACAGCATTACTACGTGATCCAAACCAGAAAAAGGCCAGGATCTCGCCAACAAGTATGCGAAAAATGCGAAAGTACGAGCCAGATGATTGCAAATACCATGACCAACCCAGGCAACACCGGCGTTATCCTTTAAAATATTAACCGCAACCAGGTTTAATTGTCTGTTTCGGTGTGGTACCGCATTACTACGTGATCCAAACCAGAAAAAGGCCAGGATCTGACCTACAAGTATGCGAAAAATGCGAAAGTACGAGCCAGATGAGGGCAAATCCCAGACCTAACCGAGACATAACCGGCGTTATCCTCGAAAATATTAATCGCAACCAGGTTTAATTGACCGTTTCGATGTGATGCCGCATTACTAAGTGATGCAAGCCAGAAAATGCTCAGGATCTGGCGAACAAGTATGCGAAAAATGCGAAAGTACGAGCCAGATCAGGGCAAATACCAGACCTAACCCACACATAACCGGCGTTATCCTCTAAAATATTAATCGCAACCAGGTTTAATTGACTGTTTCGGTGCGGACCCACATTAGTGCGGGATCCAAACCAGAAAGTGGCCAGGATCTGGCCAACAAGTATGCGAAAAACGCGAAAGTATGAGCCAGATGATTGCAAATACCATGACTAACCCAGTCATAACCAGCGTTATCCTCTAAAATACAACTCGGAACAAGCTTTTATTGACTGTTTCGGTGTGGTACCACATTACTACGTGATCCAAACCAGAAAAAGGCCAGGATCTGGCGAACAAGTATGCGAAAAATGCGAAAGTACGAGCCAGATGCGGGCAAATCCCAGACCTAACCGAGATATAACCGGCATTATCCTCTCAACTATTAATCGCAACCAGGTTTACTTGACTGTTTCGGTGTGGTACCGCTTTACCACGTGGTCCAAATCAGAAAAAGCCCAGGATCTGGCCAACAAGTATGCGAAAAATGCGAAACTACGAGCCAGATGAGGGCAATTACCAGACCTGACCGAGACATAACCAGCGTTATCCTCTAAAATATTAATCGGAACCAGGCTTAATTGACTGTTTCAGTGTGGTACCACATTACTACGTGGTCCAAACCAGAAAGAGGCCAGGATCTGGCCAACAAGTATGCGAAAAACGCGAAAGTATGAGCCAGATGATTGCAAATACCAGAACTATCCCAGACATAACCAGTGACTTCCTCTAAAATACTAATCGGAGAAAGCTTTTATTGACTGTTTCAGTGTTGTACCACATTACTACGTGGTCGAACTCAGAAAATGCCCAGGATCTGGCGAACAAGTATGCGAAAAATGCGAAAGTACGAGCCAGATGCGGGCAAATCCCAGACCTAACCGAGACATAACCGGCATTATCCTCTCAACTATTAATCGCAACCATGTTTAATTGACTGTTTCGGTGTGGTACCGCATTACTTCGTGGTCCAAACCAGAAAAAGCCCAGGATCTTGCCAACAAGTATGCCAAAAATGCGAAGGTACGAGCCAGATGAGGGCAAATCACAGACTTAACCGAGACATAACCGGCGTTATCCTCGAAAATATTAATCGCAAACCAGGTTTAATTGACTGTTTCGGTGTGGAACCACATTGGTGCGGTATCCATACCAGAAAGATGCAAGGATCTGGCCAACAAGTATGCGAAAAACGCGAAAGTATGGGCCAGATGATTGCAAATACCAGAACTATCCCAGACATAACCAGTGACTTCCTCTAAAATACTAATCGGAAAAAGCTTTTATTGACTGTTTCAGAGTGGTACCACATTACTACGTGGTCAAACTCAGAAAATGCCCAGGATCTGGCGAACAAGTATGCGAAAAATGCGATAGTACGAGCCAGATGAGGGCAAATCCCAGTGCTAACCACGCCATAACCGGCTTTATCCTCTTAAATATTAATCGCAACCAGGTTTAACTGGCTGTTTCGGTGTGGTGCCGCAATACTACGTGTTCCAAATCAGAAAAAGGCCAGGATGAGGTCAAGAAGTATGCGAAAAATGCGAAAGTACGAGCCAGATCAGGGCAAATACCAGACCTAACCCAGACATAACCGGCCTTATCCTCGAAAATATTAATCGCAACCAGGTTTAATTGACTGTTTCGGTGTGGTACCCCATTACTACGTGGTCCAAACCAGAAACAAGCCAGGACCTGGCGAACAAGTATGCGAAAAATGCGAAAGTACGAGCCAGATGAGGGCAAATCCCAGTGCTAACCAAGACATAACCGGCGTTATCCTCTTAAATATTAATCGCAACCTGGTTTAATTGTCTGTTTCGGTGTGGTACCGCATTACTACGTGATACAAGCCAGAAAAAGCCCTGTATCTGGCCAACAAGTATGCGGAAAATGCGAAAGTACAAGCCAGATGCGGGCAAATCCCAGACCTAACCGAGACATAACCAGCGTTATCCTCGAAAATATTAATCGCAACCAGGTTTAATTGACTGTTTCGGTGTGGAACCACATTAGTGCGGGATCCATACCAGAAAGAGCCCTGTATCTGGCCAACAAGAATGCGAAAAATGCGAAAGTACGAGCCAGATCAGGGCAAATGCCAGACCTAACCCAGACATAACTGGCGTTATCCTCTAAAATATTAATCGCAACCAGGTTTAATTGACTGCTTCGGTGTGTTACCGCATTACTGCGTGATCCAAACCAGAAAGAGGCCAGGATCTGGCGAACAAGTATGCGAAAAATGCGAAAGTACGAGCCGGATGCGGGCAAATCCCAGACCTAACCGAGACATAACCGGCATTATCCTCTCAACTATTAATCGCAACCAGGTTTAATTGACTGTTTCGGTGTGGTACCGCATTACTACGTGGTCTAAACAAGAAAAAGCCCAGGATCTTGCCAACAAGTATGCGAAAAATGCGAAGGTACGAGCCAGATGAGGGCAAACCCCAGACCTAACGCAGCCATAACCGGTGTTATCCTCTTAAATATTAATCGCAACCAGGTTTAATTGACTGTTTCGGTGTGGTACCGCATTACTACGTGGTCCAAACCAGAAAAAGCCCAGGATCTTGCCAACAAGTATGCGAACAATGCGAAAGTACGAGCCAGATGAGGGCAAATGCCAGACCTAACCCGAGACATAAACGGCATCATCCTCTCACCTATTAATCGCAACCAGGTTTAATTGACTGTTTCGGTGTGGTACCGCATTACTACGTGGTCTAAACAAGAAAAAGCCCAGGATCTTGCCAACAAGTATGCGAAAAATGCGAAGGTACGAACCTGATGAGGGCAAACCCCAGACCTAACACAGACATAACCGGCGTTATCCTCTAAAATATTAATCGCAACCTGGTTTAATTGTCTGTTTCGGTGTGGTACCGCATTACTACGTGATACAAGCCAGAAAAAGCCCTGCATCTGGCCATCAAGTATGCGAAAAATGCGAAAGTACGAGCCAGATGAGGGCAAATGCCAGACCTAACCCGAGACATAAACGGCGTTATCCTCGAAAATATTAATCGCAACCAGGTTTAGTTGACTGCTTCGGTGTGGTACAGCATTACTACGTGATCCAAACCAGAAAAAGGCCTGGATCTGGCCAACAAGTATGCGAAAAATGCGAAAGTACGAGCCAGATGAGGGCAATTACCAGACCTGACCGAGACATAACCAGCGTTATCCTCTAAAATATTAATCGGAACCAGGTTTAATTGACTGTTTCGGTGTGGTACCGCATTACTACGTGGTCTAAACAAGAAAAAGCCCAGGATCTTGCCAACAAGTATGCGAAAAATGCGAAGGTACGAGCCAGATGAGGGAAAACCCCAGACCTAACGGAGACATAACCGGTGTTATCCTCGAAAATATTAATCGCAACCAGGTTTAATTGAGTGTTTCGGTGTGGAACCATATTAGTGCGGGATCCATACCAGAAAGAGGCCAGGATCTGGCCAACAAGTATGGGAAAAATGCCAAAGCACGAGCCAGATGAGGGCAAATACCAGACCTAACCCAGACATAACCGGCGTTATCCTCTAAAATATTAATCGCAACCAGGTTTAATTGACTGCTTCGGTGTGTTACCGCATTACTGCGTGATCCAAACCAGAAAGAGGCCAGGATCTGGCCATCAAGTATGCGAAAAATGCGAAAGTACGAGCCGGATGCGGGCGTATCCCAGACCTAACCGAGACATAACCGGCGTTATCCTCTAAAATATTAATCGCAACCTGGTTTAATTGACTGTTTCGGTGTGGTACCGCATTACTATGTGATACAAGCCAGAAAGAGCCCTGTATCTGGCCAACAAGTATGCGAAAAATGCGAAAGTACGAGCCAGATGAGGGCAAATGCCAGACCTAACCGAGACATAACTGGCGTTATCCTCTTAAATATTAATCGCAACCAGGTTTAATTGACTGCTTCGGTGTGGTACCGCATTACTGCGTGATCCAAACCTGAAAAAGGCGAGGATCTGGCCAACAAGTATGCGAAAAACGCGAAAGTATGAGCCAGATGATTGCAAATACCAGAATTAACCCAGACATAACCAGAGTCTTCCTCAAAATACTAATCGGAAAAAGCTTTTATTGACTGTTTCAGTGTGGTACGACATTACTACGTGGTCCAAACCAGAAAAAGCCAGGACCTGGCCAACAAGTATGCGAAATATGCGAAGGTACGAACCTGATGAGGGCAAACCCCAGACCTAACACAGACATAACCGGCGTTATCCTCTAGAATATTAATCGCAACCTGGTTTCATTGACTGTTTCGGTGTGGTACCGCATTACTACGTGATACAAGCCAGAAAAAGGCCAGGATGAGGTCAAGAAGTATGCGAAAAATGCGAAAGTACGCGCCAGATCAGGGCAAATACCAGACCTAACCCAGACATAACCGGCGTTATCCTCGAAAATATTAAACGCAACCAGGTTTAATTGACTGCTTCGGTGTGGTACAGCAATACTACGTGATCCAAACCAGAAAAAGGCCAGGATCTCGCCAACAAGTATGCGAAAAATGCGAAAGTACGAGCCAGATGAGGGCAATTACCAGACCTGACCGAGACGTAACCAGCGTTATCCTCTAAAATATTAATCGGAACCAGGCGTAATTGACTGTTTCAGTGTGGTACCACATTACTACGTGGTCCAAACCAGAAAGAGGCCAGGATCTGGCCAACAAGTATGCGAAAACCGCGAAAGTATGATCCAGATGATTGCAAATACCATGACTAACCCAGGCAACACCGGCGTTATCCTCTAAAATATTAATCGCAGCCAGGTTTAATTGACTGTTTCGGTGTGGTACCGCATTACTACGTGATCCAAACCAGAAAAAGGCCAGGATCTGGCCAACAAGTATGCGATAAATGCGAAAGTACGAGCCAGATGAGGGCAAATCCCAGACCTAACCGAGACATAACCGGCGTTATCCTCGAAAATATTAATCGCAACCAGGTTTAATTGACTGCTTCGGTGTGGTACAGCATTACTACGTGATCCAAACCAGAAAAAGGCCAGGATCTCGCCAACAAGTATGCGAAAAATGCGAAAGTACGAGCCAGATGATTGCAAATACCATGACCAACCCAGGCAACACCGGCGTTATCCTTTAAAATATTAACCGCAACCAGGTTTAATTGTCTGTTTCGGTGTGGTACCGCATTACTACGTGATCCAAACCAGAAAAAGGCCAGGATCTGACCTACAAGTATGCGAAAAATGCGAAAGTACGAGCCAGATGAGGGCAAATCCCAGACCTAACCGAGACATAACCGGCGTTATCCTCGAAAATATTAATCGCAACCAGGTTTAATTGACCGTTTCGATGTGATGCCGCATTACTAAGTGATGCAAGCCAGAAAATGCTCAGGATCTGGCGAACAAGTATGCGAAAAATGCGAAAGTACGAGCCAGATCAGGGCAAATACCAGACCTAACCCACACATAACCGGCGTTATCCTCTAAAATATTAACCGCAACCAGGTTTAATTGACTGTTTCGGTGCGGACCCACATTAGTGCGGGATCCAAACCAGAAAGTGGCCAGGATCTGGCCAACAAGTATGCGAAAAACGCGAAAGTATGAGCCAGATGATTGCAAATACCATGACTAACCCAGTCATAACCAGCGTTATCCTCTAAAATACAACTCGGAACAAGCTTTTATTGACTGTTTCGGTGTGGTACCACATTACTACGTGATCCAAACCAGAAGAAGGCCAGGATCTGGCGAACAAGTATGCGAAAAATGCGAAAGTACGAGCCAGATGCGGGCAAATCCCAGACCTAACCGAGACATAACCGGCATTATCCTCTCAACTATTAATCGCAACCAGGTTTACTTGACTGTTTCGGTGTGGTACCGCTTTACTACGTGGTCCAAATCAGAAAAAGCCCAGGATCTGGCCAACAAGTATGCGAAAAATGCGAAACTACGAGCCAGATGAGGGCAATTACCAGACCTGACCGAGACATAGCCAGCGTTATCCTCTAAAATATTAATCGGAACCAGGCTTAATTGACTGTTTCAGTGTGGTACCACATTACTACGTGGTCCAAACCAGAAAGAGGCCAGGATCTGGCCAACAAGTATGCGAAAAACGCGAAAGTATGAGCCAGATGATTGCAAATACCAGAACTATCCCAGACATAACCAGTGACTTCCTCTAAAATACTAATCGGAAAAAGCTTTTATTGACTGTTTCAGTGTGGTACCACATTACTACGTGGTCCAACTCAGAAAATGCCCAGGATCTGGCGAACAAGTATGCGAAAAATGCGAAAGTACGAGCCAGATGCGGGCAAATCCCAGACCTAACCGAGACATAACCGGCATTATCCTCTCAACTATTAATCGCAACCAGGTTTAATTGACTGTTTCGGTGTGGTACCGCATTTCTTCGTGGTCCAAACAAGAAAAAGCCCAGGATCTTGCCAACAAGTATGCCAAAAATGCGAAGGTACGAGCCAGATGAGGGCAAACCCCTGACCTAACCCAGCCATAACCGGCGTTATCCTCTTAAATATTAATCGCAACCTGGTTTAATTGACTGTTTCGGTGTGGTACCGCATTACTACGTGATACAAGCCAGAAAAAGCCCTGTATCTGGCCAACAAGTATGCGGAAAATGCGAAAGTACGAGCCAGATGCGGTTAAATCCCAGACCTAACCGAGACATAACCGGCGTTATCCTCTAAATTATTAATCGCAACCAGGTTCAATTGACTGTTCCGGTGTGGTACCGCATTACTACGTGATACAAGCCAGAAAAAGCCCTGTATCTGGCCAACAAGTATGCGGAAAATGCGAAAGTACAAGCCAGATGAGGGCAAATAACAGACCTAACCGAGACATAACCGGCGTTATCCTCGAAAATATTAATCGCAAACCAGGTTTAATTGACTGTTTCGGTGTGGAACCACATTGGTGCGGTATCCATACCAGAAAGATGCAAGGATCTGGCCAACAAGTATGCGAAAAACGCGAAAGTATGGGCCAGATGATTGCAAATACCAGAACTATCCCAGACATAACCAGTGACTTCCTCTAAAATACTAATCGGAAAAAGCTTTTATTGACTGTTTCAGTGTGGTACCACGTTACTACGTGGTCAAAGTCAGAAAATGCCCAGGATCTGGCGAACAAGTATGCGAAAAATGCGAAAGTACGAGCCAGATGAGGGCAAATCCCAGAGCTAACCAAGACATAACCGGCGTTATCCTCTTAAATATTAATCGCAACCAGGTTTAATTGGCTGCTTCGGTGTGGTACCACATTACTACGTGATCCAAACCAGAAAGAGGCCACGATCTGGCCAACAAGTATGCGAAAAACGCGAAAGTATGAGCCAGATGATTGCAAATACCAGAACTATCCCAGACATAACCAGTGACTTCCTCTAAAATACTAATCGGAAAAAGCTTTTATTGACTGTTTCAGAGTGGTACCACATTACTACGTGGTCAAACTCAGAAAATGCCCAGGATCTGGCGAACAAGTATGCGAAAAATGCGATAGTACGAGACAGATGAGGGCAAATCCCAGTGCTAACCACGCCATAACCGGCTTTATCCTCTTAAATATTAATCGCAACCAGGTTTAACTGGCTGTTTCGGTGTGGTACCGCATTACTACGTGTTCCAAACCAGAAAAAGGCCAGGATGAGGTCAAGAAGTATGCGAAAAATGCGAAAGTACGAGGCAGATCAGGGCAAATACCAGACCTAACCCAGACATAACCGGCGTTATCCTCGAAAATATTAATCGCAACCAGGTTTAATTGACTGTTTCGGTGTGGTACCACATTACTACGTGATCCAAACCAGAAGAAGGCCAGGATCTGGCGAACAAGTATGCGAAAAATGCGAAAGTACGAGCCAGATGAGGGCAAATCCCAGTGCTAACCAAGACATAACCGGCGTTATCCTCTTAAATATTAATCCCAACCAGGTTTAATTGGCTGTTTCGGTGTGGTACCACATTACTACGTGATCCAAACCAGAAAAAGGCCAGGATCTGGCGAACAAGTATGCGAAAAATGCGAAAGTACGAGCCAGATGAGGGCAAATCCCAGTGCTAACCAAGACATAACCGGCATTATCCTCTCAACTATTAATCGCAACCAGGTTTAATTGACTGTTTCGGTGTGGTACCGCATTACTACGTGTTCCAAACCAGAAAAAGCCCAGGATCTTGCCAAAAAGTATGCCAAAAATGCGAAGGTACGAGCCAGATGAGGGCAAACCCCAGACCTAACCGAGACATAACCGGCGTTATCCTCTTAAATATTAATCGCAACCAGGTTTAATTGACTGTTTCGGTGTGGTACCGCATTACTGCGTGATCCAAACTAGAAAATGGCGAGGATCTGGCCAACAAGTATGCGAAAAGTGCCAAAGCACGAGCCAGATGAGGGCAAATACCAGACCTAACCCAGACATAACCGGCGTTATCCTCTAAAATATTAATCGCAACCAGGTTTAATTGACTGTTTCGGTGTGGAACCACATTAGTGCGGGATCCAAACCAGAAAGAGGCCAGGATCTGGCCATCAAGTGTGTGAAAAATGCGAAAGTACGAGCCAGATGCGGGCGTATCCCAGACCTAACCGAGACATAACCGGCGTTATCCTCTAAAATATTAATCGCAACCTGGTTTAATTGACTGTTTCGGTGTGGTACCGCATTACTATGTGATACAAGCCAGAAAGAGCCCTGTATCTGGCCAACAAGAATGCGAAAAATGCGGAAGTACGAGCAAGATGAGGGCAAATCCCAGACCTAACCGAGACATAACTGGCGTTATCCTCTTAAATATTAATCGCAACCAGGTTTAATTGACTGCTTCGGTGTGGTACCGCATTACTACGTGATCCAAACCAGAAAGAGGCCAGGATCTGGCCATCAAGTATGCGAAAAATGCGAAAGTACGAGCCGGATGCGGGCGTATCCCGGACCTAACCGAGACATAACCGGCGTTATCCTCTAAAATATTAATCGCAGCCTGGTTTAATTGACTGTTTCGGTGTGGTACCGCATTACTATGTGATACAAGCCAGAAAGAGCCCTGTATCTGGCCAACAAGTATGCGAAAAATGCGAAAGTACGAGCCAGATGGTTGCAAATCCCAGACCTAACCGAGACATAACTGGCGTTAGCCTCTTAAATATTAATCGCAACCAGGTTTAATTGACTGTTTCGGTGTGGAACCACATTAGTGCGGGATCCATACCAGAAAGAGGCCAGGATCTGGCCAACAAGTATGCGAAAAACGCGAAAGTATGAGCCAGATGATTGCAAATACCAGAACTATCCCAGACATAACCAGTGACTTCCTCTAAAATATTAATCGCAACCAGGTTTAATTGACTGTTTCGGTGTGGTACCGCATTACTACGTGATCCAAACCAGAAAAAGCCCAGGATCTGGCCAACAAGTATGCGAAAAATGCGAAGGTACGAGCCAGATGAGGGGCAAACCCCCAGACCTAACCGAGACATAACCGGCATTATCCTCTAAAATATTAATAGCAACCAGGTTTAATTGACTGTTGCGGTGTGGTAACGCATTACTACGTGATCCAAACCAGGAAAAGCCCAGGATCTGGCCAACAAGTATGCGAAAAATGCGAAAGTATGAGGAAGATGATTGCAAATACCAGACGTAACCCAGACATAACTGGCGTTATCCTCTAAAATATTAATCGCAACCAGGTTTAATTGACTGTTTCGGTGTCGTACCACATTACTACGTGGTCCAACCCAGAAAAAGGCAAGGATCTGACCATTCAAGTATGCGAAAAATGCGAAAGTACGAGCCAGATGAGGGCAAATCCCAGTCCTAACCGAGACATAGTCGTCGCTATCTTGTAAAATATTAATCGCAACCAGGTTTAATTGACCGTTCCGGTGTGGTACCGCATTACTACGTGATCCAAACCAGAAAAAGCCCAGGATCTGGCCAACAAGTATGCGAAAAATGCGAAAGTATGAGCCAGATGATTGCAAATACCAGACCTAACCCAGACCTAACCGGTGTTATCCTCTGAAATATTGGTCGAAACCAGGTTTACTTGACTGTTTCAGTGATGTACCACATTAATACGTGATCCCAACCAGAAAAAAACCCAGGACCTGGCCAACAAGTATGCGTAAGATGCGAAAGTATGTGCTAGATGATGGCAAATACCAGACCTGACCGTGACATAACCAGCGTTATCCTCTAAAATATTAATCGCAACCAGGCTTAATTGACTGTTTCAGTGTGGTACCACATTACTACGTAGTCCAATCCAGAAAGAGGCCAGGATCTGGCCAACAAGTATGCGAAGAACGCGAAAGTACGAGCAAGTTGAGGGCAAATCCCAGACCTAACCGAGACATAACTGGCGTTATCCTCTTAAATATTAATCGCAACCAGGTTTAATTGACTGCTTCGGTGTGGTACCGCATTACTGCGTGATCCAAACCACAAAAAAGCCAGGACCTGGCCAACAAGTATGCGAAAAATGCGAAGGTACGAACCTGATGAGGGCAAACCCCAGACCTAACACAGACATAACCGGCGTTATCCTCTTAAATATTAATACAACCAGGTTTAATTGGCTGTTTCGCTGTGGTACCGCATTACTACGTGATCCAAACCTGAAAAAGGCGAGGATCTGGCCAACAAGTATGCGAAAAATGCGAAAGTACGAGCCAGATGAGGGCAAATCCCAGACCTAACCGAGACATAACCGGCGTTATCCTCGAAAATGTTAATCGCAACCAGGTTTAATTGACCGTTTCGATGTGATACCGCATTACTAAGTGATGCAAGCCAGAAAATGCTCTGGATCTGGCGAACAAGTATGCGAAAAATGCGAAAGTACGAGCCAGATCAGGGCAAATACCAGACCTAACCCACACATAACCGGCGTTATCCTCTAAAATATTAATCGCAACCAGGTTTAATTGACTGTTTCGGTGCGGACCCACATTAGTGCGGGATCCAAACCAGAAAGTGGCCAGGATCTGGCCAACAAGTATGCGAAAAACGCGTAAGTATGAGCCAGATGATTGCAAATACCATGACTAACCCAGTCATAACCAGCGTTATCCTCTAAAATACAACTCGGAACAAGCTTTTATTGACTGTTTCGGTGTGGTACCACATTACTACGTGATCCAAACCAGAAAAAGGCCAGGATCTGGCGAACAAGTATGCGAAAAATGCGAAAGTACGAGCCAGATGCGGGCAAATCCCAGACCTAACCGAGACATAACCGGCATTATCCTCTCAACTATTAATCGCAACCAGGTTCACTTGACTGTTTCGGTGTGGTACCGCATTACTACGTGGTCCAAATCAGAAAAAGCCCAGGATCTGGCCAACAAGTATGCGAAAAATGCGAAACTACGAGCCAGATGAGGGCAATTACCAGACCTGACCGAGACATAACCAGCGTTATCCTCTAAAATATTAATCGGAACCAGGCTTAATTGACTGTTTCAGTGTGGTACCACATTACTACGTGGTCCAAACCAGAAAGAGGCCAGGATCTGGCCAACAAGTATGCGAAAAACGCGAAAGTATGAGCCAGATGATTGCAAATACCATGACTAACCCAGTCATAACCAGCGTTATCCTCTAAAATACAACTCGGAACAAGCTTTTATTGACTGTTTCAGTGTGGTACCACATTACTACGTGGTCCAAACCAGAAAAAGGCCAGGACCTGGCCAACAAGTATGCGAAAAATGCGAAGGTACGAACCTGATGAGGGCAAACCCCAGACCTAACACAGACATAACCGGCGTTATCCTCTAAAATATTAATCGCAACCTGGTTTAATTGACTGTTTCGGTGTGGTACCGCATTACTATGTGATACAAGCCAGAAAGGGCCCTGTATCTGGCCAACAAGTATGCGGAAAATGCGAAAGTACGAGCCAGATGAGGGCAAATCCCAGTACTAACCGAGACATAACTGGCGTTATCCTCTTAAATATTAATCGCAACCAGGTTTAATTGACTGTTTCGGTGTGATACCGCATTACTGCGTGGTCCAAACCAGAAAAAAGCCAGGAACTAGCCAACAAGTATGCGAAAAATGCGAAGGTACGAACCTGATGAGGGCAAACCCCAGACCTAACCGAGACATAACCGGCGTTATCCTCTTAAATATTAATCGCAACCAGGTTTAATTGACTGTTTCGGTGTGATACCGCATTACTGCGTGGTCCAAACCAGAAAAAAGCCAGGAACTAGCCAACAAGTATGCGAAAAATGCGAAGGTACGAACCTGATGAGGGCAAACCCCAGACCTAACCGAGACATAACCGGCGTTATCCTCTTAAATATTAATCGCAACCAGGTTTAATTGACTGTTTCGGTGTGATACCGCATTACTGCGTGGTCCAAACCAGAAAAAAGCCAGGACCTGGCCAACAAGTATGCGAAAAATGCGAAGGTACGAACCTGATGAGGGCAAACCCCAGACCTAACCGAGACATAACCGGCGTTATCCTCTAAAATATTAATCGCAACCTGGTGTAATTGACTGTTTCGGTGTGGTACCGCATTACTACGTGATACAAGCCAGAAAAAGCCATGTATCTGGCCAACAAGTATGCGGAAAATGCGGAAGTACAAGCCAGATGAGGGCAAATCCCAGACCTAACCGAGACATAACCGGCGTTATCATCGAAAATATTAATCGCAACCAGGTTTAATTGACTGTTTCGGTGTGGAACCACATTAGTGCTGTATCCATACCAGAAAGATGCAAGGATCTGGCCAACAAGTATGCGAAAAACGCGAAAGTATGAGCCAGCTGATTGCAAATACCAGATCTATCCCAGACATAACCAGTGACTTCCTCTAAAATACTAATCGGAAAATGCTTTTATTGACTGTTTCAGTGTGGTACCACGTTACTACGTGGTCCAAGTCAGAAAATGCCCAGGATCTGGCGAACAAGTATGCGAAAAATGCGAAAGTACGAGCCAGATGAGGGCAAATCCCAGTGCTAACCAAGACATAACCGGCGTTATCCTCTTAAATATTAATCGCAACCAGGTTTAATTGTCTGTTTCGGTGTGGTACCACATTACTACGTGATCCAAACCAGAAAAAGGCCAGGATCTGGCGAACAAGTATGCGAAAAATGCGAAAGTACGAGCCAGATGCGGGCAAATCCCGGACCTAACCGAGACATAACCGGCATTATCCTCTCAACTATTAATCGCAACCAGGTTTAATTGACTGTTTCGGTGTGGTACCGCATTACTTCGTGGTCCAAACCAGAAAAAGCCCAGGATCTTGCCAAAAAGTATGCCAAAAATGCGAAGGTACGAGCCAGATGAGGGCAAACCCCAGACCTAACCCAGCCATAACCGGCGTTATGCTCTTAAATATTAATCGCAACGTGGTTTAATTGACTGTTTCGGTGTGGTACCGCATTCATTACTACGTGATACAAGCCAGAAAAAGCCCTGTATCTGGCCAACAAGTATGCGGAAAATGCGATAGTACGAGCCAGATGCGGTTAAATCCTAGACCTAACCGAGACATAACCGGCGTTATCCTCTAAATTATTAATCGCAACCAGGTTCAATTGACTGTTTCGGTGTGGTATCACATTACTACGTGATCCAAACCAGAAAGAGGCCAGGATCTGGCCATCAAGTATGCGAAAAATGCGAAAGAACGAGCCAGATGCGGGCGTATCCCAGACCTAACCGAGACATAACCGGCGTTATCCTCTAAAATATTAATCGCAACCTGGTTTAATTGACTGTTTCGGTGTGGTACCGCATTACTATGTGATACAAGCCAGAAAGAGCCCTGTATCTGGCCAACAAGAATGCGAAAAATGCGAAAGTACGAGCAAGTTGAGGGCAAATCCCAGACCTAACCGAGACATAACTGGCGTTATCCTCTTAAATATTAATCGCAACCAGGTTTAATTGACTGCTTCGGTGTGGTACCGCATTACTGCGTGATCCAAACCACAAAAAAGCCAGGACCTGGCCAACAAGTATGCGAAAAATGCGAAGGTACGAACCTGATGAGGGCAAACCCCAGACCTAACACAGACATAACCGGCGTTATCCTCTTAAATATTAATCGCAACCAGGTTTAATTGGCTGTTTCGGTGTGGTACCGCATTGCAACGTGTTCCAAACCAGAAAAAGGCCAGGATCTGGCCATCAAGTATGCGGAAAATGCGAAAGTACGAGCCAGATGAGGGCAAATCCCAGTGCTAACCAAGACATAACCGGCGTTATCCTCTTAAATATTAATCGCAACCAGGTTTAATTGGCTGTTTCGGTGTGGTACCACATTACTACGTCATCCAAACCAGAAAAAGGCCAGGATCTGGCGAACAAGTATGCGAAAAATGCGAAAGTACGAGCCAGATGAGGGCAAATCCCAGTGCTAACCAAGACATAACCGGCATTATCCTCTCAACTATTAATCGCAACCAGGTTTAATTGACTGTTTCGGTGTGGTACCGCATTACTACGTGGTCCAAACCAGAAAAAGCCCAGGATCTTGCCAAAAAGTATGCCAAAAATGCGAAGGTACGAGCCAGATGAGGGCAAACCCCAGACCTAACCCAGACATAACCGGCGTTATCCTCCAAAATATTACTCGGAACCTGGTTTAATTGACTGTTTCAGTGTGGTACCACATTACTACGTGGTCCAAGCCTGAAAAATGCCAGGATCTGGCCAACAAGTGTGCGCAAAATGCGAAAGTATCAGCTAGATGATGGCAAATTCCAGACCTAACCCAGACCTAACCGGTGTTATCCTCTGAAATATTGTTCGAAACCAGGTTTACTTGACTGTTTCACTGTGGTACCACATTAATACGTGATCCCAACGAGAAAAAAACCCAGGGCCTGGCCAACAAGTATGCGAAAGATGCGAAAGTATGTGCTAGATGATGGCAAATACCAGACCTAACCGAGACATAACCGGCGTTATCCTCTTAAATATTAATTGCAACCAGGTTTAATTGACTGCTTCGGTGTGGTACCGCATTACTGCGTGATCCAAACCTGAAAAAGGCGAGGATCTGGCCAACAAGTATGCGAAAAACGCGAAAGTATGAGCCAGATGATTGCAAATACCAGAACTATCCCAGACATAACCAGTGACTTCCTGTAAAATACTAATCGGAAAAAGCTTTTATTGACTGTTTCAGAGTGGTACCACATTACTACGTGGTCAAACTCAGAAAATGCCCAGGATCTGGCGAACAAGTATGCGAAAAATGCGAAAGTACGAGCCAGATGAGGGCAAATCCCAGTGCTAACCAAGACATAACCGGCGTTATCCTCTTAAATATTAATCGCAACCAGGTTTAATTGGCTGTTTCGGTGTGGTACCACATTACTACGTCATCCAAACCAGAAAAAGGCCAGGATCTGGCGAACAAGTATGCGAAAAATGCGAAAGTACGAGCCAGATGAGGGCAAATCCCAGTGCTAACCAAGACATAACCGGCATTATCCTCTCAACTATTAATCGCAACCAGGTTTAATTGACTGTTTCGGTGTGGTACCGCATTACTACGTGGTCCAAACCAGAAAAAGCCCAGGATCTTGCCAAAAAGTATGCCAAAAATGCGAAGGTACGAGCCAGATGAGGGCAAACCCCAGACCTAACCCAGACATAACCGGCGTTATCCTCCAAAATATTACTCGGAACCTGGTTTAATTGACTGTTTCAGTGTGGTACCACATTACTACGTGGTCCAAGCCTGAAAAATGCCAGGATCTGGCCAACAAGTGTGCGCAAAATGCGAAAGTATCAGCTAGATGATGGCAAATTCCAGTCCTAACCCAGACCTAACCGGTGTTATCCTCTGAAATATTGTTCGAAACCAGGTTTACTTGACTGTTTCAGTGTGGTACCACATTAATACGTGATCCCAACCAGAAAAAAACCCAGGGCCTGGCCAACAAGTATGCGAAAGATGCGAAAGTATGTGCTAGATGATGGCAAATACCAGACCTAACCCAGACATAACCGGCGTTATCCTCCAAAATATTACTCGGAACCAGGTTTAATTGACTGTTTCAGTGTGGTACCACATTGCTACATGATCTAAGTCAGAAAAAGCCCAGGATCTGGCCAACAAGTATGTCAAAAATGCGAAAGTATGAGGAAGATTATTGCAAATACCAGCCGTAACCCAGACATAACCGGCGGTATCCTCTAAAATCATTATCGCAACCAGGTTTAATTGACTGTTTCGGTGTCGTACCACATTACTACGTGATCCAAACCAGAAAAAGCCCAAGATCAGGCCAACAAGTATGTCAAAAATGCGAAAGTATGAGGAAGATGATTGCAAAAACCAGACCTAACCCAGACATACATGGCGTTATCCTCTAAAATATTAATCGCAACCAGGTTTAATTGACTGTTTCGGTGCCGTACCACAGTACTACGTGGTCCAACCAGAAAAAAACCCAGGACCTGGCCAACAAGTATGCGAAAGATGCGAAAGTATGTGCTAGATGATGGCAAATACCAGACCTAACCCAGACCTAACCGGTGTCACCCTCTGAAATATTGTTCGTAACCAGGTTTTCTTGACTGTTGCGGTGTGGTAACGCACTACTACGTGATCCAAACCAGAAAAAGCCCAGGATTTGGCCAGCAAGTATGCGAAAAATGCGAAAGTACGAGCCATATGGGGGCAAATACCAGACCTAACCGAGACATAACCGGCGTTTTCCTCTAAAATATTAATAGCAACCTGGTTTAATTGACTGTTGCGGTGTGGTACCACATTACTACGTGGTCCAAACCAGAAAAAGCCCAGGAGCTGGCCAACAGGTATGCGAAAAATGCGAAAGTATGAGTCCCGATGATTGCAAATACCAGAACTCACCCAGACATAACCGGCGTTATCCTGTAAAATATTAATCGCAACCAGGTTTAATTGACAGTTTCGGTGTGGCACCACATTACTACGTGGTCCAAGTCTGAAAAATGCCAGGATCTGGCCAACAAGTGTGCGCAAAATGCGAAAGTATGAGCTAGATGATGGCAAATTCCAGACCTAACCCAGACCTAACCGGTGTCACCCTCTGAAATATTGTTCGTAACCAGGTTTTCTTGACTGTTTCAGTGTGGTACCACATTACTACGTGATCCAAACCAGAAAAAGCCCAGGATCTGGCCAACAAGTATGCGAAAAATGCGAAGGTACGGGCCAGATGAGGGGCAAATCCCAGACCTAACCGAGACATAACCGGCGTTATCCTCTAAAATATTAATAGCAACCAGGTTTAATTGACTGTTGCGGTGTGGTAACGCATTACTACGTGATCCAAACCAGGAAAAGCCCAGGATCTGGCCAACAAGTATGCGAAAAATGCGAAAGTATGAGGAAGATGATTGCAAATACCAGACGCAACCCAGACATACCTGGCGTTATCCTCTAAAATATTAATCGCAACCAGGTTTAATTGACTGTTTCGGTGACGTACCACATTACTACGTGGTCCAAGCCTGAAAAATGCCAGGATCTGGCCATCAAGTGTGCGCAAAATGCGAAAGTATGAGCTAGATGATGGCAAATTCCAGACCTAACCAAGACATAACCGGCGTTATCCTCCAAAATATTACTCGGAACCAGGTTTAATTGATTGTTTCAGTGTGGTACCACATTGCCACGTGATCTAAGTCAGAAAAAGCCCAGGATCTGGCCAACAAGTATGTCTAAAATGCGAAAGTATGGGGAAGATGATTGCAAATACCAGACGTAACCCAGTCATAACCGGCGGTATCCTCTAAAATCTTTATCGCAACCAGGTTTAATTGACTCTTCCGGTGTGGTACCGCATTACTACGTGATCCAAACCAGAAAAAGTCCAGCATCTGGCCAACAAGTATGCGAAAAATGCGAAAGTATGAGCCGGATGATTGCAAATATCAGATCTAACCCAGATATAACCAGCGTTATCCTCTAAAATATCAATCGGAACCAGGTTTAATTGACAGTTTCAGTGTGGTACCACATTACTACGTGGGCCAAGCCAGAAAAAGGCCAGGATCTGACCATTCAAGTATGCGAAAAGTGCGAAAGTATGTGCTAGATGATGGCAAATACCAGACCTAACCCAGACATAACCGGCGTTATCCTCCAAAATATTACTCGGAACCTGGTTTAATTGACTGTTTCAATGTGGTACCACATTGGTACGTGATCCAAACCAGCAAAAGCCCAGTATCTGGCCAACAAGTATGTCAAAAGTGCGAAAGTATGAGGAAGATAATTGCAAATACCAGACGTAACTCAGTCATAACCGGCATTATCCTCTAAAATGTTATTCGCAACCAGGTTTAATTGACTGTTTCGGTGTGGTACCGCATTACTACGGGTTCCAAGCCAGAAAAAACCCATGATCTGGCCAACAAGTATGCGAAAAATGCGACTGTACGAGCCAGATAAGGGCAATTCCCAGACCTAACCGAGACATAACCGGCGTTATCCTCTAAAATATTAATCGCAACCAGGTTTAATTGACTGTTCCGGTGTGGTACCGCATTACTACGTGATCCAAACCAGAAAAAGCCCTGGGTCTGGCCAACAAGTATGCGAAAAATGCGACAGTACGAGCCAGATGAGGGCAATTCCCAGACCTAACCGAGACATAACCGGCGTTATCCTCTAAAATATTAATCGCAACCAGGTTTAATTGACTGTTCCGGTGTGGTACCGCATTACTACGTGATCCAAACCAGAAAAAGCCCTGGGTCTGGCCAACAAGTATGCGAAAAATGCGAAAGTACGAGCTCTTGAGGGCAAATCCCAGACCAAACCGAGACATAACCGCGTTATCCTCTAAAATATTAGTCGCAACCAGGTTTAATTGACTGTTCCGGTGTGGTACCGCATTACTACGTGATCCAAACCAGAAAAAGCCCGGGCTCTGGCCAACAAGTATGCGAAAAATGCGACAGTATGAGCCAGATGATTGCAAATACCAGATCTAACCCAGCCATAACCAGCGTTATCCTCTAAAATATTAACCGGAACCAGCTTTTATTGAATGTTTCAGTGTGGTACCACATTACTACGTGATCCAAACCAGAAAGAGCCCTGGATCTGGCCAACAAGTATGCGAAAAATGCGAAGGTACGAGCCAGATGAGGGGCAAATCCCAGACCTAACCGATACATAACCGGCGTTATCGTCTAAAATATTAATCGCAACCAGGTTTAATTGACTGTTTCGCCGTGTTGCCGCATTACTACGTGATCCATACCAGAAAAAACCCAGGATCTGGCCGACAAGTATGCGAAAAATGCGACAGTATGAGCCAGATGATTGCAAATACCAGATCTAACCCAGATATAACCAGCGTTATCCTCTAAAATATTAATCGGAACCAGCTTTTATTGAATGTTTCGTTGTGGTACCACAGTAATACGTGATCCAAACCAGAAATATCCCAGGATCTGGCAACAAGTATGCGAAAAATGCGAAAGTACGAGCCAGATGAGGGCAATTCCCAGACCTAACCGTGACATAACCGGCGTTATCCTCTAAAATATGAATCGCAACCAGGTTTAATTGACTGTTTCGGTGTGGAACCACATTTCTACGGGATCCAAACCAGAAGAAACCCAGGATCTGGCCAACAAGTATGCGAAAAATGCGACAGTATGAGCCAGATGATTGCAAATACCAGATCTAACCCAGATATAACCAGCGTTATCCTCTAAAATATTAATCGGAACCAGCTTTTATTGAATGTTTCGTTGTCGTACCTCATTACTACGTGGTCCAACCCAGAAAAAGGCAAGGATCTGACCATTCAAGTATGCGAAAAATGCGAAAGTACGAGCCAGATGAGGGCAAATCCCAGTCCTAAACGAGACATAACCGTCGCTATCCTCTAAAATATTAATCGCAACCAGGTTTAATTGACTGTTCCGGTGTGGTACCGCATTAATACGTGATCCAAACCTGAAAAAGCCCTGGATCTTGCCCACAAGTATGCGAAAAAAACGACAGGATGAGCCAGATGATTGCAACTACCAGATCTAACCCAGATATAACCAGCGTTATCCTCTAAAATATTAATCGGAACCAGCTTTTATTGAATGTTTCGTTGTGGTACCACATTAATACGTGACCCAAACCAGAAATATCCCAGGATCTGGCAACAAGTATGCGAAAAATGCGAAAGCACGAGTCAGATGAGGGCAATTCCCAGACCTAACCGAGACAAAACCGGCGTTATCCTCTAAAATATGAATCGCAACCAGGTTTAATTGACTGTTTCGGTGTGGAACCACATATCTACGGGATCCAAACCAGAAGAAACCCAGGATCTGGCCAACAAGTATGCGAAAAATGCGAAGGTACGAGCCAGATGAGGGGCAAATCCCAGACCTAACAGAGACATAACCGGCGTTATCCTCTAAAATACTAATCGCAACCAGGTTTAATTGACTGTTGCGGTGTGGTAACGCATTACTACGTGATCCAAACCAGAAAAAGCCCAGGATCTGGCAAGCAAGTATGCAAAAAATGCGAAAGTATGAGCCGGATGATTGCAAATACCAGATCTAACCCAGATATAACCAGCGTTATCCTCTAAAATATCAATCGGAACCAGGTTTAATTGACAGTTTCAGTGTGGTACCACATTACTACGTGGGCCAAGCCAGAAAAAGGCCAGGATGTGACCATTCAAGTATGCGAAAAGTGCGAAAGTATGTGCTAGATGATGACAAATACCAGACCTAACCCAGACATAACCGGCGTTATCCTCTAAAATATTAATCGGAACCAGCTTTTATTGAATGTTTCAGTGTGGTACCCCATTACTACGTGATCCAAACCAGAAAAAGCCCAGGATCTGGCCAACAAGTATGCGAAAAATGCGAAAGTACGAGCCAGATGTGCACAAATCCCAGACCTAACCGAGACATAACCGGCGTTATCGTCTAAAATATTAATCGCAACCAGGTTTAATTGACTGTTTCGCCGTGTTTCCGCATTAGTACGTGATCCATACCAGAAAAAACCCAGGATCTGGCGAACAAGTATGCGAAAAACGCGATAGTATGAGCCAGATGATTGCAAATACCAGAACTAACCCAGACATATCCAGCGTTTTCCTCTAAAATACAAATCGGAACCAGCTTTTATTGACTGTTTCAGTGTTGTACCACACTACTACGTGATCCAAACCAGAAGAAACCCATCATCTGGCCAACAAGTAAGCGAAAAATGCGAAGGTACGAGCCAGATGTGGGCAAATCCCAGACCTAAACGATGCCCAACCGGAGTTTTCCTTTAAAATATTGATCGAGGACACATTTAACTGACTGTTCAGTGTGGTCCCACATTACTGCGTGATCCAAACCAGAAAAAGCCCAGGATAAGGCAAACAAGTGTGCGAAGAATGCGAAAGTACGAGCCAGATGAGGGCAAATCCCAGACCTAGACGCGAACCAACCGGTGTTATACTTTAAAATATTAATCGCAACCAGGTTTAATTGACTGTTTCGGTGTGGTACCGCATTACTACGTGATCCAAATCAGAAAAATCCCTGGATCTGGCCAACAAGTATGCGAAAAATGCGAAAGTACGAGCCATATGGGGGCAAATACAAGCCCTATCGAGACATAACCGGCGTTATCCTCCAAAATATTACTCGGAACCAGGTTTAATTGACTGTTTCAGTGTGGTGCCACATTGCTACGTGATCTAAGTCAGAAAAAGCCCAGGATCTGGCCAACAAGTATGTCAAAAATGCGAAAGTATGAGCCAGATTATTGGAAATACCAGAACTAACCCAGACATAACCAGCGTTATCCTCTAAAATATTAATCGGACCAACTTTTATTGAATGTTTCAGTGTGGTACCACATTACTACGTGATCCAAACCAGAAAAAGCCCTGGATCTGGCCAACAAGTATGCGGAAAATGCGACAGTACGAGCCAGATGAGCTCAAATCCCAGACCTAACCGAGACATAACCGGCGTTATCGTCTAAAATATTAATCGCAACCAGGTTTAAATGACTGCTCCGATGTGGTAACGCATTACTACGTGATACAAAACAGAAAAAGGCCAGGATCTGGCCAACAAGTATGCGAAAAATGCGAAAGTACGAGCCAGATTAGCCACTGGCGTTTCGAGAAGCATTTCCGCTGCCTGGTCCCCCGGTTGGAAAGGATGGTTGCGGCTCTGGGCCGGATCCTGCCCAACCTGGGGGGCCCGGCGGGCCGAGTTCGTCGCCTCTATGTGGCAATGGTCCAGTCGGTGGCCCTATACGCGGCCCCCGTCTGGGCGGACGACCTGGCTGCCTCCCGGCGCAGCATGACTATGCTGCGTCGGGTGCAGAGGCGCATGGCGCTCAGGGTCGTCCGCGGGTATCGGACCATGTCACATGAGGCGGCGACGGTTCTAGCGGGGATGCCGCCCATGGACCTGCTCGCGCGGTCGCACGCGGTGATGTACCGGCACCGCGTCGACCGTCGCGCGGGGGTGGGGGCGGTCCCGGGCGGGCAGGAACCTGCTTGGGGCGATTTGAAGCGCCAGGCCCGGCAGTCCGTGTTGCTCGCGTGGCAGGAGCGGCTGGCTCTGCCAACCGCGGGGCACCGGACTGTCGGGGCTGTTCGGCCACTCCTGAAGGAGTGGCTGGACAGAGGCCATGGCAGCCTCACCTACCGGCTGGCACAGGTATTTTCCGGGCATGGCAGCTTCGGAAGATACCTGTGCCGGATAGGGAAGGAGCCGACGGCGCGTTGCTGCCACTGCGACGCTGAGCAGGACACGGCGGATCATACCCTGGAGGTATGCCCCGCGTGGGAGGGGGAGCGCCGTGTCCTGGTCGGCGTCGTCGGGCGGGATGTCTCGCTGCCGGGCGTGGTGCGCGCCATGCTCGGCAGCGAGGAGAAGTGGAGGGCCGTGGCCTCCTTCTGCGAGAACGTAATGTTGCAGAAGGAGGCCGCGGGGAGGGAGCGCGAGCTTCAGCGGCGTGCTGAAGCGCGCGCTCGTGCGGTGGCCCGAGGTCGTCGCCCGGTCGCGAGGCGTCGCGGGCGGCCGCCTCGGCGTGGCGGATGACCTAGGCTGGGAGGGGGGTCCTGAGGGGACCCTCCTCCCGCCAGGCGGCGCCAGGTCGGACCGGTTGGGGGTAGGAGTGCCTCACCCTACCGATCCGACGCAAGGGGAGGCACCCTCGGCGGTCTGGTGCGGCCATGAACGCCCGGCCGCCGAGGGGTGGAAACGGGGTCGCGGGCGGTTGCGAGTTGGGGCTCGCAGCCGCCACTAAACGCGACCCCGGGACGGATAGCGGCGGGATGGAGTGGCCCCGTCCCGCCGCTATGAGGCAGTGTGTCTACTGGGGGGACCGGTCCCCCCGGGGGATGGGCGCGAAAGCGCGGGCACGGGGAGGATACCGGAAGAATGCTTCGAGCGATTCCCGGTATCCTCCCAAAGCGTGCCGAAGGGTCACCGTGGGGTTTTTAGTGGGTAGGTCCCGCGCCTGTCGTTGTACGGGCGCGGGGAATCCCACACACCCCTCCCACCTCTCCCCAAGGAGGTGGGAGGGAGTCTTTCGAAGATTTTCCCCACGACAAAAAAAAAAAAAAAAAAAAAAAAAAAAAAAAAAAAAAAGTACGAGCCAGATGAGGGCAAATACCAGACCTAGCCGAGACATAACCGACGTTATCCTCTAAAATATTAATCGCAACCAGGTTTAATTGACTGTTGCGGTGTGGTAACGCATTACTACGTGATCCATACCAGAAAAAGCCCAGGATCTGGCCAGCAAGGATGCGAAAAATGCGAAAGTACGAGCCATATGGGGGCAAATACCAGACCTAACCGAGACATAACCGGCGTTATCCTCCAAAATATTACTAGGAACCAGGTTTAATTGACTGTTTCGGTGTCGTACCACATTACTACGTGAGCCAAACCAGAAAATGCCCAGGATCTGGCCATCAAGTATGCGAAAAATGCGAAAGTATGAGGAAGATACCCTCAGGGGCTGCCAGCCTTTCAGCTGCAGTACGGGCTTAACGAACCCGGGGTACCCGAGTCATACACACACCGTAAGCCTCCTGTTGGTCGTCACAACGACCCATTCACAATTCCCTATTGGTTTTGTGAATGGTACGTGACGGCAGGAGGAACGGGGGTCTTGGCTTAACCGCCTGGGCCACGAGTATGGCGACTCTATAAAATCGCCCTCCAATCCTAAGCTATGGTGCGCGGCGATGGGATGCATGGTTGGGGGAGAAGGCCCAATCCCAAGCGACCACCTCCGGGGAACCTGCCGAACCCCCGGAGTATTAGGCTTACCCGGGTAAGGCGGCTCTGCCCGGGTGGACCTTTATTTCCGACCATCTCGTGGGACTATTATGGACACAGAAAATAAAATGGGGATGGGGCGGGTTTTGTCGGTTGGGGAGGACGGAGACGGGGTTGGGGTTAGGGTGGCGGCGCTCGCGCCCCACTCAGCGCCAGGTCCGGCTTCGTGGAGGGTGGAGGAGGACGACGAGACGGCGTCGGTCTCGTCCTTCTCCTCCAGCACGAGCCACATAGGCTCTAAGAGGAAGAGGACGGGGCAGGCCGTCGTCGAGGTGGGCGGGGCGATGAGCCCGTCGGTGAGGCTGAGTTGCCTCAGGGACGAGGTGACCGAGGAGATATCGGAGAGGATCTCCTCGTCCCTGAGGCGGGTGGAGAAAGTCGCCGCTGCCTGCGCCTTTAAGGGGCAGAAAAGCGGTGGCGCGGAGGCCCTGAAGGCCGCGGCGGAGGAAATGAGGGAGGCGGCGCGGGAGCTCAGAGGGCGGAACGCCCGTCTGCAGCTCCTGTTGGAGGAGGAGCGACAGGGGAGGAGGAGGGCAGAGGCGCTGTGGAACAGCGCGGCCCTCCCTCCCATCCTCCCTCCTCCTCCACCGCCGCGTCCCTCGGCGGAGGTAAATAAACGGGGTGCGGCAGCAGTGGTGCGGGGCACCGCGGGCCCCTCCACCCGCACTCCGCCCGTGAAGAAGTCCCCGTCCTCCTCAAAAGACGATCTTCTGAGGAGGATTGGGGACATGATTGATGGCAAGCTGGCCGCCTTCCGGGAGGAGCTCCTCGCCGGAAGAGCGGTCAGCAGGAAGGCGGTGCCTCCCCGACCTGTTCCGGTACAGTCGGGGAAGGCAAAGAAGGGCGGAGTGAAGGCTCCGCCCAGCGTTGCGGCACCAGGGCCCCGGGTCGCGACCCCCAAGGGGGGTGGTGTACCCGTGGTCGCGGTGGTCGCGTCCTCCACAGCACCCTCCCAAGAGGGGGTGGCGTGGAGTGAGGTGGTGGGGCGGAAGGCGAAGCGGGCGGCGAGGAAGGCCTCGCAACCGCAGCCTCCGCCTCCGCCGCCGGCGGCCAAGGTAAAGGCCGCGAAGGTCGGGAAGGCACGACCAGGTCGTCCCCCAAAAACGGCAGCGGTGACGCTGACCGTTGCGCAGGGGGGCGACCTGACCCTCGCGGAGGCGATGCGGCTCGCCAGGGAGAATATCTCCCTGGAAGAGCTGGGCATCGCCTCCGTGAGGGCGAAGAGGGCCGTGACCGGGGGTCTCTTGCTGGAGATCCCCGGTGCAGAAGGCGGCGCGAAGGCGGATCGTCTCGCCCAGAGGCTCCGGGAGCAGCTGGGCGAGCGAGGTGTCCGGGTCGCCCGGCCCACGAAGCGCACGGAGATGCGCGTTTGTGGGCTGGACGACTCGGTCAGCGCACAGGATGTGTCCCGTGCCCTTGCGAGGGCGGGGGACTGTCCTGTGGAGGACCTGCGGATCGGAGAGATCCGCAGGTCGCCCTCCGGCCTCGGGTCGGTGTGGGCCCGGTGCCCCCTCTCCGCCGCCCGTAAGGTGGCGGAATCCGGGAGGGTGTTGGTGGGGTGGGTTTCGGCGCGAGTGGTAATTCTCGCGCCGCGCCCGCTCCAGTGTCACCGCTGCCTCGAATTGGGGCACGTGAGGCAGTGGTGCACCTCGCCGGTGGACCGCAGCGGTCAGTGTTACCGCTGCGGTGCCAAAGAGCACCGTGCGAGCCAGTGCTCGGCGGCCCCCCACTGCCCGCTGTGTGCGGACATGGGGAGGCCAGCCGATCACAGGGTGGGGAGCAAGAAGTGCTCCCCCCCCTCCCGGAAGGAGAGGAAGAGGCGGGCTGCACCGGCTCCGGTGCCGAGGGCGGTGGCATCGTCCTCCATGGAGGTGGACGGTGCTACGGGGACGGACGGCCGGGAGGAGGCTGGCGCGGCCATTAATTAATGCCGCCCCGCCTCCTCCTCCAGGCCAACCTCAACCACTGCCGCGCGGCACAGGACTTGATGTCCCAAGTCCTCGCGGAGTGGGGGGTTGGCCTGGCGGTCGCCGCCGAGCCGTACCGCGTCCCTGATCACCCTCATTGGGTGGGCGACGCGGACGGCTTGGTGGCGACGGTATGGGGAGGGGGCGACGGGTCCCCACCGTTCTCCTTGTTGGAGCGCGGTCGGGGATTCGTCGCCGTGGACTGGGGGGGAGTCGCTGTGGTGGGGTGCTACATTTCGCCCCGTAGCGGTCACGCTGCGTTCGAGCTGTACTTGGCCGAGGTCGCGGCATGCGTGCAGCGCTACGCGGCCCGGCCGGTGCTGGTCCTGGGGGATTTTAATGCCAAGTCGGTGGCTTGGGGATCCCCCAGGACCTCCGTTCGCGGCGGGATCCTTGGCGATTGGGCGGCGGGGCTCGACCTCCGGGTATTGAACCGGGGGTCGGAGAACACATGCGTGCGGCGATATGGGGGGTCCATCGTGGATGTTGGATTCGCGACCCCCAACGCCGTGCGCATGGTGTCGGGTTGGCACGTGGTCGCGGGGGCAGAGACACTCTCCGATCACCGGTACATCCGGATGGAGGTCTCTGCCGCCGCGAGTGCATCCCGACACGGCCGCCTGCGTGGCACCCCACCACGCCGCTGGGCGCTTCGGCGCCTGGACAAGGACGCCCTGATGGCAGCTGCCCTCGCTGCAACTTGGCCGCAGGGAGCGGCCGAGTTGCCGAGCATAGAGGAGGAGGTCGCCCGGCTCGGAGCATTGGTCGCGGGTATTTGCGACGCGGCGATGCCTCGGGTCGGGCGGGCTTCTCCTCGCCGGGCGGTGTACTGGTGGTCGGACGCGATCGCGGAGTTGCGAGTCGCGACTGTCCGCGCCCGACGCCAGTACACCCGCGCGCGCCGTCGTCAACGTACAGGCGACGGCGTGGCGCGAGCGAGGGCAGCTGATGACCTGTATGGAGCATACCGCGTGGCGCGGGTTGCTCTGCAGGTCGCCATCAAACGGGCCAAGACCCAGGCATGGAAGGAGCTCCTCCAGACCCTTGATGACGATCCATGGGGGCGCCCATATAAGGTGGTGCTGAATAAGCTCCGCCTGTGGGCGGCCCCCGTTACCGAGGGTCTTGACCCCCGGCTGCTGGAGGACGTGGTCAATACACTCTTCCCAATTGGGGAGAGGGGACCGCGTCCTCCGGCGGCGGCGGCTGTCCCAGTGGAGTGGACGGCCGAGCTGGGAATCACGCAGGAGGAGCTGGCAGCGGCCATCAGACGGCTCGGGGTTCGTAACACGGCCCCGGGTCCGGATGGTGTGCCCGGCCGGGTTTGGGTCTTGACCCAGGGCGTCCTTGGGGCCGACCTCAGGCGGTTGTTCGACCGCTGCCTGAGGGACGGGCGATTCCCCCCCAGTTGGAAGGTGGCGAGGATGGTCCTCCTCCGGAAGGAGGGTCGGCCCGCGGAGTCTCCCTCCGCATACCGGCCCATTTGTCTCCTCGACGAGGTGGGCAAGCTCTTCGAGCGTGTGATTGCTGCCCGCCTCGTCGAGCACCTGTCGCGGGGTGATCCCGGTCTGGCCGACTGCCAGTTCGGTTTCCGGGGGGGCCGATCGACTATCGACGCGATAGGTCGTGTGAGGGCCCTCTCGGAGGCGGCCGTCTCCCGGGGAGGGGTGGCATTGGCAATATCCTTGGATATTGCCAATGCCTTTAACACCCTCCCCTGGGAAGAGATAAGGAGGGGACTCGAATATCATCGAGTCCCCCCTTGTCTCAGGGCGGTCGTCGGGGATTATCTCCGCGGCAGGTGGATCGAGTATCCGGGCCGGGATGGTGATATGCGGAGGGAGGTGTACTGCGGTGTTCCGCAGGGGTCGGTCCTCGGGCCACTCCTGTGGAACATCGCGTACGACTCGGTGTTGCGGGCCGGCCTCCCCGACGGCGTCAGCACGGTGTGTTATGCGGATGACACACTGGTGCTGGCCGTCGGGGCGCACTGGGGGAGGGCCATGCGTCGCGCGGAGGAGGGGTCGCAACGCGTCGTCGACCGGATCAGGGGGATGGGGATGACGGTGGCGGTCCATAAGACCGAGGTGATTGCGTTTCATTCACCTCGGCAGGATCCGCCACCCCCTCTGATTCGGGTGGGTGGGGCTGACATCGAGGTGAAGCCCCAGATCAGGTATCTAGGGCTGATCCTCGATAGCCACTGGCGTTTCGAGAAGCATTTCTGCTGCCTGGTCCCCCGGTTGGAAAGGATGGTTGCGGCTCTGGGCCGGATCCTGCCCAACCTGGGGGGCCCGGCGGGCCGAGTTCGTCGCCTCTATGTGGCAATGGTCCAGTCGGTGGCCCTATACGGGGCCCCCGTCTGGGCGGACGACCTGGCTGCCTCCCGGCGCAGCATGACTATGCTGCGTCGGGTGCAGAGGCGCATGGCGCTCAGGGTCGTCCGCGGGTATCGGACCATGTCACATGAGGCGGCGACGGTTCTAGCGGGGATGCCGCCCATGGACCTGCTCGCGCGGTCGCACGCGGTGATGTACCGGCACCGCGTCGACCGTCGCGCGGGGGTGGGGGCGGTCCCGGGCGGGCAGGAACCTGCTTGGGGCGATTTGAAGCGCCAGGCCCGGCAGTCCGTGTTGCTCGCGTGGCAGGAGCGGCTGGCTCTGCCAACCGCGGGGCACCGGACTGTCGGGGCTGTTCGGCCACTCCTGAAGGAGTGGCTGGACAGAGGCCATGGCAGCCTCACCTACCGGCTGGCACAGGTATTTTCCGGGCATGGCAGCTTCGGAAGATACCTGTGCCGGATAGGGAAGGAGCCGACGGCGCGTTGCTGCCACTGCGACGCTGAGCAGGACCCGGCGGATCATACCCTGGAGGTATGCCCCGCGTGGGAGGGGGAGCGCCGTGTCCTGGTCGGCGTCGTCGGGCGGGATGTCTCGCTGCCGGGCGTGGTGCGCGCCATGCTCGGCAGCGAGGAGAAGTGGAGGGCCGTGGCCTCCTTCTGCGAGAACGTAATGTTGCAGAAGGAGGCCGCGGGGAGGGAGCGCGAGCTTCAGCGGCGTGCTGAAGCGCGCGCTCGTGCGGTGGCCCGAGGTCGTCGCCCGGTCGCGAGGCGTCGCGGGCGGCCGCCTCGGCGTGGCGGATGACCTAGGCTGGGAGGGGGGTCCTGAGGGGACCCTCCGCCCGCCAGGCGGCGCCGGGTCGGACCGGTTGGGGGTAGGAGTGCCTTCCCCTACCGGTCCGACGCAAGGGGAGGCACCCTCGGCGGTCTGGTGCGGCCATGAACGCCCGGCCGCCGAGGGATGGAAACGGGGTCGCGGGCGGTTGCGAGTTGGGGCTCGCAGCCGCCACTAAACGCGGCCCCGGGACGGATAGCGGCGGGATGGAGTGGCCCCGTCCCGCCGCTATGAGGCAGTGTGTCTACTGGGGGGACCGAGTGTCCCCCCGGGGGATGGGCGCGAAAGCGCGGGCACGGGGAGGATACCGGAAGAATGCTTCGAGCGATTCCCGGTATCCTCCCAAAGCGTGCCGAAGGGTCACCGTGGGGTTTTTAGTGGGTAGGTCCCGCGCCTGTCGTTGTACGGGCGCGGGGAATCCCACACACGCCTCCCACCTCTCCCCAAGGAGGTGGGAGGGAGTCTTTCGAAGATTTTCCCCACGACAAAAAAAAAAAAAAAAAAAAAAAAAGTATGAGGAAGATTGTTAGAAACTAAGGGTTCTAACCGGGGTCCGGACGAGGGAAATACTAGGGAGAGTGATTGATAAGTTTTTTATTTTGTAATTTTCGCTTGTCGCTTCGCGACAAGCCTTTTATTTAAATTTAACAAAAAAATGAAAAAAATAAAAAAAAATATAAATTACAAAAAGAATTATTTTATAATCCAGCCAGGGGTGTGGCTTCACCGGCGTTGCCCCGGTTGGGATGGACCTTGGTTGCTGGAACAAAGGTTTGTTCAGATTAAATACGTGCGTACACGTATCGTAAACACGCTCGTCAGCTGTTCGCCTTGCTCTCCTAGTGACCAGCGGTGCGCAGGGAGGGGGGAATCAGCTGTCGTTTAACGTGAATCAGTGGACTGTAAATTTGTACTTGTACGCTGATAATTATTTATTGAAATTATCAGCGATACTTTTGCCCTGAACAGAAGAGAATTCACTCGTATCTGTCGGGGGCGACTTAGCCACGGACGGGTCACCAAATGGAGGTCGTAAAGCTCCAAATGGGTGGATCCCGTGAGCACGCTCTCCGTGCGGGTGACGTAGGAACGTCGTGCGAGGAGATTTCCTGCGACACTGTAAAATTACTGCACGGCGACCGTTTCTACCGGGGACCGTGACAGTAAAGTGTCCTTTGCAAAAAATCCCTCGCGGGTCCAACCGCACTATAAAGCCTACCCGGCGACCGTGTTGCACGGGGACCGTATTTGGTAGGCGGCGTGACGGAAGGTGAGGCGACCTTGAACCCGAACTCCTCCGTAGGGTGTACGGTCGACTCGTACACCGACGGGTTTTTGGAGAGGGTTTTTTGGCGACCTTTGCACGAAGAGCACTACACGAGGCGGTACCGATTCAACGGTATGACCTTTGGGAGGCTCCAAAGCCGTATAGCTTTAAAGGGATTCTGGGTGGGTGCACCCTGAGTCCCTTACGTCGCGGTCGCGGCAACGACTGCAACGTACAATCCTTCCTAGCGAAGGCGGTCGCGTCACGCGCAGCGTGTATTATGACCTCCCTTTTGTCGCAGGTAGATTGTTCTGGGAAACTCTAACCGCAGCAACGGAGAGAATTCTTTGTTAAACAAGTCCAAATATTATGTGAGTCCGTACTTGAGGAGCGAGATCTTCTGGGATCCGCTCCTGTTGGCAGTCGGCTCGTGAATAATTACGAATATCGTCGCGGATCGACAGACGAAGACTCGGTCGCGCCTTGTCGTCGCGACGCGGCGCTGCCGAATTCAGCTATCGATCTCTTTTCAATATATTATACGGTTCTCTCTCTCGACGCTGACGTCACGATACCGTTTAAACCGGTGCGAAGCGAATCTTCGCGTGAGGTCGGCGTACAAAAACACGTAAACGGCCGCGGTTTTAAATCGTCCGAACGTTCAACGAACCTGACGAACGCTTAACCTTCCGCAGTGTTACGTACACAAACGGATACGGGAATCGCAGCCGAGAATTTAATGTTTTCAGACTAACGCGATTTTAAATAGTTTTTTAACATATTTAAACATACCGCCCCCCTTGCACGAATTGTGCAATACCCGGAGGACGCGGTAGTCCCGTACGGTCACTTTTTTACGCGGAGAGAGAGAACTCGCGCACTTTTAATTGTAAAAAATCAAAAGTACTTACTGTTGACCAGCTGCAGCCTGTTGAAGGAATCTCATGGACGTGGTCAGCATCTGGTCCGCCATGGCGAAAGCCATGGCGATCTGACCGAACGCCGGCTGCCAGGTCCTTCTTTTTTTCTTTGCCGGGGCCGCTGGGGTCTGCGGCTGCAGGCCGCTGGTGGACGGTCCAGGGGTGGCCGGGGCGGGTTTCGCCGGTTTCCTCCGTTTCCGCTTTTTCGGCTGCGGGACTCCCTCCGCGGAGGCGGCCGTGGCCGTGGTCGGCGCGGGTGGTGGGATGGGGTCCGCGGGCTTGTCTGCCTTCCAGTTACAGGACCGGAGTTGTCCCTCCGGGCCCCATCGTATCACATACTGCCCTCCGGAAAACCGGCAGTGGTATTTTCGGGAGGTCAACGGGATCCGTGCCGGGATCTTGAACGTCTCTCTACCGAAACACAGTGTGATTTCGGGCTCCGCCGCTGGTTCGGGTACCTGGGTGGAGCCCCCCGATCTAGAAGCTTCGCCCAGCTGAAGAATGCGTCCGAACCTTTCGTCGATCTCGGGGTCGCCCGAGATCGAAAGCTCTTCCTCCCGGCTATCGGCGACCGAACTGACTTCAAAGCTTGCGTCGCTCATTGCTGTCGTTTAGGAACTGAGCGGTTTTCGATTCCGCGAATTCCGTTACGATTCGGGGGCGCTCGGATTATTCGTTACGCCCTACCAATAATCCAACTCAGATCGGTGGATTCGTAACCCCCACTAATCCGTTTGAACTTTCAGTGACAACGGTCAGGTGAGAATCAACACCGTTTATTACTAGAAACGGTCGTTTCTCACCTTTCGATCACTTTCGGCCGTTGGATGTTATGGTTTTCATGTGACCTCGTCGGCGTCGCTAACCGTTGCCGACTCGGTTTCTTCCACAGGCAGCTTACACAACCGCGTAATAGGTCGCGTAAAAATGGATTTTTCCGTGCGTATTTTAACAACACGTGCATTTCCATCCCTGCCGGTGAATACCTCCTCTACTCGTCCCATTTCCCATTGATTCGGGGGGAGGAGAGGATTTTGCACTAAAACTAAGTCGTTTAGTTTTAATGTTTTTTGGGCTGTACGCCACTTATAACGATTCTGGAGGTGCGTGAGATAATCACGTGTCCAATGCCTCCAGATTTGTTCGTGGAATTTTTGAATCGCCCTCCATCGTGTCAAACGGGAGAGTTTTTCAGTTTCCACTGATTGTGTCGGAAGCGCGTTCAGCGGACTTCCGTCTAAGAAATGCCCCGGTGTGAGCGGCGCGTAATCGTCCGGGCTATCACTCAAAGCGGCAATCGGTCGCGAGTTTAAACTCGCTTCGATTTTACAAAGCAATGTTTGTAACTCTTCGCTTGTGGGAGTGAATTCACCCAGAGTCCGCTTCAGGTGAAATTTCACTGATTTCACACCGGCCTCTTGCATGCCACCGAAGTGCGGTGCACTCGGTGGGTTAAATTTCCATCTAATTCCTTTTTGACTGCATTTATTACGCATTTCTTGCGTGTTGTACACTGCTTCGAAATTTTCACGTAATTCTCGATCTGCCCCGACAAAGTTCGTTCCATTGTCACTGAAAATGCAGGACGGAACTCCCCTTCGTGCAATGAATCGATCTAATGCTGCCAAAAAGGCACTCGTTGTATAATCGTGGACGAGTTCGATGTGGATGGCCCGTGTCGCGTAACAGACAAAAACTGCTATGTACGCTTTGTGGGCGGTTTTTCCTCGACCGGCGGAGTCGCGGACACGAAAAGGTCCCGCATAATCCACTCCACAGCTCGAAAATGCTCTCGCCTCGCGGCAACGCTCAGGTATTAAATCCTGCATGATTTGCGTGGAGGTTTTTGCCCTCCATCTAACGCATCGCATGCATCCATGGATTACCGTTCGCGCTGCATTTCGACAGCCGAGAATCCAAAATCTTTGTCTTACTGTGTACATGGTCAACTGCAATCCCCCGTGCAACGTGTCAATGTGGCACTGCCGAATTATCATCGTGGAAACGTGATGTTTCGGCAAAATTATGGGGTGCTTGGTTTCCCATGACAGTGTTGTATTTTCCAGTCTGCCTCCGACTCTCAAGACATCTTTGTCATCGAGAAAAGGGTTCAGACTTTTTAATGTTGATTTTGCTGGGATTTTTCGGTGGTTTTTCAAACACCGGTACTCCTTTGCAAAATGCGTGCGCTGGATGTAGCGGACAATTCTCTCGCTTGCGAGCTGCATCTCAGACGCGTCAACGATCTTCGCATCATACGACCTTCGCTCACCTTGCATCGGTCCCCTCAGTCGGAGACAGTATGCGGTTACGCGAAGTAGCTTATTCCAGGTCGAGAATCGAAATACAAATTCCCATTCTTTCTCCGGAATTGCTACGTGGGCGTGCACTTTGCGCTTCCCTTCTTCGGTCTCGATGGACGAAGGCGTTTTCGGCCAACAATCTTTCGATTCCGTTAGCCAACTTGGTCCTGAAATCCACAGCTTAGATTGAAGGAGTTCCGCAGCTTCCACTCCGCGCGAATTCAGATCCGCGGGATTGAAGCGGGTGGGAACGTGCCTCCATTCAGCCTTCGGAAGTAACGTTTGGACCTTTGACACACGGTTGGCGATTAAAACCTTCCATGTGGAGGCGTGCTTTCTCAACCATGCCAATGCGATCGTGGAATCTGTCCAGCAGATTATTCTGTCGACCTTCAATGAAAGTGACTTCTCCACGTGCACAATAAGCTCGGCGAGCAGCACGGCGCCGTTCAATTCCAGTACAGGAATTGACTGCGTTTTAATTGGAGCCACTCGCGTTTTTGCCATTATCAATGTCGAGGAGGTGACATTGCTCATTGTGGTCACTCATAAGTAAGTGACCGCTGAGTAGGCTGCGAGCGAAGCGTCACAAAATTCATGAATTTCCACGGAAATTGTGTCGGCTCCATAATTAATCCATCTGGGGATTTTTAGCTTATTTAAGCTGCTCCAATCCACGCAAAACGTATTCCACGTATTGAGCGTATTCGCTGAGATTTGATCATCCCACTGGATTTTTTCCAGCCATTGGGATTGCATCAGAATCTTTGCGCGAATCACGACTGGTGATAACCAGCCGAGCGGATCGAACAACTTAGCAATCTCCGAAAACAAATTCCGTTTTGTCATCGGCAAGGCAGACGGCTGAAACCGTTGCAGATTGAAATAAAAATAATCGCCGGACGGTATCCAGCGTAAACCTAATACCTTTAATTCGCTGTCATCGAACAAGGTAAGGTCGACGGCGTGGGAGTGAGCGCTTTGGGGGATATTTCGCAATAACAATGGCGAATTTCCTGCCCATTTTCGCAGCTTAAACCCACCTCTTTGTAGGAGCTCGCAAACTTGGTTGCGAATTTTCTCCAACAAAGACGTATCGGGTGCTCCCATAAAAACGTCGTCTACATAAATGTCCTGCTCGAGAATCGGGGCGGCAAGGGGGTACCTGTGCCCGTCCTGATTTTTTAACTCAAGGAGGGTTCGCATCGACAGGTATGGTGCACACGCCGTACCGTACGTTACGGTATTTAATTCGAACGCATTGAGCTGTTCGTTTTCGGGTGTGCGCCATAGGATGCATTGAAAACGACGATCCTGCGGGGCGACGAGAATCTGTCGGAACATTTTCTCAATGTCAGCCACCAACACGTATTCATACAGACGCCATCGGGTCAAGACTGACGTGATGTCGTTCTGCAATTTTGGACCTACGTGTAGGATGTCATTTAATGAACGACCGTCGGTAGTTCGGCTTGTCGCGTTAAATACGACTCTTAATTTAGTCGTTGCACTCTCGGTGCGTATGACCGCTCGATGTGGAATATAGAGTCTGGTCTCGTCAATAGGCTCTATGCGAGTCATATGACCCAGCTCCTCATATTCCTCGAGAAACGTCGTATATTCTCTTACGAGGGTCTGGTCTGTGTCCAATTTTTTCCTCAACCTCCCAAGGGCGGAGAGAGCGATGCGATAGGAGTTTCCTAACGCTTCGTCCGGTCTCGGGTGAGAAAAAGGCAATCGGACGACAAACCGTCCTGTCGCATCTCGAGCGACGGTTTTTTGGAAGTGCGTTTCACACTCCTCCTCCGCCTTGGTGTGTACCGAGGTCGAAGGGAGTTCTTCGACTTCCCAAAACTTGCGAATCGCCGTGGCCAGCGATTCGAGGACGTTACAGTGCAACGTCCGCAAAGTTTTGTTTTTACTGCCCTGAGCATTTATTGGGCCGGAAAGAATCCAGCCAAATGCAGTTTCTTGGGCGATTGGACCTGTACTGCTTATTCGACGGAAACCCGGTCGAATAATTTGCGCGTACAGGTCCGCACCGATCAACACTTCAATCGGTTGACCGGAAGCTGGATTTGGATCTGCAAGCGGCAGATCCCGCAGCGCGTCGCATTTGAGTGCACCGGCCAAGGGCGAGGCGTAGCTCGTAATTTTGTGTACGATGTACGCTCTCGTCTCGACTATCGGCGCGGTATCTTGTACCGTTCCCAAATGCATCTGCACGCTGTATTTAATTTGTTGGGTTCGGCCGCCCCCCAAGCCCGTCACTGTGGCTGGGGATTTCCTCCGCGAGAATTTGAGGTCATTTGTCAAATTCGCGGAGATGAAAGACGACTCGGAACCCTGATCGATCAGTGCGCGCGCGATTCGCGACGCACCGTTCTCTCCGTACACACGCACGCTCGCCGTGGCTAACAGCACAGCCTTCGGTACGTCTGCACCGAGCGCGGTACAGTGTGACGTACCGGGCTGCGACGTCGTTGCCTGTGACGTCGTGGTACGAGCTGCTCGTTCGGCAGGTTGCGGCCGGCTCGATGGAGCCGTATACCGCTTTTTCGGGCGTTTGTCCGACGAAACCGTTGTCGCAGGTTTGCGACTTTCGGTTTCGTTCCGAAAGGTCTCAAAATGCAGCAGAGCATGATGTCTGCCATTGCACTTCGGGCACCCCTCCTTGGATGGACAACGCGCGTTTCCATGCTGAGGTGACAAGCAGAGAATGCACCGCTGGCTATCTTTTATAAACTGATAGCGGCGGTTCGGCGTCAAGTTTCTGAATGCACCACATTTGGTCATTCTGTGCTCAAGGCCGCAAAATCCGCAGGTCACAGTTTTCTCAGCTGGACTTTCTAGAACGGAGTTGTGACTCCGTACTTTATGTTTCGGTGGGTGTTCGGTCGCAGGCTTGCTCGGACCTTCATCTAACATAGTTAGAGCCCTTGCATGCCCCTCCAGGAACTCTATCAGCTCGATATGCGAGGGATAGTCCGGGGTGAGACGTTGCGACCGTTCCCACTCAGCTTTCAGAGGCCCTTCTAAATGGCTTCGAATAGTATGGGCTAGCAGCCAATTTCGCTGCTGTAAAATCGTGCCCTGTTTTTCGAATGCCGCAAGGGCCTGTTTGAAAACGACGACGACCTGATTTAGGCTATCGAGATCATCTCTTTTGATCGTTTTCAATTTGGTCAGTTGATTAAGCAATTTGGCGGTCACGATACGTGGTAACCCGAATTGTTCTTTCAGGGTTTTCCACGCCACTTCGAAATTCTCATCGGTAACTTCGAGGTGCGCGATCGCTGCCAACGCTTTATCCTCCAGACAGGCGTTCAGATATTGCAATCGATGCACATCTGCAAGCCTCGGATTATTTATTATGCCGGAGGTGAACAGATCCGCGAAATGTCTCCATTCACGTGGGTCACCTCCGAACTTGGGGAGCCGTTGTTTTGGAAGTTCGATAGCGACGTCATGGGGGCTGACCGACGTGGGTGCCGCTTTTGATTCAGCGGCCAGTCTAGTCAGCTCCGTGGTAACGTACGCCTGGAAATCCATATATTCCGTCTCCTTATTCTCTACGCCACCTTTTGCGAGGAAGTCGCACGTGATGCGTTTCGCAGGGGCATATTTTCTCCGAATCGACAAGTACTGCTCAATAGCTTCCTTGTATTGTTCGGATACGGTGGCGAGCTTTGTCCTGAGGAGCTCCTCAGTGAATTGAGCTCGGCCCCGTTTCTTTAAATAAGAGATCGACCTTGACATCATGTCGAACCGGGTGATCAGGTCGTCGAGATCGCCTTCGAACTCGCTTCGACCTTCATCCTTGGCGACAGACATGGTGATCTCTGATTCGAGGATTTTACAATCTACTCGAAATTAAGTTGTCCCGTAAGCAGCGACTTACGTGAACGTACTTGCAACTCTTTCCTGTTCCTTCAACCTCGATCCGGCTCGAAGGACCGTTTGTTAGAAACTAAGGGTTCTAACCGGGGTCCGGACGAGGGAAATACTAGGGAGAGTGATTGATAAGTTTTTTATTTTGTAATTTTCGCTTGTCGCTTCGCGACAAGCCTTTTATTTAAATTTAACAAAAAAATGAAAAAAATAAAAAAAAATATAAATTACAAAAAGAATTATTTTATAATCCAGCCAGGGGTGTGGCTTCACCGGCGTTGCCCCGGTTGGGATGGACCTTGGTTGCTGGAACAAAGGTTTGTTCAGATTAAATACGTGCGTACACGTATCGTAAACACGCTCGTCAGCTGTTCGCCTTGCTCTCCTAGTGACCAGCGGTGCGCAGGGAGGGGGGAATCAGCTGTCGTTTAACGTGAATCAGTGGACTGTAAATTTGTACTTGTACGCTGATAATTATTTATTGAAATTATCAGCGATACTTTTGCCCTGAACAGAAGAGAATTCACTCGTATCTGTCGGGGGCGACTTAGCCACGGACGGGTCACCAAATGGAGGTCGTAAAGCTCCAAATGGGTGGATCCCGTGAGCACGCTCTCCGTGCGGGTGACGTAGGAACGTCGTGCGAGGAGATTTCCTGCGACACTGTAAAATTACTGCACGGCGACCGTTTCTACCGGGGACCGTGACAGTAAAGTGTCCTTTGCAAAAAATCCCTCGCGGGTCCAACCGCACTATAAAGCCTACCCGGCGACCGTGTTGCACGGGGACCGTATTTGGTAGGCGGCGTGACGGAAGGTGAGGCGACCTTGAACCCGAACTCCTCCGTAGGGTGTACGGTCGACTCCTACACCGACGGGTTTTTGGAGAGGGTTTTTTGGCGACCTTTGCACGAAGAGCACTACACGAGGCGGTACCGATTCAACGGTATGACCTTTGGGAGGCTCCAAAGCCGTATAGCTTTAAAGGGATTCTGGGTGGGAGCACCCTGAGTCCCTTACGTCGCGGTCGCGGCAACGACTGCAACGTACAATCCTTCCTAGCGAAGGCGGTCGCGTCACGCGCAGCGTGTATTACGACCTCCCTTTTGTCTGGGAAACTCTAACCGCAGCAACGGAGAGAATTCTTTGTTAAACAAGTCCAAATATTATGTGAGTCCGTACTTGAGGAGCGAGATCTTCTGGGATCCGCTCCCGTTGGCAGTCGGCTCGTGAATAATTACGAATATCGTCGCGGATCGACAGACGAAGACTCGGTCGCGCCTTGTCGTCGCGACGCGGCGCTGCCGAATTCAGCTATCGATCTCTTTTCAATATATTATACGGTTCTCTCTCTCGACGCTGACGTCACGATACCGTTTAAACCGGTGCGAAGCGAATCTTCGCGTGAGGTCGGCGTACAAAAACACGTAAACGGCCGCGGTTTTAAATCGTCCGAACGTTCAACGAACCTGACGAACGCTTAACCTTCCGCAGTGTCACGTACACAAACGGATACGGGAATCGCAGCCGAGAATTTATGTTTTCAGACTAACGCGATTTTAAATAGTTTTTTAACATATTTAAACAAAGATGATTGCAAATACCAGACGTAACCCAGACATAACTGGCGTTATCCTCTAAAATATTAATCGCAACCAGGTTTAATTGACTGTTTCGGTGCCGTACCACATTACTACGTGGTCCAACCCAGAAAAAGGCAAGGATCTGACCATTCAAGTATGCGAAAAATGCGAAAGTACGAGCCAGATGAGGGCAAATCCCAGTCCTAAACGAGACATAACCGTCGCTATCCTCTAAAATATTAATCGCAACCAGGTTTAATTGACTGTTCCGGTGTGGTACCGCATTACTACGTGATCCAAACCAGAAAAAGCCCTGGATCTGGCCCACAAGTATGCGAAAAATGCGACAGTATGAGCCAGATGATTGCAAATACCAGATCTAACCCAGACATAACCAGCGTTATCCTCTAAAATATTAATCGGAACCAGCTTTTATTGAATGTTTCGTTGTGGTACCACATTAATACGTGATCCAAACCAGAAATATCCCAGGATCTGGCAACAAGTATGCGAAAAATGCGAAAGTACGAGCCAGATGAGGGCAATTCCCAGACCTAACCGAGACATATCCGGCGTTATCCTCTAAAATATGAACCGCAACCAGGTTTAATTGACTGTTTCGGTGTGGAACCACATATCTACGGGATCCAAACCAGAAGAAACCCAGGATCTGGCCAACAAGTATGCGAAAAATGCGAAGGTACGAGCCAGATGAGGGGCAAATCCCAGACCTAACCGAGACATAACCGGCGTTATCCTCTAAAATACTAATCGCAACCAGGTTTAATTGACTGTTGCTGTGTGGTAACGCATTACTACGTGATCCAAACCAGAAAAAGCCCAGGATCTGGCAAGCAAGTATGCGAAAAATGCGAAAGTATGAGCCGGATGATTACAAATACCAGACCTAACCCAGATATAACCAGCGTTATCCTCTAAAATATCAATCGGAACCAGGTTTAATTGACAGTTTCAGTGTGGTACCACATTACTACGTGGGCCAAGCCAGAAAAAGGCCAGGATCTGACCATTCAAGTATGCGAAAGGTGCGAAAGTATGTGCTAGATGATGGCAAATACCAGACCTAACCCAGACATAACCGGCGTTATCCTCCAAAATATTACTCGGAACCTGGTTTAATTGACTGTTTCAGTGTGCTACCACATTGGTACGTGATCTAAACCAGAAAAAGCCCAGGATCTGGCCAACAAGTATGTCAAAAGTGCGAAAGTATGAGGAAGATAAATGCAAATACCAGACGTAACCCAGTCATAACCGGCGTTATCATCTAAAATATTAATCGCAACCGGGTTTAATTGACTGTTGCGGTGTGGTAACGCATTACTACGTGATCCAAACCAGAAAAAGCACAGGATCTGTCCAGCAAGTATGCGAAAAATGCGAAAGTACGAGCCATATGGGGGCAAATACCAGATTTAACCGAGACGTAACCGGCGTTATCCACTAAAATATCAATCGCAACCAGGTTTAACTGGGTGTTGCGGTGTGGAACCACATTACGACGGGATCCAAACCACAAGAAACCCAAGATCTGGCCAACAAGTATGTGAAAAATGCGAAAGTATGTACTAAATGATGGCAAATACCAGACCTAACCCAGGCATAACCGGCGTTCTCCACTAAAATATTAATCACACCAGCTTTTATTGACCGTTTCAGTGTGGTACCACATTACTACGTGATCCAAACCAGAAAAAGCCCAGTATCTGGCCAACAAGTATGTCGAAAGTGCGAAAGTATGAGGAAGATAATTGCAAATACCAGACGTAACCCAGTCATAACCGGCATTATCCTCTAAAATGTTAATCGCAACCAGGTTTAATTGACTGTTTCGGTGTGGTACCGCATTACTACGGGGTCCAAGCCAGAAAAAACCCATGATCTGGCCAACAAGTATGCGAAAAATGCGACAGTATGAGCCAGATGATTGCAAATACCAGATCTAACCCAGATATGACCAGCGTTATCCTCTAAAATATTAATCGGAACCAGCTTTTATTGAATGTTTCGTTGTGGTACCACATTAATACGTGATCCAAACCAGAAATATCCCAGCATCTGGCAACAACTAAGCGAAAAATGCGAAAGTACGAGCCAGATGAGGGCAAATCCCAGACCAAACCGATACATAACCGGCGTTATCCTCTAAAATATTAATCGCAACCAGGTTTAATTGACTGTTCCGGTGTGGTACCGCATTACTACGTGATCCAAACCAGAAAAAGCCCTGGCTCTGGCCAACAAGTATGCGAAAAAGGAGACAGTATGAGCCAGATGATTGCAAATACCAGATCTAACCCAGACATAACCGGCGTTATCCTCTAAAATATTAATCGCAACAAGTTTTAATTGACTGTTTCGGTGTGGTATCGTATTAGTACGTGATCCGAGTTAGAATAAACCCCGGATTCTGGGCAACAAGTATGCGAAAAATGCGAAAGTATGAGCCAGATGATTGGAAATACCAGAACTAACCCAGACATAACCAGCGTTATCCTCTAAAATATTAATCGGACCAGCTTTTATTGAATGTTTCAGTGTGGTACCACATTACTACGTGATCCAAACCAGAAAAAGCCCAGGATCTGGCCAACAAGTATGCGAAAAATGCGAAAGTACGAGCCAGATGAGCTCAAATCCCAGACCTAACCGAGCCATAACCGGCGTTATCCTCTAAAATATGAACCGCAACCAGGTTTAATTGACTGTTTCGGTGTGGAGCCACATATCTACGGGATCCAAACCAGAAGAAACCCAGGATCTGGCCAACAAGTATGCGAAAAATGCGAAGGTACGAGCCAGATGAGGGGCAAATCCCAGACCTAACCGAGACATAACCGGCGTTATCCTCTAAAATATTAATCGCAACCAGGTTTAATTGACTGTTCGGGTGTGGTACCGCATTACTACGTGATCCAAACCAGAAAAAGCCCTGGGTCTGGCCAACAACTATGCGAAAAATGCGAAAGTACGAGCTGTTGAGGGCAAATCGCAGACCGAACCGAGACATAACCGGCGTTATCCTCTAAAATATTAATCGGACCAGCTTTTATTGAATGTTTCAGTGTGGTACCACATTACTACGTGATCCAAACCAGAAAAAGCCCTGGATCTGGCCAACAAGTATGCGAAAAATGCGAAAGTACGAGCCTGATGAGGGCAAATACCTGACCTAGCCGAGACATAACCGACATTATCCACTAAAATATTAATCGCAACCAGGCTTAATTGACTGTTTCGTTATGGTACCGCATTACTACGTGATCCAAACCAGAAAGATCCTAGGATCTGGCAACAAGTATGCGAAAAATGCGAAAGTACGAGCCAGATGAGGGCAAATACCAGACCTAACCGAGACATAACCGGCATTATCCTCTAAAGTGTTAATCGCAACCAGGTTTAATTGGCTGTTTCGGTGTGGTACCGCATTACTACGGGGTCCAAGCCAGAAAAAGCCCAGGATCTGGCCTACAAGTATGCGAAAAATGCGACAGTATGAGCCAGATGATTGCAAATACCAGATCTAACCCAGACCTAACCAGCGTTATCCTCTAAAATATTAATCGGAACCAGCTTTTATTGAATGTTTCGTTGTGGTACCACATTAATACGTGACCCAAACCAGAAAAAGCCCAGGATCTGGCCAACAAGTATGTCAAAAGTGCGAAAGTATGAGGAAGATAAATGCAAATACCACACGTAACCCAGTCATAACCGGCGTTATCATCTAAAATATTAATCGCAACCAGGTTTAATTGACTGTTGCGGTGTGGTAACGCATTACTACGTGATCCAAACCAGAAAAAGCCCAGGATCTGTCCAGCAAGTATGCGAAAAATGCGAAAGTACGAGCCATATGGGGGCAAATACCAGACTTAACCGAGACGTAACCGGCGTTATCCACTAAAATATCAATCGCAACCACGTTTAACTGGGTGTTGCGGTGTGGAACCACATTACGACGGGATCCAAACCACAAGAAACCCAAGATCTGGCCAACAAGTATGTGAAAAATGCGAAAGTATGTACTAAATGATGGCAAATACCAGACCTAACCCAGGCATAACCGGCGTTCTCCACTAAAATATTAATCACACCAGCTTTTATTGACCGTTTCAGTGTGGTACCACATTACTACGTGATCCAAACCAGAAAAAGCCCAGTATCTGGCCAACAAGTATGTCGAAAGTGCGAAAGTATGAGGAAGATAATTGCAAATACCAGACGTAACCCAGTCATAACCGGCATTATCCTCTAAAATGTTAATCGCAACCAGGTTTAATTGACTGTTTCGGTGTGGTACCGCATTACTACGGGGTCCAAGCCAGAAAAAACCCATGATCTGGCCAACAAGTATGCGAAAAATGCGACAGTATGAGCCAGATGATTGCAAATACCAGATCTAACCCAGATATGACCAGCGTTATCCTCTAAAATATTAATCGGAACCAGCTTTTATTGAATGTTTCGTTGTGGTACCACATTAATACGTGATCCAAACAAGAAATATCCCAGCATCTGGCAACAACTAAGCGAAAAATGCCAAAGTACGAGCCAGATGAGGGCAATTCCCAGACCTAACCGAGACATAACCGGCGTTATCCTCTAAAATATTAATCGCAACCAGGTTTAATTGACTGTTCCGGTGTGGTACCGCATTACTACGTGATCCAAACCAGAAAATGCCCTGGGTCTGGCCAACAAGTATGCGAAAAATGGGAAAGCACGAGCTCATGAGGGCAAATCCCTGACCAAACCGATACATAACCGGCGTTATCCTCTAAAATATTAATCGCAACCAGGTTTAATTGACTGTTCCGGTGTGGTAGCGCATTACTACGTGATCCAAACCAGAAAAAGCCCTGGCTCTGGCCAACAAGTATGCGAAAAATGAGACAGTATGAGCCAGATGATTGCAAATACCAGATCTAACCCAGACATAACCAGCGTTATCCTCTAAAATATTAATCGGAACCAGCTTTTATTGAATGTTTCAGTGTGGTACCACATTACTACGTGATCCAAACCAGAAAAAGCCCAGGATCTGGCCAACAAGTATGCGAAAAATGCGAAAGTACGAGCCAGATGTGCTCAAATCCCAGACCTAACCGAGACATAACCGGCGTTATCGTCTAAAATATTAATCGGAACCAGGTTTAATTGACTGTTTCGCCGTGTTTCCGCATTACTACGTGATCCATACCAGAAAAAACCCAGGATCTGGCGAACAAGTATGCGAAAAACGCGATAGTATGAGCCAGATGATTGCAAATACCAGAACTAACCCAGACATATCCAGCGTTTTCCTCTAAAATACAAATCGGAACCAGCTTTTATTGACTGTTTCAGTGTTGTACCACATTACTACGTGATCCAAACCAGAAGAAACCCAGCATCTGGCCAACAAGTAAGCGAAAAATGCGAAGGTACGAGCCAGGTGTGGGCAAATCCCAGACATAAACGATGGCCAACCGGAGTTTTCCTTTAAAATATTGATCGAGGACACATTTAACTGACTGTTCAGTGTGGTCCCACATTACTGCGTGATCCAAACCAGAAAAAGCCCAGGATAAGGCAAACAAGTGTCCGAAGAATGCGAAAGTACGAGCCAGATGAGGGCAAATCCCAGACCTAGACGCGAACCAACCGGTGTTATACTTTAAAATATTAATCGCAACCAGGTTTAATTGACTGTTTCGGTGTGGTACCGCATTACTACGTGATCCAAACCAGAAAAATCCCTGGATCTGGCCAACAAGTATGCGAAAAATGCGAAAGTACGAGCCAGATGAGGGCAAAAACCAGACCTAACCGTGGCATAACCGGCGTTATCCTCTAAAATATTAATCGCAACCAGGTTTAATTGACTGTTGCGGTGTGGTAACGCATTACTACGTGATCCAAACCAGAAAAAGCCCAGGATTTGGCCAGCAAGTATGCGAAAAATGCGAAAGTACGAGCCAGATGAGGGCAAATCCCAGTCCTAACCGAGACATACCCGTCGCTATCCTCTAAAATATTAATCGCAACCAGGTTTAATAGACTGTTCCGTTGTGGTACCGCATTACTACGTGATCCAAACCAGAAAAAGCTCAGGATCTGGCCAACAAGTATGCGAAAAATGCGAAAGTACGAGCCATATGGGGGCAAATACCAGACCTAACTTAGACGTAACCGGCATTATCCTCTAAAATGTTAATCGCAACCAGGTTTAATTGACTGTTTCGGTGTGGTACCGCATTACTACGGGGTCCATGCCAGAAAAAACCCATGATCTGGCCAACAAGTATGCGAAAAATGCGAAAGTATGAGCCAGATGATTGGAAATACCAGAACTAACCCAGTCATAACCAGCGTTATCCTCTAAAATATTAACCGGACCAGCTTTTATTGAATGTTTCAGTGTGGTACCACATTACTACGTGATCCAAACCAGAAAAAGCCCAGGATCTGGCCAACAAGTATGCGAAAAATGCGAAAGTACGAGCCATATGGGGGCAAATACCAGACCTAACTTAGACGTAACCGGCGTTATCCTCTAAAATATTAATCGCAACCAGGTTTAACTGACTGTTGCGGTGTGGAACTACATTACGACGGGATCCAAACCACAAGAAACCCAAGATCTGGCAAACAAGTATGTGAAAAATGCGAAAGTATGTACTAAATGATGGCAAATACCAGACCTAACCCAGGCATAACCGGCGTTCTCCACTAAAATATTAATCACACCAGCTTTTATTGACCGTTTCAGTGTGGTACGACATTACTACGTGATCCAAACCAGAAAAAGCCCAGGATCTGGCCAACAAGTATGTCAAAAGTGCGAAAGTATGAGGAAGATAATTGCGAATACCAGACGTAACCCAGCCATAACCGGCATTATCCTCTAAAATGTTAATCGCAACCAGGTTTAATTGACTGTTTCAGTGTGGTACCACATTACTACGTGATCCAAACCAGAAAAAGCCCAGGATCTGGCCAACAAGTATGCGAAAAATGCGAAAGTACGAGCCAGATGAGCTCAAATCCCAGACCTAACCGAGCCATAACCGGCATTATCGTCTAAAATATTAATCGCAACCAGGTTTAAATAACTGCTCCGGTGTGGTAACGCATTACTACGTGATCCAAAATAGAAAAAGGCCAGGATCTGGCCAACAAGTATGCGAAAAATGCGAAAGTACGAGCCAGATGAGGGCAAATACCAGACCTAGCCGAGACATAACCGACATTATCCACTAAAATATTAATCGCAACCAGGTTTAATTGACTGTCTCGTTATGGTACCGCATTACTACGGGGTCCAAGCCAGAAATATCCCAAGATCTGGCAACAAGTACGCGAAAAATGCGAAAGTACGAGCCAGATGAGGGCAAATACCAGATCTAACCCAGACCTAACCAGCGCTATCCTCTAAAATATTAATCGGAACCAGCTTTTATTGAATGTTTCGTTGTGGTACCACATTAATACGTGATCCAAACCAGAAATATCCTAGGATCTGGCAACAAGTATGCGAAAAATGCGAAAGTACGAGCCAGATGAGGGCAATTCCCAGGCCTAACCGAGACATAACCGGCGTTGTCCTCTAAAATATTAATCGCAACCAGGTTTAATTGACTGTTCCGGTGTGGTACCGCATTACTACGTGATCCAAACCAGAAAAAGCCCTGGGTCTGGCCAACAACTATGCGAAAAATGCGAAAGTACGAGCTGTTGAGGGCAAATCGCAGACCGAACCGAGACATAACCGGCGTTATCCTCTAAAATATTAATCGCAACCAGGTTTAATTGACTGTTCCGGTGTGGTACCGCATTACTACGTGATCCAAACCAGAAAAAGCCCTGGATCAGGCCAACAAGTATGCGAAAAATGCAAAAGTACGAGCCAGATGAAGGCAAATCCCAGACCTAACCCAGACATAACCGGCGTTATCCTCTAAAATATTAATCGCAACAAGTTTTAATTGACTGTTTCGGTGTGGTACCGCATTAGTACGTGATCCGAGTTAGAATAAACCCCGGATTCTGGGCAACAAGTATGCGAAAAATGCGAAAGTATGAGCCAGATGATTGGAAATACCAGAACTAACCCAGACATAACCAGCGTTATCCTCTAAAATATTAATCGGACCAGCTTTTATTGAATGTTTCATTGTGGTACCACATTACTACGTGATCCAAACCAGAAAAAGCCCTGGATCTGGCCAACAAGTATGCGAAAAATGCGACAGTACGAGCCAGATGAGCTCAAATCCCAGACCTAACCGAGACATAACCGGCGTTATCGTCTAAAATATTAATCGCAAACAGGTTTAAATGACTGCTCCGATGTGGTAACGCATTACTACGTGATACAAAACAGAAAAAGGCCAGGATCTGGCCAACAAGTATGCGAAAAATGCGAAAGTGCGAGCTGTTGAGGGCAAAGCGCAGACCTAACCGAGACATAACCGGCGTTATCCTCTAAAATACTAATCGCAACCAAGTTTAATTGACTGTTGCGGTGTGGTAACGCATTACTACGTGATCCAAACCAGAAAAAGCCCAGGATCTGGCAAGCAAGTATGCGAAAAATGCGAAAGTATGTGCCGGATGATTGCAAATACCAGATCTAACCCAGATATAACCAGCGTTATCCTCTTAAATATCAATCGGAACCAGGTTTAATTGTCAGTTTCAGTGTGGTACCACATTACTACGTGGGCCAAGCCAGAAAATGCCCAGGATCTGGCCAACAAGTATGTCAAAAGTGCGAAAGTATGAGGAAGATAAATGCAAATACCACACGTAACCCAGTCATAACCGGCGTTATCATCTAAAATATTAATCGCAACCAGGTTTAATTGACTGTTGCGGTGTGGTAACGCATTACTACGTGATGCAAACCAGAAAAAGCCCAGGATCTGTCCAGCAAGTATGCGAAAAATGCGAAAGTACGAGCCATATGGGGGCAAATACCAGACTTAACCGAGACGTAACCGGCGTTATCCACTAAAATATCAATCGCAACCACGTTTAACTGGGTGTTGCGGTGTGGAACCACATTACGACGGGATCCAAACCACAAGAAACCCAAGATCTGGCCAACAAGTATGTGAAAAATGCGAAAGTATGTACTAAATGATGGCAAATACCAGACCTAATCCAGGCATAACCGGCGTTCTCCACTAAAATATTAATCACACCAGCTTTTATTGAATGTTTCAGTGTGGTACCACATTACTACGTGATCCAAACCAGAAAAAGCCCTGGATCTGTCCAACAAGTACGCGAAAAATGCGACAGTATGAGCCAGATCTTGGCAATTACCAAACCTAACCCAGACATAACCGGCGTTACCCCCTAAAATATTAATCGCAACCAGGTTTCATTGCCTGTTTCGGCGTGGTACCACATTACTACGGGATCCAAACCAGAATACACCCAGGATCTTGCCATTCAAGTATGCGAAAATTGCGGAAGTATGAGCTAGATGATGGCAAATACCAGACCTAACCGAGACATAACCGGCGTTATCCTCTAAAATATTAATCGCCACCAGGTTTAATTGACTGTTATGGTGTGGTACCGCATTACTACGTGATCCAAACCAGAAAAATCCCTGGATCTGGGCAACAAGTATGCGAAAAATGCGAAAGTACGAGCCAGATGAGGGCAATTACCAGACCTAACCGAGACATAACCGGCGCTATCCTCTAAAATATTAATCGCAACCAGGTTTAATTGACGGTTTCGGTGTGGAACCACATTACGACGAGTTTCAAACCCCAAAAAACCCGAGATCTGGCCAACAGGTAAGCGAAAAATGCGAAGGTACGAGCCAGTTCCTCAGGGGCTGTGTCCGGCAATCGTCGGCCGCAGTACGGGGCGTAGCGAACCCGAGGTACCTGATGCTTATCACACCGTAAGCCTCCTGTTGGTCGTCGCAAAGACCCATTCACAATTCCTTTTTTGGTTTTGTGAATGGTACGTGACGGCAGGAGGAACGGGGGCCTTGGCTTAACCGCCCGGGACCGCGAGTATGGCGACTCTATAAAATCGCCCTCCAATCCTAAGTTATGGTGCGCGGCGATGGGATGCATGGTTGGGGGAGGAGGCCCAATCCCAAGCGACCACCTCCGGGGCACCTGCCGAACCCCCGGAGTATATAGGCTTACCCGGGTAAGGCGGCTCTGCCCGGGCGGACCTTTTCTTCCGACCTGCTCGTGGGAATACTATGGAGTTCAAAATTAAAACGGGGATGGGACGGGGTAAGTCAGAGGAGGAGGACGAAGGCGGTGTTGGGACTGGAGTGACGGCGCTCGCGCCGCCTCCAGCGCCTGGCCCGGCTTCGTGGAGGGTGCAGGAGGACGACGAGACTGTGTCAGTCTCGTCCTTCTCCTCCACCAGAAGCCTCATAGACTCCAAGAGAAAGAGGACGGGGCAGGCCGTCAATGGAGTGGGCAGGGCGATGAGCCCGGTTGTCCGGATAAGTTGTCTCAGGGACGAGGTGACTGAGGAGATATCGGAGAGGATCTCCTCGTCCCTGAGAAGAGTGGAGAAAGTGGCCGCTGCCTGCTCTTTTAAGGGGCAGAAGAGCGGCGGGCAGAGGCTCTGAGGGAGGCTGCCCAAATGATGAGGGACGCGGCGCGGGAGCTAAGCGGGCGAAACGTCCGTCTGCAGCTCCTGTTGGAGGAGGAGCGACGGGGGAGGATGAGGGCAGAGGTGCGCTGGAACAGAGGTGCGGGCCCGCACGGGCCCTTCCACACGCACTCCGCCCGCGCAGAGGTCCCCATCCTCCTCAGAGAGCGATCTCCTGAGGAGGATAGGGGACATGATTGATAAGAGGCTGGCCGCCTTCCGGGAGGAGCTCCTCCCCGGAAGAGCGGTCGGTGGGAGGGTGGTGCAACCCCGACCAGTGCCAGCAAGGTCGGGGAAGGCGAAGGTGGGGGGAGCGAAGGCTCCGCCCACCATGGCGACTCCGGGGCCACGGGTCGTGACCCCCAAGGGGGGAAGCGTACGCGTGGTCCCGGTTCCCGCGTCCTCCGCGGCACCGCCCCAAGGGGGGGTGTCGTGGAGCGAGGTTTTGGGGGGCGGAGGGCGAGAAGGGCGGCGAGGAAGGCCTCGCAGGCGCAGCCTCCGCCCCCGCCGCCCACGGCCAAAGGAAAGCCCGCGAAGGCGCGACTTGCCCGCCCCCCTAAAACGGCAGCGGTAGCGCTGACCGTTGCGCAGGGGTGCGACATGACCCTCGCGGAGGCGATGCGGCTCGCCAGGGACAATGTGTCCCTGGAAGAGCTTGGCATCGCTTCCGTCAGGGCGAAGCGGGCCGTGACTGGGGGTCTGCTGCTGGAGATCCCCGGTCCAGACGGCGGCGTGAAGGCCGACCGACTCGCCCAGAGGCTCCGGGAGCAGCTGGGCGAGCGGGGTGTCCGGGTCGCCCGGCCCACGAAGCGCACGGAGATGCGCGTGTGTGGGCTGGACGACTCGGCCACCGCGGAGGACGTGGCGCGTGCCCTAGCAAGGGCGGGGGATTGCCGTGAGGGGGATTTGCGGGTCGGGGAGATCCGCAGATCTCCTTCCGGCCTGGGGTCCGTGTGGGCCCGCTGCCCCCTCTCCGCCGCCCGTAAGGTGGCGGAATCCGGGAGGGTGTTGGTGGGGTGGGTTTCGGCGCGAGTGGAAATTCTCGCGCCGCGCCCGCTCCAGTGTCACCGCTGCCTCGAATTGGGGCACGTGAGGCAGTGGTGCACCTCGCCGGTGGACCGCAGCGGTCAGTGTTACCGCTGCGGTGCCAAAGAGCACCGTGCGAGCCAGTGCTCGGCGGCCCTCCACTGCCCGCTGTGTGCGGACATGGGGAGGCCAGCCGATCACAGGGTGGGGAGCAAGAAGTGCTCCCCCCCCTCCCGGAAGGAGAGGAAGAGGCGGGCTGCACCGGCTCCGGTGCCGAGGGCGGTGGCATCGTCCTCCATGGAGGTGGACGGTGCTACGGGGACGGACGGCCGGGAGGAGGCTGGCGCGGCCATTAATTAATGCCGCCCCGCCTCCTCCTCCAGGCCAACCTCAACCACTGCCGCGTGGCACAGGATATGATGTCCCAAGTCCTCGCGGAGTGGGGGGTTGGCCTGGCTGTCGCCGCCGAGCCGTACCGCGTCCCTGATCACCCTTATTGGGTGGGCGACGCGGACGGCTTGGTGGCGACAGTATGGGGAGGTGGCGACTCCATGCTGGAGCGCGGTCGGGGATTCGTCGCCGTGGACTGGGGGGGAGTCGCCGTGGTGGGGTGCTACATATCGCCTCGCAGCGGTCACGTCGCGTTCGAGCAGTACCTGGCCGAGGTCGCGGCATACGTGCAGCGCTGCGCGGCCCGGCCGGTGCTCGTCCTGGGGGACTTCAACGCCAAGTCGGTGGCGTGGGGGTCCCCCAGGACTTCCGTTCGCGGCGGGATCCTGGGTGACTGGGCGGCGGGGCTCGACCTTCGGTTACTGAACCGGGGGTCGGAGCACACATGTGTGCGGCGATATGGGGGGTCTATCGTGGATGTTGGATTCGCGACCCCCAACGCCGTGCGCATGGTGTCGGGGTGGCACGTGGTCGCGGGGGCAGAGACACTCTCGGACCACCGGTATATCCGGGTGGAGGTCTCTGCCGCCGCGGGGGATGCATCCCGACACCACCGTCCGGGTGGTAACCCACCGCGCCGCTGGGCGCTTCGGCGCCTGGACAAGGACGCCCTGATGGCAGCTGCCCTCGCTGTAACTTGGCCGCAGGGGGCGGCCGAGTTGCCGAGTATAGAGGAGGAGGTCGCCTGGCTCGGGGGGATGGTCGCGAACATATGTGACGCGGCGATGCCCCGGGTCGGGCGGGCTTCTCCTCGCCGGGCGGTGTACTGGTGGCCGGCCGCGATCGCGGAAATGCGAGACGCGAGTGTCTGCGCCCGACGCCAGTACACCCGCGCGCGCCGTCGTCTACGGAGAGACGATAGCGTGGCGCGAGCGAGGGCAGATGACCTGTATGAGGCATACCGCATGTCGCGGATGTCTCTGCAGGTCGCCATCAAACGGGCCAAGACCCGGGCATGGAAGGAGCTCCTCGAGACCCTTGATGACGACCCTTGGGGGCGCCCTTATAAGGTGGTGTTGAACAAGCTCCGCCCGTGGGCGCCCCCCGTCACCGAGGGTCTTGACCCCCTGCTGCTGGAGGGCGTGGTCAATACTCTCTTCCCTATTGGGGAGATGGGACCACGTCCTCCGGCAGAGGCGATGGCCCCGTTAGAGTGGGTGGCCGAGCCGGGGGTCACGCAGGGGGAGCTGGCCGCGGCCATCAGACGGCTCGGGGCGCGTAACACGGCCCCGGGTCCGGATGGTGTGCCTGGCCGGGTTTGGGTCTTAACCCACGGCGTCCTTGGGGCCGACCTCAGGCGGTTGTTCAACCGATGCCTGAGGGACGGGCGATTCCCCGCCAGTTGGAAGGTGGCGAGGATGGTCCTCCTCCGGAAGGAGGGTCGGCCCGCGGAGTCTCCATCCGCATACCGGCCCATCTGTCTCCTCGACGAGGTGGGCAAGCTCTTCGAGCGAGTGATTGCTGCCCGCCTCGTCGAGCACCTGTCGCGGGGTGCTCCGGGCCTGGCCGACTGCCAGTACGGTTTCCGGGGGGGCCGGTCGACTGTCGACGCGATCAGTCGGGTCAGGGTCCTCTCGGAGTCGGCCGTCTCCCGGGGAGGGTTGGCGTTAGCGGTATCGCTGGATATTGCCAACGCGTTTAACACCCTTCCCTGGGGGGAGATACGGAGGGGGCTCGAATATCATCGGGTACCCCCGTGTCTCAGGGCAGTCGTCGGGGATTATCTCCGCGGCAGGTGGATCGAGTATCCGGGCCGGGATGGTGATATGCGGAGGGAGGTCTACTGCGGGGTTCCGCAGGGGTCGATCCTCGGGCCACTCCTGCGGAACATCGCGTACGACGCGGTGTTGCGGGCCGACCTCCCCGACGGCGTCAGTGCCGTGTGTTACGCGGATGACACACTGGTGCTGGCCGTCGGGGCTCAGTGGGGGAGGGCCAAGCGCCTCGCCGAGGAGGGGGCGCAACGCGTCGTCGACCGGATCAGGGGGATGGGGATGACGGTCGCGGTCCATAAGACCGAGGTGATAGCGTTCCATTCACCTCGGCAGGATCCGCCACCCCCTCTGATCCGGGTGGGTGGGGCTGATATCGAGGTGAAGCCCCGGATGAGGTATCTGGGGCTGATCCTCGATAGCCACTGGCGCTTCGAGGAGCATTTCCGCTGCCTGGTTCCCCGGTTGGGGAGGATGGTCTCGGCTTTAGGCCGGATCCTCCCCAACCTGGGGGGCCCGGCAGGACGAGTTCGCCGCCTCTATGTGGCAATGGTTCAGTCGGTGGCCCTATACGGGGCCCCCGTCTGGGCGGACGACCTGGCGGCCTCCCGGCGCAGCATGACGATGCTGCGTCGGGTGCAGAGGCGGATGGCGCTGAGGGTCGTCCGCGGCTACCGGACCGTGTCGCATGAGGCGGCGACGGTTCTTGCGGGGATGCCGCCCATGGATCTCCTCGCGCGGTCGCACGCGATGATGTATCGTCATCGTGTCGACCGTCGCGCGGGAGTGAGGGCGGTCCCGGGGGAGGAGGAACCTGCTTGGGGCGATATGAAGCGCCAGGTCAGGCAATTCGTGGTGCTCGCGTGGCAGGAGCGGTTGGCCCTGCCAACTGCGGGGCACCGGACAGTCGGGGCAGTTCGGCCACTCCTGTGTGAGTGGCTGGACAGAGGCCATGGAAGCCTTACTTACCGGATGGCACAGGTATTTTCCGGGCATGGTAGCTTCGGAAGATACCTGTGCCGGATAGGGAAGGAGCCGACGGCGCGTTGCTACCATTGTGACGCCGAGCAGGACACGGCTGATCATACCTTCCAGGTATGCCCAGCGTGGGAGGGGGAGCGCCGTGTCCTGGTCGGCGTCATAGGGCGGGATGTCTCGCTGCCGGGTGTGGTGCGCGCCATGCTCGGCAGCGAGAGGAAGTGGAGGGCCGTGGCCTCCTTCTGCGAGACCGTAATGCTGCAGAAGGAGGCCGCGGGAAGGGAGCGCGAGCTTCAGCGGCGCGCTGAGGCTCGCGCTCGTATGGTGGCGCGAGGGCGTCGCGGGCGGCGGCCTTTGCGCGGCGGATGACCCTGGCTGGGAGGGGGGCCCTGAGGGGAGCCTCCTCCCGCCAAGCGGCGATGGGTCGGACCGGGTGGGTCCGGCCCACGGGGAGGCACCCTCGGTGGCCTGGAGCGGCCATGAGCTTCCGGCCGCCGAGGGGTAGAAACGGGGTCGCAGGCGGGTGCGAGTTGGGGCTCGCAGCCCGCCACTAAATGCGGCCCCGGGACGGATGGCGGCGGGATGGAGTGGCCCCGTCCTGCCGCTATGAGACAGAGTGCCTACAGGGGGGACCGTTTGTCCCCCCCGGGGATGGGCGCAAGCCGCGGGCACGGGGAGGATACCGGAAGAATGCTTCGAGCGATTCCCGGTATCCTCCTAAATCGTGCGGAAGGGTCACCGTGGGGTTTTTAGTGGGTAGGTCCCGCGCCCGTCATTCTACGGGCGCGGGGAATCCCACACAACCCTCCCGCCTCTCCCCAAAGAGGTGGGAGGGAGTCTTTCGAAGATTTTCCCCACGACAAAAAAAAATGTGGGCCAATCCCAGACCTAAACGATACCCAACCGGAGTTTTCCTTTAAAATATTGATCGAGGCCACATTTAACTGACTGTTTCAGTGTGGTACCACATTACTACGAGATCCAAACCAGAAAAAGTACAGGATCTGGCAAATAAGTGTCCGAAGAAAGCGAAAGTATGAGCCAGATAATTGCAAATACCAGGCCTAACACAAACCTAACCGGTGTGATCCTCTAAAATTAGCTCTAAAATTACCTCTTGAATTAGCTGTTTCAGTCTGATACCACTTTACTACGTGATCCACACCAGAAAAAAACACAGGATCTGGCCAACAAGTATGCGAAAAATGCGGAAGTATGAACCAGATGATTGCAAATTCCAGACCTCAACGTGACCCTACCGGCGTTATACTTTAAAATATTGATCGTGGGCAGGTTTAGTTGACTGTTTCAGTGTGGCACCGCATTACTACGTGATCCAAAACTGAAAAAGTCAGGAATCTGGCCAACAAGTATGCGAAAAATGCGAAAGTATGAGCCAGATGATTGCAAATACCAGACCTAACACAAACCTAAACAGTGTTATCCTCTTAAATATTGATCGAAACCAAGTTGAATTAGCTGTTTCATTCTGATACCACTTTACTACGTGATCCACACAAGAAAAAGCCCAGAATCTGGCCGACAAGCATGCGAAAAATGCGAAAGTATTAGCCAGATGAGGGCAAATCCCAGACCTAAAGGAGACCCAACCGGAGTTATCCTATAAAATATTGATCGCGGCCACGTTTAACTGACTGTTCCAGTGTGGTACCACATTACTACGAGATCCAAACCAGAAAAAGTCCAGGATCTGGCCAACAAGTATGCGAAAAATGCGAAAGTATGAGCCAGAGGATTGCAAATACCAGGCCTAACACAAACCAAACCGGTGTGATCCTCTAAAATATTGATCGAATCCAGGTTTAGTTGACTGTTTCGGTGTCGTACCACATTACTACGTGATCCACACCAGAAAGGAACACAGGATCTGGCCAACCAGTATGTGAAGAATGCGAAAGTATGAGCCAGATGATTGCAAATACCAGAACTAACCCAAACATAACCAGCGTTATCCACCAAAATATTAATCGGAACAAATTTTAATTGACTGTTTCGGTGCGGAACCACATTACGACGGGATACAACCCCCAAAAACCCCAAGATCTGGCCAACATGTATGCGAAAAATGCGAAAGTACGACCCAGATGAGGGCAAATCCCAGGCCTGGCCGAGACATAACCGGCGTTATCTTCTGAAAAATTAATCGCAACCAGGTGTAATTGACTGTTTCGGTGTGGTACCGCAATACTACGTGATCCAAACCAGAAAATGCCCAGGATCTGCAAAACAAGTATGCGAAAAAAGCGAAAGTATGTGACAGATGATTGCAAATACCACATCTAACCCAAACATAACCAGCGCTATCCTCCAAAATATTAATCGCAACCAGGTTTAATTGACTGCTTCGGTGTGGAACCACATTACTACGGGTTCCAATCCAGAAAAAACGCTGGATCTGGCCAACAACTATGCGAAAAACGCGAAAGTATAAGCCAGATGATTGCAAATACCAGAACTATCCCAGACATAACCAGCGTTATCCCCTAAAATACTATTCGGAACCAGCTTTTATTGACTGTTTCTGTGTGGTACCACATTAGTACGTGATCCAAACCAGAAAAAGCCCAGGATCTGGCTAACAAGTATGTGAAAAATGCGAAAGTATGAGCCAGATGATTGCAAATACCAGACCTAACACAAACCTAACTGGTGTGAAACTCTAAAATATTGATCGAATCCAGGTTTAGTTGACTGTTTCACTCTGGTACCACATTTCTACGTGATCCAAACCAGAGAAAGCCCAGGATCTGGCCAACAAGTATGCGAAAAATGCGAAAGTACGAGCCAGATGATTGCAAATACCAGACCTAACACAAACCTAAACGGTGTTATCCTCTTAAATATTGATCGAAACCAAGTTGAATTAGCTGTTTCAGTCTGATACCACATTACTACGTGATCCAAACCAGAAAAAGCCCAGGATAAGGCAAACTAGTGTGCGAAGGATGCGAAAGTATGAGCCAGATGATTGCAAGTACCAGACTTAACACAAACCTAAACGGTGATATCCTCTAAAATATTAATCGCAACCAGGTTTAGTTGACTGTTTCAGAGTGGTCCCACATTACTACTTGGTCCAAGCCAGAAAAAGGCCAGGATCTGGCCAACAAGTATGCGAAAAATGCGAAAGTACGAGCCAGATGAGGGCAAATCCCAGACCTAACCGAGACATAACCGGCGTTATCCACGAAAATATTAATCGCAACCAGGTGTAATTGACTGTTTCGGTGTGGTACCGCATTACTACGTGATCCAAACCAGAAAAAGCCCAGGATCTGGACTACAAGTATACGAAAAAAGCGAAAGTATGTGCCAGATGATTGCAAATACCACATCTAACACAAACATAACCCGCATTATCCTCCAAAATATTAATCGCAACCTGGTTTAATTGACTGCTTCGGTGTGGAACCACATTACTACGGGTTCCAATCCAGAAAAAGCCCAGGATCTGGCCAACAAGTATGCGAAAAATGCGAAAGTATGAGCCAGATGATTGCAAATACCAGACCTAACACAAACCTAAACGGTGTTATCCTCTTAAATATTGATCGAAACCAAGTTGAATTGGCTGTTTCAGTCTGATACAACTTTACTGCGTGATCCACACCAGAAAGAAACACAGGATCTGGCCAACCAGTATGCGAAGAATGCGAAAGTATGAGCCAGATGATTGCAAATACCAGAACTAACCCAGACATAACCAGCGTTATCCTGTAAAATACTAATCGGAACCAGCTTTCATTGACTGTTTCAGTGTGGTACCACATTACTACGTGCTCCAAACCAGAAAAAGTCCTGGACATGGCCAACAAGTATGGGAAATATGCGAAAGTACGAGCCAGATGAGGGCAAATCCCAGACCTAACCGAGACATAACCGGCGTTATCCACTAAAATATTAATCGCAACCAGGTGTAATTGACTGTTTCGGTGTGGTACCACATTACTACGTGATCCAAACCAGAAAAAGCCCAGGATCTGGCCAACAAGTATGCGAAAAAAGCGAAAGTATGTGGCAGATGATTGCAAATACCAGAACTAACCCAAACATAACCAGCGTTATCCACCAAAATATTAATCGGAACAAATTTTAATTGACTGTTTCGGTGCGGAGCCACATTACGACGGGATACAACCCCCAAAAACCCCAAGATCTGGCCAACATGTATGCGAAAAGTGCGAATGTACGACCCAGATGAGGGCAAATCCCAGGCCTGGCCGAGACATAACCGACGTTATCCTCTGAAAAATTAATCGCAACCAGGTGTAATTGACTGTTTCTGTGTGGTACCACATTACTACGTGATCCAAAGCAGAAAAAGCCCAGGATCTGGCTAACAAGTATGTGAAGAATGCGAAAGTATGAGCCAGATGATTGCAAATACCAGACCTAACACAAACCTAACTGGTGTGAAACTCTAAAATATTGATCGAATCCAGGTTTAGTTGACTGTTTCACTCTGGTACCACATTTCTACGTGATCCAATCCAGTGAAAGCCCAGGATCTGGCCAACAAGTATGCGAAAAATGCGTAAGTACGAGCCAGATGATTGCAAATAACAGACCTAACACAAACCTAAACGGTGTTACCCTCTTAAATATTGATCGAAACCAAGTTGAATTAGCTGTTTCAGTCTGATACCACATTACTACGTGATCCAAACCAGAAAAAGCCCAGGATATGGCAAACTAGTGTGCGAAGGATGCGAAAGTATGAGCCAGATGATTGCAAGTACCAGACTTAACACAAACCTAAACGGTGATATCCTCTAAAATATTGATCGAATCCAGGCTTAATTGACTGTCTCAGTCTGATACCACTTTACTACGTGATCCACACCAGAAAGAAACACAGGATCTGGCCAACCAGTATGCGAAAAATGCGAAAGTATGAGTCAGATGATTGCAAATACCAGAACTAACCCAGACATAACCAGCGTTATCCTCTAAAATACTAATCGGAACCAGCTTTCATTGACTGTTTCAGTGTGGTACCACATTACTACGTGCTCCAAACCAGAAAAAGTCCTGGATATGGCCAACAAGTATGGGAAAAATGCGAAAGTATGAGGAAGATGATTGCAAATACCAGACGTAACCCAGTCATAACTGGCGTTATCCTCTAAAATATTAATCGCAACCAGGTTTAATTGACTGTTTCGGTGTCGTACCACATTACTACGTGGTCCAACCCAGAAAAAGGCAAGGATCTGACCATTCAAGTATGCGAAAAGTGCGAAAGTACGAGCCAGGTGAGGGCAAATCCCAGACCTGGCCGAGACATAACCGGCATTATCCTCTAAAATAGTAATCGCAACCAGGTCTAATTGACTGTTTCGGCGTGGTACCGCATTACTACGTAATCCAAACCAGAAAAAGCCCTGGATCTGGCCATCTAGTATGTGAAAAATGCGAATGTACGAGACAGATGACGGCAAATCCCAGACCTAACCGAGACATAACCGCCGTTATCCTCTAAAATATTAATCGCAACCAGGTTTAATTGACTGTTTCAGAGTGGTCCCACATTACTACTTGGTCCAAGCCAGAAAAAGGCCAGGATCTGGCCAACAAGTATGCGAAAAATGCGAAAGTATGTGCCAGATGATTGCAAATACCAGAACTAACCCAAACATAACCAGCGTTATCCACCAAAATATTAATCGGAACAAATTTTAATTGACTGTTTCGGTGCGGAACCACATTACGACGGGATACAACCCACAAAAACCCCAAGATCTGGCCAACAAGTATGCGAAAAATGCGAAAGTACGACCCAGATGAGGGCAAATCCCAGGCGTGGCCGAGGCATAACCGGCGTTATCTTCTGAAAAATTAATCGCATCCAGGTGTAATTGACTGTTTCGGTGTGGTACCGCATTACTATGTGATCCAAACCAGAAAAAGCCCTGGATCTGACCATCATGTATGCGAAAAATGCGAAAGTACGAGCCAGATGACGGCAAATCCCAGACCTAATCGAGACATAACCGGCGTTATCCTCTAAAATATTAATCACAACCAGGTTTAATTGACTGTTTCAGAGTGGTCCCACATTACTACTTGGTCCAAGCCAGAAAAAGGCCAGGATCTGGCCAACAAGTACGCGAAAAATGCGAAAGTACGAGACAGATGACGGCAAATCCCAGACCTAACCGAGACATAACCGCCGTTATCCTCTAAAATATTAATCGCAACCAGGTTTAATTGACTGTTTCAGAGTGGTCCCACATTACTACTTGGTCCAAGCCAGAAAAAGGCCAGGATCTGGCCAACAAGTACGCGAAAAATGCGAAAGTACGAGCCAGATGAGGGTAAATCCCAGACCTAACCGAGACATAGCCGGCGTTATCCTCTAAAATATTAATCGCAACCAGGTTTAATTGACTGTTTCAGAGTGGTCCCACATTACTACTTGGTCCAAGCCAGAAAAAGGCCAGGATCTGGCCAACAAGTACGCGAAAAATGCGAAAGTACGAGCCAGATGAGGGTAAATCCCAGACCTAACCGAGACATAACCGGCGTTATCCTCTAAAATATTAATCGCAACCAGGTTTAATTGACTGTTTCAGTGTGGTCCCACATTACTACTTGGTCCAAGCCAGAAAAAGGCCAGGATCTGGCCAACAAGTATGCGAAAAAAGCGAAAGTATGTGCCAGATGGTTGCAAATACCACATCTAACCCAAACATAACCAGCGTTATCCTCTAAAATATTAATCGCAACCAGGTTTAATTGACTGTTCCAGAGTGGTCCCACATTACTACTTGGTCCAAGCCAGAATGAGGTCAGGATCTGGCCAACAAGTATGCGAAAAATGCGAAAGTACGAGCCAGATGAGGGCAAATCCCAGACCTAACCGAGACATAACCGGCGTTATCCACTAAAATATTAATCGCAACCAGGTGTAATTGACTGTTTCGGTGTGGTACCACATTACTACGTGATCCAAACCAGAAAAAGCCCAGGATCTGACCATCAAGTATGCGAAAAATGCGAATGTACGAGACAGATGACGGCAAATCCCAGACCTAATCGAGACATAACCGGCGTTATTCACTAAAATATTAATCGCCACCAGGTTTAATTGACTGTTTCGGTGTGGTACCACATTACTACTTGGTCCAAGCCAGAAAAAGGCCACGATCTGGCCAACAAGTATGCGAAAAATGCGAAAGTACGAGCCAGATGAGGGCAAATCCCAGACCTAACCGAGACATAACGGCGTTATCCACTAAAATATTAATCGCAACCAGGTGTAATTGACTGTTTCTGTGTGGTACCACATTACTACGTGATCCAAACCAGAAAAAGCCCAGGATCTGGCCAACAAGTATGCGAAAAACGAGAAAGAATGAGACGGATGGTTGCAAATACCAGACCTATCCGAGACATAACCGGCGTTATCCTCAAAAATATTAATCGCAAACAGGTTTAGTTGACTGTTTCGGTGTGGTACCACATTACTACGTGGTCCAAACCAGAAATATCCCAGGATCTGGCCAACCAGTATGCGAAAAATGCGAAAGTACGAGCCAGATGAGGGCAAATCCCAGACCTAACCGAGACATAACCGGTGAGATCCTCTAAAATATTAATCGCAACCAGGTTTAATTGACTGTTTCGGTGTGGTACAGCATTACTACGTGATCCAAACCAGAAATATCCCAGGATCTGGCCAACAAGTATGCGAAAAACGAGAAAGTATGAGCCAGATGGTTGCAAATACCAGACCTAAACGAGACACAACCGGCGTTATCCTCAAAAATATTAATCGCAAACAGGTTTAATTGACTGTTTCGGTGTGGTACCACATTACTACGTGATCCAAACCAGAAATATCCCAGGATCTGGCCAACTAGTATGCGAAAAATGCGAAAGTACGAGCCAGATGAGGGCAAATCCCAGACCTGGCCGAGACATAACCGGCGTTATCCTCTAAAATATTAATCGCAACCAGGTTTAATTGACTGTATCGGTGTGGTACAGCATTACTACGTGATCCAAACCAGAAATATCCCAGGATCTGGCCAACATGTATGCGAAAAATGCGAAAGTACGAGCCAGATAAGGGCAAATACCAGGCCTAACCGAGACATAACCGGCGTTATCCTCTGAAATAATAATCGCAACCAGGTTTAATTGACTGTTTCAGTGTGGTCCCACATTACTACTTGGTCCAAGCCAGAAAAAGGCCAGGATCTGGCCAACAAGTATGCGAAAAAAGCGAAAGTATGTGCCAGATGATTGCAAATACCACATCTAACCCAAACATTACCAGCGTTGTCCTCCAAAATATTAATCGCAACCAGGTTTAATTGACTGCTTCGGTGTGGAACCACATTACTGCGGGTTCCAATCCAGGAAAAACGCTGGATCGGGCCAACAACTATGCGAAAAACGCGAAAGTATAAGCCAGATGATTGCAAATACCAGACCTAACCGAGACATAACCGGCGTTATCCTCTAAGATATTAATCGCAACTAGGTTTAATTGACTGTTTCGGTGTGGTACAGCATTACTACGTGATCCAAACCAAAAATATCCCAGGATATGGCCAACAAGTATGGGGAAAACGAGAAAGTATGAGCCAGATGGTTGCAAACACTAGACCTAACCGAGACATAACCGGCGTTATCCTCAAAAATATTAATCGCAACCAGGTTTAATTGACTGTTTCAGAGTGGTCCCACATTACAACTTGGTCCAAGCCAGAAAGAGGCCAGGATCTGACCAACAAGTATGCGAAAAATGCGAAAGTACGAGCCAGATGAGGGCAAATCCCAGACCTAACCGAGACATAACCGGCGTTATCCACGAGAATATTAATCGCAACCTGGTGTAATTGACTGTTTCGGTGTGGTACCGCATTACTACGTGATCCAAACCAGAAAAAGCCCAGGATCTGGCCAACAAGTATGCGAAAAAAGCGAAAGTATGTGCCAGATGATTGCAAATACCAGAACTAACCCAAACATAACCAGCGTTATCCACCAAAATATTAATCGGAACAAATTTTAATTGACTGTTTAGGTGCGGAACCACATTACGACGGGATACAACCCACAAAAACCCCAAGATCTGGCCAACAAGTATGCGAAAAATGTGAAAGTACGACCCAGATGAGGGCAAATCCCAGGTCTGGCCGAGGCATAACCGGCGTTATCCTCTGAAAAATTAATCGCAACCAGGTGTAATTGACTGTCTCGGTGTGGTACCGCATTACTACGTGATCCAAACCAGAAAAAGCCCAGGATCTGGCCAACAAGTATGCGAAAAAAGCGAAAGTATGTGCCAGATGATTGCAAATACCACATCTAACCCAAACATTACCAGCGTTGTCCTCCAAAATATTAATCGCAACCAGGTTTAATTGACTGCTTCGGTGTGGAACCACATTACTGCGGGTTCCAATCCAGGAAAAACGCTGGATCGGGCCAACAACTATGCGAAAAACGCGAAAGTATAAGCCAGATGATTGCAAATACCAGACCTGGCCGAGACATAACCGGCGTTATCCACTACAATATTAATCGCAACCAGGTGTAATTGACTGTTTCGGTGTGGTACCACATTACTACGTGATCCAAACCAGGAAATGCCCAGGATCTGGAAAACAAGTATGCGAAAAAAGCGAAAGTATGTGACAGATGATTGCGAATACCACATCTAACCCAAACATAACCAGCGCTATCCTCGAAAATATTAATCGCAACCAGGTTTAATTGACTGCTTCGGTGTGGAACCACATTACTACGGGTTCCAATCAGGAAAAAACGCTGGATCTGGCCAACAACTATGCGAAAAACGCGAAAGTATAAGCCAGATGATTGCAAATACCAGAACTAACCATGTCATAACCAGCGTTATCCTCTAAAATACTAATCGGAACCAGCTGTCATTGACTGTTTCTGTGTGGTACCACATTAGTACGTGATCCAAACCAGAAAAAGCCCAGGATCTGGCCAACAAGTATGCGAAAAATGCGAATGTACGAGACTGATGACGGCAAATCCCAGACCTAACCGAGACATAACCGGCGTTATCCTCTAAAATATTAATCGCAACCAGGTTTAATTGACTGTTTCGGTGTGGTACAGCATTACTACGTGTTCGAAACCAGAAATATCCCAGGATCTGTCCAACAAGTATGCGAAAACCGAGAAAGTATGAGCCAGATGGTTGCAAATACCAGACCTAACCGAGACATAACCTGCGTTATCCTCTAAAATATTAATCGCAACCAGGTTTAATTGATTGTTTCAGAGTGGTCCCACATTACTACTTGGTCCAAGCCAGAAAAAGGCCAGGATCTGGCCAACAAGTATGCGAAAAATGCGAAAGTACGAGCCAGATGAGGGCAAATCCCAGACCTAACCGAGACATAACCGGCGTTATCCTCTAAAATATTAATCGCAACCAGGTGTAATTGACTGTTTCGGTGTGGTACCGCATTACTATGTGATCCAAACCAGAAAAAGCCCTGGATCTGACCATCAAGTATGCGAAAAATGCGAAAGTACGAGCCAGATGACAGCAAATCCCAGACCTAACCGAGACATAACCGGCGTTATACTCCAAAATATTAATCGCAAACAGGTTTAATTGACTGTTTCGGTGTGGTACCACATTACTACGTGATCCAAACCAGAAAAAGCCCAGGATCTGGACTACAAGTATACGAAAAAAGCGAAAGTATGTGCCAGATGATTGCAAATACCACATCTAACCCAAACATAACCAGCATTATTCTCCAAAATATTAATCGCAACCTGGTTTAATTGACTGCTTCGGTGTGGAACCACATTACTACGGGTTCCAATCCAGAAAAAGCCCAGGATCTGGCCAACAAGTATGCGAAAAATGCGAAAGTATGAGCCAGATGATTGCAAATACCAGACCTAACACACACCTAAATGGTGTTATCCTCTTAAATATTGATCGAAACCAAGTTGAATTGGCTGTTTCAGTCTGATACCACTTTACTACGTGATCCACACCAGAAAGAAACACAGGATCTGGCCAACCAGTATGCGAAGAATGCGAAAGTATGAGCCAGATGATTGCAAATACCAGAACTAACCCAGACATAACCAGCGTTATCCTCTAAAATACTAATCGGAACCAGCTTTCATTGACTGTTTCAGTGTGGTACCACATTACTACGTGCTCCAAACCAGAAAAAGTCCTGGACATGGCCAACAAGTATGGGAAAAATGCGAAAGTATGAGGAAGATGATTGCAAATACCAGCCGTAACCAAGTCATAACTGGCGTTATCCTCTAAAATATTAATCGCAACCAGGTTTAATTGACTGTTTCGGTGTCGTACCACATTACTACGTGGTCCTACCCAGAAAAAGGCAAGGATCCGACCATTCAAGTATGCGAAAAATGCGAAAGTTCGAGCCAGATGAGGGCAAATCCCAGACCTAACCGAGACATAACCGGCGTTATCCACTACAATATTAATCGCAACCAGGTGTAATTGACTGTTTCGGTGTGGTACCACATTACTACGTGATCCAAACCAGAAAAAGCCCAGGATCTGGCCAACAAGTATGCGAAAAAAGCGAAAGTATGTGGCAGATGATTGCAAATACCAGAACTAACCCAAACATAACCAGCGTTATCCACCAAAATATTAATCGGAACAAATTTTAATTGACTGTTTCGGTGCGGAACCACATTACGACGGGATACAACCCCCAAAAACCCCAAGATCTGGCCAACATGTATGCGAAAAATGCGAAAGTACGACCCAGATGAGGGCAAATCCCAGACCTGGCCGAGACATAACCGGCGTTATCCTCTGAAAAATTAATCGCAACCAGGTGTAATTGACTGTTTCGGTGTGGTACCACATTACTACGTGATCCAAACCAGGAAATGGCCAGGATCTGGAAAACAAGTATGCGAAAAAAGCGAAAGTATGTGACAGATGATTGCGAATACCACATCTAACCCAAACATAACCAGCGCTATCCTCCAAAATATTAATCGCAACCAGGTTTAATTGACTGCTTCGGTGTGGAACCACATTACTACGGGTTCCAATCCAGAAAAAACGCTGGATCTGGCCAACAACTATGCGAAAAACGCGAAAGTATAAGCCAGATGATTGCAAATACCAGAACTAACCATGACATAACCAGCGTTATCCTCTAAAATACTAATCGGAACCAGCTGTCATTGACTGTTTCTGTGTGGTACCACATTAGTACGTGATCCAAACCAGAAAAAGCCCAGGATCTGGCCAACAAGTATGCGAAAAATGCGAATGTACGAGACTGATGACGGCAAATCCCAGACCTAACCGAGACATAACCGGCGTTATCCTCTAAAATATTAATCGCAACCAGGTTTAATTGACTGTTTCGGTGTGGTACAGCATTACTACGTGTTCGAAACCAGAAATATCCCAGGATCTGTCCAACAAGTATGCGAAAACCGAGAAAGTATGAGCCAGATGGTTGCAAATACCAGACCTAACCGAGACATAACCTGCGTTATCCTCTAAAATATTAATCGCAACCAGGTTTAATTGATTGTTTCAGAGTGGTCCCACATTACTACTTGGTCCAAGCCAGAAAAAGGCCAGGATCTGGCCAACAAGTATGCGAAAAATGCGAAAGTACGAGCCAGATGAGGGCAAATCCCAGACCTAACCGAGACATAACCGGCGTTATCCTCTAAAATATTAATCGCAACCAGGTGTAATTGACTGTTTCGGTGTGGTACCGCATTACTATGTGATCCAAACCAGAAAAAGCCCTGGATCTGACCATCAAGTATGCGAAAAATGCGAAAGTACGAGCCAGATGACAGCAAATCCCAGACCTAACCGAGACATAACCGGCGTTATACTCCAAAATATTAATCGCAAACAGGTTTAATTGACTGTTTCGGTGTGGTACCACATTACTACGTGATCCACACCAGAAAGAAACGCAGGATCTGGCCAACCAGTATGCGAAGAATGCGAAAGTATGAGCCAGATGATTGCAAATACCAGAACTAACCCAGACATAACCAGCGTTATCCTCTAAAATACTAATCGGAACCAGCTTTCATTGACTGTTTCAGTGTGGTACCACATTACTACGTGCTCCAAACCAGAAAAAGCCCAGGATCTGGCCAACAAGTATGCGAAAAATGCGAAAGTATGTGCCAGATGATTGCAAATACCAGAACTAACCCAAACATAACCAGCGTTATCCACCAATATATCAATCGGAACAAATTTTAATTGACTGTTTCGGTGCGGAACCAAACTACGACGGGATACCACCCACAAGAACCCCAAGATCTGGCCAACAAGTATGCGAAAAATGCGAAAGTACGAGCCAGATAAGGGCAAATACCAGGCCTAACCGAGACATAACCGGCGTTATCTTCTAAAATATTAATCACAACCAGGTTTAATTAACTGTATCGGTGTGGTACAGCATTACTACGTGATCCAAACCAGAAATATCCCAGGATCTGGCCAACAAGTATGCGAAAAACGAGAAAGAATGAGCCGGATGGTTGCAAATACCACATCTAACCAAAACATTACCAGCGTTATCCTCAAAAATATTTATCGCAAACAGGTTTAGTTGACTGTTTCGGTGTGGTACCACATTACTACGTGGTCCAAACCAGAAATATCGCAGGATCTGGCCAACCAGTATGCGAAAAATGCGAAAGTACGAGCCAGATGAGGGCAAATCCCAGACCTAACCGAGACATAACCGGTGAGATCCTCTAAAATATTAATCGCAACCAGGTTTAATTGACTGTTTCGGTGTGGTACAGCATTACTACGTGATCCAAACCAGAAATATCCCAGGATCTGGCCAACAAGTATGCGAAAAACGAGAAAGTATGAGCCAGATGGTTGCAAATACCAGACCTAAACGAGACATAACCGGCGTTATCCTCAAAAATATTAATCGCAAACAGGTTTAATTGACTGTTTCGGTGTGGTACCACATTGCTACGTGAGCCAAACCAGAAATATCCCAGGATCTGGCCAACTAGTATGCGAAAAATGCGAAAGTACGAGCCAGATGAGGGCAAATCCCAGACCTGGCCGAGACATAACCGGCGTTATCCTCTAAAATATTAATCGCTACCAGGTTTAATTGACTGTATCGGTGTGGTACAGCATTACTACGTGATCCAAACCAGAAATATCCCAGGATCTGGCCAACAAGTATGCGAAAAATGCGAAAGTACGAGCCAGATAAGGGCAAATACCAGGCCTAACCGAGACATAACCGGCGTTATCCTCTGAAATATTAATCGCAACCAGGTTTAATTGACTGTTTCAGTGTGGTCCCACATTACTACTTGGTCCAAGCCAGAAAAAGGCCAGGATCTGGCCAACAAGTATGCGAAAAAAGCGAAAGTATGTGCCAGATGATTGCAAATACCACATCTAACCCAAACATTACCAGCGTTATCCTCCAAAATATTAATCGCAACCAGGTTTAATTGACTGCTTCGGTGTGGAACCACATTACTACGGGTTCCAATCCAGAAAAAACGCTGGATCGGGCCAACAATTATGCGAAAAACGCGAAAGTATAAGCCAGATGATTGCAAATACCAGAACTAACCCAGACATAACCAGCGTTATCCTCTAAAATACTAATGGGAGCCAGCTTTTATTGACTGTTTCTGTGTGGTACCACATTACGACGGGATAAAACCCACAAAAAACCCAAGATCTGGCCAACAAGTATGCGAAAAATGCGAAAGTACGAGCCAGATGAGGGCAAATCCCAGACCTAACCGAGACATAACCGGCGTTATCCTCAAAAATATTAATCGCAAACAGGTTTAATTGACTGTTTCGGTGTGGTACAGCATTACTACGTGATCCAAACCAAAAATATCCCAGGATATGGCCAACAAGTATGCGAAAAACGAGAAAGTATGAGCCAGATGGTTGCAAATACTAGACCTAACCGAGACATAACCGGCGTTATCCTCAAAAATATTAATCGCAAACAGGTTTAATTGACTGTTTCGGTGTGGTACCACATTACTACGTGATCCAAACCAGAAAAAGCCCTGGATCTGGCCATGAAGTATGCGAAAAATGCGAATGTACGAGACAGATGACGGCAAATCCAAGACCTAACCGAGACATAACCGGCGTTATCCTCCAAAATATTAATCGCAACCAGGTTTAATTAACTGTTTCAGAGTGGTCCCACATTACTACTTGGTCCAAGCCAGAAAGAGGCCAGGATCTGGCCAACAAGTATGCGAAAAATGCGAAAGTACGAGCCAGATGAGGGCAAATCCCATACCTAACCGAGACATAACCGGCGTTATCCACGAAAATATGAATCGCAACCAGGTGTAATTGACTGTTTCGGTGTGGTACCGCATTACTACGTGATCCAAACCAGAAAAAGCCCAGGATCTGGCCAACAAGTATGCGAAAAAAGCGAAAGTATGTGCCAGATGATTGCAAATACCAGAACTAACCCAAACATAACCAGCGTTATCCACCAAAATATTAATCGGAACAAATTTTAATTGACTGTTTCGGTGCGGAACCACATTACGACGGGATACAACCCACAAAAACCCCAAGATCTGGCCAACAAGTATGCGAAAAATGTGAAAGTACGACCCAGATGTGGGCAAATCCCAGGCCTGGCCGAGGCATAACCGGCGTTATCCTCTGAAAAATTAATCGCAACCAGGTGTAATTGACTGTTTCGGTGTGGTACCGCATTACTACGTGATCCAAACCAGAAAAAGCCCTGGATCTGGCCATCAAGTATGCGAAAAATGCGAAAGTACGAGCCAGATGACGGCAAATCCCAGACCTAACCGAGACATAACCGGCGTTATACTCCAAAATATTAATCGCAAACAGGTTTAATTGACTGTTTCGGTGTGGTACCACATTACTACGTGATCCAAACCAGAAAAAGCCCAGGATCTGGACAACAAGTATACGAAAAAAGCGAAAGTATGTGCCAGATGATTGCAAATACCACATCTAACCCAAACATAACCAGCGTTATCCTCCAAAATATTAATCGCAACCTGGTTTAATTGACTGCTTCGGTGTGGAACCACATTACTACGGGTTCCAATCCAGAAAAAGCCCAGGATCTGGCCAACAAGTATGCGAAAAATGCGAAAGTATGAGCCAGATGATTGCAAATACCAGACCTAACACAAACCTAAACGGTGTTATCCTCTTAAATATTGATCGAAACCAAGTTGAATTGGCTGTTTCAGTCTGATACCTCTTTACTACGTGATCCACACCAGAAAGAAACACAGGATCTGGCAAACCAGTATACGAAGAATGCGAAAGTATGAGCCAGATGATTGCAAATGCCAGAACTAACCCAGACATAAGCAGCGTTATCCTCTAAAATACTAATCGGAACCAGCTTTCATTGACTGTTTCAGTGTGGTACCACACTACTACGTGCTCCAAACCAGAAAAAGTCCTGGATATGGCCAACAAGTATGGGAAAAATGCGAAAGTATGAGGAAGATGATTCCAATACCAGACGTAACCAAGTCATAACTGGCGTTATCCTCTAAAATATTAATCGCAACCAGGTTTAATTGACTGTTTCGGTGTCGTACCACATTACTAGGTGATCCAAACCAGAAAAAGCCCAGGATCTGGCCAACAAGTATGCGAAAAAAGCGAAAGTATATGCCAGATGATTGCAAATACCACATCTAACCCAAACATAACCAGCGTTATCCTGCAAAATATTAATCTCAAACAGGTTTAATTGACTGTTTCGGTGTGGTACCACATTACTACGTGATCCAAACCAGAAAAAACGCTGGATCTGGCCAACAACTATGCGAAAGACGCGAAAGTATAAGCCAGATGATTGCAAATACCAGAACTAACCAAGCCATAACCAGCGTTATCCTCTAAAATACTAATCGGAACCAGCTGTCATTGACTGTTTCTGTGTGGTACCACATTACTACGTGATCCAAACCAGAAAAAGCCCAGGATCTGGCCAACAAGTATGCGAAAATTGCGAATGTACGAGACTGATGACGGCAAATCCCTGGCCTAACCGAGACATAACCGGCGTTATCCTCTAAAATATTAATCGGAACCAGCTTTCATTGACTGTTTCAGTGTGGTACCACACTACTACGTGCTCCAAACCAGAAAAAGTCCTGGATATGGCCAACAAGTATGGGAAAAATGCGAAAGTATGAGGAAGATGATTCCAATACCAGACGTAACCAAGTCATAACTGGCGTTATCCTCTAAAATATTAATCGCAACCAGGTTTAATTGACTGTTTCGGTGTCGTACCACATTACTAGGTGATCCAAACCAGAAAAAGCCCAGGATCTGGCCAACAAGTATGCGAAAAAAGCGAAAGTATATGCCAGATGATTGCAAATACCACATCTAACCCAAACATAACCAGCGTTATCCTGCAAAATATTAATCTCAAACAGGTTTAATTGACTGTTTCGGTGTGGTACCACATTACTACGTGATCCAAACCAGAAAAAACGCTGGATCTGGCCAACAACTATGCGAAAGACGCGAAAGTATAAGCCAGATGATTGCAAATACCAGAACTAACCAAGCCATAACCAGCGTTATCCTCTAAAATACTAATCGGAACCAGCTGTCATTGACTGTTTCTGTGTGGTACCACATTACTACGTGATCCAAACCAGAAAAAGCCCAGGATCTGGCCAACAAGTATGCGAAAATTGCGAATGTACGAGACTGATGACGGCAAATCCCTGGCCTAACCGAGACATAACCGGCGTTATCCTCTAAAATATTAATCGCAAACAGGTTTAATTGACTGTTTCGGTGTGGTACCACATTACTACGTGATCCAAACCAGAAATATCCCAGGATCTGGCCAACTAGTATGCGAAAAATGCGAAAGTACGAGCCAGATGAGGGCAAATCCCAGACCTAACCGAGACATAACCGGCGTTATCCTCTAAAATATTAATCGCAACCAGGTTTAATTGACTGTTTCAGAGTGGTCCCACATTACTACTTGGTCCAAGCCAGAAAAAGGCCAGGATCTGGCCAACAAGTACGCGAAAAATGCGAAAGTACGAGCCAGATGAGGGTAAATCCCAGACCTAACCGAGACATAACCGGCGTTATCCTCTAAAATATTAATCGCAACCAGGTTTAATTGACTGTTCCAGAGTGGTCCCACATTACTACTTGGTCCAAGCCAGAATAAGGTCAGGATCTGGCCAACAAGTATGCGAAAAATGCGGAAGTATGTGCCAGATGATTGCAAATAGCAGAACTAACCCAAACATAACCAGCGTTATCCTCGAAAATATTAATCGCAACCAGGTTTAATTGACTGTTTCAGTGTGGTCCCACATTACTACTTGGTCCAGGCCAGAAAAAGGCCAGGATCTGGCCAACAAGTTTGCGAAAAATGCGAATGTACGAGACAGATGACGGCAAATCCCAGACCTAACCGAGACATAACCGGCGTTATCCACTAAAATATTAATCGCAACCAGGTGTAATTGACTGTTTCGGTGTGGTACCACATTACTACGTGATCCAAACCAGAAAAAGCCCAGGTTCTGACCATCAAGTATGCGAAAAATGCGAATGTACGAGACAGATGACGGCAAATCCCAGACCTAATCGAGACATAACCGGCGTTATCCACTAAAATATTAATCGCCACCAGGTTTAATTGACTGTTTCGGTGTGGTACCACATTACTACTTGGTCCAAGCCAGAAAAAGGCCAGGATCTGGCCAACAAGTATGCGAAAAATGCGAAAGTACGAGCCAGATGAGGGCAAATCCCAGACCTAACCGAGACATAACGGCGTTATCCACTAAAATATTAATCGCAACCAGGTGTAATTGACTGTTTCGGTGTGGTACCACATTACTACGTGATCCAAACCAGAAAAAGCCCAGGATCTGGCCAACAAGTATGCGAAAAAGCGAAAGTATGTGCCAGATGATTGCAAATACCAGAACTAACCCAAACATAACCGGCGTTATCCACCAAAATATTAATCGGAACAAATTTTAATTGACTGTTTCGGTGCGGAACACCACTACGACGGGATACAACCCACAAAAACCCCAAGATCTGGCCAACAAGTATGCGAAAAATGTGAAAGTACGACCCAGATGAGGGCAAATCCCAGGCCTGGCCGAGACATAACCGGCGTTATCCTCTGAAAAATTAATCACAACCAGGTTTAATTGACTGTATCGGTGTGGTACAGCATTACTACGTGATCCAAACCAGAAATATACCAGGATCTGGCCAACAAGTATGCGAAAAACGAGAAAGAATGAGACGGATGGTTGCAAATACCAGACCTATCCGAGACATAACCGGCGTTATCCTCAAAAATATTAATCGCAAACAGGTTTAGTTGACTGTTTCGGTGTGGTACCACATTACTACGTAGTCCAAACCAGAAATATCCCAGGATCTGGCCAACCAGTATGCGAAAAATGCGAAAGTACGAGCCAGATGAGGGCAAATCCCAGACCTAACCGAGACATAACCGGTGAGATCCTCTAAAATATTAATCGCAACCAGCTTTAATTGACTGTTTCGGTGTGGTACAGCATTACTACGTGATCCAAACCAGAAATATCCCAGGATCTGGCCAACAAGTATGCGAAAAACGAGAAAGTATGAGCCAGATGGTTGCAAATACCAGACCTAAACGAGACACAACCGGCGTTATCCTCAAAAATATTAATCGCAAACAGGTTTAATTGACTGTTTCGGTGTGGTACCACATTACTACGTGATCCAAACCAGAAATATCCCAGGATCTGGCCAACTAGTATGCGAAAAATGCGAATGTACGAGCCAGATGAGGGCAAATCCCAGACCTGGCCGAGACATAACCGACGTTATCCTCTAAAATATTAATCGCAACCAGGTTTAATTGACTGTATCGGTGTGGTACAGCATTACTACGTGATCCAAACCAGAAATATCCCAGGATCTGGCCAACATGTATGCGAAAAATGCGAAAGTACGAGCCAGATAAGGGCAAATACCAGGCCTAACCGAGACATAACCGGCGTTATCCTCTGAAATAATAATCGCAACCAGGTTTAATTGACTGTTTCAGTGTGGTCCCACATTACTACTTGGTCCAAGCCAGAAAAAGGCCAGGATCTGGCCAACAAGTATGCGAAAAAAGCGAAAGTATGTGCCAGATGATTGCAAATACCACATCTAACCCAAACATTACCAGCGTTGTCCTCCAAAATATTAATCGCAACCAGGTTTAATTGACTGCTTCGGTGTGGAACCACATTACTGCGGGTTCCAATCCAGAAAAAACGCTGGATCGGGCCAACAACTATGCGAAAAACGCGAAAGTATAAGCCAGATGATTGCAAATACCAGAACTAACCCTGACATAACCAGCGTTATCCTCTAAAATACTAATGGGAGCCAGCTTTTATTGACTGTTTCTGTGTGGTACCACATTACGACGGGATAAAACCCACAAAAAAACCAAGATCTGGCCAACAAGTATGCGAGAAATGCGAAAGTACGAGCCAGATGAGGGCAAATCCCAGACCTAACCGAGACATAACCGGCGTTATCCTCTAAGATATTAATCGCAACTAGGTTTAATTGACTGTTTGGGTGTGGTACAGCATTACTACGTGATCCAAACCAAAAATATCCCAGGATATGGCCAACAAGTATGCGAAAAACGAGAAAGTATGAGCCAGATGGTTGCAAATACTAGACCTAACCGAGACATAACCGGCGTTATCCTCAAAAATATTAATCGCAACCAGGTTTAATTGACTGTTTCAGAGTGGTCCCACATTACAACTTGGTCCAAGCCAGAAAGAGGCCAGGATCTGACCAACAAGTATGCGAAAAATGCGAAAGTTACGAGCCAGATGAGGGCAAATCCCAGACCTAACCGAGACATAACCGGCGTTATCCACGAGAATATTAATCGCAACCTGGTGTAATTGACTGTTTCGGTGTGGTACCGCATTACTACGTGATCCAAACCAGAAAAAGCCCAGGATCTGGCCAACAAGTATGCGAAAAAAGCGAAAGTATGTGCCAGATGATTGCAAATACCAGAACTAACCCAAACATAACCAGCGTTATCCACCAAAATATTAATCGGAACAAATTTTAATTGACTGTTTAGGTGCGGAACCACATTACGACGGGATACAACCCACAAAAACCCCAAGATCTGGCCAACAAGTATGCGAAAAATGTGAAAGTACGACCCAGATGAGGGCAAATCCCAGGTCTGGCCGAGGCATAACCGGCGTTATCCTCTGAAAAATTAATCGCAACCAGGTGTAATTGACTGTTTCGGTGTGGTACCGCATTACTACGTGATCCAAACCAGAAAATGCCCTGGATCTGGCCATCAAGTATGCGAAAAATGCGAAAGTACGAGCCAGATGACGGCAATTCCCAGACCTAACCGAGACATAACCGGCGTTATACTCCAAAATATTAATCGCAAACAGGTTTAATTGACTGTTTCGGTGTGGTACCACATTACTACGTGATCCAAACCAGATAAAGCCCAGGATCTGGACAACAAGTATACGAAAAAAGCGAAAGTATGTGCCAGATGATTGCAAATACCACATCTAACCCAAACATAACCAGCGTTATCCTCCAAAATATTAATCGCAACCAGGTTTAATTGACTGCTTCGGTGTGGAACCACATTAGTACGTGATCCAAACCAGAAAAAGCCCAGGATCTGGCCAACAAGTATGCGAAAAATGCGAATGTACGAGACTGATGACGGCAAATCCCAGACCTAACCGAGACATAACCGGCGTTATCCTCTAAAATATTAATCGCAACCAGGTTTTATTGACTGTTTCAGAGTGGTCCCACATTACTACTTGGTCCAAGCCAGAAAAAGGCCAGGATCTGGCCAACAAGTACGCGAAAAATGCGAAAGTACGAGCCAGATGAGGGCAAATCCCAGACCTAACCGAGACATAACCGGCGTTATCCTCTAAAATATTAATCGCAACCAGGTGTAATTGACTGTTTCGGTGTGGTACCGCATTACTATGTGATCCAAACCAGAAAAAGCCCTGGATCTGACCATCAAGTATGCGAAAAATGCGAAAGTATGAGCCAGATGATTGCAAATACCACATCTAACCTAAACATAACCAGCATTATCCTCCAAAATATTAATCGCAACCTGGTTTAATTGACTGCTTCGGTGTGGAACCACATTACTACGGGTTCCAATCCAGAAAAAGCCCAGGATCTGGCCAACAAGTATGCGAAAAATGCGAAAGTATGAGCCAGATGATTGCAAATACCAGACCTAACACAAACCTAAACGGTGTTATCCTCTTAAATATTGATCGAAACCAAGTTGAATTGGCTGTTTCAGTCTGATACCACTTTACTACGTGATCCACACCAGAAAGAAACACAGGATCTGGCCAACCAGTATGGGAAGAATGCGAAAGTATGAGCCAGATGATTGCAAATACCAGAACTAACCCAGACATAACAAGCGTTATCCTCTAAAATACTAATCGGAACCAGCTTTCATTGACTGTTTCAGTGTGGTACCACATTACTACGTGCTCCAAACCAGAAAAAGTCCTGGACATGGCCAACAAGTATGGGAAAAATGCGAAAGTATGAGGAAGATGATTGCAAATACCAGACGTAACCAAGTCATAACTGGCGTTATCCCCTAAAATATTAATCGCAACCAGGTTTAATTGACTGTTTCGGTGTCGTACCACATTACTACGTGGTCCTACCCAGAAAAAGGCAAGGATCTGACCATTCAAGTATGCGAAAAATGCGAAAGTACGACCCAGATGAGGGCAAATCCCAGGCCTGGCCGAGACATAACCGGCGTCATCCTCTGAAAAATTAATCGCAACCAGGTGTAATTGACTGTTTCGGTGTGGTACCACATTACTACGTGATCCAAACCAGAAAATGCCCAGGATCTGGAAAACAAGTATGCGAAAAAAGCGAAAGTATGTGACAGATGATTGCAAATACCACATCTAACCCAAACATAACCAGCGCTATCCTCCAAAATATTAATCGCAACCAGGTTTAATTGACTGCTTCGGTGTGGAACCACATTACTACGGGTTCCAATCCAGAAAAAACGCCGGATCTGGCCAACAACTATGCGAAAAACGCGAAAGTATAAGCCAGATGATTGCAAATACCAGAACTATCCCAGACATAACCAGCGTTATCCCCTAAAATACTATTCGGAACCAGCTTTTATTGACTGTTTCTGTGTGGTACCACATTACTACGTGATCCAAACCAGAAAAAGCCCAGGATCTGTCCAACAAGTATGCGAAAAAAGCGAAAGTATGTGCCAGATGATTGCAAATACCACATCTAACCCAAACATAACCAGCATTATCCTCCAAAATATTAATCGCAACCTGGTTTAATTGACTGCTTCGGTGTGGAACCACATTACTACGGGTTCCAATCCAGAAAAAGCCCAGGATCTGGCCAACAAGTATGCGAAAAATGCGAAAGTATGAGCCAGATGATTGCAAATACCAGACCTAACACAAGCCTAAATGGTGTTATCCTCTTAAATATTGATCGAAACCAAGTTGAATTGGCTGTTTCAGTCTGATACCACTTTACTACGTGATCCACACCAGAAAGAAACACAGGATCTGGCCAACCAGTATGCGAAGAATGCGAAAGTATGAGCCAGATGATTGCAAATACCAGAACTAACCCAGACATAACCAGCGTTATCCTCTAAAATAGTAATCGGAACCAGCTTTCATTGACTGTTTCAGTGTGGTACCACATTACTACGTGCTCCAAACCAGAAAAAGTCCTGGACATGGCCAACAAGTATGGGAAAAATGCGAAAGTATGAGGAAGATGATTGCAAATACCAGCCGTAACCAAGTCATAACTGGCGTTATCCTCTAAAATATTAATCGCAACCAGGTTTAATTGACTGTTTCGGTGTCGTACCACATTACTACGTGGTCCTACCCAGAAAAAGGCAAGGATCCGACCATTCAAGTATGCGAAAAATGCGAAAGTTCGAGCCAGATGAGGGCAAATCCCAGACCTAACCGAGACATAACCGGCGTTATCCACTACAATATTAATCGCAACCAGGTGTAATTGACTGTTTCGGTGTGGTACCGCATTACTATGTGATCCAAACCAGAAAAAGCCCTGGATCTGACCATCAAGTATGCGAAAAATGCGAAAGTACGAGCCAGATGACAGCAAATCCCAGACCTAACCGAGACATAACCGGCGTTATACTCCAAAATATTAATCGCAAACAGGTTTAATTGACTGTTTCGGTGTGGTACCACATTACTACGTGATCCAAACCAGAAAAAGCCCAGGATCTGGACTACAAGTATACGAAAAAAGCGAAAGTATGTGCCAGATGATTGCAAATACCACATCTAACCCAAACATAACCAGCATTATTCTCCAAAATATTAATCGCAACCTGGTTTAATTGACTGCTTCGGTGTGGAACCACATTACTACGGGTTCCAATCCAGAAAAAGCCCAGGATCTGGCCAACAAGTATGCGAAAAATGCGAATGTACGAGACAGATGACGGCAAATCCCAGACCTAACCGAGACATAACCGGCGTTATCCTCTAAAATATTAATCGCAACCAGGTTTAATTGACTGTTTCAGTGTGGTCCCACATTACTACCTGGTCCAAGCCAGAAAAAGGCCAGGATCTGGCCAACAAGTATACGAAAAAAGCGAAAGTATGAGCCAGATGATTGCAAATACCAGACCTAACACAAACCTAAACGGTGTTATCCTCTTAAATATTGATCGAAACCAAGTTGAATTGGCTGTTTCAGTCTGATACCTCTTTACTACGTGATCCACACCAGAAAGAAACACAGGATGTGGCAAACCAGTATACGAAGAATGCGAAAGTATGAGCCAGATGATTGCAAATGCCAGAACTAACCCAGACATAAGCAGCGTTGTCCTCTAAAATACTAATCGGAACCAGCTTTCATTGACTGCTTCGGTGTGGAACCACATTACTACGGGTTCCAATCCAGAAAAAGCCCAGGATCTGGCCAACAAGTATGCGAAAAATGCGAAAGTATGAGCCAGATGATTGCAAATACCAGACCTAACACAAACCTAAACGGTGTTATCCTCTTAAATATTGATCGAAACCAAGTTGAATTGGCTGTTTCAGTCTGATACCTCTTTACTACGTGATCCACACCAGAAAGAAACACAGGATCTGGCAAACCAGTATACGAAGAATGCGAAAGTATGAGCCAGATGATTGCAAATGCCAGAACTAACCCAGACATAAGCAGCGTTATCCTCTAAAATACTAATCGGAACCAGCTTTCATTGACTGTTTCAGTGTGGTACCACACTACTACGTGCTCCAAACCAGAAAAAGTCCTGGATATGGCCAACAAGTATGGGAAAAATGCGAAAGTATGAGGAAGATGATTCCAATACCAGACGTAACCAAGTCATAACTGGCGTTATCCTCTAAAATATTAATCGCAACCAGGTTTAATTGACTGTTTCGGTGTCGTACCACATTACTAGGTGATCCAAACCAGAAAAAGCCCAGGATCTGGCCAACAAGTATGCGAAAAAAGCGAAAGTATATGCCAGATGATTGCAAATACCACATCTAACCCAAACATAACCAGCGTTATCCTGCAAAATATTAATCTCAAACAGGTTTAATTGACTGTTTCGGTGTGGTACCACATTACTACGTGATCCAAACCAGAAAAAACGCTGGATCTGGCCAACAACTATGCGAAAGACGCGAAAGTATAAGCCAGATGATTGCAAATACCAGAACTAACCAAGCCATAACCAGCGTTATCCTCTAAAATACTAATCGGAACCAGCTGTCATTGACTGTTTCTGTGTGGTACCACATTATTACGTGATCCAAACCAGAAAAAGCCCAGGATCTGGCCAACAAGTATGCGAAAATTGCGAATGTACGAGACTGATGACGGCAAATCCCTGGCCTAACCGAGACATAACCGGCGTTATCCTCTAAAATATTAATCGCAACCAGGTTTAATTGACTGTTTCGGTGTGGTACAGCATTACTACGTGTTCCAAACCAGAAATATCCCAGGATCTGGCCAACAAGTATGCGAAAACCGAGAAAGTATGAGCCAGATGGTTGCAAATACCAGACCTAACCGAGACATAGCCGGCGTTATCCTCTAAAATATTAATCGCAAACAGGTTTAATTGACTGTTTCGGTGTGGTACCACATTACTACGTGATCCAAACCAGAAATATCCCAGGATCTGGCCAACTAGTATGCGAAAAATGCGAAAGTACGAGCCAGATGAGGGCAAATCCTAGACCTGGCCGAGACATAACCGGCGTTATCCTCTAAAATATTAATCGCAACCAGGTTTAATTGACTGTTTCGCTGTGGTACCGCATTACTACGTGATCCAAACCAGAAAAAGCCCTGGATCCGGCCAACAAGTATGCGAAAAATGCGGAAGTATGTGCCAGATGATTGCAAATAGCAGAACTAACCCAAACATAACCAGCGTTATCCTCTAAAATATTAATCGCAACCAGGTTTAAATGACTGTTTCCGTGTGGTCCCACATTACTACTTGGTCCAAGCCAGAAAAAGGCCAGGATCTGGCCAACAAGTACGCGAAAAATGCGAAAGTACGAGCCAGATGAGGGTAAATCCCAGACCTAACCGAGACATAACCGGCGTTATCCTCTAAAATATTAATCGCAACCAGGTTTAATTGACTGTTTCAGAGTGGTCCCACATTACTACTTGGTCCAAGCCAGAAAAAGGCCAGGATCTGGCCAACAAGTACGCGAAAAATGCGAAAGTACGAGCCAGATGAGGGTAAATCCCAGACCTAACCGAGACATAACCGGCGTTATCCTCTAAAATATTAATCGCAACCAGGTTTAATTGACTGTTCCAGAGTGGTCCCACATTACTACTTGGTCCAAGCCAGAATAAGGTCAGGATCTGGCCAACAAGTATGCGAAAAATGCGGAAGTATGTGCCAGATGATTGCAAATAGCAGAACTAACCCAAACATAACCAGCGTTATCCTCGAAAATATTAATCGCAACCAGGTTTAATTGACTGTTTCAGTGTGGTCCCACATTACTACTTGGTCCAGGCCAGAAAAAGGCCAGGATCTGGCCAACAAGTTTGCGAAAAATGCGAATGTACGAGACAGATGACGGCAAATCCCAGACCTAACCGAGACATAACCGGCGTTATCCTCTAAAATATTAATCGCAACCAGGTTTAATTGACTGTTTCAGTGTGGTCCCACATTACTACTTGGTCCAAGCCAGAAAAAGGCCAGGATCTGGCCAACAAGTATGCGAAAAAAGCGAAAGTATGTGCCAGATGATTGCAAATACCACATCTAACCCAAACATAACCAGTGTTATCCTCTAAAATATTAATCGCAACCAGGTTTAATTGACTGTTCCAGAGTGGTCCCACATTACTACTTGGTCCAAGCCAGAATGAGGTCAGGATCTGGCCAACAAGTATGCGAAAAATGCGAAAGTACGAGCCAGATGAGGGCAAATCCCAGACCTAACCGAGACATAACCGGCGTTATCCACTAAAATATTAATCGCAACCAGGTGTAATTGACTGTTTCGGTGTGGTACCACATTACTACGTGATCCAAACCAGAAAAAGCCCAGGTTCTGACCATCAAGTATGCGAAAAATGCGAATGTACGAGACAGATGACGGCAAATCCCAGACCTAATCGAGACATAACCGGCGTTATCCACTAAAATATTAATCGCCACCAGGTTTAATTGACTGTTTCGGTGTGGTACCACATTACTACTTGGTCCAAGCCAGAAAAAGGCCAGGATCTGGCCAACAAGTATGCGAAAAATGCGAAAGTACGAGCCAGATGAGGGCAAATCCCAGACCTAACCGAGACATAACGGCGTTATCCACTAAAATATTAATCGCAACCAGGTGTAATTGACTGTTTCGGTGTGGTACCACATTACTACGTGATCCAAACCAGAAAAAGCCCAGGATCTGGCCAACAAGTATGCGAAAAAGCGAAAGTATGTGCCAGATGATTGCAAATACCAGAACTAACCCAAACATAACCGGCGTTATCCACCAAAATATTAATCGGAACAAATTTTAATTGACTGTTTCGGTGCGGAACACCACTACGACGGGATACAACCCACAAAAACCCCAAGATCTGGCCAACAAGTATGCGAAAAATGTGAAAGTACGACCCAGATGAGGGCAAATCCCAGGCCTGGCCGAGACATAACCGGCGTTATCCTCTGAAAAATTAATCACAACCAGGTTTAATTGACTGTATCGGTGTGGTACAGCATTACTACGTGATCCAAACCAGAAATATACCAGGATCTGGCCAACAAGTATGCGAAAAACGAGAAAGAATGAGACGGATGGTTGCAAATACCAGACCTATCCGAGACATAACCGGCGTTATCCTCAAAAATATTAATCGCAAACAGGTTTAGTTGACTGTTTCGGTGTGGTACCACATTACTACGTAGTCCAAACCAGAAATATCCCAGGATCTGGCCAACCAGTATGCGAAAAATGCGAAAGTACGAGCCAGATGAGGGCAAATCCCAGACCTAACCGAGACATAACCGGTGAGATCCTCTAAAATATTAATCGCAACCAGCTTTAATTGACTGTTTCGGTGTGGTACAGCATTACTACGTGATCCAAACCAGAAATATCCCAGGATCTGGCCAACAAGTATGCGAAATACGAGAAAGTATGAGCCAGATGGTTGCAAATACCAGACCTAAACGAGACACAACCGGCGTTATCCTCAAAAATATTAATCGCAAACAGGTTTAATTGACTGTTTCGGTGTGGTACCACATTACTACGTGATCCAAACCAGAAATATCCCAGGATCTGGCCAACTAGTATGCGAAAAATGCGAATGTACGAGCCAGATGAGGGCAAATCCCAGACCTGGCCGAGACATAACCGACGTTATCCTCTAAAATATTAATCGCAACCAGGTTTAATTGACTGTATCGGTGTGGTACAGCATTACTACGTGATCCAAACCAGAAATATCCCAGGATCTGGCCAACATGTATGCGAAAAATGCGAAAGTACGAGCCAGATAAGGGCAAATACCAGGCCTAACCGAGACATAACCGGCGTTATCCTCTGAAATAATAATCGCAACCAGGTTTAATTGACTGTTTCAGTGTGGTCCCACATTACTACTTGGTCCAAGCCAGAAAAAGGCCAGGATCTGGCCAACAAGTATGCGAAAAAAGCGAAAGTATGTGCCAGATGATTGCAAATACCACATCTAACCCAAACATTACCAGCGTTGTCCTCCAAAATATTAATCGCAACCAGGTTTAATTGACTGCTTCGGTGTGGAACCACATTACTGCGGGTTCCAATCCAGAAAAAACGCTGGATCGGGCCAACAACTATGCGAAAAACGCGAAAGTATAAGCCAGATGATTGCAAATACCAGAACTAACCCAGACATAACCAGCGTTATCCTCTAAAATACTAATGGGAGCCAGCTTTTATTGACTGTTTCTGTGTGGTACCACATTACGACGGGATAAAACCCACAAAAAAACCAAGATCTGGCCAACAAGTATGCGAAAAATGCGAAAGTACGAGCCAGATGAGGGCAAATCCCAGACCTAACCGAGACATAACCGGCGTTATCCTCTAAGATATTAATCGCAACTAGGTTTAATTGACTGTTTGGGTGTGGTACAGCATTACTACGTGATCCAAACCAAAAATATCCCAGGATATGGCCAACAAGTATGCGAAAAACGAGAAAGTATGAGCCAGATGGTTGCAAATACTAGACCTAACCGAGACATAACCGGCGTTATCCTCAAAAATATTAATCGCAACCAGGTTTAATTGACTGTTTCAGAGTGGTCCCACATTACAACTTGGTCCAAGCCAGAAAGAGGCCAGGATCTGACCAACAAGTATGCGAAAAATGCGAAAGTTACGAGCCAGATGAGGGCAAATCCCAGACCTAACCGAGACATAACCGGCGTTATCCACGAGAATATTAATCGCAACCTGGTGTAATTGACTGTTTCGGTGTGGTACCGCATTACTACGTGATCCAAACCAGAAAAAGCCCAGGATCTGGCCAACAAGTATGCGAAAAAAGCGAAAGTATGTGCCAGATGATTGCAAATACCAGAACTAACCCAAACATAACCAGCGTTATCCACCAAAATATTAATCGGAACAAATTTTAATTGACTGTTTAGGTGCGGAACCACATTACGACGGGATACAACCCACAAAAACCCCAAGATCTGGCCAACAAGTATGCGAAAAATGTGAAAGTACGACCCAGATGAGGGCAAATCCCAGGTCTGGCCGAGGCATAACCGGCGTTATCCTCTGAAAAATTAATCGCAACCAGGTGTAATTGACTGTTTCGGTGTGGTACCGCATTACTACGTGATCCAAACCAGAAAATGCCCTGGATCTGGCCATCAAGTATGCGAAAAATGCGAAAGTACGAGCCAGATGACGGCAATTCCCAGACCTAACCGAGACATAACCGGCGTTATACTCCAAAATATTAATCGCAAACAGGTTTAATTGACTGTTTCGGTGTGGTACCACATTACTACGTGATCCAAACCAGATAAAGCCCAGGATCTGGACAACAAGTATACGAAAAAAGCGAAAGTATGTGCCAGATGATTGCAAATACCACATCTAACCCAAACATAACCAGCGTTATCCTCCAAAATATTAATCGCAACCAGGTTTAATTGACTGCTTCGGTGTGGAACCACATTACTACGGGTTCCAATCCAGAAAAAGCCCAGGATCTGGCCAACAAGTATGCGAAAAAAGCGAAAGTATGTGCCAGATGATTGCAAATACCACATCTAACCCAAACATAACCAGCGTTATCCAGCAAAATATTAATCGCAAACAGGTTTAATTGACTGTTTCGGTGTGGTACCACATTACTACGTGATCCAAACCAGAAAAATCGCTGGATCTGGCCAACAACTATGCGAAAGACGCGAAAGTATAAGCCAGATGATTGCAAATACCAGAACTAACCAAGACATAACCAGCGTTATCCTCTAAAATACTAATCGGAACCAGCTGTCATTGACTGTTTCTGTGTGGTACCACATTAGTACGTGATCCAAACCAGAAAAAGCCCAGGATCTGGCCAACAAGTATGCGAAAAATGCGAATGTACGAGACTGATGACGGCAAATCCCAGACCTAACCGAGACATAACCGGCGTTATCCTCTAAAATATTAATCGCAACCAGGTTTTATTGACTGTTTCAGAGTGGTCCCACATTACTACTTGGTCCAAGCCAGAAAAAGGCCAGGATCTGGCCAACAAGTACGCGAAAAATGCGAAAGTACGAGCCAGATGAGGGCAAATCCCAGACCTAACCGAGACATAACCGGCGTTATCCTCTAAAATATTAATCGCAACCAGGTGTAATTGACTGTTTCGGTGTGGTACCGCATTACTATGTGATCCAAACCAGAAAAAGCCCTGGATCTGACCATCAAGTATGCGAAAAATGCGAAAGTATGAGCCAGATGATTGCAAATACCACATCTAACCTAAACATAACCAGCATTATCCTCCAAAATATTAATCGCAACCTGGTTTAATTGACTGCTTCGGTGTGGAACCACATTACTACGGGTTCCAATCCAGAAAAAGCCCAGGATCTGGCCAACAAGTATGCGAAAAATGCGAAAGTATGAGCCAGATGATTGCAAATACCAGACCTAACACAAACCTAAACGGTGTTATCCTCTTAAATATTGATCGAAACCAAGTTGAATTGGCTGTTTCAGTCTGATACCACTTTACTACGTGATCCACACCAGAAAGAAACACAGGATCTGGCCAACCAGTATGGGAAGAATGCGAAAGTATGAGCCAGATGATTGCAAATACCAGAACTAACCCAGACATAACAAGCGTTATCCTCTAAAATACTAATCGGAACCAGCTTTCATTGACTGTTTCAGTGTGGTACCACATTACTACGTGCTCCAAACCAGAAAAAGTCCTGGACATGGCCAACAAGTATGGGAAAAATGCGAAAGTATGAGGAAGATGATTGCAAATACCAGACGTAACCAAGTCATAACTGGCGTTATCCCCTAAAATATTAATCGCAACCAGGTTTAATTGACTGTTTCGGTGTCGTACCACATTACTACGTGGTCCTACCCAGAAAAAGGCAAGGATCTGACCATTCAAGTATGCGAAAAATGCGAAAGTACGACCCAGCTGAGGGCAAATCCCAGGCCTGGCCGAGACATAACCGGCGTCATCCTCTGAAAAATTAATCGCAACCAGGTGTAATTGACTGTTTCGGTGTGGTACCACATTACTACGTGATCCAAACCAGAAAATGCCCAGGATCTGGAAAACAAGTATGCGAAAAAAGCGAAAGTATGTGACAGATGATTGCAAATACCACATCTAACCCAAACATAACCAGCGCTATCCTCCAAAATATTGATCGAAACCAAGTTGAATTGGCTGTTTCAGTCTGATACCACTTTACTACGTGATCCACACCAGAAAGAAACACAGGATCTGGCCAACCAGTATGCGAAGAATGCGAAAGTATGAGCCAGATGATTGCAAATACCAGAACTAACCCAGACATAACCAGCGTTATCCTCTAAAATAGTAATCGGAACCAGCTTTCATTGACTGTTTCAGTGTGGTACCACATTACTACGTGCTCCAAACCAGAAAAAGTCCTGGACATGGCCAACAAGTATGGGAAAAATGCGAAAGTATGAGGAAGATGATTGCAAATACCAGCCGTAACCAAGTCATAACTGGCGTTATCCTCTAAAATATTAATCGCAACCAGGTTTAATTGACTGTTTCGGTGTCGTACCACATTACTACGTGGTCCTACCCAGAAAAAGGCAGGATCCGACCATTCAAGTATGCGAAAAATGCGAAAGTTCGAGCCAGATGAGGGCAAATCCCAGACCTAACCGAGACATAACCGGCGTTATCCACTACAATATTAATCGCAACCAGGTGTAATTGACTGTTTCGGTGTGGTACCGCATTACTATGTGATCCAAACCAGAAAAAGCCCTGGATCTGACCATCAAGTATGCGAAAAATGCGAAAGTACGAGCCGGATGACAGCAAATCCCAGACCTAACCGAGACATAACCGGCGTTATACTCCAAAATATTAATCGCAAACAGGTTTAATTGACTGTTTCGGTGTGGTACCACATTACTACGTGATCCAAACCAGAAAAAGCCCAGGATCTGGACTACAAGTATACGAAAAAAGCGAAAGTATGTGCCAGATGATTGCAAATACCACATCTAACCCAAACATAACCAGCATTATTCTCCAAAATATTAATCGCAACCTGGTTTAATTGACTGCTTCGGTGTGGAACCACATTACTACGGGTTCCAATCCGGAAAAAGCCCAGGATCTGGCCAACAAGTATGCGAAAAATGCGGAAGTATGTGCCAGATGATTGCAAATAGCAGAACTAACCCAAACATAACCAGCGTTATCCTCTAAAATATTAATCGCAACCAGGTTTAATTGACTGTTTCAGTGTGGTCCCACATTACTACTTGGTCCAGGCCACAAAAAGGCCCGGATCTGGCCAACAAGTATACGAAAAAAGCGAAAGTATGTGCCAGATGATTGCAAATACCACATCTAACCCAAACATAACCAGCGTTATCCTCTAAAATATTAATCGCAACCAGGTTTAATTGACTGTTCCAGAATGGTCCCACATTACTACTTGGTCCAAGCCAGAATGAGGTCAGGATCTGGCCAACAAGTATGCGAAAAATGTGAAAGTACGAGCCAGATGAGGGCAAATCCCAGACCTAACCGAGACATAACCGGCGTTATCCACCAAAATATTAATCGCAACCAGGTGTAATTGACTGTTTCGGTGTGGTACCACATTACTACGTGATCCAAACCAGAAAAAGCCCAGGATCTGACCATCAAGTATGCGAAAAATGCGAATGTACGAGACAGATGACGGCAAGTCCCAGACCTAATCGAGACATAACCGGCGTTATCCACTAAAATATTAATCGCAAGCAGGTTTAATTGACTGTTTCGGTGTGGTACCACATTACTACTTGGTCCAAGCCAGAAACAGGCCAGGATCTGGCCAACAAGTATGCGAAAAATGTGAAAGTACGAGCCAGATGAGGGCAAATCCCAGACCTAACCGAGACATAACCGGCGTTATCCACTAAAATATTAATCGCAACCAGGTGTAATTGACTGTTTCGGTGTGGTACCACATTACTACGTGATCCAAACCAGAAAAAGCCCAGGATCTGGCCAACAAGTATGCGAAAAAAGCGAAAGTATGTGCCAGATGATTGCAAATACCAGAACTAACCCAAACATAACCAGCGTTATCCACCAATATATTAATCGGAACAAATTTTAATTGACTGTTTCGGTGCGGAACCAAACTACGACGGGATACCACCCACAAGAACCCCAAGATCTGGCCAACAAGTATGCGAAAAATGCGAAAGTATGAGCCAGATGAGGGCAAATCCCAGACCTGGCCGAGACATAACCGGCGTTATCCTCTAAAATATTAATCGCAACCAGGTTTAATTGACTGTATCGGTGTGGTACAGCATTACTACGTGATCCAAATCAGAAATATCCCAGGATCGGGCCAACAAGTATGCGAAAAAAGCGAAAGTATGTGCCAGATGATTGCAAATACCGCATCTAACCCAAACATTACCAGCGTTATCCTCCAAAATATTAATCGCAACCAGGTTTAATTGACTGCCTCGGTGTGGAACCACATTACTACGGGTTCCAATCCAGAAAAAACGCTGGATCTGGCCAACAACTATGCGAAAAACGCGAAAGTATAAGCCAGATGATTGCAATGTACCACATCTAACCCAAACATAACCAGCGTTATCCTCCAAAATATTAATCGCAACCAGGTTTAATTGACTGTTTCGGTGTGGTACCACATTACTACATGGTCCAAGCCAGAAAAAGGCCAGGATCTGGCCAACAAGTATGCGAACAATGCGAAAGTACGAGCCAGATGAGGGCAAATCCCAGACCTAACCGAGACATAACAGGCGTTATCCTCTAAAATATTAATCGCAACCAGGTTTAATTGACTGTTTCAGAGTGGTCCCACATTACTACATGGTCCAAGCCAGAAAAAGGCCAGGATCTGGCCAACAAGTATGCGAAAAATGCGAAAGTACGAGCCAGATGAGGGCAAATCCCAGACCTAACCGGGACATAACCGGCGTTATCCACTAAAATATTAATCGCAACCTGGTTTAATTGACTGCTTCGGCGTGGTACCGCATTACTTCCTGATCCAAACCAGAAAAAGGCCAGGATCTGGCCAACAAGTATGCGAAAAATGCGGAAGTATGAGCCAGATGATCGCAAATCCCAGACATAACAGAGACATAACCGGCGTTATCCTCTAAAATATTAATCGCAAGCAGGTTTAATTGACTGTTTCGGTGTGGTACCGCATTACTATGTGATCCAATCCAGAAAAAGTCCTGGATCTGGCCAACAAGTATGCGAAAAATGCGAAGGTACGAGCCAGATGAGCTCAAATCCCAGACCTAACCGAGACATAACCGGCGTTATCCTCTAAAATATTAATCGCAACCAGGTTTAAATGACTGTTTCGGTGTGGAACCTCATTACTACGGGATCCAACCAGAAAAAACCGAGGATCTGGTCAACAAATATGTGAAAAACGCGAAATTATGAGCCCGATGATTGCACATACCAGAAACAACCCAAACATAACCAGCGTTATCCTCCAAAATATTAATCGGAACCAGGTTTAATTGACTGTTTCGGTGTGGTACCGCATTACTATGTGATCCAATCCAGAAAAAGCCCTGGATATGGCCAACTTGTATGCGAAAAATGCGAAGGTACGAGCCAGATGAGGGCAAATCCCAGACATAACTGTGGCATAACCGGCGTTATCCTCTAAAATATTAATTTCAAGCAGCTTTAATTGACTGTTTCAGTGTGGACCCACATTACTACGGGTTCCAAACTAGAAAAAACGCTGGATTTAGCCAACAACTATGCGAAAAACGCGAAAGTATAAGCCAGATGATTGCAAATACCAGAACTATCCCAGACATAACCAGCGTTATCCCCTAAAATACTATTCGGAACCAGCTTTTATTGACTGTTTCTGTGTGGTACCACATTACTACGTGATCCAAACCAGAAAAAGCCCAGGATCTAGCCAACAAGTATGCGAAAAATGCGAATGTACGAGACAGATGACGGCAAATCCCAGACCTAATCGTGACATAACCGGCGTTATAGTCCAAAATATTAATCGCAAACAGGTTTAATTGACTGTTTCGGTATGGTACCACATTAGTACGTGATCCAAACCAGAAAAAGCCCAGGATCTGGACAACAAGTATGCGAAAAAAGCGAAAGTATGTGCCAGATGATTGCAAATACCACATCTAACCCAAACATAACCAGCGTAATCCTCCAAAATATTAATCGCAACCAGGTTTAATTGACTGCTTCGGTGTGGAACCACATTACTACGGGTTCCAAACCAGAAAAAACGCTGGATCTGGCCAACAACTATGCGAAAAACGCGAAAGTATAAGCCAGATGATTGCAAATACCAGAACTAACCCAGACATAACCAGCGTTATCCCCTAAAATACTATTCGGAACCAGCTTTTATTGACTGTTTCTGTGTGGTACCACATTACTACGTGATCCAAACCAGAAAAAGCCCAGGATCTAGCCAACAAGTATGCGAAAAATGCGAATGTACGAGACAGATGACGGCAAATCCCAGACCTAATCGAGACATAACCGGCGTTATCCACTAAAATATTAATCGCAACCAGGTTTAATTGACTGTTTCGGTGTGGTACCACATTACTACTTGGTCCAAGCCAGAAAAAGGCCAGGATCTGGCCAACAAGTATGCGAAAAATGCGAAAGTACGAGCCAGATAAGGGCAAATACCAGGCCTAACCGAGACATAACCGGCGTTATCTTCTAAAATATTAATCACAACCAGGTTTAATTGACTGTATCGGTGTGGTACAGCATTACTACGTGATCCAAACCAGAAATATCCCAGGATCTGGCCAACAAGTATGCGAAAAACGAGAAAGAATGAGCCGGATGGTTGCAAATACCAGACCTAACCGAGACATAACCGGCGTTATCCTCAAAAATATTAATCGCAACCAGGTTTAATTGACTGTTTCGGTGTGGTACCACATTACTACGTGATCCAAACCAGAAAAAGCCCAGGATCTGACCATCAAGTATGCGAAAAATGCGAATGTACGAGACAGATGACGGCAAATCCCAGACCTAATCGAGACATAACCGGCGTTATCCACTAAAATATTAATCGCAACCAGGTTTAATTGACTGTTTCGGTGTGGTACCACATTACTACTTGGTCCAAGCCAGAAAAAGGCCAGGATCTGGCCAACAAGTATGCGAAAAATGCGAAAGTACGAGCCAGATGAGGGCAAATCCCAGACCTAACCGAGACATAACAGGCGTTATCCTCTGAAATATTAATCGCAACCAGGTGTAATTGACTGTTTCGGTGTGGTACCACATTACTACGTGATCCAAACCAGAAAAAGCCCAGGATCTGACCATCAAGTATGCGAAAAATGCGAATGTACGAGACAGATGACGGCAAATCCCAGACCTAATCGAGACATAGCCGGCGTTATCCACTAAAATATTAATCGCAACCAGGCTTAATTGACTGTTTCGGTGTGGTACCACATTACTACTTGGTCCAAGCCAGAAAAAGCCCAGGATCTGACCATCAAGTATGCGAAAAATGCGAATGTACGAGACAGATGACGGCAAATCCCATACCTAATCGAGACATAACCAGCGTTATTCACCAAAATATTAATCGGAACAAATTTTAATAGACTGTTTCGGTGCGGAACCACATTACGACGGGATACAACCCACAAAAACCCCAAGATCTGGCCAACAAGTATGCGAAAAATGCGAAAGTACGACCCAGATGAGGGCAAATCCCAGGCCTGGCCGAGACATAACCGGCGTTATCCCCTAAAATATTAATCGCAACCAGGTTTAATTGACTGTATCGGTGTGGTACAGCATTACTACGGGATCCAAACCAGAAAAAGCCCTGGATATGGCCAACAAGTATGCGAAAAATGCGAAGGTACGAGCCAGATGAGGGCAAATCCCAGACATAACTGAGGCATAACCGGCGTTATCCTCTAAAATATTAATCGCAAGCAGCTTTAATTGACTGTTTCAGTGTGGAACCACATTACTACGGGATCCAAACCAGAAAAAGCCCTGGATCTGGCCAACAAGTATGCGAAAAATGCGAAAGTACGAGCCAGATAAGGGCAAATACCAGGCCTAACCGAGACATAACCGGCGTTATCTTCTAAAATATTAATCACAACCAGGTTTAATTGACTGTATCGGTGTGGTACAGCATTACTACGTGATCCAAACCAGAAATATCCCAGGATCTGGCCAACAAGTATGCGAAAAACGAGAAAGAATGAGCCGGATGGTTGCAAATACCAGACCTAACCGAGACATAACCGGCGTTATCCTCAAAAATATTAATCGCAAACAGGTTTAATTGACTGTTTCGGTGTGGTACCACATTACTACGTGGTCCATGCCAGAAATATCCCAGGATCTGGCCAACTAGTATGCGAAAAACGAGAAAGTATGAGCCAGATGAGGGCAAATCCCAGACCTGGCCGAGACATAACCGGCGTTATCCTCTAAAATATTAATCGCAAGCAGGTTTAATTGACTGTTTCGGTGTGGTACCGCATTACTATGTGATCCAATCCAGAAAAAGTCCTGGATCTGGCCAACAAGTATGCGAAAAATGCGAAGGTACGAGCCAGATGAGCTCAAATCCCAGACCTAACCGAGACATAAACGGCGTTATCCTCTAAAATATTAATCGCAACCAGGTTTAAATGACTGTTTCGGTGTGGAACCTCATTACTACGGGATCCAACCAGAAAAAACCGAGGATCTGGTCAACAAGTATGTGAAAAACGCGAAATTATGAGCCCGATGATTGCACATACCAGAACTAACCCAAACATAACCAGCGTTATCCTCCAAAATATTAATCGGAACCAGGTTTAATTGACTGTTTCGGTGTGGTACCGCATTACTATGTGATCCAATCCAGAAAAGCCCTGGATATGGCCAACAAGTATGCGAAAAATGCGAAGGTACGAGCCAGATGAGGGCAAATCCCAGACATAACTGTGGCATAACCGGCGTTATCCTCTAAAATATTAATTTCAAGCAGCTTTAATTGACTGTTTCAGTGTGGACCCACATTACTACGGGTTCCAAACTAGAAAAAACGCTGGATTTAGCCAACAACTATGCGAAAAACGCGAAAGTATAAGCCAGATGATTGCAAATACCAGAACTATCCCAGACATAACCAGCGTTATCCCCTAAAATACTATTCGGAACCAGCTTTTATTGACTGTTTCTGTGTGGTACCACATTACTACGTGATTCAAACCAGAAAAAGCCCAGGATCTGGCCAACAAGTATGCGAAAAATGCGAATGTACGAGACAGATGACGGCAAATCCCAAACCTAATCGAGACATAACCGGCGTTATCCACTAAAATATTAATCGCAACCAGGTTTAATTGACTGTTCCGGTGTGGTATCACATTACTACTTGGTCCAAGCCAGAAAAAGGCCAGGATCTGGCCAACAAGTATGCGAAAAATGCGAAAGTACCAGCCAGATGAGGGCAAATCCCAGACCTAACCGAGACATAACAGGCGTTATCCTCTAAAATATTAATCGCAACCAGGTTTAATTGACTGTTTCAGAGTGGTCCCACATTACTACATGGTCCAAGCCAGAAAAAGGCCAGGATCTGGCCAACAAGTATGCGAAAAATGCGAAAGTACGAGCTAGATAAGGGCAAATACCAGGCCTAACCGAGACATAACCGGCGTTATCTTCTAAAATATTAATCACAACCAGGTTTAATTGACTGTAACGGTGTGGTACAGCATTACTACGTGATCCAAACCAGAAATATCCCAGGATCTGGCCAACAAGTATGCGAAAAACGAGAAAGAATGAGCCGGATGGTTGCAAATACCAGACCTAACCGAGACATAACCGGCGTTATCCACAAAAATATTAATCGCAAACAGGTTTAATTGACTGTTTCGGTGTGGTACCACATTACTACGTGGTCCAAGCCAGAAATATCCCAGGATCTGGCCAACTAGTATGCGAAAAATGCGAATGTACGAGCCAGATGAGGGCAAATCCCAGACCTGGCCGAGACATAACCGGCGTTATCCTCTAAAATATTAATCGCAACCAGGTTTAATTGACTGTATCGGTGTGGTACAGCATTACTACGTGATCCAAACCAGAAATATCCCAGGATCTGGCCAACAAGTATGCGAAAAAAGCTAAAGTATGTGCCAGATGATTGCAAATACCACATCTAACCCAAACATTACCAGCGTTATCCTCCAAAATATTAATCGCAACCAGGTTTAATTGACTGCCTCGGTGTGGAACCACATTACTACGGGTTCCAATCCAGAAAAAACGCTGGATCTGGCCAACAACTATGCGAAAAACGCGAAAGTATAAGCCAGATGATTGCAATGTACCAGAACTAACCCAGACATAACCAGCGTTATCCTCTAAAACACTAATGGGAGCCAGCTTTTATTGACTGTTTCTGTGTGGTACCACATTACGACGGGATAAAACCCACAAAAAACCCAAGATCTGGCCAACAAGAATGCGAAAAATGCGAAAGTACGAGCCAGATAAGGGCAAATACCAGGCCTAACCGAGACATAACCGGCGTTATCCTCTAAGATATTAATTGCAACCAGGTTTAATTGACTGTTTCGGTGTGGTACCACATTAGTACGTGATCCAAACCAGAAAAAGCCCAGGATCTGGACAACAAGTATGCGAACAATGCGAAAGTACGAGCCAGATGAGGGCAAATCCCAGACCTAACCGAGACATAACAGGCGTTATCCTCTAAAATATTAATCGCGACCAGGTTTAATTGACTGTTTCAGAGTGGTCCCACATTACTACATGGTCCAAGCCAGAAGAAGGCCGGGATCTGGCCAACAAGTATGCGAAAAATGCGAAAGTACGAGCCAGATGAGGGCAAATCCCAGACCTAACCGGGACATAACCGGCGTTATCCGCTAAAATATTAATCGCAACCTGGTTTAATTGACTGCTTTGGCGTGGTACCGCATTACTTCCTGATCCAAACCAGAAAAAGGCCAGGATCTGGCCAACAAGTATGCGAAAAATGAGGAAGTATGAGCCAGATGACTCCAAATAGCAGAACTATCCCAAACATAACCAGCGTTATCCTCTAAAATATTAATCGGAACCAGGTTTAGTTGACTGTTTCGGTGTGGAACCACATTACTACGGGATCCAAACCAGAAAAAACCCAGGATCTGGCCAACAAGTATGTGAAAAACGCGAAAGAATGAGCCCGATGATTGCAAATCCCAGACATAACCGAGACATAACCGGCGTTGTCCTCTAAAATATTAATCACAGGCAGGTTTAATTGACTGTTTCGGTGTGGTACCGCATTACTATGTGATCCAGTCCAGTAAAAGTCCTGGATCTGGCCAACAAGTATGCGAAAAATGCGAAGGTACGAGCCAGATGAGCTCAAATCCCAGACCTAACCGAGACATAACCGGCGTTATCCTCTAAAATATTAATCGCAACCAGGTTTAAATGACTGTTTCGGTGTGGAACCTCATTACTACGGGATCCAACCAGAAAAAACCGAGGATCTGGTCAACAAGTATGTGAAAAACGCGAAATTATGAGCCCGATGATTGCACATACCAGAACTAACCCAAACATAACCAGCGTTATCCTCCAAAATATTAATCGGAACCAGGTTTAATTGACTGTTTCGGTGTGGTACCGCATTACTATGTGATCCAATCCAGAAAGAGCCCTGGATATGGCCAACAAGTATGCGAAAAATGCGAAGGTACGAGCCAGATGAGGGCAAATCCCAGACATAACTGAGGCATAACCGGCGTTATCCTCTAAAATATTAATTTCAAGCAGCTTTAATTGACTGTTTCATTGTGGACCCACATTACTACGGGTTCCAATCTAGAAAAAACGCTGGATTTGGCCAACAACTATGCGAAAAACGCGAAAGTATAAGCCAGATGATTGCAAATACCAGAACTAACCCAGACATAACCAGCGTTATCCCCTAAAATACTATTCGGAACCAGCTTTTATTGACTGTTTCTGTGTGGTACCACATTACTACGTGAATCAAACCAGAAAAAGCCCAGGATCTGGCCAACAAGTATGCGAAAAATGCGAATGTACGAGACAGATGACGGCAAATCCCAAACCTAATCGAGACATAACCGGCGTTATCCACTAAAATATTAATCGCAACCAGGTTTAATTGACTGTAACGGTGTGGTACAGCATTACTACGTGATCCAAACCAGAAATATCCCAGGATCTGGCCAACAAGTATGCGAAATACGAGAAAGAATGAGCCGGATGGTTGCAAATACCAGACCTAACCGAGACATAACCGGCGTTATCCACAAAAATATTAATCGCAAACAGGTTTAATTGACTGTTTCGGTGTGGTACCACATTACTACGTGGTCCAAGCCAGAAATATCCCAGGATATGGCCAACTAGTATGCGAAAAATGCGAATGTACGAGCCAGATGAGGGCAAATCCCAGACCTGGCCGAGACATAACCGGCGTTATCCTCTAAAATATTAATCGCAACCAGGTTTAATTGACTGTATCGGTGTGGTACAGCATTACTACGTGATCCAAACCAGAAATATCCCAGGATCTGGCCAACAAGTATGCGAAAAAAGCGAAAGTATGTGCCAGATGATTGCAAATACCACATCGAACCCAAACATTACCAGCGTTATCCTCCAAAATATTAATCGCAACCAGGTTTAATTGACTGCCTCGGTGTGGAACCACATTACTTCCTGATCCAAACCAGAAAAAGGCCAGGATCTGGCCAACAAGTATGCGAAAAATGCGGAGGTATGTGCCAGATGACTCCAAATAGCAGAACTAACCCAAACATAACCAGCGCTATCCTCTAAAATATTAATCGGAACCAGGTTTAGTTGACTGTTTCTGTGTGGTACCACATTACTACGTGATCCAAACCAGAAAAAGCCCAGGATCTAGCCAACAAGTATGCGAAAAATGCGAATGTACGAGACAGATGACGGCAAATCCCAGACCTAATCGAGACATAACCGGCGTTATCCACTAAAATATTAATCGCAACCAGGTTTAATTGACTGTTTCGGTGTGGTACCACATTACTACTTGGTCCAAGCCAGAAAAAGGCCAGGATCTGGCCAACAAGTATGCGAAAAATGCGAAAGTACGAGCCAGATAAGGGCAAATACCAGGCCTAACCGAGACATAACCGGCGTTATCTTCTAAAATATTAATCACAACCAGGTTTAATTGACTGTATCGGTGTGGTACAGCATTACTACGTGATCCAAACCAGAAATATCCCAGGATCTGGCCAACAAGTATGCGAAAAACGAGAAAGAATGAGCCGGATGGTTGCAAATACCAGACCTAACCGAGACATAACCGGCGTTATCCTCAAAAATATTAATCGCAACCAGGTTTAATTGACTGTTTCGGTGTGGTACCACATTACTACGTGATCCAAACCAGAAAAAGCCCAGGATCTGACCATCAAGTATGCGAAAAATGCGAATGTACGAGACAGATGACGGCAAATCCCAGACCTAATCGAGACATAACCGGCGTTATCCACTAAAATATTAATCGCAACCAGGTTTAATTGACTGTTTCGGTGTGGTACCACATTACTACTTGGTCCAAGCCAGAAAAAGGCCAGGATCTGGCCAACAAGTATGCGAAAAATGCGAAAGTACGAGCCAGATGAGGGCAAATCCCAGACCTAACCGAGACATAACAGGCGTTATCCTCTGAAATATTAATCGCAACCAGGTGTAATTGACTGTTTCGGTGTGGTACCACATTACTACGTGATCCAAACCAGAAAAAGCCCAGGATCTGACCATCAAGTATGTGAAAAACGCGAAATTATGAGCCCGATGATTGCACATACCAGAACTAACCCAAACATAACCAGCGTTATCCTCCAAAATATTAATCGGAACCAGGTTTAATTGACTGTTTCGGTGTGGTACCGCATTACTATGTGATCCAATCCAGAAAAGCCCTGGATATGGCCAACAAGTATGCGAAAAATGCGAAGGTACGAGCCAGATGAGGGCAAATCCCAGACATAACTGTGGCATAACCGGCGTTATCCTCTAAAATATTAATTTCAAGCAGCTTTAATTGACTGTTTCAGTGTGGACCCACATTACTACGGGTTCCAAACTAGAAAAAACGCTGGATTTAGCCAACAACTATGCGAAAAACGCGAAAGTATAAGCCAGATGATTGCAAATACCAGAACTATCCCAGACATAACCAGCGTTATCCCCTAAAATACTATTCGGAACCAGCTTTTATTGACTGTTTCTGTGTGGTACCACATTACTACGTGATTCAAACCAGAAAAAGCCCAGGATCTGGCCAACAAGTATGCGAAAAATGCGAATGTACGAGACAGATGACGGCAAATCCCAAACCTAATCGAGACATAACCGGCGTTATCCACTAAAATATTAATCGCAACCAGGTTTAATTGACTGTTCCGGTGTGGTATCACATTACTACTTGGTCCAAGCCAGAAAAAGGCCAGGATCTGGCCAACAAGTATGCGAAAAATGCGAAAGTACCAGCCAGATGAGGGCAAATCCCAGACCTAACCGAGACATAACAGGCGTTATCCTCTAAAATATTAATCGCAACCAGGTTTAATTGACTGTTTCAGAGTGGTCCCACATTACTACATGGTCCAAGCCAGAAAAAGGCCAGGATCTGGCCAACAAGTATGCGAAAAATGCGAAAGTACGAGCTAGATAAGGGCAAATACCAGGCCTAACCGAGACATAACCGGCGTTATCTTCTAAAATATTAATCACAACCAGGTTTAATTGACTGTAACGGTGTGGTACAGCATTACTACGTGATCCAAACCAGAAATATCCCAGGATCTGGCCAACAAGTATGCGAAAAACGAGAAAGAATGAGCCGGATGGTTGCAAATACCAGACCTAACCGAGACATAACCGGCGTTATCCACAAAAATATTAATCGCAAACAGGTTTAATTGACTGTTTCGGTGTGGTACCACATTACTACGTGGTCCAAGCCAGAAATATCCCAGGATCTGGCCAACTAGTATGCGAAAAATGCGAATGTACGAGCCAGATGAGGGCAAATCCCAGACCTGGCCGAGACATAACCGGCGTTATCCTCTAAAATATTAATCGCAACCAGGTTTAATTGACTGTATCGGTGTGGTACAGCATTACTACGTGATCCAAACCAGAAATATCCCAGGATCTGGCCAACAAGTATGCGAAAAAAGCTAAAGTATGTGCCAGATGATTGCAAATACCACATCTAACCCAAACATTACCAGCGTTATCCTCCAAAATATTAATCGCAACCAGGTTTAATTGACTGCCTCGGTGTGGAACCACATTACTACGGGTTCCAATCCAGAAAAAACGCTGGATCTGGCCAACAACTATGCGAAAAACGCGAAAGTATAAGCCAGATGATTGCAATGTACCAGAACTAACCCAGACATAACCAGCGTTATCCTCTAAAACACTAATGGGAGCCAGCTTTTATTGACTGTTTCTGTGTGGTACCACATTACGACGGGATAAAACCCACAAAAAACCCAAGATCTGGCCAACAAGAATGCGAAAAATGCGAAAGTACGAGCCAGATAAGGGCAAATACCAGGCCTAACCGAGACATAACCGGCGTTATCCTCTAAGATATTAATTGCAACCAGGTTTAATTGACTGTTTCGGTGTGGTACCACATTAGTACGTGATCCAAACCAGAAAAAGCCCAGGATCTGGACAACAAGTATGCGAACAATGCGAAAGTACGAGCCAGATGAGGGCAAATCCCAGACCTAACCGAGACATAACAGGCGTTATCCTCTAAAATATTAATCGCGACCAGGTTTAATTGACTGTTTCAGAGTGGTCCCACATTACTACATGGTCCAAGCCAGAAGAAGGCCGGGATCTGGCCAACAAGTATGCGAAAAATGCGAAAGTACGAGCCAGATGAGGGCAAATCCCAGACCTAACCGGGACATAACCGGCGTTATCCGCTAAAATATTAATCGCAACCTGGTTTAATTGACTGCTTTGGCGTGGTACCGCATTACTTCCTGATCCAAACCAGAAAAAGGCCAGGATCTGGCCAACAAGTATGCGAAAAATGAGGAAGTATGAGCCAGATGACTCCAAATAGCAGAACTATCCCAAACATAACCAGCGTTATCCTCTAAAATATTAATCGGAACCAGGTTTAGTTGACTGTTTCGGTGTGGAACCACATTACTACGGGATCCAAACCAGAAAAAACCCAGGATCTGGCCAACAAGTATGTGAAAAACGCGAAAGAATGAGCCCGATGATTGCAAATCCCAGACATAACCGAGACATAACCGGCGTTGTCCTCTAAAATATTAATCACAGGCAGGTTTAATTGACTGTTTCGGTGTGGTACCGCATTACTATGTGATCCAGTCCAGTAAAAGTCCTGGATCTGGCCAACAAGTATGCGAAAAATGCGAAGGTACGAGCCAGATGAGCTCAAATCCCAGACCTAACCGAGACATAACCGGCGTTATCCTCTAAAATATTAATCGCAACCAGGTTTAAATGACTGTTTCGGTGTGGAACCTCATTACTACGGGATCCAACCAGAAAAAACCGAGGATCTGGTCAACAAGTATGTGAAAAACGCGAAATTATGAGCCCGATGATTGCACATACCAGAACTAACCCAAACATAACCAGCGTTATCCTCCAAAATATTAATCGGAACCAGGTTTAATTGACTGTTTCGGTGTGGTACCGCATTACTATGTGATCCAATCCAGAAAGAGCCCTGGATATGGCCAACAAGTATGCGAAAAATGCGAAGGTACGAGCCAGATGAGGGCAAATCCCAGACATAACTGAGGCATAACCGGCGTTATCCTCTAAAATATTAATTTCAAGCAGCTTTAATTGACTGTTTCATTGTGGACCCACATTACTACGGGTTCCAATCTAGAAAAAACGCTGGATTTGGCCAACAACTATGCGAAAAACGCGAAAGTATAAGCCAGATGATTGCAAATACCAGAACTAACCCAGACATAACCAGCGTTATCCCCTAAAATACTATTCGGAACCAGCTTTTATTGACTGTTTCTGTGTGGTACCACATTACTACGTGAATCAAACCAGAAAAAGCCCAGGATCTGGCCAACAAGTATGCGAAAAATGCGAATGTACGAGACAGATGACGGCAAATCCCAAACCTAATCGAGACATAACCGGCGTTATCCACTAAAATATTAATCGCAACCAGGTTTAATTGACTGTAACGGTGTGGTACAGCATTACTACGTGATCCAAACCAGAAATATCCCAGGATCTGGCCAACAAGTATGCGAAATACGAGAAAGAATGAGCCGGATGGTTGCAAATACCAGACCTAACCGAGACATAACCGGCGTTATCCACAAAAATATTAATCGCAAACAGGTTTAATTGACTGTTTCGGTGTGGTACCACATTACTACGTGGTCCAAGCCAGAAATATCCCAGGATATGGCCAACTAGTATGCGAAAAATGCGAATGTACGAGCCAGATGAGGGCAAATCCCAGACCTGGCCGAGACATAACCGGCGTTATCCTCTAAAATATTAATCGCAACCAGGTTTAATTGACTGTATCGGTGTGGTACAGCATTACTACGTGATCCAAACCAGAAATATCCCAGGATCTGGCCAACAAGTATGCGAAAAAAGCGAAAGTATGTGCCAGATGATTGCAAATACCACATCGAACCCAAACATTACCAGCGTTATCCTCCAAAATATTAATCGCAACCAGGTTTAATTGACTGCCTCGGTGTGGAACCACATTACTTCCTGATCCAAACCAGAAAAAGGCCAGGATCTGGCCAACAAGTATGCGAAAAATGCGGAGGTATGTGCCAGATGACTCCAAATAGCAGAACTAACCCAAACATAACCAGCGCTATCCTCTAAAATATTAATCGGAACCAGGTTTAGTTGACTGTTTCGGTGTGGAACCACATTACTACGGGATCCAAACCAGAAAAAACCCAGGATCTGGCCAACAAGTATGTGAAAAACGCGAAAGTATGAGCCCGATGGTTGCAAATCCCAGACATAACCGAGACATAACCGGCGTTATCCTCTAAAATATTAATCGCAAGCAGGTTTAATTGACTGTTTCGGTGTGGTACCGCATTACTATGTGATCCAATCCAGAAAAAGTCCTGGATTTGGCCAACAAGTATGCGAAAAATACGAAGGTACGAGCCAGATGAGCACAAATCCCAGACCTAACCGAGACATAACCGGCGTTATCCTCTAAAATATTAATCGCAACCAGGTTTAAATGACTGTTTCGGTGTGGAACCACATTACTTCCCGATCCAAACCAGAAAAAGGCCAGGATCTGGCCAACAAGTATGCGAAAAATGCGGACGTATGTGCCAGATGACTCCGAATAGCAGAACTAACCCAAACATAACCAGCGTTATCCTCTAAAATATTAATCGGAACCAGGTTTAGTTGACTGTTTCGGTGTGGAACCACATTACTACGGGATCCCAAACAAAAAAAACCCAGTATCTGGCCCACAAGTATGTGAAAAACGCGAAAGTATGAGCCAGATGAGCACAAATCCCAGACCTAACCGAGACATAACCGGCGTTATCCTCTAAAATATTAATCGCAACCAGGTTTAAATGACTGATTCGGTGTGGAACCACATTACTACGGGATCCAACCAGAAAAAACCCAGGATCTGGTCAACAAGTATGTGAAAAACGCGAAATTATGAGCCCGATGATTCCACATACCAGAACTAACCCAAACATAACCAGCGCTATCCTCCAAAATATTAATCGGAACCAGGTTTAATTGACTGTTTCGGTGTGGTACCGCATTACTATGTGATCCAATTCAGAAAAAGCCCTGGATATGGCCAACAAGTATGCGAAAAATGCGAAGGTACGAGCCAGATGAGGGCAAATCCCAGACATATCTGAGGCATAACCGGCGTTATCCTCTAAAATATTAATCGCAAGCAGGTTGAATTGACTATTTCGGTGTGGTCCCGCATTACTATGTGATCCAATCCAGAAAAAGTCCTGGATCTGGCCAACAAGTATGCGAAAAATGCGAAGGTACGAGCCAGATGAGCTGAAATCCCAGACCTAACCGAGACATAACCGGCGTTATCCTCTAAAATATTAATCGCAACCAGGTTTAAATGACTGTTTCGGTGTGGAACCTCATTACTACGGGATCCAACCATAAAAAACCGAGGATCTGGTCAACAAGTATGTGAAAAACGCGAAATTATGAGCCCGATGATTGCACATACCAGAACTAACCCAAACATAACCAGCGTTATCCTCCAAAATATTAATCGGAACCAGGTTTAATTGACTGTTTCGGTGTGGTACCGCATTACTATGTGATCCAATCCAGAAAAAGCCCTGGATATGGCCAACAAGTATGCGAAAAATGCGAAGGTACGAGCCAGATGAGGGCAAATCCCAGACATAACTGAGGCATAACCGGCGTTATCCTCTAAAATATTAATTTCAAGCAGCTTTCATTGACTGTTTCAGTGTGGAACCACATTAGTACGGTATCCAAACCAGAAAAAGCCCTGGATCTGGCCAACAAGTATGCGAAAAATGCGAAAGTACGAGCCAGATAAGGGCAAATACCAGGCCTAACCGAGACATAACCGGCGTTATCTTCTAAAATATTAATCACAACCAGGTTTAATTGACTGTATCGGTGTGGTACCGCATTACTTCCTGATCCAAACCAGAAAAAGCCCTGGATCCGGCCAACAAGTATGCGAAAAATGCGGAAGTATGTGCCAGATGATTGCAAATAGCAGAACTAACCCAAACATAACCAGCGTTATCCTCTAAAATAGTAATCGCAACCAGGTTTAATTGACTGTTCCAGTGTGGTCCCACATTACTACTTGGTCCAGGCCAGAAAAAGGCCAGGATGTGGCCAACAAGTTTGCGAAAAATGCGAATGTACGAGACAGATGACGGCAAATCCCAGACCTAACCGAGACATAACCGGCGTTATCCTCTAAAATATTAATCGCAACCAGGTTTAATTGACTGTTTCAGTGTGGTCCCACATTACTACTTGGTCCAAGCCAGAAAAAGGCCAGGATCTGGCCAACAAGTATGCGAAAAAAGCGAAAGTATGTGCCAGATGATTGCAAATACCACATCTAACCCAAACATAACCAGCGTTATCCTCTAAAATATTAATCGCAACCAGGTTTAATTGACTGTTCCAGAGTGGTCCCACATTACTACTTGGTCCAAGCCAGAATAAGGTCAGGATCTGGCCAACAAGTATGCGAAAAATGCGAAAGTACGAGCCAGATGAGGGCAGATCCCAGACCTAACCGAGACATAACCGGCGTTATCCACTAAAATATTAATCGCAACCAGGTGTAATTGACTGTTTCGGTGTGGTACCACATTAGTACGTGATCCAAACCAGAAAAAGCCCAGGATCTGGACAACAAGTATGCGAAATAGCGAAAGTATGTGCCAGATGATTGCAAATACCACATGTAACCCAAACATAACCAGCGTTATCCTCCAAAATATTAATCGCAACCAGGTTTAATTGACTGCTTCGGTGTGGAACCACATTACTACGGGTTCCAAACCAGAAAAAACGCTGGATTTGGCCAACAACTATGCGAAAAACGCGAAAGTATAAGCCAGATGATTGCAAATACCAGAACTAACCCAGACATAACCAGCGTTATCCCCTAAAATACTATTCGGAACCAGCTTTTATTGACTGTTTCTGTGTGGTACCACATTACTACGTGATTCAAACCAGAAAAAGCCCAGGATCTGGCCAACAAGTATGCGAGAAATGCGAATGTACGAGACAGATGACGGCAAATCCCAAACCTAATCGAGACATAACCGGCGTTATCCACTAAAATATTAATCGCAACCAGGTTTAATTGACTGTTTCGGTGTGGTACCACATTACTACTTGGTCCAAGCCAGAAAAAGGCCAGGATCTGGCCAACAAGTATGCGAAAAATGCGAAAGTACCAGCCAGATGAGGGCAAATACCAGGCCTAACCGAGACATAACCGGCGTTATCTTCTAAAATATTAATCACAACCAGGTTTAATTGACTGTAACGGTGTGGTACAGCATTACTACGTGATCCAAACCAGAAATATCCCAGGATCTGGCCAACAAGTATGCGAAAAACGAGAAAGAATGAGCCGGATGGTTGCAAATACCAGACCTAACCGAGACATAACCGGCGTTATCCACAAAAATATTAATCGCAAACAGGTTTAATTGACTGTTTCGGTGTGGTACCACATTACTACGTGGTCCAAGCCAGAAATATCCCAGGATCTGGCCAACTAGTATGCGAAAAATGCGAATGTACGAGCCAGATGAGGGCAAATCCCAGACCTGGCCGAGACATAACCGGCGTTATCCTCTAAAATATTAATCGCAACCAGGTTTAATTGACTGTATCGGTGTGGTACAGCATTACTACGTGATCCAAACCAGAAATATCCCAGGATCTGGCAAACAAGTATGCGAAAAAAGCGAAAGTATGTGCCAGATGATTGCAAATACCACATCTAACCCAAACATTACCAGCGTTATCCTCCAAAATATTAATCGCAACCAGGTTTAATTGACTGCCTCGGTGTGGAACCACATTACTTCCTGATCCAAATCAGAAAAAGGCCAGGATCTGGCCAACAAGTATGCGAAAAATGCGGAAGTATGTGCCAGTTGATTCCAAATAGCAGAACTAACCCAAACATAACCAGCGTTCTCCTCTAAAATAGTAATCGGAACCAGGTTTAGTTGACTGTTTCGGTGTGGAACCACATTACTACGGGATCCAAACCAGAAAAAACCCAGGATCTGGCCAACAAGTATGTGAAAAACGCGAAAGTATGAGCCCGATGATTGCAAATCCCAGACATAACCGAGACATAACCGGCGTTATCCTCTAAAATATTAATCGCAAGCAGGTTTAATTGACTGTTTCGGTGTGGTACCGCATTACTATGTGATCCAATCGAGAAAAAGTCCTGGATCTGGCCAACAAGTATGCGAAAAATGCGAAGGTACGAGCCAGATGAGCTCAAATCCCAGACCTAACCGAGACATAACCGGCGTTATCCTCTAAAATATTAATCGCAACCAGGTTTAAATGACTGTTTCGGTGTGGAACCACATTACTACGGGATCCAAACCAGAAAAAACCCAGGGTCTGGCCAACAAGTATGTGAAAAACGCGAAAGAATGAGCCCGATGATTGCACATACCAGAACTAACCCAAACATAACCAGCGCTATCCTCCAAGATATTAATCGGAACCAGGTTTAATTGACTGTTTCGGTGTGGTACCGCACTACTATGTGATCCAATCCAGAAAAAGCCCTGGATATGGCCAACAAGTATGCGAAAAATGCGAAGGTACGAGCCAGATGAGGGCAAATCCCAAACATAACTGAGGCATAACCGGCGTTATCCTCTAAAATATTAATCACAACCAGGTTTCATTGACTGTATCGGTGTGGTACAGCATTACTACGTGATCCAAACCAGAAATATCCCAGGATCTGGCCAACAAGTATGCGAAAAACGAGAAAGAATGAGCCGGATGGTTGCAAATACCAGACCTAACCGAGACATAACCGGCGTTATCCTCAAAAATATTAATCGCAAACAGGTTTAATTGACTGTTTCGGTGTGGTACCACATTACTACGTGATCCAAACCAGAAATATCCCTGGATCTGGCCACAAGTATGCGAAAAACGAGAAAGTATGAGCCAGATGGTTGCATATACCAGACCTAACCGAGACATAACCGGCGTTATCCACAAAAATATTAATCGCAACTTGGTTTAATTGACTGCTTCGGCGTGGTACCGCATTACTACCTGATCCAAACCAGAAAAAGGCCAGGATCTGGCCAACAAGTATGCGAAAAATGCGAAAGTATGTTCCAGATGATTGCAAATAGCAGAACTAACCCAAACATAACCAGCGTTATCCTCTAAAATATTAATCGGAACCAGGTTTAGTTGACTGCTTCGGTGTGGAACCACATTACTACGGAATCCAAACCAGAAAAAACCCAGGATCTGGCCAACAAGTATGCGAAAAATGCGAAAGTATGTTCCAGATGATTGCAAGTACCACATCTAACCCAAACACAACCAGAGTTATCCTCCAAAATATTAATCGCAACCAGGTTTAATTGACTGCTTCGGTGTGGAACCACATTACTACGGGTTCTAATCCAGAAAAAACGCTGGATCTGGCCAACAACTATGCGAAAAACGCGAAAGTATAAGCCAGATGATTGCAAATACCAGAACTAACCCAGACATAACCAGCGTTATCCTCTAAAATACTAATGGGAGCCAGCTTTTATTGACTGTTTCGGTGTGGTACCGCATTACTATGTGATCCAATCGAGATAAAGTCCTGGATCTGGCCAACAAGTATGCGAAAAATGCGAAGGTACGAGCCAGATGAGCTCAAATCCCAGACGTAACCGAGACATAACCGGCGTTATCCTCTAAAATATTAATCGCAACCAGGTTTAAATGACTGTTTCGGTGTGGAACCACATTACTACGGGATCCAAACCAGAAAAAACCCAGGATCTGGCCAACAAGTATGTGAAAAACGCGAAAGAATGAGCCCGATGATTGCACATACCAGAACTAACCCAAACATAACCAGCGTTATCCTCCAAAATATTAATCGGAACCAGGTTTAATAGACTGTTTCGGTGTGGTACCGCACTACTATGTGATCCAATCCAGAAAAAGCCCAGGATCTGGCCAACAACAATGAGAAAAACGCGAAAGTATGAGCCAGATGATTGCCAATACCAGAACTAACCCAGACAAAACCAGGGTTATCCTCTAAAATACTAATCGGAAAAAGCTTTTATTGACTGTTTCAGTGTGGTACCACATTACTACGTGATCCAAACCAGAAAAAGCCCAGGATCTGGCCAACAAGTATGCGAAAAATGCGAAGTACGAGCCAGATGAGTGGAAATCCCAGACCTGGCCGAGACAAAACCGGCGTTATCCTCTAAAATATTAATCGCATCCAGGTTTAATTGACTGTTTCGGTGTGGTACCGCATTACTACGTGATCCAAACCGGAAAAAGCCCTGGATCTGGCCATCAAGTATGCGAAAAATGAGAAAGTACGAGCCAGATGACGGCAAATCCCAGACCTAACCCAGACATAACCGTCGTTATCCTCTAAAATATTAATCGCAACCAGGTTTAATTGACTATTTCGGTGTGGTACCGCATTACTACGTGATCCAAACCAGAAATAGGCGAGGATCTGGCCAACAATTATGCGAAAAATGCGAAAGTACGAGCCAGATGAGGGCAAATACCAGACTTAACCCAGACATTACTGGCGGTATCCTCTAAAATATTAATCGCAACCAGGTTTCATTGACTGTTTCGGTGTGGTACCGCATTACTACGTGATCCAAACCAGAAATATCCCAGGATCTGGCCAACTAGTATGCGAAAAATGCGTAGGTACGAGCCAGATGAGGGCAAATCCCAGACATAACCGAGACATAACCGGCGTTATCCTCTAAAATATTAATCGCAAGCAGGTTTAATTGACTGTTTCAGTGTGGAACCACTTTACTACGGGATCCAAACCAGAAGAAACCCAGGATCTGGCCAACAAGTATGAGAAAAATGCGAAAGTATGAGCCAGATGATTGCAAATACCGGAACAATCCCAGAAATAACTAGAGTTATCATCTAAAATACTATTCGGAACCAGCTTCTATTGACTGTTTCATTGCGGTACCACATTACTACGTGATCCAAACCAGAAAAAGGCCAGGATCTGGCCAATAAGTATGTGCAAAACGCGAAAGTATGAGCCAGATGGTTGCAAATACCAGAACTGACCGAGACATAACCGGCGTTATCCTCAAGAATATTAATCGCAAACAGGTTTAATTGACTGTTTCGGTGTGGTACCGCATTACTACGTGATCCAAACCAGAAATATCCCAGGATCTGGCCAACTAGTATGCGAAAAATGCGGAAGTATGTGCCAGATGATTGCACATAGCAGAGCTAACCCAAACTTAACCAGTGTTATCCTCTAAAATATTAATCGGAACCAGGTTTAGTTGACTGTTTCGGTGTGGAACCACATTACTACTTGGTCCAAGCCAGAAAAAGGCCAGGATCTGGCCAACAAGTATGCGAAAAATGCGAAAGTACCAGCCAGATGAGGGCAAATACCAGGCCTAACCGAGACATAACCGGCGTTATCTTCTAAAATATTAATCACAACCAGGTTTAATTGACTGTAACGGTGTGGTACAGCATTACTACGTGATCCAAACCAGAAATATCCCAGGATCTGGCCAACAAGTATGCGAAAAACGAGAAAGAATGAGCCGGATGGTTGCAAATACCAGACCTAACCGAGACATAACCGGCGTTATCCACAAAAATATTAATCGCAAACAGGTTTAATTGACTGTTTCGGTGTGGTACCACATTACTACGTGGTCCAAGCCAGAAATATCCCAGGATCTGGCCAACTAGTATGCGAAAAATGCGAATGTACGAGCCAGATGAGGGCAAATCCCAGACCTGGCCGAGACATAACCGGCGTTATCCTCTAAAATATTAATCGCAACCAGGTTTAATTGACTGTATCGGTGTGGTACAGCATTACTACGTGATCCAAACCAGAAATATCCCAGGATCTGGCAAACAAGTATGCGAAAAAAGCGAAAGTATGTGCCAGATGATTGCAAATACCACATCTAACCCAAACATTACCAGCGTTATCCTCCAAAATATTAATCGCAACCAGGTTTAATTGACTGCCTCGGTGTGGAACCACATTACTTCCTGATCCAAATCAGAAAAAGGCCAGGATCTGGCCAACAAGTATGCGAAAAATGCGGAAGTATGTGCCAGTTGATTCCAAATAGCAGAACTAACCCAAACATAACCAGCGTTCTCCTCTAAAATAGTAATCGGAACCAGGTTTAGTTGACTGTTTCGGTGTGGAACCACATTACTACGGGATCCAAACCAGAAAAAACCCAGGATCTGGCCAACAAGTATGTGAAAAACGCGAAAGTATGAGCCCGATGATTGCAAATCCCAGACATAACCGAGACATAACCGGCGTTATCCTCTAAAATATTAATCGCAAGCAGGTTTAATTGACTGTTTCGGTGTGGTACCGCATTACTATGTGATCCAATCGAGAAAAAGTCCTGGATCTGGCCAACAAGTATGCGAAAAATGCGAAGGTACGAGCCAGATGAGCTCAAATCCCAGACCTAACCGAGACATAACCGGCGTTATCCTCTAAAATATTAATCGCAACCAGGTTTAAATGACTGTTTCGGTGTGGAACCACATTACTACGGGATCCAAACCAGAAAAAACCCAGGGTCTGGCCAACAAGTATGTGAAAAACGCGAAAGAATGAGCCCGATGATTGCACATACCAGAACTAACCCAAACATAACCAGCGCTATCCTCCAAGATATTAATCGGAACCAGGTTTAATTGACTGTTTCGGTGTGGTACCGCACTACTATGTGATCCAATCCAGAAAAAGCCCTGGATATGGCCAACAAGTATGCGAAAAATGCGAAGGTACGAGCCAGATGAGGGCAAATCCCAAACATAACTGAGGCATAACCGGCGTTATCCTCTAAAATATTAATCACAACCAGGTTTCATTGACTGTATCGGTGTGGTACAGCATTACTACGTGATCCAAACCAGAAATATCCCAGGATCTGGCCAACAAGTATGCGAAAAACGAGAAAGAATGAGCCGGATGGTTGCAAATACCAGACCTAACCGAGACATAACCGGCGTTATCCTCAAAAATATTAATCGCAAACAGGTTTAATTGACTGTTTCGGTGTGGTACCACATTACTACGTGATCCAAACCAGAAATATCCCTGGATCTGGCCACAAGTATGCGAAAAACGAGAAAGTATGAGCCAGATGGTTGCATATACCAGACCTAACCGAGACATAACCGGCGTTATCCACAAAAATATTAATCGCAACTTGGTTTAATTGACTGCTTCGGCGTGGTACCGCATTACTACCTGATCCAAACCAGAAAAAGGCCAGGATCTGGCCAACAAGTATGCGAAAAATGCGAAAGTATGTTCCAGATGATTGCAAATAGCAGAACTAACCCAAACATAACCAGCGTTATCCTCTAAAATATTAATCGGAACCAGGTTTAGTTGACTGTTTCGGTGTGGAACCACATTACTACGGAATCCAAACCAGAAAAAACCCAGGATCTGGCCAACAAGTATGCGAAAAATGCGAAAGTATGTTCCAGATGATTGCAAGTACCACATCTAACCCAAACACAACCAGAGTTATCCTCCAAAATATTAATCGCAACCAGGTTTAATTGACTGCTTCGGTGTGGAACCACATTACTACGGGTTCTAATCCAGAAAAAACGCTGGATCTGGCCAACAACTATGCGAAAAACGCGAAAGTATAAGCCAGATGATTGCAAATACCAGAACTAACCCAGACATAACCAGCGTTATCCTCTAAAATACTAATGGGAGCCAGCTTTTATTGACTGTTTCGGTGTGGTACCGCATTACTATGTGATCCAATCGAGATAAAGTCCTGGATCTGGCCAACAAGTATGCGAAAAATGCGAAGGTACGAGCCAGATGAGCTCAAATCCCAGACGTAACCGAGACATAACCGGCGTTATCCTCTAAAATATTAATCGCAACCAGGTTTAAATGACTGTTTCGGTGTGGAACCACATTACTACGGGATCCAAACCAGAAAAAACCCAGGATCTGGCCAACAAGTATGTGAAAAACGCGAAAGAATGAGCCCGATGATTGCACATACCAGAACTAACCCAAACATAACCAGCGTTATCCTCCAAAATATTAATCGGAACCAGGTTTAATTGACTGTTTCGGTGTGGTACCGCACTACTATGTGATCCAATCCAGAAAAAGCCCAGGATCTGGCCAACAACAATGAGAAAAACGCGAAAGTATGAGCCAGATGATTGCCAATACCAGAACTAACCCAGACAAAACCAGGGTTATCCTCTAAAATACTAATCGGAAAAAGCTTTTATTGACTGTTTCAGTGTGGTACCACATTACTACGTGATCCAAACCAGAAAAAGCCCAGGATCTGGCCAACAAGTATGCGAAAAATGCGAAGTACGAGCCAGATGAGTGGAAATCCCAGACCTGGCCGAGACAAAACCGGCGTTATCCTCTAAAATATTAATCGCATCCAGGTTTAATTGACTGTTTCGGTGTGGTACCGCATTACTACGTGATCCAAACCGGAAAAAGCCCTGGATCTGGCCATCAAGTATGCGAAAAATGAGAAAGTACGAGCCAGATGACGGCAAATCCCAGACCTAACCCAGACATAACCGTCGTTATCCTCTAAAATATTAATCGCAACCAGGTTTAATTGACTATTTCGGTGTGGTACCGCATTACTACGTGATCCAAACCAGAAATAGGCGAGGATCTGGCCAACAATTATGCGAAAAATGCGAAAGTACGAGCCAGATGAGGGCAAATACCAGACTTAACCCAGACATTACTGGCGGTATCCTCTAAAATATTAATCGCAACCAGGTTTCATTGACTGTTTCGGTGTGGTACCGCATTACTACGTGATCCAAACCAGAAATATCCCAGGATCTGGCCAACTAGTATGCGAAAAATGCGTAGGTACGAGCCAGATGAGGGCAAATCCCAGACATAACCGAGACATAACCGGCGTTATCCTCTAAAATATTAATCGCAAGCAGGTTTAATTGACTGTTTCAGTGTGGAACCACTTTACTACGGGATCCAAACCAGAAGAAACCCAGGATCTGGCCAACAAGTATGAGAAAAATGCGAAAGTATGAGCCAGATGATTGCAAATACCGGAACAAACCCAGAAATAACTAGAGTTATCATCTAAAATACTATTCGGAACCAGCTTCTATTGACTGTTTCATTGCGGTACCACATTACTACGTGATCCAAACCAGAAAAAGGCCAGGATCTGGCCAATAAGTATGTGCAAAACGCGAAAGTATGAGCCAGATGGTTGCAAATACCAGAACTAACCGAGACATAACCGGCGTTATCCTCAAGAATATTAATCGCAAACAGGTTTAATTGACTGTTTCGGTGTGGTACCGCATTACTACGTGATCCAAACCAGAAATATCCCAGGATCTGTCCAACTAGTATGAGAAAAATGCGTAGGTACGAGCCAGATGAGGGCAAATCCCAGACATAACCGAGACATAACCGGCGTTATCCTCTAAAATATTAATCGCAAGCAGGTTTAATTGACTGTTTCAGTGTGGAACCACTTTACTACGGGATCCAAACCAGAAGAAACCCAGGATCTGGCCAACAAGTATGAGAAAAATGCGAAAGTACGAGCCAGATGAGGGCAAATACCAGACCCAACAGAGACATAACCCGCGTTATCCTCTAAAATATTAATCGCATCCAAGTTTAATTGACAGTTTCGGTGTGGTACAGCATTACTACGTGATCCAAACCAGAAATATCCCAGGATCTGGCCAACAAGTATGCGAAAAACGAGAAAGTATGAGCCAGATGGTTGCAAATACCAGAACTAACCGAGTCATAACCGGCGTTATACTCCAAAATATTAATCGCAAACAGGTTTAATTGACTGTTTCGGTGTGGAACCACATTACTACGGGATCCAAACCAGAAAAACCCCAGGATCTCGCCAACAAGTATGCGAAAAATGCGTAGGTACGAGCCAGATGAGGGCAAATCCCAGACATAACCGAGACATAACCGGCGTTATCCTCTAAAATATTAATCGCAAACAGGTTTAATTGACTGTTTCGGTGTGGAACCACATTACTACTTGGTCCAAGCCTGAAATATCCCAGGATCTGGCCAACAAGTATGTGAAAAACGCGAAAGTATGAGCCAGATGATTGCAAATACCAGAACTAACCGAGACATAACCGGCGTTATTCTCAAGAATATTAATCGCAAACAGGTTTAATTGACTGTTTCGGTGTGGTACCACATTACTACGTGGTCCAAACCAGAAATATCCCAGGATCTGGCCAACTAGTATGCGAAAAATGCTGAAGTATATGCCAGATGATTGCAAATAGCAGAACTAACCCAAACATAACCAGCGTTATCCTCTAAAATATTAATCGGAACCAGGTTTAGTTGACTGTTTCGGTGTGGAACCACATTACTACGGGATCCAAACCAGAAAAAACCCAGGATCTGGCCAACAAGTATGCGAAAAATGCGGAAGTATGACCTAGGTGATGGCAATGTCCTGGCCAAACCTCGACATAACCGGTGTGATCCTCTAAAATATTGATCGAATCCAGGTTTAATTGACTGTTTCATTCTGGTACCATATTACTACGTGATCCAAACCAGAAAAAGCCCAGGATCTGGCCAAGAAGTATGCGAAAAATGCGAAAGTATGAGCCAGATGGTTGCAAGTACCAGACCTAACACAAACCTAAACGGTGTTATCCTCTAAAATATTAAGGGCAACCAGGTTTAATAGACTGTTTCGGTGTGGTAACACATTACTACGTGATCCAACCCAGAAAAAGCCCTGGATCTGGCCAACAAGTATGTGAAAAACGCGAAAGTATGAGCCAGATGATTGCAAATACCAGAACTAACCCAAACATAACCAGCATTATCCTCTAAAATATTAATCGGAACCAGGTTTAGTTGACTGTTTCGGTGTGGAACCACATTACTACGGGATCCAAAACAGAAAAAACCCAGGATCTTGCCAACAAGTATGCGAAAAATGCGAAGGTACGAGCCAGATGAAGGGCAAATCCCAGACATAACCGAGACATAACCGGCGTTATCCTGAAAAATATTAATCGCAAACAGGTTTAATTGACTGTTTCGGTGTGGTACCACATTACTACGTGGTCCAAACCAGAAATATCCCAGGATCTGGCCAACTAGTATGCGAAAAATGCGAAAGTACGAGCCAGATGAGGGCAAATCCTAGACCTAACCGAAACATAACCGCCGTTATACTCAAAAATATTAATCGCAAACAGGTTTAATTGACTGTTTCGGCGTGGAATCACATTACTGCTTGGTCCAAGCCAGAAAAAGGCCAGGATCTGGCCAACAAGTATGCGAAATATGCGAAAGTACGAGCCAGATGAGGGCAAACACCAGAACTAACCCAAACATAACCAGCGTTATCCACCAAAATATTAATCGCAACCACGTTTAATTGACTGTTTCGGTGTGGAACCACATTACGACGGGATACAACCCACAAAAAACCCAAGATCTAGCCAACAAGTATGCGAAAAACGCGAAAGTATGTGCCAGATGTGGGCAAATAGCAAACCTAACCGGGACATAACCGGCGTTATCCTCTATAATATTAATCGCAACCAGGTTTAATTGACTGCTTCGGTGTGGTACCGCAGTACTACGTGATCCAAACCAGAAAAAACCCAGGATCTGGCCAACAAGTATGCGAAAAATGCGAAAGTACGAGCCAGATGAGGGCAAAGACCAGACCTCGCCGAGACATAACCGGCGTTATCATCTAAAATACTATTCGGAACCAGCTTCTATTGACTGTTTCAGTGCGGTACCACATTACTACGTGATCCAAACCAGAAAAAGGCCAGGATCTGGCCAACAAGTATGCGAAAAATGCGAAAGTACGAGGCAGATGAGGGCAAATCCCAGACCTAACCGAGACATAACCGGCGTTATCCACTAAAATATTAATCGCAACCAGGTTTAATTGACAGTTTCGGTGTGGTACCACATTACTACGTGATCCAAACCAGAAAAAGCCCAGGATCTGGCCAACAAGTATGTGAAAAACGCGAAAGTACGAGGCAGATGAGGGCAAATCCCAGACATAACCGAGACATAACCGGCGTTATCCTCTAAAATATTAATCGCAAGCAGGTTTAATTGACTGTTTCAGTGTGGAACCACTTTACTACGGGATCCAAACCAGAAGAAACCCAGGATCTGGCCAACAAGTATGAGAAAAATGCGAAAGTATGAGCCAGATGATTGCAAATACCGGAACAAACCCAGAAATAACTAGAGTTATCATCTAAAATACTATTCGGAACCAGCTTCTATTGACTGTTTCATTGCGGTACCACATTACTACGTGATCCAAACCAGAAAAAGGCCAGGATCTGGCCAATAAGTATGTGCAAAACGCGAAAGTATGAGCCAGATGGTTGCAAATACCAGAACTAACCGAGACATAACCGGCGTTATCCTCAAGAATATTAATCGCAAACAGGTTTAATTGACTGTTTCGGTGTGGTACCGCATTACTACGTGATCCAAACCAGAAATATCCCAGGATCTGGCCAACTAGTATGCGAAAAATGCGGAAGTATGTGCCAGATGATTGCACATAGCAGAGCTAACCCAAACTTAACCAGTGTTATCCTCTAAAATATTAATCGGAACCAGGTTTAGTTGACTGTTTCGGTGTGGAACCACATTACTACGGGATCCAAACCAGAAAAACCCCAGGATCTCGCCAACAAGTATGCGAAAAATGCGTAGGTACGAGCCAGATGAGGGCAAATCCCAGACATAACCGAGACATAACCGGCGTTATCCTCTAAAATATTAATCGCAAGCAGGTTTAATTGACTGTTTCAGTGTGGAACCACTTTACTACGGGATCCAAACCAGAAGAAACCCAGGATCTGGCCAACAAGTATGAGAAAAATGCGAAAGTACGAGCCAGATGAGGGCAAATACCAGACCCAACAGAGACATAACCCGCGTTATCCTCTAAAATATTAATCGCATCCAAGTTTAATTGACAGTTTCGGTGTGGTACAGCATTACTACGTGATCCAAACCAGAAATATCCCAGGATCTGGCCAACAAGTATGCGAAAAACGAGAAAGTATGAGCCAGATGGTTGCAAATACCAGAACTAACCGAGTCATAACCGGCGTTATACTCCAAAATATTAATCGCAAACAGGTTTAATTGACTGTTTCGGTGTGGAACCACATTACTACGGGATCCAAACCAGAAAAACCCCAGGATCTCGCCAACAAGTATGCGAAAAATGCGTAGGTACGAGCCAGATGAGGGCAAATCCCAGACATAACCGAGACATAACCGGCGTTATCCTCTAAAATATTAATCGCAAACAGGTTTAATTGACTGTTTCGGTGTGGAACCACATTACTACTTGGTCCAAGCCTGAAATATCCCAGGATCTGGCCAACAAGTATGTGAAAAACGCGAAAGTATGAGCCAGATGATTGCAAATACCAGAACTAACCGAGACATAACCGGCGTTATTCTCAAGAATATTAATCGCAAACAGGTTTAATTGACTGTTTCGGTGTGGTACCACATTACTACGTGGTCCAAACCAGAAATATCCCAGGATCTGGCCAACTAGTATGCGAAAAATGCTGAAGTATATGCCAGATGATTGCAAATAGCAGAACTAACCCAAACATAACCAGCGTTATCCTCTAAAATATTAATCGGAACCAGGTTTAGTTGACTGTTTCGGTGTGGAACCACATTACTACGGGATCCAAACCAGAAAAAACCCAGGATCTGGCCAACAAGTATGCGAAAAATGCGGAAGTATGACCTAGGTGATGGCAATGTCCTGGCCAAACCTCGACATAACCGGTGTGATCCTCTAAAATATTGATCGAATCCAGGTTTAATTGACTGTTTCATTCTGGTACCATATTACTACGTGATCCAAACCAGAAAAAGCCCAGGATCTGGCCAAGAAGTATGCGAAAAATGCGAAAGTATGAGCCAGATGGTTGCAAGTACCAGACCTAACACAAACCTAAACGGTGTTATCCTCTAAAATATTAAGGGCAACCAGGTTTAATAGACTGTTTCGGTGTGGTAACACATTACTACGTGATCCAACCCAGAAAAAGCCCTGGATCTGGCCAACAAGTATGTGAAAAACGCGAAAGTATGAGCCAGATGATTGCAAATACCAGAACTAACCCAAACATAACCAGCATTATCCTCTAAAATATTAATCGGAACCAGGTTTAGTTGACTGTTTCGGTGTGGAACCACATTACTACGGGATCCAAAACAGAAAAAACCCAGGATCTTGCCAACAAGTATGCGAAAAATGCGAAGGTACGAGCCAGATGAAGGGCAAATCCCAGACATAACCGAGACATAACCGGCGTTATCCTGAAAAATATTAATCGCAAACAGGTTTAATTGACTGTTTCGGTGTGGTACCACATTACTACGTGGTCCAAACCAGAAATATCCCAGGATCTGGCCAACTAGTATGCGAAAAATGCGAAAGTACGAGCCAGATGAGGGCAAATCCTAGACCTAACCGAAACATAACCGCCGTTATACTCAAAAATATTAATCGCAAACAGGTTTAATTGACTGTTTCGGCGTGGAATCACATTACTGCTTGGTCCAAGCCAGAAAAAGGCCAGGATCTGGCCAACAAGTATGCGAAATATGCGAAAGTACGAGCCAGATGAGGGCAAACACCAGAACTAACCCAAACATAACCAGCGTTATCCACCAAAATATTAATCGCAACCACGTTTAATTGACTGTTTCGGTGTGGAACCACATTACGACGGGATACAACCCACAAAAAACCCAAGATCTAGCCAACAAGTATGCGAAAAACGCGAAAGTATGTGCCAGATGTGGGCAAATAGCAAACCTAACCGGGACATAACCGGCGTTATCCTCTATAATATTAATCGCAACCAGGTTTAATTGACTGCTTCGGTGTGGTACCGCAGTACTACGTGATCCAAACCAGAAAAAACCCAGGATCTGGCCAACAAGTATGCGAAAAATGCGAAAGTACGAGCCAGATGAGGGCAAAGACCAGACCTCGCCGAGACATAACCGGCGTTATCATCTAAAATACTATTCGGAACCAGCTTCTATTGACTGTTTCAGTGCGGTACCACATTACTACGTGATCCAAACCAGAAAAAGGCCAGGATCTGGCCAACAAGTATGCAAAAAATGCGAAAGTACGAGGCAGATGAGGGCAAATCCCAGACCTAACCGAGACATAACCGGCGTTATCCACTAAAATATTAATCGCAACCAGGTTTAATTGACAGTTTCGGTGTGGTACCACATTACTACGTGATCCAAACCAGAAAAAGCCCAGGATCTGGCCAACAAGTATGTGAAAAACGCGAAAGTACGAGGCAGATGAGGGCAAATCCCAGACATAACCGAGACATAACCGGCGTTATCCTCTAAAATATTAATCGCAAGCAGGTTTAATTGACTGTTTCAGTGTGGAACCACTTTACTACGGGATCCAAACCAGAAGAAACCCAGGATCTGGCCAACAAGTATGAGAAAAATGCGAAAGTATGAGCCAGATGATTGCAAATACCGGAACAAACCCAGAAATAACTAGAGTTATCATCTAAAATACTATTCGGAACCAGCTTCTATTGACTGTTTCATTGCGGTACCACATTACTACGTGATCCAAACCAGAAAAAGGCCAGGATCTGGCCAATAAGTATGTGCAAAACGCGAAAGTATGAGCCAGATGGTTGCAAATACCAGAACTAACCGAGACATAACCGGCGTTATCCTCAAGAATATTAATCGCAAACAGGTTTAATTGACTGTTTCGGTGTGGTACCGCATTACTACGTGATCCAAACCAGAAATATCCCAGGATCTGGCCAACTAGTATGCGAAAAATGCGGAAGTATGTGCCAGATGATTGCACATAGCAGAGCTAACCCAAACTTAACCAGTGTTATCCTCTAAAATATTAATCGGAACCAGGTTTAGTTGACTGTTTCGGTGTGGAACCACATTACTACGGGATCCAAACCAGAAAAACCCCAGGATCTCGCCAACAAGTATGCGAAAAATGCGTAGGTACGAGCCAGATGAGGGCAAATCCCAGACATAACCGAGACATAACCGGCGTTATCCTCTAAAATATTAATCGCAAGCAGGTTTAATTGACTGTTTCAGTGTGGAACCACTTTACTACGGGATCCAAACCAGAAGAAACCCAGGATCTGGCCAACAAGTATGAGAAAAATGCGAAAGTACGAGCCAGATGAGGGCAAATACCAGACCCAACAGAGACATAACCCGCGTTATCCTCTAAAATATTAATCGCATCCAAGTTTAATTGACAGTTTCGGTGTGGTACAGCATTACTACGTGATCCAAACCAGAAATATCCCAGGATCTGGCCAACAAGTATGCGAAAAACGAGAAAGTATGAGCCAGATGGTTGCAAATACCAGAACTAACCGAGTCATAACCGGCGTTATACTCCAAAATATTAATCGCAAACAGGTTTAATTGACTGTTTCGGTGTGGAACCACATTACTACGGGATCCAAACCAGAAAAACCCCAGGATCTCGCCAACAAGTATGCGAAAAATGCGTAGGTACGAGCCAGATGAGGGCAAATCCCAGACATAACCGAGACATAACCGGCGTTATCCTCTAAAATATTAATCGCAAACAGGTTTAATTGACTGTTTCGGTGTGGAACCACATTACTACTTGGTCCAAGCCTGAAATATCCCAGGATCTGGCCAACAAGTATGTGAAAAACGCGAAAGTATGAGCCAGATGATTGCAAATACCAGAACTAACCGAGACATAACCGGCGTTATTCTCAAGAATATTAATCGCAAACAGGTTTAATTGACTGTTTCGGTGTGGTACCACATTACTACGTGGTCCAAACCAGAAATATCCCAGGATCTGGCCAACTAGTATGCGAAAAATGCTGAAGTATATGCCAGATGATTGCAAATAGCAGAACTAACCCAAACATAACCAGCGTTATCCTCTAAAATATTAATCGGAACCAGGTTTAGTTGACTGTTTCGGTGTGGAACCACATTACTACGGGATCCAAACCAGAAAAAACCCAGGATCTGGCCAACAAGTATGCGAAAAATGCGGAAGTATGACCTAGGTGATGGCAATGTCCTGGCCAAACCTCGACATAACCGGTGTGATCCTCTAAAATATTGATCGAATCCAGGTTTAATTGACTGTTTCATTCTGGTACCATATTACTACGTGATCCAAACCAGAAAAAGCCCAGGATCTGGCCAAGAAGTATGCGAAAAATGCGAAAGTATGAGCCAGATGGTTGCAAGTACCAGACCTAACACAAACCTAAACGGTGTTATCCTCTAAAATATTAAGGGCAACCAGGTTTAATAGACTGTTTCGGTGTGGTAACACATTACTACGTGATCCAACCCAGAAAAAGCCCTGGATCTGGCCAACAAGTATGTGAAAAACGCGAAAGTATGAGCCAGATGATTGCAAATACCAGAACTAACCCAAACATAACCAGCATTATCCTCTAAAATATTAATCGGAACCAGGTTTAGTTGACTGTTTCGGTGTGGAACCACATTACTACGGGATCCAAAACAGAAAAAACCCAGGATCTTGCCAACAAGTATGCGAAAAATGCGAAGGTACGAGCCAGATGAAGGGCAAATCCCAGACATAACCGAGACATAACCGGCGTTATCCTGAAAAATATTAATCGCAAACAGGTTTAATTGACTGTTTCGGTGTGGTACCACATTACTACGTGGTCCAAACCAGAAATATCCCAGGATCTGGCCAACTAGTATGCGAAAAATGCGAAAGTACGAGCCAGATGAGGGCAAATCCTAGACCTAACCGAAACATAACCGCCGTTATACTCAAAAATATTAATCGCAAACAGGTTTAATTGACTGTTTCGGCGTGGAATCACATTACTGCTTGGTCCAAGCCAGAAAAAGGCCAGGATCTGGCCAACAAGTATGTGAAAAACGCGGAAGTATGAGCCAGATGATTGCAAATACCAGAACTAACCCAAACATAACCAGCGTTATCCTCCAAAATATTAATCGCAACCAGGTTTAATTGACTGTTTCGGTGTGGAACCACATTACTACGGGATCCAAACCAGAAACAACCCAGGATCTGGCCAACAAGTATGTGAAAAACGCGGAAGTATGAGCCAGATGATTGCAAATACCAGAACTAACCCAAACATAACCAGCGTTATCCTCCAAAATATTAATCGCAACCAGGTTTAATTGACTGTTTCGGTGTGGTACCGCATTACTATGTGATCCAATCCAGAAAAAGCGCAGGATATGGCCAACAAGTATGCGAAAAATGCGAAAGTACGTGCCGGATGAGAGCAAATTCCAGACCCAAACGAGACATAACTGACGTTATCCTCTAAAATATTAATCGCAACCAGGTTTAGTTGACTGTTTCGGCGTGGTACCGCATTACTACGTGATCCAAACCAGAAAAAGCCCAGGATCTTGCCAACAGGTATGCGAAAAATGCGAAGGTACGAGCCAGATGAGGGCATATCCCAGACATAACCGAGACATAACCGGCGTTATCCTCTAAAATATTAATCGGAACCAGGTTTAATTGACTGTTTCGGTGTGGTACCGCACTACTATGTGATCCAATCCAGAAAAAGCCCAGGATCTGGCCAACAAGTATGCGAAAAATGCGAAAGAATGCGCCCGATGATTGCACATACCAGAACTAACCCAAACATAACCAGCGTTATCCTCCAAAATATTAATCGGAACCAGGTTTAATTGACTGTTTCGGTGTGGTACCGCACTACTGTGTGATCCAATCCAGAAAAAGCCCAGGATCTGGCCAACAACAATGAGAAAAACGCGAAAGTATGAGCCAGATGATTGCAAATACCAGAACTAACCCAGACAAAACCAGGGTTATCCTCTAAAATACTAATCGGAAAAAGCTTTTATTGACTGTTTCAGTGTGGTACCACATTACTACGTGATCCAAACCAGAAAAAGCCCAGGATCTGGCCAACAAGTATGCGAAAAATGCGAAGAACGAGCCAGATGAGTGGAAATCCCAGACCTGGCCGAGACAAAACCGGCGTTATCCTCTAAAATATTAAACGCAACCAGGTTTAATTGACTGTTTCGGTGTGGTACCGCATTACTACGTGATCCAAACCGGAAAAAACCCTGGATCTGGCCATCAAGTATGCGAAAAATGCGAAAGTACGAGCCAGATGACGGCAAATCCCAGACCTAACCCAGACATAACCGTCGTTATCCTCTAAAATATTAATCGCAACCGGGTTTAATTGACTATTTCGGTGTGGTACCGCATTACTACGTGATCCAAACCAGAAATAGGCGAGGATCTGGCCAACAATTATGCGAAAAATGCGAAAGTACGAGCCAGATGAGGGCAAATACCAGACTTAACCCAGACATTACCGGCGGTATCCTCTAAAATATTAATCGCAACCAGGTTTCATTGACTGTTTCGGTGTGGAACCACATTACTACGGTATCCAAACCAGAAAAAACCCAGGATCTGGCCAACACGTATCTGAAAAACGCGAAAGTATGACCCAGATGATTGCAAATACCAGAACTAACCCAAACATAACCAGCGTTATCCTCCAAAATATTAATCGCAACCAGGTTTAATTGACTGTCTCGGTGTGGTACGGCATTACTATGTGATCCAATCCAGAAAAAACGCTGGATCTGGCCAACAACAATGAGAAAAACGCGAAAGTATGAGCCAGATGGTTGCAAATACCAGAACTAACCGAGTCATAACCGGCGTTATACTCCAAAATATTAATCGCAAACAGGTTTAATTGACTGTTTCGGTGTGGAACCACATTACTACTTGGTCCAAGCCTGAAAAAGGCCAGGATCTGGCCAACAAGTATGTGAAAAACGCGAAAGTATGAGCCAGATGATTGCAAATACCAGAACTAACCGAGACATAACCGGCGTTATCCTCAAGAATATTAATCGCAAACAGGTTTAATTGACTGTTTCGGTGTGGTACCACATTACTACGTGGTCCAAACCAGAAATATCCCAGGATCTGGCCAACTAGTATGCGAAAAATGCGGAAGTATGTGCCAGATGATTGCAAATAGCAGAACTAACCCAAACATAACCAGCGTTATCCTCTAAAATATTAATCGGAACCAGGTTTAGTTGACTGTTTCGGTGTGGAACCACATTACTACGGGATCCAAACCAGAAACAACCCAGGATCTGGCCAACAAGTATGTGAAAAACGCGAAAGTATGAGCCAGATGATTGCAAATACCAGAACTAACCCAAACATAACCAGCGTTATCCTCCAAAATATTAATCGCAACCAGGTTTAATTGACTGTTTCGGTGTGGTACCGCAGTACTATGTGATCCAATCCAGAAAAAGCGCAGGATATGGCCAACAAGTATGCGAAAAATGCGAAAGTACGTGCCGGATGAGAGCAAATTCCAGACCCAAACGAGACATAACTGACGTTATCCTCTAAAATATTAATCGCAACCAGGTTTAGTTGACTGTTTCGGCGTGGTACCGCATTACTACGTGATCCAAACCAGAAAAAGCCCAGGATCTTGCCAACAGGTATGCGAAAAATGCGAAGGTACGAGCCAGATGAGGGCATATCCCAGACATAACCGAGACATAACCGGCGTTATCCTCTAAAATATTAATCGGAACCAGGTTTAATTGACTGTTTCGGTGTGGTACCGCACTACTATGTGATCCAATCCAGAAAAAGCCCAGGATCTGGCCAACAAGTATGCGAAAAATGCGAAAGAATGCGCCCGATGATTGCACATACCAGAACTAACCCAAACATAACCAGCGTTATCCTCCAAAATATTAATCGGAACCAGGTTTAATTGACTGTTTCGGTGTGGTACCGCACTACTGTGTGATCCAATCCAGAAAAAGCCCAGGATCTGGCCAACAACAATGAGAAAAACGCGAAAGTATGAGCCAGATGATTGCAAATACCAGAACTAACCCAGACAAAACCAGGGTTATCCTCTAAAATACTAATCGGAAAAAGCTTTTATTGACTGTTTCAGTGTGGTACCACATTACTACGTGATCCAAACCAGAAAAAGCCCAGGATCTGGCCAACAAGTATGCGAAAAATGCGAAGAACGAGCCAGATGAGTGGAAATCCCAGACCTGGCCGAGACAAAACCGGCGTTATCCTCTAAAATATTAATCGCAACCAGGTTTAATTGACTGTTTCGGTGTGGTACCGCATTACTACGTGATCCAAACCGGAAAAAACCCTGGATCTGGCCATCAAGTATGCGAAAAATGCGAAAGTACGAGCCAGATGACGGCAAATCCCAGACCTAACCCAGACATAACCGTCGTTATCCTCTAAAATATTAATCGCAACCGGGTTTAATTGACTATTTCGGTGTGGTACCGCATTACTACGTGATCCAAACCAGAAATAGGCGAGGATCTGGCCAACAATTATGCGAAAAATGCGAAAGTACGAGCCAGATGAGGGCAAATACCAGACTTAACCCAGACATTACCGGCGGTATCCTCTAAAATATTAATCGCAACCAGGTTTCATTGACTGTTTCGGTGTGGAACCACATTACTACGGTATCCAAACCAGAAAAAACCCAGGATCTGGCCAACACGTATCTGAAAAACGCGAAAGTATGACCCAGATGATTGCAAATACCAGAACTAACCCAAACATAACCAGCGTTATCCTCCAAAATATTAATCGCAACCAGGTTTAATTGACTGTCTCGGTGTGGTACGGCATTACTATGTGATCCAATCCAGAAAAAACGCTGGATCTGGCCAACAACAATGAGAAAAACGCGAAAGTATGAGCCAGATGGTTGCAAATACCAGAACTAACCGAGTCATAACCGGCGTTATACTCCAAAATATTAATCGCAAACAGGTTTAATTGACTGTTTCGGTGTGGAACCACATTACTACTTGGTCCAAGCCTGAAAAAGGCCAGGATCTGGCCAACAAGTATGTGAAAAACGCGAAAGTATGAGCCAGATGATTGCAAATACCAGAACTAACCGAGACATAACCGGCGTTATCCTCAAGAATATTAATCGCAAACAGGTTTAATTGACTGTTTCGGTGTGGTACCACATTACTACGTGGTCCAAACCAGAAATATCCCAGGATCTGGCCAACTAGTATGCGAAAAATGCGGAAGTATGTGCCAGATGATTGCAAATAGCAGAACTAACCCAAACATAACCAGCGTTATCCTCTAAAATATTAATCGGAACCAGGTTTAGTTGACTGTTTCGGTGTGGAACCACATTACTACGGGATCCAAACCAGAAACAACCCAGGATCTGGCCAACAAGTATGTGAAAAACGCGGAAGTATGAGCCAGATGATTGCAAATACCAGAACTAACCCAAACATAACCAGCGTTATCCTCCAAAATATTAATCGCAACCAGGTTTAATTGACTGTTTCGGTGTGGTACCGCATTACTATGTGATCCAATCCAGAAAAAGCGCAGGATATGGCCAACAAGTATGCGAAAAATGCGAAAGTACGTGCCGGATGAGAGCAAATTCCAGACCCAAACGAGACATAACTGACGTTATCCTCTAAAATATTAATCGCAACCAGGTTTAGTTGACTGTTTCGGCGTGGTACCGCATTACTACGTGATCCAAACCAGAAAAAGCCCAGGATCTTGCCAACAGGTATGCGAAAAATGCGAAGGTACGAGCCAGATGAGGGCATATCCCAGACATAACCGAGACATAACCGGCGTTATCCTCTAAAATATTAATCGGAACCAGGTTTAATTGACTGTTTCGGTGTGGTACCGCACTACTATGTGATCCAATCCAGAAAAAGCCCAGGATCTGGCCAACAAGTATGCGAAAAATGCGAAAGAATGCGCCCGATGATTGCACATACCAGAACTAACCCAAACATAACCAGCGTTATCCTCCAAAATATTAATCGGAACCAGGTTTAATTGACTGTTTCGGTGTGGTACCGCACTACTGTGTGATCCAATCCAGAAAAAGCCCAGGATCTGGCCAACAACAATGAGAAAAACGCGAAAGTATGAGCCAGATGATTGCAAATACCAGAACTAACCCAGACAAAACCAGGGTTATCCTCTAAAATACTAATCGGAAAAAGCTTTTATTGACTGTTTCAGTGTGGTACCACATTACTACGTGATCCAAACCAGAAAAAGCCCAGGATCTGGCCAACAAGTATGCGAAAAATGCGAAGTACGAGCCAGATGAGTGGAAATCCTAGACCTGGCCGAGACAAAACCGGCGTTATCCTCTAAAATATTAATCGCAACCAGGTTTAATTGACTGTTTCGGTGTGGTACCGCATTACTACGTGATCCAAACCGGAAAAAGCCCTGGATCTGGCCATCAAGTATGCGAAAAATGCGAAAGTACGAGCCAGATGACGGCAAATCCCAGACCTAACCCAGACATAACCGTCGTTATCCTCTAAAATATTAATCGCAACCGGGTTTAATTGACTATTTCGGTGTGGTACCGCATTACTACGTGATCCAAACCAGAAATAGGCGAGGATCTGGCCAACAATTATGCGAAAAATGCGAAAGTATGAGCCAGATGGTTGCAAATACCAGAACTAACCGAGTCATAACCGGCGTTATACTCCAAAATATTAATCGCAAACAGGTTTAATTGACTGTTTCGGTGTGGAACCACATTACTACTTGGTCCAAGCCTGAAAAAGGCCAGGATCTGGCCAACAAGTATGTGAAAAACGCGAAAGTATGAGCCAGATGATTGCAAATACCAGAACTAACCGAGACATAACCGGCGTTATCCTCAAGAATATTAATCGCAAACAGGTTTAATTGACTGTTTCGGTGTGGTACCACATTACTACGTGGTCCAAACCAGAAATATCCCAGGATCTGGCCAACTAGTATGCGAAAAATGCGGAAGTATGACCTAGGTGATGGCAATGTCCTGGCCAAACCTCGACATAACCGGTGTGATCCTCTAAAATATTGATCGAATCCAGGTTTAATTGACTGTTTCATTCTGGTACCATATTACTACGTGATCCAAACCAGAAAAAGCCCAGGATCTGGCCAAGAAGTATGCGAAAAATGCGAAAGTATGAGCCAGATGGTTGCAAGTACCAGACCTAACACAAACCTAAACGGTGTTATCCTCTAAAATATTAAGGGCAACCAGGTTTAATTGACTGTTTCGGTGTGGTAACACATTACTACGTGATCCAACCCAGAAAAAGCCCTGGATCTGGCCAACAAGTATGTGAAAAACGCGAAAGTATGAGCCAGATGATTGCAAATACCAGAACTAACCCAAACATAACCAGCATTATCCTCTAAAATATTAATCGGAACCAGGTTTAGTTGACTGTTTCGGTGTGGAACCACATTACTACGGGATCCAAAACAGAAAAAACCCAGGATCTTGCCAACAAGTATGCGAAAAATGCGAAGGTACAAGCCAGATGAAGGGCAAATCCCAGACATAACCGAGACATAACCGGCGTTATCCTGAAAAATATTAATCGCAAACAGGTTTAATTGACTGTTTCGGTGTGGTACCACATTACTACGTGGTCCAAACCAGAAATATCCCAGGATCTGGCCAACTAGTATGCGAAAAATGCGAAAGTACGAGCCAGATGAGGGCAAATCCTAGACCTAACCGAAACATAACCGCCGTTATACTCAAAAATATTAATCGCAAACAGGTTTAATTGACTGTTTCGGCGTGGAATCACATTACTGCTTGGTCCAAGCCAGAAAAAGGCCAGGATCTGGCCAACAAGTATGCGAAATATGCGAAAGTACGAGCCAGATGAGGGCAAACACCAGAACTAACCCAAACATAACCAGCGTTATCCACCAAAATATTAATCGCAACCACGTTTAATTGACTGTTTCGGTGTGGAACCACATTACGACGGGATACAACCCACAAAAAACCCAAGATCTAGCCAACAAGTATGCGAAAAACGCGAAAGTATGTGCCAGATGAGGGCAAATAGCAAACCTAACCGGGACATAACCGGCGTTATCCTCTATAATATTAATCGCAACCAGGTTTAATTGACTGCTTCGGTGTGGTACCGCAGTACTACGTGATCCAAACCAGAAAAAACCCAGGATCTGGCCAACAAGTATGCGAAAAATGCGAAAGTACGAGCCAGATGAGGGCAAAGACCAGACCTCGCCGAGACATAACCGGCGTTATCATCTAAAATACTATTCGGAACCAGCTTCTATTGACTGTTTCAGTGCGGTACCACATTACTACGTGATCCAAACCAGAAAAAGGCCAGGATCTGGCCAACAAGTATGCGAAAAATGTGAAAGTACGAGGCAGATGAGGGCAAATCCCAGACCTAACCGAGACATAACCGGCGTTATCCACTAAAATATTAATCGCAACCAGGTTTAATTGACAGTTTCGGTGTGGTACCACATTACTACGTGATCCAAACCAGAAAAAGCCCAGGATCTGGCCAACAAGTATGTGAAAAACGCGAAATTATGAGCCAGATGATTGCAAATACCAGACCTAACACAAACCTAAACGGTGTTATCCTCTAAAATATTAAGGGCAACCAGGTTTAATTGACTGTTTCGGTGTGGTAACACATTACTACGTGATCCAACCCAGAAAAAGCCGTGGATCTGGCCAACAAGTATGCGAAAAATGCGAAAGTACGAGCCGGATGAGGGCAAATACCAGACCCAACCGAGACATAACTGACGTTATCCTCTAAAATAATAATCGCAACCAGGTTTAAATGACTGTTTCGGTGTGGAACCACATTACTACGTGATCCAAACCAGAAATATCCCAGGATCTGGCCAACTAGTATGCGAAAAATGCGGAAGTATGTGCCAGAGGATTGCAAATAGCAGAACTAACCCAAACATAACCAGCGTTGTCCTCTAAAATATTAATCGGAACCAGGTTTAGTTGACTGTTTCGGTGTGGAACCACATTACTACGGGATCCAAACCAGAAGAAACCCAGGATCTGGCCAACAAGTATGCGAAAAATGCGGAAGTATGACCTAGGTGATGGCAATGACCAGGCCAAACCTGGACATAACCGGTGTTATCCTCTAAAATATTGATCGAATCCAGGTTTAATTGACTGTTTCATTCTGGTACCATATTACTACGTGATCCAAACCAGAAAAAGCCCAGGATCTGGCCAACAAGTATGCAAAAAATGCGAAAGTATGAGCCAGATGATTGCAAATACCAGACCTAACACAATCCTAAACGGTGTTATCCTCTAAAATATTAAGGGCAACTAGGATTAATTGACTGTTTCGGTGTGGTAACACATTACTACGTGATCCAACCCAGAAAAAGCCCTAGATCTGGCCAACAAGTATGCGACAAATGCGAATGTACGAGCCAGATGAGGGCAAATACTAAACCTAACCGAGACATAACCGGCGTTAACCTCTAAAATATTAATCGCAACCAGGTTTAGTTGACTGTTTCGGCGTGGTACCGCATTACTACCTGATACAAACCAGAAAAAGGCCAGGATCTGGCCAACAAGTATGCGAAAAATGCGAAAGTACGAGCCAGATGAGTTCAAATCCCAGACCTAACCGAGACATAACCGGCGTTATCCTCTAAAATATTAATCGCAACCAGGTTTAAATGACTGTTTCGGTGTGGAACCACATTACTACGGGATCCAAACCAGAAACAACCCAGGATCTGGCCAACAAGTATGTGAAAAACGCGGAAGTATGAGCCAGATGATTGCAAATACCAGAACTAACCCAAACATAACCAGCGTTATCCTCCAAAATATTAATCGCAACCAGGTTTAATTGACTGTTTCGGTGTGGTACCGCATTACTATGTGATCCAATCCAGAAAAAGCGCAGGATATGGCCAACAAGTATGCGAAAAATGCGAAAGTACGTGCCGGATGAGAGCAAATTCCAGACCCAAACGAGACATAACTGACGTTATCCTCTAAAATATTAATCGCAACCAGGTTTAGTTGACTGTTTCGGCGTGGTACCGCATTACTACGTGATCCAAACCAGAAAAAGCCCAGGATCTTGCCAACAGGTATGCGAAAAATGCGAAGGTACGAGCCAGATGAGGGCAAATCCCAGACATAACCGAGACATAACCGGCGTTATCCTCTAAAATATTAATCGGAACCAGGTTTAGTTGACTGTTTCGGTGTGGAACCACATTACTACGGGATCCAAAACAGAAAAAACCCAGGATCTTGCCAACAAGTATGCGAAAAATGCGAAGGTACAAGCCAGATGAAGGGCAAATCCCAGACATAACCGAGACATAACCGGCGTTATCCTGAAAAATATTAATCGCAAACAGGTTTAATTGACTGTTTCGGTGTGGTACCACATTACTACGTGGTCCAAACCAGAAATATCCCAGGATCTGGCCAACTAGTATGCGAAAAATGCGAAAGTACGAGCCAGATGAGGGCAAATCCTAGACCTAACCGAAACATAACCGCCGTTATACTCAAAAATATTAATCGCAAACAGGTTTAATTGACTGTTTCGGCGTGGAATCACATTACTGCTTTGTCCAAGCCAGAAAAAGGCCAGGATCTGGCCAACAAGTATGCGAAATATGCGAAAGTACGAGCCAGATGAGGGCAAACACCAGAACTAACCCAAACATAACCAGCGTTATCCACCAAAATATTAATCGCAACCACGTTTAATTGACTGTTTCGGTGTGGAACCACATTACGACGGGATACAACCCACAAAAAACCCAAGATCTAGCCAACAAGTATGCGAAAAACGCGAAAGTATGTGCCAGATGAGGGCAAATAGCAAACCTAACCGGGACATAACCGGCGTTATCCTCTATAATATTAATCGCAACCAGGTTTAATTGACTCCTTCGGTGTGGTACCGCAGTACTACGTGATCCAAACCAGAAAAAACCCAGGATCTGGCCAACAAGTATGCGAAAAATGCGAAAGTACGAGCCAGATGAGGGCAAAGACCAGACCTCGCCGAGACATAACCGGCGTTATCATCTAAAATACTATTCGGAACCAGCTTCTATTGACTGTTTCAGTGCGGTACCACATTACTACGTGATCCAAACCAGAAAAAGGCCAGGATCTGGCCAACAAGTATGCGAAAAATGCGAAAGTACGAGGCAGATGAGGGCAAATCCCAGACCTAACCGAGACATAACCGGCGTTATCCACTAAAATATTAATCGCAACCAGGTTTAATTGACAGTTTCGGTGTGGTACCACATTACTACGTGATCCAAACCAGAAAAAGCCCAGGATCTGGCCAACAAGTATGTGAAAAACGCGAAATTATGAGCCAGATGATTGCAAATACCAGACCTAACACAAACCTAAACGGTGTTATCCTCTAAAATATTAAGGGCAACCAGGTTTAAATGACTGTTTCGGTGTGGAACCACATTACTACGTGATCCAAACCAGAAATATCCCAGGATCTGGCCAACTAGTATGCGAAAAATGCGGAAGTATGTGCCAGAGGATTGCAAATAGCAGAACTAACCCAAACATAACCAGCGTTGTCCTCTAAAATATTAATCGGAACCAGGTTTAGTTGACTGTTTCGGTGTGGAACCACATTACTACGGGATCCAAACCAGAAGAAACCCAGGATCTGGCCAACAAGTATGCGAAAAATGCGGAAGTATGACCTAGGTGATGGCAATGACCAGGCCAAACCTGGACATAACCGGTGTTATCCTCTAAAATATTGATCGAATCCAGGTTTAATTGACTGTTTCATTCTGGTACCATATTACTACGTGATCCAAACCAGAAAAAGCCCAGGATCTGGCCAACAAGTATGCAAAAAATGCGAAAGTATGAGCCAGATGATTGCAAATACCAGACCTAACACAATCCTAAACGGTGTTATCCTCTAAAATATTAAGGGCAACTAGGATTAATTGACTGTTTCGGTGTGGTAACACATTACTACGTGATCCAACCCAGAAAAAGCCCTAGATCTGGCCAACAAGTATGCGACAAATGCGAATGTACGAGCCAGATGAGGGCAAATACTAAACCTAACCGAGACATAACCGGCGTTAACCTCTAAAATATTAATCGCAACCAGGTTTAGTTGACTGTTTCGGCGTGGTACCGCATTACTACCTGATACAAACCAGAAAAAGGCCAGGATCTGGCCAACAAGTATGCGAAAAATGCGAAAGTACGAGCCAGATGAGTTCAAATCCCAGACCTAACCGAGACATAACCGGCGTTATCCTCTAAAATATTAATCGCAACCAGGTTTAAATGACTGTTTCGGTGTGGAACCACATTACTACGGGATCCAAACCAGAAACAACCCAGGATCTGGCCAACAAGTATGTGAAAAACGCGGAAGTATGAGCCAGATGATTGCAAATACCAGAACTAACCCAAACATAACCAGCGTTATCCTCCAAAATATTAATCGCAACCAGGTTTAATTGACTGTTTCGGTGTGGTACCGCATTACTATGTGATCCAATCCAGAAAAAGCGCAGGATATGGCCAACAAGTATGCGAAAAATGCGAAAGTACGTGCCGGATGAGAGCAAATTCCAGACCCAAACGAGACATAACTGACGTTATCCTCTAAAATATTAATCGCAACCAGGTTTAGTTGACTGTTTCGGCGTGGTACCGCATTACTACGTGATCCAAACCAGAAAAAGCCCAGGATCTTGCCAACAGGTATGCGAAAAATGCGAAGGTACGAGCCAGATGAGGGCAAATCCCAGACATAACCGAGACATAACCGGCGTTATCCTCTAAAATATTAATCGCAAGCAGGTTTAATTGACTGTTTCAGTGTGGAACCACTTTACTACGGGATCCAAACCAGAAGAAACCCAGGATCTGGCCAACAAGTATGCGAAAAATGCGAAAGTATGAGCCAGATGATTGCAAATACCAGAACTAACCCAAACATAACCAGCGTTATCCTCCAAAATATTAATCGCAACCAGGTTTAATTGACTGTCTCGGTGTGGTACCCCATTACTATGTGATCCAATCCAGAAAAAACCCAGGATCTGGCCAACAAGTATGCGAAAAATGCGAAAGTACGAGCCGGATGAGGGCAAATACCAGACCCAACCGAGACATAACTGACGTTATCCTCTAAAATAATAATCGCAACCAGGTTTAAATGACAGTTTCGGTGTGGAACCACATTACTACGTGATCCAAACCAGAAATATCCCAGGATCTGGCCAACTAGTATGCGAAAAATGCGGAAGTATGTGCCAGAGGATTGCAAATAGCAGAACTAACCCAAACATAACCAGCGTTATCCTCTAAAATATTAATCGGAACCAGGTTTAGTTGACTGTTTCGGTGTGGAACCACATTACTACGGGATCCAAACCAGAAGAAACCCAGGATCTGGCCAACAAGTATGCGAAAAATGCGGAAGTATGACCTAGGTGATGGCAATGACCAGGCCAAACCTCGACATAACCGGTGTTATCCTCTAAAAGATTGATCGAATCCAGGTTTAATTGACTGTTTCATTCTGGTACCATGTTACTACGTGATCCAAACCAGAAAAAGCCCTAGATCTGGCCAACAAGTATGCGACAAATGCGAATGTACGAGCCAGATGAGGGCAAATACTAAACCTAATCGAGACATAACCGGCGTTAACCTCTAAAATATTAATCGCAACCAGGTTTAGTTGACTGTTTCGGCGTGGTACCGCATTACTACCTGATACAAACCAGAAAAAGGCCAGGATCTGGCCAACAAGTATGCGAAAAATGCGAAAGTACGAGCCAGATGAGTTCAAATCCCAGACCTAACCGAGACATAACCGGCGTTATCCTCTAAAATATTAATCGCAACCAGGTTTAAATGACTGTTTCGGTGTGGAACCACATTACTACGGGATCCAAACCAGAAACAACCCAGGATCTGGCCAACAAGTATGTGAAAAACGCGGAAGTATGAGCCAGATGATTGCAAATACCAGAACTAACCCAAACATAACCAGCGTTATCCTCCAAAATATTAATCGCAACCAGGTTTAATTGACTGTTTCGGTGTGGTACCGCATTACTATGTGATCCAATCCAGAAAAAGCGCAGGATATGGCCAACAAGTATGCGAAAAATGCGAAAGTACGTGCCGGATGAGAGCAAATTCCAGACCCAAACGAGACATAACTGACGTTATCCTCTAAAATATTAATCGCAACCAGGTTTAGTTGACTGTTTCGGCGTGGTACCGCATTACTACGTGATCCAAACCAGAAAACGCCCAGGATCTTGCCAACAGGTATGCGAAAAATGCGAAGGTACGAGCCAGATGAGGGCATATCCCAGACATAACCGAGACATAACCGGCGTTATCCTCTAAAATATTAATCGCAAGCAGGTTTAATTGACTGTTTCAGTGTGGAACCACTTTACTACGGGATCCAAACCAGAAGAAACCCAGGATCTGGCCAACAAGTATGCGAAGAATGCGAAAGTATGAGCCAGATGATTGCAAATACCAGAACTAACCCAAACATAACCAGCGTTATCCTCCAAAATATTAATCGCAACCAGGTTTAATTGACTGTCTCGGTGTGGTACCCCATTACTATGTGATCCAATCCAGAAAAAACCCAGGATCTGGCCAACAAGTATGCGAAAAATGCGAAAGTATGAGCCGGATGAGGGCAAATACCAGACCCAACCGAGACATAACTGACGTTATCTTCACAAATATTAATCGCAACCAGGTTTAAATGACTGTTTCGGTGTGGAACCACATTACTACGGGATCCAAACCAGAAAAAACCCAGGATCTGGCCAACAAGTATGTGAGAAATGCGGAAGTATGTGCCAGATGATTGCAAATAGCAGAACTAACCCAAACATAACCAGCGTTATCCTCTAAAATACTAATCGGATCCAGGTTTAGTTGACTGTTTCGGTGTGGAACCACATTACTACGGGATCCAAACCAGAAAAAACCCAGGATCTGGCCAACAAGTGTGCGAAAATCGCGAAAGTATGAGCCAGATGATTGCAAATAGCAGAACTAACCCAAACATAACCAGCGTTATCCTCTTAAATATTAATCGGAACCAGGTTTAGTTGACTGTTTCGGTGTGGAACCACATTACTACGGGATCCAAACCAGAAAAAACCCAGGGTCTGGCCAACAAGTATGCGAAAAATGCGAAAGTATGACCTAGTTGATGGCAATGACCAGGCCAAACTTCGACATAACCGGTGTGATCCTCTAAAATATTGATCGAATCCAGGTTTAATTGACTGTTTCATTCTGGTACCATATTACCACGTGATCCAAACCAGAAAAAGCCCAGGATCTTGCCAACAAGTATGCGAAAAATGCGAAGGTACGAGGCAGATGAGGGCAAATCCCAGACCTAACCGAGACATAACCGGCGTTATCCACTAAAATCTTAATCGCAACCAGGTTTAATTGACTGTCTCGGTGTGGTACCACATTACTACGTGATCCAAACCAGAAAAATCCCAGGATCTGGCCAACAAGTATGCGAAAAAAGCGAAAGTATGTGCCTGATGAGGGCAAATACCAGACCTAACCGAGACATAACCGGCGTTAACCTCTAAAATATTAATCGCAACCAGGTTTAATTGACTGTTTCGGCGTGGTACCGCATTACTACCTGGTCCAAACCAGAAAAAGACCAGGATCTGGCCAACAAGTATGCGAAAAATGCGAAAGTACGAGACAGATGAGCTCAAATCCCAGACCTAACCGAGTCATAACCGGCGTTATCCTCTAAAATATTAATCGCAACCAGGTTTAAATGACTGTTTCGGTGTGGAACCGCATTACTATGTGATCCAATCCGGAAAAAGCCGTGGATCTGGCCAACAAGTATGCGAAAAATGCGAAAGTACGAGCCGGATGAGGGCAAATACCAGACCGAACCGAGACATAACTGACGTTATCCTCTAAAATATTAAGCGCAACCAGGTTTAATTGACTGTTTCGGTGTGGTACAGCATTACTACGTGATCCAAACCAGAAATATCCCAGGATATGGCCAACAAGTATGCGAAAAACGAGAAAGTATGAGCCAGATGGTTGCAAATACCAGAACTAAACGAGACATAACCGGCGTTATCCTCAAGAATATTAATCGCAAACAGGTTTAATTGACTGTTTCGGTGTGGTACCACATTACTACGTGATCCAAACCAGAAATATCCCAGGATCTGGCCAACTAGTATGCGAAAAAGCCGGAAGTATGTGCCAGATGATTGCAAATAGCAGAACCAACCCAAACATAACCAGCGTTATCCTCTAAAATACTAATCGGAACCAGGTTTAGTTGACTGTTTCGGTGTGGAACCACATTACTACGGGATCCAAACCAGAAAAAACCCAGGATCTGGCCAAGAAGTATGCGAAAAATGCGGAAGTATGACCTAGGTGATGGCAATGACCAGGCCAAACCTCGACATAACCGGTGTGATCCTCTAAAATATTGATCGAATCCAGGTTTAATTGACTGTTTCATTCTGGTACCATATTACTACGTGATCCAAACCAGATAAAGCCAGGATCTGGCCAAAAAGTATGCGAAAAATGCGAAAGTATGAGCCAGATGATTGCAAGTACCAGACCTAACACAAACCTAAACGGTGTTATCCTCTAAAATATTAAGGGCAACCAGATTTAATTGACTGTTTCGGTGTGGTAACACATTATTACGTGATCCAAACCAGAAAAAACCCAGGATCTGGCCAACAAGTATGTGAAAAACGCGAAAGTATGAGTCAGATGACGGCAAATCCCAGACCAAACCCAGACATAACCAGAGTTTTCCTCTAAAATACTAATCGGAACAAGCTTTTATTGACTGTTTCAGTGTGGTACCACATTACGACGTGATCCAAACCAGAAAAAGGCGAGGATCTGGCCGACAAGTATGCGAAAAATGCGAAAGTACGAGCCAGATGAGGGCAAATCCCAGTGCTAACCGAGACATAACCGGCGTTATCCTCTAAAATATTAATCGCAACCAGGTTTAAATGACTGTTTCGGTGTGGAACCACATTACTACGGGATCCAAACCAGAAACAACCCAGGATCTGGCCAACAAGTATGTGAAAAACGCGGAAGTATGAGCCAGATGATTGCAAATACCAGAACTAACCCAAACATAACCAGCGTTATCCTCCAAAATATTAATCGCAACCAGGTTTAATTGACTGTTTCGGTGTGGTACCGCATTACTATGTGATCCAATCCAGAAAAAGCGCAGGATATGGCCAACAAGTATGCGAAAAATGCGAAAGTACGTGCCGGATGAGAGCAAATTCCAGACCCAAACGAGACATAACTGACGTTATCCTCTAAAATATTAATCGCAACCAGGTTTAGTTGACTGTTTCGGCGTGGTACCGCATTACTACGTGATCCAAACCAGAAAAAGCCCAGGATCTTGCCAACAGGTATGCGAAAAATGCGAAGGTACGAGCCAGATGAGGGCATATCCCAGACATAACCGAGACATAACCGGCGTTATCCTCTAAAATATTAATCGCAAGCAGGTTTAATTGACTGTTTCAGTGTGGAACCACTTTACTACGGGATCCAAACCAGAAGAAACCCAGGATCTGGCCAACAAGTATGCGAAAAATGCGAAAGTATGAGCCAGATGATTGCAAATACCAGAACTAACCCAAACATAACCAGCGTTATCCTCCAAAATATTAATCGCAACCAGCTTTAATTGACTGTTTCGGTGTGGTACCGCATTACTATGTGATCCAATCCAGAAAAAGCGCAGGATATGGCCAACAAGTATGCGAAAAATGCGAAAGTACGTGCCGGATGAGAGCAAATTCCAGACCCAAACGAGACATAACTGACGTTATCCTCTTAAATATTAATCGCAACCAGGTTTAATTGACTGTTTCGGTGTGGTACCGCATTACTACGTGTTCCAAACCTGAAAAAGGCCAGGATCTGGCCAGCAAGTATGCGAAAAATGCGAAAGTACGAGCCAGGTGAGGGCAAATACTAGACCTATCCCAAACATAACCGGTGTTATCCTCTAAAATATTAATCGCAACCAGGTTTAATTGACTGTTTCAGTGTGGTACCACATTACTACGTGACCCAAACCAGAAAAAGCGCTGGATATGGCCAACAAGTATGCGAAAAACGCGAAAGTATCAGCCAGATGATTGTAAATTCCAGAACCTACCCAGACATATACAGAGTTTTCCTCTAAAATAACAATCGGAACAAGCTTTTATTGACTGTTTCAGTGTCGTACCACATTACTACGTGATCCAAACCAGAAAAAGCCCAGAATCTGGCCAACGAGTATAAGAAAAATGCGAAAGTACGAGCCAGATGAGTGCAAATCCCAGACCTTACCGAGACATAACCGGCGTTATCCTCTATATTATCAATCGCAACCAGATTTAATTGACTGTTTCGGTGTGGTACCGCATTACTACGTGATCCAAACCAGAGAAAGGCCAGGATCTGGCCAACAAATATGCGAAAAACGCGAAAGTACGAGCCAGATGAGAGCAAATCCCAGACCTAACCGAGACATAACCGGCGTTATCCTCTAAAATATTAATCGCAACCTGGTTTAATTGACTGATTCGGCGTGGTACCGCATTACTACGTGATACAAGCCAGAAAAAGCCCTGGAGCTGGCCAACAAGTATGCGGAAAATGCGAAAGTACGAGCCAGATGAGTGTAAATCCCAGACCTAACCGAGACATAACCGGCGTTATCCTCTAAATTATTAATCGCAACCAGGTTTAATTGACTGTTTCGGTGTGGTACCGCATTACTACGTGATCCAAACCAGAGAAAGCCCAGGATCTGGCCAACAACTATACGAAAAACGCGAAAGTATGAGCCAGACGATTGCAAATACCATGACTATCCCTGTCATAACCAGCGTTATCCTCTAAAATACTAATCGGAACAAGCTTTTATTGACTGCTTCAGTGTGGTACCACATTACTACGTGGTCCAAATCAGAAAATAGCCAGGACCTGGCCAACAAGTATAAGAAAAATGCGAAGGTACGACCCAGATGAAGGCAAACCCCAGACCTAACCCAGACATAACCGGCGTTATCCTCTAAAGTTTAAATCGCAACCTGGTTTAATTGACTGTGTCGGTGTGGTACCACATTACTACGTGATCCAAACCAGAAAAAGCCCAGGATCTGGCCAACAAGTATGCGAAAAACGCGAAAGTATGAGCCAGACGATTGCAAATAGCATGACTATCCCTGTCATAACCAGCGTTATCCTCTAAAATACTAATCGGAACAAGATTTATTGACTGTTTCGGTGTGGTACTACATTACTACGTGATCCAAACCAGAAAAAGGGCCGGATCTGGCCTACAAGTATGCGAAAAATGCGAAGGTACGAACCTGATGAGGGCAAACCCCAAACCTAACCCAGACATAACCGGCGTTATCCTCTAAATTATTAATCGCAACCTGGTTTAATTGACTGTTTCGGTGCGGTACCGCATTACTACGTGATACAAGCCAGAAAAAGCCCTGTATCTGGCCAACAAGTATGCGGAAAATGCGAAAGTACAAGCCAGATGAGGGCAAATCCTAGACCTAACCGATACATAACTGGCGTTATCCTCGAAAATATTAATCGCAACCAGGTTTAATTGACTGCTTCGGTGTGGAACCACATTAGTGCGGGATCCATACCAGAAAGAGGCCAGGATCTGGCCAACAAGTATGCGAAAAACGCGAAAGTATGAGCCAGATGATTGCAAATACCAGAACTATCCCAGACATAACCAATCTCTTCCTCTAAGATACTAATCGGAAAAGCTTTTATTGACTGTTTCAGTGTGGTACCACATTACTACGTGGTCCAAATCAGAAAAAAGCCAGGACCTGGCCAACAAGTATAAGAAAAATGCGAAAGTACGAGTCAGATGAGGGCAAATCCCAGACCTAACCGAGACATAACCGGCGTTATCCACGAAAATATTAATCGGAACCAGGTTTAATTAACTGTTTCGATGCGGTACCGCATTACTACGTGATGCAAGCCAGAAAATGCCCAGGATCTGGCGAACAAGTATGCGGAAAATGCGAAAGTACGAGCCAGATGAGTGCAAATCCCAGACCTAACCGAGACATAACCGGCGTTATCCTGTTAAATATTAATCGCAACCAGGTTTAATTGACTGCTTCGGTGTGGTACCGCATTACTACGTGATCCAAACCAGAAAAAGGCCAGGATCTGGCATACAAGTATGCGAAAAATGCGAAAGTACGAGTCAGATGGGGGCAAATCCCAGACCTAACCGAGTCATAACCGGCGTTATCCTCTAAATTATTAATCGCGACCAGGTTTAATTGACTGTTTCGGTGTGGTACCGCATTACTACGTGATCCAAACCAGAGAAAGCCCAGGATCTGGCCAACAAGTATGCGAAAAATGCGAAAGTATGAGCCAGATGATTGCAAATACCAGAACTAACCCAGACATAACCAGAGTCTTCCTCTAAAATACTAATCGGAACAAGCTTTTATTGACTGTTTCAGTATGGTACCACATTACTACGTGGTCCAAATCAGAAAAAAGCCAGGACCTGGCTAACAAGTATAAGAAAAATGCGAAGGTACGACCCAGATGAGGGCAAATCCCAGACCTAACCGAGACATAACCGGCGTTACCCACGAAAATATTAATCGCAACCAGGTTTAATTGACTGTTTCGATGTGGTACCGCATTACTACGTGATGCAAGCCAGAAAATGCCCAGGATCTGGCGAACAAGTATGCGAAAATTGCGAAAGTACGAGCCAGATGAGGGCGAATCCCAGACCTAACCGAGACATAACCGGCGTTACCCTCTAAAATATTAATCGCAACCAGGTTTAATTGACTATTTCGGTGTGGTACCGCATTACTGCGTGATCCAAACCAGAAAAAGGCGAGGATCTGACCAATAAGTATGCGAAAAATGTGAAAGTACGAGCTAGATGAGGGCAATTACGAGACCTGACCGAGACATAACCGGCGTTATCCTCTAAAATATTAATCGGAACCAGGCTTAATTGACTGTTTCAGTGTGGTACCACATTACTACGTGGTCCAAACCAGAAAGAGGCCAGGATCTGGCCAACAAGTAAGCGAAAAATGCGAACGTACGAGCCAGATGAGGGCAAATACCAGACCTAACCCCGACATAACCGACGTTATCCTCTAAAATATTAATCGGAACCAGGTTTAATTGTCTGTTTCAGTGTGGCACTACATTACTACGTGGGCCAAGCCAAAAAAAGGCCAGGATGTGGCCAACAAGTATGCGAAAAATGCGAAAGTACGAGCCAGATGGGGGCAAATCCCAGACCTAACCGAGACATAACCGGCGTTACCCTCTAAAATATTAATCGCAACCAGGCTTAATTGTCTGTTTCGGAGTGGTACCGCATTACTACGTGTTCCAAACCAGAAAAAGGCCACGATCTGGCCAACAAGTATGCGAAAAATCCGAAAGTACGAGCCAGATGAGGGCAAAAAGCAGACCTAACCCAGACATAACCGGCGTTATCCTCTAAAATATTAATCGCAACCAGGTTTAATTGACTGTTTCGGTATGGTACCGCATTACTACGTGATCCAAACCAGAAAAAGTCGAGTAACTGGCCAACAAGTAAGCGAAAAATGCGAAAGTACGAGCCAGATGGGGGCAAATCCCAGACCTAACCGAGACATAACCGGCGTTACCCTCTAAAATATTAATCGCAACCAGGTTCAATTGACTGCTTCGGTGTGGTACCGCATTACTACGTGATCCATACCAGAAAAAGCTCAGGATCTGGCCAACAAGTATGCGAAAAATGCGAAAGTACGAGCCAGCTGAGTGCAAATCCCAGACCTAACCGAGACATAACCGGCGTTATCCTGTTAAATATTAATCGCAACCAGGTTTAATTGACTGTTTCGCTGTGGTACCGCATTACTACGTGATCCAAACCAGAAAAAGCCCAGGATCTGGCCAACAAGTATGCGAAAAACGCGAAAGTATGAGCCAGACGATTGCAAATACCATGACTAACCCAGACATAACCAGCGTTATCCTCTAAAATACTAATCGGAACAAGCTTTTATTGACTCTTTCGGTGTGGTACCGCATTACTACGTGATCCAAACCAGAAAAAGCGCAGTATCTTGCCAACAAGTATGCGAAAAATGCGAAGGTACGAACCTGATGAGGGCAAACCCCAGACCTGACCCAGACATAACCGGCGTTATCCTCTAAAATATTAATCGCAACCTGGTTTAATTGACTGTTTCGGTGTGGTGCCGCATTACTACGTGATACAAGCCAGAAAAAGCCCTGTATCTGGCCAACAAGTATGCGGAAAATGCGAAAGTACAAGCCAGATGAGGGCAAATCCCAGACCTAACCGAGACATAACCGGCGTTATCCTCGAAAATATTAATCGCAACCAGGTTTAATTGACTGTTTCGGTGTGGAACCACATTAGTGCGGGATCCATACCAGACAGAGGCCATAATCTGGCCAACAAGTATGCGGAAAATGCGAAAGTACGAGCCAGATGAGTGCAAATCCCAGACCTAACCGAGACATAACCGGCGTTATCCTGTTAAATATTAATCGCAACCAGGTTTAATTGACTGTTTCGGTGTGGTACCACATTGCTACGTGGTACAAGTCAGAAAAAAGCCAGGACCTGGCCAACAAGTATCAGAAAAATGCGAAAGTACGTTCCAGATGAGGGCAAATCCCAGTGCTAACAAAGACATAACCGGCGTGATCCACCAAAATATTAATCGCAACCAGGTTTAATTGACTGCTTCGGTGTGGTACCGCATTACTACGTGATCCAAACCAGAAAAAGGCCAGGATCTGGCCTACAACTATGCGAAAAATGCGAAAGTACGAGCCAGATGGGGGCAAATCCCAGACCTAACCGAGACATAGCCGGCGTGATCCACCAAAATATTAATCGCAACCAGGTTTAATTGACTGCTTCGGTGTGGTACCGCATTACTACGTGATCCAAACCAGAAAAAGGCCAGGATCTGGCCAACAAGTATGCGAAAAATGCGAAAGTATGAGCCAGATGATTGCAAATACCAGAACTAACCCAGACATAACCAGAGTCTTCCTCTAAAATACTAATCGGAACAAGCTTTTATTGACTGTTTCAGTATGGTACCACATTACTACGTGGTCCAAATCAGAAAAAAACCAGGACCTGGCCAACAAGTATAAGAAAAATGCGAAGGTACGACCCAGATGAGGGCAAATCCCAGACCTAACCGAGACATAACCGGCGTTATCCTCGAAAATATTAATCGCAACCAGGTTTAATTGACTGTTTCGGTGTGGAACCACATTAGTGCGGGATCCATACCAGACAGAGGCCATGATCTGGCCTACAAGTATGCGGAAAATGCGAAAGTACGAGCCAGATGAGGGCAAATCCCAGACCTAACCGAGACATAACCGGCGTTATCCTCTTAAATATTAATCGCAACCAGGTTTAATTGACTGTTTCGGTGTGGAACCACATTACTACGTGATCCAAACCAGAAAAAGCCCAGGACCTGGCCAACAAGTATAAGAAAAATGCGAAAGTACAAGCCAGATGAGGGCAAATCCCAGTGCTAACTAAGACATAACCGGCGTTTTCCTCTTAAATATTAATCGCAACCAGGTTTAATTGACTGTTTCGGTGTGGAACCACATTACTACGTGATCCAAACCAGAAAAAGCCCTGTATCTGGCCAACAAGTATGCGAAAAACGCGAAAGTAAGAGCCAGATGATTGCATATACCAGAACTAACCCAGACATAACCAGAGTTTTCCTCTAAAATACTAATCGGAACAAGCTTTTATTGACTGTTTCAGTGTGGTACCACATTACTACGTGATCCAAACCAGAAAAAGCCCAGGACCTGGCCAACAAGTATAAGAAAATTGCGAAAGTACGAGCCAGATGAGGGCAAATCCCTGTGCTAACTAAGACATAACCGGCGTTTTCCTCTTAAATATTAATCGCAACCAGGCTTAATTGTCTGTTTCGGTGTGGTACCGCATTACTATGTGATCCAAACCAGAAAAAGCCCAGGATATTGCCAACAAGTATGCGAAAACTGCGAAGGTACGAACCAGATAAGGGCAAACCCCAGACCTAACCCAGACATAACCGGCGTTATCCTCTAAAGTATTAATCGCAACCAGGTTTAATTGACTGTTTCAGTGTGGTACCGCATTACTACGTGATACAAGCCAGAAAAAGCCCTGTATCTGGCCAACAAGTATGCGGAAAATGCGAAAGTACGAGCCAGATGAGGGCATATACCAGGCCTAACCCAGACATAACCGGCGTTATCCTCTTAAATATTAATCACAACCAAGTTTAATTGACTCTTTCAGTGTGGTACCGCATTACTACGTGTTCCAAACCAGAAAAAGGCCACGATCTGGCCAACAAGTATGCGAAAATTGCGAAAGTACGAGCCAGATGAGGGCAAATCTCAGACCTAACCCAGACATAACCGGCGTTATCCTCTAAAATATTAATCGCAACCAGGTTTAATTGACTGTTTCGGTATGGTACCGCATTACTACGTGATCCAAACCAGAAAAAGGCGAGTATCTGGCCAACAAGTATGCGAAAAACGCGAAAGTATGAGCCAGATGATTGCAAATAGCTGAACTAACCCTGACATAACCGACGTTATCCTCTAAAATATTAATCGGAACCAGGTATAATTGTCTGTTTCAGTGTGGCACTACATTACTACGTGGGCCAAGCCAAAAAAAGGGCTGGATCTGGCCAACAAGTATGCGAAAAATGCGAAAGTACGAGCCAGATGAGGGCAAATCCCAGACCTAACCGAGACATAACCGTCGTTATCCACGAAAATATTAATCGCAACCAGGTTTAATTGACTGTTTCGATGTGGTACCGCATTACTACGTGATGCAAGCCAGAAAATGCCCAGGATCTGGCGAACAAGTATGCGAAAAATGCGAAAGTACGAGCCAGATGAGGGCAAATCCCAGACCTAACCGAGACATTACCGGCGTTATCCTCTTAAATATTAATCGCAACCAGGTTTAATTGACTGTTTCGGTGTGGTACCGCATTACTACGTGATCCAAACCAGAGAAAGCCCAGGATCTGGCCAACAAGTATGCGAAAAATGCGAAAGTATGAGCCAGATGATTGCAAATACCAGAACTAACCCAGACATAACCAGAGTCTTCCTCTAAAATACTAATCGGAACAAGCTTTTATTGACTGTTTCAGTATGGTACCACATTACTACGTGGTCCAAATCAGAAAAAAGCCAGGACCTGGCCAACAAGTATAAGAAAAATGCGAAGGTACGACCCAGATGAGGGCAAATCCCAGACCTAACCGAGACATAACCGGCGTTATCCTCTTAAATATTAATCGCAACCAGGTTTAATTGACTGTTTCGATGTGGTACCGCATTACTACGTGATGCAAGCCAGAAAATGCCCAGGATCTGGCGAACAAGTATGCGAAAATTGCGAAAGTACGAGCCAGATGAGGGCAAATCCCAGACCTAACCGAGACATAACCGGCGTTATCCTCTTAAATATTAATCGCAACCAGGTTTAATTGACTGTTTCGGTGTGGAACCACATTACTACGTGATCCAAACCAGAAAAAGCCCAGGACCTGGCCAACAAGTATAAGAAAAATCCGAAAGTACAAGCCAGATGAGGGCAAATCCCAGTGCTAACTAAGACATAACCGGCGTTTTCCTCTTAAATATTAATCGCAACCAGGTTTAATTGACTGTTTCGGTGTGGAACCACATTACTACGTGATCCAAACCAGAAAAAGCCCAGGATCTTGCCAACAAGTATGCGAAAAATGCGAAGGCACGAGCCAGATGAGGGCAAACCTCAGACCTAGCCCAGACATAACCGGCGTTATCCTCTAAAGTATTAATCGCAACCTGGTTTAATTGACTGTTTCGGTGTGGTACCGCATTACTACGTGATACAAGCCAGAAAAAGCCCCGTATCTGGCCAACAAGTATGCGGAAAATGCGAAAGTACGAGCCAGATGAGGGCATATACCAGGCCTAACCCTGACATAACCGGCGTTATCCTCTTAAATATTAATCACAACCAGGTTTAATTGACTGTTTCTGTGTGGTACCGCATTACTACGTGTTCCAAACCAGAAAAAGGCCACGATCTGGCCAACAAGTATGCGAAAAATGCGAAAGTACGAGCCAGATGAGGGCAAATACCATGACTAACCCAGTCATAACCAGCGTTATCCTCTAAAATACTGATCGGAACACGCTTTTATTGACTGTTTCAGTGTGGTACCACATTACTACGTGACACAAACCTGAAAGAGCGCTGGATCTGGCCAACAAGTATGCGAAAAACGCGAAAGTATGAGCCAGATGATTGCAAATAGCTGAACTAACCCTGACATAACCGACGTTATCCTCTAAAATATTAATCGGAACCAGGTTTAATTGTCTGTTTCAGTGTGGCACTACATTACTACGTGGGCCAAGCCAAAAAAAGGCCAGGATCTGGCCAACAAGTATGCGAAAAATGCGAAAATACGAGCCAGATGGGGGCAAATCCCAGACCTAACCGAGACATAACCGGCGTTACCCTCTAAAATACTAATCGGGACAAGCTTTTATTGACTGTTTCAGTGTGGTACCGCATTACTATGTGATCCCAACCAGAAAAAGCCCTGTATCTGGCCAACAAGTATGCGAAAAACGCGAAAGTAAGAGCCAGATGATTGCATATACCAGAACTAACCCAGACATAACCAGAGTTTTCCTCTAAAATACTAATCGGAACAAGCTTTTATTGACTGTTTCAGTGTGGTACCACATTACTACGTGATCCAAACCAGAAAAAGCCCAGGACCTGGCCAACAAGTATAAGAAAATTGCGAAAGTACGAGCCAGATGAGGGCAAATCCCAGTGCTAACTAAGACATAACCGGCGTTACCCTCTAAAATATTAATCGCAACCAGGTTTAATTGACTGTTTCGGTGTGGTACCGCATTACTACGTGATACAAGCCAGAAAAAGCCCTGTATCTGGCCAACAAGTAAGCGAAAAATGCGAAAGTACGAGCCTGATGAGGGAAAATCCCAGACCTAACCCAGACGTAACCGGCGTTATCCTCAAAAATATTAATCGCAACCAGGTTCAATTGACTGCTTCGGTGTGGTACCGCATTACTACGTGATCCAAACCAGAAAAAGCCCAGGATCTTGCCAACAAGTATGCGAAAAATGCGAAGGCACGAGCCAGATGAGGGCAAACCTCAGACCTAGCCCAGACATAACCGGCGTTATCCTCTAAAATATTAATCGCAACCAGGTTTAATTGACTGTTTCGGTGTGGAACCACACTAGTGCGGGATCCAAACCAGAAAGAGGCCAGGATCTGGCCAACAAGTTTGCGAAAAACGCGAAAGTATGAGCCAGATGATTGCAAATACCATGACTAACCCAGTCATAACCAGCGTTATCCTCTAAAATAATAATCGCAACCAGGTTCAATTGACTGCTTCGGTGTGGTACCGCATTACTACGTGATCCAAACCAGAAAAAGCCCAGGATCTTGCCAACAAGTATGCGAAAAATGCGAAGGCACGAGCCAGATGAGGGCAAACCTCAGACCTAGCCCAGACATAACAGGCGTTATCCACCAAAATATTAATCGCAACCAGGTTTAATTGACTGTTTCCGTGTGGTACCACATTACTGCGCGATCCAATCCAGAAAAAAGCCAGGAGCTGGCCAAGAAGTATAAGAAAAATGCGAAAGTGCGAGCCAGATGAGGGCAAATCCCAGTGCTAAGCAAGCCATAACCGGCGTTATCCACCAAAATATTAATCGCAACCAGGTTTAATTGACTGTTTCCGTGTGGTACCGCATTACTATGTGATCCAAACCAGAAAAAGCCCAGGATATTGCCAACAAGTATGCGAAAACTGCGAAGGTACGAGCCAGATAAGGGCAAACCCCAGACCTAACCCAGACATAACCGGCGTTATCCTCTAAAGTATTAATCGCAACCTGGTTTAATTGACTGTTTCGGTGTGGTACCGCATTACTACGTGATACAAGCCAGAAAAAGCCCCGTATCTGGCCAACAAGTATGCGGAAAATGCGAAAGTACGAGCCAGATGAGGGCATATACCAGGCCTAACCCTGACATAACCGGCGTTATCCTCTTAAATATTAATCACAACCAGGTTTAATTGACTGTTTCTGTGTGGTACCGCATTACTACGTGTTCCAAACCAGAAAAAGGCCACGATCTGGCCAACAGGTATGCGAAAAATGCGAAAGTACGAGCTAGATGAGGGCAAATACAATGACTAACCCAGTCATAACCAGCGTTATCCTCTAAAATACTAATCGGAACACGCTTTTATTGACTGTTTCAGTGTGGTACCACATTACTACGTGACACAAACCTGAAAGAGCGCTGGATCTGGCCAACAAGTATGCGAAAAACGCGAAAGTATGAGCCAGATGATTGCAAATAGCTGAACTATCCCTGACATAACCGACGTTATCCTCTAAAATATTAATCGGAACCAGGTTTAATTGTCTGTTTCAGTGTGGCACTATATTACTACGTGGGCCAAGCCAAAAAAAGGCCAGGATCTGGCCAACAAGTTTGCGAAAAATGCGAAAGTACGAGCCAGATGGGGGCAAATCCCAGACCTAACCGAGACATAACCGGCGTTACCCTCTAAAATATTAATCGCAACCAGGTTTAATTGACTGTCTCGGTGTGGTACCGCATTACTATGTGATCCCAACCTGAAAAAGCCCTGTATCTGGCCAACAAGTATGCGAAAAATGCGAATGTATGAGCCAGATGATTGCAAATACCAGAACTAACCCAGACATAAGCAGAGTTTTCAACTAAAATACTAATCGGAACAAGCTTTTATTGACTGTTTCAGTGTGGTACCACATTACTGCGCGATCCAAACCAGAAAAAAGCCAGGAGCTGGCCAACAAGTATAAGAAAAATGCGAAAGTACGAGCCAGATGAGGGCAAATCCCAGTGCTAACCAAGCCATAACCGGCGTTATCCACCAAAATATTAATCGCAACCAGGTTTAATTGACTGTTTCCGTGTGGTACCGCATTACTACGTGATCCAAACCAGAAAAAGGCCGGGATCTGGCCAACAAGTATGCGAAAAATGCGAAAGTACGAGCCAGATGAGGGCAAATCCCAGTGCTAACCCAGACATAACCGGCGTTATCCTCCAAAATGTTAATCGCAACCAGGTTTAATTGACTGTTTCGGTGTGGAACCACATTAGTGCGGGATCCAAACCAGAAAGAGGCCAGGATCTGGCCAACAAGTATGCGGAAAATGCGAAAGTACGAGCCAGATGCGGGCGTATCCCAGACCTAACCGAGACATAACCGGCGTTATCCTGTAAAATATTAATCGCAACCAGGTTTAATTGACTGTTTCGGTGTGGTACCGCATTACTACGTGATCCAAACCAGAAAAAGCCCAGGATCTGGCCAACAAGTATGCGAAAAACGCGAAAGTATGAGCCAGACGATTGCAAATACCATGACTAACCCAGTCATAACCAGCGTTATCCTCTAAAATACTGATCGGAACAAGCTTTTATTGACTGTTTCGGTGTGGTACCACATTACTACGTGATCCAAACCAGAAAAAGCGCAGGATTTCGCCAACAAGTATGCGAAAAATGCGAAGGTACGAACCTGATGAGGGCAAACCCCAGACCTAACCCAGACATAACCGGCGTTATCCTCTAAAATATTAATCGCAACCTGGTTTATTTGACTGTTTCGGTGTGGTGCCGCATTACTACGTGATACAAGCCAGAAAAAGCCCTGTATCTGGCCAACAAGTATGCGGAAAATGCGAAAGTACATGCCAGATGAGGGCAAATCCCAGACCTAACCGAGACATAACCGGCGTTATCCTCGAAAATATTAATCGCAACCAGGTTTAATTGACTGTTTCGGTGTGGAACCACATTAGTGCGGGATCCATACCAGACAGAGGCCATGATCTGGCCAACAAGTATGTGGAAAATGCGAAAGTACGAGCCAGATGAGTGCAAATCCCAGACCTAACCGAGACATAACCGGCGTTATCCTGTTAAATATTAATCGCAACCAGGTTTAATTGACTGTTTCGGTGTGGTACCACATTGCTACGTGGTACAAGTCAGAAAAAAGCCAGGACCTGGCCAACAAGTAACAGAAAAATGCGAAAGTACGATCCAGATGAGGGCAAATCCCAGTGCTAACAAAGACATAACCGGCGTGATCCACCAAAATATTAATCGCAACCAGGTTTAATTGACTGCTTCGGTGTGGCACCGCATTACTACGTGATCCAAACCAGAAAAAGGCCAGGATCTGGCCTACAAGTATGCGAAAAATGCGAAAGTACGAGCCAGATGGGCGCAAGTCCCAGACCTAACCGAGACATAACCGGCGTGATCCACCAAAATATTAATCGCAACCAAGTTTAATTGACTGCTTCGGTGTGGTACCGCATTACTACGTGATCCAAACCAGCAAAAGGCCAGGATCTGGCCTACAAGTATGCGAATAATGCGAAAGTACGTGTCAGATGGGGGCAAATCCCAGACCTAACCGAGACATAGCCGGCGTTATCCTCTAAATTATTAATCGCAACCAGGTTTAATTGACTGTTTCGGTGTGGTACCGCATTACTACGTGATCCAAACCAGAAAAAGCCCAGGATCTGGCCAACAAGTATGCGAAAAACGCGAAAGTATGAGCCAGACGATTGCAAATACCATGACTAACCGAGACATAACCGGCGTTATCCTCTAAAATACTAATCGGAACAAGCTTTTATTGACTGTTTCGGTGTGGTACCACATTACTACGTGATCCAAACCAGAAAAAGCGCAGGATCTTGCCAACAAGTATGCGAAAAATGCGAAGGTACGAACCTGATGAGGGCAAACCCCAGACCTAACCCAGCCATAGCCGGCGTTATCCTCTAAAATATTAATCGCAACCTGGTTTAATTGACTGTTTCGGTGTGGTGCCGCATTACTACGTGATACAAGCCAGAAAAAGCCCTGTATCTGGCCAACAAGTATGCGGAAAATGCGAAAGTACAAGTCAGATGAGGGCAAATCCCAGACCTAACCGAGTCATAACCGGCGTTATCCTCGAAAATATTAATCGCAACCAGGTTTAATTGACTGTTTCGGTGTGGAACCACATTAGTGCGGGATCCATACCAGACAGAGGCCATGATCTGGCCAACAAGAATGTGGAAAATGCGAAAGTACGAGCCAGATGTGTGCAAATCCCAGACCTAACCGAGACATAACCGGCGTGATCCACCAAAATATTAATCGCAACCAGGTTTAATTGACTGCTTCGGTGTGGTACCGCATTACTACGTGATCCAAACCAGCAAAAGGCCAGGATCTGGCCTACAAGTATGCGAAAAATGCGAAAGTACGAGCCAGATGAGGGCAAATCCCAGACCTAACCGGGACATAACCGGCGTTATCCTCTTAAATATTAATCGCAACCAGGTTTAATTGACTGTTTCGGTGTGGAACCACATTAGTGCGGGATCCAAACCAGAAAGAGGCCAGGATCTGGCCAACTAGTATGCGAAAAACGCGAAAGTATGAGCCAGATGATTGCAAATACCATGACTAACCCAGTCATAACCAGCATTATCCTCTAAAATACTAATCGGGACAAGCTTTTATTGACTGTTTCAGTGTGATACCTCCTTACTACGTGACACAAACCTGAAAGAGCGCTGGATCTGGCCAACAAGTATGCGAAAAACGCGAAAGTAAGAGCCAGATGATTGCATATACCAGAACTAACCCTGACATAACCAGAGTTTTCCTCTAAAATACTAATCGGAGCAAGCTTTTATTGACTGTTTCAGTGTGGTACCACATTACTACGTGATCCAAACCAGAAAAATCCCAGGACCTGGCCAACAAGTATAAGAAAATTGCGAAAGTACGAGCCAGATGAGGGCAAATCCCAGTGCTAACTAAGACATAACCGGCGTTTTCCTCTTAAATATTAATCGCAACCAGGCTTAATTGTCTGTTTCGCTGTGGTACCGCATTACTATGTGATCCAAACCAGAAAAAGCCCAGGATATTGCCAACAAGTATGCGAAAACTGCGAAGGTACGAACCAGATAAGGGCAAACCCCAGACCTAACCCAGACATAACCGGCGTTATCCTCTAAAGTATTAATCGCAACCAGGTTTAATTGACTGTTTCAGTGTGGTACCGCATTACTACGTGATACAAGCCAGAAAAAGCCCTGTATCTGGCCAACAAGTATGCGGAAAATGCGAAAGTACGAGCCAGATGAGGGCATATACCAGGCCTAACCCAGACATAACCGGCGTTATCCTCTTAAATATTAATCACAACCAGGTTTAATTGACTCTTTCAGTGTGGTACCGCATTACTACGTGTACCAAACCAGAAAAAGGCCACGATCTGGCCAACAAGTATGCGAAAATTGCGAAAGTACGAGCCAGATGAGGGCAAATCTCATACCTAACCCAGACATAACCGGCGTTATCCTCTAAAATATTAATCGCAACCAGGTTTAATTGACTGTTTCGGTATGGTACCGCATTACTACGTGATCCAAACCAGAAAAAGGCGAGTATCTGGCCAACAAGTATGCGAGAAACGCGAAAGTATGAGCCAGATGATTGCAAATAGCTGAACTAACCCTGACATAACCGACGTTATCCTCTAAAATATTAATCGGAACCAGGTATAATTGTCTGTTTCAGTGTGGCACTACATTACTACGTGGGCCAAGCTAAAAAAAGGGCTGGATCTGGCCAACAAGTATGCGAAAAATGCGAAAGTACGAGCCAGATGAGGGCAAATCCCAGACCTAACCGAGACATAACCGTCGTTATCCACGAAAATATTAATCGCAACCAGGTTTAATTGACTGTTTCGATGTGGTACCGCATTACTACGTGATGCAAGCCAGAAAATGCCCAGGATCTGGCGAACAAGTATGCGAAAAATGCGAAAGTACGAGCCAGATGAGGGCAAATCCCAGACCTAACCGAGACATTACCGGCGTTATCCTCTTAAATATTAATCGCAACCAGGTTTAATTGACTGTATCGGTGTGGTACCGCATTACTACGTGATCCAAACCAGAAAAAGCCCAGGATCTGGCCAACAAGTATGCGAAAAACGCGAAAGTATGAGCCAGACGATTGCAAATACCATGACTAACCCAGTCATAACCAGCGTTATCCTCTAAAATACTAATCGGAACAAGCTTTTATTGACTGTTTCGGTGTGGTACCACATTACTACGTGATCCAAACCAGAAAAAGCGCAGGATTTCGCCAACAAGTATGCGAAAAATGCGAAGGTACGAACCTGATGAGGGCAAACCCCAGACCTAACCCAGACATAACCGGCGTTATCCTCTAAAATATTAATCGCAACCTGGTTTATTTGACTATTTCGGTGTGGTACCGCATTACTGCGTGATCCAAACCAGAAAAAGGCGAGGATCTGGCCAACAAGTATGCGGAAAATGCGAAAGTACATGCCAGATGAGGGCAAATCCCAGACCTAACCGAGACATAACCGGCGTTATCCTCGAAAATATTAATCGCAACCAGGTTTAATTGACTGTTTCGGTGTGGAACCACATTAGTGCGGGATCCATACCAGACAGAGGCCATGATCTGGCCAACAAGTATGTGGAAAATGCGAAAGTACGAGCCAGATGAGTGCAAATCCCAGACCTAACCGAGACATAACCGGCGTTATCCTGTTAAATATTAATCGCAACCAGGTTTAATTGACTGTTTCGGTGTGGTACCACATTGCTACGTGGTACAAGTCAGAAAAAAGCCAGGACCTGGCCAACAAGTAACAGAAAAATGCGAAAGTACGATCCAGATGAGGGCAAATCCCAGTGCTAACAAAGACATAACCGGCGTGATCCACCAAAATATTAATCGCAACCAGGTTTAATTGACTGCTTCGGTGTGGCACCGCATTACTACGTGATCCAAACCAGAAAAAGGCCAGGATCTGGCCTACAAGTATGCGAAAAATGCGAAAGTACGAGCCAGATGGGCGCAAGTCCCAGACCTAACCGAGACATAACCGGCGTGATCCACCAAAATATTAATCGCAACCAAGTTTAATTGACTGCTTCGGTGTGGTACCGCATTACTACGTGTACCAAACCAGAAAAAGGCCACGATCTGGCCAACAAGTATGCGAAAATTGCGAAAGTACGAGCCAGATGAGGGCAAATCTCATACCTAACCCAGACATAACCGGCGTTATCCTCTAAAATATTAATCGCAACCAGGTTTAATTGACTGTTTCGGTATGGTACCGCATTACTACGTGATCCAAACCAGAAAAAGGCGAGTATCTGGCCAACAAGTATGCGAGAAACGCGAAAGTATGAGCCAGATGATTGCAAATAGCTGAACTAACCCTGACATAACCGACGTTATCCTCTAAAATATTAATCGGAACCAGGTATAATTGTCTGTTTCAGTGTGGCACTACATTACTACGTGGGCCAAGCTAAAAAAAGGGCTGGATCTGGCCAACAAGTATGCGAAAAATGCGAAAGTACGAGCCAGATGAGGGCAAATCCCAGACCTAACCGAGACATAACCGTCGTTATCCACGAAAATATTAATCGCAACCAGGTTTAATTGACTGTTTCGATGTGGTACCGCATTACTACGTGATGCAAGCCAGAAAATGCCCAGGATCTGGCGAACAAGTATGCGAAAAATGCGAAAGTACGAGCCAGATGAGGGCAAATCCCAGACCTAACCGAGACATTACCGGCGTTATCCTCTTAAATATTAATCGCAACCAGGTTTAATTGACTGTATCGGTGTGGTACCGCATTACTACGTGTTCCAAACCTGAAAGAGGCCAGGATGAGGTCAAGAAGTATGCGAAAAATTCGAAAGTACGAGCCAGATCAGGGCAAATACCGGACCTAACCCTGACATAACCGGCGTTATCCTCGAAAATATTAATCGCAACCAGGTTTAATTGACTGCTTCGGTGTGGTACAGCATTACTACGTGATCCAAACCAGAAAAAGCCCAGGATCCTGCCAACAAGTATGCGAAAAATGCGAAGGTACGGGCCAGATGAGGGCAAACCCCAGACCTAACCCAGACATAACCGGCGTTATCCTCTAAAATATTACTCGCAACCAGGTTTCATTGACTATTTCGGTGTGGTACCGCATTACTGCGTGATCCAAACCAGAAAAAGGCGAGGATCTGGCCAACAAGTATGCTAAAAATGTGAAAGTACGAGCTATATGAAGGCAATTACGAGACCTGACCGAGACATAACCGGCGTTATCCTCTAAAATATTAATCGGAACCAGGCTTAATTGACTGTTTCAGTGTGGTACCACATTAGTGCGGGATCCAAACCAGAAAGAGGCCAGGATCTGGCCATCAAGTATGCGAAAAATGCGAAAGTACGAGCCAGATGCTGGCGTATCCCAGACCTAACCGAGACATAACCGGCGTTATCCTCTAAAATATTAATCGCAACCTGGTTTAATTGACTGTTTCGGTGTGGTACCGCATTACTACGTGATACAAGCCAGGAAAAAGCCAGGAGCTGGCCAACAAGTATAAGAAAAATGCGAAAGTACGAGCCAGATGAGGGCAAATCCCAGTGCTAACCAAGCCATAACCGGCGTTATCCTCTAAAATATTAATCCCAACCAGGTTCAATTGACTGTTTCGGTGTGGAACCACATTAGTGCGGGATCCAAACCAGAATGAGGCCAGGATCTGGCCAACACGTATGCGAAAAACGAGAAAGTATGAGCCAGATGATTGCAAATACCATGACCAACCCAGACATAACCGGCGTTATCCTCGAAAATATTAATCGCAACCAGGTTTAATTGACTGCTTCGGTGTGGTACAGCATTACTACGTTATACAAGCCAGAAAGAGCCCTGTACCTGGCCAACAAGTATGCGGAAAATGCGAAAGTACAAGTCAGATGAGGGCAAATCCCAGACCTAACCGAGTCATAACCGGCGTTATCCTCGAAAATATTAATCGCAACCAGGTTTAATTGACTGTTTCGGTGTGGTACCGCACTACTGCGTGATCCAAACCTGAAAAAGGCGAGGATCTGGCCAACAAGTATGCGAAAAATGCCAAAGTATGAGACAGATGAAGGCAAACACCTAACCCAGACATAACCGGCGTTATCCTCTAAAATATTAATCGCAACCACTGTTAATTGACTGTTTCGGTGTGGTACCGCATTACTACGTGTTCTAAACCAGAAAAAGGCCAGGATCTGGCCAACAAGTATGAGAAAAATGCGAAAGTACGAGCCAGATGAGGGCAAATCCCAGTGCTAACCAAGACATAACCGTCGTTATCCTCCAAAATATTAACGCCAACCAGGTTTAATTGACTGTTTCGGTGTGGAACCACATTAGTGCGGGATCCAAACCAGAAAGAGGCCAGGATCTGGCCAACAAGTATGCGGAAAATGCGAAAGTACGAGCCAGATGCGGGCGTATCCCAGATCTAACCGAGACATAACCGGCGTTATCCTGTTAAATATTAATCGCAACCAGGTTTAATTGACTGTTTCGGTGTGGTACCGCATTACTACGTGATCCAAACCAGAAAAAGCCCAGGATCTGGCCAACAAGTATGCGAAAAACGCGAAAGTATGAGCCAGACGATTGCAAATACCATGACTAACCCAGTCATAACCAGCGTTATCCTCTAAAATACTAATCGGAACAAGCTTTTATTGACTGTTTCGGTGTGGTACCACATTACTACGTGATCCAAACCAGAAAAAGCGCAGGATCTTGCCAACAAGTATGCGAAAAATGCGAAGGTACGAACCTGATGAGGGCAAACCCCAGACCTAACCCAGACATAGCCGGCGTTATCCTGTAAAATATTAATCGCAACCTGGTTTAATTGACTGTTTCGGTGTGGTGCCGCATTACTACGTGATACAAGCCAGAAAAAGCCCTGTATCTGGCCAACAAGTATGCGGAAAATGCGAAAGTACAAGTCAGATGAGGGCAAATCCCAGACCTAACCGAGTCATAACCGGCGTTATCCTCGAAAATATTAATCGCAACCAGGTTTAATTGACTGTTTCGGTGTGGAACCACATTAGTGCGGGATGCATACCAGACAGAGGCCATGATCTGGCCAACAAGAATGTGGAAAATGCGAAAGTACGAGCCAGATGTGTGCAAATCCCAGACCTAACCGAGACATAACCGGCGTGATCCACCAAAATATTAATCGCAACCAGGTTTAATTGACTGCTTCGGTGTGGTACCGCATTACTACGTGATCCAAACCAGCAAAAGGCCAGGATCTGGCCTACAAGTATGCGAAAAATGCGAAAGTACGAGCCAGATGGGGGCAAATCCCAGACCTAACCGAGACATAACCGGCGTTATCCACCAAAATATTAATCGCAACCTGGTTTAATTGACTGTTTCGGTGTGGTACCGCATTACTACGTGATACAAGCCAGAAAAAGCCCTGTATCTGGCCAACAAGTATGCGGATGATGCGAAAGTACAAGCCAGATGAAGGCAAATCCCAGACCTAACCGAGACATAACCGGCGTTATCCTCTAAATTATTAATCGCAACCAGGATTAATTGACTGTTTCGGTGTGGAACCACATTTGTGCGGGATCCATACCAGAATGACGCCAGGATCTGGCCAACAAGTATGCGAAAAACGCGATAGTATGAGCCAGATGATTGCAAATACCAGAACTAACCCAGACATAACCAGAGTCTTCCTCTAAAATACTAATCGGAACAAGCTTTTATTGACTGTTTCAGTGTGGTACCACATTACTACGTGGTCCAAACCAGAAAAAAGCCAGGACCTGGCCAACAAGTATGCGAAAAATGCGAAGGTACGAACCTGATGATGGCAAACCCCAGACCTAACCCAGACATAACGGGCGTTATCCTCTAAAATATTAATCGAAACCAGGTTTAATTGACTCTATCGGTGTGGTACCGCATTACTACGTGTTCCAAACCAGAAAAAGGCCAGGATGAGGTCAAGGAGTATGCGAATATTGCGAAAGTATGATCCAGATGATTGCAAATACCAGAACTAACCCAGACATAACCAGAGTCTTGCTCTAAAATACTATTCGGAACAAGCTTTTATTGACTGTTTCAGTGTGGTACCACATTACTACGTGGTCCAAGTCAGAAAAAAGCCAGGACCTGGCCAACAAGTATAAGAAAAATGCGAAAGTACGAGCCAGATGAGGGCAAATCCCAGACCTAACCGAGACATAACCGGCGTTATCCTCGAAAATATTAATCACAACCAGGTTTAATTGACTGTTTCGATGTGGTACCGCATTACTACGTGATGCAAGCCAGAAAATGCTCAGGATCTGGCGAACAAGTATGCGAAAAATGCGAAAGTACGTGCCAGATCAGGGCAAATACCAGACCTAACCCAGACATAACCGGCATTATCCTCGAAAATATTAATCGCAACCAGGTTTAATTGACTGCTTCGGTGTGGTACAGCATTACTACGTGATCCAAACCAGAAAAAGCCCAGGATCTTGCCAACAAGTATGCGAAAAATGCGATGGTACTGGCCAGATGAGGGCAAACCCCAGACCTAACCGAGACATAACCGGCGTTATCCTCTAAAATATTAATCGCAACCAGGTTTAATTGACTGTTTCGGTGTGGAACCACATTAGTGCGGGATCGAAACCAGAAAGAGGCCAGGATCTGGCCATCAAGTATGCGAAAAATGCGAAAGTACGAGCCAGATGCGGGCGTATCCCAGACCTAACCGTGACATAACCGGCGTTATCCTCTAAAATATTAATCGCAACCTGGTTTAATTAACTGTTTCGGTGTGGTACCGCATTACTGCGTGATACAAGCCAGAAAGAGCCCTGTATCTGGCCAACAAGTATGCGAAAAATGCGAAAGTACGAGCCAGATGAGGGCAAATCCCAGACCTAACCTAGACATAACTGGCGTTATCCTCTTAAATATTAATCGCAACCAGGTTTAATTGATTGTTTCGGTGTGGTACCACATTACTACGTGATCCAAACCTGAAAAAGCCCAGGATATGGCCAACAAGTATGCGAAAAAAGCGAAAGTATGTGCCAAATGATTGGAAATACCAGACCTAACCGAGACATAACCGGCGATAACCTCTAAAATATTAATCGCAACCTGGTTTAATTGACTGTTTCAGCGTGGTACCGCATTACTACCTGATCCAAACCAGAAAAAGGCCAGGATCTGGCCAACAAATATGCGAAAAATGCGATAGTACGAGCCAGATGAGCTCAAATCCCAGACCTAACCGAGACATAACCGGCGTTATCCTCTAAAATATTAATCGCAACCAGGTTTAAATGACTGTTTCGGTGCGGAACCACATTAGTGCGGGATCCCAACCAGAAAGGGGCCAGGATCTGGCCATCAAGTATGCGAAAAATGCGAAAGTACGAGCCAGATGCGGGCATATCCCAGACCTAACAGAGACATAACCGGCGTTATCCTCTTAAATATTAATCGCAACCAGGTTTAATTGACTGCTTCGGTGTTGTACCGCATTACTGCGTGATCCAAACCAGAAAAAGGCGAGGATCTGGCCAACAAGTATGCGGAAAATGCCAAAGTACGAGCCAGATGATTGCAAATACCAGAACTAACCCAGACATAACCAGAGTCTTCCTCTAAAATACTAATCGGAACAAGCTTTTATTGACTGTTTCAGTGTGGTACCACATTACTACGTGGTCCAAACCAGAAAAAAGCCAGGACCTGGCCAACAATTATAAGATGAATGCGAAAGTACCGAGGCAGATGAGGGCAAATCCCAGTGCTAACCAAGACATAACCGGCGTTATCCACCAAAATATTAATCGCAACCAGGTTTAATGGACTGTTTCGGTGTGGTACCGCATTACTACGTGATCCAAACCAGAAAAAGGCCAGGATCTGGCCATCAAGTATGCGAAAAATGCGAAAGTACGAGCCAGATAGGGGCAAATCCCAGACCTAACCGAGAGATAACCGGCGTTATCCTCGAAAATATTAATCGCAATCAGGTTTAATTGACTGTTTCGATGTGGTACCGCATTACTACGTGATGCAAGCCAGAAAATGCCCAGGATCTAGCGAACAAGTATGCGAAAAATGTGAAAGCACGAGCCAGATGAGGGCAAATCCCAGACCTAACCGAGACATAACCGGCGTTAACCTCCTAAATATTAATCGAAACCAGGTTTAATTGACTGTATCGGTGTGGTACCGCATTACTACGTGTTCCAAACCAGAAAAAGGCCAGGATGAGGTCAAGGAGTATGCGAATATTGCGAAAGTATGATCCAGATGATTGCAAATACCAGAACTAACCCAGACATAACCAGAGTCTTGCTCTAAAATACTATTCGGAACAAGCTTTTATTGACTGTTTCAGTGTGGTACCACATTACTACGTGGTCCAAACCAGAAAAAAGCCAGGACCTGGCCAACAAGTATAAGAAAAATGCGAAGGTACGACCTTAAATGGGGGCAAACCCCAGAACTAACCCAGACATAACCGGCGTTATCCTCTAAAATATAAATCGCAACCTGGTTTAATTGACTGTTTCGGTGTGGTACCGCATTACTACGTGATACAAGCCAGAAAAAGCCCTGTATCTGGTCAACAATTATGCGGAAAATGCGAAAGTACGAGCCAGATGACTGCAAATCCCAGACCTAACCAAGACATAACCGGCGTTATCCTGTTAAATATTAATCGCAACCAGGTTTAATTGACTGTTTCGGTGTGGTACCGCATTACTACGTGATCCAAACCGGAAAAAGTCCAGGATCTGGCCAACAAGTATGCGAAAAACGCGAAAGTATGAGCCAGACGATTGCAAATACCATGACTAACCCTGTCATAACCAGCGTTATCCTCTAAAATATTAATCGGAAAAAGCTTTTATTGACTGTTTCAGTGTGGTACCACATTACTACGTGGTCCAAGTCAGAAAAAAGCCAGGACCTGGCCAACAAGTATAAGAAAAATGCGAAAGTACGAGCCAGATGAGGGCAAATCCCAGACCTAACCGAGACATAACCGGCGTTATCCTCGAAAATATTAATCGCAACCAGGTTTAATTGACTGTTTCGATGTGGTACCGCATTACTACGTGATGCAAGCCAGAAAATGCTCAGGATCTGGCGAACAAGTATGCGAAAAATGCGAAAGTACGTGCCAGATCAGGGCAAATACCAGACCTAACCCAGACATAACCGGCGTTATCCTCGAAAATATTAATCGCAACCAGGTTTAATTGACTGCTTCGGTGTGGTACAGCATTACTACGTGATCCAAACCAGAAAAAGCCCAGGATCTTGCCAACAAGTATGCGAAAAATGCGAAGGTACTGGCCAGATGAGGGCAAATCCCAGACCTATCCGAGACATAACCGGCGTTATCCACGAAAATATTAATCGCAACCAGGTTTAATTGACTGTCTCGATGTGGTACCGCATTACTACGTGATGCAAGCCAGAAAATGCCCAGGATCTGGCGAACAAGTATGCGAAAATTGCGAAAGTACGAGCCAGATGAGGGCAAATCCCAGACCTAACCGAAACTTAACCGGCGTTATCCTCTTAAATATTAATCGCAACCAGGTTTAATTGACTGTATCGGTGTGGTACCGCATTACTACGTGTTCCAAACCTGAAAAAGGCAAGGAGGAGGTCAAGAAGTATGCGAAAAATGCGAAAGTACGAGCCAGATCAGGGCAAATACCAGACCTAACCCAGACATAACCGGCGTTATCCTCTAAAATATTACTCGCAACGAGGTTTCATTGACCATTTCGGTGTGGTACCGCATTACTGCGTGATCCAAACGAGAAAAAGGCGAGGATCTGGCCAACAAGTATGTGAAAAATGTGAAAGTATGAGCTAGATGAGGGCAATAACGAGACCTAACCGAGACTTAACCGGCGTTATACACGAAAATATTAATCGCAACCAGGTTTAATTGACTGTTTCGATGTGGTACCGCATTACTACGTGATGCAAGCCAGAAAATGCCCAGGATCTGGCGAACAAGTATGCGAAAAATGCGAAAGTACGAGCCAGATGAGGGCAAATCCCAGACCTAACCGAGACATAACCGGCGTTATCCTCTAAAATACTACTCGCAACCAGGTTTCATTGACTATTTCGGTGTGGTACCGCATTACTGCGTGATCCAAACCAGAAAAAGGCGAGGATCTGGCCAACAAGTATGCGGAAAACGCGAAAGTATGAGCCAGATGATTGTAAATACCATGACTAACCCAGACATAACCGGCGTTATCCTCTAAAATATTAATCGCAACCAGGTTTAATTGACTGTTTTGGTGCGGAACCACATTAGTGCGGGATCCAAAGCAGACAGAGGCCATGATCTGGCCAACAAGTATGTGGAAATTGCGAAAGTACGAGCCAGATGTGTGCAAATCCCAGACCTAACCGAGACATAACCGGCGTTATCCTCGAAAATATTAATCGCAACCAGGTTTAATTGACTGTTTCGGTGTGGAACCACATTAGTGCGGGATCCATACCAGACAGAGGCCATGATCTGGCCAACAAGTATGTGGAAATTGCGAAAGTACGAGCCAGATGTGTGCAAATCCCAGACCTAACCGAGACATAACCGGCGTGATCCACCAAAATATTAATCGCAACCAGGTTTAATTGACTGCTTCGGTGTGGTACCGCATTACTACGTGTTCCAAACCTGAAAAAGGCCAGGATCTGGCCAACAAGTAAGCGAAAAATGCGAAAGTACGAGCCAGATGAGGGCAAATCCCAGACCTAACCGAGACATAACCGGCGTTATCCAGTTAAATATTAATCGCAACCAGGTTTAATTGACTGTTTCGGCGTGGTACAGCATTACTACGTGATCCAAGCCAGAAAAAGCCCTGTATCTGGCCAACAAGTATGCGGAAAATGCGAAAGTACAAGCCAGATGAGGGCAAATCCCAGACCTAACCGAGTCATAACCGGCGTTATCCTCGAAAATATTAATCGCAACCAGGTTTAATTGACTGCTTCGGTGTGGAACCACATTAGTGCGGGATCCATACCAGACAGAGGCCATGATCTGGCCAACAAGTATGTGGAAATTGCGAAAGTACGAGCCAGATGTGTGCAAATCCCAGACCTAACCGAGACATAACCGGCGTGATCCACCAAAATAATAATCGCAACCAGGTTTAATTGACTGCTTCGGTGTGGTACCGCATTACTACGTGATCCAAACCAGCAAAAGGCCAGGATCTGGCCTACAAGTATGCGAAAAATGCGAAAGTACGAGCCAGATGGGGGCAAATCCCAGACCTAACCGAGACATAACCGGCGTTATCCACCAAAATATTAATCGCAACCTGGTTTAATTGACTGTTTCGGTGTGGTACCGCATTACTACGTGATACAAGCCAGAAAAAGCCCTGTATCTGGCCAACAAGTATGCGGAAGATGCGAAAGTACAAGCCAGATGAAGGCAAATCCCAGACCTAACCGAGACATAACCGGCGTTATCCTCTAAATTATTAATCGCAACCAGGATTAATTGACTGTTTCGGTGTGGAACCACATTTGTGCGGGATCCATACCAGAATGACGCCAGGATCTGGCCAACAAGTATGCGAAAAACGCGATAGTATGAGCCAGATGATTGCAAATACCAGAACTAACCCAGACATAACCAGAGTCTTCCTCTAAAATACTAATCGGAACAAGCTTTTATTGACTGTTTCAGTGTGGTACCACATTACTACGTGGTCCAAACCAGAAAAAAGCCAGGACCTGGCCAACAAGTATGCGAAAAATGCGAAGGTACGAACCTGATGAGGGCAAACCCCAGACCTAACCCAACCATAACGGGCGTTATCCTCTAAAATATTAATCGCAACCAGGTTTAATTGACTGTTTCGATGTGGTACCGCATTACTACGTGATGCAAGCCAGAAAATGCTCAGGATCTGGCGAACAAGTATGCGAAAAATGCGAAAGTACGTGCCAGATCAGGGCAAATACCAGACCTAACCCAGACATAACCGGCGTTATCCTCGAAAATATTAATCGCAACCAGGTTTAATTGACTGCTTCGGTGTGGTACAGCATTACTACGTGATCCAAACCAGAAAAAGCCCAGGATCTTGCCAACAAGTATGCGAAAAATGCGAAGGTACTGGCCAGATGAGGGCAAACCCCAGACCTAACCGAGACATAACCGGCGTTATCCTCTAAAATATTAATCGCAACCAGGTTTAATTGACTGTTTCGGTGTGGATCCACATTAGTGCGGGATCGAAACCAGAAAGAGGCCAGGATCTGGCCATCAAGTATGCGAAAAATGCGAAAGTACGAGCCAGATGCGGGCGTATCCCAGACCTAACCGTGACATAACCGGCGTTATCCTCTAAAATATTAATCGCAACCTGGTTTAATTAACTGTTTCGGTGTGGTACCGCATTACTGCGTGATACAAGCCAGAAAGAGCCCTGTATCTGGCCAACAAGTATGCGAAAAATGCGAAAGTACGAACCTGATGAGGGCAAACCCCAGACCTAACCCAGACATAACGGGCGTTATCCTCTAAAATATTAATCGCAACCTGGTTTAATCGACTGTTTCGGTGTGGTACCCCATTACTACGTGATACAAGCCAGAAAAAGCCCTGTATCTGGCCAACAAGTATGCGGAAAATGCGAAAGTACAAGCCAGATGAAGGCAAATCCCAGACCTAACCGAGACATAACCGGCGTTATCCTCGAAAATATTAATCGCAACCAGGTTTAATTGACTGTTTCGGTGTGGAACCACATTTGTGCGGGATCCATACCAGAAAGAGGTCAGGATCTGGCCAACAAGTATGCGAAAAACGCAAAAGTATGAGCCAGATGATTGTAAATACCATGACTAACCCAGACATAACCGGCGTTATCCTCTAAAATATTAATCGCAACCAGGTTTAATTGACTGTTTTGGTGCGGAACCACATTCGTGCGGGATCCAAACCAGAAAGAGGCCAGGATCTGGCCATCAAGTATGCGAAAAAGGCGAAAGTACGAGCCAGATGCGGGCATATCCCAGACCTAACCGAGACATAACCGGCGATAACCTCTAAAATATTAATCGCAACCAGGTTTAATTGACTGCTTCAGCGTGGTACCGCATTACTACCTGATCCAAACCAGAAAAAGGCCAGGATCTGGCCAACAAGTATGCGAAAAATGCGAAAGTACGAGCCAGATGAGCTCAAATCCCAGACCTAACCGAGACATAACCGGCGTTATCCCCTAAAATATTAATCGCAACCAGGTTTAATTGACTGTTTCGGTGTGGAACCACATTAGTGCGGGATCGAAACCAGAAAGAGGCCAGGATCTGGCCATCAAGTATGCGAAAAATGCGAAAGTACGAGCCAGATGCGGGCGTATCCCAGACCTAACCGTGACATAACCGGCGTTATCCTCTAAAATATTAATCGCAACCTGGTTTAATTAACTGTTTCGGTGTGGTACCGCATTACTGCGTGATACAAGCCAGAAAGAGCCCTGTATCTGGCCAACAAGTATGCGAAAAATGCGAAAGTACGAGCCAGATGAGGGCAAATCCCAGACCTAACCTAGACATAACTGGCGTTATCCTCTTAAATATTAATCGCAACCAGGTTTAATTGATTGTTTCGGTGTGGTACCACATTACTACGTGATCCAAACCTGAAAAAGCCCAGGATATGGCCAACAAGTATGCGAAAAAAGCGAAGGTATGTGCCAAATGATTGGAAATACCAGACCTAACCGAGACATAACCGGCGATAACCTCTAAAACATTAATCGCAACCTGGTTTAATTGACTGTTTCTGCGTGGTACCGCATTACTACCTGATCCAAACCAGAAAAAGGCCAGGATCTGGCCAACAAATATGCGAAAAATGCGAAAGTACGAGCCAGATGAGCTCAAATCCCAGACCTAACCGAGACATAACCGGCGTTATCCTCTAAAATATTAATCGCAACCAGGTTTAAATGACTGTTTCGGTGCGGAACCACATTAGTGCGGGATCCAAACCAGAAAGGGGCCAGGATCTGGCCATCAAGTATGCGAAAAATGCGAAAGTACGAGCCAGATGCGGGCATATCCCAGACCTAACAGAGACATAACCGGCGTTATCCTCTTAAATATTAATCGCAACCAGGTTTAATTGACTGCTTCGGTGTGGTACCGCATTACTGCGTGATCCAAACCAGAAAAAGGCGAGGATCTGGCCAACAAGTATGCGGAAAATGCCAAAGTACGAGCCAGATGATTGCAGATACCAGAACTAACCCAGACATAACCAGAGTCTTCCTCTAAAATACTAATCGGAACAAGCTTTTATTGACTGTTTCAGTGTGGTACCACATTACTACGTGGTCCAAACCAGAAAAAAGCCAGGACCTGGCCAACAATTATAAGATAAATGCGAAAGTACCGAGGCAGATGAGGGTAAATCCCAGTGCTAACCAAGACATAACCGGCGTTATCCACCAAAATATTAATCGCAACCAGGTTTAATGGACTGTTTCGGTGTGGTACCGCATTACTACGTGATCCAAACCAGAAAAAGGCCAGGATCTGGCCATCAAGTATGCGAAAAATGCGAAAGTACGAGCCAGATGAGGGCAAATCCCAGACCTAACCGAGATATAGCCGGCGTTATCCACGAAAATATTAATCGCAACCAGGTTTAATTGACTGTTTCGGTGTGGTACCGCATTACTACGTGATCCAAACCAGAAAGAGGCCAGGATCTGGCCAACAAGTAAGCGGAAAATGCGAAAGTACAAGCCAGATGAGGGCAAATCCCAGACCTAACCGAGTCATAACCGGCGTTATCCTCGAAAATATTAATCGCAACCAGGTTTAATTGACTGTTTCGGTGTGGAACCACATTAGTGCGGGATCCATACCAGACAGAGGCCATGATCTGGCCAACAAGTATGTGGAAATTGCGAAAGTACGAGCCAGATGTGTGCAAATCCCAGACCTAACCGAGACATAACCGGCGTGATCCACCAAAATATTAATCGCAACCAGGTTTAATTGACTGCTTCGGTGTGGTACCGCATTACTACGTGATCCAAACCAGCAAAAGGCCAGGATCTGGCCTACAAGTATGCGAAAAATGCGAAAGTACGAGCCAGATGGGGGCAAATCCCAGACCTAACCGAGACATAACCGGCGTTATCCACCAAAATATTAATCGCAACCTGGTTTAATTGACTGTTTCGGTGTGGTACCGCATTACTACGTGATACAAGCCAGAAAAAGCCCTGTATCTGGCCAACAAGTATGCGGAAGATGCGAAAGTACAAGCCAGATGAAGGCAAATCCCAGACCTAACCGAGACATAACCGGCGTTATCCTCTAAATTATTAATCGCAACCAGGATTAATTGACTGTTTCGGTGTGGAACCACATTTGTGCGGGATCCATACCAGAATGACGCCAGGATCTGGCCAACAAGTATGCGAAAAACGCGATAGTATGAGCCAGATGATTGCAAATACCAGAACTAACCCAGACATAACCAGAGTCTTCCTCTAAAATACTAATCGGAACAAGCTTTTATTGACTGTTTCAGTGTGGTACCACATTACTACGTGGTCCAAACCAGAAAAAAGCCAGGACCTGGCCAACAAGTATGCGAAAAATGCGAAGGTACGAACCTGATGAGGGCAAACCCCAGACCTAACCCAGACATAACGGGCGTTATCCTCTAAAATATTAATCGCAACCAGGTTTAATTGACTGTTTCGATGTGGTACCGCATTACTACGTGATGCAAGCCAGAAAATGCTCAGGATCTGGCGAACAAGTATGCGAAAAATGCGAAAGTACGTGCCAGATCAGGGCAAATACCAGACCTAACCCAGACATAACCGGCGTTATCCTCGAAAATATTAATCGCAACCAGGTTTAATTGACTGCTTCGGTGTGGTACAGCATTACTACGTGATCCAAACCAGAAAAAGCCCAGGATCTTGCCAACAAGTATGCGAAAAATGCGAAGGTACTGGCCAGATGAGGGCAAACCCCAGACCTAACCGAGACATAACCGGCGTTATCCTCTAAAATATTAATCGCAACCAGGTTTAATTGACTGTTTCGGTGTGGATCCACATTAGTGCGGGATCGAAACCAGAAAGAGGCCAGGATCTGGCCATCAAGTATGCGAAAAATGCGAAAGTACGAGCCAGATGCGGGCGTATCCCAGACCTAACCGTGACATAACCGGCGTTATCCTCTAAAATATTAATCGCAACCTGGTTTAATTAACTGTTTCGGTGTGGTACCGCATTACTGCGTGATACAAGCCAGAAAGAGCCCTGTATCTGGCCAACAAGTATGCGAAAAATGCGAAAGTACGAACCTGATGAGGGCAAACCCCAGACCTAACCCAGACATAACGGGCGTTATCCTCTAAAATATTAATCGCAACCTGGTTTAATCGACTGTTTCGGTGTGGTACCCCATTACTACGTGATACAAGCCAGAAAAAGCCCTGTATCTGGCCAACAAGTATGCGGAAAATGCGAAAGTACAAGCCAGATGAAGGCAAATCCCAGACCTAACCGAGACATAACCGGCGTTATCCTCGAAAATATTAATCGCAACCAGGTTTAATTGACTGTTTCGGTGTGGAACCACATTTGTGCGGGATCCATACCAGAAAGAGGTCAGGATCTGGCCAACAAGTATGCGAAAAACGCAAAAGTATGAGCCAGATGATTGTAAATACCATGACTAACCCAGACATAACCGGCGTTATCCTCTAAAATATTAATCGCAACCAGGTTTAATTGACTGTTTTGGTGCGGAACCACATTCGTGCGGGATCCAAACCAGAAAGAGGCCAGGATCTGGCCATCAAGTATGCGAAAAAGGCGAAAGTACGAGCCAGATGCGGGCATATCCCAGACCTAACCGAGACATAACCGGCGATAACCTCTAAAATATTAATCGCAACCAGGTTTAATTGACTGCTTCAGCGTGGTACCGCATTACTACCTGATCCAAACCAGAAAAAGGCCAGGATCTGGCCAACAAGTATGCGAAAAATGCGAAAGTACGAGCCAGATGAGCTCAAATCCCAGACCTAACCGAGACATAACCGGCGTTATCCCCTAAAATATTAATCGCAACCAGGTTTAATTGACTGTTTCGGTGTGGAACCACATTAGTGCGGGATCGAAACCAGAAAGAGGCCAGGATCTGGCCATCAAGTATGCGAAAAATGCGAAAGTACGAGCCAGATGCGGGCGTATCCCAGACCTAACCGTGACATAACCGGCGTTATCCTCTAAAATATTAATCGCAACCTGGTTTAATTAACTGTTTCGGTGTGGTACCGCATTACTGCGTGATACAAGCCAGAAAGAGCCCTGTATCTGGCCAACAAGTATGCGAAAAATGCGAAAGTACGAGCCAGATGAGGGCAAATCCCAGACCTAACCTAGACATAACTGGCGTTATCCTCTTAAATATTAATCGCAACCAGGTTTAATTGATTGTTTCGGTGTGGTACCACATTACTACGTGATCCAAACCTGAAAAAGCCCAGGATATGGCCAACAAGTATGCGAAAAAAGCGAAGGTATGTGCCAAATGATTGGAAATACCAGACCTAACCGACACATAACCGGCGATAACCTCTAAAACATTAATCGCAACCTGGTTTAATTGACTGTTTCTGCGTGGTACCGCATTACTACCTGATCCAAACCAGAAAAAGGCCAGGATCTGGCCAACAAATATGCGAAAAATGCGAAAGTACGAGCCAGATGAGCTCAAATCCCAGACCTAACCGAGACATAACCGGCGTTATCCTCTAAAATATTAATCGCAACCAGGTTTAAATGACTGTTTCGGTGCGGAACCACATTAGTGCGGGATCCAAACCAGAAAGGGGCCAGGATCTGGCCATCAAGTATGCGAAAAATGCGAAAGTACGAGCCAGATGCGGGCATATCCCAGACCTAACAGAGACATAACCGGCGTTATCCTCTTAAATATTAATCGCAACCAGGTTTAATTGACTGCTTCGGTGTGGTACCGCATTACTGCGTGATCCAAACCAGAAAAAGGCGAGGATCTGGCCAACAAGTATGCGGAAAATGCCAAAGTACGAGCCAGATGATTGCAGATACCAGAACTAACCCAGACATAACCAGAGTCTTCCTCTAAAATACTAATCGGAACAAGCTTTTATTGACTGTTTCAGTGTGGTACCACATTACTACGTGGTCCAAACCAGAAAAAAGCCAGGACCTGGCCAACAATTATAAGATAAATGCGAAAGTACCGAGGCAGATGAGGGCAAATCCCAGTGCTAACCAAGACATAACCGGCGTTATCCACCAAAATATTAATCGCAACCAGGTTTAATGGACTGTTTCGGTGTGGTACCGCATTACTACGTGATCCAAACCAGAAAAAGGCCAGGATCTGGCCATCAAGTATGCGAAAAATGCGAAAGTACGAGCCAGATGAGGGCAAATCCCAGACCTAACCGAGATATAGCCGGCGTTATCCACGAAAATATTAATCGCAACCAGGTTTAATTGACTGTTTCGGTGTGGTACCGCATTACTACGTGATCCAAACCAGAAAGAGGCCAGGATCTGGCCAACAAGTAAGCGAAAAATGCGAAAGCACGAGCCAGATGAGGGCAAATCCCAGACCTAACCGAGACATAACCGGCGTTATCCTCTAAAATATTACTCGCAACCAGGTTTCATTGACCATTTCGGTGTGGTACCGCATTACTGCGTGATCCAAACCAGAAAAAGGCGTGGATCTGGCCAACAAGTATGCGGAAAACGCGAAAGTATGAGCCAGATGATTGTAAATACCATGACTAACCCAGACATAACCGGCGTTATCCTCTAAAATATTAATCGCAACCAGGTTTAATTGACTGTTTTGGTGCGGAACCACATTAGTGCGGGATCCAAAGCAGAAAGAGGCCAGGATCTGGCCAACAAGTAAGCGAAAAATGCGAAAGTACGAGCCAGATGAGGGCAAATCCCAGACCTATCCGAGACATAACCGGCGTTATCCACGAAAATATTAATCGCAACCAGGTTTAATTGACTGTTTCGATGTGGTACCGCATTACTACGTGATGCAAGCCAGAAAATGCCCAGGATCTGGCGAACAAGTATGCGAAAATTGCGAAAGTACGAGCCAGATGAGGGCAAATCCCAGACCTAACCGAGACATAACCGGCGTTATCCTCTTAAATATTAAGCGCAACCAGGTTTACTTGACTGTATCGGTGTGGCACCGCATTACTACGTGTTCCAAACCTGAAAAAGGCCAGGATGATGTCAAGAAGTATGCGAAAAATGCGAAGGTACGAGCCAGATCAGGGCAAATACCAGACCTAACCCAGACATAACCAGCGTTATCCTCTAAAATATTACTCGCAACCAGGTTTCATTGACCATTTCGGTGTGGAACCGCATTACTGCGTGATCCAAACGAGAAAATGGCGAGGATCTGGCCAACAAATATCCGAAAAATGCGAACGTACGAGCCAGGGGAGGGCAAATACCAGACGTGACCCAGTCATAACCAGCTTTATCCTGTAAAATACTAATCGGAACAAGCTTTTATTGGCTGTTTCAGTGTGGTACCACATTACTACGTGGTCCAAGCCAGAAAAAAGCCAGGACCTGACCAACAAGTATGCGAAAAATGCGAGAGTACGAGGCAGATGAGGGCAAACCCCAGACGTAACCGAGACATAACCGGCGTTATCCTCTATAATATTAATCGCTACCTGCTTTAATTGACTGTTTCGGTGTGGTGCCGCATTACTACGTGATACAAGCCAGAAAGAGCACTGTATCTGGCCAACAAGTATGCGAAAAATGCGAAAGTACGAGCCAGATGAGGTCAAATCCCAGACCTAACCGAGACATAACTGGCGTTATCCTCTTAAATATTAATCGCAACCAGTTTTAATTGACTGTTTCGGTGTGGTACCGCATTACTGCGTGATCCAAACCTGAAAAAGGTGAGGATCTGGCCAACAAGTATGCGAAAAATGCCAAAGTACGAGACAGATGAGGGCAAATACCAGACCTAACCGAGACATAACCGGCGTTAACCTCTATAATATTAATCGCAACCAGGTCTAAATGACTGTTTCGGTGTGGTACCTCACTATTACGTGATGCAAATCAGAAATATCCCAGGATCTGGCCAACCAGAATGCGAAAAATGCGAAAGTACGAGCCAGATGAGGGCAAATCCCAGACCTAACCGAGACATAACCGGCGTTCTCCTCTAAAATATTAATCGCAATCGGGTTTAATTGACTGTTTCGGTGTGGAACCACATTTCAACGGGATCCAAACCAGAAAAAACCCCGGATCTGGCCAGCAAGTATGCGAAAAACGCGAAAGAACGAGCCAGATGAGGGCAAATCCCAGAACTAACCGAGACATATCCGGCGTTATCCTCTAAAATATTAATCACAACCAGGTTTTATTAACAGTTTCGGCGTGGTATCGCATTACTACGTGATCCAATCTAGAAATAGCCCTGGATCTGGCCAACAAGTATGCGAAAAATGCGAAAGTACGAGCCAGATGAGGGCAAATACCAGACCTAACACAGACATAACCGGCGTTATCCTCTAAAATATTAATCGCAGCCATGCTTAATTGAATGTTTCGGTGTGGTACCGCATTACTACGTGATCCAATCCAGAAAAAGCCCTGGACCTGGCCAACAAGTATGCGAAAAATGCGAAAGTACGAGCCAGATGAGGGCAAGTACCAGACCTGACCGAGACATAACCGGCGTTATCCTCTAAAATATGAATCGCAACCAGGTTTAATTGACTGTTTCGGTGTGGTACCGCATTACTGCGTGATCCAAACCTGAAAAAGGTGAGGATCTGGCCAACAAGTATGCGAAAAATGCCAAAGTACGAGACAGATGAGGGCAAATACCAGACCTAACCGAGACATAACCGGCGTTAACCTCTATAATATTAATCGCAACCAGGTCTAAATGACTGTTTCGGTGTGGTACCTCACTATTACGTGATGCAAATCAGAAATATCCCAGGATCTGGCCAACCAGAATGCGAAAAATGCGAAAGTACGAGCCAGATGAGGGCAAATCCCAGACCTAACCGAGACATAACCGGCGTTATCCTCTAATATATTAAGCGCAAACAAGTTTAATTGACTGTTTCGGTGTGGTACTGCATTACTACGTGATCCAAACCAGAAAAAGGTGAGGATCTGGCCAACAAGTATGCGAAAAATGCGAAGGTACGAGCCAGATGATTGCAAACACCAGAACTAACCCAGACATAACCAGCGTTATCCTCTAAAATACTAATCGGAACCAGGTTTGATTGACTGTTTCGGTGTGGAACCACATTACTACGGGATCCCAACCAGAAAAAACACAGGATCTTCCCAACAAGAATGCGAAAAATGCGATGGCACGAGCCAGATGATTGCAAATACCAGAACTAACCGAGACATAACCGGCGTAATCCTCTAAAATATTATGCGCAAACAGGTTTAATTGACAGCTTCGGTGTGGTACCGCATTACTATGTGATCCAAACCAGCAAAAGGCGAGGATCTGGTCAACAAGAATGCGAAAAACGCGAAAGTATGAGCCAGATGATTGCAAATACCAGAACTAACCGAGACATAACCGGCGTTATCCTCTAAAATATTAGGGGCAAACAGGTTTAATTGACAGTTTCGGTGTGGTACCGCACTAATACGTGATCCAAACCAGAAAAAGGCGAGGATCTGGCCAACAAGTATGCGAAAAACGCGAAAGTATGAGCCAGATGGTTGCAAATACCAGAACTAACCCAGACATAACCGGCGTTATCCCCGAAAATATTAATCGCAACCAGGTTTAATTGACTGTTTCTGTGTGGAACCGCATTACTACGTGATCCAAACCAGAAAAAGGCCAGGATCTGGCCATCAAGTATGCGAAAAATGCGAATGTACGAGCCAGATGAGGGCAAATCCCAGAACTAAGCGAGACATAACTGGCGTTCTCCTCTAAAATATTATTCGCAACCAGGTTTAATTGACTGTTTCTGTGTGGAACCACATTACTACGGGATCCAAGCCAGAAAAAACCCAGGATGTGGCCAACAGGTATGCGAAAAACGCGAAAGTACGAGCCAGATGAGGGCAAATCCCAGAACAAACCGAGACATAACCGGCGTTATCCTCTAAAATATTAACCGCAAACAGGTTTAATTGACTGTTTCGGTGCGGTCACGCATTACTACGTGATCCAAACCAGCAATATCCCAGGATCTGGCCAACAAGTATGCGTAAAATGCGAAAGTACGAGCCCGATGAGGGCAAATCCCAGACATAACCGGCGTTATCCTCGAAAATATTAATCGCAACAAGGTTTAATTGACAATTTCGGTGTGGTACCGCATTACTACGTGATCCAAACCAGCAATATCGCAGGATCTGGCCAACAAGTATGCGTAAAATGCGAAAGTACGAGCCCGATGAGAGCAAATCCCAGACCTAACCGAGACATAACCGGCGTTATCCTCTAAAATATTAAGCGCAAACAAGTTTAATTGACAGTTTCGGTGTGGTACTGCATTACTACGTGATCCAAACCAGAAAAAGGCGAGGATCTGGCCAACAAGTATGCGAAAAACGCGAAAGTACGAGCCAGATGAGGGCAAATCCCTGACCTAACCGAGACATAACCGGCGTTATCCTCTAAAATATTAATCGCAACAAGGTTTAATTGACTGTTTCGGTGTGGAACCACATTACTACGGGATCCAAACCAGAAATATCCCAGGATCTGGCCAACGAGTATGCGTAAAATGCGAAAGTACGAGCCCGATGAGGGCAAATCCCAGACCTAACCGAGACATAACCGACGTTATCCTCTAAAATATTAATCGCAACCAGGTTTAATTGACTGTTTCGGTGTGGAACCACATTACTTCGGGATCCAAGCCAGAAAAAACCCAGGATCTGGCCAACAAGTATGCGAAAAATGTGAAAGTACGAGCCAGATGAGGGCAAATCCCAGACCTAACCGAGACATAACCGGCGTTCTCCTCTAAAATATTAAGCGCAAACAGGTTTAATTGACTGTTTCGGTGTGGAACCGCATTACTACGTGATCCAAACCAGAAAAAGGCCAGGATCTGGCCAACAAGTATGCGAAAAATGCGAATGTACGAGCAAGATGAGGGCAAATCCCAGAACTAACCGAGACATAACTGGCGTTCTCCTCTAAAATAATAATCGCAACCAGGTTTAATTGACTGTTTCAGTGTGGAACCACATTACTACGGGATCCAAGCCTGAAAAAACCCAGGATGTGTCCAACAGGTATGCGAAAAACGCGAAAGTACGAGCCAGATGAGGGCAAATCCCAGAACAAACCGAGACATAACCGGCGTTATCCTCTAAAATATTGAGCGCAAACAGGTTTAATTGACTGTTTCGGTGCGGTACCGCATTACTACGTGATCCAAAACAGCAATATCCCAGGATCTGGCCAACAAGTATGCGTAAAATGCGAAAGTACGAGCCAGATGAGGGCAAATCCCAGACCTAACGGAGACATAACCGGCGTTATCCTCTAAAATATTAATCGCAACCAGGTTTAATTGACTGTTTCTGTGTGGTACCGCATTACTACGTAATCCAAACCAGGAATAGCCCTGGATCTGGCCATAAGTAAGCGTAAAATGCGAAAGTACGAGCCCGATGAGGGCAAATCCCAGACCTAACCGAGACATAACCGGCGTTCTCCTCTAAAATATTAATCGCAACTAGGTTTAATTGACTGCTTCGGTGTAGAACCACATTACTACGGGATCCAAGCCAGAAAAAACCCAGGATTTAGCCAACAAGTATGCGAAAAATGCGAAAGTACGAGCCAGATGAGGGCAAATCCCAGACCTAACCGAGTTACAACCGGCGTTATCCTCTAAAATATTAATTGCAACCAGGTTTAATTGACTGTTTCGGTGTGGTATCGCATTACTACGTGATCCAAACCAGAAATGGCCAGGATCTGGCAAACAAGTATGCGAAAAACGCGTAAATACGAGCCAGATGAGGGCAAATCCCAGACCTAACCGAGACATAACCGGCGTTCTCCTCTAAAATATAATTCGCAACCAGGTTTAATTGACTGTTTCGGTGTGGAACCACATTACTACGGGATCCAAGCCAGAAAAAACCCAGGATGTGGCCAACAGGTATGCGAAAAACGCGAAAGTACGAGCCAGATGAGGGCAAATCCCAGACCTAACCGAGACATAACCGGCGTTATCCTCTAAAATATTAATCGCAACCTGGTTTAATTGACTGTTTCTGTGTGGTATCGCATTACTACGTGATGCAAACCAGAAAGAGGCCAGTATCTGGCAACAAGTAGGCGAAAAACGCGTAAGTACGAGCCAGGTGAGGGCAAATCCCAGACCTAACCGAGACATAACCGGCGTTATCCTCTTTAAATATTAATCGCAACAAGATTTAATTGACTGTTTCGGTGTGGTAACGCAATACTACGTGATCCAAACCAGAAAAAGCCCTGGATCTGGCCAACAAGTATGCGAAAAATGCGAAAGTACGAGCCAGATGAGGGCAAATCCCAGAACTAACCCAGACATAACCGGAGTTATCCTCTAAAATATTAATCGCAACCAGGTTTAATTGACTATTTCGGTGTGGTACCGCATTATTACGTGATCCAAACCAGAAGAAGCCCAGGATCTTGCCAACAAGAATGCGAAAAATGCGAAGGTACGAGCCAGATGATTGCAAATACCAGAACTAACCCAGACATAACCAGCGTTATCCTCTAAAATACTAATCGGAACCAGGTTTGATTGACTGTTTCGGTGTGGAACCACATTACTACGGGATCCCAACCAGAAAAGACACAGGATCTTCCCAACAAGAATGCGAAAAATGCGAAGGCACGAACCAGATGATTGCAAATACCAGAACTAACCCAGACATAACTGGCGTTATCCTCTAAAATATTAATCGCAACCAGGTTTGATTGACTGTTTCGGTGTGGAACCACATTACAACGGGATCCAAACCAGAAAAAACCCAGGATCTTGCAACAAGTATGCGTAAAATGCGGAAGTACGAGCCCGATGAGGGCAAATCCCAGACATAACCGGCGTTATCCTCTAAAATATTAATCGCAACCGGGTTTAATTGACTATTTCGGTGTGGTACCGCATTACTACGTGATCCAAACCAACAATATCCAAGGATCTGGCCAACAAGTATGCGTAAAATGCGAAAGTACGAGCCCGATGAGGGCAAATCCCAGACCTAACCGAGACATAACCGGCGTTATCCTCTAATATATTAAGCGCAAACAAGTTTAATTGACTGTTTCGGTGTGGTACTGCATTACTACGTGATCCAAACCAGAATAAGGCGAGGATCTGGCCAACAAGTATGCGAAAAACGCGAAAGTATGAGCCAGATGGTTGCAAATACCAGAACTAACCCAGACATAACCGGCGTTATCCCCGAAAATATTAATCGCAACCAGGTTTAATTGACTGTTTCTGTGTGGTACCGCATTACTACGTAATCCAAACCAGGAATAGCCCTGGATCTGGTCAACAAGTATGCGAAAAATGCGAAAGTACGAGCCAGATGAGGCCAAATCCCAGACCTAACCGAGACATAACCGGCGTTATCCTCTGAAATATTAATCGCAACAAGGTTTAATTGACTGTTCCGGTGTGGAACCACATTACTTCGGGTTCCAAGCCAGAAAAAACCCAGGATCTGGCCAACAAGTATGCGAAAAATGCGAAGGTATGAACCAGATGATTGCAAATACCAGAACTAACCCAGACATAACCGGCGTTATCCTCTAAAATATTAATCGCAACCAGGTTTGATTGACTGTTTCGGTGTGGAACCACATTACTACGGGATCCAAACCAGAAAAAACCCAGGATCTGGTCAACAAGTATGCGAAAAATGCGAAAGTACGAGCCAGATGAGGGCAAATTCCAGTCCTAACTGAGACATAACCGGCGTTATCCTCTAAAATATTAATCGCAACCAGGTTTAATTGACTGTTTCGGTGTGGAACCGCATTACTACGTGATCCAAACCAGAAAAAGGCCAGGATCTGGCCATCAAGTATGCGAAAAATGCGAATGTACGAGCCAGATGAGGGCAAATCCCAGAACTAAGCGAGACATAACTGGCGTTCACCTCTAAAATATTATTCGCAACCAGGTTTAATTGACTGTTTCTGTGTGGAACCACATTACTACGGGATCCAAGCCAGAAAAAACCCAGGATGTGGCCAACAGGTATGCGAAAAACGCGAAAGTACGAGCCAGATGAGGGCAAATCCCAGAACAAACCGAGACATAACCGGCGTTATCCTCTAAAATATTAACCGCAAACAGGTTTAATTGACTGTTTCGGTGCGGTACCGCATTACTACGTGATCCAAACCAGCAATATCCCAGGATCTGGCCAACAAGTATGCGTAAAATGCGAAAGTACGAGCCCGATGAGGGCAAATCCCAGACATAACCGGCGTTATCCTCTAAAATATTAATCGCAACAAGGTTTAATTGACAATTTCGGTGTGGTACCGCATTACTACGTGATCCAAACCAGCAATATCCCAGGATCTGGCCAACAGGTATGCGTAAAATGCGAATGTACGAGCCCGATGAGGGCAAATCCCAGACCTAACCGAGACATAACCGACGTTATCCTCTAAAATATTAATCGCAACACGGTTTAATTGACTGTTTCGGTGAGGTAACGCAATACTACGTGATCCAATCCAGAAAAAGCCCTGGATCTGGCCAACAAGTATGCGAAAAATGCGAAAGTACGAGCCAGATGAGGGCAAATCCCTGACCTAACCGAGACATAACCGGCGTTCTCCTCTATCATATTAATCGCAACCAGGTTTAATTGACTGTTTCGGTGTGGAACCACATTACTACGGGATCCAAACCAGAAATATCCCAGGATCTGGCCAACAAGTATGCGTAAAATGCGAAAGTTCGAGCTCGATGAGGGCAAATCCCAGACCTAACCGAGACATAACCGGCGTTATACTCTAAAATATTAAGTGCAAACAAGTTTAATTGACTGTTTCGGTGTGGTACCGCATTACTACGTAATCCAAACCAGCAATATCCCAGGATCTGGCCAACAAGTATGCGTAAAATGCGAAAGTACGAGCCAGATGAGGGCAAATCCCAGACCTAACGGAGACATAACCGGCGTTATCCTCTATAATATTAATCGCAACCAGGTTTAATTGACTGTTTCTGTGTGGTACCGCATTACTACGTAATCCAAACCAGGAATAGCCCTGGATCTGGCCAACAAGTAAGCGTAAAATGCGAAAGTACGAGCCCGATGAGGGCAAATCCCAGACCTAACCGAGACATAACCGGCGTTCTCCTCTAAAATATTAATCGCAACCAGGTTTAATTGACTGTTTCGGTGTAAAACCACATTACTACGGGATCCAAGCCAGAAAAAACCCAGGATTTGGCCAACAAGTATGCGAAAAATGCGAAAGTACGAGCCAGATGAGGGCAAATCCCAGAACTAACCGAGTTACAACCGGCGTTATCCTCTAAAATATTAATTGCAACCAGGTTTAATTGACTGTTTCGGTGTGGTATCGCATTACTACGTGATCCAAACCAGAAAAAGGCCAGGATCTGGCAAACAAGTATGCGAAAAACGCATAAATACGAGCCAGATGAGGGCAAATCCCAGACCTAACCGAGACATAACCGGCGTTCTCCTCTAAAATATTATTCGCAACCAGGTTTAATTGACTGTTTCGGTGTGGAACCACATTACTACGGGATCCAAGCCAGAAAAAAACCCAGGATGTGGCCAACAGGTATGCGAAAAACGCGAAAGTACGAGCCAGATTAGGGCAAATCCCAGACCTAACCGAGACATAACCGGCTTTATCCTCTAAAATATTAATCGCAACCTGGTTTAATTGACTGTTTCTGTGTGGTATCGCATTACTACGTGATGCGAACCAGAAAGAGGCCAGTATCTGGCAACAAGTAGGCGAAAAACGCGTAAATACGAGCCAGGTGAGGGCAAATCCCAGACCTAACCGAGACATAACCGGCGTTATCCTCTTTAAATATTAATCGCAACAAGGTTTAATTGACTGTTTCGGTGTGGTAACGCAATACTACGTGATCCAAACCAGAAAAAGCCCTGGATCTGGCCAACAAGTATGCGAAAAATGCGAAAGTACGAGCCAGATGAGGGCAAATCCGAGACCTAACCGAGATATAACCGGCGTTATCCTCTAAAATATTAATCGCAACAATGTTTAGTTGACTGTTTCGGTGTGGAACCACATTACTTCGGGTTCCAAGCCAGAAAAAACCCAGGATCTTGCCAACAAGTATGCGAAAAATGCGAAAGTACGAGCCAGATGAGGGCAAATCCCAGAACTAACCCAGACATAACCGGAGTTATCCTCTAAAATATTAATCGCAACCAGGTTTAATTGACTATTTCGGTGTGGTACCGCATTATTACGTGATCCAAACCAGAAGAAGCCCAGGATCTTGCCAACAAGAATGCGAAAATTGCGAAGGTACGAGCCAGATGATAGCAAATACCAGAACTAACCCAGACATAACCAGCGTTATCCTCTAAAATATTAATCGCAACCAGGTGTAGTTGACTGTTCCGGTGTGGAACCTCATTACTACGTGATCCAAGCCAGAAAAAACCCAGGATTTGGCCAACAGGTATACGAAAAACGCGAAAGTACGAGCCGGATGAGGGCAAATCCCAGACCTAACCGAGACATAACCGGCGTTATCCTCTAAAATATTAAGCGCAAACAGGTTTAATTGACAGCTTCGGTGTGGTACCGCATTACTATGTGATCCAAACCAGCAAAAGGCGAGGATCTGGCCAACAAGTATGCGAAAAACGCAAAAGTATGAACCAGATGATTGCAAATACCAGAACTAACCCAGACATAACCGGCGTTATCCTGTAAAATATTAATCGCAACCAGGTGTAGTTGACTGTTTCGGTGTGGAACCACATTACAACGGGATCCAAACCAGAAAAAACCCAGGATCTTGCAACAAGAATGCGAAAAATGCGAAGGTACGAGCCAGATGATTGCAAATACCAGAACTAACCCAGACATAACCAGCGTTATCCTCTAAAATACTAATCGGAACCAGCTTTTATTGACTGTTTCAGTGTGGTACCACATTACTACGGGATCCAAACCAGAAAAAACCCCCGGATTTGGCCAACAAGTATGCGAAAAACGCGAAAGTACGAGCAAGATGATGGCAAATCACAGACATTACCGAGACACAACCGGCGTTATCCTCTAAAATATTAATCGCAACCAGGTTTAATTGTCTGTTTCAGTGTGGTACCGCAATACTACGTGATCCAAACCACAAATCTCCCAAGATCAGGCCAACCAGAATGCGAAAAATGCGAATGTACAAGCCAGATGAATGCATATCCCAGACATAACCGGGGCATAAACGGCGTTATCATCTAAAATGTTAAGCGCAAACTGGTTTAATTGACTGTTTCGGTGTGGTACCGCATTACTACGTGATCCAAATCAGAAAAAGGCGAGGATCTGGCCAACAAGTACGCGAAAAATGCGAAAGTACGAGCCAGATGAGGGCAAATCCCAGACCTTACCGAGACATAACCGGCGTTATCCTCTAAAATATTAATCGCAACAAGGTTTAATTGACTGTTTCGGTGTGGAACCACATTACTTCGGGATCCAAGCCAGAAAAAACCCAGGATCTGGCCAACAACTATGCGACAAATGCGAAAGTACGAGCCAGGTGAGGGCAAATCCCAGACCTAACCGCGACATAACCGGCGTTATCCTCTAAAATATTAATCGCTACAAGGTTTAATTGACTGTTTCGGTGTGGAACCACATTACTTCGGGATCCAAGCCTGAGAAAACCCAGGATCTGGCCAATAAGTATGCGAAAAATGCGAAAGTACGAGCCAGATGAGGGCAAATCCCAGACATATCCGAGACATAACCGGCGTTAACCTCTATAATATTAATCACAACCAGGTTTTATTGACTGTTTCGGCGTGGTATCGCATTACTACGTGATCCAAACCAGAAATAGGCCTGGATCTGGCCAACAAGAATGCGAAAATTGCGAAGGTACGAGCCAGATGATAGCAAATACCAGAACTAACCCAGACATAACCAGCGTTATCCTCTAAAATATTAATCGCAACCAGGTGTAGTTGACTGTTCCGGTGTGGAACCTCATTACTACGTGATCCAAGCCAGAAAAAACCCAGGATTTGGCCAACAGGTATGCGAAAAACGCGAAAGTACGAGCCGGATGAGGGCAAATCCCAGACCTAACCGAGACATAACCGGCGTTATCCTCTAAAATATTAAGCGCAAACAGGTTTAATTGACTGTTTCGGTGTGGTACCGCATTACTACGTGATCCAAATCACAAAAAGGCGTGGATCTGGCCAACAAGTATGCGAAAAATGCGAAAGTACGAGCCAGATGAGGGCAAATCCCAGACATATCCGAGACATAACCGGCGTTAGCCTCTATAATATTAATCACAACCAGGTTTTATTGACTGTTTCAGTATGGTACCACATTACTTCGTGATCCAAACCAGAAATATCCCAGGATCTGGCCAACAAGTATGCGTAAAATGCGAAAGTACGAGCCAGATGAGGGTAAATCCCAGACCTAACCGAGACATAACCGGCGTTATCCTCTAAAATATTAATCGCAACAAGGTTTAATTGACTGTTTCGGTGTGGTAACGCAACACTACGTGATCCAAACCAGAAAAAGCCCTGGATCTGGCCAACAAGTATGCGAAAAATGCGAAAGTACGAGCCAGATGAGGGCAAATCCCAGACCTAACCGAGACATAACCGGCGTTATCCTCTAAAATATTAATCGCAACCAGGTTTAATTGACTGTTTCGGTGTGGTACCGCAACACTACGTGATCCAAACCAGAAAAAGCCCTGGATCTGGCCAACAAGTATGCGAAAAATGCGAAAGTACGAGCCAGATGAGGGCAAATACCAGAACTAACCCAGACATAACCGGCATTATCCTCTAAAATATTAATCGCAACAAGGTTTAATTGACTGTTTCGGTGTGGAACCACATTACTTCGGGATCCAAGCCAGAAAAAACCCAGGATCTGGCCAACAAGTATGCGAAAAACGCGAAAGTACGAGCCAGATGAGGGCAAATCCCAGACCTAACCGAGACATAACAGCCGTTATCCTCTAAAATATTAATCGCAACACGGTTTAATTGACTGTTTCGGTGTGGAACCACATTACTTCGGGATCCAAGCCTGAAAAACCCAGGATCTGGCCAACAAGTATGCGAAAAATGCGAAAGTACGAGCCAGATGAGGGCAAATCCCAGAACTAACCGAGACATAACCGGCGTTAACCTCTATAATATTAATCACAACCAGGTTCTATTGACTGTTTCGGCGTGGTATCGCATTACTACGTGATCCAAACCAGAAATAGCCCTGAATCTGGCCAACAAGAATGCGAAAATTGCGAAGGTACGAGCCAGATGATTGCAAATACCAGAACTAACCCAGACATAACCAGCGTTATCCTCTAAAATATTAATCGCAACCAGGTGTAGTTGACTGTTCCGGTGTGGAATCTCATTACTACGTGATCCAAGCCAGAAAAAACCCAGGACTTGGCCAACAGGTATGCGAAAAACGCGAAAGTACGAGCCGGATGAGGGCAAATCCCAGACCTAACCGAGACGTAACCGGCGTTATCCTCTAAAATATTAAGCGCAAACAGGTTTAATTGACTGTTTCGGTGTGGTACCGCATTACTACGTGATCCAAATCACAAAAAGGCGAGGATCTGGCCAACAAGAATGCGAAAAACGCGAAAGTATGAGCCAGATGATTGCAAATACCAGAACTAACCCAGGCATAAGCGGCGTTATCCTTGAAAATATTAATCCCAACCAGGTTTAACTGTCTGTTTCGGTGTGGTACCGCAATACTACGTGATCCAAACCAGAAATAGCCCTGGATCTGGCCAACAGGTATGCGAAAAACGCGAAAGTATGAGCCGGATGAGGGCAAATCCCAGACCTAACCGAGACATAACCGGCGTTATCCTCTAAAATATTAATCGCAACCAGGTTTAATTGACTGTTTCTGTGTGGTACCGCATTACTACGTGATCCAAACCAGAAATATCCCAGGATCTGGCCAACCAGAATGCGAAAAATGCGTAAGTACGAGCCAGATGAGGGCAAATTCCAGACCTAACTGAGACATAACAGGCGTTATCCTCTAAAATATTAATCGCAACCAGGTTTAATTGACTGTTTCGGTGTGGAACCGCATTACTACGTGATCCAAACCAGGAAAAGGCCAGGATCTGGCCAACAAGTATGCGAAAAATGCGAATGTACGAGCCAGATGAGGCCAAATCCCAGAACTAACCGAGACATCACCGGCGTTCTCCTCTAAAATATTAATCGCAACAAGGTTTAATTGACTGTTTCGGTGTGGAACCACATTACTACGGGATCCGAGCCAGAAAAAACCCAGGATGTGGCCAACGGGTATGCGAAAAACGCGAAAGTACGAGCCAGATGAGGGCAAATCCCAGACCTAACCGTGACATAACCGGCGTTATCCTCTAAAATATTAAGCGCAAACAGGTTTAATTGACAGTTTCGGTGTGGTACCGCATTACTACGTGATCCAAATCAGAAAAAGGCGAGGATCTGGCCAACAAGAATGCGAAAAACGCGAAAGTATGAGCCAGATGATTGCAAATACCAGAACTACCCCAGACATAAGCGGCGTTATCCTCGAAAATATTAATCGCAACCAGGTTTAACTGTCTGTTTCGGTGTGGTACCGCAATACTACGTGATCCAATCCAGAAATAGCCCTGGATCTGGCCAACAAATATGCGAAAGATGCGAAAGTGCGAGCCAGATGAGGGCAAATACCAGAACTAACCCAGACATAACCAGCGCTATCCTCTAAAATACTAATCGGAAACAGCTTTTATTGACTGTTTCGGTGTGTTTTCACATTACTACGGGATCCAAACCAGAAAAAGCTCCAGGATTTGGCCAACAAGTATGCGAAAAACGCGAAAGTACGAGCCTGATGAGGGCAAATCCCAGACCTAACCGAGACACAACCGGCGTTATCCTGTAAAATATTAAGCGCAAACTGGTATAATTGACTGTTTCGGTGTGGTACCGCATTACTACGTGATCCAAACCAGAAAAAGGCGAGGATCTGGCCAACAAGTAAGCGAAAAACCCGAAAGTATGAGCCAGATGAGGGCAAATACCAGTCCTAACCCAGACATAACCGGCGTTATCTTCTAAAATATTAATCGCATCCAGGTTTAATTGACAATTTCGGTGTGGTACCGCATTACTACGTGATCCATACCAGAAATATCTCAGGATCTGGCCAACAAATATGCGTTAAATGCGAAAGTACGAGCCAGATGAGGGCAAATCCCAGACATAACCGGCGGTGTCCTCTAAAATATTAACCGCAAACAGGTTTAATTGACTGTTTCGGTGCGGTACCGCATTACTACGTGATCCAAACCAGCAATATTCCAGGATCTGGCCAACAAGTATGCGTAAAATGCGAAAGTACGAGCCCGATGAGGGCAAATCCCAGACATAACCGGCGTTATCCTCTAAAATATTAATCGCAACAAGGTTTAATTGACAATTTCGGTGTGGTACCGCATTACTACGTGATCCAAACCAGCAATATCCCAGGATCTGGCCAACAGGTATGCGTAAAATGCGAATGTACGAGCCCGATGAGGGCAAATCCCAGACCTAACCGAGACATAACCGACGTTATCCTCTAAAATATTAATCGCAACACGGTTTAATTGACTGTTTCGGTGAGGTAACGCAATACTACGTGATCCAATCCAGAAAAAGCCCTGGATCTGGCCAACAAGTATGCGAAAAATGCGAAAGTACGAGCCAGATGAGGGCAAATCCCAGACCTAACCGAGACATAACCGGCGTTATCCTCTAAAATATTAATCGCAACAAGGTTTAATTGACTGTTTCGGTGTGGAACCACATTACTTCGGGATCCAAGCCAGAAAAAACCCAGGATCTGGCCAACAAGTATGCGAAAAATGCGAAAGTACGAGCCAGATGAGGGCAAATCCCAGAACTAACCGAGACATAACCGGCGTTCTCCTCTATCATATTAATCGCAACCAGGTTTAATTGACTGTTTCGGTGTGGAACCACATTACTACGGGATCCAAACCAGAAATATCCCAGGATCTGGCCAACAAGTATGCGTAAAATGCGAAAGTTCGAGCCAGATGAGGGCAAATCCCAGACCTAACGGAGACATAACCGGCGTTATCCTCTAAAACATTAATCGCAACCAGGTTTAATTGACTGTTTCTGTGTGGTACCGCATTACTACGTAATCCAAACCAGGAATAGCCCTGGATCTGGCCAACAAGTAAGCGTAAAATGCGAAAGTACGAGCCCGATGAGGGCAAATCCCAGACCTAACCGAGACATAACCGGCGTTCTCCTCTAAAATATTAATCGCAACCAGGTTTAATTGGCTGTTTCGGTGTAAAACCACATTACTACGGGATCCAAGCCAGAAAAAACCCAGGATTTGGCCAACAAGTATGCGAAAAATGCGAAAGTACGAGCCAGATGAGGGCAAATCCCAGAACTAACCGAGTTACAACCGGCGTTATCCTCTAAAATATTAATTGCAACCAGGTTTAATTGACTGTTTCGGTGTGGTATCGCATTACTACGTGATCCAAACCAGAAAAAGGCCAGGATCTGGCAAACAAGTATGCGAAAAACGCGTAAATACGAGCCAGATGAGGGCAAATCCCAGACCTAACCGAGACATAACCGGCGTTCTCCTCTAAAATATTATTCGCAACCAGGTTTAATTGACTGTTTCGGTGTGGAACCACATTACTACGGGATCCAAGCCAGAAAAAAACCCAGGATGTGGCCAACAGGTATGCGAAAAACGCGAAAGTACGAGCCAGATGAAGGCAAATCCCAGACCTAACCGAGACATAACCGGCTTTATCCTCTAAAATATTAATCGCAACCTGGTTTAATTGACTGTTTCTGTGCGGTATCGCATTACTACGTGATGCAAACCAGAAAGAGGCCAGTATCTGGCAACAAGTAGGCGAAAAACGCGTAAATACGAGCCAGGTGAGGGCAAATCCCAGACCTAACCGAGACATAACCGGCGTTATCCTCTTTAAATATTAATCGCAACAAGGTTTAATTGACTGTTTCGGTGTGGTAACGCAATACTACGTGATCCAAACCGGAAAAAGCCCTGGATCTGGCCAACAAGTATGCGAAAAATGCGAAAGTACGAGCCAGATGAGGGCAAATCCGAGACCTAACCGAGACATAACCGGCGTTATCCTCTAAAATATTAATCGCAACAATGTTTAGTTGACTGTTTCGGTGTGGAACCACATTACTTCGGTTTCCAAGCCAGAAAAAACCCAGGATCTGGCCAACAAGTATGCGAAAAATGCGAAAGTACGAGCCAGATGAGGGCAAATCCCAGAACTAACCCAGACATAACCGGAGTTATCCTCTAAAATATTAATCGCAACCAGGTTTAATTGACTATTTCGGTGTGGTACCGCATTATTACGTGATCCAAACCAGAAGAAGCCCAGGATCTTGCCAACAAGAATGCGAAAATTGCGAAGGTACGAGCCGGATGAGGGCAAATCCCAGAACTAACCGAGACATAACCGGCGTTATCCTCTAAAATATTAAGCGCAAACAGGTTTAATTGACAGCTTCGGTGTGGTACCGCATTACTATGTGATCCAAACCAGCAAAAGGCGAGGATCTGGCCAACAAGTATGCGAAAAACGCAAAAGTATGAACCAGATGTTTGCAAATACCAGAACTAACCCAGACATAACCGGCGTTATCCTGTAAAATATTAATCGCAACCAGGTGTAGTTGACTGTTTCGGTGTGGAACCACATTACAACGGGATCCAAACCAGAAAAAACCCAGGATCTTGCAACAAGAATGCGAAAAATGCGAAGGTACGAGCCAGATGATTGCAAATACCAGAACTAACCCAGACATAACCAGCGTTATCCTCTAAAATACTAATCGGAACCAGCTTTTATTGACTGTTTCAGTGTGGTACCCCATTACTACGGGATCCAAACCAGAAAAAACCCAGGATCTGGCCAACAACTATGCGACAAATGCGAAAGTACGAGCCAGGTGAGGGCAAATCCCAGACCTAACCGAGACATAACCGGCGTTATCCTCTAAAATATTAATCGCAACAAGGTTTAATTGACTGTTTCGGTGTGGAACCACATTACTTCGGGATCCAAGCCTGAGAAAACCCAGGATCTGGCCAACAAGAATGCGAAAATTGCGAAGGTACGAGCCAGATGATAGCAAATACCAGAACTAACCCAGACATAACCAGCGTTATCCTCTAAAATATTAATCGCAACCAGGTGTAGTTGACTGTTCCGGTGTGGAACCTCATTACTACGTGATCCAAGCCAGAAAAAACCCAGGATTTGGCCAACAGGTATGCGAAAAACGCGAAAGTACGAGCCGGATGAGGGCAAATCCCAGACCTAACCGAGACATAACCGGCGTTATCCTCTAAAATATTAATCGCAACAAGGTTTAATTGACTGTTTCGGTGTGGAACCACATTACTTCGGGATCCAAGCCTGAAAAAACCCAGGATCTGGCCAACAACTATGCGACAAATGCGAAAGTACGAGCCAGGTGAGGGCAAATCCCAGACATAACCGAGACATAACCGGCGTTATCCTCTAAAATATTAAGCGCAAACAGGTTTAATTGACTGTTTCGGTGTGGTACCGCATTACTACGTGATCCAAATCACAAAAAGGCGTGGATCTGGCCAACAAGTATGCGAAAAATGCGAAAGTACGAGCCAGATGAGGGCAAATCCCAGACATATCCGAGACATAACCGGCGTTAGCCTCTATAATATTAATCACAACCAGGTTTTATTGACTGTTTCTGTATGGTACCGCATTACTTCGTGATCCAAACCAGAAATATCCCAGGATCTGGCCAACAAGTATGCGTAAAATGCGAAAGTACGAGCCAGATGAGGGTAAATCCCAGACCTAACCGAGACATAACCGGCGTTATCCTCTAAAATATTAATCGCAACAAGGTTTAATTGACTGTTTCGGTGTGGTAACGCAACACTACGTGATCCAAACCAGAAAAAGCCCTGGATCTGGCCAACAAGTATGCGAAAAATGCGAAAGTACGAGCCAGATGAGGGCAAATCCCAGACCTAACCGAGACATAACCGGCGTTATCCTCTAAAATATTAATCGCAACCAGGTTTAATTGACTGTTTCGGTGTGGTACCGCAATACTACGTGATCCAAACCAGAAAAACCCCTGGATCTGGCCAACAAGTATGCGAAAAATGCGAAAGTACGAGCCAGATGAGGGCAAATACCAGAACTAACCCAGACATAACCGGCATTATCCTCTAAAATATTAATCGCAACAAGGTTTAATTGACTGTTTCGGTGTGGAACCACATTACTTCGGGATCCAAGCCAGAAAAAACCCAGGATCTGGCCAACAAGTATGCGAAAAACGCGAAAGTACGAGCCAGATGAGGGCAAATCCCAGACCTAACCGAGACATAACCGGCGTTATCCTCTAAAATATTAATCGCAACAAGGTTTAATTGACTGTTTCGGTGTGGAACCACATTACTTCGGGATCCAAGCCTGAAAAAACCCAGGATCTGGCCAACAAGTATGCGAAAAATGCGAAAGTACGAGCCAGATGAGGGCAAATCCCAGAACTAACCGAGACATAACCGGCGTTAACCTCTATAATATTAATCACAACCAGGTTCTATTGACTGTTTCGGCGTGGTATCGCATTACTACGTGATCCAAACCAGAAATAGCCCTGGATCTGGCCAACAAGAATGCGAAAATTGCGAAGGTACGAGCCAGATGATTGCAAATACCAGAACTAACCCAGACATAACCAGCGTTATCCTCTAAAATATTAATCGCAACCAGGTGTAGTTGACTGTTCCGGTGTGGAATCTCATTACTACGTGATCCAAGCCAGAAAAAACCCAGGATTTGGCCAACAGGTATGCGAAAAACGCGAAAGTACGAGCAAGATGATGGCAAATCACAGACATAACCGAGACACAACCGGCGTTATCCTCTAAAATATTAATCGCAACCAGGTTTAATTGTCTGTTTCGGCGTGGTACCGCAATACTACGTGATCCAAACCACAAATCTCCCAGGATCAGGCCAACCAGAATGCGAAAAATGCGAATGTACAAGCCAGATGAAAGCATATCCCAGACATAACCGGGGCATAAACGGCGTTATCATCTAAAATATTAATCGCAACAAGGTTTAATTGACTGTTTCGGTGTGGAACCACATTACTTCGGGATCCAAGCCAGAAAAAACCCAGGATCTGGCCAACAACTATGCGACAAATGCGAAAGTACGAGCCAGGTGAGGGCAAATCCCAGACCTAACCGAGACATAACCGGCGTTATCCTCTAAAATATTAATCGCAACAAGGTTTAATTGACTGTTTCGGTGTGGAACCACATTACTTCGGGATCCAAGCCTGAGAAAACCCAGGATCTGGCCAACAAGAATGCGAAAATTGCGAAGGTACGAGCCAGATGATAGCAAATACCAGAACTAACCCAGACATAACCAGCGTTATCCTCTAAAATATTAATCGCAACCAGGTGTAGTTGACTGTTCCGGTGTGGAACCTCATTACTACGTGATCCAAGCCAGAAAAAACCCAGGATTTGGCCAACAGGTATGCGAAAAACGCGAAAGTACGAGCCGGATGAGGGCAAATCCCAGACCTAACCGAGACATAACCGGCGTTATCCTCTAAAATATTAATCGCAACAAGGTTTAATTGACTGTTTCGGTGTGGAACCACATTACTTCGGGATCCAAGCCTGAAAAAACCCAGGATCTGGCCAACAACTATGCGACAAATGCGAAAGTACGAGCCAGGTGAGGGCAAATCCCAGACATAACCGAGACATAACCGGCGTTATCCTCTAAAATATTAAGCGCAAACAGGTTTAATTGACTGTTTCGGTGTGGTACCGCATTACTACGTGATCCAAATCACAAAAAGGCGTGGATCTGGCCAACAATTATGCGAAAAATGCGAAAGTACGAGCCAGATGAGGGCAAATCCCAGACATATCCGAGACATAACCGGCGTTAGCCTCTATAATATTAATCACAACCAGGTTTTATTGACTGTTTCTGTATGGTACCGCATTACTTCGTGATCCAAACCAGAAATATCCCAGGATCTGGCCAACAAGTATGCGTAAAATGCGAAAGTACGAGCCAGATGAGGGTAAATCCCAGACCTAACCGAGACATAACCGGCGTTATCCTCTAAAATATTAATCGCAACAAGGTTTAATTGACTGTTTCGGTGTGGTAACGCAACACTACGTGATCCAAACCAGAAAAAGCCCTGGATCTGGCCAACAAGTATGCGAAAAATGCGAAAGTACGAGCCAGATGAGGGCAAATCCCAGACCTAACCGAGACATAACCGGCGTTATCCTCTAAAATATTAATCGCAACCAGGTTTAATTGACTGTTTCGGTGTGGTACCGCAATACTACGTGATCCAAACCAGAAAAACCCCTGGATCTGGCCAACAAGTATGCGAAAAATGCGAAAGTACGAGCCAGATGAGGGCAAATACCAGAACTAACCCAGACATAACCGGCATTATCCTCTAAAATATTAATCGCAACAAGGTTTAATTGACTGTTTCGGTGTGGAACCACATTACTTCGGGATCCAAGCCAGAAAAAACCCAGGATCTGGCCAACAAGTATGCGAAAAACGCGAAAGTACGAGCCAGATGAGGGCAAATCCCAGACCTAACCGAGACATAACCGGCGTTATCCTCTAAAATATTAATCGCAACAAGGTTTAATTGACTGTTTCGGTGTGGAACCACATTACTTCGGGATCCAAGCCTGAAAAAACCCAGGATCTGGCCAACAAGTATGCGAAAAATGCGAAAGTACGAGCCAGATGAGGGCAAATCCCAGAACTAACCGAGACATAACCGGCGTTAACCTCTATAATATTAATCACAACCAGGTTCTATTGACTGTTTCGGCGTGGTATCGCATTACTACGTGATCCAAACCAGAAATAGCCCTGGATCTGGCCAACAAGAATGCGAAAATTGCGAAGGTACGAGCCAGATGATTGCAAATACCAGAACTAACCCAGACATAACCAGCGTTATCCTCTAAAATATTAATCGCAACCAGGTGTAGTTGACTGTTCCGGTGTGGAATCTCATTACTACGTGATCCAAGCCAGAAAAAACCCAGGATTTGGCCAACAGGTATGCGAAAAACGCGAAAGTACGAGCCGGATGAGGGCAAATCCCAGACCTAACCGAGACATAACCGGCGTTATCCTCTAAAATATTAAGCGCAAACAGGTTTAATTGACTGTTTCGGTGTGGTACTGCATTACTACGTGATCCAAATCACAAAAACGCGAGGATCTGGCCAACAAGAATGCGAAAAACGCGAAAGTATGAGCCAGATGATTGCAAATACCAGAACTAACCCAGGCATAAGCGGCGTTATCCTTGAAAATATTAATCCCAACCAGGTTTAACTGTCTGTTTCGGTGTGGTACCGCAATACTACGTGATCCAAACCAGAAATAGCCCTGGATCTGGCCAACAGGTATGCGAAAAACGCGAAAGTATGAGCCGGATGAGGGCAAATCCCAGACCTAACCGAGACATAACCGGCGTTATCCTCTAAAATATTAATCGCAACCAGGTTTAATTGACTGTTTCTGTGTGGTACCGCATTACTACGTGATCCAAACCAGAAATATCCCAGGATCTGGCCAACCAGAATGCGAAAAATGCGTAAGTACGAGCCAGATGAGGGCAAATTCCAGACCTAACTGAGACATAACAGGCGTTATCCTCTAAAATATTAATCGCAACCAGGTTTAATTGACTGTTTCGGTGTGGAACCGCATTACTACGTGATCCAAACCAGGAAAAGGCGAGGATCTGGCCAACAAGTATGCGAAAAATGCGAATGTACGAGCCAGATGAGGCCAAATCCCAGAACTAACCGAGACATCACCGGCGTTCTCCTCTAAAATATTAATCGCAACAAGGTTTAATTGACTGTTTCGGTGTGGAACCACATTACTACGGGATCCGAGCCAGAAAAAACCCAGGATGTGGCCAACGGGTATGCGAAAAACGCGAAAGTACGAGCCAGATGAGGGCAAATCCCAGACCTAACCGTGACATAACCGGCGTTATCCTCTAAAATATTAAGCGCAAACAGGTTTAACTGACAGTTTCGGTGTGGTACCGCATTACTACGTGATCCAAATCAGAAAAAGGCGAGGATCTGGCCAACAAGAATGCGAAAAACGCGAAAGTATGAGCCAGATGATTGCAAATACCAGAACTACCCCAGACATAAGCGGCGTTATCCTCGAAAATATTAATCGCAACCAGGTTTAACTGTCTGTTTCGGTGTGGTACCGCAATACTACGTGATCCAATCCAGAAATAGCCCTGGATCTGGCCAACAAATATGCGAAAGATGCGAAAGTGCGAGCCAGATGAGGGCAAATACCAGAACTAACCCAGACATAACCAGCGCTATCCTCTAAAATACTAATCGGAAACAGCTTTTATTGACTGTTTCGGTGTGTTTTCACATTACTACGGGATCCAAACCAGAAAAAGCTCCAGGATTTGGCCAACAAGTATGCGAAAAACGCGAAAGTACGAGCCTGATGAGGGCAAATCCCAGACCTAACCGAGACACAACCGGCGTTATCCTGTAAAATATTAAGCGCAAACTGGTATAATTGACTGTTTCGGTGTGGTACCGCATTACTACGTGATCCAAACCAGAAAAAGGCGAGGATCTGGCCAACAAGTAAGCGAAAAACCCGAAAGTATGAGCCAGATGAGGGCAAATACCAGTCCTAACCCAGACATAACCGGCGTTATCTTCTAAAATATTAATCGCATCCAGGTTTAATTGACAATTTCGGTGTGGTACCGCATTACTACGTGATCCATACCAGAAATATCTCAGGATCTGGCCAACAAATATGCGTTAAATGCGAAAGTACGAGCCAGATGAGGGCAAATCCCAGACATAACCGGCGGTGTCCTCTAAAATATTAATCGCAACAAGGTTTAATTGACTGTTTCGGTGTGGTAACGCAATACTACGTGATCCAAACCAGAAAAAGCCCTGGATCTGGCCAACAAGTATGCGAAAAACGCGAAAGTATGAGCCAGATGAGGGCAAATACCAGACCTAACCCAGACATAACCGGCGTTATCCTCTAAAATATTAATCGCAACAAGGTTTAATTGACTGTTTCGGTGTGGTAACGCAATACTACGTGATCTAAACCAGAAAAAGCCCTGGATCTGGCCAACAAGTATGCGAAAAATGCGAAAGTACGAGCCAGATGAGGGCAAATACCAGAACTAACCCAGACATAACCGGCGTTATTCTCTAAAATATTAAGCGCAAACAGGTTTAATTGACTGTTTCGGTGTGGTACCGCATTACTACGTGATCCAAACCAGAAAAAGGCGAGGATCTGGCCAACATGTAAGCGAAAAACCCGAAAGTATGAGCCAGATGAGGGCAAATACCAGACCTAACCCAGACATAACCGGCGTTATCTTCTAAAATATTAATCGCAACCAGGTTTAATTGACAATTTCGGTGTGGTACCGCATTACTACGTGATCCATACCAGAAATATCTCAGGATCTGGCCAACAAATATGCGTTAAATGCGAAAGTACGAGCCAGATGAGGGCAAATCCCAGACATAACCGGCGTTGTCCCCTAAAATATTAATCGCAACCAGGTTTAGTTGACTGTTTCGGTGTGGTACCTCATTACTACGTGATCCAAATCAGAAAAAGGCGAGGACATGGCCAACAAGTATGCGAAAAACGCGAAAGTATGAGCCAGATGAGGGCAAATCCCAGAACTAACCGAGACATAACCGGCGTTATCCTCTAAAATATTAAGCGCAAACAAGTTTGGTTGACTGTTTCGGCGTGGTACCGCATTACTACGTCATCCAAGCCAGAAAAAGGCGAGGATCTGACCAACAGGAATGGGAAAAACGCGTAAATACGAGCCAGATGAGGGCAAATCCCAGACCTAACCGAGACATAACCGGCGTTATCCTCTAAAATATTAATCGCCACAAGGTTTAATTGACTGTTTAGGTGTGGTACCGCAATACTACATGATCCAATCCAGAAAAACCCCTGGATCTGGCCCACAAGTATGAGAAAAACCCGAAAGCATGAGCCAGATGATTGCAAATACCAGAACTACCCCAGACATAACCAGCGTTATCCTCCAAAATATTAATCGCAACCAGGTTTAATTGACTGTTTCGGTGTGGTACCGCATTACTGCGTGATCCAAACCAGAAAAAGGCCAGGATCTGATCAACAAGTATGCGAAAAATGCGGAAGTATGAGCTAGATGATGGCAAATACCAGACCTTACCCAGGCATAACCGGCGTTCTCCTCTAAAATATAAATCGGAACCAGCTTTTAGTGTCTGCTTTGTTGTGAACCCACATTACTACGGGATCCAAGCCAGGAAAAACCCAAGATCTGCCCAACAAGTATGCAAAAAACGCGAAAGTATGTGCCAGATGGCTGCAAATACCCGAACTAACCCAGACATAACCAGCGTTATCATCTAAACTACTAATCTGGACCAGCTTTTATTGACTGTTTCAGTCTGGTACAGCATTACTACGTGGGCCAAGTCAGAAAATGGCCAGGATCTGGCCAATAAGTATGCGAAAAATGCGAAAGTACGAGCCAGATGAGGGCAAATCCCAGACCTAACCCAGACATAACCGGCGTTATCCTCTAAAATATTAATCGCAACCAGGTTTAATTGACTGTTTCGCTTTGGTACCGCATTACTACGTGATCCAAACCAGAAAAATCCCAGGATCCTGCCAACAAGTATGGGAAAAATGCGAAGGTACGAGCCAGATGAGGGCAAATCCCAGACCTAACCGAGACATAACGGCGTTATCCTCTAAAATATTAATGGCAACCAGGTTTAACTGTCTGTTTCTGTGTGGTACCACATTACTACGTGATCCGAACCAGAAAAAGGCGAGGATGTGGCCAACAAGTGTGCGAAAAACGCGAAAGTATGCGCCAGATGATTGCAAATACCAGAACTAACCCAGACATAACCAGCGTTATCCTCTAAAATATTAATCGCAACCAGGTGTAATTGACTGTTTCGGTGTGGAACCACATTACTACGGGATCCAAGCCAGAAAAAACCCAGGATCTGGCCAACACGTATGCGAAAATTGCGAAAGTATGAGCCAGATGATTGCAAATACCAGAACTAACCCAGACATAACCAGCGGTATCCTCTAAAATATTAATCGCGACGAGGTTTCATTGACTGTTTCCGTGTGGTACCGCCTTACTACGTGATCCAAACCTGTAAAGCCCAGGATCCTGCCAACAAGTACGCGAAAAATGCGAAGGTACGAGCCAGATGAGGGCAAATCCCAGAACTAACCCAGACATAACCGGCGTTATCCTCTAAAATATTAATCGCAACCAGGTTTGATTGACTGTTTCGGTGTGGAACCACATTACTACGGGATCCAAACCAGAAAAAACCCAGGATCTTGCAACAAGAATGCGAAAAATGCGAAGGTACGAGCCAGATGATTGCAAATACCAGAACTAACCCAGCCATAACCAGCGTTATCCTCTAAAATACTAATCGGAACCAGCTTTTATTGACTGTTTCAGTGTGGTACCACATTACTACGAGATCCAAACCAGAAAAAACCCCAGGATTTGGCCGACAAGTATGCGAAAAACGCGAAAGTACGAGCAAGATGATGGCAAATCACAGACCTAACCGAGACACAACCGGCGTTAGCCTCTGAAATATTAATCGCAACCAGGTTTAATTGACTGTTTCGGTGTGGAACCGCATTACTACGTGATCCAAACCAGAAAAAGGCCAGGATCTTGCCAACAAGGATGCGAAGAATGCGAAGGTACGAGCCAGATGATTGCAAATACCAGAACTAACCAAGACATAACCAGCGTTATCCTCTAAAATATTAATCGCAACCGGGTGTAATTGACTGTTCCGGTGTGAAACCTCAATACTACGGGATCCAAGCCAGAAAAAACCCAGGATCTGGCCAACACGTATGCGAAAATTGCGAAAGTATGAGCCAGATGATTGCAAATACCAGAACTAACCCAGACATAACCAGCGGTATCCTCTAAAATATTAATCGCGACGAGGTTTCATTGACTGTTTCCGTGTGGTACCGCCTTACTACGTGATCCAAACCTGTAAAGCCCAGGATCCTGCCAACAAGTACGCGAAAAATGCGAAGGTACGAGCCAGATGAGGGCAAATCCCAGAACTAACCCAGACATAACCGGCGTTCTCCTCTAAAATATTAATCGCCACAGGGCTTAATTGACTGTTTCGGTGTGGAACCACATTTCAACGGGATCCATAACAGAAAAAACCCCGGATCTGGCCAGCAAGTATGCGAAAAACGTGAAAGAACGAGCCAGATGATGGCAAATCCCAGAACTAACCGAGACATATCCGGCGTTATCCTCTAAACTATTAATCACAACCAGGTTTTATTGACTGTTTCGGCGTGGTATCGCATTACTACGTGATCCAAACTAGAAATAGCCCTGGATCTGACCAACTAGTATGCGAAAAATGCGAAAGTACAAGCCAGATGAGGGCATATCCCATACCTAACCAAGACATAACCAGCGTTATCCTATAAAATATTTATCGCAACCGGGTGTAATTAACTGTTCCGGTGTGGAACCTCATTACTACGGGATCCAAGCCAGGGAAAACCCAGGATTTGGCCAACAGGTATGCGAAAAACGCGAAAGTACGAGCCGGATGAGGGCAAATCCCAAACCTAACCGAGACATAACCGGCGTTATCCTCTAAAATGATCTAAATCAGAAAAAGATGAGGATCTGGCCAACAAGAATGCGAAAAACGCGAAGGTATGAGCCAGATGATTGCAAATACCAGAACTAACCCAGACATAAGCGGCTTTATCCTCGAAAATATTAATCGCAACCAGGTTTAACTGTCTGTTTCGGTGTGATGCCGCAATACTACGTGATCCAAACCAGAAATAGCCCTGGATCTGGCCAACAAGTATGCGAAAAATGCGAAAGTACGAGCCAGATGAGGGTAAATCCCAGACCTAACCGAGACATAACCGGCGTTAACCTCTATAATATTAATCACAACCAGGTTCTATTGACTGTTTCGGCGTGGTATCGCATTACTGCGTGATCCAAACCAGAAATAGCCCTGGATCTGGCCAACAAGTATGCGAAAAATGCGAAAGTACGAGCCAGATGAGGGCAAATTCCAGACCTAACTGAGACATAACAGGCGTTATCCTCTAAAATATTAATCGCAACCAGGTTTAATTGACTGTTTCGGTGTGGAACCGCATTACTACGTGATCCAAACCAGGAAAAGGCCAGGATCTGGCTAACAAGTATGCGAAAAATGCGAATGTACGAGCCAGATGAGGCCAAATCCCAGAACTAACCGAGACATCACCGGCGTTCTCCTCTAAAATATTAATCGCAACCAGGTTTAATTGACTGTTTCGGTGTGGAACCACATTACTACGGGATCCAAACCAGAAAAAACCCAGGATGTGGCCAACGGGTATGCGAAAAACGCGAAAGTACGAGCCAGATGAGGGCAAATCCCAGACCTAACCCAGACATAAGCGGCGTTATCCTCGAAAATAATAATCGCAACCAGGTTTAACTGTCTGTTTCGGTGTGGTACCGCAATACTACGTGATCCAAACCAGAAATAGTCCTGGATCTGGCCAACAAATATGCGAAAAATGCGAATGTACGAGCCAGAAGAGGGTAAATCCCAGACCTAACCGAGACATAACCGGCGTTATCCTCTAAAATATTAATCGCAACCATGTTTAATTGACTGTTTCTGTGTGGTACCGCATTACTACGTGATCCAAACCAGAAATATCCCAGGATCTGGCCAACCAGAATGCGAAAAATGCGTAAGTACGAGCCAGATGAGGGCAAATTCCAGACCTAACTGAGACATAACAGGCGTTATCCTCTAAAATATTAATCGCAACCAGGTTTAATTGACTGTTTCGGTGTGGAACCGCATTACTACGTGACCCAAACCAGGAAAAGGCCAGGATCTGGCCAACAAGTATGCGAAAAATGCGAATGTACGAGCCAGATGAGGCCAAATCCCAGAACTAACCGAGACATCACCGGCGTTCTCCTCTAAAATATTAATCGCAACCAGGTTTAATTGACTGTTTCGGTGTGGTACCGCATTACTACGTGTTCCAATCCAGAAATAGGCCTGGATCTGGCCAACAAATATGCGAAAGATGCGAAAGTACGAGCCAGATGAGGGTAAATCCCAGACCTAACCGAGACATAACCGGCGTTATCCTCTAAAATATTAATCGCAACCAGGTTTAATTGACTGTTTCGGTGTGGAACCACATTACTTCGTGATCCAAACCAGAAATATCCCAGGATCTGGCCAACAAGTATGCGTAAAATGCGAAAGCACGAGCCCGATGAGGGCAAATCCCAGACCTAACCGAGACATAACCGGCGTTATCCTCTAAAATATTAATCGCAACCAGGTTTAATTGACTGTTTCGGTGTGGTACCGCAATACTACGTGATCCAAACCAGAAAAACCCCTGGATCTGGCCAACAAGTATGCGAAAAATGCGAAAGTACGAGCCAGATGAGGGCAAATACCAGAACTAACCCAGACATAACCGGCATTATCCTCTAAAATATTAATCGCAACAAGGTTTAATTGACTGTTTCGGTGTGGAACCACATTACTTCGGGATCCAAGCCAGAAAAAACCCAGGATCTGGCCAACAAGTATGCGAAAAACGCGAAAGTACGAGCCAGATGAGGGCAAATCCCAGACCTAACCGAGACATAACCGGCGTTATCCTCTAAAATATTAATCGCAACAAGGTTTAATTGACTGTTTCGGTGTGGAACCACATTACTTCGGGATCCAAGCCTGAAAAAACCCAGGATCTGGCCAACAAGTATGCGAAAAATGCGAAAGTACGAGCCAGATGAGGGCAAATCCCAGAACTAACCCAGACATAACCAGCGTTATCCTCTAAAATATTAATCGCAACCAGGTGTAGTTGACTGTTCCGGTGTGGAATCTCATTACTACGTGATCCAAGCCAGAAAAAACCCAGGATTTGGCCAACAGGTATGCGAAAAACGCGAAAGTACGAGCCGGATGAGGGCAAATCCCAGACCTAACCGAGACATAACCGGCGTTATCCTCTAAAATATTAAGCGCAAACAGGTTTAATTGACTGTTTCGGTGTGGTACTGCATTACTACGTGATCCAAATCACAAAAAGGCGAGGATCTGGCCAACAAGAATGCGAAAAACGCGAAAGTATGAGCCAGATGATTGCAAATACCAGAACTAACCCAGGCATAAGCGGCGTTATCCTTGAAAATATTAATCCCAACCAGGTTTAACTGTCTGTTTCGGTGTGGTACCGCAATACTACGTGATCCAAACCAGAAATAGCCCTGGATCTGGCCAACAGGTATGCGAAAAACGCGAAAGTATGAGCCGGATGAGGGCAAATCCCAGACCTAACCGAGACCTAACCGGCGTTATCCTCTAAAATATTAATCGCAACCAGGTTTAATTGACTGTTTCTGTGTGGTACCGCATTACTACGTGATCCAAACCAGAAATATCCCAGGATCTGGCCAACCAGAATGCGAAAAATGCGTAAGTACGAGCCAGATGAGGGCAAATTCCAGACCTAACTGAGACATAACAGGCGTTATCCTCTAAAATATTAATCGCAACCAGGTTTAATTGACTGTTTCGGTGTGGAACCGCATTACTACGTGATCCAAACCAGGAAAAGGCCAGGATCTGGCCAACAAGTATGCGAAAAATGCGAATGTACGAGCCAGATGAGGCCAAATCCCAGAACTAACCGAGACATCACCGGCGTTCTCCTCTAAAATATTAATCGCAACAAGGTTTAATTGACTGTTTCGGTGTGGAACCACATTACTACGGGATCCGAGCCAGAAAAAACCCAGGATGTGGCCAACGGGTATGCGAAAAACGCGAAAGTATGAGCCAGATGATTGCAAATACCAGAACTACCCCAGACATAAGCGGCGTTATCCTCGAAAATATTAATCGCAACCAGGTTTAACTGTCTGTTTCGGTGTGGTACCGCAATACTACGTGATCCAATCCAGAAATAGCCCTGGATCTGGCCAACAAATATGCGAAAGATGCGAAAGTGCGAGCCAGATGAGGGCAAATACCAGAACTAACCCAGACATAACCAGCGCTATCCTCTAAAATACTAATCGGAAACAGCTTTTATTGACTGTTTCGGTGTGTTTTCACATTACTACGGGATCCAAACCAGAAAAAGCTCCAGGATTTGGCCAACAAGTATGCGAAAAACGCGAAAGTACGAGCCTGATGAGGGCAAATCCCAGACCTAACCGAGACACAACCGGCGTTATCCTGTAAAATATTAAGCGCAAACTGGTATAATTGACTGTTTCGGTGTGGTACCGCATTACTACGTGATCCAAACCAGAAAAAGGCGAGGATCTGGCCAACAAGTAAGCGAAAAACCCGAAAGTATGAGCCAGATGAGGGCAAATACCAGTCCTAACGCAGACATAACCGGCGTTATCTTCTAAAATATTAATCGCATCCAGGTTTAATTGACAATTTCGGTGTGGTACCGCATTACTACGTGATCCATACCAGAAATATCTCAGGATCTGGCCAACAAATATGCGTTAAATGCGAAAGTACGAGCCAGATGAGGGCAAATCCCAGACATAACCGGCGGTGTCCTCTAAAATATTAATCGCAACAAGGTTTAATTGACTGTTTCGGTGTGGTAACGCAATACTACGTGATCCAAACCAGAAAAAGCCCTGGATCTGGCCAACAAGTATGCGAAAAACGCGAAAGTATGAGCCAGATGAGGGCAAATACCAGACCTAACCCAGACATAACCGGCGTTATCCTCTAAAATATTAATCGCAACAAGGTTTAATTGACTGTTTCGGTGTGGTAACGCAATACTACGTGATCTAAACCAGAAAAAGCCCTGGATCTGGCCAACAAGTATGCGAAAAATGCGAAAGTACGAGCCAGATGAGGGCAAATACCAGAACTAACCCAGACATAACCGGCGTTATCCTCTAAAATATTAAGCGCAAACAGGTTTAATTGACTGTTTCGGTGTGGTACCGCATTACTACGTGATCCAAACCAGAAAAAGGCGAGGATCTGGCCAACATGTAAGCGAAAAACCCGAAAGTATGAGCCAGATGAGGGCAAATACCAGACCTAACCCAGACATAACCGGCGTTATCTTCTAAAATATTAATCGCAACCAGGTTTAATTGACAATTTCGGTGTGGTACCGCATTACTACGTGATCCATACCAGAAATATCTCAGGATCTGGCCAACAAATATGCGTTAAATGCGAAAGTACGAGCCAGATGAGGGCAAATCCCAGACATAACCGGCGTTGTCCCCTAAAATATTAATCGCAACCAGGTTTAGTTGACTGTTTCGGTGTGGTACCTCATTACTACGTGATCCAAATCAGAAAAAGGCGAGGACATGGCCAACAAGTATGCGAAAAACGCGAAAGTATGAGCCAGATGAGGGCAAATCCCAGAACTAACCGAGACATAACCGGCGTTATCCTCTAAAATATTAAGCGCAAACAAGTTTGGTTGACTGTTTCGGCGTGGTACCGCATTACTACGTCATCCAAGCCAGAAAAAGGCGAGGATCTGACCAACAGGAATGGGAAAAACGCGTAAATACGAGCCAGATGAGGGCAAATCCCAGACCTAACCGAGACATAACCGGCGTTATCCTCTAAAATATTAATCGCCACAAGGTTTAATTGACTGTTTAGGTGTGGTACCGCAATACTACATGATCCAATCCAGAAAAACCCCTGGATCTGGCCCACAAGTATGAGAAAAACCCGAAAGCATGAGCAAGATGATGGCAAATCACAGACCTAACCGAGACACAACCGGCGTTAGCCTCTGAAATATTAATCGCAACCAGGTTTAATTGACTGTTTCGGTGTGGAACCGCATTACTACGTGATCCAAACCAGAAAAAGGCCAGGATCTTGCCAACAAGGATGCGAAGAATGCGAAGGTACGAGCCAGATGATTGCAAATACCAGAACTAACCAAGACATAACCAGCGTTATCCTCTAAAATATTAATCGCAACCGGGTGTAATTGACTGTTCCGGTGTGAAACCTCAATACTACGGGATCCAAGCCAGAAAAAACCCAGGATCTGGCCAACACGTATGCGAAAATTGCGAAAGTATGAGCCAGATGATTGCAAATACCAGAACTAACCCAGACATAACCAGCGGTATCCTCTAAAATATTAATCGCGACGAGGTTTCATTGACTGTTTCCGTGTGGTACCGCCTTACTACGTGATCCAAACCTGTAAAGCCCAGGATCCTGCCAACAAGTACGCGAAAAATGCGAAGGTACGAGCCAGATGAGGGCAAATCCCAGAACTAACCGAGACATAACCGGCGTTAACCTCTATAATATTAATCACAACCAGGTTCTATTGACTGTTTCGGCGTGGTATCGCATTACTGCGTGATCCAAACCAGAAATAGCCCTGGATCTGGCCAACAAGTATGCGAAAAATGCGAAAGTACGAGCCAGATGAGGGCAAATTCCAGACCTAACTGAGACATAACAGGCGTTATCCTCTAAAATATTAATCGCAACCAGGTTTAATTGACTGTTTCGGTGTGGAACCGCATTACTACGTGATCCAAACCAGGAAAAGGCCAGGATCTGGCTAACAAGTATGCGAAAAATGCGAATGTACGAGCCAGATGAGGCCAAATCCCAGAACTAACCGAGACATCACCGGCGTTCTCCTCTAAAATATTAATCGCAACCAGGTTTAATTGACTGTTTCGGTGTGGAACCACATTACTACGGGATCCAAACCAGAAAAAACCCAGGATGTGGCCAACGGGTATGCGAAAAACGCGAAAGTACGAGCCGGATGAGGGCAAATCCCAAACCTAACCGAGACATAACCGGCGTTATCCTCTAAAATATTAAGCGCAAACAGGTTTAATTGACTGTTTCGGTGTGGGACCGCATTACTACGTGATCCAAATCAGAAAAAGATGAGGATCTGGCCAACAAGAATGCGAAAAACGCGAAGGTATGAGCCAGATGATTGCAAATACCAGAACTAACCCAGACATAAGCGGCTTTATCCTCGAAAATATTAATCGCAACCAGGTTTAACTGTCTGTTTCGGTGTGATGCCGCAATACTACGTGATCCAAACCAGAAATAGCCCTGGATCTGGCCAACAAGTATGCGAAAAATGCGAAAGTACGAGCCAGATGAGGGTAAATCCCAGACCTAACCGAGACAAAACCGGCGTTATCCTCTAAAATATTAATCGCAACCAGGATTGATTGACTGTTTCTGTATGGTACCGCATTACTTCGTGATCCAAACCAGAATAAGGCCTGGATCTGGCCAACAAGTATGCGAAAAATGCGAAAGTACGAGCCAGATGAGGGCAAATTCCAGACCTAACTGAGACATAACAGGCGTTATCCTCTAAAATATTAATCGCAACCAGGTTTAATTGACTGTTTCGGTGTGGAACCACATTACTTCGGGATCCAAGCCTGAAAAAACCCAGGATCTGGCCAACAAGTATGCGAAAAATGCGAAAGTACGAGCCAGATGAGGGCAAATCCCAGAACTAACCGAGACATAACCGGCGTTAACCTCTATAATATTAATCACAACCAGGTTCTATTGACTGTTTCGGCGTGGTATCGCATTACTGCGTGATCCAAACCAGAAATAGCCCTGGATCTGGCCAACAAGTATGCGAAAAATGCGAAAGTACGAGCCAGATGAGGGCAAATTCCAGACCTAACTGAGACATAACAGGCGTTATCCTCTAAAATATTAATCGCAACCAGGTTTAATTGACTGTTTCGGTGTGGAACCGCATTACTACGTGATCCAAACCAGGAAAAGGCCAGGATCTGGCTAACAAGTATGCGAAAAATGCGAATGTACGAGCCAGATGAGGCCAAATCCCAGAACTAACCGAGACATCACCGGCGTTCTCCTCTAAAATATTAATCGCAACCAGGTTTAATTGACTGTTTCGGTGTGGAACCACATTACTACGGGATCCAAACCAGAGAAAACCCAGGATGTGGCCAACGGGTATGCGAAAAACGCGAAAGTACGAGCCGGATGAGGGCAAATCCCAAACCTAACCGAGACATAACCGGCGTTATCCTCTAAAATATTAAGCGCAAACAGGTTTAATTGACTGTTTCGGTGTGGGACCGCATTACTACGTGATCCAAATCAGAAAAAGATGAGGATCTGGCCAACAAGAATGCGAAAAACGCGAAGGTATGAGCCAGATGATTGCAAATACCAGAACTAACCCAGACATAAGCGGCTTTATCCTCGAAAATATTAATCGCAACCAGGTTTAACTGTCTGTTTCGGTGTGATGCCGCAATACTACGTGATCCAAACCAGAAATAGCCCTGGATCTGGCCAACAAGTATGCGAAAAATGCGAAAGTACGAGCCAGATGAGGGTAAATCCCAGACCTAACCGAGACAAAACCGGCGTTATCCTCTAAAATATTAATCGCAACCAGGATTGATTGACTGTTTCTGTATGGTACCGCATTACTTCGTGATCCAAACCAGAATAAGGCCTGGATCTGGCCAACAAGTATGCGAAAAATGCGAAAGTACGAGCCAGATGAGGGCAAATTCCAGACCTAACTGAGACATAACAGGCGTTATCCTCTAAAATATTAATCGCAACCAGGTTTAATTGACTGTTTCGGTGTGGAACCACATTACTTCGGGATCCAAGCCTGAAAAAACCCAGGATCTGGCCAACAAGTATGCGAAAAATGCGAAAGTACGAGCCAGATGAGGGCAAATCCCAGAACTAACCGAGACATAACCGGCGTTAACCTCTATAATATTAATCACAACCAGGTTCTATTGACTGTTTCGGCGTGGTATCGCATTACTGCGTGATCCAAACCAGAAATAGCCCTGGATCTGGCCAACAAGTATGCGAAAAATGCGAAAGTACGAGCCAGATGAGGGCAAATTCCAGACCTAACTGAGACATAACAGGCGTTATCCTCTAAAATATTAATCGCAACCAGGTTTAATTGACTGTTTCGGTGTGGAACCGCATTACTACGTGATCCAAACCAGGAAAAGGCCAGGATCTGGCTAACAAGTATGCGAAAAATGCGAATGTACGAGCCAGATGAGGCCAAATCCCAGAACTAACCGAGACATCACCGGCGTTATCCTCTAAAATATTAATCGCAACCAGGTTTAATTGACTGTTTCGGTGTGGAACCACATTACTTCGGGATCCAAGCCTGAAAAATCCCAGGATCTGGCCAACGGGTATGCGAAAAACGCGAAAGTACGAGCCAGATGAGGGCAAATCCCAGACCTAACCCAGACATAAGCGGCGTTATCCTCGAAAATAATAATCGCAACCAGGTTTAACTGTCTGTTTCGGTGTGGTACCGCAATACTACGTGATCCAAACCAGAAATAGTCCTGGATCTGGCCAACAAATATGCGAAAAATGCGAATGTACGAGCCAGAAGAGGGTAAATCCCAGACCTAACCGAGACATAACCGGCGTTATCCTCTAAAATATTAATCGCAACCAGGTTTAATTGACTGTTTCTGTGTGGTACCGCATTACTACGTGATCCAAACCAGAAATATCCCAGGATCTGGCCAACCAGAATGCGAAAAATGCGTAAGTACGAGCCAGATGAGGGCAAATTCCAGACCTAACTGAGACATAACAGGCGTTATCCTCTAAAATATTAATCGCAACCAGGTTTAATTGACTGTTTCGGTGTGGAACCGCATTACTACGTGATCCAAACCAGGAAAAGGCCAGGATCTGGCCAACAAGTATGCGAAAAATGCGAATGTACGAGCCAGATGAGGCCAAATCCCAGAACTAACCGAGACATCACCGGCGTTCTCCTCTAAAATATTAATCGCAACCAGGTTTAATTGACTGTTTCGGTGTGGTACCGCATTACTACGTGATCCAAATTAGAAAAAGGCGAGGATCTGGCCAACAAGAATGCGAAAAACGTGAAAGTATGAGCCAGATGATTGCAAATACCAGAACTACCCCAGAGATAAGCGGCGTTATCCTCGAAAATATTAATCGCAACCAGGTTTAACTGTCTGTTTCGGTGTGGTACCGCAATACTACGTGTTCCAATCCAGAAATAGCCCTGGATCTGGCCAACAAATATGCGAAAGATGCGAAAGTACGAGCCAGATGAGGGTAAATCCCAGACCTAACCGAGACATAACCGGCGTTATCCTCTAAAATATTAATCGCAACCAGGTTTAATTGACTGTTTCGGTGTGGAACCACATTACTTCGTGATCCAAACCAGAAATATCCCAGGATCTGGCCAACAAGTATGCGTAAAATGCGAAAGCACGAGCCCGATGAGGGCAAATCCCAGACCTAACCGAGACATAACCGGCGTTATCCTCTAAAATATTAATCGCAACAAGGTTTAATTGACTGTTTCGGTGTGGTAACGCAATACTACGTGATCCAAACCAGAAAAAGCCCTGGATCTGGCCAACAAGTATGCGAAAAATGCGAAAGTACGAGCCAGATGAGGGCAAATCCCAGACCTAACCGAGACATAACCGGCGTTATCCTCTAAAATATTAATCGCAACAAGGTTTAATTGACTGTTTCGGTGTGGTAACGCAATACTACGTGATCTAAACCAGAAAAAGCCCTGGATCTGACCAACAAGTATGCGAAAAATGCGAAAGTGCGAGCCAGATGAGGGATAATACCAGAACTAACCCAGACATAACCAGCGCTATCCTCTAAACTACTAATCGGAAACAGCTTTTATTGACTGTTTCGGTGTGTTTTCACATTACTACGGGATCCAAACCAGAAAAAGCTCCAGGATTTGGCCAAGAAGTAGGCGAAAAACGCGAAAGTACGAGCCTGATGAGGGCAAATCCCAGACCTAACCGAGACACAACCGGCGTTATCCTCTAAAATATTAAGCGCAAATTGGTATAATTGACTGTTTCGGTGTGGTACCGCATTACTACGTGATCCAAATCAGAAAAAGGTGAGGATCTGGCCAACAAGAATGCGAAAAACGCGAAGGTATGAGCCAGATGATTGCAAATACCAGAACTAACCCAGACATAAGCGGCTTTATCCTCGAAAATATTAATCGCAACCAGGTTTAACTGTCTGTTTCGGTGTGATGCCGCAATACTACGTGATCCAAACCAGAAATAGCCCTGGATCTGGCCAACAAGTATGCGAAAAATGCGAAAGTACGAGCCAGATGAGGGTAAATCCCAGACCTAACCGAGACAAAACCGGCGTTATCCTCTAAAATATTAATCGCAACCAGGATTGATTGACTGTTTCTGTATGGTACCGCATTACTTCGTGATCCAAACCAGAATAAGGCCTGGATCTGGCCAACAAGTATGCGAAAAATGCGAAAGTACGAGCCAGATGAGGGCAAATTCCAGACCTAACTGAGACATAACAGGCGTTATCCTCTAAAATATTAATCGCAACCAGGTTTAATTGACTGTTTCGGTGTGGAACCACATTACTTCGGGATCCAAGCCTGAAAAAACCCAGGATCTGGCCAACAAGTATGCGAAAAATGCGAAAGTACGAGCCAGATGAGGGCAAATCCCAGAACTAACCGAGACATAACCGGCGTTAACCTCTATAATATTAATCACAACCAGGTTCTATTGACTGTTTCGGCGTGGTATCGCATTACTGCGTGATCCAAACCAGAAATAGCCCTGGATCTGGCCAACAAGTATGCGAAAAATGCGAAAGTACGAGCCAGATGAGGGCAAATTCCAGACCTAACTGAGACATAACAGGCGTTATCCTCTAAAATATTAATCGCAACCAGGTTTAATTGACAGTTTCGGTGTGGTACCACATTACTACGTGATCCAAACCAGAAAAAGCCCAGGATCTGGCCAACAAGTATGTGAAAAACGCGAAATTATGAGCCAGATGATTGCAAATACCAGACCTAACACAAACCTAAACGGTGTTATCCTCTAAAATATTAAGGGCAACCAGGTTTAATTGACTGTTTCGGTGTGGTAACACATTACTACGTGATCCAACCCAGAAAAAGCCGTGGATCTGGCCAACAAGTATGCGAAAAATGCGAAAGTACGTGCCGGATGGGAGCAAATTCCAGACCCAAACGAGACATAACTGACGTTATCCTCTAAAATATTAATCGCAACCAGGTTTAGTTGACTGTTTCGGTGTGGAACCACATTACTACGGGATCCAAACCAGAAACAACCCAGGATCTGGCCAACAAGTATGTGAAAAACGCGGAAGTATGAGCCAGATGATTGCAAATACCAGAACTAACCCAAACATAACCAGCGTTATCCTCCAAAATATTAATCGCAACCAGGTTTAATTGACTGTTTCGGTGTGGTACCGCATTACTATGTGATCCAATCCAGAAAAAGCGCAGGATATGGCCAACAAGTATGCGAAAAATGCGAAAGTACGTGCCGGATGAGAGCAAATTCCAGACCCAAACGAGACATAACTGACGTTATCCTCTAAAATATTAATCGCAACCAGGTTTAGTTGACTGTTTCGGCGTGGTACCGCATTACTACGTGATCCAAACCAGAAAAAGCCCAGGATCTTGCCAACAGGTATGCGAAAAATGCGAAGGTACGAGCCAGATGAGGGCATATCCCAGACATAACCGAGACATAACCGGCGTTATCCTCTAAAATATTAATCGGAACCAGGTTTAATTGACTGTTTCGGTGTGGTACCGCACTACTATGTGATCCAATCCAGAAAAAGCCCAGGATCTGGCCAACAAGTATGCGAAAAATGCGAAAGAATGCGCCCGATGATTGCACATACCAGAACTAACCCAAACATAACCAGCGTTATCCTCCAAAATATTAATCGGAACCAGGTTTAATTGACTGTTTCGGTGTGGTACCGCACTACTGTGTGATCCAATCCAGAAAAAGCCCAGGATCTGGCCAACAACAATGAGAAAAACGCGAAAGTATGAGCCAGATGATTGCAAATACCAGAACTAACCCAGACAAAACCAGGGTTATCCTCTAAAATACTAATCGGAAAAAGCTTTTATTGACTGTTTCAGTGTGGTACCACATTACTACGTGATCCAAACCAGAAAAAGCCCAGGATCTGGCCAACAAGTATGCGAAAAATGCGAAGAACGAGCCAGATGAGTGGAAATCCCAGACCTGGCCGAGACAAAACCGGCGTTATCCTCTAAAATATTAATCGCAACCAGGTTTAATTGACTGTTTCGGTGTGGTACCGCATTACTACGTGATCCAAACCGGAAAAAACCCTGGATCTGGCCATCAAGTATGCGAAAAATGCGAAAGTACGAGCCAGATGACGGCAAATCCCAGACCTAACCCAGACATAACCGTCGTTATCCTCTAAAATATTAATCGCAACCGGGTTTAATTGACTATTTCGGTGTGGTACCGCATTACTACGTGATCCAAACCAGAAATAGGCGAGGATCTGGCCAACAATTATGCGAAAAATGCGAAAGTACGAGCCAGATGAGGGCAAATACCAGACTTAACCCAGACATTACCGGCGGTATCCTCTAAAATATTAATCGCAACCAGGTTTCATTGACTGTTTCGGTGTGGAACCACATTACTACGGTATCCAAACCAGAAAAAACCCAGGATCTGGCCAACACGTATCTGAAAAACGCGAAAGTATGACCCAGATGATTGCAAATACCAGAACTAACCCAAACATAACCAGCGTTATCCTCCAAAATATTAATCGCAACCAGGTTTAATTGACTGTCTCGGTGTGGTACGGCATTACTATGTGATCCAATCCAGAAAAAACGCTGGATCTGGCCAACAACAATGAGAAAAACGCGAAAGTATGAGCCAGATGGTTGCAAATACCAGAACTAACCGAGTCATAACCGGCGTTATACTCCAAAATATTAATCGCAAACAGGTTTAATTGACTGTTTCGGTGTGGAACCACATTACTACTTGGTCCAAGCCTGAAAAAGGCCAGGATCTGGCCAACAAGTATGTGAAAAACGCGAAAGTATGAGCCAGATGATTGCAAATACCAGAACTAACCGAGACATAACCGGCGTTATCCTCAAGAATATTAATCGCAAACAGGTTTAATTGACTGTTTCGGTGTGGTACCACATTACTACGTGGTCCAAACCAGAAATATCCCAGGATCTGGCCAACTAGTATGCGAAAAATGCGGAAGTATGTGCCAGATGATTGCAAATAGCAGAACTAACCCAAACATAACCAGCGTTATCCTCTAAAATATTAATCGGAACCAGGTTTAGTTGACTGTTTCGGTGTGGAACCACATTACTACGGGATCCAAACCAGAAACAACCCAGGATCTGGCCAACAAGTATGTGAAAAACGCGGAAGTATGAGCCAGATGATTGCAAATACCAGAACTAACCCAAACATAACCAGCGTTATCCTCCAAAATATTAATCGCAACCAGGTTTAATTGACTGTTTCGGTGTGGTACCGCATTACTATGTGATCCAATCCAGAAAAAGCGCAGGATATGGCCAACAAGTATGCGAAAAATGCGAAAGTACGTGCCGGATGAGAGCAAATTCCAGACCCAAACGAGACATAACTGACGTTATCCTCTAAAATATTAATCGCAACCAGGTTTAGTTGACTGTTTCGGCGTGGTACCGCATTACTACGTGATCCAAACCAGAAAAAGCCCAGGATCTTGCCAACAGGTATGCGAAAAATGCGAAGGTACGAGCCAGATGAGGGCATATCCCAGACATAACCGAGACATAACCGGCGTTATCCTCTAAAATATTAATCGGAACCAGGTTTAATTGACTGTTTCGGTGTGGTACCGCACTACTATGTGATCCAATCCAGAAAAAGCCCAGGATCTGGCCAACAAGTATGCGAAAAATGCGAAAGAATGCGCCCGATGATTGCACATACCAGAACTAACCCAAACATAACCAGCGTTATCCTCCAAAATATTAATCGGAACCAGGTTTAATTGACTGTTTCGGTGTGGTACCGCACTACTGTGTGATCCAATCCAGAAAAAGCCCAGGATCTGGCCAACAACAATGAGAAAAACGCGAAAGTATGAGCCAGATGATTGCAAATACCAGAACTAACCCAGACAAAACCAGGGTTATCCTCTAAAATACTAATCGGAAAAAGCTTTTATTGACTGTTTCAGTGTGGTACCACATTACTACGTGATCCAAACCAGAAAAAGCCCAGGATCTGGCCAACAAGTATGCGAAAAATGCGAAGTACGAGCCAGATGAGTGGAAATCCCAGACCTGGCCGAGACAAAACCGGCGTTATCCTCTAAAATATTAATCGCAACCAGGTTTAATTGACTGTTTCGGTGTGGTACCGCATTACTACGTGATCCAAACCGGAAAAAGCCCTGGATCTGGCCATCAAGTATGCGAAAAATGCGAAAGTACGAGCCAGATGACGGCAAATCCCAGACCTAACCCAGACATAACCGTCGTTATCCTCTAAAATATTAATCGCAACCGGGTTTAATTGACTATTTCGGTGTGGTACCGCATTACTACGTGATCCAAACCAGAAATAGGCGAGGATCTGGCCAACAATTATGCGAAAAATGCGAAAGTATGAGCCAGATGGTTGCAAATACCAGAACTAACCGAGTCATAACCGGCGTTATACTCCAAAATATTAATCGCAAACAGGTTTAATTGACTGTTTCGGTGTGGAACCACATTACTACTTGGTCCAAGCCTGAAAAAGGCCAGGATCTGGCCAACAAGTATGTGAAAAACGCGAAAGTATGAGCCAGATGATTGCAAATACCAGAACTAACCGAGACATAACCGGCGTTATCCTCAAGAATATTAATCGCAAACAGGTTTAATTGACTGTTTCGGTGTGGTACCACATTACTACGTGGTCCAAACCAGAAATATCCCAGGATCTGGCCAACTAGTATGCGAAAAATGCGGAAGTATGACCTAGGTGATGGCAATGTCCTGGCCAAACCTCGACATAACCGGTGTGATCCTCTAAAATATTGATCGAATCCAGGTTTAATTGACTGTTTCATTCTGGTACCATATTACTACGTGATCCAAACCAGAAAAAGCCCAGGATCTGGCCAAGAAGTATGCGAAAAATGCGAAAGTATGAGCCAGATGGTTGCAAGTACCAGACCTAACACAAACCTAAACGGTGTTATCCTCTAAAATATTAAGGGCAACCAGGTTTAATTGACTGTTTCGGTGTGGTAACACATTACTACGTGATCCAACCCAGAAAAAGCCCTGGATCTGGCCAACAAGTATGTGAAAAACGCGAAAGTATGAGCCAGATGATTGCAAATACCAGAACTAACCCAAACATAACCAGCATTATCCTCTAAAATATTAATCGGAACCAGGTTTAGTTGACTGTTTCGGTGTGGAACCACATTACTACGGGATCCAAAACAGAAAAAACCCAGGATCTTGCCAACAAGTATGCGAAAAATGCGAAGGTACAAGCCAGATGAAGGGCAAATCCCAGACATAACCGAGACATAACCGGCGTTATCCTGAAAAATATTAATCGCAAACAGGTTTAATTGACTGTTTCGGTGTGGTACCACATTACTACGTGGTCCAAACCAGAAATATCCCAGGATCTGGCCAACTAGTATGCGAAAAATGCGAAAGTACGAGCCAGATGAGGGCAAATCCTAGACCTAACCGAAACATAACCGCCGTTATACTCAAAAATATTAATCGCAAACAGGTTTAATTGACTGTTTCGGCGTGGAATCACATTACTGCTTGGTCCAAGCCAGAAAAAGGCCAGGATCTGGCCAACAAGTATGCGAAATATGCGAAAGTACGAGCCAGATGAGGGCAAACACCAGAACTAACCCAAACATAACCAGCGTTATCCACCAAAATATTAATCGCAACCACGTTTAATTGACTGTTTCGGTGTGGAACCACATTACGACGGGATACAACCCACAAAAAACCCAAGATCTAGCCAACAAGTATGCGAAAAACGCGAAAGTATGTGCCAGATGAGGGCAAATAGCAAACCTAACCGGGACATAACCGGCGTTATCCTCTATAATATTAATCGCAACCAGGTTTAATTGACTGCTTCGGTGTGGTACCGCAGTACTACGTGATCCAAACCAGAAAAAACCCAGGATCTGGCCAACAAGTATGCGAAAAATGCGAAAGTACGAGCCAGATGAGGGCAAAGACCAGACCTCGCCGAGACATAACCGGCGTTATCATCTAAAATACTATTCGGAACCAGCTTCTATTGACTGTTTCAGTGCGGTACCACATTACTACGTGATCCAAACCAGAAAAAGGCCAGGATCTGGCCAACAAGTATGCGAAAAATGCGAAAGTACGAGGCAGATGAGGGCAAATCCCAGACCTAACCGAGACATAACCGGCGTTATCCACTAAAATATTAATCGCAACCAGGTTTAATTGACAGTTTCGGTGTGGTACCACATTACTACGTGATCCAAACCAGAAAAAGCCCAGGATCTGGCCAACAAGTATGTGAAAAACGCGAAATTATGAGCCAGATGATTGCAAATACCAGACCTAACACAAACCTAAACGGTGTTATCCTCTAAAATATTAAGGGCAACCAGGTTTAATTGACTGTTTCGGTGTGGTAACACATTACTACGTGATCCAACCCAGAAAAAGCCGTGGATCTGGCCAACAAGTATGCGAAAAATGCGAAAGTACGAGCCGGATGAGGGCAAATACCAGACCCAACCGAGACATAACTGACGTTATCCTCTAAAATAATAATCGCAACCAGGTTTAAATGACTGTTTCGGTGTGGAACCACATTACTACGTGATCCAAACCAGAAATATCCCAGGATCTGGCCAACTAGTATGCGAAAAATGCGGAAGTATGTGCCAGAGGATTGCAAATAGCAGAACTAACCCAAACATAACCAGCGTTGTCCTCTAAAATATTAATCGGAACCAGGTTTAGTTGACTGTTTCGGTGTGGAACCACATTACTACGGGATCCAAACCAGAAGAAACCCAGGATCTGGCCAACAAGTATGCGAAAAATGCGGAAGTATGACCTAGGTGATGGCAATGACCAGGCCAAACCTGGACATAACCGGTGTTATCCTCTAAAATATTGATCGAATCCAGGTTTAATTGACTGTTTCATTCTGGTACCATATTACTACGTGATCCAAACCAGAAAAAGCCCAGGATCTGGCCAACAAGTATGCAAAAAATGCGAAAGTATGAGCCAGATGATTGCAAATACCAGACCTAACACAATCCTAAACGGTGTTATCCTCTAAAATATTAAGGGCAACTAGGATTAATTGACTGTTTCGGTGTGGTAACACATTACTACGTGATCCAACCCAGAAAAAGCCCTAGATCTGGCCAACAAGTATGCGACAAATGCGAATGTACGAGCCAGATGAGGGCAAATACTAAACCTAACCGAGACATAACCGGCGTTAACCTCTAAAATATTAATCGCAACCAGGTTTAGTTGACTGTTTCGGCGTGGTACCGCATTACTACCTGATACAAACCAGAAAAAGGCCAGGATCTGGCCAACAAGTATGCGAAAAATGCGAAAGTACGAGCCAGATGAGTTCAAATCCCAGACCTAACCGAGACATAACCGGCGTTATCCTCTAAAATATTAATCGCAACCAGGTTTAAATGACTGTTTCGGTGTGGAACCACATTACTACGGGATCCAAACCAGAAACAACCCAGGATCTGGCCAACAAGTATGTGAAAAACGCGGAAGTATGAGCCAGATGATTGCAAATACCAGAACTAACCCAAACATAACCAGCGTTATCCTCCAAAATATTAATCGCAACCAGGTTTAATTGACTGTTTCGGTGTGGTACCGCATTACTATGTGATCCAATCCAGAAAAAGCGCAGGATATGGCCAACAAGTATGCGAAAAATGCGAAAGTACGTGCCGGATGAGAGCAAATTCCAGACCCAAACGAGACATAACTGACGTTATCCTCTAAAATATTAATCGCAACCAGGTTTAGTTGACTGTTTCGGCGTGGTACCGCATTACTACGTGATCCAAACCAGAAAAAGCCCAGGATCTTGCCAACAGGTATGCGAAAAATGCGAAGGTACGAGCCAGATGAGGGCAAATCCCAGACATAACCGAGACATAACCGGCGTTATCCTCTAAAATATTAATCGGAACCAGGTTTAGTTGACTGTTTCGGTGTGGAACCACATTACTACGGGATCCAAAACAGAAAAAACCCAGGATCTTGCCAACAAGTATGCGAAAAATGCGAAGGTACAAGCCAGATGAAGGGCAAATCCCAGACATAACCGAGACATAACCGGCGTTATCCTGAAAAATATTAATCGCAAACAGGTTTAATTGACTGTTTCGGTGTGGTACCACATTACTACGTGGTCCAAACCAGAAATATCCCAGGATCTGGCCAACTAGTATGCGAAAAATGCGAAAGTACGAGCCAGATGAGGGCAAATCCTAGACCTAACCGAAACATAACCGCCGTTATACTCAAAAATATTAATCGCAAACAGGTTTAATTGACTGTTTCGGCGTGGAATCACATTACTGCTTTGTCCAAGCCAGAAAAAGGCCAGGATCTGGCCAACAAGTATGCGAAATATGCGAAAGTACGAGCCAGATGAGGGCAAACACCAGAACTAACCCAAACATAACCAGCGTTATCCACCAAAATATTAATCGCAACCACGTTTAATTGACTGTTTCGGTGTGGAACCACATTACGACGGGATACAACCCACAAAAAACCCAAGATCTAGCCAACAAGTATGCGAAAAACGCGAAAGTATGTGCCAGATGAGGGCAAATAGCAAACCTAACCGGGACATAACCGGCGTTATCCTCTATAATATTAATCGCAACCAGGTTTAATTGACTCCTTCGGTGTGGTACCGCAGTACTACGTGATCCAAACCAGAAAAAACCCAGGATCTGGCCAACAAGTATGCGAAAAATGCGAAAGTACGAGCCAGATGAGGGCAAAGACCAGACCTCGCCGAGACATAACCGGCGTTATCATCTAAAATACTATTCGGAACCAGCTTCTATTGACTGTTTCAGTGCGGTACCACATTACTACGTGATCCAAACCAGAAAAAGGCCAGGATCTGGCCAACAAGTATGCGAAAAATGCGAAAGTACGAGGCAGATGAGGGCAAATCCCAGACCTAACCGAGACATAACCGGCGTTATCCACTAAAATATTAATCGCAACCAGGTTTAATTGACAGTTTCGGTGTGGTACCACATTACTACGTGATCCAAACCAGAAAAAGCCCAGGATCTGGCCAACAAGTATGTGAAAAACGCGAAATTATGAGCCAGATGATTGCAAATACCAGACCTAACACAAACCTAAACGGTGTTATCCTCTAAAATATTAAGGGCAACCAGGTTTAAATGACTGTTTCGGTGTGGAACCACATTACTACGTGATCCAAACCAGAAATATCCCAGGATCTGGCCAACTAGTATGCGAAAAATGCGGAAGTATGTGCCAGAGGATTGCAAATAGCAGAACTAACCCAAACATAACCAGCGTTGTCCTCTAAAATATTAATCGGAACCAGGTTTAGTTGACTGTTTCGGTGTGGAACCACATTACTACGGGATCCAAACCAGAAGAAACCCAGGATCTGGCCAACAAGTATGCGAAAAATGCGGAAGTATGACCTAGGTGATGGCAATGACCAGGCCAAACCTGGACATAACCGGTGTTATCCTCTAAAATATTGATCGAATCCAGGTTTAATTGACTGTTTCATTCTGGTACCATATTACTACGTGATCCAAACCAGAAAAAGCCCAGGATCTGGCCAACAAGTATGCAAAAAATGCGAAAGTATGAGCCAGATGATTGCAAATACCAGACCTAACACAATCCTAAACGGTGTTATCCTCTAAAATATTAAGGGCAACTAGGATTAATTGACTGTTTCGGTGTGGTAACACATTACTACGTGATCCAACCCAGAAAAAGCCCTAGATCTGGCCAACAAGTATGCGACAAATGCGAATGTACGAGCCAGATGAGGGCAAATACTAAACCTAACCGAGACATAACCGGCGTTAACCTCTAAAATATTAATCGCAACCAGGTTTAGTTGACTGTTTCGGCGTGGTACCGCATTACTACCTGATACAAACCAGAAAAAGGCCAGGATCTGGCCAACAAGTATGCGAAAAATGCGAAAGTACGAGCCAGATGAGTTCAAATCCCAGACCTAACCGAGACATAACCGGCGTTATCCTCTAAAATATTAATCGCAACCAGGTTTAAATGACTGTTTCGGTGTGGAACCACATTACTACGGGATCCAAACCAGAAACAACCCAGGATCTGGCCAACAAGTATGTGAAAAACGCGGAAGTATGAGCCAGATGATTGCAAATACCAGAACTAACCCAAACATAACCAGCGTTATCCTCCAAAATATTAATCGCAACCAGGTTTAATTGACTGTTTCGGTGTGGTACCGCATTACTATGTGATCCAATCCAGAAAAAGCGCAGGATATGGCCAACAAGTATGCGAAAAATGCGAAAGTACGTGCCGGATGAGAGCAAATTCCAGACCCAAACGAGACATAACTGACGTTATCCTCTAAAATATTAATCGCAACCAGGTTTAGTTGACTGTTTCGGCGTGGTACCGCATTACTACGTGATCCAAACCAGAAAAAGCCCAGGATCTTGCCAACAGGTATGCGAAAAATGCGAAGGTACGAGCCAGATGAGGGCAAATCCCAGACATAACCGAGACATAACCGGCGTTATCCTCTAAAATATTAATCGCAAGCAGGTTTAATTGACTGTTTCAGTGTGGAACCACTTTACTACGGGATCCAAACCAGAAGAAACCCAGGATCTGGCCAACAAGTATGCGAAAAATGCGAAAGTATGAGCCAGATGATTGCAAATACCAGAACTAACCCAAACATAACCAGCGTTATCCTCCAAAATATTAATCGCAACCAGGTTTAATTGACTGTCTCGGTGTGGTACCCCATTACTATGTGATCCAATCCAGAAAAAACCCAGGATCTGGCCAACAAGTATGCGAAAAATGCGAAAGTACGAGCCGGATGAGGGCAAATACCAGACCCAACCGAGACATAACTGACGTTATCCTCTAAAATAATAATCGCAACCAGGTTTAAATGACAGTTTCGGTGTGGAACCACATTACTACGTGATCCAAACCAGAAATATCCCAGGATCTGGCCAACTAGTATGCGAAAAATGCGGAAGTATGTGCCAGAGGATTGCAAATAGCAGAACTAACCCAAACATAACCAGCGTTATCCTCTAAAATATTAATCGGAACCAGGTTTAGTTGACTGTTTCGGTGTGGAACCACATTACTACGGGATCCAAACCAGAAGAAACCCAGGATCTGGCCAACAAGTATGCGAAAAATGCGGAAGTATGACCTAGGTGATGGCAATGACCAGGCCAAACCTCGACATAACCGGTGTTATCCTCTAAAAGATTGATCGAATCCAGGTTTAATTGACTGTTTCATTCTGGTACCATGTTACTACGTGATCCAAACCAGAAAAAGCCCTAGATCTGGCCAACAAGTATGCGACAAATGCGAATGTACGAGCCAGATGAGGGCAAATACTAAACCTAACCGAGACATAACCGGCGTTAACCTCTAAAATATTAATCGCAACCAGGTTTAGTTGACTGTTTCGGCGTGGTACCGCATTACTACCTGATACAAACCAGAAAAAGGCCAGGATCTGGCCAACAAGTATGCGAAAAATGCGAAAGTACGAGCCAGATGAGTTCAAATCCCAGACCTAACCGAGACATAACCGGCGTTATCCTCTAAAATATTAATCGCAACCAGGTTTAAATGACTGTTTCGGTGTGGAACCACATTACTACGGGATCCAAACCAGAAACAACCCAGGATCTGGCCAACAAGTATGTGAAAAACGCGGAAGTATGAGCCAGATGATTGCAAATACCAGAACTAACCCAAACATAACCAGCGTTATCCTCCAAAATATTAATCGCAACCAGGTTTAATTGACTGTTTCGGTGTGGTACCGCATTACTATGTGATCCAATCCAGAAAAAGCGCAGGATATGGCCAACAAGTATGCGAAAAATGCGAAAGTACGTGCCGGATGAGAGCAAATTCCAGACCCAAACGAGACATAACTGACGTTATCCTCTAAAATATTAATCGCAACCAGGTTTAGTTGACTGTTTCGGCGTGGTACCGCATTACTACGTGATCCAAACCAGAAAAAGCCCAGGATCTTGCCAACAGGTATGCGAAAAATGCGAAGGTACGAGCCAGATGAGGGCATATCCCAGACATAACCGAGACATAACCGGCGTTATCCTCTAAAATATTAATCGCAAGCAGGTTTAATTGACTGTTTCAGTGTGGAACCACTTTACTACGGGATCCAAACCAGAAGAAACCCAGGATCTGGCCAACAAGTATGCGAAAAATGCGAAAGTATGAGCCAGATGATTGCAAATACCAGAACTAACCCAAACATAACCAGCGTTATCCTCCAAAATATTAATCGCAACCAGGTTTAATTGACTGTCTCGGTGTGGTACCCCATTACTATGTGATCCAATCCAGAAAAAACCCAGGATCTGGCCAACAAGTATGCGAAAAATGCGAAAGTATGAGCCGGATGAGGGCAAATACCAGACCCAACCGAGACATAACTGACGTTATCTTCACAAATATTAATCGCAACCAGGTTTAAATGACTGTTTCGGTGTGGAACCACATTACTACGGGATCCAAACCAGAAAAAACCCAGGATCTGGCCAACAAGTATGTGAGAAATGCGGAAGTATGTGCCAGATGATTGCAAATAGCAGAACTAACCCAAACATAACCAGCGTTATCCTCTAAAATACTAATCGGATCCAGGTTTAGTTGACTGTTTCGGTGTGGAACCACATTACTACGGGATCCAAACCAGAAAAAACCCAGGATCTGGCCAACAAGTGTGCGAAAATCGCGAAAGTATGAGCCAGATGATTGCAAATAGCAGAACTAACCCAAACATAACCAGCGTTATCCTCTTAAATATTAATCGGAACCAGGTTTAGTTGACTGTTTCGGTGTGGAACCACATTACTACGGGATCCAAACCAGAAAAAACCCAGGGTCTGGCCAACAAGTATGCGAAAAATGCGAAAGTATGACCTAGTTGATGGCAATGACCAGGCCAAACTTCGACATAACCGGTGTGATCCTCTAAAATATTGATCGAATCCAGGTTTAATTGACTGTTTCATTCTGGTACCATATTACCACGTGATCCAAACCAGAAAAAGCCCAGGATCTTGCCAACAAGTATGCGAAAAATGCGAAGGTACGAGGCAGATGAGGGCAAATCCCAGACCTAACCGAGACATAACCGGCGTTATCCACTAAAATCTTAATCGCAACCAGGTTTAATTGACTGTCTCGGTGTGGTACCACATTACTACGTGATCCAAACCAGAAAAATCCCAGGATCTGGCCAACAAGTATGCGAAAAAAGCGAAAGTATGTGCCTGATGAGGGCAAATACCAGACCTAACCGAGACATAACCGGCGTTAACCTCTAAAATATTAATCGCAACCAGGTTTAATTGACTGTTTCGGCGTGGTACCGCATTACTACCTGGTCCAAACCAGAAAAAGACCAGGATCTGGCCAACAAGTATGCGAAAAACGAGAAAGTATGAGCCAGATGATTGCAAATACCAGAACTAAACGAGACATAACCGGCGTTATCCTCAAGAATATTAATCGCAAACAGGTTTAATTGACTGTTTCGGTGTGGTACCACATTACTACGTGATCCAAACCAGAAATATCCCAGGATCTGGCCAACTAGTATGCGAAAAAGCCGGAAGTATGTGCCAGATGATTGCAAATAGCAGAACCAACCCAAACATAACCAGCGTTATCCTCTAAAATACTAATCGGAACCAGGTTTAGTTGACTGTTTCGGTGTGGAACCACATTACTACGGGATCCAAACCAGAAAAAACCCAGGATCTGGCCAAGAAGTATGCGAAAAATGCGGAAGTATGACCTAGGTGATGGCAATGACCAGGCCAAACCTCGACATAACCGGTGTGATCCTCTAAAATATTGATCGAATCCAGGTTTAATTGACTGTTTCATTCTGGTACCATATTACTACGTGATCCAAACCAGATAAAGCCAGGATCTGGCCAAAAAGTATGCGAAAAATGCGAAAGTATGAGCCAGATGATTGCAAGTACCAGACCTAACACAAACCTAAACGGTGTTATCCTCTAAAATATTAAGGGCAACCAGATTTAATTGACTGTTTCGGTGTGGTAACACATTATTACGTGATCCAAACCAGAAAAAACCCAGGATCTGGCCAACAAGTATGTGAAAAACGCGAAAGTATGAGTCAGATGACGGCAAATCCCAGACCAAACCCAGACATAACCAGAGTTTTCCTCTAAAATACTAATCGGAACAAGCTTTTATTGACTGTTTCAGTGTGGTACCACATTACGACGTGATCCAAACCAGAAAAAGGCGAGGATCTGGCCGACAAGTATGCGAAAAATGCGAAAGTACGAGCCAGATGAGGGCAAATCCCAGTGCTAACTAAGCCATAACCGGCGATTTCCACTTAAATATTAATCGCAACCAGGTTTACTTGACTGTTTCGGTGTGGTACCGCATTACTACGTGTTCCAAACCAGAAAAAGGCCGGGATCTGCCCAACAAGTATGCGACAAATGCGAATGTACGAGCCAGATGAGGGCAAATACTAAACCTAACCGAGACATAACCGGCGTTAACCTCTAAAATATTAATCGCAACCAGGTTTAGTTGACTGTTTCGGCGTGGTACCGCATTACTACCTGATACAAACCAGAAAAAGGCCAGGATCTGGCCAACAAGTATGCGAAAAATGCGAAAGTACGAGCCAGATGAGTTCAAATCCCAGACCTAACCGAGACATAACCGGCGTTATCCTCTAAAATATTAATCGCAACCAGGTTTAAATGACTGTTTCGGTGTGGAACCACATTACTACGGGATCCAAACCAGAAACAACCCAGGATCTGGCCAACAAGTATGTGAAAAACGCGGAAGTATGAGCCAGATGATTGCAAATACCAGAACTAACCCAAACATAACCAGCGTTATCCTCCAAAATATTAATCGCAACCAGGTTTGATTGACTGTTTCGGTGTGGTACCGCATTACTATGTGATCCAATCCAGAAAAAGCGCAGGATATGGCCAACAAGTATGCGAAAAATGCGAAAGTACGTGCCGGATGAGAGCAAATTCCAGACCCAAACGAGACATAACTGACGTTATCCTCTAAAATATTAATCGCAACCAGGTTTAGTTGACTGTTTCGGCGTGGTACCGCATTACTACGTGATCCAAACCAGAAAAAGCCCAGGATCTTGCCAACAGGTATGCGAAAAATGCGAAGGTACGAGCCAGATGAGGGCATATCCCAGACATAACCGAGACATAACCGGCGTTATCCTCTAAAATATTAATCGCAAGCAGGTTTAATTGACTGTTTCAGTGTGGAACCACTTTACTACGGGATCCAAACCAGAAGAAACCCAGGATCTGGCCAACAAGTATGCGAAAAATGCGAAAGTATGAGCCAGATGATTGCAAATACCAGAACTAACCCAAACATAACCAGCGTTATCCTCCAAAATATTAATCGCAACCAGCTTTAATTGACTATTTCGGTGTGGTACCCCATTACAGCGTGATCCAAACCAGAAAAAGGCGAGGATCTGGCCAACAAGTATGCGAAATATGCGAAAGTTCAAGCCAGATGCGGGCATATCCCAGACCTAACCGAGACATAACCGGCGTTATCCTCTTGAATATTAATCGCAACCAGGTTGAAGTGACTGTTTCGGTGTGGTACCGCATTACTACGTGTTCCAAACCAGAAAAAGGCCGGGATCTGCCCAACAGGTATGCGAAAAATTCGAAAGCACGAGCCAGATGAGGGCAAATACCAGACCTAACCCGGACATAACCGGCGTTATCCTCGAAAATATTACTCGCAACCAGCTTTAATTGACTATTTCGGTGTGGTACCCCATTACAGCGTGATCCAAACCAGAAAAAGGCGAGGATCTGGCCAACAAGTATGCGAAATATGCGAAAGTTCAAGCCAGATGCGGGCATATCCCAGACCTAACCGAGACATAACCGGCGTTATCCTCTAAAATATTAATCGCAACCTGGTTTAATTGACTGTTTCGGTGTGGTACCGCATTTCTCCGTGATACAAGCCAGAAAAACGCTTGTATCTGGCCAACAAGTATGCGAAAAATGCGAAAGTACGAGCAAGATGAGGGCAAATCCCAGACCTAACCGAGACATAACCGGCGTTATCCTCTTGAATATTAATCGCAACCAGGTTGAAGTGACTGTTTCGGTGTGGTACCACAATACTGCGTGATCCAAACCAGTCAAAGGCGCGGATCTGGCCAACAAGTATGCGAAAAATGCGAAAGTACGAGCCAGATGAGGGCAAATACCAGACCTAACCCAGACATAACCGGCGTTATCCTCTAAAATATTAATCGCAACCAGGTTTACTTGACTGTTTCGGTGTGGTACCGCATTACTACGTGTTCCAAGCCAGAAAGAGGCCAGGATCTGCCCAACAAGTATGCGGAAAATGCGAAAGCACGAGCCAGATGAGGGCAAATACCAGACCTAACCCAGACATAACCGGCGTTATCCTCTAAAATATTACTCGGAACCAGGTTTAATTGACTATTTCGGTGTGGTACCGCACTACAGCGTGATCCAAACCAGAAAAAGGCGAGGATCTGGCCAACAAGTATGCGAAAGATGCGAAAGTACGAGCCAGATGAGGGCAAATACCAGACCTAACCCAGACATAACCGGCGTTATCCTCGGAAACATTAATCGCAACCAGGTTCAATTGACTGCTTCGGTGTGGTACCGCATTACTACGTGATCCAAACCAGAAAAAGCCCAGGATCTTGCCAACAAGTATGCGAAAAATGCGAAAGTCCGAGCCAGATGAGGGCAAACCTCAGACCTAGCCCAGACATAACCGGCGTTATCCTCTAAAATATTAATCGCAACCAGATTTTATTGCCTGTTTCAGTGTGGTACCACATTACTACGTGATCCAAACCAGAAAAAGCCCTGGATCTGGCCACCAAGTATAAGAAAAATGCGAAAGTACAAGCCAGATGAGGGCAAATCCCAGCGCTAACTAAGACAAAACCGGCGTTCTCTTCTTAAATATTAATCGCAACCAGGTTTAATTGAATGTTTCGGTGTGGTACCCCATTACTATGTGATCCAAACCAGAAAAAGGCCAGGATCTGGCCAACAAGTATGCGAAAAATGCGAAAGTACGAGCCAGATAAAGGCAAATACCAGACCTAACCCAGACATAACCGGCGTTATCCTCGAAAATATTAATCGCAACCAGGTTTCATTGACTGCTTCGGTGTGGTACCGCATTACAACGTGATCTAAACCAGAAAAAGCCCAGAATCTTGCCAACAAGTATGCGAAAAATGCGAAAGTCCGAGCCAGATGAGGGCAAATACCAGACCTAACCGAAACATAACCGGCGTTATCCACTGTAATATTAATCCCAAACCAGGTTTAATTGACTGCTTCGGTGTGGTACCGCATTACTACGTGATCCAAACCTGAAATATCCCAGGATCTGGCCAACAAGTATGCGAAAAATGCGGAAGCATGTGCCAGATGATAGCAAATACCAGAACTAACCCAAACATAACCAGCGTTATCCGCTAAAATACTAATCAGAACAAGCTTTTATTGACTGTTTCAGTGTGGTACCACATTACTACGTGGTCCAAGCCAGAAAAAAGTCAGGACCTGGCCAACAAGTATAAGATAAATGCGAAAGTACGAGCCAGATGAGGGCAAATCCCAGACTTAACCGAGACATAACCGGCGTTATCCTCGAAAATATTGATCGGAGCCAGCTTTTATTGTCAGTTTCAGTGTGGTACCTCATTACTACGTGATCCAAACCAGAAAAAGCCCAGGATCTGTACAACAAGTATGCGAAAAATGCGGGAGTATGTGCCAGATGATTGCAAATGCCAGAACCTACCCAGACATAACCAGAGTTTTCCTCTAAAATAATAATCGGAACAAGCTTTTATTGACTGTTGCAGTGTGGTACAACATTACTACGTGATCCAAACCAGAAAAAGCGCTGGATCTGGCCAACAAGTATGCGAATGACGCGAAAGTATGAGCCAGATGAGGGCAAATCCCAGTGCTAACTAAGACATAACCGGCGTTCTCCACTTAAATATTAATCGCAACCATGTTTACATGACTGTTTCGGTGTGGTACCGCATTACTACGTGTTCCAAGCCAGAAAAACGCCAGGATCTGCCCATCAAGTATGCGGAAAATGCGAAGGCACGAGTCAGATGAGGGCAAATACCAGACCTAACCCAGACATAACCGGCGTTATCCTCGGAAATATTAATCGCAACCAGGTTTAATTGCCTGTTTCGGCATGGAATTACATAAGTGCGGGATCCAAACCAGAAGGAGGCCAGGATCTGGCCAACAAGTATGCGAAAAACGCGGAAGTATGAGCCAGATGAGGGCAAATCCCAGACCTAACCAAGACATAACCGGCGTTATCCTCTTAAATATTAATCGCAACCAGGTTTAATTTACTGTTTCGGTGTGGTACCGCATTACTACGTGATACAAGCCAGAAAAAGCCCTGTATCTGGCCAACAAGTAAGTGAAAAATGCGAAAGTACGAGCCAGTTGAGGGCAAATCCCAGACCTAACCGAGACATAACCGGCGTTATTCTCTAAAATATTAATCGCAACCAGGTTTAATTGACAGTTTCGGTGTGGTACCGCATTACTACGTGATACAAGCCAGAAAAAGCCCTGTATCTGGCCAACAAGTAAGTGAAAAATGCGAAAGTACGAGCCAGATGAGGGCAAATCCCAGACCTAACCCAGACGTAACCGGCGTTATCCTCGAAAATATTAATCGCCACCAGGTTTAATTGACAGCTTCGGTGTGGTATCGCATTACTATGTAATCCAAACCAGAAAAAGCCCAGGATCTTGCCAACAAGTATGCGAAAAATGCGAAGGCACGAGCCAGATGAGGGCAAATACCAGACCTAGCCCAGACATAACCGGCGTTATCCTCTAAAATATTAATCGCAACCAGGTTTAATTGACTGTTTCGGTGTGGTACCGCATTACTACGTGATACAAGCCAGAAAAAGCCCTGTATCTGGCCAAGAAGTAAGCGAAAAATGCGAAAGAACGAGCCAGATGAGGGCAAATCCGAGTGCTAACTAAGACGTAACCGGCGTTATCCTCGAAAATATTAATCGCAACCAGGTTCAATTGACTGCTTCGGTGTGGTACCGCATTACTACGTGATCCAAACCAGAAAAAGCCCAGGATCTTGCCAACAAGTATGCGGAAAATGCGAAAGCACGAGCCAGATGAGGGCAAATACCAGACCTAACCCAGACATAACCGGCGTTATCCTCTAAAATATTACTCGCAACCAGGTTTAATTGACTATTTCGGTGTGGTACCGCATTACAGCGTGATCCAAACCAGAAAAAGGCGAGGATCTGGCCAACAAGTATGCGAAAAATGCGAAAGTACGGGCCGGATGAGGGCAAATCCCGGACCTAACCAAGACATAACCGGCGTTATCCTCTTAAATATTAATCGCAACCAGTTTTAAGTGACTGTTTCGGTGTGGTACCACATTACTACGTGAACCAAACCAGAAAAAGCCCAGGATCTGGCCAACATTAAGCTAAAAATGCGAAAGTACGAGCCAGTTGAGGGCAAATCCCAGACCTAACCCAGACATAACCGGCGTTATCCGCTAAAATACTAATCGGAACAAGCTTTTATTGACTGTTTCAGTGTGTTACCACATTACTACGTGGTCCAAGCCAGAAAAAAGTCAGGACCTGGCCAACAGGTATAAGAAAAATGCGAAAGTACGAGCCAGATGAGGGCAAATCCCAGACTTAACCGAGACATAACCGGCGTTATCCTCGAAAATATTAATCGGAACCAGCTTTTATTGACAGTTTCAGTGTGGTACCTCATTACTACGTGATCCAAACCAGAAAATGGCCAGGATCTGGCCAACAAGTATGCGAAAATGCGAAAGTATGAGCCAGATGATTGCAAATACCTGAACTAACCCAGACATAACCCGTGTTATCCCCTAAAATCCTAATCGGAACCACATTTTATTGACTGTTTCACTGTCGTACCACATTACTACGTGATCCAAACCAGAAAAATGCCAGGATCTGGCCAACAAGTATGCGAAAAATGCGAAAGTACGAGCCAGATGAGGGCAAATCCCAGTGTTAACCTAGACATAACTGGCGTTATCCTCCAAAATATTAATCGCAACCAGGTTTAATTGACTGTTTCGGTGTGGTACCGCATTACTACGTGATACAAGCCAGAAAAAGCCCTGTATCTGGCCAACAAGTAAGCGAAAAATGCGAAAGTACGAGCCAGATGAGGGAAAATCCCAGACCTAACCCAGACGTAACCGGCGTTATCCACGAAAATATTAATCGCCACCAGGTTTAATTGACTGCTTCGGTGTGGTCCCGCATTACCACGTGATCCAAACCAGAAAAAGCCCAGGATCTTGCCAACAAGTATGCGAAAACTGCGAAAGTACGGGCCGGATGAGGGCAAATCCCAGACCTAACCAAGACATAACCGGCGTTATCCTCTTGAATATTAATCGCAGCCAGGTTTAAGTGACTGTTTCGGTGTGGTACCACATTACTACGTGAACCAAACCAGAAAAAGCCCAGGATCTGGCCAACAAGTAAGCTAAAAATGCGAAAGTACGAGCCAGTTGAGGGCAAATCCCAGACCTAACCGAGACATAACCGGCGTTATCCTCTAAAATACTAATCGGAACAAGCTTTTATTGACTGTTTCAGTGTGGTACCACATTACTACGTGACACAAACCTGAAAGAGCGCTGGATCTGGCCAACAAGTAAGCGAAAAACGCGAAAGTATGAGCCAGATGATTGCAAATAGCAGAACTAACCCTGACATATCCAGAGTTTTCCTCTAAAATACTATTCGGAACAAGCTTTTATTGACTGTTTCAGTATGGTACCACATTACTACGTGATCCAATCTAGAAAAAGCCCTGGATCTGGCCAACAAGTATAAGAAAAATGCGAAAGTACACGCCAGATAAGGGCAAATCCCAGTGCTAACTAAGACAAAACCGGCGTTTTCCTCTTAAATATTAATCGCAACCAGGTTTAATTGACCGTTTCGGTGTGGTACCGCATTACTACGTGATACAAGCCAGAAAAAGCCCTGTATCTGGCCAACAAGTATGCGGAAAATGCGAAAGTACGAGCCAGATGAGGGCAAATACCAGACCTAACCCAGACATAACCGGCGTTACCCTCTAAAATATTAATCGCAGCCAGGTTTAATTGACTTTTTCGGTATGGTACCGCATTACTACGTGATCCAAACCAGAAAAAGGCCAGTATCTGGCCAACAAGTAAGCGAAAAATGCGAACGTTCGAGCCAGATGAGGGCAAATACCAGACCTAACCCCGACATAACCGACGTTATCCTCTAAAATATTAATCGGAACCAGGTTTAATTGACTGTTTCAGTGTGGTACTACATTACTACGTGGGCCAAGCCAGAAAAAGACCAGGATCTGGCCAACAAGTATGCGAAAAATGCGAAAGTACGAGCCAGATGGGGGCAAATCCCAGACCTAACCGAGACATAACCGGCGTTACCCTCTAAAATATTAATCGCAACCAGGTTTAATTGACTGCTTCGGTGTGGTACCGCATTACTACGTGATACAAGCCAGAAAAACCCCTGCATCTGGCCAAGAAGTAAGCGAAAATTGCAAAAGTACGAGCCAGATCAGGGCAAATCCCAGACCTAACCCAGACGTAACCGGCGTTATCCTCGAAAATATTAATCGCAACCAGGTTCAATTGACTGCTTCAGTGTGGTACCGCATTACTACGCGATCCAAACCAGAAAGAGCCTAGGATCGTGCCAACAAGTATGCGAAAAATGCGAAGGCACGTGCCAGATGAGGGCAAACCTCAGACCTAGCCCAGACATAACCGGTGTTATCCTCTAAAATATTAATCGCAACCAGGTTTAATTGACTGTTTCGGTGTGGAACCACATTAGTGCGGGATCCAAACCAGAAAGAGGCCAGGATCTGGCCAACAAGTATAAGAAAAATGCGAAAGTACAAGCCAGATGAGGGCAAATCCCAGTGCTAACTAAGACATAACCGGCGTTTTCCTCTTAAATAATAATCGCAACCAGGTTTAATTGACAGTTTCGGTGTGGTACCGCATTACTATGTGATCCAAACCAGAAAAACCCCAGGATCTTGCCTACAAGTATGCGAAAAATGCGAAGGTACGAACCTGATGAGGGCAAACCCCAAACCTAACCCAGACATAACCGGCGTTATCCTCTAAATTATTAATCGCAACCTGGTTTAATTGACTGTTACGGTGTGGTACCGCATTACTACGTGATACAAGCCAGAAAAAGCCCTGTATCTGGCCAACAAGTATGCGGAAAATGCGAAAGTACAAGCCAGATGAGGGCAAATCCCAGACCTAACCGAGACATAACCGGCGTTATCCTCGAAAATATTAATCGCAACCAGGATTAATTGACTGCTTCGGCGTGGAACCACATTAGAGCGGGATCCATACCAGAAAGTGGCCAGGATCAGGCCAACAAGTATGCGAAAAACGCGAAAGAATGAGCCAGATAATTGCAAATACCAGAACTATCCCAGACATAACCAATGTCTTCCTCTAAGATACTAATCGGAAAAAGCTTTTATTGACTGTTTCAGTGTGGTACCACATTACTACGTGGTCCAAGTCAGAAAAAAGCCAGGACCTGGCCAACAAGTATAAGAAAAATGCGAAAGTACGAGCCAGATGAGGGCAAATCCCAGACCTAACCGAGACATAACCGGCGTTATCCTCTAAAATATTAATCGCAAGCTGGTTTAATTGACTGATTCTGTGTGGTACCGCATTACTACGTTATACAAGCCAGAAAGAGCCCTGTATCTGGCCAACAAGTATGCGAAAAATGCCAAAGTATGAGACAGATGAGGGCAAATACCTAACCCAGACATAACCGGCGTTATCCTCTAAAATATTAATCGCAACCACTGTTGCTTGACTGTTTCGGTGTGGTACCGCATTACTACGTGTTCTAAACCAGAAAAAGGCCGGGATCTCGCCAACAAGTATGAGAAAAATGCGAAAGTACGAGCCAGATGAGGGCAAATCCCAGTGCTAACCAAGACATAACCGTCGTTATCCTCCAAAATATTAACGCCAACCAGGTTTAATTGACTGTTTCGGTGTGGTACCGCATTACTACGTGATCCAAGCCAGAAGAAGCCCTGGATCTGGCCAACAATTATGCGAAAAATGCGAAAGTACGAGCCAGTTGGGGGCAAATCCCAGACCGAAACCAGACATAACAAGCGTTGTCCTCTAAAATACTAATCGAACCAGCTTTTATTAACTGTTTCAGTGTGGTCCCACATTACTGCGTGATCCAAGCCAGAAAAAGCCCAGAATCCGGCAACAAGTATGCGAAAAATGCGAATGTACGAGCCAGATGAGGGCAAATACCAGACCTAACCCAGACATAACCGGCGTTATCCACTAAAATATTAATTGCAACCAGGTCTAGTTGACTGTTTCGGTGTGGAACCACATTAGTGCGGCATCCAAACCAGAATGAGGCCAGGATCTGGCCAACAAGTATGCGAAACACGCGAAAGTATGAGCCAGATGATTGCAAATACCAGAACCTACCCAGGCATAACCAGAGTTTTCCTCTAAAATATTAATCGCAACCAGGTTTAATTGACTGTTTCGGTGTGGTACCGCATTACTACGTGATCCAAATCAGAAAAAGGCCTGTATCTGGCCAACAAGTATGCGAAAAATGCGAAAGTACGAGCCAGATGAGGGCAAATCCCAGACCGAACCCAGACATAACCGGTGTTATCCTCTTAAATATTAATCGCAACCAGGTTTAATTGACTGTTTCGGTGTGGTACCGCATTACTACGTGTTCCAAACCTGAAAAAGGCCAGGTTCTGGCCAACAAGTATGCGAAAAATGCGAAAGTACGAGCCAGGAGAGGGCAAATACTAGACCTATCCCAAACATAACCGGTGTTATCCTCTAAAATATTAATCGCATCCAGGTTTAATTGACTGTTTCAGTGTGGTACCACATTACTACGTGACCCAAACCAGAAAAAGCGCTGGATATGGCCAACAAGTATGCGAAAAACGCGAAAGTATCAGCCAGATGATTGTAAATTCCAGAACCTACCCAGACATATACAGAGTTTGCCTCTAAAATAACAATCGGAACAAGCTTTTATTGACTGTTTCAGTGTGGTACCACATTACTACGTGATCCAAACCAGAAAAAGCCCAGAATCTGGCCAACGAGTATAAGAAAAATGCGAAAGTACGAGCCAGATGAGTGCAAATCCCAGACCTTACCGAGACATAACCGGCGTTATCCTCTATATTATCAATCGCAACCAGGTTTAATTGACTGTTTCAGTGTGGTACTACATTACTACGTGGGCCAAGCCAGAAAAAGACCAGGATCTGGCCAACAAGTATGCGAAAAATGCGAAAGTACGAGCCAGATGGGGGCAAATCCCAGACCTAACCGAGACATAACCGGCGTTACCCTCTAAAATATTAATCGCAACCAGGTTTAATTGACTGCTTCGGTGTGGTACCGCATTACTACGTGATACAAGCCAGAAAAAGCCCTGTATCTGGCCAAGAAGTAAGCGAAAATTGCAAAAGTACGAGCCAGATCAGGGCAAATCCCAGACCTAACCCAGACGTAACCGGCGTTATCCTCGAAAATATTAATCGCAACCAGGTTCAATTGACTGCTTCAGTGTGGTACCGCATTACTACGTGATCCAAACCAGAAAAAGCCTAGGATCGTGCCAACAAGTATGCGAAAAATGCGAAGGCACGTGCCAGATGAGGGCAAACCTCAGACCTATCCCAGACATAACCGGTGTTATCCTCTAAAATATTAATCGCAACCAGGTTTAATTGACTGTTTCGGTGTGGAACCACATTAGTGCGGGATCCAAACCAGAAAGAGGCCAGGATCTGGCCAACAAGTATGCGAAAAACGCGAAAGTATGAGCCAGATGATTGCAAATACCATGACTAACCCAGTCAAACAAGCGTTATCCTCTAAAATACTAATCGGAACAAGCTTTTATTGACTGTTTCTGTGTGGTACCACATTACTACGTGACACAAACCTGAAAGAGCGCTGGATCTGGCCAACAAGTATGCGAAAAACGCGAAAGTATGAGCCAGATGGTTGCAAATACCAGAACTAACCCTGACATAACCAGAGTTTTCCTCTAGAATACTAATCGGAACAAGCTTTCATTGACTGATTCTGTGTGGTACCGCATTACTACGTGATCCAAACCAGAAAAAGCCCAGGATCTTGCCTACAAGTATGCGAAAAATGCGAAGGTACGAACCTGATGAGGGCAAACCCCAAACCTAACCCAGACATAACCGGCGTTATCCTCTAAATTATTAATCGCAACCTGGTTTAATTGACTGTTACGGTGTGGTACCGCATTACTACGTGATACAAGCCAGAAAAAGCCCTGTATCTGGCCAACAAGTATGGGGAAAATGCGAAAGTACAAGCCAGATGAGGGCAAATCCCAGACCTAACCGAGACATAACCGGCGTTATCCTCGAAAATATTAATCGCAACCAGGATTAATTGACTGCTTCGGCGTGGAACCACATTAGAGCGGGATCCATACCAGAAAGTGGCCAGGATCAGGCCAACAAGTATGCGAAAAACGCGAAAGAATGAGCCAGATAATTGCAAATACCAGAACTATCCCAGACATAACCAATGTCTTCCTCTAAGATGCTAATCGGAAAAAGCTTTTATTGACTGTTTCAGTGTGGTACCACATTACTACGTGGTCCAAGTCAGAAAAAAGCCAGGACCTGGCCAACAAGTATAAGAAAAATGCGAAAGTACGAGCCAGATGAGGGCAAATCCCAGACCTAACCGAGACATAACCGGCGTTATCCACGAAAATATTAATCGCAACCAGGCTTAATTGTCTGTTTCGGTGTGGTACCGCATTACTATGTGATCCAAACCAGAAAAAGCCCAGGATCTTGCCAACAAGTATGCGAAAACTGGGAAGGTACGAGCCAGATAAGGGCAAACCCCAGACCTAACCCAGACATAACCGGCGTTATCCTCTAAAATATTAATCGCAACCTGGTTTAATTGACCGTTTCGGTGTGGTACCGCATTACTACGTGGTACAAGCCAGAAAAAGCCCTGTATCTGGCCAACAAGTATGCGGAAAATGCGACGGCACGAGCCAGATGCGGGCGTATCCCAGACCTAACCGAGACATAACCGGCGTTATCCTCTAAAATATTAATCGCAAGCTGGTTTAATTGACTGTTTCTGTGTGGTACCGCATTACTACGTTATACAAGCCAGAAAGAGCCCCGTATCTGGCCAACAAGTATGCGAAAAATGCGAAAGTACGAGCCAGATGGGGGCAAATCCCAGACATAACCGAGACATAACTGGCGTTATCCTCTTAAATATTAATCGCAACCAGGTTTAATTGACTGTTTCGGTGTGGTACCGCATTACTACGTGTTCTAAACCAGAAAAAGGCCGGGATCTGGCCAACAAGTATGAGAAAAATGCGAAAGTACGAGCCAGATGAGGGCAAATCCCAGTGCTAACCAAGACATAACCGTCGTTATCCTCCAAAATATTAACGCCAACCAGGTTTAATTGACTGTTTCGGCTGTGGTACCGCATTACTACGTGATCCAAGCCAGAAGAAGCCCTGGATCTGGCCAACAATTATGCGAAAAATGCGAAAGTACGAGCCAGTTGGGGGCAAATCCCAGACCTAACCAAGCCATAACCGGCGTTATCCTCTAAAATATTAATCGCAACCAGGTTTAATTGACTGTTTCGGTGTGGTACCGCGTTACTACGTGATCCAAATCAGAAAAAGGCCTGTATCTGGCCAACAAGTATGCGAAAAATGCGAAAGTACGAGCCAGATGGGGGCATATCCCAGTGCTAACCATGACATAACCGGCGTTATCCACATAAATATTAACGCCAACCAGGTTTAATTGACTGTTTCGGCTGTGGTACCGCATTACTACGTGATACAAGCCAGAAAAAGCCCTGTATCTTGCCAACAAGTATGCGAAAAATGCGAAGGCACGAGCCAGATGCGGGCGTATCCCAGACCTAACCGAGACATAACAAGCGTTGTCCTCTAAAATACTAATCGAACCAGCTTTTATTAACTGTTTCAGTGTGGTCCCACATTACTGCGTGATCCAAGCCAGAAAAAGCCCAGGATCCGGGAACATGTATGCGAAAAATGCGAATGTACGAGCCAGATGAGGGCAAATACCAGACCTAACCCAGACATAACCGGCGTTATCCACTAAAATATTAATTGCAACCAGGTTTAGTTGACTGTTTCGGTGTGGAACCACATTAGTGCGGCATCCAAACCAGAATGAGGCCAGGATCTGGCCAACAAGTATGCGAAACACGCGAAAGTATGAGCCAGATGATTGCAAATACCAGAACCTACCCAGGCATAACCAGAGTTTTCCTCTAAAATATTAATCGCAACCAGGTTTAATTGACTGTTTCGGTGTGGTACCGCATTACTACGTGATACAAGCCAGAAAAAGCCCTGTATCTTGCCAACAAGTATGCGAAAAATGCGACGGCACGAGCCAGATGCGGGCGTATCCCAGACCTAACCGAGACATAACCGGCGTTATCCTCTAAAATATTAATCGCAAGCTGGTTTAATTGACTGTTTCTGTGTGGTACCGCATTACTACGTTATACAAGCCAGAAAGAGCCCCGTATCTGGCCAACAAGTATGCGAAAAATGCGAAAGTACGAGCCAGATGGGGGCAAATCCCAGACATAACCGAGACATAACTGGCGTTATCCTCTTAAATATTAATCGCAACCAGGTTTAATTGACTGTTTCGGTGTGGTACCGCATTACTACGTGTTCTAAACCAGAAAAAGGCCGGGATCTGGCCAACAAGTATGAGAAAAATGCGAAAGTACGAGCCAGATGAGGGCAAATCCCAGTGCTAACCAAGACATAACCGTCGTTATCCTCCAAAATATTAACGCCAACCAGGTTTAATTGACTGTTTCGGCTGTGGTACCGCATTACTACGTGATCCAAGCCAGAAGAAGCCCTGGATCTGGCCAACAATTATGCGAAAAATGCGAAAGTACGAGCCAGTTGGGGGCAAATCCCAGACCTAACCAAGCCATAACCGGCGTTATCCTCTAAAATATTAATCGCAACCAGGTTTAATTGACTGTTTCGGTGTGGTACCGCGTTACTACGTGATCCAAATCAGAAAAAGGCCTGTATCTGGCCAACAAGTATGCGAAAAATGCGAAAGTACGAGCCAGATGGGGGCATATCCCAGTGCTAACCATGACATAACCGGCGTTATCCACATAAATATTAACGCCAACCAGGTTTAATTGACTGTTTCGGCTGTGGTACCGCATTACTACGTGATACAAGCCAGAAAAAGCCCTGTATCTTGCCAACAAGTATGCGAAAAATGCGAAGGCACGAGCCAGATGCGGGCGTATCCCAGACCTAACCGAGACATAACAAGCGTTGTCCTCTAAAATACTAATCGAACCAGCTTTTATTAACTGTTTCAGTGTGGTCCCACATTACTGCGTGATCCAAGCCAGAAAAAGCCCAGGATCCGGGAACATGTATGCGAAAAATGCGAATGTACGAGCCAGATGAGGGCAAATACCAGACCTAACCCAGACATAACCGGCGTTATCCACTAAAATATTAATTGCAACCAGGTTTAGTTGACTGTTTCGGTGTGGAACCACATTAGTGCGGCATCCAAACCAGAATGAGGCCAGGATCTGGCCAACAAGTATGCGAAACACGCGAAAGTATGAGCCAGATGATTGCAAATACCAGAACCTACCCAGGCATAACCAGAGTTTTCCTCTAAAATATTAATCGCAACCAGGTTTAATTGACTGTTTCGGTGTGGTACCGCATTACTACGTGATGCGAGCCAGAAAAAGCCCTGGATCTGGCCAACAATTATGCGAAAAATGCGAATGTACGAGCCAGGTGAGGGCAAATCCCAGACCTAACCAAGCCATAACCGGCGTTATCCTCTAAAATATTAATCGCAACCAGGTTTAATTGACTGTTTCGGTGTGGTACCGCGTTACTACGTGATCCAAATCAGAAAAAGGCCTGTATCTGGCCAACAAGTATGCGAAAAATGCGAAAGTACGAGCCAGATGGGGGCATATCCCAGTGCTAACCATGACATAACCGGCGTTATCCACATAAATATTAATCGCAACCAGGTTTAATTGACTGTTTCGGTGTGGTACCGCATTGCTACGTGACGCAAGCGAGAAAAAGCCCCGGATCTGGCCAACAATTATACGAAAATGCGAAAGTACGAGCCAGATGAGGGCAAATCCCAGACCGAACCCAGACATAACCGGTGTTATCCTCTTAAATATTAATCGCAACCAGGTTTAATTGACTGTTTCGGTGTGGTACCGCATTACTACGTGTTCCAAACCTGAAAAAGGCCAGGATCTGGCCAGCAAGTATGCGAAAAATGCGAAAGTACGAGCCAGGTGAGGGCAAATACTAGACCTATCCCAAACATAACCGGTGTTATCCTCTAAAATATTAATCGCAACCAGGTTTAATTGACTGTTTCAGTGTGGTACCACATTACTACGTGACCCAAACCAGAAAAAGCGCTGGATATGGCCAACAAGTATGCGAAAAACGCGAAAGTATCAGCCAGATGATTGTAAATTCCAGAACCTACCCAGACATATACAGAGTTTTCCTCTAAAATAACAATCGGAACAAGCTTTTATTGACTGTTTCAGTGTCGTACCACATTACTACGTGATCCAAACCAGAAAAAGCCCAGAATCTGGCCAACGAGTATAAGAAAAATGCGAAAGTACGAGCCAGATGAGTGCAAATCCCAGACCTTACCGAGACATAACCGGCGTTATCCTCTATATTATCAATCGCAACCAGGTTTAATTGACTGTTTCGGTGTGGTACCGCATTACTACGTGATCCAAACCAGAGAAAGGCCAGGATCTGGCCAACAAATATGCGAAAAACGCGAAAGTACGAGCCAGATGAGAGCAAATCCCAGACCTAACCGAGACATAACCGGCGTTATCCTCTAAAATATTAATCGCAACCTGGTTTAATTGACTGATTCGGCGTGGTACCGCATTACTACGTGATACAAGCCAGAAAAAGCCCTGGAGCTGGCCAACAAGTATGCGGAAAATGCGAAAGTACGAGCCAGATGAGTGTAAATCCCAGACCTAACCGAGACATAACCGGCGTTATCCTCTAAATTATTAATCGCAACCAGGTTTAATTGACTGTTTCGGTGTGGTACCGCATTACTACGTGATCCAAACCAGAGAAAGCCCAGGATCTGGCCAACAACTATACGAAAAACGCGAAAGTATGAGCCAGACGATTGCAAATACCATGACTATCCCTGTCATAACCAGCGTTATCCTCTAAAATACTAATCGGAACAAGCTTTTATTGACTGCTTCAGTGTGGTACCACATTACTACGTGGTCCAAATCAGAAAATAGCCAGGACCTGGCCAACAAGTATAAGAAAAATGCGAAGGTACGACCCAGATGAAGGCAAACCCCAGACCTAACCCAGACATAACCGGCGTTATCCTCTAAAGTTTAAATCGCAACCTGGTTTAATTGACTGTGTCGGTGTGGTACCACATTACTACGTGATCCAAACCAGAAAAAGCCCAGGATCTGGCCAACAAGTATGCGAAAAACGCGAAAGTATGAGCCAGACGATTGCAAATAGCATGACTATCCCTGTCATAACCAGCGTTATCCTCTAAAATACTAATCGGAACAAGATTTATTGACTGTTTCGGTGTGGTACTACATTACTACGTGATCCAAACCAGAAAAAGGGCCGGATCTGGCCTACAAGTATGCGAAAAATGCGTAGGTACGAACCTGATGAGGGCAAACCCCAAACCTAACCCAGACATAACCGGCGTTATCCTCTAAATTATTAATCGCAACCTGGTTTAATTGACTGTTTCGGTGCGGTACCGCATTACTACGTGATACAAGCCAGAAAAAGCCCTGTATCTGGCCAACAAGTATGCGGAAAATGCGAAAGTACAAGCCAGATGAGGGCAAATCCTAGACCTAACCGATACATAACTGGCGTTATCCTCGAAAATATTAATCGCAACCAGGTTTAATTGACTGCTTCGGTGTGGAACCACATTAGTGCGGGATCCATACCAGAAAGAGGCCAGGATCTGGCCAACAAGTATGCGAAAAACGCGAAAGTATGAGCCAGATGATTGCAAATACCAGAACTATCCCAGACATAACCAATCTCTTCCTCTAAGATACTAATCGGAAAGGCTTTTATTGACTGTTTCAGTGTGGTACCACATTACTACGTGGTCCAAATCAGAAAAAAGCCAGGACCTGGCCAACAAGTATAAGAAAAATGCGAAAGTACGAGTCAGATGAGGGCAAATCCCAGACCTAACCGAGACATAACCGGCGTTATCCACGAAAATATTAATCGGAACCAGGTTTAATTAACTGTTTCGATGCGGTACCGCATTACTACGTGATGCAAGCCAGAAAATGCCCAGGATCTGGCGAACAAGTATGCGGAAAATGCGAAAGTACGAGCCAGATGAGTGCAAATCCCAGACCTAACCGAGACATAACCGGCGTTATCCTGTTAAATATTAATCGCAACCAGGTTTAATTGACTGCTTCGGTGTGGTACCGCATTACTACGTGATCCAAACCAGAAAAAGGCCAGGATCTGGCCTACAACTATGCGAAAAATGCGAAAGTACGAGCCAGATGGGGGCAAATCCCAGACCTAACCGAGACATAGCCGGCGTGATCCACCAAAATATTAATCGCAACCAGGTTTAATTGACTGCTTCGGTGTGGTACCGCATTACTACGTGATCCAAACCAGAAAAAGGCCAGGATCTGGCCAACAAGTATGCGAAAAATGCGAAAGTATGAGCCAGATGATTGCAAATACCAGAACTAACCCAGACATAACCAGAGTCTTCCTCTAAAATACTAATCGGAACAAGCTTTTATTGACTGTTTCAGTATGGTACCACATTACTACGTGGTCCAAATCAGAAAAAAACCAGGACCTGGCCAACAAGTATAAGAAAAATGCGAAGGTACGACCCAGATGAGGGCAAATCCCAGACCTAACCGAGACATAACCGGCGTTATCCTCGAAAATATTAATCGCAACCAGGTTTAATTGACTGTTTCGGTGTGGAACCACATTAGTGCGGGATCCATACCAGACAGAGGCCATGATCTGGCCTACAAGTATGCGGAAAATGCGAAAGTACGAGCCAGATGAGGGCAAATCCCAGACCTAACCGAGACATAACCGGCGTTATCCTCTTAAATATTAATCGCAACCAGGTTTAATTGACTGTTTCGGTGTGGAACCACATTACTACGTGATCCAAACCAGAAAAAGCCCAGGACCTGGCCAACAAGTATAAGAAAAATGCGAAAGTACAAGCCAGATGAGGGCAAATCCCAGTGCTAACTAAGACATAACCGGCGTTTTCCTCTTAAATATTAATCGCAACCAGGTTTAATTGACTGTTTCGGTGTGGAACCACATTACTACGTGATCCAAACCAGAAAAAGCCCTGTATCTGGCCAACAAGTATGCGAAAAACGCGAAAGTAAGAGCCAGATGATTGCATATACCAGAACTAACCCAGACATAACCAGAGTTTTCCTCTAAAATACTAATCGGAACAAGCTTTTATTGACTGTTTCAGTGTGGTACCACATTACTACGTGATCCAAACCAGAAAAAGCCCAGGACCTGGCCAACAAGTATAAGAAAATTGCGAAAGTACGAGCCAGATGAGGGCAAATCCCTGTGCTAACTAAGACATAACCGGCGTTTTCCTCTTAAATATTAATCGCAACCAGGCTTAATTGTCTGTTTCGGTGTGGTACCGCATTACTATGTGATCCAAACCAGAAAAAGCCCAGGATATTGCCAACAAGTATGCGAAAACTGCGAAGGTACGAACCAGATAAGGGCAAACCCCAGACCTAACCCAGACATAACCGGCGTTATCCTCTAAAGTATTAATCGCAACCAGGTTTAATTGACTGTTTCAGTGTGGTACCGCATTACTACGTGATACAAGCCAGAAAAAGCCCTGTATCTGGCCAACAAGTATGCGGAAAATGCGAAAGTACGAGCCAGATGAGGGCATATACCAGGCCTAACCCAGACATAACCGGCGTTATCCTCTTAAATATTAATCACAACCAGGTTTAATTGACTCTTTCAGTGTGGTACCGCATTACTACGTGTTCCAAACCAGAAAAAGGCCACGATCTGGCCAACAAGTATGCGAAAATTGCGAAAGTACGAGCCAGATGAGGGCAAATCTCAGACCTAACCCAGACATAACCGGCGTTATCCTCTAAAATATTAATCGCAACCAGGTTTAATTGACTGTTTCGGTATGGTACCGCATTACTACGTGATCCAAACCAGAAAAAGGCGAGTATCTGGCCAACAAGTATGCGAAAAACGCGAAAGTATGAGCCAGATGATTGCAAATAGCTGAACTAACCCTGACATAACCGACGTTATCCTCTAAAATATTAATCGGAACCAGGTATAATTGTCTGTTTCAGTGTGGCACTACATTACTACGTGGGCCAAGCCAAAAAAAGGGCTGGATCTGGCCAACAAGTATGCGAAAAATGCGAAAGTACGAGCCAGATGAGGGCAAATCCCAGACCTAACCGAGACATAACCGTCGTTATCCACGAAAATATTAATCGCAACCAGGTTTAATTGACTGTTTCGATGTGGTACCGCATTACTACGTGATGCAAGCCAGAAAATGCCCAGGATCTGGCGAACAAGTATGCGAAAAATGCGAAAGTACGAGCCAGATGAGGGCAAATCCCAGACCTAACCGAGACATTACCGGCGTTATCCTCTTAAATATTAATCGCAACCAGGTTTAATTGACTGTTTCGGTGTGGTACCGCATTACTACGTGATCCAAACCAGAGAAAGCCCAGGATCTGGCCAACAAGTATGCGAAAAATGCGAAAGTATGAGCCAGATGATTGCAAATACCAGAACTAACCCAGACATAACCAGAGTCTTCCTCTAAAATACTAATCGGAACAAGCTTTTATTGACTGTTTCAGTATGGTACCACATTACTACGTGGTCCAAATCAGAAAAAAGCCAGGACCTGGCCAACAAGTATAAGAAAAATGCGAAGGTACGACCCAGATGAGGGCAAATCCCAGACCTAACCGAGACATAACCGGCGTTATCCTCTTAAATATTAATCGCAACCAGGTTTAATTGACTGTTTCGATGTGGTACCGCATTACTACGTGATGCAAGCCAGAAAATGCCCAGGATCTGGCGAACAAGTATGCGAAAATTGCGAAAGTACGAGCCAGATGAGGGCAAATCCCAGACCTAACCGAGACATAACCGGCGTTATCCTCTTAAATATTAATCGCAACCAGGTTTAATTGACTGTTTCGGTGTGGAACCACATTACTACGTGATCCAAACCAGAAAAAGCCCAGGACCTGGCCAACAAGTATAAGAAAAATCCGAAAGTACAAGCCAGATGAGGGCAAATCCCAGTGCTAACTAAGACATAACCGGCGTTTTCCTCTTAAATATTAATCGCAACCAGGTTTAATTGACTGTTTCGGTGTGGAACCACATTACTACGTGATCCAAACCAGAAAAAGCCCAGGATCTTGCCAACAAGTATGCGAAAAATGCGAAGGCACGAGCCAGATGAGGGCAAACCTCAGACCTAGCCCAGACATAACCGGCGTTATCCTCTAAAGTATTAATCGCAACCTGGTTTAATTGACTGTTTCGGTGTGGTACCGCATTACTACGTGATACAAGCCAGAAAAAGCCCCGTATCTGGCCAACAAGTATGCGGAAAATGCGAAAGTACGAGCCAGATGAGGGCATATACCAGGCCTAACCCTGACATAACCGGCGTTATCCTCTTAAATATTAATCACAACCAGGTTTAATTGACTGTTTCTGTGTGGTACCGCATTACTACGTGTTCCAAACCAGAAAAAGGCCACGATCTGGCCAACAAGTATGCGAAAAATGCGAAAGTACGAGCCAGATGAGGGCAAATACCATGACTAACCCAGTCATAACCAGCGTTATCCTCTAAAATACTGATCGGAACACGCTTTTATTGACTGTTTCAGTGTGGTACCACATTACTACGTGACACAAACCTGAAAGAGCGCTGGATCTGGCCAACAAGTATGCGAAAAACGCGAAAGTATGAGCCAGATGATTGCAAATAGCTGAACTAACCCTGACATAACCGACGTTATCCTCTAAAATATTAATCGGAACCAGGTTTAATTGTCTGTTTCAGTGTGGCACTACATTACTACGTGGGCCAAGCCAAAAAAAGGCCAGGATCTGGCCAACAAGTATGCGAAAAATGCGAAAATACGAGCCAGATGGGGGCAAATCCCAGACCTAACCGAGACATAACCGGCGTTACCCTCTAAAATACTAATCGGGACAAGCTTTTATTGACTGTTTCAGTGTGGTACCGCATTACTATGTGATCCCAACCAGAAAAAGCCCTGTATCTGGCCAACAAGTATGCGAAAAACGCGAAAGTAAGAGCCAGATGATTGCATATACCAGAACTAACCCAGACATAACCAGAGTTTTCCTCTAAAATACTAATCGGAACAAGCTTTTATTGACTGTTTCAGTGTGGTACCACATTACTACGTGATCCAAACCAGAAAAAGCCCAGGACCTGGCCAACAAGTATAAGAAAATTGCGAAAGTACGAGCCAGATGAGGGCAAATCCCAGTGCTAACTAAGACATAACCGGCGTTTTCCTCTTAAATATTAATCGCAACCAGGCTTAATTGTCTGTTTCGGTGTGGTACCGCATTACTATGTGATCCAAACCAGAAAAAGCCCAGGATATTGCCAACAAGTATGCGAAAACTGCGAAGGTACGAACCAGATAAGGGCAAACCCCAGACCTAACCCAGACATAACCGGCGTTATCCTCTAAAGTATTAATCGCAACCAGGTTTAATTGACTGTTTCAGTGTGGTACCGCATTACTACGTGATACAAGCCAGAAAAAGCCCTGTATCTGGCCAACAAGTATGCGGAAAATGCGAAAGTACGAGCCAGATGAGGGCATATACCAGGCCTAACCCAGACATAACCGGCGTTATCCTCTTAAATATTAATCACAACCAGGTTTAATTGACTCTTTCAGTGTGGTACCGCATTACTACGTGTTCCAAACCAGAAAAAGGCCACGATCTGGCCAACAAGTATGCGAAAATTGCGAAAGTACGAGCCAGATGAGGGCAAATCTCAGACCTAACCCAGACATAACCGGCGTTATCCTCTAAAATATTAATCGCAACCAGGTTTAATTGACTGTTTCGGTATGGTACCGCATTACTACGTGATCCAAACCAGAAAAAGGCGAGCGTCTGGCCAACAAGTATGCGAAAAACGCGAAAGTATGAGCCAGATGATTGCAAATAGCTGAACTAACCCTGACATAACCGACGTTATCCTCTAAAATATTAATCGGAACCAGGTATAATTGTCTGTTTCAGTGTGGCACTACATTACTACGTGGGTCAAGCCAAAAAAAGGGCTGGATCTGGCCAACAAGTATGCGAAAAATGCGAAAGTACGAGCCAGATGAGGGCAAATCCCAGACCTAACCGAGACATAACCGTCGTTATCCACGAAAATATTAATCGCAACCAGGTTTAATTGACTGTTTCGATGTGGTACCGCATTACTACGTGATGCAAGCCAGAAAATGCCCAGGATCTGGCGAACAAGTATGCGAAAAATGCGAAAGTACGAGCCAGATACGTACAGGCGACGGCGTGGCGCGAGCGAGGGCAGCTGATGACCTGTATGGAGCATACCGCGTGGCGCGGGTTGCTCTGCAGGTCGCCATCAAACGGGCCAAGACCCAGGCATGGAAGGAGCTCCTCCAGACTCTTGATGACGATCCATGGGGGCGCCCATATAAGGTGGTGCTGAATAAGCTCCGCCCGTGGGCGCCCCCAGTCACCGAGGGTCTTGACCCCCGGCTGCTGGAGGACGTGGTCAATACACTCTTCCCAATTGGGGAGAGGGGACCGCGTCCTCCGGCGGCGGCGGCTGTCCCAGTGGAGTGGACGGCCGAGCTGGGGGTCACGCAGGAGGAGCTGGCAGCGGCCATCAGACGGCTCGGGGTTCGTAACACGGCCCCGGGTCCGGATGGTGTGCCCGGCCGGGTTTGGGTCTTGACCCAGGGCGTCCTTGGGGCCGACCTCAGGCGGTTGTTCGACCGCTGCCTGAGGGACGGGCGATTCCCCCCCAGTTGGAAGGTGGCGAGGATGGTCCTCCTCCGGAAGGAGGGTCGGCCCGCGGAGTCTCCCTCCGCATACCGGCCCATTTGTCTCCTCGACGAGGTGGGCAAGCTCTTCGAGCGTGTGATTGCTGCCCGCCTCGTCGAGCACCTGTCGCGGGGTGATCCCGGTCTGGCCGACTGCCAGTTCGGTTTCCGGGGGGGCCGATCGACTATCGACGCGATAGGTCGTGTGAGGGCCCTCTCGGAGGCTGCCGTCTCCCGGGGAGGGGTGGCATTGGCAGTATCCTTGGATATTGCCAATGCCTTTAACACCCTCCCCTGGGAAGAGATAAGGAGGGGACTCGAATATCATCGAGTCCCCCCTTGTCTCAGGGCGGTCGTCGGGGATTATCTCCGCGGCAGGTGGATCGAGTATCCGGGCCGGGATGGTGATATGCGGAGGGAGGTGTACTGCGGTGTTCCGCAGGGGTCGGTCCTCGGTCCACTCCTGTGGAACATCGCGTACGACTCGGTGTTGCGGGCCGGCCTCCCCGACGGCGTCAGCACGGTGTGTTATGCGGATGACACACTGGTGCTGGCCGTCGGGGCGCACTGGGGGAGGGCCATGCGTCGCGCGGAGGAGGGGTCGCAACGCGTCGTCGACCAGATCAGGGGGATGGGGTTGACGGTGGCGGTCCATAAGACCGAGGTGATTGCGTTTCATTCACCTCGGCAGGATCCGCCACCCCCTCTGATTCGGGTGGGTGGGGCTGACATCGAGGTGAAGCCCCAGATCAGGTATCTGGGGCTGATCCTCGATAGCCACTGGCGTTTCGAGAAGCATTTCCGCTGCCTGGTCCCCCGGTTGGAAAGGATGGTTGCGGCTCTGGGCCGGATCCTGCCCAACTTGGGGGGCCCGGCGGGCCGAGTTCGTCGCCTCTATGTGGCAATGGTCCAGTCGGTGGCCCTATACGGGGCCCCCGTCTGGGCGGACGACCTGGCTGCCTCCCGGCGCAGCATGACTATGCTGCGTCGGGTGCAGAGGCGCATGGCGCTCAGGGTCGTCCGCGGGTATCGGACCATGTCACATGAGGCGGCGACGGTTCTAGCGGGGATGCCGCCCATGGACCTGCTCGCGCGGTCGCACGCGGTGATGTACCGGCACCGCGTCGACCGTCGCGCGGGGGTGGGGGCGGTCCCGGGCGGGCAGGAACCTGCTTGGGGCGATTTGAAGCGCCAGGCCCGGCAGTCCGTGTTGCTCGCGTGGCAGGAGCGGCTGGCTCTGCCAACCGCGGGGCACCGGACTGTCGGGGCTGTTCGGCCACTCCTGAAGGAGTGGCTGGACAGAGGCCATGGCAGCCTCACCTACCGGCTGGCACAGGTATTTTCCGGGCATGGCAGCTTCGGAAGGTACCTGTGCCGGATAGGGAAGGAGCCGACGGCGCGTTGCTGCCACTGCGACGCTGAGCAGGACACGGCGGATCATACCCTGGAGGTATGCCCCGCGTGGGAGGGGGAGCGCCATGTCCTGGTCGGCGTCGTCGGGCGGGATGTCTCGCTGCCGGGCGTGGTGCGCGCCATGCTCGGCAGCGAGGAGAAGTGGAGGGCCGTGGCCTCCTTCTGCGAGAACGTAATGTTGCAGAAGGAGGCCGCGGGGAGGGAGCGCGAGCTTCAGCGGCGTGCTGAAGCTCGCGCTCGTGCGGTGGCCCGAGGTCGTCGCCCGGTCGCGAGGCGTCACGGGCGGCCGCCTCGGCGTGGCGGATGACCTAGGCTGGGAGGGGGGTCCTGAGGGGACCCTCCTCCCGCCAGGCGGCGCCGGGTCGGACCGGTTGGGGGTAGGAGTGCCTCCCCCTACCGGTCCGACGCAAGGGGAGGCACCCTCGGCGGTCTGGTGCGGCCATGAACGCCCGGCCGCCGAGGGGTGGAAACGGGGTCGCGGGCGGTTGCGAGTTGGGGCTCGCAGCCGCCACTAAACGCGGCCCCGGGACGGATAGCGGCGGGATGGAGTGGCCCCGTCCCGCCGCTATGAGGCAGTGTGTCTACTGGGGGGACCGATTGTCCCCCCGGGGGATGGGCGCGAAAGCGCGGGCACGGGGAGGATACCGGAAGAATGCTTCGAGCGATTCCCGGTATCCTCCCAAAGCGTGCCGAAGGGTCACCGTGGGGTTTTTAGTGGGTAGGTCCCGCGCCTGTCGTTGTACGGGCGCGGGGAATCCCACACACCCCTCCCACCTCTCCCCAAGGAGGTGGGAGGGAGTCTTTCGAAGATTTTCCCCACGACAAAAAAAAAAAAAAAAAAAAAAAAAAAAGTACGAGCCAGATGAGGGCAAATCCCAGACCTAACCGAGACATTACCGGCGTTATCCTCTTAAATATTAATCGCAACCAGGTTTAATTGACTGTTTCGGTGTGGTACCGCATTACTACGTGATCCAAACCAGAGAAAGCCCAGGATCTGGCCAACAAGTATGCGAAAAATGCGAAAGTATGAGCCAGATGATTGCAAATACCAGAACTAACCCAGACATAACCAGAGTCTTCATCTAAAATACTAATCGGAACAAGCTTTTATTGACTGTTTCAGTATGGTACCACATTACTACGTGGTCCAAATCAGAAAAAAGCCAGGACCTGGCCAACAAGAATAAGAAAAATGCGAAGGTACGACCCAGATGAGGGCAAATCCCAGACCTAACCGAGACATAACCGGCGTTATCCTCTTAAATATTAATCGCAACCAGGTTTAATTGACTGTTTCGATGTGGTACCGCATTACTACGTGATACAAGCCAGAAAATGCCCAGGATCTGGCGAACAAGTATGCGAAAATTGCGAAAGTACGAGCCAGATGAGGCCAAATCCCAGACCTAACCGAGACATAACCGGCGTTATCCTCTTAAATATTAATCGCAACCAGGTTTAATTGACTGTTTCGGTGTGGAACCACATTACTACGTGATCCAAACCAGAAAAAGCCCAGGACCTGACCAACAAGTATAAGAAAAATGCGAAAGTACAAGCCAGATGAGGGCAAATCCCAGTGCTAACTAAGACATAACCGGCGTTATCCTCTTAAATATTAATCGCAACCAGGTTTAATTGACTGTTTCGATGTGGTACCGCATTACTACGTGATACAAGCCAGAAAATGCCCAGGATCTGGCGAACAAGTATGCGAAAATTGCGAAAGTACGAGCCAGATGAGGCCAAATCCCAGACCTAACCGAGACATAACCGGCGTTATCCTCTTAAATATTAATCGCAACCAGGTTTAATTGACTGTTTCGGTGTGGAACCACATTACTACGTGATCCAAACCAGAAAAAGCCCAGGACCTGACCAACAAGTATAAGAAAAATGCGAAAGTACGAGCCAGATGAGGGCAAATCCCAGTGCTAAGCAAGCCATAACCGGCGTTATCCACCAAAATATTAATCGCAACCAGGTTTAATTGACTGTTGCCGTGTGGTACCGCATTACTATGTGATCCAAACCAGAAAAAGCCCAGGATATTGCCAACAAGTATGCGAAAACTGCGAAGGTACGAGCCAGATAAGGGCAAACCCCAGACCTAACCCAGACATAACCGGCGTTATCCTCTAAAGTATTAATCGCAACCTGGTTTAATTGACTGTTTCGGTGTGGTACCGCATTACTACGTGACACAAGCCAGAAAAAGCCCCGTATCTGGCCAACAAGTATGCGGAAAATGCGAAAGTACGAGCCAGATGAGGGCATATACCAGGCCTAACCCTGACATAACCGGCGTTATCCTCTAAATTATTAATCGCAACCAGGTTTAATTGACTGTTTCGGTGTGGTACCGCATTACTACGTGATCCAAACCAGAGAAAGCCCAGGATCTGGCCAACAAGTATGCGAAAAATGCGAAAGTATGAGCCAGATGATTGCAAATACCAGAACTAAGCCAGACATAACCAGAGTCTTCCTCTAAAATACTAATCGGAACAAGATTTTATTGACTGTTTCAGTATGGTACCACATTACTACGTGGTCCAAATCAGAAAAAAGCCAGGACCTGGCCAACAAGTATAAGAAAAATGCGAAGGTACGACCCAGATGAGGGCAAATCCCAGACCTAACCGAGACATAACCGGCGTTATCCTCTTAAATATTAATCGCAACCAGGTTTAATTGACTGTTTCGGTGTGGAACCACATTACTACGTGATCCAAACCAGAAAAAGCCCAGGACCTGGCCAACAAGTATAAGAAAAATGCGAAAGTACAAGCCAGATGAGGGCAAATCCCAGTGCTAACTAAGACATAACCGGCGTTTTCCTCTTAAATATTAATCGCAACCAGGTTTAATTGACAGTTTCGGTATGGTGCCGCATTACTACGTGATCCAAACCAGAAAAAGGCGAGTATCTGGCCAACAAGTTGGCGAAAAATGCGAAAGTACGAGCCAGATGGGGGCAAATCCCAGACCTAACCGAGACATAACCGGCGTTACCCTCTAAAATATTAATCGCAACCAGGTTTAATTGACTGTTTCGGTGTGGTACCGCATTACTACGTGATACAAGCCAGAAAAAGCCCTGTATCTGGCCAACAAGTAAGCGAAAAATGCGAAAGTACGAGCCTGATGAGGGAAAATCCCAGACCTAACCCAGACGTAACCGGCCTTATCCTCAAAAATATTAATCGCAACCAGGTTCAATTGACTGCTTCGGTGTGGTACCGCATTACTACGTGATCCAAACCAGAAAAAGCCCAGGATCTTGCCAACAAGTATGCGAAAAATGCGAAGGCACGAGCCAGATGAGGGCAAACCTCAGACCTAGCCCAGACATAACCGGCGTTATCCTCTAAAATATTAATCGCAACCAGGTTTAATTGACTGTTTCGGTGTGGAACCACACTAGTGCGGGATCCAAACCAGAAAGAGGCCAGGATCTGGCCAACAAGTTTGCGAAAAACGCGAAAGTATGAGCCAGATGATTGCAAATACCATGACTAACCCAGTCATAACCAGCGTTATCCTCTAAAATAATAATCGCAACCAGGTTCAATTGACTGCTTCGGTGTGGTACCGCATTACTACGTGATCCAAACCAGAAAAAGCCCAGGATCTTGCCAACAAGTATGCGAAAAATGCGAAGGCACGAGCCAGATGAGGGCAAACCTCAGACCTAGCCCAGACATAACAGGCGTTATCCACCAAAATATTAATCGCAACCAGGTTTAATTGACTGTTTCCGTGTGGTACCACATTACTGCGCGATCCAATCCAGAAAAAAGCCAGGAGCTGGCCAAGAAGTATAAGAAAAATGCGAAAGTACGAGCCAGATGAGGGCAAATCCCAGTGCTAAGCAAGCCATAACCGGCGTTATCCACCAAAATATTAATCGCAACCAGGTTTAATTGACTGTTTCCGTGTGGTACCGCATTACTATGTGATCCAAACCAGAAAAAGCCCAGGATATTGCCAACAAGTATGCGAAAACTGCGAAGGTACGAGCCAGATAAGGGCAAACCCCAGACCTAACCCAGACATAACCGGCGTTATCCTCTAAAGTATTAATCGCAACCTGGTTTAATTGACTGTTTCGGTGTGGTACCGCATTACTACGTGATACAAGCCAGAAAAAGCCCCGTATCTGGCCAACAAGTATGCGGAAAATGCGAAAGTACGAGCCAGATGAGGGCATATACCAGGCCTAACCCTGACATAACCGGCGTTATCCTCTTAAATATTAATCACAACCAGGTTTAATTGACTGTTTCTGTGTGGTACCGCATTACTACGTGTTCCAAACCAGAAAAAGGCCACGATCTGGCCAACAGGTATGCGAAAAATGCGAAAGTACGAGCTAGATGAGGGCAAATACAATGACTAACCCAGTCATAACCAGCGTTATCCTCTAAAATACTAATCGGAACACGCTTTTATTGACTGTTTCAGTGTGGTACCACATTACTACGTGACACAAACCTGAAAGAGCGCTGGATCTGGCCAACAAGTATGCGAAAAACGCGAAAGTATGAGCCAGATGATTGCAAATAGCTGAACTATCCCTGACATAACCGACGTTATCCTCTAAAATATTAATCGGAACCAGGTTTAATTGTCTGTTTCAGTGTGGCACTAGATTACTACGTGGGCCAAGCCAAAAAAAGGCCAGGATCTGGCCAACAAGTATGCGAAAAATGCGAAAGTACGAGCCAGATGGGGGCAAATCCCAGACCTAACCGAGACATAACCGGCGTTACCCTCTAAAATATTAATCGCAACCAGGTTTAATTGACTGTCTCGGTGTGGTACCGCATTACTATGTGATCCCAACCTGAAAAAGCCCTGTATCTGGCCAACAAGTATGCGAAAAATGCGAATGTATGAGCCAGATGATTGCAAATACCAGAACTAACCCAGACATAAGCAGAGTTTTCAACTAAAATACTAATCGGAACAAGCTTTTATTGACTGTTTCAGTGTGGTACCACATTACTGCGCGATCCAAACCAGAAAAAAGCCAGGAGCTGGCCAACAAGTATAAGAAAAATGCGAAAGTACGAGCCAGATGAGGGCAAATCCCAGTGCTAACCAAGCCATAACCGGCGTTATCCACCAAAATATTAATCGCAACCAGGTTTAATTGACAGTTTCCGTGTGGTACCGCATTACTACGTGATCCAAACCAGAAAAAGGCCGGGATCTGGCCAACAAGTATGCGAAAAATGCGAAAGTACGAGCCAGATGAGGGCAAATCCCAGTGCTAACCCAGACATAACCGGCGTTATCCTCCAAAATGTTAATCGCAACCAGGTTTAATTGACTGTTTCGGTGTGGAACCACATTAGTGCGGGATCCAAACCAGAAAGAGGCCAGGATCTGGCCAACAAGTATGCGGAAAATGCGAAAGTACGAGCCAGATGCGGGCGTATCCCAGACCTAACCGAGACATAACCGGCGTTATCCTGTAAAATATTAATCGCAACCAGGTTTAATTGACTGTTTCGGTGTGGTACCGCATTACTACGTGATCCAAACCAGAAAAAGCCCAGGATCTGGCCAACAAGTATGCGAAAAACGCGAAAGTATGAGCCAGACGATTGCAAATACCATGACTAACCCAGTCATAACCAGCGTTATCCTCTAAAATACTAATCGGAACAAGCTTTTATTGACTGTTTCGGTGTGGTACCACATTACTACGTGATCCAAACCAGAAAAAGCGCAGGATTTCGCCAACAAGTATGCGAAAAATGCGAAGGTACGAACCTGATGAGGGCAAACCCCAGACCTAACCCAGACATAACCGGCGTTATCCTCTAAAATATTAATCGCAACCTGGTTTATTTGACTGTTTCGGTGTGGTGCCGCATTACTACGTGATACAAGCCAGAAAAAGCCCTGTATCTGGCCAACAAGTATGCGGAAAATGCGAAAGTACATGCCAGATGAGGGCAAATCCCAGACCTAACCGAGACATAACCGGCGTTATCCTCGAAAATATTAATCGCAACCAGGTTTAATTGACTGTTTCGGTGTGGAACCACATTAGTGCGGGATCCATACCAGACAGAGGCCATGATCTGGCCAACAAGTATGTGGAAAATGCGAAAGTACGAGCCAGATGAGTGCAAATCCCAGACCTAACCGAGACATAACCGGCGTTATCCTGTTAAATATTAATCGCAACCAGGTTTAATTGACTGTTTCGGTGTGGTACCACATTGCTACGTGGTACAAGTCAGAAAAAAGCCAGGACCTGGCCAACAAGTAACAGAAAAATGCGAAAGTACGATCCAGATGAGGGCAAATCCCAGTGCTAACAAAGACATAACCGGCGTGATCCACCAAAATATTAATCGCAACCAGGTTTAATTGACTGCTTCGGTGTGGCACCGCATTACTACGTGATCCAAACCAGAAAAAGGCCAGGATCTGGCCTACAAGTATGCGAAAAATGCGAAAGTACGAGCCAGATGGGCGCAAGTCCCAGACCTAACCGAGACATAACCGGCGTGATCCACCAAAATATTAATCGCAACCAAGTTTAATTGACTGCTTCGGTGTGGTACCGCATTACTACGTGATCCAAACCAGCAAAAGGCCAGGATCTGGCCTACAAGTATGCGAATAATGCGAAAGTACGTGTCAGATGGGGGCAAATCCCAGACCTAACCGAGACATAGCCGGCGTTATCCTCTAAATTATTAATCGCAACCAGGTTTAATTGACTGTTTCGGTGTGGTACCGCATTACTACGTGATCCAAACCAGAAAAAGCCCAGGATCTGGCCAACAAGTATGCGAAAAACGCGAAAGTATGAGCCAGACGATTGCAAATACCATGACTAACCCAGTCATAACCAGCGTTATCCTCTAAAATACTAATCGGAACAAGCTTTTATTGACTGTTTCGGTGTGGTACCACATTACTACGTGATCCAAACCAGAAAAAGCGCAGGATCTTGCCAACAAGTATGCGAAAAATGCGAAGGTACGAACCTGATGAGGGCAAACCCCAGACCTAACCCAGCCATAGCCGGCGTTATCCTCTAAAATATTAATCGCAACCTGGTTTAATTGACTGTTTCGGTGTGGTGCAGCATTACTACGTGATACAAGCCAGAAAAAGCCCTGTATCTGGCCAACAAGTATGCGGAAAATGCGAAAGTACAAGTCAGATGAGGGCAAATCCCAGACCTAACCGAGTCATAACCGGCGTTATCCTCGAAAATATTAATCGCAACCAGGTTTAATTGACTGTTTCGGTGTGGAACCACATTAGTGCGGGATCCATACCAGACAGAGGCCATGATCTGGCCAACAAGAATGTGGAAAATGCGAAAGTACGAGCCAGATGTGTGCAAATCCCAGACCTAACCGAGACATAACCGGCGTGATCCACCAAAATATTAATCGCAACCAGGTTTAATTGACTGCTTCGGTGTGGTACCGCATTACTACGTGATCCAAACCAGCAAAAGGCCAGGATCTGGCCTACAAGTATGCGAAAAATGCGAAAGTACGAGCCAGATGAGGGCAAATCCCAGACCTAACCGGGACATAACCGGCGTTATCCTCTTAAATATTAATCGCAACCAGGTTTAATTGACTGTTTCGGTGTGGAACCACATTAGTGCGGGATCCAAACCAGAAAGAGGCCAGGATCTGGCCAACTAGTATGCGAAAAACGCGAAAGTATGAGCCAGATGATTGCAAATACCATGACTAACCCAGTCATAACCAGCATTATCCTCTAAAATACTAATCGGGACAAGCTTTTATTGACTGTTTCAGTGTGATACCTCCTTACTACGTGACACAAACCTGAAAGAGCGCTGGATCTGGCCAACAAGTATGCGAAAAACGCGAAAGTAAGAGCCAGATGATTGCATATACCAGAACTAACCCTGACATAACCAGAGTTTTCCTCTAAAATACTAATCGGAGCAAGCTTTTATTGACTGTTTCAGTGTGGTACCACATTACTACGTGATCCAAACCAGAAAAATCCCAGGACCTGGCCAACAAGTATAAGAAAATTGCGAAAGTACGAGCCAGATGAGGGCAAATCCCAGTGCTAACTAAGACATAACCGGCGTTTTCCTCTTAAATATTAATCGCAACCAGGCTTAATTGTCTGTTTCGCTGTGGTACCGCATTACTATGTGATCCAAACCAGAAAAAGCCCAGGATATTGCCAACAAGTATGCGAAAACTGCGAAGGTACGAACCAGATAAGGGCAAACCCCAGACCTAACCCAGACATAACCGGCGTTATCCTCTAAAGTATTAATCGCAACCAGGTTTAATTGACTGTTTCAGTGTGGTACCGCATTACTACGTGATACAAGCCAGAAAAAGCCCTGTATCTGGCCAACAAGTATGCGGAAAATGCGAAAGTACGAGCCAGATGAGGGCATATACCAGGCCTAACCCAGACATAACCGGCGTTATCCTCTTAAATATTAATCACAACCAGGTTTAATTGACTCTTTCAGTGTGGTACCGCATTACTACGTGTACCAAACCAGAAAAAGGCCACGATCTGGCCAACAAGTATGCGAAAATTGCGAAAGTACGAGCCAGATGAGGGCAAATCTCATACCTAACCCAGACATAACCGGCGTTATCCTCTAAAATATTAATCGCAACCAGGTTTAATTGACTGTTTCGGTATGGTACCGCATTACTACGTGATCCAAACCAGAAAAAGGCGAGTATCTGGCCAACAAGTATGCGAGAAACGCGAAAGTATGAGCCAGATGATTGCAAATAGCTGAACTAACCCTGACATAACCGACGTTATCCTCTAAAATATTAATCGGAACCAGGTATAATTGTCTGTTTCAGTGTGGCACTACATTACTACGTGGGCCAAGCTAAAAAAAGGGCTGGATCTGGCCAACAAGTATGCGAAAAATGCGAAAGTACGAGCCAGATGAGGGCAAATCCCAGACCTAACCGAGACATAACCGTCGTTATCCACGAAAATATTAATCGCAACCAGGTTTAATTGACTGTTTCGATGTGGTACCGCATTACTACGTGATGCAAGCCAGAAAATGCCCAGGATCTGGCGAACAAGTATGCGAAAAATGCGAAAGTACGAGCCAGATGAGGGCAAATCCCAGACCTAACCGAGACATTACCGGCGTTATCCTCTTAAATATTAATCGCAACCAGGTTTAATTGACTGTATCGGTGTGGTACCGCATTACTACGTGTTCCAAACCTGAAAGAGGCCAGGATGAGGTCAAGAAGTATGCGAAAAATTCGAAAGTACGAGCCAGATCAGGGCAAATACCGGACCTAACCCTGACATAACCGGCGTTATCCTCGAAAATATTAATCGCAACCAGGTTTAATTGACTGCTTCGGTGTGGTACAGCATTACTACGTGATCCAAACCAGAAAAAGCCCAGGATCCTGCCAACAAGTATGCGAAAAATGCGAAGGTACGGGCCAGATGAGGGCAAACCCCAGACCTAACCCAGACATAACCGGCGTTATCCTCTAAAATATTACTCGCAACCAGGTTTCATTGACTATTTCGGTGTGGTACCGCATTACTGCGTGATCCAAACCAGAAAAAGGCGAGGATCTGGCCAACAAGTATGCTAAAAATGTGAAAGTACGAGCTATATGAAGGCAATTACGAGACCTGACCGAGACATAACCGGCGTTATCCTCTAAAATATTAATCGGAACCAGGCTTAATTGACTGTTTCAGTGTGGTACCACATTAGTGCGGGATCCAAACCAGAAAGAGGCCAGGATCTGGCCATCAAGTATGCGAAAAATGCGAAAGTACGAGCCAGATGCTGGCGTATCCCAGACCTAACCGAGACATAACCGGCGTTATCCTCTAAAATATTAATCGCAACCTGGTTTAATTGACTGTTTCGGTGTGGTACCGCATTACTACGTGATACAAGCCAGGAAAAAGCCAGGAGCTGGCCAACAAGTATAAGAAAAATGCGAAAGTACGAGCCAGATGAGGGCAAATCCCAGTGCTAACCAAGCCATAACCGGCGTTATCCTCTAAAATATTAATCCCAACCAGGTTCAATTGACTGTTTCGGTGTGGAACCACATTAGTGCGGGATCCAAACCAGAATGAGGCCAGGATCTGGCCAACACGTATGCGAAAAACGAGAAAGTATGAGCCAGATGATTGCAAATACCATGACCAACCCAGACATAACCGGCGTTATCCTCGAAAATATTAATCGCAACCAGGTTTAATTGACTGCTTCGGTGTGGTACAGCATTACTACGTTATACAAGCCAGAAAGAGCCCTGTACCTGGCCAACAAGTATGCGGAAAATGCGAAAGTACAAGTCAGATGAGGGCAAATCCCAGACCTAACCGAGTCATAACCGGCGTTATCCTCGAAAATATTAATCGCAACCAGGTTTAATTGACTGTTTCGGTGTGGTACCGCACTACTGCGTGATCCAAACCTGAAAAAGGCGAGGATCTGGCCAACAAGTATGCGAAAAATGCCAAAGTATGAGACAGATGAAGGCAAACACCTAACCCAGACATAACCGGCGTTATCCTCGAAAATATTAATCGCAACCAGGTTTAATTGACTGTTTCGGTGTGGAACCACATTAGTGCGGGATGCATACCAGACAGAGGCCATGATCTGGCCAACAAGAATGTGGAAAATGCGAAAGTACGAGCCAGATGTGTGCAAATCCCAGACCTAACCGAGACATAACCGGCGTGATCCACCAAAATATTAATCGCAACCAGGTTTAATTGACTGCTTCGGTGTGGTACCGCATTACTACGTGATCCAAACCAGCAAAAGGCCAGGATCTGGCCTACAAGTATGCGAAAAATGCGAAAGTACGAGCCAGATGGGGGCAAATCCCAGACCTAACCGAGACATAACCGGCGTTATCCACCAAAATATTAATCGCAACCTGGTTTAATTGACTGTTTCGGTGTGGTACCGCATTACTACGTGATACAAGCCAGAAAAAGCCCTGTATCTGGCCAACAAGTATGCGGAAGATGCGAAAGTACAAGCCAGATGAAGGCAAATCCCAGACCTAACCGAGACATAACCGGCGTTATCCTCTAAATTATTAATCGCAACCAGGATTAATTGACTGTTTCGGTGTGGAACCACATTTGTGCGGGATCCATACCAGAATGACGCCAGGATCTGGCCAACAAGTATGCGAAAAACGCGATAGTATGAGCCAGATGATTGCAAATACCAGAACTAACCCAGACATAACCAGAGTCTTCCTCTAAAATACTAATCGGAACAAGCTTTTATTGACTGTTTCAGTGTGGTACCACATTACTACGTGGTCCAAACCAGAAAAAAGCCAGGACCTGGCCAACAAGTATGCGAAAAATGCGAAGGTACGAACCTGATGATGGCAAACCCCAGACCTAACCCAGACATAACGGGCGTTATCCTCTAAAATATTAATCGAAACCAGGTTTAATTGACTCTATCGGTGTGGTACCGCATTACTACGTGTTCCAAACCAGAAAAAGGCCAGGATGAGGTCAAGGAGTATGCGAATATTGCGAAAGTATGATCCAGATGATTGCAAATACCAGAACTAACCCAGACATAACCAGAGTCTTGCTCTAAAATACTATTCGGAACAAGCTTTTATTGACTGTTTCAGTGTGGTACCACATTACTACGTGGTCCAAGTCAGAAAAAAGCCAGGACCTGGCCAACAAGTATAAGAAAAATGCGAAAGTACGAGCCAGATGAGGGCAAATCCCAGACCTAACCGAGACATAACCGGCGTTATCCTCGAAAATATTAATCACAACCAGGTTTAATTGACTGTTTCGATGTGGTACCGCATTACTACGTGATGCAAGCCAGAAAATGCTCAGGATCTGGCGAACAAGTATGCGAAAAATGCGAAAGTACGTGCCAGATCAGGGCAAATACCAGACCTAACCCAGACATAACCGGCATTATCCTCGAAAATATTAATCGCAACCAGGTTTAATTGACTGCTTCGGTGTGGTACAGCATTACTACGTGATCCAAACCAGAAAAAGCCCAGGATCTTGCCAACAAGTATGCGAAAAATGCGATGGTACTGGCCAGATGAGGGCAAACCCCAGACCTAACCGAGACATAACCGGCGTTATCCTCTAAAATATTAATCGCAACCAGGTTTAATTGACTGTTTCGGTGTGGAACCACATTAGTGCGGGATCGAAACCAGAAAGAGGCCAGGATCTGGCCATCAAGTATGCGAAAAATGCGAAAGTACGAGCCAGATGCGGGCGTATCCCAGACCTAACCGTGACATAACCGGCGTTGTCCTCTAAAATATTAATCGCAACCTGGTTTAATTAACTGTTTCGGTGTGGTACCGCATTACTGCGTGATACAAGCCAGAAAGAGCCCTGTATCTGGCCAACAAGTATGCGAAAAATGCGAAAGTACGAGCCAGATGAGGGCAAATCCCAGACCTAACCTAGACATAACTGGCGTTATCCTCTTAAATATTAATCGCAACCAGGTTTAATTGATTGTTTCGGTGTGGTACCACATTACTACGTGATCCAAACCTGAAAAAGCCCAGGATATGGCCAACAAGTATGCGAAAAAAGCGAAAGTATGTGCCAAATGATTGGAAATACCAGACCTAACCGAGACATAACCGGCGATAACCTCTAAAATATTAATCGCAACCTGGTTTAATTGACTGTTTCAGCGTGGTACCGCATTACTACCTGATCCAAACCAGAAAAAGGCCAGGATCTGGCCAACAAATATGCGAAAAATGCGATAGTACGAGCCAGATGAGCTCAAATCCCAGACCTAACCGAGACATAACCGGCGTTATCCTCTAAAATATTAATCGCAACCAGGTTTAAATGACTGTTTCGGTGCGGAACCACATTAGTGCGGGATCCCAACCAGAAAGGGGCCAGGATCTGGCCATCAAGTATGCGAAAAATGCGAAAGTACGAGCCAGATGCGGGCATATCCCAGACCTAACAGAGACATAACCGGCGTTATCCTCTTAAATATTAATCGCAACCAGGTTTAATTGACTGCTTCGGTGTTGTACCGCATTACTGCGTGATCCAAACCAGAAAAAGGCGAGGATCTGGCCAACAAGTATGCGGAAAATGCCAAAGTACGAGCCAGATGATTGCAAATACCAGAACTAACCCAGACATAACCAGAGTCTTCCTCTAAAATACTAATCGGAACAAGCTTTTATTGACTGTTTCAGTGTGGTACCACATTACTACGTGGTCCAAACCAGAAAAAAGCCAGGACCTGGCCAACAATTATAAGATGAATGCGAAAGTACCGAGGCAGATGAGGGCAAATCCCAGTGCTAACCAAGACATAACCGGCGTTATCCACCAAAATATTAATCGCAACCAGGTTTAATGGACTGTTTCGGTGTGGTACCGCATTACTACGTGATCCAAACCAGAAAAAGGCCAGGATCTGGCCATCAAGTATGCGAAAAATGCGAAAGTACGAGCCAGATAGGGGCAAATCCCAGACCTAACCGAGAGATAACCGGCGTTATCCTCGAAAATATTAATCGCAATCAGGTTTAATTGACTGTTTCGATGTGGTACCGCATTACTACGTGATGCAAGCCAGAAAATGCCCAGGATCTAGCGAACAAGTATGCGAAAAATGTGAAAGCACGAGCCAGATGAGGGCAAATCCCAGACCTAACCGAGACATAACCGGCGTTAACCTCCTAAATATTAATCGAAACCAGGTTTAATTGACTGTATCGGTGTGGTACCGCATTACTACGTGTTCCAAACCAGAAAAAGGCCAGGATGAGGTCAAGGAGTATGCGAATATTGCGAAAGTATGATCCAGATGATTGCAAATACCAGAACTAACCCAGACATAACCAGAGTCTTGCTCTAAAATACTATTCGGAACAAGCTTTTATTGACTGTTTCAGTGTGGTACCACATTACTACGTGGTCCAAACCAGAAAAAAGCCAGGACCTGGCCAACAAGTATAAGAAAAATGCGAAGGTACGACCTTAAATGGGGGCAAACCCCAGAACTAACCCAGACATAACCGGCGTTATCCTCTAAAATATAAATCGCAACCTGGTTTAATTGACTGTTTCGGTGTGGTACCGCATTACTACGTGATACAAGCCAGAAAAAGCCCTGTATCTGGTCAACAATTATGCGGAAAATGCGAAAGTACGAGCCAGATGACTGCAAATCCCAGACCTAACCAAGACATAACCGGCGTTATCCTGTTAAATATTAATCGCAACCAGGTTTAATTGACTGTTTCGGTGTGGTACCGCATTACTACGTGATCCAAACCGGAAAAAGTCCAGGATCTGGCCAACAAGTATGCGAAAAACGCGAAAGTATGAGCCAGACGATTGCAAATACCATGACTAACCCTGTCATAACCAGCGTTATCCTCTAAAATATTAATCGGAAAAAGCTTTTATTGACTGTTTCAGTGTGGTACCACATTACTACGTGGTCCAAGTCAGAAAAAAGCCAGGACCTGGCCAACAAGTATAAGAAAAATGCGAAAGTACGAGCCAGATGAGGGCAAATCCCAGACCTAACCGAGACATAACCGGCGTTATCCTCGAAAATATTAATCGCAACCAGGTTTAATTGACTGTTTCGATGTGGTACCGCATTACTACGTGATGCAAGCCAGAAAATGCTCAGGATCTGGCGAACAAGTATGCGAAAAATGCGAAAGTACGTGCCAGATCAGGGCAAATACCAGACCTAACCCAGACATAACCGGCGTTATCCTCGAAAATATTAATCGCAACCAGGTTTAATTGACTGCTTCGGTGTGGTACAGCATTACTACGTGATCCAAACCAGAAAAAGCCCAGGATCTTGCCAACAAGTATGCGAAAAATGCGAAGGTACTGGCCAGATGAGGGCAAATCCCAGACCTATCCGAGACATAACCGGCGTTATCCACGAAAATATTAATCGCAACCAGGTTTAATTGACTGTATCGGTGTGGTACCGCATTACTACGTGTTCCAAACCTGAAAAAGGCAAGGAGGAGGTCAAGAAGTATGCGAAAAATGCGAAAGTACGAGCCAGATCAGAGCAAATACCAGACCTAACCCAGACATAACCGGCGTTATCCTCTAAAATATTACTCGCAACGAGGTTTCATTGACCATTTCGGTGTGGTACCGCATTACTGCGTGATCCAAACGAGAAAAAGGCGAGGATCTGGCCAACAAGTATGTGAAAAATGTGAAAGTATGAGCTAGATGAGGGCAATAACGAGACCTAACCGAGACTTAACCGGCGTTATACACGAAAATATTAATCGCAACCAGGTTTAATTGACTGTTTCGATGTGGTACCGCATTACTACGTGATGCAAGCCAGAAAATGCCCAGGATCTGGCGAACAAGTATGCGAAAAATGCGAAAGTACGAGCCAGATGAGGGCAAATCCCAGACCTAACCGAGACATAACCGGCGTTATCCTCTAAAATACTACTCGCAACCAGGTTTCATTGACTATTTCGGTGTGGTACCGCATTACTGCGTGATCCAAACCAGAAAAAGGCGAGGATCTGGCCAACAAGTATGCGGAAAACGCGAAAGTATGAGCCAGATGATTGTAAATACCATGACTAACCCAGACATAACCGGCGTTATCCTCTAAAATATTAATCGCAACCAGGTTTAATTGACTGTTTTGGTGCGGAACCACATTAGTGCGGGATCCAAAGCAGACAGAGGCCATGATCTGGCCAACAAGTATGTGGAAATTGCGAAAGTACGAGCCAGATGTGTGCAAATCCCAGACCTAACCGAGACATAACCGGCGTTATCCTCGAAAATATTAATCGCAACCAGGTTTAATTGACTGTTTCGGTGTGGAACCACATTAGTGCGGGATCCATACCAGACAGAGGCCATGATCTGGCCAACAAGTATGTGGAAATTGCGAAAGTACGAGCCAGATGTGTGCAAATCCCAGACCTAACCGAGACATAACCGGCGTGATCCACCAAAATATTAATCGCAACCAGGTTTAATTGACTGCTTCGGTGTGGTACCGCATTACTACGTGTTCCAAACCTGAAAAAGGCCAGGATCTGGCCAACAAGTAAGCGAAAAATGCGAAAGTACGAGCCAGATGAGGGCAAATCCCAGACCTAACCGAGACATAACCGGCGTTATCCAGTTAAATATTAATCGCAACCAGGTTTAATTGACTGTTTCGGCGTGGTACAGCATTACTACGTGATCCAAGCCAGAAAAAGCCCTGTATCTGGCCAACAAGTATGCGGAAAATGCGAAAGTACAAGCCAGATGAGGGCAAATCCCAGACCTAACCGAGTCATAACCGGCGTTATCCTCGAAAATATTAATCGCAACCAGGTTTAATTGACTGTTTCGGTGTGGAACCACATTAGTGCGGGATCCATACCAGACAGAGGCCATGATCTGGCCAACAAGTATGTGGAAATTGCGAAAGTACGAGCCAGATGTGTGCAAATCCCAGACCTAACCGAGACATAACCGGCGTGATCCACCAAAATATTAATCGCAACCAGGTTTAATTGACTGCTTCGGTGTGGTACCGCATTACTACGTGATCCAAACCAGCAAAAGGCCAGGATCTGGCCTACAAGTATGCGAAAAATGCGAAAGTACGAGCCAGATGGGGGCAAATCCCAGACCTAACCGAGACATAACCGGCGTTATCCACCAAAATATTAATCGCAACCTGGTTTAATTGACTGTTTCGGTGTGGTACCGCATTACTACGTGATACAAGCCAGAAAAAGCCCTGTATCTGGCCAACAAGTATGCGGAAGATGCGAAAGTACAAGCCAGATGAAGGCAAATCCCAGACCTAACCGAGACATAACCGGCGTTATCCTCTAAATTATTAATCGCAACCAGGATTAATTGACTGTTTCGGTGTGGAACCACATTTGTGCGGGATCCATACCAGAATGACGCCAGGATCTGGCCAACAAGTATGCGAAAAACGCGATAGTATGAGCCAGATGATTGCAAATACCAGAACTAACCCAGACATAACCAGAGTCTTCCTCTAAAATACTAATCGGAACAAGCTTTTATTGACTGTTTCAGTGTGGTACCATATTACTACGTGGTCCAAACCAGAAAAAAGCCAGGACCTGGCCAACAAGTATGCGAAAAATGCGAAGGTACGAACCTGATGAGGGCAAACCCCAGACCTAACCCAGACATAACGGGCGTTATCCTCTAAAATATTAATCGCAACCAGGTTTAATTGACTGTTTCGATGTGGTACCGCATTACTACGTGATGCAAGCCAGAAAATGCTCAGGATCTGGCGAACAAGTATGCGAAAAATGCGAAAGTACGTGCCAGATCAGGGCAAATACCAGACCTAACCCAGACATAACCGGCGTTATCCTCGAAAATATTAATCGCAACCAGGTTTAATTGACTGCTTCGGTGTGGTACAGCATTACTACGTGATCCAAACCAGAAAAAGCCCAGGATCTTGCCAACAAGTATGCGAAAAATGCGAAGGTACTGGCCAGATGAGGGCAAACCCCAGACCTAACCGAGACATAACCGGCGTTATCCTCTAAAATATTAATCGCAACCAGGTTTAATTGACTGTTTCGGTGTGGATCCACATTAGTGCGGGATCGAAACCAGAAAGAGGCCAGGATCTGGCCATCAAGTATGCGAAAAATGCGAAAGTACGAGCCAGATGCGGGCGTATCCCAGACCTAACCGTGACATAACCGGCGTTATCCTCTAAAATATTAATCGCAACCTGGTTTAATTAACTGTTTCGGTGTGGTACCGCATTACTGCGTGATACAAGCCAGAAAGAGCCCTGTATCTGGCCAACAAGTATGCGAAAAATGCGAAAGTACGAACCTGATGAGGGCAAACCCCAGACCTAACCCAGACATAACGGGCGTTATCCTCTAAAATATTAATCGCAACCTGGTTTAATCGACTGTTTCGGTGTGGTACCCCATTACTACGTGATACAAGCCAGAAAAAGCCCTGTATCTGGCCAACAAGTATGCGGAAAATGCGAAAGTACAAGCCAGATGAAGGCAAATCCCAGACCTAACCGAGACATAACCGGCGTTATCCTCGAAAATATTAATCGCAACCAGGTTTAATTGACTGTTTCGGTGTGGAACCACATTTGTGCGGGATCCATACCAGAAAGAGGTCAGGATCTGGCCAACAAGTATGCGAAAAACGCAAAAGTATGAGCCAGATGATTGTAAATACCATGACTAACCCAGACATAACCGGCGTTATCCTCTAAAATATTAATCGCAACCAGGTTTAATTGACTGTTTTGGTGCGGAACCACATTCGTGCGGGATCCAAACCAGAAAGAGGCCAGGATCTGGCCATCAAGTATGCGAAAAAGGCGAAAGTACGAGCCAGATGCGGGCATATCCCAGACCTAACCGAGACATAACCGGCGATAACCTCTAAAATATTAATCGCAACCAGGTTTAATTGACTGCTTCAGCGTGGTACCGCATTACTACCTGATCCAAACCAGAAAAAGGCCAGGATCTGGCCAACAAGTATGCGAAAAATGCGAAAGTACGAGCCAGATGAGCTCAAATCCCAGACCTAACCGAGACATAACCGGCGTTATCCCCTAAAATATTAATCGCAACCAGGTTTAATTGACTGTTTCGGTGTGGAACCACATTAGTGCGGGTTCGAAACCAGAAAGAGGCCAGGATCTGGCCATCAAGTATGCGAAAAATGCGAAAGTACGAGCCAGATGCGGGCGTATCCCAGACCTAACCGTGACATAACCGGCGTTATCCTCTAAAATATTAATCGCAACCTGGTTTAATTAACTGTTTCGGTGTGGTACCGCATTACTGCGTGATACAAGCCAGAAAGAGCCCTGTATCTGGCCAACAAGTATGCGAAAAATGCGAAAGTACGAGCCAGATGAGGGCAAATCCCAGACCTAACCTAGACATAACTGGCGTTATCCTCTTAAATATTAATCGCAACCAGGTTTAATTGATTGTTTCGGTGTGGTACCACATTACTACGTGATCCAAACCTGAAAAAGCCCAGGATATGGCCAACAAGTATGCGAAAAAAGCGAAGGTATGTGCCAAATGATTGGAAATACCAGACCTAACCGAGACATAACCGGCGATAACCTCTAAAACATTAATCGCAACCTGGTTTAATTGACTGTTTCTGCGTGGTACCGCATTACTACCTGATCCAAACCAGAAAAAGGCCAGGATCTGGCCAACAAATATGCGAAAAATGCGAAAGTACGAGCCAGATGAGCTCAAATCCCAGACCTAACCGAGACATAACGGGCGTTATCCTCTAAAATATTAATCGCAACCAGGTTTAAATGACTGTTTCGGTGCGGAACCACATTAGTGCGGGATCCAAACCAGAAAGGGGCCAGGATCTGGCCATCAAGTATGCGAAAAATGCGAAAGTACGAGCCAGATGCGGGCATATCCCAGACCTAACAGAGACATAACCGGCGTTATCCTCTTAAATATTAATCGCAACCAGGTTTAATTGACTGCTTCGGTGTGGTACCGCATTACTGCGTGATCCAAACCAGAAAAAGGCGAGGATCTGGCCAACAAGTATGCGGAAAATGCCAAAGTACGAGCCAGATGATTGCAGATACCAGAACTAACCCAGACATAACCAGAGTCTTCCTCTAAAATACTAATCGGAACAAGCTTTTATTGACTGTTTCAGTGTGGTACCACATTACTACGTGGTCCAAACCAGAAAAAAGCCAGGACCTGGCCAACAATTATAAGATAAATGCGAAAGTACCGAGGCAGATGAGGGCAAATCCCAGTGCTAACCAAGACATAACCGGCGTTATCCACCAAAATATTAATCGCAACCAGGTTTAATGGACTGTTTCGGTGTGGTACCGCATTACTACGTGATCCAAACCAGAAAAAGGCCAGGATCTGGCCATCAAGTATGCGAAAAATGCGAAAGTACGAGCCAGATGAGGGCAAATCCCAGACCTAACCGAGATATAGCCGGCGTTATCCACGAAAATATTAATCGCAACCAGGTTTAATTGACTGTTTCGGTGTGGTACCGCATTACTACGTGATCCAAACCAGAAAGAGGCCAGGATCTGGCCAACAAGTAAGCGGAAAATGCGAAAGTACAAGCCAGATGAGGGCAAATCCCAGACCTAACCGAGTCATAACCGGCGTTATCCTCGAAAATATTAATCGCAACCAGGTTTAATTGACTGTTTCGGTGTGGAACCACATTAGTGCGGGATCCATACCAGACAGAGGCCATGATCTGGCCAACAAGTATGTGGAAATTGCGAAAGTACGAGCCAGATGTGTGCAAATCCCAGACCTAACCGAGACATAACCGGCGTGATCCACCAAAATATTAATCGCAACCAGGTTTAATTGACTGCTTCGGTGTGGTACCGCATTACTACGTGATCCAAACCAGCAAAAGGCCAGGATCTGGCCTACAAGTATGCGAAAAATGCGAAAGTACGAGCCAGATGGGGGCAAATCCCAGACCTAACCGAGACATAACCGGCGTTATCCACCAAAATATTAATCGCAACCTGGTTTAATTGACTGTTTCGGTGTGGTACCGCATTACTACGTGATACAAGCCAGAAAAAGCCCTGTATCTGGCCAACAAGTATGCGGAAGATGCGAAAGTACAAGCCAGATGAAGGCAAATCCCAGACCTAACCGAGACATAACCGGCGTTATCCTCTAAATTATTAATCGCAACCAGGATTAATTGACTGTTTCGGTGTGGAACCACATTTGTGCGGGATCCATACCAGAATGACGCCAGGATCTGGCCAACAAGTATGCGAAAAACGCGATAGTATGAGCCAGATGATTGCAAATACCAGAACTAACCCAGACATAACCAGAGTCTTCCTCTAAAATACTAATCGGAACAAGCTTTTATTGACTGTTTCAGTGTGGTACCACATTACTACGTGGTCCAAACCAGAAAAAAGCCAGGACCTGGCCAACAAGTATGCGAAAAATGCGAAGGTACGAACCTGATGAGGGCAAACCCCAGACCTAACCCAGACATAACGGGCGTTATCCTCTAAAATATTAATCGCAACCAGGTTTAATTGACTGTTTCGATGTGGTACCGCATTACTACGTGATGCAAGCCAGAAAATGCTCAGGATCTGGCGAACAAGTATGCGAAAAATGCGAAAGTACGTGCCAGATCAGGGCAAATACCAGACCTAACCCAGACATAACCGGCGTTATCCTCGAAAATATTAATCGCAACCAGGTTTAATTGACTGCTTCGGTGTGGTACAGCATTACTACGTGATCCAAACCAGAAAAAGCCCAGGATCTTGCCAACAAGTATGCGAAAAATGCGAAGGTACTGGCCAGATGAGGGCAAACCCCAGACCTAACCGAGACATAACCGGCGTTATCCTCTAAAATATTAATCGCAACCAGGTTTAATTGACTGTTTCGGTGTGGATCCACATTAGTGCGGGATCGAAACCAGAAAGAGGCCAGGATCTGGCCATCAAGTATGCGAAAAATGCGAAAGTACGAGCCAGATGCGGGCGTATCCCAGACCTAACCGTGACATAACCGGCGTTATCCTCTAAAATATTAATCGCAACCTGGTTTAATTAACTGTTTCGGTGTGGTACCGCATTACTGCGTGATACAAGCCAGAAAGAGCCCTGTATCTGGCCAACAAGTATGCGAAAAATGCGAAAGTACGAACCTGATGAGGGCAAACCCCAGACCTAACCCAGACATAACGGGCGTTATCCTCTAAAATATTAATCGCAACCTGGTTTAATCGACTGTTTCGGTGTGGTACCCCATTACTACGTGATACAAGCCAGAAAAAGCCCTGTATCTGGCCAACAAGTATGCGGAAAATGCGAAAGTACAAGCCAGATGAAGGCAAATCCCAGACCTAACCGAGACATAACCGGCGTTATCCTCGAAAATATTAATCGCAACCAGGTTTAATTGACTGTTTCGGTGTGGAACCACATTTGTGCGGGATCCATACCAGAAAGAGGTCAGGATCTGGCCAACAAGTATGCGAAAAACGCAAAAGTATGAGCCAGATGATTGTAAATACCATGACTAACCCAGACATAACCGGCGTTATCCTCTAAAATATTAATCGCAACCAGGTTTAATTGACTGTTTTGGTGCGGAACCACATTCGTGCGGGATCCAAACCAGAAAGAGGCCAGGATCTGGCCATCAAGTATGCGAAAAAGGCGAAAGTACGAGCCAGATGCGGGCATATCCCAGACCTAACCGAGACATAACCGGCGATAACCTCTAAAATATTAATCGCAACCAGGTTTAATTGACTGCTTCAGCGTGGTACCGCATTACTACCTGATCCAAACCAGAAAAAGGCCAGGATCTGGCCAACAAGTATGCGAAAAATGCGAAAGTACGAGCCAGATGAGCTCAAATCCCAGACCTAACCGAGACATAACCGGCGTTATCCCCTAAAATATTAATCGCAACCAGGTTTAATTGACTGTTTCGGTGTGGAACCACATTAGTGCGGGATCGAAACCAGAAAGAGGCCAGGATCTGGCCATCAAGTATGCGAAAAATGCGAAAGTACGAGCCAGATGCGGGCGTATCCCAGACCTAACCGTGACATAACCGGCGTTATCCTCTAAAATATTAATCGCAACCTGGTTTAATTAACTGTTTCGGTGTGGTACCGCATTACTGCGTGATACAAGCCAGAAAGAGCCCTGTATCTGGCCAACAAGTATGCGAAAAATGCGAAAGTACGAGCCAGATGAGGGCAAATCCCAGACCTAACCTAGACATAACTGGCGTTATCCTCTTAAATATTAATCGCAACCAGGTTTAATTGATTGTTTCGGTGTGGTACCACATTACTACGTGATCCAAACCTGAAAAAGCCCAGGATATGGCCAACAAGTATGCGAAAAAAGCGAAGGTATGTGCCAAATGATTGGAAATACCAGACCTAACCGAGACATAACCGGCGATAACCTCTAAAACATTAATCGCAACCTGGTTTAATTGACTGTTTCTGCGTGGTACCGCATTACTACCTGATCCAAACCAGAAAAAGGCCAGGATCTGGCCAACAAATATGCGAAAAATGCGAAAGTACGAGCCAGATGAGCTCAAATCCCAGACCTAACCGAGACATAACCGGCGTTATCCTCTAAAATATTAATCGCAACCAGGTTTAAATGACTGTTTCGGTGCGGAACCACATTAGTGCGGGATCCAAACCAGAAAGGGGCCAGGATCTGGCCATCAAGTATGCGAAAAATGCGAAAGTACGAGCCAGATGCGGGCATATCCCAGACCTAACAGAGACATAACCGGCGTTATCCTCTTAAATATTAATCGCAACCAGGTTTAATTGACTGCTTCGGTGTGGTACCGCATTACTGCGTGATCCAAACCAGAAAAAGGCGAGGATCTGGCCAACAAGTATGCGGAAAATGCCAAAGTACGAGCCAGATGATTGCAGATACCAGAACTAACCCAGACATAACCAGAGTCTTCCTCTAAAATACTAATCGGAACAAGCTTTTATTGACTGTTTCAGTGTGGTACCACATTACTACGTGGTCCAAACCAGAAAAAAGCCAGGACCTGGCCAACAATTATAAGATAAATGCGAAAGTACCGAGGCAGATGAGGGCAAATCCCAGTGCTAACCAAGACATAACCGGCGTTATCCACCAAAATATTAATCGCAACCAGGTTTAATGGACTGTTTCGGTGTGGTACCGCATTACTACGTGGTCCAAACCAGAAAAAGGCCAGGATCTGGCCATCAAGTATGCGAAAAATGCGAAAGTACGAGCCAGATGAGGGCAAATCCCAGACCTAACCGAGATATAGCCGGCGTTATCCACGAAAATATTAATCGCAACCAGGTTTAATTGACTGTTTCGGTGTGGTACCGCATTACTACGTGATCCAAACCAGAAAGAGGCCAGGATCTGGCCAACAAGTAAGCGAAAAATGCGAAAGCACGAGCCAGATGAGGGCAAATCCCAGACCTAACCGAGACATAACCGGCGTTATCCTCTAAAATATTACTCGCAACCAGGTTTCATTGACCATTTCGGTGTGGTACCGCATTACTGCGTGATCCAAACCAGAAAAAGGCGTGGATCTGGCCAACAAGTATGCGGAAAACGCGAAAGTATGAGCCAGATGATTGTAAATACCATGACTAACCCAGACATAACCGGCGTTATCCTCTAAAATATTAATCGCAACCAGGTTTAATTGACTGTTTTGGTGCGGAACCACATTAGTGCGGGATCCAAAGCAGAAAGAGGCCAGGATCTGGCCAACAAGTAAGCGAAAAATGCGAAAGTACGAGCCAGATGAGGGCAAATCCCAGACCTATCCGAGACATAACCGGCGTTATCCACGAAAATATTAATCGCAACCAGGTTTAATTGACTGTTTCGATGTGGTACCGCATTACTACGTGATGCAAGCCAGAAAATGCCCAGGATCTGGCGAACAAGTATGCGAAAATTGCGAAAGTACGAGCCAGATGAGGGCAAATCCCAGACCTAACCGAGACATAACCGGCGTTATCCTCTTAAATATTAAGCGCAACCAGGTTTACTTGACTGTATCGGTGTGGCACCGCATTACTACGTGTTCCAAACCTGAAAAAGGCCAGGATGATGTCAAGAAGTATGCGAAAAATGCGAAGGTACGAGCCAGATCAGGGCAAATACCAGACCTAACCCAGACATAACCAGCGTTATCCTCTAAAATATTACTCGCAACCAGGTTTCATTGACCATTTCGGTGTGGAACCGCATTACTGCGTGATCCAAACGAGAAAATGGCGAGGATCTGGCCAACAAATATCCGAAAAATGCGAACGTACGAGCCAGGGGAGGGCAAATACCAGACGTGACCCAGTCATAACCAGCTTTATCCTGTAAAATACTAATCGGAACAAGCTTTTATTGGCTGTTTCAGTGTGGTACCACATTACTACGTGGTCCAAGCCAGAAAAAAGCCAGGACCTGACCAACAAGTATGCGAAAAATGCGAGAGTACGAGGCAGATGAGGGCAAACCCCAGACGTAACCGAGACATAACCGGCGTTATCCTCTATAATATTAATCGCCACCTGCTTTAATTGACTGTTTCGGTGTGGTGCCGCATTACTACGTGATACAAGCCAGAAAGAGCACTGTATCTGGCCAACAAGTATGCGAAAAATGCGAAAGTACGAGCCAGATGAGGTCAAATCCCAGACCTAACCGAGACATAACTGGCGTTATCCTCTTAAATATTAATCGCAACCAGTTTTAATTGACTGTTTCGGTGTGGTACCGCATTACTGCGTGATCCAAACCTGAAAAAGGTGAGGATCTGGCCAACAAGTATGCGAAAAATGCCAAAGTACGAGACAGATGAGGGCAAATACCAGACCTAACCGAGACATAACCGGCGTTAACCTCTATAATATTAATCGCAACCAGGTCTAAATGACTGTTTCGGTGTGGTACCTCACTATTACGTGATGCAAATCAGAAATATCCCAGGATCTGGCCAACCAGAATGCGAAAAATGCGAAAGTACGTGCCAGATGAGGGCAAATCCCAGACCTAACCGAGACATAACCGGCGTTCTCCTCTAAAATATTAATCGCAATCGGGTTTAATTGACTGTTTCGGTGTGGAACCACATTTCAACGGGATCCAAACCAGAAAAAACCCCGGATCTGGCCAGCAAGTATGCGAAAAACGCGAAAGAACGAGCCAGATGAGGGCAAATCCCAGAACTAACCGAGACATATCCGGCGTTATCCTCTAAAATATTAATCACAACCAGGTTTTATTAACAGTTTCGGCGTGGTATCGCATTACTACGTGATCCAATCTAGAAATAGCCCTGGATCTGGCCAACAAGTATGCGAAAAATGCGAAAGTACGAGCCAGATGAGGGCAAATACCAGACCTAACACAGACATAACCGGCGTTATCCTCTAAAATATTAATCGCAGCCATGCTTAATTGAATGTTTCGGTGTGGTACCGCATTACTACGTGATCCAATCCAGAAAAAGCCCTGGACCTGGCCAACAAGTATGCGAAAAATGCGAAAGTACGAGCCAGATGAGGGCAAGTACCAGACCTGACCGAGACATAACCGGCGTTATCCTCTAAAATATGAATCGCAACCAGGTTTAATTGACTGTTTCGGTGTGGTACCGCATTACTGCGTGATCCAAACCTGAAAAAGGTGAGGATCTGGCCAACAAGTATGCGAAAAATGCCAAAGTACGAGACAGATGAGGGCAAATACCAGACCTAACCGAGACATAACCGGCGTTAACCTCTATAATATTAATCGCAACCAGGTCTAAATGACTGTTTCGGTGTGGTACCTCACTATTACGTGATGCAAATCAGAAATATCCCAGGATCTGGCCAACCAGAATGCGAAAAATGCGAAAGTACGAGCCAGATGAGGGCAAATCCCAGACCTAACCGAGACATAACCGGCGTTATCCTCTAATATATTAAGCGCAAACAAGTTTAATTGACTGTTTCGGTGTGGTACTGCATTACTACGTGATCCAAACCAGAAAAAGGTGAGGATCTGGCCAACAAGTATGCGAAAAATGCGAAGGTACGAGCCAGATGATTGCAAATACCAGAACTAACCCAGACATAACCAGCGTTATCCTCTAAAATACTAATCGGAACCAGGTTTGATTGACTGTTTCGGTGTGGAACCACATTACTACGGGATCCCAACCAGAAAAAACACAGGATCTTCCCAACAAGAATGCGAAAAATGCGAAGGCACGAGCCAGATGATTGCAAATACCAGAACTAACCGAGACATAACCGGCGTAATCCTCTAAAATATTATGCGCAAACAGGTTTAATTGACAGCTTCGGTGTGGTACCGCATTACTATGTGATCCAAACCAGCAAAAGGCGAGGATCTGGTCAACAAGAATGCGAAAAACGCGAAAGTATGAGCCAGATGATTGCAAATACCAGAACTAACCGAGACATAACCGGCGTTATCCTCTAAAATATTAGGGGCAAACAGGTTTAATTGACAGTTTCGGTGTGGTACCGCACTAATACGTGATCCAAACCAGAAAAAGGCGAGGATCTGGCCAACAAGTATGCGAAAAACGCGAAAGTATGAGCCAGATGGTTGCAAATACCAGAACTAACCCAGACATAACCGGCGTTATCCCCGAAAATATTAATCGCAACCAGGTTTAATTGACTGTTTCTGTGTGGAACCGCATTACTACGTGATCCAAACCAGAAAAAGGCCAGGATCTGGCCATCAAGTATGCGAAAAATGCGAATGTACGAGCCAGATGAGGGCAAATCCCAGAACTAAGCGAGACATAACTGGCGTTCTCCTCTAAAATATTATTCGCAACCAGGTTTAATTGACTGTTTCTGTGTGGAACCACATTACTACGGGATCCAAGCCAGAAAAAACCCAGGATGTGGCCAACAGGTATGCGAAAAACGCGAAAGTACGAGCCAGATGAGGGCAAATCCCAGAACAAACCGAGACATAACCGGCGTTATCCTCTAAAATATTAACCGCAAACAGGTTTAATTGACTGTTTCGGTGCGGTCACGCATTACTACGTGATCCAAACCAGCAATATCCCAGGATCTGGCCAACAAGTATGCGTAAAATGCGAAAGTACGAGCCCGATGAGGGCAAATCCCAGACATAACCGGCGTTATCCTCGAAAATATTAATCGCAACAAGGTTTAATTGACAATTTCGGTGTGGTACCGCATTACTACGTGATCCAAACCAGCAATATCGCAGGATCTGGCCAACAAGTATGCGTAAAATGCGAAAGTACGAGCCCGATGAGAGCAAATCCCAGACCTAACCGAGACATAACCGGCGTTATCCTCTAAAATATTAAGCGCAAACAAGTTTAATTGACAGTTTCGGTGTGGTACTGCATTACTACGTGATCCAAACCAGAAAAAGGCGAGGATCTGGCCAACAAGTATGCGAAAAACGCGAAAGTACGAGCCAGATGAGGGCAAATCCCTGACCTAACCGAGACATAACCGGCGTTATCCTCTAAAATATTAATCGCAACAAGGTTTAATTGACTGTTTCGGTGTGGAACCACATTACTACGGGATCCAAACCAGAAATATCCCAGGATCTGGCCAACAAGTATGCGTAAAATGCGAAAGTACGAGCCCGATGAGGGCAAATCCCAGACCTAATCGAGACATAACCGACGTTATCCTCTAAAATATTAATCGCAACCAGGTTTAATTGACTGTTTCGGTGTGGAACCACATTACTTCGGGATCCAAGCCAGAAAAAACCCAGGATCTGGCCAACAAGTATGCGAAAAATGTGAAAGTACGAGCCAGATGAGGGCAAATCCCAGACCTAACCGAGACATAACCGGCGTTCTCCTCTAAAATATTAAGCGCAAACAGGTTTAATTGACTGTTTCGGTGTGGAACCGCATTACTACGTGATCCAAACCAGAAAAAGGCCAGGATCTGGCCAACAAGTATGCGAAAAATGCGAATGTACGAGCAAGATGAGGGCAAATCCCAGAACTAACCGAGACATAACTGGCGTTCTCCTCTAAAATAATAATCGCAACCAGGTTTAATTGACTGTTTCTGTGTGGAACCACATTACTACGGGATCCAAGCCTGAAAAAACCCAGGATGTGTCCAACAGGTATGCGAAAAACGCGAAAGTACGAGCCAGATGAGGGCAAATCCCAGAACAAACCGAGACATAACCGGCGTTATCCTCTAAAATATTGAGCGCAAACAGGTTTAATTGACTGTTTCGGTGCGGTACCGCATTACTACGTGATCCAAAACAGCAATATCCCAGGATCTGGCCAACAAGTATGCGTAAAATGCGAAAGTACGAGCCAGATGAGGGCAAATCCCAGACCTAACGGAGACATAACCGGCGTTATCCTCTAAAATATTAATCGCAACCAGGTTTAATTGACTGTTTCTGTGTGGTACCGCATTACTACGTAATCCAAACCAGGAATAGCCCTGGATCTGGCCATAAGTAAGCGTAAAATGCGAAAGTACGAGCCCGATGAGGGCAAATCCCAGACCTAACCGAGACATAACCGGCGTTCTCCTCTAAAATATTAATCGCAACTAGGTTTAATTGACTGCTTCGGTGTAGAACCACATTACTACGGGATCCAAGCCAGAAAAAACCCAGGATTTAGCCAACAAGTATGCGAAAAATGCGAAAGTACGAGCCAGATGAGGGCAAATCCCAGACCTAACCGAGTTACAACCGGCGTTATCCTCTAAAATATTAATTGCAACCAGGTTTAATTGACTGTTTCGGTGTGGTATCGCATTACTACGTGATCCAAACCAGAAATGGCCAGGATCTGGCAAACAAGTATGCGAAAAACGCGTAAATACGAGCCAGATGAGGGCAAATCCCAGACCTAACCGAGACATAACCGGCGTTCTCCTCTAAAATATTATTCGCAACCAGGTTTAATTGACTGTTTCGGTGTGGAACCACATTACTACGGGATCCAAGCCAGAAAAAACCCAGGATGTGGCCAACAGGTATGCGAAAAACGCGAAAGTACGAGCCAGATGAGGGCAAATCCCAGACCTAACCGAGACATAACCGGCGTTATCCTCTAAAATATTAATCGCAACCTGGTTTAATTGACTGTTTCTGTGTGGTATCGCATTACTACGTGATGCAAACCAGAAAGAGGCCAGTATCTGGCAACAAGTAGGCGAAAAACGCGTAAGTACGAGCCAGGTGAGGGCAAATCCCAGACCTAACCGAGACATAACCGGCGTTATCCTCTTTAAATATTAATCGCAACAAGATTTAATTGACTGTTTCGGTGTGGTAACGCAATACTACGTGATCCAAACCAGAAAAAGCCCTGGATCTGGCCAACAAGTATGCGAAAAATGCGAAAGTACGAGCCAGATGAGGGCAAATCCCAGAACTAACCCAGACATAACCGGAGTTATCCTCTAAAATATTAATCGCAACCAGGTTTAATTGACTATTTCGGTGTGGTACCGCATTATTACGTGATCCAAACCAGAAGAAGCCCAGGATCTTGCCAACAAGAATGCGAAAAATGCGAAGGTACGAGCCAGATGATTGCAAATACCAGAACTAACCCAGACATAACCAGCGTTATCCTCTAAAATACTAATCGGAACCAGGTTTGATTGACTGTTTCGGTGTGGAACCACATTACTACGGGATCCCAACCAGAAAAGACACAGGATCTTCCCAACAAGAATGCGAAAAATGCGAAGGCACGAACCAGATGATTGCAAATACCAGAACTAACCCAGACATAACTGGCGTTATCCTCTAAAATATTAATCGCAACCAGGTTTGATTGACTGTTTCGGTGTGGAACCACATTACAACGGGATCCAAACCAGAAAAAACCCAGGATCTTGCAACAAGTATGCGTAAAATGCGGAAGTACGAGCCCGATGAGGGCAAATCCCAGACATAACCGGCGTTATCCTCTAAAATATTAATCGCAACCGGGTTTAATTGACTATTTCGGTGTGGTACCGCATTACTACGTGATCCAAACCAACAATATCCAAGGATCTGGCCAACAAGTATGCGTAAAATGCGAAAGTACGAGCCCGATGAGGGCAAATCCCAGACCTAACCGAGACATAACCGGCGTTATCCTCTAATATATTAAGCGCAAACAAGTTTAATTGACTGTTTCGGTGTGGTACTGCATTACTACGTGATCCAAACCAGAATAAGGCGAGGATCTGGCCAACAAGTATGCGAAAAACGCGAAAGTATGAGCCAGATGGTTGCAAATACCAGAACTAACCCAGACATAACCGGCGTTATCCCCGAAAATATTAATCGCAACCAGGTTTAATTGACTGTTTCTGTGTGGTACCGCATTACTACGTAATCCAAACCAGGAATAGCCCTGGATCTGGTCAACAAGTATGCGAAAAATGCGAAAGTACGAGCCAGATGAGGCCAAATCCCAGACCTAACCGAGACATAACCGGCGTTATCCTCTGAAATATTAATCGCAACAAGGTTTAATTGACTGTTCCGGTGTGGAACCACATTACTTCGGGTTCCAAGCCAGAAAAAACCCAGGATCTGGCCAACAAGTATGCGAAAAATGCGAAGGTATGAACCAGATGATTGCAAATACCAGAACTAACCCAGACATAACCGGCGTTATCCTCTAAAATATTAATCGCAACCAGGTTTGATTGACTGTTTCGGTGTGGAACCACATTACTACGGGATCCAAACCAGAAAAAACCCAGGATCTGGTCAACAAGTATGCGAAAAATGCGAAAGTACGAGCCAGATGAGGGCAAATTCCAGTCCTAACTGAGACATAACCGGCGTTATCCTCTAAAATATTAATCGCAACCAGGTTTAATTGACTGTTTCGGTGTGGAACCGCATTACTACGTGATCCAAACCAGAAAAAGGCCAGGATCTGGCCATCAAGTATGCGAAAAATGCGAATGTACGAGCCAGATGAGGGCAAATCCCAGAACTAAGCGAGACATAACTGGCGTTCACCTCTAAAATATTATTCGCAACCAGGTTTAATTGACTGTTTCTGTGTGGAACCACATTACTACGGGATCCAAGCCAGAAAAAACCCAGGATGTGGCCAACAGGTATGCGAAAAACGCGAAAGTACGAGCCAGATGAGGGCAAATCCCAGAACAAACCGAGACATAACCGGCGTTATCCTCTAAAATATTAACCGCAAACAGGTTTAATTGACTGTTTCGGTGCGGTACCGCATTACTACGTGATCCAAACCAGCAATATCCCAGGATCTGGCCAACAAGTATGCGTAAAATGCGAAAGTACGAGCCCGATGAGGGCAAATCCCAGACATAACCGGCGTTATCCTCTAAAATATTAATCGCAACAAGGTTTAATTGACAATTTCGGTGTGGTACCGCATTACTACGTGATCCAAACCAGCAATATCCCAGGATCTGGCCAACAGGTATGCGTAAAATGCGAATGTACGAGCCCGATGAGGGCAAATCCCAGACCTAACCGAGACATAACCGACGTTATCCTCTAAAATATTAATCGCAACACGGTTTAATTGACTGTTTCGGTGAGGTAACGCAATACTACGTGATCCAATCCAGAAAAAGCCCTGGATCTGGCCAACAAGTATGCGAAAAATGCGAAAGTACGAGCCAGATGAGGGCAAATCCCTGACCTAACCGAGACATAACCGGCGTTCTCCTCTATCATATTAATCGCAACCAGGTTTAATTGACTGTTTCGGTGTGGAACCACATTACTACGGGATCCAAACCAGAAATATCCCAGGATCTGGCCAACAAGTATGCGTAAAATGCGAAAGTTCGAGCTCGATGAGGGCAAATCCCAGACCTAACCGAGACATAACCGGCGTTATACTCTAAAATATTAAGTGCAAACAAGTTTAATTGACTGTTTCGGTGTGGTACCGCATTACTACGTGATCCAAACCAGCAATATCCCAGGATCTGGCCAGCAAGTATGCGTAAAATGCGAAAGTACGAGCCAGATGAGGGCAAATCCCAGACCTAACGGAGACATAACCGGCGTTATCCTCTATAATATTAATCGCAACCAGGTTTAATTGACTGTTTCTGTGTGGTACCGCATTACTACGTAATCCAAACCAGGAATAGCCCTGGATCTGGCCAACAAGTAAGCGTAAAATGCGAAAGTACGAGCCCGATGAGGGCAAATCCCAGACCTAACCGAGACATAACCGGCGTTCTCCTCTAAAATATTAATCGCAACCAGGTTTAATTGACTGTTTCGGTGTAAAACCACATTACTACGGGATCCAAGCCAGAAAAAACCCAGGATTTGGCCAACAAGTATGCGAAAAATGCGAAAGTACGAGCCAGATGAGGGCAAATCCCAGAACTAACCGAGTTACAACCGGCGTTATCCTCTAAAATATTAATTGCAACCAGGTTTAATTGACTGTTTCGGTGTGGTATCGCATTACTACGTGATCCAAACCAGAAAAAGGCCAGGATCTGGCAAACAAGTATGCGAAAAACGCATAAATACGAGCCAGATGAGGGCAAATCCCAGACCTAACCGAGACATAACCGGCGTTCTCCTCTAAAATATTATTCGCAACCAGGTTTAATTGACTGTTTCGGTGTGGAACCACATTACTACGGGATCCAAGCCAGAAAAAAACCCAGGATGTGGCCAACAGGTATGCGAAAAACGCGAAAGTACGAGCCAGATTAGGGCAAATCCCAGACCTAACCGAGACATAACCGGCTTTATCCTCTAAAATATTAATCGCAACCTGGTTTAATTGACTGTTTCTGTGTGGTATCGCATTACTACGTGATGCAAACCAGAAAGAGGCCAGTATCTGGCAACAAGTAGGCGAAAAACGCGTAAATACGAGCCAGGTGAGGGCAAATCCCAGACCTAACCGAGACATAACCGGCGTTATCCTCTTTAAATATTAATCGCAACAAGGTTTAATTGACTGTTTCGGTGTGGAACCACATTACTTCGGGATCCAAGCCAGAAAAAACCCAGGATCTGGCCAACAAGTATGCGAAAAATGTGAAAGTACGAGCCAGATGAGGGCAAATCCCAGACCTAACCGAGACATAACCGGCGTTCTCCTCTAAAATATTAAGCGCAAACAGGTTTAATTGACTGTTTCGGTGTGGAACCGCATTACTACGTGATCCAAACCAGAAAAAGGCCAGGATCTGGCCAACAAGTATGCGAAAAATGCGAATGTACGAGCAAGATGAGGGCAAATCCCAGAACTAACCGAGACATAACTGGCGTTCTCCTCTAAAATAATAATCGCAACCAGGTTTAATTGACTGTTTCTGTGTGGAACCACATTACTACGGGATCCAAGCCTGAAAAAACCCAGGATGTGTCCAACAGGTATGCGAAAAACGCGAAAGTACGAGCCAGATGAGGGCAAATCCCAGAACAAACCGAGACATAACCGGCGTTATCCTCTAAAATATTGAGCGCAAACAGGTTTAATTGACTGTTTCGGTGCGGTACCGCATTACTACGTGATCCAAAACAGCAATATCCCAGGATCTGGCCAACAAGTATGCGTAAAATGCGAAAGTACGAGCCAGATGAGGGCAAATCCCAGACCTAACGGAGACATAACCGGCGTTATCCTCTAAAATATTAATCGCAACCAGGTTTAATTGACTGTTTCTGTGTGGTACCGCATTACTACGTAATCCAAACCAGGAATAGCCCTGGATCTGGCCATAAGTAAGCGTAAAATGCGAAAGTACGAGCCCGATGAGGGCAAATCCCAGACCTAACCGAGACATAACCGGCGTTCTCCTCTAAAATATTAATCGCAACTAGGTTTAATTGACTGCTTCGGTGTAGAACCACATTACTACGGGATCCAAGCCAGAAAAAACCCAGGATTTAGCCAACAAGTATGCGAAAAATGCGAAAGTACGAGCCAGATGAGGGCAAATCCCAGACCTAACCGAGTTACAACCGGCGTTATCCTCTAAAATATTAATTGCAACCAGGTTTAATTGACTGTTTCGGTGTGGTATCGCATTACTACGTGATCCAAACCAGAAATGGCCAGGATCTGGCAAACAAGTATGCGAAAAACGCGTAAATACGAGCCAGATGAGGGCAAATCCCAGACCTAACCGAGACATAACCGGCGTTCTCCTCTAAAATATTATTCGCAACCAGGTTTAATTGACTGTTTCGGTGTGGAACCACATTACTACGGGATCCAAGCCAGAAAAAACCCAGGATGTGGCCAACAGGTATGCGAAAAACGCGAAAGTACGAGCCAGATGAGGGCAAATCCCAGACCTAACCGAGACATAACCGGCGTTATCCTCTAAAATATTAATCGCAACCTGGTTTAATTGACTGTTTCTGTGTGGTATCGCATTACTACGTGATGCAAACCAGAAAGAGGCCAGTATCTGGCAACAAGTAGGCGAAAAACGCGTAAGTACGAGCCAGGTGAGGGCAAATCCCAGACCTAACCGAGACATAACCGGCGTTATCCTCTTTAAATATTAATCGCAACAAGATTTAATTGACTGTTTCGGTGTGGTAACGCAATACTACGTGATCCAAACCAGAAAAAGCCCTGGATCTGGCCAACAAGTATGCGAAAAATGCGAAAGTACGAGCCAGATGAGGGCAAATCCCAGAACTAACCCAGACATAACCGGAGTTATCCTCTAAAATATTAATCGCAACCAGGTTTAATTGACTATTTCGGTGTGGTACCGCATTATTACGTGATCCAAACCAGAAGAAGCCCAGGATCTTGCCAACAAGAATGCGAAAAATGCGAAGGTACGAGCCAGATGATTGCAAATACCAGAACTAACCCAGACATAACCAGCGTTATCCTCTAAAATACTAATCGGAACCAGGTTTGATTGACTGTTTCGGTGTGGAACCACATTACTACGGGATCCCAACCAGAAAAGACACAGGATCTTCCCAACAAGAATGCGAAAAATGCGAAGGCACGAACCAGATGATTGCAAATACCAGAACTAACCCAGACATAACTGGCGTTATCCTCTAAAATATTAATCGCAACCAGGTTTGATTGACTGTTTCGGTGTGGAACCACATTACAACGGGATCCAAACCAGAAAAAACCCAGGATCTTGCAACAAGTATGCGTAAAATGCGGAAGTACGAGCCCGATGAGGGCAAATCCCAGACATAACCGGCGTTATCCTCTAAAATATTAATCGCAACCGGGTTTAATTGACTATTTCGGTGTGGTACCGCATTACTACGTGATCCAAACCAACAATATCCAAGGATCTGGCCAACAAGTATGCGTAAAATGCGAAAGTACGAGACCGATGAGGGCAAATCCCAGACCTAACCGAGACATAACCGGCGTTATCCTCTAATATATTAAGCGCAAACAAGTTTAATTGACTGTTTCGGTGTGGTACTGCATTACTACGTGATCCAAACCAGAATAAGGCGAGGATCTGGCCAACAAGTATGCGAAAAACGCGAAAGTATGAGCCAGATGGTTGCAAATACCAGAACTAACCCAGACATAACCGGCGTTATCCCCGAAAATATTAATCGCAACCAGGTTTAATTGACTGTTTCTGTGTGGTACCGCATTACTACGTAATCCAAACCAGGAATAGCCCTGGATCTGGTCAACAAGTATGCGAAAAATGCGAAAGTACGAGCCAGATGAGGCCAAATCCCAGACCTAACCGAGACATAACCGGCGTTATCCTCTGAAATATTAATCGCAACAAGGTTTAATTGACTGTTCCGGTGTGGAACCACATTACTTCGGGTTCCAAGCCAGAAAAAACCCAGGATCTGGCCAACAAGTATGCGAAAAATGCGAAGGTATGAACCAGATGATTGCAAATACCAGAACTAACCCAGACATAACCGGCGTTATCCTCTAAAATATTAATCGCAACCAGGTTTGATTGACTGTTTCGGTGTGGAACCACATTACTACGGGATCCAAACCAGAAAAAACCCAGGATCTGGTCAACAAGTATGCGAAAAATGCGAAAGTACGAGCCAGATGAGGGCAAATTCCAGTCCTAACTGAGACATAACCGGCGTTATCCTCTAAAATATTAATCGCAACCAGGTTTAATTGACTGTTTCGGTGTGGAACCGCATTACTACGTGATCCAAACCAGAAAAAGGCCAGGATCTGGCCATCAAGTATGCGAAAAATGCGAATGTACGAGCCAGATGAGGGCAAATCCCAGAACTAAGCGAGACATAACTGGCGTTCACCTCTAAAATATTATTCGCAACCAGGTTTAATTGACTGTTTCTGTGTGGAACCACATTACTACGGGATCCAAGCCAGAAAAAACCCAGGATGTGGCCAACAGGTATGCGAAAAACGCGAAAGTACGAGCCAGATGAGGGCAAATCCCAGAACAAACCGAGACATAACCGGCGTTATCCTCTAAAATATTAACCGCAAACAGGTTTAATTGACTGTTTCGGTGCGGTACCGCATTACTACGTGATCCAAACCAGCAATATCCCAGGATCTGGCCAACAAGTATGCGTAAAATGCGAAAGTACGAGCCCGATGAGGGCAAATCCCAGACATAACCGGCGTTATCCTCTAAAATATTAATCGCAACAAGGTTTAATTGACAATTTCGGTGTGGTACCGCATTACTACGTGATCCAAACCAGCAATATCCCAGGATCTGGCCAACAGGTATGCGTAAAATGCGAATGTACGAGCCCGATGAGGGCAAATCCCAGACCTAACCGAGACATAACCGACGTTATCCTCTAAAATATTAATCGCAACACGGTTTAATTGACTGTTTCGGTGAGGTAACGCAATACTACGTGATCCAATCCAGAAAAAGCCCTGGATCTGGCCAACAAGTATGCGAAAAATGCGAAAGTACGAGCCAGATGAGGGCAAATCCCTGACCTAACCGAGACATAACCGGCGTTCTCCTCTATCATATTAATCGCAACCAGGTTTAATTGACTGTTTCGGTGTGGAACCACATTACTACGGGATCCAAACCAGAAATATCCCAGGATCTGGCCAACAAGTATGCGTAAAATGCGAAAGTTCGAGCTCGATGAGGGCAAATCCCAGACCTAACCGAGACATAACCGGCGTTATACTCTAAAATATTAAGTGCAAACAAGTTTAATTGACTGTTTCGGTGTGGTACCGCATTACTACGTGATCCAAACCAGCAATATCCCAGGATCTGGCCAGCAAGTATGCGTAAAATGCGAAAGTACGAGCCAGATGAGGGCAAATCCCAGACCTAACGGAGACATAACCGGCGTTATCCTCTATAATATTAATCGCAACCAGGTTTAATTGACTGTTTCTGTGTGGTACCGCATTACTACGTAATCCAAACCAGGAATAGCCCTGGATCTGGCCAACAAGTAAGCGTAAAATGCGAAAGTACGAGCCCGATGAGGGCAAATCCCAGACCTAACCGAGACATAACCGGCGTTCTCCTCTAAAATATTAATCGCAACCAGGTTTAATTGACTGTTTCGGTGTAAAACCACATTACTACGGGATCCAAGCCAGAAAAAACCCAGGATTTGGCCAACAAGTATGCGAAAAATGCGAAAGTACGAGCCAGATGAGGGCAAATCCCAGAACTAACCGAGTTACAACCGGCGTTATCCTCTAAAATATTAATTGCAACCAGGTTTAATTGACTGTTTCGGTGTGGTATCGCATTACTACGTGATCCAAACCAGAAAAAGGCCAGGATCTGGCAAACAAGTATGCGAAAAACGCATAAATACGAGCCAGATGAGGGCAAATCCCAGACCTAACCAAGACATAACCGGCGTTCTCCTCTAAAATATTATTCGCAACCAGGTTTAATTGACTGTTTCGGTGTGGAACCACATTACTACGGGATCCAAGCCAGAAAAAAACCCAGGATGTGGCCAACAGGTATGCGAAAAACGCGAAAGTACGAGCCAGATTAGGGCAAATCCCAGACCTAACCGAGACATAACCGGCTTTATCCTCTAAAATATTAATCGCAACCTGGTTTAATTGACTGTTTCTGTGTGGTATCGCATTACTACGTGATGCAAACCAGAAAGAGGCCAGTATCTGGCAACAAGTAGGCGAAAAACGCGTAAATACGAGCCAGGTGAGGGCAAATCCCAGACCTAACCGAGACATAACCGGCGTTATCCTCTTTAAATATTAATCGCAACAAGGTTTAATTGACTGTTTCGGTGTGGTAACGCAATACTACGTGATCCAAACCAGAAAAAGCCCTGGATCTGGCCAACAAGTATGCGAAAAATGCGAAAGTACGAGCCAGATGAGGGCAAATCCGAGACCTAACCGAGATATAACCGGCGTTATCCTCTAAAATATTAATCGCAACAATGTTTAGTTGACTGTTTCGGTGTGGAACCACATTACTTCGGGTTCCAAGCCAGAAAAAACCCAGGATCTTGCCAACAAGTATGCGAAAAATGCGAAAGTACGAGCCAGATGAGGGCAAATCCCAGAACTAACCCAGACATAACCGGAGTTATCCTCTAAAATATTAATCGCAACCAGGTTTAATTGACTATTTCGGTGTGGTACCACATTATTACGTGATCCAAACCAGAAGAAGCCCAGGATCTTGCCAACAAGAATGCGAAAATTGCGAAGGTACGAGCCAGATGATAGCAAATACCAGAACTAACCCAGACATAACCAGCGTTATCCTCTAAAATATTAATCGCAACCAGGTGTAGTTGACTGTTCCGGTGTGGAACCTCATTACTACGTGATCCAAGCCAGAAAAAACCCAGGATTTGGCCAACAGGTATACGAAAAACGCGAAAGTACGAGCCGGATGAGGGCAAATCCCAGACCTAACCGAGACATAACCGGCGTTATCCTCTAAAATATTAAGCGCAAACAGGTTTAATTGACAGCTTCGGTGTGGTACCGCATTACTATGTGATCCAAACCAGCAAAAGGCGAGGATCTGGCCAACAAGTATGCGAAAAACGCAAAAGTATGAACCAGATGATTGCAAATACCAGAACTAACCCAGACATAACCGGCGTTATCCTGTAAAATATTAATCGCAACCAGGTGTAGTTGACTGTTTCGGTGTGGAACCACATTACAACGGGATCCAAACCAGAAAAAACCCAGGATCTTGCAACAAGAATGCGAAAAATGCGAAGGTACGAGCCAGATGATTGCAAATACCAGAACTAACCCAGACATAACCAGCGTTATCCTCTAAAATACTAATCGGAACCAGCTTTTATTGACTGTTTCAGTGTGGTACCACATTACTACGGGATCCAAACCAGAAAAAACCCCCGGATTTGGCCAACAAGTATGCGAAAAACGCGAAAGTACGAGCAAGATGATGGCAAATCACAGACATTACCGAGACACAACCGGCGTTATCCTCTAAAATATTAATCGCAACCAGGTTTAATTGTCTGTTTCAGTGTGGTACCGCAATACTACGTGATCCAAACCACAAATCTCCCAAGATCAGGCCAACCAGAATGCGAAAAATGCGAATGTACAAGCCAGATGAATGCATATCCCAGACATAACCGGGGCATAAACGGCGTTATCATCTAAAATGATAAGCGCAAACTGGTTTAATTGACTGTTTCGGTGTGGTACCGCATTACTACGTGATCCAAATCAGAAAAAGGCGAGGATCTGGCCAACAAGTACGCGAAAAATGCGAAAGTACGAGCCAGATGAGGGCAAATCCCAGACCTTACCGAGACATAACCGGCGTTATCCTCTAAAATATTAATCGCAACAAGGTTTAATTGACTGTTTCGGTGTGGAACCACATTACTTCGGGATCCAAGCCAGAAAAAACCCAGGATCTGGCCAACAACTATGCGACAAATGCGAAAGTACGAGCCAGGTGAGGGCAAATCCCAGACCTAACCGCGACATAACCGGCGTTATCCTCTAAAATATTAATCGCTACAAGGTTTAATTGACTGTTTCGGTGTGGAACCACATTACTTCGGGATCCAAGCCTGAGAAAACCCAGGATCTGGCCAATAAGTATGCGAAAAATGCGAAAGTACGAGCCAGATGAGGGCAAATCCCAGACATATCCGAGACATAACCGGCGTTAACCTCTATAATATTAATCACAACCAGGTTTTATTGACTGTTTCGGCGTGGTATCGCATTACTACGTGATCCAAACCAGAAATAGGCCTGGATCTGGCCAACAAGAATGCGAAAATTGCGAAGGTACGAGCCAGATGATAGCAAATACCAGAACTAACCCAGACATAACCAGCGTTATCCTCTAAAATATTAATCGCAACCAGGTGTAGTTGACTGTTCCGGTGTGGAACCTCATTACTACGTGATCCAAGCCAGAAAAAACCCAGGATTTGGCCAACAGGTATGCGAAAAACGCGAAAGTACGAGGCGGATGAGGGCAAATCCCAGACCTAACCGAGACATAACCGGCGTTATCCTCTAAAATATTAAGCGCAAACAGGTTTAATTGACTGTTTCGGTGTGGTACCGCATTACTACGTGATCCAAATCACAAAAAGGCGTGGATCTGGCCAACAAGTATGCGAAAAATGCGAAAGTACGAGCCAGATGAGGGCAAATCCCAGACATATCCGAGACATAACCGGCGTTAGCCTCTATAATATTAATCACAACCAGGTTTTATTGACTGTTTCTGTATGGTACCACATTACTTCGTGATCCAAACCAGAAATATCCCAGGATCTGGCCAACAAGTATGCGTAAAATGCGAAAGTACGAGCCAGATGAGGGTAAATCCCAGACCTAACCGAGACATAACCGGCGTTATCCTCTAAAATATTAATCGCAACAAGGTTTAATTGACTGTTTCGGTGTGGTAACGCAACACTACGTGATCCAAACCAGAAAAAGCCCTGGATCTGGCCAACAAGTATGCGAAAAATGCGAAAGTACGAGCCAGATGAGGGCAAATCCCAGACCTAACCGAGACATAACCGGCGTTATCCTCTAAAATATTAATCGCAACCAGGTTTAATTGACTGTTTCGGTGTGGTACCGCAATACTACGTGATCCAAACCAGAAAAAGCCCTGGATCTGGCCAACAAGTATGCGAAAAATGCGAAAGTACGAGCCAGATGAGGGCAAATACCAGAACTAACCCAGACATAACCGGCATTATCCTCTAAAATATTAATCGCAACAAGGTTTAATTGACTGTTTCGGTGTGGAACCACATTACTTCGGGATCCAAGCCAGAAAAAACCCAGGATCTGGCCAACAAGTATGCGAAAAACGCGAAAGTACGAGCCAGATGAGGGCAAATCCCAGACCTAACCGAGACATAACAGCCGTTATCCTCTAAAATATTAATCGCAACACGGTTTAATTGACTGTTTCGGTGTGGAACCACATTACTTCGGGATCCAAGCCTGAAAAACCCAGGATCTGGCCAACAAGTATGCGAAAAATGCGAAAGTACGAGCCAGATGAGGGCAAATCCCAGAACTAACCGAGACATAACCGGCGTTAACCTCTATAATATTAATCACAACCAGGTTCTATTGACTGTTTTGGCGTGGTATCGCATTACTACGTGATCCAAACCAGAAATAGCCCTGAATCTGGCCAACAAGAATGCGAAAATTGCGAAGGTACGAGCCAGATGATTGCAAATACCAGAACTAACCCAGACATAACCAGCGTTATCCTCTAAAATATTAATCGCAACCAGGTGTAGTTGACTGTTCCGGTGTGGAATCTCATTACTACGTGATCCAAGCCAGAAAAAACCCAGGACTTGGCCAACAGGTATGCGAAAAACGCGAAAGTACGAGCCGGATGAGGGCAAATCCCAGACCTAACCGAGACGTAACCGGCGTTATCCTCTAAAATATTAAGCGCAAACAGGTTTAATTGACTGTTTCGGTGTGGTACCGCATTACTACGTGATCCAAATCACAAAAAGGCGAGGATCTGGCCAACAAGAATGCGAAAAACGCGAAAGTATGAGCCAGATGATTGCAAATACCAGAACTAACCCAGGCATAAGCGGCGTTATCCTTGAAAATATTAATCCCAACCAGGTTTAACTGTCTGTTTCGGTGTGGTACCGCAATACTACGTGATCCAAACCAGAAATAGCCCTGGATCTGGCCAACAGGTATGCGAAAAACGCGAAAGTATGAGCCGGATGAGGGCAAATCCCAGACCTAACCGAGACATAACCGGCGTTATCCTCTAAAATATTAATCGCAACCAGGTTTAATTGACTGTTTCTGTGTGGTACCGCATTACTACGTGATCCAAACCAGAAATATCCCAGGATCTGGCCAACCAGAATGCGAAAAATGCGTAAGTACGAGCCAGATGAGGGCAAATTCCAGACCTAACTGAGACATAACAGGCGTTATCCTCTAAAATATTAATCGCAACCAGGTTTAATTGACTGTTTCGGTGTGGAACCGCATTACTACGTGATCCAAACCAGGAAAAGGCCAGGATCTGGCCAACAAGTATGCGAAAAATGCGAATGTACGAGCCAGATGAGGCCAAATCCCAGAACTAACCGAGACATCACCGGCGTTCTCCTCTAAAATATTAATCGCAACAAGGTTTAATTGACTGTTTCGGTGTGGAACCACATTACTACGGGATCCGAGCCAGAAAAAACACAGGATGTGGCCAACGGGTATGCGAAAAACGCGAAAGTACGAGCCAGATGAGGGCAAATCCCAGACCTAACCGTGACATAACCGGCGTTATCCTCTAAAATATTAAGCGCAAACAGGTTTAATTGACAGTTTCGGTGTGGTACCGCATTACTACGTGATCCAAATCAGAAAAAGGCGAGGATCTGGCCAACAAGAATGCGAAAAACGCGAAAGTATGAGCCAGATGATTGCAAATACCAGAACTACCCCAGACATAAGCGGCGTTATCCTCGAAAATATTAATCGCAACCAGGTTTAACTGTCTGTTTCGGTGTGGTGCCGCAATACTACGTGATCCAATCCAGAAATAGCCCTGGATCTGGCCAACAAATATGCGAAAGATGCGAAAGTGCGAGCCAGATGAGGGCAAATACCAGAACTAACCCAGACATAACCAGCGCTATCCTCTAAAATACTAATCGGAAACAGCTTTTATTGACTGTTTCGGTGTGTTTTCACATTACTACGGGATCCAAACCAGAAAAAGCTCCAGGATTTGGCCAACAAGTATGCGAAAAACGCGAAAGTACGAGCCTGATGAGGGCAAATCCCAGACCTAACCGAGACACAACCGGCGTTATCCTGTAAAATATTAAGCGCAAACTGGTATAATTGACTGTTTCGGTGTGGTACCGCATTACTACGTGATCCAAACCAGAAAAAGGCGAGGATCTGGCCAACAAGTAAGCGAAAAACCCGAAAGTATGAGCCAGATGAGGGCAAATACCAGTCCTAACCCAGACATAACCGGCGTTATCTTCTAAAATATTAATCGCATCCAGGTTTAATTGACAATTTCGGTGTGGTACCGCATTACTACGTGATCCATACCAGAAATATCTCAGGATCTGGCCAACAAATATGCGTTAAATGCGAAAGTACGAGCCAGATGAGGGCAAATCCCAGACATAACCGGCGGTGTCCTCTAAAATATTAACCGCAAACAGGTTTAATTGACTGTTTCGGTGCGGTACCGCATTACTACGTGATCCAAACCAGCAATATTCCAGGATCTGGCCAACAAGTATGCGTAAAATGCGAAAGTACGAGCCCGATGAGGGCAAATCCCAGACATAACCGGCGTTATCCTCTAAAATATTAATCGCAACAAGGTTTAATTGACAATTTCGGTGTGGTACCGCATTACTACGTGATCCAAACCAGCAATATCCCTGGATCTGGCCAACAGGTATGCGTAAAATGCGAATGTACGAGCCCGATGAGGGCAAATCCCAGACCTAACCGAGACATAACCGACGTTATCCTCTAAAATATTAATCGCAACACGGTTTAATTGACTATTTCGGTGAGGTAACGCAATACTACGTGATCCAATCCAGAAAAAGCCCTGGATCTGGCCAACAAGTATGCGAAAAATGCGAAAGTACGAGCCAGATGAGGGCAAATCCCAGACCTAACCGAGACATAACCGGCGTTATCCTCTAAAATATTAATCGCAACAAGGTTTAATTGACTGTTTCGGTGTGGAACCACATTACTTCGGGATCCAAGCCAGAAAAAACCCAGGATCTGGCCAACAAGTATGCGAAAAATGCGAAAGTACGAGCCAGATGAGGGCAAATCCCAGAACTAACCGAGACATAACCGGCGTTCTCCTCTATCATATTAATCGCAACCAGGTTTAATTGACTGTTTCGGTGTGGAACCACATTACTACGGGATCCAAACCAGAAATATCCCAGGATCTGGCCAACAAGTATGCGTAAAATGCGAAAGTTCGAGCCAGATGAGGGCAAATCCCAGACCTAACGGAGACATAACCGGCGTTATCCTCTAAAACATTAATCGCAACCAGGTTTAATTGACTGTTTCTGTGTGGTACCGCATTACTACGTAATCCAAACCAGGAATAGCCCTGGATCTGGCCAACAAGTAAGCGTAAAATGCGAAAGTACGAGCCCGATGAGGGCAAATCCCAGACCTAACCGAGACATAACCGGCGTTCTCCTCTAAAATATTAATCGCAACCAGGTTTAATTGGCTGTTTCGGTGTAAAACCACATTACTACGGGATCCAAGCCAGAAAAAACCCAGGATTTGGCCAACAAGTATGCGAAAAATGCGAAAGTACGAGCCAGATGAGGGCAAATCCCAGAACTAACCGAGTTACAACCGGCGTTATCCTCTAAAATATTAATTGCAACCAGGTTTAATTGACTGTTTCGGTGTGGTATCGCATTACTACGTGATCCAAACCAGAAAAAGGCCAGGATCTGGCAAACAAGTATGCGAAAAACGCGTAAATACGAGCCAGATGAGGGCAAATCCCAGACCTAACCGAGACATAACCGGCGTTCTCCTCTAAAATATTATTCGCAACCAGGTTTAATTGACTGTTTCGGTGTGGAACCACATTACTACGGGATCCAAGCCAGAAAAAAACCCAGGATGTGGCCAACAGGTATGCGAAAAACGCGAAAGTACGAGCCAGATGAAGGCAAATCCCAGACCTAACCGAGACATAACCGGCTTTATCCTCTAAAATATTAATCGCAACCTGGTTTAATTGACTGTTTCTGTGCGGTATCGCATTACTACGTGATGCAAACCAGAAAGAGGCCAGTATCTGGCAACAAGTAGGCGAAAAACGCGTAAATACGAGCCAGGTGAGGGCAAATCCCAGACCTAACCGAGACATAACCGGCGTTATCCTCTTTAAATATTAATCGCAACAAGGTTTAATTGACTGTTTCGGTGTGGTAACGCAATACTACGTGATCCAAACCGGAAAAAGCCCTGGATCTGGCCAACAAGTATGCGAAAAATGCGAAAGTACGAGCCAGATGAGGGCAAATCCGAGACCTAACCGAGACATAACCGGCGTTATCCTCTAAAATATTAATCGCAACAATGTTTAGTTGACTGTTTCGGTGTGGAACCACATTACTTCGGGTTCCAAGCCAGAAAAAACCCAGGATCTGGCCAACAAGTATGCGAAAAATGCGAAAGTACGAGCCAGATGAGGGCAAATCCCAGAACTAACCCAGACATAACCGGAGTTATCCTCTAAAATATTAATCGCAACCAGGTTTAATTGACTATTTCGGTGTGGTACCGCATTATTACGTGATCCAAACCAGAAGAAGCCCAGGATCTTGCCAACAAGAATGCGAAAATTGCGAAGGTACGAGCCGGATGAGGGCAAATCCCAGAACTAACCGAGACATAACCGGCGTTATCCTCTAAAATATTAAGCGCAAACAGGTTTAATTGACAGCTTCGGTGTGGTACCGCATTACTATGTGATCCAAACCAGCAAAAGGCGAGGATCTGGCCAACAAGTATGCGAAAAACGCAAAAGTATGAACCAGATGTTTGCAAATACCAGAACTAACCCAGACATAACCGGCGTTATCCTGTAAAATATTAATCGCAACCAGGTGTAGTTGACTGTTTCGGTGTGGAACCACATTACAACGGGATCCAAACCAGAAAAAACCCAGGATCTTGCAACAAGAATGCGAAAAATGCGAAGGTACGAGCCAGATGATTGCAAATACCAGAACTAACCCAGACATAACCAGCGTTATCCTCTAAAATACTAATCGGAACCAGCTTTTATTGACTGTTTCAGTGTGGTACCCCATTACTACGGGATCCAAACCAGAAAAAACCCAGGATCTGGCCAACAACTATGCGACAAATGCGAAAGTACGAGCCAGGTGAGGGCAAATCCCAGACCTAACCGAGACATAACCGGCGTTATCCTCTAAAATATTAATCGCAACAAGGTTTAATTGACTGTTTCGGTGTGGAACCACATTACTTCGGGATCCAAGCCTGAGAAAACCCAGGATCTGGCCAACAAGAATGCGAAAATTGCGAAGGTACGAGCCAGATGATAGCAAATACCAGAACTAACCCAGACATAACCAGCGTTATCCTCTAAAATATTAATCGCAACCAGGTGTAGTTGACTGTTCCGGTGTGGAACCTCATTACTACGTGATCCAAGCCAGAAAAAACCCAGGATTTGGCCAACAGGTATGCGAAAAACGCGAAAGTACGAGCCGGATGAGGGCAAATCCCAGACCTAACCGAGACATAACCGGCGTTATCCTCTAAAATATTAATCGCAACAAGGTTTAATTGACTGTTTCGGTGTGGAACCACATTACTTCGGGATCCAAGCCTGAAAAAACCCAGGATCTGGCCAACAACTATGCGACAAATGCGAAAGTACGAGCCAGGTGAGGGCAAATCCCAGACATAACCGAGACATAACCGGCGTTATCCTCTAAAATATTAAGCGCAAACAGGTTTAATTGACTGTTTCGGTGTGGTACCGCATTACTACGTGATCCAAATCACAAAAAGGCGTGGATCTGGCCAACAAGTATGCGAAAAATGCGAAAGTACGAGCCAGATGAGGGCAAATCCCAGACATATCCGAGACATAACCGGCGTTAGCCTCTATAATATTAATCACAACCAGGTTTTATTGACTGTTTCTGTATGGTACCGCATTACTTCGTGATCCAAACCAGAAATATCCCAGGATCTGGCCAACAAGTATGCGTAAAATGCGAAAGTACGAGCCAGATGAGGGTAAATCCCAGACCTAACCGAGACATAACCGGCGTTATCCTCTAAAATATTAATCGCAACAAGGTTTAATTGACTGTTTCGGTGTGGTAACGCAACACTACGTGATCCAAACCAGAAAAAGCCCTGGATCTGGCCAACAAGTATGCGAAAAATGCGAAAGTACGAGCCAGATGAGGGCAAATCCCAGACCTAACCGAGACATAACCGGCGTTATCCTCTAAAATATTAATCGCAACCAGGTTTAATTGACTGTTTCGGTGTGGTACCGCAATACTACGTGATCCAAACCAGAAAAACCCCTGGATCTGGCCAACAAGTATGCGAAAAATGCGAAAGTACGAGCCAGATGAGGGCAAATACCAGAACTAACCCAGACATAACCGGCATTATCCTCTAAAATATTAATCGCAACAAGGTTTAATTGACTGTTTCGGTGTGGAACCACATTACTTCGGGATCCAAGCCAGAAAAAACCCAGGATCTGGCCAACAAGTATGCGAAAAACGCGAAAGTACGAGCCAGATGAGGGCAAATCCCAGACCTAACCGAGACATAACCGGCGTTATCCTCTAAAATATTAATCGCAACAAGGTTTAATTGACTGTTTCGGTGTGGAACCACATTACTTCGGGATCCAAGCCTGAAAAAACCCAGGATCTGGCCAACAAGTATGCGAAAAATGCGAAAGTACGAGCCAGATGAGGGCAAATCCCAGAACTAACCGAGACATAACCGGCGTTAACCTCTATAATATTAATCACAACCAGGTTCTATTGACTGTTTCGGCGTGGTATCGCATTACTACGTGATCCAAACCAGAAATAGCCCTGGATCTGGCCAACAAGAATGCGAAAATTGCGAAGGTACGAGCCAGATGATTGCAAATACCAGAACTAACCCAGACATAACCAGCGTTATCCTCTAAAATATTAATCGCAACCAGGTGTAGTTGACTGTTCCGGTGTGGAATCTCATTACTACGTGATCCAAGCCAGAAAAAACCCAGGATTTGGCCAACAGGTATGCGAAAAACGCGAAAGTACGAGCAAGATGATGGCAAATCACAGACATAACCGAGACACAACCGGCGTTATCCTCTAAAATATTAATCGCAACCAGGTTTAATTGTCTGTTTCGGTGTGGTACCGCAATACTACGTGATCCAAACCACAAATCTCCCAGGATCAGGCCAACCAGAATGCGAAAAATGCGAATGTACAAGCCAGATGAAAGCATATCCCAGACATAACCGGGGCATAAACGGCGTTGTCATCTAAAATATTAATCGCAACAAGGTTTAATTGACTGTTTCGGTGTGGAACCACATTACTTCGGGATCCAAGCCAGAAAAAACCCAGGATCTGGCCAACAACTATGCGACAAATGCGAAAGTACGAGCCAGGTGAGGGCAAATCCCAGACCTAACCGAGACATAACCGGCGTTATCCTCTAAAATATTAATCGCAACAAGGTTTAATTGACTGTTTCGGTGTGGAACCACATTACTTCGGGATCCAAGCCTGAGAAAACCCAGGATCTGGCCAACAAGAATGCGAAAATTGCGAAGGTACGAGCCAGATGATAGCAAATACCAGAACTAACCCAGACATAACCAGCGTTATCCTCTAAAATATTAATCGCAACCAGGTGTAGTTGACTGTTCCGGTGTGGAACCTCATTACTACGTGATCCAAGCCAGAAAAAACCCAGGATTTGGCCAACAGGTATGCGAAAAACGCGAAAGTACGAGCCGGATGAGGGCAAATCCCAGACCTAACCGAGACATAACCGGCGTTATCCTCTAAAATATTAATCGCAACAAGGTTTAATTGACTGTTTCGGTGTGGAACCACATTACTTCGGGATCCAAGCCTGAAAAAACCCAGGATCTGGCCAACAACTATGCGACAAATGCGAAAGTACGAGCCAGGTGAGGGCAAATCCCAGACATAACCGAGACATAACCGGCGTTATCCTCTAAAATATTAAGCGCAAACAGGTTTAATTGACTGTTTCGGTGTGGTACCGCATTACTACGTGATCCAAATCACAAAAAGGCGTGGATCTGGCCAACAATTATGCGAAAAATGCGAAAGTACGAGCCAGATGAGGGCAAATCCCAGACATATCCGAGACATAACCGGCGTTAGCCTCTATAATATTAATCACAACCAGGTTTTATTGACTGTTTCTGTATGGTACCGCATTACTTCGTGATCCAAACCAGAAATATCCCAGGATCTGGCCAACAAGTATGCGTAAAATGCGAAAGTACGAGCCAGATGAGGGTAAATCCCAGACCTAACCGAGACATAACCGGCGTTATCCTCTAAAATATTAATCGCAACAAGGTTTAATTGACTGTTTCGGTGTGGTAACGCAACACTACGTGATCCAAACCAGAAAAAGCCCTGGATCTGGCCAACAAGTATGCGAAAAATGCGAAAGTACGAGCCAGATGAGGGCAAATCCCAGACCTAACCGAGACATAACCGGCGTTATCCTCTAAAATATTAATCGCAACCAGGTTTAATTGACTGTTTCGGTGTGGTACCGCAATACTACGTGATCCAAACCAGAAAAACCCCTGGATCTGGCCAACAAGTATGCGAAAAATGCGAAAGTACGAGCCAGATGAGGGCAAATACCAGAACTAACCCAGACATAACCGGCATTATCCTCTAAAATATTAATCGCAACAAGGTTTAATTGACTGTTTCGGTGTGGAACCACATTACTTCGGGATCCAAGCCAGAAAAAACCCAGGATCTGGCCAACAAGTATGCGAAAAACGCGAAAGTACGAGCCAGATGAGGGCAAATCCCAGACCTAACCGAGACATAACCGGCGTTATCCTCTAAAATATTAATCGCAACAAGGTTTAATTGACTGTTTCGGTGTGGAACCACATTACTTCGGGATCCAAGCCTGAAAAAACCCAGGATCTGGCCAACAAGTATGCGAAAAATGCGAAAGTACGAGCCAGATGAGGGCAAATCCCAGAACTAACCGAGACATAACCGGCGTTAACCTCTATAATATTAATCACAACCAGGTTCTATTGACTGTTTCGGCGTGGTATCGCATTACTACGTGATCCAAACCAGAAATAGCCCTGGATCTGGCCAACAAGAATGCGAAAATTGCGAAGGTACGAGCCAGATGATTGCAAATACCAGAACTAACCCAGACATAACCAGCGTTATCCTCTAAAATATTAATCGCAACCAGGTGTAGTTGACTGTTCCGGTGTGGAATCTCATTACTACGTGATCCAAGCCAGAAAAAACCCAGGATTTGGCCAACAGGTATGCGAAAAACGCGAAAGTACGAGCCGGATGAGGGCAAATCCCAGACCTAACCGAGACATAACCGGCGTTATCCTCTAAAATATTAAGCGCAAACAGGTTTAATTGACTGTTTCGGTGTGGTACTGCATTACTACGTGATCCAAATCACAAAAACGCGAGGATCTGGCCAACAAGAATGCGAAAAACGCGAAAGTATGAGCCAGATGATTGCAAATACCAGAACTAACCCAGGCATAAGCGGCGTTATCCTTGAAAATATTAATCCCAACCAGGTTTAACTGTCTGTTTCGGTGTGGTACCGCAATACTACGTGATCCAAACCAGAAATAGCCCTGGATCTGGCCAACAGGTATGCGAAAAACGCGAAAGTATGAGCCGGATGAGGGCAAATCCCAGACCTAACCGAGACATAACCGGCGTTATCCTCTAAAATATTAATCGCAACCAGGTTTAATTGACTGTTTCTGTGTGGTACCGCATTACTACGTGATCCAAACCAGAAATATCCCAGGATCTGGCCAACCAGAATGCGAAAAATGCGTAAGTACGAGCCAGATGAGGGCAAATTCCAGACCTAACTGAGACATAACAGGCGTTATCCTCTAAAATATTAATCGCAACCAGGTTTAATTGACTGTTTCGGTGTGGAACCGCATTACTACGTGATCCAAACCAGGAAAAGGCGAGGATCTGGCCAACAAGTATGCGAAAAATGCGAATGTACGAGCCAGATGAGGCCAAATCCCAGAACTAACCGAGACATCACCGGCGTTCTCCTCTAAAATATTAATCGCAACAAGGTTTAATTGACTGTTTCGGTGTGGAACCACATTACTACGGGATCCGAGCCAGAAAAAACCCAGGATGTGGCCAACGGGTATGCGAAAAACGCGAAAGTACGAGCCAGATGAGGGCAAATCCCAGACCTAACCGTGACATAACCGGCGTTATCCTCTAAAATATTAAGCGCAAACAGGTTTAACTGACAGTTTCGGTGTGGTACCGCATTACTACGTGATCCAAATCAGAAAAAGGCGAGGATCTGGCCAACAAGAATGCGAAAAACGCGAAAGTATGAGCCAGATGATTGCAAATACCAGAACTACCCCAGACATAAGCGGCGTTATCCTCGAAAATATTAATCGCAACCAGGTTTAACTGTCTGTTTCGGTGTGGTACCGCAATACTACGTGATCCAATCCAGAAATAGCCCTGGATCTGGCCAACAAATATGCGAAAGATGCGAAAGTGCGAGCCAGATGAGGGCAAATACCAGAACTAACCCAGACATAACCAGCGCTATCCTCTAAAATACTAATCGGAAACAGCTTTTATTGACTGTTTCGGTGTGTTTTCACATTACTACGGGATCCAAACCAGAAAAAGCTCCAGGATTTGGCCAACAAGTATGCGAAAAACGCGAAAGTACGAGCCTGATGAGGGCAAATCCCAGACCTAACCGAGACACAACCGGCGTTATCCTGTAAAATATTAAGCGCAAACTGGTATAATTGACTGTTTCGGTGTGGTACCGCATTACTACGTGATCCAAACCAGAAAAAGGCGAGGATCTGGCCAACAAGTAAGCGAAAAACCCGAAAGTATGAGCCAGATGAGGGCAAATACCAGTCCTAACCCAGACATAACCGGCGTTATCTTCTAAAATATTAATCGCATCCAGGTTTAATTGACAATTTCGGTGTGGTACCGCATTACTACGTGATCCATACCAGAAATATCTCAGGATCTGGCCAACAAATATGCGTTAAATGCGAAAGTACGAGCCAGATGAGGGCAAATCCCAGACATAACCGGCGGTGTCCTCTAAAATATTAATCGCAACAAGGTTTAATTGACTGTTTCGGTGTGGTAACGCAATACTACGTGATCCAAACCAGAAAAAGCCCTGGATCTGGCCAACAAGTATGCGAAAAACGCGAAAGTATGAGCCAGATGAGGGCAAATACCAGACCTAACCCAGACATAACCGGCGTTATCCTCTAAAATATTAATCGCAACAAGGTTTAATTGACTGTTTCGGTGTGGTAACGCAATACTACGTGATCTAAACCAGAAAAAGCCCTGGATCTGGCCAACAAGTATGCGAAAAATGCGAAAGTACGAGCCAGATGAGGGCAAATACCAGAACTAACCCAGACATAACCGGCGTTATCCTCTAAAATATTAAGCGCAAACAGGTTTAATTGACTGTTTCGGTGTGGTACCGCATTACTACGTGATCCAAACCAGAAAAAGGCGAGGATCTGGCCAACATGTAAGCGAAAAACCCGAAAGTATGAGCCAGATGAGGGCAAATACCAGACCTAACCCAGACATAACCGGCGTTATCTTCTAAAATATTAATCGCAACCAGGTTTAATTGACAATTTCGGTGTGGTACCGCATTACTACGTGATCCATACCAGAAATATCTCAGGATCTGGCCAACAAATATGCGTTAAATGCGAAAGTACGAGCCAGATGAGGGCAAATCCCAGACATAACCGGCGTTGTCCCCTAAAATATTAATCGCAACCAGGTTTAGTTGACTGTTTCGGTGTGGTACCTCATTACTACGTGATCCAAATCAGAAAAAGGCGAGGACATGGCCAACAAGTATGCGAAAAACGCGAAAGTATGAGCCAGATGAGGGCAAATCCCAGAACTAACCGAGACATAACCGGCGTTATCCTCTAAAATATTAAGCGCAAACAAGTTTGGTTGACTGTTTCGGCGTGGTACCGCATTACTACGTCATCCAAGCCAGAAAAAGGCGAGGATCTGACCAACAGGAATGGGAAAAACGCGTAAATACGAGCCAGATGAGGGCAAATCCCAGACCTAACCGAGACATAACCGGCGTTATCCTCTAAAATATTAATCGCCACAAGGTTTAATTGACTGTTTAGGTGTGGTACCGCAATACTACATGATCCAATCCAGAAAAACCCCTGGATCTGGCCCACAAGTATGAGAAAAACCCGAAAGCATGAGCCAGATGATTGCAAATACCAGAACTACCCCAGACATAACCAGCGTTATCCTCCAAAATATTAATCGCAACCAGGTTTAATTGACTGTTTCGGTGTGGTACCGCATTACTGCGTGATCCAAACCAGAAAAAGGCCAGGATCTGATCAACAAGTATGCGAAAAATGCGGAAGTATGAGCTAGATGATGGCAAATACCAGACCTTACCCAGGCATAACCGGCGTTCTCCTCTAAAATATAAATCGGAACCAGCTTTTAGTGTCTGCTTTGTTGTGAACCCACATTACTACGGGATCCAAGCCAGGAAAAACCCAAGATCTGCCCAACAAGTATGCAAAAAACGCGAAAGTATGAGCCAGATGGCTGCAAATACCCGAACTAACCCAGACATAACCAGCGTTATCATCTAAACTACTAATCTGGACCAGCTTTTATTGACTGTTTCAGTCTGGTACAGCATTACTACGTGGGCCAAGTCAGAAAATGGCCAGGATCTGGCCAATAAGTATGCGAAAAATGCGAAAGTACGAGCCAGATGAGGGCAAATCCCAGACCTAACCCAGACATAACCGGCGTTATCCTCTAAAATATTAATCGCAACCAGGTTTAATTGACTGTTTCGCTTTGGTACCGCATTACTACGTGATCCAAACCAGAAAAATCCCAGGATCCTGCCAACAAGTATGGGAAAAATGCGAAGGTACGAGCCAGATGAGGGCAAATCCCAGACCTAACCGAGACATAACGGCGTTATCCTCTAAAATATTAATGGCAACCAGGTTTAACTGTCTGTTTCTGTGTGGTACCACATTACTACGTGATCCGAACCAGAAAAAGGCGAGGATGTGGCCAACAAGTGTGCGAAAAACGCGAAAGTATGCGCCAGATGATTGCAAATACCAGAACTAACCCAGACATAACCAGCGTTATCCTCTAAAATATTAATCGCAACCAGGTGTAATTGACTGTTTCGGTGTGGAACCACATTACTACGGGATCCAAGCCAGAAAAAACCCAGGATCTGGCCAACACGTATGCGAAAATTGCGAAAGTATGAGCCAGATGATTGCAAATACCAGAACTAACCCAGACATAACCAGCGGTATCCTCTAAAATATTAATCGCGACGAGGTTTCATTGACTGTTTCCGTGTGGTACCGCCTTACTACGTGATCCAAACCTGTAAAGCCCAGGATCCTGCCAACAAGTACGCGAAAAATGCGAAGGTACGAGCCAGATGAGGGCAAATCCCAGAACTAACCCAGACATAACCGGCGTTATCCTCTAAAATATTAATCGCAACCAGGTTTGATTGACTGTTTCGGTGTGGAACCACATTACTACGGGATCCAAACCAGAAAAAACCCAGGATCTTGCAACAAGAATGCGAAAAATGCGAAGGTACGAGCCAGATGATTGCAAATACCAGAACTAACCCAGCCATAACCAGCGTTATCCTCTAAAATACTAATCGGAACCAGCTTTTATTGACTGTTTCAGTGTGGTACCACATTACTACGAGATCCAAACCAGAAAAAACCCCAGGATTTGGCCGACAAGTATGCGAAAAACGCGAAAGTACGAGCAAGATGATGGCAAATCACAGACCTAACCGAGACACAACCGGCGTTAGCCTCTGAAATATTAATCGCAACCAGGTTTAATTGACTGTTTCGGTGTGGAACCGCATTACTACGTGATCCAAACCAGAAAAAGGCCAGGATCTTGCCAACAAGGATGCGAAGAATGCGAAGGTACGAGCCAGATGATTGCAAATACCAGAACTAACCAAGACATAACCAGCGTTATCCTCTAAAATATTAATCGCAACCGGGTGTAATTGACTGTTCCGGTGTGAAACCTCAATACTACGGGATCCAAGCCAGAAAAAACCCAGGATCTGGCCAACACGTATGCGAAAATTGCGAAAGTATGAGCCAGATGATTGCAAATACCAGAACTAACCCAGACATAACCAGCGGTATCCTCTAAAATATTAATCGCGACGAGGTTTCATTGACTGTTTCCGTGTGGTACCGCCTTACTACGTGATCCAAACCTGTAAAGCCCAGGATCCTGCCAACAAGTACGCGAAAAATGCGAAGGTACGAGCCAGATGAGGGCAAATCCCAGAACTAACCCAGACATAACCGGCGTTCTCCTCTAAAATATTAATCGCCACAGGGCTTAATTGACTGTTTCGGTGTGGAACCACATTTCAACGGGATCCATAACAGAAAAAACCCCGGATCTGGCCAGCAAGTATGCGAAAAACGTGAAAGAACGAGCCAGATGATGGCAAATCCCAGAACTAACCGAGACATATCCGGCGTTATCCTCTAAACTATTAATCACAACCAGGTTTTATTGACTGTTTCGGCGTGGTATCGCATTACTACGTGATCCAAACTAGAAATAGCCCTGGATCTGACCAACTAGTATGCGAAAAATGCGAAAGTACAAGCCAGATGATGGCATATCCCATACCTAACCAAGACATAACCAGCGTTATCCTATAAAATATTTATCGCAACCGGGTGTAATTGACTGTTCCGGTGTGGAACCTCATTACTACGGGATCCAAGCCAGGGAAAACCCAGGATTTGGCCAACAGGTATGCGAAAAACGCGAAAGTACGAGCCGGATGAGGGCAAATCCCAAACCTAACCGAGACATAACCGGCGTTATCCTCTAAAATGATCCAAATCAGAAAAAGATGAGGATCTGGCCAACAAGAATGCGAAAAACGCGAAGGTATGAGCCAGATGATTGCAAATACCAGAACTAACCCAGACATAAGCGGCTTTATCCTCGAAAATATTAATCGCAACCAGGTGTAATTGACTGTTTCGGTGTGGAACCACATTACTACGGGATCCAAGCCAGAAAAAACCCAGGATCTGGCCAACACGTATGCGAAAATTGCGAAAGTATGAGCCAGATGATTGCAAATACCAGAACTAACCCAGACAAAACCGGCGTTATCCTCTAAAATATTAATCGCAACCAGGATTGATTGACTGTTTCTGTATGGTACCGCATTACTTCGTGATCCAAACCAGAATAAGGCCTGGATCTGGCCAACAAGTATGCGAAAAATGCGAAAGTACGAGCCAGATGAGGGCAAATTCCAGACCTAACTGAGACATAACAGGCGTTATCCTCTAAAATATTAATCGCAACCAGGTTTGATTGACTGTTTCGGTGTGGAACCACATTACTACGGGATCCAAACCAGAAAAAACCCAGGATCTTGCAACAAGAATGCGAAAAATGCGAAGGTACGAGCCAGATGATTGCAAATACCAGAACTAACCCAGCCATAACCAGCGTTATCCTCTAAAATACTAATCGGAACCAGCTTTTATTGACTGTTTCAGTGTGGTACCACATTACTACGAGATCCAAACCAGAAAAAACCCCAGGATTTGGCCGACAAGTATGCGAAAAACGCGAAAGTACGAGCAAGATGATGGCAAATCACAGACCTAACCGAGACACAACCGGCGTTAGCCTCTGAAATATTAATCGCAACCAGGTTTAATTGACTGTTTCGGTGTGGAACCGCATTACTACGTGATCCAAACCAGAAAAAGGCCAGGATCTTGCCAACAAGGATGCGAAGAATGCGAAGGTACGAGCCAGATGATTGCAAATACCAGAACTAACCAAGACATAACCAGCGTTATCCTCTAAAATATTAATCGCAACCGGGTGTAATTGACTGTTCCGGTGTGAAACCTCAATACTACGGGATCCAAGCCAGAAAAAACCCAGGATCTGGCCAACACGTATGCGAAAATTGCGAAAGTATGAGCCAGATGATTGCAAATACCAGAACTAACCCAGACATAACCAGCGGTATCCTCTAAAATATTAATCGCGACGAGGTTTCATTGACTGTTTCCGTGTGGTACCGCCTTACTACGTGATCCAAACCTGTAAAGCCCAGGATCCTGCCAACAAGTACGCGAAAAATGCGAAGGTACGAGCCAGATGAGGGCAAATCCCAGAACTAACCCAGACATAACCGGCGTTCTCCTCTAAAATATTAATCGCCACAGGGCTTAATTGACTGTTTCGGTGTGGAACCACATTTCAACGGGATCCATAACAGAAAAAACCCCGGATCTGGCCAGCAAGTATGCGAAAAACGTGAAAGAACGAGCCAGATGATGGCAAATCCCAGAACTAACCGAGACATATCCGGCGTTATCCTCTAAACTATTAATCACAACCAGGTTTTATTGACTGTTTCGGCGTGGTATCGCATTACTACGTGATCCAAACTAGAAATAGCCCTGGATCTGACCAACTAGTATGCGAAAAATGCGAAAGTACAAGCCAGATGATGGCATATCCCATACCTAACCAAGACATAACCAGCGTTATCCTATAAAATATTTATCGCAACCGGGTGTAATTGACTGTTCCGGTGTGGAACCTCATTACTACGGGATCCAAGCCAGGGAAAACCCAGGATTTGGCCAACAGGTATGCGAAAAACGCGAAAGTACGAGCCGGATGAGGGCAAATCCCAAACCTAACCGAGACATAACCGGCGTTATCCTCTAAAATGATCCAAATCAGAAAAAGATGAGGATCTGGCCAACAAGAATGCGAAAAACGCGAAGGTATGAGCCAGATGATTGCAAATACCAGAACTAACCCAGACATAAGCGGCTTTATCCTCGAAAATATTAATCGCAACCAGGTTTAACTGTCTGTTTCGGTGTGATGCCGCAATACTACGTGATCCAAACCAGAAATAGCCCTGGATCTGGCCAACAAGTATGCGAAAAATGCGAAAGTACGAGCCAGATGAGGGTAAATCCCAGACCTAACCGAGACAAAACCGGCGTTATCCTCTAAAATATTAATCGCAACCAGGATTGATTGACTGTTTCTGTATGGTACCGCATTACTTCGTGATCCAAACCAGAATAAGGCCTGGATCTGGCCAACAAGTATGCGAAAAATGCGAAAGTACGAGCCAGATGAGGGCAAATTCCAGACCTAACTGAGACATAACAGGCGTTATCCTCTAAAATATTAATCGCAACCAGGTTTAATTGACTGTTTCGGTGTGGAACCACATTACTTCGGGATCCAAGCCTGAAAAAACCCAGGATCTGGCCAACAAGTATGCGAAAAATGCGAAAGTACGAGCCAGATGAGGGCAAATCCCAGAACTAACCGAGACATAACCGGCGTTAACCTCTATAATATTAATCACAACCAGGTTCTATTGACTGTTTCGGCGTGGTATCGCATTACTGCGTGATCCAAACCAGAAATAGCCCTGGATCTGGCCAACAAGTATGCGAAAAATGCGAAAGTACGAGCCAGATGAGGGCAAATTCCAGACCTAACTGAGACATAACAGGCGTTATCCTCTAAAATATTAATCGCAACCAGGTTTAATTGACTGTTTCGGTGTGGAACCGCATTACTACGTGATCCAAACCAGGAAAAGGCCAGGATCTGGCTAACAAGTATGCGAAAAATGCGAATGTACGAGCCAGATGAGGCCAAATCCCAGAACTAACCGAGACATCACCGGCGTTCTCCTCTAAAATATTAATCGCAACCAGGTTTAATTGACTGTTTCGGTGTGGAACCACATTACTACGGGATCCAAACCAGAAAAAACCCAGGATGTGGCCAACGGGTATGCGAAAAACGCGAAAGTACGAGCCAGATGAGGGCAAATCCCAGACCTAACCCAGACATAAGCGGCGTTATCCTCGAAAATAATAATCGCAACCAGGTTTAACTGTCTGTTTCGGTGTGGTACCGCAATACTACGTGATCCAAACCAGAAATAGTCCTGGATCTGGCCAACAAATATGCGAAAAATGCGAATGTACGAGCCAGAAGAGGGTAAATCCCAGACCTAACCGAGACATAACCGGCGTTATCCTCTAAAATATTAATCGCAACCATGTTTAATTGACTGTTTCTGTGTGGTACCGCATTACTACGTGATCCAAACCAGAAATATCCCAGGATCTGGCCAACCAGAATGCGAAAAATGCGTAAGTACGAGCCAGATGAGGGCAAATTCCAGACCTAACTGAGACATAACAGGCGTTATCCTCTAAAATATTAATCGCAACCAGGTTTAATTGACTGTTTCGGTGTGGAACCGCATTACTACGTGACCCAAACCAGGAAAAGGCCAGGATCTGGCCAACAAGTATGCGAAAAATGCGAATGTACGAGCCAGATGAGGCCAAATCCCAGAACTAACCGAGACATCACCGGCGTTCTCCTCTAAAATATTAATCGCAACCAGGTTTAATTGACTGTTTCGGTGTGGTACCGCATTACTACGTGTTCCAATCCAGAAATAGCCCTGGATCTGGCCAACAAATATGCGAAAGATGCGAAAGTACGAGCCAGATGAGGGTAAATCCCAGACCTAACCGAGACATAACCGGCGTTATCCTCTAAAATATTAATCGCAACCAGGTTTAATTGACTGTTTCGGTGTGGAACCACATTACTTCGTGATCCAAACCAGAAATATCCCAGGATCTGGCCAACAAGTATGCGTAAAATGCGAAAGCACGAGCCCGATGAGGGCAAATCCCAGACCTAACCGAGACATAACCGGCGTTATCCTCTAAAATATTAATCGCAACCAGGTTTAATTGACTGTTTCGGTGTGGTACCGCAATACTACGTGATCCAAACCAGAAAAACCCCTGGATCTGGCCAACAAGTATGCGAAAAATGCGAAAGTACGAGCCAGATGAGGGCAAATACCAGAACTAACCCAGACATAACCGGCATTATCCTCTAAAATATTAATCGCAACAAGGTTTAATTGACTGTTTCGGTGTGGAACCACATTACTTCGGGATCCAAGCCAGAAAAAACCCAGGATCTGGCCAACAAGTATGCGAAAAACGCGAAAGTACGAGCCAGATGAGGGCAAATCCCAGACCTAACCGAGACATAACCGGCGTTATCCTCTAAAATATTAATCGCAACAAGGTTTAATTGACTGTTTCGGTGTGGAACCACATTACTTCGGGATCCAAGCCTGAAAAAACCCAGGATCTGGCCAACAAGTATGCGAAAAATGCGAAAGTACGAGCCAGATGAGGGCAAATCCCAGAACTAACCGAGACATAACCGGCGTTAACCTCTATAATATTAATCACAACCAGGTTCTATTGACTGTTTCGGCTTGGTATCGCATTACTACGTGATCCAAACCAGAAATAGCCCTGGATCTGGCCAACAAGAATGCGAAAATTGCGAAGGTACGAGCCAGATGATTGCAAATACCAGAACTAACCCAGACATAACCAGCGTTATCCTCTAAAATATTAATCGCAACCAGGTGTAGTTGACTGTTCCGGTGTGGAATCTCATTACTACGTGATCCAAGCCAGAAAAAACCCAGGATTTGGCCAACAGGTATGCGAAAAACGCGAAAGTACGAGCCGGATGAGGGCAAATCCCAGACCTAACCGAGACATAACCGGCGTTATCCTCTAAAATATTAAGCGCAAACAGGTTTAATTGACTGTTTCGGTGTGGTACTGCATTACTACGTGATCCAAATCACAAAAAGGCGAGGATCTGGCCAACAAGAATGCGAAAAACGCGAAAGTATGAGCCAGATGATTGCAAATACCAGAACTAACCCAGGCATAAGCGGCGTTATCCTTGAAAATATTAATCCCAACCAGGTTTAACTGTCTGTTTCGGTGTGGTACCGCAATACTACGTGATCCAAACCAGAAATAGCCCTGGATCTGGCCAACAGGTATGCGAAAAACGCGAAAGTATGAGCCGGATGAGGGCAAATCCCAGACCTAACCGAGACCTAACCGGCGTTATCCTCTAAAATATTAATCGCAACCAGGTTTAATTGACTGTTTCTGTGTGGTACCGCATTACTACGTGATCCAAACCAGAAATATCCCAGGATCTGGCCAACCAGAATGCGAAAAATGCGTAAGTACGAGCCAGATGAGGGCAAATTCCAGACCTAACTGAGACATAACAGGCGTTATCCTCTAAAATATTAATCGCAACCAGGTTTAGTTGACTGTTTCGGTGTGGAACCGCATTACTACGTGATCCAAACCAGGAAAAGGCCAGGATCTGGCCAACAAGTATGCGAAAAATGCGAATGTACGAGCCAGATGAGGCCAAATCCCAGAACTAACCGAGACATCACCGGCGTTCTCCTCTAAAATATTAATCGCAACAAGGTTTAATTGACTGTTTCGGTGTGGAACCACATTACTACGGGATCCGAGCCAGAAAAAACCCAGGATGTGGCCAACGGGTATGCGAAAAACGCGAAAGTATGAGCCAGATGATTGCAAATACCAGAACTACCCCAGACATAAGCGGCGTTATCCTCGAAAATATTAATCGCAACCAGGTTTAACTGTCTGTTTCGGTGTGGTACCGCAATACTACGTGATCCAATCCAGAAATAGCCCTGGATCTGGCCAACAAATATGCGAAAGATGCGAAAGTGCGAGCCAGATGAGGGCAAATACCAGAACTAACCCAGACATAACCAGCGCTATCCTCTAAAATACTAATCGGAAACAGCTTTTATTGACTGTTTCGGTGTGTTTTCACATTACTACGGGATCCAAACCAGAAAAAGCTCCAGGATTTGGCCAACAAGTATGCGAAAAACGCGAAAGTACGAGCCTGATGAGGGCAAATCCCAGACCTAACCGAGACACAACCGGCGTTATCCTGTAAAATATTAAGCGCAAACTGGTATAATTGACTGTTTCGGTGTGGTACCGCATTACTACGTGATCCAAACCAGAAAAAGGCGAGGATCTGGCCAACAAGTAAGCGAAAAACCCGAAAGTATGAGCCAGATGAGGGCAAATACCAGTCCTAACGCAGACATAACCGGCGTTATCTTCTAAAATATTAATCGCATCCAGGTTTAATTGACAATTTCGGTGTGGTACCGCATTACTACGTGATCCATACCAGAAATATCTCAGGATCTGGCCAACAAATATGCGTTAAATGCGAAAGTACGAGCCAGATGAGGGCAAATCCCAGACATAACCGGCGGTGTCCTCTAAAATATTAATCGCAACAAGGTTTAATTGACTGTTTCGGTGTGGTAACGCAATACTACGTGATCCAAACCAGAAAAAGCCCTGGATCTGGCCAACAAGTATGCGAAAAACGCGAAAGTATGAGCCAGATGAGGGCAAATACCAGACCTAACCCAGACATAACCGGCGTTATCCTCTAAAATATTAATCGCAACAAGGTTTAATTGACTGTTTCGGTGTGGTAACGCAATACTACGTGATCTAAACCAGAAAAAGCCCTGGATCTGGCCAACAAGTATGCGAAAAATGCGAAAGTACGAGCCAGATGAGGGCAAATACCAGAACTAACCCAGACATAACCGGCGTTATCCTCTAAAATATTAAGCGCAAACAGGTTTAATTGACTGTTTCGGTGTGGTACCGCATTACTACGTGATCCAAACCAGAAAAAGGCGAGGATCTGGCCAACATGTAAGCGAAAAACCCGAAAGTATGAGCCAGATGAGGGCAAATACCAGACCTAACCCAGACATAACCGGCGTTATCTTCTAAAATATTAATCGCAACCAGGTTTAATTGACAATTTCGGTGTGGTACCGCATTACTACGTGATCCATACCAGAAATATCTCAGGATCTGGCCAACAAATATGCGTTAAATGCGAAAGTACGAGCCAGATGAGGGCAAATCCCAGACATAACCGGCGTTGTCCCCTAAAATATTAATCGCAACCAGGTTTAGTTGACTGTTTCGGTGTGGTACCTCATTACTACGTGATCCAAATCAGAAAAAGGCGAGGACATGGCCAACAAGTATGCGAAAAACGCGAAAGTATGAGCCAGATGAGGGCAAATCCCAGAACTAACCGAGACATAACCGGCGTTATCCTCTAAAATATTAAGCGCAAACAAGTTTGGTTGACTGTTTCGGCGTGGTACCGCATTACTACGTCATCCAAGCCAGAAAAAGGCGAGGATCTGACCAACAGGAATGGGAAAAACGCGTAAATACGAGCCAGATGAGGGCAAATCCCAGACCTAACCGAGACATAACCGGCGTTATCCTCTAAAATATTAATCGCCACAAGGTTTAATTGACTGTTTAGGTGTGGTACCGCAATACTACATGATCCAATCCAGAAAAACCCCTGGATCTGGCCCACAAGTATGAGAAAAACCCGAAAGCATGAGCCAGATGATTGCAAATACCAGAACTACCCCAGACATAACCAGCGTTATCCTCCAAAATATTAATCGCAACCAGGTTTAATTGACTGTTTCGGTGTGGTACCGCATTACTGCGTGATCCAAACCAGAAAAAGGCCAGGATCTGATCAACAAGTATGCGAAAAATGCGGAAGTATGAGCTAGATGATGGCAAATACCAGACCTTACCCAGGCATAACCGGCGTTCTCCTCTAAAATATAAATCGGAACCAGCTTTTAGTGTCTGCTTTGTTGTGAACCCACATTACTACGGGATCCAAGCCAGGAAAAACCCAAGATCTGCCCAACAAGTATGCAAAAAACGCGAAAGTATGAGCCAGATGGCTGCAAATACCCGAACTAACCCAGACATAACCAGCGTTATCATCTAAACTACTAATCTGGACCAGCTTTTATTGACTGTTTCAGTCTGGTACAGCATTACTACGTGGGCCAAGTCAGAAAATGGCCAGGATCTGGCCAATAAGTATGCGAAAAATGCGAAAGTACGAGCCAGATGAGGGCAAATCCCAGACCTAACCCAGACATAACCGGCGTTATCCTCTAAAATATTAATCGCAACCAGGTTTAATTGACTGTTTCGCTTTGGTACCGCATTACTACGTGATCCAAACCAGAAAAATCCCAGGATCCTGCCAACAAGTATGGGAAAAATGCGAAGGTACGAGCCAGATGAGGGCAAATCCCAGACCTAACCGAGACATAACGGCGTTATCCTCTAAAATATTAATGGCAACCAGGTTTAACTGTCTGTTTCTGTGTGGTACCACATTACTACGTGATCCGAACCAGAAAAAGGCGAGGATGTGGCCAACAAGTGTGCGAAAAACGCGAAAGTATGCGCCAGATGATTGCAAATACCAGAACTAACCCAGACATAACCAGCGTTATCCTCCAAAATATTAATCGCAACCAGGTGTAATTGACTGTTTCGGTGTGGAACCACATTACTACGGGATCCAAGCCAGAAAAAACCCAGGATCTGGCCAACACGTATGCGAAAATTGCGAAAGTATGAGCCAGATGATTGCAAATACCAGAACTAACCCAGACATAACCAGCGGTATCCTCTAAAATATTAATCGCGACGAGGTTTCATTGACTGTTTCCGTGTGGTACCGCCTTACTACGTGATCCAAACCTGTAAAGCCCAGGATCCTGCCAACAAGTACGCGAAAAATGCGAAGGTACGAGCCAGATGAGGGCAAATCCCAGAACTAACCCAGACATAACCGGCGTTATCCTCTAAAATATTAATCGCAACCAGGTTTGATTGACTGTTTCGGTGTGGAACCACATTACTACGGGATCCAAACCAGAAAAAACCCAGGATCTTGCAACAAGAATGCGAAAAATGCGAAGGTACGAGCCAGATGATTGCAAATACCAGAACTAACCCAGCCATAACCAGCGTTATCCTCTAAAATACTAATCGGAACCAGCTTTTATTGACTGTTTCAGTGTGGTACCACATTACTACGAGATCCAAACCAGAAAAAACCCCAGGATTTGGCCGACAAGTATGCGAAAAACGCGAAAGTACGAGCAAGATGATGGCAAATCACAGACCTAACCGAGACACAACCGGCGTTAGCCTCTGAAATATTAATCGCAACCAGGTTTAATTGACTGTTTCGGTGTGGAACCGCATTACTACGTGATCCAAACCAGAAAAAGGCCAGGATCTTGCCAACAAGGATGCGAAGAATGCGAAGGTACGAGCCAGATGATTGCAAATACCAGAACTAACCAAGACATAACCAGCGTTATCCTCTAAAATATTAATCGCAACCGGGTGTAATTGACTGTTCCGGTGTGAAACCTCAATACTACGGGATCCAAGCCAGAAAAACCCCAGGATCTGGCCAACACGTATGCGAAAATTGCGAAAGTATGAGCCAGATGATTGCAAATACCAGAACTAACCCAGACATAACCAGCGGTATCCTCTAAAATATTAATCGCGACGAGGTTTCATTGACTGTTTCCGTGTGGTACCGCCTTACTACGTGATCCAAACCTGTAAAGCCCAGGATCCTGCCAACAAGTACGCGAAAAATGCGAAGGTACGAGCCAGATGAGGGCAAATCCCAGAACTAACCGAGACATAACCGGCGTTAACCTCTATAATATTAATCACAACCAGGTTCTATTGACTGTTTCGGCGTGGTATCGCATTACTGCGTGATCCAAACCAGAAATAGCCCTGGATCTGGCCAACAAGTATGCGAAAAATGCGAAAGTACGAGCCAGATGAGGGCAAATTCCAGACCTAACTGAGACATAACAGGCGTTATCCTCTAAAATATTAATCGCAACCAGGTTTAATTGACTGTTTCGGTGTGGAACCGCATTACTACGTGATCCAAACCAGGAAAAGGCCAGGATCTGGCTAAGAAGTATGCGAAAAATGCGAATGTACGAGCCAGATGAGGCCAAATCCCAGAACTAACCGAGACATCACCGGCGTTCTCCTCTAAAATATTAATCGCAACCAGGTTTAATTGACTGTTTCGGTGTGGAACCACATTACTACGGGATCCAAACCAGAAAAAACCCAGGATGTGGCCAACGGGTATGCGAAAAACGCGAAAGTACGAGCCGGATGAGGGCAAATCCCAAACCTAACCGAGACATAACCGGCGTTATCCTCTAAAATATTAAGCGCAAACAGGTTTAATTGACTGTTTCGGTGTGGGACCGCATTACTACGTGATCCAAATCAGAAAAAGATGAGGATCTGGCCAACAAGAATGCGAAAAACGCGAAGGTATGAGCCAGATGATTGCAAATACCAGAACTAACCCAGACATAAGCGGCTTTATCCTCGAAAATATTAATCGCAACCAGGTTTAACTGTCTGTTTCGGTGTGATGCCGCAATACTACGTGATCCAAACCAGAAATAGCCCTGGATCTGGCCAACAAGTATGCGAAAAATGCGAAAGTACGAGCCAGATGAGGGTAAATCCCAGACCTAACCGAGACAAAACCGGCGTTATCCTCTAAAATATTAATCGCAACCAGGATTGATTGACTGTTTCTGTATGGTACCGCATTACTTCGTGATCCAAACCAGAATAAGGCCTGGATCTGGCCAACAAGTATGCGAAAAATGCGAAAGTACGAGCCAGATGAGGGCAAATTCCAGACCTAACTGAGACATAACAGGCGTTATCCTCTAAAATATTAATCGCAACCAGGTTTAATTGACTGTTTCGGTGTGGAACCACATTACTTCGGGATCCAAGCCTGAAAAAACCCAGGATCTGGCCAACAAGTATGCGAAAAATGCGAAAGTACGAGCCAGATGAGGGCAAATCCCAGAACTAACCGAGACATAACCGGCGTTAACCTCTATAATATTAATCACAACCAGGTTCTATTGACTGTTTCGGCGTGGTATCGCATTACTGCGTGATCCAAACCAGAAATAGCCCTGGATCTGGCCAACAAGTATGCGAAAAATGCGAAAGTACGAGCCAGATGAGGGCAAATTCCAGACCTAACTGAGACATAACAGGCGTTATCCTCTAAAATATTAATCGCAACCAGGTTTAATTGACTGTTTCGGTGTGGAACCGCATTACTACGTGATCCAAACCAGGAAAAGGCCAGGATCTGGCTAACAAGTATGCGAAAAATGCGAATGTACGAGCCAGATGAGGCCAAATCCCAGAACTAACCGAGACATCACCGGCGTTCTCCTCTAAAATATTAATCGCAACCAGGTTTAATTGACTGTTTCGGTGTGGAACCACATTACTACGGGATCCAAACCAGAAAAAACCCAGGATGTGGCCAACGGGTATGCGAAAAACGCGAAAGTACGAGCCGGATGAGGGCAAATCCCAAACCTAACCGAGACATAACCGGCGTTATCCTCTAAAATATTAAGCGCAAACAGGTTTAATTGACTGTTTCGGTGTGGGACCGCATTACTACGTGATCCAAATCAGAAAAAGATGAGGATCTGGCCAACAAGAATGCGAAAAACGCGAAGGTATGAGCCAGATGATTGCAAATACCAGAACTAACCCAGACATAAGCGGCTTTATCCTCGAAAATATTAATCGCAACCAGGTTTAACTGTCTGTTTCGGTGTGATGCCGCAATACTACGTGATCCAAACCAGAAATAGCCCTGGATCTGGCCAACAAGTATGCGAAAAATGCGAAAGTACGAGCCAGATGAGGGTAAATCCCAGACCTAACCGAGACAAAACCGGCGTTATCCTCTAAAATATTAATCGCAACCAGGATTGATTGACTGTTTCTGTATGGTACCGCATTACTTCGTGATCCAAACCAGAATAAGGCCTGGATCTGGCCAACAAGTATGCGAAAAATGCGAAAGTACGAGCCAGATGAGGGCAAATTCCAGACCTAACTGAGACATAACAGGCGTTATCCTCTAAAATATTAATCGCAACCAGGTTTAATTGACTGTTTCGGTGTGGAACCACATTACTTCGGGATCCAAGCCTGAAAAAACCCAGGATCTGGCCAACAAGTATGCGAAAAATGCGAAAGTACGAGCCAGATGAGGGCAAATCCCAGAACTAACCGAGACATAACCGGCGTTAACCTCTATAATATTAATCACAACCAGGTTCTATTGACTGTTTCGGCGTGGTATCGCATTACTGCGTGATCCAAACCAGAAATAGCCCTGGATCTGGCCAACAAGTATGCGAAAAATGCGAAAGTACGAGCCAGATGAGGGCAAATTCCAGACCTAACTGAGACATAACAGGCGTTATCCTCTAAAATATTAATCGCAACCAGGTTTAATTGACTGTTTCGGTGTGGAACCGCATTACTACGTGATCCAAACCAGGAAAAGGCCAGGATCTGGCTAACAAGTATGCGAAAAATGCGAATGTACGAGCCAGATGAGGCCAAATCCCAGAACTAACCGAGACATCACCGGCGTTATCCTCTAAAATATTAATCGCAACCAGGTTTAATTGACTGTTTCGGTGTGGAACCACATTACTTCGGGATCCAAGCCTGAAAAAACCCAGGATCTGGCCAACGGGTATGCGAAAAACGCGAAAGTACGAGCCAGATGAGGGCAAATCCCAGACCTAACCCAGACATAAGCGGCGTTATCCTCGAAAATAATAATCGCAACCAGGCTTAACTGTCTGTTTCGGTGTGGTACCGCAATACTACGTGATCCAAACCAGAAATAGTCCTGGATCTGGCCAACAAATATGCGAAAAATGCGAATGTACGAGCCAGAAGAGGGTAAATCCCAGACCTAACCGAGACATAACCGGCGTTATCCTCTAAAATATTAATCGCAACCAGGTTTAATTGACTGTTTCTGTGTGGTACCGCATTACTACGTGATCCAAACCAGAAATATCCCAGGATCTGGCCAACCAGAATGCGAAAAATGCGTAAGTACGAGCCAGATGAGGGCAAATTCCAGACCTAACTGAGACATAACAGGCGTTATCCTCTAAAATATTAATCGCAACCAGGTTTAATTGACTGTTTCGGTGTGGAACCGCATTACTACGTGATCCAAACCAGGAAAAGGCCAGGATCTGGCCAACAAGTATGCGAAAAATGCGAATGTACGAGCCAGATGAGGCCAAATCCCAGAACTAACCGAGACATCACCGGCGTTCTCCTCTAAAATATTAATCGCAACCAGGTTTAATTGACTGTTTCGGTGTGGTACCGCATTACTACGTGATCCAAATTAGAAAAAGGCGAGGATCTGGCCAACAAGAATGCGAAAAACGTGAAAGTATGAGCCAGATGATTGCAAATACCAGAACTACCCCAGAGATAAGCGGCGTTATCCTCGAAAATATTAATCGCAACCAGGTTTAACTGTCTGTTTCGGTGTGGTACCGCAATACTACGTGTTCCAATCCAGAAATAGCCCTGGATCTGGCCAACAAATATGCGAAAGATGCGAAAGTACGAGCCAGATGAGGGTAAATCCCAGACCTAACCGAGACATAACCGGCGTTATCCTCTAAAATATTAATCGCAACCAGGTTTAATTGACTGTTTCGGTGTGGAACCACATTACTTCGTGATCCAAACCAGAAATATCCCAGGATCTGGCCAACAAGTATGCGTAAAATGCGAAAGCACGAGCCCGATGAGGGCAAATCCCAGACCTAACCGAGACATAACCGGCGTTATCCTCTAAAATATTAATCGCAACAAGGTTTAATTGACTGTTTCGGTGTGGTAACGCAATACTACGTGATCCAAACCAGAAAAAGCCCTGGATCTGGCCAACAAGTATGCGAAAAATGCGAAAGTACGAGCCAGATGAGGGCAAATCCCAGACCTAACCGAGACATAACCGGCGTTATCCTCTAAAATATTAATCGCAACAAGGTTTAATTGACTGTTTCGGTGTGGTAACGCAATACTACGTGATCTAAACCAGAAAAAGCCCTGGATCTGACCAACAAGTATGCGAAAAATGCGAAAGTGCGAGCCAGATGAGGGATAATACCAGAACTAACCCAGACATAACCAGCGCTATCCTCTAAACTACTAATCGGAAACAGCTTTTATTGACTGTTTCGGTGTGTTTTCACATTACTACGGGATCCAAACCAGAAAAAGCTCCAGGATTTGGCCAAGAAGTAGGCGAAAAACGCGAAAGTACGAGCCTGATGAGGGCAAATCCCAGACCTAACCGAGACACAACCGGCGTTATCCTCTAAAATATTAAGCGCAAATTGGTATAATTGACTGTTTCGGTGTGGTACCGCATTACTACGTGATCCAAATCAGAAAAAGGTGAGGATCTGGCCAACAAGAATGCGAAAAACGCGAAGGTATGAGCCAGATGATTGCAAATACCAGAACTAACCCAGACATAAGCGGCTTTATCCTCGAAAATATTAATCGCAACCAGGTTTAACTGTCTGTTTCGGTGTGATGCCGCAATACTACGTGATCCAAACCAGAAATAGCCCTGGATCTGGCCAACAAGTATGCGAAAAATGCGAAAGTACGAGCCAGATGAGGGTAAATCCCAGACCTAACCGAGACAAAACCGGCGTTATCCTCTAAAATATTAATCGCAACCAGGATTGATTGACTGTTTCTGTATGGTACCGCATTACTTCGTGATCCAAACCAGAATAACGCCTGGATCTGGCCAACAAGTATGCGAAAAATGCGAAAGTACGAGCCAGATGAGGGCAAATTCCAGACCTAACTGAGACATAACAGGCGTTATCCTCTAAAATATTAATCGCAACCAGGTTTAATTGACTGTTTCGGTGTGGAACCGCATTACTACGTGATCCAAACCAGGAAAAGGCCAGGATCTGGCTAACAAGTATGCGAAAAATGCGAATGTACGAGCCAGATGAGGCCAAATCCCAGAACTAACCGAGACATCACCGGCGTTCTCCTCTAAAATATTAATCGCAACCAGGTTTAATTGACTGTTTCGGTGTGGAACCACATTACTACGGGATCCAAACCAGAAAAAACCCAGGGTGTGGCCAACGGGTATGCGAAAAACGCGAAAGTACGAGCCAGATGAGGGCAAATCCCAGACCTAACCCAGACATAAGCGGCGTTATCCTCGAAAATAATAATCGCAACCAGGTTTAACTGTCTGTTTCGGTGTGGTACCGCAATACTACGTGATCCAAACCAGAAATAGTCCTGGATCTGGCCAACAAATATGCGAAAAATGCGAATGTACGAGCCAGATGAGGGTAAATCCCAGACCTAACCGAGACATAACCGGCGTTATCCTCTAAAATATTAAGCGCAAACAGGTTTAATTGACTGTTTCGGTGTGGAACCACATTTCAACGGGATCCAAAACAGAAAAAACCCCGGATCTGGCCAGCAAGTATGCGAAAAACGTGAAAGAACGAGCCAGATGAGGGCAAATCCCAGAACTAACCCAGGCATAAGCGGCGTTATCCTTGAAAATATTAATCCCAACCAGGTTTAACTGTCTGTTTCGGTGTGGTACCGCAATACTACGTGATCCAAACCAGAAATAGCCCTGGATCTGGCCAACAGGTATGCGAAAAACGCGAAAGTATGAGCCAGATGGGGGCAAATCCCAGTCCAAACCGAGACATAACGGGCGTTATCCTCTAAAATATTAAGCGCAAACAAGTTTGGTTGACTGTTTCGGCGTGGTACCGCATTACTGCGTCATCCAAGCCAGAAAATGGCGAGGATCTGACCAACAGGTATGGGAAAAACGCGTAAATACGAGCCAGATGTGGGCAAATCCCAGACCTAACCGAGACAAAACCGGCGTTATCCTCTAAAATATTAATCGCCACCAGGTTTAATTGACTGTTTCGGTGTGGTACCGCAATACTACATGATCCAATCCAGAAAAAGCCCTGGATCTGGCCAACAAGTATGCGAAAAACCCGAAAGCATGTGCCAGATGATTGCAAGTACCAGAACTACCCCAGACATAACCATGCGTTATCCCCTAAAATATTAATCGCAACCAGGTTTAATTGACTGTTTCGGTGTGGAACCACATTTCTACGGGATCCAAACCAGAAAAAGGCGAGGATCTGGCCAATAAGTATGCGAAAAACCCGAAAGTATGAGCCAGATGATTGCAAGTACCAGAATTACCCCAGACATAACCAGCGTTATCCTCCAAAATATTATTCGCAAGCAGGTTTAATTTACTGTTTCGGTGTGGTACCGCATTACTACGTGATCCAAACCAGAAAATGCCCTGGATCTGGCCTACAAGTATGCGAAAAGTGCGAAAGTACGATCCAGATGTGGGCAAACCCCAGACATAACCGAGACATAACCGGCGTTATCCTCTAAAATATTAATCGCAACCAGGTTTAATTGACTGTTTCGGTGTGGTACCGCATTACCACGTGATCCAATGCAGAAATATCCCAGGATCTGGCCAACAAGTATGCGAAAAACCCGAAAGCATGAGCCAGATGATTGCAAATACCAGAACTGCCCCAGACATAACCAGCGTTATCCTCCAAAATATTAATCGCAACCAGGTTTAATTGACTGTTTCGGTGTGGTACCGCATTTCTACGGGATCCAAACCAGAAAAAGGCGAGGATCTGGCCAACAAGTATGCGAAAAACCCGAAAGTATGAGCCAGATTATTGCAAATACCAGAACTAACTCAGACATAACCAGTGTTGTCCCCTAAAATATTAATCGCAACCAGCTTTAATTGACTGTTTCGGTGTGGAACCACATTACTACGTGATCCAAACCAGAAAAAGGCGAGAATCTGGCCAACAAGTATACGAAAAAACCGAAAGCATGAGCCAGATTATTGCAAATACCAGAACTACCCCAGACATAACCAGCGTTATCCTCTAAAATATTAATCGCAACCAGGTTTAATTGACTGTTTCGGTGTGGTACCGCATTACCACGTGATCCAAAGCAGAAATATCCCAGGATCTGGCCAACAAGTATGCGAAAAACCCGAAAGCATGAGCCAGATGATTGCAAATACCAAAACTACCCCAGACATAACCAGCGTTATCCTCCAAAATATTAATCGCAACCAGGTTTAATTGACTGTTTCGGTGTGGTACCGCATTTCTACGGGATCCAAACCAGATAAAGGCGAGAATCTGCCCAACAAGTATGCGAAAAACGCGAAAGTATGAGCCAGATGGCTGCAAATACCCGAACTAACCCAGACATAACCAGCGTTATCATCTAAAATACTAATCGGGAACAGCTTTTATTGACTGTTTCAGTGTGGTACCGCATTACAACGTGGACCAAGTCAGAAAATGGCCAGGATCTGGCCAACAAGTATGCGAAAAATTCGAAAGTACGAGCCAGATGAGGGCAAATACCAGACCTAACCCAGACATAACCGGCGTTATCCTCTAAAATATTAATCGCAACCATGTTTAATTGACTGTTTCGGTTTGGTACCGCATCACTGCGTGGTCCAAACCAGAAAAAGCCCAGGATCCTGCCAACAAGTATGGGAAAAATGCGAAGGTACGAGCCAGATGAGGGCAAATCCCAGACCTAACCGAGACATAACGGCGTTATCCTCTAAAATATTAATCGCAACCAGGTTTAATTGTCTGTTTCTGTGTGGTACCGCATTACTACGTGATCCAAACCAGAAAAAGGCGAGGATGTGGCCAACAAGTGTGCGAAAAACGCGAAAGTATGAGCCAGATGATTGCAAATACCAGAACTAAACTAGACCTAACATGTGTTATCTTCTAAAATAATAATTGAAACCAGGTTTAATGGTCTGCTTCAGTGTGGTATCACATTACTACGTGATCCAAACCAGAAAAAACCCAGGATCTGTTCAACAAGTGTGTGAAAAACGCGAAAGTATGAGCCCCACGAGGGCAAATCCTAGACCTAACCCAGACCTAACATGCGTCATTCTCTAAAATATTTATCAAGACCAGGTTTAATTGAATGTTTCAGTGTGGTACCACATTACTACGTGATCCAAACCAGAAAAAAACCCAGGATCTGTTCAACAAGTATGTGAAGTATGCGAAAGTATGACCCTGATGAGGGCAAATCCCAGGCCTAACCTAGACCTAGCCTGCGTTATCCTCTAAAATATTGATCGAAACCAGGTTTGATGGACTGTTTCAGTGTGGTACCACATTAGTTCGTGATCCAAACCAGAAGAAGCCAGGGATCCGTTCAACAAGTATGTGAAGTATGCGAAAGTATGAGTCTGGTGAGGGCAAATCCCAGGCCTAACCTAGACCTAACTTGCATTATCCTCTAAAACATTGATCAAAACAAGGTTTAATTGACTGTTTCAGTGTGGTACCACATTACTACGTCATCCAAACCAGAAAAAGTCCAGGATCTAGCCATGAAGTATGAGAAATATGCGAAATTATGAGCTAGATGAGGGCAAATCCTAGAACTAACCCAGACCTAAAATGCGTTAACCCCTAAAATATTAATCGCAACCAGGTTTAATTGACTGTTTCGGTGTGGAACCACATTTCTACGGGATCCAAGCCAGAAAAAACCCCGGATCTGGCCAGCAAGTATGCGAAAATTGCGAAAGTATGAGCCAGATGATTGGAAATACCAGAACTAACCCAGCCATAACTAGCGCTATCCTCCAAAATATTAATCGCAACTAGGTTTAATTGACAGTTTCGGTGTGGTACTAGATTACTACGTGACCCATACCAGAAAAAGGCCAGGATCTGGCCAATAAGTATGCGAAAAATGCGAAAGTACGAGCAAGATGAGGGCAAATACGAGACCTAACCCAGACATAACCACGTTATCCTCTAAAATATTAATCGCAACCAGGTTTAGTTGACTGTTTCGGTGTGGAACCACATTTCTACGGGATCCAAACCAGAAAAAACCCCGGTTCTGGCCAGCAAGTATGCGAAAATTGCGAAAGTATGAGCCAGATGATAGCAAATACCAGAACTAACCCAGACATAACCAGCGTCATCCTCTAAAATACTAATCGGAACCAGCTTTTATTGACTGTTTCAGTGTGGTACCACATTACTACGGGATCCAAACAAGAAAAAACCCAGGATTTGGCCAACAAGTACGCGAAAAACGTGAATGTACGAGCAAGATGAGGGCAATTCCCAGACCAAACTGAGACATAACCGGCGTTATCCTCTAATAGATTTATCGCAACAAGGTGTAATTGACTGTTTCGGTGTGGGACCACATTACTACGGGATCCACCCCAGAAAAAACCCAGGATCTGACCAACAAGTATGCTAAAATTGCGAAAGTATGAGCCAGATGATTGCAAATACCAGAACTAACCCAGACATAACCAGCGCTATCCTCTAAAATATTAATCGCAACCAGGTTTAATTGACAGTTTCGGTGTGGTACCGCATTACTACGGTATCCAAGACAGAAAAAACCCAGGATCCTGCCAACAAGTACGCGAAAAATGCGAAGGTACGAGCCAGTTGAGGGCAAATCCCAGACATAACCGAGACATAACCGGCGTTATCCTCTATTATTTTAATCGCAACCAGGTTTAATTGACTGTTTCGGTGCGGTACCGCATCACTACGTGATCCAAACCAGAAATATCCCAGGATCTGGCCAACAGGTATGCGTAAAATGCGAAGGTACGAGCCAGATGAGGGCAAATCCCAGACCTAACCGAGACATAACGGCGTTATCCTCTAAAATATTAATCGCAACCAGGTTTAATTGACTGTTTCGGTGTGGTACCGCATTACCACGTGATCCAAAGCAGAAATATCCCAGGATGTGGCCTACAAGTATGCGAAAAACCCGAAAGCATGAGCCAGATGATTGCAAATACCAGAACTACCCCAGACATAACCAGCGTTATCCTCCAAAATATTAATCGCAACCTGGTTTAATTGACTGTTTCGGTGTGGTACCGCATTTCTACGGGATCCAAACCAGAAAAAGGCGAGGATCTGGCCAACAAGTATGCGAAAAACCCGAAAGTATGGGCCAGATGATTGCAAATACCAGAACTAACCCAGACATAACCAGTGTTGTCCCCTAAAATATTAATCGCAACCAGGTTTAATTGATTGTTTCGTTGTGGAACCACATTACTACGTGATCCAAACCAGAAAAAGGCGAGAATCTGGCCAACAAGTATACGAAAAACCCGAAAGCATGAGCCAGATGATTGCAAATACCAGAACTACCCCAGACATAACCAGCGGTGTCCCCTAAAATATTAATCGCAACCAGGTTTAATTGGCTGTTTCGGTGTCGTACCGCATTACTGCGTGATCCAAACCAGAAAAAGGCCAGGATCTGGACAAAACAAGTATGCGAAAATTGCGAAAGTATGAGCGAAATGATTGCAAATACCAGAACTGACACAGACATAACCAGCGCTATCCTGTAAGATATTAATCGCAACCAGGTTTAATTGACAGTTTCGGTGTGGTACTGCATTACTACGAGATCCAAACCAGAAAAAGGCGAGGCTCTGGCCAACAAGTATGCGAAAAACCCGAAAGTATGAGCCAGATGATTGCAAATACCAGAACTACCCCAGACATAACCAGCGTTATCACCCAAAATATTAATTGCAACCAGGTTTAATTGACTGTTTCGGTTTGGTACCGCATCACTACGTGATCCAAACCAGAAAAAGCCCAGGATCCTGCCAACAAGTATGGGAAAAATGCGAAGGTACGAGCCAGATGTGGGCAAATCCCAGACCTAACCGAGACATAACGGCGTTATCCTCTAAAATATTAATCGCAACCAGGTTTAATTGTCTGTTTCTGTGTGGTACCGCATTACTACGTGATCCAAACCAGAAAAAGACGAGGATGTGGCCAACAAGTGTGCGAAAAACGCGAAAGTATGAGCCAGATGATTGCAAATACCAGAACTAAACTAGACCTAACATGTGTTATCCTCTAAAATAATACTTGAAACCAGGTTTAATGGTCTGCTTCAGTGTGGTATCACATTACTACGTGATCCAAACCAGAAAAAACCCAGGATCTGTTCAACAAGTGTGTGAAAAACGCGAAAGTATGAGCCCCACGAGGGCAAATCCTAGAACAACCCAGACCTAACATGCGTCATCCTCTAAAATATTTATCAAGGCCAGGTTTAATTGACTGTTTCAGTGTGGTACCACATTACTACGTCATCCAAACCAGAAAAAGTCCAGGATCTAGCCATGAAGTATGAGAAATATGCGAAATTATGAGCTAGATGAGGGCAAATCCTAGACCTAACCCAGACCTAACATGCGTTATCCTCTAAAATATTAATCGCAAACCAGGTTTAATTGGCTGTTTCGGTGTAGAACCACATTACGACGGGATCCAAACCACAAAAAACCCAAGATCTGGCCAACTAGTATGCGAAAATTGTGAAAGTATGAGACATATGATTGCAAATACCAGAACTAACCCAGACATAACCAGTGTTATCCCCTAAAATATTAATCGCAACCAGGTTTAATTGACTGTTTCGGTGTGGAACCACATTTCTACGGGATCCAAACCAGAAAAAACCCCGGATCTGGCCAACAAGTATGCGAAAATTGCGAAAGTATGAGCCAGATGATTGGAAATACCAGAACTAACCCAGCCATAACTAGCGCTATCGTCCAAAATATTAATCGCAACCACGTTTAATTGACAGTTTCGGTGTGGTACCATATTACTACGTGACCCATACCAGAAAAAGGCCAGGATCTGGCCAATAAGTATGCGAAAAATGCGAAAGTACGAGCAAGATGAGGGCAAATACGAGACCTAACCCAGACATAACCACGTTATCCTCTAAAATATTAATCGCAACCAGGTTTAATTGACTGTTTCGGTGTGGAACCACATTTCTACGGGATCCAAACCAGAAAAAACCCCGGATCTGGCCAGCAAGTATGCGAAAATTGCGAAAGTATGAGCCAGATGATTGCAAATACCAGAACTAACCCAGACATAACCAGCGTCATCCTCTAAAATACTAATCGGAACCAGCTTTTACAGACTGTTTCAGTCTGGTACCACATTACAACGGGATCCAAACAAGAAAAAACCCAGGATTTGGCCAACAAGTACGCGAGAAACGTGAATGTACGAGCAAGATGATGGCAAATCCCAGACCAAACTGAGACATAACCGGCGTTATCCTCTAATAGATTTATCGCAACCAGGTGTAATTGACTGTTTCGGTGTGGGACCACATTACTACGGGATCAACCCCAGAAAAAACCCAGGATCTGACCAACAGGTATGCGAAAATTGCGAAAGTATGAGCCAGATGATTGCAAATACCAGAACTAACCGAGACATTACCGGCGTTCTCCTCTAAAATATTAATCGCAACCAGGTTTAATTGACTGTTTCGGTGTGGAACCACGTTTCTACGGGATCCAAACCAGAAAAAACCCAGGATCTGGCCAACAAGTATGCGAAAAATGCGAAAGTACGAGCCAGATGATGGGAAATCCCAGACCTAACCGAGACATAACCGGCGTTCCCCTCTAAAATATTAATCGCAACCAGGTTTAATTGACTGTTTCGGTGTGGAACCACAATACTACGGGATCCAATCCAAAAAAAACACAGGATCTTGGCAACAAGTATGCGAAAAATGCGAACGTACGAGCCAGATGAGGGCAAATCCCAGAGCTAACCGAGACACAACCGGCGTTACCCTCTAATATTTTAATCGCAAGCAGGTGTAATTGACTGCTTCGGTGTGGAATCACATTACTACGGTATCCAAGACAGAAAAAACCCAGGATCCTGCCAACAAGTACGCGAAAAATGCGAAGGTACGAGCCAGATGAGGGCAAATCCCAGACATAACCGAGACATAACCGGCGTTATCCTCTATTATTTTAATCGCAACCAGGTGTAATTGACTGTTTCGGTGTGGAACCACATTACTACGAGGGCCAAGCCAGAGAAACGCCAGGATCTGGCCAACAGGTATGCGAAAAATGCGAAAGTACGAGCCAGATGAGAGCAAATACCAGACCTAACCCAGATATAACCGGCGTTATCCTCTAAAATATTAATCGCAACGAGGTTTCATTGACTGTTTCCGTGTGGTACCGCCTTACTACGTGATCCAAACCAGTAAAGCCCAGGATCCTGCCAACAAGTACGCGAAAAATGTGAAGGTACGAGCCAGATGAGGGCAAATCCCAGACCTAACCGAGACATAATCGGCGTTATCCTCTAAAATATTAATCGCAACCAGGCTTAATTGACTGTTTCGGCGTGGAACCACATTTCTACGGGATCCAAACCAGAAATATCCCAGGATCTGGCCAACAAGTATACGTAAAATGCGAAAGTACGAGCCAGATTAGGGCAAATCCAGGACCTAACCGAGGCATAGCCGGCGTTATCCTCTAAAATATTAATCGCCACCAGGTTTAATTGACTGTTTCGGTGTGGTACCGCAATACTACATGATCCAGTCCAGAAAAAGCCCTGGATCTGGCCAACAAGTATGCGAAAAATGCGAAAGTACGAGCCAGATGAGGGCAAATACCAGACCTAACCGAGACATTACCGGCGTTCTCCTCTAAAATATTAATCGCAACCAGGTTTAATTGACTGTTTCGGTGTGGAACCACGTTTCTACGGGATCCAAACCAGAAAAAACCCAGGATCTGGCCAACAAGTATGCGAAAAATGCGAAAGTACGAGCCAGATGATGGGAAATCCCAGACCTAACCGAGACATAACCGGCGTTCCCCTCTAAAATATTAATCGCAACCAGGTTTAATTGACTGTTTCGGTGTGGAACCACATTTCTACGGGATCCAAACCAGAAAAAGGCGAGGATCTGGCCAATTAAGTATGCGAAAAACCCGAAAGTATGAGCCAGATGATTGCAAGTACCAGAATTACCCCAGACATAACCAGCGTTATCCTCCAAAATATTATTCGCAAGCAGGTTTAATTTACTGTTTCGGTGTGGTACCGCATTACTACGTGATCCAAACCAGAAAAAGCCCTGGATCTGGCCTACAAGTATGCGAAAAGTGCGAAAGTACGATCCAGATGTGGGCAAACCCCAGACATAACCGAGACATAACCGGCGTTATCCTCTAAAATATTAATCGCAACCAGGTTTAATTGACTGTTTCGGTGTGGTACCGCATTACCACGTGATCCAATGCAGAAATATCCCAGGATCTGGCCAACAAGTATGCGAAAAACCCGAAAGCATGAGCCAGATGATTGCAAATACCAGAACTGCCCCAGACATAACCAGCGTTATCCTCCAAAATATTAATCGCAACCAGGTTTAATTGACTGTTTCGGTGTGGTACCGCATTTCTACGGGATCCAAACCAGAAAAAGGCGAGGATCTGGCCAACAAGTATGCGAAAAAACCGAAAGCATGAGCCAGATGATTGCAAATACCAGAACTACCCCAGACATAACCAGCGTTATCCTCTAAAATATTAACCGCAACCAGGTTTAATTGACTGTTTCGGTGTGGTACCGCATTACCACGTGATCCAAAGCAGAAATATCCCAGGATCTGGCCAACAAATATGCGAAAAACCCGAAAGCATGAGCCAGATGATTGCAAATACCAAAACTACCCCAGACATAACCAGCGTTATCCTCCAAAATATTAATCGCAACCAGGTTTAATTGACTGTTTCGGTGTGGTACCGCATTTCTACGGGATCCAAACCAGATAAAGGCGAGAATCTGCCCAACAAGTATGCGAAAAACGCGAAAGTATGAGCCAGATGGCTGCAAATACCCGAACTAACCCAGACATAACCAGCGTTATCATCTAAAATACTAATCGGGAACAGCTTTTATTGACTGTTTCAGTGTGGTACCGCATTACAACGTGGACCAAGTCAGAAAATGGCCAGGATCTGGCCAACAAGTATGCGAAAAATTCGAAAGTACGAGCCAGATGAGGGCAAATACCAGACCTAACCCAGACATAACCGGCGTTATCCTCTAAAATATTAATCGCAACCATGTTTAATTGACTGTTTCGGTTTGGTACCGCATCACTGCGTGGTCCAAACCAGAAAAAGCCCAGGATCCTGCCAACAAGTATGGGAAAAATGCGAAGGTACGAGCCAGATGAGGGCAAATCCCAGACCTAACCGAGACATAACGGCGTTATCCTCTAAAATATTAATCGCAACCAGGTTTAATTGTCTGTTTCTGTGTGGTACCGCATTACTTCGTGATCCAAACCAGAAAAAGGCGAGGATGTGGCCAACAAGTGTGCGAAAAACGCGAAAGTATGAGCCAGATGATTGCAAATACCAGAACTAAACTAGACCTAACATGTGTTATCTTCTAAAATAATAATTGAAACCAGGTTTAATGGTCTGCTTCAGTGTGGTATCACATTACTACGTGATCCAAACCAGAAAAAACCCAGGATCTGTTCCACAAGTGTGTGAAAAACGCGAAAGTATGAGCCCCACGAGGGCAAATCCTAGACCTAACCCAGACCTAACATGCGTCATTCTCTAAAATATTTATCAAGACCAGGTTTAATTGAATGTTTCAGTGTGGTACCACATTACTACGTGATCCAAACCAGAAAAAAACCCAGGATCTGTTCAACAAGTATGTGAAGTATGCGAAAGTATGACCCTGATGAGGGCAAATCCCAGGCCTAACCTAGACCTAGCCTGCGTTATCCTCTAAAATATTGATCGAAACCAGGTTTGATGGACTGTTTCAGTGTGGTACCACATTAGTACGTGATCCAAACCAGAAGAAGCCAGGGATCCGTTCAACAAGTATGTGAAGTATGCGAAAGTATGAGTCTGGTGAGGGCAAATCCCAGGCCTAACCTAGACCTAACTTGCATTAGCCTCTAAAACATTGATCAAAACCAGGTTTAATTGACTGTTTCAGTGTGGTACCACATTACTACGTCATCCAAACCAGAAAAAGTCCAGGATCTAGCCATGAAGTATGAGAAATATGCGAAATTATGAGCTAGATGAGGGCAAATCCTAGAACTAACCCAGACCTAAAATGCGTTAACCCCTAAAATATTAATCGCAACCAGGTTTAATTGACTGTTTCGGTGTGGAACCACATTTCTACGGGATCCAAACCAGAAAAAACCCCGGATCTGGCCAACAAGTATGCGAAAAATGCGAACGTACGAGCGAGATGAGGGCAAATCCCAGAGCTAACCGAGACACAACCGGCGTTACCCTCTAATATTTTAATCGCAAGCAGGTGTAATTGACTGCTTCGGTGTGGAATCACATTACTACGGTATCCAAGACAGAAAAAACCCAGGATCCTGCCTACAAGTACGCGAAAAATGCGAAGGTACGAGCCAGATGAGGGCAAATCCCAGACATAACCGAGACATAACCGGCGTTATCCTCTATTATTTTAATCGCAACCAGGTGTAATTGACTGTTTCGGTGTGGAACCACATTACTACGAGGGCCAAGCCAGAGAAACGCCAGGATCTGGCCAACAGGTATGCGAAAAATGCGAAAGTACGAGCCAGATGAGAGCAAATACCAGACCTAACCCAGATATAACCGGCGTTATCCTCTAAAATATTAATCGCAACGAGGTTTCATTGACTGTTTCCGTGTGGTACCGCCTTACTACGTGATCCAAACCAGTAAAGCCCAGGATCCTGCCAACAAGTACGCGAAAAATGTGAAGGTACGAGCCAGATGAGGGCAAATCCCAGACCTAACCGAGACATAATCGGCGTTATCCTCTAAAATATTAATCGCAACCAGGCTTAATTGACTGTTTCGGCGTGGAACCACATTTCTACGGGATCCAAACCAGAAATATCCCAGGATCTGGCCAACAAGTATACGTAAAATGCGAAAGTACGAGCCAGATTAGGGCAAATCCAGGACCTAACCGAGGCATAGCCGGCGTTATCCTCTAAAATATTAATCGCCACCAGGTTTAATTGACTGTTTCGGTGTGGTACCGCAATACTACATGATCCAGTCCAGAAAAAGCCCTGGATCTGGCCAACAAGTATGCGAAAAATGCGAAAGTACGAGCCAGGTGAGGGCAAATCCCAGACCTAACCGAGGCATAACCGGCGTTATCCTCTAAAATATTAATCGCAACCTTGTGTAATTGACTGCTTCGGTGTGGAACCACATTACTACGGGATCCAAGCCAGAAAAAAACCAGGATCTGGCCAACATGTATGCGTAAAATGCGAAAGTACGAGCCAGATGAGGGCAAATACCAGACCTAACCGAGACATAACGGCGATATCCTCTATTATTTTAATCGCAACCAGGTGTAATTGACTGTTTCAGTGTGGTACCACATTACTGCGTGATCCAAACCAGAAAAAAACCAGGATCTGGCCAACATGTATGTGGAGAATGCGAAAGTACGAGCCTGATGAGAGCAAATCCCAGACCTAACCTAGATATAACCGGCGTTATCCTCTAAAATATTAATCGCAACCAGGCTTAATTGACTGTTTCGGTGTGGAATCACATTACTACGGTATCCAAGACAGAAAAAACCCAGGATCCTGCCAACAAGTACGCGAAAAATGCGAAGGTACGAGCCAGATGAGGGCAAATCCCAGACATAACCGAGACATAACCGGCGTTATCCTCTATTATTTTAATCGCAACCAGGTGTAATTGACTGTTTCGGTGTGGAACCACATTACTACGAGGGCCTAGCCAGAGAAACGCCAGGATCTGGCCAACAGGTATGCGAAAAATGCGAAAGTACGAGCCAGATGAGAGCAAATACCAGCCCTAACCGAGACATAACGGCGTTATCCTCTAAAATATTAATCGCAACCAGGTTTAATTGTCTGTTTCTGTGTGGTACCGCATTACTACGTGATCCAAACCAGAAAAAGGCGAGGATGTGGCCAACAAGTGTGCGAAAAACGCGAAAGTATGAGCCAGATGATTGCAAATACCAGACCTAACCCAGATATAACCGGCGTTATCCTCTAAAATATTAATCGCAACGAGGTTTCATTGACTGTTTCCGTGTGGTACCACTTTACTACGTAATCCAAAGCAGAAAAAACCCTCGATCAGGTCAACATGTATGTCAAAACTGCGAAAGTATGAACCTGATGAGAGCAAATCCGAGACCTAACATGCGTTATTCTCTAAAATATTGATCGAAACCAGGCTTAGTGGACTGTTTCAGTGTGGTACCACATTACTGCGTGATCCAAACCAGAAAAAAACCACGATCTGGCCAACATGTATGTGGAGAATGCGAAAGTACGAGCCTGATGAGAGCAAATCCCAGACCTAACCTAGATATAACCGGCGTTATCCTCTAAAATATTAATCGCAACCAGGTTTAATTGACAGTTTCGGTGTGGTACTGCATTACTACGTGATCCAAACCAGAAAAAGGCGAGGCTCTGGCCAACAAGTATGCGAAAAACCCGAAAGTATGAGCCAGATGATTGCAAATACCAGAACTACCCCAGACATAACCAGCGTTATCCTCCAAAATATTAATTGCAACCAGGTTTAATTGACTGTTTCGGTTTGGTACCGCATCACTACGTGATCCAAACCAGAAAAAGCCCAGGATCCTGCCAACAAGTATGGGAAAAATGCGAAGGTACGAGCCAGATGAGGGCAAATCCCAGACCTAACCGAGACATAACGGCGTTATCCTCTAAAATATTAATCGCAACCAGGTTTAATTGTCTGTTTCTGTGTGGTACCGCATTACTACGTGATCCAAACCAGAAAAAGGCGAGGATGTGGCCAACAAGTGTGCGAAAAACGCGAAAGTATGAGCCAGATGATTGCAAATACCAGAACTAAACTAGACCTAACATGTGTTATCCTCTAAAATAATAATTGAAACCAGGTTTAATGGTCTGCTTCAGTGTGGTATCACATTACTACGTGATCCAAACCAGAAAAAACCCAGGATCTGTTCAACAAGTGTGTGAAAAACGCGAAAGTATGAGCCCCACGAGGGCAAATCCTAGAACAACCCAGACCTAACATGCGTCATCCTCTAAAATATTTATCAAGACCAGGTTTAATTGACTGTTTCAGTGTGGTACCACATTACTACGTCATCCAAACCAGAAAAAGTCCAGGATCTAGCCATGAAGTATGAGAAATATGCGAAATTATGAGCTAGATGAGGGCAAATCCTAGACCTAACCCAGACCTAACATGCGTTATCCTCTAAAATATTAATCGCAAACCAGGTTTAATTGGCTGTTTCGGTGTGGAACCACATTACGACGGGATCCAAACCACAAAAAACCCAAGATCTGGCCAACTAGTATGCGAAAATTGCGAAAGTATGAGACATATGATTGCAAATACCAGAACTAACCCAGACATAACCAGTGTTATCCCCTAAAATATTAATCGCAACCAGGTTTAATTGACTGTTTCGGTGTGGAACCACATTTCTACGGGATCCAAACCAGAAAAAACCCCGGATCTGGCCAACAAGTATGCGAAAATTGCGAAAGTATGAGCCAGATGATTGGAAATACCAGAACTAACCCAGCCATAACTAGCGCTATCCTCCAAAATATTAATCGCAACTAGGTTTAATTGACAGTTTCGGTGTGGTACTAGATTACTACGTGACCCATACCAGAAAAAGGCCAGGATCTGGCCAATAAGTATGCGAAAAATGCGAAAGTACGAGCAAGATGAGGGCAAATACGAGACCTAACCCAGACATAACCACGTTATCCTCTAAAATATTAATCGCAACCAGGTTTAGTTGACTGTTTCGGTGTGGAACCACATTTCTACGGGATCCAAACCAGAAAAAACCCCGGTTCTGGCCAGCAAGTATGCGAAAATTGCGAAAGTATGAGCCAGATGATAGCAAATACCAGAACTAACCCAGACATAACCAGCGTCATCCTCTAAAATACTAATCGGAACCAGCTTTTATTGACTGTTTCAGTGTGGTACCACATTACTACGGGATCCAAACAAGAAAAAACCCAGGATTTGGCCAACAAGTACGCGAAAAACGTGAATGTACGAGCAAGATGAGGGCAATTCCCAGACCAAACTGAGACATAACCGGCGTTATCCTCTAATAGATTTATCGCAACAAGGTGTAATTGACTGTTTCGGTGTGGGACCACATTACTACGGGATCCACCCCAGAAAAAACCCAGGATCTGACCAACAAGTATGCTAAAATTGCGAAAGTATGAGCCAGATGATTGCAAATACCAGAACTAACCCAGACATAACCAGCGCTATCCTCTAAAATATTAATCGCAACCAGGTTTAATTGACAGTTTCGGTGTGGTACCGCATTACTACGGTATCCAAGACAGAAAAAACCCAGGATCCTGCCAACAAGTACGCGAAAAATGCGAAGGTACGAGCCAGTTGAGGGCAAATCCCAGACATAACCGAGACATAACCGGCGTTATCCTCTATTATTTTAATCGCAACCAGGTTTAATTGACTGTTTCGGTGCGGTACCGCATCACTACGTGATCCAAACCAGAAATATCCCAGGATCTGGCCAACAGGTATGCGTAAAATGCGAAGGTACGAGCCAGATGAGGGCAAATCCCAGACCTAACCGAGACATAACGGCGTTATCCTCTAAAATATTAATCGCAACCAGGTTTAATTGACTGTTTCGGTGTGGTACCGCATTACCACGTGATCCAAAGCAGAAATATCCCAGGATGTGGCCAACAAGTATGCGAAAAACCCGAAAGCATGAGCCAGATGATTGCAAATACCAGAACTACCCCAGACATAACCAGCGTTATCCTCCAAAATATTAATCGCAACCTGGTTTAATTGACTGTTTCGGTGTGGTACCGCATTTCTACGGGATCCAAACCAGAAAAAGGCGAGGATCTGGCCAACAAGTATGCGAAAAACCCGAAAGTATGGGCCAGATGATTGCAAATACCAGAACTAACCCAGACATAACCAGTGTTGTCCCCTAAAATATTAATCGCAACCAGGTTTAATTGATTGTTTCGTTGTGGAACCACATTACTACGTGATCCAAACCAGAAAAAGGCGAGAATCTGGCCAACAAGTATACGAAAAACCCGAAAGCATGAGCCAGATGATTGCAAATACCAGAACTACCCCAGACATAACCAGCGGTGTCCCCTAAAATATTAATCGCAACCAGGTTTAATTGGCTGTTTCGGTGTCGTACCGCATTACTGCGTGATCCAAACCAGAAAAAGGCCAGGATCTGGACAAAACAAGTATGCGAAAATTGCGAAAGTATGAGCGAAATGATTGCAAATACCAGAACTGACACAGACATAACCAGCGCTATCCTGTAAGATATTAATCGCAACCAGGTTTAATTGACAGTTTCGGTGTGGTACTGCATTACTACGAGATCCAAACCAGAAAAAGGCGAGGCTCTGGCCAACAAGTATGCGAAAAACCCGAAAGTATGAGCCAGATGATTGCAAATACCAGAACTACCCCAGACATAACCAGCGTTATCACCCAAAATATTAATTGCAACCAGGTTTAATTGACTGTTTCGGTTTGGTACCGCATCACTACGTGATCCAAACCAGAAAAAGCCCAGGATCCTGCCAACAAGTATGGGAAAAATGCGAAGGTACGAGCCAGATGTGGGCAAATCCCAGACCTAACCGAGACATAACGGCGTTATCCTCTAAAATATTAATCGCAACCAGGTTTAATTGTCTGTTTCTGTGTGGTACCGCATTACTACGTGATCCAAACCAGAAAAAGACGAGGATGTGGCCAACAAGTGTGCGAAAAACGCGAAAGTATGAGCCAGATGATTGCAAATACCAGAACTAAACTAGACCTAACATGTGTTATCCTCTAAAATAATACTTGAAACCAGGTTTAATGGTCTGCTTCAGTGTGGTATCACATTACTACGTGATCCAAACCAGAAAAAACCCAGGATCTGTTCAACAAGTGTGTGAAAAACGCGAAAGTATGAGCCCCACGAGGGCAAATCCTAGAACAACCCAGACCTAACATGCGTCATCCTCTAAAATATTTATCAAGGCCAGGTTTAATTGACTGTTTCAGTGTGGTACCACATTACTACGTCATCCAAACCAGAAAAAGTCCAGGATCTAGCCATGAAGTATGAGAAATATGCGAAATTATGAGCTAGATGAGGGCAAATCCTAGACCTAACCCAGACCTAACATGCGTTATCCTCTAAAATATTAATCGCAAACCAGGTTTAATTGGCTGTTTCGGTGTAGAACCACATTACGACGGGATCCAAACCACAAAAAACCCAAGATCTGGCCAACTAGTATGCGAAAATTGTGAAAGTATGAGACATATGATTGCAAATACCAGAACTAACCCAGACATAACCAGTGTTATCCCCTAAAATATTAATCGCAACCAGGTTTAATTGACTGTTTCGGTGTGGAACCACATTTCTACGGGATCCAAACCAGAAAAAACCCCGGATCTGGCCAACAAGTATGCGAAAATTGCGAAAGTATGAGCCAGATGATTGGAAATACCAGAACTAACCCAGCCATAACTAGCGCTATCGTCCAAAATATTAATCGCAACCACGTTTAATTGACAGTTTCGGTGTGGTACCATATTACTACGTGACCCATACCAGAAAAAGGCCAGGATCTGGCCAATAAGTATGCGAAAAATGCGAAAGTACGAGCAAGATGAGGGCAAATACGAGACCTAACCCAGACATAACCACGTTATCCTCTAAAATATTAATCGCAACCAGGTTTAATTGACTGTTTCGGTGTGGAACCACATTTCTACGGGATCCAAACCAGAAAAAACCCCGGATCTGGCCAGCAAGTATGCGAAAATTGCGAAAGTATGAGCCAGATGATTGCAAATACCAGAACTAACCCAGACATAACCAGCGTCATCCTCTAAAATACTAATCGGAACCAGCTTTTACAGACTGTTTCAGTCTGGTACCACATTACAACGGGATCCAAACAAGAAAAAACCCAGGATTTGGCCAACAAGTACGCGAGAAACGTGAATGTACGAGCAAGATGATGGCAAATCCCAGACCAAACTGAGACATAACCGGCGTTATCCTCTAATAGATTTATCGCAACCAGGTGTAATTGACTGTTTCGGTGTGGGACCACATTACTACGGGATCAACCCCAGAAAAAACCCAGGATCTGACCAACAGGTATGCGAAAATTGCGAAAGTATGAGCCAGATGATTGCAAATACCAGAACTAACCGAGACATTACCGGCGTTCTCCTCTAAAATATTAATCGCAACCAGGTTTAATTGACTGTTTCGGTGTGGAACCACGTTTCTACGGGATCCAAACCAGAAAAAACCCAGGATCTGGCCAACAAGTATGCGAAAAATGCGAAAGTACGAGCCAGATGATGGGAAATCCCAGACCTAACCGAGACATAACCGGCGTTCCCCTCTAAAATATTAATCGCAACCAGGTTTAATTGACTGTTTCGGTGTGGAACCACAATACTACGGGATCCAATCCAAAAAAAACACAGGATCTTGGCAACAAGTATGCGAAAAATGCGAACGTACGAGCCAGATGAGGGCAAATCCCAGAGCTAACCGAGACACAACCGGCGTTACCCTCTAATATTTTAATCGCAAGCAGGTGTAATTGACTGCTTCGGTGTGGAATCACATTACTACGGTATCCAAGACAGAAAAAACCCAGGATCCTGCCAACAAGTACGCGAAAAATGCGAAGGTACGAGCCAGATGAGGGCAAATCCCAGACATAACCGAGACATAACCGGCGTTATCCTCTATTATTTTAATCGCAACCAGGTGTAATTGACTGTTTCGGTGTGGAACCACATTACTACGAGGGCCAAGCCAGAGAAACGCCAGGATCTGGCCAACAGGTATGCGAAAAATGCGAAAGTACGAGCCAGATGAGAGCAAATACCAGACCTAACCCAGATATAACCGGCGTTATCCTCTAAAATATTAATCGCAACGAGGTTTCATTGACTGTTTCCGTGTGGTACCGCCTTACTACGTGATCCAAACCAGTAAAGCCCAGGATCCTGCCAACAAGTACGCGAAAAATGTGAAGGTACGAGCCAGATGAGGGCAAATCCCAGACCTAACCGAGACATAATCGGCGTTATCCTCTAAAATATTAATCGCAACCAGGCTTAATTGACTGTTTCGGCGTGGAACCACATTTCTACGGGATCCAAACCAGAAATATCCCAGGATCTGGCCAACAAGTATACGTAAAATGCGAAAGTACGAGCCAGATTAGGGCAAATCCAGGACCTAACCGAGGCATAGCCGGCGTTATCCTCTAAAATATTAATCGCCACCAGGTTTAATTGACTGTTTCGGTGTGGTACCGCAATACTACATGATCCAGTCCAGAAAAAGCCCTGGATCTGGCCAACAAGTATGCGAAAAATGCGAAAGTACGAGCCAGATGAGGGCAAATACCAGACCTAACCGAGACATTACCGGCGTTCTCCTCTAAAATATTAATCGCAACCAGGTTTAATTGACTGTTTCGGTGTGGAACCACGTTTCTACGGGATCCAAACCAGAAAAAACCCAGGATCTGGCCAACAAGTATGCGAAAAATGCGAAAGTACGAGCCAGATGATGGGAAATCCCAGACCTAACCGAGACATAACCGGCGTTCCCCTCTAAAATATTAATCGCAACCAGGTTTAATTGACTGTTTCGGTGTGGAACCACATTTCTACGGGATCCAAACCAGAAAAAGGCGAGGATCTGGCCAATTAAGTATGCGAAAAACCCGAAAGTATGAGCCAGATGATTGCAAGTACCAGAATTACCCCAGACATAACCAGCGTTATCCTCCAAAATATTATTCGCAAGCAGGTTTAATTTACTGTTTCGGTGTGGTACCGCATTACTACGTGATCCAAACCAGAAAAAGCCCTGGATCTGGCCTACAAGTATGCGAAAAGTGCGAAAGTACGATCCAGATGTGGGCAAACCCCAGACATAACCGAGACATAACCGGCGTTATCCTCTAAAATATTAATCGCAACCAGGTTTAATTGACTGTTTCGGTGTGGTACCGCATTACCACGTGATCCAATGCAGAAATATCCCAGGATCTGGCCAACAAGTATGCGAAAAACCCGAAAGCATGAGCCAGATGATTGCAAATACCAGAACTGCCCCAGACATAACCAGCGTTATCCTCCAAAATATTAATCGCAACCAGGTTTAATTGACTGTTTCGGTGTGGTACCGCATTTCTACGGGATCCAAACCAGAAAAAGGCGAGGATCTGGCCAACAAGTATGCGAAAAAACCGAAAGCATGAGCCAGATGATTGCAAATACCAGAACTACCCCAGACATAACCAGCGTTATCCTCTAAAATATTAACCGCAACCAGGTTTAATTGACTGTTTCGGTGTGGTACCGCATTACCACGTGATCCAAAGCAGAAATATCCCAGGATCTGGCCAACAAATATGCGAAAAACCCGAAAGCATGAGCCAGATGATTGCAAATACCAAAACTACCCCAGACATAACCAGCGTTATCCTCCAAAATATTAATCGCAACCAGGTTTAATTGACTGTTTCGGTGTGGTACCGCATTTCTACGGGATCCAAACCAGATAAAGGCGAGAATCTGCCCAACAAGTATGCGAAAAACGCGAAAGTATGAGCCAGATGGCTGCAAATACCCGAACTAACCCAGACATAACCAGCGTTATCATCTAAAATACTAATCGGGAACAGCTTTTATTGACTGTTTCAGTGTGGTACCGCATTACAACGTGGACCAAGTCAGAAAATGGCCAGGATCTGGCCAACAAGTATGCGAAAAATTCGAAAGTACGAGCCAGATGAGGGCAAATACCAGACCTAACCCAGACATAACCGGCGTTATCCTCTAAAATATTAATCGCAACCATGTTTAATTGACTGTTTCGGTTTGGTACCGCATCACTGCGTGGTCCAAACCAGAAAAAGCCCAGGATCCTGCCAACAAGTATGGGAAAAATGCGAAGGTACGAGCCAGATGAGGGCAAATCCCAGACCTAACCGAGACATAACGGCGTTATCCTCTAAAATATTAATCGCAACCAGGTTTAATTGTCTGTTTCTGTGTGGTACCGCATTACTTCGTGATCCAAACCAGAAAAAGGCGAGGATGTGGCCAACAAGTGTGCGAAAAACGCGAAAGTATGAGCCAGATGATTGCAAATACCAGAACTAAACTAGACCTAACATGTGTTATCTTCTAAAATAATAATTGAAACCAGGTTTAATGGTCTGCTTCAGTGTGGTATCACATTACTACGTGATCCAAACCAGAAAAAACCCAGGATCTGTTCCACAAGTGTGTGAAAAACGCGAAAGTATGAGCCCCACGAGGGCAAATCCTAGACCTAACCCAGACCTAACATGCGTCATTCTCTAAAATATTTATCAAGACCAGGTTTAATTGAATGTTTCAGTGTGGTACCACATTACTACGTGATCCAAACCAGAAAAAAACCCAGGATCTGTTCAACAAGTATGTGAAGTATGCGAAAGTATGACCCTGATGAGGGCAAATCCCAGGCCTAACCTAGACCTAGCCTGCGTTATCCTCTAAAATATTGATCGAAACCAGGTTTGATGGACTGTTTCAGTGTGGTACCACATTAGTACGTGATCCAAACCAGAAGAAGCCAGGGATCCGTTCAACAAGTATGTGAAGTATGCGAAAGTATGAGTCTGGTGAGGGCAAATCCCAGGCCTAACCTAGACCTAACTTGCATTAGCCTCTAAAACATTGATCAAAACCAGGTTTAATTGACTGTTTCAGTGTGGTACCACATTACTACGTCATCCAAACCAGAAAAAGTCCAGGATCTAGCCATGAAGTATGAGAAATATGCGAAATTATGAGCTAGATGAGGGCAAATCCTAGAACTAACCCAGACCTAAAATGCGTTAACCCCTAAAATATTAATCGCAACCAGGTTTAATTGACTGTTTCGGTGTGGAACCACATTTCTACGGGATCCAAACCAGAAAAAACCCCGGATCTGGCCAACAAGTATGCGAAAATTGCGAAAGTATGAGCCAGATGATTGGAAATACCAGAACTAACCCAGCCATAACTAGCGCTGTCCTCCAAAATATTAATCGCAACCACGTTTAATTGACAGTTTCGGTGTGGTACCATATTACTACGTGACCCATACCAGAAAAAGGCCAGGATCTGGCCAATAAGTATGCGAAAAATGCGAAAGTACGAGCAAGATGAGGGCAAATACGAGACCTAACCCAGACATAACCACGTTATCCTCTAAAATATTAATCGCAACCAGGTTTAATTGACTGTTTCGGTGTGGAACCACATTTCTACGGGATCCAAACCAGAAAAAACCCCGGATCTGGCCAGCAAGTATGCGAAAATTGCGAAAGTATGAGCCAGATGATTGCTAATACCAGAACTAACCCAGACATAACCAGCGTCATCCTCTAAAATACTAATCGGAACCAGCTTTTACAGACTGTTTCAGTGTGGTACCACATTACAACGGGATCCAAACAAGAAAAAACCCAGGATTTGGCCAACAAGTACGCGAGAAACGTGAATGTACGAGCAAGATGATGGCAAATCCCAGACCAAACTGAGACATAACCGGCGTTATCCACTAATAGATTTAACGCAACCAGGTGTAATTGACTGCTTCGGTGTGGGACCACATTACTACGGGATCAACCCCAGAAAAAACCCAGGATCTGACCAACAGGTATGCGAAAATTGCGAAAGTATGATCCAGATGATTGCAAATACCAGAACTAACCGAGACATTACCGGCGTTCTCCTCTAAAATATTAATCGCAACCAGGTTTAATTGACTGTTTCGGTGTGGAACCACGTTTCTACGGGATCCAAACCAGAAAAAACCCAGGATCTGGCCAACAAGTATGCGAAAAATGCGAAAGTACGAGCCAGATGATGGGAAATCCCAGACCTAACCGAGACATAACCGGCGTTCCCCTCTAAAATATTAATCGCAACCAGGTTTAATTGACTGTTTCGGTGTGGAACCACAATACTACGGGATCCAATCCAAAAAAAACACAGGATCTTGGCAACAAGTATGCGAAAAATGCGAACGTACGAGCGAGATGAGGGCAAATCCCAGAGCTAACCGAGACACAACCGGCGTTACCCTCTAATATTTTAATCGCAAGCAGGTGTAATTGACTGCTTCGGTGTGGAATCACATTACTACGGTATCCAAGACAGAAAAAACCCAGGATCCTGCCTACAAGTACGCGAAAAATGCGAAGGTACGAGCCAGATGAGGGCAAATCCCAGACATAACCGAGACATAACCGGCGTTATCCTCTATTATTTTAATCGCAACCAGGTGTAATTGACTGTTTCGGTGTGGAACCACATTACTACGAGGGCCAAGCCAGAGAAACGCCAGGATCTGGCCAACAGGTATGCGAAAAATGCGAAAGTACGAGCCAGATGAGAGCAAATACCAGACCTAACCCAGATATAACCGGCGTTATCCTCTAAAATATTAATCGCAACGAGGTTTCATTGACTGTTTCCGTGTGGTACCGCCTTACTACGTGATCCAAACCAGTAAAGCCCAGGATCCTGCCAACAAGTACGCGAAAAATGTGAAGGTACGAGCCAGATGAGGGCAAATCCCAGACCTAACCGAGACATAATCGGCGTTATCCTCTAAAATATTAATCGCAACCAGGCTTAATTGACTGTTTCGGCGTGGAACCACATTTCTACGGGATCCAAACCAGAAATATCCCAGGATCTGGCCAACAAGTATACGTAAAATGCGAAAGTACGAGCCAGATTAGGGCAAATCCAGGACCTAACCGAGGCATAGCCGGCGTTATCCTCTAAAATATTAATCGCCACCAGGTTTAATTGACTGTTTCGGTGTGGTACCGCAATACTACATGATCCAGTCCAGAAAAAGCCCTGGATCTGGCCAACAAGTATGCGAAAAATGCGAAAGTACGAGCCAGGTGAGGGCAAATCCCAGACCTAACCGAGGCATAACCGGCGTTATCCTCTAAAATATTAATCGCAACCTTGTGTAATTGACTGCTTCGGTGTGGAACCACATTACTACGGGATCCAAGCCAGAAAAAAACCAGGATCTGGCCAACATGTATGCGTAAAATGCGAAAGTACGAGCCAGATGAGGGCAAATACCAGACCTAACCGAGACATAACGGCGATATCCTCTATTATTTTAATCGCAACCAGGTGTAATTGACTGTTTCAGTGTGGTACCACATTACTGCGTGATCCAAACCAGAAAAAAACCAGGATCTGGCCAACATGTATGTGGAGAATGCGAAAGTACGAGCCTGATGAGAGCAAATCCCAGACCTAACCTAGATATAACCGGCGTTATCCTCTAAAATATTAATCGCAACCAGGCTTAATTGACTGTTTCGGTGTGGAATCACATTACTACGGTATCCAAGACAGAAAAAACCCAGGATCCTGCCAACAAGTACGCGAAAAATGCGAAGGTACGAGCCAGATGAGGGCAAATCCCAGACATAACCGAGACATAACCGGCGTTATCCTCTATTATTTTAATCGCAACCAGGTGTAATTGACTGTTTCGGTGTGGAACCACATTACTACGAGGGCCTAGCCAGAGAAACGCCAGGATCTGGCCAACAGGTATGCGAAAAATGCGAAAGTACGAGCCAGATGAGAGCAAATACCAGCCCTAACCGAGACATAACGGCGTTATCCTCTAAAATATTAATCGCAACCAGGTTTAATTGTCTGTTTCTGTGTGGTACCGCATTACTACGTGATCCAAACCAGAAAAAGGCGAGGATGTGGCCAACAAGTGTGCGAAAAACGCGAAAGTATGAGCCAGATGATTGCAAATACCAGACCTAACCCAGATATAACCGGCGTTATCCTCTAAAATATTAATCGCAACGAGGTTTCATTGACTGTTTCCGTGTGGTACCACTTTACTACGTAATCCAAAGCAGAAAAAACCCTCGATCAGGTCAACATGTATGTCAAAACTGCGAAAGTATGAACCTGATGAGAGCAAATCCGAGACCTAACATGCGTTATTCTCTAAAATATTGATCGAAACCAGGCTTAGTGGACTGTTTCAGTGTGGTACCACATTACTGCGTGATCCAAACCAGAAAAAAACCACGATCTGGCCAACATGTATGTGGAGAATGCGAAAGTACGAGCCTGATGAGAGCAAATCCCAGACCTAACCTAGATATAACCGGCGTTATCCTCTAAAATATTAATCGCAACCAGGTTTAATTGACAGTTTCGGTGTGGTACTGCATTACTACGTGATCCAAACCAGAAAAAGGCGAGGCTCTGGCCAACAAGTATGCGAAAAACCCGAAAGTATGAGCCAGATGATTGCAAATACCAGAACTACCCCAGACATAACCAGCGTTATCCTCCAAAATATTAATTGCAACCAGGTTTAATTGACTGTTTCGGTTTGGTACCGCATCACTACGTGATCCAAACCAGAAAAAGCCCAGGATCCTGCCAACAAGTATGGGAAAAATGCGAAGGTACGAGCCAGATGAGGGCAAATCCCAGACCTAACCGAGACATAACGGCGTTATCCTCTAAAATATTAATCGCAACCAGGTTTAATTGTCTGTTTCTGTGTGGTACCGCATTACTACGTGATCCAAACCAGAAAAAGGCGAGGATGTGGCCAACAAGTGTGCGAAAAACGCGAAAGTATGAGCCAGATGATTGCAAATACCAGAACTAAACTAGACCTAACATGTGTTATCCTCTAAAATAATAATTGAAACCAGGTTTAATGGTCTGCTTCAGTGTGGTATCACATTACTACGTGATCCAAACCAGAAAAAACCCAGGATCTGTTCAACAAGTGTGTGAAAAACGCGAAAGTATGAGCCCCACGAGGGCAAATCCTAGAACAACCCAGACCTAACATGCGTCATCCTCTAAAATATTTATCAAGACCAGGTTTAATTGACTGTTTCAGTGTGGTACCACATTACTACGTCATCCAAACCAGAAAAAGTCCAGGATCTAGCCATGAAGTATGAGAAATATGCGAAATTATGAGCTAGATGAGGGCAAATCCTAGACCTAACCCAGACCTAACATGCGTTATCCTCTAAAATATTAATCGCAAACCAGGTTTAATTGGCTGTTTCGGTGTGGAACCACATTACGACGGGATCCAAACCACAAAAAACCCAAGATCTGGCCAACTAGTATGCGAAAATTGCGAAAGTATGAGACATATGATTGCAAATACCAGAACTAACCCAGACATAACCAGTGTTATCCCCTAAAATATTAATCGCAACCAGGTTTAATTGACTGTTTCGGTGTGGAACCACATTTCTACGGGATCCAAACCAGAAAAAACCCCGGATCTGGCCAACAAGTATGCGAAAATTGCGAAAGTATGAGCCAGATGATTGGAAATACCAGAACTAACCCAGCCATAACTAGCGCTATCCTCCAAAATATTAATCGCAACCACGTTTAATTGACAGTTTCGGTGTGGTAGCATATTACTACGTGACCCATACCAGAAAAAGGCCAGGATCTGGCCAATAAGTATGCGAAAAATGCGAAAGTACGAGCAAGATGAGGGCAAACACGAGACCTAACCCAGACATAACCACGTTATCCTCTAAAATATTAATCGCAACCAGGTTTAATTGACTGTTTCGGTGTGGAACCACATTTCTACGGGATCCAAACCAGAAAAAACCCCGGATCTGGCCAGCAAGTATGCGAAAATTGCGAAAGTATGAGCCAGATGATTGCAAATACCAGAACTAACCCAGACATAACCAGCGTCATCCTCTAAAATACTAATCGGAACCAGCTTTTACAGACTGTTTCAGTGTGGTACCACATTACAACGGGATCCAAACAAGAAAAAACCCAGGATTTGGCCAACAAGTACGCGAGAAACGTGAATGTACGAGCAAGATGATGGCAAATCCCAGACCAAACTGAGACATACCGGCGTTATCCTCTAATAGATTTATCGCAACCAGGTGTAATTGACTGTTTCGGTGTGGGACCACATTACTACGGGATCAACCCCAGAAAAAACCCAGGATCTGACCAACAGGTATGCGAAAATTGCGAAAGTATGAGCCAGATGATTGCAAATACCAGAACTAACCGAGACATTACCGGCGTTCTCCTCTAAAATATTAATCGCAACCAGGTTTAATTGACTGTTTCGGTGTGGAACCACGTTTCTACGGGATCCAAACCAGAAAAAACCCAGGATCTGGCCAACAAGTATGCGAAAAATGCGAAAGTACGAGCCAGATGATGGGAAATCCCAGACCTAACCGAGACATAACCGGCGTTCCCCTCTAAAATATTAATCGCAACCTGGTTTAATTGACTGTTTCGGTGTGGAACCACAATACTACGGGATCCAATCCAAAAAAAACACAGGATCTTGGCAACAAGTATGCGAAAAATGCGAACGTACGAGCCAGATGAGGGCAAATCCCAGAGCTAACCGAGACACAACCGGCGTTACCCTCTAATATTTTAATCGCAAGCAGGTGTAATTGACTGCTTCGGTGTGGAATCACATTACTACGAGGGCCAAGCCAGAGAAACGCCAGGATCTGGCCAACAGGTATGCGAAAAATGCGAAAGTACGAGCCAGATGAGAGCAAATACCAGACCTAACCCAGATATAACCGGCGTTATCCTCTAAAATATTAATCGCAACGAGGTTTCATTGACTGTTTCCGTGTGGTACCGCCTTACTACGTGATCCAAACCAGTAAAGCCCAGGATCCTGCCAACAAGTATGCGAAAAATGCGAAAGTACGAGCCAGATGAGGGCAAATCCCAGACCTAACCGAGGCATAACCGGCGTTATCCTCTAAAATATTGATCGCAACCTTGTGTAATTGACTGCTTCGGTGTGGAACCACATTACTACGGGATCCAAGCCAGAAAAAAACCAGGATCTGGCCAACATGTATGCGTAAAATGCGAAAGTACGAGCCAGATGAGGGCAAATACCAGACCTAACCCAGACATAACCGGCGTTATCCTCTAAGATATTAATCGCAACCTTGTGTAATTGACTGCTTCGGTGTGCAACCACATTACTACGGGTTCCAAGCCAGAAAAAAACCAGGATCTGGCCAACATGTATGCGAAAAATGCGAAGGTACGAGCCAGATGAGGGCAAATCCCAGACCTAACCGAGACATAACGGCGATATCCTCTATTTTTTTAATCGCAACCAGGTGTAATTGACTGTTTCAGTGTGGTACCACATTACTGCGTGATCCAAACCAGAAAAAAACCAGGATCTGGCCAACATGTATGTGGAGAATGCGAAAGTACGAGCCTGATGAGAGCAAATCCCAGACCTAACCTAGATATAACCGGCGTTATCCTCTAAAATATTAATCGCAACCAGGCTTAATTGACTGTTTCGGTGTGGAATCACATTACTACGGTATCCAAGACAGAAAAAACCCAGGATCCTGCCAACAAGTACGCGAAAAATGCGAAGGTACGAGCCAGATGAGGGCAAATCCCAGACATAACCGAGACATAACCGGCGTTATCCTCTATTATTTTAATCGCAACCAGGTGTAATTGACTGTTTCGGTGTGGAACCACATTACTACGAGGGCCAAGCCAGAGAAACGCCAGGATCTGGCCAACAGGTATGCGAAAAATGCGAAAGTACGAGCCAGATGAGAGCAAATACCAGACCTAACCCAGATATAACCGGCGTTATCCTCTAAAATATTAATCGCAACGAGGTTTCATTGACTGTTTCCGTGTGGTACCGCCTTACTACGTGATCCAAACCAGTAAAGCCCAGGATCCTGCCAACAAGTACGCGAAAAATGTGAAGGTACGAGCCAGATGAGAGCAAATACCAGACCTAACCCAGATATAACCGGCGTTATCCTCTAAAATATTAATCGCAACGAGGTTTCATTGACTGTTTCCGTGTGGTACCGCCTTACTACGTGATCCAAACCAGTAAAGCCCAGGATCCTGCCAACAAGTACGCGAAAAATGCGAAGGTACGAGCCAGATGAGGGCAAATCCCAGACCTAACCGAGACATAACGGCGATATCCTCTAAAATATTAATCGCAACCAGGTTTAATTGACTGTTTTAGTGTGGTACCACTTTACTACGTGATCCAAAGCAGAAAAAACCCTCGATCAGGTCAACATGTATGTCAAAACTGCGAAAGTATGAACCTGATGAGAGCAAATCCGAGACCTAACATGCGTTATTCTCTAAAATATTGATCGAAACCAGGCTTAGTGGACTGTTTCAGTGTGGTACCACATTACTGCGTGATCCAAACCAGAAAAAAACCAGGATCTGGCCAACATGTATGTGGAGAATGCGAAAGTACGAGCCTGATGAGAGCAAATCCCAGACCTAACCTAGATATAACCGGCGTTATCCTCTAAAATATTAATCGCAACGAGGTTTCATTGACTGTTTCCGTGTGGTACCGCCTTACTACGTGATCCAAACCAGTAAAGCCCAGGATCCTGCCAACAAGTACGCGAAAAATGCGAAGGTACGAGCCAGATGAGGGCAAATCCCAGACCTAACCGAGACATAACCGTCGTTATCCTCTAAAATATTAATCGCAACCTTGTGTAATTGACTGCTTCGGTGTGGAACCACATTACTACGGGATCCAAGCCAGAAAAAAACCAGGATCTGGCCAACATGTATGCGTAAAATGCGAAAGTACGAGCCAGATGAGGGCAAATACCAGACCTAACCCAGACATAACCGGCGTTATGCTCTAAAATATTAATCGCAACCTTGTGTAATTGACTGCTTCGGTGTGGAACCACATTACTACGGGTTCCAAGCCAGAAAAAAACCAGGATCTGGCCAACATGTATGCGAAAAATGCGAAGGTACGAGCCAGATGAGGGCAAATCCCAGACCTAACCGAGACATAACGGCGATATCCTCTAAAATATTAATCGCAACCAGGTTTAATTGACTGTTTTAGTGTGGTACCACTTTACTACGTGATCCAAAGCAGAAAAAACCCTCGATCAGGTCAACATGTATGTCAAAACTGCGAAAGTATGAACCTGATGAGAGCAAATCCCAGACCTAACATGCGTTATTCTCTAAAATATTGATCGAAACCAGGCTTAGTGGACTGTTTCAGTGTGGTACCACATTACTGCGTGATCCAAACCAGAAAAAAACCAGGATCTGGCCAACATGTATGTGGAGAATGCGGAAGTACGAGCCTGATGAGAGCAAATCCCAGACCTAACCTAGACCTAACATGAGTTATTCCCTAAAATATTGATCGAAACAAGGTTTAATTGACCGTTTCAGTGTGGTACCAATTTGTTACGTTATCTAAAGCAGAAAAAACAATCGATCAGGACAACATGTATGTTAAAACTGCGAAAGTATGACCCTGATGAGGGCAAATCCCAGAACTAACCTTGACCTAACATATGTTATCCTCTAAAATAATAATTGAAACCAGGTTTAATGGTCAGCTTCAGTGTGGTATCACATTACTACGTGATCCAAACCAGAAAAACCCAGGATCTGGCCGACATGTGTGTGAAAAACGCGAAAGTACGAGCCTGATGAGGGCAAATCCCAGACATATCCCAGACCTAACTTGCGTTATCCTCTAAAATATTGATGGAAACCAGGTTTAATTGACTGTTTCAGTGGGGTACTACATTACTACGTGATCCAATCCAGGAATAGCCCAGGATCTAGCCATGAACTATGAAAAATATGCGAAAGTATGAGCCCCACGAGGGCAAATCCTAAACCTAACCCAGACCTAACATGCGTTATCCTCTAAAATATTTATCAAGACCAGGTTTAATTGAATGTTTCAGTGTGGTACCACATTACTACGTGATCCAAACAAGAAAAAAACCCAGGATCTGTTCAACAAGTATGTGAAAAATGCGAAAGTATGACCCTGATGAGGGCAAATCCCAGACCTATCCCAGACCTAACTTGCGTTGTCCTCCAAAATATTGATGGAAACCAGATTTAATTGACTGTTTCAGTGTGGTAGCACATTACTACGTGATTCAAACCAGAAATATCACCGGATCTGGCCAACAAGTATGCGAAAAATGCGAAAGTATGTGCCAGATGATTGCAAATACCAGACCTAACCGGTGTTATCCTCTAAAATATTGATCGAAACCAGGTTTAATTGACTGTTTCAGTGTGGCGCCACATTAATACGTGATCCTAACGAGAAAAGAACCCAGGATCAGGCCAGCAAGTATGCGAAAAATGCGAAAGAATGAGCAAGATGATGGCAAACGCCAGAACTAACCCAGACATAACCAGCGTTATCCTCTAAAATGTTAATCGGAACCAGGTTTAATTGACTTTTTCAATGTGGTACCACATTACTACGTGATCCAAACCAGAAAGAACCCAGGATCTGGCTAACAAGTATGCGAAAAATGCGAAAGTATGACCTAGATGATGGCAAATACCAGATCTAACCCAGACATAACCGGTGTTTTCCTCCAAAATATTAATCGCAACCAGGTGAAATTGACTGTTTCGGTGTGGCACCACATTACTACGGGATCCAAGCCAGAAAAAAACCAGGATCTGGCCAACATGTATGCGAAAAATGCGAAGGTACGAGCCAGATGAGGGCAAATCCCAGACATAACCGAGACATAACCGGCGTTATCCTCTATTATTTTAATCGCAACCAGGTGTAATTGACTGTTTCGGTGTGGAACCACATTACTACGAGGGCCAAGCCAGAGAAACGCCAGGATCTGGCCAACAGGTATGCGAAAAATGCGAAAGTACGAGCCAGATGAGAGCAAATACCAGACCTAACCCAGATATAACCGGCGTTATCCTCTAAAATATTAATCGCAACGAGGTTTCATTGACTGTTTCCGTGTGGTACCGCCTTACTACGTGATCCAAACCAGTAAAGCCCAGGATCCTGCCAACAAGTACGCGATAAATGCGAAGGTACGAGCCAGATGAGGGCAAATCCCAGACATAACCGAGACATAACCGGCGTTATCCTCTATTATTTTAATCGCAACCAGGTGTAATTGACTGTTTCGGTGTGGAACCACATTACTACGAGGGCCAAGCCAGTGAAACGCCAGGATCTGGCCAACAAGTATACGTAAAATGCGAAAGTACGATCCAGATTAGGGCAAATCCAGGACCTAACCGAGGCATAGCCGGCGTTATCCTCTAAAATATTAATCGCCACCAGGTTTAATTGACTGTTTCGGTGTGGTACCGCAATACTACATGATCCAGTCCAGAAAAAGCCCTGGATCTGGCCAACAAGTATGCGAAAAATGCGAAAGTACGAGCCAGATGAGGGCAAATCCCAGACCTAACCGAGGCATAACCGGCGTTATCCTCTAAAATATTAATCGCAACCTTGTGTAATTGACTGCTTCGGTGTGGAACCACATTACTACGGGATCCAAGCCAGAAAAAAACCAGGATCTGGCCAACAGGTATGCGTAAAATGCGAAAGTACGAGCCAGATGAGGGCAAATACCAGACCTAACCCAGACATAACCGGCGTTATCCTCTAAAATATTAATCGCAACCTTGTGTAATTGACTGCTTCGGTGTGGAACCACATTACTACGGGTTCCAAGCCAGAAAAAAACCAGGATCTGGCCAACATGTATGCGAAAAATGCGAAGGTACGAGCCAGATGAGGGCAAATCCCAGACCTAACCGAGACATAACGGCGATATCCTCTAAAATATTAATCGCAACCAGGTTTAATTGACTGTTTTAGTGTGGTACCACTTTACTACGTGATCCAAAGCAGAAAAAACCCTCGATCAGGTCAACATGTATGTCAAAACTGCGAAAGTATGAACCTGATGAGAGCAAATCCCAGACCTAACATGCGTTATTCTCTAAAATATTGATCGAAACCTGGCTTAGTGGACTGTTTCAGTGTGGTACCACATTACTGCGTGATCCAAACCAGAAAAAAACCAGGATCTGGCCAACATGTATGTGGAGAATGCGAAAGTACGAGCCTGATGAGAGCAAATCCCAGACCTAACCTAGATATAACCGGCGTTATCCTCTAAAATATTAATCGCAACGAGGTTTCATTGACTGTTTCCGTGTGGTACCGCCTTACTACGTCATCCAAACCAGTAAAGCCCAGGATCCTGCCAACAAGTACGCGAAAAATGCGAAGGTACGAGCCAGATGAGGGCAAATCCCAGACCTAACCGAGACATAATCGGCGTTATCCTCCAAAATATTAATCGCAACCAGGCTTAATTGACTGTATCGGTGTGGAATCACATTACTACGGTATCCAAGACAGAAAAAACCCAGGATCCTGCCAACAAGTACGCGAAAAATGCGAAGGTACGAGCCAGATGAGGGCAAATCCCAGACATAACCGAGACATAACCGGCGTTATCCTCTATTATTTTAATCGCAACCAGGTGTAATTGACTGTTTCCGTGTGGTACCGCCTTACTACGTGAACCAAACCAGTAAAGCCCAGGATCCTGCCAACAAGTACGCGAAAAATGCGAAGGTACGAGCCAGATGAGGGCAAATCCCAGACCTAACCGAGACATAACCGGCGTTATCCTCTAAAATATTAATCGCAACCTTGTGTAATTGACTGCTTCGGTGTGGAACCACATTACTACGGGATCCAAGCCAGAAAAAAACCAGGATCTGGCCAACATGTATGCGTAAAATGCGAAAGTACGAGCCAGATGAGGGCAAATACCAGACCTAACCCAGACATAACCGGCGTTATGCTCTAAAATATTAATCGCAACCTTGTGTAATGGACTGCTTCGGTGTGGAACCACATTACTACGGGTTCCAAGCCAGAAAAAAACCAGGATCTGGCCAACATGTATGCGAAAAATGCGAAGGTACGAGCCAGATGAGGGCAAATCCCAGACCTAACCGAGACATAACGGCGATATCCTCTAAAATATTAATCGCAACCAGGTTTAATTGACTGTTTTAGTGTGGTATCACTTTACTACGTGATCCAAAGCAGAAAAAACCCTCGATCAGGTCAACATGTATGTCAAAACAGCGAAAGTATGAACCTGATGAGAGCAAATCCCAGACCTAACATGCGTTATTCTCTAAAATATTGATCGAAACCAGGCTTAGTGGACTGTTTCAGTGTGGTACCACATTACTGCGTGATCCAAACCAGAAAAAAACCAGGATCTGGCCAACATGTATGTGGAGAATGCGAAAGTACGAGCCTGATGAGAGCAAATCCCAGACCTAACCTAGACCTAACATGAGTTATTCCCTAAAATATTGATCGAAACAAGGTTTAATTGACTGTTTCAGTGTGGTACCAATTTGCTACGTTATCTAAAGCAGAAAAAACAATCGATCAGGACAACATGTATGTTAAAACTGCGAAAGTATGACCCTGATGAGGGCAAATCCCAGAACTAACCTTGACCTAACATGTGTTATCCTCTAAAATAATAATTGAAACCAGGTTTAATGGTCTGCTTCAGTGTGGTATCACATTACTACGTGATCCAAACCAGAAAAACCCAGGATCTGGCCGACATGTGTGTGAAAAACGCGAAAGTACGAGCCTGATGAGGGCAAATCCCAGACATATCCCAGACCTAACTTGCGTTATCCTCTAAAATATTGATGGAAACCAGGTTTAATTGACTGTTTCAGTGGGGTACTACATTACTACGTGATCCAATCCAGGAATAGCCCAGGATCTAGCCATGAACTATGAAAAATATGCGAAAGTATGAGCCCCACGAGGGCAAATCCTAAACCTAACCCAGACCTAACATGCGTTATCCTCTAAAATATTTATCAAGACCAGGTTTAATTGAATGTTTCAGTGTGGTACCACATTACTACGTGATCCAAACAAGAAAAAAACCCAGGATCTGTTCAACAAGTATGTGAAAAATGCGAAAGTATGACCCTGATGAGGGCAAATCCCAGACCTATCCCAGACCTAACTTGCGTTGTCCTCCAAAATATTGATGGAAACCAGATTTAATTGACTGTTTCAGTGTGGTAGCACATTACTACGTGATTCAAACCAGAAATATCACCGGATCTGGCCAACAAGTATGCGAAAAATGCGAAAGTATGTGCCAGATGATTGCAAATACCAGACCTAACCGGTGTTATCCTCTAAAATATTGATCGAAACCAGGTTTAATTGACTGTTTCAGTGTGGCGCCACATTAATACGTGATCCTAACGAGAAAAGAACCCAGGATCAGGCCAGCAAGTATGCGAAAAATGCGAAAGAATGAGCAAGATGATGGCAAACGCCAGAACTAACCCAGACATAACCAGCGTTATCCTCTAAAATGTTAATCGGAACCAGGTTTAATTGACTTTTTCAATGTGGTACCACATTACTACGTGATCCAAACCAGAAGGAACCCAGGATCTGGCTAACAAGTATGCGAAAAATGCGAAAGTATGACCTAGATGATGGCAAATACCAGATCTAACCCAGACATAACCGTTGTTTTCCTCTAAAATATTAATCGCAACCAGGTGAAATTGACTGTTTCGGTGTGGCACCACATTACTACGGGATCCAAGCCAGAAAAAAACCAGGATCTGGCCAACATGTATGCGAAAAATGCGAAAGTACGAGCCAGATGAGGGCAAATACCGGAACCAACCGAGACATAACCGGCCTTATCCTCTAAAATATTAATCGCAACCAGGAGAAATTCACTGTTTCGGTGTGGAACCACATTACTACGGGATCCAAGCCAGAAAAAACCCAGGGTCCTGCCAACAAGTATGCGAGAAATGCGTCAGTACGAGCCAGATGAGGGCAAACACCAGACCTTACCGAGACATAACCGGCGTTATCCTCTAAAATATTAATCACGACCAGGTTTAATTGACTGTTGCGGTGTGGAGCCACATTACTACGGGATCCATACCAGAAAAAGAAAGCCTAGGATCTGGCCAACAAGTATGCGGACAATGCGAAAGTGCGAGCCAGATGAGGGCAAATACCAGAACCAACCGAGACATAACCGGCGTTATCCTCTAAAATATTAATCGCAACCAGGTTTAATCGACTGTTTCGGTGTGGTACCGCCTTACTGCGTGATCCAAACCAGAAAAAGGCCAGGATCTGATCAACAAGTATGCGAAAAATGCGAAAGTATGAGCTAGATGGTGGCAAATACCAGACCTAACCCAGGCATAACCGGCGTTCTCCTCTAAAATATAAATCGGAACCAGATTTTAGTGTCTGCTTTGTTGTGAACCCACATTACTACGGGATCCATGCCAGGAAAAACCCAAGATCTGGCCAACAAGTATGCGAAAAACGCGAAAGTATGAGCCAGATGGCAGCAAATAGCAGAACCAACCGAGACATAACCGGCGTTATCCTCTAAAATATTAATCGCAAGCAGGTATAATTGACTGTTTCGGTGTGGAGCAACATTACTACAGGATCCATACCAGAAAAAGAAAGCCTAGGATCTGGCCAACAAGTATGCGATCAATGCGAAGGTGCGTGCCGGATGAGGGCAAATCCCTGACCTAACCGAGACATAACGGCGTTATCCTCTAAAATATTAATCGCAAGCAGGTATAATTGACTGTTTCGGTGTGGTTCCGCATTGCTGCATGATCCAAACCAGAAAAAAGCGAGGATCTGGCCAACAAGTATGCGAAAAACGCTAAAGTATGAGCCAAATGATTGCAAATACCAGACCCAACCCAGGCATAACCGGCGTTCTCATCTAAAATATTAACCGGAACCAGGTTTAATTGACTGCTTCGGTGTGGTACCGCATCACTTCGTGATCCAAACCAGAAACAATACAGGATCTGGCCATTCAAGTATGCGAAAAATGCGAATGTATGAGCCAGATGATTGCAAATACCAGAACTAACCCTGACATAACCAGCGTTATCCTCCAAACTATTAATCGCAAACAGGTTTAATTGACTGTTTCGGTGTGGAACCACATTTCTACGGGATCCAAACCAGAAAAAACCCAGGATCTGGCCAACAAGTATGCGAAAAACGCGAAAAAACGAGCCAGATGAGAGCAAATCTCTGACTTAACCGAGACGTACCGGCGTTATCCTCTAAAATATTAATCGCAACCAGGTTTAATTGACTGTTTCGGTGTGGTACCGCCTTACTGCGTGATCCAAACCAGAAAAAGGCCAGGATCTGACAACAAGTATGCGAAAATTGCGAAAGTATGAGCTAGATGGTGGCAAATACCAGACCTAACCCAGGCATAACCGGCGTTCTTCTTTAATATATAAATCGGAACCAGGTTAATTGACTGTTTCAGTGTGGTACCACATTACTACGTGATCCAAACCAGAAAAAGCCCAGGATCTGGCCAACAAGTATGCGAAAAATGCGAAAGCACGAGCCAGATGAGGGCAAATACCAGAACCAACCGAGACATAACCGGCGCTATCCTCCAAAATATTAATCGCAACAAGGTTTAATCGACTGTTTCGGTGTGGTACCGCATTACTGCCTGACCCAAACCAGAAAAAGCCCAGGATCCGGCCAACAAGTATGCGAAAAATGCGAAAACCCGAGCCAGATGCGGGCAAATAGCAGATCCAACCGAGACATAACCGGCGTTATCCTCTAAAATATTAATCGCAACCAGGTGAAATTGACTGCTTCGGTGTGGAACCACATTGCTACGGGATCCAAGTCAGAAAAAACCCAGGATCCTGCCAACAAGTATGGGAAAAATGCGAAGGTACGAGCCAGATGAGGGCAAATCCCAGACCTAATCGAGACATAACGACGTTATCCTCTAAAATAATAATCGCAACCAGGTTTCATTGACTGTTTCGGTGTGGAGCCACATTACTACGGGATCCATACCACAAAAAGAAAGCCTAGGATCTGGCCAACAAGTATGCGAACAATGCGAAAGTGCGTGCCGGATGAGGGCAAATCCCTGACCTAACCGAGACATAACGGCGTTATCCTCTAAAATATTAATCGCAACCAGGTGTAATTGACAGCTTCGGTGTGGTACCGCATTACTGCGTGATCCAAACCAGAAAAAGGCCAGGATCTTGCCAACAATTATGCGAAAAATGCGTCAGTACGAGCCAGATGAGGGCAAACACCAGACCTAACCCAGACATAACCAGCGCTATCCTCTAAAATATTAATCGCAACCAGGTTTAATTGACAGTTTCGGTGTGGTACCGCATTACTACGTGATCCAAACCAGAAAAAGGCGAGGATCAGGCCAACAAGTATGCGAAAAACCCGAAAGCATGAGCCAGATGATTGCAATTTCCAGAACTAGCCCAGACATAACCAGAGTTATCCTCTATAATTTAATCGGAACTAGGTTTAATTGACGGTTTCAGTGTGGTACCACATTACTACGTGAGCCAAGCCAGAAAAATGCCAGGATCCTGCCAACAAGTACGCGAAAAATGCGAAGGTACGAGCCAGATGAGGGCAAATCCCAGACCTAACCGAGACATAACGGCGTTATCCTCTAAAACATTAATCGCAAGCAGGTATAATTGACAGTTTCGGTGTGGTACCGCATTACTGCATGATCCAAACCAGAAAAAAGCGAGGATCTGGCGAACAAGTATGCGAAAAACGCTAAAGTATGAGCCAGATGATTCCAAATACCAGACCCAACCCAGGCATAACCGGCGTTCTCATCTAACATATTAACCGGAACCAGGTTTAATTGACTGCGTCGGTGTGGTACCGCATCACTTCGTGAACCAAACCAGAAAAAATACAGGATCTGGCCATTCAAGTATGCGAAAAATGCAAATGTATGAGCCAGATGATTGCAAATACCAGAACTAACCCTGACATAACCAGCGTTATCCCCTAAAATACTAATCGGAACCAGCTCTTATTGACTGTTTCAGTGTGGTACCGCATTACTACGTGGGCCAAATCAGAAAATGGCCAGGATCTGGCCAACAAGTATGCGAAAAATGCGAAAGAACGAGCCAGATGAGGGCAAATACCAGACCTAACCCAGACATAAACGACGTTATCCTCTAAATTGTTAATCGGATCCTGGATTAATTGACTGTTTCAGTGTGGTACCACATTATTACGTGATCCAAATCAGAAAAAACCCAGGATCTGGCTAACAAGTATGCGAAAAATGCGAAAGTATGGGCTAGATGGTGGCAAATACCAGACCTAACCCAGGCATAACCGGCGTTCTTCTTTAATATATAAATCGGAACCAGGTTTTAGTGTCTGCGTTGCTGTGAACCCACATTACTGCGGGATCCAAGCCAGGAAGAACCCAAGATCTGGCCAAAAAGTATGCGAAAAACGCGAAAGTATGAGCCAGATGGCTGCAAATACCCGAACTAACCCAGACATAACCGGCGTTATCGTCTAAAATATTAATCGCAACCAGGTTTAATTGACTGTTTCGGTGTGGTACCGCATTACTGCATGATCCAAACCAGAAAAAGCCCAGGATCTGGCCAACAAGTATGCGAAAATTGCGAAAGTATGAGCTAGATGGTGGCAAATACCAGACCTAACCCAGGCATAACCGGCGTTCTTCTTTAATATATAAATCGGAACCAGGTTAATTGACTGTTTCAGTGTGGTACCACATTACTACGTGATCCAAACCAGAAAAAGCCCAGGATCTGGCCAACAAGTATGCGAAAAATGCGAAAGCACGAGCCAGATGAGGGCAAATACCAGAACCAACCGAGACATAACCGGCGCTATCCTCCAAAATATTAATCGCAACAAGGTTTAATCGACTGTTTCGGTGTGGTACCGCATTACTGCCTGACCCAAACCAGAAAAAGCCCAGGATCCGGCCAACAAGTATGCGAAAAATGCGAAAACCCGAGCCAGATGCGGGCAAATAGCAGATCCAACCGAGACATAACCGGCGTTATCCTCTAAAATATTAATCGCAACCAGGTGAAATTGACTGCTTCGGTGTGGAACCACATTGCTACGGGATCCAAGTCAGAAAAAACCCAGGATCCTGCCAACAAGTATGGGAAAAATGCGAAGGTACGAGCCAGATGAGGGCAAATCCCAGACCTAATCGAGACATAACGACGTTATCCTCTAAAATAATAATCGCAACCAGGTTTCATTGACTGTTTCGGTGTGGAGCCACATTACTACGGGATCCATACCACAAAAAGAAAGCCTAGGATCTGGCCAACAAGTATGCGAACAATGCGAAAGTGCGTGCCGGATGAGGGCAAATCCCTGACCTAACCGAGACATAACGGCGTTATCCTCTAAAATATTAATCGCAACCAGGTGTAATTGACAGCTTCGGTGTGGTACCGCATTACTGCGTGATCCAAACCAGAAAAAGGCCAGGATCTTGCCAACAATTATGCGAAAAATGCGTCAGTACGAGCCAGATGAGGGCAAACACCAGACCTAACCCAGACATAACCAGCGCTATCCTCTAAAATATTAATCGCAACCAGGTTTAATTGACAGTTTCGGTGTGGTACCGCATTACTACGTGATCCAAACCAGAAAAAGGCGAGGATCAGGCCAACAAGTATGCGAAAAACCCGAAAGCATGAGCCAGATGATTGCAATTTCCAGAACTAGCCCAGACATAACCAGAGTTATCCTCTATAATTTAATCGGAACTAGGTTTAATTGACGGTTTCAGTGTGGTACCACATTACTACGTGAGCCAAGCCAGAAAAATGCCAGGATCCTGCCAACAAGTACGCGAAAAATGCGAAGGTACGAGCCAGATGAGGGCAAATCCCAGACCTAACCGAGACATAACGGCGTTATCCTCTAAAACATTAATCGCAAGCAGGTATAATTGACAGTTTCGGTGTGGTACCGCATTACTGCATGATCCAAACCAGAAAAAAGCGAGGATCTGGCGAACAAGTATGCGAAAAACGCTAAAGTATGAGCCAGATGATTCCAAATACCAGACCCAACCCAGGCATAACCGGCGTTCTCATCTAACATATTAACCGGAACCAGGTTTAATTGACTGCGTCGGTGTGGTACCGCATCACTTCGTGAACCAAACCAGAAAAAATACAGGATCTGGCCATTCAAGTATGCGAAAAATGCAAATGTATGAGCCAGATGATTGCAAATACCAGAACTAACCCTGACATAACCAGCGTTATCCCCTAAAATACTAATCGGAACCAGCTCTTATTGACTGTTTCAGTGTGGTACCGCATTACTACGTGGGCCAAATCAGAAAATGGCCAGGATCTGGCCAACAAGTATGCGAAAAATGCGAAAGAACGAGCCAGATGAGGGCAAATACCAGACCTAACCCAGACATAAACGACGTTATCCTCTAAATTGTTAATCGGATCCTGGATTAATTGACTGTTTCAGTGTGGTACCACATTATTACGTGATCCAAATCAGAAAAAACCCAGGATCTGGCTAACAAGTATGCGAAAAATGCGAAAGTATGGGCTAGATGGTGGCAAATACCAGACCTAACCCAGGCATAACCGGCGTTCTTCTTTAATATATAAATCGGAACCAGGTTTTAGTGTCTGCGTTGCTGTGAACCCACATTACTGCGGGATCCAAGCCAGGAAGAACCCAAGATCTGGCCAAAAAGTATGCGAAAAACGCGAAAGTATGAGCCAGATGGCTGCAAATACCCGAACTAACCCAGACATAACCGGCGTTATCGTCTAAAATATTAATCGCAACCAGGTTTAATTGACTGTTTCGGTGTGGTACCGCATTACTGCATGATCCAAACCAGAAAAAGCCCAGGATCTGGCCAACAAGTATGCGAAAAATGCGAAAGCACGGGCCAGATGTGGGCAAATACCAGAACCAACCGAGACATAACCGGCGTTATCCTCTAAAATATTAATCGCAACCAGGTTTAATCGACTGTTTCGTTGTGGTACCGCATTACTGCGTGACCCAAACCAGAAAAAGCACAGGATCCGGCCAACAAGTATGCGAAAAATGCGAAAGCACGAGCCAGATGAGGGCAAATAGCAGAACCAACCGAGACATAACCGGCCTTATCCTCTAAAATATTAATCGCAACCAGGTGAAATTGACTGTTTCGGTGTGGAACCACATTACTAGGGGATCCAAGCCAGAAAAAACCCAGGATCCTGCCAACAAGTATGGGAAAAATGCGAAAGCACGAGCCAGATGAGGGCAAATACCAGAACCAACCGAGACATAACCGGCGTTATCCTCTAAAGTAATAATCGCAACCAGGTTTAATTGACTGTTTCGGTGTGGAGCCACATTACTACGGGATCCATACCAGAAAAAGAAAGCCTAGGATCTGGCCAACAAGTATGCGAACAATGCGAAAGTGCGTGTCGGATGATGGCAAATCCCTGATCAAACCGAGTCATAACGGCGTTATCCTCTAAAATATTAATCGCAACCAGGTGTAATTGACTGCTTCGGTGTGGTACCGCATTACTGCGTGGTCCAAACCAGAAAAAGGCCAGGATCTGGCCAACAAGTATGCGAAAAATGCGTCAGTACGAGCCAGATGAGGGCAAACACCAGACCTAACCCAGACATAACCAGCGCTATCCTCTAAAATATTAATCGCAACCAGGTTTAATTGACAGTTTCGCTGTGGTACCGCATTACTACGTGATCCAAACCAGAAAAAGGCGAGGATCAGCCCAAGTATGCGAGAAACCCGAAAGCATGAGCCAGATAATTGAAAGTTCCAGAACTAGACCAGACGTAACCAGCGTTATCCTCCAAAATATTAATCGCAACCAGGTTTAATTGACTGTTTCGGTGTGGAACCACATTTCCACGGGATCCAAACCAGAGAAAACCCAGGATCTGGCCAACAAGTATGCGAAAAATGCGAAAGCACGAGCCAGATGAGGGCAAATACCAGAACCAACCGAGACATAACCGGCGTTATCCTTTAAAATATTAATCGCAACCAGGTTTAATCGACTGTTTCGGTGTGGTACCGCATTACTGCGTGACCCAAACCAGAAAAAGCCCAGGATCTGGCCAACAAGTATGCGAAAAATGCGAAAGCACGAGCCAGATGAGGGCAAATAGCAGAACCAACCGAGACATAACCGGCGTTATCCTCTAAAATATTAATCGCAACCAGGTGAAATTGACTGTTTCGGTGTGGAACCACATTACTACGGGATCCAAGTCAGAAAAAACCCAGGATCCTGCCAACAAGTATGGGAAAAATGCGAAGGTACGAGCCAGATGAGCGCGAATCCCAGACCTAATCGAGACATAACGGCGTTATCCCCTAAAATATTAATCGCAAGCAGGTATAATTGACTGTTTCGGTGTGGTACGGCATTACTGCATGAACCAAACCAGAAAAAAGCGAGGATCTGGCCAACAAGTATGCGAAAAACGCTAAAGTATGAGCCAGATGATTGCAAATACCAGACCCAACCCAGGCATAACCGGCGTTCTCATCTAAAATATTAACCGGAACCAGGTTTAATTGACTGCTTCGGTGTGGTACCGCATCACTTCGTGATCCAAACCAAAAAAAATACAGGATCTGGCCATTCAAGTATGCGAAAAAAGCGAATGTATGAGCCAGATGATTGCAAATACCAGAACTAACCCTGACATAACCAGCGTTATCCCCTAAAATACATATCGGAACCAGCTCTTATTCACTGTTTCGTTGTGGAACCACATTACGACGGGGTCCAAACCACAAAAGACCCAGGATCTGGCCAACAAGTATGCGAAAAATGCGAAAGTATGAGCTAGATGGTGGAGAATACCAGACCTAACTCAGGCAAAACCGGCGTTCTCCTCTAAAATATTAATCGCAAACTGGTTGTATTGACTGTTTCGGTGTGGTACCGCATTACTACGTGATCCAAACCAGAAAAAGGCGAGGATCTGGCCAACAAGTATGCGAAAGACGCGAAAGTATGAGCCAGATGATTGCAAATACCAGAACTACCCCAGACATAACCAGCGTTATCCTACTAAATATTAATCGCAAACAGGTTTAATTGACTGTTTCGGAGTGGAACCACATTTCTACGGGATCCAAACCAGAAAAAACCCAGGATCTGGCCAACAAGTAGGCGAAAAACGCGAAAAAACGAGCCAGATGAGGGCAAATCTCAGACTTAACCGAGACATAACGACGTTATCCTCTAAAATATTAATCACGACCAGGTTTAGTTGACTGTTTCGGTGTGGAGCCACATTACTACGGGTTCCACACCAGAAAAAGAAAGCCTAGGATCTGACCAACAAGTATGCGAACAATGCGAAAGCATGAGCCAGATGATTGCAAATACCAAAACTAGCCCAGGCATAACCGGCGTTCTCATCTAAAATATCAACCGCAACCAGGTTTAATTGACTGTTACAGTGTGGTACCACATTACTACTTGATCCTAACCAGAAAGAAACCGAGGATCTGGCCAACAAGTATGCGAAAGATGCCAAACAATGAAGCAGATGATTGCAAATACCAGAGGCAACCCAGAACTATCCGGTGTCATCCTCCAAAATATTGATCGAATACAGGTTGAATTGAATATTTCTGTGTCGCACCACATTAATACGTGATCCTAACCAAAAAAAACCCAGGATTTGCCCAAGAAGTATGCGAAAAATGCGATAGTATGAGGCAGATGATTGCAAATACCAGACGTAACCCAGACATAACCGGTGTTATCGTCTAAAATATTCATCGAATCCAGGTTGAATTGACTATTTCTGTGTGGCACCACATTAATACGTGATCCTAATAAAAAAAAACCGAGGATCTGGCCAACAAGTGTGCGAAAGGTGCGAAAGTATGAGGCAGATGATTGCAAATACCAGAAGCAACCCAGACCTAACCGGTGTCATCCTCCAAAATATTGATCGAATACAGGTTTAATTGACTGTTTCACTGTGGTACTACATTACTACGTGATCCTAATCAGAAAAAGCCCAGAATCTGGCCAACAAGTATGCGAAAAATGCGAAAGTATGAGCTAGATGATGGCAAATACCAGACCTAACCCTGACATAACCGGCGTTATCCTCTAAAATATTAATCGCAACCTGGTTTAATTGACTGTTACTGTGTGGTACCACATTACTACGTGATCCAAATCAGAATGAGCCCAGCATCTGTCCAAGAAGTATGCGCAAAATGCGATAGTATGAGGCAGATGATTGCAAATACCAGACGTAACCCAGACATAACCGGTGTTATCGTCTAAAATATTTATCGAATCCAGGTTGAATTGACTATTTCGGTGTGGTACCACATTACTACGTGATCCACACCAGAAAAAGCCCAGGATCTAGCCATTCAAGTATGCGAAAAATGCGAAAGTATGAGCCAGATGATTGCAAATACCAGACCTAACCCAGACATAACCGGTGTTATCGTCTAAAATATTGATCGAATCCAGGTTGTGTTGACTATTTCTGTGTGGCACCACATTAATACGTGATCCTAACCGGAAAAAACCCAGGATCTGGTCAACAAGAATGCGAAAATTGCGAAAGTATGAGGCAGATGATTGCAAATACCAGACCTAACACAGACATAACCGGCGTTATCCTCTAAAATATTGATCGCAACCAGGTTTAATTGAGAGTTACTGTGTGGTACCACATTACTACGTGCTCCAAATCAGAATAAGCCCAGCATCTCGCCAAGAAGTTTGCGAAAAATGCGATAGTATGAGGCAGATAATTGCAAATACCAGACGCAACCCTGACATTACCGTTGTTATCGTCTAAAACATTCATCGAATCCAGGTTGAATTGACTACTTCTGTGTGGCCCCACATTAATACGTGATCCTAACCAAAAATAACCCCGAATCTGGCCAACAAGAATGCGAAAAATACGAAATTATGAGACAGATTATTGCAAATACCAGACCTAACCCAGACATAACCGGCGTTATCCTCTAAAATATTAATAGGAGCCAGATTTAATTGACTGCTTCAGTGTGGTACCACATTTCTAAGTGATCCAAATCAGAATTAGCCCAGAATCTGGCCAACAAGTATGCGAAAAATGCGATAGTATGAGGCAGATGATTGCAAATACCAGAACTAACCCAGACATAACCAGCGTTATCCTCTAAAATATTAATCGGAAGTAGGTTTAATTGACTGTTTCGGTGTGGAGCCACATTACTACGGGATCCATACCAGAAAAAACCCAGGATCTGGCCAACAAATATGCGAAAAACGCGTAAGTATGAGCCAGATGATTGCAAATACCAGAACTAACCCAGACATAACCAGCGTTATCCTCTAAAATACTAATCGGAACCAGCTTTTATTGACTGTTTCAGTGTGGTACCACATTACTACGTGATCCAAACCAGAAAATAAGCCTAGGATCTGGCCAACAAGTATGCGAAAAATGCGAAAGTGCGAGCCAGATGAGGGCAAATCCCAGACCTAACCGAGACACAACCGGCGTTATCCTATAAAATTTTAATCGCAACCTGGTGTAATTGACAGTTTCGGTGTGGAACAACATTACTACGGGATTCAAGCCAGAAAAAAACCCAGGATCTGGCCAACAAGTACGCGAAAATTGCGAAAGTATGAGCCATATGATTGCAAATACCAGAACTAACCCAGACATAACCAGCGTTATCCTCTATAATTTAATCGGAACTAGGTTTAATTGACGGTCTCAGTGTGGTACCACATTACTACGTGGGCCAAGCCAGAAAAACGCCAGGATCTGGCCAACAAGTATGCGAAAAATGCGAAAGTACGAGCTAGATGAGGGCAAATACCAGAACTAACCCAGACATAACCAGCGTTATCCCCAAAAATATTAATCGGAACCAGGTTTAATTTACTGTTTCGGTGTGGTACCGCCTTACTACGTGATCTAAACCAGAAAAGCCCAGGGTCCTGCCAACAAGTACGCGAAAAATGCGAAGGTACGAGCCAGATGAGGGCAAATCCCAGACCTTACCGTGACATAACGGCGTTATCCTCTAAAATATTAATCGCAAGCAGGTATAATTGACTGTTTCGGTGTGGTACCGCATTACTGCATGATTCAAACCAGAAAAAGGCGAGGATCTGGCCAACAAGTATGCGAAAAACGCTAAAGTATGAGCCAGATGATTGCAAATACCAAAACTAACCCAGCCATAACCGGCGTTATCCTCTAAAATTTTAATCGCAACCAGGTGTAATTGACAGTTTCGGTGTGAAACAACATTACTACGGGATCCAATCCAGAGAAAAACCCAGGATCTGGCAAACAAGTATGCGAAAGATGCGAATGTATGAGCCATATGATTGCAAATACCAGACCTAACCCAGAAATAACTGGCGTTATCCCCTAAAATATTGATCGAATCCTGGTTGTATTGATTACCTCTGTGTGGCACCAACATAATACGTAGACCTAACCAAAGGAAATCCCAGGCTCTGCCCAACAAGTATGCGAAAAATGTGAAATTATGAGGCCGATGGTTCAAATACCAGACCTAACACAGATGTAACCGGCGTTCTCCTGTAAGATATTAATCGGAACCAGGTTTAGTTGACTGCTTCAGTGTTGTAACACATTACTACGTGATCCTCACCCGAAATGCCCAGGATCTGGCCAACAAGTATGCGAAAAATGCGAAAGTATGGGGCAGATGTTTGCAAATACCAGACGTAACCCAGACATGACCGGTGTTATCCTGTAAAATATTGATCGAATCCACGTTGCATTGATTATTTCTGTGTGGCACCACATTAATACGTTATCCTAACCAAAAAAAACTCAGGATCTGGCCAACAAGAATCCGAAAAATGCGAAATTATGAGGCGGATGATTGCAAATACTAGACCTAACCCAGACGTAACCAGCGTTCTCCTCTAAAATATTAATCGGAGCCAGGTTTAATTGACTGTTACAGTGTGGTACCACATCACTACTTGATCCTAACCGGAAAAAACCGAGGATCTGGCCAACAAGTATGCGAAAGATGCCAAACAATGAAGCAGATGATTGCAAATACCAGAGGCAACCCAGAACTATCCGGTGTCATCCTCCAAAATATTGATCGAATACAGGTTGAATTGAATATTTCTGTGTGGCACCACATTAATACGTGATCCTTACCAAAAAAAACCCAGGATCTGCCCAAGAAGTATGCGAAAAATGCGATAGTATGAGGCAGATGATTGCAAATACCAGACGTAACCCAGACATAACCGGTGTTATCGTCTAAAATATTCATCGAATCCAGGTTGAATTGACTATTTCTGTGTGGCACCACATTAATACGTGATCCTAACCAAAAAAAAACCGAGGATCTGGCCAACAAGTGTGCGAAAGGTGCGAAAGTATGAGGCAGATGATTGCAAATACCAGAAGCAACCCAGACCTAACCGGTGTCATCCTCCAAAATATTGATCGAATACAGGTTTAATTGACTGTTTCACTGTGGTACCACATCACTACGTGAGCCAAACCAGAAAAAGCCCAGAATCTGGCCAACAAGTATGCGAAAAATGCGAAAGTATGAGCTAGATGATGGCATATACCAGACCTAACCCTGACATAACCAGCGTTATCCTCTACAATATTAATCGCAACCTGGTTTAATTGACTGTTACTGTGTGGTACCACAATACTACGTGATCCAAATCAGAATAAGCCCAGCACCTGTCCAAGAAATATGCGAAAAATGCGATAGTATGAGGCAGATGATTGCAAATACCATACGTAACCCAGACATAACCGGTGTTATCGTCTAAAATATTCATCGAATCCAGGTTGAATTGACTATTTCGGAGTGGTACCACATTACTACGTGATCCACACCAGAAAAAGCCCAGGATCTGTCCATACAAGTATGCGAAAAATGCGAAAGTATGAGCTAGATGATGGCAAGTACCAGACCTAACCCAGACATAACCGGCGTTATCCTCTAAAATTCTAATCGGAACCAGGTTTAATTGACTGCTTCAGTGTGGTACCACATTACTACGTGATTCGAACCAGAAAAAGCCCAGGATCTGACCAAGTAGTATGCGAAGAATGCAAAAGTATGAGGCAGATGATTGCAAACACAAGACGCAACCCAGACATAACCGGTGCCATCCTCTAAAATATTGATCGAATACAGGTTGAATTGACTATTTCAGTGTGGCACCACATTAATACGTGATCCTAACCAGAAAAAAAGCCAGGATCTGGCCATTCAAGTATGCGAAAGATGCGAAAGTATGAGCTAGATGATGGCAAATACCAGACCTAACCCAGACATAACCGTCGTTATCTTCTAGAGTATTAATCGGCACCAGGTTTTACTGACTGCTGCAGTGTGGTACCACATTACTACGTGATCCAAATCAGAAAAAAGCCCAGGAGCTGGCCTACAGGAATGCGAAAGATGCGAATGTATGAGCTAGATGATGGCAAATACCAGACCTAACCCAGACATAACCGGTGTTATCCTCTAAAATATTAATCGGAACCAGTTTTAGTTGTCTGTTCCAGTGTGGTAACACATTACTACGTGATCTAAAACAGAAAAAGCCCAGGATCTGGCTATTCAAGTATGCGAAAAATGCGAAAGTATGAGCTAGATGATGGCAAATACCAGACCTAAACCAGGCATAACCGGCGTTCTCCTCTAAAATTCTAATCGGAACCAGGTTTAATTGACTGCTTCAGTGTGGTACCACATTACTACGTGATCCTAATAAAAAAAAACCGAGGATCTGGCCAACAAGTGTGCGAAAGGTGCGAAAGTATGAGGCAGATGATTGCAAACACAAGACGCAACCCAGACATAACCGGTGCCATCCTCTAAAATATTGATCGAATACAGGTTGAATTGACTATTTCTGTGTGGCACCACGTTAATAGGTGATCCTAATCAGTAAAAGCCCAGGATCTGGCCAACAAGTATGCGAAAAATGCGAAAGCATGAGCTAGATGATGGCAAGTACCAGGCCTAACCTAGACATAATGGCGTTATCCTCTAAAATATTAATCGGAACCAGATTTAATTGACTGCTTCAGTGTGGTACCACATTTCTAAGTGATCCAAATCAGAATTAGCCCAGAATCTGGCCAACAAGTATGTGAAAAATGCGATAGTATGAGGCAGATGATTGCAAATACCAGAACTAACCCAGACATAACCAGCGTTATCCTCTAAAATATTAATCGGAAGTAGGTTTAATTGACTGTTTCAGTGTGGTACCACATTACTACGTGGGCCAATCCAGAAAAAGGCCAGGATCACGCCAACAAGTATGCGAAAGACGCGAAAGTATGAGCCAGATGATTGCAATTACCAGACCTCACCCAGACATAACCGGCGTCATCCTCTAATATATTAATCGGAACCGGGTGTAATTGACGCTGTCAGTGTGACACCACACTACTACGTGATCCAAACCTGACAAAGCCCAGGATCTGGCCAACAAGTATGCGAAATATGCGAAAGTACAAGCCAGATGGGGGCAAATACCAGACCTTACCGAGACATAACCGGCGTTATCCTCTAAAATATTAATCACGACCAGGATTAATTGACTGTTTCGGTGTGGAGCCACATTACTACGGGATCCATACCAGAAAAAACCCAGGATCTGGCCAACAAGTATGCGAAAAATGGGAAAGTATGAGCCATATGATTGCAAATACCAGAACTAACCCAGACATAACCGGCGTTATCCTCTAAAATATTAATCGCAACCATGTTTAATTGACTGTTTCGGTTTGGTACCGCATCACTGCGTGGTCCAAACCAGAAAAAGCCCAGGATCCTGCCAACAAGTATGGGAAAAATGCGAAGGTACGAGCCAGATGGGGGCAAATCCCAGACCTAACCGAGACATAACGGCGTTATCCTCTAAAATTCTAATCGGAACCAGGTTTAATTGACTGCTTCAGTGTGGTACCACATTACTACGTGATTCGAACCAGAAAAAGCCCAGGATCTGACCAAGTAGTATGCGAAGAATGCAAAAGTATGAGGCAGATGATTGCAAACACAAGACGCAACCCAGACATAACCGGTGCCATCCTCTAAAATATTGATCGAATACAGGTTGAATTGACTATTTCAGTGTGGCACCACATTAATACGTGATCCTAACCAGAAAAAAAGCCAGGATCTGGCCATTCAAGTATGCGAAAGATGCGAAAGTATGAGCTAGATGATGGCAAATACCAGACCTAACCCAGACATAACCGTCGTTATCTTCTAGAGTATTAATCGGCACCAGGTTTTACTGACTGCTGCAGTGTGGTACCACATTACTACGTGATCCAAATCAGAAAAAAGCCCAGGAGCTGGCCTACAGGAATGCGAAAGATGCGAATGTATGAGCTAGATGATGGCAAATACCAGACCTAACCCAGACATAACCGGTGTTATCCTCTAAAATATTAATCGGAACCAGTTTTAGTTGTCTGTTCCAGTGTGGTAACACATTACTACGTGATCTAAAACAGAAAAAGCCCAGGATCTGGCTATTCATGTATGCGAAAAATGCGAAAGTATGAGCTAGATGATGGCAAATACCAGACCTAAACCAGGCATAACCGGCGTTCTCCTCTAAAATTCTAATCGGAACCAGGTTTAATTGACTGCTTCAGTGTGGTACCACATTACTACGTGATCCTAATAAAAAAAAACCGAGGATCTGGCCAACAAGTGTGCGAAAGGTGCGAAAGTATGAGGCAGATGATTGCAAACACAAGACGCAACCCAGACATAACCGGTGCCATCCTCTAAAGTATTGATCGAATACAGGTTGAATTGACTATTTCTGTGTGGCACCACGTTAATACGTGATCCTAATCAGTAAAAGCCCAGGATCTGGCCAACAAGTATGCGAAAAATGCGAAAGCATGAGCTAGATGATGGCAAGTACCAGGCCTAACCCAGACATAATGGCGTTATCCTCTAAAATATTAATCGGAACCAGATTTAATTGACTGCTTCAGTGTGGTACCACATTTCTAAGTGATCCAAATCAGAATTAGCCCAGAATCTGGCCAACAAGTATGCGAAAAATGCGATAGTATGAGGCAGATGATTGCAAATACCAGAACTAACCCAGACATAACCAGCGTTATCCTCTAAAATATTAATCGGAAGTAGGTTTAATTGACTGTTTCAGTGTGGTACCACATTACTACGTGGGCCAATCCAGAAAAAGGCCAGGATCTGGCCAACAAGTATGCGAAAAATGCGAAAGTACAAGCCAGATGAGGGCAAATACCAGACCTTACCGAGACATAACCGGCGTTATCCTCTAAAATATTAATCACGACCAGGTTTAATTGACTGTTTCGGTGTGGAGCCACATTACTACGGGATCCATACCAGAAAAAACCCAGGATCTGGCCAACAAATATGCGAAAAACGCGTAAGTATGAGCCAGATGATTGCAAATACCAGAACTAACCCAGACATAACCAACGTTATCCTCTAAAATACTAATCGGAACCAGCTTTTATTGTCTGTTTCAGTGTGGTACCACATTACTACGTGATCCACACCAGAAAAAGCCCAGGATCTGTCCATACAAGTATGCGAAAAATGCGAAAGTATGAGCTAGATGATGGCAAGTACCAGACCTAACCCAGACATAACCGGCGTTATCCTCTAAAAGTCTAATCGGAACCAGGTTTAATTGACTGCTTCAGTGTGGTACCACATTACTACGTGATTCGAACCAGAAAAAGCCCAGGATCTGACCAAGTAGTATGCGAAGAATGCAAAAGTATGAGGCAGATGATTGCAAACACAAGACGCAACCCAGACATAACCGGTGCCATCCTCTAAAATATTGATCGAATACAGGTTGAATTGACTATTTCAGTGTGGCACCACATTAATACGTGATCCTTACCAGAAAAAAAGCCAGGATCTGGCCATTCAAGTATGCGAAAGATGCGAAAGTATGAGCTAGATGATGGCAAATACCAGACCTAACCCAGACATAACCGTCGTTACCTTCTACAGTATTAATCGGCACCAGGTTTTACTGACTGCTGCTGTGTGGTACCACATTACTACGTGATCCAAATCAGAAAAAAGCCCAGGAGCTGGCCTACAGGAATGCGAAAGATGCGAATGTATGAGCTAGATGATGGCAAATACCAGACCTAACCCAGACATAACCGGTGTTATCCTCTAAAATATTAATCGGAACCAGTTTTAGTTGTCTGTTCCAGTGTGGTAACACATTACTACGTGATCTAAAACAGAAAAAGCCCAGGATCTGGCTATTCAAGTATGCGAAAAATGCGAAAGTATGAGCTAGATGATGGCAAATACCAGACCTAAACCAGGCATAACCGGCGTTCTCCTCTAAAATTCTAATCGGAACCAGGTTTAATTGACTGCTTCAGTGTGGTACCACATTACTACGTGATCCTAATAAAAAAAAACCGAGGATCTGGCCAACAAGTGTGCGAAAGGTGCGAAAGTATGAGGCAGATGATTGCAAACACAAGACGCAACCCAGACATAACCGGTGCCATCCTCTAAAATATTGATCGAATACAGGTTGAATTGACTATTTCTGTGTGGCACCACGTTAATACGTGATCCTAATCAGTAAAAGCCCAGGATCTGGCCAACAAGTATGCGAAAAATGCGAAAGCATGAGCTAGATGATGGCAAGTACCAGGCCTAACCCAGACATAATGGCGTTATCCTCTAAAATATTAATCGGAACCAGATTTAATTGACTGCTTCAGTGTGGTACCACATTTCTAAGTGATCCAAATCAGAATTAGCCCAGAATCTGGCCAACAAGTATGCGAAAAATGCGATAGTATGAGGCAGATGATTGCAAATACCAGAACTAACCCAGACATAACCAGCGTTATCCTCTAAAATATTAATCGGAAGTAGGTTTAATTGACTGTTTCAGTGTGGTACCACATTACTACGTGGGCCAATCCAGAAAAAGGCCAGGATCACGCCAACAAGTATGCGAAAGACGCGAAAGTATGAGCCAGATGATTGCAATTACCAGACCTCACCCAGACATAACCGGCGTCATCCTCTAATATATTAATCGGAACCGGGTGTAATTGACGCTGTCAGTGTGACACCACACTACTACGTGATCCAAACCTGACAAAGCCCAGGATCTGGCCAACAAGTATGCGAAATATGCGAAAGTACAAGCCAGATGAGGGCAAATACCAGACCTTACCGAGACATAACCGGCGTTATCCTCTAAAATATTAATCACGACCAGGATTAATTGACTGTTTCGGTGTGGAGCCACATTACTACGGGATCCATACCAGAAAAAACCCAGGATCTGGCCAACAAATATGCGAAAAACGCGTAAGTATGAGCCAGATGATTGCAAATACCAGACCTAACCCAGACATAACCGGCGTTATCCTATAAATTTTAATCGCAACCAGGTGTAATTGACAGTTTCGGTGTGGAACAACATTGCTACGGGATCCAAGCCAGAAAAAAACCCAGGATCTGGCCAACAAGTACGCGAAAATTGCGAAAGTATGAGCCATATGATTGCAAATACCAGAACTAACCCAGACATAACCAACGTTATCCTCTAAAATACTAATCGGAACCAGCTTTTATTGACTGTTTCAGTGTGGTACCACATTACTACGTGATCCAAACCAGAAAATAAGCCTAGGATCTGGCCAACAAGTATGCGAAAAATGGGAAAGTACGAGCCAGATGAGGGCAAATAACGGACCTAACCCAGACGTAACCGGCGTTATCCTCTAAAATATTAATCGCAACCAGGTTTAATTTACTGTTTCGGTGTGGTACCGCCTTACTACGTGATCTAAACCAGAAAAGCCCAGGGTCCTGCCAACAAGTACGCGAAGAATGCGAAGGTACGAGCCAGATGAGGGCAAATCCCAGACCTTACAGTGACATAACGGCGTTATCCTCTAAAATATTAATCGGAAGCAGGTATAATTGACTGTTTCGGTGTGGTACCGCATTACTGCATGATTCAAACCAGAAAAAGGCGAAGATCTGGCCAACAAGTCTGCGAAAAACGCTAAAGTATGAGCCAGATGATTGCAAATACCAAAACTAACCCAGACATAACCAGCGTTCTCCTATAAAATATAAATCGGAACCAGCTTTTAGTGACTGTTTCAGTGTGGTACCACACTACTACGTGATCCAAACCTGCAAAAGCCCAGGATCTGGCCAACGAGTATGCGAAAAATGCGTAAGTATGAGCCAGATGATTGCAAATACCAGAACTAACCCAGACATAACCAACGTTATCCTCTAAAATACTAATCGGAACCAGCTTTTATTGTCTGTTTCAGTGTGGTACCACATTACTACGTGATCCAAACCAGAAAATAAGCCTAGGATCTGGCCAACAAGTATGCGAAAAATGCGAAAGTGCGAGCCAGATGAGGGCAAATCCCAGACCTAACCGAGACACAACCGGCGTTATCCTCTAAAATTTTAATCGCAACCAGGTGTAATTGACAGTTTCGGTGTGGAACAACATTACTACGGGATCCAAGCCAGAAAAAAACCCAGGATCTGGCCAACAAGTACGCGAAAATTGCGAAAGTATGAGCCATATGATTGCAAATACCAGAACTAACCCAGACATAACCAGCGTTATCCTCTATAATTTAATCGGAACTAGGTTTAAATGACGGTCTCAGTGTGGTACCACATTACTACGTGGGCCAAGCCAGAAAAACGCCAGGATCTGGCCAACAAGTATGCGAAAAATGCGAAAGTACGAGCCAGATGAGGGCAAATACCAGAACTAACCCTGACATAACCAGCGTTATCCCCAAAAATATTAATCGGAACCAGGTTTAATTTACTGTTTCGGTGTGGTACCGCCTTACTACGTGATCTAAACCAGAAAAGCCCAGGGTCCTGCCAACAAGTACGCGAAAAATGCGAAGGTATGAGCCATATGATTGCAAATACCAGACCTAACCCAGAAATAACTGGCGTTATCCCCTAAAATATTGATCGAATCCTGGTTGTATTGATTACCTCTGTGTGGCACCAACATAATACGTAGACCTTACCAAAGGAAAACCCAGGCTCTGCCCAACAAGTATGCGAAAAATGCGAAATTATGAGGCCGATGATTGCAAATACCAGACCTAACACAGATGTAACCGGCGTTCTCCTGTAAGATATTAATCGGAACCAGGTTTAGTTGACTGCTTCAGTGTTGTAACACATTACTACGTGATCCTCACCCGAAAAGCCCAGGATCTGGCCATTGAAGTATGCGAAAAATGCGGAAGGATGAGCTAGATGATGACAAATACCAGACCTAACCCTGACATAACCGGCGTTATCCTCTAAAATATTAATCGGAACCAGGTTTAATTGACTGCTTCAGTGTTGTACCACATTACTACGTGATCCTCACCCGAAAAGCCCAGGATCTGGCCAACAAGTATGCGAAAAATGCGAAAGTATGAGGCAGATGTTTGCAAATACCAGACGTAACCCAGACATGACCGGTGTTATCCTGTAAAATATTGATCGAATCCACGTTGCATTGATTATTTCTGTGTGGCACCACATTAATACGTTATCCTAACCAAAAAAAACTCAGGATCTGGCCAACAAGAATCCGAAAAATGCGAAATTATGAGGCGGATGATTGCAAATACTAGACCTAACCCAGACGTAACCAGCGTCCTCCTCTAAAATATTAATCGGAGCCAGGTTTAATTGACTGTTACAGTGTGGTACCACATTACTACTTGATCCTAACCGGAAAAAACCGAGGATCTGGCCAACAAGTATGCGAAAAATGCGAAAGTATGAGGCAGATGATTGCAAATACCAGTCCTAACACAGACATAACCGGCGTTATCCTCTAAAATATTAATCGCAACCAGGTTGAATTGACTATTTCTTTGTGGCACCACATTAATACGTGATCCTAACCAAAAAAAAACCGAGGATCTGGCCAACAAGTGTGCGAAAGGTGCGAAAGTATGAGGCAGATGATTGCAAATACCAGAAGCAACCCAGACCTAACCGGTGTCATCCTCCAAAATATTGATCGAATACAGGTTTAATTGACTGTTTCACTGTGGTACCACATCACTACGTGAGCCAAACCAGAAAAAGCCCAGAATCTGGCCAACAACTATGCGAAAAATGCGAAAGTATGAGCTAGATGATGGCAAATACCAGACCTAACCCTGACATAACCAGCGTTATCCTCTACAATATTAATCGCAACCTGGTTTAATTGACTGTTACTGTGTGGTACCACATTACTACGTGATCCAAATCAGAATAAGCCCAGCACCTGTCCAAGAAATATGCGAAAAATGCGATAGTATGAGGCAGATGATTGCAAATACCATACGTAACCCAGACATAACCGGTGTTATCGTCTAAAATATTCATCGAATCCAGGTTGAATTGACTATTTCGGAGTGGTACCACATTACTACGTGATCCACACCAGAAAAAGCTCAGGATCTAGCTATTCAAGTATGCGAAAAATGCGAAAGTATGAGCCAGATGATTGCAAATACCAGACCTAACCCAGACATAACCGGTATTATCTTCTAAAATATTGATCGAATCCAGGTTGTGTTGACTATTTCTGTGTGGCACCACATTAATACGTGATCCTAACCGGAAAAAAACCCAGGATCTGGCCACCAAGAATGCGAAGAATGCGAAAGTATGAGGCAGATGATTGCAAATACCAGACCTAACACAGACATAACCGGCGTTATCCTCTAAAATATTAATCGCAACCAGGTTTAATTGACAGTTACTGTGTGGTACCACATTACTACGTGCTCCAAATCAGAATAAGCCCAGCATCTGGCCAACAAGTATGCGAATGATGCCTAAGTATGAGCCAGATGATTGTAAATACCAGAACTAACCCAGACATAACCGTTGTTATCGTCTAAAATATTGATCGAATCAAGGTTGAATTGCCTATTTCAGTGTGGCAGCACATTAGTACGTGATCTTAACAAGACGAAAACCGAGGATCTGACCGACAAGAGTGCGAAAAATGCGAAAGTATGAGCTAGATGATGGCAAGTACCAGACCTAACCCAGACATAACATGCGTTATCCTCTAAAATATTAATCGGAACCAGGTTTAATTTACTGCTTTAGTGTGGTACCACGTTACTACGTGATCCAAATCAGAATTAGCCCAGAATCTGGCCAACAAGTATGCGAAAAATACGAAAGTATGAGGCAGACGATTGGAAATACAAGACGTAACCCAGACATGACCGGCGTTATCCTTTAAAATATTAATCGGAGCCAGGTTTAATTGACTGTTACAGGGTGGTACCACATTACTACGTGATCTAAAACATAAAAAGCCCAGGATCTGGCTATTCAAGTATGCAAAAAATGCCACAGTATGAGCTAGATGATGGCAAATACCAGACCTAACCCAGACATGACCGGCGTTATCCTCTAAAATATTAATCGGATCTAGGTTTAGTTGTCTGTTCCAGTGTAGTAACACATTACTATGTGTTCCGAAACAGAAAAAGCCCAGGATCTGTCCATACAAGTATGCGAAAAATGCGAAAGTATGAGCTAGATGATGGCAAGTACCAGACCTAACCCAGACATAACCGGCGTTATCCTCTAAAAGTCTAATCGGAACCAGGTTTAATTGACTGCTTCAGTGTGGTACCACATTACTACGTGATTCGATCCAGAAAAAGCCCAGGATCTGACCAAGTAGTATGCGAAGAATGCAAAAGTATGAGGCAGATGATTGCAAACACAAGACGCAACCCAGACATAACCGGTGCCATCCTCTAAAATATTGATCGAATACAGGTTGAATTGACGATTTCAGTGTGGCACCACATTAATACGTGATCCTTACCAGAAAAAAAGCCAGGATCTGGCCATTCAAGTATGCGAAAGATGCGAAAGTATGAGCTAGATGATGGCAAATACCAGACCTAACCCAGACATAACCATCGTTACCTTCTACAGTATTAATCGGCACCAGGTTTTACTGACTGCTGCAGTGTGGTACCACATTACTACGTGATCCAAATCAGAAAAAAGCCCAGGAGCTGGCCTACAGGAATGCGAAAGATGCGAATGTATGAGCTAGATGATGGCAAATACCAGACCTAACCCAGACATAACCGGTGTTATCCTCTAAAATATTAATCGGAACCAGTTTTAGTTGCCTGTTCCAGTGTGGTAACACATTACTACGTGATCTAAAACAGAAAAAGCCCAGGATCTGGCTATTCAAGTATGCGAATAATGCGAAAGTATGAGCTAGATGATGGCAAATACCAGACCTAACCCAGGCATAACCGGCGTTCTCCTCTAAAATATTAATCGGAACCAGGTTTTATTGACTATTTCAGTGTGGTACCACATTACTACGTGATCCTGACCAGAAAAATCCCAGGATCTGTCCATACAAGTATGCGAAAAATGCGAAAGTATGAGCTAGATGATGGCAAGTACCAGACCTAACCCAGACATAACCGGCGTTATCCTCTAAAATTCTAATCGGAACTAGGTTTAATTGACTGCTTCAGTGTGGTACCACATTACTACGTGATTCGAACCAGGAAAAGCCCAGGATCTGGCCAACAAGTATGCGAAAAATGCGAAAGTATGAGGCAGATGATTGCAAATACCAGTCCTAACACAGACATAACCGGCGTTATCCTCTAAAATATTAATCGCAACCAGGTTGAATTGACTATTTCTGTGTAGCACCACATTAATACGTGATCCTAACCAAAAAAAAACCGAGGATCTGGCCAACAAGTGTGCGAAAGGTGCGAAAGTATGAGGCAGATGATTGCAAATACCAGAAGCAACCCAGACCTAACCGGTGTCATCCTCCAAAATATTGATCGAATACAGGTTTAATTGACTGTTTCACTGTGGTACCACATCACTACGTGAGCCAAACCAGAAAAAGCCCAGGATCTGACCAAGTAGTATGCGAAGAATGCAAAAGTATGAGGCAGATGATTGCGAATACCAGGCGAAACCCAGACATAACCGGTGTTATCGTCTAAAATATTGATCGAATCCAGGTTGAGTTGACTATTTCTGCGTGGTACCACATTACTACGTGATCCTAATAAAAAAGAACCGAGGATCTGGCCAACAAGTGTGCGAAAGGTGCGAAAGTATGAGGCAGATGATTGCAAACACAAGACGCAACCCAGACATAACCGGTGCCATCCTCTAAAATATTGATCGAATACAGGTTGAATTGACTATTTCTGTGTGGCACCACGTTAATACGTGATCCTAACCAGAAAAAAATCCAGGATCTGGCCATTCAAGTAAGCGAAAAATGCGAAAGTATGAGCTAGATGATGGCAAATACAAGACCTGACCCTGACATAACCGGCGTTATCCTCTAAAATATTAATCGGAAGCAGGTTTAATTGGCTGCTTCAGTGTGGTACCACATCACTACATGATACTAACCAGAAAACAACCGTGGATCTGGCCAAAAAGTATGCGAAAAATGCGAATGTATGAGCCAGATGATTGCGAATACCAGACGTAACCCAGACAGAACCGGTGTTATCCTATAAAATATTGATCGAATCCAAGTTGAGTTGACTACTTCTGCGTGGCACCACATTAAGATATGATCCTAACCAGAAAAAAGCCCAGGATCTGGCCAACAAGAATGCGAAAAATGCGAAACTGTGAGGCAGATGATTGCAAATACCAGACCTGGCGGGATGGAGTGGCCCCGTCCCGCCGCTATGAGGCAGTGTGTCTACTGGGGGGACCGATTGTCCCCCCGGGGGATGGGCGCGAAAGCGCGGGCTCGGGGAGGATACCGGAAGAATGCTTCGAGCGATTCCCGGTATCCTCCCAAAGCGTGCCGAAGGGTCACCGTGGGGTTTTTAGTGGGTAGGTCCCGCGCCTGTCGTTGTACGGGCGCGGGGAATCCCACACACCCCTCCCACCTCTCCCCAAGGAGGTAGGAGGGAGTCTTTCGAAGATTTTTCCCACGACAAAAAAAAAAAAAAAAAAAAAAAAAAAAAAGTATGAGCCAGATGATTGCAAATACCAGACGCAACCCAGACCTAATCGGTGTCATCCTTGTTACGAGCCAGGGCCGTGCAGCGCGCGTGGCCTGCGAGTGCGAGTGAGTATGGAATATGGTATCAATTTGTTAGTTAGGTACACGGACGAACCCGATGCGAAATCGGGGAGGCGCTAGGATAGTTGATAACGAGGACGAACCTGATGCGAAATCAGGGAGCCTCTGGGATGGAGTCACGTACGGACGAACCTGGTGCGAAACCAGGGAGCCGTAGGAGGGTGAAACGTCGTGAACGAACCCGATGCGAAATCGGGGAGTCACTAGGATTGTTGATAACGACGCAGACGAACCCAATGCGAAATCGGGGAGCTGCTGGGAGGTTGGATAAATCACAGACGAACCTGATGCGAAATCAGGGAGCTGTAGGATGCGGACGAACCTGATGCGTGATCAGGGAGCCGCTAGGATGGTAATAGATTGCGTAGACGAACTCGATGCGTAATCGAGGAGCCACTAGGTTGTAAGAGGTTGTATTTGGACTTGGGGATGTGTTCATTGAACTCGTAACTGTGAATTATTAAATATAATATAACCCGAGCGGTAAGGTTATATTATTATGGGAACGTTTAACTAATAATAATCGCTTTATATGATTGTGGGTTAAAGAAGTTGGGTAACTCTGATTTGATAATAAAAGTAGATATATTCTTAAATCAACAAATAAAATACAATTGTTTCGTGTATCTTGTGTCGCGATCAAAGAATGATTATATTTACCTAAAAAGATCTTGCGCGGTGTTGACGCACTGGCGATGCGGGGGTGTGTCAGTTGAAAGTAATGGCCGCAATAGAATTTATGCCGGTTCACGGATTCTATATGGTATAATATTGATACGACAGGGAACTGTAGCCCGATCTCACAAATACAACTGACTAACAAAAATCGTATACGCGTAACGAGAGTCGTGGAGTTGACACTAAGCGTGACGGTACGATTATGATCCCCCGAGTAATGAAATCACGGGGTTTATATACCAAAAAATCTGTGTGGGGCGGATTCAAAAGTACGTTAGAAATCACCGTGTGCACTATTCTCCGAATTGTATTAATTAACGAGTTGCTCTATTTTCCGAATTGTATTAATTAACGGGCTGCTGCATCGCGACGGAAGTGACCCCCATTTCAAAGGTTAGATAAGTAGCAGGGCGATTTCATAATGCACGCAAGTGGCAAGAAAAATTAGAGGAACGAAACGGTCGACATACGTAACATCCTTTAAAATATTCATCGAATACAGGTCGAATTGACCATTTCAGTGTGGCACCACATTACTACGTGATCCTAACCAGAAAAAAACCCAGAATCTGGCCAACAAGAATGCGAAAAATACGAAATCATGAGACAGATTATTGCAAATACCAGACCTAACCCAGACATAACCGGCGTTATCCTCTAAAATATTAATCGGCCCCAGGTTTAATTGACTGTTACAGGGTGGTACCACATTAGTACGTGATCCTAACCAGAAGAAATCCGAGGATCTGGCCAACAAGTATGCGAATGATGCCTAAGTATGAGCCAGATGATTGTAAATACCAGAACTAACCCAGACATAACCGTTGTTATCGTCTAAAATATTGATCGAATCAAGGTTGAATTGCCTATTTCAGTGTGGCAGCACATTAGTACGTGATCTTAACAAGACGAAAACCGAGGATCTGACCGACAAGAGTGCGAAAAATGCGAAAGTATGAGCTAGATGATGGCAAGTACCAGACCTAACCCAGACATAACATGCGTTATCCTCTAAAATATTAATCGGAACCAGGTTTAATTTACTGCTTTAGTGTGGTACCACGTTACTACGTGATCCAAATCAGAATTAGCCCAGAATCTGGCCAACAAGTATGCGAAAAATACGAAAGTATGAGGCAGACGATTGGAAATACAAGACGTAACCCAGACATGACCGGCGTTATCCTCTAAAATATTAATCGGAGCCAGGTTTAATTGACTGTTACAGTGTGGTACCACATTACTACGTGATCTAAAACATAAAAAGCCCAGGATCTGGCTATTCAAGTATGCAAAAAATGCCACAGTATGAGCTAGATGATGGCAAATACCAGACCTAACCCAGACATGACCGGCGTTATCCTCTAAAATATTAATCGGATCTAGGTTTAGTTGTCTGTTCCAGTGTAGTAACACATTACTATGTGTTCCGAAACAGAAAAAGCCCAGGATCTGTCCATACAAGTATGCGAAAAATGCGAAAGTATGAGCTAGATGATGGCAAGTACCAGACCTAACCCAGACATAACCGGCGTTATCCTCTAAAAGTCTAATCGGAACCAGGTTTAATTGACTGCTTCAGTGTGGTACCACATTACTACGTGATTCGAACCAGAAAAAGCCCAGGATCTGACCAAGTAGTATGCGAAGGATGCAAAAGTATGAGGCAGATGACTGCAAACACAAGACGCAACCCAGACATAACCGGTGCCATCCTCTAAAATATTGATCGAATACAGGTTGAATTGACTATTTCAGTGTGGCACCACATTAATACGTGATCCTTACCAGAAAAAAAGCCAGGATCTGGCCATTCAAGTATGCGAAAGATGCGAAAGTATGAGCTAGATGATGGCAAATACCAGACCTAACCCAGACATAACCGTCGTTACCGTCTACAGTATTAATCGGCACCAGGTTTTACTGACTGCTGCAGTGTGGTACCACATTACTACGTGATCCAAATCAGAAAAAAGCCCAGGAGCTGGCCTACAGGAATGCGAAAGATGCGAATGTATGAGCTAGATGATGGCAAATGCCAGACCTAACCCAGACATAACCGGTGTTATCCTCTAAAATATTAATCGGAACCAGTTTTAGTTGTCTGTTCCAGTGTGGTAACACATTACTACGTGATCTAAAACAGAAAAAGCCCAGGATCTGGCTATTCAAGTATGCGAAAAATGCGAAAGTATGAGCTAGATGATGGCAAATACCAGACCTAACCCAGGCATAACCGGCGTTCTCCTCTAAAATATTAATCGGAACCAGGTTTTATTGACTATTTCAGTGTGGTACCACATTACTACGTGATCCTGACCAGAAAAATCCCAGGATCTGTCCATACAAGTATGCGAAAAATGCGAAAGTATGAGCTAGATGATGGCAAATACCAGACCTAACCCAGGCATAACCGGCGTTCTCCTCTAAAATATTAATCGGAACCAGGTTTTATTGACTATTTCAGTGTGGTACCACATTACTACGTGATCCTGACCAGAAAAATCCCAGGATCTGTCCATACAAGTATGCGAAAAATGCGAAAGTATGAGCTAGATGATGGCAAGTACCAGACCTAACCCAGACATAACCGGCGTTATCCTCTAAAATTCTAATCGGAACCAGGTTTAATTGACTGCTTCAGTGTGGTACCACATTACTACGTGATTCGAACCAGGAAAAGCCCAGGATCTGGCCAACAAGTATGCGAAAAATGCGAAAGTATGAGGCAGATGTTTGCAAATACCAGACGTAACCCAGACATGACCGGTGTTATCCTGTAAAATATTGATCGAATCCACGTTGCATTGATTATTTCTGTGTGGCACCACATTAATACGTTATCCTAACCAAAAAAAACTCAGGATCTGGCCAACAAGAATCCGAAAAATGCGAAATTATGAGGCGGATGATTGCAAATACTAGACCTAACCCAGACGTAACCAGCGTCCTCCTCTAAAATATTAATCGGAGCCAGGTTTAATTGACTGTTACAGTGTGGTACCACATTACTACTTGATCCTAACCGGAAAAAACCGAGGATCTGGCCAACAAGTATGCGAAAAATGCGAAAGTATGAGGCAGATGATTGCAAATACCAGTCCTAACACAGACATAACCGGCGTTATCCTCTAAAATATTAATCGCAACCAGGTTGAATTGACTATTTCTGTGTGGCACCACATTAATACGTGATCCTAACCAAAAAAAAACCGAGGATCTGGCCAACAAGTGTGCGAGAGGTGCGAAAGTATGAGGCAGATGATTGCAAATACCAGAAGCAACCCAGACCTAACCGGTGTCATCCTCCAAAATATTGATCGAATACAGGTTTAATTGACTGTTTCACTGTGGTACCACATCACTACGTGAGCCAAACCAGAAAAGCCCAGGATCTGACCAAGTAGTATGCGAAGAATGCAAAAGTATGAGGCAGATGATTGCGAATACCAGGCGAAACCCAGACATAACCGGTGTTATCGTCTAAAATATTGATCGAATCCAGGTTGAGTTGACTATTTCTGTGTGGTACCACATTACTACGTGATCCTAATAAAAAAGAACCGAGGATCTGGCCAACAAGTGTCCGAAAGGTGCGAAAGTATGAGGCAGATGATTGCAAACACAAGACGCAACCCAGACATAACCGGTGCCATCCTCTAAAATATTGATCGAATACAGGTTGAATTGACTATTTCTGTGTGGCACCACGTTAATACGTGATCCTAACCAGAAAAAAATCCAGGATCTGGCCATTCAAGTAAGCGAAAAATGCGAAAGTATGAGCTAGATGATGGCAAATACAAGACCTGACCCTGACATAACCGGCGTTATCCTCTAAAATATTAATCGGAAGCAGGTTTAATTGGCTGCTTCAGTGTGGTACCACATCACTACATGATACTAACCAGAAAAAAACCGTGGATCTGGCCAAAAAGTATGCGAAAAATGCGAATGTATGAGCCAGATGATTGCGAATACCAGACGTAACCCAGACAGAACCGGTGTTATCCTATAAAATATTGATCGAATCCAAGTTGAGTTGACTACTTCTGCGTGGCACCACATTAAGATATGATCCTAACCAGAAAAAAGCCCAGGATCTGGCCAAGAAGTTTGCGAAAAATGCGGTAGTATGAGGCAGATAATTGCAAATACCAGACGCAACCCTGACATTACCGTTGTTATCGTCTAAAATATTCATCGAATCCAGGTTGAATTGACTACTTCTGTGTGGCACCACATTAATACGTGATCCTAACCAAAAAAAACCCAGAATCTGGCCAACAAGAATGCGAAAAATACGAAATCATGAGACAGATTATTGCAAATACCAGACCTAACCCAGACATAACCGGCGTTATCCTCTAAAATATTAATCGGCCCCAGGTTTAATTGACTGTTACAGGGTGGTACCACATTAGTACGTGATCCTAACCAGAAGAAATCCGAGGATCTGGCCAACAAATATGCGAATGATGCCTAAGTATGAGCCAGATGATTGTAAATACCAGAACTAACCCAGACATAACCGTTGTTATCGTCTAAAATATTGATCGAATCAAGGTTGAATTGCCTATTTCAGTGTGGCAGCACATTAGTACGTGACCTTAACAAGACGAAAACTGAGGATCTGACCGACAAGAGTGCGAAAAATGCGAAAGTATGAGCTAGATGATGGCAAGTACCAGACCTAACCCAGACATAACATGCGTTATCCTCTAAAATATTAATCGGAACCAGGTTTAATTTACTGCTTTAGTGTGGTACCACGTTACTACGTGATCCAAATCAGAATTAGCCCAGAATCTGGCCAACAAGTATGCGAAAAATACGAAAGTATGAGGCAGACGATTGGAAATACAAGACGTAACCCAGACATGACCGGCGTTATCCTCTAAAATATTAATCGGAGCCAGGTTTAATTGACTGTTACAGGGTGGTACCACATTACTACGTGATCTAAAACATAAAAAGCCCAGGATCTGGCTATTCAAGTATGCAAAAAATGCCACGGTATGAGCTAGATGATGGCAAATACCAGACCTAACCCAGACATGACCGGCGTTATCCTCTAAAATATTAATCGGATCTAGGTTTAGTTGTCTGTTCCAGTGTAGTAACACATTACTATGTGTTCCGAAACAGAAAAAGCCCAGGATCTGTTCATACAAGTATGCGAAAAATGCGAAAGTATGAGCTAGACGATGGCAAGTACCAGACCTAACCCAGACATAACCGGCGTTATCCTCTAAAAGTCTAATCGGAACCAGGTTTAATTGACTGCTTCAGTGTGGTACCACATTACTACGTGATTCGAACCAGAAAAAGCCCAGGATCTGACCAAGTAGTATGCGAAGAATGCAAAAGTATGAGGCAGATGATTGCAAACACAAGACGCAACCCAGACATAACCGGTGCCATCCTCTAAAATATTGATCGAATACAGGTTGAATTGACTATTTCAGTGTGGCACCACATTAATACGTGATCCTTACCAGAAAAAAAGCCAGGATCTGGCCATTCAAGTATGCGAAAGATGCGAAAGTATGAGCTAGATGATGGCAAATGCCAGACCTAACCCAGGCATAACCGTCGTTACCTTCTACAGTATTAATCGGCACCAGGTTTTACTGACTGCTGCAGTGTGGTACCACATTACTACGTGATCCAAATCAGAAAAAAGCCCAGGAGCTGGCCTACAGGAATGCGAAAGATGCGAATGTATGAGCTAGATGATGGCAAATACCAGACCTAACCCAGACATAACCGGTGTTATCCTCTAAAATATTAATCGGAACCAGTTTTAGTTGTCTGTTCCAGTGTGGTCACACATTACTACGTGATCTAAAACAGAAAAAGCCCAGGATCTGTTCATACAAGTATGCGAAAAATGCGAAAGTATGAGCTAGATGATGGCAAGTACCAGACCTAACCCAGACATAACCGGCGTTATCCTCTAAAAGTCTCATCGGAACCAGGTTTTATTGACTGCTTCAGTGTGGTACCACATTACTACGTGATTCGAACCAGGAAAAGCCCAGGATCTGGCCAACAAGTATGCGAAAAATGCGAAAGTATGAGGCAGATGTTTGCAAATACCAGACGTAACCCAGACATGACCGGTGTTATCTTGTAAAATATTGATCGAATCCACGTTGCATTGATTATTTCTGTGTGGCACCACATTAATACGTTATCCTAACCAAAAAAAAACTCAGGATCTGGCCAACAAGAATCCGAAAAATGCGAAATTATGAGGCGGATGATTGCAAATACTAGACCTAACCCAGACGTAACCAGCGTCCTCCTCTAAAATATTAATCGGAGCCAGGTTTAATTGACTGTTACAGTGTGGTACCACATTACTACTTGATCCTAACCGGAAAAAACCGAGGATCTGGCCAACAAGTATGCGAAAAATGCGAAAGTATGAGGCAGATGATTGCAAATACCAGTCCTAACACAGACATAACCGGCGTTATCCTCTAAAATATTAATCGCAACCAGGTTGAATTGACTATTTCTGTGTGGCACCACATTAATACGTGATCCTAACCAAAAAAAAACCGAGGATCTGGCCAACAAGTGTGCGAAAGGTGCGAAAGTATGAGGCAGATGATTGCAAATACCAGAAGCAACCCAGACCTAACCGGTGTCATCCTCCAAAATATTGATCGAATACAGGTTTAATTGACTGTTTCACTGTGGTACCACATCACTACGTGAGCCAAACCAGAAAAAGCCCAGGATCTGACCAAGTAGTATGCGAAGAATGCAAAAGTATGAGGCAGATGATTGCGAATACCAGGCGAAACCCAGACATAACCGGTGTTATCGTCTAAAATATTGATCGAATCCAGGTTGAGTTGACTATTTCTGTGTGGTACCACATTACTACGTGATCCTAATAAAAAAGAACCGAGGATCTGGCCAACAAGTGTGCGAAAGGTGCGAAAGTATGAGGCAGATGATTGCAAACACAAGACGCAACCCAGACATAACCGGTGCCATCCTCTAAAATATTGATCGAATACAGGTTGAATTGACTATTTCTGTGTGGCACCACGTTAATACGTGATCCTAACCAGAAAAAAATCCAGGATCTGGCCATTCAAGTAAGCGAAAAATGCGAAAGTATGAGCTAGATGATGGCAAATACAAGACCTGACCCTGACATAACCGGCGTTATCCTCTAAAATATTAATCGGAAGCAGGTTTAATTGGCTGCTTCAGTGTGGTACCACATCACTACATGATACTAACCAGAAAAAAACCGTGGATCTGGCCAAAAAGTATGCGAAAAATGCGAATGTATGAGCCAGATGATTGCGAATACCAGACGTAACCCAGACAGAACCGGTGTTATCCTATAAAATATTGATCGAATCCAAGTTGAGTTGACTACTTCTGCGTGGCACCACATTAAGATATGATCCTAACCAGAAAAAAGCCCAGGATCTGGCCAACAAGAATGCGAAAAATGCGAAACTATGAGGCAGATGATTGCAAATACCAGACCTGGCGGGATGGAGTGGCCCCGTCCCGCCGCTATGAGGCAGTGTGTCTACTGGGGGGACCGATTGTCCCCCCGGGGGATGGGCGCGAAAGCGCGGGCACGGGGAGGATACCGGAAGAATGCTTCGAGCGATTCCCGGTATCCTCCCAAAGCGTGCCGAAGGGTCACCGTGGGGTTTTTAGTGGGTAGGTCCCGCGCCTGTCGTTGTACGGGCGCGGGGAATCCCACACACCCCTCCCACCTCTCCCCAAGGAGGTAGGAGGGAGTCTTTCGAAGATTTTCCCCACGACAAAAAAAAAAAAAAAAAAAAAAAAAAAAGTATGAGCCAGATGATTGCAAATACCAGACGCAACCCAGACCTAACCGGTGTCATCCTTGTTACGAGCCAGGGCCGTGCAGCGCGCGTGGCCTGCGAGTGCGAGTGAGTATGGAATATGGTATCAATTTGTTAGTTAGGTACACGGACGAACCCGATGCGAAATCGGGGAGGCGCTAGGATAGTTGATAACGAGGACGAACCTGATGCGAAATCAGGGAGCCTCTGGGATGGAGTCACGTACGGACGAACCTGGTGCGAAACCAGGGAGCCGTAGGAGGGTGAAACGTCGTGAACGAACCCGATGCGAAATCGGGGAGTCACTAGGATTGTTGATAACGACGCAGACGAACCCAATGCGAAATCGGGGAGCTGCTGGGAGGTTGGATAAATCACAGACGAACCTGATGCGAAATCAGGGAGCTGTAGGATGCGGACGAACCTGATGCGTGATCAGGGAGCCGCTAGGATGGTAATAGATTGCGTAGACGAACTCGATGCGTAATCGAGGAGCCACTAGGTTGTAAGAGGTTGTATTTGGACTTGGGGATGTGTTCATTGAACTCGTAACTGTGAATTATTAAATATAATATAACCCGAGCGGTAAGGTTATATTATTATGGGAACGTTTAACTAATAATAATCGCTTTATATGATTGTGGGTTAAAGAAGTTGGGTAACTCTGATTTGATAATAAAAGTAGATATATTCTTAAATCAACAAATAAAATACAATTGTTTCGTGTATCTTGTGTCGCGATCAAAGAATGATTATATTTACCTAAAAAGATCTTGCGCGGTGTTGACGCACTGGCGATGCGGGGGTGTGTCAGTTGAAAGTAATGGCCGCAATAGAATTTATGCCGGTTCACGGATTCTATATGGTATAATATTGATACGACAGGGAACTGTAGCCCGATCTCACAAATACAACTGACTAACAAAAATCGTATACGCGTAACGAGAGTCGTGGAGTTGACACTAAGCGTGACGGTACGATTATGATCCCCCGAGTAATGAAATCACGGGGTTTATATACCAAAAAATCTGTGTGGGGCGGATTCAAAAGTACGTTAGAAATCACCGTGTGCACTATTCTCCGAATTGTATTAATTAACGAGTTGCTCTATTTTCCGAATTGTATTAATTAACGGGCTGCTGCATCGCGACGGAAGTGACCCCCATTTCAAAGGTTAGATAAGTAGCAGGGCGATTTCATAATGCACGCAAGTGGCAAGAAAAATTAGAGGAACGAAACGGTCGACATACGTAACATCCTTTAAAATATTCATCGAATACAGGTCGAATTGACCATTTCAGTGTGGCACCACATTACTACGTGATCCTAACCAGAAAAAAACCCAGAATCTGGCCAACAAGAATGCGAAAAATACGAAATCATGAGACAGATTATTGCAAATACCAGACCTAACCCAGACATAACCGGCGTTATCCTCTAAAATATTAATCGGCCCCAGGTTTAATTGACTGTTACAGGGTGGTACCACATTAGTACGTGATCCTAACCAGAAGAAATCCGAGGATCTGGCCAACAAGTATGCGAATGATGCCTAAGTATGAGCCAGATGATTGTAAATACCAGAACTAACCCAGACATAACCGTTGTTATCGTCTAAAATATTGATCGAATCAAGGTTGAATTGCCTATTTCAGTGTGGCAGCACATTAGTACGTGATCTTAACAAGACGAAAACCGAGGATCTGACCGACAAGAGTGCGAAAAATGCGAAAGTATGAGCTAGATGATGGCAAGTACCAGACCTAACCCAGACATAACATGCGTTATCCTCTAAAATATTAATCGGAACCAGGTTTAATTTACTGCTTTAGTGTGGTACCACGTTACTACGTGATCCAAATCAGAATTAGCCCAGAATCTGGCCAACAAGTATGCGAAAAATACGAAAGTATGAGGCAGACGATTGGAAATACAAGACGTAACCCAGACATGACCGGCGTTATCCTCTAAAATATTAATCGGAGCCAGGTTTAATTGACTGTTACAGGGTGGTACCACATTAATACGTGATCTAAAACATAAAAAGCCCAGGATCTGGCTATTCAAGTATGCAAAAAATGCCACAGTATGAGCTAGATGATGGCAAATACCAGACCTAACCCAGACATGACCGGCGTTATCCTCTAAAATATTAATCGGATCTAGGTTTAGTTGTCTGTTCCAGTGTAGTAACACATTACTATGTGTTCCGAAACAGAAAAAGCCCAGGATCTGTCCATACAAGTATGCGAAAAATGCGAAAGTATGAGCTAGATGATGGCAAGTACCAGACCTAACCCAGACATAACCGGCGTTATCCTCTAAAAGTCTAATCGGAACCAGGTTTAATTGACTGCTTCAGTGTGGTACCACATTACTACGTGATTCGAACCAGAAAAAGCCCAGGATCTGACCAAGTAGTATGCGAAAGATGCGAATGTATGAGCTAGATGATGGCAAATACCAGACCTAACCCAGACATAACCGGTGTTATCCTCTAAAATATTAATCGGAACCAGTTTTAGTTGTCTGTTCCAGTGTGGTAACACATTACTACGTGATCTAAAACAGAAAAAGCCCAGGATCTGGCTATTCAAGTATGCGAAAAATGCGAAAGTATGAGCTAGATGATGGCAAATACCAGACCTAACCCAGGCATAACCGGCGTTCTCCTCTAAAATATTAATCGGAACCAGGTTTTATTGACTATTTCAGTGTGGTACCACATTACTACGTGATCCTGACCAGAAAAATCCCAGGATCTGTCCATACAAGTATGCGAAAAATGCGAAAGTATGAGCTAGATGATGGCAAGTACCAGACCTAACCCAGACATAACCGGCGTTATCCTCTAAAATTCTAATCGGAACCAGGTTTAATTGACTGCTTCAGTGTGGTACCACATTACTACGTGATTCGAACCAGGAAAAGCCCAGGATCTGGCCAACAAGTATGCGAAAAATGCGAAAGTATGAGGCAGATGTTTGCAAATACCAGACGTAACCCAGACATGACCGGTGTTATCCTGTAAAATATTGATCGAATCCACGTTGCATTGATTATTTCTGTGTGGCACCACATTAATACGTTATCCTAACCAAAAAAAACTCAGGATCTGGCCAACAAGAATCCGAAAAATGCGAAATTATGAGGCGGATGATTGCAAATACTAGACCTAACCCAGACGTAACCAGCGTCCTCCTCTAAAATATTAATCGGAGCCAGGTTTAATTGACTGTTACAGTGTGGTACCACATTACTACTTGATCCTAACCGGAAAAAACCGAGGATCTGGCCAACAAGTATGCGAAAAATGCGAAAGTATGAGGCAGATGATTGCAAATACCAGTCCTAACACAGACATAACCGGCGTTATCCTCTAAAATATTAATCGCAACCAGGTTGAATTGACTATTTCTGTGTGGCACCACATTAATACGTGATCCTAACCAAAAAAAAACCGAGGATCTGGCCAACAAGTGTGCGAAAGGTGCGAAAGTATGAGGCAGATGATTGCAAATACCAGAAGCAACCCAGACCTAACCGGTGTCATCCTCCAAAATATTGATCGAATACAGGTTTAATTGACTGTTTCACTGTGGTACCACATCACTACGTGAGCCAAACCAGAAAAAGCCCAGGATCTGACCAAGTAGTATGCGAAGAATGCAAAAGTATGAGGCAGATGATTGCGAATACCAGGCGAAACCCAGACATAACCGGTGTTATCGTCTAAACTATTGATCGAATCCAGGTTGAGTTGACTATTTCTGTGTGGTACCACATTACTACGTGATCCTAATAAAAAAGAACCGAGGATCTGGCCAACAAGTGTGCGAAAGGTGCGAAAGTATGAGGCAGATGATTGCAAACACAAGACGCAACCCAGACATAACCGGTGCCATCCTCTAAAATATTGATCGAATACAGGTTGAATTGACTATTTCTGTGTGGCACCACGTTAATACGTGATCCTAACCAGAAAAAAATCCAGGATCTGGCCATTCAAGTAAGCGAAAAATGCGAAAGTATGAGCTAGATGATGGCAAATACAAGACCTGACCCTGACATAACCGGCGTTATCCTCTAAAATATTAATCGGAAGCAGGTTTAATTGGCTGCTTCAGTGTGGTACCACATCACTACATGATACTAACCAGAAAAAAACCGTGGATCTGGCCAAAAAGTATGCGAAAAATGCGAATGTATGAGCCAGATGATTGCGAATACCAGACGTAACCCAGACAGAACCGGTGTTATCCTATAAAATATTGATCGAATCCAAGTTGAGTTGACTACTTCTGCGTGGCACCACATTAAGATATGATCCTAACCAGAAAAAAGCCCAGGATCTGGCCAACAAGAATGCGAAAAATGCGAAACTATGAGGCAGATGATTGCAAATACCAGACCTGGCGGGATGGAGTGGCCCCGTCCCGCCGCTATGAGGCAGTGTGTCTACTGGGGGGACCGATTGTCCCCCCGGGGGATGGGCGCGAAAGCGCGGGCACGGGGAGGATACCGGAAGAATGCTTCGAGCGATTCCTGGTATCCTCCCAAAGCGTGCCGAAGGGTCACCGTGGGGTTTTTAGTGGGTAGGTCCCGCGCCTGTCGTTGTACGGGCGCGGGGAATCCCACACACCCCTCCCACCTCTCCCCAAGGAGGTAGGAGGGAGTCTTTCGAAGATTTTCCCCACGACAAAAAAAAAAAAAAAAAAAAAAAAAAAAGTATGAGCCAGATGATTGCAAATACCAGACGCAACCCAGACCTAACCGGTGTCATCCTTGTTACGAGCCAGGGCCGTGCAGCGCGCGTGGCCTGCGAGTGCGAGTGAGTATGGAATATGGTATCAATTTGTTAGTTAGGTACACGGACGAACCCGATGCGAAATCGGGGAGGCGCTAGGATAGTTGATAACGAGGACGAACCTGATGCGAAATCAGGGAGCCTCTGGGATGGAGTCACGTACGGACGAACCTGGTGCGAAACCAGGGAGCCGTAGGAGGGTGAAACGTCGTGAACGAACCCGATGCGAAATCGGGGAGTCACTAGGATTGTTGATAACGACGCAGACGAACCCAATGCGAAATCGGGGAGCTGCTGGGAGGTTGGATAAATCACAGACGAACCTGATGCGAAATCAGGGAGCTGTAGGATGCGGACGAACCTGATGCGTGATCAGGGAGCCGCTAGGATGGTAATAGATTGCGTAGACGAACTCGATGCGTAATCGAGGAGCCACTAGGTTGTAAGAGGTTGTATTTGGACTTGGGGATGTGTTCATTGAACTCGTAACTGTGAATTATTAAATATAATATAACCCGAGCGGTAAGGTTATATTATTATGGGAACGTTTAACTAATAATAATCGCTTTATATGATTGTGGGTTAAAGAAGTTGGGTAACTCTGATTTGATAATAAAAGTAGATATATTCTTAAATCAACAAATAAAATACAATTGTTTCGTGTATCTTGTGTCGCGATCAAAGAATGATTATATTTACCTAAAAAGATCTTGCGCGGTGTTGACGCACTGGCGATGCGGGGGTGTGTCAGTTGAAAGTAATGGCCGCAATAGAATTTATGCCGGTTCACGGATTCTATATGGTATAATATTGATACGACAGGGAACTGTAGCCCGATCTCACAAATACAACTGACTAACAAAAATCGTATACGCGTAACGAGAGTCGTGGAGTTGACACTAAGCGTGACGGTACGATTATGATCCCCCGAGTAATGAAATCACGGGGTTTATATACCAAAAAATCTGTGTGGGGCGGATTCAAAAGTACGTTAGAAATCACCGTGTGCACTATTCTCCGAATTGTATTAATTAACGAGTTGCTCTATTTTCCGAATTGTATTAATTAACGGGCTGCTGCATCGCGACGGAAGTGACCCCCATTTCAAAGGTTAGATAAGTAGCAGGGCGATTTCATAATGCACGCAAGTGGCAAGAAAAATTAGAGGAACGAAACGGTCGACATACGTAACATCCTTTAAAATATTCATCGAATACAGGTCGAATTGACCATTTCAGTGTGGCACCACATTACTACGTGATCCTAACCAGAAAAAAACCCAGAATCTGGCCAACAAGAATGCGAAAAATACGAAATCATGAGACAGATTATTGCAAATACCAGACCTAACCCAGACATAACCGGCGTTATCCTCTAAAATATTAATCGGCCCCAGGTTTAATTGACTGTTACAGGGTGGTACCACATTAGTACGTGATCCTAACCAGAAGAAATCCGAGGATCTGGCCAACAAGTATGCGAATGATGCCTAAGTATGAGCCAGATGATTGTAAATACCAGAACTAACCCAGACATAACCGTTGTTATCGTCTAAAATATTGATCGAATCAAGGTTGAATTGCCTATTTCAGTGTGGCAGCACATTAGTACGTGATCTTAACAAGACGAAAACCGAGGATCTGACCGACAAGAGTGCGAAAAATGCGAAAGTATGAGCTAGATGATGGCAAGTACCAGACCTAACCCAGACATAACCGGCGTTATCCTCTAAAATATTAATCGGAACCAGGTTTAATTTACTGCTTTAGTGTGGTACCACGTTACTACGTGATCCAAATCAGAATTAGCCCAGAATCTGGCCAACAAGTATGCGAAAAATACGAAAGTATGAGGCAGACGATTGGAAATACAAGACGTAACCCAGACATGACCGGCGTTATCCTCTAAAATATTAATCGGAGCCAGGTTTAATTGACTGTTACAGGGTGGTACCACATTAATACGTGATCTAAAACATAAAAAGCCCAGGATCTGGCTATTCAAGTATGCAAAAAATGCCACAGTATGAGCTAGATGATGGCAAATACCAGACCTAACCCAGACATGACCGGCGTTATCCTCTAAAATATTAATCGGATCTAGGTTTAGTTGTCTGTTCCAGTGTAGTAACACATTACTATGTGTTCCGAAACAGAAAAAGCCCAGGATCTGTCCATACAAGTATGCGAAAAATGCGAAAGTATGAGCTAGATGATGGCAAGTACCAGACCTAACCCAGACATAACCGGCGTTATCCTCTAAAAGTCTAATCGGAACCAGGTTTAATTGACTGCTTCAGTGTGGTACCACATTACTACGTGATTCGAACCAGAAAAAGCCCAGGATCTGACCAAGTAGTATGCGAAAGATGCGAATGTATGAGCTAGATGATGGCAAATACCAGACCTAACCCAGACATAACCGGTGTTATCCTCTAAAATATTAATCGGAACCAGTTTTAGTTGTCTGTTCCAGTGTGGTAACACATTACTACGTGATCTAAAACAGAAAAAGCCCAGGATCTGGCTATTCAAGTATGCGAAAAATGCGAAAGTATGAGCTAGATGATGGCAAATACCAGACCTAACCCAGGCATAACCGGCGTTCTCCTCTAAAATATTAATCGGAACCAGGTTTTATTGACTATTTCAGTGTGGTACCACATTACTACGTGATCCTGACCAGAAAAATCCCAGGATCTGTCCATACAAGTATGCGAAAAATGCGAAAGTATGAGCTAGATGATGGCAAGTACCAGACCTAACCCAGACATAACCGGCGTTATCCTCTAAAATTCTAATCGGAACCAGGTTTAATTGACTGCTTCAGTGTGGTACCACATTACTACGTGATTCGAACCAGGAAAAGCCCAGGATCTGGCCAACAAGTATGCGAAAAATGCGAAAGTATGAGGCAGATGTTTGCAAATACCAGACGTAACCCAGACATGACCGGTGTTATCCTGTAAAATATTGATCGAATCCACGTTGCATTGATTATTTCTGTGTGGCACCACATTAATACGTTATCCTAACCAAAAAAAACTCAGGATCTGGCCAACAAGAATCCGAAAAATGCGAAATTATGAGGCGGATGATTGCAAATACTAGACCTAACCCAGACGTAACCAGCGTCCTCCTCTAAAATATTAATCGGAGCCAGGTTTAATTGACTGTTACAGTGTGGTACCACATTACTACTTGATCCTAACCGGAAAAAACCGAGGATCTGGCCAACAAGTATGCGAAAAATGCGAAAGTATGAGGCAGATGATTGCAAATACCAGTCCTAACACAGACATAACCGGCGTTATCCTCTAAAATATTAATCGCAACCAGGTTGAATTGACTATTTCTGTGTGGCACCACATTAATACGTGATCCTAACCAAAAAAAAACCGAGGATCTGGCCAACAAGTGTGCGAAAGGTGCGAAAGTATGAGGCAGATGATTGCAAATACCAGAAGCAACCCAGACCTAACCGGTGTCATCCTCCAAAATATTGATCGAATACAGGTTTAATTGACTGTTTCACTGTGGTACCACATCACTACGTGAGCCAAACCAGAAAAAGCCCAGGATCTGACCAAGTAGTATGCGAAGAATGCAAAAGTATGAGGCAGATGATTGCGAATACCAGGCGAAACCCAGACATAACCGGTGTTATCGTCTAAACTATTGATCGAATCCAGGTTGAGTTGACTATTTCTGTGTGGTACCACATTACTACGTGATCCTAATAAAAAAGAACCGAGGATCTGGCCAACAAGTGTGCGAAAGGTGCGAAAGTATGAGGCAGATGATTGCAAACACAAGACGCAACCCAGACATAACCGGTGCCATCCTCTAAAATATTGATCGAATACAGGTTGAATTGACTATTTCTGTGTGGCACCACGTTAATACGTGATCCTAACCAGAAAAAAATCCAGGATCTGGCCATTCAAGTAAGCGAAAAATGCGAAAGTATGAGCTAGATGATGGCAAATACAAGACCTGACCCTGACATAACCGGCGTTATCCTCTAAAATATTAATCGGAAGCAGGTTTAATTGGCTGCTTCAGTGTGGTACCACATCACTACATGATACTAACCAGAAAAAAACCGTGGATCTGGCCAAAAAGTATGCGAAAAATGCGAATGTATGAGCCAGATGATTGCGAATACCAGACGTAACCCAGACAGAACCGGTGTTATCCTATAAAATATTGATCGAATCCAAGTTGAGTTGACTACTTCTGCGTGGCACCACATTAAGATATGATCCTAACCAGAAAAAAGCCCAGGATCTGGCCAACAAGAATGCGAAAAATGCGAAACTATGAGGCAGATGATTGCAAATACCAGACCTGGCGGGATGGAGTGGCCCCGTCCCGCCGCTATGAGGCAGTGTGTCTACTGGGGGGACCGATTGTCCCCCCGGGGGATGGGCGCGAAAGCGCGGGCACGGGGAGGATACCGGAAGAATGCTTCGAGCGATTCCCGGTATCCTCCCAAAGCGTGCCGAAGGGTCACCGTGGGGTTTTTAGTGGGTAGGTCCCGCGCCTGTCGTTGTACGGGCGCGGGGAATCCCACACACCCCTCCCACCTCTCCCCAAGGAGGTAGGAGGGAGTCTTTCGAAGATTTTCCCCACGACAAAAAAAAAAAAAAAAAAAAAAAAAAAAAGTATGAGCCAGATGATTGCAAATACCAGACGCAACCCAGACCTAACCGGTGTCATCCTTGTTACGAGCCAGGGCCGTGCAGCGCGCGTGGCCTGCGAGTGCGAGTGAGTATGGAATATGGTATCAATTTGTTAGTTAGGTACACGGACGAACCCGATGCGAAATCGGGGAGGCGCTAGGATAGTTGATAACGAGGACGAACCTGATGCGAAATCAGGGAGCCTCTGGGATGGAGTCACGTACGGACGAACCTGGTGCGAAACCAGGGAGCCGTAGGAGGGTGAAACGTCGTGAACGAACCCGATGCGAAATCGGGGAGTCACTAGGATTGTTGATAACGACGCAGACGAACCCAATGCGAAATCGGGGAGCTGCTGGGAGGTTGGATAAATCACAGACGAACCTGATGCGAAATCAGGGAGCTGTAGGATGCGGACGAACCTGATGCGTGATCAGGGAGCCGCTAGGATGGTAATAGATTGCGTAGACGAACTCGATGCGTAATCGAGGAGCCACTAGGTTGTAAGAGGTTGTATTTGGGCTTGGGGATGTGTTCATTGAACTCGTAACTGTGAATTATTAAATATAATATAACCCGAGCGGTAAGGTTATATTATTATGGGAACGTTTAACTAATAATAATCGCTTTATATGATTGTGGGTTAAAGAAGTTGGGTAACTCTGATTTGATAATAAAAGTAGATATATTCTTAAATCAACAAATAAAATACAATTGTTTCGTGTATCTTGTGTCGCGATCAAAGAATGATTATATTTACCTAAAAAGATCTTGCGCGGTGTTGACGCACTGGCGATGCGGGGGTGTGTCAGTTGAAAGTAATGGCCGCAATAGAATTTATGCCGGTTCACGGATTCTATATGGTATAATATTGATACGACAGGGAACTGTAGCCCGATCTCACAAATACAACTGACTAACAAAAATCGTATACGCGTAACGAGAGTCGTGGAGTTGACACTAAGCGTGACGGTACGATTATGATCCCCCGAGTAATGAAATCACGGGGTTTATATACCAAAAAATCTGTGTGGGGCGGATTCAAAAGTACGTTAGAAATCACCGTGTGCACTATTCTCCGAATTGTATTAATTAACGAGTTGCTCAATTTTCCGAATTGTATTAATTAACGGGCTGCTGCATCGCGACGGAAGTGACCCCCATTTCAAAGGTTAGATAAGTAGCAGGGCGATTTCATAATGCACGCAAGTGGCAAGAAAAATTAGAGGAACGAAACGGTCGACATACGTAACATCCTTTAAAATATTCATCGAATACAGGTCGAATTGACCATTTCAGTGTGGCACCACATTACTACGTGATCCTAACCAGAAAAAAACCCAGAATCTGGCCAACAAGAATGCGAAAAATACGAAATCATGAGACAGATTATTGCAAATACCAGACCTAACCCAGACATAACCGGCGTTATCCTCTAAAATATTAATCGGCCCCAGGTTTAATTGACTGTTACAGGGTGGTACCACATTAGTACGTGATCCTAACCAGAAGAAATCCGAGGATCTGGCCAACAAGTATGCGAATGATGCTTAAGTATGAGCCAGATGATTGTAAATACCAGAACTAACCCAGACATAACCGTTGTTATCGTCTAAAATATTGATCGAATCAAGGTTGAATTGCCTATTTCAGTGTGGCAGCACATTAGTACGTGACCTTAACAAGACGAAAACCGAGGATCTGACCGACAAGAGTGCGAAAAATGCGAAAGTATGAGCTAGATGATGGCAAGTACCAGACCTAACCCAGACATAACATGCGTTATCCTCTAAAATATTAATCGGAACCAGGTTTAATTTACTGCTTTAGTGTGGTACCACGTTACTACGTGATCCAAATCAGAATTAGCCCAGAATCTGGCCAACAAGTATGCGAAAAATACGAAAGTATGAGGCAGACGATTGGAAATACAAGACGTAACCCAGACATGACCGGCGTTATCCTCTAAAATATTAATCGAAGCCAGGTTTAATTGACTGTTACAGGGTGGTACCACATTACTACGTGATCTAAAACATAAAAAGCCCAGGATCTGGCTATTCAAGTATGCAAAAAATGCCACAGTATGAGCTAGATGATGGCAAATACCAGACCTAACCCAGACATGACCGGCGTTATCCTCTAAAATATTAATCGGATCTAGGTTTAGTTGTCTGTTCCAGTGTAGTAACACATTACTATGTGTTCCGAAACAGAAAAAGCCCAGGATCTGTCCATACAAGTATGCGAAAAATGCGAAAGTATGAGGCAGACGATTGGAAATACAAGACGTAACCCAGACATGACCGGCGTTATCCTCTAAAATATTAATCGGAGCCAGGTTTAATTGACTGTTACAGGGTGGTACCACATTACTACGTGATCTAAAACATAAAAAGCCCAGGATCTGGCTATTCAAGTATGCAAAAAATGCCACAGTATGAGCTAGATGATGGCAAATACCAGACCTAACCCAGACATGACCGGCGTTATCCTCTAAAATATTAATCGGATCTAGGTTTAGTTGTCTGTTCCAGTGTAGTAACACATTACTATGTGTTCCGAAACAGAAAAAGCCCAGGATCTGTCCATACAAGTATGCGAAAAATGCGAAAGTATGAGCTAGATGATGGCAAGTACCAGACCTAACCCAGACATAACCGGCGTTATCCTCTAAAAGTCTAATCGGAACCAGGTTTAATTGACTGCTTCAGTGTGGTACCACATTACTACGTGATTCGAACCAGAAAAAGCCCAGGATCTGACCAAGTAGTATGCGAAAGATGCGAATGTATGAGCTAGATGATGGCAAATACCAGACCTAACCCAGACATAACCGGTGTTATCCTCTAAAATATTAATCGGAACCAGTTTTAGTTGTCTGTTCCAGTGTGGTAACACATTACTACGTGATCTAAAACAGAAAAAGCCCAGGATCTGGCTATTCAAGTATGCGAAAAATGCGAAAGTATGAGCTAGATGATGGCAAATACCAGACCTAACCCAGGCATAACCGGCGTTCTCCTCTAAAATATTAATCGGAACCAGGTTTTATTGACTATTTCAGTGTGGTACCACATTACTACGTGATCCTGACCAGAAAAATCCCAGGATCTGTTCATACAAGTATGCGAAAAATGCGAAAGTATGAGCTAGATGATGGCAAGTACCAGACCTAACCCAGACATAACCGGCGTTATCCTCTAAAATTCTAATCGGAACCAGGTTTAATTGACTGCTTCAGTGTGGTACCACATTACTACGTGATTCGAACCAGGAAAAGCCCAGGATCTGGCCAACAAGTATGCGAAAAATGCGAAAGTATGAGGCAGATGTTTGCAAATACCAGACGTAACCCAGACATGACCGGTGTTATCCTGTAAAATATTGATCGAATCCACGTTGCATTGATTATTTCTGTGTGGCACCACATTAATACGTTATCCTAACCAAGAAAAACTCAGGATCTGGCCAACAAGAATCCGAAAAATGCGAAATTATGAGGCGGATGATTGCAAATACTAGACCTAACCCAGACGTAACCAGCGTCCTCCTCTAAAATATTAATCGGAGCCAGGTTTAATTGACTGTTACAGTGTGGTACCACATTACTACTTGATCCTAACCGGAAAAAACCGAGGATCTGGCCAACAAGTATGCGAAAAATGCGAAAGTATGAGGCAGATGATTGCAAATACCAGTCCTAACACAGACATAACCGGCGTTATCCTCTAAAATATTAATCGCAACCAGGTTGAATTGACTATTTCTGTGTGGCACCACATTAATACGTGATCCTAACCAAAAAAAAACCGAGGATCTGGCCAACAAGTGTGCGAAAGGTGCGAAAGTATGAGGCAGATGATTGCAAATACCAGAAGCAACCCAGACCTAACCGGTGTCATCCTCCAAAATATTGATCGAATACAGGTTTAATTGACTGTTTCACTGTGGTACCACATCACTACGTGAGCCAAACCAGAAAAAGCCCAGGATCTGACCAAGTAGTATGCGAAGAATGCAAAAGTATGAGGCAGATGATTGCGAATACCAGGCGAAACCCAGACATAACCGGTGTTATCGTCTAAAATATTGATCGAATCCAGGTTGAGTTGACTATTTCTGTGTGGTACCACAATACTACGTGATCCTAATAAAAAAGAACCGAGGATCTGGCCAACAAGTGTGCGAAAGGTGCGAAAGTATGAGGCAGATGATTGCAAACACAAGACGCAACCCAGACATAACCGGTGCCATCCTCTAAAATATTGATCGAATACAGGTTGAATTGACTATTTCTGTGTGGCACCACGTTAATACGTGATCCTAACCAGAAAAAAATCCAGGATCTGGCCATTCAAGTAAGCGAAAAATGCGAAAGTATGAGCTAGATGATGGCAAATACAAGACCTGACCCTGACATAACCGGCGTTATCCTCTAAAATATTAATCGGAAGCAGGTTTAATTGGCTGCTTCAGTGTGGTACCACATCACTACATGATACTAACCAGAAAAAAACCGTGGATCTGGCCAAAAAGTATGCGAAAAATGCGAATGTATGAGCCAGATGATTGCGAATACCAGACGTAACCCAGACAGAACCGGTGTTATCCTATAAAATATTGATCGAATCCAAGTTGAGTTGACTACTTCTGCGTGGCACCACATTAAGATATGATCCTAACCAGAAAAAAGCCCAGGATCTGGCCAACAAGAATGCGAAAAATGCGAAACTATGAGGCAGATGATTGCAAATACCAGACCTGGCGGGATGGAGTGGCCCCGTCCCGCCGCTATGAGGCAGTGTGTCTACTGGGGGGACCGATTGTCCCCCCGGGGGATGGGCGCGAAAGCGCGGGCACGGGGAGGATACCGGAAGAATGCTTCGAGCGATTCCCGGTATCCTCCCAAAGCGTGCCGAAGGGTCACCGTGGGGTTTTTAGTGGGTAGGTCCCGCGCCTGTCGTTGTACGGGCGCGGGGAATCCCACACACCCCTCCCACCTCTCCCCAAGGAGGTAGGAGGGAGTCTTTCGAAGATTTTCCCCACGACAAAAAAAAAAAAAAAAAAAAAAAAAAAAGTATGAGCCAGATGATTGCAAATACCAGACGCAACCCAGACCTAACCGGTGTCATCCTTGTTACGAGCCAGGGCCGTGCAGCGCGCGTGGCCTGCGAGTGCGAGTGAGTATGGAATATGGTATCAATTTGTTAGTTAGGTACACGGACGAACCCGATGCGAAATCGGGGAGGCGCTAGGATAGTTGATAACGAGGACGAACCTGATGCGAAATCAGGGAGCCTCTGGGATGGAGTCACGTACGGACGAACCTGGTGCGAAACCAGGGAGCCGTAGGAGGGTGAAACGTCGTGAACGAACCCGATGCGAAATCGGGGAGTCACTAGGATTGTTGATAACGACGCAGACGAACCCAATGCGAAATCGGGGAGCTGCTGGGAGGTTGGATAAATCACAGACGAACCTGATGCGAAATCAGGGAGCTGTAGGATGCGGACGAACCTGATGCGTGATCAGGGAGCCGCTAGGATGGTAATAGATTGCGTAGACGAACTCGATGCGTAATCGAGGAGCCACTAGGTTGTAAGAGGTTGTATTTGGACTTGGGGATGTGTTCATTGAACTCGTAACTGTGAATTATTAAATATAATATAACCCGAGCGGTAAGGTTATATTATTATGGGAACGTTTAACTAATAATAATCGCTTTATATGATTGTGGGTTAAAGAAGTTGGGTAACTCTGATTTGATAATAAAAGTAGATATATTCTTAAATCAACAAATAAAATACAATTGTTTCGTGTATCTTGTGTCGCGATCAAAGAATGATTATATTTACCTAAAAAGATCTTGCGCGGTGTTGACGCACTGGCGATGCGGGGGTGTGTCAGTTGAAAGTAATGGCCGCAATAGAATTTATGCCGGTTCACGGATTCTATATGGTATAATATTGATACGACAGGGAACTGTAGCCCGATCTCACAAATACAACTGACTAACAAAAATCGTATACGCGTAACGAGAGTCGTGGAGTTGACACTAAGCGTGACGGTACGATTATGATCCCCCGAGTAATGAAATCACGGGGTTTATATACCAAAAAATCTGTGTGGGGCGGATTCAAAAGTACGTTAGAAATCACCGTGTGCACTATTCTCCGAATTGTATTAATTAACGAGTTGCTCTATTTTCCGAATTGTATTAATTAACGGGCTGCTGCATCGCGACGGAAGTGACCCCCATTTCAAAGGTTAGATAAGTAGCAGGGCGATTTCATAATGCACGCAAGTGGCAAGAAAAATTAGAGGAACGAAACGGTCGACATACGTAACATCCTTTAAAATATTCATCGAATACAGGTCGAATTGACCATTTCAGTGTGGCACCACATTACTACGTGATCCTAACCAGAAAAAAACCCAGAATCTGGCCAACAAGAATGCGAAAAATACGAAATCATGAGACAGATTATTGCAAATACCAGACCTAACCCAGACATAACCGGCGTTATCCTCTAAAATATTAATCGGCCCCAGGTTTAATTGACTGTTACAGGGTGGTACCACATTAGTACGTGATCCTAACCAGAAGAAATCCGAGGATCTGGCCAACAAGTATGCGAATGATGCCTAAGTATGAGCCAGATGATTGTAAATACCAGAACTAACCCAGACATAACCGTTGTTATCGTCTAAAATATTGATCGAATCAAGGTTGAATTGCCTATTTCAGTGTGGCAGCACATTAGTACGTGATCTTAACAAGACGAAAACCGAGGATCTGACCGACAAGAGTGCGAAAAATGCGAAAGTATGAGCTAGATGATGGCAAGTACCAGACCTAACCCAGACATAACATGCGTTATCCTCTAAAATATTAATCGGAACCAGGTTTAATTTACTGCTTTAGTGTGGTACCACGTTACTACGTGATCCAAATCAGAATTAGCCCAGAATCTGGCCAACAAGTATGCGAAAAATACGAAAGTATGAGGCAGACGATTGGAAATACAAGACGTAACCCAGACATGACCGGCGTTATCCTCTAAAATATTAATCGGAGCCAGGTTTAATTGACTGTTACAGGGTGGTACCACATTACTACGTGATCTAAAACATAAAAAGCCCAGGATCTGGCTATTCAAGTATGCAAAAAATGCCACAGTATGAGCTAGATGATGGCAAATACCAGACCTAACCCAGACATGACCGGCGTTATCCTCTAAAATATTAATCGGATCTAGGTTTAGTTGTCTGTTCCAGTGTAGTAACACATTACTATGTGTTCCGAAACAGAAAAAGCCCAGGATCTGTCCATACAAGTATGCGAAAAATGCGAAAGTATGAGCTAGATGATGGCAAGTACCAGACCTAACCCAGACATAACCGGCGTTATCCTCTAAAAGTCTAATCGGAACCAGGTTTAATTGACTGCTTCAGTGTGGTACCACATTACTACGTGATTCGAACCAGAAAAAGCCCAGGATCTGACCAAGTAGTATGCGAAGAATGCAAAAGTATGAGGCAGATGATTGCAAACACAAGACGCAACCCAGACATAACCGGTGCCATCCTCTAAAATATTGATCGAATACAGGTTGAATTGACTATTTCAGTGTGGCACCACATTAATACGTGATCCTTACCAGAAAAAAAGCCAGGATCTGGCCATTCAAGTATGCGAAAGATGCGAAAGTATGAGCTAGATGATGGCAAATACCAGACCTAACCCAGACATAACCGTCGTTACCTTCTACAGTATTAATCGGCACCAGGTTTTACTGACTGCTGCAGTGTGGTACCACATTACTACGTGATCCAAATCAGAAAAAAGCCCAGGAGCTGGCCTACAGGAATGCGAAAGATGCGAATGTATGAGCTAGATGATGGCAAATACCAGACCTAACCCAGACATAACCGGTGTTATCCTCTAAAATATTAATCGGAACCAGTTTTAGTTGTCTGTTCCAGTGTGGTAACACATTACTACGTGATCTAAAACAGAAAAAGCCCAGGATCTGGCTATTCAAGTATGCGAAAAATGCGAAAGTATGAGCTAGATGATGGCAAATACCAGACCTAACCCAGGCATAACCGGCGTTCTCCTCTAAAATATTAATCGGAACCAGGTTTTATTGACTATTTCAGTGTGGTACCACATTACTACGTGATCCTGACCAGAAAAATCCCAGGATCTGTCCATACAAGTATGCGAAAAATGCGAAAGTATGAGCTAGATGATGGCAAGTACCAGACCTAACCCAGACATAACCGGCGTTATCCTCTAAAATTCTAATCGGAACCAGGTTTAATTGACTGCTTCAGTGTGGTACCACATTACTACGTGATTCGAACCAGGAAAAGCCCAGGATCTGGCCAACAAGTATGCGAAAAATGCGAAAGTATGAGGCAGATGTTTGCAAATACCAGACGTAACCCAGACATGACCGGTGTTATCCTGTAAAATATTGATCGAATCCACGTTGCATTGATTATTTCTGTGTGGCACCACATTAATACGTTATCCTAACCAAAAAAAACTCAGGATCTGGCCAACAAGAATCCGAAAAATGCGAAATTATGAGGCGGATGATTGCAAATACTAGACCTAACCCAGACGTAACCAGCGTCCTCCTCTAAAATATTAATCGGAGCCAGGTTTAATTGACTGTTACAGTGTGGTACCACATTACTACTTGATCCTAACCGGAAAAAACCGAGGATCTGGCCAACAAGTATGCGAAAAATGCGAAAGTATGAGGCAGATGATTGCAAATACCAGTCCTAACACAGACATAACCGGCGTTATCCTCTAAAATATTAATCGCAACCAGGTTGAATTGACTATTTCTGTGTGGCACCACATTAATACGTGATCCTAACCAAAAAAAAACCGAGGATCTGGCCAACAAGTGTGCGAAAGGTGCGAAAGTATGAGGCAGATGATTGCAAATACCAGAAGCAACCCAGACCTAACCGGTGTCATCCTCCAAAATATTGATCGAATACAGGTTTAATTGACTGTTTCTCTGTGGTACCACATCACTACGTGTGCCAAACCAGAAAAAGCCCAGGATCTGACCAAGTAGTATGCGAAGAATGCAAAAGTATGAGGCAGATGATTGCGAATACCAGGCGAAACCCAGACATAACCGGTGTTATCGTCTAAAATATTGATCGAATCCAGGTTGAGTTGACTATTTCTGTGTGGTACCACATTACTACGTGATCCTAATAAAAAAGAACCGAGGATCTGGCCAACAAGTGTGCGAAAGGTGCGAAAGTATGAGGCAGATGATTGCAAACACAAGACGCAACCCAGACATAACCGGTGCCATCCTCTAAAATATTGATCGAATACAGGTTGAATTGACTATTTCTGAGTGGCACCACGTTAATACGTGATCCTAACCAGAAAAAAATCCAGGATCTGGCCATTCAAGTAAGCGAAAAATGCGAAAGTATGAGCTAGATGATGGCAAATACAAGACCTGACCCTGACATAACCGGCGATATCCTCTAAAATATTAATGGGAACCAGGTTTAATTGACTGTTACAGTGTGGTACCACATTACTACGTGATTCAAAACAGAGGCTCTGGCCATTCAAGTATGCGAAAAATGCGAAAGTATAAGCTAGATGATGGCAAATACCGGACCTAACCCAGGCATAACCGGCGTGCTCCTCCAAAATATTCATCGAATCCAGGTTGAATTGACTATTTCTGTGTGGCACCAAATTAATACGTGATCCTAACCACAAAAAACCCAGGATCTGGCCAACAAGTAAGCGAACAATACGAAAGTATGAGGCAGATAATTGCAAATACCAGAACTATCCCAGACATAACCGGCGTTATCATCTAAAATATTAATCGGAACCAGGTTTAGTTGACTGCTTCAGTGTGGTACCACATTACTACGTGATCGAAACCCGAAAAAACCCAGAATCTGGCCATCAAGTATGATAAATATGCGAAAGTACGAGCCTGATGAGAGCAAATCCCAGACCTAACCTAGACCTAACATGGGTTATCCACAAAAATATTGATCGAGACCAGGTTTAATCGACTGTTTCAGTGCGGTAACACATTACTACCTGATCAAAACCAGAAAAATACCCAGGATCTGTTCAACAAGTATGTGAAGAACGCGAAAATATGACCCTGATGGGGGCAAATCCCAGGACTAACCTAGACATAACATGCGTTATCCTCTAAAATATTGATCGAAACAACGTTTAATGGACCGTTTCCGTGTGGTACCACATTACTACGGGATCCAAACCAGAAAAAGCCCAGAATCTGGCCATCAAGTATGAGAAATATGCGAAAGTACAAGCCTGATGAGAGCAAATCCCAGACCCAACCTAGACCTAACATGAGTTATTCTCTGAAATATTTATCAAGACCTGGTTTAATTGCATGTACCAGTGTGGTACCACATTACTACGTGATCCAAACTAGAAAAAACCCAGGATCTGTTAAACAAGTATGTGAAAAACTCGAAAATATGACCCTGATCAGTGCAAATCCCAGACCTATCCCAGACCTAACTTGCGTTCTCCTCTAAAATATTGATGGAAACCAGGTTTAACGGACAGTTTCAGTGTCGTACCACATTACGACGTGATCCAAACCAGAATAACCCAGGATCTGTTTAACAAGTATGAGAAAAATGCGATGGTATGAGACTGATGTGAGCAGATCCAAGACCTATACCAGACCTAACTTGCGTTATCCTCTAAAATATTGATCGAAACCAGGTTTAATTTACTGTTTCAGTGTGGTACCACTTTACTACGTGATCGAAACCCGAAAAAACCCAGAATCTGGCCATCAAGTATGATAAATATGCGAAAGTACGAGCCTGATGAGAGCAAATCCCAGACCTAACCTAGACCTAACATGGGTTATCCACAAAAATATTGATCGAGACCAGGTTTAATCGACTGTTTCAGTGCGGTAACACATTACTACCTGATCAAAACCAGAAAAATACCCAGGATCTGTTCAACAAGTATGTGAAGAACGCGAAAATATGACCCTGATGGGGGCAAATCCCAGGACTAACCTAGACATAACATGCGTTATCCTCTAAAATATTGATCGAAACAACGTTTAATGGACCGTTTCCGTGTGGTACCACATTACTACGGGATCCAAACCAGAAAAAGCCCAGAATCTGGCCATCAAGTATGAGAAATATGCGAAAGTACAAGCCTGATGAGAGCAAATCCCAGACCCAACCTAGACCTAACATGAGTTATTCTCTGAAATATTTATCAAGACCTGGTTTAATTGCATGTACCAGTGTGGTACCACATTACTACGTGATCCAAACTAGAAAAAACCCAGGATCTGTTAAACAAGTATGTGAAAAACTCGAAAATATGACCCTGATCAGTGCAAATCCCAGACCTATCCCAGACCTAACTTGCGTTCTCCTCTAAAATATTGATGGAAACCAGGTTTAACGGACAGTTTCAGTGTCGTACCACATTACGACGTGATCCAAACCAGAATAACCCAGGATCTGTTTAACAAGTATGAGAAAAATGCGATGGTATGAGACTGATGTGAGCAGATCCAAGACCTATACCAGACCTAACTTGCGTTATCCTCTAAAATATTGATCGAAACCAGGTTTAATTTACTGTTTCAGTGTGGTACCACTTTACTACGTGATCGAAAGTAGAAAAAACCCTCGATCAGGTCAACATGTATGTTATAACTGCGAAAGTATGACCCTGATTAGGGCAAATCCCAGGCCTAGCCTAGACCTAACTTGCGTTATCCTCTATGATATTGATCGAAACCAGGTTTAATGGACTGTTTCAGTGTGGTACCACATTACTACGTGATCCAAACCAGAAAAAAGCCAGGATCTGTTCAACAAGTATGTGAAAAATACGAAAGTATGACCCTGATGAGTGCAAATCCCAGATCTATCACAGACCTAACTTGCGTTATCCTCTAAGATATAGATTCGAATCCAGGTTTAATGGACTGTTTCAGTGTGGTACCACATTACTACGTGATCCAAACCAGAAAAAACCAAGGATTCGTTCAACAAGTATGTGAAGAATGCGAAAGTATGAGACTGATCAGTGAAAATCCCTGGCCTAACCTAGACCTAACTTGCGTTCTCCTCTAAAATATTGATGGAAACCAGGTTTAACGGACAGTTTCAGTGTCGTACCACATTACTACGTGATCCAAACCAGAATAACCCAGGATCTGTTTAACAAGTATGAGAAAAATGCGAAGGTATGAGACTGATGTGAGCAGATCCAAGACCTATACCAGACCTAACTTGCGTTACCCTCTAAAATATTGATCGAAACCAGGTTTAATTTACTGTTTCAGTGTGGTACCACTTTACAACATGATTGTTTAAATATGTTAAAAAACTATTTAAAATCGCGTTAGTCTGAAAACATTAAATTCTCGGCTGCGATTCCCGTATCCGTTTGTGTACGTGACACTGCGGAAGGTTAAGCGTTCGTCAGGTTCGTTGAACGTTCGGACGATTTAAAACCGCGGCCGTTTACGTGTTTTTGTACGCCGACCTCACGCGAAGATTCGCTTCGCACCGGTTTAAACGGTATCGTGACGTCAGCGTCGAGAGAGAGAACCGTATAATATATTGAAAAGAGATCGACAGCTGAATTCGGCAGCGCCGCGTCGCGACGACAAGGCGCGACCGAGTCTTCGTCTGTCGATCCGCGACGATATTCGTAATTATTCACGAGCCAACTGCCAACGGGAGCGGATCCCAGAAGATCTCGCTCCTCAAGTACGGACTCGCACATAATATTCGGACTTGTATAAAAAAGAATTCTCTCCGTTGCTGCGGTTAGAATTTCCCAGAACAATCTACCTGCGACAAAAGGGAGGTCGTAATACACGCAGCGCGTGGCGCGACCGCCTTCGCTAGGAAGGATTGAACGTTGCAGTCGTTGCCGCGACCGCGACGTAAGGGACTCAGGGTGCACCCACCCAGAATCCCTTTAAAGCTATACGGCTTTGGAGCCTCCCAAAGGTCATACCGTTGAATCGGTATCGCCTCGTGGAGTGCTCTTCGTGCAAAGGTCGCCAAAAAACCCTCTCCAAAAACCCGTCGGTGTACGAGTCGACCGTACACCCTACGGAGGAGTTCGGGTTCAAGGTCGCCTCACCTTCCGTCACGCCGCCTACCAAATACGGTCCCCGTGCAACACGGTCGCCGGGTAGGCTTTATAGTGCGGTTGGACCCGCGAGGGATTTTTTGCAAAGGACACTTTACTGTCACGGTCCCCGGTAGAAACGGTCGCCGTGCAGTAATTTTACAGTGTCGCAGGAAATCTCCTCGCACGACGTTCCTACGTCACCCGCACGGAGAGCGTGCTCACGGGATCCACCCATTTGGAGCTTTACGACCTCCATTTGGTGACCCGTCCGTGGCTAAGTCGCCCCCGACAGATACGAGTGAATTCTCTTCTGTTCAGGGCAAAAGTATCGCTGATAATTTCAATAAATAATTATCAGCGTACAAGTACAAATTTACAGTCCACTGATTCACGTTAAACGACAGCTGATTCCCCCCTCCCTGCACACCGCTGGTCGCTAGGAGAGCGAGGCGAACAGCTGACGAGCGTGTTTACGATACGTGTACGCACGTATTTAATCTGAACAAACCTTTGTTACAGCAACCAAGGTCCATCCCAACCGGGGCAACACCGGTGAATCTCCACCCCCGGCTGGATTATAAACTAATTCTCTCTTTTTTTTGTGATTTATAATTTCTATTTTTTTTCATTTTTTTTTGTTAAAATTAAATAAAAGGCTTGTCGGAAAGCGACAAGCGAAAATTACAAAACAAAAACCTTATCAATCACTCTCCCTAGTATTTCCCTCGTCCGGACCCCGGTTAGAACCCTTAGTTTCTAACAATGATCGAAACCAGAAAAAGCCCAGAATCTGGCCATCAAGTATCAGAAATATGCGAAAGTACGAGCCTGATGAGAGCAAATCCCTGACCTAACCAAGACCTGACATGCGTTATTCTCTAAAATATTGATCGAAACCAGGTTTAATCGACTGTTTCAGCGTGGTACCACATTACTACGTGATCCAAACCAGAAAAAACCCAGGATCTGTTCAACATCTATGTTAAAACTGCGAAAGTATGACCCTGATTAGGGCAAATCCCAGGCCTTACCTAGACCTAACATGGGTTATCCTCAAAAATATTGATCGAAACCATGTTTAATGGACTGTTCCAGTGTGGTACCACAATACTACGTGATCCAAACCAGAAAATCCAGGGATCTGTTCAACAAATATATGAAAAATGCGAAAATATGACCCTGACGAGGCCAAATCCCAGACCTATCCCAGACCTAACTTGCGTTATCCTCTAAAATATTGATCGAAACCAGGTTTAATTGACAGTTTCAATGTGGTACTACACTACTACGTGATCCAATCCAGAAAAAGCCCAGGATCTAGCCATGAAGTATGAGAAATATGCGAAAGTATGAGCCTCACGAGGGCAAATCCTAGACCTAACCCAGACCTAACATGCCTTATCCTCTAAAATATTTATCAAGACCAGATTTAATTGAATGTTTCAGTGTGGTACCACGTTACTACGTGATTCAATCCAGAAAAATCCAAGGATATGGCCAACAAGTATGAGAAATATGCGATAGTATGAGTCTGATGAGAGCAAATCCCAGACCTAACCAAGACCTAACATGCGTTCTCCTCTAAAATATTGATCGAAACCAGGGTTAATTGACTGTTTTAGTGTGGTACCACTTTACTACGTGATCCAAAGCAGAAAAAACCCTCGATCAGGTCAACATGTATGCTAAAACTGTGAAAGTATGACCCTGATGAGGGCAAATCCCATGCCTAACCTAGACCTAACATGCGTTATCCTCTAAAATATTGATCGAAACCATGTTTAATGGACTGTTTCAGTGTGGTACCACATTACTACGTGAGCCAAACCAGAAAAAACCCAGGATCTGTTCAACAAGTATGTGAAAAACGCGACAGCATGAGCCTGACGAGGGCAAATCCCCGACCTATCCCAGACATAACTCGCGTTATCCTCTAAAATATTGATCGAAACCAGGTTTAATTGACTGCTTCAGTGTGGTACCCACATTACTACGTGATACAATCCAGAAAAGCCCAGGATCTAGCCATCAAGTAAGAGAAATATGCGAAAGTATGAGCCTGCTGAGGGCAAATCCTAGCCCTAACCCAGACCTAACATGCGTTATCCTCTAAAATATTTATCAAGACCAGGTTTAATGGAATGTTTCAGTGTGGTACCACATTACTACGTGATCCAAACCAGAAAAAACCCTGGATCTGTTCGACAAGTATGTGAAAAATACGAAAATATGACCCTGATGAGGGCAAATCCCAGACCTATCCCAGACCTAACTTGCGTTATCCTCTAAAATATTGATCGAAACCAGGTTTAGTTGACTGTTTCAGTGTGGTACTACATTCCTACGTGATCCAATCCAGAAAAAGCCCAGGATCTAGCCATGAAGTATGAGAAATATGCGAAAGTATGAGCCTCACGTGGGCAAATCCTAGACCTAACCCAGACCTAACATGCATTATCATCTAAAATATTCATCGAAACCAGGTTTAATCGACTGTTTCAGTGTGGTACCACATTACTGCCTGATCCAAACCAGAAATAACCCATAAACTGTTCAACTAGTATGTGAAGTATGAGAAAGTATGAGACTGATGAGTGAAACTCCCAGGCCTAACCTAGACCTAACATGCGTTATCCTCAAAAATATTGACCGAAACCAGGTTTAATGGACTGTTTTAGTGTGGTACCACATTACAACGTGATCCAATCCAGAAATAGCCCAGGATCTAGCCATGAAGTATTAGAAATATGCGAAAGTATGAGCCTGATGAGGGCAAATCCTAGACCTTACCCAGACCTAACTTGCGTTATCCAATAAAATATTGATCGAGACCAGGATTAATCGACTGTTTCAGTGTGGTACCACATAACTACGTGATCCATTCCAGAAAAATCCAAGGATCTGGCCAACAAGTATGAGAAATATGCGATAGTATGAGTCTGATGAGGGCAAATCCCAGACCTAACCCAGACCTAACATGCATTATCATCTTCAATATTGATCGAAACCAGGTTTAATCGACTGTTTCAGTGTGGTACCACATTACTACGTGATCCAAACCAAAAAAAAGCCAGGATCTGTTCAACAAGTATGTGAAGTACGCGAAAGTATGAGTCGGATGAGGGCAAATCCCAGGCCTAACAAAGACATAACATGCGTTATCCTCTAAAATATTGATCGAATCCAGGTTTAATGGACTGTTTCAGTGTGGTGCCACATTACTACGTGATCCAAACCAGAACAAAACCAGGGATCTGTTCACCAAGTATGTGAAAAGTACGAAAGTATGACCCTGATGAGAGCAAATCCCAGACCTAACCAAGACCTAACATGCGTTATTCTCTAAAATATTGAACGAAAAGGGGTTTAATGGACTGTTTCAGTGTGGTACCACATTACTACGTGATCCAAACCAGAAAAAATCCCAGGATCTGTTCAACAAGTATGTGAAGTATGCGAAAGTATGAGTCGGATGAGGGCAAATCCCAGGCCTAACCGAGACATAACATGCGTTATCCTCCAAAATATTGATCGAATCCAGGTTTAGTGGACTGTTTCAGTGTGGTACCACATTACTACGTGATGCAAAGTAGAAAAAACCCTCGATCAGGTCAACATGTATGTTAAGACTGCGAAACTATGACCCTGATGAGGGCAAATCCCAGACCTAACCTTGACCTAACATGTGTTATCATCTAAAACAATAATCGAAACCAGGTTTAATTGTCTGCTTCAGTGTGCTAACACATTACTCCGTGATCGAAACCAGAAAAATCCCAGGATCTGTTCAAGAAGTATGTGAAGAATGCGAAAGTATGAGCCTGCTGAGGGCAAATCCTAGACCTATCCCAGACCTAACTTGCGTTATCCTCTAAAATATTTATCAAGACTAGGTTTAATTGAATGTTTCAGTGTGGTACCACATTACAACGTGATCCAATCAAGAAAAAGCTCAGGATCTAGCCATGAAGTATGAGAAATATGCGAAAGTATGAGCCTGATGAGGGCAATTCCTAGACCTAACCCAGAACTAACATGCGTTATCCTCTAAAATATTTATCAAGACCAGGTTTAATTGAACGTTTCAGTGTGGTACCACATTACTACGTGATCCAAACCAGAAAAAACCAAGGATCCGTTCAACAAGTATGTGTAGAATGCGAAAGTATGAGTCTGATGAGGGCAAATCCCAGACCTATCCCAGACCTATCTTCCGTTATCCTCTAAAATATTGATCGAAACCAGGTTTAATGGACTGTTTCAGTGTGGTACCACATTACTACGAGATCGAAACCAGAAAAAACCCAGGATCCGTTCAACAAGTATGTGAAGAATGCGATAGTATGAGTCTGATGAGTGAAAATCCCAGGCCTAAACTAGACATAACATGCGCTATCCTCTAAAATATTGATCGAAACCAGGTTTAGTGGACTGTTTCAGTGTGGTACCACTTTACTACGTGATCCAAAGCAGAAAAAACACTCCATCAGGTCAACATGTATGTTAAAACTGCGAAAGTATGACCCTGATGAGGGCAAATCCCAGGCCTACCCTAGACCTAACTTGAGTTATCCTCTAAAATATTGATCGAAACCAGGTTTAATTGACTGCTTCAGTGTGGTACCCACATTACTACGTGATCCAATCCAGAAAAGCCCAGGATCTAGCCATCAAGTATGAGAAATATGCGAAAGTATGAGCCTGCTGAGGGCAAATCCTAGCCCTAACCCAGACCTAACATGCGTTATCCTCTAAAATATTTATCAAGACCAGGTTTAATGGAATGTTTCAGTGTGGTACCACATTACTACGTGATCCAAACCAGAAAAAACCCTGGATCTGTTCGACAAGTATGTGATGAATGCGAAAGTATGAGTCCGATGAGGGAAAATCCCGGACCTATCCCAGACATAACTAGCGTTATCCTCTAAAATATTGATCGAAACCAGGTTTAATGCACTGTTTCGGTGTGGCGCCACATTACTACGTGATCCAAACCAGATAAGGCCCAGAAGCTGGCCATCAAGTAAGAGAAATACGCGAAAGTACGAGCCTTATGAGAGCAAATCCCAGACCTTACCTAGACCTAACATGAATTATTCTCTAAAATATTGATCGAAACCAGGTTTAATGGACTGTTTCGGTGAGGTACCACATTACTACGTGATTCAAACCAGAAAAAACCCAGGATCTGTTCAACAAGAATGTGAAAAACGCGAAAGTATGAGCCTGATGAGGGCAAATCCCCAGACCTATCCCCACAATACATGCGTCATCCTCTAAAATATTGATGGAAACTAGGTTTAATTGACTGTTTTAGTGTGGTACCACTTTACTAGGTGATCCAAAGCAGTAAAATCCCTCGATCATGTCAACATGTATGTTAAAACTGCGAAAGTATGACCCTAATGAGGGCAAATCCCAGACCTAACGTAGACCTAACATGCGTTATTCCCTAAAATATTGATCGAAACCAGGTTTAATGGACTGGTTCAGTGTGGTACCACATTACTACGTGATCCAAACCAGAAAAAACCCAGGACCCGTTCAACAAGTATGTGAAAAATACGAATATATGACCCAGATGAGGGCAAATCCCAGACCTATTCCAGACCTAACTTGCGTTATCCTCTAAAATATTGATCGAAACCTGATGTAATGGACTGTTTCAATGTGGTACCACACTACTACGTGATCCAAACCAGAAAAAAGCCAGAATCTGTTCACCAAGTATGCGAAGTATGCGAAAGTATGAGTCTGATGAGGGCAAATCCCAGGCCTAACCTAGACATAACATGCGTTATCCTCAAAAATATTGATCGAAACCAGGTTTAATTGACTGTTTCAGTGTGGTACCACATTACTACGTGATCCAAACCAGAAAAAACCCAGGATTTGTTCACCAAGTATGTAAAGTATGCGAAAGTATGAGTCTGATGAGGGCAAATCCCAGGCCTAACCTTGACATAACATGCGTTATCCTCTAAAATATTGATCGAAACCAGGTTTAATTGACTGTTTCAGTGTGGTACCACATTACTACGTGATCCAATCCAGAAAAAGATCAGTATGTAGCCATGAAGTATGAGAAATATGCGAAAGTATGAGCCAGATGAGGGCAAATCCCAGACCTATCCCAGAACTAACATGCGTTATCCTCTAAAATAGTGATCGAAACCAGGTTTAATCGACACTTTCAGTGTGGTACCGCATTACTACGTGATCCAATCCAGAAATAACCCAGGACCTAGCCATGAAGTATGAGAAATATGCGAAAGAATGAGCCTGATGAGGGCAAATCCTAGACCTAACCCAGAACTAACATGCGTTATCCTCTAAAATACTTATCAAGACCAGGTTTATTTGACAGTTTCAGTGTGGTACCACATTACTACGTGATCCAAACCAGAAAAAACCCAGGATTTGTCCACCAAGTATGTAAAGTATGCGAAAGTATGAGTCTGATGAGGGCAAATCCCAGGCCTAACCTAGACATAACATGCGTTATCCTCTAAAATATTGATCGAAACCAGGTTTAATTGACTGTTTTAGTGTGGTACCACATTACTACGTGATCCACACCAGAAAAAGCCCAGAATCTGGCCATCAACTATGAGAAATATGCGAAAGTACGAGCCTGATCAGAGCAAATCCCAGACCTAACCTAGACCTAACATGCGTTATCCTCTAAAATATTGATCGAAACCAGGTTTAATTGACTGTTTTGGTGTGGTACCACTTTACTACGTGATCCAAAGCAGATGAATCCCTCGATCAGGTCAACATGTATGTTAAAACTGCGAAAGTATGACACTGATGAGGGCAAATCCCAGGCCTAACCCAGACCTAACATGCGTTATCCTTAAAAATATAGATCGAAACCAGGTTTAGTGGACGGTTTCAGTGTGGTACTACATTACTACGTGATGCAATCCAGAAAAAGCCCAGGATCTAGCCATCAAGTATGAGAAATATGCGAATGAATGAGCCTGATGAGAGCAAATCCCTGACCTAACCTAGACCTAACATTTAATTATTCTCTAAAATATTGATCGAAACCAGGTGTAATGGACTGTTTCAGTGTGGTACCACACTACTACGCGATCCAAACCAGAAAAATCCCAGGATCTGTTCAACAAGAATGTGAAAAACGCGAAAGTATGAGCCCGATGAGGGCAAACCCACAGACCTATCCCAAACATAACTTGCGTTATCCTCTAAAATATTGATCGAAACCAGGTTTAATGGACTGTATCAGTGTGGTTCCACATTACTACGTGATCCAATCCAGAAATAGCCCAGGATCTAGCCATGAAGTATGAGAAATATGCGAAAGTATGAGACTGATGAGGGCAAATCCTAGACCTTACCCAGACCTAACATGCGTTATCCTCTAAAATATTTATCAAGACCAGGTTCAATAGAATGCGTCAGTGTGGTACCACATTACTACGTGATCCAAACCAGAAAAAACCCAGGATCCGTTCAACAAGTATGTGAAGAATGCGATAGTATGAGACTGATGAGTTAAAATCTCAGGCCTAACCTAGACCTAACATGCGTTATCCTCAAAAATATTGATCGAAACCAGGTTTAATGGACTGTTTCAGTGTGGTACCACATTACTACGTGATCCAATCCAGAAATAGCCCAGGATCTAGCCATGAAGTATGAGAAATATGCGAAAGTATGAGCCTGATGAGGGCAAATCCTAGACCTTACCCAGACCTAACGTGCGTTATCCTCTAAAATATTGATCGAAACCAGGTTTAATTGACTGTTTCAGTGTGGTACCACAATACTACGTGATCCAAACCAGAAAAAACCCAGGATTTGTTCACCAAGTATGTAAAGTATGCGAAAGTATGAGTCTGATGAGGGCAAATCCCAGGCCTAACCTAGACATAACATGCGTTATCCTCTAAAATATTGATCGAAACCAGGTTTAATTGACTGTTTTAGTGTGGTACCACATTACTACGTGATTCACACCAGAAAAAGCCCAGAATCTGGCCATCAACTATGAGAAATATGCGAAAGTACGAGCCTGATCAGAGCAAATCCCAGACCTAACCCAGAACTAACATGCGTTATCCTCTAAAATATTGATCGAAACCAGGTTCAATTGACTGTTTTAGTGTGGTACCACTTTACTACGTGATCCAAAGCAGATGAATCCCTCGATCAGGTCAACATGTATGTTAAAACTGCGAAAGTATGACCCTGATGAGGGCAAATCCCAGGCCTAACCTAGACCTAACATGCGTTATCCTCTAAAATATTGATCGAAACCAGGTTTAATTGACTGTTTCAGTGTGGTACCACATTACTACGTGATCCAAACCAGAAAAAACCCAGGATTTGTTCACCAAGTATGTAAAGTATGCGAAAGTATGAGTCTGATGAGGGAAAATCCCAGGCCTAACCTTGATATAACATGCGTTATCCTCTAAAATATTGATCGAAACCAGGTTTAATTGACTGTTTTAGTGTGGTACCACATTACTACGCGATCCAAACCAGAAAAAACCCAGAATCTGTTCAACAAGTGTGTGAAAAACGCGAAAGCATGAGCCTGATGAGGGCAAATCCCAGACCTATCCCAGACATATCTTGCGTTATCCTCTAAAATATTGATCGAAACCAGGTTTAATTGACTGCTTTAGTGTGGTACCACATTACTACGTGATCCAAAGCAGATGAATCCCTCGATCAGGTCAACATGTATGTTAAAACTGCGAAAGTATGACCCTGATGAGGGCAAATCCCAGGCCTAACCTAGACCTAACATGCGTTATCCTCTAAAATATTGATCGAAACCAGGTTTAATTGACTGTTTCAGTGTGGTACCACATTACTACGTGATCCAAACCAGAAAAAACCCAGGATTTGTTCACCAAGTATGTAAAGTATGCGAAAGTATGAGTCTGATGAGGGCAAATCCCAGGCCTAACCTAGACATAACATGCGTTATCCTCTAATATAATGATCGAAACCAGGCTTAATTGACTGTTTTAGTGTGGTACCACATTACTACGTGATCCACACCAGAAAAAGCCCAGAATCTGGCCATCAACTATGAGAAATATGCGAAAGTACGAGCCTGATCAGAGCAAATCCCAGACCTAACCCAGAACTAACATGCGTTATCCTCTAAAATATTGATCGAAACCAGGTTCAATTGACTGTTTTAGTGTGGTACCACTTTACTACGTGATCCAAAGCAGATGAATCCCTCGATCAGGTCAACATGTATGTTACAACTGCGAAAGTATGACCCTGATGAGGGCAAATCCCAGGCCTAACCTAGACCTAACATGCGTTATCCTCTAAAATATTGATCGAAACCAGGTTTAATTGACTGTTTCAGTATGGTACCACATTACTACGTGATCCAAACCAGAAAAAACCCAGGATTTGTTCACCAAGTATGTAAAGTATGCGAAAGTATGAGTCTGATGAGGGCAAATCCCAGGCCTAACCTAGACATAACATGCGTTATCCTCAAAAATATTGATCGAAACCAGGTTTAGTGGACGGTTTCAGTGTGGTACTACATTACTACGTGATGCAATCCAGAAAAAGCCCAGGAACTAGCCATCAAGTATGAGAAATATGCGAATGAATGAGCCTGATGAGAGCAAATCCCTGACCTAACCTAGACCTAACATTTAATTATTCTCTAAAATATAGATGGAAACCAGGTTTAATGGACTGTTTCAGTGTGGTACCACACTACTACGCGATCCAGACCAGAAAAAACCCAGGATCTGTTCAACGGGAATGTGAAAAACGCGAAAGTATGAGCCCGATGAGGGCAAACCCACAGACCTATCCCAAACATAACTTGCGTTATCCTCTAAAATATTGATCGAAACCAGGTTTAATGGACTGTTTCAGTGTGGTTCCACATTACTACGTGATCCAATCCAGAAATAGCCCAGGATCTAGCCATGAAGTATGAGTAATATGCGAAAGTATGAGCCTGATGAGGGCAAATCCTAGTCCTTACCCAGACCTAACATGCGTTATCCTCTAAAATATTTATCAAGACCAGGTTTAAGTGACTGTTTTAGTGTTGTACCACTTTACTACGTGATCCAAAGCAGAAAAAACCCTGGATCTGTTCGACAAGTATGTGAAGAATGCGAAAGTATGAGTCCGATGAGGGAAAATCCCGGACCTATCCCAGACATAACTAGCGTTATCCTCTAAAATATTGATCGAAACCAGGTTTAATGCACTGTTTAGGTGTGGTGCCACATTACTACGTGATCCAAACCAGATAAGGCCCAGAATCTGGCCATCAAGTAAGAGAAATATGCGAAAGTACGAGCCTTATGAGAGCAAATCCCAGACCTTACCTAGACCTAACATGAATTATTCTCTAAAATATTGATCGAAACCAGGTTTAATGGACTGTTTCAGTGAGGTACCACATTACTACGTGATTCAAACCAGAAAAAACCCAGGATCTGTTCAACAAGAATGTGAAAAACGCGAAAGTATGAGCCTGATGAGGGCAAATCCCCAGACCTATCCCCAACATAACTTGCGTTATCCTCTAAAATATTGATGGAAACTAGGTTTAAATGACTGTTTTAGTGTGGTACCACTCTACTAGGTGATCCAAAGAAGTAAAACCCCTCGATCATGTCAACATGTATGTTAAAACTGCGAAAGTATGACCCTAATGAGAGCAAATCCCAGACCTAACGTAGACCTAACATGCGTTATTCCCTAAAATATTGATCGAAACCAGGTTTAATGGACTGGTTCAGTGTGGTACCACATTACTACGTGATCCAAACCAGAAAAAACCCAGGACCCGTTCAACAAGTATGTGAACAATACGAATATATGACCCAGATGAGGGCAAATCCCAGACCTATTCCAGACCTAACTTGCGTTATTCCCTAAAATATTGATCGAAACCAGGTTTAATGGACTGGTTCAGTGTGGTACCACATTACTACGTGATCCAAACCAGAAAAAACCCAGGACCCGTTCAACAAGTATGTGAAAAATACGAATATATGACCCAGATGAGGGCAAATCCCAGACCTATTCCAGACTTAACTTGCGTTATCCTTTAAAATATTGATCGAAACCTGATGTAATGGACTGTTTCAATGTGGTACCACACTACTACGTGATCCAAACCAGAAAAAAGCCAGAATCTGTTCACCAAGTATGCGAAGTATGCGAAAGTATGAGTCTGATGAGGGCAAATCCTAGACCTAACCTAGACCTAACATGCGTTATCCTCAAAAATATTGATCGAAGCCAGGATTAATCGACTGTTTTAGTGTGATACCACTTTACTACGTGATCCAAAGCAGAAAAAACCCTCCATAAGGTCAACATGTGTGCTAAAACTGCGAAAGTATGACCCTGATGAGGGCAAATCCCAGGCCTAACCCAGACCTAACATGGGTTATCCTCTAAAATATTCATCGAAACCATGTTTAATTGACTGTTTCAGAGTGGTACCACATTACTACGTGATCCAAACCAGAAAAAACCCAGGATTTGTTCACCGAGTATGTAAAGTATGCGAAAGTATGAGTCTGATGAGGGCAAATCCCAGGCCTAACCTTGACATAACATGCGTTATCCTCTAAAATATTGATCGAAACCAGGTTTAGTGGACGGTTTCAGTGTGGTACTACATTACTACGTGATGCAATCCAGAAAAAGCCCAGGATCTAGCCATCAAGTATGAGAAATATGCGAATGAATGAGCCTGATGAGAGCAAATCCCTGACCTAACCTAGACCTAACATTTAATTATTCTCTAAAATATTGATCGAAACCAGGTTTAATGGACTGTTTCAGTGTGGTACCACACTACTACCCGATCCAAACCAGAAAAAACCCAGGATCTGTTCAACAAGAATGTGAAAAACGCGAAAGTATGAGCCCGATGAGGGCAAACCCACAGACCTATCCCAAACATAACTTGCGTTATCCTCTAAAATATTGATCGAAACCTGGTTTAATGGACTGTTTCAGTGTGGTTCCACATTACTACGTGATCCAATCCAGAAATAGCCCAGGATCTAGCCATGAAGTATGAGAAATATGCGAAAGTATGAGCCTGATGAGGGCAAATCCCAGACCTATCCCAGACATATCTTGCGTTATCCTCTAAAATATTGATCGAAACCAGGTTTAATTGACTGCTTTACTGTGGTACCACATTACTACGTGATCCAAAGCAGATGAATCCCTCGATCAGGTCAACACGTATGTTAAAACTGCGAAAGTATGACCCTGATGAGGGCAAATCCCAGGCCTAACCTAGACCTAACATGCGTTATCCTCTTAAATATTGATCGAAACCAGGTTTAATTGACTGTTTCAGTGTGGTACCACATTACTACGTGATCCAAACGAGAAAAAACCCAGAATCTGTTCACCAAGTATGCGAAGTATGCGAAAGTATGAGTCTGATGAGGGCAAATCCCAGGCCTAACCTAGACATAACATGCCTTATCCTCAAAAATATTGATCGAAACCAGGTTTAGTGGACGGTTTCAGTGTGGTACTACATTACTACGTGATGCAATCCAGAAAAAGCCCAGGATCTAGCCATCAAGTATGAGAAATATGCGAATGAATGTGCCTGATGAGAGCAAATCCCTGACCTAACCTAGACCTAACATTTAATTATTCTCTAAAATATTGATCGAAACCAGGTTTAATGGACTGTTTCAGTGTGGTACCACACTACTACGCGATCCAAACCAGAAAAAACCCAGGATCTGTTCAACAAGAATGTGAAAAACGCGAAAGTATGAGCCCGATGAGGGCAAACCCACAGACCTATCCCAAACATAACTTGCGTTATCCTCTAAAATATTGATCGAAACCAGGTTTAATGGACTGTTTCAGTGTGGTTCCACATTACTACGTGATCCAATCCAGAAATAGCCCAGGATCTAGCCATGAAGTATGAGTAATATGCGAAAGTATGAGCCTGATGAGGGCAAATCCTAGTCCTTACCCAGACCTAACATGCGTTATCCTCCAAAATATTTATCAAGACCAGGTTTAAGTGACTGTTTTAGTGTTGTACCACTTTACTACGTGATCCAAAGCAGAAAAAACCCTCGATCAGGTCAACATGCATGTTAAAACTGCGAAAGTATGACCCTGATGAGAGGAAATCCCAGACCTAACCTTGACCTAACATGCGTTATTCTCTAAAATAGTGATCAAAGCCAGGTTTAATGGACTGTTTCAGTGTGGTACCACATTACTACGTGAGCCAAACCAGAAAAAACCCAGGATCCGTTCAACAAGTATGTGAAGAATGCGATAGTATGAGACTGATGAGTGAAAATCTCAGGCCTAACCTAGACCTAACATGCGTTATCCTCAAAAATATTGATCGAAACCAGGTTTAATGGACTGTTTCAGTGTGGTACCACATTACTACGTGATCCAATCCAGAAATAGCCCAGGATCTAGCCATGAAGTATTAGAAATATGCGGAAGTATGAGCCTGATGAGGGCAAATCCTAGTCCTTACCCAGACCTAACATGCGTTATCCTCTAAAATATTTATCAAGACCAGGTTTAGTGGACGGTTTCAGTGTGGTACTACATTACTACGTGATGCAATCCAGAAAAAGCCCAGGATCTAGCCATCAAGTATGAGAAATATGCGAAAGAATGAGCCTGATGAGAGCAAATCCCTGACCTAACCTAGACCTAACATTTAGTTATTCTCTAAAATATTGATCGAAACCAGGTTTAATGGACTGTTTCAGTGTGGTACCACATTACTACGCGATCCAAACCAGAAAAAACCCAGTATCTGTTCAACAAGTATGTGAAAAACGCGAAAGTATGAGCCTGATGAGGGCAAATCCCAGACCTATCCCTGATATAACTTGCGTTATCCTCTAAAATACTGATCGAAACCAGGTTTAATTGACTGTTTTAGTGTGGTACCACTTTAATACGTGATCCAAAGCAGAAAAAACCCTCGATCAGGTCAACATGTATATTAAAACTGCGAAAGTATGACCCTGATGAGGGCAAATCCTAGACCTAACCCAGACATAACATGCGTTATCCTCTAAAATACTGATCTAAACCAGGATTAATTGACTGTTTTAGTGTGGTACCACTTTACTACGTGATCCAAAGCAGAAAAAGCCCAGGATCTGGCCAACGAGTATGCGAAAAATGCGAAAGTATGAGACAGGTGATGGCAAATCCCAGGCCTCACCTAGGCACGACATGCGTTATCCTCTAAAATATTGATCGAAACCAGGTTTAGTGGACTGTTTCAGTGTGGTACCACATTACTGCGTGATCGAATCCAGAAATAGCCCAGGATCTAGCCATGAAGTATTAGAAATATGCGAAAGTATGAGCCTGATGAGGGCAAATCCTAGACCTTACCCAGACCTAACATGTGTTATCCTCTAAAATATTGATCGAAACCAGGTTTAGTGGACTGTTTCAGTGTGGTACCACATTACTACGTGATCCAAAGCAGAAAAAACCCTCGATCAGGTCAACATGCATGTTAAAACTGCGAAAGTATGACCCTGATGAGAGCAAATCCCTGGCCTAACGTAGACCTGACATGCGTTATCCTCAAAAATATTGATCGAAACCAGGTTTCGTGGACGGTTTCAGTGTGGTACTACATTACTACGTGATGCAATCCAGAAAAATCCCAGTACCTGTTCAACAAGTATGTGAAAAACGCGAAAGTATGAGCCTGATGAGGGCAAATCCCAGACCTATCCCTGACTTAACTTGCGTTATCCTCTAAAGTACTGATCGAAACCAGGTTTAATTGACTGTTTTAGTGTGGTACCACTTTAATACGTGATCCAAAGCAGAAAAAACCCACGATCAGGTCAACATGTATATTAAAACTGCGAAAGTATGACCCTGATGAGGGCAAATCCTAGACCTAACCCAGACATAACATGCGTTATCCTCTAAAATACTGATCGAAACCAGGTTTAATTGACTGTTTTAGTGTGGTACCACATTACTGCGTGATCCAAACCAGAAATAGCCCAGCATCTAGCCATGAAGTATTAGAAATATGCGAAAGTATGAGCCTGATGAGGGCAAATACTAGACCTTACCCAGACCTATCATGCGTTATCCTCTAAAATATTGATCGAAACCAGGTTTAATTGACTGTTTCAGTGTGGCACCACATTACTACGTGATCCAAACCAGAAAAAACCCAGGATCCGTTCAACAAGTATGTGAAGAATGCGAAAGTATGAGTTTGATGAGTGAAAATCCCAGGCCTAACGTAGACCTAACATGCGTTATCCTCAAAAATATTGATCGCAACCAAGTTTAATGGACTGTTTCAGTGTGGTACCACATTACTACCTGATCCAATCCAGAAATAGCCCAGGATCTAGCCATGAAGTATTAGAAATATGCGAAAGTATGAGCCTGATGAGGGCAAATCCTAGACCTTACCCAGACCTAACATGTGTTATCCTCTAAAATATTGATCGAAACCAGGTTTAGTGGTCTGTTTCAGTGTGGTACCACATTACTGCGTGATCCAAACCAGAAAAAACCCAGAATCTGTTCAGCAAGTATGTCAAAAACGCGAAAGTATGATCCTGATGAGGGCAAATCCTAGACCAAACCCAGACCTAACATGCATTATCCTCTCAAATATTTATCAAGACCTGGTTTAATTGAATGTTTCAGTATGGTACCGCATTACTACGTGATCCAAACCAGAAAACACCCAGAATCTATTCAACAAGTATGTTAAAAACGCGAAAGTATGAGTCTGCTGAGGGCAAATCCCAGTCCTATCCCAGACATATCTTGTGTTATCCTCTAAAATATTGATCGAAACCAGGTTTAATTGACTGTTTTAGTGTGGTACCACTTTACTACGTGATCCAAAGCAGAAAAAACCCTCGATCAGGTCAACATGTATGTTAAAACTGCGAAAGTATGACCCTGATGAGGGCAAATGCCAGGCCTAACCTAGACCTAACATGCGCTATCCCCTAAAATATTGATCGAAACCAGGTTTAATGGACTGCTTCTGTGTGGTACCACATTACTACGTGATCCAAACCAGAAAAAACCCAGGATCTGTTCAACAAGTATGTGAAAAACGCGACAGTATGAGCCTGATGAGGGCAAATCCCAGACCTATCCCAGACATAACTTGCGTTATCCTCCAAAATATTTATCAATACCAGGTTTAATTGAATGTTTCAGTGTGGTACCGCATTACTGCGTGATCCAAACCTGAAAAAGCCCAGGATCTGTTCAACAAGTATGTGAAGAATGCGAAAGTTGAGTCTGATGAGTGAAAATCCCAGGCCTAACCTAGACCTAACATGCGTTATGCTCAAAAATATTGATCGAAACCAGGTTTGATTGACTGTTTCAGTGCGGTACCACATTACTACGTGATCCAAACCAGAAAAAACCCAGGATCCGTTCAACAAGTATGTGAAGAATGCGAAAGTATGAGTCTGATGAGTGAAAATCCCAGGCCTAACCTAGACCTAACATGCGTTATCCTCAAAAATATTGATCGAAACCTGGTTAAATGGACTGTTTCAGTGTGGCACCACATTACTCCGTGATCCAATCCAGAAATAGCCCAGAATCTAGCCATGAAGTATGAGGATTATGCGAAAGTATGAGCCTGATGAGGGCAAATCCTAGACCTATCCCAGACCTAACATGCGTTATCCTCTAAAATATTTATCAAGACCAGGTTTAATTGAATGTTTCAGTGTGGTACCACATTACTACGTGATCCAAACCAGAAAAAACCCAGGATCCGTTCAACGAGTATGTGAAGTGTGCGAAAGTATGAGTCTAATGGGTGCAAATCTCAGACCTATCCCAGACCTAACATGCGTTATCCTCTAAAATATTTATCAAGACCAGGTTTAATTGAATGTTTCAGTGTGGTACCACATTACTACGTGATCCAAACCAGAAAAAACCCAGGATCCGTTCAACGAGTATGTGAAGTGTGCGAAAGTATGAGTCTAATGGGTGCAAATCTCAGACCTACCCCAGACCTAAATTGCTTTATCCTCTAAAGTATGGATCGAAACCAGGTTTAATCGACTGTTTCAGTGTGGTACCACATTACTACGTGATCCAATCCAGAAATAACCCAGGATCTAGCCATGAAGTATGAGAAATATGCGAAAGTATGAGCCTGATGAGGGCAAATCCCGGGCCTAATCTAGACCTAACTTGCGTTATCCTCTAAAATATTGATCGAAACCAGGTTTAATTGACTGTTTTAGTGTGGTACCACTTTACTACGTGATCCAAAGCAGAAAAAACCCTCGATCAGGTCAACATGTATGTGAAGAATGCGAAAGTATGAGTCTGGTGAGTGAAAATCCCAGGCCTAACCTAGACCTAACATGCGTTATCCTCAAAAATATTGATCGAAACCAGGTTTAATGGACTGTTTCAGTGTGATACCACATTACTACGTGATCCAATCCAGAAATAGCCCAGGATCTAGCCATGAAGTATTAGAAATATGCGAAAGTATGAGCCTGATGAGGGCAAATCCTAGACCTTACCCAGACCCAACATGTGTTATCCTCTAAAATAATGATCGAAACCAGGTTTAATTGACTGTTCTAGTGTGGTACCACTTTACTACGTGATCCAAAGCAGAAAAAACCTTCGGTCAGGTCAACATGTATGTTAAAACTGCGAAAGTATGACCCTGATGAGGGCAAATGCCAGGCCTAACCAAAGACCTAACATGCGCTATCCTCTAATATATTGATCGAAACCAGGTTTAATGGACTGTTTCTGTGTGGTACCGCATTACTACGTGATCCAAACCAGAAAACACCCAGAATCTATTCAACAAGTATGTTAAAAACGCGAAAGTATGAGTCTGCTGAGGGCAAATCCCAGTCCTATCCCAGACATATCTTGCGTTATCCTCTAAAATATTGATCGAAACCAGGTTTAATTGACTGTTTTAGTGTGGTACCTCTTTACTACGTGATCCAAAGCAGAAAAAACCCTCGATCAGGTCAACATGTATGTTAAAACTGCGAAAGTATGACCCTGATGAGGGCAAATGCCAGGCCTAACCTAGACCTAACATGCGCTATCCTCTAAAATATTGATCGAAACCAGGTTTAATGGACTGTTTCTGTGTGGTACCACATTACTACGTGATCCAAACCAGAAAAAACCCAGGATCTGTTCAACAAGTATGTGAAAAACGCGACAGTATGAGCCTGATGAGGGCAAATCCCAGACCTATCCCAGACATAACTTGCGTTATCCTCCAAAATATTTATCAATACCAGGTTTAATTGAATGTTTCAGTGTGGTACCGCATTACTGCGTGATCCAAACCAGAAAAAGCCCAGGATCCGTTCAACAAGTATGTGAAGAATGCGAAAGTATGAGTCTGATGAGTGAAAATCCCAGGCCTAACCTAGACCTAACATGCGTTATCCTCAAAAATATTGATCGAAACCAGGTTTAATCGACTGTTTCAGTGTGGTACCCCATTACTCCGTGATCCAATCCAGAAAAAGCTCAGGATGTAGCCATGAAGTATGAGAAATATGCGAAAGTATGAGCCAGATGAGGGCATATCCCAGACCTATCCCAGAACTAACATGCGTTTATCCTCTAAAATATTGATCGAAACCAGGTTTAATCGACTATTTCTGTGTGGTACCACATTACTACGTGATCCAAACCAGAAAAAACCCAGGATCCGTTCAACAAGTATGTGAAGAATGCGAAAGTATGTGTCTGATGAGTAAAAATCCCAGGCCTAACCTAGACCTAACATGCGTTATCCTCAAAAATATTGATCGAAACCAAGTTTAATGGACTGTTTCAGTGTGGTACCACATTACTACGTGATCCAAACCAGAAAAAACCCAGGATCTGGCCAACAAGAATGTGAACTATGTGAAAGTATGAGCCTGATGAGAGCAAATCCCTGACCTAACCCAGACCTATCTTGCGTTATCCTCTAAAATATTGATCGAATCCTGATTTAATGGACTGTTTCAATGTGGTACCACACTACTACGTGATCCAAATCAGAAAAAACCCAGGATCTGTTCAACAAGTATGTGAAAAACGAGAAAGTATGAGCCTGATGAGGGCAAATCCCCAGACGTATCCCAGATATGACTTGCGCTATCCTCTAAGATATTGACCGAAACCAGGTTTAATTGAATGTTTTAGTGTGGTACCACTTTACTACGTGATCCAAAGCAGAAAAAACCCTCGATCAGGTCAACATGTATGTTAAAACTGCGAAAGTATGACCCTGATGAGGGCAAAACCCAGGCCTAATCTAGACATAACTTACGTTATCCTCTAAAATATTGATCGAAACCAGGTTTAATGGACTGTTTCAGTGTGGTACCACATTACTACGAGATTGAAACCAGAAAAAACCCAGGATCCGTTCAACAAGTATGTGAAGAATGCGAAAGTATGAGCCTGATGAGTGAAAATCCCAGGCCTAACCTAGACATAAGATGCGCTATCCTCTAAAATATTGATCGAAACCAGGTTTAGTCGACTGTTTCAGTGTGGTACCACTTTACTACGTGATCCAAAGCAGAAAAAACCCTCGATCAGGTCAACATGTATGTTAAAACTGCGAAACTATGACCCAGATGAGGGCAAATCCCAGATCTATCGCAGACATAACTTGCGTTGTCCTCTAAAATATTGATCGAAGCCTGGTTTAATCGACTGCTTCAGTGTGGTACTACATTACTACGTGATCCAATCCAGAAAAAGCCCAGGATCTAGCCATCAGGTATCAGAAATATGCGAACGAATGTGCCTGATGAGAGCAAATCCTAGACCTTACCCAGACCTAACATGCGTTATCCTCTAAAATATTGATCGAAACCAGGTTTAATAGACTGTTTTAGTGTGGTACCACATTACTACGTGATCCACACCAGAAAAAAACCCAGGATCTGTTCAACAAGTATGTGAAGTATGCGAAAGTATGAGCCTGATGAGGGCAAATCCTAAACCTTACCCAGACCTAACATGTGTTATCCTCTAAAATATTGATCGAAACCAGGTTTAGTGGACTGTTTCAGTGTGGTACCACATTACTACGTGATCCAAACCAGAAAAAAACCCAGAATCTGTTCAACAAGTATGTGAAAAACGCGAAAGTATGAGCCTGATGAGGGCAAATCCTAGACCAAACCCAGACCTAACATGCTTTATCCTCTAAAATATTTATCAAGACCTGGTTTAATTGAATGTTTCAGTGTGGTACCGCATTACTACGCGATCCAAACCAGAAAAAACCCAGGATCCGTTCAACAAGTATGTAAAGAATGCGAAAGTATGAGTCTGATGAGTGAAAATCCCAGGCCTAACCTAGACCTAACATGCGTTATCCACTAAAATATTGATCGAAACCAGGTTTTATCGACTGTTTCAGTGTGGTACCACATTACTACGTGATCCAATCCAGAAATAACCCAGGATCTAGCCATGAAGTATGAGAAATATGCGAAAGTATGAGCCTGATGAGGGCGAATCCTAGACCTTACCCAGACCTAACATGCGTTATCCTCTAAAATACTTATCAAGGCCAGGTTTAGTGTACTGTTTCAGTGTGGTACCACATTACTACGTGATCCAAACCAGAAAAAACCCAGAATCTGTTCAACAAGTATGTGAAAAACGCGAAAGTGTGAGCCTGATGAGGGCAAATCCTAGACCAAACCCAGACCTAACATGCTTTATCCTCTAAAATATTTATCAAGACCTGGTTTAATTGAATGTTTCAGTGTGGTACCGCATTACTACGCGATCAAAACCAGAAAAAACCCAGAATCTGTTCAACAAGTATGTGAAGAATGCGAAAGTTGAGTCTGATGAGTGAAAATCCCAGGCCTAACCTAGACCTAACATGCGTTATACTCAAAAATATTGATCGAAACCAGGTTTGATTGACTGCTTCAGTGCGGTACCACATTACTACGTGATCCAAACCAGAAAAAACCCAGGATCCGTTCAACAAGTATGTGAAGAATGCGAAAGTATGAGTCTGATGAGTGAAAATCCCAGGCCTAACCTAGACCTAACATGCGTTATCCTCTAAAATATTGATCGAAACCAGGTTTTATCGACTGTTTCAGTGTGGTACCACATTACTACGTGATCCAATCCAGAAATAACCCAGGATCTAGCCATGAAGTATGAGAAATATGCGAAAGTATGAGCCTGATGAGGGCAAATCCTAGACCTTACCCAGACCTAACATGCGTTATCCTCTAAAATACTTATCAAGGCCAGGTTTAATTGAACGTTTCAGTGTGGTACCACATTACTACGTGATCCATACCAGAAAAAACCCAGGATCCGTTCAACAAGTATGTGAAGAATGCGAAAGTATGTGTCTGATGAGTAAAAATCCCAGGCCTAACCTAGACCTAACATGCGTTATCCTCAAAAATATTGATCGAGACCAGGTTTAATGGACTGTTTCAGTGTGGTACCACATTACTACGTGATCCAAACCAGAAAAAACCCAGGATCTGGCCAACAAGAATGAGAACTATGGGAAAGTATGAGCCTGATGAGAGCAAATCCCAGACCTAACCTAGACGTAACATGCGTTATGCTGAAAAATAGTGATCGAAACCAGGTTTAATGGACTGTTTCAGTGTGGTAACACATTACTACGTGATCCAAACCAGAAAAAAATCCAGGATCTGTTCAACAAGTATGTGAAGTATGCGAAAGTATGAGTCGGATGAGGGCAAATCCCAGGCCTAACCTAGACATAACATGCGCTATCCTCTAAAATATTGATCGAAACCAGGTTTAATGGACTGTTTCAGTGTGGTACCACATTACTACGTGATCCAATCCAGAAATAGCCCAGGATCTAGCCATGAAGTATTAGAAATATGCGAAAGTATGAGCCTGATGAGGGCAAATCCTAGATCAAACCCAGACCTAACATGCTTTATCCTCTAAAATATTTATCAAGACCTGGTTTAATTGAATGCTTCAGTGTGGTACCGCATTACTACGTGATCCAAACCAGAAAAAACCCAGAATCTGTTCAACAAATATGTGAAAAACGCGAAAGTATGAGTCTGCTGAGGGCAAATCCCAGTCCTATCCCAGACATATCTTGCGTTATCCTCTAAAATATTGATCGAAACCAGGTTTAATTGACTGTTTTAGTGTGGTACCACTTTACTACGTGATCCAAAGCAGAAAAAACCCTCGATCAGGTCAACATGTATGTTAAAACTGCGAAAGTATGACCCTGATGAGGGCAATTGCCAGGCCTAACCTAGACCTAACATGCGCTATCCTCTAAAATATTGATCGAAACCAGGTTTAATGGACTGTTTCTGTGTGGTACCACATTACTACGTGATCCAAACCAGAAAAAACCCAGGATCTGTTCAACAAGTATGTGAAGTGTGCGAAAGTATGAGTCTGATGGGGGCAAATCTCTGACCTATCCCAGACCTAAATTGCTTTATCCTCTAAAATATTGATCGAAACCAGGTTTAATTGACTGTTTTGGTGTAGTACCACTTTATTACGTGATACAAAGCAGAAAAAACCCTCGATCAGGTCAACATGCATGCTAAAACTGCGAAAGTATGACCCTGATGAGGGCAAATCCTAGACCTTACCCAGACCTAACATGCGTTATCCTCAAAAATATTGTTCGAAACCAGGTTTAATGGACTGTTTCAGTGTGGTACCACATTACTACGTGATCCAATCCAGAAAAAGCTCAGGATGTAGCCATGAAGTATGAGTAATATGCGAAAGTATGAGCCAGATGAGGGCAAATCCCAGACGTATCCCAGAACTAACATGCATTATCCTCTAAAATATTTATCAAGACCAGGTTTAATTGAATGTTTCAGTGTGGTACCACATTACTACGTGATCCAAACCAGAAAAAACCCAGGATCCGTTCAACGAGTATGTGAAGTGTGCGAAAGTTTGAGTCTGATGGGGGCAAATCTCAGACCTATCCCAGACCTAAATTGCTTTATCCTCTAAAATATTGATCGAAACCAGGTTTAATTGACTGTTTTGGTGTAGTACCACTTTACTACGTGATCCAAAGCAGAAAAAACCCTCGATCAGGTCAACATGCATGCTAAAACTGCGAAAGTATGACCCTGATGAGGGCAAATCCTAGACCTAACCCAGACCTAACATGCGTTATCCTCTAAAATACTGATCGAAACCAGGTTTAATGGACTGTTTCAGTGTGGTACCACATTACTACGTGATCCAATCCAGAAAAAGCTCAGGATGTAGCCATGAAGTATGAGAAATATGCGAAAGTATGAGCCAGATGAGGGCAAATCCCAGACCTATCCCAGAACTAACATGCGTTATCCTCTAAAATATTGATCTAAACCAGGTTTTATCGACTGTTTCAGTGTGGTACCACATTACTACGTGATCCAATCCGGAAATAACCCAGGATCTAGCCATGAAGTATGAGAAATATGCGAAAGTATGAGCCTGATGAGGGCAAATCCTAGACCTTACCCAGACCTAACATGCGTTATCCTCTAAAATACTGATCGAAACCAGGTTTAATGGACTGTTTCAGTGTGGTACCACATTACTACGTGATCCAATCCAGAAAAAGCTCAGGATGTAGCCATGAAGTATGAGAAATATGCGAAAGTATGAGCCAGATGAGGGCAAATCCCAGACCTATCCCAGAACTAACATGCGTTATCCTCTAAAATATTGATCTAAACCAGGTTTTATCGACTGTTTCAGTGTGGTACCACATTACTACGTGATCCAATCCGGAAATAACCCAGGATCTAGCCATGAAGTATGAGAAATATGCGAAAGTATGAGCCTGATGAGGGCAAATCCTAGACCTTTCCCAGACCTAACATGCGTTATCCTCTAAAATACTTATCAAGGCCAGGTTTAATTGAAAGTTTCAGTGTGGTACCACATTACTACGTGATCCATACCAGAAAAAACCCAGGATCCGTTCAACAAGTATGTGAAGTATGCGAAAGTATGAGTCGGATGAGGGCAAATCCCAGGCCTAACCTAGACATAACATGCGTTATCCTCTAAAATATTGATCGAATCCAGGTTTAATTGAATGTTTCAGTGTGGTACCACTTTACTACGTGATCCAAAGCAGAAAAAACCCTCGATCAGGTCAACATGTATGTTAAAACTGCGAAAGTATGACCCTGATGAGGGCAAATCCTAGACCCAACCCAGACCTAACATGCGCTATCCTCTAAAATATTGATCGAAACCAGGTTTAGTGGACTGTTTCAGTGTGGTACCACATTACTACGTGATCCAAACCAGAAAAAAATCCAGGATCTGTTCAACAAGTATGTGAAGTATGCGAAAGTATGAGTCGGATGAGGGCAAATCCCAGGCCTAACCTAGACATAACATGCGTTATCCTCTAAAATATTGATCGAATCCAGGTTTAATGGACTGTTTGAGTCTGGTACCACATTACTACGTGATCCAAACCAGAGAAAACCCAGGATCCGTTCAACAAGTATGTGAAGAATGCGAAAGTATGAGTCTGATGGGTGAAAATCCCAGGCCTAACCTAGGCCTAACATGCGTTATCCTCAAAAATATTGATCGAAGCCAGGTTTAATGGACTGTTTCAGTGTGGTTCCACATTACTACGTGATCCAATCCAGAAATAGCCCAGGATCTAGCCATGAAGTATGAGAAATATGCGATAGTATGAGCCTGATGAGGGCAAATCCTAGTCCTTACCCAGACCTAACATGCGTTATCCTCTAAAATATTTATCAAGACCAGGATTATTTGAATGATTCAGTGTGGTACCACATTACTACGTGATCCAAACCAGAAAGGGCCCAGAATCTTGCCATCAAGTATGAGAAATATGCGAAAGTACGAGCCTGATGAGAGCAAATCCCAGACCTAACCAGGACCTAACATGCGTTATTCTCTAAAATATTGAACGAAAAGAGGTTTAATTGACTGTTTCAGTGTGGTACCACATTACTACGTGATCCAAACCAGAAAAAGCCCAGAATCTGGCCATCAACTATGAGAAATATGCGAAAGTACGAGCCTGATCAGAGCAAATCCCAGACCTAACCTAGACCTAACATGCGTTATACTCAAAAATATTGATCGAAACCAGGTTTGATTGACTGCTTCAGTGCGGTACCACATTACTACGTGATCCAAACCAGAAAAAACCCAGGATCCGTTCAACAAGTATGTGAAGAATGCGAAAGTATGAGTCTGATGAGTGAAAATCCCAGGCCTAACCTAGACCTAACATGCGTTATCCTCTAAAATATTGATCGAAACCAGGTTTTATCGACTGTTTCAGTGTGGTACCACATTACTACGTGATCCAATCCAGAAATAACCCAGGATCTAGCCATGAAGTATGAGAAATATGCGAAAGTATGAGCCTGATGAGGGCAAATCCTAGACCTTACCCAGACCTAACATGCGTTATCCTCTAAAATACTTATCAAGGCCAGGTTTAATTGAACGTTTCAGTGTGGTACCACATTACTACGTGATCCATACCAGAAAAAACCCAGGATCCGTTCAACAAGTATGTGAAGAATGCGAAAGTATGTGTCTGATGAGTAAAAATCCCAGGCCTAACCTAGACCTAACATGCGTTATCCTCAAAAATATTGATCGAGACCAGGTTTAATGGACTGTTTCAGTGTGGTACCACATTACTACGTGATCCAAACCAGAAAAAACCCAGGATCTGGCCAACAAGAATGAGAACTATGGGAAAGTATGAGCCTGATGAGAGCAAATCCCAGACCTAACCTAGACGTAACATGCGTTATGCTGAAAAATAGTGATCGAAACCAGGTTTAATGGACTGTTTCAGTGTGGTAACACATTACTACGTGATCCAAACCAGAAAAAAATCCAGGATCTGTTCAACAAGTATGTGAAGTATGCGAAAGTATGAGTCGGATGAGGGCAAATCCCAGGCCTAACCTAGACATAACATGCGCTATCCTCTAAAATATTGATCGAAACCAGGTTTAATGGACTGTTTCAGTGTGGTACCACATTACTACGTGATCCAATCCAGAAATAGCCCAGGATCTAGCCATGAAGTATTAGAAATATGCGAAAGTATGAGCCTGATGAGGGCAAATCCTAGATCAAACCCAGACCTAACATGCTTTATCCTCTAAAATATTTATCAAGACCTGGTTTAATTGAATGCTTCAGTGTGGTACCGCATTACTACGTGATCCAAACCAGAAAAAACCCAGAATCTGTTCAACAAATATGTGAAAAACGCGAAAGTATGAGTCTGCTGAGGGCAAATCCCAGTCCTATCCCAGACATATCTTGCGTTATCCTCTAAAATATTGATCGAAACCAGGTTTAATTGACTGTTTTAGTGTGGTACCACTTTACTACGTGATCCAAAGCAGAAAAAACCCTCGATCAGGTCAACATGTATGTTAAAACTGCGAAAGTATGACCCTGATGAGGGCAATTGCCAGGCCTAACCTAGACCTAACATGCGCTATCCTCTAAAATATTGATCGAAACCAGGTTTAATGGACTGTTTCTGTGTGGTACCACATTACTACGTGATCCAAACCAGAAAAAACCCAGGATCTGTTCAACAAGTATGTGAAGTGTGCGAAAGTATGAGTCTGATGGGGGCAAATCTCTGACCTATCCCAGACCTAAATTGCTTTATCCTCTAAAATATTGATCGAAACCAGGTTTAATTGACTGTTTTGGTGTAGTACCACTTTATTACGTGATACAAAGCAGAAAAAACCCTCGATCAGGTCAACATGCATGCTAAAACTGCGAAAGTATGACCCTGATGAGGGCAAATCCTAGACCTTACCCAGACCTAACATGCGTTATCCTCAAAAATATTGTTCGAAACCAGGTTTAATGGACTGTTTCAGTGTGGTACCACATTACTACGTGATCCAATCCAGAAAAAGCTCAGGATGTAGCCATGAAGTATGAGTAATATGCGAAAGTATGAGCCAGATGAGGGCAAATCCCAGACGTATCCCAGAACTAACATGCATTATCCTCTAAAATATTTATCAAGACCAGGTTTAATTGAATGTTTCAGTGTGGTACCACATTACTACGTGATCCAAACCAGAAAAAACCCAGGATCCGTTCAACGAGTATGTGAAGTGTGCGAAAGTTTGAGTCTGATGGGGGCAAATCTCAGACCTATCCCAGACCTAAATTGCTTTATCCTCTAAAATATTGATCGAAACCAGGTTTAATTGACTGTTTTGGTGTAGTACCACTTTACTACGTGATCCAAAGCAGAAAAAACCCTCGATCAGGTCAACATGCATGCTAAAACTGCGAAAGTATGACCCTGATGAGGGCAAATCCTAGACCTAACCCAGACCTAACATGCGTTATCCTCTAAAATACTGATCGAAACCAGGTTTAATGGACTGTTTCAGTGTGGTACCACATTACTACGTGATCCAATCCAGAAAAAGCTCAGGATGTAGCCATGAAGTATGAGAAATATGCGAAAGTATGAGCCAGATGAGGGCAAATCCCAGACCTATCCCAGAACTAACATGCGTTATCCTCTAAAATATTGATCTAAACCAGGTTTTATCGACTGTTTCAGTGTGGTACCACATTACTACGTGATCCAATCCGGAAATAACCCAGGATCTAGCCATGAAGTATGAGAAATATGCGAAAGTATGAGCCTGATGAGGGCAAATCCTAGACCTTACCCAGACCTAACATGCGTTATCCTCTAAAATACTGATCGAAACCAGGTTTAATGGACTGTTTCAGTGTGGTACCACATTACTACGTGATCCAATCCAGAAAAAGCTCAGGATGTAGCCATGAAGTATGAGAAATATGCGAAAGTATGAGCCAGATGAGGGCAAATCCCAGACCTATCCCAGAACTAACATGCGTTATCCTCTAAAATATTGATCTAAACCAGGTTTTATCGACTGTTTCAGTGTGGTACCACATTACTACGTGATCCAATCCGGAAATAACCCAGGATCTAGCCATGAAGTATGAGAAATATGCGAAAGTATGAGCCTGATGAGGGCAAATCCTAGACCTTTCCCAGACCTAACATGCGTTATCCTCTAAAATACTTATCAAGGCCAGGTTTAATTGAAAGTTTCAGTGTGGTACCACATTACTACGTGATCCATACCAGAAAAAACCCAGGATCCGTTCAACAAGTATGTGAAGTATGCGAAAGTATGAGTCGGATGAGGGCAAATCCCAGGCCTAACCTAGACATAACATGCGTTATCCTCTAAAATATTGATCGAATCCAGGTTTAATTGAATGTTTCAGTGTGGTACCACTTTACTACGTGATCCAAAGCAGAAAAAACCCTCGATCAGGTCAACATGTATGTTAAAACTGCGAAAGTATGACCCTGATGAGGGCAAATCCTAGACCCAACCCAGACCTAACATGCGCTATCCTCTAAAATATTGATCGAAACCAGGTTTAGTGGACTGTTTCAGTGTGGTACCACATTACTACGTGATCCAAACCAGAAAAAAATCCAGGATCTGTTCAACAAGTATGTGAAGTATGCGAAAGTATGAGTCGGATGAGGGCAAATCCCAGGCCTAACCTAGACATAACATGCGTTATCCTCTAAAATATTGATCGAATCCAGGTTTAATGGACTGTTTGAGTCTGGTACCACATTACTACGTGATCCAAACCAGAGAAAACCCAGGATCCGTTCAACAAGTATGTGAAGAATGCGAAAGTATGAGTCTGATGGGTGAAAATCCCAGGCCTAACCTAGGCCTAACATGCGTTATCCTCAAAAATATTGATCGAAGCCAGGTTTAATGGACTGTTTCAGTGTGGTTCCACATTACTACGTGATCCAATCCAGAAATAGCCCAGGATCTAGCCATGAAGTATGAGAAATATGCGATAGTATGAGCCTGATGAGGGCAAATCCTAGTCCTTACCCAGACCTAACATGCGTTATCCTCTAAAATATTTATCAAGACCAGGATTATTTGAATGATTCAGTGTGGTACCACATTACTACGTGATCCAAACCAGAAAGGGCCCAGAATCTTGCCATCAAGTATGAGAAATATGCGAAAGTACGAGCCTGATGAGAGCAAATCCCAGACCTAACCAGGACCTAACATGCGTTATTCTCTAAAATATTGAACGAAAAGAGGTTTAATTGACTGTTTCAGTGTGGTACCACATTACTACGTGATCCAAACCAGAAAAAGCCCAGAATCTGGCCATCAACTATGAGAAATATGCGAAAGTACGAGCCTGATCAGAGCAAATCCCAGACCTAACCTAGACCTAACATGCGTTATTCTCTAAGATATTGATCGAATCCTGATTTAATGGACTGTTTCAATGTGGTACCACACTACTACGTGATCCAAATCAGAAAAAAACCAGGATCTGTTCAACAAGTATGTGAAAAACGGGAAAGTATGAGCCTGATGAGGGCAAATCCCCAGACCTATCCCAGATATGACTTGCGCTATCCTCTAAGATATTGATCGAAACCAGGTTTAATTGAATGTTTTAGTGTGGTACCACTTTACTACGTGATCCAAAGCAGAAAAAACCCTCGATCAGGTCAACATGTATGTTAAAACTGCGAAAGTATGACCCTGATGAGGGCAAAACCCCAGACCAATCCCAGACATAACTTGCGTTGTCCGCTAAAATATTGATCGAAGCCTGGTTTAATCGACTGTTTCAGCGTGGTACTACATTACTACGTGATCCAATCCCAAAAAAGCCCAGGATCTAGTCATCAGGTATCAGAAATATGCGAACGAATGAGCCTGATGAGAGCAATTCCCAGACCTAACCTAGACCTAACATGTGTTATCCTCTAAAATAATAATCGAAACCAGGTTTTATGGGCTGCTTCAGTGAGGTACCACATTACTACGTGATCGAAACCAGAAAAAACCCAGGATCTGTTCAACAAGTATGTGAAGTATGCGAAAGTATGAGTCTGATGAGGACAAATCCCAGGCCTAACCTAGACCAAAATGCGTTATCCTCAAAAATATTGATCGAAACCAGTTTTAATGGACTGTGGTACCACATTACTACGTGATCCACACCAGAAAAAAACCCAGGATCTGTTCAACAAGTATGTGAAGTATGCGAAAGTATGAGTCTGATGAGGGCAAATCCCTTGCCTAACCTAGACATAACATGCGTTATCCTCAAAAATATTGATTGAAACCAGGTTTAGTGGACTGCTTCAGTGTGGTACCACATTACTACACGATCCAAACCAGAAAAAACCCAGAATCTGTTCAACAAGTATGTGAAAAACGCGAAAGCATGAGCCTGATGAGGGCAAATCCCAGACCTATCCCAGACATATCTTGCGTTATCCTCTAAAATCTTGATCGAAACCAGGTTTAATTGACTGCTTTAGTGTGGTACCACATTACTACGTGATCCAAAGCAGAAGAATCCCTCGATCAGGTCAACATGTATGTTAAAACTGCGAAAGTATGACCCTGATGAGGGCAAATCCCAGGCCTAACCTAGACATAACATGCGTTATCCTCTAAAGTATTGATCGAAACCAGGTTTAATTGACTGTTTTAGTGTGGTACCACATTACTACGTGATCCAAACCAGAAAAAACCCAGAATCTGTTCAACAAGTATGTGAAAAACGCGAAAGCATGAGCCTGATGAAGGCAAATCCCAGACCTATCCCAGACATATCTTGCGTTATCCTCTAAAATCTTGATCGAAACCAGGTTTAATTGACTGTTTCAGTGTGGTGCCACATGACTACGTGATCCAAACCAGAAAAAACCCAGGATTTGTTCACCAAGTATGTAAAGTATGCGAAAGTATGAGTCTGATGAGGGCAAATCCCAGGCCTAACCTAGACATAACATGCGTTATCCTCAAAAATATTGATCGAAACCAGGTTAAATGGACTGTTTCAGTGTGGTACCACATTACTCCGTGATCCAATCCAGAAATAGCCCAGTATCTAGCCATGAAGTATGAGGAATATGCGAAAGTATGAGCCTGATGAGGGCAAATCCTAGACCTATCCCAGACCTAACATGTGTTATCCTCTAAAATATTTATCAAGACCAGGTTTAATGGACTGTTTCAGTGTGGTACCACATTACTACGTGATCCAATCCAGAAAAAGCTCAGGATGTAGCCACGAAGTATGAGAAATATGCGAAAGTATGAGCCAGATGAGGGCAAATCCCAGACCTATCTCAGAACTAACAAGCGTTATCCTTTAAAATATTGATCGAAACCAGGTTTAATCGACTGTTTCAGTGTGGTACCACATTACTACGTGATCCAATCCAGAAATAACCCAGGATCTAGCCATGAAGTATGAGAAATATGCGAAAGTATGAGCCTGATGAGGGCAAATCCTAGACCTTACCCAGACCTAACATGCGTTATCCTCTAAAATACTTATCAAGACCAGGTTTAATTGAATGTTTCAGTGTGGTACCACATTACTACGTGATCCAAACCAAGAAAAAACCCAGGATCCGTTCAACAAGTATGTGAAGAATGCGAAAGTATGAGTCTGATGAGTAAAAATCCCAGGCCTAACCTAGACCTAACATGCGTTATCCTCAAAAATATTGATCGAAACCAGGTTTAATGGACTGTTTCAGTGTGGTACCACATTACTACGTGATCCAAACCAGAAAAAACCCAGGATCTGGCCAACAAGAATGAGAACTATGTGAAAGTATGAGCCTGATGAGAGCAAATCCCAGACCTAACCTAGACGTAACATGCGTTATGCTTAAAAATATTGATCGAAACCAGGTTTAATCAACTGTTTCAGTGTGGTACCACATAACTACGCGATCCAAACCAGAAAAAGCCCAGGATCTAGCCATCGAGTATGAGAAGTATGCGAAAGTATGAGCCTGATGAGGGCAAAACCTAGACCTAACCCAGACCTAACATGCGTTATCCTCTAAAATATTTATCAAGGCCAGGTTTAATTGACTGTTTCAGTGTGGAATGACATTACTACGTGATGCAAACGAGTGGAAGCCCAGGATCTGGCCAACAAGAATGAGAAATATGCGAAAGTATGAGCCTGATGAGAGCAAATCCCAGACCTAACCTAGACGTAACAAGCGTTATCCTCAAAAAGATTGATCGAAACCAGGTTTAATCGACTGTATCAGTGAGGTATCACATTACTACCTGATCCAAACCAGAAAAAGCCCAGAATCTGGCCATCAAGTATGAGAAATATGCGAATGTGTCAGCCTGATGAGAGCAAATCCCAGAACTAACCTACACCTAACATGCGTTATTCTCTAAAATATTGATCGAAGCCAGGTTTAATGGCCTGTTTCAGTGTGGTACCACATTACTACGTGATGCAATCCAGAAATAGCCCAGGATCTAGCCATGAAGTATTAGAAATATGCGGAAGTATGAGCCTGATGAGGGCAAATCCTAGACCTTACCCAGACCTAACATGCGTGATCCTCTAAAATATTGATCGAAACCAGGTTTAATTGACTGTTTTAGTGTGGTACCACATTACTACGTGATCCACACCAGAAAAAAACCCAGGATCTGTTCAACAAGTATGTGAAGTATGCGAAAGTATGAGTCTGATGAGGACAAATCCCTTGCCTAACCTAGACATAACATGCGTTATCCTCAAAAATATTGATTGAAACCAGGTTTAGTGGACTGTTTCAGCGTGGTACTACATTACTACGTGATCCAATCCAGAAAAAGCCCAGGATCTAGTCATCAGGTATCAGAAATATGCGAACGAATGAGCCTGATGAGAGCAAATCTCAGACCTAACCTAGACCTAACATGTGTTATCCTCTAAAATAATAATCGAAACCAGGTTTCATGGTCTGCTTCAGTGAGGTACCACATTACTACGTGATCGAAACCAGAAAAAACCCAGGATCCGTTCAACAAGTATGTGAAGAATGCGAAAGTATGTGTCTGATGAGTAAAAATCCCAGGCCTAACCTAGACCTAACATGCGTTATCCTCAAAAATATTGATCGAAACCAGGTTTAATGGACTGTTTCAGTGTGGTACCACATTACTACGTGATCCAAACCAGAAAAAACCCAGCATCTGGCCAACAAGAATGTGAAATATGTGAAAGTATGAGCCTGATGAGAGCAAATCCCTGACCTAACCTAGACGTAACATGCGTTATGCTGAAAAATAGTGATCGAAACCAGGTTTAATGGACTGGTTCAGTGTGGTACCACATTACTACGTGATCCAAACCAGAAAAAAATCCAGGATCTGTTCAACAAGTATGTGAAGTACGCGAAAGTATGAGTCGGATGAGGGCAAATCCCAGGCCTAACCTAGACCTAACATGCGTTATCCTCAAAAATATTGATCGAAGCCAGGTTTAATGGACTGTTTCAGTGTGGTTCCACATTACTACGTGATCCAATCCAGAAATAGCCCAGGATCTAGCCATGAAGTATGAGAAATATGCGAAAGTATGAGCCTGATGAGGGCAAATCCTAGTCCTTACCCAGACCTAACATGCGTTATCCTCTAAAATATTTATCAAGACCAGGTTTATTTGAATGATTCAGTGTGGTACCACATTACTACGTGATCCAAACCAGAAAAAACCCAAGATCTGTTCAAGGAGTATGTGAAGTATGCGAAAGTATGAGTCTGATGAGGGCAAATCACAGACCTATCCCAGACCTATCTTGCGTTATCCTCTAAAATATTGATCGAAACCAGGTTTAAGTGACTGTTTTAGTGTTGTACCACTACACTACGTGATCCAAAGCAGAAAAAACCCTCGATCAGGTCAACATGCATGTTAAAACTGCGAAAGTATGTCCCTGATGAGAGCAAATCCCAGACCTAACCAAGACCTAACATGCGTTATTCTCTAAAATAGTGATCAAAGCCAGGTTTAATGGACTGTTTCAGTGTGGTACCACATTACTACGTGATCCAAACCAGAAAAAGCCCAGAATCTGGCCATCAACTATGAGAAATATGCGAAAGTACGAGCCTGATCAGAGCAAATCCCAGACCTAACCTAGACCTAACATGCGTTATTCTCTAAGATATTGATCGAATCCTGATTTAATGGACTGTTTGAATGTGGTACCACACTACTACGTGATCCAAATCAGAAAAAACCCAGGATCTGTTCAACAAGTATGTGAAAAACGGGAAAGTATGAGCCTGATGAGGACAAATCCCCAGACCTATCCCAGATATGACTTGCGCTATCCTCTAAGATATTGATCGAAACCAGGTTTAATTGAATGTTTTAGTGTGGTACCACTTTACTACCTGATCCAAAGCAGAAAAAACCCTCGATCAGGTCAACATGTATGTTAAAACTGCGAAAGTATGACCCTGATGAGGGCAAAACCCAGGCCTAATCTAGACATAACTTACGTTATCCTCTAAAATATTGATCGAAACCAGGTTTAATGGACTGTTTCAGTGTGGTACCACATTACTACGAGATTGAAACCAGAAAAAACCCAGGATCCGTTCAACAAGTATGTGAAGAATGCGAAAGTATGAGCCTGATGAGTGAAAATCCCAGGCCTAACATAGACATAACATGCGCTATCCTCTAAAGTATTGATCGAAACCAGGTTTAGTCGACTGTTTCAGTGTGGTACCACTTTACTACGTGATCCGCAGCAGAAAAAACACTCGATCAGGTCAACATGTACGTTAAAACTGCGAAAGTATGACCCTGATGAGGGCAAATCCCGGGCCTAATCTAGACCTAACTTGCGTTATCCTCTAAAATATTGATCGAAACCAGGTTTAATTGACTGTTTTAGTGTGGTACCACTTTACTACGTGATCCAAAGCAGAAAAAACCCTCGATCAGGTCAACATGTATGTTAAAACTGCGAAACTATGACCCAGATGAGGGCAAATCCCAGACCTATCGCAGACATAACTTGCGTTGTCCTCTAAAATATTGATCCAAGCCTGGTTTAATCGACTGTTTCAGTGTGGTACTACATTACTACGTGATCCAATCCAGAAAAAGCCCAGGATCTAGCCATCAGGTATCAGAAATATGCGAACGAATTAGCCTGATGAGAGCAAATCCTAGACCTTACCCAGACCTAACATGCGTTATCCTCTAAAATATTGATCGAAACCAGGTTTAATTGACTGTTTTAGTGTGGTACCACATTACTACGTGATCCACACCAGAAAAAAACCCAGGATCTGCTCAACAAGCATGTGAAGTATGCGAAAGTATGAGCCTGATGAGGGCAAATCCTAGACCTTACCCAGACCTAACATGTGTTATCCTCTAAAATATTGATCGAAACCAGGTTTAGTCGACTGTTTCAGTGTGGTACCACTTTACTACGTGATCCGCAGCACAAAAAACACTCGATCAGGTCAACATGTACGTTAAAACTGCGAAAGTATGACCCTGATGAGGGCAAATCCCGGGCCTAATCTAGACCTAACTTGCGTTATCCTCTAAAATATTGATCGAAACCAGGTTTAATTGACTGTTTTAGTGTGGTACCACTTTACTACGTGATCCAAAGCAGAAAAAACCCTCGATCAGGTCAACATGTATGTTAAAACTGCGAAACTATGACCCAGATGAGGGCAAATCCCAGACCTATCGCAGACATAACTTGCGTTGTCCTCTAAAATATTGATCCAAGCCTGGTTTAATCGACTGTTTCAGTGTGGTACTACATTACTACGTGATCCAATCCAGAAAAAGCCCAGGATCTAGCCATCAGGTATCAGAAATATGCGAACGAATTAGCCTGATGAGAGCAAATCCTAGACCTTACCCAGACCTAACATGCGTTATCCTCTAAAATATTGATCGAAACCAGGTTTAATTGACTGTTTTAGTGTGGTACCACATTACTACGTGATCCACACCAGAAAAAAACCCAGGATCTGCTCAACAAGCATGTGAAGTATGCGAAAGTATGAGCCTGATGAGGGCAAATCCTAGACCTTACCCAGACCTAACATGTGTTATCCTCTAAAATATTGATCGAAACCAGGTTTAGTGGACTGTTTCAGTGTGGTACCACATTACTACCTGATCCAAACCAGAAAAAACCCAGAATCTGTTCAACAAGTATGTGAAAAACGCGAAAGTATGAGCCTGATGAGGGCAAATCCTAGACCAAACCCAGACCTAACATGCTTTATCCTCGAAAATATTTATCAAGACCTGGTTTAATTGAATGTTTCAGTGTGGTACCGCATTACTACGCGATCCAAACCAGAAAAAACCCAGGATCCGTTCAACAAGTATGTGAAGAATGCGAAAGTATGAGTCTGATGAGTGAAAATCCCAGGCCTAACCTAGACCTAACATGCGTTATCCTCAAAAAAATTGATCGAAACCTGGTTAAATGGACTGTTTCAGTGTGGTACCACATTACTCCGTGATCCAATCCAGAAATAGCCCAGAATCTAGCCATGAAGTATGAGGAATATGCGAAAGAATGAGCCAGATGAGGGCAAATCCCAGACCTATCCCAGAACTAACATGCGTTATCCTCTAAAATATTGATCGAAACCAGGTTTTATCGACTGTTTCAGTGTGGTACCACATTACTACGTGATCCAAACCAGAAAAAACCCAGAATCTGTTCAACAAGTATGTGAAAAACGCGAAAGTATGAGCCTGATGAGGGCAAATCCTAGACCAAACCCAGACCTAACATGCTTTATCCTCTAAAATATTTATCAAGACCAGGTTTAATTGAATGTTTCAGTGCGGTACCACATTACTACGTGATCCAAACCAGAAAAAACCCAGGATCCGTTCAACGAGTATGTGAAGTGTGTGAAAGTATGAGTCTGATGGGGGCAAATCTCAGACCTATCCCAGACCTAAATTGCTTTATCCTCTAAGATATTGATCGAAACCAGGTTTAATTGACTGTTTTGGTGTAGTACCACATTACTACGAGATTGAAACCAGAAAAAACCCAGGATCCGTTCAACAAGTGTGTGAAGAATGCGAAAGTATGAGCCTGATGAGTGAAAATCCCAGGCCTAACATAGACATAACATGCGCTATCCTCTAAAGTATTGATCGAAACCAGGTTTAGTCGACTGTTTCAGTGTGGTACCACTTTACTACGTGATCCGCAGCACAAAAAACACTCGATCAGGTCAACATGTACGTTAAAACTGCGAAAGTATGACCCTGATGAGGGCAAATCCCGGGCCTAATCTAGACCTAACTTGCGTTATCCTCTAAAATATTGATCGAAACCAGGTTTAATTGACTGTTTTAGTGTGGTACCACTTTACTACGTGATCCAAAGCAGAAAAAACCCTCGATCAGGTCAACATGTATGTTAAAACTGCGAAACTATGACCCAGATGAGGGCAAATCCCAGACCTATCGCAGACATAACTTGCGTTGTCCTCTAAAATATTGATCCAAGCCTGGTTTAATCGACTGTTTCAGTGTGGTACTACATTACTACGTGATCCAATCCAGAAAAAGCCCAGGATCTAGCCATCAGGTATCAGAAATATGCGAACGAATTAGCCTGATGAGAGCAAATCCTAGACCTTACCCAGACCTAACATGCGTTATCCTCTAAAATATTGATCGAAACCAGGTTTAATTGACTGTTTTAGTGTGGTACCACATTACTACGTGATCCACACCAGAAAAAAACCCAGGATCTGCTCAACAAGCATGTGAAGTATGCGAAAGTATGAGCCTGATGAGGGCAAATCCTAGACCTTACCCAGACCTAACATGTGTTATCCTCTAAAATATTGATCGAAACCAGGTTTAGTGGACTGTTTCAGTGTGGTACCACATTACTACCTGATCCAAACCAGAAAAAACCCAGAATCTGTTCAACAAGTATGTGAAAAACGCGAAAGTATGAGCCTGATGAGGGCAAATCCTAGACCAAACCCAGACCTAACATGCTTTATCCTCGAAAATATTTATCAAGACCTGGTTTAATTGAATGTTTCAGTGTGGTACCGCATTACTACGCGATCCAAACCAGAAAAAACCCAGGATCCGTTCAACAAGTATGTGAAGAATGCGAAAGTATGAGTCTGATGAGTGAAAATCCCAGGCCTAACCTAGACCTAACATGCGTTATCCTCAAAAAAATTGATCGAAACCTGGTTAAATGGACTGTTTCAGTGTGGTACCACATTACTCCGTGATCCAATCCAGAAATAGCCCAGAATCTAGCCATGAAGTATGAGGAATATGCGAAAGAATGAGCCAGATGAGGGCAAATCCCAGACCTATCCCAGAACTAACATGCGTTATCCTCTAAAATATTGATCGAAACCAGGTTTTATCGACTGTTTCAGTGTGGTACCACATTACTACGTGATCCAAACCAGAAAAAACCCAGAATCTGTTCAACAAGTATGTGAAAAACGCGAAAGTATGAGCCTGATGAGGGCAAATCCTAGACCAAACCCAGACCTAACATGCTTTATCCTCTAAAATATTTATCAAGACCAGGTTTAATTGAATGTTTCAGTGCGGTACCACATTACTACGTGATCCAAACCAGAAAAAACCCAGGATCCGTTCAACGAGTATGTGAAGTGTGTGAAAGTATGAGTCTGATGGGGGCAAATCTCAGACCTATCCCAGACCTAAATTGCTTTATCCTCTAAGATATTGATCGAAACCAGGTTTAATTGACTGTTTTGGTGTAGTACCACTTTACTACGTGATCCAGAGCAGAAAAAACCCTCGATCAGGTCAACATGCATGCTAAAACTGCGAAAGTATGACCCTGATGAGGGCAAATCCTAGACCTAACTCAGACCTAACATGCGTTATCCTCTAAAATACTGATCGAAACCAGGTTTAATGGACTGTTTCAGTGTGGTACCACATTACTACGTGATCCAATCCAGAAAAAGCTCAGGATGTAGCCATGAAGTATGAGAAATATGCGAAAGTATGAGCCAGATGAGGGCAAATCCCAGACCTATCCCAGAACTAACATGCGTTATCCTCTAAAATATTGATCGAAACCAGGTTTTATCGACTGTTTCAGTGTGGTACCACATTACTACGTGATCCAATCCGGAAATAACCCAGGATCTAGCCATGAAGTATGAGAAATATGCGAAAGTATGAGCCTGATGAGGGCAAATCCTAGACCTTTCCCAGACCTAACATGCGTTATCCTCTAAAATACTTATCAAGGCCAGGTTTAATTGAAAGTTTCAGTGTGGTACCACATTACTACGTGATCCATACCAGAAAAAACCCAGGATCCGTTCAACAAGTATGTGAAGTATGCGAAAGTATGAGTCGGATGAGGGCAAATCCCAGGCCTAACCTAGACATAACATGCGTTATCCTCTAAAATATTGATCGAATCCAGGTTTAATTGAATGTTTCAGTGTGGTACCACTTTACTACGTGATCCAAAGCAGAAAAAACCCTCGATCAGGTCAACATGTATGTTAAAACTGCGAAAGTATGACCCTGATGAGGGCAAATCCTAGACCCAACCCAGACCTAACATGCGCTATCCTCTAAAATATTGATCGAAACCAGGTTTAGTGGACTGTTTCAGTGTGGTACCACATTACTACGTGATCCAAACCAGAAAAAAATCCAGGATCTGTTCAACAAGTATGTGAAGTATGCGAAAGTATGAGTCGGATGAGGGCAAATCCCAGGCCTAACCTAGACATAACATGCGTTATCCTCTAAAATATTGATCGAATCCAGGTTTAATGGACTGTTTGAGTCTGGTACCACATTACTACGTGATCCAAACCAGAGAAAACCCAGGATCCGTTCAAGAAGTATGTGAAGAATGCGAAAGTATGAGTCTGATGGGTGAAAATCCCAGGCCTAACCTAGGCCTAACATGCGTTATCCTCAAAAATATTGATCGAAGCCAGGTTTAATGGTCTGTTTCAGTGTGGTTCCACATTACTACGTGATCCAATCCAGAAATAGCCCAGGATCTAGCCATGAAGTATGAGAAATATGCGATAGTATGAGCCTGATGAGGGCAAATCCTAGTCCTTACCCAGACCTAACATGCGTTATCCTCTAAAATATTTATCAAGACCAGGATTATTTGAATGATTCAGTGTGGTACCACATTACTACGTGATCCAAACCAGAAAGGGCCCAGAATCTTGCCATCAAGTATGAGAAATATGCGAAAGTACGAGCCTGATGAGAGCAAATCCCAGACCTAACCAGGACCTAACATGCGTTATTCTCTAAAATATTGAACGAAAAGAGGTTTAATTGACTGTTTCAGTGTGGTACCACATTACTACGTGATCCAAACCAGAAAAAGCCCAGAATCTGGCCATCAACTATGAGAAATATGCGAAAGTACGAGCCTGATCAGAGCAAATCCCAGACCTAACCTAGACCTAACATGCGTTATTCTCTAAGATATTGATCGAATCCTGATTTAATGGACTGTTTCAATGTGGTACCACACTACTACGTGATCCAAATCAGAAAAAAACCAGGATCTGTTCAACAAGTATGTGAAAAACGGGAAAGTATGAGCCTGATGAGGGCAAATCCCCAGACCTATCCCAGATATGACTTGCGCTATCCTCTAAGATATTGATCGAAACCAGGTTTAATTGAATGTTTTAGTGTGGTACCACTTTACTACGTGATCCAAAGCAGAAAAAACCCTCGATCAGGTCAACATGTATGTTAAAACTGCGAAAGTATGACCCTGATGAGGGCAAAACCCCAGACCAATCTCAGACATAACTTGCGTTGTCCGCTAAAATATTGATCGAAGCCTGGTTTAATCGACTGTTTCAGCGTGGTACTACATTACTACGTGATCCAATCCCAAAAAAGCCCAGGATCTAGTCATCAGGTATCAGAAATATGCGAACGAATGAGCCTGATGAGAGCAATTCCCAGACCTAACCTAGACCTAACATGTGTTATCCTCTAAAATAATAATCGAAACCAGGTTATATGGGCTGCTTCAGTGAGGTACCACATTACTACGTGATCGAAACCAGAAAAAACCCAGGATCTGTTCAACAAGTATGTGAAGTATGCGAAAGTATGAGTCTGATGAGGGCAAATCCCAGGCCTAACCTAGACATAACATGCGTTATCCTCAAAAATATTGATTGAAACCAGGTTTAGTGGACTGCTTCAGTGTGGTACCACATTACTACGCGATCCAAACCAGAAAAAACCCAGAATCTGTTCAACAAGTATGTGAAAAACGCGAAAGCATGAGCCTGATGAGGGCAAATCCCAGACCTATCCCAGACATATCTTGCGTTATCCTCTAAAATCTTGATCGAAACCAGGTTTAATTGACTGCTTTAGTGTGGTACCACATTACTACGTGATCCAAAGCAGAAGAATCCCTCGATCAGGTCAACATGTATGTTAAAACTGCGAAAGTATGACCCTGATGAGGGCAAATCCCAGGCCTAACCTAGACATAACATGCGTTATCCTCTAAAGTATTGATCGAAACCAGGTTTAATTGACTGTTTTAGTGTGGTACCACATTACTACGTGATCCAAACCAGAAAAAACCCAGAATCTGTTCAACAAGTATGTGAAAAACGCGAAAGCATGAGCCTGATGAAGGCAAATCCCAGACCTATCCCAGACATATCTTGCGTTATCCTCTAAAATCTTGATCGAAACCAGGTTTAATTGACTGTTTCAGTGTGGTGCCACATGACTACGTGATCCAAACCAGAAAAAACCCAGGATTTGTTCACCAAGTATGTAAAGTATGCGAAAGTATGAGTCTGATGAGGGCAAATCCCAGGCCTAACCTAGACATAACATGCGTTATCCTCAAAAATATTGATCGAAACCAGGTTAAATGGACTGTTTCAGTGTGGTACCACATTACTCCGTGATCCAATCCAGAAATAGCCCAGTATCTAGCCATGAAGTATGAGGAATATGCGAAAGTATGAGCCTGATGAGGGCAAATCCTAGACCTATCCCAGACCTAACATGTGTTATCCTCTAAAATATTTATCAAGACCAGGTTTAATGGACTGTTTCAGTGTGGTACCACATTACTACGTGATCCAATCCAGAAAAAGCTCAGGATGTAGCCACGAAGTATGAGAAATATGCGAAAGTATGAGCCAGATGAGGGCAAATCCCAGACCTATCTCAGAACTAACAAGCGTTATCCTTTAAAATATTGATCGAAACCAGGTTTAATCGACTGTTTCAGTGTGGTACCACATTACTACGTGATCCAATCCAGAAATAACCCAGGATCTAGCCATGAAGTATGAGAAATATGCGAAAGTATGAGCCTGATGAGGGCAAATCCTAGACCTTACCCAGACCTAACATGCGTTATCCTCTAAAATACTTATCAAGACCAGGTTTAATTGAATGTTTCAGTGTGGTACCACATTACTACGTGATCCAAACCAAGAAAAAACCCAGGATCCGTTCAACAAGTATGTGAAGAATGCGAAAGTATGAGTCTGATGAGTAAAAATCCCAGGCCTAACCTAGACCTAACATGCGTTATCCTCAAAAATATTGATCGAAACCAGGTTTAATGGACTGTTTCAGTGTGGTACCACATTACTACGTGATCCAAACCAGAAAAAACCCAGGATCTGGCCAACAAGAATGAGAACTATGTGAAAGTATGAGCCTGATGAGAGCAAATCCCAGACCTAACCTAGACGTAACATGCGTTATGCTTAAAAATATTGATCGAAACCAGGTTTAATCAACTGTTTCAGTGTGGTACCACATAACTACGCGATCCAAACCAGAAAAAGCCCAGGATCTAGCCATCGAGTATGAGAAGTATGCGAAAGTATGAGCCTGATGAGGGCAAAACCTAGACCTAACCCAGACCTAACATGCGTTATCCTCTAAAATATTTATCAAGGCCAGGTTTAATTGACTGTTTCAGTGTGGAATGACATTACTACGTGATGCAAACGAGTGGAAGCCCAGGATCTGGCCAACAAGAATGAGAAATATGCGAAAGTATGAGCCTGATGAGAGCAAATCCCAGACCTAACCTAGACGTAACAAGCGTTATCCTCAAAAAGATTGATCGAAACCAGGTTTAATCGACTGTATCAGTGAGGTATCACATTACTACCTGATCCAAACCAGAAAAAGCCCAGAATCTGGCCATCAAGAATGAGAAATATGCGAATGTGTCAGCCTGATGAGAGCAAATCCCAGAACTAACCTACACCTAACATGCGTTATTCTCTAAAATATTGATCGAAGCCAGGTTTAATGGCCTGTTTCAGTGTGGTACCACATTACTACGTGATGCAATCCAGAAATAGCCCAGGATCTAGCCATGAAGTATTAGAAATATGCGGAAGTATGAGCCTGATGAGGGCAAATCCTAGACCTTACCCAGACCTAACATGCGTGATCCTCTAAAATATTGATCGAAACCAGGTTTAATTGACTGTTTTAGTGTGGTACCACATTACTACGTGATCCACACCAGAAAAAAACCCAGGATCTGTTCAACAAGTATGTGAAGTATGCGAAAGTATGAGTCTGATGAGGACAAATCCCTTGCCTAACCTAGACATAACATGCGTTATCCTCAAAAATATTGATTGAAACCAGGTTTAGTGGACTGTTTCAGCGTGGTACTACATTACTACGTGATCCAATCCAGAAAAAGCCCAGGATCTAGTCATCAGGTATCAGAAATATGCGAACGAATGAGCCTGATGAGAGCAAATCTCAGACCTAACCTAGACCTAACATGTGTTATCCTCTAAAATAATAATCGAAACCAGGTTTCATGGTCTGCTTCAGTGAGGTACCACATTACTACGTGATCGAAACCAGAAAAAACCCAGGATCCGTTCAACAAGTATGTGAAGAATGCGAAAGTATGTGTCTGATGAGTAAAAATCCCAGGCCTAACCTAGACCTAACATGCGTTATCCTCAAAAATATTGATCGAAACCAGGTTTAATGGACTGTTTCAGTGTGGTACCACATTACTACGTGATCCAAACCAGAAAAAACCCAGCATCTGGCCAACAAGAATGTGAAATATGTGAAAGTATGAGCCTGATGAGAGCAAATCCCTGACCTAACCTAGACGTAACATGCGTTATGCTGAAAAATAGTGATCGAAACCAGGTTTAATGGACTGGTTCAGTGTGGTACCACATTACTACGTGATCCAAACCAGAAAAAAATCCAGGATCTGTTCAACAAGTATGTGAAGTACGCGAAAGTATGAGTCGGATGAGGGCAAATCCCAGGCCTAACCTAGACCTAACATGCGTTATCCTCAAAAATATTGATCGAAGCCAGGTTTAATGGACTGTTTCAGTGTGGTTCCACATTACTACGTGATCCAATCCAGAAATAGCCCAGGATCTAGCCATGAAGTATGAGAAATATGCGAAAGTATGAGCCTGATGAGGGCAAATCCTAGTCCTTACCCAGACCTAACATGCGTTATCCTCTAAAATATTTATCAAGACCAGGTTTATTTGAATGATTCAGTGTGGTACCACATTACTACGTGATCCAAACCAGAAAAAACCCAAGATCTGTTCAAGGAGTATGTGAAGTATGCGAAAGTATGAGTCTGATGAGGGCAAATCACAGACCTATCCCAGACCTATCTTGCGTTATCCTCTAAAATATTGATCGAAACCAGGTTTAAGTGACTGTTTTAGTGTTGTACCACTACACTACGTGATCCAAAGCAGAGAAAACCCTCGATCAGGTCAACATGCATGTTAAAACTGCGAAAGTATGTCCCTGATGAGAGCAAATCCCAGACCTAACCAAGACCTAACATGCGTTATTCTCTAAAATAGTGATCAAAGCCAGGTTTAATGGACTGTTTCAGTGTGGTACCACATTACTACGTGATCCAAACCAGAAAAAGCCCAGAATCTGGCCATCAACTATGAGAAATATGCGAAAGTACGAGCCTGATCAGAGCAAATCCCAGACCTAACCTAGACCTAACATGCGTTATTCTCTAAGATATTGATCGAATCCTGATTTAATGGACTGTTTGAATGTGGTACCACACTACTACGTGATCCAAATCAGAAAAAACCCAGGATCTGTTCAACAAGTATGTGAAAAACGGGAAAGTATGAGCCTGATGAGGACAAATCCCCAGACCTATCCCAGATATGACTTGCGCTATCCTCTAAGATATTGATCGAAACCAGGTTTAATTGAATGTTTTAGTGTGGTACCACTTTACTACCTGATCCAAAGCAGAAAAAACCCTCGATCAGGTCAACATGTATGTTAAAACTGCGAAAGTATGACCCTGATGAGGGCAAAACCCAGGCCTAATCTAGACATAACTTACGTTATCCTCTAAAATATTGATCGAAACCAGGTTTAATGGACTGTTTCAGTGTGGTACCACATTACTACGAGATTGAAACCAGAAAAAACCCAGGATCCGTTCAACAAGTATGTGAAGAATGCGAAAGTATGAGCCTGATGAGTGAAAATCCCAGGCCTAACATAGACATAACATGCGCTATCCTCTAAAGTATTGATCGAAACCAGGTTTAGTCGACTGTTTCAGTGTGGTACCACTTTACTACGTGATCCGCAGCACAAAAAACACTCGATCAGGTCAACATGTACGTTAAAACTGCGAAAGTATGACCCTGATGAGGGCAAATCCCGGGCCTAATCTAGACCTAACTTGCGTTATCCTCTAAAATATTGATCGAAACCAGGTTTAATTGACTGTTTTAGTGTGGTACCACTTTACTACGTGATCCAAAGCAGAAAAAACCCTCGATCAGGTCAACATGTATGTTAAAACTGCGAAACTATGACCCAGATGAGGGCAAATCCCAGACCTATCGCAGACATAACTTGCGTTGTCCTCTAAAATATTGATCCAAGCCTGGTTTAATCGACTGTTTCAGTGTGGTACTACATTACTACGTGATCCAATCCAGAAAAAGCCCAGGATCTAGCCATCAGGTATCAGAAATATGCGAACGAATTAGCCTGATGAGAGCAAATCCTAGACCTTACCCAGACCTAACATGCGTTATCCTCTAAAATATTGATCGAAACCAGGTTTAATTGACTGTTTTAGTGTGGTACCACATTACTACGTGATCCACACCAGAAAAAAACCCAGGATCTGCTCAACAAGCATGTGAAGTATGCGAAAGTATGAGCCTGATGAGGGCAAATCCTAGACCTTACCCAGACCTAACATGTGTTATCCTCTAAAATATTGATCGAAACCAGGTTTAGTGGACTGTTTCAGTGTGGTACCACATTACTACCTGATCCAAACCAGAAAAAACCCAGAATCTGTTCAACAAGTATGTGAAAAACGCGAAAGTATGAGCCTGATGAGGGCAAATCCTAGACCAAACCCAGACCTAACATGCTTTATCCTCGAAAATATTTATCAAGACCTGGTTTAATTGAATGTTTCAGTGTGGTACCGCATTACTACGCGATCCAAACTAGAAAAAACCCAGGATCCGTTCAACAAGTATGTGAAGAATGCGAAAGTATGAGTCTGATGAGTGAAAATCCCAGGCCTAACCTAGACCTAACATGCGTTATCCTCAAAAAAATTGATCGAAACCTGGTTAAATGGACTGTTTCAGTGTGGTACCACATTACTCCGTGATCCAATCCAGAAATAGCCCAGAATCTAGCCATGAAGTATGAGGAATATGCGAAAGAATGAGCCAGATGAGGGCAAATCCTAGACCTTACCCAGACCTAACATGTGTTATCCTCTAAAATATTGATCGAAACCAGGTTTAATTGAATGTTTCAGTGCGGTACCACATTACTACGTGATCCAAACCAGAAAAAACCCAGGATCCGTTCAACGAGTATGTGAAGTGTGTGAAAGTATGAGTCTGATGGGGGCAAATCTCAGACCTATCCCAGACCTAAATTGCTTTATCCTCTAAGATATTGATCGAAACCAGGTTTAATTGACTGTTTTGGTGTAGTACCACTTTACTACGTGATCCAGAGCAGAAAAAACCCTCGATCAGGTCAACATGCATGCTAAAACTGCGAAAGTATGACCCTGATGAGGGCAAATCCTAGACCTAACTCAGACCTAACATGCGTTATCCTCTAAAATACTGATCGAAACCAGGTTTAATGGACTGTTTCAGTGTGGTACCACATTACTACGTGATCCAATCCAGAAAAAGCTCAGGATGTAGCCATGAAGTATGAGAAATATGCGAAAGTATGAGCCAGATGAGGGCAAATCCCAGACCTATCCCAGAACTAACATGCGTTATCCTCTAAAATATTGATCGAAACCAGGTTTTATCGACTGTTTCAGTGTGGTACAACATTACTACGTGATCCAATCCAGAAATAACCCAGGACCTAGCCATGAAGTATGAGAAATATGCGAAAGTATGAGCCTGATGAGGGCAAATCCTAGACCTTACCCAGACCTAACATGCGTTATCCTCTAAAATACTTATCAAGGCCAGGTTTAATTGAATGTTTCAGTGTGGTACCACATTACTACGTGATCCATATCAGAAAAAACCCAGGATCTAGCCATCAGGTATCAGAAATATGCGAACGAATGAGCCTGATGAGAGCAGATCCTAGACCTTACCCAGACCTAACATGCGTTATCCTCTAAAATATTGATCGAAACCAGGTTTAATTGACTGTTTTAGTGTGGTACCACATTACTACGTGATCCATACCAGAGAAAACCCAGGATCCGTTCAACAAGTATGTGAAGAATGCGAAAGTATGTGTCTGATGAGCAAAAACCCCAGGCCTAACCTAGACCTAACATGCGTTATCCTCAAAAATATTGATCGAAGCCTGGTTTAATCGACTGTTTCAGTGTGGTACTACATTACTACGTGATCCAATCCAGAAAAAGCCCAGGATCTAGCCATCAGGTATCAGAAATATGCGAACGAATGAGCCTGATGAGAGCAGATCCTAGACCTTACCCGGACCTAACATGTGTTATCCTCTAAAATATTGATCGAAACCAGGTTTAGTGGACTGTTTCAGTGTGGTACCACATTACTACGTGATCCAAACCAGAAAAAACCCAGAATCTGTTCAACAAGTATGTGAAGAATGCGAAAGTTGAGTCTGATGAGTGAAAATCCCAGGCCTAACCTAGACCTAACATGCGTTATACTCAAAAATATTGATCGAAACCAGGTTTGATTGACTGCTTCAGTGCGGTACCACATTACTACGTGATCCAAACCAGAAAAAACCCAGGATCCGTTCAACAAGTATGTGAAGAATGCGAAAGTATGAGTCTAATGAGTGAAAATCCCAGGCCTAACCTAGACCTAACATGCGTTATCCTCAAAAATATTGATCGAGACCAGGTTTAATGGACTGTTTCAGTGTGGTACCACATTACTACGTGATCCATATCAGAAAAAACCCAGGATCTAGCCATGAAGTATGAGAAATATGCGAAAGTATGAGCCTGATGAGGGCAAATCCTAGACCTTACCCAGACCTAACATGCGTTATCCTCTAAAATACTTATCAAGGCCAGGTTTAATTGAATGTTTCAGTGTGGTACCACATTACTACGTGATCCATACCAGAAAAAACCCAGGATCCGTTCAACAAGTATGTGAAGAATGCGAAAGTATGTGTCTGATGAGTAAAAATCCCAGGCCTAACCTAGACCTAACATGCGTTATCCTCAAAAATATTGATCGAGACCAGGTTTAATGGACTGTTTCAGTGTGGTACCACATTACTACGTGATCCAAACCAGAAAAAACCCAGGATCTGGCCAACAAGAATGAGAACTATGTGAAAGTATGAGCCTGATGAGAGCAAATCCCAGACCTAACCTAGACGTAACATGCGTTATGCTGAAAAATAGTGATCGAAACCAGGTTTAATGGACTGTTTCAGTGTGGTAACACATTACTACGTGATCCAAACCAGAAAAAAATCCAGGATCTGTTCAACAAGTATGTGAAGTATGCGAAAGTATGAGTCGGATGAGGGCAAATCCCAGGCCTAACCTAGACATAACATGCGCTATCCTCTAAAATATTGATCGAAACCAGGTTTAATGGACTGTTTCAGTGTGGTACCACATTACTACGTGATCCAATCCAGAAATAGCCCAGGATCTAGCCATGAAGTATTAGAAATATGCGAAAGTATGAGCCTGATGAGGGCAAATCCTAGATCAAACCCAGACCTAACATGCTTTATCCTCTAAAATATTTATCAAGACCTGGTTTAATTGAATGCTTCAGTGTGGTACCGCATTACTACGTGATCCAAACCAGAAAAAACCCAGAATCTGTTCAACAAGTATGTGAAAAACGCGAAAGTATGAGTCTGCTGAGGGCAAATCCCAGTCCTATCCCAGACATATCCTGCGTTATCCTCTAAAATATTGATCGAAACCAGGTTTAATTGACTGTTTTAGTGTGGTACCACTTTACTACGTGATCCAAAGCAGAAAAAACCCTCGATCAGGTCAACATGAATGTTAAAACTGCGAAAGTATGACCCTGATGAGGGCAATTGCCAGGCCTAACCTAGACCTAACATGCGCTATCCTCTAAAATATTGATCGAAACCAGGTTTAATGGACTGTTTCTGTGTGGTACCACATTACTACGTGATCCAAACCAGAAAAAACCCAGGATCTGTTCAACAAGTATGTGAAGTGTGCGAAAGTATGAGTCTGATGGGGGCAAATCTCAGACCTATCCCAGACCTAAATTGCTTTATCCTCTAAAATATTGATCGAAACCAGGTTTAATTGACTGTTTTGGTGTAGTACCACTTTACTACGTGATCCAAAGCAGAAAAAACCCTCGATCAGGTCAACATGCATGCTAAAACTGCGAAAGTATGACCCTGATGAGGGCAAATCCTAGACCTAACCCAGACCTAACATGCGTTATCCTCTAAAATACTGATCGAAACCAGGTTCAATGGACTGTTTCAGTGTGGTACCACATTACTACGTGATCCAATCCAGAAAAAGATCAGGATGTAGCCATGAAGTATGAGAAATATGCGAAAGTATGAGCCAGATGAGGGCAAATCCCAGACCTATCCCAGAACTAACATGCGTTATCCTCTAAAATATTGATCTAAACCAGGTTTTATCGACTGTTTCAGTGTGGTACCACATTACTACGTGATCCAAAGCAGAAAAACCCTCGATCAGGTCAACATGTATGTTAAAACTGCGAAAGTATGACCCTGATGAGGGCAAATCCTAGACCTAACCCAGACCTAACATGCGCTATCCTCTAAAATATTGATCGAAACCAGGTTGAGTGGACTGTTTCAGTGTGGTACCACATTACTACGTGATCCAAACCAGAGAAAACCCAGGATCCGTTCAACAAGTATGTGAAGAATGCGAAAGTATGAGTCTGATGAGTGAAAATCCCAGGCCTAACCTAGACCTAACATGCGTTATCCTCAAAAATATTGATCGAAGCCAGGTTTAATGGACTGTTTCAGTGTGGTTCCACATTACTACGTGATCCAATCCAGAAATAGCCCAGGATCTAGCCATGAAGTATGAGAAATATGCGAAAGTATGAGCCTGATGAGGGCAAATCCTAGTCCTTACCCAGACCTAACATGCGTTATCCTCTAAAATATTTATCAAGACCAGGATTATTTGAATGATTCAGTGTGGTACCACATTACTACGTGATCCAAACCAGAAAAAACCCAGGATCTGGCCAACAAGAATGAGAACTATGTGAAAGTATGAGCCTGATGAGAGCAAATCCCAGACCTATCCTAGACGTAACATGCGTTATGCTTAAAAATATTGATCGAAACCAGGTTTAATCAACTGTTTCAGTGTGGTACCACATAACTACGCGATCCAAACCAGAAAAAGCCCAGGATCTAGCCATCGAGTATGAGAAGTATGCGAAAGTATGAGCCTGATGAGGGCAAAACCTAGACCTAACCCAGACCTAACATGCGTTATCCTCTAAAATATTTATCAAGGCCAGGTTTAATTGACTGTTTCAGTGTGGAATGACATTACTACGTGATGCAAACGAGTGGAAGCCCAGGATCTGGCCAACAAGAATGAGAAATATGCGAAAGTATGAGCCTGATGAGAGCAAATCCCAGACCTAACCTAGACGTAACAAGCGTTATCCTCAAAAAGATTGATCGAAACCAGGTTTAATCGACTGTATCAGTGCGGTATCACATTACTACCTGATCCAAACCAGAAAAAGCCCAGAATCTGGCCATCAAGTATGAGAAATATGCGAATGTGTCAGCCTGATGAGAGCAAATCCCAGAACTAACCTACACCTAACATGCGTTATTCTCTAAAATATTGATCGAAGCCAGGTTTAATGGCCTGTTTCAGTGTGGTACCACATTACTACGTGATCCAATCCAGAAATAGCCCAGGATCTAGCCATGAAGTATTAGAAATATGCGGAAGTATGAGCCTGATGAGGGCAAATCCTAGACCTTACCAAGACCTAACATGCGTTATCCTCTAAAATATTGATCGAAACCAGGTTTAATTGACTGTTTTAGTGTGGTACCACATTACTACGTGATCCACACCAGAAAAAAACCCAGGATCTGCTCAACAAGTATGTGAAGTATGCGAAAGTATGAGTCTGATCTCCCCGACGGCGTCAGCACGGTGTGTTATGCGGATGACACACTGGTGCTGGCCGTCGGGGCGCACTGGGGGAGGGCCATGCGTCGCGCGGTGGAGGGGTCGCAACGCGTCGTCGACCGGATCAGGGGGATGGGGATGACGGTGGCGGTCCATAAGACCGAGGTGATTGCGTTTCATTCACCTCGGCAGGATCCGCCACCCCCTCTGATTCGGGTGGGTGGGGCTGACATCGAGGTGAAGCCCCAGATCAGATATCTGGGGCTGATCCTCGATAGCCACTGGCGTTTCGAGAAGCATTTCCGCTGCCTGGTCCCCCGGTTGGAAAGGATGGTTGCGGCTCTGGGCCGGATCCTGCCCAACCTGGGGGGCCCGGCGGGCCGAGTTCGTCGCCTCTATGTGGCAATGGTCCAGTCGGTGGCCCTATACGGGGCCCCCGTCTGGGCGGACGACCTGGCTGCCTCCCGGCGCAGCATGACTATGCTGCGTCGGGTGCAGAGGCGCATGGCGCTCAGGGTCGTCCGCGGGTATCGGACCATGTCACATGAGGCGGCGACGGTTCTAGCGGGGATGCCGCCCATGGACCTGCTCGCGCGGTCGCACGCGGCGATGTACCGGCACCGCGTCGACCGTCGCGCGGGGGTGGGGGCGGTCCCGGGCGGGCAGGAACCTGCTTGGGGCGATTTGAAGCGCCAGGCCCGGCAGTCCGTGTTGCTCGCGTGGCAGGAGCGGCTGGCTCTGCCAACCGCGGGGCACCGGATTGTCGGGGCTGTTCGGCCACTCCTGAAGGAGTGGCTGGACAGAGGCCATGGCAGCCTCACCTACCGGCTGGCACAGGTATTTTCCGGGCATGGCAGCTTCGGAAGATACCTGTGCCGGATAGGGAAGGAGCCGACGGCGCGTTGCTGCCACTGCGACGCTGAGCAGGACACGGCGGATCATACCCTGGAGGTATGCCCCGCGTGGGAGGGGGGCGCCGTGTCCTGGTCGGCGTCGTCGGGCGGGATGTCTCGCTGCCGGGCGTGGTGCGCGCCATGCTCGGCAGCGAGGAGAAGTGGAGGGCCGTGGCCTCCTTCTGCGAGAACGTAATGTTGCAGAAGGAGGCCGCGGGGAGGGAGCGCGAGCTTCAGCGGCGTGCTGAAGCTCGCGCCCGTGCGGTGGCCCGAGGTCGTCGCCCGGTCGCGAGGCGTCGCGGGCGGCCGCCTCGGCGTGGCGGATGACCTAGGCTGGGAGGGGGGTCCTGAGGGGACCCTCCTCCCGCCAGGCGGCGCCGGGTCGGACCGGTTGGGGGTAGGAGTGCCTCCCCCTACCGGTCCGACGCAAGGGGAGGCACCCTCGGCGGTCTGGTGCGGCCATGAACGCCCGGCCGCCGAGGGGTGGAAACGGGGTCGCGGGCGGTTGCGAGTTGGGGCTCGCAGCCGCCACTAAACGCGGCCCCGGGACGGATAGCGGCGGGATGGAGTGGCCCCGTCCCGCCGCTATGAGGCAGTGTGTCTACTGGGGGGACCGATTGTCCCCCCGGGGGATGGGCGCGAAAGCGCGGGCACGGGGAGGATACCGGAAGAATGCTTCGAGCGATTCCCGGTATCCTCCCAAAGCGTGCCGAAGGGTCACCGTGGGGTTTTTAGTGGGTAGGTCCCGCGCCTGTCGTTGTACGGGCGCGGGGAATCCCACACACCCCTCCCACCTCTCCCCAAGGAGGTGGGAGGGAGTCTTTTGAAGATTTTCCCCACGACAAAAAAAAAAAAAAAAAAAAAAAAGTATGAGTCTGATGAGGGCAAATCCCAGGCCTAACCTAGGCCAAACATGCGTTATCCTCAAAAATATTGATCGAAACCAGTTTTAATGGACTGTTTTAGTGTGGTACCACATTACTACGTGATCCAAACCAGAAAAAACCCAGAATCTGTTCAACAAGTATGTGAAAAACGCGAAAGCATGAGCCTGATGAGGGCAAATCCTAGACCTTACCCAGACCTAACATGCGTTATCCTCTAAAATATTCATCGAAACCAGGTTAAGTGGACTGCTTCAGTGTGGTACCACATTACTACGCGATCCAAACCAGAAAAAACCCAGAATCTGTTCAACAAGTATGTGAAAAACGCGAAAGCATGAGCCTGATGAGGGCAAATCCCAGACCTATCCCAGACATATCTTGCGTTATCCTCTAAAATCTTGATCGAAACCAGGTTTAATTGACTGCTTTAGTGTGGTACCACATTACTACGTGATCAAAAGCAGAAGAATCCCTCGATCAGGTCAACATGTATGTGAAAACTGCGAAAGTATGACCCTGATGAGGGCAAATCCCAGGCCTAACCTAGACATAACATGCGTTATCCTCTAAAGTATTGATCGAAACCAGGTTTAATTGACTGTTTTAGTGTGGTACCACATTACTACGTGATCCAAACCAGAAAAAACCCAGAATCTGTTCAACAAGTATGTGAAAAACGCGAAAGCATGAGCCTGATGAGGGCAAATCCCAGACCTAACCTAGACATAACATGCGTTATCCTCAAAAATATTGATCGAAACCAGGTTAAATGGACTGTTTCAGTGTGATACCACATTACTTCCTGGTCCAATCCAGAAATAGCCCAGTATCTAGCCACGAAGTATGAGGAATATGCGAAAGTATGAGCCTGATGAGGGCAAATCCTAGACCTATCCCAGACCTAACATGTGTTATCCTCTAAAATATTTATCAAGACCAGGTTTAATGGACTGTTTCAGTGTGGTACCACATTACTACGTGATCCAATCCAGAAAAAGCTCAGGATGTAGCCATGAAGTATGAGAAATATGCGAAAGTATGAGCCAGATGAGGGCAAATCCCAGACCTATCTCAGAACTAACATGCGTTATCCTTTAAAATATTGATCGAAACCAGGTTTAATCGACTGTTTCAGTGTGGTACCACATTACTACGTGATCCAATCCAGAAATAACCCAGGATCTAGCCATGAAGTATGAGAAATATGCGAAAGTATGAGCCTGATGAGGGCAAATCCTAGACCTTACCCAGACCTAACATGCGTTATCCTCTAAAATACTTATCAAGACCAGGTTTAATTGAATGTTTCAGTGTGGTACCACATTACTACGTGATCCAAACCAAGAAAAAACCCAGGATCCGTTCAACAAGTATGTGAAGAATGCGAAAGTATGAGTCTGATGAGTAAAAATCCCAGGCCTAACCTAGACCTAACATGCGTTATCCTCAAAAAAATTGATCGAAACCAGGTTTAATGGACTGTTTCAGTGTGGTACCACATTACTACGTGATCCAAACCAGAAAAAACCCAGGATCTGGCCAACAAGAATGAGAACTATGTGAAAGTATGAGCCTGATGAGAGCAAATCCCAGACCTAACCTAGACGTAACATGCGTTATGCTTAAAAATATTGATCGAAACCAGGTTTAATCAACTGTTTCAGTGTGGTACCACATAACTACGCGATCCAAACCAGAAAAAGCCCAGGATCTAGCCATCGAGTATGAGAAGTATGCGAAAGTATGAGCCTGATGAGGGCAAAACCTAGACCTAACCCAGACCTAACATGCGTTATCCTCTAAAATATTTATCAAGGCCAGGTTTAATTGACTGTATCAGTGCGGTATCACATTACTACCTGATCCAAACCAGAAAAAGCCCAGAATCTGGCCATCAAGTATGAGAAATATGCGAATGTGTCAGCCTGATGAGAGCAAATCCCAGAACTAACCTACACCTAACATGCGTTATCCTCTAAAATATTCATCGAAACCAGGTTAAGTGGACAGCTTCAGTGTGGTACCACATTACTACGCGATCCAAACCAGAAAAAACCCAGAATCTGTTCAACAAGTATGTGAAAAACGCGAAAGCATGAGCCTGATGAGGGCAAATCCCAGACCTATCCCAGACATATCTTGCGTTATCCTCTAAAATCTTGATCGAAACCAGGTTTAATTGACTGCTTTAGTGTGGTACCACATTACTACGTGATCCAAAGCAGAAGAATCCCTCGATCAGGTCAACATGTATGTTAAAACTGCGAAAGTATGACCCTGATGAGGGCAAATCCCAGGCCTAACCTAGACATAACATGCGTTATCCTCTAAAATATTGATCGAAACCAGGTTTAATTGACTGTTTCAGTGTGGTGCCACATGACTACGTGATCCAAACCAGAAAAAAACCAAGGATCTGTTCAAAAAGTATGTGAAGAATGCGAAAGTATGAGTCTGATGAGTGAAAATCTCAGGCCTAACCTAGACCTAACATGCGTTATCCTCAAAAATATTGATCGAAACCAGGTTAAATGGACTGTTTCAGTGTGGTACCACATTACTCCGTGATCCAATCCAGAAATAGCCCAGTATCAAGCCATGAAGTATGAGAAATATGCGAATGTGTCAGCCTGATGAGAGCAAATCCCAGAACTAACCTACACCTAACATGCGTTATTCTCTAAAATATTGATCGAAGCCAGGTTTAATGGCCTGTTTCAGTGTGGTACCACATTACTACGTGATCCAATCCAGAAATAGCCCAGGATCTAGCCATGAAGTATTAGAAATATGCGGAAGTATGAGCCTGATGAGGGCAAATCCTAGACCTTACCCAGACCTAACATGCGTTATCCTCTAAAATATTGATCGAAACCAGGTTTAATTGACTGTTTTAGTGTGGTACCACATTACTACGTGATCCACACCAGAAAAAAACCCAGGATCTGTTCAACAAGTATGTGAAGTATGCGAAAGTATGAGTCTGATGAGGGCAAATCCCTTGCCTAACCTAGACATAACATGCGTTATCCTCAAAAATATTCATTGAAACCAGGTTTAGTGGACTGTTTCAGTGTGGTACCACATTACTACGTGATCCAAACCAGAAAAAACCCAGAATCTGTCAACAAGTATGTGAAAAACGCGAAAGCATGAGCCTGATGAGGGCAAATCCCAGACCTATCCAAGACATATCTTGCGTTATCCTCTAAAATATTGATCGAAACCAGGTATAATTGACTGTTTCAGTGTGGTACCACATGACTACGTGATCCAAACCAGAAAAAACCCAGGATTTGTTCACCAAGTATGTAAAGTATGCGAAAGTATGAGTCTGATGAGGGCAAATCCCAGGCCTAACCTAGACATAACATGCGTTATCCTCTAAAATATTGATCGAAACCAGGTTTAATTGACTGTTTTAGTGAGGTACCACATTACTACGTGATCCACACCAGAAAAAAACCAAGGATCTGTTCAACAAGTATGTGAAGAATGCGAAAGTATGAGACTGGTGAGTGAAAATCCCATGCCTAACCTAGGCTTAACATGCATTATCCTCAAAAATATTGATCGAAACCAGGTTAAATGGACTGTTTCAGTGTGGTACCACATTACTCCGTGATCCAATCCAGAAATAGCCCAGTATCTAGCCATGAAGTATGAGGAATATGCGAAAGTATGAGCCTGATGAGGGCAAATCCTAGACCTATCCCAGACCTAACATGCGTTATCCTCTGAAATATTTATCAAGACCAGGTTTAATTGAATGTTTCAGTGTGGTACCACATTACTACGTGATCCAAACCAGAAAAAACCCAGGATCCGTTCAACGAGTATGTGAAGTGTGCGAAAGTATGAGTCTGATGGGGGCAAATCTCAGAACTATCCCAGACCAAAATTGCTTTATCCTCTAAAATATTGATCGAAACCAGGTTTAATTGACTGTTTTGGTGTAGTACCACTTTACTACGTGATCCAATCCAGAAAAAGCTCAGCATGTAGCCATGAAGTATGAGAAATATGCGAAAGTATGAGCCAGATGAGGGCAAATCCCAGACCTATCCCAGAACTAACATGCGTTATCCTCTAAAATATTGATCGAAACCAGGTTTAATGGAATGTTTCAGTGTGGTACCACATTACTACGTGATCCAAACCAGAAAAAACCCAGGATCCGTTCAACAAGTATGTGAAGAATGCGAAAGTATGAGTCTGTTGAGTAAAAATGCCAGGACTAACCTAGACCTAACATGCGTTATGCTGAAAAATATTGATCGAAACCAGGTTTAATCCACTGTTTCAGTGTGGTACCACATAACTACGTGATCCAATCCAGAAATAACCCAGGATCTAGCCTTGAAGTATGAGAAATATGCGAAAGTATGAGCCTGATGAGGGCAAATCCTAGACCTTACCCAGACCTAACATGCGTTATCCTTTAAAATACTTATCGAGACCAGGTTTAATGGAATGTTTCAGTGTGGTACCACATTACTACGTGATCCAAACCAGAAAAAACCCAGGATCCGTTCAACAGGTATGTGAAGAATGCGAAAGTATGAGTCTGATGAGTAAAAATCCCAGGACTAACCTAGACCTAACATGCGTTATCCTCAAAAAGATTGATCGAAACCAGGTTTAATCGACTGTTTCAGTGCGGTATCACATTACTACCTGATCCAAACCAGAAAAAGCCCAGAATCTGGCCATCAAGTATGAGAAATATGCGAATGTATCAGCCTGATGAGAGCAAATCCCAGAACTCACCTACACCTAACATGCGTTATTCTCTAAAATATTGATCGAAGCCAGGTTTAATGGCCTGTTTCAGTGTGGTACCACATTACTACGTGATCCAATCCAGAAATAGCCCAGGATCTAGCCATGAAGTATTAGAAATATGCGGAAGTATGAGCCTGATGAGGGCAAATCCTAGACCTTACCCAGACCTAAAATGCGTTATCCTCTAAAATATTGATCGAAACCAGGTTTAATTGACTGTTTTAGTGTGGTACCACATTACTACGTGATCCACACCAGAAAAAAACCCAGGATCTGTTCAACAAGTATGTGAAGTATGCGAAAGTATGAGTCTGATGAGGGCAAATCCCTTGCCTAACCTAGACATAACATGCGTTATCCTCTAAAATATTCATCGAACCCAGGTTTAATTAACTGTTTCAGTGTGGTACCACATTACTACGGGATCCAATCCAGAAAAAACCATCGATCAGGTCAACATGTACGTTAAGACTGCGAAACTATGACCCTGATGAGGGCAAATCCCAGACCTAACCTTGACCTAACATGTGTTATCATCTAAAACAATAATCGAAACCAGGTTTAATTGTCTGCTTCAGTGTGGTAACACATTACTACGTGATCGAAACCAGAAAAATCCCAGGATTTGTACACCAAGTATGTAAAGTATGCGAAAGTATGAGTCTGATGAGGGCAAATCCCAGGCCTAACCTAGACATAACATGCGTTATCCTCTAAAATATTGATCGAAACCAGGTTTAATTGACTGTTCTAGTGTGGTACCACATTACTACGTGATCCACACCAGAAAAAAACCAGGGATCTGTTCAACAAGTATGTGAAGAATGCGAAAGTATGAGTCTGATGAGTGAAAATCCCAGGCCTAACCTAGACCTAACATGCGTTATCCTCAAAAATATTGATCGAAACCAGGTTAAATGGACTGTTTCAGTGTGGTACCACATTACTCCGTGATCCAATCCAGAAATAGCCCAGTATCTAGCCATGAAGTATGAGGGATATGCGAAAGTATGAGCCTGATGAGGGCAAATCCTAGACCTATCCCAGACCTAACATGCGTTATCCTCTAAAATATTTATCAAGACCAGGTTTAATGGACTGTTTCAGTGTGGTACCACATTACTACGTGATCCAATCCAGAAAAAGCTCAGGATGTAGCCATGAAGTATGAGAAATATGCGAAAGTATGAGCCAGATGAGGGCAAATCCCAGACCTATCTCAGAACTAACATGCGTTATCCTTTAAAATATTGATCGAAACCAGGTTTAATCGACTGTTTCAGTGTGGTACCACATTACTACGTGATCCGATCCAGAAATAACCCAGGATCTAGCCATGAAGTATGAGAAATATGCGAAAGTATGAGCCTGATGAGGGCAAATCCTAGACCTTACCCAGACCTAACATGCGTTATCCTCAAAAATATTGATCGAAACCAGGTTTAATGGACTGTTTCAGTGTGGTACCACATTACTACGTGATCCAAACCAGAAAAAACCCAGGATCTGACCAACAAGAATGAGAACTATGTGAAAGTATGAGCCTGATGAGAGCAAATCCCAGACCTAACCTAGACGTAACATGCGTTATGCTGAAAAATATTGATCGAAACCAGGTTTAATCAACTGTTTCAGTGTGGTACCACATAACTACGCGATCCAAACCAGAAAAAAACCCAGGATCTGTTCAACAAGTATGTGAAGTATGCGAAAGTATGAGTCTTATGAGGGCATATCCCTTGCCTAACCTAGACATAACATGCGTTATCCTCAAAAATATTGATTGAAACCAGGTTTAGTGGACTGTTTCAGTGTGGTACCACATTACTACGTGATCCAAACCAGAAAAAACCCAGAATCTGTTCAACAAGTATGTGTAAATCGCGATAGTATGAGCCTGATGAGGGCAAATCCTAGACCTTACCCAGACCTAACATGCGTTATCCTCTAAAATATTCATCGAAACCAGGTTTAGTGGAATGCTTCAGCGTGGTACCACATTACTACGCGATCCAAACCAGAAAAAACCCAGAATCTGTTCAACAAGTATGTGAAAAACGCGAAAGCATGAGCCTGATGAGGGCAAATCCCAGACCTATCCAAGATATATCTTGCGTTATCCTCTAAAACGTTGATCGAAACCAGGTTTAATTGACTGCTTTAGTATGGTACCACATTACTACGTGATCCAAAGCAGAAGAATCCCTCCATCAGGTCAACATGTATGTTAAAACTGCCAAAGTATGACCCTGATGAGGGCAAATCCCAGGCCTAACCTAGACCTAACATGCGTTATTCTCTAAAATATTGATCGAAACCAGGTATAATTGACTGTTTCAGTGTGGTACCACATGACTACGTGATCCAAACCAGAAAAAACCCAGGATTTGTTCACCAAGTATGTAGAGTATGCGAAAGTATGAGTCTGATGAGGGCAAATCCCAGGCCTAACCTAGACATAACATGCGTTATCCTCTAAAATATTGATCGAAACCAGGTTTAATTGACTGTTTTAGTGTGGTACCACATTACTACGTGATCCACACCAGAAAAAAACCAAGGATCTGTTCAACAAGTATGTGAAGAATGCGAAAGTATGAGTCTGATGAGTGAAAATCCCAGGCCTAACCTAGACTTAACATGCCTTATCCTCAAAAATATTGATCGAAACCAGGTTTAATGGACTGTTTCAGTGTGGTTCCACAATACTACGTGATCCAATCCAGAAATAGCCCAGGATCTAGCCATGAAGTATGAGAAATATGCGAAAGTATGAGCCTGATGAGGGCAAATCCTAGACCTTACCCAGACCTAACATGCGTTATCCTCTAAAATAGTGATCAGAGCCAGGTTTAATGGACTGTTTCAGTGTGGTACCACATTACTACGTGATCCAATCCAGAAATAGCCCAGGATCTAGCCATGAAGTATGAGAAATATGCGAAAGTATGAGCCTGATGTGGGCAAATCCTAGACCTTACCCAGACCTAACATGCGTTATCCTCTAAAATATTTATCAAGACCAGGTTCAATTGAATGCTTCAGTGTGGTACCACATTACTACGTGATCCAAACCAGAAAAAACCCAGGATCCGTTCAACAAGTATGTGAAGAATGCGAAAGTATGAGTCTGATGAGGGCAAATCACAGACCTAACCCAGACCTATCTTGCGTTATCCTCTAAAATATTGATCGAAACCAGGTTTAAGTGACTGTTTTAGTGTTGTACCACTTTACTACGTGATCCAAAGCTGAAAAAACCCTCGATCAGGTCAACATGCATGTTAAAACTGCGAAAGTATGACCCTGATGAGAGCAAATCCCAGACCTAACCAAGACCTAACATGCGTTATTCTCTAAAATAGTGATCAGGGCCAGGTTTAATGGACTGTTTCAGTGTGGTACCACATTACAACGTGATCCAAACCAGAAAGGGCCCAGAATCTGGCCATCAAGTATGAGAAATATGCGAAAGTACGAGCCTGATGAGAGCAAATCCCAGACCTAACCAGGACCTAACATGCGTTATTCTCTAAAATATTGAACGAAAAGGGGTTCAATGGACTGTTTCAGTGTGGTGCCACATTACTACGTGATCCAAACCAGAAAAAAGGCAGGGATCTGTTCAACAAGTATGTGAAAAACGGGAAAGTATGAGCCTGTTGAGGGCAAATCCCCAGACCTATCCCAGACATGACTTGCGCTATCCTCTAAAATATTGATCGAAACCAGGTTAAATGGACTGTTTCAGTGTGGTACCACATTACTCCGTGATCCAATCCAGAAATAGCCCAGTATCTAGCCATGAAGTATGAGGAATATGCGAAAGTATGAGCCTGATGAGGGCAAATCCTAGACCTATCCCAGACCTAACATGCGTTATCCTCTGAAATATTTATCAAGACCAGGTTTAATTGAATGTTTCAGTGTGGTACCACATTACTACGTGATCCAAACCAGAAAAAACCCAGGATCCGTTCAACGAGTATGTGAAGTGTGCGAAAGTATGAGTCTGATGGGGGCAAATCTCAGACCTATCCCAGACCTAAATTGCTTTATCCTCTAAAATATTGATCGAAACCAGGTTTAATTGACTGTTTTGGTGTAGTACCACTTTACTACGTGATCCAATCCAGAAAAAGCTCAGCATGTAGCCATGAAGTATGAGAAATATGCGAAAGTTCGAGCCAGATGAGGGCAAATCCCAGACCTATCCCAGAACTAACATGCGTTATCCTCTATAATATTGATCGAAACCAGGTTTAATCGACTGTTTCAGTGTGGTACCACATTACTACGTGTTCCAATCCAGAAATAACCCAGGATCTAGCCATGAAGTATGAGAAATATGCGAAAGTATGAGCCTGATGAGGGCAAATCCTAGACCTTAGCCAGACCTAACATGCGTTATCCTCTAAAATACTTATGAAGACCAGGTTTAATTGAATGTTTCAGTGTTGTACCACATTACTACGTGATCCAAACCAGAAAAAACACAGGATCCGTTCAACAAGTATGTGAAGAATGCGAAAGTATGAGTCTGATGAGTAAAAATCCCAGGACTAACCTAGACCTAACATGCGTTATCCTCAAAAATATTGATCGTAACCAGGTTTAATGGACTGTTTCAGTGTGGTACCACATTACTACGTGATCCAAACCAGAAAAAACCCAGGATCTGGCCAACAAGAATGAGAACTATGTGAAAGTATGAGCCTGATGAGAGCAAATCCCAGACCTAACCTAGACGTAACATGCGTTATGCTGAAAAATATTGATCGAAACCAGGTTTAATCAACTGTTTCCGTGTGGTAGCACATAACTACGCGATCCAAACCAGAAAAAGCCCAGGATCTAGCCATCGAGTATGAGAAGTATGCGAAAGTATGAGCCTGATGAGGGCAAATCCTAGACCTAACCCAGACCTAACATGCGTTATCCTCTAAAATATTTATCAAGGCCAGGTTTAATTGACTGTTTCAGTGTGGAATGACATTACTACGTGATGCAAACCAGTGGAAGCCCAGGATCTGGCCAACAAGAATGAGAAATATGCGAAAGTATGAGCCTGATGAGAGCAAATCCCAGACCTAACCTAGACGTAACAAGCGTTATCCTCAAAAAGATTGATCGAAACCAGGTTTAATCGACTGTTTCAGTGCGGTATCACATTACTACCTGATCCAAACCAGAAAAAGCCCAGAATCTGGCCATCAAGTATGAGAAATATGCGAATGTATCAGCCTGATGAGAGCAAATCCCAGAACTCACCTACACCTAACATGCGTTATTCTCTAAAATATTGAGCGAAGCCAGGTTTAATGGCCTGTTTCAGTGTGGTACCACATTACTACGTGATCCAATCCAGAAATAGCCCAGGATCTAGCCATGAAGTATTAGAAATATGCGGAAGTATGAGCCTGATGAGGGCAAATCCTAGACCTTACCCAGACCTAAAATGCGTTATCCTCTAAAATATTGATCGAAACCAGGTTTAATTGACTATTTTAGTGTGGTACCACATTACTACGTGATCCACACCAGAAAAAAACCCAGGATCTGTTCAACAAGTATGTGAAGTATGCGAAAGTATGAGTTTGATGAGGGCAAATCCCTTGCCTAACCTAGACATAACATGCGTTATCCTCAAAAATATTGATTGAAACCAGGTTTAGTGGACTGTTTGAGTCTGGTACCACATTACTACGTGATCCAAACCAGAAAAAACACAGGATCTGTTCAAGAAGTATGTGACGAATGCGAAACTATGAGACCGATGAGGGCAAATCCAAGACCTAACCTAGACATAACATGCGTTATCCTCTAAAATATTTATCAAGACTAGGTTTAATTGAATGTTTCAGTGTGGTACCACATTACAACGTGATCCAATCCAGAAAAAGCTCAGGATCTAGCCATGAAGTATGAGAAATATGCGAAAGTATGAGCCTGATGAGGGCAAATCCCAGGCCTAACCTAGACATAACATGCGTTATCCTCTAAAATATTCATCGAACCCTGGTTTAATTAACTGTTTCAGTGTGGTACCACATTACTACGGGATCCAATCCAGACAAAACCATCGATCAGGTCAACATGTACGTTAAGACTGCGAAACTATGACCCTGATGAGGGCAAATCCCAGACCTAACCTTGACCTAACATGTGTTATCATCTAAAACAATAATCGAAACCAGGTTTAATTGTCTGCTTCAGTGTGGTAACACATTACTACGTGATCCACACCAGAAAAAAACCAAGGATCTGTTCAACAAATATGTGAAGAATGCGAAAGTATGAGCCTGATGAGTGAAAATCCCAGGCCTAACCTAGACCTAACATGCGTTATCCTCAAAAATATTGATCGAAACCAGGTTAAATGGACTGTTTCAGTGTGGTACCACATTACTCCGTGATCCAATCCAGAAATAGCCCAGTATCTAGCCATGAAGTATGAGGAATATGCGAAAGTATGAGCCTGATGAGGGCAAATCCTAGACCTTACCCAGACCTAACATGCGTTATCCTCTAAAATACTTATCAAGACCAGGTTTAATGGAATGTTTCAGTGTGGTACCACATTACTACGTGATCCAAACCAGAAAAAACCCAGGATCCGTTCAACAAGTATGTGAAGAATGCGAAAGTATGAGTCTGATGAGTAAAAATCCCAGGCCTAACCTATACCTAACATGCGTTATCCTCAAAAATATTGATCGAAACCAGGTTTAATGGACTGTTTCAGTGTGGTGCCACATTACTACGTGATCCAAACCAGAAAAAACCCAGGATCTGGCCAACAAGAATGAGAACTATGTGAAAGTATGAGCCTGATGAGAGCAAATCCCAGACCTAACCTAGACGTAACATGCGTTATGCTGAAAAATATTGATCGAAACCAGGTTTAATCAACTGTTTCAGTGTGGTACCACATAACTACGCGATCCAAACCAGAAAAAGCCCAGGATCTAGCCATCGAGTATGAGAAGTATGCGAAAGTATGAGCCTGATGAGGGCAAATCCTAGACCTAACCCAGACCTAACATGCGTTATCCTCTAAAATATTTATCAAGGCCAGGTTTAATTGACTGTTTCAGTGTGGAATGACATTACTACGTGATGCAAACCAGTGGAAGCCCAGGATCTGGCCAACAAGAATGAGAAATATGCGAAAGTATGAGCCTGATGAGAGCAAATCCCAGACCTAACCTAGACGTAACAAGCGTTATCCTCTGAAATATTTATCAAGACCAGGTTTAATTGAATGTTTCAGTGTGGTACCACATTTCTACGTGATCCAAACCAGAAAAAACCCAGGATCCGTTCAACAAAGTATGTGAAGTGTGCGAAAGTATGAGTCTGATGGGGGCAAATCTCAGAACTATCCCAGACCTAAATTGCTTTATCCTCTAAAATATTTATCAAGACCAGGTTTAATTGAATGTTTCAGTGTTGTACCACATTACTACGTGATCCAAACCAGAAAAAACACAGGATCCGTTCAACAAGTATGTGAAGAATGCGAAAGTATGAGTCTGATGAGTAAAAATCCCAGGACTAACCTATACCTAACATGCGTTATCCTCAAAAATATTGATCGAAACCAGGTTTAATGGACTGTTTCAGTGTGGTACCACATTACTACGTGATCCAAACCAGAAAAAACCGAGGATCTGGCCAACAAGAATGAGAACTATATGAAAGTATGAGCCTGATGAGAGCAAATCCCAGACCTAACCTAGACGTAACATGCGTTATGCTGAAAAATATTGATCGAAACCAGGTTTAATCAACTGTTTCAGTGTGGTACCACATAACTACGCGATCCAAACCAGAAAAAGCCCAGAATCTGGCCATCAAGTATGAGAAATATGCGAATGTATCAGCCTGATGAGAGCAAATCCCAGAACTCACCTACACCTAACATGCGTTATTCTCTAAAATATTTATCAAGACCTGGTTTAATTGAATGTTTCAGTATGGTACCGCATTACTACGTGATCCAAACCAGAAAACACCCAGAATCTATTCAACAAGTATGTTAAAAACGCGAAAGTATGAGTCTGCTGAGGGCAAATCCCAGTCCTATCCCAGACATATCTTGCGTTATCCTCTAAAATATTGATCGAAACCAGGTTTAATTGACTGTTTTAGTGTGGTACCACTTTACTACGTGATCCAAAGCAGAAAAAACCCTCGATCAGGTCAACATGTATGTTAAAACTGCGAAAGTATGACCCTGATGAGGGCAAATGCCAGGCCTAACCTAGACCTAGCATGCGCTATCCTCTAAAATATTGATCCAAACCAGGTTTAATGGACTGTTTCAGTGTGGTACCGCATTACTGCGTGATCCAAACCTGAAAAAGCCCAGGATCTGTTCAACAAGTATGTGAAGAATGCGAAAGTTGAGTCTGATGAGTGAAAATCCCAGGCCTAACCTAGACCTAACATGCGTTATGCTCAAAAATATTGATCGCAACCAGGTTTGATTGACTGTTTCAGTGCGGTACCACATTACTACGTGATCCAAACCAGAAAAAACCCAGGATCCGTTCAACAAGTATGTGAAGAATGCGAAAGTATGAGTCTGATGAGTGAAAATCCCAGGCCTAACCTAGACCTAACATGCGTTATCCTCAAAAATATTGATCGAAACCTGGTTAAATGGACTGTTTCAGTGTGGCACCACATTACTCCGTGATCCAATCCAGAAATAGCCCAGAATCTAGCCATGAAGTATGAGGATTATGCGAAAGTATGAGCCTGATGAGGGCAAATCCTAGACCTATCCCAGACCTAACATGCGTTATCCTCTAAAATATTTATCAAGACCAGGTTTAATTGAATGTTTCAGTGTGGTACCACATTACTACGTGATCCAAACCAGAAAAAACCCAGGATCCGTTCAACGAGTATGTGAAGTGTGCGAAAGTATGAGTCTAATGTGTGCAAATCTCAGACCTATCCCAGACCTAAATTGCTTTATCCTCTAAAATATTGATCGAAACCAGGTTTAATCGACTGTTTCAGTGTGGTACCACATTACTACGTGATCCAATCCAGAAATAACCCAGGATCCGTTCAACAAGTATGTGAAGAATGCGAAAGTATGTGTCTGATGAGTAAAAATCCCAGGCCTAACGTAGACCTAACATGCGTTATCCTCAAAAATATTGATCGAAACCAGGTTTAATGGACTGCTTCAGTGTGGTACCACATTACTACGTGATCCAAACCAGAAAAAACCCAGGATCTGGCGAACAAGAATGAGAACTATGTGTAAGTATGAGCCTGATGAGAGCAAATCCCAGACCTAACCTAGACGTAACATGCGTTATGCTGAAAAATAGTGATCGAAACCAGGTTTAATGGACTGTTTCAGTGTGGTACCACATTACTACATGATCCAAACCAGAAAAAAATCCAGGATCTGTTCAACAAGTATGTGAAGTATGCGAAAGTATGAGTCGGATGAGGGCAAATCCCAGGCCTAACCTAGACATAACATGCGTTATCCTCTAAAATATTTATCAATACCAGGTTTAATTGAATGTTTCAGTGTGGTACCGCATTACTGCGTGATCCAAACCAGAAAAAGCCCAGGATCTGTTCAACAAGTATGTGAAGAATGCGAAAGTTGAGTCTGATGAGTGAGAATCCCAGGCCTAACCTAGACCTAACATGCGTTATGCTCAAAAATATTGATCGAAACCAGATTTGATTGACTGTTTCAGTGCGGTACCACATTACTACGTGATCCAAACCAGAAAAAACCCAGGATCCGTTCAACGAGTATGTGAAGTGTGCGAAAGTATGAGTCTAATGGGTGCAAATCTCAGACCTATCCCAGACCTAAATTGCTTTATCCTCTAAAATATTGATCGAAACCAGGTTTAATCGACTGTTTCAGTGTGGTACCACATTACTACGTGATCCAATCCAGAAATAACCCAGGATCTAGCCATGAAGTATGAGGAATATGCGAAAGTATGAGCCTGATGAGGGCAAATCCTAGACCTATCCCAGACCTAACATGCGTTATCCTCTAAAATATTTATCAAGACCAGGTTTAATTGAATGTTTCAGTGTGGTACCACATTACTACGTGATCCAAACCAGAAAAAACCCAGGATCCGTTCAACGAGTATGTGAAGTGTGCGAAAGTATGAGTCTGATGGGGGCAAATCTCAGACCTATCCCAGACCTAAATTGCTTTATCCTCTAAAATATTGATCGAAACCAGGTTTAATTGACTGTTTTGGTGTAGTACCACTTTACTACGTGATCCAAAGCAGAAAAAACCCTCGATCAGGTCAACATGCATGCTAAAACTGCGAAAGTATGACCATGATGAGGGGCAAATCCTAGACCTAACCCAGACCTAACATGCGTTATCCTCTAAAATATTGATCGAAACGAGGTTTAGTGGACTGTTTGAGTGTGGTACCACATTACTGCGTGAGCCAAACCAGAAAAAACCCAGGATCTGTTCAACAAGTATGTGAAAAACGCGAAAGTATGAGCCTGATGAGGGCAAATCCCAGACCTATCCCAGAACTAACAGTCGTTATCCTCTAAAATATTGATCGAAACCAGGTTTAATCGACTGTTTCAGTGTGGTACCCCATTACTACGTGATCCAATCCAGAAATAACCCAGGATCTAGCCATGAAGTATGAGAAATATGCGAAAGTATGAGCCTGATGAGGGCAAATCCTAGTCCTTACCCAGACCTAACATGCGTTATCCACAAAAATACTGATCGAAACCAGGTTTAATGGACTGTTTCAGTGTGGTACCACATTACTACGTGATCCAAACCAGAAAAAACCCAGGATCTGGCCAACAAGAATGTGAACTATGTGAAAGTATGAACCTCATGAGAGCAAATCCCTGACCTAACCTAGACGTAACATGCGTTATGCTGAAAAATAGTGATCGAAACCAGGTTTAATGGACTGTTTCAGTGTGGTACCACATTACTACGTGATCCAAACCAGAAAAAAATCCAGGATCTGTTCAACAAGTATGTGAAGTACGCGAAAGTATGAGTCGGATGAGGGCAAATCCCAGGCCTAACCTAGACCTAACATGCGTTATCCTCAAAAATATTGATCGAAGCCAGGTTTAATGGACTGTTTCAGTGTGGTTCCACATTACTACGTGATCCAATCCAGAAATAGCCCATGATCTAACCATGAAGTATGAGAAATATGCGAAAGTATGAGCCTGATGAGGGCAAATCCTAGTCCTTACCCAGACCTAACATGCGTTATCCTCTAAAATATTTATCAAGACCAGGTTTATTTGAATGATTCAGTGTGGTACCACATTACTACGTGATCCAAACCAGAAAAAACCCAAGATCTGTTCAAGGAGTATGTGAAGTATGCGAAAGTATGAGTCTGATGAGGGCAAATCACAGACCTATCCCAGACCTATCTTGCGTTATCCTCTAAAATATTGATCGAAACCAGGTTTAAGTGACTGTTTTAGTGTTGTACCACTACACTACGTGATCCAAACCAGAAAAAACCCTCGATCAGGTCAACATGCATGTTAAACCTGCGAAAGTATGTCCCTGATGAGAGCAAATCCCAGACCTTACCCAGACCTAACATGCGTTATCCTCTAAAATATTGATCGAAACCAGTTTTAATGGACTGTTTTAGTGTGGTACCACATTACTACGTGATCCACACCAGAAAAAAACCCAGGATCTGTTCAACAAGTATGTGAAGTATGCGAAAGTATGAGTCTGATGAGGGCAAATTCCTTGCCTAACCTAGACATAACATGCGTTATCCTCAAAAATATTGATTGAAACCAGGTTTAGTGGTCTGCTTCAGTGAGGTACCACATTACTACGTGATCGAAAGCAGAAAAAACCCAGGATCTGTTCAACAAGTATGTGAAGTATGCGAAAGTATGAGTCTGATGTGGGTAAATCCCTTGCCTAACCTAGACATAACATGCGTTATCCTCAAAAATATTGATCGAAGCCAGGTTTAATGGCCTGTTTCAGTGTGGTACCACATTACTACGTGATCCAATCCAGAAATAGCCCAGGATCTAGCCATGAAGTATTAGAAATATGCGGAAGTATGAGCCTGATGAGGGCAAATCCTAGACCTTACCCAGACCTAACATGCGTTATCCTCTAAAATATTGATCGAAACCAGTTTTAATGGACTGTTTTAGTGTGGTACCACATTACTACGTGATCCACACCAGAAAAAAATCCAGGATCTGTTCAACAAGTATGTGAAGTATCCGAAAGTATGAGTCTGATGAGGGCAAATCCCTTGCCTAACCTAGACATAACATGCGTTATCCTCTAAAATATTGATCGAAACCAGGTTTAATTGACTGTTTTAGTGTGGTACCACATTACTACGTGATCCACAGCAGAAAAGAACCCTGGATCTGTTCAACAAGTATGTGAAGTATGCGAAAGTATGAGTCTGATGAGGGCAAATCCCTTGCCTAACCTAGACATAACATGCGTTATCCTCAAAAATATTGATTGAAACCAGGTTTAGTGGACTGTTTCAGTGTGGTACCACATTACTACGTGATCCAAACCAGAAAAAACCCAGAATCTGTTCAACAAGTATGTGTAAATCGCGAAGGTATGAGCCTGATGAGGGCAAATCCTAGACCTTACCCAGACCTAACATGCGTTAACCTCTAAAATATTCATTGAAACCAGGTTAAGTGGACTGCTTCAGTGTGGTACCACATTACTACGCGATCGAAACCAGAAAAAACCCAGAATCTGTTCAACAAGTATGTGAAAAACGCGAAAGCATGAGCCTGATGAGGGCAAATCCCAGACCTATCCCAGACATATCTTGCGTTATCCTCTAAAATATTGATCGAAACCAGGTTTAATTGACTGTTTTAGTGTGGTACCACATTACTACGTGATCCACACCAGAAAAGAACCCTGGATCTGTTCAACAAGTATGTGAAGTATGCGAAAGTATGAGTCTGATGAGGGCAAATCCCTTGCCTAACCTAGACATAACATGCGTTATCCTCAAAAATATTGATTGAAACCAGGTTTAGTGGACTGTTTCAGTGTGGTACCACATTACTACGTGATCCAAACCAGAAAAAACCCAGAATCTGTTCAACAAGTATGTGTAAATCGCGAAAGTATGAGCCTGATGAGGGCAAATCCTAGACCTTACCGAGACCTAACATGCGTTATCCTCTAAAAAATTCATCGAAACCAGGTTTAGTGGACTGCTTCAGTGTGGTACCACATTACTACGCGACCCAAACCAGAAAAAACCCAGAATCTGTTCAACAAGTATGTGAAAAACGCGAAAGCATGAGCCTGATGAGGGCAAATCCCAGACCTATCCAAGACATATCTTGCGTTATCCTCTGAAATGTTGATCGAAACCAGGTTTAATTGACTGCTTTAGTATGGTACCACATAACTACGTGATCCAAAGCAGAAGAATCCCTAGATCAGGTCAGCATGTATGTTAAAACTGCGAAAGTATGACCCTGATAAGGGCAAATCCCAGGCCTAACCTAGACCTAACATGCGTTATCCTCTAAAATATTGATCGAAACCAGGTATAATTGACTGTTTCAGTGTGGTACCACATGACTACGTGATCCAAACCAGAAAAAACCCAGGATTTGTTCACCAAGTATGTAAAGTATGCGAAAGTATGAGTCTGATGAGGGCAAATCCCAGGCCTAACCCAGACCTAACATGCGTTATCCTCTAAAATATTTATCAAGGCCAGGTTTAATTGACTGTTTCAGTGTGGAATGACATTACTACGTGATGCAAACGAGTGGAAGCCCAGGATCTGGCCAACAAGAATGAGAAATATGCGAAAGTATGAGCCTGATGAGAGCAAATCCCAGACCTAACCTAGACGTAACAAGCGTTATCCTCAAAAAGATTGATCGAAACCAGGTTTAATCGACTGTATCAGTGCGGTATCACATTACTACCTGATCCAAATCAGAAAAAGCCCAGAATCTGGCCATCAAGTATGAGAAATATGCGAATGTGTCAGCCTGATGAGAGCAAATCCCAGAACTAACCTACACCTAACATGCGTTATTCTCTTAAATATTGATCGAAGCCAGGTTTAATGGCTTGTTTCAGTGTGGTACCACATTACTACGTGATCCAATCCAGAAATAGCCCAGGATCTAGCCATGAAGTATTAGAAATATGCGGAAGTATGAGCCTGATGAGGGCAAATCCTAGACCTTACCCAGACCCAACATGCGTTATCCTCTAAAATATTGATCGAAACCAGGTTTAATTGACTGTTTTAGTGTGGTACCACATTACTACGTGATCCACACCAGAAAAAAACCCAGGATCTGTTCAACAAGTATGTGAAGTATACGAACGTATGAGTCTGATGAGGGCAAATCCCTTGCCTAACCTAGACATAACATGCGTTATCCTCAAAAATATTGATTGAAACGAGGTTTAGTGGACTGTTTCAGTGTGGTACCACATTACTACGTGATCCAAACCAGAAAAAACCCAGAATCTGTTCAACAAGTATGTGTAAATCGCGAAAGTATGAGCCTGATGAGGGCAAATCCTAGACCTTACCGAGACATATCTTGCGTTATCCTCTGTAATGTTGATCGAAACCAGGTTTAATTGACTGCTTTAGTATGGTACCACATTACTACGTGATCCAAAGCAGAAGAATCCCTCGATCAGGTCAACATGTATGTTAAAACTGCGAAAGTATGACCCTGATGAGGGCAAATCCCAGGCCTAACCTAGACCTAACATGCGTTATCCTCTAAAATATTGATCGAAACCAGGTATAATTGACTGTTTCAGTGTGGTACCACATGACTACGTGATCCAAACCAGAAAAAACCCAGGATTTGTTCACCAAGTATGTAAAGTATGCGAAAGTATGAGTCTGATGAGGGCAAATCCCAGGCCTAACCTAGACATAACATGCGTTATCCTCTAAAATATTGATCGGAACCAGGGTTAATTGACTGCTTTAGTGTGGTACCACATTACTACGTGATCCACACCAGAAAAAAACCAAGGATCTGTTCAACAAGTATGTGAAGAATGCGAAAGTATGAGTCTGATGAGTGAAAATCCCCGGCCTAACCTATGCTTAACATGCATTATCCTCAAAAATATTGATCGAAACCAGGTTAAATGGACTGTTTCAGTGTGGTACCACATTACTCCGTGATCCAATCCAGAAATAGCCCAGTATCTAGCCATGAAGTATGAGGAATATGCGGAAGTATGAGCCTGATGAGGGCAAATCCTAGACCTATCCCAGACCTAACATGCGTTATCCTCTGAAATATTTATCAAGACCAGGTTTAATTGAATGTTTCAGTGTGGTACCACATTACTACGTGATCCAAACCAGAAAAAACCCAGGATCCGTTCAACGAGTATGTGAAGTGTGCGAAAGTATGAGTCTGATGGGGGCAAATCTCAGAACTATCCCAGACCTAAATTGCTTTATCCTCTAAAATATTGATCGAAACCAGGTTTAATTGAATGTTTTGGTGTAGTACCACTTTACTACGTGATCCAATCCAGAAAAAGCTCAGCATGTAGCCATGAAGTATGAGAAATATGCGAAAGTATGAGCCAGATGAGGGCAAATCCCAGACCTATCCCAGCACTAACATGCGTTATCCTCTAAAATATTGATCGAAACCAGGTTTAATCGACTGTTTCAGTGTGGTACCACATTACTACGTGATCCAATCCAGAAATAACCCAGGATCTAGCCATGAAGTATGAGGAATATGCGAAAGTATGAGCCTGATGAGGGCAAATCCTAGACCTATCCCAGACCTAACATGTGTTATCCTCTAAAATATTTATCAAGACCAGGTTTAATGGACTGTTTCAGTGTGGTACCACATTACTACGTGATCCAATCCAGAAAGAGCTCAGGATGTAGCCATGAAGTATGAGAAATATGCGAAAGTATGAGCCAGATGAGGGCAAATCCCAAACCTATCTCAGAACTAACATGCGTTATCCTTTAAAATATTGATCGAAACCAGGTTTAATCGACTGTTTCAGTGTGGTACCACATTACTACGTGATCTAATCCAGAAATAACCCAGGATCTAGCCATGAAGTATGAGAAATATGCGAAAGTATGAGCCTGATGAGGGCAAATCCTAGACCTTACCCAGACCTAACATGCGTTATCCTCTAAAATACTTATCAAGACCAGGTTTAATTGAATGTTTCAGTGTGGTACCACATTACTACGTGATCCAAACCAAGAAAAAACCCAGGATCCGTTCAACAAGTATGTGAAGAATGCGAAAGTATGAGTCTGATGAGTAAAAATCCCAGGCCTAACCTAGACCTAACATGCGTTATCCTCAAAAATATTGATCGAAACCAGGTTTAATGGACTGTTTCAGTGTGGTACCACATTACTACGTGATCCAAACCAGAAAAAACCCAGGATCTGGCCAACAAGAATGAGAACTATGTGAAAGTATGAGCCTGATGAGAGCAAATCCCAGACCTAACCCAGACGTAACATGCGTTATGCTTAAAAATATTGATCGAAACCAGGTTTAATCAACTGTTTCAGTGTGGTACCACATAACTACGCGATCCAAACCAGAAAAAGCCCAGGATCTAGCCATCGAGTATGAGAAGTATGCGAAAGTATGAGCCTGATGAGGGCAAAACCTAGACCTAACCCAGACCTAACATGCGTTATCCTCTAAAATATTTATCAAGGCCAGGTTAAATTGACTGTTTCAGTGTGGAATGACATTACTACGTGATGCAAACGAGTGGAAGCCCAGGATCTGGCCAACAAGAATGAGAAATATGCGAAAGTATGAGCCTGATGAGAGCAAATCCCAGACCTAACCTAGACGTAACAAGCGTTATCCTCAAAAAGATTGATCGAAACCAGGTTTAATCGACTGTATCAGTGCGGTATCACATTACTACCTGATCCAAACCAGAAAAAGCCCAGAATCTGGCCATCAAGTATGAGAAATATGCGAATGTGTCAGCCTGATGAGAGCAAATCCCAGAACTAACCTACACCTAACATGCGTTATTCTCTTAAATATTGATCGAAGCCAGGTTTAATGGCTTGTTTCAGTGTGGTACCACATTACTACGTGATCCAATCCAGAAATAACCCAGGATCCGTTCAACAAGTATGTGAAGAATGCGAAAGTATGTGTCTGATGAGTAAAAATCCCAGGCCTAACGTAGACCTAACATGCGTTATCCTCAAAAATATTGATCGAAACCAGGTTTAATGGACTGCTTCAGTGTGGTACCACATTACTACGTGATCCAAACCAGAAAAAACCCAGGATCTGGCGAACAAGAATGAGAACTATGTGTAAGTATGAGCCTGATGAGAGCAAATCCCAGACCTAACCTAGACGTAACATGCGTTATGCTGAAAAATAGTGATCGAAACCAGGTTTAATGGACTGTTTCAGTGTGGTACCACATTACTACATGATCCAAACCAGAAAAAAATCCAGGATCTGTTCAACAAGTATGTGAAGTATGCGAAAGTATGAGTCGGATGAGGGCAAATCCCAGGCCTAACCTAGACATAACATGCGTTATCCTCTAAAATATTTATCAATACCAGGTTTAATTGAATGTTTCAGTGTGGTACCGCATTACTGCGTGATCCAAACCAGAAAAAGCCCAGGATCTGTTCAACAAGTATGTGAAGAATGCGAAAGTTGAGTCTGATGAGTGAGAATCCCAGGCCTAACCTAGACCTAACATGCGTTATGCTCAAAAATATTGATCGAAACCAGATTTGATTGACTGTTTCAGTGCGGTACCACATTACTACGTGATCCAAACCAGAAAAAACCCAGGATCCGTTCAACGAGTATGTGAAGTGTGCGAAAGTATGAGTCTAATGGGTGCAAATCTCAGACCTATCCCAGACCTAAATTGCTTTATCCTCTAAAATATTGATCGAAACCAGGTTTAATCGACTGTTTCAGTGTGGTACCACATTACTACGTGATCCAATCCAGAAATAACCCAGGATCTAGCCATGAAGTATGAGGAATATGCGAAAGTATGAGCCTGATGAGGGCAAATCCTAGACCTATCCCAGACCTAACATGCGTTATCCTCTAAAATATTTATCAAGACCAGGTTTAATTGAATGTTTCAGTGTGGTACCACATTACTACGTGATCCAAACCAGAAAAAACCCAGGATCCGTTCAACGAGTATGTGAAGTGTGCGAAAGTATGAGTCTGATGGGGGCAAATCTCAGACCTATCCCAGACCTAAATTGCTTTATCCTCTAAAATATTGATCGAAACCAGGTTTAATTGACTGTTTTGGTGTAGTACCACTTTACTACGTGATCCAAAGCAGAAAAAACCCTCGATCAGGTCAACATGCATGCTAAAACTGCGAAAGTATGACCATGATGAGGGGCAAATCCTAGACCTAACCCAGACCTAACATGCGTTATCCTCTAAAATATTGATCGAAACGAGGTTTAGTGGACTGTTTGAGTGTGGTACCACATTACTGCGTGAGCCAAACCAGAAAAAACCCAGGATCTGTTCAACAAGTATGTGAAAAACGCGAAAGTATGAGCCTGATGAGGGCAAATCCCAGACCTATCCCAGAACTAACAGTCGTTATCCTCTAAAATATTGATCGAAACCAGGTTTAATCGACTGTTTCAGTGTGGTACCCCATTACTACGTGATCCAATCCAGAAATAACCCAGGATCTAGCCATGAAGTATGAGAAATATGCGAAAGTATGAGCCTGATGAGGGCAAATCCTAGTCCTTACCCAGACCTAACATGCGTTATCCACAAAAATACTGATCGAAACCAGGTTTAATGGACTGTTTCAGTGTGGTACCACATTACTACGTGATCCAAACCAGAAAAAACCCAGGATCTGGCCAACAAGAATGTGAACTATGTGAAAGTATGAACCTCATGAGAGCAAATCCCTGACCTAACCTAGACGTAACATGCGTTATGCTGAAAAATAGTGATCGAAACCAGGTTTAATGGACTGTTTCAGTGTGGTACCACATTACTACGTGATCCAAACCAGAAAAAAATCCAGGATCTGTTCAACAAGTATGTGAAGTACGCGAAAGTATGAGTCGGATGAGGGCAAATCCCAGGCCTAACCTAGACCTAACATGCGTTATCCTCAAAAATATTGATCGAAGCCAGGTTTAATGGACTGTTTCAGTGTGGTTCCACATTACTACGTGATCCAATCCAGAAATAGCCCATGATCTAACCATGAAGTATGAGAAATATGCGAAAGTATGAGCCTGATGAGGGCAAATCCTAGTCCTTACCCAGACCTAACATGCGTTATCCTCTAAAATATTTATCAAGACCAGGTTTATTTGAATGATTCAGTGTGGTACCACATTACTACGTGATCCAAACCAGAAAAAACCCAAGATCTGTTCAAGGAGTATGTGAAGTATGCGAAAGTATGAGTCTGATGAGGGCAAATCACAGACCTATCCCAGACCTATCTTGCGTTATCCTCTAAAATATTGATCGAAACCAGGTTTAAGTGACTGTTTTAGTGTTGTACCACTACACTACGTGATCCAAACCAGAAAAAACCCTCGATCAGGTCAACATGCATGTTAAACCTGCGAAAGTATGTCCCTGATGAGAGCAAATCCCAGACCTTACCCAGACCTAACATGCGTTATCCTCTAAAATATTGATCGAAACCAGTTTTAATGGACTGTTTTAGTGTGGTACCACATTACTACGTGATCCACACCAGAAAAAAACCCAGGATCTGTTCAACAAGTATGTGAAGTATGCGAAAGTATGAGTCTGATGAGGGCAAATTCCTTGCCTAACCTAGACATAACATGCGTTATCCTCAAAAATATTGATTGAAACCAGGTTTAGTGGTCTGCTTCAGTGAGGTACCACATTACTACGTGATCGAAAGCAGAAAAAACCCAGGATCTGTTCAACAAGTATGTGAAGTATGCGAAAGTATGAGTCTGATGTGGGTAAATCCCTTGCCTAACCTAGACATAACATGCGTTATCCTCAAAAATATTGATCGAAGCCAGGTTTAATGGCCTGTTTCAGTGTGGTACCACATTACTACGTGATCCAATCCAGAAATAGCCCAGGATCTAGCCATGAAGTATTAGAAATATGCGGAAGTATGAGCCTGATGAGGGCAAATCCTAGACCTTACCCAGACCTAACATGCGTTATCCTCTAAAATATTGATCGAAACCAGTTTTAATGGACTGTTTTAGTGTGGTACCACATTACTACGTGATCCACACCAGAAAAAAATCCAGGATCTGTTCAACAAGTATGTGAAGTATCCGAAAGTATGAGTCTGATGAGGGCAAATCCCTTGCCTAACCTAGACATAACATGCGTTATCCTCTAAAATATTGATCGAAACCAGGTTTAATTGACTGTTTTAGTGTGGTACCACATTACTACGTGATCCACAGCAGAAAAGAACCCTGGATCTGTTCAACAAGTATGTGAAGTATGCGAAAGTATGAGTCTGATGAGGGCAAATCCCTTGCCTAACCTAGACATAACATGCGTTATCCTCAAAAATATTGATTGAAACCAGGTTTAGTGGACTGTTTCAGTGTGGTACCACATTACTACGTGATCCAAACCAGAAAAAACCCAGAATCTGTTCAACAAGTATGTGTAAATCGCGAAGGTATGAGCCTGATGAGGGCAAATCCTAGACCTTACCCAGACCTAACATGCGTTAACCTCTAAAATATTCATTGAAACCAGGTTAAGTGGACTGCTTCAGTGTGGTACCACATTACTACGCGATCGAAACCAGAAAAAACCCAGAATCTGTTCAACAAGTATGTGAAAAACGCGAAAGCATGAGCCTGATGAGGGCAAATCCCAGACCTATCCCAGACATATCTTGCGTTATCCTCTAAAATATTGATCGAAACCAGGTTTAATTGACTGTTTTAGTGTGGTACCACATTACTACGTGATCCACACCAGAAAAGAACCCTGGATCTGTTCAACAAGTATGTGAAGTATGCGAAAGTATGAGTCTGATGAGGGCAAATCCCTTGCCTAACCTAGACATAACATGCGTTATCCTCAAAAATATTGATTGAAACCAGGTTTAGTGGACTGTTTCAGTGTGGTACCACATTACTACGTGATCCAAACCAGAAAAAACCCAGAATCTGTTCAACAAGTATGTGTAAATCGCGAAAGTATGAGCCTGATGAGGGCAAATCCTAGACCTTACCGAGACCTAACATGCGTTATCCTCTAAAAAATTCATCGAAACCAGGTTTAGTGGACTGCTTCAGTGTGGTACCACATTACTACGCGACCCAAACCAGAAAAAACCCAGAATCTGTTCAACAAGTATGTGAAAAACGCGAAAGCATGAGCCTGATGAGGGCAAATCCCAGACCTATCCAAGACATATCTTGCGTTATCCTCTGAAATGTTGATCGAAACCAGGTTTAATTGACTGCTTTAGTATGGTACCACATAACTACGTGATCCAAAGCAGAAGAATCCCTAGATCAGGTCAGCATGTATGTTAAAACTGCGAAAGTATGACCCTGATAAGGGCAAATCCCAGGCCTAACCTAGACCTAACATGCGTTATCCTCTAAAATATTGATCGAAACCAGGTATAATTGACTGTTTCAGTGTGGTACCACATGACTACGTGATCCAAACCAGAAAAAACCCAGGATTTGTTCACCAAGTATGTAAAGTATGCGAAAGTATGAGTCTGATGAGGGCAAATCCCAGGCCTAACCCAGACCTAACATGCGTTATCCTCTAAAATATTTATCAAGGCCAGGTTTAATTGACTGTTTCAGTGTGGAATGACATTACTACGTGATGCAAACGAGTGGAAGCCCAGGATCTGGCCAACAAGAATGAGAAATATGCGAAAGTATGAGCCTGATGAGAGCAAATCCCAGACCTAACCTAGACGTAACAAGCGTTATCCTCAAAAAGATTGATCGAAACCAGGTTTAATCGACTGTATCAGTGCGGTATCACATTACTACCTGATCCAAATCAGAAAAAGCCCAGAATCTGGCCATCAAGTATGAGAAATATGCGAATGTGTCAGCCTGATGAGAGCAAATCCCAGAACTAACCTACACCTAACATGCGTTATTCTCTTAAATATTGATCGAAGCCAGGTTTAATGGCTTGTTTCAGTGTGGTACCACATTACTACGTGATCCAATCCAGAAATAGCCCAGGATCTAGCCATGAAGTATTAGAAATATGCGGAAGTATGAGCCTGATGAGGGCAAATCCTAGACCTTACCCAGACCCAACATGCGTTATCCTCTAAAATATTGATCGAAACCAGGTTTAATTGACTGTTTTAGTGTGGTACCACATTACTACGTGATCCACACCAGAAAAAAACCCAGGATCTGTTCAACAAGTATGTGAAGTATACGAACGTATGAGTCTGATGAGGGCAAATCCCTTGCCTAACCTAGACATAACATGCGTTATCCTCAAAAATATTGATTGAAACGAGGTTTAGTGGACTGTTTCAGTGTGGTACCACATTACTACGTGATCCAAACCAGAAAAAACCCAGAATCTGTTCAACAAGTATGTGTAAATCGCGAAAGTATGAGCCTGATGAGGGCAAATCCTAGACCTTACCGAGACATATCTTGCGTTATCCTCTGTAATGTTGATCGAAACCAGGTTTAATTGACTGCTTTAGTATGGTACCACATTACTACGTGATCCAAAGCAGAAGAATCCCTCGATCAGGTCAACATGTATGTTAAAACTGCGAAAGTATGACCCTGATGAGGGCAAATCCCAGGCCTAACCTAGACCTAACATGCGTTATCCTCTAAAATATTGATCGAAACCAGGTATAATTGACTGTTTCAGTGTGGTACCACATGACTACGTGATCCAAACCAGAAAAAACCCAGGATTTGTTCACCAAGTATGTAAAGTATGCGAAAGTATGAGTCTGATGAGGGCAAATCCCAGGCCTAACCTAGACATAACATGCGTTATCCTCTAAAATATTGATCGGAACCAGGGTTAATTGACTGCTTTAGTGTGGTACCACATTACTACGTGATCCACACCAGAAAAAAACCAAGGATCTGTTCAACAAGTATGTGAAGAATGCGAAAGTATGAGTCTGATGAGTGAAAATCCCCGGCCTAACCTATGCTTAACATGCATTATCCTCAAAAATATTGATCGAAACCAGGTTAAATGGACTGTTTCAGTGTGGTACCACATTACTCCGTGATCCAATCCAGAAATAGCCCAGTATCTAGCCATGAAGTATGAGGAATATGCGGAAGTATGAGCCTGATGAGGGCAAATCCTAGACCTATCCCAGACCTAACATGCGTTATCCTCTGAAATATTTATCAAGACCAGGTTTAATTGAATGTTTCAGTGTGGTACCACATTACTACGTGATCCAAACCAGAAAAAACCCAGGATCCGTTCAACGAGTATGTGAAGTGTGCGAAAGTATGAGTCTGATGGGGGCAAATCTCAGAACTATCCCAGACCTAAATTGCTTTATCCTCTAAAATATTGATCGAAACCAGGTTTAATTGAATGTTTTGGTGTAGTACCACTTTACTACGTGATCCAATCCAGAAAAAGCTCAGCATGTAGCCATGAAGTATGAGAAATATGCGAAAGTATGAGCCAGATGAGGGCAAATCCCAGACCTATCCCAGCACTAACATGCGTTATCCTCTAAAATATTGATCGAAACCAGGTTTAATCGACTGTTTCAGTGTGGTACCACATTACTACGTGATCCAATCCAGAAATAACCCAGGATCTAGCCATGAAGTATGAGGAATATGCGAAAGTATGAGCCTGATGAGGGCAAATCCTAGACCTATCCCAGACCTAACATGTGTTATCCTCTAAAATATTTATCAAGACCAGGTTTAATGGACTGTTTCAGTGTGGTACCACATTACTACGTGATCCAATCCAGAAAGAGCTCAGGATGTAGCCATGAAGTATGAGAAATATGCGAAAGTATGAGCCAGATGAGGGCAAATCCCAAACCTATCTCAGAACTAACATGCGTTATCCTTTAAAATATTGATCGAAACCAGGTTTAATCGACTGTTTCAGTGTGGTACCACATTACTACGTGATCTAATCCAGAAATAACCCAGGATCTAGCCATGAAGTATGAGAAATATGCGAAAGTATGAGCCTGATGAGGGCAAATCCTAGACCTTACCCAGACCTAACATGCGTTATCCTCTAAAATACTTATCAAGACCAGGTTTAATTGAATGTTTCAGTGTGGTACCACATTACTACGTGATCCAAACCAAGAAAAAACCCAGGATCCGTTCAACAAGTATGTGAAGAATGCGAAAGTATGAGTCTGATGAGTAAAAATCCCAGGCCTAACCTAGACCTAACATGCGTTATCCTCAAAAATATTGATCGAAACCAGGTTTAATGGACTGTTTCAGTGTGGTACCACATTACTACGTGATCCAAACCAGAAAAAACCCAGGATCTGGCCAACAAGAATGAGAACTATGTGAAAGTATGAGCCTGATGAGAGCAAATCCCAGACCTAACCCAGACGTAACATGCGTTATGCTTAAAAATATTGATCGAAACCAGGTTTAATCAACTGTTTCAGTGTGGTACCACATAACTACGCGATCCAAACCAGAAAAAGCCCAGGATCTAGCCATCGAGTATGAGAAGTATGCGAAAGTATGAGCCTGATGAGGGCAAAACCTAGACCTAACCCAGACCTAACATGCGTTATCCTCTAAAATATTTATCAAGGCCAGGTTAAATTGACTGTTTCAGTGTGGAATGACATTACTACGTGATGCAAACGAGTGGAAGCCCAGGATCTGGCCAACAAGAATGAGAAATATGCGAAAGTATGAGCCTGATGAGAGCAAATCCCAGACCTAACCTAGACGTAACAAGCGTTATCCTCAAAAAGATTGATCGAAACCAGGTTTAATCGACTGTATCAGTGCGGTATCACATTACTACCTGATCCAAACCAGAAAAAGCCCAGAATCTGGCCATCAAGTATGAGAAATATGCGAATGTGTCAGCCTGATGAGAGCAAATCCCAGAACTAACCTACACCTAACATGCGTTATTCTCTAAAATATTGATCGAAGCCAGGTTTAATGGCTTGTTTCAGTGTGGTACCACATTACTACGTGATCCAATCCAGAAATAGCCCAGGATCTAGCCATGAAGTATTAGAAATATGCGGAAGTATGAGCCTGATGAGGGCAAATCCTAGACCTTACCCAGACCTAACATGCGTTATCCTCTAAAATATTGATCGAAACCAGGTTTAATTGACTGTTTTAGTGTGGTACCACATTACTACGTGATCCACACCAGAAAAAAACCCAGGATCTGTTCAACAAGTATGTGAAGTATGCGAAAGTATGAGTCTGATGAGGGCAAATCCCTTGCCTAACCTAGACATAACATGCGTTATCCTCAAAAATATTGATTGAAACCAGGTTTAGTGGCCTGTTTCAGTGTGGTACCACATTACTACGTGATCCAAACCAGAAAAAACCCAGAATCTGTCCAACAAGTATGTGAAAAACGCGAAAGCATGAGCCTGATGAGGGCAAATCCCAGACCTATCCAAGACATATCTCGCGTTATCCTCTGAAATGTTGATCGAAACCAGGTTTAATTGACTGCTTTAGTATGGTACCACATTACTACGTTATCCAAAGCAGAAGAATCCCTCGATCAGGTCAACATGTATGTTAAAACTGCGAAAGTATGACACTGATGAGGGCAAATCCCAGGCCTAACCTAGACCTAACATGCGTTATCCTCTAAAATATTGATCGAAACCAGGTTTAATTGACTGTTTTAGTGTGGTACCACACTACTACGTGATCCACACCAGAAAAAAACCAAGGATCTGTTCAACAAGTATGTGAAGAATGCGAAAGTATGAGTCTGATGAGTGAAAATCCCAGGTCTAACCTAGACCTAACATGCGTTATCCTCAAAAATATTGATCGAAACCAGGTTAAATGGACTGTTTCAGTGTGGTACCACATTACTCCGTGATCCAATCCAGAAATAGCCCAGTATCTAGCCATGAAGTATGAGGAATATGCGGAAGTATGAGCCTGATGAGGGCAAATCCTAGACCTTACCGAGACCTAACATGCGTTATCCTCTAAAATATTGATCGAAACCAGGTTTAATTGACTGTTTTAGTGTGGTACCACATTACTACGTGATCCACACCAGAAAAAAACCCAGGATCTGTTCAACAAGTATGTGAAGTATGCGAAAGTATGAGTCTGATGAGGGCAAATCCCTTGCCTAACCTAGACATAACATGCGTTATCCTCTAAAATATTGATCGAAACCAGGTATAATTGACTGTTTCAGTGTGGTACCACATGACTACGTGATCCAAACCAGAAAAAACCCAGGATTTGTTCACCAAGTATGTAAAGTATGCGAAAGTATGAGTCTGATGAGGGCAAATCCCTTGCCTAACCTAGACATAACATGCGTTATCCTCAAAAATATTGATTGAAACCAGGTTTAGTGGACTGTTTCAGTGTGGTACCACATTACTACGTGATCCAAACCAGAAAAAACCCAGAATCTGTTCAACAAGTATGTGTAAATCGCGAAAGTATGAGCCTGATGAGGGCAAATCCTAGACCTTACCGAGACCTAACATGCGTTATCCTCTAAAAAATTCATCGAAACCAGGTTTAGTGGACTGCTTCAGTGTGGTACCACATTACTACGCGACCCAAACCAGAAAAAACCCAGAATCTGTTCAACAAGTATGTGAAAAACGCGAAAGCATGAGCCTGATGAGGGCAAATCCCAGACCTATCCAAGACATATCTTGCGTTATCCTCTGAAATGTTGATCGAAACCAGGTTTAATTGACTGCTTTAGTATGGTACCACATTACTACGTGATCTAAAGCAGAAGAATCCCTAGATCAGGTCAACATGTATGTTAAAACTGCGAAAGTATGACCCTGATGAGGGCAAATCCCAGGCCTAACCTAGACCTAACATGCGTTATCCTCTAAAATATTGATCGAAACCAGGTATAATTGACTGTTTCAGTGTGGTACCACATGACTACGTGATCCAAACCAGAAAAAACCCAGGATTTGTTCACCAAGTATGTAAAGTATGCGAAAGTATGAGTCTGATGAGGGCAAATCCCAGGCCTAACCCAGACCTAACATGCGTTATCCTCTAAAATATTTATCAAGGCCAGGTTTAATTGACTGTTTCAGTGTGGAATGACATTACTACGTGATGCAAACGAGTGGGAGCCCAGGATCTGGCCAACAAGAATGAGAAATATGCGAAAGTATGAGCCTGATGAGAGCAAATCCCAGACCTAACCTAGACGTAACAAGCGTTATCCTCAAAAAGATTGATCGAAACCAGGTTTAATCGACTGTATCAGTGCGGTATCACATTACTACCTGATCCAAACCAGAAAAAGCCCAGAATCTGGCCATCAAGTATGAGAAATATGCGAATGTGTCAGCCTGATGAGAGCAAATCCCAGAACTAACCTACACCTAACATGCGTTACTCTCTAAAATATTGATCGAAGCCAGGTTTAATGGCTTGTTTCAGTGTGGTACCACATTACTACGTGATCCAATCCAGAAATAGCCCAGGATCTAGCCATGAAGTATTAGAAATATGCGGAAGTATGAGCCTGATGAGGGCAAATCCTAGACCTTACCCAGACCCAACATGCGTTATCCTCTAAAATATTGATCGAAACCAGGTTTAATTGACTGTTTTAGTGTGGTACCACATTACTACGTGATCCACACCAGAAAAAAACCCAGGATCTGTTCAACAAGTATGTGAAGTATGCGAACGTATGAGTCTGATGAGGGCAAATCCCTTGCCTAACCTAGACATAACATGCGTTATCCTCAAAAATATTGATTGAAACGAGGTTTAGTGGACTGTTTCAGTGTGGTACCACATTACTACGTGATCCAAACCAGAAAAAACCCAGAATCTGTTCAACAAGTATGTGTAAATCGCGAAAGTATGAGCCTGATGAGGGCAAATCCTAGACCTTACCGAGACCTAACATGCGTTATCCTCTAAAAAATTCATCGAAACCAGGTTTAGTGGACTGCTTCAGTGTGGTACCACATTACTACGCAATCCAAACCAGAAAAAACCCAGAATCTGTTCAACAAGTATGTGAAAAACGCGAAAGCATGAGCCTGATGAGGGCAAATCCCAGACCTATCCAAGACATATCTTGCGTTATCCTCTGTAATGTTGATCGAAACCAGGTTTAATTGACTGCTTTAGTATGGTACCACATTACTACGTGATCCAAAGCAGAAGAATCCCTCGATCAGGTCAACATGTATGTTAAAACTGCGAAAGTATGACCCTGATGAGGGCAAATCCCAGGCCTAACCTAGACCTAACATGCGTTATCCTCTAAAATATTGATCGAAACCAGGTATAATTGACTGTTTCAGTGTGGTACCACATGACTACGTGATCCAAACCAGAAAAAACCCAGGATTTGTTCACCAAGTATGTAAAGTATGCGAAAGTATGAGTCTGATGAGTGAAAATCCCAGGCCTAACCTAGGCTTAACATGCATTATCCTCAAAAATATTGATCGAAACCAGGTTAAATGGACTGTTTCAGTGTGGTACCACATTACTCCGTGATCCAATCCAGAAATAGCCCAGTATCTAGCCATGAAGTATGAGGAATATGCGGAAGTATGAGCCTGATGAGGGCAAATCCTAGACCTATCCCAGACCTAACATGCGTTATCCTCTGAAATATTTATCAAGACCAGGTTTAATTGAATGTTTCAGTGTGGTACCACATTACTACGTGATCCAAACCAGAAAAAACCCAGGATCCGTTCAACGAGTATGTGAAGTGTGCGAAAGTATGAGTCTGATGGGGGCAAATCTCAGAACTATCCCAGACCTAAATTGCTTTATCCTCTAAAATATTGATCGAAACCAGGTTTAATTGAATGTTTTGGTGTAGTACCACTTTACTACGTGATCCAATCCAGAAAAAGCTCAGCATGTAGCCATGAAGTATGAGAAATATGCGAAAGTATGAGCCAGATGAGGGCAAATCCCAGACCTATCCCAGAACTAACATGCGTTATCCTCTAAAATATTGATCGAAACCAGGTTTAATCGACTGTTTCAGTGTGGTACCACATTACTACGTGATCCAATCCAGAAATAACCCAGGATCTAGCCATGAAGTATGAGGAATATGCGAAAGTATGAGCCTGATGAGGGCAAATCCTAGACCTATCCCAGACCTAACATGTGTTATCCTCTAAAATATTTATCAAGACCAGGTTTAATGGACTGTTTCAGTGTGGTACCACATTACTACGTGATCCAATCCAGAAAAAGCTCAGGATGTAGCCATGAAGTATGAGAAATATGCGAAAGTATTAGCCAGATGAGGGCAAATCCCAAACCTATCTCAGAACTAACATGCGTAATCCTTTAAAATATTGATCGAAACCAGGTTTAATCAACTGTTTCAGTGTGGTACCACATTACTACGTGATCTAATCCAGAAATAACCCAGGATCTAGCCATGAAGTATGAGAAATATGCGAAAGTATGAGCCTGATGAGGGCAAATCCTAGACCTTACCCAGACCTAACATGCGTTATCCTCTAAAATACTTATCAAGACCAGGTTTAATTGAATGTTTCAGTGTGGTACCACATTACTACGTGATCCAAACCAAGAAAAAACCCAGGATCCGTTCAACAAGTATGTGAAGAATGCGAAAGTATGAGTCTGATGAGTAAAAATCCCAGGCCTAACCTAGACCTAACATGCGTTATCCTCAAAAATATTGATCGAAACCAGGTTTAATGCACTGTTTCAGTGTGGTACCACATTACTACGTGATCCAAACCAGAAAAAACCCAGGATCTGGCCAACAAGAATGAGAACTATGTGAAAGTATGAGCCTGATGAGAGCAAATCCCAGACCTAACCCAGACGTAACATGCGTTATGCTTAAAAATATTGATCGAAACCAGGTTTAATCAACTGTTTCAGTGTGGTACCACATAACTACGCGATCCAAACCAGAAAAAGCCCAGGATCTAGCCATCGAGTATGAGAAGTATGCGAAAGTATGAGCCTGATGAGGGCAAAACCTAGACCTAACCCAGACCTAACATGCGTTATCCTCTAAAATATTTATCAAGGCCAGGTTAAATTGACTGTTTCAGTGTGGAATGACATTACTACGTGATGCAAACGAGTGGAAGCCCAGGATCTGGCCATCAAGAATGAGAAATATGCGAAAGTATGAGCCTGATGAGAGCAAATCCCAGACCTAACCTAGACGTAACAAGCGTTATCCTCAAAAAGATTGATCGAAACCAGGTTTAATCGACTGTATCAGTGCGGTATCAAATTACTACCTGATCCAAACCAGAAAAAGCCCAGAATCTGGCCATCAAGTATGAGAAATATGCGAATGTGTCAGCCTGATGAGAGCAAATCCCAGAACTAACCTACACCTAACATGCGTTATTCTCTAAAATATTGATCGAAGCCAGGTTTAATGGCTTGTTTCAGTGTGGCACCACATTACTACGTGATCCAATCCAGAAATAGCCCAGGATCTAGCCATGAAGTATTAGAAATATGCTGAAGTATGAGCCTGATGAGGGCAAATCCTAGACCTTACCCAGACCTAACATGCGTTATCCTCTAAAATATTGATCGAAACCAGGTTTAATTGACTGTTTTAGTGTGGTACCACATTACTACGTGATCCACACCAGAAAAAAACCCAGGATCTGTTCAACAAGTATGTGAAGTATGCGAAAGTATGAGTCTGATGAGGGCAAATCCCTTGCCTAACCTAGACATAACATGCGTTATCCTCAAAAATATTGATTGAAACCAGGTTTAGTGGACTGTTTCAGTGTGGTACCACATTACTACGTGATCCAAACCAGAAAAAACCCAGAATCTGTTCAACAAGTATGTGTAAATCGCGAAAGTATCAGCCTGATGAGGGCAAATCCTAGACCTTACCGAGACCTAACATGCGTTGTCCTCTAAAAAATTCATCGAAACCAGGTTTAGTGGACTGCTTCAGTGTGGTACCACATTACTACGCGATCCAAACCAGAAAAAACCCAGAATCTGTCCAACAAGTATGTGAAAAACGCGAAAGCATGAGCCTGATGAGGGCAAATCCCAGACCTATCCAAGACATATCTTGCGTTATCCTCTGAAATGTTGATCGAAACCAGGTTTAATTGACTGCTTTAGTATGGTACCACATTACTACGTTATCCAAAGCAGAAGAATCCCTCGATCAGGTCAACATGTATGTTAAAACTGCGAAAGTATGACCCTGATGAGGGCAAATCCCAGGCCTAACCTAGACCTAACATGCGTTATCCTCTAAAATATTGATCGAAACCAGGTTTAATTGACTGTTTTAGTGTGGTACCACACTACTACGTGATCCACACCAGAAAAAAACCAAGGATCTGTTCAACAAGTATGTGAAGAATGCGAAAGTATGAGTCTAATGAGTGAAAATCCCAGGTCTAACCTAGACCTAACATGCGTTATCCTCAAAAATATTGATCGAAACCAGGTTAAATGGACTGTTTCAGTGTGGTACCACATTACTCCGTGATCCAATCCAGAAATAGCCCAGTATCTAGCCATGAAGTATGAGGAATATGCGGAAGTATGAGCCTGATGAGGGCAAATCCTAGACCTTACCGAGACCAAACATGCGTTATCCTCTAAAATATTGATCGAAACCAGGTTTAATTGACTGTTTTAGTGTGGTACCACATTACTACGTGATCCACACCAGAAAAAAACCCAGGATCTGTTCAACAAGTATGTGAAGTATGCGAAAGTATGAGTCTGATGAGGGCAAATCCCTTGCCTAACCTAGACATAACATGCGTTATCCTCTAAAATATTGATCGAAACCAGGTATAATTGACTGTTTCAGTGTGGTACCACATGACTACGTGATCCAAACCAGAAAAAACCCAGGATTTGTTCACCAAGTATGTAAAGTATGCGAAAGTATGAGTCTGATGAGGGCAAATCCCAGGCCTAACCTAGACATAACATGCGTTATCCTCTAAAATATTGATCGAAACCAGGTTTAATTGACTGTTTTAGTGTGGTACCACATTACTACGTGATCCACACCAGAAAAAAACCAAGGATCTGTTCAACAAGTATGTGAAGAATGCGAAAGTATGAGTCTGATGAGTGAAAATCCCAGGCCTAACCTAGGCTTAACATGCATTATCCTCAAAAATATTGATCGAAACCAGGTTAAATGGACTGTTTCAGTGTGGTACCACATTACTCCGTGATCCAATCCAGAAATAGCCCAGTATCTAGCCATGAAGTATGAGGAATATGCGGAAGTATGAGCCTGATGAGGGCAAATCCTAGACCTAGTCCAGACCTAACATGCGTTATCCTCTGAAATATTTATCAAGACCAGGTTTAATTGAATGTTTCAGTGTGGTACCACATTACTACGTGATCCAAACCAGAAAAAACCCAGGATCCGTTCAACGAGTATGTGAAGTGTGCGAAAGTATGAGTCTGATGGGGGCAAATCTCAGAACTATCCCAGACCTAAATTGCTTTATCCTCTGAAATATTGATCGAAACCAGGTTTAATTGAATGTTTTGGTGTAGTACCACTTTACTACGTGATCCAATCCAGAAAAAGCTCAGCATGTAGCCATGAAGTATGAGAAATATGCGAAAGTATGAGCCAGATGAGGGCAAATCCCAGACCTATCCCAGAACTAACATGCGTTATCCTCTAAAATATTGATCGAAACCAGGTTTAATCGACTGTTTCAGTGTGGTACCACATTACTACGTGATCCAATCCAGAAATAAGCCAGGATCTAGCCATGAAGTATGGGAAATATGCGAATGTATGAGCCTGATGAGGGCAAATCCTAGACCTAACCCAGAACTAACATGCGTTATCCTTTAAAATACTTATCAAGACCAGGTTTAATTGAATGTTTCAGTGTGGTACCACATTACTACGAGATCGAAACCAGAAAAAACCCAGGATCCGTTCAACAAGTATGTTAAAACTGCAAAAGTATGACCCCGATGAGGGCAAATCACAGACCTATCTCAGACCTAACTTGAGTTATCCTATAAAATATTGATCGATACCAGGTTTAATTGACTGTTTCAGTGTGGTACCACTTTGCTACGTGATCCAAAGCAGAAGAAACCATCGATCAGGTTAACATGTATGATAAAACTGCGAAACTATGACCCCTATGAGGGCAAATCCCAGACCTATCCCAGACATAACTTGCGTTGTCCTCTAAAATATTGATCAAAGCCTGGTTTAATCGACTGTTTCAGGGTGGTACTACATTACTACGTGATCCAATCCAGAAAAAGCCCAGGATCTAGCCATCAGGTATCAGAAATATGCGAACGAATGAGCCGGATGAGAGCAAATCCCAGACCTAACCTAGACCTAACATGTGTTATCCTCTAAAATAATAATCGAAACCAGGTTTAATGGTCTGCTTCAGTGAGGTACCACATTACTGCGTGATCGAAACCAGAAAAAATCCAGGATCTGTTAAACAAGTATGTGAAGTATGCGAAAGTATGAGTCTGATGAGGGCAAATCCCAGGCCTAACCTAGACCAAACATGCGTTATCCTCAAAAATATTGATCGAAACCAGGTTTAATGGACTGTTTCAGTGTGGTACCACATCACTACGTGATCCAATCCAGAAATAGCCCAGGATCTAGCCATGAAGTATTAGAAATATGCGGAAGTATGAGCCTGATGAGGGCAAATCCTAGACCTTACCCAGACCTAACATGCGTTATCCTCTAAAATATTGATCGAAACCAGGTTTAATTGACTGTTTTAGTGTGGTACCACATTACTACGTGATCCACACCAGAAAAAAACCCAGGATCTGTTCAACAAGTATGTGAAGTATGCGAAAGTATGAGTCTGATGAGGGCAAATCCCTTGCCTAACCTAGACATAACATGCGTTATCCTCAAAAATATTGATTGAAACCAGGTTTAGTGGACTGTTTCAGTGTGGTACCACATTACTACGTGATCCAAACCAGAAAAAACCCAGAATCTGTTCAACAAGTATGTGTAAATCGCGAAAGTATGAGCCTGATGAGGGCAAATCCTAGACCTTACCCAGACCTAACATGCGTTATCCTCTAAAATATTCATCGAAACCAGGTTTAGTGGACTGCTTCAGTGTGGTACCACATTACTACGCGATCCAAACCAGAAAAAACCCAGAATCTGTTCAACAAGTATGTGAAAAACGCGAAAGCATGAGCCTGATGAGGGCAAATCCCAGACCTATCCAAGACATATCTTGCGTTATCCTCTAAAATGTTGATCGAAACCAGGTTTAATTGACTGCTTTAGTATGGTACCACATTACTACGTGATCCAAAGCAGAAGAATCCCTCGATCAGGTCAACATGTATGTTAAAACTGCGAAAGTATGACCCTGATGAGGGCAAATCCCAGGCCTAACCTAGACCTAACATGCGTTATCCTCTAAAATATTGATCGAAACCAGGTTTAATTGACTGTTTTAGTGTGGTACCACACTACTACGTGATCCACACCAGAAAAAAACCAAGGATCTGTTCAACAAGTATGTGAAGAATGCGAAAGTATGAGTCTAATGAGTGAAAATCCCAGGTCTAACCTAGACCTAACATGCGTTATCCTCAAAAATATTGATCGAAACCAGGTTAAATGGACTGTTTCAGTGTGGTACCACATTACTCCGTGATCCAATCCAGAAATAGCCCAGTATCTAGCCATGAAGTATGAGGAATATGCGGAAGTATGAGCCTGATGAGGGCAAATCCTAGACCTTACCGGGACCTAACATGCGTTATCCTCTAAAATATTGATCGAAACCAGGTTTAATTGACTGTTTGAGTGTGGTACCACATTACTACGTGATGCACACCAGAAAAAAACCCAGGATCTGTTCAACAAGTATGTGAAGTATGCGAAAGTATGAGTCTGATGAGGGCAAATCCCTTGCCTAACCTAGACATAACATGCGTTATCCTCTAAAATATTGATCGAAACCAGGTATAATTGACTGTTTCAGTGTGGTACCACATGACTACGTGATCCAAACCAGAAAAAACCCAGGATTTGTTCACCAAGTATGTAAAGTATGCGAAAGTATGAGTCTGATGAGGGCAAATCCCAGGCCTAACCTAGACATAACATGCGTTATCCTCTAAAATATTGATCGAAACCAGGTTTAATTGACTGTTTTAGTGTGGTACCACATTACTACGTGATCCACACCAGAAAAAAACCAAGGATCTGTTCAACAAGTATGTGAAGAATGCGAAAGTATGAGTCTGATGAGTGAAAATCCCAGGCCTAACCTAGGCTTAACATGCATTATCCTCAAAAATATTGATCGAAACCAGGTTAAATGGACTGTTTCAGTGTGGTACCACATTACTCCGTGATCCAATCCAGAAATAGCCCAGTATCTAGCCATGAAGTATGAGGAATATGCGGAAGTATGAGCCTGATGAGGGCAAATCCTAGACCTATCCCAGACCTAACATGCGTTATCCTCTGAAATATTTATCAAGACCAGGTTTAATTGAATGTTTCAGTGTGGTACCACATTACTACGTGATCCAAACCAGAAAAAACCCAGGATCCGTTCAACGAGTATGTGAAGTGTGCGAAAGTATGAGTCTGATGGGGGCAAATCTCAGAACTATCCCAGACCTAAATTGCTTTATCCTCTAAAATATTGATCGAAACCAGGTTTAATTGAATGTTTTGGTGTAGTACCACTTTACTACGTGATCCAATCCAGAAAAAGCTCAGCATGTAGCCATGAAGTATGAGAAATATGCGAAAGTATGAGCCAGATGAGGGCAAATCCCAGACCTATCCCAGAACTAACATGCGTTATCCTCTAAAATATTGATCGAAACCAGGTTTAATCGACTGTTTCAGTGTGGTACCACATTACTACGTGATCCAATCCAGAAATAAGCCAGGATCTAGCCATGAAGTATGGGAAATATGCGAATGTATGAGCCTGATGAGGGCAAATCCTAGACCTAACCCAGAACTAACATGCGTTATCCTTTAAAATACTTATCAAGACCAGGTTTAATTGAATGTTTCAGTGTGGTACCACATTACTACGAGATCGAAACCAGAAAAAACCCAGGGTCCGTTCAACAAGTATGTGAAGAATGCGAAAGAATGAGTCTGATGAGTGAAAATCCCAGGCCTAACCTAGACATAACATGCGCTATCCTCTAAAATATTGATCGAAACCAGGTTTAGTCGACTGTTTCAGTGTGGTACCACTTTACTACGTGATCCACAGCAGAAAAAACCCTCGATCAGGTCAACATGTATGTTAAAACTGCAAAAGTATGACCCCGATGAGGGCAAATCACAGACCTATCTCAGACCTAACTTGAGTTATCCTATAAAATATTGATCGATACCAGGTTTAATTGACTGTTTCAGTGTGGTACCACTTTGCTACGTGATCCAAAGCAGAAGAAACCATCGATCAGGTTAACATGTATGTTAAAACTGCGAAACTATGACCCCTATGAGGGCAAATCCCAGACCTATCCCAGACATAACTTGCGTTGTCCTCTAAAATATTGATCAAAGCCTGGTTTAATCGACTGTTTCAGGGTGGTACTACATTACTACGTGATCCAATCCAGAAAAAGCCCAGGATCTAGCCATCAGGTATCAGAAATATGCGAACGAATGAGCCGGATGAGAGCAAATCCCAGACCTAACCTAGACCTAACATGTGTTATCCTCTAAAATAATAATCGAAACCAGGTTTAATGGTCTGCTTCAGTGAGGTACCACATTACTGCGTGATCGAAACCAGAAAAAATCCAGGATCTGTTAAACAAGTATGTGAAGTATGCGAAAGTATGAGTCTGATGAGGGCAAATCCCAGGCCTAACCTAGACCAAACATGCGTTATCCTCAAAAATATTGATCGAAACCAGGTTTAATGGACTGTTTCAGTGTGGTACCACATCACTACGTGATCCAATCCAGAAATAGCCCAGGATCTAGCCATGAAGTATTAGAAATATGCGGAAGTATGAGCCTGATGAGGGCAAATCCTAGACCTTACCCAGACCTAACATGCGTTATCCTCTAAAATATTGATCGAAACCAGGTTTAATTGACTGTTTTAGTGTGGTACCACATTACTACGTGATCCACACCAGAAAAAAACCCAGGATCTGTTCAACAAGTATGTGAAGTATGCGAAAGTATGAGTCTGATGAGGGCAAATCCCTTGCCTAACCTAGACATAACATGCGTTATCCTCAAAAATATTGATTGAAACCAGGTTTAGTGGACTGTTTCAGTGTGGTACCACATTACTACGTGATCCAAACCAGAAAAAACCCAGAATCTGTTCAACAAGTATGTGTAAATCGCGAAAGTATGAGCGTGATGAGGGCAAATCCTAGACCTTACCCAGACCTAACATGCGTTATCCTCTAAAATATTCATCGAAACCAGGTTTAGTGGACTGCTTCAGTGTGGTACCACATTACTACGCGATCCAAACCAGAAAAAACCCAGAATCTGTTCAACAAGTATGTGAAAAACGCGAAAGCATGAGCCTGATGAGGGCAAATCCCAGACCTATCCAAGACATATCTTGCGTTATCCTCTAAAATGTTGATCGAAACCAGGTTTAATTGACTGCTTTAGTATGGTACCACATTACTACGTGATCCAAAGCAGAAGAATCCCTCGATCAGGTCAACATGTATGTTAAAACTGCGAAAGTATGACCCTGATGAGGGCAAATCCCAGGCCTAACCTAGACCTAACATGCGTTATCCTCTAAAATATTGATCGAAACCAGGTATAATTGACTGTTTCAGTGTGGTAGCACATGACTACGTGATCCAAACCAGAAAAAACCCAGGATTTGTTCACCAAGTATGTAAAGTATGCGAAAGTATGAGTCTGATGAGGGCAAATCCCAGGCCTAACCTAGACATAACATGCGTTATCCTCAAAAATATTGATCGAAACCAGGTTTAATGGACTGTTTCAGTGTGGTTCCACAATAGTACGTGATCCAATCCAGAAATAGCCCAGGATCTAGCCATGAAGTATGAGAAATATGCGAAAGTATGAGCCTGATGAGGGCAAATCCTAGACCTTACCCAGACCTAACATGCGTTATCCTCTAAAATATTTATCAAGACCTGGTTCAATTGAATGCTTCAGTGTGGTACCACATTACTACGTGATCCAAACCAGAAAAAGCCCAGGATCCTTTCAACAAGTATGTGAAGAATGCGAAAGTATGAGACTGATGAGTGAAAATCTCAGGCCTAACCGAGACCTAACATGCGTTATCCTCAAAAATATTGATCGAAACCATGTTTCATGGACTGTTTCAGTGTGGTACCACATTACTACGTGATCCAATCCAGAAATAGCCCAGGATCTAGCCATGAAGTATGAGAAATATGCGAAAGTATGAGCCTGATGAGGGCAAATCCTAGACCTTACCCAGACCTAACATGCGTTATCCTCTAAAATATTTATCAAGACCAGGTTCAATTGAATGCTTCAGTGTGGTACCACATAACTACGTGATCCAAACCAGAAAAAACCCAGGATCCGTTCAACAAGTATGTGAAGAATGCGAAAGTATGAGTCTGATGAGGGCAAATCACAGACCTATCCCAGAAGACCTATCTTGCGTTATCCTCTAAAATATTGATCGAAACCAGGTTTAAGTGACTGTTTTAGTGTTGTACCACTTTACTACGTGATCCAAAGCTGAAAAAACCCTCCATCAGGTCAACATGCATGTTAAAACTGCGAAAGTATGACCCTGATGAGAGCAAATCCCAAACCTAACCAAGACCTAACATGCGTTATTCTCTAAAATAGTGATCAGAGCCAGGTTTAATGGACTGTTTCAGTGTGGTACCACATTACAACGTGATCCAAACCAGAAAAAAGGCAGGGATCTGTTCAACAAGTATGTGAAAAACGGGAAAGTATGAGCCTGATGAGGGCAAATCCCCAGACCTAACCCAGACATGACTTGCGCTATCCTCTAAAATATTGATCGAAACCAGGTTTAGTTGAATGTTTTAGTGTGGTACCACTTTACTACGTGATCCAAAGCAGAAAAAACCCTCGATCAGGTCAACATGTATGTTAAAACTGCGAAAGTATGACCCTGATGAGGGCAAAACCCCAGACCTATCCCAGACATAACTTGCGTTATCCTCTAAAATATTGATCGAAACCATGTTTAATGGACTGTTTCAGTGTGGTACCACAATACTACGTGATCTAAACCAGAAAAAACCCTGGATCTGTTCACCAAGTATGTGAAAAACGCGACAGTATGAGCCTGATGAGGGCAAACCCCAGACCTATCCCAGACCTAACTTGCGTTATCCTCTAAAATATTGATCGAAACGAGGTTTAATTGACTGTTCCAGTGTGGTACCACATTACTACGTGATCCAATCCAGAAAAAGCTCTGGATGTAGCCATGAAGTATGAGAAATATGCGAAAGTATGAGCCAGATGAGGGCAAATCCCAGACCTATCCCAGAACTAACATGCGTTATCCTCTAAAATATTGATCGAAACCAGGTTTAATCGACTGTTTCAGTGTGGTACCACATTACTACCTGATCCAATCCAGAAATAACCCAGGATCTAGCCGTGAAGTATGGGAAATATGCGAATGTATGAGCCTGATGAGGGCAAATTCTAGACCTAACCCAGAACTAACACGCGTTATCCTCTAAAATACTTATCAAGACCAGGTTTAATTGAATGTTTCAGTGTGGTACCACATTACTACGAGATCGAAACCAGAAAAAACCCAGGATCCGTTCAACAAGTATGTGAAGAATGCGAAAGTATGAGTCTGATGAGTGAAAATCCCAGGCCTAACCTAGACATAACATGCGCTATCCTCTAAAATATTGATCGAAACCAGGTTTAGTCGACTGTTTCAGTGTGGTACCACTTTACTACGTGATCGAAAGCAGAAAAAACCCTCGATCAGGTCAACATGTATGTTAAAACTGCAAAAGTATGACCCCGATGAGGGCAAATCACAGACCTATCTCAGACCTAACTTGAGTTATCCTATAAAATATTGATCGATACCAGGTTTAATTGACTGTTTCAGTGTGGTACCACTTTGCTACGTGATCCAAAGCAGAAGAAACCATCGATCAGGTTAACATGGATGTTAAAACTGCGAAACTATGACCCCTATGAGGGCAAATCCCAGACCTATCCCAGACATAACTTGCGTTGTCCTCTAAAATATTGATTGAAGCCTGGTTTAATCGACTGTTTCAGTGTGGTACTACATTACTACGTGATCCAATCCAGAAAAAGCCCAGGATCTAGCCATCAGGTATCAGAAATATGCGAACGAATGAGCCGGATGAGAACAAATCCCAGACCTAACCTAGACCTAACATGTGTTATCCTCTAAAATAATAATCGAAACCAGGTTTAATGGTCTGCTTCAGTGAGGTACCACATTACTACGTGATCGAAACCAGAAAAAACCCAGGATCTGTTCAACAAGTATGTGAAGTATGCGAAAGTATGAGTCTGATGAGGGCAAATCCCAGGCCTAACCTAGACCAAACATGCGTTATCCTCAAAAATATTGATCGAAACCAGGTTTAATGGACTGTTTCAGTGTGGTACCACATCACTACGTGATCCAATCCAGAAATAGCCCAGGATCTAGCCATGAAGTATTAGAAATATGCGGAAGTATGAGCCTGATGAGGGCAAATCCTAGACCTTACCCAGACCTAACATGCGTTATCCTCAAAAATATTCATCGAAACCAGGTTTAATGGAGTGTTTCAGTGTGGTACCACATTACTATGTGATCCAAACCAGAAAAAACCCAGAAGCTGTTCAACAAGTATGTGTAAATCGTGAAAGTATGAGCCTGATGAGGGCAAATCCTAGACCTTACCCAGACCTAACATGCGTTATCCTCTAAAATATTCATCGAAACCAGGTTTCGTGGACTGCTTCAGTGTGGTACCACATTACTACGCGATCCAAACCAGAAAAAACCCAGAATCTGTTCACCAAGGATGTTAAAAACGCGAAAGCATGAGCCTGATGAGGGCAAATCCCAGACCTATCCCAGACATAACTTGCGTTGTCCTCTAAAATATTGATCGAAGCCTGGTTTAATCGACTGTTTCAGTGTGGTACTACATTACTACGTGATCCAATCCAGAAAAAGCCCAGGATCTAGCCATCAGGTATCAGATATATGCGAACGAATGAGCCGGATGAGAGCAAATCCCAGACCTAATCTAGACCTAACATGTGTTATCCTCTAAAATAATAATCGAAACCAGGTTTAATGGTCTGCTTCAGTGAGGTACCACATTACTACGTGATCCACACCAGAAAAAACCCAGGATCTGTTCAACAAGTATGTGAAGTATGCGAAAGTATGAGTCTGATGAGGGCAAATCCCAGGCCTAACCTAGACCAAACATGCGTTATCCTCAAAAATATTGATCGAAACCAGGTTTAATGGACTGTTTCAGTGTGGTACCACATCACTACGTGATCCAATCCAGAAATAGCCCAGGATCTAGCCATGAAGTATTAGAAATATGCGGAAGTATGAGCCTGATGAGGGCAAATCCTAGACCTTACCCAGACCTAACATGCGTTATCCTCTAAAATATTGATCGAAACCAGGTTTAATTGACTGTTTTAGTGTGGTACCACATTACTACGTGATCCACACCAGAAAAAAACCCAGGATGTGTTCAACAAGTATGTGAAGGTTGCGAAAGTATGAGCCTGATGAGGGCAAATCCTAGACCTAACCCAGACCTAACATGCGTTATCCTCTAAAATATTTATCAAGACCAGGTTTAATTGAATGTTTCAGTGTGGTACCGCATTACTGGGTGATCCAAACCAGGAAAAGCCCAGGATCTATTCAACAAGTATGTGAAGAATGCGAAAGTTGAGTCAGATGAGTGAAAATCCCAGGCCTAACCTAGACCTAACATGCGTTATACTCAAAAATATTGATCGAAACCAGGTTTGATTGACTGTTTCAGTGTGGTACCACATTACTACGTGAGCCAAACCAGAAAAAGCCCAGGATCTGGCCAACGGGTATGCGAAAAATGCGAAAGTATGAGACAGGTAATAGGAAATCCTAGACCTAACCCAGACATAACATGCGTTATCCTCTAAAATATTGATCGAAACCAGGTTTAGTGGACTGTTTCAGTGTGGTACCACATTACTGCGTGATCCAAACCAGAAAAAACCCAGGAACTGTTCAACATGTATGTGAAAAATGCGAAAGTATGACCCTGCTGAGGGCAAATCCCAGACCTATCCCAGACCTAACTTGCGTTGTCCTCTAAAATATTGATGGAAACCAGGTTTAATTGACTGTTTCAGTGTGGTACTACATTAACGTGATGCAATCCAGAAAAAGCCCAGGATCTAGCCATCAAGTATGAGAAATATGCGAAAGTATGACCCTGATGTGGGCAAATCCCAGACTTTACCCAGACCTAACATGCGTTATCCTCTAAAATATTTATCAAGACCAGGTTTAATTGACTGTTTCAGTGTGGTTCCACATTACTACGTGATCTAAACTAGAAAAAACACAGGATCTGTTCAACAAGTATGTGAAGTATGCGAAAGTATGAGTCTGATGAGGGCAAATCCCAGGTCTAACCTAGACATAACTTGCGTTATCCTCTAAACTATTGATCGTAACCAGGTTTAATGGACTGTTTCAGTGCGGTACCATATTACTACGTGATCCAAACCAGAAAAAGCCCAGAAACTGTCCATCAAGTATGAGAAATGTGCGAAAGTACGAGCCTGATGAGAGCAAATCCCTGACCTAACCTAGACCTAACATGAATTATTCTCTAAAATATTGATCGAAACCAGGTTTAATGGACTGTTCCAGTGTGGTACCACGTTACTACGTGATCCATACCAGAAAAAACCCAGGATCTGTTCAACAAGTATGAGAAATGTGCGGAAGTATGAGCCTGATGAGGGCAAATCCTAGACCTAACCCAGACCTAACATGCGTTATCCTCTAAAATATTGATCGAAACCAGGTTTAATTGACTGTTTTAGTGTGGTACCACTTTAATACGTGATCCAAAGCAGAAAAAACCCTCGATCAGGTCAACATGTATGTCAAAACTGCGTTAGTATGACCCTGATGAGAGCAAATCCTAGACCTAACCCAGACATAACATGCGTTATCCTCTAAAATACAGATCGAAACCAGGTTTAATGGACTGTTTCAGTGTGGTACCACGTTACTACGTGATCCTAACCAGAAAAAACCCAGGATCTGTTCAACAAGAATGTGAAAAACGCGAAAGTATGAGCCTGATGAGGGCAAATCCCCAGACCTAACCGGGACATAACATGAATTATTCTCTAAAATATTAATCGAAACCAGGTTTAATGGCCTGCTTCAGTGTGGTACCACATTACTACGTGATCCAAACCAGAAAAAAACCCAGGATCTGTTCAACTAGTATGTGAAGAATGCGAAAGTATGTGTCTGATAAGGGCAAATCCGAGGCCTATCTCAGACCTAACTTGAGTTATCCTATAAAATATTGATCGATACCAGGTTTAATTGTCTGTTTCAGTGTGGTACCACATTTCTACGTGATCCAAACCAGAAAAAACCTAGGATCTGTTCAACAAGTATGCGAAGAATGCGAAAGTATGAGTCTGATGAGTGAAAATCCCAGGCCGAACCTAGGCCCAACATGCGTTATCCTCAAAAATATTGATCGAAACAAGGTTTAATGGACTGTTTCAGTGTGGTACCACATTACCACGTGATCCAATCCAGAAAAAGCCCCGGATATAGCCATGAAGTATTAGAAATATGCGAAAGAATGAGTCTGATGAGGGCAAATCCCAGGCCTAACCTAGACATAACATGCGTTATCCTCTAAAATATTGATCGAAGCCTGGTTTAATGGACTGTTTCAGTGTGGTACTACATTACTACGTGATCCAATCCAGAAAAAGCCCAGGATCTGGCCATCAGGTATCAGAAATATGCGAACGAATGAGCCTGATGAGAGCAAATCCCAGACCTAACCTAGACCTAACATGTGTTATCCTCTAAAATAATAATCCAAACCAGGTTTAATGGTCTGCTTCAGTGAGGTACCACATTACTACATGATCGAAACCAGAAAAAACCAAGGATCTGTTCAACAAGTATGTGAAGTATGCGAAAGTATGAGTCTGATGAGGGCAAATCCCTGGCCTAACCTAGAGCAAACATGCGTTATCCTCAAAAATATTGATCGAAACCAGGTTTAATGGACTGTTTCAGTGTGGTACCTCATTACTACATGATCCAATCCAGAAATAGCCCAGGATCTTGCCATGAAGTATTAGAAATATGCGGAAGTATGAGCCTGATGAGGGCAAATCCTAGACCTTACCCAGACCTAAAATGCGTTATCCTCTAAAATATTGATCGAAACCAGGTTTAATTGACTGTTTTAGTGTGGTACCACATTACTACGTGATCCACACCAGAAAAAAAACCCAGGATCTGTTCAACAAGTATGTGAAGTATGCGAAAGTATGAGTCTGATGAGGGCAAATCCCTTGCCTAACCTAGACATAACATGCGTTATCCTCAAAAATATTGATCGAAACCAGGTTTAGTGGACTGCCTCAGTGTGGTACCACATTACTGCGTGATCCAATCCAGAAATAGCCCAGGATCTAGCCATGAAGTATTAGAAATGTGCGGAAGTATGAGCCTGATGAGGGAAAATCCTAGACCTAACCCAGACCTAACATGCGTTATCCTCTAAAATATTGATCGAAACCAGGTTTAATTGACTGTTTTAGTGTGGTACCACTTTAATACGTGATCCAAAGCAGAAAAAACCCTCGATCAGGTCAACATGTATGTTAAAACTGCGTTAGTATGAGCCTGATGAGGGCAAATCCTAGACCTTACCCAGACCTAACATGCGTTATCCTCTAAGATATTGATCGAAACCAGGTTTAATGGACTGTTTCTGTGTGGTACCACATTGCTACGAGATCCAAACCAGAAAAAACCCAGGATCTGTTCAACAAGTTTGTGAAAAACGCGACAGTATGAGCCTGCTGAGGGCCAATCCTAGACCTAACCCAGACCTAACATGCGTTATCCTCTAAAATATTTATCAAGACCAGGTTTAATTGAATGTTTCAGTGTGGTACCGCATTACTACGTGATCCAAACCAGAAAAAACCCAGAATCTGTTCAACAAGTATGTGAAAAACGCGAAAGTATGAGCCTGCTGAGGGCAAATCCCAGCCCTATCCCAGACATATCTTGCGTTATCCTCTAAAATATTGATCGAAACCAGGTATAATGGACTGTTTCTGTGTGGTACCACATTACTACGTGATCCAAACCAGAAAAAACCCAGGATCTGTTCAACAAGTATGTGAAAAACGCGACAGTATGAGCCTGATGAGGGCAAATCCCAGACCTATCCGAGACATTACTTGCGTTATACTCCAAAATATTGATCGAAACTAGGTTTAATTGACTGTTTCAGTGTGGTACCCACATTACTACGTGATCCAATCCAGAAGAAGCCCAGGATCTAGCCATCAAGTAAGAGAAATATGCGAAAGTATGAGCCTGCTGAGGGCCAATCCTAGACCTAACCCAGACCTAACATGCGTTATCCTCTAAAATATTTATCAAGACCAGTTTTAATTGAATGTTTCAGTGTGGTACCGCATTACTGGGTGATCCAAACCAGGAAAAGCCCAGGATCTGTTCAACAAGTATGTGAAGAATGAGAAAGTTGAGTCAGATGAGTGAAAATCCCAGGCCTAACCTAGACCTAACATGCGTTATACTCAAAAATATTGATCGAAACCAGGTTTGATTGACTGTTTCAGTGTGGTACCACATTACTACGTGATCCAAACCAGAAAAAACCCAGGAACTGTTCAACATGTATGTGAAAAATGCGAAAGTATGACCCTGCTGAGGGCAAATCCCAGACCTATCCCAGACCTAACTTGCGTTGTCCTCTAAAATATTGATGGAAACCAGGTTTAATTGACTGTTTCAGTGTGGTACTACATTAACGTGATGCAATCCAGAAAAAGCCCAGGATCTGGCCAACGAGTATGCGAAAAATGCGAAAGTATGAGACAGGTAATAGGAAATCCTAGACCTAACCCAGACATAACATGCGTTATCCTCTAAAATATTGATCGAAACCAGGTTTAGTGGACTGTTTCAGTGTGGTACCACATTACTGCGTGATCCAAACCAGAAAAAACCCAGGAACTGTTCAACATGTATGTGAAAAATGCGAAAGTATGACCCTGCTGAGGGCAAATCCCAGACCTATCCCAGACCTAACTTGCGTTGTCCTCTAAAATATTGATGGAAACCAGGTTTAATTGACTGTTTCAGTGTGGTACTACATTAACGTGATGCAATCCAGAAAAAGCCCAGGATCTAGCCATCAAGTATGAGAAATATGCGAAAGTATGACCCTGATGTGGGCAAATCCCAGACCTTACCCAGACCTAACATGCGTTATCCTCTAAAATATTTATCAAGACCAGGTTTAATTGACTGTTTCAGTGTGGTTCCACATTACTACGTGATCTAAACTAGAAAAAACACAGGATCTGTTCAACAAGTATGTGAAGTACGCGAAAGTATGAGTCTGATGAGGGTAAATCCCAGGTCTAACCTAGACATAACATGCGTTATCCTCTAAACTATTGATCGTAACCAGGTTTAATGGACTGTTTCAGTGTGGTACCATATTACTACGTGATCCAAACCCGAAAAAGCCCAGAAACTGTCCATCAAGTATGAGAAATGTGCGAAAGTACGAGCCTGATGAGAGCAAATCCCTGACCTAACCTAGACCTAACATGAATTATTCTCTAAAATATTGATCGAAACCAGGTTTAATGGACTGTTCCAGTGTGGTACCACGTTACTACGTGATCCAAACCAGAAAAAACCCAGGATCTGTTCAACAAGTATGAGAAATGTGCGGAAGTATGAGCCTGATGAGGGCAAATCCTAGACCTAACCCAGACCTAACATGCGTTATCCTCTAAAATATTGATCGAAACCAGGTTTAATTGACTGTTTTAGTGTGGTACCACTTTAATACGTGATCCAAAGCAGAAAAAACCCTCGATCAGGTCAACATGTATGTTAAAACTGCGATAGTATGACCCTGATGAGGGCGAATCCCAGGCCTAACCTAGACCAACCATGCGTTATCCTCAAAAATATTCATCGAAACCAGGTTTAATGGACTGTTTCAGTGTGGTACCACATTACTGCGTGATCCAATCCAGAAATAGCCCAGGATCTAGCCATGAAGTATTAGAAATGTGCGGAAGTATGAGCCTGATGAGGGCAAATCCTAGACCTAACCCAGACCTAACATGCGTTATCCTCTAAAATATTGATCGAAACCAGGTTTAATTGACTGTTTTAGTGTGGTACCACTTTAATACGTGATCCAAAGCAGAAAAAACCCTCGATCAGGTCAACATGTATGTCAAAACTGCGTTAGTATGACCCTGATGAGGGCAAATCCTAGACCTAACCCAGACATAACATGCGTTATCCTCTAAAATACTGATCGAAACCAGGTATAATGGACTGTTTCAGTGTGGTACCACGTTACTACGTGATCCTAACCAGAAAAAACCCAGGATCTGTTCAACAAGAATGTGAAAAACGCGAAAGTATGAGCCTGATGAGGGCAAATCCCCAGACCTATCCCAGACATAACGTGCGTATACATCTAAAATATTGTTCGAAAACAGGTTTAATTGACTGTATTAGTGTGGTACCACTTTACTACGTGGTCCAATCCAGAAATAGCGCAGGATCTAGCCATGAAGTATGTGAATAATGCGAAAGTATGAGACTGATGAAGGCAAATCCTACACCTAACCTAGACATAACACGCCTTATCCTCCAAAATATTGTGCGAAACCAGGTTTAATGGACTGATTCAGTGTGGTACCAAATTACTACGTGATCCAAACCAGAAAAAACCCAGGATCCGTTCGACAAGTATGTGAAAAATGCGGAAGTATGACCCTGATGTGGGCAAATCCTAGACCTAACCCAGACCTAACATGCGTTATCCTCTAAAATATTTATCAAGACCACGTTTAATTGACTGTTTCAGTGTGGTTCCACATTACTACGTGATCTAAACTAGAAAAAACACAGGATCTGTTCAACAAGTATGTGAAGTATGCGAAAGTATGAGTCTGATGAGGGCAAATCCCAGGTCTAACCTAGACATAACTTGCGTTATCCTCTAAACTATTGATCGTAACCAGGTTTAATGGACTGTTTCAGTGCGGTACCATATTACTACGTGATCCAAACCAGAAAAAGCCCAGAAACTGTCCATCAAGTATGAGAAATGTGCGAAAGTACGAGCCTGATGAGAGCAAATCCCTGACCTAACCTAGACCTAACATGAATTATTCTCTAAAATATTGATCGAAACCAGGTTTAATGGACTGTTCCAGTGTGGTACCACGTTACTACGTGATCCAAACCAGAAAAAACCCAGGATCTGTTCAACAAGTATGAGAAATGTGCGGAAGTATGAGCCTGATGAGGGCAAATCCTAGACCTAACCCAGACCTAACATGCGTTATCCTCTAAAATATTGATCGAAACCAGGTTTAATTGACTGTTTTAGTGTGGTACCACTTTAATACGTGATCCAAAGCAGAAAAAACCCTCGATCAGGTCAACATGTATGTCAAAACTGCGTTAGTATGACCCTGATGAGAGCAAATCCTAGACCTAACCCAGACATAACATGCGTTATCCTCTAAAATACTGATCGAAACCAGGTTTAATGGACTGTTTCAGTGTGGTACCACGTTACTACGTGATCCTAACCAGAAAAAACCCAGGATCTGTTCAACAAGAATGTGAAAAACGCGAAAGTATGAGCCTGATGAGGGCAAATCCCCAGACCTATCCCAGACATAACGTGCGTATACATCTAAAATATTGTTCGAAAACAGGTTTATTTGACTGTATTAGTGTGGTACCACTTTACTACGTGGTCCAATCCAGAAATAGCGCAGGATCTAGCCATGAAGTATGTGAATAATGCGAAAGTATGAGACTGATGAAGGCAAATCCTACACCTAACCTAGACATAACACGCCTTATCCTCCAAAATATTGATCGAAACCAGGTTTAATGGACTGATTCAGTGTGGTACCAAATTACTACGTGATCCAAACCAGAAAAAACCCAGGATCCGTTCAACAAGTATGTGAAGAATGCGCAAGTATGAGCCTGATGAGAACAAATCCCAGACCTAACCGGGACATAACATGAATTATTCTCTAAAATATTAATCGAAACCAGGTTTAATGGCCTGCTTCAGTGTGGTACCACATTACTACGTGATCCAAACCAGAAAAAAACCCAGGATCTGTTCAACTAGTATGTGAAGAATGCGAAAGTATGTGTCTGATAAGGGCAAATCCGAGGCCTATCTCAGACCTAACTTCAGTTATCCTATAAAATATTGATCGATACCAGGTTTAATTGTCTGTTTCAGTGTGGTACCACATTTCTACGTGATCCAAACCAGAAAAAACCTAGGATCTGTTCAACAAGTATGCGAAGAATGCGAAAGTATGAGTCTGATGAGTGAAAATCCCAGGCCGAACCTAGGCCCAACATGCGTTATCCTCAAAAATATTGATCGAAACAAGGTTTAATGGACTGTTTCAGTGTGGTACCACATTACCACGTGATCCAATCCAGAAAAAGCCCCGGATATAGCCATGAAGTATTAGAAATATGCGAAAGAATGAGTCTGATGAGGGCAAATCCCAGGCCTAACCTAGACATAACATGCGTTATCCTCTAAAATATTGATCGAAGCCTGGTTTAATGGACTGTTTCAGTGTGGTACTACATTACTACGTGATCCAATCCAGAAAAAGCCCAGGATCTGGCCATCAGGTATCAGAAATATGCGAACGAATGAGCCTGATGAGAGCAAATCCCAGACCTAACCTAGACCTAACATCTGTTATCCTCTAAAATAATAATCCAAACCAGGTTTAATGGTCTGCTTCAGTGAGGTACCACATTACTACATGATCGAAACCAGAAAAAACCAAGGATCTGTTCAACAAGTATGTGAAGTATGCGAAAGTATGAGTCTGATGAGGGCAAATCCCTGGCCTAACCTAGAGCAAACATGCGTTATCCTCAAAAATATTGATCGAAACCAGGTTTAATGGACTGTTTCAGTGTGGTACCTCATTACTACATGATCCAATCCAGAAATAGCCCAGGATCTAGCCATGAAGTATTAGAAATATGCGGAAGTATGAGCCTGATGAGGGCAAATCCTAGACCTTACCCAGACCTAAAATGCGTTATCCTCTAAAATATTGATCGAAACCAGGTTTAATTGACTGTTTTAGTGTGGTACCACATTACTACGTGATCCACACCAGAAAAAAAACCCAGGATCTGTTCAACAAGTATGTGACGTATGCGAAAGTATGAGTCTGATGAGGGCAAATCCCTTGCCTAACCTAGACATAACATGCGTTATCCTCAAAAATATTGATCGAAACCAGGTTTAGTGGACTGCCTCAGTGTGGTACCACATTACTGCGTGATCCAATCCAGAAATAGCCCAGGATCTAGCCATGAAGTATTAGAAATGTGCGGAAGTATGAGCCTGATGAGGGAAAATCCTAGACCTAACCCAGACCTAACATGCGTTATCCTCTAAAATATTGATCGAAACCAGGTTTAATTGACTGTTTTAGTGTGGTACCACTTTAATACGTGATCCAAAGCAGAAAAAACCCTCGATCAGGTCAACATGTATGTTAAAACTGCGTTAGTATGAGCCTGATGAGGGCAAATCCTAGACCTTACCCAGACCTAACATGCGTTATCCTCTAAGATATTGATCGAAACCAGGTTTAATGGACTGTTTCTGTGTGGTACCACATTGCTACGAGATCCAAACCAGAAAAAACCCAGGATCTGTTCAACAAGTTTGTGAAAAACGCGACAGTATGAGCCTGCTGAGGGCCAATCCTAGACCTAACCCAGACCTAACATGCGTTATCCTCTAAAATATTTATCAAGACCAGGTTTAATTGAATGTTTCAGTGTGGTACCGCATTACTACGTGATCCAAACCAGAAAAAACCCAGAATCTGTTCAACAAGTATGTGAAAAACGCGAAAGTATGAGCCTGCTGAGGGCAAATCCCAGCCCTATCCCAGACATATCTTGCGTTATCCTCTAAAATATTGATCGAAACCAGGTATAATGGACTGTTTCTGTGTGGTACCACATTACTACGTGATCCAAACCAGAAAAAACCCAGGATCTGTTCAACAAGTATGTGAAAAACGCGACAGGATGAGCCTGATGAGGGCAAATCCCAGACCTATCCGAGTCATTACTTGCGTTATACTCCAAAATATTGATCGAAACTAGGTTTAATTGACTGTTTCAGTGTGGTACCCACATTACTACGTGATCCAATCCAGAAGAAGCCCAGGATCTAGCCATCAAGTAAGAGAAATATGCGAAAGTATGAGCCTGCTGAGGGCCAATCCTAGACCTAACCCAGACCTAACATGCGTTATCCTCTAAAATATTTATCAAGACCAGTTTTAATTGAATGTTTCAGTGTGGTACCGCATTACTGGGTGATCCAAACCAGGAAAAGCCCAGGATCTGTTCAACAAGTATGTGAAGAATGAGAAAGTTGAGTCAGATGAGTGAAAATCCCAGGCCTAACCTAGACCTAACATGCGTTATACTCAAAAATATTGATCGAAACCAGGTTTGATTGACTGTTTCAGTGTGGTACCACATTACTACGTGATCCAAACCAGAAAAAGCCCAGGATCTGGCCAACGAGTATGCGAAAAATGCGAAAGTATGAGACAGGTAATAGGAAATCCTAGACCTAACCCAGACATAACATGCGTTATCCTCTAAAATATTGATCGAAACCAGGTTTAGTGGACTGTTTCAGTGTGGTACCACATTACTGCGTGATCCAAACCAGAAAAAACCCAGGAACTGTTCAACATGTATGTGAAAAATGCGAAAGTATGACCCTGCTGAGGGCAAATCCCAGACCTATCCCATACCTAACTTGCGTTGTCCTCTAAAATATTGATGGAAACCAGGTTTAATTGACTGTTTCAGTGTGGTACTACATTAACGTGATGCAATCCAGAAAAAGCCCAGGATCTAGCCATCAAGTATGAGAAATATGCGAAAGTATGACCCTGATGTGGGCAAATCCCAGACCTTACCCAGACCTAACATGCGTTATCCTCTAAAATATTTATCAAGACCAGGTTTAATTGACTGTTTCAGTGTGGTTCCACATTACTACGTGATCTAAACTAGAAAAAACACAGGATCTGTTCAACAAGTATGTGAAGTACGCGAAAGTATGAGTCTGATGAGGGCAAATCCCAGGTCTAACCTAGACATAACATGCGTTATCCTCTAAACTATTGATCGTAACCAGGTTTAATGGACTGTTTCAGTGTGGTACCATATTACTACGTGATCCAAACCCGAAAAAGCCCAGAAACTGTCCATCAAGTATGAGAAATGTGCGAAAGTACGAGCCTGATGAGAGCAAATCCCTGACCTAACCTAGACCTAACATGAATTATTCTCTAAAATATTGATCGAAACCAGGTTTAATGGACTGTTCCAGTGTGGTACCACGTTACTACGTGATCCAAACCAGAAAAAACCCAGGATCTGTTCAACAAGTATGAGAAATGTGCGGAAGTATGAGCCTGATGAGGGCAAATCCTAGACCTAACCCAGACCTAACATGCGTTATCCTCTAAAATATTGATCGAAACCAGGTTTAATTGACTGTTTTAGTGTGGTACCACTTTAATACGTGATCCAAAGCAGAAAAAACCCTCGATCAGGTCAACATGTATGTTAAAACTGCGATAGTATGACCCTGATGAGGGCGAATCCCAGGCCTAACCTAGACCAACCATGCGTTATCCTCAAAAATATTCATCGAAACCAGGTTTAATGGACTGTTTCAGTTTGGTACCACATTACTGCGTGATCCAATCCAGAAATAGCCCAGGATCTAGCCATGAAGTATTAGAAATGTGCGGAAGTATGAGCCTGATGAGGGCAAATCCTAGACCTAACCCAGACCTAACATGCGTTATCCTCTAAAATATTGATCGAAACCAGGTTTAATTGACTGTTTTAGTGTGGTACCACTTTAATACGTGATCCAAAGCAGAAAAAACCCTCGATCAGGTCAACATGTATGTCAAAACTGCGTTAGTATGACCCTGATGAGGGCAAATCCTAGACCTAACCCAGACATAACATGCGTTATCCTCTAAAATACTGATCGAAACCAGGTATAATGGACTGTTTCAGTGTGGTACCACGTTACTACGTGATCCTAACCAGAAAAAACCCAGGATCTGTTCAACAAGAATGTGAAAAACGCGAAAGTATGAGCCTGATGAGGGCAAATCCCCAGACCTATCCCAGACATAACGTGCGTATACATCTAAAATATTGTTCGAAAACAGGTTTAATTGACTGTATTAGTGTGGTACCACTTTACTACGTGGTCCAATCCAGAAATAGCGCAGGATCTAGCCATGAAGTATGTGAATAATGCGAAAGTATGAGACTGATGAAGGCAAATCCTACACCTAACCTAGACATAACACGCCTTATCCTCCAAAATATTGTGCGAAACCAGGTTTAATGGACTGATTCAGTGTGGTACCAAATTACTACGTGATCCAAACCAGAAAAAACCCAGGATCCGTTCGACAAGTATGTGAAGACTGCGCAAGTATGAGCCTGATGAGAACAAATCCCAGACCTAACCGAGACATAACATGAATTATTTTCTAAAATATTAATCGAAACCAGGTTTAATGGCCTGCTTCAGTGTGGTACCACATTACTACGTGATCCAAACCAGAAAAAAACCCAGGACCTGTTCAACTAGTATGTGAAGAATGCGAAAGTATGTGTCTGATAAGGGCAAATCCGAGGCCTATCTCAGACCTAACTTGAGTTATCCTATAAAATATTGATCGATACCAGGTTTAATTGACTGTTTCAGTGTGGTACCACATTTCTACGTGATCCAAACCAGAAAAAACCTAGGATCTGTTCAACAAGTATGCGAATAATGCGAAAGTATGAGTCTGATGAGTGAAAATCCCAGGCCTAACCTAGGCCCAACATGCGTTATCCTCAAAAATATTGATCGAAACAAGGTTTAATGGACTGTTTCAGTGTGGTACCACATTACCACGAGATCCAATCCAGAAAAAGCCCCGGATATAGCCATGAAGTATTAGAAATATGCGAAAGAATGAGTCTGATGAGGGCAAATCCCAGGCCTAACCTAGACATAACATGCGTTATCCTCTAAAATATTGATCGAAGCCTGGTTTAATGGACTGTTTCAGTGTGGTACTACATTACTACGTGATCCAATCCAGAAAAAGCCCAGGATATGGCCATCAGGTATCAGAAATATGCGAACGAATGAGCCTGATGAGAGCAAATCCCAGACCTAACCTAGACCTAACATGTGTTATCCTCTAAAATAATAATCCAAACCAGGTTTAATGGTCTGCTTCAGTGAGGTACCACATTACTACATGATCGAAACCAGAAAAAACCAAGGATCTGTTCAACAAGTATGTGAAGTATGCGAAAGTATGAGTCTGATGAGGGCAAATCCCTTGCCTAACCTAGACATAACATGCGTTATCCTCAAAAATATTGATCGAAACCAGGTTTAGTGAACTGCCTCAGTGTGGTACCACATTACTACGCGATCCAATCCAGGAATAGCCCAGGATCTGGCCATGAAGTATTAGAAATGTGCGGAAGTATGAGCCTGATGAGGGCAAATCCTAGACCTAACCCAGACCTAACATGCGTTATCCTCTAAAATATTGATCGAAACCAGGTTTAATTGACTGTTTTAGTGTGGTACCACTTTAATACGTGATCCAAAGCAGAAAAAACCCTCGATCAGGTCAACATGTATGTTAAAACTGCGATAGTATGACCCTGATGAGGGCGAATCCCAGGCCTAACCTAGACCAACCATGCGTTATCCTCAAAAATATTCATCGAAACCAGGTTTAATGGACTGTTTCAGTGTGGTACCACATTACTGCGTGATCCAATCCAGAAATAGCCCAGGATCTAGCCATGAAGTATTAGAAATGTGCGGAAGTATGAGCCTGATGAGGGCAAATCCTAGACCTAACCCAGACCTAACATGCGTTATCCTCTAAAATATTGATCGAAACCAGGTTTAATTGACTGTTTTAGTGTGGTACCACTTTAATACGTGATCCAAAGCAGAAAAAACCCTCGATCAGGTCAACATGTATGTTAAAACTGCGTTAGTATGACCCTGATGAGGGCAAATCCTAGACCTAACCCAGACATAACATGCGTTATCCACTAAAATACTGATCGAAACCAGGTTTAATGGACTGTTTCAGTGTGGTACCACTTTACTACGTGATCCAAAGCAGAAAAAGCCCAGGATCTGGCCAACGAGTATGCGAAAAATGCGAAAGTATGAGACAGGTGATGGCAAATCCCAGGCCTTACCCAGACCTAACATGCGTTATCCTCTAAAATATTTATCAAGACCAGGTTTAATTGAATGTTTCAATGTGGTACCACATTACTACGTGATCCAAACCAGAAAAAACCCAGAATCCGTTCAACAAGTATGTGAAGAATGCGAAAGTATGAGTCTGATGAGTGAAAATCCCAGGCCTAACGTAGACCTAACATGCGTTATCCTCAAAAATATTGATCGAAACCAGGTTTAATGGACTGTTTCAGTGTGGTACCACATTACTACGTGATCCAATCCAGAAATAGCCCAGGATCTAGCCATGAAGTATTAGAAATATGCGAAAGTATCAGCCTGATGGGGGCACATCCTAGACCTTACCCAGACCTAACATGTGTTATCCTCTAAAATATTGATCGAAACCAGGTTTAGTGGACTGTTTCAGTGTGGTACCACATTACTACGTGATCCAAACCAGAAAAAACCCAGAATCTGTTCAACAAGTATGTGAAAAACGCGAAAGTATGAGCCTGATGAGGGCAAATCCTAGACCAAACCCAGACCTAATATGCTTTATCCTGTAAAATATTTATCAAGACCTGGTTTAGTTGAATGTTTCAGTGTGGTACCGCATTACTACGTGCTCCAAACCAGAAAAAACCCAGAATCTGTTCAACAAGTATGTGAAAAACGCGAAAGTATGAGCCTGCTGAGGGCAAATCCCAGTCCTATCCCAGACATATCTTGCGTTATCCTCTAAAATATTGATCGAAACCAGGTTGAATGGACTGTTTCTGTGTGGTACCACATTGCTACGTGATCCAAACCAGAAAAAACCCAGGATCTGTTCAACAAGTATGTGAAAAACGCGACAGTATGAGCCTGATGAAGGCAAATCCAAGACCTATCCCAGACATTACTTGCGTTATCCTCCAAAATATTGATCGAAACCAGGTTTAATTGACTGTTTCAGTGTGGTACCCACATTACTACGTGATCCAATCCAGAAAAAGCCCAGGATCTAGCCATCAAGTAAGAGAAATATGCGAAAGTATGAGCCTGCTGAGGGCCAATCCTAGACCTAACCCAGACCTAACATGCGTTATCCTCCAAAATATTTATCAAGACCAGGTTTAATTGAATGTTTCAGTGTGGTACCGCATTACTGGGTGATCCAAACCAGAAACAGCCCAGGATCTGTTCAACAAGTATGTGAAGAATGCGAAAGTTGAGTCTGATGAGTGAAAATCCCAGGCCTAACCTAGACCTAACATGCGTTATACTCAAAAATATTGATCGAAACCAGGTTTGCTTGACTGTTTCAGTGTGGTACCACATTACTACGTGATCCAAACCAGAAAAAGCCCAGGATCTGGCCAACGAGTATGCGAAAAATGCGAAAGTATGAGACAGGTAATGGGAAATCCTAGACCTAACCCAGATATAAACATGCGTTATCGTCTAAAATATTGATCGAAACCAGGTTTGGTGGACTGTTTCAGTGTGGTACCACATTACTGCGTGATCCAAACCAGAAAAAACCCAGGAACTGTTCAACATGTATGTGAAAAATGCGAAAGTATGACCCTGATGAGGGCAAATCCCAGACCTATCCCAGACCTAACTTGCGTTGTCCTCTAAAATATTGATGGAGACCAGGTTTAATTGACTGTTTCAGTGTGGTACTACATTAACGTGATGCAATCCAGAAAAAGCCCAGGATCTAGCCATCAAGTATGAGAAATATGCGAAAGTATGACCCTGATGTGGGCAAATCCCAGACCTTACCCAGACCTAACATGCGTTATCCTCTAAAATATTTATCAAGACCAGGTTTAATTGACTGTTTCAGTGTGGTTCCACATTACTACGTGATCTAAACTAGAAATAACACAGGATCTGTTCGACAAGTATGTGAAGTATGCGAAAGTATGAGTCTGATGAGGGCAAATCCCAGGCCTAACCTAGACATAACATGCGTTATCCTCTAAACTATTGATCGAAACCTGGTTTAATGGACTGTTTCAGTGTGGTACCATATTACTACGTGATCCAAACCAGAAAAAGCCCAGAATCTGTCCATCAAGTATGAGAAATGTGCGAAAGTACGAGCCTGATGAGAGCAAATCCCTGACCTAACCTAGACATAACATGCGTTATCCTCCAAAATATTGGGCGAAACCAGGTTTAATGGACTGATTCAGTGTGGTACCACATTACTACGTGATCCAAACCAGAAAAAACCCAGGATCTGTTCAACAGGTATGCGAAGAATGCGAAAGTATGAGTCTGATGAGGGCAAATCCCTTGCCTAACCTAGACATAACATGCGTTATCCTCAAAAATATTGATCGAAACCAGGTTTAGTGGACTGCCTCAGTGTGGTACCACATTACTACGTGATCCAATCCAGACATAGCCCCGGATATAGCCATGAAGTATTAGAAATATGCGAAAAAACGAGTCTGATGGGGGCAAATCCCAGGCCTAACCTAGACATAACATGCGTTATCCTCTAAAATATTGATCGAAGCCTGGTTTAATCGACTGTCTCAGTGTGGTAGTACATTACTACGTGATCCAATCCAGAACAAGCCCAGTATCTAGCCATCAGGTATAAGAAATATGCGAACGAATGAGCCTGATGAGAGCAAATCCCAGACCTAACCTAGACCTAACATGTGTTATCCTCTAAAATAATAATCGAAACCAGGTTTAATGGCCTGCTTCAGTGTGGTACCACATTACTACGTGATCCAAACCAGAAAAAAACCGAGGATCTGTTCAACAAGTATGTGAAGTATGCGAAAGTATGAGTCTGATGAGGGCAAATCCCTGGCCTAACCTAGACCAAACATGCGTTATCCTCAAAAATATTGATCGAAACCAGGTTTAATGGACTGTTTCAGTGTGGTACCACATTACTACGTGATCCAATCCCGAAATAGCCCAGGATCTAGCCATGAAGTATTAGAAATATGCGGAAGTATGAGCCTGATGAGGGCAAATCCTAGACCTTACCCAGACCTGACATGCGTTATCCTCTAAAATATTGATCGAAACCAGGTTTAATTGACTGTTTTAGTGTGGTACCACATTACTACGTGATCCACACCAGAAAAAAACCCAGGATCTGTTCAACAAGTATGTGAAGTATGCGAAAGTATGAGTCTGATGAGGGCAAATCCCTTGCCTAACCTAGACATAACATGCGTTATCCTCAAAAATATTGATCGAAACCAGGTTTAGTGGACTGCCTCAGTGTGGTACCACATTACTACGCGATCCAACCCAGAAAAAACCCAGAATCTGTTCAACAAGTATGTGAAAAATGCGAAAGCATGAGCCTGATGAGGGCAAATCCCAGACCTATCCCAGACATATCTTGTGTTTTCCTCTAAAATATTGATCGAAACCAGGTTTAATTGACTGCTTTAGTGTGGTACCACATTACTACGTGATCCAAAGCAGAAGAATCCCTCGATCAGGTCAACATGTATGTTAAAACTGCGAAAGTATGACCCTGATGAGGGCAAATCCCAGGCCTAGCCTAGACCTAACATGCGTTATCCTCTAATATATTGATCGAAACCAGGTTTAATTGACTGTTTCAGTGTGGTACCACATTACTACGTGGTCCACACCAGAAAAAAACCCAGGATGTGCTCAACAAGTATGTGAAGTATGCGAAAGTATGAGTCTGATGAGGGCAAATCCCTTGCCTAACCTAGACATAACATGCGTTATCCTCAAAAATATTGATCGAAACCAGGTTTAGTGGACTGTTTCAGTGTGGTACCACATTACTACGTGATCCAAACCAGAAAAAACCCAGAATCTGTTCAACAAGTATGTGTAAATCGCGAAAGTATGAGTCTGATGAGGGCAAATCCTAGACCTTACCGAGACCTAACATGCGTTATCCTCTAAAATATTGATCGAAACCAGGTTTAATGGACTGTTTCAGTGTGGTACCACATTACTACGTGATCCAATCCAGAAATAGCCCAGGATCTAGCCATGAAGTATGAGAAATATGCGAAAGTATGAGCCTGATGAGGGCAAATCCTAGACCTTACCCAGGCCTAACATGCGTTATCCTCTAAAATATTGATCGAAACCAGGTTTAGTGGACTGTTTCAGTGTGGTACCACATTACTACGTGATCCAAACCATAAAAAAACCCAGAACCTGTTCAACAAGTATGTGAAAAACGCGAAAGTATGAGCCTGATGAGGGCAAATCCTAGACCAAACCCAGACCTAACATGCGTTATCCCCTAAAATATTTATCAAGACCTGGTTTAATTTAATGTTTCAGTGTGGTACCGCATTACTACGTGATCCAAACCAGAAATAGCCCAGGATCTAGCCATGAAGTATTAGAAATATGCGAAAGTATGAGCCTGATGAGAGCAAATCCCTGACCGAACCTAGACCTAACATGAATTATTCTCTAAAATATTGATCGAAACCAGGTTTAATGGACTGTTCCAGTGTGGTACCACGGTACTACGTGATCCAAACCAGAAAAAACCCAGGATCTGTTCATCAAGAATGTGAAAAACGCGAAAGTATGAGACTGATGAGGGCAAATCCCCAGACCTATCCCAGACATAACTTGCGTTATCATCTAAAATATTGTTCGAAACCAGGTTTAATTGACTGTTTTGGTGTGGTACCACTTTAATACGTGATCCAAAGCAGAAAAAACCCTCGATCAGGTCAACATGTATGTCAAAACTGCGTTAGTATGACCCTGATGAGAGCAAATCCTAGACCTAACCCAGACATAACATGCGTTATCCTCTAAAATACTGATCGAAACCAGGTTTAATGGACTGTTTCAGTGTGGTACCACGTTACTACGTGATCCTAACCAGAAAAAACCCAGGATCTGTTCAACAAGAATGTGAAAAACGCGAAAGTATGAGCCTGATGAGGGCAAATCCCCAGACCTATCCCAGACATAACATGCGATCTCCTCTAAAATATTGATCGATACCAGGTTTAATTGACTGTTTCAGTGTGGTACCACTTTGCTACGTGATCCAAAGCAGAAGAAACCATCGATCAGGTCAACATGTATGTTAAAACTGCGAAAGTATGACCCTGATGAGGGCAAATCCCAGAACTATCTCAGACCTAACTTAGGTTATCCTATAAAATATTGATCGAAACCAGGTTTAATGGACTGTTTCAGTGTGGCACCACTTTACTACGTGATCCATAGCAGCAAAAACCCTCGATCAGGTCAACGTGTATGTTAAAACTGCGAAAGTATGACCCTGATGAGGGCAAATCCCAGAACTATCTCAGACCTAATTTGGGTTATCCTATAAAATATTGATCGATACCAGGTTTAATTGACTGTTTCAGTGTGGTACCACTTTGCTACGTGATCCAAAGCAGAAGAAACCATCGATCAGGTCAACATGTATGTTAAAACTGCGAAAGTATGACCCTGATGAGGGCAAATCCCAGAACTATCTCAGACCTAACTTGGTGTTATCCTATAAAATATTGATCGAAACCAGGTTTAATGGACTGTTTCAGTGTGGTACCACTTTACTACGTGATCCAAAGCAGCAAAAACCCTCGATCAGGTCAACATGTATGTTAAAACTGCGAAACTATGACCCTGATGAGGGCAAAACCCAGAACTATCCCAGACATAACTTGCGTTGTCCTCTAAAATATTGATCGAAGCCAGGTTTAATCGACTGTTTCAGTGAGGTGACACATTACTACGTGATCCAATCCAGAAATAGCCCAGGATCTAGCCATGAAGTATGAGAAATATGCGAAAGTATGGGCCTGATGAGGGCAAATCATTGACCTAACCCAGACCTAACATGCGTTATCCTCTAAAATATTGATCGAAACCAGGTTCAATGGACTGTTCCGGTGTGGTACCACATTACTACGTGCTCGAAACCAGAAAAAACCCAGGATCTGTTCAACAAGTATGTGAAAAATGCGACAGTATGAGCCTGATGAGGGCAAATCCTACAACTAACCTAGACATAACTTGCGTTATCCTCCAAAATATTGATCGAAACCAGGTTTAATTGACTGTTTCAGTGTGGCACCACATTACTACGTGATCCAATCCAGAAATAGCCCAGGATCTAGCCATGAAGTATGAGAAATATGCGAAAGTATGAGCCTGATGAGGGCAAATCCTAGACCTTACCCAGACCTAACATGCGTTATCCTCTAAAATATTTATCAAGACCAGGTTTAATTGAATGTTTCAGTGCGGTACCACATTACTACGTGATCCAAACCAGAACAACCCCAGGATCCGTTCAACAAGTATGTGAAGAATGCGAGAGTATGAGTCTGATGAGTGAAAATCCCAGGCCTAACCTAGACCTAACATACGTTATCCTCAAAAATATTGATCGAAACCAGGTTTAATTGACTGTTTCAGTGTGGTACCACATTACTACGTGATCCAATCCAGAAATAGCCCAGGATCTAGCCATGAAGTATGAGAAATATGCGAAAGTATGTGCCTGATGAGGGCAAATCCTAGACCTTACCCAGACCTAACATGCGTTGTACTCTAAAATATTTATCACGACCAGGTTCAATTGAATGTTTCAGTGTGGTACCCCATTACTCCGTGATCCAAACCTGTAAAAAACCCAGGATCTGTTCAACAAGTATGTGGAGTATGCGAAAGTATGAGTCTGATGAGGGCAAATCCCAGGCCTAACCTAGACAAAACATGCGTTATCCTCCAAAATATTGATCGAAACCAGGTTTAATTGACTGTTTTAGTGTCGTACCACATTACTACGTGATCCACACCAGAAAAAAACCCAGGATCTGTTCAACAAGTATGTGAAGTATGCGAAAGTATGAGTCTGATGAGGGCAAATCCCTTGCCTAACCTAGACATAACATGCGTTATCCTCAAAAATATTGATCGAAACCAGGTTTAGTGGACTGCCTCAGTGTGGTACCACATTACTACGCGATCCAAACCAGAAAAAACCCAGAATCTGTTCAACAAGTATGTGAAAAATGCGAAAGCATGAGCCTGATGAGGGCAAATCCCAGACCTATCCCAGACATATCTTGCGTTATCCTCTAAAATATTGATCGAAACCAGGTTTAATTGGCTGCTTTAGTGTGGTACCACATTACTACGTGATCCAAAGCAGAAGAATCCCTCGATCAGGTCAACATGTATGTTAAAACTGCGAAAGTATGACCCTGATGAGGGCAAATCCCAGGCCTAGCCTAGACCTAACATGCGTTATCCTCTAATATATTGATCGAAACCAGGTTTAATTGACTGTTTCAGTGTGGTACCACATTACTACGTGGTCCACACCAGAAAAAAACCCAGGATGTGTTCAACAAGTATGTGAAGTATGCGAAAGTATGAGTCTGATGAGGGCAAATCCCTTGCCTAACCTAGACATAACATGCGTTATCCTCAAAAATATTGATCGAAACCAGGTTTAGTGGACTGTTTCAGTGTGGTACCACATTACTACGTGATCCAAACCAGAAAAAACCCAGAATCTGTTCAACAAGTATGTGTAAATCGCGAAAGTATGAGTCTGATGAGGGCAAATCCTAGACCTTACCGAGACCTAACATGCGTTATCCTCTAAAATATTGATCGAAACCAGGTTTAATGGACTGTTTCAGTGTGGTACCACATTACTACGTGATCCAATCCAGAAATAGCACAGGATCTAGCCATGAAGTATTAGAAATATGCGAAAGTATGAGCCAGATGAGGGCGAATCCTAGACCTTACCCAGACCTAACATGTGTTATCCTCTAAAATATTGATCGAAACCAGGTTTAGTGGACTGTTTCAGTGTGGTACCACATTACTACGTGATCCAAACCAGAAAAAAACCCAGAATCTGTTCAACAAGTATGTGAAAAACACGAAAGTATGAGCCTGCTGAGGGCAAATCCCAGTCATATCCCAGACATATCTTGCGTTATCCTCTAAAATATTGATCGAAACCAGGTTTAATGGACTGTTTCAGTGTGGTACCACATTACTACGTGATCCAATCCAGAAATAGCCCAGGATCTAGCCATGAAGTATTAGAAATATGCGAAAGTATGAGCCTAATGAGAGCAAATCCCTGACCGAACCTAGACCTAACATGAATTATTCTCTAAACTATTGATCGAAACCAGGTTTAATGGACTGTTCCAGTGTGGTACCACGTTACTACGTGATCCAAACCAGAAAAAACCCAGGATCTGTTCATCAAGAATGTGAAAAACGCGAAAGTATGAGACTGATGAGGGCAAATCCCCAGACCTATCCCAGACATAACTTGCGTTATCATCTAAAATATTGTTCGAAACCAGGTTTAATTGACTGTTTTAGTTTGGTACCACTTTACTACGTGGTCCAATCCAGAAATAGCGCAGGATCTAGCCATGAAGTATGTGAAGAATGCGAAGGTATGAGACTGATCAGGGCAAATCCTACACCTAACCTAGACATAACACGCCTTATCCTCTAAAATATTGATCGAAACCAGGTTTAATGGACTGTTTCAGTGCGGTACCACATTACTACGTGATCCAAACCAGAAAAAACCCAGGATCTGTTCAACAAGTATGTGAAAAACGCGACAGTATGAGCCTGATGAGGGCAAATCCCAGACCTATCCCAGACATAACATGCGTTCTCCTCTAAAATATTGATCGAAACCAGGTTTAGTGGACTGTTTCATTGTGGTACCACATTACTACGTGGTGCAATCCACAAAAAGCCCAGGATCTAGCCATCAAGTATGAGAAATATGCGAAAGAATGAGCCTGATGAGAGCAAATCCCAGACATAACCTAGACCTAACATTAATTATTCTCTAAAATATTGATCGAAACCAGGTTTAATGGACTGTTTCAGTGCGGTACCACATTACTACGTGATCCAAACCCGAAAAAACCCAGGATCTGTTGAACAAGTATGTGAAGAATGCGCAAGTATGAGCCTGATGAGAACAAATCCCAGACCTAACCGAGACATAACATGAATTATTCTCTAAAATATTGATCGAAACCAGGTTTAATGGACTGTTTCAGTGTGGCACCACTTTACTACGTGATCCAAAGCAGCACAAACCCTCGATCAGGTCAACATGTATGTTAAAACTGCGAAAGTATGACCCTGATGAGGGCAAATCCCAGAACTATCTCAGACCTAACTTGGGTTATCCTATAAAATATTGATCGATACCAGGTTTAATTGACTGTTTCAGTGTGGTACCACTTTGCTACGTGATCCATAGCAGAAGAAACCATTGATCAGGTCAACATGTATGTTAAAACTGCGAAAGTATGACCCTGATGAGGGCAAATCCCAGAACTATCTCAGACCTAACTTAGGTTATCCTATAAAATATTGATCGAAACCAGGTTTAATGGACTGTTTCAGTGCGGTACCACATTACTACGTGATCCAAACCCGAAAAAACCCAGGATCTGTTGAACAAGTATGTGAAGAATGCGCAAGTATGAGCCTGATGAGAACAAATCCCAGACCTAACCGAGACATAACATGAATTATTCTCTAAAATATTGATCGAAACCAGGTTTAATGGACTGTTACAGTGTGGCACCACTTTACTACGTGATCCAAAGCAGCAAAAACCCTCGATCAGGTCACCATGTATGTTAAAACTGCGAAAGTATGAGCCTGATGAGAACAAATCCCAGACCTAACCGAGACATAACATGAATTATTCTCTAAAATATTGATCGAAACCAGGTTTAATGGACTGTTTCAGTGTGGCACCACTTTACTACGTGATCCAAAGCAGCACAAACCCTCGATCAGGTCAACATGTATGTTAAAACTGCGAAAGTATGACCCTGATGAGGGCAAATCCCAGAACTATCCCAGACATAACTTGCGTTGTCCTCTAAAATATTGATCGAAGCCAGGTTTAATCGACTGTTTCAGTGAGGTGACACATTACCACGAGATCCAATCCAGAAAAAGCCCCGGATATAGCCATGAAGTATTAGAAATATGCGAAAGAATGAGTCTGATGAGGGCAAATCCCAGGCCTAACCTAGACATAACATGCGTTATCCTCTAAAATATTGATCGAAGCCTGGTTTAATGGACTGTTTCAGTGTGGTACTACATTACTACGTGATCCAATCCAGAAAAAGCCCAGGATATGGCCATCAGGTATCAGAAATATGCGAACGAATGAGCCTGATGAGAGCAAATCCCAGACCTAACCTAGACCTAACATGTGTTATCCTCTAAAATAATAATCCAAACCAGGTTTAATGGTCTGCTTCAGTGAGGTACCACATTACTACATGATCGAAACCAGAAAAAACCCTCGATCAGGTCAACATGTATGTTAAAACTGCGATAGTATGACCCTGATGAGGGCGAATCCCAGGCCTAACCTAGACCAACCATGCGTTATCCTCAAAAATATTCATCGAAACCAGGTTTAATGGACTGTTTCAGTGTGGTACCACATTACTGCGTGATCCAATCGAGAAATAGCCCAGGATCTAGCCATGAAGTATTAGAAATGTGCGGAAGTATGAGCCTGATGAGGGCAAATCCTAGACCTAACCCAGACCTAACATGCGTTATCCTCTAAAATATTGATCGAAACCAGGTTTAATTGACTGTTTTAGTGTGGTACCACTTTAATACGTGATCCAAAGCAGAAAATACCCAGAATCTGTTCAACATATATGTTAAAACTGCGATAGTATGACCCTGATGAGGGCGAATCCCAGGCCTAACCTAGACCAACCATGCGTTATCCTCAAAAATATTCATCGAAACCAGGTTTAATGGACTGTTTCAGTGTGGTACCACATTACTGCGTGATCCAATCCAGAAATAGCCCAGGATCTAGCCATGAAGTATTAGAAATGTGCGGAAGTATGAGCCTGATGAGGGCAAATCCTAGACCTAACCCAGACCTAACATGCGTTATCCTCTAAAATATTGATCGAAACCAGGTTTAATTGACTGTTTTAGTGTGGTACCACTTTAATACGTGATCCAAAGCAGAAAATACCCAGAATCTGTTCAACATATATGTTAAAACTGCGATAGTATGACCCTGATGAGGGCGAATCCCAGGCCTAACCTAGACCAACCATGCGTTATCCTCAAAAATATTCATCGAAACCAGGTTTAATGGACTGTTTCAGTGTGGTACCACATTACTGCGTGATCCAATCCAGAAATAGCCCAGGATCTAGCCATGAAGTATTAGAAATGTGCGGAAGTATGAGCCTGATGAGGGCAAATCCTAGACCTAACCCAGACCTAACATGCGTTATCCTCTAAAATATTGATCGAAACCAGGTTTAATTGACTGTTTTAGTGTGGTACCACTTTAATACGTGATCCAAAGCAGAAAAAACCCTCGATCAGGTCAACATGTATGTTAAAACTGCGTTAGTATGACCCTGATGAGGGCAAATCCTAGACCTAACCCAGACATAACATGCGTTATCCTCTAAAATACTGATCGAAACCAGGTTTAATGGACTGTTTCAGTGTGGTACCACTTTACTACGTGATCCAAAGCAGAAAAAGCCCAGGATCTGGCCAACGAGTATGCGAAAAATGCGAAAGTATGAGACAGGTGATGGCAAATCCCAGGCCTTACCCAGACCTAACATGCGTTATCCTCTAAAATATTTATCAAGACCAGGTTTAATTGAATGTTTCAATGTGGTACCACATTACTACGTGATCCAAACCAGAAAAAACCCAGAATCCGTTCAACAAGTATGTGAAGAATGCGAAAGTATGAGTCTGATGAGTGAAAATCCCAGGCCTAACGTAGACCTAACATGCGTTATCCTCAAAAATATTGATCGAAACCAGGTTTAATGGACTGTTTCAGTGTGGTACCACATTACTACGTGATCCAATCCAGAAATAGCCCAGGATCTAGCCATGAAGTATTAGAAATGTGCGGAAGTATGAGCCTGATGAGGGCAAATCCTAGACCTAACCCAGACCTAACATGCGTTATCCTCTAAAATATTGATCGAAACCAGGTTTAATGGACTGTTTCAGTGTGGTACCACATTACTACGTGATCCAATCCAGAAATAGCACAGGATCTAGCCATGAAGTATTAGAAATATGCGAATGTATGAGCCTGATGAGGGCGAATCCTAGACCTTACCCAGACCTAACATGTGTTATCCTCTAAAATATTGATCGAAACCAGGTTTAGTGGACTGTTTCAGTGTGGTACCACATTACTACGTGATCCAAACCAGAAAAAAACCCAGAATCTGTTCAACAAGTATGTGAAAAACACGAAAGTATGAGCCTGCTGAGGGCAAATCCCAGTCATATCCCAGACATATCTTGCGTTATCCTCTAAAATATTGATCGAAACCAGGTTTAATGGACTGTTTCAGTGTGGTACCACATTACTACGTGATCCAATCCAGAAATAGCCCAGGATCTAGCCATGAAGTATTAGAAATATGCGAAAGTATGAGCCTGATGAGAGCAAATCCCTGACCGAACCTAGACCTAACATGAATTATTCTCTAAACTATTGATCGAAACCAGGTTTAATGGACTGTTCCAGTGTGGTACCACGTTACTACGTGATCCAAACCAGAAAAAACCCAGGATCTGTTCATCAAGAATGTGAAAAACGCGAAAGTATGAGACTGATGAGGGCAAATCCCCAGACCTATCCCAGACATAACTTGCGTTATCATCTAAAATATTGTTCGAAACCAGGTTTAATTGACTGTTTTAGTTTGGTACCACTTTACTACGTGGTCCAATCCAGAAATAGCGCAGGATCTAGCCATGAAGTATGTGAAGAATGCGAAGGTATGAGACTGATCAGGGCAAATCCTACACCTAACCTAGACATAACACGCCTTATCCTCTAAAATATTGATCGAAACCAGGTTTAATGGACTGTTTCAGTGCGGTACCACATTACTACGTGATCCAAACCAGAAAAAACCCAGGATCTGTTCAACAAGTATGTGAAAAACGCGACAGTATGAGCCTGATGAGGGCAAATCCCAGACCTATCCCAGACATAACATGCGTTCTCCTCTAAAATATTGATCGAAACCAGGTTTAGTGGACTGTTTCATTGTGGTACCACATTACTACGTGATGTAATCCACAAAAAGCCCAGGATCTAGCCATCAAGTATGAGAAATATGCGAAAGAATGAGCCTGATGAGAGCAAATCCCAGACATAACCTAGACCTAACATTAATTATTCTCTAAAATATTGATCGAAACCAGGTTTAATGGACTGTTTCAGTGCGGTACCACATTACTACGTGATCCAAACCCGAAAAAACCCAGGATCTGTTGAACAAGTATGTGAAGAATGCGCAAGTATGAGCCTGATGAGAACAAATCCCAGACCTAACCGAGACATAACATGAATTATTCTCTAAAATATTGATCGAAACCAGGTTTAATGGACTGTTTCAGTGTGGCACCACTTTACTACGTGATCCAAAGCAGCACAAACCCTCGATCAGGTCAACATGTATGTTAAAACTGCGAAAGTATGACCCTGATGAGGGCAAATCCCAGAACTATCTCAGACCTAACTTGGGTTATCCTATAAAATATTGATCGATACCAGGTTTAATTGACTGTTTCAGTGTGGTACCACTTTGCTACGTGATCCATAGCAGAAGAAACCATTGATCAGGTCAACATGTATGTTAAAACTGCGAAAGTATGACCCTGATGAGGGCAAATCCCAGAACTATCTCAGACCTAACTTAGGTTATCCTATAAAATATTGATCGAAACCAGGTTTAATGGACTGTTACAGTGTGGCACCACTTTACTACGTGATCCAAAGCAGCAAAAACCCTCGATCAGGTCACCATGTATGTTAAAACTGCGAAAGTATGACCCTGATGAGGGCAAATCCCAGAACTATCTCAGACCTAATTTGGGTTATCCTATAAAATATTGATCGATACCTGGTTTAATTGACTGTTTCAGTGTGGTACCACTTTGCTACGTGATCCAAAGCAGAAGAAACCATCGATCAGGTCAACATGTATGTTAAAACTGCGAAAGTATGACCCTGATGAGGGCAAATCCGAGAACTATCTCAGACCTAACTTGGTGTTATCCTATAAAATATTGATCGAAACCAGGTTTAATGGACTGTTCCGGTGTGGTACCACATTACTACGTGATCGAAACCAGAAAAAACCCAGGATCTGTTCAACAAGTATGTGAAAAATGCGACAGTATGAGCCTGATGAGGGCAAATCCCAGACCTATCCCAGACATAACTTGCGCTATCCTCCAAAATATTGATCGAAACCAGGTTTAATGGACTGTTTCAGTGCGGTACCACATTACTACGTGATCCAAACCCGAAAAAACCCAGGATCTGTTGAACAAGTATGTGAAGAATGCGCAAGTATGAGCCTGATGAGAACAAATCCCAGACCTAACCGAGACATAACATGAATTATTCTCTAAAATATTGATCGAAACCAGGTTTAATGGACTGTTACAGTGTGGCACCACTTTACTACGTGATCCAAAGCAGCAAAAACCCTCGATCAGGTCACCATGTATGTTAAAACTGCGAAAGTATGAGCCTGATGAGAACAAATCCCAGACCTAACCGAGACATAACATGAATTATTCTCTAAAATATTGATCGAAACCAGGTTTAATGGACTGTTTCAGTGTGGCACCACTTTACTACGTGATCCAAAGCAGCACAAACCCTCGATCAGGTCAACATGTATGTTAAAACTGCGAAAGTATGACCCTGATGAGGGCAAATCCCAGAACTATCCCAGACATAACTTGCGTTGTCCTCTAAAATATTGATCGAAGCCAGGTTTAATCGACTGTTTCAGTGAGGTGACACATTACCACGAGATCCAATCCAGAAAAAGCCCCGGATATAGCCATGAAGTATTAGAAATATGCGAAAGAATGAGTCTGATGAGGGCAAATCCCAGGCCTAACCTAGACATAACATGCGTTATCCTCTAAAATATTGATCGAAGCCTGGTTTAATGGACTGTTTCAGTGTGGTACTACATTACTACGTGATCCAATCCAGAAAAAGCCCAGGATATGGCCATCAGGTATCAGAAATATGCGAACGAATGAGCCTGATGAGAGCAAATCCCAGACCTAACCTAGACCTAACATGTGTTATCCTCTAAAATAATAATCCAAACCAGGTTTAATGGTCTGCTTCAGTGAGGTACCACATTACTACATGATCGAAACCAGAAAAAACCAAGGATCTGTTCAACAAGTATGTGAAGTATGCGAAAGTATGAGTCTGATGAGGGCAAATCCCTTGCCTAACCTAGACATAACATGCGTTATCCTCAAAAATATTGATCGAAACCAGGTTTAGTGAACTGCCTCAGTGTGGTACCACATTACTACGCGATCCAATCCAGAAATAGCCCAGGATCTGGCCATGAAGTATTAGAAATGTGCGGAAGTATGAGCCTGATGAGGGCAAATCCTAGACCTAACCCAGACCTAACATGCGTTATCCTCTAAAATATTGATCGAAACCAGGTTTAATTGACTGTTTTAGTGTGGTACCACTTTAATATGTGATCCAAAGCAGAAAAAACCCTCGATCAGGTCAACATGTATGTTAAAACTGCGATAGTATGACCCTGATGAGGGCGAATCCCAGGCCTAACCTAGACCAACCATGCGTTATCCTCAAAAATATTCATCGAAACCAGGTTTAATGGACTGTTTCAGTGTGGTACCACATTACTGCGTGATCCAATCGAGAAATAGCCCAGGATCTAGCCATGAAGTATTAGAAATGTGCGGAAGTATGAGCCTGATGAGGGCAAATCCTAGACCTAACCCAGACCTAACATGCGTTATCCTCTAAAATATTGATCGAAACCAGGTTTAATTGACTGTTTTAGTGTGGTACCACTTTAATACGTGATCCAAAGCAGAAAATACCCAGAATCTGTTCAACATATATGTTAAAACTGCGATAGTATGACCCTGATGAGGGCGAATCCCAGGCCTAACCTAGACCAACCATGCGTTATCCTCAAAAATATTCATCGAAACCAGGTTTAATGGACTGTTTCAGTGTGGTACCACATTACTGCGTGATCCAATCCAGAAATAGCCCAGGATCTAGCCATGAAGTATTAGAAATGTGCGGAAGTATGAGCCTGATGAGGCCAAATCCTAGACCTAACCCAGACCTAACATGCGTTATCCTCTAAAATATTGATCGAAACCAGGTTTAATTGACTGTTTTAGTGTGGTACCACTTTAATACGTGATCCAAAGCAGAAAAAACCCTGGATCAGGTCAACATGTATGTTAAAACTGCGTTAGTATGACCCTGATGAGGGCAAATCCTAGACCTAACCCAGACATAACATGCGTTATCCTCTAAAATACTGATCGAAACCAGGTTTAATGGACTGTTTCAGTGTGGTACCACTTTACTACGTGATCCAAAGCAGAAAAAGCCCAGGATCTGGCCAACGAGTATGCGAAAAATGCGAAAGTATGAGACAGGTGATGGCAAATCCCAGGCCTTACCCAGACCTAACATGCGTTATCCTCTAAAATATTTATCAAGACCAGGTTTAATTGAATGTTTCAATGTGGTACCACATTACTACGTGATCCAAACCAGAAAAAACCCAGAATCCGTTCAACAAGTATGTGAAGAATGCGAAAGTATGAGTCTGATGAGTGAAAATCCCAGGCCTAACGTAGACCTAACATGCGTTATCCTCAAAAATATTGATCGAAACCAGGTTTAATGGACTGTTTCAGTGTGGTACCACATTACTACGTGATCCAATCCAGAAATAGCCCAGGATCTAGCCATGAAGTATTAGAAATATGCGAAAGTATCAGCCTGATGAGGGCACATCCTAGACCTTACCCAGACCTAACATGTGTTATCCTCTAAAATATTGATCGAAACCAGGTTTAGTGGACTGTTTCAGTGTGGTACCACATTACTACGTGATCCAAACCAGAAAAAACCCAGAATCTGTTCAACAAGTATGTGAAAAACGCGAAAGTATGAGCCTGATGAGGGCAAATCCTAGACCAAACCCAGACCTAATATGCTTTATCCTGTAAAATATTTATCAAGACCTGGTTTAGTTGAATGTTTCAGTGTGGTACCGCATTACTACGTGCTCCAAACCAGAAAAAACCCAGAATCTGTTCAACAAGTATGTGAAAAACGCGAAAGTATGAGCCTGCTGAGGGCAAATCCCAGTCCTATCCCAGACATATCTTGCGTTATCCTCTAAAATATTGATCGAAACCAGGTTGAATGGACTGTTTCTGTGTGGTACCACATTGCTACGTGATCCAAACCAGAAAAAACCCAGGATCTGTTCAACAAGTATGTGAAAAACGCGACAGTATGAGCCTGATGAAGGCAAATCCAAGACCTATCCCAGACATTACTTGCGTTATCCTCCAAAATATTGATCGAAACCAGGTTTAATTGACTGTTTCAGTGTGGTACCCACATTACTACGTGATCCAATCCAGAAAAAGCCCAGGATCTAGCCATCAAGTAAGAGAAATATGCGAAAGTATGAGCCTGCTGAGGGCCAATCCTAGACCTAACCCAGACCTAACATGCGTTATCCTCCAAAATATTTATCAAGACCAGGTTTAATTGAATGTTTCAGTGTGGTACCGCATTACTGGGTGATCCAAACCAGAAACAGCCCAGGATCTGTTCAACAAGTATGTGAAGAATGCGAAAGTTGAGTCTGATGAGTGAAAATCCCAGGACTAACCTAGACCTAACATGCGTTATACTCAAAAATATTGATCGAAACCAGGTTTGCTTGACTGTTTCAGTGTGGTACCACATTACTACGTGATCCAAACCACAAAAAGCCCAGGATCTGGCCAACGAGTATGCGAAAAATGCGAAAGTATGAGACAGGTAATGGGAAATCCTAGACCTAACCCAGACATAAACATGCGTTATCGTCTAAAATATTGATCGAAACCAGGTTTGGTGGACTGTTTCAGTGTGGTACCACATTACTGCGTGATCCAAACCAGAAAAAACCCAGGAACTGTTCAACATGTATGTGAAAAATGCGAAAGTATGACCCTGATGAGGGCAAATCCCAGACCTATCCCAGACCTAACTTGCGTTGTCCTCTAAAATATTGATGGAAACCAGGTTTAATTGACTGTTTCAGTGTGGTACTACATTAACGTGATGCAATCCAGAAAAAGCCCAGGATCTAGCCATCAAGTATGAGAAATATGCGAAAGTATGACCCTGATGTGGGCAAATCCCAGACCTTACCCAGACCTAACATGCGTTATCCTCTAAAATATTTATCAAGACCAGGTTTAATTGACTGTTTCAGTGTGGTTCCACATTACTACGTGATCTAAACTAGAAATAACACAGGATCTGTTCGACAAGTATGTGAAGTATGCGAAAGTATGAGTCTGATGAGGGCAAATCCCAGGCCTAACCTAGACATAACATGCGTTATCCTCTAAACTATTGATCGAAACCTGGTTTAATGGACTGTTTCAGTGTGGTACCATATTACTACGTGATCCAAACCAGAAAAAGCCCAGAATCTGTCCATCAAGTATGAGAAATGTGCGAAAGTACGAGCCTGATGAGAGCAAATCCCTGACCTAACCTAGACATAACATGCGTTATCCTCCAAAATATTGGGCGAAACCAGGTTTAATGGACTGACTCAGTGTGGTACCACATTACTACGTGATCCAAACCAGAAAAAACCCAGGATCCGTTCAACAAGAATGTGAAGAATGCGCAAGTATGAGCCTGATGAGAACAAATCCCAGACCTAACCGAGACATAACATGAATTATTCTCTAAAATATTAATCGAAACCAGGTTTAATGGCCTGCTTCAGTGTGGTACCACATTACTACGTGATCCAAACCAGAAAAAAACCGAGGATCTGTTCAACAAGTATGTGAAGAATGCGAAAGTATGTGTCTGATGAGGGCAAATCCCAGGCCTATCTCAGACCTAACTTGAGTTATCCTATAAAATATTGATCGATACCAGGTTTAATTGACTGTTTCAGTGTGGTACCACATTTCTACGTGATCCAAACCAGAAAAAACCTAGGATCTGTTCAACAGGTATGCGAAGAATGCGAAAGTATGAGTCTGATGAGGGCAAATCCCTTGCCTAACCTAGACATAACATGCGTTATCCTCAAAAATATTGATCGAAATCAGGTTTAGTGGACTGCCTCAGTGTGGTACCGCATTACTACGTGATCCAATCCAGACATAGCCCCGGATATAGCCATGAAGTATTAGAAATATGCGAAAAAACGAGTCTGATGGGGGCAAATCCCAGGCCTAACCTAGACATAACATGCGTTATCCTCTAAAATATTGATCGAAGCCTGGTTTAATCGACTGTCTCAGTGTGGTAGTACATTACTACGTGATCCAATCCAGAACAAGCCCAGTATCTAGCCATCAGGTATAAGAAATATGCGAACGAATGAGCCTGATGAGAGCAAATCCCAGACCTAACCTAGACCTAACATGTGTTATCCTCTAAAATAATAATCGAAACCAGGTTTAATGGTCTGCTTCAGTGAGGTACCACATTACTACATGATCGAAACCAGAAAAAACCCAGGATCTGTTTAACAAGTATGTGAAGTATGCGAAAGTATGAGTCTGATGAGGGCAAATCCCTGGCCTAACCTAGACCAAACATGCGTTATCCTCAAAAATATTGATCGAAACCAGGTTTAATGGACTGTTTCAGTGTGGTACCACATTACTACGTGATCCAATCCCGAAATAGCCCAGGATCTAGCCATGAAGTATTAGAAATATGCGGAAGTATGAGCCTGATGAGGGCAAATCCTAGACCTTACCCAGACCTGACATGCGTTATCCTCTAAAATATTGATCGAAACCAGGTTTAATTGACTGTTTTAGTGTGGTACCACATTACTACGTGATCCACACCAGAAAAAAACCCAGGATCTGTTCAACAAGTATGTGAAGTATGCGAAAGTATGAGTCTGATGAGGGCAAATCCCTTGCCTAACCTAGACATAACATGCGTTATCCTCAAAAATATTGATCGAAACCAGGTTTAGTGGACTGCCTCAGTGTGGTACCACATTACTACGCGATCCAACCCAGAAAAAACCCAGAATCTGTTCAACAAGTATGTGAAAAATGCGAAAGCATGAGCCTGATGAGGGCAAATCCCAGACCTATCCCAGACATATCTTGTGTTTTCCTCTAAAATATTGATCGAAACCAGGTTTAATTGACTGCTTTAGTGTGGTACCACATTACTACGTGATCCAAAGCAGAAGAATCCCTCGATCAGGTCAACATGTATGTTAAAACTGCGAAAGTATGAGCCTGATGAGGGCAAATCCCAGGCCTAGCCTAGACCTAACATGCGTTATCCTCTAATATATTGATCGAAACCAGGTTTAATTGACTGTTTCAGTGTGGTACCACATTACTACGTGGTCCACACCAGAAAAAAACCCAGGATGTGCTCAACAAGTATGTGAAGTATGCGAAAGTATGAGTCTGATGAGGGCAAATCCCTTGCCTAACCTAGACATAACATGCGTTATCCTCAAAAATATTGATCGAAACCAGGTTTAGTGGACTGTTTCAGTGTGGTACCACATTACTACGTGATCCAAACCAGAAAAAACCCAGAATCTGTTCAACAAGTATGTGTAAATCGCGAAAGTATGAGTCTGATGAGGGCAAATCCTAGACCTTACCGAGACCTAACATGCGTTATCCTCTAAAATATTGATCGAAACCAGGTTTAATGGACTGTTTCAGTGTGGTACCACATTACTACGTGATCCAATCCCGAAATAGCCCAGGATCTAGCCATGAAGTATTAGAAATATGCGGAAGTATGAGCCTGATGAGGGCAAATCCTAGACCTTACCCAGACCTGACATGCGTTATCCTCTAAAATATTGATCGAAACCAGGTTTAATTGACTGTTTTAGTGTGGTAGCACATTACTACGTGATCCACACCAGAAAAAAACCCAGGATCTGTTCAACAAGTATGTGAAGTATGCGAAAGTATGAGTCTGATGAGGGCAAATCCCTTGCCTAACCTAGACATAACATGCGTTATCCTCAAAAATATTGATCGAAACCAGGTTTAGTGGACTGCCTCAGTGTGGTACCACATTACTACGCGATCCAACCCAGAAAAAACCCAGAATCTGTTCAACAAGTATGTGAAAAATGCGAAAGCATGAGCCTGATGAGGGCAAATCCCAGACCTATCCCAGACATATCTTGTGTTTTCCTCTAAAATATTGATCGAAACCAGGTTTAATTGACTGCTTTAGTGTGGTACCACATTACTACGTGATCCAAAGCAGAAGAATCCCTCGATCAGGTCAACATGTATGTTAAAACTGCGAAAGTATGACCCTGATGAGGGCAAATCCCAGGCCTAGCCTAGACCTAACATGCGTTATCCTCTAATATATTGATCGAAACCAGGTTTAATTGACTGTTTCAGTGTGGTACCACATTACTACGTGGTCCACACCAGAAAAAAACCCAGGATGTGCTCAACAAGTATGTGAAGTATGCGAAAGTATGAGTCTGATGAGGGCAAATCCCTTGCCTAACCTAGACATAACATGCGTTATCCTCAAAAATATTGATCGAAACCAGGTTTAGTGGACTGTTTCAGTGTGGTACCACATTACTACGTGATCCAAACCATAAAAAAACCCAGAACCTGTTCAACAAGTATGTGAAAAACGCGAAAGTATGAGCCTGATGAGGGCAAATCCTAGACCAAACCCAGACCTAACATGCGTTATCCCCTAAAATATTTATCAAGACCTGGTTTAATTTAATGTTTCAGTGTGGTGCCGCATTACTACGTGATCCAAACCAGAAATAGCCCAGGATCTAGCCATGAAGTATTAGAAATATGCGAAAGTATGAGCCTGATGAGAGCAAATCCCTGACCGAACCTAGACCTAACATGAATTATTCTCTAAAATATTGATCGAAACCAGGTTTAATGGACTGTTCCAGTGTGGTACCACGGTACTACGTGATCCAAACCAGAAAAAACCCAGGATCTGTTCATCAAGAATGTGAAAAACGCGAAAGTATGAGACTGATGAGGGCAAATCCCCAGACCTATCCCAGACATAACTTGCGTTATCATCTAAAATATTGTTCGAAACCAGGTTTAATTGACTGTTTTGGTGTGGTACCACTTTAATACGTGATCCAAAGCAGAAAAAACCCTCGATCAGGTCAACATGTATGTCAAAACTGCGTTAGTATGACCCTGATGAGAGCAAATCCTAGACCTAACCCAGACATAACATGCGTTATCCTCTAAAATACTGATCGAAACCAGGTTTAATGGACTGTTTCAGTGTGGTACCACGTTACTACGTGATCCTAACCAGAAAAAACCCAGGATCTGTTCAACAAGAATGTGAAAAACGCGAAAGTATGAGCCTGATGAGGGCAAATCCCCAGACCTATCCCAGACATAACATGCGATCTCCTCTAAAATATTGATCGATACCAGGTTTAATTGACTGTTTCAGTGTGGTACCACTTTGCTACGTGATCCAAAGCAGAAGAAACCATCGATCAGGTCAACATGTATGTTAAAACTGCGAAAGTATGACCCTGATGAGGGCAAATCCCAGAACTATCTCAGACCTAACTTAGGTTATCCTATAAAATATTGATCGAAACCAGGTTTAATGGACTGTTTCAGTGTGGCACCACTTTACTACGTGATCCAAAGCAGCAAAAACCCTCGATCAGGTCAACGTGTATGTTAAAACTGCGAAAGTATGACCCTGATGAGGGCAAATCCCAGAACTATCTCAGACCTAATTTGGGTTATCCTATAAAATATTGATCGATACCAGGTTTAATTGACTGTTTAAGTGTGGTACCACTTTGCTACGTGATCCAAAGCAGAAGAAACCATCGATCAGGTCAACATGTATGTTAAAACTGCGAAAGTATGACCCTGATGAGGGCAAATCCCAGAACTATCTCAGACCTAACTTGGTGTTATCCTATAAAATATTGATCGAAACCAGGTTTAATGGACTGTTTCAGTGTGGTACCACTTTACTACGTGATCCAAAGCAGCAAAAACCCTCGATCAGGTCAACATGTATGTTAAAACTGCGAAACTATGACCCTGATGAGGGCAAAACCCAGAACTATCCCAGACATAACTTGCGTTGTCCTCTAAAATATTGATCGAAGCCAGGTTTAATCGACTGTTTCAGTGAGGTGACACATTACTACGTGATCCAATCCAGAAATAGCCCAGGATCTAGCCATGAAGTATGAGAAATATGCGAAAGTATGGGCCTGATGAGGGCAAATCATTGACCTAACCCAGACCTAACATGCGTTATCCTCTAAAATATTGATCGAAACCAGGTTCAATGGACTGTTCCGGTGTGGTACCACATTACTACGTGATCGAAACCAGAAAAAACCCAGGATCTGTTCAACAAGTATGTGAAAAATGCGACAGTATGAGCCTGATGAGGGCAAATCCTACAACTAACCTAGACATAACTTGCGTTATCCTCCAAAATATTGATCGAAACCAGGTTTAATTGACTGTTTCAGTGTGGCACCACATTACTACGTGATCCAATCCAGAAATAGCCCAGGATCTAGCCATGAAGTATGAGAAATATGCGAAAGTATGAGCCTGATGAGGGCAAATCCTAGACCTTACCCAGACCTAACATGCGTTATCCTCTAAAATATTTATCAAGACCAGGTTTAATTGAATGTTTCAGTGCGGTACCACATTACTACGTGATCCAAACCAGAACAACCCCAGGATCCGTTCAACAAGTATGTGAAGAATGCGAGAGTATGAGTCTGATGAGTGAAAATCCCAGGCCTAACCTAGACCTAACATACGTTATCCTCAAAAATATTGATCGAAACCAGGTTTAATTGACTGTTTCAGTGTGGTACCACATTACTACGTGATCCAATCCAGAAATAGCCCAGGATCTAGCCATGAAGTATGAGAAATATGCGAAAGTATGTGCCTGATGAGGGCAAATCCTAGACCTTACCCAGACCTAACATGCGTTATACTCTAAAATATTTATCACGACCAGGTTCAATTGAATGTTTCAGTGTGGTACCACATTACTACGTGATCCAAACCTGTAAAAAACCCAGGATCTGTTCAACAAGTATGTGGAGTATGCGTAAGTATGAGTCTGATGAGGGCAAATCCCAGGCCTAACCTAGACAAAACATGCGTTATCCTCCAAAATATTGATCGAAACCAGGTTTAATTGACTGTTTTAGTGTCGTACCACATTACTACGTGATCCACACCAGAAAAAAACCCAGGATCTGTTCAACAAGTATGTGAAGTATGCGAAAGTATGAGTCTGATGAGGGCAAATCCCTTGCCTAACCTAGACATAACATGCGTTATCCTCAAAAATATTGATCGAAACCAGGTTTAGTGGACTGCCTCAGTGTGGTACCACATTACTACGCGATCCAAACCAGAAAAAACCCAGAATCTGTTCAACAAGTATGTGAAAAATGCGAAAGCATGAGCCTGATGAGGGCAAATCCCAGACCTATCCCAGACATATCTTGCGTTATCCTCTAAAATATTGATCGAAACCAGGTTTAATTGGCTGCTTTAGTGTGGTACCACATTACTACGTGATCCAAAGCAGAAGAATCCCTCGATCAGGTCAACATGTAAGTTAAAACTGCGAAAGTATGACCCTGATGAGGGCAAATCCCAGGCCTAGCCTAGACCTAACATGCGTTATCCTCTAATATATTGATCGAAACCAGGTTTAATTGACTGTTTCAGTGTGGTACCACATTACTACGTGGTCCACACCAGAAAAAAACCCAGGATGTGTTCAACAAGTATGTGAAGTATGCGAAAGTATGAGTCTGATGAGGGCAAATCCCTTGCCTAACCTAGACATAACATGCGTTATCCTCAAAAATATTGATCGAAACCAGGTTTAGTGGACTGTTTCAGTGTGGTACCACATTACTACGTGATCCAAACCAGAAAAAACCCAGAATCTGTTCAACAAGTATGTGTAAATCGCGAAAGTATGAGTCTGATGAGGGCAAATCCTAGACCTTACCGAGACCTAACATGCGTTATCCTCTAAAATATTGATCGAAACCAGGTTTAATGGACTGTTTCAGTGTGGTACCACATTACTACGTGATCCAATCCAGAAATAGCCCAGGATCTAGCCATGAAGTATTAGAAATATGCGAAAGTATGTGCCTGATGAGGGCGAATCCTAGACCTTACCCGGACCTAACATGTGTTATCCTCTAAAATATTGATCGAAACCAGGTTTAGTGGACTGTTTCAGTGTGGTACCACATTACTACGTGATCCAAACCAGAAAAAAACCCAGAATCTGTTCAACAAGTATGTGAAAAACACGAAAGTATGAGCCTGCTGAGGGCAAATCCCAGTCATATCCCAGACATATCTTGCGTTATCCTCTAAAATATTGATCGAAACCAGGTTTAATGGACTGTTTCAGTGTGGTACCACATTACTACGTGATCCAATCCAGAAATAGCCCAGGATCTAGCCATGAAGTATTAGAAATATGCGAAAGTATGAGCCTGATGAGAGCAAATCCCTGACCGAACCTAGACCTAACATGAATTATTCTCTAAACTATTGATCGAAACCAGGTTTAATGGACTGTTCCAGTGTGGTACCACGTTACTACGTGATCCAAACCAGAAAAAACCCAGGATCTGTTCATCAAGAATGTGAAAAACGCGAAAGTATGAGACTGATGAGGGCAAATCCCCAGACCTATCCCAGACATAACTTGCGTTATCATCTAAAATATTGTTCGAAACCAGGTTTAATTGACTGTTTTAGTTTGGTACCACTTTACTACGTGGTCCAATCCAGAAATAGCGCAGGATCTAGCCATGAAGTATGTGAAGAATGCGAAGGTATGAGACTGATCAGGGCAAATCCTACACCTAACCTAGACATAACACGCCTTATCCTCTAAAATATTGATCGAAACCAGGTTTAATGGACTGTTTCAGTGCGGTACCACATTACTACGTGATCCAAACCAGAAAAAACCCAGGATCTGTTCAACAAGTATGTGAAAAACGCGACAGTATGAGCCTGATGAGGGCAAATCCCAGACCTATCCCAGACATAACATGCGTTCTCCTCTAAAATATTGATCGAAACCAGGTTTAGTGGACTGTTTCATTGTGGTACCACATTACTACGTGATGCAATCCACAAAAAGCCCAGGATCTAGCCATCAAGTATGAGAAATATGCGAAAGAATGAGCCTGATGAGAGCAAATCCCAGACATAACCTAGACCTAACATTAATTATTCTCTAAAATATTGATCGAAACCAGGTTTAATGGACTGTTTCAGTGCGGTACCACATTACTACGTGATCCAAACCCGAAAAAACCCAGGATCTGTTCAACAAGTATGTGAAGAATGCGCAAGTATGAGCCTGATGAGAACAAATCCCAGACCTAACCGAGACATAACATGAATTATTCTCTAAAATATTGATCGAAACCAGGTTTAATGGACTGTTTCAGTGTGGCACCACTTTACTACGTGATCCAAAGCAGCACAAACCCTCGATCAGGTCAACATGTATGTTAAAACTGCGAAAGTATGACCCTGATGAGGGCAAATCCCAGAACTATCTCAGACCTAACTTGGGTTATCCTATAAAATATTGATCGATACCAGGTTTAATTGACTGTTTCAGTGTGGTACCACTTTGCTACGTGATCCATAGCAGAAGAAACCATTGATCAGGTCAACATGTATGTTAAAACTGCGAAAGTATGACCCTGATGAGGGCAAATCCCAGAACTATCTCAGACCTAACTTAGGTTATCCTATAAAATATTGATCGAAACCAGGTTTAATGGACTGTTACAGTGTGGCACCACTTTACTACGTGATCCAAAGCAGCAAAAACCCTCGATCAGGTCACCATGTATGTTAAAACTGCGAAAGTATGACCCTGATGAGGGCAAATCCCAGAACTATCTCAGACCTAATTTGGGTTATCCTATAAAATATTGATCGATACCTGGTTTAATTGACTGTTTCAGTGTGGTACCACTTTGCTACGTGATCCAAAGCAGAAGAAACCATCGATCAGGTCAACATGTATGTTAAAACTGCGAAAGTATGACCCTGATGAGGGCAAATCCGAGAACTATCTCAGACCTAACTTGGTGTTATCCTATAAAATATTGATCGAAACCAGGTTTAATGGACTGTTCCGGTGTGGTACCACATTACTACGTGATCGAAACCAGAAAAAACCCAGGATCTGTTCAACAAGTATGTGAAAAATGCGACAGTATGAGCCTGATGAGGGCAAATCCCAGACCTATCCCAGACATAACTTGCGCTATCCTCCAAAATATTGATCGAAACCAGGTTTAATGGACTGTTTCAGTGCGGTACCACATTACTACGTGATCCAAACCCGAAAAAACCCAGGATCTGTTGAACAAGTATGTGAAGAATGCGCAAGTATGAGCCTGATGAGAACAAATCCCAGACCTAACCGAGACATAACATGAATTATTCTCTAAAATATTGATCGAAACCAGGTTTAATGGACTGTTACAGTGTGGCACCACTTTACTACGTGATCCAAAGCAGCAAAAACCCTCGATCAGGTCACCATGTATGTTAAAACTGCGAAAGTATGAGCCTGATGAGAACAAATCCCAGACCTAACCGAGACATAACATGAATTATTCTCTAAAATATTGATCGAAACCAGGTTTAATGGACTGTTTCAGTGTGGCACCACTTTACTACGTGATCCAAAGCAGCACAAACCCTCGATCAGGTCAACATGTATGTTAAAACTGCGAAAGTATGACCCTGATGAGGGCAAATCCCAGAACTATCCCAGACATAACTTGCGTTGTCCTCTAAAATATTGATCGAAGCCAGGTTTAATCGACTGTTTCAGTGAGGTGACACATTACTACGTGATCCAATCCAGAAATAGCCCAGGATTTAGCCATGAAGTATGAGAAATATGCGAAAGTATGGGCCTGATGAGGGCAAATCATTGACCTAACCCAGACCTAACATGCGTTATCCTCTAAAATATTGATCGAAACCAGGTTCAATGGACTGTTCCGGTGTGGTACCACATTACTACGTGATCGAAACCAGAAAAAACCCAGGATCTGTTCAACAAGTATGTGAAAAATGCGACAGTATGAGCCTGATGAGGGCAAATCCCAGACCTATCCCATACATAACTTGCGTTATCCTCCAAAATATTGATCGAAACCAGGTTTAATTGACTGTTTCAGTGTCGTACCCACATTACTACGTGATCCAATCCAGAAAAAGCCCAGGATCTAGCTATCAAGTAAGAGAAATATGCGAAAGTTTAGTCTGATGATTGAAAATCCCAGGCCTAACCTAGACCTAACATGCGTTATCCTCCAAAATATTGTTCGAAACCAGGTTTAATGGACTGATTCAGTGTGGTACCACATTACTACGTGATCCAAACCAGAAAAAACCCAGGATCCGTTCAACAAGTATGTGAAGAATGCGAAAGTATGAGTCTGATGAGGGCAAATCCCAGGCCTCACCTAGACATAACTTGCGTTATCCTCCAAAATATTGATCGAGACCAGGTTTAATTGACTGTTTCAGTGTGGTACCCACATTACTACGTGATCCAATCCAGAAAAAGCCCAGGATCTAGCCATCAAGTAAGAGAAATATGCGAAAGTTGAGTCTGATGAGTGAAAATCCCAGGCCTAACCTAGACCTAACATGCGTTATCCTCCAAAATATTGTTCGAAACCAGGTTTAATGGACTGATTCAGTGTGGTACCACATTACTACGTGATCCAAACCAGAAAAAACCCAGGATCCGTTCAACAAGTATGTGAAGAATGCGAAAGTATGAGTCTGATGAGGGCAAATCCCAGGCCTAACCTAGACCTAACTTGTGTTATCCTCTAAAATATTGATCGAAACCAGGTATAATGGACTGTTTCAGTGTGGTACCACATTACTACGTGATCCAAACCAGAAAAAACCCAGGATCTGTTGAACAAGTATGTAAAGAATTGGCACAGGTATTTTCCGGGCATGGCAGCTTCGGAAGATACCTGTGCCGGATAGGGAAGGAGCCGACGGCGCGTTGCTGTCACTGCGACGCTGAGCAGGACACGGCGGATCATACCCTGGAGGCATGCCCCGCGTGGGAGGGGGAGCGCCGTGTCCTGGTCGGCGTCGTCGGGCGGGATGTCTCGCTGCCGGGCGTGGTGCGCGCCATGCTCGGCAGCGAGGAGAAGTGGAGGGCCGTGGCCTCCTTCTGCGAGAACGTAATGTTGCAGAAGGAGGCCGCGGGGAGGGAGCGCGAGCTTCAGCGGCGCGCTGAAGCTCGCGCTCGTGCGGTGGCCCGAGGTCGTCGCCCGGTCGCGAGGCGTCGCGGGCGGCCGCCTCGGCGTGGCGGATGGCCTAGGCTGGGAGGGGGGTCCTGAGGGGACCCTCCTCCCGCCAGGCGGCGCCGGGTCGGACCGGTTGGGGGTAGGAGTGCCTCCCCCTACCGGTCCGACGCAAGGGGAGGCACCCTCGGCGGTCTGGTGCGGCCATGAACGCCCGGCCGCCGAGGGGTGGAAACGGGGTCGCGGGCGGTTGCGAGTTGGGGCTCACAGCCGCCACTAAGCGCGGCCCCGGGACGGATAGCGGCGGGATGGAGTGGCCCCGTCCCGCCGCTATGAGGCAGTGTGTCTACTGGGGGGACCGATTGTCCCCCCGGGGGATGGGCGCGAAAGCGCGGGCACGGGGAGGATACCGGAAGAATGCTTCGAGCGATTCCCGGTATCCTCCCAAAGCGTGCCGAAGGGTCACCGTGGGGTTTTTAGTGGGTAGGTCCCGCGCCTGTCGTTGTACGGGCGCGGGGAATCCCACAGACCCCTGCCACCTCTCCCCAAGGAGGTGGGAGGGAGTCTTTCGAAGATTTTCCCCACGACAAAAAAAAAAAAAAAAAAAAAAAAAAAAAAAGTATGTAATGAATGCGCAAGTATGAGCCTGATCCTCAGGGACGAGGTGACCGAGGAGATATCGGAGAGGATCTCCTCGTCCCTGAGGCGGGTGGAGAAAGTCGCCGCTGCCTGCGCCTTTAAGGGGCAGAAAAGCGGTGGCGCGGAGGCCCTGAAGGCCGCGGCGGAGGAAATGAGGGAGGCGGCGCGGGAGCTCAGAGGGCGGAACGCCCGTCTGCAACTCCTGTTGGAGGAGGAGCGACAGGGGAGGAGGAGGGCAGAGGCGCTGTGGAACGGCGCGGCCCTCCCTCCCATCCTCCCTCCTCCTCCACCGCCGCGTCCCTCGGCGGAGGTAAATAAGCGGAGTGCGGCGGCAGTGGTGCGGGGCACCGCGGGCCCCTCCACCCGCACTCCGCCCGTGAAGAAGTCCCCGTCCTCCTCAGAAGACGATCTTCTGAGGAGGATTGGGGACATGATTGATGGCAAGCTGGCCGCCTTCCGGGAGGAGCTCCTCGCCGGAAGAGCGGTCAGCAGGAAGGCGGTGCCTCCCCGACCTGTTCCGGTACAGTCGGGGAAGGCAAAGAAGGGCGGAGTGAAGGCTCCGCCCAGCGTTGCGGCACCAGGGCCCCGGGTCGCGACCCCCAAGGGGGGTGGTGTACCCGTGGTCGCGGTGGTCGCGTCCTCCACGGCACCCTCCCAAGGGGGGGTGGCGTGGAGTGAGGTGGTGGGGCGGAAGGCGAAGCGGGCGGCGAGGAAGGCCTCGCAACCGCAGCCTCCGCCTCCGCCGCCGGCGGCCAAGGTAAAGGCCGCGAATGTCGGGAAGGCACGACCAGGTCGTCCCCCAAAAACGGCAGCGGTGACGCTGACCGTTGCGCAGGGGGGCGACCTGACCCTCGCGGAGGCGATGCGGCTCGCCAGGGAGAATATCTCCCTGGAAGAGCTGGGCATCGCCTCCGTGAGGGCGAAGAGGGCCGTGACCGGGGGTCTCTTGCTGGAGATCCCCGGTGCAGAAGGCGGCGCGAAGGCGGATCGTCTCGCCCAGAGGCTCCGGGAGCAGCTGGGCGAGCGAGGTGTCCGGGTCGCCCGGCCCACGAAGCGCACGGAGATGCGCGTTTGTGGGCTGGACGACTCGGTCAGCGCACAGGATGTGTCCCGTGCCCTTGCGAGGGCGGGGGACTGTCCTGTGGAGGACCTGCGGATCGGAGAGATCCGCAGGTCGCCCTCCGGCCTCGGGTCGGTGTGGGCCCGGTGCTCTCTCTCCGCCGCTCGTAAGGTGGCGGAATCCGGGAGGGTGTTGGTGGGGTGGGTTTCGGCGCGAGTGGAAATCCTCGCGCCGCGCCCGCTCCAGTGTCACCGCTGCCTCGAATTGGGGCACGTGAGGCAGTGGTGCACCTCGCCGGTGGACCGCAGCGGTCAGTGTTACCATATGAGGCCAGCCGATCACAGGGTGGGGAGCAAGAAGTGCTCCCCCCCCTCCCGGAAGGAGAGGAAGGGGCGGGCTGCACCGGCTCCGGTGCCGAGGGCGGTGGCATCGTCCTCCATGGAGGTGGACGGTGCTACGGGGACGGACGGCCGGGAGGAGGCTGGCGCGGCCATTAATTAATGCCGCCCCGCCTCCTCCTCCAGGCCAACCTCAACCACTGCCGCGCGGTACAGGACTTGATGTCCCAAGTCCTCGCGGAGTGGGGGGTTGGCCTGGCGGTCGCCGCCGAGCCGTACCGCGTCCCTGATCACCCTCATTGGGTGGGCGACGCGGACGGCTTGGTGGCGACGGTATGGGGAGGGGGCGACGGGTCCCCACCGTTCTCCTTGTTGGAGCGCGGTCGGGGATTCGTCGCCGTGGACTGGGGGGGAGTCGCTGTGGTGGGGTGCTACATTTCGCCCCGTAGCGGTCACGCTGCGTTCGAGCTGTACTTGGCCGAGGTCGCGGCATGCGTGCAGCGCTACGCGGCCCGGCCGGTGCTGGTCCTGGGGGATTTTAATGCCAAGTCGGTGGCTTGGGGATCCCCCAGGACCTCCGTTCGCGGCGGGATCCTGGGCGATTGGGCGGCGGGGCTCGACCTCCGGGTATTGAACCGGGGGTCGGAGCACACATGCGTGCGGCGATATGGGGGGTCCATCGTGGATGTTGGATTCGCGACCCCCAACGCCGTGCGCATGGTGTCGGGTTGGCACGTGGTCGCGGGGGCAGAGACACTCTCCGATCACCGGTACATCCGGATGGAGGTCTCTGCCGCCGCGAGTGCATCCCGACACGGCCGCCTGCGTGGCACCCCACCACGCCGCTGGGCGCTTCGGCGCCTGGACAAGGACGCCCTGATGGCAGCTGCCCTCGCTGCAACTTGGCCGCAGGGAGCGGCCGAGTTGCCGAGCATAGAGGAGGAGGTCGCCCGGCTCGGAGCATTGGTCGCGGGTATTTGCGACGCGGCGATGCCTCGGGTCGGGCGGGCTTCTCCTCGCCGGGCGGTGTACTGGTGGTCGGACGCGATCGCGGAGTTGCGAGTCGCGACTGTCCGCGCCCGACGCCAGTACACCCGCGCGCGCCGTCGTCAACGTACAGGCGACGGCGTGGCGCGAGCGAGGGAAGCTGATGACCTGTATGGAGCATACCGCGTGGCGCGGGTTGCTCTGCAGGTCGCCATCAAACGGGCCAAGACCCAGGCATGGAAGGAGCTCCTCCAGACCCTTGATGACGATCCATGGGGGCGCCCATATAAGGTGGTGCTGAATAAGCTCCGCCCGTGGGCGCCCCCCGTCACCGAGGGTCTTGACCCCCGGCTGCTGGAGGACGTGGTCAATACACTCTTCCCAATTGGGGAGAGGGGACCGCGTCCTTCGGCGGCGGCGGCTGTCCCAGTGGAGTGGACGGCCGAGCTGGGGGTCACGCAGGAGGAGCTGGCAGCGGCCATCAGACGGCTCGGGGTTCGTAACACGGCCCCGGGTCCGGATGGTGTGCCCGGCCGGGTTTGGGTCTTGACCCAGGGCGTCCTTGGGGCCGACCTCAGGCGGTTGTTCGACCGCTGCCTGAGGGACGGGCGATTCCCCCCCAGTTGGAAGGTGGCGAGGATGGTCCTCCTCCGGAAGGAGGGTCGGCCCGCGGAGTCTCCCTCCGCATACCGGCCCATTTGTCTCCTCGACGAGGTGGGCAAGCTCTTCGAGCGGGTGATTGCTGCCCGCCTCGTCGAGCACCTGTCGCGGGGTGATCCCGGTCTGGCCGACTGCCAGTTCGGTTTCCGGGGGGGCCGATCGACTATCGACGCGATAGGTCGTGTGAGGGCCCTCTCGGGGGCGGCCGTCTCCCGGGGAGGGGTGGCATTGGCAATATCCTTGGATATTGCCAATGCCTTTAACACCCTCCCCTGGGAAGAGATAAGGAGGGGGCTCGAATATCATCGGGTCCCCCCTTGTCTCAGGGCGGTCGTCGGGGATTATCTCCGCGGCAGGTGGATCGAGTATCCGGGCCGGGATGGTGATATGCGGAGGGAGGTGTACTGCGGTGTTCCGCAGGGGTCGGTCCTCGGGCCACTCCTGTGGAACATCGCGTACGACTCGGTGTTGCGGGCCGGCCTCCCCGACGGCGTCAGCGCGGTGTGTTATGCGGATGACACACTGGTGCTGGCCGTCGGGGCGCACTGGGGGAGGGCCATGCGTCGCGCGGAGGAGGGGTCGCAACGCGTCGTCGACCGGATCAGGGGGATGGGGATGACGGTGGCGGTCCATAAGACCGAGGTGATTGCGTTTCATTCACCTCGGCAGGATCCGCCACCCCCTCTGATCCGGGTGGGTGGGGCTGACATCGAGGTGAAGCCCCAGATCAGGTATCTAGGGCTGATCCTCGATAGCCACTGGCGTTTCGAGGAGCATTTCCGCTGCCTGGTCCCCCGGTTGGAAAGGATGGTTGCGGCTCTGGGCCGGATCCTGCCCAACCTGGGGGGCCCGGCGGGCCGAGTTCGTCGCCTCTATGTGGCAATGGTCCAGTCGGTGGCCCTATACGGGGCCCCCGTCTGGGCGGACGACCTGGCTGCCTCCCATGACTATGCTGCGTCGGGTGCAGAGGCGCATGGCGCTCAGGGTCGTCCGCGGGTATCGGACCATGTCACATGAGGCGGCGACGGTTCTAGCCGGGATGCCGCCCATGGACCTGCTCGCGCGGTCACACGCGGTGATGTACCGGCACCGCGTCGACCGACGCGCGGGGGTGGGGGCGGTCCCGGGCGGGCAGGAACCTGCTTGGGGCGATTTGAAGCGCCAGGCCCGGCAGTCCGTGTTGCTCGCGTGGCAGGAGCGGCTGGCTCTGCCAACCGCGGGGCACCGGACTGTCGGGGCGGTTCGGCCACTCCTGAAGGAGTGGCTGGACAGAGGCCATGGCAGCCTCACCTACCGGATGGCACAGGTGTTTTCCGGGCATGGCAGCTTCGGAAGATACCTGTGCCGGATAGGGAAGGAGCCGACGGCGCGTTGCTGCCACTGCGACGCTGAGCAGGACACGGCGGATCATACCCTGGAGGCATGCCCCGCGTGGGAGGGGGAGCGCCGTGTCCTGGTCGGCGTCGTCGGGCGGGATGTCTCGCTGCCGGGCGTGGTGCGCGCCATGCTCGGCAGCGAGGAGAAGTGGAGGGCCGTGGCCTCCTTCTGCGAGAACGTAATGTTGCAGAAGGAGGCCGCGGGGAGGGAGCGCGAGCTTCAGCGGCGCGCTGAAGCTCGCGCTCGTGCGGTGGCCCGAGGTCGTCGCCCGGTCGCGAGGCGTCGCGGGCGGCCGCCTCGGCGTGGCGGATGACCTAGGCTGGGAGGGGGGTCCTGAGGGGACCCTCCTCCCGCCAGGCGGCGCCGGGTCGGACCGGTTGGGGGTAGGAGTGCCTCCCCCTACCGGTCCGACGCAAGGGGAGGCACCCTCGGCGGTCTGGTGCGGCCATGAACGCCCGGCCGCCGAGGGGTGGAAACGGGGTCGCGGGCGGTTGCGAGTTGGGGCTCGCAGCCGCCACTAAGCGCGGCCCCGGGACGGATAGCGGCGGGATGGAGTGGCCCCGTCCCGCCGCTATGAGGCAGTGTGTCTACTGGGGGGACCGATTGTACCCCCGGGGGATGGGCGCGAAAGCGCGGGCACGGGGAGGATACCGGAAGAATGCTTCGAGCGATTCCCGGTATCCTCCCAAAGCGTGCCGAAGGGTCACCGTGGGGTTTTTAGTGGGTAGGTCCCGCGCCTGTCGTTGTACGGGCGCGGGGAATCCCACAGACCCCTCCCACCTCTCCCCAAGGAGGTGGGAGGGAGTCTTTCGAAGATTTTTCCAACGACAAAAAAAAAAAAAAAAAAAAAAAAAAAAAAAAGTATGAGCCTGATGAGAACAAATCTCAGACCTAACCGAGACATAACATGAATTATTCTCTAAAATATTTATCGAAACCAGGTTTAATGGCCTGCTTCAGTGTGGTACCACATTACCACGTGATCCAAACCAGAAAAAAACCCAGGATCTGTTCAACAAGTATGTGAAGAATGCGAAAGTATGTGTCTGATGTGGGCAAATCCCAGGCCTAACCTAGACCTACCATGTGTTATCCTCTAAAATAATAATCGAAACCAGGGTTTATGGTCTGCTTCAGTTTGGTACCACATTACTACGTGATCGAAACCAGAAAAAACCCACAATCTGCCCATCAAGTATGAGAAGTGTGCGTAAGTACGGGCCTGATGAGAGCAAATCCCAGCCCTAACCTAGACCTAACATGAATTATTCTCTAAAATATTGATCGAAACCAGGTTTAATGGACTGTTTCAGAGTGGCACCACTTTGCTACGTGATCCAAAGCAGAAGAAACCATGGATCAGGTCAACATGTATGTTAAAACTGCGAAACTATGACCCTGATGAGGGCAAAACCCAGAACTATCCCAGACATAACTTGCGTTGTCCTCTAAAATATTGATCGAAACCAGGTTTAATTGACTGTTTCAGTGTGGCACCACTTTGCTACGTGATCCAAAGCAGAAAAAACCATCGATCAGATCAACATGTATGTTAAAACTGCGAAACTATGACTCTGATGAGGACAAATCCCAGACCTAACCTAGACCTACCATGTCCTATCCTCTAAAATAATAATCGAAACCAGGTTTAATGGTCCGCTTCAGTGTGGTACCACATTACTACGTGATCCAAACCAGAAAAAGCCAGAATCTGCCCATCAAGTATGAGAAATGTGCGTAAGTACGAGCCTGATGAGTGCAAATCCCAGACCTAACCTAGACCTAACATGAATTATTCTCTAAAATATTGATCGTAACCAGGTTTAATGGACTGTTTCAGTGTGGTATCACATTACTACGTGATCCAAACCAGAAAAAACCCAGGATCTGTTCAACAAGAATGTGAAAAACGGGAAAGTATGAGCCTGATGAGGGCAAATCCCCAACCCTATCCCAGACATAACTTGCGTTATCCTCTACAATATTGATCGAAACCAGGTTTAATTGACTGTTTCAGTGTGGTACCACTTTGCTACGTGATCCAAAGCAGAAAAAACCATCGATCAGATCAACATGTATGTTAAAACTGCGAAACTATGACTCTGATGAGGACAAATCCCAGACCTAACCTAGACCTACCATGTCCTATCCTCTAAAATAATAATCGAAACCAGGTTTAATGGTCCGCTTCAGTGTGGTACCACATTACTACGTTATCGAAACAAGAAAAAACCCAGGATCCGTTCAACAAGTATGTGAAGAATGCGAAAGTATGAGCCTGATGTGGGCAAATCCTTGACCTAACCCAGACCTAACATGCGTTATCCTCTAAAATATTGATCGAAACCAGGTTTAATGGACTGTTTCGGTGTGGTACCACATTACTAAGTGATCCAAACCAGAAAAAGCCCAGAATCTGCCCATCAAGTATGAGAAATGTGCGAAAGTACGAGCCTGATGAGAGCAAATCCCAGACCTAACCTAGACCTAACATGAATTATTCTCTAAAATATTGATCGAAACCAGGTTTAATGGACTGTTTCAGTGTGACACCACTTTACTACGTGATCCAAAACAGCAAAAACCCTCGATCAGGTCAACATGTATGTTAAAACTGCGAAAGTATGACCCTGATGAGGGCAAATCGCAGAACTGTCTCAGACCTAACTTGGGTTATCCTATAAAATATTGATCGATACCAGGTTTAATTGACTGTTTCAGTGTGGTACCACTTTGCTACGTGATCCAATGCAGAAGAAACCATCGATCAGGTCAACATGTATATTAAAACTGCGAAACTATGACCCTGATGAGGGCAAATCCCAGACCTATCCCAGACATAACTTGCGTTGTCCTCTAAAATATTGATCGAAGCCAGGTTTAATTGACTGTTTCAGTGTGGTACTACATTACTACGTGATCCAAACCAGAAAAAACCCTGAATCCGTTCAACAAGTATGTGAAAAACGCGGACGTATGAGCCTGATGAGAGCAAATCCCAGACCTAACCTGGACCTAACATAAATTATTCTCTACAATGTTGATCGAAACCAGGTTTAGTGGACTGCTACAGTGTGGTACCACATTACTACGTGATTCAAAGCAGAAAAAATCCTCGATCAGGTCAACATGTATGTTAAAACTGCGAAAGTATGACCCTGATGAGGGCAAATCGCAAAACTATCTCAGACCTAACTTGGGTTATCCCATAAAATATTGATCGATACCAGGTTTAATTGACTGTTTCAGTGTGGTACCACTTTGCTACGTGATCCAAAGCAGAAGAAACCATCGATCAGGTCAACATGTATGTTAAAACTGCGAAACTATGACCCTGATGAGGGCAAATCCCAGACCTATCCCAGACATAACTTGCGTTGTCCTCTAAAATATTGATCGAAGCCAGGTTTAATTGACTGTTTCAGTGTGGTACTACATTACTACGTGATCCAAACCAGAAAAAACCCTGAATCCGTTCAACAAGTATGTGAAAAACGCGGAAGTATGAGCCTGATGAGAGCAAATCCCAGACCTAACCTGGACCTAACATAAATTATTCTCTACAATATTGATCGAAACCAGGTTTAGTGGACTGCTACAGTGTGGTACCACATTACTACGTGATCCAAAGCAGAAAAAATCCTCGATCAGGTCAACATGTATGTTAAAACTGCGAAAGTATGACTCTGAGGAGGGAAAACCCCAGGCCTAACATAGACATATCATGCGTTATCCTCTAATATATTGATCGAAACCAGGTTTAATTGACTGTCCCAGTGTGGTACCACATTACTACGAGATCCAATACAGAAAAAACCATCGATCAGGTCAACATGTATGTCAAAACTGCGAAAATATGACCCTGATGAGGGCAAACCCCACACCTAACCTAGACCTAACATGTGCTATCCTCTAAAATAATAATCGAAACCAGGTTTAATGGTCTGCTTCAGAGTGGTACCACGTTACTACGTGATCCAAACCAGAAAAAACCCAGGATCTGTTCAACAAGTATGTGAAAAACGCGATAGTATGAGCCTGATGAGGGCAAATCCCAGACCTATCCCAGACATAACTCGCGTTATCCTCCAAAATATTGTTCGAAACCAGGTTTAATGGACTGATTCAGTGTGGTACCACATTACTACGTGATCCAAACCAGAAAAAACCCAGGATCTGTTCAACAAGAATGTGAAGAACGCGAAGGTATGAGCCTGATGAGAGCAAATCCCAGACCTAACCTAGACCTAACATGAATTATTCTCTAAAATATTGATCGAAACCAGGTTTAATGGACTGTTCCAGTGTGGTACCACATTACTGCGTGATCCAAACCAGAAAAAACACATGATCTGTTCAACAAGTATGTGAAAAATGCGAAAGTATGACACTGATGTGGGCAAATCCCAGACCTATCCCAGACCTAACTTGCGTTGTTCTTTAAAATATTGATGGAAACCAGGTTTAATTTACTGTTTCAGTGTGGTACTACATTTCTACGTGATGCAATCCAGGAAAAGCCCAGGATCTAGCCATCAAGTATGAGAAATATGCGAAAGTATGACCCTGATGTGGGCAAATCCCAGACCTTACCCAGACCTAACATGCGTTATCCTCTAAAATATTTATCAAGACCAGGTTTAATTGAATGTTTCACTGTGGTTCCACATTACTACGTGATCTAAACCAGAAAAAACACAGTATCTGTTTAACAAGTATGTGAAGTATGCGAAAGTATGTGTCTGATGAGGGCAAATCCCAGGCATAACCTAGACCTAACATGCGTTATCCTCTAAACTATTGATCGAAACCAGGTTTAATGGACTGCTTCAGTGTGGTACCATATTACTACGTGATCCAAAGCAGAAAAAACCCTCGATCAGGTCAACATGTATGTTAAAATTGCGAAAGTATGACCCTGATGAGGGTAAATCCCAGACCTATCTCAGACCTAACTTGCGTTATCCTATAAAATATTGATCGATACCAGGTTTAATTGACAGTTTCAGTGTGGTACCTCTTTGCTGCGTGATCCAAACCAGTAGAAACCCAGGATCTGTTCAAGAGGAATGTGAAAAACGCGAAAGTATGACTCCGAGGAGGGAAAATCCCAGGCCTAACATAGACATATCATGCGTTATCCTCTAATATATTGATCGAACACAGGTTTAATTGACTGTCCCAGTGTGGTACCACATTACTACGAGATCCAATACAGAAAAAACCATCGATCAGGTCAACATGTATGTAAAAACTGCGAAACTATGACCCTGATGAGAGCAAATCCCAGACCTAACCTAGACCTAACATTTAATTATTCTCTAAAATATTGATCGAAACCAGGTTTAATGGTCTGCTTCAGTGTGGTAGCACATTGCTACGTGATCCAAACCAGAAAAAAACCCAGGATCTGTTCAACAAATATGTGAAGAATGCGAAAGTATGTGTCTGATGAGGGCAAATCCCAGGCCTAACCTAGACCTAACATGCGTTATCCACTAAAATATTGGTCGAAACCAGGTTTAGTGGACGGTTTCAGTGTGGTACCACATTACTACGTGGTCCAATCCAGAAATAGCGCAGGATCTAGCCATGAAGTATTAGAAATATGCGAAAGAATGAGCCTGATGAGAGCAAATCCCAGACCTAACCTCGACCTAACATGAATTATTCTCTAAAATATTGATCGAAACCAGGTTTAATTGACTGTTTCAGTGTGGTACCACATTACTACGCGATCCAAACCAGAAAAAACCCAGGATCTGTTCAACAAGTATGTGATAAATGCGAAAGTATGACACTGATGAGGGCAAATCGCAGACCTATCCCAGACCTAACATGCGTTATCCTCTAAAATATTGAGCGAAACCAGATTTAATAGACTGTCTCAGTGTGGTACCACTTTGCTACGTGATCCAAAGCAGAAAAAACCCTCGATCTGGTCAACATGTATGTTAAAATTGCGGAAGTATGACCCTGATGACGGCAAATCCCAGGCCTAACCTAGACCTAACATGCGTTATACTGTAAAATATTGATCGAAACCAGGTTTAATGGACTGTTTCAGTGTGGTACCACATTACTACGTGATCCAAACCAGAAAAAACCTAGGATCTGTTCAACAAGTATGTGAAGAATGCGAAAGTATGAGCCTGATGAGGGCAAATCCTCGACCTAACCCAGAACTAACATGCTTTATCCTCTAAAATATTTATCAAGACCAGGTTCAATTGAATGTTTCAGTATGGTACCACATTACTACGTGATCCAAACCTGTAAAAAACCCAGGATCTGTTCAACAAGTATGTGAAGAATGCGAAAGTATGAGTCTGATGAGTGAAAATCCCAGGACTAACCTAGACATAACATGCGTCATTCTCTAAAATATTGATCGAAACCAGGTTTAATGGACTGTATCAGTGTGGCACCACTTTGTACGTGATCCAAAGCAGAAGAAACCATCGATCAGGTCAACATGTATGTTAAAACTGCGAAACTATGACCCTGATGAGGGCAAATCCCAGACCTATCTCAGACCTAACTAGCGTTATCCTATAAAATATTGCTCGAAACCAGGTTTAATTGACTGTTTCAGTGTGGTACCACATTTCGTACGTGATCCAATCCAGAAATAGCCCTGGATCTAGCCATGAAGTATGAGAAATATGCGAAAGTATGAGCCTGACGAGGGCAAATCCTAGACCCAACCCAGACCTAACATGCGTTATCGTCTAAAATATTTATCAAGCCCAGGTTTAATTACATGTTTCAGTGTGGTACCACATTACTACGTGATCCAAACCAGAAAAAACCCAGGATCCGTTCAACAAGTATGTGAAGAATGCGAAAGTATGAGCCTGACGAGGGCAAATCCTAGACCCAACCCAGACCTAACATGCGTTATCCACTAAAATATTTATCAAGACCAGGTTCAATTGAATGTTTCAGTGTGGTACCACATTACTACCTGATCCAAACCTGTAAAAAACCCAGGATCTGTTAAACAAGTATGTGAAAAACGCGACAGTATGAGCCTGATGAGGGCAAATCCCAGACCTAAACCAGAACTAACATGCGTTATCCTCTAATATATTTATCAAGACCAGGTTTAATTGAATGTTTCAGTGTAGTACCACATTACTACGTGATCCAAAGCAGAAAAAATCCTCGATCAGGTCAACATGTATGTTAAAACTGCGAAAGTATGACCCTGATGAGGGCAAATCCCAGGCCTAACCTAGACCTAACATGCGTTATCCTTTAAAATGTTGATCGAAACCAGGTTTAATGGACTGTTTCAGTGTGGTACCACATTACTACGTGATCCAAACCAGAAAAAAACCAGGATCTGTTCAACATGTATGTTAAAACTGCGAAAGTATGACCCTGATGAGGGCAAATCCCAAACCTATCTCAGACCTAACTAGCGTTATCCTATAAAATATTGATCGAAACCAGGTTTAATTGACTGTTTCAGTGTGGTACCACATTACTACGTGATCCAAACCAGAAAAAGCCCAGGATCTAGCCATCAAGTATGAGAAATATGCGAAAGAATGAGCCTGATGAGGGCAAATCCCAGACCTATCCCAGACCTAACTTGCGTTGTCCTCTAAAGTATTGATGGAAACCAGGTTTAATTGACTGTTTCAGTGTGGCACTACATTACTACGTGATGCAATCCAGAAAAAGCCCAGGATCTAGCCATCAAGTATGAGAAATATGCGAAAGTATGACCCTGATGTGGGCAAATCCCAGACCTTACCCAGACCTAACATGCGATATCCTCTAAAATATTTATCAAGACCAGGTTTAATTGAATGTTTCAGTGTGGTTCCACATTACTACGTGATCTAAACCAGAAAAAACACAGGATCTGTTCAACAAGTATGTGAAGTATGCGAAAGTATGAGTCTGATGAGGGCAAATCCCAGGCCTAACCTAGACATAACATGCGTTATCCTCTAAAATATTGATCGAAACCAGGTTTAGTGGACGGTTTCAGTGTGCTGCTACATTACGACGTGATGCATTCCAGAAAAAGCCCAGGATCTAGCCATCAAGTATGAGTAATATGCGAAAGAATGAGCCCGATGAGAGCAAATCCCAGAACAAACCTCGAACTAACATTTAATTATTCTCTAAAATATTGATCGAAACCAGGTTTAGCAGGCTGTTTCAGTGTGGTACCACATTACTACGTGATCCAAAGCAGAAAAAACCCTCGATGAGGTCAAAATGTATGTTGAAACTGCGAAACTATGACCCTGATGAGGGCAAATCCCAGACCTAACCTAGACCTAACATGTGTTATCCTCTAAAATAATAATCGAATCCAGGTTTAATGGTCTGCTTCAGTGTGGTACCACATTACTACGTGATCGAAACCAGAAAAAACCCAGGATCTGTTCAAGAAGTATGTGAAGAATGTGAAAGTATGAGCCTGATGAGGGCAAATCCTAGACCTAACCCAGAACTTATATGCGTTATCCTCCATAATATTTATCAGGACCAGGTTTAATTGAATGTTTCAGTGTGGTACCACATTACTACGTGATCCAAACCAGTAGAAACCCAGGATCTGTTCAACAGGAATGTGAAAAACGCGAAAGTATGACTCCGAGGAGGGAAAACCCCAGGCCTAACATAGACATATCATGCGTTATCCTCTAATATATTGATCGAAACCAGGTTTAATTGACTGTCCCAGTGTGGTACCACATTACTACGAGATCCAATACAGAAAAAACCATCGATCAGGTCAACATGTATGTCAAAACTGCGAAAATATGACCCTGATGAGGGCAAACCCCACACCTAACCTAGACCTAACATGTGCTATCCTCTAAGATAATAATCGAAACCAGGTTTAATGGTCTGCTTCAGAGTGGTACCACGTTACTACGTGATCCAAACCAGAAAAAACCCAGGATCTGTTCAACAAGTATGTGAAAAACGCGATAGTATGAGCCTGATGAGGGCAAATCCCAGACCTATCCCAGACATAACTCGCGTCATCCTCCAAAATATTGTTCGAAACCAGGTTTAATGGACTGATTCAGTGTGGTACCACATTACTACGTGATCCAAACCAGAAAAAACCCAGGATCTGCTCAACAAGAATGTGAAGAACGCGAAGGTATGAGCCTGATGAGAGCAAATCCCAGACCTAACCTAGACCTAACATGAATTATTCTCTAAAATATTGATCGAAACCAGGTTTAATGGACTGTTCCAGTGTGGTACCACATTACTGCGTGATCCAAACCAGAAAAAACACATGATCTGTTCAACAAGTATGTGAAAAATGCGAAAGTATGACACTGATGTGGGCAAATCCCAGACCTATCCCAGACCTAACTTGCGTTGTCCTTTAAAATATCGATGGAAACCAGGTTTAATTTACTGTTTCAGTGTGGTACTACATTTCTACGTGATGCAATCCAGGAAAAGCCCAGGATCTAGCCATCAAGTATGAGAAATATGCGAAAGTATGACCCTGATGTGGGCAAATCCCAGACCTTACCCAGACCTAACATGCGTTATCCTCTAAAATATTTATCAAGACCAGGTTTAATTGAATGTTTCACTGTGGTTCCACATTACTACGTGATCTAAACCAGAAAAAACACAGTATCTGTTTAACAAGTATGTGAAGTATGCGAAAGTATGTGTCTGATGAGGGCAAATCCCAGGCATAACCTAGACCTAACATGCGTTATCCTCTAAACTATTGATCGAAACCAGGTTTAATGGACTGCTTCAGTGTGGTACCATATCACTACGTGATCCAAAGCAGAAAAAACCCTCGATCAGGTCAACATGTATGTTAAAATTGCGAAAGTATGACCCTGATGAGGGCAAATCCCAGACTTATCTCAGACCTAACTTGCGTTATCCTATAAAATATTGATCGATACCAGGTTTAATTGACAGTTTCAGTGTGGTACCACTTTGCTGCGTGATCCAAACCAGTAGAAACCCAGGATCTGTTCAAGAGGAATGTGAAAAACGCGAAAGTATGACTCCGAGGAGGGAAAATCCCAGGCCTAACATAGACATATCATGCGTTATCCTCTAATATATTGATCGAAAACAGGTTTAATTGACTGTCCCAGTGTGGTACCACATTACTACGAGATCCAATACAGAAAAAACCATCGATCAGGTCAACATGTATGTAAAAACTGCGAAACTATGACCCTGATGAGAGCAAATCCCAGACCTAACCAAGACCTAACATTTAATTATTCTCTAAAATATTGATCGAAACCAGGTTTAATGGTCTGCTTCAGTGTGGTAGCACATTGCTACGTGATCCAAACCAGAAAAAAACCCAGGATCTGTTCAACAAATATGTGAAGAATGCGAAAGTATGTGTCTGATGAGGGCAAATCCCAGGCCTAACCTAGACCTAACATGCGTTATCCACTAAAATATTGGTCGAAACCAGGTTTAGTGGACGGTTTCAGTGTGGTACCACATTACTACGTGGTCCAATCCAGAAATAGCGCAGGATCTAGCCATGAAGTATTAGAAATATGCGAAAGAATGAGCCAGATGAGAGCAAATCCCAGACCTAACCTCGACCTAACATGAATTATTCTCTAAAATATTGATCGAAACCAGGTTTAATTGACTGTTTCAGTGTGGTACCACATTACTACGCGATCCAAACCAGAAAAAACCCAGGATCTGTTCAACAAGTATGTGATAAATGCGAAAGTATGACACTGATGGGGGCAAATCGCAGACCTATCCCAGACCTAACATGCGTTATCCTCTAAAATATTGAGCGAAACCAGATTTAATAGACTGTCTCAGTGTGGTACCACTTTGCTACGTGATCCAAAGCAGAAAAAACCCTCGATCTGGTCAACATGTATGTTAAAATTGCGGAAGTATGACCCTGATGACGGCAAATCCCAGGCCTAACCTAGACCTAACATGCGTTATACTGTAAAATATTGATCGAAACCAGGTTTAATGGACCGTTTCAGTGTGGTACCACATTACTACGTGATCCAAACCAGAAAAAACGTAGGATCTGTTCAACAAGTATGTGAAGAATGCGAAAATATGAGCCTGATGAGGGCAAATCCTCGACCTAACCCAGAACTAACATGCTTTATCCTCTAAAATATTTATCAAGACCAGGTTCAATTGAATGTTTCAGTATGGTACCACATTACTACGTGATCCAAACCTGTAAAAAACCCAGGATCTGTTCAACAAGTATGTGAAGAATGCGAAAGTATGAGTCTGATGAGTGAAAATCCCAGGACTAACCTAGACATAACATGCGTTATTCTCTAAAATATTGATCGAAACCAGGTTTAATGGACTGTATCAGTGTGGCACCACTTTGTACGTGATCCAAAGCAGAAGAAACCATCGATCAGGTCAACATGTATGTTAAAACTGCGAAACTATGACCCTGATGAGGGCAAATCCCAGAACTATCCCAGACATAACTTGCGTTGTCCTCTAAAATATTGGTCGAAGCCAGGTTTAATCTACTGTTTCAGTGTGGTACTACATTACTACGTGATCCAATCCAGAAAAAGCCCAGGATCCGTTCAACAAGTATGTGAAGAATGCGAAAGTATGTGTCTGATGAGTGAAAATCCCAGGCCTAACCAAGAACTAACATGCGTTATCCTCTAAAATATTGATCGAAACCAGGTTTAGTGGGCTGTTTCATTGTGGTACCACATTACTAGGTGATGCAATCCAGAGAAAGCCCAGGATCTAGCCATCAAGTATGAGAAATATGCGAAAGAATGAGCCTGATTTGAGCAAATCCCAGACCTAACCGAGACCTAACATGTGTTATCCTCTAAAATAATAATCGAAACCAGGTTTAATGGTCTGCTTCAGTGTGGTACCAGATTACTACGCAATCGAAACCAGAAAAAACCCAGGATCCGTTCAACAAGTATGTGATGAATGCGAAAGTATGAGTCTGATGAGTGAAAATCCCAAGCCTAACCTAGACCTAACATGTGTTATCCTCTAAAATAATTATCGAAACCAGGTTTGATGGTCTGCTTCAGTGTAGTACCACATTACTACGTGATCCAAACCAGAAAAAACCCAGGATCTGTTCAACAAGTCTGTGAAGTATGCGAAAGTATAAGTCTGATCAGGGCAAATCACAGGCCTAACCTAGACATAACATGCGTTATCCTCTAAAATATTGATCGAAACCAGGTTTAATGGACTGTTTCAGTGTGGTACCACATTACTACGTGATCCAAACCAGAAAAAACCTAGGATCTGTTCAACAAGTATGTGAAGAATGCGAAAGTATGAGCCTGATGAGGGCAAATCCTCGACCTAACCCAGAACTAACATGCTTTATCCTCTAAAATATTTATCAAGACCAGGTTCAATTGAATGTTTCAGTATGGTACCACATTACTACGTGATCCAAACCTGTAAAAAACCCAGGATCTGTTCAACAAGTATGTGAAGAATGCGAAAGTATGAGTCTGATGAGTGAAAATCCCAGTACTAACCTAGACATAACATGCGTTATTCTCTAAAATATTGATCGAAACCAGGTTTAATGGACTGCTTCAGTGTGGTACCATATTACTACGTGATCCAAAGCAGAAAAAACCCTCGATCAGGTCACATGTATGTTAAAATTGCGAAAGTATGACCCTGATGAGGGCAAATCCCAGACCTATCTCAGACCTAACTTGCGTTATCCTATAAAATATTGATCGATACCAGGTTTAATTGACAGTTTCAGTGTGGTACCACTTTGCTGCGTGATCCAAACCAGTAGAAACCCAGGATCTGTTCAAGAGGAATGTGAAAAACGCGAAAGTATGACTCCGAGGAGGGAAAATCCCAGGCCTAACATAGACATATCATGCGTTATCCTCTAATATATTGATCGAAAACAGGTTTAATTGACTGTCCCAGTGTGGTACCACATTACTACGAGATCCAATACAGAAAAATCCATCGATCAGGTCAACATGTATGTAAAAACTGCGAAACTATGACCCTGATGAGAGCAAATCCCAGACCTAACCTAGACCTAACATTTAATTATTCTCTAAAATATTGATCGAAACCAGGTTTAATGGTCTGCTTCAGTGTGGTAGCACATTGCTACGTGATCCAAACCAGAAAAAAACCCAGGATCTGTTCAACAAATATGTGAAGAATGCGAAAGTATGTGTCTGATGAGGGCAAATCCCAGGCCTAACCTAGACCTAACATGCGTTATCCACTAAAATATTGGTCGAAACCAGGTTTAGTGGACGGTTTCAGTGTGGTACCACATTACTACGTGGTCCAATCCAGAAATAGCGCAGGATCTAGCCATGAAGTATTAGAAATATGCGAAAGAATGAGCCTGATGAGAGCAAATCCCAGACCTAACCTCGACCTAACATGAATTATTCTCTAAAATATTAATCGAAACCAGGTTTAATTGACTGTTTCAGTGTGGTACCACATTACTACGCGATCCAAACCAGAAAAAACCCAGGATCTGTTCAACAAGTATGTGATAAATGCGAAAGTATGACACTGATGAGGGCAAATCGCTGACCTATCCCAGACCTAACATGCGTTATCCTCTAAAATATTGAGCGAAACCAGATTTAATAGACTGTCTCAGTGTGGTACCACTTTGCTACGTGATCCAAAGCAGAAAAAACCCTCGATCCGGTCAACATGTATGTTAAAATTGCGGAAGTATGACCCTGATGACGGCAAATCCCAGGCCTAACCCAGACCTAACATGCGTTATACTGTAAAATATTGATCGAAACCAGGTTTAATGGACTGTTTCAGTGTGGTACCACATTACTACGTGATCCAAACCAGAAAAAACCTAGGATCTGTTCAACAAGTATGTGAAGAATGCGAAAGTATGAGCCTGATGAGGGCAAATCCTCGACCTAACCCAGAACTAACATGCTTTATCCTCTAAAATATTTATCAAGACCAGGTTCAATTGAATGTTTCAGTATGGTACCACATTACTACGTGATCCAAACCTGTAAAAAACCCAGGATCTGTTCAACAAGTATGTGAAGAATGCGAAAGTATGAGTCTGATGAGTGAAAATCCCAGGACTAACCTAGACATAACATGCGTTATTCTCTAAAATATTGATCGAAACCAGGTTTAATGGACTGTATCAGTGTGGCACCACTTTGTACGTGATCCAAAGCAGAAGAAACCATCGATCAGGTCAACATGTATGTTAAAACTGCGAAACTATGACCCTGATGAGGGCAAATCCCAGAACTATCCCAGACATAACTTGCGTTGTCCTCTAAAATATTGGTCGAAGCCAGGTTTAATCTACTGTTTCAGTGTGGTACTACATTACTACGTGATCCAATCCAGAAAAAGCCCAGGATCCGTTCAACAAGTATGTGAAGAATGCGAAAGTATGTGTCTGATGAGTGAAAATCCCAGGCCTAACCTAGAACTAACATGCGTTATCCTCTAAGATATTGATCGAAACCAGGTTTAGTGGGCTGTTTCATTGTGGTACCACATTACTAGGTGATGCAATCCAGAGAAAGCCCAGGATCTAGCCATCAAGTATGAGAAATATGCGAAAGAATGAGCCTGATTTGAGCAAATCCCAGACCTAACCGAGACCTAACATGTGTTATCCTCTAAAATAATAATCGAAACCAGGTTTAATGGTCTGCTTCAGTGTGGTACCAGATTACTACGCAATCGAAACCAGAAAAAACCCAGGATCCGTTCAACAAGTATGTGATGAATGCGAAAGTATGACTCTGATGAGTGAAAATCCCAAGCCTAACCTAGACCTAACATGTGTTATCCTCTAAAATAATTATCGAAACCAGGTTTGATGGTCTGCTTCAGTGTAGTACCACATTACTACGTGATCCAAACCAGAAAAAACCCAGGATCTGTTCAACAAGTCTGTGAAGTATGCGAAAGTATGAGTCTGATCAGGGCAAATCACAGGCCTAACCTAGACATAACATGCGTTATCCTCTAAAATATTGATCGAAACCAGGTTTAATGGACTGTTTCAGTGTGGTACCACATTACTACGTGATCCAAACCAGATAAAACCCAGGATCTGTTCAACAAGAATGTGAAGAACGCGAAGGTATGAGCCTGATGAGAGCAAATCCCAGACCTAACCTAGACCTAACATGAATTATTCTCTAAAATATTGATCGAAACCAGGTTTAATGGACTGTTCCAGTGTGGTACCACATTACTGCGTGATCCAAACCAGAAAAAACACATGATCTGTTCAACAAGTATGTGAAAAATGCGAAAGTATGACACTGATGTGGGCAAATCCCAGACCTATCCCAGACCTAACTTGCGTTGTCCTTTAAAATATTGATGGAAACCAGGTTTAATTTACTGTTTCAGTGTGGTACTACATTTCTACGTGATGCAATCCAGGAAAAGCCCAGGATCTAGCCATCAAGTATGAGAAATATGCGAAAGTATGACCCTGATGTGGGCAAATCCCAGACCTTACCCAGACCTAACATGCGTTATCCTCTAAAATATTTATCAAGACCAGGTTTAATTGAATGTTTCACTGTGGTTCCACATTACTACGTGATCTAAACCAGAAAAAACACAGTATCTGTTTAACAAGTATGTGAAGTATGCGAAAGTATGTGTCTGATGAGGGCAAATCCCAGGCATAACCTAGACCTAACATGCGTTATCCTCTAAACTATTGATCGAAACCAGGTTTAATGGACTGCTTCAGTGTGGTACCATATTACTACGTGATCCAAAGCAGAAAAAACCCTCGATCAGGTCAACATGTATGTTAAAATTGCGAAAGTATGACCCTGATGAGGGCAAATCCCAGACCTATCTCAGACCTAACTTGCGTTATCCTATAAAATATTGATCGATACCAGGTTTAATTGACAGTTTCAGTGTGGTACCACTTTGCTGCGTGATCCAAACCAGTAGAAACCCAGGATCTGTTCAAGAGGAATGTGAAAAACGCGAAAGTATGACTCCGAGGAGGGAAAATCCCAGGCCTAACATAGACATATCATGCGTTATCCTCTAATATATTGATCGAAAACAGGTTTAATTGACTGTCCCAGTGTGGTACCACATTACTACGAGATCCAATACAGAAAAAACCATCGATCAGGTCAACATGTATGTAAAAACTGCGAAACTATGACCCTGATGAGAGCAAATCCCAGACCTAACCTAGACCTAACATTTAATTATTCTCTAAAATATTGATCGAAACCAGGTTTAATGGTCTGCTTCAGTGTGGTAGCACATTGCTACGTGATCCAAACCAGAAAAAAACCCAGGATCTGTTCAACAAATATGTGAAGAATGCGAAAGTATGTGTCTGATGAGGGCAAATCCCAGGCCTAACCTAGACCTTACATGCGTTATCCACTAAAATATTGGTCGAAACCAGGTTTAGTGGACGGTTTCAGTGTGGTACCACATTACTACGTGGTCCAATCCAGAAATAGCGCAGGATCTAGCCATGAAGTATTAGAAATATGCGAAAGAATGAGCCAGATGAGAGCAAATCCCAGACCTAACCTCGACCTAACATGAATTATTCTCTAAAATATTGATCGAAACCAGGTTTAATTGACTGTTTCAGTGTGGTACCACATTACTACGCGATCCAAACCAGAAAAAACCCAGGATCTGTTGAACAAGTATGTGATAAATGCGAAAGTATGACACTGATGGGGGCAAATCGCAGACCTATCCCAGACCTAACATGCGTTATCCTCTAAAATATTGAGCGAAACCAGATTTAATAGACTGTTTCAGTGTGGTACCACTTTGCTACGTGATCCAAAGCAGAAAAAACCCTCGATCAGGTCAACATGTATGTTAAAATTGCGGAAGTATGACCCTGATGACGGCAAATCCCAGGCCTAACCTAGACCTAACATGCGTTATACTGTAAAATATTGATCGAAACCAGGTTTAATGGACCGTTTCAGTGTGGTACCACATTACTACGTGATCCAAACCAGAAAAAACGTAGGATCTGTTCAACAAGTATGTGAAGAATGCGAAAGTATGAGCCTGATGAGGGCAAATCCTCGACCTAACCCAGAACTAACATGCTTTATCCTCTAAAATATTTATCAAGACCAGGTTCAATTGAATGTTTCAGTATGGTACCACATTACTACGTGATCCAAACCTGTAAAAAACCCAGGATCTGTTCAACAAGTATGTGAAGAATGCGAAAGTATGAGTCTGATGAGTGAAAATCCCAGGACTAACCTAGACATAACATGCGTTATTCTCTAAAATATTGATCGAAACCAGGTTTAATGGACTGTATCAGTGTGGCACCACTTTGTACGTGATCCAAAGCAGAAGAAACCATCGATCAGGTCAACATGTATGTTAAAACTGCGAAACTATGACCCTGATGAGGGCAAATCCCAGAACTATCCCAGACATAACTTGCGTTGTCCTCTAAAATATTGGTCGAAGCCAGGTTTAATCTACTGTTTCAGTGTGGTACTACATTACTACGTGATCCAATCCAGAAAAAGCCCAGGATCCGTTCAACAAGTATGTGAAGAATGCGAAAGTATGTGTCTGATGAGTGAAAATCCCAGGCCTAACCTAGAACTAACATGCGTTATCCTCTAAAATATTGATCGAAACCAGGTTTAGTGGGCTGTTTCATTGTGGTACCACATTACTAGGTGATGCAATCCAGAGAAAGCCCAGGATCTAGCCATCAAGTATGAGAAATATGCGAAAGAATGAGCCTGATTTGAGCAAATCCCAGACCTAACCTAGACATAACATGCGTTATTCTCTAAAATATTGATCGAAACCAGGTTTAATGGTCTGCTTCAGTGTGGTACCATATTACTACGTGATCCAAAGCAGAAAAAACCCTCGATCAGGTCACATGTATGTTAAAATTGCGAAAGTATGACCCTGATGAGGGCAAATCCCAGACCTATCTCAGACCTAACTTGCGTTATCCTATAAAATATTGATCGATACCAGGTTTAATTGACAGTTTCAGTGTGGTACCACTTTGCTGCGTGATCCAAACCAGTAGAAACCCAGGATCTGTTCAAGAGGAATGTGAAAAACGCGAAAGTATGACTCCGAGGAGGGAAAATCCCAGGCCTAACATAGACATATCATGCGTTATCCTCTAATATATTGATCGAAAACAGGTTTAATTGATTGTCCCAGTGTGGTACCACATTACTACGAGATCCAATACAGAAAAATCCATCGATCAGGTCAATATGTATGTAAAAACTGCGAAACTATGACCCTGATGAGAGCAAATCCCAGACCTAACCTAGACCTAACATTTAATTATTCTCTAAAATATTGATCGAAACCAGGTTTAATGGTCTGCTTCAGTGTGGTAGCACATTGCTACGTGATCCAAACCAGAAAAAAACCCAGGATCTGTTCAACAAATATGTGAAGAATGCGAAAGTATGTGTCTGATGAGGGCAAATCCCAGGCCTAACCTAGACCTAACATGCGTTATCCACTAAAATATTGGTCGAAACCAGGTTTAGTGGACGGTTTCAGTGTGGTACCACATTACTACGTGGTCCAATCCAGAAATAGCGCAGGATCTAGCCATGAAGTATTAGAAATATGCGTAAGAATGAGCCTGATGAGAGCAAATCCCAGACCTAACCTCGACCTAACATGAATTATTCTCTAAAATATTGATCGAAACCAGGTTTAATTGACTGTTTCAGTGTGGTACCACATTACTACGCGATCCAAACCAGAAAAAACCCAGGATCTGTTCAACAAGTATGTGATAAATGCGAAAGTATGACACTGATGAGGGCAAATCGCAGACCTATCCCAGACCTAACATGCGTTATCCTCTAAAATATTGAGCGAAACCAGATTTAATAGACTGTCTCAGTGTGGTACCACTTTGCTACGTGATCCAAAGCAGAAAAAACCCTCGATCTGGTCAACATGTATGTTAAAATTGCGGAAGTATGACCCTGATGACGGCAAATCCCAGGCCTAACCTAGACCTAACATGCGTTATACTGTAAAATATTGATCGAAACCAGGTTTAATGGACTGTTTCAGTGTGGTACCACATTACTACGTGATCCAAACCAGAAAAAACCTAGGATCTGTTCAACAAGTATGTGAAGAATGCGAAAGTATGAGCCTGATGAGGGCAAATCCTCGACCTAACCCAGAACTAACATGCTTTATCCTCTAAAATATTTATCAAGACCAGGTTCAATTGAATGTTTCAGTATGGTACCACATTACTACGTGATCCAAACCTGTAAAAAACCCAGGATCTGTTCAACAAGTATGTGAAGAATGCGAAAGTATGAGTCTGATGAGTGAAAATCCCAGGACTAACCTAGACATAACATGCGTTATTCTCTAAAATATTGATCGAAACCAGGTTTAATGGACTGTATCAGTGTGGCACCACTTTGTACGTGATCCAAAGCAGAAGAAACCATCGATCAGGTCAACATGTATGTTAAAACTGCGAAACCATGACCCTGATGAGGGCAAATCCCAGAACTATCCCAGACATAACTTGCGTTGTCCTCTAAAATATTGGTCGAAGCCAGGTTTAATCTACTGTTTCAGTGTGGTACTACATTACTACGTGATCCAATCCAGAAAAAGCCCAGGATCCGTTCAACAAGTATGTGAAGAATGCGAAAGTATGTGTCTGATGAGTGAAAATCCCAGGCCTAACCTAGAACTAACATGCGTTATCCTCTAAAATATTGATCGAAACCAGGTTTAGTGGGCTGTTTCATTGTGGTACCACATTACTAGGTGATGCAATCCAGAGAAAGCCCAGGATCTAGCCATCAAGTATGAGAAATATGCGAAAGAATGAGCCTGATTTGAGCAAATCCCAGACCTAACCGAGACCTAACATGTGTTATCCTCTAAAATAATAATCGAAACCAGGTTTAATGGTCTGCTTCAGTGTGGTACCAGATTACTACGCAATCGAAACCAGAAAAAACCCAGGATCCGTTCAACAAGTATGTGATGAATGCGAAAGTATGAGTCTGATGAGTGAAAATCCCAAGCCTAACCTAGACCTAACATGTGTTATCCTCTAAAATAATTATCGAAACCAGGTTTGATGGTCTGCTTCAGTGTAGTACCACATTACTACGTGATCCAAACCAGAAAAAACCCAGGATCTGTTCAACAAGTCTGTGAAGTATGCGAAAGTATAAGTCTGATCAGGGCAAATCACAGGCCTAACCTAGACATAACATGCGTTATCCTCTAAAATATTGATCGAAACCAGGTTTAATGGACTGTTTCAGTGTGGTACCACATTACTACGTGATCCAAACCAGAAAAAACCTAGGATCTGTTCAACAAGTATGTGAAGAATGCGAAAGTATGAGCCTGATGAGGGCAAATCCTCGACCTAACCCAGAACTAACATGCTTTATCCTCTAAAATATTTATCAAGACCAGGTTCAATTGAATGTTTCAGTATGGTACCACATTACTACGTGATCCAAACCTGTAAAAAACCCAGGATCTGTTCAACAAGTATGTGAAGAATGCGAAAGTATGAGTCTGATGAGTGAAAATCCCAGTACTAACCTAGACATAACATGCGTTATTCTCTAAAATATTGATCGAAACCAGGTTTAATGGACGGTATCAGTGTGGCACCACTTTGCTACGTGATCCAAAGCAGAAGAAACCATCGATCAGGTCAACATGTATGTTAAAACTGCGAAACTATGATCCTGATGAGGGCAAATCCCAGAACTATCCCAGACATAACTTGCGTTGTCCACTAAAATATTGGTCGAAGCCAGGTTTAATCTACTGTTTCAGTGTGGTACTACATTACTACGTGATCCAATCCAGAAAAAGCCCAGGATCCGTTCAACAAGTATGTGAAGAATGCGAAAGTATGTGTCTGATGAGTGAAAATCCCAGGCCTAACCTAGAACTAACATGCGTTATCCTCTAATATATTGATCGAAACCAGGTTTAGTGGGCTGTTTCATTGTGGTACCACATTACTAGGTGATGCATTCCAGAGAAAGCCCAGGATCTAGCCATCAAGTATGAGAAATATGCGAAAGAATGAGCCTGATTTGAGCTAATCCCAGACCTAACCGAGACCTAACATGTGTTATCCTCTAAAATAATAATCGAAACCAGGTTTAATGGTCTGCTTCAGTGTGGTACCAGATTACTACGCAATCGAAACCAGAAAAAACCCAGGATCCGTTCAACAAGTATGTGAAGAATGCGAAAGTATGAGTCTGATGAGTGAAAATCCCAAGCCTAACCTAGACCTAACATGTGTTATCCTCTAAAATAATTATCGAAACCAGGTTTGATGGTCTGCTTCAGTGTAGTACCACATTACTACGCGATCCAATCCAGAAAAAGCCCAGGATCTAGCCATCAAGTATGAGAAATATGCGAAAGAATGAGCCTGATGAGGGCAAATCCCAGACCTATCCCAGACCTAACTTGCGTTGTCCTCTAAAGTATTGATGGAAACCAGGTTTAATTGACTGTTTCAGTGTGGTACTACATTACTACGTGATGCAATCCAGAAAAAGCCCAGGATCTGTTCAACAAGTATGTGAAGTATGCGAAAGTATGACTCCGAGGAGGGAAAATCCCAGGCCTAACATAGACATATCATGCGTTATCCTCTAATATATTGATCGAAACCAGGTTTAATTGACTGTTCCAGTGTGGTACCACATTACTACGTGATGCAATACAGAAAAAACCATCGATCAGGTCAACATGTATGTTAAAACTGCGAAAATATGACCCTGATGAGGGCAAACCCCACACCTAACCTAGACCTAACATGTGCTATCCTCCAAAATATTGTTCGAAACCAGGTTTATTGGACTGATTCAGTGTGGTACCACATTACTACGTGATCCAAACCAGAAAAAACCCAGGATCTGTTCAACAAGAATGTGAAGAACGCGAAAGTATGAGCCTGATGAGAGCAAATCCCAGGCCTAACCTAGACCTAACATGAATTATTCTGTAAAATATTGATCGAAACCAGGTTTAATGGACTGTTCCAGTGTGGTACCACATTACTGCGTGATCCAAAACAGAAAAAACACAGGATCTGTTCAACAAGTATGTGAAAAATGCGAAAGTATGACACTGATGTGGGCAAATCCCAGACCTATCCCAGACCTAACTTGCGTTGTCCTTTAAAATATTGATGGAAACCAGGTTTAATTTACTGTTTCAGTGTGGTACTACATTTCTACGTGATGCAATCCAGGAAAAGCCCAGGATCTAGCCATCAAGTATGAGAAATATGCGAAAGTATGACCCTGATGTGGGCAAATCCCAGACCTTACCCAGACCTAACATGCGTTATCCTCTAAAATATTTATCAAGACCAGGTTTAATTGAATGTTTCACTGTGGTTCCACATTACTACGTGATCTAAACCAGAAAAAACACAGGATCTGTTCAACAAGTATGTGAAGTATGCGAAAGTATGAGTCTGATGAGGGCAAATCCCAGGCCTAACCTAGACATAACATGCGTTATCCTCTAAAATATTGATCGAAACCAGGTTTAGTGGACGGTTTCAGTGTGGTACTACATTACTACGTGATGCAATCCAGAAACAGCCCAGGATCTAGCCATGAAGTATTAGAAATATGCGAAAGAATGAGCCTGATGAGAGCAAATCCCAGACCTAACCTCGACCTAACATGAATTATTCTCTAAAATATTGATCGAAACCAGGTTTAATTGACTGTTTCAGTGTGGTACCACATTACTACGCGATCCAAACCAGAAAAAACCCAGGATCTGTTCAACAAGTATGTGATAAATGCGAAAGTATGACACTGATGAGGGCAAATCCCAGGTCTAACCAAAGACCTAACATGCGTTATCCTCTAAACTATTGATCGAAACCAGGTTTAATGGACTGTTTCAGTGGGGTACCATATTACTACGTGATCCAAAGCAGAAAAAACCCTCGATCAGGTCAACATGTATGTTAAAATTGCGAAAGTATGACCCTGATGAGAGCGAATCCCAGACCTATCTCAGACCTAACTTGCGTTATCCTATAAAATATTGATCGATACCAGGTTTAATTGACAGTTTCAGTGTGGTACCACTTTGCTGCGTGATCCAAAGCAGAAGAAACCATCCATCAGGTCAACATGTATGTAAAAACTGCGAAACTATGACCCTGATGAGAGCAAATCCCAGAACTAACCTAGACCTAACATTTAATTATTCTCTAAAATATTGATCGAAACCAGGTTTAATTGACTGTTTCAGTGTGGTACCACATTACTACGCGATCCAAACCAGAAAAAACCCAGGATCTGTTCAACAAGTATGTGAAAAATGCGAAAGTATGACACTGATGAGGGCAAATCACAGACCTATCCCAGACCTAACATGCGTTATCCTCTAAAATATTGATCGAAACCAGATTTAATAGACTGTCTCAGTGTGGTACCACTTTGCTACGTGATCCAAAGCAGAAAAAACCCTCGATCTGGTCAACATGTATGTTAAAATTGCGGAAGTATGACCCTGATGACGGCAAATCCCAGGCCTAACCTAGACCTAACATGCGTTATCCTCTAAAATATTTATCAAGACCAGGTTTAATTGAATGTTTCACTGTGGTTCCACATTACTACGTGATCTAAACCAGAAAAAACACAGGATCTGTTCAACAAGTATGTGAAGTATGCGAAAGTATGAGTCTGATAAGGGCAAATCCCAGACCTAACCTAGACCTAACATGTGTTATCCTCTAAAATAATAATCGAAACCAGGTTTAATGGTCTGCTTCAGTGTGGTACCAGATTACTACGCAATCGAAACCAGAAAAAACCCAGGATCCTTTCAACAAGTATGTGAAGAATGCGAAAGTATGAGCCCGACGAGGGCAAATCCTAAACCAAACCCAGACCTAACAAGCGTTATCCTCTAAAATATTTATCAAGACCAGGTTCAATTGAATGTTTCAGTGTGGTACCACATTACTACGTGATCCAATCCAGAAATAGCCCAGGATCTAGCCATGGAGTATGAGAAATATGCGAAAGTATGAGACTGACGAGGGCAAATCCCAGGCCTAACCTAGACATAACATGCGTAATTCTCTAAAATATTGATCGACACCAGGTTTAGTGGACTGGTTCAGTGTAGTACCACATTACTACGTGATCCAAACCAGAAAAAGCCAGGGATCTGTTCAACAAGTATGTGAAAAACGCGACAGTATGAGCCTGATGAGGGCAAATCCCAGACCTTACCCAGACCTAACATGCGATATCCTCTAAAATATTTATCAAGACCAGGTTTAATTGACTGTTTCAGTGAGGTACCCACATTACTACGCTATCCAATCCAGAAAAAGCCCAGGATCTAGCCATCAAGTATGAGAAATATGCGAAAGAATGAGCCTGATGAGGGCAAATCCCAGACCTATCCCAGACCTAACTTGCGTTGTCCTCTAAAGTATTGATGGAAACCAGGTTTAATTGACTGTTTCAGTGTGGCACTACATTACTACGTGATGCAATCCAGAAAAAGCCCAGGATCTAGCCATCAAGTATGAGAAATATGCGAAAGTATGACCCTGATGTGGGCAAATCCCAGACCTTACCCAGACCTAACATGCGATATCCTCTAAAATATTTATCAAGACCAGGTTTAATTGAATGTTTCAGTGTGGTTCCACATTACTACGTGATCTAAACCAGAAAAAACACAGGATCTGTTCAACAAGTATGTGAAGTATGCGAAAGTATGAGTCTGATGAGGGCTAATCCCAGGCCTAACCTAGACATAACATGCGTTATCCTCTAAAATATTGATCGACACCAGGTTTAGTGGACGGTTTCAGTGTGCTACTACATTACGACGTGATGCAATCCAGAAAAAGCCCAGGATCTAGCCATCAAGTATGAGTAATATGCGAAAGAATGAGCCTGATGCGAGCAAATCCCAGAACAAACCTAGACCTAACATTTAATTATTCTCTAAAATATTGATCGAAACCAGGTTTAACAGGCTGTTTCAGTGTGGTACCACATTACTACGTGATCCAAAGCAGAAAAAACCCTTGATCAGGTCAAAATGTATGTTGAAACTGCGAAACTATGACCCTGATGAGGGCAAATCCCAGACCTAACCTAGACCTAACATGTGTTATCCTCTAAAATAATAATCGAAACCAGGTTTAATGGTCTGCTTCAGTGTGGTACCACATTACTACGTGATCGAAATCAGAAAAAACCCAGGATCTGTTCAAGAAGTATGTGAAGAATGTGAAAGTATGAGCATGATGAGGGCAAATCCTAGACCTAACCCAGAACTTATATGCGTTATCCTCCAAAATATTTATCAGGACCAGGTTTAATTGAATGTTTCAGTGTGGTACCACATTACTACGTGATCCAAACCAGTAGAAACCCAGGATCTGTTCAACAGGAATGTGAAAAACGCGAAAGTATGACTCCGAGGAGGGAAACCCCCAGGCCTAACATAGACATATCATGCGTTATCCTCTAATATATTGATCGAAACCAGGTTTAATTGACTGTTCCAGTGTGGTACCACATTACTACGTGATGCAATACAGAAAAAACCATCGATCAGGTCAACATGTATGTTAAAACTGCGAAAATATGACCCTGATGAGGGCAAACCCCACACCTAACCTAGACCTAACATGTGCTATCCTCTAAAATAATAATCGAAACCAGGTTTAATGGTCTGCTTCAGAGTGGTACCACGTTACTACGTGATCCAAACCAGAAAAAACCCAGGATCTGTTCAACAAGTATGTGAAAAACGCGATAGTATGAGCCTGATGAGGGCAAATCCCAGACCTATCCCAGACATAACTTGCGTTATCCTCCAAAATATTGTTCGAAACCAGGTTTATTGGACTGATTCAGTGTGGTACCACATTACTACGTGATCCAAACCAGAAAAAACCCAGGATCTGTTCAACAAGAATGTGAAGAACGCGATAGTATGAGCCTGATGAGAGCAAATCCCAGGCCTAACCTAGACCTAACATGAATTATTCTGTAAAATATTGATCGAAACCAGGTTTAATGGACTGTTCCAGTGTGGTACCACATTACTGCGTGATCCAAAACAGAAAAAACACAGGATCTGTTCAACAAGTATGTGAAAAATGCGAAAGTATGACACTGATGTGGGCAAATCCCAGACCTATCCCAGACCTAACTTGCGTTGTCCTTTAAAATATTGATGGAAACCAGGTTTAATTTACTGTTTCAGTGTGGTACTACATTTCTACGTGATGCAATCCAGGAAAAGCCCAGGATCTAGCCATCAAGTATGAGAAATATGCGAAAGTATGACCCTGATGTGGGCAAATCCCAGACCTTACCCAGACCTAACATGCGTTATCCTCTAAAATATTTATCAAGACCAGGTTTAATTGAATGTTTCACTGTGGTTCCACATTACTACGTGATCTAAACCAGAAAAAACACAGGATCTGTTCAACAAGTATGTGAAGTATGCGAAAGTATGAGTCTGATGAGGGCAAATCCCAGGCCTAACCTAGACATAACATGCGTTATCCTCTAAAATATTGATCGAAACCAGGTTTAGTGGACGGTTTCAGTGTGGTACTACATTACTACGTGATGCAATCCAGAAACAGCCCAGGATCTAGCTATGAAGTATTAGAAATATGCGAAAGAATGAGCCTGATGAGAGCAAATCCCAGACCTAACCTCGACCTAACATGAATTATTCTCTAAAATATTGATCGAAACCAGGTTTAATTGACTGTTTCAGTGTGGTACCACATTACTACGCGATCCAAACCAGAAAAAACCCAGGATCTGTTCAACAAGTATGTGATAAATGCGAAAGTATGACACTGATGAGGGCAAATCCCAGGTCTAACCAAAGACCTAACATGCGTTATCCTCTAAACTATTGATCGAAACCAGGTTTAATGGACTGTTTCAGTGGGGTACCATATTACTACGTGATCCAAAGCAGAAAAAACCCTCGATCAGGTCAACATGTATGTTAAAATTGCGAAAGTATGACCCTGATGAGAGCGAATCCCAGACCTATCTCAGACCTAACTTGCGTTATCCTATAAAATATTGATCGATACCAGGTTTAATTGACAGTTTCAGTGTGGTACCACTTTGCTGCGTGATCCAAAGCAGAAGAAACCATCCATCAGGTCAACATGTATGTAAAAACTGCGAAACTATGACCCTGATGAGAGCAAATCCCAGAACTAACCTAGACCTAACATTTAATTATTCTCTAAAATATTGATCGAAACCAGGTTTAATTGACTGTTTCAGTGTGGTACCACATTACTACGCGATCCAAACCAGAAAAAACCCAGGATCTGTTCAACAAGTATGTGAAAAATGCGAAAGTATGACACTGATGAGGGCAAATCACAGACCTATCCCAGACCTAACATGCGTTATCCTCTAAAATATTGATCGAAACCAGATTTAATAGACTGTCTCAGTGTGGTACCACTTTGCTACGTGATCCAAAGCAGAAAAAACCCTCGATCTGGTCAACATGTATGTTAAAATTGCGGAAGTATGACCCTGATGACGGCAAATCCCAGGCCTAACCTAGACCTAACATGCGTTATCCTCTAAAATATTTATCAAGACCAGGTTTAATTGAATGTTTCACTGTGGTTCCACATTACTACGTGATCTAAACCAGAAAAAACACAGGATCTGTTCAACAAGTATGTGAAGTATGCGAAAGTATGAGTCTGATAAGGGCAAATCCCAGACCTAACCTAGACCTAACATGTGTTATCCTCTAAAATAATAATCGAAACCAGGTTTAATGGTCTGCTTCAGTGTGGTACCAGATTACTACGCAATCGAAACCAGAAAAAACCCAGGATCCTTTCAACAAGTATGTGAAGAATGCGAAAGTATGAGCCCGACGAGGGCAAATCCTAAACCAAACCCAGACCTAACAAGCGTTATCCTCTAAAATATTTATCAAGACCAGGTTCAATTGAATGTTTCAGTGTGGTACCACATTACTACGTGATCCAATCCAGAAATAGCCCAGGATCTAGCCATGGAGTATGAGAAATATGCGAAAGTATGAGACTGACGAGGGCAAATCCCAGGCCTAACCTAGACATAACATGCGTTATTCTCTAAAATATTGATCGACACCAGGTTTAGTGGACTGGTTCAGTGTAGTACCACATTACTACGTGATCCAAACCAGAAAAAGCCAGGGATCTGTTCAACAAGTATGTGAAAAACGCGACAGTATGAGCCTGATGAGGGCAAATCCCAGACCTTACCCAGACCTAACATGCGATATCCTCTAAAATATTTATCAAGACCAGGTTTAATTGACTGTTTCAGTGAGGTACCCACATTACTACGCTATCCAATCCAGAAAAAGCCCAGGATCTAGCCATCAAGTATGAGAAATATGCGAAAGAATGAGCCTGATGAGGGCAAATCCCAGACCTATCCCAGACCTAACTTGCGTTGTCCTCTAAAGTATTGATGGAAACCAGGTTTAATTGACTGTTTCAGTGTGGCACTACATTACTACGTGATGCAATCCAGAAAAAGCCCAGGATCTAGCCATCAAGTATGAGAAATATGCGAAAGTATGACCCTGATGTGGGCAAATCCCAGACCTTACCCAGACCTAACATGCGATATCCTCTAAAATATTTATCAAGACCAGGTTTAATTGAATGTTTCAGTGTGGTTCCACATTACTACGTGATCTAAACCAGAAAAAACACAGGATCTGTTCAACAAGTATGTGAAGTATGCGAAAGTATGAGTCTGATGAGGGCTAATCCCAGGCCTAACCTAGACATAACATGCGTTATCCTCTAAAATATTGATCGACACCAGGTTTAGTGGACGGTTTCAGTGTGCTACTACATTACGACGTGATGCAATCCAGAAAAAGCCCAGGATCTAGCCATCAAGTATGAGTAATATGCGAAAGAATGAGCCTGATGCGAGCAAATCCCAGAACAAACCTAGACCTAACATTTAATTATTCTCTAAAATATTGATCGAAACCAGGTTTAACAGGCTGTTTCAGTGTGGTACCACATTACTACGTGATCCAAAGCAGAAAAAACCCTTGATCAGGTCAAAATGTATGTTGAAACTGCGAAACTATGACCCTGATGAGGGCAAATCCCAGACTTAACCTAGACCTAACATGTGTTATCCTCTAAAATAATAATCGAAACCAGGTTTAATGGTCTGCTTCAGTGTGGTACCACATTACTACGTGATCGAAATCAGAAAAAACCCAGGATCTGTTCAAGAAGTATGTGAAGAATGTGAAAGTATGAGCCTGATGAGGGCAAATCCTAGACCTAACCCAGAACTTATATGCGTTATCCTCCAAAATATTTATCAGGACCAGGTTTAATTGAATGTTTCAGTGTGGTACCACATTACTACGTGATCCAAACCAGTAGAAACCCAGGATCTGTTCAACAGGAATGTGAAAAACGCGAAAGTATGACTCCGAGGAGGGAAGCCCCCAGGCCTAACATAGACATATCATGCGTTATCCTCTAATATATTGATCGAAACCAGGTTTAATTGACTGTCCCAGTGTGGTACCACATTACTACGAGATCCAATACAGAAAAAACCATCGATCAGGTCAACATGTATGTCAAAACTGCGAAAATATGACCCTGATGAGGGCAAGCCCCACACCTAACCTAGACCTAACATGTGCTATCCTCTAAAATAATAATCGAAACCAGGTTTAATGGTCTGCTTCAGAGTGGTACCACGTTACTACGTGATCCAAACCAGAAAAAACCCAGAATCTGTTCAACAAGTATGTGAAAAACGCGATAGTATGAGCCTGATGAGAGCAAATCCCAGACCTAACCTAGACCTAACATGAATTATTCTCTAAAATATTGATCGAAACCAGGTTTAATGGACTGTTCCAGTGTGGTACCACATTACTGCGTGATCCAAACCAGAAAAAACACAGGATCTGTTCAACAAGTATGTGAAAAATGCGAAAGTATGACACTGATGTGGGCAAATCCCAGACCTATCCCAGACCTAACTTGCGTTGTCCTTTAAAATATTGATGGAAACCAGGTTTAATTTACTGTTTCAGTGTGGTACTACATTTCTACGTGATGCAATCCAGGAAAAGCCCAGGATCTAGCCATCAAGTATGAGAAATATGCGAAAGTATGACCCTGATGTGGGCAAATCCCAGACCTTACCCAGACCTAACATGCGTTATCCTCTAAAATATTTATCAAGACCAGGTTTAATTGAATGTTTCACTGTGGTTCCACATTACTACGTGATCTAAACCAGAAAAAACACAGGATCTGTTCAACAAGTATGTGAAGTATGCGAAAGTATGTGTCTGATGAGGGCAAATCCCAGGCATAACCTAGACCTAACATGCGTTATCCTCTAAACTATTGATCGAAACCAGGTTTAATGGACTGCTTCAGTGTGGTACCATATTACTACGTGATCCAAAGCAGAAAAAACCCTCGATCAGGTCAACATGTATGTTAAAATTGCGAAAGTATGACCCTGATGAGGGCAAATCCCAGACCTATCTCAGACCTAACTTGCGTTATCCTATAAAATATTGATCGATACCAGGTTTAATTGACAGTTTCAGTGTGGTACCACTTTGCTGCGTGATCCAAACCAGTAGAAACCCAGGATCTGTTCAAGAGGAATGTGAAAAACGCGAAAGTATGACTCCGAGGAGGGAAAATCACAGGCCTAACATAGACATATCATGCGTTATCCTCTAATATATTGATCGAAAACAGGTTTAATTGACTGTCCCAGTGTGGTACCACATTACTACGAGATCCAATACAGAAAAAACCATCGATCAGGTCAACATGTATGTAAAAACTGCGAAACTATGACCCTGATGAGAGCAAATCCCAGACCTAACCTAGACCTAACATTTAATTATTCTCTAAAATATTGATCGAAACCAGGTTTAATTGACTGTTTCAGTGTGGTACCACATTACTACGCGATCCAAACCAGAAAAAACCCAGGATCTGTTCAACAAGTATGTGATAAATGCGAAAGTATGACACTGATGAGGGCAAATCGCAGACCTATCCCAGACCTAACATGCGTAATCCTCTAAAATATTGAGCGAAACCAGATTTAATAGACTGTCTCAGTGTGGTACCACTTTGCTACGTGATCCAAAGCAGAAAAAACCCTCGATCTGGTCAACATGTATGTTAAAATTGCGGAAGAATGACCCTGATGACGGCAAATCCCAGGCCTAACCTAGACCTAACATGCGTTATACTGTATAATATTGATCGAAACCGGGTTTAATGGACTCTTTCAGTGTGGTACCACATTACTACGTGATCTAAACCAGAAAAAACACAGGATCTGTTCAACAAGTATGTGAAGTATGCGAAAGTATGAGTCTGATGAGGGCAAATCCCAGGCCTAACCTAGACATAACATGCGTTATCCTCTAAAATATTGATCGAAACCAGGTTTAGTGGACGGTTTCAGTGTGGTACTACATTACTACGTGATGCAATCCAGAAACAGCCCAGGATCTAGCCATGAAGTATTAGAAATATGCGAAAGAATGAGCCTGATGAGAGCAAATCCCAGACCTAACCTCGACCTAACATGAATTATTCTCTAAAATATTGATCGAAACCAGGTTTAATTGACTGTTTCAGTGTGGTACCACATTACTACGCGATCCAAACCAGAAAAAACCCAGGATCTGTTCAACAAGTATGTGATAAATGCGAAAGTATGACACTGATGAGGGCAAATCCCAGGTCTAACCAAAGACCTAACATGCGTTATCCTCTAAACTATTGATCGAAACCAGGTTTAATGGACTGTTTCAGTGGGGTACCATATTACTACGTGATCCAAAGCAGAAAAAACCCTCGATCAGGTCAACATGTATGTTAAAATTGCGAAAGTATGACCCTGATGAGAGCGAATCCCAGACCTATCTCAGACCTAACTTGCGTTATCCTATAAAATATTGATCGATACCAGGTTTAATTGACAGTTTCAGTGTGGTACCACTTTGCTGCGTGATCCAAAGCAGAAGAAACCATCCATCAGGTCAACATGTATGTAAAAACTGCGAAACTATGACCCTGATGAGAGCAAATCCCAGACCTAACCTAGACCTAACATTTAATTATTCTCTAAAATATTGATCGAAACCAGGTTTAATTGACTGTTTCAGTGTGGTACCACATTACTACGCGATCCAAACCAGAAAAAACCCAGGATCTGTTCAACAAGTATGTGAAAAATGCGAAAGTATGACACTGATGAGGGCAAATCACAGACCTATCCCAGACCTAACATGCGTTATCCTCTAAAATATTGATCGAAACCAGATTTAATAGACTGTCTCAGTGTGGTACCACTTTGCTACGTGATCCAAAGCAGAAAAAACCCTCGATCTGGTCAACATGTATGTTAAAATTGCGGAAGTATGACCCTGATGACGGCAAATCCCAGGCCTAACCTAGACCTAACATGCGTTATCCTCTAAAATATTTATCAAGACCAGGTTTAATTGAATGTTTCACTGTGGTTCCACATTACTACGTGATCTAAACCAGAAAAAACACAGGATCTGTTCAACAAGTATGTGAAGTATGCAAAAGTATGAGTCTGATAAGGGCAAATCCTAAACCAAACCCAGACCTAACAAGCGTTATCCTCTAAAATATTTATCAAGACCAGGTTCAATTGAATGTTTCAGTGTGGTACCACATTACTACGTGATCCAATCCAGAAATAGCCTAGGATCTAGCCATGGAGTATGAGAAATATGCGAAAGTATGAGCCTGACGAGGGCAAATCCCAGGCCTAACCTAGACATAACATGCGTTATTCTCTAAAATATTGATCGACACCAGGTTTAGTGGATTGGTTCAGTGTAGTACCACATTACTACGTGATCCAAACCAGAAAAAGCCAGGGATCTGTTCAACAAGTATGTGAAAAACGCGACAGTATGAGCCTGATGAGGGCAAATCCCAGACCTAAACCAGAACTAACATGCGTTATCCTCTAAAATATTTATCAAGACCAGGTTTAATTGAATGTTTCAGTGTAGTACCACATTACTACGTGATCCAAAGCAGAAAAAATCCTCGATCAGGTCAACATGTATGTTAAAACTGCGAAAGTATGACCCTGATGGGGGCAAATCCCAGGCCTAATCTAGACCTAACATGCGTTATCCTTTAAAATGTTGATCGAAACCAGGTTTAATGGACTGTTTCAGTGTGGTACCACATTACTACGTGATCCAAACCAGAAAAAAACCAGGATCTGTTCAACATGTATGTTAAAACTGCGAAAGTATGACCCTGATGAGGGCAAATCCCAGACCTATCTCAGACCTAACTAGCGTTATCCTATAAAATATTGATCGAAACCAGGTTTAATTGACTGTTTCAGTGTGGTACCACATTACTACGTGATCCAAACCAGAAAAAGCCAGGGATCTGTTCAACAAGTATGTGAAAAACGCGACAGTATGAGCCTGATGAGGGCAAATCCCAGACCTATCTCAGACCTAACTAGCGTTATCCTATAAAATATTGATCGAAACCAGGTTTAATTGACTGTTTCAGTGTGGTACCACATTACTACGTGATCCAAACCAGAAAAAGCCAGGGATCTGTTCAACAAGTATGTGAAAAACGCGACAGTATGAGCCTGATGAGGGCAAATCCCAGACCTAAACCAGAACTAACATGCGTTATCCTCTAAAATATTTATCAAGACCAGGTTTAATTGAATGTTTCAGTGTAGTACCACATTACTACGTGATCCAAAGCAGAAAAAATCCTCGATCAGGTCAACATGTATGTTAAAACTGCGAAAGTATGACCCTGATGGGGGCAAATCCCAGGCCTAATCTAGACCTAACATGCGTTATCCTTTAAAATGTTGATCGATACCAGGTTTAATGGACTGTTTCAGTGTGGTACCACATTACTACGTGATCCAAACCAGAAAAAAACCAGGATCTGTTCAACATGTATGTTAAAACTGCGAAAGTATGACCCTGATGAGGGCAAATCCCAGACCTATCTCAGACCTAACTAGCGTTATCCTATAAAATATTGATCGAAACCAGGTTTAATTGACTGTTTCAGTGTGGTACCAAATTACTACGTGATCCAAACCAGAAAAAGCCCAGGATCTAGCCATCAAGTATGAGAAATATGCGAAAGAATGAGCCTGATGAGGGCAAATCCCAGACCTATCCCAGACCTAACTTGCGTTGTCCTCTAAAGTATTGATGGAAACCAGGTTTAATTGACTGTTTCAGTGTGGCACTACATTACTACGTGATGCAATCCAGAAAAAGCCCAGGATCTAGCCATCAAGTATGAGAAATATGCGAAAGTATGACCCTGATGTGGGCAAATCCCAGACCTTACCCAGACCTAACATGCGATATCCTCTAAAATATTTATCAAGACCAGGTTTAATTGAATGTTTCAGTGTGGTTCCACATTACTACGTGATCTAAACCAGAAAAAACACAGGATCTGTTCAACAAGTATGTGAAGTATGCGAAAGTATGAGTCTGATGAGGGCTAATCCCAGGCCTAACCTAGACATAACATGCGTTATCCTCTAAAATATTGATCGAAACCAGGTTTAGTGGACGGTTTCAGTGTGCTACTACATTACGACGTGATGCAATCCAGAAAAAGCCCAGGATCTAGCCATCAAGTATGAGTAATATGCGAAAGAATGAGCCTGATGAGAGCAAATCCCAGAACAAACCTAGACCTAACATTTAATTATTCTCTAAAATATTGATCGAAACCAGGTTTAACAGGCTGTTTCAGTGTGGTACCACATTACTACGTGATCCAAAGCAGAAAAAACCCTCGATCAGGTCAAAATGTATGTTGAAACTGCGAAACTATGACCCTGATGAGGGCAAATCCCAGACCTAACCTAGACCTAACATGTGTTATCCTCTAAAATAATAATCGAAACCAGGTTTAATGGTCTGCTTCAGTGTGGTACCACATTACTACGTGATCGAAACCAGAAAAAACCCAGGATCTGTTCAAGAAGTATGTGAAGAATGTGAAAGTATGAGCCTGATGAGGGCAAATCCTAGACCTAACCCAGAACTTATATGCGTTATCCTCCAAAATATTTATCAGGACCAGGTTTAATTGAATGTTTCAGTGTGGTACCACATTACTACGTGATCCAAACCAGTAGAAACCCAGGATCTGTTCAACAGGAATGTGAAAAACGCGAAAGTATGACTCCGAGGAGGGAAAACCCCAGGCCTAACATAGACATATCATGCGTTATCCTCCAATATATTGATCGAAACCAGGTTTAATTGACTGTCCCAGTGTGGTACCACATTACTACGAGATCCAATACAGAAAAAACCATCGATCAGGTCAACATGTATGTCAAAACTGCGAAAATATGACCCTGATGAGGGCAAACCCCACACCTAACCTAGACCTAACATGTGCTATCCTCTAAAATAATAATCGAAACCAGGTTTAATGGTCTGCTTCAGAGTGGTACCACGTTACTACGTGATCCAAACCAGAAAAAACCCAGGATCTGTTCAACAAGTATGTGAAAAACGCGATAGTATGAGCCTGATGAGAGCAAATCCCAGACCTAACCTAGACCTAACATGAATTATTCTCTAAAATATTGATCGAAACCAGGTTTAATGGACTGTTCCAGTGTGGTACCACATTACTGCGTGATCCAAACCAGAAAAAACACAGGATCTGTTCAACAAGTATGTGAAAAATGCGAAAGTATAACACTGATGTGGGCAAATCCCAGACCTATCCCAGACCTAACTTGCGTTGTCCTTTAAAATATTGATGGAAACCAGGTTTAATTTACTGTTTCAGTGTGGTACTACATTTCTACGTGATGCAATCCAGGAAAAGCCCAGGATCTAGCCATCAAGTATGAGAAATATGCGAAAGTATGACCCTGATGTGGGCAAATCCCAGACCTTACCCAGACCTAACATGCGTTATCCTCTAAAATATTTATCAAGACCAGGTTTAATTGAATGTTTCACTGTGGTTCCACATTACTACGTGATCTAAACCAGAAAAAACACAGGATCTGTTCAACAAGTATGTGAAGTATGCGAAAGTATGTGTCTGATGAGGGCAAATCCCAGGCATAACCTAGACCTAACATGCGTTATCCTCTAAACTATTGATCGAAACCAGGTTTAATGGACTGCTTCAGTGTGGTACCATATTACTACGTGATCCAAAGCAGAAAAAACCCTCGATCAGGTCAACATGTATGTTAAAATTGCGAAAGTATGACCCTGATGAGGGCAAATCCCAGACCTATCTCAGACCTAACTTGCGTTATCCTATAAAATATTGATCGATACCAGGTTTAATTGACAGTTTCAGTGTGGTACCACTTTGCTGCGTGATCCAAACCAGTAGAAACCCAGGATCTGTTCAAGAGGAATGTGAAAAACGCGAAAGTATGACTCCGAGGAGGGAAAATCCCAGGCCTAACATAGACATATCATGCGTTATCCTCTAATATATTGATCGAAAACAGGTTTAATTGACTGTCCCAGTGTGGTACCACATTACTACGAGATCCAATACAGAAAAAACCATCGATCAGGTCAACATGTATGTAAAAACTGCGAAACTATGACCCTTATGAGAGCAAATCCCAGACCTAACCTAGACCTAACATTTAATTATTCTCTAAAATATTGATCGAAACCAGGTTTAATGGTCTGCTTCAGTGTGGTAGCACATTGCTACGTGATCCAAACCAGAAAAAAACCCAGGATCTGTTCAACAAATATGTGAAGAATGCGAAAGTATGTGTCTGATGAGGGCAAATCCCAGGCCTAACCTAGACCTAACATGCGTTATCCACTAAAATATTGGTCGAAACCAGGTTTAGTGGACGGTTTCAGTGTGGTACCACATTACTACGTGGTCCAATCCAGAAATAGCGCAGGATCTAGCCATGAAGTATTAGAAATATGCGAAAGAATGAGCCTGATGAGAGCAAATCCCAGACCTAACCTCGACCTAACATGAATTATTCTCTAAAATATTGATCGAAACCAGGTTTAATGGACTGTTTCAGTGTGGTACCACATTACTACGTGATCCAAACCAGAAAAAGCCCAGAATCTGGCCATGAAGTATGAGAAATATGCGAAAGTATGACCCTGATGAGGGCAAATCCCAGGCCTAACCAAGACCTGACATGCTTTATCCTCAAAAATATTGATCGAAACCAGGTTTAATTGACTGTTGCAGTGTGGTACCACTTTATTACGTGATCGAAAGTAGAAAAAACCCTCGATCAGGTCAGTATGTATGTTAAAACTGCGAAAGTATGACCCTCATGAGGGCAAATCCCAGGACTAACCTAGACATAACGTGCGTTATTCTCTAAAATATTGATCGAAACCAGTTTAATGGACTGTTTCAGAGTGGAACCACATTACTACGTGATCCAAACCAGAAAAACCAGGAATCTGGCCATCAACTATGAGAAATATGCGAAAGTACGAGCCTGATGAGAGCAAATCCCAGACCTAACCAAGACCTAACATGCGTTATCCTCCAAAATATTGATCGAAACCAGTTTAATGGACTGATTCAGTGTGGTACCACTTTGCAACGTGATCCAAACCAGAAAAAGCCCGGAATCTGGCCATCAAGAATGAGAAATATGCGAAAGTACGAGCCTGATGAGAGCAAATCCCAGACCTAACCTAGACCTAACATGAGTTATCCTCAAAAATATTGAACGAAACCAGGTTTAATGGACTGTTTCAGTGTGGTACCACATTACTACCTGATCAAAACGAGAAAAATACCCAGGATCTGTACAACAAGTATGTGAAGAACGCGAAAATATGACCCTGATGAGGGCAAATCACAGGACTAACCTAGACATAACATGCGTTATTCTCTAAAATATTGATCGAAACCAGGTTTAATGGACTCTTTCAGTGTGGTACCACACTACTACGGGATCGAAACCAGAAAAAGCCCAGAATTTGGTCATCAAGTATGAGAAATATGCGTAAGTACGAGCCTGATGGGAGCAAATCCTTGGCCTAACCTTGACCTAACATGCGTTACCCTCAAAAATATTGATCGAAAACAGGTTTAATCGACTGTTTCAGTGTGGTACCACATTACTACGTGATCCAAACCAGAAAAAAACCTAGGATCTGTACAACAAGTATGTGAAGAATGCGAAAGTATGAGCCTGTCGCGGGCGAATCCCTGACCTATCCCACACATAACATGCGTTATCCTCTAAAATATTGATCGAAACCAGGTTTAATGGACTGTTTCAGTGTGGTACAACATTACTACGTGATCCAATCCAGAAAAAGCCCAGGATCTAGCCATCAAGTATGAGAAATATGCGAAAGTATGAGCCTGATGAGGGCAAATCCCAGAACTATCCCAGACCTATCATGCGTTAACCTCTAAAATATTGATCGAAACCAGGTTTAATGGACTGTTTCAGTGTGGTACCACATTACTACGTGATCCAAACCAGAAAAAACCAGGGATCTGTTCAACAAATATGTGAAAAATTCGAAAATATGACCCTGATGGGGCCAAATCCCAGACCTATCACAGACCTAATATGCGGTATCCTCAAAAATGTTGATCGAAACCATGTTTAATTGACTGTTTCAGTGTGGTACCACTTTACAACGTGATCGAAACCGGAAAAAGCCCAGAATCTGACCATCAAGTATGAGAAACATACGAAAGTACGAGCCTGATGAGAGCAAATCCCAGAACTATCCCAGACCTAACATGCGTTAACCTCTAAAATATTGATCGAAACCATGTTTAATGGACTGTTTCAGTGTGGTACATCATTACTACGTGATCCAAACCAGAAAAAACCAGGGATCTGTTCAACAAATATGTGAAAAATTCGAAAATATGACCCTGATGGGGCCAAATCCCAGACCTATCACAGACCTAATATGCGGTATCCTCAAAAATGTTGATCGAAACCATGTTTAATTGACTGTTTCAGTGTGGTACCACTTTACAACGTGATCGAAACCGGAAAAAGCCCAGAATCTGACCATCAAGTATGAGAAACATACGAAAGTACGAGCCTGATGAGAGCAAATCCCAGAACTATCCCAGACCTAACATGCGTTAACCTCTAAAATATTGATCGAAACCATGTTTAATGGACTGTTTCAGTGTGGTACATCATTACTACGTGATCCAATCCAGAAAAAGCCCAGGATCTAGCCATCAAGTATGAGAAATATGCGAAAGTATGAGTTTGATGAGGCAAATCCCAGAACTATTCCAGACCTAACATGCGTTAACCTCAAAAATATTGATCGAAACCAGGTTTAATTGACTGTTTTAGTGTGGTACCACTTTACTAGGTGATCCAAAGCAGAAAAAACCCTCGAAAAGGTCAACATGTATGTTAAAACTGCGAAAGTATGACCCTAATAGGGGCAAATCCCAGGCCTAACCTAGACCCAACATGCGTTATCCTCTAAAATATTGATCGAAAAGAGGTTTAATGGACTGCTTCAGTATGGTACCACATGACTACGTGATCAAAACCAGAAAAAAGCCGGGATCTGTTCAACAAGTATATGAAAAACGCGAAAGAATGAGCCTGATGAGGGCAAATCCCCGGACCTATTCCAAACATAACTTGCGTAATCCTGTAAAATATTGATCGAAAAGAGGTTTAATGGACTGTTTCAGTGTGGTACCCACATTACTACGTGATCCAATCCAGAAAATGCCCAGGATCTAGTTGCCATCAAGTAAGAGAAATATGCGAAAGTATGAGCCTGCTGAGGGCAAATCCTAGACCTAACCCAGACCTAACATGCGTTATCCTCTAAAATATTTATCAAGACCAGGTTTAATTGAATGTTTCAGTGAGGTACCACATTACTAAGTGATCCAATCTAGAAAAAACCCAGGATCTGTTATACAAGTATGAGAAAAATGCGAAGGTTTGAGCCTGATGTGGGCAGATCCATGAACTATACCAGAGCTAACTTGCGTTATCCTCTAAAATATTCATGGAAACCAGGTTCAATGGACAGTTTCAGTGTGGTACCACATTACTACGTGATCCAAAACAGAATAACCCAGGATCTGTTAAACAAGTATGAGAAAAATGCGAAGGTATGAGCCTGATGTGGGCAGATCCAAGACCTATACCAGACCTAACTTGCGTTATCCTCTAAAATATTGATCGAAACCAGGATTAATTTACTGTTTCAGTGTGGTACCACTTTAATACGTGATCCAAAGCAGAAAAAGCCCAGAATCTGGCCATCAAGTAAGAGAAATATGCGAAAGTACGAGCCTGATGAGAGCAAATCCCTGACCTAACCAAGACCTAACATGCGTTATTCTCTAAAATATGGATCGAAACCAGGTTTAATGGACTGTTCCAGTGTGGTACCACATTACTACGTGATCCAAACCAGAAAAAGCCAGGGATCTGTTCAACAAATATGTGAAAAATGCGAAAATATGACCCTGATGAGGCCAAATCCCAGACCTATCCCAGCCTAACTTGCGTTATCCTCAAAAATATCGGTCGAAACCAGGTTTAATTGACTGTTTCAGTGTGGTACCACTTTACTACGTGATCCAAAGCAGAAAAAACCATCGACCAGGTAAACATGTATATTAAAACTGCGAAAGTATGACCCTGATGAGGGCAAATCCCAGGCCTAACCATGACCTAACATGCGTTATCCTCTAAAATATTGATCGAAACCAGGTTTAATGTACTGTTTCAGTGTGGTACCACATTACAACGTGATCCAAACCAGAAAAAGCCAGGGCTCTGTTCAACAAGTATGTGAAAAATGCGAAAATATGACCCTGATGAGGGCAAATCCCAGACCTTCCCCAGACCAAGCTTGCGTTATCCTCTAAAACATTGATCGTAACCAGGTTTAATGGACTGTTTCAGTGTGGTACCGCATTACTACGTGATCCAAACCAGAAAAATACCCAGGATCTCTTCAACAAGTATGTGAAGCACGCGAAAATATGACCCTGATGAGGGCAAATCCCAGGCCTAACCTAGACATAACATGCGTTATCCTTTAAAATATTGATCGAAACCAGGTTTAATGGACTGTTTCAGTGTGGCACCACATTACTACGTGATCCAAACCAGAAAAAGCCCAGAATCTGGCCATGAAGTATGAGTAATATGCGAAAGTATGAGCCTGCTGTGGGCAAATCCTAGACCTAACCCAGACCTAACATGCGTTATCCTTTATAATATTTATCAAGACCAAGTCTAGTTGAATGTCACAGTGTGGTACCACATTACTACGTGATCCAATCCAGAAAAAACCCAGGATCTGTTCAACAAGTATGTGAAAAACGCGAAAGTATGAGCCTGATGAGGGCAAATCTCAGTACTATCCCAGACATAACTTGCGTTATCCTCTAAAATAATGAACGACCCCAGGTTAAATGGACCGTTTCAGTGTGGTACCACATTACTACGTGATCCAATCCAGAAAAAACCCAGGATCTGTACAACAAGTATGTGAGGAATGCGAAAGTATGAGCCTGACGAGGGCAAATCCCTAACCTATCCCAGACATAACTAGCGTTATCCTCTAAAATATTGATCGAAACCAGGTTTAATGGACTGTTCCAGTGTGGTACCACATTACTACGTGATCCAAACCAGAAAAAGCCAGGGATCTGTTCAACAAATATGTGAAAAATGCGAAAATATGACCCTGATGAGGCCAAATCCCAGACCTATCCCAGCCTAACTTGCGTTATCCTCAAAAATATCGGTCGAAACCAGGTTTAATTGACTGTTTCAGTGTGGTACCACATTACAACGTGATCCAAACCAGAAAAAACCCAGGATCTGTTCAACATGTATGTGAAAAACGCGAAACAATGAGCCTGATGAGGGCAAATCCCTGACATATCCCACTCCTAACATGCGTTGTCCTCTAAAATATTGATCGAAACCAGGTTTAATGAACTGTTTCAGTGTGGTACCACATTAGTACGTGAGCCAAACCAGAATAAGTCAGGGATCTGTTCAACAAGAATGTGAAAAACGCGAAAGTATGACCCTGATGAGAGCAAATCCCAGACCTAACCAAGACCTAACATGCGTTATTCTCTAAAATATTGATCAAAACCAGGTTTAATGGACTGTTTCAGTGGGGTACCACATTACTACTTGATCCAAACCAGAAAGAAACCCAGGATCTGTACAACGAGTATATGAAGAATGCGAAAGTACGAGCCTGATGAGAGCAAATCCCTGACCTAACCAAGACGTAACATGCGTTATTCTCTAAAATATGGATCGAAGCCAGGTTTAATGGACTGTTCCAGTGTGGTACCACATTACTACGTGATCCAGACCAGAAAAAGCCCGGAATCTGGCCATCAACTATGAGAAATATGTGAAAGTACGAGCCTGATGAGAGCAAATCCCAGACCTAACCAAGACCTAACCAAGACCTAACAAGCGTTATTCTCTAAAATATTGATCGAAACCAGTGTTAATGGACTGTTTCTGTGTGGTACCACATTACTACGTGATCCAAACCAGAAAAAACCCAGGATCCGTGCAACAAGTATGTAAAGAATGCGAAGGTATGAGTCTGATGAAGGAAAATCCCAGGCCTAACCTAGACCTACCATGCGTTATCCTCAAAAATATTGATCGAAACCAGGTTTAATCGACTGTTTCAATGCGGTAGCACATTACTACCTGATCCAAACCAGAAAAAGCCCAGAATCTGGCCATCAACTATGAGAAATATGCGAAAGTACGAGCCTGATGAGGGCAAATGCCAGAACTATCCCAGACTTAACTTGCGTTATCCTCTAAAATATTGATCGAAACCAGGTTTAATCGATTGTTTCAGTGTGGTACCACATTACTACGTGATCCAAACCAGAAAAAGCCCAGAATCTGGCCATGAAGTATGAGAAATATGCGAAAGTATGAGCCTGCTGAGGGCAAATCCTAGACCTAACCCAGACATAACATGCGTTATCCTCTAAAATATTTATCAAGACCAGGTCTATTTGAATGTCACAGTGTGGTACCACATTACTACGTGATCCAATCCAGAAAAAACCCAGGATCTGTTCAACAAGTATGTGAAAAACGCGAAAATATGACCCTGATGAGGCCAAATCCCAGGCCTAACCTAGACATAACATGCTTTATCCTCTAATATATTGATCGAGACAAGGTTTAATGGATTGTTTCAGTGTGGTACCACATTACTACGTGATTCAAACCAGAAAAGACACAGGATCCGTACAAGAAGTATGTGAAGAATGCGATAGTATGTGTCCGATGTGGGAAAATCCCAGGACTAACCTAGACCTAACATGCGTTTCCCTCAAAGATATTGATCGAAACCAGGTTTGATCGTCTGTTTCAGTGTGGTACCTCATTACTACGTGATCCAAACCAGAAAGAAACGCAGGATCTGTACAACAAGTATGTAGAGAATGCGAAGGTATGTATCTGATGAGGGAAAATCCCAGGCCTAACCTAGACCTAACATGCGTTACCCTCAAAAATATTGATCGAAACCAGGTTTAATCGACTGTTTCAGTGTGGTACCACATTAATACGTTATCCAATCCAGAAAAAGCCCAGGATCTAGCCATCAAGTATGAGAAATATGCGAAAGTATGAGCCTGATGAGGGCAAATCCCAGAACTATCCCAGACCTAACATGCGTTAACCTCTAAAATATTGATCGAAACCAGGTTTAATGGACTGTTTCAGTGTGGTACCACATTACTACGTGATCCAAACCAGAAAAAACCCAGGATCTGTTCAACAAGTATGTGAAAAACGCGAAAATATGACCCTGATGAGGCCAAATCCCAGGCCTAACCTAGACATAACATGCTTTATCCTCTAATATATTGATCGAGACAAGGTTTAATGGATTGTTTCAGTGTGGTACCACATTACTACGTGATTCAAACCAGAAAAGACACAGGATCCGTACAAGAAGTATGTGAAGAATGCGATAGTATGTGTCCGATGTGGGAAAATCCCAGGACTAACCTAGACCTAACATGCGTTTCCCTCAAAGATATTGATCGAAACCAGGTTTGATCGTCTGTTTCAGTGTGGTACCACATTACTACGTGATCCAAACCAGAAAAAAACGCAGGATCTGTACAACAAGTATGTAGAGAATGCGAAAATATGAACCTGATGGGGCCAAATTCCAGACCTATCCCAGACCTAACTTGCGTTATCCTCAAAAATATTGATCGAAACCAGGTTTAATTGACTGTTTCAGTGTGGTACCACTTTACAACGTGATCGAAACCGGAAAAAGCCCAGAATCTGACCATCAAGTATGAGAAACATACGAAAGTACGAGCCTGATGAGAGCATATCCCTGACCTAACTAAGACCTAACATGCGTTATTCTCTAAAATATGGATCGAAACCAGGTTTAATGGACTGTTCCAGTGTGGTACCACATTACTACGTGATCCAAACCAGAAAATGCCAGGGATCTGTTCAACAAATATGTGAAAAATGCGAAAATATGACCCTGATGAGGCCAAATCCCAGACATATCCTGACCTAACTTGCGTTATCCTCAAAAATATTGATCCAAACCAGGTTTAATTGACTGTTTCAGTGTGGTACCACTTTACTACGTGATCCAAAGCAGAAAAAACCCTCGATCAGGTAAACATGTATATTAAAACTGCGAAAGTATTACCCTGATGAGGTCAAATCCCAGGCCTAACCAAGACCTAACATGCGTTATTCTCTTAAATAATGATCGAAACCAGGTTTAATGGACTGTTTCAGTGTTGTACCACATTACTACGTTATCCAAACCAGAAAAAACCCAGGATCTGTGCAACATGTATGTGAAAAACGCGAAAGTATGAGCCTGATGAGGGCAAATCCCAGTCCTATCCCAGACATAACTTGCATTATCCTCTAAAGTATTGATCGAAACCAGGTTTAATCGACTGTTTCAATGCGGTAGCACATTACTACCTGATCCAAACCAGAAAAAGCCCAGAATCTGGCCATCAACTATGAGAAATATGCGAAAGTACGAGCCTGATGAGGGCAAATCCCCGGCCTAAACTAGACATAACATGCGTTATCCTCTAAAATATTGATCGAAACCAGGTTTAATGGACTGTTGCAGTGTTGTACCACATTACTACGTGATCCAAACCAGAAAAAACCCAGAATCTATTCAACAAGTATGTGAAAAACGCGAAACTATGAGCCTGATGAAGGCAAATCCCAGACCTATCTCAGACCTAACATGCGTTATCCTCTTAAATATTGATCGAAACCAGGTTTAATGGACTGTTTCAGTGTGGTACCACATTTCTACGTGATCCAAACCAGAAAAAGCCAGGGATCTGTACAACAAGTATGTGAAAAATGCGAAAATATGACCCTGATGAGGGCAAATCCCAGACCTATCCTAGACCTAACATGCGTTATCCTCTTAAATATTGATCGAAACCAGGTTTAATGGACTGCTTCAGTATGGTACCACATTACTACGTGATCCAAACCAGAAAAAGCCCAGAATCTGGCCATGAAGTATGAGTAATATGCGAAAGTATGAGCCTGCTGTGGGCAAATCCTAGACCTAACCCAGACCTAACATGCGTTATCCTTTAAAATATTTATCAAGACCAAGTCTAGTTGAATGTCACAGTGTGGTACCACATTACTACGTGATCCAATCCAGAAAAAACCCAGGATCTGTTCAACAAGTATGTGAAAAACGCGAAAGTATGAGCCTGATGAGGGCAAATCTCAGTACTGTCCCAGACATAACTTGCGTTATCCTCTAAAATATTGAACGACCCCAGGTTAAATGGACCGTTTCAGTGTGGTACCACATTACTACGTGATCCAATCCAGAAAAAACCCAGGATCTGTACAACAAGTATGTGAGGAATGCGAAAGTATGAGCGTGACGAGGGCAAATCCCTAACCTATCCCAGACGTAACTAGCGTTATCCTCTAGAATATTGATCGAAACCAGGTTTAATGGACTGTTTCAGTGTGGTACCACATTACTACGTGATCCAAACCAGAAAAAGCCCAGAATCTGGCCATGAAGTATGAGAAATATGCGAAAGTATGACCCTGATGAGGGCAAATCCCAGGCCTAACCAAGACCTAACATGCTTTATCCTCAAAAATATTGATCGAAACCAGGTTTAATTGACTGTTGCAGTGTGGTACCACTTTATTACGTGATCGAAAGTAGAAAAAACCCTCGATCAGGTCAGTATGTATGTTAAAACTGCGAAAGTATGACCCTCATGAGGGCAAATCCCAGGACTAACCTAGACATAACATGCGTTATTCTCTAAAATATTGATCGAAACCAGTTTAATGGACTGTTTCAGAGTGGAACCACATTACTACGTGATCCAAACCAGAAAAACCAAGAATCTGGCCATCAACTATGAGAAATATGCGAAAGTACGAGCCTGATGAGAGCAAATCCCAGACCTAACCAAGACCTAACATGCGTTATCCTCTAAAATATTGATCGAAACCAGTTTAATGGACTGATTCAGTGTGGTACCACTTTGCAACGTGATCCAAACCAGAAGAAGCCCGGAATCTGGCCATCAAGAATGAGAAATATGCGAAAGTACGAGCCTGATGAGAGCAAATCCCAGACCTAACCTAGACCTAACATGAGTTATCCTCAAAAATATTGAACGAAACCAGGTTTAATGGACTGTTTCAGTGTGGTACCACATTACTACCTGATCAAAACGAGAAAAATACCCAGGATCTGTACAGCAAGTATGTGAAGAACGCGAAAATATGACCCTGATGAGGGCAAATCACAGGACTAACCTAGACATAACATGCGTTATTCTCTAAAATATTGATCGAAACCAGGTTTAATGGACTCTTTCAGTGTGGTACCACACTACTACGGGATCGAAACCAGAAAAAGCCCAGAATTTGGTCATCAAGTATGAGAAATATGCGTAAGTACGAGCCTGATGGGAGCAAATCCTTGGCCTAACCTTGACCTAACATGCGTTACCCTCAAAAATATTGATCGAAAACAGGTTTAATCGACTGTTTCAGTGTGGTACCACATTACTACGTGATCCAAACCAGAAAAAAACCTAGGATCTGTACAACAAGTATGTGAAGAATGCGAAAGTATGAGCCTGTCGCGGGCGAATCCCTGACCTATCCCACACATAACATGCGTTATCCTCTAAAATATTGATCGAAACCAGGTTTAATGGACTGTTTCAGTGTGGTACAACATTACTACATGATCCAATCCAGAAAAAGCCCAGGATCTAGCCATCAAGTATGAGAAATATGCGAAAGTATGAGCCTGATGAGGGCAAATCCCAGAACTATCCCAGACCTATCATGCGTTAACCTCTAAAATATTGATCGAAACCAGGTTCAATGGACTGTTTCAGTGTGGTACCACATTACTACGTGATCCAAACCAGAAAAAACCAGGGATCTGTTCAACAAATATGTGAAAAATTCGAAAATATGACCCTGATGGGGCCAAATCCCAGACCTATCCCAGACCTAATATGCGGTATCCTCAAAAATGTTGCTCGAAACCATGTTTAATTGACTGTTTCAGTGTGGTACCACTTTACAACGTGATCGAAACCGGAAAAAGCCCAGAATCTGACCATCAAGTATGAGAAACATACGAAAGTACGAGACTGATGAGAGCAAATCCCAGAACTATCCCAGACCTAACATGCGTTAACCTCTAAAATATTGATCGAAACCATGTTTAATGGACTGTTTCAGTGTGGTACATCATTACTACGTGATCCAATCCAGAAAAAGCCCAGGATCTAGCCATCAAGTATGAGAAATATGCGAAAGTATGAGCCTGATGAGGCAAATCCCAGAACTATTCCAGACCTAACATGCGTTAACCTCTAAAATATTGATCGAAACCAGGTTTAACGGACTGTTTCAGTGTGGTACCACTTTACTACGTGATCCAAAGCAGAAAAAACCCTCGATCAGGTAAACATGTATATTAAGACTGCGAAAGTACTACCCTGATGAGGGCAAATCCCTGGCCTAACCTAGACATAACATGCATTATCCTCTAAAATATTGATCGAAACCAGGTTTAATGGACTGTTTCAGTGTGGTACCACATTACTACGTGATCCAAACCAGAAAAAGCCAGGGATCTGTGCAACAAGTATGTGAAAAGTGCGAAAGTATGACCCTGATGAAGGCAAATCCCAGGCCTAACCTAGACATAACATGCGTTATCCTCTAATATATTGATCGAGACCAGGTTTAATGGACTGTTTCAGTGTGGTACCACATTACTACGTGATTCAAACCAGAAAAAACCCAGGATCTGTACAACAAGTATGTGAGGAATGCGAAAGTATGAGCCTGACGAGGGCAAATCCCTGACCTATCCCACACATAACATGCGTTATCCTCTAAAATATTGATCGAAACCAGGTTCAATGGACTGTTTCAGTGTGGTACCACATTACTACGTGATCCAAACCAGAAAAAGCCCAGAATCTGGCCATGAAGTATGTGAAATATGCGAAAGTATGAGCCTGCTGTAGGCAAATCCTAGACCTAACCCAGACCTAACATGCGTTATCCTCTAAAATATTGATCGAAACCATGTTTAATGGACTGTTTCATTGTGGTACCACATTACTACGTGATCCAAACCAGAAAAAAGCCAGGGATCTGTGCAACAAGTATGTGAAAAGTGCGAAAGTATGACCCTGATGAAGGCAAATCCCAGGCCTAACCTAGACATAACATGCGTTATCCTCTAATATATTGATCGAGACCAGGTTTAATGGACTGTTTCAGTGTGGTACCACATTACTACGTGATTCAAACCAGAAAAGACACAGGATCCGTTCAAGAAGTATGTGAAGAATGCGATAGTATGTGTCCGATGTGCGAAAATCCCAGGACTAACCTAGACCTAACATGCGTTACCCTCAATGATATTGATCGAGACCAGGTTTGATCGTCTGTTTCAGTGTGGTACCACATTACTACGTGAACCAAACCAGAAAAAAACGCAGGATCTGTACAACAAGTATGTGAAGAACGCCAAAATATGACCCTGATGAGGGCAAATCCCAGGCCTAACCTAGACATAACATGCGTTATTCTCTAAAATATTGATCGAAACCAGGTTTAATGGACTGTTTCAGTGTGGTACCACATTGGTACGTGATCCAAACCAGAAAATGCCAGGGATCTGTTCAACAAATATGTGAAAAATGCGAAAATATGACCCTGATGAGGCCAAATCCCAGACATATCCTGACCTAACTTGCGTTATCCTCAAAAATATTGATCCAAACCAGGTTTAATTGACTGTTTCAGTGTGGTACCACTTTACTACGTGATCCAAAGCAGAAAAAACCCTCGATCAGGTAAACATGTATATTAAAACTGCGAAAGTATTACCCTGATGAGGTCAAATCCCAGGCCTAACCAAGACCTAACATGCGTTATTCTCTTAAATAATGATCGAAACCAGGTTTAATGGACTGTTTCAGTGTTGTACCACATTACTACGTTATCCAAACCAGAAAAAACCCAGGATCTGTGCAACATGTATGTGAAAAACGCGAAAGTATGAGCCTGATGAGGGCAAATCCCAGTCCTATCCCAGACATAACTTGCATTATCCTCTAAAGTATTGATCGAAACCAGGTTTAATCGACTGTTTCAATGCGGTAGCACATTACTACCTGATCCAAACCAGAAAAAGCCCAGAATCTGGCCATCAACTATGAGAAATATGCGAAAGTACGAGCCTGATGAGGGCAAATACCCGGCCTAAACTAGACATAACATGCGTTATCCTCTAAAATATTGATCGAAACCAGGTTTAATGGACTGTTGCAGTGTTGTACCACATTACTACGTGATCCAAACCAGAAAAAACCCAGAATCTATTCAACAAGTATGTGAAAAACGCGAAACTATGAGCCTGATGAAGGCAAATCCCAGACCTATCTCAGACCTAACATGCGTTATCCTCTTAAATATTGATCGAAACCAGGTTTAATGGACTGTTTCAGTGTGGTACCACATTTCTACGTGATCCAAACCAGAAAAAGCCAGGGATCTGTACAACAAGTATGTGAAAAATGCGAAAATATGACCCTGATGAGGGCAAATCCCAGACCTATCCTAGACCTAACATGCGTTATCCTCTTAAATATTGATCGAAACCAGGTTTAATGGACTGCTTCAGTATGGTACCACATTACTACGTGATCCAAACCAGAAAAAGCCCAGAATCTGGCCATGAAGTATGAGTAATATGCGAAAGTATGAGCCTGCTGTGGGCAAATCCTAGACCTAACCCAGACCTAACATGCGTTATCCTTTAAAATATTTATCAAGACCAAGTCTAGTTGAATGTCACAGTGTGGTACCACATTACTACGTGATCCAATCCAGAAAAAACCCAGGATCTGTTCAACAAGTATGTGAAAAACGCGAAAGTATGAGCCTGATGAGGGCAAATCTCAGTACTGTCCCAGACATAACTTGCGTTATCCTCTAAAATATTGAACGACCCCAGGTTAAATGGACCGTTTCAGTGTGGTACCACATTACTACGTGATCCAATCCAGAAAAAACCCAGGATCTGTACAACAAGTATGTGAGGAATGCGAAAGTATGAGCGTGACGAGGGCAAATCCCTAACCTATCCCAGACGTAACTAGCGTTATCCTCTAGAATATTGATCGAAACCAGGTTTAATGGACTGTTTCAGTGTGGTACCACATTACTACGTGATCCAAACCAGAAAAAGCCCAGAATCTGGCCATGAAGTATGAGAAATATGCGAAAGTATGACCCTGATGAGGGCAAATCCCAGGCCTAACCAAGACCTAACATGCTTTATCCTCAAAAATATTGATCGAAACCAGGTTTAATTGACTGTTGCAGTGTGGTACCACTTTATTACGTGATCGAAAGTAGAAAAAACCCTCGATCAGGTCAGTATGTATGTTAAAACTGCGAAAGTATGACCCTCATGAGGGCAAATCCCAGGACTAACCTAGACATAACATGCGTTATTCTCTAAAATATTGATCGAAACCAGTTTAATGGACTGTTTCAGAGTGGAACCACATTACTACGTGATCCAAACCAGAAAAACCAAGAATCTGGCCATCAACTATGAGAAATATGCGAAAGTACGAGCCTGATGAGAGCAAATCCCAGACCTAACCAAGACCTAACATGCGTTATCCTCTAAAATATTGATCGAAACCAGTTTAATGGACTGATTCAGTGTGGTACCACTTTGCAACGTGATCCAAACCAGAAGAAGCCCGGAATCTGGCCATCAAGAATGAGAAATATGCGAAAGTACGAGCCTGATGAGAGCAAATCCCAGACCTAACCTAGACCTAACATGAGTTATCCTCAAAAATATTGAACGAAACCAGGTTTAATGGACTGTTTCAGTGTGGTACCACATTACTACCTGATCAAAACGAGAAAAATACCCAGGATCTGTACAGCAAGTATGTGAAGAACGCGAAAATATGACCCTGATGAGGGCAAATCACAGGACTAACCTAGACATAACATGCGTTATTCTCTAAAATATTGATCGAAACCAGGTTTAATGGACTCTTTCAGTGTGGTACCACACTACTACGGGATCGAAACCAGAAAAAGCCCAGAATTTGGTCATCAAGTATGAGAAATATGCGTAAGTACGAGCCTGATGGGAGCAAATCCTTGGCCTAACCTTGACCTAACATGCGTTACCCTCAAAAATATTGATCGAAAACAGGTTTAATCGACTGTTTCAGTGTGGTACCACATTACTACGTGATCCAAACCAGAAAAAAACCTAGGATCTGTACAACAAGTATGTGAAGAATGCGAAAGTATGAGCCTGTCGCGGGCGAATCCCTGACCTATCCCACACATAACATGCGTTATCCTCTAAAATATTGATCGAAACCAGGTTTAATGGACTGTTTCAGTGTGGTACAACATTACTACATGATCCAATCCAGAAAAAGCCCAGGATCTAGCCATCAAGTATGAGAAATATGCGAAAGTATGAGCCTGATGAGGGCAAATCCCAGAACTATCCCAGACCTATCATGCGTTAACCTCTAAAATATTGATCGAAACCAGGTTCAATGGACTGTTTCAGTGTGGTACCACATTACTACGTGATCCAAACCAGAAAAAACCAGGGATCTGTTCAACAAATATGTGAAAAATTCGAAAATATGACCCTGATGGGGCCAAATCCCAGACCTATCCCAGACCTAATATGCGGTATCCTCAAAAATGTTGCTCGAAACCATGTTTAATTGACTGTTTCAGTGTGGTACCACTTTACAACGTGATCGAAACCGGAAAAAGCCCAGAATCTGACCATCAAGTATGAGAAACATACGAAAGTACGAGACTGATGAGAGCAAATCCCAGAACTATCCCAGACCTAACATGCGTTAACCTCTAAAATATTGATCGAAACCATGTTTAATGGACTGTTTCAGTGTGGTACATCATTACTACGTGATCCAATCCAGAAAAAGCCCAGGATCTAGCCATCAAGTATGAGAAATATGCGAAAGTATGAGCCTGATGAGGCAAATCCCAGAACTATTCCAGACCTAACATGCGTTAACCTCTAAAATATTGATCGAAACCAGGTTTAACGGACTGTTTCAGTGTGGTACCACTTTACTACGTGATCCAAAGCAGAAAAAACCCTCGATCAGGTAAACATGTATATTAAGACTGCGAAAGTACTACCCTGATGAGGGCAAATCCCTGGCCTAACCTAGACATAACATGCATTATCCTCTAAAATATTGATCGAAACCAGGTTTAATGGACTGTTTCAGTGTGGTACCACATTACTACGTGATCCAAACCAGAAAAAGCCAGGGATCTGTACAACAAGTATGTGAAGAATGCGAAAGTATGAGCCTGTCGCGGGCGAATCCCTGACCTATCCCACACATAACATGCGTTATCCTCTAAAATATTGATCGAGACCAGGTTTAATGGACTGTTTCAGTGTGGTACCACATTACTACGTGATTCAAACCAGAAAAAACCCAGGATCTGTACAACAAGTATGTGAGGAATGCGAAAGTATGAGCCTGACGAGGGCAAATCCCTGACCTATCCCACACATAACATGCGTTATCCTCTAAAATATTGATCGAAACCAGGTTCAATGGACTGTTTCAGTGTGGTACCACATTACTACGTGATCCAAACCAGAAAAAGCCCAGAATCTGGCCATGAAGTATGTGAAATATGCGAAAGTATGAGCCTGCTGTAGGCAAATCCTAGACCTAACCCAGACCTAACATGCGTTATCCTCTAAAATATTGATCGAAACCATGTTTAATGGACTGTTTCATTGTGGTACCACATTACTACGTGATCCAAACCAGAAAAAAGCCAGGGATCTGTGCAACAAGTATGTGAAAAGTGCGAAAGTATGACCCTGATGAAGGCAAATCCCAGGCCTAACCTAGACATAACATGCGTTATCCTCTAATATATTGATCGAGACCAGGTTTAATGGACTGTTTCAGTGTGGTACCACATTACTACGTGATTCAAACCAGAAAAGACACAGGATCCGTTCAAGAAGTATGTGAAGAATGCGATAGTATGTGTCCGATGTGCGAAAATCCCAGGACTAACCTAGACCTAACATGCGTTACCCTCAATGATATTGATCGAGACCAGGTTTGATCGTCTGTTTCAGTGTGGTACCACATTACTACGTGAACCAAACCAGAAAAAAACGCAGGATCTGTACAACAAGTATGTGAAGAACGCCAAAATATGACCCTGATGAGGGCAAATCCCAGGCCTAACCTAGACATAACATGCGTTATTCTCTAAAATATTGATCGAAACCAGGTTTAATGGACTGTTTCAGTGTGGTACCACATTGGTACGTGATCCAAACCAGAGAAAAACACAGGATCTGTTCAACAAGTATGTGGAGAATGCGAAAGTATGTGTCTGATGAGGGCATGTCCCAGGCCTAACCTAGACATAACATGCGTTATCCTCTAAAACATTGATCGTAACCAGGTTTAATGGACTGTTTCAGTGTGGTACCGCATTACTACGTGATCCAAAACAGAAAAATACCCAGGATCTCTTCAACAAGTATGTGAAGCACGCGAAAATATGACCCTGATGAGGGCAAATCCCAGGCCTAACCTAGACATAACATGCGTTATCCTCTAAAATATTGATCGAAACCAGGTTTAATGGACTGTTTCAGTGTGGCACCACATTACTACGTGATCCATACCAGAAAAAGCCCAGAATCTGGCCATGAAGTATGAGTAATATGCGAAAGTATGAGCCTGCTGTGGGCAAATCCTAGACCTAACCCAGACCTAACATGCGTTATCCTTTAAAGTATTTATCAAGACCAAGTCTAGTTGAATGTCACAGTGTGGTACCACATTACTACGTGATCCAATCCAGAAAAAACCCAGGATCTGTTCAACAAGTATGTGAAAAACGCGAAAGTATGAGCCTGATGAGGGCAAATCTCAGTACTATCCCAGACATAACTTGCGTTATCCTCTAAAATATTGAACGACCCCAGGTTAAATGGACCGTTTCAGTGTGGTACCACATTACTACGTGATCCAAACCAGAAAAAACCAGGGATCTGTTCAACAAATATGTGAAAAATTCGAAAATATGACCCTGATGGGGCCAAATCCCAGACCTATCCCAGACCTAATATGCGGTATCCTCAAAAATGTTGATCGAAACCATGTTTAATTGACTGTTTCAGTGTGGTACCACTTTACAACGTGATCGAAACCGGAAAAAGCCCAGAATCTGACCATCAAGTATGAGAAACATACGAAAGTACGAGCCTGATGAGAGCAAATCCCAGAACTATCCCAGACCTAACATGCGTTAACCTCTAAAATATTGATCGAAACCATGTTTAATGGACTGTTTCAGTGTGGTACATCATTACTACGTGATCCAATCCAGAAAAAGCCCAGGATCTAGCCATCAAGTATGAGAAATATGCGAAAGTATGAGCCTGATGAGGCAAATCCCAGAACTATTCCAGACCTAACATGCGTTAACCTCTAAAATATTGATCGAAACCAGGTTTAACGGACTGTTTCAGTGTGGTACCACTTTACTACGTGATCCAAAGCAGAAAAAACCCTCGATCAGGTAAACATGTATATTAAGACTGCGAAAGTACTACCCTGATGAGGGCAAATCCCAGGCCTAACCAAGACGTAACATGCGTTATCCTCAAAAATATTGATCGAAACCAGGTTTAATTGACTGTTGCAGTGTGGTACCACTTTACTGCGTGATCGAAAGTAGAAAAAACCCTCGATCAGGTCAACATGTATGTTAAAACTGCGAAAGTATGACCCTGATTAGGGCAAATCCCAGGCCTAACCTAGACCTAACTTGCGTTATCCTCTATGATATTGATCGAAACCAGGTTTAATTGACTGTTTTAGTGTGGTACCACTTTACTAGGTGATCCAAAGCAGAAAAAACCCTCGAAAAGGTCAACATGTATGTTAAAACTGCGAAAGTATGACCCTAATAGGGGCAAATCCCAGGCCTAACCTAGACCTAACATGCGTTATCCTCTAAAATATTGATCGAAAAGAGGTTTAATTGAATGCTTCAGTGTGGTACCACATTACTACGTGATCCAAACTAGAAAAAGCCAGGGATCTGTTCAACAGGTATGTGAAAAATGCGAAAGTATGACCCTGATGAGGGCAAATCCCAGACCTATCCCAGACCTAACTTGCGTTATCCTCTAAAATATTGATCGAAACCAGGTTTAATTGACTGTTTTAGTGTGGTACCACTTTACTAGGTGATCCAAAGCAGAAAAAACCCTCGAAAAGGTCAACATGTATGTTAAAACTGCGAAAGTATGACCCTAATAGGGGCAAATCCCAGGCCTAACCTAGACCTAACATGCGTTATCCTCTAAAATATTGATCGAAAAGAGGTTTAATGGACTGCTTCAGTGTGGTACCACATGACTACGTGATCCAAACCAGAAAAAAGCCGGGATCTGTTCAACAAGTATATGAAAAACGCGAAAGAATGAGCCTGATGAGGGCAAATCCCCGGACCTATTCCAAACATAACTTGCGTAATCCTGTAAAATATTGATCGAAAAGAGGTTTAATGGACTGTTTCAGTGTGGTACCCACATTACTACGTGATCCAATCCAGAAAATGCCCAGGATCTAGTTGCCATCAAGTAAGAGAAATATGCGAAAGTATGCCTGCTGAGGGCAAATCCTAGACCTAACCCAGACCTAACATGCGTTATCCTCTAAAATATTTATCAAGACCAGGTTTAATTGAATGTTTCAGTGAGGTACCACATTACTAAGTGATCCAATCTAGAAAAAACCCAGGATCTGTTATACAAGTATGAGAAAAATGCGAAGGTTTGAGCCTGATGTGGGCAGATCCAAGACCTATAGCAGACCTAACTTGCGTTATCCTCTAAAATATTGATCGAAACCAGGTTTAATTTACTGTTTCAGTGTGGTACCACTTTAATACGTGATCCAAAGCAGAAAAAGCCCAGAATCTGGCCATCAAGTAAGAGAAATATGCGAAAGTACGAGCCTGATGAGAGCAAATCCCTGACCTAACCAAGACCTAACATGCGTTATTTTCTAAAATATGGATCGAAACCAGGTTTAATGGACTGTTCCAGTGTGGTACCACATTACTACGTGATCCAAACCAGAAAAAGCCAGGGATCTGTTCAACAAGTATGTGAAAAATGCGAAAATATGACCCTGATGTGGCCAAATCCCAGACCTATCCCAGCCTAACTTGCGTTATCCTCAAAAATATCGGTCGAAACCAGGTTTAATTGACTGTTTCAGTGTGGTACCACTTTACTACGTGATCCAAAGCAGAAAAAACCATCGATCAGGTAAACATGTATATTAAAACTGCGAAAGTATGACCCTGATGAGGGCAAATCCCAGGCCTAACCATGACCTAACATGCGTTATCCTCTAAAATATTGATCGAAACCAAGTTTAATGTACTGTTTCAGTGTGGTACCACATTACAACGTGATCCAAACCAGAAAAAGCCAGGGATCTGTTCAACAAGTATGTGAAAAATGCGAAAATATGACCCTGATGTGGCCAAATCCCAGACCTATCCCAGCCTAACTTGCGTTATCCTCAAAAATATCGGTCGAAGCCAGGTTTAATTGACTGTTTCAGTGTGGTACCACATTACTACGTGATCCAAACCAGAAAAAGCCAGGGATCTGTTCAACAAGTATGTGAAAAATGCGAAAATATGACCCTGATGTGGCCAAATCCCAGACCTATCCCAGCCTAACTTGCGTTATCCTCTAAAATATTGATCGAATCGAGGTTTAGTTTACTGTTTCAGTGTGGTACTACATTGGTACGTGATCCAAACCAGAAAAAACCCCGGATCTGTTCAACATGTATGTGAAAAACGCGAAAGTATGAGCCTGATGAGGGCAAATCCCAGTCCTATCCCAGACATAACTTGCATTATCCTCTAAAGTATTGATCGGAACCAGATTTAATCGACTGTTTCAGTGTGGTACCACATTACTACGTGTCCCAAACCAGAAAAGGCCAGGAATCTGTTCAACAAGAATGTGAAAAACGCGAAAGTATGACCCTGATGAGAGCAACTCCCAGACCTAACCAAGACCTAACATGCGTTATTCTCTTAAATATTGATCGAAACCAGGTTTAATGGACTGTTTCAGTGTTGTACCACATTACTACGTGATCCAAACCAGAAAAAACCCAGGATCTGTTCAACATGTATGTGAAAAACGCGAAACAATGAGCCTGATGAGGGCAAATCCCTGACATATCCCACACCTAACATGCGTTGTCCTCTAAAATATTGATCGAAACCAGGTTTAATGAACTGTTTCAGTGTGGTACCACATTAGTACGTGAGCCAAACCAGAATAAGTCAGGGATCTGTTCAACAAGAATGTGAAAAACGCGAAAGTATGACCCTGATGAGAGCAAATCCCAGACCTAACCAAGACCTAACATGCGTTATTCTCTAAAATATTGATCAAAACCAGGTTTAATGGACTGTTTCAGTGGGGTACCACATTACTACTTGATCCAAACCAGAAAGAAACCCAGGATCTGTACAACGAGTATGTGAAGAATGCGAAAGTACGAGCCTGATGAGAGCAAATCCCTGACCTAACCAAGACGTAACATGCGTTATTCTCTAAAATATGGATCGAAGCCAGGTTTAATGGACTGTTCCAGTGTGGTACCACATTACTACGTGATCCAGACCAGAAAAAGCCCGGAATCTGGCCATCAACTATGAGAAATATGTGAAAGTACGAGCCTGATGAGAGCAAATCCCAGACCTAACCAAGACCTAACCAAGACCTAACAAGCGTTATTCTCTAAAATATTGATCGAAACCAGGGTTAATGGACTGTTTCTGTGTGGTACCACATTACTACGTGATCCAAACCAGAAAAAACCCAGGATCCGTGCAACAAGTATGTAAAGAATGCGAATGTATGAGTCTGATGAAGGAAAATCCCAGGCCTAACCTAGACCTACCATGCGTTATCCTCAAAAATATTGATCGAAACCAGGTTTAATCGACTGTTTCAATGCGGTAGCACATTACTACCTGATCCAAACCAAAAAAAACCCAGAATCTGTTCAACAAGTATGTGAAAAACGCGAAACTATGAGCCTCATGAGGGCAAATCCCAGACCTATCTCAGACCTAACATGCGTTATCCTCTTAAATATTGATCGAAACCAGGTTTAATGGACTGTTTCAGTGTGGTACCACATTTCTACGTGATCCAAACCAGAAAAAGCCAGGGATCTGTACAACAAGTATGTGAAAAATGCGAAAATATGACCCTGATGAGGGCAAATCCCAGACCTATCTCAGACCTAACATGCGTTATCCTCTTAAATATTGATCGAAACCAGGTTTAATGGACTGCTTCAGTGAGGTACCGCATTACTACGTGATGCAAACCAGAAAAAACCCAGGATGCGTTGAACAAGTATGTGGAGAATGCGAATGTATGTGTCTGATGAGGGAAAATCGCAGGCCCAACCAAGACCTAACATGCGTTATCCTCAAAAATATTGATCGAAACCAGGTTTAAACGACTGTTTCAGTGTGGTACCACATTACTACCTGATCCAAACCAGAAAAATACCCAGGATCTGTTTAACAAGTATGTGAAGAACGCGAAAATATGACCCTGATGAGGGCAAATCCCCGGCCTAAACTAGACATAACATGCGTTATCCTCTAAAATATTGATCGAAACCAGGTTTAATGGACTGTTGCAGTGTTGTACCACATTACTACGTGATCCAAACCAGAAAAAACCCAGAATCTATTCAACAAGTATGTGAATAACGCGAAACTATGAGCCTGATGAAGGCAAATCCCAGACCTACCTCAGACCTAACATGCGTTATCCTCTTAAATATTGATCGAAACCAGGTTTAATGGACTGTTTCAGTGTGGTACCACATTTCTACGTGATCCAAACCAGAAAAAGCCAGGGATCTGTACAACAAGTATGTGAAAAATGCGAAAATATGACCCTGATGAGGGCAAATCCCAGACCTATCCTAGACCTAACATGCGTTATCCTCTTAAATATTGATCGAAACCAGGTTTAATGGACTGCTTCAGTGTGGTACCGCATTACTACGTGATGGAAACCAGAAAAAACCCAGGATCCGTTGAACAAGTATGTGGAGAATGCGAATGTATGTGTCTGATGAGGGAAAATCGCAGGCCCAACCAAGACCTAACATGCGTTATCCTATAAAATATTGATCGAAACCAGGCTTAATTGACTGTTTCAGGATGGTACCACTTTGCAACGTGATCCAAACCAGAAAAAGCCAGGGATCTGGCCATCAACTATGAGAAATATGCGAATGTATGACCCTGATGAGGGCAAATGCCAGAACTATCCCAGACTTAACTTGCGTTATCCTCTAAAATATTGATCGAAACCAGGTTTAATCGATTGTTTCAGTGTGGTACCACATTACTACGTGATCCAAACCAGAAAAAGCCCAGAATCTGGCCATGAAGTATGAGAAATATGCGAAAGTATGAGCCTGCTGAGGGCAAATCCTAGACCTAACCCAGACCTAACATGCGTTATCCTCTAAAATATTTATCAAGACCAGGTCTATTTGAATGTCACAGTGTGGTACCACATTACTACGTGATCCAATCCAGAATAAACCCAGGATCTGTTCAACTAGTATGTGAAAAACGCGAAAGTATGAGCCTGATGAGGGCAAATCTCAGTACTATCCCAGACATAACTTGCGTTATCCTCTAAAATATTGAACGACCCCAGGTTAAATGGACCGTTTCAGTGTGGTACCACATTACTACGTGATCCAATCCAGAAAAAGCCCAGGATCTAGCAATCAAGTATTAGAAATATGCGAATGTATGACCCTGATGAGGGCAAATCCCAGACCTAACCAAGACCTAACATGCGTTATTCTCTAAAATATTGATCGAAACCAGGTTTAATGGACTGTTTCAGTGTGGTACCACATTACTACGTGATCCAAACCACAAAAAACCCAGGATCTGTTCAACAAGTATGTGAAGAACGCGAAAATATGACCCTGATGAGGGCAAATCCCAGGCCTAACCTAGACATAACATGCTTTATCCTCTAATATATTGATCGAGACAAGGTTTAATGGATTGTTTCAGTGTGGTACCACATTACTACGTGATTCAAACCAGAAAAGACACAGGATCCGTACAAGAAGTATGTGAAGAATGCGATAGTATGTGTCCGATGTGGGAAAATCCCAGGACTAACCTAGACCTAACATGCGTTTCCCTCAAAGATATTGATCGAAACCAGGTTTGATCGTCTGTTTCAGTGTGGTACCACATTACTACATGATCCAAACCAGAAAAAAACGCAGGATCTGTACAACAAGTATGTAGAGAATGCGAAAGTATGTATCTGATGAGGGCAAATCCCAGAACTATCCCAGACCTAACATGCGTTAACCTCTAAAATATTGATCGAAACCAGGTTTAATGGACTGTTTCAGTGTGGTACCACATTACTACGTGATCCAAACCAGAAAAGTCCAGGGATCTGTTCAACAAAAATGTGAAAAATTCGAAAATATGAACCTGATGGGGCCAAATTCCAGACCTATCCCAGACCTAACTTGCGTTATCCTCAAAAATATTGATCGAAACCAGGTTTAATTGACTGTTTCAGTGTGGTACCACTTTACAACGTGATCGAAACCGGAAAAAGCCCAGAATCTGACCATCAAGTTTGAGAAACATACGAAAGTACGAGCCTGATGAGAGCATATCCCTGACCTAACTAAGACCTAACATGCGTTATTCTCTAAAATATGGATCGAAGCCAGGTTTAATGGACTGTTCCAGTGTGGTACCACATTACTACGTGATCCAAACCAGCAAATGCCAGGGATCTGTTCAACAAATATGTGAAAAATGCGAAAATATGCCCCTGATGAGGCCAAATCCCAGACATATCCTGACCTAACTTGCGTTATCCTCAAAAATATTGATCCAAACCAGGTTTAATTGACTGTTTCAGTGTGGTACCACTTTACTACGTGATCCAAAGCAGAAAAAACCCTTGATCAGGTAAACATGTATATTAAAACTGCGAAAGTATTACCCTGATGAGGGCAAATCCCAGGCCTAACCAAGTCCTAACATGCGTTATCCTCAAAAATATTGATCGAAACCAGGTTTAATTGACGGTTGCAGTGTGGTACCACTTTACTACGTGATCGATAATAGAAAAAACCCTCGATCATGTCAACATGTATGTTAAAACTGCGAAAGTATGACCCTGATTAGGGCAAATCCCAGGCCTAACCTAGACCTAACTTGCGTTATCCTCTATGAAATTGATCGAAACCAGGTTTAATCGACTGCTTCAGTGTGGTACCACATTACTACGTGATCCAAACCAGAAAAAACCCCAGAATCTGACCATGAAGTATGTGAAATACGCGAAAGTATGAGCCTGCTGAGGGCTAATCCTAGACCTAACACAGACCTAACATGCGTTATCCTCTAAAATATTTATCAAGACCAGGTTTATTTGAATGTCTCAGTGTGGTACCACATTACTACATGATCCAATCCAGAAAAAAACCAGGATCTGTTCAACAAGTATGTGAAAAACGCGAAAGTATGAGCCTGATGAGGGCAAATCCCAGTCCTATCCCAGACCTAACTTGCGTTATCCTCTAAAATATTGATCGAAACCAGGTTTAATGGACTGTTTTAGTGTGGTACCACCTTACTAGGTGATCCAAAGCAGAAAAAACCCTCGAACAGGCAACATGTATGTTAAAACTGCGAAAGTATGACCCTAATACGGGCAAATCCCAGGCCTAACCAAGACCTAACATGCGTTATCCTCTAAAATATTGATCGAAGAGAGGTTTAATGGACTGTTTCAGTGTGGTACCACATGACACCGTGATCCAAACCAGAAAAAAGCCAGGATCTGTTCAACAAGTATATGAAAAACGCGAAAGTATGAGCCTCATGAGGGCAAATCCCGAGACCTATCCCAAACATAACTTGCGTTATCCTCTAAAATGTTGATCGAAACCTGGTTTAATTGACTGTTTCAGTGTGGTACCACATAACTACGTGATCCAAAGCAGAAAAAACCCTCGATCTGGACAACATGTATATTAAAACTGCGAAAGTATGACCCGGATGAGGGCAAATCCCATGCCTAACCTGGACATAACATGCGTTATCCTCTAAAATATTGATCGAAACCAGGTTTTGTTGACTGTTTCAGTGTGGTACCATATTACTACGCGATTCAATCCAGAAAAAGCTCAGGATCTAGCCATGAAGTATGAGAAATATGCGAAAGTATGAGCCTGATGTGGGCAAATCCAAGACCTATCCCAGACCTAAAGTGCGTTATCCTCTAAAATATTGATCGAAACCAGGTTTAATTGACTGTTTCAGTGTGGTACCACATTACTACGTGATCCAATCCAGAAATAGCCCAGGATCTAGCCATGAAGTATGAGAAATATGCGAAAGTATGAGTCTGATGAGGGCAAATCCTAGACCTAACCCAGACCTAACATGCGTTATCCTCTAAAATAATTATCAAGACCAGGTTTAATTGAATGTTTCAGTGTGGTACCACATTAATACGTGATCCAAACCAGAAAAAACCCAGGATCCGGTCAACAAGTATGTGAAGAATGCTAAAGTATGACCCTGATGAGGGCACATCCAAGGCCTAACCTAGACCTAACATGCGTTATCCTCTAAAATATTGATCGAAACCAGGTCTAATTGACTGTTTTAGTGTGGTACCACTTTACTACGTGATCCAAAGCAGAATAAACCCTCGATCAGGTCAACATGTATGCTAAAACTGCGAAAGTATGACCCTGATGAGGGCACATCCAAGGCCTAACCTAGACCTAACATGCGTTATCCTCTAAAATATTGATCGAAACCAGGTTTAATTGACTGTTTCAGTGTGGTACCCACATTACTACGTGATCCAATCCAGAGAAAGCCCAGGATCTAGCCATCAAGTAAGAGAAATATGCGAAAGTACGAGCCTGATGAGAGCAAATCCATGACCTAACCAAGACCTAACATGCGTTATTCTCTAAAATATTCACCGAAAAGCGCTTTAATGGACTGCTTCAGTGTGGTGCCACATTACTACGTGATCCAAAGTAGACAAAACCCTCGATCAGGTCAACATCTATGTTAAAACTGCGAAAGTATGACCCTGATTACGGCAAATCCCAGGCCTAACCTAGACCTAACTTGCGTTATCCTCTAAGATATTGATTGAAATCAGGTTTAATTGACTGTTTCAGTGTGGTACCACATTACTACGTGATTCAAACCAGAAAAAACCCAGGATCTGTTCAACAAGTATGTGAAAAACGCGAAAGTATGAGCCTGATGAGGGCAAATCCCAGACCTATCCCAGACCTAACTTTTTTTTTTTTTTTTTGTCGTGGGGAAAATCTTCGAAAGACTCCCTCCCACCTCCTTGGGGAGAGGTGGGAGGGGTGTGTGGGATTCACCGCGCCCGTACAGCGACAGGCGCGGGACCTACCCACTAAAAACCCCACGGTGACCCATCGGCACGCTTTGGGAGGATACCGGGAATCGCTCGGAGCATTCTTCCGGTATCCTCCCCGTGCCCGCGCTTTCGCGCCCATCCCCCGGGGGGACAATCGGTCCCCCCAGTAGACACACTGCCTCATAGCGGCGGGACGGGGCCACTCCATCCCGCCGCTATCCGTCCCGGGGCCGCGTTTAGTGGCGGCTGCGAGCCCCAACTCGCAACCGCCCGCGACCCCGTTTCCACCCCTCGGCGGCCGGGCGTTCATGGCCGCACCAGACCGCCGAGGGTGCCTCCCCTTGCGTCGGACCGGTAGGGGGAGGCACTCCTACCCCCAACCGGTCCGACCCGGCGCCGCCTGGCGGGAGGAGGGTCCCCTCAGGACCCACCTCCCAGCATAGGTCATCCGCCACGCCGAGGCGGCCGCCCGCGACGCCTCGCGACCGGGCGACGACCTAGGGCCATCGCACGAGCGCAAGCTTCAGCGCGCCGCTGAAGCTCGCGCTCCCTCCCTGCGGCCTCCTTCTGCAACATTACGTTCTCGCAGAAGGAGGCCACGGCCCTCCACTTCTCCTCGCTGCCGAGCATGGCGCGCACCACGCCCGGCAGCGAGACATCCCGCCCGACGACGCCGACCAGGACACGGCGCTCCCCTTCCCACGCGGGGCATACCTCCAGGGTATGATCCGCCGTGTCCTGCTCAGCGTCGCAATCCCAGACCTAACTTGCGTTATCCTCTAAAATATTGATCGAAACCAGATTTAATCGACTGTTTCAGTGTGGTACCCCATTACTACGTGATCCAAACCAGAAAAGGCCCGGAATCTGGCCATCAAGTATGAGAAATATGCGAAAGTAGGACCCTGATGAGGGCAAATCCCAGACCTAACCAAGACCTAACATGCGTTATTCTCTAAAATATTGATCGAAACCAGGTTTAATGGACTGTTTCAGTGTGGTACCACATTACTACGTGATTCAAACCAGAAAAAACCCAGGTTCTGTTCAACAAGTATGTAAAAAATGCGAAAGTATGACCCTGATGAGGGCAAATCCCAGACCTATCCCAGACCTAACTTGCGTTATCCTCTAAAATATTGATCGAAACCAGGATTAATTGACTGCTTCAGTGTGGTACCACATTACTACGTGATTCAAACCAGAAAAGACACAGGATCCGTTCAAGAAGTATGTGAAGAATGCGATAGTATGTGTCCGATGTGCGAAAATCCCAGGACTAACCTAGACCTAACATGCGTTACCCTCAATGATATTGATCGAGACCGGGTTTGATCGTCTGTTTCAGTGTGGTACCACATTACTACGTGAACCAAACCAGAAAAAAACGCAGGATCTGTACAACAAGTATGTGAAGAACGCCAAAATATGACCCTGATGAGGGCAAATCCCAGGCCTAACCTAGACATAACATGCGTTATCCTCTAAAATATTGATCGAAACCAGGTTTAATGGACTGTTTCAGTGTGGCACCACATTACTACGTGATCCAAACCAGAAAAAGCCCAGAATCTGGCCATGAAGTATGAGTAATATGCGAAAGTATGAGCCTGCTGTGGACAAATCCTAGACCTAACCCAGACCTAACATGCGTTATCCTTTAAAATATTTATCAAGACCAAGTCTAGTTCAATGTCACAGTGTGGTACCACATTACTACGTGATCCAATCCAGAAAAAACCCAGGATCTGTTCAACAAGTATGTGAAAAACGCGAAAGTATGAGCCTGATGAGGGCAAATCTCAGTACTATCCCAGACATAACTTGCGTTATCCTCTAAAATATTGAACGACCCCAGGTTAAATGGACCGTTTCAGTGTGGTACCACATTACTACCTGATCCAAACCAGAAAAAGCCCAGAATCTGGCCATGAAGTATGAGAAATATGCGAAAGTATGACCCTGATGAGGGCAAATCCCAGGCCTAACCAAGACCTAACATGCTTTATCCTCAAAAATATTGACCGAAACCAGGTTTAATTGACTGTCGCAGTGTGGTACCACTTTATTACGTGATCCAAACCAGAAGAAGCCCGGAATCTGGCCATCAAGAATGAGAAATATGCGAAAGTACGAGCCTGATCAGAGCAAATCCCAGACCTAACCTAGACCTAACATGAGTTATCCTCAAAAATATTGAACGAAACCAGGTTTAATGGACTGTTTCAGTGCGGTACCACATTACTACCTGATCAAAACGAGAAAAATACCCAGGATCTGTACAACAAGTATGTGAAGAACGCGAAAATATGACCCTGATGAGGGCAAATCACAGGACTAACCTAGACATAACATGCGTTATTCTCTAAAATATTGATCGAAACCAGGTTTAATGGACTCTTTCAGTGTGGTACCACACTACTACGGGATCGAAACCAGAAAAAGCCCAGAATTTGGTCATCAAGTATGTGAAATATGCGTAAGTACGAGCCTGATGGGAGCAAATCCTTGGCCTAACCTTGACCTAACATGCGTTTCCCTCAAAAATATTGATCGAAAACAGGTTTAATCGACTGTTTCAGTGTGGTACAACATTACTACGTGATCCAATCCAGAAAAAGCCCAGGATCTAGCCATCAAGTATGAGAAATATGCGAAAGTATGAGCCTGATGAGGGCAAATCCCAGAACTATCCCAGACCTATCATGCGTTAACCTCTAAAATATTGATCGAAACCAGGTTTAATGGACTGTTTCAGTGTGGTACCACATTACTACGTGATCCAAACCAGAAAAAACCAGGGATCTGTTCAACAAATATGTGAAAAATTCGAAAATATGACCCTGATGGGGCCAAATCCCAGACCTATCCCAGACCTAATATGCGGTATCCTCAAAAATGTTGATCGAAACCATGTTTAATTGACTGTTTCAGTGTGGTACCACTTTACAACGTGATCGAAACCGGAAAAAGCCCAGAATCTGACCATCAAGTATGAGAAACATACGAAAGTACGAGCCTGATGAGAGCAAATCCCAGAACTATCCCAGACCTAACATGCGTTAACCTCTAAAATATTGGTCGAAACCATGTTTAATGGACTGTTTCAGTGTGGTACATCATTACTACGTGATCCAATCCAGAAAAAGCCCCGGATCTAGCCATCAAGTATGAGAAATATGCGAAAGTATGAGCCTGATGAGGCAAATCCCAGAACTATTCCAGACCTACCATGCGTTAACCTCTAAAATATTGATCGAAACCAGGTTTAACGGACTGTTTCAGTGTGGTACCACTTTACTACGTGATCCAAAGCAGAAAAAACCCTCGATCAGGTAAACATGTATATTAAGACTGCGAAAGTACTACCCTGATGATGGCAAATCCCAGGCCTAACCGAGACCTAACATGCGTTATCCTCAAAAATATTGATCGAAACCAGGTTTAATTGACTGTTGCAGTGTGGTACCACTTTACTGCGTGATCGAAAGTAGAAAAAACCCTCGATCAGGTCAACATGTATGTTAAAACTGCGAAAGTATGACCCTGATTAGGGCAAATCCCAGGCCTAACCTAGACCTAACTTGCGTTATCCTCTATGATATTGATCGAAACCAGGTTTAATTGACTGTTTTAGTGTGGTACCACTTTACTAGGTGATCCAAAGCAGAAAAAGCCCTCGAAAAGGTCAACATGTATGTTAAAACTGCGAAAGTATGACCCTAATAGGGGCAAATCCCAGGCCTAACCTAGACCTAACATGCGTTATCCTCTAAAATATTGATCGAAAAGAGGTTTAATTGAATGCTTCAGTGTGGTACCACATTACTACGTGATCCAAACTAGAAAAAGCCAGGGATCTGTTCAACAGGTATGTGAAAAATGCGAAAGTATGACCCTGATGAGGGCAAATCCCAGACCTATCCCAGACCTAACTTGCGTTATCCTCTAAAATATTGATCGAAACCAGGTTTAATTGACTGTTTTAGTGTGGTACCACTTTACTAGGTGATCCAAAGCAGAAAAAACCCTCGAAAAGGTCAACATGTATGTTAAAACTGCGAAAGTATGACCCTAATAGGGGCAAATCCCAGGCCTAACCTAGACCTAACATGCGTTATCCTCTAAAATATTGATCGAAAAGAGGTTTAATGGACTGCTTCAGTGTGGTACCACATGACTACGTGATCAAAACCAGAAAAAAGCCAGGATCTGTTCAACAAGTATATGAAAAACGCGAAAGTATGAGCCTGATGAAGGCAAATCCCCAGACCTATCCCAAACATAACTTGCGTTATCCTCTAAAATATTGATCGAAACCAGGTTTAATTGACTGTTTTAGTGTGGTACCACTTTACTAGGTGATCCAAAGCAGAAAAAACCCTCGAACAGGTCAACATGTATGTTAAAACTGCGAAAGTATGACCCTAATAGGGGCAAATCCCAGGCCTACCCTAGACCTAACATGCGTTATCCTCTTAAATATTGATCGAAAATAGGTTTAATGGACTGTTTCAGTGTGGTACCACATGACTACGTGATCCAAACCAGAAAAAAGCCGGGATCTGTTCAACAAGTATATGAAAAACGCGAAAGAATGAGCCTGATGAGGGCAAATCCCCGGACCTATTCCAAACATAACTTGCGTTATCCTGTAAAATATTGATCGAAAAGAGGTTTAATGAACTGTTTCAGTGTGGTACCCACATTACTACGTGATCCAATCCAGAAAATGCCCAGGATCTAGTTGCCATCAAGTAAGAGAAATATGCGAAAGTATGAGCCTGCTGAGGGCAAATCCTAGACCTAACCCAGACCAAACATGCGTTATCCTCTAAAATATTTATCAAGACCAGGTTTAATTGAATGTTTCAGTGAGGTACCACATTACTAAGTGATCCAATCTAGAAAAAACCCAGGATCTGTTATACAAGTATGAGAAAAATGCGAAGGTTTGAGCCTGATGTGGGCAGATCCATGAACTATACCAGAGCTAACTTGCGTTATCCTCTAAAATATTGATGGAAACCAGGTTCAATGGACAGTTTCAGTGTGGTACCACATTACTACGTGATCCAAAACAGAATAACCCAGGATCTGTTAAACAAGTATGAGAAAAATGCGAAGGTATGAGCCTGATGTGGGCAGATCCAAGACCTATACCAGACCTAACTTGCGTTATCCTCTAAAATATTGATCGAAACCAGGTTTAATTTACTGTTTCAGTGTGGTACCACTTTAATACGTGATCCAAAGCAGAAAAAGCCCAGAATCTGCCCATCAAGTAAGAGAAATATGCGAAAGTACGAGCCTGATGAGAGCAAATCCCTGACCTAACCAAGACCTAACATGCGTTATTCTCTAAAATATGGATCGAAACCAGGTTTAATGGACTGTTCCAGTGTGGTACCACATTACTACGTGATCCAAACCAGAAAAAGCCAGGGATCTGTTCAACAAATATGTGAAAAATGCGAAAATATGACCCTGATGAGGCCAAATCCCAGACCTATCCCAGCCTAACTTGCGTTATCCTCAAAAATATCGGTCGAAACCAGGTTTAATTGACTGTTTCAGTGTGGTACCACTTTACTATGTGATCCAAAGCAGAAAAAACCATCGATCAGGTAAACATGTATATTAAAACTGCGAAAGTATGACCCTGATGAGGGCAAATCCCAGGCCTAACCATGACCTAACATGCGTTATACTCTAAAATATTGATCGAAACCAGGTTTAATGTACTGTTTCAGTGTGGTACCACATTACAACGTGATCCAAACCAGAAAAAGCCAGTGATCTGTTCAACAAGTATGTGAAAAATGCGAAAATATGACCCTGATGAGGGCAAATCCCAGACCTTCCCCAGACCAAGCTTGCGTTATCCTCTAAAATATTGATCGAATCGAGGTTTAGTTTACTGTTTCAGTGTGGTACTACATTGGTGCGTGATCCAAACCAGAAAAAAACCCAGGATCTGTTCAACAAGTATGGGGAGAATGCGAAAGTATGTGTCTGATGAGGGAAAATCCCAGGTCCTAACCTAGACCTAACATGCGTTATCCTATAAAATATTGATCGAAACCAGGTTTAATGGACTGTTTCAGTGTTGTACCACATTACTACGTTATCCAAACCAGAAAAAACCCAGGATCTGTTCAACATGTATGTGAAAAACGCGAAAGTATGAGCCTGATGAGGGCAAATCCCAGTCCTATCCCAGACATAACTTGCATTATCCTCTAAAGTATTGATCGGAACCAGATTTAATCGACTGTTTCAGTGTGGTACCACATTACTACGTGTTCCAAACCAGAAAAGGCCAGGAATCTGTTCAACAAGAATGTGAAAAACGCGAAAGTATGACCCTGATGAGAGCAACTCCCAGACCTAACCAAGACCTAACATGCGTTATTCTCTTAAATATTGATCGAAACCAGGTTTAATGGACTGTTTCAGTGTTGTACCACATTACTACGTGATCCAAACCAGAAAAAACCCAGGATCTGTTCAACATGTATGTGAAAAACGCGAAACAATGAGCCTGATGAGGGCAAATCCCTGACATATCCCACACCTAACATGCGTTGTCCTCTAAAATATTGATCGAAACCAGGTTTAATGAACTGTTTCAGTGTGGTACCACATTAGTACGTGAGCCAAACCAGAATAAGTCAGGGATCTGTTCAACAAGAATGTGAAAAACGCGAAAGTATGACCCTGATGAGAGCAAATCCCAGACCTAACCAAGACCTAACATGCGTTATTCTCTAAAATATTGATCAAAACCAGGTTTAATGGACTGTTTCAGTGGGGTACCACATTACTACTTGATCCAAACCAGAAAGAAACCCAGGATCTGTACAACGAGTATGTGAAGAATGCGAAAGTACGAGCCTGATGAGAGCAAATCCCTGACCTAACCAAGACGTAACATGCGTTATTCTCTAAAATATGGATCGAAGCCAGGTTTAATGGACTGTTCCAGTGTGGTACCACATTACTACGTGATCCAGACCAGAAAAAGCCCGGAATCTGGCCATCAACTATGAGAAATATGTGAAAGTACGAGCCTGATGAGAGCAAATCCCAGACCTAACCAAGACCTAACCAAGACCTAACAAGCGTTATTCTCTAAAATATTGATCAAAACCAGGGTTAATGGACTGTTTCTGTGTGGTACCACATTACTACGTGATCCAAACCAGAAAAAACCCAGGATCCGTGCAACAAGTATGTAAAGAATGCGAATGTATGAGTCTGATGAAGGAAAATCCCAGGCCTAACCTAGACCTACCATGCGTTATCCTCAAAAATATTGATCGAAACCAGGTTTAATCGACTGTTTCAATGCGGTAGCACATTACTACCTGATCCAAACCAAAAAAAACCCAGAATCTGTTCAACAAGTATGTGAAAAACGCGAAACTATGAGCCTCATGAGGGCAAATCCCAGACCTATCTCAGACCTAACATGCGTTATCCTCTTAAATATTGATCGAAACCAGGTTTAATGGACTGTTTCAGTGTGGTACCACATTTCTACGTGATCCAAACCAGAAAAAGCCAGGGATCTGTTCAACAAAAATGTGAAAAATTCGAAAATATGAACCTGATGGGGCCAAATTCCAGACCTATCCCAGACCTAACTTGCGTTATCCTCAAAAATATTGATCGAAACCAGGTTTAATTGACTGTTTCAGTGTGGTACCACTTTACAACGTGATCGAAACCGGAAAAAGCCCAGAATCTGACCATCAAGTTTGAGAAACATACGAAAGTACGAGCCTGATGAGAGCATATCCCTGACCTAAGACCTAACATGCGTTATTCTCTAAAATATGGATCGAAGCCAGGTTTAATGGACTGCTCCAGTGTGGTGCCACATTACTACGTGATCCAAACCAGCAAATGCCAGGGATCTGTTCAACAAATATGTGAAAAATGCGAAAATATGACCCTGATGAGGCCAAATCCCAGACATATCCTGACCTAACTTGCGTTATCCTCAAAAATATTGATCCAAACCAGGTTTAATTGACTGTTTCAGTGTGGTACCACTTTACTACGTGATCCAAAGCAGAAAAAACCCTTGATCAGGTAAACATGTATATTAAAACTGCGAAAGTATTACCCTGATGAGGGCAAATCCCAGGCCTAACCAAGACCTAACATGCGTTATCCTCAAAAATATTGATCGAAACCAGGTTTAATTGACGGTTGCAGTGTGGTACCACTTTACTACGTGATCGATAATAGAAAAAACCCTCGATCATGTCAACATGTATGTTAAAACTGCGAAAGTATGACCCTGATTAGGGCAAATCCCAGGCCTAACCAAGACCTAACTTGCGTTATCCTCTATGAAATTGATCGAAACCAGGTTTAATCGACTGCTTCAGTGTGGTACCACATTACTACGTGATCCAAACCAGAAAAAACCCCAGAATCTGACCATGAAGTATGTGAAATACGCGAAAGTATGAGCCTGCTGAGGGCTAATCCTAGACCTAACCCAGACCTAACATGCGTTATCCTCTAAAATATTTATCAAGACCAGGTTTATTTGAATGTCTCAGTGTGGTACCACATTACTACATGATCCAATCCAGAAAAAAACCAGGATCTGTTCAACAAGTATGTGAAAAACGCGAAAGTATGAGCCTGATGAGGGCAAATCCCAGACCTATCCCAGACCTAACTTGCGTTATCCTCTAAAATATTGATCGAAACCAGGTTTAATGGACTGTTTTAGTGTGGTACCACCTTACTAGGTGATCCAAAGCAGAAAAAACCCTCGAACAGGCAACATGTATGTTAAAACTGCGAAAGTATGACCCTAATACGGGCAAATCCCAGGCCTAACCAAGACCTGACATGCGTTATCCTCTAAAATATTGATCGAAGAGAGGTTTAATGGACTGTTTCAGTGTGGTACCACATGACACCGTGATCCAAACCAGAAAAAAGCCAGGATCTGTTCAACAAGTATATGAAAAACGCGAAAGTATGAGCCTCATGAGGGCAAATCCCGAGACCTATCCCAAACATAACTTGCGTTATCCTCTAAAATGTTGATCGAAACCTGGTTTAATTGACTGTTTCAGTGTGGTACCACATAACTACGTGATCCAAAGCAGAAAAAACCCTCGATCTGGACAACATGTATATTAAAACTGCGAAAGTATGACCCGGATGAGGGCAAATCCCATGCCTAACCTGGACATAACATGCGTTATCCTCTAAAATATTGATCGAAACCAGGTTTTGTTGACTGTTTCAGTGTGGTACCATATTACTACGCGATTCAATCCAGAAAAAGCTCAGGATCTAGCCATGAAGTATGAGAAATATGCGAAAGTATGAGCCTGATGTGGGCAAATCCCAGACCTATCCCAGACCCAAAGTGCGTTATCCTCTAAAATATTGATCGAAACCAGGTTTAATTGACTGTTTCAGTGTGGTACCACATTACTACGTGATCCAATCCAGAAATAGCCCAGGATCTAGCCATGAAGTATGAGAAATATGCGAAAGTATGAGTCTGATGAGGGCAAATCCTAGACCTAACCCAGACCTAACATGCGTTATCCTCTAAAATAATTATCAAGACCAGGTTTAATTGAATGTTTCAGTGTGGTACCACATTAATACGTGATCCAAACCAGAAAAAACCCAGGATCCGGTCAACAAGTATGTGAAGAATGCTAAAGTATGACCCTGATGAGGGCACATCCAAGGCCTAACCTAGACCTAACATGCGTTATCCTCTAAAATATTGATCGAAACCAGGTCTAATTGACTGTTTTAGTGTGGTACCACTTTACTACGTGATCCAAAGCAGAATAAACCCTCGATCAGGTCAACATGTATGCTAAAACTGCGAAAGTATGACCCTGATGAGGGCACATCCAAGGCCTAACCTAGACCTAACATGCGTTATCCTCTAAAATATTGATCGAAACCAGGTTTAATTGACTGTTTCAGTGTGGTACCCACATTACTACGTGATCCAATCCAGAGAAAGCCCAGGATCTAGCCATCAAGTAAGAGAAATATGCGAAAGTACGAGCCTGATGAGAGCAAATCCATGACCTAACCAAGACCTAACATGCGTTATTCTCTAAAATATTCACCGAAAAGCGCTTTAATGGACTGCTTCAGTGTGGTGCCACATTACTACGTGATCCAAAGTAGACAAAACCCTCGATCAGGTCAACATCTATGTTAAAACTGCGAAAGTATGACCCTGATTACGGCAAATCCCAGGCCTAACCTAGACCTAACTTGCGTTATCCTCTAAGATATTGATTGAAATCAGGTTTAATTGACTGTTTCAGTGTGGTACCACATTACTACGTGATTCAAACCAGAAAAAACCCAGGATCTGTTCAACAAGTATGTGAAAAACGCGAAAGTATGAGCCTGATGAGGGCAAATCCCAGACCTATCCCAGACCTAACTTTTTTTTTTTTTTTTGTCGTGGGGAAAATCTTCGAAAGACTCCCTCCCACCTCCTTGGGGAGAGGTGGGAGGGGTGTGTGGGATTCACCGCGCCCGTACAGCGACAGGCGCGGGACCTACCCACTAAAAACCCCACGGTGACCCATCGGCACGCTTTGGGAGGATACCGGGAATCGCTCGGAGCATTCTTCCGGTATCCTCCCCGTGCCCGCGCTTTCGCGCCCATCCCCCGGGGGGACAATCGGTCCCCCCAGTAGACACACTGCCTCATAGCGGCGGGACGGGGCCACTCCATCCCGCCGCTATCCGTCCCGGGGCCGCGTTTAGTGGCGGCTGCGAGCCCCAACTCGCAACCGCCCGCGACCCCGTTTCCACCCCTCGGCGGCCGGGCGTTCATGGCCGCACCAGACCGCCGAGGGTGCCACCCCTTGCGTCGGACCGGTAGGGGGAGGCACTCCTACCCCCAACCGGTCCGACCCGGCGCCGCCTGGCGGGAGGAGGGTCCCCTCAGGACCCACCTCCCAGCATAGGTCATCCGCCACGCCGAGGCGGCCGCCCGCGACGCCTCGCGACCGGGCGACGACCTAGGGCCATCGCACGAGCGCAAGCTTCAGCGCGCCGCTGAAGCTCGCGCTCCCTCCCTGCGGCCTCCTTCTGCAACATTACGTTCTCGCAGAAGGAGGCCACGGCCCTCCACTTCTCCTCGCTGCCGAGCATGGCGCGCACCACGCCCGGCAGCGAGACATCCCGCCCGACGACGCCGACCAGGACACGGCGCTCCCCTTCCCACGCGGGGCATACCTCCAGGGTATGATCCGCCGTGTCCTGCTCAGCGTCGCAATCCCAGACCTAACTTGCGTTATCCTCTAAAATATTGATCGAAACCAGATTTAATCGACTGTTTCAGTGTGGTACCCCATTACTACGTGATCCAAACCAGAAAAGGCCCGGAATCTGGCCATCAAGTATGAGAAATATGCGAAAGTAGGACCCTGATGAGGGCAAATCCCAGACCTAACCAAGACCTAACATGCGTTATTCTCTAAAATATTGATCGAAACCAGGTTTAATGGACTGTTTCAGTGTGGTACCACATTACTACGTGATTCAAACCAGAAAAAACCCAGGTTCTGTTCAACAAGTATGTGAAAAATGCGAAAGTATGACCCTGATGAGGGCAAATCCCAGACCTATCCCAGACCTAACTTGCGTTATCCTCTAAAATATTGATCGAAACCAGGTTTAATTGACTGCTTCAGTGTGGTACCACATTACTACGTGATTCAAACCAGAAAAGACACAGGATCCGTTCAAGAAGTATGTGAAGAATGCGATAGTATGTGTCCGATGTGCGAAAATCCCAGGACTAACCTAGACCTAACATGCGTTACCCTCAATGATATTGATCGAGACCAGGTTTGATCGTCTGTTTCAGTGTGGTACCACATTACTACGTGAACCAAACCAGAAAAAAACGCAGGATCTGTACAACAAGTATGTGAAGAACGCCAAAATATGACCCTGATGAGGGCAAATCCCAGGCCTAACCTAGACATAACATGCGTTATCCTCTAAAATATTGATCGAAACCAGGTTTAATGGACTGTTTCAGTGTGGCACCACATTACTACGTGGTCCAAACCAGAAAAAGCCCAGAATCTGGCCATGAAGTATGAGTAATATGCGAAAGTATGAGCCTGCTGTGGACAAATCCTAGACCTAACCCAGACCTAACATGCGTTATCCTTTAAAATATTTATCAAGACCAAGTCTAGTTCAATGTCACAGTGTGGTACCACATTACTACGTGATCCAATCCAGAAAAAACCCAGGATCTGTTCAACAAGTATGTGAAAAACGCGAAAGTATGAGCCTGATGAGGGCAAATCTCAGTACTATCCCAGACATAACTTGCGTTATCCTCTAAAATATTGAACGACCCCAGGTTAAATGGACCGTTTCAGTGTGGTACCACATTACTACCTGATCCAAACCAGAAAAAGCCCAGAATCTGGCCATGAAGTATGAGAAATATGCGAAAGTATGACCCTGATGAGGGCAAATCCCAGGCCTAACCAAGACCTAACATGCTTTATCCTCAAAAATATTGACCGAAACCAGGTTTAATTGACTGTCGCAGTGTGGTACCACTTTATTACGTGATCCAAACCAGAAGAAGCCCGGAATCTGGCCATCAAGAATGAGAAATATGCGAAAGTACGAGCCTGATGAGAGCAAATCCCAGACCTAACCTAGACCTAACATGAGTTATCCTCAAAAATATTGAACGAAACCAGGTTTAATGGACTGTTTCAGTGCGGTACCACATTACTACCTGATCAAAACGAGAAAAATACCCAGGATCTGTACAACAAGTATGTGAAGAACGCGAAAATATGACCCTGATGAGGGCAAATCACAGGACTAACCTAGACATAACATGCGTTATTCTCTAAAATATTGATCGAAACCAGGTTTAATGGACTCTTTCAGTGTGGTACCACACTACTACGGGATCGAAACCAGAAAAAGCCCAGAATTTGGTCATCAAGTATGAGAAATATGCGTAAGTACGAGCCTGATGGGAGCAAATCCTTGGCCTAACCTTGACCTAACATGCGTTTCCCTCAAAAATATTGATCGAAAACAGGTTTAATCGACTGTTTCAGTGTGGTACAACATTACTACGTGATCCAATCCAGAAAAAGCCCAGGATCTAGCCATCAAGTATGAGAAATATGCGAAAGTATGAGCCTGATGAGGGCAAATCCCAGAACTATCCCAGACCTATCATGCGTTAACCTCTAAAATATTGATCGAAACCAGGTTTAATGGACTGTTTCAGTGTGGTACCACTTTACTACGTGATCCAAAGCAGAAAAAACCCTCGATCAGGTAAACATGTATATTAAGACTGCGAAAGTACTACCCTGATGATGGCAAATCCCAGGCCTAACCAAGACCTAACATGCGTTATCCTCAAAAATATTGATCGAAACCAGGTTTAATTGACTGTTGCAGTGTGGTACCACTTTACTGCGTGATCGAAAGTAGAAAAAACCCTCGATCAGGTCAACATGTATGTTAAAACTGCGAAAGTATGACCCTGATTAGGGCAAATCCCAGGCCTAACCTAGACCTAACTTGCGTTATCCTCTATGATATTGATCGAAACCAGGTTTAATTGACTGTTTTAGTGTGGTACCACTTTACTAGGTGATCCAAAGCAGAAAAAGCCCTCGAAAAGGTCAACATGTATGTTAAAACTGCGAAAGTATGACCCTAATAGGGGCAAATCCCAGGCCTAACCTAGACCTAACATGCGTTATCCTCTAAAATATTGATCGAAAAGAGGTTTAATTGAATGCTTCAGTGTGGTACCACATTACTACGTGATCCAAACTAGAAAAAGCCAGGGATCTGTTCAACAGGTATGTGAAAAATGCGAAAGTATGACCCTGATGAGGGCAAATCCCAGACCTATCCCAGACCTAACTTGCGTTATCCTCTAAAATATTGATCGAAACCAGGTTTAATTGACTGTTTTAGTGTGGTACCACTTTACTAGGTGATCCAAAGCAGAAAAAACCCTCGAAAAGGTCAACATGTATGTTAAAACTGCGAAAGTATGACCCTAATAGGGGCAAATCCCAGGCCTAACCTAGACCTAACATGCGTTATCCTCTAAAATATTGATCGAAAAGAGGTTTAATGGACTGCTTCAGTGTGGTACCACATGACTACGTGATCAAAACCAGAAAAAAGCCAGGATCTGTTCAACAAGTATATGAAAAACGCGAAAGTATGAGCCTGATGAAGGCAAATCCCCAGACCTATCCCAAACATAACTTGCGTTATCCTCTAAAATATTGATCGAAACCAGGTTTAATTGACTGTTTTAGTGTGGTACCCACATTACTACGTGATCCAATCCAGAAAATGCCCAGGATCTAGTTGCCATCAAGTAAGAGAAATATGCGAAAGTATGAGCCTGCTGAGGGCAAATCCTAGACCTAACCCAGACCTAACATGCGTTATCCTCTAAAATATTTATCAAGACCAGGTTTAATTGAATGTTTCAGTGAGGTACCACATTACTAAGTGATCCAATCTAGAAAAAACCCAGGATCTGTTATACAAGTATGAGAAAAATGCGAAGGTTTGAGCCTGATGTGGGCAGATCCATGAACTATACCAGAGCTAACTTGCGTTATCCTCTAAAATATTGATGGAAACCAGGTTCAATGGACAGTTTCAGTGTGGTACCACATTACTACGTGATCCAAAACAGAATAACCCAGGATCTGTTAAACAAGTATGAGAAAAATGCGAAGGTATGAGCCTGATGTGGGCAGATCCAAGACCTATACCAGACCTAACTTGCGTTATCCTCTAAAATATTGATCGAAACCAGGTTTAATTTACTGTTTCAGTGTGGTACCACTTTAATACGTGATCCAAAGCAGAAAAAGCCCAGAATCTGGCCATGAAGTATGAGAAATATGCGAAAGTATGAGCCTGCTGAGGGCAAATCCTAGACCTAACCCAGACCTAGCATGCGTTATCCTCTAAAATATTTATCAAGACCAGGTCTATTTGAATGTCACAGTGTGGTACCACATTACTACGTGATCCAATCCAGAAAAAACCCAGGATCTGTTCAACTAGTATGTGAAAAACGCGAAAGTATGAGCCTGATGAGGGCAAATCTCAGTTCTATCCCAGACATAACTTGCGTTATCCTCTAAAATATTGAACGACCCCAGGTTAAATGGACCGTTTCAGTGTGGTACCACATTACTACGTGATCCAATCCAGAAAAAGCCCAGGATCTAGCAATCAAGTATTAGAAATATGCGAATGTATGACCCCGATGAGGGCAAATCCCAGACCTAACCAAGACCTAACATGCGTTATTCTCTAAAATATTGATCGAAACCAGGTTTAATGGACTGTTTCAGTGTGGTACCACATTACTACGTGATCCAAACCAGAAAAAACCCAGGATCTCTTCAACAAGTATGTGAAGAACGCGAAAATATGACCCTGATGAGGGCAAATCCCAGGCCTAACCTAGACATAACATGCTTTATCCTCTAATATATTGATCGAGACAAGGTTTAATGGATTGTTTCAGTGTGGTACCACATTACTACGTGATTCAAACCAGAAAAGACACAGGATCCGTACAAGAAGTATGTGAAGAATGCGATAGTATGTGTCCGATGTGGGGAAATCCCAGGACTAACCTAGACCTAACATGCGTTTCCCTCAAAGATATTGATCGAAACCAGGTTTGATCGTCTGTTTCAGTGTGGTACCACATTACTACGTGATCCAAACCAGAAAAAAACGCAGGATCTGTACAACAAGTATGTAGAGAATGCGAAAGTATGTATCTGATGAGGGAAAATCCCAGGCCTAACCTAGACCTAACATGCGTTACCCTCAAAAATATTGATCGAAACCAGGTTTAATCGACTGTTTCAGTGTGGTACCACATTAATACGTGATCCAATCCAGAAAAAGCCCAGGATCTAGCCATCAAGTATGAGAAATATGCGAAAGTATGAGCCTGATGAGGGCAAATCCCAGAACTATCCCAGACCTAACATGTGTTAACCTCTAAAATATTGATCGAAACCAGGTTTAATGGACTGTTTCAGTGTGGTACCACATTACTACGTGATCCAAACCAGAAAAGTCCAGGGATCTGTTCAACAAAAATGTGAAAAATTCGAAAATATGAACCTGATGGGGCCAAATTCCAGACCTATCCCAGACCTAACTTGCGTTATCCTCAAAAATATTGATCGAAACCAGGTTTAATTGACTGTTTCAGTGTGGTACCACTTTACAACGTGATCGAAACCGGAAAAAGCCCAGGATCTGGCCAACATGTATACGAAAAAAGCGAAAGTACGAGCCAGATGAGGGCAAATCCCAGACCTACCCGACACATAACCAGTGTTATCCTCTAAAATATTAATCGCTTCCAGGTTTAATTGACTGTTTCGGTGTGGTACCGCATTACTACGTGATCCAAGCCACAAAAAGGCCAGGATCTGGCCAACAAGTATGCGAAAAATGCGAAAGTACGAGCCAGATGAGGGCAAACATCAGACCTAACCCAGACATGACCGGCGTTATCCTCTAAAATATTAATCGCAACCAGGATTAATTGACTGTTTCAGCGTGGAACCTCATTACTACGGGATCCAAACCAGAAGAAACCCAGGATCTGGCCAACAGGTATGCGAAAAACGCGAAAGTATGTGCTAGATGATTCCAAATACCAGAACTGACCTAGACGTAACAAGCGTTATCCTCTAAGATATTGTTGCGACGGTATGAAGATGCCGCGCAATACCGCGAAATTGCATCGTCGCAATGGTGTGAAGAAGCTTCGCGATGAGTTGAAGCTGCCACACAAAAACGAGCGGATGCGAGATCCCGAGCCTTCCGGTTGCTGAGAATCCGGCAACGTTTTGAAGATTAGAATTACGACAGATCGCAAGGCGAAAAAACGTATCGAAAAGCACTCTTGTTAATAAAGTTCCTAGTTTGCATTAGTTGTGTTACGTTGTGGTATTTTAATTGTGTTGTGTCAATATGAGTTATTGGAAGAAAGCCCCGCCCCGGCGCAACAGTGGTGTCAGAAGTGGGATTACGACTCGTTCTGCTGCCAGGGCGGAGACTTTTTCGTCGTTGGAGGTGCTCTTGGAAGGACTACAGCGGAACATCGCAACGCAGTTCCAGGAGCAGCAACGCTTATTTGCTGAGGAACGGGAGCGAGCCGAAGAGAGGCGGACAATGGAGAGGGCTGCCGCTTCGGCCAGAGACGCTGCCGTCGAGGAGAGGATCGGAGCGGTCAAAGACCAGTATCAGGTCCTATCCTCAAATGTCGAGCGAATTTTAGAACGGCTTTCGGGAGCCACGGTCCGCGATAGGGAGCGCGAGCCTGTTACTTCTGACGGGCTCGCGGGCCTTTCAACTTCACAGTCGGTCCCTCAAGGTGGGAGAAGGGTGGATGGGAGTGTTTCCGATTTGGGTTACACTCTGAAACCCTCTGTGTTTGATGGAAAATCTTGTTGGGAAGAGTACAAGATCCAATTCGAGACCGTTGCGGAGGCGAACGGATGGGATGGACCAAGGAAGGCGTTGGCCTTGGTCTCATCGTTGGAGGGACCGGCTCGAAGCATTTTGACGACTCTCCCCGTTGAAAGACGCTTCGATTACACCGCGTTGATTTCGGCTTTGGAATTCCGTTATGGAATGAAAAATTTCGCTAATTTAAATTACGTAAGGTTCCAAAATTATAAACAACGGAGAGGGGAGTCCATCTCCGATTTGGCAGCGGAGATTGAGAGGCTGGCGCAGGCTGCGTTCGGCGATTGCCCGGCCGAAGTCAGAGACAAGCTCGCGGCCTCTCAATTCATTGCTGCGCTGGTCAATGAAGAGATGAGGCGGACCTTGCGACTCGGCGGTTTCATTTCGTTGCGAGCCGCCGTCGTGAGAGCTCTCGAAATTGAAGCCGTCGAGGCAGTATCGACGCCGTATGTGAGGCCCGAACGGTCATTCAAACCTTTTTCTTTTTCGGGGGGAGAGCCCCGCAAACGGAGATTTCAGGACGAAGAAGGAAAACTTTTGGGCAAGGAGGATGGTAGCGAGAGGATCGTGGAATGTTGGAATTGTAAACAAACCGGACACATGCAGCGAGACTGTCCTAAGAAGAACATGAAGAAGGGAAACTTGAAGAAGTCGGCGTAAAGGGGGAGACTCCGGCTTCGTTTTCTTCTACCCCCGTCGTAAGGAAGACAAACTTGTCAGAAGGTTCGACTAGCGTCGAGGGAACCGTCGAGGGAAGGAGGTGTCGGTTCGTCATCGACACGGGCTCAAGTGTGAACTTAATGAAATTTCACAAGAATGACAAGTCTTGCGCGGCGGGAGTACAAGAAAACATTAACATTTACTCTGTTTCCGGTGAAAAGTTACAAATTCTAGGAAAACGACGTTTCTCTGTTACCATTGGTAGCCTCCGAACCGAGGAAGATTTTCTTTTGATTGGAATGGTTGAAGAATGCATTTTAGGAACGAACTTTCTCCGAAAGCATTCTTGCCAGCTGGATTTCATCCTAGGAAAACTCCGGATTAAAGGACATCAAGATATGGATTTGAAGAGGAATCATCCTGAAGACCAGGTCTTGAGGCTTGCGGAAATGAAGAACGAAGCTTCTACTCCGGAATTTCTTCAAGATCTGTATGGACGTTGTTCTGTCGACCTTTCCGAACAGCAGAAGACTGAATTCCGAAAGTTATTAAACGAATTTCAAGACGTTTTCGCAAGGGATCCCGATCAAGTAGGAAGATGCGATGTCGTTCAACACAGAATTGACACTGGGGATCATCGTCCGATTAAACAACCACCGCGGCGTTTGCCTATACATCGTCGTGGTGAAGTTGAAGAGCTGCTTGCGAAAATGGAAAGGCAGGGAGTAATTGAGAAATCAGGAAGTCCGTGGTCTTCTCCAATTGTACTGGTGAAGAAGAAGGATGGAAGCACCCGATTCTGTGTAGACTATCGTCGTCTTAACGAAGTCTCGAAGAAGGACTCCTATCCGCTTCCCAGGATTGAGGACACGCTGGATGCCCTGGCTGGTGCAACCTGGTTCTCGACGATAGATTTGCAAAGTGGTTACTGGCAAATTGCTGTACACGAAGAGGATAAGGAGAAAACCGCCTTTTGTGTTGGTGCTGGTCTTTGGCAATTCAAGGTGATGCCGTTTGGACTCTGCAATGCCCCTGCTACTTTCGAACGTCTTATGGATACAGTATTGACGGATTTAAACTGGAAAATCTGTCTGGTATACCTGGACGATGTTATAATTTTCGAAAGAAGTTTCGAGGAGGAAATTGAAAATTTGAGGAAAGTTTTCACCCGCCTGCGCAAGGCGAAATTGGTCATGAGCCCGAAGAAATGCAATTTCTTTTGCCGGGAGGTTAAATACCTCGGTCACATGGTTTCCGAGCAAGGCGTTAAGACGGACCCCGAGAAGATAGCCGCGGTACGAGAATGGCCTGTACCCAAAAATCAGACGGAACTGCGAAGTTTCTTAGGACTTTGCACTTATTACAGGAAATTTGTCCGAAACTTTTCAGCGATTGCAAAGCCCTTGTATCGTTTGACGGAGAGTAAGGTTTCGCTCCAATGGACAGAGGAATGCCAGAAGGTATTCGAAGACTTGAAGACACATCTTGCGAAGTCCCCTATCTTGGCTTACCCCTTGCCTGATGCGGATTTCATCGTGGACACCGACGCATCGAGCAATGGAATTGGTGCAGTCCTTTCCCAGATTCAAGGTGGGCAGGAAAAGGTGATTGCGTATTTCTCGAAGGTGCTGGGAAAGGCGGAAAGAAATTATTGTGTGACAAGAAGGGAACTATTAGCCATCGTAAAATCCATTGAGCATTTCCACAATTACCTCTATTGCCGCAAGTTCTTGGTGAGGACGGATCATGCTTCCTTAAGATGGCTCCTCTCTTTCAAGAATCCCGAAGGACAAACTGCAAGATGGATAGAGCGTCTTCAACAGTACGAGTTCGAGATCAAACATCGTGAAGGAAAGAACCACGGGAATGCAGACAGCCTTTCCCGGAGACCATGCGAAGCTTTGCAATGCAAACGCTGCTTACGTCTGGAGCAAGATCGCGAAGAAGAGCATCTTGTTCTCATGACCACCTGCGTATCTGCGAAGACGGAAGATTGGATTAAGGCCCAGGAAGAGGATGAGGATCTGCGATTTATTCGACAAGCGAAGATTGAAGAGAATAAGCCTACTTGGCAGGATGTTTCAGCACTTTCTCCTGAAGCGAAGTACTTCTGGAAAACGTGGGATTCCTTGGAAGTACAACGTGGATTATTGTTCCGGAGGTGGGAATCTGCTGATGGAAATGAGTTCAATCGGTTATTGGTTGTACCGAAAAGCAAAATTGCCGAAGCCCTTCAGGAATGCCATGATGCGCCTTCTGGAGGACACTTTGGGGTGAGGAAGACATTGGCGAAAATTCGACAGCGCTTCTTTTGGCCGAACCACCGTCGGGACGTGGAAGATTGGTGTCGCCGGTGCCATAGCTGTTCTGCGAGGAAAGGACCTGCGGAGAAGGGAAGAGGAACCATGAAGGTTTATAACGTAGGAGCACCTTTTGAGAGGATAGCGCTCGACGTTGTTGGTCCCCTGCCGAGGTCTTTCGCTGGGAACAGATTCGCGCTGGTTGTGATGGATTATTTTTCGAAGTGGCTAGAGGTTATTCCACTTCCCAACCAGCGGGCGACAACGATTTCCACGGCGTTGCTGAAGGAAGTGATAAGCCGACATGGAGTTCCGCTAGAGCTGCATTCTGATCAGGGTCGGAGTTTCGAATCAAGCATCTTCAGAGAACTGATGAAGATACTTGGAATTAAGAAAACAAGGACAACTCCATTACACCCTCAGTCGGACGGGCTCGTTGAGCGGATGATTAGAACCTTGTTGCGATATTTGTCTCAGTTTGTTGCAGAACATCAAAAGGACTGGGACGAATGGATTCCAACGTTCTTGCTTGCTTATCGTTCCTCGCAACATGAAGTGACACAGAATACTCCGTCGATGGTCCTCACGGGACGGGAGCTGCGCCTTCCTCTGGATCTTCTAAGGGGAGCTGTTCCTGCTGAGAGAAAGGATGAAGATGATTTCATTGAGGAAACCAAGAAAAGGATTGAAGAAGTACACAAATTCGTTCGACAGCGGATGCGAATTTGTTCGGAGAGGACGAAATCGTGGTATGATTCGTTCTCGAGATCAATTTCCTTTGCTCCAGGAGAGAGGGTGTGGTTATACAATCCTCGAAGGACGAAAGGAAGATGCCCGAAGCTCCAATACGACTGGGAAGGACACTACGAGGTGAAAAATCGGCTGAATGAGTTGATCTACCGGATAGTCCGTTCCCCGAAGTCCAAACCAAGGGTGGTGCATGTGAATCGACTGGCCCGGTACGATTCACGAGAGGCCCCCTGCGAAGGAACTGCGAGGTGAGGATTGAGAAAGATGGCCGACATCTTCGCCCAAGAAGAGGACGTTTCATCGCAGAAGGCGAGGATCGGGTTTTCTTACCGGCCGCGGAGGACTCTCCATTTCCGCAGGTCAGAACGGCCGGGGAAGTGCGATTCTCCCCGGGGAGGGTCGCCCCCCAGTCATGCTCGACTCTAATAGCGGACTGGGGCACAGACGGTCGGACGGCGGAATTGTGGTATGTTCCACAACCGATCTACGAGGAAATTCTCCTTGGAGATTGGGGAACATCCCATGGAAAGTTCTCTCGTGAGGCTGGGGGGGAATCCGCATCCGGGAAGACATCAAGAAAGAAGTACGCAAGTCGTAAGAGTCAAGAGGAGGGCGAGGAGCGGTCGAGATTTAAGTTCCATCCAGAGGAATCGCACAAAGGACTTACACCGGCGACTTGCTCAAGGTTTTTGAGTGGTTTTCCTTGGGACGAAGGACGAATGTCAAGGCGCTGACTGTCTGATAAAGGCCACTCAGGTAAATGTTCGACCTATTAGTTTATCTACTTTACAGACAGAGGTGTACAGGTTCGACGCAGCTTCGTGACAACCCGGAGGTTAGGAGACTACGGGTGAAGTTGGCTGTTCGAACGGAATTTGCAGCGGTCGGGACGACCGCTCTGAAGGAAGAGGGAGCAGTGTTGCGACGGTATGAAAATGCCGCGCAATACCGCGAAATTGCATCGTCGCAATGGTGTGAAGAGGCTTCGCGATGAGGTGAAGCTGCCACACAAAAACGAGCGAATGCGAGATCCCGAGCCTTCCGGTTGCTGAGAAACCGGCAACGTTTTGAAGATTAGAATTACGACAGATCGCAAGGCGAACAAACGTATCGAAAAGCACTCTTGTTAATAAAGTTCCTAGTTTGCATTAGTTGTGTTACGTTGTGGTATTTTAATTGTGTTGTGTCAATATGAGTTATTGGAAGAAAGCCCCGCCCCGGCGCAACAATATTAATCGCAACCAGGTTTAATTGACTGTTTCGGTGTGGAACCACATTACGACGGGATCCAATCCACAAAAAACCCAAGAGCCAGCCAAGAATTATGCGAAAATTGCGAAAGTATGTGCCAGATGACGGCAAATACCAGACATTACCCAGACATAACCGGCGTTATCCTCTAAAATATTAATCGGACCCAGGTTTAAATGACTGTTTCAGTGTGATACCACATTACTACGGGGTCCAAGCCAGAAAAAGGCCAGGATCTGGCCAACAAGTATGCGAAAAAAGCGAAAGTACGAGCCAGACGAGGACAAATCCCAGACCTACCAGAGACATAACCGGCGTTATCCTCTAAAATATTAATCGCAACCAGGTTTAATTGACAGTTTCGGTGTGGAACCACATTACTACGGGATCCAAACCAGAAAAAATCCAGGATCTGGCCAAGAAGTATGCGAAAAACGCGAAAGTACGAGCCAGATGAGGACAAATACCGGACCTAACCTAGACATAACCGGCGTTATCCTCTAAAATATTAATCGGAACCAGGTTTAATTGACTGTTTCGGTGTGGAACCACATTACCACGGGATCCAATCCACAAAAAACCCAAGAGCTGGCCAAGAATTATGCGAAAATTGCGAAAGTATGTACCAGATGAGGGCAAATACTAGACCTAACCGAGACATAACCGGCGATATCCTCTAAAATCTTAATCGCAACCATGTTTAATTGACTGCTTCAGTGTGGCCCCACATTACTACTTGGTTCAAGCCAGAAAAAGGCGAGGATATGGCCAACAAGTATGCGAAAAACGCGAAAGTAGGAGCCAGATGATTGCAAATACCAGAGCTAACCCAGACATAACCAGCGTTATCCTCTAAAATACTAATCGGAACCAGCTTCTATTGACTGTTTCAGTGTGGCCCCACATTACTACGGGATCCAATCCACAAAAAACCCAAGATCTGGCCAACAAGTGTGCGAAAAATGCGAAAGTACGAGCCAGATGAGGGCAAATACCAGACCTAACCCAGACATCACCGGCGCTATCCTCTAAAATATTAATCGCTGCCGGGTTAAATTGATCGTTTCGGTGTGGAACCACATTACTACTGGATCCAAACCTGAGAAAACCCAGGATCTGGCCAACAAGTATGCGAAAAACGCGATAGTAGGAGCCAGGAGACTGCAAATACCAGAACTAACCCAGACATAACCAGCGTTATCCTCTAAAATACTAATCGGAACCAGCTTCTATTGACTGTTTCAGAGTGGTACCACATTATTACGTGATCCAAACCAGAAAAAGGCCAGGATCTGGCCAACAAGTATGCGAGAAACGCGAATGTACGAGCCAGATGAGGACAAATCCCAGACCTACCCGAGACATAACCGGCGTTATCCTCTAAAATATTAATCGCAACCAGGTTTAATTGACTGTTTCGGTGTGGCACCGCGTTACTACGTGATCCAAACCAGAAAAAACACAGAATCTGGCCAACAGGTATATGAAAAACGCGAAAGTATGTGCCAGATGATTCCAAATACCAGAACTGACCCAGACGTAACCAGCGTTATCCTCTAAAATACTAATCGGAACCAGCTTCTATTGACTGTTTCAGTGTGGCCCCACATTACTACTTGGTCCAAGCCAGAAAAAGGCGAGGATCTGGCCAACAAGTATGCAAAAAATGCGAAAGTACGAGCCAGGTGAGGGCAAAACCAGACCTAACTCAAGCATAACCAGCGTTATCCTCTAAAATATTAATCGCAACCAGGTTTAATTGACTGTTTCGGTGTGGTACCACATTACTACGGGATCCAAACCAGAAAAAGTTAAGGATCTGGCCAACAAGTATGCGAAAGACGCGAAAGTATGTGCCATATGATAGCAAATACCAGAACTAACCCAGACATAACCAGCGTTATTCTCTAAAATTCTAATCGGAGCTGGTGCTTTTATTGAGTGTCTCCGTGTGGTACCACATTACTACGTGATGCAAACCAGAAAAAGGCAAGGAACTGGCCAACAACTATGCGAAAAACGCGAAAGTCGAGCCAGATGAGGGCAAAACCAGACCTGACACAGACATAACCGGCGTTATCCTCTAAAATATTAATCGCAAGCAGGTTTTATTGACTGTTTCGGTGTGCAACCACATTACGACGGGATCCAAACCACAAAAAACCCAAGAGCTGGCCAACAATTATGCGAAAATTGCGAAAGCATGTGCCAAATGAGGGCAAATACCAGACCTAACCGTGACATAACCGGCGATATCCCCGAAAATATTAATCGCAACTAGGTTTATTTGACTGTTTCGTTGCGGAACCACATTAGTGCGGGATCCAAACCAGAATGAGGCCAGGATCTGGCCATCAAGTATGCGAAAAATGCGAAAGTACGAGCCAGATGCGGGCATTTCCCAGACCTAACCGAGACATAACCGGCATTATCTTCTTAAATATTAATCGCAACCAGGTTTAATTGACTGCTCCGGTGTGGAACCACATTAGTGCGGGATCCAAACCAGAAAGAGGCCAGGATCTGGCCAACAAGTATGCGAAAAACGCCAAAGTATAAGCCAGATGATTGCAAATACCAGAATTAACCCAGACATAACCAGAGTCTCCCTCTAAAATACTAATCGGAACAAGCTTTTATTGACTGTTTCAGTGTGGTACCGCATTACTACGTGATCCAAACCAGCAAAAGGCCAGGATCTGGCCAACAAGTATGCGAAAAATGCAAAAGTACGAGCCACATGAGGGCAAATCCCAGACCTAACCGAGACATAACCGGCGTTATCCTCGAAAATATTAATCGCAACCAGGTTTAGTTGACTGTTTCGATGTGATACCGCATTACTACGTGATGCAAGCCAGAAAATGCCCAGGATCTGGCGAACAAGTATGCGAAAAATGCGAAAGTACGAGCCAGATGAGGGCAAATCCCAGACCTATCCGAGACATAACCGGCGTTATCCTCTTGAATATTACTCGCAACCAGGTTTCATTGACTATTTCGGTGTGGTACCGCATTACTGCGTGATCCAAACCAGAAAAAGGCGAGGATCTGGCCAACAAGTATGCGAAAAATGTGAAAGTACGAGCTGGATGAGGGCATTTACCAGACCTGACCGAGACATAACCAGCGTTATCCTCTAAAATATTAATCGCAACCAGGCTTAATTGACTGTTTCGGTGTGGTGCCGCATTACTGCGTGATCCAAACCAGAAAAAGGCCAGGATCTGGCCAACAAGTATGCGAAAAATGCGAAAGCACGAGACAGATGAGGGCAAATCCCAGTGCTAACCAAAACATAACCGTCGTTATCCTCCAAAATATTAACGCCAACCAGGGTTAATTGACAGTATGGGTGTGGTACCGCATTCCTACGTGATGCAAGCTAGAAAAAGCCCTGGATCTGCCCAATAATTATGCGAAAAATGCGAAAGTACGAGCCAGATGAGGGTAAATCCCAGACCGAACCGAGACATAACCGGCGTTATCCTCTTAAATATTAATCGCAACCAGGTTTAATTGACTGTTTCGGTGTGGTGCCGCATTACTGCGTGATCCAATCCAGAAAAAGGCCAGGATCTGGCCAACAAGTATGCGAAAAATGTGAAAGTACGAGCTAGATGAGGGCAATTACCAGACCTGACCGTGACATAACCGGTGTTACCCTCTTAAATATTAATCGCAACCAGGTTTAATTGACTGTTTCGGTGTGCTCCCGCATTACTGCGTGATCCAAACCAGAAAAAGGCCAGGATCTGGCCAACAAGTATGCGAAAAATGTGAAAGTACGAGGCAGATGAGGGCAAACCCCAGACCTAACCCAGACATAACCGGCGTTATCCTCGAAAATATTAATCGCAACTAGGTTTAATTGACTGTTTCGGTGTGGAACCACATTAGTGCGGGATCCAAACCAGAATGAGGCCAGGATTGGCCAACAAGTATGCGAAAAATGCGAAAGTACGAGCCAGGTGAGGGCAAATACCAGACCTGACCCAGTCATAACCAGCGTTATCCTCTAAAATACTGATCGGAACAAGCTTTTATTGACAGTTTCAGTGTGGTACCACATTACTACGTGGTCCAAGCCAGAAAAAAGCCAGGACCTGGCCAACAAGTATGCGAAAAATACGAAAGTACGAGGCAGATGAGGGCAAACCCCAGACCTAACCCAGACATAACCGGCGTTATCCTCGAAAATATTAATCGCAACTATGTTTAATTGACTGTTTCGGTGTGGAACCACATTAGTGCGGGATCCAAACCAGAATGAGGCCAGGATTGGCCAACAAGTATGCGAAAAATGCGAAAGTACGAGCCAGGTGAGGGCAAATACCAGACCTGACCCAGTCATAACCAGCGTTATCCTCTAAAATACTGATCGGAACAAGCTTTTATTGACTGTTTCAGTGTGGTACCACATTACTACGTGGTCCAAGCCAGAAAAAGCCAGGACGTGGCCAACAAGTATGCGAAAAATACGAAAGTACGAGGCAGATGAGGGCAAACCCCAGACCTAACCCAGACATAACCGGCGTTATCCTCGAAAATATTAATCGCAACTAGGTTTAATTGACTGTTTCGGCGTGGAACCACATTAGTGCGGGATCCAAACCAGAATGAGGCCAGGATTGGCCAACAAGTATGCGAAAAACGCGAAAGTATGAGCCAGATGATTGCAAATACCATGACTAACCGAGACATAACCGGCGTTATCCTCTAAAATATTAATCGCAACCAGGTTTAATTGACTGTTTCGGTGTGGAACCACATTAGTGCGGGATCCAAACCAGAATGAGGCCAGGATTGGCCAACAAGTATGCGAAAAACGCGAAAGTACGAGCCAGATGAGTGCAAAGCCAGACCTAACACAGACATAACCGGCGTTATCCTCTAAAATAATAATCGCAAGCAGGTTTAATTGACTGTTTCGGTGTGGAACCACATTACGACGGGATCCAAACCACAAAAAACCCAAGAGCTGGCCAACAATTATGCGAAAGTTGCGAAAGCATGTGCCAGATGAGGGCAAATGCCAGACCTAACCGTGACATAACCGGCGATATCCTCGAAAATATTAATCGCAACTAGGTTTAATTGACTGTTTCGGTGTGGAACCACATTAGTGCGGGATCCAACCCAGAATGAGGCCAGGATCTGGCCAACAAGTATGCGAAAAACGCGAAAGTATGAGCCAGATGATTGTAAATACCATGACTAACCGAGACATAACCGGCGTTATCCTCTAAAATATTAATCGCAACCAGGTTTAATTGACTGTTTCGGTGCGGAACCACATTAGTGCGGGATCCAAACCAGAATGAGGTCAGGACCTGGCCATCAAGTATGCGAAAAATGCAAAAGTACGAGCCAGATGCGGGCATATCCCAAACCTAACCGAGACATAACCGGCGTTATCCTCTTAAATATTTATCGCAACCAGGTTTAATTGACTGCTCCGGAGTGGAACCACATTAGTGCGGGATCCAAACCAGAAAGAAGCCAGGATCTGGCCTACAAGTATGCGAAAAACGCGAAAGTATGAGCCAGATGATTGCAAATACCGGAACTAACCCAGACATAACCAGAGTCTTCCTCTAAAATACTAATCGGAACAAGCTTTTATTGACTGTTTCAGTGTGGTACCACATTACTACGTGGTACAAACCAGACAAGTATAAGAAAAATGCGAAAGTACCGAGCCGGATGAGGGCAAATCCCAGTGCTAACCAAGACATAACCGGCGTTATCCACCAAAATATTAATCGCAACCAGGTTTAATTGACTGTTTCGGTGTGGTACCGCATTACTACGTGATCCAAACCAGAAAAAGGCCAGGATCTGGCCAACAAGTATGCGAAAAATTCGAAAGAACGAGCCAGATGAGGGCAAATTCCAGACCAAACCGAGACATAACCGGCGTTATCCTCGAAAATATTAATCGCAACCAAGTTTAATTGACTGTTTCGATGTGATACCGCATTACTACGTGATGCGAGCCAGAAAATGCCCAGGATCTGGCGAACAAGTATGCGAAAAATGCGAAAGTACGATCCAGATGAGGGCAAGACCCAGACCTATCCGAGACATAACCGGCGTTATCCTCTAAAATATTACTCGCAACCAGGTTTCATTGACTATTTCGGTGTGGTACCGCATTACTGCGTGATCCAAACCAGAAAAAGGCGAGGATCTGGCCAACAAGTATGCGAAAAATGTGAAAGTACGAGCTAGATGAGGGCAATTACCAGACCTGACCGTGACATAACCGGCGTTATCCTCTAAAATATTAATCGGAACCAGGCTTAATTGACTGTTTCAGTGTGGTAACACATTACTACGTGGTCCAAACCAGAGAGAGGCCAGGATCTGGCCAACAAGTATGCGAAAAACGCGAAAGTATGATCCAGATGATTGCAAATACCATGACTAACCCAGTCATAACCGGTGTTATCCTCTAAAATATTAATCGCATCCAGGTTTAATTGACTGTTTCGGTGTGGAACCACATTAGTGCGGGATCCAAACCAAAATGAGGCCAGGATCTGGCCAACAAGTATGCGAAAAACGCGAAAGTATGAGCCAGATGTTTGTAAATACCATGACTAACCCAGACATAACCGGCGTTATCCTCTAAAATATTAATCGCAACCAGGTTTAATTGAGTGTTTTGGTGCGGAACCACAATAATGCGGGATCCAAACCAGAAAGAGGCCAGGATCTGGCCATCACGTATGCGAAAAATGCGAAAGTACGAGCCAGATGCGGGCATATCCCAGACCTAACCGTGACATAACCGGCGTTATCCCCTTAAATGTTAATCGCCACCAGGTTTAATTGACCGTTTCGGTGTGGAACCACATTAGTGCGGGATCCAAACCAGAAAGAGGCCAGGATGTGGCCAACAAGTATGCGAAAAACGCGAAAGTATGAGCCAGATGATTGCAAATACCAGAACTAACCCAGACGAAACCAGAGTCTTCCTCTAAAATACTAATCGCAACAAGCTTTTATTGACTGTTTCAGTGTGGTACCACATTACTACGTGGTCCAAACCAGAAAAAAGCCAGGACCTGCCCAACAATTATAAGAAAAATGCGAAAGTACCGAGCCAGATGAAGGCAAATCCCAGTGCTAACCAAGACATAACCGGCGTTATCCACCAAACTATTAATCGGAACCAGGTTTAATTGACTGTTTCGGTGTGGTACCGCATTACTACGTGATCCAAACCAGAAAAAGGCCAGGATCTGGCCAACAAGTATGCGAAAAATGCGAAAGTACGAGACAGATGAGGGCAAATCCCAGACCTAACCGAGACATAGCCGGCGTTATCCACGAAAATATTAATCGCAACCAGGTTTAATTGACTGTTTCGATGTGATACCGCATTACTACGTAATGCAAACCAGAAAAAGGCCAGGAACTGGCCAACAAGTATGCGAAAAATGCGAAAGTACGAGCCAGATGAGGGCAAATCCCAGTGCTAACCAAGACATAACCGGCGTTATCCACCAAAATATTAATCGCAACCAGGTTTAATTGACTGTTTCGATGTGATACCGCATTACTACGTGATGCAAGCCAGAAAATGCCCAGGATCTGGCGAACAAGTATGCGAAAAATGCGAAAGTACGAGCCAGATGAGCGCAAATCCCAGACCTATCCGAGACATAACCGGCGTTATCCTCTTAAATATTACTCGCAACCAGGTTTCATTGACTATTTCGGTGTGGTACCGCATTACTACGTGATCCAAACCAGAAAAATCCCAGGATTGGGCCAACAAGTATGCGAAAAACGCGAATGTATGAGCCAGATGATTGCAAATACCAGAACTAACACAGACATAACCAGCGTTATCCTCTAAAATATTACTCGCAACCAGGTTTCATTGACTATTTCGGTGTGGTACCGCATTACTGTGTGATCCAAACCAGAAAAAGGCGAGGATCTGGCCAACAAGTATGCGAAAAATGCGAAAGTACGATCCAGATGAGGGCAAGTCCCTGACCTATCCGAGACATAACCGGCGTTATCCTCTTAAATATTACTCGCAACTAGGTTTCATTGACTATTTCGGTGTGGTACCGCATTACTACGTGATGCAAGCCAGAAAATGCCCAGGATCTGGCGAACAAGTATGCGAAAAATGCGAAAGTACGATCCAGATGAGGGCAAGTCCCAGACCTATCCGAGACATAACCGGCGTTATCCTCTTAAATATTTGTTTAAATATCGCGTTAATTGACGGATTTGAGAACCGTTTAGAGAAACATCAAGTTAAAGTGAATTATATCTGAGAACCATAAATTCCTCGTACGGTATTGTTTTTCGTGTACGCGACATTCCAGAGACTCTCTGATGCGTAGTTCGGTACACGGAACGATACAGGTTAGAAAAACCATACGCGAGTGTTGGTTGCTCTCAGTCACGTGATCGACCCAATATATTTACTTGGGATCGATCGTCGAAGATCCATAAACAGAGAGGGTAGAGGAATATTGAAATTAAGAAGAGATAGACATTGAAGAGCAGAGATAGCGCCGCGAGGTGGTGATTACCCCTCTCGTGGCCGCGACTGCGGATGTCTGTTCGCTTCTTAGCTGCAAGACTCGATAGCGAGTCCGCGCAGCGAGCAGATCGACAAACGATTCCGCTCCGCGACGAAACCAAATCTCCGAATATAGGTTCTGAGAACACTCGAACCTTTCGTTGAGAAGTTTAAATTATTGCTCAAGATTAACTAAATCGGTGAGGCATTTTATCAGCCCCGATTATTGACTGTACAATCTCGCCGAATAGCACGTGACGCTCGAGCTACGTGGTCGTGTGAGGGAATTGAAAAAACTTCGGTTCCCGCTTGGCGAGATTATTAATAAAATTTAAAAGACTGTGGGTTTTCGTCCAACTTTCATGTGACGTTTGTGCTACGCGGTCATGAAAGGGGAATCGAGATAAGAATCGTTTCCCGTATGTCGAAACTCCAGTCTCAGCAAGGGCTACGGCCCGATCAGTACTGACGACTCCACGGACTGCTGCATTTGACGCGGTCGTGCGAGGCTGGCATTATCACGGACTGCTGCATTTGACGCGGTCGTGAGGCTGACTTTCCAACGTCTCGCTGCAACCAGCGGTCGTCAGAAGTCCAGTTTCGGCCAGTGGCTACGGCCAACTCACTACTGATTTCTCCACGGACTGCTGCATTTGACGCGGTCGTGTGAGGCTGATTATCTTCACGTGACGTTTGAGTTTCGCGGTCGTGTAAGAATTTGTCGTACGGACTGCTGCATTTGACGCGGTCGTGCGACAAGTTGAATTGTCCGCACGGTTTTGTATATCACCCCTAGGGTGGTCTCTGACCGATACCCTACGTGGGCTCACCGTTTCTCAGGTCGGGGCTAAGAAATTCCGGACTTCTTAGCTCAACCTGCTCGAGAAACGCTCCTCGACCGCCAGTGAGTACGTACCCTGTGCGTAGAGCAACGCATAATGAGCACCGTGGTGTATGCTCCTTTAAACGTAAGACGCTACGTGCGCCGTTAAGGGCTACACCACACCGCGTCTTGTACGCAGGGAACGGTGAGAAACTGCGGTTTGGACAGCATTTGGAGCTTTACGACCTCCACCTGTTGTCCTTTCCTGCGGCATTCAACGATCGCTAAAAAGCGGAGAATTGAGAAATTAGATCTCTTCTTCCGCACAGCGATCGAACGTTCTCGATTTGTGAGAACGTTCACATATACAGTCCACTTATACATATCTCAGTTCGTCGAGACGTGTCTGTAATCTCCGCTCTCGAGTGCGAACGGCACAGACAGGAGCGTGCGAGATAGAGCGAGACAGGCGACCCGACAAGCGTTAATAGGTATTTAAATCCAGTTTTGCCTTTCCTTGTTACAGAACAACACATCGCGAACTTGGCCAGGAGAAGCCGGCCCAGGTTTTTTTCCCCAGACGTCGGACCGACGTCTAGGCGGTTTTTTTCCGTTCCTTTTTTTCTTTTTTGATTGAAATAAACGTTAATTTCTTGAGCAAATTCTGGTGCATCAATTTATTCAATACTTTTTCCCAGTGTCCTTTCCCTCGTAATCCGGACCACGTCAGACTAAAATAACCCCCCCCTTAGGGCGGTTAAGGTCTTTAAACAATATTACTTGCAACCAGGTTTCATTGACTATTTCGGTGTGGTACCGCATTACTACGTGATCCAAACCAGAAGGAGGCCAGGACCTGGCCAACAAGTATAAGAAAAATGCGAAAGTACGAGCCAGATGAGGGCAAACCCTAGACCTAACCCAGACATAACCGGCGTTATCCTCTAAAATATTAATCGCAACCAGGTTTAATTGACTGTTTCGGTGTGGAACCACAATAGTGCGGGATCCAAACCAGAAAGAGGCCAGGATCTGGCCATCAAGTATGCGAAAAATGCGAAAGTACGAGCCAGATGCGGGCATATCCCAGACCTAACCGAGACATAACCGGCGTTATCCCCTTAAATATTAATCGCAACCAGGTTTAATTGACCGTTTCGGTGTGGAACCACATTAGTGCGGGATCCAAACCAGAAAGAGGCCAGGATCTGGCCAACATGTATGCGAAAAACGCGAAAGTATGAGCCAGATGATTGCAAATACCAGAACTAACCCAGACAAAACCAGAGTCTTCCTCTAAAATACTAATCGGAACAAGCTTTTATTGACTGTTTCAGTGTGGTACCACATTACTACGTGGTCCAAACCAGAAAAAAGCCAGGACCTGCCCAACAATTATAAGAAAACTGAGAAAGTACCGAGCCAGATGAAGGCAAATCCCAGTGCTAACCAAGACATAACCGGCGTTATCCACCAAACTATTAATCGGAACCAGGTTTAATTGACTGTTTCGGTGTGGTACCGCATTACTACGTGATCCAAACCAGAAAAAGGCCAGGATCTGGCCAACAAGTATGCGAAAAATGCGAAAGTACGAGACAGATGAGGGCAAATCCCAGACCTAACCGAGACATAGCCGGCGTTATCCACGAAAATATTAACCGCAACCAGGTTTAATTGACTCTTTCGATGTGATACCGCATTACTACGTGATGCAAACCAGAAAAAGGCCAGGAACTGGCCAACAAGTATGCGAAAAATGCGAAAGTACGAGACAGATGAGGGCAAATCCCAGTGCTAACCAAGACATAACCGGCGTTATCCACCAAAATATTAATCGCAACCAGGTTTAATTGACTGTTTCGATGTGATACCGCATTACTACGTGATGCAAGCCAGAAAATGCCCAGGATCTGGCGAACAAGTATGCGAAAAATGCGAAAGTACGAGCCAGATGAGGGCAAATCCCAGACCTATCCGAGACATAACCGGCGTTATCCTCTTAAATATTACTCGCAACTAGGTTTCATTGACTATTTCGGTGTGGTACCGCATTACTACGTGATCCAAACCAGAAAAAGGCCAGGACCTGGCCAACAAGTATAAGAAAAATGCGAAAGTACGAGCCAGATGAGGGCAAACCCCAGACCAAACCCAGACGTAACCGGCGTTATCCTCTAAAATATTACTCGCAACCAGGTTTCATTGACTATTTCGGTGTGGTACCGCATTACTGCGTGATCCAAACCAGAAAAAGGCGAGGATCTGGCCAACAAGTATGCGAAAAATGTGAAAGTACGAGCTGGATGAGGGCATTTTCCAGACCTGACCGAGACATAACCAGCGTTATCCTCTAAAATATTAATCGCAACCAAGTTTAATTGACTGTTTCGATGTGATACCGCATTACTACGCGATGCAAGCCATAAAATGCCCAGGATCTGGCGAACAAGTATGCGAAAAATGCGAAAGTACGATCCAGATGAGGGCAAGTCCCTGACCTATCCGAGACATAACCGGCGTTATCCTCTTAAATATTACTCGCAACTAGGTTTCATTGACTATTTCGGTGTGGTACCGCATTACTACGTGATCCAAACCAGAAAAAGGCCAGGACCTGGCCAACAAGTATAAGAAAAATGCGAAAGTACGAGCCAGATGAGGGCAAACCCTAGACCTAACCCAGACATAACCGACGTTATCCTCTAAAATATTACTCGCAACCAGGTTTCATTGACTATTTCGGTGTGGTACCGCATTACTGCGTGATCCAAACCAGAAAAAGGCGAGGATCTGGCCAACAAGTATGCGAAAAACGCGAAAGTATGAGCCAGATGATTGCAAATCCCAGTGCTAACCAAGACATAACCGGCGTTATCCACCAAACTATTAATCGGAACCAGGTTTAATTGACTGTTTCGGTGTGGTACCGCATTAGTGCGGGATCCAAACCAGAATGAGGCCAGGATCTGGCCAACAAGTATGCGAAAATCGCGAAAGTATGATCCAGATGATTGCAAATACCATGACTAACCCAGTCATAACCGGCGTTATCCTCTAAAATATTAATCGCAACCAGGTTTAATTGACTGTTTCGGTGTGGAACCACATTAGTGCGGGATCCAAACCAGAATGAGGCCAGGATCTGGCCAACAAGTATGCGAAAATCGCGAAAGTATGATCCAGATGATTGCAAATACCATGACTAACCCAGACATAACCGGCGTTATCCTCTAAAATATTACTCGCAACCAGGTTTCATTGACTATTTCGGTATGGTACCGCATTACTGCGTGATCCAAACCAGAAAAAGGCGAGGATCTGGCCAACAAGTATGCGAAAAATGTGAAAGTACGAGCTAGATGAGGGCAATTACCAGACCTGACCGTGACATAACCGGCGTTATCCTCTAAAATATTAATCGGAACCAGGCTTAATTGACTGTTTCAGTGTGGTAACACATTACTACGTGGTCCAAACCAGGGAGAGGCCAGGATCTGGCCAACAAGTATGCGAAAAACGCGAAAGTATGATCCAGATGATTGCAAATACCATGACTAACCCAGTCATAACCGGCGTTATCCTCTAAAATATTAATCGCAACCAGGTTTAATTGACTGTTTCGGTGTGGAACCACATTAGTGCGGGATCCAAACCAGAATCAGGCCAGGATCTGGCCAACAAGTATGCGAAAAACGCGGAAGTATGAGCCAGATGATTGTAAATACCATGACTAACCCAGACATAACCGGCGTTATCCTCTAAAATATTAATCGCAACCAGGTTTAATTGAGTGTTTTGGTGCGGAACCACAATAGTGCGGGATCCAAACCAGAAAGAGGCCAGGATCTGGCCATCAAGTATGCGAAAGATGCGAAAGTACGAGCCAGATGCGGGCATATCCCAGACCTAACCGAGACATAACCGGCGTTATCCCCTTAAATATTAATCGCAACCAGGTTTAATTGACCGTTTCGGTGTGGAACCACATTAGTGCGGGATCCAAACCAGAAAGAGGCCAGGATCTGGCCAACAAGTATGCGAAAAACGCGAAAGTATGAGCCAGATGATTGCAAATACCAGAACTAACCCAGACATAACCAGTGTCTTCCTCTAAAATACTAATCGGAAAAAGCTTTTATTGACTGTTTCAGGGTGGTAACACATTACCACGTGGTCCAAGCCAGAAAAAAGCCAGGGTCTGGCCAACAAGTATAAGAAAAATGCGAAAGTACGAGCCAGATGAGGGCAAATCCCAGTGGTAACCAAGACATAACCGGCGTTATCCTCTTAAATATTAATCGCAACCAGGTTTTATTGGCTGTTTAGGTGTGGTACCACATTACTACGTGATCCAAACCAGAATAAGGCCAGGATCTGGCGAACAAGTATGCGAAAAATGCGAAAGTACGAGCCAGATGCGGGCAAATCCCAGACCTAACCGAGACATAACCGGCACTATCCTCTCAACTATTAATCGCAACAAGGTTTAATTGACTGTTTCGGTGTGGTACCGCATTACTACGTGGTCCAAACCAGAAAAAGCCCAGGATCTTGCCAACAAGTATGCGAAAAATGCGAAGGTACGAGCCAGATGAGGGCAAACCCCAGACCTAACCGAGACATAACCGGCGTTATCCTCTTAAATATTAATCGCAACCAGGTTTAATTGACTGTTTCGGTGTGGTACCGCATTACTGCGTGATCCAAACCAGAAAATGGCGAGGATCTGCCCAACAAGTATGCGAAAAATGCCAAAGCACGAGCCAGATGAGGGCAAATACCAGACCTAACCCAGAGATAACCGGCGTTGTCCACTAAAATATTAATCGCAACCAGGTTTAATGGACTGTTTCGCTGTGGAACCACATTAGTGCGGGATCCAAACCAGAAAGAGGCCAGGATCTGGCCATCAAGTATGCGTAAAATGCGAAAGTACGAGCCAGATGCGGGCGTATCACAGACCTAACCGAGACATAACCGGCGTTATCCTCTTAAATATTAATCGCAACCAGGTTTAATTGACTGCTTCGGTGTGGTACCGCATTACTGCGTGATCCAAACCAGAAAGAGTCCAGGATCTGGCCATCAAGTATGCGAAAAATGCGAAAGTACGAGCCGGATGCGGGCGTATCCCAGACCTAACCGAGACATAACCGGCGTTATCCTCTAAAATATTAATCGCAACCTGGTTTAATTGACTGTTTCGGTGTGGTACCGCATTACTATGTGATACAAGCCAGAAAGAGCCCTGTATCTGGCCAACAACTATGCGAAAAATGCGAAACTACGAGCCAGATGAGGGCAAATCCCAGACCTAACCGAGACATAACCAGCGTTATCCTCGAAAATATTAATCGCAACCAGGTTTAATTGACTGTTTCGGTGTGGAACCACATTAGTGCGGGATCCATACCAGAAAGAGGCCAGGATCTGGCCAACAAGTAGGCGAAAAACGCGAAAGTATGAGCCAGATGATTGCAAATACCAGAAATATCCCAGACATAACCAGTAACTTCCTCTAAAATACTAATCGGAAAAAGCTTTTATTGACTGTTTCAGTGTGGTACCACATTACTACGTGGTCCAACTCAGAATATGCCCAGGATCTGGCGAACAAGTATGCGAAAAATGCGAAAGTACGAGCCAGATGAGGGCAAAGCCCAGTGCTAACCATGACATAACCGGCGTTATCCTCTTAAATATTAATCGCAACCAGGTTTAATTGGCTGTTTCGGTGTGGTACCGCATTACTACGTGTTCCAAACCAGAAAAAGGCCAGGATGAGGTCAACAAGTATGCGTGTTTAAATATCGCATGAGTCCGAGACGCAGAAACTCGGCCGCGATGCCCGTATCTATATGGAATTCGCGTAATTCTAGATGTTCGTGCTGACATGGAAATTTTCCATCGTTCAGATTGGTATACCGCGGCTATTTACGTGTTTTTTCAAGCTAGCTTCACTGAAATTCTCGAGTTTTGGAGCAAATTCTAGGAATGTGTTGTTAGCGCTGAGAAAGAGAGAGAAAAGAGATCTATCGGAAAAAGATCGATAGACGAAACGCGGCAGCGCCGCGCCGTGGCCACGCGGCGCGTAGCAGCCCGGGCCCAGCAACGCGAGGCGTAGCTACCCGGTTCTGCGCTTGCGCGACGGAGCCGGCCGCGGCCGTCGCTGCTTGCAGATCGTCACGGTTCATTCTTGAGCCGTCGGCGATCGAGAGCGGACCTTGTGACGGTCGCGTTCCCATTTCCCTACGAGCTCCGAGGTGGATGAGCCGATCTCTCTCCTCGTAATAGAATCAGTTTGCGGACAAATAGTTTATTGGAAAATCTCGTCATAGCGACTTGAGATTTTCCCCAGAAAACGGACAATCTGCCTGACGTTGCAGCGATCGCAAGGCACGCCGAGTGTGAAGCGATCGTAGACGCAGGATTGTGATTGAACGTTGCAGTTCGCGGATGCGACTGCGACGTTGGAGATTCGGTGTGGATCGCCTTGAGTCTTCTTCCAATTATCCGGTTAGAGCTACTGGAGGGCTGATACCGACATACAGGTATCACCTAGTGGTAGTTCACCGTTTCTAGAGGTCATACGAAACCCACTGGAACCACCCGTCCTGTGTACCAGTGAGAGTACACCGACCGGTGGGGTGGAAAGTTTCACCGACCAAGATTAGAGCTATACGGCGTAGGAGCAACCGGAAGATAGATATTCAGAAAGAATATCACTTCGTGGTGCTCTCCGTGCATCGGGCGTCGGAGAACCCGCTCCAATATACCGTCGTGAGGGGACAATAAGTAGGGCCTAAGCGTACGGTGGAGCAAAGGGTTCGAAGAGCCTTCCTTCCATCGCTACACCCACTACCAGCTGTGAGTCGACCACACTGGGCTGTGAACGTAGGGTGGTTGGAATTGCAGGGGATTGAGTCCTGAACCGGTGAGCCGCAGGCCAGTTCCTCGGGACAGGAGCCTCCGTCGAGGTAGCCACGGCTGGCTGCCGGGCGTTCCTTTGATGAAGGAATCGCCGGCTTGGCAACCACGTGTGCATACCGCAGGTCGCTCCTGAGGAGCAGCTGACGAGGGAGCCGAACTAGGACAAGACGTCCTCTTGCGTGGGTGGTGTAGAAACGCCACCCGCACGGGGAGCGTGCTCGCGGGATATAGCCTCTTGGAGCCTTACAACCTCCATTTGGTTTCCCGTCCGTGGCATTGCAAAGAGAACCCGGTAGAACGGAGAAAAGCTCGTCTACCCGGTTGTGCGCGTCGGTGAGATCGTAGAAAGAGAATCTCATCGACCAGAAAGAGAAGAATACAGTCCACTAGCTAGAGCGCTAGATAGCCAGCCAGCTCTCCCCTCCAAGCACACCAGACTGTCGCTGGAGCGCGAGAAACAGCTGACGAGCGCGCGATTGTTGACTTGTCCGCAAATGTATTTATTAGGCGGATTCTTTTGTTTCAGAAAGCCTCCGCAGTAGACAATTGTAATAAGGAGACTAAAAAAGAGGAGACGAGGCCGCAATAGGAGCCGTCGTCAGTTTTTTTCTTTTAGTTTCTAGTTTCGTTTTGATAAAATGTTATAAATAGTTCATTTATATTTTTGTAATAAAAACTTTATTGAAAAACTTGTAACATTTTCTCTCCCTGTCTGTTTCCTCATCCGGACCCACGTTAAAGTCCCTTAGTACTTTAACAATGCGAAATACGCGAAAGTATGATCCAGATGCTTGCAAATACCATGACTAACCCAGGCAACACCGGCGTTATCCTCTAAAATATTAATCGCAACCAGGTTTAATTGACTGTTTCGGTGTGGTACCGCATTACTACGTGATCCAAACCAGAAAAAGGCCAGGATCGGGCCTACAAGTATGCGAAAAATGCGAAAGTACGAGCCAGATGAGGGCAATTACCAGACCAGACCCAGACATAACCAGCGTTATCCTCGAAAATATTAATCGCAACCAGGTTTAATTGACTGTTTCGGTGAGGAACCACATTAGTGCGGGATCCATACCAGAAAGAGCCCTGTATCTGGCCAACAAGAATGCGAAAAATGCGAAAGTACGAGCCAGATCAGGGCAAATACCAGACCTAACCCAGACATAACCGGCGTTATCCTCGAAAATATTAATCGCAACCAGGTTTAATTGACTGCTTCGGTGTGGTACAGCATTACCACGTGATCCAAACCAGAAAAAGGCCAGGATCTGGCCAACAAGTATGCGAAATACGCGAAAGTATGATCCAGATGCTTGCAAATACCATGACTAACCCAGGCAACACCGGCGTTATCCTCTAAAATATTAATCGCAACCAGGTTTAATTGACTGTTTCGGTGTGGAACCACATTAGTGCGGGATCCAAACCAGAATGAGGCCAGGATCTGGCCAACAAGTATGCGAAAATCGCGAAAGTATGATCCAGATGATTGCAAATACCATGACTAACCCAGACATAACCGGCGTTATCCTCTAAAATATTACTCGCAACCAGGTTTCATTGACTATTTCGGTATGTTACAGCATTACTGCGTGATCCAAACCAGAAAAAGGCGAGGATCTGGCCAACAAGTATGCGAAAAATGTGAAAGTACGAGCTAGATGAGGGCAATTACCAGACCTGACCGTGACATAACCGGCGTTATCCTCTAAAATATTAATCGGAACCAGGCTTAATTGACTGTTTCAGTGTGGTAACACATTACTACGTGGTCCAAACCAGGGAGAGGCCAGGATCTGGCCAACAAGTATGCGAAAAACGCGAAAGTATGATCCAGATGATTGCAAATACCATGACTAACCCAGTCATAACCGGCGTTATCCTCTAAAATATTAATCGCAACCAGGTTTAATTGACTGTTTCGGTGTGGAACCACATTAGTGCGGGATCCAAACCAGAATCAGGCCAGGATCTGGCCAACAAGTATGCGAAAAACGCGGAAGTATGAGCCAGATGATTGTAAATACCATGACTAACCCAGACATAACCGGCGTTATCCCCTTAAATATTAATCGCAACCAGGTTTAATTGACCGTTTCGGTGTGGAACCACATTAGTGCGGGATCCAAACCAGAAAGAGGCCAGGATCTGGCCAACAAGTATGCGAAAAACGCGAAAGTATGAGCCAGATGATTGCAAATACCAGAACTAACCCAGACAAAACCAGAGTCTTCCTCTAAAATACTAATCGGAACAAGCTTTTATTGGCTGTTTCAGTGTGGTACCACATTACTACGTGGTCCAAACCAGAAAAAAGCCAGGACCTGCCCAACAATTATCAGAAAAATGCGAAAGTACCGAGCCAGATGAAGGCAAATCCCAGTGCTAACCAAGACATAACCGGCGTTATCCACCAAACTATTAATCGGAACCAGGTTTAATTGACTGTTTCGGTGTGGTACCGCATTACTACGTGATCCAAACCAGAAAAAGGCCAGGATCTGGCCAACAAGTATGCGAGAAATGCGAAAGTACGAGCCAGATGAGGGCAAATCCCAGTGCTAACCAAGACATAACCGGCGTTATCCACCAAAATATTAATCGCAACCAGGTTTAATTGGCTGTTTCGGTGTGGTACCGCATTACTATGTGATCCAAACCAGAAAGAGGCCAGGATCTGGCCAACAAGTATGCGAAAAACGCGAAATTATGATCCAGATGGTAGCAAATACAATGACTAACCCAGACATAACCGGCGTTATCCTCTAAAATATTAATCGCAACCAGGTTTAATTGACTGTTTCGGTGTGGAACCACATTAGTGCGGGATCCAAACCAGAAAGAGGCCAGGATCTGGCCATCAAGTATGCGAGAAATGCGAAAGCACGAGCCAGATGCTGACGTATCCCAGAACTAACCGAGACATAACCGGGGTTATTCTATAAAATATTAATCGCAACCTGGTTTAATTGACTGTTTCGGTGTGGTACCGCATTACTATGTGATACAAGCCAGAAAGAGCCCTGTATCTTGCCAACAAGAATGCGAAAAATGCGAAAGTACGAGCAAGATGAGGGCAAATCCCAGACCTAACCAAGACATAACTGGCGTTATCCTCTTAAATATTAATCGCAACCAGGTTTAATTGACTGCTTCGGTGTGGTACCGCATTACTGCGTGATCCAAACCAGAAAGAGGCCAGGATCTGGCCATCAAGTATGCGAAAAATGCGAAAGTACGAGCCGGATGCGGGCGTAACCCAGAACAAACCGAGACATAACCGGCGTTATCCTCTAAAATATTAATCGCAACCTGGTTTAATTGACTGTTTCGGTGTGGTACCGCATTACTATGTGATACAAGCCAGAAAGAGCTCTGTATCTGGCCAACAAGTATGCGAAAAATGCGTAAGTACGAGCCAGATGAGGGCAAATCCCAGACCTAACCGAGACATAACTGGCGTTATCCTCTTAAATATTAATCGCAACCAGGTTTAATTGACTGCTTCGGTGTGGTACCGCATTACTGCGTGATCCAAACCTGAAAAAGGCGAGGATCTGGCCAACAAGTATGCGAAAAACGCGAAAGTATGAGCCAGATGATTGCAAATACCAGAATTAACCCAGACATAACCGGCGTTATACTCGAAAATATTAATCGCAACCAGGTTTAATTGACTGTATCGGTGTGGTACCGCATTACTATGTGATACAAGCCAGAAAGAGCTCTGTATCTGACCAACAAGTATGCGAAAAACGCGAAAGTATGAGCCAGATGATTGCAAATACCAGAACTAACCCAGACATAACCAGTGTCTTCCTCTAAAATACTAATCGGAAAAAGCTTTTATTGACTGTTTCAGGGTGGTAACACATTACCACGTGGTCCAAGCCAGAAAAAAGCCAGGGTCTGGCCAACAAGTATAAGAGAAATGCGAAAGTACGAGCCAGATGGGGGCAAATCCCAGTGGTAACCAAGACATAACCGGCGTTATCCTCTTAAATATTAATCGCAACCAGGTTTTATTGGCTGTTTAGGTGTGGTACCACATTACTACGTGATCCAAACCAGAATAAGGCCAGGATCTGGCGAACAAGTATGCGAAAAATGCGAAAGTACGAGCCAGATGCGGGCAAATCCCAGACCTAACCGAGACATAACCGGCACTATCCTCTCAACTATTAATCGCAACAAGGTTTAATTGACTGTTTCGGTGTGGTACCGCATTACTACGTGGTCCAAACCAGAAAAAGCCCAGGATCTTGCCAACAAGTATGCGAAAAATGCGAAGGTACGAGCCAGATGAGGGCAAACCCCAGACCTAACCGAGACATAACCGGCGTTATCCTCTTAAATATTAATCGCAACCAGGTTTAATTGACTGTTTCGGTGTGGTACCGCATTACTGCGTGATCCAAACCAGAAAATGGCGAGGATCTGCCCAACAAGTATGCGAAAAATGCCAAAGCACGAGCCAGATGAGGGCAAATACCAGACCTAACCCAGAGATAACCGGCGTTGTCCACTAAAATATTAATCGCAACCAGGTTTAATGGACTGTTTCGCTGTGGAACCACATTAGTGCGGGATCCAAACCAGAAAGAGGCCAGGATCTGGCCATCAAGTATGCGTAAAATGCGAAAGTACGAGCCAGATGCGGGCGTATCACAGACCTAACCGAGACATAACCGGCGTTATCCTCTTAAATATTAATCGCAACCAGGTTTAATTGACTGCTTCGGTGTGGTACCGCATTACTGCGTGATCCAAACCAGAAAGAGTCCAGGATCTGGCCATCAAGTATGCGAAAAATGCGAAAGTACGAGCCGGATGCGGGCGTATCCCAGACCTAACCGAGACATAACCGGCGTTATCCTCTAAAATATTAATCGCAACCTGGTTTAATTGACTGTTTCGGTGTGGTACCGCATTACTATGTGATACAAGCCAGAAAGAGCCCTGTATCTGGCCAACAACTATGCGAAAAATGCGAAACTACGAGCCAGATGAGGGCAAATCCCAGACCTAACCGAGACATAACCAGCGTTATCCTCGAAAATATTAATCGCAACCAGGTTTAATTGACTGTTTCGGTGTGGAACCACATTAGTGCGGGATCCATACCAGAAAGAGGCCAGGATCTGGCCAACAAGTAGGCGAAAAACGCGAAAGTATGAGCCAGATGATTGCAAATACCAGAAATATCCCAGACATAACCAGTGACTTCCTCTAAAATACTAATCGGAAAAAGCTTTTATTGACTGTTTCAGTGTGGTACCACATTACTACGTGGTCCAACTCAGAATATGCCCAGGATCTGGCGAACAAGTATGCGAAAAATGCGAAAGTACGAGCCAGATGAGGGCAAAGCCCAGTGCTAACCATGACATAACCGGCGTTATCCTCTTAAATATTAATCGCAACCAGGTTTAATTGGCTGTTTCGGTGTGGTACCGCATTACTACGTGTTCCAAACCAGAAAAAGGCCAGGATGAGGTCAACAAGTATGCGTGTTTAAATATCGCATGAGTCCGAGACGCAGAAACTCGGCCGCGATGCCCGTATCTATATGGAATTCGCGTAATTCTAGATGTTCGTGCTGACATGGAAATTTTCCATCGTTCAGATTGGTATACCGCGGCTATTTACGTGTTTTTTCAAGCTAGCTTCACTGAAATTCTCGAGTTTTGGAGCAAATTCTAGGAATGTGTTGTTAGCGCTGAGAAAGAGAGAGAAAAGAGATCTATCGGAAAAAGATCGATAGACGAAACGCGGCAGCGCCGCGCCGTGGCCACGCGGCGCGTAGCAGCCCGGGCCCAGCAACGCGAGGCGTAGCTACCCGGTTCTGCGCTTGCGCGACGGAGCCGGCCGCGGCCGTCGCTGCTTGCAGATCGTCACGGTTCATTCTTGAGCCGTCGGCGATCGAGAGCGGACCTTGTGACGGTCGCGTTCCCATTTCCCTACGAGCTCCGAGGTGGATGAGCCGATCTCTCTCCTCGTAATAGAATCAGTTTGCGGACAAATAGTTTATTGGAAAATCTCGTCATAGCGACTTGAGATTTTCCCCAGAAAACGGACAATCTGCCTGACGTTGCAGCGATCGCAAGGCACGCCGAGTGTGAAGCGATCGTAGACGCAGGATTGTGATTGAACGTTGCAGTTCGCGGATGCGACTGCGACGTTGGAGATTCGGTGTGGATCGCCTTGAGTCTTCTTCCAATTATCCGGTTAGAGCTACTGGAGGGCTGATACCGACATACAGGTATCACCTAGTGGTAGTTCACCGTTTCTAGAGGTCATACGAAACCCACTGGAACCACCCGTCCTGTGTACCAGTGAGAGTACACCGACCGGTGGGGTGGAAAGTTTCACCGACCAAGATTAGAGCTATACGGCGTAGGAGCAACCGGAAGATAGATATTCAGAAAGAATATCACTTCGTGGTGCTCTCCGTGCATCGGGCGTCGGAGAACCCGCTCCAATATACCGTCGTGAGGGGACAATAAGTAGGGCCTAAGCGTACGGTGGAGCAAAGGGTTCGAAGAGCCTTCCTTCCATCGCTACACCCACTACCAGCTGTGAGTCGACCACACTGGGCTGTGAACGTAGGGTGGTTGGAATTGCAGGGGATTGAGTCCTGAACCGGTGAGCCGCAGGCCAGTTCCTCGGGACAGGAGCCTCCGTCGAGGTAGCCACGGCTGGCTGCCGGGCGTTCCTTTGATGAAGGAATCGCCGGCTTGGCAACCACGTGTGCATACCGCAGGTCGCTCCTGAGGAGCAGCTGACGAGGGAGCCGAACTAGGACAAGACGTCCTCTTGCGTGGGTGGTGTAGAAACGCCACCCGCACGGGGAGCGTGCTCGCGGGATATAGCCTCTTGGAGCCTTACAACCTCCATTTGGTTTCCCGTCCGTGGCATTGCAAAGAGAACCCGGTAGAACGGAGAAAAGCTCGTCTACCCGGTTGTGCGCGTCGGTGAGATCGTAGAAAGAGAATCTCATCGACCAGAAAGAGAAGAATACAGTCCACTAGCTAGAGCGCTAGATAGCCAGCCAGCTCTCCCCTCCAAGCACACCAGACTGTCGCTGGAGCGCGAGAAACAGCTGACGAGCGCGCGATTGTTGACTTGTCCGCAAATGTATTTATTAGGCGGATTCTTTTGTTTCAGAAAGCCTCCGCAGTAGACAATTGTAATAAGGAGACTAAAAAAGAGGAGACGAGGCCGCAATAGGAGCCGTCGTCAGTTTTTTTCTTTTAGTTTCTAGTTTCGTTTTGATAAAATGTTATAAATAGTTCATTTATATTTTTGTAATAAAAACTTTATTGAAAAACTTGTAACATTTTCTCTCCTTGTCTGTTTCCTCATCCGGACCCACGTTAAAGTCCCTTAGTACTTTAACAATGCGAAATACGCGAAAGTATGATCCAGATGCTTGCAAATACCATGACTAACCCAGGCAACACCGGCGTTATCCTCTAAAATATTAATCGCAACCAGGTTTAATTGACTGTTTCGGTGTGGTACCGCATTACTACGTGATCCAAACCAGAAAAAGGCCAGGATCGGGCCAACAAGTATGCGAAAAATGCGAAAGTACGAGCCAGATGAGGGCAATTACCAGACCAGACCCAGACATAACCAGCGTTATCCTCGAAAATATTAATCGCAACCAGGTTTAATTGACTGTTTCGGTGAGGAACCACATTAGTGCGGGATCCATACCAGAAAGAGCCCTGTATCTGGCCAACAAGAATGCGAAAAATGCGAAAGTACGAGCCAGATCAGGGCAAATACCAGACCTAACCCAGACATAACCGGCGTTATCCTCGAAAATATTAATCGCAACCAGGTTTAATTGACTGCTTCGGTGTGGTACAGCATTACCACGTGATCCAAACCAGAAAAAGGCCAGGATCTGGCCAACAAGTATGCGAAATACGCGAAAGTATGATCCAGATGCTTGCAAATACCATGACTAACCCAGGCAACACCGGCGTTATCCTCTAAAATATTAATCGCAACCAGGTTTAATTGACCGTTTCGATGTGATACCGCATTACTAAGTGATGCAAGCCAGAAAATGCTCAGGATCTGGCGAACAAGTATGCGAAAAATACGAAAGTATGATCCAGATGATTGCAAATACCATGACTAACCCAGGCAACACCGGCGTTATCCTCTAAAATATTAATCGCAACCAGGTTTAATTGACTGTTTCGGTGTGGTACCGCATTTCTACGTGATCCAAACCAGAAAAAGGCCAGGATGAGGTCAAGAAGTATGCGAAAAATGCGAAAGTACGAGCCAGATGGGGGCAAATCCCAGGCCTAACCCACACATAACCGGCGTTATCCTCTAAAATATTAATCGCATCCAGGTTTAATTGACTGTTTCGGTGTGGACCCACATTAGTGCGGGATCCAAACCAGAAAGAGGCCAGGATCTGGCCAACAAGTATGCGAAAAATGCGAAACTACGAGCCAGATGAGGGCAAACCCCAGACCTAACCCAGACATAACCGGCGTTATCCTCTAAAATATTAATCGCAACCAGGCTTAATTGACTGTTTCGGCGTGGAACCACATTAGTGCGGGATCCAAACCTGAAAGAGGCCAGGATCTGGCCAACAAGTATGCGTAAAACGCGAAAGTATGAGCCAGATGATTGGAAATACCATGACTAACCCAGTCATAACCAGCGTTATCCTCTAAAATACAAATCGGAACAAGCTTTTATTGACTGTTTCGGTGTGGTACCACATTAGTACGTGATCCAAACCAGAAAGAGGCCAGGATCTGGCCAACAAGTATGCGAAATACGCGAAAGTATGATCCAGATGCTTTTTTTTTTTTTTGTCGTGTGGAGAATCTTCGAAAGACTCCCTCCCACCTCCTTGGGGAGAGGTGGGAGGGGTGTGTGGGATTCCCCGCGCCCGTACAACGACAGGCGCGGGACCTACCCACTAAAAACCCCACGGTGACCCTTCGGCACGCTTTGGGAGGATACCGGGAATCGCTCGAAGCATTCTTCCGGTATCCTCCCCGTGCCCGCGCTTTCGCGCCCATCCCCCGGGGGGACAATCGGTCCCCCCAGTAGACACACTGCCTCATAGCGGCGGGATGGGGCCACTCCATCCCGCCGCTATCCGTCCCGGGGCCGCGTTTAGTGGCGGCTGCGAGCCCCAACTCGCAACCGCCCGCGACCCCGTTTCCACCCCTCGGCGGCCGGGCGTTCATGGCCGCACCAGACCGCCGACGGTGCCTCCCCTTGCGTCGGACCGGTAGGGGGAGGCACTCCTACCCCCAACCGGTCCGACCCGGCGCCGCCTGGCGGGAGGAGGGTCCCCTCAGGACCCCCCTCCCAGCCTTGGTCATCCGCCACGCCGAGGCGGCAGCCCGCGACGCCTCGCGTCCGGGCGACGGCCTCGGGCCACCGCACGAGCGCGAGCTTCAGCGCGCCGCTGAAGCTCGCGCTCCCTCCCCGCGGCCTCCTTCTGCAACATTACGTTCTCGCAGAAGGAGGCCACGGCCCTCCACTTCTCCTCGCTGCCGAGCATGGCGCGCACCACGCCCGGCAGCGAGACATCCCGCCCGACGACGCCGACCAGGACGCGGCGCTCCCCCTCCCACGCGGGGCATACCTCCAGGGTATGATCCGCCGTGTCCTGCTCAGCGTCGCAGTGGCAGCAACGCGCCGTCGGCTCCTTCCCTATCCGGCACAGGTATCTTCCGAAGCTGCCATGCCCGGAAAATACCTGTGCCATCCGGTAGGTGAGGCTGCCATGGCCTCTGTCCAGCCACTCCTTCAGGAGTGGCCGAACCGCCCCGACAGTCCGGTGCCCCGCGGTTGGCAGAGCCAGCCGCTCCTGCCACGCGAGCAACACGGACTGCCGGGCCTGGCGCTTCAAATCGCCCCAAGCAGGTTCCTGCCCGCCCGGGACCGCCCCCACCCCCGCGCGACGGTCGACGCGGTGCCGGTACATCACCGCGTGCGACCGCGCGAGCAGGTCCATGGGCGGCATCCCCGCTAGAACCGTCGCCGTCTCATGTGACATGGTCCGATACCCGCGGACGACCCTGAGCGCCATCCGCCTCTGCACCCGACGCAGCATAGTCATGCTGCGCCGGGAGGCAGCCAGGTCGTCCGCCCAGACGGGGGCCCCGTATAGGGCCACCGACTGGACCATTGCCACATAGAGGCGACGAACTCGGCCCGCCGGGCCCCCCAGGTTGGGCAGGATCCGGCCCAGAGCCGCAACCATCCTTTCCAACCGGGGGACCAGGCAGCGGAAATGCTCCTCGAAACGCGTGGCTATCGAGGATCAGCCCTAGATACCTGATCTGGGGCTTCACCTCGATGTCAGCCCCACCCACCCGGATCAGAGGGGGTGGCGGATCCTGCCGAGGTGAATGAAACGCAATCACCTCGGTCTTATGGACCGCCACCGTCATCCCCATCCCCCTGATCCGGTCGACGACGCGTTGCGCCCCCTCCTCCGCGCGACGCATGGCCCTCCCCCAGTGCGCCCCGACGGCCAGCACCAGTGTGTCATCCGCATAACACACCGTGCTGACGCCGTCGGGGAGGCCGGCCCGCAACACCGAGTCGTACGCGATGTTCCACAGGAGTGGCCCGAGGACCGACCCCTGCGGAACACCGCAGTACACCTCCCTCCGCACATCACCATCCCGGCCCGGATACTCGATCCACCTGCCGCGGAGATAATCCCCGACGACCGCCCTGAGACAAGGGGGGACCCGATGATATTCGAGTCCCCTCCATATCTCTTCCCAGGGGAGGGTGTTAAAGGCATTGGCAATATCCAAGGATATTGCCAATGCCACCCCTCCCCGGGAGACGGCCGCCCCCGAGAGGGCCCTCACACGACCTATCGCGTCGATAGTCGATCGGCCCCCCCGGAAACCGAACTGGCAGTCGGCCAGACCGGGATCACCCCGCGACAGGTGCTCGACGAGGCGGGCAGCAATCACCCGCTCGAAGAGCTTGCCCACCTCGTCGAGGAGACAAATGGGCCGGTATGCGGAGGGAGACTCCGCGGGCCGACCCTCCTTCCGGAGGAGGACCATCCTCGCCACCTTCCAACTGGGGGGGAATCGCCCGTCCCTCAGGCAGCGGTCGAACAACCGCCTGAGGTCGGCCCCAAGGACGCCCTGGGTCAAGACCCAAACCCGGCCGGGCACACCATCCGGACACGGGGCCGCGTTACGAACCCCGAGCCGTCTGATGGCCGCTGCCAGCTCCTCCTGCGTGACCCCCAGCTCGGCCGTCCACTCCACTGGGACAGCCGCCGCCGCCGGAGGACGCGGTCCCCTCTCCCCAATTGGGAAGAGTGTATTGACCACGTCCTCCAGCAGCCGGGGGTCAAGACCCTCGGTGACGGGGGGCGCCCACGGGCGGAGCTTATTCAGCACCACCTTATATGGGCGCCCCCATGGATCGTCATCAAGGGTCTGGAGGAGCTCCTTCCATGCCCGGGTCTTGGCCCGTTTGATGGCGACCTGCAGAGCAACCCGCGCCACGCGGTATGCTCCATACAGGTCATCAGCTGCCCTCGCTCGCGCCACGCCGTCGTCTGTACGTTGACGACGGCGCGCGCGGGTGTACTGGCGTTGGGCGCGGACAGTCGCGACTCGCAACTCCGCGATCGCGTCCGACCACCAGTACACCGCCCGGCGAGGAGAAGCCCGCCCGACCCGAGGCATCGCCGCGTCGCAAATACCCGCGACCAATGCTCCGAGCCGGGCGACCTCCTCCTCTATGCTCGGCAACTCGGCCGCTCCCTGCGGCCAAGTTGCAGCGAGGGCAGCTGCCATCAGGGCGTCCTTGTCCAGGCGCCGAAGCGCCCAGCGGCGTGGTGGGGTGCCACGCAGGCGGCCGTGTCGGGATGCACTCGCGGCGGCAGAGACCTCCATCCGGATGTACCGGTGATCGGAGAGTGTCTCTGCCCCCGCGACCACGTGCCAACCCGACACCATGCGCACGGCGTTGGGGGTCGCGAATCCAACATCCACGATGGACCCCCCATATCGCCGCACGCATGTGTGCTCCGACCCCCGGTTCAATACCCGGAGGTCGAGCCCCGCCGCCCAATCGCCCAGGATCCCGCCGCGAACGGAGGTCCTGGGGGATCCCCAAGCCACCGACTTGGCATTAAAATCCCCCAGGACCAGCACCGGCCGGGCCGCGTAGCGCTGCACGCATGCCGCGACCTCGGCCAAGTACAGCTCGAACGCAGCGTGACCGCTACGGGGCGAAATGTAGCACCCCACCACAGCGACTCCCCCCCAGTCCACGGCGACGAATCCCCGACCGCGCTCCAACAAGGAGAACGGTGGGGACCCGTCGCCCCCTCCCCATACCGTCGCCACCAAGCCATCCGCGTCGCCCACACAATGAGGGTGATCAGGGACGCGGTAAGGCTCGGCGGCGACCGCCAGGCCAACCCCCCACTCCGCGAGGACTTGGGACATCAAGTCCTGTGCCGCGCGGCAGTGGTTGAGGTTGGCCTGGAGGAGGAGGCGGGGCGACATTAATTAATGGCCGCGCCAGCCTCCTCCCGGCCGTCCGTCCCCGTAGCACCGTCCACCTCCATGGAGGACGATGCCACCGCCCTCGGCACCGGAGCCGGTGCAGCCCGCCTCTTCCTCTCCTTCCGGGAGGGGGGGGCACTTCTTGCTCCCCACCCTGTGATCGGCTGGCCTCCCCATGTCCGCACACAGCGGGCAGTGGGGGCCGCCGACCACTGGCTCGCACGGTGCTCTTTGGCACCGCAGCGGTAACACTGACCGCTGCGGTCCACCGGCGAGGTGCACCACTGCCTCACGTGCCCCAATTCGAGGCAGCGGTGACACTGGAGCGGGCGCGGCGCGAGGATTTCCACTCGCGCCGAAACCCACCCCACCAACACCCTCCCGGATTCCGCCACCTTACGGGCGGCGGAGAGGGGGCACCGGGCCCACACCGACCCGAGGCCGGAGGGCGACCTGCGGATCTCTCCGATCCGCAGGTCCTCCACAGGACAGTCCCCCGCCCTCGCAAGGGCACGGGACACGTCCTGTGCGCTGACCGAGTCGTCCAGCCCACAAACGCGCATCTCCGTGCGCTCCGTGGGCCGGGCGACCCGGACACCTCGCTCGCCCAGCTGCTCCCGGAGCCTCTGGGCGAGACGATCCGCCTTCGCGCCGCCTTCTGCACCGGGGATCTCCAGCAAGAGACCCCCGGTCACGGCCCTCTTCGCCCTCACGGAGGCGATGCCCAGCTCTTCCAGGGAGATATTCTCCCTGGCGAGCCGCATCGCCTCCGCGAGGGTCAGGTCGCCCCCCTGCGCAACGGTCAGCGTCACCGCTGCCGTTTTTGGGGGACGACCTGGTCGTGCCTTCCCGACCTTCGCGGCCTTTATCTTGGCCGCCGGCGGCGGAGGCGGAGGCCGCGGTTGCGAGGCCTTCCTCGCCGCCCGCTTCGCCTTCCGCCCCACCACCTCACTCCACGCCACCCCCCCTTGGGAGGGTGCCGTGGAGGACGCGACCACCGCGACCACGGGTACACCACCCCCCTTGGGGGTCGCGACCCGGGGCCCTGGTGCTGCAACGCTGGGCGGAGCCTTCACTCCGCCCTTCTTTGCCTTCACCGACTGTACCGGAACAGGTCGGGGAGGCACCGCCTTCCTGCTGACCGCTCTTCCGGCGAGGAGCTCCCCCGGAAGGCGGCCAGCTTGCCATCAATCATGTCCCCAATCCTCCTCAGAAGATCGTCTTCTGAGGAGGACGGGGACATCTTCACGGGCGGAGTGCGGGTGGAGGGGCCCGCGGTGCCCCGCACCACTGCCGCCGCACTCCGCTTATTTACCTCCGCCGAGGGACGCGGCGGTGGAGGAGGAGGGAGGATGGGAGGGAGGGCCGCGCTGTTCCACAGCGCCTCTGCCCTCCTCCTCCCCTGTCGCTCCTCCTCCAACAGGAGCTGCAGACGGGCGTTCCGCCCTCTGAGCTCCCGCGTCGCCTCCCTCATTTCCTCCGCCGCGGCCTTCAGGGCCTCCGCGCCACCGCTTTTCTGCCCCTTAAAGGCGCAGGCAGCGGCGACTTTCTCCACCCGCCTCAGGGACGAGGAGATCCTCTCCGATATCTCCTCGGTCACCTCGTCCCTGAGGCAACTCAGCCTCACCGACGGGCTCATCGCCCCGCCCACCTCGACGACGGCCTGCCCCGCCCTCTTCCTCTTAGCGCCTATGAGGCTCCTGGTGGAGGAGAAGGACGAGACTGACGCAGTCTCGTCGTCCTCCTCCACCTTCCACGAAGCCGGGCCAGGCGCTGGAGGCGGCGCGAGCGCCGTCACTCCAGTCCCAACACCGCATTCGTCCTCCCCCTCTGACTTACCCCGTCCCATCCCCGTTTTAATATTGAACTCCATAATATTCCCACGAGCAGGTCGGAAGAAAAGGTCCGCCCGGGCAGAGCCGCCTTACCCGGGTAAGCCTATATACTCCGGGGGTTCGGCAGGTTCCCCGGAGGTGGTCGCTTGGGATTGGGCCCTCTCCCCCAACCATGCATCCCATCGCCGCGCACCATAGCTTAGGATTGGAGGGCGATTTTATAGAGTCGCCATACTCGTGGCCCAGGCGGTTAAGCCAAGACCCCCGTTCCTATGGCACAGGCATTTTCCGGGCATGGCAGTTTCGGGAGATACCTGTGCCGGATAGGGAAGGAGCCGACGGCGCGTTGCTGCCACTGCGACGCTGAGCAGGACACGGCGGATCATACCCTGGAGGTATGCCCCGCGTGGGAGGGGGAGCGCCGTGTCCTGGTCGGCGTCGTCGGGCGGGATGTCTCGCTGCCGGGCGTGGTGCGCGCCATGCTCGGCAGCGAGGAGAAGTGGAGGGCCGTGGCCTCCTTCTGCGAGAACGTAATGTTGCAGAAGGAGGCCGCGGGGAGGGAGCGCGAGCTTCAGCGGCGCGCTGAAGCTCGCGCTCGTGCGGTGGCCCGAGGTCGCCGCCCGGTCGCGAGGCGTCGCGGGCGGCCGCCTCGGCGTGGCGGATGACCTAGGCTGGGAGGGGGTTCCTGAGGGGACCCTCCTCCCGCCAGGCGGCGCCGGGTCGGACCGGTTGGGGGTAGGAGTGCCTCCCCCTACCGGTCCGACGCAAGGGGTGGCACCGTCGGCGGTCTGGTGCGGCCATGAACGCCCGGCCGCCGAGGGGTGGAAACGGGGTCGCGGGCGGTTGCGAGTTGGGGCTCGCAGCCGCCACTAAACGCGGCCCCGGGACGGATAGCGGCGGGATGGAGTGGCCCGTCCCGCCGCTATGAGGCAGTGTGTCTACTGGGGGGACCGATTGTCCCCCCGGGGGATGGGCGCGAAAGCGCGGGCACGGGGAGGATACCGGAAGAATGCTTCGAGCGATTCCCGGTATCCTCCCAAAGCGTGCCGAAGGGTCACCGTGGGGTTTTTAGTGGGTAGGTCCCGCGCATGTCGTTGTACGGGCGCGGGGAATCCCACACACCCCTCCCACCTCTCCCCAAGGAGGTGGGAGGGAGTCTTTCGAAGATTTTCCCCACGACAAAAAAAAAAAAAAAAAAAAAAAAAAAAAAAAAAAAAAGGTACGAGCCAGATGAGGACAAACCCCAGACCTAATGGAGACATAACCGGTGTTATCCTCTTAAATATTAATCGCAACCAGCTTTAATTGACTGTTTCGGTGTGGTACCGCATTACTGCGTGATTCAAACCAGAAAATGGCGAGGATCTGGCCAACAAGTATGCGAAAAATGCGAAAGTACGAGCCAGATGCGGGCAAATCCCCGACCTAACCGAGACATAACCGGCATTATCCTCTCAAACTATTAATCGCAACCAGGTTTAATTGACTGTTTCGGTGTGGTACCGCATTACTACGTGGTCCAAACCAGAAAGAGGCCAGGATCTGGCCATCAAGTATGCGAAAAATGCGAAAGTACGAGCCGGATGCGGGCGTATCCCAGACCTAACCGAGACATAACCGGCGTTATCCTCATAAATACTAATCGGAACAAGCTTTTATTGACTGTTTCAGTGTGGTTCCACATTACGACGTGGTCCAAACCAGAAAAAAGCCAGGACCTGCCCAACAATTATAAGAAAAATGCGAAAGTACCGAGCCAGATGAAGGCAAATCCCAGTGCTAACCAAGACATAACCGGCGTTATCCTCTAAAATATTAATCGCAACCAGGTTTAATTGACTGCTTCGGTGTGGTACCGCATTACTGCGTGATCCAAACCAGAAAGAGGCCAGGATCTGGCCATCAAGTATGCGAAAAATGCGAAAGTACGAGCCGGATGCGGGCGTATCCCAGACCTAACCGAGACATAACCGGCGTTATCCTCTAAAATATTAATCGCTACCTGGTTTAATTGACTGTTTCGGTGTGGTACCGCATTACTATGTGATACAAGCCAGAAAGAGCCCTGTATCTGGCCAACAAGTATGCGAAAAATGCGAAAGTACGAGCCAGATGAGGGCAAATGCCAGACCTAACCGAGACATAACTGGCGTTATCCTCTTAAATATTAATCGCAACCAGGTTTAATTGACTGCTTCGGTGTGGTACCGCATTACTGCGTGATCCAAACCTGAAAAAGGCGAGGATCTGGCCAACAAGTATGCGAAAAACGCGAAAGTATGAGCCAGATGATTGCAAATACCAGAATTAACCCAGACATAACCAGAGTCTTCCTCAAATTACTAATCGGAAAAAGCTTTTATTGACTGTTTCAGTGTGGTACCACATTACTACGTGGTCCAAACCAGAAAAAGCCAGGACCTGGCCAACAAGTATGCGAAATATGCGAAGGTACGAACCTGATGAGGGCAAACCCCAGACCTAACAGAGACATAACCGGCGTTATCCTCTAAAATATTAATCGCAACCTGGTTTAATTGACTGTTTCGGTGTGGTACCGCATTACTACGTGATACAAACCAGAAAAAGCCCTGTATCTGGCCAACAAGTATGCGGAAAATACGAAAGTACAAGCCAGATGCGGGCAAATCCCAGACCTAACCGAGACATAACCAGCATTATCCTCGAAAATATTAATCGCAACCAGGTTTAATTGACTGTTTCGGTGTGGAACCACATTAGTGCGGGATCCAAACCAGAATGAGGCCAGGATCTGGCCAACAAGTATGCGAAAAACGCGAAAGTATGAGCCAGATGATTGCAAATACCATGACTAACCCAGACATAACCGGCGTTATCCTCTAAAATATTAATCGCAACCAGGTTTAATTGACTGTTTCGGTGCAGAACCACATTAGTGCGGGATCCAAACCAGAAAGGGGCCAGGATCTGGCCATCAAGTATGCGAAAAATGCGAAAGTACGAGCCAGATGCGGGCATATCCCAGACCTAACCGAGACATAACCGGCATATCCTCTTAAATATTAATCGCAACCAGGTGTAATTGACCGTTTCGGTGTGGAACCACATTAGTGCGGGATCCAAACCAGAATGAGGCCAGGATCTGGCCAACAAGTATGCGAAAAACGCGAAAGTATGAGCCAGATGATTGCAAATACCATGACTAACCCAGACATAACCGGCGTTATCCTCTAAAATATTAATCGCAACCAGGTTTAATTGACTGTTTCGGTGCAGAACCACATTAGTGCGGGATCCAAACCAGAAAGGGGCCAGGATCTGGCCATCAAGTATGCGAAAAATGCGAAAGTACGAGCCAGATGCGGGCATATCCCAGACCTAACCGAGACATAACCGGCATATCCTCTTAAATATTAATCGCAACCAGGTGTAATTGACCGTTTCGGTGTGGAACCACATTAGTGCGGGATCCAAACCAGAAAGAGGCCAGGATCTGGCCAACAAGTAAGCGAAAAATGCGAAAGTACGAGCCAGATGAGGGCAAATCCCAGACCTAACCGAGACATAACCGGCGTTATCCTCATAAATACTAATCGGAACAAGCTTTTATTGACTGTTTCAGTGTGGTTCCACATTACGACGTGGTCCAAACCAGAAAAAAGCCAGGACCTGCCCAACAATTATAAGAAAAATGCGAAAGTACCGAGCCAGATGAAGGCAAATCCCAGTGCTAACCAAGACATAACCGGCGTTATCCTCTTAAATACTAATCGGAACAAGCTTTTATTGGCTGTTTCGGTGTGGTACCACATTACTACGTGATCCAAACCAGAAAAAGGCCAGGAACTGGCCAACAAGTATGCGAAAAATGCGAAAGTACGAGCCAGATGAGGGCAAATTCCAGTGCTAACCAAGACATAACCGGCGTTATCCACCAAAATATTAATCGCAACCAGGTTTAATTGACTGTTTCGGTGTGGTACCGCATTACTACGTGATCCAAACCAGAAAAAGGCCAGGATCTGGCCAACATGTAAGCGAAAAATGCGAAAGTACGAGCCAGATGGGGTCAAATCCCAGACCTAACCAAGACATAACCGGCGTTATCCTCTTAAATACAAATCGGAACAAGCTTTTATTGGCTGTTTCGGTGTGGTACCACATTACTACGTGATCCAAACCAGAAAAAGGCCAGGATCTGGCCAACAATTAAGCGAAAGATGCGAAAGTGCGAGCCAGATGAGGGCAAATCCCAGACCTAACCGAGACATAACCGGCGTTATCCTCTTAAATACTAATCGGAACAAGCTTTTATTGGCTGTTTCGGTGTGGTACCACATTACTACGTGATCCAAACCAGAAAAAGGCCAGGAACTGGCCAACAAGTATGCGAAAAATGCGAAAGTACGAGCCAGATGAGGGCAAATCCCAGTGCTAACCAAGACATAACCGGCGTTATCCACCAAAATATTAATCGCAACCAGGCTTAGTTGGCTGTTTCGGTGTGGTACCGCATTACTATGTGATCCAAACCAGAAAGGGGCCAGGATCTGGCCAACAAGTATGCGAAAAACGCGAAATTATGATCCAGATGATAGCAAATACAATGACTAACCCAGACATAACCGGCGTTATCCTCTAAAATATTAATCGCAACCAGGTTTAATTGACTGTTTCGGTGTGGAACCACATTAGTGCGGGATCCAAACCAGAAAGAGGCCAGGATCTGGCCATCAAGTGTGCGATAAATGCGAAAGTACGAGCCAGATGCTGGCGTATCCCAGAACTAACCGAGACATAACCGGCGTTATTCTCTAAAATATTAATCGCAACCAGGTTTAATTAACTGTTTCGGTGTGGTACCACATTACTATGTGATACAAGCCAGAAAGAGCCCTGTATCTGGCCAACAAGAATGCGAAAAATGCGAAAGTACGAGCAAGATGAGGGCAAATCCCAGACCTAACCGAGACATAACTGGCGTTATCCTCTTAAATATTAATCGCAACCAGGTTTAATTGACTGCTTCGGTGTGGTACCGCATTACTGCGTGATCCAAACCAGAAAATGGCGAGGATCTGGCCAACAAGTATGCGAAAAATGCCAAAGCACGAGCCAGATGAGGGCAAATACCAGACCTAACCCAGACATAACCGGCGTTATCCTCTAAAATATTAATCGCAACCAGGTTTAATTGACTGCTTCGGTGTGGTACCGCATTACTGCGTGATCCAAACCAGAAAGAGGCCAGGATCTGGCCATCAAGTATGCGAAAAATGCGAAAGTACGCGCCGGATGCGGGCGTATCCCAGACCTAACCGAGACATAACCGGCGTTATCCTCTAAAATATTAATCGCTACCTGGTTTAATTGACTGTTTCGGTGTGGTACCGCATTACTATGTGATACAAGCCAGAAAGAGCCCTGTATCTGGCCAACAAGTATGCGAAAAATGCGAAAGTACGAGCCAGATGAGGGCAAATGCCAGACCTAACCGAGACATAACTGGCGTTATCCTCTTAAATATTAATCGCAACCAGGTTTAATTGACTGCTTCGGTGTGGTACCGCATTACTGCGTGATCCAAACCTGAAAAAGGCGAGGATCTGGCCAACAAGTATGCGAAAAACGCGAAAGTATGAGCCAGATGATTGCAAATACCAGAATTAACCCAGACATAACCAGAGTCTTCCTCAAAATACTAATCGGAAAAAGCTTTTATTGACTGTTTCAGTGTGGTACCACATTACTACGTGGTCCAAACCAGAAAAAGCCAGGACCTGGCCAACAAGTATGCGAAATATGCGAAGGTACGAACCTGATGAGGGCAAACCCCAGACCTAACAGAGACATAACCGGCGTTATCCTCTAAAATATTAATCGCAACCTGGTTTAATTGACTGTTTCGGTGTGGTACCGCATTACTACGTGATACAAACCAGAAAAAGCCCTGTATCTGGCCAACAAGTATGCGGAAAATACGAAAGTACAAGCCAGATGCGGGCAAATCCCAGACCTAACCGAGACATAACCAGCATTATCCTCGAAAATATTAATCGCAACCAGGTTTAATTGACTGTTTCGGTGTGGAACCACATTAGTGCGGGATCCAAACCAGAATGAGGCCAGGATCTGGCCAACAAGTATGCGAAAAACGCGAAAGTATGAGCCAGATGATTGCAAATACCATGACTAACCCAGACATAACCGGCGTTATCCTCTAAAATATTAATCGCAACCAGGTTTAATTGACTGTTTCGGTGCAGAACCACATTAGTGCGGGATCCAAACCAGAAAGGGGCCAGGATCTGGCCATCAAGTATGCGAAAAATGCGAATGTACGAGCCAGATGCGGGCATATCCCAGACCTAACCGAGACATAACCGGCATATCCTCTTAAATATTAATCGCAACCAGGTGTAATTGACCGTTTCGGTGTGGAACCACATTAGTGCGTGATCCAAACCAGAATGAGGCCAGGATCTGGCCAACAAGTATGCGAAAAACGCGAAAGTATGAGCCAGATGATTGCAAATACCATGACTAACCCAGACATAACCGGCGTTATCCTCTAAAATATTAATCGCAACCAGGTTTAATTGACTGTTTCGGTGCAGAACCACATTATTGCGGGATCCAAACCAGAAAGGGGCCAGGATCTGGCCATCAAGTATGCGAAAAATGCGAAAGTACGAGCCAGATGCGGGCATATCCCAGACCTAACCGAGACATAACCGGCATATCCTCTTAAATATTAATCGCAACCAGGTGTAATTGACCGTTTCGGTGTGGAACCACATTAGTGCGGGATCCAAACCAGAAAGAGGCCAGGATCTGGCCAACAAGTAAGCGAAAAATGCGAAAGTACGAGCCAGATGAGGGCAAATCCCAGACCTAACCGAGACATAACCGGCGTTATCCTCTTAAATACTAATCGGAACAAGCTTTTATTGACTGTTTCAGTGTGGTTCCACATTACGACGTGGTCCAAACCAGAAAAAAGCCAGGACCTGCTCAACAATTATAAGAAAAATGCGAAAGTACCCAGCCAGATGAAGGCAAATCCCAGTGCTAACCAAGACATAACCGGCGTTATCCTCTTAAATACTAATCGGAACAAGCTTTTATTGGCTGTTTCGGTGTGGTACCACATTACTACGTGATCCAAACCAGAAAAAGGCCAGGAACTGGCCAACAAGTATGCGAAAAATGCGAAAGTACGAGCCAGATGAGGGCAAATTCCAGTGCTAACCAAGACATAACCGGCGTTATCCACCAAAATATTAATCGCAACCAGGTTTAATTGACTGTTTCGGTGTGGTACCGCATTACTACGTGATCCAAACCAGAAAAAGGCCAGGATCTGGCCAACATGTAAGCGAAAAATGCGAAAGTACGAGCCAGATGGGGTCAAATCCCAGACCTAACCAAGACATAACCGGCGTTATCCTCTTAAATACAAATCGGAACAAGCTTTTATTGGCTGTTTCGGTGTGGTACCACATTACTACGTGATCCAAACCAGAAAAAGGCCAGGATCTGGCCAACAATTAAGCGAAAGATGCGAAAGTGCGAGCCAGATGAGGGCAAATCCCAGACCTAACCGAGACATAACCGGCGTTATCCTCTTAAATACTAATCGGAACAAGCTTTTATTGGCTGTTTCGGTGTGGTACCACATTACTACGTGATCCAAACCAGAAAAAGGCCAGGAACTGGCCAACAAGTATGCGAAAAATGCGAAAGTACGAGCCAGATGAGGGCAAATCCCAGTGCTAACCAAGACATAACCGGCGTTATCCACCAAAATATTAATCGCAACCAGGCTTAATTGGCTGTTTCGGTGTGGTACCGCATTACTATGTGATCCAAACCAGAAAGGGGCCAGGATCTGGCCAACAAGTATGCGAAAAACGCGAAATTATGATCCAGATGATAGCAAATACAATGACTAACCCAGACATAACCGGCGTTATCCTCTAAAATATTAATCGCAACCAGGTTTAATTGACTGTTTCGGTGTGGAACCACATTAGTGCGGGATCCAAACCAGAAAGAGGCCAGGATCTGGCCATCAAGTGTGCGATAAATGCGAAAGTACGAGCCAGATGCTGGCGTATCCCAGAACTAACCGAGACATAACCGGCGTTATTCTCTAAAATATTAATCGCAACCAGGTTTAATTGACTGTTTCGGTGTGGTACCACATTACTATGTGATACAAGCCAGAAAGAGCCCTGTATCTGGCCAACAAGAATGCGAAAAATGCGAAAGTACGAGCAAGATGAGGGCAAATCCCAGACCTAACCGAGACATAACTGGCGTTATCCTCTTAAATATTAATCGCAACCAGGTTTAATTGACTGCTTCGGTGTGGTACCGCATTACTGCGTGATCGAAACCAGAAAATGGCGAGGATCTGGCCAACAAGTATGCGAAAAATGCCAAAGCACGAGCCAGATGAGGGCAAATACCAGACCTAACCCAGACATAACCGGCGTTATCCTCTAAAATATTAATCGCAACCAGGTTTAATTGACTGCTTCGGTGTGGTACCGCATTACTGCGTGATCCAAACCAGAAAGAGGCCAGGATCTGGCCATCAAGTATGCGAAAAATGCGAAAGTACGAGCCGGATGCGGGCGTATCCCAGACCTAACCGAGACATAACCGGCGTTATCCTCTAAAATATTAATCGCTACCTGGTTTAATTGACTGTTTCGGTGTGGTACCGCATTACTATGTGATACAAGCCAGAAAGAGCCCTGTATCTGGCCAACAAGTATGCGAAAAATGCGAAAGTACGAGCCAGATGAGGGCAAATGCCAGACCTAACCGAGACATAACTGGCGTTATCCTCTTAAATATTAATCGCAACCAGGTTTAATTGACTGCTTCGGTGTGGTACCGCATTACTGCGTGATCCAAACCTGAAAAAGGCGAGGATCTGGCCAACAAGTATGCGAAAAACGCGAAAGTATGAGCCAGATGATTGCAAATACCAGAATTAACCCAGACATAACCAGAGTCTTCCTCAAAATACTAATCGGAAAAAGCTTTTATTGACTGTTTCAGTGTGGTACCACATTACTACGTGGTCCAAACCAGAAAAAGCCAGGACCTGGCCAACAAGTATGCGAAATATGCGAAGGTACGAACCTGATGAGGGCAAACCCCAGACCTAACAGAGACATAACCGGCGTTATCCTCTAAAATATTAATCGCAACCTGGTTTAATTGACTGTTTCGGTGTGGTACCGCATTACTACGTGATACAAACCAGAAAAAGCCCTGTATCTGGCCAACAAGTATGCGGAAAATACGAAAGTACAAGCCGGATGCGGGCAAATCCCAGACCTAACCGAGACATAACCAGCATTATCCTCGAAAATATTAATCGCAACCAGGTTTAATTGACTGTTTCGGTGTGGAACCACATTAGTGCGGGATCCAAACCAGAATGAGGCCAGGATCTGGCCAACAAGTATGCGAAAAACGCGAAAGTATGAGCCAGATGATTGCAAATACCATGACTAACCCAGACATAACCGGCGTTATCCTCTAAAATATTAATCGCAACCAGGTTTAATTGACTGTTTCGGTGCAGAACCACATTAGTGCGGGATCCAAACCAGAAAGGGGCCAGGATCTGGCCATCAAGTATGCGAAAAATGCGAAAGTACGAGCCAGATGCGGGCATATCCCAGACCTAACCGAGACATAACCGGCATATCCTCTTAAATATTAATCGCAACCAGGTGTAATTGACCGTTTCGGTGTGGAACCACATTAGTGCGGGATCCAAACCAGAATGAGGCCAGGATCTGGCCAACAAGTATGCGAAAAACGCGAAAGTATGAGCCAGATGATTGCAAATACCATGACTAACCCAGACATAACCGGCGTTATCCTCTAAAATATTAATCGCAACCAGGTTTAATTGACTGTTTCGGTGCAGAACCACATTATTGCGGGATCCAAACCAGAAAGGGGCCAGGATCTGGCCATCAAGTATGCGAAAAATGCGAAAGTACGAGCCAGATGCGGGCATATCCCAGACCTAACCGAGACATAACCGGCATATCCTCTTAAATATTAATCGCAACCAGGTGTAATTGACCGTTTCGGTGTGGAACCACATTAGTGCGGGATCCAAACCAGAAAGAGGCCAGGATCTGGCCAACAAGTAAGCGAAAAATGCGAAAGTACGAGCCAGATGAGGGCAAATCCCAGACCTAACCGAGACATAACCGGCGTTATCCTCTTAAATACTAATCGGAACAAGCTTTTATTGACTGTTTCAGTGTGGTTCCACATTACGACGTGGTCCAAACCAGAAAAAAGCCAGGACCTGCTCAACAATTATAAGAAAAATGCGAAAGTACCCAGCCAGATGAAGGCAAATCCCAGTGCTAACCAAGACATAACCGGCGTTATCCTCTTAAATACTAATCGGAACAAGCTTTTATTGGCTGTTTCGGTGTGGTACCACATTACTACGTGATCCAAACCAGAAAAAGGCCAGGAACTGGCCAACAAGTATGCGAAAAATGCGAAAGTACGAGCCAGATGAGGGCAAATTCCAGTGCTAACCAAGACATAACCGGCGTTATCCACCAAAATATTAATCGCAACCAGGTTTAATTGACTGTTTCGGTGTGGTACCGCATTACTACGTGATCCAAACCAGAAAAAGGCCAGGATCTGGCCAACATGTAAGCGAAAAATGCGAAAGTACGAGCCAGATGGGGTCAAATCCCAGACCTAACCAAGACATAACCGGCGTTATCCTCTTAAATACAAATCGGAACAAGCTTTTATTGGCTGTTTCGGTGTGGTACCACATTACTACGTGATCCAAACCAGAAAAAGGCCAGGATCTGGCCAACAATTAAGCGAAAGATGCGAAAGTGCGAGCCAGATGAGGGCAAATCCCAGACCTAACCGAGACATAACCGGCGTTATCCTCTTAAATACTAATCGGAACAAGCTTTTATTGGCTGTTTCGGTGTGGTACCACATTACTACGTGATCCAAACCAGAAAAAGGCCAGGAACTGGCCAACAAGTATGCGAAAAATGCGAAAGTACGAGCCAGATGAGGGCAAATCCCAGTGCTAACCAAGACATAACCGGCGTTATCCACCAAAATATTAATCGCAACCAGGCTTAATTGGCTGTTTCGGTGTGGTACCGCATTACTATGTGATCCAAACCAGAAAGGGGCCAGGATCTGGCCAACAAGTATGCGAAAAACGCGAAATTATGATCCAGATGATAGCAAATACAATGACTAACCCAGACATAACCGGCGTTATCCTCTAAAATATTAATCGCAACCAGGTTTAATTGACTGTTTCGGTGTGGAACCACATTAGTGCGGGATCCAAACCAGAAAGAGGCCAGGATCTGGCCATCAAGTGTGCGATAAATGCGAAAGTACGAGCCAGATGCTGGCGTATCCCAGAACTAACCGAGACATAACCGGCGTTATTCTCTAAAATATTAATCGCAACCAGGTTTAATTGACTGTTTCGGTGTGGTACCACATTACTATGTGATACAAGCCAGAAAGAGCCCTGTATCTGGCCAACAAGAATGCGAAAAATGCGAAAGTACGAGCAAGATGAGGGCAAATCCCAGACCTAACCGAGACATAACTGGCGTTATCCTCTTAAATATTAATCGCAACCAGGTTTAATTGACTGCTTCGGTGTGGTACCGCATTACTGCGTGATCCAAACCAGAAGGAGGCCAGGATCTGGCCATCAAGTATGCGAAAAACGCGAAAGTATGAGCCAGATGATTGCAAATACCATGACTAACCCAGACATAACCGGCGTTATCCTCTAAAATATTAATCGCAACCAGGTTTAATTGACTGTTTCGGTGCAGAACCACATTAGTGCGGGATCCAAACCAGAAAGGGGCCAGGATCTGGCCATCAAGTATGCGAAAAATGCGAAAGTACGAGCCAGATGCGGGCATATCCCAGACCTAACCGAGACATAACCGGCATATCCTCTTAAATATTAATCGCAACCAGGTTTAATTGACCGTTTCGGTGTGGAACCACATTAGTGCGGGATCCAAACCAGAAAGAGGCCAGGATCTGGCCAACAAGTAAGCGAAAAATGCGAAAGTACGAGCCAGATGAGGGCAAATCCCAGACCTAACCGAGACATAACCGGCGTTATCCTCTTAAATACTAATCGGAACAAGCTTTTATTGACTGTTTCAGTGTGGTTCCACATTACTACGTGGTCCAAACCAGAAAAAAGCCAGGTCCTGCCCAAGAATTATAAGAAAAATGCGAAAGTACCGAGCCAGATGAAGCCAAATCCCAGTGCTAACCAAGACATAACCGGCGTTATCCTCTTAAATACTAAGCGGAACAAGCTTTTATTGGCTGTTTCGGTGTGGTACCACATTACTACGTGATCCAAACCAGAAAAAGGCCAGGAACTGGCCAACAAGTATGTGAAAAATGCGAAAGTACGAGCCAGATGAGGGCAAATCCCAGTGCTAACCAAGACATAACCGGCGTTATCCACCAAAATATTAATCGCAACCAGGTTTAATTGACTGTTTCGGTGTGGTACCACATTACTATGTGATACAAGCCAGAAAGAGCCCTGTATCTGGCCAACAAGAATGCGAAAAATGCGAAAGTACGAGCCAGATGGGGTCAAATCCCAGACCTAACCAAGACATAACCGGCGTTATCCTCTTAAATACTAATCGGAACAAGCTTTCATTGGCTGTTTCGGTGTGGTACCACATTACTACGTGATCCAAACCAGAAAAAGGCCAGGATCTGGCCAACAAGTAATCGAAAAATGCGAAAGTACGAGCCAGATGAGGGCAAATCCCAGACCTAACCGAGACATAACAGGCGTTATCCTCTTAAATACTAATCGGAACAAGCTTTTATTGTCTGTTTCGGTGTGGTACCACATTACTACGTGATCCAAACCAGAAAAAGGCCAGGAACTGGCCAACAAGTATGCGAAAAATGCGAATGTACGAGCCAGATGAGGGCAAATCCCAGTGCTAACCAAGACATAACCGGCGTTATCCACCAAAATATTAATCGCAACCAGGCTTAATTGGCTGTTTCGGTGTGGTACCGCATTACTATGTGATCCAAACCAGAAAGAGGCCAGGATCTGGCCAACAAGTATGCGAAAAACGCGAAATTATGATCCAGCTGATAGCAAATACAATGACTAACCCAGACATAACCGGCGTTATCCTCTAAAATGTTAATCGCAACCAGGTTTAATTGACTGTTTCGCTGTGGAACCACATTAGTGCGGGATCCAAACCAGAAAGAGGCCAGGATCTGGCCATCAAGTATGCGAAAAATGCGAAAGTACGAGCCAGATGCTGGCGTATCCCAGAACTAACCGAGACATAACCGGCGTTATTCTCTAAAATATTAATCGCAACCAGGTTTAATTGACTGTTTCTGTGTGGTACCACATTACTATGTGATACAAGCCAGAAAGAGCCCTGTATCTGGCCAACAAGAATGCGAGAAATGCGAAAGTACGAGCAAGATGAGGGCAAATCCCAGACCTAACCGAGACATAACTGGCGTTATCCTCTTAAATATTAATCGCAACCAGGTTTAATTGACTGCTTCGGTGTGGTACCGCATTACTGCGTGATCCAAACCAGAAGGAGCCGTGTATCTGGCCAACAAGTATGCGAAAAATGCGAAAGTACGAGCCAGATGAGGGCAAATCCCAGACCTAACCGAGACATAACTGGCGTTATCCTCTTAAATATTAATCGCAACCAGGTTTAATTGACTGTTTCGGTGTGGAACCACATTTGTGCGGGATCCAAACCAGAAAGAGGCCAGGATCTGGCCAACAAGAATGCGAAAAATGCGAAAGTACGAGCAAGATGAGGGCAAATCCCAGACCTAACCGAGACATAACTGGCGTTATCCTCTTAAATATTAATCGCAACCAGGTTTAATTGACTGCTTCGGTGTGGTACAGCATTACTGCGTGATCCAAACCAGAAAGAGGCCAGGATCTGGCCATCAAGTATGCGAAAAATGCGAAAGTACGAGCCGGATGCGGGGTATCACAGACCTAACCGAGACATAACCGGCGTTATCCTCTAAAATATTAATCGCAACCTCGTTTAATTGACTGTTTCGGTGTGGTACCGCATTACTATGTGATACAAGCCAGAAAGAGCCGTGTATCTGGCCAACAAGAATGCGAGAAATGCGAAAGTACGAGCAAGATGAGGGCAAATCCCAGACCTAACCGAGACATAACCGGCATTATCCTCTCAACTATTAATCGCAACCAGGTTTAATTGACTGTTTCGGTGTGGTACCGCATTACTACGTGGTCCAAACCAGAAAAAGCCCAGGATCTGGAAAACAAGTATGCGAAAAATCCGAAGGTACGAGCCAGATGAGGGCAAACCCCAGACCTAACCGAGACATAACTGGCGTTATCCTCTTAAATATTAATCGCAACCAGGTTTAATTGACTACTTCGGTGTGGTACCGCATTACTGCGTGATCCAAATCTGAAAAAGGCGAGGATCTGGCCAACAAGTATGCGAAAAACGCGAAAGTATGAGCCAGATGATTGCAAATACCAGAACTAACCCAGACATAACCAGAGTCTTCCTCTAAAATACTAATCGGAACAAGCTTTTATTGACTGTTTCTGTGTGGCACCACATTACTACGTGGTCCAAACCAGAAAAAAGCCAGGACCTGGCCAACAAGTATGCGAAAAATGCGAATGTACATGCCAGATGAGGGCAAATCCCAGACCTAACCGAGACATAACCGGCGTTATCCTCGAAAATATTAATCGCAACCAGGTTTAATGGACTGTTTCGGTTTGGAACCACATTAGTGCGGGATCCAAACCAGAAAATGGCGAGGATCTGGCTAACAAGTATGCGAAAAATGCCAAAGCACGAGCCAGATGAGGGCAAATACCAGACCTAACCCAGACATAACCGGCGTTATCCTCTAAAATATTAATCGCAACCTGGTTTAATTGACTGTTTCGCTGTGGAACCACATTAGTGCGGGATCCAAACCAGAGAGAGGCCAGGATCTGGCCAACAGGAATGCGAAAAATGCGAAAGTACGAGCCAGATGAGGGCAAATGCCAGACCTAACCCGAGACATAAACGGCATTATCCTCTCACCTATTAATCGCAACCAGGTTTAATTGACTGTTTCGGTGTGGTACCGCATTACTACGTGGTCTAAACAAGAAAAAGCCCAGGATCTTGCCAACAAGTATGCGAAAAATGCGAAGGTACGAACCTGATGAGGGCAAACCCCAGACCTAACACAGACATAACCGGCGTTATGCTCTAAAATATTAATCGCAACCTGGTTTAATTGTCTGTTTCGGTGTGGTACCGCATTACTACGTGACACAAGCCAGAAAAAGCCCTGTATCTGGCCATCAAGTATGCGAAAAATGCGAAAGTACGAGCCAGATGAGGGCAAATGCCAGACCTAACCCGAGACATAAACGGCGTTATCCTCGAAAATATTAATCGCAACCAGGTTTAATTGACTGCTTCGGTGTGGTACAGCATTACTACGTGATCCAAACCAGAAAAAGGCCTGGATCTGGCCAACAAGTATGCGAAAAATGCGAAAGTACGAGCAAGATGAGGGCAATTACGAGACCTGACCGAGACATAACCAGCGTTATCCTCTAAAATATTAATCGGAACCAGGTTTAATTGACTGTTTCGGTGTGGTACCACATTACTATGTGATACAAGCCAGAAAGAGCCCTGTATCTGGCCAACAAGATTGCGAAAAATGCGAAAGTACGAGCAAGATGAGGGCAAATGCCAGACCTAACCGAGACATAACTGGCGTTATCCTCTTAAATATTAATCGCAACCAGGTTTAATTGACTGCTTCGATGTGGTACCGCATTACTGCGTGATCCAAACCTGAAAAAGGCGAGGATCTGGCCAACAAGTATGCGAAAAACGCGAAAGTATGAGCCAGATGATTGCAAATACCAGAATTAACCCAGACATAACCAGAGTCTTCCTCAAAATACTAATCGGAAAAAGCTTTTATTGACTGTTTCAGTGTGGTACCACATTACTACGTGGTCCAAACCAGAAAAAGCCAGGACCTGGCCAACAAGTATGCGAAATATGCGAAGGTACGAACCTGATGAGGGCAAACCCCAGACCTAACACAGACATAACCGGCGTTATCCTCTAGAATATTAATCGCAACCTGGTTTAATTGACTGTTTCGGTGTGGTACCGCATTACTACGTGATACAAGCCAGAAAAAGGCCAGGATGAGGTCAAGAAGTATGCGAAAAATGCGAAAGTACGCGCCAGATCAGGGCAAATACCAGACCTAACCCAGGCAACACCGGCGTTATCCTCTAAAATATTAATCGCAGCCAGGATTAATTGACTGTTTCGGTGTGGTACCGCATTACTACGTGATCCAAACCAGAAAAAGGCCAGGATCTGGCCAACAAGTATGCGATAAATGCGAAAGTACGAGCCAGATGAGGGCAAATCCCAGACCTAACCGAGACATAACCGGCGTTATCCTCGAAAATATTAATCGCAACCAGGTTTAATTGACTGCTTCGGTGTGGTACAGCATTACTACGTGATCCAAACCAGAAAAAGGCCAGGATCTCGCCAACAAGTATGCGAAAAATGCGAAAGTACGAGCCAGATGATTGCAAATACCATGACCAACCCAGGCAACACCGGCGTTATCCTTTAAAATATTAACCGCAACCAGGTTTAATTGTCTGTTTCGGTGTGGTACCGCATTACTACGTGATCCAAACCAGAAAAAGGCCAGGATCTGACCTACAAGTATGCGAAAAATGCGAAAGTACGAGCCAGATGAGGGCAAATCCCAGACCTAACCGAGACATAACCGGCGTTATCCTCGAAAATATTAATCGCAACCGGGATTAATTGACCGTTTCGATGTGATACCGCATTACTAAGTGATGCAAGCCAGAAAATGCTCAGGATCTGGCGAACAAGTATGCGAAAAATGCGAAAGTACGAGCCAGATCAGGGCAAATACTAGACCTAACCCACACATAACCGGCGTTATCCTCTAAAATATTAATCGCAACCAGGTTTAATTGAGTGTTTCGGTGTGGAACCACATTGGTGCGGTATCCATACCAGAAAGATGCAAGGATCTGGCCAACAAGTATGCGAAAAACGCGAAGGTACGAACCTGATGAGGGCAAACCCCAGACCTAACCCAGCCATAACCGGCGTTATCCTCTTAAATATTAATCGCAACCTGGTTTAATTGACTGTTTCGGTGTGGTACCGCATTACTACGTGATACAAGCCAGAAAAAGCCCTGTATCTGGCCAACAAGTATGCGGAAAATGCGAAAGTACGAGCCAGATGCGGTTAAATCCCAGACCTAACCGAGACATAACCGGCGTTATCCTCTAAATTATTAATCGCAACCAGGTTCAATTGACTGTTCCGGTGTGGTACCGCATTACTACGTGATACAAGCCAGAAAAAGCCCTGTATCTGGCCAACAAGTATGCGGAAAATGCGAAAGTACAAGCCAGATGAGGGCAAATCACAGACCTAACCGAGACATAACCGGCGTTATCCTCGAAAATATTAATCGCAAACCAGGTTTAATTGACTGTTTCGGTGTGGAACCACATTGGTGCGGTATCCATACCAGAAAGATGCAAGGATCTGGCCAACAAGTATGCGAAAAACGCGAAAGTATGAGCCAGATGATTGCAAATACCAGAACTATCCCAGACATAACCAGTGTCTTCCTCTAAAATACTAATCGGGAAAAGCTTTTATTGACTGTTTCAGTGTGGTACCACGTTACTACGTGGTCAGAGTCAGAAAATGCCCAGGATCTGGCGAACAAGTATGCGAAAAATGCGAAAGTACGAGCCAGGTGAGGGCAAATCCCAGAGCTAACCAAGACATAACCGGCGTTATCCTCTTAAATATTAATCGCAACCAGGTTTAATTGGCTGCTTCGGTGTGGTACCACATTACTACGTGATCCAAACCAGAAAGAGGCCAGGATCTGGCCAACAAGTATGCGAAAAACGCGAAACTATGAGCCAGATGATTGCAAATACCAGAACTATCCCAGACATAACCAGTGACTTCCTCTAAAGTACTAATCGGAAAAAGCTTTTATTGACTGTTTCAGAGTGGTACCACATTACTACGTGGTCAAACTCAGAAAATGCCCAGGATCTGGCGAACAAGTATGCGAAAAATGCGATAGTACGAGCCAGATGAGGGCAAATCCCAGTGCTAACCACGCCATAACCGGCGTTATCCTCTTAAATATTAATCGCAACCAGGTTTAACTGGCTGTTTCGGTGTGGTACCGCATTACTACGTGTTCCAAACCAGAATAAGGCCAGGATGAGGTCAAGAAGTATGCGAAAAATGCGAAAGTACGAGCCAGATCAGGGCAAATACCAGACCTAACCCAGACATAACCGGCGTTATCCTCGAAAATATTAATCGCAACCAGGTTTAATTGACTGTTTCGGTGTGGTACCACATTACTACGTGATCCAAACCAGAAAAAGGCCAGGATCTGGCGAACAAGTATGCGAAAAATGCGAAAGTACGAGCCAGATGAGGGCAAATCCCAGTGCTAACCAAGACATAACCGGCGTTATCCTCTTAAATATTAATCCCAACCAGGTTTAATTGGCTGTTTCGGTGTGGTACCACATTACTACGTGATCCAAACCAGAAAAAGGCCAGGATCTGGCGAACAAGTATGCGAAAAATGCGAAAGTACGAGCCAGATGAGGGCAAATCCCAGTGCTAACCAAGACATAACCGGCATTATCCTCTCAACTATTAATCGCAACCAGGTTTAATTGACTGTTACGGTGTGGTACCGCATTACTACGTGGTCCAAACCAGAAAAAGCCCAGGATCTTGCCAAAAAGTATGCCAAAAATGCGAAGGTACGAGCCAGATGAGGGCAAACCCCAGACCTAACCGAGACATAACCGGCGTTATCCTCTTAAATATTAATCGCAACCAGGTTTAATTGACTGTTTCGGTGTGGTACCGCATTACTGCGTGATCCAAACTAGAAAATGGCGAGGATCTGGCCAACAAGTATGCGAAAAGTGCCAAAGCACGAGCCAGATGAGGGCAAATACCAGACCTAACCCAGACATAACCGGCGTTATCCTCTAAAATATTAATCGCAACCTGGTTTAATTGACTGTTTCGGTGTGGTACCGCATTACTATGTGATACAAGCCAGAAAGAGCCCTGTATCTGGCCAACAAGAATGCGAAAAATGCGAAAGTACGAGCAAGATGAGGGCAAATCCCAGACCTAACCGAGACATAACTGGCGTTAGCCTCTTAAATATTAATCGCAACCAGGTTTAATTGACTGTTTCGGTGTGGAACCACATTAGTGCGGGATCCATACCAGAAAGAGGCCAGGATCTGGCCAACAAGTATGCGAAAAACGCGAAAGTATGAGCCAGATGATTGCAAATACCAGAACTAACCCAGACATAACCAGAGTCTTCCTCAAAATACTAATCGGAAAAAGCTTTTATTGACTGTTTCAGTGTGGTACCACATTACTACGTGGTCCAAACCAGAAAAAGCCAGGACCTGGCCAACAAGTATGCGAAATATGCGAAGGTACGAACCTGATGAGGGCAAACCCCAGACCTAACACAGACATAACCGGCGTTATCCTCTAGAATATTAATCGCAACCTGGTTTAATTGACTGTTTCGGTGTGGTACCGCATTACTACGTGATACAAGCCAGAAAAAGGCCAGGATGAGGTCAAGAAGTATGCGAAAAATGCGAAAGTACGCGCCAGATCAGGGCAAATACCAGACCTAACCCAGGCAACACCGGCGTTATCCTCTAAAATATTAATCGCAGCCAGGATTAATTGTCTGTTTCGGTGTGGTACCGCATTACTACGTGATCCAAACCAGAAAAAGGCCAGGATCTGACCTACAAGTATGCGAAAAATGCGAAAGTACGAGCCAGATGAGGGCAAATCCCAGACCTAACCGAGACATAACCGGCGTTATCCTCGAAAATATTAATCGCAACCGGGATTAATTGACCGTTTCGATGTGATACCGCATTACTAAGTGATGCAAGCCAGAAAATGCTCAGGATCTGGCGAACAAGTATGCGAAAAATGCGAAAGTACGAGCCAGATCAGGGCAAATACTAGACCTAACCCACACATAACCGGCGTTATCCTCTAAAATATTAATCGCAACCAGGTTTAATTGAGTGTTTCGGTGTGGAACCACATTGGTGCGGTATCCATACCAGAAAGATGCAAGGATCTGGCCAACAAGTATGCGAAAAACGCGAAGGTACGAACCTGATGAGGGCAAACCCCAGACCTAACCCAGCCATAACCGGCGTTATCCTCTTAAATATTAATCGCAACCTGGTTTAATTGACTGTTTCGGTGTGGTACCGCATTACTACGTGATACAAGCCAGAAAAAGCCCTGTATCTGGCCAACAAGTATGCGGAAAATGCGAAAGTACGAGCCAGATGCGGTTAAATCCCAGACCTAACCGAGACATAACCGGCGTTATCCTCTAAATTATTAATCGCAACCAGGTTCAATTGACTGTTCCGGTGTGGTACCGCATTACTACGTGATACAAGCCAGAAAAAGCCCTGTATCTGGCCAACAAGTATGCGGAAAATGCGAAAGTACAAGCCAGATGAGGGCAAATCACAGACCTAACCGAGACATAACCGGCGTTATCCTCGAAAATATTAATCGCAAACCAGGTTTAATTGACTGTTTCGGTGTGGAACCACATTGGTGCGGTATCCATACCAGAAAGATGCAAGGATCTGGCCAACAAGTATGCGAAAAACGCGAAAGTATGAGCCAGATGATTGCAAATACCAGAACTATCCCAGACATAACCAGTGTCTTCCTCTAAAATACTAATCGGGAAAAGCTTTTATTGACTGTTTCAGTGTGGTACCACGTTACTACGTGGTCAGAGTCAGAAAATGCCCAGGATCTGGCGAACAAGTATGCGAAAAATGCGAAAGTACGAGCCAGGTGAGGGCAAATCCCAGAGCTAACCAAGACATAACCGGCGTTATCCTCTTAAATATTAATCGCAACCAGGTTTAATTGGCTGCTTCGGTGTGGTACCACATTACTACGTGATCCAAACCAGAAAGAGGCCAGGATCTGGCCAACAAGTATGCGAAAAACGCGAAACTATGAGCCAGATGATTGCAAATACCAGAACTATCCCAGACATAACCAGTGACTTCCTCTAAAGTACTAATCGGAAAAAGCTTTTATTGACTGTTTCAGAGTGGTACCACATTACTACGTGGTCAAACTCAGAAAATGCCCAGGATCTGGCGAACAAGTATGCGAAAAATGCGATAGTACGAGCCAGATGAGGGCAAATCCCAGTGCTAACCACGCCATAACCGGCGTTATCCTCTTAAATATTAATCGCAACCAGGTTTAACTGGCTGTTTCGGTGTGGTACCGCATTACTACGTGTTCCAAACCAGAATAAGGCCAGGATGAGGTCAAGAAGTATGCGAAAAATGCGAAAGTACGAGCCAGATCAGGGCAAATACCAGACCTAACCCAGACATAACCGGCGTTATCCTCGAAAATATTAATCGCAACCAGGTTTAATTGACTGTTTCGGTGTGGTACCACATTACTACGTGATCCAAACCAGAAAAAGGCCAGGATCTGGCGAACAAGTATGCGAAAAATGCGAAAGTACGAGCCAGATGAGGGCAAATCCCAGTGCTAACCAAGACATAACCGGCGTTATCCTCTTAAATATTAATCCCAACCAGGTTTAATTGGCTGTTTCGGTGTGGTACCACATTACTACGTGATCCAAACCAGAAAAAGGCCAGGATCTGGCGAACAAGTATGCGAAAAATGCGAAAGTACGAGCCAGATGAGGGCAAATCCCAGTGCTAACCAAGACATAACCGGCATTATCCTCTCAACTATTAATCGCAACCAGGTTTAATTGACTGTTACGGTGTGGTACCGCATTACTACGTGGTCCAAACCAGAAAAAGCCCAGGATCTTGCCAAAAAGTATGCCAAAAATGCGAAGGTACGAGCCAGATGAGGGCAAACCCCAGACCTAACCGAGACATAACCGGCGTTATCCTCTTAAATATTAATCGCAACCAGGTTTAATTGACTGTTTCGGTGTGGTACCGCATTACTGCGTGATCCAAACTAGAAAATGGCGAGGATCTGGCCAACAAGTATGCGAAAAGTGCCAAAGCACGAGCCAGATGAGGGCAAATACCAGACCTAACCCAGACATAACCGGCGTTATCCTCTAAAATATTAATCGCAACCTGGTTTAATTGACTGTTTCGGTGTGGTACCGCATTACTATGTGATACAAGCCAGAAAGAGCCCTGTATCTGGCCAACAAGAATGCGAAAAATGCGAAAGTACGAGCAAGATGAGGGCAAATCCCAGACCTAACCGAGACATAACTGGCGTTAGCCTCTTAAATATTAATCGCAACCAGGTTTAATTGACTGTTTCGGTGTGGAACCACATTAGTGCGGGATCCATACCAGAAAGAGGCCAGGATCTGGCCAACAAGTATGCGAAAAACGCGAAAGTATGAGCCAGATGATTGCAAATACCAGAACTAACCCAGACATAACCAGAGTCTTCCTCAAAATACTAATCGGAAAAAGCTTTTATTGACTGTTTCAGTGTGGTACCACATTACTACGTGGTCCAAACCAGAAAAAGCCAGGACCTGGCCAACAAGTATGCGAAATATGCGAAGGTACGAACCTGATGAGGGCAAACCCCAGACCTAACACAGACATAACCGGCGTTATCCTCTAGAATATTAATCGCAACCTGGTTTAATTGACTGTTTCGGTGTGGTACCGCATTACTACGTGATACAAGCCAGAAAAAGGCCAGGATGAGGTCAAGAAGTATGCGAAAAATGCGAAAGTACGCGCCAGATCAGGGCAAATACCAGACCTAACCCAGGCAACACCGGCGTTATCCTCTAAAATATTAATCGCAGCCAGGATTAATTGACTGTTTCGGTGTGGTACCGCATTACTACGTGATCCAAACCAGAAAAAGGCCAGGATCTGGCCAACAAGTATGCGATAAATGCGAAAGTACGAGCCAGATGAGGGCAAATCCCAGACCTAACCGAGACATAACCGGCGTTATCCTCGAAAATATTAATCGCAACCAGGTTTAATTGACTGCTTCGGTGTGGTACAGCATTACTACGTGATCCAAACCAGAAAAAGGCCAGGATCTCGCCAACAAGTATGCGAAAAATGCGAAAGTACGAGCCAGATGATTGCAAATACCATGACCAACCCAGGCAACACCGGCGTTATCCTTTAAAATATTAACCGCAACCAGGTTTAATTGTCTGTTTCGGTGTGGTACCGCATTACTACGTGATCCAAACCAGAAAAAGGCCAGGATCTGACCTACAAGTATGCGAAAAATGCGAAAGTACGAGCCAGATGAGGGCAAATCCCAGACCTAACCGAGACATAACCGGCGTTATCCTCGAAAATATTAATCGCAACCGGGATTAATTGACCGTTTCGATGTGATACCGCATTACTAAGTGATGCAAGCCAGAAAATGCTCAGGATCTGGCGAACAAGTATGCGAAAAATGCGAAAGTACGAGCCAGATCAGGGCAAATACTAGACCTAACCCACACATAACCGGCGTTATCCTCTAAAATATTAATCGCAACCAGGTTTAATTGAGTGTTTCGGTGTGGAACCACATTGGTGCGGTATCCATACCAGAAAGATGCAAGGATCTGGCCAACAAGTATGCGAAAAACGCGAAGGTACGAACCTGATGAGGGCAAACCCCAGACCTAACCCAGCCATAACCGGCGTTATCCTCTTAAATATTAATCGCAACCTGGTTTAATTGACTGTTTCGGTGTGGTACCGCATTACTACGTGATACAAGCCAGAAAAAGCCCTGTATCTGGCCAACAAGTATGCGGAAAATGCGAAAGTACGAGCCAGATGCGGTTAAATCCCAGACCTAACCGAGACATAACCGGCGTTATCCTCTAAATTATTAATCGCAACCAGGTTCAATTGACTGTTCCGGTGTGGTACCGCATTACTACGTGATACAAGCCAGAAAAAGCCCCGTATCTGGCCAACAAGTATGCGGAAAATGCGAAAGTACAAGCCAGATGAGGGCAAATCACAGACCTAACCGAGACATAACCGGCGTTATCCTCGAAAATATTAATCGCAAACCAGGTTTAATTGACTGTTTCGGTGTGGAACCACATTGGTGCGGTATCCATACCAGAAAGATGCAAGGATCTGGCCAACAAGTATGCGAAAAACGCGAAAGTATGAGCCAGATGATTGCACATACCAGAACTATCCCAGACATAACCAGTGACTTCCTCTAAAATACTAATCGGGAAAAGCTTTTATTGACTGTTTCAGTGTGGTACCACGTTACTACGTGGTCAAAGTCAGGAAATGCCCAGGATCTGGCGAACAAGTATGCGAAAAATGCGAAAGTACGAGCCAGGTGAGGGCAAATCCCAGAGCTAACCAAGACATAACCGGCGTTATCCTCTTAAATATTAATCGCAACCAGGTTTAATTGGCTGCTTCGGTGTGGTACCACATTACTACGTGATCCAAACCAGAAAGAGGCCAGGATCTGGCCAACAAGTATGCGAAAAACGCGAAAGTATGAGCCAGATGATTGCAAATACCAGAACTATCCCAGACATAACCAGTGACTTCCTCTAAAGTACTAATCGGAAAAAGCTTTTATTGACTGTTTCAGAGTGGTACCACATTACTACGTGGTCAAACTCAGAAAATGCCCAGGATCTGGCGAACAAGTATGCGAAAAATGCGATAGTACGAGCCAGATGAGGGCAAATCCCAGTGCTAACCACGCCATAACCGGCGTTATCCTCTTAAATATTAATCGCAACCAGGTTTAACTGGCTGTTTCGGTGTGGTACCGCATTACTACGTGTTCCAAACCAGAATAAGGCCAGGATGAGGTCAAGAAGTATGCGAAAAATGCGAAAGTACGAGCCAGATCAGGGCAAATACCAGACCTAACCCAGACATAACCGGCGTTATCCTCGAAAATATTAATCGCAACCAGGTTTAATTGACTGTTTCGGTGTGGTACCACATTACTACGTGATCCAAACCAGAAAAAGGCCAGGATCTGGCGAACAAGTATGCGAAAAATGCGAAAGTACGAGCCAGATGAGGGCAAATCCCAGTGCTAACCAAGACATAACCGGCGTTATCCTCTTAAATATTAATCCCAACCAGGTTTAATTGGCTGTTTCGGTGTGGTACCACATTACTACGTGATCCAAACCAGAAAAAGGCCAGGATCTGGCGAACAAGTATGCGAAAAATGCGAAAGTACGAGCCAGATGAGGGCAAATCCCAGTGCTAACCAAGACATAACCGGCATTATCCTCTCAACTATTAATCGCAACGAGGTTTAATTGACTGTTACGGTGTGGTACCGCATTACTACGTGGTCCAAACCAGAAAAAGCCCAGGATCTTGCCAAAAAGTATGCCAAAAATGCGAAGGTACGAGCCAGATGAGGGCAAACCCCAGACCTAACCGAGACATAACCGGCGTTATCCTCTTAAATATTAATCGCAACCAGGTTTAATTGACTGTTTCGGTGTGGTACCGCATTACTGCGTGATCCAAACTAGAAAATGGCGAGGATCTGGCCAACAAGTATGCGAAAAGTGCCAAAGCACGAGCCAGATGAGGGCAAATACCAGACCTAACCCAGACATAACCGGCGTTATCCTCTAAAATATTAATCGCAACCTGGTTTAATTGACTGTTTCGGTGTGGTACCGCATTACTATGTGATACAAGCCAGAAAGAGCCCTGTATCTGGCCAACAAGAATGCGAAAAATGCGAAAGTACGAGCAAGATGAGGGCAAATCCCAGACCTAACCGAGACATAACTGGCGTTAGCCTCTTAAATATTAATCGCAACCAGGTTTAATTGACTGTTTCGGTGTGGAACCACATTAGTGCGGGATCCATACCAGAAGGAGGCCAGGATCTGGCCAACAAGTATGCGAAAAACGCGAAAGTATGAGCCAGATGATTGCAAGTACCAGAACTATCCCAGACATAACCAGTGACTTCCTCTAAAATACTAATCGGAAAAAGCTTTTATTGACTGTTTCAGTGTGGTACCACGTTACTACGTGGTCCAAGTCAGAAACTGCCCAGGATCTGGCGAACAAGTATGCGAAAAATGCGAAAGTACGAGCCAGATGAGGGGCAAATCCCAGACCTAACCGAGACATAACCGGCGTTATCCTCTAAAATATTAATAGCAACCAGGTTTAATTGACTGTTGCGGTGTGGTAACACATTACTACGTGATCCAAACCAGAAAAAGCCCAGGAGCTGGCCAACAAGTATGCGAAAAATGCGAAGGTACGAGCCAGATGAGGGGCAAATCCTAGACCTAACCGAGACATAACCGGCGTTATCCTCTAAAATATTAATCGCAACCAGGTTTAATTGACAGTTTCGGTGTGGTACCACATTACTACGTGATCCAAATCAGAAAAAGCCCAGGATATGGCCAACAAGTATGCGAAAAATGCGATAGTATGAGGGAGATAATTGCAAATACCAGACGTAACCCAGTCATAACCGGCGTTATCCTCTAAAATATTAATCGCAACCAGGTTTAATTGACTGTTTCGGTGTGGTACCGCATTACTACGTGATCCAAACCAGAAAAAGCCCAGGATCTGGCCAACAAGTATGCGAAAAATGCGAAGGTACGAGCCAGATGAGGGGCAAACCCCCAGACCTAACCGAGACATAACCGGCGTTATCCTCTAAAATATAAATAGCAACCAGGTTTTATTGACTGTTGCGGTGTGTTAACGCATTACTACGTGATCCAAACCAGGAAAAGCCCAGGATCTGGCCAACAAGTATGCGAAAAATGCGAAAGTATGAGGAAGATGATTGCAAATACCAGACGTAACCCAGACATACCTGGCGTTATCCTCTAAAATATTAATCGCAACCAGGTTTAATTGACTGTTGCGGTGTGGTACCGCATTACTACGTGATCCAAACCAGAAAAAGCCCAGGATCTGGCCAACAAGTATGCGAAAAATGCGAAGGTACGAGCCAGATGAGGGGCAAATCCTAGACCTAACCGAGACATAAACGGCGTTATCCTCGAAAATATTAATCGCAACCAGGTTTAATTGACTGTTTCGGTGTCGTACCACATTACTACGTGGTCCAACCCAGAAAAAGGCAAGGATCTGACCATTCAAGTATGCGAAAAATGCGAAAGTACGAGCCAGATGAGGGCAAATCCCAGTCCTATCCGAGACATAACCGTCGCTATCTTGTAAAATATTAATCGCAACCAGGTTTAATTGACCGTTCCGGTGTGGTACCGCATTACTACGTGATCCAAACCAGAAAAAGCCCAGCATCTGGCCAACAAGTATGCGAAAAGTGCGAAAGTATGTGCTAGATGATTGCAAATACCAGACCTAACCCAGACATAACCGGCGTTATCTTCCAAAATATTACTCGGAACCTGGTTTAATTGACTGTTTCAGTGTGGTATCACATTGGTACGTGATCCAAACCAGAAAAAGCCCAGGATCTGGCCAGCAAGTATGTCAAAAGTGCGAAAGTATGAGGAAGATAATTGCAAATACCAGACGTAACCCAGTCATAACCGGCGGTATCCTCTAAAATATTAATCGCAACCAGGTTTAATTGACTGTTGCGGTGTGGTACCGCATTACTACGTGATCCAAACCAGAAAAAGCCCAGGATCTGGCCAACAAGTATGCGAAAAATGCGAAAGTATGAGCCAGATGATTGCAAATACCAGACCTAACCCAGACCTAACCGGTGTTATCCTCTGAAATATTGGTCGAAACCAGGTTTACTTGACTGTTTCAGTGTTGTACCACATTAATACGTGATCCCAACCAGAAAAAAACCCAGGACCTGGCCAACAAGTATGCGTATGATGCGAAAGTATGTGCTAGATGATGGCAAATACCAGACCTGACCGAGACATAACCAGCGTTATGCTCTAAAATATTAATCGCAACCAGGCTTAATTGACTGTTTCAGTGTGGTACCACATTACTACGTAGTCCAATCCAGAAAGAGGCCAGGATCTGGCCAACAAGTATGCGAAGAACGCGAAAGTACGAGCAAGTTGAGGGCAAATCCCAGACCTAACCGAGACATAACTGGCGTTATCCTCTTAAATATTAATCGCAACCAGGTTTAATTGACTGCTTCGGTGTGGTACCGCATTACTGCGTGATCCAAACCACAAAAAAGCCAGGACCTGGCCAACAAGTATGCGAAAAATGCGAAGGTACGAACCTGATGAGGGCAAACCCCAGACCTAACACAGACATAACCGGCGTTATCCTCTTAAATATTAATACAACCAGGTTTAATTGGCTGTTTCGGTGTGGTACCGCATTACTGCGTGTTCCAAACCAGAAAAAGGCCAGGATCTGGCCATCAAGTATGCGGAAAATGCGAAAGTACGAGCCAGATGAGGGCAAATCCCAGACCTAACCGAGACATAACTGGCGTTATCCTCTTAAATATTAATCGCAACCAGGTTTAATTGACTGCTTCGGTGTGGTACCGCATTACTGCGTGATCCAAACCTGAAAAAGGCGAGAATCTGGCCAACAAGTATGCGAAAAACGCGAAAGTATGAGCCAGATGATTGCAAATACCAGAACTAACCCAGACATAACCAGAGTCTTCCTCTAAAATACTAATCGGAACTAGCTTTCATTGACTGTTTCAGTGTGGTACCACATTACTACGTGGTCCAAACCAGAAAAAAGCCAGGACCTGGCCAACAAGTATGCGAAAAATGCGAAGGTACGAACCTGATGAGGGCAAACCCCAGACCTAACCCAGACATAACCGGCGTTATCCTCTTAAATGTTATTCGCAACCTGGTTTAATTGACTGTTTCGGTGAGGTACCGCATTACTACGTGATACAAGCCAGAAAAAGCCCTGTATCTGGCCAACAAGTATGCGGAAAATGCGAAAGTACGAGCCAGATGCGGTTAAATCCCAGACCTAACCGAGACATAACCGGCGTTATCCTCTAAATTATTAATCGCAACCAGGTTCAATTGACTGTTCCGGTGTGGTACCGCATTACTACGTGATACAAGCCAGAAAAAGCCCTGTATCTGGCCAACAAGTATGCGGAAAATGCGAAAGTACAAGCCAGATGAGGGCAAATCACAGACCTAACCGAGACATAACCGGCGTTATCCTCGAAAATATTAATCGCAAACCAGGTTTAATTGACTGTTGCGGTGTGGTAACGCATTACTACGTGATCCAAACCAGAAAAAGCCCAGGATCTGGCCAACAAGTATGCGAAAAATGCGAAGGTACGAGCCAGATGAGGGGCAAATCCTAGACCTAACCGAGACATAACCGGCGTTATCCTCTAAAATATTAATCGCAACCAGGTTTAATTGACAGTTTCGGTGTGGTACCACATTACTACGTGATCCAAACCAGAAAAAGCCCAGGATATGGCCAACAAGTATGTGCGAAAAATGCGATAGTATGAGGGAGATAATTGCAAATACCAGACGTAACCCAGTCATAACCGGCGTTATCCTCTAAAATATTAATCGCAACCAGGTTTAATTGACTGATTCGGTGTGGTACCGCATTACTACGTGATCCAAACCAGAAAAAGCCCAGGATCTGGCCAACAAGTATGCGAAAAATGCGAAGGTACGAGCCAGATGAGGGGCAAACCCCCAGACCTAACCGAGACATAACCGGCGTTATCCTCTAAAATATTAATAGCAACCAGGTTTAATTGACTGTTGCGGTGTGGTAACGCATTACTACGTGATCCAAACCAGGAAAAGCCCAGGATCTGGCCAACAAGTATGCGAAAAATGCGAAAGTATGAGGAAGATGATTGCAAATACCAGACGTAACCCAGACATACCTGGCGTTATCCGTTAAAATATTAATCGCAACCAGGTTTAATTGACTGTTTCGGTGTCGTACCACATTACTACGTGGACCAACCCAGAAAAACGCAAGGATCTGACCATTCAAGTATGCGAAAAATGCGAAAGTACGAGCCAGATGAGGGCAAATCCCAGTCCTAACCGAGACATAACCGTCGCTATCTTGTAAAATATTAATCGCAACCAGGTTTAATTGACCGTTCCGGTGTGGTACCGCATTACTACGTGATCCAAACCAGAAAAAGCCCAGCATCTGGCCAACAAGTATGCGAAAAGTGCGAAAGTATGTGCTAGATGATTGCAAATACCAGACCTAACCCAGACATAACCGGCGTTATCTTCCAAAATATTACTCGGAACCTGGTTTAATTGACTGTTTCAGTGTGGTACCACATTGGTACGTGATCCAAACCAGAAAAAGCCCAGGATCTGGCCAACAAGTATGCGGAAAATGCGGAAGTACAAGCCAGATGAGGGCAAATCCCAGACCTAACCGAGACATAACCGGCGTTATCATCGAAAATATTAATCGCAACCAGGTTTAATTGACTGTTTCGGTGTGGAACCACAATAGTGCGGTATCCATACCAGAAAGATGCAAGGATCTGGCCAACAAGTATGCGAAAAACGCGAAAGTATGAGCCAGCTGATTGCAAATACCAGATCTATCCCAGACATAACCAGTGACTTCCTCTAAAATACTAATCGGAAAAAGCTTTTATTGACTGTTTCAGTGTGGTACCACGTTACTACGTGGTCCAAGTCAGAAAATGCCCAGGATCTGGCGAACAAGTATGCGAAAAATGCGAAAGTACGAGCCAGATGAGGGCAAATCCCAGAGCTAACCAAGACATAACCGGCGTTATCCTCTTAAATATTAATCGCAACCAGGTTTAATTGTCTGTTTCGGTGTGGTACCACATTACTACGTGATCCAAACCAGAAAAAGGCCAGGATCAGGCGAACAAGTATGCGAAAAATGCGAAAGTACGAGCCAGAAGGGGGGAAATCCCAGACCTAACCGGCATTATCCTCTCAACTATTAATCGCAACCAGGTTTAATTGACTGTTTCGGTGTGGTACCGCATTACTTCGTGGTCCAAACCAGAAGAAGCCCAGGATCTTGCCAAAAAGTATGCCAAAAATGCGAAGGTACGAGCCAGATGAGAGCAAACCCCAGACCTAACCGAGACATAACTGGCGTTATCCTCTAAAATATTAATCGCAACCTGGTTTAATTGACTGTTTCGGTGTGGTACCACATTACTACGTGATCCAAACCAGAAAAAGGCCAGGATCTGGCGAACAAGTATGCGAAAAATGCGAAAGTACGAGCCAGATGCGGGCAAATACCAGACCTAACCAAGACATAACCGGCGTTATCCTCTAAAATATTAATCGCAACCAGGTTTAATTGACTGTTTCGGTGTGGAACCACATTAGTGCGGGATCCAAACCAGAAAGAGGCCAGGATCTGGCCATCAAGTATGCGAAAAATGCGAAAGGACGAGCCAGATGAGGGGCAAATCCTAGACCTAACCGAGACATAACCGGCGTTATCCTCTAAAATATTAATCGCAACCAGGTTTAATTGACAGTTTCGGTGTGGTACCACATTACTACGTGATCCAAACCAGAAAAAGCCCAGGATATGGCCAACAAGTATGTGCGAAAAATGCGATAGTATGAGGGATATAATTGCAAATACCAGACGTAACCCAGTCATAACCGGCGTTATCCTCTAAAATATTAATCGCAACCAGGTTTAATTGACTGTTTCGGTGTGGTACCGCATTACTACGTGATCCAAACCAGAAAAAGCCCAGGATCTGGCCAACAAGTATGCGAAAAATGCGAAGGTACGAGCCAGATGAGGGGCAAACCCCCAGACCTAACCGAGACATAACCGGCGTTATCTTCCAAAATAATACTCGGAACCTGGTTTAATTGACTGTTTCAGTGTGGTACCACATTGGTACGTGATCCAAACCAGAAAAAGCCCAGGATCTGGCGAACAAGTACGCGAAAAATGCGAAAGTACGAGCCAGATGCGGGCAAATACCAGACCTAACCAAGACATAACCGGCGGTATCCTCTAAAATATTAATCGCAACCAGGTGTAATTGACTGTTGCGGTGTGGTAACGCATTACTACGTGATCCAAACCAGGAAAAGCCCAGGATATGGCCAACAAGTATGCGAAAAATGCGATAGTATGAGGGAGATAATTGCAAATACCAGACGTAACCCAGTCATAACCGGCGTTATCCTCTAAAATATTAATCGCAACCAGGTTTAATTGACTGTTTCGGTGTCGTACCACATTACTACGTGGACCAACCCAGAAAAAGGCAAGGATCTGACCATTCAAGTATGCGAAAAATGCGAAAGTACGAGCCAGATGAGGGCAAATCCCAGTCCTAACCGTGACATAACCGGCGTTATCCTCTAAAATATTAATCGCAACCTGGTGTAATTGACTGTTTCGGTGTGGTACCGCATTACTACGTGATACAAGCCAGAAAAAGCCATGTATCTGGCCAACAAGTATGCGGAAAATGCGGAAGTACAAGCCAGATGAGGGCAAATCCCAGACCTAACCGAGACATAACCGGCGTTATCATCGAAAATATTAATCGCAACCAGGTTTAATTGACTGTTTCGGTGTGGAACCACATTAGTGCGGTATCCATACCAGAAAAAGGCCAGGATCTGGCCATCAAGTATGCGGAAAATGCGAAAGTACGAGCCAGATGAGGGCAAATCCCAGTCCTAACCGAGACATAACCGTCGCTATCTTGTAAAATATTAATCGCAACCAGGTTTAATTGACCGTTCCGGTGTGGTACCGCATTACTACGTGATCCAAACCAGAAAAAGCCCAGCATCTGGCCAACAAGTATGCGAAAAGTGCGAAAGTATGTGCTAGATGATTGCAAATACCAGACCTAACCCAGACATAACCGGCGTTATCTTCCAAAATATTACTCGGAACCTGGTTTAATTGACTGTTTCAGTGTGGTACCACATTGGTACGTGATCCAAACCAGAAAAAGCCCAGGATCTGGCCAACAAGTATGCGGAAAATGCGGAAGTACAAGCCAGATGAGGGCAAATCCCAGACCTAACCGAGACATAACCGGCGTTATCATCGAAAATATTAATCGCAACCAGGTTTAATTGACTGTTTCGGTGTGGAACCACAATAGTGCGGTATCCATACCAGAAAGATGCAAGGATCTGGCCAACAAGTATGCGAAAAACGCGAAAGTATGAGCCAGCTGATTGCAAATACCAGATCTATCCCAGACATAACCAGTGACTTCCTCTAAAATACTAATCGGAAAAAGCTTTTATTGACTGTTTCAGTGTGGTACCACGTTACTACGTGGTCCAAGTCAGAAAATGCCCAGGATCTGGCGAACAAGTATGCGAAAAATGCGAAAGTACGAGCCAGATGAGGGCAAATCCCAGAGCTAACCAAGACATAACCGGCGTTATCCTCTTAAATATTAATCGCAACCAGGTTTAATTGTCTGTTTCGGTGTGGTACCACATTACTACGTGATCCAAACCAGAAAAAGGCCAGGATCAGGCGAACAAGTATGCGAAAAATGCGAAAGTACGAGCCAGAAGGGGGGAAATCCCAGACCTAACCGGCATTATCCTCTCAACTATTAATCGCAACCAGGTTTAATTGACTGTTTCGGTGTGGTACCGCATTACTTCGTGGTCCAAACCAGAAGAAGCCCAGGATCTTGCCAAAAAGTATGCCAAAAATGCGAAGGTACGAGCCAGATGAGAGCAAACCCCAGACCTAACCGAGACATAACTGGCGTTATCCTCTAAAATATTAATCGCAACCTGGTTTAATTGACTGTTTCGGTGTGGTACCACATTACTACGTGATCCAAACCAGAAAAAGGCCAGGATCTGGCGAACAAGTATGCGAAAAATGCGAAAGTACGAGCCAGATGCGGGCAAATACCAGACCTAACCAAGACATAACCGGCGTTATCCTCTAAAATATTAATCGCAACCAGGTTTAATTGACTGTTTCGGTGTGGAACCACATTAGTGCGGGATCCAAACCAGAAAGAGGCCAGGATCTGGCCATCAAGTATGCGAAAAATGCGAAAGGACGAGCCAGATGAGGGGCAAATCCTAGACCTAACCGAGACATAACCGGCGTTATCCTCTAAAATATTAATCGCAACCAGGTTTAATTGACAGTTTCGGTGTGGTACCACATTACTACGTGATCCAAACCAGAAAAAGCCCAGGATATGGCCAACAAGTATGTGCGAAAAATGCGATAGTATGAGGGATATAATTGCAAATACCAGACGTAACCCAGTCATAACCGGCGTTATCCTCTAAAATATTAATCGCAACCAGGTTTAATTGACTGTTTCGGTGTGGTACCGCATTACTACGTGATCCAAACCAGAAAAAGCCCAGGATCTGGCCAACAAGTATGCGAAAAATGCGAAGGTACGAGCCAGATGAGGGGCAAACCCCCAGACCTAACCGAGACATAACCGGCGTTATCTTCCAAAATAATACTCGGAACCTGGTTTAATTGACTGTTTCAGTGTGGTACCACATTGGTACGTGATCCAAACCAGAAAAAGCCCAGGATCTGGCGAACAAGTACGCGAAAAATGCGAAAGTACGAGCCAGATGCGGGCAAATACCAGACCTAACCAAGACATAACCGGCGGTATCCTCTAAAATATTAATCGCAACCAGGTGTAATTGACTGTTGCGGTGTGGTAACGCATTACTACGTGATCCAAACCAGGAAAAGCCCAGGATATGGCCAACAAGTATGCGAAAAATGCGATAGTATGAGGGAGATAATTGCAAATACCAGACGTAACCCAGTCATAACCGGCGTTATCCTCTAAAATATTAATCGCAACCAGGTTTAATTGACTGTTTCGGTGTCGTACCACATTACTACGTGGACCAACCCAGAAAAAGGCAAGGATCTGACCATTCAAGTATGCGAAAAATGCGAAAGTACGAGCCAGATGAGGGCAAATCCCAGTCCTAACCGTGACATAACCGGCGTTATCCTCTAAAATATTAATCGCAACCTGGTGTAATTGACTGTTTCGGTGTGGTACCGCATTACTACGTGATACAAGCCAGAAAAAGCCATGTATCTGGCCAACAAGTATGCGGAAAATGCGGAAGTACAAGCCAGATGAGGGCAAATCCCAGACCTAACCGAGACATAACCGGCGTTATCATCGAAAATATTAATCGCAACCAGGTTTAATTGACTGTTTCGGTGTGGAACCACATTAGTGCGGTATCCATACCAGAAAAAGGCCAGGATCTGGCCATCAAGTATGCGGAAAATGCGAAAGTACGAGCCAGATGAGGGCAAATCCTAGACCTAACCGAGACATAACTGGCGTTATCCTCTTAAATATTAATCGCAACCAGGTTTAATTGACTGCTTCGGTGTGGTACCGCATTACTGCGTGATCCAAACCTGAAAAAGGCGAGGATCTGGCCAACAAGTATGCGAAAAACGCGAAAGTATGAGCCAGATGATTGCAAATACCAGAACTAACCCAGACATAACCAGAGTCTTCCTCTAAAATACTAATCGGAACTAGCTTTTATTGACTGTTTCAGTGTGGTACCACATTACTACGTGGTCCAAACCAGAAAAAAGCCAGGACCTGGCCAACAAGTATGCGAAAAATGCGAAGGTACGAACCTGATGAGGGCAAACCCCAGACCTAACACAGACATAAGCGGCGTTATCCTCTAAAATATTAATCGCAACCAGGTTTAATTGACTGCTTCGGTGTGGTACAGCATTACTACGTGATCCAAACCAGAAAAAGGCCAGGATCTCGCCAACAAGTATGCGAAAAATGCGAAAGTACGAGCCAGATCAGGGCAAATACCAGACCTAACCCACACATATCCGGCGTTATCCTCTAAAATATTAATCGCAACCAGGTTTAATTGACTGTTTCGGTGCGGACCCACATTAGTGCGGGATCCAAACCAGAAAGTGGCCAGGATCTGGCCAACAAGTATGCGAAAAACGCGAAAGTATGAGCCAGATGATTGCAAATACCATGACTAACCCAGTCATAACCAGCGTTATCCTCTAAAATACAACTCGGAACAAGCTTTTATTGACTGTTTCGGTGTGGTACCACATTACTACGAGATCCAAACCAGAAAAAGGCCAGGATCTGGCGAACAAGTATGCGAAAAATGCGAAAGTACGAGCCAGATGCGGGCAAATCCCAGACCTAACCGAGACATAACCGGCATTATCCTCTCAACTATTAATCGCAACCAGGTTTAATTGACTGTTTCGGTGTGGTACCGCATTACTTCGTGGTCCAAACCAGAAAAAGCCCAGGATCTTGCCAAAAAGTATGCCAAAAATGCGAAGGTACGAGCCAGATGAGGGCAAACCCCAGACCTAACCCAGCCATAACCGGCGTTATCCTCTTAAATATTATTCGCAACCTGGTTTAATTGACTGTTTCGGTGTGGTACCGCATTACTACGTGATACAAGCCAGAAAAAGCCCTGTATCTGGCCAACAAGTATGCGGAAAATGCGAAAGTACGAGCCAGATGCGGTTAAATCCCAGACCTAACCGAGACATAACCGGCGTTATCCTCTAAATTATTAATCGCAACCAGGTTCAATTGACTGTTCCGGTGTGGTACCGCATTACTACGTGATACAAGCCAGAAAAAGCCCTGTATCTGGCCAACAAGTATGCGGAAAATGCGAAAGTACAAGCCAGATGAGGGCAAATCACAGACCTAACCGAGACATAACCGGCGTTATCCTCGAAAATATTAATCGCAAACCAGGTTTAATAGACTGTTGCGGTGTGGTAACGCATTACTACGTGATCCAAACCAGAAAAAGCCCAGGATCTGGCCAACAAGTATGCGAAAAATGCGAAGGTACGAGCCAGATGAGGGGCAAATCCTAGACCTAACCGAGACATAACCGGCGTTATCCTCTAAAATATTAATCGCAACCAGGTTTAATTGACAGTTTCGGTGTGGTACCACATTACTACGTGATCCAAACCAGAAAAAGCCCAGGATATGGCCAACAAGTATGCGAAAAATGCGATAGTATGAGGGAGATAATTGCAAATACCAGACGTAACCCAGTCATAACCGGCGTTATCCTCTAAAATATTAATCGCAACCAGGTTTAATTGACTGTTTCGGTGTGGTACCGCATTACTACGTGATCCAAACCAGAAAAAGCCCAGGATCTGGCCAACAAGTATGCGAAAAATGCGAAGGTACGAGCCAGATGAGGGGCAAACCCCCAGACCTAACCGAGACATAACCGGCGTTATCCTCTAAAATATTAATAGCAACCAGGTTTAATTGACTGTTGCGGTGTGGTAACGCATTACTACGTGATCCAAACCAGGAAAAGCCCAGGATCTGGCCAACAAGTATGCGAAAAATGCGAAAGTATGAGGAAGATGATTGCAAATACCAGACGTAACCCAGACATACCTGGCGTTATCCGTTAAAATATTAATCGCAACCAGGTTCAATTGACTGTTTCGGTGTCGTACCACATTACTACGTGGACCAACCCAGAAAAAGGCAAGGATCTGACCATTCAAGTATGCGAAAAATGCGAAAGTACGAGCCAGATGAGGGCAAATCCCAGTCCTAACCGAGACATAACCGTCGCTATCTTGTAAAATATTAATCGCAACCAGGTTTAATTGACCGTTCCGGTGTGGTACCGCATTACTACGTGATCCAAACCAGAAAAAGCCCAGCATCTGGCCAACAAGTATGCGAAAAGTGCGAAAGTATGTGCTAGATGATTGCAAATACCAGACCTAACCCAGACATAACCGGCGTTATCTTCCAAAATATTACTCGGAACCTGGTTTAATTGACTGTTTCAGTGTGGTACCACATTGGTACGTGATCCAAACCAGAAAAAGCCCAGGATCTGGCCCACAAGTATGCGGAAAATGCGGAAGTACAAGCCAGATGAGGGCAAATCCCAGACCTAACCGAGACATAACCGGCGTTATCATCGAAAATATTAATCGCAACCAGGTTTAATTGACTGTTTCGGTGTGGAACCACATTAGTGCGGTATCCATACCAGAAAGATGCAAGGATCTGGCCAACAAGTATGCGAAAAACGCGAAAGTATGAGCCAGCTGATTGCAAATACCAGATCTATCCCAGACATAACCAGTGACTTCCTCTAAAATACTAATCGGAAAAAGCTTTTATTGACTGCTTCAGTGTGGTACCACGTTACTACGTGGTCCAAGTCAGAAAATGCCCAGGATCTGGCGAACAAGTATGCGAAAAATGCGAAAGTACGAGCCAGATGAGGGCAAATCCCAGAGCTAACCAAGACATAACCGGCGTTATCCTCTTAAATATTAATCGCAACCAGGTTTAATTGTCTGTTTCGGTGTGGTACCACATTACTACGTGATCCAAACCAGAAAAAGGCCAGGATCTGGCGAACAAGTATGCGAAAAATGCGAAAGTACGAGCCAGAAGGGGGGAAATCCCAGACCTAACCGGCATTATCCTCTCAACTATTAATCGCAACCAGGTTTAATTGACTGTTTCGGTGTGGTACCGCATTACTTCGTGGTCCAAACCAGAAAAAGCCCAGGATCTTGCCAAAAAGTATGCCAAAAATGCGAAGGTACGAGCCAGATGAGAGCAAACCCCAGACCTAACCGAGACATAACTGGCGTTATCCTCTAAAATATTAATCGCAACCTGGTTTAATTGACTGCTTCGGTGTGGTACCACATTACTACGTCATCCAAACCAGAAAAAGGCCAGGATCTGGCGAACAAGTATGCGAAAAATGCGAAAGTACGAGCCAGATGCGGGCAAATACCAGACCTAACCAAGACATAACCGGCGTTATCCTCTAAAATATTAATCGCAACCAGGTTTAATTGACTGTTTCGGTGTGGAACCACATTAGTGCGGGATCCAAACCAGAAAGAGGCCAGGATCTGGCCATCAAGTATGCGAAAAATGCGAAAGGACGAGCCAGATGCGGGTGTATCCCAGACCTAACCGAGACATAACCGGCGTTATCCTCTAAAATATTAATCGCAACCTGGTTTAATTGACTGTTTCGGTGTGGTACCGCATTACTATGTGATACAAGCCAGAAAGAGCCCTGTATCTGGCCAACAAGAATGCGAAAAATGCGAAAGTACGAGCAAGTTGAGGGCAAATCCCAGACCTAACCGAGACATAAGTGGCGTTATCCTCTTAAATATTAATCGCAACCAGGTTTAATTGACTGCTTCGGTGTGGTACCGCATTACTGCGTGATCCAAACCACAAAAAAGCCAGGACCTGGCCAACAAGTATGCGAAAAATGCGAAGGTACGAACCTGATGAGGGCAAACCCCAGACCTAACACAGACATAGCCGGCGTTATCCTCTTAAATATTAATCGCAACCAGGTTTAATTGGCTGTTTCGGTGTGGTACCACATTACTACGTGATCCAAACCAGAAAAAGGCCAGGATCTGGCGAACAAGTATGCGAAAAATGCGAAAGTACGAGCCAGATGAGGGCATATCCCAGTGCTAACCAAGACATAACCGGCATTATCCTCTCAACTATTAATCGCAACCAGGTTTAATTGACTGTTTCGGTGTGGTACCGCATTACTACGTGGTCCAAATCAGAAAAAGCCCTGGATCTTGCCAAAAAGTATGCCAAAAATGCGAAGGTACGAGCCAGATGAGGGCAAACCCCAGACCTAACCCAGACATAACCGGCGTTATCCTCCAAAATATTACTCGGAACCTGGTTTAATTGACTGTCTCAGTGTGGTACCACATTACTACGTGGTCCAAGCCTGAAAAATGCCAGGATCTGGCCAACAAGTGTGCGCAAAATGCGAAAGTATCAGCTAGATGATGGCAAATTCCAGACCTAACCCAGACCTAACCGGTGTTATCCTCTGAAATATTGTTCGAAACCAGGTTTACTTGACTGTTTCAGTGTGGTACCACATTAATACGTGATCCCAACCAGAAAAAAACCCAGGGCCTGGCCAACAAGTATGCGAAAGATGCGAAAGTATGTGCTAGATGATGGCAAATACCAGACCTAACCCAGACATAGCCGGCGTTATCCTCCAAAATATTGTTCGAAACCAGGTTTACTTGACTGTTTCAGTGTGGTACCACATTAATACGTGATCCCAACCAGAAAAAAACCCAGGGCCTGGCCAACAAGTATGCGAAAGATGCGAAAGTATGTGCTAGATGATGGCAAATACCAGACCTAACCCAGACATAACCGGCGTTATCCTCCAAAATATTAATCGCACCCAGGTTTAATTGACTGTTTCGGTGCCGTACCACAGTACTACGTGGTCCAACCAGATAAAAACCCAGGACCTGGCCAACAAGTATGCGAAAGATGCGAAAGTATGTGCTAGATGATGGCAAATAGCAGACCTAACCCAGACATAACCGGCGTTTTCCTCTAAAATATTAATAGCAACCTGGTTTAATTGACTGTTGCGGTGTGGTAACGCACTACTACGTGATCCAAACCAGAAAAAGCCCAGGATTTGGCCAGCAAGTATGCGAAAAATGCGAAAGTACGAGCCATATGGGGGCAAATACCAGAACTCACCCAGACATAACCGGCGTTATCCTCTAAAATATTAATCGCAACCAGGTTTAATTGACAGTTTCGGTGTGGCACCACATTACTACGTGGTCCAAGTCTGAAAAATGCCAGGATCTGGCCAACAAGTGTGCGCAAAATGCGAAAGTATGAGCTAGATGATGGCAAATTCCAGACCTAACCCAGACCTAACCGGTGTCACCCTCTGAAATATTGTTCGAAACAAGGTTTTCTTGACTGTTTCAGTGTGGTACCACATTACTACGTGATCCAACCAGAAAAAGCCCAGGATCTGGCCAACAAGTATGCGAAAAATGCGAAGGTACGGGCCAGATGAGGGGCAAATCCCAGACCTAACCGAGACATAACCGGCGTTATCCTCTAAAATATTAATAGCAACCAGGTTTAATTGACTGTTGCGGTGTGGTAACGCATTACTACGTGATCCAAACCAGGAAAAGCCCAGGATCTGGCCAACAAGTATGCGAAAAATGCGAAAGTATGAGGAAGATGATTGCAAATACCAGACGCAACCCAGACATACCTGGCGTTATCCTCTAAAATATTAATCGCAACCAGGTTTAATTGACTGTTTCGGTGTCGTACCACATTACTACGTGGTCCAACCCAGAAAAAGGCAAGCATCTGACCATTCAAGTATGCGAAAAATGCGAAATTACGAGCCAGATGACGGCAAATCCCAGTCCTAGCCGAGACATAACCGGCGTTATCCTCCAAAATATTAATCGCAACCAGGTTTAATTGACTGTTTCGGTGTGGTACCACATTACTACGTGGTCCAAGCCTGAAAAATGCCAGGATCTGGCCAACAAGTGTGCGCAAAATGCGAAAGTATGAGCTAGATGATGGCAAATTCCAGACCTAACCAAGACATAACCGGCGTTATCCTCCAAAATATTACTCGGAACCAGGTTTAATTGACTGTTTCAGTGTGGTACCACATTGCTACGTGATCTAAGTCAGAAAAAGCCCAGGATCTGGCCAACAAGTATGTCAAAAGTGCGAAAGTATGAGGAAGATAAATGCAAATACCAGACGTAACCCAGTCATAACCGGCGTTATCCTCTAAAATATTAATCGCAACCAGGTTTAATTGACTGTTGCGGTGTGGTAACGCATTACTACGTGTTCCAAACCAGAAGAAGCCCAGGATCTGTCCAGCAAGTATGCGAAAAATGCGAAAGTACGAGCCATATGGGGGCAAATACCAGACTTAACCGAGACGTAACCGGCGTTATCCACTAAAATATTAATCGCAACCAGGTTTAACTGACTGTTGCGGTGTGGAACTACATTACGACGGGATCCAAACCACAAGAAACCCAAGATCTGGCCAACAAGTATGTGAAAAATGCGAAAGTATGTACTAAATGATGGCAAATACCAGACCTAACCCAGGCATAACCGGCGTTCTCCATTAAAATATTAATCACACCAGCTTTTATTGACCGTTTCAGTGTGGTACCACATTACTACGTGATCCAAACCAGCAAAAGCCCAGTATCTGGCCAACAAGTATGTCAAAAGTGCGAAAGTATGAGGAAGATAATTGCAAATACCAGACGTAACCCAGTCATTACCGGCATTATCCTCTAAAATGTTATTCGCAACCAGGTTTAATTGACTGTTTCGGTGTGGTACCGCATTACTACGGGTTCCAAGCCAGAAAAAACCCATGATCTGGCCAACAAGTATGCGAAAAATGCGACAGTACGAGCCAGATGAGGGCAATTCCCAGACCTAACCGAGACATAACCGGCGATATCCTCTAAAATATTAATCGCAACCAGGTTTAATTGACTGTTCCGGTGTGGTACCGCATTACTACGTGATCCAAACCAGAAAAAGCCCTGGGTCTGGCCAACAAGTATGCGAAAAATGCGAAAGGACGAGCCAGATGCGGGTGTATCCCAGACCTAACCGAGACATAACCGGCGTTATCCTCTAAAATATTAATCGCAACCTGGTTTAATTGACTGTTTCGGTGTGGTACCGCATTACTATGTGATACAAGCCAGAAAGAGCCCTGTATCTGGCCAACAAGAATGCGAAAAATGCGAAAGTACGAGCAAGTTGAGGGCAAATCCCAGACCTAACCGAGACATAAGTGGCGTTATCCTCTTAAATATTAATCGCAACCAGGTTTAATTGACTGCTTCGGTGTGGTACCGCATTACTGCGTGATCCAAACCACAAAAAAGCCAGGACCTGGCCAACAAGTATGCGAAAAATGCGAAGGTACGAACCTGATGAGGGCAAACCCCAGACCTAACACAGACATAGCCGGCGTTATCCTCTTAAATATTAATCGCAACCAGGTTTAATTGGCTGTTTCGGTGTGGTACCACATTACTACGTGATCCAAACCAGAAAAAGGCCAGGATCTGGCGAACAAGTATGCGAAAAATGCGAAAGTACGAGCCAGATGAGGGCATATCCCAGTGCTAACCAAGACATAACCGGCATTATCCTCTCAACTATTAATCGCAACCAGGTTTAATTGACTGTTTCGGTGTGGTACCGCATTACTACGTGGTCCAAATCAGAAAAAGCCCTGGATCTTGCCAAAAAGTATGCCAAAAATGCGAAGGTACGAGCCAGATGAGGGCAAACCCCAGACCTAACCCAGACATAACCGGCGTTATCCTCCAAAATATTACTCGGAACCTGGTTTAATTGACTGTCTCAGTGTGGTACCACATTACTACGTGGTCCAAGCCTGAAAAATGCCAGGATCTGGCCAACAAGTGTGCGCAAAATGCGAAAGTATCAGCTAGATGATGGCAAATTCCAGACCTAACCCAGACCTAACCGGTGTTATCCTCTGAAATATTGTTCGAAACCAGGTTTACTTGACTGTTTCAGTGTGGTACCACATTAATACGTGATTCCAACCAGAAAAAAACCCAGGGCCTGGCCAACAAGTATGCGAAAGATGCGAAAGTATGTGCTAGATGATGGCAAATACCAGACCTAACCCAGACATAACCGGCGTTATCCTCCAAAATATTGTTCGAAACCAGGTTTACTTGACTGTTTCAGTGTGGTACCACATTAATACGTGATCCCAACCAGAAAAAAACCCAGGGCCTGGCCAACAAGTATGCGAAAGATGCGAAAGTATGTGCTAGATGATGGCAAATACCAGACCTAACCCAGACATAACCGGCGTTATCCTCCAAAATATTAATCGCACCCAGGTTTAATTGACTGTTTCGGTGCCGTACCACAGTACTACGTGGTCCAACCAGAAAAAAACCCAGGACCTGGCCAACAAGTATGCGAAAGATGCGAAAGTATGTGCTAGATGATGGCAAATAGCAGACCTAACCCAGACATAACCGGCGTTTTCCACTAAAATATTAATAGCAACCTGGTTTAATTGACTGTTGCGGTGTGGTAACGCACTACTACGTGATCCAAACCAGAAAAAGCCCAGGATTTGGCCAGCAAGTATGCGAAAAATGCGAAAGTACGAGCCATATGGGGGCAAATACCAGAACTCACCCAGACATAACCGGCGTTATCCTCTAAAATATTAATCGCAACCAGGTTTAATTGACAGTTTCGGTGTGGCACCACATTACTACGTGGTCCAAGTCTGAAAAATGCCAGGATCTGGCCAACAAGTGTGCGCAAAATGCGAAAGTATGAGCTAGATGATGGCAAATTCCAGACCTAACCCAGACCTAACCGGTGTCACCCTCTGAAATATTGTTCGAAACAAGGTTTTCTTGACTGTTTCAGTGTGGTACCACATTACTACGTGATCCAACCAGAAAAAGCCCAGGATCTGGCCAACAAGTATGCGAAAAATGCGAAGGTACGGGCCAGATGAGGGGCAAATCCCAGACCTAACCGAGACATAACCGGCGTTATCCTCTAAAATATTAATAGCAACCAGGTTTAATTGACTGTTGCGGTGTGGTAACGCATTACTACGTGATCCAAACCAGGAAAAGCCCAGGATCTGGCCAACAAGTATGCGAAAAATGCGAAAGTATGAGGAAGATGATTGCAAATACCAGACGCAACCCAGACATACCTGGCGTTATCCTCTAAAATATTATTCGCAACCAGGTTTAATTGACTGTTTCGGTGTCGTACCACATTACTACGTGGTCCAACCCAGAAAAAGGCAAGCATCTGACCATTCAAGTATGCGAAAAATGCGAAATTACGAGCCAGATGACGGCAAATCCCAGTCCTAACCGAGACATAACCGGCGTTATCCTCCAAAATATTAATCGCAACCAGGTTTAATTGACTGTTTCGGTGTGGTACCACATTACTACGTGGTCCAAGCCTGAAAAATGCCAGGATCTGGCCAACAAGTGTGCGCAAAATGCGAAAGTATGAGCTAGATGATGGCAAATTCCAGACCTAACCAAGACATAACCGGCGTTATCCTCCAAAATATTACTCGGAACCAGGTTTAATTGACTGTTTCAGTGTGGTACCACATTGCTACGTGATCTAAGTCAGAAAAAGCCCAGGATCTGGCCAACAAGTATGTCAAAAGTGCGAAAGTATGAGGAAGATAAATGCAAATACCAGACGTAACCCAGTCATAACCGGCGTTATCCTCTAAAATATTAATCGCAACCAGGTTTAATTGACTGTTGCGGTGTGGTAACGCATTACTACGTGTTCCAAACCAGAAGAAGCCCAGGATCTGTCCAGCAAGTATGCGAAAAATGCGAAAGTACGAGCCATATGGGGGCAAATACCAGACTTAACCGAGACGTAACCGGCGTTATCCACTAAAATATTAATCGCAACCAGGTTTAACTGACTGTTGCGGTGTGGAACTACATTACGACGGGATCCAAACCACAAGAAACCCAAGATCTGGCCAACAAGTATGTGAAAAATGCGAAAGTATGTACTAAATGATGGCAAATACCAGACCTAACCCAGGCATAACCGGCGTTCTCCATTAAAATATTAATCACACCAGCTTTTATTGACCGTTTCAGTGTGGTACCACATTACTACGTGATCCAAACCAGCAAAAGCCCAGTATCTGGCCAACAAGTATGTCAAAAGTGCGAAAGTATGAGGAAGATAATTGCAAATACCAGACGTAACCCAGTCATTACCGGCATTATCCTCTAAAATGTTATTCGCAACCAGGTTTAATTGACTGTTTCGGTGTGGTACCGCATTACTACGGGTTCCAAGCCAGAAAAAACCCATGATCTGGCCAACAAGTATGCGAAAAATGCGACAGTACGAGCCAGATGAGGGCAATTCCCAGACCTAACCGAGACATAACCGGCGATATCCTCTAAAATATTAATCGCAACCAGGTTTAATTGACTGTTCCGGTGTGGTACCGCATTACTACGTGATCCAAACCAGAAAAAGCCCTGGGTCTGGCCAACAAGTATGCGAAAAATGCGAAAGTACGAGCTCATGAGGGCAAATCCCAGACCAAACCGAGACATAACCGGCGTTATCCTCTAAAATATTAATCGCAACCAGGTTTAATTGACTGTTCCGGTGTGGTACCGCATTACTACGTGATCCAAACCAGAAAAAGCCCGGGCTCTGGCCAACAAGTATGCGAAAAATGCGACAGTATGAGCCAGATGATTGCAAATACCAGATCTAACCCAGACATAACCAGCGTTATCCTCTAAAATATTAAACGGAACCAGCTTTTATTGAATGTTTCAGTGTGGTACCACATTACTACGTGATCCAAACCAGAAAAAGCCCAGGATCTGGCCAACAAGTATGCGAAAAATGCGAAGGTACGAGCCAGATGAGGGGCAAATCCCAGACCTAACCGATACATAACCGGCGTTATCGTCTAAAATATTAATCGCAACCAGGTTTAATTGACTGTTTCGGTGCGGAACCACATTTCTACGGGATCCAAACCAGAAGAAACCCAGGATCTGGCCAACAAGTATGCGAAAAATGCGACAGTATGAGCCAGATGATTGCAAATACCAGATCTAACCCAGATATAACCAGCGTTATCCTCTAAAATATTAATCGGAACCAGCTTTTATTGAATGTTTCGTTGTGGTACCACATTAATACGTGATCCAAACCAGAAATATCCCAGGATCTGGCAACAAGTATGCGTAAAATGCGAAAGTACGAGCCAGATGAGGGCAATTCCCAGACCAAACCGGGACATAACCGGCGTTATCCTCTAAATATGAATCGCAACCAGGTTTAATTGACTGTTTCGGTGTGGAACGACATTTCTACGGGATCCAAACCAGAAGAAACCCAGGATCTGGCCAACAAGTATGCGAAAAATGCGACAGTATGAGCCAGATGATTGCAAATACCAGATCTAACCCAGATATAACCAGCGTTATCCTCTAAAATATCAATCGGAACCAGGTTTAATTGACAGTTTCAGTGTGGTACCACATTACTACGTGGGCCAAGCCAGAAAAAGGCCAGGATCTGACCATTCAAGTATGCGAAAAGTGCGAAAGTATGTGCTAGATGATGGCAAATACCAGACCTGACCCAGACATAACCGGCGTTATCCTCCAAAATATTACTCGGAACCTGGTTTAATTGGCTGTTTCAATGTGGTAACACATTGGTACGTGATCCAAACCAGAAAAAGCCCAGGATCTGGCCAACAAGTATGTCAAAAGTGCGAAAGTATGAGGAAGATAAATGCAAATACCAGACGTAACCCAGTCATAACCGGCGTTATCCTCTAAAATATTAATCGCAACCAGGTTTCATTGACTGTTGCGGTGTGGTAACGCATTACTACGTGATCCAAACCAGAAAAAGCCCAGGATCTGTCCAGCAAGTATGCGAAAAATGCGAAAGTACGAGCCATATGGGGGCAAATACCAGACTTAACCGAGACGTAACCGGCGTTATCCACTAAAATATTAATCGCAACCAGGTTTAACTGACTGTTGCGGTGTGGAACTACATTACGACGGGATCCAAACCACAAGAAACCCAAGATCTTGCCAACAAGTATGTGAAAAATGCGAAAGTATGTACTAAATGATGGCAAATACCAGACCTAACCCAGGCATAACCGGCGTTCTCCACTAAAATATTAATCACACCAGCTTTTATTGACCGTTTCAGTGTGGTACCACATTACTACGTGATCCAAACCAGAAAAAGCCCAGTATCTGGCCAACAAGTAAGTCAAAAGTGCGAAAGTATGAGGAAGATAATTGCAAATACCAGACGTAACCCAGTCATAACCGGCATTATCCTCTAAAATGTTAATCGCAACCAGGTTTAATTGACTGTTTCGGTGTGGTACCGCATTACTACGGGTTCCAAGCCAGAAAAAACCCATGATCTGGCCAACAAGTATGCGAAAAATGCGACAGTACGAGCCAGATGAGGGCAATTCCCAGACCTAACCGAGACATAACCGACGTTATCCTCTAAAATATTAATCGCAACCAGGTTTAATTGACTGTTCCGGTGTGGTACCGCATTACTACGTGATCCAAACCAGAAAAAGCCCTGGGTCTGGCCAACAAGTATGCGAAAAATGCGAAAGTACGAGCTCTTGAGGGCAAATCCCAGACCAAACCGAGACATAACCGGCGTTATCCTCTAAAATATTAGTCGCAACCAGGTTTAATTGACTGTTCCGGTGTGGTACCGCATTACTACGTGATCCAAACCAGAAAAAGCCCGGGCTCTGGCCAACAAGTATGCGAAAAATGCGACAGTATGAGCCAGATGATTGCAAATACCAGATCTAACCCAGCCATAACCAGCGTTATCCTCTAAAATATTAACCGGAACCAGCTTTTATTGAATGTTTCAGTGTGGTACCACATTACTACGTGATCCAAACCAGAAAAAGCCCAGGATCTGGCCAACAAGTATGCGAAAAATGCGAAGGTACGAGCCAGATGAGGGGCAAATCCCAGACCTAACCGATACATAACCGGCGTTATCGTCTAAAATATTAATCGCAACCAGGTTGAATTGACTGTTTCGCCGTGTTGCCGCATTACTACGTGATCCATACCAGAAAAAACCCAGAATCTGGCCGACAAGTATGCGAAAAATGCGACAGTATGAGCCAGATGATTGCAAATACCAGATCTAACCCAGATATAACCAGCGTTATCCTCTAAAATATTAATCGGAACCAGCTTTTATTGAATGTTTCGTTGTGGTACCACATTAATACGTGATCCAAACCAGAAATATCCCAGGATCTGGCAACAAGTATGCGAAAAATGCGAAAGTACGAGCCAGATGAGGGCAATTCCCAGACCTAACCGGGACATAACCGGCGTTATCCTCTAAAATATGAATCGCAACCAGGTTTAATTGACTGTTTCGGTGTGGAACCACATTTCTACGGGATCCAAACCAGAAGAAACCCAGGATCTGGCCAACAAGTATGCGAAAAATGCGACAGTATGAGCCAGATGATTGCAAATACCAGATCTAACCCAGATATAACCAGCGTTATCCTCTAAAATATTAATCGGAACCAGCTTTTATTGAATGTTTCGTTGTCGTACCTCATTACTACGTGGTCCAACCCAGAAAAAGGCAAGGATCTGACCATTCAAGTATGCGAAAAATGCGAAAGTACGAGCCAGATGTGGGCAAATCCAAGTCCTAAACGAGACATAACCGTCGCTATCCTCTAAAATACTAATCGCAACCAGGTTTAATTGACTGTTGCGGTGTGGTAACGCATTACTACGTGATCCATACCAGAAAAAACCCAGGATCTGGCGAACAAGTATGCGAAAAACGCGATAGTATGAGCCAGATGATTGCAAATACCAGAACTAACCCAGACATATCCAGCGTTATCCTCTAAAATATTAATCGGAACCAACTTTTATTGAATGTTTCGTTGTGGTACCACATTAATACGTGACCCAAACCAGAAATATCCCAGGATCTGGCAACAAGTATGCGAAAAATGCGAAAGCACGAGTCAGATGAGGGCAATTCCCAGACCTAACCGAGACAAAACCGGCGTTATCCTCTAAAATATGAATCGCAACCAGGTTTAATTGACTGTTTCGGTGTGGAACCACATATCTACGGGATCCAAACCAGAAGAAACCCAGGATCTGGCCAACAAGTATGCGAAAAATGCGAAGGTACGAGCCAGATGAGGGGCAAATCCCAGACCTAACCGAGACATAACCGGCGTTATCCTCTAAAATACTAATCGCAACCAGGTTTAATTGACTGTTGCGGTGTGGTAACGCATTACTACGTGATCCAAACCAGAAAAAGCCCAGGATCTGGCAAGCAAGTATGCGAAAAATGCGAAAGTATGAGCCGGATGATTGCAAATACCAGATCTAACCCAGATATAACCAGCGTTATCCTCTAAAATATCAATCGGAACCAGGTTTAATTGACAGTTTCAGTGTGGTACCACATTACTACGTGGGCCAAGCCAGAAAAAGGCCAGGATGTGACCATTCAAGTATGCGAAAAGTGCGAAAGTATGTGCTAGATGATGGCAAATACCAGACCTAACCCAGACATAACCGGCGTTATCCTCTAAAATATTAATCGGAACCAGCTTTTATTGAATGTTTCAGTGTGGTACCTCATTACTACGTGATCCAAACCAGAAAAAGCCCAGGATCTGGCCAACAAGTATGCGAAAAATGCGAAAGTACGAGCCAGATGTGCACAAATCCCAGACCTAACCGAGACATAACCGGCGTTATCGTCTAAGATATTAATCGCAACCAGGTTTAATTGACTGTTTCGCCGTGTTTCCGCATTAGTACGTGATCCATACCAGAAAAAACCCAGGATCTGGCGAACAAGTATGCGAAAAACGCGATAGTATGAGCCAGATGATTGCAAATACCAGAACTAACCCAGACATATCCAGCGTTTTCCTCTAAAATACAAATCGGAACCAGCTTTTATTGACTGTTTCAGTGTTGTACCACACTACTACGTGATCCAAACCAGAAGAAACCCATCATCTGGCCAACAAGTAAGCGAAAAATGCGAAGGTACGAGCCAGATGTGGGCAAATCCCAGACCTAAACGATGCCCAACCGGAGTTTTCCTTTAAAATATTGATCGAGGACACATTTAACTGACTGTTCAGTGTGGTCCCACATTACTGCGTGATCCAAACCAGAAAAAGCCCAGGATAAGGCAAACAAGTGTGCGAAGAATGCGAAAGTACGAGCCAGATGAGGGCAAATCCCAGACCTAGACGCGAACCAACCGGTGTTATACTTTAAAATATTAATCGCAACCAGGTTTAATTGACTGTTTCGGTGTGGTACCGCATTACTACGTGATCCAAACCAGAAAAATCCCTGGATCTGGCCAACAAGTATGCGAAAAATGCGAAAGTACGAGCCATATGGGGGCAAATACAAGCCCTATCGAGACATAACCGGCGTTATCCTCCAAAATATTACTCGGAACCAGGTTTAATTGACTGTTTCAGTGTGGTGCCACATTGCTACGTGATCTAAGTCAGAAAAAGCCCAGGATCTGGCCAACAAGTATGTCAAAAATGCGAAAGTATGAGGAAGATGATTGCAAATACCAGATCTAACCCAGACCTAACCAGCGTTATCCTCTAAAATATTAATCGGACCAGCTTTTATTGAATGTTTCAGTGTGGTACCACATTACTACGTGATCCAAACCAGAAAAAGCCCTGGATCTGGCCAACAAGTATGCGGAAAATGCGTCAGTACGAGCCAGATGAGCTCAAATCCCAGACCTAACCGAGACATAACCGGCGTTATCGTCTAAAATATTAATCGCAACTAGGTTTAAATGACTGCTCCGATGTGGTAACGCATTACTACGTGATACAAAACAGAAAAAGGCCAGGATCTGGCCAACAAGTATGCGAAAAATGCGAAAGTACGAGCCAGATGAGGGCAAATACCAGACCTAGCCGAGACATAACCGACGTTATCCTCTAAAATATTAATCGCAACCAGGTTTAATTGACTGTTGCGGTGTGGTAACGCATTACTACGTGATCCATACCAGAAAAAGCCCAGGATCTGGCCAGCAAGGATGCGAAAAATGCGAAAGTACGAGCCATATGGGGGCAAATACCAGACCTAACCGAGACATAACCGGCGTTATCCTCCAAAATATTACTAGGAACCAGGTTTAATTGACTGTTTCGGTGTCGTACCACATTACTACGTGATCCAAACCAGAAAATGCCCAGGATCTGGCCATCAAGTATGCGAAAAATGCGAAAGTATGAGGAAGATTGTTAGAAACTAAGGGTTCTAACCGGGGTCCGGACGAGGGAAATACTAGGGAGAGTGATTGATAAGTTTTTTATTTTGTAATTTTCGCTTGTCGCTTCGCGACAAGCCTTTTATTTAAATTTAACAAAAAAATGAAAAAAATAAAAAAAAATATAAATTACAAAAAGAATTATTTTATAATCCAGCCAGGGGTGTGGCTTCACCGGCGTTGCCCCGGTTGGGATGGACCTTGGTTGCTGGAACAAAGGTTTGTTCAGATTAAATACGTGCGTACACGTATCGTAAACACGCTCGTCAGCTGTTCGCCTTGCTCTCCTAGTGACCAGCGGTGCGCAGGGAGGGGGGAGTCAGCTGTCGTTTAACGTGAATCAGTGGACTGTAAATTTGTACTTGTACGCTGATAATTATTTATTGAAATTATCAGCGATACTTTTGCCCTGAACAGAAGAGAATTCACTCGTATCTGTCGGGGGCGACTTAGCCACGGACGGGTCACCAAATGGAGGTCGTAAAGCTCCAAATGGGTGGATCCCGTGAGCACGCTCTCCGTGCGGGTGACGTAGGAACGTCGTGCGAGGAGATTTCCTGCGACACTGTAAAATTACTGCACGGCGACCGTTACTACCGGGGACCGTGACAGTAAAGTGTCCTTTGCAAAAAATCCCTCGCGGGTCCAACCGCACTATAAAGCCTACCCGGCGACCGTGTTGCACGGGGACCGTATTTGGTAGGCGGCGTGACGGAAGGTGAGGCGACCTTGAACCCGAACTCCTCCGTAGGGTGTACGGTCGACTCGTACACCGACGGGTTTTTGGAGAGGGTTTTTTGGCGACCTTTGCACGAAGAGCACTACACGAGGCGGTACCGATTCAACGGTATGACCTTTGGGAGGCTCCAAAGCCGTATAGCTTTAAAGGGATTCTGGGTGGGAGCACCCTGAGTCCCTTACGTCGCGGTCGCGGCAACGACTGCAACGTACAATCCTTCCTAGCGAAGGCGGTCGCGTCACGCGCAGCGTGTATTACGACCTCCCTTTTGTCTGGGAAACTCTAACCGCAGCAACGGAGAGAATTCTTTGTTAAACAAGTCCAAATATTATGTGAGTCCGTACTTGAGGAGCGAGATCTTCTGGGATCCGCTCCCGTTGGCAGTCGGCTCGTGAATAATTACGAATATCGTCGCGGATCGACAGACGAAGACACGGTCGCGCCTTGTCGTCGCGACGCGGCGCTGCCGAATTCAGCTATCGATCTCTTTTCAATATATTATACGGTTCTCTCTCTCGACGCTGACGTCACGATACCGTTTAAACCGGTGCGAAGCGAGTCTTCGCGTGAGGTCGGCGTACAAAAACACGTAAACGGCCGCGGTTTTAAATCGTCCGAACGTTCAACGAACCTGACGAACGCCTAACCTTCCGCAGTGTTACGTACACAAACGGATACGGGAATCGCAGCCGAGAATTTAATGTTTTCAGACTAACGCGATTTTAAATAGTTTTTTAACATATTTAAACATACCGCCCCCCTTGCACGAATTGTGCAATACCCGGAGGACGCGGTAGTCCCGTACGGTCACTTTTTTACGCGGAGAGAGAGAACTCGCGCACTTTTAATTGTAAAAAATCAAAAGTACTTACTGTTGACCAGCTGCAGCCTGTTGAAGGAATCTCATGGACGTGGTCAGCATCTGGTCCGCCATGGCGAAAGCCATGGCGATCTGACCGAACGCCGGCTGCCAGGTCCTTCTTTTTTTCTTTGCCGGGGCCGCTGGGGTCTGCGGCTGCAGGCCGCTGGTGGACGGTCCAGGGGTGGCCGGGGCGGGTTTCGCCGGTTTCCTCCGTTTCCGCTTTTTCGGCTGCGGGACTCCCTCCGCGGAGGCGGCCGTGGCCGTGGTCGGCGCGGGTGGTGGGATGGGGTCCGCGGGCTTGTCTGCCTTCCAGTTACAGGACCGGAGTTGTCCCTCCGGGCCCCATCGTATCACATACTGCCCTCCGGGAAACCGGCAGTGGTATTTTCGGGAGGTCAACGGGATCCGTGCCGGGATCTTGAACGTCTCTCTACCGAAACACAGTGTGACTTCGGGCTCCGCCGCTGGTTCGGGTACCTGGGTGGAGCCCCCCGATCTAGAAGCTTCGCCCAGCTGAAGAATGCGTCCGAACCTTTCGTCGATCTCGGGGTCGCCCGAGATCGAAAGCTCTTCCTCCCGGCTATCGGCGACCGAACTGACTTCAAAGCTTGCGTCGCTCATTGCTGTCGTTTAGGAACTGAGCGGTTTTCGATTCCGCGAATTCCGTTACGATTCGGGGGCGCTCGGATTATTCGTTACGCCCTACCAATAATCCAACTCAGATCGGTGGATTCGTAACCTCCACTAATCCGTTTGAACTTTCAGTGACAACGGTCAGGTGAGAATCAACACCGTTTATTACTAGAAACGGTCGTTTCTCACCTTTCGATCACTTTCGGCCGTTGGATGTTATGGTTTTTATGTGACCTCGTCGGCGTCGCTAACCGTTGCCGACTCGGTTTCTTCCACAGGCAGCTTACACAACCGCGTAATAGGTCGCGTAAAAATGGATTTTTCCGTGCGTATTTTAACAACACGTGCATTTCCATCCCTGCCGGTGAATACCTCCTCTACTCGTCCCATTTCCCATTGATTCGGGGGGAGGAGAGGATTTTGCACTAAAACTAAGTCGTTTAGTTTTAATGTTTTTTGGGCTGTACGCCACTTATAACGATTCTGGAGGTGCGTGAGATAATCACGTGTCCAATGCCTCCAGATTTGTTCGTGGAATTTTTGAATCGCCCTCCATCGTGTCAAACGGGAGAGTTTTTCAGTTTCCACTGATTGTGTCGGAAGCGCGTTCAGCGGACTTCCGTCTAAGAAATGCCCCGGTGTGAGCGGCGCGTAATCGTCCGGGCTATCACTCAAAGCGGCAATCGGTCGCGAGTTTAAACTCGCTTCGATTTTACAAAGCAATGTTTGTAACTCTTCGCTTGTGGGAGTGAATTCACCCAGAGTCCGCTTCAGGTGAAATTTCACTGATTTCACACCGGCCTCTTGCATGCCACCGAAGTGCGGTGCACTCGGTGGGTTAAATTTCCATCTAATTCCTTTTTGACTGCATTTATTACGCATTTCTTGCGTGTTGTACACTGCTTCGAAATTTTCACGTAATTCTCGATCTGCCCCGACAAAGTTCGTTCCATTGTCACTGAAAATGCAGGACGGAACTCCCCTTCGTGCAATGAATCGATCTAATGCTGCCAAAAAGGCACTCGTCGTATAATCGTGGACGAGTTCGATGTGGATGGCCCGTGTCGCGTAACAGACAAAAACTGCTATGTACGCTTTGTGGGCGGTTTTTCCTCGACCGGCGGAGTCGCGGACACGAAAAGGTCCCGCATAATCCACTCCACAGCTCGAAAATGCTCTCGCCTCGCGGCAACGCTCAGGTATTAAATCCTGCATGATTTGCGTGGAGGTTTTTGCCCTCCATCTAACGCATCGCATGCATCCATGGATTACCGTTCGCGCTGCATTTCGACAGCCGAGAATCCAAAATCTTTGTCTTACTGTGTACATGGTCAACTGCAATCCCCCGTGCAACGTGTCAATGTGGCACTGCCGAATTATCATCGTGGAAACGTGATGTTTCGGCAAAATTATGGGGTGCTTGGTTTCCCATGACAGTGTTGTATTTTCCAGTCTGCCTCCGACTCTCAAGACATCTTTGTCATCGAGAAAAGGGTTCAGACTTTTTAATGTTGATTTTGCTGGGATTTTTCGGTGGTTTTTCAAACACCGGTACTCCTTTGCAAAATGCGTGCGCTGGATGTAGCGGACAATTCTCTCGCTTGCGAGCTGCATCTCAGACGCGTCAACGATCTTCGCATCATACGACCTTCGCTCACCTTGCATCGGTCCCCTCAGTCGGAGACAGTATGCGGTTACGCGAAGTAGCTTATTCCAGGTCGAGAATCGAAATACAAATTCCCATTCTTTCTCCGGAATTGCTACGTGGGCGTGCACTTTGCGCTTCCCTTCTTCGGTCTCGATGGACGAAGGCGTTTTCGGCCAACAATCTTTCGATTCCGTTAGCCAACTTGGTCCTGAAATCCACAGCTTAGATTGAAGGAGTTCCGCAGCTTCCACTCCGCGCGAATTCAGATCCGCGGGATTGAAGCGGGTGGGAACGTGCCTCCATTCAGCCTTCGGAAGTAACGTTTGGACCTTTGACACACGGTTGGCGATTAAAACCTTCCATGTGGAGGCGTGCTTTCTCAACCATGCCAATGCGATCGTGGAATCTGTCCAGCAGATTATTCTGTCGACCTTCAATGAAAGTGACTTCTCCACGTGCACAATAAGCTCGGCGAGCAGCACGGCGCCGTTCAATTCCAGTACAGGAATTGACTGCGTTTTAATTGGAGCCACTCGCGTTTTTGCCATTATCAATGTCGAGGAGGTGACATTGCTCATTGTGGTCACTCGTAAGTAAGTGACCGCTGAGTAGGCTGCGAGCGAAGCGTCACAAAATTCATGAATTTCCACGGAAATTGTGTCGGCTCCATAATTAATCCATCTGGGGATTTTTAGCTTATTTAAGCTGCTCCAATCCACGCAAAACGTATTCCACGTATTGAGCGTATTCGCTGAGATTTGATCATCCCACTGGATTTTTTCCAGCCATTGGGATTGCATCAGAATCTTTGCGCGAATCACGACTGGTGATAACCAGCCGAGCGGATCGAACAACTTAGCAATCTCCGAAAACAAATTCCGTTTTGTCATCGGCAAGGCAGACGGCTGAAACCGTTGCAGATTGAAATAAAAATAATCGCCGGACGGTATCCAGCGTAAACCTAATACCTTTAATTCGCTGTCATCGAACAAGGTAAGGTCGACGGCGTGGGAGTGAGCGCTTTGGGGGATATTTCGCAATAACAATGGCGAATTTCCTGCCCATTTTCGCAGCTTAAACCCACCTCTTTGTAGGAGCTCGCAAACTTGGTTGCGAATTTTCTCCAACAAAGACGTATCGGGTGCTCCCATAAAAACGTCGTCTACATAAATGTCCTGCTCGAGAATCGGGGCGGCAAGGGGGTACCTGTGCCCGTCCTGATTTTTTAACTCAAGGAGGGTTCGCATCGACAGGTATGGTGCACACGCCGTACCGTACGTTACGGTATTTAATTCGAACGCATTGAGCTGTTCGTTTTCGGGTGTGCGCCATAGGATGCATTGAAAACGACGATCCTGCGGGGCGACGAGAATCTGTCGGAACATTTTCTCAATGTCAGCCACCAACACGTATTCATACAGACGCCATCGGGTCAAGACTGACGTGATGTCGTTCTGCAATTTTGGACCTACGTGTAGGATGTCATTTAATGAACGACCGTCGGTAGTTCGGCTTGTCGCGTTAAATACGACTCTTAATTTAGTCGTTGCACTCTCGGTGCGTATGACCGCTCGATGTGGAATATAGAGTCTGGTCTCGTCAATAGGCTCTATGCGAGTCATATGACCCAGCTCCTCATATTCCTCGAGAAACGTCGTATATTCTCTTACGAGGGTCTGGTCTGTGTCCAATTTTTTCCTCAACCTCCCAAGGGCGGAGAGAGCGATGCGATAGGAGTTTCCTAACGCTTCGTCCGGTCTCGGGTGAGAAAAAGGCAATCGGACGACAAACCGTCCTGTCGCATCTCGAGCGACGGTTTTTTGGAAGTGCGTTTCACACTCCTCCTCCGCCTTGGTGTGTACCGAGGTCGAAGGGAGTTCTTCGACTTCCCAAAACTTGCGAATCGCCGTGGCCAGCGATTCGAGGACGTTACAGTGCAACGTCCGCAAAGTTTTGTTTTTACTGCCCTGAGCATTTATTGGGCCGGAAAGAATCCAGCCAAATGCAGTTTCTTGGGCGATTGGACCTGTACTGCTTATTCGACGGAAACCCGGTCGAATAATTTGCGCGTACAGGTCCGCACCGATCAACACTTCAATCGGTTGACCGGAAGCTGGATTTGGATCTGCAAGCGGCAGATCCCGCAGCGCGTCGCATTTGAGTGCACCGGCCAAGGGCGAGGCGTAGCTCGTAATTTTGTGTACGATGTACGCTCTCGTCTCGACTATCGGCGCGGTATCTTGTACCGTTCCCAAATGCATCTGCACGCTGTATTTAATTTGTTGGGTTCGGCCGCCCCCCAAGCCCGTCACTGTGGCTGGGGATTTCCTCCGCGAGAATTTGAGGTCATTTGTCAAATTCGCGGAGATGAAAGACGACTCGGAACCCTGATCGATCAGTGCGCGCGCGATTCGCGACGCACCGTTCTCTCCGTACACACGCACGCTCGCCGTGGCTAACAGCACAGCCTTCGGTACGTCTGCACCGAGCGCGGTACAGTGTGACGTACCGGGCTGCGACGTCGTTGCCTGTGACGTCGTGGTACGAGCTGCTCGTTCGGCAGGTTGCGGCCGGCTCGATGGAGCCGTATACCGCTTTTTCGGGCGTTTGTCCGACGAAACCGTTGTCGCAGGTTTGCGACTTTCGGTTTCGCTCCGAAAGGTCTCAAAATGCAGCAGAGCATGATGTCTGCCATTGCACTTCGGGCACCCCTCCTCGGATGGACAACGCGCGTTTCCATGCTGAGGTGACAAGCAGAGAATGCACCGCTGGCTATCTTTTATAAACTGATAGCGGCGGTTCGGCGTCAAGTTTCTGAATGCACCACATTTGGTCATTCTGTGCTCAAGGCCGCAAAATCCGCAGGTCACAGTTTTCTCAGCTGGACTTTCTAGAACGGAGTTGTGACTCCGTACTTTATGTTTCGGTGGGTGTTCGGTCGCAGGCTTGCTCGGACCTTCATCTAACATAGTTAGAGCCCTTGCATGCCCCTCCAGGAACTCTATCAGCTCGATATGCGAGGGATAGTCCGGGGTGAGACGTTGCGACCGTTCCCACTCAGCTTTCAGAGGCCCTTCTAAATGGCTTCGAATAGTATGGGCTAGCAGCCAATTTCGCTGCTGTAAAATCGTGCCCTGTTTTTCGAATGCCGCAAGGGCCTGTTTGAAAACGACGACGACCTGATTTAGGCTATCGAGATCATCTCTTTTGATCGTTTTCAATTTGGTCAGTTGATTAAGCAATTTGGCGGTCACGATACGTGGTAACCCGAATTGTTCTTTCAGGGTTTTCCACGCCACTTCGAAATTCTCATCGGTAACTTCGAGGTGCGCGATCGCTGCCAACGCTTTATCCTCCAGACAGGCGTTCAGATATTGCAATCGATGCACATCTGCAAGCCTCGGATTATTTATTATGCCGGAGGTGAACAGATCCGCGAAATGTCTCCATTCACGTGGGTCACCTCCGAACTTGGGGAGCCGTTGTTTTGGAAGTTCGATAGCGACGTCATGGGGGCTGACCGACGTGGGTGCCGCTTTTGATTCAGCGGCCAGTCTGGTCAGCTCCGTGGTAACGTACGCCTGGAAATCCATATATTCCGTCTCCTTATTCTCTACGCCACCTTTTGCGAGGAAGTCGCACGTGATGCGTTTCGCAGGGGCATATTTTCTCCGAATCGACAAGTACTGCTCAATAGCTTCCTTGTATTGTTCGGATACGGTGGCGAGCTTTGTCCTGAGGAGCTCCTCAGTGAATTGAGCTCGGCCCCGTTTCTTTAAATAAGAGATCGACCTTGACATCATGTCGAACCGGGTGATCAGGTCGTCGAGATCGCCTTCGAACTCGCTTCGACCTTCATCCTTGGCGACAGACATGGTGATCTCTGATTCGAGGATTTTACAATCTACTCGAAATTAAGTTGTCCCGTAAGCAGCGACTTACGTGAACGTACTTGCAACTCTTTCCTGTTCCTTCAACCTCGATCCGGCTCGAAGGACCGTTTGTTAGAAACTAAGGGTTCTAACCGGGGTCCGGACGAGGGAAATACTAGGGAGAGTGATTGATAAGTTTTTTATTTTGTAATTTTCGCTTGTCGCTTCGCGACAAGCCTTTTATTTAAATTTAACAAAAAAATGAAAAAAATAAAAAAAAATATAAATTACAAAAAGAATTATTTTATAATCCAGCCAGGGGTGTGGCTTCACCGGCGTTGCCCCGGTTGGGATGGACCTTGGTTGCTGGAACAAAGGTTTGTTCAGATTAAATACGTGCGTACACGTATCGTAAACACGCTCGTCAGCTGTTCGCCTTGCTCTCCTAGCGACCAGCGGTGCGCAGGGAGGGGGGAATCAGCTGTCGTTTAACGTGAATCAGTGGACTGTAAATTTGTACTTGTACGCTGATAATTATTTATTGAAATTATCAGCGATACTTTTGCCCTGAACAGAAGAGAATTCACTCGTATCTGTCGGGGGCGACTTAGCCACGGACGGGTCACCAAATGGAGGTCGTAAAGCTCCAAATGGGTGGATCCCGTGAGCACGCTCTCCGTGCGGGTGACGTAGGAACGTCGTGCGAGGAGATTTCCTGCGACACTGTAAAATTACTGCACGGCGACCGTTTCTACCGGGGACCGTGACAGTAAAGTGTCCTTTGCAAAAAATCCCTCGCGGGTCCAACCGCACTATAAAGCCTACCCGGCGACCGTGTTGCACGGGGACCGTATTTGGTAGGCGGCGTGACGGAAGGTGAGGCGACCTTGAACCCGAACTCCTCCGTAGGGTGTACGGTCGACTCGTACACCGACGGGTTTTTGGAGAGGGTTTTTTGGCGACCTTTGCACGAAGAGCACTACACGAGGCGGTACCGATTCAACGGTATGACCTTTGGGAGGCTCCAAAGCCGTATAGCTTTAAAGGGATTCTGGGTGGGAGCACCCTGAGTCCCTTACGTCGCGGTCGCGGCAACGACTGCAACGTACAATCCTTCCTAGCGAAGGCGGTCGCGTCACGCGCAGCGTGTATTACGACCTCCCTTTTGTCTGGGAAACTCTAACCGCAGCAACGGAGAGAATTCTTTGTTAAACAAGTCCAAATATTATGTGAGTCCGTACTTGAGGAGCGAGATCTTCTGGGATCCGCTCCCGTTGGCAGTCGGCTCGTGAATAATTACGAATATCGTCGCGGATCGACAGACGAAGACTCGGTCGCGCCTTGTCGTCGCGACGCGGCGCTGCCGAATTCAGCTATCGATCTCTTTTCAATATATTATACGGTTCTCTCTCTCGACGCTGACGTCACGATACCGTTTAAACCGGTGCGAAGCGAATCCTCGCGTGAGGTCGGCGTACAAAAACACGTAAACGGCCGCGGTTTTAAATCGTCCGAACGTTCAACGAACCTGACGAACGCTTAACCTTCCGCAGTGTCACGTACACAAACGGATACGGGAATCGCAGCCGAGAATTTAATGTTTTCAGACTAACGCGATTTTAAATAGTTTTTTAACATATTTAAACAAAGATGATTGCAAATACCAGACGTAACCCAGACATAACTGGCGTTATCCTCTAAAATATTAATCGCAACCAGGTTTAATTGACTGTTTCGGTGCCGTACCACATTACTACGTGGTCCAACCCAGAAAAAGGCAAGGATCTGACCATTCAAGTATGCGAAAAATGCGAAAGTACGAGCCAGATGAGGGCAAATCCCAGTCCTAAACGAGACATAACCGTCGCTATCCTCTAAAATATTAATCGCAACCAGGTTTAATTGACTGTTCCGGTGTGGTACCGCATTACTACGTGATCCAAACCAGAAAAAGCCCTGGATCTGGCCCACAAGTATGCGAAAAATGCGACAGTATGAGCCAGATGATTGCAAATACCAGATCTAACCCAGACATAACCAGCGTTATCCTCTAAAATATTAATCGGAACCAGCTTTTATTGAATGTTTCGTTGTGGTACCACATTAATACGTGATCCAAACCAGAAATATCCCAGGATCTGGCAACAAGTATACGAAAAATGCGAAAGTACGAGACAGATGAGGGCAATTCCCAGACCTAACCGAGACATATCCGGCGTTATCCTCTAAAATATGAACCGCAACCAGGTTTAATTGACTGTTTCGGTGTGGAACCACATATCTACGGGATCCAAACCAGAAGAAACCCAGGATCTGGCCAACAAGTATGCGAAAATGCGAAGGTACGAGCCAGATGAGGGGCAAATCCCAGACCTAACCGAGACATAACCGGCGTTATCCTCTAAAATACTAATCGCAACCAGGTTTAATTGACTGTTGCTGTGTGGTAACGCATTACTACGTGATCCAAACCAGAAAAAGCCCAGGATCTGGTAAGCAAGTATGCGAAAAATGCGAAAGTATGAGCCGGATGATTGCAAATACCAGATCTAACCCAGATATAACCAGCGTTATCCTCTAAAATATCAATCGGAACCAGGTTTAATTGACAGTTTCAGTGTGGTACCACATTACTACGTGGGCCAAGCCAGAAAAAGGCCAGGATCTGACCATTCAAGTATGCGAAAGGTGCGAAAGTATGTGCTAGATGATGGCAAATACCAGACCTAACCCAGACATAACCGGCGTTATCCTCCAAAATATTACTCGGAACCTGGTTTAATTGACTGTTTCAGTGTGGTACCACATTGGTACGTGATCTAAACCAGAAAAAGCCCAGGATCTGGCCAACAAGTATGTCAAAAGTGCGAAAGTATGAGGAAGATAAATGCAAATACCAGACGTAACCCAGTCATAACCGGCGTTATCATCTAAAATATTAATCGCAACCAGGTTTAATTGACTGTTGCGGTGTGGTAACGCATTACTACGTGTTACAACCCAGAAAAAGAACAGGATCTGTCCAGCAAGTATGCGAAAAATGCAAAAGTACGAGCCATATGGGGGCAAATACCAGACTTAACCGAGACGTAACCGGCGTTATCCACTAAAATATCAATCGCAACCAGGTTTAACTGGGTGTTGCGGTGTGGAACCACATTACGACGGGATCCAAACCACAAGAAACCCAAGATCTGGGCAACAAGTATGTGAAAAATGCGAAAGTATGTACTAAATGATGGCAAATACCAGACCTAACCCAGGCATAACCGGCGTTCTCCACTAAAATATTAATCACACCAGCTTTTATTGACCGTTTCAGTGTGGTACCACATTACTACGTGATCCAAACCAGAAAAAGCCCAGTATCTGGCCAACAAGTATGTCGAAAGTGCGAAAGTATGAGGAAGATAATTGCAAATACCAGACGTAACCCAGTCATAACCGGCATTATCCTCTAAAATGTTAATCGCAACCAGGTTTAATTGACTGTTTCGGTGTGGTACCGCATTACTACGGGGTCCAAGCCAGAAAAAACCCATGATCTGGCCAACAAGTATGCGAAAAATGCGACAGTATGAGCCAGATGATTGCAAATACCAGATCTAACCCAGATATGACCAGCGTTATCCTCTAAAATATTAATCGGAACCAGCTTTTATTGAACGTTTCGTTGCGGTACCACATTAATACGTGATCCAAACCAGAAATATCCCAGCATCTGGCAACAACTAAGCGAAAAATGCGAAAGTACGAGCCAGATGAGGGCAATTCCCAGACCTAACCGAGACATAACCGGCGTTATCCTCTAAAATATTAATCGCAACCAGGTTTAATTGACTGTTCCGGTGTGGTACCGCATTACTACGTGATCCAAACCAGAAAATGCCCTGGGTCTGGCCAACAAGTATGCGAAAAATGGGAAAGCACGAGCTCATGAGGGCAAATCCCAGACCAAACCGAGACATAACCGGCGTTATCCTCTAAAATATTAATCGCAACCAGGTTCAAATAACTGCTCCGGTGTGGTAACGCATTACTACGTGATCCAAAATAGAAAAAGGCCAGGATCTGGCCAACAAGTATGCGAAAAATGCGAAAGTACGAGCCAGATGAGGGCAAATACCAGACCTAGCCGAGACATAACCGACATTATCCACTAAAATATTAATCGCAACCAGGTTTAATTGACTGTTTCGTTATGGTACCGCATTACTACGTGATCCAAACCAGAAATATCCTAGGATCTGGCAACAAGTATGCGAAAAATGCGAAAGTACGAGCCAGATGAGGGCAATTCCCAGGCATAACCGAGACATAACCGGCGTTATCCTCTAAAATATTAATCGCAACCAGGTTTAATTGACTGTTCGGGTGTGGTACCGCATTACTACGTGATCCAAACCAGAAAAAGCCCTGGGTCTGGCCAACAACTATGCGAAAAATGCGAAAGTACGAGCCAGATGAGGGCAAATACCAGACCTAGCCGAGACATAACCGACATTATCCACTAAAATATTAATCGCAACCAGGCTTAATTGACTGTTTCGTTATGGTACCGCATTACTACGGGGTCCAAGCCAGAAATATCCCAAGATCTGGCAACAAGTACGCGAAAAATGCGAAAGTACGAGCCAGATGAGGGCAAATACCAGACCTAACCGAGACATAACCGGCATTATCCTCTAAAATGTTAATCGCAACCAGCTTTTATTGAATGTTTCGTTGTGGTACCACATTAATACGTGACCCAAACCAGAAAAAGCCCAGGATCTGGCCAACAAGTATGCGAAAAATGCGACAGTATGAGCCAGATGATTGCAAATACCAGATCTAACCCAGACCTAACCAGCGTTATCCTCTAAAATATTAATCGGAAGCAGCTCTTATTGAATGTTTCGTTGTGGTACCACATTAATACGTGACCCAAACCAGAAAAAGCCCAGGATCTGGCCAACAAGTATGTCAAAAGTGCGAAAGTATGAGGAAGATAAATGCAAATACCACACGTAACCCAGTCATAACCGGCGTTATCATCTAAAATATTAATCGCAACCAGGTTTAATTGACTGTTGCGGTGTGGTAACGCATTACTACGTGATCCAAACCAGAAAAAGCCCAGGATCTGTCCAGCAAGTATGCGAAAAATGCGAAAGTACGAGCCATATGGGGGCAAATACCAGACTTAACCGAGACGTAACCGGCGTTATCCACTAAAATATCAATCGCAACCACGTTTAACTGGGTGTTGCGGTGTGGAACCACATTACGACGGGATCCAAACCACAAGAAACCCAAGATCAGGCCAACAAGTATGTGAAAAATGCGAAAGTATGTACTAAATGGTGGCAAATACCAGACCTAACCCAGGCATAACCGGCGTTCTCCACTAAAATATTAATCACACCAGCTTTTATTGACCGTTTCAGTGTGGTACCGCATTACTACGGGGTCCATGCCAGAAAAAACCCATGATCTGGCCAACAAGTATGCGAAAAATGCGACAGTATGAGCCAGATGATTGCAAATACCAGATCTAACCCAGATATGACCAGCGTTATCCTCTAAAATATTAATCGGAACCAGCTTTTATTGAATGTTTCGTTGTGGTACCACATTAATACGTGATCCAAACCAGAAATATCCCAGCATCTCGCAACAACTAAGCGAAAAATGCGAAAGTACGAGCCAGATGAGGGCAATTCCCAGACCTAACCGAGACATAACCGGCGTTATCCTCTAAAATATTAATCGCAACCAGGTTTAATTGACTGTCCCGGTGTGGTACCGCATTACTACGTGATCCAAACCAGAAAATGCCCTGGGTCTGGCCAACAAGTATGCGAAAAATGGGAAAGCACGAGCTCATGAGGGCAAATCCCAGACCAAACCGATACATAACCGGCGTTATCCTCTAAAATATTAATCGCAACCAGGTTTAATTGACTGTTCCGGTGTGGTACCGCATTACTACGTGATCCAAACCAGAAAAAGCCCTGGCTCTGGCCAACAAGTATGCGAAAAATGAGACAGTATGAGCCATATGATTGCAAATACCAGATCTAACCCAGACATAACCAGCGTTATCCTCTAAAATATTAATCGGAACCAGCTTTTATTGAATGTTTCAGTGTGGTACCACATTACTACGTGATCCAAACCAGAAAAAGCCCAGTATCTGGCCAACAAGTATGTCGAAAGTGCGAAAGTATGAGGAAGATAATTGCAAATACCAGACGTAACCCAGTCATAACCGGCATTATCCTCTAAAATGTTAATCGCAACCAGGTTTAATTGACTGTTTCGGTGTGGTACCGCATTACTACGGGGTCCAAGCCAGAAAAATCCCATGATCTGGCCAACAAGTATGCGAAAAATGCGACAGTATGAGCCAGATGATTGCAAATACCAGATCTAACCCAGACATAACCAGCGTTATCCTCTAAAATATTAATCGGAACCAGCGTTTATTGAATGTTTCGTTGTGGTACCACATTAATACGTGATCCAAACCAGAAATATCCCAGCATCTGGCAACAACTAAGCGAAAAATGCGAAAGTACGAGCCAGATGAGGGCAATTCCCAGACCTAACCGAGACATAACCGGCGTTATCCTCTAAAATATTAATCGCAACCAGGTTTAATTGACTGTTCCGGTGTGGTACCGCATTACTACGTGATCCAAACCAGAAAAAGCCCTGGGTCTGGCCAACAAGTATGCGAAAAATGAGACAGTATGAGCCAGATGATTGCAAATACCAGATCTAACCCAGACATAACCAGCGTTATCCTCTAAAATATTAATCGGAACCAGCTTTTATTGAATGTTTCAGTGTGGTACCACATTACTACGTGATCCAAACCAGAAAAAGCCCTGGATCTGGGCAACAAGTATGCGAAAAATGCGAAAGTACGAGCCAGATGAGGGCAAATACCAGACCTAACCGAGACATAACCGGCGCTATCCTCTAAAATATTAATCGCAACCAGGTTTAATTGACGGTTTCGGTGTGGAACCACATTACGACGAGTTTCAAACCACAAAAAACCCGAGATCTGGCCAACAAGTAAGCGAAAAATGCGAAGGTACGAGCCAGTCCCTCAGGGGCTGTGTCCGGCAATCGTCGGCCGCAGTACGGGGCGTAGCGAACCCGAGGTACCTGATGCTTATCACACCGTAAGCATCCTGTTGGTCGTCGCAAAGACCCATTCACAATTCCTTTTTTGGTTTTGTGAATGGTACGTGACGGCAGGAGGAACGGGGGCCTTGGCTTAACCGCCCGGGACCGCGAGTATGGCGACTCTATAAAATCGCCCTCCAATCCTAAGTTATGGTGCGCGGCGATGGGATGCATGGTTGGGGGAGGAGGCCCAATCCCAAGCGACCACCTCCGGGGCACCTGCCGAACCCCCGGAGTATATAGGCTTACCCGGGTAAGGCGGCTCTGCCCGGGCGGACCTTTTCTTCCGACCTGCTCGTGGGAATACTATGGAGTTCAAAATTAAAACGGGGATGGGACGGGGTAAGTCAGAGGGGGAGCACGAAGGCGGTGTTGGGACTGGAGTGACGGCGCTCGCGCCGCCTTCAGCGCCTGGCCCGGCTTCGTGGAGGGTGCAGGAGGACGACGAGACTGCGTCAGTCTCGTCCTTCTCCTCCACCAGGAGCCTCATAGACTCCAAGAGAAAGAGGACGGGGCAGGCCGTCAATGGAGTGGGCAGGGCGATGAGCCCGGTTGTCCGGATAAGTTGTCTCAGGGACGAGGTGACTGAGGAGATATCGGAGAGGATCTCCTCGTCCCTGAGAAGAGTGGAGAAAGTGGCCGCTGCCTGCTCTTTTAAGGGGCAGAAGAGCGGCGGGCAGAGGCTCTGAGGGAGGCTGCCCAAATGATGAGGGACGCGGCGCGGGAGCTAAGCGGGCGAAACGTCCGTCTGCAGCTCCTGTTGGAGGAGGAGCGACGGGGGAGGATGAGGGCAGAGGTGCGCTGGAACAGAGGTGCGGGCCCGCACGGGCCCTTCCACACGCACTCCGCCCGCGCAGAGGTCCCCATCCTCCTCAGAGAACGATCTCCTGAGGAGGATAGGGGACATGATTGATAAGAGGCTGGCCGCCTTCCGGGAGGAGCTCCTCCCCGGAAGAGCGGTCGGTGGGAGGGTGGTGCAACCCCGACCAGTGCCAGCAAGGTCGGGGAAGGCGAAGGTGGGGGGAGCGAAGGCTCCGCCCACCGTGGCGACTCCGGGGCCACGGGTCGTGACCCCCAAGGGGGGAAGCGTACGCGTGGTCCCGATTCCCGCGTCCTCCGCGGCACCGCCCCAAGGGGGGGTGTCGTGGAGCGAGGTTTTGGGGGGCGGAAGGCGAGAAGGGCGGCGAGGAAGGCCTCGCAGGCGCAGCCTCCGCCCCCGCCGCCCACGGCCAAAGGAAAGCCCGCGAAGGCGCGACTTGCCCGCCCCCCTAAAACGGCAGCGGTAGCGCTGACCGTTGCGCAGGGGTGCGACATGACCCTCGCGGAGGCGATGCGGCTCGCCAGGGACAATGTGTCCCTGGAAGAGCTTGGCATCGCTTCCGTCAGGGCGAAGCGGGCCGTGACTGGGGGTCTGCTGCTGGAGATCCCCGGTCCAGACGGCGGCGTGAAGGCCGACCGACTCGCCCAGAGGCTCCGGGAGCAGCTGGGCGAGCGGGGTGTCCGGGTCGCCCGGCCCACGAAGCGCACGGAGATGCGCGTGTGTGGGCTGGACGACTCGGCCACCGCGGAGGACGTGGCGCGTGCCCTAGCAAGGGCGGGGGATTGCCCTGATGGGGATTTGCGGGTCGGGGAGATCCGCAGATCTCCTTCCGGCCTGGGGTCCGTGTGGGCCCGCTGCCCCCTCTCCGCCGCCCGTAAGGTGGCGGAATCCGGGAGGGTGTTGGTGGGGTGGGTTTCGGCGCGAGTGGAAATCCTCGCGCCGCGCCCGCTCCAGTGTCACCGCTGCCTCGAATTGGGGCACGTGAGGCAGTGGTGCACCTCGCCGGTGGACCGCAGCGGTCAGTGTTACCGCTGCGGTGCCAAAGAGCACCGTGCGAGCCAGTGCTCGGCGGCCCTCCACTGCCCGCTGTGTGCGGACATGGGGAGGCCAGCCGATCACAGGGTGGGGAGCAAGAAGTGCTCCCCCCCCTCCCGGAAGGAGAGGAAGAGGCGGGCTGCACCGGCTCCGGTGCCGAGGGCGGTGGCATCGTCCTCCATGGAGGTGGACGGTGCTACGGGGACGGACGGCCGGGAGGAGGCTGGCGCGGCCATTAATTAATGCCGCCCCGCCTCCTCCTCCAGGCCAACCTCAACCACTGCCGCGCGGCACAGGATATGATGTCCCAAGTCCTCGCGGAGTGGGGGGTTGGCCTGGCTGTCGCCGCCGAGCCGTACCGCGTCCCTGATCACCCTTATTGGGTGGGCGACGCGGACGGCTTGGTGGCGACGGTATGGGGAGGTGGCGACTCCATGCTGGAGCGCGGTCGGGGATTCGTCGCCGTGGACTGGGGGGGAGTCGCCGTGGTGGGGTGCTACATATCGCCTCGCAGCGGTCACGTCGCGTTCGAGCAGTACCTGGCCGAGGTCGCGGCATACGTGCAGCGCTGCGCGGCCCGGCCGGTGCTCGTCCTGGGGGACTTCAACGCCAAGTCGGTGGCGTGGGGGTCCCCCAGGACTTCCGTTCGCGGCGGGATCCTGGGTGACTGGGCGGCGGGGCTCGACCTTCGGTTACTGAACCGGGGGTCGGAGCACACATGAGTGCGGCGATATGGGGGGTCTATCGTGGATGTTGGATTCGCGACACCCAACGCCGTGCGCATGGTGTCGGGGTGGCACGTGGTCGCGGGGGCAGAGACACTCTCGGACCACCGGTATATCCGGGTGGAGGTCTCTGCCGCCGCGGGGGATGCATCCCGACACCACCGTCCGGGTGGTAACCCACCGCGCCGCTGGGCGCTTCGGCGCCTGGACAAGGACGCCCTGATGGCAGCTGCCCTCGCTGTAACTTGGCCGCAGGGGGCGGCCGAGTTGCCGAGTATAGAGGAGGAGGTCGCCCGGCTCGGGGGGATGGTCGCGAACATATGTGACGCGGCGATGCCCCGGGTCGGGCGGGCTTCTCCTCGCCGGGCGGTGTACTGGTGGTCGGCCGCGATCGCGGAAATGCGAGACGCGAGTGTCCGCGCCCGACGCCAGTACACCCGCGCGCGCCGTCGTCTACGGAGAGACGATAGCGTGGCGCGAGCGAGGGCAGATGACCTGTATGAGGCATACCGCATGTCGCGGATGGCTCTGCAGGTCGCCATCAAACGGGCCAAGACCCGGGCATGGAAGGAGCTCCTCGAGACCCTTGATGACGACCCTTGGGGGCGCCCTTATAAGGTGGTGTTGAACAAGCTCCGCCCGTGGGCGCCCCCCGTCACCGAGGGTCTTGACCCCCGGCTGCTGGAGGGCGTGGTCAATACTCTCTTCCCAATTGGGGAGATGGGACCACGTCCTCCGGCAGAGGCGATGGCCCCGTTAGAGTGGGTGGCCGAGCCGGGGGTCACGCAGGGGGAGCTGGCCGCGGCCATCAGACGGCTCGGGGCGCGTAACACGGCCCCGGGTCCGGATGGTGTGCCTGGCCGGGTTTGGGTCTTAACCCACGGCGTCCTTGGGGCCGACCTCAGGCGGTTGTTCAACCGATGCCTGAGGGACGGGCGATTCCCCGCCAGTTGGAAGGTGGCGAAGATGGTCCTCCTCCGGAAGGAGGGTCGGCCCGCGGAGTCTCCATCCGCATACCGGCCCATCTGTCTCCTCGACGAGGTGGGCAAGCTCTTCGAGCGAGTGATTGCTGCCCGCCTCGTCGAGCACCTGTCGCGGGGTGCTCCGGGCCTGGCCGACTGCCAGTACGGTTTCCGGGGGGGGGGGGCCGGTCGACTGTCGACGCGATCAGTCGGGTCAGGGTCCTCTCGGAGTCGGCCGTCTCCCGGGGAGGGTTGGCGTTAGCGGTATCGCTGGATATTGCCAACGCGTTTAACACCCTTCCCTGGGGGGAGATACGGAGGGGGCTCGAATATCATCGGGTACCCCCGTGTCTCAGGGCAGTCGTCGGGGATTATCTCCGCGGCAGGTGGATCGAGTATCCGGGCCGGGATGGTGATATGCGGAGGGAGGTCTACTGCGGGGTTCCGCAGGGGTCGGTCCTCGGGCCACTCCTGTGGAACATCGCGTACGACGCGGTGTTGCGGGCCGACCTCCCCGACGGCGTCAGTGCCGTGTGTTACGCGGATGACACACTGGTGCTGGCCGTCGGGGCTCAGTGGGGGAGGGCCAAGCGCCTCGCCGAGGAGGGGGCGCAACGCGTCGTCGACCGGATCAGGGGGATGGGGATGACGGTGGCGGTCCATAAGACCGAGGTGATAGCGTTCCATTCACCTCGGCAGGATCCGCCACCCCCTCTGATCCGGGTGGGTGGGGCTGATATCGAGGTGAAGCCCCGGATGAGGTATCTGGGGCTGATCCTCGATAGCCACTGGCGCTTCGAGGAGCATTTCCGCTGCCTGGTTCCCCGGTTGGGGAGGATGGTCTCGGCTTTAGGCCGGATCCTCCCCAACCTGGGGGGCCCGGCAGGACGAGTTCGCCGCCTCTATGTGGCAATGGTTCAGTCGGTGGCCCTATACGGGGCCCCCGTCTGGGCGGACGACCTGGCGGCCTCCCGGCGCAGCATGACGATGCTGCGTCGGGTGCAGAGGCGGATGGCGCTGAGGGTCGTCCGCGGCTACCGGACCGTGTCGCATGAGGCGGCGACGGTTCTTGCGGGGATGCCGCCCATGGATCTCCTCGCGCGGTCGCACGCGATGATGTATCGTCATCGTGTCGACCGTCGCGCGGGAGTGAGGGCGGTCCCGGGGGAGGAGGAACCTGCTTGGGGCGATATGAAGCGCCAGGTCAGGCAATTCGTGGTGCTCGCGTGGCAGGAGCGGTTGGCCCTGCCAACTGCGGGGCACCGGACAGTCGGGGCTGTTCGGCCACTCCTGTGTGAGTGGCTGGACAGAGGCCATGGAAGCCTTACTTACCGGATGGCACAGGTATTTTCCGGGCATGGTAGCTTCGGAAGATACCTGTGCCGGATAGGGAAGGAGCCGACGGCGCGTTGCTACCATTGTGACGCCGAGCAGGACACGGCTGATCATACCCTCCAGGTATGCCCAGCGTGGGAGGGGGAGCGCCGTGTCCTGGTCGGCGTCATAGGGCGGGATGTCTCGCTGCCGGGTGTGGTGCGCGCCATGCTCGGCAGCGAGAGGAAGTGGAGGGCCGTGGCCTCCTTCTGCGAGACCGTAATGCTGCAGAAGGAGGCCGCGGGAAGGGAGCGCGAGCTTCAGCGGCGCGCTGAGGCTCGCGCTCGTATGGTGGCGCGAAGGCGTCGCGGGCGGCGGCCTTTGCGCGGCGGATGACCCTGGCTGGGAGGGGGGCCCTGAGGGGAGCCCCCTCCCGCCAAGCGGCGATGGGTCGGACCGGGTGGGTCCGGCCCACGGGGAGGCACCCTCGGTGGCCTGGAGCGGCCATGAGCTTCCGGCCGCCGAGGGGTAGAAACGGGGTCGCAGGCGGGTGCGAGTTGGGACTCGCAGCCCGCCACTAAATGCGGCCCCGGGACGGATGGCAGCGGGATGGAGTGGCCCCGTCCTGCCGCTATGAGACAGAGTGCCTACAGGGGGGACCGTTTGTCCCCCCCGGGGATGGGCGCAAGCCGCGGGCACGGGGAGGATACCGGAAGAATGCTTCGAGCGATTCCCGGTATCCTCCTAAATCGTGCGGAAGGGTCACCGTGGGGTTTTTAGTGGGTAGGTCCCGCGCCCGTCATTCTACGGGCGCGGGGAATCCCACACAACCCTCCCGCCTCTCCCCAAAGAGGTGGGAGGGAGTCTTTCGAAGATTTTCCCCACGACAAAAAAAAATGTGGGCCAATCCCAGACCTAAACGATACCCAACCGGAGTTTTCCTTTAAAATATTGATCGAGGCCACATTTAACTGACTGTTTCAGTGTGGTACCACATTACTACGAGATCCAAACCAGAAAAAGTACAGGATCTGGCCAATAAGTGTCCGAAGAAAGCGAAAGTATGAGCCAGATAATTGCAAATACCAGGCCTAACACAAACCTAACCGGTGTGATCCTCTAAAATTAGCTCTAAAATTACCTCTTGAATTAGCTGTTTCAGTCTGATACCACTTTACTACGTGATCCACACCAGAAAGAAACACAGGATCTGGCCAACAAGTATGCGAAAAATGCGGAAGTATGAACCAGATGATTGCAAATTCCAGACCTCAACGTGACCCTACCGGCGTTATACTTTAAAATATTGATCGTGGGCAGGTTTAGTTGACTGTTTCAGTGTGGCACCGCATTACTACGTGATCCAAAACTGAAAAAGTCAGGAATCTGGCCAACAAGTATGCGAAAAATGCGAAAGTATGAGCCAGATGATTGCAAATACCAGACCTAACACAAACCTAAACAGTGTTATCCTCTTAAATATTGATCGAAACAAAGTTGAATTAGCTGTTTCATTCTGATACCACTTTACTACGTGATCCACACAAGAAAAAGCCCAGAATCTGGCCGACAAGCATGCGAAAAATGCGAAAGTATTAGCCAGATGAGGGCAAATCCCAGACCTAAAGGAGACCCAACCGGAGTTATCCTATAAAATATTGATCGCGGCCACGTTTAACTGACTGTTCCAGTGTGGTACCACATTACTACGAGATCCAAACCAGAAAAAGTCCAGGATCTGGCCAACAAGTATGCGAAAAATGCGAAAGTATGAGCCAGAGGATTGCAAATACCAGGCCTAACACAAACCAAACCGGTGTGATCCTCTAAAATATTGATCGAATCCAGGTTTAGTTGACTGTTTCGGTGTCGTACCACATTACTACGTGATCCAAACCAGAAAAAGCCCAGGGTCTGGCCAACAAGTATGCGAAAAATGCGAAAGTATGAGCCAGACGATTGCAAATACCATGACTAACCCAGTCATAACCAGCGTTATCCTCTAAAATACTAATCGGAACAAGCTTTTATTGACTGTTTCGGTGTGGTACCACATTACTACGTGATCCAAACCAGAAAAAGCGCAGGATCTTGCCAACAAGTATGCGAAAAATGCGAAAGTACGAGCCAGATGATTGCAAATACCAGACCTAACACAAACCTAAACGGTGTTATCCTCTTAAATATTGATCGAAACCAAGTTGAATTAGCTGTTTCAGTCTGATACCACATTACTACGTGATCCAAACCAGAAAAAGCCCAGGATAAGGCAAACTAGTGTGCGAAGGATGCGAAAGTATGAGCCAGATGATTGCAAGTACCAGACTTAACACAAACCTAAACGGTGATATCCTCTAAACTATTGATCGAAACCAAGTTGAATTAGCTGTTTCAGTCTGATACCACTTTACTACGTGATCCACACCAGAAAGGAACACAGGATCTGGCCAACCAGTATGCGAAGAATGCGAAAGTATGAGCCAGATGACTGCAAATACCAGAACTAACCCAGACATAACCAGCGTTATCCTCTAAAATACTAATCGGAACCAGCTTTTATTGACTGTTTCAGTGTGGTACCACATTACTACGTGCTCCAAACCAGAAAAAGTCCTGGATATGGCCAACAAGTATGCGAAAAATGCGAAAGTACGAGCTAGATGAGGGCAAATACCAGACCTAACCCAGGCATAACCGGCGTTCTCCTCTAAAATATTAATCGGAACCAGCTTTTATTGACTGTATCAGTGTGGTACCACATTACTGCGTGATCCAAACCAGAAAAAGCCCAGGGTCTGGCTAACAAGTATGTGAAAAATGCGAAAGTATGAGCCAGATGATTGCAAATACCAGACTTAACACAAACCTAAACGGTGATATCCTCTAAAATATTGATCGAATCCAGGCTTAATTGACTGTCCCAGTCTGATACCACTTTACTACGTGATCCACACCAGAAAGAAACACAGGATCTGGCCAACCAGTATGCGAAAAATGCGAAAGTATGAGTCAGATGATTGCAAATACCAGAACTAACCCAGACATAACCAGCGTTATCCTCTAAAATACTAATCGGAACCAGCTTTCATTGACTGTTTCAGTGTGGTACCACATTACTACGTGCTCCAAACCAGAAAAAGTCCTGGATATGGCCAACAAGTATGGGAAAAATGCGAAAGTATGAGGAAGATGATTGCAAATAACAGACGTAACCCAGACATAAATGGCGTTATCCTCTAAAATATTAATCGCAACCAGGTTTAATTGACTGTTTCGGTGTCGTACCACATTACTACGTGGTCCAACCCAGAAAAAGGCAAGGATCTGACCATTCAAGTATGCGAAAAATGCGAAAGTACGAGCCAGGTGAGGGCAAATCCCAGACCTGGCCGAGACATAACCGGCATTATCCTCTAAAATAGTAATCGCAACCAGGTTTAATTGACTGTTTCGGTGTGGTACCGCATTACTACGTAATCCAAGCCAGAAAAAGCCCTGGATCTGGCCATCAAGTATGTGAAAAATGCGAATGTACGAGACAGATGACGGCAAATCCCAGACCTAACCGAGACATAACCGGCGTTATCCTCTAAAATATTAATCGCAACCAGGTTTAATTGACTGTTTCAGAGTGGTCCCACATTACTACTTGGTCCAAGCCAGAAAAAGGCCAGGATCTGGCCAACAAGTACGCGAAAAATGCGAAAGTACGAGCCAGATGAGGGCAAATCCCAGACCTAACCGAGACATAACCGGCGTTATCCTCTAAAATATTAATCGCAACCAGGTTTAATTGACTGTTTCAGAGTGGTCCCACATTACTACTTGGTCCAAGCCAGAAAAAGGCCAGGATCTGGCCAACAAGTATGCGAAAAATGCGAAAGTACGAGCCAGATGAGGGCAAATCCCAGACCTAACCGAGACATAACCGGCGTTATCCACGAAAATATTAATCGCAACCAGGTGTAATTGACTGTTTCGGTGTGGTACCGCATTACTACGTGATCCAAACCAGAAAAAGCCCAGGATCTGGCCAACAAGTATGCGAAAAAAGCGAAAGTATGTGCCAGATGATTGCAAATACCAGAACTAACCCAAACATAACCAGCGTTATCCACCAAAATATTAATCGGAACAAATTTTAATTGACTGTTTCGGTGCGGAACCACATTACGACGGGATACAACCCACAAAAACCCCAAGATCTGGCCAACAAGTATGCGAAAAATGCGAAATTACGAGCCAGATGACGGCAAATCCCAGACCTAACCGAGACATAACCGGCGTTATACTCCAAAATATTAATCGCAACCAGGTTTAATTGACTGTTTCAGAGTGGTCCCACATTACTACTTGGTCCAAGCCAGAAAAAGGCCAGGATCTGGCCAACAAGTATGCGAAAAATGCGAAAGTACGAGCCAGATGAGGGCAAATCCCAGACCTAACCGAGACATAACCGGCGTTATCCACGAAAATATTAATCGCAACCAGGTGTAATTGACTGTTTCGGTGTGGTACCGCATTACTACGTGATCCAAACCAGAAAAAGCCCAGGATCTGGCCAACAAGTATGCGAAAAAAGCGAAAGTATGTGCCAGATGATTGCAAATACCAGAACTAACCCAAACATAACCAGCGTTATCCACCAAAATATTAATCGAAACAAATTTTAATTGACTGTTTCGGTGCGGAACCACATTACGACGGGATACAACTCCCAAAAACCCCAAGATCTGGCCAACATGTATGCGAAAAATGCGAAAGTACGACCCAGATGAGGGCAAATCCCAGGCGTGGCCGAGGCATAACCGGCGTTATCTTCTGAAAAATTAATCGCAACCAGGTGTAATTGACTGTTTCGGTGTGGTACCGCATTACTATGTGATCCAAACCAGAAAAGGCCCTGGATCTGACCATCAAGTATGCGAAAAATGCGAAAGTACGAGCCAGATGACGGCAAATCCCAGACCTAACCGAGACATAACCGGCGTTATACTCCAAAATATTAATCGCAAACAGGTTTAATTGACTGTTTCGGTGTGGTACCACATTACTACGTGATCCAAACCAGAAAAAGCCCAGGATCTGGACTACAAGTATACGAAAAAAGCGAAAGTATGTGCCAGATGATTGCAAATACCACATCTAACCCAAACATAACCCGCATTATCCTCCAAACTATTAATCGCAACCTGGTTTAATTGACTGCTTCGGTGTGGAACCACATTACTACGGGTTCCAATCCAGAAAAAGCCCAGGATCTGGCCAACAAGTATGCGAAAAATGCGAAAGTATGAGCCAGATGATTGCAAATACCAGACCTAACACAAACCTAAACGGTGTTATCCTCTTAAATATTGATCGAAACCAAGTTGAATTGGCTGTTTCAGTCTGATACAACTTTACTGCGTGATCCACACCAGAAACAAACACAGGATCTGGCCAACCAGTATGCGAAGAATGCGAAAGTATGAGCCAGATGATTGCAAATACCAGAACTAACCCAGCCATAACCAGCGTTATCCTCTAAAATACTAATCGGAACCAGCTTTCATTGACTGTTTCAGTGTGGTACCACATTACTACGTGCTCCAAACCAGAAAAAGTCCTGGACATGGCCAACAAGTATGGGAAAAATGCGAAAGTACGAGCCAGATGAGGGCAAATCCCAGACCTAACCGAGACACAACCGGCGTTATCCACTAAAATATTAATCGCAACCAGGTGTAATTGACTATTTCGGTGTGGTACCACACTACTACGTGATCCAAACCAGAAAAAGCCCAGGATCTGGCCAACAAGTATGCGAAAAAAGCGAAAGTATGTGGCAGATGATTGCAAATACCAGAACTAACCCAAACATAACCAGCGTTATCCACCAAAATATTAATCGGAACAAATTTTAATTGACTGTTTCGGTGCGGAACCACATTACGACGGGATACAACACCCAAAAACCCCAAGATCTGGCCAACATGTATGCGAAAAATGCGAAAGTACGACCCAGATGAGGGCAAATCCCAGGCCTGGCCGAGACATAACCGGCGTTATCCTCTGAAAAATTAATCGCAACCAGGTGTAATTGACTGTTTCGGTGTGGTACCGCATTACTACGTGATCGAAACCAGAAAATGCCCAGGATCTGGAAAATAAGTATGCGAAAAAAGCGAAAGTATGTGACAGATGATTGCAAATACCACATCTAACCCAAACATAACCAGCGCTATCCTCCAAAATATTAATCGCAACCAGGTTTAATTGACTGCTTCGGTGGGGAACCACATTACTACGGGTTCCAATCCAGAAAAAACGCTGGATCTGGCCAACAACTATGCGAAAAACGCGAAAGTATAAGCCAGATGATTGCAAATACCAGAACTATCCCAGACATAACCAGCGTTATCCCCTAAAATACTATTCGGAACCAGCTTTTATTGACTGTTTCTGTGTGGTACCACATTACTACGTGATCCAAACCAGAAAAAGCCCAGGATCTGGCCAACAAGTATGCGAAAAAAGCGAAAGTATGTGCCAGATGATTGCAAATACCACATCTAACCCAAACATAACCAGCGTTATCCTGCAAAATATTAATCGCAAACAGGTTTTATTGACTGTTTCGTTGTGGTACCACATTACTACGTGATCCAAACCAGAAAAAACGCTGGATCTGGCCGACAACTATGCCAAAGACGCGAAAGTATAAGCCAGATGATTGCAATTACCAGAACTAACCAAGACATAACCAGCGTTATCCTCTAAAATACTAATCGGAACCAGCTGTCATTGACTGTTTCTGTGTGGTACCACATTACTACGTGATCCAAACCAGAAAAAGCCCAGGATCTGGCCAACAAGTATGCGAAAAATGCGGAAGTATGTGCCAGATGATTGCAAATAGCAGAACTAACCCAAACATAACCAGCGTTATCCTCTAAAATATTAATCGCAACCAGGTTTAATTGACTGTTTCAGTGTGGTCCCACATTACTACTTGGTCCAGGCCAGAAAAAGGCCAGGATCTGGCCAACAAGTTTGCGAAAAATGCGAATGTACGAGACAGATGACGGCAAATCCCAGACCTAACCGAGACATAACCGGCGTTATCCTCTAAAATATTAATCGCAACCAGGTTTAATTGACTGTTTCAGTGTGGTCCCACATTACTACTTGGTCCAAGCCAGGAAAAGGCCAGGATCTGGCCAACAAGTATGCGAAAAAAGCGAAAGTATGTGCCAGATGATTGCAAATACCACATCTAACCCAAACATAACCAGCGTTATCCTCTAAAATATTAATCGCAACCAGGTTTAATTGACTGTTCCAGAGTGGTCCCACATTACTACTTGGTTCCAGGCAGAATGAGGTCAGGATCTGGCCAACAAGTATGCGAAAAATGCGAAAGTATGTGCCAGATGATTGCAAATACCAGTACTAACCCAAACATAACCAGCGTTATCCACCAAAATATTAATCGGAACAAATTTTAATTGACTGTTTAGGTGCGGAACCACATTACGACGGGATACAACCCACAAAAACCCCAAGATCTGGCCAACAAGTATGCGAAAAATGTGAAAGTACGAGCCAGATGAGGGCAAATCCCAGGCCTGGCCGTGGCATAACCGGCGTTATCCTCTGAAAAATTAATCGCAACCAGGTGTAATTGACTGTTTCGGTGTGGTACCGCATTACTACGTGATCCAAACCAGAAAATGCCCTGGATCTGGCCATCAAGTATGCGAAAAATGCGAAAGTACGAGCCAGATGACGGCAAATCCCAGACCTAACCGAGACATAACCGGCGTTATACTCCAAAATATTAATCGCAAACAGGTTTAATTGACTGTTTCGTTGTGGTACCACATTACTACGTGATCCAAACCAGATAAAGCCCAGGATCTGGACAACAAGTATACGAAAAAAGCGAAAGTATGTGCCAGATGATTGCAAATACCACATCTAACCCAAACATAACCAGCGTTATCCTCCAAAATATTAATCGCAACCAGGTTTAATTGACTGCTTCGGTGTGGAACCACATTACTACGGGTTCCAATACAGAAAAAGCCCAGGATCTGGCCAACAAGTATGCGAAAAATGCGAAAGTATGAGCCAGATGATTGCAAATACCAGACCTAACACAAACCTAAACGGTGTTATCCTCTTAAATATTGATCGAAACCAAGTTGAATTGGCTGTTTCAGTCTGATACCACTTTTCTACGTGATCCACACCAGAAGGAAACACAGGATCTGGCAAACCAGTATACGAAGAGTGCGAAAGTATGAGCCAGATGATTGCAAATACCAGAACTAACTCAGACATAAGCAGCGTTATCCTCTAAAATACTAATCGGAACCAGCTTTCACTGACTGTTTCAGTGTGGTACCACATTACTACGTGCTCCAAACCAGAAAAAGTCCTGGATATGGCCAACAAGTATGGGAAAAATGCGAAAGTATGAGGAAGATGATTCCAATACCAGACGTAACCAAGTCATAACTGGCGTTATCCTCTAAAATATTAATCGCAACCAGGTTTAATTGACTGTTTCGGTGTCGTACCACATTACTACGTGATCCAAACCAGAAAAAGCCCAGGATCTGGCCAACAAGTATGCGAAAAAAGCGAAAGTATGTGCCAGATGATTGCAAATACCACATCTAACCCAAACATAACCAGCGTTATCCTGCAAAATATTAATCGCAAACAGGTTTAATTGACTGTTTCGGTGTGGTACCACATTACTACGTGATCCAAACCAGAAAAATCGCTGGATCTGGCCAACAACTATGCGAAAGACGCGAAAGTATAAGCCAGATGATTGCAAATACCAGAACTAACCAAGACATAACCAGCGTTATCCTCTAAAATACTAATCGGAACCAGCTGTCATTGACTGTTTCTGTGTGGTACCACATTAGTACGTGATCCAAACCAGATAAAGCCCAGGATCTGGCCAACAAGTATGCGAAAAATGCGAATGTACGAGACTGATGACGGCAAATCCCAGACCTAACCGAGACATAACCGGCGTTATCCTCTAAAATATTAATCGCAACCAGGTTTTATTGACTGTTTCAGAGTGGTCCCACATTACTACTTGGTCCAAGCCAGAAAAAGGCCAGGATCTGGCCAACAAGTACGCGAAAAATGCGAAAGTACGAGCCAGATGAGGGCAAATCCCAGACCTAACCGAGACATAACCGGCGTTATCATCTAAAATATTAATCGCAACCAGGTTTAATTGACTGTTTCAGAGTGGTCCCACATTACTACATGGTCCAAGCCAGAAAAAGGCCAGGATCTGGCCAACAAGTATGCGAAAAATGCGAAAGTACGGGCCAGATGAGGGCAAATCCCAGACCTAACCGAGACATAACCGGCGTTATCCTCTAAAATATTAATCGCAACCAGGTGTAATTGACTGTTTCGGTGTGGTACCGCATTACTATGTGATCCAAACCAGAAAAAGCCCAGGATCTGGACTACAAGTATACGAAAAAAGCGAAAGTATGTGCCAGATGATTGCAAATACCACATCTAACCCAAACATAACCAGCATTATCCTCCAAAATATTAATCGCAACCTGGTTTAATTGACTGCTTCGGTGTGGAACCACATTACTACGGGTTCCAATCCAGAAAAAGCCCAGGATCTGGCAAACAAGTGTGCGAAAAATGCGAAAGTATGAGCCAGATGATTGCAAATACCAGACCTAACACAAACCTAAACGGTGTTATCCTCTTAAATATTGATCGAAACCAAGTTAAATTGGCTGTTTCAGTCTGATACCACTTTACTACGTGATCCACACCAGAATGAAACACAGGATCTGGCCAACCAGTATGCGAAGAATGCGAAAGTATGAGCCAGATGATTGCAAATACCAGAACTAACCCAGACATAACAAGCGTTATCCTCTAAAATATTAATCGGAACCAGCTTTCATTGACTGTTTCAGTGTGGTACCACATTACTACGTGCTCCAAACCAGAAAAAGTCCTGGACATGGCCAACAAGTATGGGAAAAATGCGAAAGTATGAGGAAGATGATTGCAAATACCAGACGTAACCAAGTCAGAACTGGCGTTATCCTCTAAAATATTAATCGCAACCAGGTTTAATTGACTGTTTCAGTGTCGTACCACATTACTACGTGGTCCTACCCAGAAAAAGGCAAGGATCTGACCATTCAAGTATGCGAAAAATGCGAAAGTACGAGCCAGATGAGGGCAAATCCCAGAACTAACCGAGACAAACCGGCGTTATCCACTAAAATATTAATCGCAACCAGGTGTAATTGACTGTTTCGGTGTGGTACCACATTACTACGTGATCCAAACCAGAAAAAGCCCAGGATCTGGCCAACAAGTATGCGAAAAAAGCGAAAGTATGTGGCAGATGATTGCAAATACCAGAACTAACCCAAACATAACCAGCGTTATCCACCAAAATATTAATCGGAACAAATTTTAATTGACTGTTTCGGTGCGGAACCACATTACGACGGGATACAACCCCCAAAAACCCCAAGATCTGGCCAACATGTATGCGAAAAGTGCGAAAGTACGACCCAGATGAGGGCAAATCCCAGGCCTGGCCGAGACATAACCGGCGTTATCCTCTGAAAAATTAATCGCAACCAGGTGTAATTGACTGTTTCGGTGTGGTACCACATTACTACGTGATCCAAACCAGAAAATGCCCAGGATCTGGAAAACAAGTATGCGAAAAAAGCGAAAGTATGTGACAGATGATTGCAAATACCACATCTAACCCAAACATAACCAGCGCTATCCTCCAAAATATTAATCGCAACCAGGTTTAATTGACTGCTTCGGTGTGGAACCACATTACTACGGGTTCCAATCCAGAAAAAACGCCGGATCTGGCCAACAACTATGCGAAAAACGCGAAAGTATAAGCCAGATGATTGCAAATACCAGAACTATCCCAGACATAACCAGCGTTATCCCCTAAAATACTATTCGGAACCAGCTTTTATTGACTGTTTCTGTGTGGTACCACATTACTACGTGATCCAAACCAGAAAAAGCCCAGGATCTGGCCAACAAGTATGCGAAAAAAGCGAAAGTATGTGCCAGATGATTGCAAATACCACATCTAACCCAAACATAACCAGCGTTATCCTGCAAAATATTAATCGCAAACAGGTTTAATTGACTGTTTCGGTGTGGTACCACATTACTACGTGATCCAAACCAGAAAAAGCCCAGGATCTGGACTACAAGTATACGAAAAAAGCGAAAGTATGTGCCAGATGATTGCAAATACCACATCTAACCCAAACATAACCAGCATTATCCTCCAAAATATTAATCGCAACCTGGTTTAATTGACTGCTTCGGTGTGGAACCACATTACTACGGGTTCCAATCCAGAAAAAGCCCAGGATCTGGCCAACAAGTATGCGAAAAATGCGAACGTATGAGCCAGATGATTGCAAATACCGGACCTAACACAAACCTAAATGGTGTTATCCTCTTAAATATTGATCGAAACCAAGTTGAATTGGCTGTTTCAGTCTGATACCACTTTACTACGTGATCCACACCAGAAAGAAACACAGGATCTGGCCAACCAGTATGCGAAGAATGCGAAAGTATGAGCCAGATGATTGCAAATACCAGAACTAACCCAGACATAACCAGCGTTATCCTCTAAAATACTAATCGGAACCAGCTTTCATTGACTGTTTCAGTGTGGTACCACATTACTACGTGCTCCAAACCAGAAAAAGTCCTGGACATGGCCAACAAGTATGGGAAAAATGCGAAAGTATGAGGAAGATGATTGCAAATACCAGCCGTAACCAAGTCATAACTGGCGTTATCCTCTAAAATATTAATCGCAACCAGGTTTAATTGACTGTTTCGGTGTCGTACCACATTACTACGTGGTCCTACCCAGAAAAAAGCAAGGATCTGACCATTCAAGTATGCGAAAAATGCGAAAGTTCGAGCCAGATGAGGGCAAATCCCAGACCTAACCGAGACATAACCGGCGTTATCCACTACAATATTAATCGCAACCAGGTGTAATTGACTGTTTCGGTGTGGTACCACATTACTACGTGATCCAAACCAGAAAAAGCCCAGGATCTGGCCTACAAGTATGCGAAAAAAGCGAAAGTATGTGGCAGATGATTGCAAATACCAGAACTAACCCAAACATAACCAGCGTTATCCACCAAAATATTAATCGGAACAAATTTTAATTGACTGTTTCGGTGCGGAACCACATTACGACGGGATACAACCCCCAAAAACCCCAAGATCTGGCCAACATGTATGCGAAAAATGCGAAAGTACGACCCAGATGAGGGCAAATCCCAGACCTGGCCGAGACATAACCGGCGTTATCCTCTGAAAAATTAATCGCAACCAGGTGTAATTGACTGTTTCGGTGTGGTACCACATTACTACGTGATCCAAACCAGAAAATGCCCAGGATCTGGAAAACAAGTATGCGAAAAAAGCGAAAGTATGTGACAGACGATTGCGAATACCACATCTAACCCAAACATAACCAGCGCTATCCTCCAAAATATTAATCGCAACCAGGTTTAATTGACTGCTTCGGTGTGGAACCACATTACTACGGGTTTCAATCCAGAAAAAACGCTGGATCTGGCCAACAACTATGCGAAAAACGCGAAAGTATAAGCCAGATGATTGCAAATACCAGAACTAACCAAGACATAACCAGCGTTATCCTCAAAAATATTAATCGCAAACAGGTTTAATTGACTGTTTCGGTGTGGTACCACATTGCTACGTGATCCAAACCAGAAAAAGCCCAGGATCTGGCCAACAAGTATACGAAAAATGCGAATGTACGAGACTGATGACGGCAAATCCCAGGCCTAACCGAGACATAACCGGCGTTATCCTCTAAAATATTAATCGCAACCAGGTGTAATTGACTGTTTCGGTGTGGTACAGCATTACTACGTGTTCGAAACCAGAAATATCCCAGGATCTGTCCAACAAGTATGCGAAAACCGAGAAAGTATGAGCCAGATGGTTGCAAATACCAGACCTAACCGAGACATAACCGGCGTTATCCTCTAAAATATTAATCGCAACCAGGTTTAATTGATTGTTTCAGAGTGGTCCCACATTACTACTTGGTCCAAGCCAGAAAAAGGCCAGGATCTGGCCAACAAGTATGCGAAAAATGCGAAAGTACGAGCCAGATGAGGGCAAATCCCAGACCTAACCGAGACATAACCGGCGTTACCCTCTAAAATATTAATCGCAACCAGGTGTAATTGACTGTTTCGGTGTGGTACCGCATTACTATGTGATCCAAACCAGAAAAAGCCCTGGATCTGACCATCAAGTATGCGAAAAATGCGAAAGTACGAGCCAGATGACGGCAAATCCCAGACCTAACCGAGACATAACCGGCGTTATACTCCAAAATATTAATCGCAAACAGGTTTAATTGACTGTTTCGGTGTGGTACCACATTACTACGTGATCCAAACCAGAAAAAGCCCAGGATCTGGACTACAAGTATACGAAAAAAGCGAAAGTATGTGCCAGATGATTGCAAATACCACATCTAACCCAAACATAACCAGCATTATCCTCCAAAATATTAATCGCAACGTGGTTTAATTGACTGCTTCGGTGTGGAACCACATTACTACGGGTTCCAATCCAGAAAAAGCCCAGGATCTGGCCAACAAGTATGCGAAAAATGCGAAAGTATGAGCCAGATGATTGCAAATACCAGACCTAACACAAACCTAAACGGTGTTATCCTCTTAAATATTGATCGAAACCAAGTTGAATTGGCTGTTTCAGTCTGATACCACTTTACTACGTGATCCACACCAGAAAGAAACACAGGATCTGGCCAACCAGTATGCGAAGAATGCGAAAGTATGAGCCAGATGATTGCAAATACCAGAACTAACCCAGACATAACAAGCGTTATCCTCTAAAATACTAATCGGAACCAGCTTTCATTGACTGTTTCAGTGTGGTACCACATTACTACGTGCTCCAAACCAGAAAAAGTCCTGGACATGGCCAACAAGTATGGGAAAAATGCGAAAGTATGAGGAAGATGATTGCAAATACCAGACGTAACCAAGTCATAACTGGCGTTATCCTCTAAAATATTAATCACAACCAGGTTTAATTGAGTGTTTCGGTGTCGTACCGCATTACTACGTGGTCCTACCCAGAAAAAGGCAAGGATCTGACCATTCAAGTATGCGAAAAATGCGAAAGTACGAGCCAGATGAGGGCAAATCCCAGACCTAACCGAGACATAACCGGCGTTATCCACTAAAATATTAATCGCAACAAGGTGTAATTGACTGTTTCGGTGTGGTACCACATTACTACCTGATCCAAACCAGAAAAAGCCCAGGATCTGGCCAACAAGTATGTGAAAAAAGCGAAAGTATGTGGCAAATGATTGCAAATACCAGAACTAACCCAAACATAACCAGCGCTATCCACCAAAATATTAATCGGAACAAATTTTAATTGACTGTTTCGGTGCGGAACCACATTACGACGGGATACAACCCCCAAAAACCCCAAGATCTGGCCAACATGTATGCGAAAAATGCGAAAGTACGACCCAGATGAGGGCAAATCCCAGGCCTGGCCGAGACATAACCGGCGTTATCCTCTGAAAAATTAATCGCAACCAGGTGTAATTGACTGTTTCGGTGTGGTACCACATTACTACGTGATCCAAACCAGAAAATGCCCAGGATCTGGAAAACAAGTATGCGAAAAAAGCGAAAGTATGTGACAGATGATTGCAAATACCACATCTAACCCAAACATAACCAGCGCTATCCTCCAAAATATTAATCGCAACCAGGTTTAATTGACTGCTTCGGTGTGGAACCACATTACTACGGGTTCCAATCCACAAAAAACGCCGGATCTGGCCAACAACTATGCGAAAAACGCGAAAGTATAAGCCAGATGATTGCAAATACCAGAACTGTCCCAGACATAACCAGCGTTATCCCCTAAAATACTATTCGGAACCAGCTTTTATTGACTGTTTCTGTGTGGTACCACATTACTACGTGATCCAAACCAGAAAAAGCCCAGGATCTGGCCAACAAGTATGCGAAAAAAGCGAAAGTATGTGCCAGATGATTGCAAATACCACATCTAACCCAAACATAACCAGCGTTATCCTGCAAAATATTAATCGCAAACAGGTTTAATTGACTGTTTCGGTGTGGTACCACATTACTACGTGATCCAAACCAGAAAAAGCCCAGGATCTGGACTACAAGTATACGAAAAAAGCGAAAGTATGTGCCAGATGATTGCAAATACCACACCTAACCCAAACATAACCAGCATTATCCTCCAAAATATTAATCGCAACCTGGTTTAATTGACTGCTTCGGTGTGGAACCACATTACTACGGGTTCCAATCCAGAAAAAGCCCAGGATCTGGCCAACAAGTATGCGAAAAATGCGAAAGTATGAGCCAGATGATTGCGAATACCACATCTAACCCAAACATAACCAGCGCTATCCTCCAAAATATTAATCGCAACCAGGTTTAATTGACTGTTTCGGTGTGGTACCACATTACTACGTGATCCAAACCAGAAAATGCCCAGGATCTGGAAAACAAGTATGCGAAAAAAGCGAAAGTATGTGACCGATGATTGCGAATACCACATCTAACCCAAACATAACCAGCGCTATCCTCCAAAATATTAATCGCAACCAGGTTTAATTGACTGCTTCGGTGTGGAACCACATTACTACGGGTTCCAATCCAGAAAAAACGCTGGATCTGGCCAACAACTATGCGAAAAACGCGAAAGTAAAAGCCAGATGATTGCAAATACCAGAACTAACCAAGACATAACCAGCGTTATCCTCTATAATACTAATCGGAACCAGCTGTCATTGACTGTTTCTGTGTGGTACCACATTACTACGTGATCCAAACCAGAAAAAGCCCAGGATCTGGCCAACAAGTATGCGAAAAATGCGAATGTACGAGACTGATGACGGCAAATCCCAGACCTAACCGAGACATAACCGGCGTTATCCTCTAAAATATTAATCGCAACCAGGTTTAATTGACTGTTTCGGTGTGGTACAGCATTACTACGTGTTCGAAACCAGAAATATCCCAGGATCTGTCCAACAAGTATGCGAAAACCGAGAAAGTATGAGCCAGATGGTTGCAAATACCAGACCTAACCGAGACATAACCGGCGTTATCCTCTAAAATATTAATCGCAACCAGGTTTAATTGACTGTTTCAGTGTGGTCCCACATTACTACCTGGTCCAAGCCAGAAAAAGGCCAGGATCTGGCCAACAAGTATACGAAAAAAGCGAAAGTATGTGCCAGATGATTGCAAATACCACATCTAACCCAAACAAAACCAGCGTTATCCTCTAAAATATTAATCGCAACCAGGTTTAATTGACTGTTCCAGAATGGTCCCACATTACTACTTGGTCCAAGCCAGAATGAGGTCAGGATCTGGCCAACAAGTATGCGAAAAATGCGAAAGTACGAGTCAGATGAGGGCAAATCCCAGACCTAACCGAGACATAACCGGCGTTATCCACTAAAATATTAATCGCAACCAGGTGTAATGACTGTTTCGGCGTGGTACCACATTACTACGTGATCCAAACCAGAAAAAGCCCAGGATCTGACCATCAAGTATGCGAAAAATGCGAATGTACGAGACAGATGACGGCAAATCCCAGACCTAATCGAGACATAACCGGCGTTATCCACTAAAATATTATTCGCAAGCAGGTTTAATTGACTGTTTCGGTGTGGTACCACATTACTACTTGGTCCAAGCCAGAAACAGGCCAGGATCTGGGCAACAAGTATGCGAAAAATGTGAAAGTACGAGCCAGATGGGGGCAAATCCCAGACCTAACCGAGACATAACCGGCGTTATCCACTAAAATATTAATCGCAACCAGGTGTAATTGACTGTTTCGGTGTGGTACCACATTACTACGTGATCCAAACCAGAAAAAGCCCTGGATCTGGCCAACAAGTATGCGAAAAAAGCGAAAGTATGTGCCAGATGATTGCAAATACCAGGCCTAACCGAGATATAACCGGCGTTATCCTCAAAAATATTAATCGCAAACAGGTTTAGTTGACTGTTTCGGTGTGGTACCACATTACTACGTGGTCCAAACCAGGAATATCCCAGGATCTGGCCAACCAGTATGCGAAAAATGCGAAAGTACGAGCCAGATGAGGGCAAATCCCAGACCTAACCGAGACATAACCGGTGAGATCCTCTAAAATATTAATCGCAACCAGGTTTAATTGACTGTTTCGGTGTGGTACAGCATTACTACGTGATCCAAACCAGAAATATCCCAGGATCTGGCCAACAAGTATGCGAAAAACGAGAAAGTATGAGCCAGATGGTTGCAAATACCAGACCTAAACGAGACATAACCGGCGTTATCCTCAAAAATATTAATCGCAAACAGGTTTAATTGACTGTTTCGGTGTGGTACCACATTGCTACGTGATCCAAACCAGAAATATCCCAGGATCTGGCCAACTAGTATGCGAAAAATGCGAAAGTACGAGCTAGATGAGGGCAAATCCCAGACCTGGCCGAGACATAACCGGCGTTATCCTCTAAAATATTAATCGCAACCAGGTTTAATTGACTGTATCGGTGTGGTACAGCATTACTACGTGATCCAAACCAGAAATATCCCAGGATCTGGCCAACAAGTATGCGAAAAATGCGAAAGTACGAGCCAGATAAGGGCAAATACCAGGCCTAACCGAGACATAACCGGCGTTATCCTCTGAAATATTAATCGCAACCAGGTTTAATTGACTGTTTCAGTGTGGTCCCACATTACTACTTGGTCCAAGCCAGAAAAAGGCCAGGATCTGGCCAACAAGTATGCGAAAAATGCGAAAGTACGACCCAGATGAGGGCAAATCCCAGGCCTGGCCGAAACATAACCGGCGTTATCCTCTGAAAAATTAATCGCAACCAGGTGTAATTGACTGTTTCGGTGTGGTACCGCATTACTACGTGATCCAAACCAGAAAAAGCCCTGGAGCTGGCCATCAAGTATGCGAAAAATGCGAAAGTACGAGCCGGATGGCGGCAAATCCCAGACCTAACCGAGACATAACCGGCCTTATGCACCAAAATATTAATCGCAAACAGGTTTAATTGACTGTTTCGGTGTGGTACCACATTACTACGTGATCCAAACCAGAAATATCCCAGGATCTGGCCAACTAGTACGCGAAAAATGCGAAAGAACGAGCCAGATAAGGGCAAATACCAGGCCTAACCGAGACATAACCGGCGTTATCTTCTAAAATATTAATCACAACCAGGTTTAATTGACTGTTTCAGTCTGATACCACTTTACTACGTGATCCACACCAGAAAGAAACACAGGATCTGGCCAACCAGTATGCGAAGAATGCGAAAGTATGAGCCAGATGATTGCAAATACCAGAACTAACCCAGACATAACAAGCGTTATCCTCTAAAATACTAATCGGAACCAGCTTTCATTGACTGTTTCAGTGTGGTACCACATTACTACGTGCTCCAAACCAGAAAAAGTCCTGGACATGGCCAACAAGTATGGGAAAAATGCGAAAGTATGAGGAAGATGATTGCAAATACCAGACGTAACCAAGTCATAACTGGCGTTATCCTCTAAAATATTAATCACAACCAGGTTTAATTGAGTGTTTCGGTGTCGTACCACATTACTACGTGGTCCTACCCAGAAAAAGGCAAGGATCTGACCATTCAAGTATGCGAAAAATGCGAAAGTACGAGCCAGATGAGGGCAAATCCCAGACCTAACCGAGACATAACCGGCGTTATCCACTAAAATATTAATCGCAACAAGGTGTAATTGACTGTTTCGGTGTGGTACCACATTACTACCTGATCCAAACCAGAAAAAGCCCAGGATCTGGCCAACAAGTATGTGAAAAAAGCGAAAGTATGTGGCAAATGATTGCAAATACCAGAACTAACCCAAACATAACCAGCGCTATCCACCAAAATATTAATCGGAACAAATTTTAATTGACTGTTTCGGTGCGGAACCACATTACGACGGGATACAACCCCCAAAAACCCCAAGATCTGGCCAACATGTATGCGAAAAATGCGAAAGTACGACCCAGATGAGGGCAAATCCCAGGCCTGGCCGAGACATAACCGGCGTTATCCTCTGAAAAATTAATCGCAACCAGGTGTAATTGACTGTTTCGGTGTGGTACCACATTACTACGTGATCCAAACCAGAAAATGCCCAGGATCTGGAAAACAAGTATGCGAAAAAAGCGAAAGTATGTGACAGATGATTGCAAATACCACATCTAACCCAAACATAACCAGCGCTATCCTCCAAAATATTAATCGCAACCAGGTTTAATTGACTGCTTCGGTGTGGAACCACATTACTACGGGTTCCAATCCAGAAAAAACGCCGGATCTGGCCAACAACTATGTGAAAAACGCGAAAGTATAAGCCAGATGATTGCAAATACCAGAACTGTCCCAGACATAACCAGCGTTATCCCCTAAAATACTATTCGGAACCAGCTTTTATTGACTGTTTCTGTGTTGTACCACATTACTACGTGATCCAAACCAGAAAAAGCCCAGGATCTGGCCAACAAGTATGCGAAAAAAGCGAAAGTATGTGCCAGATGATTGCAAATACCACATCTAACCCAAACATAACCAGCGTTATCCTGCAAAATATTAATCGCAAACAGGTTTAATTGACTGTTTCGGTGTGGTACCACATTACTACGTGATCCAAACCAGAAAAAGCCCAGGATCTGGACTACAAGTATACGAAAAAAGCGAAAGTATGTGCCAGATGATTGCAAATACCACACCTAACCCAAACATAACCAGCATTATCCTCCAAAATATTAATCGCAACCTGGTTTAATTGACTGCTTCGGTGTGGAACCACATTACTACGGGTTCCAATCCAGAAAAAGCCCAGGATCTGGCCAACAAGTATGCGAAAAATGCGAAAGTATGAGCCAGATGATTGCGAATACCACATCTAACCCAAACATAACCAGCGCTATCCTCCAAAATATTAATCGCAACCAGGTTTAATTGACTGTTTCGGTGTGGTACCACATTACTACGTGATCCAAACCAGAAAATGCCCAGGATCTGGAAAACAAGTATGCGAAAAAAGCGAAAGTATGTGACAGATGATTGCGAATACCACATCTAACCCAAACATAACCAGCGCTATCCTCCAAAATATTAATCGCAACCAGGTTTAATTGACTGCTTCGGTGTGGAACCACATTACTACGGGTTCCAATCCAGAAAAAACGCTGGATCTGGCCAACAACTATGCGAAAAACGCGAAAGTAAAAGCCAGATGATTGCAAATACCAGAACTAACCAAGACATAACCAGCGTTATCCTCTATAATACTAATCGGAACCAGCTGTCATTGACTGTTTCTGTGTGGTACCACATTACTACGTGATCCAAACCAGAAAAAGCCCAGGATCTGGCCAACAAGTATGCGAAAAATGCGAATGTACGAGACTGATGACGGCAAATCCCATACCTAACCGAGACATAACCGGCGTTATCCTCTAAAATATTAATCGCAACCAGGTTTAATTGACTGTTTCGGTGTGGTACAGCATTACTACGTGTTCGAAACCAGAAATATCCCAGGATCTGTCCAACAAGTATGCGAAAACCGAGAAAGTATGAGCCAGATGATTGCAAATACCACATCTAACCCAAACATAACCAGCGTTATCCTCTAAAATATTAATCGCAACCAGGTTTAATTGACTGTTCCAGAATGGTCCCACATTACTACTTGGTCCAAGCCAGAATGAGGTCAGGATCTGGCCAACAAGTATGCGAAAAATGCGAAAGTACGAGTCAGATGAGGGCAAATCCCAGACCTAACCGAGACATAACCGGCGTTATCCACTAAAATATTAATCGCAACCAGGTGTAATTGACTGTTTCGGCGTGGTACCACATTACTACGTGATCCAAACCAGAAAAAGCCCAGGATCTGACCATCAAGTATGCGAAAAATGCGAATGTACGAGACAGATGACGGCAAATCCCAGACCTAATCGAGACATAACCGGCGTTATCCACTAAAATATTATTCGCAAGCAGGTTTAATTGACTGTTTCGGTGTGGTACCACATTACTACTTGGTCCAAGCCAGAAACAGGCCAGGATCTGGGCAACAAGTATGCGAAAAATGTGAAAGTACGAGCCAGATGGGGGCAAATCCCAGACCTAACCGAGACATAACCGGCGTTATCCACTAAAATATTAATCGCAACCAGGTGTAATTGACTGTTTCGGTGTGGTACCACATTACTACGTGATCCAAACCAGAAAAAGCCCTGGATCTGGCCAACAAGTATGCGAAAAAAGCGAAAGTATGTGCCAGATGATTGCAAATACCAGGCCTAACCGAGATATAACCGGCGTTATCCTCAAAAATATTAATCGCAAACAGGTTTAGTTGACTGTTTCGGTGTGGTACCACATTACTACGTGGTCCAAACCAGGAATATCCCAGGATCTGGCCAACCAGTATGCGAAAAATGCGAAAGTACGAGCCAGATGAGGGCAAATCCCAGACCTAACCGAGACATAACCGGTGAGATCCTCTAAAATATTAATCGCAACCAGGTTTAATTGACTGTTTCGGTGTGGTACAGCATTACTACGTGATCCAAACCAGAAATATCCCAGGATCTGGCCAACAAGTATGCGAAAAACGAGAAAGTATGAGCCAGATGGTTGCAAATACCAGACCTAAACGAGACATAACCGGCGTTATCCTCAAAAATATTAATCGCAAACAGGTTTAATTGACTGTTTCGGTGTGGTACCACATTGCTACGTGATCCAAACCAGAAATATCCCAGGATCTGGCCAACTAGTATGCGAAAAATGCGAAAGTACGAGCCAGATGAGGGCAAATCCCAGACCTGGCCGAGACATAACCGGCGTTATCCTCTAAAATATTAATCGCAACCAGGTTTAATTGACTGTATCGGTGTGGTACAGCATTACTACGTGATCCAAACCAGAAATATCCCAGGATCTGGCCAACAAGTATGCGAAAAATGCGAAAGTACGAGCCAGATAAGGGCAAATACCAGGCCTAACCGAGACATAACCGGCGTTATCCTCTGAAATATTAATCGCAACCAGGTTTAATTGACTGTTTCAGTGTGGTCCCACATTACTACTTGGTCCAAGCCAGAAAAAGGCCAGGATCTGGCCAACAAGTATGCGAAAAATGCGAAAGTACGACCCAGATGAGGGCAAATCCCAGGCCTGGCCGAAACATAACCGGCGTTATCCTCTGAAAAATTAATCGCAACCAGGTGTAATTGACAGTTTCGGTGTGGTACCGCATTACTACGTGATCCAAACCAGAAAAAGCCCTGGAGCTGGCCATCAAGTATGCGAAAAATGCGAAAGTACGAGCCGGATGACGGCAAATCCCAGACCTAACCGAGACATAACCGGCCTTATGCACCAAAATATTAATCGCAAACAGGTTTAATTGACTGTTTCGGTGTGGTACCACATTACTACGTGATCCAAACCAGAAATATCCCAGGATCTGGCCAACTAGTACGCGAAAAATGCGAAAGAACGAGCCAGATAAGGGCAAATACCAGGCCTAACCGAGACATAACCGGCGTTATCTTCTAAAATATTAATCACAACCAGGTTTAATTGACTGTTTCAGTCTGATACCACTTTACTACGTGATCCACACCAGAAAGAAACACAGGATCTGGCCAACCAGTATGCGAAGAATGCGAAAGTATGAGCCAGATGATTGCAAATACCAGAACTAACCCAGACATAACAAGCGTTATCCTCTAAAATACTAATCGGAACCAGCTTTCATTGACTGTTTCAGTGTGGTACCACATTACTACGTGCTCCAAACCAGAAAAAGTCCTGGACATGGCCAACAAGTATGGGAAAAATGCGAAAGTATGAGGAAGATGATTGCAAATACCAGACGTAACCAAGTCATAACTGGCGTTATCCTCTAAAATATTAATCGCAACCAGGTTTAATTGACTGTTTCGGTGTCGTACCACATTACTACGTGGTCCTACCCAGAAAAAGGCAAGGATCTGACCATTCAAGTATGCGAAAAATGCGAAAGTACGAGCCAGATGAGGGCAAATCCCAGACCTAACCGAGACATAACCGGTGAGATCCTCTAAAATATTAATCGCAACCAGGTTTAATTGACTGTTTCGGTGTGGTACAGCATTACTACGTGATCCAAACCAAAAATATCCCAGGATATGGCCAACAAGTATGCGAAAAACGAGAAAGTATGAGCCAGATGGTTGCAAATACTAGACCTAACCGAGACATAACCAGCGTTATCCACCAAAATATTAATCGGAACAAATTTTAATTGACTGTTTCGGTGCGGAACCACATTACGACGGGGTACAACCCACAAAAACCCCAAGATCTGGCCAACAAGTATGCGAAAAATGTGAAAGTACGACCCAGATGAGGGCAAATCCCAGGCCTGGCCGAGGCATAACCGGCGTTATCCTCTGAAAAATTAATCGCAACCAGGTGTAATTGACTGTTTCGGTGTGGTACCGCATTACTACGTGATCGAAACCAGAAAAAGCCCTGGATCTGGCTATCAAGTATGCGAAAAATGCGAAAGTACGAGCCAGATGACGGCAAATCCCAGACCTAACCGAGACATATACCGGCGTTATACTCCAAAATATTAATCGCAAACAGGTTTAATTGACTGTTTCGGTGTGGTACCACATTACTACGTGATCCAAACCAGAAAAAGCCCAGGATCTGGACAACAAGTATACGAAAAAAGCGAAAGTATGTGCCAGATGATTGCAAATACCACATCTAACCCAAACATAACCAGCGTTATCCTCCAAAATATTAATCGCAACCAGGTTTAATTGACTGCTTCGGTGTGGAACCACATTACTACGGGTTGCAATCCAGAAAAAGCCCAGGATCTGGCCAACAAGTATGCGAAAAATGCGAAAGTATGAGCCAGATTATTGCAAATACCAGACCTAACACAAACCTAAACGGTGTTATCCTCTTAAATATTGATCGAAACCAAGTTGAATTGGCTGTTTCAGTCTGATTCCTCTTTACTACGTGATCCACACCAGAAAGAAACACAGGATCTGGCAAACCAGTATACGAAGAATGCGAAAGTATGAGCCAGATGATTGCAAATGCCAGAACTAACCCAGACATAAGCAGCGTTATCCTCTAAAATACTAATCGGAACCAGCTTTCATTGACTGTTTCAGTGTGGTACCACACTACTACGCGCTCCAAACCAGAAAAAGTCCTGGATATGGCCAACAAGTATGGGAAAATTGCGAATGTACGAGACTGATGACGGCAAATCCCAGACCTAACCGAGACATAACCGGCGTTATCCTCTAAAATATTAATCGCAACCAGGTTTAATTGACTGTTTCGGTGTGGTACAGCATTACTACGTGTTCCAAACCAGAAATATCCCAGGATCTGGCCAACAAGTATGCGAAAACCGAGAAAGTATGAGCCAGATGGTTGCAAATACCAGACCTAACCGAGACATAGCCGGCGTTATCCTCTAAAATATTAATCGCAAACAGGTTTAATTGACTGTTTCGGTGTGGTACCACATTACTACGTGATCCAAACCAGAAATATCCCAGGATCTGGCCAACTAGTATGCGAAAAATGCGAAAGTACGAGCCAGATGAGGGCAAATCCCAGACCTAACCGAGACATAACCGGCGTTATCCACTAAAATATTAATCGCAGCCAGGTGTAATTGACTGTTTCGGTGTGGTACCACATTACTGCGTGATCCAAACCAGAAAAAGCCCAGGATCTGGCCAACAAGTATGCGAAAAAAGCGAAAGTATGTGCCAGATGATTGCAAATCCCAGACCTAATCGTGACATAACCGGCGTTATAGTCCAAAATATTAATCGCAAACAGGTTTAATTGACTGTTTCGGTATGGTACCACATTAGTACGTGATCCAAACCAGAAAAAGCCCAGGATCTGGACAACAAGTATGCGAAAAAAGCGAAAGTATGTGCCAGATCATTGCAAATACCACATCTAACCCAAACATATCCAGCGTAATCCTCCAAAATATTAATCGCAACCAGGTTTAATTGACTGCTTCGGTGTGGAACCACATTACTACGGGTTCCAAACCAGAAAAAACGCTGGATCTGGCCAACAACTATGCGAAAAACGCGAAAGTATAAGCCAGGTGATTGCAAATACCAGAACTAACCCAGACATAACCAGCGTTATCCCCTAAAATACTATTCGGAACCAGCTTTTATTGACTGTTTCTGTGTGGTACCACATTACTACGTGATCCAAACAAGAAAAAGCCCAGGATCCAGCCAACAAGTATGCGAAAAATGCGAATGTACGAGACAGATGACGGCAAATCCCAGACCTAATCGAGACATAACCGGCGTTATCCACTAAAATATTAATCGCAACCAGGTTTAATTGACTGTTTCGGTGTGGTACCACATTACTACGTGATCCAAACCAGAAAAAGCCCAGGATCTGACCATCAAGTATGCGAAAAATGCGAATGTACGAGACAGATGACGGCAAATCCCAGACCTAATCGAGACATAACCGGCGTTATCCACTAAAATATTAATCGCAACCAGGTCTAATTGACTGTTTCGGTGTGGTACCACATTACTACTTGGTCCAAGCCAGAAAAAGGCCAGGATCTGGCCAACAAGTATGCGAAAAATGCGAAAGTACGAGCCAGATGAGGGCAAATCCCAGACCTAACCGAGACATAACAGGCGTTATCCTCTGAAATATTAATCGCAACCAGGTGTAATTGACTGTTTCGGTGTGGTACCACATTACTACGTGATCCAAACCAGAAAAAGCCCAGGATCTGGCCAACAAGTATGCGAAAAATGCGAATGTACGAGACAGATGACGGCAAATCCCAGACCTAATCGAGACATAACCGGCGTTATCCACTAAAATATTAATCGCAACCAGGTTTAATTGACTGTTTCGGTGTGATACCACATTACTACTTGGTCCAAGCCAGAAAAAGCCCAGGATCTGACCATCAAGTATGCGAAAAATGCGAATGTACGAGACAGATGACGGCAAATCCCATACCTAATCGAGACATAACCAGCGTTATTCACCAAAATATTAATCGGAACAAATTTTAATAGACTGTTTCGGTGCGGAACCACATTACGACGGGATACAACCCACAAAAACCCCAAGATCTGGCCAACAAGTATGCGAAAAATGCGAATGTACGACCCAGATGAGGGCAAATCCCAGGCCTGGCCGAGACATAACCGGCGTTATCCCCTAAAATATTAATCGCAACCAGGTTTAAATGACTGTTTCGGTGTGGAACTACATTACTACGGGATCCAACCAGAAAAAACCCAGGATCTGGCCAACAAGTATGTGAAAAACGCGAAAGTATGAGCCCGATGATTGCACGTACCAGAACTAACCCAAACATAACCAGCGTTATCCTCCAAAATATTAATCGGAACCAGGTTTAATTGACTGTTTTGGTGTGGTACCGCATTACTATGTGATCCAATCCAGAAAAAGCCCTGGATATGGCCAACAAGTATGCGAAAAATGCGAAGGTACGAGCCAGATGAGGGCAAATCCCAGACATAACTGAGGCATAACCGGCGTTATCCTCTAAAATATTAATCGCAAGCAGCTTTAATTGACTGTTTCAGTGTGGAACCACATTACTACGGGATCCAAACCAGAAAAAGCCCTGGATCTGGCCAACAAGTATGCGAAAAATGCGAAAGTACGAGCCAGATAAGGGCAAATACCAGGCCTAACCGAGACATAACCGGCGTTATTTTCTAAAATATTAATCACAACCAGGTTTAATTGACTGTATCGGTGTGGTACAGCATTACTACGTGATCCAAGCCAGAAATATCTCAGGATCTGGCCAACAAGTATGCGAAAAACGAGAAAGAATGAGCCGGATGGTTGCAAATACCAGACCTAACCGAGACATAACCGGCGTTATCCTCAAAAATATTAATCGCAAACAGGTTTAATTGACTGTTTCGGTGTGGTACCACATTACTACGTGGTCCAAGCCAGAAATATCCCAGGATCTGGTCAACTAGTATGCGAAAAACGAGAAAGTATGAGCCAGATGAGGGCAAATCCCAGACCTGGCCGAGACATAACCGGCGTTATCCTCTAAAATATTAATCGCAACCAGGTTTAATTGACTGTATCGGTGTGGTACAGCATTACTACGTGATCCAAACCAGAAATATCCCAGGATCTGGCCAACAAGTATGCGAAAAAAGCGAAAGTATGTGCCAGATGATTGCAAATACCACATCTAACCCAAACATTACCAGCGTTATCCTCTAAAATATTAATCGCAACCAGGTTTAATTGACTGCCTCGGTGTGGAACCACATTACTACGGGTTCCAATCCAGAAAAAACGCTGTATCTGGCCAACAACTATGCGAAAAACGCGAAAGTATAAGCCAGATGATTGAAATGTACCAGAACTAACCCAGACATAACCAGCGTTATCCTCTAAAACACTAATGGGAGCCAGCTTTATTGACTGTTTCTGTGTGGTACCACATTACGACGGGATAAAACCCACAAAAAACCCAAGATCTGGCCAACAAGAATGCGAAAAATGCGAAAGTACGAGCCAGATAAGGGCAAATACCAGGACTTACCGAGACATAACCGGCGTTATCCTCTAAGATATTAATTGCAACCAGGTTTAATTGACTGTTTCGGTGTGGTACCACATTAGTACGTGATCCAAACCAGAAAAAGCCCAGGATCTGGACAACAAGTATGCGAAAAAAGCGAAACTATGTGCCAGATGATTGCAAATACCACATCTAACCCAAACATAACCAGCGTTATCCTCCAAAATATTAATCGCAACCAGGTTTAATTGACTGTTTCGGTGTGGTACCACATTACTACATGGTCCAAGCCAGAAAAAGGCCAGGATCTGGCCAACAAGTATGCGAACAATGCGAAAGTACGAGCCAGATGAGGGCAAATCCCAGACCTAACCGAGACACAACAGGCGTTATCCTCTAAAATATTAATCGCAACCAGGTTTAATTGACTGTTTCAGAGTGGTCCACATTACTACATGGTCCAAGCCAGAAAAAGGCCAGGATCTGGCCAACAAGTATGCGAAAAATGCGAAAGTACGAGCCAGATGAGGGCAAATCCCAGACCTAACCGGGACATAACCGGCGTTATCCACTAAAATATTAATCGCAACCTGGTTTAATTGACTGCTTCGGCCTGGTACCGCATTACTTCCTGATCCAAACCAGAAAAAGGCCAGGATCTGGCCAACAAGTATGCGAAAAATGCGGAAGTATGAGCCAGATGACTCCAAATAGCAGAACTATCCCAAACATAACCAGCGTTATCCTCTAAAATATTAATCGGAACCAGGTTTAGTTGACTGTTTCGGTGTGGAACCACATTACTACAGGATCCAAACCAGAAAAAACCCAGGATCTGGTCAACAAGTATGTGAAAAACGCGAAATTATGAGCCCGATGATTGCACATACCAGAACTAACCCAAACATAACCAGCGTTATCCTCCAAAATATTAATCGGAACCAGGTTTAATTGACTGTTTCGGTGTGGTACCGCATTACTATGTGATCCAATCCAGAAAAAGCCCTGGATATGGCCAACAAGTATGCGAAAAATGCGAAGGTACGAGCCAGATGAGGGCAAATCCCAGACATAACTGAGGCATAACCGGCGTTATCCTCTAAAATATTAATTTCAAGTAGCTTTAATTGACTGTTTCAGTGTGGACCCACATTACTACGGGTTCCAAACTAGAAAAAACGCTGGATTTGGCCAACAACTATGCGAAAAACGCGAAAGTATAAGCCAGATGATTGCAAATACCAGAACTAACCCAGACATAACCAGCGTTATCCCCTAAAATACTATTCGGAACCAGCTTTTATTGACTGTTTCTGTGTGGTACCACATTACTACGTGATTCAAACCAGAAAAAGCACAGGATCTGGCCAACAAGTATGCGAAAAATGCGAATGTACGAGACAGATGACGGCAAATCCCAAACCTAATCCAGACATAACCGGCGTTATCCACTAAAATATTAATCGCAACCAGGTTTAATTGACTGTTTCGGTGTGGTATCACATTACTACTTGGTCCAAGCCAGAAAAAGGCCAGGATCTGGCCAACAAGTATGCGAAAAATGCGAAAGTACCAGCCAGATGAGGGCAAATCCCAGACCTAACCGAGACATAACAGGCGTTATCCTCTAAAATATTAATCGCAACCAGGTTTAATTGACTGTTTCAGAGTGGTCCCACATTACTACATGGTCCAAGCCAGAAAAAGTCCTGGATCTGGCCAACAAGTATGCGAAAAATGCGAAGGTACGAGCCAGATGACTCCAAATAGCAGAACTAACCCAAACATAACCAGCGTTATCCTCTAAAATATTAATCGGAACCAGGTTTAGTTGACTGTTTCGGTGTGGAACCACATTACTACGGGATCCAACCAGAAAAAACCCAGGATCTGGTCAACAAGTATGTGAAAAACGCGAAATTATGAGCCCCATGATTGCACATACCAGAACTAACCCAAACATAACCAGCGTTATCCTCCAAAATATTAATCGGAACCAGGTTCAATTGACTGTTTCGGTGTGGTACCGCATTACTATGTGATCCAATCCAGAAAAAGCCCTGGATATGGCCAACAAGTATGCGAAAAATGCGACAGTATGAGCCAGATGATTGCAAATACCAGATCTAACCCAGACATAACCAGCGTTATCCTCTAAAATATTAATCGCAAGCAGCTTTAATTGACTGTTTCAGTGTGGAACCACATTACTACGGGATCCAAACCAGAAAAAGCCCTGGATCTGGCCAACAAGTATGCGACAAATGCGAAAGTACGAGCCAGATAAGGGCAAATACGAGGCCCAACCGAGACATAACCGGCGTTATCTTCTAAAATATTAATCACAACCAGGTTTAATTGACTGTATCGGTGTGGTACAGCATTACTACGTGATCCAAACCGGAAATATCCCAGGATCTGGCCAACAAGTATGCGAAAAACGAGAAAGAATGAGCCGGATGGTTGCAAATACCAGACCTAACCGAGACATAACCGGCGTTATCCTCAAAAATATTAATCGCAAACAGGCTTAATTGACTGTATCGGTGTGGTACAGCATTACTACGTGATCCAAACCAGAAATATCCCAGGATCTGGCCAACAAGTATCCGAAAAAAGCGAAAGTATGTGCCAGATGATTGCAAATACCACATCTAACCCAGACATTACCAGCGTTATCCTCCAAAATATTAATCGCAACCAGGTTTAATTGACTGCCTCGGTGTGGAACCTCATTACTACGGGATCCAACCAGAAAAAACCGAGGATCTGGTCAACAAGTATGTGAAAAACGCGAAATTATGAGCCCGATGATTGCACATACCAGAACTAACCCAAAAATAACCAGCGTTATCCTCCAAAATATTAATCGGAACCAGGTTTAATTGACTGTTTCGGTGTGGTACCGCATTACTATGTGATCCAATCCAGAAAAAGCCCTGGATATGGCCAACAAGTATGCGAAAAATGCGAAGGTACGAGCCAGATGAGGGCAAATCCCAGACATAACTGAGGCATAACCGGCGTTATCCTCTAAAATATTAATTTCAAGCAGCTTTAATTGACTGTTTCAGTGTGGAACCACATTACTACGGGATCCAAACCAGAAAAAGCCCTGGATCTGGCCAACAAGTATGCGAAAAATGCGAAAGTACGAGCCAGATAAGGGCAAATACCAGGCCTAACCGAGACATAACCGGCGTTATCTTCTAAAATATTAATCACAACCAGGTTTAATTGACTGTATCGGTGTGGTACCACATTACTTCCTGATCCAAACCAGAAAAAGCCCTGGATCCGGCCAACAAGTATGCGAAAAATGCGGAAGTATGTGCCAGATGATTGCAAATAGCAGAACTAACCCAAACATAACCAGCGTTATCCTCTAAAATATTAATCGCAACCAGGTTTAATTGACTGTTTCAGTGTGGTCCCACATTACTACTTGGTCCAGGCCAGAAAAAGGCCAGGATCTGGCCAACAAGTTTGCGAAAAATGCGAATGTACGAGATAGATGACGGCAAATCCCAGACCTAACCGAGACATAACCGGCGTTATCCTCTAAAATATTAATCGCAACCAGGTTTAATTGACTGTTTCAGTGTGGTCCCACATTACTACTTGGTCCAAGCCAGAAAAAGGCCAGGATCTGGCCAACAAGAATGCGAAAAAGGCGAAAGTATGTACCAGATGATTGCAAATACCACATCTAACCCAAACATAACCAGCGTTATCCTCTAAAATATTAATCGCAACCAGGTTTAATTGACTGTTCCAGAGTGGTCCCACATTACTACTTGGTCCAAGCCAGAATAAGGTCAGGATCTGGCCAACAAGTATGCGAAAAATGCGAAAGTACGAGCCAGATGAGGGCAAATCCCAGACCTAACCGAAACATAACCAGCGTTATCCTCCAAAATATTAATCGCAACCAGGTTTAATTGACTGCTTCGGTGTGGAACCACATTACTACGGGTTCCAAACCAGAAAAAACGCTGGATTTGGCCAACAACTATGCGAAAAACGCGAAAGTATAAGCCAGATGATTGCAAATACCAGAACTAACCCAGACATAACCAGCGTTATCCCCTAAAATACTATTCGGAACCAGCTTTTATTGACTGTTTCTGTGTGGTACCACATTACTACGTGATTCAAACCAGAAAAAGCCCAGGATCTGGCCAACAAGTATGCGAAAAATGCGAATGTACGAGACAGATGACGGCAAATCCCAAACCTAATCGAGACATAACCGGCGGTATCCACTAAAATATTAATCGCAACCAGGTTTAATTGGCTGTTTCGGTGTGGTATCACATTACTACGTGATCCAATCCAGAAAAAGCCCAGGATCTGACCATCAAGTATGCGAAAAATGCGAATGTACGAGACAGATGACGGCATGTCCCAGACCTAATCGAGACATAACCGGCGTTATCCACTAAAATATTAATCGCAACCAGGTTTAATTGACTGTTTCGGTGTGGTACCACATTACTACTTGGTCCAAGCCAGAAAAAGGCCAGGATCTGGCCAACAAGTATGCGAAAAATGCGAAAGTACCAGCCAGATGAGGGCAAATCCCAGACCTAACCGAGACATAACAGGCGTTATCCTCTAAAATATTAATCGCAACCAGGTTTAATTGACTGTTTCAGAGTGGTCCCACATTACTACATGGTCCAAGCCAGAAAAAGGCCAGGATCTGGCCAACAAGTATGCGAAAAATGCGAAAGTACGAGCCAGATAAGGGCAAATACCAGGCCTAACCGAGACATAACCGGCGTTATCTTCTAAAATATTAATCACAACCAGGTTTAATTGACTGTAACGGTGTGGTACAGCATTACTACGTGATCCAAACCAGAAATATCCCAGGATCTGGCCAACAAGTATGCGGAAAACGAGAAAGAATGAGCCGGATGGTTGCAAATACCAGACCTAACCGAGACATAACCGGCGTTATCCACAAAAATATTAATCGCAACCAGGTTTAATTGACTGTTTCGGTGTGGTATCACATTACTACATGGTCCAAGCCAGAAAAAGGCCAGGATCTGGCCAACAAGTATGCGAAAAATGCGGAAGTATGAGCCAGATGACTCCAAATAGCAGAACTATCCCAAACATAACCAGCGTTATCCTCTAAAATATTAATCGGAACCAGGTTTAGTTGACTGTTTCGGTGTGGAACCACATTACTACGCGATCCAAACCAGAAAAAACCCAGGATCTGGCCAACAAGTATGTGAAAAACGCGAAAGTATGAGCCCGATGGTTGCAAATCCCAGACATAACCGAGACATAACCGGCGTTATCCTCTAAAATATTAATCGCAAACAGGTTTAATTGACTGTTTCGGTGTGGTACCGCATTACTATGTGATCCAATCCAGAAAAAGTCCTGGATCTGGCCAACAAGTATGCGAAAAATGCGAAGGTACGAGCCAGATGAGCTCAAATCCCAGACCTAACCGAGACATAATCGGCGTTATCCTCTAAAATATTAATCGCAACCAGGTTTAAATGACTGTTTCGGTGTGGAACCTCATTACTACGGGATCCAACCAGAAAAAACCGAGGATCTGGTCAACAAGTATGTGAAAAACGCGAAATTATGAGCCCGATGATTGCACATACCAGAACTAACCCAAACATAACCAGCGTTATCCTCCAAAATATTAATCGGAACCAGGTTTAGTTGACTGTTTCGGTGTGGTACCGCATTACTATGTGAACCAATCCAGAAAAAGCCCTGGATATGGCCAACAAGTATGCGAAAAATGCGAAGGTACGAGCCAGATGAGGGCAAATCCCAGACATAACTGAGGCATAACCGGCGTTATCCTCTAAAATATTAATTTCAAGTAGCTTTAATTGACTGTTTCAGTGTGGACCCACATTACTACGGGTTCCAAACTAGAAAAAACGCTGGATTTGGCCAACAACTATGCGAAAAACGCGAAAGTATAAGCCAGATGATTGCAAATACCAGAACTAACCCAGACATAACCAGCGTTATCCCCTAAAATACTATTCGGAACCAGCTTTTATTGACTGTTTCTGTGTGGTACCACATTACTACGTGATTCAAACCAGAAAAAGCCCAGGATCTGGCCAACAAGTATGCGAAAAATGCGAATGTACGAGACAGATGACGGCAAATCCCAAACCTAATCGAGACATAACCGGCGTTATCCACTAAAATATTAATCGCAACCAGGTTTAATTGACTGTTTCGGTGTGGTATCACATTACTACTTGGTCCAAGCCAGAAAAAGGCCAGGATCTGGCCAACAAGTATGTGAAAAATGCGAAAGTACCAGCCAGATGAGGGCAAATCCCAGACCTAACCGAGACATAACAGGCGTTATCCTCCAAAATATTAATCGCAACCAGGTTTAATTGACTGCCTCGGTGTGGAACCACATTACTTCCTGATCCAAACCAGAAAAAGGCCAGGATCTGGCCAACAAGTATGCGAAAAATGCGGACGTATGTGCCAGATGACTCCAAATAGCAGAACTAACCCAAACATAACCAGCGTTATCCTCTAAAATATTAATCGGAACCAGGTTTAGTTGACTGTTTCGGTGTGGAACCACATTACTACGGGATCCAAACCAGAAAAAACCCAGGATCTGGCCAACAAGTATGTGAAAAACGCGAAAGTATGAGCCCGATGGTTGCAAATCCCAGACATAACCGAGACATAACCGGCGTTATCCTCTAAAATATTAATCGCAAGCAGGTTTAATTGACTGTTTCGGTGTGGTACCGCATTACTATGTGATCCAATCCAGAAAAAGTCCTGGATCTGGCCAACAAGTATGCGAAAAATGCGAAGGTACGAGCCAGATGAGCACAAATCCCAGACCTCACCGAGACATAACCGGCGTTATCCTCTAAAATATTAATCGCAACCAGGTTTAAATGACTGTTTCGGTGTGGAACCTCATTACTACGGGATCCAACCAGAAAAAACCCAGGATCTGGTCAACAAGTATGTGAAAAACGCGAAAATATGAGCCCGATGATTGCACATACCAGAACTAACCCAAACATAACCAGCGTTATCCTCCAAAATATTAATCGGAACCAGGTTTAATTGACTGTTTCGGTGTGGTACCGCATTACTATGTGATCCAATCCAGAAAAAGCCCTGGATATGGCCAACAAGTATGCGAAAAATGCGAAGGTACGAGCCAGATGAGGGCAAATACCAGACATAACTGAGGCATAACCGGCGTTATCCTCTAAAATATTAATTTCAAGCAGCTTTAATTGACTGTTTCAGTGTGGAACCACATTCCTACGGGATCCAAACCAGAAAAAGCCCTGGATCTGGCCAACAAGTATGCGAAAAATGCGAAAGTACGAGCCAGATAGGGGCAAATACCAGGCCTAACCGAGACATAACCGGCGTTATCTTCTAAAATATTAATCACAACCAGGTTTAATTGAATGTATCGGTGTGGTACCGCATTACTTCCTGATCCAAACCAGAAAAAGCCCTGGATCCGGCCAACAAGTATGCGAAAAATGCGGAAGTATGTGCCAGATGATTGCAAATAGCAGAACTAACCCAAACATAACCAGCGTTATCCTCTAAAATATTAATCGCAACCAGGTTGAATTGACTGTTTCAGTGTGGTCCCACATTACTACTTGGTCCAGGCCAGAAAAAGGCCAGGATCTGGCCAACAAGTTTGCGAAAAATGCGACTGTACGAGACAGATGACGGCAAATCCCAGACCTAACCGAGACATAACCGGCGTTATCCTCCAAAATATTAATCGCAACCAGGTTTAATTGACTGTTTCAGTGTGGTCCCACATTACTACTTGGTCCAAGCCAGAAAAAGGCCAGGATCTGGCCAACAAGTATGCGAAAAAAGCGTATGTACGAGACAGATGACGGCAAATCCCAAACCTAATCGAGACATAACCGGCGTTATCCACTAAAATATTAATCGCAACCAGGTTTAATTGACTGTTTCGGTGTGGTATCACATTACTACGTGATCCAATCCAGAAAAAGTCCTGGATCTGGCCAACAAGTATGCGAAAAATGCGAAGGTACGAGCCAGATGAGCACAAATCCCAGACCTAACCGAGACATAACCGGCGTTATCCTCTAAAATATTAATCGCAACCAGGTTTAAATGACGGTTTCGGTGTGGAACCACATTACTACGGGATCCAACCAGAAAAAACCCAGGATCTGGTCAACAAGTATGTGAAAAACGCGAAATTATGAGCCCGATGATTGCACATACCAGAAATAACCCAAACATAACCAGCGTTATCCTCTAAAATATTAATCGCAAGCAGCTTTAATTGAGTGTTTCAGTGTGGAACCACATTACTACGGGATCCAAACCAGAAAAAGCCCTGGATCTGGCCAACAAGTATGCGACAAATGCGAAAGTACGAGCCAGATAAGGGCAAATACCAGGCCCAACCGAGACATAACCGGCGTTATCTTCTAAAATATTAATCACAACCAGGTTTAATTGACTGTATCGGTGTGGTACAGCATTGCTACGTGATCCAATCCAGAAAAAGCCCTGGATATGGCCAACAAGTATGCGAAAAATGCGACAGTATGAGCCAGATGATTGCAAATACCAGATCTAACCCAGACATAACCAGCGTTATCCTCTAAAATAGTAATCGCAAGCAGCTTTAATTGACTGTTTCAGTGTGGAACCACATTACTACGGGATCCCAACCAGAAAAAACCCAGGATCTTGCCCACAAGTATGTGAAAAACGCGAAAGTATGAGCCAGATGAGCACAAATCCCAGACCTAACCGAGACATAACCGGCGTTATCCTCTAAAATATTAATCGCAACCAGGTTTAAATGACTGTTTCGGTGTGGTACAGCATTGCTACGTTATCCAAACCAGAAATATCCCAGGATATGGCCAACAAGTATGCGAAAAACGAGAAAGTATGAGCCAGATGTTTGCAAATACCAGACCTTACCCAGACATAACCGGCGTTATCCGCAAAAATATTAATCGCAACCTGGTATAATTGACTGCTTCGGCGTGGTACCGCATTACTACCTGATCCAAACCAGAAAAAGGCCAGGATCTGGCAAACAAGCATGCGAAAAATGCGGAAGTATGTGCCAGTTGATTCCAAATAGCAGAACTAACCCAAACATAACCAGCGTTCTCCTCTAAAATATTAATCGGAACCAGGTTTAGTTGACTGTTTCGGTGTGGAACCACATTACTACGGGATCCAAACCAGAAAAAACCCAGGGTCTGGCCAACAAGTATGTGAAAAACGCGAAAGAATGAGCCCGATGATTGCACATACCAGAACTAACCCAAACATAACCAGCGTTATCCTCCAAGATATTAATCGGAACCAGGTTTAATTGACTGTTTCGGTGTGGTACCGCACTACTATGTGATCCAATCCAGAAAAAGCCCTGGATATGGCCAACAAGTATGCGAAAAATGCGAAGGTACGAGCCAGATGAGGGCAAATCCCAAACATAACTGAGGCATAACCGGCGTTATCCTCTAAAATATTAATCACAACCAGGTTTAATTGACTGTATCGGTGTGGTACAGCATTACTACGTGATCCAAACCAGAAATATCCCAGGATCTGGCCAACAAGTATGCGAAAAACGAGAAAGTATGAGCCAGATGGTTGCATATACCAGACCTAACCGAGACATAACCGGCGTTATCCACAAAAATATTAATCGCAACTTGGTTTAATTGACTGCTTCGGCGTGGTACCGCATTACTACCTGATCCAAACCAGAAAAAGGCCAGGATCTGGCCAACAAGTATGCGAAAAATGCGAAAGTATGTTCCAGAAGTTTGCAAATAGCAGAACTAACCCAAACATAACCAGCGTTATCCTCTAAAATATTAATCGGAACCAGGTTTAGTTGACCGCTTCGGTGTGGAACCACATTACTACGGGTTCTAATCCAGAAAAAACGCTGGATCTGGCCAGCAACTATGCGAAAAACGCGAAAGTATAAGCCAGATGATTGCAAATACCAGAACTAACCCAGACATAACCAGCGTTATCCTCTAAAATACTAATGGGAGCCAGCTTTTATTGACTGTTTCGGTGTGGTACCGCATTACTATGTGATCCAATCGAGACAAAGTCCTGGATCTGGCCAACAAGTATGCGAAAAATGCGAAGGTACGAGCCAGATGAGCTCAAATCCCAGACGTAACCGAGACATAACCGGCGTTATCCTCTAAAATATTAATCGCAACCAGGTTTAAATGACTGTTTCGGTGTGGAACCACATTACTACGGGATCCAAACCAGAAAAAACCCAGGATCTGGCCAACAAGTATGTGAAAAACGCGAAAGAATGAGCCCGATGATTGCACATACCAGAACTAACCCAAACATAACCAGCGTTATCCTCCAAAATATTAATCGGAACCAGGTTTAATTGACTGTTTTGGTGTGGTACCGCACTACTATGTGATCCAATCCAGAAAAAGCCCAGGATCTGGCCAACACGTATCTGAAAAACGCGAAAGTATGAGCCAGATGATAGCAAATACCAGAACTAACCCAGACATAACCAGGGTTATCCTCTAAAATACTAATCGGAAAAAGCTTTAATTGACTGTTTCAGTGTGGTACCACATTACTACGTGATCCAAACCAGAAAAAGCCCAGGATCTGGCCAACAAGTATGCGAAAAATGCGAAGTACGAGCCAGATGAGTGGAAATCCCAGACCTGGCCGAGACAAAACCGGCGTTATCCTCTAAAATATTAATCGCAACCAGGTTTAATTGACTGTTTCGGTGTGGTACCGCATTACTACGTGATCCAAACCGGAAAAAGCCCTGGATCTGGCCATCAAGTATGCGAAAAATGCGAAAGTACGAGCCAGATGACGGCAAATCCCAGACCTAACCCAGACATAACCGTCGTTATCCTCTAAAATATTAATCGCAACCAGGTTTAATTGACTATTTCGGTGTGGTACCGCATTACTACGTGATCCAAACCAGAAATAGGCGAGGATCTGGCCAACAATTATGCGAAAAATGCGAAAGTACGAGCCAGATGAGGGCAAATACCAGACTTAACCCAGACATTACCGGCGGTATCCTCTAAAATATTAATCGCAACCAGGTTTCATTGACTGTTTCGGTGTGGAACCACATTACTACGGTATCCAAACCAGAAAAAACCCAGGATCTGGCCAACACGTATCTGAAAAACGCGAAAGTATGACCCAGATGATTGCAAATACCACAACTAAACCAAACATAACCAGCGTTATCCTCCAAAATATTAATCGCAACCAGGTTTAATTGACTGTCTCGGTGTGGTACGGCATTACTATGTGATCCAATCCAGAAAAAACGCTGGATCTGGCCAACAACAATGAGAAAAACGCGAAAGTATGAGCCAGATGATTGCAAATACCGGAACAAACCCAGAAATAACTAGAGTTATCATCTAAAATACTATTCGGAACCAGCTTCTATTGACTGTTTCATTGCGGTACCACATTACTACGTGATCCAAACCAGAAAAAGGCCAGGATCTGGCCAATAAGTATGTGCAAAACGCGAAAGTATGAGCCAGATGGTTGCAAATACCAGAACTAACCGAGACATAACCGGCGTTATCCTCAAGAATATTAATCGCAAACAGGTTTAATTGACTGTTTCGGTGTGCTACCACATTACTACGTGATCCAAACCAGCAATATCCCAGGATCTGGCCAACTAGTATGCGAAAAATGCGGAAGTATGTGCCAGATGATTGCACATAGCAGAGCTAACCCAAACTTAACCAGTGTTATCCTCTAAAATATTAATCGGAACCAGGTTTAGTTGACTGTTTCGGTGTGCAACCACATTACTACGGGATCCAAACCAGCAAAAACCCAGGATCTCGCCAACAAGTATGCGAAAAATGCGAAGGTACGAGCCAGATGAGGGCAAATCCCAGACATAACCGAGACATAACCGGCGTTATCCTCTAAAATATTAATCGCAAGCAGGTTTAATTGACTGTTTCAGTGTGGAACCACTTTACTACGGGATCCAAACCAGAAGAAACCCAGGATCTGGCCAACAAGTATGAGAAAAATGCGAAAGTACGAGCCAGATGAGGGCAAATACCAGACCCAACAGAGACATAACCCGCGTTATCCTCTAAAATATTAATCGCATCCAAGTTTAATTGACAGTTTCGGTGTGGTACAGCATTACTACGTGATCCAAACCAGAAATATCCCTGGATCTGGCCAACAAGTATGCGAAAAACGAGAAAGTATGAGCCAGATGGTTGCAAATACCAGAACTAACCGAGACATAACCGGCGTTATACTCCAAAATATTAATCGCAAACAGGTTTAATTGACAGTTTCGGTGTGGAACCACATTACTACTTGGTCCAAGCCTGAAAAAGGCCAGGATCTGGCCAACAAGTATGTGAAAAACGCGAAAGTATGAGCCAGATGATTGCAAATACCAGAACAAACCCAAACATAACCAGCGTTATCCTCCAAAATATTCATCGCTACCAGGTTTAATTGACCGTCTCGGTGTGGTACCGCATTACTATGTGATCCAATCCAGAAAAAACGCTGGATCTGGCCAACAAGAATGCGAAAAACGCGAAAGTATGAGCCAGATGATTGGAAATACCAGAACAAACCCAGAAATAACTAGAGTTATCATCTAAAATACTATTCGGAACCAGCTTCTATTGACTGTTTCAGTGCGGTACCACATTACTACGTGATCCAAACCAGAAAAAGGCCAGGACCTGGCCAACTAGTATGCGAAAAATGCGGAAGTATGTGCCAGATGATTGCAAATAGCAGAACTAACCCAAACATAACCAGCGTTATCCTCTAAAATATTAATCGGAACCAGGTTTAGTTGACTGTTTCGGTGTGGAACCACATTACTACGGGATCCAAACCAGAAAAAACCCAGGATCTGGCCAACAAGTATGCGAAAAATGCGGAAGTATAACCTAGGTGATGGCAATGTCCAGGCCAAACCTCGACATAACCGGTGTGATCCTCTACAATATTGATCGAATCCAGGTTTAATTGACTGTTTCATTCTGGTACCATATTACTACGTGATCCAAACCAGAAAAAGCCCAGGATCTGGCCAAGAAGTATGCGAAAAATGCGAAAGTATGAGCCAGATGATTGCAAGTACCAGACCTAACACAAACCTAAACGGTGTTATCCTCTAATATATTAAGGGCAACCAGGTTTAATTGACTGTTTCGGTGTGGAACCACATTACTACGGGATCCAAAAGAGAAAAAACCCAGGATCTTGCCAACAAGTATGCGAAAAATGCGAAGGTACGAGCCAGATGAAGGGCAAATCCCAGACATAACCGAGACATAACCGGCGTTATCCTGAAAAATATTAATCGCAAACAGGTTTAATTGACTGTTTCGGTGTGGTACCACATTACTACTTGGTGCAAGCCAGAAAAAGGCCAGGATCTGGCCAACAAGTATGCGAAAAATGCGAATGTACGAGACAGATGACGGCAAATCCCAGACTTAACCGACACATAACCGGCGTTATCCTCTAAAGTATTAATCGCAAGCAGGTTTAATTGACTGTCTCAGTGTGGTCCCACATTACTACTTCGTCCAAGCCAGAAAAAGGCCAGGATCTGGCCAACAATTATGCGAAATATGCGAAAGTACGAGTCAGACGAGGGCAAACACCAGAACTAACCCAAACATAACCAGCGTTATCCACCAAAATATTAATCGCAACCACGTTTAATTGACTGTTTCGGGGTGGAACCACATTACGACGGGATACAACCCACAAAAAACCCAAGATCTAGCCAACAAGTATGCGAAAAATGCGAAAGTACGAGCCAGATGAGGGCAAAGACCAGACCTCGCCGAGACATAACCGGCGTTATCATCTAAAATACTATTCGGAACCAGCTTCTATTGACTGTTTCAGTGTGGTACAGCATTACTACGTGATCCAAACCAGAAATATCCCAGGATCTGGCCAACAAGTATGCGAAAAACGAGTAAGAATGAGCCGGATGGTTGCAAATACCAGACCTAACCGAGACATAACCGGCGTTATCCTCAAAAATATTAATCGCAAACAGGTTTAATTGACTGTTTCGTTGTGGTACCACATTACTACGTGATCCAAACCAGAAATATCCCAGGATCTGGCCACAAGTATGCGAAAAACGAGAAAGTATGAGCCAGATGGTTGCATATACCAGACCTAACCGAGACATAACCGGCGTTATCCACAAAAATATTAATCGCAACCAGGTTTAGTTGACTGTTTCGGTGTGGTACCACATTACTACGTGATCCAACCCAGAAAAAGCCCTGTATCTGGCCAACAAGTATGCGAAAAATGCGAATGTACGAGCCAGATGAGGGCAAATACTAAACCTAACCGAGACATAACCGGCGTTATCCTCAAAAATATTAATCGCAAACAGGTTTAATTGACTGTTTCGTTGTGGTACCGCATTACTACCTGATCCAAACCAGAAAAAGGCCAGGATCTGGCCAACAAGTATGCGAAAAATGCGAAAGTATGTTCCAGATGTTTGCAAATAGCAGAACTAACCCAAACATAACCAGCGTTATCCTCTAAAATATTAATCGGAACCAGGTTTAGTTGACTGTTTCGGTGTGGTACCACATTACTACGTGATCCAACCCAGAAAAAGCCCTGTATCTGGCCAACAAGTATGCGAAAAATGCGAATGTACGAGCCAGATGAGGGCAAATACTAAACCTAACCGAGACATAACCGGCGTTAACCTCTAAAATATTAATCGCAACCAGGTTTAGTTGACTGTTTCGGCGTGGTACCGCATTACTACCTGATACAAACCAGAAAAAGGCCAGGATCTGGCCAACAAGTATGCGAAAAATGCGAAAGTACGAGCCAGATGAGTCCAAATCCCAGACCTAACCGAGACATAACCGGCGTTATCCTCTAAAATATTAATCGCAACCAGGTTTAAATGACTGTTTCGGTGTGGAACCACATTACTACGGGATCCAAACCAGAAACAACCCAGGATCTGGCCAACAAGTATGTGAAAAACGCGGAAGTATGAGCCAGATGATTGCAAATACGAGAACTAACCCAAACATAACCAGCGTTATCCTCCAAAATATTAATCGTAACCAGGTTTAATTGACTGTTTCGGTGTGGTACCGCATTAATATGTGATCCAATCCAGAAAAAGCGCAGGATATGGCCAATAAGTATGCGAAAAATGCGAAAGTACGTGCCGGATGAGAGCAAATTCCAGACCCAACCGAGACATAACTGACGTTATCCTCTAAAATATTAATCGCAACCAGGTTTAGTTGACTGTTTCGGCGTAGTACCGCATTACTACGTGATCCAAACCAGAAAAAGCCCAGGATCTTGCCAACAGGTATGCGATAAATGCGAAGGTACGAGCCAGATGAGGGCAAATCCCAGACATAACCGAGACATAACCGGCGTTATCCTCTAAAATATTAATCGCAAGCAGGTTTAATTGACTGTTTCAGTGTGGCACCACTTTACTACGGGATCCAAACCAGAAGAAACCCAGGATCTGGCCAACAAGTATGCGAAAAATGCGAAAGTATGAGCCAGATGATTGCAAATACCAGAACTAACCCAAACATAACCAGCGTTATCCTCCAAAATATTAATCGTAACCAGGTTTAATTGACTGTCTCGGTGTGGTACCCCATTACTATGTGATCCAATCCAGAAAAAACCCAGGATCTGGCCAACAAGTATGAGAAAAATGCGAAAGTACGAGCCGGATGAGGGCAAATACCAGACCCAACCGAGACATAACTGACGTTATCTTCACAAATATTAATCGCAACCAGGTTTAAATGACTGTTTCGGTGTGGAACCACATTACTACGGGATCCAAACCAGAAAAAACCCAGGATCTGGCCAACAAGTATGTGAGAAATGCGGAAGTATGTGCCAGATGATTGCAAATAGCAGAACTAACCCAAACATAACCAGCGTTATCCTCTAAAATACTAATCGGAACCAGGTTTAGTTGACTGTTTCGGTGTGGAACCACATTACTACGGGATCCAAACCAGAAAAAACCCAGGATCTGGCCAACAAGTGTGCGAAAATCGCGAAAGTATGAGCCAGATGATTGCAAATAGCAGAACTAACCCAAACATAACCAGCGTTATCCTCTTAAATATTAATCGGAACCAGGTTTAGTTGACTGTTTCGGTGTGGAACCACATTACTACGGGATCCAAACCAGAAAAAACCCAGGATCTGGCCAACAAGTATGCGAAAAATGCGAAAGTATGACCTAGTTGATGGCAATGACCAGGCCAAACCTCGACATAACCGGTGTGATCCTCTAAAATATTGATCGAATCCAGGTTTAATTGACTGTTTCATTCTGGTACCATATTACCACGTGATCCAAACCAGAAAAAGCCCAGGATCTTGCCAACAAGTATGCGAAAAATGCGAAGGTACGAGGCAGATGAGGGCAAATCCCAGACCTAACCGAGACATAACCGGCGTTATCCACTAAAATATTAATCGCAACCAGGTTTAATTGACTGTCTCGGTGTGGTACCACATTACTACGTGATCCAAACCAGAAAAATCCCAGGATCTGGCCAACAAGTATGCGAAAAAAGCGAAAGCATGTGCCTGATGAGGGCAAATACCAGACCTAACCGAGACATAACCGGCGTTAACCTCTAAAATATTAATCGCAACCAGGTTTAATTGACTGTTTCGGCGTGGTACCGCATTACTACCTGGTCCAAACCAGAAAAAGGCCAGGATCTGGCCAACAAGTATGCGAAAAATGCGAAAGTACGAGCCAGATGAGCTCATATCCCAGACCTAACCGAGTCATAACCGGCGTTATCCTCTAAAATATTAATCGCAACCAGGTTTAAATGACTGTTTCGGTGTGGAACCGCATTACTATGTGATCCAATCCAGAAAAAGCCGTGGATCTGGCCAACAAGTATGCGAAAAATGCGAAAGTACGAGCCGGATGAGGGCAAATACCAGACCGAACCGAGACATAACTGACGTTATCCTCTAAAATATTAAGCACAACCAGGTTTAATTGACTGTTGCGGTGTGGTACAGCATTACAACGTGATCCAAACCAGAAATATCCCAGGATATGGCCAACAAGTATGCGAAAAACGAGAAAGTATGAGCCAGATGGTTGCAAATACCAGAACTAAACGAGACATAACCGGCGTTATCCTCAAGAATATTAATCGCAAACAGGTTTAATTGACTGTTTCGGTGTGGTACCACATTACTACGTGATCCAAACCAGAAATATCCCAGGATCTGGCCAACTAGTATGCGAAAAAGCCGGAAGTATGTGCCAGATGATTGCAAATAGCAGAACTAACCCAAACATAACCAGCGTTATCCTCTAAAATACTAATCGGAACCAGGTTTAGTTGACTGTTTCGGTGTGGAACCACATTACTACGGGATCCAAACCAGAAAAAACCCAGGATCTGGCCAAGAAGTATGCGAAAAATGCGGAAGTATGACCTAGGTGATGGCAATGACCAGGCCAAACCTCGACATAACCGGTGTGATCCTCTAAAATATTGATCGAATACAGGTTTAATTGACTGTTTCATTCTGGTACCATATTACTACGTGATCCAAACCAGATAAAGCCAGGATCTGGCCAACAAGTATGCGAAAAATGCGAAAGTATGAGCCAGATGATTGCAAGTACCAGACCTAACACAAACCTAAACGGTGTTATCCTCTAAAATATTAAGGGCAACCAGATTTAATTGACTGTTTCGGTGTGGTAACACATTACTACGTGATCCAAACCAGAAAAAACCCAGGATCTGGCCAACAAGTATGTGAAAAACGCGAAAGTATGAGTCAGATGACGGCAAATCCCAGACCAAACCCAGACATAACCAGAGTTTTCCTCTAAAATACTAATCGGAACAAGCTTTTATTGACTGTTTCAGTGTGGTACCACATTACGACGTGATCCAAACCAGAAAAAGGCGAGGATCTAGCCGACAAGCATGCGAAAAATGCGAAAGTACGAGCCAGATGAGGGCAAATCCCAGTGCTAACTAAGACATAACCGGCGATTTCCACTTAAATATTAATCGCAACCAGGTTTACTTGACTGTTTCGGTGTGGTACCGCATTACTACGTGTTCCAAACCAGAAAAAGGCCAGGATCTGCCCAACAGGTATGCGAAAAATTCGAAAGCACGAGCCAGATGAGGGCAAATACCAGACCTAACCCGGACATAACCGGCGTTATCCTCGAAAATATTACTCGGAACCAGGTTTAATTGACTATTTTGGTGTGGTACCGCATTACAGCGTGATCCAAACCAGAAAAAGGCGAGGATCTGGCCAACAAGTATGCGAAAAATGCGAAAGTACGAGCCAGATGAGGGCAAATACCAGACCTAACCCAGACATAACCGGCGTTATCCTCGGAAACATTAATCGCAACCAGGTTCAATTGACTGCTTCGGTGTGGTACCGCATTACTACGTGATCCAAACCAGAAAAAGCCCAGGATCTTGCCAACAAGTATGCGAAAAATGCGAAAGTCCGAGCCAGATGAGGGCAAACCTCAGACCTAGCCCAGACATAACCGGCGTTATCCTCTAAAATATTAATCGCAACCAGGTTTTATTGCCTGTTTCAGTGTGGTACCACATTACTACGTGATCCAAACCAGAAAAAGCCCTGGATCTGGCCAAGAAGTATATGAAAAATGCGAAAGTACATGCCAGATAAGGGCAAATCCCAGTGCTAACTAAGACAAAACCGGCGTTCTCTTCTTAAATATTAATCACAACCTGGTTTAATTGAATGTTTCGGTGTGGTACCGCATTACTATGTGATCCAAACCAGAAAAAGGCCACGATCTGGCCAACAAGTATGCGAAATACGCGACAGTATGAGCCAGATGATTGCAAATGCCAGAACCTACCCAGACATAACCAGAGTTTTCCTCTAAAATAATAATCGGAACAAGCTTTTATTGACTGTTGCAGTGTGGTACAACATTACTACGTGATCCAAACCAGAAAAAGCGCTGGATCTGGCCAACAAGTATGCGAAAGACGCGAAAGTATGAGCCAGATGATTGCAAATACCAGAACTAACACAGACATAACCAGAGTTTTCCTCTAAAATACTAACCGGAACAAGGTTTTTGTTGACTGTTTCAGTGTGGCACCACATTACTACGTGATCCAATCCAGAAAAAGCCCTGGATCTGGCCAACAAGTATGCGAAAAATGCGAAAGAACGAGCCAGATGAGGGCAAATCCCAGTGCTAACTAAGACATAACCGGCGTTCTCCACTTAAATATTAATCGCAACCATGTTTACATGACTGTTTCGGTGTGGTACCGCATTACTACGTGTTCCAAGCCAGAAAAACGCCAGGATCTGCCCAACAAGTATGCGGAAAAAGCGAAGGCACGAGTCAGATGAGGGCAAATACCAGACCTAACACAGACATAACCGGCGTTATCCTCGGAAATATTAATCGCAACCAGGTTTAATTGCCTGTTTCGGCATGGAATTACATTAGTGCGGGATCCAAACCAGAAGGAGGCCAGGATCTGGCCAACAAGTATGCGAAAAACGCGGAAGTATGAGCCAGATGAGGGCAAATCCCAGACCTAACCAAGACATAACCGGCGTTATCCTCTTAAATATTAATCGCAACCAGGTTTAATTTACTGTTTCGGTGTGGTGCCGCATTACTACGTGATACAAGCCAGAAAAAGCCCTGTATCTGGCCAACAAGTAAGTGAAAAATGCGAAAGTACGAGCCAGTTGAGGGCAAATCCCAGACCTAACCGAGACATAACCGGCGTTATTCTCTAAAATATTAATCGCAACCAGGTTTAATTGACAGATTCGGTGTGCTACCGCATTACTACGTGATACAAGCCAGAAAAAGCCCTGTATCTGGCCAACAAGTAAGTGAAAAATGCGAAAGTACGAGCCAGATGAGGGCAAATCCCAGACCTAACCCAGACGTAACCGGCCTTATCCTCGAAAATATTAATCGCCACCAGGTTTAATTGACAGCTTCGGTGTGGTATCGCATTACTATGTGATCCAAACCAGAAAAAGCCCAGGATCTTGCCAACAAGTATGCGAAAAATGCGAAGGCACGAGCCAGATGAGGGCAAACCCCAGACCTAGCCCAGGCATAACCGGCGTTATCCTCTAGAATATTAATCGCAACCAGGTTTAATTGACTGTTTCGGTGTGGAACCACATTAGTGCGGAATCCAAACCAGAAAGAGGCCAGGATCTGGCCAACAAGTATGCGAAAAATGCGAAGGCACGAGTCAGCTGAGGGCAAATCCCAGACCTAACCAAGACATAACCGGCGTTATTCTCTTAAATATTAATCGCAACCAGGTTGAAGTGACTGTTTCGGTGTGGTACCACATTACTACGTGAACCAAACCAGAAAAAGCCCAGGATCTGGCCAACAAGTAAGCTAAAAATGCGAAAGTACGGGCCAGTTGAGGGCAAATCCCAGAACTAACCCAGACGTAACCGGCGTTATCCTCGAAAATATTAATCGCAACCAGGTTCAATTGACTGCTTCGGTGTGGTACCGCATTACTACGTGATCCAAACCAGAAAAAGCCCAGGATCTTGCCAACAAGTATGCGAAAAATGCGAAGGCACGAGCCAGATGAGGGCAAACCTCAGACCTAGCCCAGACGTAACCGGCGTTATCCTCTAAAATATTAATCGCAACCAGGTTTAATTGACTGTTTCGGTGTGGTACCGCATTACTACGTGACACAAGCCAGAAAAAGCCCTGTATCTGGCGAAGAAGTAAACGAAAAATGCGAAAGAACGAGCCAGATGAGGGCAAATCCCAGTGCTAACTAAGACGTAACCGGCGTTATCCTCGAAAATATTAATCGCAACCAGGTTCAATTGACTGCTTCGGTGTGGTACCGCATTACTACGTGATCCAAACCAGAAAAAACCCAGGATCCGTTCAACAAGTATGTGAAGAAAGCGCAAGTATGAGCCTGATGAGAACAAATCCCAGACCTAACCGAGACATAACATGAATTATTCTCTAAAATATTAATCGAAACCAGGTTTAATGGCCTGCTTCAGTGTGGTACCACATTACTACGTGATCCAAACCAGAAAAAAACCCAGGATCTGTTCAACTAGTATGTGAAGAATGCGAAAGTATGTGTCTGATAAGGGCAAATCCGAGGCCTATCTCAGACCTAACTTGAGTTATCCTATAAAATATTGATCGATACCAGGTTTAATTGACTGTTTCAGTGTGGTACCACATTTCTACGTGATCCAAACCAGAAAAAACCTAGGATCTGTTCAACAAGTATGTGAAGTATGCGAAAGTATGAGTCTGATGAGAGAAAATCCCAGGCCTAACCTAGGCCCAACATGCGTTATCCTCAAAAATATTGATCGAAACAAGGTTTAATGGACTGTTTCAGTGTGGTACCACATTACCACGTGATCCAATCCAGAAAAAGCCCCGGATATAGCCATGAAGTATTAGAAATATGCGAAAGAATGAGCCTGATGAGGGCAAATACCAGGCCTAACCTAGACATAACATGCGTTATCCTCTAAAATATTGATCGAAGCCTGGTTTAATGGACTGTTTCGGTGTGGTACTACATTACTACGTGATCCAATCCAGAAAAAGCCCAGGATCTGGCCATCAGGTATCAGAAATATGCGAACGAATGAGCCTGATGAGAGCAAATCCCAGACCTAACCTAGACCTAACATGTATTATCCTCTAAAATAATAATCCAAACCAGGTTTAATGGTCTGCTTCAGTGAGGTACCACATTACTACATGATCGAAACCAGAAAAAACCAAGGATCTGTTCAACAAGTATGTGAAGTATGCGAAAGTATGAGTCTGATGAGGGCAAATCCCTGGGTTAACCTAGACCAAACATGCGTTATCCTCAAAAATATTGATCGAAACCAGGTTTAATGGACTGTTTCAGTGTGGTACCTCATTACTACATGATCCAATCCAGAAATAGCCCAGGATCTAGCCATGAAGTATTAGAAATATGCGGAAGTATGAGCCTGATGAGGGCAAATCCTAGACCTTACCCAGACCTAAAATGCGTTATCCTCTAAAATATTGATCGAAACCAGGTTTAATTGACTGTTTTAGTGTGGTACCACATTACTACGTGATCCACACCAGAAAAAAAACCCAGGATCTGTTCAACAAGTATGTGAAGTATGCGAAAGTATGAGTCTGATGAGGGCAAATACCAGACCTAACACAGACATAACCGGCGTTATCCTCTTAAATATTAATCGCAACCAGGTTTAATTTACTGTTTCGGTGTGGTGCCGCATTACTACGTGATACAAGCCAGAAAAAGCCCTGTATCTGGCCAACAAGTAAGTGAAAAATGCGAAAGTACGAGCCAGTTGAGGGCAAATCCCAGACCTAACCGAGACATAACCGGCGTTATTCTCTAAAATATTAATCGCAACCAGGTTTAATTGACAGATTCGGTGTGCTACCGCATTACTACGTGATACAAGCCAGAAAAAGCCCTGTATCTGGCCAACAAGTAAGTGAAAAATGCGAAAGTACGAGCCAGATGAGGGCAAATCCCAGACCTAACCCAGACGTAACCGGCCTTATCCTCGAAAATATTAATCGCCACCAGGTTTAATTGACAGCTTCGGTGTGGTATCGCATTACTATGTGATCCAAACCAGAAAAAGCCCAGGATCTTGCCAACAAGTATGCGAAAAATGCGAAGGCACGAGCCAGATGAGGGCAAACCCCAGACCTAGCCCAGGCATAACCGGCGTTATCCTCTAGAATATTAATCGCAACCAGGTTTAATTGACTGTTTCGGTGTGGAACCACATTAGTGCGGAATCCAAACCAGAAAGAGGCCAGGATCTGGCCAACAAGTATGCGAAAAATGCGAAGGCACGAGTCAGCTGAGGGCAAATCCCAGACCTAACCAAGACATAACCGGCGTTATTCTCTTAAATATTAATCGCAACCAGGTTGAAGTGACTGTTTCGGTGTGGTACCACATTACTACGTGAACCAAACCAGAAAAAGCCCAGGATCTGGCCAACAAGTAAGCTAAAAATGCGAAAGTACGGGCCAGTTGAGGGCAAATCCCAGAACTAACCCAGACGTAACCGGCGTTATCCTCGAAAATATTAATCGCAACCAGGTTCAATTGACTGCTTCGGTGTGGTACCGCATTACTACGTGATCCAAACCAGAAAAAGCCCAGGATCTTGCCAACAAGTATGCGAAAAATGCGAAGGCACGAGCCAGATGAGGGCAAACCTCAGACCTAGCCCAGACGTAACCGGCGTTATCCTCTAAAATATTAATCGCAACCAGGTTTAATTGACTGTTTCGGTGTGGTACCGCATTACTACGTGACACAAGCCAGAAAAAGCCCTGTATCTGGCGAAGAAGTAAACGAAAAATGCGAAAGAACGAGCCAGATGAGGGCAAATCCCAGTGCTAACTAAGACGTAACCGGCGTTATCCTCGAAAATATTAATCGCAACCAGGTTCAATTGACTGCTTCGGTGTGGTACCGCATTACTACGTGATCCAAACCAGAAAAAACCCAGGATCCGTTCAACAAGTATGTGAAGAAAGCGCAAGTATGAGCCTGATGAGAACAAATCCCAGACCTAACCGAGACATAACATGAATTATTCTCTAAAATATTAATCGAAACCAGGTTTAATGGCCTGCTTCAGTGTGGTACCACATTACTACGTGATCCAAACCAGAAAAAAACCCAGGATCTGTTCAACTAGTATGTGAAGAATGCGAAAGTATGTGTCTGATAAGGGCAAATCCGAGGCCTATCTCAGACCTAACTTGAGTTATCCTATAAAATATTGATCGATACCAGGTTTAATTGACTGTTTCAGTGTGGTACCACATTTCTACGTGATCCAAACCAGAAAAAACCTAGGATCTGTTCAACAAGTATGTGAAGTATGCGAAAGTATGAGTCTGATGAGAGAAAATCCCAGGCCTAACCTAGGCCCAACATGCGTTATCCTCAAAAATATTGATCGAAACAAGGTTTAATGGACTGTTTCAGTGTGGTACCACATTACCACGTGATCCAATCCAGAAAAAGCCCCGGATATAGCCATGAAGTATTAGAAATATGCGAAAGAATGAGCCTGATGAGGGCAAATACCAGGCCTAACCTAGACATAACATGCGTTATCCTCTAAAATATTGATCGAAGCCTGGTTTAATGGACTGTTTCGGTGTGGTACTACATTACTACGTGATCCAATCCAGAAAAAGCCCAGGATCTGGCCATCAGGTATCAGAAATATGCGAACGAATGAGCCTGATGAGAGCAAATCCCAGACCTAACCTAGACCTAACATGTATTATCCTCTAAAATAATAATCCAAACCAGGTTTAATGGTCTGCTTCAGTGAGGTACCACATTACTACATGATCGAAACCAGAAAAAACCAAGGATCTGTTCAACAAGTATGTGAAGTATGCGAAAGTATGAGTCTGATGAGGGCAAATCCCTGGGTTAACCTAGACCAAACATGCGTTATCCTCAAAAATATTGATCGAAACCAGGTTTAATGGACTGTTTCAGTGTGGTACCTCATTACTACATGATCCAATCCAGAAATAGCCCAGGATCTAGCCATGAAGTATTAGAAATATGCGGAAGTATGAGCCTGATGAGGGCAAATCCTAGACCTTACCCAGACCTAAAATGCGTTATCCTCTAAAATATTGATCGAAACCAGGTTTAATTGACTGTTTTAGTGTGGTACCACATTACTACGTGATCCACACCAGAAAAAAAACCCAGGATCTGTTCAACAAGTATGTGAAGTATGCGAAAGTATGAGTCTGATGAGGGCAAATCCCTTGCCTAACCTAGACATAACATGCGTTATCCTCAATAATATTGATCGAAACCAGGTTTAGTGGACTGCCTCAGTGTGGTACCACATTACTACGCGATCCAATCCAGAAATAGCCCAGGATCTAGCCATGAAGTATTAGAAATGTGCGGAAGTATGAGCCTGATGAGGGCAAATCCTAGACGTAACCCAGACCTAACATGCGTTATCCTCTAAAATATTGATCGAAACCAGGTTTAACTGACTGTTTTAGTGTGGTACCACTTTAATACGTGATCCAAAGCAGAAAAAACCCTCGATCAGGTCAACATGTATGTTAAAACTGCGATAGTATGACCCTGATGAGGGCGAATCCCAGGCCTAACCTAGACCAACCATGCGTTATCCTCAAAAATATTCATCGAAACCAGGTTTAATGGACTGTTTCAGTGTGGTACCACATTACTGCGTGATCCAATCCAGAAATAGCCCAGGATCTAGCCATGAAGTATTAGAAATGTGCGGAAGTATGAGCCTGATGAGGGCAAATCCTAGACCTAACCCAGACCTAACATGCGTTATCCTCTAAAATATTGATCGAAACCAGGTTTAATTGACTGTTTTAGTGTGGTACCACTTTAATACGTGATCCAAAGCAGAAAAAACACTCGATCAGGTCAACATGTATGTTAAAACTGCGTTAGTATGACCCTGATGAGGGCAAATCCTAGACCTAACCCAGACATAACATGCGTTATCCTCTAAAATACTGATCGAAACCAGGTTTAATGGACTGTTTCAGTGTGGTACCACTTTACTACGTGATCCAAAGCAGAAAAAGCCCAGGATCTGGCCAACGAGTATGCGAAAAATGCGAAAGTATGAGACAGGTGATGGCAAATCCCAGGCCTCACCTAGACATAACCTGCGTTATCCTCTAAAATATTGATCGAAACCAGGTTTAGTGGACTGTTTCAGTGTGGTACCATATTACTGCGTGATCCAGACCAGAAATAGCCCAGCATCTAGCCATGAAGTATTAGAAATATGCGAAAGTATGAGCCTGATGAGGGCAAATCCTAGACCTTACCCAGACCTAACATGCGTTATCCTCTAAAATATTGATCGAAACCAGGTTTAATGGACTGTTTCTGTGTGGTACCACATTGCTACGAGATCCAAACCAGAAAAAACCCAGGATCTGTTCAACAAGTTTGTGAAGAACGCGACAGTATGAGCCTGCTGAGGGCCAATCCTAGACCTAACCCAGACCTAACATGCGTTATCCTCTAAAATATTTATCAAGACCAGGTTTAATTGAATGTTTCAGTGTGGTACCGCATTACTGGGTGATCCAAACCAGAAAAAGGCCACGATCTGGCCAACAAGTATGCGAAATACGCGACAGTATGAGCCAGATGATTGCAAATGCCAGAACCTACCCAGACATAACCAGAGTTTTCCTCTAAAATAATAATCGGAACAAGCTTTTATTGACTGTTGCAGTGTGGTACAACATTACTACGTGATCCAACCCAGAAAAAGCCCTGTATCTGGCCAACAAGTATGCGAAAAATGCGAATGTACGAGCCAGATGAGGGCAAATACTAAACCTAACCGAGACATAACCGGCGTTATCCTCAAAAATATTAATCGCAAACAGGTTTAATTGACTGTTTCGTTGTGGTACCGCATTACTACCTGATCCAAACCAGAAAAAGGCCAGGATCTGGCCAACAAGTATGCGAAAAATGCGAAAGTATGTTCCAGATGTTTGCAAATAGCAGAACTAACCCAAACATAACCAGCGTTATCCTCTAAAATATTAATCGGAACCAGGTTTAGTTGACTGTTTCGGTGTGGTACCACATTACTACGTGATCCAACCCAGAAAAAGCCCTGTATCTGGCCAACAAGTATGCGAAAAATGCGAATGTACGAGCCAGATGAGGGCAAATACTAAACCTAACCGAGACATAACCGGCGTTAACCTCTAAAATATTAATCGCAACCAGGTTTAGTTGACTGTTTCGGCGTGGTACCGCATTACTACCTGATACAAACCAGAAAAAGGCCAGGATCTGGCCAACAAGTATGCGAAAAATGCGAAAGTACGAGCCAGATGAGTCCAAATCCCAGACCTAACCGAGACATAACCGGCGTTATCCTCTAAAATATTAATCGCAACCAGGTTTAAATGACTGTTTCGGTGTGGAACCACATTACTACGGGATCCAAACCAGAAACAACCCAGGATCTGGCCAACAAGTATGTGAAAAACGCGGAAGTATGAGCCAGATGATTGCAAATACGAGAACTAACCCAAACATAACCAGCGTTATCCTCCAAAATATTAATCGTAACCAGGTTTAATTGACTGTTTCGGTGTGGTACCGCATTAATATGTGATCCAATCCAGAAAAAGCGCAGGATATGGCCAATAAGTATGCGAAAAATGCGAAAGTACGTGCCGGATGAGAGCAAATTCCAGACCCAACCGAGACATAACTGACGTTATCCTCTAAAATATTAATCGCAACCAGGTTTAGTTGACTGTTTCGGCGTAGTACCGCATTACTACGTGATCCAAACCAGAAAAAGCCCAGGATCTTGCCAACAGGTATGCGATAAATGCGAAGGTACGAGCCAGATGAGGGCAAATCCCAGACATAACCGAGACATAACCGGCGTTATCCTCTAAAATATTAATCGCAAGCAGGTTTAATTGACTGTTTCAGTGTGGCACCACTTTACTACGGGATCCAAACCAGAAGAAACCCAGGATCTGGCCAACAAGTATGCGAAAAATGCGAAAGTATGAGCCAGATGATTGCAAATACCAGAACTAACCCAAACATAACCAGCGTTATCCTCCAAAATATTAATCGTAACCAGGTTTAATTGACTGTCTCGGTGTGGTACCCCATTACTATGTGATCCAATCCAGAAAAAACCCAGGATCTGGCCAACAAGTATGAGAAAAATGCGAAAGTACGAGCCGGATGAGGGCAAATACCAGACCCAACCGAGACATAACTGACGTTATCTTCACAAATATTAATCGCAACCAGGTTTAAATGACTGTTTCGGTGTGGAACCACATTACTACGGGATCCAAACAAGAAAAAACCCAGGATCTGGCCAACAAGTATGTGAGAAATGCGGAAGTATGTGCCAGATGATTGCAAATAGCAGAACTAACCCAAACATAACCAGCGTTATCCTCTAAAATACTAATCGGAACCAGGTTTAGTTGACTGTTTCGGTGTGGAACCACATTACTACGGGATCCAAACCAGAAAAAACCCAGGATCTGGCCAACAAGTGTGCGAAAATCGCGAAAGTATGAGCCAGATGATTGCAAATAGCAGAACTAACCCAAACATAACCAGCGTTATCCTCTTAAATATTAATCGGAACCAGGTTTAGTTGACTGTTTCGGTGTGGAACCACATTACTACGGGATCCAAACCAGAAAAAACCCAGGATCTGGCCAACAAGTATGCGAAAGATGCGAAAGTATGACCTAGTTGATGGCAATGACCAGGCCAAACCTCGACATAACCGGTGTGATCCTCTAAAATATTGATCGAATCCAGGTTTAATTGACTGTTTCATTCTGGTACCATATTACCACGTGATCCAAACCAGAAAAAGCCCAGGATCTTGCCAACAAGTATGCGAAAAATGCGAAGGTACGAGGCAGATGAGGGCAAATCCCAGACCTAACCGAGACATAACCGGCGTTATCCACTAAAATATTAATCGCAACCAGGTTTAATTGACTGTCTCGGTGTGGTACCACATTACTACGTGATCCAAACCAGAAAAATCCCAGGATCTGGCCAACAAGTATGCGAAAAAAGCGAAAGCATGTGCCTGATGAGGGCAAATACCAGACCTAACCGAGACATAACCGGCGTTAACCTCTAAAATATTAATCGCAACCAGGTTTAATTGACTGTTTCGGCGTGGTACCGCATTACTACCTGGTCCAAACCAGAAAAAGGCCAGGATCTGGCCAACAAGTATGCGAAAAATGCGAAAGTACGAGCCAGATGAGCTCATATCCCAGACCTAACCGAGTCATAACCGGCGTTATCCTCTAAAATATTAATCGCAACCAGGTTTAAATGACTGTTTCGGTGTGGAACCGCATTACTATGTGATCCAATCCAGAAAAAGCCGTGGATCTGGCCAACAAGTATGCGAAAAATGCGAAAGTACGAGCCGGATGAGGGCAAATACCAGACCGAACCGAGACATAACTGACGTTATCCTCTAAAATATTAAGCACAACCAGGTTTAATTGACTGTTGCGGTGTGGTACAGCATTACAACGTGATCCAAACCAGAAATATCCCAGGATATGGCCAACAAGTATGCGAAAAACGAGAAAGTATGAGCCAGATGGTTGCAAATACCAGAACTAAACGAGACATAACCGGCGTTATCCTCAAGAATATTAATCGCAAACAGGTTTAATTGACTGTATCGGTGTGGTACCACATTACTACGTGATCCAAACCAGAAATATCCCAGGATCTGGCCAACTAGTATGCGAAAAAGCCGGAAGTATGTGCCAGATGATTGCAAATAGCAGAACTAACCCAAACATAACCAGCGTTATCCTCTAAAATACTAATCGGAACCAGGTTTAGTTGACTGTTTCGGTGTGGAACCACATTACTACGGGATCCAAACCAGAAAAAACCCAGGATCTGGCCAAGAAGTATGCGAAAAATGCGGAAGTATGACCTAGGTGATGGCAATGACCAGGCCAAACCTCGACATAACCGGTGTGATCCTCTAAAATATTGATCGAATACAGGTTTAATTGACTGTTTCATTCTGGTACCATATTACTACGTGATCCAAACCAGATAAAGCCAGGATCTGGCCAACAAGTATGCGAAAAATGCGAAAGTATGAGCCAGATGATTGCAAGTACCAGACCTAACACAAACCTAAACGGTGTTATCCTCTAAAATATTAAGGGCAACCAGATTTAATTGACTGTTTCGGTGTGGTAACACATTACTACGTGATCCAAACCAGAAAAAACCCAGGATCTGGCCAACAAGTATGTGAAAAACGCGAAAGTATGAGTCAGATGACGGCAAATCCCAGACCAAACCCAGACATAACCAGAGTTTTCCTCTAAAATACTAATCGGAACAAGCTTTTATTGACTGTTTCAGTGTGGTACCACATTACGACGTGATCCAAACCAGAAAAAGGCGAGGATCTAGCCGACAAGCATGCGAAAAATGCGAAAGTACGAGCCAGATGAGGGCAAATCCCAGTGCTAACTAAGACATAACCGGCGATTTCCACTTAAATATTAATCGCAACCAGGTTTACTTGACTGTTTCGGTGTGGTACCGCATTACTACGTGTTCCAAACCAGAAAAAGGCCAGGATCTGCCCAACAGGTATGCGAAAAATTCGAAAGCACGAGCCAGATGAGGGCAAATACCAGACCTAACCCGGACATAACCGGCGTTATCCTCGAAAATATTACTCGGAACCAGGTTTAATTGACTATTTTGGTGTGGTACCGCATTACAGCGTGATCCAAACCAGAAAAAGGCGAGGATCTGGCCAACAAGTATGCGAAAAATGCGAAAGTACGAGCCAGATGAGGGCAAATACCAGACCTAACCCAGACATAACCGGCGTTATCCTCGGAAACATTAATCGCAACCAGGTTCAATTGACTGCTTCGGTGTGGTACCGCATTACTACGTGATCCAAACCAGAAAAAGCCCAGGATCTTGCCAACAAGTATGCGAAAAATGCGAAAGTCCGAGCCAGATGAGGGCAAACCTCAGACCTAGCCCAGACATAACCGGCGTTATCCTCTAAAATATTAATCGCAACCAGGTTTTATTGCCTGTTTCAGTGTGGTACCACATTACTACGTGATCCAAACCAGAAAAAGCCCTGGATCTGGCCAACAAGTATAAGAAAAATGCGAAAGTACAAGCCAGATAAGGGCAAATCCCAGTGCTAACTAAGACAAAACCGGCGTTCTCTTCTTAAATATTAATCGCAACCAGGTTTAATTGAATGTTTCGGTGTGGTACCGCATTACTATGTGATCCAAACCAGAAAAAGGCCACGATCTGGCCAACAAGTATGCGAAAAATGCGAAAGTACGAGCCAGATAAAGGCAAATACCAGACCTAACCCAGACATAACCGGCGTTATCCTCGAAAATATTAATCGCAACCTGGTTTAATTGACTATTTTGGTGTGGTACCGCATTACAGCGTGATCCAAACCAGAAAAAGGCGAGGATCTGGCCAACAAGTATGCGAAAAATGCGAAAGTACGAGCCAGATGAGGGCAAATACCAGACCTAACCCAGACATAACCGGCGTTATCCTCGGAAACATTAATCGCAACCAGGTTCAATTGACTGCTTCGGTGTGGTACCGCATTACTACGTGATCCAAACCAGAAAAAGCCCAGGATCTTGCCAACAAGTATGCGAAAAATGCGAAAGTCCGAGCCAGATGAGGGCAAACCTCAGACCTAGCCCAGACATAACCGGCGTTATCCTCTAAAATATTAATCGCAACCAGGTTTTATTGCCTGTTTCAGTGTGGTACCACATTACTACGTGATCCAAACCAGAAAAAGCCCTGGATCTGGCCAAGAAGTATAAGAAAAATGCGAAAGTACATGCCAGATAAGGGCAAATCCCAGTGCTAACTAAGACAAAACCGGCGTTCTCTTCTTAAATATTAATCACAACCTGGTTTAATTGAATGTTTCGGTGTGGTACCGCATTACTATGTGATCCAAACCAGAAAAAGGCCACGATCTGGCCAACAAGTATGCGAAATACGCGACAGTATGAGCCAGATGATTGCAAATGCCAGAACCTACCCAGACATAACCAGAGTTTTCCTCTAAAATAATAATCGGAACAAGCTTTTATTGACTGTTGCAGTGTGGTACAACATTACTACGTGATCCAAACCAGAAAAAGCGCTGGATCTGGCCAACAAGTATGCGAAAGACGCGAAAGTATGAGCCAGATGATTGCAAATACCAGAACTAACACAGACATAACCAGAGTTTTCCTCTAAAATACTAACCGGAACAAGGTTTTTGTTGACTGTTTCAGTGTGGCACCACATTACTACGTGATCCAATCCAGAAAAAGCCCTGGATCTGGCCAACAAGTATGCGAAAAATGCGAAAGAACGAGCCAGATGAGGGCAAATCCCAGTGCTAACTAAGACATAACCGGCGTTCTCCACTTAAATATTAATCGCAACCATGTTTACATGACTGTTTCGGTGTGGTACCGCATTACTACGTGTTCCAAGCCAGAAAAACGCCAGGATCTGCCCAACAAGTATGCGGAAAAAGCGAAGGCACGAGTCAGATGAGGGCAAATACCAGACCTAACACAGACATAACCGGCGTTATCCTCGGAAATATTAATCGCAACCAGGTTTAATTGCCTGTTTCGGCATGGAATTACATTAGTGCGGGATCCAAACCAGAAGGAGGCCAGGATCTGGCCAACAAGTATGCGAAAAACGCGGAAGTATGAGCCAGATGAGGGCAAATCCCAGACCTAACCAAGACATAACCGGCGTTATCCTCTTAAATATTAATCGCAACCAGGTTTAATTTACTGTTTCGGTGTGGTGCCGCATTACTACGTGATACAAGCCAGAAAAAGCCCTGTATCTGGCCAACAAGTAAGTGAAAAATGCGAAAGTACGAGCCAGTTGAGGGCAAATCCCAGACCTAACCGAGACATAACCGGCGTTATTCTCTAAAATATTAATCGCAACCAGGTTTAATTGACAGATTCGGTGTGCTACCGCATTACTACGTGATACAAGCCAGAAAAAGCCCTGTATCTGGCCAACAAGTAAGTGAAAAATGCGAAAGTACGAGCCAGATGAGGGCAAATCCCAGACCTAACCCAGACGTAACCGGCCTTATCCTCGAAAATATTAATCGCCACCAGGTTTAATTGACAGCTTCGGTGTGGTATCGCATTACTATGTGATCCAAACCAGAAAAAGCCCAGGATCTTGCCAACAAGTATGCGAAAAATGCGAAGGCACGAGCCAGATGAGGGCAAACCCCAGACCTAGCCCAGGCATAACCGGCGTTATCCTCTAGAATATTAATCGCAACCAGGTTTAATTGACTGTTTCGGTGTGGAACCACATTAGTGCGGAATCCAAACCAGAAAGAGGCCAGGATCTGGCCAACAAGTATGCGAAAAATGCGAAGGCACGAGTCAGATGAGGGCAAATCCCAGACCTAACCAAGACATAACCGGCGTTATTCTCTTAAATATTAATCGCAACCAGGTTGAAGTGACTGTTTCGGTGTGGTACCACATTACTACGTGAACCAAACCAGAAAAAGCCCAGGATCTGGCCAACAAGTAAGCTAAAAATGCGAAAGTACGGGCCAGTTGAGGGCAAATCCCAGAACTAACCCAGACGTAACCGGCGTTATCCTCGAAAATATTAATCGCAACCAGGTTCAATTGACTGCTTCGGTGTGGTACCGCATTACTACGTGATCCAAACCAGAAAAAGCCCAGGATCTTGCCAACAAGTATGCGAAAAATGCGAAGGCACGAGCCAGATGAGGGCAAACCTCAGACCTAGCCCAGACGTAACCGGCGTTATCCTCTAAAATATTAATCGCAACCAGGTTTAATTGACTGTTTCGGTGTGGTACCGCATTACTACGTGACACAAGCCAGAAAAAGCCCTGTATCTGGCGAAGAAGTAAACGAAAAATGCGAAAGAACGAGCCAGATGAGGGCAAATCCCAGTGCTAACTAAGACGTAACCGGCGTTATCCTCGAAAATATTAATCGCAACCAGGTTCAATTGACTGCTTCGGTGTGGTACCGCATTACTACGTGATCCAAACCAGAAAAAACCCAGGATCCGTTCAACAAGTATGTGAAGAAAGCGCAAGTATGAGCCTGATGAGAACAAATCCCAGACCTAACCGAGACATAACATGAATTATTCTCTAAAATATTAATCGAAACCAGGTTTAATGGCCTGCTTCAGTGTGGTACCACATTACTACGTGATCCAAACCAGAAAAAAACCCAGGATCTGTTCAACTAGTATGTGAAGAATGCGAAAGTATGTGTCTGATAAGGGCAAATCCGAGGCCTATCTCAGACCTAACTTGAGTTATCCTATAAAATATTGATCGATACCAGGTTTAATTGACTGTTTCAGTGTGGTACCACATTTCTACGTGATCCAAACCAGAAAAAACCTAGGATCTGTTCAACAAGTATGTGAAGTATGCGAAAGTATGAGTCTGATGAGAGAAAATCCCAGGCCTAACCTAGGCCCAACATGCGTTATCCTCAAAAATATTGATCGAAACAAGGTTTAATGGACTGTTTCAGTGTGGTACCACATTACCACGTGATCCAATCCAGAAAAAGCCCCGGATATAGCCATGAAGTATTAGAAATATGCGAAAGAATGAGCCTGATGAGGGCAAATACCAGGCCTAACCTAGACATAACATGCGTTATCCTCTAAAATATTGATCGAAGCCTGGTTTAATGGACTGTTTCGGTGTGGTACTACATTACTACGTGATCCAATCCAGAAAAAGCCCAGGATCTGGCCATCAGGTATCAGAAATATGCGAACGAATGAGCCTGATGAGAGCAAATCCCAGACCTAACCTAGACCTAACATGTATTATCCTCTAAAATAATAATCCAAACCAGGTTTAATGGTCTGCTTCAGTGAGGTACCACATTACTACATGATCGAAACCAGAAAAAACCAAGGATCTGTTCAACAAGTATGTGAAGTATGCGAAAGTATGAGTCTGATGAGGGCAAATCCCTGGCCTAACCTAGACCAAACATGCGTTATCCTCAAAAATATTGATCGAAACCAGGTTTAATGGACTGTTTCAGTGTGGTACCTCATTACTACATGATCCAATCCAGAAATAGCCCAGGATCTAGCCATGAAGTATTAGAAATATGCGGAAGTATGAGCCTGATGAGGGCAAATCCTAGACCTTACCCAGACCTAAAATGCGTTATCCTCTAAAATATTGATCGAAACCAGGTTTAATTGACTGTTTTAGTGTGGTACCACATTACTACGTGATCCACACCAGAAAAAAAACCCAGGATCTGTTCAACAAGTATGTGAAGTATGCGAAAGTATGAGTCTGATGAGGGCAAATCCCTTGCCTAACCTAGACATAACATGCGTTATCCTCAATAATATTGATCGAAACCAGGTTTAGTGGACTGCCTCAGTGTGGTACCACATTACTACGCGATCCAATCCAGAAATAGCCCAGGATCTAGCCATGAAGTATTAGAAATGTGCGGAAGTATGAGCCTGATGAGGGCAAATCCTAGACGTAACCCAGACCTAACATGCGTTATCCTCTAAAATATTGATCGAAACCAGGTTTAACTGACTGTTTTAGTGTGGTACCACTTTAATACGTGATCCAAAGCAGAAAAAACCCTCGATCAGGTCAACATGTATGTTAAAACTGCGATAGTATGACCCTGATGAGGGCGAATCCCAGGCCTAACCTAGACCAACCATGCGTTATCCTCAAAAATATTCATCGAAACCAGGTTTAATGGACTGTTTCAGTGTGGTACCACATTACTGCGTGATCCAATCCAGAAATAGCCCAGGATCTAGCCATGAAGTATTAGAAATGTGCGGAAGTATGAGCCTGATGAGGGCAAATCCTAGACCTAACCCAGACCTAACATGCGTTATCCTCTAAAATATTGATCGAAACCAGGTTTAATTGACTGTTTTAGTGTGGTACCACTTTAATACGTGATCCAAAGCAGAAAAAACACTCGATCAGGTCAACATGTATGTTAAAACTGCGATAGTATGACCCTGATGAGGGCAAATCCTAGACCTAACCCAGACATAACATGCGTTATCCTCTAAAATACTGATCGAAACCAGGTTTAATGGACTGTTTCAGTGTGGTACCACTTTACTACGTGATCCAAAGCAGAAAAAGCCCAGGATCTGGCCAACGAGTATGCGAAAAATGCGAAAGTATGAGACAGGTGATGGCAAATCCCAGGCCTCACCTAGACATAACCTGCGTTATCCTCTAAAATATTGATCGAAACCAGGTTTAGTGGACTGTTTCAGTGTGGTACCATATTACTGCGTGATCCAGACCAGAAATAGCCCAGCATCTAGCCATGAAGTATTAGAAATATGCGAAAGTATGAGCCTGATGAGGGCAAATCCTAGACCTTACCCAGACCTAACATGCGTTATCCTCTAAAATATTGATCGAAACCAGGTTTAATGGACTGTTTCTGTGTGGTACCACATTGCTACGAGATCCAAACCAGAAAAAACCCAGGATCTGTTCAACAAGTTTGTGAAGAACGCGACAGTATGAGCCTGCTGAGGGCCAATCCTAGACCTAACCCAGACCTAACATGCGTTATCCTCTAAAATATTTATCAAGACCAGGTTTAATTGAATGTTTCAGTGTGGTACCGCATTACTGGGTGATCCAAACCAGAAAAAGCCCTGGATCTGTTCAACAAGTATGTGAAGAATGCGAAAGTTGAGTCTGATGAGTGAAAATCCCAGGCCTAACCTAGACCTAACATGCGTTATACTCAAAAATATTGATCGAAACCAGGTTTGATTGACTGTTTCAGTGTGGTACCACATTACTACGTGATCCAAACCAGAAAAAGCCCAGGATCTGGCCAACGAGTATGCGAAAAATGCGAAAGTATGAGACAGGTAATGGGAAATCCTAGCCCTAACCCAGACATAACAAGCGTTATCCTCTAAAATATTGATCGAAACCAGGTTTGGTGGACTGTTTCAGTGTGGTACCACATTACTGCGTGATCCAAACCAGAAAAAACCCAGGAACTGTTTAACATGTATGTGAAAAATGCGAAAGTATGACCCTGATGAGGGCAAATCCCAGACCTATCCCAGACCTAACTTGCGTTGCCCTCTAAAATATTGATGGAAACCAGGTTTAATTGACTGTTTCAGTGTGGTACTACATTAACGTGATGCAATCTAGAAAAAGCCCAGGATCTAGCCATCAAGTATGAGAAATATGCGAAAGTATGACCCTGATGTGGGCAAATCCCAGATCTTACCAAGACCTAACATGCGTTATCCTCTGAAATATTTATCAAGACCAGGTTTAATTGACTGTTTTAGTGTGGTTCCATATTACTACGTGATCTAAACTAGAAATAACACACGATCTGTTCAACAAGTATGTGAAGTATGCGAAAGTATGAGTCTGATGAGGGCAAATCCCAGGCCTAACCTAGACATAACATGCGTTATCTTCTAAACTATTGATCGAAACCAGGTTTAATGGACTGTTTCAGTGTGGTACCATATTACTACGTGATCCAAACCAGAAAAAGCCCAGAATCTGTCCATCAAGTATGAGAAATGTGCGAAAGTACGAGCCTGATGAGAGCAAATCCCTGACCTAACCTAGACATAACATGCGTTATCCTCCAAAATATTGTGCGAAACCAGGTTTAATGGACTGATTCAGTGTGGTACCTCATTACTACGTGATCCAAACCAGAAAAAACCCAGGATCCGTTCAACAAGTATGTGAAGAATGCGCAAGTATGAGCCTGATGAGAACAAATCCCAGACCTAACCGAGACATAACATGAATTATTCTCTAAAATATTAATCGAAACCAGGTTTAATGGCCTGCTTCAGTGTGGTACCACATTACTATGTGATCCAAACCAGAAAAAAACCGAGGATCTGTTCAACAAGTATGTGAAGAATGCGAAAGTATGTGTCTGATGAGGGCAAATCCCAGGCCTATCTCAGACCTAACTTGAGTTATCCTATAAAATATTGATCGATACCAGGTTTAATTGACTGTTTCAGTGTGGTACCACATTTCTACGTGATCCAAACCAGAAAAAACCTAGGATCTGTTCAACAAGTATGCGAAGAATGCGAAAGCATGAGTCTGATGAGGGCAAATCCCTTGCCTAACCTAGACATAACATGCGTTATCCTCAAAAATATTGATCGAAACCAGGTTTAGTGGACTGCCTCAGTGTGGTACCACATTACTACGCGATCCAAACCAGAAAAAACCCAGAATCTGTTCAACAAGTATGTGAAAAATGCGAAAGCATGAGCCTGATGAGGGCAAATCCCAGACCTATCCCAGACATATCTTGCGTTATCCTCTAAAATATTGATCGAAACCAGGTTTAATGGACTGTTTCAGTGTGGTACCACATTACTACGTGATCCAATCCAGAAATAGCCCCGGATATAGCCATGAAGTATTAGAAATATGCGAAAGAATGAGTCTGATGGGGGCAAATCCCAGGCCTAACCTAGACATAACATGCGTTAACCTCTAAAATACTGATCGAAGCCTGGTTTAATCGACTGTCTCAGTGTGGTAGTACATTACTACGTGATCCAATCCAGAAAAAGCCCAGGATCTAGCCATCAGGTATCAGAAATATGCGAACGAATGAGCCTGATGAGAGCAAATCCCAGACCTAACCTAGACCTAACATGTGTTATCCTCTAAAATAATAATCGAAACCAGGTTTAATGGTCTGCTTCAGTGAGGTACCACATTACTACATGATCGAAACCAGAAAAAACCCAGGATCTGTTCAACAAGTATGTGAAGTATGCGAAAGTATAAGTCTGATGAGGGCAAATCCCTGGCCTAACCTAGACCAAACATGCGTTATCCTCAAAAATATTGATCGAAACCAGGTTTAATGGACTGTTTCAGTGTGGTACCACATTACTACGTGAGCCAATCCAGAAATAGCCCAGGATCTAGCCATGAAGTATTAGAAATATGCGGAAGTATGAGCCTGATGAGGGCAAATCCTAGACCTTACCCAGACCTGACATGCGTTATCCTCTAAAATATTGATCGAAACCAGTTTTAGTGGACTGCCTCAGTGTGGTACCACATTACTACGTGATCCAAACCAGAAAAAACCCAGAATCTGTTCAACAAGTATGTGAAAAATGCGAAAGCATGAGCCTGATGAGGGCAAATCCCAGACCTATCCCAGACATATCTTGCGTTATCCTCTAAAATATTGATCGAAACCAGGTTTAATTGGCTCCTTTAGTGTGGTACCACATTACTACGTGATCCAAAGCAGAAGAATCCCTCGATCAGGTCAACATGTATGTCAAAACTGCGAAAGTATGACCCTGATGAGGGCAAATCCCAGGCCTAGCCTAGACCTAAAATGCGTTATCCTCTAAAATATTGATCGAAACCAGGTTTAATTGACTGTTTTAGTGTGGTACCACATTACTACGTGATCCACACCAGAAATAAACCCAGGATCTGTTCAACAAATATGTGAAGTATGCGAAAGTATGAGACTGATGAGGGCAAATCCCTTGCCTAACCTAGACATAACATGCGTTATCCTCAAAAATATTGATCGAAACCAGGTTTAGTGGACTGCCTCAGTGTGGTACCACATTACTACGCGATCCAATCCAGAAATAGCCCAGGATCTAGCCATGAAGTATTAGAAATGTGCGGAAGTATGAGCCTGATGAGGGCAAATCCTAGACCTAACCCAGACCTAACATGCGTTATCCTGTAAAATATTGATCGAAACCAGGTTTAATTGACTGTTTTAGTGTGGTACCACTTTAATACGTGATCCAAAGCAGAAAAAACCCTCGATCAGGTCAACATGTATGTTAAAACTGCGATAGTATTACCCTGATGAGGGCGAATCCCAGGCCTAACCTAGACCAACCATGCGTTATCCTCAAAAATATTCATCGAAACCAGGTTTAATGGACTGTTTCAGTGTGGTACCACTTTACTACGTGATCCAAAGCAGAAAAAGCCCAGGATCTGGCCAACGAGTATGCGAAAAATGCGAAAGTATGAGACAGGTGATGGCAAATCCCAGGCCTCACCTAGACATAACCTGCGTTATCCTCTAAAATATTGATCGAAACCAGGTTTAGTGGACTGTTTCAGTGTGGTACCATATTACTGCGTGATCCAGACCAGAAATAGCCCAGCATCTAGCCATGAAGTATTAGAAATATGCGAAAGTATGAGCCTGATGAGGGCAAATCCTAGACCTTACCCAGACCTAACATGCGTTATCCTCTAAAATATTGATCGAAACCAGGTTTAATGGACTGTTTCTGTGTGGTACCACATTGCTACGAGATCCAAACCAGAAAAAACCCAGGATCTGTTCAACAAGTTTGTGAAGAACGCGACAGTATGAGCCTGCTGAGGGCCAATCCTAGACCTAACCCAGACCTAACATGCGTTATCCTCTAAAATATTTATCAAGACCAGGTTTAATTGAATGTTTCAGTGTGGTACCGCATTACTGGGTGATCCAAACCAGAAAAAGCCCAGGATCTGTTCAACAAGTATGTGAAGAATGCGAAAGTTGAGTCTGATGAGTGAAAATCCCAGGCCTAACCTAGACCTAACATGCGTTATACTCAAAAATATTGATCGAAACCAGGTTTGATTGACTGTTTCAGTGTGGTACCACATTACTACGTGATCCAAACCAGAAAAAGCCCAGGATCTGGCCAACGAGTATGCGAAAAATGCGAAAGTATGAGACAGGTAATGGGAAATCCTAGCCCTAACCCAGACATAACATGCGTTATCCTCTAAAATATTGATCGAAACCAGGTTTGGTGGACTGTTTCAGTGTGGTACCACATTACTGCGTGATCCAAACCAGAAAAAACCCAGGAACTGTTTAACATGTATGTGAAAAATGCGAAAGTATGACCCTGATGAGGGCAAATCCCAGACCTATCCCAGACCTAACTTGCGTTGTCCTCTAAAATATTGATGGAAACCAGGTTTAATTGACTGTTTCAGTGTGGTACTACATTAACGTGATGCAATCTAGAAAAAGCCCAGGATCTAGCCATCAAGTATGAGAAATATGCGAATGTATGACCCTGATGTGGGCAAATCCCAGATCTTACCCAGACCTAACATGCGTTATCCTCTGAAATATTTATCAAGACCAGGTTTAATTGACTGTTTTAGTGTGGTTCCATATTACTACGTGATCTAAACTAGAAATAACACACGATCTGTTCAACAAGTATGTGAAGTATGCGAAAGTATGAGTCTGATGAGGGCAAATCCCAGGCCTAACCTAGACATAACATGCGTTATCCTCTAAACTATTGATCGAAACCAGGTTTAATGGACTGTTTCAGTGTGGTACCATATTACTACGTGATCCAAACCAGAAAAAGCCCAGAATCTGTCCATCAAGTATGAGAAATGTGCGAAAGTACGAGCCTGATGAGAGCAAATCCCTGACCTAACCTAGACATAACATGCGTTATCCTCCAAAATATTGTGCGAAACCAGGTTTAATGGACTGATTCAGTGTGGTACCTCATTACTACGTGATCCAAACCAGAAAAAACCCAGGATCCGTTCAACAAGTATGTGAAGAATGCGCAAGTATGAGCCTGATGAGAACAAATCCCAGACCTAACCGAGACATAACATGAATTATTCTCTAAAATATTAATCGAAACCAGGTTTAATGGCCTGCCTCAGTGTGGTACCACATTACTATGTGATCCAAACCAGAAAAAAACCGAGGATCTGTTCAACAAGTATGTGAAGAATGCGAAAGTATGTGTCTGATGAGGGCAAATCCCAGGCCTATCTCAGACCTAACTTGAGTTATCCTATAAAATATTGATCGATACCAGGTTTAATTGACTGTTTCAGTGTGGTACCACATTTCTACGTGATCCAAACCAGAAAAAACCTAGGATCTGTTCAACAAGTATGCGAAGAATGCGAAAGCATGAGTCTGATGAGGGCAAATCCCTTGCCTAACCTAGACATAACATGCGTTATCCTCAAAAATATTGATCGAAACCAGGTTTAGTGGACTGCCTCAGTGTGGTACCACATTACTACGCGATCCAAACCAGAAAAAACCCAGAATCTGTTCAACAAGTATGTGAAAAATGCGAAAGCATGAGCCTGATGAGGGCAAATCCCAGACCTATCCCAGACATATCTTGCGTTATCCTCTAAAATATTGATCGAAACCAGGTTTAATGGACTGTTTCAGTGTGGTACCACATTACTACGTGATCCAATCCAGAAATAGCCCCGTATATAGCCATGAAGTATTAGAAATATGCGAAAGAATGAGTCTGATGGGGGCAAATCCCAGGCCTAACCTAGACATAACATGCGTTAACCTCTAAAATACTGATCGAAGCCTGGTTTAATCGACTGTCTCAGTGTGGTAGTACATTACTACGTGATCCAATCCAGAAAAAGCCCAGGATCTAGCCATCAGGTATCAGAAATATGCGAACGAATGAGCCTGATGAGAGCAAATCCCAGACCTAACCTAGACCTAACATGTGTTATCCTCTAAAATAATAATCGAAACCAGGTTTAATGGTCTGCTTCAGTGAGGTACCACATTACTACATGATCGAAACCAGAAAAAACCCAGGATCTGTTCAACAAGTATGTGAAGTATGCGAAAGTATAAGTCTGATGAGGGCAAATCCCTGGCCTAACCTAGACCAAACATGCGTTATCCTCAAAAATATTGATCGAAACCAGGTTTAATGGACTGTTTCAGTGTGGTACCACATTACTACGTGAGCCAATCCAGAAATAGCCCAGGATCTAGCCATGAAGTATTAGAAATATGCGGAAGTATGAGCCTGATGAGGGCAAATCCTAGACCTTACCCAGACCTGACATGCGTTATCCTCTAAAATATTGATCGAAACCAGTTTTAGTGGACTGCCTCAGTGTGGTACCACATTACTACGTGATCCAAACCAGAAAAAACCCAGAATCTGTTCAACAAGTATGTGAAAAATGCGAAAGCATGAGCCTGATGAGGGCAAATCCCAGACCTATCCCAGACATATCTTGCGTTATCCTCTAAAATATTGATCGAAACCAGGTTTAATTGGCTCCTTTAGTGTGGTACCACATTACTACGTGATCCAAAGCAGAAGAATCCCTCGATCAGGTCAACATGTATGTCAAAACTGCGAAAGTATGACCCTGATGAGGGCAAATCCCAGGCCTAGCCTAGACCTAAAATGCGTTATCCTCTAAAATATTGATCGAAACCAGGTTTAATTGACTGTTTTAGTGTGGTACCACATTACTACGTGATCCACACCAGAAATAAACCCAGGATCTGTTCAACAAATATGTGAAGTATGCGAAAGTATGAGACTGATGAGGGCAAATCCCTTGCCTAACCTAGACATAACATGCGTTATCCTCAAAAATATTGATCGAAACCAGGTTTAGTGGACTGCCTCAGTGTGGTACCACATTACTACGCGATCCAATCCAGAAATAGCCCAGGATCTAGCCATGAAGTATTAGAAATGTGCGGAAGTATGAGCCTGATGAGGGCAAATCCTAGACCTAACCCAGACCTAACATGCGTTATCCTGTAAAATATTGATCGAAACCAGGTTTAATTGACTGTTTTAGTGTGGTACCACTTTAATACGTGATCCAAAGCAGAAAAAACCCTCGATCAGGTCAACATGTATGTTAAAACTGCGATAGTATGACCCTGATGAGGGCGAATCCCAGGCCTAACCTAGACCAACCATGCGTTATCCTCAAAAATATTCATCGAAACCAGGTTTAATGGACTGTTTCAGTGTGGTACCACATTACTGCGTGATCCAATCCAGAAATAGCCCAGGATCTAGCCATGAAGTATTAGAAATGTGCGGAAGTATGAGCCTGATGAGGGCAAATCCTAGACCTAAACCAGACCTAACATGCGTTATCCTCTAAAATATTGATCGAAACCAGGTTTAATTGACTGTTTTAGTGTGGTACCACTTTAATACGTGATCCAAAGCAGAAAAAACCCTCGACCAGGTCAACATGTATGTTAAAACTGCGTTAGTATGACCCTGATGAGGGCAAATCCTAGACCTAACCCAGACATAACATGCGTTATCCTCTAAAATACTGATCGAAACCAGGTTTAATGGACTGTTTCAGTGTGGTACCACTTTACTACGTGATCCAAAGCAGAAAAAGCCCAGGATCTGGCCAACGAGTATGCGAAAAATGCGAAAGTATGAGACAGGTGATGGCAAATCCCAGGCCTTACCCAGACCTAACATGCGTTATCCTCTAAAATATTTATCAAGACCAGGTTTAATTGAATGTTTCAGTGTGGTACCGCATTACTACGTGCTCCAAACCAGAAAAAACCCAGAATCTGTTCAACAAGTATGTGAAAAACGCGAAAGTATGAGCCTGCTGAGGGCAAATCCCAGCCCTATCCCAGACATATCTTGCGTTATCCTCTACAATATTGATCGAAACCAGGTTTAATGGACTGTTTCTGTGTGGTACCGCATTGCTACGTGATCCAAACCAGAAAAAACCCAGGATCTGTTCAACAAGTATGTGAAAAACGCGACAGTATGAGCCTGATGAAGGCAAATCCAAGACCTATCCCAGACATTACTTGCGTTATCCTCCAAAATATTGATCGAAACCAGGTTTAATTGACTGTTTTAGTGTGGTACCACTTTAATACGTGATCCAAAGCAGAAAAAACCCTCGACCAGGTCAACATGTATGTTAAAACTGCGTTAGTATGACCCTGATGAGGGCAAATCCTAGACCTAACCCAGACATAACATGCGTTATCCTCTAAAATACTGATCGAAACCAGGTTTAATGGACTGTTTCAGTGTGGTACCACTTTACTACGTGATCCAAAGCAGAAAAAGCCCAGGATCTGGCCAACGAGTATGCGAAAAATGCGAAAGTATGAGACAGGTGATGGCAAATCCCAGGCCTTACCCAGACCTAACATGCGTTATCCTCTAAAATATTTATCAAGACCAGGTTTAATTGAATGTTTCAGTGTGGTACCGCATTACTACGTGCTCCAAACCAGAAAAAACCCAGAATCTGTTCAACAAGTATGTGAAAAACGCGAAAGTATGAGCCTGCTGAGGGCAAATCCCAGCCCTATCCCAGACATATCTTGCGTTATCCTCTAAAATATTGATCGAAACCAGGTTTAATGGACTGTTTCTGTGTGGTACCGCATTGCTACGTGATCCAAACCAGAAAAAACCCAGGATCTGTTCAACAAGTATGTGAAAAACGCGACAGTATGAGCCTGATGAAGGCAAATCCAAGACCTATCCCAGACATTACTTGCGTTATCCTCCAAAATATTGATCGAAACCAGGTTTAATTGACTGTTTCAGTGTGGTACCCACATTACTATGTGATCCAATCCAGAAAAAGCCCAGGATCTAGCCATCAAGTAAGAGAAATATGCGAAAGTATGAGCCTGCTGAGGGCCAATCCTAGACCTAACCCAGACCTAACATGCGTTATCCTCCAAAATATTTATCAAGACCAGGTTTAATTGAATGTTTCAGTGTGGTACCGCATTACTGGGTGATCCAAACCAGAAACAGCCCAGGATCTGGCCAACGAGTATGTGAAAAACGCGAAAGTATGAGCCTGCTGAGGGCAAATCCCAGCCCTATCCCAGACATATCTTGCGTTATCCTCTAAAATATTGATCGAAACCAGGTTTGATTGACTGTTTCAGTGTGGTACCACATTACTACGTGATCCAAACCAGAAAAAGCCCAGGATCTGGCCAACGAGTATGCGAAAAATGCGAAAGTATGAGACAGGTAATGGGAAATCCTAGACCTAACCCAGACATAACATGCGTTATCCTCTAAAATATTGATCGAAACCAGGTTTGGTGGACTGTTTCAGTGTGGTACCACATTACTGCGTGATCCAAACCAGAAAAAACCCAGGAACTGTTCAACATGTATGTGAAAAATGCGAAAGTATGACCCTGATGAGGGCAAATCCCAGACCTATCCCAGACCTAACTTGCGTTGTCCTCTAAAATATTGATGGAAACCAGGTTTAATTGACTGTTTCAGTGTGGTACTACAATTACGTGATGCAATCCAGGGAAAGCCCAGGATCTAGCCATCAAGTATGAGAAATATGCGAAAGTATGACCCTGATGTGGGCAAATCCCAGACCTTACCCAGACCTAACATGCGTTATCCTCTAAAATATTTATCAAGACCAGGTTTAATTGACTGTTTCAGTGTGGTTCCACATTACTACGTGATCTAAACTAGAAATAACACAGGATCTGTTCAACAAGTATGTGAAGTATGCGAAAGTATGAGTCTGATGAGGGCAAATCCCAGGCCTAACCTAGACATAACATGCGTTATCCTCTAAACTATTGATCGAAACCAGGTTTAATGGACTGTTTCAGTGTGGTACCATATTACTACGTGATCCAAACCAGAAAAAGCCCAGAATCTGTCCATCAAGTATGAGAAATGTGCGAAAGTACGAGCCTGATGAGAGCAAATCCCTGACCAAACCTAGACATAACATGCGTTATCCTCCAAAATATTGTGCGAAACCAGGTTTAATGGACTGATTCAGTGTGGTACCACATTACTACGTGATCCAAACCAGAAAAAACCCAGGATCCGTTCAACAAGAATGTGAAGAATGCGCAAGTATGAGCCTGATGAGAACAAATCCCAGACCTAACCGAGACATAACATGAATTATTCTCTAAAATATTAATCGAAACCAGGTTTAATGGCCTGCTTCAGTGTGGTACCACATTACTACGTGATCCAAACCAGAAAAAAACCGAGGATCTGTTCAACAAGTATGTGAAGAATGCGAAAGTATGTGTCTGATGAGGGCAAATCCCAGGCCTATCTCAGACCTAACTTGAGTTATCCTATAAAATATTGATCGATACCAGGTTTAATTGACTGTTTCAGTGTGGTACCACATTTCTACGTGATCCAAACCAGAAAAAACCTAGGATCTGTTCAACAGGTATGCGAAGAATGCGAAAGTATGAGTCTGATGAGGGCAAATCCCTTGCCTAACCTAGACATAACATGCGTTAACCTCTAAAATACTGATCGAAGCCTGGTTTAATCGACTGTCTCAGTGTGGTAGTACATTACTACGTGATCCAATCCAGAAAAAGCCCAGGATCTAGCCATCAGGTATCAGAAATATGCGAACGAATGAGCCTGATGAGAGCAAATCCCAGACCTAACCTAGACCTAACATGTGTTATCCTCTAAAATAATAATCGAAACCAGGTTTAATGGTCTGCTTCAGTGAGGTACCACATTACTACATGATCGAAACCAGAAAAAACCCAGGATCTGTTCAACAAGTATGTGAAGTATGCGAAAGTATAAGTCTGATGAGGGCAAATCCCTGGCCTAACCTAGACCAAACATGCGTTATCCTAAAAATATTGATCGAAACCAGGTTTAATGGACTGTTTCAGTGTGGTACCACATTACTACGTGAGCCAATCCAGAAATAGCCCAGGATCTAGCCATGAAGTATTAGAAATATGCGGAAGTATGAGCCTGATGAGGGCAAATCCTAGACCTTACCCAGACCTGACATGCGTTATCCTCTAAAATATTGATCGAAACCAGTTTTAGTGGACTGCCTCAGTGTGGTACCACATTACTACGTGATCCAAACCAGAAAAAACCCAGAATCTGTTCAACAAGTATGTGAAAAATGCGAAAGCATGAGCCTGATGAGGGCAAATCCCAGACCTATCCCAGACATATCTTGCGTTATCCTCTAAAATATTGATCGAAACCAGGTTTAATTGGCTCCTTTAGTGTGGTACCACATTACTACGTGATCCAAAGCAGAAGAATCCCTCGATCAGGTCAACATGTATGTCAAAACTGCGAAAGTATGACCCTGATGAGGGCAAATCCCAGGCCTAGCCTAGACCTAAAATGCGTTATCCTCTAAAATATTGATCGAAACCAGGTTTAATTGACTGTTTTAGTGTGGTACCACATTACTACGTGATCCACACCAGAAATAAACCCAGGATCTGTTCAACAAATATGTGAAGTATGCGAAAGTATGAGACTGATGAGGGCAAATCCCTTGCCTAACCTAGACATAACATGCGTTATCCTCAAAAATATTGATCGAAACCAGGTTTAGTGGACTGCCTCAGTGTGGTACCACATTACTACGCGATCCAATCCAGAAATAGCCCAGGATCTAGCCATGAAGTATTAGAAATGTGCGGAAGTATGAGCCTGATGAGGGCAAATCCTAGACCTAACCCAGACCTAACATGCGTTATCCTGTAAAATATTGATCGAAACCAGGTTTAATTGACTGTTTTAGTGTGGTACCACTTTAATACGTGATCCAAAGCAGAAAAAACCCTCGATCAGGTCAACATGTATGTTAAAACTGCGATAGTATGACCCTGATGAGGGCGAATCCCAGGCCTAACCTAGACCAACCATGCGTTATCCTCAAAAATATTCATCGAAACCAGGTTTAATGGACTGTTTCAGTGTGGTACCACTTTACTACGTGATCCAAAGCAGAAAAAGCCCAGGATCTGGCCAACGAGTATGCGAAAAATGCGAAAGTATGAGACAGGTGATGGCAAATCCCAGGCCTCACCTAGACATAACCTGCGTTATCCTCTAAAATATTGATCGAAACCAGGTTTAGTGGACTGTTTCAGTGTGGTACCATATTACTGCGTGATCCAGACCAGAAATAGCCCAGCATCTAGCCATGAAGTATTAGAAATATGCAAAAGTATGAGCCTGATGAGGGCAAATCCTAGACCTTACCCAGACCTAACATGCGTTATCCTCTAAAATATTGATCGAAACCAGGTTTAATGGACTGTTTTAGTGTGGTACCACTTTAATACGTGATCCACAGCAGAAAAAACCCTCGATCAGGTCAACATGTATGTTAAAACTGCGATAGTATGACCCTGATGAGGGCGAATCCCAGGCCTAACCTAGACCAACCATGCGTTATCCTCAAAAATATTCATCGAAACCAGGTTTAATGGACTGTTTCAGTGTGGTACCACATTGCTGCGTGATCCAATCCAGAAATAGCCCAGGATCTAGCCATGAAGTATTAGAAATGTGCGGAAGTATGAGCCTGATGAGGGCAAATCCTAGACCTAAACCAGACCTAACATGCGTTATCCTCTAAAATATTGATCGAAACCAGGTTTAATTGACTGTTTTAGTGTGGTACCACTTTAATACGTGATCCAAAGCAGAAAAAACCCTCGACCAGGTCAACATGTATGTTAAAACTGCGTTAGTATGACCCTGATGAGGGCAAATCCTAGACCTAACCCAGACATAACATGCGTTATCCTCTAAAATACTGATCGAAACCAGGTTTAATGGACTGTTTCAGTGTGGTACCACTTTACTACGTGATCCAAAGCAGAAAAAGCCCAGGATCTGGCCAACGAGTATGCGAAAAATGCGAAAGTATGAGACAGGTGATGGCAAATCCCAGGCCTTACCCAGACCTAACATGCGTTATCCTCTAAAATATTTATCAAGACCAGGTTTAATTGAATGTTTCAGTGTGGTACCGCATTACTACGTGCTCCAAACCAGAAAAAACCCAGAATCTGTTCAACAAGTATGTGAAAAACGCGAAAGTATGAGCCTGCTGAGGGCAAATCCCAGCCCTATCCCAGACATATCTTGCGTTATCCTCTACAATATTGATCGAAACCAGGTTTAATGGACTGTTTCTGTGTGGTACCGCATTGCTACGTGATCCAAACCAGAAAAAACCCAGGATCTGTTCAACAAGTATGTGAAAAACGCGACAGTATGAGCCTGATGAAGGCAAATCCAAGACCTATCCCAGACATTACTTGCGTTATCCTCCAAAATATTGATCGAAACCAGGTTTAATTGACTGTTTTAGTGTGGTACCACTTTAATACGTGATCCAAAGCAGAAAAAACCCTCGACCAGGTCAACATGTATGTTAAAACTGCGTTAGTATGACCCTGATGAGGGCAAATCCTAGACCTAACCCAGACATAACATGCGTTATCCTCTAAAATACTGATCGAAACCAGGTTTAATGGACTGTTTCAGTGTGGTACCACTTTACTACGTGATCCAAAGCAGAAAAAGCCCAGGATCTGGCCAACGAGTATGCGAAAAATGCGAAAGTATGAGACAGGTGATGGCAAATCCCAGGCCTTACCCAGACCTAACATGCGTTATCCTCTAAAATATTTATCAAGACCAGGTTTAATTGAATGTTTCAGTGTGGTACCGCATTACTACGTGCTCCAAACCAGAAAAAACCCAGAATCTGTTCAACAAGTATGTGAAAAACGCGAAAGTATGAGCCTGCTGAGGGCAAATCCCAGCCCTATCCCAGACATATCTTGCGTTATCCTCTAAAATATTGATCGAAACCAGGTTTAATGGACTGTTTCTGTGTGGTACCGCATTGCTACGTGATCCAAACCAGAAAAAACCCAGGATCTGTTCAACAAGTATGTGAAAAACGCGACAGTATGAGCCTGATGAAGGCAAATCCAAGACCTATCCCAGACATTACTTGCGTTATCCTCCAAAATATTGATCGAAACCAGGTTTAATTGACTGTTTCAGTGTGGTACCCACATTACTATGTGATCCAATCCAGAAAAAGCCCAGGATCTAGCCATCAAGTAAGAGAAATATGCGAAAGTATGAGCCTGCTGAGGGCCAATCCTAGACCTAACCCAGACCTAACATGCGTTATCCTCCAAAATATTTATCAAGACCAGGTTTAATTGAATGTTTCAGTGTGGTACCGCATTACTGGGTGATCCAAACCAGAAACAGCCCAGGATCTGGCCAACGAGTATGTGAAAAACGCGAAAGTATGAGCCTGCTGAGGGCAAATCCCAGCCCTATCCCAGACATATCTTGCGTTATCCTCTAAAATATTGATCGAAACCAGGTTTGATTGACTGTTTCAGTGTGGTACCACATTACTACGTGATCCAAACCAGAAAAAGCCCAGGATCTGGCCAACGAGTATGCGAAAAATGCGAAAGTATGAGACAGGTAATGGGAAATCCTAGACCTAACCCAGACATAACATGCGTTATCCTCTAAAATATTGATCGAAACCAGGTTTGGTGGACTGTTTCAGTGTGGTACAACATTACTGCGTGATCCAAACCAGAAAAAACCCAGGAACTGTTCAACATGTATGTGAAAAATGCGAAAGTATGACCCTGATGAGGGCAAATCCCAGACCTATCCCAGACCTAACTTGCGTTGTCCTCTAAAATATTGATGGAAACCAGGTTTAATTGACTGTTTCAGTGTGGTACTACAATTACGTGATGCAATCCAGGGAAAGCCCAGGATCTAGCCATCAAGTATGAGAAATATGCGAAAGTATGACCCTGATGTGGGCAAATCCCAGACCTTACCCAGACCTAACATGCGTTATCCTCTAAAATATTTATCAAGACCAGGTTTAATTGACTGTTTCAGTGTGGTTCCACATTACTACGTGATCTAAACTAGAAATAACACAGGATCTGTTCAACAAGTATGTGAAGTATGCGAAAGTATGAGTCTGATGAGGGCAAATCCCAGGCCTAACCTAGACATAACATGCGTTATCCTCTAAACTATTGATCGAAACCAGGTTTAATGGACTGTTTCAGTGTGGTACCATATTACTACGTGATCCAAACCAGAAAAAGCCCAGAATCTGTCCATCAAGTATGAGAAATGTGCGAAAGTACGAGCCTGATGAGAGCAAATCCCTGACCTAACCTAGACATAACATGCGTTATCCTCCAAAATATTGTGCGAAACCAGGTTTAATGGACTGATTCAGTGTGGTACCACATTACTACGTGATCCAAACCAGAAAAAACCCAGGATCCGTTCAACAAGAATGTGAAGAATGCGCAAGTATGAGCCTGATGAGAACAAATCCCAGACCTAACCGAGACATAACATGAATTATTCTCTAAAATATTAATCGAAACCAGGTTTAATGGCCTGCTTCAGTGTGGTACCACATTACTACGTGATCCAAACCAGAAAAAAACCGAGGATCTGTTCAACAAGTATGTGAAGAATGCGAAAGTATGTGTCTGATGAGGGCAAATCCCAGGCCTATCTCAGACCTAACTTGAGTTATCCTATAAAATATTGATCGATACCAGGTTTAATTGACTGTTTCAGTGTGGTACCACATTTCTACGTGATCCAAACCAGAAAAAACCTAGGATCTGTTCAACAGGTATGCGAAGAATGCGAAAGTATGAGTCTGATGAGGGCAAATCCCTTGCCTAACCTAGACATAACATGCGTTATCCTCAAAAATATTGATCGAAACCAGGTTTAGTGGACTGCCTCAGTGTGGTACCACATTACTACGCGATCCAAACCAGAAAAAACCCAGAATCTGTTCAACAAGTATGTGAAAAATGCGAAAGCATGAGCCTGATGAGGGCAAATCCCAGACCTATCCCAGACATATCTTGCGTTATCCTCTAAAATATTGATCGAAACCAGGTTTAATCGACTGTCTCAGTGTGGTAGTACATTACTACGTGATCCAATCCAGAAAAAGCCCAGGATCTAGCCATCAGGTATAAGAAATATGCGAACGAATGAGCCTGATGAGAGCAAATCCCAGACCTAACCTAGACCTAACATGTGTCATCCTCTAAAATAATAATCGAAACCAGGTTTAATGGTCTGCTTCAGTGAGGTACCACATTACTACATGATCGAAACCAGAAAAAACCCAGGATCTGTTTAACAAGTATGTGAAGTATGCGAAAGTATGAGTCTGATGAGGGCAAATCCCAGACCTTACCCAGACCTGACATGCGTTATCCTCTAAAATATTGATCGAAACCAGGTTTAATTGACTGTTTTAGTGTGGTACCACATTACTACGTGATCCACACCAGAAAAAAACCCAGGATCTGTTCAACAAGTATGTGAAGTATGCGAAAGTATGAGTCTGATGAGGGCAAATCCCTCGCCTAACCTAGACATAACATGCGTTATCCTCAAAAATATTGATCGAAACCAGGTTTAGTGGACTGCCTCAGTGTGGTACCACATTACTACGCGATCCAAACCAGAAAAAACCCAGAATCTGTTCAACAAGTATGTGAAAAATGCGAAAGCATGAGCCTGATGAGGGCAAATCCCAGACCTATCCCAGACATATCTTGCGTTTTCCTCTAAAATATTGATCGAAACCAGGTTTAATTGACTGCTTTAGTGTGGTACCACATTACTACGTGATCCAAAGCAGAAGAATCCCTCGATCAGGTCAACATGTATGTTAAAACTGCGAAAGTATGACCCTGATGAGGGCAAATCCCAGGCCTAGCCTAGACCTAACATGCGTTATCCTCTAATATATTGATCGAAACCAGGTTTAATTGACTGTTTCAGTGTGGTACCACATTACTACGTGGTCCACACCAGAAAAAAACCCAGGATGTGTTCAACAAGTATGTGAAGTATGCGAAAGTATGAGTCTGATGAGGGCAAATCCCTTGCCTAACCTAGACATAACATGCGTTATCCTCAAAAATATTGATCGAAACCAGGTTTAGTGGACTGTTTCATTGTGGTACCACATTACTACGTGATCCAAACCAGAAAAAACCCAGAATCTGTTCAACAAGTATGTGTAAATCGCGAAAGTATGAGTCTGATGAGGGCAAATCCTAGACCTTACCGAGACCTAACATGCGTTATCCTCTAAAATATTGATCGAAACCAGGTTTAATGGACTGTTTCAGTGTGGTACCACATTACTACGTGATCCAATCCAGAAATAGCCCAGGATCTAGCCATGAAGTATCAGAAATATGCGAAAGTATGAGCCTGATGAGGGCAATTCCTAGACCTTACCCAGACCTAACATGTGTTATCCTCTAAAATATTGATCGAAACCAGGTTTAGTGGACTGTTTCAGTGTGGTACCACATTACTACGTGATCCAAACCAGAAAAAAACCCAGAATCTGTTCAACAAGTATGTGAAAAACGCGAAAGTATGAGCCTGATGAGGGCAAATCCTAGACCAAACCCAGACCTAACATGCTTTATCCCCTAAAATATTTATCAAGACCTGGTTTAATTGAATGTTTCAGTGTGGTACCGCATTGCTACGTGATCCAAACCTGAAATAGCCCAGGATCTAGCCATGAAGTATTAGAAATATGCGAAAGTATGAGCCTGATGAGAGCAAATCCCTGACCGAACCTAGACCTAACATGAATTATTCTCTAAAATATTGATCGAAACCAGGTTTAATGGATTGTTCCAGTGTGGTACCACGGTACTACGTGATCCAAACCAGAAAAAACCCAGGATCTGTTCATCAAGAATGTGAAAAACGCGAAAGTATGAGACTGATGAGGGCAAATCCCCAGACCTATCCCAGACATAACTTGCGTTATCATCTAAAATATTGTTCGAAACCAGGTTTAATTGACTGTTTTAGTTTGGTACCACTTTACTACGTGGTCCAATCCAGAAATAGCGCAGGATCTAGCCATGAAGTATGTGAAGAATGCGAAGGTATGAGACTGATCAGGGCAAATCCTACACCTAACCTAGACATAACACGCCTTATCCTCTAAAATATTGATCGAAACCAGGTTTAATGGACTGTTTCAGTGCGGTACCACATTACTACGTGATCCAAACCAGAAAAAACCCAGGATCTGTTCAACAAGTATGTGAAAAACGCGACAGTATGAGCCTGATGAGGGCAAATCCCAGACCTATCCCAGACATAACATGCGTTCTCCTCTAAAATATTGATCGATACCAGGTTTAATTGACTGTTTCAATGTGGTACCACTTTGCTACGTGATCCAAAGCAGAAGAAACCATCGATCAGGTCAACATGTATGTTAAAACTGCGAAAGTATGACCCTGATGAGAGCAAATCCCAGAACTATCTCAGACCTAACTTAGGTTATCCTATAAAATATTGATCGAAACCAGGTTTAATGGACTGTTTCAGTGTGGCACCACTTTACTACGTGATCCAAAGCAGCAAAAACCCTCGATCAGGTCAACATGTATGTTAAAACTGCGAAAGTATGACCCTGATGAGGGCAAATCCCAGAACTATCTCAGACCTAATTTGGGTTATCCTATAAAATATTGATCGATACCAGGTTTAATTGACTGTTTCAGTGTGGTACCACTTTGCTACGTGATCCAAAGCAGAAGAAACCATCGATCAGGTCAACATGTATGTTAAAACTGCGAAAGTATGACCCTGATGAGGGCAAATTCTACAACTAACCTAGACATAACTTGCGTTATCCTCCAAAATATTGATCGAAACCAGGTTTAATTGACTGTTTCATTGTGGCACCACATTACTACGTGATCCAATCCAGAAATAGCCCAGGATCTAGTCATGAAGTATGAGAAATATGCGAAAGTATGAGCCTGATGAGGGCAAATCCTAGACCTTACCCAGACCTAACATGCGTTATCCTCTAAAATATTTATCAAGACCATGTTTAATTGAATGTTTCAGTGCGGTACCACATTACTACGTGATCCAAACCAGAACAACCCCAGGATCCGTTCAACAAGTATGTGAAGAATGCGAAAGTATGAGCCTGATGAGAGCAAATCCCAGACCTAACCTAGACCTAACATGTGTCATCCTCAAAAATATTGATCGAAACCAGGTTTAATGGTCTGCTTCAGTGAGGTACCACATTACTACATGATCGAAACCAGAAAAAACCCAGGATCTGTTTAACAAGTATGTGAAGTATGCGAAAGTATGAGTCTGATGAGGGCAAATCCCAGACCTTACCCAGACCTGACATGCGTTATCCTCTAAAATATTGATCGAAACCAGGTTTAATTGACTGTTTTAGTGTGGTACCACATTACTACGTGATCCACACCAGAAAAAAACCCAGGATCTGTTCAACAAGTATGTGAAGTATGCGAAAGTATGAGTCTGATGAGGGCAAATCCCTCGCCTAACCTAGACATAACATGCGTTATCCTCAAAAATATTGATCGAAACCAGGTTTAGTGGACTGCCTCAGTGTGGTACCACATTACTACGCGATCCAAACCAGAAAAAACCCAGAATCTGTTCAACAAGTATGTGAAAAATGCGAAAGCATGAGCCTGATGAGGGCAAATCCCAGACCTATCCCAGACATATCTTGCGTTTTCCTCTAAAATATTGATCGAAACCAGGTTTAATTGACTGCTTTAGTGTGGTACCACATTACTACGTGATCCAAAGCAGAAGAATCCCTCGATCAGGTCAACATGTATGTTAAAACTGCGAAAGTATGACCCTGATGAGGGCAAATCCCAGGCCTAGCCTAGACCTAACATGCGTTATCCTCTAATATATTGATCGAAACCAGGTTTAATTGACTGTTTCAGTGTGGTACCACATTACTACGTGGTCCACACCAGAAAAAAACCCAGGATGTGTTCAACAAGTATGTGAAGTATGCGAAAGTATGAGTCTGATGAGGGCAAATCCCTTGCCTAACCTAGACATAACATGCGTTATCCTCAAAAATATTGATCGAAACCAGGTTTAGTGGACTGTTTCATTGTGGTACCACATTACTACGTGATCCAAACCAGAAAAAACCCAGAATCTGTTCAACAAGTATGTGTAAATCGCGAAAGTATGAGTCTGATGAGGGCAAATCCTAGACCTTACCGAGACCTAACATGCGTTATCCTCTAAAATATTGATCGAAACCAGGTTTAATGGACTGTTTCAGTGTGGTACCACATTACTACGTGATCCAATCCAGAAATAGCCCAGGATCTAGCCATGAAGTATCAGAAATATGCGAAAGTATGAGCCTGATGAGGGCAATTCCTAGACCTTACCCAGACCTAACATGTGTTATCCTCTAAAATATTGATCGAAACCAGGTTTAGTGGACTGTTTCAGTGTGGTACCACATTACTACGTGATCCAAACCAGAAAAAAACCCAGAATCTGTTCAACAAGTATGTGAAAAACGCGAAAGTATGAGCCTGATGAGGGCAAATCCTAGACCAAACCCAGACCTAACATGCTTTATCCCCTAAAATATTTATCAAGACCTGGTTTAATTGAATGTTTCAGTGTGGTACCGCATTGCTACGTGATCCAAACCTGAAATAGCCCAGGATCTAGCCATGAAGTATTAGAAATATGCGAAAGTATGAGCCTGATGAGAGCAAATCCCTGACCGAACCTAGACCTAACATGAATTATTCTCTAAAATATTGATCGAAACCAGGTTTAATGGATTGTTCCAGTGTGGTACCACGGTACTACGTGATCCAAACCAGAAAAAACCCAGGATCTGTTCATCAAGAATGTGAAAAACGCGAAAGTATGAGACTGATGAGGGCAAATCCCCAGACCTATCCCAGACATAACTTGCGTTATCATCTAAAATATTGTTCGAAACCAGGTTTAATTGACTGTTTTAGTTTGGTACCACTTTACTACGTGGTCCAATCCAGAAATAGCGCAGGATCTAGCCATGAAGTATGTGAAGAATGCGAAGGTATGAGACTGATCAGGGCAAATCCTACACCTAACCTAGACATAACACGCCTTATCCTCTAAAATATTGATCGAAACCAGGTTTAATGGACTGTTTCAGTGCGGTACCACATTACTACGTGATCCAAACCAGAAAAAACCCAGGATCTGTTCAACAAGTATGTGAAAAACGCGACAGTATGAGCCTGATGAGGGCAAATCCCAGACCTATCCCAGACATAACATGCGTTCTCCTCTAAAATATTGATCGATACCAGGTTTAATTGACTGTTTCAATGTGGTACCACTTTGCTACGTGATCCAAAGCAGAAGAAACCATCGATCAGGTCAACATGTATGTTAAAACTGCGAAAGTATGACCCTGATGAGAGCAAATCCCAGAACTATCTCAGACCTAACTTAGGTTATCCTATAAAATATTGATCGAAACCAGGTTTAATGGACTGTTTCAGTGTGGCACCACTTTACTACGTGATCCAAAGCAGCAAAAACCCTCGATCAGGTCAACATGTATGTTAAAACTGCGAAAGTATGACCCTGATGAGGGCAAATCCCAGAACTATCTCAGACCTAATTTGGGTTATCCTATAAAATATTGATCGATACCAGGTTTAATTGACTGTTTCAGTGTGGTACCACTTTGCTACGTGATCCAAAGCAGAAGAAACCATCGATCAGGTCAACATGTATGTTAAAACTGCGAAAGTATGACCCTGATGAGGGCAAATTCTACAACTAACCTAGACATAACTTGCGTTATCCTCCAAAATATTGATCGAAACCAGGTTTAATTGACTGTTTCATTGTGGCACCACATTACTACGTGATCCAATCCAGAAATAGCCCAGGATCTAGTCATGAAGTATGAGAAATATGCGAAAGTATGAGCCTGATGAGGGCAAATCCTAGACCTTACCCAGACCTAACATGCGTTATCCTCTAAAATATTTATCAAGACCATGTTTAATTGAATGTTTCAGTGCGGTACCACATTACTACGTGATCCAAACCAGAACAACCCCAGGATCCGTTCAACAAGTATGTGAAGAATGCGAAAGTATGAGTCTGATGAGTGAAAATCCCAGGCCTAACCTAGACCTAACATACGTTATCCTCAAAAATATTGATCGAAACCAGGTTTAATTGACTGTTTCAGTGTGGTACCACATTACTACGTGATCCAATCCAGAAATAGCCCAGGATCTAGCCATGAAGTATGAGAAATATGCGAAAGTATGTGCCTGATGAGGGCAAATCCTAGACCTTACCGAGACCTAACATGCGTTATACTCTAAAATATTTATCACGACCAGGTTCAATTGAATGTTTCAGTGTGGTACCACATTACTACGTGATCCAAACCTGTAAAAAACCCAGGATCTGTTCAACAAGTATGTGGAGTATGCGAAAGTATGAGTCTGATGAGGGCAAATCCCAGGCCTACCCTAGACATATCATGCGTTATCCTCCAAAATATTGATCGAAACCAGGTTTAGTGGACTGCCTCACTGTGGTACCAAATTACTACGCGATCCAAACCAGAAAAAACCCAGAATCTGTTCAACAAGTATGTGAAAAATGCGAAAGCATGAGCCTGATGAGGGCAAATCCCAGACCTATCCCAGACATATCTTGCGTTATCCTCTAATATATTGATCGAAACCAGGTTTAATTGACTGTTTCAGTGTGGTACCACATTACTACGTGGTCCACACCAGAAAAAAACCCAGGATGTGTTCAACAAGTATGTGAAGTATGCGAAAGTATGAGTCTGATGAGGGCAAATCCCTTGCCCAACCTAGACATAACATGCGTCATCCTCAAAAATATTGATCGAAACCAGGTTTAGTGGATTGTTTCAGTGTGGTACCACATTACTACGTGATCCAAACCAGAAAAAACCCAGAATCTGTTCAACAAGTATGTGTAAATCGCGAAAGTATGAGTCTGATGAGGGCAAATCCTAGACCTTACCGAGACCTAACATGCGTTATCCTCTAAAATATTGATCGAAACCAGGTTTAATGGACTGTTTCAGTGTGGTACCACATTACTACGTGATCCAAAGCAGAAAAAACCCTCGATCAGGTCAAAATGTATGTTGAAACTGCGAAACTATGACCCTGATGAGGGCAAATCCCAGACCTAACCTAGACCTAACATGTGTTATCCTATAAAATAATAATCGAAACCAGGTTTAATGGTTCTGCTTCAGTGTGGTACCACATTACTACGTGATCGAAACCAGAAAAAACCCAGGATCTGTTCAAGAAGTATGTGAAGAATGTGAAAGTATGAGCCTGATGAGGTCAAATCCTAGACCTAACCCAGAACTTGTATGCGTTATCCTCCAAAATATTTATCAGGACCAGGTTTAATTGAATGTTTCAGTGTGGTACCACATTACTACGTGATCCAAACCAGTAGAAACCCAGGATCTGTTCAACAGGAATGTGAAAAACGCGAAAGTATGACTCCGAGGAGGGAAAACCCCAGGCCTAACATAGACATATCATGCGTTATCCTCTAATATATTGATCGAAACCAGGTTTAATTGACTGTCCCAGTGTGGTACCACATTACTACGAGATCCAATACAGAAAAAACCATCGATCAGGTCAACATGTATGTCAAAACTGCGAAAATATGACCCTGATGAGGGCAAACCCCACACCTAACCTAGACCTAACATGTGCTATCCTCTAAAATAATAATCGAAACCAGGTTTAGTGGACGGTTTCAGTGTGGTACTACATTACTACGTGATGCAATCCAGAAAAAGCTCAGGATCTAGCGATCAAGTCTGGGTAATATGCGAAAGAATGAGCCTGATGAGAGCAATTCCCAGACCAAACCTAGACCTAACATTTAATTATTCTCTAAAATATTGATCGAAACCAGGTTTAACAGGCTGTTTCAGTGTGGTACCACATTACTACGTGATCCCAAGCAGAAAAAACCCTCGATCAGGTCAAAATGTATGTTGAAACTGCGAAACTATGACCCTGATGAGGGCAAATCCCAGACCTAACCTAGACCTAACATGCGTTATCCTCTAAAATATTTATCAAGACCAGGTTTAATTGAATGTTTCACTGTGGTTCCACATTACTACGTGATCTAAACCAGAAAAAACCCAGGATCTGTTGAACAAGTATGTGAAAAACGCGATAGTATGAGCCTGATGAGGGCAAATCCCAGGCCTAACCTAGACATAACATGCGTTATCCTCTAAAATATTGATCGAAACCAGGTTTAGTGGACGGTTTCAGTGTGGTACCACATTACTACGTGGTCCAATCCAGAAATAGCGCAGGATCTAGCCATGAAGTATTAGAAATATGCGAAAGAATGAGCCTGATGAGGGCAAATCCCAGACCTAACCTAGACCTAACATGAATTATTCTCTAAAATATTGATCGAAACCAGGCTTAATTGACTGTTTCAGTGTGGTACCACATTACTACGCGATCCAAACCAGAAAAAACCCAGGATCTGTTCAACAAGTATGTGAAAAATGCGAAAGTATGACACTGATGAGGGCAAATCACAGACCTATCCCAGACCTAACATGCGTTATCCTCTAAAATATTGATCGAAACCAGATTTAATAGACTGTCTCAGTGTGGTACCACTTTGCTACGTGATCCAAAGCAGAAAAAACCCTCGATCAGGTCAACATGTATGTTAAAACTGCGGAAGTATGACCCTGATGAGGTCAAATCCCATGCCTAACCTAGACCTAACATGCGTTATCCTGTAAAATATTGGTCGAAACCAGGTTTAATGGACTGTTTCAGTGTGGTACCACATTACTACGTGATGCAATCCAGGAAAAGCCCAGGATCTAGCCATCAAGTATGAGAAATATGCGAAAGTATGACCCTGATGAGAGCAAATCCCAGACCTAACCTAGACCAAACATGCGTTATCCTCTAAAATATTGATCGAAACCAGATTTAATAGACTGTCTCAGTGTGGTACCACTTTGCTACGTGATCCAAAGCAGAAAAAACCCTCGATCAGGTCAACATGTATGTTAAAATTGCGAAAGTATGACCCTGATGAGAGCAAATCCCAGGCCTAACCTAGACCTAACATGCGTTATCCTGTAAAATATTGATCGAAACCAGGTTTAATGGACTGTTTCAGTGTGGTACCACATTACTACGTGATCCAATCCAGAAAAAGCCCAGGATCCGTTCAACAAGTATGTGAAGAATGCGAAAGTATGAGACTGATGAGGGCAAATCCTACACATAACCTAGACATAACATGCCTTATCGTCTAAAATATTGTTCGAATCCAGGTTTAATTGACTGTTTCAGTGTGGTACCACTTTGCTACGTGATGCAATCCAGAGAAAGCCCAGGATCTAGCCATCAAGTATGAGAAATATGCGAAGGAATAAGCCCGATGAGAGCAAATCCCAGACCTAACCTAGACCTAACATGCGTTATCCTCTAAAATATTGATCGAAACCAGGTTTAGTGGGCTGTTTCATTGTGGTACCACATTACTACGTGTTGCAATTCAGAGAAAGCCCAGGATCTAGCCATCAAGTATGAGAAATATGCGAAGGAATGAGCCTGATGAGAGCAAATCCCAGACCTAACCTAGACCTAACATGTGTTATCCTCTAAAATAATTATCGAAACCAGGTTTGATGGTCTGCTTCAGTGTAGTACCACATTACTACGTGATCGAAACCAGAAAAAACCCAGGATCTGTTCAAGAAGTATGTGAAGAATGCGAAAGTATGAGACTGAGGAGGGCAAATCCAACACATAACCTAGACATAACATGCCTTATCCTCCAAAATATTGATCGAATCCAGGTTTAATTGACTGTTTCAGTGTGGTACCACTTTGCTACGTGATGCAATCCAGAGAAAGCCCAGGATCTAGCCATCAAGTATGAGAAATATGCGAAGGAATGAGCCCGATGAGAGCAAATACCAGACCTAACCTAGACCTAACATGTGTTATCCTCTAAAATAATTATCGAAACCAGGTTTGATGGTCTGCTTCAGTGTAGTACCACATTACTACGTGATCCAAACCAGAAAAAACCCAGGATCTGTTCAACAGGTCTGTGAAGTATGCGAAAGTATGAGTCTGATCAGGGCAAATCACAGGCCTAACCTAGACATAACATGCGTTATCCTCTAAAATATTGATCGAAACCAGGTTTAATGGACTGTTTCAGTGTGGTACCACATTACTACGTGATCCAAACCAGAAAAAACCTAGGATCTGTTCAACAAGTATGTGAAGAATGCGAAAGTATGAGCCTGATGAGGGCAAATCCTCAACCTAACCCAGAACTAACATGCTTTATCCTCTAAAATATTTATCAAGACCAGGTTCAATTGAATGTTTCAGTATGGTACCACATTACTGCGTGATCCAAACCTGTAAAAAACCCAGGATCTGTTCAACAAGTATGTGAAGAATGCGGAAGTATGAGTCTGATGAGTGAAAATCGCAGGACTAACCTAGACATAACATGCGTTATTCTCTAAAATATTGATCGAAACCAGGTTTAATGGACTGTATCAGTGTGGCACCACTTTGCTACGTGATCCAAAGCAGAAGAAACCATCGATCAGGTCAACATGTATGTTAAAACTGCGAAACTATGACCCTGATGAGGGCAAATCCCAGAACTATCCCAGACATAACCTGCGTTGTCCTCTAAAATATTGGTCGAAGCCAGGTTTAATCTACTGTTTCAGTGTGGTACTACATTACTACGTGATCCAATCCAGAAAAAGCCCAGGATCCGTTCAACAAGTATGTGAAGAATGCGAAAGTATGTGTCTGATGAGTGAAAATCCCAGGCCTAACCTAGAACTAACATGCGTTATCCTCTAAAATATTGATCGAAACCAGGTTTAGTGGGCTGTTTCATTGTGGTACCACATTACTAGGTGATGCAATCCAGAGAAAGCCCAGGATCTAGCCATCAAGTATGAGAAATATGCGAAAGAATGAGCCTGATTTGAGCAAATCCCAGACCTAACCGAGACCTAACATTTAATTATTCTCTAAAATATTGATCGAAACCAGGTTTAACAGGCTGTTTCAGTGTGGTACCACATTACTACGTGATCCCAAGCAGAAAAAACCCTCGATCAGGTCAAAATGTATGTTGAAACTGCGAAACTATGACCCTGATGAGGGCAAATCCCAGACCTAACCTAGACCTAACATGCGTTATCCTGTAAAATATTGATCGAAACCAGGTTTAATGGACTGTTTCAGTGTGGTACCACATTACTACGTGATCCAATCCAGAAAAAGCCCAGGATCCGTTCAACAAGTATGTGAAGAATGCGAAAGTATGAGACTGATGAGGGCAAATCCTACACATAACCTAGACATAACATGCCTTATCGTCTAAAATATTGTTCGAATCCAGGTTTAATTGACTGTTTCAGTGTGGTACCACTTTGCTACGTGATGCAATCCAGAGAAAGCCCAGGATCTAGCCATCAAGTATGAGAAATATGCGAAGGAATAAGCCCGATGAGAGCAAATCCCAGACCTAACCTAGACCTAACATGCGTTATCCTCTAAAATATTGATCGAAACCAGGTTTAGTGGGCTGTTTCATTGTGGTACCACATTACTACGTGATGCAATTCAGAGAAAGCCCAGGATCTAGCCATCAAGTATGAGAAATATGCGAAGGAATGAGCCTGATGAGAGCAAATCCCAGACCTAACCTAGACCTAACATGTGTTATCCTCTAAAATAATTATCGAAACCAGGTTTGATGGTCTGCTTCAGTGTAGTACCACATTACTACGTGATCGAAACCAGAAAAAACCCAGGATCTGTTCAAGAAGTATGTGAAGAATGCGAAAGTATGAGACTGAGGAGGGCAAATCCAACACATAACCTAGACATAACATGCCTTATCCTCCAAAATATTGATCGAATCCAGGTTTAATTGACTGTTTCAGTGTGGTACCACTTTGCTACGTGATGCAATCCAGAGAAAGCCCAGGATCTAGCCATCAAGTATGAGAAATATGCGAAGGAATGAGCCCGATGAGAGCAAATACCAGACCTAACCTAGACCTAACATGTGTTATCCTCTAAAATAATTATCGAAACCAGGTTTGATGGTCTGCTTCAGTGTAGTACCACATTACTACGTGATCCAAACCAGAAAAAACCCAGGATCTGTTCAACAAGTCTGTGAAGTATGCGAAAGTATGAGTCTGATCAGGGCAAATCACAGGCCTAACCTAGACATAACATGCGTTATCCTCTAAAATATTGATCGAAACCAGGTTTAATGGACTGTTTCAGTGTGGTACCACATTACTACGTGATCCAAACCAGAAAAAACCTAGGATCTGTTCAACAAGTATGTGAAGAATGCGAAAGTATGAGCCTGATGAGGGCAAATCCTCGGCCTAACCCAGAACTAACATGCTTTATCCTCTAAAATATTTATCAAGACCAGGTTCAATTGAATGTTTCAGTATGGTACCACATTACTACGTGATCCAAACCTGTAAAAAACCCAGGATCTGTTCAACAAGTATGTGAAGAATGCGGAAGTATGAGTCTGATGAGTGAAAATCGCAGGACTAACCTAGACATAACATGCGTTATTCTCTAAAATATTGATTGAAACCAGGTTTAATGGACTGTATCAGTGTGGCACCACTTTGCTACGTGATCCAAAGCAGAAGAAACCATCGATCAGGTCAACATGTATGTTAAAACTGCGAAACTATGACCCTGATGAGGGCAAATCCCAGAACTATCCCAGACATAACCTGCGTTGTCCTCTAAAATATTGGTCGAAGCCAGGTTTAATCTACTGTTTCAGTGTGGTACTACATTACTACGTGATCCAATCCAGAAAAAGCCCAGGATCCGTTCAACAAGTATGTGAAGAATGCGAAAGTATGTGTCTGATGAGTGAAAATCCCAGGCCTAACCTAGAACTAACATGCGTTATCCTCTAAAATATTGATCGAAACCAGGTTTAGTGGGCTGTTTCATTGTGGTACCACATTACTAGGTGATGCAATCCAGAGAAAGCCCAGGATCTAGCCATCAAGTATGAGAAATATGCGAAAGAATGAGCCTGATTTGAGCAAATCCCAGACCTAACCGAGACCTAACATTTAATTATTCTCTAAAATATTGATCGAAGCCAGGTTTAACAGGCTGTTTCAGTGTGGTACCACATTACTACGTGATCCCAAGCAGAAAAAACCCTCGATCAGGTCAAAATGTATGTTGAAACTGCGAAACTATGACCCTGATGAGGGCAAATCCCAGACCTAACCTAGACCTAACATGTGTTATCCTCTAAAATAATAATCGAAACCAGGTTTAATGGTCTGCTTCAGTGTGGTACCACATTACTACGTGATCGAAACCAGAAAAAACCCAGGATCTGTTCAAGAAGTATGTGAAGAATGTGAAAGTATGAGCCTGATGAGGGCAAATCCTAGACCTAACCCAGAACTTATATGCGTTATCCTCCAAAATATTTATCAGGACCAGGTTTAATGGAATGTGTCAGTGTGGTGCCACATTACTACGTGATCCAAACCACTAGAAACCCAGGATCTGTTCAACAGGAATGTGAAAAACGCGAAAGTATGACTCCGAGGAGGGAAAATCCCAGGCCTAACATAGACCTAACATGCGTTATCCTCTAATATATTGATCGAAACCAGGTTTAATTGACTGTTTCAGTGTGGTACCACATTACTACGTGGTCCACACCAGAAAAAAACCCAGGATGTGTTCAACAAGTATGTGAAGTATGCGAAAGTATGAGTCTGATGAGGGCAAATCCCTTGCCTAACCTAGACATAACATGCGTTATCCTCAAAAATATTGATCGAAACCAGGTTTAGTGGACTGTTTCATTGTGGTACCACATTACTACGTGATCCAAACCAGAAAAAACCCAGAATCTGTTCAACAAGTATGTGTAAATCGCGAAAGTATGAGTCTGATGAGGGCAAATCCTAGACCTTACCGAGACCTAACATGCGTTATCCTCTAAAATATTGATCGAAACCAGGTTTAATGGACTGTTTCAGTGTGGTACCACATTACTACGTGATCCAATCCAGAAATAGCCCAGGATCTAGCCATGAAGTATCAGAAATATGCGAAAGTATGAGCCTGATGAGGGCAATTCCTAGACCTTACCCAGACCTAACATGTGTTATCCTCTAAAATATTGATCGAAACCAGGTTTAGTGGACTGTTTCAGTGTGGTACCACATTACTACGTGATCCAAACCAGAAAAAAACCCAGAATCTGTTCAACAAGTATGTGAAAAACGCGAAAGTATGAGCCTGATGAGGGCAAATCCTAGACCAAACCCAGACCTAACATGCTTTATCCCCTAAAATATTTATCAAGACCTGGTTTAATTGAATGTTTCAGTGTGGTACCGCATTGCTACGTGATCCAAACCTGAAATAGCCCAGGATCTAGCCATGAAGTATTAGAAATATGCGAAAGTATGAGCCTGATGAGAGCAAATCCCTGACCGAACCTAGACCTAACATGAATTATTCTCTAAAATATTGATCGAAACCAGGTTTAATGGATTGTTCCAGTGTGGTACCACGGTACTACGTGATCCAAACCAGAAAAAACCCAGGATCTGTTCATCAAGAATGTGAAAAACGCGAAAGTATGAGACTGATGAGGGCAAATCCCCAGACCTATCCCAGACATAACTTGCGTTATCATCTAAAATATTGTTCGAAACCAGGTTTAATTGACTGTTTTAGTTTGGTACCACTTTACTACGTGGTCCAATCCAGAAATAGCGCAGGATCTAGCCATGAAGTATGTGAAGAATGCGAAGGTATGAGACTGATCAGGGCAAATCCTACACCTAACCTAGACATAACACGCCTTATCCTCTAAAATATTGATCGAAACCAGGTTTAATGGACTGTTTCAGTGCGGTACCACATTACTACGTGATCCAAACCAGAAAAAACCCAGGATCTGTTCAACAAGTATGTGAAAAACGCGACAGTATGAGCCTGATGAGGGCAAATCCCAGACCTATCCCAGACATAACATGCGTTCTCCTCTAAAATATTGATCGATACCAGGTTTAATTGACTGTTTCAATGTGGTACCACTTTGCTACGTGATCCAAAGCAGAAGAAACCATCGATCAGGTCAACATGTATGTTAAAACTGCGAAAGTATGACCCTGATGAGAGCAAATCCCAGAACTATCTCAGACCTAACTTAGGTTATCCTATAAAATATTGATCGAAACCAGGTTTAATGGACTGTTTCAGTGTGGCACCACTTTACTACGTGATCCAAAGCAGCAAAAACCCTCGATCAGGTCAACATGTATGTTAAAACTGCGAAAGTATGACCCTGATGAGGGCAAATCCCAGAACTATCTCAGACCTAATTTGGGTTATCCTATAAAATATTGATCGATACCAGGTTTAATTGACTGTTTCAGTGTGGTACCACTTTGCTACGTGATCCAAAGCAGAAGAAACCATCGATCAGGTCAACATGTATGTTAAAACTGCGAAAGTATGACCCTGATGAGGGCAAATTCTACAACTAACCTAGACATAACTTGCGTTATCCTCCAAAATATTGATCGAAACCAGGTTTAATTGACTGTTTCATTGTGGCACCACATTACTACGTGATCCAATCCAGAAATAGCCCAGGATCTAGTCATGAAGTATGAGAAATATGCGAAAGTATGAGCCTGATGAGGGCAAATCCTAGACCTTACCCAGACCTAACATGCGTTATCCTCTAAAATATTTATCAAGACCATGTTTAATTGAATGTTTCAGTGCGGTACCACATTACTACGTGATCCAAACCAGAACAACCCCAGGATCCGTTCAACAAGTATGTGAAGAATGCGAAAGTATGAGTCTGATGAGTGAAAATCCCAGGCCTAACCTAGACCTAACATACGTTATCCTCAAAAATATTGATCGAAACCAGGTTTAATTGACTGTTTCAGTGTGGTACCACATTACTACGTGATCCAATCCAGAAATAGCCCAGGATCTAGCCATGAAGTATGAGAAATATGCGAAAGTATGTGCCTGATGAGGGCAAATCCTAGACCTTACCGAGACCTAACATGCGTTATACTCTAAAATATTTATCACGACCAGGTTCAATTGAATGTTTCAGTGTGGTACCACATTACTACGTGATCCAAACCTGTAAAAAACCCAGGATCTGTTCAACAAGTATGTGGAGTATGCGAAAGTATGAGTCTGATGAGGGCAAATCCCAGGCCTACCCTAGACATATCATGCGTTATCCTCCAAAATATTGATCGAAACCAGGTTTAGTGGACTGCCTCACTGTGGTACCAAATTACTACGCGATCCAAACCAGAAAAAACCCAGAATCTGTTCAACAAGTATGTGAAAAATGCGAAAGCATGAGCCTGATGAGGGCAAATCCCAGACCTATCCCAGACATATCTTGCGTTATCCTCTAATATATTGATCGAAACCAGGTTTAATTGACTGTTTCAGTGTGGTACCACATTACTACGTGGTCCACACCAGAAAAAAACCCAGGATGTGTTCAACAAGTATGTGAAGTATGCGAAAGTATGAGTCTGATGAGGGCAAATCCCTTGCCCAACCTAGACATAACATGCGTCATCCTCAAAAATATTGATCGAAACCAGGTTTAGTGGATTGTTTCAGTGTGGTACCACATTACTACGTGATCCAAACCAGAAAAAACCCAGAATCTGTTCAACAAGTATGTGTAAATCGCGAAAGTATGAGTCTGATGAGGGCAAATCCTAGACCTTACCGAGACCTAACATGCGTTATCCTCTAAAATATTGATCGAAACCAGGTTTAATGGACTGTTTCAGTGTGGTACCACATTACTACGTGATCCAAAGCAGAAAAAACCCTCGATCAGGTCAAAATGTATGTTGAAACTGCGAAACTATGACCCTGATGAGGGCAAATCCCAGACCTAACCTAGACCTAACATGTGTTATCCTATAAAATAATAATCGAAACCAGGTTTAATGGTTCTGCTTCAGTGTGGTACCACATTACTACGTGATCGAAACCAGAAAAAACCCAGGATCTGTTCAAGAAGTATGTGAAGAATGTGAAAGTATGAGCCTGATGAGGTCAAATCCTAGACCTAACCCAGAACTTGTATGCGTTATCCTCCAAAATATTTATCAGGACCAGGTTTAATTGAATGTTTCAGTGTGGTACCACATTACTACGTGATCCAAACCAGTAGAAACCCAGGATCTGTTCAACAGGAATGTGAAAAACGCGAAAGTATGACTCCGAGGAGGGAAAACCCCAGGCCTAACATAGACATATCATGCGTTATCCTCTAATATATTGATCGAAACCAGGTTTAATTGACTGTCCCAGTGTGGTACCACATTACTACGAGATCCAATACAGAAAAAACCATCGATCAGGTCAACATGTATGTCAAAACTGCGAAAATATGACCCTGATGAGGGCAAACCCCACACCTAACCTAGACCTAACATGTGCTATCCTCTAAAATAATAATCGAAACCAGGTTTAGTGGACGGTTTCAGTGTGGTACTACATTACTACGTGATGCAATCCAGAAAAAGCTCAGGATCTAGCGATCAAGTCTGGGTAATATGCGAAAGAATGAGCCTGATGAGAGCAATTCCCAGACCAAACCTAGACCTAACATTTAATTATTCTCTAAAATATTGATCGAAACCAGGTTTAACAGGCTGTTTCAGTGTGGTACCACATTACTACGTGATCCCAAGCAGAAAAAACCCTCGATCAGGTCAAAATGTATGTTGAAACTGCGAAACTATGACCCTGATGAGGGCAAATCCCAGACCTAACCTAGACCTAACATGCGTTATCCTCTAAAATATTTATCAAGACCAGGTTTAATTGAATGTTTCACTGTGGTTCCACATTACTACGTGATCTAAACCAGAAAAAACCCAGGATCTGTTGAACAAGTATGTGAAAAACGCGATAGTATGAGCCTGATGAGGGCAAATCCCAGGCCTAACCTAGACATAACATGCGTTATCCTCTAAAATATTGATCGAAACCAGGTTTAGTGGACGGTTTCAGTGTGGTACCACATTACTACGTGGTCCAATCCAGAAATAGCGCAGGATCTAGCCATGAAGTATTAGAAATATGCGAAAGAATGAGCCTGATGAGGGCAAATCCCAGACCTAACCTAGACCTAACATGAATTATTCTCTAAAATATTGATCGAAACCAGGCTTAATTGACTGTTTCAGTGTGGTACCACATTACTACGCGATCCAAACCAGAAAAAACCCAGGATCTGTTCAACAAGTATGTGAAAAATGCGAAAGTATGACACTGATGAGGGCAAATCACAGACCTATCCCAGACCTAACATGCGTTATCCTCTAAAATATTGATCGAAACCAGATTTAATAGACTGTCTCAGTGTGGTACCACTTTGCTACGTGATCCAAAGCAGAAAAAACCCTCGATCAGGTCAACATGTATGTTAAAACTGCGGAAGTATGACCCTGATGAGGTCAAATCCCATGCCTAACCTAGACCTAACATGCGTTATCCTGTAAAATATTGGTCGAAACCAGGTTTAATGGACTGTTTCAGTGTGGTACCACATTACTACGTGATGCAATCCAGGAAAAGCCCAGGATCTAGCCATCAAGTATGAGAAATATGCGAAAGTATGACCCTGATGAGAGCAAATCCCAGACCTAACCTAGACCAAACATGCGTTATCCTCTAAAATATTGATCGAAACCAGATTTAATAGACTGTCTCAGTGTGGTACCACTTTGCTACGTGATCCAAAGCAGAAAAAACCCTCGATCAGGTCAACATGTATGTTAAAATTGCGAAAGTATGACCCTGATGAGAGCAAATCCCAGGCCTAACCTAGACCTAACATGCGTTATCCTGTAAAATATTGATCGAAACCAGGTTTAATGGACTGTTTCAGTGTGGTACCACATTACTACGTGATCCAATCCAGAAAAAGCCCAGGATCCGTTCAACAAGTATGTGAAGAATGCGAAAGTATGAGACTGATGAGGGCAAATCCTACACATAACCTAGACATAACATGCCTTATCGTCTAAAATATTGTTCGAATCCAGGTTTAATTGACTGTTTCAGTGTGGTACCACTTTGCTACGTGATGCAATCCAGAGAAAGCCCAGGATCTAGCCATCAAGTATGAGAAATATGCGAAGGAATAAGCCCGATGAGAGCAAATCCCAGACCTAACCTAGACCTAACATGCGTTATCCTCTAAAATATTGATCGAAACCAGGTTTAGTGGGCTGTTTCATTGTGGTACCACATTACTACGTGTTGCAATTCAGAGAAAGCCCAGGATCTAGCCATCAAGTATGAGAAATATGCGAAGGAATGAGCCTGATGAGAGCAAATCCCAGACCTAACCTAGACCTAACATGTGTTATCCTCTAAAATAATTATCGAAACCAGGTTTGATGGTCTGCTTCAGTGTAGTACCACATTACTACGTGATCGAAACCAGAAAAAACCCAGGATCTGTTCAAGAAGTATGTGAAGAATGCGAAAGTATGAGACTGAGGAGGGCAAATCCAACACATAACCTAGACATAACATGCCTTATCCTCCAAAATATTGATCGAATCCAGGTTTAATTGACTGTTTCAGTGTGGTACCACTTTGCTACGTGATGCAATCCAGAGAAAGCCCAGGATCTAGCCATCAAGTATGAGAAATATGCGAAGGAATGAGCCCGATGAGAGCAAATACCAGACCTAACCTAGACCTAACATGTGTTATCCTCTAAAATAATTATCGAAACCAGGTTTGATGGTCTGCTTCAGTGTAGTACCACATTACTACGTGATCCAAACCAGAAAAAACCCAGGATCTGTTCAACAGGTCTGTGAAGTATGCGAAAGTATGAGTCTGATCAGGGCAAATCACAGGCCTAACCTAGACATAACATGCGTTATCCTCTAAAATATTGATCGAAACCAGGTTTAATGGACTGTTTCAGTGTGGTACCACATTACTACGTGATCCAAACCAGAAAAAACCTAGGATCTGTTCAACAAGTATGTGAAGAATGCGAAAGTATGAGCCTGATGAGGGCAAATCCTCAACCTAACCCAGAACTAACATGCTTTATCCTCTAAAATATTTATCAAGACCAGGTTCAATTGAATGTTTCAGTATGGTACCACATTACTGCGTGATCCAAACCTGTAAAAAACCCAGGATCTGTTCAACAAGTATGTGAAGAATGCGGAAGTATGAGTCTGATGAGTGAAAATCGCAGGACTAACCTAGACATAACATGCGTTATTCTCTAAAATATTGATCGAAACCAGGTTTAATGGACTGTATCAGTGTGGCACCACTTTGCTACGTGATCCAAAGCAGAAGAAACCATCGATCAGGTCAACATGTATGTTAAAACTGCGAAACTATGACCCTGATGAGGGCAAATCCCAGAACTATCCCAGACATAACCTGCGTTGTCCTCTAAAATATTGGTCGAAGCCAGGTTTAATCTACTGTTTCAGTGTGGTACTACATTACTACGTGATCCAATCCAGAAAAAGCCCAGGATCCGTTCAACAAGTATGTGAAGAATGCGAAAGTATGTGTCTGATGAGTGAAAATCCCAGGCCTAACCTAGAACTAACATGCGTTATCCTCTAAAATATTGATCGAAACCAGGTTTAGTGGGCTGTTTCATTGTGGTACCACATTACTAGGTGATGCAATCCAGAGAAAGCCCAGGATCTAGCCATCAAGTATGAGAAATATGCGAAAGAATGAGCCTGATTTGAGCAAATCCCAGACCTAACCGAGACCTAACATTTAATTATTCTCTAAAATATTGATCGAAACCAGGTTTAACAGGCTGTTTCAGTGTGGTACCACATTACTACGTGATCCCAAGCAGAAAAAACCCTCGATCAGGTCAAAATGTATGTTGAAACTGCGAAACTATGACCCTGATGAGGGCAAATCCCAGACCTAACCTAGACCTAACATGCGTTATCCTGTAAAATATTGATCGAAACCAGGTTTAATGGACTGTTTCAGTGTGGTACCACATTACTACGTGATCCAATCCAGAAAAAGCCCAGGATCCGTTCAACAAGTATGTGAAGAATGCGAAAGTATGAGACTGATGAGGGCAAATCCTACACATAACCTAGACATAACATGCCTTATCGTCTAAAATATTGTTCGAATCCAGGTTTAATTGACTGTTTCAGTGTGGTACCACTTTGCTACGTGATGCAATCCAGAGAAAGCCCAGGATCTAGCCATCAAGTATGAGAAATATGCGAAGGAATAAGCCCGATGAGAGCAAATCCCAGACCTAACCTAGACCTAACATGCGTTATCCTCTAAAATATTGATCGAAACCAGGTTTAGTGGGCTGTTTCATTGTGGTACCACATTACTACGTGATGCAATTCAGAGAAAGCCCAGGATCTAGCCATCAAGTATGAGAAATATGCGAAGGAATGAGCCTGATGAGAGCAAATCCCAGACCTAACCTAGACCTAACATGTGTTATCCTCTAAAATAATTATCGAAACCAGGTTTGATGGTCTGCTTCAGTGTAGTACCACATTACTACGTGATCGAAACCAGAAAAAACCCAGGATCTGTTCAAGAAGTATGTGAAGAATGCGAAAGTATGAGACTGAGGAGGGCAAATCCAACACATAACCTAGACATAACATGCCTTATCCTCCAAAATATTGATCGAATCCAGGTTTAATTGACTGTTTCAGTGTGGTACCACTTTGCTACGTGATGCAATCCAGAGAAAGCCCAGGATCTAGCCATCAAGTATGAGAAATATGCGAAGGAATGAGCCCGATGAGAGCAAATACCAGACCTAACCTAGACCTAACATGTGTTATCCTCTAAAATAATTATCGAAACCAGGTTTGATGGTCTGCTTCAGTGTAGTACCACATTACTACGTGATCCAAACCAGAAAAAACCCAGGATCTGTTCAACAAGTCTGTGAAGTATGCGAAAGTATGAGTCTGATCAGGGCAAATCACAGGCCTAACCTAGACATAACATGCGTTATCCTCTAAAATATTGATCGAAACCAGGTTTAATGGACTGTTTCAGTGTGGTACCACATTACTACGTGATCCAAACCAGAAAAAACCTAGGATCTGTTCAACAAGTATGTGAAGAATGCGAAAGTATGAGCCTGATGAGGGCAAATCCTCGGCCTAACCCAGAACTAACATGCTTTATCCTCTAAAATATTTATCAAGACCAGGTTCAATTGAATGTTTCAGTATGGTACCACATTACTACGTGATCCAAACCTGTAAAAAACCCAGGATCTGTTCAACAAGTATGTGAAGAATGCGGAAGTATGAGTCTGATGAGTGAAAATCGCAGGACTAACCTAGACATAACATGCGTTATTCTCTAAAATATTGATTGAAACCAGGTTTAATGGACTGTATCAGTGTGGCACCACTTTGCTACGTGATCCAAAGCAGAAGAAACCATCGATCAGGTCAACATGTATGTTAAAACTGCGAAACTATGACCCTGATGAGGGCAAATCCCAGAACTATCCCAGACATAACCTGCGTTGTCCTCTAAAATATTGGTCGAAGCCAGGTTTAATCTACTGTTTCAGTGTGGTACTACATTACTACGTGATCCAATCCAGAAAAAGCCCAGGATCCGTTCAACAAGTATGTGAAGAATGCGAAAGTATGTGTCTGATGAGTGAAAATCCCAGGCCTAACCTAGAACTAACATGCGTTATCCTCTAAAATATTGATCGAAACCAGGTTTAGTGGGCTGTTTCATTGTGGTACCACATTACTAGGTGATGCAATCCAGAGAAAGCCCAGGATCTAGCCATCAAGTATGAGAAATATGCGAAAGAATGAGCCTGATTTGAGCAAATCCCAGACCTAACCGAGACCTAACATTTAATTATTCTCTAAAATATTGATCGAAGCCAGGTTTAACAGGCTGTTTCAGTGTGGTACCACATTACTACGTGATCCCAAGCAGAAAAAACCCTCGATCAGGTCAAAATGTATGTTGAAACTGCGAAACTATGACCCTGATGAGGGCAAATCCCAGACCTAACCTAGACCTAACATGTGTTATCCTCTAAAATAATAATCGAAACCAGGTTTAATGGTCTGCTTCAGTGTGGTACCACATTACTACGTGATCGAAACCAGAAAAAACCCAGGATCTGTTCAAGAAGTATGTGAAGAATGTGAAAGTATGAGCCTGATGAGGGCAAATCCTAGACCTAACCCAGAACTTATATGCGTTATCCTCCAAAATATTTATCAGGACCAGGTTTAATGGAATGTGTCAGTGTGGTGCCACATTACTACGTGATCCAAACCACTAGAAACCCAGGATCTGTTCAACAGGAATGTGAAAAACGCGAAAGTATGACTCCGAGGAGGGAAAATCCCAGGCCTAACATAGACATATCATGCGTTATCCTCTAATATATTGATCGAAACCAGGTTTAATTGACTGTTCCAGTGTGGTACCACATTACTACGAGATCCAATACAGAAAAAACCATCGATCAGGTCAACATGTATGTTAAAACTGCGAAAATATGACCCTGATGAGGGCAAACCCCACACCTAACCTAGACCTAACATGTGCTATCCTCTAAAATAATAATCGAAACCAGGTTTAATGGTCTGCTTCAGAGTGGTACCACGTTACTACGTGATCCAAACCAGAAAAAACCCAGGATCTGTTCAAGAAGTATGTGAAAAACGCGATAGTATGAGCCTGATGAGGGCAAATCCCAGACCTATCCCAGACATAACTTGCGTTATCCTCCAAAATATTGTTCGAAACCAGGTTTAATGGACTGATTCAATGTGGTACCACATTACTACGTGATGCAAACCAGAAAAAACCCAGGATCTTTTCAACAAGAATGTGAAGAACGCGAAAGTATGAGCCTGATGAGAGCAAATCCCAGGCCTAACCTAGACCTAACATGAATTATTCTCTAAAATATTGATCGAAACCAGGTTTAATGGACTGTTCCAGTGTGGTACCACATTACTGCGTGATCCAAACCAGAAAAACCACAGGATCTGTTCAACAAGTATGTGAAAAATGCGAAAGTATGACACTGATGTGGGCAAATCCCAGACCTATCCCAGACCTAACTTGCGTTGTCCTCTAAAGTATTGATGGAAACCAGGTTTAATTGACTGTTTCAGTGTGGTACTACATTACTACGTGATGCAATCCAGAAAAAGCCCAGGATCTAGCCATCAAGTATGAGAAATATGCGAAAGTATGACCCTGATGTGGGCAAATTCCAGACCTTACCCAGACCTAACATGCGATATCCTCTAAAATATTTATCAAGACCAGGTTTAATTGAATGTTTCAGTGTGGTTCCACATTACTACGTGATCTAAACCAGAAAAAACACAGGATCTGTTCAACAAGTATGTGAAGTATGCGAAAGTATGAGTCTGATGAGGGCAAATCCCAGGCCTAACCTAGACATAACATGCGTTATCCTCTAAAATATTGATCGAAACCAGGTTTAGTGGACGGTTACAGTGTGGTACTACATTACTACGTGATGCAATCCAGAAAAAGCTCAGGATCTAGCGATCAAGTCTGGGTAATATGCGAAAGAATGAGCCTGATGAGAGCAATTCCCAGACCAAACCTAGACCTAACATTTAATTATTCTCTAAAATATTGATCGAAACCAGGTTTAACAGGCTGTTTCAGTGTGGTACCACATTACTACGTGATCCCAACCAGAAAAAACCCTCGATCAGGTCAAAATGTATGTTGAAACTGCGAAACTATGACCCTGATGAGGGCAAATCCCAGACCTAACCTAGACCTAACATGTGTTATCCTCTAAAATAATAATCGAAACCAGGTTTAATGGTCTGCTTCAGTGTGGTACCACATTACTACGTGATCGAAACCAGAAAAAACCCAGGATCTGTTCAACAAGTCTGTGAAGTATGCGAAAGTATGAGCCCGATGAGAGCAAATACCAGACCTAACCTAGACCTAACATGCGTTATCCTCTAAAATATTGATCGAATCCAGGTTTAATTGACTGTTTCAGTGTGGTACCACTTTGCTACGTGATCCAATGTAGAAAAAACCATCGATCAGGTCAACATGTATGTTAAAACTGCGAAACTATGACTCTGATGAGAGCAAATCCCAGACCAAACCTGGACCTAACATGAATTCTTCTCTACAATATTGATCCAACCCAGGTTTAGTGGACTGCTACAGTGTGGTACCACATTACGACGTGATCCAAACCAGAAAAAACCCAGGATCTGTTCAACAAGTCTGTGAAGTATGCGAAAGTATGAGTCTGATGAGGGCAAATCACAGGCCTAACCTAGACATAACATGCGTTATCCTCTAAAATATTGATCGAAACCAGGTTTAATTGACTGTTTCAGTGTGGTACCACATTATCACGTGATCCAATCCAGAAAAAGCTCAGGATCTAGCCATGAAGTATGAGATATATGCGAAAGTATGAGCCTGATGAGGGCAAATCCTAGACCTTACCCAGACCTAACATGCGTTATACTCTAAAATATTTATCAAGACCAGGTTTAATTACATGTTTCAGTGTGGTACCACATTACTACGTGATCCAGACCAGAAAAAACCCAGGATCTGTTCAACAAGTATGTGAAGAATGCGAAAGTATGAGCCTGATGAGGGCAAATCCCAGGCCTAACCTAGACATAACATGCGTTATTCTCTAAAATATTGATCGACACAAGGTTTAGTGGACTGTATCAGTGTAGTACCACATTACTACGTGATCCAAACCAGAAAAAGCCAGGGCTCTGTTCAACAAGTATGTGAAGTATGCGAAAGTATGAGCCTGATGAGGGCAAATCCCAGGCCTAACCTAGACATAACATGCGTTATCCTCTAAAATATTGATCGAAACCTGGTTTAGTGGACGGTTTCAGTGTGGTACTACATTACTACGTGATGCAAACCAGAAAAAGCCCAGGATCTAGCCATCAAGTATGAGAAATATGCGATAGTATGGGCCTGATGAGGGCAAATCCCAAACCTATCCCTGACATAACTTGCGTTATCCTCTAAAATACTGATCGAAACCAGGTTTAATTGACTGTTTTAGTGTGGTACCACTTTACTACGTGATCCAAAGCAGAAAAAACCCTCGATCAGGTCAACGTATATGTTAAAACTGCGAAAGTATGACCCTGATGAGGGCAAATCCCAGGCCTAACCTAGACCTAACGTGCGTTAACCTGTATAATATTGATCGAAACCAGGTTTAGTGGACTGTTTCGGTGTGGTACCACATTACTACGTGATCCAAACCTGTAAAAAACCCAGGATCTGTTCAACAGGTATGTGAAGAATGCGAAAGTATGAGTCTGATGAGGGCAAATCCCAGGCCTAACCTAGACATAACATGCGTCATTCTCTAAAATATTGATCGACACCAGTTTTAGTGGACTGTATCAGTGTAGTACCACATTACTACGTGATCCAAACCAGAAAAAGCCAGGGATTTGTTCAATAAGTATGTGAAAAACGCGACAGTATGAGCCTGATGAGGGCAAATCCCAGACCTATCCCAGACATAACTTGCGTTATCCTCCAAAATATTGATCGAAACCAGGTTTAATTGACTGTTTCAGTGTGGTACCACATTATCACGTGATCCAATCCAGAAAAAGCTCAGGATCTAGCCATGAAGTATGAGAAATATGCGAAAGTATGACCCTGATGTGGGCAAATTCCAGACCTTACCCAGACCTAACATGCGATATCCTCTAAAATATTTATCAAGACCAGGTTTAATTGAATGTTTCAGTGTGGTTCCACATTACTACGTGATCTAAACCAGAAAAAACACAGGATCTGTTCAACAAGTATGTGAAGTATGCGAAAGTATGAGCCTGATGAGGGCAAATCCTAGACCTAAACCAGAACTAACATGCGTTATCCTCTAAAATAATAATCAAACCAGGTTTAATGGTCTGCTTCAGTGTGGTACCACATTACTACGTGATCCAAACCAGAAAAAACCCAGGAACCGTTCAACAAGTATGTGAAGAATGCGAAAGTATGAGTCTAATGAGTGAAAATCCCAGGCCTAACAGAGACCTAACATACGTTATCCTCAAAAATATTGATCGAAACCAGGTTTAATTGACTGTTTCAGTGTGGTACCACATTACTACGTGATCCAAACCAGAAAAAACCCAGGATCCGTTCAACAAGTATGTGAAGAATGCGAAAGTATGAGTCTAATGAGTGAAAATCCCAGGCCTAACAGAGACCTAACATACGTTATCCTCAAAAATATTGATCGAAACCAGGTTTAATTGACTGTTTCAGTGTGGTACCACATTATCACGTGATCCAATCCAGAAAAAGCTCAGGATCTAGCCATCAAGTATGAGAAATATGCGAAAGTATGACCCTGATGTGGGCAAATTCCAGACCTTACCCAGACCTAACATGCGATATCCTCTAAAATATTTATCAAGACCAGGTTTAATTGAATGTTTCAGTGTGGTTCCACATTACTACGTGATCTAAACCAGAAAAAACACAGGATCTGTTCAACAAGTATGTGAAGTATGCGAAAGTATGAGCCTGATGAGGGCAAATCCTAGACCTAAACCAGAACTAACATGCGTTATCCTCTAAAATAATAATCAAACCAGGTTTAATGGTCTGCTTCAGTGTGGTACCACATTACTACGTGATCCAAACCAGAAAAAACCCAGGAACCGTTCAACAAGTATGTGAAGAATGCGAAAGTATGAGTCTAATGAGTGAAAATCCCAGGCCTAACAGAGACCTAACATACGTTATCCTCAAAAATATTGATCGAAACCAGGTTTAATTGACTGTTTCAGTGTGGTACCACATTACTACGTGATCCAAACCAGAAAAAACCCAGGATCCGTTCAACAAGTATGTGAAGAATGCGAAAGTATGAGTCTAATGAGTGAAAATCCCAGGCCTAACAGAGACCTAACATACGTTATCCTCAAAAATATTGATCGAAACCAGGTTTAATTGACTGTTTCAGTGTGGTACCACATTACTACGTGATCCAATCCAGAAATAGCCCAGGATCTAGCCATGAAGTATGAGAAATATGCGAAAGTATGAGCCTGATGAGGGCAAATCCTAGACCTAAACCAGAACTAACATGCGTTATCCTGTAAAATATTTATCAAGACCAGGTTTAATTGAATGTTTCAGTGTAGTACCACAATACTACGTGATCCAAAGCAGAAAAAATCCTCGATCAGGTCAACATGTACGTTAAGACTGCGAAAGTATGACCCTGATGAGGGCAAATCCTAGGCCTAACCTAGACCTAACATGCGTTATCCTCTAAAATGTTGATCGAAACCAGGTTTAAGTGACTGTTTCAGTGTGGTACCACATTACTACGTGATCCAAACCAGAAAAAACCCAGGATCAGTTCAACAAGTATGTGAAAACCGCGACAGTATGAGCCTGATGGGGGCAATACCCAGACCTATCGCAGACATAACTTGCGTTATCCTCCAAAATATTGATCGAAACCAGGTATAATTGACTGTTTCAGTGAGGTACCCACCTTACTACGCGATCCAATCCAGAAAATGCCCAGGATCTAGCCATCACGAATGAGAAATATGCGAAAGAATGAGCCTGATTTGAGCAAATCCCAGACCTAACCTAGACCTAACATGTGTTATCCTCTAAAATAATAATCGATACCAGGTTTAATGGTCTGCTTCAGTGTGGTACCAGATTACTACGTAATCGAAACCAGAAAAAACCCAGGATCTGTTCAAGAGGTATGTGAAGAATGCGAAAGTATGAGACTGATGAGGGCAAATCCTACACCTAACCTAGACATAACATGCCTTATCCTCTAAAATATTGATCGAAACCAGGCTTAATGGACTGATTCAGTGTGGTACCACATTACTACGTGATCCAAACCTGTAAAAAACCCAGGATCTGTTCAACAAGTATGTGAAGAATGCGAAAGTATGAGTCTGATGAGTGAAAATCCCAGGCCTAACAGAGACCTAACATACGCTATCCTCAAAAATATTGATCGAAACCAGGTTTAATTGACTGTTTCAGTGTGGTACCACATTACTACGTGATCCAATCCAGAAATAGCCCAGGATCTAGCCATGAAGTATGAGAAATATGCGAAAGTATGAGCCTGATGAGGGCAAATCCTAGACCTTACCCAGACCTAACATGCGTTATACTCTAAAATATTTATCAAGACCAGGTTTAATTACATGTTTCAGTGTGGTACCACATTACTACGTGATCCAGACCAGAAAAAACCCAGGATCCGTTCAACAAGTATGTGAAGAATGCGAAAGTATCAGCCTGACGAGGGCAAATCCTAGACCCAACCCAGACCTAACATGCGTTATCCTCTAAAATATTTATCAAGACCAGGTTCAATTGAATGTTTCAGTGTGGTACCACATTACTACGTGATCCAAACCTGTAAAAAACCCAGGATCTGTTCAACAAGTATGTGAAGAATGCGAAAGTATGAGACTGATGAGGGCAAATCCTACACCTAACCTAGACATAACATGCCTTATCCTCTAAAATATTAATCAAGACGAGGTTTAGTGGACGGTTTCAGTGTGGTACTACATTACTACGTGATCCAAACCAGAAAAAACCCTGGATCCGTTCAACAAGTATGTGGAGAATGCGAAAGTATGAGTCTGATGAGGGCAAACACCAGACCTAACCTAGACCTAACATGAATTATTCTCTAAAATATTGATCGAAACCAGGTTTAATGGACTGTTTTAGTGTGGTACCACTTTACTACGTGATCCAAAGCAGAAAAAACCCTCGATCAGGTCAACATGTATGTTAAAACTGTGAAACTATGACCCTGATGAGGGCAAATCCTAGACCTATCCCAGACATAACTTGCGTTGTTCTCTAAAACATAGATCGAAGCCAGGTTTAATCGACTGTTTCAGTGTGGTACTACATTACTACGTGATCCAATCCAGAAAAAGCCCAGGATCTATCCATCAAGTATGAGAAATATGCGAAGGAATGAGCCTGATGAGAGCAAATCCCAGACCTAACCTAGACCTAACATGTGTTATCCTCTAAAATAATTATCGAAACCAGGTTTGATGGTCTGCTTCAGTGTAGTACCACATTACTACGTGATCGAAACCAGAAAAAACCCAGGATCTGTTCAAGAAGTATGTGAAGAATGCGAAAGTATGAGACTGATGAGGGCAAATCCTACTCATAACATAGACATAACATGCCTTATCCTCTAAAATATTGATCGAATCCAGGTTTAATTGACTGGTTCAGTGTGGTACCACTTTGCTACGTGATCCAATGTACAAAAAACCATCGATCAGGTCAACATGTATGTTAAAACTGCGAAACTATGACTCTGATGAGAGCAAATCCCAGACCAAACCTGGACCTAACATGAATTATTCTCTACAATATTGATCCAACCCAGGTTTAGTGGACTGCTACAGTGTGGTACCACATTACTACGTGATCCAAACCAGAAAAAACCCAGGATCTGATCAACAAGTCTGTGAAGTATGCGAAAGTATGAGTCTGATGAGGGCAAATCACAGGCCTAACCTAGACATAACATGCGTTATCCTCTAAAATATTGATCGAAACCAGGTTTAATTGACTGTTTCAGTGTGGTACAACATTATCACGTGATCCAATCCAGAAAAAGCTCAGGATCTAGCCATGAAGTATGAGAAATATGCGAAAGTATGAGCCTGATGAGGGCAAATCCTCGACCTAACCCAGAACTAACATGCTTTATCCTCTAAACTATTTATCAAGACCAGGTTTAATTGAATGTTTCAGCGTAGTACCACATTACTACGTGATCCAAACCTGTAAAAAACCCAGGATCTGTTCAACAAGTATGTGAAGAATGCGAAAGTATGAGTCTGATGAGTGAAAATCCCAGGCCTAACAGAGACCTAACATGCGTTATTCTCTAAAATATTGATCGACACCAGGTTTAGTGGACTGTCTCAGTGTGGTACCCACATTACTACGTGATCCAATCCAGAAAATGCCCAGAATCTATCCATCAAGTATGAGATATATGCGAAAGAATGAGCCTGATGAGAGCAAATCCCAGACTGAACCTAGACCTAACATGTGTTATCCTCTAAAATAATAATCAAACCAGGTTTAATGGTCTGCTTCAGTGTGGTACCACATTACTACGTGATCCAAACCAGAAAAACCCAGGATCCGTTCAACAAGTATGTGAAGAATGCGAAGGTATGAGTCTAATGAGTGAAAATCCCAGGCCTAACAGAGACCTAACATACGTTATCCTCAAAAATATTGATCGAAACCAGGTTTAATTGACTGTTTCAGTGTGGTACCACATTACTACGTGATCCAATCCAGAAATAGCCCAGGATCTAGCAATGAAGTATGAGAAATATGGGAAAGTATGAGCCTGATGAGGGCAAATCCTAGACCTTACCCAGACCTAACATGCGTTATACTCTAAAATATTTATCAAGACCAGGTTTAATTACATGTTTCAGTGTGGTACCACATTACTACGTGATCCAGACCAGAAAAAACCCAGGATCTGTTCAACAAGTATGTGAAGAATGCGAAAGTATGAGTCTGATGAGGGCAAATCCCAGGTCTAACCTAGACATAACATGCGTTATTCTCTAAAATATTGATCGACACAAGGTTTAGTGGACTGTATCAGTGTAGTACCACATTACTACGTGATCCAAACCAGAAAAAGCCAGGGCTCTGTTCAACAAGTATGTGAAGTATGCGAAAGTATGAGCCTGATGGGGGCAAAACCCAGACCTATCGCAGACATAACTTGCGTTATCCTCCAAAATATTGATCGAAACCAGGTATAATTGACTGTTTCAGTGAGGTACCCACCTTACTACGCGATCCAATCCAGAAAATGCCCAGGATCTAGCCATCACGAATGAGAAATATGCGAAAGAATGAGCCTGATTTGAGCAAATCCCAGACCTAACCTAGACCTAACATGTGTTATCCTCTAAAATAATAATCGATACCAGGTTTAATGGTCTGCTTCTGTGTGGTACCAGATTACTACGTAATCGAAACCAGAAAAAACCCAGGATCTGTTCAAGAGGTATGTGAAGAATGCGAAAGTATGAGACTGATGAGGGCAAATCCTACACCTAACCTAGACATAACATGCCTTATCCTCTAAAATATTGATCGAAACCAGGCTTAATGGACTGATTCAGTGTGGTACCACATTACTACGTGATCCAAACCTGTAAAAAACCCAGGATCTGTTCAACAAGTATGTGAAGAATGCGAAAGTATGAGTCTGATGAGTGAAAATCCCAGGCCTAACAGAGACCTAACATACGCTATCCTCAAAAATATTGATCGAAACCAGGTTTAATTGACTGTTTCAGTGTGGTACCACATTACTACGTGATCCAATCCAGAAATAGCCCAGGATCTAGCCATGAAGTATGAGAAATATGCGAAAGTATGAGCCTGATGAGGGCAAATCCTAGACCTTACCCAGACCTAACATGCGTTATACTCTAAAATATTTATCAAGACCAGGTTTAATTACATGTTTCAGTGTGGTAGCACATTACTACGTGATCCAGACCAGAAAAAACCCAGGATCCGTTCAACAAGTATGTGAAGAATGCGAAAGTATCAGCCTGACGAGGGCAAATCCTAGACCCAACCCAGACCTAACATGCGTTATCCTCTAAAATATTTATCAAGACCAGGTTCAATTGAATGTTTCAGTGTGGTACCACATTACTACGTGATCCAAACCTGTAAAAAACCCAGGATCTGTTCAACAAGTATGTGAAGTATGCGAAAGTATGGGCCTGATGAGAGCAAATCCCAGACCTATCGCAGACATAACTTGCGTTATCCTCCAAAATATTGATCGAAACCAGGTATAATTGACTGTTTCAGTGAGGTACCCACATTACTACGCGATCCAATCCAGAAAATGCCCAGGATCTAGCCATCACGAATGAGAAATATGCGAAAGAATGAGCCTGATCTGACCAAACCCCAGACCTAACCTAGACCTAACATGTGTTATCCTCTAAAATAATAATCAAACCAGGTTTAATAGTCTGCTTCAGTGTGGTACCACATTACTACGTGATCCAAACCAGAAAAAACCCAGGATCCGTTCAACAAGTATGTGAAGAATGCGAAAGTATGAGTCTAATGAGTGAATATCCCAGGCCTAACAGAGACCTAACATACGTTATCCTCAAAAATATTGATCGAAACCAGGTTTAATTGACTGTTTCAGTGTGGTACCACATTACTACGTGATCCAAACCAGAAAAAACCCAGGATCCGTTCAACAAGTATGTGAAGAATGCGAAGGTATGAGTCTAATGAGTGAAAATCCCAGGCCTAACAGAGACCTAACATACGTTATCCTCAAAAATATTGATCGAAACCAGGTTTAATTGACTGTTTCAGTGTGGTACCACATTACTACGTGATCCAATCCAGAAATAGCCCAGGATCTAGCCATGAAGTATGAGAAATATGGGAAAGTATGAGCCTGATGAGGGCAAATCCTAGACCTTACCCAGACCTAACATGCGTTATACTCTAAAATATTTATCAAGACCAGGTTTAATTACATGTTTCAGTGTGGTACCACATTACTACGTGATCCAGACCAGAAAAAACCCAGGATCTGTTCAACAAGTATGTGAAGAATGCGAAAGTATGAGTCTGATGAGGGCAAATCCCAGGTCTAACCTAGACATAACATGCGTTATTCTCTAAAATATTGATGGACACAAGGTTTAGTGGACTGTATCAGTGTAGTACCACATTACTACGTGATCCAAACCAGAAAAAGCCAGGGCTCTGTTCAACAAGTATGTGAAGTATGCGAAAGTATGAGCCTGATGAGGGCAAATCCCAGGCCTAACCTAGACATAACATGCGTTATCCTCTAAAATATTGATCGAAACCTGGTTTAGTGGACGGTTTCAGTGTGGTACTACATTACTACGTGATGCAAACCAGAAAAAGCCCAGGATCTAGCCATCAAGTAAGAGAAATATGCGATAGTATGGGCCTGATGAGGGCAAATCCCAAACCTATCCCTGACATAACTTGCGTTATCCTCTAAAATACTGATCGAAACCAGGTTTAATTGACTGTTTTAGTGTGGTACCACTTTACTACGTGATCCAAACCAGAAAAAGCCAGGGCTCTGTTCAACAAGTATGTGAAGTATGCGAAAGTATGAGCCTGATGAGGGCAAATCCCAGGCCTAACCTAGACATAACATGCGTTATCCTCTAAAATATTGATCGAAACCTGGTTTAGTGGACGGTTTCAGTGTGGTACTACATTACTACGTGATGCAAACCAGAAAAAGCCCAGGATCTAGCCATCAAGTATGAGAAATATGCGATAGTATGGGCCTGATGAGGGCAAATCCCAAACCTATCCCTGACCTAACTAGCGTTATCCTCTAAAATACTGATCGAAACCAGGTTTAATTGACTGTTTTAGTGTGGTACCACTTTACTACGTGATCCAAAGCAGAAAAAACCCTCGATCAGGTCAACGTATATGTTAAAACTGCGAAAGTATGACCCTGATGAGGGCAAATCCCAGGCCTAACCTAGACCTAACGTGCGTTAACCTGTATAATATTGATCGAAACCAGGTTTAGTGGACTGTTTCGGTGTGGTACCACATTACAACGTGATCCAAACCTGTAAAAAACCCAGGATCTGTTCAACAGGTATGTGAAGAATGCGAAAGTATGAGTCTGATGAGGGCAAATCCCAGGCCTAACCTAGACATAACATGCGTCATTCTCTAAAATATTGATCGACACCAGGTTTAGTGGACTGTATCAGTGTAGTACCACATTACTACGTGATCCAAACCAGAAAAAGCCAGGGATCTGTTCAATAAGTATGTGAAAAACGCGACAGTATGAGCCTGATGAGGGCAAATCCCAGACCTATCCCAGACATAACTTGCGTTATCCTCCAAAATATTGATCGAAACCAGGTTTAATTGACTGTTTCAGTGTGGTACCACATTATCACGTGATCCAATCCAGAAAAAGCTCAGGATCTAGCCATGAAGTATGAGAAATATGCGAGAGAATGAGCCTGATGAGGGCAAATCCTAGACCTAAACCAGAACTAACATGCGTTATCCTCTAAAATATTTATCAAGACCAGGTTTAATTGAATGTTTCAGTGTAGTACCACAATACTACGTGATCCAAAGCAGAAAAAATCCTCGATCAGGTCAACATGTACGTTAAGACTGCGAAAGTATGACCCTGATGAGGGCAAATCCTAGGCCTAACCTAGACCTATCATGCGTTATCCTCTAAAATGTTGATCGAAACCAGGTTTAAGTGACTGTTTCAGTGTGGTACCACATTACTACGTGATCCAAACCAGAAAAAACCCAGGATCTGTTCAACAAGTATGTGAAAACCGCGACAGTATGAGCCTGATGGGGGCAAAACCCAGACCTATCGCAGACATAACATGCGTTATCCTCCAAAATATTGATCGAAACCAGGTATAATTGACTGTTTCAGTGAGGTACCCACCTTACTACGCGATCCAATCCAGAAAATGCCCAGGATCTAGCCATCACGAATGAGAAATATGCGAAAGAATGAGCCTGATTTGAGCAAATCCCAGACCTAACCTAGACCTAACATGTGTTATCCTCTAAAATAATAATCGATACCAGGTTTAATGGTCTGCTTCAGTGTGGTACCAGATTACTACGTAATCGAAACCAGAAAAAACCCAGGATCTGTTCAAGAGGTATGTGAAGAATGCGAAAGTATGAGACTGATGAGGGCAAATCCTACACCTAACCTAGACATAACATGCCTTATCCTCTAAAATATTGATCGAAACCAGGCTTAATGGACTGATTCAGTGTGGTACCACATTACTACGTGATCCAAACCTGTAAAAAACCCAGGATCTGTTCAACAAGTATGTGAAGAATGCGAAAGTATGAGTCTGATGAGTGAAAATCCCAGGCCTAACAGAGACCTAACATACGCTATCCTCAAAAATATTGATCGAAACCAGGTTTAATTGACTGTTTCAGTGTGGTACCACATTACTACGTGATCCAATCCAGAAATAGCCCAGGATCTAGCCATGAAGTATGAGAAATATGCGAAAGTATGAGCCTGATGAGGGCAAATCCTAGACCTTACCCAGACCTAACATGCGTTATACTCTAAAATATTTATCAAGACCAGGTTTAATTACATGTTTCAGTGTGGTACCACATTACTACGTGATCCAGACCAGAAAAAACCCAGGATCCGTTCAACAAGTATGTGAAGAATGCGAAAGTATCAGCCTGACGAGGGCAAATCCTAGACCCAACCCAGACCTAACATGCGTTATCCTCTAAAATATTTATCAAGACCAGGTTCAATTGAATGTTTCAGTGTGGTACCACATTACTACGTGATCCAAACCTGTAAAAAACCCAGGATCTGTTCAACAAGTATGTGAAGAATGCGAAAGTATGAGACTGATGAGGGCAAATCCTACACCTAACCTAGACATAACATGCCTTATCCTCTAAAATATTAATCAAGACGAGGTTTAGTGGACGGTTTCAGTGTGGTACTACATTACTACGTGATCCAAACCAGAAAAAACCCTGGATCCGTTCAACAAGTATGTGGAGAATGCGAAAGTATGAGTCTGATGACGGCAAACACCAGACCTAACCTAGACCTAACATGAATTATTCTCTAAAATATTGATCGAAACCAGGTTTAATGGACTGTTTTAGTGTGGTACCACTTTACTACGTGATCCAAAGCAGAAAAAACCCTCGATCAGGTCAACATGTATGTTAAAACTGTGAAACTATGACCCTGATGAGGGCAAATCCTAGACCTATCCCAGACATAACTTGCGTTGTCCTCTAAAACATAGATCGAAGCCAGGTTTAATCGACTGTTTCAGTGTGGTACTACATTACTACGTGATCCAATCCAGAAAAAGCCCAGGATCTATCCATCAAGTATGAGAAATATGCGAAGGAATGAGCCTGATGAGAGCAAATCCCAGACCTAACCTAGACCTAACATGTGTTATCCTCTAAAATAATTATCGAAACCAGGTTTGATGGTCTGCTTCAGTGTAGTACCACATTACTTCGTGATCGAAACCAGAAAAAACCCAGGATCTGTTCAAGAAGTATGTGAAGAATGCGAAAGTATGAGACTGATGAGGGCAAATCCTACTCATAACATAGACATAACATGCCTTATCCTCTAAAATATTGATCGAATCCAGGTTTAATTGACTGGTTCAGTGTGGTACCACTTTGCTACGTGATCCAATGTACAAAAAACCATCGATCAGGTCAACATGTATGTTAAAACTGCGAAACTATGACTCTGATGAGAGCAAATCCCAGACCAAACCTGGACCTAACATGAATTATTCTCTACAATATTGATCCAACCCAGGTTTAGTGGACTGCTACAGTGTGGTACCACATTACTACGTGATCCAAACCAGAAAAAACCCAGGATCTGATCAACAAGTCTGTGAAGTATGCGAAAGTATGAGTCTGATGAGGGCAAATCACAGGCCTAACCTAGACATAACATGCGTTATCCTCTAAAATATTGATCGAAACCAGGTTTAATTGACTGTTTCAGTGTGGTACAACATTATCACGTGATCCAATCCAGAAAAAGCTCAGGATCAAGCCATGAAGTATGAGAAATATGCGAAAGTATGAGCCTGATGAGGGCAAATCCTCGACCTAACCCAGAACTAACATGCTTTATCCTCTAAACTATTTATCAAGACCAGGTTTAATTGAATGTTTTAGCGTAGTACCACATAACTACGTGATCCAAACCTGTAAAAAACCCAGGATCTGTTCAACAAGTATGTGAAGAATGCGAAAGTATGAGTCTGATGAGTGAAAATCCCAGGCCTAACAGAGGCCTAACATGCGTTATCCTCTAAAATATTGAACGAAACCAGGTTTAATGGACTGTTTCAGTGTGGTATCACATTACTACGTGATCCAAACCTGAAAAAACCCAGGATCTGTTCAACAAGAATGTGAAAAATGCGACAGTATCAGCGTGATGAGGGCAAATCCCAGACCTATCCCAGACATAAATTGCGTTATCCTCCAAAATATTGATCGAAACCAGGTTTAATTGACTGTTTCAGTTTGGTACTCATATTACTGCGTGATCCAATCCAGAAAAAGCCCAGGATCTAGCCAACAAGTATGAGAAATATGCGAAAGAATGAGCCTGATGAGAACAAATCCTAGACCTAACCTAGACCTAACATGTGTTATCCTCTAAAATAAAAATCGAAACCTGGTTTAATGGTCTGCTTCAGTGTGGTACCACATTACTACGTGATCGAAACCAGAAAAAACCCAGGATCCGTTCAAGAAGTATGTGAAGAATGCGAAAGTATGAGACTGATGAGGGCAAATCCTACACCTAACCTAGACATAACTTGCATTATCCTCCAAAATATTGATCAAAACCAGGTTTAATTGACTGTTGCAGTGTGGTACCACATTACCACGTGATCCAATCCAGAAATAGCGCAGGATCTAGCCATGAAGTATGAGAAATATGCGAAAGTATGCGCCTGATGAGGGCAAATCCTAGACCTTACCCAGACCTAACATGCGTTATACTCTAAAATATTTATCAAGACCAGGTTTAATTGAATGTTTCAGTGTGGTACCACATTACTACGTGATCCAAACCAGAAAAAACCCAGGATCCGTTCAGCAAGTATGTGAAGAATGCGAATGTATGAGCCTGACGAGGGCAAATCCTAGACCCAACCCAGACCTAACATGCGTTATCCTTTAAAATATTTATCAAGACCAGGTTCAATTGAATGTTTCAGTGTGGTACCACATTACTACGTGATCCAAACCTGTAAAAAACCCAGGATCTGTTCAACAAGTATGTGAAGTATGCGAAAGTATGAGTCTGATGAGGGCAAATCCCAGGCCTAACCTAGACATAACATGCGTTATTCTCTAAAATATTGATCGACACCAGGTTTAGTGGACTGTATCAGTGTAGTACCACATTACTACGTGAATCAATCCAGAAAAAACCAGGCATCTGTTCAACTAGTATGTGAAAAACGCGACAGTATGAGCCTGATGAGGGCAAATCCCAGACCTACCCCAGACATAACTTGCGTTATCCTCCAAAATATTGATCGAAGCCAGGTTTAATTGACTATCTCAGTGTGGTACCCACATTACTACGTGATCCAATCCAGAAAAAGCCCAGGATCTATCCATCAAGTATGAGAAATATGCGAAAGAATGAGCCTGATGAGAGCAAATCCCAGACTTAACCTAGACCTAACATGTGTTATCCTCTAAAACAATAATCAAACCAGGTTTAATGGTCTGCTACAGTGTGGTACCACATTACTACGTGATCGAAACCAGAAAAAACCCAGGATATGTTCAAGAAGTGTGTGAAGAATGCGAAAGTATGAGACTGATGAGGGCAAATCCTACACCTAACCTAGACATAACATGACTTATCCTCTAAAATATTAATCAAGACGTGGTTTAGTGGACGGTTTCAGTGTGGTACTACATTACTACGTGGTCCAAACCAGAAAAAACCCTGGATCCGTTCAACAAGTATGTGGAGAATGCGAAAGTATGAGTCTGATGAGGGCAAACACCAGACCTAACCTAGACATAACATGAATTATTCTCTAAAATATTGATCGAAACCAGGTTTAATGGACTGTTTTAGTGTGGTACCACTTTACTACGTGATCCAAAGCAGAAAAAACCCTCGATCAGGTCAACATGTATGTTAAAACTGTGAAACTATGACCCTGATGAGGGCAAATCCTAGACCTATCCCAGAAATAACTTGCGTTGTCCTCTAAAACATAGATCGAAGCCAGGTTTAATCGACTGTTTCAGTGTGGTACTACATTACTACGTGATCCAATCCAGAAAAAGCCCAGGATCTATCCATCAAGTATGAGAAATATGCGAAGGAATGAGCCTGATGAGAGCAAATCCCAGACCTAACCTAGACCTAAGATGTGTTATCCTCTAAAATAATTATCGAAACCAGGTTTGATGGTCTGCTTCAGTGTAGTACCACATTACTACGTGATCGAAACCAGAAAAAACCCAGGATCTGTTCAAGAAGTATGTGAAGAATGCGAAAGTATGAGACTGATGAGGGCAAATCCTACTCATAACATAGACATAACATGCCTTATCCTCTAAAATATTGATCGAATCCAGGTTTAATTGACTGGTTCAGTGTGGTACCACTTTGCTACGTGATCCAATGTACAAAAAACCATCGATCAGGTCAACATGTATGTTAAAACTGCGAAACTATGACTCTGATGAGAGCAAATCCCAGACCAAACCTGGACCTAACATGAATTATTCTCTACAATATTGATCCAACCCAGGTTTAGTGGACTGCTACAGTGTGGTACCACATTACTACGTGATCCAAACCAGAAAAAACCCAGGATCTGATCAACAAGTATGTGGAGAATGCGAAAGTATGAGTCTGATGAGGGCAAACACCAGACCTAACCTAGACCTAACATGAATTATTCTCTAAAATATTGATCGAAACCAGGTTTAATGGACTGTTTTAGTGTGGTACCACTTTACTACGTGATCCAAAGCAGAAAAAACCCTCGATCAGGTCAACATGTATGTTAAAACTGTGAAACTATGACCCTGATGAGGGCAAATCCTAGACCTATCCCAGACATAACTTGCGTTGTCCTCTAAAACATAGATCGAAGCCAGGTTTAATCGACTGTTTCAGTGTGGTACTACATTACTACGTGATCCAATCCAGAAAAAGCCCAGGATCTATCCATCAAGTATGAGAAATATGCGAAGGAATGAGCCTGATGAGAGCAAATCCCAGACCTAACCTAGACCTAACATGTGTTATCCTCTAAAATAATTATCGAAACCAGGTTTGATGGTCTGCTTCAGTGTAGTACCACATTACTACGTGATCGAAACCAGAAAAAACCCAGGATCTGTTCAAGAAGTATGTGAAGAATGCGAAAGTATGAGACTGATGAGGGCAAATCCTACTCATAACATAGACATAACATGCCTTATCCTCTAAAATATTGATCGAATCCAGGTTTAATTGACTGGTTCAGTGTGGTACCACTTTGCTACGTGATCCAATGTACAAAAAACCATCGATCAGGTCAACATGTATGTTAAAACTGCGAAACTATGACTCTGATGAGAGCAAATCCCAGACCAAACCTGGACCTAACATGAATTATTCTCTACAATATTGATCCAACCCAGGTTTAGTGGACTGCTACAGTGTGGTACCACATTACTACGTGATCCAAACCAGAAAAAACCCAGGATCTGATCAACAAGTCTGTGAAGTATGCGAAAGTATGAGTCTGATGAGGGCAAATCACAGGCCTAACCTAGACATAACATGCGTTATCCTCTAAAATATTGATCGAAACCAGGTTTAATTGACTGTTTCAGTGTGGTACAACATTATCACGTGATCCAATCCAGAAAAAGCTCAGGATCAAGCCATGAAGTATGAGAAATATGCGAAAGTATGAGCCTGATGAGGGCAAATCCTCGACCTAACCCAGAACTAACATGCTTTATCCTCTAAACTATTTATCAAGACCAGGTTTAATTGAATGTTTCAGCGTAGTACCACATTACTACGTGATCCAAACCTGTAAAAGACCCAGGATCTGTTCAACAAGTATGTGAAGAATGCGAAAGTATGAGTCTGATGAGTGAAAATCCCAGGCCTAACAGAGGCCTAACATGCGTTATCCTCTAAAATATTGAACGAAACCAGGTTTAATGGATTGTTTCAGTGTGGTACCACATTACTACGTGATCCTAACCTGAAAAAACCCAGGATCTGTTCAACAAGAATGTGAAAAATGCGACAGTATCAGCGTGATGAGGGCAAATCCCAGACCTATCCCAGACATAAATTGCGTTATCCTCCAAAATATTGATCGAAACCAGGTTTAATTGACTGTTTCAGTTTGGTACTCATATTACTGCGTGATCCAATCCAGAAAAAGCCCAGGATCTAGCCAACAAGTATGAGAAATATGCGAAAGAATGAGCCTGATGAGAACAAATCCTAGACCTAACCTAGACCTAACATGTGTTATCCTCTAAAATAAAAATCGAAACCTGGTTTAATGGTCTGCTTCAGTGTGGTACCACATTACTACGTGATCGAAACCAGAAAAAACCCAGGATCCGTTCAAGAAGTATGTGAAGAATGCGAAAGTATGAGACTGATGAGGGCAAATCCTACACCTAACCTAGACATAACTTGCATTATCCTCCAAAATATTGATCAAAACCAGGTTTAATTGACTGTTGCAGTGTGGTACCACATTACCACGTGATCCAATCCAGAAATAGCGCAGGATCTAGCCATGAAGTATGAGAAATATGCGAAAGTATGAGCCTGATGAGGGCAAATCCTAGACCTTACCCAGACCTAACATGCGTTATCCACTAAAATATTTATCAAGACCAGGTTTAATTGAATGTTTCAGTGTGGTACCATATTACTACGTGATCCAAACCAGAAAAAAACCAGGATCCGTTCAACAAGTATGCGAAGAATGCGAAAGTATGAGTCTGATGAGTGAAAATCCCAGGTCTAACCTAGAACTAACATACGTTATCCTCAAAAATATTGATCGAAACCAGGTTTAATTGACTGTTTCAGTGTGGCACCACATTACTACGTGATCCAATCCAGAAATAGCCCAGGATCTAGCCATGAAGTATGAGAAATATGCGAAAGTATGCGCCTGATGAGGGCAAATCCTAGACCTTACCCAGACCTAACATGCGTTATACTCTAAAATATTTATCAAGACCAGGTTTAATTGAATGTTTCAGTGTGGTACCACATTACTACGTGATCCAAACCAGAAAAAACCCAGGATCCGTTCAGCAAGTATGTGAAGAATGCGAATGTATGAGCCTGACGAGGGCAAATCCTAGACCCAACCCAGACCTAACATGCGTTATCCTTTAAAATATTTATCAAGACCAGGTTCAATTGAATGTTTCAGTGTGGTACCACATTACTACGTGATCCAAACCTGTAAAAAACCCAGGATCTGTTCAACAAGTATGTGAGGTATGCGAAAGTATGAGTCTGATGAGGGCAAATCCCAGGCCTAACCTAGACATATCATGCGTTATTCTCTAAAATATTGATCGACACCAGGTTTAGTGGACTGTATCAGTGTAGTACCACATTACTACGTGAATCAATCCAGAAAAAACCAGGCATCTGTTCAACTAGTATGTGAAAAACGCGACAGTATGAGCCTGATGAGGGCAAATCACAGACCTACCCCAGACATAACTTGCGTTATCCTCCAAAATATTGATCGAAGCCAGGTTTAATTGACTATCTCAGTGTGGTACCCACATTACTACGTGATCCAATCCAGAAAAAGCCCAGGATCTATCCATCAAGTATGAGAAATATGCGAAAGAATGAGCCTGATGAGAGCAAATCCCAGACTTAACCTAGACCTAACATGTGTTATCCTCTAAAATAATAATCAAACCAGGTTTAATGGTCTGCTACAGTGTGGTACCACATTACTACGTGATCGAAACTAGAAAAAACCCAGGATATGTTCAAGAAGTGTGTGAAGAATGCGAAAGTATGAGACTGATGAGGGCAAATCCTACACCTAACCTAGACATAACGTGCCTTATCCTCTAAAATATTAATCAAGACGTGGTTTAGTGGACGGTTTCAGTGTGGTACTACATTACTACGTGATCCAAACCAGAAAAAACCCTGGATCCGTTCAACAAGTATGTGGAGAATGCGAAAGTATGAGTCTGATGAGGGCAAACACCAGACCTAACCTAGACCTAACATGAATTATTCTCTAAAATATTGATCGAAACCAGGTTTAATGGACTGTTTTAGTGTGGTACCACTTTACTACGTGATCCAAAGCAGAAAAAACCCTCGATCAGGTCAACATGTATGTTAAAACTGTGAAACTATGACCCTGATGAGGGCAAATCCTAGACCTATCCCAGACATAACTTGCGTTGTCCTCTAAAACATAGATCGAAGCCAGGTTTAATCGACTGTTTCAGTGTGGTACTACATTACTACGTGATCCAATCCAGAAAAAGCCCAGGATCTATCCATCAAGTATGAGAAATATGCGAAGGAATGAGCCTGATGAGAGCAAATCCCAGACCTAACCTAGACCTAAGATGTGTTATCCTCTAAAATAATTATCGAAACCAGGTTTGATGGTCTGCTTCAGTGTAGTACCACATTACTACGTGATCGAAACCAGAAAAAACCCAGGATCTGTTCAAGAAGTATGTGAAGAATGCGAAAGTATGAGACTGATGAGGGCAAATCCTACTCATAACATAGACATAACATGCCTTATCCTCTAAAATATTGATCGAATCCAGGTTTAATTGACTGGTTCAGTGTGGTACCACTTTGCTACGTGATCCAATGTACAAAAAACCATCGATCAGGTCAACATGTATGTTAAAACTGCGAAACTATGACTCTGATGAGAGCAAATCCCAGACCAAACCTGGACCTAACATGAATTATTCTCTACAATATTGATCCAACCCAGGTTTAGTGGACTGCTACAGTGTGGTACCACATTACTACGTGATCCAAACCAGAAAAAACCCAGGATCTGATCAACAAGTCTGTGAAGTATGTGAAAGTATGAGTCTGATGAGGGCAAATCACAGGCCTAACCTAGACATAACATGCGTTATCCTCTAAAATATTGATCGAAACCAGGTTTAATTGACTGTTTCAGTGTGGTACAACATTATCACGTGATCCAATCCAGAAAAAGCTCAGGATCTAGACATGAAGTATGAGAAATATGCGAAAGTATGAGCCTGATGAGGGCAAATCCTCGACCTAACCCAGAAATAACATGCTTTATCCTCTAAACTATTTATCAAGACCAGGTTTAATTGAATGTTTCAGCGTAGTACCACATTACTACGTGATCCAAACCTGTAAAAAACCCAGGATCCGTTCAAGAAGTATGTGAAGAATGCGAAAGTATGAGACTGATGAGGGCAAATCCTACACCTAACCTAGACATAACTTGCATTATCCTCCAAAATATTGATCAAAACCAGGTTTAGTGACTGTTGCAGTGTGGTACCACATTACCACGTGATCCAATCCAGAAATAGCGCAGGATCTAGCCATGAAGTATGAGAAATATGCGAAAGTATGAGCCTGATGAGGGCAAATCCTAGACCTTACCCAGACCTAACATGCGTTATCCTCTAAAATATTTATCAAGACCAGGTTTAATTGAATGTTTCAGTGTGGTACCATATTACTACGTGATCCAAACCAGAAAAAAACCAGGATCCGTTCAACAAGTATGCGAAGAATGCGAAAGTATGAGTCTGATGAGTGAAAATCCCAGGTCTAACCTAGAACTAACATACGTTATCCTCAAAAATATTGATCGAAACCAGGTTTAATTGACTGTTTCAGTGTGGCACCACATTACTACGTAATCCAATCCAGAAATAGCCCAGGATCTAGCCATGAAGTATGAGAAATATGCGAAAGTATGCGCCTGATGAGGGCAAATCCTAGACCTTACCCAGACCTAACATGCGTTATACTCTAAAATATTTATCAAGACCAGGTTTAATTGAATGTTTCAGTGTGGTACCACATTACTACGTGATCCAAACCAGAAAAAACCCAGGATCCGTTCAGCAAGTATGTGAAGAATGCGAATGTATGAGCCTGACGAGGGCAAATCCTAGACCCAACCCAGACCTAACATGCGTTATCCTTTAAAATATTTATCAAGACCAGGTTCAATTGAATGTTTCAGTGTGGTACCACATTACTACGTGATCCAAACCTGTAAAAAACCCAGGATCTGTTCAACAAGTATGTGAAGTATGCGAAAGTATGAGTCTGATGAGGGCAAATCCCAGGCCTAACCTAGACATAACATGCGTTATTCTCTAAAATATTGATCGACACCAGGTTTAGTGGACTGTATCAGTGTAGTACCACATTACTACGTGATCCAAACCAGAAAAAGCCAGGGATCTGTTCAACAAGTATGTTAAGTATGCGAAAGTATGAGTCTGATGAGGGCAAATCCCAGGCCTAACCTAGACATAACATGCGTTATTCTCTAAAATATTGATCGACACCAGGTTTAGTGGACTGTATCAGTGTAGTGCCACATTACTACGTGATCCAAACCAGAAAAAACCCAGGATCCGTTCAACAAGGATGTGAAGAATGCGAAAGTATGAGCCTGACGAGGGCAAATCCTAGACCCAACCCAGACCTAACATGAGTTATCCTCTAAAATATTTATCAAGACCAGGTTCAATTGAATGTTTCAGTGTGGTACCACATTACTACGTGATCCAAACCAGAAAAAACCCAGGATCTGTTCAACAAGTAAGTGAAAACCGCGACAGTATGAGCCTGATGGGGGCAAAACCCAGACCTATCGCAGACATAACTTGCGTTATCCTCCAAAATATTGATCGAAACCAGGTATAATTGACTGTTTCAGTGAGGTACCCACATTACTACGCGATCCAATCCAGAAAATGCCCAGGATCTAGCCATCACGAATGAGAAATATGCGAAAGAATGAGCCTGATTTGAGCAAATCCCAGACCTAACCTAGACCTAACATGTGTTATCCTCTAAGATAATAATCGATACCAGGTTTAATGGTCTGCTTCAGTGTGGTACCAGATTACTACGTAATCGAAACCAGAAAAAACCCAGGATCCGTTCAACAAGGATGTGAAGAATGCGAAAGTATGAGCCTGACGAGGGCAAATCCTAGACCCAACCCAGACCTAACATGAGTTATCCTCTAAAATATTTATCAAGACCAGGTTCAATTGAATGTTTCAGTGTGGTACCACATTACTACGTGATCCAAACCAGAAAAAACCCAGGATCCGTTCAACAAGGATGTGAAGAATGCGAAAGTATGAGTCTGATGAGCAAAATCCCAAGCCTAACCTAGACCTAACTTGCGTTATCCTCAAAAATATTAATCGAAACCAGGTTTAAGTGACTGTTTCAGTGTAGTACCACATTACTACGTGATCCAATCCAGAAATAGCAGAGGATCTAGCCATGAAGTATGAGAAATATGCGAAAGTATGCGCCTGATGAGGGCAAATCCTAGACCTTACCCGGACCTAACATGCGTTATACTCTAAAATATTTATCAAGACCAGGTTTAATTGAATGTTTCAGTGTGGTACCACATTACTACGTGATCCAAACCAGAAAAAACCCAGGATCCGTTCAACAAGGATGTGAAGAATGCGAAAGTATGAGCCTGACGAGGGCAAATCCTAAACCCAACCCAGACCTAACATGCGTTATCCTCTAAAATATTTATCAAGACCAGGTTCAATTGAATGTTTCAGTGTGGTACCACATTACTACGTGGTCCAAACCTCTAAAAAACCCAGTATCTGTTCAACAAGTATGTGTAGTATGCGAAAGTATGAGTCTGATGAGGGCAAATCCCAGGCCTAACCTAGACATAACATGCGTTATTCTCTAAAATATTGATCGACACCAGGTTTAGTGGACTGTATCAGTGTAGTACCACATTACTACGTGATCCAAACCAGAAAAAGCCAGGGATCTGTTCAACAAGTATGTTAAGTATGCGAAAGTATGAGTCTGATGAGGGCAAATCCCAGGCCTAACCTAGACATAACATGCGTTATTCTCTAAAATATTGATCGACACCAGGTTTAGTGGACTGTATCAGTGTAGTGCCACATTACTACGTGATCCAAACCAGAAAAAACCCAGGTTTGGTTAACGAGTATGTGAAGTATGCGAAAGTATCAGTCCGATGAGGGCAAATCCCAGATCTATCCCAGACCTAACTAGCGTTATCCTCTAAACTATTGATCGAAACCAGGTTTAATTTACTGTTTCATTGTGGTACCACATTACTACGTGATCCTATCCAGAAAAAGCCCAGGATCTAGCCACGAAGTATGAGAAATATGCGAAATTATGAGCCTGACTAGGGCAAATCCTAGACCTAATCCAGATCTAACATGCGTTATCCTCTAAAATATTGATCGAAACCAGATTTAGTGGACTGTTTCAGTGTGGTACCACACTACTACGTGACCCAATCCAGAAAAAGCCCAGGATCTAGCCATCAAGTATGAGAAATATGCGAAAGTATGAGCCTGATGAGGGCAAATCCCAGACCTATCCCAGACCTAACATGCGTTATCCTCTAAAATATGGATCGAAACCAGGTTTAATGGACTGTTTCAGTGTGGTACCACATTACTACGTAATCCAAACCAGAAAAAGCCCAGGATCCGTTCAACAAGTATGGTAAAAATGCGGAAGTATGACTCTGATGAAGGCAAATCCCAGACCTATCCCAGACCTAACTTGCGTTGTCCTCTAAAATATTGACGGAAACCAGGTTTAATGGACTGTTTCAGTGTGGTGCCACATTACTTCGAGATCCCAACCAGAAAAACCCAGGATCTGTGCAACATGTATGTGAAAAATGCGAAAGTATGACCCTGATGAGGGCAAATCCCAGACCTAACCAAGATATAACATGCGTTATCCTCTAAAATATTGATTGAAACCTGGTTTAATTGAATGTTTCGGTGTGATACCACATTACTTCGTGATCCAATCCAGAAAAAGCCCAGGTTCTAGCCATCAGGTATGAGAAATATGCGAAAGTATGACCCCGCTGAGGGCAAATCCTAGAACTAACCCAAACCTAACATGCGTTATTCTCTAAAATATTTATCAGAACTAGATTTAATTGAATGTTTCAGTGTGGGACCACATTACTACGTGATCCAAACCAGAAAAAACTCAGAATCTGTTCAACAACTATGTGAAGAATGCGAAAGTATGAGCCTGACGGGGGCAAATCCCAGACCTATCCCAGACATAACTTGCGTTATCCTCTAAAATATTGATCGAAACCAGGATTAATTGAATGTTTCAGTGTGATACCACATTACTACGTGATCCAATCCAGAAAAAGCCCAGGATCTAGCCATCAAGTATGAGAAATATGCGAAAGTATGAGCCCGCTGGGGGCAAATCCTAGACCTAACCCAGACCTAACATGCGTCATCCTCTAAAATATTTATCAAGACCAGATTTAATTGAATGTTTCAGTGTGGTACCACATTACTACGTGATCCAATCCAGAAAAAGCCCAGGATCTAGCCATCAAGTATGAGAAATATGCGAAAGTATGAGCCCGCTGGGGGCAAATCCTAGACCTAACCCAGACCTAACATGCGTCATCCTCTAAAATATTGATCGAAACCAGCTTTAATGGACTGTTTCAGTGTGGTACCACATTTCTACGTGATCCAAACCAGAAAAATACCCAAGATCTGTTCAACAAGTATGTGAAGAACGCGAAAAAATGTCCCTGATGAGGGCAAATCCCAGTCCTATCCCAGACATAACTTGCGTTATCATCTAAAATATTGACCGAAACCTGTTTTAATCGACTGTTTCAGTGTGGGACGACTTTACTACGTGATCCAAACAAGAAAAAACCCAGGATCCGTTCAACAAGTATGTGAAGAACGCGAAAGTACGAGCTTGATGAGGGCAAATCCCAGGCCTATCCTAGACATAACATGCGTTATCCTCTAAAATATTCATCGAAACCAGGTTTAATGGACTGGTTCAGTGTGGTACCACATTACTACGGGATCCAAACCAGAAAAAGCCCAGAATCTGGCCATCAAGTATGAGAAATATGCAAAAGTACGAGCCTGATGAGAGCAAATTCCAGAACTAACCTAGACCTAACATGAGTTATTCTCTAAAATATTCTTCGAAACCAAGTTTAATGGACTTCTTCAGTGTGGTACCACATTACTACGTGATCCAAACCTGAAAAAACCCAGGATCCGTTCAACAAGTATGTGAAGAATGCGAAAGTATGAGCCTGACGAGGGCAAATCCCAGACCTATCCCAGACATAACTTGCGTTATCCTCTAAAATATTGATCGAAACCAGGTTTAATGGACTGTTTCAGTGTGGTACCACATTACTACGTGATCCAATCCAGAGGAAGCCCAGGATCTAGCCATCAAGTATGAGAAATATGCGAAAGTATGAACCTGATGAGGGCAAATCCCAGACCCATCCCAGACTTAACATGCGTTATCCTCTAAAATATTGATCGAAACTTGGTTTAATGGACTGTTTCAGTGTGGTACCACACTACTACGTGATCCAATCCAGAAGACGCCCGGGATCTAGCCATGAAGTATGAGAAATATGCGAAATTATGAGCCTGATTAGGGCAAATCCTAGACCTAACCCAGAGCTAACATGCGTTATCCTCTAAAATATTTACCAAGACCAGGTTTAATTGAATGCTTCAGTGTGGTACCACATTACTACGTGATCCAAACCACAAAAAACCCAGGATCTGTTCAACAAGTATGTGGAGAATGCGAAAGTATGAGCCTGATGAGGGCAAATCCCAGACCTATCCCAGACATAACTTGCGTTATCCTCTAAAATATTCATCGAAACCAGGTGTAATGGACTGTTTCAGTGTGGTACCACATTACTACGTGATCCAATCCAGAAAAAGCCCAGAATCTGGCCATCAAGTATGAGACATATGCAAAAGTATGAGCCTGATGAGAGCAAATCCCAGACCTAACCTAGACCTAACATGAGTTATTCTCTAAAATATTCTTCGAAACCAAGTTTAATGGACTTTTTCAGTATGGTACCACATTACTACGTGATCCAAACCTGAAAAAACCCAGGATCCGTTCAACAAGTATGTGAAGAATGCGAAAGTATGAGCCTGACGAGGGCAAATTCCAGACCTATCCCAGACATAACTTGCGTTATCCTCTAAAATATTGATCGAAACCAGGTTTAATGGACTGTTTCAGTGTGGTACCACATTACTACGTGATCCAATCCAGAAAAAACCCAGGATCTAGCCATCAAGTATGAGAAATATGCGAAAGTATGAGCCTGATGAGGGCAAATCGCAGACCTATCCCAGACCTAACATGCGTTATCCTCTAAAATAAGGATCGAAACCAGGTTTAATGGACTGTTTCAGTGTGGAACCACATTACTACGTGATCCAAGCCAGAACAAGCCAGGGATCTGTTCAACAAGTATGTGATAAATGCGAAAATATGACCCTCATGGGGGCAAATCCCGGACCTATCCCAGACCTAACTTGCATTATCCTCTACAATATTGATCGAAACCAGGTTTAATTTACTGTTTCAGTGTGGTACCACATTACTACGAGATCCAATCCAGAAAAAGCCCAGGAACTAGCCATGAAGTATCAGAAATAAGCGAAATTATGAGCCCGATTAGGGCAAATCCTACACCTAACCCAGACCTAACATGCGTTATCCTCTAAAACATTTATCAAGATCAGGTTTAATCGACTGTTTCTGTGTGGTACCACATTACTACGTGATCCAAACCAGAAAAAACCCAGGATCCGTTCAACAAGTATGTGAAGAACGCGAAAGTACGAGCCTGATGAGGGCAAATCCCAGACCTATCCCAGACATAACTTGCGTTATCATCTAAAATATTGACCGAAACCTGTTTTAATCGACTGTTTCAGTGTGGTACCATATTACTACGAGATCCAATCCAGAAAAAGCCCGGGAACTAGCCATGAAGTATCAGAAATATGCGAAATTATGAGCCTGATTAGGGCAAATCCTACACCTAACCCAGACCTAACATGCGTTATCCTCTAAAATAATGATCGAAACCAGGTTTAATGGACTGTTTCAGTGTGGTACCACATTACTACGAGATCCAATCCAGAAAAAGCCCAGGAACTAGCCATGAAGTATCAGAAATAAGCGAAATTATGAGCCCGATTAGGGCAAATCCTACACCTAACCCAGACCTAACATGCGTTATCCTCTAAAACATTTATCAAGACCAGGTTTAATCGACTGTTTCTGTGTGGTACCACATTACTACGTGATCCAAACCAGAAAAAACCCAGGATCCGTTCAACAAGTATGTGAAGAATGCGAAAGTATGTGTCTGATCAGGGAAAATTCCAGGACTAACCTAGACCTAACATGCGTTACCCTCAAAAATATTGTTCGAAACCTGTTTTAATCGACTGTTGCAGTGTGGCGTCACATTACTACGTGATCCAAACCAGAACAAGCCCAGAATCTGGCCATCAACTATGAGAAATATGCGAAAGTACGAGCCTGATGAGAGCAAATCCCAGACCTAACCAAGACCTAACATGCGTTATTCTCTAAAATACTGATCGAAACCAGGTTTAATGGACTGTTTCAGTGTGGTACCACATTACTACGGGATCCAAACCAGAAAAAGCCCAGAATCTGGCCCTCAAGTTTGAGAAATATGCAAAAGTACGAGCCTGATGAGAGCAAATTCCAGAACTAACCTAGACCTAACATGAGTCATTCTCTAAAATATTTTTCGCAACCAAGTTTAATGGACTTCTTCAGTGTGGTACCACATTACTACGTGATCCAAACCTGAAAAAACCCAGGATCCGTTCAACAAGTATGTGAAGAATGCGAAAGTATGAGCCTGACGAGGGCAAATCCCAGACCTATACCAGACATAACTTGCGTTATCCTCTAAAATATTGATCGAAACCGGGTTTAGTGGACTGTTTCAGTGTGGTACCACAATACTACGTGATCCAATCCAGGAGAAGCACAGGATCTAGCCATCAAGTATGAGAAATATGCGAAAGTATGAACCTGATGAGGGCAAATCCCAGGCCTATCCCAGACTTAACATGCGTTATCCCCTAAAATATTGATCGATACCAGGTTTAATTTACTGTTTCAGTGTGGTACCACATTACTACGAGATCCAATCCAGAAAAAGCCCAGGAACTAGCCATGAAGTATCAGTAATATGCGAAAGTATGAGCCCGCTGAGGGCAAATCCTAGACCTAACCCATACCTAACATGCGTTATCCTCTAAAATATTTATCAAGACCAGATTTAATTGAATGTTTCAGTGTGGTACCACATTACTACGTGATCCAAACCAGAAAAAACCCAGGATCCGTTCAACAAGTATGTGAAGAATGCGAAAGTATGTGTCTGATGTGGGAAAATTCCAGAACTAACCTAGACATAACATGCGTTACCCTCAAAAATATTGACCGAAACCTGTTTTAATCGACTGTTTCAGTGTGGAACGACATTACTACGGGATCCAAACCAGAAAAAGCCCAGAATCTGGCCATCAAGTTTGAGAAATATGCAGAAGTACGAGCCTGATTAGAGCAAATTCCAGAACTAACCTAGACCTAACATGAGTCATTCTCTAAAATATTCTTCGAAACCAAGTTTAATGGACTTCTTCAGTGTGGTACCACATTACTACGTGATCCAAACCTGAAAAAACCCAGGATCCGTTCAACAAGTGTGTGAAGAATGCGAAAGTATGACACTGATGAGGGCAAATCCCGGACCTCTCCCAGACCTAACTTGCGTTATCCTCTAAAGTATTCATCGAAACCAGGTTTAATTTACTGTTTCAGTGTGGTACCACATTACTACGTGATACAATCCAGAAAAAGCCCAGGATCTAGCCATGAAGTATGAGAAATATGCGAAATTATGAGCCTGATTATGGCAAATCCTAGACCTAGCCCAGACCTAACCTGCGTCATCCTCTAAAATATTTATCAAGACCAGATTTAATTGAATGTTTCAGTGTGGTACCACATTACTACGTGATCCAATCCAGAAAAAGCCCAGGATCTAGCCATCAAGTATGAGAAATATGCGAAAGTATGAGCCCGCTGGGGGCAAATCCTAGACCTAACCCAGACATAACTTGCGTTATCATCTAAAATATTGACCGAAACCTGTTTTAATCGACTGTTTCAGTGTGGGACGACATTACTACGTGATCCAAACCAGAAAAAACGCAGGATCCGTTCAACAAGTATGTGAAGAACGCGAAAGTACGAGCCTGATGAGGGCAAATCCCAGACCTATCCCAGACATAACTTGCGTTATCATCTAAAATATTGACCGAAACCTGTTTTAATCGACTGTTTCAGTGTGGTACGATATTACTACGAGATCCAATCCAGAAAAAGCCCCGGAACTAGCCATGAAGTATCAGAAATATGCGAAATTATGAGCCTGATTAGGGCAAATCCTACACCTAACCCAGACCTAACATGCGTTATCCTCTAAAATATTGATCGAAACCAGGTTTAATGGACTGTTTCAGTGTGGTACTACATTACTACGTGATCCAAACCAGAAAAAACCCAGAATCTGTCCAACAAGTATGTGAAAAACGCGAAACTATGAGCCTGATGAGGGCAAATCCCAGTCCTATCTCAGACCTAACATGCGTTATCCTCTTAAATATTGATCGAAACCAGGTTTAATGGGCTGTTTCTGTGTGATACCACATTACTACGGGATCCAAACCAGAAAAAGCCCAGAATCTGGCCATCAGGTATGAGAAATATGCGAAAGTAGAGCCTGCTGAGGGCAAATCCTAGACCTAACCCAGACCTAACATGCGTTATCCTCTAAAATATTGATCGAAACCAGGTTTAATGAACTGTTTCAGTGTGGTACCACATTACAACGTGATCCAAACCAGAAAAAGCCAGGGATCTGTTCAACAAGTATGTGAAAAATGCGAAAATATGACCCTGATGAGGGCAAATCCCAGACCTACCCCAGACCAAGCTTGAGTTATCCTCTAAAATATTGATCGAATCGAGGTTTAGTTTACTGTTTCAGTGTGGTACCACATTACTACGTGATCCAATCCAGAAAAAGCCCAGGATAAAGCCTTGAATTATGAGAAATATGCGAAATTATGAGCCTGATTAGGGCAAATCCCAGGCCTAACCTAGACATAACATGCGTTATCCGCTAAAATATTGATCGAAACCAGGTTTAATGGACTGTTTCAGTGTGGTACCACATTACTACGTGATCCAAACCAGAAGAAACCCAGGATCCGTTCAACAAGTATGAGAAATATGCGAAAGTATCAGCCGGACGTGGGCAAATCCCAGACCTATCCCTGGCATAGCATGCGTTATTCTCTAAAATATTGATCGAAACCAGTTTTAATGGACTGTTTCAGTGTGGTACCACATTACTACGTGTTTCAAACCAGAAAAAACCCAGGATCCGTTCAACAAGTATGTGAAGAATGCGATAGTATGTGTCTGTTGTGGGTAAAATCCCAGACCTAACCTAGACCTAACATGAGTTATTCTCTAAAATATCGATCGAAACCAGGTTTAATTGTGTGTTTCAGTGTGGTACCACATTACTACCTGATTCAAACCAGAAAAAAACGCAGGATCTGTACTACAAGTATGTGAAGAATGCGAAACTATGAGCCTGATGAGGGCAAATCCCAGACCTATCCCAGACCTAACATGCGTTATCCTCTAAAATAATGATCGAATCGAGGTTTAGTTAACTGTTTCAGTGTGGTACCACATTACTACGTGATCCAATCCAGAAAAAGCCCAGGATAAAGCCTTGAAGTATGAGAAATATGCGAAATTATGAGCCTGATTAGGGCAAATCCCAGGCCTAACCTAGACATAACATGCGTTATTCTCTAAAATATCGATCGAAACCAGGTTTAATTGTGTGTTTCAGTGTGGTACCACATTACTACGTGATTCAAACCAGAAAAAATCGCAGGATCTGTACTACAAGTATGTGAAAAACGCGAAACTATGAGCCTGATGAGGGCAAATCCCAGTCCTATCTCAGACCTAACATGCGTTATCCTCTTAAATATTGATCGAAACCAGGTTTAATGGGCTGTTTCTGTGTGGTACCACATTACTACGGGAGCCAAACCAGAAAAAGCCCAGAATCTGGCCATCAGGTATGAGAAATATGCGAAAGTAGAGCCTGCTGAGGGCAAATCCTAGACCTAACCCAGACCTAACATGCGTTATCCTCTAAAATATTGATCGAAACCAGGTTTAATGAACTGTTTCAGTGTGGTACCACATTACAACGTGATCCAAACCAGAAAAAACCCAGAATCTGTCGGACAAGTATGTGAAAAACGCGAAACTATGAGCCTGATGAGGGCAAATCCCAGGCCCAACCATGACCTAACATGCGTTATCCTCAAAAATATTGATCGAAACCAGGTTTAAACGACTGTTTCAGTGTGGTACCACATTACTACCTGATCCAAACCAGAAAAATACCCAGGATCTGTTTAACAAGTATGTGAAGAACGCGAAAATATGACCCTGATGAGGGCAAATCCCCGGCCTAACCCAGACCTAACATGCGTTATCCTCTAAAATATTTATCAAGACCAGATTTAATTGAATGTTTCAGTGTGGTACCACATGTCTACGTGATCCAGACCAGAAAAAACCCAGAATCTGTTTAACAAGTACGTGGAGAATGCGAAAGTATGTGTCTGATGAGGGCAAATCCCAGGTTCAACCTGGACATAACGTGCGTTATCCTCTAAAATATTGATCGAAACCAGGTTTAATTGACAGTTTCATTGTGGTAACACATTACTACGGGATCCAAACCAGAAAAAGCCCAGAATCTGGCCATCAAGTATGAGAAATATGCGAAAGTACGAGCCTGATGAGAGCAATTCCCAGATCTGACCTAGACCTAACATGAGTTATTCTCTAAAATATTGATCGAAACCAGGTTTAATGGACTGTTTCAGTGTGGTACCACATTACTACGTGATCCAATCCAGGAAAAGCCCAGGATCTAGCCATGAAGTATGAGAAATGTGCGAAATTATGAGCCTGATTATGGCAAATCCTGGCCCTAACCCAGACCTAACATGCGTTATCCTCTAAAATATTGATCGAAACCAGGTTTAATGGACTGTTTCAGTGTGGTACCACATTTCTACGTGATCCAAACCAGAAAAATACCCAGGATCTGTTCAACAAGTATGTGAAGAACGCGAAAATATGACCCTGATGGGGGCAGATCCCAGACCTATCCCAGACAAAACTTGCGTTATCATCTAAAATATTGACCGAAACCTGTTTTAATCGACTGTTTCAGTGTGGTACCACATTACTACGTGATCCAAACAAGAAAAAACCCAGGATCCGTTCAACAAGTATGTGAAGAACGCGAAAGTACGAGCCTGATGAGAGCAAATCCCAGACCTAACCAAGACCTAACATGCGTTATCCTCTAAAATATTGATCGAAACCAGGTTTAATGGACTGTTTCAGTGTGGTACCATATTACTACGTGATCCAAACCAGAAAAAACCCAGAATCTTTTTAACAAGTATGTGAAGAACGCGAAAGTACGAGCCTGATGAGAGCAAATCCCAGACCTAACCAAGACCTACCATGCGTTATTCACTAAAATATTGATCGAAACCAGGTTTAGTCGTGTGTTTCAGTGTGGTACCACATTACTACGTGATTCAAACCAGAAAAAATCGCAGGATCTGTACTACAAGTATGTGAAGAATGCGAAAGTATGAGCCGGACGTGGGCAAATCCCAGACCTATCCCAGACATAACATGCGTTATTCTCTAAAATATTGATCGAATCCAGGTTTAATGGACTGTTTCATTGTGGTACCAGATTACTACGTGATCCAAACCAGAAAAAACCCAGAATCTGTTCATCAAGTATGTGAAAAACGCGAAACCATGAGCCTGATGAGGGCAAATCCCAGACCTATCCCAGACCTAACATGCGTTATCCTCTAAAATATTGATCGAAACCAGGTTTAATGGACTGTTTCAGTGTGGTACCACATTTCTACGTGATCCAAACCAGAAAAATACGCAGGATCTGTTTAACAAGTATGTGAAGAACGCGAAAGTACGAGCCTGATGAGAGCAAATCGCAGACCTAACCAAGACCTACCATGCGTTATTCTCTAAAATATTGATCGAAACCAGGTTTAATGGACTGTTTCAGTGAGGTACCACATTACTATGTGATCCAAACCAGAAAAAACCCAGAATCTGTTCATCAAGTATGTGAAAAACGCGAAACTATGAGCCTGATGAGGGCAAATCCCAGACCTATACCAGACATAACTTGCGTTATCAACTAAAATATTGACTGAAACCTGTTTTAATCGACTGTTTCAGTGTGGTACCACATTACTACGAGATCCAATCCAGAAAAAGCCCGGGAACTAGCCATGAAGTATCAGAAATATGCGAAATTATGAGCCTGATTAGGGCAAATCCTACACCTAACCCAGACCTAACATGCGTTATCCTCTAAAATATTGATCGAAACCGGGTTTAATGGACTGTTTCAGTGTGGTGCCACATCACTACGTGATCCAAACCAGAAAAAACCCAGAATCTGTCCAACAAGTATGTGAAAAACGCGAAACTATGAGCCTGATGAGGGCAAATCCCAGTCCTATCTCAGACCTAACATGCGTTTTCCTCTAAAATATATATCAAGACCAGGTTAAATTGAATGTATCAGTGTGGGACCGCATTACTACGTGATCCAAACCAGAAAAAGCCCAGGATCCTTTCACCAAGTATGTGGAGAATGCGAATGTATGTGTCTGATGAGGGAAAATCCCAGGCCCAACCAAGACCTAACATGCGTTATCCTCAAAAATATTGATCGAAACCAGGGTTAAACGACTGTTTCAGTGTGGTACCACATTACTACCTGATCCAAGCCAGAAAAATACCCTGGATCTGTTTAACAAGTACGTGAAGAACGCGAAAATATGACCCTGATGAGGGCAAATCCCCGGCCTAAACTAGACATAACATGCGATATCCTCTAAAATATTGATCGAAACCAGGTTTAATGAACTGTTTCTGTGTGGTACCACATTACTACGGGATCGAAACCAGAAAAAGCCCAGAATCTGGCCATCAAGTATGAGAAATATGCGAAAGTACGAGCCTGATGAGAGCAATGCCCAGACCTGACCTAGACCTAACATGAGATATTCTCTAAAATATTGATCGAAACCAGGTTTAATGGACTGTTTCAGTGTGGTACCACATGTCTACGTGATCCAGACCAGAAAAAACCCAGGATCTGTTTAACAAGTACGTGGAGAATGCGAAAGTATGTGTCTGATGAGGGCAAATCCCAGGTCCAACCTGGACATAACGCGCGTTATCCTCTAAAATATTGATCGAAACCAGGTTTAATTGACAGTTTCATTGTGGTAACACATTACTACGGGATCCAAACCAGAAAAAGCCCAGAATCTGGCCATCAAGTACGAGAAATATGCGAAAGTACGAGCCTGATGAGAGCAATGCCCAGACCTGACCTAGACCTAACATGAGATATTCTCTAAAATATTGATCGAAACCAGGTTTAATGGACTGTTTCAGTGTGGTACCACATTACTACGTGATACAATCCAGAAAAAGCCCAGGATCTAGCCATGAAGTATGAGAAATGTGCGAAATTATGAGCCTGATTATGGCAAATCCTAGACCTAACCCAGACCTAACATGCGTTATCCTCTAAAATATTGATCGAAACCAGGTTTAATGGACTGTTTCAGTGTGGTACCACATTACTACGTGATCCAAACCAGAAAAAGCCAGGGATCTGTTCAACAAGTATGTGAAGAACGCGAAAGTACGAGCCTGATGAGAGCAAATCCCAGACCTAACCAAGACCTAACATGCGTTATCCTCTAAAATATTGATCGAAACCAGGTTTAATGGACTGTTTCAGTGTGGTACCATATTACTACGTGATCCAAACCAGAAAAAACCCAGAATCTTTTCAACAAGTATGTGAAAAACGCGAAACTATGAGCCTGATGAGGGCAAATCCCAGACCTCTCCCAGACCTAACATGCGTTATCCTCTAAAATATTGATCGAAACCAGGTCTAATGTACTGTTTCAGTGTGGTACCACATTACTACGTGATCCAAACCAGAAAAAGCCAGGGATCTGTTCAACAAGTATGTGAAGAACGCGAAAGTACGAGCCTGATGAGAGCAAATCCCGGACCTAACCAAGACCTACCATGCGTTATTCTATAAAATATTGATCGAAACCAGGTTTAATGGACTGTTTCAGTGTGGTACCACATTACTACGTGATCCAAACCAGAAAAAACCCAGAATCTGTTCAACAAGTATGTGAAAAACGCGAAACTATGAGCCTGATGAGGGCAAATCCCAGACCTATCCCAGACCTAACATGCGTTATCCTCTAAAATATTGATCGACACCAGGTTTAATGGACTGTTTCAGTGTGGTACCACATTACTACGTGATCCAAACCAGAAAAATACCCAGGATCTGTTCAACAAGTATGTGAAGAACGCGAAAAAATGACCCTGATGTGGGCAAATCCCAGACCTATCCCAGACATAACTTGCATTATCATATGAAATATTGACCGAAACCTGTTTTAATCGACTGTTTCAGTGTGGTACCACATTACTACGAGATCCAATCCAGAAAAAGCCCGGGAACTAGCCATGATGTATCAGAAATATGCGAAGGTATGAGCCCGCTGAGGGCAAATCCTAGACCTAACCCAGACCTAACATGCGTTACCCTCTAACTTATTGATCGAAACCAGGTTTAATGGACTGTTTCAGTGTGGTATCACATTTCTACGTGATCCAAACCAGAAAAATACCCAGGATCTGTTCAACAAGTATGTGAAGAACGCGAAAAAATGACCCTGATGAGGGCAAATCCCAGACCTATCCCAGACACAACTTGCGTTATCATCTAAAATATTGACCGAAACCTGTTTTAATCGACTGTTTCAGTGTGGTACCATATTACTACGTGATCCAATCCAGAAAAAGCCCAGGATCTAGCCATCAGGTATGAGAAATATGCGAAAGTATGAGCCTGATGAGGGCAAATCCTAGACCTAACCCAGACCTAGCATGCGTTATCCTCTAAAATATTGATCGAAACCATGTTTAATGAACTGTTTCAGTGTGGTGCCACATTACAACGTGATCCAAACCAGAAGAAACCCAGGATCCGGCCATCAAGTATAAGAAATATGCGAAAGTATGAGCCTGATGAGGGCAAATCCTAGACCTAACCCAGACCTAACATGAGTTATCCTCTAAAATATTTATCAAGACCAGGTTTAATTGAATGTTTCAGTGTGTTACCACAGGACTACGTGATCCAAACCAGAAAAAACCCAGGATCCGTTCAACAAGTATGTGAAGAGTGCGAAAATATGAACCTGATGAGGGCAAATCTTAGACCTATCCCAGACCTAACATGTGTGATCCTCTAGAATATTGATCGAAACCAGGTTAAATGGACAGTTTCAGTGTGGTACCACATTTTCTACGGGATCCAAACCAGAAAAACCCAGGATCTGTTCAACAAGTATGAGAAAAATGCGAAAGTACGAGCCTGATGAGAGCAAATCCCAGACCTAACCAAGACCTAACATGCGTTATCCTCTAAAATATTGATGGAAACCAGGTTTAATGGACTGTTTTAGTGTGGTACCATATTACTACGTGATCCAAACCAGAAAAAACCCAGAATCTTTTCAACAAGTATGTGAAAAACGCGAAACTATGAGCCTGATGAGGGAAAATCCCAGGCCTAACCAAGACCTAACATGCGTTATCCTCAAAAATATTGATCGAAACCAGGTTTAATCGACTGTTTCAGTGTGGTACCACATTACTACATGATCCAAACCGAAAAAATACCCAGGATCTGTTTAACAAGTATGTTAAAAATGCGAAAGTATGACCCTGATGAGGGCAAATCCCAGACCTATCCCAGACCTAACATGCGTTATCCTCTAAAATATTGATCGAAACCAGGTTTAATGGACTGTTTCAGTGTGGTACCACATTACTACGTGATCCAAACCGAAAAAATACCCAGGATCTGTTTAACAAGTATGTTAAAAATGCGAAAGTATGACCCTGATGAGGGCAAATCCCAGACCTATCCCGGACCTAACATGCGTTATCCTCTAAAATATTGATCGAAACGAGGTTTAATTGACTGTTTCAGTGTAGCACCACATTACTACGTGATCCAAACCAGAAAAAGCCAGGGATCTGTACAACAAGTATGTGAAAAATGCGAAAATATGACCCTGATGAGGGCAAATCCCAGACCTATCTCAGACCTAACATGCGTTATCCTCTCAAATATTGATCGAAACCAGGTTTAATGGACTGTTTCAGTGTGGTACCGCATTACTACGTGATGCAAACCAGAAAAAACCCAGGATCCGTTCTACAAGTATGTGGACAATGCGAATGTATGTGTCTGATGAGGGAAAATCCCAGGCCCAACCAAGACCTAACATGCGTTATCCTCAAAAATATTGATCGAAACCAGGTTTAAACGACTGTTTCAGTGTGGTACCACATTACTACCTGATCCAGACCAGAAAAATACCCAGGATCTGTTTAACAAGTATGTGAAGAACGCGAAAATATGACCCTGATGAGGGCAAATCCCAGGTCCAACCTGGACATAACATGCGTTATCCTCTAAAATATTGATCGAAACCAGGTTTAATTGACAGTTTCATTGTGGTAACACATTACTACGGGATCCAAACCAGAAAAAGCCCAGAATCTGGTCATGAAGTATGAGAAATATGCGGAAGTACGAGCCTGATGAGAGCAATCCCCAGACCTGACCTAGACCTAACATGAGTTATTCTCTAAAACATTGATCGAAACCAGGTTTAATGGACTGTTTCAGTGTGGTACCACATTACTACGTGATACAATCAGGAAAAAGCCCAGGTTCTAGCCATCAAGTATGAGAAATATGCGAAAGTATGAGCCTGATGAGGGCAAACCCTAGACCTAACCCAGACCTAACATGCGTTATCCTCTAAAATATTGATCGAAACCAGGTTTAATGGACTGTTTCAGTGTGGTACCACATTACTACGTGATTCAAACCAGAAAAAAACGCAGGATCTGTACAACAAGTATGTGAAGTATGCGAAAGTATGAGCCTGACGTTGGCAAATCCCAGACCTATCCCAGACCAAGCTTGCGTTATCCTCTAAAATATTGATCGAATCGAGGTTTAGTTTACTGTTTCAGTGTGGTACCACATTACTACGTGATCCAATCCAGAAAAAGCCCTGGATCAAGCCTTGAAGTATGAGAAATATGCGAAATTATGAGCCTGATTAGGGCAAATCCCAGGCCTAACCTAGACATAACATGCGCTATCCGCTAAAATATTGATCGAAACCAGGTTTAATGGACTGTTTCAGTGTGGTACCACATTACTACGTGATCCAAACCAGAAGAAACCCAGGATCCGTTCAACAAGTATGTGAAGAATGCGAAAGTATGTGTCTGATAAGGAAAATCTCAGGCGTAACCTAGACCTAACATGCGTTACCCTCAAAAATATTGATCGAAACCAGGTTTAACTGACTGTTTCAGAGTGGTACCACATTACTACGGGATCCAAACCAGAAAAAGCCCAGAATCTGGCCATCAAGTATGAGAAATATGCGAAAGTACGAGCCTGATGAGAGCAAATCCCAGACCTAACCTAGACCTAACATGAGTTATTCTCTAAAATATTGATCGAAACCAGTTTTAATGGACTGTTTCAGTGTGGTACCACATTACTACGTGTTTCAAACCAGAAAAAACCCAGGATCCGTTCAACAAGTATGTGAAGAATGCGATAGTATGTGTCTGTTGTGGGAAAATCCCAGACCTAACCTTGACCTAACATGAGTTATTCTCTAAAATATTGATCGAAACCAGGGTTAATCGTGTGTTTCAGTGTGGTACCACATTACTACGTGATCCAAACCAGAAGAAACCCAGGATCCGTTCAACAAGTATGTGAAGAATGCGAAAGTATGTGTCTGATAAGGAAAATCTCAGGCCTAACCTAGACCTAACATGCGTTACCCTCAAAAATATTGATCGAAACCAGTTTCAATGGACTGTTTCAGTGTGGTACCACATTACTACGTGTTTCAAACCAGAAAATACCCAGGATCCGTTCAACAAGTATGTGAAGAATGCGATAGAATGTGTCTGTTGTGGGAAAATCCCAGACCTAACCTAGACCTAACATGAGTTATTCTCTAAAATATTGATCGAAACCAGGTTTAATCGTGTGTTTCAGTGTGGTACCACATTACTACGTGATTCAAACCAGAAAAAAACGCAGGATCTGTACAACAAGTATGTGGAGAATGCGAAAGTATGAGCCGGACGTTGGCAAATCCCAGCCCTATCCCAGACATAACATGCGTTATCCTCTAAAATATTGACCGAAACCAGGTTTAATGAACTGTTGCAGTGTGGTACTACAGTACAACCTAACCTAGACATAACATGCGTTATCCTCTAAAATATTGATCGAAACCAGGTTTAATGAACTGTTTCAGTGTGGTACCACAGTACAACCTAACCCAGACCTAACATGCGTTATCCTCCCAAATATTGATCGAAACCAGGTTTAATGGACTGTTTCAGTGTGGTACCACATTACAACGTGATCCAAACCAGAAAAAGCCATGGATCTGTTCAACAAGTATGTGAAAAATGCGAAAATATGACCCTGATGAGGGCAAATCCCAGACCTACCCCTGACCTAGCTTGCGTTATCCTCTAAAATATTGATCGAATCGAGGTTTAGTTTACTGTTTCAGTGTGGTACCACATTACTACGGGATCCAAACCAGAAAAAGCCCAGAATCTGGCCATCAACTATGAGAAATATGCGAAAGTACGAGCCTGATGTGAGCAAATCCCAGACCTAACCAAGACCTAACATGCGTTATTCTCTAAAATATTGATCGAAACCAGGTTTAATGGACTGTTTCAGTGTTGTACCACATTACTACGTGATCCAAACCCGAAAAAACCCAGAATCTGTTCAACAAGTATGTGAAAAACGCGAAACTATGAGCCTGATGAGGGCAAATCCCAGACCTATCTCAGACCTAACATGCGTTATCCTCTTAAATATTGATCGAAACCAGGTTTAATGGACTGTTTCAGTGTGGTACCACATTACTACGTGATCCAAACCAGAAAAAGCCAGGGATCTGTACAACAAGTATGTGAAAAATGCGAAAATATGACCCTGATGAGGGCAAATCCCGGACCTATCCCAGACCTAACATGCGTTATCCTCTTAAATATTGATCGAAACAAGGTTTAATGGACTGTTTCAGTGTGGTACCACATTAGTACGAGATCCAAACCAGAAAAAGCCAGGGATCTGTACAACAAGTATGTGAAAAATGCGAAAATATGACCCTGATGAGGGCAAATCCCGGACCTATCCCAGACCTAACATGCGTTATCCTCTAAAATATTGACCGAAACCAGGTTTAATGAACTGTTGCAGTGTGGTACCACAGTACATCCTAACCCAGACCTAACATGCGTTATCCTCCCAAATATTGATCGAAACCAGGTTTAATGGACTGTTTCAGTGTGGTACCGCATTACTACGTGATGGAAACCAGAAAAAACCCAGGATCCGTTCAACAAGTATATGGAGAATGCGAATGTATCTGTCTGATGAGGGAAAATCCCAGGCCCAACCAAGACCTAACATGCGTTATCCTCAAAAATATTGATCGAAACCAGGTTTAATGGACTGTTTCAGTGTGGTACCACATTACTACGTGATCCAAACCGAAAAAATACCCAGGATCTGTTTAACAAGTATGTTAAAAATGCGAAAGTATGACCCTGATGAGGGCAAATCCCAGACCTATCCCGGACCTAACATGCGTTATCCTCTAAAATATTGATCGAAACGAGGTTTAATTGACTGTTTCAGTGTAGTACCACATTACTACGTGATCCAAACCAGAAAAAGCCAGGGATCTGTACAACAAGTATGTGAAAAATGCGAAAATATGACCCTGATGAGGGCAAATCCCAGACCTATCTCAGACCTAACATGCGTTATCCTCTCAAATATTGATCGAAACCAGGTTTAATGGACTGTTTCAGTGTGGTACCGCATTACTACGTGATGCAAACCAGAAAAAACCCAGGATCCGTTCTACAAGTATGTGGACAATGCGAATGTATGTGTCTGATGAGGGAAAATCCCAGGCCCAACCAAGACCTAACATGCGTTATCCTCAAAAATATTGATCGAAACCAGGTTTAAACGACTGTTTCAGTGTGGTACCACATTACTACCTGGTCCAGACCAGAAAAATACCCAGGATCTGTTTAACAAGTATGTGAAGAACGCGAAAATATGACCCTGATGAGGGCAAATCCCAGGTCCAACCTGGACATAACATGCGTTATCCTCTAAAATATTGATCGAAACCAGGTTTAATTGACAGTTTCATTGTGGTAACACATTACTACGGGATCCAAACCAGAAAAAGCCCAGAATCTGGTCATGAAGTATGAGAAATATGCGGAAGTACGAGCCTGATGAGAGCAATCCCCAGACCTGACCTAGACCTAACATGAGTTATTCTCTAAAATATTGATCGAAACCAGGTTTAATGGACTGTTTCAGTGTGGTACCACATTACTACGTGATACAATCAGGAAAAAGCCCAGGTTCTAGCCATCAAGTATGAGAAATATGCGAAAGTATGAGCCTGATGAGGGCAAACCCTAGACCTAACCCAGACCTAACATGCGTTATCCTCTAAAATATTGATCGAAACCAGGTTTAATGGACTGTTTCAGTGTGGTACCACATTACTACGTGATTCAAACCAGAAAAAAACGCAGGATCTGTACAACAAGTATGTGAAGTATGCGAAAGTATGAGCCTGACGTGGGCAAATCCCAGACCTATCCCAGACCAAGCTTGCGTTATCCTCTAAAATATTGATCGATTCGAGGTTTAGTTTACTGTTTCAGTGTGGTACCACATTACTACGTGATCCAATCCAGAAAAAGCCCTGGATCAAGCCTTGAAGTATGAGAAATATGCGAAATTATGAGCCTGATTAGGGCAAATCCCAGGCCTAACCTAGACATAACATGCGCTATCCGCTAAAATATTTATCGAAACCAGGTTTAATGGACTGTTTCAGTGTGGTACCACATTACTACGTGATCCAAACCAGAAGAAACCCAGGATCCGTTCAACAAGTATGTGAAGAATGCGAAAGTATGTGTCTGATAAGGAAAATCTCAGGCGTAACCTAGACCTAACATGCGTTACCCTCAAAAATATTGATCGAAACCAGGTTTAACTGACTGTTTCAGAGTGGTACCACATTACTACGGGATCCAAACCAGAAAAAGCCCAGAATCTGGCCATCAAGTATGAGAAATATGCGAAAGTACGAGCCTGATGAGAGCAAATCCCAGACCTAACCTAGACCTAACATGAGTTATTCTCTAAAATATTGATCGAAACCAGTTTTAATGGACTGTTTCAGTGTGGTACCACATTACTACGTGTTTCAAACCAGAAAAAACCCAGGATCCGTTCAACAAGTATGTGAAGAATGCGATAGTATGTGTCTGTTGTGGGAAAATCCCAGACCTAACCTTGACCTAACATGAGTTATTCTCTAAAATATTGATCGAAACCAGGGTTAATCGTGTGTTTCAGTGTGGTACCACATTACTACGTGATCCAAACCAGAAGAAACCCAGGATCCGTTCAACAAGTATGTGAAGAATGCGAAAGTATGTGTCTGATAAGGAAAATCTCAGGCCTAACCTAGACCTAACATGCGTTACCCTCAAAAATATTGATCGAAACCAGTTTCAATGGACTGTTTCAGTGTGGTACCACATTACTACGTGTTTCAAACCAGAAAATACCCAGGATCCGTTCAACAAGTATGTGAAGAATGCGATAGAATGTGTCTGTTGTGGGAAAATCCCAGACCTAACCTAGACCTAACATGAGTTATTCTCTAAAATATTGATCGAAACCAGGTTTAATCGTGTGTTTCAGTGTGGTACCACATTACTACGTGATTCAAACCAGAAAAAAACGCAGGATCTGTACAACAAGTATGTGGAGAATGCGAAAGTATGAGCCGGACGTGGGCAAATCCCAGCCCTATCCCAGACATAACATGCGTTATCCTCTAAAATATTGACCGAAACCAGGTTTAATGAACTGTTGCAGTGTGGTACTACAGTACAACCTAACCTAGACATAACATGCGTTATCCTCTAAAATATTGATCGAAACCAGGTTTAATGAACTGTTTCAGTGTGGTACCACAGTACAACCTAACCCAGACCTAACATGCGTTATCCTCCCAAATATTGATCGAAACCAGGTTTAATGGACTGTTTCAGTGTGGTACCACATTACAACGTGATCCAAACCAGAAAAAGCCATGGATCTGTTCAACAAGTATGTGAAAAATGCAAAAATATGACCCTGATGAGGGCAAATCCCAGACCTACCCCAGACCTAGCTTGCGTTATCCTCTAAAATATTGATCGAATCGAGGTTTAGTTTACTGTTTCAGTGTGGTACCACATTACTACGGGATCCAAACCAGAAAAAGCCCAGAATCTGGCCATCAACTATGAGAAATATGCGAAAGTACGAGCCTGATGTGAGCAAATCCCAGACCTAACCAAGACCTAACATGCGTTATTCTCTAAAATATTGATCGAAACCAGGTTTAATGGACTGTTTCAGTGTTGTACCACATTACTACGTGATCCAAACCCGAAAAAACCCAGAATCTGTTCAACAAGTATGTGAAAAACGCGAAACTATGAGCCTGATGAGGGCAAATCCCAGACCTATCTCAGACCTAACATGCGTTATCCTCTTAAATATTGATCGAAACCAGGTTTAATGGACTGTTTCAGTGTGGTACCACATTACTACGTGATCCAAACCAGAAAAAGCCAGGGATCTGTACAACAAGTATGTGAAAAATGCGAAAATATGACCCTGATGAGGGCAAATCCCGGACCTATCCCAGACCTAACATGCGTTATCCTCTTAAATATTGATCGAAACAAGGTTTAATGGACTGTTTCAGTGTGGTACCACATTAGTACGAGATCCAAACCAGAAAAAGCCAGGGATCTGTACAACAAGTATGTGAAAAATGCGAAAATATGACCCTGATGAGGGCAAATCCCGGACCTATCCCAGACCTAACATGCGTTATCCTCTAAAATATTGACCGAAACCAGGTTTAATGAACTGTTGCAGTGTGGTACCACAGTACAACCTAACCCAGACCTAACATGCGTTATCCTCCCAAATATTGATCGAAACCAGGTTTAATGGACTGTTTCAGTGTGGTACCGCATTACTACGTGATGGAAACCAGAAAAAACCCAGGATCCGTTCAACAAGTATATGGAGAATGCGAATGTATCTGTCTGATGAGGGAAAATCCCAGGCCCAACCAAGACCTAACATGCGTTATCCTCAAAAATATTGATCGAAACCAGGTTTAAACGACTGTTTCAGTGTGGTACCACATTACTACCTGATCCAGACCAGAAAAATACCCAGGATCTGTTTTACAAGTATGTGAAGAACGCGAAAATATGACCCTGATGAGGGCAAATCCCAGGTCCAACCTGGACATAACATGCGTTATCCTCTAAAATATTGATCGAAACCAGGTTTAATTGACAGTTTCATTGTGGTAACACATTACTACGGGATCCAAACCAGAAAAAGCCCAGAATCTGGTCATGAAGTATGAGAAATGTGCGAAAGTACGGGCCTGATGAGAGCAATTCCCAGCCCTGACCTTGACCTAACATGAGTTATTCTCTAAAATATTGATCGAAACCAGGTTTAATGGACTGCTTCAGTGTGGTACCACATTACTACGTGATACAATCAAGAAAAAGCCCAGGTTCTAGCCATCAAGTATGAGAAATATGGGAAAGTATGAGCCTGATGAGGGCAAACCCTAGACCTAACCCAGACCTAACATGCGTTATCCTCTAAAATATTCATCGAAACCAGGTTTAATGGACTGTTTCAGTGTGGTACCACATTACTACGTGATTCAAACCAGAAAAAAACGCAGGATCTGTACAACAAGTATGTGAAGAATGCGAAAGTATGAGCCGGACGTGGGCAAATCCCAGACCTATCCCAGACATAACATGCGTTATCCTCTAAAATATTGACCGAAACCAGGTTTAATGAACTGTTGCAGTGCGGTACCATATTACAACCTAACCTAGACATAACATGCGTTATCCTCTAAAATATTGATCGAAACCAGGTTTAATGAACTGTTTCAGTGTGGTACCACATTACAACGTGATCCAAACCAGAAAAAGCCAGGGATCTGTTCAACAAGTATGTGAAAAATGCGAAAATATGACCCTGATGAGGGCAAATCCCAGACCTACCCCAGACCAAGCTTGCGTTATCCTCTAAAATATTGATCGAATCGAGGTTTAGTTTACTGTTTCAGTGTGGTACCACATTACTACGTGATCCAATCCAGAAAAAGCCCAGGATCAAGCCTTGAAGTATGAGAAATATGCGAAATTATGAGCCTGATTAGGGAAAATCTCAGGCCTAACCTAGACCTAACATGCGTTACCCTCAAAAATTTTGATCGAAACCAGGTTTAACTGACTGTTTCAGAGTGGTGCTACATTACTACGGGATCCAAACCAGAAAAAGCCCAGAATCTGGCCATCAAGTATGAGAAATATGCGAAAGTACGAGCCTGATGAGAGCAAATTCCAGACCTAACCTAGACCTAACATGAGTTATTCTCTAAAATATTGATCGAAACCAGTTTTAATGGACTGTTTCAGTGTGGTACCACATTACTACGTGTTTCAAACCAGAAAAAACCCAGGATCCGTTCAACAAGTATGTGAAGAATGCGATAGTATGTGTCTGTTGTGGGAAAATCCCAGACCTAACCTAGACCTAACATGAGTTATTCTCTAAAATATTGATCGAAACCAGGTTTAATGGACTGTTTCAGTGTGGTACCACATTACTACGTGATTCAAACCAGAAAAAAACGCAGGATCTGTACAACAAGTATGTGAAGAATGCGAAAGTATGTGTCTGATGAGAGCAAACCCTAGACCTAACCCAGACCTAACATGCGTTATCCTCTAAAATATTGATCGAAACCAGGTTTAATGGACTGTTTCAGTGTGGTACCACATTACTACGTGATTCAAACCAGAAAAAAACGCAGGATCTGTACAACAAGTATGTGAAGTATGCGAAAGTATGTGCCTGACGTGGGCAAATCCCAGACCTATCCCAGACCAAGCTTGCGTTATCCTCTATAATATTGATCGAATCGAGGTTTAGTTTACTGTTTCAGTGTGGTACCACAATACTACGTGATCCAATCCAGAAAAAGCCCAGGATCAAGCCTTAAAGTATGAGAAATATGCGAAATTATGAGCCTGATTAGGGCAAATCCCAGGCCTAACCTAGACATAACATGCGTTATCCGCTAAAATATTGATCGAAACCAGGTTTAATTGACAGTTTCATTGTGGTAACACATTACTACGGGATCCAATCCAGAAAAAGCCCAGAATCTGGCCATGAAGTATGAGAAATATGCGAAAGTACGAGCCTGATGAGAGCAATTCCCAGACCTGACCTAGACCTAACATGAGTTATTCTCTAAAATATTGATCGAAACCAGGTTTAATGGACTGTTTCAGTGTGGTACCACATTACTACGTGATCCAATCCAGAAAAAGCCCAGGATCAAGCCTTGAAGTATGAGAAATATGCGAAATTATGAGCCTGATTAGGGCAAATCCCAGGCCTAACCTAGACCTAACATGCGTTACCCACAAAAATATTGATCGAAACCAGGTTTAACTGACTGTTTCAGAGTGGTACCACATTACTACGGGATCCAAACCAGAAAAAGCCCAGAATCTGGCCATCAAGTATGAGAAATATGCGAAAGTACGAGCCTGATGAGAGCAAATCCCAGACCTAACCTAGACCTAACATGAGTTATTCTCTAAAATATTGATCGAAACCAGTTTTAATGGACTGTTTCAGTGTGGTACCACATTACTACGTGTTTCAAACCAGAAAAAACCCAGGATCCGTTCAACAAGTATGTGAAGAATGCGATAGAATGTGTCTGTTGTGGGAAAATCCCAGACCTAACCTAGACCTAACATGAGTTATTCTCTAAAATATTGATCGAAACCAGGTTTAATCGTGTGTTTCAGTGTGGTACCACATTACTACGTGATTCAAACCAGAAAAAAACGCAGGATCTGTACAACAAGTATGTGAAGAATGCGAAAGTATGAGCCAGACGTGGGCAAATCCCAGACCTATCCCAGACATAACATGCGTTATCCTCTAAAATATTGACCGAAACCAGGTTTAATGAACTGTTGCAGTGCGGTACCACATTACAACCTAACCTAGACATAACATGCGTTATCCTCTAAAATATTGATCGAAACCAGGTTTAATGAACTGTTTCAGTGTGGTACCACATTACTACGTGTTTCAAACCAGATAAAACCCAGGATGCGTTCAACAAGCATGTGAAGAATGCGATAGTATGTGTCTGTTGTGGGAAAATCCCAGACCTATCCTAGACCTAACATGAGTTATTCTCTAAAACATTGATCGAAACCAGGTTTAATCGTGTGCTTCAGTGTGGTACCACATTACTACGTGATCCAAACCAGAAGAAACCCGGGATCCGTTCAACAAGAATGTGAAGAATGCGAAAGTATGTGTCTGATGAGAGCAAACCCTAGACCTAACCCAGACCTAACATGCGTTATCCTCTAAAATATTGATCGAAACCAGGTTTAATGGACTGTTTCAGTGTGGTACCACATTACTACGTGATTCAAACCAGAAAAAAACGCAGGATCTGTACAACAAGTAGGTGAAGTATGCGAAAGTATGAGCCTGACGTGGGCAAATCCCAGACCTATCCCAGACCAAGCTTGCGTTATCCTCTAAAATATTGATCGAATCGAGGTTTAGTTTACTGTTTCAGTGTGGTACCACATTACTACGTTATCCAATCCAGAAAAAGCCCAGGATCAAGCCTTAAAGTATGAGAAATATGCGAAATTATGAGCCTCATTAGGGCAAATCCCAGGCCTAACCTAGACATAACATGCGTTATCCGCTAAAATATTGATCGAAACCAGGTTTAATTGACAGTTTCATTGTGGTAACACATTACTACGGGATCCAATCCAGAAAAAGCCCAGAATCTGGCCATGAAGTATGAGAAATATGCGAAAGTACGAGCCTGATGAGAGCAATTCCCAGACCTGACCTAGACCTAACATGAGTTATTCTATAAAATATTGATCGAAACCAGGTTTAATGGACTGTTTCAGTGTGGTACCACATTACTACGTGATCCAATCCAGAAAAAGCCCAGGATCAAGCCTTGAAGTTTGAGAAATATGCGAAATTATGAGCCTGATTAGGGCAAATCCCCGGCCTAACCTAGACATAACATGCGTTATCCGCTAAAATATTGATCGAAACCAGGTTTAATGGACTGTTTCAGTGTGGTACCACATTACTACGTGATTCAAACCAGAAAAAAACGCAGGATCTGTACAACAAGTATGTGAAGTATGCGAAAGTATGAGCCTGACGTGGGCAAATCCCAGACCTATCCCAGACATAACATGAGTTATCTTCTAAAATATTGATCGAAACCAGGTTTAATGAACTGTTTCAGTGTGGTACCACATTACAACGTGATCCAAACCAGAAAAAGCCAGGGATCTGTTCAACAAGTATGTGAAAAATGCGAAAATATGACCCTGATGAGGGCAAATCCCAGACCTACCCCAGACCAAACTTGCGTTATCCGCTAAAATATTGATCGAAACCAGGTTTAATGGACTGTTTCAGTGTGGTACCACATTACTACGTGATCCAAACCAGAAGAAACCCAGGATCCGTTCAACAAGTATGTGAAGAATGCGATAGTATGTGTCTGTTGTGGGAAAATCCCAGACCTAACCTAGACCTAACATGAGTTATTCTCTAAAATATTGACCGAAACCAGGTTTAATCGTGTGTTTCAGTGTGGTACCACATTACTACGTGATTCAAACCAGAAAAAACCCAGGATCCGTTCAACAAGTATGTGAAGAATGCGAAAGTATGTGTCTGATAAGGAAAATCGCAGGCCTAACCTAGACCTAACATGCGTTACCGTCAAAAATATTGATCGAAACCAGGTTTAACTGACTGTTTCAGAGTGGTACCACATTAGTACGGGTTCCAAACCAGAAAAAGCCCAGAATCTGGCCATCAAGTATGAGAAATATGCGAAAGTACGAGCCTGATGAGAGCAAATCCCAGACCTAACCTAGACCTAACATGAGTTATTCTCTAAAATATTGATCGAAACCAGTTTTAATGGTCTGTTTCAGTGTGGTACAACATTACTACGTGATCCAAAGCAGAGGAAACCCAGGATCCGTTCAAGAAGTATGTGAAGAATGCGAAAGTATGTGTCTGATAAGGAAAATCTCAGGCCTAACCTAGACCTAACATGCGTTACCCTCAAAAATATTGATCGAAACCAGGTTTAACTGACTGTTTCAGAGTGGTACCTCATTACTACGGGATCCAAACCAGAAAAAGCCCAGAATCTGGCCATCAAGTATGAGAAATATGCGAAAGTACGAGCCTGATGAGAGCAAATCCCAGACCTAACCTAGACCTAACATGAGTTATTCTCTAAAATATTGATCGAAACAAGTTTTAATGGACTGTTTCAGTGTGGTACCACATTACTACGTGTTTCAAACCAGAACAAACCCAGGATCCGTTCAACAAGTATGTGAAGAATGCGATAGTATGTGTCTGTTGTGGGAAAATCCCAGACCTAACCTAGACCTAACATGAGTTATTCTCTAAAATATTGACCGAAACCAGGTTTAATCGTGTGTTTCAGTGTGGTACCACATTACTACGTGATTCAAACCAGAAAAAACCCAGGATCCGTTCAACAAGTATGTGAAGAATGCGAAAGTATGTGTCTGATAAGGAAAATCTCAGGCCTAACCTAGACCTAACATGCGTTACCCTCAAAAATATTGATCGAAACCAGGTTTAACTGACTGTTTCAGAGTGGTACCACATTACTACGTGTTTCAAACCAGAAAAAACCCAGGATCCGTTCAACAAGTATGTGAAGAATGCGATAGAATGTGTCTGTTGTGGGAAAATCCCAGACCTAACCTAGACCGAACATGAGTTATTCTCTAAAACATTGATCGAAACCAGGTTTAATGAACTGTTGCAGTGCGGTACCACATTACAACCTAACCTAGACATAACATGCGTTATCCTGTAAAATATTGATCGAAACCAGGTTTAATGGACTGTTTCAGTGTGGTACCACATTACAACGTGGTCCAAACCAAAAAAAGCCATGGATCTGTTCAACAAGTATGTGAAAAATGCGAAAATATGACCCTGATGAGGGCAAATCCCTGACCTACCCCAGACCTAGCTTACGTTATCCTCTAAAATATTGATCGAATCGAGGTTTAGTTAACTGTTTCAGTGTGGTACCACATTACTACGGGATCCAAACCAGAAACAGCCCAGAATCCGGCCATCACGTATGAGAAATATGCGAAAGTACGAGCCTGATGAGAGCAAATCCCAGACCTAACCTAGACCTAACATGAGTTATTCTCTAAAATATTGATCGAAACCAGCTTTAATGGACTGTTTCAGTGTTGTACTACATTACTACGTGTTTCAAACCAGAAAAAACCCAGGATCCGTTCAACAAGTATGTGAAGAATGCGATAGTATGTGTCTGTTGTGGGAAAATCCCAGCCCTAACCTAGACCTAACATGAGTTATTCTCTAAAATATTGATCGAAACCAGGTCTAATCGTGTGTTTCAGTGTGGTACCACATTACTACGTGATTCAAACCAGAAAAAACCCAGGATCCGTTCAACAAGTATGTGAAGAATGCGAAAGTATGTGTCTGATAAGGAAAATCTCAGGCCTAACCTAGACCTAACATGCGTTACCCTCAAAAATATTGATCGAAACCAGGTTTAACTGACTGTTTCAGAGTGGTACCACATTACTACGGGATCCAAACCAGAAAAAGCCCAGAATCTGGCCATCATGTATGAGAAATATGCGAAAGTACGAGCCTGATGAGAGCAAATCCCAGACCTAACCTAGACCTAACATGAGTTATTCTCTAAAATATTGATCGAAACCAGTTTTAATGGACTGTTTCAGTGTGGTACCACATTACTACGTGTTTCAAACCAGAAAAAACCCAGGATCCGTTCAACAAGTATGTGAAGAATGCGATAGTATGTGTCTGTTGTGGGAAAATCCCAGACCTAACCTAGACCTAACATGAGTTATTCTCTAAAATATTGACCGATACCAGGTTTAATCGTGTGTTTCAGTGTGGTACCACATTACTACGTGATTCAAACCAGAAAAAACCCAGGATCCGTTCAACAAGTATGTGAAGAATGCGAAAGTATGTGTCTGAAAAGGAAAATCTCAGGCCTAACCTAGACCTAACATGCGTTACCCTCAAAAATATTGATCGAAACCAGGTTTAACTGACTGTTTCAGAGTGGTACCACATTACTACGGGATCCAAACCAGAAAAAGCCCAGAATCTGGCCATCAAGTATGAGAAATATGCGAAAGTATGAGCCTGATGAGAGCAAATCCCAGACCTAACCTAGACCTAACATGAGTTATTGTCTAAAATATTGATCGAATCCTGTTTTAATGGACTGTTTCAGTGTGGTACCACATTACTACGTGTTTCAAACCTGAAAAAACCCAGGATCCGTACAACAAGTATGTGAAGAATGCGATAGAATGTGTCTGTTGTGGGAAAATCCCAGACCTAACCTAGACCTAACATGAGTTATTCTCTAAAATATTGATCGAAACCAGGTTTAATCGTGTGTTTCAGAGTGGTACCACATTACTACGTGATTCAAACTAGAAAAAATCGCAGGATCTGTACAACAAGTATGTGAAGAATGCGAAAGTACGAGCCGGACGTGGGCAAATCCCAGACCTATCCCAGACATAACATGCGTTATCCTCAAAAATATAGATCGATACAAGGTTTAATCGACTGTTACAGTGTGGTACCACATTACAACCTAACCTAGACATAACATGCGTTATCCTCTAAAATATTGATCGAAACCAGGTTTAATGAACTGTTTCAGTGTGGTACCACATTACTACCTGATCCACACCAGAAAAATACCCAGGATCTGTTTAACAAGTATGTGAAGAACACGAAAATATGACCCTGATGAGGGCAAATCCCAGGTCCAACCTGGACATAACATGCGTTATCCTCTAAAATATTGATCGAAACCAGGTTTAATTGACAGTTTCATTGTGGTACCACATTACAACGTGATCCAAACCAGAAAAAGCCAGGGATCTGTTCAACAAGTATGTGAAAAATGCGAAAATATGACCCTGATGAGGGCAAATCCCAGACCTACCCCAGACCAACCTTGCGTTATCCTCTAAAATATTGATCGAAACCAGGTTTAATTGACAGTTTCAGTGTGGTACCACATTACTACGTGATCCAATCCAGAAAAAGCCCAGGATCAAGCCTTGAAGTTTGAGAAATATGCGAAATTATGAGCCTTATTAGGGCAAATCCCAGGCCTAACCTAGACATAACATGCGTTATCCGCTAAAATATTGATCGAAACCAGGTTTAATGGATTGTTTCAGTGTGGTACCACATTACTAAGTGATCCAAACCAGACGAAACCCAGGATCCGTTCAACAAGTATGTGAAGAATGCGAAAGTATGTGTCTGATAAGGAAAATCTCAGGCCTAACCTAGACCTAACATGCGTTACCCTCAAAAATATTTATCGAAACCAGGTTTAACTGACTGTTTCAGAGTGGTACCACATTACTACGGGATCCAAACCAGAAAAAGCCCAGAATCTGGCCATCAAGTATGAGAAATATGCGAAAGTATGAGCCTGATGAGAGCAAATCCCAGACCTAACCTAGACCTAACATGAGTTATTGTCTAAAATATTGATCGAAACCAGTTTGAATGGACTGTTTCAGTGTGGTACCACATTACTACGTGTTTCAAACCAGAAAAAACCCAGGATCCGTTCAACAAGTATGTGAAGAATGCGATAGAATGTGTCTGTTGTGGGAAAATCCCAGACCTAACCTAGACCGAACATGAGTTATTCTCTAAAACATTGATCGAAACCAGGTTTAATGAACTGTTGCAGTGCGGTACCACATTACAACCTAACCTAGACATAACATGCGTTATCCTGTAAAATATTGATCGAAACCAGGTTTAATGGACTGTTTCAGTGTGGTACCACATTACAACGTGGTCCAAACCAAAAAAAGCCATGGATCTGTTCAACAAGTATGTGAAAAATGCGAAAATATGACCCTGATGAGGGCAAATCCCTGACCTACCCCAGACCTAGCTTACGTTATCCTCTAAAATATTGATCGAATCGAGGTTTAGTTAACTGTTTCAGTGTGGTAACACATTACTACGGGATCCAAACCAGAAACAGCCCAGAATCCGGCCATCACGTATGAGAAATATGCGAAAGTACGAGCCTGATGAGAGCAAATCCCAGACCTAACCTAGACCTAACATGAGTTATTCTCTAAAATATTGATCGAAACCAGCTTTAATGGACTGTTTCAGTGTTGTACTACATTACTACGTGTTTCAAACCAGAAAAAACCCAGGATCTGTTCAACAAGTATGTGAAGAATGCGATAGTATGTGTCTGTTGTGGGAAAATCCCAGCCCTAACCTAGACCTAACATGAGTTATTCTCTAAAATATTGATCGAAACCAGGTCTAATCGTGTGTTTCAGTGTGGTACCACATTACTACGTGATTCAAACCAGAAAAAACCCAGGATCCGTTCAACAAGTATGTGAAGAATGCGAAAGTATGTGTCTGATAAGGAAAATCTCAGGCCTAACCTAGACCTAACATGCGTTACCCTCAAAAATATTGATCGAAACCAGGTTTAACTGACTGTTTCAGAGTGGTACCACATTACTACGGGATCCAAACCAGAAAAAGCCCAGAATCTGGCCATCATGTATGAGAAATATGCGAAAGTACGAGCCTGATGAGAGCAAATCCCAGACCTAACCTAGACCTAACATGAGTTATTCTCTAAAATATTGATCGAAACCAGTTTTAATGGACTGTTTCAGTGTGGTACCACATTACTACGTGTTTCAAACCAGAAAAAACCCAGGATCCGTTCAACAAGTATGTGAAGAATGCGATAGTATGTGTCTGTTGTGGGAAAATCCCAGACCTAACCTAGACCTAACATGAGTTATTCTCTAAAATATTGACCGATACCAGGTTTAATCGTGTGTTTCAGTGTGGTACCACATTACTACGTGATTCAAACCAGAAAAAACCCAGGATCCGTTCAACAAGTATGTGAAGAATGCGAAAGTATGTGTCTGAAAAGGAAAATCTCAGGCCTAACCTAGACCTAACATGCGTTACCCTCAAAAATATTGATCGAAACCAGGTTTAACTGACTGTTTCAGAGTGGTACCACATTACTACGGGATCCAAACCAGAAAAAGCCCAGAATCTGGCCATCAAGTATGAGAAATATGCGAAAGTATGAGCCTGATGAGAGCAAATCCCAGACCTAACCTAGACCTAACATGAGTTATTGTCTAAAATATTGATCGAATCCTGTTTTAATGGACTGTTTCAGTGTGGTACCACATTACTACGTGTTTCAAACCTGAAAAAACCCAGGATCCGTACAACAAGTATGTGAAGAATGCGATAGAATGTGTCTGTTGTGGGAAAATCCCAGACCTAACCTAGACCTAACATGAGTTATTCTCTAAAATATTGATCGAAACCAGGTTTAATCGTGTGTTTCAGAGTGGTACCACATTACTACGTGATTCAAACTAGAAAAAATCGCAGGATCTGTACAACAAGTATGTGAAGAATGCGAAAGTACGAGCCGGACGTGGGCAAATCCCAGACCTATCCCAGACATAACATGCGTTATCCTCAAAAATATAGATCGATACAAGCTTTAATCGACTGTTACAGTGTGGTACCACATTACTACGTGATCCAAACCAGAAGAAACCCAGGATCTGTTCAACAAGTATGTGAAAAATGCGAAAATATGACCCTGATGAGGGTAAATCCCAGAACTACCCCAGACCTAACTTGCGTTATCCTCTAAAATATTCATCGAAACCAGGTTTAATGGACTTTGCCAGTGTGGTACCACATTACTACGTGATTCAAACCAGAAAAAACCCAGGATCCGTTCAACAAGTATGTGAAGAATGCGATAGTATGTGTCTGTTGAGGGAAAATCCCAGGCCTAACCTACACCTAACATGCTTTACCCTCAAAAATATTGATCGAAACCAGGTTTAATCGTCTGTTCCAGTGTGGTACCACATTACAACGTGATCCAAACCAGAAAAAGCCAGGGATCTGTTCACCAAGTATGTGAAAAATGCGAAAATATGACCCTGATGAGGGCAAATCCCAGACCTACCCCAGACCTAGCTTGCGTTATCCTCTAAAATATTGATCGAATCGAGGTTTAGTTTACTGTTTCAGTGTGGTACCACATTACTAGGTGACGCAATCCAGAAAAAGCCCAGGATCAAGCCATGAAGTATGAGAAATACGCGAAATTATGAGCCTGATTAGGGCAAATCCCAGGCCTAACCAAGACCTAACATGCGTGATTCTCTAAAATATTGATCGAAACTAGGTTTAATGGACTGTTTCAGTGTGGTACCACATTACTACGTGATCCAATCCAGAAAAAGCCGAGGTTCTAGCCATCAAGTATGAGAAATATGCGAAAGTATGAGCCTGATGAGGGCAAACCCTAGACCTAACCCAGACCTAACATGCGTTATCCTCTAAAATATTGATCGAAACCAGGTTTAATGAACTGTTGCAGTGTGGTACCACATTACCACCTAACCTAGACATAACATGCGTTATCCTCTAAAATATTGATCGAAACCAGGTTTAATGAACTGTTTCAGTGTGGTACCACATTACAACGTGATCCAAACCAGAAAAAGCCATGGATATGTTCAACAAGTATGTGAAAAATGCGAAAATATGACCCTGATGAGGGCAAATCCCAGACCTACCCCCGACCTAGCTTGCGTTATCCTCTAAAATATTGATCGAATCGAGGTTTAGTTTACTGTTTCAGTGTGGTACCACATTACTAGGTGATGCAATCCAGAAAAAGCCCAGGATCAAGCCATGAAGTATGAGAAATATGCGAAACTATGAGCCTGATTAGGGCAAATCCCAGGCCTAACCAAGACATAACATGCGTTATCCTCTAAAATATTGATCGAAACCAGGTTTAATGCACTGTTTCAGTGTGGTACCACATTACTACGTGATCCAATCCAGAAAAAGCCCAGGTTCTAGCCATCAAGTATGAGAAATATGCGAAAGTATGATGCCTGATGGTGGCAAACCCTAGACCTAACCCAGACCTAACATGCGTTATCCTCTAAATATTGATCGAAACCAGGTTTAATGAACTGTTTCAGTGTGGTACCACATTACAACGTGATCCAAACCAGAAAAAGCCAGGGATCTGTTCAACAAGTATGTGAAAAATGCGAAAGTATGTGTCTGATAAGGAAAATCGCAGGCCTAACCTAGACCTAACATGCGTTACCCTCAAAAATATTGATCGAAACCAGGTTTAACTGACTGTTTCAGAGTGGTACCACATTACTACGGGATCCAAACCAGAAAAAGCCCACAATCTGGCCATCAAGTATGAGAAATATGCGAAAGTACGAGCCTGATGAGAGCAAATCCCAGACCTAACCTAGACCTAACATGAGTTATTCTCTAAAATATTGATCGAAACCAGCTTTAATGGACTGTTTCAGTGTGGTACCACATTACTTCGTGTTTCAAACCAGAAAAAACCCAGGATCCGTTCAACAAGTATGTGAAGAATGCGATAGTATGTGTCTGTTGAGGGAAAATCCCAGGCCTAACCTACACCTAACATGCTTTACCCTCAAAAATATTGATCGAAACCAGGTTTAATCGTCTGTTCCAGTGTGGTACCACATTACAACGTGATCCAAACCAGAAAAAGCCAGGGATCTGTTCACCAAGTATGTGAAAAATGCGAAAATATGACCCTGATGAGGGCAAATCCCAGACCTACCCCAGACCTAGCTTGCGTTATCCTCTAAAATATTGATCGAATCGAGGTTTAGTTTACTGTTTCAGTGTGGTACCACATTACTAGGTGACGCAATCCAGAAAAAGCCCAGGATCAAGCCATGAAGTATGAGAAATACGCGAAATTATGAGCCTGATTAGGGCAAATCCCAGGCCTAACCAAGACCTAACATGCGTGATTCTCTAAAATATTGATCGAAACTAGGTTTAATGGACTGTTTCAGTGTGGTACCACATTACTACGTGATCCAATCCAGAAAAAGCCGAGGTTCTAGCCATCAAGTATGAGAAATATGCGAAAGTATGAGCCTGATGAGGGCAAACCCTAGACCTAACCCAGACCTAACATGCGTTATCCTCTAAAATATTGATCGAAACCAGGTTTAATGAACTGTTGCAGTGTGGTACCACATTACAACCTAACCTAGACATAACATGCGTTATCCTCTAAAATATTGATCGAAACCAGGTTTAATGAACTGTTTCAGTGTGGTACCACATTACAACGTGATCCAAACCAGAAAAAGCCATGGATATGTTCAACAAGTATGTGAAAAATGCGAAAATATGACCCTGATGAGGGCAAATCCCAGACCTACCCCCGACCTAGCTTGCGTTATCCTCTAAAATATTGATCGAATCGAGGTTTAGTTTACTGTTTCAGTGTGGTACCACATTACTAGGTGATGCAATCCAGAAAAAGCCCAGGATCAAGCCATGAAGTATGAGAAATATGCGAAACTATGAGCCTGATTAGGGCAAATCCCAGGCCTAACCAAGACATAACATGCGTTATCCTCTAAAATATTGATCGAAACCAGGTTTAATGCACTGTTTCAGTGTGGTACCACATTACTACGTGATCCAATCCAGAAAAAGCCCAGGTTCTAGCCATCAAGTATGAGAAATATGCGAAAGTATGATGCCTGATGGTGGCAAACCCTAGACCTAACCCAGACCTAACATGCGTTATCCTCTAAATATTGATCGAAACCAGGTTTAATGAACTGTTTCAGTGTGGTACCACATTACAACGTGATCCAAACCAGAAAAAGCCAGGGATCTGTTCAACAAGTATGTGAAAAATGCGAAAGTATGTGTCTGATAAGGAAAATCGCAGGCCTAACCTAGACCTAACATGCGTTACCCTCAAAAATATTGATCGAAACCAGGTTTAACTGACTGTTTCAGAGTGGTACCACATTACTACGGGATCCAAACCAGAAAAAGCCCACAATCTGGCCATCAAGTATGAGAAATATGCGAAAGTACGAGCCTGATGAGAGCAAATCCCAGACCTAACCTAGACCTAACATGAGTTATTCTCTAAAATATTGATCGAAACCAGCTTTAATGGACTGTTTCAGTGTGGTACCACATTACTTCGTGTTTCAAACCAGAAAAAACCCAGGATCCGGTCAACAAGTATGTGAAGAATGCGATAGTATGTGTCTGTTGTGGGAAAATCCCAGACCTAACCTATACCTAACATGAGTTATTCTCTAAAATATTGACCGAAACGAGGTTTAATCGTGTGTTTCAGTGTGGTACCACATTACTACGTGATTCAAACCAGAAAAAACCCAGGATCCGTTCAACAAGGATGTGAAGAATGCGAAAGTATGTGTGTGATAAGGAAAATCTCAGGCCTAACCTAGACCTAACATGCGTTACCCTCAAAAATATTGATCGAAACCAGGTTTAACTGACTGTTTCAGAGTGGTACCACATTACTACGGGATCCTAACCAGAAAAAGCCCAGAATCTGGCCATCAAGTATGAGAAATATGCGAAAGTACGAGCCTGATGAGAGCAAATCCCAGACCTAACCTAGACCTAACATGAGTTATTCTCTAAAATATTGATCGAATACAGTTTTAGTGGACTGTTTCAGTGTGGTACCACATTACTACGTGTTTCAAACCAGAAAAAACCCAGGATCCGTACAACAAGTATGTGAAGAATGCGATAGAATGTGTCTGTTGTGGGAAAATCCCAGACCTAACCTAGACCTAACATGAGTTATTCTCTAAAATATTGATCGAAACCAGGTTTAATGCACTGTTTCAGTGTGGTACCACATTACTACGTGATCCAATCCAGAAAAAGCCCAGGTTCTAGCCATCAAGTATGAGAAATATGCGAAAGTATGACCCTGATGAGGGCAAATCCCAGACCTACCCCCGACCTAGCTTGCGTTATCCTCTAAAATATTGATCGAATCGAGGTTTAGTTTACTGTTTCAGTGTGGTACCACATTACTAGGTGATGCAATCCAGAAAAAGCCCAGGATCAAGCCATGAAGTATGAGAAATATGCGAAAGTATGACCCTGATGAGGGCAAATCCCAGACCTACCCCCGACCTAGCTTGCGTTATCCTCTAAAATATTGATCGAATCGAGGTTTAGTTTACTGTTTCAGTGTGGTACCACATTACTAGGTGATGCAATCCAGAAAAAGCCCAGGATCAAGCCATGAAGTATGAGAAATATGCGAAATTATGAGCCTGATTAGGGCAAATCACAGGCCTAACCAAGACATAACATGCGTTATCCTCTAAAATATTGATCGAAACCAGGTTTAATGCACTGTTTCAGTGTGGTACCACATTACTACGTGATCCAATCCAGAAAAAGCCCAGGTTCTAGCCATCAAGTATGAGAAATATGCGAAAGTATGAGCCTGATGAGGGCAAACCCTAGACCTAACCCAGACCTAACATGCGTTATCCTCTAAATATTGATCGAAACCAGCTTTAATGGACTGTTTCAGTGTGGTACCACATTACTACGTGTTTCAAACCAGAAAAAACCCAGGATCCGTACAACAAGTATGTGAAGAATGCGATAGAATGTGTCTGTTGTGGGAAAATCCCAGACCTAACCTAGACCCAGCATGAGTTATTCTCTAAAATATTGATCGAAACCAGTTTTAATGGTCTGTTTCAGTGTGGTACCACATTACTACGTGATCCAAACCAGAAGAAACCCAGGATCCGTTCAACAAGTATGTGAAGAATGCGAAAGTATGTGTCTGATAAGGAAAATCTCAGGCCTAACCTAGACCTAACATGCGTTACCCTCAAAAATATTGATCGAAACCAGGTTTACCTGACTGTTTCAGAGTGGTACCACATTACTACGGGATCCAAACCAGAAAAAGCCCAGAATCTGGCCATCAAGTATGAGAAATTTGCGAAAGTACGAGCCTGATGAGAGCAAATCCCAGACCTAACCTAGACCTAACATGAGTTATTGTCTAAAATATTGATCGAATCCAGTTTTAGTGGACTGTTTCAGTGTGGTACCACATTACAACGTGTTTCAAACCAGAAAAAACCCAGGATCCGTACAACAAGTATGTGAAGAATGCGATAGAATGTGTCTGTTGTGGGAAAATCCCAGACCTAACCTAGACCTAACATGAGTTATTCTCTAAAATATTGATCGAAACCAGGTTTAATCGTGCGTTTCAGAGTGGTACCACATTACTACGTGATTCAATCCAGAAAAAATCGCAGGATCTGTACAAGAAGTATGTGAAGAATGCGAAAGTATGAGCCAGACGTGGGCAAATCCCAGACCTATCCCAGACATAACATGCGTTATCCTCTAAAATATTGATCGAAACCAGGTTTAATGAACTGTTGCAGTGTGGTACCACATTACAACCTAACCTAGACATAACATGCGTTATCCACTAAAATATTGATCGAAACCAGGTTTAATGAACTGTTTCAGTGTGGTACCACATTACAACGTGATCCAAACCAGAAAAAGCCAGGGATATGTTCAACAAGTATGTGAAAAATGCGAAAATATGACCCTGATGATGGACAATCCCAGACCTACCCCCGACCTAGCTTGCGTTATCCTCTAAAATATTGATCGAATCGAGGTTTAGTTTACTGTTTCAGTGTGGTACCACATTACTAGGTGATGCAATCCAGAAAAAGCCCAGGATCAAGCCATGAAGTATGAGAAATATGCGAAATTATGAGCCTGATTAGGGCAAATCCCAGGCCTAACCAAGACATAACATGCGTTATCCTCTAAAATATTGATCGAAACCAGGTTTAATGGACTGTTTCAGTGTGGTACCACATTACAACGTGATCCAAACCAGAAAAAGCCATGGATATGTTCAACAAGTATGTGAAAAATGCGAAAATATGACCCTGATGAGGGCAAATCCCAGGTCCAACCTGGACATAACATGCGTTATCCTCTATAATATTCATCGAAACCAGGTTTAATTGACAGTTTCATTGTGGTACCACATTACAACGTGATCCAAACCAGAAAAAGCCAGGGATCTGTTCAACAAGTATGTGAAAAATGCGAAAATATGACCCTGATGAGGGCAAATCCCAGACCTACCCCCGACCTAGCTTGCGTTATCCTCTAAAATATTGATCGAATCGAGGTTTAGTTTACTGTTTCAGTGTGGTACCACATTACTACGGGATCCAAACCAGAAACAGCCCAGAATCCGGCCATCAAGTATGAGAAATATGCGAAAGTACGAGCCTGATGAGAGCAAATCCCAGACCTAACCTAGACCTAACATGAGTTATTCTCTAAAATATTGATCGAAACCAGTTTTAATGGACTGTTTCAGTGTGGTACCACATTACTATGTGTTTCAAACCAGAAAAAACCCAGGATCCGTTCAACAAGTATGTGAAGAATGCGATAGTATGTGTCTGTTGTGGGAAAATCCCAGACCTAACCTAGACCTAACATGAGTTATTCTCTAAAATATTGATCGAAACCAGGTCTAATCGTGTGTTTCAGTGTGGTAGCACATTACTACGTGATTCAAACCAGAAAAAACCCAGGATACGTTCAACAAGTATGTGAAGAATGCGAAAGTATGTGTCTGATAAGGAAAATCGCAGGCCTAACCTAGACCTAACATGCGTTACCCTCAAAAATATTGATCGAAACCAGGTTTAACTGATTGTTTCAGAGTGGTACCACATTACTACGGGATCCAATCCAGAAAAAGCCCAGGATCAAGCCTTGAAGTATGAGAAATATGCGAAATTATGAGCCTGATTAGGGCAAATCCCAGGCCTAACCTAGACATAACATGAGTTATCCGCTAAAACATTGATCGAAACCAGGTTTAATGAACTGTTGCAGTGCGGTACCACATTACAACCTAACCTAGACATAACATGCGTTATCCTGTAAAATATTGATCGAAACCAGGATTAATGGACTGTTTCAGTGTGGTACCACATTACAACGTGGTCCAAACCAAAAAAAGCCATGGATCTGTTCAACAAGTATGTGAAAAATGCGAAAATATGACCCTGATGAGGGCAAATCCCTGACCTACCCCAGACCTAGCTTACGTTATCCTCTAAAATATTGATCGAATCGAGGTTTAGTTAACTGTTTCAGTGTGGTACCACATTACTACGGGATCCAAACCAGAAACAGCCCAGAATCCGGCCATCACGTATGAGAAATATGCGAAAGTACGAGCCTGATGAGAGCAAATCCCAGACCTAACCTAGACCTAACATGAGTTATTGTCTAAAATATTGATCGAAACCAGTTTGAATGGACTGTTTCAGTGTGGTACCACATTACTACGTGTTTCAAACCAGAAAAAACCCAGGATCCGTTCAACAAGTATGTGAAGAATGCGATAGAATGTGTCTGTTGTGGGAAAATCCCAGACCTAACCTAGACCGAACATGAGTTATTCTCTAAAACATTGACCGAAACCAGGTTTAATGGACTGTTGCAGTGCGGTACCACATTACAACCTAACCTAGACATAACATGCGTTATCCTGTAAAATATTGATCGAAACCAGGTTTAATGGACTGTTTCAGTGTGGTACCACATTACAACGTGGTCCAAACCAAAAAAAACCATGGATCTGTTCAACAAGTATGTGAAAAATGCGAAAATATGACCCTGATGAGGGCAAATCCCTGACCTACCCCAGACCTAGCTTACGTTATCCTCTAAAATATTGATCGAATCGAGGTTTAATCGTGTGTTTCAGTGTGGTACCACATTACTACGTGATTCAAACCAGAAAAAACCCAGGATCCGTTCAACAAGGATGTGAAGAATGCGAAAGTATGTGTGTGATAAGGAAAATCTCAGGCCTAACCTAGACCTAACATGCGTTACCCTCAAAAATATTGATCGAAACCAGGTTTAATGCACTGTTTCAGTGTGGTACCACATTACTACGTGATCCAATCCAGAAAAAGCCCAGGTTCTAGCCATCAAGTATGAGAAATATGCGAAAGTATGACCCTGATGAGGGCAAATCCCAGACCTACCCCCGACCTAGCTTGCGTTATCCTCTAAAATATTGATCGAATCGAGGTTTAGTTTACTGTTTCAGTGTGGTACCACATTACTAGGTGATGCAATCCAGAAAAAGCCCAGGTTCTAGCCATCAAGTATGAGAAATATGCGAAAGTATGACCCTGATGAGGGCAAATCCCAGACCTACCCCCGACCTAGCTTGCGTTATCCTCTAAAATATTGATCGAATCGAGGTTTAGTTTACTGTTTCAGTGTGGTACCACATTACTACGGGATCCAAACCAGAAACAGCCCAGAATCCGGCCATCAAGTATGAGAAATATGCGAAAGTACGAGCCTGATGAGAGCAAATCCCAGACCTAACCTAGACCTAACATGAGTTATTCTCTAAAATATTGATCGAAACCAGTTTTAATGGACTGTTTCAGTGTGGTACCACATTACTATGTGTTTCAAACCAGAAAAAACCCAGGATCCGTTCAACAAGTATGTGAAGAATGCGATAGTATGTGTCTGTTGTGGGAAAATCCCAGACCTAACCTAGACCTAACATGAGTTATTCTCTAAAATATTGATCGAAACCAGGTCTAATCGTGTGTTTCAGTGTGGTAGCACATTACTACGTGATTCAAACCAGAAAAAACCCAGGATCCGTTCAACAAGTATGTGAAGAATGCGAAAGTATGTGTCTGATAAGGAAAATCGCAGGCCTAACCTAGACCTAACATGCGTTACCCTCAAAAATATTGATCGAAACCAGGTTTAACTGATTGTTTCAGAGTGGTACCACATTACTACGGGATCCAATCCAGAAAAAGCCCAGGATCAAGCCTTGAAGTATGAGAAATATGCGAAATTATGAGCCTGATTAGGGCAAATCCCAGGCCTAACCTAGACATAACATGAGTTATCCGCTAAAATATTGATCGAAACCAGGTTTAATGGACTGTTTCAGTGTGGTACCACATTACTACGTGATCCAAACCAGAAGAAACCCAGGATCCGTTCAACAAGTATGTGAAGAATGCGAAAGTATGTGTGTGATAAGGAAAATCTCAGGCCTAACCTAGACCTAACATGCGTTACCCTCAAAAATATTGATCGAAACCAGGTTTAACTGACTGTTTCAGAGTGGTACCACATTACTACGGGATCCAAACCAGAAAAAGCCCAGAATCTGGCCATCAAGTATGAGAAATATGCGAAAGTATGAGCCTGATGAGAGCAAATCCCAGACCTAACCTAGACCTAACATGAGTTATTGTCTAAAATATTGATCGAAACCAGTTTGAATGGACTGTTTCAGTGTGGTACCACATTACTACGTGTTTCAAACCAGAAAAAACCCAGGATCCGTTCAACAAGTATGTGAAGAATGCGATAGAATGTGTCTGTTGTGGGAAAATCCCAGACCTAACCTAGACCGAACATGAGATATTCTCTAAAACATTGATCGAAACCAGGTTTAATGGACTGTTGCAGTGCGGTACCACATTACAACCTAACCTAGACATAACATGCGTTATCCTGTAAAATATTGATCGAAACCAGGTTTAATGGACTGTTTCAGTGTGGTACCACATTACAACGTGGTCCAAACCAAAAAAAGCCATGGATCTGTTCAACAAGTATGTGAAAAATGCGAAAATATGACCCTGATGAGGGCAAATCCCTGACCTACCCCAGACCTAGCTTACGTTATCCTCTAAAATATTGATCGAATCGAGGTTTAGTTAACTGTTTCAGTGTGGTACCACATTTCTACGGGATCCAAACCAGAAACAGCCCAGAATCCGGCCATCACGTATGAGAAATATGCGAAAGTACGAGCCTGATGAGAGCAAATCCCAGACCTAACCTAGACCTAAAATGAGTTATTCTCTAAAATATTGATCGAAACCAGTTTTAATGGATTGTTTCAGTGTGGTACCACATTACTACGTGTTTCAAACCAGAAAAAACCCAGGATCCGTTCAACAAGTATGTGAAGAATGCGATAGTATGTGTCTGTTGTGGGAAAATCCCAGACCTAACCTAGACCTAACATGAGTTATTCTCTAAAATATTGACCGATACCAGGTTTAATCGTGTGTTTCAGTGTGGTACCACATTACTACGTGATTCAAACCAGAAAAAACCCAGGATCCGTTCAACAAGTATGTGAAGAATGCGAAAGTATGTGTCTGAAAAGGAAAATCTCAGGCCTAACCTAGACCTAACATGCGTTACCCTCAAAAATATTGATCGAAACCAGGTTTAACTGACTGTTTCAGAGTGGTACCACATTACTACGGGATCCAAACCAGAAAAAGCCCAGAATCTGGCCATCAAGTATGAGAAATATGCGAAAGTATGAGCCTGATGAGAGCAAATCCCAGACCTAACCTAGACCTAACATGAGTTATTGTCTAAAATATTGATCGAATCCAGTTTTAATGGACTGTTTCAGTGTGGTACCACATTACTACGTGTTTCAAACCTGAAAAAACCCAGGATCCGTACAACAAGTATGTGAAGAATGCGATAGAATGTGTCTGTTGTGGGAAAATCCCAGACCTAACCTAGACCTAACATGAGTTATTCTCTAAAATATTGATCGAAACCAGGTTTAATCGTGTGTTTCAGAGTGGTACCACATTACTACGTGATTCAAACTAGAAAAAATCGCAGGATCTGTACAACAAGTATGTGAAGAATGCGAAAGTACGAGCGGGACGTGGGCAAATCCCAGACCTATCCCAGACATAACATGCGTTATCCTCAAAAATATAGATCGAAACAAGGTTTAATCGACTGTTACAGTGTGGTACCACATTACTACGTGATCCAAACCAGAAGAAACCCAGGATCTGTTCAACAAGTATGTGAAAAATGCGAAAATATGACCCTGATGAGGGTAAATCCCAGAACTACCCCAGACCTAACTTGCGTTATCCTCTAAAATATTCATCGAAACCAGGTTTAATGGACTTTGCCAGTGTGGTACCACATTACTACGTGATTCAAACCAGAAAAAACCCAGGATCCGTTCAACAAGTATGTGAAGAATGCGATAGTATGTGTCTGTTGAGGGAAAATCCCAGGCCTAACCTACACCTAACATGCTTTACCCTCAAAAATATTGATCGAAACCAGGTTTAATCGTCTGTTCCAGTGTGGTACCACATTACAACGTGATCCAAACCAGAAAAAGCCAGGGATCTGTTCACCAAGTATGTGAAAAATGCGAAAATATGACCCTGATGAGGGCAAATCCCAGACCTACCCCAGACCTAGCTTGCGTTATCCTCTAAAATATTGATCGAATCGAGGTTTAGTTTACTGTTTCAGTGTGGTACCACATTACTAGGTGACGCAATCCAGAAAAAGCCCAGGATCAAGCCATGAAGTATGAGAAATACGCGAAATTATGAGCCTGATTAGGGCAAATCCCAGGCCTAACCAAGACCTAACATGCGTGATTCTCTAAAATATTGATCGAAACTAGGTTTAATGGACTGTTTCAGTGTGGTACCACATTACTACGTGATCCAATCCAGAAAAAGCCGAGGTTCTAGCCATCAAGTATGAGAAATATGCGAAAGTATGAGCCTGATGAGGGCAAACCCTAGACCTAACCCAGACCTAACATGCGTTATCCTCTAAAATATTGATCGAAACTAGGTTTAATGAACTGTTGCAGTGTGGTACCACATTACAACCTAACCTAGACATAACATGCGTTATCCTCTAAAATATTGATCGAAACCAGGTTTAATGAACTGTTTCAGTGTGGTACCACATTACAACGTGATCCAAACCAGAAAAAGCCATGGATATGTTCAACAAGTATGTGAAAAATGCGAAAATATGACCCTGATGAGGGCAAATCCCAGACCTACCCCCGACCTAGCTTGCGTTATCCTCTAAAATATTGATCGAATCGAGGTTTAGTTTACTGTTTCAGTGTGGTACCACATTACTAGGTGATGCAATCCAGAAAAAGCCCAGGATCAAGCCATGAAGTATGAGAAATATGCGAAACTATGAGCCTGATTAGGGCAAATCCCAGGCCTAACCAAAACATAACATGCGTTATCCTCTAAAATATTGATCGAAACCAGGTTTAATGCACTGTTTCAGTGTGGTACCACATTACTACGTGATCCAATCCAGAAAAAGCCCAGGTTCTAGCCATCAAGTATGAGAAATATGCGAAAGTATGAGCCTGATGAGGGCAAACCCTAGACCTAACCCAGACCTAACATGCGTTATCCTCTAAATATTGATCGAAACCAGGTTTAATGAACTGTTTCAGTGTGGTACCACATTACAACGTGATCCAAACCAGAAAAAGCCAGGGATCTGTTCAACAAGTATGTGAAAAATGCGAAAGTATGTGTCTCATAAGGAAAATCGCAGGCCTAACCTAGACCTAACATGCGTTACCCTCAAAAATATTGATCGAAACCAGGTTTAACTGACTGTTTCAGAGTGGTACCACATTACTACGGGATCCAAACCAGAAAAAGCCCACAATCTGGCCATCAAGTATGAGAAATATGCGAAAGTACGAGCCTGATGAGAGCAAATCCCAGACCTAACCTAGACCTAACATGAGTTATTCTCTAAAATATTGATCGAATCCAGTTTTAGTGGACTGTTTCAGTGTGGTACCACATTACTACGTGTTTCAAACCAGAAAAAACCCAGGATCCGTACATCAAGTATGTGAAGAATGCGATAGAATGTGTCTGTTGTGGGAAAATCCCAGACCTAACCTAGACCTAACATGAGTTATTCTCTAAAATATTGATCGAAACCAGGTTTAATGCACTGTTTCAGTGTGGTACCACATTACTACGTGATCCAATCCAGAAAAAGCCCAGGTTCTAGCCATCAAGTATGAGAAATATGCGAAAGTATGACCCTGATGAGGGCAAATCCCAGACCTACCCCCGACCTAGCTTGCGTTATCCTCTAAAATATTGATCGAATCGAGGTTTAGTTTACTGTTTCAGTGTGGTACCACATTACTAGGTGATGCAATCCAGAAAAAGCCCAGGATCAAGCCATGAAGTATGAGAAATATGCGAAAGTATGACCCTGATGAGGGCAAATCCCAGACCTACCCCCGACCTAGCTTGCGTTATCCTCTAAAATATTGATCGAATCGAGGTTTAGTTTACTGTTTCAGTGTGGTACCACATTACTAGGTGATGCAATCCAGAAAAAGCCCAGGATCAAGCCATGAAGTATGAGAAATATGCGAAACTATGAGCCTGATTAGGGCAAATCCCAGGCCTAACCAAGACATAACATGCGTTATCCTCTAAAATATTGATCGAAACCAGGTTTAATGCACTGTTTCAGTGTGGTACCACATTACTACGTGATCCAATCCAGAAAAAGCCCAGGTTCTAGCCATCAAGTATGAGAAATATGCGAAAGTATGAGCCTGATGAGGGCAAACCCTAGACCTAACCCAGACCTAACATGCGTTATCCTCTAAATATTGATCGAAACCAGCTTTAATGGACTGTTTCAGTGTGGTACCACATTACTACGTGTTTCAAACCAGAAAAAACCCAGGATCCGTACAACAAGTATGTGAAGAATGCGATAGAATGTGTCTGTTGTGGGAAAATCCCAGACCTAACCTAGACCTAACATGAGTTATTCTCTAAAATATTGATCGAAACCAGTTTTAATGGTCTGTTTCAGTGTGGTACCACATTACTACGTGATCCAAACCAGAAGAAACCCAGGATCCGTTCAACAAGTATGTGAAGAATGCGATAGAATGTGTCTGTTGTGGGAAAATCCCAGACCTAACCTAGACCTAACATGAGTTATTCTTTAAAATATTGATCGAAACCAGGTTTAATCGTGTGTTTCAGAGTGGTACCACATTACTACGTGATTCAATCCAGAAAAAATCGCAGGATCTGTACAAGAAGTATGTGAAGAATGCGAAAGTATGAGCCAGACGTGGGCAAATCCCAGACCTATCCCAGACATAACATGCGTTATCCTCTAAAATATTGATCGAAACCAGGTTTAATGAACTGTTGCAGTGTGGTACCACATTACAACCTAACCTAGACATAACATGCGTTATCCACTAAAATATTGATCGAAACCAGATTTAATGAACTGTTTCAGTGTGGTACCACATTACAACGTGATCCAAACCAGAAAAAGCCAGGGTTATGTTCAACAAGTATGTGAAAAATGCGAAAATATGACCCTGATGATGGCAAATCCCAGACCTACCCCCGACCTAGCTTGCGTTATCCTCTAAAATATTGATCGAATCGAGGTTTAGTTTACTGTTTCAGTGTGGTACCACATTACTAGGTGATGCAATCCAGAAAAAGCCCAGGATCAAGCCATGAAGTATGAGAAATATGCGAAATTATGAGCCTGATTAGGGCAAATCCCAGGCCTAACCAAGACATAACATGCGTTATCCTCTAAAATATTGATCGAAACCAGGTTTAATGGACTGTTTCAGTGTGGTACCACATTACAACGTGATCCAAACCAGAAAAAGCCATGGATATGTTCAACAAGTATGTGAAAAATGCGAAAATATGACCCTGATGAGGGCAAATCCCAGGTCCAACCTGGACATAACATGCGTTATCCTCTATAATATTCATCGAAACCAGGTTTAATTGACAGTTTCATTGTGGTACCACATTACAACGTGATCCAAACCAGAAAAAGCCAGGGATCTGTTCAACAAGTATGTGAAAAATGCGAAAATATGACCCTGATGAGGGCAAATCCCCGACCTACCCCTGACCTAGCTTGCGTTATCCTCTAAAATATTGATCGAATCGAGGTTTAGTTTACTGTTTCAGTGTGGTACCACATTACTACGGGATCCAAACCAGAAACAGCCCAGAATCCGGCCATCAAGTATGAGAAATATGCGAAAGTACGAGCCTGATGAGAGCAAATCCCAGACCTAACCTAGACCTAACATGAGTTATTCTCTAAAATATTGATCGAAACCAGGTTTAATGGACTGTTTCAGTGTGGTACCACATTACTACGTGTTTCAAACCAGAAAAAACCCAGGTTCCTTTCAACAAGTATGTGAAGAATGCGATAGTATGTGTCTGTTGTGGGAAAATCCCAGACCTAACCTAGACCTAACATGAGTTATTCTCTAAAATATTGATCGAAACCAGGTCTAATCGTGTGTTTCAGTGTGGTAGCACATTACTACGTGATTCAAACCAGAAAAAACCCAGGATCCGTTCAACAAGTATGTGAAGAATGCGAAAGTATGTGTCTGATAAGGAAAATCGCAGGCCTAACCTAGACCTAACATGCGTTACCCTCAAAAATATTGATCGAAACCAGGTTTAACTGATTGTTTCAGAGTGGTACCACATTACTACGGGATCCAATCCAGAAAAAGCCCAGGATCAAGCCTTGAAGTATGAGAAATATGCGAAATTATGAGCCTGATTAGGGCAAATCCCAGGCCTAACCTAGACATAACATGAGTTATCCGCTAAAATATTGATCGAAACCAGGTTTAATGGACTGTTTCAGTGTGGTACCACATTACTACGTGATCCAAACCAGAAGAAACCCAGGATCCGTTCAACAAGTATGTGAAGAATGCGAAAGTATGTGTGTGATAAGGAAAATCTCAGGCCTAACCTAGACCTAACATGCGTTACCCTCAAAAATATTGATCGAAACCAGGTTTAACTGACTGTTTCAGAGTGGTACCACATTACTACGGGATCCAAACCAGAAAAAGCCCAGAATCTGGCCATCAAGTAAGAGAAATATGCGAAAGTACGAGCCTGATGAGGGCAAATCCTAGACCTAACCCAGACCTAACATGAGTTATCCTCTAAAATATTTATCAAGACCAGGTTTAAATGAATGTTTCAGTGTGTTACCACATGACTACGTGATCCAAAGCAGAAAAAACCCAGGATCCGTTCAACAAGTATGTGAAGAATGCGAAAATATGAACCTGATGAGGGCAAGTCCCAGGCCTAACCTAGACATAACATGCGTTATCCTCTAAGATATTGGTCAAAACCAAGTTTAATGGACTGTTTCATTGGGGTACCCCATTACTACGTGATCCAAACCAGAAAAAACCCAGGATCTGTTCAATAAGTATCTGAAAATCACGAAACTATGTGCCTGATGTGGGCAAATCCTAGACCTATCCCAGACCTAACATGTGTGATCCTCTAAAATATAGATCGAAACCAGGTTAAATGGACAGTTTCAGTGTGGCACCACATTTTCTACGTGATCCAAACCAGAAAAACCCAGGATCTGTTCAACAAGTATGAGAAAAATGCGAAAGTACGAGCCTGATGAGAGCAAATCCCTGACCTAACCAAGACCTAACATGCGTGATTCTCTAAAATATGGATCGAAACCAGGTTTAATGGACTGTTCCAGTGTGGTACCACATTACTACGTGATCCAGACCAGAAAAAGCCCAGGATTTAGCCATGAAGTATGAGAAATATGCGAAATTATGAGCCTGATTAGAGCAAATCCTAGACCTAACCCAGACCTAACATGCGCTATCCTCTAAAATATTTATCCAGGCCAGGTTTAAGTGATTGTTTCAGTGTGGTACCACATTACTACGTGATCCAAACCAGAAAAAAACCCGGGATCCGTTCAACAAGTATGTGAAGAATGCGAAAGTATGAGTCTGATGAAGGAAAATCCCAGGCCTAACCTAGACCTACCATGCGTTATCCTCAAAAATATTGATCGAAACAAGGTTTAATCGACTGTTACAGTGTGGTACCACATTACTTCGTGATCCAAACCAGAAGAAACCCAGGATCTGTTCAACAAGTATGTGAAAAATGCGAAAATATGACCCTGATGAGGGCAAATACCAGAACTACCCCAGACCAGAAACCAGGTTTAATGGACTTTGCCGGTGTGGTACCACATTACTACGTGATTCAAACCAGAAAAAACCCAGGATCCGTTCAACAAGTATGTGAAGAATGCGATAGTATGTGTCTGTTGAGGGAAAATCCCAGGCCTAACCTAGACCTAACATGCTTTACCCTCAAAAATATTGATCGAAACCAGGTTTAATCGTCTGTTCCAGTGTGGTACCACATTACTACGTGATCCAAACCAGAAAAAGCCAGGGATCTGTTCAACAAGTATGTGAAAAATGCGAAAATATGACCCTGATGTGGGCAGATCCTAGACCTATCCCAGACCTAACATGTGTGATCCTCTAAAATATTGATCGAAACCAGGTTAAATGGACAGTTTCAGTGTGGTACCACATTTTCTACGTGATCCAAACCAGAAAAACCCAGGTTCTGTTCAACAAGTATGAGAAAAATGCGAAAGTACGAGCCTGATGAGAGCAAATCCCTGACCTAACCAAGACCTAACATGCGTGATTCTCTAAAATATGGATCGAAACCAGGTTTAATGGACTGTTCCAGTGTGGTACCACATTACTACGTGATCCAGACCAGAAAAAGCCCAGGATTTAGCCATGAAGTATGAGAAATATGCGAAATTATGAGCCTGATTAGAGCAAATCCTAGACCTAACCCAGACCTAACATGCGCTATCCTCTAAAATATTTATCCAGGCCAGGTTTAAGTGATTGTTTCAGTGTGGTACCACATTACTACGTGATCCAAACCAGAAAAAAGCCCGGGATCCGTTCAACAAGTATGTGAAGAATGCGAAAGTATGAGTCTGATGAAGGAAAATCCCAGGCGTAACCTAGACCTACCATGCGTTATCCTCAAAAATATTGATCGAAACAAGGTTTAATCGACTGTTACAGTGTGGTACCACATTACTACGTGATCCAAACCAGAAGAAACCAAGGATCTGTTCAACAAGTATGTGAAAAATGCGAAAATATGACCCTGATGAGGGCAAATCCCAGAACTACCCCAGACCAGAAACCAGGATTAATGGACTCTGCCGGTGTGGCACCACATTACTACGAGATTCAAACCAGAAAAAACCCAGGATCCGTTCAACAAGTATGTGAAGAATGCGATAGTATGTGTCTGTTGAGGGAAAATCCCAGGCCTAACCTAGACCTAACATGCTTTACCCTCAAAAATATTGATCGAAACCAGGTTTAATCGTCTGTTCCAGTGTGGTACCACATTACAACGTGATCCAAACCAGAAAAAGCCAGGGATCTGTTCAACAAGTATGTGAAAAATGCGAAAATATGACCCTGATGAGGGCAAATCCCAGACCTAACCTAGACCTAACATGAGTTATTCTCTAAAATATTGATCGAAACCAGGTTTAATCGTGTGTTTCAGTGTGGTACCACATTACTACGTGATTCAAACCAGAAAAAATCGCAGGATCTGTACAACAAGTATGTGAAGGATTGCGAAAGTATGAGCCGGACGTGGGCAAATCCCAGACCTATCCCAGACATAACATGCGTTATCCTCTAAAATATTGATCGAAACCAGGTTTAATGAACTGTTGCAGTGTGGTACCACATTACAACCTAACCTAGACATAACATGCGTTATCCTCTAAAATATTGATCGAAACCAGGTTTAATGAACTGTTTCAGAGTGGTACCACATTACAACGTGATCCAAACCAGAAAAAGCCAGGGATATGTTCAACAAGTATGTGAAAAATGCGAAAATATGACCCTGATGAGGGCAAATCCCAGACCTACCCCCGACCTTGCTTGCGTTATCCTCTAAAATATTGATCGAATCGAGGTTTTGTTTACTGTTTCAGTGTGGTACCACATTACTAGGTGATGCAATCCAGAAAAAGCCCAGGATCAAGCCATGAAGTATGAGAAATATGCGAAATTATGAGCCTGATTAGGGCAAATCCCAGGCCTAACCAAGACATAACATGCGTTATCCTCCAAAATATTGATCGAAACCAGGTTTAATGGACTGTTTCAGTGTGGTACCACATTACAACGTGATCCAAACCAGAAAAAGCCATGGATCTGTTCAACAAGTATGTGAAAAATGCGAAAATATGACCCTGATGAGGGCAAATCCCAGACCTACCCCAGACCTAGCTTGCGCTATCCTGTAAAATATTGATCGAATCGAGGTTTAGTTTACTGTTTCAGTGTGGTACCACATTACTACGGGATCCAAACCAGAATGAGCCCAGAATCCGGCCATCAAGTATGAGAAATATGCGAAAGTATGAGCCTGATGAGGGCAAATCCTAGACCTAACCCAGACCTAACATGAGCTATTCTCTAAAATATTTATCATGACCAGGTTTAATTGAATGTTTCAGTGTGTTACCCCATTACTACGTGATCCAAACCAGAAAAAACCCAGGATCTGTTCAACAAGTATGTGAAAATCACGAAACTGTGAGCCTGATGAGGGCAAATCCTAGACCTATCCCAGACCTAACATGTGTGATCCTCTAAAATATTGATCGAAACCAGGTTAAATGGACAGTTTCAGTGTGGTACCACATTTTCTACGTGATCCAAACCAGAAAAACCCAGGATCTGTTCAACAAGTATGAGAAAAATGCGAAAGTACGAGCCTGATGAGAGCAAATCCCTGACCTAACCAAGACCTAACATGCGTGATTCTCTAAAATATGGATCGAAACCAGGTTTAATGTACTGTTCCAGTGTGGTACCACATTACTACGTGATCCAGACCAGAAAAAGCCCAGGATTTAGCCATGAAGTATGAGAAATATGCGAAATTATGAGCCTGATTAGAGCAAATCCTAGACCTAACCCAGACCTAACATGCGCTATCCTCTAAAATATTTATCCAGACCAGGTTTAATTCATTGCTTCAGTGTGGTACCACATTACTACCTGATCCACACCAGAAAAATACCCAGGATCTGTTTAAGAAGTATGTGAAGAACGCGAAAATATGACCCTGATGAGGGCAAATCCCAGGTCCAACCTGGACATAACATGCGTTATCCTCTAGAATATTGATCGAAACCAGGTTTAATTGACAGTTTCATTGTGGTACCACATTACAACGTGATCCAAACCAGAAAAAGCCAGGGATCTGTTCAACAAGTATGTGAAATATGCGAAAATATGACCCTGATGAGGGCAAATCCCAGACCTACCCCAGACCAAGCTTGCGTTATCCTCTAAAATATTGATAGAATCGAGGTTTAATTGACAGTTTCAGTTCGGTACCACATTACTACGTGATCCAATCCAGAAAACGCCCAGGATCAAGCCTTGAAGTTTGAGAAATATGCGAAATTATGAGCCTGATTAGGGCAAATCCCAGGCCTAACCTAGACATAACATGCGTTATCCGCTAAAATATTGATCGAAACCAGGTTTAATGGATTGTTTCAGTGTGGTACCACATTACTAAGTGATCCAAACGAGAAGAAACCCAGGATCCGTTCAACAGGTATGTGAGGAATGCGAAAGTATTTGTCTGATAAGGAAAATCTCAGGCCTAACCTAGACCTAACATGAGTTATTCTCTAAAATATTGATCGAAACCAGGTCTAATCGTGTGTTTCAGTGTGGTACCACATTACTACGTGATTCAAATCAGAAAAAACCCAGGATCCGTTCAACAAGTATGTGAAGAATGCGAAAGTATGTGTCTGATAAGGAAAATCGCAGGCCTAACCTAGACCTAACATGCGATACCCTCAAAAATATTGATCGAAACCAGGTTTAACTGACTGTTTCAGAGTGGTACCACATTACTACGGGATCCAAACCAGAAAAAGCCCAGAATCTGGCCATCAAGTATGAGAAATATGCGATAGTACGAGCCTGATGAGAGCAAATCCCAGACCTAACCTAGACCTAACATGAGTTATTCTCTAAAATATTCATCGAAACCAGTTTTAATGGACTGTTTCAGTGTGGTACCACATTACTACGTGTTTCAAACCAGAAAAAACCCAGGATCCGTTCAACAAGTATGTGAAGAATGCGATAGAATGTGTCTGTTGTGGGAAAATCCCAGACCTAACCTAGACCGAACATGAGTTATTCTCTAAAATATTGATCGAAACCAGGTTTAATCGTGTGTTTCAGTGTGGTACCACATTACTACGTGATTCAAACCAGAAAAAAACCCAGGATCTGTACAACAAGTATGTGAAGAATGCGAAAGTATGAGCCGGACGTGGGCAAATCCCAGACCAATCCCAGCCATAACATGCGTTATCCTCTAAAATATTGATCGAAACCAGGTTTAATGAACTGTTGCAGTGCGGTACCACATTACAACCTAACCTAGACATAACATGCGTTATCCTCTAAAATATTGATCGAAACCAGGTTTAATGGACTGTTTCAGTGTGGTACCACATTACAACGTGATCCAAACCAGAAAAAGCCATGGATCTGTTCAACAAGTATGTGAAAAATGCGAAAATATGAGCCTGATGAGGGCAAATCCTAGACCTATCCCAGACCTAACATGTGTAATCCTCTAAAATATTGATCGAAACCAGGTTAAATGGACAGTTTCAGTGTGGTACCACATTTTCTACGTGATCCAAACCAGAAAAACCCAGGATCTGTTCAACAAGTATGAGAAAAATGCGAAAGTACGAGCCTGATGAGAGCAAATCCCTGACCTAACCAAGACCTAACATGCGTGATTCTCTAAAATATGGATCGAAACCAGGTTTAATGTACTGTTCCAGTGTGGTACCACATTACTACGTGATCCAGACCAGAAAAAGCCCAGGATTTAGCCATGAAGTATGAGAAATATGCGAAATTATGAGCCTGATTGGAGCAAATCCTAGTCCTAACCCAGACCTAACATGCGCTATCCTCTAAAATATTTATCCAGACCAGGTTTAATTCATTGTTTCAGTGTGGTACCACATTACTACCTGATCCACACCAGAAAAATACCCAGGATCTGTTTAACAAGTATGTGAAGAACGCGAAAATATGACCCTGATGTGGGCAAATCCCAGGTCCAACCTGGACATAACATGCGTTATCCTCTAAAATATTGAACGAAACCAGGTTTAATTGACAGTTTCATTGTGGTACCACATTACAACGTGATCCAAACCAGAAAAAGCCAGGGATCTGTTCAACAAGTATGTGAAAAATGCGAAAATATGACCCTGACGAGGGCAAATCCCAGACCTACCCCAGACCAAGCTTGCGTAATCCTCTAAAATATTGATAGAATCGAGGTTTAATTGACAGTTTCAGTGTGGTACCACATTACTACGTGATCCAATCCAGAAAAAGCCCAGGATCAAGCCTTGAAGTTTGAGAAATATGCGAAATTATGAGCCTGATTAGGGCAAATCCCAGGCCTAACCTAGACATAACATGCGTTATCCGCTAAAATATTGTTCGAAACCAGGTTTAATGGATTGTTTCAGTGTGGTACCACATTACTAAGTGATCCAATCCAGAAGAAACCCAGGATCCGTTCAACAGGTATGTGAAGAATGCGAAAGTATGTGTCTGATAAGGAAAATCTCAGGCCTAACCTAGACCTAACATGCGTTACCCTCAAAAATATTGATCGAAACCAGGTTTAACTGACTGTTTCAGAGTGATACCACATTACTACGGGATCCAAACCAGAAAAAGCCCAGAATCTGGCCATCAAGTATGAGAAATATGCGAAAGTACGAGCCTGATGAGAGCAAATCCCAGACCTAACCTAGACCTAACATGAGTTATTCTCTAAAATATTGATCGAAACCAGGTCTAATCGTGTGTTTCAGCGTGGTACCACATTACTACGTGATTCAAATCAGAAAAAACCCAGGATCCGATCAACAAGTATGTGAAGAATGCGAAAGTATGTGTCTGATAAGGAAAATCGCAGGCCTAACCTAGACCTAACATGCGATACCCTCAAAAATATTGATCGAAACCAGGTTTAACTGACTGTTTCAGAGTGGTACCACATTACTACGGGATCCAAACCAGAAAAAGCCAGGGATCTGTTCAACAAGTATGTGAAAAATGCGAAAATATGACCCTGACGAGGGCAAATCCCAGACCTACCCCAGACCAAGCTTGCGTAATCCTCTAAAATATTGATAGAATCGAGGTTTAATTGACAGTTTCAGTGTGGTACCACATTACTACGTGATCCAATCCAGAAAAAGCCCAGGATCAAGCCTTGAAGTTTGAGAAATATGCGAAATTATGAGCCTGATTAGGGCAAATCCCAGGCCTAACCTAGACATAACATGCGTTATCCGCTAAAATATTGTTCGAAACCAGGTTTAATGGATAGTTTCAGTGTGGTACCACATTACTAAGTGATCCAAACCAGAAGAAACCCAGGATCCGTTCAACAGGTATGTGAAGAATGCGAAAGTATGTGTCTGATAGGGAAAATCTCAGGCCTAACCTAGACCTAACATGCGTTACCCTCAAAAATATTGATCGAAACCAGGTTTAACTGACTGTTTCAGAGTGATACCACATTACTACGGGATCCAAACCAGAAAAAGCCCAGAATCTGGCCATCAAGTATGAGAAATATGCGAAAGTACGAGCCTGATGAGAGCAAATCCCAGACCTAACCTAGACCTAACATGAGTTATTCTCTAAAATATTGATCGAAATCAGTTTTAATGGACTGTTTCAGTGTGGTACCACATTACTACGTGTTTCAAACCAGAAAAAACCCAGGATCCGTTCAACAAGTATGTGAAGAATGCGATAGAATATGTCTGTTGTGGGAAAATCCCAGACCTAACCTAGACCGAACATGAGTTATTCCCTAAAATATTGATCGAAACCAGGTTTAATCGTGTGTTTCAGTGTGGTACCACATTACTACGTGATTGAAACCAGAAAAAAACCCAGGATCTGTACAACAAGTATGTGAAGAATGCGAAAGTATGAGCCGGACGTGGGCAAATCCCAGACCTATCCCAGACATAACATGCGTTATCCTCTAAAATATTGATCGAAACCAGGTTTAATGAACTGTTGCAGTGCGGTACCACATTACAACCTAACCTAGACATAACATGCGTTATCCTCTAAAATATTGATCGAAACCAGGTTTAATGGACTGTTTCAGTGTGGTACCACATTACAACGTGATCCAAACCAAAAAAAGCCATGGATCTGTTCAACAAGTATGTGAAAAATGCGAAAATATGACCCTGATGAGGGCAAATCCCTGACCTACCCCAGACCTAGCTTGCGTTATCCTCTAAAATATTGATCGAATCGAGGTTTAGTTTACTGTTTCAGTGTGGTACCACATTACTACGGGATCCAAACCAGAAACAGCCCAGAATCCGGCCATCAAGTATGAGAAATATGCGAAAGTATGAGCCTGATGAGGGCAAATCCTAGACCTAACCCAGACCTAACATGAGTTATCCTCCAAAATATTTATCAAGACCAGGTTTAATTGAATGTTTCAGTGTGTTACCACATGACTACGTGATCCAAACCAGAAAAAACCCAGGATCCGTTCAACAAGTATGTGAAGAATGCGAAAATATGAACCTGATGAGGGCAAGTCCCAGGCCTAACCTAGACATAACATGCGTTATCCTCTAGAATATTGATCAAAACCAGGTTTAATGGACTGTTTCAGTGGGGTACCCCATTACTACGTGATCCAAACCAGAAAAAACCCAGGATCTGTTCAACAAGTATTGAAAATAACGAAACTATGAGCCTGATGTGGGCAAATCCTAGACCTATCCCAGACCTAACATGTGTGATCCTCTAAAATATTGATCGAAATCAGGTTAAATGGACAGTTTCAGTGTGGTACCACATTTTCTACGTGATCCAAACCAGAAAAACCCAGGATCTGTTCAACAAGTGTGAGAAAAATGCGAAAGTACGAGCCTGATGAGAGCAAATCCCTGACCTAAGCAAGACCTAACATGCGTGATTCTCTAAAATATGGATCGACACCAGGTTTAATGAACTGTTCCAGTGTGGTACCACATTACTACGTGATCCAGACCAGAAAAAGCCCAGGATTTAGCCATGAAGTATGAGAAATATGCGAAATTATGAGCCTGATTAGAGCAAATCCCAGACCTACCCCAGACCTAACATGCGCTATCCTCTAAAATATTTATCCAGACCAGGTTTAATTGATTGTTTCAGTGTGGTACCACATTACTACGTGATCCAAACCGGGAAAAGCCCGGGATCCGTTCAACAAGAATGTGAAGAATGCGAAAGTATGAGTCTGATGAAGGAAAATCCCAGGCCTAACCTAGACCTACCATGCGTTGTCCTCAAAAATATTGATCGAAACAAGGTTTAATCGACTGTTACAGTGTGGTACCACATTACTACGTGATCCAAACCAGAAGAAACCCAGGATCTGTTCAACAAGTATGTGAAAAATGCGAAAATATGACCCTGATGAGGGCAAATCCCAGAACTACCCCAGACCTAACTTGCGTTATCCTCTAAAATATTCATCGAAACCAGGTTTAATGGACTTTGCCAGTGTGGTACCACATTACTACGTGATTCAAACCAGAAAAAACCCAGGATCCGTTCAATAAGTATGTGAAGAATGCGATAGTATGTGTCTGTTGAGGGAAAATCCCAGGCCTAACCTTGACCTAACATGATTTACCCTCAAAAATATTGATCGAAACCAGGTTTAATCGTCTGTTCCAGTGTGGTACCACATTACTACGTGATCCAAACCAGAATAAGCCAGGGATCTGTTCAACAAGAATGTGAAAAACGCGAAAGTATGACCCTGATGAGAGCAAATCCCAGACCTAACCAAGACCTAACATGCGTTATTCTCTTAAATATTGATCGAAACCAGGTTTAATGGACTGTTTCAGTGTGGTACCACATTACTACGTGATCCAAACCAGAAAAAACCCAGGATCTGTTCAACAAGTATGTGAAAAACGCGAAACTATGAGCCTGATGAGGGCAAATCCCTGACCTATCCCACACCTAACATGCGATATCCTCTAAAATATTGTTCGAAACCAGGTTTAATGAACTGTTTCAGTGTGGTACCACATTAGTACGTGAGCCAAACCAGAATAAGCCAGGGATCTGTTCAACAAGAATGTGAAAAACGCGAAAGTATGACCCTGATGAGAGCAAATCCCAGACCTAACCAAGACCTAACATGCGTTATTCTCTTAAATATTGATCGAAACCAGGTTTAATGGACAGTTTCAGTGGTGTACCAGATTACTACGCGATCCAAACCTGAAAAAACCCAGGATCTGTTCAACAAGTATGTGAAAAACGCGAAACTATGAGCCTGATGAGGGCAAATGCCAGACCTATCCCAGACCTAACATGTGTTATCCTCTAAAATATTGATCGGAACCAGGTTAAATGGACTGTTTCAGTGTGGTACCACATTACAACGTGATCCAAACCAGAAAAAACCCAGGATCCGTTCAACAAGTATGTGAGGAATGCGAAAGTATGAGTCTGATGAAGGAAAATCCCAGGCCTAACCTAGATCTACCATGCGTTATCCTCAAAAATATTGATCGAAACCAGGTTTAATCGACTGCTTCAATGTGGTAGCACATTACCACCTGATCCAAACCAGAAAAAGCCCAGAATCTGGCCATCAACTATGAGAAATATTCGAAAGTACGAGCCTGATGAGAGCAAATCCCAGACCTGACCTAGACCTAACATGAGTTATTCTCTACAATATTGATCGAAACCTGGTTTAATGGACTGTTTCAGTGTGGTACCACATTACTACCTGATCCAAACCAGAAAAATACCCAGGATCTGTTTAACAAGTATGTGAAGAACGCGAAAATAGGACCCAGATGAGGGCAAATCCCTGGCCTAAACTAGACATAACATGCGTTTTCCTCTGAAATATTGATCGAAACCAGGTTTAATGGACTGTTTCAGTGTGGTACCACATTACTACGTGATCCAAACCAGAAAAAGCCAGGGATCTGTTAAACAAGTATGTGAAGAACGCGAAAATATGACCCTGATGAGGGCAAATCTCAGGCCTAACCTAGACATAACATGCGTTATCCTCTAATATATTGATCGAGACCAGGTTTAATGGACTGTTTCAGCGTGGTACCACATTACTACGAGATTCAAACCAGAAAAGACACAGGATCCGTTCAAGTAGTATGTGAAGAATGCGATAGTATGTCTCCGATGTGGGAAAATCCCAGGACTAACCTAGACCTAACATGCGTTACCCTCAAAGTTATTGATCGAAACCAGGTTTGATCGTCTGCTTCAGTGTGGTACCACATTACTACGTGATCCAAACCAGAAAAAAACGCAGGATCTGTACATCAAGTATGTGAAGAACGCGAAAATATGACCCTGATGGGGGCAAATCCCAGGCCTAATATAGACATAACATGCGTTATCCTCTAAAATATTGATCGAAACCAGGTTTAATGGACTGTTTCAGTGTGGTACCACACTACTACGGGATCGAAACCAGAAGAAGCCCAGAATCTGGTCATCAAGTATAAGAAATATGCGTAAGTACGAGCCTGATGGGAGCAAATCCCAGAACAATACCAGACCTAACATGCGTTACCCTCAAAAATATTGATCGAAACCAGGTTTAATCTACTGTTTCAGTGTGGTACCACATTACTACCTGATCAAAACCAGAAAAATACCCAGGATCTGTTCAACAAGTATGTGTAGAACGCGAAAATATGACTCTGATGAGGGCAAATCCCAGGACTAACCTAGACATAACATGCGTTATTATCCAAAATATTGATCGAAACCACGTTAAATTGAAAGTTTCAGTGTGGAACCGCATTACTACGTGATCCAAACCAGAAAAACCCCAGGATCCGTTCAACAAGTATGTGGAGAATGCGAATGTATGTGTCTGATGAGGGAAAATCCCACACCTAACCTAGACCTAACATGAATTATTCTCTTAAATATTGATCGAAACCAGGTTTAATCGACTGTTTCAGTGTGGTACCACATTACTACCTGCTCCAAACCAGAAAAAAAACCCAGGATCTGTTTAACAAGTATGTGAAGAACGCGAAAATATGACCCTGATGAGGGCAAATCCCCGGCCTAAACTAGACATAACATGCGTTATCCTCTAAAATATTGATCGAAACCAGGTTTAATGGACTGCTTCAGTGTGGTACCACGTTACTACGTGATCCAAACCAGAAAAAACCCTGGATCCGTTCGACAAGTTTGTGGAGAATGCGAATATATGTGTCTGATGAGGGAAAATCCCAGGCCCAACCAAGACCTAACATGCGTTATCCTCAGAAATATTGATCGAAACCAGGTTTAAACGACTGTTTCAGTGTGGTACCACATTACTACCTGCTCCAAACCAGAAAAAAAACCCAGGATCTGTTCAACAAGTATGTGAAAAATGCGAAAATATGACACTGATGAGGGCAAATCCCGGACCTGTCCCAGACCTACCTTGCGTTATCCTCTAGAATATTGATCGAAACCAGAATTAATTGAAAGTTTTAGTGTGATACCACATTACTACGTGATCCAAACCAGAAAAGAACCCAGGATCTGTACAACTAGTATGTAAAGAAAGCGAAAGTATGAGCCTGACGATGGCAAATCCCAGACCTATCCGAGACATAACTTGCGTTACCATCTAAAATATTGACCGAAACCTGTTTTAATCGACTGTTTCAGTGTGGTACCACATTACTACGTGATCCAAACCAGAAAAAGCCCAGAATCTGGCCATCAACTATGAGAAATATGCGAAAGTACGAGCCTGATGTGAGCAAATCCCAGACCTAACCAAGACCTAACGTGCGTTATTCTCTAAAATATTGATCGAAACCAGGTTTAATGGACTGTTTTAGTATGATACCACATTACTACGTGATCCAAACCAGAAAAAAACCCAGGATCTGTTCAACAAGTATGTGAAAAACGCGAAACTATGAGCCTGATGAGGGCAAATCCCAGACATTTCTCAGACCTAACATGCGTTATCCTCTTAAATATTGAAAGAAACCAGGTTTAATGGAATGTTTCAGGGTGGTACCACATTACTACGTGATCCAAACCAGAAAAAGCCAGGGATCTGTACAACAAGTATGTGAAAAATGCGAAAATATGACCCTGATGAGGGCAAATCCCGGACCTATCCCAGACCTAACATGCGTTATCCTCTTAAATATTGATCGAAACCAGGTTTAATGGACTGTTTCAGTGTGGTACCACGTTACTACGTGATGCAAACCAGAAAAAACCCTGGATCCGTTCGACAAGTTTGTGGAGAATGCGAATATATGTGTCTGATGAGGGAAAATCCCAGGCCCAACCAAGACCTAACATGCGTTATCCTCAGAAATATTGATCGAAACCAGGTTTAAACGACTGTTTCAGTGTGGTACCACATTACTACCTGATCTCAACCAGAAAAATACCCAGGATCTGTTTAACAAGTATGTGAAGAACGCGAAAATATGACCCTGATGAGGGCAAATCCCCTGCCTAAACTAGACATAACATGCGTTATCCTCTGAAATATTGATCGAAAGCAGGTTTAATGGACTGTTTCTGTGTGGTACCACATTACTACGGGATCGAAAGCAGAAAATGCCCAGAATCTGGCCATCAAGTATGAGATATATGCGAAAGTATGAGCCTGCTGAGGGCAGATCCTAGACCTAACCCAGACCTAACATGCGTTATCCTCTAAAATATTTATCAAGACCAGATTTAATTGAATGTTCCAGTGTGGTACCACATGTCTACGTGATCCAGACCAGAAAAAACCCAGGATCTCTTTAACAAGTATGTGGAGAATGCGAAAGTATGTGTCTGATGAGGGCAAATCCCAGGTCCAACCTGGACATAACATGCGTTATCCTCTAAAATATTGATCGAAACCAGGTTTAATTGACAGTTTCATTGTGGTATCACATTACTACGGGATCCAAACCAGAAAAAGCCCAGAATCTGGCCATCAAGTATAAGAAATATGCGAAAGTACGAGCCTGATGAGAGCAATTCCCAGACCTGACCTAGACCTAACATGAGTTATTCTCTACAATATTGATCGAAACCAGGTTTAATGGACTGTTTCAGTGTGGTACCACATTACTACGTGATCCAAACCAGAAAAAAACCCAGGATCTGTACAACAAGTATGTGAAGAATGCGAAAGTATGAGCCTGTCGTGGGCAAATCCCAGACCTATCCCAGACATAACATGCGTTATCCTCTAAAATATTGATCGAAACCAGGTTTAATGGACTGTTTCAGTGTGGTACCACATTACTACGTGATCCAAACCGGAAGAAACCCAGGATCCGTTTAACAAGTATGTGAAAAATGCGAAAGTATGTGTCTGATATGGAGAATCTCACGCCTAACCTAGACCTAACATGCGTTACCCTCAAAAATATTGATCGATACCAGGTTTGATCGTCTGTTTCAGAGTGGTACCAGATTACTACGTGATCCAAACCAGAAAAAAACGCAGGATCTGTACAACAAGTATGTGAAGAACGCGAAAATATGACCCTGATGAGGGCAAATCCCAGGCCTAACATAGACATAACATGCGTTATCCTCTAAAATATTGATCGAAACCAGGTTTAATGGACTGTTTCAGTGTGGTGCCACATTACTACGTGATCCAAACAAGAAAAAGCCAGGGATCTGTTAAACAAGTATGTGAAGAACGCGAAAATATGACCCTGATGCGGGCAAATCCCAGGCCTAACCTAGACATAACATGCGTTATCCTCTAATATATTGATCGAGACCAGGTTTAATGGACTGTTTCAGTGTGGTACCACATTACTACGAGATTCAAACCAGAAAAGACACAGGATCCGTTCAAGAAGTGTGTGAAGAATGCGATAGTATGTCTCCGATGTGGGAAAATCCCAGGACTTACCTAGACCTAACATGCGTTACCCTCAAAGATATTGATCGAAACCAGGTTTGATCGTCTGTTTCAGTGTGGTACCAGATTACTACGTGATCCAAACCAGAAAAAAACGCAGGATCTGTACAACAAGTATGTGAAGAACGCGAAAATATGACCCTGATGAGGGCAAATCCCCGGCCTAAGCTAGATATAACATGCGTTATCCTCTAAAATATTGATCGAAACCAGGTTTAATGGACTGTTTCAGTGTGGTACCACATTACTACGTGATCCAAACCAGAAAATGCCAGGGATCTGTTCAACAAGTATGTGAAAAATGCGAAAATATGACACTGATGGGGGCAAATCCCGGACCTATCCCAGACCTAACTTGCGTTATCCTCTAGAATATTGATCGAAACCAGAATTAATTGAAAGTTTTAGTGTGATACCACATTACTACGTGATCCAAACCAGAAAAAAACCCAGGATCTGTACAACTAGTATGTAAAGAAAGCGAAAGTATGAGCCTGACGATGGCAAATCCCAGACCTATCCGAGACATAACTTGCGTTATCATCTAAAATATTGACCGAAACCTGTTTTAATCGACTGTTTCAGTGTGGTACCACATTACTACGTGATCCAAACCAGAAAAAGCCCAGAATCTGGCATCAACTATGAGAAATATGCGAAAGTACGAGCCTGATGTGTGCAAATCCCAGACCTAACCAAAACCTAACATGCGTTATTCTCTAAAATATTGATCGAAACCAGGTTTAATGGACTGTTTTAGTGTGATACCATATTACTACGTGATCCAAACCAGAAAAAAAGCCCGGATCTGTTCAACAAGTATGCGAAAAACGCGAAACTATGAGCCTGATGAGGGCAAATCCCGGACCTATCCCAGACCTAACATGCGTTATCCTCTTAAATATTGATCGAAACCAGGTTTAATGAACTGTTGCAGTGTGGTACCACATTACAACCTAACCTAGACATAACATGCGTTATCCTCTAAAATATTGATCGAAACCAGGTTTAATGAACTGTTTCAGTGTGGTACCACATTACTACGTGATCAAGATCAGAAAAATACCCAGGATCTGTTTAACAAGTATTTGAAGAACGCGAAAGTATGTGTCTGATAAGGAAAATCTCAGGCCTAACCTAGACCTAACATGCGTTACTCTCAAGAATATTGATCGAAACCAGGTTTAACTGACTGTTTCAGAGTGGTACCACATTACTACGGGATACAAACCAGAAAAAGCCCAGAATCTGGCCATCAAGTATGAGAAATATGCGAAAGTACGAGCCTGATGAGAGCAAATCCCAGACCTAACCTAGACCTAACATGAGTTATTCTCTAAAATATTGATCGAAACCAGTTTTAATGGACTGTTTCAGTGTGGTACCACATTACTACGTGTTTCAAACCAGAAAAAACCAGGATCCGTTCAACAAGTATGTGAAGAATGCGATAGTATGTGTCTGTTGTGGGAAAATCCCAGACCAAACCTAGACCTAACATGAATTATTCTCTAAAATATTGATCGAAACCAGGTTTAATCGTGTGTTTCAGTGTGGTACCACATTACTACGTGATTCAAACCAGAAAAAAACGCAGGATCTGTACAACAAGTTTGTGAAGTATGCGAAAGTATGAGCCTGACGTGGGCAAATCCCAGACCTATCCCAGACATAACACGCGTTATCCTCTAAAATATTGATCGAAACCAGGTTTAATGAACTGTTTCAGTGTGGTACCACATTACAACGTGATCCAAACCAGAAAAAGCCAGGGATCTGTTCAATAAGTATGTGAAAAATGCGAAAATATGACCCTGATGAGGGCAAATCCCAGACCTACCCCAGACCTAGCTTGCGTTATCCTCTAAAATATTGATCGATTCGAGGTTTAGTTTACTGTTTTAGTGTGGTACCACATTACTACGGGATCCAAACCAGAAACAGCCCAGAATCCGGCCATCAAGTTTGAGAAATATTGCGAAAGTATGAGCCTGATGAGGGCAAATCCTAGACCTAACCCAGACCTAACATGAGTAACCCTCTAAAATATATATCAAGACCAGGTTTAATTGAATGTTTCAGTGTGTTACCACATGACTACGTGATCCAAACCAGAAAAAACCCAGGATCCGTTCAACAAGTGTGTGAAGAATGCGCAAATATGAACTTGATGAGGGCAAGTCCCAGGCCTAACCTAGACATAACATGCGTTATCCTCTAAGGTATTGATCAAAACCAGGTTTAATGGACTGTTTCAGTGGGGTACCCCATTACTACGTGATCCAAACCAGAAAAAACCCAGGATCTGTTCAACAAGTATGTGAAAATCGCGAAACTATGAGCCTGATGTGGGCAAATCCTAGACCTATCCCAGACCTAACATGTGTGATCCTCTAAAATATTTATCCAGACCAGGTTTAATTGATTGTTTCAGTGGGGTACCCCATTACTACGTGATCCAAACCAGAAAAAACCCAGGATCTGTTCAACAAGTATGTGAAAATCGCGAAACTATGAGCCTGATGTGGGCAAATCCTAGACCTATCCCAGACCTAACATGTGTGATCCTCTAAAATATTTATCCAGACCAGGTTTAATTGATTGTTTCAGTGTGTTACCACATGACTACGTGATCCAAACCAGAAAAAACCCAGGATCCGTTCAACAAGTATGTGAAGAATGCGAAAGTATGAGCCTGACGTGGGCAAATCCCAGACCTATCCCAGACATAACACGCGTTATCCTCTAAAATATTGATCGAAACCAGGTTTAATGAACTGTTTCAGTGTGGTACCACATTACAACGTGATCCAAACCAGAAAAAGCCAGGGATCTGTTCAATAAGTATGTGAAAAATGCGAAAATATGACCCTGATGAGGGCAAATCCCAGACCTACCCCAGACCTAGCTTGCGTTATCCTCTAAAATATTGATCGATTCGAGGTTTAGTTTACTGTTTTAGTGTGGTACCACATTACTACGGGATCCAAACCAGAAACAGCCCAGAATCCGGCCATCAAGTTTGAGAAATATTGCGAAAGTATGAGCCTGATGAGGGCAAATCCTAGACCTAACCCAGACCTAACATGAGTTATCCTCTAAAATATATATCAAGACCAGGTTTAATTGAATGTTTCAGTGTGTTACCACATTACTACCTGCTCCAAACCAGAAAAAAAACCCAGGATCTGTTCAACAAGTATGTGAAAAATGCGAAAATATGACACTGATGAGGGCAAATCCCGGACCTGTCCCAGACCTACCTTGCGTTATCCTCTAGAATATTGATCGAAACCAGAATTAATTGAAAGTTTTAGTGTGATACCACATTACTACGTGATCCAAACCAGAAAAGAACCCAGGATCTGTACAACTAGTATGTAAAGAAAGCGAAAGTATGAGCCTGACGATGGCAAATCCCAGACCTATCCGAGACATAACTTGCGTTACCATCTAAAATATTGACCGAAACCTGTTTTAATCGACTGTTTCAGTGTGGTACCACATTACTACGTGATCCAAACCAGAAAAAGCCCAGAATCTGGCCATCAACTATGAGAAATATGCGAAAGTACGAGCCTGATGTGAGCAAATCCCAGACCTAACCAAGACCTAACATGCGTTATTCTCTAAAATATTGATCGAAACCAGGTTTAATGGACTGTTTTAGTATGATACCACATTACTACGTGATCCAAACCAGAAAAAAACCCAGGATCTGTTCAACAAGTATGTGAAAAACGCGAAACTATGAGCCTGATGAGGGCAAATCCCAGACATTTCTCAGACCTAACATGCGTTATCCTCTTAAATATTGAAAGAAACCAGGTTTAATGGAATGTTTCAGGGTGGTACCACATTACTACGTGATCCAAACCAGAAAAAGCCAGGGATCTGTACAACAAGTATGTGAAAAATGCGAAAATATGACCCTGATGAGGGCAAATCCCGGACCTATCCCAGACCTAACATGCGTTATCCTCTTAAATATTGATCGAAACCAGGTTTAATGGACTGTTTCAGTGTGGTACCACGTTACTACGTGATGCAAACCAGAAAAAACCCTGGATCCGTTCGACAAGTTTGTGGAGAATGCGAATATATGTGTCTGATGAGGGAAAATCCCAGGCCCAACCAAGACCTAACATGCGTTATCCTCAGAAATATTGATCGAAACCAGGTTTAAACGACTGTTTCAGTGTGGTACCACATTACTACCTGATCCCAACCAGAAAAATACCCAGGATCTGTTTAACAAGTATGTGAAGAACGCGAAAATATGACCCTGATGAGGGCAAATCCCCTGCCTAAACTAGACATAACATGCGTTATCCTCTGAAATATTGATCGAAAGCAGGTTTAATGGACTGTTTCTGTGTGGTACCACATTACTACGGGATCGAAAGCAGAAAATGCCCAGAATCTGGCCATCAAGTATGAGATATATGCGAAAGTATGAGCCTGCTGAGGGCAGATCCTAGACCTAACCCAGACCTAACATGCGTTATCCTCTAAAATATTTATCAAGACCAGATTTAATTGAATGTTCCAGTGTGGTACCACATGTCTACGTGATCCAGACCAGAAAAAACCCAGGATCTCTTTAACAAGTATGTGGAGAATGCGAAAGTATGTGTCTGATGAGGGCAAATCCCAGGTCCAACCTGGACATAACATGCGTTATCCTCTAAAATATTGATCGAAACCAGGTTTAATTGACAGTTTCATTGTGGTATCACATTACTACGGGATCCAAACCAGAAAAAGCCCAGAATCTGGCCATCAAGTATAAGAAATATGCGAAAGTACGAGCCTGATGAGAGCAATTCCCAGACCTGACCTAGACCTAACATGAGTTATTCTCTATAATATTGATCGAAACCAGGTTTAATGGACTGTTTCAGTGTGGTACCACATTACTACGTGATCCAAACCAGAAAAAAACCCAGGATCTGTACAACAAGTATGTGAAGAATGCGAAAGTATGAGCCTGACGTGGGCAAATCCCAGACCTATCCCAGACATAACATGCGTTATCCTCTAAAATATTGATCGAAACCAGGTTTAATGGACTGTTTCAGTGTGGTACCACATTACTACGTGATCCAAACCGGAAGAAACCCAGGATCCGTTTAACAAGTATGTGAAAAATGCGAAAGTATGTGTCTGATATGGAGAATCTCACGCCTAACCTAGACCTAACATGCGTTACCCTCAAAAATATTGATCGATACCAGGTTTGATCGTCTGTTTCAGAGTGGTACCAGATTACTACGTGATCCAAACCAGAAAAAAACGCAGGATCTGTACAACAAGTATGTGAAGAACGCGAAAATATGACCCTGATGAGGGCAAATCCCAGGCCTAACATAGACATAACATGCGTTATCCTCTAAAATATTGATCGAAACCAGGTTTAATGGACTGTTTCAGTGTGGTGCCACATTACTACGTGATCCAAACAAGAAAAAGCCAGGGATCTGTTAAACAAGTATGTGAAGAACGCGAAAATATGACCCTGATGCGGGCAAATCCCAGGCCTAACCTAGACATAACATGCGTTATCCTCTAATATATTGATCGAGACCAGGTTTAATGGACTGTTTCAGTGTGGTACCACATTACTACGAGATTCAAACCAGAAAAGACACAGGATCCGTTCAAGAAGTGTGTGAAGAATGCGATAGTATGTCTCCGATGTGGGAAAATCCCAGGACTTACCTAGACCTAACATGCGTTACCCTCAAAGATATTGATCGAAACCAGGTTTGATCGTCTGTTTCAGTGTGGTACCAGATTACTACGTGATCCAAACCAGAAAAAAACGCAGGATCTGTACAACAAGTATGTGAAGAACGCGAAAATATGACCCTGATGAGGGCAAATCCCCGGCCTAAGCTAGATATAACATGCGTTATCCTCTAAAATATTGATCGAAACCAGGTTTAATGGACTGTTTCAGTGTGGTACCACATTACTACGTGATCCAAACCAGAAAATGCCAGGGATCTGTTCAACAAGTATGTGAAAAATGCGAAAATATGACACTGATGGGGGCAAATCCCGGACCTATCCCAGACCTAACTTGCGTTATCCTCTAGAATATTGATCGAAACCAGAATTAATTGAAAGTTTTAGTGTGATACCACATTACTACGTGATCCAAACCAGAAAAAAACCCAGGATCTGTACAACTAGTATGTAAAGAAAGCGAAAGTATGAGCCTGACGATGGCAAATCCCAGACCTATCCGAGACATAACTTGCGTTATCATCTAAAATATTGACCGAAACCTGTTTTAATCGACTGTTTCAGTGTGGTACCACATTACTACGTGATCCAAACCAGAAAAAGCCCAGAATCTGGCATCAACTATGAGAAATATGCGAAAGTACGAGCCTGATGTGTGCAAATCCCAGACCTAACCAAAACCTAACATGCGTTATTCTCTAAAATATTGATCGAAACCAGGTTTAATGGACTGTTTTAGTGTGATACCATATTACTACGTGATCCAAACCAGAAAAAAAGCCCGGATCTGTTCAACAAGTATGTGAAAAACGCGAAACTATGAGCCTGATGAGGGCAAATCCCGGACCTATCCCAGACCTAACATGCGTTATCCTCTTAAATATTGATCGAAACCAGGTTTAATGAACTGTTGCAGTGTGGTACCACATTACAACCTAACCTAGACATAACATGCGTTATCCTCTAAAATATTGATCGAAACCAGGTTTAATGAACTGTTTCAGTGTGGTACCACATTACTACGTGATCAAGATCAGAAAAATACCCAGGATCTGTTTAACAAGTATTTGAAGAACGCGAAAGTATGTGTCTGATAAGGAAAATCTCAGGCCTAACCTAGACCTAACATGCGTTACTCTCAAGAATATTGATCGAAACCAGGTTTAACTGACTGTTTCAGAGTGGTACCACATTACTACGGGATACAAACCAGAAAAAGCCCAGAATCTGGCCATCAAGTATGAGAAATATGCGAAAGTACGAGCCTGATGAGAGCAAATCCCAGACCTAACCTAGACCTAACATGAGTTATTCTCTAAAATATTGATCGAAACCAGTTTTAATGGACTGTTTCAGTGTGGTACCACATTACTACGTGTTTCAAACCAGAAAAAACCAGGATCCGTTCAACAAGTATGTGAAGAATGCGATAGTATGTGTCTGTTGTGGGAAAATCCCAGACCAAACCTAGACCTAACATGAATTATTCTCTAAAATATTGATCGAAACCAGGTTTAATCGTGTGTTTCAGTGTGGTACCACATTACTACGTGATTCAAACCAGAAAAAAACGCAGGATCTGTACAACAAGTTTGTGAAGTATGCGAAAGTATGAGCCTGACGTGGGCAAATCCCAGACCTATCCCAGACATAACACGCGTTATCCTCTAAAATATTGATCGAAACCAGGTTTAATGAACTGTTTCAGTGTGGTACCACATTACAACGTGATCCAAACCAGAAAAAGCCAGGGATCTGTTCAATAAGTATGTGAAAAATGCGAAAATATGACCCTGATGAGGGCAAATCCCAGACCTACCCCAGACCTAGCTTGCGTTATCCTCTAAAATATTGATCGATTCGAGGTTTAGTTTACTGTTTTAGTGTGGTACCACATTACTACGGGATCCAAACCAGAAACAGCCCAGAATCCGGCCATCAAGTTTGAGAAATATTGCGAAAGTATGAGCCTGATGAGGGCAAATCCTAGACCTAACCCAGACCTAACATGAGTAACCCTCTAAAATATATATCAAGACCAGGTTTAATTGAATGTTTCAGTGTGTTACCACATGACTACGTGATCCAAACCAGAAAAAACCCAGGATCCGTTCAACAAGTGTGTGAAGAATGCGCAAATATGAACTTGATGAGGGCAAGTCCCAGGCCTAACCTAGACATAACATGCGTTATCCTCTAAGGTATTGATCAAAACCAGGTTTAATGGACTGTTTCAGTGGGGTACCCCATTACTACGTGATCCAAACCAGAAAAAACCCAGGATCTGTTCAACAAGTATGTGAAAATCGCGAAACTATGAGCCTGATGTGGGCAAATCCTAGACCTATCCCAGACCTAACATGTGTGATCCTCTAAAATATTTATCCAGACCAGGTTTAATTGATTGTTTCAGTGGGGTACCCCATTACTACGTGATCCAAACCAGAAAAAACCCAGGATCTGTTCAACAAGTATGTGAAAATCGCGAAACTATGAGCCTGATGTGGGCAAATCCTAGACCTATCCCAGACCTAACATGTGTGATCCTCTAAAATATTTATCCAGACCAGGTTTAATTGATTGTTTCAGTGTGTTACCACATGACTACGTGATCCAAACCAGAAAAAACCCAGGATCCGTTCAACAAGTATGTGAAGAATGCGAAAGTATGAGCCTGACGTGGGCAAATCCCAGACCTATCCCAGACATAACACGCGTTATCCTCTAAAATATTGATCGAAACCAGGTTTAATGAACTGTTTCAGTGTGGTACCACATTACAACGTGATCCAAACCAGAAAAAGCCAGGGATCTGTTCAATAAGTATGTGAAAAATGCGAAAATATGACCCTGATGAGGGCAAATCCCAGACCTACCCCAGACCTAGCTTGCGTTATCCTCTAAAATATTGATCGATTCGAGGTTTAGTTTACTGTTTTAGTGTGGTACCACATTACTACGGGATCCAAACCAGAAACAGCCCAGAATCCGGCCATCAAGTTTGAGAAATATTGCGAAAGTATGAGCCTGATGAGGGCAAATCCTAGACCTAACCCAGACCTAACATGAGTTATCCTCTAAAATATATATCAAGACCAGGTTTAATTGAATGTTTCAGTGTGTTACCACATGACTACGTGATCCAAACCAGAAAAAACCCAGGATCCGTTCAACAAGTATGTGAAGAATGCGAAAATATGAACTTGATGAGGGCAAGTCCCAGGCCCAACCTAGACATAACATGCGTTATCCTCTAAGATATTGATCAAAACCAGGTTTAATGGACTGTTTCAGTGGGGTACCCCATTACTACGTGATCCAAACCAGAAAAAACCCAGGATCTGTTCAACAAGTATGTGAAAATCGCGAAACTATGAGCCTGATGTGGGCAAATCCTAGACCTATCCCAGACCTAACATGTGTGATCCTCTAAAATATTTTTCCAGACCAGGTTTAATTGATTGTTTCAGTGTGTTACCACATGACTACGTGATCCAAACCAGAAAAAACCCAGGATCCGTTCAACAAGTATGTGAAGAATGCGAAAATATGAACCTGATGAGGGCAAGTCCCAGGCCTAACCTAGACATAACATGCGTTATCCTCTAAAATATTGATCAAAACCAGGTTAAATGGACAGTTTCAGTGTGGTACCACATTTCCTACGTGATCCAAACCAGAAAAACCCAGGATCTGTTCAACAAGTATGGGAAAAATGCGAAAGTACGAGCCTGATGAGAGCAAATCCCTGACCTAACCAAGACCTAACATGCGTGATTCTCTTAAATATGGATCGAAACCAGGTTTAATGGACTATTCCAATGTGGTACCACATTACTACGTGATCCAGACCAGAAAAAGCCCAGGATGTGGCCATGAAGTATGAGAAATATGCGAAATTATGAGCCTGATTAGAGCAAATCCTAGACCTAACCCAGACCTAACATGCGCTATCCTCTAAAATATTTATCCAGACCAGGTTTAATTGATTGTTTCAGTGTGGTACCACATTACTACGTGATCCAAACCAGAAAAAACCCAGGATCCGTTCAACAGGTATGTGAAGAATGCGAAAGTATGAGCCTGACGTGGGCAAATCCCAGACCTATCCCAGACATAACATGCGTTATCTTCTAAAATATTGATCGAAACCAGGTTTAATGAACTGTTTCAGTGTGGTACCACATTACAACGTGATCCAAACCAGAAAAAGCCCAGAATCTGGCCATCAAGTATGAGAAATATGCGAAAGTACGAGCCTGATGAGAGCAAATCCCAGACCTAACCTAGACCTAACATGAGTTATTCTCTAAAATATTGATCGAAACCAGTTTTAATGGACTGTTTCAGTGTGGTACCACATTACTACGTGTTTCAAACCAGAAAAAACCCAGGATCCGTTCAACAAGTATGTGAAGAATGCGATAGTATGTGTCTGTTGTGGGAAAATCCCAGACCAAACCTAGATCTAACATGAATTATTCTCTAAAATATTGATCGAAACCAGGTTTAATCGTGTGTTTCAGTGTGGTACCACATTACTACGTGATTCAAACCAGAAAAAAACGCAGGATCTGTACAACAAGTATGTGAAGAATGCGAAAGTATGAGCCTGACGTGGGCAAGTCCCAGACCTATTCCAGACATAACATGCGTTATCCTCTAAAATATTGAGTGAAACCAGGTTTAATGAACTGTTTCAGTGTGGTACCACATTACAACGTGATCCAAACCAGAAAAAGCCAGGGATCTGTTCAATAAGTATGTGAAAAATGCGAAAATATGACCCTGATGAGGGCAAATCCCTGACCTACCCCAGACCTAGCTTGCGTTATCCTCTAAAATATTGATCGAATCGAGGTTTAGGTTACTGTTTCAGTGTGGTACCACATTACTAGGTGATGCAATCCAGAAAAAGCCCAGGATCAAGCCATGAAGTATGAGAAATATGCGAAATTATGAGCCTGATTAGGGCAAATCCCAGGCCTAACCAAGACATAACATGCGTTATCCTCTAAAATATTGATCGAAACCAGGTTTAATAGACTGTTTCAGTGTGGTACCACACTACAACGTGATCCAAACCAGAAAAAGCCATGGATCTGTTCAACAAGTATGTGAAAAATGCGAAAATATGACCCTGATGAGGGCAAATCCCAGACCTACCCCAGACCTAGCTTGCGTTATCCTCTAAAATATTGATCGATTCGAGGTTTAGTTTACTGTTTTAGTGTGGTACCACATTACTACGGGATCCAAACCAGAAACAGCCCAGAATCCGGCCATCAAGTTTGAGAAATATTGCGAAAGTATGAGCCTGATGAGGGCAAATCCTAGACCTAACCCAGACCTAACATGAGTTATCCTCTAAAATATATATCAAGACCAGGTTTAATTGAATGTTTCAGTGTGTTACCACATGACTACGTGATCCAAACCAGAAAAAACCCAGGATCCGTTCAACAAGTATGTGAAGAATGCGAAAATATGAACTTGATGAGGGCAAGTCCCAGGCCTAACCTAGACATAACATGCGTTATCCTCTAAGATATTGATCAAAACCAGGTTTAATGGACTGTTTCAGTGGGGTACCCCATTACTACGTGATCCAAACCAGAAAAAACCCAGGATCTGTTCAACAAGTATGTGAAAATCGCGAAACTATGAGCCTGATGTGGGCAAATCCTAGACCTATCCCAGACCTAACATGTGTGATCCTCTAAAATATATATCCAGACCAGGTTTAATTGATTGTTTCAGTGTGTTACCACATGACTACGTGATCCAAACCAGAAAAAACCCAGGATCCGTTCAACAAGTATGTGAAGAATGCGAAAATATGAACCTGATGAGGGCAAGTCCCAGGCCTAACCTAGACATAACATGCGTTATCCTCTAAAATATTGATCAAAACCAGGTTAAATGGACAGTTTCAGTGTGGTACCACATTTCCTACGTGATCCAAACCAGAAAAACCCAGGATCTGTTCAACAAGTATGGGAAAAATGCGAAAGTACGAGCCTGATGAGAGCAAATCCCAGACCTAACCAAGACCTAACATGCGTGATTCTCTTAAATATGGATCGAAACCAGGTTTAATGGACTATTCCAATGTGGTACCACATTACAACGTGATCCAGACCAGAAAAAGCCCAGGATGTGGCCATGAAGTATGAGAAATATGCGAAATTATGAGCCTGATTAGAGCAAATCCTAGACCTAACCCAGACCTAACATGCGCTATCCTCTAAAATATTTATCCAGACCAGGTTTAATTGATTGTTTCAGTGTGGTACCACATTACTACGTGATCCAAACCAGAAAAAACCCAGGATCCGTTCAACAGGTATGTGAAGAATGCGAAAGTATGAGTCTGATGAAGGAAAATTCCAGGCCTAACCTAGACCTACCACGCGTTATCCTCAAAAATATTGATCGAAACAAGGTTTAATCGACTGTTACAGTGTGGTACCACATTACTACGTGATCCAAACCAGAAGAAACCCAGGATCTGTTCAACAAGTATGTGAAAAATGCGAAAATATGACCCTGATGAGGGCAAGACCCAGACCTATCCCAGACCTAACTTGCGTTATCCTCTAAAACATTCATCGAAACCAGGTTTATTGGACTTTTTCGGTGTGGAACCACATTACTACGTGATTCAAACCAGAAAAAACCCAGGATCCGTTCAACAAGTATGTGAAGAATGCGATAGTATGTGTCTGTTGAGGGAAAATCCCAGACCTAACCAAGACCTAACATGCGTTATTCTATTATATATTGATCGAAACCAGGTTTAATGAACTGTTTCTGTGTGGTACCACATTACTACGTGATCAAAACTAGAAAAAACCCAGGATCTGTTCAACAAGTATGTGAGAAACGCGAAACTATGAGCCTGATGAGGGCAAACGCCAGACCTATCTCAGACCTAACATGCGTTATCCTCTTAAATATTGAAAGAAACCAGGTTTAATGGACTGTTTCAGTGTGGTACCACATTACTACGTGATCCAAACCAGAAAAAGCCAGGGATCTGTACAACAAGTTTGTGAAAAATGCGAAAATATGACCCTGATATGGGCAAATCCCGGACCTATCCCAGACCTAACATGCGTTATCCTCTTAAATATTGATCGAAACCAGGTTTAATGAACTGTTGCAGTGTGGTACCACATTACAACCTAACCTAGACATAACATGCGTTATCCTCTAAAATATTGATCGAAACCAGGTTTAATGATCTGTTTCAGTGTGGTACCACATTACTACGTGATCAAGACCAGAAAAATACCCAGGATCTGTTTAACAAGTATTTGAAGAACGCGAAAGTATGTGTCTGATAAGGAAAATCTCAGGCCTAACCTAGACCTAACATGCGTTACTCTCAAGAATATTGATCGAAACCAGGTTTAACTGACTGTTTCAGAGTGGTACCACATTACTACGGGATACAAACCAGAAAAAGCCCAGAATCTGGCCATCAAGTATGAGAAATATGCGAAAGTACGAGCCTGATGAGAGCAAATCCCAGACCTAGCCTAGACCTAACATGAGTTATTCTCTAAAATATTGATCGAAACCAGTTTTAATGGACTGTTTCAGTGTGGTACCACATTACTACGTGTTTCAAACCAGAAAAAACCCAGGATCCGTTCAACAAGTATGTGAAGAATGCGATAGTATGTGTCTGTTGTGGGAAAATCCCAGACCAAACCTAGACCTAACATGAATTATTCTCTAAAATATTGATCGAAACCAGGTTTAATCGTGTGTTTCAGTGTGGTACCACATTACTACGTGATTCAAACCAGAAAAAAACGCAGGATCTGTACAACAAGTTTGTGAAGTATGCGAAAGTATGAGCCTGACGTGAGCAAATCCCAGACCTATCCCAGACATAACACGCGTTATCCTCTAAAATATTGATCGAAACCAGGTTTAATGAACTGTTTCAGTGTGGTACCACATTACAACGTGATCCAAACCAGAAAAAGCCAGGGATCTGTTCAACAAGTATGTGAAAAATGCGAAAACATGACCCTGATGAGGGCAAATCCCAGACCTACCCCAGACCATGCTTGCGTTATCCTCTAAAATATTGATCGAATCGAGGTTTAGTTTACTGTTTCAGTGTGGTACCACATTACTACGTGATCCAATCCAGAAAAAGCCCAGGATCAAGCCGTGAAGTATGAGAAATATGCGAAATTATGAGCCTGATTAGGGCAAATCCCAGGCCTAACCTAGACATAACATGCGTTATCCGCTAAAATATTGATCGAAACCAGGTTTAACTGACTGTTTCAGAGTGGTACCACATTACTACGGGATCCAAACCAGAAAAAGCCCAGAATCTGGCCATCAAGTATGAGAAATATGCGAAAGTACGAGCCTGATGAGAGCAAATCCCAGACCTAACCTAGTCCTAACATGAGTTATTCTCTAAAATATTGATCGAAACCAGTTTTAATGGACTGTTTCAGTGTGGTACCACATTACTACGTGATCCAAACCAGAAGAAACCCAGGATCCATTCAACAAGTATGTGAAGAATGCGAAAGTATGTGTCTGATAAGGAAAATCTCAGGCCTAACCTAGACCTAACATGCGTTACCCTCAAAAATATTGATCGAAACCAGGTTTAACTGACTGTTTCAGAGTGGTACCACATTACTACGGGATCCAAACCAGAAAAAGCCCAGAATCTGGCCATCAAGTATGAGAAATATGCGAAAGTACGAGCCTGATGAGAGCAAATCCCAGACCTAACCTAGACCTAACATGAGTTATTCTCTAAAATATTGATCGAAACCAGTTTTAATGGACTGTTTCAGTGTGGTACCACATTACTACGTGTTTCAAACCAGAAAAAACCCAGGATCCGTTCAACAAGTATGTGAGAAACGCGAAACTATGAGCCTGATGAGGGCAAACGCCAGACCTATCTCAGACCTAACATGCGTTATCCTCTTAAATATTGAAAGAAACCAGGTTTAATGGACTGTTTCAGTGTGGTACCGCATTACTACGTGATCCAAACCAGAAAAAAACGCAGGATCTGTACAACAAGTATGTGAAGAATGCGAAAGTATGAGCCTGACGTGGGCAAATCCCAGACCTATTCCAGACATAACATGCGTTATCCTCTAAAATATTGAGTGAAACCAGGTTTAATGAACTGTTTCAGTGTGGTACCACATTACAACGTGATCCAAACCAGAAAAAGCCAGGGATCTGTTCAATAAGTATGTGAAAAATGCGAAAATATGACCCTGATGAGGGCAAATCCCTGACCTACCCCAGACCTAGCTTGCGTTATCCTCTAAAATATTGATCGAAACGAGGTTTAGGTTACTGTTTCAGTGTGGTACCACATTACTAGGTGATGCAATCCAGAAAAAGCCCAGGATCAAGCCATGAAGTATGAGAAATATGCGAAATTATGAGCCTGATTAGGGCAAATCCCAGGCCTAACCAAGACATAACATGCGTTATCCTCTAAAATATTGATCGAAACCAGGTTTAATAGACTGTTTCAGTGTGGTACCACACTACAACGTGATCCAAACCAGAAAAAGCCATGGATCTGTTCAACAAGTATGTGAAAAATGCGAAAATATGACCCTGATGAGGGCAAATCCCAGACCTACCCCAGACCTAGCTTGCGTTATCCTCTAAAATATTGATCGAATCGAGGTTTAGTTTACTGTTTCAGTGTGGTACCACATTACTACGGGATCCAAACCAGAAACAGCCCAGAATCCGGCCATCAAGTTTGAGAAATATTGCGAAAGTATGAGCCTGATGAGGGCAAATCCTAGACCTAACCCAGACCTAACATGAGTTATCCTCTAAAATATATATCAAGACCAGGTTTAATTGAATGTTTCAGTGTGTTACCACATGACTACGTGATTCAAACCAGAAAAAACCCAGGATCCGTTCAACAAGTATGTGAAGAATGCGAAAATATGAACCTGATGAGGGCAAGTCCCAGGCCTAACCTAGACATAACATGCGTTATCCTCTAAAATATTGATCAAAACCAGGTTTAATGGACTGTTTCAGTGGGGTACCTCATTACTACGTGATCCAAACCAGAAAAAACCCAGGATCTGTTCAACAAGTATGTGAAAATCGCGAAACTATGAGCCTGATGTGGGCAAATCCTAGACCTATCCCAGACCTAACATGTGTGATCCTCTAAAATATTTATCCAGACCAGGTTTAATTGATTGTTTCAGTGTGTTACCACATGACTACGTGATCCAAACCAGAAAAAACCCAGGATCCGTTCAACAAGTATGTGAGGAATGCGAAAGTATGAGTCTGATGAGGGAAAATCCCAGGCCTAACATAGACCTAACATGCGTTATCCTCTAATATATTTATCAAGACCAGGTTTAATTGAATGTTTCAGTGTGGTACCACATTACTACTTGATCCAAACCAGAAAGAAACCCAGGATCTGTACAACGAGTATGTGAAGATTGCGAGAGTACGAGCCTGATGAGAGCAAATCCCTGACCTAACCAAGACCTAACATGCGTTATTCTCTAAAATATGGATCGAAGCCAGGTTTAATGGACTGTTCCAGTGTGGTACCACATTACTACGTGATCCAGACCAGAAAAAGCCCGGAATCTGGCCACCAACTATGAGAAATATGTGAAAGTACGAGCCTGATGAGAGCAAATACCAGACCTAACCAAGACATAACAAGCGTTATTCTCTAAAATATTAATCGAAACCAGCATTAATGGACTGTTTCTGTGTGGTACCACATTACTACGTGATCCAAACCAGAAAAAACCCAGGATCCGTGCAACAAGTATGTGAAGAATGCGAAGGTATGAGTCTGATGAAGGAAAATCTCAGGCCTAACCTAGACCTACCATGCGTTATCCTCAAAAATATTGATCGAAACCAGGTTTAATCGACTGTTTCAATGTGGTAGCACATTACTACCTGATCCAAACCAGAGAAAGCCCAGAATCTGGCCATCAACTATGAGAAATATGCGAAAGTACGAGCCTGATGAGAGCAAATCCCAGACCTAACCAAGACCTAACATGCGTTATTCTCTAAAATATTGATCGAAACCAGGTTTAATGGACTGTTCAAGTGTTGCACCACATTACTACGTGAACCAAACCAGAAAAAACCCAGAATCTGTTCAACAAGTATGTGAAAAACGCGAAACTATGAGCCTGATGAGGGCAAATCCCAGAACTATCTCAGACCTAACATGCGTTATCCTCTTCAATATTGATCGAAACCAGGTTTAATTGACAGTTTCATTGTGGTATCACATTACTACGGGATCCAAACCAGAAAAAGCCCAGAATCTGGCCATCAAGTATGAGAAATATGCGAAAGTACGAGCCTGATGAGAGCAATTCCCAGACCTGACCTAGACCTAACATGAGTTATTCTCTACAATATTGATCGAAACCAGGTTTAATGGACTGTTTCAGTGTGGTACCACATTACTACGTGATCCAAACCAGAAAAAAACCCAGGATCTGTACAACAAGTATGTGAAGAATGCGAAAGTATGAGCCTGACGTGGGCAAATCCCAGACCTATCCCAGACATAACATGCGTTATCCTCTAAAATATTGATCGAAACCAGGTTTAATGAACTGTCTCAGTGCGGTACCACATTACAACGTGATCCAAACCAGAAAAAGCCAGGGATCTGTTCAACAAGTATGTGAAAAATGCGAAAATATGACCCTGATGAGGGCAAATCCCTGACCTTCCCCAGACCAAGCTTGCGTTATCCTCTAAAATATTGATCGAATCGAGGTTTAGTTTACTGTTTCAGTGTGGTACCACATTACTACGTTATCCAAACCGGAAGAAACCCAGGATCCGTTTAACAAGTATGTGAACAATGCGAAAGTATGTGTCTGATAAGGAGAATCTCACGCCTAACCTAGACCTAACATGCGTTACCCTCAAAAATATTGATCGAAACCAGGTTTAACTGACTGTATCAGAGTGGTACCACATTACTACGGGATCCAAACCAGAAACAGCCCAGAATCTGGCTATCAAGTATGAGAAATATGCGAAAGTACGAGCCTGATGAGAGCAAATCCCAGACCTAACCTAGACCTAACATGAGTTATTCTCTAAAATATTGATCGAAACCAGGTTTAATGGACTGTTTCAGTGTGGTACCAGATTACTACGTGATCCAAACCAGAAAAAAACGCAGGATCTGTACAACAAGTATGTGAAGAACGCGAAAATATGACCCTGATGAGGGCAAATCCCAGGCCTAACATAGACATAACATGCGTTATCCTCTAAAATATTGATCGAAACCAGGTTTAATGGACTGTTTCAGTGTGGTACCACATTACTACCTGATCAAAACCAGAAAAATACCCAGGATCTGTTCAACAAGTATGTGTAGAACGCGAAAATATGACTCTGATGAGGGCAAATCCCAGGACTAACCTAGACATAACATGCGTTATTCTCTAAAATATTGATCGAAACCAGGTTTAACTGACTGTATCAGAGTGGTACCACATTACTACGGGATCCAAACCAGAAAAAGCCAGGGATCTGTTCAATAAGTATGTGAAAAATGCGAAAATATGACCCTGATGAGGGCAAATCCCTGACCTACCCCAATCCTAGCTTGCGTTATCCTCTAAAATATTGATCGAATCGAGGTTTTGGTTACTGTTTCAGTGTGGTACCACATTACTACGTGATCCAATCCAGAAAAAACCCAGGATCCGTTCAACAAGTATGTGAAGAATGCGAAAATATGAACCTGATGAGGGCAAATCCCAGACCTATCTCAGACCTAACATGCGTTATCCTCTTAAATATTAAAAGAAACCAGGTTTAATGGACTGTTTCAGTGTGGTACCACATTACTACGTGATCCAAACCAGAAAAAGCCAGGGATCTGTACAACAAGTATGTGAAAAATGCGAAAATATGACCCTGTTGTGGGCAAATCCCGGACCTATCCCAGACCTAACATGCGTTATCCTCTTAAATATTGATCGAAACCAGGTTTAATGGACTGTTGCAGTGTGGTACCACATTACAACCTAACCTAGACATAACATGCGTTATCCTCTAAAATATTGATCGAAACCAGGTTTAATGAACTGTTTCAGTGTGGTACCACATTACTACCTGATCAAGACCAGAAAAATACCCAGGATCTGTTTAACAAGTATTTGAAGAACGCGAAAGTATGTGTCTGATAAGGAAAATCTCAGGCCTAACCTAGACCTAACATGCGTTACTCTCAAGAATATTGATCGAAACCAGGTTTAACTGACTGTTTCAGAGTGGTACCACATTACTACGGGATACAAACCAGAAAAAGCCCAGAATCTGGCCATCAAGTATGAGAAATATGCGAAAGTACGAGCCTGATGAGAGCAAATCCCAGACCTAACCTAGACCTAACATGAGTTATTCTCTAAAATATTGGTCGAAACCAGTTTTAATGGACTGTTTCAGTGTGGTACCACATTACTACGTGTTTCAAACCAGAAAAAACCCAGGATCCGTTCAACAAGTATGTGAAGAATGCGATAGTATGTGTCTGTTGTGGGAAAATCCCACACCTGACCTAGATCTAACATGAATTATTCTCTAAAATATTGATCGAAACCAGGTTTAATCGTGTGTTTCAGTGTGGTACCACATTACTACGTGATTCAAACCAGAAAAAAACGCAGGATCTGTACAACAAGTATGTGAAGGATGCGAAAGTATGAGCCTGACGTGGGCAAATCCCAGACCTATTCCAGACATAACATGCGTTATCCTCTAAAATATTGAGTGAAACCAGGTTTAATGAACTGTTTCAGTGTGGTACCACATTACAACGTGATCCAAACCAGAAAAAGCCAGGGATCTGTTCAATAAGTATGTGAAAAATGCGAAAATATGACCCTGATGAGGGCAAATCCCTGACCTACCCCAATCCTAGCTTGCGTTATCCTCTAAAATATTGATCGAATCGAGGTTTTGGTTACTGTTTCAGTGTGGTACCACATTACTAGGTGATGCAATCCAGAAAAAGCCCAGGATCAAGCCATGAAGTATGAGAAATATGCGAAATTATGAGCCTGATTAGGGCAAATCCCAGGCCTATCCAAGACATAACATGCGTTATCCTCTAAAATATTGATCGAAACCAGGTTTAATAGACTGTTTCAGTGTGGTACCACACTACAACGTGATCCAAACCAGAAAAAGCCATGGATCTGTTCAACAAGTATGTGAACAATGTGAAAATATGACCCTGATGAGGGCAAATCCCAGACCTACCCCAGACCTAGCTTGCGTTATCCTCTAAAATATTGATCGAATCGAGATTTAGTTTACTGTTTCAGTGTGGTACCACATTACTACGGGATCCAAACCAGAAACAGCCCAGAATCCGGCCATCAAGTTTGAGAAATATTGCGAAAGTATGAGCCTGATGAGGGCAAATCCTAGACCTAACCCAGACCTAACATGAGTTATCCTCTAAAATATATATCAAGACCAGGCTTAATTGAATGTTTCAGTGTGTTACCACATGACTACGTGATCCAAACCAGAAAAAACCCAGGATCCGTTCAACAAGTATGTGAAGAATGCGAAAATATGAACCTGATGAGGGCAAGTCCCAGGCCTAACCTAGACATAACATGCGTTATCCTCTAAAATATTGATCAAAACCAGGTTTAATGGACTGTTTCAGTGTGGTACCACATTTCCTACGTGATCCAAACCAGAAAAACCCAGGATCTGTTCAACAAGTATGGGAAAAATGCGAAACTATGAGCCTGATGAGGGCAAATCCTAGACCTATCCCAGACCTAACATGTGTGATCCTCTAAAGTATTGATCGAAACCAGGTTAAATGGACAGTTTCAGTGTGGTACCACATTACTACGTGATCCAATCCAGAAAAAACCCAGGATCCGTTCAACAAGTATGTGAAGAATGCGAAAATATGAACCTGATGAGGGCAAGTCCCAGGCCTAACCTAGGCATAACATGCGTTATCCTCTAAAATATTGATCAAAACCAGGTTTAATGGACTGTTTCAGTGGGGTACCCCATTACTACGTGATCCAAACCAGAAAAAACCCAGGATCTGTTCAACAAGTATGTGAAAATCGCGAAACTATGAGCCTGATGAGGGCAAATCCTAGACCTATCCCAGACCTAACATGTGTGATCCTCTAAAGTATTGATCGAAACCAGGTTAAATGGACAGTTTCAGTGTGGTACCACATTTCCTACGTGATCCAAACCAGAAAAACCCAGGCTCTGTTCAACAAGTATGGGAAAAATGCGAAAGTACGAGCCTGATGAGAGCAAATCCCTGACCTAACTAAGACCTAACATGCGTGATTCTCTTAAATATGGATCGAAACCAGGTTTAATGGACTGTTCCAGTGTGGTACCACATTACTACGTGATCCAGACCAGAAAAAGCCCAGGATGTAGCCATGAAGTATGAGAAATATGCGAAATTATGAGCCTGATTACAGCAAATCCTAGACCTAACCCAGACCTAACATGCGCTATCCTCTAAAATATTTATCCAGACCAGGTTTAATTGATTGTTTCAGTGTGGTACCACATTACTACGTGATCCAAACCAGAAAAAGCCCAGAATCTGGCCATCAACTATGAGAAATATGCGAAAGTACGAGCCTGATGAGAGCAAATCCCAGAACTATCTCAGACCTAACATGCGTTATCCTCTAAAATATTGATCGAACCCAGGTTTAATGAACTGTTTCAGTGTGGTACCACATTACTACGTTATCCAATCCAGAAAAAGCCCAGGTTTTAGCCATCAAGTATGAGAAATATGCGAAAGTATGAGCCTGATGAGGGCAAATCCTAGACCTAACCCAGACCTAACATGCGTTATCCTCTAAAATATTGATCGAAACCTGGTTTAATTTACTGTTTCAGTGTGGTACCACATTACTACCTGATCCAAACCAGAAAAAACCCAGGATCCGTTCAACAAGTATGTGAAGAATGCGATAGTATGTGTCTGTTGAAGGAAAATCCCAGACCTAACCTAGACCTAACATGAGTTATTCTCTAAAATATTGATCGGAACCAGGTTTAATCGTCTGTTTCAGTGTGGTACCACATTACTACGTGATTCAAACCAGAAAAAAACGCAGGATCTGTACAACAAGTATGTGAAGAATGCGAAAGTATGAGCCTGACGTGGGCAAATCCCAGGACTAACCTAGACCTACCATGCGTTACCCTCAAAGATAATGATCGAAACCAGGTTTGATCGTCTGTTTCAGTGTGGTACCACATTACTACGTGATCCAATCCAGAAAAAGCCCAGGATCAAGCCTTGAAGTATGAGAAATATGCGAAATTATGAGCCTGATTAGGGCAAATCCCAGGCCTAACCTAGACATAACATGCGTTACCCGCTAAAATATTGATCGAAACCAGGTTTAATGGACTGTTTCAGTGTGGTACCACATTACTACGTGATCCAAACCAGAAAAAGCCAGGGATCTGTTAAACAAGTACGTGAAGAACGCGAAAATATGACCCTGATGAGGGCAAATCCCAGGCCTAACCTAGACATAACATGCGTTATCCTCTAATATATTGATCGAGACCAGGTTTAATGGACTGTTTCAGTGTGGTACCACATTACTACGTGATTCAAACCAGAAGAGACACAGGATCCGTTCAAGAAGTATGTGAAGAACGCGATAGTATGTGTCCGATGTGGGAAAATCCCAGGACAAACCTAGACCTAACATGCGTTACCCTCAAAGATATTGATCGAAACCAGGTTTGATCGTCTGTTTCAGTGTGGTACCACATTACTACGTGGTCCAAACCAGAAAAAAACGCAGGATCTGTACAACAAGTATGTGAAGAACGCGAAAATATGACCCTGATGAGGGCAAATCCCAGGCCTAACCTAGACATAACATGCGTTATTCTCTAAAATATTGATCGAAACCAGGTTTAATGGACTGTTTCAGTGTGGTACCGCATTGGTACGTGATCCAAACCAGAGAAAAACCCAGGATCTGTTCAACAAGTATGTGGAGAAAGCGAAAGTATGTGTCTGATGAGGGCATATCCCAGGCCTAACCTAGACATAACATGCGTTATCCTCTAAAACATTGATCGAAACCAGGTTTAATGGACTGTTTCAGTGTGGTACCCCACTACTACGGGATCGAAACCAGAAAAAAATCCAGGATCTGTTCAACAAGTATGTGAAGTATGCGAAAGTATGAGTCGGATGAGGGCAAATCCCAGGCCTAACCTAGACATAACTAACCAAGACCTAACATGCGTTATCCTCTAAAATATAGATCGAAACCGGGTTTATTGGACTGTTTCAGTGTGGTACCGCATTGGTACGTGATCCAAACCAGAGAAAAACCCAGGATCTGTTCAACAAGTATGTGGAGAAAGCGAAAGCATGTGTCTGATGAGGGCATATCCCAGGCCTAACCTAGACATAACATGCGTTATCCTCTAAAACATTGATCGAAACCAGGTTTAATGGACTCTTTCAGTGTGGTACCAAATTACTACGTGATCCAAACCAGAAAAAATCTAGGATCCGTTCAACAAGTATGTGAAGAATGCGAAAGGATGTGTCTGATGAGGGAAAATCCCAGGCCTAACCTAGACCTAACATGCGTTACCCTCAAAAATATTGATCGAAACCAGGTTTAATCGACTGTTTCAGTGTGGTACCACATTACTACGTGATCCAAACCAGAGAGGAACCCAGAATCTGTACAACAAGTATGTGGAGAATGCGAAAATATGTGTCTGATGAGGGAAAATCCCAGGCCTAACCTAGACCTAACATGCGTTATCCTATGAAATATTGATCGAAACCAGGCTTAATTGACTGTTTCAGTAAGGTACCACTTTGCAACGTGATCCAAACCAGAAAAAGCCAGGGATCTGGCCATCAACTATGAGAAATATGCGAATGTATGAGCCTGATGAGGGCAAATCCCAGAACTATCCCAGACTTAACTTGCGTTATCCTCTAAAATATTGATCGAAACCAGGTTTAATCGATTGTTTCAGTGTGGTACCACATTACTACGTGATCCAAACCAGAAAAAGCCCAGAATCTGGCCATGAAGTATGAGAAATATGCGAAAGTATGAGCCTGCTGAGGGCAAATCCTAGACCTAACCCAGACCTAACATGCGTTATCCTCTAAAATATTTATCAACACCAGGTCTATTTGAATGTCACAGTGTGGTACCGCATTACTACGTGATCCAATCCAGAAAAAACCCAGGATCTGTTCAACAAGTATGTGAAAAACGCGAAAGTATGAGCCTGATGAGGGCAAATCTCAGTACTATCCCAGACATAACTTGCGCTATCCTCTAAAATATTGAACGACCCCAGGTTAAATGGACCGTTTCAGTGTGGTACCACATTACTACGTGATCCAATCCAGAAAAAGCCCAGGATCTAGCAATCAAGTATGAGAAATATGCAAAAGTATGAGCCTGCTGAGGGCAAATCCTAGACCCAACCAAGACCTAACATGCGTTATCCTCTAAAATATTGATCGAAACCAGGTTTAACGGACTGTTTCAGTGTGGTACCACATTACTACGTGATCCAAACCAGAAAAAGCCAGGGATCTGTTAAACAAGTATGTGAAGAACGCGAAAATATGACCCTGATGAGGGCAAATCCTAGACCTAACCCAGACCTAACATGCGTTATCCTCTAAAATGTTGATCGAAACCAGGTTTAATGGACTGTTTCAGTGTGGTACCACATTACTACGTGATCCAAACCAGAAAAAAACCCAGGATCTGTTCAACAAGTATGTGGAGAATGCGAAAGTATGTGTCTGATGAGGGAAAATCCCAGGCCTAACCTAGACCTAACATGCGTTATCCTCAAAAATATTGATCGAAACCAGGTTTAATCGACTGCTCCGGAGTGGTACCACATTACTACGTGAACCACTCCAGAAAAAGCCCAGGATCTGGCCATCAAGTATGAGAAAGATGCGAAAGTATGAGCCTGCTGAGGGCAAATCCTAGACCCAACCAAGACCTAACATGCGTTATCCTCTAAAATATTGATCGAAACCAGGTTTAATGGACTGTTTCAGTGTGGTACCACATTACTACGTGATCCAAACCAGAAAAAGCCAGGGATCTGTTAAACAAGTATGTGAAGAACGCGAAAATATGACCCTGATGAGGGCAAATCCCAGGCCTAACCTAGACATAACATGCGTTATCCTCTAATACATTGATCGAAACCAGGTTTAATGGACTGTTTCAGTGTGGTACCACATTACTACGTGATTCGAACCAGAAAAGACACAGGATCTGTTCAAGAAGTATGTGAAGAATGCGATAGTATGTGTCCGATGTAGGAAAATCCCAGGACTAACCTAGACCTAACATGCGTTACCCTCAAAGATATTGATCGAAACCAGGTTTGATCGTCTGTTTCAGTGTGGTACCACATTACTACGTGATCCAAACCAGAAAAAAACGCAGGATCTGTACAACAAGTATGTGAAGAACGCGAAAATATGACCCTGATGAGGGCAAATCCCAGGCCTAGCCTAGACCTAACATGCGTTATCCACTAAAATGTTGATCGAAACCAGGTTTAATGGACTGTTTCCGTGTGGTACCACATTACTACGTGATCCAAAGCAGAAAGAACCCAGGATCTGTTCAACAAGTATGTGAAAAACGCGAAAGTATGAGCCTGATGAGGGCAAATCCCAGACCTATCCTAGACCTAACATGAGTTATTCTCTAAAATATTGATCGAAACCAAGTTTAGTGGACTGTTTCTGTGTGGTACCACATTACTGCGTGATCCGAACCTGAAAAAACCCTGGATCTGTTCAACTAGTATGTGAAAAATACGAAAGTATGAGCCTGATGAGGGCAAATCCCAGACGTAACACAAACCTAACATGCGTTATCCTCTAAAATATCGATCGAAACCGGGTCTAATGGACTGTTTCAGTGTGGTACCACATTACTACGTGATCCAAACCAGAAGAAGCCAGGGATCTGTTAAACAAGTACGTGTAGAACGCGAAAATATGACCCTGATGAGGGCAAATCCCAGGCCTAACCTAGACATAACATGCGTTATCCTCTAATATATTGATCGAGACCAGGTTTAATGGACTGTTTCAGTGTGGTACCCCTCTACTACGGGATCGAAACCAGAAAAAGCCCAGAATCTGGTCGTTCAAGTATGAGAAATATGCGTAAGTACGAGCCTGATGGGAGCAAATCCCAGACCTAACCAAGACCTAACATGCGTTATCCTCTAAAATATAGATCGAAACCGGGTTTATTGGACTGTTTCTGTGTGGTACCACATTGGTACGTGATCCAAACCAGAGAAAAACCCAGGGTCTGTTCAACAAGTATGTGGAGAATGCGAAAGTATGTGTCTGATGAGGGCATATCCCAGGCCTAACCTAGACATAACATGCGTTATCCTCTAAAACATTGATCGAAACCAGGTTTAATGGACTGTTTCAGTGTGGGACCCCACTACTACGGGATCGAAACCAGAAAAAGCCCAGAATCTGGTCATCAAGTATGAGAAATATGCGTAAGTACGAGCCTGATGGGAGCAAATCCCAGAACTATCGCAGACCTAACATGCGTTACCCTCAAAAATATTGATCGAAACCAGGTTTAATGGACTGTTTCAGTGTGGTACCACATTACTACGGGATCCAAACCAGAAAAAGCCCGGAATCTGGCCATCAAGAATGAGAAATATGCGAAAGTACGAGCCTGATGAGAGCAAATCCCAGACCTAACCTAGACCTAACATGAGTTATTCTCAAAGATATTGATCGAAACCAGGTTTAATGGACTGTTTCAGTGTGGTACCACATTGGTACGTGATCCAAACCAGAGAAAAACCCAGGATCTGTTCAACAAGTATGTGGAGAATGCGAAAGTATGTGTCTGATGAGGGCATATCCCAGGCCTAACCTAGACATAACATGCGTTATCCTCTAAAACATTGATCGAAACCAGGTTTAATGGACTCTTTCAGTGTGGTACCAAATTACTACGTGATCCAAACCAGAAAAAACCTAGGATCCGTTCAACAAGTATGTGAAGAATGCGAAAGGATGTGTCTGATGAGGGAAAATCCCAGGCCTAACCTAGACCTAACATGCGTTACCCTCAAAAATATTGATCGAAACCAGGTTTAATCGACTGTTTCAGTGTGGTACCACATTACTACGTGATCCAAACCAGAGAGTAACCCAGAATCTGTACAACAAGTATGTGGAGAATGCGAAAATATGTGTCTGATGAGGGAAAATCCCAGGCCTAACCTAGACCTAACATGCGTTATCCTATAAAATATTGATCGAAACCAGGCTTAATTGACTGTTTCAGTAAGGTACCACTTTGCAACGTGATCCAAACCAGAAAAAGCCAGGGATCTGGCCATCAACTATGAGAAATATGCGAATGTATGAGCCTGATGAGGGCAAATCCCAGAACTATCCCAGACTTAACTTGCGTTATCCTCTAAAATATTGATCGAAACCAGGTTTAATCGATTGTTTCAGTGTGGTACCACATTACTACGTGATCCAAACCAGAAAAAGCCCAGAATCTGGCCATGAAGTATGAGAAATATGCGAAAGTATGAGCCTGCTGAGGGCAAATCCTAGACCTAACCCAGACCTAACATGCGTTATCCTCTAAAATATTTATCAACACCAGGTCTATTTGAATGTCACAGTGTGGTACCGCATTACTACGTGATCCAATCCAGAAAAAACCCAGGATCTGTTCAACAAGTATGTGAAAAACGCGAAAGTATGAGCCTGATGAGGGCAAATCTCAGTACTATCCCAGACATAACTTGCGTTATCCTCTAAAATATTGAACGACCCCAGGTTAAATGGACCGTTTCAGTGTGGTACCACATTACTACGTGATCCAATCCAGAAAAAGCCCAGGATCTAGCAATCAAGTATGAGAAATATGCAAAAGTATGAGCCTGCTCAGGGCAAATCCTAGACCTAACCCAGACCTAACATGCGTTATCCTCTAAAATGTTGATCGAAACCAGGTTTAATGGACTGTTTCAGTGTGGTACCACATTACTACGTGATCCAAACCAGAAAAAACCCAGGATCTGTTCAACAAGTATGTGGAGAATGCGAAAGTATGTGTCTGATGAGGGAAAATCCCAGGCCTAACCTAGACCTAACATGCGTTATCCTCAAAAATATTGATCGAAACCAGGTTTAATCGACTGTTCCGGAGTGGTACCACATTACTACGTGAACCACTCCAGAAAAAGCCCAGGATCTGGCCATCAAGTATGAGAAAGATGCGAAAGTATGAGCCTGCTGAGGGCAAATCCTAGACCCAACCAAGACCTAACATGCGTTATCCTCTAAAATATTGATCGAAACCAGGTTTAATGGACTGTTTCAGTGTGGTACCACATTACTACGTGATCCAATCCAGAAAAAGCCCAGGATCTAGCAATCAAGTATGAGAAATATGCAAAAGTATGAGCCTGCTCAGGGCAAATCCTAGACCTAACCCAGACCTAACATGCGTTATCCTCTAAAATGTTGATCGAAACCAGGTTTAATGGACTGTTTCAGTGTGGTACCACATTACTACGTGATTCAAACCAGAACAGACACAGGATCTGTTCAAGAAGTATGTGAAGAATGCGATAGTATGTGTCCGATGTGGGAAAATCCCAGGACTAACCTAGACCTAACATGCGTTACCCTCATAGATATTGATCGAAACCAGGTTTGATCGTCTGTTTCAGTGTGGTACCACATTACTACGTGATCCAAACCAGAAAAAAACGCAGGATCTGTACAACAAGTATGTGAAGAACGCGAAAATATGACCCTGATGAGGGCAAATCCCAGGCCTAGCCTAGACCTAACATGCGTTATCCACTAAAATGTTGATCGGAACCAGGTTTAATGGACTGTTTCCGTGTGGTACCACATTACTACGTGATCCACAGCAGAAAGAACCCAGGATCTGTTCAACAAGTGTGTGAAAAACGCGAAAGTATGAGCCTGATGAGGGCAAATCCCAGACCTATCCTAGACCTAACATGAGTTATTCTCTAAAATATTGATCGAAACCAAGTTTAGTGGACTGTTTCTGTGTGGTACCACATTACTGCGTGATCCGAACCTGAAAAAACCCTGGATCTGTTCAACTAGTATGTGAAAAATACGAAAGTATGAGCCTGATGAGGGCAAATCCCAGACGTAACACAAACCTAACATGCGTTATCCTCTAAAATATCGATCGAAACCGGGTCTAATGGACTGTTTCAGTGTGGTACCACATTACTACGTGATCCAAACCAGAAAAAGCCAGGGATCTGTTAAACAAGTATGTGAAGAACGCGAAAATATGACCCTGATGAGGGCGAAACCCAGGACTGACCTAGACCTAACATGCGTTACCCTCAAAGATATTGATCGAAACCAGGGTTGATCGTCTGTTTCAGTGTGGTACCACATTACTACGTGATCCAAACCAGAAAAAAACGCAGGATCTGTACAACAAGTATGTGAAGAACGCGAAAATATGACCCTGATGAGGGCAAATCCCAGGCCTAACCTAGACCTAACATGCGTTACCCTCAAAAATATTGATCGAAACCAGTGTTAATCGACTGTTTCAGTGTGGTACCACATTACTACGTGATCCAAACCAGAAAAAAGTCAGGATCTGTTCAACAAGTATGTGAAGAATGCGAAAGTATGAGCCTGACGTGGGCAAATCCCAGACCTATCCCAGACATAACTTGCGCTATCCTCTAAAATATTGATGGAAACCAGGTTTAATCGACTGTTTCAGTGTGGTACCGCATAACTACGTGATCCAAACCAGAAAAATACCCAGGATCTCTTCAACAAGTATGTGAAGCACGCGAAAATATGACCCTGATGTGGGCAAATCACAGGACTAACCTAGACATAACATGCGTTATTCTCTAAAATATTGATCGAAACCAGGTTTAATCGACTGTTTCAGTGTGGTACCACATGACTACGTGATCCAAACCAGAAAAAAGTCAGGATCTGTTCAACAAGTATATGAAAAACGCGAAAGTATGAGCCTGATGAGCGCAAATCCCAGACATACCCCAGACCTAACATGCGTTATCCTCTAAAATATTGATCGAAACCATGTTTAATGGACTGTTTCAGTGTGGTACCACATTACTACGTGATCCAAACCAGAAAAAAACGCAGGATCTGTACAACAAGTATGTGAAGAACGCGAAAATATGACCCTGGTGAGGGCAAATCCCAGGCCTAACCTAGACCTAACATGCGTTACCCTCAAAAATATTGATCGAAACCAGTGTTAATCGACTGTTTCAGTGTGGTCCCACATTACTACGTGATCCAAACCAGAGAAAAACCCAGGATCTGTACAACAAGTATGTGAAGAATGCGAAAGTATGAGCCTGACGTGGGCAAATCCCAGACCTATCCCAGACATAACTTGCGCTATCCTCTAAGATATTGATCGAAACCAGGTTTAATCGACTGTTTCAGTGTGGTACCACATTACTACGTGATTCAAACCAGAAAAGACACAGGATCTGTTCAAGAAGTATGTGAAGAATGCGATAGTATGTGTCCGATGTAGGAAAATCCCAGGACTAACCTAGACCTAACATGCGTTACCCTCAAAGATATTGATCGAAACCAGGTTTGATCGTCTGTTTCAGTGTGGTACCACATTACTACGTGATCCAAACCAGAAAAAAACGCAGGATCTGTACAACAAGTATGTGAAGAACGCGAAAATATGACCCTGATGAGGGCAAATCCCAGGCCTAGCCTAGACCTAACATGCGTTATCCACTAAAATGTTGATCGAAACCAGGTTTAATGGACTGTTTCCGTGTGGTACCACATTACTACGTGATCCAAAGCAGAAAGAACCCAGGATCTGTTCAACAAGTATGTGAAAAACGCGAAAGTATGAGCCTGATGAGGGCAAATCCCAGACCTATCCTAGACCTAACATGAGTCATTCTCTAAAATATTGATCGAAACCAAGTTTAGTGGACTGTTTCTGTGTGGTACCACATTACTGCGTGATCCGAACCTGAAAAAACCCTGGATCTGTCCAACTAGTATGTGAAAAATACGAAAGTATGAGCATGATGAGAGCAAATCCCAGACCTAACCTAGACCTAACATGAGTTATTCTCAAAGATATTGATCGAAACCAGGTTTAATGGACTGTTTCAGTGTGGTACCACATTGGTACGTGATCCAAACAAGAGAAAAACCCAGGATCTGTTCAACAAGTATGTGGAGAATGCGAAAGTATGTGTCTGACGAGGGCATATCCCAGGCCTAACCTAGACATAACATGCGTTATCCTCTAAAACATTGATCGGAACCAGGTTTAATGGACTCTTTCAGTGTGGTACCAAATTACTACGTGATCCAAACCAGAAAAAACCTAGGATCCGTTCAACAAGTATGTGAAGAATGCGAAAGGATGTGTCTGATGAGGGAAAATCCCAGGCCTAACCTAGACCTAACATGCGTTACCCTCAAAAATATTGATCGAAACCAGGTTTAATCGACTGTTTCAGTGTGGTACCACATTACTACGTGATCCAAACTAGAAAAAACCCAGGATCTGTTCAACAAGTATGTGAAAAACGCGAAACTATGAGCCTGATGAGGGCAACTGCCAGACCTATCCCAGACCTAACATGTGTTATCCTCTAAAATATTGATCGGAACCAGGTTAAATGGACTGTTTCAGTGTGGTACCACATTACAACGTGATCCAAACCAGAAAAAACCCAGGATCCGTTCAACAAGTATGTGAGGAATGCGAAAGTATGAGTCTGATGAGGGAAAATCCCAGGCCTAACATAGACCTAACATGGCGTTATCCTCTAATATATTTATCAAGACCAGGTTTAATTGAATGTTTCAGTGTGGTACCACATTACTACTTGATCCAAACCAGAAAGAAACCCAGGATCTGTACAACGAGTATGTGAAGAATGCGAGAGTACGAGCCTGATGAGAGCAAATCCCTGACCTAACCAAGACCTAACATGCGTTATTTTCTAAAATATGGATCGAAGCCAGGTTTAATGGACTGTTCCAGTGTGGTACCACATTACTACGTGATCCAGACCAGAAAAAGCCCGGAATCTGGCCACCAACTATGAGAAATATGTGAAAGTACGAGCCTGATGAGAGCAAATACCAGACCTAACCAAGACCTAACAAGAGTTATTCTCTAAAATATTAATCGAAACCAGCATTAATGGACTGTTACTGTGTGGTACCACATTACTACGTGATCCAAACCAGAAAAAACCCAGGATCCGTGCAACAAGTATGTGAAGAATGCGAAGGTATGAGTCTGATGAAGGAAAATCTCAGGCCTAACCTAGACCTACCATGCGTTATCCTCAAAAATATTGATCGAAACCAGGTTTAATCGACTGTTTCAACGTGGTAGCACATTACTACCTGATCCAAACCAGAGAAAGCCCAGAATCTGGCCATCAACTATGAGAAATATGCGAAAGTGCGAGCCTGATGAGAGCAAATCCCAGACCTAACCAAGACCTAACATGCGTTATTCTCTAAAATATTGATCGAAACCAGGTTTAATGGACTGTTCAAGTGTTGCACCACATTACTACGTGAACCAAACCAGAAAAAACCCAGAATCTGTTCAACAAGTATGTGAAAAACGCGAAACTATGAGCCTGATGAGCGCAAATCCCAGAACGATCTCAGACCTAACATGCGTTATCCTCTTAAATATTGATCGAAACCAGGTTTAATGGACTGTTTCAGTGTGGTACCACATTACTACGTGATGCAAACCAGAAAAAACCCTGGATCCGTTCAACAAGTTTGTGGAGAATGCGAATGTATGTGTCTGATGAGGGAAAATCCCAGGCCCAACCAAGACCTAACATGCGTTATCCTCAGAAATATTGATCGAAACCAGGTTTAAACGACTGTTTCAGTGTGGTACCACATTACTACCTGATACAAACCAGAAAAATACCCAGGATCTGTTTAACAAGTATGTGAAGAACGCGAAAATATGACCCTGATGAGGGCAAATCTCAGGCCTCACCTAGACATAACATGCGTTACCCGCTAAAATATTGATCGAAACCAGGTTTAATAGACTGTTTCAGTGTGGTACCACATTACTACGTGATCCAAACCAGAAAAAGCCAGGGATCTGTTAAACAAGTACGTGAAGAACGCGAAAATATGACCCTGATGAGGGCAAATCCCAGGCCTAACCTAGACATAACATGCGTTATCCTCTAATATATTGATCGAGACCAGGTTTAATGGACTGTTTCAGTGTGGTACCACATTACTACGTGATTCAAACCAGAAAAGACACAGGATCCGTTCAAGAAGTATGTGAAGAATGCGATAGTATGTGTCCGATGTGGGAAAATCCCAGGACAAACCTAGACCTAACATGCGTTACCCTCAAAGATATTGATCGAAACCAGGTTTGATCGTCTGTTTCAGTGTGGTACCACATTACTACGTGGTCCAAACCAGAAAAAAACGCAGGATCTGTACAACAAGTATGTGAAGAACGCGAAAATATGACCCTGATGAGGGCAAATCCCAGGCCTAACCTAGGCATAACATGCGTTATTCTCTAAAATATTGATCGAAACCAGGTTTAATGGACTGTTTCAGTGTGGTACCAAATTACTACGTGATCCAAACCAGAAAAAACCTAGGATCCGTTCAACAAGTATGTGAAGAATGCGAAAGTATGTGTCTGATGAGGGCAAATCCCAGGCCTAACCTAGACATAACATGCGTTATCCTCTAAAACATTGATCGTAACCAGGTTTAATGGACTGTTTCAGTGTGGTACCCGACTACTACGGGATCGAAACCAGAAAAAGCCCAGAATCTGGTCGTTCAAGTATGAGAAATATGCGTAAGTACGAGCCTGATGGGAGCAAATCCCAGACCTAACCAAGACCTAACATGCGTTATCCTCTAAAATATAGATCGAAACCGGGTTTATTGGACTGTTTCAGTGTGGTACCGCATTGGTACGTGATCCAAACCAGAGCAAACCCAGGATCTGTTCAACAAGTATGTGGAGAAAGCGAAAGTATGTGTCTGTTGAGGGCATATCCCAGGCCTAACCTAGACATAACATGCGTTATCCTCTAAAACATTGATCGAAACCAGGTTTAATGGACTGTTTCAGTGTGGTACCCCACTACTACGGGATCGAAACCAGAAAAAAATCCAGGATCTGTTCAACAAGTATGTGAAGTATGCGAAAGTACGAGCCTGATGAGAGCAAATCCCAGACCTAACCTAGACCTAACATGAGTTATCCTCAAAGATATTGATCGAAACCAGGTTTAATGGACTGTTTCAGTGTGGTACCCCACTACTACGGGATCGAAAGCAGAAAAAGCCCAGAATCTGGTCATCAAGTATGAGAAATATGCGTAAGTACGAGCCTGATGGGAGCAAATCCCAGAACTATCGCAGACCTAACATGCGTTACCCTCAAAAATATTGATCGAAACCAGGTTTAATGGACTGTTTCAGTGTGGTACCACATTACTACGGGATCCAAACCAGAAAAAGCCCGGAATCTGGCCATCAAGAATGAGAAATATGCGAAAGTACGAGCCTGATGGGAGCAAATCCCAGACCTAACCTAGACCTAACATGAGTTATTCTCACAGATATTGATCGAAACCAGGTTTAATGGACTGTTTCAGTGTGGTACCACATTGGTACGTGATCCAAACAAAGAGAAAAACCCAGGATCTGTTCAACAAGTATGTGGAGAATGCGAAAGTATGTGTCTGATGAGGGCATATCCCAGGCCTAACCTAGACATAACATGCGTTATCCTCTAAAACATTGATCGAAACCAGGTTTAATGGACTCTTTCAGTGTGGTACCAAATTACTACGTGATCCAAACCAGAAAAAACCTAGGATCCGTTCAACAAGTATGTGAAGAATGCGAAAGGATGTGTCTGATGAGGGAAAATCCCAGGCCTAACCTAGACCTAACATGCGTTACCCTCAAAAATATTGATCGAAACCAGGTTTAATCGACTGTTTCAGTGTGGTACCACATTGCTACGTGATCCAAACCAGAGAGAAACCCAGAATCTGTACAACAAGTATGTGGAGAATGCGAAAATATGTGTCTGATGAGGGAAAATCCCAGGCCTAACCTAGACCTAACATGCGTTATCCTATGAAATATTGATCGAAACCAGGCTTAATTGACTGTTTCAGTAAGGTACCACTTTGCAACGTGATCCAAACCAGAAAAAGCCAGGGATCTGGCCATCAACTATGAGAAATATGCGAATGTATGAGCCTGATGAGGGCAAATCCCAGAACTATCCCAGACTTAACTTGCGTTATCCTCTAAAATATTGATCGAAACCAGGTTTAATCGATTGTTTCAGTGTGGTACCACATTACTACGTGATCCAAACCAGAAAAAGCCCAGAATCTGGCCATGAAGTATGAGAAATATGCGAAAGTATGAGCCTGCTGAGGGCAAATCCTAGACCTAACCCAGACCTAACATGCGTTATCCTCTAAAATATTTATCAACACCAGGTCTATTTGAATGTCACAGTGTGGTACCGCATTACTACGTGATGCAATCCAGAAAAAACCCAGGATCTGTTCAACAAGTATGTGAAAAACGCGAAAGTATGAGCCTGATGAGGGCAAATCTCAGTACTATCCCGGACATAACTTGCGTTATCCTCTAAAATATTGAACGACCCCAGGTTAAATGGACCGTTTCAGTGTGGTACCACATTACTACGTGATCCAATCCAGAAAAAGCCCAGGATCTAGCAATCAAGTATGAGAAATATGCAAAAGTATGAGCCTGCTCAGGGCAAATCCTAGACCTATCGCAGACCTAACATGCGTTACCCTCAAAAATATTGATCGAAACCAGGTTTAATGGACTGTTTCAGTGTGGTACCACATTACTACGGGATCCAAACTAGAAAAAGCCCGGAATCTGGCCATCAAGAATGAGAAATATGCGAAAGTACGAGCCTGATGAGAGCAAATCCCAGACCTAACCTAGACCTAACATGAGTTATTCTCAAAGGTATTGATCGAAACCAGGTTTAATGGACTGTTTCAGTGTGGTACCACATTGGTACGTGATCCAAACCAGAGAAAAACCCAAGATCTGTTCAACAAGTATGTGGAGAATGCGAAAGTATGTGTCTGATGAGGGCATATCCCAGGCCTAACCTAGACATAACATGCGTTATCCTCTAAAACATTGATCGAAACCAGGTTTAATGGACTCTTTCAGTGTGGTACCAAATTACTACGTGATCCAATCCAGAAAAAACCTAGGATCGGTTCAACAAGTATGTGAAGAATGCGAAAGGATGTGTCTGATGAGGGAAAATCCCAGGCCTAACCTAGACCTAACATGCGTTACCCTCAAAAATATTGATCGAAACCAGGTTTAATCGACTGTTTCAGTGTGGTACCACATTACTACGTGATCCAAACCAGAGAGAAACCCAGAATCTGTACAACAAGTATGTGGAGAATGCGAAAATATGTGTCTGATGAGGGAAAATCCCAGGCCTAACCTAGACCTAACATGCGTTATCCTCAAAAATATTGATCGAAACCAGTGTTAATCGACTGTTTCAGTGTGGTACCACATTACTACGTGATCCAAACCAGAAAAAGCCAGGGATCTGGCCATCAACTATGAGAAATATGCGAATGTATGAGCCTGATGAGGGCAAATCCCAGAACTATCCCAGACTTAACTTGCGTTATCCTCTAAAATATTGATCGAAACCAGGTTTAATCGATTGTTTCAGTGTGGTACCACATTACTACGTGATCCAAACCAGAAAAAGCCCAGAATCTGGCCATGAAGTATGAGAAATATGCGAAAGTATGAGCCTGCTGAGGGCAAATCCTAGACCTAACCCAGACCTAACATGCGTTATCCTCTAAAATATTTATCAACACCAGGTCTATTAGAATGTCACAGTGTGGTACCGCATGACTACGTGATCCAAACCAGAAAAAATTCAGGATCTGTTCAACAAGTATGTGAAAAACGCGAAAGTATGAGCCTGATGAGGGCAAATCTCAGTACTATCCCAGACAGAACTTGCGTTATCCTCTAAAATATTGAACGACCCCAGGTTAAATGGACCGTTTCAGTGTGGTACCACATTACTACGTGATCCAATCCAGAAAAAGCCCAGGATCTAGCAATCAAGTATGAGAAATATGCAAAAGTATGAGCCTGCTCAGGGCAAATCCTAGACCTAACCCAGACCTAACATGCGTTATCCTCTAAAATGTTGATCGAAACCAGGTTTAATGGACTGTTTCAGCGTGGTACCACATTACTACGTGATCCAAACCAGAAAAAACCCAGGATCTGTTCAACAAGTATGTGGAGAATGCGAAAGTATGTGTCTGATGAGGGAAAATCCCAGGCCTAACCTAGACCTAACATGCGTTATCCTCAAAAATATTGATCGAAACCAGGTTTAATCGACTGTTCCGGTGTGGTACCACATTACTACGTGAACCACTCCAGAAAAAGCCCAGGAGCTGGCCATCAAGTATGAGAAAGATGCGAAAGTATGAGCCTGCTGAGGGCAAATCCTAGACCTAACCAAGACCTAACATGCGTTATCCTCTAAAATATTGATCGAAACCAGGTTTAATGGACTGTTTCCGTGTGGTACCACATTACTACGTGATCCAAACCTGAAAAACCCCTGGATCTGTTCAACTAGTATATGAAAAATACGAAAGTATGAGCCTGATGAGGGCAAATCCCAGACGTAACACAAACCTAACATGCGTTATCCTCTAAAATATCGATCGAAACCGGGTCTAATGGACTGTTTCAGTGTGGTACCACATTACTACGTGATCCAAACCAGAAAAAGCCAGGGATCTGTTAAACAAGTACGTGAAGAACGCGAAAATATGACCCTGATGAGGGCGAAACCCAGGCCTAACCTAGACATAACATGCGTTATCCTCTAATATATTGATCGAGACCAGGTTTAATGGACTGTTTCAGTGTGGTACCACATTACTACGTGATTCAAACCAGAAAAGACACAGGATCCGTTCAAGAAGTATGTGAAGAATGCGATAGTATGTGTCCGATGTGGGAAAATCCCAGGACTAACCTAGACCTAACATGCGTTACCCTCAAAGATATTGATCGAAACCAGGGTTGATCGTCTGTTTCAGTGTGGTACCACATTACTACGTGATCCAAACCAGAGAAAAACGCAGGATCTGTACAACAAGTATGTGAAGAACGCGAAAATATGACCCTGATGAGGGCAAATCCCAGGCCTAACCTAGACCTAACATGCGTTACCCTCAAAAATATTGATCGAAACCAGTGTTAATCGACTGTTTCAGTGTGGTACCACATTACTACGTGATCCAAACCAGAGAAAAACCCAGGATCTGTACAACAAGTATGTGAAGAATGCGAAAGTATGAGCCTGACGTGGGCAAATCCCAGACCTATCCCAGACATAACTTGCGCTATCCTCTAAGATATTGATCGAAACCAGGTTTAATCGACTGTTTCAGTGTGGTACCACATTACTACGTGATCCAAACCATCAAAAGAACCTGGCCATCGACTTTGAGAAATATGCGAAAGTACGAGCCTGATGAGAGCAAGACCCAGACCTGACCTAGACCTAGCATGCGTTATTCTCTAAAATATTGATCGAAACCAGGTTTAATGGACTGTTTCAGTGTGGTACCACATAACTACGTGATCCAAACCAGAAAAAACCCAGGATCTGTACAACAAGTATGTGAGGAATGCGAAAGTATGAGCCTCACGAGGGCAAATCACAAACCTATCCCAGACATAACTTGCGTTATCCTCTAAAATATTGATCGAAACCAGGTTTAATCGACTGTTTCAGTGTGGTACCGCATAACTACGTGATCCAAACCAGAAAAATACCCAGGATCTCTTCAACAAGTATGTGAAGCACGCGAAAATATGACCCTGATGTGGGCAAATCACAGGACTAACCTAGACATAACATGCGTTATTCTCTAAAATATTGATCGAAACCAGGTTTAATCGACTGTTTCAGTGTGGTACCACATGACTACGTGATCCAAACCAGAAAAAATTCAGGATCTGTTCAACAAGTATATGAAAAACGCGAAAGTATGAGCCTGATGAGCGCAAATCCCAGACATACCCCAGACCTAACATGCGTTATCCTCTAAAATATTGATCGAAACCATGTTTAATGGACTGTTTCAGTGTGGTACCACATTACTACGTGATCCAAACCAGAAAAAAACGCAGGATCTGTACAACAAGTATGTGAAGAACGCGAAAATATGACCCTGATGAGGGCAAATCCCAGGCCTAACCTAGACCTAACATGCGTTACCCTCAAAAATATTGATCGAAACCAGTGTTAATCGACTGTTTCAGTGTGGTACCACATTGCTACGTGATCCAAACCAGAGAGAAACCCAGAATCTGTACAACAAGTATGTGGAGAATGCGAAAATATGTGTCTGATGAGGGAAAATCCCAGGCCTAACCTAGACCTAACATGCGTTATCCTATAAAATATTGATCGAAACCAGGCTTAATTGACTGTTTCAGTAAGGTACCACTTTGCAACGTGATCCAAACCAGAAAAAGCCAGGGATCTGGCCATCAACTATGAGAAATATGCGAATGTATGAGCCTGATGAGGGCAAATCCCAGAACTATCCCAGACTTAACTTGCGTTATCCTCTAAAATATTGATCGAAACCAGGTTTAATCGATTGTTTCAGTGTGGTACCACATTACTACGTGATCCAAACCAGAAAAAGCCCAGAATCTGGCCATGAAGTATGAGAAATATGCGAAAGTATGAGCCTGCTGAGGGCAAATCCTAGACCTAACCCAGACCTAACATGCGTTATCCTCTATAATATTTATCAACACCAGGTCTATTTGAATGTCACAGTGTGGTACCGCATTACTACGTGATCCAATCCAGAAAAAACCCAGGATCTGTTCAACAAGTATGTGAAAAACGCGAAAGTATGAGCCTGATGAGGGCAAATCTCAGTACTATCCCAGACATAACTTGCGTTATCCTCTAAAATATTGAACGACCCCAGGTTAAATGGACCGTTTCAGTGTGGTACCACGTTACTACGTGATCCAATCCAGAAAAAGCCCAGGATCTAGCAATCAAGTATGAGAAATATGCAAAAGTATGAGCCTGCTCAGGGCAAATCCTAGACCTAACCCAGACCTAACATGCGTTATCCTCTAAAATGTTGATCGAAACCAGGTTTAATGGACTGTTTCAGTGTGGTACCACACTACTACATGATCCAAACCAGAAAAAACCCAGGATCTGTTCAACAAGTATGTGGAGAATGCGAAAGTATGTGTCTGATGAGGGAAAATCCCAGGCCTAACCTAGACCTAACATGCGTTATCCTCAAAAATATTGATCGAAACCAGGTTTAATCGACTGTTCCGGAGTGGTACCACATTACTACGTGAACCACTCCAGAAAAAGCCCAGGATCTGGCCATCAAGTATGAGAAAGATGCGAAAGTATGAGCCTGCTGAGGGCAAATCCTAGACCTAACCAAGACCTAACATGCGTTATCCTCTAAAATATTGATCGAAACCAGGTTTAATGGACTGTTTCAGTGTGGTACCACATTACTACGTGATCCAAACCAGAAAAAGCCAGGGATCTGTTAAACAAGTATGTGAAGAACGCGAAAATATGACACTGATGAGGGCAAATCCCAGCCCTAACCTAGACATAACATGCGTTATCCTCTAATACATTGATCGAAACCAGGTTTAATGGACTGTTTCAGTGTGGTACCACATTACTACGTGATTCAAACCAGAAAAGACACAGGATCTGTTCAAGAAGTATGTGAAGAATGCGATAGTATGTGTCCGATGTAGGAAAATCCCAGAACTAACCTAGACCTAGCATGCGTTACCCTCAAAGATATTGATCGAAACCAGGTTTAATGGACTGTTTCCGTGTGGTACCACATTACTATGTGATCCAAAGCAGAAAGAACCCAGGATCTGTTCAACAAGTATGTGAAAAACGCGAAAGTATGAGCCTGATGAGGGCAAATCCCAGACCTATCCTAGACCTAACATGAGTTATTCTCTAAAATATTGATCGAAACCAAGTTTAGTGGACTGTTTCTGTGTGGTACCACATTACTGCGTGATCCGAACCTGAAAAAACCCTGGATCTGTTCAACTAGTATGTGAAAAATACGAAAGTATGAGCCTGATGAGGGCAAATCCCAGACGTAACACAAACCTAACATGCGTTATCCTCTAAAATATCGATCGAAACCAGGTTTAATGGACTGTTTCAGTGTGGTACCACATTACTACGTGATTCAAACCAGAAAAAGCCAGGGATCTGTTAAACAAGTACGTGAAGAACGCGAAAATATGACCCTGATGAGGGCAAATCCCAGGCCTAACCTAGACATAACATGCGTTATCCTGTAATATATTGATCGAGACCAGGTTTAATGGACTGTTTCAGTGTGGTACCCCACTACTACGGGATCGAAACCAGAAAAAGCCCAGAATCTGGTCGTTCAAGTATGAGAAATATGCGTAAGTACGAGCCTGATGGGAGCAAATCCCAGACCTAACCAAGACCTAACATGCGTTTTCTTCTAAAATATAGATCGAAACCGGGTTTATTGGACTGTTTCTGTGTGGTACCACATTGGTACGTGATCCAAACCAGAGAAAAACCCAGGGTCTGTTCAACAAGTATGTGGAGAATGCGAAAGTATGAGTCTGATGAGGGCATATCCCAGGCCTAACCTAGACATAACATGCGTTATCCTCTAAAACATTGATCGAAACCAGGTTTAATGGACTGTTTCAGTGTGGTACCCCACTACTACGGGATCGAAACCAGAAAAAGCCCAAAATCTGGTCATCAAGTATGAGAAATATGCGTAAGTACGAGCCTGATGGGAGCAAATCCCAGAACTATCGCAGACCTAACATGCGTTACCCTCAAAAATATTGATCGAAACCAGGTTTAATGGACTGTTTCAGTGTGGTACCACATTACTACGGGATCCAAACTAGAAAAAGCCCGGAATCTGGCCATCAAGAATGAGAAATATGCGAAAGTACGAGCCTGATGAGAGCAAATCCCAGACCTAACCTAGACCTAACATGAGTTATTCTCAAAGGTATTGATCGAAACCAGGTTTAATGGACTGTTTCAGTGTGGTACCACATTGGTACGTGATCCAAACCAGAGAAAAACCCAAGATCTGTTCAACAAGTATGTGGAGAATGCGAAAGTATGTGTCTGATGAGGGCATATCCCAGGCCTAACCTAGACATAACATGCGTTATCCTCTAAAACATTGATCGAAACCAGGTTTAATGGACTCTTTCAGTGTGGTACCAAATTACTACGTGATCCAATCCAGAAAAAACCTAGGATCCGTTCAACAAGTATGTGAAGAATGCGAAAGGATGTGTCTGATGAGGGAAAATCCCAGGCCTAACCTAGACCTAACATGCGTTACCCTCAAAAATATTGATCGAAACCAGGTTTAATCGACTGTTTCAGTGTGGTACCACATTACTACGTGATCCAAACCAGAGAGAAACCCAGAATCTGTACAACAAGTATGTGGAGAATGCGAAAATATGTGTCTGATGAGGGAAAATCCCAGGCCTAACCTAGACCTAACATGCGTTATCCTATAAAATATTGATCGAAACCAGGCTTAATTGACTGTTTCAGTAAGGTACCACTTTGCAACGTGATCCAAACCAGAAAAAGCCCAGAATCTGGCCATGAAGTATGAGAAATATGCGAAAGTATGAGCCTGCTGAGGGCAAATCCTAGACCTAACCCAGACCTAACATGCGTTATCCTCTAAAATATTTATCAACACCAGGTCTATTAGAATGTCACAGTGTGGTACCGCATGACTACGTGATCCAAACCAGAAAAAATTCAGGATCTGTTCAACAAGTATGTGAAAAACGCGAAAGTATGAGCCTGATGAGGGCAAATCTCAGTACTATCCCAGACAGAACTTGCGTTATCCTCTAAAATATTGAACGACCCCAGGTTAAATGGACCGTTTCAGTGTGGTACCACATTACTACGTGATCCAATCCAGAAAAAGCCCAGGATCTAGCAATCAAGTATGAGAAATATGCAAAAGTATGAGCCTGCTCAGGGCAAATCCTAGACCTAACCCAGACCTAACATGCGTTATCCTCTAAAATGTTGATCGAAACCAGGTTTAATGGACTGTTTCAGTGTGGTACCACATTACTACGTGATCCAAACCAGAAAAAACCCAGGATCTGTTCAACAAGTATGTGGAGAATGCGAAAGTATGTGTCTGATGAGGGAAAATCCCAGGCCTAACCTAGACCTAACATGCGTTATCCTCAAAAATATTGATCGAAACCAGGTTTAATCGACTGTTCCGGTGTGGTACCACATTACTACGTGAACCACTCCAGAAAAAGCCCAGGATCTGGCCATCAAGTATGAGAAAGATGCGAAAGTATGAGCCTGCTGAGGGCAAATCCTAGACCTAACCAAGACCTAACATGCGTTATCCTCTAAAATATTGATCGAAACCAGGTTTAATGGACTGTTTCAGTGTGGTACCACATTACTACGTGATCCAAACCTGAAAAAACCCTCGATCTGTTCAACTAGTATATGAAAAATACGAAAGTATGAGCCTGATGAGGGCAAATCCCAGACGTAACACAAACCTAACATGCGTTATCCTCTAAAATATCGATCGAAACCGGGTCTAATGGACTGTTTCAGTGTGGTACCACATTACTACGTGATCCAAACCAGAAAAAGCCAGGGATCTGTTAAACAAGTATGTGAAGAACGCGAAAATATGACCCTGATGAGGGCGAAACCCAGGCCTAACCTAGACATAACATGCGATATCCTCTAATATATTGATCGAGACCAGGTTTAATGGACTGTTTCAGTGTGGTACCACATTACTACGTGATTCAAACCAGAAAAGACACAGGATCCGTTCAAGAAGTATGTGAAGAATGCGATAGTATGTGTCCGATGTGGGAAAATCCCAGGACTAACCTAGACCTAACATGCGTTACCCTCAAAGATATTGATCGAAACCAGGGTTGATCGTCTGTTTCAGTGTGGTACCACATTACTACGTGATCCAAACCAGAGAAAAACGCAGGATCTGTACAACAAGTATGTGAAGAACGCGAAAATATGACCCTGATGAGGGCAAATCCCAGGCCTAACCTAGACCTAACATGCGTTACCCTCAAAAATATTGATCGAAACCAGTGTTAATCGACTGTTTCAGTGTGGTACCACATTACTACGTGATCCAAACCAGAGAAAAACCCAGGATCTGTACAACAAGTATGTGAAGAATGCGAAAGTATGAGCCTGACGTGGGCAAATCCCAGACCTATCCCAGACATAACTTGCGCTATCCTCTAAGATATTGATCGAAACCAGGTTTAATCGACTGTTTCAGTGTGGTACCACATTACTACGTGATCCAAACCATCAAAAGAACCTGGCCATCGACTTTGAGAAATATGCGAAAGTACGAGCCTGATGAGAGCAAGACCCAGACCTGACCTAGACCTAGCATGCGTTATTCTCTAAAATATTGATCGAAACCAGGTTTAATGGACTGTTTCAGTGTGGTACCACATAACTACGTGATCCAAACCAGAAAAAACCCAGGATCTGTACAACAAGTATGTGAGGAATGCGAAAGTATGAGCCTCACGAGGGCAAATCACAAACCTATCCCAGACATAACTTGCGTTATCCTCTAAAATATTGATCGAAACCAGGTTTAATCGACTGTTTCAGTGTGGTACCGCATAACTACGTGATCCAAACCAGAAAAATACCCAGGATCTCTTCAACAAGTATGTGAAGCACGCGAAAATATGACCCTGATGTGGGCAAATCACAGGACTAACCTAGACATAACATGCGTTATTCTCTAAAATATTGATCGAAACCAGGTTTAATCGACTGTTTCAGTGTGGTACCACATGACTACGTGATCCAAACCAGAAAAAATTCAGGATCTGTTCAACAAGTATATGAAAAACGCGAAAGTATGAGCCTGATGAGCGCAAATCCCAGACATACCCCAGACCTAACATGCGTTATCCTCTAAAATATTGATCGAAACCATGTTTAATGGACTGTTTCAGTGTGGTACCACATTACTACGTGATCCAAACCAGAAAAAAACGCAGGATCTGTACAACAAGTATGTGAAGAACGCGAAAATATGACCCTGATGAGGGCAAATCCCAGGCCTAACCTAGACCTAACATGCGTTACCCTCAAAAATATTGATCGAAACCAGTGTTAATCGACTGTTTCAGTGTGGTACCACATTACTACGTGATCCAAACCAGAGAAAAACCCAGGATCTGTACAACAAGTATGTGAAGAATGCGAAAGTATGAGCCTGACGTGGGCAAATCCCAGACCTATCCCAGACATAACTTGCGCTATCCTGTAAGATATTGATCGAAACCAGGTTTAATCGACTGTTTCAGTGTGGTACCACATTGCTACGTGATCCAAACCATCAAAAGAACCTGGCCATCAACTTTGAGAAATATGCGAAAGTACGAGCCTGATGAGAGCAAGACCCAGACCTGACCTAGACCTAGCATGCGTTATTCTCTAAAATATTGATCGAAACCAGGTTTAATGGACTGTTTCAGTGTGGTACCACATAACTACGTGATCCAAACCAGAAAAAACCCAGGATCTGTACAACAAGTATGTGAGGAATGCGAAAGTATGAGCCTCACGAGGGCATATCACAAACCTATCCCAGACATAACTTGCGTTATCCTCTAAAATATTGATCGAAACCAGGTTTAATCGACTGTTTCAGTGTGGTACCGCATAACTACGTGATCCAAACCAGAAAAATACCCAGGATCTCTTCAACAAGTATGTGAAGCACGCGAAAATATGACCCTGATGTGGGCAAATCACAGGACTAACCTAGACATAACATGCGTTATTCTCTAAAATATTGATCGAAACCAGGTTTAATCGACTGTTTCAGTGTGGTACCACATGACTACGTGATCCAAACCAGAAAAAATTCAGGATCTGTTCAACAAGTATATGAAAAACGCGAAAGTATGAGCCTGATGAGCGCAAATCCCAGACATACCCCAGACCTAACATGCGTTATCCTCTAAAATATTGATCGAAACCATGTTTAATGGACTGTTTCAGTGTGGTACCACATTACTACGTGATCCAAACCAGAAAAAAACGCAGGATCTGTACAACAAGTATGTGAAGAACGCGAAAATATGTCCCAGGTGAGGGCAAATCCCAGGCCTAACCTAGACCTAACTTGCGTTACCCTCAAAAATATTGATCGAAACCAGTGTTAATCGACTGTTTCAGTGTGGTACCACATTACTACGTGATCCAAACCAGAGAAAAACCCAGGAACTGTACAACAAGTATGTGAAGAATGCGAAAGTATGAGCCTGACGTGGGCAAATCCCAGACCTATCCCAGACATAACTTGCGCTATCCTGTAAGATATTGATCGAAACCAGGTTTAATCGGCTGTTTCAGTGTGGTACCACATTGCTACGTGATCCAAACCATCAAAAGAACCTGGCCATCAACTTTGAGAAATATGCGAAAGTACGAGCCTGATGAGAGCAAGACCCAGACCTGACCTAGACCTAACATGTGTTATTCTCTAAAATATTGATCGAAACCAGGTTTAATGGACTGTTTCAGTGTGGTACCACATAACTACGTGATCCAAACCAGAAAAAACCCAGGATCTGTACAACAAGTATGTGAGGAATGCGAAAGTATGAGCCTCACGAGGGCAAATCACAAACCTATCCCAGACATAACTTGCGTTATCCTCTAAAATATTGATCGAAACCAGGTTTAATCGACTGTTTCAGTGTGGTACCGCATAACTACGTGATCCAAACCAGAAAAATACCCAGGATCTCTTCAACAAGTATGTGAAGCACGCGAAAATATGACCCTGATGAGGGCAAATCACAGGACTAACCTAGACATAACGTGCGTTATTCTCTAAAATATTGATCGAAACCAGGTTTAATCGACTGTTTCAGTGTGGTACCACATGACTACGTGATCCAAACCAGAAAAAAGTCAGGATCTGTTCAACAAGTATATGAAAAACGCGAAAGTATGAGCCTGATGAGCGCAAATCCCAGACATACCCCAGACCTAACATGCGTTATCCTCTAAAATATTGATCGAAACCATGTTTAATGGACTGTTTCAGTGTGGTACCACATTACTACGTGATCCAAACCAGAAAAAAGCCAGGATATGTTCAACAAGTATGTGGAGAATGCGAAAGTATGTGTCTGATGAGGGAAAATCCCAGGCCTAACCTAGACCTAACATGCGTTATCCTCAAAAATATTGATCGAAACCAGGTTTAATCGACTGTTTCAGTGTGGTACCGTATTACTACCTGATCCAAACCAGAAAAATACCCAGGATCTCTTCAACAAGTATGTGAAGCACGCGAAAATATGACCCTGATGAGGGCAAATCCCTGGCCTAACCTAGACATAACATGCGTTATCCTCTAAAATATTGATCGAAACCAGGTTTAATGGACTGTTTCAGTGTGGTACCACATTACTACGTGATCCAAACCAGAAAAAGCCAGGGATCTGTTAAACAAGTATGTGAAGAACGCGAAAATATGACCCTGATGAAGGCAAATCCCAGGCCTAACCTAGACATAACATGCGTTATCCTCTAATACATTGATCGAAACCAGGTTTAATGGACTGTTTCAGTGTGGTACCACATTACTACGTGATTCAAACCAGAAAAGACACAGGATCTGTTCAAGAAGTATGTGAAGAATGCGATAGTATGTGTCCGATGTAGGAAAATCCCAGGACTAACCTAGACATAACATGCGTTATTCTCTAAAATATTGATCGAAACCAGGTTTAATGGACTCTTTCAGTGCGGTACCACACTACTACGGGATCGAAACCAGATAAAGCCCAGAATTTGGTCATCAAGTATGAGAAATATGCGTAAGTACGAGCCTGATGGGAGCAAATCCTTGGCCTAACCTTGACCTAACATGCGTTACCCTCAAAAATATTGATCGAAAACAGGTTTAATCGACTGTTTCAGTGTGGTGCCACATTACTACGTGATCCAAACCAGAAAAAAACCTAGGATCTGTACAACAAGTATGTGAAGAATGCGAAAGTATGAGCCTGTCGCGGGCGAATCCCTGACCTATCCCACACATAACATGCGTTATCCTCTAAAATATTGATCGAAACCAGGTTTAATGGACTGTTTCAGTGTGGTACAACATTACTACGTGATCCAATCCAGAAAAAGCCCAGGATCTAGCCATCAAGTATGAGAAATATGCGAAAGTATGAGCCTGATGAGGGCAAATCCCAGAACTATCCCAGACCTATCATGCGTTACCCTCTAAAATATTGATCGAAACCAGGTTTAATGGACTGTTTCAGTGTGGTACCACATTACTACGTGATCCAAACCAGAAAAAACCAGGGATCTGTTCAACAAATATGTGAAAAATTCGAAAATATGACCCTGATGGGGCCAAATCCCAGACCTATCCCAGACCTAATATGCGGTATCCTCAAAAATGTTGATCGAAACCATGTTTAATTGACTGTTTCAGTGTGGTACCACTTTACAACGTGATCGAAACCGGAAAAAGCCCAGAATCTGACCATCAAGTATGAGAAACATACGAAAGTACGAGCCTGATGAGAGCAAATCCCAGAACTATCCCAGACCTAACATGCGTTAACCTCTAAAATATTGATCGAAACCATGTTTGATGGACTGTTTCAGTGTGGTACATCATTACTACGTTATCCAATCCAGAAAAAGCCCAGGATCTAGCCATCAAGTATGAGAAATATGCGAAAGTATGAGCCTGATGAGGCAAATCCCAGAACTATTCCAGACCTAACATGCGTTAACCTCTAAAATATTGATCGAAACCAGGTTTAACGGACTGTTTCAGTGTGGTACCACTTTACTACGTGATCCAAAGCAGAAAAAACCCTCGATCAGGTAAACATGTATGTTAAAACTGCGAAAGTATGACCCTGATTAGGGCAAATCCCAGGCCTAACCTAGACCTAACTTGCGTTATCCTCTATGATATTGATCGAATCCAGGTTTAATCGACTGTTTCAGTGTGGTACCACGTTGCTACGTGATCCAAACCAGAAAGGCCCAGAATCTGGCCATCAAGTATGAGAAATATGCGAAAGTACGTGCCTGATGAGAGCAAATCCGAGACCTAACCTAGACCTAACATGCGTTATTCTCTAAAATATTGATCGAAAAGAGGTTTAATGGACTGTTTCAGTGTGGTACCACATGACTACGTGATCCAAACCAGAAAAAAGCCAGGATCTGTTCAACAAGTATATGAAAAACGCGAAAGTATGACCCTGATGAGTGCAAATCCCAGATCTATCCCAGACCTAACTTGCGTTATCCCCTAAAATATTGAACGAAACCAGGTTTAATTGAATGCTTCAGTGTGGTACCACATTACTACGTGATCCAAACTAGAAACAGCCAGCGATCTTTTCAACAGGTATGTGAAAAATGCGAAAATATGACCCTCATGAGGGCAAACCCCAGGCCTAACCTAGACATAACATGCGTTATCCTCTAATATATTGATCGAGACCAGGTTTAATAGACTGTTTTAGTGTGGTACCACATTACTACGTGATTCAAACCAGAAAAGACACTGGATCCGTTCAAGAAGTATGTGAAGAATGCGATAGTATGTGTCCGATGTGCGAAAATCCCAGGACTAACCTAGACCTAACATGCGTTACCCTCAATGATATTGATCGAGACAAGGTTTGATCGTCTGTTTCAGTGTGGTACCACATAACTACGTGATCCAAACCAGAAAAAACCCAGGATCTGTACAACAAGTATGTGAGGAATGCGAAAGTATGAGCCTCACGAGGGCAAATCACAAACCTATCCCAGACATAACTTGCGTTATCCTCTAAAATATTGATCGAAACCAGGTTTAATCAACTGTTTCAGTGTGGTACCGCATAACTACGTGATCCAAACCAGAAAAATACCCAGGATCTCTTCAACAAGTATGTGAAGCACGCAAAAATATGACCCTGATGTGGGCAAATCACAGGACTAACCTAGACATAACATGCGTTACTCTCTAAAATATTGATCGAAACCAGGTTTAATCGACTGTTTCAGTGTGGTACCACATGACTACGTGATCCAAACCAGAAAAAAGTCAGGATCTGTTCACAAGTATATGAAAAACGCGAAAGTATGAGCCTGATGAGCGCAAATCCCAGACATACCCCAGACCTAACATGCGTTATCCTCTAAAATATTGATCGAAACCATGTTTAATGGACTGTTTCAGTGTGGTACCACATTACTACGTGATCCAAACCAGAAAAAAACGCAGGATCTGTACAACAAGTATGTGAAGAACGCGAAAATATGACCCTGGTGAGTGCAAATCCCAGGCCTAACCTAGACCTAACATGCGTTACCCTCAAAAATATTGATCGAAACCAGTGTTAATCGACTGTTTCAGTGTGGTACTACATTACTACGTGATCCAAACCAGAGAAAAACCCAGGATCTGTACAACAAGTATGTGAAGAATGCGAAAGTATGAGCCTGACGTGGGCAAATCCCAGACCTATCCCAGACATAACCTGCGCTATCCTGTAAGATATTGATCGAAACCAGGTTTAATCGACTGTTTCAGTGTGGTACCACATTGCTACGTGATCCAAACCATCAAAAGAACCTGGCCATCAACTTTGAGAAATATGCGAAAGTACGAGCCTGATGAGAGCAAGACCCAGACCTGACCTAGACCTAACATGCGTTATTCTCTAAAATATTGATCGAAACCAGGTTTAATGGACTGTTTCAGTGTGGTACCACATAACTGCGTGATCCAAACCAGAAAAAACCCAGGATCTGTACAACAAGTATGTGAGGAATGCGAAAGTATGAGCCTCACGACGGCAAATCACAAACCTATCCCAGACATAACTTGCGTTATCCTCTAAAATATTGATCGAAACCAGGTTTAATCGACTGTTTCAGTGTGGTACCGCATAACTACGTGATCCAAACCAGAAAAATACCCAGGATCTCTTCAACAAGTATGTGAAGCACGCGAAAATATGACCCTGATGTGGGCAAATCCCAGACATACCCCAGACCTAACATGCGTTATCCTCTAAAATATTGATCGAAACCATGTTTAATGGACTGTTTCAGTGTGGTACCACATTACTACGTGATCCAAACCAGAAAAAAGCCAGGATATGTTCAACAAGTATGTGGAGAATGCGAAAGTATGTGTCTGATGAGGGAAAATCCCAGGCCTAACCTAGACCTAACATGCGTTATCCTCAAAAATATTGATCGAAACCAGGTTTAATCGACTGTTTCAGTGTGGTACCACATTGCTACGTGATCCAAACCATCAAAAGAACCTGGCCATCAACTTTGAGAAATATGCGAAAGTACGAGCCTGATGAGAGCAAGACCCAGACCTGACCTAGACCTAACATGCGTTATTCTCTAAAATATTGATCGAAACCAGGTTTAATCGACTGTTTCAGTGTGGTACCACATTGCTACGTGATCCAAACCATCAAAAGAACCTGGCCATCAACTTTGAGAAATATGCGAAAGTACGAGCCTGATGAGAGCAAGACCCAGACCTGACCTAGACCTAACATGCGTTATTCTCTAAAATATTGATCGAAACCAGGTTTAATCGACTGTTTCAGTGTGGTACCACATGACTACGTGATCCAAACCAGAAAAAAGTCAGGATCTGTTCAACAAGTATATGAAAAACGCGAAAGTATGAGCCTGATGAGCGCAAATCCCAGACATACCCCAGACCTAACATGCGTTATCCTCTAAAATATTGATCGAAACCATGTTTAATGGACTGTTTCAGTGTGGTACCACATTACTACGTGATCCAAACCAGAAAAAAGCCAGGATATGTTCAACAAGTATGTGGAGAATGCGAAAGTATGTGTCTGATGAGGGAAAATCCCAGGCCTAACCTAGACCTAACATGCGTTATCCTCAAAAATATTGATCGAAACCAGGTTTAATCGACTGTTTCAGTGTGGTACCGTATTACTACCTGATCCAAACCAGAAAAATACCCAGGATCTCTTCAACAAGTATGTGAAGCACGCGAAAATATGACCCTGATGAGAGCAAATCCCAGAACTATCCCAGACCTAACATGCGTTAACCTCTAAAATATTGATCGAAACCATGTTTGATGGACTGTTTCAGTGTGGTACATCATTACTACGTTATCCAATCCAGAAACAGCCCAGGATCTAGCCATCAAGTATGAGAAATATGCGAAAGTATGAGCCTGATGAGGCAAATCCCAGAACTATTCCAGACCTAACATGCGTTAACCTCTAAAATATTGATCGAAACCAGGTTTAACGGACTGTTTCAGTGTGGTACCACTTTACTACGTGATCCAAAGCAGAAAAAACCCTCGATCAGGTAAACATGTATATTAAGACTGCGAAAGTACTACCCTGATGAGGGCAAATCCCCGGACCTATTCCAAACATAACTTGCGTAATCCTGTAAAATATTGATCGAAAAGAGGTTTAATGGACTGTTTCAGTGTGGTACCCACATTACTACGTGATCCAATCTAGAAAATGCCCAGGATCTAGTTGCCATCAAGTAAGAGAAATATGCGAAAGTATGAGCCTGCTGAGGGCAAATCCTAGACCTAACCCAGACCTAACATGCGTTATCCTCTAAAATATTTATCAAGACAAGGTTTAATTGAATGTTTCAGTGAGGTACCACATTACTAAGTGATCCAATCTAGAAAAAACCCAGGATCTGTTATACAAGTATGAGAAAAATGCGAAGGTTTGAGCCTGATGTGGGCAGATCCAAAACCTATACCAGACCTAACTTGCGTTATCCTCTAAAATATTGATCGAACCAGGTTTAATTTACTGTTTCAGTGTGGTACCACTTTAATACGTGATCCAAAGCAGAAAAAGCCCAGAATCTGGCCATCAAGTAAGAGAAATATGCGAAAGTACGAGCCTGATGAGAGCAAATCCCTGACCTAACCAAGACCTAACATGCGTTATTCTCTAAAATATTGATCAAAACCAGGTTTAATGGACTGTTTCAGTAGGGTACCACATTACTACTTGATCCAAACCAGAAAGAAACCCAGGATCTGTACAACGAGTATGTGAAGAATGCGAAAGTACGAGCCTGATGAGAGCAAATCCCTGACCTAACCAAGACGTAACATGCGTTATTCTCTAAAATATGGATCGAAGCCAGGTTTAATGGACTGTTCCAGTGTGGTACCACATTACTACGTGATCCAGACCAGAAAAAGCCCGGAATCTGGCCATCAACTATGAGAAATATGTGAAAGTACGAGCCTGATGAGAGCAAATCCCAGACCTAACCAAGACCTAACCAAGACCTAACAAGCGTTATTCTCTAATATATTGATCGAAACCAGGGTTAATGGACTGTTTCTGTGTGGTACCACATTACTACGTGATCCAAACCAGAGAAAACCCAGGATCCGTGCAACAAGTATGTAAAGAATGCGAAGGTATGAGTCTGATGAAGGAAAATCCCAGGCCTAACCTAGACCTACCATGCGTTATCCTCAAAAATATTGATCGAAACCTGGTTTGATCGACTGTTTCAATGCGGTAGCACATTACTACCTGATCCAAACCAGAAAAAGCCCAGAATCTGGCCATCAACTATGAGAAATATGCGAAAGTACGAGCCTGATGAGAGCAAATCCCAGACCTAACCAAGACCTAACATGCGTTATTCTCTAAAATATTGATCGAAACCAGGTTTAATGGACTGTTGCAGTGTTGTACCACATTACTGCGTGATCCAAACCAGAAAAAACCCAGAATCTGTTCAACAAGTATGTGAAAAACGCGAAACTATGAGCCTGATGAGGGCAAATCCCAGACCTATCTCAGACCTAACATGCGTTATCCTCTTAAATATTGATCGAAACCAGGTTTAATGGACTGTTTCAGTGTGGTACCACATTTCTACGTGATCCAAACCAGAAAAAGCCAGGGATCTGTACAACAAGTATGTGAAAAATGCGAAAATATGACCCTGATGAGGGCAAATCCCAGACCTATCTCAGACCTAACATGCGTTATCCTCTTAAATATTGATCGAAACCAGGTTTAATGGACTGCTTCAGTGTGGTACCGCATTACTACGTGATGCAAACCAGAAAAAACCCAGGATCCGTTGAAAAAGTATGTGGAGAATGCGAATGTATGTGTCTGATGAGGGAAAATCGCAGGCCCAACCAAGACCTACCATGCGTTATCCTCAAAAATATTGATCGAAACCAGGTTTAAACGACTGTTTCAGTGTGGTACCACATTACTACCTGATCCAAACCAGAAAAATACCCAGGATCTGTTTAACAAGTATGTGAAGAACGCGAAAATATGACCCTGATGAGGGCAAATCCCCGGCCTAAACTAGACATAACATGCGTTATCCTCTAAAATAATGATCGAAACCAGGTTTAATGGACTGTTGCAGTGTTGTACCACATTACGACGTGATCCAAACCAGAAAAAACCCAGAATCTATTCAACAAGTATGTGAAAAACGCGAAACTATGAGCCTGATGAAGGCAAATCCCAGACCTATCTCAGACCTAACATGCGTTATCCTCTTAAATATTGATCGAAACCAGGTTTAATGGACTGTTTCAGTGTGGTACCACATTTCTACGTGATCCAAACCAGAAAAAGCCAGGGATCTGTACAACAAGTATGTGAAAAATGCGAAAATATGACCCTGATGAGGGCAAATCCCAGACCTATCCTAGACCTAACATGCGTTATCCTCTAAAATATTGATCGAAACCAGGTTTAATGGACTGCTTCAGTGTGGTACCACATTACTACGTGATCCAAACCAGAAAAAGCCCAGAATCTGGCCATGAAGTATGAGTAATATGCGAAAGTATGAGCCTGCTGTGGGCAAATCCTAGACCTAACCCAGACCTTACATGCGTTATCCTTTAAAATATTTATCAAGACCAAGTCTAGTTGAATGTCACAGTGTGGTACCACATTACTACGTGATCCAATCCAGAAAAAACCCAGGATCTGTTCAACAAGTATGTGAAAAACGCGAAAGTATGAGCCTGATGAGGGCAAATCTCAGTACTATCCCAGACATAACTTGCGTTATCCTCTAATATTGAACGACCCCAGGTTAAATGGACCGTTTCAGTGTGGTACCACATTACTACGTGATCCAATCCAAAAAAAACCCAGGATCTGTACAACAAGTATGTGAGGAATGCGAAAGTATGAGTCTGACGAGGGCAAATCCCTAACCTATCCCAGACATAACTAGCGTTATCCTCTAAAATATTGATCGAAACCAGGTTTAATGGACTGTTTCAGTGTGGTACCACATTACTACGTGATCCAAACCAGAAAAAGCCCAGAATCTGGCCATGAAGTATGAGAAATATGCGAAAGTATGACCCTGATGAGGGCAAATCCCAGGCCTAACCAAGACCTAACATGCTTTATCCTCAAAAATATTGATCGAAACCAGGTTTAATTGACTGTTGCAGTGTGGTACCACTTTATTACGTGATCGAAAGTAGAAAAAACCCTCGATCAGGTCAGTATGTATGTTAAAACTGCGAAAGTATGACCCTCATGAGGGCAAATCCCAGGACTAACCTAGACATAACATGCGTTATTCTCTAAAATATTGATCGAAACCAGTTTAATGGACTGATTCAGAGTGGAACCACATTACTACGTGATCCAAACCAGAAAAACCAAGAATCTGGCCATCAACTATGAGAAATATGCGAAAGTACGAGCCTGATGAGAGCAAATCCCAGACCTAACCAAGACCTAACATGCGTTATCCTCTAAAATATTGATCGAAACCAGTTTAATGGACTGATTCAGTGTGGTACCACTTTGCAACGTGATCCAAACCAGAAGAAGCCCGGAATCTGGCCATCAAGAATGAGAAATATGCGAAAGTACGTGCCTGATGGGAGCAAATCCTTGGCCTAACCTTGACCTAACATGCGTTACCCGCAAAAATATTGATCGAAAACAGGTTTAATCGACTGTTTCAGTGTGGTACCACATTACTACGTGATCCAAACCAGAAAAAAACCTAGGATCTGTACAACAAGTATGTGAAGAATGCGAAAGTATGAGCCTGTCGCGGGCGAATCCCTGACCTATCCCACACATAACATGCGTTATCCTCTAAAATATTGATCGAAACCAGGTTTAATGGACTGTTTCAGTGTGGTACCACATTGGTACGTGATCCAAACCAGAGAAAAACACAGGATCTGTTCAACAAGTATGTGGAGAATGCGAAAGTATGTGTCTGATGAGGGCATGTCCCAGGCCTAACCTAGACATAACATGCGTTATCCTCTAAAACATTGATCGTAACCAGGTTTAATGGACTGTTTCAGTGTGGTACCGCAGTACTACGTGATCCAAACCAGAAAAATACCCAGGATCTCTTCAACAAGTATGTGAAGCACGCGAAAATATGACCCTGATGAGGGCAAATCCCAGGCCTAACCTAGACATAACATGCGTTATCCTCTAAAATATTGATCGAAACCAGGTTTAATGGACTGTTTCAGTGTGGCACCACATTACTACGTGATCCAAACCAGAAAAAGCCCAGAATCTGGCCATGAAGTATGAGTAATATGCGAAAGTATGAGCCTGTTGTGGGCAAATCCTAGACCTAACCCAGACCTAACATGCGTTAACCTCTAAAATATTGATCGAAACCAGGTTTAACGGACTGTTTCAGTGTGGTACCACTTTACTACGTGATCCAAAGCAGAAAAAACCCTCGATCAGGTAAACATGTATATTAAGACTGCGAAAGTACTACCCTGATGAGGGCAAATCCCAGGCCTAACCAAGACCTAACATGCGTTATCCTCAAAAATATTGATCGAAACCAGGTTTAATTGACTGTTGCAGTGTGGTACCACTTTACTGCGTGATCGAAAGTAGAAAAAACCCTCGATCAGGTCAACATGTATGTTAAAACTGCGAAAGTATGACCCTGATTAGGGCAAATCCCAGGCCTAACCTAGACCTAACTTGCGTTATCCTCTATGATATTGATCGAAACCAGGTTTAATTGACTGTTTTAGTGTGGTACCACTTTACTAGGTGATCCAAAGCAGAAAAAACCCTCGAAAAGGTCAACATGTATGTTAAAACTGCGAAAGTATGACCCTAATAGGGGCAAATCCCAGGCCTAACCTAGATCTAACATGCGTTATCCTCTAAAATATTGATCGAAAAGAGGTTTAATTGAATGCCTCAGTGTGGTACCACATTACTACGTGATCCAAACTAGAAAAAGCCAGGGATCTGTTCAACAGGTATGTGAAAAACGCGAAAGTATGAGCCTGATGAGGGCAAATCCCCAGACCTATCCCAAACATAACTTGCGTTATCCTCTAAAATATTGATCGAAACCAGGTTTAATTGACTGTTTTAGTGTGGTACCACTTTACTAGGTGATCCAAAGCAGAAAAAACCCTCGAACAGGTCAACATGTATGTTAAAACTGCGAAAGTATGACCCTAATAGGGGCAAATCCCAGGCCTAACCTAGACCTAACATGCGTTATCCTCTTAAATATTGATCGAAAATAGGTTTAATGGACTGTTTCAGTGTGGTACCACATGACTACGTGATCCAAACCAGAAAAAAGCCGGGATCTGTTCAACAAGTATATGAAAAACGCGAAAGAATGAGCCTGATGAGGGCAAATCCCCGGACCTATTCCAAACATAACTTGCGTAATCCTGTAAAATATTGATCGAAAAGAGGTTTAATGGACTGTTTCAGTGTGGTACCCACATTACTACGTGATCCAATCCAGAAAATGCCCAGGATCTAGTTGCCATCAAGTAAGAGAAATATGCGAAACTATGAGCCTGCTGAGGGCAAATCCTAGACCTAACCCAGACCTAACATGCGTTATCCTCTAAAATATTTATCAAGACCAGGTTTAATTGAATGTTTCAGTGAGGTACCACATTACTAAGTGATCCAATCTAGAAAAAACCCAGGATCTGTTATACAAGTATGAGAAAAATGCGAAGGTTTGAGCCTGATGTGGGCAGATCCATGAACTATACCAGAGCTAACTTGCGTTATCCTCTAAAATATTGATGGAAACCAGGTTCAATGGACAGTTTCAGTGTGGTACCACATTACTACGTGATCCAAAACAGAATAACCCAGGATCTGTTAAACAAGTATGAGAAAAATGCGAAGGTATGAGCCTGATGTGGGCAGATCCAAGACCTATACCAGACCTAACTTGCGTTATCCTCTAAAATATTGATCGAAACCAGGTTTAATTTACTGTTTCAGTGTGGTACCACTTTAATACGTGATCCAAAGCAGAAAAAGCCCAGAATCTGGCCATCAAGTAAGAGAAATATGCGAATGTACGAGCCTGATGAGAGCAAATCCCTGACCTAACCAAGACCTAACATGCGTTATTCTCTAAAATATGGATCGAAACCAGGTTTAATGGACTGTTTCAGTGTGGTACCACTTTAATACGTGATCCAAAGCAGAAAAAGCCCAGAATCTGGCCATCAAGTAAGAGAAATATGCGAATGTACGAGCCTGATGAGAGCAAATCCCTGACCTAACCAAGACCTAACATGCGTTATTCTCTAAAATATGGATCGAAACCAGGTTTAATGGACTGTTCCAGTGTGGTACCACATTACTACGTGATCCAAACCAGAAAAAGCCAGGGATCTGTTCAACAAATATGTGAAAAATGCGAAAATATGACCCTGATGAGGCCAAATCCCAGACCTATCCCAGCCTAACTTGCGTTATCCTCAAAAATATCGGTCGAAACCAGGTTTAAGTGACTGTTTCAGTGTGGTACCACTTTACTACATGATCCAAAGCAGAAAAAACCATCGATCAGGTAAACATGTATATTAAAACTGCGAAAGTGTGACCCTGATGAGGGCAAATCCCAGGCCTAACCATGACCTAACATGCGTTATCCTCTAAAATATTGATCGAAACCAGGTTTAATGTACTCTTTCAGTGTGGTACCACATTACAACGTGATCCAAACCAGAAAAAGCCAGGGATCTGTTCAACAAGTATGTGAAAAATGCGAAAATATGACCCTGATGAGGGCAAATCCCAGACCTTCCCCAGACCAAGCTTGCGTTATCCTCTAAAATATTGATCGAATCGAGGTTTAGTTTACTGTTTCAGTGTGGTACTACATTGGTACGTGATCCAAACCAGAAAAAAACCCAGGATCTGTTCAACAAGTATGGGGAGAATGCGAAAGTATGTGTCTGATGAGGGAAAATCCCAGGTCCTAACCTAGACCTAACATGCGTTATCCTATAAAATATTGATCGAAACCAGGCTTAATGGACTGTTTCAGTGGGGTACCACATTACTACGTGATCCAAACCTGAAAAAGCCCAGAATCTGGCCATGAAGTATGAGAAATATGCGAAAGTATGAGCCTGCTGAGGGCAAATCCTAGACCTAACCCAGACCTAACATGCGTTATTCTCTTAAATAATGATCGAAACCAGGATTAATGGACTGTTTCAGTGTTGTACCACATTACTACGTTATCCAAACCAGAAAAAACCCAGGATCTGTTCAACATGTATGTGAAAAACGCGAAAGTATGAGCCTGATGAGGGCAAATCCCAGTCCTATCCCAGACATAACTTGCATTATCCTCTAAAGAATTGATCGGAACCAGATTTAATCGACTGCTTCAGTGTGGTACCACATTACTACGTGTTCCAAACCAGAAAAGGCCAGGAATCTGTTCAACAAGAATGTGAAAAACGCGAAAGTATGACCCTGATGAGAGCAAATCCCAGACCTAACCAAGACCTAACATGCGTTATTCTCTTAAATATTGATCGAAACCAGGTTTAATGGACTGTTTCAGTGTTGTACCACATTGCTACGTGATCCAAACCAGAAAAAACCCAGGATCTGTTCAACATGTATGTGAAAAACGCGAAACAATGAGCCTGATGAGGGCAAATCCCTGACATATCCCACTCCTAACATGCGTTGTCCTCTAAAATATTGATCGAAACCAGGTTTAATGAACTGTTTCAGTGTGGTACCACATTAGTACGTGAGCCAAACCAGAATAAGTCAGGGATCTGTTCAACAAGAATGTGAAAAACGCGAAAGTATGACCCTGATGAGAGCAAATGCCAGACCTAACCAAGACCTAACATGCGTTATTCTCTAAAATATTGATCAAAACCAGGTTTAATGGACTGTTTCAGTGGGGTACCACATTACTACTTGATCCAAACCAGAAAGAAACCCAGGATCTGTACAACAAGTATGTGAAGAATGCGAAAGTACGAGCCTGATGAGAGCAAATCCCTGACCTAACCAAGACGTAACATGCGTTATTCTCTAAAATATGGATCGAAGCCAGGTTTAATGGACTGTTCCAGTGTGGTACCACATTACTACGTGATCCAGACCAGAAAAAGCCCGGAATCAGGCCATCAACTATGAGAAATATGTGAAAGTACGAGCCTGATGAGAGCAAATCCCAGTCCTAACCAAGACCTAACAAGCGTTATTCTCTGAAATATTGATCGAAACCAGGTTTAATGGACTGTTGCAGTGTTGTACCACATTACTACGTGATCCAAACCAGAAAAAACCCAGAATCTGTTCAACAAGTATGTGAAAAACGCGAAACTATGAGCCTGATGAGGGCAAATCCCAGACCTATCTCAGACCTAACATGCGTTATCCTCTTAAATATTGATCGAAACCAGGTTTAATGGACTGTTTCAGTGTGGTACCACATTTCTACGTGATCCAAACCAGAAAAAGCCAGGGATCTGTACAACAAGTATGTGAAAAATGCGAAAATATGACCCTGATGAGGGCAAATCCCAGACCTATCTCAGACCTAACATGCGTTATCCTCTTAAATATTGATCGAAACCAGGTTTAATGGACTGCTTCAGTGTGGTACCGCATTACTACGTGATGCACACCAGAAAAAACCCAGGATCCGTTGAACAAGTATGTGGAGAATGCGAATGTATGTGTCTGATGAGGGAAAATCGCAGGCCCAACCAAGACCTAACATGCGTTATCCTCAAAAATATTGATCGAAACCAGGTTTAAACGACTGTTTCAGTGTGGTACCACATTACTACCTGATCCAAACCAGAAAAATACCCAGGATCTGTTTAACAAGTATGTGAAGAACGCGAAAATATGACCCTGATGAGGGCAAATCCCCGGCCTAAACTAGACATAACATGCGTTATCCTCTAAAATATTGATCGAAACAAGGTTTAATGGACTGTTGCAGTGTTGTACCACATTACTACGTGATCCAAACCAGAAAAAACCCAGAATCTATTCAACAAGTATGTGAAAAACGCGAAACTATGAGCCTGATGAAGGCAAATCCCAGACCTATCTCAGACCTAACATGCGTTATCCTCTTAAATATTGATCGAAACCAGGTTTAATGGACTGTTTCAGTGTGGTACCACATTTCTACGTGATCCAAACCAGAAAAAGCCAGGGATCTGTACCACAAGTATGTGAAAAATGCGAAAATATGACCCTGATGAGGGCAAATCCCAGACCTATCCTAGACCTAACATGCGTTATCCTCTTAAATATTGATCGAAACCAGGTTTAATGGACTGCTTCAGTGTGGTACCGCATTACTACGTGATGCAAACCAGAAAAAACCCAGGATCCGTTGAACAAGTATGTGGAGAATGCGAATGTATGTGTCTGATGAGGGAAAATCGCAGGCCCAACCAAGACCTAACATGCGTTATCCTCAAAAATATTGATCGAAACCAGGTTTAAACGACTGTTTCAGTGTGGTATCACATTACTACCTGATCCAAACCAGAAAAATACCCAGGATCTGTTTAACGAGTATGTGAAGAACGCGAAAATATGACCCTGATGAGGGCAAATCCCCGGCCTAAACTAGACATAACATGCGTTATCCTCTAAAATATTGATCGAAACCAGGTTTAATGGACTGTTACTGTGTGGTACCACATTACAACGTGATCCAAACCAGAAAAAGCCAGGGATCTGTTCAACAAGTATGTGAAACATGCGAAAATATGACCCTGATGAGGGCAAATCCCAGACCTTCCCCAGACCAAGCTTGCGTATCCTCTAAAATATTGATCGAATCGAGGTTTAGTTTACTGTTTTAGTGTGGTACTACATTGGTACGTGATCCAAACCAGAGAAAAACCCAGGATCTGTTCAACAAGTATGTGGAGAATGCGAAAGTATGTGTCTGATGAGGGAAAATCCCAGGCCTAACCTAGACCTAACATGCGTTATCCTATAAAATATTGATCGAAACCAGGCTTAATTGACTGTTTCAGGATGGTACCACTTTGCAACGTGATCCAAACCAGAAAAAGCCAGGGATCTGGCCATCAACTATGAGAAATATGCGAATGTATGACCCTGATGAGGGCAAATGCCAGAACTATCCCAGACTTAACTTGCGTTATCCTCTAAAATATTGATCGAAACCAGGTTTAATCGATTGTTTCAGTGTGGTACCACATTACTACGTGATCCAAACCAGAAAAAGCCCAGAATCTGGCCATGAAGTATGAGAAATATGCGAAAGTATGAGCCTGCTGAGGGCAAATCCTAGACCTAACCCAGACCTAACATGCGTTATCCTCTAAAATATTTATCAAGACCAGGTCTATTTGAATGTCACAGTGTGGTACCACATTACTACGTGATCCAATCCAGAAAAAACCCAGGATCTGTTCAACAAGTATGTGAAAAACGCGAAAGTATGAGCCTGATGAGGGCAAATCTCAGTACTATCCCAGACATAACTTGCGTTATCCTCGAAAATATTGAACGACCCCAGGTTAAATGGACCGTTTCAGTGTGGTACCACATTACTACGTGATCCAATCCAGAAAGAGCCCAGGATCTAGCAATCAAGTATTAGAAATATGCAAATGTATGACCCTGATGAGGGCAAATCCCAGACCTAACCAAGACCTAACATGCGTTATTCTCTAAAATATTGATCGAAACCAGGTTTAATGGACTGTTTCAGTGTGGTACCACATTACTACGTGATCCAAACCAGAAAAAACCCAGGATCTGTTCAACAAGTATGTGAAGAACGCGAAAATATGACCCTGATGAGGGCAAATCCCAGGCCTAACCTAGACATAACATGCTTTATCCTCTAATATATTGATCGAGACAAGGTTTAATGGATTGTTTCAGTGTGGTACCACATTACTACGTGATTCAAACCAGAAAAGACACAGGATCCGTACAAGAAGTATGTGAAGAATGCGATAGTATGTGTCCGATGTGGGAAAATCCCAGGACTAACCTAGACCTAACATGCGTTTCCCTCAAAGATATTGATCGAAACCAGGTTTGATCGTCTGTTTCAGTGTGGTACCACATTACTACGTGATCCAAACCAGAAAAAGACGCAGGATCTGTACAACAAGTATGTAGAGAATGCGAAAGTATGTATCTGATGAGGGAAAATCCCAGGCCTAACCTAGACCTAACATGCGTTACCCTCAAAAATATTGATCGAAACCAGGTTTAATCGACTGTTTCAGTGTGGTACCACATTAATACGTTATCCAATCCAGAAAAAGCCCAGGTTCTAGCCATCAAGTATGAGAAATATGCGAAAGTATGAGCCTGATGAGGGCAAATCCCAGAACTATCCCAGACCTAACATGCGTTAACCTCTAAAATATTGATCGAAACCAGGTTTAATGGACTGTTTCAGTGTGGTACCACATTACTACGTGATCCAAACCAGAAAAGTCCAGGGATCTGTTCAACAAAAATGTGAAAAATTCGAAAATATGAACCTGATGGGGCCAAATTCCAGACCTATCCCAGACCTAACTTGCGTTATCCTCAAAAATATTGATCGAAACGAGGTTTAATTGACTGTTTCAGTGTGGTACTACTTTACAACGTGATCGAAACCGGAAAAAGCCCAGAATCTGACCATCAAGTATGAGAAACATACGAAAGTACGAGCCTGATGAGAGCATATCCCTGACCTAACTAAGACCTAACATGCGTTATCCTCAAAAATATTGATCGAAACCAGGTTTAATTGACGGTTGCGGTGTGGTACCACTTTACTACGTGGTCGATAATAGAAAAAACCCTCGATCATGTCAACATGTATGTTAAAACTGCGAAAGTATGACCCTGATTAGGGCAAATCCCAGGCCTAACCTAGACCTAACTTGCGTTATCCTCTATGAAATTGATCGAAACCAGGTTTAATCGACTGCTTCAGTGTGGTACCACATTACTACGTGATCCAAACCAGAAAATGCCAGGGATCTGTTCAACAAATATGTGAAAAATGCGAAAATATGACCCTGATGAGGCCAAATCCCAGACATATCCTGACCTAACTTGCGTTATCCTCAAAAATATTGATCCAAACCAGGTTTAATTGACTGTTTCAGTGTGGTACCACTTTACTACGTGATCCAAAGCAGAAAAAACCCTCGATCAGGTAAACATGTATATTAAAACTGCGAAAGTATTACCCTGATGAGGGCAAATCCCAGGCCTAACCTAGACCTAACTTGCGTTATCCTCTATGAAATTGAGCGAAACCAGGTTTAATCGACTGCTTCAGGGTGGTACCACATTACTACGTGATCCAAACCAGAAAAAAGCCAGGATCTGTTCAACAAGTATATGAAAAACGCGAAAGTATGAGCCTCATGAGGGCAAATCCCGAGACCTATCCCAAACATAACTTACGTTATCCTCTAAAATGTTGATCGAAACCTGGTTTGATTGACTGTTTCAGTGTGGTACCACATAACTACGTGATCCAAAGCAGAAAAAACCCTCGATCTGGACAACATGTATATTAAAACTGCGAAAGTATGACCCGGATGAGGGCAACTCCCAGGCCTAACCTGGACATAACATGCGTTATCCTCTAAAATATTGATCGAAACCAGGTTTTGTTGACTGTTTCAGTGTGGTACCATATTACTACGCGATTCAATCCGGAAAAAGCTCAGGATCTAGCCATGAAGTATGAGAAATATGCGAAAGTATGAGCCTGATGTGGGCAAATCCCAAACCTATCCCAGACCTAAATTGCGTTATCCTCTAAAATATTGATCGAAACCAGGTTTAATTGACTGTTTCAGTGTGGTACCACATTACTACGTGATCCAATCCAGAAATAGCCCAGGATCTAGCCATGAAGTATGAGAAATATGCGAAAGTATGAGTCTGATGAGGGCAAATCCTAGACCTAACCCAGACCTAACATGCGTTATCCTCTAAAATAATTATCAAGACCAGGTTTAATTGAATGTTTCAGTGTGGTACCACATTAATACGTGATCCAAACCAGAAAAAAACCAGGATCCGGTCAACAAGTATGTGAAGAATGCTAAAGTATGAGACTGATGAGTGAAAATCCCAGGCCTAACCTAGACCTAACATGCGTTATCCTTAAAAATATTGATCGAAACCAGGTTTAATCGACTGTATCAGTGTGGTACCACAGTACGACGTGATCCAAACCAGAAAAAACCCAGGATCTTTTCTACAAGTATGTGAAAAACGCGAAAGTATGAGCCTGATGAGGGCAAATCCCAGACCTATCCCAGACATAACTTGCGTTGTCCTCTAAAATATTGATCGAAACCAGGTTTAATTGACTGTTTTAGTGTGGTACCACTTTACTACGTGATCCAAAGCAGAATAAACCCTCGATCAGGTCAACATGTATGCTAAAACTGCGAAAGTATGACCCTGATGAGGGCACATCCAAGGCCTAACCTAGACCTAACATGCGTTAGCCTCTAAAATATTGATCGAAACCAGGTTTAATTGACTGTTTCAGTGTGGTACCCACATTACTACGTGATCCAATCCAGAGAAAGCCCAGGATCTAGTCATCAAGTAAGAGAAATATGCGAAAGTACGAGCCTGATGAGAGCAAATCCATGACCTAACCAAGACCTAACATGCGTTATTCTCTAAAATATTCACCGAAAAGCGGTTTAATGGACTGCTTCAGTGTGGTGCCACATTACTACGTGATCCAAAGTAGACAAAACCCTCGATCAGGTCAACATCTATGTTAAAACTGCGAAAGTATGACCCTGATTCCGGCAAATCCCAGGCCTAACCTAGACCTAACTTGCGTTATCCTCTAAGATATTGATTGAAATCAGGTTTAATTGACTGTTTCAGTGTGGTACCACATTACTACGTGATTCAAACCAGAAAAAACCCAGGATCTGTTCAACAAGTATGTGAAAAACGCGAAAGTATGAGCCTGATGAGGGCAAATCCCAGACCTATCCCAGACCTAACTTGCGTTATCCTCTAAAATATTGATCGAAACCAGATTTAATCGACTGTTTCAGTTTGGTACCCCATTACTACGTGATCCAAACCAGAAAAGGCCCGGAATCTGGCCATCAAGTATGAGAAATATGCGAAAGTAGGACCCTGATGAGGGCAAATCCCAGACCTAACCAAGACCTAACATGCGTTATTCTCTAAAATATTGATCGAAACCAGGTTTAATGGACTGTTTCAGTGTGGTACCACATTACTACGTGATTCAAACCAGAAAAAACCCAGGTTCTGTTCAACAAGTATGTGAAAAATGCGAAAGTATGACCCTGATGAGGGCAAATCCCAGACCTATCCCAGACCTAACTTGCGTTATCCTCTAAAATATTGATCGAAACCAGGTTTAATTGACTGCTTCAGTGTGGTACCACATTACTACGTGATTCAAACCAGAAAAGACACAGGATCCGTTCAAGAAGTATGTGAAGAATGCGATAGTATGTGTCCGATGTGCGAAAATCCCAGGACTAACCTAGACCTAACATGCGTTACCCTCAATGATATTGATCGAGACCAGGTTTGATCGTCTGTTTCAGAGTGGTACCACATTACTACGTGAACCAAACCAGAAAAAAACGCAGGATCTGTACAACAAGTATGTGAAGAACGCCAAAATATGACCCTGATGAGGGCAAATCCCAGGCCTAACCTAGACATAACATGCGTTATTCTCTAAAATATTGGTCGAAACCAGGTTTAATGGACTGTTTCAGTGTGGTACCACATTGGTACGTGATCCAAACCAGAGAAAAACACAGGATCTGTTCAACAAGTATGTGGAGAATGCGAAAGTATGTGTCTGATGAGGGCATGTCCCAGGCCTAACCTAGACATAACATGCGTTATCCTCTAAAACATTGATCGTAACCAGGTTTAATGGACTGTTTCAGTGTGGTACCGCATTTTTACGTGATCCAAACCAGAAAAATACCCAGGATCTCTTCAACAAGTATGTGAAGCACGCGAAAATATGACCCTGATGAGGGCAAATCCCAGGCCTAACCTAGACATAACATGCGTTATCCTCTAAAATATTGATCGAAACCAGGTTTAATGGACTGTTTCAGTGTGGCACCACATTACTACGTGATCCAAACCAGAAAAAGCCCAGAATCTGGCCATGAAGTATGAGTAATATGCGAAAGTATGAGCCTGCTGTGGGCAAATCCTAGACCTAACCCAGATCTAACATGCGTTATCCTTTAAAATATTTATCAAGACCAAGTCCAGTTGAATGTCACAGTGTGGTACCACATTACTACGTGATCCAATCCAGAAAAAACCCAGGATCTGTACAACAAGTATGTGAGGAATGCGAAAGTATGAGCCTGACGAGGGCAAATCCCTAACCTATCCCAGACATAACTAGCGTTATCCTCTAAAATATTGATCGAAACCAGGTTTAATGGACTGTTTCAGTGTGGTACCACATTACTACGTGATCCAAACCAGAAAAAGCCCAGAATCTGGCCATGAAGTATGAGAAATATGCGAAAGTATGACCCTGATGAGGGCAAATCCCAGGCCTAACCAAGACCTAACATGCTTTATCCTCAAAAATATTGATCGAAACCAGGTTTAATTGACTGTTGCAGTGTGGTACCACTTTATTACGTGATCGAAAGTAGAAAAAACCCTCGATCAGGTCAGTATGTATGTTAAAACTGCGAAAGTATGACCCTCATGAGGGCAAATCCCAGGACTAACCTAGACATAACATGCGTTATTCTCTAAAATATTGATCGAAACCAGTTTAATGGACTGTTTCAGAGTGGAACCACATTACTACGTGATCCAAACCAGAAAAACCAAGAATCTGGCCATCAACTATGGGAAATATGCGAAAGTACGAGCCTGATGAGAGCAAATCCCAGACCTAACCAAGACCTAACACGCGTTATCCTCTAAAATATTGATCGAAACCAGTTTAATGGACTGATTCAGTATGGTACCACTTTGCAACGTGATCCAAACCAGAAGAAGCCCGGAATCTGGCCATCAAGAATGAGAAATATGCGAAAGTACGAGCCTGATGAGAGCAAATCCCAGACCTAACCTAGACCTAACATGAGTTATCCTCAAAAATATTGAACCAAACCAGGTTTAATGGACTGTTTCAGTGCGGTACCACATTACTACCTGATCAAAACGAGAAAAATACCCAGGATCTGTACAACAAGTATGTGAAGAACGCGAAAATATGACCCTGATGAGGGCAAATCACAGGACTAACCTAGACATAACATGCGTTATTCTCTAAAATATTGATCGAAACCAGGTTTAATGGACTCTTTCAGTGTGGTACCACACTACTACGGGATCGAAACCAGAAAAAGCCCAGAATTTGGTCATCAAGTATGAGAAATATGCGTAAGTACGAGCCTGATGGGAGCAAATCCTTGGCCTAACCTTGACCTAACATGCGTTACCCTCAAAAATATTGATCGAAAACAGGTTTAATGGACTGTTTCAGTGTGGTACCACATTACTACGTGATTCAAACCAGAAAAAACCCAGGTTCTGTTCAACAAGTATGTGAAAAATGCGAAAGTATGACCCTGATGAGGGCAAATCCCAGACCTATCCCAGACCTAACTTGCGTTATCCTCTAAAATATTGATCGAAACCAGGTTTAATTGACTGCTTCAGTGTGGTACCACATTACTACGTGATTCAAACCAGAAAAGACACAGGATCCGTTCAAGAAGTATGTGAAGAATGCGATAGTATGTGTCCGATGTGCGAAAATCCCAGGACTAACCTAGACCTAACATGCGTTACCCTCAATGATATTGATCGAGACCAGGTTTGATCGTCTGTTTCAGAGTGGTACCACATTACTACGTGAACCAAACCAGAAAAAAACGCAGGATCTGTACAACAAGTATGTGAAGAACGCCAAAATATGACCCTGATGAGGGCAAATCCCAGGCCTAACCTAGACATAACATGCGTTATTCTCTAAAATATTGATCGAAACCAGGTTTAATGGACTGTTTCAGTGTGGTACCACATTGGTACGTGATCCAAACCAGAGAAAAACACAGGATCTGTTCAACAAGTATGTGGAGAATGCGAAAGTATGTGTCTGATGAGGGCATGTCCCAGGCCTAACCTAGACATAACATGCGTTATCCTCTAAAACATTGATCGTAACCAGGTTTAATGGACTGTTTCAGTGTGGTACCGCATTACTACGTGATCCAAACCAGAAAAATACCCAGGATCTCTTCAACAAGTATGTGAAGCACGCGAAAATATGACCCTGATGAGGGCAAATCCCAGGCCTAACCTAGACATAACATGCGTTATCCTCTAAAATATTGATCGAAACCAGGTTTAATGGACTGTTTCAGTGTGGCACCACATTACTACGTGATCCAAACCAGAAAAAGCCCAGAATCTGGCCATGAAGTATGAGTAATATGCGAAAGTATGAGCCTGCTGTGGGCAAATCCTAGACCTAACCCAGATCTAACATGCGTTATCCTTTAAAATATTTATCAAGACCAAGTCTAGTTGAATGTCACAGTGTGGTACCACATTACTACATGATCCAATCCAGAAAAAACCCAGGATCTGTTCAACAAGTATGTGAAAAACGCGAAAGTATGAGCCTGATGAGGGCAAATCTCAGTACTATCCCAGACATAACTTGCGTTATCCTCTAAAATATTGAACGACCCCAGGTTAAATGGACCGTTTCAGTGTGGTACCACATTACTACGTGATCCAATCCAGAAAAAACCCAGGATCTGTACAACAAGTATGTGAGGAATGCGAAAGTATGGGCCTGACGAGGGCAAATCCCTAACCTATCCCAGACATAACTAGCGTTATCCTCTAAAATATTGATCGAAACCAGGTTTAATGGACTGTTTCAGTGTGGTACCACATTACTACGTGATCCAAACCAGAAAAAGCCCAGAATCTGGCCATGAAGTATGAGAAATATGCGAAAGTATGACCCTGATGAGGGCAAATCCCAGGCCTAACCAAGACCTAACATGCTTTATCCTCAAAAATATTGATCGAAACCAGGTTTAATTGACTGTTGCAGTGTGGTACCACTTTATTACGTGATCGAAAGTAGAAAAAACCCTCGATCAGGTCAGTATGTATGGTAAAACTGCGAAAGTATGACCCTCATGAGGGCAAATCCCAGGACTAACCTAGACATAACATGCGTTATTCTCTAAAATATTGATCGAAACCAGTTTAATGGACTGTTTCAGAGTGGAACCACATTACTACGTGATCCAAACCAGAAAAACCAAGAATCTGGCCATCAACTATGGGAAATATGCGAAAGTACGAGCCTGATGAGAGCAAATCCCAGACCTAACCAAGACCTAACACGCGTTATCCTCTAAAATATTGATCGAAACCAGTTTAATGGACTGATTCAGTATGGTACCACTTTGCAACGTGATCCAAACCAGAAGAAGCCCGGAATCTGGCCATCAAGAATGAGAAATATGCGAAAGTACGAGCCTGATGAGAGCAAATCCCAGACCTAACCTAGACCTAACATGAGTTATCCTCAAAAATATTGAACGAAACCAGGTTTAATGGACTGTTTCAGTGCGGTACCACATTACTACCTGATCAAAACGAGAAAAATACCCAGGATCTGTACAACAAGTATGTGAAGAACGCGAAAATATGACCCTGATGAGGGCAAATCACAGGACTAACCTAGACATAACATGCGTTATTCTCTAAAATATTGATCGAAACCAGGTTTAATGGACTCTTTCAGTGTGGTACCACACTACTACGGGATCGAAACCTGAAAAAGCCCAGAATTTGGTCATCAAGTATGAGAAATATGCGTAAGTACGAGCCTGATGGGAGCAAATCCTTGGCCTAACCTTGACCTAACATGCGTTACCCTCAAAAATATTGATCGAAAACAGGTTTAATCGACTGTTTCAGTGTGGTACAACATTACTACGTGATCCAATCCAGAAAAAGCCCAGGATCTAGCCATCAAGTATGAGAAATATGCGAAAGTATGAGCCTGATGAGGGCAAATCCCAGAACTATCCCAGACCTATCATGCGTTAACCTCTAAAATATTGATCGAAACCAGGTTTAATGGACTGTTTCAGTGTGGTACCACATTACTATGTGATCCAAACCAGAAAAAACCAGGGATCTGTTCAACAAATATGTGAAAAATTCGAAAATATGACCCTGATGGGGCCAAATCCCAGACCTATCCCAGACCTAATATGCGGTATCCTCAAAAATGTTGATCGAAACCATGTTTAATTGACTGTTTCAGTGTGGTACCACTTTACAACGTGATCGAAACCGGAAAAAGCCCAGAATCTGACCATCAAGTATGAGAAACATACGAAAGTACGAGCCTGATGAGAGCAAATCCCAGAACTATCCCAGACCTAACATGCGTTAACCTCTAAAATATTGATCGAAACCATGTTTAATGGACTGTTTCAGTGTGGTACATCATTACTACGTGATCCAATCCAGAAAAAGCCCAGGATCTAGCCATCAAGTATGAGAAATATGCGAAAGTATGAGCCTGATGAGGCAAATCCCAGAACTATTCCAGACCTAACATGCGTTAACCTCTAAAATATTGATCGAAACCAGGTTTAACGGACTGTTTCAGTGTGGTACCACTTTACTACGTGATCCAAAGCAGAAAAAACCCTCGATCAGGTAAACATGTATATTAAGACTGCGAAAGTACTACCCTGATGAGGGCAAATCCCAGGCCTAACCAAGACCTAACACGCGTTATCCTCTAAAATATTGATCGAAACCAGTTTAATGGACTGATTCAGTATGGTACCACTTTGCAACGTGATCCAAACCAGAAGAAGCCCGGAATCTGGCCATCAAGAATGAGAAATATGCGAAAGTACGAGCCTGATGAGAGCAAATCCCAGACCTAACCTAGACCTAACATGAGTTATCCTCAAAAATATTGAACGAAACCAGGTTTAATGGACTGTTTCAGTGCGGTACCACATTACTACCTGATCAAAACGAGAAAAATACCCAGGATCTGTACAACAAGTATGTGAAGAACGCGAAAATATGACCCTGATGAGGGCAAATCACAGGACTAACCTAGACATAACATGCGTTATTCTCTAAAATATTGATCGAAACCAGGTTTAATGGACTCTTTCAGTGTGGTACCACACTACTACGGGATCGAAACCAGAAAAAGCCCAGAATTTGGTCATCAAGTATGAGAAATATGCGTAAGTACGAGCCTGATGGGAGCAAATCCTTGGCCTAACCTTGACCTAACATGCGTTACCCTCAAAAATATTGATCGAAAACAGGTTTAATCGACTGTTTCAGTGTGGTACAACATTACTACGTGATCCAATCCAGAAAAAGCCCAGGATCTAGCCATCAAGTATGAGAAATATGCGAAAGTATGAGCCTGATGAGGGCAAATCCCAGAACTATCCCAGACCTATCATGCGTTAACCTCTAAAATATTGATCGAAACCAGGTTTAATGGACTGTTTCAGTGTGGTACCACATTACTACGTGATCCAAACCAGAAAAAACCAGGGATCTGTTCAACAAATATGTGAAAAATTCGAAAATATGACCCTGATGGGGCCAAATCCCAGACCTATCCCAGACCTAATATGCGGTATCCTCAAAAATGTTGATCGAAACCATGTTTAATTGACTGTTTCAGTGTGGTACCACTTTACAACGTGATCGAAACCGGAAAAAGCCCAGAATCTGACCATCAAGTATGAGAAACATACGAAAGTACGAGCCTGATGAGAGCAAATCCCAGAACTATCCCAGACCTAACATGCGTTAACCTCTAAAATATTGATCGAAACCATGTTTAATGGACTGTTTCAGTGTGGTACATCATTACTACGTGATCCAATCCAGAAAAAGCCCAGGATCTAGCCATCAAGTATGAGAAATATGCGAAAGTATGAGCCTGATGAGGCAAATCCCAGAACTATTCCAGACCTAACATGCGTTAACCTCTAAAATATTGATCGAAACCAGGTTTAACGGACTGTTTCAGTGTGGTACCACTTTACTACGTGATCCAAAGCAGAAAAAACCCTCGATCAGGTAAACATGTATATTAAGACTGCGAAAGTACTACCCTGATGAGGGCAAATCCCAGGCCTAACCAAGACCTAACATGCGTTATCCTCAAAAATATTGATCGAAACCAGGTTTAATTGACTGTTGCAGTGTGGTACCACTTTACTGCGTGATCGAAAGTAGAAAAAACCCTCGATCAGGTCAACATGTATGTTAAAACTGCGAAAGTGTGACCCTGATTAGGGCAAATCCCAGGCCTAACCTAGACCTAACTTGCGTTATCCTCTATGATATTGATCGAAACCAGGTTTAATTGACTGTTTTAGTGTGGTACCACTTTACTAGGTGATCCAAAGCAGAGAAAACCCTCGAAAAGGTCAACATGTATGTTAAAACTGCGAAAGTATGACCCTAATAGGGGCAAATCCCAGGCCTAACCTAGACCTAACATGCGTTATCCTCTAAAATATTGATCGAAAAGAGGTTTAATTGAATGCTTCAGTGTGGTACCACATTACTACGTGATCCAAACTAGAAAAAGCCAGGGATCTGTTCAACAGGTATGTGAAAAATGCGAAAGTATGACCCTGATGAGGGCAAATCCCAGACCTATCCCAGACCTAACTTTCGTTATCCTCTAAAATATTGATCGAAACCAGGTTTAATTGACTGTTTTAGTGTGGTACCACTTTACTAGGTGATCCAAAGCAGAAAAAACCTTCGAAAAGGTAAACATGTATGTTAAAACTGCGAAAGTATGACCCTAATAAGGGCAAATCCCAGGCCTAACCTAGACCTAACATGCGTTATCCTCTAAAATATTGATCGAAAAGAGGTTTAATGGACTGCTTCAGTGTGGTACCACATGACTACGTGATCCAAACCAGAAAAAAGCCGGGATCTGTTCAACAAGTATATGAAAAACGCGAAAGAATGAGCCTGATGAGGGCAAATCCCCGGACCTATTCCAAACATAACTTGCGTTATCCTGTAAAATATTGATCGAAAAGAGGTTTAATGGACTGTTTCAGTGTGGTACCCACATTACTACGTGATCCAATCCAGAAAATGCCCAGGATCTAGTTGCCATCAAGTAAGAGAAATATGCGAAAGTATGAGCCTGCTGAGGGCAAATCCTAGACCTAACCCAGACCTAACATGCGTTATCCTCTAAAATATTTATCAAGACCAGGTTTAATTGAATGTTTCAGTGAGGTACCACATTACTAAGTGATCCAATCTAGAAAAAACCCAGGATCTGTTATACAAGTATGAGAAAAATGCGAAGGTTTGAGCCTGATGTGGGCAGATCCATGAACTATACCAGAGCTAACTTGCGTTATCCTCTAAAATATTGATGGAAACCAGGTTCATTGGACAGTTTCAGTGTGGTACCACATTACTACGTGATCCAAAACAGAATAACCCAGGATCTGTTAAACGAGTATGAGAAAAATGCGAAGGTATGAGCCTGATGTGGGCAGATCCAAGACCTATACCAGACCTAACTTGCGTTATCCTCTAAAATATTGATCGAAACCAGGTTTAATTTACTGTTTCAGTGTGGTACCACTTTAATACGTGATCCAAAGCAGAAAAAGCCCAGAATCTGCCCATCAAGTAAGAGAAATATGCGAAAGTACGAGCCTGATGAGAGCAAATCCCTGACCTAACCAAGACCTAACATGCGTTATTCTCTAAAATATGGATCGAAACCAGGTTTAATGGACTGTTCCAGTGTGGTACCACATTACTACGTGATCCAAACCAGAAAAAGCCAGGGATCTGTTCAACAAATATGTGAAAAATGCGAAAATATGACCCTGATGAGGCCAAATCCCAGACCTATCCCAGCCTAACTTGCGTTATCCTCAAAAATATCGGTCGAAACCAGGTTTAATTGACTGTTTCAGTGTGGTACCACTTTACTACGTGATCCAAAGCAGAAAAAACCGTCGATCAGGTAAACATGTATATTAAAACTGCGAAAGTATGACCCTGATGAGGGCAAATCCCAGCCCTAATCATGACCTAACATGCGTTATCCTCTAAAATATTGATCGAAACCAGGTTTAATGTACTGTTTCAGTGTGGTACCACATTACAACGTGATCCAAACCAGAAAAAGCCAGGGATCTGTTCAACAAGTATGTGAAAAATGCGAAAATATGACCCTGATGAGGGCAAATCCCAGACCTTCCCCAGACCAAGCTTGCGTTATCCTCTAAAATATTGATCGAAACGAGGTTTAGTTTACTGTTTCAGTGTGGTACTACATTGGTACGTGATCCAAACCAGAAAAAAACCCAGGATCTGTTCAACAAGTATGGGGAGAATGCGAAAGTATGTGTCTGATGAGGGAAAATCCCAGGTCCTAACCTAGACCTAACATGCGTTATCCTATAAAATATTGATCGAAACCAGGCTTAATGGACTGTTTCAGTGGGGTACCACATTACTACGTGATCCAAACCTGAAAAAGCCCAGAATCTGGCCATGAAGTATGAGAAATATGCGAAAGTATGAGCCTGCTGAGGGCAAATCCTAGACCTAACCCAGACCTAACATGCGTTATTCTCTTAAATAATGATCGAAACCAGGTTTAATGGACTGTTTCAGTGTTGTACCACATTACTACGTTATCCAAACCAGAAAAAACCCAGGATCTGTTCAACATGTATGTGAAAAACGCGAAAGTATGAGCCTGATGAGGGCAAATCCCAGTCCTATCCCAGACATAACTTGCATTATCCTCCAAAGTATTGATCGGAACCAGATTTAATCGACTGTTTCAGTGTGGTACCACATTACTACGTGTTCCAAACCAGAAATGGCCAGGAATCTGTTCAACAAGAATGTGAAAAACGCGAAAGTATGACCCTGATGAGAGCAAATCCCAGACCTAACCAAGACCTAACATGCGTTATTCTCTTAAATATTGATCGAAACCAGGTTTAATGGACTGTTTCAGTGTTGTACCGCATTACTACGTGATCCAAACCAGAAAAAACCCAGGATCTGTTCAACATGTATGTGAAAAACGCGAAAGTATGAGCCTGATGAGGGCAAATCCCAGTCCTATCCCAGACATAACTTGCACTATCCTCTAAAGTATTGATCGGAACCAGATTTAATCGACTGTTTCAGTGTGGTACCACATTACTACGTGTTCCAAACCAGAAATGGCCAGGAATCTGTTCAACAAGAATGTGAAAAACGCGAAAGTATGACCCTGATGAGAGCAAATCCCAGACCTAACCAAGACCTAACATGCGTTATTCTCTTAAATATTGATCGAAACCAGGTTTAATGGACTGTTTCAGTGTTGTACCGCATTACTACTTGATCCAAACCAGAAAGAAACCCAGGATCTGTACAACGAGTATGTGAAGAATGCGAAAGTACGAGCCTGATGAGAGCAAATCCCTGACCTAACCAAGACGTAACATGCGTTATTCTCTAAAATATGGATCGAAGCCAGGTTTAATGGACTGTTCCAGTGTGGTGCCACATTACTACGTGATCCAGACCAGAAAAAGCCCGGAATCTGGCCATCAACTATGTGAAATATGTGAAAGTACGAGCCTGATGAGAGCAAATCCCAGACCTAACCAAGACCTAACAAGCGTTATTCTCTAAAATATTGATCGAAACCAGGGTTAATGGACTGTTTCTGTGTGGTACCACATTACTACGTGATCCAAACCAGAAAAAACCCAGGATCCGTGCAACAAGTATGTAAAGAATGCGAAGGTATGAGTCTGATGAAGGAAAATCCCAGGCCTAACCTAGACCTACCATGCGTTATCCTCAAAAATATTGATCGAAACCAGGTTTAATCGACTGTTTCAATGCGGTAGCACATTACTACCTGATCCAAACCAGAAAAAGCCCAGAATCTGGCCATCAACTATGAGGAATATGCGAAAGTACGAGCCTGATGAGAGCAAATCCCAGACCTAACCAAGACCTAACATGCGTTATTCTCTAAAATATTGATCGAAACCAGGTTTAATGGACTGTTGCAGTGTTGTACCACATTACTACGTGATCCAAACCAGAAAAAACCCAGAATCTGTTCAACAAGTATGTGAAAAACGCGAAACTATGAGCCTGATGAGGGCAAATCCCAGACCTATCTCAGACCTAACATGCGTTATCCTCTTAAATATTGATCGAAACCAGGTTTAATGGACTGCTTCAGTGTGGTACCGCATTACTACGTGATGCAAACCAGAAAAAACCCAGGATCCGTTGAACAAGTATGTGGAGAATGCGAATGTATGTGTCTGATGAGGGAAAATCGCAGGCCCAACCAAGACCTAACATGCGTTATCCTCAAAAATATTGATCGAAACCAGGTTTAAACGACTGTTTCAGTGTGGTACCACATTACTACCTGATCCAAACCAGAAAAATTCCCAGGATCTGTTTAACAAGTATGTGAAGAACGCGAAAATATGACCCTGATGAGGGCAAATCCCCGGCCTAAACTAGACATAACATGCGTTATCCTCTAAAATATTGATCGAAACCAGGTTTAATGGACTGTTGCAGGGTTGTACCACATTACTACGTGATCCAAACCAGAAAAAACCCAGAATCTATTCAACAAGTATGTGAAAAACGCGAAACTATGAGCCTGATGAGGGCAAATCCCAGACCTATCTCAGACCTAACATGCGTTATCCTCTTAAATATTGATCGAAACGAGGTTTAATGGACTGTTTCAGTGTGGTACCACATTTCTACGTGATCCAAACCAGAAAAAGCCAGGGATCTGTACAACAAGTATGTGAAAAATGCGAAAATATGACCCTGATGAGGGCAAATCCCAGACCTATCTCAGACCTAACATGCGTTATCCTCTTAAATATTGATCGAAACCAGGTTTAATGGACTGCTTCAGTGTGGTACCGCATTACTACGTGATGCAAACCAGAAAAAACCCAGGATCCGTTGAACAAGTGTGTGGAGAATGCGAATGTATGTGTCTGATGAGGGAAAATCGCAGGCCCAACCAAGACCTAACATGCGTTATCCTCAAAAATATTGATCGAAACCAGGTTTAAACGACTGTTTCAGTGTGGTACCACATTACTACCTGATCCAAACCAGAAAAATACCCAGGATCTGTTTAACAAGTATGTGAAGAACGCGTAAATATGACCCTGATGGGGGCAAATCCCCGGCCTAAACTAGACATAACATGCGTTATCCTCTATAATATTGATCGAAACCAGGTTTAATGGACTGTTACTGTGTGGTACCACATTACAACGTGATCCAAACCAGAAAAAGCCAGGGATCTGTTCAACAAGTATGTGAAAAATGCGAAAATATGACCCTGATGAGGGCAAATCCCAGACCTTCCCCAGACCAAGCTTGCGTTATCCTCTAAAATATTGATCGAATCGAGGTTTAGTTTACTGTTTTAGTGTGGTACTACATTGGTACGTGATCCAAACCAGAAAAAAACCCAGGATCTGTTCAACAAGTATGTGGAGAATGCGAAAGTATGTGTCTGATGAGGGAAAATCCCAGGCGTAACCTAGACCTAACATGCGTTATCCTATAAAATATTGATCGAAACCAGGCTTAATTGACTGTTTCAGGATGGTACCACTTTGCAACGTGATCCAAACCAGAAAAAGCCAGGGATCTGGCCATCAACTATGAGAAATATGCGAATGTATGACCCTGATGAGGGCAAATGCCAGAACTATCCCAGACTTAACTTGCGTTATCCTCTAAAATATTGATCGAAACCAGGTTTAATCGATTGTTTCAGTGTGGTACCACATTACTACGTGATCCAAACCAGAAAAAGCCCAGAATCTGGCCATGAAGTATGAGAAATATGCGAAAGTATGAGCCTGCTGAGGGCAAATCCTAGACCTAACCCAGACCTAACATGCGTTATCCTCTAAAATATTTATCAAGACCAGGTCTATTTGAATGTCACAGTGTGGTACCACATTACTACGTGATCCAATCCAGAATAAACCCAGGATCTGTTCAACTAGTATGTGAAAAACGCGAAAGTATGAGCCTGATGAGGGCAAATCTCAGTACTATCCCAGACATAACTTGCGTTATCCTCTAAAATATTGAACGACCCCAGGTTAAATGGACCGTTTCAGTGTGGTACCACATTACTACGTGATCCAATCCAGAAAAAGCCCAGGATCTAGCAATCAAGTATTAGAAATATGCGAATGTATGACCCTGATGAGGGCAAATCCCAGACCTAACCAAGACCTAACATGCGTTATTCTCTAAAATATTGATCGAAACCAGGTTTAATGGACTGTTTCAGTGTGGTACCACATTACTACGTGATCCAAACCAGAAAAAACCCAGGATCTGTTCAACAAGTATGTGAAGAACGCGAAAATATGACTCTGATGAGGGCAAATCCCAGGCCTAACCTAGACATAACATGCTTTATCCTCTAATATATTGATCGAGACAAGGTTTAATGGATTGTTTCAGTGTGGTACCACATTACTACGTGATTCAAACCAGAAAAGACACAGGATCCGTACAAGAAGTATGTGAAGAATGCGATAGTATGTGTCCGATGTGGGGAAATCCCAGGACTAACCTAGACCTAACATGCGTTTCCCTCAAAGATATTGATCGAAACCAGGTTTGATCGTCTGTTTCAGTGTGGTACCACATTACTACGTGATCCAAACCAGAAAAAAACGCAGGATCTGTACAACAAGTATGTAGAGAATGCGAAAGTATGTATCTGATGAGGGAAAATCCCAGGCCTAACCTAGACCTAACATGCGTTACCCTCAAAAATATTGATCGAAACCAGGTTTAATCGACTGTTTCAGTGTGGTACCACATTAATACGTGATCCAATCCAGAAAAAGCCCAGGATCTAGCCATCAAGTATGAGAAATATGCGAAAGTATGAGCCTGATGAGGGCAAATCCCAGAACTATCCCAGACCTAACATGCGTTAACCTCTAAAATATTGATCGAAACCAGGTTTAATGGACTGTTTCAGTGTGGTACCACATTACTACGTGATCCAAACCAGAAAAGTCCAGGGATCTGGCCAACATGTATACGAAAAAAGCGAAAGTACGAGCCAGATGAGGGCAAATCCCAGACCTACCCGACACATAACCAGTGTTATCCTCTAAAATATTAATCGCTTCCAGGTTTAATTGACTGTTTCGGTGTGGTACCGCATTACTACGTGATCCAAGCCACAAAAAGGCCAGGATCTGGCCAACAAGTATGCGAAAAATGCGAAAGTACGAGCCAGATGAGGGCAAACATCAGACCTAACCCAGACATGACCGGCGTTATCCTCTAAAATATTAATCGCAACCAGGATTAATTGACTGTTTCAGCGTGGAACCTCATTACTACGGGATCCAAACCAGAAGAAACCCAGGATCTGGCCAACAGGTATGCGAAAAACGCGAAAGTATGTGCTAGATGATTCCAAATACCAGAACTGACCTAGACGTAACAAGCGTTATCCTCTAAGATATTGTTGCGACGGTATGAAGATGCCGCGCAATACCGCGAAATTGCATCGTCGCAATGGTGTGAAGAAGCTTCGCGATGAGTTGAAGCTGCCACACAAAAACGAGCGGATGCGAGATCCCGAGCCTTCCGGTTGCTGAGAATCCGGCAACGTTTTGAAGATTAGAATTACGACAGATCGCAAGGCGAACAAACGTATCGAAAAGCACTCTTGTTAATAAAGTTCCTAGTTTGCATTAGTTGTGTTACGTTGTGGTATTTTAATTGTGTTGTGTCAATATGAGTTATTGGAAGAAAGCCCCGCCCCGGCGCAACAGTGGTGTCAGAAGTGGGATTACGACTCGTTCTGCTGCCAGGGCGGAGACTTTTTCGTCGTTGGAGGTGCTCTTGGAAGGACTACAGCGGAACATCGCAACGCAGTTCCAGGAGCAGCAACGCTTATTTGCTGAGGAACGGGAGCGAGCCGAAGAGAGGCGGACAATGGAGAGGGCTGCCGCTTCGGCCAGAGACGCTGCCGTCGAGGAGAGGATCGGAGCGGTCAAAGACCAGTATCAGGTCCTATCCTCAAATGTCGAGCGAATTTTAGAACGGCTTTCGGGAGCCACGGTCCGCGATAGGGAGCGCGAGCCTGTTACTTCTGACGGGCTCGCGGGCCTTTCAACTTCACAGTCGGTCCCTCAAGGTGGGAGAAGGGTGGATGGGAGTGTTTCCGATTTGGGTTACACTCTGAAACCCTCTGTGTTTGATGGAAAATCTTGTTGGGAAGAGTACAAGATCCAATTCGAGACCGTTGCGGAGGCGAACGGATGGGATGGACCAAGGAAGGCGTTGGCCTTGGTCTCATCGTTGGAGGGACCGGCTCGAAGCATTTTGACGACTCTCCCCGTTGAAAGACGCTTCGATTACACCGCGTTGATTTCGGCTTTGGAATTCCGTTATGGAATGAAAAATTTCGCTAATTTAAATTACGTAAGGTTCCAAAATTATAAACAACGGAGAGGGGAGTCCATCTCCGATTTGGCAGCGGAGATTGAGAGGCTGGCGCAGGCTGCGTTCGGCGATTGCCCGGCCGAAGTCAGAGACAAGCTCGCGGCCTCTCAATTCATTGCTGCGCTGGTCAATGAAGAGATGAGGCGGACCTTGCGACTCGGCGGTTTCATTTCGTTGCGAGCCGCCGTCGTGAGAGCTCTCGAAATTGAAGCCGTCGAGGCAGTATCGACGCCGTATGTGAGGCCCGAACGGTCATTCAAACCTTTTTCTTTTTCGGGGGGAGAGCCCCGCAAACGGAGATTTCAGGACGAAGAAGGAAAACTTTTGGGCAAGGAGGATGGTAGCGAGAGGATCGTGGAATGTTGGAATTGTAAACAAACCGGACACATGCAGCGAGACTGTCCTAAGAAGAACATGAAGAAGGGAAACTTGAAGAAGTCGGCGTAAAGGGGGAGACTCCGGCTTCGTTTTCTTCTACCCCCGTCGTAAGGAAGACAAACTTGTCAGAAGATTCGACTAGCGTCGAGGGAACCGTCGAGGGAAGGAGGTGTCGGTTCGTCATCGACACGGGCTCAAGTGTGAACTTAATGAAATTTCACAAGAATGACAAGTCTTGCGCGGCGGGAGTACAAGAAAACATTAACATTTACTCTGTTTCCGGTGAAAAGTTACAAATTCTAGGAAAACGACGTTTCTCTGTTACCATTGGTAGCCTCCGAACCGAGGAAGATTTTCTTTTGATTGGAATGGTTGAAGAATGCATTTTAGGAACGAACTTTCTCCGAAAGCATTCTTGCCAGCTGGATTTCATCCTAGGAAAACTCCGGATTAAAGGACATCAAGATATGGATTTGAAGAGGAATCATCCTGAAGACCAGGTCTTGAGGCTTGCGGAAATGAAGAACGAAGCTTCTACTCCGGAATTTCTTCAAGATCTGTATGGACGTTGTTCTGTCGACCTTTCCGAACAGCAGAAGACTGAATTCCGAAAGTTATTAAACGAATTTCAAGACGTTTTCGCAAGGGATCCCGATCAAGTAGGAAGATGCGATGTCGTTCAACACAGAATTGACACTGGGGATCATCGTCCGATTAAACAACCACCGCGGCGTTTGCCTATACATCGTCGTGGTGAAGTTGAAGAGCTGCTTGCGAAAATGGAAAGGCAGGGAGTAATTGAGAAATCAGGAAGTCCGTGGTCTTCTCCAATTGTACTGGTGAAGAAGAAGGATGGAAGCACCCGATTCTGTGTAGACTATCGTTGTCTTAACGAAGTCTCGAAGAAGGACTCCTATCCGCTTCCCAGGATTGAGGACACGCTGGATGCCCTGGCTGGTGCAACCTGGTTCTCGACGATAGATTTGCAAAGTGGTTACTGGCAAATTGCTGTACACGAAGAGGATAAGGAGAAAACCGCCTTTTGTGTTGGTGCTGGTCTTTGGCAATTCAAGGTGATGCCGTTTGGACTCTGCAATGCCCCTGCTACTTTCGAACGTCTTATGGATACAGTATTGACGGATTTAAACTGGAAAATCTGTCTGGTATACCTGGACGATGTTATAATTTTCGAAAGAAGTTTCGAGGAGGAAATTGAAAATTTGAGGAAAGTTTTCACCCGCCTGCGCAAGGCGAAATTGGTCATGAGCCCGAAGAAATGCAATTTCTTTTGCCGGGAGGTTAAATACCTCGGTCACATGGTTTCCGAGCAAGGCGTTAAGACGGACCCCGAGAAGATAGCCGCGGTACGAGAATGGCCTGTACCCAAAAATCAGACGGAACTGCGAAGTTTCTTAGGACTTTGCACTTATTACAGGAAATTTGTCCGAAACTTTTCAGCGATTGCAAAGCCCTTGTATCGTTTGACGGAGAGTAAGGTTTCGCTCCAATGGACAGAGGAATGCCAGAAGGTATTCGAAGACTTGAAGACACATCTTGCGAAGTCCCCTATCTTGGCTTACCCCTTGCCTGATGCGGATTTCATCGTGGACACCGACGCATCGAGCAATGGAATTGGTGCAGTCCTTTCCCAGATTCAAGGTGGGCAGGAAAAGGTGATTGCGTATTTCTCGAAGGTGCTGGGAAAGGCGGAAAGAAATTATTGTGTGACAAGAAGGGAACTATTAGCCATCGTAAAATCCATTGAGCATTTCCACCATTACCTCTATGGCCGCAAGTTCTTGGTGAGGACGGATCATGCTTCCTTAAGATGGCTCCTCTCTTTCAAGAATCCCGAAGGACAAACTGCAAGATGGATAGAGCGTCTTCAACAGTACGAGTTCGAGATCAAACATCGTGAAGGAAAGAACCACGGGAATGCAGACAGCCTTTCCCGGAGACCATGCGAAGCTTTGCAATGCAAACGCTGCTTACGTCTGGAGCAAGATCGCGAAGAAGAGCATCTTGTTCTCAGGACCACCTGCGTATCTGCGAAGACGGAAGATTGGATTAAGGCCCAGGAAGAGGATGAGGATCTGCGATTTATTCGACAAGCGAAGATTGAAGAGAATAAGCCTACTTGGCAGGATGTTTCAGCACTTTCTCCTGAAGCGAAGTACTTCTGGAAAACGTGGGATTCCTTGGAAGTACAACGTGGATTATTGTTCCGGAGGTGGGAATCTGCTGATGGAAATGAGTTCAATCGGTTATTGGTTGTACCGAAAAGCAAAATTGCCGAAGCCCTTCAGGAATGCCATGATGCGCCTTCTGGAGGACACTTTGGGGTGAGGAAGACATTGGCGAAAATTCGACAGCGCTTCTTTTGGCCGAACCACCGTCGGGACGTGGAAGATTGGTGTCGCCGGTGCCATAGCTGTTCTGCGAGGAAAGGACCTGCGGAGAAGGGAAGAGGAACCATGAAGGTTTATAACGTAGGAGCACCTTTTGAGAGGATAGCGCTCGACGTTGTTGGTCCCCTGCCGAGGTCTTTCGCTGGGAACAGATTCGCGCTGGTTGTGATGGATTATTTTTCGAAGTGGCCAGAGGTTATTCCACTTCCCAACCAGCGGGCGACAACGATTTCCACGGCGTTGCTGAAGGAAGTGATAAGCCGACATGGAGTTCCGCTAGAGCTGCATTCTGATCAGGGTCGGAGTTTCGAATCAAGCATCTTCAGAGAACTGATGAAGATACTTGGAATTAAGAAAACAAGGACAACTCCATTACACCCTCAGTCGGACGGGCTCGTTGAGCGGATGATTAGAACCTTGTTGCGATATTTGTCTCAGTTTGTTGCAGAACATCAAAAGGACTGGGACGAATGGATTCCAACGTTCTTGCTTGCTTATCGTTCCTCGCAACATGAAGTGACACAGAATACTCCGTCGATGGTCCTCACGGGACGGGAGCTGCGCCTTCCTCTGGATCTTCTAAGGGGAGCTGTTCCTGCTGAGAGAAAGGATGAAGATGATTTCATTGAGGAAACCAAGAAAAGGATTGAAGAAGTACACAAATTCGTTCGACAGCGGATGCGAATTTGTTCGGAGAGGACGAAATCGTGGTATGATTCGTTCTCGAGATCAATTTCCTTTGCTCCAGGAGAGAGGGTGTGGTTATACAATCCTCGAAGGACGAAAGGAAGATGCCCGAAGCTCCAATACGACTGGGAAGGACCCTACGAGGTGAAAAATCGGCTGAATGAGTTGATCTACCGGATAGTCCGTTCCCCGAAGTCCAAACCAAGGGTGGTGCATGTGAATCGACTGGCCCGGTACGATTCACGAGAGGCCCCCTGCGAAGGAACTGCGAGGTGAGGATTGAGAAAGATGGCCGACATCTTCGCCCAAGAAGAGGACGTTTCATCGCAGAAGGCGAGGATCGGGTTTTCTTACCGGCCGCGGAGGACTCTCCATTTCCGCAGGTCAGAACGGCCGGGGAAGTGCGATTCTCCCCGGGGAGGGTCGCCCCCCAGTCATGCTCGACTCTAATAGCGGACTGGGGCACAGACGGTCGGACGGCGGAATTGTGGTATGTTCCACAACCGATCTACGAGGAAATTCTCCTTGGAGATTGGGGAACATCCCATGGAAAGTTCTCTCGTGAGGCTGGGGGGGAATCCGCATCCGGGAAGACATCAAGAAAGAAGTACGCAAGTCGTAAGAGTCAAGAGGAGGGCGAGGAGCGGTCGAGATTTAAGTTCCATCCAGAGGAATCGCACAAAGGACTTACACCGGCGACTTGCTCAAGGTTTTTGAGTGGTTTTCCTTGGGACGAAGGACGAATGTCAAGGCGCTGACTGTCTGATAAAGGCCACTCAGGTAAATGTTCGACCTATTAGTTTATCTACTTTACAGACAGAGGTGTACAGGTTCGACGCAGCTTCGTGACAACCCGGAGGTTAGGAGACTACGGGTGAAGTTGGCTGTTCGAACGGAATTTGCAGCGGTCGGGACGACCGCTCTGAAGGAAGAGGGAGCAGTGTTGCGACGGTATGAAGATGCCGCGCAATACCGCGAAATTGCATCGTCGCAATGGTGTGAAGAGGCTTCGCGATGAGGTGAAGCTGCCACACAAAAACGAGCGAATGCGAGATCCCGAGCCTTCCGGTTGCTGAGAAACCGGCAACGTTTTGAAGATTAGAATTACGACAGATCGCAAGGCGAACAAACGTATCGAAAAGCACTCTTGTTAATAAAGTTCCTAGTTTGCATTAGTTGTGTTACGTTGTGGTATTTTAATTGTGTTGTGTCAATATGAGTTATTGGAAGAAAGCCCCGCCCCGGCGCAACAATATTAATCGCAACCAGGTTTAATTGACTGTTTCGGTGTGGAACCACATTACGACGGGATCCAATCCACAAAAAACCCAAGAGCTAGCCAAGAATTATGCGAAAATTGCGAAAGTATGTGCCAGATGACGGCAAATACCAGACATAACCCAGACATAACCGGCGTTATCCTCTAAAATATTAATCGGACCCAGGTTTAAATGACTGTTTCAGTGTGATACCACATTACTACGGGGTCCAAGCCAGAAAAAGGCCAGGATCTGGCCAACAAGTATGCGAAAAAAGCGAAAGTACGAGCCAGACGAGGACAAATCCCAGACCTACCAGAGACATAACCGGCGTTATCCTCTAAAATATTAATCGCAACCAGGTTTAATTGACAGTTTCGGTGTGGAACCACATTACCACGGGATCCAATCCACAAAAAACCCAAGAGCTGGCCAAGAATTATGCGAAAATTGCGAAAGTATTTACCAGATGAGGGCAAATACTAGACCTAACCGAGACATAACCGGCGATATCCTCTAAAATCTTAATCGCAACCAGGTTTAATTGACTGCTTCAGTGTGGCCCCACATTACTACTTGGTCCAAGCCAGAAAAAGGCGAGGATATGGCCAACAAGTATGCGAAAAACGCGAAAGTAGGAGCCAGATGATTGCAAATACCAGAACTAACCCAGACATAACCAGCGTTATCCTCTAAAATACTAATCGGAACCAGCTTCTATTGACTGTTTCAGTGTGGCCCCACATTACTACGGGATCCAATCCACAAAAAACCCAAGATCTGGCCAACAAGTGTGCGAAAAATGCGAAAGTACGAGCCAGATGAGGGCAAATACCAGACCTAACCCAGACATCACCGGCGCTATCCTCTAAAATATTAATCGCTGCCGGGTTAAATTGATCGTTTCGGTGTGGAACCACATTACTACTGGATCCAAACCTGAGAAAACCCAGGATCTGGCCAACAAGTATGCGAAAAACGCGATAGTAGGAGCCAGGTGACTGCAAATACCAGAACTAACCCAGACATAACCAGCGTTATCCTCTAAAATACTAATCGGAACCAGCTTCTATTGACTGTTTCAGTGTGGTACCACATTATTACGTGATCCAAACCAGAAAAAGGCCAGGATCTGGCCAACAAGTATGCGAGAAACGCGAATGTACGAGCCAGATGAGGACAAATCCCAGACCTACCCGAGACATAACCGGCGTTATCCTCTAAAATATTAATCGCAACCAGGTTTAATTGACTGTTTCGGTGTGGTACCGCGTTACTACGTGATCCAAACCAGAAAAAACACAGAATCTGGCCAACAGGTATATGAAAAACGCGAAAGTATGTGCCAGATGATTCCAAATACCAGAACTGACCCAGACGTAACCAGCGTTATCCTCTAAAATACTAATCGGAACCAGCTTCTATTGACTGTTTCAGTGTGGCCCCACATTACTACTTGGTCCAAGCCAGAAAAAGGCGAGGATCTGGCCAACAAGTATGCAAAAAATGCGAAAGTACGAGCCAGGTGAGGGCAAAACCAGACCTAACTCAAGCATAACCAGCGTTATCCTCTAAAATATTAATCGCAACCAGGTTTAATTGACTGTTTCGGTGTGGTACCACATTACTACGGGATCCAAACCAGAAAAAGTTAAGGATCTGGCCAACAAGTATGCGAAAGACGCGAAAGTATGTGCCATATGATAGTAAATACCAGAACTAACCCAGACATAACCAGCGTTATCCTCTAAAATTCTAATCGGAGCTGGTGCTTTTATTGAGTGTCTCCGTGTGGTACCACATTACTACACGATGCAAACCAGAAAAAGGCAAGGAACTGGCCAACAACTATGCGAAAAACGCGAAAGTCGAGCCAGATGAGGGCAAAACCAGACCTAACACAGACATAACCGGCGTTATCCTCTAAAATATTAATCGCAAGCAGGTTTAATTGACTGTTTCGGTGTGCAACCACATTACGACGGGATCCAAACCACAAAAAACCCAAGAGCTGGCCAACAATTATGCGAAAATTGCGAAAGCATGTGCCAGATGAGGGCAAATACCAGACCTAACCGTGACATAACCGGCGATATCCCCGAAAATATTAATCGCAACTAGGTTTATTTGACTGTTTCGTTGCGGAACCACATTAGTGCGGGATCCAAACCAGAAAGAGGCCAGGATCTGGCCAACAAGTATGCGAAAAACGCGAAAGTATAAGCCAGATGATTGCAAATACCAGAATTAACCCAGACATAACCAGAGTCTTCCTCTAAAATACTAATCGGAACAAGCTTTTATTGACTGTTTCAGTGTGGAACCACATTACTACGTGGTCCAAACCAGAAAAAAGCCAGGACCTGGCCAACAAGTATGCGAGAAACGCGAATGTACGAGCCAGATGAGGACAAATCCCAGACCTACCCGAGACATAACCGGCGTTATCCTCTAAAATATTAATCGCAACCAGGTTTAATTGACAGTTTCGGTGTGGAACCACATTACCACGGGATCCAATCCACAAAAAACCCAAGAGCTGGCCAAGAATTATGCGAAAATTGCGAAAGTATTTACCAGATGAGGGCAAATACTAGACCTAACCGAGACATAACCGGCGATATCCTCTAAAATCTTAATCGCAACCAGGTTTAATTGACTGCTTCAGTGTGGCCCCACATTACTACTTGGTCCAAGCCAGAAAAAGGCGAGGATATGGCCAACAAGTATGCGAAAAACGCGAAAGTAGGAGCCAGATGATTGCAAATACCAGAACTAACCCAGACATAACCAGCGTTATCCTCTAAAATACTAATCGGAACCAGCTTCTATTGACTGTTTCAGTGTGGCCCCACATTACTACGGGATCCAATCCACAAAAAACCCAAGATCTGGCCAACAAGTGTGCGAAAAATGCGAAAGTACGAGCCAGATGAAGGCAAATACCAGACCTAACCCAGACATCACCGGCGCTATCCTCTAAAATATTAATCGCTGCCGGGTTAAATTGATCGTTTCGGTGTGGAACCACATTACTACTGGATCCAAACCTGAGAAAACCCAGGATCTGGCCAACAAGTATGCGAAAAACGCGATAGTAGGAGCCAGGTGACTGCAAATACCAGAACTAACCCAGACATAACCAGCGTTATCCTCTAAAATACTAATCGGAACCAGCTTCTATTGACTGTTTCAGTGTGGTACCACATTATTACGTGATCCAAACCAGAAAAAGGCCAGGATCTGGCCAACAAGTATGCGAGAAACGCGAATGTACGAGCCAGATGAGGACAAATCCCAGACCTACCCGAGACATAACCGGCGTTATCCTCTAAAATATTAATCGCAACCAGGTTTAATTGACTGTTTCGGTGTGGTACCGCGTTACTACGTGATCCAAACCAGAAAAAACACAGAATCTGGCCAACAGGTATATGAAAAACGCGAAAGTATGTGCCAGATGATTCCAAATACCAGAACTGACCCAGACGTAACCAGCGTTATCCTCTAAAATACTAATCGGAACCAGCTTCTATTGACTGTTTCAAAGTGGCCCCACATTACTACTTGGTCCAAGCCAGAAAAAGGCGAGGATCTGGCCAACAAGTATGCAAAAAATGCGAAAGTACGAGCCAGGTGAGGGCAAAACCAGACCTAACTCAAGCATAACCAGCGTTATCCTCTAAAATATTAATCGCAACCAGGTTTAATTGACTGTTTCGGTGTGGTACCACATTACTACGGGATCCAAACCAGAAAAAGTTAAGGATCTGGCCAACAAGTATGCGAAAGACGCGAAAGTATGTGCCATATGATAGTAAATACCAGAACTAACCCAGACATTACCAGCGTTATCCTCTAAAATTCTAATCGGAGCTGGTGCTTTTATTGAGTGTCTCCGTGTGGTACCACATTACTACACGATGCAAACCAGAAAAAGGCAAGGAACTGGCCAACAAGTATGCGAGAAACGCGAATGTACGAGCCAGATGAGGACAAATCCCAGACCTACCCGAGACATAACCGGCGTTATCCTCTAAAATATTAATCGCAACCAGGTTTAATTGACAGTTTCGGTGTGGAACCACATTACCACGGGATCCAATCCACAAAAAACCCAAGAGCTGGCCAAGAATTATGCGAAAATTGCGAAAGTATTTACCAGATGAGGGCAAATACTAGACCTAACCGAGACATAACCGGCGATATCCTCTAAAATCTTAATCGCAACCAGGTTTAATTGACTGCTTCAGTGTGGCCCCACATTACTACTTGGTCCAAGCCAGAAAAAGGCGAGGATATGGCCAACAAGTATGCGAAAAACGCGAAAGTAGGAGCCAGATGATTGCAAATACCAGAACTAACCCAGACATAACCAGCGTTATCCTCTAAAATACTAATCGGAACCAGCTTCTATTGACTGTTTCAGTGTGGCCCCACATTACTACGGGATCCAATCCACAAAAAACCCAAGATCTGGCCAACAAGTGTGCGAAAAATGCGAAAGTACGAGCCAGATGAAGGCAAATACCAGACCTAACCCAGACATCACCGGCGCTATCCTCTAAAATATTAATCGCTGCCGGGTTAAATTGATCGTTTCGGTGTGGAACCACATTACTACTGGATCCAAACCTGAGAAAACCCAGGATCTGGCCAACAAGTATGCGAAAAACGCGATAGTAGGAGCCAGGTGACTGCAAATACCAGAACTAACCCAGACATAACCAGCGTTATCCTCTAAAATACTAATCGGAACCAGCTTCTATTGACTGTTTCAGTGTGGTACCACATTATTACGTGATCCAAACCAGAAAAAGGCCAGGATCTGGCCAACAAGTATGCGAGAAACGCGAATGTACGAGCCAGATGAGGACAAATCCCAGACCTACCCGAGACATAACCGGCGTTATCCTCTAAAATATTAATCGCAACCAGGTTTAATTGACTGTTTCGGTGTGGTACCGCGTTACTACGTGATCCAAACCAGAAAAAACACAGAATCTGGCCAACAGGTATATGAAAAACGCGAAAGTATGTGCCAGATGATTCCAAATACCAGAACTGACCCAGACGTAACCAGCGTTATCCTCTAAAATACTAATCGGAACCAGCTTCTATTGACTGTTTCAAAGTGGCCCCACATTACTACTTGGTCCAAGCCAGAAAAAGGCGAGGATCTGGCCAACAAGTATGCAAAAAATGCGAAAGTACGAGCCAGGTGAGGGCAAAACCAGACCTAACTCAAGCATAACCAGCGTTATCCTCTAAAATATTAATCGCAACCAGGTTTAATTGACTGTTTCGGTGTGGTACCACATTACTACGGGATCCAAACCAGAAAAAGTTAAGGATCTGGCCAACAAGTATGCGAAAGACGCGAAAGTATGTGCCATATGATAGTAAATACCAGAACTAACCCAGACATTACCAGCGTTATCCTCTAAAATTCTAATCGGAGCTGGTGCTTTTATTGAGTGTCTCCGTGTGGTACCACATTACTACACGATGCAAACCAGAAAAAGGCAAGGAACTGGCCAACAACTATGCGAAAAACGCGAAAGTCGAGCCAGATGAGGGCAAAACCAGACCTAACACAGACATAACCGGCGTTATCCTCTAAAATATTAATCGCAAGCAGGTTTAATTGACTGTTTCGGTGTGCAACCACATTACGACGGGATCCAAACCACAAAAAACCCAAGAGCTGGCCAACAATTATGCGAAAATTGCGAAAGCATGTGCCAGATGAGGGCAAATACCAGACCTAACCGTGACATAACCGGCGATATCCCCGAAAATATTAATCGCAACTAGGTTTATTTGACTGTTTCGTTGCGGAACCACATTAGTGCGGGATCCAAACCAGAAAGAGGCCAGGATCTGGCCAACAAGTATGCGAAAAACGCGAAAGTATAAGCCAGATGATTGCAAATACCAGAATTAACCCAGACATAACCAGAGTCTTCCTCTAAAATACTAATCGGAACAAGCTTTTATTGACTGTTTCAGTGTGGAACCACATTACTACGTGGTCCAAACCAGAAAAAAGCCAGGACCTGGCCAACAAGTATAAGAAAAATGCGAAAGTACCGAGCCAGATGAGGGCAAATCCCAGTGCTAACCATGACATAACCGGCGTTATCCACCAAAATATTAATCGCAACCAGGTTTCATTGACTGTTTCGGTGTGGTACCGCATTACTACGTGATCCAAACCAGCAAAAGGCCAGGATCTGGCCAACAAGTATGCGAAAAATGCAAAAGTACGAGCCACATGAGGGCAAATCCCAGACCTAACCGAGACATAACCGGCGTTATCCTCGAAAATATTAATCGCAACCAGGTTTAATTGACTGTTTCGATGTGATACCGCATTACTACGTGATGCAAGCCAGAAAATGCCCAGGATCTGGCGAACAAGTATGCGAAAAATGCGAAAGTACGAGCCAGATGAGGGCAAATCCCAGACCTATCCGAGACATAACCGGCGTTATCCTCTTGAATATTACTCGCAACCAGGTTTCATTGACTATTTCGGTGTGGTACCGCATTACTACGTGATCCAAACCAGAAAAAGGCCAGGACCTGGCCAACAAGTATAAGAAAAATGCGAAAGTACGAGCCAGATGAGGGCAAACCCCAGACCAAACCCAGACATAACCGGCGTTATCCTCTAAAATATTACTCGCAACCAGGTTTCATTGACTATTTCGGTGTGGTACCGCATTACTGCGTGATCCAAACCAGAAAAAGGCGAGGATCTGGCCAACAAGTATGCGAAAAATGTGAAAGTACGAGCTGGATGAGGGCATTTACCAGACCTGACCGAGACATAACCAGCGTTATCCTCTAAAATATTAATCGCAACCAGGCTTAATTGACTGTTTCGGTGTGGTGCCGCATTACTGCGTGATCCAAACCAGAAAAAGGCCAGGATCTGGCCAACAAGTATGCGAAAAATGCGAAAGCACGAGACAGATGAGGGCAAATCCCAGTGCTAACCAAAACATAACCGTCGTTATCCTCCAAAATATTAACGCCAACCAGGGTTAATTGACAGTATTGGTGTGGTACCGCATTCCTACGTGATGCAAGCTAGAAAAAGCCCTGGATCTGCCCAATAATTATGCGAAAAATGCGAAAGTACGAGCCAGATGAGGGTAAATCCCAGACCGAACCGAGACATAACCGGCGTTATCCTCTTAAATATTAATCGCAACCAGGTTTAATTGACTGTTTCGGTGTGGTGCCGCATTACTGCGTGATCCAAACCAGAAAAAGGCCAGGATCTGGCCAACAAGTATGCGAAAAATGCGAAAGCACGAGACAGATGAGGGCAAATCCCAGTGCTAACCAAAACATAACCGTCGTTATCCTCCAAAATATTAACGCCAACCAGGGTTAGTTGACAGTTTGGGTGTGGTACCGCATTCCTACGTGATGCAAGCTAGAAAAAGCCCTGGATCTGCCCAATAATTATGCGAAAAATGCGAAAGTACGAGCCAGATGAGGGTAAATCCCAGACCGAACCGAGACATAACCGGCGTTATCCTCTTAAATACTGATCGGAACAAGCTTTTATTGACAGTTTCAGTGTGGTACCACATTACTACGTGGTCCAAGCCAGAAAAAAGCCAGGACCTGGCCAACAAGTATGCGAAAAATACGAAAGTACGAGGCAGATGAGGGCAAACCCCAGACCTAACCCAGACATAACCGGCGTTATCCTCGAAAATATTAATCGCAACTAGGTTTAATTGACTGTTTCGGTGTGGAACCACATTAGTGCGGGATCCAAACCAGAATGAGGCCAGGATTGGCCAACAAGTATGCGAAAAATGCGAAAGTACGAGCCAGGTGAGGGCAAATACCAGACCTGACCCAGTCATAACCAGCGTTATCCTCTAAAATACTGATCGGAACAAGCTTTTATTGACAGTTTCAGTGTGGTACCACATTACTACGTGGTCCAAGCCAGAAAAAAGCCAGGACCTGGCCAACAAGTATGCGAAAAATACGAAAGTACGAGGCAGATGAGGGCAAACCCCAGACCTAACCCAGACATAACCGGCGTTATCCTCGAAAATGTTAATCGCAAGTAGGTTTAATTGACTGTTTCGGTGTGGAACCACATTAGTGCGGGATCCAAACCTGAAAGAGGCCAGGATCTGGCCAACAAGAATGCGAAAAATGCGAAAGTACGAGCCAGATGAGGGCAAATCCCAGTGCTAACCAAGACATAACCAGTGTCTTCCTCTAAAATACTAATCGGAAAAAGCTTTTATTGACTGTTTCAGTGTGGTAACACATTACTGCGTGATCCAAACCAGAAAATGGCGAGGATCTGGCCAACAAGTATGCGAAAAATGCCAAAGCACGAGCCAGATGAGGGTAAATACCAGACCTAACCCAGACATAACCGGCGTTATCCGCTAAAATATTAATCGCAACCAGGTTTAATTGACTGTTTCGCTGTGGAACCACATTACTACGTGGTCCAAACCAGAAAAAGCCCAGGATCTTGCCAACAAGTATGCGAAAAATGCGAAGGTACGAGCCAGATGAGGGCAAACCCCAGACCTAATGCAGACATAACCGGTGTTATCCTCTTAAATATTAATCGCAACCAGCTTTAATTGACTGTTTCGGTGTGGTACCGCATTACTGCGTGATTCAAACCAGAAAATGGCGAGGATCTGGCCAACAAGTATGCGAAAAATGCGAAAGTACGAGCCAGATGCGGGCAAATCCCCGACCTAACCGAGACATAACCGGCATTATCCTCTCAAACTATTAATCGCAACCAGGTTTAATTGACTGTTTCGGTGTGGTACCGCATTACTACGTGGTCCAAACCAGAAAAAGCCCAGGATCTTGCCAACAAGTTTGCGAAAAATGCGAAGGTACAAGCCAGATGAGGACAAACCCCAGACCTAACCGAGACATAACCGACGTTATCCTCTTAAATATTAATCGCAACCAGGTTTAATTGACTGTTTCGGTGTGGTACCGCATTACTGCGAGATCCAAACCAGAAAATGGCGAGGATCTGGCCAACAAGTATGCGAAAAATGCCAAAGCACGAGCCAGATGAGGGCAAATACCAGACCTAACCCAGACATAACCGGCGTTATCCTCTAAAATATTAATCGCAACCAGGTTTAATTGACTGCTTCGGTGTGGTACCGCATTACTGCGTGATCCAAACCAGAAAGAGGCCAGGATCTGGCCATCAAGTATGCGAAAAATGCGAAAGTACGAGCCGGATGCGGGCGTATGCCAGACCTAACCGAAACATAACCGGCGTTATCCTCTTAAATATTAATCGCAACCAGGTTTAATTGACTGCTTCGGTGTGGTACCGCATTACTGCGTGATCCAAACCTGAAAAAGGCGAGGATCTGGCCAACAAGTATGCGAAAAACGCGAAAGTATGAGCCAGATGATTGCAAATACCAGAATTAACCCAGACATAACCAGAGTCTTCCTCAAAATACTAATCGGAAAAAGCTTTTATTGACTGTTTCAGTGTGGTACCACATTACTACGTGGTCCAAACCAGAAAAAGCCAGGACCTGGCCAACAAGTATGCGAAATATGCGAAGGTACGAACCTGATGAGGGCAAACCCCAGACCTAACACAGACATAACCGGCGTTATCCTCTAAAATATTAATCGCAACCTGGTTTAATTGACTGTTTCGGTGTGGTACCGCATTACTACGTGATACAAACCAGAAAAAGCCCTGTATCTGGCCAACAAGTATGCGGAAAATACGAAAGTACAAGCCAGATGAGGGCAAATCCCAGACCTAACCCAGCCATAACCGGCGTTATCCTCTTAAATATTAATCGCAACTTGGTTTAATTGACTGTTTCGGTGTGGTACCGCATTCATTACTACGTGATACAAGCCAGAAAAAGCCCTGTATCTGGCCAACAAGTATGCGGAAAATGCGATAGTACGAGCCAGATGCGGTTAAATCCCAGACCTAACCGAGACATAACCGGCGTTATCCTCTAAATTATTAATCGCAACCAGGTTCAATTGACTGTTTCGGTGTGGTACCGCATTACTACGTGATACAAGCCAGAAAAAGCCCTGTATCTGGCCAACAAGTATGCGGAAAATGCGAAAGTACAAGCCAGATGAGGGCAAATCCCAGACCTAACCGAGACATAACCGGCGTTATCCTCTTAAATATTAATCGCAAACAGGTTTAATTGTCTGTTTCGGTGTGGTACCACATTACTACGTGATCCAAACCAGAAAAAGGCCAGGATCTGGCGAACAAGTATGCGAAAAATGCGAAAGTACGAGCCAGATGCGGGCAAATACCAGACCTAACCAAGACATAACCGGCGTTATCCTCTAAAATATTAATCGCAACCAGGTTTAATTGACTGTTTCGGTGTGGAACCACATTAGTGCGGGATCCAAACCAGAAAGAGGCCAGGATCTGGCCATCAAGTATGCGAAAAATGCGAAAGAACGAGCCAGATGCGGGCGTATCCCAGACCTAACCGAGACATAACCGGCGTTATCCTCTAAAATATTAATCGCAACCTGGTTTAATTGACTGTTTCGGTGTGGTACCGCATTACTATGTGATACAAGCCAGTAAGAGCCCTGTATCTGGCCAACAAGAATGCGAAAAATGCGAAAGTACGAGCAAGTTGAGGGCATATCCCAGACCTAACCGAGACATAACTGGCGTTATCCTCTTAAATATTAATCGCAACCAGGTTTAATTGACTGCTTCGGTGTGGTACCGCATTACTGCGTGATCCAAACCACAAAAAAGCCAGGACCTGGCCAACAAGTATGCGAAAAATGCGAAGGTACGAACCTGATGAGGGCAAACCCCAGACCTAACACAGACATAACCGGCGTTATCCGCTAAAATATTAATCGCAACCAGGTTTAATTGACTGTTTCGCTGTGGAACCACATTACTACGTGGTCCAAACCAGAAAAAGCCCAGGATCTTGCCAACAAGTATGCGAAAAATGCGAAGGTACGAGCCAGATGAGGGCAAACCCCAGACCTAATGCAGACATAACCGGTGTTATCCTCTTAAATATTAATCGCAACCAGCTTTAATTGACTGTTTCGGTGTGGTACCGCATTACTGCGTGATTCAAACCAGAAAATGGCGAGGATCTGGCCAACAAGTATGCGAAAAATGCGAAAGTACGAGCCAGATGCGGGCAAATCCCCGACCTAACCGAGACATAACCGGCATTATCCTCTCAAACTATTAATCGCAACCAGGTTTAATTGACTGTTTCGGTGTGGTACCGCATTACTACGTGGTCCAAACCAGAAAAAGCCCAGGATCTTGCCAACAAGTTTGCGAAAAATGCGAAGGTACAAGCCAGATGAGGACAAACCCCAGACCTAACCGAGACATAACCGACGTTATCCTCTTAAATATTAATCGCAACCAGGTTTAATTGACTGTTTCGGTGTGGTACCGCATTACTGCGAGATCCAAACCAGAAAATGGCGAGGATCTGGCCAACAAGTATGCGAAAAATGCCAAAGCACGAGCCAGATGAGGGCAAATACCAGACCTAACCCAGACATAACCGGCGTTATCCTCTAAAATATTAATCGCAACCAGGTTTAATTGACTGCTTCGGTGTGGTACCGCATTACTGCGTGATCCAAACCAGAAAGAGGCCAGGATCTGGCCATCAAGTATGCGAAAAATGCGAAAGTACGAGCCGGATGCGGGCGTATGCCAGACCTAACCGAAACATAACCGGCGTTATCCTCTTAAATATTAATCGCAACCAGGTTTAATTGACTGCTTCGGTGTGGTACCGCATTACTGCGTGATCCAAACCTGAAAAAGGCGAGGATCTGGCCAACAAGTATGCGAAAAACGCGAAAGTATGAGCCAGATGATTGCAAATACCAGAATTAACCCAGACATAACCAGAGTCTTCCTCAAAATACTAATCGGAAAAAGCTTTTATTGACTGTTTCAGTGTGGTACCACATTACTACGTGGTCCAAACCAGAAAAAGCCAGGACCTGGCCAACAAGTATGCGAAATATGCGAAGGTACGAACCTGATGAGGGCAAACCCCAGACCTAACACAGACATAACCGGCGTTATCCTCTAAAATATTAATCGCAACCTGGTTTAATTGACTGTTTCGGTGTGGTACCGCATTACTACGTGATACAAACCAGAAAAAGCCCTGTATCTGGCCAACAAGTATGCGGAAAATACGAAAGTACAAGCCAGATGAGGGCAAATCCCAGACCTAACCCAGCCATAACCGGCGTTATCCTCTTAAATATTAATCGCAACTTGGTTTAATTGACTGTTTCGGTGTGGTACCGCATTCATTACTACGTGATACAAGCCAGAAAAAGCCCTGTATCTGGCCAACAAGTATGCGGAAAATGCGATAGTACGAGCCAGATGCGGTTAAATCCCAGACCTAACCGAGACATAACCGGCGTTATCCTCTAAATTATTAATCGCAACCAGGTTCAATTGACTGTTTCGGTGTGGTACCGCATTACTACGTGATACAAGCCAGAAAAAGCCCTGTATCTGGCCAACAAGTATGCGGAAAATGCGAAAGTACAAGCCAGATGAGGGCAAATCCCAGACCTAACCGAGACATAACCGGCGTTATCCTCTTAAATATTAATCGCAAACAGGTTTAATTGTCTGTTTCGGTGTGGTACCACATTACTACGTGATCCAAACCAGAAAAAGGCCAGGATCTGGCGAACAAGTATGCGAAAAATGCGAAAGTACGAGCCAGATGCGGGCAAATACCAGACCTAACCAAGACATAACCGGCGTTATCCTCTAAAATATTAATCGCAACCAGGTTTAATTGACTGTTTCGGTGTGGAACCACATTAGTGCGGGATCCAAACCAGAAAGAGGCCAGGATCTGGCCATCAAGTATGCGAAAAATGCGAAAGAACGAGCCAGATGCGGGCGTATCCCAGACCTAACCGAGACATAACCGGCGTTATCCTCTAAAATATTAATCGCAACCTGGTTTAATTGACTGTTTCGGTGTGGTACCGCATTACTATGTGATACAAGCCAGTAAGAGCCCTGTATCTGGCCAACAAGAATGCGAAAAATGCGAAAGTACGAGCAAGTTGAGGGCATATCCCAGACCTAACCGAGACATAACTGGCGTTATCCTCTTAAATATTAATCGCAACCAGGTTTAATTGACTGCTTCGGTGTGGTACCGCATTACTGCGTGATCCAAACCACAAAAAAGCCAGGACCTGGCCAACAAGTATGCGAAAAATGCGAAGGTACGAACCTGATGAGGGCAAACCCCAGACCTAACACAGACATAACCGGCGTTATCCTCTTAAATATTAATCGCAACCAGGTTTAATTGGCTGTTTCGGTGTGGTACCGCATTACAACGTGTTCCAAACCAGAAAAAGGCCAGGATCTGGCCATCAAGTATGCGGAAAATGCGAAAGTACGAGCCAGATGAGGGCAAATCCCAGACCTAACCGGGACATAACTGGCGTTATCCGCTTAAATATTAATCGCAACGAGGTTTAATTGACTGCTTCGGTGTGGTACCGCATTACTGCGTGATCCAAACCTGAAAAAGGCGAGGATCTGGCCAACAAGTATGCGAAAAACGCGAAAGTATGAGCCAGATGATTGCAAATACCAGAACTATCCCAGACATAACCAGTGACTTCCTGTAAAATACTAATCGGAAAAAGCTTTTATTGACTGTTTCAGAGTGGTACCACATTACTACGTGGTCAAACTCAGAAAATGCCCAGGATCTGGCGAACAAGTATGCGAAAAATGCGAAAGTACGAGCCAGATGAGGGCAAATCCCAGTGCTAACCAAGACATAACCGGCGTTATCCTCTGAAATATTAATCGCAACCAGGTTTAATTGGCTGTTTCGGTGTGGTACCACATTACTACGTCATCCAAACCAGAAAAAGGCCAGGATCTGGCGAACAAGTATGCGAAAAATGCGAAAGTACGAGCCAGATGAGGGCAAATCCCAGTGCTAACCAAGACATAACCGGCATTATCCTCTCAACTATTAATCGCAACCAGGTTTAATTGACTGTTTCGGTGTGGTACCGCATTACTACGTGGTCCAAACCAGAAAAAGCCCAGGATCTTGCCAAAAAGTATGCCAAAAATGCGAAGGTACGAGCCAGATGAGGGCAAACCCCAGACCTAACCCAGACATAACCGGCGTTATCCTCCAAAATATTACTCGGAACCTGGTTTAATTGACTGTTTCAGTGTGGCACCACATTACTACGTGGTCCAAGCCTGAAAAATGCCAGGATCTGGCCAACAAGTGTGCGCAAAATGCGAAAGTATCAGCTAGATGATGGCAAATTCCAGACCTAACCCAGACCTAACCGGTGTTATCCTCTGAAATATTGTTCGAAACCAGGTTTACTTGACTGTTTCAGTGTGGTACCACATTAATACGTGATCCCAACCAGAAAAAAACCCAGGGCCTGGCCAACAAGTATGCGAAAGATGCGAAAGTATGTGCTAGATGATGGCAAATACCAGACCTAACCGAGACATAACCGGCGTTATCCTCTTAAATATTAATCGCAACCTGGTTTAATTGACTGTTTCGGTGTGATACCGCATTACTGCGTGGTCCATACCAGAAAAAAGCCAGGACCTGGCCAACAAGTATGCGAAAAATGCGAAGGTACGAACCTGATGAGGGCAAACCCCAGACCTAACCGAGACATAACCGGCGTTATCCTCTAAAATATTAATCGCAACCTGGTGTAGTTGACTGTTTCGGTGTGGTACCGCATTACTACGTGATACAAGCCAGAAAAAGCCCTGTATCTGGCCAACAAGTATGCGGAAAATGCGGAAGTACAAGCCAGATGAGGGCAAATCCCAGACCTAACCGAGACATAACCGGCGTTATCATCGAAAATATTAATCACATCCAGGTTTAATTGACTGTTTCGGTGTGGAACCACATTAGTGCGGTATCCATACCAGAAAGATGCAAGGATCTGGCCAACAAGTATGCGAAAAACGCGAAAGTATGAGCCAGCTGATTGCGAATACCAGATCTATCCCAGACATAACCAGTGACTTCCTCTAAAATACTAATCGGAAAAAGCTTTTATTGACTGTTTCAGTGTGGTACCACGTTACTACGTGGTCCAAGTCAGAAAATGCCCAGGATCTGGCGAACAAGTATGCGAAAAATGCGAAAGTACGAGCCAGATGAGGGCAAATCCCAGAGCTAACCAAGACATGACCGGCGTTATCCTCTTAAATATTAATCGCAACCAGGTTTAATTGCCTGTTTCGGTGTGGTACCACATTACTACGTTATCCAAACCAGAAAAAGGCCAGGACCTGGCCAACAAGTATGCGAAAAATGCGAAGGTACGAACCTGATGAGGGCAAACCCCAGACCTAACCGAGACATAACCGGCGTTATCCTCTAAAATATTAATCGCAACCTGGTGTAATTGACTGTTTCGGTGTGGTACCGCATTACTACGTGATACAAGCCAGAAAAAGCCCTGTATCTGGCCAACAAGTATGCGGAAAATGCGGAAGTACAAGCCAGATGAGGGCAAATCCCAGACCTAACCGAGACATAACCGGCGTTATCATCGAAAATATTAATCGCAACCAGGTTTAATTGACTGTTTCGGTGTGGAACCACATTAGTGCGGTATCCATACCAGAAAGATGCAAGGATCTGGCCAACAAGTATGCGAAAAACGCGAAAGTATGAGCCAGCTGATTGCAAATAGCAGATCTATCCCAGACATAACCAGTGACTTCCTCTAAAATACTAATCGGAAAAAGCTTTTATTGACTGTTTCAGTGTGCTACCACGTTACTACGTGGTCCAAGTCAGAAAATGCCCAGGATCTGGCAAACAAGTATGCGAAAAATGCGAAAGTACGAGCCAGATGAGGGCAAATCCCAGAGCTAACCAAGACATGACCGGCGTTATCCTCTTAAATATTAATCGCAACCAGGTTTAATTGTCTGTTTCGGTGTGGTACCACATTACTACGTGATCCAAACCAGAAAATGGCCAGGATCTGGCGAACAAGTATGCGAAAAATGCGAAAGTACGAGCCAGATGCGGGCAAATCCCAGACCTAACCGAGACATAACCGGCATAATACTCTCAACTATTAATCGCTACCAGGTTTAATTGACTGTTTCGGTGTGGTACCGCATTACTTCGTGGTCCAAACCAGAAAAAGCCCAGGATCTTGCCAAAAAGTATGCCATAAATGCGAAGGTACGAGCCAGATGAGGGCAAACCCCAGACCTAACCCAGCCATAACCGGCGTTATCCTCTTAAATATTAATCGCAACCTGGTTTAATTGACTGTTTCGGTGTGGTACCGCATTACTACGTGATACAAGCCAGAAAAAGCCCTGTATCTGGCCAACAAGTATGCGGAAAATGCGAAAGTACGAGCCAGATGCGGTTAAATCCCAGACCTAAACGAGACATAACCGGCGTTATCCTCTAAATTATTAATCGCAACCAGGTTCAATTGACTGTTTCGGTGTGGTACCGCATTACTACGTGATACAAGCCAGAAAAAGCCCTGTATCTGGCCAACAAGTATGCGGAAAATGCATAAGTACGAGCCGGATGCGGGCGCATCCCAGACCTAACCGAGACATAACCGGCGTTATCCTCTAAAATATTAATCGCAACCTGGTTTAATTGACTGTTTCGGTGTGGTACCGCATTACTATGTGATACAAGCGAGAAAGGGCCCTGTATCTGGCCAACAAGTATGCGGAAAATGCGAAAGTACGAGCCAGATGAGGGCAAATCCCAGTCCTAACCGAGACATAACTGGCGTTATCCTCTTAAATATTAATCGCAACCAGGTTTAATTGACTGTTTCGGTGTGATACCGCATTACTGCGTGGTCCAAACCAGAAAAAAGCCAGGAACTAGCCAACAAGTATGCGAAAAATGCGAAGGTACGAACCTGATGAGGGCAAACCCCAGACCTAACCGAGACATAACCGGCGTTATCCTCTAAAATATTAATCGCAACCTGGTGTAATTGACTGTTTCGGTGTGGTACCGCATTACTACGTGATACAAGCCAGAAAAAGCCATGTATCTGGCCAACAAGTATGCGGAAAATGCGGAAGTACAAGCCAGATGAGGGCAAATCCCAGACCTAACCGAGACATAACCGGCGTTATCATCGAAAATATTAATCGCAACCAGGTTTAATTGACTGTTTCGGTGTGGAACCACATTAGTGCGGTATCCATACCAGAAAGATGCAAGGATCTGGCCAACAAGTATGCGAAAAACGCGAAAGTATGAGCCAGCTGATTGCAAATAGCAGATCTATCCCAGACATAACCAGTGACTTCCTCTAAAATACTAATCGGAAAAAGCTTTTATTGACTGTTTCAGTGTGGTACCACGTTACTACGTGGTCCAAGTCAGAAAATGCCCAGGATCTGGCGAACAAGTATGCGAAAAATGCGAAAGTACGAGCCAGATGAGGGCAAATCCCAGAGCTAACCAAGACATAACCGGCGTTATCCTCTTAAATATCAATCGCAACCAGGTTTAATTGTCTGTTTCGGTGTGGTACCACATTACTACGTGATCCAAACCAGAAAAAGGCCAGGATCTGGCGAACAAGTATGCGAAAAATGCGAAAGTACGAGCCAGATGCGGGCAAATCCCAGACCTAACCGAGACATAACCGGCATTGTCCTCTCAACTATTAATCGCAACCAGGTTTAATTGACTGTTTCGGTGTGGTACCGCATTACTTCGTGGTCCAAACCAGAAAAAGCCCAGGATCTTGCCAAAAAGTATGCCAAAAATGCGAAGGTACGAGCCAGATGAGGGCAAACCCCAGACCTAACCCAGCCATAACCGGCGTTATCCTCTTAAATATTAATCGCAACCAGGTTCAATTGACTGTTTCGGTGTGGTACCGCATTACTACGTGATACAAGCCAGAAAAAGCCCTGTATCTGGCCAACAAGTATGCGGAAAATGCGAAAGTACAAGCCAGATGAGGGCAAATCCCAGACCTAACCGAGACATAACCAGCGTTATCCTCGAAAATATTAATCGCAAACCAGGTTTAATTGACTGTTTCGGTGTGGAACCACATTGGTGCGGTATCCATACCAGAAAGATGCAAGGATCTGGCCAACAAGTATGCGAAAAACGCGAAAGTATGAGCCAGATGATTGCAAACACCAGAACTATCCCAGACATAACCAGTGACTTCCTCTAAAATACTAATCGGAAAAAGCTTTTATTGACTGTTTCAGTGTGGTACCACGTTACTACGTGGTCAAAGTCAGAAAATGCCCAGGATCTGGCGAACAAGTATGCGGAAAATGCGAAAGTACGAGCCAGATGCGGTTAAATCCCAGACCTAACCGAGACATAACCGGCGTTATCCTCTAAATTATTAATCGCAACCAGGTTCAATTGACTGTTTCGGTGTGGTACCGCATTACTACGTGATACAAGCCAGAAAAAGCCCTGTATCTGGCCAACAAGTATGCGGAAAATGCATAAGTACGAGCCGGATGCGGGCGCATCCCAGACCTAACCCAGCCATAACCGGCGTTATCCTCTTAAATATTAATCGCAACCAGGTTCAATTGACTGTTTCGGTGTGGTACCGCATTACTACGTGATACAAGCCAGAAAAAGCCCTGTATCTGGCCAACAAGTATGCGGAAAATGCGAAAGTACAAGCCAGATGAGGGCAAATCCCAGACCTAACCGAGACATAACCAGCGTTATCCTCGAAAATATTAATCGCAAACCAGGTTTAATTGACTGTTTCGGTGTGGAACCACATTGGTGCGGTATCCATACCAGAAAGATGCAAGGATCTGGCCAACAAGTATGCGAAAAACGCGAAAGTATGAGCCAGATGATTGCAAACACCAGAACTATCCCAGACATAACCAGTGACTTCCTCTAAAATACTAATCGGAAAAAGCTTTTATTGACTGTTTCAGTGTGGTACCACGTTACTACGTGGTCAAAGTCAGAAAATGCCCAGGATCTGGCGAACAAGTATGCGAAAAATGCGAAAGTACGAGCCAGATGAGGGCAAATCCCAGAGCTAACCAAGACATAACCGGCGTTATCCTCTTAAATATTAATCGCAACCAGGTTTAATTGGCTGTTTCGGTGTGGTACCACATTACTACGTGATCCAAACCAGAAAAAGGCCAGGATCTGGCGAACAAGTGTGCGAAAAATGCGAAAGTACGAGCCAGATGCGGGCAAATACCAGACCTAACCAAGACATAACCGGCGTTATCCTCTAAAATATTAATCGCAACCAGGTTTAATTGACTGTTTCGGTGTGGAACCACATTAGTGCGGGATCCAAACCAGAAAAAGGCCAGGATCTGGCCATCAAGTATGCGAAAAATGCGAAAGAACGAGCCAGATGCGGGCGTATCCCAGACCTAACCGAGACATAACCGGCGTTATCCTCTAAAATATTAATCGCAACCTGGTTTAATTGACTGTTTCGGTGTGGTACCGCATTACTATGTGATACAAGCCAGAAAGAGCCCTGTATCTGGCCAACAAGAATGCGAAAAATGCGAAAGTACGAGCAAGTTGAGGGCAAATCCCAGACCTAATCGAGACATAACTGGCGTTATCCTCTTAAATATTAATCGCAACCAGGTTTAATTGACTGCTTCGGTGTGGTACCGCATTACTGCGTGATCCAAACCACAAAAAAGCCAGGACCTGGCCAACAAGTATGCGAAAAATGCGAAGGTACGAACCTGATGAAGGCAAACCCCAGACCTAACACAGACATAACCGGCGTTATCCTCTTAAATATTAATCGCAACCAGGTTTAATTGGCTGTTTCGGTGTGGTACCGCATTACAACGTGTTCCAAACCAGAAAAAGGCGTGGATCTGGCCAACAAGTATGCGAAAAACGCGAAAGTATGAGCCAGATGAGGGCAAATCCCAGTGCTAACCAAGACATAACCGGCGTTATCCTCTTAAATATTAATCGCAACCAGGTTTAATTGGCTGTTTCGGTGTGGTACCACATTACTACGTCATCCAAACCAGAAAAAGGCCAGGATCTGGCGAACAAGTATGCGAAAAATGCGAAAGTACGAGCCAGATGAGGGCAAATCCCAGTGCTAACCAAGACATAACCGGCATTATCCTCTCAACTATTAATCGCAACCAGGTTTAATTGACTGTTTCGGTGTGGTACCGCATTACTACGTGGTCCAAACCAGAAAAAGCCCAGGATCTTGCCAAAAAGTACACCAAAAATGCGAAGGTACGAGCCAGATGAGGGCAAACCCCAGACCTAACCCAGACATAACTGGCGTTATCCTCCAAAATATTACTCGGAACCTGGTTTAATTGACTGTTTCAGTGTGGTACCACATTACTACGTGGTCCAAGCCTGAAAAATGCCAGGATCTGGCCAACAAGTGTGCGCAAAATGCGAAAGTATCAGCTAGATGATGGCAAATTCCAGACCTAACCCAGACCTAACCGGTGTTATCCTCTGAAATATTGTTCGAAACCAGGTTTACTTGACTGTTTCAGTGTGGTACCACATTAATACGTGATCCCAACCAGAAAAAAACCCAGGGCCTGGCCAACAAGTATGCGAAAGATGCGAAAGTATGTGCTAGATGATGGCAAATACCAGACCTAACCCAGACATAACCGGCGTTATCCTCCAAAATATTACTCGGAACCAGGTTTAATTGACTGTTTCAGTGTGGTACCACATTGCTACGTGATCTAAGTCAGAAAAAGCCCAGGATCTGGCCAACAAGTATGTCAAAAATGCGAAAGTATGAGGAAGATTATTGCAAATACCAGACGTAACCCAGTCATAACCGGCGGTATCCTCTAAAATCATTATCGCAACCAGGTTTAATTGACTGTTTCGGTGTCGTACCACATTACTACGTGATCCATACCAGAAAAAGCCCAGGATCAGGCCAACAAGTATGTCAAAAATGCGAAAGTATGAGGAAGATGATTGCAAAAACCAGACCTAACCCAGACATACATGGCGTTATCCTCTAAAATATTAATCGCAACCAGGTTTAATTGACTGTTTCGGTGCCGTACCACAGTACTACGTGGTCCAACCAGAAAAAAACCCAGGACCTGGCCAACAAGTATGCGAAAGATGCGAAAGTATGTGCTAGATGATGGCAAATACCAGACCTAACCCAGACATAACCGGCGTTTTCCTCTAAAATATTAATAGCAACCTGGTTTAATTGACTGTTGCGGTGTGGTAACGCACTACTACGTGATCCAAACCAGAAAAAGCCCAGGATTTGGCCAGCAAGTATGCGAAAAATGCGAAAGTACGAGCCATATGGGGGCAAATACCAGACCTAACCGAGACATAACCGGCGTTTTCCTCTAAAATATTAATAGCAACCTGGTTTAATTGACTGTTGCGGTGTGGTACCACATTACTACGTGGTCCAAACCAGAAAAAGCCCAGGAGCTGGCCAACAGGTATGCGAAAAATGCGAAAGTATGAGTCCCGATGATTGCAAATACCAGAACTCACCCAGACATAACCGGCGTTATCCTCTAAAATATTAATCGCAACCAGGTTTAATTGACAGTTTCGGTGTGGCACCACATTACTACGTGGTCCAAGTCTGAAAAATGCCAGGATCTGGCCAACAAGTGTGCGCAAAATGCGAAAGTATGAGCTAGATGATGGCAAATTCCAGACCTAACCCAGACCTAACCGGTGTCACCCTCTGAAATATTGTCCGTAACCAGGTTTTCTTGACTGTTTCAGTGTGGTACCACATTACTACGTGATCCAAACCAGAAAAAGCCCAGGATCTGGCCAACAAGTATGCGAAAAATGCGAAGGTACGGGCCAGATGAGGGGCAAATCCCAGACCTAACCGAGACATAACCGGCGTTATCCTCTAAAATATTAATAGCAACCAGGTTTAATTGACTGTTGCGGTGTGGTAACGCATTACTACCTGATCCAAACCAGGAAAAGCCCAGGATCTGGCCAACAAGTATGCGAAAAATGCGAAAGTATGAGGAAGATGATTGCAAATACCAGACGCAACCCAGACATACCTGGCGTTATCCTCTAAAATATTAATCGCAACCAGGTTTAATTGACTGTTTCGGTGTCGTACCACATTACTACGTGGTCCAACCCAGAAAAAGGCAAGCATCTGACCATTCAAGTATGCGAAAAATGCGAAAGTACGAGCCAGATGAGGGCAAATCCCAGTCCTAACCGAGACATAACCGGCGTTATCCTCCAAAATATTAATCGCAACCAGGTTTAATTGACTGTTTCGGTGTGGTACCACATTACTACGTGGTCCAAGCCTGAAAAATGCCAGGATGTGGCCAACAAGTGTGCGCAAAATGCGAAAGTATGAGCTAGATGATGGCAAATTCCAGACCTAACCAAGACATAACCGGCGTTATCCTCCAAAATATTACTCGGAACCAGGTTTAATTGACTGTTTCAGTGTGGTACCACATTGCTACGTGATCTAAGTCAGAAAAAGCCCAGGATCTGGCCAACAAGTATGTCTAAAATGCGAAAGTATGGGGAAGATGATTGCAAATACCAGACGTAACCCAGTCATAACCGGCGGTATCCTCTAAAATCTTTATCGCAACCAGGTTTAATTGACTCTTCCGGTGTGGTACCGCATTACTACGTGATCCAAACCAGAAAAAGTCCAGCATCTGGCCAACAAGTATGCGAAAAATGCGAAAGTATGAGCCGGATGATTGCAAATATCAGATCTAACCCAGATATAACCAGCGTTATCCTCTAAAATATCAATCGGAACCAGGTTTTATTGACAGTTTCAGTGTGGTACCACATTACTACGTGGGCCAAGCCAGAAAAAGGCCAGGATCTGACCATTCAAGTATGCGAAAAGTGCGAAAGTATGTGCTAGATGATGGCAAATACCAGACCTAACCCAGACATAACCGGCGTTATCCTCCAAAATATTACTCGGAACCTGGGTTAATTGACTGTTTCAATGTGGTACCACATTGGTACGTGATCCAAACCAGAAAAAGCCCAGGATCTGGCCAACAAATATGTCAAAAGTGCGAAAGTATGAGGAAGATAAATGCAAATACCAGACGTAACCCAGTCATAACCGGCGTTATCCTCTAAAATATTAATCGCAACCAGGTTTAATTGACTGTTGCGGGGTGGTAACGCATTACTACGTGATCCAAACCAGAAGAAGCCCAGGATCTGTCCAGCAAGTATGCGAAAAATGCGAAAGTACGAGCCATATGGGGGCAATTCCCAGACCTTATCGAGACATAACCGGCGTTATCCTCTAAAATATTAATCGCAACCAGGTTTAATTGACTGTACCGGTGTGGTACCGCATTACTACGTGATCCAAACCAGAAAAAGCCCGGGCTCTGGCCAACAAGTATGCGAAAAATGCGACAGTATGAGCCAGATAAGGGCAATTCCCAGACCTAAACGAGACATAACCGGCGTTATCCTCTAAAATATTAATCGCAACCAGGTTTAATTGACTGTTCCGGTGTGGTACCGCATTACTACGTGATCCAAACCAGAAAAAGCCCGGGCTCTGGCCAACAAGTATGCGAAAAATGCGACAGTATGAGCCAGATAAGGGCAATTCCCAGACCTAACCGAGACATAACCGGCGTTATCCTCCAAAATATTACTCGGAACCTGGTTTAATTGACTGTTTCAATGTGGTACCACATTGGTACGTGATCCAAACCAGAAAAAGCCCAGGATCTGGCCAACAAATATGTCAAAAGTGCGAAAGTATGAGGAAGATAAATGCAAATACCAGACGTAACCCAGTCATAACCGGCGTTATCCTCTAAAATATTAATCGCAACCAGGTTTAATTGACTGTTGCGGTGTGGTAACGCATTACTACGTGATCCAAACCAGAAGAAGCCCAGGATCTGTCCAGCAAGTATGCGAAAAATGCGAAAGTACGAGCCATATGGGGGCAATTCCCAGACCTAACCGAGACGTAACCGGCGTTATCCACTAAAATATTAATCGCAACCAGGTTTAACTGACTGTTGCGGTGTGGAACTACATTACGGCGGGATCCAAACCACAAGAAACCCAAGATCTGGCCAACAAGTATGTGAAAAATGCGAAGGTACGAGCCAGATGAGGGGCAAATCCCAGAACTAACCGATACATAACCGGCGTTATCGTCTAAAATATTATTCGCAACCAGCTTTTATTGACCGTTTCAGTGTGGTACCACATTACTACGTGATCCAAACCAGCAAAAGCCCAGTATCTGGCCAACAAGTATGTCAAAAGTGCGAAAGTATGAGGAAGATAATTGCAAATACCAGACGTAACCCAGTCATAACCGGCATTATCCTCTAAAATGTTATTCGCAACCAGGTTTAATTGACTGTTTCGGTGTGGTACCGCATTACTACGGGTTCCAAGCCAGAAAAAACCCATGATCTGGCCAACAAGTATGCGAAAAATGCGACAGTACGAGCCAGATAAGGGCAATTCCCAGACCTAACCGAGACATAACCGGCGTTATCCTCTAAAATATTAATCGCAACCAGGTTTAATTGACTGTTCCGGTGTGGTACCGCATTACTACGTGATCCAAACCAGAAAAAGCCCTGGGTCTGGCCAACAAGTATGCGAAAAATGCGAAAGTACGAGCTCATGAGGGCAAATCCCAGACCAAACCGAGACATAACCGGCGTTATCCTCTAAAATATTAATCGCAACCAGGTTTAATTGACTGTTCCGGTGTGGTACCGCATTACTACGTGATCCAAACCAGAAAAAGTCCGGGCTCTGGCCAACAAGTATGCGAAAAATGCGACAGTATGAGCCAGATGATTGCAAATACCAGATCTAACCCAGACATAACCAGCGTTATCCTCTAAAATATTAAACGGAACCAGCTTTTATTGAATGTTTCAGTGTGGTACCACATTACTACGTGATCCAAACCAGAAAAAGCCCAGGATCTGGCCAACAAGTATGTGAAAAATGCGAAAGTATGTACTAAATGATGGCAAATACCAGACCTAACCCAGGCATAACCGGCGTTCTCCACTAAAATATTAATCACACCAGCTTTTATTGACCGTTTCAGTGTGGTACCACATTACTACGTGATCCAAACCAGAAAAAGCCCAGTATCTGGCCAACAAGTAAGTCAAAAGTGCGAAAGTATGAGGAAGATAATTGCAAATACCAGACGTAACCCAGTCATAACCGGCATTATCCTCTAAAATGTTAATCGCAACCAGGTTTAATTGACTGTTTCGGTGTAGTACCGCATTACTACGGGTTCCAAGCCAGAAAAAACCCATGATCTGGCCAACAAGTATGCGAAAAATGCGACAGTACGAGCCAGATGAGGGCAATTCCCAGACCTAACCGAGACATAAACGGCGTTATCCTCTAAAATATTAATCGCAACCAGGTTTAATTGACTGTTCCGGTGTGGTACCGCATTACTACGTGATCCAAACCAGAAAAAGCCCTGGGTCTGGCCAACAAGTATGCGAAAAATGCGAAAGTACGAGCTCTTGAGGGCAAATCCCAGACCAAACCGAGACATAACCGGCGTTATCCTCTAAAATATTAGTCGCAACCAGGTTTAATTGACTGTTCCGGTGTGGTACCGCATTACTACGTGATCCAAACCAGAAAAAGCCCGGGCTCTGGCCAACAAGTATGCGAAAAATGCGACAGTATGAGCCAGATGATTGCAAATACCAGATCTAACCCAGCCATAACCAGCGTTATCCTCTAAAATATTAACCGGAACCAGCTTTTATTGAATGTTTCAGTGTGGTACCACATTACTACGTGATCCAAACCAGAAAGAGCCCAGGATCTGGCCAACAAGTATGCGAAAAATGCGAAGGTACGAGCCAGATGAGGGGCAAATCCCAGACCTAAACGATACATAACCGGCGTTATCGTCTAAAATATTAATCGCAACCAGGTTTAATTGACTGTTTCGCCGTGTTGCCGCATTACTACGTGATCCATACCAGAAAAAACCCAGGATCTGGCCGACAAGTATGCGAAAAATGCGACAGTATGAGCCAGATGATTGCAAATACCAGATCTAACCCAGATATAACCGGCGTTATCCTCTAAAATATTAATCGGAACCAGCTTTTATTGAATGTTTCGTTGTGGTACCACATTAATACGTGATCCAAACCAGAAACATCCCAGGATCTGGCAACAAGTATGCGTAAAATGCGAAAGTACGAGCCAGATGAGGGCAATTCCCAGACCTAACCGGGACATAACCGGCGTTATCCCCTAAAATATGAATCGCAACCAGGTTTAATTGACTGTTTCGGTGTGGAACCACATTTCTACGGGATCCAAACCAGAAGAAACCCAGGATCTGGCCAACAAGTATGCGAAAAATGCGACAGTATGAGCCAGATGATTGCAAATACCAGATCTAACCCAGATATAACCAGCGTTATCCTCTAAAATATCAATTGGAACCAGATTTTATTGAATGTTTCGTTGTCGTACCTCATTACTACGTGGTCCAACCCAGAAAAAGGCAAGGATCTGACCATTCAAGTATGCGAAAAATGCGAAAGTACGAGCCAGATGAGGGCAAATCCCAGTCCTAAACGAGACATAACCGTCGCTATCCTCTAAAATACTAATCGCAACCAGGTTTAATTGACTGTTGCGGTGTGGTAACGCATTACTACGTGATCCAAACCAGAAAAAGCCCAGGATCTGGCCAGCAAGGATGCGAAAAATGCGAAAGTACGAGCCATATGGCGGCAAATACCAGACCTAACCGAGACATAACCGGCGTTATCCTCCAAAATATTACTAGGAACCAGGTTTAATTGACTGTTTCGATGTCGTACCACATTACTACGTGATCCAAACCAGAAAAAGCCCAGGATCTGGCCAACAAGTATGCGAAAAATGCGAAAGTATGAGGAAGATGATTGCAAATACCAGACGTAACCCAGACATAACTGGCGTTATCCACTAAAATATTAATCGCAACCAGGTTTAATTGACTGTTTCGGTGTCGTACCTCATTACTACGTGGTCCAACCCAGAAAAAGGCAAGGATCTGACCATTCAAGTATGCGAAAAATGCGAAAGTACGAGCCAGATGAGGGCAAATCCCAGTCCTAAACGAGACATAACCGTCGCTATCCTCTAAAATATTAATCGCAACCAGGTTTAATTGACTGTTCCGGTGTGGTACCGCATTACTACGTGATCCAAACCTGAAAAAGCCCTGGATCTTGCCCATAAGTATGCGAAAAATGCGACAGGATGAGCCAGATGATTGCAACTACCAGATCTAACCCAGATATAACCAGCGTTATCCTCTAAAATATTAATCGGAACCAGCTTTTATTGAATGTTTCGTTGTGGTACCACATTAATACGTGACCCAAACCAGAAATATCCCAGGATCTGGCAACAAGTATGCGAAAAATGCGAAAGCACGAGTCAGATGAGGGCAATTCCCAGACCTAACCGAGACAAAACCGGCGTTATCCTCTAAAATATGAATCGCAACCAGGTTTAATTGACTGTTTCGGTGTGGAACCACATATCTACGGGATCCAAACCAGAAGAAACCCAGGATCTGGCCAACAAGTATGCGAAAAATGCGAAGGTACGAGCCAGATGAGGGGCAAATCCCAGACCTAACAGAGACATAACCGGCGTTATCCTCTAAAATATTAATCGGAACCAGCTTTTATTGAATGTTTCAGTGTGGTACCTCATTACTACGTGATCCAAACCAGAAAAAGCCCAGGATCTGGCCAACAAGTATGCGAAAAATGCGAAAGTACGAGCCAGATGTGCACAAATCCCAGACCTAACCGAGACATAACCGGCGTTATCGTCTAAAATATTAATCGCAACCAGGTTTAATTGACTGTTTCGCCGTGTTTCCGCATTAGTACGTGATCCATACCAGAAAAAACCCAGGATCTGGCGAACAAGTATGCGAAAAACGCGATAGTATGAGCCAGATGATTGCAAATACCAGAACTAACCCAGACATATCCAGCGTTTTCCTCTAAAATACAAATCGGAACCAGCTTTTATTGACTGTTTCAGTGTTGTACCACACTACTACGTGATCCAAACCAGAAGAAACCCATCATCTGGCCAACAAGTAAGCGAAAAATGCGAAGGTACGAGCCAGATGTGGGCAAATTCCAGACCTAAACGATGCCCAACCGGAGTTTTCCTTTAAAATATTGATGGAGGACACATTTAACTGACTGTTCAGTGTGGTCCCACATTACTGCGTGATCCAAACCAGAAAAAGCCCAGGATAAGGCAAACAAGTGTGCGCAGAATGCGAAAGTACGAGCCAGATGAGGGCAAATCCCAGACCTAGACGCGAACCAACCGGTGTTATACTTTAAAATATTAATCGCAACCAGGTTTAATTGACTGTTTCGGTGTGGTACCGCATTACTACGTGATCCAAACCAGAAAAATCCCTGGATCTGGCCAACAAGTATGCGAAAAATGCGAAAGTACGAGCCATATGGGGGCAAATACAAGCCCTATCGAGACATAACCGGCGTTATCCTCCAAAATATTACTCGGAACCAGGTTTAATTGACTGTTTCAGTGTGGTGCCACATTGCTACGTGATCTAAGTCAGAAAAAGCCCAGGATCTGGCCAACAAGTATGTCAAAAATGCGAAAGTATGAGGAAGATGATTGCAAATACCAGACGTAACCCAGTCATAACCGGCATTATCCTCTAAAATATTAACCGGACCAGCTGTTATTGAATGTTTCAGTGTGGTACCACATTACTACGTGATCCAAACCAGAAAAAGCCCAGGATCTGGCCAACAAGTATGCGAAAAATGCGAAAGTACGAGCCAGATGAGCTCAAATCCCAGACCTAACCGAGCCATAATCGGCATTATCGTGTGAAATATTAATCGCAACCAGGTTTAAATAACTGCTCCGGTGTGGTAACGCATTACTACGTGATCCAAAATAGAAAAAGGCCAGGATCTGGCCAACAAGTATGCGAAAAATGCGAAAGTACGAGCCAGATGAGCGCAAATACCAGACCTAGCCGAGACATAACCGACATTATCCACTAAAATATTAATCGCAACCAGGTTTAATTAACTGTTTCGTTATGGTACCGCATTACTACGGGGTCCAAGCCAGAAATATCCCAAGATCTGGCAACAAGTACGCGAACAATGCGAAAGTACGAGCCAGATGAGGGCAAATACCAGACCTAACCGAGACATAACCGGCATTATCCTCTAAAATGTTAATCGCAACCAGGTTTAATTGGCTGTTTCGGTGTGGTACCGCATTACTACGGGGTCTAAGCCAGAAAAACCCCATGATCCGGCCTACAAGTATGCGAAAAATGCGACAGTATGAGCCAGATGATTGCAAATACCAGATCTAACCCAGACCTAACCAGCGTTATCCTCTAAAATATTAATCGGAACCAGCTTTTATTGAATGTTTCGTTGTGGTACCACATTAATACGTGAGCCAAACCAGAAATATCCTAGGATCTGGGAACAAGTATGCGAAAAATGCGAAAGTACGAGCCAGATGAGGGCAATTCCCAGGCCTAACCGAGACATAACCGGCGTTATCCTCTAAAATATTAATCGCAACCAGGTTTAATTGACTGTTCCGGTGTGGTACCGCATTACTACGTGATCCATACCAGAAAAAGCCTTGGGTCTGGCCAACAACTATGCGAAAAATGCGAAAGTACGAGCTGTTGAGGGCAAATCCCAGACCGAACCGAGACGTAATCGGCGTTATCCTCTAAAATATTAATCGCAACCAGGTTTAATTGACTGTTCCGGTGTGGTACCGCATTACTACGTGATCCAAACCAGAAAAAGCCCTGGATCTTGCCAACAAGTATGCGAAAAATGCAAAAGTACGAGCCAGATGAGGGCAAATCCCAGACCTAACCCAGACATAACCGGCGTTATCCTCTAAAATATTAATCGCAACAAGTTTTAATTGACTGTTTCGGTGTGGTACCGCATTAGTACGTGATCCGAGTTAGAATAAACCCCGGATTCTGGACAACAAGTATGCGAAAAATGCGAAAGTAGGAGCCAGATTATTGGAAATACCAGAACTAACCCAGACATAACCAGCGTTATCCTCTAAAATATTAATCGGACCAACTTTTATTGAATGTTTCAGTGTGGTACCACATTACTACGTGATCCATACCAGAAAAAGCCCAGGATCTGGCCAGCAAGGATGCGAAAAATGCGAATGTACGAGCCATATGGGGGCAAATACCAGACCTAACCGAGACATAACCGGCGTTATCCTCCAAAATATTACTAGGAACCAGGTTTAATTGACTGTTTCGGTGTCGTACCACATTACTACGTGATCCAAACCAGAAAATGCCCAGGATCTGGCCATCAAGTATGCGAAAAATGCGAAAGTATGAGGAAGATTGTTAGAAACTAAGGGTTCTAACCGGGGTCCGGACGAGGGAAATACTAGGGAGAGTGATTGATAAGTTTTTTATTTTGTAATTTTCGCTTGTCGCTTCGCGACAAGCCTTTTATTTAAATTTAACAAAAAAATGAAAAAAATAAAAAAAAATATAAATTACAAAAAGAATTATTTTATAATCCAGCCAGGGGTGTGGCTTCACCGGCGTTGCCCCGGTTGGGATGGACCTTGGTTGCTGGAACAAAGGTTTGTTCAGATTAAATACGTGCGTACACGTATCGTAAACACGCTCGTCAGCTGTTCGCCTTGCTCTCCTAGTGACCAGCGGTGCGCAGGGAGGGGGGAATCAGCTGTCGTTTAACGTGAATCAGTGGACTGTAAATTTGTACTTGTACGCTGATAATTATTTATTGAAATTATCAGCGATACTTTTGCCCTGAACAGAAGAGAATTCACTCGTATCTGTCGGGGGCGACTTAGCCACGGACGGGTCACCAAATGGAGGTCGTAAAGCTCCAAATGGGTGGATCCCGTGAGCACGCTCTCCGTGCGGGTGACGTAGGAACGTCGTGCGAGGAGATTTCCTGCGACACTGTAAAATTACTGCACGGCGACCGTTTCTACCGGGGACCGTGACAGTAAAGTGTCCTTTGCAAAAAATCCCTCGCGGGTCCAACCGCACTATAAAGCCTACCCGGCGACCGTGTTGCACGGGGACCGTATTTGGTAGGCGGCGTGACGGAAGGTGAGGCGACCTTGAACCCGAACTCCTCCGTAGGGTGTACGGTCGACTCGTACACCGACGGGTTTTTGGAGAGGGTTTTTTGGCGACCTTTGCACGAAGAGCACTACACGAGGCGGTACCGATTCAACGGTATGACCTTTGGGAGGCTCCAAAGCCGTATAGCTTTAAAGGGATTCTGGGTGGGAGCACCCTGAGTCCCTTACGTCGCGGTCGCGGCAACGACTGCAACGTACAATCCTTCCTAGCGAAGGCGGTCGCGTCACGCGCAGCGTGTATTACGACCTCCCTTTTGTCGCAGGTAGATTGTTCTGGGAAACTCTAACCGCAGCAACGGAGAGAATTCTTTGTTAAACAAGTCCAAATATTATGTGAGTCCGTACTTGAGGAGCGAGATCTTCTGGGATCCGCTCCTGTTGGCAGTCGGCTCGTGAATAATTACGAATATCGTCGCGGATCGACAGACGAAGACTCGGTCGCGCCTTGTCGTCGCGACGCGGCGCTGCCGAATTCAGCTATCGATCTCTTTTCAATATATTATACGGTTCTCTCTCTCGACGCTGACGTCACGATACCGTTTAAACCGGTGCGAAGCGAATCTTCGCGTGAGGTCGGCGTACAAAAACACGTAAACGGCCGCGGTTTTAAATCGTCCGAACGTTCAACGAACCTGACGAACGCTTAACCTTCCGCAGTGTTACGTACACAAACGGATACGGGAATCGCAGCCGAGAATTTAATGTTTTCAGACTAACGCGATTTTAAATAGTTTTTTAACATATTTAAACATACCGCCCCCCTTGCACGAATTGTGCAATACCCGGAGGACGCGGTAGTCCCGTACGGTCACTTTTTTACGCGGAGAGAGAGAACTCGCGCACTTTTAATTGTAAAAAATCAAAAGTACTTACTGTTGACCAGCTGCAGCCTGTTGAAGGAATCTCATGGACGTGGTCAGCATCTGGTCCGCCATGGCGAAAGCCATGGCGATCTGACCGAACGCCGGCTGCCAGGTCCTTCTTTTTTTCTTTGCCGGGGCCGCTGGGGTCTGCGGCTGCAGGCCGCTGGTGGACGGTCCAGGGGTGGCCGGGGCGGGTTTCGCCGGTTTCCTCCGTTTCCGCTTTTTCGGCTGCGGGACTCCCTCCGCGGAGGCGGCCGTGGCCGTGGTCGGCGCGGGTGGTGGGATGGGGTCCGCGGGCTTGTCTGCCTTCCAGTTACAGGACCGGAGTTGTCCCTCCGGGCCCCATCGTATCACATACTGCCCTCCGGAAAACCGGCAGTGGTATTTTCGGGAGGTCAACGGGATCCGTGCCGGGATCTTGAACGTCTCTCTACCGAAACACAGTGTGATTTCGGGCTCCGCCGCTGGTTCGGGTACCTGGGTGGAGCCCCCCGATCTAGAAGCTTCGCCCAGCTGAAGAATGCGTCCGAACCTTTCGTCGATCTCGGGGTCGCCCGAGATCGAAAGCTCTTCCTCCCGGCTATCGGCGACCGAACTGACTTCAAAGCTTGCGTCGCTCATTGCTGTCGTTTAGGAACTGAGCGGTTTTCGATTCCGCGAATTCCGTTACGATTCGGGGGCGCTCGGATTATTCGTTACGCCCTACCAATAATCCAACTCAGATCGGTGGATTCGTAACCCCCACTAATCCGTTTGAACTTTCAGTGACAACGGTCAGGTGAGAATCAACACCGTTTATTACTAGAAACGGTCGTTTCTCACCTTTCGATCACTTTCGGCCGTTGGATGTTATGGTTTTCATGTGACCTCGTCGGCGTCGCTAACCGTTGCCGACTCGGTTTCTTCCACAGGCAGCTTACACAACCGCGTAATAGGTCGCGTAAAAATGGATTTTTCCGTGCGTATTTTAACAACACGTGCATTTCCATCCCTGCCGGTGAATACCTCCTCTACTCGTCCCATTTCCCATTGATTCGGGGGGAGGAGAGGATTTTGCACTAAAACTAAGTCGTTTAGTTTTAATGTTTTTTGGGCTGTACGCCACTTATAACGATTCTGGAGGTGCGTGAGATAATCACGTGTCCAATGCCTCCAGATTTGTTCGTGGAATTTTTGAATCGCCCTCCATCGTGTCAAACGGGAGAGTTTTTCAGTTTCCACTGATTGTGTCGGAAGCGCGTTCAGCGGACTTCCGTCTAAGAAATGCCCCGGTGTGAGCGGCGCGTAATCGTCCGGGCTATCACTCAAAGCGGCAATCGGTCGCGAGTTTAAACTCGCTTCGATTTTACAAAGCAATGTTTGTAACTCTTCGCTTGTGGGAGTGAATTCACCCAGAGTCCGCTTCAGGTGAAATTTCACTGATTTCACACCGGCCTCTTGCATGCCACCGAAGTGTGGTGCACTCGGTGGGTTAAATTTCCATCTAATTCCTTTTTGACTGCATTTATTACGCATTTCTTGCGTGTTGTACACTGCTTCGAAATTTTCACGTAATTCTCGATCTGCCCCGACAAAGTTCGTTCCATTGTCACTGAAAATGCAGGACGGAACTCCCCTTCGTGCAATGAATCGATCTAATGCTGCCAAAAAGGCACTCGTCGTATAATCGTGGACGAGTTCGATGTGGATGGCCCGTGTCGCGTAACAGACAAAAACTGCTATGTACGCTTTGTGGGCGGTTTTTCCTCGACCGGCGGAGTCGCGGACACGAAAAGGTCCCGCATAATCCACTCCACAGCTCGAAAATGCTCTCGCCTCGCGGCAACGCTCAGGTATTAAATCCTGCATGATTTGCGTGGAGGTTTTTGCCCTCCATCTAACGCATCGCATGCATCCATGGATTACCGTTCGCGCTGCATTTCGACAGCCGAGAATCCAAAATCTTTGTCTTACTGTGTACATGGTCAACTGCAATCCCCCGTGCAACGTGTCAATGTGGCACTGCCGAATTATCATCGTGGAAACGTGATGTTTCGGCAAAATTATGGGGTGCTTGGTTTCCCATGACAGTGTTGTATTTTCCAGTCTGCCTCCGACTCTCAAGACATCTTTGTCATCGAGAAAAGGGTTCAGACTTTTTAATGTTGATTTTGCTGGGATTTTTCGGTGGTTTTTCAAACACCGGTACTCCTTTGCAAAATGCGTGCGCTGGATGTAGCGGACAATTCTCTCGCTTGCGAGCTGCATCTCAGACGCGTCAACGATCTTCGCATCATACGACCTTCGCTCACCTTGCATCGGTCCCCTCAGTCGGAGACAGTATGCGGTTACGCGAAGTAGCTTATTCCAGGTCGAGAATCGAAATACAAATTCCCATTCTTTCTCCGGAATTGCTACGTGGGCGTGCACTTTGCGCTTCCCTTCTTCGGTCTCGATGGACGAAGGCGTTTTCGGCCAACAATCTTTCGATTCCGTTAGCCAACTTGGTCCTGAAATCCACAGCTTAGATTGAAGGAGTTCCGCAGCTTCCACTCCGCGCGAATTCAGATCCGCGGGATTGAAGCGGGTGGGAACGTGCCTCCATTCAGCCTTCGGAAGTAACGTTTGGACCTTTGACACACGGTTGGCGATTAAAACCTTCCATGTGGAGGCGTGCTTTCTCAACCATGCCAATGCGATCGTGGAATCTGTCCAGCAGATTATTCTGTCGACCTTCAATGAAAGTGACTTCTCCACGTGCACAATAAGCTCGGCGAGCAGCACGGCGCCGTTCAATTCCAGTACAGGAATTGACTGCGTTTTAATTGGAGCCACTCGCGTTTTTGCCATTATCAATGTCGAGGAGGTGACATTGCTCATTGTGGTCACTCGTAAGTAAGTGACCGCTGAGTAGGCTGCGAGCGAAGCGTTACAAAATTCATGAATTTCCACGGAAATTGTGTCGGCTCCATAATTAATCCATCTGGGGATTTTTAGCTTATTTAAGCTGCTCCAATCCACGCAAAACGTATTCCACGTATTGAGCGTATTCGCTGAGATTTGATCATCCCACTGGATTTTTTCCAGCCATTGGGATTGCATCAGAATCTTTGCGCGAATCACGACTGGTGATAACCAGCCGAGCGGATCGAACAACTTAGCAATCTCCGAAAACAAATTCCGTTTTGTCATCGGCAAGGCAGACGGCTGAAACCGTTGCAGATTGAAATAAAAATAATCGCCGGACGGTATCCAGCGTAAACCTAATACCTTTAATTCGCTGTCATCGAACAAGGTAAGGTCGACGGCGTGGGAGTGAGCGCTTTGGGGGATATTTCGCAATAACAATGGCGAATTTCCTGCCCATTTTCGCAGCTTAAACCCACCTCTTTGTAGGAGCTCGCAAACTTGGTTGCGAATTTTCTCCAACAAAGACGTATCGGGTGCTCCCATAAAAACGTCGTCTACATAAATGTCCTGCTCGAGAATCGGGGCGGCAAGGGGGTACCTGTGCCCGTCCTGATTTTTTAACTCAAGGAGGGTTCGCATCGACAGGTATGGTGCACACGCCGTACCGTACGTTACGGTATTTAATTCGAACGCATTGAGCTGTTCGTTTTCGGGTGTGCGCCATAGGATGCATTGAAAACGACGATCCTGCGGGGCGACGAGAATCTGTCGGAACATTTTCTCAATGTCAGCCACCAACACGTATTCATACAGACGCCATCGGGTCAAGACTGACGTGATGTCGTTCTGCAATTTTGGACCTACGTGTAGGATGTCATTTAATGAACGACCGTCGGTAGTTCGGCTTGTCGCGTTAAATACGACTCTTAATTTAGACGTTGCACTCTCGGTGCGTATGACCGCTCGATGTGGAATATAGAGTCTGGTCTCGTCAATAGGCTCTATGCGAGTCATATGACCCAGCTCCTCATATTCCTCGAGAAACGTCGTATATTCTCTTACGAGGGTCTGGTCTGTGTCCAATTTTTTCCTCAACCTCCCAAGGGCGGAGAGAGCGATGCGATAGGAGTTTCCTAACGCTTCGTCCGGTCTCGGGTGAGAAAAAGGCAATCGGACGACAAACCGTCCTGTCGCATCTCGAGTGACGGTTTTTTGGAAGTGCGTTTCACACTCCTCCTCCGCCTTGGTGTGTACCGAGGTCGAAGGGAGTTCTTCGACTTCCCAAAACTTGCGAATCGCCGTGGCCAGCGATTCGAGGACGTTACAGTGCAACGTCCGCAAAGTTTTGTTTTTACTGCCCTGAGCATTTATTGGGCCGGAAAGAATCCAGCCAAATGCAGTTTCTTGGGCGATTGGACCTGTACTGCTTATTCGACGGAAACCCGGTCGAATAATTTGCGCGTACAGGTCCGCACCGATCAACACTTCAATCGGTTGACCGGAAGCTGGATTTGGATCTGCAAGCGGCAGATCCCGCAGCGCGTCGCATTTGAGTGCACCGGCCAAGGGCGAGGCGTAGCTCGTAATTTTGTGTACGATGTACGCTCTCGTCTCGACTATCGGCGCGGTATCTTGTACCGTTCCCAAATGCATCTGCACGCTGTATTTAATTTGTTGGGTTCGGCCGCCCCCCCAAGCCCGTCACTGTGGCTGGGGATTTCCTCCGCGAGAATTTGAGGTCATTTGTCAAATTCGCGGAGATGAAAGACGACTCGGAACCCTGATCGATCAGTGCGCGCGCGATTCGCGACGCACCGTTCTCTCCGTACACACGCAGGCTCGCCGTGGCTAACAGCACAGCCTTCGGTACGTCTGCACCGAGCGCGGTACAGTGTGACGTACCGGGCTGCGACGTCGTTGCCTGTGACGTCGTGGTACGAGCTGCTCGTTCGGCAGGTTGCGGCCGGCTCGATGGAGCCGTATACCGCTTTTTCGGGCGTTTGTCCGACGAAACCGTTGTCGCAGGTTTGCGACTTTCGGTTTCGCTCCGAAAGGTCTCAAAATGCAGCAGAGCATGATGTCTGCCATTGCACTTCGGGCACCCCTCCTTGGATGGACAACGCGCGTTTCCATGCTGAGGTGACAAGCAGAGAATGCACCGCTGGCTATCTTTTATAAACTGATAGCGGCGGTTCGGCGTCAAGTTTCTGAATGCACCACATTTGGTCATTCTGTGCTCAAGGCCGCAAAATCCGCAGGTCACAGTTTTCTCAGCTGGACTTTCTAGAACGGAGTTGTGACTCCGTACTTTATGTTTCGGTGGGTGTTCGGTCGCAGGCTTGCTCGGACCTTCATCTAACATAGTTAGAGCCCTTGCATGCCCCTCCAGGAACTCTATCAGCTCGATATGCGAGGGCTAGTCCGGGGTGAGACGTTGCGACCGTTCCCACTCAGCTTTCAGAGGCCCTTCTAAATGGCTTCGAATAGTATGGGCTAGCAGCCAATTTCGCTGCTGTAAAATCGTGCCCTGTTTTTCGAATGCCGCAAGGGCCTGTTTGAAAACGACGACGACCTGATTTAGGCTATCGAGATCATCTCTTTTGATCGTTTTCAATTTGGTCAGTTGATTAAGCAATTTGGCGGTCACGATACGTGGTAACCCGAATTGTTCTTTCAGGGTTTTCCACGCCACTTCGAAATTCTCATCGGTAACTTCGAGGTGCGCGATCGCTGCCAACGCTTTATCCTCCAGACAGGCGTTCAGATATTGCAATCGATGCACATCTGCAAGCCTCGGATTATTTATTATGCCGGAGGTGAACAGATCCGCGAAATGTCTCCATTCACGTGGGTCACCTCCGAACTTGGGGAGCCGTTGTTTTGGAAGTTCGATAGCGACGTCATGGGGGCTGACCGACGTGGGTGCCGCTTTTGATTCAGCGGCCAGTCTGGTCAGCTCCGTGGTAACGTACGCCTGGAAATCCATATATTCCGTCTCCTTATTCTCTACGCCACCTTTTGCGAGGAAGTCGCACGTGATGCGTTTCGCAGGGGCATATTTTCTCCGAATCGACAAGTACTGCTCAATAGCTTCCTTGTATTGTTCGGATACGGTGGCGAGCTTTGTCCTGAGGAGCTCCTCAGTGAATTGAGCTCGGCCCCGTTTCTTTATATAAGAGATCGACCTTGACATCATGTCGAACCGGGTGATCAGGTCGTCGAGATCGCCTTCGAACTCGCTTCGACCTTCAACCTTGGCGACAGACATGGTGATCTCTGATTCGAGGATTTTACAATCTACTCGAAATTAAGTTGTCCCGTAAGCAGCGACTTACGTGAACGTACTTGCAACTCTTTCCTGTTCCTTCAACCTCGATCCGGCTCGAAGGACCGTTTGTTAGAAACTAAGGGTTCTAACCGGGGTCCGGACGAGGGAAATACTAGGGAGAGTGATTGATAAGTTTTTTATTTTGTAATTTTCGCTTGTCGCTTCGCGACAAGCCTTTTATTTAAATTTAACAAAAAAATGAAAAAAATAAAAAAAAATATAAATTACAAAAAGAATTATTTTATAATCCAGCCAGGGGTGTGGCTTCACCGGCGTTGCCCCGGTTGGGATGGACCTTGGTTGCTGGAACAAAGGTTTGTTCAGATTAAATACGTGCGTACACGTATCGTAAACACGCTCGTCAGCTGTTCGCCTTGCTCTCCTAGCGACCAGCGGTGCGCAGGGAGGGGGGAATCAGCTGTCGTTTAACGTGAATCAGTGGACTGTAAATTTGTACTTGTACGCTGATAATTATTTATTGAAATTATCAGCGATACTTTTGCCCTGAACAGAAGAGAATTCACTCGTATCTGTCGGGGGCGACTTAGCCACGGACGGGTCACCAAATGGAGGTCGTAAAGCTCCAAATGGGTGGATCCCGTGAGCACGCTCTCCGTGCGGGTGACGTAGGAACGTCGTGCGAGGAGATTTCCTGCGACACTGTAAAATTACTGCACGGCGACCGTTTCTACCGGGGACCGTGACAGTAAAGTGTCCTTTGCAAAAAATCCCTCGCGGGTCCAACCGCACTATAAAGCCTACCCGGCGACCGTGTTGCACGGGGACCGTATTTGGTAGGCGGCGTGACGGAAGGTGAGGCGACCTTGAACCCGAACTCCTCCGTAGGGTGTACGGTCGACTCGTACACCGACGGGTTTTTGGAGAGGGTTGTTTGGCGACCTTTGCACGAAGAGCACTACACGAGGTGGTACCGATTCAACGGTATGACCTTTGGGAGGCTCCAAAGCCGTATAGCTTTAAAGGGATTCTGGGTGGGAGCACCCTGAGTCCCTTACGTCGCGGTCGCGGCAACGACTGCAACGTACTATCCTTCCTAGCGAAGGCGGTCGCGTCACGCGCAGCGTGTATTACGACCTCCCTTTTGTCTGGGAAACTCTAACCGCAGCAACGGAGAGAATTCTTTGTTAAACAAGTCCAAATATTATGTGAGTCCGTACTTGAGGAGCGAGATCTTCTGGGATCCGCTCCCGTTGGCAGTCGGCTCGTGAATAATTACGAATATCGTCGCGGATCGACAGACGAAGACTCGGTCGCGCCTTGTCGTCGCGACGCGGCGCTGCCGAATTCAGCTATCGATCTCTTTTCAATATATTATACGGTTCTCTCTCTCGACGCTGACGTCACGATACCGTTTAAACCGGTGCGAAGCGAATCTTCGCGTGAGGTCGGCGTACAAAAACACGTAAACGGCCGCGGTTTTAAATCGTCCGAACGTTCAACGAACCTGACGAACGCTTAACCTTCCGCAGTGTCACGTACACAAACGGATACGGCAATCGCAGCCGAGAATTTAATGTTTTCAGACTAACGCGATTTTAAATAGTTTTTTAACATATTTAAACAAAGATGATTGCAAATACCAGACGTAACCCAGACATAACTGGCGTTATCCTCTAAAATATTAATCGCAACCTGGTTTAATTAACTGCTTCGGTGTGGAACCACATTACTACGGGTTCCAATCCAGAAAAAGCCCAGGATCTGGCCAACAAGTATGCGAAAAATGCGAAAGTATGAGCCAGATGATTGCAAATACCAGACCTAACACAAACCTAAACGGTGTTATCCTCTTAAATATTGATCGAAACCAAGTTGAATTGGCTGTTTCAGTCTGATACAACTTTACTGCGTGATCCACACCAGAAAGAAACACAGGATCTGGCCAACCAGTATGCGAAGAATGCGAAAGTATGAGCCAGATGATTGCAAATACCAGAACTAACCCAGACATAACCAGCGTTATCCTCTAAAATACTAATCGGAACCAGCTTTCATTGACTGTTTCAGTGTGGTACCACATTACTACGTGCTCCAAACCAGAAAAAGTCCTGGACATGGACAACAAGTATGGGAAAAATGCGAAAGTACGAGCCAGATGAGGGCAAATCCCAGACCTAACCGAGACATAACCGGCGTTATCCACTAAAATATTAATCGCAACCAGGTGTAATTGACTGTTTCGGTGTGGTACCACATTACTACGTGATCCAAACCAGAAAAAGCCCAGGATCTGGCCAACAAGTATGCGAAAAAAGCGAAAGTATGTGGCAGATGATTGCAAATACCAGAACTAACCCAAACATAACCAGCGTTATCCACCAAAATATTAATCGGAACAAATTTTAATTGACTGTTTCGGTGCGGAACCACATTACGACGGGATACAACCCCCAAAAACCCCAAGATCTGGCCAACATGTATGCGAAAAATGCGAAAGTACGACCCAGATGAGGGCAAATCCCAGGCCTGGCCGAGACATAACCGGCGTTATCCTCTGAAAAATTAATCGCAACCAGGTGTAATTGACTGTTTCGGTGTGGTACCGCAATACTACGTGATCCAAACCAGAAAATGCCCAGGATCTGCAAAACAAGTATGCGAAAAAAGCGAAAGTATGTGACAGATGATTGCAAATACCACATCTAACCCAAACATAACCAGCGCTATCCTCCAAAATATTAATCGCAACCAGGTTTAATTGACTGCTTCGGTGTGGAACCACATTACTACGGGTTCCAATCCAGAAAAAACGCTGGATCTGGCCAACAACTATGCGAAAAACGCGAAAGTATAAGCCAGATGATTGCAAATACCAGAACTATCCCAGACATAACCAGCGTTATCCCCTAAAATACTATTCGGAACCAGATTTTATTGACTGTTTCTGTGTGGTACCACATTAGTACGTGATCCAAACCAGAAAAAGCCCAGGATCTGGCTAACAAGTATGTGAAAAATGCGAAAGTATGAGCCAGATGATTGCAAATACCAGACCTAACACAAACCTAACTGGTGTGAAACTCTAAAATATTGATCGAATCCAGGTTTAGTTGACTGTTTCACTCTGGTACCACATTTCTACGTGATCCAAACCAGAGAAAGCCCAGGATCTGGCCAACAAGTATGCGAAAAATGCGAAAGTACGAGCCAGATGATTGCAAATACCAGACCTAACACAAACCTAAACGGTGTTATCCTCTTAAATATTGTTCGAAACCAAGTTGAATTAGCTGTTTCAGTCTGATACCACATTACTACGTGATCCAAACCAGAAAAAGCCCAGGATAAGGCAAACTAGTGTGCGAAGGATGCGAAAGTATGAGCCAGATGATTGCAAGTACCAGACTTAACACAAACCTAAACGGTGATATCCTCTAAAATATTGATCGAAACCAAGTTGAATTAGCTGTTTCAGTCTGATACCACTTTACTACGTGATCCACACCAGAAAGGAACACAGGATCTGGCCAACCAGTATGCGAAGAATGCGAAAGTATGAGCCAGATGATTGCAAATACCAGAACTAACCCAGACATAACCAGCGTTATCCTCTAAAATACTAATCGGAACCAGCTTTTATTGACTGTTTCAGTGTGGTACCACATTACTACGTGCTCCAAACCAGAAAAAGTCCTGGATATGGCCAACAAGTATGCGAAAAATGCGAAACTACGAGCTCGATGAGGGCAAATACCAGACCTAACCCAGGCATAACCGGCGTTCTCCTCTAAAATATTAATCGGAACAAGCTTTTATTGACTGTATCAGTGTGGTACCACATTACTACGTGATCCAAACCAGAAAAAGCCCAGGGTCTGGCTAACAAGTATGTGAAAAATGCGAAAGTATGAGCCAGATGATTGCAAATACCAGACCTAAAACAAACCTAAACGGTGTTATCCTCTTAAATATTGATCGAAACCAAGTTGAATTAGCTGTTTCAGTCTGATACCACATTACTACGTGATCCAAACCAGAAAAAGCCCAGGATATGGCAAACTAGTGTGCGAAGGATGCGAAAGTATGAGCCAGATGATTGCAAGTACCAGACTTAACACAAACCTAAACGGTGATATCCTCTAAAATATTGATCGAATCCAGGCTTAATTGACTGTCTGAGTCTGATACCACTTTACTACGTGATCCACACCAGAAAGAAACACAGGATCTGGCCAACCAGTATGCGAAAAATGCGAAAGTACGAGCCAGGTGAGGGCAAATCCCAGACCTGGCCGAGACATAACCGGCATTATCCTCTAAAATAGTAATCGCAACCAGGTTTAATTGACTGTTTCGGTGTGGTACCGCATTACTACGTAATCCAAACCAGAAAAAGCCCTGGATCTGGCCATCAAGTATGTGAAAAATGCGAATGTACGAGACAGATGACGGCAAATCCCAGACCTAACCGAGACATAACCGGCGTTATCCTCTAAAATATTAATCGCAACCAGGTTTAAATGACTGTTTCAGAGTGGTCCCACATTACTACTTGGTCCAAGCCAGAAAAAGGCCAGGATCTGGCCAACAAGTACGCGAAAAATGCGAAAGTACGAGCCAGATGAGGGCAAATCCCAGACCTAACCGAGACATAACCGGCGTTATCCTCTAAAATATTAATCGCAACCAGGTTTAGTTGACTGTTTCAGAGTGGTCCCACATTACTACTTGGTCCAAGCCAGAAAAAGGCCAGGATCTGGCCAACAAGTATGCGAAAAATGCGAAAGTACGAGCCAGATGAGGGCAAATCCCAGACCTAACCGAGACATAACCGGCGTTATCCACGAAAATATTAATCGCAACCAGGTGTAATTGACCGTTTCGGTGTGGTACCGCATTACTACGTGATCCAAACCAGAAAAAGCCCAGGATCTGGACTACAAGTATACGAAAAAAGCGAAAGTATGTGCCAGATGATTGCAAATACCACATCTAACACAAACATAACCCGCATTATCCTCCAAAATATTAATCGCAACCTGGTTTAATTGACTGCTTCGGTGTGGAACCACATTACTACGGGTTCCAATCCAGAAAAAGCCCAGGATCTGGCAAACAAGTATGCGAAAAATGCGAAAGTATGAGCCAGATGATTGCAAATACCAGACCTAACACAAACCTAAACGGCGTTATCCTCTTAAATATTGATCGAAACCAAGTTGAATTGGCTGTTTCAGTCTGATACAACTTTACTGCGTGATCCACACCAGAAAGAAACACAGGATCTGGCCAACCAGTATGCGAAGAATGCGAAAGTATGAGCCAGATGATTGCAAATACCAGAACTAACCCAGACATAACCAGCGTTATCCTCTAAAATACTAATCGGAACCAGCTTTCATTGACTGTTTCAGTGTGGTACCACATTACTACGTGCTCCAAACCAGAAAAAGTCCTGGACATGGCCAACAAGTATGGGAAATATGCGAAAGTACGAGCCAGATGAGGGCAAATCCCAGACCTAACCGAGACATAACCGGCGTTATCCACTAAAATATTAATCGCAACCAGGTGTAATTGACTGTTTCGGTGTGGTACCACATTACTACGTGATCCAAACCAGAAAAAGCCCAGGATCTGGCCAACAAGTATGCGAAAAAAGCGAAAGTATGTGGCAGATGATTGCAAATACCAGAACTAACCCAAACATAACCAGCGTTATCCACCAAAATATTAATCGGAACAAATTTTAATTGACTGTTTCGGTGCGGAGCCACATTACGACGGGATACAACCCCCAAAAACCCCAAGATCTGGCCAACATGTATGCGAAAAGTGCGAAAGTACGACCCAGATGAGGGCAAATCCCAGGCCTGGCCGAGACATAACCGACGTTATCCTCTGAAAAATTAATCGCAACCAGGTGTAATTGACTGTTTCGGTGTGGTACCGCATTACTACGTGATCCAAACCAGAAAATGCCCAGGATCTGGAAAACAAGTATGCGAAAAAAGCGAAAGTATGTGACAGATGATTGCAAATACCACATCTAACCCAAACATAACCAGCGCTATCCTCCAAAATATTAATCGCAACCAGGTTTAATTGACTGCTTCGGTGTGGAACCACATTACTACGGGTTCCAATCCAGAAAAAACGCTGGATCTGGCCAATACCTATGCGAAAAACGCGAAAGTATAAGCCAGATGATTGCAAATACCAGAACTATCCCAGACATAACCAGCGTTATCCCCTAAAATACTATTCGGAACCAGCTTTTATTGACTGTTTCTGTGTGGTACCACATTACTACGTGATCCAAACCAGAAAAAGCCCAGGATCTGGCTAACAAGTATGTGAAAAATGCGAAAGTATGAGCCAGATGATTGCAAATACCAGACCTAACACAAACCTAACTGGTGTGAAACTCTAAAATATTGATCGAATCCAGGTTTAGTTGACTGTTTCACTCTGGTACCACATTTCTACGTGATCCAAGCCAGAATAAGGTCAGGATCTGGCCAACAAGTATGCGAAAAATGCGAAAGTACGAGCCAGATGATTGCAAATACCAGACCTAACACAAACCTAAACGGTGTTATCCTCTTAAATATTGATCGAAACCAAGTTGAATTAGCTGTTTCAGTCTGATACCACATTACTACGTGATCCAAACCAGAAAAAGCCCAGGATATGGCAAACTAGTGTGCGAAGGATGCGAAAGTATGAGCCAGATGATTGCAAGTACCAGACTTAACCCAGTCATAACTGGCGTTATCCTCTAAAATATTAATCGCAACCAGGTTTAATTGACTGTTTCGGTGTCGTACCACATTACTACGTGGTCCAACCCAGAAAAAGGCAAGGATCTGACCATTCAAGTATGCGAAAAATGCGAAAGTACGAGCCAGGTGAGGGCAAATCCCAGACCTGGCCGAGACATAACCGGCATTATCCTCTAAAATAGTAATCGCAACCAGGTCTAATTGACTGTTTCGGCGTGGTACCGCATTACTACGTAATCCAAACCAGAAAAAGCCCTGGATCTGGCCATCAAGTATGTGAAAAATGCGAATGTACGAGACAGATGACGGCAAATCCCAGACCTAACCGAGACATAACCGCCGTTATCCTCTAAAATATTAATCGCAACCAGTTTTAATTGACTGTTTCAGAGTGGTCCCACATTACTACTTTTTTTTTTTTTTTTTGTCGTGGGGAAAATCTTCGAAAGACTCCCTCCCACCTCCTTGGGGAGAGGTGGGAGGGGTGTGTGGGATTCCCCGCGCCCGTACAACGACAGGCGCGGGACCTACCCACTAAAAACCCCACGGTGACCCTTCGGCACGCTTTGGGAGGATACCGGGAATCGCTCGAAGCATTCTTCCGGTATCCTCCCCGTGCCCGCGCTTTCGCGCCCATCCCCCGGAGGGACAATCGGTCCCCCCAGTAGACACACTGCCTCATAGCGGCGGGACGGGGCCACTCCATCCCGCCGCTATCCGTCCCGGGGCCGCGTTTAGTGGCGGCTGCGAGCCCCAACTCGCAACCGCCCGCGATCCCGTTTCCACCCCTCGGCGGCCGGGCGTTCATGGCCGCACCAGACCGCCGAGGGTGCCTCCCCTTGCGTCGGACCGGTAGGGGGAGGCACTCCTACCCCCAACCGGTCCGATCCGGCGCCGCCTGGCGGGAGGAGGATCCCCTCAGGACCCCCCTCCCAGCCTAGGTCATCCGCCACGCCGAGGCGGCCGCCCGCGACGCCTCGCGACCGGGCGACGACCTCGGGCCACCGCACGAGCGCGAGCTTCAGCGCGCCGCTGAAGCTCGCGCTCCCTCCCCGCGGCCTCCTTCTGCAACATTACGTTCTCGCAGAAGGAGGCCACGGCCCTCCACTTCTCCTCGCTGCCGAGCATGGCGCGCACCACGCCCGGCAGCGAGACATCCCGCCCGACGACGCCGACCAGGACACGGCGCTCCCCCTCCCACGCGGGGCATACCTCCAGGGTATGATCCGCCGTGTCCTGCTCAGCGTCGCAGTGGCAGCAACGCGCCGTCGGCTCCTTCCCTATCCGGCACAGGTATCTTCCGAAGCTGCCATGCCCGGAAAATACCTGTGCCATCCGGTAGGTGAGGCTGCCATGGCCTCTGTCCAGCCACTCCTTCAGGAGTGGCCGAACCGCCCCGACAGTCCGGTGCCCCGCGGTTGGCAGAGCCAGCCGCTCCTGCCATGCGAGCAACACGGACTGCCGGGCCTGGCGCTTCAAATCGCCCCAAGCAGGTTCCTGCCCGCCCGGGACCGCCCCCACCCCCGCGCGACGGTCGACGCGGTGCCGGTACATCACCGCGTGCGACCGCGCGAGCAGGTCCATGGGCGGCATCCCCGCTAGAACCGTCGCCGCCTCATGTGACATGGTCCGATACCCGCGGACGACCCTGAGCGCCATGCGCCTCTGCACCCGACGCAGCATAGTCATGCTGCGCCGGGAGGCAGCCAGGTCGTCCGCCCAGACGGGGGCCCCGTATAAGGCCACCGACTGGACCATTGCCACATAGAGGCGACGAACTCGGCCCGCCGGGCCCCCCAGGTTGGGCAGGATCCGGCCCAGAGCCGCAACCATCCTTTCCAACCGGGGGACCAGGCAGCGGAAATGCTCCTCGAAACGCCAGTGGCTATCGAGGATCAGCCCCAGATACCTGATCTGGGGCTTCACCTCGATGTCAGCCCCACCCACCCGGATCAGAGGGGGTGGCGGATCCTGCCGAGGTGAATGAAACGCAATCACCTCGGTCTTATGGACCGCCACCGTCATCCCCATCCCCCTGATCCGGTCGACGACGCGTTGCGACCCCTCCTCCGCGCGACGCATGGCCCTCTCCCAGTGCGCCCCGACGGCCAGCACCAGTGTGTCATCCGCATAACACACCGTGCTGACGCCGTCGGGGAGGCCGGCCCGCAACACCGAGTCGTACGCGATGTTCCACAGGAGTGGCCCGAGGACCGACCCCTGCGGAACACCGCAGTACACCTCCCTCCGCATATCACCATCCCGGCCCGGATACTCGATCCACCTGCCGCGGAGATAATCCCCGACGACCGCCCTGAGACAAGGGGGGACTCGATGATATTCGAGTCCCCTCCTTATCTCTTCCCAGGGGAGGGTGTTAAAGGCATTGGCAATATCCAAGGATATTGCCAATGCCACCCCTCCCCGGGAGACGGCCGCCTCCGAGAGGGCCCTCACACGACCTATCGCGTCGATAGTCGATCGGCCCCCCCGGAAACCGAACTGGCAGTCGGCCAGACCGGGATCACCCCGCGACAGGTGCTCGACGAGGCGGGCAGCAATCACACGCTCGAAGAGCTTGCCCACCTCGTCGAGGAGACAAATGGGCCGGTATGCGGAGGGAGACTCCGCGGGCCGACCCTCCTTCCGGAGGAGGACCATCCTCGCCACCTTCCAACTGGGGGGGAATCGCCCGTCCCTCAGGCAGCGGTCGAACAACCGCCTGAGATCGGCCCCAAGGACGCCCTGGGTCAAGACCCAAACCCGGCCGGGCACACCATCCGGACCCGGGGCCGTGTTACGAACCCCGAGCCGTCTGATGGCCGCTGCCAGCTCCTCCTGCGTGACCCCCAGCTCGGCCGTCCACTCCACTGGGACAGCCGCCGCCGCCGGAGGACGCGGTCCCCTCTCCCCAATTGGGAAGAGTGTATTGACCACGTCCTCCAGCAGCCGGGGGTCAAGACCCTCGGTGACGGGGGGCGCCCACGGGCGGAGCTTATTCAGCACCACCTTATATGGGCGCCCCCATGGATCGTCATCAAGGGTCTGGAGGAGCTCCTTCCATGCCTGGGTCTTGGCCCGTTTGATGGCGACCTGCAGAGCAACCCGCGCCACGCGGTATGCTCCATACAGGTCATCAGCTGCCCTCGCTCGCGCCACGCCGTCGCCTGTACGTTGACGACGGCGCGCGCGGGTGTACTGGCGTCGGGCGCGGACAGTCGCGACTCGCAACTCCGCGATCGCGTCCGACCACCAGTACACCGCCCGGCGAGGAGAAGCCCGCCCGACCCGAGACATCGCCGCGTCGCAAATACCCGCGACCAATGCTCCGAGCCGGGCGACCTCCTCCTCTATGCTCGGCAACTCGGCCGCTCCCTGCGGCCAAGTTGCAGCGAGGGCAGCTGCCATCAGGGCGTCCTTGTCCAGGCGCCGAAGCGTCCAGCGGCGTGGTGGGGTGCCACGCAGGCGGCCGTGTCGGGATGCACTCGCGGCGGCAGAGACCTCCATCCGGATGTACCGGTGATCGGAGAGTGTCTCTGCCCCCGCGACCACGTGCCAACCCGACACCATGCGCACGGCGTTGGGGGTCGCGAATCCAACATCCACGATGGACCCCCCATATCGCCGCACGCATGTGTGCTCCGACCCCCGGTTCAATACCCGGAGGTCGAGCCCCGCCGCCCAATCGCCCAGGATCCCGCCGCGAACGGAGGTCCTGGGGGATCCCCAAGCCACCGACTTGGCATTAAAATCCCCCAGGACCAGCACCGGCCGGGCCGCGTAGCGCTGCACGCATGCCGCGACCTCGGCCAAGTACAGCTCGAACGCAGCGTGACCGCTACGGGGCGAAATGTAGCACCCCACCACAGCGACTCCCCCCCAGTCCACGGCGACGAATCCCCGACCGCGCTCCAACAAGGAGAACGGTGGGGACCCGTCGCCCCCTCCCCATACCGTCGCCACCAAGCCGTCCGCGTCGCCCACCCAATGAGGGTGATCAGGGACGCGGTACGGCTCGGCGGCGACCGCCAGGCCAACCCCCCACTCCGCGAGGACTTGGGACATCAAGTCCTGTGCCGCGCGGCAGTGGTTGAGGTTGGCCTGGAGGAGGAGGCGGGGCGGCATTAATTAATGGCCGCGCCAGCCTCCTCCCGGCCGTCCGTCCCCGTAGCACCGTCCACCTCCATGGAGGACGATGCCACCGCCCTCGGCACCGGAGCCGGTGCAGCCCGCCTCTTCCTCTCCTTCCGGGAGGGGGGGGAGCACTTCTTGCTCCCCACCCTGTGATCGGCTGGCCTCCCCATGTCCGCACACAGCGGGCAGTGGGGGGCCGCCGAGCACTGGCTCGCACGGTGCTCTTTGGCACCGCAGCGGTAACACTGACCGCTGCGGTCCACCGGCGAGGTGCACCACTGCCTCACGTGCCCCAATTCGAGGCAGCGGTGACACTGGAGCGGGCGCGGCGCGAGGATTTCCACTCGCGCCGAAACCCACCCCACCAACACCCTCCCGGATTCCGCCACCTTAAGGGCGGCGGAGAGGGGGCACCGGGCCCACACCGACCCGAGGCCGGAGGGCGACCTGCGGATCTCTCCGATCCGCAGGTCCTCCACAAGACAGTCCCCCGCCCTCGCAAGGGCACGGGACACATCCTGTGCGCTGACCGAGTCGTCTAGCCCACAAACGCGCATCTCCGTGCGCTTCGTGGGCCGAGCGACCCGGACACCTCGCTCGCCCAGCTGCTCCCGGAGCCTCTGGGCGAGACGATCCGCCTTCGCGCCGCCTTCTGCACCGGGGATCTCCAGCAAGAGACCCCCGGTCACGGCCCTCTTCGCCCTCACGGAGGCGATGCCCAGCTCTTCCAGGGAGATATTCTCCCTGGCGAGCCGCATCGCCTCCGCGAGGGTCAGGTCGCCCCCCTGCGCAACGGTCAGCGTCACCGCTGCCGTTTTTGGGGGACGACCTGGTCGTGCCTTCCCGACCTTCGCGGCCTTTACCTTGGCCGCCGGCGGCGGAGGCGGAGGCTGCGGTTGCGAGGCCTTCCTCGCCGCCCGCTTCGCCTTCCGCCCCACCACCTCACTCCACGCCACCCCCCCTTGGGAGGGTGCCGTGGAGGACGCGACCACCGCGACCACGGGTACACCACCCCCCTTGGGGGTCGCGACCCGGGGCCCTGGTGCCGCAACGCTGGGCGGAGCCTTCACTCCGCCCTTCTTTGCCTTCCCCGACTGTACCGGAACAGGTCGGGGAGGCACCGCCTTCCTGCTGACCGCTCTTCCGGCGAGGAGCTCCTCCCGGAAGGCGGCCAGCTTGCCATCAATCATGTCCCCAATCCTCCTCAGAAGATCGTCTTCTGAGGAGGACGGGGACTTCTTCACGGGCGGAGTGCGGGTGGAGGGGCCCGCGGTGCCCCGCACCACTGCCGCCGCACTCCGCTTATTTACCTCCGCCGAGGGACGCGGCGGTGGAGGAGGAGGGAGGATGGGAGGGAGGGCCGCGCTGTTCCACAGCGCCTCTGCCCTCCTCCTCCCCTGTCGCTCCTCCTCCAACAGGAGCTGCAGACGGGCGTTCCGCCCTCTGAGCTCCCGCGCCGCCTCCCTCATTTCCTCCACCGCGGCCTTCAGGGCCTCCACGCCACCGCTTTTCTGCCCCTTAAAGGAGCAGGCAGCGGCGACTTTCTCCACCCGCCTCAGAGACGAGGAGATCCTCTCCGATATCTCCTCGGTCACCTCGTCCCTGAGGCAACTCAGCCTCACCGACGGGCTCATCGCCCCGCCCACCTCGACGACGGCCTGCCCCGCCCTCTTCCTCTTAGAGCCTATGAGGCTCCTGGTGGAGGAGAAGGACGAGACTGACGCAGTCTCGTCGTCCTCCTCCATCTTCCACGAAGCCGGGCCAGGCGCTGGAGGCGGCGCGAGCGCCGTCACTCCAGTCCCAACACCGCCTTCGTCCTCCCCCTCTGACTTACCCCGTCCCATCCCCGTTTTAATATTGAGTTCCATAATATTCCCACGAGCAGGTCGGAAGAAAAGGTCCGCCCGGGCAGAGCCGCCTTACCCGGGTAAGCCTATATACTCCGGGGGTTCGGCAGGTTCCCCGGAGGTGGTCGCTTGGGATTGGGCCTTCTCCCCCAACCATGCATCCCATCGCCGCGCACCATAGCTTAGGATTGGAGGGCGATTTTATAGAGTCGCCATACTCGTGGCCCAGGCGGTTAAGCCAAGACCCCCGTTCCTCCTGCCGTCACGTACCATTCACAAAACCAATAGGGAATTGTGAATGGGTCGTTGCGACGACCAACAGGAGGCTTACGGTGTGTGTATGACTCGGGTACCCCGGGTTCGTTAAGCCCGTACTGCAGCTGAAAGGCTGGCAGCCCCTGAGGGGTCCCACATTACTACTTGGTCCAAGCCAGAAAAAGGCCAGGATCTGGCCAACAAGTACGCGAAAAATGCGAAAGTACGAGCCAGATGAGGGCAAATCCCAGACCTAACCGAGACATAACCGGCGTTATCCACGAAAATATTAATCGCAACCAGGTGTAATTGACTGTTTCGGTGTGGTACCGCATTACTACGTGATCCAAACCAGAAAAAGCCCAGGATCTGGCCAACAAGTATGCGAAAAAAGCGAAAGTATGTGCCAGATGATTGCAAATACCAGAACTAACCCAAACATAACCAGCGTTATCCACCAAAATATTAATCGGAACAAATTTTAATTGACTGTTTCGGTGTGGAACCACATTACGACGGGATACAACCCTCAAAAACCCCAAGATCTGGCCAACAAGTATGCGAAAAATGCGAAAGTACGACCCAGATGAGGGCAAATCCCAGGCGTGGCAGAGGCATAACCGGCGTTATCTTCTGAAAAATTAATCGCAACCAGGTGTAATTGACTGTTTCGGTGTGGTACCGCATTACTATGTGATCCAAACCAGAAAAAGCCCTGGATCTGACCATCAAGTATGCGAAAAATGCGAAAGTACGAGCCAGATGACGGCAAATCCCAGACCTAACCGAGACATAACCGGCGTTATCCTCTAAAATATTAATCGCAACCAGGTTTAATTGACTGTTCCAGAGTGGTCCCACATTACTACTTGGTCCAAGCCAGAATAAGGTCAGGATCTGGCCAACAAGTATGCGAAAAATGCGGAAGTATGTGCCAGATGATTGCAAATAGCAGAACTAACCCAAACATAACCAGCGTTATCCTCTAAAATATTAATCGCAACCAGGTTTAATTGACTGTTTCAGTGTGGTCCCACATTACTACTTGGTCCAGGCCAGAAAAAGGCCAGGATCTGGCCAACAAGTTTGCGAAAAATGCGAATGTACGAGACAGATGACGGCAAATCCCAGACCTAACCGAGACATAACCGGCGTTATCCTCTAAAATATTAATCGCAACCAGGTTTAATTGACTGTTTCAGTGTGGTCCCACATTACTACTTGGTCCAAGCCAGAAAAAGGCCAGGATCTGGCCAACAAGTATGCGAAAAAAGCGAAAGTATGTGCCACATGATTGCAAATACCACATCTAACCCAAACATAACCAGCGTTATCCTCTAAAATATTAATCGCAACCAGGTTTAATTGACTGTTCCAGAGTGGTCCCACATTACTACTTGGTCCAAGCCAGAATGAGGTCAGGATCTGGCCAACAAGTATGCGAAAAATGCGAAAGTACGAGCCAGATGAGGGCAAATCCCAGACCTAACCGAGACATAACCGGCGTTATCCACTAAAATATTAATCGCAACCAGGTGTAATTGACTGTTTCGGTGTGGTACTACATTACTACGTGATCCAAACCAGAAAAAGCCCAGGATCTGACCATCAAGTATGCGAAAAATGCGAATGTACGAGACAGATGACGGCAAATCCCAGACCTAATCGAGACATAACCGGCGTTATCCACTAAAATATTAATCGCCACCAGGTTTAATTGACTGTTTCGGTGTGGTACCACATTACTACTTGGTCCAAGCCAGAAAAAGGCCAGGATCTGGCTAACAAGTATGCGAAAAATGCGAAAGTACGAGCCAGATGAGGGCAAATCCCAGACCTAACCGAGACATAACGGCGTTATCCACTAAAATATTAATCGCAACCAGGTGTAATTGACTGTTTCGGTGTGGTACCACATTACTACGTGATCCAAACCAGAAAAAGCCCAGGATCTGGCCAACAAGTATGCGAAAAAAGCGAAAGTATGTGCCAGATGATTGCAAATACCAGAACTAACCCAGACATAACCAGCGTTATCCTCTAAAATACTAATCAGAACCAGCTTTTATTGACAGTGTGGTACCACATAACTACGTGATCCAAGCCAGAAAAAGCCCAGGATCTGGCCAACAAGTATGCGAAAAACGAGAAAGTATGAGCCAGATGGTTGCAAATACCAGACCTAAACGAGACACAACCGGCGTTATCCTCAAAAATATTAATCGCAAACAGGTTTAATTGACTGTTTCGGTGTGGTACCACATTACTACGTGATCCAAACCAGAAATATCCCAGGATCTGGCCAACTAGTATGCGAAAAATGCGAAAGTACGAGCCAGATGAGGGCAAATCCCAGACCTGGCCGAGACATAACCGGCGTTATCCTCTAAAATATTAATCGCAACCAGGTTTAATTGACTGTATCGGTGTGGTACAGCATTACTACGTGATGCAAACCAGAAATATCCCAGGATCTGGCCAACAAGTATGCGAAAAATGCGAAAGAACGAGCCAGATAAGGGCAAATACCAGGCCTAACCGAGACATAACCGGCGTTATCCTCTGAAATAATAATCGCAACCAGGTTTAATTGACTGTTTCAGTGTGGTCCCACATTACTACTTGGTCCAAGCCAGAAAAAGGCCAGGATCTGGCCAACAAGTATGCGAAAAAAGCGAAAGTATGTGCCAGATGATTGCAAATACCACATCTAACCCAAACATTACCAGCGTTATCCTCTAAAATATTAATCGCAACCTGGTTTAATTGACTGTTTCGGTGTGGTACCGCATTACTATGTGATACAAGCGAGAAAGGGCCCTGTATCTGGCCAACAAGTATGCGGAAAATGCGAAAGTACGAGCCAGATGAGGGCAAATCCCAGACCTAACCGAGACATAACCGGCGCTATCCTCTAAGATATTAATCGCAACTAGGTTTAATTGACTGTTTCGGTGTGGTACAGCATTACTACGTGATCCAAACCAAAAATATCCCAGGATATGGCCAACAAGTATGCGAAAAACGAGAAAGTATGAGCCAGATGGTTGCAAATACTAGACCTAACCGAGACATAACCGGCGTTATCCTCAAAAATATTAATCGCAACCAGGTTTAATTGACTGTTTCAGAGTGGTCCCACATTACAACTTGGTCCAAGCCAGAAAGAGGCCAGGATCTGACCAACAAGTATGCGAAAAATGCGAAAGTACGAGCCAGATGAGGTCAAATCCCAGACCTAACCGAGACATAACCGGCGTTATCCACGAGAATATTAATCGCAACCTGGTGTAATTGACTGTTTCGGTGTGGTACCGCATTACTACGTGATCCAAACCAGAAAAAGCCCAGGATCTGGCCAACAAGTATGCGAAAAAAGCGAAAGTATGTGCCAGATGATTGCGAATACCAGAACTAACCCAAACATAACCAGCGTTATCCACCAAAATATTAATCGGAACAAATTTTAATTGACTGTTTAGGTGCGGAACCACATTACGACGGGATACAACCCACAAAAACCCCAAGATCTGGCCAACAAGTATGCGAAAAATGTGAAAGTACGACCCAGATGAGGGCAAATCCCAGGTCTGGCCGAGGCATAACCGGCGTTATCCTCTGAAAAATTAATCGCAACCAGGTGTAATTGACTGTTTCGGTGTGGTACCGCATTACTACGTGATCCAAACCTGAAAATGCCCTGGATCTGGCCATCAAGTATGCGAAAAATGCGAAAGTACGAGCCAGATGACGGCAATTCCCAGACCTAACCGAGACATAACCGGCGTTATACTCCAAAATATTAATCGCAAACAGGTTTAATTGACTGTTTCGGTGTGGTACCACATTACTACGTGATCCAAACCAGATAAAGCCCAGGATCTGGACAACAAGTATACGAAAAAAGCGAAAGTATGTGCCAGATGATTGCAAATACCACATCTAACCCAAACATAACCAGCGTTATCCTCCAAAATATTAATCGCAACCAGGTTTAATTGACTGCTTCGGTGTGGAACCACATTACTACGGGTTCCAATCCAGAAAAGGCCCAGGATCTGGCCAACAAGTATGCGAAAAATGCGAAAGTATGAGCCAGATGATTGCAAATACCAGACCTAACACAAACCTAAACGGTGTTATCCTCTTAAATATTGATCGAAACCAAGTTGAATTGGCTGTTTCAGTCTGATACCACTTTACTACGTGATCCACACCAGAAGGAAACACAGGATCTGGCAAACCAGTATACGAAGAATGCGAAAGTATGAGCCAGATGATTGCAAATACCAGAACTAACCCAGACATAAGCAGCGTTATCCTCTAAAATACTAATCGGAACCAGCTTTCATTGACTGTTTCAGTGTGGTACCACATTACTACGTGCTCCAAACCAGAAAAAGTCCTGGATATGGCCAACAAGTATGGGAAAAATGCGAAAGTATGAGGAAGATGATTCCAATACCAGACGTAACCAAGTCATAACTGGCGTTATCCTCTAAAATATTAATCGCAACCAGGTTTAATTGACTGTTTCGGTGTCGTACCACATTACTACGTGATCCAAACCAGAAAAAGCCCAGGATCTGGCCAACAAGTATGCGAAAAAAGCGAAAGTATATTCCAGATGATTGCAAATACCACATCTAACCCAAACATAACCAGCGTTATCCTGCAAAATATTAATCGCAAACAGGTTTAATTGACTGTTTCGGTGTGGTACCACATTACTACGTGATCCAAACCAGAAAATTCGCTGGATCTGGCCAACAACTATGCGAAAGACCCGAAAGTATAAGCCAGATGATTGCAAATACCAGAACTAACCAAGACATAACCAGCGTTATCCTCTAAAATACTAATCGGAACCAGCTGTCATTGACTGTTTCTGTGTGGTACCACATTAGTACGTGATCCAAACCAGAAAAAGCCCAGGATCTGGCCAACAAGTATGCGAAAAATGCGAATGTACGAGACTGATGACGGCAAATCCCAGACCTAACCGAGACATAACCGGCGTTATCCTCTAAAATATTAATCGCAACCAGGTTTTATTGACTGTTTCAGAGTGGTCCCACATTACTACTTGGTCCAAGCCAGAAAAAGGCCAGGATCTGGCCAACAAGTACGCGAAAAATGCGAAAGTACGAGCCAGATGAGGGCAAATCCCAGACCTAACCGAGACATAACCGGCGTTATCCTCTAAAATATTAATCGCAACCAGGTTTAATTGACTGTTTCAGAGTGGTCCCACATTACTACTTGGTCCAAGCCAGAAAAAGGCCAGGATCTGGCGAACAAGTATGCGAAAAATGCGAAAGTACGAGCCAGATGAGGGCAAATCCCAGACCTAACCGAGACATAACCGGCGTTATCCTCTAAAATATTAATCGCAACCAGGTGTAATTGACTGTTTCGGTGTGGTACCGCATTACTATGTGATCCAAACCAGAAAAAGCCCTGGATCTGACCATCAAGTATGCGAAAAATGCGAAAGTACGAGCCAGATGACGGCAAATCCCAGACCTAACCGAGACATAACCGGCGTTATACTCCAAAATATTAATCGCAAACAGGTTTAATTGACTGTTTCGGTGTGGTACCACATTACTACGTGATCCAAACCAGAAAAAGCCCAGGATCTGGACTACAAGTATACGAAAAAAGCGAAAGTATGTGCCAGATGATTGCAAATACCACATCTAACCCAAACATAACCAGCATTATCCTCCAAAATATTAATCGCAACCTGGTTTAATTGACTGCTTCGGTGTGGAACCACATTACTACGGGTTCCAATCCAGAAAAAGCCCAGGATCTGGCCAACAAGTATGCAAAAAATGCGAAAGTATGAGCCAGATGATTGCAAATACCAGACCTAACACAAACCTAAATGGTGTTATCCTCTTAAATATTGATCGAAACCAAGTTGAATTGGCTGTTGCAGTCTGATACCACTTTACTACGTGATCCACACCAGAAAGAAACACAGGATCTGGCCAACCAGTATGCGAAGAATGCGAAAGTATGAGCCAGATGATTGCAAATACCAGAACTAACCCAGACATAACCAGCGTTATCCTCTAAAATACTAATCGGAACCAGCTTTCATTGACTGTTTCAGTGTGGTACCACATTACTACGTGCTCCAAACCAGAAAAAGTCCTGGACATGGCCAACAAGTATGGGAAAAATGCGAAAGTATGAGGAAGATGATTGCAAATACCAGCCGTAACCAAGTCATAACTGGCGTTATCCTCTAAAATATTAATCGCAACCAGGTTTAATTGACTGTTTCGGTGTCGTACCACATTACTACGTGGTCCTACCCAGAAAAAGGCAAGGATCTGACCATTCAAGTATGCGAAAAATGCGAAAGTTCGAGCCAGATGAGGGCAAATCCCAGACCTAACCGGGACATAACCGGCGTTATCCACTACAATATTAATCGCAACCAGGTGTAATTGACTGTTTCGGTGTGGTACCACATTACTACGTGATCCAAACCAGAAAAAGCCCAGGATCTGGCCAACAAGTATGCGAAAAAAGCGAAGGTATGTGGCAGATGATTGCAAATACCAGAACTAACCCAAACATAACCAGCGTTATCCACCAAAATATTAATCGGAACAAATTTTAATTGACTGTTTCGGCGCGGAACCACATTACGACAGGATACAACCCCCAAAAACCCCAAGATCTGGCCAACATGTATGCGAAAAATGCGAAAGTACGACCCAGATGAGGGCAAATCCCAGACCTGGCCGAGACATAACCGGCGTTATCCTCTGAAAAATTAATCGCAACCAGGTGTAATTGACTGTTTCGGTGTGGTACCACATTACTACGTGATCCAAACCAGGAAATGCCCAGGATCTGGAAAACAAGTATGCGAAAAAAGCGAAAGTATGTGACAGACGATTGCGAATACCACATCTAACCCAAACATAACCAGCGCTATCCTCCAAAATATTAATCGCAACCAGGTTTAATTGACTGCTTCGGTGTGGAACCACATTACTACGGGTTCCAATCCAGAAAAAACGCTGGATCTGGCCAACAACTATGCGAAAAACGCGAAAGTATAAGCCAGATGATTGCAAATACCAGACCTAACCGAGACATAACCGGCGTTATCCTCTAAAATATTAATCGCAACCAGGTTTAATTGACTGTTTCGGTGTGGTACAGCATTACTACGTGTTCGAAACCAGAAATATCCCAGGATCTGTCCAACAAGTATGCGAAAACCGAGAAAGTATGAGCCAGATGGTTGCAAATACCAGACCTAACCGAGACATAACCTGCGTTATCCTCTAAAATATTAATCGTAACCAGGTTTAATTGATTGTTTCAGAGTGGTCCCACATTACTACTTGGTCCAAGCCAGAAAAAGGCCAGGATCTGGCCAACAAGTATGCGAAAAATGCGAAAGTACGAGCCAGATGAGGGCAAATCAAAGACCTAACCGAGACATAACCGGCGTTATCCTCTAAAATATTAATCGCAACCAGGTGTAATTGACTGTTTCGGTGTGGTACCGCATTACTATGTGATCCAAACCAGAAAAAGCCCTGGATCTGACCATCAAGTATGCGAAAAATGCGAAAGTACGAGCCAGATGACAGCAAATCAAAGACCTAACCGAGACATAACCGGCGTTATACTCCAAAATATTAATCGCAAACAGGTTTAATTGACTGTTTCGGTGTGGTACCACATTACTACGTGATCCAAACCAGAAAAAGCCCAGGATCTGGCCAACAAGTATGCGAAAAATGCGAAAGTATGAGCCAGATGATTGCAAATACCAGACCTAACACAAACCTAAACGGTGTTATCCTCTTAAATATTGATCGAAACCAAGTTGAATTGGCTGTTTCAGTCTGATACCACTTTACTACGTGATCCACACCAGAAAGAAACACAGGATCTGGCCAACCAGTATGCGAAGAATGCGAAAGTATGAGCCAGATGGTTGCAAATACCAGAACTAACCCAGACATAACAAGCGTTATCCTCTAAAATACTAATCGGAACCAGCTTTCATTGCTAGTTTCAGTGTGGTACCACATTACTACGTGATCCAAACCAGAAAAAGCCCAGGATCTGGCCAACAAGTATGCGAAAAAAGCGAAAGTATGTGGCAGATGATTGCAAATACCAGAACTAACCCAAACATAACCAGCGTTATCCACCAAAATATTAATCGGAACAAATTTTAATTGACTGTTTCGGTGCGGAACCACTTTACGACGGGATACAACCCCCAAAAACCCCAAGATCTGGCCAACATGTATGCGAAAAATGCGAAAGGACGACCCAGATGAGGGCAAATCCCAGGCCTGGCCGAGACATAACCGGCGTTATCCTCTGAAAAATTAATCGCAACCAGGTGTAATTGACTGTTTCGGTGTGGTACCACATTACTACGTGATCCAAACCAGAAAATGCCCAGGATCTGGAAAACAAGTATGCGAAAAAAGCGAAAGTATGTGACAGATGATTGCAAATACCACATCTAACCCAAACATAACCAGCGCTATCCTCCAAAATATTAATCGCAACCAGGTTTAATTGACTGCTTCGGTGTGGAACCACATTACTACGGCTTCCAATCCAGAAAAAACGCCGGATCTGGCCAACAACTATGCGAAAAACGCGAAAGTATAAGCCAGATGATTGCAAATACCAGAACTATCCCAGACATAACCAGCGTTATCCCCTAAAATACTATTCGGAACCAGCTTTTATTGACTGTTTCTGTGTGGTACCACATTACTACGTGATCCAAACCAGAAAAAGCCCAGGATCTGGCCAACAAGTATGCGAAAAAAGCGAATGTATGTGCCAGATGATTGCAAATACCACATCTAACCCAAATATAACCAGCGTTATCCTGCAAAATATTAATCGCAAACAGGTTTAATTGACTGTTTCGGTGTGGTACCACATTACTACGTGATCCAAACCAGAAAAAGCCCAGGATCTGGACTACAAGTATACGAAAAAAGCGAAAGTATGTGCCAGATGATTGCAAATACCACATCTAACCCAAACATAACCAGCATTATCCTCCAAAATATTAATCGCAACCTGGTTTAATTGACTGCTTCGGTGTGGAACCACATTACTACGGGTTCCCATCCAGAAAAAGCCCAGGATCTGGCCAACAAGTATGCGAAAAATGCGAAAGTATGAGCCAGATGATTGCAAATACCAGACCTAACACAAACCTAAATGGTGTTATCCTCTTAAATATTGATCGAAACCAAGTTGAATTGGCTGTTTCAGTCTGATACCACTTTACTACGTGATCCACACCAGAAAGAAACACAGGATCTGGCCAACCAGTATGCGAAGTATGCGAAAGTATGAGCCAGATGATTGCAAATACCAGAACTAACGCAGACATAACCAGCGTTATCCTCTAAAATACTAATCGGAACCAGCTTTCATTGACTGTTTCAGTGTGGTACCACATTACTACGTGCTCCAAACCAGAAATAGTCCTGGACATGGCCAACAAGTATGGGAAAAATGCGAAAGTATGAGGAAGATGATTGCAAATACCAGCCGTAACCAAGTCATAACTGGCGTTATCCTCTAAAATATTAATCGCAACCAGGTTTAATTGACTGTTTCGGTGTCGTACCACATTACTACGTGGTCCTACCCAGAAAAAGGCAAGGATCTGACCATTCAAGTATGCGAAAAATGCGAAAGTTCGAGCCAGATGAGGGCAAATCCCAGACCTAACCGAGACATAACCGGCGTTATCCACTAAAATATTAATCGCAACCAGCTGTAATTGACTGTTTCGGTGTGGTACCACATTACTACGTGATCCAAACCAGAAAAAGCCCAGGATCTGGCCAACAAGTATGCGAAAAAAGCGAAAGTATGTGGCAGATGATTGCAAATACCAGAACTAACCCAAACATAACCAGCGTTATCCACCAAAATATTAGTCGGAACAAATTTTAATTGACTGTTTCGGTGCGGAACCACATTACGACGGGATACAACCCCCAAAAACCCCAAGATCTGGCCAACATGTATGCGAAAAATGCGAAAGTACGACCCAGATGAGGGCAAATCCCAGGCCTGGCCGAGACATAACCGGCGTTATCCTCTGAAAAATTAATCGCAACCAGGTGTAATTGACTGTTTCGGTGTGGTACCACATTACTACGTGATCCAAACCAGAAAATGCCCAGGATCTGGAAAACAAGTATGCGAAAAAAGCGAAAGTATGTGACAGATGATTGCGAATACCACATCTAACCCAAACATAACCAGCGCTATCCTCCAAAATATTAATCGCAACCAGGTTTAATTGACTGCTTCGGTGTGGAACCACATTACTACGGGTTCCAATCCAGAAAAAACGCTGGATCTGGCCAACAACTATGCGAAAAACGCGAAAGTATAAGCCAGATGATTGCAAATACCAGAACTAACCAAGACATAACCAGCGTTATCCTCTAAAATACTAATCGGAACCAGCTGTCATTGACTGTTTCTGTGTGGTACCACATTACTACGTGATCCAAACCAGAAAAAGCCCAGGATCTGTCCAACAAGTATGCGAAAACCGAGAAAGTATGAGCCAGATGGTTGCAAATACCCGACCTAACCGAGACATAACCGGCGTTATCCTCAAAAATATTAATCGCAAACAGGTTTAATTGACTGTTTCGTTGTGGTACCGCATTACTACGTGATCCAAACTAGAAATATCCCAGGATCTGGCCAACTAGTATGCGAAAAATGCGAAAGTACGAGCCAGATGAGGGCAAATCCCAGACATAACTGAGGCATAACCGGCGTTATCCTCTAAAATATTAATTTCAAGCAGCTTTAATTGACTGTTTCAGTGTGGACCCACATTACTACGGGTTCCAAACTAGAAAAAACGCTGGATTTAGCCAACAACTATGCGAAAAACGCGAAAGTATAAGCCAGATGAATTGCAAATACCAGAACTAACCCAGACATAACCAGCGTTATCCCCTAAAATACTATTCGGAACCAGGTTTAATTGACTGTTTCAGTGTGGTCCCACATTACTACTTGGTCCAGGCCACAAAAAGGCCAGGATCTGGCCAACAAGTTTGCGAAAAATGCGAATGTACGAGACAGATGACGGCAAATCCCAGACCTAACCGAGACATAACCGGCGTTATCCTCTAAAATATTAATCGCAACCAGGTTTAATTGACTGTTTCAGTGTGGTCCCACATTACTACCTGGTCCAAGCCAGAAAAAGGCCAGGATCTGGCCAACAAGTATACGAAAAAAGCGAAAGTATGTGCCAGATGATTGCAAATACCACATCTAACCCAAACATAACCAGCGTTATCCTCTAAAATATTAATCGCAACCAGGTTTAATTGACTGTTCCAGAATGGTCCCACATTACTACTTGGTCCAAGCCAGAATGAGGTCAGGATCTGGCCAACAAGTATGCGAAAAATGCGAAAGTACGAGCCAGATGAGGGCAAATCCCAGACCTAACCGAGACATAACCGGCGTTATCCACTAAAATATTAATCGCAACCAGGTGTAATTGACTGTTTCGGTGTGGTACAGCATTACTACGTGATCCAAACCAGAAATATCCCAGGATCTGGCCAACAAGTATGCGAAAAACGAGAAAGAATGAGCCGGTTGGTTGCAAATACCAGACCTAACCGAGACATAACCGGCGTTATCCTCAAAAATATTAATCGCAAACAGGTTTAGTTGACTGTTTTGGGTGTGGTACCACATTACTACGTGGTCCAAACCAGAAATATCCCAGGATCTGGCCAACAAGTATGCGAAAAACGAGAAAGTATGAGCCAGATGGTTGCAAATACCAGACCTAAACGAGACATAACCGGCGTTATCCTCAAAAATATTAATCGCAAACAGGTTTAATTGACTGTTTCGGTGTGGTACCACATTGCTACGTGATCCAAACCAGAAATATCCCAGGATCTGGCCAACTAGTATGCGAAAAATGCGAAAGTACGAGCCAGATGAGGGCAAATCCCAGACCTGGCCGAGACATAACCGGCGTTATCCTCTAAAATATTAATCGCAACCAGGTTTAATTGACTGTATCGGTGTGGTACAGCATTACTACGTGATCCAAACCAGAAATATCCCAGGATCTGGCCAACAAGTATGCGAAAAATGCGAAAGTACGAGCCAGATAAGGGCAAATACCAGGCCTAACCGAGACATAACCGGCGTTATCCTCTGAAATATTAATCGCAACCAGGTTTAATTGACTGTTTCAGTGTGGTCCCACATTACTACTTGGTCCAAGCCAGAAAAAGGCCAGGATCTGGCCAACAAGTATGCGAAAAAAGCGAAAGTATGTGCCAGATGATTGCAAATACCACATCTAACCCAAACATTACCAGCGTTATCCTCCAAAATATTAATCGCAACCAGGTTTAATTGACTGCTTCGGTGTGGAACCACATTACTACGGGTTCCAATCCAGAAAAAACGCTGGATCGGGCCAACAACTATGCGAAAAACGCGAAAGTATAAGCCAGATGATTGCAAATACCAGAACTAACCCAGACATAACCAGCGTTAGCCTCTAAAATACTAATGGGAGCCAGCTTTTATTGACTGTTTCTGTGTGGTACCACATTACGACGGGATAAAACCCACAAAAAACCCAAGATCTGGCCAACAAGTATGCGAAAAATGCGAAAGTACGAGCCAGATGAGGGCAAATCCCAGACCTAACCGAGACATAACCGGCGTTATCCTCAAAAATATTAATCGCAAACAGGTTTAATTGACTGTTTCGGTGTGGTACAGCATTACTACGTGATCCAAACCAAAAATATCCCAGGATATGGCCAACAAGTATGCGAAAAACGAGAAAGTATGAGCCAGATGGTTGCAAATACTAGACCTAACCGAGACATAACCGGCGTTATCCTCAAAAATATTAATCGCAAACAGGTTTAATTGACTGTTTCGGTGTGGTACCACATTACTACGTGATCCAAACCAGAAAAAGCCCTGGATCTGGCCATGAAGTATGCGAAAAATGCGAATGTACGAGACAGATGACGGCAAATCCAAGACCTAACCGAGACATAACCGGCGTTATCCTCTAAAATATTAATCGCAACCAGGTTTAATTAACTGTTTCAGAGTGGTCCCACATTACTACTTGGTCCAAGCCAGAAAGAGGCCAGGATCTGGCCAACAAGTATGCGAAAAATGCGAAAGTACGAGCCAGATGAGGGCAAATCCCAGACCTAACCGAGACATAACCGGCGTTATCCACGAAAATATGAATCGCAACCAGGTGTAATTGACTGTTTCGGTGTGGTACCGCATTACTACGTGATCCAAACCAGAAAAAGCCCTGGATCTGGCCATCAAGTATGCGAAAAATGCGAAAGTACGAGCCAGATGACGGCAAATCCCAGACCTAACCGAGACATAACCGGCGTTATACTCCAAAATATTAATCGCAAACAGGTTCAATTGACTGTTTCGGTGTGGTACCACATTACTACGTGATCCAAACCAGAAAAAGCCCAGGATCTGGACAACAAGTATACGAAAAAAGCGAAAGTATGTGCCAGATGATTGCAAATACCACATCTAACCCAAACATAACCAGCGTTATCCTCCAAAATATTAATCGCAACCAGGTTTAATTGACTGCTTCGGTGTGGAACCACATTACTACGGGTTCCAATCCAGAAAAAGCCCAGGATCTGGCCAACAAGTATGCGAAGAATGCGAAAGTATGAGCCAGATGATTGCAAATACCAGACCTAACACAAACCTAAACGGTGTTATCCTCTTAAATATTGATCGCAAACAGGTTTAATTGACTGTTTCGGTGTGGTACCACATTACTACGTGATCCAAACCAGAAAAAACGCTGGATCTGGCCAACAACTATGCGAAAGACGCGAAAGTATAAGCCAGATGATTGCAAATACCAGAACTAACCAAGCCATAACCAGCGTTATCCTCTAAAATACTAATCGGAACCAGCTATCATTGACTGTTTCTGTGTGGTACCACATTACTACGTGATCCAAACCAGAAAAAGCCCAGGATCTGGCCAACAAGTATGCGAAAATTGCGAATGTACGAGACTGATGACGGCAAATCCCAGACCTAACCGAGACATAACCGGCGTTATCCTCTAAAATATTAATCGCAACCAGGTTTAATTGACTGTTTCGGTGTGGTACAGCATTACTACGTGTTCCAAACCAGAAATATCCCAGGATCTGGCCAACAAGTATGCGAAAACCGAGAAAGTATGAGCCAGATGGTTGCAAATACCAGACCTAACCGAGACATAGCCGGCGTTATCCTCTAAAATATTAATCGCAAACAGGTTTAATTGACTGTTTCGGTGTGGTACCACATTACTACGTGATCCAAACCAGAAATATCCCAGGATCTGGCCAACTAGTATGCGAAAAATGCGAAAGTACGAGCCAGATGAGGGCAAATCCCAGACCTGGCCGAGACATAACCGGCGTTATCCTCTAAAATATTAATCGCAACCAGGTTTAATTGACTGTTTCGCTGTGGTACCGCATTACTACGTGATCCAAACCAGAAAAAGCCCTGGATCCGGCCAACAAGTATGCGAAAAATGCGGAAGTATGTGCCAGATGATTGCAAATAGCAGAACTAACCCAAACATAACCAGCGTTATCCTCTAAAATATTAATCGCAACCAGGTTTAAATGACTGTTTCCGTGTGGTCCCACATTACTACTTGTTCCAGGCCAGAAAAAGGCCAGGATCTGGCCAACAAGTATGCGAAAAATGCGAAAGTACGAGCCAGATGAGGGCAAATCCCAGACCTAACCGAGACATAACCGGCGTTATCCACTAAAATATTAATCGCAACCAGGTGTAATTGACTGTTTCGGTGTGGTACCACATTACTGCGTGATCCAAACCAGAAAAAGCCCAGGATCTGGCCAACAAGTATGCGAAAAAAGCGAAAGTATGTGCCAGATGATTGCAAATACCGGAACTAACCCAAACATAACCAGCGTTATCCACCAAAATATTAATCGGAACAAATTTTAATAGACTGTTTCGGTGCGGAACCACATTACGACGGGATACAACCCACAAAAACCCCAAGATCTGGCCAACAAATATGCGAAAAATGCGAAAGTACGACCCAGATGAGGGCAAATCCCAGGCCTGGCCGAGACATAACCGGCGTTATCCTCTGAAAAATTAATCGCAACCAGGTTTAATTGACCGTTTCGGTGTGGTACCACATTACTACGTGATCCAAACCAGAAAAAGCCCTGGATCTGGCCATCAAGTATGCGAAAAAGCGAAAGTATAAGCCAGATGATTGCAAATACCAGAACTAACCCAGACATAACCAGCGTTATCCCCTAAAATACTATTCGGAACCAGCTTTTATTTACTGTTTCTGTGTGGTACCACATTACTACGTGATCCAAACCAGAAAAAGCCCAGGATCTGGCCAACAAGTATGCGAAAAATGCGAATGTACGAGACAGATGACGGCAAATCCCAGACCTAATCGAGACATAACCGGCGTTATCCACTAAAATATTAATCGCAACCAGGTTTAATTGACCGTTTCGGTGTGGTACCACATTACTACGTGATCCAAACCAGAAAAAGCCCAGGATCTGACCATCAAGTACGTGAAAAATGCGAATGTACGAGACAGATGACGGCAAATCCCAGACCTAATCGAGACATAACCGGCGTTATCCACTAAAATATTAATCGCAACCAGGTTTAATTGACTGTTTCGGTGTGGTACCACATTACTACGTGATCCAACCAGAAAAAACCCAGGATCTGGCCAACAAGTATGTGAAAAACGCGAAAGTATGAGCCCGATGATTGCACATACCAGAACTAACCCAAACATAACCAGCGTTATCCTCCAAAATATTAATCGGAACCAGGTTTAATTGACTGTTTTGGTGTGGTACCGCATTACTATGTGATCCAATCCAGAAAAAGCCCTGGATATGGCCAACAAGTATGCGAAAAATGCGAAGGTACGAGCCAGATGAGGGCAAATCCCAGACATAACTGAGGCATAACCGGCGTTATCCTCTAAAATATTAATCGCAACCAGGTTTAATTGACTGTATCGGTGTGGTACAGCATTACTACGTGATCCAAACCAGAAATATCCCAGGATCTGGCCAACAAGTATGCGAAAAACGAGAAAGAATGAGCCGGATGGTTGCAAATACCAGACCTAACCGAGACATAACCGGCGTTATCCTCAAAAATATTAATCGCAAACAGGTTTAATTGACTGTTTCGGTGTGGTACCACATTACTACGTGGTCCAAGCCAGAAATATCCCAGGATCTGGCCAACTAGTATGCGAAAAACGAGAAAGTATGAGCCAGATGAGGGCAAATCCCAGACCTGGCCGAGACATAACCGGCGTTATCCTCTAAAATATTAATCGCAACCAGGTTTAATTGACTGTATCGGTGTGGTACAGCATTACTACGTGATCCAAACCAGAAATATCCCAGGGTCTGGCCAACAAGTATGCGAAAAAAGCGAAAGTATGTGCCAGATGATTGCAAATACCACATCTAACCCAAACATTACCAGCGTTATCCTCCAAAATATTAATCGCAACCAGGTTTAATTGACTGCCTCGGTGTGGAACCACATTACTACGGGTTCCAATCCAGAAAAAACGCTGGATCTGGCCAACAACTATGCGAAAAACGCGAAAGTATAAGCCAGATGATTGCAATGTACCAGAACTAACCCAGACATAACCAGCGTTATCCTCTAAAACACTAATGGGAGCCAGCTTTTATTGACTGTTTCTGTGTGGTACCACATTACGACGGGATAAAACCCACAAAAAACCCAAGATCTGGCCAACAAGAATGCGAAAAATGCGAAAGTACGAGCCAGATGAGGGCAAATCCCAGACCTAACCGAGACATAACAGGCGTTATCCTCTAAAATATTAATCGCAACCAGGTTTAATTGACTGTTTCAGAGTGGTCCCACATTACTACATGGTCCAAGCCAGAAAAAGGCCAGGATCTGGCCAACAAGTATGCGAAAAATGCGAAAGTACGAGCCAGATGAGGGCAAATCCCAGACCTAACCGGGACATAACCGGCGTTATCCACTAAAATATTAATCGCAACCTGGTTTAATTGACTGCTTCGGCGTGGTACCGCATTACTTCCTGATCCAAACCAGAAAAAGGCCAGGATCTGGCCAACAAGTATGCGGAAAATGCGGAAGTATGAGCCAGATGACTCCAAATAGCAGAACTATCCCAAACATAACCAGCGTTATCCTCTGAAATATTAATCGGAACCAGGTTTAGTTGACTGTTTCGGTGTGGAACCACATTACTACGGGATCCAAACCAGAAAAAACCCAGGATCTGGCCAACAAGTATGTGAAAAACGCGAAAGTATGAGCCCGATGATTGCAAATCCCAGACATAACAGAGACATAACCGGCGTTATCCTCTAAAATACTAATCGCAAGCAGGTTTAATTGACTGTTTCGGTGTGGTACCGCATTACTATGTGATCCAATCCAGAAAAAGTCCTGGATCTGGCCAACAAGTATGCGACAAATGCGAAGGTACGAGCCAGATGAGCTCAAATCCCAGACCTAACCGAGACATAACCGGCGTTATCCTCTAAAATATTAATCGCAACCAGGTTTAAATGACTGTTTCGGTGTGGAACCTCATTACTACGGGATCCAACCAGAAAAAACCGAGGATCTGGTCAACAAGTATGTGAAAAACGCGAAATTATGAGCCCGATGATTGCACATACCAGAACTAACCCAACCATAACCAGCGTTATCCTCCAAAATATTAATCGGAACCAGGTTTAATTGACTGTTTCGGTGTGGTACCGCATTACTATGTGATCCAATCCAGAAAAAGCCCTGGAAATGGCCAACAAGTATGCGAAAAATGCGAAGGTACGAGCCAGATGAGGGCAAATCCCAGACATAACTGAGGCATAACCGGCGTTATCCTCTAAAATATTAATTTCAAGCAGCTTTAATTGACTGTTTCAGTGTGGACCCACATTACTACGGGTTCCAAACTAGAAAAAACGCTGGATTTAGCCAACAACTATGCGAAAAACGCGAAAGTATAAGCCAGATGATTGCAAATACCAGAACTAACCCAGACATAACCAGCGTTATCCCCTAAAATACTATTCGGAACCAGCTTTTATTGACTGTTTCTGTGTGGTACCACATTACTACGTGATTCAAACCAGAAAAAGCCCAGGATCTGGCCAACAAGTATGCGAAAAATGCGAATGTACGAGACAGATGACGGCAAATCCCAAACCTAATCGAGACATAACCGGCGTTATCCACTAAAATATTAATCGCAACCAGGTTCAATTGACTGCTTCGGTGTGGTATCACATTACTACTTGGTCCAAGCCAGAAAAAGGCCAGGATCTGGCCAACAAGTATGCGAAAAATGCGAAAGTACCAGCCAGATGAGGGCAAATCCCAGACCTAACCGAGACATAACAGGCGTTATCCTCTAAAATATTAATCGCAACCAGGTTTAATTGACTGTTTCGCTGTGGTACCGCATTACTACGTGATCCAAACCAGAAAAAGCCCTGGATCCGGCCAACAAGTATGCGAAAAATGCGGAAGTATGTGCCAGATGATTGCAAATAGCAGAACTAACCCAAACATAACCAGCGTTATCCTCTAAAATATTAATCGCAACCAGGTTTAAATGACTGTTTCCGTGTGGTCCCACATTACTACTTGGTCCAGGCCAGAAAAAGGCCAGGATCTGGCCAACAAGTATGCGAAAAATGCGAAAGTACGAGCCAGATGAGGGCAAATCCCAGACCTAACCGAGACATAACCGGCGTTATCCACTAAAATATTAATCGCAACCAGGTGTAATTGACTGTTTCGGTGTGGTACCACATTACTGCGTGATCCAAACCAGAAAAAGCCCAGGATCTGGCCAACAAGTATGCGAAAAAAGCGAAAGTATGTGCCAGATGATTGCAAATACCGGAACTAACCCAAACATAACCAGCGTTATCCACCAGAATATTAATCGGAACAAATTTTAATAGACTGTTTCGGTGCGGAACCACATTACGACGGGATACAACCCACAAAAACCCCAAGATCTGGCCAACAAATATGCGAAAAATGCGAAAGTACGACCCAGATGAGGGCAAATCCCAGGCCTGGCCGAGACGTAACCGGCGTTATCCTCTGAAAAATTAATCGCAACTAGGTGTAATTGACTGTTTCGGTGTGGTACCGCATTACTACGTGATCCAAACCAGAAAAAGCCCTGGATCTGGCCATCAAGTATGCGAAAAAAGCGAAAGTATGTGCCAGATGATTGCAAATACCACATCTAACCCAAACATAACCAGCGTAATCCTCCAAAATATTAATCGCAACCAGGTTTAATTGACTGCTTCGGTGTGGAACCACATTACTACGGGTTCCAAACCAGAAAAAACGCTGGATCTGGCCAACAACTATGCGAAAAACGCGAAAGTATAAGCCAGATGATTGCAAATACCAGAACTAACCCAGACATAACCAGCGTTATCCCCTAAAATACTATTCGGAACCAGCTTTTATTGACTGTTTCTGTGTGGTACCACATTACTACGTGATCCAAACCAGAAAAAGCCCAGGATCTAGCCAACAAGTATGCGAAAAATGCGAATGTACGAGACAGATGACGGCAAATCCCAGACCTAATCGAGACATAACCGGCGTTATCCACTAAAATATTAATCGCAACCAGGTTTAATTGACCGTTTCGGTGTGGTACCACATTACTACGTGATCCAAACCAGAAAAAGCCCAGGATCTGACCATCAAGTATGTGAAAAATGCGAATGTACGAGACAGATGACGGCAAATCCCAGACCTAATCGAGACATAACCGGCGTTATCCACTAAAATATTAATCGCAACCAGGTTTAATTGACTGTTTCGGTGTGGTACCACATTACTACTTGGTCCAAGCCAGAAAAAGGCCAGGATCTGGCCAACAAGTATGCGAAAAATGCGAAAGTACGAGCCAGATGAGGGCAAATCCCAGACCTAACCGAGACATAACAGGCGTTATCCTCTGAAATATTAATCGCAACCAGGTGTAATTGACTGTTTCGGTGTGGTACCACATTACTACGTGATCCAAACCAGAAAAAGCCCAGGATCTGGCCAACAAGTATGCGAAAAATGCGAATGTACGAGACAGATGACGGCAAATCCCAGACCTAATCGAGACATAACCGGCGTTATCCACTAAAATATTAATCGCAACCAGGTTTAATTGACTGTTTCGGTGTGGTACCACATTACTACTTGGTCCAAGCCAGAAAAAGCCCAGGATCTGACCATCAAGTATGCGAAAAATGCGAATGTACGAGACAGATGACGGCAAATCCCATACCTAATCGAGACATAACCAGCGTTATTCACCAAAATATTAATCGGAACAAATTTTAATAGACTGTTTCGGTGCGGAACCACATTACGACGGGATACAACCCACAAAAACCCCAAGATCTGGCCAACAAGTATGCGAAAAATGCGAAAGTACGACCCAGATGAGGGCAAATCCCAGGCCTGGCCGAGACATAACCGGCGTTATCCCCTAAAATATTAATCGCAACCAGGTTTAAATGACTGTTTCGGTGTGGAACTACATTACTACGGGATCCAACCAGAAAAAACCCAGGATCTGGCCAACAAGTATGTGAAAAACGCGAAAGTATGAGCCCGATGATTGCACATACCAGAACTAACCCAAACATAACCAGCGTTATCCTCCAAAATATTAATCGGAACCAGGTTTAATTGACTGTTTTGGTGTGGTACCGCATTACTATGTGATCCAATCCAGAAAAAGCCCTGGATATGGCCAACAAGTATGCGAAAAATGCGAAGGTACGAGCCAGATGAGGGCAAATCCCAGACATAACTGAGGCATAACCGGCGTTATCCTCTAAAATATTAATCGCAAGCAGCTTTAATTGACTGTTTCAGTGTGGAACCACATTACTACGAGATCCAAACCAGAAAAAGCCCTGGATCTGGCCAACAAGTATGCGAAAAATGCGAAAGTACGAGCCAGATAAGGGCAAATACCAGGCCTAACCGAGACATAACCGGCGTTATCTTCTAAAATATTAATCACAACCAGGTTTAATTGACTGTATCGGTGTGGTACAGCATTACTACGTGATCCAAACCAGAAATATCCCAGGATCTGGCCAACAAGTATGCGAAAAACGAGAAAGAATGAGCCGGATGGTTGCAAATACCAGACCTAACCGAGACATAACCGGCGTTATCCTCAAAAATATTAATCGCAAACAGGTTTAATTGACTGTTTCGGTGTGGTACCACATTACTACGTGGTCCAAGCCAGAAATATCCCAGGATCTGGCCAACTAGTATGCGAAAAACGAGAAAGTATGAGCCAGATGAGGGCAAATCCCAGACCTGGCCGAGACATAACCGGCGTTATCCTCTAAAATATTAATCGCAACCAGGTTTAATTGACTGTATCGGTGTGGTACAGCATTACTACGTGATCCAAACCAGAAATATCCCAGGGTCTGGCCAACAAGTATGCGAAAAAAGCGAAAGTATGTGCCAGATGATTGCAAATACCACATCTAACCCAAACATTACCAGCGTTATCCTCCAAAATATTAATCGCAACCAGGTTTAATTGACTGCCTCGGTGTGGAACCACATTACTACGGGTTCCAATCCAGAAAAAACGCTGGATCTGGCCAACAACTATGCGAAAAACGCGAAAGTATAAGCCAGATGATTGCAATGTACCAGAACTAACCCAGACATAACCAGCGTTATCCTCTAAAACACTAATGGGAGCCAGCTTTTATTGACTGTTTCTGTGTGGTACCACATTACGACGGGATAAAACCCACAAAAAACCCAAGATCTGGCCAACAAGAATGCGAAAAATGCGAAAGTACGAGCCAGATGAGGGCAAATCCCAGACCTAACCGAGACATAACAGGCGTTATCCTCTAAAATATTAATCGCAACCAGGTTTAATTGACTGTTTCAGAGTGGTCCCACATTACTACATGGTCCAAGCCAGAAAAAGGCCAGGATCTGGCCAACAAGTATGCGAAAAATGCGAAAGTACGAGCCAGATGAGGGCAAATCCCAGACCTAACCGGGACATAACAGGCGTTATCCTCTAAAATATTAATCGCAACCAGGTTTAATTGACTGTTTCAGAGTGGTCCCACATTACTACATGGTCCAAGCCAGAAAAAGGCCAGGATCTGGCCAACAAGTATGCGAAAAATGCGAAGGTACGAGCCAGATGAGCTCAAATCCCAGACCTAACCGAGACATAACCGGCGTTATCCTCTAAAATATTAATCGCAAGCAGGTTTAATTGACTGTTTCGGTGTGGTACCGCATTACTATGTGATCCAATCCAGAAAAAGTCCTGGATCTGGCCAACAAGTATGCGAAAAATGCGAAGGTACGAGCCAGATGAGCTCAAATCCCAGACCTAACCGAGACATAACCGGCGTTATCCTCTAAAATATTAATCGCAACCAGGTTTAAATGACTGTTTCGGTGTGGAACCTCATTACTGCGGGATCCAACCAGAAAAAACCGAGGATCTGGTCAACAAGTATGTGAAAAACGCGAAATTATGAGCCCGATGATTGCACATACCAGAACTAACCCAAACATAACCAGCGTTATCCTCCAAAATATTAATCGGAACCAGGTTTAATTGACTGTTTCGGTGTGGTACCGCATTACTATGTGATCCAATCCAGAAAAAGCCCTGGATATGGCCAACAAGTATGCGAAAAATGCGAAGGTACGAGCCAGATGAGGGCAAATCCCAGACATAACTGAGGCATAACCGGCGTTATCCTCTAAAATATTAATTTCAAGCAGCTTTAATTGACTGTTTCAGTGTGGACCCACATTACTACGGGTTCCAAACTAGAAAAAATGCTGGATTTAGCCAACAACTATGCGAAAAACGCGAAAGTATAAGCCAGATGATTGCAAATACCAGAACTAACCCAGACATAACCAGCGTTATCCCCTAAAATACTATTCGGAACCAGCTTTTATTGACTGTTTCTGTGTGGTACCACATTACTACGTGATTCAAACCAGAAAAAGCCCAGGATCTGGCCAACAAGTATGCGAAAAATGCGAATGTACGAGACAGATGAAGGCAAATCCCAAACCTAATCGAGACATAACCGGCGTTATCCACTAAAATATTAATCGCAACCAGGTTCAATTGACTGCTTCGGTGTGGTATCACATTACTACTTGGTCCAAGCCAGAAAAAGGCCAGGATCTGGCCAACAAGTATGCGAAAAATGCGAAAGTACCAGCCAGATGAGGGCAAATCCCAGACCTAACCGAGACATAACAGGCGTTATCCTCTAAAATATTAATCGCAACCAGGTTTAATTGACTGTTTCAGAGTGGTCCCACATTACTACATGGTCCAAGCCAGAAAAAGGCCAGGATCTGGCCAACAAGTATGCGAAAAATGCGAAAGTACGAGCCAGATAAGGGCAAATACCAGGCCTAACCGAGACATAACCGGCGTTATCTTCTAAAATATTAATCACAACCAGGTTTAATTGACTGTAACGGTGTGGTACAGCATTACTACGTGATCCAAACCAGAAATATCCCAGGATCTGGCCAACAAGTATGCGAAAAACGAGAAAGAATGAGCCGGATGGTTGCAAATACCAGACCTAACCGAGACATAACCGGCGTTATCCACAAAAATATTAATCGCAAACAGGTTTAATTGACTGTTTCGGTGTGGTACCACATTACTACGTGGTCCAAGCCAGAAATATCCCAGGATCTGGCCAACTAGTATGCGAAAAATGCGAATGTACGAGCCAGATGAGGGCAAATCCCAGACCTGGCCGAGACATAACCGGCGTTATCCTCTAAAATATTAATCGCAACCAGGTTTAATTGACTGTATCGGTGTGGTACAGCATTACTACGTGATCCAAACCAGAAATATCCCAGGATCTGGCCAACAAGTATGCGAAAAAAGCGAAAGTATGTGCCAGATGATTGCAAATACCACATCTAACCCAAACATTACCAGCGTTATCCTCCAAAATATTAATCGCAACCAGGTTTAATTGACTGCCTCGGTGTGGAACCACATTACTACGGGTTCCAATCCAGAAAAAACGCTGGATCTGGCCAACAACTATGCGAAAAACGCGAAAGTATAAGCCAGATGATTGCAATGTACCAGAACTAACCCAGACATAACCAGCGTTGTCCTCTAAAACACTAATGGGAGCCAGCTTTTATTGACTGTTTCTGTGTGGTACCACATTACGACGGGATAAAACCCACAAAAAACCCAAGATCTGGCCAACAAGAATGCGAAAAATGCGAAAGTACGAGCCAGATGAGGGCAAATCCCAGACCTAACCGAGACATAACAGGCGTTATCCTCTAAACTATTAATCGCAACCAGGTTTAATTGACTGTTTCAGAGTGGTCCCACATTACTACATGGTCCAAGCCAGAAAAAGGCCAGGATCTGGCTAACAAGTATGCGAAAAATGCGAAAGTACGAGCCAGATGAGGGCAAATCCCAGACCTAACCGGGACATAACCGGCGTTATCCACTAAAATATTAATCGCAACCTGGTTTAATTGACTGCTTCGGCGTGGTACCGCATTACTTCCTGATCCAAACCAGAAAAAGGCCAGGATCTGGCCAACAAGTATGCGAAAAATACGGAAGTATGAGCCAGATGACTCCAAATGGCAGAACTATCCCAAACATAACCAGCGTTATCCTCTGAAATATTAATCGGAACCAGGTTTAGTTGACTGTTTCGGTGTGGAACCACATTACTACGGGATCCAAACCAGAAAAACCCCAGGATCTGGCCAACAAGTATGTGAAAAACGCGAAAGTATGAGCCCGATGATTGCAAATCCCAGACATAACAGAGACATAACCGGCGTTATCCTCTAAAATATTAATCGCAAGCAGGTTTAATTGACTGTTTCGGTGTGGTACCGCATTACTATGTGATCCAATCCAGAAAAAGTCCTGGATCTGGCCAACAAGTATGCGAAAAATGCGAAGGTACGAGCCAGATGAGCTCAAATCCCAGAACTAACCCAAACATAACCAGCGTTATCCTCCAAAATATTAATCGGAACCAGGTTTAATTGACTGTTTCGGTGTGGTACCGCATTACTATGTGATCCAATCCAGAGAAAGCCCTGGATATGGCCAACAAGTATGCGAAAAATGCGAAGGTACGAGCCAGATGAGGGCAAATCCCAGACATAACTGAGGCATAACCGGCGTTATCCTCTAAAATATTAATTTCAAGCAGCTTTAATTGACTGTTTCAGTGTGGACCCACATTACTACGGGTTCCAAACTAGAAAAAACGCTGGATTTAGCCAACAACTATGCGAAAAACGCGAAAGTGTAAGCCAGATGATTGCAAATACCAGAACTAACCCAGACATAACCAGCGTTATCCCCTAAAATAGTATTCGGAACCAGCTTTTATTGACTGTTTCTGTGTGGTACCACATTACTACGTGATTCAAACCAGAAAAAGCCCAGGATCTGGCCAACAAGTATGCGAAAAATGCGAATGTACGAGACAGATGACGGCAAATCCCAAACCTAATCGAGACATAACCGGCGTTATCCACTAAAATATTAATCGCAACCAGGTTCAATTGACTGCTTCGGTGTGGTACAGCATTACTACGTGATCCAAACCAGAAATATCCCAGGATCTGGCCAACAAGTATGCGAAAAACGAGAAAGAATGAGCCGGATGGTTGCAAATACCAGACCTAACCGAGACATAACCGGCGTTATCCACAAAAATATTAATCGCAAACAGGTTTAATTGACTGTTTCGGTGTGGTACCACATTACTACGTGGTCCAAGCCAGAAATATCCCAGGATCTGGCGAACTAGTATGCGAAAAATGCGAATGTACGAGCCAGATGAGGGCAAATCCCAGACCTGGCCGAGACATAACCGGCGTTATCCTCTAAAATATTAATCGCAACCAGGTTTAATTGACTGTATCGGTGTGGTACAGCATTACTACGTGATCCAAACCAGAAATATCCCAGGATCTGGCCAACAAGTATGCGAAAAAAGCGAAAGTATGTGCCAGATGATTGCAAATACCACATCTAACCCAAACATTACCAGCGTTATCCTCCAAAATATTAATCGCAACCAGGTTTAATTGACTGCCTCGGTGTGGAACCACATTACTACGGGTTCCAATCCAGAAAAAACGCTGGATCTGGCCAACAACTATGCGAAAAACGCGAAAGTATAAGCCAGATGATTGCAATGTACCAGAACTAACCCAGACATAACCAGCGTTATCCTCTAAAACACTAATAGGAGCCAGCTTTTATTGTCTGTTTCTGTGTGGTACCACATTACGACGGGATAAAACCCACAAAAAACCCAAGATCTGGCCAACAAGAATGCGAAAAATGCGAAAGTACGAGCCAGATAAGGGCAAATACCAGGCCTAACCGAGACATAACCGGCGTTATCCTCTAAGATATTAATTGCAACCAGGTTTAATTGACTGTTTCGGTGTGGTACCACATTAGTACGTGATCCAAACCAGAAAAAGCCCAGGATCTGGACTACAAGTATGCGAAAAATGCGAAAGTACGAGCCAGATGAGGGCAAATCCCAGACCTAACCGGGACATAACCGGCGTTATCCACTAAAATATTAATCGCAAACTGGTTTAATTGACTGCTTCGGCGTGGTACCGCATTACTTCCTGATCCAAACCAGAAAAAGGCCAGGATCTGGCCAACAAGTATGCGAAAAATGCGGAAGTATGAGCCAGATGACTCCAAATAGCAGAACTATCCCAAACATAACCAGCGTTATCCTCTAAAATATTAATCGGAGCCAGGTTTAGTTGACTGTTTCAGTGTGGAACCACATTACTACGGGATCCAAACCAGAAAAAACCCAGGATCTGGCCAACAAGTATGTGAAAAACGCGAAAGTATGAGCCCGATGATTGCAAATCCCAGACATAACAGAGACATAACCGGCGTTATCCTCTAAAATATTAATCGCAAGCAGGTTTAATTGACTGTTTCGGTGTGGTACCGCATTACTATGTGATCCAATCCAGAAAAAGTCCTGGATCTGGCCAACAAGTATGCGAAAAATGCGAAGGTACGAGCCAGATGAGCTCAAATCCCAGACCTAACCGAGACATAACCGGCGTTATCCTCTAAGATATTAATTGCAACCAGGTTTAATTGACTGTTTCGGTGTGGTACCACATTAGTACGTGATCCAAACCAGAAAAAGCCCAGGATCTGGACTACAAGTATGCGAAAAATGCGAAAGTACGAGCCAGATGAGGGCAAATCCCAGACCTAACCGGGACATAACCGGCGTTATCCACTAAAATATTAATCGCAAACTGGTTTAATTGACTGCTTCGGCGTGGTACCGCATTACTTCCTGATCCAAACCAGAAAAAGGCCAGGATCTGGCCAACAAGTATGCGAAAAATGCGGAAGTATGAGCCAGATGACTCCAAATAGCAGAACTATCCCAAACATAACCAGCGTTATCCTCTAAAATATTAATCGGAGCCAGGTTTAGTTGACTGTTTCAGTGTGGAACCACATTACTACGGGATCCAAACCAGAAAAAACCCAGGATCTGGCCAACAAGTATGTGAAAAACGCGAAAGTATGAGCCCGATGATTGCAAATCCCAGACATAACAGAGACATAACCGGCGTTATCCTCTAAAATATTAATCGCAAGCAGGTTTAATTGACTGTTTCGGTGTGGTACCGCATTACTATGTGATCCAATCCAGAAAAAGTCCTGGATCTGGCCAACAAGTATGCGAAAAATGCGAAGGTACGAGCCAGATGAGCTCAAATCCCAGACCTAACCGAGACATAACCGGCGTTATCCTCTAAAATATTAATCGCAACCAGGTTTAAATGACTGTTTCGGTGTGGAACCTCATTACTACGGGATCCAACCAGAAAAAGCCGAGGATCTGGTCAACAAGTATGTGAAAAACGCGAAATTATGAGCCCGATGATTGCACATACCAGAACTAACCCAAACATAACCGGCGTTATCCTCTAAAATATTAATTTCAAGCAGCTTTAATTGACTGTTTCAGTGTGGACCCACATTACTACGGGTTCCAAACTAGAAAAAACGCTGGATTTAGCCAACAACTATGCGAAAAACGCGAAAGTATAAGCCAGATGATTGCAAATACCAGAACTAACCCAGACATAACCAGCGTTATCCCCTAAAATACTATTCGGAACCAGCTTTTATTGACTGTTTCTGTGTGGTACCACATTACTACGTGATTCAAACCAGAAAAAGCCCAGGATCTGGCCAACAAGTATGCGAAAAATGCGAATGTACGAGACAGATAACGGCAAATCCCAAACCTAATCGAGACATAACCGGCGTTATCCACTAAAATATTAATCGCAACCAGGTTCAATTGACTGCTTCGGTGTGGTATCACATTACTACTTGGTCCAAGCCAGAAAAAGGCCAGGATCTGGCGTACAAGTATGCGAAAAATGCGAAAGTACCAGCCAGATGAGGGCAAATCCCAGACCTAACCGAGACATAACAGGCGTTATCCTCTAAAATATTAATCGCAACCAGGTTTAATTGACTGTTTCAGAGTGGTCCCACATTACTACATGGTCCAAGCCAGAAAAAGGCCAGGATCTGGCCAACAAGTATGCGAAAAATGCGAAAGTACGAGCCAGATAAGGGCAAATACCAGGCCTAACCGAGACATAACCGGCGTTATCTTCTAAAATATTAATCACAACCAGGTTTAATTGACTGTAACGGTGTGGTACAGCATTACTACGTGATCCAAACCAGAAATATCCCAGGATCTGGCCAACAAGTATGCGAAAAACGAGAAAGAATGAGCCGGATGGTTGCAAATACCAGACCTAACCGAGACATAACCGGCGTTATCCACAAAAATATTAATCGCAAACAGGTTTAATTGACTGTTTCGGTGTGGTACCACATTACTACGTGGTCCAAGCCAGAAATATCCCAGGATCTGGCCAACTAGTATGCGAAAAATGCGAATGTACGAGCCAGATGGGGGCAAATAGCAGAACTATCCCAAACATAACCAGCGTTATCCTCTAAAATATTAATCGGAACCAGGTTTAGTTGACTGTTTCGGTGTGGAACCACATTACTACGGGATCCAAACCAGAAAAAACCCAGGATCTGGACTACAAGTATGCGAAAAATGCGAAAGTACCAGCCAGATGAGGGCAAATCCCAGACCTTACCGGGACATAACCGGCGTTATCCACTAAAATATTAATCGCAACCTGGTTTAATTGACTGTTTCGGTGTGGTACCGCATTACTATGTGATCCAATCCAGAAAAAGTCCTGGATCTGGCCAACAAGTATGCGAAAAATGCGAAGGTACGAGCCAGATGAGCTCAAATCCCAGACCTAACCGAGACATAACCGGCGTTATCCTCTAAAATATTAATCGCAACCAGGTTTAAATGACTGTTGCGGTGTGGAACCTCATTACTACGGGATCCAACCAGAAAAAACCGAGGATCTGGTCAACAAGTATGTGAAAAACGCGAAATTATGAGCCCGATGATTGCACATACCAGAACTAACCCAAACATAACCAGCGTTATCCTCCAAAATATTAATCGGAACCAGGTTTAATTGACTGTTTCGGTGTGGTACCGCATTACTATGTGATCCAATCCAGAAAAAGCTCTGGATATGGCCAACAAGTATGCGAAAAATGCGAAGGTACGAGCCAGGTGAGGGCAAATCCCAGACATAACTGAGGCATAACCGGCGTTATCCTCTAAAATATTAATTTCAAGCAGCTTTAATTGACTGTTTCAGTGTGGAACCACATTACTACGGGATCCAAACCAGAAAAAGCCCTGGATCTGGCCAACAAGTATGCGAAAAATGCGAAAGTACGAGCCAGATAAGGGCAAATACCAGGCCTAACCGAGACATAACCGGCGTTATCTTCTAAAATATTAATCACAACCAGGTTTAATTGACTGTATCGGTGTGGTACCGCATTACTTCCTGATCCAAACCAGAAAAAGCCCTGGATCCGGCCAACAAGTATGCGAAAAATGCGGAAGTATGTGCCAGATGATTGCAAATAGCAGAACTAACCCAAACATAACCAGCGTTATCCTCTAAAATATTAATCGCAACCAGGTTTAATTGACTGTTTCAGTGTGGTCCCACATTACTACTTGGTCCAGGCCAGAAAAAGGCCAGGATCTGGCCAACAAGTTTGCGAAAAATGCGAATGTACGAGACAGATGACGGCAAATCCCAGACCTAACCGAGACATAACCGGCGTTATCCTCTAAAATATTAATCGCAACCAGGTTTAGTTGACTGTTTCAGTGTGGTCCCACATTACTACATGGTCCAAGCCAGAAAAAGGCCAGGATCTGGCCAACAAGTATGCGAAAAATGCGAAAGTACGAGCCAGATAAGGGCAAATACCAGGCCTAACCGAGACATAACCGGCGTTATCTTCTAAAATATTAATCACAACCAGGTTTAATTGACTGTAACGGTGTGGTACAGCATTACTACGTGATCCAAACCAGAAATATCCCAGGATCTGGCCAACAAGTATGCGAAAAACGAGAAAGAATGAGCCGGATGGTTGCAAATACCAGACCTAACCGAGACATAACCGGCGTTATCCACAAAAATATTAATCGCAAACAGGTTTAATTGACTGTTTCGGTGTGGTACCACATTACTACGTGGTCCAAGCCAGAAATATCCCAGGATCTGGCCAACTAGTATGCGAAAAATGCGAATGTACGAGCCAGATGGGGGCAAATAGCAGAACTATCCCAAACATAACCAGCGTTATCCTCTAAAATATTAATCGGAACCAGGTTTAGTTGACTGTTTCGGTGTGGAACCACATTACTACGGGATCCAAACCAGAAAAAACCCAGGATCTGGACTACAAGTATGCGAAAAATGCGAAAGTACCAGCCAGATGAGGGCAAATCCCAGACCATACCGGGACATAACCGGCGTTATCCACTAAAATATTAATCGCAACCTGGTTTAATTGACTGTTTCGGTGTGGTACCGCATTACTATGTGATCCAATCCAGAAAAAGTCCTGGATCTGGCCAACAAGTATGCGAAAAATGCGAAGGTACGAGCCAGATGAGCTCAAATCCCAGACCTAACCGAGACATAACCGGCGTTATCCTCTAAAATATTAATCGCAACCAGGTTTAAATGACTGTTTCGGTGTGGAACCTCATTACTACGGGATCCAACCAGAAAAAACCGAGGATCTGGTCAACAAGTATGTGAAAAACGCGAAATTATGAGCCCGATGATTGCACATACCAGAACTAACCCAAACATAACCAGCGTTATCCTCCAAAATATTAATCGGAACCAGGTTTAATTGACTGTTTCGGTGTGGTACCGCATTACTATGTGATCCAATCTAGAAAAAGCCCTGGATATGGCCAACAAGTATGCGAAAAATGCGAAGGTACGAGCCAGGTGAGGGCAAATCCCAGACATAACTGAGGCATAACCGGCGTTATCCTCTAAAATATTAATTTCAAGCAGCTTTAATTGACTGTTTCAGTGTGGAACCACATTACTACGGGATCCAAACCAGAAAAAGCCCTGGATCTGGCCAACAAGTATGCGAAAAATGCGAATGTACGAGACAGATGACGGCAAATCCCAGACCTAACCGAGACATAACCGGCGTTATCCTCTAAAATATTAATCGCAACCAGGTTTAATTGACTGTTTCAGTGTGGTCCCACATTACTACTTGGTCCAAGCCAGAAAAAGGCCAGGATCTGGCCAACAAGTTTGCGAAAAATGCGAATGTACGAGACAGATGACGGCAAATCCCAGACCTAACCGAGACATAACCGGCGTTATCCTCTAAAATATTAATCGCAACCAGGTTTAATTGACTGTTTCAGTGTGGTCCCACATTACTACTTGGTCCAAGCCAGAAAAAGGCCAGGATCTGGCCAACAAGTATGCGAAAAAAGCGAAAGTATGTGCCAGATGATTGCAAATACCACATCTAACCCAAACATAACCAGCGTTATCCTCTAAAATATTAATCGCAACCAGGTTTAATTGACTGTTCCAGAGTGGTCCCACATTACTACTTGGTCCAAGCCAGAATAAGGTCAGGATCTGGCCAACAAGTATGCGAAAAATGCGAAAGTACGAGCCAGATGAGGGCAAATCCCAGACCTAACCGAGACATAACCGGCGTTATCCACTAAAATATTAATCGCAACCAGGTGTAATTGACTGTTTCGGTGTGGTACCACATTAGTACGTGATCCAAACCAGAAAAAGCCCAGGATCTGGACAACAAGTATGCGAAATAGCGAAAGTATGTGCCAGATGATTGCAAATACCACATCTAACCCAAACATAACCAGCGTTATCCTCCAAAATATAAATCGCAACCAGGTTTAATTGACTGCTTCGGTGTGGAACCACATTACTACGGGTTCCAAACCAGAAAAAACGCTGGATTTGGCCAACAACTATGCGAAAAACGCGAAAGTATAAGCCAGATGGTTGCAAATACCAGAACTAACCCAGACATAACCAGCGTTATCCCCTAAAATACTATTCGGAACCAGCTTTTATTGACTGTTTCTGTGTGGTACCACATTACTACGTGATTCAAACCAGAAAAAGCCCAGGATCTGGCCAACAAGTATGCGAAAAATGCGAATGTACGAGACAGATGACGGCAAATCACAAACCTAATCGAGACATAACCGGCGTTATCCACTAAAATATTAATCGCAACCAGGTTTAATTGACTGTTTCGGTGTGGTATCACATTACTACGTGATCCAATCCAGAAAAAGCCCAGGATCTGACCATCAAGTATGCGAAAAATGCGAATGTACGAGACAGATGACGGCAAATCCCTGACCTAATCGAGACATAACCGGCGTTATCCACTAAAATATTAATCGCAACCAGGTTTAATTGACTGTTTCGGTGTGGTACCACATTACTACTTGGTCCAAGCCAGAAAAAGGCCAGGATCTGGCCAATAAGTATGCGAAAAATGCGAAAGTACCAGCCAGATGAGGGCAAATCCCAGACCTAACCGTGACATAACAGGCGTTATCCTCTAAAATATTAATCGCAACCAGGTTTAATTGACTGTTTCAGAGTGGTCCCACATTACTACATGGTCCAAGCCAGAAAAAGGCCAGGATCTGGCCAACAAGTATGCGAAAAATGCGAAAGTACGAGCCAGATAAGGGCAAATACCAGGCCTAACCGAGACATAACCGGCGTTATCTTCTAAAATATTAATCACAACCAGGTTTAATTGACTGTAACGGTGTGGTACAGCATTACTACGTGATCCAAACCAGAAATATCCCAGGATCTGGCCAACAAGTATGCGAAATACGAGAAAGAATGAGCCGGATGGTTGCAAATACCAGACCTAACCGAGACATAACCGGCGTTATCCACAAAAATATTAATCGCAAACAGGTTTAATTGACTGTTTCGGTGAGGTACCACATTACTACGTGGTCCAAGCCAGAAATATCCCAGGATCTGGCCAACTAGTATGCGAAAAATGCGAATGTACGAGCCAGATGAGGGCAAATCCCAGACCTGGCCGAGACATAACCGGCGTTATCCTCTAAAATATTAATCGCAACCAGGTTTAATTGACTGTATCGGTGTGGTACAGCATTACTACGTGATCCAAACCAGAAATATCCCAGGATCTGGCCAACAAGTATGCGAAAAAAGCGAAAGTATGTGCCAGATGATTGCAAGTACCACATCTAACCCAAACACAACCAGAGTTATCCTCCAAAATATTAAGCGCAACCAGGTTTAATTGACTGCTTCGGTGTGGAACCACATTACTACGGGTTCTAATCCAGAAAACACGCTGGATCTGGCCAACAACTATGCGAAAAACGCGAAAGTATAAGCCAGATGATTGCAAATACCAGAACTAACCCAGACATAACCAGCGTTATCCTCTAAAATACTAATGGGAGCCAGCTTTTATTGACTGTTTCTGTGTGGTACCACATTACGACGGGATAAAACCCACAAAAAACCCAAGATCTGGCCAACAAGTATGCGAATAATGCGAAAGTACGAGCCAGATGAGGGCAAATCCCAGACCTAACCGAGACATAACCGGCGTTACCCTCTAAGATATTAATCGCAAACAGGTTTAATTGACTGTTTCGGTGTGGTACAGCATTACTACGTGATCCAAACCAGAAATATCCCTGGATATGGCCAACAAGTATGCGAAAAACGAGAAAGTATGCGCCAGATGTTTGCAAATACCAGACCTTACCGAGACATAACCGGCGTTATCCTCAAAAATATTATTCGCAACCTGGTTTAATTGACTGCTTCGGCGTGGTACCGCATTACTACCTGATCCAAACCAGACAAAGGCCAGGATCTGGCCAACAAGTATGCGAAAAATGCGGAAGTATGTGCCAGTTGATTCCAAATAGCAGAACTAACCCAAACATAACCAGCGTTATCCCTCAAAATATTAATCGGAACCAGGTTTAGTTGACTGTTTCGGTGTGGAACCACATTACTACGGGATCCAAACCAGAAAAAACCCAGGATCTGGCCAACAAGTATGTGAAAAGCGCGAAAGTATGAGCCCGATGATTGCACATACCAGAACTAACCCAAACATAACCAGCGTTATCCTCCAAAATATTAATCGGAACCAGGTTCAATTGACTGTTTCGGTGTGGTACCGCACTACTATGTGATCCAATCCAGAAAAAGCCCTGGATATGGCCAACAAGTATGCGAAAAATGCGATGGTACGAGCCAGATGAGGGCAAATCCCAAACATAACTGAGGCATAACCGGCGTTATCCTCTAAAATATTAATCACAACCAGGTTTAATTGACTGTACCGGTGTGGTACAGCATTACTACGTGATCCAAACCAGAAATATCCCAGGATCTGGCCAACAACTATGCGAAAAACGCGAAAGTATAAGCCAGATGATTGCAAATACCAGAACTAACCCAGACATAACCAGCGTTATCCTCTAAAATACTAATGGGAGCCAGCTTTTATTGACTGTTTCGGTGTGGTACCGCATTACTATGTGATCCAATCGAGAAAAAGTCCTGGATCTGGCCAACAAGTATGCGAAAAATGCGAAGGTACGAGCCAGATGAGCTCAAATCCCAGACGTAACCGAGACATAACCGGCGTTATCCTCTAAAATATTAATCGCAACCAGGTTTAAATGACTGTTTCGGTGTGGAACCACATTACTACGGGATCCAAACCAGAAAAAACCCAGGATCTGGCCAACAAGTATGTGAAAAACGCGAAAGAATGAGCCCGATGATTGCACATACCAGAACTAACCCAAACATAACCAGCGTTATCCTCCAAAATATTAATCGGAACCAGGTTTAATTGACTGTTTCGGTGTGGTACCGCACTACTATGTGATCCAATCCAGAAAAAGCCCAGGATCTGGCCAACAACAATGAGAAAAACGCGTAAGTATGAGCCAGATGATTGCAAATACCAGAACAAACCCAGAAATAACTAGAGTTATCATCTAAAATACTATTCGGAACCAGCTTCTATTGACTGTTTCATTGCGGTACCACATTACTACGTGATCCAAACCAGAAAAAGGCCAGGATCTGGCCAATAAGTATGTGCAAAACGCGAAAGTATGAGCCAGATGGTTGCAAATACCAGAACTAACCGAGACATAACCGGCGTTATCCTCAAGAATATTAATCGCAAACAGGTTTAATTGACTGTTTCGGTGTGGTACCGCATTACTACGTGATCCAAACCAGAAATATCCCAGCATCTGGCCAACTAGTATGCGAAAAATGCGGAAGTATGTGCCAGATGATTGCACATAGCAGAGCTAACCCAAACCAACCAGTGTTATCCTCTAAAATATTAATCGGAACCAGGTTTAGTTGACTGTTTCGGTGTGGAACCACATTACTACGGGATCCAAACCAGAAAAAACCCAGGATCTCGCCAACAAGTATGCGAAAAATGCGAAGGTACGAGCCAGATGAGGGCAAATCCCAGACATAACCGAGACATAACCGGCGTTATCCTCTAAAATATTAATCGCAAGCAGGTTTAATTGACTGTTTCAGTGTGGAACCACTTTACTACGGGATCCAAACCAGAAGAAACCCAGGATCTGGCCAACAAGTATGAGAAAAATGCGAAAGTACGAGCCAGATGAGGGCAAATACCAGACCCAACAGAGACATAACCCGCGTTATCCTCTAAAATATTAATCGCATCCAAGTTTAATTGACAGTTTCGGTGTGGTACAGCATTACTACGTGATCCAAACCAGAAATATCCCAGGATCTGGCCAACAAGTATGCGAAAAACGAGAAAGTATGAGCCAGATGGTTGCAAATACCAGAACTAACCGAGTCATAACCGGCGTTATACTCCAAAATATTAATCGCAAACAGGTTTAATTGACTGTTTCGGTGTGGAACCACATTACTACTTGGTCCAAGCCTGAAAAAGGCCAGGATCTGGCCAACAAGTATGTGAAAAACGCGAAAGTATGAGCCAGATGTTTGCAAATACCAGAACTAACCGAGACATAACCGGCGTTATCCTCAAGAATATTAATCGCAAACAGGGTTAATTGACTGTTTCGGTGTGGTACCACATTACTACGTGGTCCAAACCAGAAATATCCCAGGATCTGGCCAACTAGTATGCGAAAAATGCGGAAGTATGTGCCAGATGATTACAAATAGCAGAACTAACCCAAACATAACCAGCGTTATCCTCTAAAATATTAATCGGAACCAGGTTTAGTTGACTGTTTCGGTGTGGAACCACATTACTACGGGATCCAAACCAGAAAAAACCCAGGATCTGGCCAACAAGTATGCGAAAAATGCGGAAGTGTGACCTAGGTGATGGCAATGTCCTGGCCAAACCTCGACATAACCGGTGTGATCCTCTAAAATATTAATCGAATCCAGGTTTAATTGACTGTTTCATTCTGGTACCATATTACTACGTGATCCAAACCAGAAAAAGCCCAGGATCTGGCCAAGAAGTATGCGAAAAATGCGAAAGTATGAGCCAGATGGTTGCAAGTACCAGACCTAACACAAACCTAAACGGTGTTATCCTCTAAAATATTAAGGGCAACCAGGTTTAATTGACTGTTTCGGTGTGGTAACACATTACTACGTGATCCAACCCAGAAAAAGCCCTGGATCTGGCCAACAAGTATGTGAAAAACGCGAAAGTATGAGCCAGATGATTGCAAATACCAGAACTAACCCAAACATAACCAGCATTATCCTCTAAAATATTAATCGGAACCAGGTTTAGTTGACTGTTTCGGTGTGGAACCACATTACTACGGGATCCAAAACAGAAAAAACCCAGGATCTTGCCAACAAGTATGCGAAAAATGCGAAGGTACGAGCCAGATGAAGGGCAAATCCCAGACATAACCGAGACATAACCGGCGTTATCCTGAAAAATATTAATCGCAAACAGGTTTAATTGACTGTTTCGGTGTGGTACCACATTACTACGTGGTCCAAACCAGAAATATCCCAGGATCTGGCCAACTAGTATGCGAAAAATGCGAAAGTACGAGCCAGATGAGGGCAAATCCTAGACCTAACCGAAACATAACCGCCGTTATACTCAAAAATATTAATCGCAAACAGGTTTAATTGACTGTTTCGGCGTGGAATCACATTACTGCTTGGTCCAAGCCAGAAAAAGGCCAGGATCTGGCCAACAAGTATGCGAAAAATGCGAATGTACGAGACAGATGACGACAAATCCCAGATCTAACTGAGACATAACCGGCGTTATCCTCTAAAATATTAATCGCAACCAGGTTTAATTGACTGTTTCGGTGTGGTACCGCATTACTACGTGATCCAAACCAGAAAAAGCCCTGGATCTGGCCAACAAGTATGTGAAAAATGCGAAAGTACGAGCCAGATGAGGGCAAATACCAGACCTAACCCAGACATAACCGGCGTTATCCTCAAAAATATTAATCGCAAACAGGTTTAAGTGACTGCTTCGGTGTGGAACCACATTACTACTTGGTGCAAGCCAGAAAAAGGCCAGGATCTGGCCAACAAGTATGCGAAAAATGCGAATGTACGAGACAGATGACGGCAAATCCCAGACTTAACCGACACATAACAGCCGTTATCCTCTAAAGTATTAATCGCAAGCAGATTTAATTGACTGTCTCAGCGTGGTCCCACATTACTACTTCGTCCGAGCCAGAAAAAGGCCAGGATCTGGCCAACAAGTATGCGAAATATGCGAAAGTACGAGCCAGATGAGGGCAAACACCAGAACTAACCCAAACGTAACCAGCGTTATCCACCAAAATATTAATCGCAACCACGTTTAATTGACTGTTTCGGTGTGGAACCACATTACGACGGGATACAACCCACAAAAAACCCAAGATCTAGCCAACAAGTATGCGAAAAACGCGAAAGTATGTGCCAGATGAGGGCAAATAGCAAACCTAACCGGGACATAACCGGCGTTATCCTCTATAATATTAATCGCAACCAGGTTTAATTGACTGCTTCGGTGTGGTACCGCAGTACTACGTGATCCAAACCAGAAAAAACACAGGATCTGGCCAACAAGTATGCGAAAAATGCGAAAGTACGAGCCAGATGAGGGCAAAGACCAGACCTCGCCGAGACATAACCGGCGTTATCATCTAAAATACTATTCGGAACCAGCTTCTATTGACTGTTTCAGTGCGGTACCACATTACTACGTGATCCAAACCAGAAAAAGGCCAGGATCTGGCCAACAAGTATGCGAAAAATGCGAAAGTACGAGGCAGATGAGGGCAAATCCCAGACCTAACCGAGACATAACCGGCGTTATCCACTAAAATATTAATCGCAACCAGGTTTAATTGACAGTTTCGGTGTGGTACCACATTACTACGTGATCCAAACCAGAAAAAGCCCAGGATCTGGCCAACAAGTATGTGAAAAACGCGAAATTATGAGCCAGATGATTGCAAATACCAGACCTAACACAAACCTAAACGGTGTTATCCTCTAAAATATTAAGGGCAACCAGGTTTAATTGACTGTTTCGGTGTGGTAACACATTACTACGTGATCCAACCCAGAAAAAGCCGTGGATCTGGCCAACAAGTATGCGAAAAATGCGAAAGTACGAGCCGGATGAGGGCAAATACCAGACCCAACCGAGACATAACTGACGTTATCCTCTAAAATAATAATCGCAACCAGGTTTAAATGACTGTTTCGGTGTGGAACCACATTACTACGTGATCCAAACCAGAAATATCCCAGGATCTGGCCAACTAGTATGCGAAAAATGCGGAAGTATGTGCCAGAGGATTGCAAATAGCAGAACTAACCCAAACATAACCAGCGTTATCCTCTGAAATATTAATCGGAACCAGGTTTAGTTGACTGTTTCGGTGTGGAACCACATTACTACGGGATCCAAACCAGAAGAAACCCAGGATCTGGCCAACAAGTATGCGAAAAATGCGGAAGTATGACCTAGGTGATGGCAATGACCAGGCCAAACCTCGACATAACCGGTGTTATCCTCTAAAATATTGATCGAATCCAGGTTTAATTGACTGTTTCATTCTGGTACCATATTACTACGTGATCCAAACCAGAAAAAGCCCAGGATCTGGCCAACAAGTATGCAAAAAATGCGAAAGTATGAGCCAGATGATTGCAAATACCAGACCTAACACAATCCTAAACGGTGTTATCCTCTAAAATATTAAGGGCAACCAGGATTAATTGACTGTTTCGGTGTGGTAACACATTACTACGTGATCCAACCCAGAAAAAGCCCTGGATCTGGCCAACAAGTATGCGACAAATGCGAATGTACGAGCCAGATGAGGGCAAATACTAAACCTAACCGAGACATAACCGGCGTTAACCTCTAAAATATTAATCGCAACCAGGTTTAGTTGACTGTTTCGGCGTGGTACCGCATTACTATGTGATCCAAACCAGAAACAACCAAGGATCTGGCCAACAAGTATGTGAAAAACGCGGAAGTATGAGCCAGATGATTGCAAATACCAGAACTAACCAAAACATAACCAGCGTTATCCTCCAAAATATTAATCGCAACCAGGTTTAATTGACTGTTTCGGTGTGGTACCGCATTACTATGTGATCCAATCCAGAAAAAGCGCAGGATATGGCCAACAAGTATGCGAAAAATGCGAAAGTACGTGCCGGATGAGAGCAAATTCCAGACCCAAACGAGACATAACTGACGTTATCCTCTAAAATATTAATCGCAACCAGGTTTAGTTGACTGTTTCGGCGTGGTACCGCATTACTACGTGATCCAAACCAGAAAAAGCCCAGGATCTTGCCAACAGGTATGCGAAAAATGCGGAAGTATGTGCCAGATGATTGCAAATAGCAGAACTAACCCAAACATAACCAGCGTTATCCTCTAAAATATTAATCGGAACCAGGTTTAGTTGACTGTTTCGGTGTGGAACCACATTACTACGGGATCCAAACCAGAAAAAACCCAGGATCTGGCCAACAAGTATGCGAAAAATGCGGAAGTATGACCTAGGTGATGGCAATGTCCTGGCCAAACCTCGACATAACCGGTGTGATCCTCTAAAATATTAATCGAATCCAGGTTTAATTGACTGTTTCATTCTGGTACCATATTACTACGTGATCCAAACCAGAAAAAGCCCAGGATCTGGCCAAGAAGTATGCGAAAAATGCGAAAGTATGAGCCAGATGGTTGCAAGTACCAGACCTAACACAAACCTAAACGGTGTTATCCTCTAAAATATTAAGGGCAACCAGGTTTAATTGACTGTTTCGGTGTGGAACCACATTACTACGGGATCCAAACCAGAAAAAACCCAGGATCTGGCCAACAAGTATGTGAGAAATGCGGTAGTATGTGCCAGATGATTGCAAATAGCAGAACTAACCCAAACATAACCAGCGTTATCCTCTAAAATACTAATCGGAACCAGGTTTAGTTGACTGTTTCGGTGTGGAACCACATTACTACGGGATCCAAACCAGAAAAAACCCAGGATCTGGCCAACAAGTGTGCGAAAATCGCGAAAGTATGATCCAGATGATTGCAAATAGCAGAACTAACCCAAACATAACCAGCGTTATCCTCTTAAATATTAGTCGGAACCAGGTTTAGTTGACTGTTTCGGTGTGGAACCACATTACTACGGGATCCAAACCAGAAAAAACCCAGGGTCTGGCCAACAAGTATGCGAAAAATGCGGAAGTATGACCTAGGTGATGGCAATGACCAGGCCAAACCTCGACATAACCGGTGTTATCCTCTAAAATATTGATCGAATCCAGGTTTAATTGACTGTTTCATTTTGGTACCATATTACTACGTGATCCAAACCAGAAAAAGCCCAGGATCTTGCCAACAAGTATGCAAAAAATGCGAAAGTATGAGCCAGATGATTGCAAATACCAGACCTAACACAATCCTAAACGGTGTTATCCTCTAAAATATTAAGGGCAACCAGGATTAATTGACTGTTTCGGTGTGGTAACACATTACTACGTGATCCAACCCAGAAAAAGCCCTGGATCTGGCCAACAAGTATGCGACAAATGCGAATGTACGAGCCAGATGAGGGCAAATACTAAACCTAACCGAGACATAACCGGCGTTAACCTCTAAAATATTAATCGCAACCAGGTTTAGTTGACTGTTTCGGCGTGGTACCGCATTACTACCTGATACAAACCAGAAAAAGGCCAGGATCTGGCCAACAAGTATGCGAAAAATGCGAAAGTACGAGCCAGATGAGTTCAAATCCCAGACCTAACCGAGACATAAACGGCGTTATCCTCTAAAATATTAATCGCAACCAGGTTTAAATGACTGTTTCGGTGTGGAACCACATTACTACGGGATCCAAACCAGAAACAACCAAGGATCTGGCCAACAAGTATGTGAAAAACGCGGAAGTATGAGCCAGATGATTGCAAATACCAGAACTAACCAAAACATAACCAGCGTTATCCTCCAAAATATTAATCGCAACCAGGTTTAATTGACTGTTTCGGTGTGGTACCGCATTACTATGTGATCCAATCCAGAAAAAGCGCAGGATATGGCCAACAAGTATGCGAAAAATGCGAAAGTACGTGCCGGATGAGAGCAAATTCCAGACCCAAACGAGACATAACTGACGTTATCCTCTAAAATATTAATCGCAAGCAGGTTTAATTGACTGTTTCAGTGTGGAACCACTTTACTACGGGATCCAAACCAGAAAAAACCCAGGATCTGGCCAACAAGTATGTGAGAAATGCGGAAGTATGTGCCAGATGATTGCAAATAGCAGAACTAACCCAAACATAACCAGCGTTATCCTCTAAAATACTAATCGGAACCAGGTTTAGTTGACTGTTTCGGTGTGGAACCACATTACTACGGGATCCAAACCAGAAAAAACCCAGGATCTGGCCAACAAGTATGCGAAAAATGCGAATGTACGAGACAGATGACGGCAAATCCCAGACTTAACCGACACATAACAGCCGTTATCCTCTAAAGTATTAATCGCAAGCAGATTTAATTGACTGTCTCAGCGTGGTCCCACATTACTACTTCGTCCGAGCCAGAAAAAGGCCAGGATCTGGCCAACAAGTATGCGAAATATGCGAAAGTACGAGCCAGATGAGGGCAAACACCAGAACTAACCCAAACGTAACCAGCGTTATCCACCAAAATATTAATCGCAACCACGTTTAATTGACTGTTTCGGTGTGGAACCACATTACGACGGGATACAACCCACAAAAAACCCAAGATCTAGCCAACAAGTATGCGAAAAACGCGAAAGTATGTGCCAGATGAGGGCAAATAGCAAACCTAACCGGGACATAACCGGCGTTATCCTCTATAATATTAATCGCAACCAGGTTTAATTGACTGCTTCGGAGTGGTACCGCAGTACTACGTGATCCAAACCAGAAAAAACACAGGATCTGGCCAACAAGTATGCGAAAAATGCGAAAGTACGAGCCAGATGAGGGCAAAGACCAGACCTCGCCGAGACATAACCGGCGTTATCATCTAAAATACTATTCGGAACCAGCTTCTATTGACTGTTTCAGTGCGGTACCACATTACTACGTGATCCAAACCAGAAAAAGGCCAGGATCTGGCCAACAAGTATGCGAAAAATGCGAAAGTACGAGGCAGATGAGGGCAAATCCCAGACCTAACCGAGACATAACCGGCGTTATCCACTAAAATATTAATCGCAACCAGGTTTAATTGACAGTTTCGGTGTGGTACCACATTACTACGTGATCCAAACCAGAAAAAGCCCAGGTTCTGGCCAACAAGTATGTGAAAAACGCGAAATTATGAGCCAGATGATTGCAAATACCAGACCTAACACAAACCTAAACGGTGTTATCCTCTAAAATATTAAGGGCAACCAGGTTTAATTGACTGTTTCGGTGTGGTAACACATTACTACGTGATCCAACCCAGAAAAAGCCGTGGATCTGGCCAACAAGTATGCGAAAAATGCGAAAGTACGAGCCGGATGAGGGCAAATACCAGACCCAACCGAGACATAACTGACGTTATCCTCTAAAATAATAATCGCAACCAGGTTTAAATGACTGTTTCGGTGTGGAACCACATTACTACGTGATCCAAACCAGAAATATCCCAGGATCTGGCCAACTAGTATGCGAAAAATGCGGAAGTATGTGCCAGAGGATTGCAAATAGCAGAACTAACCCAAACATAACCAGCGTTATCCTCTGAAATATTAATCGGAACCAGGTTTAGTTGACTGTTTCGGTGTGGAACCACATTACTACGGGATCCAAACCAGAAGAAACCCAGGATCTGGCCAACAAGTATGCGAAAAATGCGGAAGTATGACCTAGGTGATGGCAATGACCAGGCCAAACCTCGACATAACCGGTGTTATCCTCTAAAATATTGATCGAATCCAGGTTTAATTGACTGTTTCATTCTGGTACCATATTACTACGTGATCCAAACCAGAAAAAGCCCAGGATCTGGCCAACAAGTATGCAAAAAATGCGAAAGTATGAGCCAGATGATTGCAAATACCAGACCTAACACAATCCTAAACGGTGTTATCCTCTAAAATATTAAGGGCAACCAGGATTAATTGACTGTTTCGGTGTGGTAACACATTACTACGTGATCCAACCCAGAAAAAGCCCTGGATCTGGCCAACAAGTATGCGACAAATGCGAATGTACGAGCCAGATGAGGGCAAATACTAAACCTAACCGAGACATAACCGGCGTTAACCTCTAAAATATTAATCGCAACCAGGTTTAGTTGACTGTTTCGGCGTGGTACCGCATTACTATGTGATCCAAACCAGAAACAACCAAGGATCTGGCCAACAAGTATGTGAAAAACGCGGAAGTATGAGCCAGATGATTGCAAATACCAGTGCTAACTAAGACATAACCGGCGATTTCCACTTAAATATTGATCGCAACCAGGTTTACTTGACTGTTTCGGTGTGGTACCGCATTACTACGTGTTCCAAACCAGAAAAAGGCCAGGATCTGCCCAACAGGTATGCGAAAAATTCGAAAGCACGAGCCAGATGAGGGCAAATACCAGACCTAACCCGGACATAACCGGCGTTATCCTCGAAAATATTACTCGCAACCAGGTTTAATTGACTATTTCGGTGTGGTACCCCATTACAGCGTGATCCAAACCAGAAAAAGGCGTGGATCTGGCCAACAAGTATGCGAAATATGCGAAAGTTCAAGCCAGATGATTGCAAATAGCAGAACTAATCCAAACATAACCAGCGTTATCCTCTAAAATATTAATCGGAACCAGGTTTAGTTGACTGTTTCGGCGTGGTACCGCATTACTACCTGATACAAACCAGAAAAAGGCCAGGATCTGGCCAACAAGTATGCGAAAAATGCGAAAGTACGAGCCAGATGAGTTCAAATCCCAGACCTAACCGAGACATAAACGGCGTTATCCTCTAAAATATTAATCGCAACCAGGTTTAAATGACTGTTTCGGTGTGGAACCACATTACTACGGGATCCAAACCAGAAACAACCAAGGATCTGGCCAACAAGTATGTGAAAAACGCGGAAGTATGAGCCAGATGATTGCAAATACCAGAACTAACCAAAACATAACCAGCGTTATCCTCCAAAATATTAATCGCAACCAGGTTTAATTGACTGTTTCGGTGTGGTACCGCATTACTATGTGATCCAATCCAGAAAAAGCCCAGGATATGGCCAACAAGTATGCGAAAAATGCGAAAGTACGTGCCGGATGAGAGCAAATTCCAGACCCAAACGAGACATAACTGACGTTATCCTCTAAAATATTAATCGCAACCAGGTTTAGTTGACTGTTTCGGCGTGGTACCGCATTACTACGTGATCCAAACCAGAAAAAGCCCAGGATCTTGCCAACAGGTATGCGAAAAATGCGAAGGTACGAGCCAGATGAGGGCAAATCCCAGACATAACCGAGACATAACCGGCGTTATCCTCTAAAATATTAATCGCAAGCAGGTTTAATTGACTGTTTCAGTGTGGAACCACTTTACTACGGGATCCAAACCAGAAGAAACCCAGGATCTGGCCAACAAGTATGCGAAAAATGCGAAAGTATGAGCCAGATGATTGCAAATACCAGAACTAACCCAAACATAACCAGCGTTATCCTCCAAAATATTAATCGCAACCAGGTTTAATTGACTGTCTCGGTGTGGTACCCCATTACTATGTGATCCAATCCAGAAAAAACCCAGGATCTGGCCAACAAGTATGCGAAAAATGCGAAAGTACGAGCCGGATGAGGGCAAATACCAGACCCAACCGAGACATAACTGACGTTATCTTCACAAATATTAATCGCAACCAGGTTTAAATGACTGTTTCGGTGTGGAACCACATTACTACGGGATCCAAACCAGAAAAAACCCAGGATCTGGCCAACAAGTATGTGAGAAATGCGGAAGTATGTGCCAGATGATTGCAAATAGCAGAACTAACCCAAACATAACCAGCGTTATCCTCTAAAATACTAATCGGAACCAGGTTTAGTTGACTGTTTCGGTGTGGAACCACATTACTACGGGATCCAAACCAGAAAAAACCCAGGATCTGGCCAACAAGTATGCGAAAAAAGCGAAAGTATGTGCCTGATGAGGGCAAATACCAGACCTAACCGAGACATAACCGGCGTTAACCTCTAAAATATTAATCGCAACCAGGTTTAATTGACTGTTTCGGCGTGGTACCGCATTACTACCTGGTCCAAACCAGAAAAAGGCCAGGATCTGGCCAACAAGTATGCGAAAAACGAGAAAGTATGAGCCAGATGGTTGCAAATGCCAGAACTAAACGAGACATAACCGGCGTTATCCTCAAGAATATTAATCGCAAACAGGTTTAATTGACTGTTTCGGTGTGGTACCACATTACGACGTGATCCAAACCAGAAATATCCCAGGATCTGGCCAACTAGTATGCGAAAAAGCCGGAAGTATGTGCCAGATGATTGCAAATAGCAGAACTAACCCAAACATAACCAGCGTTATCCTCTAAAATACTAATCGGAACCAGGTTTAGTTGACTGTTTCGGTGTGGAACCACATTACTACGGGATCCAAACCAGAAAAAACCCAGGATCTGGCCAAGAAGTATGCGAAAAATGCGGAAGTATGACCTAGGTGATGGCAATGACCAGGCCAAACCTCGACATAACCGGTGTGATCCTCTAAAATATTGATCGAATCCAGGTTTAATTGACTGTTTCATTCTGGTACCATATTACTACGTGATCCAAACCAGATAAAGCCAGGATCTGGCCAAAAAGTATGCGAAAAATGCGAAAGTATGAGCCAGATGATTGCAAGTACCAGACCTAACACAAACCTAAACGGTGTTATCCTCTAAAATATTAAGGGCAACCAGATTTAATTGACTGTTTCGGTGTGGTAACACATTATTACGTGATCCAAACCAGAAAAAACCCAGGATCTGGCCAACAAGTATGTGAAAAACGCGAAAGTATGAGTCAGATGACGGCAAATCCCAGACCAAACCCAGACATAACCAGAGTTTTCCTCTAAAATACTAATCGGAACAAGCTTTTATTGACTGTTTCAGTGTGGTACCACATTACGACGTGATCCAAACCAGAAAAAGGCGAGGATCTGGCCGACAAGTATGCGAAAAATGCGAAAGTACGAGCCAGATGAGGGCAAATCCCAGTGCTAACTAAGACATAAACGGCGATTTCCACTTAAATATTGATCGCAACCAGGTTTACTTGACTGTTTCGGTGTGGTACCGCATTACTACGTGTTCCAAACCAGAAAAAGGCCAGGATCTGCCCAACAGGTATGCGAAAAATTCGAAAGCACGAGCCAGATGAGGGCAAATACCAGACCTAACCCGGACATAACCGGCGTTATCCTCGAAAATATTACTCGCAACCAGGTTTAATTGACTATTTCGGTGTGGTACCCCATTACAGCGTGATCCAAACCAGAAAAAGGCGTGGATCTGGCCAACAAGTATGCGAAATATGCGAAAGTTCAAGCCAGATGCGGGCATATCCCAGACCTAACCGAGACATAACCGGCGTTATCCTCTAAAGTATTAATCGCAACGTGGTTTAATTGACTGTTTCGGTGTGGTACCGCATTTCTCCGTGATACAAGCCAGAAAAACGCTTGTATCTGGCCAACAAGTATGCGAAAAATGCGAAAGTACGAGCAAGATGAGGGCAAATCCCAGACCTAACCGAGACATAACCGGCGTTATCCTCTTGAATATTAATCGCAACCAGGTTCAATTGACTGCTTCGGTGTGGTACCGCATTACTACGTGATCCAAACCAGAAAAAGCCCAGGATCTTGCCAACAAGTATGCGAAAAATGCGAAAGTCCGAGCCAGATGAGGGCAAACCTCAGACCTAGCCCAGACATAACCGGCGTTATCCTCTAAAATATTAATCGCAACCAGGTTTTATAGCCTGTTTCAGTGTGGTACCACATTACTACGTGGTCCAAACCAGAAAAAGCCCGGGATCTGGCCAACAAGTATAAGAAAAATGCGAAAGTACAAGCCAGATGAGGGCAAATCCCAGCGCTAACTAAGACAAAACCGGCGTTCTCTTCTTAAATATTAATCGCAACCAGGTTTAATTGAATGTTTCGGTGTGGTACCGCATTACTATGTGATCCAAACCAGAAAAAGGCCAGGATCTGGCCAACAAGTATGCGAAAAATGCGAAAATACGAGCCAGATAAAGGCAAATACCAGACCTAACCCAGACATAACCGGCGTTATCCTCGAAAATATTAATCGCAACCAGGTTTCATTGACTGCTTCGGTGTGGTACCGCATTACAACGTGATCTAAACCAGAAAAAGCCCAGGATCTTGCCAACAAGTATGCGAAAAATGCGAAAGTCCGAGCCAGATGAGGGCAAATACCAGACCTAACCGAAACATAACCGGCGTTATCCACTGTAATATTAATCCCAAACCAGGTTTAATTGACTGCTTCGGTGTGGTACCGCATTACTACGTGATCCAAACCAGAAATATCCCAGGATCTGGCCAACAAGTATGCGAAAAATGCGGAAGTATGTGCCAGATGATAGCAAATACCAGAACTAACCCAAACATAACCAGCGTTATCCGCTAAAATACTAATCAGAACAAGCTTTTATTGACTGTTTCAGTGTGGTACCACATTACTACGTGGTCCAAGCCAGAAAAAAGTCAGGACCTGGCCAACAAGTATAAGATAAATGCGAAAGTACGGGCCACATGAGGGCAAATCCCAGACTTAACCGAGACATAACCGGCGTTATCCTCGAAAATATTGATCGGAGCCAGCTTTTATTGTCAGTTTCAGTGTGGTACCTCATTACTACGTGATCCAAACCAGAAAAAGCCCAGGATCTGTACAACAAGTATGCGAAAAATGCGAAAGAACGAGCCAGATGAGGGCAAATCCCAGTGCTAACTAAGACATAACCGGCGTTCTCCACTTAAATATTAATCGCAACCATGTTTACATGACTGTTTCGGTGTGGTACCGCATTACTACGTGTTCCAAGCCAGAAAAACGCCAGGATCTGCCCAACAAGTATGCGGAAAAAGCGAAGGCACGAGTCAGATGATTGCAAATACCAGACCTAACCAAGACATAACCGGCGTTATCCTCGGAAATATTAATCGCAACCAGGTTTAATTGACTGTTTCGGTGTGGAACTACATTGGTGCGGAATCCAAACCAGAAAAAGCCCAGGATCTTGCCAACAAGTATGCGAAAAATGCGAAGGCACGAGCCAGATGAGGGCAAACCTCAGACCTAGCCCAGACATAACCGGCGTTATCCTCTAAAATATTAATCGCAACCGGGTTTAATTGACTGTTTCGGTGTGGTACCGCATTACTACGTGATCCAAACCAGAAAAAGCCCAGGATCTTGCCAACAAGTATGCGGAAAATGCGAAAGCACGAGCCAGATGAGGGCAAATACCAGACCTAACCCAGACATAACCGGCGTTATCCTCTAAAATATTACTCGCAACCAGGTTTAATTGACTATTTCGGTGTGGTACCGCATTACAGCGTAATCCAAACCAGAAAAAGGCGAGGATCTGGCCAACAAGTATGCGAAAAATACGAAAGTACGGGCCGGATGAGGGCAAATCCCGGACCTAACCAAGACATAACCGGCGTTATCCTCTTAAATATTAATCGCAACCAGGTTTAAGTGACTGTTTCGGTGTGGTACCACATTACTACGTGAACCAAACCAGAAAAAGCCCAGGATCTGGCCAACATTAAGCTAAAAATGCGAAAGTACGAGCCAGTTGAGGGCAAATCCCAGACCTAACCGAGACATAACCGGCGTTATCCGCTAAAATACTAATCGGAACAAGCTTTTATTGACTGTTTCAGTGTGTTACCACATTACTACGTGGTCCAAGCCAGAAAAAAGTCAGGACCTGGCCAACAAGTATAAGAAAAATGCGAAAGTACGAGCCAGATGAGGGCAAATCCCAGACTTAACCGAGACATAACCGGCGTTATCCTCGAAAATATTAATCGGAACCAGCTTTTATTGACAGTTGCAGTGTGGTACCTCATTACTACGTGATCCAAACCAGAAAAAGGCCAGGATCTGGCCAACAAGTATGCGAAAATGCGAAAGTATGAGCCAGATGAGGGCAAATCCCAGTGTTAACCTAGACATAACTGGCGTTATCCTCCAAAATATTAATCGCAACCAGGTTTAATTGACTGTTTCGGTGTGGTACCGCATTACTACGTGATACAAGCCAGAAAAAGCCCTGTATCTGGCCAACAAGTAAGCGAAAAATGCGAAAGTACGAGCCAGATGAGGGCAAATCCCAGACCTAACCGAGACGTAACCGGCGTTATCCTCGAAAATATTAATCGCCACCAGGTTTAATTGACTGCTTCGGTGTGGTCCCGCATTACCACGTGATCCAAACCAGAAAAAGCCCAGGATCTTGCCAACAAGTATGCGAAAAATGCGAAGGCACGAGCCAGATGAGGGCAAACCCCAGACCTAGCCCAGGCATAACCGGCGTTATCCTCTAAAATATAAATCGCAACCAGGTTTAATTGACTGTTTCGGTGTGGAACCACATTAGTGCGGAATCCAAACCAGAAAGAGGCCAGGATCTGGCCAACAAGTATGCGAAAACTGCGAAAGTATGAGCCAGATGATTGCAAATACCAGAAATAACACAGACATAACCAGAGTTTTCCTCTAAAATACTAACCGGAACAAGCTTTTATTGACTGTTTCAGTGTGGTACCACATTACTACGTGATCCAATCCAGAAAAAGCCCTGGATCTGGCCAACAATTATGCGAAAAATGCGAAAGAACGAGCCAGATGAGGGCAAATCCCAGTGCATAACTAAGACATAACCGCCGTTTTCCACTTAAATATTAATCGCAACCAGGTTTACATGACTGTTTCGGTGTGGTATCGCATTACAGCGTGATCCAAACCAGAAAAAGGCGAGGATCTGGCCAACAAGTATGCGAAAATGCGAAAGTATGAGCCAGATGATTGCAAATACCAGAACTAACCCAGACATAACCCGTGTTATCCCCTAAAATCCTAATCGGAACCACATTTTATTGACTGTTTCACTGTCGTACCACATTACTACGTGATCCAAACCAGAAAAATGCCAGGATCTGGCCAACAAGTATGCGAAAAATGCGAAAGTACGAGCCAGATGAGGGCAAATCCCAGTGTTAACCTAGACATAACTGGCGTTATCCTCCAAAATATTAATCGCAACCAGGTTTAATTGACTGTTTCGGTGTGGTACCGCATTACTACGTGATACAAGCCAGAAAAAGCCCTGTATCTGGCCAACAAGTAAGCGAAAAATGCGAAAGTACGAGCCAGATGAGGGCAAATCCCAGACCTAACCCAGACGTAACCGGCGTTATCCTCGAAAATATTAATCGCCACCAGGTTTAATTGACTGCTTCGGTGTGGTCCCGCATTACCACGTGATCCAAACCAGAAAAAGCCCAGGATCTTGCCAACAAGTATGCGAAAAATGCGAAGGCACGTGCCAGATGAGGGCAAACCCCAGACCTAGCCCAGGCATAACCGGCGTTATCCTCTAAAATATAAATCGCAACCAGGTTTAATTGACTGTTTCGGTGTGGAACCACATTAGTGCGGAATCCAAACCAGAAAGAGGCCAGGATCTGGCCAACAAGTATGCGAAAACTGCGAAAGTACGGGCCGGATGAGGGCAAATCCCAGACCTAACCAAGACATAACCGGCGTTATCCTCTTGAATATTAATCGCAGCCAGGTTTAAGTGACTGTTTCGGTGTGGTACCACATTACTACGTGAACCAAACCAGAAAAAGCCCAGGATCTGGCCAACAAGTAAGCTAAAAATGCGAAAGTACGAGCCAGTTGAGGGCAAATCCCAGACCTAACCGAGACATAACCGGCGTTATCCGCTAAAATACTAATCGGAACAAGCTTTTATTGACTGTTGCAGTGTGGTACAACATTACTACGTGATCCAAACCAGAAAAAGCGCTGGATCTGGCCAACAAGTATGCGAAAGACGCGAAAGTATGAGCCAGATGATTGCAAATACCAGAAATAACACAGACATAACCAGAGTTTTCCTCTAAAATACTAACCGGAACAAGCTTTTATTGACTGTTTCAGTGTGGTACCACATTACTACGTGATCCTATCCAGAAAAAGCCCTGGATCTGGCCAACAATTATGCGAAAAATGCAAAAGAACGAGCCAGATGAGGGCAAATCCCAGTGCTAACTAAGACATAACCGCCGTTTTCCACTTAAATATTAATCGCAACCAGGTTTACATGACTGTTTCGGTGTGGTATCGCATTACAGCGTGATCCAAACCAGAAAAAGGCGAGGATCTGGCCAACAAGTATGCGAAAAATGCGAAAGTACGAGCCAGATGAGGGCAAATACCATGACTAACCCAGTCATAACCAGCGTTATCCTCTAAAATACTAATCCGAACAGCTTTTATTGACTGTTTCAGTGTGGTACCACATTACTACGTGACACAGACCTGAAAGAGCGCTGGATCTGGCCAACAAGTATGCGAAAAACGCGAAAGTATGAGCCAGATGATTGCAAATAGCAGAACTAACCCTGACATATCCAGAGTTTTCCTCTAAAATACTATTCGGAACAAGCTTTTATTGACTGTTTCAGTCTGGTACCACATTACTACGTGATCCAAACAAGAAAAAACCCAGGATCTGGCCAACAAGTATAAGAAAAATGCGAAAGTACACGCCAGATGAGGGCAAATCCCAGTGCTAACTAAGACAAAACCGGCGTTTTCCTCTTAAATATTAATCGCAACCAGGTTTAATTGACTGTTTCGGTGTGGTACCGCATTACTACGTGATACAAGCCAGAAAAAGCCCTGTATCTGGCCAACAAGTATGCGGAAAATGCGAAAGTACGAGCCAGATGAGGGCATATACGAGGCCTAACCCAGCCATAACCGGCGTTATCCACTTAAATATTAATCGCAACCAGGTTTAATTGACTGTTTCAGTGTGGTATCGCATTACTACGTGTTCCAAACCAGAAAAAGGCCACGATCTGGCCAAAAAGTATGCGAAAAATGCGAAAGTACGAGCCAGATGAGGGCAAATACCAGACCTAACCCAGACATAACCGGCGTTACCCTCTAAAATATTAATCGCAGCCAGGTTTAATTGACTTTTTCGGTATGGTACCGCATTACTACGTGATCCAAACGAGAAAAAGGCCAGTATCTGGCCAACAAGTAAGCGAAAAATGCGAACGTTCGAGCCAGATGAGGGCAAATACCAGACCTAACTCCGACATAACCGACGTTATCCTCTAAAATATTAATCGGAACCAGGTTTAATTGACTGCTTCAGTGTGGTACCGCATTACTACGTGATCCGAACCAGAAAAAGCCTAGGATCGTGCCAACAAGTATGCGAAAAATGCGAAGGCACGTGCCAGATGAGGGCAAACCTCAGACCTAGCCCAGACATAACCGGTGTTATCCTCTAAAATATTATTCGCAACCAGGTTTAATTGACTGTTTCGGTGTGGAACCACATTAGTGCGGGATCCAAACCAGAATGAGGCCAGGATCTGGCCAACAAGTATGCGAAAAACGCGAAAGTATGAGCCATATGATTGCAAATACCATGACTAACCCAGTCAAACAAGCGTTATCCTCTAAAATACTAATCGGAACAAGCTTTTATTGACTGTTTCAGTGTGGTACCACATTACTACGTGACACAAACCTGAAAGAGCGCTGGATCTGGCCAACAAGTATGCGAAAAACGCGAAAGTATGAGCCAGATGGTTGCAAATACCAGAACTAACCCTGACATAACCAGAGTTTTCCTCTAGAATACTAATCGGAACAAGCTTTCATTGACTGTTTCAGTGTGGTACCACATTACTACGTGATCCAAACCAGAAAAAGCCCAGGATCTGGCCAACAAGTATAAGAAAAATGCGAAAGTACAAGCCAGATGAGGGCAAATCCGAGTGCTAACTAAGACATAACCGGCGTTTTCCTCTTAAATAATAATCGCAACCAGGTTTAATTGACTGATTCTGTGTGGTACCGCATTACTACGTTATACAAGCCAGAAAGAGCCCTGTATCTGGCCAACAAGTATGCGAAAAATGCGAAAGTACGAGCCAGATGGGGGCAAATCCCAGACATAGCCGAGACATAACTGGCGTTATCCTCTTAAATATTAATCGCAACCAGGTTTAATTGACTGTTTCGGTGTGGTACCGCATTACTGCGTGATCCAAACCTGAAAAAGGCGAGGATCTGGCCAACAAGTATGCGAAAAATGCCAAACTATGAGACAGATGAGGGCAAATACCTAACCCAGACATAACCGGCGTTATCCTCTAAAATATTAATCGCAACCACTGTTGCTTGACTGTTTCGGTGTGGTACCGCATTACTACGTGTTCTAAACCAGAAAAAGGCCGGGGTCTGGCCAACAAGTATGAGAAAAATGCGAAAGTACGAGCCAGATGAGGGCAAACCCCAGTGCTAACCAAGACATAACCGTCGTTATCCTCCAAAATATTAACGCCAACCAGGTTTAATTGACTGTTTCGGTGTGGTACCGCATTACTACGTGATCCAAGCCAGAAGAAGCCCTGGATCTGGCCAACAATTATGCGAAAAATGCGAAAGTACGAGCCAGTTGGGGGCAAATCCCAGACCGAAACCAGACATAACAAGCGTTGTCCTCTAAAATACTAATCGAACCAGCTTTTATTAACTGTTTCAGTGTGGTCCCACATTACTGCGTGATCCAAGCCAGAAAAAGCCCGGGATCCGGCAACCAGTATGCGAAAAATGCGAATGTACGAGCCAGATGAGGGCAAATACCAGACCTATCCCAAACATAACCGGTGTTATCCTCTAAAATATTAATCGCAACCAGGTTTAATTGACTGTTTCAGTGTGGTACCACATTACTACGTGACCCAAACCAGAAAAAGCGCTGGATATGGCCAACAAGTATGCGAAAAACGCGAAAGTATCAGCCAGATGATTGTAAATTCCAGAACCTACCCAGACATATACAGAGTTTTCCTCTAAAATAACAATCGGAACAAGCTTTTATTGACTGTTTCAGTGTGGTACCACATTACTACGTGATCCAAACCAGAAAGAGCCCAGAATCTGGCCAACGAGTATAAGAAAAATGCGAAAGTACGAGCCAGATGAGTGCAAATCCCAGACCTTACCGAGACATAACCGGCGTTATCCTCTAAAGTATAAATCGCAACCTGGTTTAATTGACTGTTTCGGTGTGGTACCACATTACTACGTGATCCAAACCAGAAAAAGCCCAGGATCTGGCCAACAAGTATGCGGAAAATGCGAAAGTACGAGCCAGATGAGTGCAAATCCCAGACCTAACCGAGACATAACCGGCGTTATCCTGTTAAATATTAATCGCAACCAGGTTTAATTGACTGTTTCGCTGTGGTACCGCATTACTACGTGATCCAAACCGGAAAAAGCCCAGGATCTGGCCAACAAGAATGCGAAAAACGCGAAAGTATGAGCCAGACGATTGCAAATAGCATGACTATCCCTGTCATAACCAGCGTTATCCTCTAAAATACTAATCGGAACAAGATTTATTGACTGTTTCGGTGTGGTACCACATTACTACGTGATCCAAACCAGAAAAAGGGCCGGATCTGGCCTACAAGTATGCGAAAAATGCGAAGGTACGAACCTGATGAGGGCAAACCCCAAACCTAACCCAGACATAACCGGCGTTATCCTCTAAATTATTAATCGCAACCTGGTTTAATTGACTGTTTCGGTGCGGTACCGCATTACTACGTGATACAAGCCAGAAAAAGCCCTGTATCTGGCCAACAAGTATGCGGAAAATGCGAAAGTACAAGCCAGATGAGGGCAAATCCTAGACCTAACCGAGACATAACCGGCGTTATCCTCGAAAATATTAATCGCAACCAGGTTTAATTGACTGCTTCGGTGTGGAACCACATTAGTGCGGGATCCATACCAGAAAGAGGCCAGGATCTGGCCAACAAGTATGCGAAAAACGCGAAAGTATGAGCCAGATGATTGCAAATACCAGAACTATCCCAGACATAACCGGCGTTATCCTCTTAAATATTAATCACAACCAGGTTTAATTGACTGTTTCAGTGTGGTACCGCATTACTACGTGTTCCAAACCAGAAAAAGGCCACGATCTGGCCAACAAGTATGCGAAAAATGCGAAAGTACGAGCCAGATAAGGGCAAATAGCAGACCTAACCCAGACATAACCGGCGTTATCCTCTAAAATATTAATCGCAACCAGGTTTAATTGACTGTTTCGGTATGGTACCGCATTACTACGTGATCCAAACCAGAAAAAGTCGTGTATCTGGCCAACAAGTAAGCGAAAAATGCGAAAGTACGAGCCAGATGGGGGCAAATCCCAGACCTAACCGAGACATAACCGGCGTTACCCTCTAAAATATTAATCGCAACCAGGTTCAATTGACTGCTTCGGTGTGGTACCGCATTACTACGTGATCCAAACCAGAAAAAGCTCAGGATCTGGCCAACAAGTATGCGAAAAATGCGAAAGTACGAGCCAGCTGAGTGCAAATCCCAGACCTAACCGAGACATAACCGGCGTTATCCTGTTAAATATTAATCGCAACCAGGTTTAATTGACTGTTTCGGTGTGGTACCGCATTACTACGTGATCCAAATCAGAAAAAGCCCAGGATCTGGCCAACAAGAATGCGAAAAACGCGAAAGTATGAGCCAGACGATTGCAAATACCATGACTAACCCAGACATAACCAGCGTTATCCTCTAAAATACTAATCGGAACAAGCTTTTATTGACTGTTTCGGTGTGGTACCGCATCACGACGTGATCCAAACCAGAAAAAGCGCAGGATCTTGCCAACAAGTATGCGAAAAATGCGAAGGTACGAACCTGATGAGGGCAAACCCCAGACCTGACCCAGACATAACCGGCGTTATCCTCTAAAATATTAATCGCAACCTGGTTTAATTGACTGTTTCGGTGTGGTGCCGCATTAATACGTGATACAAGCCAGAAAAAGCCCTGTATCTGGCCAACAAGTATGCGGAAAATGCGAAAGTACAAGCCAGATGAGGGCAAATCCCAGACCTAACCGAGACATAACCGGCGTTATCCTCGAAAATATTAATCGCAACCAGGTTTAATTGACTGTTTCGGTGTGGAACTACATTAGTGCGGGATCCATACCAGACAGAGGCCATGATCTGGCCAACAAGTATGCGGAAAATGCGAAAGTACGAGCCAGATGAGTGCAAATCCCAGACCTAACCGAGACATAACCGGCGTTATCCTGTTAAATATTAATCGCAACCAGGTTTAATTGACTGTTTCGGTGTGGTACCACATTGCTACGTGGTACAAGTCAGAAAAAAGCCAGGACCTGGCCAACAAGTATCAGAAAAATGCGAAAGTACGATCCAGATGAGGGCAAATCCCAGTGCTAACAAAGACATAACCGGCGTGATCCACCAAAATATTAATCGCAACCAGGTTTAATTGACTACTTCGGTGTGGTACCGCATTACTACGTGATCCAAACCAGAAAAAGGCCAGGATCTGGCCTACAACTATGCGAAAAATGCGAAAGTACGAGCCAGATGGGGGCAAATCCCAGACCTAACCGAGACATAACCGGCGTGATCCACCAAAATATTAATCGCAACCAGGTTTAATTGACTGCTTCGGTGTGGTACCGCATTACTACGTGATCCAAACCAGAAAAAGGCCAGGATCTGGCCTACAACTATGCGAAAAATGCGAAAGTACGAGTCAGATGGGGGAAAATCCCAGACCTAACCGAGTCATAACCGGCGTTATCCTCTAAATTATTAATCGCAACCAGGTTTAATTGACTGTTTCGGTGTGTTACCGCATTACTACGTGATCCAAACCAGAGAAAGCCCAGGATCTGGCCAACAAGTATGCGAAAAATGCGAAGGTATGAGCCAGATGATTGCAAATACCAGAACTAACCCAGACATAACCAGAGTCTTCCTCTAAAATACTAATCGGAACAAGCTTTTATTGACTGTTTCAGTATGGTACCACATTACTACGTGGTCCAAATCAGAAAAAAGCCAGGACCTGGCCAACAAGTATAAGAAAAATGCGAAGGTACGACCCAGATGAGGCCAAATCCCAGACCTAACCGAGACATAACCGGCGTTATCCTCGAAAATATTAATCGCAACCAGGTTTAATTGACTGTTTCGGTGTGGAACCACATTAGTGCGGGATCCATACCAGACAGAGGCCATGATCTGGCCAACAAGTATGCGAAAAACGCGAAAGTATGAGCCAGATGATTGCAAATAGCAGAACTAACCCTGACATATCCAGAGTTTTCCTCTAAAATACTATTCGGAACAAGCTTTTATTGACTGTTTCAGTCTGGTACCACATTACTACGTGATCCAAACCAGAAAAAACCCAGGTTCTGGCAAACAAGTATAAGAAAAATGCGAAAGTACAAGCCAGATGAGGGCAAATCCCAGTGCTAACTAAGACAAAACCGGCGTTTTCCTCTTAAATATTAATCGCAACCAGGTTTAATTGACTGTTTCGGTGTGGTACCGCATTACTACGTGATACAAGCCAGAAAAAGCCCTGTATCTGGCCAACAAGTATGCGGAAAATGCGAAAGTACGAGCCAGATGAGGGCATATACGAGGCCTAACCCAGCCATAACCGGCGTTATCCACTTAAATATTAATCGCAACCAGGTTTAATTGACTGTTTCAGTGTGGTATCGCATTACTACGTGTTCCAAACCAGAAAAAGGCCACGATCTGGCCAAAAAGTATGCGAAAAATGCGAAAGTACGAGCCAGATGAGGGCAAATACCAGACCTAACCCAGACATAACCGGCGTTACCCTCTAAAATATTAATCGCAGCCAGGTTTAGTTGACTTTTTCGGTATGGTACCGCATTACTACGTGATCCAAACCAGAAAAAGGCCAGTATCTGGCCAACAAGTAAGCGAAAGATGCGAACGTTCGAGCCAGATGAGGGCAAATACCAGACCTAACCCCGACATAACCGACGTTATCCTCTAAAATATTAATCGGAACCAGGTTTAATTGACTGTTTCAGTGTGGTACTACATTACTACGTGGTCCAAGCCAGAAAAAGACCAGGATCTGGCCAACAAGTATGCGAAAAATGCGAAAGTACGAGCCAGATGGGGGCAAATCCCAGACTTAACCGAGACATAACCGGCGTTACCCTCTAAAATATTAATCGCAACCAGGTTTAATTGACTGCTTCGGTGTGGTACCGCATTACTACGTGATACAAGCCAGAAAAAGCCCTGTATCTGGTCAACAAGTAAGCGGAAAATGCGAAAGTACGAGCCAGATGAGTGCAAATCCCAGACCTAACCAAGACATAACCGGCGTTATCCTCGAAAATATTAATCGCAACCAGGTTTAACTGACTGCTTCGGCGTGGAACCACATTAGAGCGGGATCCATACCAGAAAGTGGCCAGGATCAGGCCAACAAGTATGCGAAAAACGCGAAAGAATGAGCCAGATAATTGCAAATACCAGAACTATCCCAGACATAACCAATGTCTTCCTCTAAGATACTAATCGGAAAAAGCTTTTATTGACTGTTTCAGTGTGGTACCACATTACTACGTGGTCCAAGTCAGAAAAAAGCCAGGACCTGGCCAACAAGTATAAGAAAAATGCGAAAGTACGAGCCAGATGAGGGCAAATCCCAGACCTAACCGAGACATAACCGGCGTTATCCACGAAAATATTAATCGCAACCAGGCTTAATTGTCTGTTTCGGTGTGGTACCGCATTACTATGTGATCCAAACCAGAAAAAGCCCAGGATCTTGCCAACAAGTATGCGAAAACTGGGAAGGTACGAGCCAGATAAGGGCAAACCCCAGACCTAACCCAGACATAACCGGCGTTATCCTCTAAAATATTAATCGCAACCTGGTTTAATTGACCGTTTCGGTGTGGTACCGCATTACTACGTGATACAAGCCAGAAAAAGCCCTGTATCTGGCCAACAAGTATGCGGAAAATGCGAAAGTACGAGCCAGATGAGGGCATATACCAGGCCTAACCCAGACATAACCGGCGTTATCCTCTTAAATATTAATCGCAACCAGGTTTAATTGACTGTTTCAGTGTGGTTCCGCATTACTACGTGTTCCAAACCAGGAAAAGGCCACGATCTGGCCAACAAGTATGCGAAAAATGCGAAAGTACGAGCCAGATGAGGGCAAATACCAGACCTAACCCAGACATAACCGGCGTTATCCTCTAAAATATTAATCGCAACCAGGTTTAATTGACTGTTTCGGTGTGGTACCGCATTACTACGTGATACAAGCCAGAAAAAGCCCTGTATCTTGCCAACAAGTATGCGAAAAATGCGAAGGCACGAGCCAGATGCGGGCGTATCCCAGACCTAACCGAGACATAACCGGCGTTATCCTCTAAAATATTAATCGCAAGCCGGTTTAATTGACTGTTTCTGTGTGGTACCGCATTACTACGTTATACAAGCCAGAAAGAGCCCTGTATCTGGCCAACAAGTATGCGAAAAATGCGAAAGTACGAGCCAGATGGGGGCAAATCCCAGACATAACCGAGACATAACTGGCGTTATCCTCTTAAATATTAATCGCAACCAGGTTTAATTGACTGTTTCGGTGTGGTACCGCATTACTGCGTGATCCAAACCTGAAAAACGCGAGGATCTGGCCAACAAGTATGCGAAAAATGCCAAAGTATGAGACAGATGAGGGCAAATACCTAACCCAGACATAACCGGCGTTATCCTCTAAAATATTAATCGCAACCACTGTTGCTTGACTGTTTCGGTGTGGTACCGCATTACTACGTGTTCTAAACCAGAAAAAGGCCGGGATCTGGCCAACAAGTATGAGAAAAATGCGAAAGTACGAGCCAGATGAGGGCAAATCCCAGTGCTAACCAAGACATAACCGTCGTTATCCTCCAAAATATTAACGCCAACCAGGTTTAATTGACTGTTTCGGTGTGGTACCGCATTACTACGTGATCCAAGCCAGAAGAAGCCCTGGATCTGGCCAACAATTATGCGAAAAATGCGAAAGTACAAGCCAGTTGGGGGCAAATCCCAGACCGAAACCAGACATAACAAGCGTTGTCCTCTAAAATACTAATCGAACCAGCTTTTATTAACTGTTTCAGTGTGGTCCCACATTACTGCGTGATCCAAGCCAGAAAAAGCCCAGGATCCGGCAACAAGTATGCGAAAAATGCGAATGTACGAGCCAGATGAGGGCAAATACCAGACCTAACTCAGACATAACCGGCGTTATCCACTAAAATATTAATTGCAACCAGGTTTAGTTGACTGTTTCGGTGTGGAACCACATTAGTGCGGCATCCAAACCAGAATGAGGCCAGGATCTGGCCAACAAGTATGCGAAACACGCGAAAGTATGAGCCAGATGATTGCAAATACCAGAACCTACCCAGGCATAACCAGAGTTTTCCTCTAAAATATTAATCGCAACCAGGTTTAATTGACTGTTTCGGTGTGGTACCGCATTACTACGTGATGCAAGCCAGAAAAAGCCCTGGATCTGGCCAACAATTATGCGAAAAATGCGAATGTACGAGCCAGGTGAGGGCAAATCCCAGACCTAACCAAGCCATAACCGGCGTTATCCTCTAAAATATTAATCGCAACCAGGTTTAATTGACTGTTTCGGTGTGGTACCGCGTTACTACGTGATCCAAATCAGAAAAAGGCCTGTATCTGGCCAACAAGTATGCGAAAAATGCGAAAGTACGAGCCAGATGGGGGCATATCCCAGTGCTAACCATGACATAACCGGCGTTATCCACATAAATATTAATCGCAACCAGGTTTAATTGACTGTTTCGGTGTGGTACCGCATTGCTACGTGACGCAAGCGAGAAAAAGCCCCGGATCTGGCCAACAATTATACGAAAATGCGAAAGTACGAGCCAGATGAGGGCAAATCCCTGACCGAACCCAGACATAACCGGTGTTATCCCCTTAAATATTAATCGCAACCAGGTTTAATTGACTGTTTCGGTGTGGTACCGCATTACTACGTGTTCCAAACCTGAAAAAGGCCAGGATCTGGCCAGCAAGTATGCGAAAAATGCGAAAGTACGAGCCAGGTGAGGGCAAATACTAGACCTATCCCAAACATAACCGGTGTTATCCTCTAAAATATTAATCGCAACCAGGTTTAATTGACTGTTTCAGTGTGGTACCACATTACTACGTGACCCAAACCAGAAAAAGCGCTGGATATGGCCAACAAGTATGCGAGAAACGCGAAAGTATCAGCCAGATGATTGTAAATTCCAGAACCTACCCAGACATATACAGAGTTTTCCTCTAAAATAACAATCGGAACAAGCTTTTATTGACTGTTTCAGTGTGGTACCACATTACTACGTGATCCAAACCAGAAAAAGCCCAGAATCTGGCCAACGAGTATAAGAAAAATGCGAAAGTACGAGCCAGATGAGTGCAAATCCCAGACCTTACCGAGACATAATCGGCGTTATCCTCTATATTATCAATCGCAACCAGGTTTAATTGACTGTTTCGGTGTGGTACCGCATTACTACGTGATCCAAACCAGAGAAAGGCCAGGATCTGGCCAACAAATATGCGAAAAACGCGAAAGTACGAGCCAGATGAGAGCAAATCCCAGACCTAACCGAGACATAACCGGCGTTATCCTCTAAAATATTAATCGCAACCTGGTTTAATTGACTGATTCGGCGTGGTACCGCATTACTACGTGATACAAGCCAGAAAAAGCCCTGTATCTGGCCAACAAGTATGCGAAAAACGCGAAAGTATGAGCCAGACGATTGCAAATACCAGAACTATCCCAGACATAACCAATCTCTTCCTCTAAGATACTAATCGGAAAAGCTTTTATTGACTGTTTCAGTGTGGTACCACATTACTACGTGGTCCAAATCAGAAAAAAGCCAGGACCTGGCCAACAAGTATAAGAAAAATGCGAATGTACGAGTCAGATGAGGGCAAATCCCAGACCTAACCGAGACATAACCGGCGTTATCCACGAAAATATTAATCGGAACCAGGTTTAATTGACTGTTTCGATGCGGTACCGCATTACTACGTGATGCAAGCCAGAAAATGCCCAGGATCTGGCGACCAAGTATGCGAAAATTGCGAAAGTACGAGCCAGATGAGGGCAAATCCCAGTGCTAACTAAGACATAACCGGCGTTTTCCTGTTAAATATTAATCGCAACCAGGCTTAATTGTCTGTTTCGGTGTGGTACCGCATTACTATGTGATCCAAACCAGAAAAAGCCCAGGATCTTGCCAACAAGTATGCGAAAAACGCGAAAGTATGAGCCAGACGATTGCAAATACCATGACTAACCCAGTCATAACCAGCGTTATCCTCTAAAACACTAATCGGAACAAGCTTTTATTGACTGTTTCGGTGTGGTACCGCATTACTACGTGATCCAAACCAGAAAAAGCGCAGGATCTTGCCAACAAGTATGCGAAAAATGCGAAGGTACGAACCTGATGAGGGCAAACCCCAGACCTGACCCAGACATAACCGGCGTTATCCTCTAAAATATTAATCGCAACCTGGTTTAATTGACTGTTTCGGTGTGGTGCCACATTGCTACGTGGTACAAGTCAGAAAAAAGCCAGGACCTGGCCAACAAGTATCAGAAAAATGCGAAAGTACGATCCAGATGAGGGCAAATCCCAGTGCTAACAAAGACATAACCGGCGTGATCCACCAAAATATTAATCGCAACCAGGTTTAATTGACTGCTTCGGTGTGGTGCCGCATTACTACGTGATCCAAACCAGAAAAAGGCCAGGATCTGGCCTACAACTATGCGAAAAATGCGAAAGTACGAGCCAGATGGGGGCAAATCCCAGACCTAACCGAGACATAACCGGCGTGAACCACCAAAATATTAATCGCAACCAGGTTTAATTGACTGCTTCGGTGTGGTACCGCATTACTACGTGATCCAAACCAGAAAAAGGCCAGGATCTGGCCTACAAGTATGCGAAAAATGCGAAAGTACGAGTCAGATAGGGGCAAATCCCAGACCTAACCGAGTCATAACCGGTGTTATCCTCTAAATTATTAATCGCAACCAGGTTTAATTGACTGTTTCGGTGTGGTACCGCATTACTACGTGATCCAAACCAGAGAAAGCCCAGGATCTGGCCAACAAGTATGCGAAAAATGCGAAAGTATGAGCCAGATGATTGCAAATACCAGAACTAACCCAGACATAACCAGAGTCTTCCTCTAAAATACTAATCGGAACAAGCTTTTATTGACTGTTTCAGTATGGTACCACATTACTACGTGGTCCAAATCAGAAAAAAGCCAGGACCTGGCCAACAAGTATAAGAAAAATGCGAAGGTACGACCCAGATGAGGGCAAATCCCAGACCTAACCGAGACATAACCGGCGTTATCCGCGAAAATATTAATCGCAACCAGGTTTAATTGACTGTTTCGATGTGGTACCGCATTACTACGTGATGCAAGCCAGAAAATGCCCAGGATCTGGCGAACAAGTATGCGAAAATTGCGAAAGTACGAGACAGATGAGGGCAAATCCCAGACCTAATCGAGACATAACCGGCGTTACCCTCTAAAATATTAATCGCAACCAGGTTTAATTGACTATTTCGGTGTGGTACCGCATTACTGCGTGATCCAAACCAGAAAAAGGCGAGGATCTGACCAATAAGTATGCGAAAAATGTGAAAGTACGAGCTAGATGAGGGCAATTACGAGACCTGACCGAGACATAACCGGCGTTATCCTCTAAAATATTAATCGCAACCAGGTTTAATTGACTATTTCGGTGTGGTACCGCATTACTGCGTGATCCAAACCAGAAAAAGGCGAGGATCTGACCAATAAGTATGCGAAAAATGTGAAAGTACGAGCTAGATGAGGGCAATTACGAGACCTGACCGAGACATAACCGGCGTTATCCTCTAAAATATTAATCGGAACCAGGCTTAATTGACTGTTTCAGTGTGGTACCACATTACTACGTGGTCCAAACCAGAAAGAGGCCAGGATCTGGCCAACAAGTAAGCGAAAAATGCGAACGTACGAGCCAGATGAGGGCAAATACCAGACCTAACCCAGACATAACCGGCGTTATCCTCTAAAATATTAATCGCAACCAGGTTTAATTGACTGTTTCGGTATGGTACCGCATTACTACGTGATCCAAACAAGAAAAAGTCGAGTATCTGGCCAACAAGTAAGCGAAAAATGCGAAAGTACGAGCCAGATGGGGGCAAATCCCAGACCTAACCGAGACATAACCGGCGTTACCCTCTGAAATATTAATCGCAACCAGGCTTAATTGTCTGTTTCGGAGTGGTACCGCATTACTATGTGATCCCAACCAGAAAAAGCCCAGGATCTTGCCAACAAGTATGCGAAAACTGCGAAGGTACGAGCCAGATAAGGGCAAACCCCAGACCTAACCCAGACATAACCGGCGTTATCCTCTAAAGTATTAATCGCAACCTGGTTTAATTGACTGTTTCGGAGTGGTACCGCATTACTACGTGATACAAGCCAGAAAAAGCCCCGTATCTGGCCAACAAGTATGCGGAAAATGCGAAAGTACGAGCCAGATGAGGGCATATACCAGGCCTAACCCAGACATAACCGGCGTTATCCTCTTAAATATTAATCACAACCAGGTTTAATTGACTGTTTCAGTGTGGTACCGCATTACTACGTGTTCCAAACCAGAAAAAGGCCACGATCTGGCCAACAAGTATGCGAAAAATGCGAAAGTACGAGCCAGATGAGGGCAAAAAGCAGACCTAACCCAGACATAACCGGCGTTATCCTCTAAAATATTAATCGCAACCAGGTTTAATTGACTGTTTCGGTATGGTACCGCATTACTACGTGATCCAAACAAGAAAAAGTCGAGTATCTGGCCAACAAGTAAGCGAAAAATGCGAAAGTACGAGCCAGATGGGGGCAAATCCCAGACCTAACCGAGACATAACCGGCGTTACCCTCTGAAATATTAATCGCAACCAGGTTCAATTGACTGCTTCGGTGTGGTACCGCATTACTACGTGATCCATACCAGAAAAAGCTCAGGATCTGGCCAACAAGTATGCGAAAAATGCGAAAGTACGAGCCAGCTGAGTGCAAATCCCAGACCTAACCGAGACATAACCGGCGTTATCCTGTTAAATATTAATCGCAACCAGGTTTAATTGACTGTTTCGGTGTGGTACCACATTGCTACGTGGTCCAAATCAGAAAAAAGCCAGGACCTGGCCAACAAGTATAAGAAAAATGCGAAGGTACGACCCAGATGAGGGCAAATCCCAGACCTAACCGAGACATAACCGGCGTTATCCACGAAAATATTAATCGCAACCAGGTTTAATTGACTGTTTCGATGTGGTACCGCATTACTACGTGATGCAAGCCAGAAAATGCCCAGGATCTGGCGAACAAGTATGCGAAAATTGCGAAAGTACGAGCCAGATGAGGGCAAATCCCAGACCTAACCGAGACATAACCGGCGTTATCCTCTTAAATATTAATCGCAACCAGGTTTAATTGACTGTTTCGGTGTGGAACCACATTACTACGTGATCCAAACCAGAAAAAGCCCAGGACCTGGCCAACAAGTATAAGAAAAATGCGAAAGTACAAGCCAGATGAGGGCAAATCCCAGTGCTAACTAAGACATAACCGGCGTTATCCACCAAAATATTAATCGCAACCAGGTTTAATTGACTGTTTCCGTGTGGTACCGCATTACTATGTGATCCAAACCAGAAAAAGCCCAGGATATTGCCAACAAGTATGCGAAAACTGCGAAGGTACGAGCCAGATAAGGGCAAACCCCAGACCTAACCCAGACATAACCGGCGTTATCCTCTAAAGTATTAATCGCAACCTGGTTTAATTGACTGTTTCGGTGTGGTACCGCATTACTACGTGACACAAGCCAGAAAAAGCCCCGTATCTGGCCAACAAGTATGCGGAAAATGCGAAAGTACGAGCCAGATGAGGGCATATACCAGGCCTAACCCTGACATAACCGGCGTTATCCTCTAAATTATTAATCGCAACCAGGTTTAATTGACTGTTTCTGTGTGGTACCGCCTTACTACGTGATCCAAACCAGAGAAAGCCCAGGATCTGGCCAACAAGTTTGCGAAAAATGAGAAAGTATGAGCCAGATGATTGCAAATACCAGAACTAAGCCAGACATAACCAGAGTCTTCCTCTAAAATACTAATCGGAACAAGCTTTTATTGACTGTTTCAGTATGGTACCACATTACTACGTGGTCCAAATCAGAAAAAAGCCAGGACCTGGCCAACAAGTATAAGAAAAATGCGAAGGTACGACCCAGATGAGGGCAAATCCCAGACCTAACCGAGACATAACCGGCGTTATCCTCTTAAATATTAATCGCAACCAGGTTTAATTGACTGTTTCGGTGTGGAACCACATTACTACGTGATCCAAACCAGAAAAAGCCCAGGACCTGGCCAACAAGTATAAGAAAAATGCGAAAGTACAAGCCAGATGAGGGCAAATCCCAGTGCTAACTAAGACATAACCGGCGTTTTCCTCTTAAATATTAATCGCAACCAGGTTTAATTGACTGTTTCGGTATGGTGCCGCATTACTACGTGATCCAAGCCAGAAAAAGGCGAGTATCTGGCCAACAAGTTGGCGAAAAATGCGAAAGTACGAGCCAGATGGGGGCAAATCCCAGACCTAACCGAGACATAACCGGCGTTACCCTCTAAAATATTAATCGCAACCAGGTTTAATTGACTGTTTCGGTGTGGTACCGCATTACTACGTGATACAAGCCAGAAAAAGCCCTGTATCTGGCCAACAAGTAAGCGAAAAATGCGAAAGTACGAGCCAGATGAGGGCAAATCCCAGACCTAACCCAGACGTAACCGGCGTTATCCTCGAAAATATTAATCGCAACCAGGTTCAATTGACTGCTTCGGTGTGGTACCGCATTACTACGTGATCCAAACCAGAAAAAGCCCAGGATCTTGCCACCAAGTATGCGAAAAATGCGAAGGCACGAGCCAGATGAGGGCAAACCTCAGACCTAGCCCAGACATAACCGGCGTTATCCTCTAAAATATTAATCGCAACCAGGTTTAATTGACTGTTTCGGAGTGGAACCACACTAGTGCGGGATCCAAACCAGAAAGAGGCCAGGATCTGGCCAACAAGTTTGCGAAAAACGCGAAAGTATGAGCCAGATGATTGCAAATACCATGACTAACCCAGTCATAACCAGCGTTATCCTCTAAAATATTAATCGCAACCAGGTTCAATTGACTGCTTCGGTGTGGTACCGCATTACTACGTGATCCAAACCAGAAAAAGCCCAGGATCTTGCCAACAAGTATGCGAAAAATGCGAAGGCACGAGCCAGATGGGGGCAAACCTCAGACCTAGCCCAGACATAACCGGCGTTATCCACCAAAATATTAATCGCAACCTGGTTTAATTGACTGTTTCGGTGTGGTACCGCATTACTACGTGATACAAGCCAGAAAAAGCCCCGTATCTGGCCAACAAGTATGCGGAAAATGCGAAAGTACGAGCCAGATGAGGGCAAATCCCAGACCTAACCGAGACATAACCGGCGTTACCCTCTAAAATATTAATCGCAACCAGGTTTAATTGACTGTCTCGGTGTGGTACCGCATTACTATGTGATCCCAACCAGAAAAAGCCCTGTATCTGGCCAACAAGTATGCGAAAAATGCGAATGTATGAGCCAGATGATTGCAAATACCAGAACTAACCCAGACATAAGCAGAGTTTTCAACTAAAATACTAATCGGAACAAGCTTTTATTGACTGTTTCAGTGTGGTACCACATTACTGCGCGATCCAAACCAGAAAAAAGCCAGGAGCTGGCCAACAAGTATAAGAAAAATGCGAAAGTACGAGCCAGATGAGGGCAAATCCCGGTGGTAACCAAGCCATAACCGGCGTTATCCACCAAAATATTAATCGCAACCAGGTTTAATTGACTGGTTCCGTGTGGTACCACATTACTGCGCGATCCAATCCAGAAAAAAGCCAGGAGCTGGCCAACAAGTATAAGAAAAATGCGAAAGTACGAGCCAGATGAGGGCAAATCCCAGTGCTAACCAAGCCATAACCGGCGTTATCCACCAAAATATTAATCGCAACCAGGTTTAATTGACTGTTTCCGTGTGGTACCGCATTACTACGAGATCCAAACCAGAAAAAGGCCGGGATCTGGCCAACAAGTATGCGAAAACTGCGAAGGTACGAGCCAGATAAGGGCAAACCCCAGACCTAACCCAGACATAACCGGCGTTATCCTCTAAAGTATTAATCGCAACCTGGTTTAATTGACTGTTTCGGTGTGGTACCGCATTACTACGTGACACAAGCCAGAAAAAGCCCCGTATCTGGCCAACAAGTATGCGGAAAATGCGAAAGTACGAGCCAGATGAGGGCATATACCAGGCCTAACCCTGACATAACCGGCGTTATCCTCTAAATTATTAATCGCAACCAGGTTTAATTGACTGTTTCGGTGTGGTACCGCCTTACTACCTGATCCAAACCAGAGAAAGCCCAGGATCTGGCCAACAAGTTTGCGAAAAATGAGAAAGTATGAGCCAGATGATTGCAAATACCAGAACTAAGCCAGACATAACCAGAGTCTTCCTCTAAAATACTAATCGGAACAAGCTTTTATTGACTGTTTCAGTATGGTACCACATTACTACGTGGTCCAAATCAGAAAAAAGCCAGGACCTGGCCAACAAGTATAAGAAAATTGCGAAGGTACGACCCAGATGAGGGCAAATCCCAGACCTAACCGAGACATAACCGGCGTTATCCTCTTAAATATTAATCGCAACCAGGTTTAATTGACTGTTTCGGTGTGGAACCACATTACTACGTGATCCAAACCAGAAAAAGCCCAGGACCTGGCCAACAAGTATAAGAAAAATGCGAAAGTACAAGCCAGATGAGGGCAAATCCCAGTGCTAACTAAGACATAACCGGCGTTTTCCTCTTAAATATTAATCGCAACCAGGTTTAATTGACTGTTTCGGTATGGTGCCGCATTACTACGTGATCCAAGCCAGAAAAAGGCGAGTATCTGGCCAACAAGTTGGCGAAAAATGCGAAAGTACGAGCCAGATGGGGGCAAATCCCAGACCTAACCGAGACATAACCGGCGTTACCCTCTAAAATATTAATCGCAACCAGGTTTAATTGACTGTTTCCGTGTGGTACCGCATTACTACGTGATACAAGCCAGAAAAAGCCCTGTATCTGGCCAACAAGTAAGCGAAAAATGCGAAAGTACGAGCCAGATGAGGGCAAATCCCAGACCTAACCCAGACGTAACCGGCGTTATCCTCGAAAATATTAATCGCAACCAGGTTCAATTGACTGCTTCGGTGTGGTACCGCATTACTACGTGATGCAAACCAGAAAAAGCCCAGGATCTTGCCAACAAGTATGCGAAAAATGCGAAGGCACGAGCCAGATGAGGGCAAACCTCAGACCTAGCCCAGACATAACCGGCGTTATCCTCTAAAATATTAATCGCAACCAGGTTTAATTGACTGTTTCGGAGTGGAACCACACTAGCGCGGGATCCAAACCAGAAAGAGGCCAGGATCTGGCCAACAAGTTTGCGAAAAACGCAAAAGTATGAGCCAGATGATTGCAAATACCATGACTAACCCAGTCATAACCAGCGTTATCCTCTAAAATATTAATCGCAACCAGGTTCAATTGACTGCTTCGGTGTGGTACCGCATTACTACGTGATCCAAACCAGAAAAAGCCCAGGATCTTGCCAACAAGTATGCGAAAAATGCGAAGGCACGAGCCAGATGGGGGCAAACCTCAGACCTAGCCCAGACATAACCGGCGTTATCCACCAATATATTAATCGCAACCTGGTTTAATTGACTGTTTCGGTGTGGTACCGCATTACTACGTGATACAAGCCAGAAAAAGCCCCGTATCTGGCCAACAAGTATGCGGAAAATGCGAAAGTACGAGCCAGATGAGGGCAAATCCCAGACCTAACCGAGACATAACCGGCGTTACCCTCTAAAATATTAATCGCAACCAGGTTTAATTGACTGTCTCGGTGTGGTACCGCATTACTATGTGATCCCAACCAGAAAAAGCCCTGTATCTGGCCAACAAGTATGCGAAAAATGCGAATGTATGAGCCAGATGATTGCAAATACCAGAACTAACCCAGACATAAGCAGAGTTTTCAACTAAAATACTAATCGGAACAAGCTTTTATTGACTGTTTCAGTGTGGTACCACATTACTGCGCGATCCAAACCAGAAAAAAGCCAGGAGCTGGCCAACAAGTATAAGAAAAATGCGAAAGTACGAGCCAGATGAGGGCAAATCCCGGTGGTAACCAAGCCATAACCGGCGTTATCCACCAAAATATTAATCGCAACCAGGTTTAATTGACTGGTTCCGTGTGGTACCACATTACTGCGCGATCCAATCCAGAAAAAAGCCAGGAGCTGGCCAACAAGTATAAGAAAAATGCGAAAGTACGAGCCAGATGAGGGCAAATCCCAGTGCTAACCAAGCCATAACCGGCGTTATCCACCAAAATATTAATCGCAACCAGGTTTAATTGACTGTTTCCGTGTGGTACCGCATTACTACGTGATCCAAACCAGAAAAAGGCCGGGATCTGGCCAACAAGTATGCGAAAAATGCGAAAGTACGAGCCAGATGAGGGCAAATCCCAGTGCTAACCCAGACATAACCGGCGTTATCCTCCAAAATGTTAATCGCAACCAGGTTTAATTGACTGTTTCGGTGTGGAACCACATTAGTGCGGGATCCAAACCAGAAAGAGGCCAGGATCTGGCCAACAAGTATGCGGAAAATGCGAAAGTACGAGCCAGATGCGGGCGTATCCCAGACCTAACCGAGACATAACCGGCGTTATCCTGTAAAATATTAATCGCAACCAGGTTTAATTGACTGTTTCGGTGTGGTACCGCATTACTACGTGATCCAAACCAGAAAAAGCCCAGGATCTGGCCAACAAGTATGCGAAAAACGCGAAAGTATGAGCCAGACGATTGCAAATACCATGACTAACCCAGTCATAACCAGCGTTATCATCTAAAATACTAATCGGAACAAGCTTTTATTCACTGTTTCGGTGTGGTACCACATTACTGCGTGATCCAAACCAGAAAAAGCGCAGGATTTTGCCAACAAGTATGCGAAAAATGCGAAGGTACGAACCTGATGAGGGCAAACCCCAGACCTAACCCAGACATAACCGGCGTTATCCTCTTAAATATTAATCGCAACCAGGTTTAATTGAGTGTTTCGGTGTGGAACCACATTAGTGCGGGATCCAAACCAGAAAGAGGCCAGGATCTGGTCAACTAGTATGCGAAAAACGCGAAAGTATGAGCCAGATGATTGCAAATACCATGACTAACCCAGTCATAACCAGCATTATCCTCTAAAATACTAATCGGGACAAGCTTTTATTGACTGTTTCAGTGTGGTACCTCCTTACTACGTGACACAAACCTGAAAGAGCGCTGGATCTGGCCAACAAGTATGCGAAAAACGCGAAAGTAAGAGCCAGATGATTGCATATACCAGAACTAACCCTGACATAACCAGAGTTTTCCTCTAAAATACTAATCGGAACAAGCTTTTATTGACTGTTTCAGTGTGGTACCACATTACTACGTGATCCAAACCAGAAAAAGCCCAGGACCTGGCCAACAAGTATAAGAAAATTGCGAAAGTACGAGCCAGATGAGAGCAAATCCCAGTGCTAACTAGGACATAACCGGCGTTTTCCTCTCAAATATTAATCGCAACCAGGCTTAATTGTCTGTTTCGGTGTGGTACCGCATTACTATGTGATCCAAACCAGAAAAAGCCCAGGATATTGCCAACAAGTATGCGAAAACTGCGAAGGTACGAACCAGATAAGGGCAAACCCCAGACCTAACCCAGACATAACCGGCGTTATCCTCTAAAGTATTAATCGCAACCAGGTTTAATTGACTGTTTCAGTGTGGTACCGCATTACTACGTGATACAAGCCAGAAAAAGCCCTGTATCTGGCCAACAAGTATGCGGAAAATGCGAAAGTACGAGCCAGATGAGGGCATATACCAGGCCTAACCCAGACATAACCGGCGTTATCCTCTTAAATATTAATCACAACCAGGTTTAATTGACTCCTTCAGTGTGGTACCGCATTACTACGTGTTCCAAACCAGAAAAAGGCCACGATCTGGCCAACAAGCATGCGAAAATTGCGAAAGTACGAGCCAGATGAGGGCAAATCTCAGACCTAACCCAGACATAACCGGCGTTATCCTCTAAAATATTAATCGCAACCAGGTTTAATTGACTGTTTCGGTATGGTACCGCATTACTACGTGATCCAAACCAGAAAAAGGCGAGTATCTGGCCAACAAGTATGCGAAAAACGCGAAAGTATGAGCCAGATGATTGCAAATAGCTGAACTAACCCTGACATAACCGACGTTATCCTCTAAAATATTAATCGGAACCAGGTATAATTGTCTGTTTCAGTGTGGCACTACATTACTACGTGGGCCAAGCCAAAAAAAGGGCTGGATCTGGCCAACAAGTATGCGAAAAATGCGAAAGTACGAGCCAGATGAGGGCAAATCCCAGACCTAACCGAGACATAACCGTCGTTATCCACGAAAATATTAATCGCAACCAGGTTTAATTGACTGTTTCGATGTGGTACCGCATTACTACGTGATGCAAGCCAGAAAATGCCCAGGATCTGGCGAACAAGTATGCGAAAAATGCGAAAGCACGAGCCAGATGAGGGCAAATCCCAGACCTAACCGAGACATTACCGGCGTTATCCTCTTAAATATTAATCGCAACCAGGTTTAATTGACTGTATCGGTGTGGTACCGCATTACTACGTGTTCCAAACCTGAAAGAGGCCAGGATGAGGTCAAGAAGTATGCGAAAAATTCGAAAGTACGAGCCAGATCAGGGCAAATACCGGACCTAACCCTGACATAACCGGCGTTATCCTCGAAAATATTAATCGCAACCAGGTTTAATTGACTGCTTCGGTGTGGTACAGCATTACTACGTGATCCAAACCAGAAAAAGCCCAGGATCCTGCCAACAAGTATGCGAAAAATACGAAGGTACGGGCCAGATGAGGGCAAACCCCAGACCTAACCCAGACATAACCGGCGTTATCCTCTAAAATATTACTCGCAACCAGGTTTCATTGACTATTTCGGTGTGGTACCGCATTACTGCGTGATCCAAACCAGAAAAAGGCGAGGATCTGGCCAACAAGTATGCGAAAAATGTGGAAGTACGAGCTATATGAAGGCAATTACGAGACCTGACCGGCGATATCCTCTAAAATATTAATCGGAACCAGGCTTAATTGACTGTTTCAGTGTGGTACCACATTAGTGCGGGATCCAAACCAGAAAGAGGCCAGGATCTGGCCATCAAGTATGCGAAAAATGCGAAAGTACGAGCCAGATGCTGGCGTATCCTAGACCTAACCGAGACATAACCGGCGTTATCCTCTAAAATATTAATCGCAACCTGGTTTAATTGACTGTTTCGGTGTGGTACCGCATTACTACGTGATACAAGCCAGGAAAAAGCCAGGAGCTGGCCAACAAGTATAAGAAAAATGCGAAAGTACGAGCCAGATGAGGGCAAATCCCAGTGCTAACCAAGCCATAACCGGCGTTATCCTCTAAAATATTAATCCCAACCAGGTTCAATTGACTGTTTCGGTGTGGAACCACATTAGTGCGGGATCCAAACCAGAATGAGGCCAGGATCTGGCCAACACGTATGCGAAAAACGAGAAAGTATGAGCCAGATGATTGCAAATACCATGACCAACCCAGACATAACCGGCGTTATCCTCGAAAATATTAATCGCAACCAGGTTTAATTGACTGCTTCGGTGTGGTACAGCATTACTACGTGATCCAAACCAGAAAAAGCCCAGGATCTTGCCAACAAGTATGCGAAAAATGCGAAGGTACGGGCCAGATGAGGGCAAACACCAGACCTAACCCAGACATAACCGGCGTTATCCTCTAAAATACTAATCGGAACAAGCTTTTATTGACTGTTTCGGTGTGGTACCACATTACTACGTGATCCAAACCAGAAAAAGCGCAGGATCTTGCCAACAAGTATGGGAAAAATGCGAAGGTACGAACCTGATGAGGGCAAACCCCAGACCTAACCCAGACATAGCCGGCGTTATCCTCTAAAATATTAATCGCAACCTGGTTTATTTGACTGTTTCGGTGTGGTGCCGCATTACTACGTGATACAAGCCAGAAAAAGCCCTGTATCTGGCCAACAAGTATGCGGAAAATGCGAAAGTACAAGCCAGATGAGGGCAAATCCCAGACCTAACCGAGTCATAACCGGCGTTATCCTCGAAAATATTAATCGCAACCAGGTTTAATTGACTGTTTCGGTGTGGAACCACATTAGTGCGGTATCCATACCAGACAGAGGCCATGATCTGGCCAACAAGTATGCGAAAAATGCGAAAGTACGAGCCAGATGGGGGCAAATCCCAGACCTAACCGAGACATAACCGGCGTTATCCACCAAAATATTAATCGCAACCTGGTTTAATTGACTGTTTCGGTGTGGTACCGCATTACTACGTGATACAAGCCAGAAAAAGCCCTGTATCTGGCCAACAAGTATGCGGAAGATGCGAAAGTACAAGCCAGATGAAGGCAAATCCCAGACCTAACCGAGACATAACCGGCGTTATCCTCTAAATTATTAATCGCAACCAGGATTAATTGACTGTTTCGGTGTGGAACCACATTTGTGCGGGATCCATACCAGAATGACGCCAGGATCTGGCCAACAAGTATGCGAAAAACGCGATAGTATGAGCCAGATGATTGCAAATACCAGAACTAACCCAGACATAACCAGAGTCTTCCTCTAAAATACTAATCGGAACAAGCTTTTATTGACTGTTTCAGTGTGGTACCACATTACTACGTGGTCCAAACCAGAAAAAAGCCAGGACCTGGCCAACAAGTATGCGAAAAATGCGAAGGTACGAACCTGATGAGGGCAAACCCCAGACCTAACCCAGACATAACGGGCGTTATCCTCTAAAATATTAATCGCAACCAGGTTTAATTGACTGTTTCGGTGTGGAACCACATTTGTGCGGGATCCATACCAGAAAGAGGTCAGGATCTGGCCAACAAGTATGCGAAAAACGCAAAAGTATGAGCCAGATGATTGTAAATACCATGACTAACCCAGACATAACCGGCGTTATCCTCTAAAATATTAATCGCAACCAGGTTTAATTGACTGTTTTGGTGCGGAACCACATTAGTGCGGGATCCAAACCAGAAAGAGGCCAGGATCTGGCCATCAAGTATGCGAAAAATGCGAAAGTACGAGCCAGATGCGGGCATATCCCAGACCTAACCGAGACATAACCGGCGATAACCTCTAAAATATTAATCGCAACCAGGTTTAATTGACTGTTTCAGCGTGGTACCGCATTACTACCTGATCCAAACCAGAAAAAGGCCAGGATCTGGCCAACAAGTATGCGAAAAATGCGAAAGTACGAGCCAGATGAGCTCAAATCCCAGACCTAACCGAGACATAACCGGCGTTATCCTCTAAAATATTAATCGCAACCAGGTTTAATTGACTGTTTCGGTGTGGAACCACATTAGTGCGGGATCGAAACCAGAAAGAGGCCAGGATCTGGCCATCAAGTATGCGAAAAATGCGAAAGTACGAGCCAGATGCGGGCGTATCCCAGACCTAACCGTGACATAACCGGCGTTATCCTCTAAAATATTAATCGCAACCTGGTTTAATTAACTGTTTCGGTGTGGTACCGCATTACTGCGTGATACAAGCCAGAAAGAGCCCTGTATCTGGCCAACAAGTATGCGAAAAATGCGAAAGTACGAGCCAGATGAGGGCAAATCCCAGACCTAACCTAGACATAGCTGGCGTTATCCTCTTAAATATTAATCGCAACCAGGTTTAATTGATTGTTTCGGTGTGGTACCACATTACTACGTGATCCAAACCTGAAAAAGCCCAGGATATGGCCAACAAGTATGCGAAAAAGGCGAAAGTATGTGCCAAATGATTGGAAATACCAGACCTAACCGAGACATAACCGGCGATAACCTCTAAAATATTAATCGCAACCTGGTTTAATTGACTGTTTCAGCGTGGTACCGCATTACTACCTGATCCAAACCAGAAAAAGGCCAGGATCTGGCCAACAAATATGCGAAAAATGCGAAAGTACGAGCCAGATGAGCTCAAATCCCAGACCTAACCGAGACATAACCGGCGTTATCCTCTAAAATATTAATCGCAACCAGGTTTAAATGACTGTTTCCGTGCGGAACCACATTAGTGCGGGATCCAAACCAGAAAGGGGCCAGGATCTGGCCATCAAGTATGCGAAAAATGCGAAAGTACGAGCCAGATGCGGGCATATCCCAGACCTAACAGAGACATAACCGGCGTTATCCTCTTAAATATTAATCGCAACCAGGTTTAATTGACTGCTTCGGTGTGGTACCGCATTACTGCGTGATCCAAACCAGAAAAAGGCGAGGATCTGGCCAACAAGTATGCGGAAAATGCCAAAGTACGAGCCAGATGATTGCAAATACCAGAACTAACCCAGACATAACCAGAGTCTTCCTCTAAAATACTAATCGGAACAAGCTTTTATTGACTGTTTCAGTGTGGTACCACATTACTACGTGGTCCAAACCAGAAAAAAGCCAGGACCTGGCCAACAATTATAAGATAAATGCGAAGGTACGACCCAAATGGGGGCAAACCCCAGAACTAACCCAGACATAACCGGCGTTATCCTCTAAAATATAAATCGCAACCTGGTTTAATTGACTGTTTCGGTGTGGTACCGCATTACTACGTGATACAAGCCAGAAAAAGCCCTGTATCTGGTCAACAATTATGCGGAAAATGCGAAAGTACGAGCCAGATGAGTGCAAATCCCAGACCTAACCAAGACATAACCGGCGTTATCCTGTTAAATATTAATCGCAACCAGGTTTAATTGACTGTTTCGGTGTGGTACCGCATTACTACGTGATCCAAACCGGAAAAAGCCCAGGATCTGGCCAACAAGTATGCGAAAAACGCGAAAGTATGAGCCAGACGATTGCAAATACCATGACTAACCCTGTCATAACCAGCGTTATCCTCTAAAATATTACTCGGAAAAAGCTTTTATTGACTGTTTCAGTGTGGTACCACATTACTACGTGGTCCAAACCAGAAAAAAGCCAGGACCTGGCCAACAAGTATAAGAAAAATGCGAAGGTACGACCCAAATGGGGGCAAACCCCAGAACTAACCCAGACATAACCGGCGTTATCCTCTAAAATATAAATCGCAACCTGGTTTAATTGACTGTTTCGGTGTGGTACCGCATTACTACGTGATACAAGCCAGAAAAAGCCCTGTATCTGGTCAACAATTATGCGGAAAATGCGAAAGTACGAGCCAGATGAGTGCAAATCCCAGACCTAACCGAGACATAACCGGCGTTATCCTCGAAAATATTAATCGCAACCAGGTTTAATTGACTGTTTCGATGTGGTACCGCATTACTACGTGATGCAAGCCAGAAAATGCTCAGGATCTGGCGAACAAGTATGCGAAAAATGCGAAAGTACGTGCCAGATCAGGGCAAATACCAGACCTAACCCAGACATAACCGGCGTTATCCTCGAAAATATTAATCGCAACCAGGTTTAATTGACTGCTTCGGTGTGGTATAGCATTACTACGTGATCCAAACCAGAAAAAGCCCAGGATCTTGCCAACAAGTATGCGAAAAATGCGAAGGTACTGGCCAGATGAGGGCAAACCCCAGACCTAACCCAGACATAACCGGCGTTATCCTCTAAAATATTACTCGCAACCAGGTTTCATTGACTATTTCGGTGTGGTACCGCATTACTGCGTGATCCAAACCAGAAAAAGGCGCGGATCTGGCCAACAAGTATGCGGAAAACGCGATAGTATGAGCCAGATGATTGCAAATACCAGAACTAACCCAGACATAACCAGAGTCTTCCTCTAAAATACTAATCGGAACAAGCTTTTATTGACTGTTTCAGTGTGGTACCACATTACTACGTGGTAAAAACCAGAAAAAAGCCAGGACCTGGCCAACAAGTATGCGAAAAATGCGAAGGTACGAACCTGATGAGGGCAAACCCCAGACCTAACCCAGACATAACGGGCGTTATCCTCTAAAATATTAATCGCAACCAGGTTTAATTGACTGTTTTGGTGCGGAACCACATTAGTGTGGGATCCAAACCAGAAAGAGGCCAGGATCTGGCCATCAAGTATGCGAAAAATGCGAAAGTACGAGCCAGATGCGGGCATATCCCAGACCTAACCGAGACATAACCGGCGATAACCTCTAAAATATTAATCGCAACCAGGTTTAATTGACTGTTTCAGCGTGGTACCGCATTACTACCTGATCCAAACCAGAAAAAGGACAGGATCTGGCCAACAAGTATGCGAAAAATGCGAAAGTACGAGCCAGATGCGGGCATATCCCAGACCTAACAGAGACATAACCGGCGTTATCCTCTTAAATATTAATCGCAACCAGGTTTAATTGACTGCTTCGGTGTGGTACCGCATTACTGCCTGATCCAAACCAGAAAAAGGCCAGGATCTGGCCAACAAGTATGCGAAAAATGCGAAAGTACGAGCCAGATGAGCTCAAATCCCAGACCTAACCGAGACATAACCGGCGTTATCCTCTAAAATATTAATCGCAACCAGGTTTAATTGACTGTTTCGGTGTGGAACCACATTAGTGCGGGATCGAAACCAGAAAGAGGCCAGGATCTGGCCATCAAGTATGCGAAAAATGCGAAAGTACGAGCCAGATGCGGGCGTATCCCAGACCTAACCGTGACATAACCGGCGTTATCCTCTAAAATATTAATCGCAACCTGGTTTAATTAACTGTTTCGGTGTGGTACCGCATTACTGCGTGATACAAGCCAGAAAGAGCCCTGTATCTGGCCAACAAGTATGCGAAAAATGCGAAAGTACGAGCCAGATGAGGGCAAATCCCAGACCTAACCTAGACATAGCTGGCGTTATCCTCTTAAATATTAATCGCAACCAGGTTTAATTGATTGTTTCGGTGTGGTACCACATTACTACGTGATCCAAACCTGAAAAAGCCCAGGATATGGCCAACAAGTATGCGAAAAAGGCGAAAGTATGTGCCAAATGATTGGAAATACCAGACCTAACCGAGACATAACCGGCGATAACCTCTAAAATATTAATCGCAACCTGGTTTAATTGACTGTTTCAGCGTGGTACCGCATTACTACCTGATCCAAACCAGAAAAAGGCCAGGATCTGGCCAACAAATATGCGAAAAATGCGAAAGTACGAGCCAGATGAGCTCAAATCCCAGACCTAACCGAGACATAACCGGCGTTATCCTCTAAAATATTAATCGCAACCAGGTTTAAATGACTGTTTCCGTGCGGAACCACATTAGTGCGGGATCCAAACCAGAAAGGGGCCAGGATCTGGCCATCAAGTATGCGAAAAATGCGAAAGTACGAGCCAGATGCGGGCATATCCCAGACCTAACAGAGACATAACCGGCGTTATCCTCTTAAATATTAATCGCAACCAGGTTTAATTGACTGCTTCGGTGTGGTACCGCATTACTGCGTGATCCAAACCAGAAAAAGGCGAGGATCTGGCCAACAAGTATGCGGAAAATGCCAAAGTACGAGCCAGATGATTGCAAATACCAGAACTAACCCAGACATAACCAGAGTCTTCCTCTAAAATACTAATCGGAACAAGCTTTTATTGACTGTTTCAGTGTGGTACCACATTACTACGTGGTCCAAACCAGAAAAAAGCCAGGACCTGGCCAACAATTATAAGATAAATGCGAAAGTACCGAGGCAGATGAGGGCAAATCCCAGTGCTAACCAAGACATAACCGGCGTTATCCACCAAAATATTAATCGCAACCAGGTTTAATGGACTGTTTCGGTGTGGTACCGCATTACTACGTGATCCAAACCAGAAAAAGGCCAGGATCTGGCCATCAAGTATGCGAAAAATGCGAAAGTACGAGCCAGATGAGGGCAAATCCCAGACCTAACCGAGAGATAACCGGCGTTATCCTCGAAAATATTAATCGCAATCAGGTTTAATTGACTGTTTCGATGTGGTACCGCATTACTACGTGATGCAAGCCAGAAAATGCCCAGGATCTAGCGAACAAGTATGCGAAAAATGCGAAAGCACGAGCCAGATGAGGGCAAATCCCAGACCTAACCGAGACATAACCGGCGTTAACCTCCTAAATATTAATTGAAACCAGGTTTAATTGACTGTATCGGTGTGGTACCGCATTACTACGTGTTCCAAACCAGAAAAAGGCCAGGATGAGGTCAAGGAGTATGCGAATATTGCGAAAGTATGATCCAGATGATTGCAAATACCAGAACTAACCCAGACATAACCAGAGTCTTGCTCTAAAATACTATTCGGAACAAGCTTTTATTGACTGTTTCAGTGTGGTACCACATTACTACGTGGTCCAAACCAGAAAAAAGCCAGGACCTGGCCAACAAGTATAAGAAAAATGCGAAGGTACGACCCAAATGGGGGCAAACCCCAGAACTAACCCAGACATAACCGGCGTTATCCTCTAAAATATAAATCGCAACCTGGTTTAATTGACTGTTTCGGTGTGGTACCGCATTACTACGTGATACAAGCCAGAAAAAGCCCTGTATCTGGTCAACAATTATGCGGAAAATGCGAAAGTACGAGCCAGATGAGTGCAAATCCCAGACCTAACCAAGACATAACCGGCGTTATCCTGTTAAATATTAATCGCAACCAGGTTTAATTGACTGTTTCGGTGTGGTACCGCATTACTACGTGATCCAAACCGGAAAAAGCCCAGGATCTGGCCAACAAGTATGCGAAAAACGCGAAAGTATGAGCCAGACGATTGCAAATACCATGACTAACCCTGTCATAACCAGCGTTATCCTCTAAAATATTACTCGGAAAAAGCTTTTATTGACTGTTTCAGTGTGGTACCACATTACTACGTGGTCCAAACCAGAAAAAAGCCAGGACCTGGCCAACAAGTATAAGAAAAATGCGAAGGTACGACCCAAATGGGGGCAAACCCCAGAACTAACCCAGACATAACCGGCGTTATCCTCTAAAATATAAATCGCAACCTGGTTTAATTGACTGTTTCGGTGTGGTACCGCATTACTACGTGATACAAGCCAGAAAAAGCCCTGTATCTGGTCAACAATTATGCGGAAAATGCGAAAGTACGAGCCAGATGAGTGCAAATCCCAGACCTAACCGAGACATAACCGGCGTTATCCTCGAAAATATTAATCGCAACCAGGTTTAATTGACTGTTTCGATGTGGTACCGCATTACTACGTGATGCAAGCCAGAAAATGCTCAGGATCTGGCGAACAAGTATGCGAAAAATGCGAAAGTACGTGCCAGATCAGGGCAAATACCAGACCTAACCCAGACATAACCGGCGTTATCCTCGAAAATATTAATCGCAACCAGGTTTAATTGACTGCTTCGGTGTGGTACAGCATTACTACGTGATCCAAACCAGAAAAAGCCCAGGATCTTGCCAACAAGTATGCGAAAAATGCGAAGGTACTGGCCAGATGAGGGCAAACCCCAGACCTAACCCAGACATAACCGGCGTTATCCTCTAAAATATTACTCGCAACCAGGTTTCATTGACTATTTCGGTGTGGTACCGCATTACTGCGTGATCCAAACCAGAAAAAGGCGCGGATCTGGCCAACAAGTATGCGGAAAACGCGATAGTATGAGCCAGATGATTGCAAATACCAGAACTAACCCAGACATAACCAGAGTCTTCCTCTAAAATACTAATCGGAACAAGCTTTTATTGACTGTTTCAGTGTGGTACCACATTACTACGTGGTCCAAACCAGAAAAAAGCCAGGACCTGGCCAACAAGTATGCGAAAAATGCGAAGGTACGAACCTGATGAGGGCAAACCCCAGACCTAACCCAGACATAACGGGCGTTATCCTCTAAAATATTAATCGCAACCAGGTTTAATTGACTGTTTTGGTGCGGAACCACATTAGTGTGGGATCCAAACCAGAAAGAGGCCAGGATCTGGCCATCAAGTATGCGAAAAATGCGAAAGTACGAGCCAGATGCGGGCATATCCCAGACCTAACCGAGACATAACCGGCGATAACCTCTAAAATATTAATCGCAACCAGGTTTAATTGACTGTTTCAGCGTGGTACCGCATTACTACCTGATCCAAACCAGAAAAAGGCCAGGATCTGGCCAACAAGTATGCGAAAAATGCGAAAGTACGAGCCAGATGCGGGCATATCCCAGACCTAACCGAGACATAACCGGCGATAACCTCTAAAATATTAATCGCAACCAGGTTTAATTGACTGTTTCAGCGTGGTACCGCATTACTACCTGATCCAAACCAGAAAAAGGCCAGGATCTGGCCAACAAGTATGCGAAAAATGCGAAAGTACGAGCCAGATGAGCTCAAATCCCAGACCTAACCGAGACATAACCGGCGTTATCCTCTAAAATATTAATCGCAACCAGGTTTAATTGACTGTTTCGGTGTGGAACCACATTAGTGCGGGATCGAAACCAGAAAGAGGCCAGGATCTGGCCATCATGTATGCGAAAAATGCGAAAGTACGAGCCAGATGCGGGCGTATCCCAGACCTAACCGTGACATAACCGGCGTTATCCTCTAAAATATTAATCGCAACCTGGTTTAATTAACTGTTTCGGTGTGGTACCGCATTACTGCGTGATACAAGCCAGAAAGAGCCCTGTATCTGGCCAACAAATATGCGAAAAATGCGAAAGTACGAGCCAGATGAGCTCAAATCCCAGACCTAACCGAGACATAACCGGCGTTATCCTCTAAAATATTAATCGCAACCAGGTTTAAATGACTGTTTCGGTGCGGAACCACATTAGTGCGGGATCCAAACCAGAAAGGGGCCAGGATCTGGCCATCAAGTATGCGAAAAATGCGAAAGTTCGAGCCAGATGCGGGCATATCCCAGACCTAACAGAGACATAACCGGCGTTATCCTCTTAAATATTAATCGCAACCAGGTTTAATTGACTGCTTCGGTGTGGTACCGCATTACTGCGTGATCCAAACCAGAAAAAGGCGAGGATCTGGCCAACAAGTATGCGGCAAATGCCAAAGTACGAGCCAGATGATTGCAAATACCAGAACTAACCCAGACATAACCAGAGTCTTCCTCTAAAATACTAATCGGAACAAGCTTTTATTGACTGTTTCAGTGTGGTACCACATTACTACGTGGTCCAAACCAGAAAAAAGCCAGGACCTGGCCAACAATTATAAGATAAATGCGAAAGTACCGAGGCAGATGAGGGCAAATCCCAGTGCTAACAAAGACATAACCGGCGTTATCCACCAAAATATTAATCGCAACCAGGTTTAATGGACTGTTTCGGTGTGGTACCGCATTACTACGTGATCCAAACCAGAAAAAGGCCAGGATCTGGCCATCAAGTATGCGAAAAATGCGAAAGTACGAGCCAGATGAGTGCAAATCCCAGACCTAACCAAGACATAACCGGCGTTATCCTGTTAAATATTAATCGCAACCAGGTTTAATTGACTGTTTCGGTGTGGTACCGCATTACTACGTGATCCAAACCGGAAAAAGCCCAGGATCTGGCCAACAAGTATGCGAAAAACGCGAAAGTATGAGCCAGACGATTGCAAATACCATGACTAACCCTGTCATAACCAGCGTTATCCTCTAAAATATTACTCGGAAAAAGCTTTTATTGACTGTTTCAGTGTGGTACCACATTACTACGTGGTCCAAACCAGAAAAAAGCCAGGACCTGGCCAACAAGTATAAGAAAAATGCGAAGGTACGACCCAAATGGGGGCAAACCCCAGAACTAACCCAGACATAACCGGCGTTATCCTCTAAAATATAAATCGCAACCTGGTTTAATTGACTGTTTCGGTGTGGTACCGCATTACTACGTGATACAAGCCAGAAAAAGCCCTGTATCTGGTCAACAATTATGCGGAAAATGCGAATGTACGAGCCAGATGAGTGCAAATCCCAGACCTAACCGAGACATAACCGGCGTTATCCTCGAAAATATTAATCGCAACCAGGTTTAATTGACTGTTTCGATGTGGTACCGCATTACTACGTGATGCAAGCCAGAAAATGCCCAGGATCTGGCGAACAAGTATGCGAAAATTGCGAAAGTACGAGCCAGATGAGGGCAAATCCCAGTGCTAACCAAGGCATTACCGGCGTAATCCACCAAAATATTAATCGCAACCAGGTTTAATTGACTGTTTCGGTGTGGTACCGCATTACTGCGTGATCCAAACCAGAAAAAGGCGAGGATCTGGCCAACAAGTATGCGGAAAACGCGAAAGTATGAGCCAGATGATTGTAAATACCATGACTAACCCAGACATAACCGGCGTTATCCTCTAAAATATTAATCGCAACCAGGTTTAATTGACTGTTTTGGTGCGAAAACACATTAGTGCGGAATCCAATGCAGAAAGAGGCCCGGATCTGGCCAACAAGTAAGCGAAAAATGCGAAAGTACGAGCCAGACGATTGCAAATACCATGACTAACCCTGTCATAACCAGCGTTATCCTCTAAAATACTAATCGGAAAAAGCTTTTATTGACTGTTTCAGTGTGGTACCACATTACTACGTGATACAAGCCAGAAAAAGCCAGGACCTGGCCAACAAGTATATGAAAAATGCGAAAGTACGAGCCAGATGAGGGCAAATCCCAGACCTAACCGAGACATAACCGGCGTTATCCTCGAAAATATTAATCGCAACCAGGTTTAATTGACTGTTTCGGTGTGGTACAGCATTACTACGTGATCCAAACCAGAAAAAGCCCAGGATCTTGCCAACAAGTATGCGAAAAATGCGATGGTACTGGCCAGATGAGGGCAAACCCCAGACCTAACCCAGACATAACCGGCGTTATCCTCTAAAATATTACTCGCAACCAGGTTTCATTGACCATTTCGGTGTGGTACCGCATTACTGCGTGATCCAAACCAGAAAAAGGCGAGGATCTGGCCAACAAGTATGCGGAAAACGCGAAAGTATGAGCCAGATGATTGTAAATACCATGACTAACCCAGACATAACCGGCGTTATCCTCTAAAATATTAATCGCAACCAGGTTTAATTGACTGTTTTGGTGCGGAACCACATTAGTGCGGGATCCAAAGCAGAAAGAGGCCAGGATCTGGCCAACAAGTAAGCGAAAAATGCGAAAGTACGAGCCAGATGAGGGCAAATCCCAGACCTATCCGAGACATAACCGGCGTTCTCCTCTAAAATATTATTCGCAACCAGCTTTAATTGACTGTTTCGATGTGGTACCGCATTACTACGTGATGCAAGCCAGAAAATGCCCAGGATCTGGCGAACAAGTATGCGAGAATTGCGAAAGTACGAGCCAGATGAGGGCAAATCCCAGACCTAACCGAGACATAACCGGCGTTATCCTCTTAAATATTAATCGCAACCAGGTTTAATTGACTGTATCGGTGTGGCACCGCATTACTACGTGTTCCAAACCTGAAAAAGGCCAGGATGAGGTCAAGAAGTATGCGAAAAATGCGAAAGTACGAGCCAAATCAGGGCAAATACCAGACCTAACCCAGACATAACCGGCGTTATCCTCTAAAATATTACTCGCAACCAGGTTTCATTGACCATTTCGGTGTGGAACCGCATTACTGCGTGATCCAAACGAGAAAAAGGCGAGGATCTGGCCAACAAGTATGCGAAAAATGTGAAAGTACGAGCTAGATGAGGGCAATTACGAGACCTAACCGAGACATAACCGGCGTTATCCACGAAAATATTAATCGCAACCAGGTTTAATTGACTGTATCGGTGTGGCACCGCATTACTACGTGTTCCAAACCTGAAAAAGGCCAGGATGAGGTCAAGAAGTATGCGAAAAATGCGAAAGTACGAGCCAGATCAGGGCAAATACCAGACCTAACCCAGACATAACCGGCGTTATCCTCTAAAATATTACTCGCAACCAGGTTTCATTGACCATTTCGGTGTGGAACCGCATTACTGCGTGATCCAAACGAGAAAAAGGCGAGGATCTGGCCAACAAGTAAGCGAAAAATGCGAAAGTACGAGCCAGACGATTGCAAATACCATGACTAACCCTGTCATAACCAGCGTTATCCTCTAAAATACTAATCGGAAAAAGCTTTTATTGACTGTTTCAGTGTGGTACAGCATTACTACGTGATCCAAACCAGAAAAAGCCCAGGATCTGGCGAACAAGTATGCGAAAAATGTGAAAGTACGAGCTAGATGAGGGCAATTACGAGACCTAACCGAGACATAACCGGCGTTATCCACGAAAATATTAATCGCAACCAGGTTTAATTGACTGTATCGGTGTGGCACCGCATTACTACGTGTTCCAAACCTGAAAAAGGCCAGGATGAGGTCAAGAAGTATGCGAAAATTGCGAAAGTACGAGGCAGATGAGGGCAAACCCCAGACCTAACCTAGACATAACCGGCGTTATCCTCGAAAATATTAATCGCAACTAGGTTTAATTGACTGTTTCGGTGTGGAACCACATTAGTGCGGAATCCAAACCAGAACGAGGCCAGGATTGGCCAACAAGTATGCGAAAAACGCGAAAGTATGAGCCAGATAATTTCAAATACCATGACTAACCGAGACATAACCGGCGTTATCCTCTAAAATATTAATCGCAACCAGGTTTAATTGACTGTTCTGGTGCGGAACCACATTAGTGCGGGATCCAAACCAGAATGAGGCCAGGATCTGGCCATCAAGAATGCGAAAAATGCGAAAGTACGCGCCAGATGTGGGCATATCCCAGACCTAACCGAGACATAACCGGCGTTATCCTCTTAAATATTAATCGCAACCAGGTTTAATTGACTGTTTCGGTGTGGTACCGCATTGCTACGTGACGCAAGCTAGAAAAAGCCCTGGATCTGGCCAACAATTATGCGAAGAATGCGAAAGTACGAGCCAGATGAGGGCAAATCCCAGACCTAACCGAGACATAACCGGCGTTATCCTCTTAAATATTAATCGCAACCAAGTTTAGTTGACTATTTCGGTGCGGTACCGCATTACTACGTGTTCCAAACCTGAAAAAGGCCAGGATCTGGCCACCAAGTATGCGAAAAACGCGAAAGTATGACCCAGGTTATTGCAAATACCATGACTAACCCAGTCATAACCATCGTTATCCTTTAAAATACTAAGCGGAAGAAGCTTTTATTGACTGTTTCAGTGTGGTACCACATTACTACGTGACCCAAACCAGAAAAAGCGCTGGATTTGGCCAACAAGTATGCGAAAAACGCGAAAGTATGAGCCAGATGATTGCAAATTCCAGAACTAACACAGACATAACCAGGGTCTTCCTCTAAAATACTAATCAGAACAAGCTTTTATTGACTGTTTCACGGTGGTACCACATTACTACGTGATCCAAACCAGAAAAAGGCCAGGATCTGGCCAACAAGTAAGCGAAAAATGCGAAAGTACGAGCCAGATGAGGGCAAATCCCAGACCTAACCGAGACATAACCGGCGTTATCCTCGAAAATATTAATCGCAACCAGGTTTAATTGACTGTTTCGATGTGGTACTGCATTACTACGTGATGCAAGCCAGAAAATGCCCAGGATCTGGCGAACAAGTATGCGAAAAATGCGAAAGTATGAGCCAGATGAGGGCAAATCCCAGACCTAACCGAGACATAACCGGCGTTATCCTCTTAAATATCAATCGCAACCAGGTTTAATTGACTGTATCGGTGTGGTACAGCATTACTGCGAGATCCAAACCAGAAAAAGGCGAGGATCTGGCCAACAAGTATGCGAAAAATGTGAAAGTACGAGCTAGATGAGGGCAATTACCAGACCTGACCGAGACATAACCGGCGTTATCCTCTAAAATATTAATCGGAACCAGGCTTAATTGACTGTTTCAGTGTGGTAACACATTACTACGTGGTCCAAACCAGAAAGAGGCCAGGATGAGGTCACGAAGTATGCGAAAAATACGAAAGTACGAGCCAGATCAGGGCAAATACCAGACCTAACCCAGACATAACCGGCGTTATCCTCGAAAATATTTATCGCAACCAGGTTTAATTGACTGCTTCGGTGTGGTACAGCATTACTGCGAGATCCAAACCAGAAAAAGGCGAGGATCTGGCCAACAAGTATGCGAAAAATGTGAAAGTACGAGCTAGATGAGGGCAATTACCAGACCTGACCGAGACATAACCGGCGTTATCCTCTAAAATATTAATCGGAACCAGGCTTAATTGACTGTTTCAGTGTGGTAACACATTACTACGTGGTCCAAACCAGAAAGAGGCCAGGATCTGGCCAACAAGTATGCTGAAAACGCGAATGTATGATCCAGATGATTCCAAATACCATGACTAACCCAGACATAACCGGCGTTATCCTCTAAAATATTAATCGGAGCCAGGCTTAATTGACTGTTTCAGTGTGGTACCACATTACTACGTAGTCCAAACCAGAAAGAGGCCAGGATCTGGCCAACAAGTATGCGAAAAACGCGAAAGTATGAGCCAGATGATTGCAAATACCAGAACTATCCCAGACATAACCAGTGTCTTCCTCTAAAATACTAATCGGAAAAAGCTTTTATTGGCTGTTTCAGTGTGGTACCACATTACTACGTGGTCCAAGTCAGAAAAAAGCCAGGACCTGGCCAACAAGTATAAGAAAAATGCGAAAGTACGAGCCAGATGAGGGCAAATCCCAGACCTAACCGAGACATAACTGGCGTTATCATCTTAAATATTAATCGCAACCAGTTTTAATTGACTGTTTCGGTGTGGTACCGCATTACTGCGTGATCCAAACCTGAAAAAGGCGAGGATCTGGCCAACAAGTAAGCGAAAAATGCGAAAGTACGAGCCAGATGAGGGCAAATCCCAGACCGAACCCAGACATAACCGGCGTTATCCTCTAAAATATTAATCGGAGCCAGGCTTAATTGACTGTTTCAGTGTGGTACCACATTACTACGTGGTCCAAACCAGAAAGAGGCCAGGATCTGGCCAACAAGTATGCGAAAAACGCGAAAGTATGAGCCAGATGATTGCAAATACCATGACTAACCCAATCATAACCATCGTTATCCTTTAAAATACTAATCGGAACAAGCTTTTATTGACTGTTTCGGTGTGGAACCACATTACTACGGGATCCAAACCAGAAAAAACCCAGGATCTGGTCAACAAGTATGCGTAAAATGCGAAAGTACGAGCCAGATGAGGGCAAATCCCAGAACTAAGCGAGACATAACTGGCGTTCTCCTCTAAAATATTAAGAGCAAACAAGTTTAATTGACTGTTTCGGTGTGGAACCGCATTACTACGTGATCCAAACCAGAAAAAGGCCAGGATCTGGCCAACAAGTATGCGAAAAATGCGAATGTACGAGCCAGATGAGGGCAAATCCCAGAACTAACCGAGACATAACTGGCGTTCTCCTCTAAAATAATAATCGCAACCAGGTTTAATTGACTGTTTCTGTGTGGAACCACATTACTACGGGATCCAAGCCTGAAAAAACCCAGGATGTGTCCAACAGGTATGCGAAAAACGCGAAAGTACGAGCCAGATGAGGGCAAATCCCAGACCTAACGGAGACATAACCGGCGTTATCCTCTAAAATATTAATCGCAACCAGGTTTAATTGACTGTTTCTGTGTGGTACCGCATTACTACGTAATCCAAACCAGGAATAGCCCTGGATCTGGCCACAAGTAAGCGTAAAATGCGAAAGTACGAGCCCGATGAGGGCAAATCCCAGACCTAACCGAGACATAACCGGCGTTCTCCTCTAAAATATTAATCGCAACCAGGTTTAATTGACTGTTTCGGTGTAGAACCACATTACTACGGGATCCAAGCCAGAAAAACCCCAGGATTTGGCCAACAAGTATGCGAAAAATGCGAAAGTACGAGCCAGATGAGGGCAAATCCCAGACCTAACCGAGTTACAACCGGCGTTATCCTCTAAAATATTAATTGCAACCAGGTTTAATTGACTGTTTCGGTGTGGTATCGCATTACTACCTGATCCAAACCAGAAAAAGGCCAGGATCTGGCAAACAAGTATGCGAAAAACGCGTAAATACGAGCCAGATGGGGGCAAATCCCAGACCTAACCGAGACATAACCGGCGTTCTCCTCTAAAATATTATTCGCAACCAGCTTTAATTGACTGTTTCGGTGTGGAACCACATTACTACGGGATCCAAGCCAGAAAAAACCCAGGATGTGGCCAACAGGTATGCGAAAAACGCGAAAGTACGAGCCAGATGAGGGCAAATCCCAGACCTAACCGAGACATAACCGGCGTTATCCTCTAAAATATTAATCGCAACCTGGTTTAATTGACTGTTTCTGTGTGGTATCGCATTACTACGTGATGCAAACCAGAAAGAGGCCAGTATCTGGCAACAAGTAGGCGAAAAACGCGTAAGTACGAGCCAGGTGAGGGCAAATCCCAGACCTAACCGAGACATAACCGGCGTTATCCTCTTTAAATATTAATCGCAACAAGGTTTAATTGACTGTTTCGGTGTGGTAACGCAATACTACGTGATCCAAACCAGAAAAAGCCCTGGATCTGGCCAACAAGTATGCGAAAAATGCGAAAGTACGAGCCAGATGAGGGCAAATCCCAGACCTAACCGAGACATAACCGGCGTTATCCTCTAAAATATTAATCGCAACAAGGTTTATTTGACTGTTTCGGTGTGGAACCACATTACTTCGGGTTCCAAGCCAGAAAAAACCCAGGATCTGGCCAACAAGTATGCGAAAAATGCGAAAGTACGAGCCAGATGAGTGCAAATCCCAGAATTAACCCAGACATAACCGGAGTTATCCTCTAAAATATTAATCGCAACCAGGTTTAATTGACTATTTCGGTGTGGTACCGCATTATTACGTGATCCAAACCAGAAGAAGCCCAGGATCTTGCCAACAAGAATGCGAAAAATGCGAAGGTACGAGCCAGATGATTGCAAATACCAGAACTAACCCAGACATAACCAGCGTTATCCTCTAAAATACTAATCGGAACCAGGTTTGATTGACTGTTTCGGTGTGGAACCACATTACTACGGGATCCCAACCAGAAAAGACACAGGATCTTCCCAACAAGAATGCGAAAAATGCGAAGGCACGAACCAGATGATTGCAAATACCAGAACTAACCCAGACATAACTGGCGTTATCCTCTAAAATATTAATCGCAACCAGGTTTGATTGACTGTTTCGGTGTGGAACCACATTACAACGGGATCCAAACCAGAAAAAACCCAGGATCTTGCAACAAGTATGCGGAAAATGCGGAAGTACGAGCCCGATGAGGGCAAATCCCAGACATAACCGGCGTTATCCTCTAAAATATTAATCGCAACCAGGTTTAATTGACAATTTCGGTGTGGTACCGCATTACTACGTGATCCAAACCAGCAATATCCAAGGATCTGGCCAACAAGTATGCGTAAAATGCGAAAGTACGTGCCCGATGAGGGCAAATCCCAGACCTAACCGAGACATAACCGGCGTTATCCTCTAATATATTAAGCGCAAACAAGTTTAATTGACTGTTTCGGTGTGGTACTGCATTACTACGTGATCCAAACCAGAAAAAGGCGAGGATCTGGCCAACAAGTATGCGAAAAATGCGAAGGTACGAGCCAGATGATTGCAAATACCAGAACTAACCCAGACATAACCAGCGTTATCCTCTAAAATACTAATCGGAACCAGGTTTGATTGACTGTTTCGGTGTGGAACCACATTACTACGGGATCCCAACCAGAAAAAACACAGGATCTTCCCAACAAGAATGCGAAAAATGCGAAGGCACGAGCCAGATGATTGCAAATACCAGAACTAACCGAGACATAACCGGCGTAATCCTCTAAAATATTATGCGCAAACAGGTTTAATTGACAGCTTCGATGTGGTACCGCATTACTATGTGATCCAAACCAGCAAAAGGCGAGGATCTGGTCAACAAGAATGCGAAAAACGCGAAAGTATGAGCCAGATGATTGCAAATACCAGAACTAACCGAGACATAACCGGCGTTATCCTCTAAAATATTAAGCGCAAACAGGTTTAATTGACAGTTTCGGTGTGGTACCGCACTAATACGTGATCCAAACCAGAAAAAGGCGAGGATCTGGCCAACAAGTATGCGAAAAACGCGAAAGTATGAGCCAGATGGTTGCAAATACCAGAACTAACCCAGACATAACCGGCGTTATCCCCGAAAATATTAATCGCAACCAGGTTTAATTGACTGTTTCTGTGTGGTACCGCATTACTACGTAATCCAAACCAGGAATAGCCCTGGATCTGGTCAACAAGTATGCGAAAAATGCGAAAGTACGAGCCAGATGAGGCCAAATCCCAGACCTAACCGAGACATAACCGGCGTTATCCTCTGAAATATTAATCGCAACAAGGTTTAATTGACTGTTCCGGTGTGGAACCACATTACTTCGGGTTCCAAGCCAGAAAAAACCCAGGATCTGGCCAACAAGTATGCGAAAAATGCGAAGGTATGAACCAGATGATTGCAAATACCAGAACTAACCCAGACATAACCGGCGTTATCCTCTAAAATATTAATCGCAACCAGGTTTGATTGACTGTTTCGGTGTGGAACCACATTACTACGGGATCCAAACCAGAAAAAACCCAGGATCTGGTCAACAAGTATGCGAAAAATGCGAAAGTACGAGCCAGATGAGGGCAAATTCCAGTCCTAACTGAGACATAACCGGCGTTATCCTCTAAAATATTAATCGCAACCAGGTTTAATTGACTGTTTCGGTGTGGAACCGCATTACTACGTGATCTAAACCAGAAAAAGGCCAGGATCTGGCCAACAAGTATGCGAAAAATGCGAATGTACGAGCCAGATGAGGGCAAATCCCAGAACTAAGCGAGACATAACTGGCGTTCTCCTCTAAAATATTATTCGCAACCAGGTTTAATTGACTGTTTCTGTGTGGAACCACATTACTACGGGATCCAAGCCAGAAAAAACCCAGGATGTGGCCAACAGGTATGCGAAAAACGCGAAAGTACGAGCCAGATGAGGGCAAATCCCAGAACAAACCGAGACATAACCGGCGTTATCCTCTAAAATATTAACCGCAAACAGGTTTAATTGACTGTTTCGGTGCGGTACCGCATTACTACGTGATCCAAACCAGCAATATCCCAGGATCTGGCCAACAAGTATGCGTAAAATGCGAAAGTACGAGCCCGATGAGGGCAAATCCCAGACATAACCGGCGTTATCCTCTAAAATATTAATCGCAACAGGGTTTAATTGACAATTTCGGTGTGGTACCGCATTACTACGTGATCCAAACCAGCAATATCCCAGGATCTAGCCAACAGGTATGCGTAAAATGCGAAAGTACGAGCCCGATGACGGCAAATCCCAGACCTAACCGAGACATAACCGACGTTATCCTCTAAAATATTAATCGCAACACGGTTTAATTGACTGTTTCGGTGAGGTAACGCAATACTACGTGATCCAATCCAGAAAAAGCCCTGGATCTGGCCAACAAGTATGCGAAAAATGCGAAAGTACGAGCCAGATGAGGGCAAATCCCTGACCTAACCGAGACATAACCGGCGTTATCCTCTAAAATATTAATCGCAACAAGGTTTAATTGACTGTTTCGGTGTGGAACCACATTACTTCGGGATCCAAGCCAGAAAAAACCCGGGATCTGGCCAACAAGTATGCGAAAAATGCGAAAGTACGAGCCAGATGAGTGCAAATCCCAGAACTAACCGAGACATAACCGGCGTTCTCCTCTATCATATTAATCGCAACCAGGTTTAATTGACTGTTTCGGTGTGGAACCACATTACTACGGGATCCAAACCAGAAATATCCCAGGATCTGGCCAACAAGTATGCGTAAAATGCGAAAGTTCGAGTTCGATGAGGGCAAATCCCAGACCTAACCGAGACATAACCGGCGTTATACTCTAAAATATTAAGAGCAAACAAGTTTAATTGACTGTTTCGGTGTGGTACCGCATTACTACGTGATCCAAACCAGAAAAAGGCGAGGATCTGGCCAACAAGAATGCGAAAAACGCGAAAGTATGAGCCAGATGATTGCAAATACCAGAACTAACCCAGACATAACCGGCGTTATCCTCGAAAATATTAATCGCAACCAGGTTTAATTGACTGTTTCTGTGTGGTACCGCAATACTACGTGATCCAAGCCAGAAATAGCCCTGGATCTGGCCAACAGGTATGCGAAAAACGCGAAAGTACGAGCCAGATGAGGGCAAATCCCAGACCTAACCGAGACATAACCGGCGTTCTCCTCTAAAATATTAAGCGCAAACAGGTTTAATTGACTGTTTCGGTGTGGAACCGCATTACTACGTGATCCAAACCAGAAAAAGGCCAGGATCTGGCCAACAAGTATGCGAAAAATGCGAATGTACGAGCCAGATGAGGGCAAATCCCAGAACTAACCGAGACATAACTGGCGTTCTCCTCTAAAATATTAATCGCAACCAGGTTTAATTGACTGTTTCTGTGTGGAACCACATTACTACGGGATCCAAGCCTGAAAAGACCCAGGATCTGGCCAACAAGTATGCGTAAAATGCGAAAGTACGAGCCAGATGAGGGCAAATCCCAGACCTAACGGAGACATAACCGGCGTTATCCTCTGAAATATTAATCGCAACCAGGTTTAATTGACTGTTTCTGTGTGGTACCGCATTACTACGTAATCCAAACCAGGAATAGCCCTGGATCTGGCCAACAAGTAAGCGTAAAATGCGAAAGTACGAGCCCGATGAGGGCAAATCCCAGACCTAACCGAGACATAACCGGCGTTCTCCTCTAAAATATTAATCGCAACCAGGTTTAATTGACTGTTTCGGTGTAAAACCACATTACTACGGGATCCAAGCCAGAAAAAACCCAGGATTTGGCCAACAAGTATGCGAAAAATGCGAAAGTACGAGCCAGATGAGGGCAAATCCCAGACCTAACCGAGTTACAACCGGCGTTATCCTCTAAAATATTAATTGCAACCAGGTCTAATTGACTGTTTCGGTGTGGTATCGCATTACTACGTGATCCAAACCAGAAAAAGGCCATGATCTGGCAAACAAGTATGCGAAAAACGCGTAAATACGAGCCAGATGAGGGCAAATCCCAGACCTAACCGAGACATAACCGGCGTTCTCCTCTAAAATATTATTCGCAACCAGGTTTAATTGACTGTTTCGGTGTGGAACCACATTACTACGGGATCCAAGCCAGAAAAAAACCCAGGATGTGGCAAACAGGTATGCGAAAAACGCGAAAGTACGAGCCAGATGAGGGCAAATCCCAGACCTAACCGAGACATAACCGGCGTTATCCTCTAAAATATTAATCGCAACCTGGTTTAATTGACTGTTTCTGTGTGGTATCGCATTACTACGTGATGCAAACCAGAAAGAGGCCAGTATCTGGCAACAAGTAGGCGAAAAACGCGTAAATACGAGCCAGGTGAGGGCAAATCCCAGACCTAACCGAGACATAACCGGCGTTATCCTCTTTAAATATTAATCGCAACAAGGTTTAATTGACTGTTTCGGTGTGGTAACGCAATACTACGTGATCCAAACCAGAAAAAGCCCTGGATCTGGCCAACAAGTATGCGAAAAATGCGAAAGTACGAGCCAGATGAGGGCCAATCCCAGACCTAACCGAGACATAACCGGCGTTATCCTCTAAAATATTAATCGCAACAAGGTTTAGTTGACTGTTTCGGTGTGGAACCACATTACTTCGGGTTCCAAGCCAGAAAAAACCCAGGATCTGGCCAACAAGTATGCGAAAAATGCGAAAGTACGAGCCAGATGAGGGCAAATCCCAGAACTAACCCAGACATAACCGGAGTTATCCTCTAAAATATTAATCGCAACCAGGTTTAATTGACTATTTCGGTGTGGTACCGCATTATTACGTGATCCAAACCAGAAGAAGCCCAGGATCTTGCCAACAAGAATGCGAAAATTGCGAAGGTACGAGCCAGATGATAGCAAATACCAGAACTAACCCAGACATAACCAGCGTTATCCTCTAAAATATTAATCGCAACCAGGTGTAGTTGACTGTTCCGGTGTGGAACCTCATTACTACGTGATCCAAGCCAGAAAAAACCCAGGATTTGGCCAACAGGTATGCGAAAAACGCGAAAGTACGAGCCGGATGAGGGCAAATCCCAGACCTAACCGAGACATAACCGGCGTTATCCTCTAAAATATTAAGCGCAAACAGGTTTAATTGACAGCTTCGGTGTGGTACCGCATTACTATGTGATCCAAACCAGCAAAAGGCGAGGATCTGGCCAACAAGTATGCGAAAAACGCAAAAGTATGAACCAGATGATTGCAAATACCAGATCTAACCCAGACATAACCGGCGTTATCCTCTAAAATATTAATCGCAACCAGGTTTAATTGTCTGTTTCGGTGTGGTACCACATTACTACGGGATCCAAACCAGAAAAAACCCCAGGATTTGGCCAACAAGTATGCGAAAAACGCGAAAGTACGAGCAAGATGATGGCAAATCACAGACATAACCGAGACACAACCGGCGTTATCCTCTAAAATATTAATCGCAACCAGGTTTAATTGTCTGTTTCGGTGTGGTACCGCAATACTACGTGATCCAAACCACAAATCTCCCAGGATCAGGCCAACCAGAATGCGAAAAATGCGAAAGTACAAGCCAGATGAAAGCATATCCCAGACATAACCGGGGCACAAACGGCGTTATCATCTAAAATGTTAAGCGCAAACTGGTTTAATTGACTGTTTCGGTGTGGTACCGCATTACTACGTGATCCAAATCAGAAAAAGGCGAGGATCTGGCCAACAAGTACGCGAAAAATGCGAAAGTACGAGCCAGATGAGGGCAAATCCCAGACCTAACCGAGACATAACCGGCGTTATCCTCTAAAATATTAATCGCAACAAGGTTTAATTGACTGTTTCGGTGTGGAACCACATTACTTCGGGATCCAAGCCAGAAAAAACCCAGGATCTGGCCAACAACTATGCGACAAATGCGAAAGTACGAGCCAGGTGAGGGCAAATCCCAGACCTAACCGAGACATAACCGGCGTTATCCTCTAAAATATTAATCGCAACAAGGTTTAATTGACTGTTTCGGTGTGGAACCACATTACTTCGGGATCCAAGCCTGAGAAAACCCAGGATCTGGCCAACAAGTACGCGAAAAATGCGAAAGTACGAGCCAGATGAGGGCAAATCCCAGACATATCCGAGACATAACCGGCGTTAGCCTCTATAATATTAATCACAACCAGGTTTTATTGACTGTTTCTGTATGGTACCGCATTACTTCGTGATCCAAACCAGAAATATCCCAGGATCTGGCCAACAAGTATGCGTAAAGTGCGAAAGTACGAGCCAGATGGGGGTAAATCCCAGACCTAACCGAGACATAACCGGCGTTATCCTCTAAAATATTAATCGCAACAAGGTTTAATTGACTGTTTCGGTGTGGTAACGCAACACTACGTGATCCAAACCAGAAAAAGCCCTGGATCTGGCCAACAAGTATGCGAAAAATGCGAAAGTACGAGCCAGATGAGGGCAAATCCGAGACCTAACCGAGACATAACCGGCGTTATCCTCTAAAATATTAATCGCAACAAGGTTTAATTGACTGTTTCGGTCTGGAACCACATTACTTCGGGATCCAAGCCAGAAAAAACCCAGGATCTGGCCAACAAGTATGCGAAAAATGCGAAAGTACGAGCCAGATGAGGGCAAATCCCAGACCTAACCGAGACATAACCGGCGTTATCCTCTAAAATATTAATCGCAACAAGGTTTAATTGACTGTTTCGGTGTGGAACCACATTACTTCGCGATCCAAGCCTGAAAAAACCCAGGATCTGGCCAACAAGTATGCGAAAAATGCGAAAGTACGAGCCAGATGAGGGCAAATCCCAGAACTAACCGAGACATAACCGGCGTTAACCTCTATAATACTAATCACAACCAGGTTCTATTGACTGTTTCGGCGTGGTATCGCATTACTACGTGATCCAAACCAGAAATAGCCCTGGATCTGGCCAACAAGAATGCGAAAATTGCGAAGGTACGAGCCAGATGATTGCAAATACCAGAACTAACCCAGACATAACCAGCGTTATCCTCTAAAATATTAATCGCAACCAGGTGTAGTTGACTGTTCCGGTGTGGAACCTCATTACTACGTGATCCAAGCCAGAAAAAACCCAGGATTTGGCCAACAGGTATGCGAAAAACGCGAAAGTACGAGCCGGATGAGGGCAAATCCCAGACCTAACCGAGACATAACCGGCGTTATCCTCTAAAATATTAAGCGCAAACAGGTTTAATTGACTGTTTCGGTGTGGTACCGCATTACTACGTGATCCAAATCACAAAAAGGCGAGGATCTGGCCAACAAGAATGCGAAAAACGCGAAAGTATGAGCCGGATGAGGGCAAATGCCAGACCTAACCGAGACATAACCGGCGTTATCCTCTAAAATATTAATCGCAACCAGGTTTAATTGAGTGTTTCTGTGTGGTACCGCATTACTACGTGATCCAAACCAGAAATATCCCAGGATCTGGCCAACCAGAATGCGAAAAATGCGTAAGTACGAGCCAGATGAGGGCAAATTCCAGACCTAACTGAGACATAACAGGCGTTATCCTCTAAAATATTAATCGCAACCAGGTTTAATTGACTGTTTCGGTGTGGAACCGCATTACTACGTGATCCAAACCAGGAAAAGGCCAGGATCTGGCCAACAAGTATGCGAAAAATGCGAATGTACGAGCCAGATGAGGCCAAATCCCAGAACTAACCGAGACATCACCGGCGTTCTCCTCTAAAATATAAATCGCAACAAGGTTTAATTGACTGTTTCGGTGTGGAACCACATTACTACGGGATCCATACCAGAAATATCTCAGGATCTGGCCAACAAATATGCGTTAAATGCGAAAGTACGAGCCAGATGAGGGCAAATCCCAGACATAACCGGCGGTGTCCTCTAAAATATTAATCGCAACAAGGTTTAATTGACTGTTTCGGTGTGGTAACGCAATACTACGTGATCCAAACCAGAAAAAGCCCTGGATCTGGCCAACAAGTATGCGAAAAACGCGAAAGTATGAGCCAGATGAGGGCAAATACCAGACCTAACCCAGACATAACCGGCGTTATCCTCTAAAATATTAATCGCAACAAGGTTTAATTGACTGTTTCGGTGTGGTAACGCAATACTACGTGATCTAAACCAGAAAAAGCCCTGGATCTGGCCAACAAGTATGCGAAAAATGCGAAAGTACGAGCCAGATGAGGGCAAATACCAGAACTAACCCAGACATAACCGGCGTTATCCTCTAAAATATTAAGCGCAAACAGGTTTAATTGACTGTTTCGGTGTGGTACCGCATTACTACGTGATCCAAACCAGAAAAAGGCGAGGATCTGGCCAACATATAAGCGAAAAACCCGAAAGTATGAGCCAGATGAGGGCAATTACCAGACCTAACCCAGACATAACCGGCGTTATCTTCTAAAATATTAATCGCAACCAGGTTTAATTGACAATTTCGGTGTGGTACCGCATTACTACGTGATCCATACCAGAAATATCTCAGGATCTGGCCAACAAATATGCGTTAAATGCGAAAGTACGAGCCAGATGAGGGCAAATCCCAGACATAACCGGCGTTGTCCTCTAAAATATTAATCGCAACCTGGTTTAGTTGACTGTTTCGGTGTGGTACCGCATTACTACGTGATCCAAACCTGTAAAGCCCAGGATCCTGCCAACAAGTACGCGAAAAATGCGAAGGTACGAGCCAGATGAGGGCAAATCCCAGAACTAACCCAGACATAACCGGCGTTATCCTCTAAAATATTAATCGCAACCAGGTTTGATTGACTGTTTCGGTGTGGAACCACATTACTACGGGATCCAAACCAGAAAAAACCCAGGATCTTGCAACAAGAATGCGAAAAATGCGAAGGTACGAGCCAGATGATTGAAAATACCAGAACTAACCCAGCCATAACCAGCGTTATCCTCTAAAATACTAATCGGAACCAGCTTTTATTGACTGTTTCGGTGTGGTACCACATTACTACGAGATCCAAACCAGAAAAAACCCCTGGATTTGGCCAACAAGTATGCGAAAAACGCGAAAGTACGAGCAAGATGATGGCAAATCACAGACCTAACCGAGACACAACCGGCGTTAGCCTCTAAAATATTAATGGCAACCAGGTTTAACTGTCTGTTTCTGTGTGGTACCACATTACTACGTGATCCGAACCAGAAAAAGGCGAGGATGTGGCCAACAAGTGTGCGAAAAACGCGAAAGTATGCGCCAGATGATTGCAAATACCAGAACTAACCCAGACATAACCAGCGTTATCCTCTGAAATATTAATCGCAACCAGGTGTAATTGACTGTTTCGGTGTGGAACCACATTACTACGGGATCCAAGCCAGAAAAAACCCAGGATCTGGCCAACACGTATGCGAAAATTGCGAAGGTATGAGCCAGATGATTGCAAATACCAGAACTAACCCAGACATAACCAGCGGTATCCTCTAAAATATTAATCGCGACGAGGTTTCATTGACTGTTTCCGTGTGGTACCGCCTTACTACGTGATCCAAACCTGTAAAGCCCAGGATCCTGCCAACAAGTACGCGAAAAATGCGAAGGTACGAGCCAGATGAGGGCAAATCCCAGAACTAACCCAGACATAACCGGCGTTATCCTCTAAAATATTAATCGCAACCAGGTTTGATTGACTGTTTCGGTGTGGAACCACATTACTACGGGATCCAAACCAGAAAAAACCCAGGATCTTGCAACAAGAATGCGAAAAATGCGAAGGTACGAGCCAGATGATTGAAAATACCAGAACTAACCCAGCCATAACCAGCGTTATCCTCTAAAATACTAATCGGAACCAGCTTTTATTGACTGTTTCGGTGTGGTACCACATTACTACGAGATCCAAACCAGAAAAAACCCCTGGATTTGGCCAACAAGTATGCGAAAAACGCGAAAGTACGAGCAAGATGATGGCAAATCACAGACCTAACCGAGACACAACCGGCGTTAGCCTCTAAAATATTAATCGCAACCAGATTTAATTGACTGTTTCGGTGTGGAACCGCATTACTACGTGATCCAAACCAGAAAAAGGCCAGGATCTTGCCAACAAGGATGCGAAGAATGCGAAGGTACGAGCCAGATGATTGCAAATACCAGAACTAACCAAAACATAACCAGCGTTATCCTCTAAAATATTAATCGCAACCGGGTGTAATTGACTGTTCCGGTGTGAAACCTCAATACTACGGGATCCAAGCCAGAAAAAACCCAGGATTTGGCCAACAGGTATGCGAAAAACGCGAAAGTACGAGCCGGATGAGGGCAAATCCCAGACCTAACCCAGACATGAGCGGCGTTATCCTCGAAAATAATAATCGCAACCAGGTTTAACTGTCTGTTTCGGTGTGGTACCGCAATACTACGTGATCCAAACCAGAAATATCCCAGGATCTGGCCAACCAGAATGCGAAAAAAGCGTAAGTACGAGCCAGATGAGGGCAAATCCCAGACATAACCGGCGTTGTCCTCTAAAATATTAATCGCAACCAGGTTTAGTTGACTGTTTCGGTGTGGTACCGCATTACTACGTGATCCAAATCAGAAAAAGGCGAGGACATGGCCAACAAGTATGCGAAAAACGCGAAAGTATGAGCCAGATGAGGGCAAATCCCAGACCTAACCGAGACATAACCGGCGTTATCCTCTAAAATATTAAGCGCAAACAAGTTTGGTTGACTGTTTCGGCGTGGTACCGCATTACTACGTCATCCAAGCCAGAAAAAGGCGAGGATCTGGCCAACAGGAATGGGAAAAACGCGTAAATACGAGCCAGATGAGGGCAAGTCCCAGACCTAACCGAGACATAACCGGCGTTATCTTCTAAAATATTAATCGCCACAAGGTTTAATTGACTGTTTAGGTGTGGTACCGCAATACTACATGATCCAATCCAGAAAAACCCCTGGATCTGGCCCACAAGTATGAGAAAAACCCGAAAGCATGAGCCAGATGATTGCAGATACCAGAACTACCCCAGACATAACCAGCGTTATCCTCCAAAATATTAATCGCAACCAGGTTTAATTGACTGTTTCGGTATGGTACCGCATTACTGCGTGATCCAAACCAGAAAAAGGTCAGGATCTGATCAACAAGTATGCGAAAAATGCGGAAGTATGAGCTAGATGATGGCAAATACCAGACGTTACCCAGGCATAACCGGCGTTCTCCTCTAAAATATAAATCGGAACCAGCTTTTAGTGTCTGCTTTGTTGTGAACCCACATTACTACGGGATCCAAGCCAGGAAAAACCCAAGATCTGCCCAACAAGAATGCAAAAAACGCGAAAGTATGAGCCAGATGGCTGCAAATACCCGAACTAACCCAGACATAACCAGCGTTATCATCTAAACTACTAATATGGACCAGCTTTTATTGACTGTTTCAGTCTGGTACAGCATTACTACGTGGGCCAAGTCAGAAAATGGCCAGGATCTGGCCAATAAGTATGCGAAAAATGCGAAAGTACGAGCCAGATGAGGGCAAATCCCAGACCTAACCCAGACATAACCGGCGTTATCCTCTAAAATATTAATCGCAACCAGGTTTGATTGACTGTTTCGGTTTGGTACCGCATTACTACGTGATCCAAACCAGAAAAATCCCAGGATCCTGCCAACAAGTATGGGAAAAATGCGAAGGTACGAGCCAGATGAGGGCAAATCCCAGACCTAACCGAGACATAACGGCGTTATCCTCTAAAATATTAATGGCAACCAGGTTTAACTGTCTGTTTCTGTGTGGTACCACATTACTACGTGATCCGAACCAGAAAAAGGCGAGGATGTGGCCAACAAGTGTGCGAAAAACGCGAAAGTATGCGCCAGATGATTGCAAATACCAGAACTAACCCAGACATAACCAGCGTTATCCTCTAAAATATTAATCGCAACCAGGTGTAATTGACTGTTTCGGTGTGGAACCACATTACTACGGGATCCAAGCCAGAAAAAACCCAGGATCTGGCCAACACGTATGCGAAAATTGCGAAAGTATGAGCCAGATGATTGCAAATACCAGAACTAACCCAGACATAACCAGCGGTATCCTCTAAAATATTAATCGCGACGAGGTTTCATTGACTGTTTCCGTGTGGTACCGCCTTACTACGTGATCCAAACCTGTAAAGCCCAGGATCCTGCCAACAAGTACGCGAAAAATGCGAAGGTACGAGCCAGATGAGGGCAAATCCCAGAACTAACCCAGACATAACCGGCGTTATCCTCTAAAATATTAATCGCAACCAGGTTTGATTGACTGCTTCGGTGTGGAACCACATTACTACGGGATCCAAACCAGAAAAAACCCAGGATCTTGCAACAAGAATGCGAAAAATGCGAAGGTACGAGCCAGATGATTGCAAATACCAGAACTAACCCAGCCATAACCAGCGTTATCCTCTAAAATACTAATCGGAACCAGCTTTTATTGACTGTTGCGGTGTGGAACCACATTACTTCGGGTTCCAAGCCAGAAAAAACCCAGGATCTGGCCGACAAGTATGCGAAAAATGCGAAAGTACGAGCCAGATGGGGGCAAATCCCAGAACTAACCCAGACATAACCGGAGTTATCCTCTAAAATATTAATCGCAACCAGGTTTAATTGACTATTTCGGTGTGGTACCGCATTATTACGTGATCCAAACCAGAAGAAGCCCAGGATCTTGCCAACAAGAATGCGAAAATTGCGAAGGTACGAGCCAGATGATAGCAAATACCAGAACTAACCCAGACATAACCAGCGTTATCCTCTAAAATATTAATCGCAACCAGGTGTAGTTGACTGTTCCGGTGTGGAACCTCATTACTACGTGATCCAAGCCAGAAAAAACCCAGGATTTGGCCAACAGGTATGCGAAAAACGCGAAAGTACGAGCCGGATGAGGGCAAATACCAGAACTAACCCAGACATAACCGGCGTTATCCTCTAAAATATTAATCGCAACCAGGTGTAGTTGACTGTTTCGGTGTGGAACCACATTACAACGGGATCCAAACCAGAAAAAACCCAGGATCTTGCAACATGAATGCGAAAAATGCGAAGGTACGAGCCAGATGATTGCAAATACCAGAACTAACCCAGACATAACCAGCGTTATCCTCTAAAATACTAATCGGAACCAGCTTTTATTGACTGTTTCAGTGTGGTACCACATTACTACGGGATCCAAACCAGAAAAAACCCCAGGATTTGGCCAACAAGTATGCGAAAAACGCGAAAGTACGAGCAAGATGATGGCAAATCACAGACATAACCGAGACACAACCGGCGTTATCCTCTAAAATATTAATCGCAACCAGGTTTAATTGTCTGTTTCGGTGTGGTACCGCAATACTACGTGATCCAAACCACAAATCTCCCAGGATCAGGCCAACCAGAATGCGAAAAATGCGAAAGTACAAGCCAGATGAAAGCATATCCCAGACATAACTGGGGCATAAACGGCGTTATCATCTAAAATGTTAAGCGCAAACTGGTTTAATTGACTGTTTCGGTGTGGTACCGCATTACTACGTGATCCAAATCAGAAAAAGGCGAGGATCTGGCCAACAAGTACGCGAAAAATGCGAAAGTACGAGCCAGATGAGGGCAAATCCCAGACCTAACCGAGACATAACCGGCGTTATCCTCTAAAATATTAATCGCAACAAGGTATAATTGACTGTTTCGGTGTGGAACCACATTACTTCGGGATCCAAGCCAGAAAAAACCCAGGATCTGGCCAACAACTATGCGACAAATGCGAAAGTACGAGCCAGGTGAGGGCAAATCCCAGACCTAACCGAGACATAACCGGCGTTATCCTCTAAAATATTAATCGCAACAAGGTTTAATTGACTGTTTCGGTGTGGAACCACATTACTTCGGGATCCAAGCCTGAGAAAACCCAGGATCTGGCCAACAAGTATGCGAAAAATGCGAAAGTACGAGCCAGATGAGGGCAAATCCCAGACATATCCGAGACATAACCGGCGTTAACCTCTATAATATTAATCACAACCAGGTTTTATTGACTGTTTCGGCGTGGTATCGCATTACTACGTGATCCAAACCAGAAATAGCCCTGGATCTGGCCAACAAGAATGCGAAAATTGCGAAGGTACGAGCCAGATGATAGCAAATACCAGAAATAACCCAGACATAACCAGCGTTATCCTCTAAAATATTAATCGCAACCAGGTGTAGTTGACTGTTCCGGTGTGGAACCTCATTACTACGTGATCCAAGCCAGAAAAAACCCAGGATCTGGCCAACAAGTATGCGAAAAACGCGAAAGTACGAGCCGGATGAGGGCAAATCCCAGACCTAACCGAGACATAACCGGCGTTATCCTCTAAAATATTAAGCGCTAACAGGTTTAATTGACTGCTTCGGTGTGGCACCGCATTACTACGTGATCCAAATCACAAAAAGGCGTGGATCTGGCCAACAAGTATGCGAAAAATGCGAAAGTACGAGCCAGATGAGGGCAAATCCCAGACATATCCGAGACATAACCGGCGTTAGCCTCTATAATATTAATCACAACCAGGTTTTATTGACTGTTTCTGTATGGTACCGCATTACTTCGTGATCCAAACCAGAAATATCCCAGGATCTGGCCAACAAGTATGCGTAAAGTGCGAAAGTACGAGCCAGATGAGGGTAAATCCCAGACCTAACCGAGACATAACCGGCGTTATCCTCTAAAATATTAATCGCAACAAGGTTTAATTGACTGTTTCGGTGTGGTAACGCAACACTACGTGATCCAAACCAGAAAAAGCCCTGGATCTGGCCAACAAGTATGCGAAAAATGCGAAAGTACGAGCCAGATGAGGGCAAATCCGAGACCTAACCGAGACATAACCGGCGTTATCCTCTAAAATATTAATCGCAACCAGGTTTAATTGACTGTTTCGGTGTGGTACCGCAATACTACGTGATCCAAACCAGAAAAAGCCCTGGATCTGGCCAACAAGTATGCGAAAAATGCGAAAGTACGAGCCAGATGAGGGCAAATACCAGAACTAACCCAGACATAACCGGCATTATCCTCTAAAATATTAATCGCAACAAGGTTTAATTGACTGTTTCGGTGTGGAACCACATTACTTCGGGATCCAAGCCAGAAAAAACCCAGGATCTGGCCAACAAGTATGCAAAAAATGCGAAAGTACGAGCCAGATGAGGGCAAATCCCAGACCTAACCGAGACATAACCGGCGTTATCCTCTAAAATATTAATCGCAACAAGGTTTAATTGACTGTTTCGGTGTGGAACCACATTACTTCGGGATCCAAGCCTGAAAAAACCCAGGATCTGGCCAACAAGTATGCGAAAAATGCGAAAGTACGAGCCAGATGAGGGCAAATCCCAGAACTAACCGAGACATAACCGGCGTTAACCTCTATAATACTAATCACAACCAGGTTCTATTGACTGTTTCGGCGTGGTATCGCATTACTACGTGATCCAAACCAGAAATAGCCCTGGATCTGGCCAACAAGAATGCGAAAATTGCGAAGGTACGAGCCAGATGATTGCAAATACCAGAACTAACCCAGACATAACCAGCGTTATCCTCTAAAATATTAATCGCAACCAGGTGTAGTTGACTGTTCCGGTGTGGAACCTCATTACTACGTGATCCAAGCCAGAAAAAACCCAGGATTTGGCCAACAGGTATGCGAAAAACGCGAAAGTATGAGCCAGATGATTGCAAATACCAGAACTAACCCAGGCATAAGCGGCGTTATCCTTGAAAATATTAATCCCAACCAGGTTTAACTGTCTGTTTCGGTGTGGTACCGCAATACTACGTGATCCAAACCAGAAATAGCCCTGGATCTGGCCAACAGGTATGCGAAAAACGCGAAAGTATGAGCCGGATGAGGGCAAATGCCAGACCTAACCGAGACATAACCGGCGTTATCCTCTAAAATATTAATCGCAACCAGGTTTAATTGACTGTTTCTGTGTGGTACCGCATTACTACGTGATCCAAACCAGAAATATCCCAGGATCTGGCCAACCAGAATGCGAAAAATGCGTAAGTACGAGCCAGATGAGGGCAAATTCCAGACCTAACTGTGACATAACAGGCGTTATCCTCTAAAATATTAATCGCAACCAGGTTTAATTGACTGTTTCGGTGTGGAACCGCATTACTACGTGATCCAAACCAGGAAAAGGCCAGGATCTGGCCAACAAGTATGCGAAAAATGCGAATGTACGAGCCAGATGAGGCCAAATCCCAGAACTAACCGAGACATCACCGGCGTTCTCCTCTAAAATATAAATCGCAACAAGGTTTAATTGACTGTTTCGGTGTGGAACCACATTACTACGGGATCCAAGCCAGAAAAAACCCAGGATGTGGCCAACGGGTATGCGAAAAACGCGAAAGTACGAGCCAGATGAGGGCAAATCCCAGACCTAACCGTGACATAACCGGCGTTATCCTCTAAAATATTAAGCGCAAACAGGTTTAATTGACAGTTTCGGTGTGGTACCGCATTACTACGTGATCCAAATCAGAAAAAGGCGAGGATCTGGCCAACAAGAATGCGAAAAACGCGAAAGTATGAGCCAGATGATTGCAAATACCAGAACTACCCCAGACATAAGCGGCGTTATCCTCGAAAATATTAATCGCAACCAGGTTTAACTGTCTGTTTCGGTGTGGTACCGCAATACTACGTGATCCAATCCAGAAATAGCCCTGGATCTGGCCAACAAATATGCGAAAGATGCGAAAGTGCGAGCCAGATGAGGGCAAATACCAGAACTAACCCAGACATAACCGGCGCTATCCTCTAAAATACTAATCGGAAACAGCTTTTATTGACTGTTTCGGTGTGTTTTCACATTACTACGGGATCCAAACCAGAAAAAGCTCCAGGATTTGGCCAACAAGTATGCGAAAAACGCGAAAGTACGAGCCTGATGAGGGCAAATCCCAGACCTAACCGAGACATAACCGGCGTTATCCTCTAAAATATTAAGCGCAAACAGGTTTAATTGACTGTTTCGGTGTGGTACCGCATTACTACGTGATCCATACCAGAAATATCTCAGGATCTGGCCAACAAATATGCGTTAAATGCGAAAGTACGAGCCAGATGAGGGCAAATCCCAGGCATAACCGGCGTTCTCCTCTAAAATATAAATCGGAACCAGCTTTTAGTGTCTGCTTTGTTGTGAACCCACATTACTACGGGATCCAAGCCAGGAAAAACCCAAGATCTGCCCAACAAGTATGCAAAAAACGCGAAAGTATCAGCCAGATGGCTGCAAATACCCGAACTAACCCAGACATAACCAGCGTTATCATCTAAACTACTAATCTGGACCAGCTTTTATTGACTGTTTCAGTCTGGTACAGCATTACTACGTGGGCCAAGTCAGAAAATGGCCAGGATCTGGCCAACAAGTATGGGAAAAATGCGAAGGTACGAGCCAGATGAGGGCAAATCCCAGACCTAACCGAGACATAACGGCGTTATCCTCTAAAATATTAATGGCAACCAGGTTTAACTGTCTGTTTCTGTGTGGTACCACATTACTACGTGATCCGAACCAGAAAAAGGCGAGGATGTGGCCAACAAGTGTGCGAAAAACGCGAAAGTATGCGCCAGATGATTGCAAATACCAGAACTAACCCAGACATAACCAGCGTTATCCTCTAAACTATTAATCGCAACCAGGTGTAATTGACTGTTTCGGTGTGGAACCACATTACTACGGGATCCAAGCCAGAAAAAACCCAGGATCTGGCCAACACGTATGCGAAAATTGCGAAGGTATGAGCCAGATGATTGCAAATACCAGAACTAACCCAGACATAACCAGCGGTATCCTCTAAAATATTAATCGCGACGAGGTTTCATTGACTGTTTCCGTGTGGTACCGCCTTACTACGTGATCCAAACCTGTAAAGCCCAGGATCCTGCCAACAAGTACGCGAAAAATGCGAAGGTACGAGCCAGATGAGGGCAAATCCCAGAACTAACCCAGACATAACCGGCGTTATCCTCTAAAATATTAATCGCAACCAGGTTTGATTGACTGTTTCGGTGTGGAACCACATTACTACGGGATCCAAACCAGAAAAAACCCAGGATCTTGCAACAAGAATGCGAAAAATGCGAAGGTACGAGCCAGATGATTGAAAATACCAGAACTAACCCAGCCATAACCAGCGTTATCCTCTAAAATACTAATCGGAACCAGCTTTTATTGACTGTTTCGGTGTGGTACCACATTACTACGACATCCAAACCAGAAAAAACCCCAGGATTTGGCCAACAAGTATGCGAAAAACGCGAAAGTACGAGCAAGATGATGGCAAATCACAGACCTAACCGAGACACAACCGGCGTTAGCCTCTAAAATATTAATCGCAACCAGATTTAATTGACTGTTTCGGTGTGGAACCGCATTACTACGTGATCCAAACCAGAAAAAGGCCAGGATCTTGCCAACAAGGATGCGAAGAATGCGAAGGTACGAGCCAGATGATTGCAAATACCAGAACTAACCAAAACATAACCAGCGTTATCCTCTAAAATATTAATCGCAACCGGGTGTAATTGACTGTTCCGGTGTGAAACCTCAATACTACGGGATCCAAGCCAGAAAAAACCCAGGATTTGGCCAACAGGTATGCGAAAAACGCGAAAGTACGAGCCGGATGAGGGCAAATCCCAGACCTAACCCAGACATGAGCGGCGTTATCCTCGAAAATAATAATCGCAACCAGGTTTAACTGTCTGTTTCGGTGTGGTACCGCAATACTACGTGATCCAAACCAGAAATATCCCAGGATCTGGCCAACCAGAATGCGAAAAAAGCGTAAGTACGAGCCAGATGAGGGCAAATCCCAGACATAACCGGCGTTGTCCTCTAAAATATTAATCGCAACCAGGTTTAGTTGACTGTTTCGGTGTGGTACCGCATTACTACGTGATCCAAATCAGAAAAAGGCGAGGACATGGCCAACAAGTATGCGAAAAACGCGAAAGTATGAGCCAGATGAGGGCAAATCCCAGCGCAAACAAGTTTGGTTGACTGTTTCGGCGTGGTACCGCATTACTACGTCATCCAAGCCAGAAAAAGGCGAGGATCTGGCCAACAGGAATGGGAAAAACGCGTAAATACGAGCCAGATGAGGGCAAATCCCAGACCTAACCGAGACATAACCGGCGTTATCCTCTAAAATATTAATCGCCACAAGGTTTAATTGACTGTTTAGGTGTGGTACCGCAATACTACATGATCCAATCCAGAAAAACCCCTGGATCTGGCCCACAAGTATGAGAAAAACCCGAAAGCATGAGCCAGATGATTGCAAATACCAGAACTACCCCAGACATAACCAGACGGGATCCAAGCCAGAAAAAACCCAGGATCTGGCCAACACGTATGCGAAAATTGCGAAGGTATGAGCCAGATGATTGCAAATACCAGAACTAACCCAGACATAACCAGCGGTATCCTCTAAAATATTAATCGCGACGAGGTTTCATTGACTGTTTCCGTGTGGTACCGCCTTACTACGTGATCCAAACCTGTAAAGCCCAGGATCCTGCCAACAAGTACGCGAAAAATGCGAAGGTACGAGCCAGATGAGGGCAAATCCCAGAACTAACCCAGACATAACCGGCGTTATCCTCTAAAATATTAATCGCAACCAGGTTTGATTGACTGTTTCGGTGTGGAACCACATTACTACGGGATCCAAACCAGAAAAAACCCAGGATCTTGCAACAAGAATGCGAAAAATGCGAAGGAACGAGCCAGATGATTGAAAATACCAGAACTAACCCAGCCATAACCAGCGTTATCCTCTAAAATACTAATCGGAACCAGCTTTTATTGACTGTTTCGGTGTGGTACCACATTACTACGAGATCCAAACCAGAAAAAACCCCAGGATTTGGCCAACAAGTATGCGAAAAACGCGAAAGTACGAGCAAGATGATGGCAAATCACAGACCTAACCGAGACACAACCGGCGTTAGCCTCTAAAATATTAATCGCAACCAGATTTAATTGACTGTTTCGGTGTGGAACCGCATTACTACGTGATCCAAACCAGAAAAAGGCCAGGATCTTGCCAACAAGGATGCGAAGAATGCGAAGGTACGAGCCAGATGATTGCAAATACCAGAACTAACCAAAACATAACCAGCGTTATCCTCTAAAATATTAATCGCAACCGGGTGTAATTGACTGTTCCGGTGTGAAACCTCAATACTACGGGATCCAAGCCAGAAAAAACCCAGGATTTGGCCAACAGGTATGCGAAAAACGCGAAAGTACGAGCCGGATGAGGGCAAATCCCAGACCTAACCCAGACATGAGCGGCGTTATCCTCGAAAATAATAATCGCAACCAGGTTTAACTGTCTGTTTCGGTGTGGTACCGCAATACTACGTGATCCAAACCAGAAATATCCCAGGATCTGGCCAACCAGAATGCGAAAAAAGCGTAAGTACGAGCCAGATGAGGGCAAATCCCAGACATAACCGGCGTTGTCCTCTAAAATATTAATCGCAACCAGGTTTAGTTGACTGTTTCGGTGTGGTACCGCATTACTACGTGATCCAAATCAGAAAAAGGCGAGGACATGGCCAACAAGTATGCGAAAAACGCGAAAGTATGAGCCAGATGAGGGCAAATCCCAGACCTAACCGAGACATAACCGGCGTTATCCTCAAAAATATTAAGCGCAAACAAGTTTGGTTGACTGTTTCGGCGTGGTACCGCATTACTACGTCATCCAAGCCAGAAAAAGGCGAGGATCTGGCCAACAAGTATGCGAAAAATGCGGAAGTATGAGCTAGATGATGGCAAATACCAGACGTTACCCAGGCATAACCGGCGTTCTCCTCTAAAATATAAATCGGAACCAGCTTTTAGTGTCTGCTTTGTTGTGAACCCACATTACTACGGGATCCAAGCCAGGAAAAACCCAAGATCTGCCCAACAAGAATGCAAAAAACGCGAAAGTATGAGCCAGATGGCTGCAAATACCCGAACTAACCCAGACATAACCAGCGTTATCATCTAAACTACGAATATGGACCAGCTTTTATTGACTGTTTCAGTCTGGTACAGCATTACTACGTGGGCCAAGTCAGAAAATGGCCAGGATCTGGCCAATAAGTATGCGAAAAATGCGAAAGTACGAGCCAGATGAGGGCAAATCCCAGACCTAACCCAGACATAACCGGCGTTATCCTCTAAAATATTAATCGCAACCAGGTTTGATTGACTGTTTCGGTTTGGTACCGCATTACTACGTGATCCAAACCAGAAAAATCCCAGGATCCTGCCAACAAGTATGGGAAAAATGCGAAGGTACGAGCCAGATGAGGGCAAATCCCAGACCTAACCGAGACATAACGGCGTTATCCTCTAAAATATTAATGGCAACCAGGTTTAACTGTCTGTTTCTGTGTGGTACCACATTACTACGTGATCCGAACCAGAAAAAGGCGAGGATGTGGCCAACAAGTGTGCGAAAAACGCGAAAGTATGCGCCAGATGATTGCAAATACCAGAACTAACCCAGACATAACCAGCGTTATCCTCTAAAATATTAATCGCAACCAGGTGTAATTGACTGTTTCGGTGTGGAACCACATTACTACGGGATCCAAGCCAGAAAAAACCCAGGATCTGGCCAACACGTATGCGAAAATTGCGAAAGTATGAGCCAGATGATTGCAAATACCAGAACTAACCCAGACATAACCAGCGGTATCCTCTAAAATATTAATCGCGACGAGGTTTCATTGACTGTTTCCGTGTGGTACCGCCTTACTACGTGATCCAAACCTGTAAAGCCCAGGATCCTGCCAACAAGTACGCGAAAAATGCGAAGGTACGAGCCAGATGAGGGCAAATCCCAGAACTAACCCAGACATAACCGGCGTTATCCTCTAAAATATTAATCGCAACCAGGTTTGATTGACTGTTTCGGTGTGGAACCACATTACTACGGGATCCAAACCAGAAAAAACCCAGGATCTTGCAACAAGAATGCGAAAAATGCGAAGGTACGAGCCAGATGATTGCAAATACCAGAACTAACCCAGCCATAACCAGCGTTATCCTCTAAAATACTAATCGGAACCAGCTTTTATTGACTGTTTCAGTGTGGTACCACATTACTACGAGATCCAAACCAGAAAAAACCCCAGGATTTGGCCAACAAGTATGCGAAAAACGCGAAAGTACGAGCAAGATGATGGCAAATCACAGACCTAACCGAGACACAAACGGCGTTAGCCTCTGAAATATTAATCGCAACCAGGTTTAATTGACTGTTTCGGTGTGGAACCGCATTACTACGTGATCCAAACCAGAAAAAGGCCAGGATCTTGCCAACAAGGATGCGAAGAATGCGAAGGTACGAGCCAGATGATTGCAAATACCAGAACTAACCAAGACATAACCAGCGTTATCCTCTAAAATATTAATCGCAACCGGGTGTAATTGACTGTTCCGGTGTGAAACCTCAATACTACGGGATCCAAGCCAGAAAAAACCCAGGATTTGGCCAACAGGTATGCGAAAAACGCGAAAGTACGAGCCGGATGAGGGCAAATCCCAGACCTAACCGAGACATAACCGGCGTTATCCTCTAAAATATTAATCGCAACCAGGTTTAATTGACTGTTTCGGTGTGGAACCACATTACTTCGTGATCCAAACCAGAAATATCCCAGGATCTGGCCAACAAGTATGCGTAAAATGCGAAAGCACGAGCCCGATGAGGGCAAATCCCAGACCTAACCGAGACATAACCGGCGTTATCCTCTAAAATATTAATCGCAACAAGGTTTAATTGACTGTTTCGGTGTGGTAACGCAATACTACGTGATCCAAACCAGAAAAAGCCCTGGATCTGGCCAACAAGTATGCGAAAAATGCGAAAGTACGAGCAAGATGATGGCAAATCACAGACCTAACCGAGACACAACCGGCGTTAGCCTCTGAAATATTAATCGCAACCAGGTTTAATTGACTGTTTCGGTGTGGAACCGCATTACTACGTGATCCAAACCAGAAAAAGGCCAGGATCTTGCCAACAAGGATGCGAAGAATGCGAAGGTACGAGCCAGATGATTGCAAATACCAGAACTAACCAAGACATAACCAGCGTTATCCTCTAAAATATTAATCGCAACCGGGTGTAATTGACTGTTCCGGTGTGAAACCTCAATACTACGGGATCCAAGCCAGAAAAAACCCAGGATTTGGCCAACAGGTATGCGAAAAACGCGAAAGTACGAGCCGGATGAGGGCAAATCCCAGACCTAACCGAGACATAACCGGCGTTATCCTCTAAAATATTAATCGCAACCAGGTTTAATTGACTGTTTCGGTGTGGAACCACATTACTTCGTGATCCAAACCAGAAATATCCCAGGATCTGGCCAACAAGTATGCGTAAAATGCGAAAGCACGAGCCCGATGAGGGCAAATCCCAGACCTAACCGAGACATAACCGGCGTTATCCTCTAAAATATTAATCGCGACAAGGTTTAATTGACTGTTTCGGTGTGGTAACGCAATACTACGTGATCCAAACCAGAAAAAGCCCTGGATCTGGCCAACAAGTATGCGAAAAATGCGAAAGTACGAGCCAGATGAGGGCAAATCCCAGACCTAACCGAGACATAACCGGCGTTATCCTCTAAAATATTAATCGCAACAAGGTTTAATTGACTGTTTCGGTGTGGTAACGCAAAACTACGTGATCTAAACCAGAAAAAGCCCTGGATCTGACCAACAAGTATGCGAAAAATGCGAAAGTGCGAGCCAGATGAGGGCAAATACCAGAACTAACCCAGACATAACCAGCGCTATCCTCTAAAATACTAATCGGAAACAGCTTTTATTGACTGTTTCGGTGTGTTTTCACATTACTACGGGATCCAAACCAGAAAAAGCTCCAGGATTTGGCCAACAAGTAGGCGAAAAACGCGAAAGTACGAGCCTGATGAGGGCAAATCCCAAACCTAACCGAGACATAACCGGCGTTATCCTCTAAAATATTAAGCGCAAACAGGTTTAATTGACTGTTTCGGTGTGGGACCGCATTACTACGTGATCCAAATCAGAAAAAGGTGAGGATCTGGCCAACAAGAATGCGAAAAACGCGAAGGTATGAGCCAGATGATTGCAAATACCAGAACTAACCCAGACATAAGCGGCTTTATCCTCGAAAATATTAATCGCAACCAGGTTTAACTGTCTGTTTCGGTGTGATGCCGCAATACTACGTGATCCAAACCAGAAATAGCCCTGGATCTGGCCAACAAGTATGCGAAAAATGCGAAAGTACGAGCCCGATGAGGGTAAATCCCAGACCTAACCGAGACAAAACCGGCGTTATCCTCTAAAATATTAATCGCAACCAGGATTGATTGACTGTTTCTGTATGGTACCGCATTACTTCGTGATCCAAACCAGAATAAGGCCTGGATCTGGCCAACAAGTATGCGAAAAATGCGAAAGTACGAGCCAGATGAGGGCAAATTCCAGACCCAACTGAGACATAACAGGCGTTATCCTCTAAAATATTAATCGCAACCAGGTTTAATTGACTGTTTCGGTGTGGAACCGCATTACTACGTGATCCAAACCAGGAAAAGGCCAGGATCTGGCTAACAAGTATGCGAAAAATGCGAATGTACGAGCCAGATGAAGCCAAATCCCAGAACTAACCGAGACATCACCGGCGTTCTCCTCTAAAATATTAATCGCAACCAGGTTTAATTGACTGTTTCGGTGTGGAACCACATTACTACGGGATCCAAACCAGAAAAAACCCAGGATGTGGCCAACGGGTTTGCGAAAAACGCGAAAGTACGAGCCAGATGAGGGCAAATCCCAGACCTAACCCAGACATAAGCGGCGTTATCCTCGAAAATAATAATCGGAACCAGGTTTAACTCTCTGTTTCGGTGTGGTACCGCAATACTACGTGATCCAAACCAGAAATAGTCCTGGATCTGGCCAACAAATATGCGAAAAATGCGAAAGTACGAGCCAGATGAGGGTAAATCCCAGACCTAACCGAGACATAACCGGCGTTATCCTCTAAAATATTAAGCGCAAACAGGTTTAATTGACTGTTTCGGTGTGGAACCACATTTCAACGGGATCCAAAACAGAAAAAACCCCGGATCTGGCCAGCAAGTATGCGAAAAACGTGAAAGAACGAGCCAGATGAGGGCAAATCCCAAAACTGACCCAGGCATAAGCGGCGTTATCCTTGAAAATATTAATCCCAACCAGGTTTAACTGTCTGTTTCGGTGTGGTACCGCAATACTACGTGATCCAAACCAGAAATAGCCCTGGATCTGGCCAACAGGTATGCGAAAAACGCGAAAGTATGCGCCGGATGAGGGCAAATCCCAGACCTAACCGAGACACAACCGGCGTTATCCTCTAAAATATTAATCGCAACCAGGTTTCATTGACTGTTTCTGTGTGGTACCGCATTACTACGTGATCCAAACCAGAAATATCCCAGGATCTGGCCAACCAGAATGCGAAAAATGCGTAAGTACGAGCCAGATGAGGGCAAATTCCAGACCTAACTGAGACATAACAGGCGTTATCCTCTAAAATATTAATCGCAACCAGGTTTAATTGACTGTTTCGGTGTGGAACCGCATTACTACGTGATCCAAACCAGGAAAAGGCCAGGATCTGGCCAACAAGTATGCGAAAAATGCGAATGTACGAGCCAGATGAGGCCAAATCCCAGAACTAACCGAGACATCACCGGCGTTCTCCTCTAAAATATTAATCGCAACCAGGTTTAATTGACTGTTTCGGTGTGGAACCACATTACTACGGGATCCAAGCCAGAAAAAACCCAGGATGTGGCCAACGGGTATGCGAAAAACGCGAAAGTACGAGCCAGATGAGGGCAAATCCCAGACCTAACCGTGACATAACCGGCGTTATCCTCTAAAATATTAAGCGCAAACAGGTTTAATTGACAGTTTCGGTGTGGTACCGCATTACTACGTGATCCAAATCAGAAAAGGCGAGGATCTGGCCAACAAGAATGCGAAAAACGTGAAAGTATGAGCCAGATGATTGCAAATACCAGAACTACCCCAGACATAAGCGGCGTTATCCTCGAAAATATTAATCGCAACCAGGTTTAACTGTCTGTTTCGGTGTGGTACCGCAATACTACGTGATCCAATCCAGAAATAGCCCTGGATCTGGCCAACAAATATGCGAAAGATGCGAAAGTACGAGCCAGATGAGGGTAAATCCCAGACCTAACCGAGACATAACTGGCGTTATCCTCTAAAATATTAATCGCAACCAGGTTTAATTGACTGTTTCGGTGTGGAACCACATTACTTCGTGATCCAAACCAGAAATATCCCAGGATCTGGCCAACAAGTATGCGTAAAATGCGAAAGCACGAGCCCGATGAGGGCAAATCCCAGACCTAACCGAGACATAACCGGCGTTATCCTCTAAAATATTAATCGCAACAAGGTTTAATTGACTGTTTCGGTGTGGTAACGCAATACTATGTGATCCAAACCAGAAAAAGCCCTGGATCTGGCCAACAAGTATGCGAAAAATGCGAAAGTACGAGCCAGATGAGGGCAAATCCCAGACCTAACCGAGACATAACCGGCGTTATCCTCTAAAATATTAATCGCAACAAGGTTTAATTGACTGTTTCGGTGTGGTAACGCAATACTACGTGATCTAAACCAGAAAAAGCCCTGGATCTGACCAACAAGTATGCGAAAAATGCGAAAGTGCGAGCCAGATGAGGGCAAATACCAGAACTAACCCAGACATAACCAGCGCTATCCTCTAAAATACTAATCGGAAACAGCTTTTATCGACTGTTTCGGTGTGTTTTCACATTACTACGGGATCCAAGCCAGAAAAAACCCAGGATTTGGCCAACAGGTATGCGAAAAACGTGAAAGTACTAGCCGGAGGAGGGCAAATCCCAAACCTAACCGAGACATAACCGGCGTTATCCTTTAAAATATTAAGCGCAAACAGGTTTAATTGACTGTTTCGGTGTGGTACCGCATTACTACGTGATCCAAATCAGAAAAAGGTGAGGATCTGGCCAACAAGAATGCGAAAAACGCGAAAGTATGAGCCAGATGATTGCAAATACCAGAACTAACTCAGACATAAGCGGCGTTATCCTCGAAAATATTAATCGCAACCAGGTTTAACTGTCTGTTTCGGTGTGGTACCGCAATACTACGTGATCCAAACCAGAAATAGCCCTGCATCTGGCCAACAAGTATGCGAAAAATGCGAAAGTACGAGCCAGATGAGGGTAAATCCCAGACCTAACCGAGACATAACCGGCGTTATCCTCTAAAATATTAATCGCAACCAGGTTTAATTGACTGTTTCTGTATGGTACCGCATTACTTCGTAATCCAAACCAGAAATAGCCCTGGATCTGGCCAACAAGTATGCGAAAAATGCGAAAGTACGAGCCAGATGAGGGCAAATTCCAGACCTAACTGAGTTAACAGGCGTTATCCTCTAAAATATTAATCGCAACCAGGTTTAATTGACTGTTTCGGTGTGGAACCGCATTACTACGTGATCCAAACCAGGAAAAGGCCAGGATCTGGCCACCAAGTATGCGAAAAATGCGAATGTACGAGCCAGATGAGGCCAAATCCCAGAACTAACTCAGACATAAGCGGCGTTATCCTCTAAAATATTAATCGCAACCAGGTTTAATTGACTGTTTCGTTGTGGAACCACATTACTACGGGATCCAAGCCAGAAAAAACCCAGGATGTGGCCAACGGGTATGCGAAAAACGCAAAAGTACGAGCCAGATGAGGGCAGAGCCCAGACCTAACCGTGACATAACCGGCGGAATCCTCTAAAATATTGAGCGCAAACAGGTTTAATTGACAGTTTCGGTGTGGTACCGCATTACTACCTGATCCAAATCAGAAAAAGGCGAGCATCTGGCCAACAAGAATGCGTAAAACGCGAAAGTATGAGCCAGATGATTGCAATTACCAGAACTAAGCCAGACATGAGCGGCGTTATCCTCGAAAATATTAATCGCAATAAGGTTTAATTGACTGTTTCGGTGTGGTAACGCAATACTACGTGATCCAAATCAGAAAAAGCCCTGGATCTGGCCAACAAGTATGCGAAAAATGCGAAAGTACGAGAGAGATGAGGGCAAATCCCAGACCTAACCGACACATAACCGGCGTTATCCTCTAAAATATGAATCGCAACAAGGTTTAATTGACTGTTTCGGTGTGGTAACGCAATACTACGTGATCTAAACCAGAAAAAGCCCTGGATCTGGCCAACAAGTATGAGAAAAATGCGAAAGTACGAGCCAGATGAGGGCAAATACCAGAACTAACCCAGACATAACCAGCGTTATCCTCTAAAATACTAATCGGAAACAGCTTTTATTGACTATTTCGGTGTGTTTTCACATTACTACGGGATCCAAACCAGAAAAAGCCCCAGGATTTGGCCAACAAGTATGCGAAAAACGCGAAAGTACGAGCCTGATGAGGGCAAATCCCAGACCTAACCGAGACATAACCGGCGTTATCCTCTAAAATATTAAGCGCAAACAGGTTTAATTGACTGTTTCGGTGTGGCACCGCATTACTACGTGATCCAAACCAGAAAAAGGCTAGGATCTGGCCAACAAGTAAGCGAAAAATCCGAAAGTATGAGCCAGATGATTGCAAATACCAGAACTAACTCAGACATAAGCGGCGTTATCCTCGAAAATACAAATCGCAACCAGGTTTAACTGTCTGTTTCGGTGTGGTACCGCAATACTACGTGATCCAAACCAGAAATAGCCCTGGATCTGGCCAACAAATATGCGTTAAATGCGAAAGTACGAGCCAGATGAGGGCAAATCCCAGACATAACCGGCGTTGTCCTCTAAAATATTAATCGCAACCAGGTTTAGTTGACTGTTTCGGTGTGGTACCGCATTACTACGTGATCCATATCAGAAAAAGGCGAGGATATGGCCAACAAGTATGCGAAAAACGCGAAAGTATGAGCCAGATGGGGGCAAATCCCAGTCCAAACCGAGACATAACCGGCGTTATCCTCTAAAATATTAAGCGCAAACAAGTTTGGTTGACTGTTTCGGCGTGGTACCGCATTACTACGTCATCCAAGCCAGAAAATGGCGAGGATCTGACCAACAGGTATGGGAAAAACGCGTAAATACGAGCCAGATGAGGGCAAATCCCAGACCTAACCGAGACAAAACCGGCGTTATCCTCTAAAATATTAATCGCCACCAGGTTTAATTGACTGTTTCGGTGTGGTACCGCAATACTACATGATCCAATCCAGAAAAAGCCCTGGATCTGGCCAACAAGTATGCGAAAAACCCGAAAGCATGTGCCAGATGATTGCAAATACCAGAACTACCCCAGACATAACCATGCGTTATCCCCTAAAATATTAATCGCAACCAGGTTTAATTGACTGTTTCGGTGTGGAACCACATTTCTACGGGATCCAAACCAGAAAAAGGCGAGGATCTGGCCAATAAGTATGCGAAAAACCCGAAAGTATGAGCCAGATGATTGCAAATACCAGAATTACCCCAGACATAACCAGCGTTATCCTCCAAAATATTATTCGCAAGCAGGTTTAATTTACTGTTTCGGTGTGGTACCGCATTACTACGTGATCCAAACCAGAGAAAGCCCTGGATCTGGCCTACAAGTATGCGAAAAGTGCGAAAGTACGATCCAGATGTGGGCAAACCCCAGACATAACCGAGACATAACCGGCGTTATCCTCTAAAATATTAATCGCAACCAGGTTTAATTGACTGTTTCGGTGTGGTACCGCATTCCCACGTGATCCAATGCAGAAATATCCCAGGATCTGGCCAACAAGTATGCGAAAAACCCGAAAGCATGAGCCAGATGATTGCAAATACCAGAACTGCCCCAGACATAACCAGCGTTATCCTCCAAAATATTAATCGCAACCAGGTTTAATTGACTGTTTCGGTGTGGTACCGCATTTCTACGGGATCCAAACCAGAAAAAGGCGAGGATCTGGCCAACAAGTATGCGAAAAACCCGAAAGTATGAGCCAGATTATTGCAAATACCAGAACTAACTCAGACATAACCAGTGTTGTCCCCTAAAATATTAATCGCAACCAGCTTTGATTGACTGTTTCGGTGTGGAACCACATTACTACGTGATCCAAACCAGAAAAAGGCGAGAATCTGGCCAACAAGTATACGAAAAAACCGAAAGCATGAGCCAGATGATTGCAAATACCAGAACTACCCCAGACATAACCAGCGTTATCCTCTAAAATATTAATCGCAACCAGGTTTAATTGACTGTTTCGGTGTGGTACCGCATTACCACGTGATCCAAAGCAGAAATATCCCAGGATGTGGCCAACGGGTATGCGAAAAACCCGAAAGTACGAGCCAGATGAGGGCAAATCCCAGACCTAACCGTGACATAACCGGCGGAATCCTCTAAAATATTAAGCGCAAACAGGTTTAATTGACAGTTTCGGTGTGGTACCGCATTACTACCTGATCCAAATCAGAAAAAGGCGAGCATCTGGCCAACAAGAATGCGTAAAACGCGAAAGTATGAGCCAGATGATTGCAATTACCAGAACTAAGCCAGACATGAGCGGCGTTATCCTCGAAAATATTAATCGCAATAAGGTTTAATTGACTGTTTCGGTGTGGTAACGCAATACTACGTGATCCAAATCAGAAAAAGCCCTGGATCTGGCCAACAAGTATGCGAAAAATGCGAAAGTACGAGAGAGATGAGGGCAAATCCCAGACCTAACCGAGACATAACCGGCGTTATCCTCTAAAATATGAATCGCAACAAGGTTTAATTGACTGTTTCGGTGTGGTAACGCAATACTACGTGATCTAAACCAGAAAAAGCCCTGGATCTGGCCAACAAGTATGAGAAAAATGCGAAAGTACGAGCCAGATGAGGGCAAATACCAGAACTAACCCAGACATAACCAGCGTTATCCTCTAAAATACTAATCGGAAACAGCTTTTATTGACTATTTCGGTGTGTTTTCACATTACTACGGGATCCAAACCAGAAAAAGCCCCAGGATTTGGCCAACAAGTATGCGAAAAACGCGAAAGTACGAGCCTGATGAGGGCAAATCCCAGACCTAACCGAGACATAACCGGCGTTATCCTCTAAAATATTAAGCGCAAACAGGTTTAATTGACTGTTTCGGTGTGGCACCGCATTACTACGTGATCCAAACCAGAAAAAGGCTAGGATCTGGCCAACAAGTAAGCGAAAAATCCGAAAGTATGAGCCAGATGATTGCAAATACCAGAACTAACTCAGACATAAGCGGCGTTATCCTCGAAAATACAAATCGCAACCAGGTTTAACTGTCTGTTTCGGTGTGGTACCGCAATACTACGTGATCCAAACCAGAAATAGCCCTGGATCTGGCCAACAAATATGCGTTAAATGCGAAAGTACGAGCCAGATGAGGGCAAATCCCAGACATAACCGGCGTTGTCCTCTAAAATATTAATCGCAACCAGGTTTAGTTGACTGTTTCGGTGTGGTACCGCATTACTACGTGATCCATATCAGAAAAAGGCGAGGATCTGGCCAACAAGTATGCGAAAAACCCGAAAGCATGTGCCAGATGATTGCAAATACCAGAACTACCCCAGACATAACCATGCGTTATCCCCTAAAATATTAATCGCAACCAGGTTTAATTGACTGTTTCGGTGTGGAACCACATTTCTACGGGATCCAAACCAGAAAAAGGCGAGGATCTGGCCAATAAGTATGCGAAAAACCCGAAAGTATGAGCCAGATGATTGCAAATACCAGAATTACCCCAGACATAACCAGCGTTATCCTCCAAAATATTATTCGCAAGCAGGTTTAATTTACTGTTTCGGTGTGGTACCGCATTACTACGTGATCCAAACCAGAAAAAGCCCTGGATCTGGCCTACAAGTATGCGAAAAGTGCGAAAGTACGATCCAGATGTGGGCAAACCCCAGACATAACCGAGACATAACCGGCGTTATCCTCTAAAATATTAATCGCAACCAGGTTTAATTGACTGTTTCGGTGTGGTACCGCATTACCACGTGATCCAATGCAGAAATATCCCAGGATATGGCCAACAAGTATGCGAAAAACCCGAAAGCATGAGCCAGATGATTGCAAATACCAGAACTGCCCCAGACATAACCAGCGTTATCCTCCAAAATATTAATCGCAACCAGGTTTAATTGACTGTTTCGGTGTGGTACCGCATTTCTACGGGATCCAAACCAGAAAAAGGCGAGGATCTGGCCAACAAGTATGCGAAAAACCCGAAAGTATGAGCCAGATTATTGCAAATACCAGAACTAACTCAGACATAACCAGTGTTGTCCCCTAAAATATTAATCGCAACCAGCTTTGATTGACTGTTTCGGTGTGGAACCACATTACTACGTGATCCAAACCAGAAAAAGGCGAGAATCTGGCCAACAAGTATACGAAAAAACCGAAAGCATGAGCCAGATGATTGCAAATACCAGAACTACCCCAGACATAACCAGCGTTATCCTCTAAAATATTAATCGCAACCAGGTTTAATTGACTGTTTCGGTGTGGTACCGCATTACCACGTGATCCAAAGCAGAAATATCCCAGGATCTGGCCAACAAGTATGCGAAAAACCCGATAGCATGAGCCAGATGATTGCAAATACCAGAACTACCCCAGACATAACCAGCGTTATCCTCCAAAATATTAATCGCAACCAGGTTTAATTGACTGTTTCGGTGTGGTACCGCATTTCTACGGGATCCAAACCAGAAAAAGGCGAGAATCTGCCCAACAAGTATGCGAAAAACGCGAAAGTATGTGCCAGATGGCTGCAAATACCCGAACTAACCCAGACATAACCAGCGTTATCATCTAAAATACTAATCGGGAACAGCTTTTATTGACTGTTTCAGTGTGGTACCGCATTACAACGTGGACCAAGTCAGAAAATGGCCAGGATCTGGCCAACAAGTATGCGAAAAATTCGAAAGTACGAGCCAGATGAGGGCAAATACCAGACCTAACCCAGACATAACCGGCGTTATCCTCTAAAATATTAATCGCAACCAGGTTTAATTGACTGTTTCGGTTTGGTACCGCATTACTACGTGATCCAAACCAGAAAAATCCCAGGATCCTGCCAACAAGTATGGGAAAAATGCGAAGGTACGAGCCAGATGAGGGCAAATCCCAGACCTAACCGAGACATAACGGCGTTATCCTCTAAAATATTAATCGCAACCAGGTTTAATTGTCTGTTTCTGTGTGGTACCGCATTACTACGTGATCCAAACCAGAAAAAGGCGAGGATGTGGCCAACAAGTGTGCGAAAAACGCGAAAGTATGAGCCAGATGATTGCAAATACCAGAACTAAACTAGACCTAACATGTGTTATCTTCTAAAATAAAAATTGAAACCAGGTTTAATGGTCTGCTTCAGTGTGGTATCACATTACTACGTGATCCAAACCAGAAAAAACCCAGGATCTGTTCAACAAGTGTGTGAAAAACGCGAAAGTATGAGCCCCACGAGGGCAAATCCTAGACCTAACCCAGACCTAACATGCGTCATCCTCTAAAATATTTATCAAGACCAGGTTTAATTGAATGTTTCAGTGTGGTACCACATTACTACGTGATCCAAACCAGAAGAAGCCAGGGATCCGTTCAACAAGTATGTGAAGTATGCGAAAGTATGAGTCTGGTGAGGGCAAATCCCAGGCCTAACCTAGACCTAACTTGCATTATCCTCTAAAACATTGATCAAAACCAGGTTTAATTGACTGTTTCAGTGTGGTACCACATTACTACGTCATCCAAACCAGAAAAAGTCCAGGATCTAGCCATGAAGTATGAGAAATATGCGAAATTATGAGCTAGATGAGGGCAAATCCTAGACCTAACCCAGACCTAAAATGCGTTAACCCTTAAAATATTAATCGCAACCAGGTTTAATTGACTGTTTCGGTGTGGAACCACATTTCTACGGGATCCAAGCCAGAAAAAACCCCGGATCTGGCCAGCAAGTATGCGAAAATTGCGAAAGTATGAGCCAGATGATTGGAAATACCAGAACTAACCCAGCCATAACTAGCGCTATCCTCCAAAATATTAATCGCAACCAGGTTTAATTGACAGTTTCGGTGTGGTACTAAATTACTACGTGACCCATACCAGAAAAAGGCCAGGATCTGGCCAATAAGTATGCGAAAAATGCGAAAGTACGAGCACGATGAGGGCAAATACGAGACCTAACCCAGACATAACCACGTTATCCTCTAAAATATTAATCGCAACCAGGTTTAGTTGACTGTTTCGGTGTGGAACCACATTTCTACGGGATCCAAACCAGAAAAAACCCCGGATCTGGCCAGCAAGTATGCGAAAATTGCGAAAGTATGAGCCAGATGATTGCAAATACCAGAACTAACCCAGACATAACCAGCGTCATCCTCTAAAATACTAATCGGAACCAGCTTTTATTGACTGTTTCAGTGTGGTACCACATTACTACGGGATCCAAACAAGAAAAAACCCAGGATTTGGCCAACAAGTACGCGAAAAACGTGAATGTACGAGCAAGATGAGGGCAATTCCCAGACCAAACTGAGACATAACCGGCGTTATCCTCTAATAGATTTATCGCAACCAGGTGTAATTGACTGTTTCGGTGTGGGACCACATTACTACGGGATCCACCCCAGAAAAAACCCAGGATCTGACCAACAAGTATGCGAAAATTGCGAAAGTATGAGCCAGATGATTGCAAATACCAGAACTAACCCAGACATAACCAGCGCTATCCTCTAAAATATTAATCGCAACCAGGTTTAATTGACTGTTTCGGTGTGGAACCACGTTTCTACGGGATCCAAACCAGAAAAAACCCAGGATCTGGCCAACAAGTATGCGAAAAATGCGAAAGTACGAGCCAGATGATGGGAAATCCCAGACCTAACCGAGACATAAACGGCGTTCCCCTCTAAAATATTAATCGCAGCCAGGTTTAATTGACTGTTTCGGTGTGGAACCACAATACTACGGGATCCAATCCAAAAAAAACACAGGATCTTGGCAACAAGTATGCGAAAAATGCGAACGTACGAGCCAGATGAGGGCAAATCCCAGAGCTAACCGAGACACAACCGGCGTTACCCTCTAATATTTTAATCGCAAGCAGGTGTAATTGACTGCTTCGGTGTGGAATCACATTACTACGGTATCCAAGCCAGAAAAAAACCAGGATCTGGCCAACATGTATGCGTAAAATGCGAAAGTACGAGCCAGATGAGGGCAAATACCAGACCTAACCCAGACATAACCGGCGTTATCCTCTAAAATATTAATCGCAACCTTGTGTAATTGACTGCTTCGGTGTGGAACCACATTACTACGGGTTCCAAGCCAGAAAAAAACCAGGATCTGGCCAACATGTATGCGAAAAATGCGAAGGTACGAGCCAGATGAGGGCAAATCCCAGACCTAACCGAGACATAACGGCGATATCCTCTAAAATATTAATCGCAACCAGGTTTAATTGACTGTTTTAGTGTGGTACCACTTTACTACGTGATCCATAGCAGAAAAAACCCTCGATCAGGTCAACATGTATGTCAAAACTGCGAAAGTATGAACCTGATGAGAGCAAATCCCAGACCTAACATGCGTTATTCTCTAAAATATTGATCGAAACCAGGCTTAGTGGACTGTTTCAGTGTGGTACCACATTACTGCGTGATCCAAACCAGAAAAAAACCAGGATCTGGCCAACATGTATGTGGAGAATGCGAAAGTACGAGCCTGATGAGAGCAAATCCCAGACCTAACCTAGATATAACCGGCGTTATCCTCTAAAATATTAATCGCAACGAGGTTTCATTGACTGTTTCCGTGTGGTACCGCCTTACTACGTGATCCAAACCAGTAAAGCCCAGGATCCTGCCAACAAGTACGCGAAAAATGCGAAGGTACGAGCCAGATGAGGGCAAATCCCAGACCTAACCGAGACATAATCGGCGTTATCCTCTAAAATATTAATCGCAACCAGGCTTAATTGACTGTTTCGGTGTGGAATCACATTACTACGGTATCCAAGACAGAAAAAACCCAGGATCCTGCCAACAAGTACGCGAAAAATGCGAAGGTACGCGCCAGATGAGGGCAAATCCCAGACATAACCGAGACATAACCGGCGTTATCCTCTATTATTTTAATCGCAACCAGGTGTAAATGACTGTTTCGGTGTGGAACCACATTACTACGAGGGCCAAGCCAGAGAAACGCCAGGATCTGGCCAACAGGTATGCGAAAAATGCGAAAGTACGAGCCAGATGAGAGCAAATACCAGACCTAACCCAGATATAACCGGCGTTATCCTCTAAAATATTAATCGCAACGAGGTTTCATTGACTGTTTCCGTGTGGTACCACTTTACTACGTGATCCAAAGCAGAAAAAACCCTCGATCAGGTCAACATGTATGCGAAAAACCCGAAAGCATGAGCCAGATGATTGCAAATACCAGAGCTGCCACAGACATAACCAGCGTTATCCTCCAAAATATTAATCGCAACCAGGTTTAATTGACTGTTTCGGTGTGGTACCGCATTACCACGTGATCCAAAGCAGAAATATCCCAGGATCTGGCCAACAAGTATGCGAAAAACCCGAAAGCATGAGCCAGATGATTGCAAATACCAGAACTAACTCAGACATAACCAGTGTTGTCCCCTAAAATATTAATCGCAACCAGCTTTGATTGACTGTTTCGGTGTGGAACCACATTACTACGTGATCCAAACCAGAAAAAGGCGAGAATCTGGCCAACAAGTATACGAAAAAACCGAAAGCATGAGCCAGATGATTGCAAATACCAGAACTACCCCAGACATAACCAGCGTTATCCTCTAAAATATTAATCGCAACCAGGTTTAATTGACTGTTTCGGTGTGGTACCGCATTACCACGTGATCCAAAGCAGAAATATCCCAGGATCTGGCCAACAAGTATGCGAAAAACCCGAAAGCATGAGCCAGATGATTGCAAATACCAGAACTACCCCAGACATAACCAGCGTTATCCTCCAAAATATTAATCGCAACCAGGTTTAATTGACTGTTTCGGTGTGGTACCGCATTTCTACGGGATCCAAACCAGAAAAAGGCGAGGATGTGGCCAACAAGTGTGCGAAAAACGCGAAAGTATGAGCCAGATGATTGCAAATACCAGAACTAAACTAGACCTAACATGTGTTATCTTCTAAAATAATAATTGAAACCAGGTTTAATGGTCTGCTTCAGTGTGGTATCACATTACTACGTGATCCAAACCAGAAAAAACCCAGGATCTGTTCAACAAGTGTGTGAAAAACGCGAAAGTATGAGCCCCACGAGGGCAAATCCTAGACCTAACCCAGACCTAACATGCGTCATCCTCTAAAATATTTATCAAGACCAGGTTTAATTGAATGTTTCAGTGTGGTACCACATTACTACGTGATCCAAACCAGAAAAAAACCCAGGATATGTTCAACAAGTATGTGAAGTATGCGAAAGTATGACCCTGATGAGGGCAAATCCCAGGCCTAACCTAGACCTAGCCTGCGTTATCCTCTAAAATATTGATCGAAACCAGGTTTGATGGACTGTTTCAGTGTGGTACCACATTAGTACGTGATCCAAACCAGAAGAAGCCAGGGATCCGTTCAACAAGTATGTGAAGTATGCGAAAGTATGAGTCTGGTGAGGGCAAATCCCAGGCCTAACCTAGACCTAACTTGCATTATCCTCTAAAACATTGATCAAAACCAGGTTTAATTGACTGTTTCAGTGTGGTACCACATTACTACGTCATCCAAACCAGAAAAAGTCCAGGATCTAGCCATGAAGTATGAGAAATATGCGAAATTATGAGCTAGATGAGGGCAAATCCTAGACCTAACCCAGACCTAAAATGCGTTAACCCCTAAAATATTAATCGCAACCAGGTTTAATTGACTGTTTCGGTGTGGAACCACATTTCTACGGGATCCAAGCCAGAAAAAACCCCGGATCTGGCCAGCAAGTATGCGAAAATTGCGAAAGCATGAGCCAGATGATTGGAAATACCAGAACTAACCCAGCCATAACTAGCGCTATCCTCCAAAATATTAATCGCAACCAGGTTTAATTGACAGTTTCGGTGTGGTACTAGATTACTACGTGACCCATACCAGAAAAAGGCCAGGATCTGGCCAATAAGTATGCGAAAAATGCGAAAGTACGAGCACGATGAGGGCAAATACGAGACCTAACCCAGACATAACCACGTTATCCTCTAAAATATTAATCGCAACCAGGTTTAGTTGACTGTTTCGGTGTGGAACCACATTTCTACGGGATCCAAACCAGAAAAAACCCCGGATCTGGCCAGCAAGTATGCGAAAATTGCGAAAGTATGAGCCAGATGATTGCAAATACCAGAACTAACCCAGACATAACCAGCGTCATCCTCTAAAATACTAATCGGAACCAGCTTTTATTGACTGTTTCAGTGTGGTACCACATTACTACGGGAACCAAACAAGAAAAAACCCAGGATTTGGCCAACAAGTACGCGAAAAACGTGAATGTACGAGCAAGATGAGGGCAATTCCCAGACCAAACTGAGACATAACCGGCGTTATCCTCTAATAGATTTATCGCAACCAGGTGTAATTGACTGTTTCGGTGTGGGACCACATTACTACGGGATCCACCCCAGAAAAAACCCAGGATCTGACCAACAAGTATGCGAAAATTGCGAAAGTATGAGCCAGATGATTGCAAATACCAGAACTAACCCAGACATAACCAGCGCTATCCTCTAAAATATTAATCGCAACCAGGTTTAATTGACTGTTTCGGTGTGGAACCACGTTTCTACGGGATCCAAACCAGAAAAAACCCAGGATCTGGCCAACAAGTATGCGAAAAATGCGAAAGTACGAGCCAGATGATGGGAAATCCCAGACCTAACCGAGACATAACCGGCGTTCCCCTCTAAAATATTAATCGCAACCAGGTTTAATTGACTGTTTCGGTGTGGAACCACAATACTACGGGATCCAATCCAAAAAAAACACAGGATCTTGGCAACAAGTATGCGAAAAATGCGAACGTACGAGCCAGATGAGGGCAAATCCCAGAGCTAACCGAGACACAACCGGCGTTACCCTCTAATATTTTAATCGCAAGCAGGTGTAATTGACTGCTTCGGTGTGGAATCACATTACTACGGTATCCAAGCCAGAAAAAAACCAGGATCTGGCCAACATGTATGCGTAAAATGCGAAAGTACGAGCCAGATGAGGGCAAATACCAGACCTAACCCAGACATAACCGGCGTTATCCTCTAAAATATTAATCGCAACCTTGTGTAATTGACTGCTTCGGTGTGGAACCACATTACTACGGGTTCCAAGCCAGAAAAAAACCAGGATCTGGCCAACATGTATGCGAAAAATGCGAAGGTACTAGCCAGATGAGGGCAAATCCCAGACCTAACCGAGACATAACGGCGATATCCTCTAAAATATTAATCGCAACCAGGTTTAATTGACTGTTTTAGTGTGGTACCACTTTACTACGTGATCCATAGCAGAAAAAACCCTCGATCAGGTCAACATGTATGTCAAAACTGCGAAAGTATGAACCTGATGAGAGCAAATCCCAGACCTAACATGCGTTATTCTCTAAAATATTGATCGAAACCAGGCTTAGTGGACTGTTTCAGTGTGGTACCACATTACTGCGTGATCCAAACCAGAAAAAAACCAGGATCTGGCCAACATGTATGTGGAGAATGCGAAAGTACGAGCCTGATGAGAGCAAATCCCAGACCTAACCTAGATATAACCGGCGTTATCCTCTAAAATATTAATCGCAACGAGGTTTCATTGACTGTTTCCGTGTGGTACCGCCTTACTACGTGATCCAAACCAGTAAAGCCCAGGATCCTGCCAACAAGTACGCGAAAAATGCGAAGGTACGAGCCAGATGAGGGCAAATCCCAGACCTAACCGAGACATAATCGGCGTTATCCTCTAAAATATTAATCGCAACCAGGCTTAATTGACTGTTTCGGTGTGGAATCACATTACTACGGTATCCAAGACAGAAAAAACCCAGGATCCTGCCAACAAGTACGCGAAAAATGCGAAGGTACGAGCCAGATGAGGGCAAATCCCAGACATAACCGAGACATAACCGGCGTTATCCTCTAAAATATTAATCGCAACCAGGTGTAATTGACTGTTTCGGTGTGGAACCACATTACTACGAGGGCCAATCCAGAGAAACGCCAGGATCTGGCCAACAGGTATGCGAAAAATGCGAAAGTACGAGCCAGATGAGAGCAAATACCAGACCTAACCCAGATATAACCGGCGTTATCCTCTAAAATATTAATCGCAACGAGGTTTCATTGACTGTTTCCGTGTGGTACCACTTTACTACGTGATCCAAAGCAGAAAAAACCCTCGATCAGGTCAACATGTATGTCAAAACTGCGAAAGTATGAACCTGATGAGAGCAAATCCCAGACCTAACATGCGTTATTCTCTAAAATATTGATCGAAACCAGGCTTAGTGGACTGTTTCAGTGTGGTACCACATTACTGCGTGATCCAAACCAGAAAAAAACCAGGATCTGGCCAACATGTATGTGGAGAATGCGAAAGTACGAGCCTGATGAGAGCAAATCCCAGACCTAACCTAGACCTAACATGAGTTATTCCCTAAAATATTGATCGAAACAAGGTTTAATTGACTGTTTCAGTGTGGTACCAATTTGCTACGTTATCTAAAGCAGAAAAAACAATCGATCAGGACAACATGTATGTTAAAACTGCGAAAGTATGACCCTGATGAGGGCAAATCCCAGAACTAACCTAGACCTAACATGTGTTATCCTCTAAAATAATAATTGAAACCAGGTTTAATGGTCTGCTTCAGTGTGGTATCACATTACTACGTGATCCAAACCAGAAAAACCCAGGATCTGGCCGACATGTGTGTGAAAAACGCGAAAGTACGAGCCTGATGAGGGCAAATCCCAGACATATCCCAGACCTAACTTGCGTTATCCTCTAAAATATTGATGGAAACCAGGTTTAATTGACTGTTTCAGTGGGGTACTACATTACTACGTGATCCAATCCAGGAATAGCCCAGGATCTAGCCATGAACTATGAAAAATATGCGAAAGTATGAGCCCCACGAGGGCAAATCCTAAACCTAACCCAGACCTAACATGCGTTATCCTCTAAAATATTTATCAAGACCAGGTTTAATTGAATGTTTCAGTGTGGTACCACATTACTACGTGATCCAAACAAGAAAAAAACCCAGGATCTGTTCAACAAGTATGTGAAAAATGCGAAAGTATGACCCTGATGAGGGCAAATCCCAGACCTATCCCAGACCTAACTTGCGTTGTCCTCCAAAATATTGATGGAAACCAGATTTAATTGACTGTTTCAGTGTGGTAGCACATTACTACGTGATTCAAACCAGAAATATCACAGGATCTGGCCAACAAGTATGCGAAAAATGCGAAAGTATGTGCCAGATGATTGCAAATACCAGACCTAACCGGTGTTATCCTCTAAAATATTGATCGAAACCAGGTTTAATTGACTGTTTCAGTGTGGCGCCACATTAATACGTGATCCTAACGAGAAAAGAACCCAGGATCAGGCCAGCAAGTATGCGAAAAATGCGAAAGAATGAGCAAGATGATGGCAAACGCCAGAACTAACCCAGACATAACCAGCGTTATCCTCTAAAATGTTAATCGGAACCAGGTTTAATTGACTTTTTCAATGTGGTACCACATTACTACGTGATCCAAACCAGAAGGAACCCAGGATCTGGCTAACAAGTATGCGAAAAATGCGAAAGTATGACCTAGATGATGGCAAATACCAGATCTAACCCAGACATAACCGGTGTTTTCCTCTAAAATATTGATCGAAACCAGCTTTAATTGACTTTTTCGGTGTGGCACCACATTACTACGGGATCCAAGCCAGAAAAAAACCAGGATCTGGCCAACATGTATGCGAAAAATGCGAAAGTACGAGCCAGATGAGGGCAAATACCGGAACCAACCGAGACATAACCGGCCTTATCCTCTAAAATATTAATCGCAACCAGGTGAAATTCACTGTTTCGGTGTGGAACCACATTACTACGGGATCCATGCCAGAAAAAACCCAGGGTCCTGCCAACAAGTATGCGAGAAATGCGTCAGTACGAGCCAGATGAGGGCAAACACCAGACCTTACCGAGACATAACCGGCGTTATCCTCTAAAATATTAATCACGACCAGGTTTAATTGACTGTTGCGGTGTGGAGCCACATTACTACGGGATCCATACCAGAAAAAGAAAGCCTAGGATCTGGCCAACAAGTATGCGGACAATGCGAAAGTGCGAGCCAGATGAGGGCAAATACCAGAACCAACCGAGACATAACCGGCGTTATCCTCTAAAATATTAATCGCAACCAGGTTTAATCGACTGTTTCGGTGTGGTACCGCCTTACTGCGTGATCCAAACCAGAAAAAGGCCAGGATCTGATCAACAAGTATGCGAAAAATGCGAAAGTGTGAGCTAGATGGTGGCAAATACCAGACCTAACCCAGGCATAACCGGCGTTCTCCTCTAAAATATAAATCGGAACCAGATTTTAGTGTCTGCTTTGTTGTGAACCCACATTACTACGGGATCCAAGCCAGGAAAAACCCAAGATCTGGCCAACAAGTATGCGAAAAACGCGAAAGTATGAGCCAGATGTCAGCAAATAGCAGAACCAACCGAGACATAACCGGCGTTATCCTCTAAAATATTAATCGCAACCAGGTGAAATTGACTGTTTCGGTGTGGAACCACATTACAACGGGATCCAAGTCAGAAACAACCCAGGATCCTGCCGACAAGTATGGGAAAAATGTGAAGGTACGAGCCAGATGAGGGCAAACACCAGACCCTACCGAGACATAACCGGCGTTATCCTCTAAAATATTAATCACGACCAGGTTTAATTGACTGTTTCGGTGTGGAGCAACATTACTACGGGATCCATACCAGAAAAAGAAAGCCTAGGTTCTGGCCAACAAGTATGCGATCAATGCGAATGTGCGTGCCGGATGAGGGCAAATCCCTGACCTAACCGAGACATAACGGCGTTATCCTCTAAAATATTAATCGCAAGCAGGTATAATTGACTGTTTCGGTGTGGTTCCGCATTACTGCATGATCCAAACCAGAAAAAAGCGAGGATCTGGCCAACAAGTATGCGAAAAACGCTAAAGTATGAGCCAGATGATTGCAAATACCAGACCCAACCCAGGCATAACCGGCGTTCTCATCTAAAATATTAACCGGAACCAGGTTTAATTGACTGCTTCGGTGTGGTATCGCATCACTTCGTGATCCAAACCAGAAACAATACAGGATCTGGCCATTCAAGCATGCGAAAAATGCGAATGTATGAGCCAGATGATTGCAAATACCAGAACTAACCCTGACATAACCAGCGTTATCCTCCAAACTATTAATCGCAAACAGGTTTAATTGACTGTTTCGGTGTGGAACCACATTTCTACGGGATCCAAACCAGAAAAAACCCAGGATCTGGCCAACAAGTATGCGAAAAACGCGAAAAAACGAGCCAGATGAGAGCAAATCTCTGACTTAACCGAGACGTACCGGCGTTATCCTCTAAAATATTAATCGCAACCAGGTTTAATTGACTGTTTCGGTGTGGTACCGCCTTACTGCGTGATCCAAACCAGAAAAAGGCCAGGATCTGACAACAAGTATGCGAAAATTGCGAAAGTATGAGCTAGATGGTGGCAAATACCAGACCTAACCCAGGCATAACCGGCGTTCTTCTTTAATATATAAATCGGAACCAGGTTAATTGACTGTTTCAGTGTGGTACCACATTACTACGTGATCCAAACCAGAAAAAGCCCAGGATCTGGCCAACAAGTATGCGAAAAATGCGAAAGCACGAGCCAGATGAGGGCAAATACCAGAACCAACCGAGACATAACCGGCGCTATCCTCCAAAATATTAATCGCAACAAGGTTTAATCGACTGTTTCGGTGTGGTACCGCATTACTGCCTGACCCAAACCAGAAAAAGCCCAGGATCCGGCCAACAAGTATGCGAAAAATGCGAAAACCCGAGCCAGATGCGGGCAAATAGCAGATCCAACCGAGACATAACCGGCGTTATCCTCTAAAATATTAATCGCAACCAGGTGAAATTGACTGCTTCGGTGTGGAACCACATTGCTACGGGATCCAAGTCAGAAAAAACCCAGGATCCTGCCAACAAGTATGGGAAAAATGCGAAGGTACGAGCCAGATGAGGGCAAATCCCAGACCTAATCGAGACATAACGACGTTATCCTCTAAAATAATAATCGCAACCAGGTTTCATTGACTGTTTCGGTGTGGAGCCACATTACTACGGGATCCATACCACAAAAAGAAAGCCTAGGATCTGGCCAACAAGTATGCGAACAATGCGAAAGTGCGTGCCGGATGAGGGCAAATCCCTGACCTAACCGAGACATAACGGCGTTATCCTCTAAAATATTAATCGCAACCAGGTGTAATTGACTGCTTCGGTGTGGTACCGCATTACTGCGTGATCCAAACCAGAAAAAGGCCAGGATCTTGCCAACAATTATGCGAAAAATGCGTCAGTACGAGCCAGATGAGGGCAATCACCAGACCTAACCCAGACATAACCAGCGCTATCCTCTAAAATATTAATCGCAACCAGGTTTAATTGACAGTTTCGGTGTGGTACCGCATTACTACGTGATCCAAACCAGAAAAAGGCGAGGATCAGGCCAACAAGTATGCGAAAAACCCGAAAGCATGAGCCAGATGATTGCAAGTTCCAGAACTAGCCCAGACATAACCAGAGTTATCCTGTATAATTTAATCGGAACTAGGTTTAATTGACGGTTTCAGTGTGGTACCACATTACTACGTGAGCCAAGCCAGAAAAATGCCAGGATCCTGCCAACAAGTACGCGAAAAATGCGAAGGTACGAGCCAGATGAGGGCAAATCCCAGACCTAACCGAGACATAACGGCGTTATCCTCTAAAACATTAATCGCAAGCAGGTATAATTGACAGTTTCGGTGTGGTACCGCAACACTGCATGATCCAAACCAGAAAAAAGCGAGGATCTGGCGAACAAGTATGCGAAAAACGCTAAAGTATGAGCCAGATGATTCCAAATACCAGACCCAACCCAGGCATAACCGGCGTTCTCATCTAACATATTAACCGGAACCAGGTTTAATTGACTGCGTCGGTGTGGTACCGCATCACTTCGTGAACCAAACCAGAAAAAATACAGGATCTGGCCATTCAAGTATGCGAAAAATGCAAATGTATGAGCCAGATGATTGCAAATACCAGAACTAACCCCGACATAACCAGCGTTATCCCCTAAAATACTAATCGGAACCAGCTCTTATTGACTGTTTCAGTGTGGTACCGCATTACTACGTGGGCCAAATCAGAAAATGGCCAGGATCTGGCCAACAAGTATGCGAAAAATGCGAAAGAACGAGCCAGATGAGGGCTAATACCAGACCTAACCCAGACATAAACGACGTTATCCTCTAAATTGTTAATCGGATCTAGGATTAATTGACTGTTTCAGTGTGGTACCACATTATTACGTGATCCAAATCAGAAAAAACCCAGGATCTGGCTAACAAGTATGCGAAAAATGCGCCAGTATGAGCTAGATGGTGGCAAATACCAGACCTAACCCAGGCATAACCGGCGTTCTTCTTTAATATATAAATCGGAACCAGGTTTTAGTGTCTGCGTTGCTGTGAACCCACATTACTGCGGGATCCAAGCCAGGAAGAACCCAAGATCTGGCCAAATAGTATGCGAAAAACGCGAAAGTATGAGCCAGATGGCTGCAAATACCCGAACTAACCCAGACATAACCGGCGTTATCGTCTAAAATATTAATCGCAACCAGGTTTAATTGACTGTTTCGGTGTGGTACCGCATTACTGCATGATCCAAACCAGAAAAAGCCCAGGATCTGGCCAACAAGTATGCGAAAAATGCGAAAGCACGGGCCAGATGAGGGCAAATACCAGAACCAACCGAGACATAACCGGCGTTATCCTCTAAAATATTAATCGCAACCAGGTTTAATCGACTGTTTCGTTGTGGTACCGCATTACTGCGTGACCCAAACCAGAAAATGCACAGGATCCGGCCAACAAGTATGCGAAAAATGCGAAAGCACGAGCCAGATGAGGGCAAATACCAGACCTAACCCAGACATAACCGGCGTTATCGTCTAAAATATTAATCGCAACCAGGTTTAATTGACTGTTTCGGTGTGGTATCGCATTACTGCGTGATCCAAACCAGAAAAAACCCAGGATCCTGCCAACAAGTATGGGAAAAATGCGAAGGTACGAGCCAGATGAGCGCGAATCCCAGACCTAATCGAGACATAACGGCGTTATCCCCTAAAATATTAATCGCAAGCAGGTATAATTGACTGTTTCGGTGTGGTACCGCATTACTGCATGAACCAAACCAGAAAAAAGCGAGGATCTGGCCAACAAGTATGCGAAAAACGCTAAAGTATGAGCCAGATGATTGCAAATACCAGACCCAACCCAGGCATAACCGGCGTTCTCATCTAAAATATTAACCGGAACCAGGTTTAATTGACTGCTTCGGTGTGGTACCGCATCACTTCGTGATCCAAACCAAAAAAAATACAGGATCTGGCCATTCAAGTATGCGAAAAATGCGAATGTATGAGCCAGATGATTGCAAATACCAGAACTAACCCTGACATAACCAGCGTTATCCCCTAAAATACTAATCGGAACCAGCTCTTATTGACTGTTTCGTTGTGGAACCACATTACGACGGGGTCCAAACCACAAAAGACCCAGGATCTGGCCAACAAGTATGCGAAAAATGCGAAAGTATGAGCTAGATGGTGGAGAATACCAGACCTAACTCAGGCAAAACCGGCGTTCTCCTCTAAAATATTAATCGGAACCAGCTTTTAGTGTCTTTTTCTGTGTGGTACCACATTACGACGGGATCCAAACCACAAAAAACCCAGGATCTGGCCAACAAGTATGCGAAAAATGCGAAAGTACGAGCCAGATGAGGGCAAATACCAGTCCTAACCCAGACATAACCGGCGTTATCCTCTAAAATATTAATCGCAAACTGGTTGTATTGACTGTTTCGGTGTGGTACCGCATTACTACGTGATCCAAACCAGAAAAAGGCGAGGATCTGGCCAACAAGTATGCGAAAGACGCGAAAGTATGAGCCAGATGATTGCAAATACCAGAACTACCCCAGACATAACCAGCGTTATCCTCCTAAATATTAATCGCAAACAGGTTTAATTGACTGTTTCGGAGTGGAACCACATTTCTACGGGATCCAAACCAGAAAAAACCCAGGATCTGGCCAACAAGTAGGCGAAAAACGCGAAAAAACGAGCCAGATGAGGGCAAATCTCAGACTTAACCGAGACGTAACGGCGTTATCCTCTAAAATATTAATCGCATCCAGGTTTAATTGACTGTTTCGGTGTGGTACCGCATTACTGCGTGATCCAAACCAGAAAAAGGCCAGGATCTGACAACAAGTATGCGAAAATTGCGAAAGTATGAGCTAGATGGTCGCAAATACCAGACCTAACCCAGGCGTAACCGGCGTTCTTCTTTAATATATAAATCGGAACCAGGTTTTAGTGTCTGCGTTGTTGTGAACCCACATTACTGCGGGATCCAAGCCAGGAAGAACCCAAGATCTGGCCAAAAAGTATGCGAAAAACGCGAAAGTATGAACCAGATGGCTGCTAATACCCGAACAAACCCAGACATAACCAGCGTTATCATCTAAAATACTAATCGGGACCAGCTTTTATTGACTGTTTCAGTGTGGTACCGCATTACTACGTGGGCCAAGTCGGAAAATGGCCAGGATCTGGCCAACAAGTATGCGAAAAATGCGAAAGTACGAGCCAGATGAGGGCAAATCTCAGACTTAACCGAGACGTAACGGCGTTATCCTCTAAAATATTTTTCGCAACCTGGTTTAATCGACTGTTTCGTTGTGGTACCGCATTACTGCGTGATCCAAACCAGAAAAAGGCCAGGATCTGATCAACAAGTATGCGAAAAACGCGAAAGTATGAGCCAGATGGCTGCAAATACCCGAACTAACCCAGACATAACCAGCGTTATCCTCTAAAATCCTAATCGGGTCCAGCTTTTATTGACTGTTTCAGTGTGGTACCGCATTACTACGTGGGCCAAGTCGGAAAATGGCCAGGCTCTGGCCAACAAGTATGCGAAAAACGCGAAAAAACGAGCCAGATGAGGGCAAATCTCAGACTTAACTGAGACATAACGACGTTATCCTCTAAAATATTAATCACGACCAGGTTTAGTTGACTGTTTCGGTGTGGAGCCACATTACTACGGGTTCCATACCAGAAAAAGAAAGCCTAGGATCTGACCAACAAGTATGCGAACAATGCGAAAGCATGAGCCAGATGATTGCAAATACCAAAACTAGCCCAGGCATAACCGGCGTTCTCATCTAAAATATCAACCGCAACCAGGTTTAATTGACTGCTTCGGTGTGGTACCGCATCACTTCGTGATCCAAACCAGAAAAAATACAGGATCTGGCCATTCAAGTATGCGAAAAATGCGAATGTATGAGCCAGATGATTGCAAATACCAGAACTAACCCTGACATAACCAGCGTTATCCCCTAAAATACTAATCGGATCCAGCTCTTATTGACTGTTTCGGTGTGGAACCATATTACGACGGGGTCCAAACCACAAAAGACCCAGGATCTGGCCAACAAGTATGCGAAAAATGCGAAAGTGTGAGCTAGATGGTGGCGAATACCAGACCTAACCCAGGCAAAACCGGCGTTCTCCTCTAAAATATAAATCGGAACCAGGTTTCATTGACTGTTTCGGTGGGGAAACTCATTACTGCGGGATCCAAGCCAGGAAGAACCCAAGATCTGGCCAAGAAGTATGCGAAAAACGCGAAAGTATGAGCCAGATGGCTGCAAATGCCCGAACTAACCCAGACATAACCAGCGTTATCCTCTAAAATCCTAATCGGGACCAGCTTTTATTGACTGTTTCTGTGTGGTACCACATTACGGCGGGATCCAAACCAGAAAAGGGCCAGGATCTGATCAACAAGTATGCGAAAAATGCGAAAGTATGAGCTAGATGGTGGCAAATACCAGACCTAACCCAGGCATAACCGGCGTTCTCCTCTAAAATATAAATCGGAACCAGCTTTTAGTGTCTGCGTTGTTGTGAACCCACATTACTGCGGGATCCAAGCCAGGAAGAACCCAAGATCTGGCCAAGAAGTATGCGAATAACGCGAAAGTATGAGCCAGATGGCTGCAAATACCCGAACTAACCCAGACATAACCAGCGTTATCCTCTAAAATACTAATCGGGACCAGCTTTTATTGACTGTTTCTGTGTGGTACCACATTACGACGGGATCCAAACCAGAAAAGGGCCAGGATCTGATCAACAAGTATGCGAAAAATGCGAAAGTATGAGCTAGATGGTGGCAAATACCAGACCTAACCCAGGCATAACCGGCGTTCTCCTCTAAAATATAAATCGGAACCAGCTTTTAGTGTCTGCGTTGTTGTGAACCCACATTACTGCGGGATCCAAGCCAGGAAGAACCCAAGATCTGGCCAACAAGTATGCGAAAATTGCAAAAGTATGAGCCAGATTATTGCAAATGCCAGAACTAACCCAGGCATAACCGGCGTTCTCCTCTAAAATATTAATCGCAACCAGGTTTAATTTACAGTTTCCGTGTGGTACCGCCTTACTACGTGATCTAAACCAGAAAAGCCCAGGGTCTTGCCAACAAGTACGCGAAAAATGCGAAGGTACGAGCCAGATGAGGGCAAATCCCAGACCTTACCGTGACATAACGGCGTTATCCTCTAAACTATTAATCGCAAGCAGGTATAATTGACTGTTTCGGTGTGGTGCCGCATTACTGCATGATTCAAACCAGAAAAAGGCGAGGATCTGGCCAACAAGTCTGCGAAAAACGCTAAAGTATGAGCCAGATGATTGCAAATACCAAAACTAACCCAGACATAACCAGCGTTCTCCTCTAAAATGTAAATCGGAACCAGCTTATAGTGACTGTTTCAGTGTGGTACCACATTACGACGGGATCCAAACCACAAAAGACCCAGGATCTGGCCAACAAGCATGCGAAAAATGCGAAATTATGAGGCAGATGATTGCAAATACCAAACCTAACACAGACGTAACCGGCGTTCTTCTCTAAAATATTAATCGGAACCAGGTTTAATTGACTGCTTCGGTGTGGTAACGCATCACTACGTGATCCAAACCAGAAAAATACAGGATCTGGCCAACAAGTATGCGAAAGATGGGAAAGTATGAGCCAGATGATTGCAAATACCAGGCCTAACCCAGAAATAACTGGCGTTATCCCCTAAAATATTGATCAAATCCAGGTTGTATTGATTACTTCTGTGTGGCACCACCATAATACGTAGACCTAACCAAAGAAAAACCCAGGCTCTGCCCAACAAGTATGCGAAAAATGCGAAATTATGAGGCAGATGATTGCAAATACCAGTGGCAACCCAGACCTAACCGGTGTCATCCTCCAAGATATTGATCGAATACAGGTCGAATTGACTGTTTCACTGTGGTACCACATTACTACGTGATCCTAACCAGAAAAAAACCCAGGATCTGGCCATTGAGGTATGCGAAAAATGCGAAATTATGAGGCAGATGATTGCAAATACTAGACCTAACCCAGACGTAACCAGCGTTCTCCTCTAAAATATTAATCGGAGCCAGGTTTAATTGACTGTTACAGTGTGGTACCACATTAGTACTTGATCCTAACCAGAAAAAAACCGAGGATCTGGCCAACAAGTATGCGAAAGATGCCAAACAATGAAGCAGATGATTGCAAATACCAGAGGCAACCCAGAACTATCCGGTGTCATCCTCCAAAATATTGATCGAATACAGGTTGAATTGAATATTTCTGTGTCGCACCACATTAATACGTGATCCTAACCAAAAAAAACCCAGGATCTGCCCAAGAAGTATGCGAAAAATGCGATAGTATGAGGCAGATGATTGCAATTACCAGACGTAACCCAGACATAACCGGTGTTATCGTCTAAAATATTCATCGAATCCAGGTTGAATTGACTATTTCTGTGTGGCACCACATTAATACGTGATCCTAATAAAAAAAAACCGAGGATCTGGCCAACAAGTGTGCGAAAGGTGCGAAAGTATGAGGCAGATGATTGCAAATACCAGAAGCAACCCAGACCTAACCGGTGTCATCCTCCAAAATATTGATCGAATACAGGTTTAATTGACTGTTTCACTGTGGTACTACATTACTACGTGATCCTAATCAGAAAAAGCCCAGAATCTGGCCAACAAGTATGCGAAAAATGCGAAAGTATGAGCTAGATGGTGGCAAATACCAGACCTAACCCAGGCATAACCGGTGTTCTCCTCTAAAATATAAATCGGAACCAACTTTTAGTGACTGTTTCAGTGTGGTACCACACTACTACGTGATCCAAACCTGAAAAAGGCCAGGATCTGGCCAACAACTATGCGAAAAATGCGAATGTATGAACCAGATGAGGGCAAATACCAGAACTTATCCAGACATAACCAGCGTTATCCCAAAAAATATTAATCGGAACCAGGTTTAGTTGACTGTCTCAGTGTGGTAGCACATTACTGCCTGATTCAAATCAGAAAAAGCCCAGGATCTGGCCAACAAGTATGCCAAAAATGCGAAGGTACGAGCCAGATGATTGCAAATACCAGAACTAACCCAGACATAAGCAGCGTTATCCTCTAAAATACTAATCGGAACCAGCTTTTATTGACTGTTTTGGTGTGGAACCACATTACGACGGGATCCAAACCACAAAAGATCCAGGATCTGGCCAACAAGCATGCGAAAAATGCGAAATTATGAGGCAGATGATTGCAAATACCAAACCTAACACAGACGTAACCGGCGTTCTCCTCTAAAATATTAATCGGAACCAGGTTTAATTGACTGCTTCGGTGTGGCACCGCATCACTACGTGATCCAAACCAGAAAAATACAGGATCTGGCCAACAAGTATGCGAAACATGGGAAAGTATGAGCCAGATGATTGCAAATACCAGGCCTAACCCAGAAATAACTGGCGTTATCCCCTAAAATATTGATCAAATCCAGGTTGTATTGATTACTTCTGTGTGGCACCACCATAATACGTAGACCTAACCAAAGAAAAACCCAGGCTCTGCCCAACAAGTATGCGAAAAATGCGAAATTTTGAGGCGGATGATTGCAAATACCAGTGGCAACCCAGACCTAACCGGTGTCATCCTCCAAGATATTGATCGAATACAGGTCGAATTGACTGTTTCACTGTGGTACCACATTACTACGTGGTCCTAACCAGAAAAAAACCCAGGATCTGGCCATTGAGGTATGCGAAAAATGCGAAAGTATGAGGCAGGTGATTGCAAATACCAGAGGCAACCCAGAACTAACCGGTGTCATCCTCCAAAATATTGATCGAATACATGTTGAATTGACTATTTCAGTGTGTCACCACATTAATACGTGATCCTAACCAAAAAAAAACTCAGGATCTGGCCAACAAGTATCCGAAAAATGCGAAATTATGAGGCAGATGATTGCAAATACTAGACCTAACCCAGACGTAACCAGCGTTCTCCTCTAAAATATTAATCGGAGCCAGGTTTAATTGACTGTTACAGTGTGGTACCACATTACTACTTGATCCTAACCAGAAAAAAACCGAGGATCTGGCCAACAAGTATGCGAAAGATGCCAAACAATGAAGCAGATGATTGCAAATACCAGAGGCAACCCAGAACTATCCGGTGTCATCCTCCAAAATAATGATCGAATACAGGTTGAATTGAATATTTCTGTGTCGCACCACATTAATACGTGATCCTAACCAAAAAAAACCCAGGATCTGCCCAAGAAGTATGCGAAAAATGCGATAGTATGAGGCAGATGATTGCAAATACCAGACGTAACCCAGACATAACCGGTGTTATCGTCTAAAATATTCATCGAATCCAGGTTGAACTGACTATTTCTGTGTGGCACCACATTAATACGTGATCCTAATAAAAAAAAACCGAGGATCTGGCCAACAAGTATGCGAAAAATGCGAAAGTATGAGCTAGATGATGGCAAATACCAGACCTAACCCTGACATAACCGGCGTTATCCTCTAAAATATTAATCGCAACCTGGTTTAATTGACTGCTACTGTGTGGTACCACATTACTACGTGATCCAAATCAGAATGAGCCCAGCATCTGTCCAAGAAGTATGCGCAAAATGCGATAGCATGAGGCAGATGATTGCAAATACCAGACGTAACCCAGACATAACCGGTGTTATCGTCTAAAATATTTATCGAATCCAGGTTGAATTGACTATTTCGGTGTGGTACCACATTACTACGTGATCCACACCAGAAAAAGCCCAGGATCTAGCCATTCAAGTATGCGAAAAATGCGAAAGTATGAGCCAGATGATTGCAAATACCAGACCTAACCCAGACATAACCGGTGTTATCGTCTAAAATATTGATCGAATCCAGGTTGTGTTGACTATTTCTGTGTGGCACCACATTAATACGTGATCCTAACCGGAAAAAACCCAGGATCTGGTCAACAAGAATGCGAAAATTGCGAAAGTATGAGGCAGATGATTGCAAATACCAGACCTAACACAGACATAACCGGCGTTATCCTCTAAAATATTGATCGCAACCAGGTTTAATTGAGAGTTACTGTGTGGTACCACATTACTACGTGCTCCAAATCAGAATAAGCCCAGCATCTCGCCAAGAAGTTTGCGAAAAATGCGATAGTATGAGGCAGATAATTGCAAATACCAGACGCAACCCTGACATTACCGTTGTTATCGTCTAAAATATTCATCGAATCCAGGTTGAATTGACTACTTCTGTGTGGCCCCACATTAATACGTGATCCTAACCAAAAACAACCCCGAATCTGGCCAACAAGAATGCGAAAAATACGAAATTATGAGACAGATTATTGCAAATACCAGACCTAACCCAGACATAACCGGCGTTATCCTCTAAAATATTAATAGGAGCCAGGTTTAATTGACTGTTACAGGGTGGTACCACATTAGTACGTGATCCTAACCAGAAGAAATCCGAGGATCTGGCCAACAAGTATGCGAATGATGCGAAAGTATGAGCCAGATGATTGCAAATACCAGAACTAATCCAGACATAACCGGCGTTATCCTCGATAATATTATTCGGAACTCGGTTTAATTGACTGTTTCACTGTGCTACCACATTACTACGTGATCCTAATCAGTAAAAGCCCAGGATCTGGCCAACAAGTATGTGAAAAATGCGAAAGCATGAGCTAGATGATGGCAAGTACCAGGCCTAACCCAGACATAATGGCGTTATCCTCTAAAATATTAATCGGAACCAGATTTAATTGACTGCTTCAGTGTGGTACCACATTTCTAAGTGATCCAAATCAGAATTAGCCCAGAATCTGGCCAACAAGTATGCGAAAAATGCGATAGTATGAGGCAGATGATTGCAAATACCAGAACTAACCCAGACATAACCAGCGTTATCCTCTAAAATATTAATCGGAAGTAGGTTTAATTGACTGTTTCAGTGTGGTACCACATTACTACGTGGGCCAATCCAGAAAAAGGCCAGGATCACGCCAACAAGTATGCGAAAGACGCGAAAGTATGAGCCAGATGATTGCAAATACCAGAACTAACCCAGACATAACCAGCGTTATCCACTATAATTTAATCGGAACTAGGTTTAATTGACGGTTTCAGTGTGGTACCACATTACTACGTGGGCCAAGCCAGAAAAACGCCAGGGTCTGGCCAACTAGTATGCGAAAAATGGGAAAGTAGGAGCCAGATGAGGGCAAATACCGGACCTAACCCAGACGCAACCGGCGTTATCCTCTAAAATATTAATCGCAACCAGGTTTAATTTACTGTTTCGGTGTGGTACCGCCTTACTACGTGATCTAAACCAGAAAAGCCCAGGGTCCTGCCAACAAGTACGCGAAAAATGCGAAGGTACGAGCCAGATGAGGGCAAATCCCAGACCTTACAGTGACATAACGGCGTTATCCTCTAAAATATTAATCGCAAGCAGGTATAATTGACTGTTTCGGTGTGGTACCGCATTACTGCATGATTCAAACCAGAAAAAGGCGAGGATCTGGCCAACAAGTCTGCGAAAAACGCTAAAGTATGAGCCAGATGATTGCAAATACCAAAACTAACCCAGACATAACCAGCGTTCTCCTCTAAAATATAAATCGGAACCAGCTTTTAGTGACTGTTTCAGTGTGGTACCACACTACTACGTGATCCAAACCTGCAAAAGCCCAGGATCTGGCCAACAAGTATGCGAAAAATGCGAAAGTACAAGCCAGATGAGGGCAAATACCAGACCTTACCGAGACATAACCGGCGTTATCCTCTAAAATATTAATCACGACCAGGTTTAATTGACTGTTTCGGTGTGGAGCCACATTACTACGGGATCCATACCAGAAAAAACCCAGGATCTGGCCAACAAATATGCGAAAAACGCGTAAGTATGAGCCAGATGATTGCAAATACCAGAACTAACCCAGACATAACCAGCGTTATCCTCTAAAATACTAATCGGAACCAGCTTTTATTGACTGTTTCAGTGTGGTACCACATTACTACGTGATCCAAACCAGAAAATAAGCCTAGGATCTGGCCAACAAGTATGCGAAAAATGCGAAAGTGCGAGCCAGATGAGGGCAAATCCCAGACCTAACCGAGACACAACCGGCGTTATCCTATAAAATTTTAATCGCAACCAGGTGTAATTGACAGTTTCGGTGTGGAACAACATTACTACGGGATTCAAGCCAGAAAAAAACCCAGGATCTGGCCAACAAGTACGCGAAAATTGCGAAAGTATGAGCCATATGATTGCAAATACCAGAACTAACCCAGACATAACCAGCGTTATCCTCTATAATTTAATCGGAACTAGGTTTAATTGACGGTCTCAGTGTGGTACCACATTACTACGTGGGCCAAGCCAGAAAAACGCCAGGATCTGGCCAACAAGTATGCGAAAAATGCGAAAGTACGAGCCAGATGAGGGCAAATACCAGAACTAACCCAGACATAACCAGCGTTATCCCCAAAAATATTAATCGGAACCAGGTTTAATTTACTGTTTCGGTGTGGTACCGCCTTACTACGTGATCTAAACCAGAAAAGCCCAGGGTCCTGCCAACAAGTACGCGAAAAATGCGAAGGTACGAGCCAGATGAGGGCAAATCCCAGACCTTACCGTGACATAACGGCGTTATCCTCTAAAATATTAATCGCAAGCAGGTATAATTGACTGTTTCGGTGTGGTACCGCATTACTGCATGATTCAAACCAGAAAAAGGCGAGGATCTGGCCAACAAGTATGCGAAAAACGCTAAAGTATGAGCCAGATGATTGCAAATACCAAAACTAACCCAGCCATAACCGGCGTTATCCTCTAAAATTTTAATCGCAACCAAGTGTAATTGACAGTTTCGGTGTGGAACAACATTACTACGGGATCCAAGCCAGAAAAAAACCCAGGATCTGGCAAACAAGTATGCGAAAGATGCGAATGTATGAGCCATATGATTGCAAATACCAGACCTAACCCAGAAATAACTGGCGTTATCCCCTAAAATATTGATCGAATCCTGGTTGTATTGATTACCTCTGTGTGGCACCAACATAATACGTAGACCTAACCAAAGGAAATCCCAGGCTCTGCCCAACAAGTATGCGAAAAATGTGAAATTATGAGGCCGATGATTGCAAATACCAGACCTAACACAGATGTAACCGGCGTTCTCCTGTAAGATATTAATCGGAACCAGGTTTAGTTGACTGCTTCAGTGTTGTAACACATTACTACGTGATCCTCACCCGAAATGCCCAGGATCTGGCCATTGAAGTATGCGAAAAATGCGGAAGGATGAGCTAGATGATGACAAATACCAGACCTAACCCTGACATAACCGGCGTTATCCTCTAAAATATTAATCGGAACCAGGTTTAATTGACTGCTTCAGTGTTGTACCACATTACTACGTGATCCTCACCCGAAAAGCCCAGGATCTGGCCAACAAGTATGCGAAAAATGCGAAAGTATGAGGCAGATGTTTGCAAATACCAGACGTAACCCAGACATGACCGGTGTTATCCTGTAAAATATTGATCGAATCCACGTTGCATTGATTATTTCTGTGTGGCACCACATTAATACGTTATCCTAACCAAAAAAAACTCAGGATCTGGCCAACAAGAATCCGAAAAATGCGAAATTATGAGGCGGATGATTGCAAATACTAGACCTAACCCAGACGTAACCAGCGTTCTCCTCTAAAATATTAATCGGAGCCAGGTTTAATTGACTGTTACAGTGTGGTACCACATTACTACGTGATCCATACCAGAAAAAACCCAGGATCTGGCCAACAAATATGCGAAAAACGCGTAAGTATGAGCCAGATGATTGCAAATACCAGACCTAACCCAGACATAACCGGCGTTATCCTATAAATTTTAATCGCAACCAGGTGTAATTGACAGTTTCGGTGTGGAACAACATTACTACGGGATCCAAGCCAGAAAAAACCCAGTATCTGGCCAACAAGTACGCGAAAATTGCGAAAGTATGAGCCATATGATTGCAAATACCATAACTAATCCAGACATAACCAGCGTTATCCACTATAATTTAATCGGAACTAGGTTTAATTGACGGTTTCAGTGTGGTACCACATTACTACGTGGGCCAAGCCAGAAAAACGCCAGGATCTGGCCAACAAGTATGCGAAAAATGGGAAAGTACGAGCCAGATGAGGGCAAATAACGGACCTAACCCAGACGTAACCGGCGTTATCCTCTAAAATATTAATCGCAACCAGGTTTAATTTACTGTTTCGGTGTGGTGCCGCCTTACTACGTGATCTAAACCAGAAAAGCCCAGGGTCCTGCCAACAAGTACGCGAAGAATGCGAAGGTACGAGCCAGATGAGGGCAAATCCCAGACCTTACAGTGACATAACGGCGTTATCCTCTAAAATATTAATCGCAAGCAGGTATAATTGACTGTTTCGGTGTGGTACCGCATTACTGCATGATTCAAACCAGAAAAAGGCGAGGATCTGGCCAACAAGTCTGCGAAAAACGCTAAAGTATGAGCCAGATGATTGCAAATACCAAAACTAACCCAGACATAACCAGCGTTCTCCTCTAAAATATAAATCGGAACCAGCTTTTAGTGACTGTTTCAGTGTGGTACCACACTACTACGTGATCCAAACCTGCAAAAGCCCAGGATCTGGCCAACAAGTATGCGAAAAATGCGAAAGTACAAGCCAGATGAGGGCAAATACCAGACCTTACCGAGACATAACCGGCGTTATCCTCTAAAATATTAATCACGACCAGTTTTAATTGACTGTTTCGGTGTGGAGCCACATTACTACGGGATCCATACCAGAAAAAACCCAGGATCTGGCCAACAAATATGCGAAAAACGCGTAAGTATGAGCCAGATGATTGCAAATACCAGAACTAACCCAGACATAACCAACGTTATCCTCTAAAATACTAATCGGAACCAGCTTTTATTGACTGTTTCAGTGTGGTACCACATTACTACGTGATCCAAACCAGAAAATAAGCCTAGGATCTGGCCAACAAGTATGCGAAAAATGCGAAAGTGCGAGCCAGATGAGGGCAAATCCCAGACCTAACCGAGACACAACCGGCGTTATCCTCTAAAATTTTAATCGCAACCAGGTGTAATTGACAGTTTCGGTGTGGAACAACATTACTACGGGATCCAAGCCAGAAAAAAACCCAGGATCTGGCCAACAAGTACGCGAAAATTGCGAAAGTATGAGCCATATGATTGCAAATACCAGAACTAACCCAGACATAACCAGCGTTATCCTCTATAATTTAATCGGAACTAGGTTTAATTGACGGTCTCAGTGTGGTACCACATTACTACGTGGGCCAAGCCAGAAAAACGCCAGGATCTGGCCAACAAGTATGCGAAAAATGCGAAAGTACGAGCCAGATGAGGGCAAATACCAGAACTAACCCTGACATAACCAGCGTTATCCCCAAAAATATTAATCGGAACCAGGTTTAATTTACTGTTTCGGTGTGGTACCGCCTTACTACGTGATCTAAACCAGAAAAGCCCAGGGACCTGCCAACAAGTACGCGAAAAATGCGAAGGTATGAGCCATATGATTGCAAATACCAGACCTAACCCAGAAATAACTGGCGTTATCCCCTAAAATATTGATCGAATCCTGGTTGTATTGATTACCTCTGTGTGGCACCAACATAATACGTAGACCTAACCAAAGGAAAACCCAGGCTCTGCCCAACAAGTATGCGAAAAATGCGAAATTATGAGGCCGATGATTGCAAATACCAGACCTAACACAGATGTAACCGGCGTTCTCCTGTAAGATATTAATCGGAACCAGGTTTAGTTGACTGCTTCAGTGTTGTAACACATTACTACGTGATCCTCACCCGAAAAGCCCAGGATCTGGCCATTGAAGTATGCGAAAAATGCGGAAGGATGAGCTAGATGATGACAAATACCAGACCTAACCCTGACATAACCGGCGTTATCCTCTAAAATATTAATCGGAACCAGGTTTAATTGACTGCTTCAGTGTTGTACCACATTACTACGTGATCCTCACCCGAAAAGCCCAGGATCTGGCCAACAAGTATGCGAAAAATGCGAAAGTATGAGGCAGATGTTTGCAAATACCAGACGTAACCCAGACATGACCGGTGTTATCCTGTAAAATATTGATCGAATCCACGTTGCATTGATTATTTCTGTGTGGCACCACATTAATACGTTATCCTAACCAAAAAAAACTCAGGATCTGGCCAACAAGAATCCGTAAAATGCGAAATTATGAGGCGGATGATTGCAAATACTAGACCTAACCCAGACGTAACCAGCGTCCTCCTCTAAAATATTAATCGGAGCCAGGTTTAATTGACTGTTACAGTGTGGTACCACATTACTACTTGATCCTAACCGGAAAAAACCGAGGATCTGGCCAACAAGTATGCGAAAACTGCGAAAGTATGAGGCAGATGATTGCAAATACCAGTCCTAACACAGACATAACCGGCGTTATCCTCTAAAATATTAATCGCAACCAGGTTGAATTGACTATTTCTGTGTGGCACCACATTAATACGTGATCCTAACCAAAAAAAAACCGAGGATCTGGCCAACAAGTGTGCGAAAGGTGCGAAAGTATGAGGCAGATGATTGCAAATACCAGAAGCAACCCAGACCTAACCGGTGTCATCCTCCAAAATATTGATCGAATACAGGTTTAATTGACTGTTTCACTGTGGTACCACATCACTACGTGAGCCAAACCAGAAAAAGCCCAGAATCTGGCCAACAACTATGCGAAAAATGCGAAAGTATGAGCTAGATGATGGCAAATACCAGACCTAACCCTGACATAACCAGCGTTATCCTCTACAATATTAATCGCAACCTGGTTTAATTGACTGTTACTGTGTGGTACCACATTACTACGTGATCCAAATCAGAATAAGCCCAGCACCTGTCCAAGAAATATGCGAAAAATGCGATAGTATGAGGCAGATGATTGCAAATACCATACGTAACCCAGACATAACCGGTGTTATCGTCTAAAATATTCATCGAATCCAGGTTGAATTGACTATTTCGGAGTGGTACCACATTACTACGTGATCCACACCAGAAAAAGCCCAGGATCTAGCTATTCAAGTATGCGAAAAATGCGAAAGTATGAGCCAGATGATTGCAAATACCAGACCTAACCCAGACATAACCGGTATTATCTTCTAAAATATTGATCGAATCCAGGTTGTGTTGACTATTTCTGTGTGGCACCACATTAATACGTGATCCTAACCGGAAAAAAACCCAGGATCTGGCCAACAAGAATGCGAAGAATGCGAAAGTATGAGGCAGATGATTGCAAATACCAGACCTAACACAGACATAACCGGCGTTATCCTCTAAAATATTAATCGCAACCAGGTTTAATTGACAGTTACTGTGTGGTACCACATTACTACGTGCTCCAAATCAGAATAAGCCCAGCATCTGGCCAAGAAGTTTGCGAAAAATGCGGTAGTATGAGGCAGATAATTGCAAATACCAGACGCACCCCTGACATTACCGTTGTTATCGTCTAAAATATTCATCGAATCCAGGTTGAATTGACTACTTCTGTGTGGCACCACATTAATACGTGATCCTAACCAAAAAAAACCCAGAATCTGGCCAACAAGAATGCGAAAAATACGAAATCATGAGACAGATTATTGCAAATACCAGACCTAACCCAGACATAACCGGCGTTATCCTCTAAAATATTAATCGGCCCCAGGTTTAATTGACTGTTACAGGGTGGTACCACATTAGTACGTGATCCTAACCAGAAGAAATCCGAGGATCTGGCCAACAAGTATGCGAATGATGCCTAAGTATGAGCCAGATGATTGTAAATACCAGAACTAACCCAGACATAACCGTTGTTATCGTCTAAAATATTGATCGAATCAAGGTTGAATTGCCTATATCAGTGTGGCAGCACATTAGTACGTGATCTTAACAAGACGAAAACCGAGGATCTGACCGACAAGAGTGCGAAAAATGCGAAAGTATGAGCTAGATGATGGCAAGTACCAGACCTAACCCAGACATAACATGCGTTATCCTCTAAAATATTAATCGGAACCAGGTTTAATTTACTGCTTTAGTGTGGTACCACGTTACTACGTGATCCAAATCGGAATTAGCCCAGAATCTGGCCAACAAGTATGCGAAAAATACGAAAGTATGAGGCAGACGATTGGAAATACAAGACGTAACCCAGACATGACCGGCGTTATCCTCTAAAATATTAATCGGAGCCAGGTTTAATTGACTGTTACAGGGTGGTACCACATTACTACGTGATCTAAAACATAAAAAGCCCAGGATCTGGCTATTCAAGTATGCAAAAAATGCCACAGTATGAGCTATATGATGGCAAATACCAGACCTAACCCAGACATGACCGGCGTTATCCTCTAAAATATTAATCGGATCTAGGTTTAGTTGTCTGTTCCAGTGTAGTAACACATTACTATGTGTTCCGAAACAGAAAAAGCCCAGGATCTGTCCATACAAGTATGCGAAAAATGCGAAAGTATGAGCTAGATGATGGCAAGTACCAGACCTAACCCAGACATAACCGGCGTTATCCTCTAAAAGTCTAATCGGAACCAGGTTTAATTGACTGCTTCAGTGTGGTACCACATTACTACGTGATTCGAACCAGAAAAAGCCCAGGATCTGACCAAGTAGTATGCGAAGAATGCAAAAGTATGAGGCAGATGATTGCAAACACAAGACGCAACCCAGATATAACCGGTGCCATCCTCTAAAATATTGATCGAATACAGGTTGAATTGACTATTTCAGTGTGGCACCACATTAATACGTGATCCTTACCAGAAAAAAAGCCAGGATCTGGCCATTCAAGTATGCGAAAGATGCGAAAGTATGAGCTAGATGATGGCAAATACCAGACCTAACCCAGACATAACCGTCGTTACCTTCTACAGTATTAATCGGCACCAGGTTTTACTGACTGCTGCAGTGTGGTACCACATTACTACGTGATCCAAATCAGAAAAAAGCCCAGGAGCTGGCCTACAGGAATGCGAAAGATGCGAATGTATGAGCTAGATGATGGCAAATACCAGACCTAACCCAGACATAACCGGTGTTATCCTCTAAAATATTAATCGGAACCAGTTTTAGTTGTCTGTTCCAGTGTGGTAACACATTACTACGTGATCTAAAACAGAAAAAGCCCAGGATCTGGCTATTCAAGTATGCGAAAAATGCGAAAGTATGAGCTAGATGATGGCAAATACCAGACCTAACCCAGGCATAACCGGCGTTCTCTTCTAAAATATTAATCGGAACCAGGTTTTATTGACTATTTCAGTGTGGTACCACATTACTACGTGATCCTGACCAGAAAAATCCCAGGATCTGTCCATACAAGTATGCGAAAAATGCGAAAGTATGAGCTAGATGATGGCAAGTACCAGACCTAACCCAGACATAACCGGCGTTATCCTCTAAAATTCTAATCGGAACCAGGTTTAATTGACTGCTTCAGTGTGGTACCACATTACTACGTGATTCGAACCAGGAAAAGCCCAGGATCTGACCAAGTAGTATGCGAAGAATGCAAAAGTATGAGGCAGATGATTGCGAATACCAGGCGAAACCCAGACATAACCGGTGTTATCGTCTAAAATATTGATCGAATCCAGGTTGAGTTGACTATTTCTGTGTGGTACCACATTACTACGTGATCCTAATAAAAAAGAACCGAGGATCTGGCCAACAAGTGTGCGAAAGGTGCGAAAGTATGAGGCAGATGATTGCAAACACAAGACGCAACCCAGACATAACCGGTGCCATCCTCTATAATATTGATCGAATACAGGTTGAATTGACTATTTCTGTGTGGCACCACGTTAATACGTGATCCTAACCAGAAAAAAATCCAGGATCTGGCCATTCAAGTAAGCGAAAAATGCGAAAGTATGAGCTAGATGATGGCAAATACAAGACCTGACCCTGACATAACCGGCGTTATCCTCTAAAATATTAATCGGAAGCAGGTTTAATTGGCTGCTTCAGTGTGGTACCACATCACTACATGATACTAACCAGAAAAAAACCGTGGATCTGGCCAAAAAGTATGCGAAAAATGCGAATGTATGAGCCAGATGATTGCGAATACCAGACGTAACCCAGACAGAACCGGTGTTATCCTATAAAATATTGATCGAATCCAAGTTGAGTTGACTACTTCTGCGTGGCACCACATTAAGATATGATCCTAACCAGAAAAAAGCCCAGGATCTGGCCAACAAGAATGCGAAAAATGCGAAACTATGAGGCAGATGATTGCAAATACCAGACCTGGCGGGATGGAGTGGCCCCGTCCCGCCGCTATGAGGCAGTGTGTCTACTGGGGGGACCGATTGTCCCCCCGGGGGATGGGCGCGAAAGCGCGGGCACGGGGAGGATACCGGAAGAATGCTTCGAGCGATTCCCGGTATCCTCCCAAAGCGTGCCGAAGGGTCACCGTGGGGTTTTTAGTGGGTAGGTCCCGCGCCTGTCGTTGTACGGGCGCGGGGAATCCCACACACCCCTCCCACCTCTCCCCAAGGAGGTAGGAGGGAGTCTTTCGAAGATTTTCCCCACGACAAAAAAAAAAAAAAAAAAAAAAAAAAAGTATGAGCCAGATGATTGCAAATACCAGACGCAACCCAGACCTAACCGGTGTCATCCTTGTTACGAGCCAGGGCCGTGCAGCGCGCGTGGCCTGCGAGTGCGAGTGAGTATGGAATATGGTATCAATTTGTTAGTTAGGTACACGGACGAACCCGATGCGAAATCGGGGAGGCGCTAGGATAGTTGATAACGAGGACGAACCTGATGCGAAATCAGGGAGCCTCTGGGATGGAGTCACGTACGGACGAACCTGGTGCGAAACCAGGGAGCCGTAGGAGGGTGAAACGTCGTGAACGAACCCGATGCGAAATCGGGGAGTCACTAGGATTGTTGATAACGACGCAGACGAACCCAATGCGAAATCGGGGAGCTGCTGGGAGGTTGGATAAATCACAGACGAACCTGATGCGAAATCAGGGAGCTGTAGGATGCGGACGAACCTGATGCGTGATCAGGGAGCCGCTAGGATGGTAATAGATTGCGTAGACGAACTCGATGCGTAATCGAGGAGCCACTAGGTTGTAAGAGGTTGTATTTGGACTTGGGGATGTGTTCATTGAACTCGTAACTGTGAATTATTAAATATAATATAACCCGAGCGGTAAGGTTATATTATTATGGGAACGTTTAACTAATAATAATCGCTTTATATGATTGTGGGTTAAAGAAGTTGGGTAACTCTGATTTGATAATAAAAGTAGATATATTCTTAAATCAACAAATAAAATACAATTGTTTCGTGTATCTTGTGTCGCGATCAAAGAATGATTATATTTACCTAAAAAGATCTTGCGCGGTGTTGACGCACTGGCGATGCGGGGGTATGTCAGTTGAAAGTAATGGCCGCAATAGAATTTATGCCGGTTCACGGATTCTATATGGTATAATATTGATACGACAGGGAACTGTAGCCCGATCTCACAAATACAACTGACTAACAAAAATCGTATACGCGTAACGAGAGTCGTGGAGTTGACACTAAGCGTGACGGTACGATTATGATCCCCCGAGTAATGAAATCACGGGGTTTATATACCAAAAAATCTGTGTGGGGCGGATTCAAAAGTACGTTAGAAATCACCGTGTGCACTATTCTCCGAATTGTATTAATTAACGAGTTGCTCTATTTTCCGAATTGTATTAATTAACGGGCTGCTGCATCGCGACGGAAGTGACCCCCATTTCAAAGGTTAGATAAGTAGCAGGGCGATTTCATAATGCACGCAAGTGGCAAGAAAAATTAGAGGAACGAAACGGTCGACATACGTAACATCCTTTAAAATATTCATCGAATACAGGTCGAATTGACCATTTCAGTGTGGCACCACATTACTACGTGATCCTAACCAGAAAAAACCGAGGATCTGGCCAACAAGCATGCGAAAGATGTGAAACTATGAGCCAGATGATTGCAAATACCAGACGCAACCCAGACCTAACCGGTGTCATCCTTTAAAATATTGATGGAATACAGGTCGAATTGACTATTTCAGTGTGGCACCACATTAATACGTGATCCTAACCAGAAGAAAGCCCAGGATCTGGCCATTCAAGTATGCGAACGATGCGAAAGTATGAGCTAGATGATGGCAAATACCAGACCTAACCCAGGCATAACCGGCGTTCTTCTCTATAATATTAATCGGAAACAGGTTTTATTGATTATATTTCAATGTGGTACCACATCACTACGTGATCCAAATCAGAAAAAGCCCAGGAGATGGCCTACAGGAATGCGCAAGATGCGAAAGTATGAGGCAGATGATTGCAAATACCAGACGCAACCCAGACCTAACCGGTGTCATCCTCTAAAATATTGATCGAATACAGGTTGAATTGACTATTTCAGTGTGGCGCCACATTAATACGTGATCCTAACCAGAAAAGAACCCAGGATCTGGCCATTCAAGTAAGCGAAAAATGCGAAAGTATGAGCTAGATGATGGCAAATACCAGAACCATCCCAGACATAACCGGCGATATCCTCTAAAATATTAATCGGAACTAGGTTTAATTGACTGTTACAGTGTGGTAGCACATTACTACGTGATCCAAACCAGAAAAAACACAGGATCTGGCCAACAAGTAAGCGCAAAATACGAAAGTATGAGCCAGATGCGGTGTACTGGTGGTCGGACGCGATCGCGGAGTTGCGAGTCGCGACTGTCCGCGCCCAACGCCAGTACACCCGCGCGCGCCGTCGTCAACGTACAGGCGACGGCGTGGCGCGAGCGAGGGCAGCTGATGACCTGTATGGAGCATACCGCGTGGCGCGGGTTGCTCTGCAGGTCGCCATCAAACGGGCCAAGACCCAGGCATGGAAGGAGCTCCTCCAGACCCTTGATGACGATCCATGGGGGCGCCCATATAAGGTGGTGCTGAATAAGCTCCGCCCGTGGGCGCCCCCCGTCACCGAGGGTCTTGACCCCCGGCTGCTGGAGGACGTGGTCAATACACTCTTCCCAATTGGGGAGAGGGGACCGCGTCCTCCGGCGGCGGCGGCTGTCCCAGTGGAGTGGACGGCCGAGCTGGGGGTCACGCAGGAGGAGCTGGCAGCGGCCATCAGACGGCTCGGGGTTCGTAACACGGCCCCGGGTCCGGATGGTGTGCCCGGCCGGGTTTGGGTCTTGACCCAGGGCGTCCTTGGGGCCGACCTCAGGCGGTTGTTCGACCGCTGCCTGAGGGACGGGCGATTCCCCCCCAGTTGGAAGGTGGCGAGGATGGTCCTCCTCCGGAAGGAGGGTCGGCCCGCGGAGTCTCCCTCCGCATACCGGCCCATTTGTCTCCTCGACGAGGTGGGCAAGCTCTTCGAGCGTGTGATTGCTGCCCGCCTCGTCGAGCACCTGTCGCGGGGTGATCCCGGTCTGGCCGACTGCCAGTTCGGTTTCCGGGGGGGCCGATCGACTATCGACGCGATAGGTCGTGTGAGGGCCCTCTCGGAGGCGGCCGTCTCCCGGGGAGGGGTGGCATTGGCAATATCCTTGGATATTGCCAATGCCTTTAACACCCTCCCCTGGGAAGAGATAAGGAGGGGACTCGAATATCATCGAGTCCCCCCTTGTCTCAGGGCGGTCGACGGGGATTATCTCCGCGGCAGGTGGATCGAGTATCCGGGCCGGGATGGTGATATGCGGAGGGAGGTGTACTGCGGTGTTCCGCAGGGGTCGGTCCTCGGGCCACTCTTGTGGAACATCGCGTACGACTCGGTGTTGCGGGCCGGCCTCCCCGACGGCGTCAGCACGGTGTGTTATGCGGATGACACACTGGTGCTGGCCGTCGGGGCGCACTGGGGGAGGGCCATGCGTCGCGCGGAGGAGGGGTCGCACCGCGTCGTCGACCGGATCAGGGGGATGGGGATGTCGGTGGCGGTCCATAAGACCGAGGTGATTGCGTTTCATTCACCTCGGCAGGATCCGCCACCCCCTCTGATCCGGGTGGGTGGGGCTGACATCGAGGTGAAGCCCCAGATCAGGTATCTAGGGCTGTTCCTCGATAGCCACTGGCGTTTCGAGGAGCATTTCCGCTGCCTGGTCCCCCGGTTGGAAAGGATGGTTGCGGCTCTGGGCCGGATCCTGCCCAACCTGGGGGGCCCGGCGGGCCGAGTTCGTCGCCTCTATGTGGCAATGGTCCAGTCGGTGGCCCTATACGGGGCCCCCGTCTGGGCGGACGACCTGGCTGCCTCCCGGCGCAGCATGACTATGCTGCGTCGGGTGCAGAGGCGCATGGCGCTCAGGGTCGTCCGCGGGTATCGGACCGTGTCACATGAGGCGGCGACGGTTCTAGCGGGGATGCCGCCCATGGACCTGCTCGCGCGGTCGCACGCGGTGATGTACCGGCACCGCGTCGACCGTCGCGCGGGGGTGGGGGCGGTCCCGGGCGGGCAGGAACCTGCTTGGGGCGATTTGAAGCGCCAGGCCCGGCAGTCCGTGTTGCTCGCGTGGCAGGAGCGGCTGGCTCTGCCAACCGCGGGGCACCGGACTGTCGGGGCTGTTCGGCCACTCCTGAAGGAGTGGCTGGACAGAGGCCATGGCAGCTTCACCTACCGGCTGGCACAGGTATTTTCCGGGCATGGCAGCTTCGGAAGATACCTGTGCCGGATAGGGAAAGAGCCGACGGCGCGTTGCTGCCACTGCGACGCTGAGCAGGACACGGCGGATCATACCCTGGAGGTATGCCCCGCGTGGGAGGGGGAGCGCCGTGTCCTGGTCGGCGTCGTCGGGCGGGATGTCTCGCTGCCGGGCGTGGTGCGCGCCATGCTCGGCAGCGAGGAGAAGTGGAGGGCCGTGGCCTCCTTCTGCGAGAACGTAATGTTGCAGAAGGAGGCCGCGGGGAGGGAGCGCGAGCTTCAGCGGCGCGCTGAAGCTCGCGCTCGTGCGGTGGCCCGAGGTCGTCGCCCGGTCGCGAGGCGTCGCGGGCGGCCGCCTCGGCGTGGCGGATGACCTAGGCTGGGAGGGGGGTCCTGAGGGGACCCTCCTCCCGCCAGGCGGCGCCGGGTCGGACCGGTTGGGGGTAGGAGTGCCTCCCCCTACCGGTCCGACGCAAGGGGAGGCACCCTCGGCGGTCTGGTGCGGCCATGAACGCCCGGCCGCCGAGGGGTGGAAACGGGGTCGCGGGCGGTTGCGAGTTAGGGCTCGCAGCCGCCTCTAAACGCGGCCCCGGGACGGATAGCGGCGGGATGGAGTGGCGCCGTCCCGCCGCTATGAGGCAGTGTGTCTACTGGGGGGACCGATTGTCCCCCCGGGGGATGGGCGCGAAAGCGCGGGCACGGGGAGGATACCGGAGGAATGCTTCGAGCGATTCCCGGTATCCTCCCAAAGCGTGCCGAAGGGTCACCATGGGGTTTTTAGTGGGTAGGTCCCGCGCCTGTCGTTGTACGGGCGCGGGGAATCCCACACACCCCTCCCACCTCTCCCCAAGGAGGTGGGAGGGAGTCTTTCGAAGATTTTCCCCACGACAAAAAAAAAAAAAAAAAAAAAAAAAAAGATACCAGACCTAACCCAGGCGTAACCGGCGTTCTCCGCTAAAATATTAATCGGAACCAGGTTTCATTGATTATATTTGAGTGTGGTACCACACTAATAGGTGATCCTAACTAGAAAAAAACCCAGGATCTGGCCAACAAGTATGCGAATAATGCGAGAGTATGAGGCAGATGATAGCAAATACCAGACGTAACCCAGACACAATCGGTGTTATCCTCTAAAATATTGATCGAATCCAGGTGGAATTGACTATTTCTGTGTAGCGCCACATTAATACGTGATCCCACCCAGCAAAAAACCCAGGATCTGGCCGACAAGAATGCGAAAAATGCGAAAGTATTAGCCAGATGATTGCGAATACCAGACGTAACCCAGACATAACCGGTGTTATCCTCTATAATATTGATCGAATCCAGGTTGAATTGACTATTCCTGTGTGGCACCACATTAATATGAGATCCTAACCAGAAAAAAACCCAGGATCTGGCCTACAAGTATGCGAAAAATGCGAAATTATGAGCCAGATGATTGCAAATACCAGACCTAACACAGACGTAACCGGCGTTCTCCTCTAAAATATTAATCGGAACCAGTTTCAATTGACAGCTTCAGTGTGCTACCACATCACTACGTGATCCAAACCAGAAAAAGCCCAGGATCTGACCATCTAGTATGCGAAAAATGCGAAATTATGAGCCAGATTATTGCGAATACCAGACGTAACTCAGACATAACCGGCGATATCCTCTAAAATATTAATGGGAACCAGGTTTAATTGACTGTTACAGTGTGGTACCACATTACTACGTGATTCAAAACAGAGGCTCTGGCCATTCAAGTATGCGAAAGATGCGAAAGTATAAGCTAGATGATGGCAAATACCGGACCTAACCCAGGCATAACCGGCGTGCTCCTCCAAAATATTCATCGAATCCAGGTTGAATTGACTATTTCTGTGTGGCACCAAATTAATACGTGATCCTAACCACAAAAAACCCAGGATCTGGCCAACAAGTAAGCGAACAATACGAAAGTATGAGGCAGATAATTGCAAATACCAGAACTATCCCAGACATAACCGGCGTTATCATCTAAAATATTAATCGGAACCAGGTTTAGTTGACTGCTTCAGTGTGGTACCACATTACTACGTGATCGAAACCCGAAAAAACCCAGAATCTGGCCATCAAGTATGATAAATATGCGAAAGTACGAGCCTGATGAGAGCAAATCCCAGACCTAACCTAGACCTAACATGGGTTATCCACAAAAATATTGATCGAGACCAGGTTTAATCGACTGTTTCAGTGCGGTAACACATTACTACCTGATCAAAACCAGAAAAATACCCAGGATCTGTTCAACAAGTATGTGAAGAACGCGAAAATATGACCCTGATGGGGGCAAATCCCAGGACTAACCTAGACATAACATGCGTTATCCTCTAAAATATTGATCGAAACAACGTTTAATGGACCATTTCCGTGTGGTACCACATTACTACGGGATCCAAACCAGAAAAAGCCCAGAATCTGGCCATCAAGTATGAGAAATATGCGAAAGTACGAGCCTGATGAGAGCAAATCCCAGACCCAACCTAGACCTAACATGAGTTATTCTCTGAAATATTTATCAAGACCTGGTTTATTTGCATGTACCAGTGTGGTACCACATTACTACGTGATCCAAACTAGAAAAAACCCAGGATCTGTTAAACAAGTATGTGAAAAACTCGAAAATATGACCCTGATCAGTGCAAATCCCAGACCTATCCCAGACCTAACTTGCGTTCTCCACTAAAATATTGATGGATACCAGGTTTAACGGACAGTTTCAGTGTCGTACCACATTACGACGTGATCCAAACCAGAATAACCCAGGATCTGTTTAACAAGTATGAGAAAAATGCGAAGGTATGAGACTGATGTGAGCAGATCCAAGACCTATACCAGACCTAACTTGCGTTATCCTCTAAAATATTGATCGAAACCAGGTTTAATTTACTGTTTCAGTGTGGTACCACTTTACTACGTGATCGAAAGTAGAAAAAACCCTCGATCAGGTCAACATGTATGTTAAAACTGCGAAAGTATGACCCTGATTAGGGCAAATCCCAGGCCTAACCTAGACCTAACTTGCGTTATCCTCTATGATATTGATCGAAACCAGGTTTAATGGACTGTTTCAGTGTGGTACCACATTACTACGTGATCCAAACCAGAAAAAAGCCAGGATCTGTTCAACAAGTATGTGAAAAATACGAAAGTATGACCCTGATGAGTGCAAATCCCAGATCTATCACAGACCTAACTTGCGTTATCCTCTAAGATATAGATTCGAATCCAGGTTTAATGGACTGTTTCAGTGTGGTACCACATTACTACGTGATCCAAACCAGAAAAAACCAAGGATTCGTGCAACAAGTATGTGAAGAATGCGAAAGTATGAGTCTGATCAGTGAAAATCCCTGGCCTAACCTAGACCTAACTTGCGTTCTCCTCTAAAATATTGATGGAAACCAGGTTTAACGGACAGTTTCAGTGTCGTACCACATTACTACGTGATCCAAACCAGAATAACCCAGGATCTGTTTAACAAGTATGAGAAAAATGCGAAGGTATGAGACTGATGTGAGCAGATCCAAGACCTATACCAGACCTAACTTGCGTTATCCTCTAAAATATTGATCGAAACCAGGTTTAATTTACTGTTTCAGTGTGGTACCACTTTACTACGTGATCGAAAGTAGAAAAAACCCTCGATCAGGTCAACATGTATGTTAAAACTGCGAAAGTATGACCCTGATTAGGGCAAATCCCAGGCCTAACCTAGACCTAACTTGCGTTATCCTCTATGATATTGATCGAAACCAGGTTTAATGGACTGTTTCAGTGTGGTACCACATTACTACGTGATCCAAACCAGAAAAAAGCCAGGATCTGTTCAACAAGTATGTGAAAAATACGAAAGTATGACCCTGATGAGTGCAAATCCCAGATCTATCACAGACCTAACTTGCGTTATCCTCTAAGATATAGATTCGAATCCAGGTTTAATGGACTGTTTCAGTGTGGTACCACATTACTACGTGATCCAAACCAGAAAAAACCAAGGATTCGTGCAACAAGTATGTGAAGAATGCGAAAGTATGAGTCTGATCAGTGAAAATCCCTGGCCTAACCTAGACCTAACTTGCGTTCTCCTCTAAAATATTGATGGAAACCAGGTTTAACGGACAGTTTCAGTGTCGTACCACATTACTACGTGATCCAAACCAGAATAACCCAGGATCTGTTTAACAAGTATGAGAAAAATGCGAAGGTATGAGACTGATGTGAGCAGATCCAAGACCTATACCAGACCTAACTTGCGTTATCCTCTAAAATATTGATCGAAACCAGGTTTAATTTACTGTTTCAGTGTGGTACCACTTTACAACATGATTGTTTAAATATGTTAAAAAACTATTTAAAATCGCGTTAGTCTGAAAACATTAAATTCTCGGCTGCGATTCCCGTATCCGTTTGTGTACGTGACACTGCGGAAGGTTAAGCGTTCGTCAGGTTCGTTGAACGTTCGGACGATTTAAAACCGCGGCCGTTTACGTGTTTTTGTACGCCGACCTCACGCGAAGATTCGCTTCGCACCGGTTTAAACGGTATCGTGACGTCAGCGTCGAGAGAGAGAACCGTATAATATATTGAAAAGAGATCGACAGCTGAATTCGGCAGCGCCGCGTCGCGACGACAAGGCGCGACCGAGTCTTCGTCTGTCGATCCGCGACGATATTCGTAATTATTCACGAGCCAACTGCCAACGGGAGCGGATCCCAGAAGATCTCGCTCCTCAAGTACGGACTCGCACATAATATTCGGACTTGTATAAAAAAGAATTCTCTCCGTTGCTGCGGTTAGAATTTCCCAGAACAATCTACCTGCGACAAAAGGGAGGTCGTAATACACGCAGCGCGTGGCGCGACCGCCTTCGCTAGGAAGGATTGAACGTTGCAGTCGTTGCCGCGACCGCGACGTAAGGGACTCAGGGTGCACCCACCCAGAATCCCTTTAAAGCTATACGGCTTTGGAGCCTCCCAAAGGTCATACCGTTGAATCGGTATCGCCTCGTGGAGTGCTCTTCGTGCAAAGGTCGCCAAAAAACCCTCTCCAAAAACCCGTCGGTGTACGAGTCGACCGTACACCCTACGGAGGAGTTCGGGTTCAAGGTCGCCTCACCTTCCGTCACGCCGCCTACCAAATACGGTCCCCGTGCAACACGGTCGCCGGGTAGGCTTTATAGTGCGGTTGGACCCGCGAGGGATTTTTTGCAAAGGACACTTTACTGTCACGGTCCCCGGTAGAAACGGTCGCCGTGCAGTAATTTTACAGTGTCGCAGGAAATCTCCTCGCACGACGTTCCTACGTCACCCGCACGGAGAGCGTGCTCACGGGATCCACCCATTTGGAGCTTTACGACCTCCATTTGGTGACCCGTCCGTGGCTAAGTCGCCCCCGACAGATACGAGTGAATTCTCTTCTGTTCAGGGCAAAAGTATCGCTGATAATTTCAATAAATAATTATCAGCGTACAAGTACAAATTTACAGTCCACTGATTCACGTTAAACGACAGCTGATTCCCCCCTCCCTGCACACCGCTGGTCGCTAGGAGAGCGAGGCGAACAGCTGACGAGCGTGTTTACGATACGTGTACGCACGTATTTAATCTGAACAAACCTTTGTTACAGCAACCAAGGTCCATCCCAACCGGGGCTACACCGGTGAATCTCCACCCCCGGCTGGATTATAAACTAATTCTCTCTTTTTTTTGTGATTTATAATTTCTATTTTTTTTCATTTTTTTTTGTTAAAATTAAATAAAAGGCTTGTCGGAAAGCGACAAGCGAAAATTACAAAACAAAAACCTTATCAATCACTCTCCCTAGTATTTCCCTCGTCCGGACCCCGGTTAGAACCCTTAGTTTCTAACAATGATCGAAACCAGAAAAAGCCCAGAATCTGGCCATCAAGTATCAGAAATATGCGAAAGTACGAGCCTGATGAGAGCAAATCCCTGACCTAACCAAGACCTGACATGCGTTATTCTCTAAAATATTGATCGAAACCAGGTTTAATCGACTGTTTCAGTGTGGTACCACATTACTACGTGATCCAAACCAGAAAAAACCCAGGCTCTGTTCAACATCTATGTTAAAACTGCGAAAGTATGACCCTGATTAGGGCAAATCCCAGGCCTTACCTAGACCTAACATGGGTTATCCTCAAAAATATTGATCGAAACCATGTTTAATGGACTGTTCCAGTGTGGTACCACATTACTACGTGATCCAAACCAGAAAATCCAGGGATCTGTTCAACAAATATATGAAAAATGCGAAAATATGACCCTGACGAGGCCAAATCCCAGACCTATCCCAGACCTAACTTGCGTTATCCTCTAAAATATTGATCGAAACCAGGTTTAATTGACAGTTTCAGTGTGGTACTACACTACTACGAGATCCAATCCAGAAAAAGCCCAGGATCTAGCCATGAAGTATGAGAAATATGCGAAAGTATGAGCCTCACGAGGGCAAATCCTAGACCTAACCCAGACCTAACATGCGTTATCCTCTAAAATATTTATCAAGACCAGATTTAATTGAATGTTGCAGTGTGGTACCACGTTACTACGTGATTCAATCCAGAAAAATCCAAGGATATGGCCAACAAGTATGAGAAATATGCGATAGTATGAGTCTGATGAGAGCAAATCCCAGACCTAACCAAGACCTAACATGCGTTATCCTCTAAAATATTGATCGAAACCAGGGTTAATTGACTGTTTTAGTGTGGTACCACTTTACTACGTGATCCAAAGCAGAAAAAACCCTCGATCAGGTCAACATGTATGCTAAAACTGTGAAAGTATGACCCTGATGAGGGCAAATCCCATGCCTAACCTAGACCTAACATGCGTTATCCTCTAAAATATTGATCGAAACCATGTTTAATGGACTGTTTCAGTGCGGTACCACATTACTACGTGAGCCAAACCAGAAAAAACCCAGGATCTGTTCAACAAGTATGTGAAAAACGCGACAGCATGAGCCTGACGAGGGCAAATCCCCGACCTATCTCAGACATAACTCGCGTTATCCTCTAAAATATTGATCGAAACCAGGTTTAATTGACTGCTTCAGTGTGGTACCCACATTACTACGTGACACAATCCAGAAAAGCCCAGGATCTAGCCATCAAGTAAGAGAAATATGCGAAAGTATGAGCCTGCTGAGGGCAAATCCTAGCCCTAACCCAGACCTAACATGCGTTATCCTCTAAAATATTTATCAAGACCAGGTTTAATGGAATGTTTCAGTGTGGTACCACATTACTACGTGATCCAAACCAGAAAAAGCCCTGGATCTGTTCGACAAGTATGTGAAAAATACGAAAATATGACCCTGATGAGGGCAAATCCCAGACCTAACTTGCGTTATCCTCTAAAATATTGATCGAAACCAGGTTTAGTTGACTGTTTCAGTGTGGTACTACATTCCTACGTGATCCAATCCAGAAAAAGCCCAGGATCTAGCAATGAAGTATGAGAAATATGCGAAAGTATGAGCCTCACGTGGGCAAATCCTAGACCTAACCCAGACCTAATATGCATTATCATCTAAAATATTCATCGAAACCAGGTTTAATCGACTGTTTCAGTGTGGTACCACATTACTGCCTGATCCAAACCAGAAATAACCCATAAACTGTTCAACTAGTATGTGAAGTATGCGAAAGTATGAGACTGATGAGTGAAACTCCCAGGCCTAACCTAGACCTAACATGCGTTATCCTCAAAAATATTGATCGAAACCAGGTTTAATGGACTGTTTTAGTGTGGTACCACATTACAACGTGATCCAATCCAGAAATAGCCCAGGATCTAGCCATGAAGTATTAGAAATATGCGAAAGTATGAGCCTGATGAGGGCAAATCCTAGACCTTAGCCAGACCTAACATGCGTTATCCTCTAAAATATTTATCAGGACCAGGTTTAATTGAATGTTTCAGTGTGGTACCACATTACTACGTGATCCAAATCAGAAAAAACCCAGGATCCGTTCGACAAGTATGTGAAGTACGCGAAAGTATGAGTCGGATGAGGGCAAATCCCAGGCCTAACCAAGACATAACATGCGTTATCCTCTAAAATATTGATCGAATCCAGGTTTAATGGACTGTTTTAGTGTGGTACCACATTACAACGTGACCCAATCCAGAAATAGTCCAGGATCTAGCCATGAAGTATTAGAAATATGCGAAAGTATGAGCCTGATGAGGGCAAATCCTAGACCTTACCCAGACCTAACTTGCGTTATCCAATAAAATATTGATCGAGACCAGGATTAATCGACTGTTTCAGTGTGGTACCACATAACTACGTGATCCATTCCAGAAAAATCCAAGGATCTGGCCAACAAGTATGAGAAATATGCGATAGTATGAGTCTGATGAGGGCAAATCCCAGACCTAACCCAGACCTAACATGCATTATCATGTTCAATATTGATCGAAACCAGGTTTAATCGACTGTTTCAGTGTGGTACCACATTGCTACGTGATCCAAACCAAAAAAAAGCCAGGATCTGTTCAACAAGTATGTGAAGTACGCGAAAGTATGAGTCGGATGAGGGCAAATCCCAGGCCTAACAAAGACATAACATGCGTTATCCTCTAAAATATTGATCGAATTCAGGTTTAATGGACTGTTTCAGTGTGGTGCCACATTACTACGTGATCCAAACCAGAACAAAACCAGGGATCTGTTCACCAAGTATGTGAAAAATACGAAAGTATGACCCTGATGCGAGCAAATCCCAGACCTAACCAAGACCTAACATGCGTTATTCTCTAAAATATTGAACGAAAAGGGGTTTAATGGACTGTTTCAGTGTGGTACCACATTACTACGTGATCCAAACCAGAAAAAATCCCAGGATCTGTTCAACAAGTATGTGAAGTATGCGAAAGTATGAGTCGGATGAGGGCAAATCCCAGGCCTAACCGAGACATAACATGCGTTATCCTCCAAAATATTGATCGAATCCAGGTTTAGTGGACTGTTTCAGTGTGGTACCACATTACTACGTGATGCAAAGTAGAAAAAACCCTCGATCAGGTCAACATGTATGTTAAGACTGCGAAACTATGACCCTGATGAGGCAAATCCCAGACCTAACCTTGACCTAACATGTGTTATCATCTAAAACAATAATCGAAACCAGGTTTAATTGTCTGCTTCAGTGTGGTAACACATTACTCCGTGATCGAAACCAGAAAAATCCCAGAATCTGTTCAAGAAGTATGTGAAGAATGCGAAAGTATGAGCCTGCTGAGGGCAAATCCTAGACCTATCCCAGACCTAACTTGCGTTATCCTCTAAAATATTTATCAAGACCAGGTTTAATTGAATGTTTCAGTGTGGTACCACATTACAACGTGATCCAATCAAGAAAAAGCTCAGGATCTAGCCATGAAGTATGAGAAATATGCGAAAGTATGAGCCTGATGAGGGCAATTCCTAGACCTAACCCAGATCTAACATGCGTTATCCTCTAAAATATTTATCAAGACCAGGTTTAATTGAACGTTTCAGTGTGGTACCACATTACTACGTGATCCAAACCAGAAAAAACCAAGGATCCGTTCAACAAGTATGTGTAGAATGCGAAAGTATGAGTCTGATGAGTGAAAATCCCAGGCCTAACCTAGACCTAACATGCGTTATTCTCTAAAATATTGATCGAATCCAGGTTTAATGGACTGTTTCTTTGTGGTACCACGTTACTACGTGATCCAATCCAGAAATAGCTCAGGATCTAGACATGAAGTATGAGAAATATGCGAAAGTATGAGCTCGATGAGGGCAAATCCTAGACCTAAGCCAGAACAAACATGCGTTATCCTCTAAAATATTTATCAAGACCAGGTTTATTTGAATGATTCAGTGTGGTACCACATTACTACGTGATGCAAACCAGAAAAAACCCAAGATCTGTTCAACGAGTATGTGAAGTATGCGGAAGTATGAGTCTGATGAGGGCAAATCCCAGACCTATCCCAGACCTATCTTGCGTTATCCTCTAACATATTGTTCGAAACCAGGTTTAATTGACTGTTTTATTGTTGCACCACTTTACTACGTGATCCAAAGCAGAAAAAACCCTCGATCAGTTCAACATGCATGTTAAAACTGCGAAAGTATGACCCTGATGAGAGCAAATCCCAGACCTAACCAAGACCTAACATGCGTTATTCTCTAAAATATTGAACGAAAAGGGGTTTAATGGACCGTTTCAGTGTGGTGCCACATTACTACGTGATCCAAACCAGAAGAAAGCCAGGGATTTCTTCAACAAGTATGTGAAAAATACGAAAGTATGACCCTGATGAGAGCAAATCCCAGACCTAACCAAGACCTAACATGCGTTATTCTGTAAAATATTGAACGGATAGAGGTTTAATCGACTGTTTCAGTGTGGTACCACATTACTACGTGATCCAAACCAGAAAATGCCCAGAATCTGGCAATCAACTATGAGAAATATGCGAAAGTACGAGCCTGATGAGAGCAAATCCCAGACCTATCCCAGACATAACTTGCGTTATCCTCTAAAATATTGATCGAAACCAGGTTTAATGGACTGTTTCAGTGTGGTACCACATTACTACGAGATCGAAACCAGAAAAAACCCAGGATCCGTTCAACAAGTATGTGAAGAATGCGATAGTATGGGTCTGATGAGTGAAAATCCCAGGCCTAAACTAGACATAACATGCGTTATCCTCTAAAATATTGATCGAAACCAGGTTTAATGCACTGTTTCGGTGTGGCGCCACATTACTACGTGATCCAAACCAGATAAGGCCCAGAATCTGGCCATCAAGTAAGAGAAATATGCGAAAGTACGAGCCTTATGAGAGCAAATCCCAGACCTTACCTAGACCTAACATGAATTATTCTCTAAAATATTGATCGAAACCAGGTTTAATGGACTGTTTCAGTGAGGTACCACATTACTACGTGATTCAAACCAGAAAAAACCCAGGATCTGATCAACAAGAATGTGAAAAATACGAATATATGAGCCTGATGAGGGCAAATCCCCAGACCTATCCCCAACATAACATGCGTTATCCTCTAAAATATTGATGGAAACTAGGTTTAATTGACTGTTTTAGTGTGGTACCACTTTACTAGGTGATCCAAAGCAGTAAAATCCCTCGATCATGTCAACATGTATGTTAAAACTGCGAAAGTATGACCCTAATGAGAGCAATCCCAGACCTAACGTAGACCTAACATGCGTTATTCCCTAAAATATTGATCGAAACCAGGTTTAATGGACTGGTTCAGTGTGGTACCACATTACTACGTGATCCAAACCAGAAAAACCCCAGGACCCGTTCAACAAGTATGTGAAAAATACGAATATATGACCCAGATGAGGGCAAATCCCAGACCTATTCCAGACCTAACTTGCGTTATCCTCTAAAATATTGGTCGAAACCTGATTTAATGGACTGTTTCAATGTGGTACCACACTACTACGTGATCCAAACCAGAAAAAAGCCAGAATCTGTTCACCAAGTATGCGAAGTATGCGAAAGTATGAGTCTGATGAGGGCAAATCCCAGGCCTAACCTAGACATAACATGCGTTATCCTCAAAAATATTGATCGAAACCAGGTTTAATTGACTGTTTCAGTGTGGTACCACATTACTACGTGATCCAAACCAGAAAAAACCCAGGATTTGTTCACCAAGTATGTAAAGTATGCGAAAGTATGAGTCTGATGAGGGCAAATCCCAGGCCTAACCTTGACATAACATGCGTTATCCTCTAAAATATTGATCGAAACCAGGTTTAATTGACTGTTTCAGTGTGGTACCACATTACTACGTGATCCAATCCAGAAAAAGATCAGTATGTAGCCATAAAGTATGAGAAATATGCGAAAGTATGAGCCAGATGAGGGCAAATCCCAGACCTATCCCAGAACTAACATGCGTTATCCTCTAAAATAGTGATCGAAACCAGGTTTAATCGACACTTTCAGTGTGGTACCACATTACTACGTGATCCAATCCAGAAATAACCCAGGATCTAGCCATGAAGTATGAGAAATATGCGAAAGAATGAGCCTGATGAGGGCAAATCCTAGACCTAACCCAGAACTAACATGCGTTATCCTCTATAATACTTATCAAGACCAGGTTTAATTGAATGTTTCAGTGTGGTACCACATTACTACGTGATCCAAACCAGAAAAAACCCAGGATCCGTTCAACAAGTATGTGAAGAATGCGAAAGTATGAGTCTGATGAGTAAAAATCCCAGGCCTAACCTACACCTAACATACGTTATCCGCAAAAATATTGATCGAAACCAGGTTTAATCGACTGTTTCAGTGTGGTACCACATTACTACGTGATCCAAACCAGAAAAAACCCAGGATCCGTTCAACAAGTATGTGTAAATCGCGAAAGTATGAGCCTGATGAGGGCAAATCCTAGACCTTACCCAGACCTAACATGCGTCATCCTCTAAAATATTGATCGAAACCAGGTTTAATTGACTGCTTTAGTGTGGTACCACATTACTACGTGATCCAAAGCAGATGAATCCCTCGATCAGGTCAACATGTATGTTAAAACTGCGAAAGTATGACCCTGATGAGGGCAAATCCCAGGCCTAACCTAGACCTAACATGCGTTATCCTCTAAAATATTGATCGAATCCAGGTTTAATTGACTGTTTCAGTGTGGTACCACATTACTACGTGATCCAAACCAGAAAAAACCCAGGATTTGTTCACCAAGTATGTAAAGTATGCGAAAGTATGAGTCTGATGAGGGCAAATCCCAGGCCTAACCTAGACATAACATGCGTTATCCTCTAAAATATTGATCGAAACCAGGTTTAATTGACTGCTTTAGTGTGGTACCACTTTACTACGTGATCCAAAGCAGATGAATCCCTCGATCAGGTCAACATGTATGTTAAAACTGCGAAAGTATGACCCTGATGAGGGCAAATCCCAGGCCTAACCTAGACCTAACATGCGTTATCCTCTAAAATATTGATCGAATCCAGGTTTAATTGACTGTTTCAGTGTGGTACCACATTACTACGTGATCCAAACCAGAAAAAACCCAGGATTTGTTCACCAAGTATGTAAAGTATGCGAAAGTATGAGTCTGATGAGGGAAAATCCCAGGCCTAACCTTGACATAACATGCGTTATCCTCTAAAATATTGATCGAAACCAGGTTTAATTGACTGTTTTAGTGTGGTACCACATTACTACGCGATCCAAACCAGAAAAAACCCAGAATCTGTTCAACAAGTGTGTGAAAAACGCGAAAGCATGAGCCTGATGAGGGCAAATCCCAGACCTATCCCAGACATATCTTGCGTTATCCTCTAAAATATTGATCGAAACCAGGTTTAATTGACTGCTTTAGTGTGGTACCACATTACTACGTGATCCAAAGCAGATGAATCCCTCGATCAGGTCAACATGTATGTTAAAACTGCGAAAGTATGACCCTGATGAGGGCAAATCCCAGGCCTAACCTAGACCTAACATGCGTTATCCTCTAAAATATTGATCGAAACCAGGTTTAATTGACTGTTTCAGTGTGGTACCACATTACTACGTGATCCAAACCAGAAAAAACCCAGGATTTGTTCACCAAGTATGTAAAGTATGCGAAAGTATGAGTCTGATGAGGGCAAATCCCAGGCCTAACCTAGACATAACATGCGTTATCCTCTAAAATAATGATCGAAACCAGGTTTAATTGACTGTTTTAGTGTGGTACCACATTACTACGTGATCCACACCAGAAAAAGCCCAGAATCTGGCCATCAACTATGAGAAATATGCGAAAGTACGAGCCTGATCAGAGCAAATCCCAGACCTAACCCAGAACTAACATGCGTTATCCTCTAAAATATTGATCGAAACCAGGTTCAATTGACTGTTTTAGTGTGGTACCACTTTACTACGTGATCCAAAGCAGATGAATCCCTCGATCAGGTCAACATGTATGTTAAAACTGCGAAAGTATGACCCTGATGAGGGCAAATCCCAGGCCTAACCTAGACCTAACATGCGTTATCCTCTAAAATATTGATCGAAACCAGGTTTAATTGACTGTTTCAGTATGGTACCACATTACTACGTGATCCAAACCAGAAAAAACCCAGGATTTGTTCACCAAGTATGTAAAGTATGCGAAAGTATGAGTCTGATGAGGGCAAATCCCAGGCCTAACCTAGACATAACATGCGTTATCCTCAAAAATATTGATCGAAACCAGGTTTAGTGGACGGTTTCAGTGTGGTACTACATTACTACGTGATGCAATCCAGAAAAAGCCCAGGATCTAGCCATCAAGTATGAGAAATATGCGAATGAATGAGCCTGATGAGAGCAAATCCCTGACCTAACCTAGACCTAACATTTAATTATTCTCTAAAATATTGATGGAAACCAGGTTTAATGGACTGATTCAGTGTGGTACCACACTACTACGCGATCCAAACCAGAAAAAACCCAGGATCTGTTCAACAAGAATGTGAAAAACGCGAAAGTATGAGCCCGATGAGGGCAAACCCACAGACCTATCCCAAACATAACTTGCGTTATCCTCTAAAATATTGATCGAAACCAGGTTTAATGGACTGTTTCAGTGTGGTTCCACATTACTACGTGATCCAATCCAGAAATAGCCCAGGATCTAGCCATGAAGTATGAGTAATATGCGAAAGTATGAGCCTGATGAGGGCAAATCCTAGTCCTTACCCAGACCTAACATGCGTTATCCTCTAAAATATTTATCAAGACCAGGTTTAAGTGACTGTTTTAGTGTTGTACCACTTTACTACGTGATCCAAAGCAGAAAAAACCCTCGATCAGGTCAACATGCATGTTAAAACTGCGAAAGTATGACCCTGATGAGAGCAAATCCCAGACCTAACCTTGACCTAACATGCGTTATTCTCTAAAATAGTGATCAAAGCCAGGTTTAATGGACTGTTTCAGTACGGTTCCACATTACTACGTGATCCAAACCAGAAAAAGCCAGAATCTGGCCATCAACTATGAGAAATATGCGAAAGTACGAGCCTGATCAGAGCAAATCCCAGACCTAACCTAGACCTAACATGCGTTATCCTCTAAAATATTGATCGAAACCAGGTTTAATTGACTGCTTTAGTGTGGTACCACTTTACTACGTGATCCAAAGCAGAAAAAACCCTCGATCAGGTCAACATGTATGTTAAAACTGCGAAAGTATGACCCTGATGAGGGCAAAACCCCAGACCTATCCCAGACATAACTTGCGTTATCCTCTAAAATATTGATCGAAACCAGGTTTAATTGACTGTTTCAGTGTGGTACCACATGACTACGTGATCCAAACCAGAAAAAACCCAGGATTCGTTCACCAAGTATGTAAAGTATGCGAAAGTATGACCCTGATGAGGGCAAATCCCAGGCCTAACCTTGACATAACATGCGTTATCCTCTAAAATATTGATCGAAACCAGGTTTAATTGACTGTTTTAGTGTGGTACCACATTACTACGCGATCCAAACCAGAAAAAACCCAGAATCTGTTCAACAAGTATGTGAAAAACGCGAAAGCATGAGCCTGAAGAGGGCAAATCCCAGACCTATCCCAGACATATCTTGCGTTATCCTCTAAAATATTGATCGAAACCAGGTTTAATTGACTGCTTTAGTGTGGTACCACATTACTACGTGATCCAAAGCAGATGAATCCCTCGATCAGGTCAACATGTATGTTAAAACTGCGAAAGTATGACCCTGATGAGGGCAAATCCCAGGCCTAACCTAGACCTAACATGCGTTATCCTCTTAAATATTGATCGAAACCAGGTTTAATGGACTGTTTCAGTGTGGTACCACACTACTACGCGATCCAAACTAGAAAAAGCCAGGGATCTGTTCAACAAGTATGTGAGAAATGCGAAAATATGACCCTGATGAGGTCAAATCCCAGACCTATCCCAGACCTAACTTGCGTTATCCTCTAAAATATTGATCGAAACCAGGTTTAATTGATTGTTTCAGTGTGGTACCACATTACTACGTGATCCAATCCAGAAATAGCTCAGGATCTAGCCATGAAGTATGAGAAATATGCGAAAGTATGAGACTGATGAGGGCAAATCCTAGACCTAAGCCAGAACAAACATGCGTTATCCTCTAAAATATTTATCAAGACCAGGTTTAATGGAATGTTTCAGTGTGGTACCACATTACTACGAGATCGAAACCAGAAAAAACCTAGGATCCGTTCAACAAGTATGTGAAGAATGCGATAGTATGAGTCTGATGAATGAAAATCCCAGGCCTAACCTAGACATAACATGCGCTATCCTCTAAAATAGTGATCGAAACCAGGTTTAGTGGACCGTTTCAGTGTGGTACCACTTTACTACGTGATCCAAAGCAGAAAAAACACTCCATCAGGTCAACATCTATGTTAACACTGCGAAAGTATGACCCTGATGAGGGCAAATCCCAGGCCTAACCTAGACCTAACTTGCGTTATCCTCTAAAATATTGATCGAAACCAGGTTTAATTGACTGCTTCAGTGTGGTACCCACATTGCTACGTGATCCAATCCAGAAAAGCCCAGGATCTAGCCATCAAGTAAGAGAAATATGCGAAAGTATGAGCCTGCTGAGGGCAAATCCTAGCCCTAACCCAGACCTAACATGCGTTATCCTCTAAAATATTTATCAAGACCAGGTTTAATGGAATGTTTCAGTGTGGTACCACATTACTACGTGATCCAAACCAGAAAAAACCCTGGATCTGTTCGACAAGTATGTGAAGAATGCGAAAGTATGAGTCCGATGAGGGAAAATCCCGGACCTATCCCAGACATAACTAGCGTTATCCTCTAAAATATTGATCGAAACCAGGTTTAATGCACTGTTTAGGTGTGGTGCCACATTACTACGTGATCCAAACCAGATAAGGCCCAGAATCTGGCCATCAAGTAAGAGAAATATGCGAAAGTACGAGCCTTATGAGAGCAAATCCCAGACCTTACCTAGACCTAACATGAATTATTCTCTAAAATATTGATCGAAACCAGGTTTAATGGACTGTTTCAGTGAGGTACCACATTACTACGTGATCCAAACCAGAAAAAACCCAGGATCTGTTCAACAAGAATGTGAAAAACGCGAAAGTATGAGCCCGATGAGGGCAAACCCACAGACCTATCCCCAACATAACTTGCGTTATCCTCTAAAATATTGATGGAAACTAGGTTTAATTGACTGTTTTAGTGTGGTACCACTTTACTACGTGATCCAAACCAGAAAAAACCCAGGATTTGTTCACCAAGTATGTAAAGTATGCGAAAGTATGAGTCTAATGAGGGCCAATCCCAGGCCTAACCTTGACATAACATGCGTTATCCTCTAAAATGTTGATCGAAACCAGGTTTAATTGACTGTTTCAGTGTGGTACCACATTACTACGTGATCCAATCCAGAAAAAGATCAGTATGTAGCCATGAAGTATGAGAAATATGCGAAAGTATGAGCCAGATGAGGGCAAATCCCAGACCTATCCCAGAACTAATATGCGTTATCCTCTAAAATAGTGATCGAAACCTGGTTTAATCGACACTTTCAGTGTGGTACCACATTACTACGTGATCCAATCCAGAAATAACCCAGGATCTAGCCATGAAGTATGAGAAATATGCGAAAGAATGAGCCTGATGAGGGCAAATCCTAGACCTAACCCAGAACTAACATGCGTTATCCTCTAAAATACTTATCAAGACCAGGTTTAATTGAATGTTTCAGTGTGGTACCACATTACTACGTGATCCAAACCAGAAAAAGCCCAGGATCCGTTCAACAAGTATGTGTAAATCGCGAAAGTATGAGCCTGATGAGGGCAAATCCTAGACCTTACCCAGACCTAACATGCGTTATCCTCTAAAATATTGATCGAAACCAGGTTTAATTGACAGTTTCAGTGTGGTACCACATTACTACGTGATCCAAACCAGAAAAAACCCAGGATTTGTTCACCAAGTATGTAAAGTATGCGAAAGTATGAGTCTGATGAGGGCAAATCCCAGGCCTAACCTAGACATAACATGCGTTATCCTCTAAAATATTGATCGAAACCAGGTTTAATTGACTGTTTTAGTGTGGTACCACATTACTACGTGATCCACACCAGAAAAAGCCCAGAATCTGGCCATCAACTATGAGAAATATGCGAAAGTACGAGCCTGATCAGAGCAAATCCCAGACCTAACCCATAAATAACATGCGTTATCCTCTAAAATATTGATCGAAACCAGGTTCAATTGACTGTTTTAGTGTGGTACCACTTTACTACGTGATCCAAAGCAGATGAATCCCTCGATCAGGTCAACATGTATGTTAAAACTGCGAAAGTATGACCCTGATGAGGGCAAATCCCAGGCCTAACCTAGACCTAACATGCGTTATCCTCTAAAATATTGATCGAAACCAGGTTTAATTGACTGTTTCAGTGTGGTACCACATTACTACGTGATCCAAACCAGAAAAAACCCAGGATTTGTTCACCAAGTATGTAAAGTATGCGAAAGTATGAGTCTGATGAGGGAAAATCCCAGGCCTAACCTTGACATAACATGCGTTATCCTCCAAAATATTGATCGAAACCAGGTTTAATTGACTGTTTTAGTGTGGTACCACATTACTACGCGATCCAAACCAGAAAAAACCCAGGATCTGTTCAACAAGTGTGTGAAAAACGCGAAAGCATGAGCCTGATGAGGGCAAATCCCAGACCTATCCCAGACATATCTTGCGTTATCCTCTAAAATATTGATCGAAACCAGGTTTAATTGACTGCTTTAGTGTGGTACCACATTACTACGTGATCCAAAGCAGATGAATCCCTCGATCAGGTCAACATGTATGTTAAAACTGCGAAAGTATGACCCTGATGAGGGCAAATCCCAGGCCTAACCTAGACCTAACATGCGTTATCCTCTAAAATATTGATCGAAACCAGGTTTAATTGACTGTTTCAGTGTGGTACCACATTACTACGTGATCTAAACCAGAAAAAGCCCTGGATCTGGCCAACAAGTATGAGAAAAATGCGAAAGTACGAGCCAGATGAGGGCAAATACCAGAACTAACCCAGACATAACCAGCGTTATCCTCTAAAATACTAATCGGAAACAGCTTTTATTGACTATTTCGGTGTGTTTTCACATTACTACGGGATCCAAACCAGAAAAAGCCCCAGGATTTGGCCAACAAGTATGCGAAAAACGCGAAAGTACGAGCCTGATGAGGGCAAATCCCAGACCTAACCGAGACATAACCGGCGTTATCCTCTAAAATATTAAGCGCAAACAGGTTTAATTGACTGTTTCGGTGTGGCACCGCATTACTACGTGATCCAAACCAGAAAAAGGCTAGGATCTGGCCAACAAGTAAGCGAAAAATCCGAAAGTATGAGCCAGATGATTGCAAATACCAGAACTAACTCAGACATAAGCGGCGTTATCCTCGAAAATACAAATCGCAACCAGGTTTAACTGTCTGTTTCGGTGTGGTACCGCAATACTACGTGATCCAAACCAGAAATAGCCCTGGATCTGGCCAACAAATATGCGTTAAATGCGAAAGTACGAGCCAGACGAGGGCAAATCCCAGACATAACCGGCGTTGTCCTCTAAAATATTAATCGCAACCAGGTTTAGTTGACTGTTTCGGTGTGGTACCGCATTACTACGTGATCCATATCAGAAAAAGGCGAGGATATGGCCAACAAGTATGCGAAAAACGCGAAAGTATCAGCCAGATGGGGGCAAATCCCAGTCCAAACCGAGACATAACCGGCGTTATCCTCTAAAATATTAAGCGCAAACAAGTTTGGTTGACTGTTTCGGCGTGGTACCGCATTACTACGTCATCCAAGCCAGAAAATGGCGAGGATCTGACCAACAGGTATGGGAAAAACGCGTAAATACGAGCCAGATGAGGGCAAATCCCAGACCTAACCGAGACAAAACCGGCGTTATCCTCTAAAATATTAATCGCCACCAGGTTTAATTGACTGTTTCGGTGTGGTACCGCATTACCACGTGATCCAATGCAGAAATATCCCAGGATCTGGCCAACAAGTATGCGAAAAACCCGAAAGCATGAGCCAGATGATTGCAAATACCAGAACTGCCCCAGACATAACCAGCGTTATCCTCCAAAATATTAATCGCAACCAGGTTTAATTGACTGTTTCGGTGTGGTACCGCATTTCTACGGGATCCAAACCAGAAAAAGGCGAGGATCTGGCCAACAAGTATGCGAAAAACCCGAAAGTATGAGCCAGATTATTGCAAATACCAGAACTAACTCAGACATAACCAGTGTTGTCCCCTAAAATATTAATCGCAACCAGCTTTGATTGACTGTTTCGGTGTGGAACCACATTACTACGTGATCCAAACCAGAAAAAGGCGAGAATCTGGCCAACAAGTATACGAAAAAACCGAAAGCATGAGCCAGATGATTGCAAATACCAGAACTACCCCAGACATAACCAGCGTTATCCTCTAAAATATTAATCGCAACCAGGTTTAATTGACTGTTTCGGTGTGGTACCGCATTACCACGTGATCCAAAGCAGAAATATCCCAGGATCTGGCCAACAAGTATGCGAAAAACCCGAAAGCATGAGCCAGATGATTGCAAATACCAGAACTACCCCAGACATAACCAGCGTTATCCTCCAAAATATTAATCGCAACCAGGTTTAATTGACTGTTTCGGTGTGGTACCGCATTTCTACGGGATCCAAACCAGAAAAAGGCGAGAATCTGCCCAACAAGTATGCGAAAAACGCGAAAGTATGTGCCAGATGGCTGCAAATACCCGAACTAACCCAGACATAACCAGCGTTATCATCTAAAATACTAATCGGGAACAGCTTTTATTGACTGTTTCAGTGTGGTACCGCATTACAACGTGGACCAAGTCAGAAAATGGCCAGGATCTGGCCAACAAGTATGCGAAAAATTCGAAAGTACGAGCCAGATGAGGGCAAATACCAGACCTAACCCAGACATAACCGGCGTTATCCTCTAAAATATTAATCGCAACCAGGTTTAATTGACTGTTTCGGTTTGGTACCGCATCACTGCGTGGTCCAAACCAGAAAAAGCCCAGGATCCTGCCAACAAGTATGGGAAAAATGCGAAGGTACGAGCCAGATGAGGGCAAATCCCAGACCTAACCGAGACATAACGGCGTTATCCTCTAAAATATTAATCGCAACCAGGTTTAATTGTCTGTTTCTGTGTGGTACCGCATTACTACGTGATCCAAACCAGAAAAAGGCGAGGATGTGGCCAACAAGTGTGCGAAAAACGCGAAAGTATGAGCCAGATGATTGCAAATACCAGAACTAAACTAGACCTAACATGTGTTATCTTCTAAAATAATAATTGAAACCAGGTTTAATGGTCTGCTTCAGTGTGGTATCACATTACTACGTGATCCAAACCAGAAAAAACCCAGGATCTGTTCAACAAGTGTGTGAAAAACGCGAAAGTATGAGCCCCACGAGGGCAAATCCTAGACCTAACCCAGACCTAACATGCGTCATCCTCTAAAATATTTATCAAGACCAGGTTTAATTGAATGTTTCAGTGTGGTACCACATTACTACGTGATCCAAACCAGAAAAAAACCCAGGATATGTTCAACAAGTATGTGAAGTATGCGAAAGTATGACCCTGATGAGGGCAAATCCCAGGCCTAACCTAGACCTAGCCTGCGTTATCCTCTAAAATATTGATCGAAACCAGGTTTGATGGACTGTTTCAGTGTGGTACCACATTAGTACGTGATCCAAACCAGAAGAAGCCAGGGATCCGTTCAACAAGTATGTGAAGTATGCGAAAGTATGAGTCTGGTGAGGGCAAATCCCAGGCCTAACCTAGACCTAACTTGCATTATCCTCTAAAACATTGATCAAAACCAGGTTTAATTGACTGTTTCAGTGTGGTACCACATTACTACGTCATCCAAACCAGAAAAAGTCCAGGATCTAGCCATGAAGTATGAGAAATATGCGAAATTATGAGCTAGATGAGGGCAAATCCTAGACCTAACCCAGACCTAAAATGCGTTAACCCCTAAAATATTAATCGCAACCAGGTTTAATTGACTGTTTCGGTGTGGAACCACATTTCTACGGGATCCAAGCCAGAAAAAACCCCGGATCTGGCCAGCAAGTATGCGAAAATTGCGAAAGTATGAGCCAGATGATTGGAAATACCAGAACTAACCCAGCCATAACTAGCGCTATCCTCCAAAATATTAATCGCAACCAGGTTTAATTGACAGTTTCGGTGTGGTACTAGATTACTACGTGACCCATACCAGAAAAAGGCCAGGATCTGGCCAATAAGTATGCGAAAAATGCGAAAGTACGAGCACGATGAGGGCAAATACGAGACCTAACCCAGACATAACCACGTTATCCTCTAAAATATTAATCGCAACCAGGTTTAGTTGACTGTTTCGGTGTGGTACCACATTACTACGCGATCCAAACCAGAAAAAACCCAGGATCTGTTCAACAAGTGTGTGAAAAACGCGAAAGCATGAGCCTGATGAGGGCAAATCCCAGACCTATCCCAGACATATCTTGCGTTATCCTCTAAAATATTGATCGAAACCAGGTTTAATTGACTGCTTTAGTGTGGTACCACATTACTACGTGATCCAAAGCAGATGAATCCCTCGATCAGGTCAACATGTATGTTAAAACTGCGAAAGTATGACCCTGATGAGGGCAAATCCCAGGCCTAACCTAGACCTAACATGCGTTATCCTCTTAAATATTGATCGAAACCAGGTTTAATGGACTGTTTCAGTGTGGTACCACACTACTACGCGATCCAAACTAGAAAAAGCCAGGGATCTGTTCAACAAGTATGTGAGAAATGCGAAAATATGACCCTGATGAGGTCAAATCCCAGACCTATCCCAGACCTAACTTGCGTTATCCTCTAAAATATTGATCGAAACCAGGTTTAATTGATTGTTTCAGTGTGGTACCACATTACTACGTGATCCAATCCAGAAATAGCTCAGGATCTAGCCATGAAGTATGAGAAATATGCGAAAGTATGAGACTGATGAGGGCAAATCCTAGACCTAAGCCAGAACAAACATGCGTTATCCTCTAAAATATTTATCAAGACCAGGTTTAATGGAATGTTTCAGTGTGGTACCACATTACTACGAGATCGAAACCAGAAAAAACCTAGGATCCGTTCAACAAGTATGTGAAGAATGCGATAGTATGAGTCTGATGAATGAAAATCCCAGGCCTAACCTAGACATAACATGCGCTATCCTCTAAAATAGTGATCGAAACCAGGTTTAGTGGACCGTTTCAGTGTGGTACCACTTTACTACGTGATCCAAAGCAGAAAAAACACTCCATCAGGTCAACATCTATGTTAACACTGCGAAAGTATGACCCTGATGAGGGCAAATCCCAGGCCTAACCTAGACCTAACTTGCGTTATCCTCTAAAATATTGATCGAAACCAGGTTTAATTGACTGCTTCAGTGTGGTACCCACATTGCTACGTGATCCAATCCAGAAAAGCCCAGGATCTAGCCATCAAGTAAGAGAAATATGCGAAAGTATGAGCCTGCTGAGGGCAAATCCTAGCCCTAACCCAGACCTAACATGCGTTATCCTCTAAAATATTTATCAAGACCAGGTTTAATGGAATGTTTCAGTGTGGTACCACATTACTACGTGATCCAAACCAGAAAAAACCCTGGATCTGTTCGACAAGTATGTGAAGAATGCGAAAGTATGAGTCCGATGAGGGAAAATCCCGGACCTATCCCAGACATAACTAGCGTTATCCTCTAAAATATTGATCGAAACCAGGTTTAATGCACTGTTTAGGTGTGGTGCCACATTACTACGTGATCCAAACCAGATAAGGCCCAGAATCTGGCCATCAAGTAAGAGAAATATGCGAAAGTACGAGCCTTATGAGAGCAAATCCCAGACCTTACCTAGACCTAACATGAATTATTCTCTAAAATATTGATCGAAACCAGGTTTAATGGACTGTTTCAGTGAGGTACCACATTACTACGTGATCCAAACCAGAAAAAACCCAGGATCTGTTCAACAAGAATGTGAAAAACGCGAAAGTATGAGCCCGATGAGGGCAAACCCACAGACCTATCCCCAACATAACTTGCGTTATCCTCTAAAATATTGATGGAAACTAGGTTTAATTGACTGTTTTAGTGTGGTACCACTTTACTACGTGATCCAAACCAGAAAAAACCCAGGATTTGTTCACCAAGTATGTAAAGTATGCGAAAGTATGAGTCTAATGAGGGCCAATCCCAGGCCTAACCTTGACATAACATGCGTTATCCTCTAAAATGTTGATCGAAACCAGGTTTAATTGACTGTTTCAGTGTGGTACCACATTACTACGTGATCCAATCCAGAAAAAGATCAGTATGTAGCCATGAAGTATGAGAAATATGCGAAAGTATGAGCCAGATGAGGGCAAATCCCAGACCTATCCCAGAACTAATATGCGTTATCCTCTAAAATAGTGATCGAAACCTGGTTTAATCGACACTTTCAGTGTGGTACCACATTACTACGTGATCCAATCCAGAAATAACCCAGGATCTAGCCATGAAGTATGAGAAATATGCGAAAGAATGAGCCTGATGAGGGCAAATCCTAGACCTAACCCAGAACTAACATGCGTTATCCTCTAAAATACTTATCAAGACCAGGTTTAATTGAATGTTTCAGTGTGGTACCACATTACTACGTGATCCAAACCAGAAAAAGCCCAGGATCCGTTCAACAAGTATGTGTAAATCGCGAAAGTATGAGCCTGATGAGGGCAAATCCTAGACCTTACCCAGACCTAACATGCGTTATCCTCTAAAATATTGATCGAAACCAGGTTTAATTGACAGTTTCAGTGTGGTACCACATTACTACGTGATCCAAACCAGAAAAAACCCAGGATTTGTTCACCAAGTATGTAAAGTATGCGAAAGTATGAGTCTGATGAGGGCAAATCCCAGGCCTAACCTAGACATAACATGCGTTATCCTCTAAAATATTGATCGAAACCAGGTTTAATTGACTGTTTTAGTGTGGTACCACATTACTACGTGATCCACACCAGAAAAAGCCCAGAATCTGGCCATCAACTATGAGAAATATGCGAAAGTACGAGCCTGATCAGAGCAAATCCCAGACCTAACCCATAAATAACATGCGTTATCCTCTAAAATATTGATCGAAACCAGGTTCAATTGACTGTTTTAGTGTGGTACCACTTTACTACGTGATCCAAAGCAGATGAATCCCTCGATCAGGTCAACATGTATGTTAAAACTGCGAAAGTATGACCCTGATGAGGGCAAATCCCAGGCCTAACCTAGACCTAACATGCGTTATCCTCTAAAATATTGATCGAAACCAGGTTTAATTGACTGTTTCAGTGTGGTACCACATTACTACGTGATCCAAACCAGAAAAAACCCAGGATTTGTTCACCAAGTATGTAAAGTATGCGAAAGTATGAGTCTGATGAGGGAAAATCCCAGGCCTAACCTTGACATAACATGCGTTATCCTCCAAAATATTGATCGAAACCAGGTTTAATTGACTGTTTTAGTGTGGTACCACATTACTACGCGATCCAAACCAGAAAAAACCCAGGATCTGTTCAACAAGTGTGTGAAAAACGCGAAAGCATGAGCCTGATGAGGGCAAATCCCAGACCTATCCCAGACATATCTTGCGTTATCCTCTAAAATATTGATCGAAACCAGGTTTAATTGACTGCTTTAGTGTGGTACCACATTACTACGTGATCCAAAGCAGATGAATCCCTCGATCAGGTCAACATGTATGTTAAAACTGCGAAAGTATGACCCTGATGAGGGCAAATCCCAGGCCTAACCTAGACCTAACATGCGTTATCCTCTAAAATATTGATCGAAACCAGGTTTAATTGACTGTTTCAGTGTGGTACCACATTACTACGTGATCTAAACCAGAAAAAGCCCTGGATCTGGCCAACAAGTATGAGAAAAATGCGAAAGTACGAGCCAGATGAGGGCAAATACCAGAACTAACCCAGACATAACCAGCGTTATCCTCTAAAATACTAATCGGAAACAGCTTTTATTGACTATTTCGGTGTGTTTTCACATTACTACGGGATCCAAACCAGAAAAAGCCCCAGGATTTGGCCAACAAGTATGCGAAAAACGCGAAAGTACGAGCCTGATGAGGGCAAATCCCAGACCTAACCGAGACATAACCGGCGTTATCCTCTAAAATATTAAGCGCAAACAGGTTTAATTGACTGTTTCGGTGTGGCACCGCATTACTACGTGATCCAAACCAGAAAAAGGCTAGGATCTGGCCAACAAGTAAGCGAAAAATCCGAAAGTATGAGCCAGATGATTGCAAATACCAGAACTAACTCAGACATAAGCGGCGTTATCCTCGAAAATACAAATCGCAACCAGGTTTAACTGTCTGTTTCGGTGTGGTACCGCAATACTACGTGATCCAAACCAGAAATAGCCCTGGATCTGGCCAACAAATATGCGTTAAATGCGAAAGTACGAGCCAGACGAGGGCAAATCCCAGACATAACCGGCGTTGTCCTCTAAAATATTAATCGCAACCAGGTTTAGTTGACTGTTTCGGTGTGGTACCGCATTACTACGTGATCCATATCAGAAAAAGGCGAGGATATGGCCAACAAGTATGCGAAAAACGCGAAAGTATCAGCCAGATGGGGGCAAATCCCAGTCCAAACCGAGACATAACCGGCGTTATCCTCTAAAATATTAAGCGCAAACAAGTTTGGTTGACTGTTTCGGCGTGGTACCGCATTACTACGTCATCCAAGCCAGAAAATGGCGAGGATCTGACCAACAGGTATGGGAAAAACGCGTAAATACGAGCCAGATGAGGGCAAATCCCAGACCTAACCGAGACAAAACCGGCGTTATCCTCTAAAATATTAATCGCCACCAGGTTTAATTGACTGTTTCGGTGTGGTACCGCATTACCACGTGATCCAATGCAGAAATATCCCAGGATCTGGCCAACAAGTATGCGAAAAACCCGAAAGCATGAGCCAGATGATTGCAAATACCAGAACTGCCCCAGACATAACCAGCGTTATCCTCCAAAATATTAATCGCAACCAGGTTTAATTGACTGTTTCGGTGTGGTACCGCATTTCTACGGGATCCAAACCAGAAAAAGGCGAGGATCTGGCCAACAAGTATGCGAAAAACCCGAAAGTATGAGCCAGATTATTGCAAATACCAGAACTAACTCAGACATAACCAGTGTTGTCCCCTAAAATATTAATCGCAACCAGCTTTGATTGACTGTTTCGGTGTGGAACCACATTACTACGTGATCCAAACCAGAAAAAGGCGAGAATCTGGCCAACAAGTATACGAAAAAACCGAAAGCATGAGCCAGATGATTGCAAATACCAGAACTACCCCAGACATAACCAGCGTTATCCTCTAAAATATTAATCGCAACCAGGTTTAATTGACTGTTTCGGTGTGGTACCGCATTACCACGTGATCCAAAGCAGAAATATCCCAGGATCTGGCCAACAAGTATGCGAAAAACCCGAAAGCATGAGCCAGATGATTGCAAATACCAGAACTACCCCAGACATAACCAGCGTTATCCTCCAAAATATTAATCGCAACCAGGTTTAATTGACTGTTTCGGTGTGGTACCGCATTTCTACGGGATCCAAACCAGAAAAAGGCGAGAATCTGCCCAACAAGTATGCGAAAAACGCGAAAGTATGTGCCAGATGGCTGCAAATACCCGAACTAACCCAGACATAACCAGCGTTATCATCTAAAATACTAATCGGGAACAGCTTTTATTGACTGTTTCAGTGTGGTACCGCATTACAACGTGGACCAAGTCAGAAAATGGCCAGGATCTGGCCAACAAGTATGCGAAAAATTCGAAAGTACGAGCCAGATGAGGGCAAATACCAGACCTAACCCAGACATAACCGGCGTTATCCTCTAAAATATTAATCGCAACCAGGTTTAATTGACTGTTTCGGTTTGGTACCGCATCACTGCGTGGTCCAAACCAGAAAAAGCCCAGGATCCTGCCAACAAGTATGGGAAAAATGCGAAGGTACGAGCCAGATGAGGGCAAATCCCAGACCTAACCGAGACATAACGGCGTTATCCTCTAAAATATTAATCGCAACCAGGTTTAATTGTCTGTTTCTGTGTGGTACCGCATTACTACGTGATCCAAACCAGAAAAAGGCGAGGATGTGGCCAACAAGTGTGCGAAAAACGCGAAAGTATGAGCCAGATGATTGCAAATACCAGAACTAAACTAGACCTAACATGTGTTATCTTCTAAAATAATAATTGAAACCAGGTTTAATGGTCTGCTTCAGTGTGGTATCACATTACTACGTGATCCAAACCAGAAAAAACCCAGGATCTGTTCAACAAGTGTGTGAAAAACGCGAAAGTATGAGCCCCACGAGGGCAAATCCTAGACCTAACCCAGACCTAACATGCGTCATCCTCTAAAATATTTATCAAGACCAGGTTTAATTGAATGTTTCAGTGTGGTACCACATTACTACGTGATCCAAACCAGAAAAAAACCCAGGATATGTTCAACAAGTATGTGAAGTATGCGAAAGTATGACCCTGATGAGGGCAAATCCCAGGCCTAACCTAGACCTAGCCTGCGTTATCCTCTAAAATATTGATCGAAACCAGGTTTGATGGACTGTTTCAGTGTGGTACCACATTAGTACGTGATCCAAACCAGAAGAAGCCAGGGATCCGTTCAACAAGTATGTGAAGTATGCGAAAGTATGAGTCTGGTGAGGGCAAATCCCAGGCCTAACCTAGACCTAACTTGCATTATCCTCTAAAACATTGATCAAAACCAGGTTTAATTGACTGTTTCAGTGTGGTACCACATTACTACGTCATCCAAACCAGAAAAAGTCCAGGATCTAGCCATGAAGTATGAGAAATATGCGAAATTATGAGCTAGATGAGGGCAAATCCTAGACCTAACCCAGACCTAAAATGCGTTAACCCCTAAAATATTAATCGCAACCAGGTTTAATTGACTGTTTCGGTGTGGAACCACATTTCTACGGGATCCAAGCCAGAAAAAACCCCGGATCTGGCCAGCAAGTATGCGAAAATTGCGAAAGTATGAGCCAGATGATTGGAAATACCAGAACTAACCCAGCCATAACTAGCGCTATCCTCCAAAATATTAATCGCAACCAGGTTTAATTGACAGTTTCGGTGTGGTACTAGATTACTACGTGACCCATACCAGAAAAAGGCCAGGATCTGGCCAATAAGTATGCGAAAAATGCGAAAGTACGAGCACGATGAGGGCAAATACGAGACCTAACCCAGACATAACCACGTTATCCTCTAAAATATTAATCGCAACCAGGTTTAGTTGACTGTTTCGGTGTGGTACCACATTACTACGCGATCCAAACCAGAAAAAACCCAGGATCTGTTCAACAAGTGTGTGAAAAACGCGAAAGCATGAGCCTGATGAGGGCAAATCCCAGACCTATCCCAGACATATCTTGCGTTATCCTCTAAAATATTGATCGAAACCAGGTTTAATTGACTGCTTTAGTGTGGTACCACATTACTACGTGATCCAAAGCAGATGAATCCCTCGATCAGGTCAACATGTATGTTAAAACTGCGAAAGTATGACCCTGATGAGGGCAAATCCCAGGCCTAACCTAGACCTAACATGCGTTATCCTCTAAAATATTGATCGAAACCAGGTTTAATTGACTGTTTCAGTGTGGTACCACATTACTACGTGATCTAAACCAGAAAAAGCCCTGGATCTGGCCAACAAGTATGAGAAAAATGCGAAAGTACGAGCCAGATGAGGGCAAATACCAGAACTAACCCAGACATAACCAGCGTTATCCTCTAAAATACTAATCGGAAACAGCTTTTATTGACTATTTCGGTGTGTTTTCACATTACTACGGGATCCAAACCAGAAAAAGCCCCAGGATTTGGCCAACAAGTATGCGAAAAACGCGAAAGTACGAGCCTGATGAGGGCAAATCCCAGACCTAACCGAGACATAACCGGCGTTATCCTCTAAAATATTAAGCGCAAACAGGTTTAATTGACTGTTTCGGTGTGGCACCGCATTACTACGTGATCCAAACCAGAAAAAGGCTAGGATCTGGCCAACAAGTAAGCGAAAAATCCGAAAGTATGAGCCAGATGATTGCAAATACCAGAACTAACTCAGACATAAGCGGCGTTATCCTCGAAAATACAAATCGCAACCAGGTTTAACTGTCTGTTTCGGTGTGGTACCGCAATACTACGTGATCCAAACCAGAAATAGCCCTGGATCTGGCCAACAAATATGCGTTAAATGCGAAAGTACGAGCCAGACGAGGGCAAATCCCAGACATAACCGGCGTTGTCCTCTAAAATATTAATCGCAACCAGGTTTAGTTGACTGTTTCGGTGTGGTACCGCATTACTACGTGATCCATATCAGAAAAAGGCGAGGATATGGCCAACAAGTATGCGAAAAACGCGAAAGTATCAGCCAGATGGGGGCAAATCCCAGTCCAAACCGAGACATAACCGGCGTTATCCTCTAAAATATTAAGCGCAAACAAGTTTGGTTGACTGTTTCGGCGTGGTACCGCATTACTACGTCATCCAAGCCAGAAAATGGCGAGGATCTGACCAACAGGTATGGGAAAAACGCGTAAATACGAGCCAGATGAGGGCAAGTCCCAGACCTAACCGAGACAAAACCGGCGTTATCCTCTAAAATATTAATCGCCACCAGGTTTAATTGACTGTTTCGGTGTGGTACCGCATTACCACGTGATCCAATGCAGAAATATCCCAGGATCTGGCCAACAAGTATGCGAAAAACCCGAAAGCATGAGCCAGATGATTGCAAATACCAGAACTGCCCCAGACATAACCAGCGTTATCCTCCAAAATATTAATCGCAACCAGGTTTAATTGACTGTTTCGGTGTGGTACCGCATTTCTACGGGATCCAAACCAGAAAAAGGCGAGGATCTGGCCAACAAGTATGCGAAAAACCCGAAAGTATGAGCCAGATTATTGCAAATACCAGAACTAACTCAGACATAACCAGTGTTGTCCCCTAAAATATTAATCGCAACCAGCTTTGATTGACTGTTTCGGTGTGGAACCACATTACTACGTGATCCAAACCAGAAAAAGGCGAGAATCTGGCCAACAAGTATACGAAAAAACCGAAAGCATGAGCCAGATGATTGCAAATACCAGAACTACCCCAGACATAACCAGCGTTATCCTCTAAAATATTAATCGCAACCAGGTTTAATTGACTGTTTCGGTGTGGTACCGCATTACCACGTGATCCAAAGCAGAAATATCCCAGGATCTGGCCAACAAGTATGCGAAAAACCCGAAAGCATGAGCCAGATGATTGCAAATACCAGAACTACCCCAGACATAACCAGCGTTATCCTCCAAAATATTAATCGCAACCAGGTTTAATTGACTGTTTCGGTGTGGTACCGCATTTCTACGGGATCCAAACCAGAAAAAGGCGAGAATCTGCCCAACAAGTATGCGAAAAACGCGAAAGTATGTGCCAGATGGCTGCAAATACCCGAACTAACCCAGACATAACCAGCGTTATCATCTAAAATACTAATCGGGAACAGCTTTTATTGACTGTTTCAGTGTGGTACCGCATTACAACGTGGACCAAGTCAGAAAATGGCCAGGATCTGGCCAACAAGTATGCGAAAAATTCGAAAGTACGAGCCAGATGAGGGCAAATACCAGACCTAACCCAGACATAACCGGCGTTATCCTCTAAAATATTAATCGCAACCAGGTTTAATTGACTGTTTCGGTTTGGTACCGCATCACTGCGTGGTCCAAACCAGAAAAAGCCCAGGATCCTGCCAACAAGTATGGGAAAAATGCGAAGGTACGAGCCAGATGAGGGCAAATCCCAGACCTAACCGAGACATAACGGCGTTATCCTCTAAAATATTAATCGCAACCAGGTTTAATTGTCTGTTTCTGTGTGGTACCGCATTACTACGTGATCCAAACCAGAAAAAGGCGAGGATGTGGCCAACAAGTGTGCGAAAAACGCGAAAGTATGAGCCAGATGATTGCAAATACCAGAACTAAACTAGACCTAACATGTGTTATCTTCTAAAATAATAATTGAAACCAGGTTTAATGGTCTGCTTCAGTGTGGTATCACATTACTACGTGATCCAAACCAGAAAAAACCCAGGATCTGTTCAACAAGTGTGTGAAAAACGCGAAAGTATGAGCCCCACGAGGGCAAATCCTAGACCTAACCCAGACCTAACATGCGTCATCCTCTAAAATATTTATCAAGACCAGGTTTGATGGACTGTTTCAGTGTGGTACCACATTAGTACGTGATCCAAACCAGAAGAAGCCAGGGATCCGTTCAACAAGTATGTGAAGTATGCGAAAGTATGAGTCTGGTGAGGGCAAATCCCAGGCCTAACCTAGACCTAACTTGCATTATCCTCTAAAACATTGATCAAAACCAGGTTTAATTGACTGTTTCAGTGTGGTACCACATTACTACGTCATCCAAACCAGAAAAAGTCCAGGATCTAGCCATGAAGTATGAGAAATATGCGAAATTATGAGCTAGATGAGGGCAAATCCTAGACCTAACCCAGACCTAAAATGCGTTAACCCCTAAAATATTAATCGCAACCAGGTTTAATTGACTGTTTCGGTGTGGAACCACATTTCTACGGGATCCAAGCCAGAAAAAACCCCGGATCTGGCCAGCAAGTATGCGAAAATTGCGAAAGTATGAGCCAGATGATTGGAAATACCAGAACTAACCCAGCCATAACTAGCGCTATCCTCCAAAATATTAATCGCAACCAGGTTTAATTGACAGTTTCGGTGTGGTACTAGATTACTACGTGACCCATACCAGAAAAAGGCCAGGATCTGGCCAATAAGTATGCGAAAAATGCGAAAGTACGAGCACGATGAGGGCAAATACGAGACCTAACCCAGACATAACCACGTCATCCTCTAAAATACTAATCGGAACCAGCTTTTATTGACTGTTTCAGTGTGGTACCACATTACTACGGGATCCAAACAAGAAAAAACCCAGGATTTGGCCAACAAGTACGCGAAAAACGTGAATGTACGAGCAAGATGAGGGCAATTCCCAGACCAAACTGAGACATAACCGGCGTTATCCTCTAATAGATTTATCGCAACCAGGTGTAATTGACTGTTTCGGTGTGGGACCACATTACTACGGGATCCACCCCAGAAAAAACCCAGGATCTGACCAACAAGTATGCGAAAATTGCGAAAGTATGAGCCAGATGATTGCAAATACCAGAACTAACCCAGACATAACCAGCGCTATCCTCTAAAATATTAATCGCAACCAGGTTTAATTGACTGTTTCGGTGTGGAACCACGTTTCTACGGGATCCAAACCAGAAAATACCCAGGATCTGGCCAACAAGTATGCGAAAAATGCGAAAGTACGAGCCAGATGATGGGAAATCCCAGACCTAACCGAGACATAACCGGCGTTCCCCTCTAAAATATTAATCGCAACCAGGTTTAATTGACTGTTTCGGTGTGGAACCACAATACTACGGGATCCAATCCAAAAAAAACACAGGATCTTGGCAACAAGTATGCGAAAAATGCGAACGTACGAGCCAGATGAGGGCAAATCCCAGAGCTAACCGAGACACAACCGGCGTTACCCTCTAATATTTTAATCGCAAGCAGGTGTAATTGACTGCTTCGGTGTGGAATCACATTACTACGGTATCCAAGCCAGAAAAAAACCAGGATCTGGCCAACATGTATGCGTAAAATGCGAAAGTACGAGCCAGATGAGGGCAAATACCAGACCTAACCCAGACATAACCGGCGTTATCCTCTAAAATATTAATCGCAACCTTGTGTAATTGACTGCTTCGGTGTGGAACCACATTACTACGGGTTCCAAGCCAGAAAAAAACCAGGATCTGGCCAACATGTATGCGAAAAATGCGAAGGTACTAGCCAGATGAGGGCAAATCCCAGACCTAACCGAGACATAACGGCGATATCCTCTAATAGATTTATCGCAACCAGGTGTAATTGACTGTTTCGGTGTGGGACCACATTACTACGGGATCCACCCCAGAAAAAACCCAGGATCTGACCAACAAGTATGCGAAAATTGCGAAAGTACGAGCACGATGAGGGCAAATACGAGACCTAACCCAGACATAACCACGTCATCCTCTAAAATACTAATCGGAACCAGCTTTTATTGACTGTTTCAGTGTGGTACCACATTACTACGGGATCCAAACAAGAAAAAACCCAGGATTTGGCCAACAAGTACGCGAAAAACGTGAATGTACGAGCAAGATGAGGGCAATTCCCAGACCAAACTGAGACATAACCGGCGTTATCCTCTAATAGATTTATCGCAACCAGGTGTAATTGACTGTTTCGGTGTGGGACCACATTACTACGGGATCCACCCCAGAAAAAACCCAGGATCTGACCAACAAGTATGCGAAAATTGCGAAAGTATGAGCCAGATGATTGCAAATACCAGAACTAACCCAGACATAACCAGCGCTATCCTCTAAAATATTAATCGCAACCAGGTTTAATTGACTGTTTCGGTGTGGAACCACGTTTCTACGGGATCCAAACCAGAAAATACCCAGGATCTGGCCAACAAGTATGCGAAAAATGCGAAAGTACGAGCCAGATGATGGGAAATCCCAGACCTAACCGAGACATAACCGGCGTTCCCCTCTAAAATATTAATCGCAACGAGGTTTAATTGACTGTTTCGGTGTGGAACCACAATACTACGGGATCCAATCCAAAAAAAACACAGGATCTTGGCAACAAGTATGCGAAAAATGCGAACGTACGAGCCAGATGAGGGCAAATCCCAGAGCTAACCGAGACACAACCGGCGTTACCCTCTAATATTTTAATCGCAAGCAGGTGTAATTGACTGCTTCGGTGTGGAATCACATTACTACGGTATCCAAGCCAGAAAAAAACCAGGATCTGGCCAACATGTATGCGTAAAATGCGAAAGTACGAGCCAGATGAGGGCAAATACCAGACCTAACCCAGACATAACCGGCGTTATCCTCTAAAATATTAATCGCAACCTTGTGTAATTGACTGCTTCGGTGTGGAACCACATTACTACGGGTTCCAAGCCAGAAAAAAACCAGGATCTGGCCAACATGTATGCGAAAAATGCGAAGGTACTAGCCAGATGAGGGCAAATCCCAGACCTAACCGAGACATAACGGCGATATCCTCTAAAATATTAATCGCAACCAGGTTTAATTGACTGTTTTAGTGTGGTACCACTTTACTACGTGATCCATAGCAGAAAAAACCCTCGATCAGGTCAACATGTATGTCAAAACTGCGAAAGTATGAACCTGATGAGAGCAAATCCCAGACCTAACATGCGTTATTCTCTAAAATATTGATCGAAACCAGGCTTAGTGGACTGTTTCAGTGTGGTACCACATTACTGCGTGATCCAAACCAGAAAAAAACCAGGATCTGGCCAACATGTATGTGGAGAATGCGAAAGTACGAGCCTGATGAGAGCAAATCCCAGACCTAACCTAGATATAACCGGCGTTATCCTCTAAAATATTAATCGCAACGAGGTTTCATTGACTGTTTCCGTGTGGTACCGCCTTACTACGTGATCCAAACCAGTAAAGCCCAGGATCCTGCCAACAAGTACGCGAAAAATGCGAAGGTACGAGCCAGATGAGGGCAAATCCCAGACCTAACCGAGACATAATCGGCGTTATCCTCTAAAATATTAATCGCAACCAGGCTTAATTGACTGTTTCGGTGTGGAATCACATTACTACGGTATCCAAGACAGAAAAAACCCAGGATCCTGCCAACAAGTACGCGAAAAATGCGAAGGTACGAGCCAGATCAGGGCAAATCCCAGACATAACCGAGACATAACCGGCGTTATCCTCTATTATTTTAATCGCAACCAGGTGTAATTGACTGTTTCGGTGTGGAACCACATTACTACGAGGGCCAAGCCAGAGAAACGCCAGGATCTGGCCAACAGGTATGCGAAAAATGCGAAAGTACGAGCCAGATGAGAGCAAATACCAGACCTAACCCAGATATAACCGGCGTTATCCTCTAAAATATTAATCGCAACGAGGTTTCATTGACTGTTTCCGTGTGGTACCACTTTACTACGTGATCCAAAGCAGAAAAAACCCTCGATCAGGTCAACATGTATGTCAAAACTGCGAAAGTATGAACCTGATGAGAGCAAATCCCAGACCTAACATGCGTTATTCTCTAAAATATTGATCGAAACCAGGCTTAGTGGACTGTTTCAGTGTGGTACCACATTACTGCGTGATCCAAACCAGAAAAAAACCAGGATCTGGCCAACATGTATGTGGAGAATGCGAAAGTACGAGCCTGATGAGAGCAAATCCCAGACCTAACCTAGACCTAACATGAGTTATTCCCTAAAATATTGATCGAAACAAGGTTTAATTGACTGTTTCAGTGTGGTACCAATTTGCTACGTTATCTAAAGCAGAAAAAACAATCGATCAGGACAACATGTATGTTAAAACTGCGAAAGTATGACCCTGATGAGGGCAAATCCCAGAACTAACCTAGACCTAACATGTGTTATCCTCTAAAATAATAATTGAAACCAGGTTTAATGGTCTGCTTCAGTGTGGTATCACATTACTACGTGATCCAAACCAGAAAAACCCAGGATCTGGCCGACATGTGTGTGAAAAACGCGAAAGTACGAGCCTGATGAGGGCAAATCCCAGACATATCCCAGACCTAACTTGCGTTATCCTCTAAAATATTGATGGAAACCAGGTTTAATTGACTGTTTCAGTGGGGTACTACATTACTACGTGATCCAATCCAGGAATAGCCCAGGATCTAGCCATGAACTATGAAAAATATGCGAAAGTATGAGCCCCACGAGGGCAAATCCTAAACCTAACCCAGACCTAACATGCGTTATCCTCTAAAATATTTATCAAGACCAGGTTTAATTGAATGTTTCAGTGTGGTACCACATTACTACGTGATCCAAACAAGAAAAAAACCCAGGATCTGTTCAACAAGTATGTGAAAAATGCGAAAGTATGACCCTGATGAGGGCAAATCCCAGACCTATCCCAGACCTAACTTGCGTTGTCCTCCAAAATATTGATGGAAACCAGATTTAATTGACTGTTTCAGTGTGGTAGCACATTACTACGTGATTCAAACCAGAAATATCACAGGATCTGGCCAACAAGTATGCGAAAAATGCGAAAGTATGTGCCAGATGATTGCAAATACCAGACATAACCGGTGTTATCCTCTAAAATATTGATCGAAACCAGGTTTAATTGACTGTTTCAGTGTGGCGCCACATTAATACGTGATCCTAACGAGAAAAGAACCCAGGATCAGGCCAGCAAGTATGCGAAAAATGCGAAAGAATGAGCAAGATGATGGCAAACGCCAGAACTAACCCAGACATAACCAGCGTTATCCTCTAAAATGTTAATCGGAACCAGGTTTAATTGACTTTTTCAATGTGGTACCACATTACTACGTGATCCAAACCAGAAGGAACCCAGGATCTGGCTAACAAGTATGCGAAAAATGCGAAAGTATGACCTAGATGATGGCAAATGCCAGATCTAACCCAGACATAACCGGTGTTTTCCTCTAAAATATTGATCGAAACCAGCTTTAATTGACTTTTTCGGTGTGGCACCACATTACTACGGGATCCAAGCCAGAAAAAAACCAGGATCTGGCCAACATGTATGCGAAAAATGCGAAAGTACGAGCCAGATGAGGGCAAATACCGGAACCAACCGAGACATAACCGGCCTTATCCTCTAAAATATTAATCGCAACCAGGTGAAATTCACTGTTTCGGTGTGGAACCACATTACTACGGGATCCATGCCAGAAAAAACCCAGGGTCCTGCCAACAAGTATGCGAGAAATGCGTCAGTACGAGCCAGATGAGGGCAAACACCAGACCTTACCGAGACATAACCGGCGTTATCCTCTAAAATATTAATCACGACCAGGTTTAATTGACTGTTGCGGTGTGGAGCCACATTACTACGGGATCCATACCAGAAAAAGAAAGCCTAGGATCTGGCCAACAAGTATGCGGACAATGCGAAAGTGCGAGCCAGATGAGGGCAAATACCAGAACCAACCGAGACATAACCGGCGTTATCCTCTAAAATATTAATCGCAACCAGGTTTAATCGACTGTTTCGGTGTGGTACCGCCTTACTGCGTGATCCAAACCAGAAAAAGGCCAGGATCTGATCAACAAGTATGCGAAAAATGCGAAAGTGTGAGCTAGATGGTGGCAAATACCAGACCTAACCCAGGCATAACCGGCGTTCTCCTCTAAAATATAAATCGGAACCAGATTTTAGTGTCTGCTTTGTTGTGAACCCACATTACTACGGGATCCAAGCCAGGAAAAACCCAAGATCTGGCCAACAAGTATGCGAAAAACGCGAAAGTATGAGCCAGATGGCAGCAAATAGCAGAACCAACCGAGACATAACCGGCGTTATCCTCTAAAATATTAATCGCAACCAGGTGAAATTGACTGTTTCGGTGTGGAACCACATTACAACGGGATCCAAGTCAGAAACAACCCAGGATCCTGCCGACAAGTATGGGAAAAATGTGAAGGTACGAGCCAGATGAGGGCAAACACCAGACCCTACCGAGACATAACCGGCGTTATCCTCTAAAATATTAATCACGACCAGGTTTAATTGACTGTTTCGGTGTGGAGCAACATTACTACGGGATCCATACCAGAAAAAGAAAGCCTAGGATCTGGCCAACAAGTATGCGATCAATGCGAAGGTGCGTGCCGGATGAGGGCAAATCCCTGACCTAACCGAGACATAACGGCGTTATCCTCTAAAATATTAATCGCAAGCAGGTATAATTGACTGTTTCGGTGTGGTTCCGCATTACTGCATGATCCAAACCAGAAAAAAGCGAGGATCTGGCCAACAAGTATGCGAAAAACGCTAAAGTATGAGCCAGATGATTGCAAATACCAGACCCAACCCAGGCATAACCGGCGTTCTCATCTAAAATATTAACCGGAACCAGGTTTAATTGACTGCTTCGGTGTGGTATCGCATCACTTCGTGATCCAAACCAGAAACAATACAGGATCTGGCCATTCAAGCATGCGAAAAATGCGAATGTATGAGCCAGATGATTGCAAATACCAGAACTAACCCTGACATAACCAGCGTTATCCTCCAAACTATTAATCGCAAACAGGTTTAATTGACTGTTTCGGTGTGGAACCACATTTCTACGGGATCCAAACCAGAAAAAACCCAGGATCTGGCCAACAAGTATGCGAAAAACGCGAAAAAACGAGCCAGATGAGAGCAAATCTTTGACTTAACCGAGACGTACCGGCGTTATCCTCTAAAATATTAATCGCAACCAGGTTTAATTGACTGTTTCGGTGTGGTACCGCCTTACTGCGTGATCCAAACCAGAAAAAGGCCAGGATCTGACAACAAGTATGCGAAAATTGCGAAAGTATGAGCTAGATGGTGGCAAATACCAGACCTAACCCAGGCATAACCGGCGTTCTTCGTTAATATATAAATCGGAACCAGGTTAATTGACTGTTTCAGTGTGGTACCACATTACTACGTGATCCAAACCAGAAAAAGCCCAGGATCTGGCCAACAAGTATGCGAAAAATGCGAAAGCACGAGCCAGATGAGGGCAAATACCAGAACCAACCGAGACATAACCGGCGCTATCCTCCAAAATATTAATCGCAACAAGGTTTAATCGACTGTTTCGGTGTGGTACCGCATTACTGCCTGACCCAAACCAGAAAAAGCCCAGGATCCGGCCAACAAGTATGCGAAAAATGCGAAAACCCGAGCCAGATGCGGGCAAATAGCAAATCCAACCGAGACATAACCGGCGTTATCCTCTAAAATATTAATCGCAACCAGGTGAAATTGACTGCTTCGGTGTGGAACCACATTGCTACGGGATCCAAGTCAGAAAAAACCCAGGATCCTGCCAACAAGTATGGGAAAAATGCGAAGGTACGAGCCAGATGAGGGCAAATCCCAGACCTAATCGAGACATAACGACGTTATCCTCTAAAATAATAATCGCAACCAGGTTTCATTGACTGTTTCGGTGTGGAGCCACATTACTACGGGATCCATACCACAAAAAGAAAGCCTAGGATCTGGCCAACAAGTATGCGAACAATGCGAAAGTGCGTGCCGGATGAGGGCAAATCCCTGACCTAACCGAGACATAACGGCGTTATCCTCTAAAATATTAATCGCAACCAGGTGTAATTGACTGCTTCGGTGTGGTACCGCATTACTGCGTGATCCAAACCAGAAAAAGGCCAGGATCTTGCCAACAATTATGCGAAAAATGCGTCAGTACGAGCCAGATGAGGGCAATCACCAGACCTAACCCAGACATAACCAGCGCTATCCTCTAAAATATTAATCGCAACCAGGTTTAATTGACAGTTTCGGTGTGGTACCGCATTACTACGTGATCCAAACCAGAAAAAGGCGAGGATCAGGCCAACAAGTATGCGAAAAACCCGAAAGCATGAGCCAGATGATTGCAAGTTCCAGAACTAGCCCAGACATAACCAGAGTTATCCTGTATAATTTAATCGGAACTAGGTTTAATTGACGGTTTCAGTGTGGTACCACATTACTACGTGAGCCAAGCCAGAAAAATGCCAGGATCCTGCCAACAAGTACGCGAAAAATGCGAAGGTACGAGCCAGATGAGGGCAAATCCCAGACCTAACCGAGACATAACGGCGTTATCCTCTAAAACATTAATCGCAAGCAGGTATAATTGACAGTTTCGGTGTGGTACCGCAACACTGCATGATCCAAACCAGAAAAAAGCGAGGATCTGGCGAACAAGTATGCGAAAAACGCTAAAGTATGAGCCAGATGATTCCAAATACCAGACCCAACCCAGGCATAACCGGCGTTCTCATCTAACATATTAACCGGAACCAGGTTTAATTGACTGCGTCGGTGTGGTACCGCATCACTTCGTGAACCAAACCAGAAAAAATACAGGATCTGGCCATTCAAGTATGCGAAAAATGCAAATGTATGAGCCAGATGATTGCAAATACCAGAACTAACCCCGACATAACCAGCGTTATCCCCTAAAATACTAATCGGAACCAGCTCTTATTGACTGTTTCAGTGTGGTACCGCATTACTACGTGGGCCAAATCAGAAAATGGCCAGGATCTGGCCAACAAGTATGCGAAAAATGCGAAAGAACGAGCCAGATGAGGGCAAATACCAGACCTAACCCAGACATAAACGACGTTATCCTCTAAATTGTTAATCGGATCTAGGATTAATTGACTGTTTCAGTGTGGTACCACATTATTACGTGATCCAAATCAGAAAAAACCCAGGATCTGGCTAACAAGTATGCGAAAAATGCGCCAGTATGAGCTAGATGGTGGCAAATACCAGACCTAACCCAGGCATAACCGGCGTTCTTCTTTAATATATAAATCGGAACCAGGTTTTAGTGTCTGCGTTGCTGTGAACCCACATTACTGCGGGATCCAAGCCAGGAAGAACCCAAGATCTGGCCAAAAAGTATGCGAAAAACGCGAAAGTATGAGCCAGATGGCTGCAAATACCCGAACTAACCCAGACATAACCGGCGTTATCGTCTAAAATATTAATCGCAACCAGGTTTAATTGACTGTTTCGGTGTGGTACCGCATTACTGCATGATCCAAACCAGAAAAAGCCCAGGATCTGGCCAACAAGTATGCGAAAAATGCGAAAGCACGGGCCAGATGAGGGCAAATACCAGAACCAACCGAGACATAACCGGCGTTATCCTCTAAAATATTAATCGCAACCAGGTTTAATCGACTGTTTCGTTGTGGTACCGCATTACTGCGTGACCCAAACCAGAAAATGCACAGGATCCGGCCAACAAGTATGCGAAAAATGCGAAAGCACGAGCCAGATGAGGGCAAATAGCAGAACCAACCGAGACATAACCGGCCTTATCCTCTAAAATATTAATCGCAACCAGGTGAAATTGACTGTTTCGGTGTGGAACCACATTACTAGGGGATCCAAGCCAGAAAAAACCCAGGATCCTGCCAACAAGTATGGGAAAAATGCGAAAGCACGAGCCAGATGAGGGCAAATACCAGAACCAACCGAGACATAACCGGCGTTATCCTCTAAAATAATAATCGCAACCAGGTTTAATTGACTGTTTCGGTGTGGAGCCACATTACTACGGGATCCATACCAGAAAAAGAAAGCCTAGGATCTGGCCAACAAGTATGCGAACAATGCGAAAGTGCGTGCCGGATGATGGCAAATCCCTGACCAAACCGAGTCATAACGGCGTTATCCTCTAAAATATTAATCGCAACCAGGTGTAATTGACTGCTTCGGTGTGGTACCGCATTACTGCGTGATCCAAACCAGAAAAAGGCCAGGAACTGGCCAACAAGTATGCGAAAAATGCGTCAGTACGAGCCAGATGAGGGCAAACACCAGACCTAACCCAGACATAACCAGCGCTATCCTCTAAAATATTAATCGCAACCAGGTTTAATTGACAGTTTCGGTGTGGTACCGCATTACTACGTGATCCAAACCAGAAAAAGGCGAGGATCAGGCCAACAAGTATGCGAAAAACCCGAAAGCATGAGCCAGATAATTGAAAGTTCCAGAACTAGACCAGACGTAACCAGCGTTATCCTCCAAAATATTAATCGCAACCAGGTTTAATTGACTGTTTCGGTGTGGAACCACATTTCCACGGGATCCAAACCAGAGAAAACCCAGGATCTGGCCAACAAGTATGCGAAAAACGCGAAAAAACGAGCCAGATGAGGGCAAATCTCTGACTGTACCGATACGTAACGGCGTTATCCTCTAAAATATTAATCGCAACCAGGTTTAATTGACTGTTTCGGTGTGGTACCGCATTACTGCGTGATCCAAACCGGAAAAAGGCCAGGATCCTGCCAACAAGTACGCGAAAAATGCGAAAGTACGAGCCAGATGAGGGCAAATACCAGACCTAACCCAGACATAACCGGCGTTATCGTCTAAAATATTAATCGCAACCAGGTTTAATTGACTGTTTCGGTGTGGTATCGCATTACTGCGTGATCCAAACCAGAAAAAACCCAGGATCCTGCCAACAAGTATGGGAAAAATGCGAAGGTACGAGCCAGATGAGCGCGAATCCCAGACCTAATCGAGACATAACGGCGTTATCCCCTAAAATATTAATCGCAAGCAGGTATAATTGACTGTTTCGGTGTGGTACCGCATTACTGCATGAACCAAACCAGAAAAAAGCGAGGATCTGGCCAACAAGTATGCGAAAAACGCTAAAGTATGAGCCAGATGATTGCAAATACCAGACCCAACCCAGGCATAACCGGCGTTCTCATCTAAAATATTAACCGGAACCAGGTTTAATTGACTGCTTCGGTGTGGTACCGCATCACTTCGTGATCCAAACCAAAAAAAATACAGGATCTGGCCATTCAAGTATGCGAAAAATGCGAATGTATGAGCCAGATGATTGCAAATACCAGAACTAACCCTGACATAACCAGCGTTATCCCCTAAAATACTAATCGGAACCAGCTCTTATTGACTGTTTCGTTGTGGAACCACATTACGACGGGGTCCAAACCACAAAAGACCCAGGATCTGGCCAACAAGTATGCGAAAAATGCGAAAGTATGAGCTAGATGGTGGAGAATACCAGACCTAACTCAGGCAAAACCGGCGTTCTCCTCTAAAATATTAATCGGAACCAGCTTTTAGTGTCTTTTTCTGTGTGGTACCACATTACGACGGGATCCAAACCACAAAAAACCCAGGATCTGGCCAACAAGTATGCGAAAAATGCGAAAGTACGAGCCAGATGAGGGCAAATACCAGTCCTAACCCAGACATAACCGGCGTTATCCTCTAAAATATTAATCGCAAACTGGTTGTATTGACTGTTTCGGTGTGGTACCGCATTACTACGTGATCCAAACCAGAAAAAGGCGAGGATCTGGCCAACAAGTATGCGAAAGACGCGAAAGTATGAGCCAGATGATTGCAAATACCAGAACTACCCCAGACATAACCAGCGTTATCCTCCTAAATATTAATCGCAAACAGGTTTAATTGACTGTTTCGGAGTGGAACCACATTTCTACGGGATCCAAACCAGATAAAACCCAGGATCTGGCCAACAAGTAGGCGAAAAACGCGAAAAAACGAGCCAGATGAGGGCAAATCTCAGACTTAACCGAGACGTAACGGCGTTATCCTCTAAAATATTAATCGCATCCAGGTTTAATTGACTGTTTCGGTGTGGTACCGCATTACTGCGTGATCCAAACCAGAAAAAGGCCAGGATCTGACAACAAGTATGCGAAAATTGCGAAAGTATGAGCTAGATGGTCGCAAATACCAGACCTAACCCAGGCGTAACCGGCGTTCTTCTTTAATATATAAATCGGAACCAGGTTTTAGTGTCTGCGTTGTTGTGAACCCACATTACTGCGGGATCCAAGCCAGGAAGAACCCAAGATCTGGCCAAAAAGTATGCGAAAAACGCGAAAGTATGAACCAGATGGCTGCAAATACCCGAACAAACCCAGACATAACCAGCGTTATCATCTAAAATACTAATCGGGACCAGCTTTTATTGACTGTTTCAGTGTGGTACCGCATTACTACGTGGGCCAAGTCGGAAAATGGCCAGGATCTGGCCAACAAGTATGCGAAAATTGCGAAAGTACGAGCCAGATGAGGGCAAATCTCAGACTTAACCGAGACGTAACGGCGTTATCCTCTAAAATATTTTTCGCAACCTGGTTTAATTGACTGTTTCGGTGTGGTACCGCATTACTGCGTGATCCAAACCAGAAAAAGGCCAGGATCTGATCAACAAGTATGCGAAAAACGCGAAAGTATGAGCCAGATGGCTGCAAATACCCGAACTAACCCAGACATAACCAGCGTTATCCTCTAAAATCCTAATCGGGTCCAGCTTTTATTGACTGTTTCAGTGTGGTACCGCATTACTACGTGGGCCAAGTCGGAAAATGGCCAGGCTCTGGCCAACAAGTATGCGAAAAACGCGAAAAAACGAGCCAGATGAGGGCAAATCTCAGACTTAACCGAGACATAACGACGTTATCCTCTAAAATATTAATCACGACCAGGTTTAGTTGACTGTTTCGGTGTGGAGCCACATTACTACGGGTTCCATACCAGAAAAAGAAAGCCTAGGATCTGACCAGCAAGTATGCGAACAATGCGAAAGCATGAGCCAGATGATTGCAAATACCAAAACTAGCCCAGGCATAACCGGCGTTCTCATCTAAAATATCAACCGCAACCAGGTTTAATTGACTGCTTCGGTGTGGTACCGCATCACTTCGTGATCCAAACCAGAAAAAATACAGGATCTGGCCATTCAAGTATGCAAAAAATGCGAATGTATGAGCCAGATGATTGCAAATACCAGAACTAACCCTGACATAACCAGCGTTATCCCCTAAAATACTAATCGGATCCAGCTCTTATTGACTGTTTCGGTGTGGAACCATATTACGACGGGGTCCAAACCACAAAAGACCCAGGATCTGGCCAACAAGTATGCGAAAAATGCGAAAGTGTGAGCTAGATGGTGGCGAATACCAGACCTAACCCAGGCAAAACCGGCGTTCTCCTCTAAAATATAAATCGGAACCAGGTTTCATTGACTGTTTCGGTGGGGAAACTCATTACTGCGGGATCCAAGCCAGGAAGAACCCAAGATCTGGCCAAGAAGTATGCGAAAAACGCGAAAGTATGAGCCAGATGGCTGCAAATGCCCGAACTAACCCAGACATAACCAGCGTTATCCTCTAAAATCCTAATCGGGACCAGCTTTTATTGACTGTTTCTGTGTGGTACCACATTACGGCGGGATCCAAACCAGAAAAGGGCCAGGATCTGATCAACAAGTGTGCGAAAAATGCGAAAGTATGAGCTAGATGGTGGCAAATACCAGACCTAACCCAGGCATAACCGGCGTTCTCCTCTAAAATATAAATCGGAACCAGCTTTTAGTGTCTGCGTTGTTGTGAACCCACATTACTGCGGGATCCAAGCCAGGAAGAACCCAAGATCTGGCCAAGAAGTATGCGAATAACGCGAAAGTATGAGCCAGATGGCTGCAAATACCCGAACTAACCCAGACATAACCAGCGTTATCCTCTAAAATACTAATCGGGACCAGCTTTTATTGACTGTTTCTGTGTGGTACCACATTACGACGGGATCCAAACCAGAAAAGGGCCAGGATCTGATCAACAAGTATGCGAAAAATGCGAAAGTATGAGCTAGATGGTGGCAAATACCAGACCTAACCCAGGCATAACCGGCGTTCTCCTCTAAAATATAAATCGGAACCAGCTTTTAGTGTCTGCGTTGTTGTGAACCCACATTACTGCGGGATCCAAGCCAGGAAGAACCCAAGATCTGGCCAACAAGTATGCGAAAATTGCAAAAGTATGAGCCAGATTATTGCAAATGCCAGAACTAACCCAGGCATAACCGGCGTTCTCCTCTAAAATATTAATCGCAACCAGGTTTAATTTACAGTTTCCGTGTGGTACCGCCTTACTACGTGATCTAAACCAGAAAAGCCCAGGGTCTTGCCAACAAGTACGCGAAAAATGCGAAGGTACGAGCCAGATGAGGGCAAATCCCAGACCTTACCGTGACATAACGGCGTTATCCTCTAAACTATTAATCGCAAGCAGGTATAATTGACTGTTTCGGTGTGGTGCCGCATTACTGCATGATTCAAACCAGAAAAAGGCGAGGATCTGGCCAACAAGTCTGCGAAAAACGCTAAAGTATGAGCCAGATGATTGCAAATACCAAAACTAACCCAGACATAACCAGCGTTCTCCTCTAAAATGTAAATCGGAACCAGCTTATAGTGACTGTTTCAGTGTGGTACCACATTACGACGGGATCCAAACCACAAAAGACCCAGGATCTGGCCAACAAGCATGCGAAAAATGCGAAATTATGAGGCAGATGATTGCAAATACCAAACCTAACACAGACGTAACCGGCGTTCTTCTCTAAAATATTAATCGGAACCAGGTTTAATTGACTGCTTCGGTGTGGTAACGCATCACTACGTGATCCAAACCAGAAAAATACAGGATCTGGCCAACAAGTATGCGAAAGATGGGAAAGTATGAGCCAGATGATTGCAAATACCAGGCCTAACCCAGAAATAACTGGCGTTATCCCCTAAAATATTGATCAAATCCAGGTTGTATTGATTACTTCTGTGTGGCACCACCATAATACGTAGACCTAACCAAAGAAAGACCCAGGCTCTGCCCAACAAGTATGCGAAAAATGCGAAATTATGAGGCAGATGATTGCAAATACCAGTGGCAACCCAGACCTAACCGGTGTCATCCTCCAAGATATTGATCGAATACAGGTCGAATTGACTGTTTCACTGTGGTACCACATTACTACGTGATCCTAACCAGAAAAAAACCCAGGATCTGGCCATTGAGGTATGCGAAAAATGCGAAATTATGAGGCAGATGATTGCAAATACTAGACCTAACCCAGACGTAACCAGCGTTCTCCTCTAAAATATTAATCGGAGCCAGGTTTAATTGACTGTTACAGTGTGGTACCACATTAGTACTTGATCCTAACCAGAAAAAAACCGAGGATCTGGCCAACAAGTATGCGAAAGATGCCAAACAATGAAGCAGATGATTGCAAATACCAGAGGCAACCCAGAACTATCCGGTGTCATCCTCCAAAATATTGATCGAATACAGGTTGAATTGAATATTTCTGTGTCGCACCACATTAATACGTGATCCTAACCAAAAAAAAACCCAGGATCTGCCCAAGAAGTATGCGAAAAATGCGATAGTATGAGGCAGATGATTGCAATTACCAGACGTAACCCAGACATAACCGGTGTTATCGTCTAAAATATTCATCGAATCCAGGTTGAATTGACTATTTCTGTGTGGCACCACATTAATACGTGATCCTAATAAAAAAAAACCGAGGATCTGGCCAACAAGTGTGCGAAAGGTGCGAAAGTATGAGGCAGATGATTGCAAATACCAGAAGCAACCCAGACCTAACCGGTGTCATCCTCCAAAATATTGATCGAATACAGGTTTAATTGACTGTTTCACTGTGGTACTACATTACTACGTGATCCTAATCAGAAAAAGCCCAGAATCTGGCCAACAAGTATGCGAAAAATGCGAAAGTATGAGCTAGATGGTGGCAAATACCAGACCTAACCCAGGCATAACCGGTGTTCTCCTCTAAAATATAAATCGGAACCAACTTTTAGTGACTGTTTCAGTGTGGTACCACACTACTACGTGATCCAAACCTGAAAAAGGCCAGGATCTGGCCAACAACTATGCGAAAAATGCGAATGTATGAACCAGATGAGGGCAAATACCAGAACTTATCCAGACATAACCAGCGTTATCCCAAAAAATATTAATCGGAACCAGGTTTAGTTGACTGTTTCAGTGTGGTAGCACATTACTGCCTGATTCAAATCAGAAAAAGCCCAGGATCTGGCCAACAAGTATGCCAAAAATGCGAAGGTACGAGCCAGATGATTGCAAATACCAGAACTAACCCAGACATAAGCAGCGTTATCCTCTAAAATACTAATCGGAACCAGCTTTTATTGACTGTTTTGGTGTGGAACCACATTACGACGGGATCCAAACCACAAAAGATCCAGGATCTGGCCAACAAGCATGCGAAAAATGCGAAATTATGAGGCAGATGATTGCAAATACCAAACCTAACACAGACGTAACCGGCGTTCTCCTCTAAAATATTAATCGGAACCAGGTTTAATTGACTGCTTCGGTGTGGCACCGCATCACTACGTGATCCAAACCAGAAAAATACAGGATCTGGCCAACAAGTATGCGAAAGATGGGAAAGTATGAGCCAGATGATTGCAAATACCAGGCCTAACCCAGAAATAACTGGCGTTATCCCCTAAAATATTGATCAAATCCAGGTTGTATTGATTACTTCTGTGTGGCACCACCATAATACGTAGACCTAACCAAAGAAAAACCCAGGCTCTGCCCAACAAGTATGCGAAAAATGCGAAATTTTGAGGCGGATGATTGCAAATACCAGTGGCAACCCAGACCTAACCGGTGTCATCCTCCAAGATATTGATCGAATACAGGTCGAATTGACTGTTTCACTGTGGTACCACATTACTACGTGATCCTAACCAGAAAAAAACCCAGGATCTGGCCATTGAGGTATGCGAAAAATGCGAAAGTATGAGGCAGGTGATTGCAAATACCAGAGGCAACCCAGAACTAACCGGTGTCATCCTCCAAAATATTGATCGAATACATGTTGAATTGACTATTTCAGTGTGTCACCACATTAATACGTGATCCTAACCAAAAAAAAACTCAGGATCTGGCCAACAAGTATCCGAAAAATGCGAAATTATGAGGCAGATGATTGCAAATACTAGACCTAACCCAGACGTAACCAGCGTTCTCCTCTAAAATATTAATCGGAGCCAGGTTTAATTGACTGTTGCAGTGTGGTACCACATTACTACTTGATCCTAACCAGAAAAAAACCGAGGATCTGGCCAACAAGTATGCGAAAGATGCCAAACAATGAAGCAGATGATTGCAAATACCAGAGGCAACCCAGAACTATCCGGTGTCATCCTCCAAAATAATGATCGAATACAGGTTGAATTGAATATTTCTGTGTCGCACCACATTAATACGTGATCCTAACCAAAAAAAACCCAGGATCTGCCCAAGAAGTATGCGAAAAATGCGATAGTATGAGGCAGATGATTGCAAATACCAGACGTAACCCAGACATAACCGGTGTTATCGTCTAAAATATTCATCGAATCCAGGTTGAACTGACTATTTCTGTGTGGCACCACATTAATACGTGATCCTAATAAAAAAAAACCGAGGATCTGGTCAACAAGTATGCGAAAAATGCGAAAGTATGAGCTAGATGATGGCAAATACCAGACCTAACCCTGACATTACCGGCGTTATCCTCTAAAATATTAATCGCAACCTGGTTTAATTGACTGTTACTGTGTGGTACCACATTACTACGTGATCCAAATCAGAATGAGCCCAGCATCTGTCCAAGAAGTATGCGCAAAATGCGATAGTATGAGGCAGATGATTGCAAATACCAGACGTAACCCAGACATAACCGGTGTTATCGTCTAAAATATTTATCGAATCCAGGTTGAATTGACTATTTCGGTGTGGTACCACATTACTACGTGATCCACACCAGAAAAAGCCCAGGATCTAGCCATTCAAGTATGCGAAAAATGCGAAAGTATGAGCCAGATGATTGCAAATACCAGACCTAACCCAGACATAACCGGTGTTATCGTCTAAAATATTGATCGAATCCAGGTTGTGTTGACTATTTCTGTGTGGCACCACATTAATACGTGATCCTAACCGGAAAAAACCCAGGATCTGGTCAACAAGAATGCGAAAATTGCGAAAGTATGAGGCAGATGATTGCAAATACCAGACCTAACACAGACATAACCGGCGTTATCCTCTAAAATATTGATCGCAACCAGGTTTAATTGAGAGTTACTGTGTGGTACCACATTACTACGTGCTCCAAATCAGAATAAGCCCAGCATCTCGCCAAGAAGTTTGCGAAAAATGCGATAGTATGAGGCAGATAATTGCAAATACCAGACGCAACCCTGACATTACCGTTGTTATCGTCTAAAATATTCATCGAATCCAGGTTGAATTGACTACTTCTGTGTGGCCCCACATTAATACGTGATCCTAACCAAAAATAACCCCGAATCTGGCCAACAAGAATGCGAAAAATACGAAATTATGAGACAGATTATTGCAAATACCAGACCTAACCCAGACATAACCGGCGTTATCCTCTAAAATATTAATAGGAGCCAGGTTTAATTGACTGTTACAGGGTGGTACCACATTAGTACGTGATCCTAACCAGAAGAAATCCGAGGATCTGGCCAACCAGTATGCGAATGATGCGAAAGTATGAGCCAGATGATTGCAAATACCAGAACTAATCCAGACATAACCGGCGTTATCCTCGATAATATTATTCGGAACTCGGTTTAATTGACTGTTTCACTGTGCTACCACATTACTACGTGATCCTAATCAGTAAAAGCCCAGGATCTGGCCAACAAGTATGTGAAAAATGCGAAAGCATGAGCTAGATGATGGCAAGTACCAGGCCTAACCCAGACATAATCGCGCTATCCTCTAAAATATTAATCGGAACCAGATTTAATTGACTGCTTCAGTGTGGTACCACATTTCTAAGTGATCCAAATCAGAATTAGCCCAGAATCTGGCCAACAAGTATGCGAAAAATGCGATAGTATGAGGCAGATGATTGCAAATACCAGAACTAACCCACACATAACCAGCGTTATCCTCTAAAATATTAATCGGAAGTAGGTTTAATTGACTGTTTCAGTGTGGTACCACATTACTACGTGGGCCAATCCAGAAAAAGGCCAGGATCACGCCAACAAGTATGCGAAAGACGCGAAAGTATGAGCCAGATGATTGCAAATACCAGAACTAACCCAGACATAACCAGCGTTATCCACTATAATTTAATCGGAACTAGGTTTAATTGACGGTTTCAGTGTGGTACCACATTACTACGTGGGCCAAGCCAGAAAAACGCCAGGGTCTGGCCAACTAGTATGCGAAAAATGGGAAAGTACGAGCCAGATGAGGGCAAATACCGGACCTAACCCAGACGCAACCGGCGTTATCCTCTAAAATATTAATCGCAACCAGGTTTAATTTACTGTTTCGGTGTGGTACCGCCTTACTACGTGATCTAAACCAGAAAAGCCCAGGGTCCTGCCAACAAGTACGCGAAAAATGCGAAGGTACGAGCCAGATGAGGGCAAATCCCAGACCTTACAGTGACATAACGGCGTTATCCTCTAAAATATTAATCGCAAGCAGGTATAATTGACTGTTTCGGTGTGGTACCGCATTACTGCATGATTCAAACCAGAAAAAGGCGAGGATCTGGCCAACAAGTCTGCGAAAAACGCTAAAGTATGAGCCAGATGATTGCAGATACCAAAACTAACCCAGACATAACCAGCGTTCTCCTCTAAAATATAAATCGGAACCAGCTTTTAGTGACTGTTTCAGTGTGGTACCACACTACTACGTGATCCAAACCTGCAAAAGCCCAGGATCTGGCCAACAAGTATGCGAAAAATGCGAAAGTACAAGCCAGATGAGGGCAAATACCAGACCTTACCGAGACATAACCGGCGTTATCCTCTAAAATATTAATCACGACCAGGTTTAATTGACTGTTTCGGTGTGGAGCCACATTACTACGGGATCCATACCAGAAAAAACCCAGGATCTGGCCAACAAATATGCGAAAAACGCGTAAGTATGAGCCAGATGATTGCAAATACCAGAACTAACCCAGACATAACCAGCGTTATCCTCTAAAATACTAATCGGAACCAGCTTTAATTGACTGTTTCAGTGTGGTACCACATTACTACGTGATCCAAACCAGAAAATAAGCCTAGGATCTGGCCAACAAGTATGCGAAAAATGCGAAAGTGCGAGCCAGATGAGGGCAAATCCCAGACCTAACCGAGACACAACCGGCGTTATCCTATAAAATTTTAATCGCAACCAGGTGTAATTGACAGTTTCGGTGTGGAACAACATTACTACGGGATTCAAGCCAGAAAAAAACCCAGGATCTGGCCAACAAGTACGCGAAAATTGCGAAAGTATGAGCCATATGATTGCAAATACCAGAACTAACCCAGACATAACCAGCGTTATCCTCTATAATTTAATCGGAACTAGGTTTAATTGACGGTCTCAGTGTGGTACCACATTACTACGTGGGCCAAGCCAGAAAAACGCCAGGATCTGGCCAACAAGTATGCGAAAAATGCGAAAGTACGAGCCAGATGAGGGCAAATACCAGAACTAACCCAGACATAACCAGCGTTATCCCCAAAAATATTAATCGGAACCAGGTTTAATTTACTGTTTCGGTGTGGTACCGCCTTACTACGTGATCTAAACCAGAAAAGCCCAGGGTCCTGCCAACAAGTACGCGAAAAATGCGAAGGTACGAGCCAGATGAGGGCAAATCCCAGACCTTACCGTGACATAACGGCGTTATCCTCTAAAATATTAATCGCAAGCAGGTATAATTGACTGTTTCGGTGTGGTACCGCATTACTGCATGATTCAAACCAGAAAAAGGCGAGGATCTGGCCAACAAGTATGCGAAAAACGCTAAAGTATGAGCCAGATGATTGCAAATACCAAAACTAACCCAGCCATAACCGGCGTTATCCTCTAAAATTTTAATCGCAACCAAGTGTAATTGACAGTTTCGGTGTGGAACAACATTACTACGGGATCCAAGCCAGAAAAAAACCCAGGATCTGGCAAACAAGTATGCGAAAGATGCGAATGTATGAGCCATATGATTGCAAATACCAGACCTAACCCAGAAATAACTGGCGTTATCCCCTAAAATATTGATCGAATCCTGGTTGTATTGATTACCTCTGTGTGGCACCAACATAATACGTAGACCTAACCAAAGGAAATCCCAGGCTCTGCCCAACAAGTATGCGAAAAATGTGAAATTATGAGGCCGATGATTGCAAATACCAGACCTAACACAGATGTAACCGGCGTTCTCCTGTAAGATATTAATCGGAACCAGGTTTAGTTGACTGCTTCAGTGTTGTAACACATTACTACGTGATCCTCACCCGAAATGCCCAGGATCTGGCCATTGAAGTATGCGAAAAATGCGGAAGGATGAGCTAGATGATGACAAATACCAGACCTAACCCTGACATAACCGGCGTTATCCTCTAAAATATTAATCGGAACCAGGTTTAATTGATTGCTTCAGTGTTGTACCACATTACTACGTGATCCTCACCCGAAAAGCCCAGGATCTGGCCAACAAGTATGCGAAAAATGCGAAAGTATGAGGCAGATGTTTGCAAATACCAGACGTAACCCAGACATGACCGGTGTTATCCTGTAAAATATTGATCGAATCCACGTTGCATTGATTATTTCTGTGTGGCACCACATTAATACGTTATCCTAACCAAAAAAAACTCAGGATCTGGCCAACAAGAATCCGAAAAATGCGAAATTATGAGGCGGATGATTGCAAATACTAGACCTAACCCAGACGTAACCAGCGTTCTCCTCTAAAATATTAATCGGAGCCAGGTTTAATTGACTGTTACAGTGTGGTACCACATTACTACTTGATCCTAACCGGAAAAAACCGAGGATCTGGCCAACAAGTATGCGAAAGATGCCAAACAATGAAGCAGATGATTGCAAATACCAGAGGCAACCCAGAACTATCCGGTGTCATCCTCCAAAATATTGATCGAATACAGGTTGAATTGAATATTTCTGTGTGGCACCACATTAATACGTGATCCTTACCAAAAAAAACCCAGGATCTGCCCAAGAAGTATGCGAAAAATGCGATAGTATGAGGCAGATGATTGCAAATACCAGACGTAACCCAGACATAACCGGCGTTATCATCTAAAATATTAATCGCCACCTGGTTTAATTGACTGTTTCGGTGTGGTACCACACTAGTACGTGATCCAAACAGAGCAAGCCCCGGATCTGCCTATTCGAGTATGCGAAAAATGCGAAAGTGTGAGCAAGATGATGGCAAATACCAGACCCAACCCAGGCATAACCGGCGTTCTCATCTAAAATATTAGCCGGAACCAGGCTTAATTGACTGCTTCGGTGTGGTACCGCATCACTACGTGAGCCAAACCAGAAAAAGCCCAGAATCTGACCAACTAGTATGCGAAAAATGCGAAAGTATGAGGCAGGTGATTGCAAATACCAGAAGCAACCCAGACCTAACCGGTAACATCCTCCGAAATATTGATCGAATACAGGTTGAATTGACTACTTCAGTGTGGCCCCACATTAATACGTGATCCTAACCAATAAAAAACCCAGGATATTGCAAAGAAGAATCCGAAAAATGCGAAATTATGAGGGAGGTGATTGCAAATACCAGACGTAACCCAGACATAACCGGTGTTATCGTCTAAAATATTCATCGAATCCAGGTTGAATTGACTATTTCTGTGTGGCACCACATTAATACGTGATCCTAACCAAAAAAAAACCGTGGATCTGGCCAACAAGTGTGCGAAAGGTGCGAAAGTATGAGCTAGATGGTGGCAAATACCAGACCTAACCCAGGCATAACCGGTGTTCTCCTCAAAAATATAAATCGGAACCAACTTTTAGTGACTGTTTCAGTGTGGTACCACACTACTACGTGATCCAAACCTGAAAAAGGCCAGGATCTGGCCAACAACTATGCGAAAAATGCGAATGTATGAACCAGATGATGGCAAGTACCAGGCCTAACCCAGACATAATGGCGTTATCCTCTAAAATATTAATCGGAACCAGATTTAATTGACTGCTTCAGTGTGGTACCACATTTCTAAGTGATCCAAATCAGAATTAGCCCAGAATCTGGCCAACAAGTATGCGAAAAATGCGATAGTATGAGGCAGATGATTGCAAATACCAGAACTAACCCAGACATAACCAGCGTTATCCTCTAAAATATTAATCGGAAGTAGGTTTAATTGACTGTTTCAGTGTGGTACCACATTACTACGTGGGCCAATCCAGAAAAAGGCCAGGATCACGCCAACAAGTATGCGAAAGACGCGAAAGTATGAGCCAGATGATTGCAATTACCAGACCTCACCCAGACATAACCGGCGTCATCCTCTAATATATTAATCGGAACCGGGTGTAATTGACGCTGTCAGTGTGACACCACACTACTACGTGATCCAAACCTGAAAAAGCCCAGGATCTGGCCAACAAGTATGCGAAAAATGCGAAAGTACAAGCCAGATGAGGGCAAATACCAGACCTTACCGAGACATAACCGGCGTTATCCTCTAAAATATTAATCACGACCAAGATTAATTGACTACTTCGGTGTGGAGCCACATTACTACGGAATCCATACCAGAAAAAACCCAGGATCTGGCCAACAAATATGCGAAAAACGCGTAAGTATGAGCCAGATGATTGCAAATACCAGACCTAACCCAGACATAACCGGCGTTATCCTATAAATTTTAATCGCAACCAGGTGTAATTGACAGTTTCGGTGTGGAACAACATTACTACGGGATCCAAGCCAGAAAAAACCCAGTATCTGGCCAACAAGTACGCGAAAATTGCGAAAGTATGAGCCATATGATTGCAAATACCATAACTAATCCAGACATAACCAGCGTTATCCACTATAATTTAATCGGAACTAGGTTTAATTGACGGTTTCAGTGTGGTACCACATTACTACGTGGGCCAAGCCAGAAAAACGCCAGGATCTGGCCAACAAGTATGCGAAAAATGGGAAAGTACGAGCCAGATGAGGGCAAATAACGGACCTAACCCAGACGTAACCGGCGTTATCCTCTAAAATATTAATCGCAACCAGGTTTAATTTACTGTTTCGGTGTGGTGCCGCCTTACTACGTGATCTAAACCAGAAAAGCCCAGGGTCCTGCCAACAAGTACGCGAAGAATGCGAAGGTACGAGCCAGATGAGGGCAAATCCCAGACCTTACAGTGACATAACGGCGTTATCCTCTAAAATATTAATCGCAAGCAGGTATAATTGACTGTTTCGGTGTGGTACCGCATTACTGCATGATTCAAACCAGAAAAAGGCGAGGATCTGGCCAACAAGTCTGCGAAAAACGCTAAAGTATGAGCCAGATGATTGCAAATACCAGAACTAACCCAGACATAACCAGCGTTCTCCTCTAAAATATAAATCGGAACCAGCTTTTAGTGACTGTTTCAGTGTGGTACCACACTACTACGTGATCCAAACCTGCAAAAGCCCAGGATCTGGCCAACAAGTATGCGAAAAATGCGAAAGTACAAGCCAGATGAGGGCAAATACCAGTCCTAACCCAGACATAACCGGCGTTATCCTCTAAAATATTAATCGCAAACTGGTTGTATTGACTGTTTCGGTGTGGTACCGCATTACTACGTGATCCAAACCAGAAAAAGGCGAGGATCTGGCCAACAAGTATGCGAAAGACGCGAAAGTATGAGCCAGATGATTGCAAATACCAGAACTACCCCAGACATAACCAGCGTTATCCTCCTAAATATTAATCGCAAACAGGTTTAATTGACTGTTTCGGAGTGGAACCACATTTCTACGGGATCCAAACCAGAAAAAACCCAGGATCTGGCCAACAAGTAGGCGAAAAACGCGAAAAAACGAGCCAGATGAGGGCAAATCTCAGACTTAACCGAGACGTAACGGCGTTATCCTCTAAAATATTAATCGCATCCAGGTTTAATTGACTGTTTCGGTGTGGTACCGCATTACTGCGTGATCCAAACCAGAAAAAGGCCAGGATCTGACAACAAGTATGCGAAAATTGCGAAAGTATGAGCTAGATGGTCGCAAATACCAGACCTAACCCAGGCGTAACCGGCGTTCTTCTTTAATATATAAATCGGAACCAGGTTTTAGTGTCTGCGTTGTTGTGAACCCACATAACTGCGGGATCCAAGCCAGGAAGAACCCAAGATCTGGCCAAAAAGTATGCGAAAAACGCGAAAGTATGAAACAGATGGCTGCAAATACCCGAACAAACCCAGACATAACCAGCGTTATCATCTAAAATACTAATCGGGACCAGCTTTTATTGACTGTTTCAGTGTGGTACCGCATTACTACGTGGGCCAAGTCGGAAAATGGCCAGGATCTGGCCAACAAGTATGCGAAAAATGCGAAAGTACGAGCCAGATGAGGGCAAATCTCAGACTTAACCGAGACGTAACGGCGTTATCCTCTAAAATATTTTTCGCAACCTGGTTTAATTGACTGTTTCGGTGTGGTACCGCATTACTGCGTGATCCAAACCAGAAAAAGGCCAGGATCTGATCAACAAGTATGCGAAAAACGCGAAAGTATGAGCCAGATGGCTGCAAATACCCGAACTAACCCAGACATAACCAGCGTTATCCTCTAAAATCCTAATCGGGTCCAGCTTTTATTGACTGTTTCAGTGTGGTACCGCATTACTACGTGGGCCAAGTCGGAAAATGGCCAGGCTCTGGCCAACAAGTATGCGAAAAACGCGAAAAAACGAGCCAGATGAGGGCAAATCTCAGACTTAACCGAGACATAACGACGTTATCCTCTAAAATATTAATCACGACCAGGTTTAGTTGACTGTTTCGGTGTGGAGCCACATTACTACGGGTTCCATACCAGAAAAAGAAAGCCTGGGATCTGACCAACAAGTATGCGAACAATGCGAAAGCATGAGCCAGATGATTGCAAATACCAAAACTAGCCCAGGCATAACCGGCGTTCTCATCTAAAATATCAACCGCAACCAGGTTTAATTGACTGCTTCGGTGTGGTACCGCATCACTTCGTGATCCAAACCAGAAAAAATACAGGATCTGGCCATTCAAGTATGCGAAAAATGCGAATGTATGAGCCAGATGATTGCAAATACCAGAACTAACCCTGACATAACCAGCGTTATCCCCTAAAATACTAATCGGATCCAGCTCTTATTGACTGTTTCGGTGTGGAACCATATTACGACGGGGTCCAAACCACAAAAGACCCAGGATCTGGCCAACAAGTATGCGAAAAATGCGAAAGTGTGAGCTAGATGGTGGCGAATACCAGACCTAACCCAGGCAAAACCGGCGTTCTCCTCTAAAATATAAATCGGAACCAGGTTTCATTGACTGTTTCGGTGGGGAAACTCATTACTGCGGGATCCAAGCCAGGAAGAACCCAAGATCTGGCCAAGAAGTATGCGAAAAACGCGAAAGTATGAGCCAGATGGCTGCAAATGCCCGAACTAACCCAGACATAACCAGCGTTATCCTCTAAAATCCTAATCGGGACCAGCTTTTATTGACTGTTTCTGTGTGGTACCACATTACGGCGGGATCCAAACCAGAAAAGGGCCAGGATCTGATCAACAAGTATGCGAAAAATGCGAAAGTATGAGCTAGATGGTGGCAAATACCAGACCTAACCCAGGCATAACCGGCGTTCTCCTCTAAAATATAAATCGGAACCAGCTTTTAGTGTCTGCGTTGTTGTGAACCCACATTACTGCGGGATCCAAGCCAGGAAGAACCCAAGATCTGGCCAAGAAGTATGCGAATAACGCGAAAGTATGAGCCAGATGGCTGCAAATACCCGAACTAACCCAGACATAACCAGCGTTATCCTCTAAAATACTAATCGGGACCAGCTTGTATTGACTGTTTCTGTGTGGTACCACATTACGACGGGATCCAAACCAGAAAAGGGCCAGGATCTGATCAACAAGTATGCGAAAAATGCGAAAGTATGAGCTAGATGGTGGCAAATACCAGACCTAACCCAGGCATAACCGGCGTTCTCCTCTAAAATATAAATCGGAACCAGCTTTTAGTGTCTGCGTTGTTGTGAACCCACATTACTGCGGGATCCAAGCCAGGAAGAACCCAAGATCTGGCCAACAAGTATGCGAAAATTGCAAAAGTATGAGCCAGATTATTGCAAATGCCAGAACTAACCCAGGCATAACCGGCGTTCTCCTCTAAAATATTAATCGCAACCAGGTTTAATTTACAGTTTCCGTGTGGTACCGCCTTACTACGTGATCTAAACCAGAAAAGCCCAGGGTCTTGCCAACAAGTACGCGAAAAATGCGAAGGTACGAGCCAGATGAGGGCAAATCCCAGACCTTACCGTGACATAACGGCGTTATCCTCTAAAATATTAATCGCAAGCAGGTATAATTGACTGTTTCGGTGTGGTACCGCATTACTGCATGATTCAAACCAGAAAAAGGCGAGGATCTGGCCAACAAGTCTGCGAAAAACGCTAAAGTATGAGCCAGATGATTGCAAATACCAAAACTAACCCAGACATAACCAGCGTTCTCCTCTAAAATATAAATCGGAACCAGCTTTTAGTGACTGTTTCAGTGTGGTACCACACTACTACGTGATCCAAACCTGCAAAAGCCCAGGATCTGGCCAACAAGTATGCGAAAAATGCGAAAGTACAAGCCAGATGAGGGCAAATACCAGACCTTACCGAGACATAACCGGCGTTATCCTCTAAAATATTAATCACGACCAGGTTTAATTGACTGTTTCGGTGTGGAGCCACATTACTACGGGATCCATACCAGAAAAAACCCAGGATCTGGCCAACAAATATGCGAAAAACGCGTAAGTATGAGCCAGATGATTGCAAATACCAGAACTAACCCAGACATAACCAACGTTATCCTCTAAAATACTAATCGGAACCAGCTTTTATTGACTGTTTCAGTGTGGTACCACATTACTACGTGATCCAAACCAGAAAATAAGCCTAGGATCTGGCCAACAAGTATGCGAAAAATGCGAAAGTGCGAGCCAGATGAGGGCAAATCCCAGACCTAACCGAGACACAACCGGCGTTATCCTCTAAAATTTTAATCGCAACCAGGTGTAATTGACAGTTTCGGTGTGGAACAACATTACTACGGGATCCAAGCCAGAAAAAAACCCAGGATCTGGCCAACAAGTACGCGAAAATTGCGAAAGTATGAGCCATATGATTGCAAATACCAGAACTAACCCAGACATAACCAGCGTTATCCTCTATAATTTAATCGGAACTAGGTTTAATTGACGGTCTCAGTGTGGTACCACATTACTACGTGGGCCAAGCCAGAGGAACGCCAGGATCTGGCCAACAAGTATGCGAAAAATGCGAAAGTACGAGCCAGATGAGGGCAAATACCAGAACTAACCCTGACATAACCAGCGTTATCCCCAAAAATATTAATCGGAACCAGGTTTAATTTACTGTTTCGGTGTGGTACCGCCTTACTACGTGATCTAAACCAGAAAAGCCCAGGGACCTGCCAACAAGTACGCGAAAAATGCGAAGGTATGAGCCATATGATTGCAAATACCAGACCTAACCCAGAAATAACTGGCGTTATCCCCTAAAATATTGATCGAATCCTGGTTGTATTGATTACCTCTGTGTGGCACCAACATAATACGTAGACCTAACCAAAGGAAAACCCAGGCTCTGCCCAACAAGTATGCGAAAAATGCGAAATTATGAGGCCGATGATTGCAAATACCAGACCTAACACAGATGTAACCGGCGTTCTCCTGTAAGATATTAATCGGAACCAGGTTTAGTTGACTGCTTCAGTGTTGTAACACATTACTACGTGATCCTCACCCGAAAAGCCCAGGATCTGGCCATTGAAGTATGCGAAAAATGCGGAAGGATGAGCTAGATGATGACAAATACCAGACCTAACCCTGACATAACCGGCGTTATCCTCTAAAATATTAATCGGAACCAGGTTTAATTGACTGCTTCAGTGTTGTACCACATTACTACGTGATCCTCACCCGAAAAGCCCAGGATCTGGCCAACAAGTATGCGAAAAATGCGAAAGTATGAGGCAGATGTTTGCAAATACCAGACGTAACCCAGACATGACCGGTGTTATCCTGTAAAATATTGATCGAATCCACGTTGCATTGATTATTTCTGTGTGGCACCACATTAATACGTTATCCTAACCAAAAAAAACTCAGGATCTGGCCAACAAGAATCCGTAAAATGCGAAATTATGAGGCGGATGATTGCAAATACTAGACCTAACCCAGACGTAACCAGCGTCCTCCTCTAAAATATTAATCGGAGCCAGGTTTAATTGACTGTTACAGTGTGGTACCACATTACTACTTGATCCTAACCGGAAAAAACCGAGGATCTGGCCAACAAGTATGCGAAAAATGCGAAAGTATGAGGCAGATGATTGCAAATACCAGTCCTAACACAGACATAACTGGCGTTATCCTCTAAAATATTAATCGCAACCAGGTTGAATTGACTATTTCTGTGTGGCACCACATTAATACGTGATCCTAACAAAAAAAAAACCGAGGATCTGGCCAACAAGTGTGCGAAAGGTGCGAAAGTATGAGGCAGATGATTGCAAATACCAGAAGCAACCCAGACCTAACCGGTGTCATCCTCCAAAATATTGATCGAATACAGGTTTAATTGACTGTTTCACTGTGGTACCACATCACTACGTGAGCCAAACCAGAAAAAGCCCAGAATCTGGCCAACAACTATGCGAAAAATGCGAAAGTATGAGCTAGATGATGGCAAATACCAGACCTAACCCTGACATAACCAGCGTTATCCTCTACAATATTAATCGCAACCTGGTTTAATTGACTGTTACTGTGTGGTACCACATTACTACGTGATCCAAATCCGAATAAGCCCAGCACCTGTCCAAGAAATATGCGAAAAATGCGATAGTATGAGGCAGATGATTGCAAATACCATACGTAACCCAGACATAACCGGTGTTATCGTCTAAAATATTCATCGAATCCAGGTTGAATTGACTATTTCGGAGTGGTACCACATTACTACGTGACCCACACCAGAAAAAGCCCAGGATCTAGCTATTCAAGTATGCGAAAAATGCGAAAGTATGAGCCAGATGATTGCAAATACCAGACCTAACCCAGACATAACCGGTATTATCTTCTAAAATATTGATCGAATCCAGGTTGTGTTGACTATTTCTGTGTGGCACCACATTAATACGTGATCCTAACCGGAAAAAAACCCAGGATCTGGCCAACAAGAATGCGAAGAATGCGAAAGTATGAGGCAGATGATTGCAAATACCAGACCTAACACAGACATAACCGGCGTTATCCTCTAAAATATTAATCGCAACCAGGTTTAATTGACAGTTACTGTGTGGTACCACATTACTACGTGCTCCAAATCAGAATAAGCCCAGCATCTGGCCAAGAAGTTTGCGAAAAATGCGGTAGTATGAGGCAGATAATTGCAAATACCAGACGCACCCCTGACATTACCGTTGTTATCGTCTAAAATATTCATCGAATCCAGGTTGAATTGACTACTTCTGTGTGGCACCACATTAATACGTGATCCTAACCAAAAAAAACCCAGAATCTGGCCAACAAGAATGCGAAAAATACGAAATCATGAGACAGATTATTGCAAATACCAGACCTAACCCAGACATAACCGGCGTTATCCTCTAAAATATTAATCGGCCCCAGGTTTAATTGACTGTTACAGGGTGGTACCACATTAGTACGTGATCCTAACCAGAAGAAATCCGAGGATCTGGCCAACAAGTATGCGAATGATGCCTAAGTATGAGCCAGATGATTGTAAATACCAGAACTAACCCAGACATAACCGTTGTTATCGTCTAAAATATTGATCGAATCAAGGTTGAATTGCCTATTTCAGTGTGGCAGCACATTAGTACGTGATCTTAACAAGACGAAAACCGAGGATCTGACCGACAAGAGTGCGAAAAATGCGAAAGTATGAGCTAGATGATGGCAAGTACCAGACCTAACCCAGACATAACATGCGTTATCCTCTAAAATATTAATCGGAACCAGGTTTAATTTACTGCTTTAGTGTGGTACCACGTTACTACGTGATCCAAATCAGAATTAGCCCAGAATCTGGCCAACAAGTATGCGAAAAATACGAAAGTATGAGGCAGACGATTGGAAATACAAGACGTAACCCAGACATGACCGGCGTTATCCTCTAAAATATTAATCGGAGCCAGGTTTAATTGACTGTTACAGGGTGGTACCACATTACTACGTGATCTAAAACATAAAAAGCCCAGGATCTGGCTATTCAAGTATGCAAAAAATGCCACAGTATGAGCTAGATGATGGCAAATACCAGACCTAACCCAGACATGACCGGCGTTATCCTCTAAAATATTAATCGGATCTAGGTTTAGTTGTCTGTTCCAGTGTAGTAACACATTACTATGTGTTCCGAAACAGAAAAAGCCCAGGATCTGTCCATACAAGTATGCGAAAAATGCGAAAGTATGAGCTAGATGATGGCAAGTACCAGACCTAACCCAGACATAACCGGCGTTATCCTCTAAAAGTCTAATCGGAACCAGGTTTAATTGACTGCTTCAGTGTGGTACCACATTACTACGTGATTCGAACCAGAAAAAGCCCAGGATCTGACCAAGTAGTATGCGAAGAATGCAAAAGTATGAGGCAGATGATTGCAAACACAAGACGCAACCCAGATATAACCGGTGCCATCCTCTAAAATATTGATCGAATACAGGTTGAATTGACTATTTCAGTGTGGCACCACATTAATACGTGATCCTTACCAGAAAAAAAGCCAGGATCTGGCCATTCAAGTATGCGAAAGATGCGAAAGTATGAGCTAGATGATGGCAAATACCAGACCTAACCCAGACATAACCGTCGTTACCTTCTACAGTATTAATCGGCACCAGGTTTTACTGACTGCTGCAGTGTGGTACCACATTACTACGTGATCCAAATCAGAAAAAAGCCCAGGAGCTGGCCTACAGGAATGCGAAAGATGCGAATGTATGAGCTAGATGATGGCAAATACCAGACCTAACCCAGACATAACCGGTGTTATCCTCTAAAATATTAATCGGAACCAGTTTTAGTTGTCTGTTCCAGTGTGGTAACACATTACTACGTGATCTAAAACAGGAAAAGCCCAGGATCTGGCTATTCAAGTATGCGAAAAATGCGAAAGTATGAGCTAGATGATGGCAAATACCAGACCTAACCCAGGCATAACCGGCGTTCTCTTCTAAAATATTAATCGGAACCAGGTTTTATTGACTATTTCAGTGTGGTACCACATTACTACGTGATCCTGACCAGAAAAATCCCAGGATCTGTCCATACAAGTATGCGAAAAATGCGAAAGTATGAGCTAGATGATGGCAAGTACCAGACCTAACCCAGACATAACCGGCGTTATCCTCTAAAATTCTAATCGGAACCAGGTTTAATTGACTGCTTCAGTGTGGTACCACATTACTACGTGATTCGAACCAGGAAAAGCCCAGGATCTGACCAAGTAGTATGCGAAGAATGCAAAAGTATGAGGCAGATGATTGCGAATACCAGGCGAAACCCAGACATAACCGGTGTTATCGTCTAAAATATTGATCGAATCCAGGTTGAGTTGACTATTTCTGTGTGGTACCACATTACTACGTGATCCTAATAAAAAAGAACCGAGGATCTGGCCAACAAGTGTGCGAAAGGTGCGAAAGTATGAGGCAGATGATTGCAAACACAAGACGCAACCCAGACATAACCGGTGCCATCCTCTATAATATTGATCGAATACAGGTTGAATTGACTATTTCTGTGTGGCACCACGTTAATACGTGATTCTAACCAGAAAAAAATCCAGGATCTGGCCATTCAAGTAAGCGAAAAATGCGAAAGTATGAGCTAGATGATGGCAAATACAAGACCTGACCCTGACATAACCGGCGTTATCCTCTAAAATATTAATCGGAAGCAGGTTTAATTGGCTGCTTCAGTGTGGTACCACATCACTACATGATACTAACCAGAAAAAAACCGTGGATCTGGCCAAAAAGTATGCGAAAAATGCGAATGTATGAGCCAGATGATTGCGAATACCAGACGTAACCCAGACAGAACCGGTGTTATCCTATAAAATATTGATCGAATCCAAGTTGAGTTGACTACTTCTGCGTGGCACCACATTAAGATATGATCCTAACCAGAAAAAAGCCCAGGATCTGGCCAACAAGAATGCGAAAAATGCGAAATTATGAGGCAGATGATTGCAGATACCAGACCTAACCCAGGCGTAACCGGCGTTCTCCGCTAAAATATTAATCGGAACCAGGTTTTATTGATTATATTTGAGTGTGGTACCACACTAATAGGTGATCCTAACTAGAAAAAAACCCAGGATCTGGCCAACAAGTATGCGAATAATGCGAGAGTATGAGGCAGATGATAGCAAATACCAGACGTAACCCAGACACAATCGGTGTTATCCTCTAAAATATTGATCGAATCCAGGTGGAATTGACTATTTCTGTGTAGCGCCACATTAATACGTGATCCCACCCAGCAAAAAACCCAGGATCTGGCCGACAAGAATGCGAAAAATGCGAAAGTATTAGCCAGATGATTGCGAATACCAGACGTAACCCAGACATAACCGGTGTTATCCTCTATAATATTGATCGAATCCAGGTTGAATTGACTATTCCTGTGTGGCACCACATTAATATGAGATCCTAACCAGAAAAAAACCCAGGATCTGGCCTACAAGTATGCGAAAAATGCGAAATTATGAGCCAGATGATTGCAAATACCAGACCTAACACAGACGTAACCGGCGTTCTCCTCTAAAATATTAATCGGAACCAGTTTCAATTGACAGCTTCAGTGTGCTACCACATCACTACGTGATCCAAACCAGAAAAAGCCCAGGATCTGACCATCTAGTATGCGAAAAATGCGAAATTATGAGCCAGATTATTGCGAATACCAGACGTAACTCAGACATAACCGGCGATATCCTCTAAAATATTAATGGGAACCAGGTTTAATTGACTGTTACAGTGTGGTACCACATTACTACGTGATTCAAAACAGAGGCTCTGGCCATTCAAGTATGCGAAAGATGCGAAAGTATAAGCTAGATGATGGCAAATACCGGACCTAACCCAGGCATAACCGGCGTGCTCCTCCAAAATATTCATCGAATCCAGGTTGAATTGACTATTTCTGTGTGGCACCAAATTAATACGTGATCCTAACCACAAAAAACCCAGGATCTGGCCAACAAGTAAGCGAACAATACGAAAGTATGAGGCAGATAATTGCAAATACCAGAACTATCCCAGACATAACCGGCGTTATCATCTAAAATATTAATCGGAACCAGGTTTAGTTGACTGCTTCAGTGTGGTACCACATTACTACGTGATCGAAACCCGAAAAAACCCAGAATCTGGCCATCAAGTATGATAAATATGCGAAAGTACGAGCCTGATGAGAGCAAATCCCAGACCTAACCTAGACCTAACATGGGTTATCCACAAAAATATTGATCGAGACCAGGTTTAATCGACTGTTTCAGTGCGGTAACACATTACTACCTGATCAAAACCAGAAAAATACCCAGGATCTGTTCAACAAGTATGTGAAGAACGCGAAAATATGACCCTGATGGGGGCAAATCCCAGGACTAACCTAGACATAACATGCGTTATCCTCTAAAATATTGATCGAAACAACGTTTAATGGACCATTTCCGTGTGGTACCACATTACTACGGGATCCAAACCAGAAAAAGCCCAGAATCTGGCCATCAAGTATGAGAAATATGCGAAAGTACGAGCCTGATGAGAGCAAATCCCAGACCCAACCTAGACCTAACATGAGTTATTCTCTGAAATATTTATCAAGACCTGGTTTATTTGCATGTACCAGTGTGGTACCACATTACTACGTGATCCAAACTAGAAAAAACCCAGGATCTGTTAAACAAGTATGTGAAAAACTCGAAAATATGACCCTGATCAGTGCAAATCCCAGACCTATCCCAGACCTAACTTGCGTTCTCCACTAAAATATTGATGGAAACCAGGTTTAACGGACAGTTTCAGTGTCGTACCACATTTCGACGTGATCCAAACCAGAATAACCCAGGATCTGTTTAACAAGTATGTGAAAAATACGAAAGTATGACCCTGATGAGTGCAAATCCCAGATCTATCACAGACCTAACTTGCGTTATCCTCTAAGATATAGATTCGAATCCAGGTTTAATGGACTGTTTCAGTGTGGTACCACATTACTACGTGATCCAAACCAGAAAAAACCAAGGATTCGTGCAACAAGTATGTGAAGAATGCGAAAGTATGAGTCTGATCAGTGAAAATCCCTGGCCTAACCTAGACCTAACTTGCGTTCTCCTCTAAAATATTGATGGAAACCAGGTTTAACGGACAGTTTCAGTGTCGTACCACATTACTACGTGATCCAAACCAGAATAACCCAGGATCTGTTTAACAAGTATGAGAAAAATGCGAAGGTATGAGACTGATGTGAGCAGATCCAAGACCTATACCAGACCTAACTTGCGTTATCCTCTAAAATATTGATCGAAACCAGGTTTAATTTACTGTTTCAGTGTGGTACCACTTTACAACATGATTGTTTAAATATGTTAAAAAACTATTTAAAATCGCGTTAGTCTGAAAACATTAAATTCTCGGCTGCGATTCCCGTATCCGTTTGTGTACGTGACACTGCGGAAGGTTAAGCGTTCGTCAGGTTCGTTGAACGTTCGGACGATTTAAAACCGCGGCCGTTTACGTGTTTTTGTACGCCGACCTCACGCGAAGATTCGCTTCGCACCGGTTTAAACGGTATCGTGACGTCAGCGTCGAGAGAGAGAACCGTATAATATATTGAAAAGAGATCGACAGCTGAATTCGGCAGCGCCGCGTCGCGACGACAAGGCGCGACCGAGTCTTCGTCTGTCGATCCGCGACGATATTCGTAATTATTCACGAGCCAACTGCCAACGGGAGCGGATCCCAGAAGATCTCGCTCCTCAAGTACGGACTCGCACATAATATTCGGACTTGTATAAAAAAGAATTCTCTCCGTTGCTGCGGTTAGAATTTCCCAGAACAATCTACCTGCGACAAAAGGGAGGTCGTAATACACGCAGCGCGTGGCGCGACCGCCTTCGCTAGGAAGGATTGAACGTTGCAGTCGTTGCCGCGACCGCGACGTAAGGGACTCAGGGTGCACCCACCCAGAATCCCTTTAAAGCTATACGGCTTTGGAGCCTCCCAAAGGTCATACCGTTGAATCGGTATCGCCTCGTGGAGTGCTCTTCGTGCAAAGGTCGCCAAAAAACCCTCTCCAAAAACCCGTCGGTGTACGAGTCGACCGTACACCCTACGGAGGAGTTCGGGTTCAAGGTCGCCTCACCTTCCGTCACGCCGCCTACCAAATACGGTCCCCGTGCAACACGGTCGCCGGGTAGGCTTTATAGTGCGGTTGGACCCGCGAGGGATTTTTTGCAAAGGACACTTTACTGTCACGGTCCCCGGTAGAAACGGTCGCCGTGCAGTAATTTTACAGTGTCGCAGGAAATCTCCTCGCACGACGTTCCTACGTCACCCGCACGGAGAGCGTGCTCACGGGATCCACCCATTTGGAGCTTTACGACCTCCATTTGGTGACCCGTCCGTGGCTAAGTCGCCCCCGACAGATACGAGTGAATTCTCTTCTGTTCAGGGCAAAAGTATCGCTGATAATTTCAATAAATAATTATCAGCGTACAAGTACAAATTTACAGTCCACTGATTCACGTTAAACGACAGCTGATTCCCCCCTCCCTGCACACCGCTGGTCGCTAGGAGAGCGAGGCGAACAGCTGACGAGCGTGTTTACGATACGTGTACGCACGTATTTAATCTGAACAAACCTTCGTTACAGCAACCAAGGTCCATCCCAACCGGGGCTACACCGGTGAATCTCCACCCCCGGCTGGATTATAAACTAATTCTCTCTTTTTTTTGTGATTTATAATTTCTATTTTTTTTCATTTTTTTTTGTTAAAATTAAATAAAAGGCTTGTCGGAAAGCGACAAGCGAAAATTACAAAACAAAAACCTTATCAATCACTCTCCCTAGTATTTCCCTCGTCCGGACCCCGGTTAGAACCCTTAGTTTCTAACAATGATCGAAACCAGAAAAAGCCCAGAATCTGGCCATCAAGTATCAGAAATATGCGAAAGTACGAGCCTGATGAGATCAAATCCCTGACCTAACCAAGACCTGACATGCGTTATTCTCTAAAATATTGATCGAAACCAGGTTTAATCGACTGTTTCAGTGTGGTACCACATTACTACGTGATCCAAACCAGAAAAAACCCAGGCTCTGTTCAACATCTATGTTAAAACTGCGAAAGTATGACCCTGATTAGGGCAAATCCCAGGCCTTACCTAGACCTAACATGGGTTATCCTCAAAAATATTGATCGAAACCATGTTTAATGGACTGTTCCAGTGTGGTACCACATTACTACGTGATCCAAACCAGAAAATCCAGGGATCTGTTCAACAAATATATGAAAAATGCGAAAATATGACCCTGACGAGGCCAAATCCCAGACCTATCCCAGACCTAACTTGCGTTATCCTCTAAAATATTGATCGAAACCAGGTTTAATTGACTGTTACAGTGTGGTACCACATTACTACGTGATTCAAAACAGAGGCTCTGGCCATTCAAGTATGCGAAAGATGCGAAAGTATAAGCTAGATGATGGCAAATACCGGACCTAACCCAGGCATAACCGGCGTGCTCCTCCAAAATATTCATCGAATCCAGGTTGAATTGACTATTTCTGTGTGGCACCAAATTAATACGTGATCCTAACCACAAAAAACCCAGGATCTGGCCAACAAGTAAGCGAACAATACGAAAGTATGAGGCAGATAATTGCAAATACCAGAACTATCCCAGACATAACCGGCGTTATCATCTAAAATATTAATCGGAACCAGGTTTAGTTGACTGCTTCAGTGTGGTACCACATTACTACGTGATCGAAACCCGAAAAAACCCAGAATCTGGCCATCAAGTATGATAAATATGCGAAAGTACGAGCCTGATGAGAGCAAATCCCAGACCTAACCTAGACCTAACATGGGTTATCCACAAAAATATTGATCGAGACCAGGTTTAATCGACTGTTTCAGTGCGGTAACACATTACTACCTGATCAAAACCAGAAAAATACCCAGGATCTGTTCAACAAGTATGTGAAGAACGCGAAAATATGACCCTGATGGGGGCAAATCCCAGGACTAACCTAGACATAACATGCGTTATCCTCTAAAATATTGATCGAAACAACGTTTAATGGACCATTTCCGTGTGGTACCACATTACTACGGGATCCAAACCAGAAAAAGCCCAGAATCTGGCCATCAAGTATGAGAAATATGCGAAAGTACGAGCCTGATGAGAGCAAATCCCAGACCCAACCTAGACCTAACATGAGTTATTCTCTGAAATATTTATCAAGACCTGGTTTATTTGCATGTACCAGTGTGGTACCACATTACTACGTGATCCAAACTAGAAAAAACCCAGGATCTGTTAAACAAGTATGTGAAAAACTCGAAAATATGACCCTGATCAGTGCAAATCCCAGACCTATCCCAGACCTAACTTGCGTTCTCCTCTAAAATATTGATGGAAACCAGGTTTAACGGACAGTTTCAGTGTCGTACCACATTACGACGTGATCCAAACCAGAATAACCCAGGATCTGTTTAACAAGTATGAGAAAAATGCGAAGGTATGAGACTGATGTGAGCAGATCCAAGACCTATACCAGACCTAACTTGCGTTATCCTCTAAAATATTGATCGAAACCAGGTTTAATTTACTGTTTCAGTGTGGTACCACTTTACTACGTGATCGAAAGTAGAAAAAACCCTCGATCAGGTCAACATGTATGTTAAAACTGCGAAAGTATGACCCTGATTAGGGCAAATCCCAGGCCTAACCTAGACCTAACTTGCGTTATCCTCTATGATATTGATCGAAACCAGGTTTAATGGACTGTTTCAGTGTGGTACCACATTACTACGTGATCCAAACCAGAAAAAAGCCAGGATCTGTTCAACAAGTATGTGAAAAATACGAAAGTATGACCCTGATGAGTGCAAATCCCAGATCTATCACAGACCTAACTTGCGTTATCCTCTAAGATATAGATTCGAATCCAGGTTTAATGGACTGTTTCAGTGTGGTACCACATTACTACGTGATCCAAACCAGAAAAAACCAAGGATTCGTGCAACAAGTATGTGAAGAATGCGAAAGTATGAGTCTGATCAGTGAAAATCCCTGGCCTAACCTAGACCTAACTTGCGTTCTCCTCTAAAATATTGATGGAAACCAGGTTTAACGGACAGTTTCAGTGTCGTACCACATTACTACGTGATCCAAACCAGAATAACCCAGGATCTGTTTAACAAGTATGAGAAAAATGCGAAGGTATGAGACTGATGTGAGCAGATCCAAGACCTATACCAGACCTAACTTGCGTTATCCTCTAAAATATTGATCGAAACCAGGTTTAATTTACTGTTTCAGTGTGGTACCACTTTACAACATGATTGTTTAAATATGTTAAAAAACTATTTAAAATCGCGTTAGTCTGAAAACATTAAATTCTCGGCTGCGATTCCCGTATCCGTTTGTGTACGTGACACTGCGGAAGGTTAAGCGTTCGTCAGGTTCGTTGAACGTTCGGACGATTTAAAACCGCGGCCGTTTACGTGTTTTTGTACGCCGACCTCACGCGAAGATTCGCTTCGCACCGGTTTAAACGGTATCGTGACGTCAGCGTCGAGAGAGAGAACCGTATAATATATTGAAAAGAGATCGACAGCTGAATTCGGCAGCGCCGCGTCGCGACGACAAGGCGCGACCGAGTCTTCGTCTGTCGATCCGCGACGATATTCGTAATTATTCACGAGCCAACTGCCAACGGGAGCGGATCCCAGAAGATCTCGCTCCTCAAGTACGGACTCGCACATAATATTCGGACTTGTATAAAAAAGAATTCTCTCCGTTGCTGCGGTTAGAATTTCCCAGAACAATCTACCTGCGACAAAAGGGAGGTCGTAATACACGCAGCGCGTGGCGCGACCGCCTTCGCTAGGAAGGATTGAACGTTGCAGTCGTTGCCGCGACCGCGACGTAAGGGACTCAGGGTGCACCCACCCAGAATCCCTTTAAAGCTATACGGCTTTGGAGCCTCCCAAAGGTCATACCGTTGAATCGGTATCGCCTCGTGGAGTGCTCTTCGTGCAAAGGTCGCCAAAAAACCCTCTCCAAAAACCCGTCGGTGTACGAGTCGACCGTACACCCTACGGAGGAGTTCGGGTTCAAGGTCGCCTCACCTTCCGTCACGCCGCCTACCAAATACGGTCCCCGTGCAACACGGTCGCCGGGTAGGCTTTATAGTGCGGTTGGACCCGCGAGGGATTTTTTGCAAAGGACACTTTACTGTCACGGTCCCCGGTAGAAACGGTCGCCGTGCAGTAATTTTACAGTGTCGCAGGAAATCTCCTCGCACGACGTTCCTACGTCACCCGCACGGAGAGCGTGCTCACGGGATCCACCCATTTGGAGCTTTACGACCTCCATTTGGTGACCCGTCCGTGGCTAAGTCGCCCCCGACAGATACGAGTGAATTCTCTTCTGTTCAGGGCAAAAGTATCGCTGATAATTTCAATAAATAATTATCAGCGTACAAGTACAAATTTACAGTCCACTGATTCACGTTAAACGACAGCTGATTCCCCCCTCCCTGCACACCGCTGGTCGCTAGGAGAGCGAGGCGAACAGCTGACGAGCGTGTTTACGATACGTGTACGCACGTATTTAATCTGAACAAACCTTCGTTACAGCAACCAAGGTCCATCCCAACCGGGGCTACACCGGTGAATCTCCACCCCCGGCTGGATTATAAACTAATTCTCTCTTTTTTTTGTGATTTATAATTTCTATTTTTTTTCATTTTTTTTTGTTAAAATTAAATAAAAGGCTTGTCGGAAAGCGACAAGCGAAAATTACAAAACAAAAACCTTATCAATCACTCTCCCTAGTATTTCCCTCGTCCGGACCCCGGTTAGAACCCTTAGTTTCTAACAATGATCGAAACCAGAAAAAGCCCAGAATCTGGCCATCAAGTATCAGAAATATGCGAAAGTACGAGCCTGATGAGAGCAAATCCCTGACCTAACCAAGACCTGACATGCGTTATTCTCTAAAATATTGATCGAAACCAGGTTTAATCGACTGTTTCAGTGTGGTACCACATTACTACGTGATCCAAACCAGAAAAAACCCAGGCTCTGTTCAACATCTATGTTAAAACTGCGAAAGTATGACCCTGATTAGGGCAAATCCCAGGCCTTACCTAGACCTAACATGGGTTATCCTCAAAAATATTGATCGAAACCATGTTTAATGGACTGTTCCAGTGTGGTACCACATTACTACGTGATCCAAACCAGAAAATCCAGGGATCTGTTCAACAAATATATGAAAAATGCGAAAATATGACCCTGACGAGGCCAAATCCCAGACCTATCCCAGACCTAACTTGCGTTATCCTCTAAAATATTGATCGAAACCAGGTTTAATTGACAGTTTCAGTGTGGTACTACACTACTACGTGATCCAATCCAGAAAAAGCCCAGGATCTAGCCATGAAGTATGAGAAATATGCGAAAGTATGAGCCTCACGAGGGCAAATCCTAGACCTAACCCAGACCTAACATGCGTTATCCTCTAAAATATTTATCAAGACCAGATTTAATTGAATGTTGCAGTGTGGTACCACGTTACTACGTGATTCAATCCAGAAAAATCCAAGGATATGGCCAACAAGTATGAGAAATATGCGATAGTATGAGTCTGATGAGAGCAAATCCCAGACCTAACCAAGACCTAACATGCGTTATCCTCTAAAATATTGATCGAAACCAGGGTTAATTGACTGTTTTAGTGTGGTACCACTTTACTACGTGATCCAAAGCAGAAAAAACCCTCGATCAGGTCAACATGTATGCTAAAACTGTGAAAGTATGACCCTGATGAGGGCAAATCCCATGCCTAACCTAGACCTAACATGCGTTATCCTCTAAAATATTGATCGAAACCATGTTTAATGGACTGTTTCAGTGTGGTACCACATTACTACGTGAGCCAAACCAGAAAAAACCCAGGATCTGTTCAACAAGTATGTGAAAAACGCGACAGCATGAGCCTGACGAGGGCAAATCCCCGACCTATCTCAGACATAACTCGCGTTATCCTCTAAAATATTGATCGAAACCAGGTTTAATTGACTGCTTCAGTGTGGTACCCACATTACTACGTGACACAATCCAGAAAAGCCCAGGATCTAGCCATCAAGTAAGAGAAATATGCGAAAGTATGAGCCTGCTGAGGGCAAATCCTAGCCCTAACCCAGACCTAACATGCGTTATCCTCTAAAATATTTATCAAGACCAGGTTTAATGGAATGTTTCAGTGTGGTACCACATTACTACGTGATCCAAACCAGAAAAAGCCCTGGATCTGTTCGACAAGTATGTGAAAAATACGAAAATATGACCCTGATGAGGGCAAATCCCAGACCTAACTTGCGTTATCCTCTAAAATATTGATCGAAACCAGGTTTAGTTGACTGTTTCAGTGTGGTACTACATTCCTACGTGATCCAATCCAGAAAAAGCCCAGGATCTAGCCATGAAGTATGAGAAATATGCGAAAGTATGAGCCTCACGTGGGCAAATCCTAGACCTAACCCAGACCTAATATGCATTATCATCTAAAATATTCATCGAAACCAGGTTTAATCGACTGTTTCAGTGTGGTACCACATTACTGCCTGATCCAAACCAGAAATAACCCATAAACTGTTCAACTAGTATGTGAAGTATGCGAAAGTATGAGACTGATGAGTGAAACTCCCAGGCCTAACCTAGACCTAACATGCGTTATCCTCAAAAATATTGATCGAAACCAGGTTTAATGGACTGTTTTAGTGTGGTACCACATTACAACGTGATCCAATCCAGAAATAGCCCAGGATCTAGCCATGAAGTATTAGAAATATGCGAAAGTATGAGCCTGATGAGGGCAAATCCTAGACCTTAGCCAGACCTAACATGCGTTATCCTCTAAAATATTTATCAGGACCAGGTTTAATTGAATGTTTCAGTGTGGTACCACATTACTACGTGATCCAAATCAGAAAAAACCCAGGATCCGTTCGACAAGTATGTGAAGTACGCGAAAGTATGAGTCGGATGAGGGCAAATCCCAGGCCTAACCAAGACATAACATGCGTTATCCTCTAAAATATTGATCGAATCCAGGTTTAATGGACTGTTTTAGTGTGGTACCACATTACAACGTGACCCAATCCAGAAATAGTCCAGGATCTAGCCATGAAGTATTAGAAATATGCGAAAGTATGAGCCTGATGAGGGCAAATCCTAGACCTTACCCAGACCTAACTTGCGTTATCCAATAAAATATTGATCGAGACCAGGATTAATCGACTGTTTCAGTGTGGTACCACATAACTACGTGATCCATTCCAGAAAAATCCAAGGATCTGGCCAACAAGTATGAGAAATATGCGATAGTATGAGTCTGATGAGGGCAAATCCCAGACCTAACCCAGACCTAACATGCATTATCATCTTCAATATTGATCGAAACCAGGTTTAATCGACTGTTTCAGTGTGGTACCACATTGCTACGTGATCCAAACCAAAAAAAAGCCAGGATCTGTTCAACAAGTATGTGAAGTACGCGAAAGTATGAGTCGGATGAGGGCAAATCCCAGGCCTAACAAAGACATAACATGCGTTATCCTCTAAAATATTGATCGAATTCAGGTTTAATGGACTGTTTCAGTGTGGTGCCACATTACTACGTGATCCAAACCAGAACAAAACCAGGGATCTGTTCACCAAGTATGTGAAAAATACGAAAGTATGACCCTGATGCGAGCAAATCCCAGACCTAACCAAGACCTAACATGCGTTATTCTCTAAAATATTGAACGAAAAGGGGTTTAATGGACTGTTTCAGTGTGGTACCACATTACTACGTGATCCAAACCAGAAAAAATCCCAGGATCTGTTCAACAAGTATGTGAAGTATGCGAAAGTATGAGTCGGATGAGGGCAAATCCCAGGCCTAACCGAGACATAACATGCGTTATCCTCCAAAATATTGATCGAATCCAGGTTTAGTGGACTGTTTCAGTGTGGTACCACATTACTACGTGATGCAAAGTAGAAAAAACCCTCGATCAGGTGAACATGTATGTTAAGACTGCGAAACTATGACCCTGATGAGGCAGATCCCAGACCTAACCTTGACCTAACATGTGTTATTATCTAAAACAATATTCGAAACCAGGTTTAATTGTCTGCTTCAGTGTGGTAACACATTACTCCGTGATCGAAACCAGAAAAATCCCAGGATCTGTTCAAGAAGTATGTGAGGAATGCGAAAGTATGAGCCTGCTGAGGGCAAATCCTAGACCTATCCCAGACCTAACTTGCGTTATCCTCTAAAATATTTATCAAGACCAGGTTTAATTGAATGTTTCAGTGTGGTACCACATTACAACGTGATCCAATCAAGAAAAAGCTCAGGATCTAGCCATGAAGTATGAGAAATATGCGAAAGTATGAGCCTGATGAGGGCAATTCCTAGACCTAACCCAGATCTAACATGCGTTATCCTCTAAAATATTTATCAAGACCAGGTTTAATTGAACGTTTCAGTGTGGTACCACATTACTACGTGATCCAAACCAGAAAAAACCAAGGATCCGTTCAACAAGTATGTGTAGAATGCGAAAGTATGAGTCTGATGAGTGAAAATCCCAGGCCTGACCTAGACCTAACATGCGTTATTCTCTAAAATATTGATCGAATCCAAGTTTAATGGACTGTTTCTTTGTGGTACCACGTTACTACGTGATCCAATCCAGAAATAGCTCAGGATCTAGACATGAAGTATGAGAAATATGCGAAAGTATGAGCTCGATGAGGGCAAATCCTAGACCTAACCAAGACCTAACATGCGTTATTCTCTAAAATATTGAACGAAAAGGGGTTTAATGGACCGTTTCAGTGTGGTGCCACATTACTACGTGATCCAAACCAGAAGAAAGCCAGGGATTTCTTCAACAAGTATGTGAAAAATACGAAAGTATGACCCTGATGAGAGCAAATCCCAGACCTAACCAAGACCTAACATGCGTTATTCTCTAAAATATTGAACGAAAAGGGGTTTAATGGACCGTTTCAGTGTGGTGCCACATTACTACGTGATCCAAACCAGAAGAAAGCCAGGGATTTCTTCAACAAGTATGTGAAAAATACGAAAGTATGACCCTGATGAGAGCAAATCCCAGACCTAACCAAGACCTAACATGCGTTATTCTGTAAAATATTGAACGGATAGAGGTTTAATCGACTGTTTCAGTGTGGTACCACATTACTACGTGATCCAAACCAGAAAATGCCCAGAATCTGGCAATCAACTATGAGAAATATGCGAAAGTACGAGCCTGATGAGAGCAAATCCCAGACCTATCCCAGACATAACTTGCGTTATCCTCTAAAATATTGATCGAAACCAGGTTTAATGGACTGTTTCAGTGTGGTACCACATTACTACGAGATCGAAACCAGAAAAAACCCAGGATCCGTTCAACAAGTATGTGAAGAATGCGATAGTATGGGTCTGATGAGTGAAAATCCCAGGCCTAAACTAGACATAACATGCGTTATCCTCTAAAATATTGATCGAAACCAGGTTTAATGCACTGTTTCGGTGTGGCGCCACATTACTACGTGATCCAAACCAGATAAGGCCCAGAATCTGGCCATCAAGTAAGAGAAATATGCGAAAGTACGAGCCTTATGAGAGCAAATCCCAGACCTTACCTAGACCTAACATGAATTATTCTCTGAAATATTGATCGAAACCAGGTTTAATGGACTGTTTCAGTGAGGTACCACATTACTACGTGATTCAAACCAGAAAAAACCCAGGATCTGTTCAACAAGAATGTGAAAAATACGAATATATGAGCCTGATGAGGGCAAATCCCCAGACCTATCCCCAACATAACATGCGTTATCCTCTAAAATATTGATGGAAACTAGGTTTAATTGACTGTTTTAGTGTGGTACCACTTTACTAGGTGATCCAAAGCAGTAAAATCCCTCGATCATGTCAACATGTATGTTAAAACTGCGAAAGTATGACCCTAATGAGAGCAATCCCAGACCTAACGTAGACCTAACATGCGTTATTCCCTAAAATATTGATCGAAACCAGGTTTAATGGACTGGTTCAGTGTGGTACCACATTACTACGTGATCCAAACCAGAAAAACCCCAGGACCCGTTCAACAAGTATGTGAAAAATACGAATATATGACCCAGATGAGGGCAAATCCCAGACCTATTCCAGACCTAACTTGCGTTATCCTCTAAAATATTGGTCGAAACCTGATTTAATGGACTGTTTCAATGTGGTACCACACTACTACGTGATCCAAACCAGAAAAAAGCCAGAATCTGTTCACCAAGTATGCGAAGTATGCGAAAGTATGAGTCTGATGAGGGCAAATCCCAGGCCTAACCTAGACATAACATGCGTTATCCTCAAAAATATTGATCGAAACCAGGTTTAATTGACTGTTTCAGTGTGGTACCACATTACTACGTGATCCAAACCAGAAAAAACCCAGGATTTGTTCACCAAGTATGTAAAGTATGCGAAAGTATGAGTCTGATGAGGGCAAATCCCAGGCCTAACCTTGACATAACATGCGTTATCCTCTAAAATATTGATCGAAACCAGGTTTAATTGACTGTTTCAGTGTGGTACCACATTACTACGTGATCCAATCCGGAAAAAGATCAGTATGTAGCCATGAAGTATGAGAAATATGCGAAAGTATGAGCCAGATGAGGGCAAATCCCAGACCTATCCCAGAACTAACATGCGTTATCCTCTAAAATAGTGATCGAAACCAGGTTTAATCGACACTTTCAGTGTGGTACCACATTACTACGTGATCCAATCCAGAAATAACCCAGGATCTAGCCATGAAGTATGAGAAATATGCGAAAGAATGAGCCTGATGAGGGCAAATCCTAGACCTAACCCAGAACTAACATGCGTTATCCTCTAAAATACTTATCAAGACCAGGTTTAATTGAATGTTTCAGTGTGGTACCACATTACTACGTGATCCAAACCAGAAAAAACCCAGGATCCGTTCAACAAGTATGTGAAGAATGCGAAAGTATGAGTCTGATGAGTAAAAATCCCAGGCCTAACCTACACCTAACATACGTTATCCGCAAAAATATTGATCGAAACCAGGTTTAATCGACTGTTTCAGTGTGGTACCACATTACTACGTGATCCAAACCAGAAAAAACCCAGGATCCGTTCAACAAGTATGTGTAAATCGCGAAAGTATGAGCCTGATGAGGGCAAATCCTAGACCTTACCCAGACCTAACATGCGTCATCCTCTAAAATATTGATCGAAACCAGGTTTAATTGACAGTTTCAGTGTGGTACCACATTACTACGTGATCCAAACCAGAAAAAACCCAGGATTTGTTCACCAAGTATGTAAAGTATGCGAAAGTATGAGTCTGATGAGGGCAAATCCCAGGCCTAACCTAGACATAACATGCGTTATCCTCTAATATATTGATCGAAACCAGGTTTAATTGACTGTTTTAGTGTGGTACCACATTACTACGCGATCCAAACCAGAAAAAACCCAGAATCTGTTCAACAAGTGTGTGAAAAACGCGAAAGCATGAGCCTGATGAGGGCAAATCCCAGACCTATCCCAGACATATCTTGCGTTATCCTCTAAAATATTGATCGAAACCAGGTTTAATTGACTGCTTTAGTGTGGTACCACATTACTACGTGATCCAAAGCAGATGAATCCCTCGATCAGGTCAACATGTATGTTAAAACTGCGAAAGTATGACCCTGATGAGGGCAAATCCCAGGCCTAACCTAGACCTAACATGCGTTATCCTCTAAAATATTGATCGAATCCAGGTTTAATTGACTGTTTCAGTGTGGTACCACATTACTACGTGATCCAAACCAGAAAAAACCCAGGATTTGTTCACCAAGTATGTAAAGTATGCGAAAGTATGAGTGTGATGAGGGAAAATCCCAGGCCTAACCTTGACATAACATGCGTTATCCTCTAAAATATTGATCGAAACCAGGTTTAATTGACTGTTTTAGTGTGGTACCACATTACTACGTGATCCACACCAGAAAAAGCCCAGAATCTGGCCATCAACTATGAGAAATATGCGAAAGTACGAGCCTGATCAGAGCAAATCCCAGACCTAACCCAGAACTAACATGCGTTATCCTCTAAAATATTGATCGAAACCAGGTTCAATTGACTGTTTTAGTGTGGTACCACTTTACTACGTGATCCAAAGCAGATGAATCCCTCGATCAGGTCAACATGTATGTTAAAACTGCGAAAGTATGACCCTGATGAGGGCAAATCCCAGGCCTAACCTAGACCTAACATGCGTTATCCTCTAAAATATTGATCGAATCCAGGTTTAATTGACTGTTTCAGTGTGGTACCACATTACTACGTGATCCAAACCAGAAAAAACCCAGGATTTGTTCACCAAGTATGTAAAGTATGCGAAAGTATGAGTCTGATGAGGGAAAATCCCAGGCCTAACCTTGACATAACATGCGTTATCCTCTAAAATATTGATCGAAACCAGGTTTAATTGACTGTTTTAGTGTGGTACCACATTACTACGCGATCCAAACCAGAAAAAACCCAGAATCTGTTCAACAAGTGTGTGAAAAACGCGAAAGCATGAGCCTGATGAGGGCAAATCCCAGACCTATCCCAGACATATCTTGCGTTATCCTCTAAAATATTGATCGAAACCAGGTTTAATTGACTGCTTTAGTGTGGTACCACATTACTACGTGATCCAAAGCAGATGAATCCCTCGATCAGGTCAACATGTATGTTAAAACTGCGAAAGTATGACCCTGATGAGGGCAAATCCCAGGCCTAACCTAGACCTAACATGCGTTATCCTCTAAAATATTGATCGAAACAAGGTTTAATTGACTGTTTCAGTGTGGTACCACATTACTACGTGATCCAAACCAGAAAAAACCCAGGATTTGTTCACCAAGTATGTAAAGTATGCGAAAGTATGAGTCTGATGAGGGCAAATCCCAGGCCTAACCTAGACATAACATGCGTTATCCTCTAAAATAATGATCGAAACCAGGTTTAATTGACTGTTTTAGTGTGGTACCACATTACTACGTGATCCACACCAGAAAAAGCCCAGAATCTGGCCATCAACTATGAGAAATATGCGAAAGTACGAGCCTGATCAGAGCAAATCCCAGACCTAACCCAGAACTAACATGCGTTATCCTCTAAAATATTGATCGAAACCAGGTTCAATTGACTGTTTTAGTGTGGTACCACTTTACTACGTGATCCAAAGCAGATGAATCCCTCGATCAGGTCAACATGTATGTTAAAACTGCGAAAGTATGACCCTGATGAGGGCAAATCCCAGGCCTAACCTAGACCTAACATGCGTTATCCTCTAAAATATTGATCGAAACCAGGTTTAATTGACTGTTTCAGTATGGTACCACATTACTACGTGATCCAAACCAGAAAAAACCCAGGATTTGTTCACCAAGTATGTAAGGTATGCGAAAGTATGAGTCTGATGAGGGCAAATCCCAGGCCTAACCTAGACATAACATGCGTTATCCTCAAAAATATTGATCGAAACCAGGTTTAGTGGACGGTTTCAGTGTGGTACTACATTACTACGTGATGCAATCCAGAAAAAGCCCAGGATCTAGCCATCAAGTATGAGAAATATGCGAATGAATGAGCCTGATGAGAGCAAATCCCTGACCTAACCTAGACCTAACATTTAATTATTCTCTAAAATATTGATGGAAACCAGGTTTAATGGACTGTTTCAGTGTGGTACCACACTACTACGCGATCCAAACCAGAAAAAACCCAGGATCTGTTCAACAAGAATGTGAAAAACGCGAAAGTATGAGCCCGATGAGGGCAAACCCACAGACCTATCCCAAACATAACTTGCGTTATCCTCGAAAATATTGATCGAAACCAGGTTTAATGGACTGTTTCAGTGTGGTTCCACATTACTACGTGATCCAATCCAGAAATAGCCCAGGATCTAGCCATGAAGTATGAGTAATATGCGAAAGTATGAGCCTGATGAGGGCAAATCCTAGTCCTTACCCAGACCTAACATGCGTTATCCTCTAAAATATTTATCAAGACCAGGTTTAAGTGACTGTTTTAGTGTTGTACCACTTTACTACGTGATCCAAAGCAGAAAAAACCCTCGATCAGGTCAACATGCATGTTAAAACTGCGAAAGTATGACCCTGATGAGAGCAAATCCCAGACCTAACCTTGACCTAACATGCGTTATTCTCTAAAATAGTGATCAAAGCCAGGTTTAATGGACTGTTTCAGTACGGTTCCACATTACTACGTGATCCAAACCAGAAAAAGCCAGAATCTGGCCATCAACTATGAGAAATATGCGAAAGTACGAGCCTGATCAGAGCAAATCCCAGACCTAACCTAGACCTAACATGCGTTATCCTCTAAAATATTGATCGAAACCAGGTTTAATTGACTGCTTTAGTGTGGTACCACTTTACTACGTGATCCAAAGCAGAAAAAACCCTCGATCAGGTCAACATGTATGTTAAAACTGCGAAAGTATGACCCTGATGAGGGCAAAACCCCAGACCTATCCCAGACATAACTTGCGTTATCCTCTAAAATATTGATCGAAACCAGGTTTAATTGACTGTTTCAGTGTGGTACCACATGACTACGTGATCCAAACCAGAAAAAACCCAGGATTCGTTCACCAAGTATGTAAAGTATGCGAAAGTATGACCCTGATGAGGGCAAATCCCAGGCCTAACCTTGACATAACATGCGTTATCCTCTAAAATATTGATCGAAACCAGGTTTAATTGACTGTTTTAGTGTGGTACCACATTACTACGCGATCCAAACCAGAAAAAACCCAGAATCTGTTCAACAAGTATGTGAAAAACGCGAAAGCATGAGCCTGAAGAGGGCAAATCCCAGACCTATCCCAGACATATCTTGCGTTATCCTCTAAAATATTGATCGAAACCAGGTTTAATTGACTGCTTTAGTGTGGTACCACATTACTACGTGATCCAAAGCAGATGAATCCCTCGATCAGGTCAACATGTATGTTAAAACTGCGAAAGTATGACCCTGATGAGGGCAAATCCCAGGCCTAACCTAGACCTAACATGCGTTATCCTCTTAAATATTGATCGAAACCAGGTTTAATGGACTGTTTCAGTGTGGTACCACACTACTACGCGATCCAAACCAGAAAAAGCCAGGGATCTGTTCAACAAGTATGTGAGAAATGCGAAAATATGACCCTGATGAGGTCAAATCCCAGACCTATCCCAGACCTAACTTGCGTTATCCTCTAAAATATTGATCGAAACCAGGTTTAATTGATTGTTTCAGTGTGGTACCACATTACTACGTGATCCAATCCAGAAATAGCTCAGGATCTAGCCATGAAGTATGAGAAATATGCGAAAGTATGAGACTGATGAGGGCAAATCCTAGACCTAAGCCAGAACAAACATGCGTTATCCTCTAAAATATTTATCAAGACCAGGTTTAATTGAACGTTTCAGTGTGGTACCACATTACTACGCGATCCAAACCAGAAAAAACCAAGGATCCGTTCAACAAGTATGTGTAGAATGCGAAAGTATGAGTCTGATGCGTGAAAATCCCAGGCCTAACCTAGACCTAACATGCGTTATTCTCTAAAATATTGATTGAATCCAGGTTTAATGGACTGTTTCATGGTGGTACCACATTACTACGTGATCCAATCCAGAAATAGCTCAGGATATAGACATGAAGTATGAGAAATATGCGAAAGTATGAGCTCGATGAGGGCAAATCCTAGACCTAACCAAGACCTAACATGCGTTATTCTCTAAAGTAGTGATCAAAGCCATGTTTAATGGACTGTTTCAGTGTGGTACCACATTACAACGTGATCCAAACCAGGAAAGGCCCAGAATCTGGCCATCAAGTATTAGAAATATGCGAAAGTACGAGCCTGATGAGAGCAAATCCCAGACTTAACCAAGACCTAACATGCGTTATTCTCTAAAATATTGATCGAAACCAGGTTTAATGGACTGTTTCAGTGTGGTACCACATTACTACGAGATCGAAACCAGAAAAAACCTAGGATCCGTTCAACAAGTATGTGAAGAATGCGATAGTATGAGTCTGATGAATGAAAATCCCAGGCCTAACCTAGACATAACATGCGCTATCCTCTAAAATAGTGATCGAAACCAGGTTTAGTGGACTGTTTCAGTGTGGTACCACTTTACTACGTGATCCAAAGCAGAAAAAACACTCCATCAGGTCAACATCTATGTTAACACTGCGAAAGTATGACCCTGATGAGGGCAAATCCCAGGCCTAACCTAGACCTAACTTGCGTTATCCTCTAAAATATTGATCGAAACCAGGTTTAATTGACTGCTTCAGTGTGGTACCCACATTACTACGTGATCCAATCCAGAAAAGCCCAGGATCTAGCCATCAAGTAAGAGAAATATGCGAAAGTATGAGCCTGCTGAGGGCAAATCCTAGCCCTAACCCAGACCTAACATGCGTTATCCTCTAAAATATTTATCAAGACCAGGTTTAATGGAATGTTTCAGTGTGGTACCACATTACTACGTGATCCAAACCAGAAAAAACCCTGGATCTGTTCGACAAGTATGTGAAGAATGCGAAAGTATGAGTCCGATGAGGGAAAATCCCGGACCTATCCCAGACATAACTAGCGTTATCCTCTAAAATATTGATCGAAACCAGGTTTAATGCACTGTTTAGGTGTGGTGCCACATTACTACGTGATCCAAACCAGATAAGGCCCAGAATCTGGCCATCAAGTAAGAGAAATATGCGAAAGTACGAGCCTTATGAGAGCAAATCCCAGACCTTACCTAGACCTAACATGAATTATTCTCTAAAATATTGATCGAAACCAGGTTTAATGGACTGTTTCAGTGAGGTACCACATTACTACGTGATTCAAACCAGAAAAAACCCAGGATCTGTTCAACAAGAATGTGAAAAACGCGAAAGTATGAGCCTGATGAGGGCAAATCCCCAGACCTATCCCCAACATAACTTGCGTTATCCTCTAAAATATTGATGGAAACTAGGTTTAATTGACTGTTTTAGTGTGGTACCACTTTACTACGTGATCCAAACCAGAAAAAACCCAGGATTTGTTCACCAAGTATGTAAAGTATGCGAAAGTATGAGTCTAATGAGGGCAAATCCCAGGCCTAACCTTGACATAACATGCGTTATCCTCTAAAATATTGATCGAAACCAGGTTTAATTGACTGTTTCAGTGTGGTACCACATTACTACGTGATCCAATCCAGAAAAAGATCAGTATGTAGCCATGAAGTATGAGAAATATGCGAAAGTATAAGCCAGATGAGGGCAAATCCCAGACCTATCCCAGAACTAACATGCGTTATCCTCTAAAATAGTGATCGAAACCTGGTTTAATCGACACTTTCAGTGTGGTACCACATTACTACGTGATCCAATCCAGAAATAACCCAGGATCTAGCCATGAAGTATGAGAAATATGCGAAAGAATGAGCCTGATGAGGGTAAATCCGAGACCTAACCCAGAACTAACATGCGTTATCCTCTAAAATACTTATCAAGACCAGGTTTAATTGAATGTTTCAGTGTGGTACCACATTACTACGTGATCCAAACCAGAAAAAACCCAGGATCCGTTCAACAAGTATGTGTAAATCGCGAAAGTATGAGCCTGATGAGGGCAAATCCTAGACCTTACCCAGACCTAACATGCGTTATCCTCTAAAATATTGATCGAAACCAGGTTTAATTGACAGTTTCAGTGTGGTACCACATTACTACGTGATCCAAACCAGAAAAAACCCAGGATTTGTTCACCAAGTATGTAAAGTATGCGAAAGTATGAGTCTGATGAGGGCAAATCCCAGGCCTAACCTAGACATAACATGCGTTATCCTCTAAAATATTGATCGAAACCAGGTTTAATTGACTGTTTTAGTGTGGTACCACATTACTACGTGATCCACACCAGAAAAAGCCCAGAATCTGGCCATCAACTATGAGAAATATGCGAAAGTACGAGCCTGATCAGAGCAAATCCCAGACCTAACCCATAAATAACATGCGTTATCCTCTAAAATATTGATCGAAACCAGGTTCAATTGACTGTTTTAGTGTGGTACCACTTTACTACGTGATCCAAAGCAGATGAATCCCTCGATCAGGTCAACATGTATGTTAAAACTGCGAAAGTATGACCCTGATGAGGGCAAATCCCAGGCCTAACCTAGACCTAACATGCGTTATCCTCTAAAATATTGATCGAAACCAGGTTTAATTGACTGTTTCAGTGTGGTACCACATTACTACGTGATCCAAACCAGAAAAAACCCAGGATTTGTTCACCAAGTATGTAAAGTATGCGAAAGTATGAGTCTGATGAGGGAAAAACCCAGGCCTAACCTTGACATAACATGCGTTATCCTCCAAAATATTGATCGAAACCAGGTTTAATTGACTGTTTTAGTGTGGTACCACATTACTACGCGATCCAAACCAGAAAAAACCCAGGATCTGTTCAACAAGTGTGTGAAAAACGCGAAACCATGAGCCTGATGAGGGCAAATCCCAGACCTATCCCAGACATATCTTGCGTTATCCTCTAAAATATTGATCGAAACCAGGTTTAATTGACTGCTTTAGTGTGGTACCACATTACTACGTGATCCAAAGCAGATGAATCCCTCGATCAGGTCAACATGTATGTTAAAACTGCGAAAGTATGACCCTGATGAGGGCAAATCCCAGGCCTAACCTAGACCTAACATGCGTTATCCTCTAAAATATTGATCGAAACCAGGTTTAATTGACTGTTTCAGTGTGGTACCACATTACTACGTGATCCAAACCAGAAAAAACCCAGGATTTGTTCACCAAGTATGTAAAGTATGCGAAAGTATGAGTCTGATGAGGGCAAATCCCAGGCCTAACCTAGGCATAACATGCGTTATCCTCTAAAATATTGATCGAAACCAGGTTTAGTGGACGGTTTCAGTGTGGTACTACATTACTACGTGATGCAATCCAGAAAAAGCCCAGGATCTAGCCATCAAGTATGAGAAATATGCGAATGAATGAGCCTGATGAGAGCAAATCCCTGACCTAACCTAGACCTAACATTTAATTATTCTCTAAAATATTGATGGAAACCAGGTTTAATGGACTGTTTCAGTGTGGTACCACACTACTACGCGATCCAAACCAGAAAAAACCCAGGATCTGTTCAACAAGAATGTGAAAAACGCGATAGTATGAGCCCGATGAGGGCAAACCCACAGACCTATCCCAAACATAACTTGCGTTATCCTCTAAAATATTGATCGAAACCAGGTTTAATGGACTGTTTCAGTGTGGTTCCACATTACTACGTGATCCAATCCAGAAATAGCCAGAATCTGGCCATCAAGTATGAGAAATATGCGAAAGTACGAGCTTGATGAGGGCAAATCCCAGACCTAACCAGGACGTAACATGCGTTATTCTGTAAAATATTGAACGAAAAGAGGTTTAATCGACTGTTTCAGTGTTGTACCACATTACTACGTGATCCAAACCAGAAAAAGCCAGAATCTGGCCATCAACTATGAGAAATATGCGAAAGTACGAGCCTGATCAGAGCAAATCCCAGACCTAACCTAGACCTAACATGCGTTATCCTCTAAAATATTGATCGAAACCAGGTTTAATTGACTGCTTTAGTGTGGTACCACTTTACTACGTGATCCAAAGCAGAAAAAACCCTCGATCAGGTCAACATGTATGTTAAAACTGCGAAAGTATGACCCTGATGAGGGCAAAACCCCAGACCTATCCCAGACATAACTTGCGTTATCCTCTAAAATATTGATCGAAACCAGGTTTAATTTACTGTTTCAGTGTGGTACCACTTTACTACGTGATCGAAAGTTGAAAAAACCCTCGATCAGGTCAACATGTATGTTAAAACTGCGAAAGTATGACCCTGATGAGGGCAAATCCCAGGCCTAACCTTGACATAACATGCGTTATCCTCTAAAATATTGATCGAAACCAGGTTTAATTGACTGTTTTAGTGTGGTACCAGATTACTACGCGATCCAAACCAGAAAAAAACCCAGAATCTGTTCAACAAGTATGTGAAAAACGCGAAAGCATGAGCCTGAAGAGGGCAAATCCCAGACCTATCCCAGACATATCTTGCGTTATCCTCTAAAATATTGATCGTAACCAGGTTTAATTGACTGCTTTAGTGTGGTACCACATTACTACGTGATCCAAAGCAGATGAATCCCTCGATCAGGTCAACATGTATGTTAAAACTGCGAAAGTATGACCCTGATGAGGGCAAATCCCAGGCCTAACCTAGACCTAACATGCGTTATCCTCTTAAATATTGATCGAAACCAGGTTTAATGGACTGTTTCAGTGTGGTACCACACTACTACGCGATCCAAACCAGAAAAAGCCAGGGATCTGTTCAACAAGTATGTGAGAAATGCGAAAATATGACCCTGATGAGGTCAAATCCCAGACCTATCCCAGACCTAACTTGCGTTATCCTCTAAAATATTGATCGAAACCAGGTTTAATTGATTGCTTCAGTGTGGTACCACATTACTACGTGATCCAATCCAGAAATAGCTCAGGATCTAGCCATGAAGTATGAGAAATATGCGAAAGTATGAGACTGATGAGGGCAAATCCTAGACCTAACCAAGACCTAACATGCGTTATTCTCTAAAGTAGTGATCAAAGCCATGTTTAATGGACTGTTTCAGTGTGGTACCACATTACAACGTGATCCAAACCAGGAAAGGCCCAGAATCTGGCCATCAAGTATGAGAAATATGCGAAAGTACGAGCCTGATGAGAGCAAATCCCAGACTTAACCAAGACCTAACATGCGTTATTCTCTAAGATATTGATCGAAACCAGGTTTAATGGACTGTTTCAGTGTGGTACCACATTACTACGAGATCGAAACCAGAAAAAACCTAGGATCCGTTCAACAAGTATGTGAAGAATGCGATAGTATGAGTCTGATGAATGAAAATCCCAGGCCTAACCTAGACATAACATGCGCTATCCTCTAAAATAGTGATCGAAACCAGGTTTAGTGGACTGTTTCAGTGTGGTACCACTTTACTACGTGATCCAAAGCAGAAAAAACACTCCATCAGGTCAACATCTATGTTAACACTGCGAAAGTATGACCCTGATGAGGGCAAATCCCAGGCCTAACCTAGACCTAACTTGCGTTATCCTCTAAAATATTGATCGAAACCAGGTTTAATTGACTGCTTCAGTGTGGTACCCACATTACTACGTGATCCAATCCAGAAAAGCCCAGGATCTAGCCATCAAGTAAGAGAAATATGCGAAAGTATGAGCCTGCTGAGGGCAAATCCTAGCCCTAACCCAGACCTAACATGCGTTATCCTCTAAAATATTTATCAAGACCAGGTTTAATGGAATGTTTCAGTGTGGTACCACATTACTACGTGATCCAAACCAGAAAAAATCCTGGATCTGTTCGACAAGTATGTGAAGAATGCGAAAGTATGAGTCCGATGAGGGAAAATCCCGGACCTATCCCAGACATAACTAGCGTTATCCTCTAAAATATTGATCGAAACCAGGTTTAATGCACTGTTTAGGTGTGGTGCCACATTACTACGTGATCCAAACCAGATAAGGCCCAGAATCTGGCCATCAAGTAAGAGAAATATGCGAATGTACGAGCCTTATGAGAGCAAATCCCAGACCTTACCTAGACCTAACATGAATTATTCTCTAAAATATTGATCGAAACCAGGTTTAATGGACTGTTTCAGTGAGGTACCACATTACTACGTGATTCAAACCAGAAAAAACCCAGGATCTGTTCAACAAGAATGTGAAAAACGCGAAAGTATGAGCCTGATGAGGGCAAATCCCCAGACCTATCCCCAACATAACTTGCGTTATCCTCTAAAATATTGATGGAAACTAGGTTTAATTGACTGTTTTAGTGTGGTACCACTTTACTAGGTGATCCAAAGAAGTAAAATCCCTCGATCATGTCAACATGTATGTTAAAACTGCGAAAGTATGACCCTAATGATAGCAAATCCCAGACCTAACGTAGACCTAACATGCGTTATTCTCTAAAATATTGATCGAAACCAGGTTTAATGGACTGGTTCAGTGTGGTACCACATTACTACGTGATCCAAACCAGAAAAAACCCAGGACCCGTTCAACAAGTATGTGAAAAATACGAATATATGACCCAGATGAGGGCAAATCCCAGACCTATTCCAGACCTAACTTTTTTTTTTTTTTTTTTTTTTTGTCGTGGGGAAAATCTTCGAAAGACTCCCTCCCACCACCTTGGGGAGAGGTGGGAGGGGTGTGTGGGATTCCCCGCGCCCGTACAACGACAGGCGCGGGACCTACCCACTAAAAACCCCACGGTGACCCTTCGGCACGCTTTGGGAGGATACCGGGAATCGCTCGAAGCATTCTTCCGGTATCCTCCCCGTGCCCGCGCTTTCGCGCCCATCCCCCGGGGGGACAATCGGTCCCCCCAGTAGACACACTGCCTCACGGGGCCACTCCATCCCGCCGCTATCCGTCCCGGGGCCGCGTTTAGTGGCGGCTGCGAGCCCCAACTCGCAACCGCCCGCGACCCCGTTTCCACCCCTCGGCGGCCGGGCGTTCATGGCCGCACCAGACCGCCGAGGGTGCCTCCCCGTGCGTCGGACCGGTAGGGGGAGGCACTCCTACCCCCAACCGGTCCGACCCGGCGCCGCCTGGCGGGAGGAGGGTCCCCTCAGGACCCCCCTCCCAGCCTAGGTCATCCGCCACGCCGAGGCGGCCGCCCGCGACGCCTCGCGACCGGGCGACGACCTCGGGCCACCGCACGAGCGCGAGCTTCAGCGCGCCGCTGAAGCTCGCGCTCCCTCCCCGCGGCCTCCTTCTGCAACATTACGTTCTCGCAGAAGGAGGCCACGGCCCTCCACTTCTCCTCGCTGCCGAGCATGGCGCGCACCACGCCCGGCAGCGAGACATCCCGCCCGACGACGCCGACCAGGACACGGCGCTCCCCCTCCCACGCGGGGCATACCTCCAGGGTATGATCCGCCGTGTCCTGCTCAGCGTCGCAGTGGCAGCAACGCGCCGTCGGCTCCTTCCCTATCCGGCACAGGTATCTTCCGAAGCTGCCATGCCCGGAAAACACCTGTGCCAGCCGGTAGGTGAGGCTGCCATGGCCTCTGTCCAGCCACTCCTTCAGGAGTGGCCGAACAGCCCCGACAGTCCGGTGCCCCGCGGTTGGCAGAGCCAGCCGCTCCTGCCACGCGAGCAACACGGACTGCCGGGCCTGGCGCTTCAAATCGCCCCAAGCAGGTTCCTGCCCGCCCGGGACCGCCCCCACCCCCGCGCGACGGTCGACGCGGTGCCGGTACATCACCGCGTGCGACCGCGCGAGCAGGTCCATGGGCGGCATTCCCGCTAGAACCGTCGCCGCCTCATGTGACATGGTCCGATACCCGCGGACGACCCTGAGCGCCATGCGCCTCTGCACCCGACGCAGCATAGCCATGCTGCGCCGGGAGGCAGCCAGGTCGTCCGCCCAGACGGGGGCCCCGTATAGGGCAACCGACTGGACCATTGCCACATAGAGGCGACGAACTCGGCCCGCCGGGCCCCCCAGGTTGGGCAGGATCCGGCCCAGAGCCGCAACCATCCTTTCCAACCGGGGGACCAGGCAGCGGAAATGCTTCTCGAAACGCCAGTGGCTATCGAGGATCAGCCCCAGATACCTGATCTGGGGCTTCACCTCGATGTCAGCCCCACCCACCCGAATCAGAGGGGGTGGCGGATCCTGCCGAGGTGAATGAAACGCGATCACCTCGGTCTTATGGACCGCCACCGTCATCCCCATCCCCCTGATCCGGTCGACGACGCGTTGCGACCCCTCCTCCGCGCGACGCATGGCCCTCCCCCAGTGCGCCTCGACGGCCAGCACCAGTGTGTCATCCGCATAACACACCGTGCTGACGCCGTCGGGGAGGCCGGCCCGCAACACCGAGTCGTACGCGATGTTCCACAGGAGTGGCCCGAGGACCGACCCCTGCGGAACACCGCAGTACACCTCCCTCCGCATATCACCATCCCGGCCCGGATACTCGATCCACCTGCCGCGGAGATAATCCCCGACGACCGCCCTGAGACAAGGGGGGACTCGATGATATTCGAGTCCCCTCCTTATCTCTTCCCAGGGGAGGGTGTTAAAGGCATTGGCAATATCCAAGGATATTGCCAATGCCACCCCTCCCCGGGAGACGGCCGCCTCCGAGAGGGCCCTCACACGACCTATCGCGTCGATAGTCGATCGGCCCCCCCGGAAACCGAACTGGCAGTCGGCCAGACCGGGATCACCCCGCGACAGGTGCTCGACGAGGCGGGCAGCAATCACACGCTCAAAGAGCTTGCCCACCTCGTCGAGGAGACAAATGGGCCGGTATGCGGAGGGAGACTCCGCGGGCCGACCCTCCTTCCGGAGGAGGACCATCCTCGCCACCTTCCAACTGGGGGGGAATCGCCCGTCCCTCAGGCAGCGGTCGAACAACCGCCTGAGGTCGGCCCCAAGGACGCCCTGGGTCAAGACCCAAACCCGGCCGGGCACACCATCCGGACCCGGGGCCGTGTTACGAACCCCGAGCCGTCTGATGGCCGCTGCCAGCTCCTCCTGCGTGACCCCCAGCTCGGCCGTCCACTCCACTGGGACAGCCGCCGCCGCCGGAGGACGCGGTCCCCTCTCCCCAATTGGGAAGAGTGTATTGACCACGTCCTCCAGCAGCCGGGGGTCAAGACCCTCGGTGACGGGGGGCGCCCACGGGCGGAGCTTATTCAGCACCACCTTATATGGGCGCCCCCATGGATCGTCATCAAGGGTCTGGAGGAGCTCCTTCCATGCCTGGGTCTTGGCCCGTTTGATGGCGACCTGCAGAGCAACCCGCGCCACGCGGTATGCTCCATACAGGTCATCAGCTTCCCTCGCTCGCGCCACGCCGTCGCCTGTACGTTGACGACGGCGCGCGCGGGTGTACTGGCGTCGGGCGCGGACAGTCGCGACTCGCAACTCCGCGATCGCGTCCGACCACCAGTACACCGCCCGGCGAGGAGAAGCCCGCCCGACCCGAGGCATCGCCGCGTCGCAAATACCCGCGACCAATGCTCCGAGCCGGGCGACCTCCTCCTCTATGCTCGGCAACTCGGCCGCTCCCTGCGGCCAAGTTGCAGCGAGGGCAGCTGCCATCAGGGCGTCCTTGTCCAGGCGCCGAAGCGCCCAGCGGCGTGGTGGGGTGCCACGCAGGCGGCCGTGTCGGGATGCACTCGCGGCGGCAGAGACCTCCATCCGGATGTACCGGTGATCGGAGAGTGTCTCTGCCCCCGCGACCACGTGCCAACCCGACACCATGCGCACGGCGTTGGGGGTCGCGAATCCAACATCCACGATGGACCCCCCATATCGCCGCACGCATGTGTGCTCCGACCCCCGGTTCAATACCCGGAGGTCGAGCCCCGCCGCCCAATCGCCCAGGATCCCGCCGCGAACGGAGGTCCTGGGGGATCCCCAAGCCACCGACTTGGCATTAAAATCCCCCAGGACCAGCACCGGCCGGGCCGCGTAGCGCTGCACGCATGCCGCGACCTCGGCCAAGTACAGCTCGAACGCAGCGTGACCGCTACGGGGCGAAATGTAGCACCCCACCACAGCGACTCCCCCCCCCCCCCCCCCAGTCCACGGCGACGAATCCGCGACCGCGCTCCAACAAGGAGAACGGTGGGGACCCGTCGCCCCCTCCCCATACCGTCGCCACCAAGCCGTCCGCGTCGCCCACCCAATGAGGGTGATCAGGGACGCGGTACGGCTCGGCGGCGACCGCCAGGCCAACCCCCCACTCCGCGAGGACTTGGGACATCAAGTCCTGTGCCGCGCGGCAGTGGTTGAGATTGGCCTGGAGGAGGAGGCGGGGCGGCATTAATTAATGGCCGCGCCAGCCTCCTCCCGGCCGTCCGTCCCCGTAGCACCGTCCACCTCCATGGAGGACGATGCCACCGCCCTCGGCACCGGAGCCGGTGCAGCCCGCCTCTTCCTCTCCTTCCGGGAGGGGGGGGGAGCACTTCTTGCTCCCCACCCTGTGATCGGCTGGCCTCCCCATGTCCGCACACAGCGGGCAGTGGGGGGCCGCCGAGCACTGGCTCGCACGGTGCTCTTTGGCACCGCAGCGGTAACACTGACCGCTGCGGTCCACCGGCGAGGTGCACCACTGCCTCACGTGCCCCAATTCGAGGCAGCGGTGACACTGGAGCGGGCGCGGCGCGAGGATTTCCACTCGCGCCGAAACCCACCCCACCAACACCCTCCCGGATTCCGCCACCTTACGGGCGGCGGAGAGGGGGCACCGGGCCCACACCGACCCGAGGCCGGAGGGCGACCTGCGGATCTCTCCGATCCGCAGGTCCTCCACAGGACAGTCCCCCGCCCTCGCAAGGGCACGGGACACATCCTGTGCGCTGACCGAGTCGTCCAGCCCACAAACGCGCATCTCCGTGAGCTTCGTGGGCCGGGCGACCCGGACACCTCGCTCGCCCAGCTGCTCCCGGAGCCTCTGGGCGAGACGATCCGCCTTCGCGCCGCCTTCTGCACCGGGGATCTCCAGCAAGAGACCCCCGGTCACGGCCCTCTTCGCCCTCACGGAGGCGATGCCCAGCTCTTCCAGGGAGATATTCTCCCTGGCGAGCCGCATCGCCTCCGCGAGGGTCAGGTCGCCCCCCTGCGCAACGGTCAGCGTCACCGCTGCCGTTTTTGGGGGACGACCTGGTCGTGCCTTCCCGACCTTCGCGGCCTTTACCTTGGCCGCCGGCGGCGGAGGCGGAGGCTGCGGTTGCGAGGCCTTCCTCGCCGCCCGCTTCGCCTTCCGCCCCACCACCTCACTCCACGCCACCCCCCCTTGGGAGGGTGCTGTGGAGGACGCGACCACCGCGACCACGGGTACACCACCCCCCTTGGGGGTCGCGACCCGGGGCCCTGGTGCCGCAACGCTGGGCGGAGCCTTCACTCCGCCCTTCTTTGCCTTCCCCGACTGTACCGGAACAGGTCGGGGAGGCACCGCCTTCCTGCTGACCGCTCTTCCGGCGAGGATCTCCTCCCGGAAGGCGGCCAGCTTGCCATCAATCATGTCCCCAATCCTCCTCAGAAGATCGTCTTCTGAGGAGGACGGGGACTTCTTCACGGGCGGAGTGCGGGTGGAGGGGCCCGCGGTGCCCCGCACCACTGCCGCCGCACTCCGCTTATTTACCTCCGCCGAGGGACGCGGCGGTGGAGGAGGAGGGAGGATGGGAGGGAGAGCCGCGCTGTTCCACAGCGCTTCTGCCCTCCTCCTCCCCTGTCGCTCCTCCTCCAACAGGAGCTGCAGACGGGCGTTCCGCCCTCTGAGCTCCCGCGCCGCCTCCCTCATTTCCTCCGCCGCGGCCTTCAGGGCCTCCGCGCCACCGCTTTTCTGCCCCTTAAAGGCGCAGGCAGCGGCGACTTTCTCCACCCGCCTCAGGGACGAGGAGATCCTCTCCGATATCTCCTCGGTCACCTCGTCCCTGAGGCAACTCAGCCTCACCGACGGGCTCATCGCCCCGCCCACCTCGACGACGGCCTGCCCCGTCCTCTTCCTCTTAGAGCCTATGTGGCTCGTGCTGGAGGAGAAGGACGAGACCGACGCCGTCTCGTCGTCCTCCTCCACCCTCCACGAAGCCGGACCTGGCGCTGAGTGGGGCGCGAGCGCCGCCACCCTAACCCCAACCCCGTCTCCGTCCTCCCCAACCGACAAAACCCGCCCCATCCCCATTTTATTTTCTGTGTCCATAAAAATCCCACGAGATGGTCGGAAATAAAGGTCCACCCGGGCAGAGCCGCCTTACCCGGGTAAGCCTAATACTCCGGGGGTTCGGCAGGTTCCCCGGAGGTGGTCGCTTGGGATTGGGCCTTCTCCCCCAACCATGCACCCCATCGCCGCGCACCATAGCTTAGGATTGGAGGGCGATTTTATAGAGTCGCCATACTCGTGGCCCAGGCGGTTAAGCCAAGACCCCCGTTCCTCCTGCCGTCACGTACCATTCACAAAACCAATAGAGAATTGTGAATGGGTCGTTGTGACGACCAACAGGAGGCTTACGGTGTGTGTATGACTCGGGTACCCCGGGTTCGTTAAGCCCGTACTGCAGCTGAAAGGCTGGCAGCCCCTGAGGGTTTCCAGACCTAACTTGCGTTATCCTCTAAAATATTGATCGAAACCTGATGTAATGGACTGTTTCAATGTGGTACCACAATACTACGTGATCCAAACCAGAAGAAACCCAGGATCTGTTCATCAAGTATGTGAAAAACGCGACAGTATGAGCCTGATGAGGGCAAACCCCAGACCTAACCTAGACATAACATGCGTTATCCTCAAAAATATTGATCGAAACCAGGTTTAGTGGACGGTTTCAGTGTGGTACTACATTACTACGTGTTGCAATCCAGAAAAAGCCCAGGATCTAGCCATCAAGTATGAGAAATATGCGAATGAATGTGCCTGATGTGAGCAAATCCCTGACCTAACATAGACCTAACATTTAATTATTCTCTAAAATATTGATCGAAACCAGGTTTAATGGACTGTTTCAGTGTGGTACCACACTACTACGCGATCCAAACCAGAAAAAACCCAGGATCTGTTCAACAAGAATGTGAAAAACGCGAAAGTATGAGCCCGATGAGGGCAAACCCACAGACCTATCCCAAACATAACTTGCGTTATCCTCTAAAATATTGATCGAAACCAGGTTTAATGGACTGTTTCAGTGTGGTTCCACATTACTACGTGATCCAATCCAGAAATAGCCCAGGATCTAGCCATGAAGTATGAGTAATATGCGAAAGTATGAGTCTGATGAGGGCAAATCCTAGTCCTTACCCAGACCTAACATGCGTTATCCTCCAAAATATTTATCAAGACCAGGTTTAAGTGACTGTTTTAGTGTTGTACCACTTTACTACGTGATCCAAAGCAGAAAAAACCCTCGATCAGGTCAACATGCATGTTAAAACTGCGAAAGTATGACCCTGATGAGAGGAAATCCCAGACCTAACCTTGACCTAGCATGCGTTATTCTCTAAAATATTGAACGAAAAGAGGTTTAATCGACTGTTTCAGTGTTGTACCACATTACTACGTGATCCAAACCAGAAAAAGCCCAGAATCTGGCCATCAACTATGAGAAATATGCGAAAGTACGAGCCTGATCAGAGCAAATCCCAGACCTGACCTAGACCTAACATGCGTTATCCTCTAAAATATTGATCGAAACCAGGTTTAATTGACTGCTTTAGTGTGGTACCACTTTACTACGTGATCCAAAGCAGAAAAAACCCTCGATCAGGTCAACATGTATGTTAAAACTGCGAAAGTATGACCCTGATGAGGGCAAAACCCCAGACCTATCCCAGACATAACTTGCGTTATCCTCTAAAATATTGATCGAAACCAGGTTTAATTGACTGTTTCAGTGTGGTACCACATGACTACGTGATCCAAACCAGAAAAAACCCAGGATTCGTTCACCAAGTATGTAAAGTATGCGAAAGTATGACCCTGATGAGGGCAAATCCCAGGCCTAACCTAGACCAAACATGCGTTATCCTCTAAAATATTGATCGAAACCAGGTTTAATTGACTGTTTTAGTGTGGTACCACATTACTACGTGATCCACACCAGAAAAAAACCCAGGATCTGTTCAACAAGTATGAGAAGTATGCGAAAGTATGAGTCTGATGAGGGCAAATCCCTTGCCTAACCCAGACATAACATGCGTTATCCTCAAAAATATTGATCGAAACCAGGTTTAGTGGACTGTTTCAGTGTGGTACTACATTACTACGTGATCCAAACCAGAAAAAACCCAGAATCTGTTCAGCAAGTATGTGAAAAACGCGAAAGCATGAGCCTGATGAGGGCAAATCCCAGACCTATCCCAGACATATCTTGCGTTATCCTCTAAAATATTGATCGAAACCAGGTTTAATTGACTGCTTTAGTGTGGTACCACATTACTACGTGATCCAAACCAGAAAAAACCCAGGATCCGTTCAACAAGTATGTGAAGAATGCGATAGTATGAGACTGATGAGTGAAAATCTCAGGCCTAACCTAGACCTAACATGCGTTATCCTCAAAAATATTGATCGAAACCAGGTTTAATGGACTGTTTCAGTGTGGTACCACATTACTACGTGATCCAATCCAGAAATAGCCCAGGATCTAGCCATGAAGTATTAGAAATATGCGGAAGTATGAGCCTGATGAGGGCAAATCCTAGTCCTTACCCAGACCTAACATGCGTTATCCTCTAAAATATTTATCAAGACCAGGTTTAAGTGACTGTTTTAGTGTTGTACCACTTTACTACGTGATCCAAAGCAGAAAAAACCCTCGATCAGGTCAACCTGCATGTTAAAACTGCGAAAGTATGACCCTGATGAGAGCAAATCCCAGACCTAACCAGGACCTAACATGCGTTATTCTCTAAAATATTGAACGAAAAGAGGTTTAATCGACTGTTTCAGTGTTGTACCACATTACTACGTGATCCAAAGTACATGAATCCCTCGATCAGGTCAACATGTATGTTAAAACTGCGAAAGTATGAGTCTGATGAGGGCAAATCCCAGGCCTAACCTAGACATAACATGCGTTATCCTCAAAAATATTGATCGAAACCAGGTTTAGTGGACGGTTTCAGTGTGGTACTACATTACTACGTGATGCAATCCACAAAAAGCCCAGGATCTAGCCATCAAGTATGAGAAATATGCGAAAGAATGAGCCTGATGAGAGCAAATCCCTGACCTAACCTAGACCTAACATTTAGTTATTCTCTAAAATATTGATCGAAACCAGGTTTAATGGACTGTTTCAGTGTGGTACCACATTACTACGCGATCCAAACCAGAAAAAACCCAGTATCTGTTCAACAAGTATGTGAAAAACGCGAAAGTATGAGCCTGATGAGGGCAAATCCCAGACCTATCCCTGATATATCTTGCGTTATCCTCTAAAATATTGATCGAAACCAGGTTTAATTGACTGTTTTAGTGTGGTACCACTTTACTACGTGATCCAAAGCAGAAAAAACCCTCGATCAGGTCAACATGTATGTTAAAACTGCGAAAGTATGACCCTGATGAGGGCAAATGCCAGGCCTAACCTAGACCTAACATGCGCTATCCTCTAAAATATTGATCGAAACCAGGTTTAATGGACTGCTTCTGTGTGGTACCACATTACTACGTGATCCAAACCAGAAAAAACCCAGGATCTGTTCAACAAGTATGTGAAAAACACGACAGTATGAGCCTGATGAGGGCAAATCCCAGACCTATCCCAGACATAACTTGCGTTATCCTCCAAAATATTTATCAATACCAGGTTTAATTGAATGTTTCAGTGTGGTACCGCATTACTGCGTGATCCAAACCTGAAAAAGCCCAGGATCTGTTCAACAAGTATGTAAAGAATGCGAAAGTTGAGTCTGATGAGTGAAAATCCCAGGCCTAACCTAGACCTAACGTGCGTTATGCTCAAAAATATTGATCGAAACCAGGTTTGATTGACTGTTTCAGTGCGGTACCACATTACTACGTGATCCAAACCAGAAAAAACCCAGGATCCGTTCAACAAGTATGTGAAGAATGCGAAAGTATGAGTCTGATGAGTGAAAATCCCAGGCCTAACCTAGACCTAACATGCGTTATCCCTAAAAATATTGATCGAAACCTGGTTAAATGGACTGTTTCAGTGTGGCACCACATTACTCCGTGATCCAATCCAGAAATAGCCCAGAATCTAGCCATGAAGTATGAGGATTATGCGAAAGTATGAGCCTGATGAGGGCAAATCCTAGACCTATCCCAGACCTCACATGCGTTATCCTCTAAAATATTTATCAAGACCAGGTTTAATTGAATGTTTCAGTGTGGTACCACATTACTACGTGATCCAAACCAGAAAAAACCCAGGATCCGTTCAACGAGTATGTGAAGTGTGCGAAAGTATGAGTCTAATGGGTGCAAATCTCAGACCTACCCCAGACCTAAATTGCTTTATCCTCTAAAATATTGATCGAAACCAGGTTTAATCGACTGTTTCAGTGTGGTACCACATTACTACGTGATCCAATCCAGAAATAACCCAGGATCTAGCCATGAAGTATGAGAAATATGCGAAAGTATGAGCCTGATGAGGGCAAATCCCGGGCCTAATCTAGACCTAACTTGCGTTATCCTCTAATATATTGATCGAAACCAGGTTTAATTGACTGTTTTAGTGTGGTACCACTTTACTACGTGATCCAAAGCAGAAAAAACCCTCGATCAGGTCAACATGTATGTGAAGAATGCGAAAGTATGAGTCTGGTGAGTGAAAATCCCAGGCCTAACCTAGACCTAACATGCGTTATCCTCAAAAATATTGATCGAAACCAGGTTTAATGGACTGTTTCAGTGTGATACCACATTACTACGTGATCCAATCCAGAAACAGCCCAGGATATAGCCATGAAGTATTAGAAATATGCGAAAGTATGAGCCTGATGAGGGCAAATCCTAGACCTTACCCAGACCTAACATGTGTTATCCTCTAAAATATTGATCGAAACCAGGTTTAATTGACTGTTCTAGTGTGGTACCACTTTACTACGTGATCCAAAGCAGAAAAAACCCTCGGTCAGGTCAACATGTATGTTAAAACTGCGAAAGTATGACCCTGATGAGGGCAAATGCCAGGCCTAACCAAAGACCTAACATGCGCTATCCTCTAATATATTGATCGAAACCAGGTTTAATGGACTGTTTCTGTGTGGTACCGCATTACTACGTGATCCAAACCAGAAAACACCCAGAATCTATTCAACAAGTATGTTAAAAACGCGAAAGTATGAGTCTGCTGAGGGCAAATCCCAGTCCTATCCCAGACATATCTTGCGTTATCCTCTAAAATATTGATCGAAACCAGGTTTAATTGACTGTTTTAGTGTGGTACCTCTTTACTACGTGATCCAAAGCAGAAAAAACCCTCGATCAGGTCAACAAGTATGTTAAAACTGCGAAAGGATGACCCTGATGAGGGCAAATGCCAGGCCTAACCTAGACCTAACATGCGCTATCCTCTAAAATATTGATCGAAACCAGGTTTAATGGACTGTTTCTGTGTGGTACCACATTACTACGTGATCCAAACCAGAAAAAACCCAGGATCTGTTCAACAAGTATGTGAAAAACGCGACAGTATGAGCCTGATGAGGGCAAATCCCAGACCTATCCCAGACATAACTTGCGTTATCCTCCAAAATATTTATCAATACCAGGTTTAATTGAATGTTTCAGTGTGGTACCGCATTACTGCGTGATCCAAACCAGAAAAAGCCCAGGATCTGTTCAACAAGTATGTGAAGAATGCGAAAGTTGAGTCTGATGAGTGAAAATCCCAGGCCTAACCTAGACCTAACATGCGTTATGCTCAAAAATATTGATCGAAACCAGATTTGATTGACTGTTTCAGTGCGGTACCATATTACTACGTGATCCAAACCAGAATAAACCCAGGATCCGTTCAACGAGTATGTGAAGAATGCGAAAGTATGAGTCTGATGAGTGAAAATCCCAGGCCTAACCTAGACCTAACATGCGTTATCCTCTAAAATATTGATCGAAACCAGGTTTAATGGACAGTTTCAGTGTGGTACCACATTACTACGTGATCCAAACCAGAAAAAGTCCAGGATCTGGCCATCAAGTATGAGAAATATGCGAAAGTATGAGCCTGATGAGTGCAAATCCCAGACCTAGCCTAGACCTAACATGCGTTATCCTCTAAAATATCGATCGAAACCAGGTTTAATCGACTGTTTCAGTGTGGTACCATATTACTGTGTGTTCCAAACCTGTGAAATCCCAGGATCTGGACAACTAGAATGAGAAATATGCGTAAGTATGAGCATGATGAGGGCAAATCCTAGACCTATCCCAGACCTAACATGCGTTATCCTCTAAAATATTTATCAAGACCAGGTTTAATTGAATGTTTCAGTGTGGTACCACATTACTACGTGATCCAAACCAGAAAAAACCCAGGATCCGTTCAACGAGTATGTGAAGTGTGCGAAAGTATGAGTCTGATGGGGGCAAATCTCAGACCTATCCCAGACCTAAATTGCTTTATCCTCTAAAATATTGATCGAAACCAGGTTTAATTGACTGTTTTGGTGTAGTACCACTTTACTACGTGATCCAAAGCAGAAAAAACCCTCGATCAGGTCAACATGCATGCTAAAACTGCGAAAGTATGACCATGATGAGGGGCAAATCCTAGACCTAACCCAGACCTAACATGCGTTATCCTCTAAAATATTGATCGAAACGAGGTTTAGTGGACTGTTTGAGTGTGGTACCACATTACTGCGTGAGCCAAACCAGAAAATACCCAGGATCTGTTCAACAAGTATGTGAAAAACGCGAAAGTATGAGCCTGATGAGGGCAAATCCCAGACCTATCCCAGAACTAACATGCGTTATCCTCTAAAATATTGATCGAAACCAGGTTTAATCGACTGTTTCAGTGTGGTACCCCATTACTCCGTGATCCAATCCAGAAAAAGCTCAGGATGTAGCCATGAAGTATGAGAAATATGCGAAAGTATGAGCCAGATGAGGGCATATCCCAGACCTATCCCAGAACTAACATGCGTTATCCTCTAAAATATTGATCGAAACCAGGTTTAATCGACTATTTCAGTGTGGTACCACATTACTACGTGATCCAAACCAGAAAAAACCCAGGATCCGTTCAACAAGTATGTGAAGAATGCGAAAGTATGTGTCTGATGAGTAAAAATCCCTGGCCTAACCTAGACCTAACATGCGTTATCCTCAAAAATATTGATCGAAACCAAGTTTAATGGACTGTTTCAGTGTGGTACCACATTACTACGTGATCCAAACCAGAAAAAACCCAGGATCTGGCCAACAAGAATGTGAACTATGTGAAATTATGAGCCTGATGAGAGCAAATCCCTGACCTAACCCAGACCTATCTTGCGTTATCCTCTAAAATATTGATCGAAACCAGGTTTAAGTGACTGTTTTAGTGTTGTACCACTACACTACGTGATCCAAAGCAGAAAAAACCCTCGATCAGGTCAACATGCATGTTAAAACTGCGAAAGTATGTCCCTGATGAGAGCAAATCCCAGACCTAACCAAGACCTAACATGCGTTATTCTCTAAAATAGTGATCAAAGCCAGGTTTAATGGACTGTTTCAGTGTGGTACCACATTACTACGTGATCCAAACCAGAAAAAGCCCAGAATCTGGCCATCAACTATGAGAAATATGCGAAAGTACGAGCCTGATCAGAGCAAATCCCAGACCTAACCTAGACCTAACATGCGTTATTCTCTAAGATATTGATCGAAACCTGATTTAATGGACTGTTTCAATGTGGTACCACACTACTACGTGATCCAAATCAGAAAAAACCCAGGATCTGTTCAACAAGTATGTGAAAAACGAGAAAGTATGAGCCTGATGAGGGCAAATCCCCAGACGTATCCCAGATATGGCTTGCGCTATCCTCTAAGATATTGATCGAAACCAGGTTTAATTGAATGTTTTAGTGTGGTACCACTTTACTACGTGATCCAAAGCAGAAAAAACCCTCGATCAGGTCAACATGTATGTTAAAACTGCGAAACTATGACCCAGATGAGGGCAAATCCCAGACCTATCGCAGACATAACTTGCGTTGTCCTCTAAAATATTGATCGAAGCCTGGTTTAATCGACTGTTTCAGTGTGGTACTACATTACTACGTGATCCAATCCAGAAAAAGCCCAGGATCTAGCCATCAGGTATCAGAAATATGCGAACGAATGAGCCTGATGAGAGCAAATCCTAGACCTTACCCAGACCTAACATGCGTTATCCTCTAAAATATTGATCGAAACCAGGTTTAATTGACTGTTTTAGTGTGGTACCACATTACTACGTGATCCACACCAGAAAAAAAACCAGGATCTGCTCAACAAGTATGTGAAGTATGCGAAAGTATGAGCCTGATGAGGGCAAATCCTAGACCTTACCCAGACCTAACATGTGTTATCCTCTAAAATATTGATCGAAACCAGGTTTAGTGGACTGTTTCAGTGTGGTACCACATTACTACGTGATCCAAACCAGAAAAAACCCAGAATCTGTTCAACAAGTATGTGAAAAACGCGAAAGTATGAGCCTGATGAGGGCAAATCCTAGACCAAACCCAGACCTAACATGCTTTATCCTCTAAAATATTTATCAAGACCTGGTTTAATTGAATGTTTCAGTGTGGTACCGCATTACTACGCGATCCAAACCAGAAAAAACCCAGGATCCGTTCAACAAGTATGTGAAGAATGCGAAAGTATGAGTCTGATGAGTGAAAATCCCAGGCCTAACCTAGACCTAACATGCGTTATCCTCAAAAATATTGATCGAAACCTGGTTAAATGGACTGTTTCAGTGTGGTACCACATTACTCCGTGATCCAATCCAGAAATAGCCCAGAATCTAGCCATGAAGTATGAGGAATATGCGAAAGAATGAGCCAGATGAGGGCAAATCCCAGACCTATCCCAGAACTAACATGCGTTATCCTCTAAAATATTGATCGAAACCAGGTTTTATCGACTGTGTCAGTGTGGTACCACATTACTACGTGATCCAAACCAGAAAAAACCCAGAATCTGTTCAACAAGTATGTGAAAAACGCGAAAGTATGAGCCTGGTGTGGGCAAATCCTAGACCAAACCCTGACCTAACATGCTTTATCCTCTAAAATACTTATCAAGACCAGGTTTAATTGAATGTTTCAGTGCGGTACCACATTACTACGTGATCCAAACCAGAAAAAACCCAGGATCCGTTCAACGAGTATGTGAAGTGTGTGAAAGTATGAGTCTGATGGGGGCAAATCTCAGACCTATCCCAGACCTAAATTGCTTTATCCTCTAAGATATTGATCGAAACCAGGTTTAATTGACTGTTTTGGTGTAGTACCACTTTACTACGTGATCCAGAGCAGAAAAAACCCTCGATCAGGTCAACATGCATGCTAAAACTGCGAAAGTATGACCCTGATGAGGGCAAATCCTAGACCTAACCCAGACCTAACATGCGTTATCCTCTAAAATACTGATCGAAACCAGGATTAATGGACTGTTTCAGTGTGGTACCACATTACTACGTGATCCAATCCAGAAAAAGCTCAGGATGTAGCCATGAAGTATGAGAAATATGCGAAAGTATGAGCCAGATGAGGGCAAATCCCAGACCTATCCCAGAACTAACATGCGTTATCCTCTAAAATATTGATCGAAACCAGGTTTTATCGACTGTTTCAGTGTGGTACCACATTACTACGTGATCCAATCCAGAAATAACCCAGGATCTAGCCATGAAGTATGAGAAATATGCGAAAGCATGAGCCTGATGAGGGCAAATCCTAGACCTTACCCAGACCTAACATGCGTTATCCTCTAAAATACTTATCAAGGCCAGGTTTAATTGAATGTTTCAGTGTGGTACCACATTACTACGTGATCCATACCAGAAAAAACGCAGGATCTAGCCATCAGGTATCAGAAATATGCGAACGAATGAGCCTGATGAGAGCAGATCCTAGACCTTACCCAGACCTAACATGCGTTATCCTCTAAAATATTGATCGAAACCAGGTTTAATTGACTGTTTTAGTATGGTACCACATTACTACGTGATCCAATCCAGAAAAAACCCAGAATCTGTTCAACAAGTATGTGAAAAACGCGAAAGTGTGAGCCTGATGAGGGCAAATCCTAGACCAAACCCAGACCTAACATGCTTTATCCTCTAAAATATTTATCAAGACCTGGTTTAATCGACTGTTTCAGTGTGGTACTACATTACTACGTGATCCAATCCAGAAAAAGCCCAGGATCTAGCCATCAGGTATCAGAAATATGCGAACGAATGAGCCTGATGAGAGCAGATCCTAGACCTTACCCAGACCTAACATGTGTTATCCTCTAAAATATTGATCGAAACCAGGTTTAGTGGACTGTTTCAGTGTGGTACCACATTACTACGTGATCCAAACCAGAAAAAACCCAGAATCTGTTCAACAAGTATGTGAAAAACGCGAAAGTGTGAGCCTGATGAGGGCAAATCCTAGACCAAACCCAGACCTAACATGCTTTATCCTCCAAAATATTTATCAAGACCTGGTTTAATTGAATGTTTCAGTGTGGTACCGCATTACTACGCGATCAAAACCAGAAAAAACCCAGAATCTGTTCAACAAGTATGTGAAGAATGCGAAAGTTGAGTCTGATGAGTGAAAATCCCAGGCCTAACCTAGACCTAACATGCGTTATACTCAAAAATATTGATCGAAACCAGGTTTGATTGACTGCTTCAGTGCGGTACCACATTACTACGTGATCCAAACCAGAAAAAACCCAGGATCCGTTCAACAAGTATGTGAAGAATGCGAAAGTATGAGTCTGATGAGTGAAAATCCCAGGCCTAACCTAGACCTAACATGCGTTATCCTCTAAAATATTGATCGAAACCAGGTTTTATCGACTGTTTCAGTGTGGTACCACATTACTACGTGATCCAATCCAGAAATAACCCAGGATCTAGCCATGAAGTATGAGAAATATGCGAAAGTATGAGCCTGATGAGGGCAAATCCTAGACCTTACCCAGACCTAACATGCGTTATCCTCTAAAATACTTATCAAGGCCAGGTTTAATTGAATGTTTCAGTGTGGTACCACATTACTACGTGATCCATACCAGAAAAAACCCAGGATCCGTTCAACAAGTATGTGAAGAATGCGAAAGTATGTGTCTGATGAGTGAAAATCCCAGGCCTAACCTAGACCTAACATGCGTTATCCTCAAAAATATTGATCGAAGCCAGGTTTAATGGACTGTTTCAGTGTGGTTCCACATTACTACGTGATCCAATCCAGAAATAACCCAGGATCTAGCCATGAAGTATGAGAAATATGCGAAAGTATGAGCCTGATGAGGGCAAATCCTAGACCTTACCCAGACCTAACATGCGTTATCCTCTAAAATACTTATCAAGGCCAGGTTTAATTGAATGTTTCAGTGTGGTACCACATTACTACGTGATCCAAACCAGAAAAAACCCAGGATCCGTTCAACGAGTATGTGAAGTGTGCGAAAGTATGAGTCTGATGGGGGCAAATCTCAGACCTATCCCAGACCTAAATTGCTTTATCCTCTAAAATATTGATCGAAACCAGGTTTAATTGACTGTTTTGGTGTAGTACCACTTTACTACGTGATCCAAAGCAGAAAAAACCCTCGATCACGTCAACATGCATGCTAAAACTGCGAAAGTATGACCCTGATGAGGGCAAATCCTAGACCTAACCCAGACCCAACATGCGTTATCCTCTAAAATACTGATCGAAACCAGGTTTAATGGACTGTTTCAGTGTGGTACCACATTACTACGTGATCCAAACCAGAAAAAAATCCAGGATCTGTTCAACAAGTATGTGAAGTATGCGAAAGTATGAGTCGGATGAGGGCAAATCCCAGGCCTAACCTAGACATAACATGCGTTATCCTCTAAAATATTGAACGAAAAGAGGTTTAATTGAATGTTTTAGTGTGGTACCACTTTACTACGTGATCCAAAGCAGAAAAAACCCTCGATCAGGTCAACATGTATGTTAAAACTGCGAAAGTATGACCCTGATGAGGGCAAATCCAAGACCCAACCCAGACCTAACATGCGCTATCCTCTAAAATATTGATCGAAACCAGGTTTAATCGACTGTTTCAGCGTGGTACTACATTACTACGTGATCCAATCCCAAAAAAGCCCAGGATCTAGTCATCAGGTATCAGAAATATGCAAACGAATGAGCCTGATGAGAGCAAATCCCAGACCTAACCTAGACCTAACATGTGTTATCCTCTAAAATAATAATCGAAACCAGGTTTTATAGTCTGCTTCAGTGAGGTACCACATTACTACGTGATCGAAACCAGAAAAAACCCAGGATCTGTTCAACAAGTATGTGAAGTATGCGAAAGTATGAGTCTGATGAGGGCAAATCCCAGGCCTAACCTAGACCAAAATGCGTTATCCTCAAAAATATTGATCGAAACCAGTTTTAATGGACTGTGGTACCACATTACTACGTGATCCACACCAGAAAAAAACCCAGGATCTGTTCAACAAGTATGTGAAGTATGCGAAAGTATGGGTCTGATGAGGGCAAATCCCTTGCCTAACCTAGACATAACATGCGTTATCCTCAAAAATATTGATTGAAACCAGGTTTAGTGGACTGTTTCAGTGTGGTACCACATTACTACGTGATCCAAACCAGAAAAAACCCAGAATCTGTTCAACAAGTATGTGTAAATCGCGAAGGTATGAGCCTGATGAGGGCAAATCCTAGACCTTACCCAGACCTAAAATGCGTTATCCTCTAAAATATTCATCGAAACCAGGTTAAGTGGACTGCTTCAGTGTGGTACCACATTACTACGCGATCCAAACCAGAAAAAACCCAGAATCTGTTCAACAAGTATGTGAAAAACGCGAAAGCATGAGCCTGATGAGGGCAAATCCCAGACCTATCCCAGACATATCTTGCGTTATCCTCTAAAATCTTGATCGAAACCAGGTTTAATTACTGCTTTAGTGTGGTACCACATTACTACGTGATCCAAAGCAGAAGAATCCCTCGATCAGGTCAACATGTATGTGAAAAACGCGAAAGCATGAGCCTGATGAGGGCAAATCCCAGACCTATCCCAGACATATCTTGCGTTATCCTCTAAAATCTTGATCGAAACCAGGTTTAATTGACTGTTTCAGTGTGGTGCCACATGACTACGTGATCCAAACCAGAAAAAACCCAGGATTTGTTCACCAAGTATGTAAAGTATGCGAAAGTATGAGTCTGATGAGGGCAAATCCCAGGCCTAACCTAGACATAACATGCGTTATCCTCAAAAATATTGATCGAAACCAGGTTAAATGGACTGTTTCAGTGTGGTACCACATTACTCCGTGATCCAATCCAGAAATAGCCCAGTATCTAGCCATGAAGTATGAGGAATATGCGAAAGTATGAGCCTGATGAGGGCAAATCCTAGACCTATCCCAGACCTAACATGTGTTATCCTCTAAAATATTTATCAAGACCAGGTTTAATGGACTGTTTCAGTGTGGTACCACATTACTACGTGATCCAATCCAGAAAAAGCTCAGGATGTAGGCATGAAGTATGAGAAATATGCGAAAGTATGAGCCAGATGAGGGCAAATCCCAGACCTATCTCAGAACTAACATGCGTTATCCTTTAAAATATTGATCGAAACCAGGTTTAATCGACTGTTTCAGTGTGGTACCACATTACTACGAGATCCAATCCAGAAATAACCCAGGATCTAGCCATGAAGTATGAGAAATATGCGAAAGTATGAGCCTGATGAGGGCAAATCCTAGACCTTACCCAGACCTAACATGCGTTATCCTCTAAAATACTTATCAAGACCAGGTTTAATTGAATGTTTCAGTGTGGTACCACATTACTACGTGATCCAAACCAAGAAAAAACCCAGGATCCGTTCAACAAGTATGTGAAGAATGCGAAAGTATGAGTCTGATGAGTAAAAATCCCAGGCCTAACCTAGACCTAACATGCGTTATCCTCAAAAATATTGATCGAAACCAGGTTTAATGGACTGTTTCAGTGTGGTACCACATTACTACGTGATCCAAACCAGAAAAAACCCAGGATCTGGCCAACAAGAATGAGAACTATGTGAAAGTATGAGCCTGATGAGAGCAAATCCCAGACCTAACCTAGACGTAACATGCGTTATGCTTAAAAATATTGATCGAAACCAGGTTTAATCAACTGTTTCAGTGTGATACCACATAACTACGCGATCCAAACCAGAAAAAGCCCAGGATCTAGCCATCGAGTATGAGAAGTATGCGAAAGTATGAGCCTGATGAGGGCAAAACCTAGACCTAACCCAGACCTATCCCAGACCTATCTTGCGTTATCCTCTAAAATATTGATCGAAACCAGGATTAAGTGACTGTTTTAGTGTTGTACCACTACACTACGTGATCCAAAGCAGAAAAAACCCTCGATCAGGTCAACATGCATGTTAAAACTGCGAAAGTATGTCCCTGATGAGAGCAAATCCCAGACCTAACCAAGACCTAACATGCGTTATTCTCTAAAATAGTGATCAAAGCCAGGTTTAATGGACTGTTTCAGTGTGGTACCACATTACTACGTGATCCAAACCAGAAAAAGCCCAGAATCTGGCCATCAACTATGAGAAATATGCGAAAGTACGAGCCTGATCAGAGCAAATCCCAGACCTAACCTAGACCTAACATGCGTTATTCTCTAAGATATTGATCGAATCCTGATTTAATGGACTGTTTGAATGTGGTACCACACTACTACGTGATCCAAATTAGAAAAAACCCAGGATCTGTTCAACAAGTATGTGAAAAACGGGAAAGTATGAGCCTGATGAGGGCAAATCCCCAGACCTATCCCAGATATGACTTGCGCTATCCTCTAAGATATTGATCGAAACCAGGTTTAATTGAATGTTTTAGTGTGGTACCACTTTACTACGTGATCCAAACCAGAAAAAACCCAGAATCTGTTCAACAAGTATGTGAAGAATGCGAAAGTATGAGTCTGATGAGTGAAAATCCCAGGCCTAACCTAGACCTAACATGCGTTATCCTCAAAAAAATTGATCGAAACCTGGTTAAATGGACTGTTTCAGTGTGGTACCACATTACTCCGTGATCCAATCCAGAAATAGCCCAGAATCTAGCCATGAAGTATGAGGAATATGCGAAAGAATGAGCCAGATGAGGGCAAATCCCAGACCTATCCCAGAACTAACATGCGTTATCCTCTAAAATATTGATCGAAACCAGGTTTTATCGACTGTTTCAGTGTGGTACCACATTACTACGTGATCCAAACCAGAAAAAACCCAGAATCTGTTCAACAAGTATGTGAAAAACGCGAAAGTATGAGCCTGATGGGGGCAAATCTCAGACCTATCCCAGACCTAAATTGCTTTATCCTCTAAGATATTGATCGAAACCAGGTTTAATTGACTGTTTTGGTGTAGTACCACTTTACTACGTGATCCAGAGCAGAAAAAACCCTCGATCAGGTCAACATGCATGCTAAAACTGCGAAAGTATGACCCTGATGAGGGCAAATCCTAGACCTAACCCAGACCTAACATGCGTTATCCTCTAAAATACTGATCGAAACCAGGTTTAATGGACTGTTTCAGTGTGGTACCACATTACTACGTGATCCAATCCAGAAAAAGCTCAGGATGTAGCCATGAAGTATGAGAAATATGCGAAAGTATGAGCCAGATGAGGGCAAATCCCAGACCTATCCCAGAACTAACATGCGTTATCCTCTAAAATATTGATCGAAACCAGGTTTTATCGACTGTTTCAGTGTGGTACCACATTACTACGTCATCCAATCCAGAAATAACCCAGGATCTAGCCATGAAGTATGAGAAATATGCGAAAGTATGAGCCTGATGAGGGCAAATCCTAGACCTTACCCAGACCTAACATGCGTTATCCTCTAAAATACTTATCAAGGCCAGGTTTAATTGAATGTTTCAGTGTGGTACCACATTACTACGTGATCCATACCAGAAAAAACCCAGGATCTAGCCATCAGGTATCAGAAATATGCGAACGAATGAGCCTGATGAGAGCAGATCCTAGACCTTACCCAGACCTAACATGCGTTATCCTCTAAAATATTGATCGAAACCAGGTTTAATTGACTGTTTTAGTGTGGTACCACATTACTACGTGATCCATACCAGAGAAAACCCAGGATCCGTTCAACAAGTATGTGAAGAATGCGAAAGTATGTGTCTGATGAGTAAAAATCCCAGGCCTAACCTAGACCTAACATGCGTTATCCTCAAAAATATTGATCGAAGCCTGGTTTAATCGACTGTTTCAGTGTGGTACTACATTACTATGTGATCCAATCCAGAAAAAGCCCAGGATCTAGCCATCAGGTATCAGAAATATGCGAACGAATGAGCCTGATGAGAGCAGATCCTAGACCTTACCCAGACCTAACATGTGTTATCCTCTAAAATATTGATCGAAACCAGGTTTAGTGGACTGTTTCAGTGTGGTACCACATTACTACGTGATCCAAACCAGAAAAAACCCAGAATCTGTTCAACAAGTATGTGAAAAACGCGAAAGTATGAGCCTGATGAGGGCAAATCCTAGACCAAACCCAGACCTAACATGCTTTATCCTCTAAAATATTTATCAATACCTGGTTTAATTGAATGTTTCAGTGTGGTACCGCATTACTACGCGATCAAAACCAGAAAAAACCCAGAATCTGTTCAACAAGTATGTGAAGAATGCGAAAGTTGAGTCTGATGAGTGAAAATCCCAGGCCTAACCTAGACCTAACATGCGTTATACTCAAAAATATTGATCGAAACCAGGTTTGATTGACTGCTTCAGTGCGGTACCACATTACTACGTGATCCAAACCAGAAAAAACCCAGGATCCGTTCAACAAGTATGTGAAGAATGCGAAAGTATGAGTCTGATGAGTGAAAATCCCAGGCCTAACCTAGACCTAACATGCGTTATCCTCTAAAATATTGATCGAAACCAGGTTTTATCGACTGTTTCAGTGTGGTACCACATTACTACGTGATCCAATCCAGAAATAACCCAGGATCTAGCCATGAAGTATGAGAAATATGCGAAAGTATGAGCCTGATGAGGGCAAATCCTAGACCTTACCCAGACCTAACATGCGTTATCCTCTAAAATACTTATCAAGGCCAGGTTTAATTGAATGTTTCAGTGTGGTACCACATTACTACGTGATCCATACCAGAGAAAACCCAGGATCCGTTCAACAAGTATGTGAAGAATGCGAAAGTATGTGTCTGATGAGTAAAAATCCCAGGCCTAACCTAGACCTAACATGCGTTATCCTCAAAAATATTGATCGAAGCCTGGTTTAATCGACTGTTTCAGTGTGGTACTACATTACTACGTGATCCAATCCAGAAAAAGCCCAGGATCTAGCCATCAGGTATCAGAAATATGCGAACGAATGAGCCTGATGAGAGCAGATCCTAGACCTTACCCAGACCTAACATGTGTTATCCTCTAAAATATTGATCGAAACCAGGTTTAATGGACTGTTTCAGTGTGGTAACACATTACTACATGATCCAAACCAGAAAAAAATCCAGGATCTGTTCAACAAGTATGTGAAGTATGCGAAAGTATGAGTCGGATGAGGGCAAATCCCAGGCCTAACCTAGACATAACATGCGCTATCCTCTAAAATATTGATCGAAACCAGGTTTAATGGACTGTTTCAGTGTGGTACCACATTACTACGTGATCCAATCCAGAAATAGCCCAGGATCTAGCCATGAAGTATTAGAAATATGCGAAAGTATGAGCCTGATGAGGGCAAATCCTAGATCAAACCCAGACCTAACATGCTTTATCCTCTAAAATATTTATCAGTACCTGGTTTAATTGAATGCTTCAGTGTGGTACCGCAATACTACGTGATCCAAACCAGAAAAAACCCAGAATCTGTTCAACAAGTATGTGAAAAACGCGAAAGTATGAGCCTGCTGAGGGCAAATCCCAGTCCTATCCCAGACATATCTTGCGTTATCCTCTAAAATATTGATCGAAACCAGGTTTAATTGACTGTTTTAGTGAGGTACCACTTTACTACGTGATCCAAAGCAGAAAAAACCCTCGATCAGGTCAACATGAATGTTAAAACTGCGAAAGTATGACCCTGATGAGGGCAATTGCCAGGCCTAACCTAGACCTAACATGCGCTATCCTCTAAAATATTGATCGAAACCAGGTTTAATGGACTGTTTCTGTGTGGTACCACATTACTACGTGATCCAAACCAGAAAAAACCCAGGATCTGTTCAACAAGTATGTGAAGTGTGCGAAAGTATGAGTCTGATGGGGGCAAATCTCAGACCTATCCCAGACCTAAATTGCTTTATCCTCTAAAATATTGATCGAAACCAGGTTTAATTGACTGTTTTGGTGTAGTACCACTTTATTACGTGATACAAAGCAGAAAAAACCCTCGATCAGGTCAACATGCATGCTAAAACTGCGAAAGTATGACCCTGATGAGGGCAAATCCTAGACCTAACCCAGACCTAACATGCGTTATCCTCTAAAATACTGATCGAAACCAGATTTAATGGATTGTTTCAGTGTGGTACCACATTACTACGTGATCCAATCCAGAAAAAGCTCAGGATGTAGCCATGAAGTATGAGAAATATGCGAAAGTATGAGCCAGATGAGGGCAAATCCCAGACGTATACCAGAACTAACATGCTTTATCCTCTAAAATATTTATCAAGACCAGGTTTAATTGAATGTTTCAGTGCGGTACCACATTACTACGTGATCCAAACCAGAAAAAACCCAGGATCCGTTCAACGAGTATGTGGAGTGTGTGAAAGTATGAGTCTGATGGGGGCAAATCTCAGACCTATCCCAGACCTAAATTGCTTTATCCTCTAAAATATTGATCGAAACCAGGTTTAATTGACTGTTTTGGTGTAGTACCACTTTACTACGTGATCCAGAGCAGAAAAAACCCTCGATCTGGTCAACATGCATGCTAAAACTGCGAAAGTATGACCCTGATGAGGGCAAATCCTAGACCTAACCCAGACTTAACATGCGTTATCCTCTAAAATACTGATCGAAACCAGGTTTAATGGACTGTTTCAGTGTGGTACCACATTACTACGTGATCCAATCCAGAAAAAGCTCAGGATGTAGCCATGAAGTATGAGAAATATGCGAAAGTATGAGCCAGATGAGGGCAAATCCCAGACCTATCCCAGAACTAACATGCGTTATCCTCTAAAATATTGATCGAAACCAGGTTTTATCGACTGTTTCAGTGTGGTACCACATTACTACGTGATCCAATCCAGAAATAACCCAGGATCTAGCCATGAAGTATGAGAAATATGCGAAAGTATGAGCCTGATGAGGGCAAATCCTAGACCTTACCCAGACCTAACATGCGTTATCCTCTAAAATACTTATCAAGGCCAGGTTTAATTGAATGTTTCAGTGTGGTACCACATTACTACGTGATCCATACCAGAAAAAACCCAGGATCTAGCCATCAGGTATCAGAAATATGCGAACGAATGAGCCTGATGAGAGCAGATCCTAGACCTTACCCAGACCTAACATGCGTTATCCTCTAAAATATTGATCGAAACCAGGTTTAATTGACTGTTTTAGTGTGGTACCACATTACTACGTGATCCATACCAGAGAAAACCCAGGATCCGTTCAACAAGTATGTGAAGAATGCGAAAGTATGTGTCTGATGAGTAAAAATCCCAGGCCTAACCTAGACCTAACATGCGTTATCCTCAAAAATATTGATCGAAGCCTGGTTTAATCGACTGTTTCAGTGTGGTACTACATTACTACGTGATCCAATCCAGAAAAAGCCCAGGATCTAGCCATCAGGTATCAGAAATATGCGAACGAATGAGCCTGATGAGAGCAGATCCTAGACCTTACCCAGACCTAACATGTGTTATCCTCTAAAATATTGATCGAAACCAGGTTTAGTGGACTGTTTCAGTGTGGTACCACATTACTACGTGATCCAAACCAGAAAAAACCCAGAATCTGTTCAACAAGTATGTGAAAAACGCGAAAGTATGAGCCTGATGAGGGCAAATCCTAGACCAAACCCAGACCTAACATGCTTTATCCTCTAAAATATTTATCAAGACCTGGTTTAATTGAATGTTTCAGTGTGGTACCGCATTACTACGCGATCAAAACCAGAAAAAACCCAGAATCTGTACAACAAGTATGTGAAGAATGCGAAAGTTGAGTCTGATGAGTGAAAATCCCAGGCCTAACCTAGACCTAACATGCGTTATACTCAAAAATATTGATCGAAACCAGGTTTGATTGACTGCTTCAGTGCGGTACCACATTACTACGTGATCCAAACCAGAAAAAACCCAGGATCCGTTCAACAAGTATGTGAAGAATGCGAAAGTATGAGTCTGATGAGTGAAAATCCCAGGCCTAACCTAGACCTAACATGCGTTATCCTCTAAAATATTGTTCGAAACCAGGTTTTATCGACTGTTTCAGTGTGGTACCACATTACTACGTGATCCAATCCAGAAATAACCCAGGATCTAGCCATGAAGTATGAGAAATATGCGAAAGTATGAGCCTGATGAGGGCAAATCCTAGACCTTACCCAGACCTAACATGCGTTATCCTCTAAAATACTTATCAAGGCCAGGTTTAATTGAATGTTTCAGTGTGGTACCACATTACTACGTGATCCATACCAGAAAAAACCCAGGATCTAGCCATCAGGTATCAGAAATATGCGAACGAATGAGCCTGATGAGAGCAGATCCTAGACCTTACCCAGACCTAACATGCGTTATCCTCTAAAATATTGATCGAAACCAGGTTTAATTGACTGTTTTAGTGTGGTACCACATTACTACGTGATCCATACCAGAGAAAACCCAGGATCCGTTCAACAAGTATGTGAAGAATGCGAAAGTATGTGTCTGATGAGTAAAAATCCCAGGCCTAACCTAGACCTAACATGCGTTATCCTCAAAAATATTGATCGAAGCCTGGTTTAATCGACTGTTTCAGTGTGGTACTACATTACTACGTGATCCAATCCAGAAAAAGCCCAGGATCTAGCCATCAGGTATCAGAAATATGCGAACGAATGAGCCTGATGAGAGCAGATCCTAGACCTTACCCAGACCTAACATGTGTTATCCTCTAAAATATTGATCGAAACCAGGTTTAGTGGACTGTTTCAGTGTGGTACCACATTACTACGTGATCCAAACCAGAAAAAACCCAGAATCTGTTCAACAAGTATGTGAAAAACGCGAAAGTATGAGCCTGATGAGGGCAAATCCTAGACCAAACCCAGACCTAACATGCTTTATCCTCTAAAATATTTATCAAGACCTGGTTTAATTGAATGTTTCAGTGTGGTACCGCATTACTACGCGATCAAAACCAGAAAAAACCCAGAATCTGTTCAACAAGTATGTGAAGAATGCGAAAGTTGAGTCTGATGAGTGAAAATCCCAGGCCTAACCTAGACCTAACATGCGTTATCCTCTAAAATATTGTTCGAAACCAGGTTTTATCGACTGTTTCAGTGTGGTACCACATTACTACGTGATCCAATCCAGAAATAACCCAGGATCTAGCCATGAAGTATGAGAAATATGCGAAAGTATGAGCCTGATGAGGGCAAATCCTAGACCTTACCCAGACCTAACATGCGTTATCCTCTAAAATACTTATCAAGGCCAGGTTTAATTGAATGTTTCAGTGTGGTACCACATTACTACGTGATCCATACCAGAAAAAACCCAGGATCCGTTCAACAAGTATGTGAAGAATGCGAAAGTATGTGTCTGATGAGTAAAAATCCCAGGCCTAACCTAGACCTAACATGCGTTATCCTCAAAAATATTGATCGAGACCAGGTTTAATGGACCGTTTCAGTGTGGTACCACATTACTACGTGATCCAAACCAGAAAAAACCCAGGATCTGGCCAACAAGAGTGAGAACTATGTGAAAGTATGAGCCTGATGAGAGCAAATCCCAGACCTAACCTAGACGTAACATGCGTTATGCTGAAAAATAGTGATCGAAACCAGGTTTAATGGACTGTTTCAGTGTGGTAACACATTACTACGTGATCCAAACCAGAAAAAAATCCAGGATCTGTTCAACAAGTATGTGAAGTATGCGAAAGTATGAGTCGGATGAGGGCAAATCCCAGGCCTAACCTAGACATAACATGCGCTATCCTCTAAAATATTGATCGAAACCAGGTTTAATGGACTGTTTCAGTGTGGTACCACATTACTACGTGATCCAATCCAGAAATAGCCCAGGATCTAGCCATGAAGTATTAGAAATATGCGAAAGTATGAGCCTGATGAGGGCAAATCCTAGATCAAACCCAGACCTAACATGCTTTATCTTCTAAAATATTTATCAAGACCTGGTTTAATTGAATGCTTCAGTGTGGTACCGCATTACTACGTGATCCAAACCAGAAAAAACCCAGAATCTGTTCAACAAGTATGTGAAAAACGCGAAAGTATGAGTCTGCTGAGGGCAAATCCCAGTCCTATCCCAGACATATCTTGCGTTATCCTCTAAAATATTGATCGAAACCAGGTTTAATTGACTGTTTTAGTGTGGTACCACTTTACTACGTGATCCAAAGCAGAGAAAACCCTTGATCAGGTCAACATGAATGTTAAAACTGCGAAAGTATGACCCTGATGAGGGCAATTGCCAGGCCTAACCTAGACCTAACATGCGCTATCCTCTAAAATATTGATCGAAACCAGGTTTAATGGACTGTTTCTGTGTGGTACCACATTACTACGTGATCCAAACCAGAAAAAACCCAGGATCTGTTCAACAAGTATGTGAAGTGTGCGAAAGTATGAGTCTGATGGGGGCAAATCTCAGACCTATCCCAGACCTAAATTGCTTTATCCTCTAAAATATTGATCGAAACCATGTTTAATTGACTGTTTTGGTGTAGTACCACTTTACTACGTGATCCAAAGCAGAAAAAACCCTCGATCAGGTCAACATGCATGCTAAAACTGCGAAAGTATGACCCTGATGAGGGCAAATCCTAGACCTAACCCAGACCTAACATGCGTTATCCTCTAAAATACTGATCGAAACCAGGTTTAATGGACTGTTTCAGTGTGGTACCACATTACTACGTGATCCAATCCAGAAATAACCCAGGATCTAGCCATGAAGTATGAGAAATATGCGAAAGTATGAGCCTGATGAGGGCAAATCCTAGACCTTACCCAGACCTAACATGCGTTATCCTCTAAAATACTTATCAAGGCCAGGTTTAATTGAAAGTTTCAGTGTGGTACCACATTACTACGTGATCCATACCAGAAAAAACCCAGGGTCCGTTCAACAAGTATGTGAAGTATGCGACAGTATGAGTCGGATGAGGGCAAATCCCAGGCCTAACCTAGACATAACATGTGTTATCCTCTAAAATATTGATCGAATCCAGGTTTAATTGAATGTTTTTGTGTGGTACCACTTTACTACGTGATCCAAAGCAGAAAAAACCCTCGATCAGGTCAACATGTATGTTAAAACTGCGAAAGTATGACCCTGATGAGGGCAAATCCTAGACCTAACCCAGACCTAACATGCGCTATCCTCTAAAATATTGATCGAAACCAGGTTTAGTGGACTGTTTCAGTGTGGTACCACATTACTACGTGATCCAAACCAGAGAAAACCCAGGATCCGTTCAACAAGTATGTGAAGAATGCGAAAGTATGAGTCTGATGAGTGAAAATCCCAGGCCTAACCTAGACCTAACATGCGTTATCCTCAAAAATATTGATCGAAGCCAGGTTTAATGGACTGTTTCAGTGTGGTTCCACATTACTACGTGATCCAATCCAGAAATAGCCCAGGATCTAGCCATGAAGTATGAGAAATATGCGAAAGTATGAGCCTGATGAGGGCAAATCCTAGTCCTTACCCAGACCTAACATGCGTTATCCTCTAAAATATTTATCAAGACCAGGATTATTTGAATGATTCAGTGTGGTACCACATTACTACGTGATCCAAACCAGAAAGGGCCCAGAATCTTGCCATCAAGTATGAGAAATATGCGAAAGTACGAGCCTGATGAGAGCAAATCCCAGACCTAACCAGGACCTAACATGCGTTATTCTCTAAAATATTGAACGAAAAGAGGTTTAATCGACTGTTTCAGTGTGGTACCACATTACTACGTGATCCAAACCAGAAAAAGCCCAGAATCTGGCCATCAACTATGAGAAATATGCGAAAGTACGAGCCTGATCAGAGCAAATCCCAGACCTAACCTAGACCTAACATGCGTTATTCTCTAAGATATTGATCGAAACCTGATTTAATGGACTGTTTCAATGTGGTACCACACTACTACGTGATCCAAATCAGAAAAAAACCAGGATCTGTTCAACAAGTATGTGAAAAACGGGAAAGTATGAGCCTGATGAGGGCAAATCCCCAGACCTATCCCAGATATGACTTGCGCTATCCTCTAAGATATTGATCGAAACCAGGTTTAATTGAATGTTTTAGTGTGGTACCACTTTACTACGTGATCCAAAGCAGAAAAAACCCTCGATCAGGTCAACATGTATGTTAAAACTGCGAAAGTATGACCCTGATGAGGGCAAAACCCCAGACCTATCCCAGACATAACTTGCGTTGTCCGCTAAAATATTGATCGAAGCCTGGTTTAATCGACTGTTTCAGCGTGGTACTACATTACTACGTGATCCAATCCAGAAAAAGCCCAGGATCTAGTCATCAGGTATCAGAAATATGCGAACGAATGAGCCTGATGAGAGCAAATCCCAGACCTAACCTAGACCTAACATGTGTTATCCTCTAAAATAATAATCGAAACCAGGTTTTATGGTCTGCTTCAGTGAGGTACCACATTACTACGTGATCGAAACCAGAGAAAACCCAGGATCTAGCCATGAAGTATGAGGAATATGCGAAAGAATGAGCCAGATGAGGGCAAATCCCAGACCTATCCCAGAACTAACATGCGTTATACTCTAAAATATTGATCGAAACCAGGTTTTATCGACTGTTTCAGTGTGGTACCACATTACTACGTGATCCAAACCAGAAAAAACCCAGAATCTGTTCAACAAGTATGTGAAAAACGCGAAAGTATGAGCCTGATGGGGGCAAATCTCAGGCCTAACCTAGACCAAAATGCGTTATCCTCAAAAATATTGATCGAAACCAGTTTTAATGGACTGTGGTACCATATTACTACGTGATCCACACCAGAAAAAAACCCAGGATCTGTTCAACAAGTATGTGAAGTATGCGAAAGTATGAGTCTGATGAGGGCAAATCCCTTGCCTAACCTAGACATAACATGCGTTATCCTCAAAAGTATTGATCGAAACCAGGTTTAATTGACTGTTTTAGTGTGGTACCACATTACTACGTGATCCAAACCAGAAAAAACCCAGAATCTGTTCAACAAGTATGTGAAAAACGCGAAAGCATGAGCCTGATGAGGGCAAAACCCAGACCTATCCCAGACATATCTTGCGTTATCCTCTAAAATCTTGATCGAAACCAGGTTTAATTGACTGCTTTAGTGTGGTACCGCATTACTACGTGATCCAAAGCAGAAGAATCCCTCGATCAGGTCAACATGTATGTTAAAACTGCGAAAGTATGACCCTGATGAGGGCAAATCCCAGGCCTAACCTAGACATAACATGCGTTATCCTCTAAAGTATTGATCGAAACCAGGTTTAATTGACTGTTTTAGTGTGGTACCACATTACTACGTGATCCAAACCAGAAAAAACCCAGAATCTGTTCAACAAGTATGTGAAAAACGCGAAAGCATGAGCCTGATGAGGGCAAATCCCAGGCCTAACCTAGACATAACATGCGTTATCCTCAAAAATATTGATCGAAACCAGGTTAAATGGACTGTTTCAGTGTGATACCACATTACTCCGTGATCCAATCCAGAAATAGCCCAGTATCTAGCCATGAAGTATGAGGAATATGCGAAAGTATGAGCCTGATGAGGGCAAATCCTAGACCTATCCCAGACCTAACATGTGTTATCCTCTAAAATATTTATCAAGACCAGGTTTAATGGACTGTTTCAGTGTGGTACCACATTACTACGTGATCCAATCCAGAAAAAGCTCAGGATGTAGCCATGAAGTATGAGAAATATGCGAAAGTATGAGCCAGATGAGGGCAAATCCCAGACCTATCTCAGAACTAACATGCGTTATCCTTTAAAATATTGATCGAAACCAGGTTTAATCGACTGTTTCAGTGTGGTACCACATTACTACGTGATCCAATCCAGAAATAACCCAGGATCTAGCCATGAAGTATGAGAAATATGCGAAAGTATGAGCCTGATGAGGGCAAATCCTAGACCTTACCCAGACCTAACATGCGTTCTCCTCTAAAATACTTATCAAGACCAGGTTTAATTGAATGTTTCAGTGTGGTACCACATTACTACGTGATCCAAACCAAGAAAAAACCCAGGATCCGTTCAACAAGTATGTGAAGAATGCGAATGTATGAGTCTGATGAGTAAAAATCCCAGGCCTAACCTAGACCTAACATGCGTTATCCTCAAAAATATTGATCGAAACCAGGTTTAATGGACTGTTTCAGTGTGGTACCACATTACTACGTGATCCAAACCAGAAAAAACCCAGGATCTGGCCAACAAGAATGAGAACTATGTGAAAGTATGAGCCTGATGAGAGCAAATCCCAGACCTAACCTAGACGTAACATGCGTTATGCTTAAAAATATTGATCGAAACCAGGTTTAATCAACTGTTTCAGTGTGGTACCACATAACTACGCAATCCAAACCAGAAAAAGCCCAGGATCTAGCCATCGAGTATGAGAAGTATGCGAAAGTATGAGCCTGATGAGGGCAAAACCTAGACCTAACCCAGACCTAACATGCGTTATCCTCTAAAATATTTATCAAGGCCAGGTTTAATTGACTGTTTCAGTGTGGAATGACATTACTACGTGATGCAAACGAGTGGAAGCCCAGGATCTGGCCAACAAGGACGAGAAATATGCGAAAGTATGAGCCTGATGAGAGCGAATCCCAGACCTAACCTAGACGTAACAAGCGTTATCCTCAAAAAGATTGATCGAAACCAGGTTTAATCGACTGTATCAGTGCGGTATCACATTACTACCTGATCCAAACCAGAAAAAGCCCAGAATCTGGCCATCAAGTATGAGAAATATGCGAATGTGTCAGCCTGATGAGAGCAAATCCCAGAACTAACCTACACCTAACATGCGTTATTCTCTAAAATATTGATCGAAGCCAGGTTTAATGGCCTGTTTCAGTGTGGTACCACATTACTACGTGATCCAATCCAGAAATAGCCCAGGATCTAGCCATGAAGTATTAGAAATATGCGGAAGTATGAGCCTGATGAGGGCAAATCCTAGACCTTACCCAGACCTAACATGCGTTATCCTCTAAAATATTGATCGAAACCAGGTTTAATTGACTGTTTTAGTGTGGTACCACATTACTACGTGATCCACACCAGAAAAAAACCCAGGATCTGTTCAACAAGTATGTGAAGTATGCGAAAGTATGAGTCTGATCTCCCCGACGGCGTCAGCACGGTGTGTTATGCGGATGACACACTGGTGCTGGCCGTCGGGGCGCACTGGGGGAGGGCCATGCGTCGCGCGGTGGAGGGGTCGCAACGCGTCGTCGACCGGATCAGGGGGATGGGGATGACGGTGGCGGTCCATAAGACCGAGGTGATTGCGTTTCATTCACCTCGGCAGGATCCGCCACCCCCTCTGATTCGGGTGGGTGGGGCTGACATCGAGGTGAAACCCCAGATCAGATATCTGGGGCTGATCCTCGATAGCCACTGGCGTTTCGAGAAGCATTTCCGCTGCCTGGTCCCCCGGTTGGAAAGGATGGTTGCGGCTCTGGGCCGGATCCTGCCCAACCTGGGGGGCCCGGCGGGCCGAGTTCGTCGCCTCTATGTGGCAATGGTCCAGTCGGTGGCCCTATACGGGGCCCCCGTCTGGGCGGACGACCTGGCTGCCTCCCGGCGCAGCATGACTATGCTGCGTCGGGTGCAGAGGCGCATGGCGCTCAGGGTCGTCCGCGGGTATCGGACCATGTCACATGAGGCGGCGACGGTTCTAGCGGGGATGCCGCCCATGGACCTGCTCGCGCGGTCGCACGCGGCGATGTACCGGCACCGCGTCGACCGTCGCGCGGGGGTGGGGGCGGTCCCGGGCGGGCAGGAACCTGCTTGGGGCGATTTGAAGCGCCAGGCCCGGCAGTCCGTGTTGCTCGCGTGGCAGGAGCGGCTGGCTCTGCCAACCGCGGGGCACCGGACTGTCGGGGCTGTTCGGCCACTCCTGAAGGAGTGGCTGGACAGAGGCCATGGCAGCCTCACCTACCGGCTGGCACAGGTATTTTCCGGGCATTGCAGCTTCGGAAGATACCTGTGCCGGATAGGGAAGGAGCCGACGGCGCGTTGCTGCCACTGCGACGCTGAGCAGGACACGGCGGATCATACCCTGGAGGTATGCCCCGCGTGGGAGGGGGGCGCCGTGTCCTGGTCGGCGTCGTCGGGCGGGATGTCTCGTTGCCGGGCGTGGTGCGCGCCATGCTCGGCAGCGAGGAGAAGTGGAGGGCCGTGGCATCCTTCTGCGAGAACGTAATGTTGCAGAAGGAGGCCGCGGGGAGGGAGCGCGAGCTTCAGCGGCGTGCTGAAGCTCGCGCCCGTGCGGTGGCCCGAGGTCGTCGCCCGGTCGCGAGGCGTCGCGGGCGGCCGCCTCGGCGTGGCGGATGACCTAGGCTGGGAGGGGGGTCCTGAGGGGACCCTCCTCCCGCCAGGCGGCGCCGGGTCGGACCGGTTGGGTGTAGGAGTGCCTCCCCCTACCGGTCCGACGCAAGGGGAGGCACCCTCGGCGGTCTGGTGCGGCCATGAACGCCCGGCCGCCGAGGGGTGGAAACGGGGACGCGGGCGGTTGCGAGTTGGGGCTCGCAGCCGCCACTAAACGCGGCCCCGGGACGGATAGCGGCGGGATGGAGTGGCCCCGTCCCGCCGCTATGAGGCAGTGTGTCTACTGGGGGGACCGATTGTCCCCCCGGGGGATGGGCGCGAAAGCGCGGGCACGGGGAGGATACCGGAAGAATGCTTCGAGCGATTCCCGGTATCCTCCCAAAGCGTGCCGAGGGGTCACCGTGGGGTTTTTAGTGGGTAGGACCCGCGCCTGTCGTTGTACGGGCGCGGGGAATCCCACACACCCCTCCCACCTCTCCCCAAGGAGGTGGGAGGGAGTCTTTTGAAGATTTTCCCCACGACAAAAAAAAAAAAAAAAAAAAAAAAGTATGAGTCTGATGAGGGCAAATCCCTTGCCTAACCTAGACATAACATGCGTTATCCTCAAAAATATTGATTGAAACCAGGTTTAGTGGACTGCTTCAGTGTGGTACCACATTACTACGCGATCCAAACCAGAAAAAACCCAGAATCTGTTCAACAAGTATGTGAAAAACGCGAAAGCATGAGCCTGATGAGGGCAAATCCTAGACCTTACCCAGACCTAACATGCGTTATCCTCTAAAATATTCATCGAAACCAGGCTAAGTGGACTGCTTCAGTGTGGTACCACATTACTACGCGATCCAAACCAGAAAAAACCCAGAATCTGGTCAACAAGTATGTGAAAAACGCGAAAGCATGAGCCTGATGAGGGCAAATCCCAGACCTATCCCAGACATATCTTGCGTTATCCTCTAAAATCTTGATCGAAACCAGGTTTAATTGACTGCTTTAGTGTGGTACCACATTACTACGTGATCAAAAGCAGAAGAATCCCTCGATCAGGTCAACATGTATGTTAAAACTGCGAAAGTATGACCCTGATGAGGGCAAATCCCAGGCCTAACCTAGACATAACATGCGTTATCCTCTAAAGTATTGATCGAAACCAGGTTTAATTGACTGTTTTAGTGTGGTACCACATTACTACGTGATCCAAACCAGAAAAAACCCAGAATCTGTTCAACAAGTATGTGAAAAACGCGAAAGCATGAGCCTGATGAGGGCAAATCCCAGGCCTAACCTAGACATAACATGCGTTATCCTCAAAAATATTGATCGAAACCAGGTTAAATGGACTGTTTCAGTGTGATACCACATTACTCCGTGATCCAATCCAGAAATAGCCCAGTATCTAGCCATGAAGTATGAGGAATATGCGAAAGTATGAGCCTGATGAGGGCAAATCCTAGACCTATCCCAGACCTAACATGTGTTATCCTCTAAAATATTTATCAAGACCAGGTTTAATGGACTGTTTCAGTGTGGTACCACATTACTACGTGATCCAATCCAGAAAAAGCTCAGGATGTAGCCATGAAGTATGAGAAATATGCGAAAGTATGAGCCAGATGAGGGCAAATCCCAGACCTATCTCAGAACTAACATGCGTTATCCTTTAAAATATTGATCGAAACCAGGTTTAATCGACTGTTTCAGTGTGGTACCACATAACTACGCGATCCAAACCAGAAAAAGCCCAGGATCTAGCCATCGAGTATGAGAAGTATGCGAAAGTATGAGCCTGATGAGGGCAAATCCCTTGCCTAACCTAGACATAACATGCGCTATCCTCAAAAATATTGATTGAAACCAGGTTTAGTGGACTGTTTCAGTGTGGTACCACATTACTACGTGATCCAAACCAGAAAAAACCCAGAATCTGTTCAACAAGTATGTGTAAATCGCGAAGGTATGAGCCTGATGAGGGCAAATCCTAGACCTTACCCAGACCTAACATGCGTTATCCTCTAAAATATTCATCGAAACCAGGTTAAGTGGACTGCTTCAGTGTGGTACCACATTACTACGCGATCCAAACCAGAAAAAACCCAGAATCTGTTCAACAAGTATGTGAAAAACGCGAAAGCATGAGCCTGATGAGGGCAAATCCTAGACCTTACCCAGACCTAACATGCGTTATCCTCTAAAATATTCATCGAAACCAGGTTAAGTGGACTGCTTCAGTGTGGTACCACATTACTACGCGATCCAAACCAGAAAAAACCCAGAATCTGTTCAACAAGTATGTGAAAAACGCGAAAGCATGAGCCTGATGAGGGCAAATCCCAGACCTATCCCAGACATATCTTGCGTTATCCTCTAAAATCTTGATCGAAACCAGGTTTAATTGACTGCTTTAGTGTGGTACCACATTACTACGTGCTCCAAAGCAGAAGAATCCCTCGATCAGGTCAACATGTATGTTAAAACTGCGAAAGTATGACCCTGATGAGGGCAAATCCCAGGCCTAACCTAGACATAACATGCGTTATCCTCTAAAATATTGATCGAAACCAGGTTAAGTGGACTGCTTCAGTGTGGTACCACATTACTACGTGATCCAAACCAGAAAAAACCCAGGATCCGTTCAACAAGTATGTGAAGAATGCGAAAGTATGAGTCTGATGAGTAAAAATCCCAGGACTAACCTAGACCTAACATGCGTTATCCTCAAAAAGATTGATCGAAACCAGGTTTAATCGACTGTTTCAGTGCGGTATCACATTACTACCTGATCCAAACCACAAAAAGCCCAGAATCTGGCCATCAAGTATGAGAAATATGCGAATGTATCAGCCTGATGAGAGCAAATCCCAGAACTCACCTACACCTAACATGCGTTATTCTCTAAAATATTGATCGAAGCCAGGTTTAATGGCCTGTTTCAGTGTGGTACCACATTACTACGTGATCCATTCCAGAAATAGCCCAGGATCTAGCCATGAAGTATTAGAAATATGCGGAAGTATGAGCCTGATGAGGGCAAATCCTAGACCTTACCCAGACCTAAAATGCGTTATCCTCTAAAATATTGATCGAAACCAGGTTTAATTGACTGTTTTAGTGTGGTACCACATTACTACGTGATCCACACCAGAAAAAAACCCAGGATCTGTTCAACAAGTATGTGAAGTATGCGAAAGTATGAGTCTGATGAGGGCAAATCCCAGACCTAACCTTGACCTAACATGTGTTATCATCTAAAACAATAATCGAAACCAGGTTTAATTGTCTGCTTCAGTGTGGTAACACATTACTACGTGATCGAAACCAGAAAAATCCCAGGATTTGTACACCAAGTATGTAAAGTATGCGAAAGTATGAGTCTGATGAGGGCAAATCCCAGGCCTAACCTAGACATAACATGCGTTATCCTCTAAAATATTGATCGAAACCAGGTTTAATTGACTGTTTTAGTGTGGTACCACATTACTACGTGATCCACTCCAGAAAAAAACCAGGGATCTGTTCAACAAGTATGTGAAGAATGCGAAAGTCTGAGTCTGATGAGTGAAAATCCCAGGCCTAACCTAGACCTAACATGTGTTATCCTCAAAAATATTGATCGAAACCAGGTTAAATGGACTGTTTCAGTGTGGTACCACATTACTCCGTGATCCAATCCAGAAATAGCCCAGTATCTAGCCATGAAGTATGAGGGATATGCGAAAGTATGAGCCTGATGAGGGCAAATCCTAGACCTATCCCAGACCTAACATGCGTTATCCTCTAAAATATTTATCAAGACCAGGTTTAATGGACTGTTTCAGTGTGGTACCACATTACTACGTGATCCAATCCAGAAAAAGCTCAGGATGTAGCCATGAAGTATGAGAAATATGCGAAAGTATGAGCCAGATGATGGCAAATCCCAGACCTATCTCAGAACTAACATGCGTTATCCTTTAAAATATTGATCGAAACCAGGTTTAATCGACTGTTTCAGTGTGGTACCACATTACTACGTGATCCACACCAGAAAAAAACCCAGGATCTGTTCAACAAGTATGTGAAGTATGCGAAAGTATGAGTCTGATGAGGGCAAATCCCTTGCCTAACCTAGACATAACATGCGTTATCCTCAAAAATATTCATTGAAACCAGGTTTAGTGGACTGTTTCAGTGTGGTACCACATTACTACGTGATCCAAACCAGAAAAAACCCAGAATCTGTTCAACAAGTATGTGAAAAACGCGAAAGCATGAGCCTGATGAGGGCAAATCCCAGACCTATCCAAGACATATCTTGCGTTATCCTCTAAAATATTGATCGAAACCAGGTATAATTGACTGTTTCAGTGTGGTACCACATGACTACGTGATCCAAACCAGAAAAAACCCAGGATTTGTTCACCAAGTATGTAAAGTATGCGAAAGTATGAGTCTGATGAGGGCAAATCCCAGGCCTAACCTAGACATAACATGCGTTATCCTCTAAAATATTGATCGAAACCAGGTTTAATTGACTGTTTTAGTGAGGTACCACATTACTACGTGATCCACACCAGAAAAAAACCAAGGATCTGTTCAACAAGTATGTGAAGAATGCGAAAGTATGAGTCTGATGAGTGAAAATCCCATGCCTAACCTAGGCTTAACATGCATTATCCTCAAAAATATTGATCGAAACCAGGTTAAATGGACTGCTTCAGTGTGGTACCACATTACTCCGTGATCCAATCCAGAAATAGCCCAGTATCTAGCCATGAAGTATGAGGAATATGCGAAAGTATGAGCCTGATGAGGGCAAATCCTAGACCTATCCCAGACCTAACATGCGTTATCCTCTGAAATATTTATCAAGACCAGGTTTAATTGAATGTTTCAGTGTGGTACCACATTACTACGTGATCCAAACCAGAAAAAACCCAGGATCCGTTCAACGAGTATGTGAAGTGTGCGAAAGTATGAGTCTGATGGGGGCAAATCTCAGAACTATCCCAGACCAAAATTGCTTTATCCTCTAAAATATTGATCGAAACCAGGTTTAATTGACTGTTTTGGTGTAGTACCACTTTACTACGTGATCCAATCCAGAAAAAGCTCAGCATGTAGCCATGAAGTATGAGAAATATGCGAAAGTATGAGCCAGATGAGGGCAAATCCCAGACCTATCCCAGAACTAACATGCGTTATCCTCTAAAATATTGATCGAAACCAGGTTTAATTGACTGTTTCAGTGTGGTACCACATTACTACGTGATCCAATCCAGAAATAACCCAGGATCTAGCCATGAAGTATGAGAAATATGCGAAAGTATGAGCCTGATGAGGGCAAATCCCAGACCTAACCTAGACGTAACATGCTTTATGCTGAAAAATATTGATCGAAACCAGGTTTAATCAACTGTTTCAGTGTGGTACCACATAACTACGTGATCCAATCCAGAAATAACCCAGGATCTAGCCATGAAGTATGAGAAATATGCGAAAGTATGAGCCTGATGAGGGCAAATCCTAGACCTTACCCAGACCTAACATGCGTTATCCTCTAAAATACTTATCGAGACCAGGTTTAATGGAATGTTTCAGTGTGGTACCACATTACTACGTGATCCAAACCAGAAAAAACCCAGGATCCGTTCAACAAGTATGTGAAGAATGCGAAAGTATGAGTCTGATGAGTAAAAATCCCAGGACTAACCTAGACCTAACATGCGTTATCCTCAAAAAGATTGATCGAAACCAGGTTTAATCGACTGTTTCAGTGCGGTATCACATTACTACCTGATCCAAACCACAAAAAGCCCAGAATCTGGCCATCAAGTATGAGAAATATGCGAATGTATCAGCCTGATGAGAGCAAATCCCAGAACTCACCTACACCTAACATGCGTTATTCTCTAAAATATTGATCGAAGCCAGGTTTAATGGCCTGTTTCAGTGTGGTACCACATTACTACGTGATCCATTCCAGAAATAGCCCAGGATCTAGCCATGAAGTATTAGAAATATGCGGAAGTATGAGCCTGATGAGGGCAAATCCTAGACCTTACCCAGACCTAAAATGCGTTATCCTCTAAAATATTGATCGAAACCAGGTTTAATTGACTGTTTTAGTGTGGTACCACATTACTACGTGATCCACACCAGAAAAAAACCCAGGATCTGTTCAACAAGTATGTGAAGTATGCGAAAGTATGAGTCTGATGAGGGCAAATCCCAGACCTAACCTTGACCTAACATGTGTTATCATCTAAAAGAATAATCGAAACCAGGTTTAATTGTCTGCTTCAGTGTGGTAACACATTACTACGTGATCGAAACCAGAAAAATCCCAGGATTTGTACACCAAGTATGTAAAGTATGCGAAAGTATGAGTCTGATGAGGGCAAATCCCAGGCCTAACCTAGACATAACATGCGTTATCCTCTAAAATATTGATCGAAACCAGGTTTAATTGACTGTTTTAGTGTGGTACCACATTACTACGTGATCCACTCCAGAAAAAAACCAGGGATCTGTTCAACAAGTATGTGAAGAATGCGAAAGTCTGAGTCTGATGAGTGAAAATCCCAGGCCTAACCTAGACCTAACATGCGTTATCCTCAAAAATATTGATCGAAACCAGGTTAAATGGACTGTTTCAGTGTGGTACCACATTACTCCGTGATCCAATCCAGAAATAGCCCAGTATCTAGCCATGAAGTATGAGGGATATGCGAAAGTATGAGCCTGATGAGGGCAAATCCTAGACCTATCCCAGACCTAACATGCGTTATCCTCTAAAATATTTATCAAGACCAGGTTTAATGGACTGTTTCAGTGTGGTACCACATTACTACGTGATCCAATCCAGAAAAAGCTCAGGATGTAGCCATGAAGTATGAGAAATATGCGAAAGTATGAGCCAGATGATGGCAAATCCCAGACCTATCTCAGAACTAACATGCGTTATCCTTTAAAATATTGATCGAAACCAGGTTTATTCGACTGTTTCAGTGTGGTACCACATTACTACGTGATCCACACCAGAAAAAAACCCAGGATCTGTTCAACAAGTATGTGAAGTATGCGAAAGTATGAGTCTGATGAGGGCAAATCCCTTGCCTAACCTAGACATAACATGCGTTATCCTCAAAAATATTCATTGAAACCAGGTTTAGTGGACTGTTTCAGTGTGGTACCACATTACTACGTGATCCAAACCAGAAAAAACCCAGAATCTGTTCAACAAGTATGTGAAAAACGCGAAAGCATGAGCCTGATGAGGGCAAATCCCAGACCTATCCAAGACATATCTTGCGTTATCCTCTAAAATATTGATCGAAACCAGGTATAATTGACGGTTTCAGTGTGGTACCACATGACTACGTGATCCAAACCAGAAAAAACCCAGGATTTGTTCACCAAGTATGTAAAGTATGCGAAAGTATGAGTCTGATGAGGGCAAATCCCAGGCCTAACCTAGACATAACATGCGTTATCCTCTAAAATATTGATCGAAACCAGGTTTAATTGACTGTTTTAGTGAGGTACCACATTACTACGTGATCCGCACCAGAAAAAAACCAAGGATCTGTTCAACAAGTATGTGAAGAATGCGAAAGTATGAGTCTGATGAGTGAAAATCCCATGCCTAACCTAGGCTTAACATGCATTATCCTCAAAAATATTGATCGAAACCAGGTTAAATGGACTGCTTCAGTGTGGTACCACATTACTCCGTGATCCAATCCAGAAATAGCCCAGTATCTAGCCATGAAGTATGAGGAATATGCGAAAGTATGAGCCTGATGAGGGCAAATCCTAGACCTATCCCAGACCTAACATGCGTTATCCTCTGAAATATTTATCAAGACCAGGTTTAATTGAATGTTTCAGTGTGGTACCACATTACTACGTGATCCAAACCAGAAAAAACCCAGGATCCGTTCAACGAGTATGTGAAGTGTGCGAAAGTATGAGTCTGATGGGGGCAAATCTCAGAACTATCCCAGACCAAAATTGCTTTATCCTCTAAAATATTGATCGAAACCAGGTTTAATTGACTGTTTTGGTGTAGTACCACTTTACTACGTGATCCAATCCAGAAAAAGCTCAGCATGTAGCCATGAAGTATGAGAAATATGCGAAAGTATGAGCCAGATGAGGGCAAATCCCAGACCTATCCCAGAACTAACATGCGTTATCCTCTAAAATATTGATCGAAACCAGGTTTAATTGACTGTTTCAGTGTGGTACCACATTACTACGTGATCCAATCCTGAAATAACCCAGGATCTAGCCATGAAGTATGAGAAATATGCGAAAGTATGAGCCTGATGAGGGCAAATCCCAGACCTAACCTAGACGTAACATGCGTTATGCTGAAAAATATTGATCGAAACCAGGTTTAATCAACTGTTTCAGTGTGGTACCACATAACTACGTGATCCAATCCAGAAATAACCCAGGATCTAGCCATGAAGTATGAGAAATATGCGAAAGTATGAGCCTGATGAGGGCAAATCCTAGACCTTACCCAGACCTAACATGCGTTATCCTCTAAAATACTTATCGAGACCAGGTTTAATGGAATGTTTCAGTGTGGTACCACATTACTACGTGATCCAAACCAGAAAAAACCCAGGATCCGTTCAACAAGTATGTGAAGAATGCGAAAGTATGAGTCTGATGAGTAAAAATCCCAGGACTAACCTAGACCTAACATGCGTTATCCTCAAAAAGATTGATCGAAACCAGGTTTAATCGACTGTTTCAGTGCGGTATCACATTACTACCTGATCCAAACCACAAAAAGCCCAGAATCTGGCCATCAAGTATGAGAAATATGCGAATGTATCAGCCTGATGAGAGCAAATCCCAGAACTCACCTACACCTAACATGCGTTATTCTCTAAAATATTGATCGAAGCCAGGTTTAATGGCCTGTTTCAGTGTGGTACCACATTACTACGTGATCCAATCCAGAAATAGCCCAGGATCTAGCCATGAAGTATTAGAAATATGCGGAAGTATGAGCCTGATGAGGGCAAATCCTAGACCTTACCCAGACCTAAAATGCGTTATCCTCTAAAATATTGATCGAAACCAGGTTTAATTGACTGTTTTAGTGTGGTACCACATTACTACGTGATCCACACCAGAAAAAAACCCAGGATCTGTTCAACAAGTATGTGAAGTATGCGAAAGTATGAGTCTGATGAGGGCAAATCCCAGACCTAACCTTGACCTAACATGTGTTATCATCTAAAACAATAATCGAAACCAGGTTTAATTGTCTGCTTCAGTGTGGTAACACATTACTACGTGATCGAAACCAGAAAAATCCCAGGATTTGTACACCAAGTATGTAAAGTATGCGAAAGTATGAGTCTGATGAGGGCAAATCCCAGGCCTAACCTAGACATAACATGCGTTATCCTCTAAAATATTGATCGAAACCAGGTTTAATTGACTGTTTTAGTGTGGTACCACATTACTACGTGATACACACCAGAAAAAAACCAGGGATCTGTTCAACAAGTATGTGAAGATTGCGAAAGTCTGAGTCTGATGAGTGAAAATCCCAGGCCTAACCTAGACCTAACATGCGTTATCCTCAAAAATATTGATCGAAACCAGGTTAAATGGACTGTTTCAGTGTGGTACCACATTACTCCGTGATCCAATCCAGAAATAGCCCAGTATCTAGCCATGAAGTATGAGGGATATGCGAAAGTATGAGCCTGATGAGGGCAAATCCTAGACCTATCCCAGACCTAACATGCGTTATCCTCTAAAATATTTATCAAGACCAGGTTTAATGGACTGTTTCAGTGTGGTACCACATTACTACGTGATCCAATCCAGAAAAAGCTCAGGATGTAGCCATGAAGTATGAGAAATATGCGAAAGTATGAGCCAGATGATGGCAAATCCCAGACCTATCTCAGAACTAACATGCGTTATCCTTTAAAATATTGATCGAAACCAGGTTTAATCGACTGTTTCAGTGTGGTACCACATTACTACGTGATCCAATCCAGAAATAACCCAGGATCTAGCCATGAAGTATGAGAAATATGCGAAAGTATGAGCCTGATGAGGGCAAATCCTAGACCTATCCCAGACCTAACATGTGTTATCCTCTGAAATATTTATCAAGACCAGGTTTAATTGAATGTTTCAGTGTGGTACCACATTACTACGTGATCCAAACCAGAAAAAACCCAGGATCCGTTCAACGAGTATGTGAAGTGTGCGAAAGTATGAGTCTGATGGGGGCAAATCTCAGACCTATCCCAGACCTAAATTGCTTTATCCTCTAAAATATTGATCGAAACCAGGTTTAATTGACTGTTTTGGTGTAGTACCACTTTACTACGTGGTCCAATCCAGAAAAAGCTCAGCATGTAGCCATGAAGTATGAGAAATATGCGAAAGTATGAGCCAGATGAGGGCAAATCCCAGACCTATCCAAGAACTAACATGCGTTATCCTCTAAAATATTGATCGAAACCAGGTTTAATCGACTGTTTCAGTGTGGTACCACATTACTACGTGATCCAATCCAGAAATAACCCAGGATCTAGCCATGAAGTATGAGAAATATGCGAAAGTATGAGCCTGATGAGGGCAAATCCTAGACCTTAGCCAGACCTAACATGCGTTATCCTCTAAAATACTTATCAAGACCAGGTTTAATTGAATGTTTCAGTGTGGTACCACATTACTACGTGATCCAAACCAGAAAAAACCCAGGATCCGTTCAACAAGTATGTGAAGAATGCGAAAGTATGAGTCTGATGAGTAAAAATCCCAGGACTAACCTAGACCTAACATGCGTTATCCTCAAAAATATTGATCGTAACCAGGTTTAATGGACTGTTTCAGTGTGGTACCACATTACTACGTGATCCAAACCAGAAAAAACCCAGGATCTGGCCAACAAGAATGAGAACTATGTGAAAGTATGAGCCTGATGAGAGCAAATCCCAGACCTAACCTAGACGTAACATGCGTTATGCTGAAAAATATTGATCGAAACCAGGTTTAATCAACTGTTTCAGTGTGGTAGCACATAACTACGCGATCCAAACCAGAAAAAGCCCAGGATCTAGCCATCGAGTATGAGAAGTATGCGAAAGTATGAGCCTGATGAGGGCAAATCCTAGACCTAACCCAGACCTAACATGCGTTATCCTCTAAAATATTTATCAAGGCCAGGTTTAATTGACTGTCTCAGTGTGGAATGACATTACTACGTGATGCAAACCAGTGGAAGCCCAGGATCTGGCCAACAAGAATGAGAAATATGCGAAAGTATGAGCCTGATGAGAGCAAATCCCAGACCTAACCTAGACGTAACAAGCGTTATCCTCAAAAAGATTGATCGAAACCAGGTTTAATCGACTGATTCAGTGCGGTATCACATTACTACCTGATCCAAACCAGAAAAAGCCCAGAATCTGGCCATCAAGTATGAGAAATATGCGAATGTATCAGCCTGATGAGAGCAAATCCCAGAACTCACCTACACCTAACATGCGTTATTCTCTAAAATATTGAGCGAAGCCAGGTTTAATGGCCTGTTTCAGTGTGGTACCACATTACTACGTGATCCAATCCAGAAATAGCTCAGGAGCTAGCCATGAAGTATGAGAAATATGCGAAAGTATGAGCCTGATGAGGGCAAATCCCAGGCCTAACCTAGACATAACATGCGTTATCCTCTAAAATATTCATCGAACCCTGGTTTAATTAACTGTTTCAGTGTGGTACCACATTACTACGGGTTCCAATCCAGAAAAAACCATCGATCAGGTCAACATGTACGTTAAGACTGCGAAACTATGACCCTGATGAGGGCAAATCCCAGACCTAACCTTGACCTAACATGTGTTATCATCTAAAACAATAATCGAAACCAGGTTTAATTGTCTGCTTCAGTGTGGTAACACATTACTACGTGATCCACACCAGAAAAAAACCAAGGATCTGTTCAACAAGTATGTGAAGAATGCGAAAGTATGAGCCTGATGAGTGAAAATCCCAGGCCTAACCTAGACCTAACATGCGTTATCCTCAAAAATATTGATCGAAACCAGGTTAAATGGACTGTTTCAGTGTGGTACCACATTACTCCGTGATCCAATCCAGAAATAGCCCAGTATCTAGCCATGAAGTATGAGGAATATGCGAAAGTATGAGCCTGATGAGGGCAAATCCTAGACCTATCCCAGACCTAACATGCGTTATCCTCTAAAATATTTATCAAGACCAGGTTTAATGGACTGTTTCAGTGTGGTACCACATTACTACGTGATCCAATCCAGAAAAAGCTCAGGATGTAGCCATGAAGTATGAGAAATATGCGAAAGTATGAGCCAGATGAGGGCAAATCCCAGACCTATCTCAGAACTAACATGCGTTATCCTTTAAAATATTGATCGAAACCAGGTTTAATCGACTGTTTCAGTGTGGTACCACATTACTACGTGATCCAATCCAGAAATAACACAGGATCTAGCCATGAAGTATGAGAAATATGCGAAAGTATGAGCCTGATGAGGGCAAATCCTAGACCTTACCCAGACCTAACATGCGTTATCCTCTAAAATACTTATCAAGACCAGGTTTAATGGAATGTTTCAGTGTGGTACCACATTACTACGTGATCCAAACCAGAAAAAACCCAGGATCCGTTCAACAAGTATGTGAAGAATGCGAAAGTATGAGTCTGATGAGTAAAAATCCCAGGCCTAACCTATACCTAACATGCGTTATCCTCAAAAATATTGATCGAAACCAGGTTTAATGGACTGTTTCAGTGTGGTACCACATTACTACGTGATCCAAACCAGAAAAAACCCAGGATCTGGCCAACAAGAATGAGAACTATGTGAAAGTATGAGCCTGATGAGAGCAAATCCCAGACCTAACCTAGACGTAACATGCGTTATGCTGAAAAATATTGATCGAAACCAGGTTTAATCAACTGTTTCAGTGTGGTACCACATAACTACGCGATCCAAACCAGAAAAAGCCCAGGATCTAGCCATCGAGTATGAGAAGTATGCGAAAGTATGAGCCTGATGAGGGCAAATCCTAGACCTAACCCAGACCTAACATGCGTTATCCTCTAAAATATTTATCAAGGCCAGGTTTAATTGACTGTTTCAGTGTGGAATGACATTACTACGTGATGCAAACCAGTGGAAGCCCAGGATCTGGCCAACAAGAATGAGAAATATGCGAAAGTATGAGCCTGATGAGAGCAAATCCCAGACCTAACCTAGACGTAACAAGCGTTATCCTCTGAAATATTTATCAAGACCAGGTTTAATTGAATGTTTCAGTGTGGTACCACATTACTACGTGATCCAAACCAGAAAAAACCCAGGATCCGTTCAACGAGTATGTGAAGTGTGCGAAAGTATGAGTCTGATGGGGGCAAATCTCAGAACTATCCCAGACCTAAATTGCTTTATCCTCTAAAATATTTATCAAGACCAGGTTTAATGGACTGTTTCAGTGTGGTACCACATTACTACGTGATCCAATCCAGAAAAAGCTCAGGAAGTAGCCATGAAGTATGAGAAATATGCGAAAGTATGAGCCAGATGAGGGCAAATCCCAGACCTATCTCAGAACTAACATGCGTTATCCTTTAAAATATTGATCGAAACCAGGTTTAATCGACTGTTTCAGTGTGGTACCACATTACTACGTGATCCAATCCAGAAATAATCCAGGATCTAGCCATGAAGTATGAGAAATATGCGAAAGTATGAGCCTGATGAGGGCAAATCCTAGACCTTACCCAGACCTAACATGCGTTATCCTCTAAAATACTTATCGAGACCAGGTTTAATGGAATGTTTCAGTGTGGTACCACATTACTACGTGATCCAAACCAGAAAAAACCCAGGATCCGTTCAACAAGTATGTGAAGAATGCGAAAGTATGAGTCTGATGAGTAAAAATCTCCGGCCTAACCTATACCTAACATGCGTTATCCTCAAAAATATTGATCGAAACCAGGTTTAATGGACTGTTTCAGTGTGGTACCACATTACTACGTGATCCAAACCAGAAAAAACCGAGGATCTGGCCAACAAGAATGAGAACTATATGAAAGTATGAGCCTGATGAGAGCAAATCCCAGACCTAACCTAGACGTAACATGCGTTATGCTGAAAAATATTGATCGAAACCAGGTTTAATCAACTGTTTCAGTGTGGTACCACATAACTACGCGATCCAAACCAGAAAAAGCCCAGGATCTAGCCATCGAGTATGAGAAGTATGCGAAAGTATGAGCCTGATGAGGGCAAATCTTAGACCTAACCCAGACCTAACATGCGTTATCCTCTAAAATATTTATCAAGGCCAGGTTTAATTGACTGTTTCAGTGTGGAATGACATTACTACGTGATGCAAACCAGTGGAAGCCCAGGATCTGGCCAACAAGAATGAGAAATATGCGAAAGTATGAGCCTGATGAGAGCAAATCCCAGACCTAACCTAGACGTAACAAGCGTTATCCTCAAAAAGATTGATCGAAACCAGGTTTAATCGACTGTTTCAGTGCGGTATCACATTACTACCTGATCCAAACCAGAAAAAGCCCAGAATCTGGCCATCAAGTATGAGAAATATGCGAATGTATCAGCCTGATGAGAGCAAATCCCAGAACTCACCTACACCTAACATGCGTTATTCTCTAAAATATTGATCGAAGCCAGGTTTAATGGCCTGTTTCAGTGTGGTACCACATTACTACGTGATCCAAACCAGAAAAAACCCAGAATCTGTTCAACAAGTATGTCAAAAACGCGAAAGTATGAGCCTGATGAGGGCAAATCCTAGACCAAACCCAGACCTAACATGCTTTATCCTCTAAAATATTTATCATGACCTGGTTTAATTGAATGTTTCAGTATGGTACCGCATTACTACGTGATCCAAACCAGAAAACACCCAGAATCTATTCAACAAGTATGTTAAAAACGCGAAAGTATGAGTCTGCTGAGGGCAAATCCCAGTCCTATCCCAGACATATCTTGCGTTATCCTCTAAAATATTGATCGAAACCAGGTTTAATTGACTGTTTTAGTGTGGTACCACTTTACTACGTGATCCAAAGCAGAAAAAACCCTCGATCAGGTCAACATGTATGTTAAAACTGCGAAAGTATGACCCTGATGAGGGCAAATGCCAGGCCTAACCTAGACCTAGCATGCGCTATCCTCTAAAATATTGATCCAAACCAGGTTTAATGGACTGTTTCTGTGTGGTACCACGCTACTACGTGATCCAAACCAGAAAAAACCCAGGATCTGTTCAACAAGTATGTGAAAAACGCGACAGTATGAGCCTGATGAGGGCAAATCCCAGACCTATCCCAGACATAACTTGCGTTATCCTCCAAAATATTTATCAATACCAGGTTTAATTGAATGTTTCAGTGTGGTACCGCATTACTGCGTGATCCAAACCTGAAAAAGCCCAGGATCTGTTCAACAAGTATGTGAAGAATGCGAAAGTTGAGTCTGATGAGTGAAAATCCCAGGCCTAACCTAGACCTAACATGCGTTATGCTCAAAAATATTGATCGAAACCAGGTTTGATTGACTGTTTCAGTGCGGTACCACATTACTACGTGATCCAAACCAGAAAAAACCCAGGATCCGTTCAACAAGTATGTGAAGAATGCGAAAGTATGAGTCTGATGAGTGAAAATCCCAGGCCTAACCTAGACCTAACATGCGTTATCCTCAAAAATATTGATCGAAACCTGGTTAAATGGACTGTTTCAGTGTGGCACGACATTACTCCGTGATCCAATCCAGAAATAGCCCAGAATCTAGCCATGAAGTATGAGGATTATGCGAAAGTATGAGCCTGATGAAGGCAAATCCTAGACCTATCCCAGACCTAACATGCGTTATCCTCTAAAATATTTATCAAGACCAGGTTTAATTGAATGTTTCAGTGTGGTACCACATTACTACGTGATCCAAACCAGAAAAAACCCAGGATCCGTTCAACGAGTATGTGAAGTGTGCGAATGTATGAGTCTAATGTGTGCAAATCTCAGACCTATCCCAGACCTAAATTGCTTTATTCTCTAAAATATTGATCGAAACAAGGTTTAATCGACTGTTTCAGTGTGGTACCACATTACTACGTGATCCAATCCAGAAATAACCCAGGATCTAGCCATGAAGTATGAGAAATATGCGAAAGTATGAGCCTGATGAGGGCAAATCCTAAACCTTACCCAGACCTAACATGCGTTATCCTCTAAAATACTTATCAAGACCAGGTTCAATTGAATGTTTCAGTGTGGTACCACATTACTACGTGATCCAAACCAGAAAAAACCCAGGATACGTTCAACAAGTATGTGAAGAATGCGAAAGTATGTGTCTGATGAGTAAAAATCCCAGGCCTAACGTAGACCTAACATGCGTTATCCTCAAAAATATTGATCGAAACCAGGTTTAATGTACTGTTTCAGTGTGGTACCACATTACTACGTGATCCAAACCAGAAAAAACCCAGGATCTGGCCAACAAGAATGAGAACTATGTGAAAGTATGAGCCTGATGAGAGCAAATCCCAGACCTAACCTAGACGTAACATGCGTTATGCTGAAAAATAGTGATCGAAACCAGGTTTAATGGACTGTTTCAGTGTGGTACCACATTACTACATGATCCAAACCAGAAAAAAATCCAGGATCTGTTCAACAAGTATGTGAAGTATGCGAAAGTATGAGTCGGATGAGGGCAAATCCCAGGCCTAACCTAGACATAACATGCGTTATCCTCTAAAATATTGATCAAATCCAGGTTTAATGGACTGTTTGAGTCTGGTACCACATTACTACGTGATCCAAACCAGAGAAAACCCAGGATCCGTTCAACACGTATGTGAAGAATGCGAAAGTATGAGTCTGATGAGTGAAAATCCCAGGCCTAACCTAGACCTAACATGCGTTATCCTCAAAAATATTGATCGAAACCAGGTTTAATGGACTGTTTCAGTGTGATACCACATTACTACGTGATCCAATCCAGAAATAGCCCAGGATCTAGCCATGAAGTATTAGAAATATGCGAAAGTATGAGCCTGATGAGGGCAAATCCTAGACCTTACCCAGACCTAACGTGTGTTATCCTCTAAAATATTGATCGAAACCAGGTTTAATTGACTGTTTTAGTGTGGTACCACTTTACTGCGTGATCCAAAGCAGAAAAAACCCTCGGTCAGGTCAACATGTATGTTAAAACTGCGAAAGTATGACCCTGATGAGGGCAAATGCCAGGCCTAACCAAAGACCTAACATGCGCTATCCTCTAATATATTGATCGAAACCAGGTTTAATGGACTGTTTCTGTGTGGTACCGCATTACTACGTGATCCAAACCAGAAAACACCCAGAATCTATTCAACAAGTATGTTAAAAACGCGAAAGTATGAGTCTGCTGAGGGCAAATCCCAGACCTATCCCAGACATAACTTGCGTTATCCTCCAAAATATTTATCAATACCAGGTTTAATTGAATGTTTCAGTGTGGTACCGCATTACTGCGTGATCCAAACCAGAAAAAGCCCAGGATCTGTTCAACAAGTATGTGAAGAATGCGAAAGTTGAGTCTGATGAGTGAGAATCCCAGGCCTAACCTAGACCTAACATGCGTTATGCTCAAAAATATTGATCGAAACCAGATTTGATTGAATGTTTCAGTGTGGTACCACATTACTACGTGATCCAAACCAGAAAAAACCCAGGATCCGTTCAACGAGTATGTGAAGTGTGCGAAAGTATGAGTCTGATGGGGGCAAATCTCAGACCTATCCCAGACCTAAATTGCTTTATCCTCTAAAATATTGATCGAAACCAGGTTTAATTGACTGTTTTGGTGTAGTACCACTTTACTACGTGATCCAAAGCAGAAAAAACCCTCGATCAGGTCAACATGCATGCTAAAACTGCGAAAGTATGACCATGATGAGGGGCAAATCCTAGACCTAACCCAGACCTAACATGCGTTATCCTCTAAAATATTGATCGAAACGAGGTTTAGTGGACTGTTTGAGTGTGGTACCACATTACTGCGTGAGCCAAACCAGAAAAAACCCAGGATCTGTTCAACAAGTATGTGAAAAACGCGAAAGTATGAGCCTGATGAGAGCAAATCCCAGACCTATCCCAGAACTAACATGCGTTATCCTCTAAAATATTGATCGAAAACAGGTTTAATCGACTGTTTCAGTGTGGTACCCCATTACTACGTGATCCAATCCAGAAATAACCCAGGATCTAGCCGTGAAGTATGAGAAATATGCGAAAGTATGAGCCTGATGAGGGCAAATCCTAGTCCTTACCCAGACCTAACATGCGTTATCTTCAAAAATACTGATCTAAACCAGGTTTAATGGACTGTTTCAGTGTGGTACCACATTACTACGTGATCCAAACCAGAAAAAACCCAGAATCTGGCCAACAAGAATGTGAACTATGTGAAAGTATGAGCCTGATGAGAGCAAATCCCTGACCTAACCTAGACGTAACATGCGTTATGCTGAAAAATAGTGATCGAAACCAGGTTTAATGGACTGTTTCAGTGTGGTACCACATTACTACGTGATCCAAACCAGAAGAAAACCCAGGATCTAGCCATGAAGTATGAGAAATATGCGAAAGTATGAGCCTGATGAGGGCAAATCCTAGTCCTTACCCAGACCTAACATGCGTTATCCTCTAAAATATTTATCAAGACCAGGTTTATTTGAATGATTCAGTGTGGTACCACATTACTACGTGATCCAAACCAGAAAAAACCCAAGATCTGTTCAAGGAGTATGTGAAGTATGCGAAAGTATGAGTCTGATGGGGGCAAATCTCAGACCTATCCCAGACCTAAATTCCTTTATCCTCTAAAATATTGATCGAAACCAGGTTTAATTGACTGTTTTGGTGTAGTACCACTTTACTACGTGATCCAGAGCAGAAAAAACCCTCGATCAGGTCAACATGCATGCTAAAACTGCGAAAGTATGAGTCTGATGAGGGCGAATCCCTTGCCTAACCTAGACATAACATGCGTTATCCTCAAAAATATTGATCGAAACCAGGTTTAGTGGACTGTTTCAGTGTGGTACCACATTACTACGTGATCCAAACCAGAAAAAAACCCAGGATCTGTTCAATAAGTATGTGGAGTATGCGAAAGTATGAGTCTGATGAGGGCAAATCCCAGGCCTAACCTAGGCCTAACATGCGTTATCCTCAAAAATATTGATCGAAGCCTGGTTTAATCGACTGTTTCAGTGTGGTACTACATTACTACGTGATCCAATCCAGAAAAAGCCCAGGATCTAGCCATCAGGTATCAGAAATATGCGAACGAATGAGCCGGATGAGAGCAAATCCCAGACCTAACCTAGACCTAACATGTGTTGTCCTCTAAAATATTGATCGAAGCCTGGTTTAATCGACTGTTTCAGTGTGGTACTACATTACTACGTGATCCAATCCAGAAAAAGCCCAGGATCTAGCCATCAGGTATCAGAAATATGCGAACGAATGAGCCTGATGAGAGCAAATCCTAGACCTTACCCAGACCTAACATGCGTTATCCTCTAAAATATTGATCGAAACCAGGTTTAGTTGACTGTTTTAGTGTGGTACCACATTACTACGTGATCCACACCAGAAAAAAACCCAGGATCTGTTCAACAAGTATGTGAAGTATGCGAAAGTATGAGCCTGATGAGGGCAAATCCTAGACCTTACCCAGACCTAACATGTGTTATCCTCTAAAATATTGATCGAAACCAGGTTTAGTGGACTGTTTCAGTGTGGTACCACATTACTACGTGATCCAAACCAGAAAACACCCAGGATCCGTTCAACAAGTATGTGAAGAATGCGAAAGTATGAGTCTGATGAGTGAAAATCCCAGGCCTAACCCAGACCTAACATGCGTTGTCCTCAAAAATATTGATCGAAACCTGGTTAAATGGACTGTTTCAGTGTGGTACCGCATTACTACGTGATCCAAACCAGAAAACACCCAGAATCTATTCAACAAGTATGTTAAAAACGCGAAAGTATGAGTCTGCTGAGGGCAAATCCCAGACCTATCCCAGACATAACTTGCGTTATCCTCCAAAATATTTATCAATACCAGGTTTAATTGAATGTTTCAGTGTGGTACCGCATTACTGCGTGATCCAAACCAGAAAAAGCCCAGGATCTGTTCAACAAGTATGTGAAGAATGCGAAAGTTGAGTCTGATGAGTGAGAATCCCAGGCCTAACCTAGACCTAACATGCGTTATGCTCAAAAATATTGATCGAAACCAGATTTGATTGAATGTTTCAGTGTGGTACCACATTACTACGTGATCCAAACCAGAAAAAACCCAGGATCCGTTCAACGAGTATGTGAAGTGTGCGAAAGTATGAGTCTGATGGGGGCAAATCTCAGACCTATCCCAGACCTAAATTGCTTTATCCTCTAAAATATTGATCGAAACCAGGTTTAATTGACTGTTTTGGTGTAGTACCACTTTACTACGTGATCCAAAGCAGAAAAAACCCTCGATCAGGTCAACATGCATGCTAAAACTGCGAAAGTATGACCATGATGAGGGGCAAATCCTAGACCTAACCCAGACCTAACATGCGTTATCCTCTAAAATATTGATCGAAACGAGGTTTAGTGGACTGTTTGAGTGTGGTACCACATTACTGCGTGAGCCAAACCAGAAAAAACCCAGGATCTGTTCAACAAGTATGTGAAAAACGCGAAAGTATGAGCCTGATGAGGGCAAATCCCAGACCTATCCCAGAACTAACATGCGTTATCCTCTAAAATATTGATCGAAAACAGGTTTAATCGACTGTTTCAGTGTGGTACCCCATTACTACGTGATCCAATCCAGAAATAACCCAGGATCTAGCCGTGAAGTATGAGAAATATGCGAAAGTATGAGCCTGATGAGGGCAAATCCTAGTCCTTACCCAGACCTAACATGCGTTATCTTCAAAAATACTGATCTAAACCAGGTTTAATGGACTGTTTCAGTGTGGTACCACATTACTACGTGATCCAAACCAGAAAAAACCCAGGATCTGGCCAACAAGAATGTGAACTATGTGAAAGTATGAGCCTGATGAGAGCAAATCCCTGACCTAACCTAGACGTAACATGCGTTATGCTGAAAAATAGTGATCGAAACCAGGTTTAATGGACTGTTTCAGTGTGGTACCACATTACTACGTGATCCAAACCAGAAAAAAACCCAGGATCTAGCCATGAAGTATGAGAAATATGCGAAAGTATGAGCCTGATGAGGGCAAATCCTAGTCCTTACCCAGACCTAACATGCGTTATCCTCTAAAATATTTATCAAGACCAGGTTTATTTGAATGATTCAGTGTGGTACCACATTACTACGTGATCCAAACCAGAAAAAACCCAAGATCTGTTCAAGGAGTATGTGAAGTATGCGAAAGTATGAGTCTGATGGGGGCAAATCTCAGACCTATCCCAGACCTAAATTCCTTTATCCTCTAAAATATTGATCGAAACCAGGTTTAATTGACTGTTTTGGTGTAGTACCACTTTACTACGTGATCCAGAGCAGAAAAAACCCTCGATCAGGTCAACATGCATGCTAAAACTGCGAAAGTATGAGTCTGATGAGGGCGAATCCCTTGCCTAACCTAGACATAACATGCGTTATCCTCAAAAATATTGATCGAAACCAGGTTTAGTGGACTGTTTCAGTGTGGTACCACATTACTACGTGATCCAAACCAGAAAAAAACCCAGGATCTGTTCAATAAGTATGTGGAGTATGCGAAAGTATGAGTCTGATGAGGGCAAATCCCAGGCCTAACCTAGGCCTAACATGCGTTATCCTCAAAAATATTGATCGAAGCCTGGTTTAATCGACTGTTTCAGTGTGGTACTACATTACTACGTGATCCAATCCAGAAAAAGCCCAGGATCTAGCCATCAGGTATCAGAAATATGCGAACGAATGAGCCGGATGAGAGCAAATCCCAGACCTAACCTAGACCTAACATGTGTTGTCCTCTAAAATATTGATCGAAGCCTGGTTTAATCGACTGTTTCAGTGTGGTACTACATTACTACGTGATCCAATCCAGAAAAAGCCCAGGATCTAGCCATCAGGTATCAGAAATATGCGAACGAATGAGCCTGATGAGAGCAAATCCTAGACCTTACCCAGACCTAACATGCGTTATCCTCTAAAATATTGATCGAAACCAGGTTTAGTTGACTGTTTTAGTGTGGTACCACATTACTACGTGATCCACACCAGAAAAAAACCCAGGATCTGTTCAACAAGTATGTGAAGTATGCGAAAGTATGAGCCTGATGAGGGCAAATCCTAGACCTTACCCAGACCTAACATGTGTTATCCTCTAAAATATTGATCGAAACCAGGTTTAGTGGACTGTTTCAGTGTGGTACCACATTACTACGTGATCCAAACCAGAAAACACCCAGGATCCGTTCAACAAGTATGTGAAGAATGCGAAAGTATGAGTCTGATGAGTGAAAATCCCAGGCCTAACCCAGACCTAACATGCGTTGTCCTCTAAAATATTGATCGAAACCAGGTTTAATCGACTGTTTCAGTGTGGTACCACATTACTACGTGATCCAAACCAGAAAAAACCCAGAATCTGTGCAACAAGTATGTGAAAAACGCGAAAGAATGAGCCTGATGAGGGCAAATCCTAGACCAAACCCAGACCTAACATGCTTTATCCTCTAAAATATTTATCAAGACCAGGTTTAATTGAATGTTTCAGTGCGGTACCACATTACTACGTGATCCAAACCAGAAAAAACCCAGGACCCGTTCAACGAGTATATGAAGTGTGTGAAAGTATGAGTCTGATGGGGGCAAATCTCAGACCTATCCCAGACCTAAATTCCTTTATCCTCTAAGATATTGATCGAAACCAGGTTTAATTGACTGTTTTGGTGTAGTACCACTTTACTACGTGATCCAGAGCAGAAAAAACCCTCGATCAGGTCAACATGCATGCTAAAACTGCGAAAGTATGACCCTGATGAGGGCAAATCCTAGACCTAACCCAGACCTAACATGCGTTATCCTCTAAAATACTGATCGAAACCAGGTTTAATGGACTGTTTCAGTGTGGTACCACATTACTACGTGATCCAATCCAGAAAAAGCTCAGGATGTAGCCATGAAGTATGAGAAATATGCGAAAGTATGAGCCAGATGAGGGCAAATCCCAGAACTATCCCAGAACTAACATGCGTTATCCTCTAAAATATTGATCGAAACCAGGTTTTATCGACTGTTTCAGTGTGGTACCACATTACTACGTGATCCAATCCAGAAATAGCCCAGGATCTAGCCATGAAGTATGAGGAATATGCGAAAGTAGGAGCCTGATGAGGGCAAATCCTAGACCTATCCCAGACCTAACATGCGTTATCCTCTAAAATATTTATCTAGACCAGGTTTAATTGGCTGTTTTAGTGTGGTACCACATTACTACGTGATCCATACCAGAAAAAACCCAGGATCCGTTCAACAAGTATGAGAAGAATGCGAAAGTATTTGTCTGATGAGTAAAAATCCCAGGCCTAACCTAGACCTAACATGCGTTATCCTCAAAAATATTGATCGAAGCCTGGTTTAATCGACTGTTTCAGTGTGGTACTACATTACTACGTGATCCAATCCAGAAAAAGCCGAGGATCTAGCCATCAGGTATCAGAAATATGCGAACGAATGAGCCTGATGAGAGCAGATCCTAGACCTTACCCAGACCTAACATGTGTTATCCTCTAAAATATTGATCGAAACCAGGTTTAGTGGACTGTTTCAGTGTGGTACCACATTACTACGTGATCCAAACCAGAAAAAGCCCAGGATCTGTTCAACAAGTATGTGAAGAATGCGAAAGTTGAGTCTGATGAGTGAAAATCCCAGGCCTAACTTAGACCTAACATGCGTTATGCTCAAAAATATTGATCGAAACCAGATTTGATTGACTGTTTCAGTGCGGTACCACATTACTACGTGATCCAAACCAGAAAAAACCGAGGATCCGTTCAACGAGTATGTGAAGTGTGCGAAAGTATGAGTCTAATGGGTGCAAATCTCAGACCTATCCCAGACCTAAATTGCTTTATCCTCTAAAATATTGATCGAAACCAGGTTTAATCGACTGTTTCAGTGTGGTACCACATTACTACGTGATCCAATCCAGAAATAACCCAGGATCTAGCCATGAAGTATGAGGAATATGCGAAAGTAGGAGCCTGATGAGGGCAAATCCTAGACCTATCCCAGACCTAACATGCGTTATCCTCTAAAATATTTATCAAGACCAGGTTTAATTGAATGTTTCAGTGTGGTACCACATTACTACGTGATCCAAACCAGAAAAAACCCAGGATCCGTTCAACGAGTATGTGAAGTGTGCGAAAGTATGAGTCTGATGGGGGCAAATCTCAGACCTATCCCAGACCTAAATTGCTTTATCCTCTAAAATATTGATCGAAACCAGGTTTAATTGACTGTTTTGGTGTAGTACCACTTTACTACGTGATCCAAAGCAGAAAAAACCCTCGATCAGGTCAACATGCATGCTAAAACTGCGAAAGTATGACCATGATGAGGGGCAAATCCTAGACCTAACCCAAACCTAACATGCGTTATCCTCTAAAATATTGATCGAAACGAGGTTTAGTGGACTGTTTGAGTGTGGTACCACATTACTGCGTGAGCCAAACCAGAAAAAACCCAGGATCTGTTCAACAAGTATGTGAAAAACGCGAAAGTATGAGCCTGATGAGGGCAAATCCCAGACCTATCCCAGAACTAACATGCGTTATCCTCTAAAATATTGATCGAAACCAGGTTTAATCGACTGTTTCAGTGTGGTACCCCATTACTACGTGATCCAATCCAGAAATAACCCAGGATCTAGCCATGAAGTATGAGAAATATGCGAAAGTATGAGCCTGATGAGGGCAAATCCTAGTCCTTACCCAGACCTAACATGCGTTATCCTCAAAAATACTGATCGAAACCAGGTTTAATGGACTGTTTCAGTGTGGTACCACATTACTACGTGATCCAATCCAGAAATAGCCCATGATCAAGCCATGAAGTATGAGAAATATGCGAAAGTATGAGCCTGATGGGAGCAAATCCCTGACCTAACCTTGACGTAACATGCGTTATGCTGAAAAATAGTGATCGAAACCAGGTTTAATGGACTGTTTCAGTGTGGTACCACATTACTACGTGATCCAAACCAGAAAAAAATCCAGGATCTGTTCAACAAGTATGTGAAGTACGCGAAAGTATGAGTCGGATGAGGGCAAATCCCAGGCCTAACCTAGACCTAACATGCGTTATCCTCAAAAATATTGATCGAAGCCAGGTTTAATGGACTGTTTCAGTGTGGTTCCACATTACTACGTGATCCAATCCAGAAATAGCCCATGATCTAGCCATGAAGTATGAGAAATATGCGAAAGTATGAGCCTGATTAGGGCAAATCCTAGTCCTTACCCAGACCTAACATGCGTTATCCTCTAAAATATTTATCAAGACCAGGTTTATTTGAATGATTCAGTGTGGTACCACATTACTACGTGATCCAAACCAGAAAAAACCCAAGATCTGTTCAAGGAGTATGTGAAGTATGCGAAAGTATGAGTCTGATGAGGGCAAATCACAGACCTATCCCAGACCTATCTTGCGTTATCCTCTAAAATATTGATCGAAACCAGGTTTAAGTGACTGTTTTAGTGTTGTACCACTACACTACGTGATCCAAAGCAGAAAAAACCCTCGATCAGGTCAAGATGCATGTTAAAACTGCGAAAGTATGTCCCTGATGAGAGCAAATCCCAGACCTAACCAAGACCTAACATGCGTTATTCTCTAAAATAGTGATCAAAGCCAGGTTTAGTGGACTGTTTCAGTGTGGTACCACATTACTACGTGATCCAAACCAGAAAAAGCGCAGAATCTGGCCATCAAGTATGAGAAATATGCGAATGTGTCAGCCTGATGAGAGCAAATCCCAGAACTAACCTACACCTAACATGCGTTATTCCCTAAAATATTGATCGAAGCCAGGTTTAATGGCCTGTTTCAGTGTGGTACCACATTACTACGTGATCCAATCCAGAAATAGCCCAGGATCTAGCCATGAAGTATTAGAAATATGCGGAAGTATGAGCCTGATGAGGGCAAATCCTAGACCTTACCCAGACCTAACATGCGTTATCCTCTAAAATATTGATCGAAACCAGGTTTAATTGACTGTTTTAGTGTGGTACCACATTACTACGTGATCCACACCAGAAAAAAACCCAGGATCTGTTCAACAAGTATGTGAAGTATGCGAAAGTATGATGAGGGCAAATCCCTTGCCTAACCTAGACATAACATGCGTTATCCTCAAAAATATTGATTGAAACCAGGTTTAGTGGACTGTTTCAGCGTGGTACTACATTACTACGTGATCCAATCCAGAAAAAGCCCAGGATCTAGTCATCAGGTATCAGAAATATGCGAACGAATGAGCCTGATGAGAGCAAATCCCAGACCTAACCTAGACCTAACATGTGTTATCCTCTAAAATAATAATCGAAACCAGGTTTTATGGTCTGCTTCAGTGAGGAACCACATTACTACGTGATCGAAACCAGAAAAAACCCAGGATCTGTTCAACAAGTATGTGAAGTATGCGAAAGTATGAGTCTGATGAGGGCAAATCCCAGGCCTAACCTAGACCAAACATGCGTTATCCTCTAAAGTATTGATCGAAACCAGTTTTAATGGACTGTTTTAGTGTGGTACCACATTACTACGTGATCCACACCAGAAAAAAACCCAGGATCTGTTCAACAAGTATGTGAAGTATGCGAAAGTATGAGTCTGATGAGGGCAAATCCCTTGCCTAACCTAGACATAACATGCGTTATCCTCAAAAATATTGATTGAAACCAGGTTTAGTGGTCTGCTTCAGTGAGGTACCACATTACTACGTGATCGAAACAAGAAAAAACCCAGGATCTGTTCAAAAAGTATGTGAAGTATGCGAAAGTATGAGTCTGATGAGGGCAAATCCCTTGCCTAACCTAGACATAACATGCGTTATCCTCAAAAATATTGATCGAAGCCAGGTTTAATGGCCCGTTTCAGTGTGGTACCACATTACTACGTGATCCAATCCAGAAATAGCCCAGGATCTAGCCATGAAGTATTAGAAATATGCGGAAGTATGAGCCTGATGAGGGCAAATCCTAGACCTTACCCAGACCTAACATGCGTTATCCTCTAAAGTATTGATCGAAACCAGTTTTAATGGACAGTTTTAGTGTGGTACCACATTACTACGTGATCCACACCAGAAAAAAACCCAGGATCTGTTCAACAAGTATGTGAAGTATCCGAAAGTATGAGTCTGATGAGGGCAAATCCCTTGCCTAACCTAGACATAACATGCGTTATCCTCAAAAATATTGATTGAAACCAGGTTTAGTGGACTGTTTCAGTGTGGTACCACATTACTACGTGATCCAAACCAGAAAAAACCCAGAATCTGTTCAACAAGTATGTGTAAATCGCGAAGGTATGAGCCTGATGAGGGCAAATCCTAGACCTTACCCAGACCTAACATGCGTTAACCTCTAAAATATTCATTGAAACCAGGTTAAGTGGACTGCTTCAGTGTGGTACCACATTACTACGCGATCCAAACCAGAAAAAACCCAGAATCTGTTCAACAAGTATGTGAAAAACGCGAAAGCATGAGCCTGATGAGGGCAAATCCCAGACCTATCCCAGACATATCTTGCGTTATCCTCTAAAATCTTGATCGAAACCAGGTTTAATTGACTGCTTTAGTGTGGTACCACATTACTACCTGATCCAAAGCAGAAGAATCCCTCGATCAGGTCAACATGTATGTTAAAACAGCGAAAGTATGACCCTGATGAGGGCAAATCCCAGGCCTAACCTAGACCTAACATGCGTTATCCTCAAAAATATTGATCGAAACCAGGTTAAATGGACTGTTTCAGTGTGGTACCACATTACTCCGTGATCCAATCCAGAAATAGCCCAGTATCTAGCCATGAAGTATGTGGAATATGCGAAAGTATGAGCCTGATGAGGGCAAATCCTAGACCTATCCCAGACCTAACATGTGTTATCCTCTAAAATATTTATCAAGACCAGGTTTAATGGACTGTTTCAGTGTGGTACCACATTACTACGTGATCCAATCCAGAAAAAGCTCAGGATGTAGCCATGAAGTATGAGAAATATGCGAAAGTATGAGCCAGATGAGGGCAAATCCCAGACCTATCTCAGAACTAACATGCGTTATCCTTTAAAATATTGATCGAAACCAGGTTTAATCGACTGCTACAGTGTGGTACCACATTACTACGTGATCCAATCCAGAAATAACCCAGGATCTAGCCATGAAGTATGAGAAATATGCGAAAGTATGAGCCTGATGAGGGCAAAACCTAGACCTAACCCAGACCTAACATGCGTTATCCTCTAAAATATTTATCAAGGCCAGGTTTAATTGACTGTTTCAGTGTGGAATGACATTACTACGTGATGCAAACGAGTGGAAGCCCAGGATCTGGCCAACAAGAATGAGAAATATGCGAAAGTATGAGCCTGATGAGAGCAAATCCCAGACCTAACCTAGACGTAACAAGCGTTATCCTCAAAAAGATTGATCGAAACCAGGTTTAATCGACTGTATCAGTGCGGTATCACATTACTACCTGATCCAAACCAGAAAAAGCCCAGAATCTGGCCATCAAGTATGAGAAATATGCGAATGTGTCAGCCTGATGAGAGCAAATCCCAGAACTAACCCACACCTAACATGCGTTATTCTCTAAAATATTGATCGAAGCCAGGTTTAATGGCCTGTTTCAGTGTGGTACCACATTACTACGTGATCCAATCCAGAAATAGCCCAGGATCTAGCCATGAAGTATTAGAGATATGCGGAAGTATGAGCCTGATGAGGGCAAATCCTAGACCTTACCCAGACCCAACATGCGTTATCCTCTAAAATATTGATCGAAACCAGGTTTAATTGACTGTTTTAGTGTGGTACCACATTACTACGTGATCCACACCAGAAAAAAACCCAGGATCTGTTCAACAAGTATGTGAAGTATGCGAAAGTATGAGTCTGATGAGGGCAAATCCCTTGCCTAACCTAGACATAACATGCGTTATCCTCAAAAATATTGGTTGAAACCAGGTTTAGTGGGGTGTTTCAGTGTGGTACCACATTACTACGTGATCCAAACCAGAAAAAACCCAGAATCTGTTCAACAAGTATGTGTAAATCGCGAAAGTATGAGCCTGATGAGGGCAAGTCCTAGACCTTACCGAGACCTAACATGCGTTATCCTCTAAAAAATTCATCGAAACCAGGTTTAGTGGACTGCTTCAGTGTGGTACCACATCACTACGCGATCCAAACCAGAAAAAACCCAGAATCTGTTCAACAAGTATGTGAAAAACGCGAAAGCATGAGCCTGATGAGGGCAAATCCCAGACCTATCCAAGACATATCTTGCGTTATCCTCTGAAATGTTGATCGAAACCAGGTTTAATTGACTGCTTTAGTATGGTACCACATTACTACGTGATCCAAAGCAGAAGAATCCCTCGATCAGGTCAACATGTATGTTAAAACTGCGAAAGTATGACCCTGATGAGGGCAAATCCCAGGCCTAACCTAGACCTAACATGCGTTATCCTCTAAAATATTGATCGAAACCAGGTATAATTGACTGTTTCAGTGTGGTACCACATGACTACGTGATCCAAACCAGAAAAAACCCAGGATTTGTTCACCAAGTATGTAAAGTATGCGAAAGTATGAGTCTGATGAGGGCAAATCCCAGGCCTAACCCAGACCTAACATGCGTTATCCTCTCAAATATTTATCAAGGCCAGGTTTAATTGACTGTTTCAGTGTGGAATGACATTACTACGTGATGCAAACGAGTGGAAGCCCAGGATCTGGCCAACAAGAATGAGAAATATGCGAAAGTATGAGCCTGATGAGAGCAAATCCCAGACCTAACCTAGACGTAACAAGCGTTATCCTCAAAAAGATTGATCGAAACCAGGTTTAATCGACTGTATCAGTGCGGTATCACATTACTACCTGATCCAAACCAGAAAAAGCCCAGAATCTGGCCATCAAGTATGAGAAATATGCGAATGTGTCAGCCTGATGAGAGCAAATCCCAGAACTAACCTACACCTAACATGCGTTATTCTCTAAAATATTGATCGAAGCCAGGTTTAATGGCCTGTTTCAGTGTGGTACCACATTACTACGTGATCCAATCCAGAAATAGCCCAGGATCTAGCCATGAAGTATTAGAAATATGCGCAAGTATGAGCCTAATGAGGGCAAATCCTAGACCTTACCCAGACCCAACATGCGTTATCCTCTAAAATATTGATCGAAACCAGGTTTAATTGACTGTTTTAGTGTGGTACCACATTACTACGTGATCCACACCAGAAAAAAACCCAGGATCTGTTCAACAAGTATGTGAAGTATGCGAAAGTATGAGTCTGATGAGGGCAAATCCCTTGCCTAACCTAGACATAACATGCGTTATCCTCAAAAATATTGATTGAAACCAGGTTAAATGGACTGTTTCAGTGTGGTACCACATTACTCCGTGATCCAATCCAGAAATAGCCCAGTATCTAGCCATGAAGTATGTGGAATATGCGAAAGTATGAGCCTGATGAGGGCAAATCCTAGACCTATCCCAGACCTAACATGTGTTATCCTCTAAAATATTTATCAAGACCAGGTTTAATGGACTGTTTCAGTGTGGTACCACATTACTACGTGATCCAATCCAGAAAAAGCTCAGGATGTAGCCATGAAGTATGAGAAATATGCGAAAGTATGAGCCAGATGAGGGCAAATCCCAGACCTATCTCAGAACTAACATGCGTTATCCTTTAAAATATTGATCGAAACCAGGTTTAATCGACTGCTTCAGTGTGGTACCACATTACTACGTGATCCAATCCAGAAATAACCCAGGATCTAGCCATGAAGTATGAGAAATATGCGAAAGTATGAGCCTGATGAGGGCAAATCCTAGACCTTACCAGACCTAACATGCGTTATCCTCTAAAATACTTATCAAGACCAGGTTTAATTGAATGTCTCAGTGTGGTACCACATTACTACGTGATCCAAACCAAGAAAAAACCCAGGATCCGTTCAACAAGTATGTGAAGAATGCGAAAGTATGAGTCTGATGAGTAAAAATCCTAGACCTTACCCAGACCTAACATGCGTTATCCTCTAAAATACTTATCAAGACCAGGTTTAATTGAATGTTTCAGTGTGGTACCACATTACTACGTGATCCAAACCAAGAAAGAACCCAGGATCCGTTCAACAAGTATGTGAAGAATGCGAAAGTATGAGTCTGATGAGTAAAAATCCCAGGCCTAACCTAGCCGTAACATGCGTTATGCTTAAAAATATTGATCGAAACCAGGTTTAATCAACTGTTTCAGTGTGGTACCACATAACTACGTGATCGAAACCAGAAAAAACCCAGGATCTGTTCAACAAGTATGTGAAGTATGCGAAAGTATGAGTCTGATGAGGGCAAATCCCAGGCCTAACCTAGACCAAACATGCGTTATCCTCTAAAGTATTGATCGAAACCAGTTTTAATGGACTGTTTTAGTGTGGTACCACATTACTACGTGATCCACACCAGAAAAAAACCCAGGATCTGTTCAACAAGTATGTGAAGTATGCGAAAGTATGAGTCTGATGAGGGCAAATCCCTTGCCTAACCTAGACATAACATGCGTTATCCTCAAAAATATTGATTGAAACCAGGTTTAGTGGTCTGCTTCAGTGAGGTACCACATTACTACGTGATCGAAACAAGAAAAAACCCAGGATCTGTTCAAAAAGTATGTGAAGTATGCGAAAGTATGAGTCTGATGAGGGCAAATCCCTTGCCTAACCTAGACATAACATGCGTTATCCTCAAAAATATTGATCGAAGCCAGGTTTAATGGCCTGTTTCAGTGTGGTACCACATTACTACGTGATCCAATCCAGAAATAGCCCAGGATCTAGCCATGAAGTATTAGAAATATGCGGAAGTATGAGCCTGATGAGGGCAAATCCTAGACCTTACCCAGACCTAACATGCGTTATCCTCTAAAGTATTGATCGAAACCAGTTTTAATGGACAGTTTTAGTGTGGTACCACATTACTACGTGATCCACACCAGAAAAAAACCCAGGATCTGTTCAACAAGTATGTGAAGTATCCGAAAGTATGAGTCTGATGAGGGCAAATCCCTTGCCTAACCTAGACATAACATGCGTTATCCTCAAAAATATTGATTGAAACCAGGTTTAGTGGACTGTTTCAGTGTGGTACCACATTACTACGTGATCCAAACCAGAAAAAACCCAGAATCTGTTCAACAAGTATGTGTAAATCGCGAAGGTATGAGCCTGATGAGGGCAAATCCTAGACCTTACCCAGACCTAACATGCGTTAACCTCTAAAATATTCATTGAAACCAGGTTAAGTGGACTGCTTCAGTGTGGTACCACATTACTACGCGATCCAAACCAGAAAAAACCCACAATCTGCTCAACAAGTATGTGAAAAACGCGAAAGCATGAGCCTGATGAGGGCAAATCCCAGACCTATCCCAGACATATCTTGCGTTATCCTCTAAAATCTTGATCGAAACCAGGTTTAATTGACTGCTTTAGTGTGGTACCACATTACTACCTGATCCAGAGCAGAAGAATCCCTCGATCAGGTCAACATGTATGTTAAAACAGCGAACGTATGACCCTGATGAGGGCAAATCCCAGGCCTAACCTAGACCTAACATGCGTTATCCTCAAAAATATTGATCGAAACCAGGTTAAATGGACTGTTTCAGTGTGGTACCACATTACTCCGTGATCCAATCCAGAAATAGCCCAGTATCTAGCCATGAAGTATGTGGAATATGCGAAAGTATGAGCCTGATGAGGGCAAATCCTAGACCTATCCCAGACCTAACATGTGTTATCCTCTAAAATATTTATCAAGACCAGGTTTAATGGACTGTTTCAGTGTGGTACCACATTACTACGTGATCCAATCCAGAAAAAGCTCAGGATGTAGCCATGAAGTATGAGAAATATGCGAAAGTATGAGCCAGATGAGGGCAAATCCCAGACCTATCTCAGAACTAACATGCGTTATCCTTTAAAATATTGATCGAAACCAGGTTTAATCGACTGCTTCAGTGTGGTACCACATTACTACGTGATCCAATCCAGAAATAACCCAGGATCTAGCCATGAAGTATGAGAAATATGCGAAAGTATGAGCCTGATGAGGGCAAAACCTAGACCTAACCCAGACCTAACATGCGTTATCCTCTAAAATATTTATCAAGGCCAGGTTTAATTGACTGTTTCAGTGTGGAATGACATTACTACGTGATGCAAACGAGTGGAAGCCCAGGATCTGGCCAACAAGAATGAGAAATATGCGAAAGTATGAGCCTGATGAGAGCAAATCCCAGACCTAACCTAGACGTAACAAGCGTTATCCTCAAAAAGATTGATCGAAACCAGGTTTAATCGACTGTATCAGTGCGGTATCACATTACTACCTGATCCAAACCAGAAAAAGCCCAGAATCTGGCCATCAAGTATGAGAAATATGCGAATGTGTCAGCCTGATGAGAGCAAATCCCAGAACTAACCCACACCTAACATGCGTTATTCTCTAAAATATTGATCGAAGCCAGGTTTAATGGCCTGTTTCAGTGTGGTACCACATTACTACGTGATCCAATCCAGAAATAGCCCAGGATCTAGCCATGAAGTATTAGAAATATGCGGAAGTATGAGCCTGATGAGGGCAAATCCTAGACCTTACCCAGACCCAACATGCGTTATCCTCTAAAATATTGATCGAAACCAGGTTTAATTGACTGTTTTAGTGTGGTACCACATTACTACGTGATCCACACCAGAAAAAAACCCAGGATCTGTTCAACAAGTATGTGAAGTATGCGAAAGTATGAGTCTGATGAGGGCAAATCCCTTGCCTAACCTAGACATAACATGCGTTATCCTCAAAAATATTGGTTGAAACCAGGTTTAGTGGACTGTTTCAGTGTGGTACCACATTACTACGTGATCCAAACCAGAAAAAACCCAGAATCTGTTCAACAAGTATGTGTAAATCGCGAAAGTATGAGCCTGATGAGGGCAAGTCCTAGACCTTACCGAGACCTAACATGCGTTATCCTCTAAAAAATTCATCGAAACCAGGTTTAGTGGACTGCTTCAGTGTGGTACCACATCACTACGCGATCCAACCAGAAAAAACCCAGAATCTGTTCAACAAGTATGTGAAAAACGCGAAAGCATGAGCCTGATGAGGGCAAATCCCAGACCTATCCAAGACATATCTTGCGTTATCCTCTGAAATGTTGATCGAAACCAGGTTTAATTGACTGCTTTAGTATGGTACCACATTACTACGTGATCCAAAGCAGAAGAATCCCTCGATCAGGTCAACATGTATGTTAAAACTGCGAAAGTATGACCCTGATGAGGGCAATTCCCAGGCCTAACCTAGACCTAACATGCGTTATCCTCTAAAATATTGATCGAAACCAGGTATAATTGACTGTTTCAGTGTGGTACCACATGACTACGTGATCCAAACCAGAAAAAACCCAGGATTTGTTCACCAAGTATGTAAAGTATGCGAAAGTATGAGTCTGATGAGGGCAAATCCCAGGCCTAACCCAGACCTAACATGCGTTATCCTCTCAAATATTTATCAAGGCCAGGTTTAATTGACTGTTTCAGTGTGGAATGACATTACTACGTGATGCAAACGAGTGGAAGCCCAGGATCTGGCCAACAAGAATGAGAAATATGCGAAAGTATGAGCCTGATGAGAGCAAATCCCAGACCTAACCTAGACGTAACAAGCGTTATCCTCAAAAAGATTGATCGAAACCAGGTTTAATCGACTGTATCAGTGCGGTATCACATTACTACCTGATCCAAACCAGAAAAAGCCCAGAATCTGGCCATCAAGTATGAGAAATATGCGAATGTGTCAGCCTGATGAGAGCAAATCCCAGAACTAACCTACACCTAACATGCGTTATTCTCTAAAATATTGATCGAAGCCAGGTTTAATGGCCTGTTTCAGTGTGGTACCACATTACTACGTGATCCAATCCAGAAATAGCCCAGGATCTAGCCATGAAGTATTAGAAATATGCGCAAGTATGAGCCTAATGAGGGCAAATCCTAGACCTTACCCAGACCCAACATGCGTTATCCTCTAAAATATTGATCGAAACCAGGTTTAATTGACTGTTTTAGTGTGGTACCACATTACTACGTGATCCACACCAGAAAAAAACCCAGGATCTGTTCAACAAGTATGTGAAGTATGCGAAAGTATGAGTCTGATGAGGGCAAATCCCTTGCCTAACCTAGACATAACATGCGTTATCCTCAAAAATATTGATTGAAACCAGGTTAAATGGACTGTTTCAGTGTGGTACCACATTACTCCGTGATCCAATCCAGAAATAGCCCAGTATCTAGCCATGAAGTATGTGGAATATGCGAAAGTATGAGCCTGATGAGGGCAAATCCTAGACCTATCCCAGACCTAACATGTGTTATCCTCTAAAATATTTATCAAGACCAGGTTTAATGGACTGTTTCAGTGTGGTGCCACATTACTACGTGATCCAATCCAGAAAAAGCTCAGGATGTAGCCATGAAGTATGAGAAATATGCGAAAGTATGAGCCAGATGAGGGCAAATCCCAGACCTATCTCAGAACTAACATGCGTTATCCTTTAAAATATTGATCGAAACCAGGTTTAATCGACTGCTTCAGTGTGGTACCACATTACTACGTGATCCAATCCAGAAATAACCCAGGATCTAGCCATGAAGTATGAGAAATATGCGAAAGTATGAGCCTGATGAGGGCAAATCCTAGACCTTACCAGACCTAACATGCGTTATCCTCTAAAATACTTATCAAGACCAGGTTTAATTGAATGTTTCAGTGTGGTACCACATTACTACGTGATCCAAACCAAGAAAAAACCCAGGATCCGTTCAACAAGTATGTGAAGAATGCGAAAGTATGAGTCTGATGAGTAAAAATCCTAGACCTTACCCAGACCTAACATGCGTTATCCTCTAAAATACTTATCAAGACCAGGTTTAATTGAATGTTTCAGTGTGGTACCACATTACTACGTGATCCAAACCAAGAAAAAACCCAGGATCCGTTCAACAAGTATGTGAAGAATGCGAAAGTATGAGTCTGATGAGTAAAAATCCCAGGCCTAACCTAGACGTAACATGCGTTATGCTTAAAAATATTGATCGAAACCAGGTTTAATCAACTGTTTCAGTGTGGTACCACATAACTACGCGATCCAAACCAGAAAAAGCCCAGGATCTAGCCATCGAGTATGAGAAGTATGCGAAAGTATGAGCCTGATGAGGGCAAAACCTAGACCTAACCCAGACCTAACATGCGTTATCCTCTAAAATATTTATCAAGGCCAGGTTTAATTGACTGTTTCAGTGTGGAATGACATTACTACGTGATGCAAACGAGTGGAAGCCCAGGATCTGGCCAACAAGAATGAGAAATATGCGAAAGTATGAGCCTGATGAGAGCAAATCCCAGACCTAACCTAGACGTAACAAGCGTTATGCTTAAAAATATTGATTGAAACCAGGTTTAGTGGACTGCTTCAGTGTGGTACCACATTACTACGCAATCCAAACCAGAAAAAACCCAGAATCTGTTCAACAAGTATGTGAAAAACGCGAAAGCATGAGCCTGATGAGGGCAAATCCCAGACCTATCCAAGACATATCTTGCGTTATCCTCTGAAATGTTGATCGAAACCAGGTTTAATTGACTGCTTCAGTATGGTACCACATTACTACGTGATCCAAAGCAGAAGAATCCCTCGATCAGGTCAACATGTATGTTAAAACTGCGAAAGTATGACCCTGATGAGGGCAAATCCCAGGCCTAACCTAGACCTAACATGCGTTATCCTCTAAAATATTGATCGAAACCAGGTATAATTGACAGTTTCAGTGTGGTACCACATGACTACGTGATCCAAACCAGAAAAAACCCAGGATTTGTTCACCAAGTACGTAAAGTATTCGAAAGTATGAGTCTGATGAGGGCAAATCCCAGGCCTAACCTAGACATAACATGCGTTATCCTCAAAAATATTGATCGAAACCAGGTTAAATGGACTGTTTCAGTGTGGTACCACATGACTACGTGATCCAAACCAGAAAAAACCCAGGATCCGTCCAACGAGTATGTGAAGTGTGCGAAAGTATGAGTCTGATGGGGGCAAATCTCAGAACTATCCCAGACCTAAATTGCTTTATCCTCTAAAATATTGATCGAAACCAGGTTTAATTGAATGTTTTGGTGTAGTACCACTTTACTACGTGATCCAATCCAGAAAAAGCTCAGCATGTAGCCATGAAGTATGAGAAATATGCGAAAGTATGAGCCAGATGAGGGCAAATCCCAGACCTATCCCAGAACTAACATGCGTTATCCTCTAAAATATTGATCGAAACCAGGTTTAATCGACTGTTTCAGTGTGGTACCACATTACTACGTGATCCAATCCAGAAATAACCCAGGATCTAGCCATGAAGTATGAGGAATATGCGAAAGTATGAGCCTGATGAGGGCAAATCCTAGACCTATCCCAGACCTAACATGTGTTATCCTCTAAAATATTTATCAAGACCAGGTTTAATGGACTGTTTCAGTGTGGTACCACATTACTACGTGATCCAATCCAGAAAAAGCTCAGGATGTAGCCATGAAGTATGAGAAATATGCGAAAGTATGAGCCAGATCAGGGCAAATCCCAGACCTATCTCAGAACTAACATGCGTTATCCTTTAAAATATTGATCGAAACCAGGTTTAATCGACTGTTTCAGTGTGGTACCACATTACTACGTGATCTAATCCAGAAATAACCCAGGATCTAGCCATGAAGTATGAGAAATATGCGAAAGTATGAGCCTGATGTGGGCAAATCCTAGACCTTACCCAGACCTAACATGCGTTATCCTCTAAAATACTTATCAAGACCAGGTTTAATTGAATGTTTCAGTGTGGTACCACATTACTACGTGATCCAAACCAAGAAAAAACCCAGGATCCGTTCAACAAGTATGTGAAGAATGCGAAAGTATGAGTCTGATGAGTAAAAATCCCAGGCCTAACCTAGACCTAACATGCGTTATCCTCAAAAATATTGATCGAAACCAGGTTTAATGGACTGTTTCAGTGTGGTACCACATAACTACGCGATCCAAACCAGAAAAAGCCCAGGATCTAGCCATCGAGTATGAGAAGTATGCGAAAGTATGAGCCTGATGAGGGCAAAACCTAGACCTAACCCAGACCTAACATGCGTTATCCTCTAAAATATTTATCAAGGCCAGGTTAAATTGACTGTTTCAGTGCGGAATGACATTACTACGTGATGCAAACCAGTGGAAGCCCAGGATCTGGCCAACAAGAATGAGAAATATGCGAAAGTATGAGCCTGATGAGAGCAAATCCCAGACCTAACCTAGACGTAACAAGCGTTATCCTCAAAAAGATTGATCGAAACCAGGTTTAATCGACTGTATCAGTGCGGTATCAAATTACTACCTGATCCAAACCAGAAAAAGCCCAGAATCTGGCCATCAAGTATGAGAAATATGCGAATGTGTCAGCCTGATGAGAGCAAATCCCAGAACTAACCTACACCTAACATGCGTTATTCTCTAAAATATTGATCGAAGCCAGGTTTAATGGCCTGTTTCAGTGTGGTACCACATTACTACGTGATCCAAACCAGAAAAAACCCAGGATCCGTTCAACGAGTATGTGAAGTGTGCGAAAGTATGAGTCTGATGGGGGCAAATCTCAGAACTATCCCAGACCTAAATTGCTTTATCCTCTAAAATATTGATCGAAACCAGGTTTAATTGAATGTTTTGGTGTAGTACCACTTTACTACGTGATCCAATCCAGAAAAAGCTCAGCATGTAGCCACGAAGTATGAGAAAAATGCGAAAGTATGAGCCAGATGAGGGCAAATCCCAGACCTATCCCAGAACTAACATGCGTTATCCTCTAAAATATTGATCGAAACCAGGTTTAATGGCCTGTTTCAGTGTGGTACCACATTACTACGTGATCCAATCCAGAAATAACCCAGGATCTAGCCATGAAGTATGAGAAATATGCGAAAGTATGAGCCTGATGAGGGCAAATCCTAGACCTTACCCAGACCTAACATGCGTTATCCTCTAAAATACTTATCAAGACCAGGTTTAATTGAATGTTTCAGTGTGGAACCACATTACTACGTGATCCAAACCAGAAAAAACCCAGGATCCGTTCAACAAGTATGTGAAGAATGCGAGAGTATGAGTCTGATGAGTAAAAATCCCAGGACTAACCTAGACCTAACATGCGTTATCCTCAAAAATATTGATCGTAACCAGGTTTAATGGACTGTTTCAGTGTGGCACCACATTACTACGTGATCCAAACCAGAAAAAATCCAGGATGTAGCCATGAAGTATGAGAAATATGCGAAAGTATGAGCCAGGTGAGGGCAAATCCCAGACCTATCTCAGAACTAACATGCGTTATCCTTTAAAATATTGATCGAAACCAGGTTTAATCGACTGTTTCAGTGTGGTACCACATTACTACGTGATCCAATCCAGAAATAACCCAGGATCTAGCCATGAAGTATGAGAAATATGCGAAAGTATGAGCCTGATGAGGGCAAATCCTAGACCTTACCCAGACCTAACATGCGTTATCCTCTAAAATACTTATCGAGACCAGGTTTAATGGAATGTTTCAGTGTGGTACAACATTACTACGTGATCCAAACCAGAAAAAACCCAGGATCCGTTCAACAAGTATGTGAAGAATGCGAAAGTATGAGTCTGATGAGTAAAAATCCCAGGCCTAACCTATACCTAACATGCGTTATCCTCAAAAATATTGATCGAAACCAGGTTTAATGGACTGTTTCAGTGTGGTACCACATTACTACGTGATCCAAACCAGAAAAAACCCAGGATCTGGCCAACAAGAATGAGAACTATGTGAAAGTATGAGCCTGATGAGAGCAAATCCCAGACCTAACCTAGACGTAACAAGCGTTATCCGCAAAAAGATTGATCGAAACCAGGTTTAATCGACTGTTTCAGTGCGGTATCACATTACTACCTGATCCAAACCAGAAAAAGCCCAGAATCTGGCCATCAAGTATGAGAAACATGCGAATGTATCAGCCTGATGAGAGCAAATCCCAGAACTCACCTACACCTAACATGCGTTATTCTCTAAAATATTGATCGAAGCCAGGTTTAATGGCCTGTTTCAGTGTGGTACCACATTACTACGTGATCCAATCCAGAAATAGCCCAGGATCTAGCCATGAAGTATTAGAAATATGCGGAAGTATGAGCCTGATGAGGGCAAATCCTAGACCTTACCCAGACCTAAAATGCGTTATCCTCTAAAATATTGATCGAAACCAGGTTTAATTGACTGTTTTAGTGTGGTACCACATTACTACGTGATCCACACCAAAAAAAAACCCAGGATCTGTTCAACAAGTATGTGAAGTATGCGAAAGTATGAGTCTGATGAGGGCAAATCCCTTGCCTAACCTAGACATAACATGCGTTATCCTCAAAAATATTGATTGAAACCAGGTTTAGTGGACTGTTTGAGTCTGGTACCACATTACTACGTAATCCAAACCAGAAAAAACACAGGATCTGTTGAAGAAGTATGTGAAGAATGCGAAACTATGAGACCGATGAGGGCAAATCCAAGACCTAACCTAGACATAATATGCGTTATCCTCTAAAATATTTATCAAGACTAGGTTTAATTGAATGTTTCGGTGTGGTACCACATTACAACGTGATCCAATCCAGAAAAAGCTCAGGATCTAGCCATGAAGTATGAGAAATATGCGAAAGTATGAGCCTGATGAGGGCAAATCCCAGGCCTAACCTAGACATAACATGCGTTATCCTCTAAAATATTCATCGAACCCAGGTTTAATTAACTGTTTCAGTGTGGTACCACATTACTACGGGATCCAATCCAGAAAAAACCATCGATCAGGTCAACATGTACGTTAAGACTGCGAAACTATGACCCTGATGAGGGCAAATCCCAGACCTAACCTTGACCTAACATGTGTTATCATCTAAAACAATAATCAAAACCAGGTTTAATTGTCTGCTTCAGTGTGGTAACACATTACTACGTGATCGAAACCAGAAAAATCCCAGGATTTGTTCACCAAGTATGTAAAGTATGCGAAAGTATGAGTCTGATGAGGGCAAATCCCAGGCCTAACCTAGACATAACATGCGTTATCCTCTAAAATATTGATCGAAACCAGGTTTAATTGACTGTTTTAGTGTGGTACCACATTACTACGTGATCCACACCAGAAAAAAACCAAGGATCTGTTCAACAAGTATGTGAAGAATGCGAAAGTATGAGCCTGATGAGTGAAAATCCCAGGCCTAACCTAGACCTAACATGCGTTATCCTCAAAAATATTGATCGAAACCAGGTTAAATGGACTGTTTCAGTGTGGTACCACATTACTCCGTGATCCAATCCAGAAATAGCCCAGTATCTAGCCATGATGTATGAGAAATATGCGAAAGTATGAGCCTGATGAGGGCAAATCCCAGAACTCACCTACACCTAACATGCGTTATTCTCTAAAATATTGATCGAAACCAGGTTTAATTGACTGTTTTAGTGTGGTACCACATTACTACGTGATCCACACCAGAAAAAAACCAAGGATTTGTTCACCAAGTATGTAAAGCATGCGAAAGTATGAGTCTGATGAGTAAAAATCCCAGGCCTAACCTATACCTAACATGCGTTATCCTCAAAAATATTGATCGAAACCAGGTTTAATCAACTGTTTCAGTGTGGTACCACATAACTACGCGATCCAAACCAGAAAAAGCCCAGGATCTAGCCATCGAGTATGAGAAGTATGCGAAAGTATGAGCCTGATGAGGGCAAATCCTAGACCTAACCCAGACCTAACATGCGTTATCCTCTAAAATATTTATCAAGGCCAGGTTTAATTGACTGTTTCAGTGTGGAATGACATTACTACGTGATGCAAACCAGTGGAAGCCCAGGATCTGGCCAACAAGAATGAGAAATATGCGAAAGTATAAGCCTGATGAGAGCAAATCCCAGACCTAACCTACACCTAACATGCGTTATTCTCTAAAATATTGATCGAAGCCAGGTTTAATGGCCTGTTTCAGTGTGGTACCACATTACTACGTGATCCAAACCAGAAAAAACCCAGGATCCGTTCAACGAGTATGTGAAGTGTGCGAAAGTATGAGTCTGATGGGGGCAAATCTCAGAACTATCCCAGACCTAAATTGCTTTATCCTCTAAAATATTGATCGAAACCAGGTTTAATTGAATGTTTTGGTGTAGTACCACTTTACTACGTGATCCAATCCAGAAAAAGCTCAGCATGTAGCCACGAAGTATGAGAAAAATGCGAAAGTATGAGCCAGATGAGGGCAAATCCCAGACCTATCCCAGAACTAACATGCGTTATCCTCTAAAATATTGATCGAAACCAGGTTTAATGGCCTGTTTCAGTGTGGTACCACATTACTACGTGATCCAATCCAGAAATAACCCAGGATCTAGCCATGAAGTATGAGAAATATGCGAAAGTATGAGCCTGATGAGGGCAAATCCTAGACCTTACCCAGACCTAACATGCGTTATCCTCTAAAATACTTATCAAGACCAGGTTTAATTGAATGTTTCAGTGTGGAACCACATTACTACGTGATCCAAACCAGAAAAAACCCAGGATCCGTTCAACAAGTATGTGAAGAATGCGAGAGTATGAGTCTGATGAGTAAAAATCCCAGGACTAACCTAGACCTAACATGCGTTATCCTCAAAAATATTGATCGTAACCAGGTTTAATGGACTGTTTCAGTGTGGCACCACATTACTACGTGATCCAAACCAGAAAAAATCCAGGATGTAGCCATGAAGTATGAGAAATATGCGAAAGTATGAGCCAGGTGAGGGCAAATCCCAGACCTATCTCAGAACTAACATGCGTTATCCTTTAAAATATTGATCGAAACCAGGTTTAATCGACTGTTTCAGTGTGGTACCACATTACTACGTGATCCAATCCAGAAATAACCCAGGATCTAGCCATGAAGTATGAGAAATATGCGAAAGTATGAGCCTGATGAGGGCAAATCCTAGACCTTACCCAGACCTAACATGCGTTATCCTCTAAAATACTTATCGAGACCAGGTTTAATGGAATGTTTCAGTGTGGTACAACATTACTACGTGATCCAAACCAGAAAAAACCCAGGATCCGTTCAACAAGTATGTGAAGAATGCGAAAGTATGAGTCTGATGAGTAAAAATCCCAGGCCTAACCTATACCTAACATGCGTTATCCTCAAAAATATTGATCGAAACCAGGTTTAATGGACTGTTTCAGTGTGGTACCACATTACTACGTGATCCAAACCAGAAAAAACCCAGGATCTGGCCAACAAGAATGAGAACTATGTGAAAGTATGAGCCTGATGAGAGCAAATCCCAGACCTAACCTAGACGTAACAAGCGTTATCCGCAAAAAGATTGATCGAAACCAGGTTTAATCGACTGTTTCAGTGCGGTATCACATTACTACCTGATCCAAACCAGAAAAAGCCCAGAATCTGGCCATCAAGTATGAGAAACATGCGAATGTATCAGCCTGATGAGAGCAAATCCCAGAACTCACCTACACCTAACATGCGTTATTCTCTAAAATATTGATCGAAGCCAGGTTTAATGGCCTGTTTCAGTGTGGTACCACATTACTACGTGATCCAATCCAGAAATAGCCCAGGATCTAGCCATGAAGTATTAGAAATATGCGGAAGTATGAGCCTGATGAGGGCAAATCCTAGACCTTACCCAGACCTAAAATGCGTTATCCTCTAAAATATTGATCGAAACCAGGTTTAATTGACTGTTTTAGTGTGGTACCACATTACTACGTGATCCACACCAAAAAAAAACCCAGGATCTGTTCAACAAGTATGTGAAGTATGCGAAAGTATGAGTCTGATGAGGGCACATCCCTTGCCTAACCTAGACATAACATGCGTTATCCTCAAAAATATTGATTGAAACCAGGTTTAGTGGACTGTTTGAGTCTGGTACCACATTACTACGTAATCCAAACCAGAAAAAACACAGGATCTGTTGAAGAAGTATGTGAAGAATGCGAAACTATGAGACCGATGAGGGCAAATCCAAGACCTAACCTAGACATAATATGCGTTATCCTCTAAAATATTTATCAAGACTAGGTTTAATTGAATGTTTCGGTGTGGTACCACATTACAACGTGATCCAATCCAGAAAAAGCTCAGGATCTAGCCATGAAGTATGAGAAATATGCGAAAGTATGAGCCTGATGAGGGCAAATCCCAGGCCTAACCTAGACATAACATGCGTTATCCTCTAAAATATTCATCGAACCCAGGTTTAATTAACTGTTTCAGTGTGGTACCACATTACTACGGGATCCAATCCAGAAAAAACCATCGATCAGGTCAACATGTACGTTAAGACTGCGAAACTATGACCCTGATGAGGGCAAATCCCAGACCTAACCTTGACCTAACATGTGTTATCATCTAAAACAATAATCAAAACCAGGTTTAATTGTCTGCTTCAGTGTGGTAACACATTACTACGTGATCGAAACCAGAAAAATCCCAGGATTTGTTCACCAAGTATGTAAAGTATGCGAAAGTATGAGTCTGATGAGGGCAAATCCCAGGCCTAACCTAGACATAACATGCGTTATCCTCTAAAATATTGATCGAAACCAGGTTTAATTGACTGTTTTAGTGTGGTACCACATTACTACGTGATCCACACCAGAAAAAAACCAAGGATCTGTTCAACAAGTATGTGAAGAATGCGAAAGTATGAGCCTGATGAGTGAAAATCCCAGGCCTAACCTAGACCTAACATGCGTTATCCTCAAAAATATTGATCGAAACCAGGTTAAATGGACTGTTTCAGTGTGGTACCACATTACTCCGTGATCCAATCCAGAAATAGCCCAGTATCTAGCCATGATGTATGAGAAATATGCGAAAGTATGAGCCTGATGAGGGCAAATCCCAGAACTCACCTACACCTAACATGCGTTATTCTCTAAAATATTGATCGAAACCAGGTTTAATTGACTGTTTTAGTGTGGTACCACATTACTACGTGATCCACACCAGAAAAAAACCAAGGATTTGTTCACCAAGTATGTAAAGCATGCGAAAGTATGAGTCTGATGAGTAAAAATCCCAGGCCTAACCTATACCTAACATGCGTTATCCTCAAAAATATTGATCGAAACCAGGTTTAATCAACTGTTTCAGTGTGGTACCACATAACTACGCGATCCAAACCAGAAAAAGCCCAGGATCTAGCCATCGAGTATGAGAAGTATGCGAAAGTATGAGCCTGATGAGGGCAAATCCTAGACCTAACCCAGACCTAACATGCGTTATCCTCTAAAATATTTATCAAGGCCAGGTTTAATTGACTGTTTCAGTGTGGAATGACATTACTACGTGATGCAAACCAGTGGAAGCCCAGGATCTGGCCAACAAGAATGAGAAATATGCGAAAGTATAAGCCTGATGAGAGCAAATCCCAGACCTAACCTAGACGTAACAAGCGTTATCCTCAAAAAGATTGATCGAAACCAGGTTTAATCGACTGTTTCAGTGCGGTATCACATTACTACCTGATCCAAACCAGAAAAAGCCCAGATTCTGGCCATCAAGTATGAGAAATATGCGAATGTATCAGCCTGATGAGAGCAAATCCCAGAACTCACCTACACCTAACATGCGTTATTCTCTAAAATATTGATCGAAGCCAGGTTTAATGGCCTGTTTCAGTGTGGTACCACATTACTACGTGACACAATCCAGAAATAGCCCAGGATCTAGCCATGAAGTATTAGAAATATGCGGAAGTATGAGCCTGATGAGGGCAAATCCTAGACCTTGCTCAGACCTAACATGCGTTATCCTCTAAAATACTTATCAAGACCAGGTTTAATGGACTGTTTCAGTGTGGTACCACATTACTCCGTGATCCAATCCAGAAATAGCCCAGTATCTAGCCATGAAGTATGAGGAATATGCGAAAGTATGAGCCTGATGAGGGCAAATCCTAGACCTATCCCACCCCTAACATGCGTTATCTTCTGAAATATTTATCAAGACCAGGTTTAATTGAATGTTTCAGTGTGGTACGACATTACTACGTGATCCAAACCAGAAAAAACCCAGGATCCGTTCAACGAGTATGTGAAGTGTGCGAAAGTATGAGTCTGATGGGGGCAAATCTCAGAACTATCCCAGACCTAAATTGCTTTATGCTCTAAAATATTGATCGAAACCAGGTTTAATTGACTGTTTTGGTGTAGTACCACTTTACTACGTGATCCAATCCAGAAAAAGCTCAGCATGTAGCCATGAAGTATGAGAAATATGCGAAAGTATGAGCCAGATGAGGGCAAATCCCAGACCTATCCCAGAACTAACATGCGTTATCCTCTAAAATATTGATCGAAACCAGGTTTAATCGACTGTTTCAGTGTGGTACCACATTACTACGTGATCCAATCCAGAAATAACCCAGGATCTAGCCATGAAGTATGAGAAATATGCGAAAGTATGAGCCTGATGAGGGCAAATCCTAGACCTTACCCAGACCTAACATGCGTTATCCTCTAAAATACTTATCAAGACCAGGTTTAATTGAATGTTTCAGTGTGGTACCACATTACTACGTGATCCAAACCAGAAAAAACCCAGAATCTGTTCAACAAGTATGTGTAAATCGCGAAAGTATGAGCCTGATGAGGGCAAATCCTAGACCTTACCCAGACCTAACATGCGTTATCCTCTAAAATATTCATCGAAACCAGGTTTAGTGGACTGCTTCAGTGTGGTACCACATTACTACGCGATCCAAACCAGAAAAAACCCAGAATCTGTTCAACAAGTATGTGAAAAACGCGAAAGCATGAGCCTGATGAGGGCAAATCCCAGACCTATCCAAGACATATCTTGCGTTATCCTCTAAAATGTTGATCGAAACCAGGTTTAATTGACTGCTTTAGTATGGTACCACATTACTACGTGATCCAAAGCAGAAGAATCCCTCGATCAGGTCAACATGTATGTTAAAACTGCGAAAGTAAGACCCTGATGAGGGCAAATCCTAGGCCTAACCTAGACCTAACATGCGTTATCCTCTAAAATATTGATCGAAACCAGGTATAATTGACTGTTTCAGTGTGGTACCACATGACTACGTGATCCAAACCAGAAAAAACCCAGGATTTGTTCACCAAGTATGTAAAGTATGCGAAAGTATGGGTCTGATGAGGGCAAATCCCAGGCCTAACCTAGACATAACATGCGTTATCCTCTAAAATATTGATCGAAACCAGGTTTAATTGACTGTTTTAGTGTGGTACCACATTACTACGTGATCCACACCAGAAAAAAACCAAGGATCTGTTCGACAAGTATGTGAAGAATGCGAAAGTATGAGTCTGATGAGTGAAAATCCCAGGCCTAACCTAGACTTAACATGCGTTATCCTCAAAAATATTGATCGAAACCAGGTTTAATGGACTGTTTCAGTATGGTTCCACAATACTACGTGATCCAATCCAGAAGTAGCCCAGGATCTAGCCATGAAGTATGAGAAATATGCGAAAGTATGAGCCTGATGACGGCAAATCCTAGACCTTACCCAGACCTAACATGCGTTATCCTCTAAAATAGTGATCAGAGCCAGGTTTAATGGACTGTTTCAGTGTGGTACCACATTACTACGTGATCCAATCCAGAAATAGCCCAGGATCTAGCCATGAAGTATGAGAAATATGCGAAAGTATGAGCCTGATGAGGGCAAATCCTAGACCCTACCCAGACCTAACATGCGTTATCCTCTAAAATATTTATCAAGACCAGGTTCAATTGAATGCTTCAGTGTGGTACCACATGACTACGTGATCCAAACCAGAAAAAACCCAGGATCTGATCAACAAGTATGTGAAGAATGCGAATGTATGAGTCTGATGAGGGCAAATCACAGTCCTATCCCAGACCTATCTTGCGTTATCCTCTGAAATATTGATCGAAACCAGGTTTAAGTGACTGTTTTAGTGTTGTACCACTTTACTACGTGATCCAAAGCTGAAAAAACCCTCGATCAGGTCAACATGCATGTTAAAACTGCGAAAGTATGACCCTGATGAGAGCAAATCCCAGACCTAACCAAGACCTAACATGCGTTATTCTCTAAAATAGTGATCAGAGCCAGGTATAATGGACTGTTTCTGTGTGGTACCACATTACAACGTGATCCAAACCAGAAAGGGCCCAGAATCTGGCCATCAAGTATGAGAAATATGCGAAAGTACGAGCCTGATGAGAGCAAATCCCAGACCTAACCAGGACCTAACATGCGTTATTCTCTAAAATATTGAACGAAAAGGGGTTCAATGGACTGTTTCAGTGTGGTGCCACATTACTACGTGATCCAAACCAGAAAAAAGGCAGGGATCTGTTCAACAAGTATGTGAAAAACGGGAAAGTATGAGCCTGATGAGGGCAAATCCCCAGACCTATCCCAGACATGACTTGCGCTATCCTCTAAAATATTGATCGAAACCAGGTTAAATGGACTGTTTCAGTGTGGTACCACATTACTCCGTGATCCAATCCAGAAAAAGCTCAGCATGTAGCCATGAAGTATGAGAAATATGCGAAAGTATGAGCCAGATGAGGGCAAATCACAGACCTATCCCAGACATATCTTGCGTTATCCTCTAAAATATTGATCGAAACCAGGTTTAATCGACTGTTTCAGTGTGGTACCACATTACTACGTGATCCAATCCAGAAATAACCCAGGATCTAGCCATGAAGTATGAGAAATATGCGAAAGTATGAGCCAGATGAGGGCAAATCCCAGACCTATCCCAGAACTAACATGCGTTATCCTCTAAAATATTGATCGAAACCAGGTTTAATCGACTGTTTCAGTGTGGTACCACATTACTACGTGATCCAATCCAGAAATAACCCAGGATCTAGCCATGAAGTATGAGAAATATGCGAAAGTATGAGCCTGATGAGGGCAAATCCTAGACCTTACCCAGACCTAACATGCGTTATCCTCTAAAATACTTATCAAGACCAGGTTTAATTGAATGTTTCAGTGTGGTACCACATTACTACGTGATCCAAACCAGAAAAAACCCAGAATCTGTTCAACAAGTATGTGTAAATCGCGAAAGTATGAGCCTGATGAGGGCAAATCCTAGACCTTACCCAGACCTAACATGCGTTATCCTCTAAAATATTCATCGAAACCAGGTTTAGTGGACTGCTTCAGTGTGGTACCACATTACTACGCGATCCAAACCAGAAAAAACCCAGAATCTGTTCAACAAGTATGTGAAAAACGCGAAAGCATGAGCCTGATGAGGGCAAATCCCAGACCTATCCAAGACATATCTTGCGTTATCCTCTAAAATGTTGATCGAAACCAGGTTTAATTGACTGCTTTAGTATGGTACCACATTACTACGTGATCCAAAGCAGAAGAATCCCTCGATCAGGTCAACATGTATGTTAAAACTGCGAAAGTAAGACCCTGATGAGGGCAAATCCTAGGCCTAACCTAGACCTAACATGCGTTATCCTCTAAAATATTGATCGAAACCAGGTATAATTGACTGTTTCAGTGTGGTACCACATGACTACGTGATCCAAACCAGAAAAAACCCAGGATTTGTTCACCAAGTATGTAAAGTATGCGAAAGTATGGGTCTGATGAGGGCAAATCCCAGGCCTAACCTAGACATAACATGCGTTATCCTCTAAAATATTGATCGAAACCAGGTTTAATTGACTGTTTTAGTGTGGTACCACATTACTACGTGATCCACACCAGAAAAAAACCAAGGATCTGTTCGACAAGTATGTGAAGAATGCGAAAGTATGAGTCTGATGAGTGAAAATCCCAGGCCTAACCTAGACTTAACATGCGTTATCCTCAAAAATATTGATCGAAACCAGGTTTAATGGACTGTTTCAGTATGGTTCCACAATACTACGTGATCCAATCCAGAAGTAGCCCAGGATCTAGCCATGAAGTATGAGAAATATGCGAAAGTATGAGCCTGATGACGGCAAATCCTAGACCTTACCCAGACCTAACATGCGTTATCCTCTAAAATAGTGATCAGAGCCAGGTTTAATGGACTGTTTCAGTGTGGTACCACATTACTACGTGATCCAATCCAGAAATAGCCCAGGATCTAGCCATGAAGTATGAGAAATATGCGAAAGTATGAGCCTGATGAGGGCAAATCCTAGACCCTACCCAGACCTAACATGCGTTATCCTCTAAAATATTTATCAAGACCAGGTTCAATTGAATGCTTCAGTGTGGTACCACATGACTACGTGATCCAAACCAGAAAAAAGGCAGGGATCTGTTCAACAAGTATGTGAAAAACGGGAAAGTATGAGCCTGATGAGGGCAAATCCCCAGACCTATCCCAGACATATCTTGCGTTATCCTCTAAAATATTGATCGAAACCTGGTTTAATCGACTGTTTCAGTGTGATACCACATTACTACGTGATCCAATCCAGAAATAACCCAGGATCTAGCCATGAAGTATGAGAAATATGCGAAAGTATGAGCCTGATGAGGGCAAATCCTAGACCTTACCCAGACCAAACATGCGTTATCCTCTAAAATACTTATCAAGACCAGGTTTAATTCAATGGTTCAGTGTGGTACCACATTACTACGTGATCCAAACCAGAAAAAACCCAGGATCCGTTCAACAAGTATGTGAAGAATGCGAAAATATGAGTCTGATGAGTAAAAATCCCAGGACTAACCTATACCTAACATGCGTTATCCTCAAAAATATTGATCGAAACCAGGTTTAATGGACTGTTTCAGTGTGGTACCACATTACTACGTGATCCAAACCAGAAAAAACCCAGGATCTGGCCAACAAGAATGAGAACTATGTGAAAGTATGAGCCTGATGAGAGCAAATCCCAGACCTAACCTAGACGTAACATGCGTTATGCTGAAAAATATTGATCGAAACCAGGTTTAATCAACTGTTTCAGTGTGGTACCACATAACTACGCGATCCAAACCAGAAAATGCCCAGGATCTAGCCATCGAGTATGAGAAGTATGCGAAAGTATGAGCCTGATGAGGGCAAATCCTAGACCTAACCCAGACCTAACATGCGTTATCCTCTAAAATATTTATCAAGGCCAGGTTTAATTGACTGTTTCAGTGTGGAATGACATTACTACGTGATGCAAACCAGTGGAAGCCCAGGATCTGGCCAACAAGAATGAGAAATATGCGAAAGTATGAGCCTGATGAGAGCAAATCCCAGACCTAACCTAGACGTAACAAGCGTTATCCTCAAAAAGATTGATCGAAACCAGGTTTAATCGACTGTTTCAGTGCGGTATCACATTACTACCTGATCCAAACCAGAAAAAGCCCAGAATCTGGCCATCAAGTATGAGAAATATGCGAATGTATCAGCCTGATGAGAGCAAATCCCAGAACTCACCTACACCTAACATGCGTTATTCTCTAAAATATTGATCGAAGCCAGGTTTAATGGCCTGTTTCAGTGTGGTACCACATTACTACGTGATCCAATCCAGAAATAGCCCAGGATCTAGCCATGAAGTATTAGAAATATGCGGAAGTATGAGCCTGATGAGGGCAAATCCTAGACCTTACCCAGACCTAACATGCGTTATCCTCTAAAATACTTATCAAGACCAGGTTTAATGGAATGTTTCAGTGTGGTACCACATTACTACGCGATCCAAACCAGAAAAAACCCAGAATCTGTTCAACAAGTATGTGAAAAACGCGAAAGCATGAGCCTGATGAGGGCAAATCCCAGACCTATCCAAGACATATCTTGCGTTATCCTCTAAAATGTTGATCGAAACCAGGTTTAATTGACTGCTTTAGTATGGTACCACATTACTACGTGATCCACACCAGAAAAAAACCAAGGATCTGTTCAACAAGTATGTGAAGAATGCGAAAGTATGAGTCTGATGAGTGAAAATCCCAGGCCTAACCTAGACTTAACATGCGTTATCCTCAAAAATATTGATCGAAACCAGGTTTAATGGACTGTTTCAGTGTGGTTCCACAATACTACGTGATCCAATCTGAAAAAGAAATAGCCCTGGATCTAGCCATGAAGTATGAGAAATATGCGAAAGTATGAGCCTGATGAGGGCAAATCCTAGACCTTACCCAGACCTAACATGCGTTATCCTCTAAAATAGTGATCAGAGCCAGGTTTAATGGACTGTTTCAGTGTGGTACCACATTACTACGTGATCCAATCCAGAAATAGCCCAGGATCTAGGCATGAAGTATGAGAAATATGCGAAAGTATCAGCCTGATGAGGGCAAATCCTAGACCTTACCCAGACCTAACATGCGTTATCTTCTAAAATATTTATCAAGACCAGGTTCAATTGAATGCTTCAGTGTGGTACCACATTACTACGTGATCCAAACCAGAAAAAACCCAGGATCCGTTCAACAAGTATGTGAAGAATGCGAAAGTGTGAGTCTGATGAGGGCAAATCACAGACCTATCCCAGACCTATCTTGCGTTATCCTCACAAAATATTGATCGAAACCAGGTTTAAGTGACTGTTTTAGTGTTGTACCACTTTACTACGTGATCCAAACCAGAAAGGGCCCAGAATCTGGCCATCAAGTATGAGAAATATGCGAAAGTACGAGCCTGATGAGAGCAAATCCCAGACCTAACCAGGACCTAACATGCGTTATTCTCTAAAATATTGAACGAAAAGGGGTTCAATGGACTGTTTCAGTGTGGTGCCACATTACTACGTGATCCAAACCAGAAAAAAGGCAGGGATCTGTTCAACAAGTATGTGAAAAACGGGAAAGTATGAGCCTGATGAAGGCAAATCCCCAGACCTATCCCAGACATGACTTGCGCTATCCTCTAAAATATTGATCAAAACGAGGTTTAATTGACTGTTTCAGTGTGGTACCACATTACGACGTGATCCAATCCAGAAAAAGCTCTGGATGTAGCCATGAAGTATGAGAAATATGCGAAAGTATGAGCCAGATGAGGGCAAATCCCAGACCTATCCCAGAACTAACATGCGTTATCCTCTAAAATATTGATCGAAACCAGGTTTAATCGACTGTTTCAGTGTGGTACCACATTACTACGTGATCCAATCCAGAAATAACCCAGGATCTAGCCATGAAGTATGGGAAATATGCGAATGTATGAGCCTGATGAGGGCAAATCCTAGACCTAACCCAGAACTAACATGCGTTATCCTCTAAAATACTTATCAAGACCAGGTTTAATTGAATGTTTCAGTGTGGTACCACATTACTACGAGATCGAAACCAGAAAAAACCCAGGATCCGTTCAACAAGTATGGGAAGAATGCGAAAGTATGAGTCTGATGAGTGAAAATCCCAGGCCTAACCTAGACATAACATGCGCTATCCTCTAAAATATTGATCGAAACCAGGTTTAGTCGACTGTTTCAGTGTGGTACCACTTTACTACGTGATCCACAGCAGAAAAAACCCTCGATCAGGTCAACATGTATGCTAAAACTGCAAAAGTATGACCCCGATGAGGGCAAATCACAGACCTATCTCAGACCTAACTTGAGTTATCCTATAAAATATTGATCGATACCAGGTTTAATTGACTGTTTCAGTGTGGTACCACTTTGCTACGTGATCCAAAGCAGAAGAAACCATCGATCAGGTTAACATGTATGTTAAAACTGCGAAACTATGACCCCTATGAGGGTAAATCCCAGACCTATCCCAGACATAACTTGCGTTGTCCTCTAAAATATTGATCAAAGCCTGGTTTAATCGACTGTTTCAGGGTGGTACTACATTACTACGTGATCCAATCCAGAAAAAGCCCAGGATCTAGCCATCAGGTATCAGAAATATGCGAACGAATGAGCCGGATGAGAGCAAATCCCAGACCTAACCTAGACCTAACATGTGTTATCCTCTAAAATAATAATCGAAACCAGGTTTAATGGTCTGCTTCAGTGAGGTACCACATTACTGCGTGATCGAAACCAGAAAAAACCCAGGATCTGTTAAACAAGTATGTGAAGTATGCGAAAGTATGAGTCTGATGAGGGCAAATCCCAGGCCTAACCTAGACCAAACATGCGTTATCCTCAAAAATATTGATCGAAACCAGGTTTAATGGACTGTTTCAGTGTGGTACCACATCACTACGTGATCCAATCCAGAAATAGCCCAGGATCTAGCCATGAAGTATTAGAAATATGCGGAAGTATGAGCCTGATGAGGGCAAATCCTAGACCTTACCCAGACCTAACATGCGTTATCCTCTAAAATATTGATCGAAACCAGGTTTAATTGACTGTTTTAGTGTGGTACCACATTACTACGTGATCCACACCAGAAAAAAACCCAGGATCTGTTCAACAAGTATGTGAAGTATGCGAAAGTATGAGTCTGATGAGGGCAAATCCCTTGCCTAACCTAGACATAACATGCGTTATCCTCAAAAATATTGATTGAAACCAGGTTTAGTGGACTGTTTCAGTGTGGTACCACATTACTACGTGATCCAAACCAGAAAAAACCCAGAATCTGTTCAACAAGTATGTGTAAATCGCGAAAGTATGAGCCTGATGAGGGCAAATCCTAGACCTTACCCAGACCTAACATGCGTTATCCTCTAAAATATTCATCGAAACCAGGTTTAGTGGACTGCTTCAGTGTGGTACCACATTACTACGCGATCCAAACCAGAAAAAACCCAGAATCTGTTCAACAAGTATGTGAAAAACGCGAAAGCATGAGCCTGATGAGGGCAAATCCCAGACCTATCCAAGACATATCTTGCGTTATCCTCTAAAATGTTGATCGAAACCAGGTTTAATTGACTGCTTTAGTATGGTACCACATTACTACGTGATCCAAAGCAGAAGAATCCCTCGATCAGGTCAACATGTATGTTAAAACTGCGAAAGTATGACCCTGATGAGGGCAAATCCCAGGCCTAACCTAGACCTAACATGCGTTATCCTCTAAAATATTGATCGAAACCAGGTATAATTGACTGTTTCAATGTGGTAGCACATGACTACGTGATCCAAACCAGAAAAAACCCAGGATTTGTTCACCAAGTATGTAAAGTATGCGAAAGTATGAGTCTGATGAGGGCAAATCCCAGGCCTAACCTAGACATAACATGCGTTATCCTCAAAAATATTGATCGAAACCAGGTTTAATGGACTGTTTCAGTGTGGTTCCACAATAGTACGTGATCCAATCCAGAAATAGCCCAGGATCTAGCCATGAAGTATGAGAAATATGCGAAAGTATGAGCCTGATGAGGGCAAATCCTAGACCTTACCCAGACCTAACATGCGTTATCCTCTAAAATATTTATCAAGACCTGGTTCAATTGAATGCTTCAGTGTGGTACCACATTACTACGTGATCCAAACCAGAAAAAGCCCAGGATCCTTTCAACAAGTATGTGAAGAATGCGAAAGTATGAGACTGATGAGTGAAAATCTCAGGCCTAACCTAGACCTAACATGCGTTATCCTCAAAAATATTGATCGAAACCATGTTTCATGGACTGTTTCAGTGTGGTACCACATTACTACGTGATCCAATCCAGAAATAGCCCAGGATCTAGCCATGAAGTATGAGAAATATGCGAAAGTATGACCCTGATGAGAGCAAATCCCAGACCTAACCAAGACCTAACATGCGTTATTCTCTAAAATAGTGATCAGAGCCAGGTATAATGGACTGTTTCTGTGTGGTACCACATTACAACGTGATCCAAACCAGAAAGGGCCCAGAATCTGGCCATCAAGTATGAGAAATATGCGAAAGTACGAGCCTGATGAGAGCAAATCCCAGACCTAACCAGGACCTAACATGCGTTATTCTCTAAAATATTGAACGAAAAGGGGTTCAATGGACTGTTTCAGTGTGGTGCCACATTACTACGTGATCCAAACCAGAAAAAAGGCAGGGATCTGTTCAACAAGTATGTGAAAAACGGGAAAGTATGAGCCTGATGAGGGCAAATCCCCAGACCTATCCCAGACATGACTTGCGCTATCCTCTAAAATATTGATCGAAACCAGGTTAAATGGACTGTTTCAGTGTGGTACCACATTACTCCGTGATCCAATCCAGAAAAAGCTCAGCATGTAGCCATGAAGTATGAGAAATATGCGAAAGTATGAGCCAGATGAGGGCAAATCACAGACCTATCCCAGACATATCTTGCGTTATCCTCTAAAATATTGATCGAAACCAGGTTTAATCGACTGTTTCAGTGTGGTACCACATTACTACGTGATCCAATCCAGAAATAACCCAGGATCTAGCCATGAAGTATGAGAAATATGCGAAAGTATGAGCCTGATGAGAGCAAATCCTAGACCTAACCCAGACCTAACATGCGTTATCCTCTAAAATATTTATCAAGGCCAGGTTTAATTGACTGTTTCAGTGTGGAATGACATTACTACGTGATGCAAACCAGTGGAAGCCCAGGATCTGGCCAACAAGAATGAGAAATATGCGAAAGTATGAGCCTGATGAGAGCAAATCCCAGACCTAACCTAGACGTAACAAGCGTTATCCTCAAAAAGATTGATCGAAACCAGGTTTAATCGACTGTTTCAGTGCGGTATCACATTACTACCTGATCCAAACCAGAAAAAGCCCAGAATCTGGCCATCAAGTATGAGAAATATGCGAATGTATCAGCCTGATGAGAGCAAATCCCAGAACTCACCTACACCTAACATGCGTTATTCTCTAAAATATTGATCGAAGCCAGGTTTAATGGCCTGTTTCAGTGTGGTACCACATTACTACGTGATCCAATCCAGAAATAGCCCAGGATCTAGCCATGAAGTATTAGAAATATGCGGAAGTATGAGCCTGATGAGGGCAAATCCTAGACCTTACCCAGACCTAACATGCGTTATCCTCTAAAATACTTATCAAGACCAGGTTTAATGGAATGTTTCAGTGTGGTACCACATTACTACGCGATCCAAACCAGAAAAAACCCAGAATCTGTTCAACAAGTATGTGAAAAACGCGAAAGCATGAGCCTGATGAGGGCAAATCCCAGACCTATCCAAGACATATCTTGCGTTATCCTCTAAAATGTTGATCGAAACCAGGTTTAATTGACTGCTTTAGTATGGTACCACATTACTACGTGATCCACACCAGAAAAAAACCTAGGATCTGTTCAACAAGTATGTGAAGAATGCGAAAGTATGAGTCTGATGAGTGAAAATCCCAGGCCTAACCTAGACTTAACATGCGTTATCCTCAAAAATATTGATCGAAACCAGGTTTAATGGACTGTTTCAGTGTGGTTCCACAATACTACGTGATCCAATCTGAAAAAGAAATAGCCCTGGATCTAGCCATGAAGTATGAGAAATATGCGAAAGTATGAGCCTGATGAGGGCAAATCCTAGACCTTACCCAGACCTAACATGCGTTATCCTCTAAAATAGTGATCAGAGCCAGGTTTAATGGACTGTTTCAGTGTGGTACCACATTACTACGTGATCCAATCCAGAAATAGCCCAGGATCTAGGCATGAAGTATGAGAAATATGCGAAAGTATGAGCCTGATGAGGGCAAATCCTAGACCTTACCCAGACCTAACATGCGTTATCTTCTAAAATATTTATCAAGACCAGGTTCAATTGAATGCTTCAGTGTGGTACCACATTACTACGTGATCCAAACCAGAAAAAACCCAGGATCCGTTCAACAAGTATGTGAAGAATGCGAAAGTGTGAGTCTGATGAGGGCAAATCACAGACCTATCCCAGACCTATCTTGCGTTATCCTCACAAAATATTGATCGAAACCAGGTTTAAGTGACTGTTTTAGTGTTGTACCACTTTACTACGTGATCCAAAGCTGAAAAAACCCTCGATCAGGTCAACATGCATGATAAAACTGCGAAAGTGTGACCCTGATGAGAGCAAATCCCAGACCTAAGCAAGACCTAACATGCGTTATTCTCTAAAATAGTGATCAGAGCCAGGTTTAATGGACTGTTTCAGTGTGGTACCACATTACAACGTGATCCAAACCAGAAAGGGCCCAGAATCTGGCCATCAAGTATGAGAAATATGCGAAAGTACGAGCCTGATGAGAGCAAATCCCAGACCTAACCAGGACCTAACATGCGTTATTCTCTAAAATATTGAACGAAAAGGGGTTCAATGGACTGTTTCAGTGTGGTGCCACATTACTACGTGATCCAAACCAGAAAAAAGGCGGGGATCTGTTCAACAAGTATGTGAAAAACGGGAAAGTATGAGCCTGATGAAGGCAAATCCCCAGACCTATCCCAGACATGACTTGCGCTATCCTCTAAAATATTGATCAAAACGAGGTTTAATTGACTGTTTCAGTGTGGTACCACATTACGACGTGATCCAATCCAGAAAAAGCTCTGGATGTAGCCATGAAGTATGAGAAATATGCGAAAGTATGAGCCAGATGAGGGCAAATCCCAGACCTATCCCAGAACTAACATGCGTTATCCTCTAAAATATTGATCGAAACCAGGTTTAATCGACTGTTTCAGTGTGGTACCACATTACTACGTGATCCAATCCAGAAATAACCCAGGATCTAGCCATGAAGTATGGGAAATATGCGAATGTATGAGCCTGATGAGGGCAAATCCTAGACCTAACCCAGAACTAACATGCGTTATCCTCTAAAATACTTATCAAGACCAGGTTTAATTGAATGTTTCAGTGTGGTACCACATTACTACGAGATCGAAACCAGAAAAAACCCAGGATCCGTTCAACAAGTATGGGAAGAATGCGAAAGTATGAGTCTGATGAGTGAAAATCCCAGGCCTAACCTAGACATAACATGCGCTATCCTCTAAAATATTGATCGAAACCAGGTTTAGTCGACTGTTTCAGTGTGGTACCACTTTACTACGTGATCCACAGCAGAAAAAACCCTCGATCAGGTCAACATGTATGTTAAAACTGCAAAAGTATGACCCCGATGAGGGCAAATCACAGACCTATCTCAGACCTAACTTGAGTTATCCTATAAAATATTGATCGATACCAGGTTTAATTGACTGTTTCAGTGTGGTACCACTTTGCTACGTGATCCAAAGCAGAAGAAACCATCGATCAGGTTAACATGGATGTTAAAACTGCGAAACTATGACCCCTATGAGGGCATAACCCAGACCTATCCCAGACATAACTTGCGTTGTCCTCTAAAATATTGATTGAAGCCTGGTTTAATCGACTGTTTCAGTGTGGTACTACATTACTACGTGATCCAATCCAGAAAAAGCCCAGGATCTAGCCATCAGATATCAGAAATATGCGAACGAATGAGCCGGATGAGGGCAAATCCCAGGCCTAACCTAGACCAAACATGCGTTATCCTCAAAAATATTGATGGAAACCAGGTTTAATGGACTGTTTCAGTGTGGTACCACATCACTACGTGATCCAATCCAGAAATAGCCCAGGATCTAGCCATGAAGTATTAGAAATATGCGGAAGTATGAGCCTGATGAGGGCAAATCCTAGACCTTACCCAGACCTAACATGCGTTATCCTCTAAAATATTGATCGAAACCAGGTTTAATTGACTGTTTTAGTGTGGTACCACATTACTACGTGATCCACACCAGAAAAAAACCCAGGATCTGTTCAACAAGTATGTGAAGGTTGCGAAAGTATGAGTCTGATGAGGGCAAATCCCTTGCCTAACCTAGACATAACATGCGTTATCCTCAAAAATATTCATCGAAACCAGGTTTAATGGACTGTTTCAGTGTGGTACCACATTACTATGTGATCCAAACCAGAAAAAACCCAGAATCTGTTCAACAAGTATGTTAAAAACGCGAAAGCATGAGCCTGATGAGGGCAAATCCCAGACCTATCCCAGACATAACTTGCGTTGTCCTCTAAAATATTGATCGAAGCCTGGTTTAATCGACTGTTTCAGTGTGGTACTACATTACTACGTGATCCAATCCAGAAAGAGCCCAGGATCTAGCCATCAGGTATCAGAAATATGCGAACGAATGAGCCTGATGAGAGCAAATCCCAGACCTAACCTAGACCCAACATGTGTTATCCTCTAAAATAATAATCGAAACCAGGTTTAATGGTCTGCTTCAGTGTGGTACCACATTACTACGTGATCCACACCAGAAAAAAACCCAGGATCTGTTCAACAAGTATGTGAAGTATGCGAAAGTATGAGTCTGATGAGGGCGAATCCCTTGCCTAACCTAGACATAACATGCGTTATCCTCAAAAATATTGATCGAAACCAGGTTTAGTGGACTGTTTCAGTGTGGTACCACATTACTACGTGATCCAAACCAGAAAAAAACCCAGGATCTGTACAATAAGTATGTGGAGTATGCGAAAGTATGAGTCTGATGAGGGCAAATCCCAGGCCTAACCTAGGCCAAACATGCGTTATCCTCAAAAATATTGATCGAAGCCTGGTTTAATCGACTGTTTCAGTGTGGTACTACATTACTACGTGATCCAATCCAGAAAAAGCCCAGGATCTAGCCATCAGGTATCAGAAATATGCGAACGAATGAGCCGGATGAGAGCAAATCCCAGACCTAACCTAGACCTAACATGTGTTATCCTCTAAAATAATAATCGAAACCAGGTTTAATGGTTTGCTTCAGTGAGGTACCACATTACTACGTGATCGAAACCAGAAAAAACCCAGGATCTGTTCAACAAATATGTGAAGTATGCGAAAGTATGAGTCTGATGAGGGCAAATCCCAGGCCTAACCTAGACCAAACATGCGTTATCCTCAAAAATATTGATCGAAACCAGGTTTAATGGACTGTTTCAGTGTGGTACCACATCACTACGTGATCCAATCCAGAAATAGCCCAGGATCTAGCCATGAAGTATTAGAAATATGCGGAAGTATGAGCCTGATGAGGGCAAATCCTAGACCTTACCCAGACCTAACATGCGTTATCCTCTAAAATATTGATCGAAACCAGGTTTAATTGACTGTTTTAGTGTGGTACCACATTACTACGTGATCCACACCAGAAAAAAACCCAGGATCTGTTCAACAAGTATGTGAAGGTTGCGAAAGTATGAGTCTGATGAGGGCAAATCCCTTGCCTAACCTAGACATAACATGCGTTATCCTCAAAAATATTCATCGAAACCAGGTTTGATGGACTGTTTCAGTGTGGTACCACATTACTATGTGATCCAAACCAGACAAAACCCAGAATCTGTTCAACAAGTATGTTAAAAACGCGAAAGCATGAGCCTGATGAGGGCAAATCCCAGACCTATCCCAGACATAACTTGCGTTGTCCTCTAAAATATTGATCGAAGCCTGGTTTAATCGACTGTTTCAGTGTGGTACTACATTACTACGTGATCCAATCCAGAAAAAGCCCAGGATCTAGCCATCAGGTATCAGAAATATGCGAACGAATGAGCCTGATGAGAGCAAATCCCAGACCTAACCTAGACCCAACATGTGTTATCCTCTAAAATCATAATCGAAACCAGGTTTAATGGTCTGCTTCAGTGTGGTACCACATTACTACGTGATCCACACCAGAAAAAAACCCAGGATCTGTTCAACAAGTATGTGAAGTATGCGAAAGTATGAGTCTGATGAGGGCGAATCCCTTGCCTAACCTAGACATAACATGCGTTATCCTCAAAAATATTGATCGAAACCAGGTTTAGTGGACTGTTTCAGTGTGGTACCACATTACTACGTGATCCAAACCAGAAAAAAACCCAGGATCTGTTCAATAAGTATGTGGAGTATGCGAAAGTATGAGTCTGATGAGGGCAAATCCCAGGCCTAACCTAGGCCTAACATGCGTTATCCTCAAAAATATTGATCGAAGCCTGGTTTAGTCGACTGTTTCAGTGTGGTACTACATTACTACGTGATCCAATCCAGAAAAAGCCCAGGATCTAGCCATCAGGTATCAGAAATATGCGAACGAATGAGCCGGATGAGAGCAAATCCCAGACCTAACCTAGACCTAACATGTGTTATCCTCTAAAATAATAATCGAAACCAGGTTTAATGGTCTGCTTCAGTGAGGTACCACATTACTACGTGATCGAAACCAGAAAAAACCCAGGATCTGTTCAACAAGTATGTGAAGTATGCGAAAGTATGAGTCTGATGAGGGCAAATCCCAGGCCTAACCTAGACCAAACATGCGTTATCCTCAAAAATATTGATCGAAACCAGGTTTAATGGACTGTTTCAGTGTGGTACCACATCACTACGTGATCCAATCCAGAAATGGCCCAGGATCTAGCCATGAAGTATTAGAAATATGCGGAAGTATGAGCCTGATGAGGGCAAATCCTAGACCTTACCCAGACCTAACATCCGTTATCCTCTAATATATTCATCGAAACCAGGTTTCGTGGACTGCTTCAGTGTGGTACCACATTACTACGCGATCCAAACCAGAAAAAACCCAGAATCTGTTCAACAAGTATGTTAAAAACGCGAAAGCATGAGCCTGATGAGAGCAAATCTCAGACCTAACCTAGACCTAACATGCGTTATCCTCTAAAATATTGATCGAAACCAGGTTTAATTGACTGTTTTAGTGTGGTATCACTTTAATACGTGATCCAAAGCAGAAAAAACCCTCGATCAGGTCAACATGTATGTTAAAACTGCGAAAGTATGTCCCTGATGAGGGCAAATCCTAGACCTTACCCACACATAACATGCGTTATCCTCTAAAATACTGATCGAAACCAGGTTTAATGGACTGTTTCAGTGTGGTACCACTATACTACGTGATCCAAAGCAGAAAAAGCCCAGGATCTGGCCAACGAGTATGCGAAAAATGCGAAAGTATGAGACAGGTGATGGCAAATCCCAGGCCTAGCGTAGACCTAACATGCGTTATCCTCAAAAATATTGATCGAAACCAGGTTTAATGGACTGTTTCAGTGTGGTACCACATTACTACGTGATCCAATCCAGAAATAGCCCAGGATCTAGCCATGAAGTATTAGAAATATGCGAAAGTATGAGCCTGATGAGGGCAAATCCTAGACCTTACCCAGACCTAACATGTGTTATCCTCTAAAATATTGATCGAAACCAGGTTTAGTGGACTGTTTCAGTATGGTACCACATTACTACGTGATCCAAACCAGAAAAAACCCAGAATCTGTTCAAGAAGTATGTGAAAAACGCGAAAGTATGAGCCTGATGAGGGCAAATCCTAGACCAAACCCAGACCTAACATGCTTTATCCTGTAAAGTATTTATCAAGACCTGGCTTAATTGAATGTTTCAGTGTGGTACCGCATTACTGGGTGATCCAAACCAGGAAAAGCCCAGGATCTATTCAACAAGTATGTGAAGAATGCGAAAGTTGAGTCAGATGAGTGAAAATCCCAGGCCTAACCTAGACCTAACATGCGTTATACTCAAAAATATTGATCGAAACCAGGTTTGATTGACTGTTTCAGTGTGGTACCACATTACTACGTGATCCAAACCAGAAAAAGCCCAGGATCTGGCCAACGAGTATGCGAAAAATGCGAAAGTATGAGACAGGTAATAGGAAATCCTAGACCTAACCCAGACATAACATGCGTTATCCTCTAAAATATTGATCGAAACCAGGTTTAGTGGACTGTTTCAGTGTGGTACCACATTACTGCGTGATCCAAACCAGAAAAAACCCAGGAACTGTTCAACATGTATGTGAAAAATGCGAAAGTATGACCCTGCTGAGGGCAAATCCCAGACCTATCCCAGACCTAACTTGCGTTGTCCTCTAAAATATTGATGGAAACCAGGTTTAATTGACTGTTTCAGTGTGGTACTACATTAACGTGATGCAATCCAGAAAAAGCCCAGGATCTAGCCATCAAGTATGAGAAATATGCGAAAGTATGACCCTGATGTGGGCAAATCCCAGACTTTACCCAGACCTAACATGCGTTATCCTCTAAAATATTTATCAAGACCAGGCTTAATTGACTGTTTCAGTGTGGTTCCACATTACTACGTGATCTAAACTTGAAAAAACACAGGATCTGTTCAACAAGTATGTGAAGTATGCGAAAGTATGAGTCTGATGAGGGCAAATCCCAGGTCTAACCTAGACATAACATGCGTTATCCTCTAAACTATTGATCGTAACCAGGTTTAATGGACTGTTTCAGTGCGGTACCATATTACTACGTGATCCAAACCAGAAAAAGCCCAGAAATTGTCCATCAAGTATGAGAAATGTGCGAAAGTACGAGCCAGATGAGAGCAAATCCCTGACCTAACCTAGACCTAACATGAATTATTCTCTAAAATATTGATCGAAACCAGGTTTAATGGACTGTTCCAGTGTGGTACCACGTTACTACGTGATCCAAACCAGAAAAAACCCAGGATCTGTTCAACAAGTATGAGAAATCTGCGGAAGTATGAGCCTGATGACGGCAAATCCTAGACCTAACCCAGACCTAACATGCGTTATCCTCTAAAATATTGATCGAAACCAGGTTTAATTGACTGTTTTAGTGTGGTACCATTTTAATACGTGATCCAAAGCCGAAAAAACCCTCGATCAGGTCAACATGTATGTCAAAACTGCGTTAGTATGACCCTGATGAGAGCAAATCCTAGACCTAACCCAGACATAACATGCGTTATCCTCTAAAATACTGATCGAAACCAGGTTTAATGGACTGTTTCAGTGTGGTACCACGTTACTACGTGATCCTAACCAGAAAAAACCCAGGATCTGTTCAACAAGAATGTGAAAAACGCGAAAGTATGAGCCTGATGAGGGCAAATCCCCAGACCTATCCCAGACATAACGTGCGTATACATCTAAAATATTGTTCGAAAACAGGTTTATTTGACTGTATTAGTGTGGTACCACTTTACTACGTGGTCCAATCCAGAAATAGCGCAGGATCTAGCCATGAAGTATGTGAATAATGCGAAAGTATGAGACTGATGAAGGCAAATCCTACACCTAACCTAGACATAACACGTCTTATCCTCCAAAATATTGTGCGAAACCAGGTTTAATGGACTGATTCAGTGTGGTACCAATTTACTACGTGATCCAAACCAGAAAAAACCCAGGATCCGTTCAACAAGTATGTGAAGAATGCGCAAGTATGAGCCTGATGAGAACAAATCCCAGACCTAACCGGGACATAACATGAATTATTCTCTAAAATATTAATCGAAACCAGGTTTAATGGCCTGCTTCAGTGTGGTACCACATTACTACGTGATCCAAACCAGAAAAAAACCCAGGATCTGTTCAACTAGTATGTGAAGAATGCGAAAGTATGTGTCTGATAAGGGCAAATCCGAGGCCTATCTCAGACCTAACTTGAGTTATCCTATAAAATATTGATCGATACCAGGTTTAATTGTCTGTTTCAGTGTGGTACCACATTTCTACGTGACCCAAACCAGAAAAAACCTGGGATCTGTTCAACAAGTATGCGAAGAATGCGAAAGTATGAGTCTGATGAGTGAAAATCCCAGGCCTAACCTAGGCCCAACATGCGTTATCCTCAAAAATATTGATCGAAACAAGGTTTAATGGACTGTTTCAGTGTGGTACCACATTACCACGTGATCCAATCCAGAAAAAGCCCCGGATATAGCCATGAAGTATTAGAAATATGCGAAAGAATGAGTCTGATGAGGGCAAATCCCAGGCCTAACCTAGACATAACATGCGTTATCCTCTAAAATATTGATCGAAGCCTGGTTTAATGGACTGTTTCAGTGTGGTACTACATTACTACGTGATCCAATCCAGAAAAAGCCCAGTATCTGGCCATCAGGTATCAGAAATATGCGAACGAATGAGCCTGATGAGAGCAAATCCCAGACCTAACCTAGACCTAACATGTGTTATCCTCTAAAATAATAATCCAAACCAGGTTTAATGGTCTGCTTCAGTGAGGTACCACATTACTACATGATCGAAACCAGAAGAAACCAAGGATCTGTTCAACAAGTATGTGAAGTATGCGAAAGTATGAGTCTGATGAGGGCAAATCCCTGGCCTAACCTAGACCAAACATGCGTTATCCTCAAAAATATTGATCGAAACCAGGTTTAATGGACTGTTTTAGTGTGGTACCTCATTACTACATGATCCAATCCAGAAATAGCCCAGGATCTAGCCATGAAGTATTAGAAATATGCGGAAGTATGAGCCTGATGAGGGCAAATCCTAGACCTTACCCAGACCTAAAATGCGTTATCCTCTAAAATATTGATCGAAATCAGGTTTAATTGACTGTTTTAGTGTGGTACCACATTACTACGTGATCCACACCAGAAAAAAAACCCAGGATCTGTTCAACAAGTATGTGAAGTATGCGAAAGTATGAGTCTGATGAGGGCAAATCCCTTGCCTAACCTAGAGATAACATGCGTTATCCTCAAAAATATTGATCGAAACCAGGTTTAGTGGACTGCCTCAGTGTGGTACCACATTACTACGCGATCCAATCCAGAAATAGCCCAGGATCTAGCCATGAAGTATTAGAAATGTGCGGAAGTATGAGCCTGATGAGGGCAAATCCTAGACCTAACCCAGACCTAACATGCGTTATCCTCTAAAATATTGATCGAAACCAGGTTTAATTGACTGTTTTAGTGTGGTACCACTTTAATACGTGATCCAAAGCAGAAAAAACCCTCGATCAGGTCAACATGTATGTTAAAACTGCGATAGTATGACCCTGATGAAGGCGAATCCCAGGCCTAACCTAGACCAACCATGCGTTATCCTCAAAAATATTCATCGAAACCAGGTTTAATGGACTGTTTCAGTGTGGTACCTCATTACTGCGTGATCCAATCCAGAAATAGCCCAGGATCTAGCCATGAAGTATTAGAAATGTGCGGAAGTATGAGCCTGATGAGGGAAAATCCTAGACCTAACCCAGACCTAACATGCGTTATCCTCTAAAATATTGATCGAAACCAGGTTTAATTGACTGTTTTAGTGTGGTACCACTTTAATACGTGATCCACAGCAGAAAAAACCCTCGATCAGGTCAACATGTATGTTAAAACTGCGTTAGTATGACCCTGATGAGGGCAAATCCTAGACCTAACCCAGACATAACATGCGTTATCCTCTAAAATACTGATCGAAACCAGGTTTAATGGACTGTTTCAGTGTGGTACCACTTTACTACGTGATCCAAAGCAGAGAAAGCCCAGGATCTGGCCAACGAGTATGCGAAAAATGCGAAAGTATGAGACAGGTGATGGCAAATCCCAGGCCTCACCTAGACATAACCTGCGTTATCCTCTAAAATATTGATCGAAACCAGGTTTAGTGGACTGTTTCAGTGTGGTACCACATTACTGCGTGATCCAGACCAGAAATAGCCCAGCATCTAGCCATGAAGTATTAGAAATATGCGAAAGTATGAGCCTGATGAGGGCAAATCCTAGACCTTACCCAGACCTAACATGCGTTATCCTCTAAAATATTGATCGAAACCAGGTTTAATGGACTGTTTCTGTGTGGTACCACATTGCTACGAGATCCAAACCAGAAAAAACCCAGGATCTGTTCAACAAGTTTGTGAAAAACGCGACAGTATGAGCCTGCTGAGGGCCAATCCTAGACCTAACCCAGACCTAACATGCGTTATCCTCTAAAATATTTATCAAGACCAGGTTTAATTGAATGTTTCAGTGTGGTACCGCATTACTACGTGATCCAAACCAGAAAAAACCCAGAATCTGTTCAACAAGTATGTGAAAAACGCGAAAGTATGAGCCTGCTGAGGGCAAATCCCAGCCCTATCCCAGACATATCTTGCGTTATCCTCTAAAATATTGATCGAAACCAGGTATAATGGACTGTTTCTGTGTGGTACCACATTACTACGTGATCCAAACCAGAAAAAACCCAGGATCTGTTCAACAAGTATGTGAAAAACGCGACAGTATGAGCCTGATGAGGGCAAATCCCAGACTTATCCGAGACATTACTTGCGTTATCCTCCAAAATATTGATCGAAACTAGGTTTAATTGACTGTTTCAGTGTGGTACCCACATTACTACGTGATCCAAACCAGAAAAAGCCCAGGATCTGGCCAACGAGTATGCGAAAAATGCGAAAGTATGAGACAGGTAATAGGAAATCCTAGACCTAACCCAGACATAACATGCGTTATCCTCTAAAATATTGATCGAAACCAGGTTTAGTGGACTGTTTCAGTGTGGTACCACATTACTGCGTGATCCAAACCAGAAAAAACCCAGGAACTGTTCAACATGTATGTGAAAAATGCGAAAGTATGACCCTGCTGGGGGCAAATCCCAGACCTATCCCAGACCTAACTTGCGTTGTCCTCTAAAATATTGATGGAAACCAGGTTTAATTGACTGTTTCAGTGTGGTACTACATTAACGTGATGCAATCCAGAAAAAGCCCAGGATCTAGCCATCAAGTATGTGAAGTATGCGAAAGTATGAGTCTGATGAGGGCAAATCCCAGGTCTAACCTAGACATAACATGCGTTATCCTCTAAACTATTGATCGTAACCAGGTTTAATGGACTGTTTCAGTGTGGTACCATATTACTACGTGATCCAAACCCGAAAAAGCCCAGAAACTGTCCATCAAGTATGAGAAATGTGCGGAAGTATGAGCCTGATGAGGGCAAATCCTAGACCTAACCCAGACCTAACATGCGTTATCCTCTAAAATATTGATCGAAACCAGGTTTAATTGACTGTTTTAGTGTGGTACCACTTTAATACGTGATCCAAAGCAGAAAAAACCCTCGATCAGGTCAACATGTATGTCAAAACTGCGTTAGTATGACCCTGATGAAGGCGAATCCCAGGCCTAACCTAGACCAACCATGCGTTATCCTCAAAAATATTCATCGAAACCAGGTTTAATGGACTGTTTCAGTGTGGTACCACATTACTGCGTGATCCAATCCAGAAATAGCCCAGGATCTAGCCATGAAGTATTAGAAATGTGCGGAAGTATGAGCCTGATGAGGGAAAATCCTAGACCTAACCCAGACCTAACATGCGTTATCCTCTAAAATATTGATCGAAACCAGGTTTAATTGACTGTTTTAGTGTGGTACCACTTTAATACGTGATCCAAAGCAGAAAAAACCCTCGATCAGGTCAACATGTATGTTAAAACTGCGTTAGTATGACCCTGATGAGGGCAAATCCTAGACCTAACCCAGACATAACATGCGTTATCCTCTAAAATACTGATCGAAACCAGGTTTAATGGACTGTTTCAGTGTGGTACCACTTTACTACGTGATCCAAAGCAGAAAAAGCCCAGGATCTGGCCAACGAGTATGCGAAAAATGCGAAAGTATGAGACAGGTGATGGCAAATCCCAGGCCTCACCTAGACATAACCTGCGTTATCCTCTAAAATATTGATCGAAACCAGGTTTAGTGGACTGTTTCAGTGTGGTACCACATTACTGCGTGATCCAGACCAGAAATAGCCCAGCATCTAGCCATGAAGTATTAGAAATATGCGAAAGTATGAGCCTGATGAGGGCAAATCCTAGACCTTACCCAGACCTAACATGCGTTATCCTCTAAAATATTGATCGAAACCAGGTTTAATGGACTGTTTCTGTGTGGTACCACATTGCTACGAGATCCAAACCAGAAAAAATCCAGGATCTGTTCAACAAGTTTGTGAAAAACGCGACAGTATGAGCCTGCTGAGGGCCAATCCTAGACCTAACCCAGACCTAACATGCGTTATCCTCTAAAATATTTATCAAGACCAGGTTTAATTGAATGTTTCAGTGTGGTACCGCATTACTACGTGATCCAAACCAGAAAAAACCCAGAATCTGTTCAACAAGTATGTGAAAAACGCGAAAGTATGAGCCTGCTGAGGGCAAATCCCAGCCCTATCCCAGACATATCTTGCGTTATCCTCTAAAATATTGATCGAAACCAGGTATAATGGACTGTTTCTGTGTGGTACCACATTACTACGTGATCCAAACCAGAAAAAACCCAGGATCTGTTCAACAAGTATGTGAAAAACGCGACAGTATGAGCCTGATGAGGGCAAATCCCAGACCTATCCGAGACATTACTTGCGTTATCCTCCAAAATATTGATCGAAACTAGGTTTAATTGACTGTTTCAGTGTGGTACCCACATTACTACGTGATCCAAACCAGAAAAAGCCCAGGATCTGGCCAACGAGTATGCGAAAAATGCGAAAGTATGAGACAGGTAATAGGAAATCCTAGACCTAACCCAGACATAACATGCGTTATCCTCTAAAATATTGATCGAAACCAGGTTTAGTGGACTGTTTCAGTGTGGTACCACATTACTGCGTGATCCAAACCAGAAAAAACCCAGGAACTGTTCAACATGTATGTGAAAAATGCGAAAGTATGACCCTGCTGAGGGCAAATCCCAGACCTATCCCAGACCTAACTTGCGTTGTCCTCTAAAATATTGATGGAACCCAGGTTTAATTGACTGTTTCAGTGTGGTACTACATTAACGTGATGCAATCCAGAAAAATCCCAGGATCTAGCCATCAAGTATGTGAAGTATGCGAAAGTATGAGTCTGATGAGGGCAAATCCCAGGTCTAACCTAGACATAACATGCGTTATCCTCTAAACTATTGATCGTAACCAGGTTTAATGGACTGTTTCAGTGTGGTACCATATTACTACGTGATCCAAACCCGAAAAAGCCCAGAAACTGTCCATCAAGTATGAGAAATGTGCGGAAGTATGAGCCTGATGAGGGCAAATTCTAGACCTAACCCAGACCTAACATGCGTTATCCTCTAAAATATTGATCGAAACCAGGTTTAATTGACTGTTTTAGTGTGGTACCACTTTAATACGTGATCCAAAGCAGAAAAAACCCTCGATCAGGTCAACATGTATGTCAAAACTGCGTTAGTATGACCCTGCTGAGGGCAAATCCTAGACCTAACCCAGACATAACATGCGTTATCCTCTAAAATACTGATCGAAACCAGGTTTAATGGACTGTTTCAGTGTGGTACCACGTTACTACGTGATCCTAACCAGAAAAAACCCAGGATCTGTTCAACAAGAATGTGAAAAACGCGAAAGTATGAGCCTGATGAGGGCAAATCCCCAGACCCATCCCAGACATAACGTGCGTATACATCTAAAATATTGTTCGAAAACAGGTTTAATTGACTGTATTAGTGTGGTACCACTTTACTACGTGGTCCAATCCAGAAATAGCGCAGGATCTAGCCATGAAGTATGTGAATAATGCGAAAGTATGAGACTGATGAAGGCAAATCCTACACCTAACCTAGACATAACACGCCTTATCCTCCAAAATATTGTGCGAAACCAGGTTTAATGGACTGATTCAGTGTGGTACCAAATTACTACGTGATCCAAACCAGAAAAAACCCAGGATCCGTTCAACAAGTATGTGAAGAATGCGCAAGTATGAGCCTGATGAGAACAAATCCCAGACCTAACCGAGACATAACATGAATTATTCTCTAAAATATTAATCGAAACCAGGTTTAATGGCCTGCTTCAGTGTGGTACCACATTACTACGTGATCCAAACCAGAAAAAAACCCAGGATCTGTTCAACTAGTATGTGAAGAATGCGAAAGTATGTGTCTGATAAGGGCAAATCCGAGGCCTATCTCAGACCTAACTTGAGTTATCCTATAAAATATTGATCGATACCAGGTTTAATTGTCTGTTTCAGTGTGGTACCACATTTCTACGTGTTCCAAACCAGAAAAAACCTAGGATCTGTTCAACAAGTATGCGAAGAATGCGAAAGTATGAGTCTGATGAGTGAAAATCCCAGGCCTAACCTAGGCCCAACATGCGTTATCCTCAAAAATATTGATCGAAACAAGGTTTAATGGACTGTTTCAGTGTGGTACCACATTACCACGTGATCCAATCCAGAAAAAGCCCCGGATATAGCCATGAAGCATTAGAAATATGCGAAAGAATGAGTCTGATGAGGGCAAATCCCAGGCCTAACCTAGACATAACATGCGTTATCCTCTAAAATATTGATCGAAGCCTGGTTTAATGGACTGTTTCAGTGTGGTACTACATTACTACGTGATCCAATCCAGAAAAAGCCCAGTATCTGGCCATCAGGTATCAGAAATATGCGAACGAATGAGCCTGATGAGAGCAAATCCCAGACCTAACCTAGACCTAACATGTGTTATCCTCTAAAATAATAATCCAAACCAGGTTTAATGGTCTGCTTCAGTGAGGTACCACATTACTACATGATCGAAACCAGAAAAAACCAAGGATCTGTTCAACAAGTATGTGAAGTATGCGAAAGTATGAGTCTGATGAGGGCAAATCCCTGGCCTAACCTAGACCAAACATGCGTTATCCTCAAAAATATTGATCGAAACCAGGTTTAATGGACTGTTTTAGTGTGGTACCTCATTACTACATGATCCAATCCAGAAATAGCCCAGGATCTAGCCATGAAGTATTAGAAATATGCGGAAGTATGAGCCTGATGAGGGCAATTCCTAGACCTTACCCAGACCTAAAATGCGTTATCCTCTAAAATATTGATCGAAACCAGGTTTAATTGACTGTTTTAGTGTGGTACCACATTACTACGTGATCCACACCAGAAAAAAAACCCAGGATCTGTTCAACAAGTATGTGAAGTATGCGAAAGTATGAGTCTGATGAGGGCAAATCCCTTGCCTAACCTAGACATAACATGCGTTATCCTCAAAAATATTGATCGAAACCAGGTTTAGTGGACTGCCTCAGTGTGGTACCACATTACTACGCGATCCAATCCAGAAATAGCCCAGGATCTAGCCATGAAGTATTAGAAATGTGCGGAAGTATGAGCCTGATGAGGGCAAATCCTAGACCTAACCCAGACCTAACATGCGTTATCCTCTAAAATATTGATCGAAACCAGGTTTAATTGACTGTTTTAGTGTGGTACCACTTTAATACGTGATCCAAAGCAGAAAAAACCCTCGATCAGGTCAACATGTATGTTAAAACTGCGATAGTATGACCCTGATGAAGGCGAATCCCAGGCCTAACCTAGACCAACCATGCGTTATCCTCAAAAATATTCATCGAAACCAGGTTTAATGGACTGTTTCAGTGTGGTACCTCATTACTGCGTGATCCAATCCAGAAATAGCCCAGGATCTAGCCATGAAGTATTAGAAATGTGCGGAAGTATGAGCCTGATGAGGGAAAATCCTAGACCTATCCCAGACCTAACATGCGTTATCCTCTAAAATATTGATCGAAACCAGGTTTAATTGACTGTTTTAGTGTGGTACCACTTTAATACGTGATCCAAAGCAGAAAAAACCCTCGATCAGGTCAACATGTATGTTAAAACTGCGTTAGTATGACCCTGATGAGGGCAAATCCTAGACCTAACCCAGACATAACATGCGTTATCCTCTAAAATACTGATCGAAACCAGGTTTAATGGACTGTTTCAGTGTGGTACCACTTTACTACGTGATCCAAAGCAGAGAAAGCCCAGGATCTGGCCAACGAGTATGCGAAAAATGCGAAAGTATGAGACAGGTGATGGCAAATCCCAGGCCTCACCTAGACATAACCTGCGTTATCCTCTAAAATATTGATCGAAACCAGGTTTAGTGGACTGTTTCAGTGTGGTACCACATTACTGCGTGATCCAGACCAGAAATAGCCCAGCATCTAGCCATGAAGTATTAGAAATATGCGAAAGTATGAGCCTGATGAGGGCAAATCCTAGACCTTACCCAGACCTAACATGCGTTATCCTCTAAAATATTGATCGAAACCAGGTTTAATGGACTGTTTCTGTGTGGTACCACATTGCTACGAGATCCAAACCAGAAAAAACCCAGGATCTGTTCAACAAGTTTGTGAAAAACGCGACAGTATGAGCCTGCTGAGGGCCAATCCTAGACCTAACCCAGACCTAACATGCGTTATCCTCTAAAATATTTATCAAGACCAGGTTTAATTGAATGTTTCAGTGTGGTACCGCATTACTACGTGATCCAAACCAGAAAAAACCCAGAATCTGTTCAACAAGTATGTGAAAAACGCGAAAGTATGAGCCTGCTGAGGGCAAATCCCAGCCCTATCCCAGACATATCTTGCGTTATCCTCTAAAATATTGATCGAAACCAGGTATAATGGACTGTTTCTGTGTGGTACCACATTACTACGTGATCCAAACCAGAAAAAACCCAGGATCTGTTCAACAAGTATGTGAAAAACGCGACAGTATGAGCCTGATGAGGGCAAATCCCAGACCTATCCGAGACATTACTTGCGTTATCCTCCAAAATATTGATCGAAACTAGGTTTAATTGACTGTTTCAGTGTGGTACCCACATTACTACGTGATCCAAACCAGAAAAAGCCCCGGATCTGGCCAACGAGTATGCGAAAAATGCGAAAGTATGAGACAGGTAATAGGAAATCCTAGACCTAACCCAGACATAACATGCGTTATCCTCTAAAATATTGATCGAAACCAGGTTTAGTGGACTGTTTCAGTGTGGTACCACATTACTGCGTGATCCAAACCAGAAAAAACCCAGGAACTGTTCAACATGTATGTGAAAAATGCGAAAGTATGACCCTGCTGGGGGCAAATCCCAGACCTATCCCAGACCTAACTTGCGTTGTCCTCTAAAATATTGATGGAAACCAGGTTTAATTGACTGTTTCAGTGTGGTACTACATTAACGTGATGCAATCCAGAAAAAGCCCAGGATCTAGCCATCAAGTATGTGAAGTATGCGAAAGTATGAGTCTGATGAGGGCAAATCCCAGGTCTAACCTAGACATAACATGCGTTATCCTGTAAACTATTGATCGTAACCAGGTTTAATGGACTGTTTCAGTGTGGTACCATATTACTACGTGATCCAAACCCGAAAAAGCCCAGAAACTGTCCATCAAGTATGAGAAATGTGCGGAAGTATGAGCCTGATGAGGGCAAATCCTAGACCTAACCCAGACCTAACATGCGTTATCCTCTAAAATATTGATCGAAACCAGGTTTAATTGACTGTTTTAGTGTGGTACCACTTTAATACGTGATCCAAAGCAGAAAAAACCCTCGATCAGGTCAACATGTATGTCAAAACTGCGTTAGTATGACCCTGATGAAGGCGAATCCCAGGCCTAACCTAGACCAACCATGCGTTATCCTCAAAAATATTCATCGAAACCAGGTTTAATGGACTGTTTCAGTGAGGTACCACATTACTGCGTGATCCAATCCAGAAATAGCCCAGGATCTAGCCATGAAGTATTAGAAATGTGCGGAAGTATGAGCCTGATGAGGGAAAATCCTAGACCTAACCCAGACCTAACATGCGTTATCCTCTAAAATATTGATCGAAACCAGGTTTAATTGACTGTTTTAGTGTGGTACCACTTTAATACGTGATCCAAAGCAGAAAAAACCCTCGATCAGGTCAACATGTATGTTAAAACTGCGTTAGTATGACCCTGATGAGGGCAAATCCTAGACCTAACCCAGACATAACATGCGTTATCCTCTAAAATACTGATCGAAACCAGGTTTAATGGACTGTTTCAGTGTGGTACCACTTTACTACGTGATCCAAAGCAGAAAAAGCCCAGGATCTGGCCAACGAGTATGCGAAAAATGCGAAAGTATGAGACAGGTGATGGCAAATCCCAGGCCTCACCTAGACATACACTGCGTTATCCTCTAAAATATTGATCGAAACCAGGTTTAGTGGACTGTTTCAGTGTGGTACCACATTACTGCGTGATCCAGACCAGAAATAGCCCAGCATCTAGCCATGAAGTATTAGAAATATGCGAAAGTATGAGCCTGATGAGGGCAAATCCTAGACCTTACCCAGACCTAACATGCGTTATCCTCTAAAATATTGATCGAAACCAGGTTTAATGGACTGTTTCTGTGTGGTACCACATTGCTACGAGATCCAAACCAGAAAAAATCCAGGATCTGTTCAACAAGTTTGTGAAAAACGCGACAGTATGAGCCTGCTGAGGGCCAATCCTAGACCTAACCCAGACCTAACATGCGTTATCCTCTAAAATATTTATCAAGAAAAGGTTTAATTGAATGTTACAGTGTGGTACCGCATTACTACGTCATCCAAACCAGAAAAAACCCAGAATCTGTTCAACAAGTATGTGAAAAACGCGAAAGTATGAGCCTGCTGAGGGCAAATCCCAGCCCTATCCCAGACATATCTTGCGTTATCCTCTAAAATATTGATCGAAACCAGGTATAATGGACTGTTTCTGTGTGGTACCACATTACTACGTGATCCAAACCAGAAAAAACCCAGGATCTGTTCAACAAGTATGTGAAAAACGCGACAGTATGAGCCTGATGAGGGCAAATCCCAGACCTATCCGAGACATTACTTGCGTTATCCTCCAAAATATTGATCGAAACTAGGTTTAATTGACTGTTTCAGTGTGGTACCCACATTACTACGTGATCCAAACCAGAAAAAGCCCAGGATCTGGCCAACGAGTATGCGAAAAATGCGAAAGTATGAGACAGGTAATAGGAAATCCTAGACCTAACCCAGACATAACATGCGTTATCCTCTAAAATATTGATCGAAACCAGGTTTAGTGGACTGTTTCAGTGTGGTACCACATTACTGCGTGATCCAAACCAGAAAAAACCCAGGAACTGTTCAACATGTATGTGAAAAATGCGAAAGTATGACCCTGCTGAGGGCAAATCCCAGACCTATCCCAGACCTAACTTGCGTTGTCCTCTAAAATATTGATGGAACCCAGGTTTAATTGACTGTTTCAGTGTGGTACTACATTAACGTGATGCAATCCAGAAAAATCCCAGGATCTAGCCATCAAGTATGTGAAGTATGCGAAAGTATGAGTCTGATGAGGGCAAATCCCAGGTCTAACCTAGACATAACATGCGTTATCCTCTAAACTATTGATCGTAACCAGGTTTAATGGACTGTTTCAGTGTGGTACCATATTACTACGTGATCCAAACCCGAAAAAGCCCAGAAACTGTCCATCAAGTATGAGAAATGTGCGGAAGTATGAGCCTGATGAGGGCAAATTCTAGACCTAACCCAGACCTAACATGCGTTATCCTCTAAAATATTGATCGAAACCAGGTTTAATTGACTGTTTTAGTGTGGTACCACTTTAATACGTGATCCAAAGCAGAAAAAACCCTCGATCAGGTCAACATGTATGTCAAAACTGCGTTAGTATGACCCTGCTGAGGGCAAATCCTAGACCTAACCCAGACATAACATGCGTTATCCTCTAAAATACTGATCGAAACCAGGTTTAATGGACTGTTTCAGTGTGGTACCACGTTACTACGTGATCCTAACCAGAAAAAACCCAGGATCTGTTCAACAAGAATGTGAAAAACGCGAAAGTATGAGCCTGATGAGGGCAAATCCCCAGACCCATCCCAGACATAACGTGCGTATACATCTAAAATATTGTTCGAAAACAGGTTTAATTGACTGTATTAGTGTGGTACCACTTTACTACGTGGTCCAATCCAGAAATAGCGCAGGATCTAGCCATGAAGTATGTGAATAATGCGAAAGTATGAGACTGATGAAGGCAAATCCTACACCTAACCTAGACATAACACGCCTTATCCTCCAAAATATTGTGCGAAACCAGGTTTAATGGACTGATTCAGTGTGGTACCAAATTACTACGTGATCCAAACCAGAAAAAACCCAGGATCCGTTCAACAAGTATGTGAAGAATGCGCAAGTATGAGCCTGATGAGAACAAATCCCAGACCTAACCGAGACATAACATGAATTATTCTCTAAAATATTAATCGAAACCAGGTTTAATGGCCTGCTTCAGTGTGGTACCACATTACTACGTGATCCAAACCAGAAAAAAACCCAGGATCTGTTCAACTAGTATGTGAAGAATGCGAAAGTATGTGTCTGATAAGGGCAAATCCGAGGCCTATCTCAGACCTAACTTGAGTTATCCTATAAAATATTGATCGATACCAGGTTTAATTGTCTGTTTCAGTGTGGTACCACATTTCTACGTGTTCCAAACCAGAAAAAACCTAGGATCTGTTCAACAAGTATGCGAAGAATGCGAAAGTATGAGTCTGATGAGTGAAAATCCCAGGCCTAACCTAGGCCCAACATGCGTTATCCTCAAAAATATTGATCGAAACAAGGTTTAATGGACTGTTTCAGTGTGGTACCACATTACCACGTGATCCAATCCAGAAAAAGCCCCGGATATAGCCATGAAGCATTAGAAATATGCGAAAGAATGAGTCTGATGAGGGCAAATCCCAGGCCTAACCTAGACATAACATGCGTTATCCTCTAAAATATTGATCGAAGCCTGGTTTAATGGACTGTTTCAGTGTGGTACTACATTACTACGTGATCCAATCCAGAAAAAGCCCAGTATCTGGCCATCAGGTATCAGAAATATGCGAACGAATGAGCCTGATGAGAGCAAATCCCAGACCTAACCTAGACCTAACATGTGTTATCCTCTAAAATAATAATCCAAACCAGGTTTAATGGTCTGCTTCAGTGAGGTACCACATTACTACATGATCGAAACCAGAAAAAACCAAGGATCTGTTCAACAAGTATGTGAAGTATGCGAAAGTATGAGTCTGATGAGGGCAAATCCCTGGCCTAACCTAGACCAAACATGCGTTATCCTCAAAAATATTGATCGAAACCAGGTTTAATGGACTGTTTTAGTGTGGTACCTCATTACTACATGATCCAATCCAGAAATAGCCCAGGATCTAGCCATGAAGTATTAGAAATATGCGGAAGTATGAGCCTGATGAGGGCAATTCCTAGACCTTACCCAGACCTAAAATGCGTTATCCTCTAAAATATTGATCGAAACCAGGTTTAATTGACTGTTTTAGTGTGGTACCACATTACTACGTGATCCACACCAGAAAAAAAACCCAGGATCTGTTCAACAAGTATGTGAAGTATGCGAAAGTATGAGTCTGATGAGGGCAAATCCCTTGCCTAACCTAGACATAACATGCGTTATCCTCAAAAATATTGATCGAAACCAGGTTTAGTGGACTGCCTCAGTGTGGTACCACATTACTACGCGATCCAATCCAGAAATAGCCCAGGATCTAGCCATGAAGTATTAGAAATGTGCGGAAGTATGAGCCTGATGAGGGCAAATCCTAGACCTAACCCAGACCTAACATGCGTTATCCTCTAAAATATTGATCGAAACCAGGTTTAATTGACTGTTTTAGTGTGGTACCACTTTAATACGTGATCCAAAGCAGAAAAAACCCTCGATCAGGTCAACATGTATGTTAAAACTGCGATAGTATGACCCTGATGAAGGCGAATCCCAGGCCTAACCTAGACCAACCATGCGTTATCCTCAAAAATATTCATCGAAACCAGGTTTAATGGACTGTTTCAGTGTGGTACCTCATTACTGCGTGATCCAATCCAGAAATAGCCCAGGATCTAGCCATGAAGTATTAGAAATGTGCGGAAGTATGAGCCTGATGAGGGAAAATCCTAGACCTATCCCAGACCTAACATGCGTTATCCTCTAAAATATTGATCGAAACCAGGTTTAATTGACTGTTTTAGTGTGGTACCACTTTAATACGTGATCCAAAGCAGAAAAAACCCTCGATCAGGTCAACATGTATGTTAAAACTGCGTTAGTATGACCCTGATGAGGGCAAATCCTAGACCTAACCCAGACATAACATGCGTTATCCTCTAAAATACTGATCGAAACCAGGTTTAATGGACTGTTTCAGTGTGGTACCACTTTACTACGTGATCCAAAGCAGAGAAAGCCCAGGATCTGGCCAACGAGTATGCGAAAAATGCGAAAGTATGAGACAGGTGATGGCAAATCCCAGGCCTCACCTAGACATAACCTGCGTTATCCTCTAAAATATTGATCGAAACCAGGTTTAGTGGACTGTTTCAGTGTGGTACCACATTACTGCGTGATCCAGACCAGAAATAGCCCAGCATCTAGCCATGAAGTATTAGAAATATGCGAAAGTATGAGCCTGATGAGGGCAAATCCTAGACCTTACCCAGACCTAACATGCGTTATCCTCTAAAATATTGATCGAAACCAGGTTTAATGGACTGTTTCTGTGTGGTACCACATTGCTACGAGATCCAAACCAGAAAAAACCCAGGATCTGTTCAACAAGTTTGTGAAAAACGCGACAGTATGAGCCTGCTGAGGGCCAATCCTAGACCTAACCCAGACCTAACATGCGTTATCCTCTAAAATATTTATCAAGACCAGGTTTAATTGAATGTTTCAGTGTGGTACCGCATTACTACGTGATCCAAACCAGAAAAAACCCAGAATCTGTTCAACAAGTATGTGAAAAACGCGAAAGTATGAGCCTGCTGAGGGCAAATCCCAGCCCTATCCCAGACATATCTTGCGTTATCCTCTAAAATATTGATCGAAACCAGGTATAATGGACTGTTTCTGTGTGGTACCACATTACTACGTGATCCAAACCAGAAAAAACCCAGGATCTGTTCAACAAGTATGTGAAAAACGCGACAGTATGAGCCTGATGAGGGCAAATCCCAGACCTATCCGAGACATTACTTGCGTTATCCTCCAAAATATTGATCGAAACTAGGTTTAATTGACTGTTTCAGTGTGGTACCCACATTACTACGTGATCCAAACCAGAAAAAGCCCCGGATCTGGCCAACGAGTATGCGAAAAATGCGAAAGTATGAGACAGGTAATAGGAAATCCTAGACCTAACCCAGACATAACATGCGTTATCCTCTAAAATATTGATCGAAACCAGGTTTAGTGGACTGTTTCAGTGTGGTACCACATTACTGCGTGATCCAAACCAGAAAAAACCCAGGAACTGTTCAACATGTATGTGAAAAATGCGAAAGTATGACCCTGCTGGGGGCAAATCCCAGACCTATCCCAGACCTAACTTGCGTTGTCCTCTAAAATATTGATGGAAACCAGGTTTAATTGACTGTTTCAGTGTGGTACTACATTAACGTGATGCAATCCAGAAAAAGCCCAGGATCTAGCCATCAAGTATGTGAAGTATGCGAAAGTATGAGTCTGATGAGGGCAAATCCCAGGTCTAACCTAGACATAACATGCGTTATCCTGTAAACTATTGATCGTAACCAGGTTTAATGGACTGTTTCAGTGTGGTACCATATTACTACGTGATCCAAACCCGAAAAAGCCCAGAAACTGTCCATCAAGTATGAGAAATGTGCGGAAGTATGAGCCTGATGAGGGCAAATCCTAGACCTAACCCAGACCTAACATGCGTTATCCTCTAAAATATTGATCGAAACCAGGTTTAATTGACTGTTTTAGTGTGGTACCACTTTAATACGTGATCCAAAGCAGAAAAAACCCTCGATCAGGTCAACATGTATGTCAAAACTGCGTTAGTATGACCCTGATGAAGGCGAATCCCAGGCCTAACCTAGACCAACCATGCGTTATCCTCAAAAATATTCATCGAAACCAGGTTTAATGGACTGTTTCAGTGAGGTACCACATTACTGCGTGATCCAATCCAGAAATAGCCCAGGATCTAGCCATGAAGTATTAGAAATGTGCGGAAGTATGAGCCTGATGAGGGAAAATCCTAGACCTAACCCAGACCTAACATGCGTTATCCTCTAAAATATTGATCGAAACCAGGTTTAATTGACTGTTTTAGTGTGGTACCACTTTAATACGTGATCCAAAGCAGAAAAAACCCTCGATCAGGTCAACATGTATGTTAAAACTGCGTTAGTATGACCCTGATGAGGGCAAATCCTAGACCTAACCCAGACATAACATGCGTTATCCTCTAAAATACTGATCGAAACCAGGTTTAATGGACTGTTTCAGTGTGGTACCACTTTACTACGTGATCCAAAGCAGAAAAAGCCCAGGATCTGGCCAACGAGTATGCGAAAAATGCGAAAGTATGAGACAGGTGATGGCAAATCCCAGGCCTCACCTAGACATACACTGCGTTATCCTCTAAAATATTGATCGAAACCAGGTTTAGTGGACTGTTTCAGTGTGGTACCACATTACTGCGTGATCCAGACCAGAAATAGCCCAGCATCTAGCCATGAAGTATTAGAAATATGCGAAAGTATGAGCCTGATGAGGGCAAATCCTAGACCTTACCCAGACCTAACATGCGTTATCCTCTAAAATATTGATCGAAACCAGGTTTAATGGACTGTTTCTGTGTGGTACCACATTGCTACGAGATCCAAACCAGAAAAAATCCAGGATCTGTTCAACAAGTTTGTGAAAAACGCGACAGTATGAGCCTGCTGAGGGCCAATCCTAGACCTAACCCAGACCTAACATGCGTTATCCTCTAAAATATTTATCAAGAAAAGGTTTAATTGAATGTTACAGTGTGGTACCGCATTACTACGTCATCCAAACCAGAAAAAACCCAGAATCTGTTCAACAAGTATGTGAAAAACGCGAAAGTATGAGCCTGCTGAGGGCAAATCCCAGCCCTATCCCAGACATATCTTGCGTTATCCTCTAAAATATTGATCGAAACCAGGTATAATGGACTGTTTCTGTGTGGTACCACATTACTACGTGATCCAAACCAGAAAAAACCCAGGATCTGTTCAACAAGTATGTGAAAAACGCGACAGTATGAGCCTGATGAGGGCAAATCCCAGACCTATCCGAGACATTACTTGCGTTATCCTCCAAAATATTGATCGAAACTAGGTTTAATTGACTGTTTCAGTGTGGTGCCCACATTACTACGTGATCCAAACCAGAAAAAGCCCAGGATCTGGCCAACGAGTATGCGAAAAATGCGAAAGTATGAGACAGGTAATAGGAAATCCTAGACCTAACCCAGACATAACATGCGTTATCCTCTAAAATATTGATCGAAACCAGGTTTAGTGGACTGTTTCAGTGTGGTACCACATTACTGCGTGATCCAAACCAGAAAAAACCCAGGAACTGTTCAACATGTATGTGAAAAATGCGAAAGTATGACCCTGCTGAGGGCAAATCCCAGACCTATCCCAGACCTAACTTGCGTTGTCCTCTAAAATATTGATGGAACCCAGGTTTAATTGACTGTTTCAGTGTGGTACTACATTAACGTGATGCAATCCAGAAAAAGCCCAGGATCTAGCCATCAAGTATGTGAAGTATGCGAAAGTATGAGTCTGATGAGGGCAAATCCCAGGTCTAACCTAGACATAACATGCGTTATCCTCTAAACTATTGATCGTAACCAGGTTTAATGGACTGTTTCAGTGTGGTACCATATTACTACGTGATCCAAACCCGAAAAAGCCCAGAAACTGTCCATCAAGTATGAGAAATGTGCGGAAGTATGAGCCTGATGAGGGCAAATTCTAGACCTAACCCAGACCTAACATGCGTTATCCTCTAAAATATTGATCGAAACCAGGTTTAATTGACTGTTTTAGTGTGGTACCACTTTAATACGTGATCCAAAGCAGAAAAAACCCTCGATCAGGTCAACAAGTATGTCAAAACTGCGTTAGTATGACCCTGCTGAGGGCAAATCCTAGACCTAACCCAGACATAACATGCGTTATCCTCTAAAATACTGATCGAAACCAGGTTTAATGGACTGTTTCAGTGTGGTACCACGTTACTACGTGATCCTAACCAGAAAAAACCCAGGATCTGTTCAACAAGAATGTGAAAAACGCGAAAGTATGAGCCTGATGAGGGCAAATCCCCAGACCCATCCCAGACATAACGTGCGTATACATCTAAAATATTGTTCGAAAACAGGTTTAATTGACTGTATTAGTGTGGTACCACTTTACTACGTGGTCCAATCCAGAAATAGCGCAGGATCTAGCCATGAAGTATGTGAATAATGCGAAAGTATGAGACTGATGAAGGCAAATCCTACACCTAACCTAGACATAACACGCCTTATCCTCCAAAATATTGTGCGAAACCAGGTTTAATGGACTGATTCAGTGTGGTACCAAATTACTACGTGATCCAAACCAGAAAAAACCCAGGATCCGTTCAACAAGTATGTGAAGAATGCGCAAGTATGAGCCTGATGAGAACAAATCCCAGACCTAACCGAGACATAACATGAATTATTCTCTAAAATATTAATCGAAACCAGGTTTAATGGCCTGCTTCAGTGTGGTACCACATTACTACGTGATCCAAACCAGAAAAAAACCCAGGATCTGTTCAACTAGTATGTGAAGAATGCGAAAGTATGTGTCTGATAAGGGCAAATCCGAGACCTATCTCAGACCTAACTTGAGTTATCCTATAAAATATTGATCGATACCAGGTTTAATTGTCTGTTTCAGTGTGGTACCACATTTCTACGTGATCCAAACCAGAAAAAACCTAGGATCTGTTCAACAAGTATGCGAAGAATGCGAAAGTATGAGTCTGATGAGTGAAAATCCCAGGCCTAACCTAGGCCCAACATGCGTTATCCTCAAAAATATTGATCGAAACAAGGTTTAATGGACTGTTTCAGTGTGGTACCACATTACCACGTGATCCAATCCAGAAAAAGCCCCGGATATAGCCATGAAGTATTAGAAATATGCGAAAGAATGAGTCTGATGAGGGCAAATCCCAGGCCTAACCTAGACATAACATGCGTTATCCTCTAAAATATTGATCGAAGCCTGGTTTAATGGACTGTTTCAGTGTGGTACTACATTACTACGTGATCCAATCCAGAAAAAGCCCAGTATCTGGCCATCAGGTATCAGAAATATGCGAACGAATGAGCCTGATGAGAGCAAATCCCAGACCTAACCTAGACCTAACATGTGTTATCCTCTAAAATAATAATCCAAACCAGGTTTAATGGTCTGCTTCAGTGAGGTACCACATTACTACATGATCGAAACCAGAAAAAACCAAGGATCTGTTCAACAAGTATGTGAAGTATGCGAAAGTATGAGTCTGATGAGGGCAAATCCTTGGCCTAACCTAGACCAAACATGCGTTATCCTCAAAAATATTGATCGAAACCAGGTTTAATGGACTGTTTTAGTGTGGTACCTCATTACTACATGATCCAATCCAGAAATAGCTCAGGATCTAGCCATGAAGTATTAGAAATATGCGGAAGTATGAGCCTGATGAGGGCAATTCCTAGACCTTACCCAGACCTAAAATGCGTTATCCTCTAAAATATTGATCGAAACCAGGTTTAATTGACTGTTTTAGTGTGGTACCACATTACTACGTGATCCACACCAGAAAAAAAACCCAGGATCTGTTCAACAAGTATGTGAAGTATGCGAAAGTATGAGTCTGATGAGGGCAAATCCCTTGCCTAACCTAGACATAACATGCGTTATCCTCAAAAATATTGATCGAAACCAGGTTTAGTGGACTGCCTCAGTGTGGTACCACATTACTACGCGATCCAATCCAGAAATAGCCCAGGATCTAGCCATGAAGTATTAGAAATGTGCGGAAGTATGAGCCTGATGAGGGCAAATCCTAGACCTAACCCAGACCTAACATGCGTTATCCTCTAAAATATTGATCGAAACCAGGTTTAATTGACTGTTTTAGTGTGGTACCACTTTAATACGTGATCCAAAGCAGAAAAAACCCTCGATCAGGTCAACATGTATGTTAAAACTGCGATAGTATGACCCTGATGAAGGCGAATCCCAGGCCTAACCTAGACCAACCATGCGTTATCCTCAAAAATATTCATCGAAACCAGGTTTAATGGACTGTTTCAGTGTGGTACCACATTACTGCGTGATCCAATCCAGAAATAGCCCAGGATCTAGCCATGAAGTATTAGAAATGTGCGGAAGTATGAGCCTGATGAGGGAAAATCCTAGACCTAACCCAGACCTAACATGCGTTATCCTCTAAAATATTGATCGAAACCAGGTTTAATTGACTGTTTTAGTGTGGTACCACTTTAATACGTGATCCAAAGCAGAAAAAACCCTCGATTAGGTCAACATGTATGTTAAAACTGCGTTAGTATGACCCTGATGAGGGCAAATCCTAGACCTAACCCAGACATAACATGCGTTATCCTCTAAAATACTGATCGAAACCAGGTTTAATGGACTGTTTCAGTGTGGTACCACTTTACTACGTGATCCAAAGCAGAAAAAGCCCAGGATCTGGCCAACGAGTATGCGAAAAATGCGAAAGTATGAGACAGGTGATGGCAAATCCCAGGCCTCACCTAGACATAACCTGCGTTATCCTCTAAAATATTGATCGAAACCAGGTTTAGTGGACTGTTTCAGTGTGGTACCACATTACTGCGTGATCCAGACCAGAAATAGCCCAGCATCTAGCCATGAAGTATTAGAAATATGCGAAAGTATGAGCCTGATGAGGGCAAATCCTAGACCTTACCCAGACCTAACATGCGTTATCCTCTAAAATATTGATCGAAACCAGGTTTAATGGACTGTTTCTGTGTGGTACCACATTGCTACGAGATCCAAACCAGAAAAAACCCAGGATCTGTTCAACAAGTTTGTGAAAAACGCGACAGTATGAGCCTGCTGAGGGCCAATCCTAGACCTAACCCAGACATATCTTGCGTTATCCTCTAAAATATTGATCGAAACCAGGTATAATGGACTGTTTCTGTGTGGTACCACATTACTACGTGATCCAAACCAGAAAAAACCCAGGATCTGTTCAACAAGTATGTGGAGAATGCGAAAGTATGTGTCTGATGAGGGCAAATCCCAGGTCTAACCTAGACATAACATGCGTTATCCTCTAAACTATTGATCGTAACCAGGTTTAATGGACTGTTTCAGTGTGGTACCATACTACTACGTGATCCAAACCCGAAAAAGCCCAGAAACTGTCCATCAAGTATGAGAAATGTGCGGAAGTATGAGCCTGATGAGGGCAAATCCTAGACCTAACCCAGACCTAACATGCGTTATCCTCTAAAATATTGATCGAAACCAGGTTTAATTGACTGTTTTAGTGTGGTACCACCTTAATACGTGATCCAAAGCAGAAAAAACCCTCGATCAGGTCAACATGTATGTTAAAACTGCGATAGTATGACCCTGATGAGGGCGAATCCCAGGCCTAACCTAGACCAACCATGCGTTATCCTCAAAAATATTCATCGAAACCAGGTTTAATGGACTGTTTCAGTGTGGTACCACATTACTACGCGATCCAATCCTGAAATAGCCCAGGATCTAGCCATGAAGTATTAGAAATGTGCGGAAGTATGAGCCTGATGAGGGCAAATCCTAGACCTAACCCAGACCTAACATGCGTTATCCTCTAAAATATTGATCGAAACCAGGTTTAATTGACTGTTTTAGTGTGGTACGACTGTAATACGTGATCCAAAGCAGAAAAAACCCTCGATCAGGTCAACATGTATGTTAAAACTGCGTTAGTATGACCCTGATGAGGGCAAATCCCAGGCCTCACCTAGACATAACCTGCGTTATCCTCTAAAATATTGATCGAAACCAGGTTTAGTGGACTGTTTCAGTGTGGTACCACATTACTGCGTGATCCAGACCAGAAATAGCCCAGCATCTAGCCATGAAGTATTAGAAATATGCGAAAGTATGAGCCTAATGAGGGCAAATCCTAGACCTTACCCAGACCTAACATGCGTTATCCTCTAAAATATTGATCGAAACCAGGTTTAATGGACTGTTTCTGTGTGGTACCACATTGCTACGAGATCCAAACCAGAAAATCCCAGGATCTGTTCAACAAGTATGTGAAAAATGCGAAAGCATGAGCCTGATGAGGGCAAATCCCAGACCTATCCCAGACATATCTTGCGTTATCCACTAAAATATTGATCGAAACCAGGTTTAATTGGCTCCTTTAGTGTGGTACCACATTACTACGTGATCCAAAGCAGAAGAATCCCTCGATCAGGTCAACATGTATGTCAAAACTGCGAAAGTATGACCCTGATGAGGGCAAATCCCAGGCCTAGCCTAGACCTAAAATGCGTTATCCTCTAAAATATTGATCGAAACCAGGTTTAATTGACTATTTTAGTGTGGTACCACATTACTACGTGATCCACACCAGAAATAAACCCAGGATCTGTTCAACAAATATGTGAAGTATGCGAAAGTATGAGACTGATGAGGGCAAATCCCTTGCCTAACCTAGACATAACATGCGTTATCCTCAAAAATATTGATCGAAACCAGGTTTAGTGGACTGCCTCAGTGTGGTACCACATTACTACGCGATCCAATCCAGAAATAGCCCAGGATCTAGCCATGAAGTATTAGAAATGTGCGGAAGTATGAGCCTGATGAGGGCAAATCCTAGACCTAACCCAGACCTAACATGCGTTATCCTCTAAAATATTGATCGAAACCAGGTTTAATTGACTGTTTTAGTGTGGTACCACTTTAATACGTGATCCAAAGCAGAAAAAACCCTCGATCAGGTCAACATATATGTTAAAACTGCGATAGTATGACCCTGATGAGGGCGAATCCCAGGCCTAACCTAGACCAACCATGCGTTATCCTCAAAAATATTCATCGAAACCAGGTTTAATGGACTGTTTCAGTGTGGTACCACATTACTGCGTGATCCAATCCAGAAATAGCCCAGGATCTAGCCATGAAGTATTAGAAATGTGCGGAAGTATGAGCCTGATGAGGGCAAATCCTAGAGCTAACCCAGACCTAACATGCGTTATCCTCTAAAATATTGATCGAAACCAGGTTTAATTGACTGTTTTAGTGTGGTACCACTTTAATACGTGATCCAAAGCAGGAAAAACCCTCGATCAGGTCAACATGTATGTTAAAACTGCGTTAGTATGACCCTGATGAGGGCAAATCCTAGACCTAACCCAGACATAACATGCGTTATCCTCTAAAATACTGATCGAAACCAGGTTTAATGGACTGTTTCAGTGTGGTACCACTTTACTACGTGATCCAAAGCAGAAAAAGCCCAGGATCTGGCGAACGAGTATGCGAAAAATGCGAAAGTATGAGACAGGTGATGGCAAATCCCAGGCCTTACCCAGACCTAACATGCGTTATCCTCTAAAATATTTATCAAGACCAGGTTTAATTGAATGTTTCAATGTGGTACCACATTACTACGTGATCCAAACCAGAAAAAACCCAGGATCCGTTCAACAAGTATGTGAAGAATGCGAAAGTATGAGTCTGATGAGTGAAAATCCCAGGCCTAACGTAGACCTAACATGCGTTATCCTCAAAAATATTGATCGAAACCAGGTTTAATGGACTGTTTCAGTGTGGTACCACATTACTGCGTGATCCAATCCAGAAATAGCCCAGGATCTAGCCATGAAGTATTAGAAATGTGCGGAAGTATGAGCCTGATGAGGGCAAATCCTAGACCTAACCCAGACCTAACATGCGTTATCCTCTAAAATATTGATCGAAACCAGGTTTAATTGACTGTTTTAGTGTGGTACCACTTTAATACGTGATCCAAAGCAGAAAAAACCCTCGATCAGGTCAACATGTATGTCAAAACTGCGTTAGTATGACCCTGCTGAGGGCAAATCCTAGACCTAACCCAGACATAACATGCGTTATCCTCTAAAATACTGATCGAAACCAGGTTTAATGGACTGTTTCAGTGTGGTACCACGTTACTACGTGATCCTAACCAGAAAAAACCCAGGATCTGTTCAACAAGAATGTGAAAAACGCGAAAGTATGAGCCTGATGAGGGCAAATCCCCAGACCTATCCCAGACATAACGTGCGTACACATCTAAAATATTGTTCGAAAACAGGTTTAATTGACTGTATTAGTGTGGTACCACTTTACTACGTGGTCCAATCCAGAAATAGCGCAGGATCTAGCCATGAAGTATGTGAATAATGCGAAAGTATGAGACTGATGAAGGCAAATCCTACACCTAACCTAGACATAACACGCCTTATCCTCCAAAATATTGTGCGAAACCAGGTTTAATGGACTGATTCAGTGTGGTACCAAATTACTACGTGATCCAAACCAGAAAAAACCCAGGATCCGTTCAACAAGTATGTGAAGAATGCGCAAGTATGAGCCTGATGAGAACAAATCCCAGACCTAACCGACACATAACATGAATTATTCTCTAAAATATTAATCGAAACCAGGTTTAATGGCCTGCTTCAGTGTGGTACCACATTACTACGTGATCCAAACCAGAAAAATACCCAGGATCTGTTCAACTAGTATGTGAAGAATGCGAAAGTATGTGTCTGATAAGGGCAAATCCGAGGCCTATCTCAGACCTAACTTGAGTTATCCTATAAAATATTGATCGATACCAGGTTTAATTGACTGTTTCAGTGTGGTACCACATTTCTACGTGATCCAAACCAGAAAAAACCTAGGATCTGTTCAACAAGTATGCGAAGAATGCGAAAGTATGAGTCTGATGAGTGAAAATCCCAGGCCTAACCTAGGCCCAACATGCGTTATCCTCAAAAATATTGATCGAAACAAGGTTTAATGGACTGTTTCAGTGTGGTACCACATTACCACGTGATCCAATCCAGAAAAAGCCCCGGATATAGCCATGAAGTATTAGAAATATGCGAAAGAATGAGTCTGATGAGGGCAATTCCCAGGCCTAACCTAGACATAACATGCGTTATCCTCAAAAATATTGATCGAAACCAGGTTTAATGGACTGTTTCAGTGTGGTACCTCATTACTACATGATCCAATCCAGAAATAGCCCAGGATCTAGCCATGAAGTATTAGAAATATGCGGAAGTATGAGCCTGATGAGGGCAAATCCTAGACCTTACCCAGACCTAAAATGCGTTATCCTCTAAAATATTGATCGAAACCAGGTTTAATTGACTGTTTTAGTGTGGTACCACATTACTACGTGATCCAATCCAGAAAAAGCCCAGGATCTAGCCATGAAGTATTAGAAATGTGCGGAAGTATGAGCCTGATGAGGGCAAATCCTAGAGCTAACCCAGACCTAACATGCGTTATCCTCTAAAATATTGATCGAAACCAGGTTTAATTGACTGTTTTAGTGTGGTACCACTTTAATACGTGATCCAAAGCAGGAAAAACCCTCGATCAGGTCAACATGTATGTTAAAACTGCGTTAGTATGACCCTGATGAGGGCAAATCCTAGACCTAACCCAGACATAACATGCGTTATCCTCTAAAATACTGATCGAAACCAGGTTTAATGGACTGTTTCAGTGTGGTACCACTTTACTACGTGATCCAAAGCAGAAAAAGCCCAGGATCTGGCGAACGAGTATGCGAAAAATGCGAAAGTATGAGACAGGTGATGGCAAATCCCAGGCCTTACCCAGACCTAACATGCGTTATCCTCTAAAATATTTATCAAGACCAGGTTTAATTGAATGTTTCAATGTGGTACCACATTACTACGTGATCCAAACCAGAAAAAACCCAGGATCCGTTCAACAAGTATGTGAAGAATGCGAAAGTATGAGTCTGATGAGTGAAAATCCCAGGCCTAACGTAGACCTAACATGCGTTATCCTCAAAAATATTGATCGAAACCAGGTTTAATGGACTGTTTCAGTGTGGTACCACATTACTACGTGATCCAATCCAGAAATAGCCCAGGATCTAGCCATGAAGTATTAGAAATATGCGAAAGTATCAGCCTGATGAGGGCACATCCTAGACCTTACCCAGACCTAACATGTGTTATCCTCTAAAATATTGATCGAAACCAGGTTTAATTGACTGTTTCAGTGTGGTACCCACATTACTACGTGATCCAATCCAGAAAAAGCCCAGGATCTAGCCATCAAGTAAGAGAAATATGCGAAAGTATGAGCCTGCTGAGGGCCAATCCTAGACCTAACCCAGACCTAACATGCGTTATCCTCCAAAATATTTATCAAGACCAGGTTTAATTGAATGTTTCAGTGTGGTACCGCATTACTGGGTGATCCAAACCAGAAACAGCCCAGGATCTGTTCAACAAGTATGTGAAGAATGCGAAAGTTGAGTCTGATGAGTGAAAATCCCAGGCCTAACCTAGACCTAACATGCGTTATACTCAAATATATTGATCGAAACCAGGTTTGCTTGACTGTTTCAGTGTGGTACCACATTACTACGTGATCCAAACCAGAAAAAGCCCAGGATCTGGCCAACGAGTATGCGAAAAATGCGAAAGTATGAGACAGGTAATGGGAAATCCTAGACCTAACCCAGACATAAACATGCGATATCCTCTAAAATATTGATCGAAACCAGGTTTGGTGGACTGTTTCAGTGTGGTACCACATTACTGCGTGATCCAAACCAGAAAAAACCCAGGAACTGTTCAACATGTATGTGAAAAATGCGAAAGTATGACCCTGATGAGGGCAAATCCCAGACCTATCCCAGACCTAACTTGCGTTGTCCTCTAAAATATTGATGGAAACCAGGTTTAATTGACTGTTTCAGTGTGGTACTACATTAACGTGATGCAATCCAGAAAAAGCCCAGGATCTAGCCATCAAGTATGAGAAATATGCGAAAGTATGACCCTGATGTGGGCAAATCCCAGACCTTACCCAGACCTAACATGCGTTATCCTCTAAAATATTTATCAAGACCAGGTTTAATTGACTGTTTCAGTGTGGTTCCACATTACTACGTGATCTAAACTAGAAATAACACAGGATCTGTTCAACAAGTATGTGAAGTATGCGAAAGTATGAGTCTGATGAGGGCAAATCCCAGGCCTAACCTAGACATAACATGCGTTATCCTCTAAACTATTGATCGAAACCAGGTTTAATGAACTGTTTCAGTGTGGTACCATATTACTACGTGATCCAAACCAGAAAAAGCCCAGAATCTGTCCATCAAGTATGAGAAATGTGCGAAAGTACGAGCCTGATGAGAGCAAATCCCTGACCTAACCTAGACATAACATGCGTTATCCTCCAAAATATTGTGCGAAACCAGGTTTAATGGACTGATTCAGTGTGGTACCACATTACTACGTGATCCAAACCAGAAAAAACCCAGGATCCGTTCAACAAGAATGTGAAGAATGCGCAAGTATGAGCCTGATGAGAACAAATCCCAGACCTAACCGAGACATAACATGAATTATTCTCTAAAATATTAATCGAAACCAGGTTTAATGGCCTGCTTCAGTGTGGTACCACATTACTACGTGATCCAAACCAGAAAAAAACCGAGTATCTGTTCAACATGTATGTGAAGAATGCGAAAGTATGTGTCTGATGAGGGCAAATCCCAGGCCTATCTCAGACCTAACTTGAGTTATCCTATAAAATATTGATCGATACCAGGTTTAATTGACTGTTTCAGTGTGGTACCACATTTCTACGTGATCCAAACCAGAAAAAACCTAGGATCTGTTCAACAGGTATGCGAAGAATGCGAAAGTATGAGTCTGATGAGGGCAAATCCCTTGCCTAACCTAGACATAACATGCGTTATCCTCAAAAATATTGATCGAAACCAGGTTCAGTGGACTGCCTCAGTGTGGTACCACATTACTACGCGATCCAAACCAGAAAAAACCCAGAATCTGTTCAACAAGTATGTGAAAAATGCGAAAGCATGAGCCTGATGAGGGCAAATCCCAGACCTATCCCAGACATATCTTGCGTTATCCTGTAAAATATTGATCGAAACCAGGTTTAATGGACTGCTTCAGTGTGGTACCACATTACTACGTGATCCAATCCAGAGATAGCACCGGATATAGCCATGAAGTATTAGAAATATGCGAAAAAACGAGTCTGATGGGGGCAAATCCCAGGCCTAACCTAGACATAACATGCGTTATCCTCTAAAATAGTGATCGAAGCCTGGTTTAATCGACTGTCTCAGTGTGGTAGTACATTACTACGTGATCCAATCCAGAAAAAGCCCAGGATCTAGCCATCAGGTATAAGAAATATGCGAACGAATGAGCCTGATGAGAGCAAATCCCAGACCTAACCTAGACCTAACATGTGTTATCCTCTAAAATAATAATCGAAACCAGGTTTAATGGTCTGCTTCAGTGAGGTACCACATTACTACATGATCGAAACCAGAAAAAACCCAGGATCTGTTTAACAAGTATGTGAAGTATGCGAAAGTATGAGTCTGATGAGGGCAAATCCCTGGCCTAACCTAGACCAAACATGCGTTATCCTCAAAAATATTGATCGAAACCAGGTTTAATGGACTGTTTCAGTGTGGTACCACATTACTACGTGATCCAATCCCGAAAAAGCCCAGGATCTAGCCATGAAGTATTAGAAATATGCGGAAGTATGAGCCTGATGAGGGCAAATCCTAGACCTTACCCAGACCTGACATGCGTTATCCTCTAAAATATTGATCGAAACCAGGTTTAATTGACTGTTTTAGTGTGGTACCACATTACTACGTGATCCACACCAGAAAAAAACCCAGGATCTGTTCAACAAGTATGTGAAGTATGCGAAAGTATGAGTCTGATGAGGGCAAATCCCTTGCCTAACCTAGACATAACATGCGTTATCCTCAAAGATATTGATCGAAACCAGGTTTAGTGGACTGCCTCAGTGTGGTACCACATTACTACGCGATCCAAACCAGAAAAAACCCAGAATCTGTTCAACAAGTATGTGAAAAATGCGAAAGCATGAGCCTGATGAGGGCAAATCCCAGACCTATCCCAGACATATCTTGTGTTTTCCTCTAAAATATTGATCGAAACCAGGTTTAATTGACTGCTTTAGTGTGGTACCACATTACTACGTGATCCAAAGCAGAAGAATCCCTGGATCAGGTCAACATGTATGTTAAAACTGCGAAAGTATGACCCTGATGAGGGCAAATCCCAGGCCTAGCCTAGACCTAACATGCGTTATCCTCTAATATATTGATCGAAACCAGGTTTAATTGACTGTTTCAGTGTGGTACCACATTACTACGTGGTCCACACCAGAAAAAAACCCAGGATGTGTTCAACAAGTATGTGAAGTATGCGAAAGTATGAGTCTGATGAGGGCAAATCCCTTGCCTAACCTAGACATAACATGCGTTATCCTCAAAAATATTGATCGAAACCAGGTTTAGTGGACTGTTTCAGTGTGGTACCACATTACTACGTGATCCAAACCAGAAAAAATCCAGAATCTGTTCAACAAGTATGTGTAAATCGCGAAAGTATGAGTCTGATGAGGGCAAATCCTAGACCTTACCGAGACCTAACATGCGTTATCCTCTAAAATATTGATCGAAACCAGGTTCAATGGACTGTTTCAGTGTGGTACCACATTACTACGTGATCCAATCCAGAAATAGCCCAGGATCTAGCCATGAAGTATGAGAAATATGCGAAAGTATGAGCCTGATGAGGGCAAATCCTAGACCTTACCCAGACCTAACATGCGTTATCCTCTAAAATATTGATCGAAACCAGGTTTAATGGACTGTTTCTGTGTGGTACCACATTGCTACGAGATCCAAACCAGAAAATCCCAGGATCTGTTCAACAAGTATGTGAAAAATGCGAAAGCATGAGCCTGATGAGGGCAAATCCCAGACCTATCCCAGACATATCTTGCGTTATCCACTAAAATATTGATCGAAACCAGGTTTAATTGGCTCCTTTAGTGTGGTACCACATTACTACGTGATCCAAAGCAGAAGAATCCCTCGATCAGGTCAACATGTATGTCAAAACTGCGAAAGTATGACCCTGATGAGGGCAAATCCCAGGCCTAGCCTAGACCTAAAATGCGTTATCCTCTAAAATATTGATCGAAACCAGGTTTAATTGACTATTTTAGTGTGGTACCACATTACTACGTGATCCACACCAGAAATAAACCCAGGATCTGTTCAACAAATATGTGAAGTATGCGAAAGTATGAGACTGATGAGGGCAAATCCCTTGCCTAACCTAGACATAACATGCGTTATCCTCAAAAATATTGATCGAAACCAGGTTTAGTGGACTGCCTCAGTGTGGTACCACATTACTACGCGATCCAATCCAGAAATAGCCCAGGATCTAGCCATGAAGTATTAGAAATGTGCGGAAGTATGAGCCTGATGAGGGCAAATCCTAGACCTAACCCAGACCTAACATGCGTTATCCTCTAAAATATTGATCGAAACCAGGTTTAATTGACTGTTTTAGTGTGGTACCACTTTAATACGTGATCCAAAGCAGAAAAAACCCTCGATCAGGTCAACATATATGTTAAAACTGCGATAGTATGACCCTGATGAGGGCGAATCCCAGGCCTAACCTAGACCAACCATGCGTTATCCTCAAAAATATTCATCGAAACCAGGTTTAATGGACTGTTTCAGTGTGGTACCACATTACTGCGTGATCCAATCCAGAAATAGCCCAGGATCTAGCCATGAAGTATTAGAAATGTGCGGAAGTATGAGCCTGATGAGGGCAAATCCTAGAGCTAACCCAGACCTAACATGCGTTATCCTCTAAAATATTGATCGAAACCAGGTTTAATTGACTGTTTTAGTGTGGTACCACTTTAATACGTGATCCAAAGCAGGAAAAACCCTCGATCAGGTCAACATGTATGTTAAAACTGCGTTAGTATGACCCTGATGAGGGCAAATCCTAGACCTAACCCAGACATAACATGCGTTATCCTCTAAAATACTGATCGAAACCAGGTTTAATGGACTGTTTCAGTGTGGTACCACTTTACTACGTGATCCAAAGCAGAAAAAGCCCAGGATCTGGCGAACGAGTATGCGAAAAATGCGAAAGTATGAGACAGGTGATGGCAAATCCCAGGCCTTACCCAGACCTAACATGCGTTATCCTCTAAAATATTTATCAAGACCAGGTTTAATTGAATGTTTCAATGTGGTACCAAATTACTACGTGATCCAAACCAGAAAAAACCCAGGATCCGTTCAACAAGTATGTGAAGAATGCGAAAGTATGAGTCTGATGAGTGAAAATCCCAGGCCTAACGTAGACCTAACATGCGTTATCCTCAAAAATATTGATCGAAACCAGGTTTAATGGACTGTTTCAGTGTGGTACCACATTACTACGTGATCCAATCCAGAAATAGCCCAGGATCTAGCCATGAAGTATTAGAAATATGCGAAAGTATCAGCCTGATGAGGGCACATCCTAGACCTTACCCAGACCTAACATGTGTTATCCTCTAAAATATTGATCGAAACCAGGTTTAATTGACTGTTTCAGTGTGGTACCCACATTACTACGTGATCCAATCCAGAAAAAGCCCAGGATCTAGCCATCAAGTAAGAGAAATATGCGAAAGTATGAGCCTGCTGAGGGCCAATCCTAGACCTAACCCAGACCTAACATGCGTTATCCTCCAAAATATTTATCAAGACCAGGTTTAATTGAATGTTTCAGTGTGGTACCGCATTACTGGGTGATCCAAACCAGAAACAGCCCAGGATCTGTTCAACAAGTATGTGAAGAATGCGAAAGTTGAGTCTGATGAGTGAAAATCCCAGGCCTAACCTAGACCTAACATGCGTTATACTCAAATATATTGATCGAAACCAGGTTTGCTTGACTGTTTCAGTGTGGTACCACATTACTACGTGATCCAAACCAGAAAAAGCCCAGGATCTGGCCAACGAGTATGCGAAAAATGCGAAAGTATGAGACAGGTAATGGGAAATCCTAGACCTAACCCAGACATAAACATGCGATATCCTCTAAAATATTGATCGAAACCAGGTTTGGTGGACTGTTTCAGTGTGGTACCACATTACTGCGTGATCCAAACCAGAAAAAACCCAGGAACTGTTCAACATGTATGTGAAAAATGCGAAAGTATGACCCTGATGAGGGCAAATCCCAGACCTATCCCAGACCTAACTTGCGTTGTCCTCTAAAATATTGATGGAAACCAGGTTTAATTGACTGTTTCAGTGTGGTACTACATTAACGTGATGCAATCCAGAAAAAGCCCAGGATCTAGCCATCAAGTATGAGAAATATGCGAAAGTATGACCCTGATGTGGGCAAATCCCAGACCTTACCCAGACCTAACATGCGTTATCCTCTAAAATATTTATCAAGACCAGGTTTAATTGACTGTTTCAGTGTGGTTCCACATTACTACGTGATCTAAACTAGAAATAACACAGGATCTGTTCAACAAGTATGTGAAGTATGCGAAAGTATGAGTCTGATGAGGGCAAATCCCAGGCCTAACCTAGACATAACATGCGTTATCCTCTAAACTATTGATCGAAACCAGGTTTAATGAACTGTTTCAGTGTGGTACCATATTACTACGTGATCCAAACCAGAAAAAGCCCAGAATCTGTCCATCAAGTATGAGAAATGTGCGAAAGTACGAGCCTGATGAGAGCAAATCCCTGACCTAACCTAGACATAACATGCGTTATCCTCCAAAATATTGTGCGAAACCAGGTTTAATGGACTGATTCAGTGTGGTACCACATTACTACGTGATCCAAACCAGAAAAAACCCAGGATCCGTTCAACAAGAATGTGAAGAATGCGCAAGTATGAGCCTGATGAGAACAAATCCCAGACCTAACCGAGACATAACATGAATTATTCTCTAAAATATTAATCGAAACCAGGTTTAATGGCCTGCTTCAGTGTGGTACCACATTACTACGTGATCCAAACCAGAAAAAAACCGAGTATCTGTTCAACATGTATGTGAAGAATGCGAAAGTATGTGTCTGATGAGGGCAAATCCCAGGCCTATCTCAGACCTAACTTGAGTTATCCTATAAAATATTGATCGATACCAGGTTTAATTGACTGTTTCAGTGTGGTACCACATTTCTACGTGATCCAAACCAGAAAAAACCTAGGATCTGTTCAACAGGTATGCGAAGAATGCGAAAGTATGAGTCTGATGAGGGCAAATCCCTTGCCTAACCTAGACATAACATGCGTTATCCTCAAAAATATTGATCGAAACCAGGTTCAGTGGACTGCCTCAGTGTGGTACCACATTACTACGCGATCCAAACCAGAAAAAACCCAGAATCTGTTCAACAAGTATGTGAAAAATGCGAAAGCATGAGCCTGATGAGGGCAAATCCCAGACCTATCCCAGACATATCTTGCGTTATCCTGTAAAATATTGATCGAAACCAGGTTTAATGGACTGCTTCAGTGTGGTACCACATTACTACGTGATCCAATCCAGAGATAGCACCGGATATAGCCATGAAGTATTAGAAATATGCGAAAAAACGAGTCTGATGGGGGCAAATCCCAGGCCTAACCTAGACATAACATGCGTTATCCTCTAAAATAGTGATCGAAGCCTGGTTTAATCGACTGTCTCAGTGTGGTAGTACATTACTACGTGATCCAATCCAGAAAAAGCCCAGGATCTAGCCATCAGGTATAAGAAATATGCGAACGAATGAGCCTGATGAGAGCAAATCCCAGACCTAACCTAGACCTAACATGTGTTATCCTCTAAAATAATAATCGAAACCAGGTTTAATGGTCTGCTTCAGTGAGGTACCACATTACTACATGATCGAAACCAGAAAAAACCCAGGATCTGTTTAACAAGTATGTGAAGTATGCGAAAGTATGAGTCTGATGAGGGCAAATCCCTGGCCTAACCTAGACCAAACATGCGTTATCCTCAAAAATATTGATCGAAACCAGGTTTAATGGACTGTTTCAGTGTGGTACCACATTACTACGTGATCCAATCCCGAAATAGCCCAGGATCTAGCCATGAAGTATTAGAAATATGCGGAAGTATGAGCCTGATGAGGGCAAATCCTAGACCTTACCCAGACCTGACATGCGTTATCCTCTAAAATATTGATCGAAACCAGGTTTAATTGACTGTTTTAGTGTGGTACCACATTACTACGTGATCCACACCAGAAAAAAACCCAGGATCTGTTCAACAAGTATGTGAAGTATGCGAAAGTATGAGTCTGATGAGGGCAAATCCCTTGCCTAACCTAGACATAACATGCGTTATCCTCAAAGATATTGATCGAAACCAGGTTTAGTGGACTGCCTCAGTGTGGTACCACATTACTACGCGATCCAAACCAGAAAAAACCCAGAATCTGTTCAACAAGTATGTGAAAAATGCGAAAGCATGAGCCTGATGAGGGCAAATCCCAGACCTATCCCAGACATATCTTGTGTTTTCCTCTAAAATATTGATCGAAACCAGGTTTAATTGACTGCTTTAGTGTGGTACCACATTACTACGTGATCCAAAGCAGAAGAATCCCTGGATCAGGTCAACATGTATGTTAAAACTGCGAAAGTATGACCCTGATGAGGGCAAATCCCAGGCCTAGCCTAGACCTAACATGCGTTATCCTCTAATATATTGATCGAAACCAGGTTTAATTGACTGTTTCAGTGTGGTACCACATTACTACGTGGTCCACACCAGAAAAAAACCCAGGATGTGTTCAACAAGTATGTGAAGTATGCGAAAGTATGAGTCTGATGAGGGCAAATCCCTTGCCTAACCTAGACATAACATGCGTTATCCTCAAAAATATTGATCGAAACCAGGTTTAGTGGACTGTTTCAGTGTGGTACCACATTACTACGTGATCCAAACCAGAAAAAACCCAGAATCTGTTCAACAAGTATGTGTAAATCGCGAAAGTATGAGTCTGATGAGGGCAAATCCTAGACCTTACCGAGACCTAACATGCGTTATCCTCTAAAATATTGATCGAAACCAGGTTCAATGGACTGTTTCAGTGTGGTACCACATTACTACGTGATCCAATCCAGAAATAGCCCAGGATCTAGCCATGAAGTATGAGAAATATGCGAAAGTATGAGCCTGATGTGGGCAAATCCTAGACCTTACCCAGACCTAACATGCGTTATCCTCTAAAATATTGATCGAAACCAGGTTTAGTGGACTGTTTCAGTGTGGTACCACATTACTACGTGATCCAAACCATAAAAAAACCCAGAATCTGTTCAACAAGTATGTGAAAAACGCGAAAGTATGAGCCTGATGAGGGCAAATCCTAGACCAAACCCAGACCTAACATGCTTTATCCCCTAAAATATTTTCAAGACCTGGTTTAATTTAATGTTTCAGTGTGGTACCGCATTACTACGTGATCCAAACCAGAAAAAACCCAGGATCTGTTCAACAAGTATGTGAAAAACGCGAAAGTATGAGCCTGATGAGGGCAAATCCTAGACCAAACCCAGACCTAACATGCTTTATCCCCTAAAATATTTATCAAGACCTGGTTTAATTTAATGTTTCAATGTGGTACCGCATTACTACGTGATCCAAACCAGAAAAAACCCAGGATCTGTTCAACAAGTATGTGAAAAACGCGACAGTATGAGCCTGATGAGGGCAAATCCCAGACCTATCCCAGACATAACATGCGTTCTCCTCTAAAATATTGATCGATACCAGGTTTAATTGACTGTTTCAGTGTGGTACCACTTTGCTACGTGATCCAAAGCAGAAGAAACCATCGATCAGGTCAACATGTATGTTAAAACTGCGAAAGTATGACCCTGATGAGGGCAAATCCCAGAACTATCTCAGACCTAACTTAGGTTATCCTATAAAATATTGATCGAAACCGGGTTTAATGGACTGTTTCAGTGTGGCACCACTTTACTACGTGATCCAAAGCAGCAAAAACCCTCGATCAGGTCAACATGTATGTTAAAACTGCGAAAGTATGACCCTGATGAGGGCAAATCCCAGAACTATCTCAGACCTAACTTGGTGTTATCCTATAAAATATTGATCGAAACCAGGTTTAATGGACTGTTTCAGTGTGGTACCACTTTACTACGTGTTCCAAAGCAGCAAAAACCCTCGATCAGGTCAACATGTATGTTAAAACTGCGAAACTATGACCCTGATGAGGGCAAAACCCAGAACTATCCCAGACATAACTTGCGTTGTCCTCTAAAATATTGATCGAAGCCAGGTTTAATCGACTCTTTGAGTGAGGTGACACATTACTACGTGATCCAATCCAGAAATAGCCCAGGATCTAGCCATGAAGTATGAGGAATATGCGAAAGTATGGGCCTGATGAGGGCAAATCATTGACCTAACCCAGACCTAACATGCGTTATCCTCTAAAATATTGATCGAAACCAGGTTCAATGGACTGTTCCGGTGTGGTACCACATTACTACGTGATCGAAACCAGAAAAAACCCAGGATCTGTTCAACAAGTATGTGAAAAATGCGACAGTATGAGCCTGATGAGGGCAAATCCTACAACTAACCTAGACATAACTTTTTTTTTTTTTTTTTTTTTTTTTTTTTGTCGTGGGGAAAATCTTCGAAAGACTCCCTCCCACCTCCTTGGGGAGAGGTGGGAGGCGTGTGTGGGATTCCCCGCGCCCGTACAACGACAGGCGCGGGACCTACCCACTAAAAACCCCACGGTGACCCTTCGGCACGCTTTGGGAGGATACCGGGAATCGCTCGAAGCATTCTTCCGGTATCCTCCCCGTTCCCGCGCTTTCGCGTCCATCCCCCGGGGGGACAATCGGTCCCCCCAGTAGACACACTGCCTCATAGCGGCGGGACGGGGCCACTCCATCCCGCCGCTATCCGTCCCGGGGCCGCGTTTAGTGGCGGCTGCGAGCCCCAACTCGCAACCGCCCGCGACCCCGTTTCCATCCCTCGGCGGCCGGGCGTTCATGGCCGCACCAGACCGCCGAGGGTGCCTCCCCTTGCGTCGGACCGGTAGGGGAAGGCACTCCTACCCCCAACCGGTCCGACCCGGCGCCGCCTGGCGGGAGGAGGGTCCCCTCAGGACCCCCCTCCCAGCCTAGGTCATCCGCCACGCCGAGGCGGCCGCCCGCGACGCCTCGCGACCGGGCGACGACCTCGGGCCACCGCACGAGCGCGCGCTTCAGCACGCCGCTGAAGCTCGCGCTCCCTCCCCGCGGCCTCCTTCTGCAACATTACGTTCTCGCAGAAGGAGGCCACAGCCCTCCACTTCTCCTCGCTGCCGAGCATGGCGCGCACCACGCCCGGCAGCGAGACATCCCGCCCGACGACGCCGACCAGGACACGGCGCTCCCCCTCCCACGCGGGGCATACCTCCAGGGTATGATCCGCCGTGTCCTGCTCAGCGTCGCAGTGGCAGCAACGCGCCGTCGGCTCCTTCCCTATCCGGCACAGGTATCTTCCGAAGCTGCCATGCCCGGAAAATACCTGTGCCATCCGGTAGGTGAGGCTGCCATGGCCTCTGTCCAGCCACTCCTTCAGGAGTGGCCGAACAGCCCCGACAGTCCGGTGCCCCGCGGTTGGCAGAGCCAGCCGCTCCTGCCACGCGAGCAACACGGACTGCCGGGCCTGGCGCTTCAAATCGCCCCAAGCAGGTTCCCGCCCGCCCGGGACCGCCCCCACCCCCGCGCGACGGTCGACGCGGTGCCGGTACATCACCGCGTGCGACCGCGCGAGCAGGTCCATGGGCGGCATCCCCGCTAGAACCGTCGCCGCCTCATGTGACATGGTCCGATACCCGCGGACGACCCTGAGCGCCATGCGCCTCTGCACCCGACGCAGCATAGTCATGCTGCGCCGGGAGGCAGCCAGGTCGTCCGCCCAGACGGGGGCCCCGTATAGGGCCACCGACTGGACCATTGCCACATAGAGGCGACGAACTCGGCCCGCCGGGCCCCCCAGGTTGGGCAGGATCCGGCCCAGAGCCGCAACCATCCTTTCCAACCGGGGGACCAGGCAGCGGAAATGCTCCTCGAAACGCCAGTGGCTATCGAGGATCAGCCCCAGATACCTGATCTGGGGCTTCACCTCGATGTCAGCCCCACCCACCCGGATCAGAGGGGGTGGCGGATCCTGCCGAGGTGAATGAAACGCAATCACCTCGGTCTTATGCACCGCCACCGTCATCCCCATCCCCCTGATCAGGTCGACGACGCGTTGCGACCCCTCCTCCGCGCGACGCATGGCCCTCCCCCAGTGCGCCCCGACGGCCAGCACCAGTGTGTCATCCGCATAACACACCGTGCTGACGCCGTCGGGGAGACCTGGCCATCAACTTTGAGAAATATGCGAAAGTACGAGCCTGATGAGAGCAAGACCCAGACCTGACCTAGACCTAACATGCGTTATTCTCTAAAATATTGATCGAAACCAGGTTTAATGGACTGTTTCAGTGTGGTACCACATAACTACGTGATCCAAACCAGAAAAAACCCAGGATCTGTACAACAAGTATGTGAGGAATGCGAAAGTATGAGCCTCACGAGGGCAAGTCACAAACCTATCCCAGACATAACTTGCGTTATCCTCTAAAATATTGATGGAAACCAGGTTTAATCGACTGTTTCAGTGTGGTACCGCATAACTACGTGATCCAAACCAGAAAAATACCCAGGATCTCTTCAACAAGTATGTGAAGCACGCGAAAATATGACCCTGATGTGGGCAAATCACAGGACTAACCTAGACATAACATGCGTTATTCTCTAAAATATTGATCGAAACCAGGTTTAATCGACTGTTTCAGTGTGGTACCACATGACTACGTGATCCAAACCAGAAAAAAGTCAGGATCTGTTCAACAAGTATATGAAAAACGCGAAAGTATGAGCCTGATGAGCGCAAATCCCAGACATACCCCAGACCTAACATGCGTTATCCTCTAAAATATTGATCGAAACCATGTTTAATGGACTGTTTCAGTGTGGTACCACATTACTACGTGATCCAAACCAGAAACAAACGCAGGATCTGTACAACAAGTATGTGAAGAACGCGAAAATATGACCCTGGTGAGGGCAAATCCCAGGCCTAACCTAGACCTAACATGCGTTACCCTCAAAAATATTGATCGAAACCAGTGTTAATCGACTGTTTCAGTGTGGTACCACATTACTACGTGATCCAAACCAGAGAAAAACCCAGGATCTGTACAACAAGTATGTGAAGAATGCGAAAGTATGAGCCTGACGTGGGCAAATCCCAGACCTATCCCAGACATAACTTGCGCTATCCTCTAAGATATTGATCGAAACCAGGTTTAATCGACTGTTTCAGTGTGGTACCACATTACTACGTGATTCAAACCAGAAAAGACACAGGATCTGTTCAAGAAGTATGTGAAGAATGCGATAGTATGTGTCCGATGTAGGAAAATCCCAGGACTAACCTAGACCTAACATGCGTTACCCTCAAAGATATTGATCGAAACCAGGTTTGATCGTCTGTTTCAGTGTGGTACCACATTACTACGTGATCCAAACCAGAAAAAAACGCAGGATCTGTACAACAAGTATGTGAAGAACGCGAAAATATGACCCTGATGAGGGCAAATCCCAGGCCTAGCCTAGACCTAACATGCGTTATCCACTAAAATGTTGATCGAAACCAGGTTTAATGGACTGTTTCCGTGTGGTACCACATTACTACGTGATCCAAAGCAGAAAGAACCCAGGATCTGTTCAACAAGTATGTGAAAAACGCGAAAGTATGAGCCTGATGAGGGCAAATCCCAGACCTATCCTAGACCTAACATGAGTTATTCTCTAAAATATTGATCGAAACCAAGTTTAGTGGACTGTTTCTGTGTGGTACCACATTACTGCGTGATCCGAACCTGAAAAAACCCTGGATCTGTTCAACTAGTATGTGAAAAATACGAAAGTATGAGCCTGATGAGGGCAAATCCCAGACGTAACACAAACCTAACATGCGTTATCCTCTAAAATATCGATCGAAACCGGGTCTAATGGACTGTTTCAGTGTGGTACCACATTACTACGTGATCCAAACCAGAAAAAGCCAGGGATCTGTTAAACAAGTACGTGAAGAACGCGAAAATATGACCCTGATGAGGGCAAATCCCAGGCCTAACCTAGACATAACATGCGTTATCCTCTAATATATTGATCGAGACCAGGTTTAATGGCCTGTTTCAGTGTGGTACCCCACTACTACGGGATCGAAACCAGAAAAAGCCCAGAATCTGGTCGTTCAAGTATGAGAAATATGCGTAAGTACGAGCCTGATGGGAGCAAATCCCAGACCTAACCAAGACCTAACATGAGTTATTCTCAGAGATATTGACCGAAACCAGGTTTAATGGACTGTTTCAGTGTGGTACCACATTGGTACGTGATCCAAACCAGAGAAAAACCCAGGATCTGTTCAACTAGTATGTGAAAAATACGAAAGTATGAGCCGGATGAGGGCAAATCCCAGACGTAACACAAACCTAACATGCGTTATCCTCTAAAATATAGATCGAAACCGGGTTTATTGGACTGTTTCTGTGTGGTACCACATTGGTACGTGATCCAAACCAGAGAAAAACCCAGGGTCTGTTCAACAAGTATGTGGAGAATGCGAAAGTATGTGTCTGATGAGGGCATATCCCAGGCCTAACCTAGACATAACATGCGTTATCCTCTAAAACATTGATCGAAACCAGGTTTAATGGACTGTTTCAGTGTGGTACCCCACTACTACGGGATCGAAACCAGAAAAAGCCCAGAATCTGGTCATCAAGTATGAGAAATATGCGTAAGTACGAGCCTGATGAGAGCAAATCCCAGAACTATCGCAGACCTAACATGCGTTACCCTCAAAAATATTGATCGAAACCAGGTTTAATGGACTGTTTCAGTGTGGTACCACATTACTACGGGATCCAAACCAGAAAAAGCCCGGAATCTGGCCATCAAGAATGAGAAATATGCGAAAGTACGAGCCTGATGAGAGCAAATCCCAGACCTAACCTAGACCTAACATGAGTTATTCTCAGAGATATTGACCGAAACCAGGTTTAATGGACTGTTTCAGTGTGGTACCACATTGGTACGTGATCCAAACCAGAGAAAAACCCAGGATCTGTTCAACAAGTATGTGGAGAATGCGAAAGTATGTGTCTGATGAGGGCATATCCCAGGCCAAACCTAGACATAACTTGCGTTATCCTCTAAAACATTGATCGAAACCAGGTTTAATGGACTCTTTCAGTGTGGTACCAAATTACTACGTGATCCAAACCAGAAAAAACCTAGGATCCGTTCAACAAGTATGTGAAGAATGCGAAAGGATGTGTCTGATGAGGGAAAATCCCAGGCCTAACCTAGACCTAACATGCGTTACTCTCAAAAATATTGATCGAAACCAGGTTTAATCGACTGTTTCAGTGTGGTACCACATTACTACGTGATCCAAACCAGAGAGAAACCCAGAATCTGTACAACAAGTATGTGGAGAATGCGAAAATATGTGTCTGACGAGGGAAAATCCCAGGCCTAACCTAGACCTAACATGCGTTACCCTCAAAAATATTGATCGAAACCAGGTTTAATCGACTGTTTCAGTGTGGTACCACATTACTACGTGATCCAAACCAGAGAGAAACCCAGAATCTGTACAACAAGTACGTGGAGAATGCGAAAATATGTGTCTGATGAGGGAAAATCCCAGGCCTAACCTAGACCTAACATGCGTTATCCTATAAAATATTGATCGAAACCAGGCTTAATTGACTGTTTCAGTAAGGTACCACTTTGCAACGTGATCCAAACCAGATAAAGCCAGGGATCTGGCCATTAACTATGAGAAATATGCGAATGTATGAGCCTGACGAGGGCATATCCCAGAACTATCCCAGACTTAACTTGCGTTATCCTCTAAAATGTTGATCGAAACCAGGTTTAATCGATTGTTTCAGTGTGGTACCACATTACTACGTGATCCAAACCAGAAAAAGCCCAGAATCTGGCCATGAAGTATGAGAAATATGCGAAAGTATGAGCCTGCTCAGGGCAAATCCTAGACCTAACCCAGACCTAACATGCGTTATCCTCTAAAATGTTGATCGAAACCAGGTTTAATGGACTGTTTCAGTGTGTTACCACATTACTACGTGATCCAAACCAGAAAAAACCCAGGATCTGTTCAACAAGTATGTGGAGAATGCGAAAGTATGTGTCTGATGAGGGAAAATCCCAGGCCTAACCTAGACCTAACATGCGTTATCCTCAAAAATATTGATCGAAACCAGGTTTAATCGACTGTTCCGGTGTGGTACCACATTACTACGTGAACCACTCCAGAAAAAGCCCAGGATCTGGCCATCAAGTATGAGAAAGATGCGAAAGTATGAGCCTGCTGAGGGCAAATCCTAGACCTAACCAAGACCTAACATGCGTTATCCTCTAAAATATTGATCGAAACCAGGTTTAATGGACTGTTTCAGTGTGGTACCACATTACTACGTGATCCAAACCAGAAAAAGCCAGGGATCTGTTAAACAAGTATGTGAAGAACGCGAAAATATGACCCTGATGAGGGCAAATCCCAGGCCTAACCTAGACATAACATGCGTTATCCTCTAATACATTGATCGAAACCAGGTTTAATGGACTGTTTCAGTGTGGTACCACATTACTACGTGATTCAAACCAGAAAAGACACAGGATCTGTTCAAGAAGTATGTGAAGAATGCGATAGTATGTGTCCGATGTGGGAAAATCCCAGGACTAACCTAGACCTAACATGCGTTACCCTCAAAGATATTGATCGAAACCAGGTTTGATCGTCTGTTTCAGTGTGGTACCACATTACTACGTGATCCAAACCAGAAAAAAACGCAGGATCTGTACAACAAGTATGTGAAGAACGCGAAAATATGACCCTGATGAGGGCAAATCCCAGGCCTAGCCTAGACCTAACATGCGTTATCCACTAAAATGTTGATCGAAACCAGGTTTAATGGACTGTTTCCGTGTGGTACCACATTACTACGTGATCCAAAGCAGAAAGAACCCAGGATCTGTTCAACAAGTATGTGAAAAACGCGAAAGTATGAGCCTGATGAGGGCAAATCCCAGACCTATCCTAGACCTAACATGAGTTATTCTCTAAAATATTGATCGAAACCAAGTTTAGTGGACTGTTTCTGTGTGGTACCACATTACTGCGTGATCCGAACCTGAAAAAACCCTGGATCTGTTCAACTAGTATGTGAAAAATACGAAAGTATGAGCCTGATGAGGGCAAATCCCAGACGTAACACAAACCTAACATGCGTTATCCTCTAAAATATCGATCGAAACCGGGTCTAATGGACTGTTTCAGTGTGGTACCACATTACTACGTGATCCAAACCAGAAAAAGCCAGGGATCTGTTAAACAAGTACGTGAAGAACGCGAAAATATGACCCTGATGAGGGCAAATCCCAGGCCTAACCTAGACATAACATGCGTTATCCTCTAATATATTGATCGAGACCAGGTTTAATGGCCTGTTTCAGTGTGGTACCCCACTACTACGGGATCGAAACCAGAAAAAGCCCAGAATCTGGTCGTTCAAGTATGAGAAATATGCGTAAGTACGAGCCTGATGGGAGCAAATCCCAGACCTAACCAAGACCTAACATGAGTTATTCTCAGAGATATTGACCGAAACCAGGTTTAATGGACTGTTTCAGTGTGGTACCACATTGGTACGTGATCCAAACCAGAGAAAAACCCAGGATCTGTTCAACTAGTATGTGAAAAATACGAAAGTATGAGCCGGATGAGGGCAAATCCCAGACGTAACACAAACCTAACATGCGTTATCCTCTAAAATATAGATCGAAACCGGGTTTATTGGACTGTTTCTGTGTGGTACCACATTGGTACGTGATCCAAACCAGAGAAAAACCCAGGGTCTGTTCAACAAGTATGTGGAGAATGCGAAAGTATGTGTCTGATGAGGGCATATCCCAGGCCTAACCTAGACATAACATGCGTTATCCTCTAAAACATTGATCGAAACCAGGTTTAATGGACTGTTTCAGTGTGGTACCCCACTACTACGGGATCGAAACCAGAAAAAGCCCAGAATCTGGTCATCAAGTATGAGAAATATGCGTAAGTACGAGCCTGATGAGAGCAAATCCCAGAACTATCGCAGACCTAACATGCGTTACCCTCAAAAATATTGATCGAAACCAGGTTTAATGGACTGTTTCAGTGTGGTACCACATTACTACGGGATCCAAACCAGAAAAAGCCCGGAATCTGGCCATCAAGAATGAGAAATATGCGAAAGTACGAGCCTGATGAGAGCAAATCCCAGACCTAACCTAGACCTAACATGAGTTATTCTCAGAGATATTGACCGAAACCAGGTTTAATGGACTGTTTCAGTGTGGTACCACATTGGTACGTGATCCAAACCAGAGAAAAACCCAGGATCTGTTCAACAAGTATGTGGAGAATGCGAAAGTATGTGTCTGATGAGGGCATATCCCAGGCCAAACCTAGACATAACTTGCGTTATCCTCTAAAACATTGATCGAAACCAGGTTTAATGGACTCTTTCAGTGTGGTACCAAATTACTACGTGATCCAAACCAGAAAAAACCTAGGATCCGTTCAACAAGTATGTGAAGAATGCGAAAGGATGTGTCTGATGAGGGAAAATCCCAGGCCTAACCTAGACCTAACATGCGTTACTCTCAAAAATATTGATCGAAACCAGGTTTAATCGACTGTTTCAGTGTGGTACCACATTACTACGTGATCCAAACCAGAGAGAAACCCAGAATCTGTACAACAAGTATGTGGAGAATGCGAAAATATGTGTCTGACGAGGGAAAATCCCAGGCCTAACCTAGACCTAACATGCGTTACCCTCAAAAATATTGATCGAAACCAGGTTTAATCGACTGTTTCAGTGTGGTACCACATTACTACGTGATCCAAACCAGAGAGAAACCCAGAATCTGTACAACAAGTACGTGGAGAATGCGAAAATATGTGTCTGATGAGGGAAAATCCCAGGCCTAACCTAGACCTAACATGCGTTATCCTATAAAATATTGATCGAAACCAGGCTTAATTGACTGTTTCAGTAAGGTACCACTTTGCAACGTGATCCAAACCAGATAAAGCCAGGGATCTGGCCATTAACTATGAGAAATATGCGAATGTATGAGCCTGACGAGGGCATATCCCAGAACTATCCCAGACTTAACTTGCGTTATCCTCTAAAATGTTGATCGAAACCAGGTTTAATCGATTGTTTCAGTGTGGTACCACATTACTACGTGATCCAAACCAGAAAAAGCCCAGAATCTGGCCATGAAGTATGAGAAATATGCGAAAGTATGAGCCTGCTCAGGGCAAATCCTAGACCTAACCCAGACCTAACATGCGTTATCCTCTAAAATGTTGATCGAAACCAGGTTTAATGGACTGTTTCAGTGTGTTACCACATTACTACGTGATCCAAACCAGAAAAAACCCAGGATCTGTTCAACAAGTATGTGGAGAATGCGAAAGTATGTGTCTGATGAGGGAAAATCCCAGGCCTAACCTAGACCTAACATGCGTTATCCTCAAAAATATTGATCGAAACCAGGTTTAATCGACTGTTCCGGTGTGGTACCACATTACTACGTGAACCACTCCAGAAAAAGCCCAGGATCTGGCCATCAAGTATGAGAAAGATGCGAAAGTATGAGCCTGCTGAGGGCAAATCCTAGACCTAACCAAGACCTAACATGCGTTATCCTCTAAAATATTGATCGAAACCAGGTTTAATGGACTGTTTCAGTGTGGTACCACATTACTACGTGATCCAAACCAGAAAAAGCCAGGGATCTGTTAAACAAGTATGTGAAGAACGCGAAAATATGACCCTGATGAGGGCAAATCCCAGGCCTAACCTAGACATAACATGCGTTATCCTCTAATACATTGATCGAAACCAGGTTTAATGGACTGTTTCAGTGTGGTACCACATTACTACGTGATTCAAACCAGAAAAGACACAGGATCTGTTCAAGAAGTATGTGAAGAATGCGATAGTATGTGTCCGATGTGGGAAAATCCCAGGACTAACCTAGACCTAACATGCGTTACCCTCAAAGATATTGATAGAAACCAGGTTTGATCGTCTGTTTCAGTGTGGTACCACATTACTACGTGATCCAAACCAGAAAAAAACGCAGGATCTGTACATCAAGTATGTGAAGAACGCGAAAATATGACCCTGATGAGGGCAAATCCCAGGCCTAGCCTAGACCTAACATGCGTTATCCACTAAAATGTTGATCGAAACCAGGTTTAATGGACTGTTTCCGTGTGGTACCACATTACTACGTGATCCAAAGCAGAAAGAACCCAGGATCTGTTCAACAAGTATGTGAAAAACGCGAAAGTATGAGCCTGATGTGGGCAAATCCCAGACCTATCCTAGACCTAACATGAGTTATTCTCTAAAATATTGATCGAAACCAAGTTTAGTGGACTGTTTCTGTGTGGTACCACATTACTGCGTGATCCGAACCTGAAAAAACCCTGGATCTGTTCAACTAGTATGTGAAAAATACGAAAGTATGAGCCGGATGAGGGCAAATCCCAGACGTAACACAAACCTAACATGCGTTATCCTCTAAAATATCGATCGAAACCGGGTCTAATGGACTGTTTCAGTGTGGTACCACATTACTACGTGATCCAAACCAGAAAAAGCCAGGGATCTGTTAAACAAGTACGTGAAGAACGCGAAAATATGACCCTGATGAGGGCAAATCCCAGGCCTAACCTAGACATAACATGCGTTATCCTCTAATATATTGATCGAGACCAGGTTTAATGGACTGTTTCAGTGTGGTACCCCACTACTACGGGATCGAAACCAGAAAAAGCCCAGAATCTGGTCGTTCAAGTATGAGAAATATGCGTAAGTACGAGCCTGATGGGAGCAAATCCCAGACCTAACCAAGACCTAACATGCGTTATCCTCTAAAATATAGATCGAAACCGGGTTTATTGGACTGTTTCTGTGTGGTACCACATTGGTACGTGATCCAAACCAGAGAAAAACCCAGGGTCTGTTCAACAAGTATGTGGAGAATGCGAAAGTATGTGTCTGATGAGGGCATATCCCAGGCCTAACCTAGACATAACATGCGTTATCCTCTAAAACATTGATCGAAACCAGGTTTAATGGACTGTTTCAGTGTGGTACCCCACTACTACGGGATCGAAACCAGAAAAAGCCCAGAATCTGGTCATCAAGTATGAGAAATATGCGTAAGTACGAGCCTGATGGGAGCAAATCCCAGAACTATCGCAGACCTAACATGCGTTACCCTCAAAAATATTGATCGAAACCAGGTTTAATGGACTGTTTCAGTGTGGTACCACATTACTACGGGATCCAAACCAGAAAAAGCCCGGAATCTGGCCATCAAGAATGAGAAATATGCGAAAGTACGAGCCTGATGGGAGCAAATCCCAGACCTAACCTAGACCTAACATGAGTTATTCTCAGAGATATTGATCGAAACCAGGTTTAATGGACTGTTTCAGTGTGGTACCACATTGGTACGTGATCCAAACCAGAGAAAAACCCAGGATCTGTTCAACAAGTATGTGGAGAATGCGAAAATATGACCCTGATGAGGGCAAATCCCAGGCCTAGCCTAGACCTAACATGCGTTATCCACTAAAATGTTGATCGAAACCAGGTTTAATGGACTCTTTCAGTGTGGTACCAAATTACTACGTGATCCAAACCAGAAAAAACCTAGGATCCGTTCAACAAGTATGTGAAGAATGCGAAAGGATGTGTCTGATGAGGGAAAATCCCAGGCCTAACCTAGACCTAACATGCGTTATCCTCTAATACATTGATCGAAACCAGGTTTAATGGACTGTTTCAGTGTGGTACCACATTACTACGTGATTCAAACCAGAAAAGACACAGGATCTGTTCAAGAAGTATGTGAAGAATGCGATAGTATGTGTCCGATGTGGGAAAATCCCAGGACTAACCTAGACCTAACATGCGTTACCCTCAAAGATATTGATAGAAACCAGGTTTAATCGTCTGTTTCAGTGTGGTACCACATTACTACGTGATCCAAACCAGAAAAAAACGCAGGATCTGTACATCAAGTATGTGAAGAACGCGAAAATATGACCCTGATGAGGGCAGATCCCAGGCCTAGCCTAGACCTAACATGCGTTATCCACTAAAATGTTGATCGAAACCAGGTTTAATGGACTGTTTCCGTGTGGTACCACATTACTACGTGATCCAAAGCAGAAAGAACCCAGGATCTGTTCAACAAGTATGTGAAAAACGCGAAAGTATGAGCCTGATGAGGGCAAATCCCAGACCTATCCTAGACCTAACATGAGTTATTCTCTAAAATATTGATCGAAACCAAGTTTAGTGGACTGTTTCTGTGTGGCACCACATTACTGCGTGATCCGAACCTGAAAAAACCCTGGATCTGTTCAACTAGTATGTGAAAAATACGAAAGTATGAGCCGGATGAGGGCAAATCCCAGACGTAACACAAACCTAACATGCGTTATCCTCTAAAATATCGATCGAAACCGGGTCTAATGGACTGTTTCAGTGTGGTACCACATTACTACGTGATCCAAACCAGAAAAAGCCAGGGATCTGTTAAACAAGTACGTGAAGAACGCGAAAATATGACCCTGATGAGGGCAAATCCCAGGCCTAACCTAGACATAACATGCGTTATCCTCTAATATATTGATCGAGACCAGGTTTAATGGACTGTTTCAGTGTGGTACCCCACTACTACGGGATCGAAACCAGAAAAAGCCCAGAATCTGGTCGTTCAAGTATGAGAAATATGCGTAAGTACGAGCCTGATGGGAGCAAATCCCAGACCTAACCAAGACCTAACATGAGTTATTCTCAGAGATATTGACCGAAACCAGGTTTAATGGACTGTTTCAGTGTGGTACCACATTGGTACGTGATCCAAACCAGAGAAAAACCCAGGATCTGTTCAACTAGTATGTGAAAAATACGAAAGTATGAGCCGGATGAGGGCAAATCCCAGACGTAACACAAACCTAACATGCGTTATCCTCTAAAATATAGATCGAAACCGGGTTTATTGGACTGTTTCTGTGTGGTACCACATTGGTACGTGATCCAAACCAGAGAAAAACCCAGGGTCTGTTCAACAAGTATGTGGAGAATGCGAAAGTATGTGTCTGATGAGGGCATATCCCAGGCCTAACCTAGACATAACATGCGTTATCCTCTAAAACATTGATCGAAACCAGGTTTAATGGACTGTTTCAGTGTGGTACCCCACTACTACGGGATCGAAACCAGAAAAAGCCCAGAATCTGGTCATCAAGTATGAGAAATATGCGTAAGTACGAGCCTGATGAGAGCAAATCCCAGAACTATCGCAGACCTAACATGCGTTACCCTCAAAAATATTGATCGAAACCAGGTTTAATGGACTGTTTCAGTGTGGTACCACATTACTACGGGATCCAAACCAGAAAAAGCCCGGAATCTGGCCATCAAGAATGAGAAATATGCGAAAGTACGAGCCTGATGAGAGCAAATCCCAGACCTAACCTAGACCTAACATGAGTTATTCTCAGAGATATTGACCGAAACCAGGTTTAATGGACTGTTTCAGTGTGGTACCACATTGGTACGTGATCCAAACCAGAGAAAAACCCAGGATCTGTTCAACAAGTATGTGGAGAATGCGAAAGTATGTGTCTGATGAGGGCATATCCCAGGCCAAACCTAGACATAACTTGCGTTATCCTCTAAAACATTGATCGAAACCAGGTTTAATGGACTCTTTCAGTGTGGTACCAAATTACTACGTGATCCAAACCAGAAAAAACCTAGGATCCGTTCAACAAGTATGTGAAGAATGCGAAAGGATGTGTCTGATGAGGGAAAATCCCAGGCCTAACCTAGACCTAACATGCGTTACTCTCAAAAATATTGATCGAAACCAGGTTTAATCGACTGTTTCAGTGTGGTACCACATTACTACGTGATCCAAACCAGAGAGAAACCCAGAATCTGTACAACAAGTATGTGGAGAATGCGAAAATATGTGTCTGACGAGGGAAAATCCCAGGCCTAACCTAGACCTAACATGCGTTACCCTCAAAAATATTGATCGAAACCAGGTTTAATCGACTGTTTCAGTGTGGTACCACATTACTACGTGATCCAAACCAGAGAGAAACCCAGAATCTGTACAACAAGTACGTGGAGAATGCGAAAATATGTGTCTGATGAGGGAAAATCCCAGGCCTAACCTAGACCTAACATGCGTTATCCTATAAAATATTGATCGAAACCAGGCTTAATTGACTGTTTCAGTAAGGTACCACTTTGCAACGTGATCCAAACCAGATAAAGCCAGGGATCTGGCCATTAACTATGAGAAATATGCGAATGTATGAGCCTGACGAGGGCATATCCCAGAACTATCCCAGACTTAACTTGCGTTATCCTCTAAAATGTTGATCGAAACCAGGTTTAATCGATTGTTTCAGTGTGGTACCACATTACTACGTGATCCAAACCAGAAAAAGCCCAGAATCTGGCCATGAAGTATGAGAAATATGCGAAAGTATGAGCCTGCTCAGGGCAAATCCTAGACCTAACCCAGACCTAACATGCGTTATCCTCTAAAATGTTGATCGAAACCAGGTTTAATGGACTGTTTCAGTGTGTTACCACATTACTACGTGATCCAAACCAGAAAAAACCCAGGATCTGTTCAACAAGTATGTGGAGAATGCGAAAGTATGTGTCTGATGAGGGAAATTCCCAGGCCTAACCTAGACCTAACATGCGTTATCCTCAAAAATATTGATCGAAACCAGGTTTAATCGACTGTTCCGGTGTGGTACCACATTACTACGTGAACCACTCCAGAAAAAGCCCAGGATCTGGCCATCAAGTATGAGAAAGATGCGAAAGTATGAGCCTGCTGAGGGCAAATCCTAGACCTAACCAAGACCTAACATGCGTTATCCTCTAAAATATTGATCGAAACCAGGTTTAATGGACTGTTTCAGTGTGGTACCACATTACTACGTGATCCAAACCAGAAAAAGCCAGGGATCTGTTAAACAAGTATGTGAAGAACGCGAAAATATGACCCTGATGAGGGCAAATCCCAGGCCTAACCTAGACATAACATGCGTTATCCTCTAATACATTGATCGAAACCAGGTTTAATGGACTGTTTCAGTGTGGTACCACATTACTACGTGATTCAAACCAGAAAAGACACAGGATCTGTTCAAGAAGTATGTGAAGAATGCGATAGTATGTGTCCGATGTGGGAAAATCCCAGGACTAACCTAGACCTAACATGCGTTACCCTCAAAGATATTGATAGAAACCAGGTTTGATCGTCTGTTTCAGTGTGGTACCACATTACTACGTGATCCAAACCAGAAAAAAACGCAGGATCTGTACATCAAGTATGTGAAGAACGCGAAAATATGACCCTGATGAGGGCAAATCCCAGGCCTAGCCTAGACCTAACATGCGTTATCCACTAAAATGTTGATCGAAACCAGGTTTAATGGACTGTTTCCGTGTGGTACCACATTACTACGTGATCCAAAGCAGAAAGAACCCAGGATCTGTTCAACAAGTATGTGAAAAACGCGAAAGTATGAGCCTGATGTGGGCAAATCCCAGACCTATCCTAGACCTAACATGAGTTATTCTCTAAAATATTGATCGAAACCAAGTTTAGTGGACTGTTTCTGTGTGGTACCACATTACTGCGTGATCCGAACCTGAAAAAACCCTGGATCTGTTCAACTAGTATGTGAAAAATACGAAAGTATGAGCCGGATGAGGGCAAATCCCAGACGTAACACAAACCTAACATGCGTTATCCTCTAAAATATCGATCGAAACCGGGTCTAATGGACTGTTTCAGTGTGGTACCACATTACTACGTGATCCAAACCAGAAAAAGCCAGGGATCTGTTAAACAAGTACGTGAAGAACGCGAAAATATGACCCTGATGAGGGCAAATCCCAGGCCTAACCTAGACATAACATGCGTTATCCTCTAATATATTGATCGAGACCAGGTTTAATGGACTGTTTCAGTGTGGTACCCCACTACTACGGGATCGAAACCAGAAAAAGCCCAGAATCTGGTCGTTCAAGTATAAGAAATATGCGTAAGTACGAGCCTGATGGGAGCAAATCCCAGACCTAACCAAGACCTAACATGCGTTATCCTCTAAAATATAGATCGAAACCGGGTTTATTGGACTGTTTCTGTGTGGTACCACATTGGTACGTGATCCAAACCAGAGAAAAACCCAGGGTCTGTTCAACAAGTATGTGGAGAATGCGAAAGTATGTGTCTGATGAGGGCATATCCCAGGCCTAACCTAGACATAACATGCGTTATCCTCTAAAACATTGATCGAAACCAGGTTTAATGGACTGTTTCAGTGTGGTACCCCACTACTACGGGATCGAAACCAGAAAAAGCCCAGAATCTGGTCATCAAGTATGAGAAATATGCGTAAGTACGAGCCTGATGGGAGCAAATCCCAGAACTATCGCAGACCTAACATGCGTTACCCTCAAAAATATTGATCGAAACCAGGTTTAATGGACTGTTTCAGTGTGGTACCACATTACTACGGGATCCAAACCAGAAAAAGCCCGGAATCTGGCCATCAAGAATGAGAAATATGCGAAAGTACGAGCCTGATGGGAGCAAATCCCAGACCTAACCTAGACCTAACATGAGTTATTCTCAGAGATATTGATCGAAACCAGGTTTAATGGACTGTTTCAGTGTGGTACCACATTGGTACGTGATCCAAACCAGAGAAAAACCCAGGATCTGTTCAACAAGTATGTGGAGAATGCGAAAGTATGTGTCTGATGAGGGCATATCCCAGGCCTAACCTAGACATAACATGCGTTATCCTCTAAAACATTGATCGAAACCAGGTTTAATGGACTCTTTCAGTGTGGTACCAAATTACTACGTGATCCAAACCAGAAAAAACCTAGGATCCGTTCAACAAGTATGTGAAGAATGCGAAAGGATGTGTCTGATGAGGGAAAATCCCAGGCCTAACCTAGACCTAACATGCGTTATCCTCTAATACATTGATCGAAACCAGGTTTAATGGACTGTTTCAGTGTGGTACCACATTACTACGTGATTCAAACCAGAAAAGACACAGGATCTGTTCAAGAAGTATGTGAAGAATGCGATAGTATGTGTCCGATGTGGGAAAATCCCAGGACTAACCTAGACCTAACATGCGTTACCCTCAAAGATATTGATAGAAACCAGGTTTAATCGTCTGTTTCAGTGTGGTACCACATTACTACGTGATCCAAACCAGAAAAAAACGCAGGATCTGTACATCAAGTATGTGAAGAACGCGAAAATATGACCCTGATGAGGGCAGATCCCAGGCCTAGCCTAGACCTAACATGCGTTATCCACTAAAATGTTGATCGAAACCAGGTTTAATGGACTGTTTCCGTGTGGTACCACATTACTACGTGATCCAAAGCAGAAAGAACCCAGGATCTGTTCAACAAGTATGTGAAAAACGCGAAAGTATGAGCCTGATGAGGGCAAATCCCAGACCTATCCTAGACCTAACATGAGTTATTCTCTAAAATATTGATCGAAACCAAGTTTAGTGGACTGTTTCTGTGTGGCACCACATTACTGCGTGATCCGAACCTGAAAAAACCCTGGATCTGTTCAACTAGTATGTGAAAAATACGAAAGTATGAGCCGGATGAGGGCAAATCCCAGACGTAACACAAACCTAACATGCGTTATCCTCTAAAATATCGATCGAAACCGGGTCTAATGGACTGTTTCAGTGTGGTACCACATTACTACGTGATCCAAACCAGAAAAAGCCAGGGATCTGTTAAACAAGTACGTGAAGAACGCGAAAATATGACCCTGATGAGGGCAAATCCCAGGCCTAACCTAGACATAACATGCGTTATCCTCTAATATATTGATCGAGACCAGGTTTAATGGACTGTTTCAGTGTGGTACCCCACTACTACGGGATCGAAACCAGAAAAAGCCCAGAATCTGGTCGTTCAAGTATGAGAAATATGCGTAAGTACGAGCCTGATGGGAGCAAATCCCAGACCTAACCAAGACCTAACATGAGTTATTCTCAGAGATATTGACCGAAACCAGGTTTAATGGACTGTTTCAGTGTGGTACCACATTGGTACGTGATCCAAACCAGAGAAAAACCCAGGATCTGTTCAACTAGTATGTGAAAAATACGAAAGTATGAGCCGGATGAGGGCAAATCCCAGACGTAACACAAACCTAACATGCGTTATCCTCTAAAATATAGATCGAAACCGGGTTTATTGGACTGTTTCTGTGTGGTACCACATTGGTACGTGATCCAAACCAGAGAAAAACCCAGGGTCTGTTCAACAAGTATGTGGAGAATGCGAAAGTATGTGTCTGATGAGGGCATATCCCAGGCCTAACCTAGACATAACATGCGTTATCCTCTAAAACATTGATCGAAACCAGGTTTAATGGACTGTTTCAGTGTGGTACCCCACTACTACGGGATCGAAACCAGAAAAAGCCCAGAATCTGGTCATCAAGTATGAGAAATATGCGTAAGTACGAGCCTGATGAGAGCAAATCCCAGAACTATCGCAGACCTAACATGCGTTACCCTCAAAAATATTGATCGAAACCAGGTTTAATGGACTGTTTCAGTGTGGTACCACATTACTACGGGATCCAAACCAGAAAAAGCCCGGAATCTGGCCATCAAGAATGAGAAATATGCGAAAGTACGAGCCTGATGAGAGCAAATCCCAGACCTAACCTGGACCTAACATGAGTTATTCTCAGAGATATTGACCGAAACCAGGTTTAATGGACTGTTTCAGTGTGGTACCACATTGGTACGTGATCCAAACCAGAGAAAAACCCAGGATCTGTTCAACAAGTATGTGGAGAATGCGAAAGTATGTGTCTGATGAGGGCATATCCCAGGCCAAACCTAGACCTAACATGCGTTACCCTCAAAAATATTGATCGAAACCAGGTTTAATCGACTGTTTCAGTGTGGTACCACATTACTACGTGATCCAAACCAGAGAGAAACCCAGAATCTGTACAACAAGTATGTGGAGAATGCGAAAATATGTGTCTGACGAGGGAAAATCCCAGGCCTAACCTAGACCTAACATGCGTTACCCTCAAAAATATTGATCGAAACCAGGTTTAATCGACTGTTTCAGTGTGGTACCACATTACTACGTGATCCAAACCAGAGAGAAACCCAGAATCTGTACAACAAGTACGTGGAGAATGCGAAAATATGTGTCTGATGAGGGAAAATCCCAGGCCTAACCTAGACCTAACATGCGTTATCCTATAAAATATTGATCGAAACCAGGCTTAATTGACTGTTTCAGTAAGGTACCACTTTGCAACGTGATCCAAACCAGATAAAGCCAGGGATCTGGCCATTAACTATGAGAAATATGCGAATGTATGAGCCTGACGAGGGCATATCCCAGAACTATCCCAGACTTAACTTGCGTTATCCTCTAAAATGTTGATCGAAACCAGGTTTAATCGATTGTTTCAGTGTGGTACCACATTACTACGTGATCCAAACCAGAAAAAGCCCAGAATCTGGCCATGAAGTATGAGAAATATGCGAAAGTATGAGCCTGCTGAGGGCAAATCCTAGACGTAACCCAGACCTAACATGCGTTCACCTCTAAAATATTTATCAACACCAGGTCTATTTGAATGTCACAGTGTGGTACCGCATTACTACGTGATCCAATCCAGAAAAAACCCAGGATCTGTTCAACAAGTATGTGAAAAACGCGAACGTATGAGCCTGATGAGGGCAAATCTCAGTACTATCCCAGACAGAACTTGCGTTATCCTCTAAAATATTGAACGACCCCAGGTTAAATGGACCGTTTCAGTGTGGTACCACATTACTACGTGATCCAATCCAGAAAAAGCCCAGGATCTAGCAATCAAGTATGAGAAATATGCAAAAGTATGAGCCTGCTCAGGGCAAATCCTAGACCTAACCCAGACCTAACATGCGTTATCCTCTAAAATGTTGATCGAAACCAGGTTTAATGGACTGTTTCAGTGTGGTACCACATTACTACGTGATCCAAACCAGAAAAAACCCAGGATCTGTTCAACAAGTATGTGGAGAATGCGAAAGTATGTGTCTGATGAGGGAAAATCCCAGGCCTAAGCTAGACCTAACATGCGTTATCCTCAAAAATATTGATCGAAACCAGGTTTAATCGACTGTTCCGGTGTGGTACCACATTACTACGTGAACCACTCCAGAAAAAGCCCAGGATCTGGCCATCAAGTATGAGAAAGATGCGAAAGTATGAGCCTGCTGAGGGCAAATCCTAGACCTAACCAAGACCTAACATGCGTTATCCTCTAAAATATTGATCGAAACCAGGTTTAATGGACTGTTTCAGTGTGGTACCACATTACTACGTGATCCAAACCAGAAAAAGCCAGGGATCTGTTAAACAAGTATGTGAAGAACGCGAAAATATGACCCTGATGAGGGCAAATCCCAGGCCTAACCTAGACATAACATGCGTTATCCTCTAATACATTGATCGAAACCAGGTTTAATGGACTGTTTCAGTGTGGTACCACATTACTACGTGATTCAAACCAGAAAAGACACAGGATCTGTTCAAGAAGTATGTGAAGAATGCGATAGTATGTGTCCGATGTGGGAAAATCCCAGGACTAACCTAGACCTAACATGCGTTACCCTCAAAGATATTGATAGAAACCAGGTTTGATCGTCTGTTTCAGTGTGGTACCACATTACTACGTGATCCAAACCAGAAAAAAACGCAGGATCTGTACATCAAGTATGTGAAGAACGCGAAAATATGACCCTGATGAGGGCAAATCCCAGGCCTAGCCTAGACCTAACATGCGTTATCCACTAAAATGTTGATCGAAACCAGGTTTAATGGACTGTTTCCGTGTGGTACCACATTACTACGTGATCCAAAGCAGAAAGAACCCAGGATCTGTTCAACAAGTATGTGAAAAACGCGAAAGTATGAGCCTGATGTGGGCAAATCCCAGACCTATCCTAGACCTAACATGAGTTATTCTCTAAAATATTGATCGAAACCAAGTTTAGTGGACTGTTTCTGTGTGGTACCACATTACTGCGTGATCCGAACCTGAAAAAACCCTGGATCTGTTCAACTAGTATGTGAAAAATACGAAAGTATGAGCCGGATGAGGGCAAATCCCAGACGTAACACAAACCTAACATGCGTTATCCTCTAAAATATCGATCGAAACCGGGTCTAATGGACTGTTTCAGTGTGGTACCACATTACTACGTGATCCAAACCAGAAAAAGCCAGGGATCTGTTAAACAAGTACGTGAAGAACGCGAAAATATGACCCTGATGAGGGCAAATCCCAGGCCTAACCTAGACATAACATGCGTTATCCTCTAATATATTGATCGAGACCAGGTTTAATGGACTGTTTCAGTGTGGTACCCCACTACTACGGGATCGAAACCAGAAAAAGCCCAGAATCTGGTCGTTCAAGTATGAGAAATATGCGTAAGTACGAGCCTGATGGGAGCAAATCCCAGACCTAACCAAGACCTAACATGCGTTATCCTCTAAAATATAGATCGAAACCGGGTTTATTGGACTGTTTCTGTGTGGTACCACATTGGTACGTGATCCAAACCAGAGAAAAACCCAGGGTCTGTTCAACAAGTATGTGGAGAATGCGAAAGTATGTGTCTGATGAGGGCATATCCCAGGCCTAACCTAGACATAACATGCGTTATCCTCTAAAACATTGATCGAAACCAGGTTTAATGGACTGTTTCAGTGTGGTACCCCACTACTACGGGATCGAAACCAGAAAAAGCCCAGAATCTGGTCATCAAGTATGAGAAATATGCGTAAGTACGAGCCTGATGGGAGCAAATCCCAGAACTATCGCAGACCTAACATGCGTTACCCTCAAAAATATTGATCGAAACCAGGTTTAATGGACTGTTTCAGTGTGGTACCACATTACTACGGGATCCAAACCAGAAAAAGCCCGGAATCTGGCCATCAAGAATGAGAAATATGCGAAAGTACGAGCCTGATGGGAGCAAATCCCAGACCTAACCTAGACCTAACATGAGTTATTCTCAGAGATATTGACCGAAACCAGGTTTAATGGACTGTTTCAGTGTGGTACCACATTGGTACGTGATCCAAACCAGAGAAAAACCCAGGATCTGTTCAACAAGTATGTGGAGAATGCGAAAGTATGTGTCTGATGAGGGCATATCCCAGGTCTAACCTAGACATAACATGCGTTATCCTCTAAAACATTGATCGAAACCAGGTTTAATGGACTCTTTCAGTGTGGTACCAAATTACTACGTGATCCAAACCAGAAAAAACCTAGGATCCGTTCAACAAGTATGTGAAGAATGCGAAAGGATGTGTCTGATGAGGGAAAATCCCAGGCCTAACCTAGACCTAACATGCGTTATCCTCTAATACATTGATCGAAACCAGGTTTAATGGACTGTTTCAGTGTGGTACCACATTACTACGTGATTCAAACCAGAAAAGACACAGGATCTGTTCAAGAAGTATGTGAAGAATGCGATAGTATGTGTCCGATGTGGGAAAATCCCAGGACTAACCTAGACCTAACATGCGTTACCCTCAAAGATATTGATAGAAACCAGGTTTAATCGTCTGTTTCAGTGTGGTACCACATTACTACGTGATCCAAACCAGAAAAAAACGCAGGATCTGTACATCAAGTATGTGAAGAACGCGAAAATATGACCCTGATGAGGGCAAATCCCAGGCCTAGCCTAGACCTAACATGCGTTATCCACTAAAATGTTGATCGAAACCAGGTTTAATGGACTGTTTCCGTGTGGTACCACATTACTACGTGATCCAAAGCAGAAAGAACCCAGGATCTGTTCAACAAGTATGTGAAAAACGCGAAAGTATGAGCCTGATGAGGGCAAATCCCAGACCTATCCTAGACCTAACATGAGTTATTCTCTAAAATATTGATCGAAACCAAGTTTAGTGGACTGTTTCTGTGTGGTACCACATTACTGCGTGATCCGAACCTGAAAAAACCCTGGATCTGTTCAACTAGTATGTGAAAAATACGAAAGTATGAGCCGGATGAGGGCAAATCCCAGACGTAACACAAACCTAACATGCGTTATCCTCTAAAATATCGATCGAAACCGGGTCTAATGGACTGTTTCAGTGTGGTACCACATTACTACGTGATCCAAACCAGAAAAAGCCAGGGATCTGTTAAACAAGTACGTGAAGAACGCGAAAATATGACCCTGATGAGGGCAAATCCCAGGCCTAACCTAGACATAACATGCGTTATCCTCTAATATATTGATCGAGACCAGGTTTAATGGACTGTTTCAGTGTGGTACCCCACTACTACGGGATCGAAACCAGAAAAAGCCCAGAATCTGGTCGTTCAAGTATGAGAAATATGCGTAAGTACGAGCCTGATGGGAGCAAATCCCAGACCTAACCAAGACCTAACATGCGTTATCCTCTAAAATATAGATCGAAACCGGGTTTATTGGACTGTTTCTGTGTGGTACCACATTGGTACGTGATCCAAACCAGAGAAAAACCCAGGGACTGTTCAACAAGTATGTGGAGAATGCGAAAGTATGTGTCTGATGAGGGCATATCCCAGGCCTAACCTAGACATAACATGCGTTATCCTCTAAAACATTGATCGAAACCAGGTTTAATGGACTGTTTCAGTGTGGTACCCCACTACTACGGGATCGAAACCAGAAAAAGCCCAGAATCTGGTCATCAAGTATGAGAAATATGCGTAAGTACGAGCCTGATGGGAGCAAATCCCAGAACTATCGCAGACCTAACATGCGTTACCCTCAAAAATATTGATCGAAACCAGGTTTAATGGACTGTTTCAGTGTGGTACCACATTACTACGGGATCCAAACCAGAAAAAGCCCGGAATCTGGCCATCAAGAATGAGAAATATGCGAAAGTACGAGCCTGATGAGAGCAAATCCCAGACCTAACCTAGACCTAACATGAGTTATTCTCAGAGATATTGACCGAAACCAGGTTTAATGGACTGTTTCAGTGTGGTACCACATTGGTACGTGATCCAAACCAGAGAAAAACCCAGGATCTGTTCAACAAGTATGTGGAGAATGCGAAAGTATGTGTCTGATGAGGGCATATCCCAGGCCTAACCTAGACATAACATGCGTTATCCTCTAAAACATTGATCGAAACCAGGTTTAATGGACTCTTTCAGTATGGTACCAAATTACTACGTGATCCAAACCAGAAAAAACCTAGGATCCGTTCAACAAGTATGTGAAGAATGCGAAAGGATGTGTCTGATGAGGGAAAATCCCAGGCCTAACCTAGACCTAACATGCGTTACCCTCAAAAATATTGATCGAAACCAGGTTTAATCGACTGTTTCAGTGTGGTACCACATTACTACGTGATCCAAACCAGAGAGAAACCCAGAATCTGTACAACAAGTATGTGGAGAATGCGAAAATATGTGTCTGACGAGGGAAAATCCCAGGCCTAACCTAGACCTAACATGCGTTACCCTCAAAAATATTGATCGAAACCAGGTTTAATCGACTGTTTCAGTGTGGTACCACATTACTACGTGATCCAAACCAGAGAGAAACCCAGAATCTGTACAACAAGTACGTGGAGAATGCGAAAATATGTGTCTGATGAGGGAAAATCCCAGGCCTAACCTAGACCTAACATGCGTTATCCTATAAAATATTGATCGAAACCAGGCTTAATTGACTGTTTCAGTAAGGTACCACTTTGCAACGTGATCCAAACCAGATAAAGCCAGGGATCTGGCCATTAACTATGAGAAATATGCGAATGTATGAGCCTGACGAGGGCATATCCCAGAACTATCCCAGACTTAACTTGCGTTATCCTCTAAAATGTTGATCGAAACCAGGTTTAATCGATTGTTTCAGTGTGGTACCACATTACTACGTGATCCAAACCAGAAAAAGCCCAGAATCTGGCCATGAAGTATGAGAAATATGCGAAAGTATGAGCCTGCTGAGGGCAAATCCTAGACGTAACCCAGACCTAACATGCGTTCACCTCTAAAATATTTATCAACACCAGGTCTATTTGAATGTCACAGTGTGGTACCGCATTACTACGTGATCCAATCCAGAAAAAACCCAGGATCTGTTCAACAAGTATGTGAAAAACGCGAACGTATGAGCCTGATGAGGGCAAATCTCAGTACTATCCCAGACAGAACTTGCGTTATCCTCTAAAATATTGAACGACCCCAGGTTAAATGGACCGTTTCAGTGTGGTACCACATTACTACGTGATCCAATCCAGAAAAAGCCCAGGATCTAGCAATCAAGTATGAGAAATATGCAAAAGTATGAGCCTGCTCAGGGCAAATCCTAGACCTAACCCAGACCTAACATGCGTTATCCTCTAAAATGTTGATCGAAACCAGGTTTAATGGACTGTTTCAGTGTGGTACCACATTACTACGTGATCCAAACCAGAAAAAACCCAGGATCTGTTCAACAAGTATGTGGAGAATGCGAAAGTATGTGTCTGATGAGGGAAAATCCCAGGCCTAAGCTAGACCTAACATGCGTTATCCTCAAAAATATTGATCGAAACCAGGTTTAATCGACTGTTCCGGTGTGGTACCACATTACTACGTGAACCACTCCAGAAAAAGCCCAGGATCTGGCCATCAAGTATGAGAAAGATGCGAAAGTATGAGCCTGCTGAGGGCAAATCCTAGACCTAACCAAGACCTAACATGCGTTATCCTCTAAAATATTGATCGAAACCAGGTTTAATGGACTGTTTCAGTGTGGTACCACATTACTACGCGATCCAAACCAGAAAAAGCCAGGGATCTGTTAAACAAGTATGTGAAGAACGCGAAAATATGACCCTGATGAGGGCAAATCCCAGGCCTAACCTAGACATAACATGCGTTATCCTCTAATACATTGATCGAAACCAGGTTTAATGGACTGTTTCAGTGTGGTACCACATTACTACGTGATTCAAACCAGAAAAGACACAGGATCTGTTCAAGAAGTATGTGAAGAATGCGATAGTATGTGTCCGATGTGGGAAAATCCCAGGACTAACCTAGACCTAACATGCCTTACCCTCAATGATATTGATCGAAACCAGGTTTGATCGTCTGTTTCAGTGTGGTACCACATTACTACGTGATCCAAACCAGAAAAAAACGCAGGATCTGTACAACAAGTATGTGAAGAACGCGAAAATATGACCCTGATGAGGGCAAATCCCAGGCCTAGCCTAGACCTAACATGCGTTATCCACTAAAATGTTGATCGAAACCAGGTTTAATGGACTGTTTCCGTGTGGTACCACATTACTACGTGATCCAAAGCAGAAAGAACCCAGGATCTGTTCAACAAGTGTGTGAAAAACTCGAAAGTATGAGCCTGATGAGGGCAAATCCCAGACCTATCCTAGACCTAACATGAGTTATTCTCTAAAATATTGATCGAAACCAAGTTTAGTGGACTGTTTCTGTGTGGTACCACATTACTGCGTGATCCGAACCTGAAAAAACCCTGGATCTGTTCAACTAGTATGTGAAAAATACGAAAGTATGAGCCTGATGAGGGCAAATCCCAGACGTAACACAAACCTAACATGCGTTATCCTCTAAAATATCGATCGAAACCGGGTCTAATGGACTGTTTCAGTGTGGTACCACCTTACTACGTGATCCAAACCAGAAAAAGCCAGGGATCTGTTAAACAAGTATGTGAAGAACGCGAAAATATGACCCTGATGAGGGCGAAACCCAGGCCTAACCTAGACATAACATGCGTTATCCTCTAATATATTGATCGAGACCAGGTTTAATGGACTGTTTCAGTGTGGTACCACATTACTACGTGATTCAAACCAGAAAAGACACAGGATCCGTTCAAGAAGTATGTGAAGAATGCGATAGTATGTGTCCGATGTGTGAAAATCCCAGGAATAACCTAGACCTAACATGCGTTACCCTCAATGATATTGATCGAAACCAGGGTTGATCGTCTGTTTCAGTGTGGTACCACATTACTACGTGATCCAAACCAGAAAAAAACGCAGGATCTGTACAACAAGTATGTGAAGAACGCGAAAATATGACCCTGATGAGGGCAAATCCCAGGCCTAACCTAGACCTAACATGCGTTATCCTCTAAAATATAGATCGAAACCGGGTTTATTGGACTGTTTCTGTGTGGTACCACATTGGTACGTGATCCAAACCAGAGAAAAACCCAGGGTCTGTTCAACAAGTATGTGGAGAATGCGAAAGTATGTGTCTGATGAGGGCATATCTCAGGCCTAACCTAGACATAACATGCGTTATCCTCTAAAACATTGATCGAAACCAGGTTTAATGGACTGTTTCAGTGTGGTACCCCACTACTACGGGATCGAAACCAGAAAAAGCCCAGAATCTGGTCATCAAGTATGAGAAATATGCGTAAGTACGAGCCTGATGAGAGCAAATCCCAGACCTAACCTAGACCTAACATGAGTTATTCTCAAAGATATTGATCGGAACCAGGTTTAATGGACTGTTTCAGTGTGGTACCACATTACTACGTGATTCAAACCAGAAAAGACACAGGATCTGTTCAACTAGTATGTGAAAAATACGAAAGTATGAGCCTGATGAGGGCAAATCCCAGACGTAACACAAACCTAACATGCGTTATCCTCTAAAATATCGATCGAAACCGGGTCTAATGGACTGTTTCTGTGTGGTACCACATTACTGCGTGATCCGAACCTGAAAAAACCCTGGATCTGTTCAACTAGTATGTGAAAAATACGAAAGTATGAGCCGGATGAGGGCAAATCCCAGACGTAACACAAACCTAACATGCGTTATCCTCTAAAATATCGATCGAAACCGGGTCTAATGGACTGTTTCAGTGTGGTACCACCTTACTACGTGATCCAAACCAGAAAAAGCCAGGGATCTGTTAAACAAGTATGTGAAGAACGCGAAAATATGACCCTGATGAGGGCGAAACCCAGGCCTAACCTAGACATAACATGCGTTATCCTCTAATATATTGATCGAGACCAGGTTTAATGGACTGTTTCAGTGTGGTACCACATTACTACGTGATTCAAACCAGAAAAGACACAGGATCCGTTCAAGAAGTATGTGAAGAATGCGATAGTATGTGTCCGATGTGTGAAAATCCCAGGAATAACCTAGACCTAACATGCGTTACCCTCAATGATATTGATCGAAACCAGGGTTGATCGTCTGTTTCAGTGTGGTACCACATTACTACGTGATCCAAACCAGAAAAAAACGCAGGATCTGTACAACAAGTATGTGAAGAACGCGAAAATATGACCCTGATGAGGGCAAATCCCAGGCCTAACCTAGACCTAACATGCGTTATCCTCTAAAATATAGATCGAAACCGGGTTTATTGGACTGTTTCTGTGTGGTACCACATTGGTACGTGATCCAAACCAGAGAAAAACCCAGGGTCTGTTCAACAAGTATGTGGAGAATGCGAAAGTATGTGTCTGATGAGGGCATATCCCAGGCCAAACCTAGACATAACATGCGTTATCCTCTAAAACATTGATCGAAACCAGGTTTAATGGACTGTTTCAGTGTGGTACCCCACTACTACGGGATCGAAACCAGAAAAAGCCCAGAATCTGGTCATCAAGTATGAGAAATATGCGTAAGTACGAGCCTGATGAGAGCAAATCCCAGACCTAACCTAGACCTAACATGAGTTATTCTCAAAGATATTGATCGGAACCAGGTTTAATGGACTGTTTCAGTGTGGTACCACATTACTACGTGATTCAAACCAGAAAAGACACAGGATCTGTTCAACTAGTATGTGAAAAATACGAAAGTATGAGCCTGATGAGGGCAAATCCCAGACGTAACACAAACCTAACATGCGTTATCCTCTAAAATATCGATCGAAACCGGGTCTAATGGACTGTTTCTGTGTGGTACCACATTACTGCGTGATCCGAACCTGAAAAAACCCTGGATCTGTTCAACTAGTATGTGAAAAATACGAAAGTATGAGCCGGATGAGGGCAAATCCCAGACGTAACACAAACCTAACATGCGTTATCCTCTAAAATATCGATCGAAACCGGGTCTAATGGACTGTTTCAGTGTGGTACCACATTACTACGTGATCCAAACCAGAAAAAGCCAGGGATCTGTTAAACAAGTACGTGAAGAACGCGAAAATATGACCCTGATGAGGGCAAATCCCAGGCCTAACCTAGACATAACATGCGTTATCCTCTAATATATTGATCGAGACCAGGTTTAATGGACTGTTTCAGTGTGGTACCCCACTACTACGGGATCGAAACCAGAAAAAGCCCAGAATCTGGTCGTTCAAGTATGAGAAATATGCGTAAGTACGAGCCTGATGGGAGCAAATCCCAGACCTAACCAAGACCTAACATGCGTTATCCTCTAAAATATAGATCGAAACCGGGTTTATTGGACTGTTTCTGTGTGGTACCACATTGGTACGTGATCCAAACCAGAGAAAAACCCAGGGTCTGTTCAACAAGTATGTGGAGAATGCGAAAGTATGTGTCTGATGAGGGCATATCCCAGGCCTAACCTAGACATAACATGCGTTATCCTCTAATATATTGATCGAGACCAGGTTTAATGGACTGTTTCAGTGTGGTACCCCACTACTACGGGATCGAAACCAGAAAAAGCCCAGAATCTGGTCATCAAGTATGAGAAATATGCGTAAGTACGAGCCTGATGGGAGCAAATCCCAGAACTATCGCAGACCTAACATGCGTTACCCTCAAAAATATTGATCGAAACCAGGTTTAATGGACTGTTTCAGTGTGGTACCACATTACTACGGGATCCAAACCAGAAAAAGCCCGGAATCTGGCCATCAAGAATGAGAAATATGCGAAAGTACGAGCCTGATGAGAGCAAATCCCAGACCTAACCTAGACCTAACATGAGTTATTCTCAGAGATATTGACCGAAACCAGGTTTAATGGACTGTTTCAGTGTGGTACCACATTGGTACGTGATCCAAACCAGAGAAAAACCCAGGATCTGTTCAACAAGTATGTGGAGAATGCGAAAGTATGTGTCTGATGAGGGCATATCCCAGGCCTAACCTAGACATAACATGCGTTATCCTCTAAAACATTGATCGAAACCAGGTTTAATGGACTCTTTCAGTGTGGTACCAAATTACTACGTGATCCAAACCAGAAAAAACCTAGGATCCGTTCAACAAGTATGTGAAGAATGCGAAAGGATGTGTCTGATGAGGGAAAATCCCAGGCCTAACCTAGACCTAACATGCGTTACCCTCAAAAATATTGATCGAAACCAGGTTTAATCGACTGTTTCAGTGTGGTACCACATTACTACGTGATCCAAACCAGAGAGAAACCCAGAATCTGTACAACAAGTATGTGGAGAATGCGAAAATATGTGTTTGACGAGGGAAAATCCCAGGCCTAACCTAGACCTAACATGCGTTACCCTCAAAAATATTGATCGAAACCAGGTTTAATCGACTGTTTCAGTGTGGTACCACATTACTACGTGATCCAAACCAGAGAGAAACCCAGAATCTGTACAACAAGTACGTGGAGAATGCGAAAATATGTGTCTGATGAGGGAAAATCCCAGGCCTAACCTAGACCTAACATGCGTTATCCTATAAAATATTGATCGAAACCAGGCTTAATTGACTGTTTCAGTAAGGTACCACTTTGCAACGTGATCCAAACCAGATAAAGCCAGGGATCTGGCCATTAACTATGAGAAATATGCGAATGTATGAGCCTGACGAGGGCATATCCCAGAACTATCCCAGACTTAACTTGCGTTATCCTCTAAAATGTTGATCGAAACCAGGTTTAATCGATTGTTTCAGTGTGGTACCACATTACTACGTGATCCAAACCAGAAAAAGCCCAGAATCTGGCCATGAAGTATGAGAAATATGCGAAAGTATGAGCCTGCTGAGGGCAAATCCTAGACGTAACCCAGACCTAACATGCGTTCACCTCTAAAATATTTATCAACACCAGGTCTATTTGAATGTCACAGTGTGGTACCGCATTACTACGTGATCCAATCCCGAAAAAACCCAGGATCTGTTCAACAAGTATGTGAAAAACGCGTACGTATGAGCCTGATGAGGGCAAATCTCAGTACTATCCCAGACAGAACTTGCGTTATCCTCTAAAATATTGAACGACCCCAGGTTAAATGGACCGTTTCAGTGTGGTACCACATTACTACGTGATCCAATCCAGAAAAAGCCCAGGATCTAGCAATCAAGTATGAGAAATATGCAAAAGTATGAGCCTGCTCAGGGCAAATCCTAGACCTAACCCAGACCTAACATGCGTTATCCTCTAAAATGTTGATCGAAACCAGGTTTAATGGACTGTTTCAGTGTGGTACCACATTACTACGTGATCCAAACCAGAAAAAACCCAGGATCTGTTCAACAAGTATGTGGAGAATGCGAAAGTATGTGTCTGATGAGGGAAAATCCCAGGCCTAAGCTAGACCTAACATGCGTTATCCTCAAAAATATTGATCGAAACCAGGTTTAATCGACTGTTCCGGTGTGGTACCACATTACTACGTGAACCACTCCAGAAAAAGCCCAGGATCTGGCCATCAAGTATGAGAAAGATGCGAAAGTATGAGCCTGCTGAGGGCAAATCCTAGACCTAACCAAGACCTAACATGCGTTATCCTCTAAAATATTGATCGAAACCAGGTTTAATGGACTGTTTCAGTGTGGTACCACATTACTACGCGATCCAAACCAGAAAAAGCCAGGGATCTGTTAAACAAGTATGTGAAGAACGCGAAAATATGACCCTGATGAGGGCAAATCCCAGGCCTAACCTAGACATAACATGCGTTATCCTCTAATACATTGATCGAAACCAGGTTTAATGGACTGTTTCAGTGTGGTACCACATTACTACGTGATTCAAACCAGAAAAGACACAGGATCTGTTCAAGAAGTATGTGAAGAATGCGATAGTATGTGTCCGATGTGGGAAAATCCCAGGACTAACCTAGACCTAACATGCCTTACCCTCAATGATATTGATCGAAACCAGGTTTGATCGTCTGTTTCAGTGTGGTACCACATTACTACGTGATCCAAACCAGAAAAAAACGCAGGATCTGTACAACAAGTATGTGAAGAACGCGAAAATATGACCCTGATGAGGGCAAATCCCAGGCCTAGCCTAGACCTAACATGCGTTATCCACTAAAATGTTGATCGAAACCAGGTTTAATGGACTGTTTCCGTGTGGTACCACATTACTACGTGATCCAAAGCAGAAAGAACCCAGGATCTGTTCAACAAGTGTGTGAAAAACTCGAAAGTATGAGCCTGATGAGGGCAAATCCCAGACCTATCCTAGACCTAACATGAGTTATTCTCTAAAATATTGATCGAAACCAAGTTTAGTGGACTGTTTCTGTGTGGTACCACATTACTGCGTGATCCGAACCTGAAAAAACCCTGGATCTGTTCAACTAGTATGTGAAAAATACGAAAGTATGAGCCTGATGAGGGCAAATCCCAGACGTAACACAAACCTAACATGCGTTATCCTCTAAAATATCGATCGAAACCGGGTCTAATGGACTGTTTCAGTGTGGTACCACCTTACTACGTGATCCAAACCAGAAAAAGCCAGGGATCTGTTAAACAAGTATGTGAAGAACGCGAAAATATGACCCTGATGAGGGCGAAACCCAGGCCTAACCTAGACATAACATGCGTTATCCTCTAATATATTGATCGAGACCAGGTTTAATGGACTGTTTCAGTGTGGTACCACATTACTACGTGATTCAAACCAGAAAAGACACAGGATCCGTTCAAGAAGTATGTGAAGAATGCGATAGTATGTGTCCGATGTGTGAAAATCCCAGGAATAACCTAGACCTAACATGCGTTACCCTCAATGATATTGATCGAAACCAGGGTTGATCGTCTGTTTCAGTGTGGTACCACATTACTACGTGATCCAAACCAGAAAAAAACGCAGGATCTGTACAACAAGTATGTGAAGAACGCGAAAATATGACCCTGATGAGGGCAAATCCCAGGCCTAACCTAGACCTAACATGCGTTATTCTCAAAGATATTGATCGGAACCAGGTTTAATGGACTGTTTCAGTGTGGTACCACATTACTACGGGATACAAACCAGAAAAAGCCCGGAATCTGGCCATCAAGATTGAGAAATATGCGAAGGTACGAGCCTGATGAGAGCAAATCCCAGACCTAACCTAGACCTAACATGAGTTATTCTCAAAGATATTGATCGGAACCAGGTTTAATGGACTGTTTCAGTGTGGTACCACATTACTACGGGATACAAACCAGAAAAAGCCCGGAATCTGGCCATCAAGATTGAGAAATATGCGAAGGTACGAGCCTGATGAGAGCAAATCCCAGACCTAACCTAGACCTAACATGAGTTATTCTCAAAGATATTGATCGAAACCAGGTTTAATGGACTGTTTCAGTGTGGTACCACATTGGTACGTGATCCAAACCAGAGAAAAACCCAGGATCTGTTCAACAAGTATTTGGAGAATGCGAAAGTATGTGTCTGATGAGGGCATATCCCAGGCCTAACCTAGACATAACATGCGTTATCCTCTAAAACATTGATCGAAACCAGGTTTAATGGACTCTTTCAGTGTGGTACCAAATTACTACGTGATCCAAACCAGAAAAAACCTAGGATCCGTTCAACAAGTATGTGAAGAATGCGAAAGGATGTGTCTGATGAGGGAAAATCCCAGGCCTAACCTAGACCTAACATGCGTTACCCTCAAAAATATTGATCGAAACCAGGTTTAATCGACTGTTTCAGTGTGGCACCACATTACTACGTGATCCAAACCAGAGAGAAACCCAGAATCTGTACAACAAGTATGTGGAGAATGCGAAAATATGTGTCTGATGAGGGAAAATCCCAGGCCTAACCTAGACCTAACATGCGTTATCCTATAAAATATTGATCGAAACCAGGCTTAATTGACTGTTTCAGTAAGGTACCACTTTGCAACGTGATACAAACCAGAAAAAGCCAGGGGCCTGGCCATCAACTATGAGAAATATGCGAATGTATGAGCCTGATGAGGGCAAATCCCAGAACTATCCCAGACTTAACTTGCGTTATCCTCTAAAATATTGATCGAAACCAGGTTTAATCGATTGTTTCAGTGTGGTACCACATTACTACGTGATCCAAACCAGAAAAAGCCCAGAATCTGGCCATGAAGTATGAGAAATATGCGAAAGTATGAGCCTGCTGAGGGCAAATCCTAGACCAAACCCAGACCTAACATGCGTTATCCTCTAAAATATTTACCAACACCAGGTCTATTTGAATGTCACAGTGTGGTACCGCATTACTACGTGATCCAATCCAGAAAAAACCCAGGATCTGTTCAACAAGTATGTGAAAAACGCGAAAGTATGAGCCTGATGAGGGCAAATCTCAGTACTATCCCAGACAGAACTTGCGTTATCCTCTAAAATATTGAACGACCCCAGGTTAAATGGACCGTTTCAGTGTGGTACCACATTACTACGTGATCCAATCCAGAAAAAGCCCAGGATCTAGCAATCAAGTATGAAAAATATGCAAAAGTATGAGCCTGCTCAGGGCAAATCCTAGACCTAACCCAGACCTAACATGCGTTATCCTCTAAAATGTTGGTCGAAACCCGGTTTAATGGACTGTTTCAGTGTGGTACCACATTACTACGTGATTCAAACCAGAAAAGACACAGGATCTGTTCAAGAAGTATGTGAAGAATGCGATAGTATGTGTCCGATGTGGGAAAATCCCAGGACTAACCTAGACCTAACATGCGTTACCCTCAAAGATATTGATAGAAACCAGGTTTAATCGTCTGTTTCAGTGTGGTACCACATTACTACGTGATCCAAACCAGAAAAAGCCCGGAATCTGGCCATCAAGAATGAGAAATATGCGAAAGTACGAGCCTGATGAGAGCAAATCCCAGACCTAACCTAGACCTAACATGAGTTATTCTCAGAGATATTGATCGAAACCAGGTTTAATGGACTGTTTCAGTGTGGTACCACATTGGTACGTGATCCAAACCAGAGAAAAACCCAGGATCTGTTCAACAAGTATGTGGAGAATGCGAAAGTATGTGTCTGATGAGGGCATATCCCAGGCCTAACCTAGACATAACGTGCGTTATCCTCTAAAACATTGATCGAAACCAGGTTTAATGGACTCTTTCAGTGTGGTACCAAATTACTACGTGATCCAAACCAGAAAAAACCTAGGATCCGTTCAACAAGTATGTGACGAATGCGAAAGGATGTGTCTGATGAGGGAAAATCCCAGGCCTAACCTAGACCTAACATGCGTTATCCTCTAATACATTGATCGAAACCAGGTTTAATGGACTGTTTCAGTGTGGTACCACATTACTACGTGATTCAAACCAGAAAAGACACAGGATCTGTTCAAGAAGTATGTGAAGAATGCGATAGTATGTGTCCGATGTGGGAAAATCCCAGGACTAACCTAGACCTAACATGCGTTACCCTCAAAGATATTGATAGAAACCAGGTTTAATCGTCTGTTTCAGTGTGGTACCACATTACTACGTGATCCAAACCAGAAAAAAACGCAGGATCTGTACATCAAGTATGTGAAGAACGCGAAAATATGACCCTGATGAGGGCAAATCCCAGGCCTAGCCTAGACCTAACATGCGTTATCCACTAAAATGTTGATCGAAACCAGGTTTAATGGACTGTTTCCGTGTGGTACCACATTACTACGTGATCCAAAGCAGAAAGAACCCAGGATCTGTTCAACAAGTATGTGAAAAACGCGAAAGTATGAGCCTGATGAGGGCAAATCCCAGACCTATCCTAGACCTAACATGAGTTATTCTCTAAAATATTGATCGAAACCAAGTTTAGTGGACTGTTTCTGTGTGGTACCACATTACTGCGTGATCCGAACCTGAAAAAACCCTGGATCTGTTCAACTAGTATGTGAAAAATACGAAAGTATGAGCCGGATGAGGGCAAATCCCAGACGTAACACAAACCTAACATGCGTTATCCTCTAAAATATCGATCGAAACCGGGTCTAATGGACAGTTTCAGTGTGGTACCACATTACTACGTGATCCAAACCAGAAAAAGCCAGGGATCTGTTAAACAAGTACGTGAAGAACGCGAAAATATGACCCTGATGAGGGCAAATCCCAGGCCTAACCTAGACATAACATGCGTTATCCTCTAATATATTGATCGAGACCAGGTTTAATGGACTGTTTCAGTGTGGTACCCCACTACTACGGGATCGAAACCAGAAAAAGCCCAGAATCTGGTCGTTCAAGTATGAGAAATATGCGTAAGTACGAGCCTGATGGGAGCAAATCCCAGACCTAACCAAGACCTAACATGCGTTATCCTCTAAAATATAGATCGAAACCGGGTTTATTGGACTGTTTCTGTGTGGTACCACATTGGTACGTGATCCAAACCAGAGAAAAACCCAGGGTCTGTTCAACAAGTATGTGGAGAATGCGAAAGTATGTGTCTGATGAGGGCATATCCCAGGCCTAACCTAGACATAACATGCGTTATCCTCTAAAACATTGATCGAAACCAGGTTTAATGGACTGTTTCAGTGTGGTACCCCACTACTACGGGATCGAAACCAGAAAAAGCCCAGAATCTGGTCATCAAGTATGAGAAATATGCGTAAGTACGAGCCTGATGAGAGCAAATCCCAGACCTAACCTAGACCTAACATGAGTTATTCTCAGAGATATTGATCGAAACCAGGTTTAATGGACTGTTTCAGTGTGGTACCACATTGGTACGTGATCCAAACCAGAGAAAAACCCAGGATCTGTTCAACAAGTATGTGGAGAATGCGAAAGTATGTGTCTGATGAGGGCATATCCCAGGCCTAACCTAGACATAACATGCGTTATCCTCTAAAACATTGATCGAAACCAGGTTTAATGGACTCTTTCAGTGTGGTACCAAATTACTACGTGATCCAAACCAGAAAAAACCTAGGATCCGTTCAACAAGTATGTGAAGAATGCGAAAGGATGTGTCTGATGAGGGAAAATCCCAGGCCTAACCTAGACCTAACATGCGTTATCCTCTAATACATTGATCGAAACCAGGTTTAATGGACTGTTTCAGTGTGGTACCACATTACTACGTGATTCAAACCAGAAAAGACACAGGATCTGTTCAAGAAGTATGTGAAGAATGCGATAGTATGTGTCCGATGTGGGAAAATCCCAGGACTAACCTAGACCTAACATGCGTTACCCTCAAAGATATTGATAGAAACCAGGTTTAATCGTCTGTTTCAGTGTGGTACCACATTACTACGTGATCCAAACCAGAAAAAAACGCAGGATCTGTACATCAAGTATGTGAAGAACGCGAAAATATGACCCTGATGAGGGCAAATCCCAGGCCTAGCCTAGACCTAACATGCGTTATCCACTAAAATGTTGATCGAAACCAGGTTTAATGGACTGTTTCCGTGTGGTACCACATTACTACGTGATCCAAAGCAGAAAGAACCCAGGATCTGTTCAACAAGTATGTGAAAAACGCGAAAGTATGAGCCTGATGAGGGCAAATCCCAGACCTATCCTAGACCTAACATGAGTTATTCTCTAAAATATTGATCGAAACCAAGTTTAGTGGACTGTTTCTGTGTGGTACCACATTACTGCGTGATCCGAACCTGAAAAAACCCTGGATCTGTTCAACTAGTATGTGAAAAATACGAAAGTATGAGCCGGATGAGGGCAAATCCCAGACGTAACACAAACCTAACATGCGTTATCCTCTAAAATATCGATCGAAACCGGGTCTAATGGACAGTTTCAGTGTGGTACCACATTACTACGTGATCCAAACCAGAAAAAGCCAGGGATCTGTTAAACAAGTACGTGAAGAACGCGAAAATATGACCCTGATGAGGGCAAATCCCAGGCCTAACCTAGACATAACATGCGTTATCCTCTAATATATTGATCGAGACCAGGTTTAATGGACTGTTTCAGTGTGGTACCCCACTACTACGGGATCGAAACCAGAAAAAGCCCAGAATCTGGTCGTTCAAGTATGAGAAATATGCGTAAGTACGAGCCTGATGGGAGCAAATCCCAGACCTAACCAAGACCTAACATGCGTTATCCTCTAAAATATAGATCGAAACCGGGTTTATTGGACTGTTTCTGTGTGGTACCACATTGGTACGTGATCCAAACCAGAGAAAAACCCAGGGTCTGTTCAACAAGTATGTGGAGAATGCGAAAGTATGTGTCTGATGAGGGCATATCCCAGGCCTAACCTAGACATAACATGCGTTATCCTCTAAAACATTGATCGAAACCAGGTTTAATGGACTGTTTCAGTGTGGTACCCCACTACTACGGGATCGAAACCAGAAAAAGCCCAGAATCTGGTCATCAAGTATGAGAAATATGCGTAAGTACGAGCCTGATGAGAGCAAATCCCAGACCTAACCTAGACCTAACATGAGTTATTCTCAGAGATATTGATCGAAACCAGGTTTAATGGACTGTTTCAGTGTGGTACCACATTGGTACGTGATCCAAACCAGAGAAAAACCCAGGATCTGTTCAACAAGTATGTGGAGAATGCGAAAGTATGTGTCTGATGAGGGCATATCCCAGGCCTAACCTAGACATAACATGCGTTATCCTCTAAAACATTGATCGAAACCAGGTTTAATGGACTCTTTCAGTGTGGTACCAAATTACTACGTGATCCAAACCAGAAAAAACCTAGGATCCGTTCAACAAGTATGTGAAGAATGCGAAAGGATGTGTCTGATGAGGGAAAATCCCAGGCCTAACCTAGACCTAACATGCGTTACCCTCAAAAATATTGATCGAAACCAGGTTTAATCGACTGTTTCAGTGTGGTACCACATTACTACGTGATCCAAACCAGAGAGAAACCCAGAATCTGTACAACAAGTATGTGGAGAATGCGAAAATATGTGTCTGACGAGGGAAAATCCCAGGCCTAACCTAGACCTAACATGCGTTACCCTCAAAAATATTGATCGAAACCAGGTTTAATCGACTGTTTCAGTGTGGTACCACATTACTACGTGATCCAAACCAGAGAGAAACCCAGAATCTGTACAACAAGTACGTGGAGAATGCGAAAATATGTGTCTGATGAGGGAAAATCCCAGGCCTAACCTAGACCTAACATGCGTTATCCTATAAAATATTGATCGAAACCAGGCTTAATTGACTGTTTCAGTAAGGTACCACTTTGCAACGTGATCCAAACCAGATAAAGCCAGGGATCTGGCCATTAACTATGAGAAATATGCGAATGTATGAGCCTGACGAGGGCATATCCCAGAACTATCCCAGACTTAACTTGCGTTATCCTCTAAAATGTTGATCGAAACCAGGTTTAATCGATTGTTTCAGTGTGGTACCACATTACTACGTGATCCAAACCAGAAAAAGCCCAGAATCTGGCCATGAAGTATGAGAAATATGCGAAAGTATGAGCCTGCTGAGGGCAAATCCTAGACGTAACCCAGACCTAACATGCGTTCACCTCTAAAATATTTATTAACACCAGGTCTATTTGAATGTCACAGTGTGGTACCGCATTACTACGTGATCCAATCCAGAAAAAACCCAGGATCTGTTCAACAAGTATGTGAAAAACGCGAACGTATGAGCCTGATGAGGGCAAATCTCAGTACTATCCCAGACAGAACTTGCGTTATCCTCTAAAATATTGAACGACCCCAGGTTAAATGGACCGTTTCAGTGTGGTACCACATTACTACGCGATCCAAACCAGAAAAAGCCAGGGATCTGTTAAACAAGTATGTGAAGAACGCGAAAATATGACCCTGATGAGGGCAAATCCCAGGCCTAACCTAGACATAACATGCGTTATCCTCTAATACATTGATCGAAACCAGGTTTAATGGACTGTTTCAGTGTGGTACCACATTACTACGTGATTCAAACCAGAAAAGACACAGGATCTGTTCAAGAAGTATGTGAAGAATGCGATAGTATGTGTCCGATGTGGGAAAATCCCAGGACTAACCTAGACCTAACATGCCTTACCCTCAAAGATATTGATCGAAACCAGGTTTGATCGTCTGTTTCAGTGTGGTACCACATTACTACGTGATCCAAACCAGAAAAAAACGCAGGATCTGTACATCAAGTATGTGAAGAACGCGAAAATATGACCCTGATGAGGGCAAATCCCAGGCCTAGCCTAGACCTAACATGCGTTATCCACTAAAATGTTGATCGAAACCAGGTTTAATGGACTGTTTCCGTGTGGTACCACATTACTACGTGATCCAAAGCAGAAAGAACCCAGGATCTGTTCAACAAGTATGTGAAAAACGCGAAAGTATGAGCCTGATGAGGGCAAATCCCAGACCTATCCTAGACCTAACATGAGTTATTCTCTAAAATATTGATCGAAACCAAGTTTAGTGGACTGTTTCTGTGTGGTACCACATTACTGCGTGATCCGAACCTGAAAAAACCCTGGATCTGTTCAACTAGTATGTGAAAAATACGAAAGTATGAGCCGGATGAGGGCAAATCCCAGACGTAACACAAACCTAACATGCGTTATCCTCTAAAATATCGATCGAAACCGGGTCTAATGGACAGTTTCAGTGTGGTACCACATTACTACGTGATCCAAACCAGAAAAAGCCAGGGATCTGTTAAACAAGTACGTGAAGAACGCGAAAATATGACCCTGATGAGGGCAAATCCCAGGCCTAACCTAGACATAACATGCGTTATCCTCTAATATATTGATCGAGACCAGGTTTAATGGACTGTTTCAGTGTGGTACCCCACTACTACGGGATCGAAACCAGAAAAAGCCCAGAATCTGGTCGTTCAAGTATGAGAAATATGCGTAAGTACGAGCCTGATGGGAGCAAATCCCAGACCTAACCAAGACCTAACATGCGTTATCCTCTAAAATATAGATCGAAACCGGGTTTATTGGACTGTTTCTGTGTGGTACCACATTGGTACGTGATCCAAACCAGAGAAAAACCCAGGGTCTGTTCAACAAGTATGTGGAGAATGCGAAAGTATGTGTCTGATGAGGGCATATCCCAGGCCTAACCTAGACATAACATGCGTTATCCTCTAAAACATTGATCGAAACCAGGTTTAATGGACTGTTTCAGTGTGGTACCCCACTACTACGGGATCGAAACCAGAAAAAGCCCAGAATCTGGTCATCAAGTATGAGAAATATGCGTAAGTACGAGCCTGATGAGAGCAAATCCCAGACCTAACCTAGACCTAACATGAGTTATTCTCAGAGATATTGATCGAAACCAGGTTTAATGGACTGTTTCAGTGTGGTACCACATTGGTACGTGATCCAAACCAGAGAAAAACCCAGGATCTGTTCAACAAGTATGTGGAGAATGCGAAAGTATGTGTCTGATGAGGGCATATCCCAGGCCTAACCTAGACATAACATGCGTTATCCTCTAAAACATTGATCGAAACCAGGTTTAATGGACTCTTTCAGTGTGGTACCAAATTACTACGTGATCCAAACCAGAAAAAACCTAGGATCCGTTCAACAAGTATGTGAAGAATGCGAAAGGATGTGTCTGATGAGGGAAAATCCCAGGCCTAACCTAGACCTAACATGCGTTACCCTCAAAAATATTGATCGAAACCAGGTTTAATCGACTGTTTCAGTGTGGTACCACATTACTACGTGATCCAAACCAGAGAGAAACCCAGAATCTGTACAACAAGTATGTGGAGAATGCGAAAATATGTGTCTGACGAGGGAAAATCCCAGGCCTAACCTAGACCTAACATGCGTTACCCTCAAAAATATTGATCGAAACCAGGTTTAATCGACTGTTTCAGTGTGGTACCACATTACTACGTGATCCAAACCAGAGAGAAACCCAGAATCTGTACAACAAGTACGTGGAGAATGCGAAAATATGTGTCTGATGAGGGAAAATCCCAGGCCTAACCTAGACCTAACATGCGTTATCCTATAAAATATTGATCGAAACCAGGCTTAATTGACTGTTTCAGTAAGGTACCACTTTGCAACGTGATCCAAACCAGATAAAGCCAGGGATCTGGCCATTAACTATGAGAAATATGCGAATGTATGAGCCTGACGAGGGCATATCCCAGAACTATCCCAGACTTAACTTGCGTTATCCTCTAAAATGTTGATCGAAACCAGGTTTAATCGATTGTTTCAGTGTGGTACCACATTACTACGTGATCCAAACCAGAAAAAGCCCAGAATCTGGCCATGAAGTATGAGAAATATGCGAAAGTATGAGCCTGCTGAGGGCAAATCCTAGACGTAACCCAGACCTAACATGCGTTCACCTCTAAAATATTTATTAACACCAGGTCTATTTGAATGTCACAGTGTGGTACCGCATTACTACGTGATCCAATCCAGAAAAAACCCAGGATCTGTTCAACAAGTATGTGAAAAACGCGAACGTATGAGCCTGATGAGGGCAAATCTCAGTACTATCCCAGACAGAACTTGCGTTATCCTCTAAAATATTGAACGACCCCAGGTTAAATGGACCGTTTCAGTGTGGTACCACATTACTACGCGATCCAAACCAGAAAAAGCCAGGGATCTGTTAAACAAGTATGTGAAGAACGCGAAAATATGACCCTGATGAGGGCAAATCCCAGGCCTAACCTAGACATAACATGCGTTATCCTCTAATACATTGATCGAAACCAGGTTTAATGGACTGTTTCAGTGTGGTACCACATTACTACGTGATTCAAACCAGAAAAGACACAGGATCTGTTCAAGAAGTATGTGAAGAATGCGATAGTATGTGTCCGATGTGGGAAAATCCCAGGACTAACCTAGACCTAACATGCCTTACCCTCAAAGATATTGATCGAAACCAGGTTTGATCGTCTGTTTCAGTGTGGTACCACATTACTACGTGATCCAAACCAGAAAAAAACGCAGGATCTGTACAACAAGTATGTGAAGAACGCGAAAATATGACCCTGATGAGGGCAAATCCCAGGCCTAGCCTAGACCTAACATGCGTTATCCACTAAAATGTTGATCGAAACCAGGTTTAATGGACTGTTTCCGTGTGGTACCACATTACTACGTGATCCAAAGCGGAAAGAACCCAGGATCTGTTCAACAAGTGTGTGAAAAACTCGAAAGTATGAGCCTGATGAGGGCAAATCCCAGACCTATCCTAGACCTAACATGAGTTATTCTCTAAAATATTGATCGAAACCAAGTTTAGTGGACTGTTTCTGTGTGGTACCACATTACTGCGTGATCCGAACCTGAAAAAACCCTGGATCTGTTCAACTAGTATGTGAAAAATACGAAAGTATGAGCCTGATGAGGGCAAATCCCAGACGTAACACAAACCTAACATGCGTTATCCTCTAAAATATCGATCGAAACCGGGTCTAATGGACTGTTTCAGTGTGGTACCACCTTACTACGTGATCCAAACCAGAAAAAGCCAGGGATCTGTTAAACAAGTATGTGAAGAACGCGAAAATATGACCCTGATGAGGGCGAAACCCAGGCCTAACCTAGACATAACATGCGTTATCCTCTAATATATTGATCGAGACCAGGTTTAATGGACTGTTTCAGTGTGGTACCACATTACTACGTGATTCAAACCAGAAAAGACACAGGATCCGTTCAAGAAGTATGTGAAGAATGCGATAGTATGTGTCCGATGTGGGAAAATCCCAGGAATAACCTAGACCTAACATGCGTTACCCTCAATGATATTGATCGTAACCAGGGTCGATCGTCTGTTTCAGTGTGGTACCACATTACTACGTGATCCAAACCAGAAAAAACCTAGGATCCGTTCAACAAGTATGTGAAGAATGCGAAAGGATGTGTCTGATGAGGGAAAATCCCAGGCCTAACCTAGACCTAACATGCGTTACCCTCAAAAATATTGATCGAAACCAGGTTTAATCGACTGTTTCAGTGTGGCACCACATTACTACGTGATCCAAACCAGAGAGAAACCCAGAATCTGTACAACAAGTATGTGGAGAATGCGAAAATATGTGTCTGATGAGGGAAAATCCCAGGCCTAACCTAGACCTAACATGCGTTATCCTATAAAATATTGATCGAAACCAGGCTTAATTGACTGTTTCAGTAAGGTACCACTTTGCAACGTGATCCAAACCAGAAAAAGCCAGGGATCTGGCCATCAACTATGAGAAATATGCGAATGTATGAGCCTGATGAGGGCAAATCCCAGAACTATCCCAGACTTAACTTGCGTTATCCTCTAAAATATTGATCGAAACCAGGTTTAATCGATTGTTTCAGTGTGGTACCACATTACTACGTGATCCAAACCAGAAAAAGCCCAGAATCTGGCCATGAAGTATGAGAAATATGCGAAAGTATGAGCCTGCTGAGGGCAAATCCTAGACCAAACCCAGACCTAACATGCGTTATCCTCTAAAATATTTACCAACACCAGGTCTATTTGAATGTCACAGTGTGGTACCGCATTACTACGTGATCCAATCCAGAAAAAACCCAGGATCTGTTCAACAAGTATGTGAAAAACGCGAAAGTATGAGCCTGATGAGGGCAAATCTCAGTACTATCCCAGACAGAACTTGCGTTATCCTCTAAAATATTGAACGACCCCAGGTTAAATGGACCGTTTCAGTGTGGTACCACATTACTACGTGATCCAATCCAGAAAAAGCCCAGGATCTAGCAATCAAGTATGAGAAATATGCAAAAGTATGAGCCTGCTCAGGGCAAATCCTAGACCTAACCTAGACCTAACATGCGTTATCCTCTAAAATGTTGGTCGAAACCAGGTTTAATGGACTGTTTCAGTGTGGTACCACATTACTACGTGATCCAAACCAGAAAAAACCCAGGATCTGTTCAACAAGTATGTGGAGAATGCGAAAGTATGTGTCTGATGAGGGAAAATCCCAGGCCTAACCTAGACCTAACATGCGTTATCCTCAAAAATATTGATCGAAACCAGGTTTAATCGACTGTTCCGGTGTGGTACCACATTACTACGTGAACCACTCCAGAAAAAGCCCAGGATCTGGCCATCAAGTATGAGAAAGATGCGAAAGTATGAGCCTGCTGAGGGCAAATCCTAGACCTAACCAAGACCTAACATGCTTTATCCTCTAAAATATTGATCGAAACCAGGTTTAATGGACTGTTTCAGTGTGGTACCACATTACTACGTGATCCAAACCAGAAAAAGCCGGGGATCTGTACAACAAGTATGTGAAGAACGCGAAAATATGACCCTGATGAGGGCAAATCCCAGGCCTAGCCTAGACCTAACATGCGTTATCCACTAAAATGTTGATCGAAACCAGGTTTAATGGACTGTTTCCGTGTGGTACCACATTACTACGTGATCCAAAGCAGAAAGAACCCAGGATCTGTTCAACAAGTATGTGAAAAACGCGAAAGTATGAGCCTGATGAGGGCAAATCCCAGACCTATCCTAGACCTAACATGAGTTATTCTCTAAAATATTGATCGAAACCAAGTTTAGTGGACTGTTTCTGTGTGGTACCACATTACTGCGTGATCCGAACCTGAAAAAACCCTGGATCTGTTCAACTAGTATGTGAAAAATACGAAAGTATGAGCCGGATGAGGGCAAATCCCAGACGTAACACAAACCTAACATGCGTTATCCTCTAAAATATCGATCGAAACCGGGTCTAATGGACTGTTTCAGTGTGGTACCACATTACTACGTGATCCAAACCAGAAAAAGCCAGGGATCTGTTAAACAAGTACGTGAAGAACGCGAAAATATGACCCTGATGAGGGCAAATCCCAGGCCTAACCTAGACATAACATGCGTTATCCTCTAATATATTGATCGAGACCAGGTTTAATGGACTGTTTCAGTGTGGTACCACATTACTACGTGATTCAAACCAGAAAAGACACAGGATCCGTTCAAGAAGTATGTGAAGAATGCGATAGTATGTGTCCGATGTGGGAAAATCCCAGGAATAACCTAGACCTAACATGCGTTACCCTCAATGATATTGATCGTAACCAGGGTCGATCGTCTGTTTCAGTGTGGTACCACATTACTACGTGATCCAAACCAGAAAAAACCTAGGATCCGTTCAACAAGTATGTGAAGAATGCGAAAGGATGTGTCTGATGAGGGAAAATCCCAGGCCTAACCTAGACCTAACATGCGTTACCCTCAAAAATATTGATCGAAACCAGGTTTAATCGACTGTTTCAGTGTGGCACCACATTACTACGTGATCCAAACCAGAGAGAAACCCAGAATCTGTACAACAAGTATGTGGAGAATGCGAAAATATGTGTCTGATGAGGGAAAATCCCAGGCCTAACCTAGACCTAACATGCGTTATCCTATAAAATATTGATCGAAACCAGGCTTAATTGACTGTTTCAGTAAGGTACCACTTTGCAACGTGATCCAAACCAGAAAAAGCCAGGGATCTGGCCATCAACTATGAGAAATATGCGAATGTATGAGCCTGATGAGGGCAAATCCCAGAACTATCCCAGACTTAACTTGCGTTATCCTCTAAAATATTGATCGAAACCAGGTTTAATCGATTGTTTCAGTGTGGTACCACATTACTACGTGATCCAAACCAGAAAAAGCCCAGAATCTGGCCATGAAGTATGAGAAATATGCGAAAGTATGAGCCTGCTGAGGGCAAATCCTAGACCAAACCCAGACCTAACATGCGTTATCCTCTAAAATATTTACCAACACCAGGTCTATTTGAATGTCACAGTGTGGTACCGCATTACTACGTGATCCAATCCAGAAAAAACCCAGGATCTGTTCAACAAGTATGTGAAAAACGCGAAAGTATGAGCCTGATGAGGGCAAATCTCAGTACTATCCCAGACAGAACTTGCGTTATCCTCTAAAATATTGAACGACCCCAGGTTAAATGGACCGTTTCAGTGTGGTACCACATTACTACGTGATCCAATCCAGAAAAAGCCCAGGATCTAGCAATCAAGTATGAGAAATATGCAAAAGTATGAGCCTGCTCAGGGCAAATCCTAGACCTAACCTAGACCTAACATGCGTTATCCTCTAAAATGTTGGTCGAAACCAGGTTTAATGGACTGTTTCAGTGTGGTACCACATTACTACGTGATCCAAACCAGAAAAAACCCAGGATCTGTTCAACAAGTATGTGGAGAATGCGAAAGTATGTGTCTGATGAGGGAAAATCCCAGGCCTAACCTAGACCTAACATGCGTTATCCTCAAAAATATTGATCGAAACCAGGTTTAATCGACTGTTCCGGTGTGGTACCACATTACTACGTGAACCACTCCAGAAAAAGCCCAGGATCTGGCCATCAAGTATGAGAAAGATGCGAAAGTATGAGCCTGCTGAGGGCAAATCCTAGACCTAACCAAGACCTAACATGCTTTATCCTCTAAAATATTGATCGAAACCAGGTTTAATGGACTGTTTCAGTGTGGTACCACATTACTACGTGATCCAAACCAGAAAAAGCCGGGGATCTGTACAACAAGTATGTGAAGAACGCGAAAATATGACCCTGATGAGGGCAAATCCCAGGCCTAGCCTAGACCTAACATGCGTTATCCACTAAAATGTTGATCGAAACCAGGTTTAATGGACTGTTTCCGTGTGGTACCACATTACTACGTGATCCAAAGCAGAAAGAACCCAGGATCTGTTCAACAAGTATGTGAAAAACGCGAAAGTATGAGCCTGATGAGGGCAAATCCCAGACCTATCCTAGACCTAACATGAGTTATTCTCTAAAATATTGATCGAAACCAAGTTTAGTGGACTGTTTCTGTGTGGTACCACATTACTGCGTGATCCGAACCTGAAAAAACCCTGGATCTGTTCAACTAGTATGTGAAAAATACGAAAGTATGAGCCGGATGAGGGCAAATCCCAGACGTAACACAAACCTAACATGCGTTATCCTCTAAAATATCGATCGAAACCGGGTCTAATGGACTGTTTCAGTGTGGTACCACATTACTACGTGATCCAAACCAGAAAAAGCCAGGGATCTGTTAAACAAGTACGTGAAGAACGCGAAAATATGACCCTGATGAGGGCAAATCCCAGGCCTAACCTAGACATAACATGCGTTATCCTCTAATATATTGATCGAGACCAGGTTTAATGGACTGTTTCAGTGTGGTACCCCACTACTACGGGATCGAAACCAGAAAAAGCCCAGAATCTGGTCGTTCAAGTATGAGAAATATGCGTAAGTACGAGCCTGATGGGAGCAAATCCCAGACCTTACCAAGACCCAACATGCGTTATCCTCTAAAATATAGATCGAAACCGGGTTTATTGGACTGTTTCTGTGTGGTACCACATTGGTACGTGATCCAAACCAGAGAAAAACCCAGGGTCTGTTCAACAAGTATGTGGAGAATGCGAAAGTATGTGTCTGATGAGGGCATATCCCAGGCCTAACCTAGACATAACATGCGTTATCCTCTAAAACATTGATCGAAACCAGGTTTAATGGACTGTTTCAGTGTGGTACCCCACTACTACGGGATCGAAACCAGAAAAAGCCCAGAATCTGGTCATCAAGTATGAGAAATATGCGTAAGTACGAGCCTGATGGGAGCAAATCCCAGAACTATCGCAGACCTAACATGCGTTACCCTCAAAAATATTGATCGAAACCAGGTTTAATGGACTGTTTCAGTGTGGTACCACATTACTACGGGATCCAAACCAGAAAAAGCCCGGAATCTGGCCATCAAGAATGAGAAATATGCGAAAGTACGAGCCTGATGAGAGCAAATCCCAGACCTAACCTAGACCTAACATGAGTTATTCTCAGAGATATTGATCGAAACCAGGTTTAATGGACTGTTTCAGTGTGGTACCACATTGGTACGTGATCCAAACCAGAGAAAAACCCAGGATCTGTTCAACAAGTATGTGGAGAATGCGAAAGTATGTGTCTGATGAGGGCATATCCCAGGCCTAACCTAGACATAACATGCGTTATCCTCTAAAACATTGATCGAAACCAGGTTTAATGGACTCTTTCAGTGTGGTACCAAATTACTACGTGATCCAAACCAGAAAAAACCTAGGATCCGTTCAACAAGTATGTGAAGAATGCGAAAGGATGTGTCTGATGAGGGAAAATCCCAGGCCTAACCTAGACCTAACATGCGTTACCCTCAAAAATATTGATCGAAACCAGGTTTAATCGACTGTTTCAGTGTGGTACCACATTACTACGTGATCCAAACCAGAGAGAAACCCAGAATCTGTACAACAAGTATGTGGAGAATGCGAAAATATGTGTCTGACGAGGGAAAATCCCAGGCCTAACCTAGACCTAACATGCGTTACCCTCAAAAATATTGATCGAAACCAGGTTTAATCGACTGTTTCAGTGTGGTACCACATTACTACGTGATCCAAACCAGAGAGAAACCCAGAATCTGTATAACAAGTACGTGGAGAATGCGAAAATATGTGTCTGATGAGGGAAAATCCCAGGCCTAACCTAGACCTAACATGCGTTATCCTATAAAATATTGATCGAAACCAGGCTTAATTGACTGTTTCAGTAAGGTACCACTTTGCAACGTGATCCAAACCAGATAAAGCCAGGGATCTGGCCATTAACTATGAGAAATATGCGAATGTATGAGCCTGACGAGGGCATATCCCAGAACTATCCCAGACTTAACTTGCGTTATCCTCTAAAATGTTGATCGAAACCAGGTTTAATCGATTGTTTCAGTGTGGTACCACATTACTACGTGATCCAAACCAGAAAAAGCCCAGAATCTGGCCATGAAGTATGAGAAATATGCGAAAGTATGAGCCTGCTGAGGGCAAATCCTAGACGTAACCCAGACCTAACATGCGTTCACCTCTAAAATATTTATCAACACCAGGTCTATTTGAATGTCACAGTGTGGTACCGCATTACTACGTGATCCAATCCAGAAAAAACCCAGGATCTGTTCAACAAGTATGTGAAAAACGCGAACGTATGAGCCTGATGAGGGCAAATCTCAGTACTATCCCAGACAGAACTTGCGTTATCCTCTAAAATATTGAACGACCCCAGGTTAAATGGACCGTTTCAGTGTGGTACCACATTACTACGTGATCCAATCCAGAAAAAGCCCAGGATCTAGCAATCAAGTATGAGAAATATGCAAAAGTATGAGCCTGCTCAGGGCAAATCCTAGACCTAACCCAGACCTAACATGCGTTATCCTCTAAAATGTTGATCGAAACCAGGTTTAATGGACTGTTTCAGTGTGGTACCACATTACTACGTGATCCAAACCAGAAAAAACCCAGGATCTGTTCAACAAGTATATGGAGAATGCGAAAGTATGTGTCTGATGAGGGAAAATCCCAGGCCTAACCTAGACCTAACATGCGTTATCCTCAAAAATATTGATCGAAACCAGGTTTAATCGACTGTTCCGGTGTGATACCACATTACTACGTGAACCACTCCAGAAAAAGCCCAGGATCTGGCCATCAAGTATGAGAAAGATGCGAAAGTATGAGCCTGCTGAGGGCAAATCCTAGACCTAACCAAGACCTAACATGCGTTATCCTCTAAAATATTGATCGAAACCAGGTTTAATGGACTGTTTCAGTGTGGTACCACATTACTACGTGATCCAAACCAGAAAAAGCCAGGGATCTGTTAAACAAGTATGTGAAGAACGCGAAAATATGACCCTGATGAGGGCAAATCCCAGGCCTAACCTAGACATAACATGCGTTATCCTCTAATACATTGATCGAAACCAGGTTTAATGGACTGTTTCAGTGTGGTACCACATTACTACGTGATTCAAACCAGAAAAGACACAGGATCTGTTCAAGAAGTATGTGAAGAATGCGATAGTATGTGTCCGATGTGGGAAAATCCCAGGACTAACCTAGACCTAACATGCGTTACCCTCAATGATATTGATCGAAACCAGGGTTGATCGTCTGTTTCAGTGTGGTACCACATTACTACGTGATCCAAACCAGAAAAAAACGCAGGATCTGTACAACAAGTATGTGAAGAACGCGAAAATATGACCCTGATGAGGGCAAATCCCAGGCCTAACCTAGACCTAACATGCGTTACCCTCAAAAATATTGATCGAAACCAGTGTTAATCGACTGTTTCAGTGTGGTACCACATTACTACGTGATCCAAACCAGAGAAAAACCCAGGATCTGTACAACAAGTATGTGAAGAATGCGAAAGTATGAGCCTGACGTGGGCAAATCCCAGACCTATCCCAGACATAACTTGCGCTATCCTCTAAGATATTGATCGAAACCAGGTTTAATCGACTGTTTCAGTGTGGTACCACATTACTACGTGATCCAAACCATCAAAAGAACCTGGCCATCAACTTTGAGAAATATGCGAAAGTACGAGCCTGATGAGAGCAAGACCCAGACCTGACCTAGACCTAACATGCGTTATTCTCTAAAATATTGATCGAAACCAGGTTTAATGGACTGTTTCAGTGTGGTACCACATAACTACGTGATCCAAACCAGAAAAAACCCAGGATCTGTACAACAAGTATGTGAGGAATGCGAAAGTATGAGCCTCACGAGGGCAAATCACAAACCTATCCCAGACATAACTTGCGTTATCCTCTAAAATATTGATGGAAACCAGGTTTAATCGACTGTTTCAGTGTGGTACCGCATAACTACGTGATCCAAACCAGAAAAATACCCAGGATCTCTTCAACAAGTATGTGAAGCACGCGAAAATACGACCCTGATGTGGGCAAATCACAGGACTAACCTAGACATAACATGCGTTATTCTCTAAAATATTGATCGAAACCAGGTTTAATCGACTGTTTCTGTGTGGTACCACATTACTGCGTGATCCGAACCTGAAAAAACCCTGGATCTGTTCAACTAGTATGTGAAAAATACGAAAGTATAAGCCTGATGAGGGCAAATCCTAGACCTAACCCAGACCTAACATGAGTTATCCTCTAAAATATATATCAAGACCAGGTTTAATTGAATGTTTCAGCGTGTTACCACATGACTACGTGATCCAAACCAGAAAAAACCCAGGATCCGTTCAACAAGTATGTGAAGAATGCGAAAATATGAACCTGATGAGGGCAAGTCCCAGGCCTAACCTAGACATAACATGCGTTATCCTCTAAAATATTGATCAAAACCAGGTTAAATGGACAGTTTCAGTGTGGTACCACATTTCCTACGTGATCCAAACCAGAAAAACCCAGGATCTGTTCAACAAGTATGGGAAAAATGCGAAAGTACGAGCCTGATGAGAGCAAATCCCTGACCTAACCAAGACCTAACATGCGTTATTCTCTAAAATATGGATCGAAACCAGGTTTAATGGACTGTTCCAGTGTGGTACCACATTACTACATGATCCAGACCAGAAAAAGCCCGGAATCTGGCCACCAACTATGAGAAATATGTGAAAGTACGAGCCTGATGAGAGCAAATACCAGACCTAACCAAGACCTAACAAGCGTTATTCTCTAAAATATTAATCGAAACCAGCATTAATGGACTGTTTCTGTGTGGTACCACATTACTACGTGATCCAAACCAGAAAAAACCCAGGATCCGTGCAACAAGTATGTGGAGAATGCGAAGGTATGAGTCTGATGAAGGAAAATCTCAGGCCTAACCTAGACCTACCATGCGTTATCCTCAAAAATATTGATCGAAACCAGGTTTAATCGACTGTTTCAATGTGGTAGCACATTACTACCTGATCCAAACCAGAGAAAGCCCAGAATCTGGCCATCAACTATGAGAAATATGCGAAAGTACGAGCCTGATGAGAGCAAATCCCAGACCTAACCAAGACCTAACATGCGTTATTCTCTAAAATATTGATCGAAACCAGGTTTAATGGACTGTTCAAGTGTTGCACCACATTACTACGTGAACCAAACCAGAAAAAACCCAGAATCTGTTCAACAAGTATGTGAAAAACGCGAAACTATGAGCCTGATGAGTGCAAATCCCAGAACTATCTCAGACCTAACATGCGTTATCCTCTTAAATATTGATCGAAACCAGGTATAATGGACTGTTTCAGTGTGGTACCACATTACTACGTGATACAAACCAGAAAAAACCCTGGATCCGTTCAACAAGTTTGTGGAGAATGCGAATGTATGTGTCTGATGAGGGAAAATCCCAGGCCCAACCAAGACCTAACATGCGTTATCCTCAGAAATATTGATCGAAACCAGGTTTAAACGACTGTTTCAGTGTGGTACCACATTACTACCTGATACAAACCAGAAAAATACCCAGGATCTGTTTAACAAGTATGTGAAGAACACGAAAATATGACCCTGATGAGGGCAAAACCCCGGCCTAAACTAGACATAACATGCGTTATCCTCTAAAATATTGATCGAAACCAGGTTTAATTGACAGTTTCATTGTGGTATCACATTACTACGGGATCCAAACCAGAAAAAGCCCAGGATCTGGCCATCAAGTATGAGAAATATGCGAAAGTACGAGCCTGATGAGAGCAATTCCCAGACCTGACCTAGACCTAACATGAGTTATTCTCTAAAACATTGATCGAAACCAGGTTTAATGGACTGTTTCTGTGTGGTACCACATTACTACGTGATCCAATCCAGAAAAAACCCAGGATCCGTTCAACAAGTATGTGAAGAATGCGAAAATATGAACCTGATGAGGGCAAGTCCCAGGCCTAACCTAGACATAACATGCGTTATCCTCTAAAATATTGATCAAAACCAGGTTTAATGGACTGTTTCAGTGGGGTACCCCATTACTACGTGATCCAAACCAGAAAAAACCCAGGATCTGTTCAACAAGTATGTGAAAATCGCGAAACTATGAGCCTGATGAGGGCAAATCCTAGACCTATCCCAGACCTAACATGTGTGATCCTCTAAAGTATTGATCGAAACCAGGTTAAATGGACAGTTTCAGTGTGGTACCACATTTCCTACGTGATCCAAACCAGAAAAACCCAGGATCTGTTCAACAAGTATGGGAAAAATGCGAAAGTACGAGCCTGATGAGAGCAAATCCCTGACCTAACCAAGACTTAACATGCGTGATTCTCTTAAATATGGATCGAAACCAGGTTTAATGGACTGTTCCAGTGTGGTACCACATTACTACGTGATCCAGACCAGAAAAAGCCCAGGATGTAGCCATGAAGTATGAGAAATATGCGAAATTATGAGCCTGATTAGAGCAAATCCTAGACCTAACCCAGACCTAACATGCGCTATCCTCTAAAATATTTATCCAGACCAGGTTTAATTGATTGTTTCAGTGTGGTACCACATTACTACGTGATCCAAACCAGAAAAAACCCAGGATCCGTTCAACAAGTATGTGAAGAATGCGAAAGTATGAGTCTGATGAAGGAAAATCCCAGGCCTAACCTAGACCTACCATGCGTTATCCTCAAAAATATTGATCGAAACAAGGTTTAATCGAATGTTACAGTGTGGTACCACATTACTACGTGATCCAAACCAGAAAAACCCAGGATCTGTTCAACAAGTATGGGAAAAATGCGAAAGTACGAGCCTGATGAGAGCAAATCCCTGACCTAACCAAGACCTAACATGCGTGATTCTCTTAAATATGGATCGAAACCAGGTTTAATGGACTGTTCGAATGTGGTACCACATTACTACGTGATCCAGACCAGAAAAAGCCCAGGATGTGGCCATGAAGTATGAGAAATATGCGAAATTATGAGCCTGAATAGAGCAAATCCTAGACCTAACCCAGACCTAACATGCGCTATCCTCTAAAATATTTATCCAGACCAGGTTTAATTGATTGTTTCAGTGTGGTACCACATTACTACGTGATCCAAACCAGAAAAAACCCAGGATCCGTTCAACAGGTATGTGAAGAATGCGAAAGTATGAGTCTGATGAAGGAAAATCCCAGGCCTAACCTAGACCTACCACGCGTTATCCTCAAAAATATTGATCGAAACAAGGTTTAATCGACTGTTACAGTGTGGTACCACATTACTACGTGATCCAAACCAGAAGAAACCCAGGATCTGTTCAACAAGTATGTGAAAAATGCGAAAATATGACCCTGATGAGGACAAAACCCAGACCTATCCCAGACCTAACTTGCGTTATCCTCTAAAATATTCATCGAAACCAGGTTTATTGGACTTTTTCGGTGTGGTACCACATTACTACGTGATTCAAACCAGAAAAAAACCCAGGATCCGTTCAACAAGTATGTGAAGAATGCGATAGTATGTGTCTGTTGAGGGAAAATCCCAGACCTAACCAAGACCTAACATGCGTTATTCTCTTATATATTGATCGAAACCAGGTTTAATGGACTGTTTCTGTGTGGTACCACATTACTACGTGATCCAAACTAGAAAAAACCCAGGATCTGTTCAACAAGTATGTGAGAAACGCGAAACTATGAGCCTGATGAGGGCAAACGCCAGACCTATCCCAGACCTAACATGTGTTATCCTCTAAAATATTGATCGGAACCAGGTTAAATGGACTGTTTCAGTGTGGTACCACATTACAACGTGATCCAAACCAGAAAAAACCCAGGATCCGTTCAACAAGTATGTGAGGAATGCGAAAGTATGAGTCTGATGAGGGAAAATCCCAGGCCTAACATAGACCTAACATGGCGTTATCCTCTAATATATTTATCAAGACCAGGTTTAATTGAATGTTTCAGTGTGGTACCACATTACTACTTGATCCAAACCAGAAAGAAACCCAGGATCTGTACAACGAGTATATGAAGAATGCGAGAGTACGAGCCTGATGAGAGCAAATCCCTGACCTAACCAAGACCTAACATGCGTTATTCTCTAAAATATGGATCGAAGCCAGGTTTAATGGACTGTTCCAGTGTGGTACCACATTACTACGTGATCCAGACCAGAAAAAGCCCGGAATCTGGCCACCAACTATGAGAAATATGTGAAAGTACGAGCCTGATGAGAGCAAATACCAGACCTAACCAAGACCTAACAAGAGTTATTCTCTAAAATATTAATCGAAACCAGCATTAATGGACTGCTACTGTGTGGTACCACATTACTACGTGATCCAAACCAGAAAAAACCCAGGATCCGTGCAACAAGTATGTGAAGAATGCGAAGGTATGAGTCTGATGAAGGAAAATCTCAGGCCTAACCTAGACCTACCATGCGTTATCCTCAAAAATATTGATCGAAACCAGGTTTAATCGACTGTTTCAATGTGGTAGCACATTACTACCTGATCCAAACCAGAGAAAGCCCAGAATCTGGCCATCAACTATGAGAAATATGCGAAAGTACGAGCCTGATGAGAGCAAATCCCAGACCTAACCAAGACCTAACATGCGTTATTCTCTAAAATATTGATCGAAACCAGGTTTAATGGACTGTTCAAGTGTTGCACCACATTACTACGTGAACCAAACCAGAAAAAACCCAGAATCTGTTCAACAAGTATGTGAAAAACGCGAAACTATGAGCCTGATGCGTGCAAATCCCAGAACTATCTCAGACCTAACATGCGTTATCCTCTTAAATATTGATCGAAACCAGGTATAATGGACTGTTTCAGTGTGGTACCACATTACTACGTGATACAAACCAGAAAGAACCCTGGATCCGTTCAACAAGTTTGTGGAGAATGCGAATGTATGTGTCTGATGAGGGAAAATCCCAGGCCCAACCAAGACCTAACATGCGTTATCCTCAGAAATATTGATCGAAACCAGGTTTAAACGACTGTTTCAGTGTGGTACCACATTACTACCTGATACAAACCAGAAAAATACCCAGGATCTGTTTAACAAGTATGTGAAGAACACGAAAATATGACCCTGATGAGGGCAAAACCCCGGCCTAAACTAGACATAACATGCGTTATCCTCTAAAATATTGATCGAAACCAGGTTTAATTGACAGTTTCATTGTGGTATCACATTACTACGGGATCCAAACCAGAAAAAGCCCAGGATCTGGCCATCAAGTATGAGAAATATGCGAAAGTACGAGCCTGATGAGAGCAATTCCCAGACCTGACCTAGACCTAACATGAGTTATTCTTTAAAACATTGATCGAAACCAGTTTTAATGGACTGTTTCTGTGTGGTACCACATTACTACGTGATCCAAACCAGAAAAAACCCAGGATCCGTTCAACAGGTATGTGAAGAATGCGAAAGTATGAGTCTGATGAAGGAAAATCCCAGGCCTAACCTTGACCTACCACGCGTTATCCTCAAAAATATTGATCGAAACAAGGTTTAATCGACTGTTACAGTGTGGTACCACATTACTACGTGATCCAAACCAGAAGAAACCCAGGATCTGTTCAACAAGTATGTGAAAAATGCGAAAATATGACCCTGATGAGGACAAAACCCAGACCTATCCCAGACCTAACTTGCGTTATCCTCTAAAATATTCATCGAAACCAGGTTTATTGGACTTTTTCGGTGTGGTACCACATTACTACGTGATTCAAACCAGAAAAAAACCCAGGATCCGTTCAACAAGTATGTGAAGAATGCGATAGTATGTGTCTGTTGAGGGAAAATCCCAGACCTAACCAAGACCTAACATGCGTTATTCTCTTATATATTGATCGAAACCAGGTTTAATGGACTGTTTCTGTGTGGTACCACATTACTACGTGATCCAAACTAGAAAAAACCCAGGATCTGTTCAACAAGTATGTGAAAAACGCGAAACTATGAGTCTGATGAGGGCAACTGCCAGACCTATCCCAGACCTAACATGTGTTATCCTCTAAAATATTGATCGGAACCAGGTTAAATGGACTGTTTCAGTGTGGTACCACATTACAACGTGATCCAAACCAGAAAAAACCCAGGATCCGTTCAACAAGTATGTGAGGAATGCGAAAGTATGAGTCTGATGAGGGAAAATCCCAGGCCTAACATAGACCTAACATGGCGTTATCCTCTAATATATTTATCAAGACCAGGTTTAATTGAATGTTTCAGTGTGGTACCACATTACTACTTGATCCAAACCAGAAAGAAACCCAGGATCTGTACAACGAGTATATGAAGAATGCGAGAGTACGAGCCTGATGAGAGCAAATCCCTGACCTAACCAAGACCTAACATGCGTTATTCTGTAAAATATGGATCGAAGCCAGGTTTAATGGACTGTTCCAGTGTGGTACCACATTACTACGTGATCCAGACCAGAAAAAGCCCGGAATCTGGCCACCAACTATGAGAAATATGTGAAAGTACGAGCCTGATGGGAGCAAATACCAGACCTAACCAAGACCTAACAAGAGTTATTCTCTAAAATATTAATCGAAACCAGCATTAATGGACTGCTACTGTGTGGTACCACATTACTACGTGATCCAAACCAGAAAAAACCCAGGATCCGTGCAACAAGTATGTGAAGAATGCGAAGGTATGAGTCTGATGAAGGAAAATCTCAGGCCTAACCTAGACCTACCATGCGTTATCCTCAAAAATATTGATCGAAACCAGGTTTAATCGACTGTTTCAATGTGGTAGCACATTACTACCTGATCCAAACCAGAGAAAGCCCAGAATCTGGCCATCAACTATGAGAAATATGCGAAAGTACGAGCCTGATGAGAGCAAATCCCAGACCTAACCAAGACCTAACATGCGTTATTCTCTAAAATATTGATCGAAACCAGGTTTAATGGACTGTTCAAGTGTTGCACCACATTACTACGTGAACCAAACCAGAAAAAACCCAGAATCTGTTCAACAAGTATGTGAAAAACGCGAAACTATGAGCCTGATGCGTGCAAATCCCAGAACTATCTCAGACCTAACATGCGTTATCCTCTTAAATATTGATCGAAACCAGGTATAATGGACTGTTTCAGTGTGGTACCACATTACTACGTGATACAAACCAGAAAAAACCCTGGATCCGTTCAACAAGTTTGTGGAGAATGCGAATGTATGTGTCTGATGAGGGAAAATCCCAGGCCCAACCAAGACCTAACATGCGTTATCCTCAGAAATATTGATCGAAACCAGGTTTAAACGACTGTTTCAGTGTGGTACCACATTACTACCTGATACAAACCAGAAAAATACCCAGGATCTGTTTAACAAGTATGTGAAGAACACGAAAATATGACCCTGATGAGGGCAAAACCCCGGCCTAAACTAGACATAACATGCGTTATCCTCTAAAATATTGATCGAAACCAGGTTTAATTGACAGTTTCATTGTGGTATCACATTACTACGGGATCCAAACCAGAAAAAGCCCAGGATCTGGCCATCAAGTATGAGAAATATGCGAAAGTACGAGCCTGATGAGAGCAATTCCCAGACCTGACCTAGACCTAACATGAGTTATTCTTTAAAACATTGATCGAAACCAGGTTTAATGGACTGTTTCTGTGTGGTACCACATTACTACGTGATCCAATCCAGAAAAAACCCAGGATCCGTTCAACAAGTATGTGAAGAATGCGAAAATATGAACCTGATGAGGGCAAGTCCCAGGCCTGACCTAGACATAACATGCGTTATCCTCTAAAATATTGATCAAAACCAGGATTAATGGACTGTTTCAGTGGGGTACCCCATTACTACGTGATCCAAACCAGAAAAAACCCAGGATCTGTTCAACAAGTATGTGAAAAATGCGAAAATATGACCCTGATGAGGGCAAAACCCAGACCTATTCCAGACCTAACTTGCGTTATCCTCTAAAATATTAATCGAAACCAGGTTTATTGGACTTTTTCGGTGTGGTACCACATTACTACGTGATTCAAACCAGAAAAAACCCAGGATCCGTTCAACAAGTATGTGAAGGATGCGATAGTATGTGTCTGTTGAGGGAAAATCCCAGACCTAACCAAGACCTAACATGCGTTATTCTCTTATATATTGATCGAAACCAGGTTTAATGGACTGTTTCTGTGTGGTACCACATTACTACGTGATCCAAACTAGAAAAAACCCAGGATCTGTTCAACAAGTATGTGAAAAACGCGAAACTATGAGTCTGATGAGGGCAACTGCCAGACCTATCCCAGACCTAACATGTGTTATCCTCTAAAATATTGATCGGAACCAGGTTAAATGGACTGTTTCAGTGTGGTACCACATTACAACGTGATCCAAACCAGAAAAAACCCAGGATCCGTTCAACAAGTATGTGAGGAATGCGAAAGTATGAGTCTGATGAGGGAAAATCCCAGGCCTAACATAGACCTAACATGGCGTTATCCTCTAATATATTTATCAAGACCAGGTTTAATTGAATGTTTCAGTGTGGTACCACATTACTACTTGATCCAAACCAGAAAGAAACCCAGGATCTGTACAACGAGTATATGAAGAATGCGAGAGTACGAGCCTGATGAGAGCAAATCCCTGACCTAACCAAGACCTAACATGCGTTATTCTCTAAAATATGGATCGAAGCCAGGTTTAATGGACTGTTCCAGTGTGGTACCACATTACTACGTGATCCAGACCAGAAAAAGCCCGGAATCTGGCCACCAACTATGAGAAATATGTGAAAGTACGAGCCTGATGAGAGCAAATACCAGACCTAACCAAGACCTAACAAGAGTTATTCTCTAAAATATTAATCGAAACCAGCATTAATGGACTGCTACTGTGTGGTACCACATTACTACGTGATCCAAACCAGAAAAAACCCAGGATCCGTGCAACAAGTATGTGAAGAATGCGAAGGTATGAGTCTGATGAAGGAAAATCCCAGGCCCAACCAAGACCTAACATGCGTTATGCTCAGAAATATTGATCGAAACCAGGTTTAAACGACTGTTTCAGTGTGGTACCACATTACTACCTGATACAAACCAGAAAAATACCCAGGATCTGATTAACAAGTATGTGAAGAACGCGAAAATATGACCCTGATGAGGGCAAAACCCCGGCCTAACCTAGACATAACATGCGTTATCCTCTAATATATTGATCGAGACCAGGTTTAATGGACTGTTTCAGTGTGGTACCACATTACTACGTCATTCAAACCAGAAAAGACGCAGGATCCGTTCAAGAAGTATGTGAAGAATGCGATAGTATGTGTCCGATGTGGGAAAATCCCAGGACAAACATAGACCTAACATGCGTTACCCTCAAAGATATTGATCGAAACCAGGTTTGATCGTCTGTTTCAGTGTGGTACCACATTACTTCGTGGTCCAAACCAGAAAAAAACGCAGGATCTGTACAACAAGTATGTGAAGAACGCGAAAATATGACCCTGATGAGGGCAAATCCCAGGCCCAACCTAGACATAACATGCGTTATTCTCTAAAATATTGATCGAAACCAGGTTTAATGGACTGTTTCAGTGTGGTACCAAATTACTACGTGATCCAAACCAGAAAAAACCTAGGATCCGTTCAACAAGTATGTGAAGAATGCGAAAGCATGTGTCTGATGAGGGCATATCCCAGGCCTAACCTAGACATAACATGCGTTATCCTCTAAAACATTGATCGTAACCAGGTTTAATGGACTGTTTCAGTGTGGTACCCGACTACTACGGGATCGAAACCAGAAAAAGCCCAGAATCTGGTCGTTCAAGTATGAGAAATATGCGTAAGTACGAGCCTGATGGGAGCAAATCCCAGACCTAACCAAGACCTAACATGCGTTATCCTCTAAAATCTAGATCGAAACCGGGTTTATTGGACTGTTTCAGTGTGGTACCGCATTGGTACGTGATCCAAACCAGAGAAAAACCCAGGATCTGTTCAACAAGTATGTGGAGAAAGCGAAAGTATGTGTCTGATGAGGGCATATCCCAGGCCTAACCTAGACATAACATGCGTTATCCGCTAAAACATTGATCGAAACCAAGTTTAATGGACTGTTTCAGTGTGGTACCCCACTACTACGGGATCGAAACCAGAAAAAAATCCAGGATCTGTTCAACAAGTATGTGAAGTATGCGAAAGTATGAGTCGGATGAGGGCAAATCCCAGTCCTAACCTAGACATAACATGCGTTATCCTCTAAAATATTGATCGAATCCAGGTTTAATGGACTGTTTCAGTGTGGTACCACATTACTACGGGATCCAAACCAGAAAAAGCCCGGAATCTGGCCATCAAGGATGAGAAATATGCGAAAGTGCGAGCCTGAAGAGAGCAAATCCCAGACCTAACCTAGACCTAACATGAGTTATCCTCAAAGATATTGATCGAAACCAGGTTTAATGGACTGTTTCAGTGTGGTACCACATTGGTACGTGATCCAAACCAGAGAAAAACCCAGGATCTGTTCAACATGTATGTGAAGAATGCGAAAGTATGTGGCTGATGAGGGAAAATCCTAGGCCTAACCTAGACCTAACATGCGTTACCCTCAAAAATATTTATCAAGACCAGGTTTAATTGAATGTTTCAGTGTGGTACCACATAATTACGTGATCCAAACCAGAATAAACCCAGGACCTGTACAACAACTATGTGAAAAACGCAAAAATATGAGCCTGATGAGAGCAAATCCCAGACCTAACCTAGACCTAACATGAGTTATTCTCTAAAATATTGATCGAAACCAGGTTTAATGGACTGTTTCAGTGTGGTACCACATTACTACGTGATCCAAACCAGAGAAAGCCAGGGATCTGTTAAACAAGTACGTGAAGAACGCGAAAGTATGACCCTGATGAGGGCAAATCCCAGGCCTAACCTAGACATAACATGCGTTATCCTCTAATATATTGATCGAGACCAGGTTTAATGGACTGTTTCAGTGTGGTACCCCACTACTACGGGATCGAAACCAGAAAAAGCCCAGAATCTGGTCGTTCAAGTGTGAGAAATATGCGTAAGTACGAGCCTGATGGGAGCAAATCCCAGACCTAACCAAGACCTAACATGCGTTATCCTCTAAAATATAGATCGAAACCGGGTTTATTGGACTGTTTCTGTGTGGTACCACATTGGTTCGTGATCCAAACCAGAGAAAAACCCAGGGTCTGTTCAACAAGTATGTGGAGAATGCGAAAGTATGTGTCTGATGAGGGCATATCCCAGGCCTAACCTAGACATAACATGCGTTATCCTCTAAAACATTGATCGAAACCAGGTTTAATGGACTGTTTCAGTGTGGTACCCCACTACTACGGGATCGAAACCAGAAAAAGCCCAGAATCTGGTCATCAAGTATGAGTAATATGCGTAAGTACGAGCCTGATGGGAGCAAATCCCAGAACTATCGCAGACCTAACATGCGTTACCCTCAAAAATATTGATCGAAACCAGGTTTAATGGACTGTTTCAGTGTGGTACCACATTACTACGGGATCCAAAACCAGAAAAAGCCCGGAACCTGGCCATCAACAATGAGAAATATGCGAAAGTACGAGCCTGATGAGAGCAAATCCCAGACCTAACCTAGACCTAACATGAGTTATTCTCAAAGATATTGATCGAAACCAGGTTTAATGGACTGTTTCAGTGTGGTACCACATTGGTACGTGATCCAAACCAGAGAAAAACCCAGGATCTGTTCAACAAGTATGTGGAGAATGCGAAAGTATGTGTCTGATGAGGGCATATCCCAGGCCTAACCTAGACATAACATGCGTTATCCTCTAAAACTTTGATCGAAACCAGGTTTAATCGATTGTTTCAGTGTGGTACCACATTACTACGTGATCCAAACCAGAAAAAGCCCAGAATCTGGCCATCAACTATGAGAAATATGCGAATGTATGAGCCTGATGTGGGCAAATCCCAGAACTATCCCAGACTTAACTTGCGTTATCCTCTAAAATATTGATCGAAACCAGGTTTAATCGATTGTTTCAGTGTGGTACCACATTACTACGTGATCCAAACCAGAAAAAGCCCAGAATCTGGCCATGAAGTATGAGAAATATGCGAAAGTATGAGCCTGCTGAGGGCAAATCCTAGACCTAACCCAGACCTAACATGCGTTATCCTCTAAAATATTTATCAACACCAGGTCTATTTGAATGTCACAGTGTGGTACCGCATTACTACGTGATCCAATCCAGAAAAAACCCAGGATCTGTTCAACAAGTATGTGAAAAACGCGAAAGTATGAGCCTGATGAGGGCAAATCTCAGTACTATCCCAGACATAACTTGCGTTATCCTCTAAAATATTGAACGACCCCAGGTTAAATGGACCGTTCCAGTGTGGTACCACATTACTACGTGATCCAATCCAGAAAAAGCCCAGGATCTAGCAATCAAGTATGAGAAATATGCAAAAGTATGAGCCTGCTCAGGGCAAATCCTAGACCTAACCCAGACCTAACATGCGTTATCCTCTAAAATGTTGATCGAAACCAGGTTTAATGGACTGTTTCAGTGTGGTACCACATTACTACGTGATCCAAACCAGAAAAAACCCAGGATCTGTTCAACAAGTATGCGGAGAATGCGAAAGTATGTGTCTGATGAGGGAAAATCCCAGGCCTAACCCTGACCTAACATGCGTTATCCTCAGAAATATTGATCGAAACCAGGTTTAATCGACTGTTCCGGAGTGGTACCACATTACTACGTGAACCACTCCAGAAAAAGCCCAGGATCTGGCCATCAAGTATGAGAAAGATGCGAAAGTATGAGCCTGCTGAGGGCAAATCCTAGACCTAACCAAGACCTAACATGCGTTATCCTCTAAAATATTGATCGAAACCAGGTTTAATGGACTGTTTCAGTGTGGTACCACATTACTACGTGATCCAAACCAGAAAAAGCCAGGGATCTGTTAAACAAGTATGTGAAGAACGCGAAAATATGACCCTGATGAGGGCAAATCCCAGGCCTAGCCTAGACCTAACATGCGTTATCCACTAAAATGTTGATCGAAACCAGGTTTAATGGACTGTTTCCGTGTGGTACCACATTACTACGTGATCCAAAGCAGAAAGAACCCAGGATCTGTTCAACAAGTGTGTGAAAAACGCGAAAGTATGAGCCTGATGAGGGCAAATCCCAGACCTATCCTAGACCTAACATGAGTTATTCTCTAAAATATTGATCGAAACCAAGTTTAGTGGACTGTTTCTGTGTGGTACCACATTACTGCGTGATCCGAACCTGAAAAAACCCTGGATCTGTTCAACTAGTATATGAAAAATACGAAAGTATGAGCCTGATGAGGGCAAATCCCAGGCCTAACCTAGACATAACATGCGTTATCCTTTAAAATATTGATCGAATCCAGGTTTAATGGACTGTTTCAGTGTGGTACCACATTACTACGGGATCCAAACCAGAAAAAGCCCGGAATCTGGCCATCAAGGATGAGAAATATGCGAAAGTACGAGCCTGATGAGAGCAAATCCCAGACCTAACCTAAACCTAACATGAGTTATCCTCAAAGATATTGATCGAAACCAGGTTTAATGGACTGTTTCAGTGTGGTACCACATTGGTACGTGATCCAAACCAGAGAAAAACCCAGGATCTGTTCAACATGTATGTGAAGAATGCGAAAGTATGTGGCTGATGAGGGAAAATCCCAGGCCTAACCTAGACCTAACATGCGTTACCCTCAAAAATATTTATCAAGACCAGGTTTAATTGAATGTTTCAGTGTGGTACCACATAATTACGTGATCCAAACCAGAATAAACCCAGGACCTGTACAACAACTATGTGAAAAACGCAAAAATATGAGCCTGATGAGAGCAAATCCCAGACCTAACCTAGACCTAACATGAGTTATTCTCTAAAATATTGATCGAAACCAGGTTTAATGGACTGTTTCAGTGTGGTACCACATTACTACGTGATCCAAACCAGAAAAAGCCAGGGATCTGTTAAACAAGTACGTGAAGAACGCGAAAATACGACCCTGATGAGGGCAAATCCCAGGCCTAACCTAGACATAACATGCGTTATCCTCTAATATATTGATCGAGACCAGGTTTAATGGACTGTTTCAGTGTGGTACCCCACTACTACGGGATCGAAACCAGAAAAAGCCCAGAATCTGGTCGTTCAAGTATGAGAAATATGCGTAAGTACGAGCCTGATGGGAGCAAATCCCAGACCTAACCTAGACCTAACATGCGTTATCCTCTAAAATATAGATCGAAACCGGGTTTATTGGACTGTTTCTGTGTGGTACCACATTGGTACGTGATCCAAACCAGAGAAAAACCCAGGGTCTGTTCAACAAGTATGTGGAGAATGCGAAAGTATGTGTCTGATGAGGGCATATCCCAGGCCTAACCTAGACATAACATGCGTTATCCTCTAAAACATTGATCGAAACCAGGTTTAATGGACTGTTTCAGTGTGGTACCCCACTACTACGGGATCGAAACCAGAAAAAGCCCAGAATCTGGTCATCAAGTATGAGAAATATGCGTAAGTACGAGCCTGATGGGAGCAAATCCCAGAACTATCGCAGACCTAACATGCGTTACCCTCAAAAATATTGATCGAAACCAGGTTTAATGGACTGTTTCAGTGTGGTACCACATTACTACGGGATCCAAACCAGAAAAAGCCCGGAATCTGGCCATCAAGAATGAGAAATATGCGAAAGTACGAGCCTGATGAGAGCAAATCCCAGACCTAACCTAGACCTAACATGAGTTATTCTCAAAGATATTGATCGAAACCAGGTTTAATGGACTGTTTCAGTGTGGTACCACATTGGTACGTGATCCAAACCAGAGAAAAACCCAGGATCTGTTCAACAAGTATGTGGAGAATGCGAAAGTATGTGTCTGATGAGGGCATATCCCAGGCCTAACCTAGACATAACATGCGTTATCCTCTAAAACATTGATCGAAACCAGGTTTAATGGACTCTTTCAGTGTGGTACCAAATTACTACGTGATCCAAACCAGAAAAAACCTAGGATCCGTTCAACAAGTATGTGAAGAATGCGAAAGGATGTGTCTGATGAGGGAAAATCCCAGGCCTAACCTAGACCTAACATGCGTTACCCTCAAAAATATTGATCGAAACCAGGTTTAATCGACTGTTTCATTGTGGTACCACATTACTACGTGATCCAAACCAGAGAGAAACCCAGAATCTGTACAACAAGTATGTGGAGAATGCGAAAATATGTGTCTGATGAGGGAAAATCCCAGGCCTAACCTAGACCTAACATGCGTTATCCTATAAAATATTGATCGAAACCAGGCTTAATTGACTGTTTCAGTAAGGTACCACTTTGCAACGTGATCCAAACCAGAAAAAGCCAGGGATCTGGCCATCAACTATGAGAAATATGCGAATGTATGAGCCTGATGTGGGCAAATCCCAGAACTATCCCAGACTTAACTTGCGTTATCCTCTAAAATATTGATCGAAACCAGGTTTAATCGATTGTTTCAGTGTGGTACCACATTACTACGTGATCCAAACCAGAAAAAGCCCAGAATCTGGCCATGAAGTATGAGAAATATGCGAAAATATGACCCTGATGAGGGCAAATCCCAGGCCTAGCCTAGACCTAACATGCGTTATCCACTAAAATGTTGATCGAAACCAGGTTTAATGGACTGTTTCCGTGTGGTACCACATTACTACGTGATCCAAACCAGAAAAAAACGCAGGATCTGTACAACAAGTATGTGAAGAACGCGAAAATATGACCCTGACGTGGGCAAATCCCAGACCTATCCTAGACCTAACATGAGTTATTCTCTAAAATATTGATCGAAACCAAGTTTAGTGGACTGTTTCTGTGTGGTACCACATTACTGCGTGATCCGAACCTGAAAAAACCCTGGATCTGTTCAACTAGTATATGAAAAATACGAAAGTATGAGCCTGATGAGGGCAAATCCCAGGCCTAACCTAGACATAACATGCGTTATCCTTTAAAATATTGATCGAATCCAGGTTTAATGGACTGTTTCAGTGTGGTACCACATTACTACGTGATTCAAACCAGAAAAGACACAGGATCTGTTCAAGAAGTATGTGAAGAATGCGATAGTATGTGTCCGATGTGGGAAAATCCCAGGACTAACCTAGACCTAACATGCGTTACCCTCAAAGATATTGATCGAAACCAGGTTTGATCGTCTGTTTCAGTGTGGTACCACATTACTACGTGATCCAAACCAGAAAAAAACGCAGGATCTGTACAACAAGTATGTGAAGAACGCGAAAATATGACCCTGATGAGGGCAAATCCCAGGCCTAGCCTAGACCTAACATGCGTTATCCACTAAAATGTTGATCGAAACCAGGTTTAATGGACTGTTTCCGTGTGGTACCACATTACTACGTGATCCAAAGCAGAAAGAACCCAGGATCTGTTCAACAAGTGTGTGAAAAACGCGAAAGTATGAGCCTGATGAGGGCAAATCCCAGACCTATCCTAGACCTAACATGAGTTATTCTCTAAAATATTGATCGAAACCAAGTTTAGTGGACTGTTTCTGTGTGGTACCACATTACTGCGTGATCCGAACCTGAAAAAACCCTGGATCTGTTCAACTAGTATATGAAAAATACGAAAGTATGAGCCTGATGAGGGCAAATCCCAGGCCTAACCTAGACATAACATGCGTTATCCTTTAAAATATTGATCGAATCCAGGTTTAATGGACTGTTTCAGTGTGGTACCACATTACTACGGGATCCAAACCAGAAAAAGCCCGGAATCTGGCCATCAAGGATGAGAAATATGCGAAAGTACGAGCCTGATGAGAGCAAATCCCAGACCTAACCTAAACCTAACATGAGTTATCCTCAAAGATATTGATCGAAACCAGGTTTAATGGACTGTTTCAGTGTGGTACCACATTGGTACGTGATCCAAACCAGAGAAAAACCCAGGATCTGTTCAACATGTATGTGAAGAATGCGAAAGTATGTGGCTGATGAGGGAAAATCCCAGGCCTAACCTAGACCTAACATGCGTTACCCTCAAAAATATTTATCAAGACCAGGTTTAATTGAATGTTTCAGTGTGGTACCACATAATTACGTGATCCAAACCAGAATAAACCCAGGACCTGTACAACAACTATGTGAAAAACGCAAAAATATGAGCCTGATGAGAGCAAATCCCAGACCTAACCTAGACCTAACATGAGTTATTCTCTAAAATATTGATCGAAACCAGGTTTAATGGACTGTTTCAGTGTGGTACCACATTACTACGTGATCCAAACCAGAAAAAGCCAGGGATCTGTTAAACAAGTACGTGAAGAACGCGAAAATATGACCCTGATGAGGGCAAATCCCAGGCCTAACCTAGACATAACATGCGTTATCCTCTAATATATTGATCGAGACCAGGTTTAATGGACTGTTTCAGTGTGGTACCCCACTACTACGGGATCGAAACCAGAAAAAGCCCAGAATCTGGTCGTTCAAGTATGAGAAATATGCGTAAGTACGAGCCTGATGGGAGCAAATCCCAGACCTAACCAAGACCTAACATGCGTTATCCTCTAAAATATAGATCGAAACCGGGTTTATTGGACTGTTTCTGTGTGGTACCACATTGGTACGTGATCCAAACCAGAGAAAAACCCAGGGTCTGTTCAACAAGTATGTGGAGAATGCGAAAGTATGTGTCTGATGAGGGCATATCCCAGGCCTAACCTAGACATAACATGCGTTATCCTCTAAAACATTGATCGAAACCAGGTTTAATGGACTGTTTCAGTGTGGTACCCCACTACTACGGGATCGAAACCAGAAAAAGCCCAGAATCTGGTCATCAAGTATGAGAAATATGCGTAAGTACGAGCCTGATGGGAGCAAATCCCAGAACTATCGCAGACCTAACATGCGTTACCCTCAAAAATATTGATCGAAACCAGGTTTAATGGACTGTTTCAGTGTGGTACCACATTACTACGGGATCCAAACCAGAAAAAGCCCGGAATCTGGCCATCAAGAATGAGAAATATGCGAAAGTACGAGCCTGATGAGAGCAAATCCCAGACCTAACCTAGACCTAACATGAGTTATTCTCAAAGATATTGATCGAAACCAGGTTTAATGGACTGTTTCAGTGTGGTACCACATTGGTACGTGATCCAAACCAGAGAAAAACCCAGGATCTGTTCAACAAGTATGTGGAGAATGCGAAAGTATGTGTCTGATGAGGGCATATCCCAGGCCTAACCTAGACATAACATGCGTTATCCTCTAAAACATTGATCGAAACCAGGTTTAATGGACTCTTTCAGTGTGGTACCAAATTACTACGTGATCCAAACCAGAAAAAACCTAGGATCCGTTCAACAAGTATGTGAAGAATGCGAAAGGATGTGTCTGATGAGGGAAAATCCCAGGCCTAACCTAGACCTAACATGCGTTACCCTCAAAAATATTGATCGAAACCAGGTTTAATCGACTGTTTCATTGTGGTACCACATTACTACGTGATCCAAACCAGAGAGAAACCCAGAATCTGTACAACAAGTATGTGGAGAATGCGAAAATATGTGTCTGATGAGGGAAAATCCCAGGCCTAACCTAGACCTAACATGCGTTATCCTATAAAATATTGATCGAAACCAGGCTTAATTGACTGTTTCAGTAAGGTACCACTTTGCAACGTGATCCAAACCAGAAAAAGCCAGGGATCTGGCCATCAACTATGAGAAATATGCGAATGTATGAGCCTGATGTGGGCAAATCCCAGAACTATCCCAGACTTAACTTGCGTTATCCTCTAAAATATTGATCGAAACCAGGTTTAATCGATTGTTTCAGTGTGGTACCACATTACTACTTGATCCAAACCAGAAAAAGCCCAGAATCTGGCCATGAAGTATGAGAAATATGCGAAAATATGACCCTGATGAGGGCAAATCCCAGGCCTAGCCTAGACCTAACATGCGTCATCCACTAAAACGTTGATCGAAACCAGGTTTAATGGACTGTTTCCGTGTGGTACCACATTACTACGTGATCCAAACCAGAAAAAAACGCAGGATCTGTACAACAAGTATGTGAAGAACGCGAAAATATGACCCTGACGTGGGCAAATCCCAGACCTATCCCAGACATAACTTGCGCTATCCTCTAAGATATTGATCGAAACCAGGTTTAATCCACTGTTTCAGTGTGGTACCACATTACTACGTGATCCAAACCATCAAAAGAACCTGGCCATCAACTTTGAGAAATATGCGAAAGTACGAGCCTGATGAGAGCAAGACCCAGACCTGACCTAGACCTAACATGCGTTATTCTCTAAAATATTGATCGAAACCAGGTTTAATGGACTGTTTCAGTGTGGTACCACATTACTACGTGATCCAAACCAGAAAAAACCCAGGATCTGTACAACAAGTATGTGAGGAATGCGAAAGTATGAGCCTCACGAGGGCAAATCACAAACCTATCCCAGACATAACTTGCGTTATCCTCTAAAATATTGATGGAAACCAGGTTTAGTTGACTGTTTCAGTGTGGTACCGCATAACTACGTGATCGAAACCAGAAAAATACCCAGGATCTCTTCAACAAGTATGCGAAGCACGCGAAAATATGACCCTGATGTGGGCAAATCACAGGACTAACCTAGACATAACATGCGTTATTCTCTAAAATATTGATCGAAACCAGGGTTGATCGTCTGTTTCAGTGTGGTACCACATTACTACGTGATCCAAACCAGAAAAAAACGCAGGATCTGTACAACAAGTATGTGAAGAACGCGAAAATATGACCCTGATGAGGGCAAATCCCAGGCCTAACCTAGACATAACATGCGTTATCCTCTAAAACATTGATCGAAACCAGGTTTAATGGACTCATTCAGTGTGGTACCAAATTACTACGTGATCCAAACCAGAAAAAGCCTAGGATCCGTTCAACAAGTATGTGAAGAATGCGAAAGGATGTGTCTGATGAGGGAAAATCCCAGGCCTAACCTAGACCTAACATGCGTTACCCTCAAAAATATTGATCGAAACCAGGTTTAATCGACTGTTTCAGTGTGGTACCACATTACTACGTGATCCAAACCAGAGAGAAACCCAGAATCTGTACAACAAGTATGTGGAGAATGCGAAAATATGTGTCTGATGAGGGAAAATCCCAGGCCTAACCTAGACCTAACATGCGTTATCCTATAAAATATTGATCGAAACCAGGCTTAATTGACTGTTTCAGTAAGGTACCACTTTGCAACGTGATCCAAACCAGAAAAAGCCAGGGATCTGGCCATCAACTATGAGAAATATGCGAATGTATGAGCCTGATGAGGGCAAATCCCAGAACTATCCCAGACTTAACTTGCGTTATCCTCTAAAATATTGATCGAAACCAGGTTTAATCGATTGTTTCAGTGTGGTACCACATTACTACGTGATCCAAACCAGAAAAAGCCAGGGATCTGTTAAACAAGTATGTGAAGAACGCGAAAATATGACCCTGATGAGGGCAAATCCCAGGCCTAACCTAGACATAACATGCGTTATCCTCTAATACATTGATCGAAACCAGGTTTAATGGACTGTTTCAGTGTGGTACCACATTACTACGTGATTCAAACCAGAAAAGACACAGGATCTGTTCAAGAAGTATGTGAAGAATGCGATAGTATGTGTCCGATGTGGGAAAATCCCAGGACTAACCTAGACCTAACATGCGTTACCCTCAAAGATATTGATCGAAACCAGGTTTGATCGTCTGTTTCAGTGTGGTACCACATTACTACGTGATCCAAACCAGAAAAAAACGCAGGATCTGTACAACAAGTATGTGAAGAACGCGAAAATATGACCCTGATGAGGACAAATCCCAGGCCTAGCCTAGACCTAACATGCGTTATCCACTAAAATGTTGATCGAAACCAGGTTTAATGGACTGTTTCCGTGTGGTACCACATTACTACGTGATCCAAAGCAGAAAGAACCCAGGATCTGTTCAACAAGTGTGTGAAAAACGCGAAAGTATGAGCCTGATGAGGGCAAATCCCAGACCTATCCTAGACCTAACATGCGTTATCCTCTAATATATTGATCGAGACCAGGTTTAATGGACTGTTTCAGTGTGGTACCACATTACTACGTGATTCAAACCAGAAAAGACACAGGATCCGTTCAAGAAGTATGTGAAGAATGCGATAGTATGTGTCCGATGTGGGAAAATCCCAGGACTAACCTAGACCTAACATGCGTTACCCTCAAAGATATTGATCGAAACCAGGGTTGATCGTCTGTTTCAGTGTGGTACCACATTACTACGTGATCCAAACCAGAAAAAAACGCAGGATCTGTACAACAAGTATGTGAAGAACGCGAAAATATGACCCTGACGTGGGCAAATCCCAGACCTATCCCAGACATAACTTGCGCTATCCTCTAAGATATTGATCGAAACCAGGTTTAATCCACTGTTTCAGTGTGGTACCACATTACTACGTGATCCAAACCATCAAAAGAACCTGGCCATCAACTTTGAGAAATATGCGAAAGTACGAGCCTGATGAGAGCAAGACCCAGACCTGACCTAGACCTAACATGCGTTATTCTCTAAAATATTGATCGAAACCAGGTTTAATGGACTGTTTCAGTGTGGTACCACATAACTACGTGATCCAAACCAGAAAAAACCCAGGATCTGTACAACAAGTATGTGAGGAATGCGAAAGTATGAGCCTCACGAGGGCAAATCACAAACCTATCCCAGACATAACTTGCGTTATCCTCTAAAATATTGATGGAAACCAGGTTTAGTTGACTGTTTCAGTGTGGTACCGCGTAACTACGTGATCCAAACCAGAAAAATACCCAGGATCTCTTCAACAAGTATGCGAAGCACGCGAAAATATGACCCTGATGTGGGCAAATCACAGGACTAACCTAGACATAACATGCGTTATTCTCTAAAATATTGATCGAAACCAGGTTTAATCGACTGTTTCAGTGTGGTACCACATGACTACGTGATCCAAACCAGAAAAAAGTCAGGATCTGTTCAACAAGTATATGAAAAACGCGAAAGTATGAGCCTGATGAGCGCAAATCCCAGACATACCCCAGACCTAACATGCGTTATCCTCTAAAATATTGATCGAAACCATGTTTAATGGACAGTTTCAGTGTGGTACCACATTACTACATGATCCAAACCAGAAAAAAACGCAGGATCTGTACAACAAGTATGTGAAGAACGCGAAAATATGACCCTGGTGAGGGCAAATCCCAGGCCTAACCTAGACCTAACATGCGTTACCCTCAAAAATATTGATCGAAACCAGTGTTAATCGACTGTTTCAGTGTGGTACCACATTACTACGTGATCCAAACCAGAGAAAAACCCAGGATCTGTACAACAAGTATGTGAAGAATGCGAAAGTATGAGCCTGACGTGGGCAAATCCCTGACCTATCCCAGACATAACTTGCGCTATCCTGTAAGATATTGATCGAAACCAGGTTTAATCGACTGTTTCAGTGTGGTACCACATTGCTACGTGATCCAAACCATCAAAAGAACCTGGCCATCAACTTTGAGAAATATGCGAAAGTACGAGCCTGATGAGAGCAAGACCCAGACCTGACCTAGACCTAACATGCGTTATTCTCTAAAATATTGATCGAAACCAGGTTTAATGGACTGTTTCAGTGTGGTACCACATAACTACGTGATCCAAACCAGAAACAACCCAGGATCTGTACAACAAGTATGTGAGGAATGCGAAAGTATGAGCCTCACGAGGGCAAATCACAAACCTATCCCAGACATAACTTGCGTTATCCTCTAAAATATTGATCGAAACCAGGTTTAATCGACTGTTTCAGTGTGGTACCGCATAACTACGTGATCCAAACCAGAAAAATACCCAGGATCTCTTCAACAAGTATGTGAAGCACGCGAAAATATGACCCTGATGTGGGCAAATCACAGGACTAACCCAGACATAACATGCGTTATTCTCTAAAATATTGATCGAAACCAGGTTTAATCGACTGTTTCAGTGTGGTACCACATGACTACGTGATCCAAACCAGAAAAAAGTCAGGATCTGTTCAACAAGTATATGAAAAACGCGAAAGTATGTGTCTGATGAGGGCATATCCCAGGCCTAACCTAGACATAACATGCGTTATCCTCTAAAACATTGATCGTAACCAGGTTTAATCGACTGTTTCAGTGTGGTACCACATGACTACGTGATCCAAACCAGAAAAAAGTCAGGATCTGTTCAACAAGTATATGAAAAACGCGAAAGTATGAGCCTGATGAGCGCAAATCCCAGACATACCCCAGACCTAACATGCGTTATCCTCTAAAATATTGATCGAAACCAGGTTTAATGGACTGTTTCTGTGTGGTACCACATTATTACGCGATCCAAACCAGAAAAAACCCAGGATCCGTTCAACAAGTATGTGAAGAATGCGAAAGTATGAGTCTGATGACGGAAAATCCCAGGCCTAACCTAGACCTAACATGCGTTATCCTCAAAAATATTGATCGAAACCATGTTTAATGGACTGTTTCATTGTGGTACCACATTACTACGTGATCCAAACCAGAAAAAAGCCAGGGATCTGTGCAACAAGTATGTGAAAAGTGCGAAAGTATGACCCTGATGAGTGCAAATCCCAGATCTATCTCAGACCTAACTTGCGTTATCCCCTAAAATATTGATCGAAACCAGGTTTAATTGAATGCTTCAGTGTGGTACCACATTACTACGTGATCCAAACTAGAAACAGCCAGCGATCTGTTCAACAGGTATGTGAAAAATGCGAAAATATGACCCTCATGAGGGCAAATCCCAGGCCTAACCTAGACATAACATGCGATATCCTCTAATATATTGATCGAGACCAGGTTTAATGGACTGTTTCAGTGTGGTACCACATTACTACGTGATTCAAACCAGAAAAGACACTGGATCCGTTCAAGAAGTATGTGAAGAATGTGATAGTATGTGTCCGATGTGCGAAAATCCCAGGACTAACCTAGACCTAACATGCGTTACCCTCAATGATATTGATCGAGACCAGGTTTGATCGTCTGTTTCAGTGTGGTACCACATAACTACGTGATCCAAACCAGAAAAAACCCAGGATCTGTACAACAAGTATGTGAGGAATGCGAAAGTATGAGCCTCACGAGGGCAAATCACAAACCTATCCCAGACATAACTTGCGTTATCCTCTAAAATATTGATCGAAACCAGGTTTAATGGACTGTTTCAGTGTGGTACCACATTACTACGTGATCCAAACCAGAAAAAGCCCAGAATCTGGCCATGAAGTATGTGAAATATGCGAAAGTATGAGCCTGCTGTGGGCAAATCCTAGACCTAACCCAGACCTAACATGCGTTACCCTCAAAAATATTGATCGAAAACAGGTTTAGTCGACTGTTTCAGTGTGGTACCACATTACTACGTGATCCAAACCAGAAAAAAACCTAGGATCTGTACAACAAGTATGTGAAGAATGCGAAAGTATGAGCCTGTCGCGGGCGAATCCCTGACCTATCCCACACATAACATGCGTTATCCTCTAAAATATTGATCGAAACCAGGTTTAATGGACTGTTTCAGTGTGGTACAACATTACTACGTGATCCAATCCAGAAAAAGCCCAGGATCTAGCCATCAAGTATGAGAAATATGCGAAAGTATGAGCCTGATGAGGGCAAATCCCAGAACTATCCCAGACCAATCATGCGTTAACCTCTAAAATATTGATCGAAACCAGGTTTAATGGACTGTTTCAGTGTGGTACCACATTACTACGTGATCCAAACCAGAGAAAACCAGGGATCTGTTCAACAAATATGTGAAAAGTTCGAAAATATGACCCTGATGGGGCCAAATCCCAGAGCTATCACAGACCTAATATGCGGTATCCTCAAAAATGTTGATCGAAACCATGTTTAATTGAGTGTTTCAGTGTGGTACCACTTTACAACGTGATCGAAACCGGAAAAAAGCCCAGAATCTGACCATCAAGTATGAGAAACATACGAAAGTACGAGCCTGATGAGAGCAAATCCCAGAACTATCCCAGACCTAACATGCGTTAACCTCTAAAATATGGATCGAAACCATGTTTAATGGACTGTTTCAGTGTGGTACATCATTACTACGTGATCCAATCCAGAAAAAGCCCAGGATCTAGCCATCAAGTATGAGAAATATGCGAAAGTATGAGCCTGATGAGGCAAATCCCAGAACTATTCCAGACCTAACATGCGTTAACCTCTAAAATATTGATCGAAACCAGGTTTAACGGACTGTTTCAGTGTGGTACCACTTTACTACGTGATCCAAAGCAGAAAAAACCCTCGATCAGGTAAACATGTATATTAAGACTGCGAAAGTACTACCCTGATGAGGGCAAATCCCAGGCCTAACCAAGACCTAACATGCGTTGTCCTCAAAAATATTGATCGAAACCAGGTTTAATTGACTGTTGCAGTGTGGTACCACTTTACTGCGTGATCGAAAGTAGAAAAAACCCTCGATCAGGTCAACATGTATGTTAAAACTGCGAAAGTATGACCCTGATTAGGGCAAATCCCAGGCCTAACCTAGACCTAACTTGCGTTATCCTCTATGATATTGATCGAAACCAGGTTTAATTGACTGTTTTAGTGTGGTACCACTTTACTAGGTGATCCAAAGCAGAAAAAACCCTCGAAGAGGTCAACATGTATGTTAAAACTGCGAAAGTATGACCCTAATAGGGGCAAATCCCAGGCCTAACCTAGACCTAACATGCGTTATCCTCTAAAATATTGATCGAAAAGAGGTTTAATTGAATGCTTCAGTGTGGTACCACATTACTACGTGATCCAAACTAGAAAAAGCCAGGGATCTGTTCAACAGGTATGTGAAAAATGCGAAAGTATGACCCTGATGAGGGCAAATCCCAGACCTATCCCAGACCTAACTTGCGTTATCCTCTAAAATATTGATCGAAACCAGGTTTAATTGACTGTTTTAGTGTGGTACCACTTTACTAGGTGATCCAAAGCAGAAAAAACCCTCGAACAGGTCAACATGTATGTTAAAACTGCGAAAGTATGACCCTAATAGGGGCAAATCCCAGGCCTAACCTAGACCTAACATGCGTTATCCTCTTAAATATTGATCGAAAATAGGTTTAATGGACTGTTTCAGTGTGGTACTACATGACTACGTGATCCAAACCAGAAAAAAGCCGGGATCTGTTCAACAAGTATATGAAAAACGCGAAAGAATGAGCCTGATGAGGGCAAATCCCCGGACCTATTCCAAACATAACTTGCGTTATCCTGTAAAATATTGATCGAAAAGAGGTTTAATGGACTGTTTCAGTGTGGTACCCACATTACTACGTGATCCAATCCAGAAAATGCCCAGGATCTAGTTGCCATCAAGTAAGAGAAATATGCGAAAGTATGAGCCTGCTGAGGGCAAATCCTAGACCTAACCCAGACCTAACATGCGTTATCCTCTAAAATATTTATCAAGACCAGGTTTAATTGAATGTTTCAGTGAGGTACCACATTACTAAGTGATCCAATCTAGAAAAAACCCAGGATCTGTTATACAAGTATGAGAAAAATGCGAAGGTTTGAGCCTGATGTGGGCAGATCCATGAACTATACCAGAGCTCACTTGCGTTATCCTCTAAAATATTGATGGAAACCAGGTTCAATGGACAGTTTCAGTGTGGTACCACATTACTACGTGATCCAAATCAGAATAACCCAGGATCTGTTAAACAAGTATGAGAAAAATGCGAAGGTATGAGCCTGATGTGGGCAGATCCAAGACCTATACCAGACCTAACTTGCGTTATCCTCTAAAATATTGATCGAAACCAGGTTTAATTTACTGTTTCAGTGTGGTACCACTTTAATACGTGATCCAAAGCAGAAAAAGCCCAGAATCTGGCCATCAAGTAAGAGAAATATGCGAAAGTACGAGCCTGATGAGAGCAAATCCCTGACCTAACCAAGACCTAACATGCGTTATTCTCTAAAATATGGATCGAAACCAGGTTTAATGGACTGTTCCAGTGTGGTACCACATTACTACGTGATCCAAACCAGAAATAGCCAGGGATCTGTTCAACAAATATGTGAAAAATGCGAAAATATGACCCTGATGAGGCCAAATCCCAGACCTATCCCAGCCTAACTTGCGTTATCCTCAAAAATATCGGTCGAAACCAGGTTTAATTGACTGTTTCAGTGTGGTACCACTTTACTACGTGATCCAAAGCAGAAAAAACCATCGACCAGGTAAACATGTATATTAAAACTGCGAAAGTATGACCCTGATGAGGGCAAATCCCAGGCCTAACCATGACCTAACATGCGTTATCCTCTAAAATATTGATCGAAACCAGGTTTAATGTACTGTTTCAGTGTGGTACCACATTACAACGTGATCCAAACCAGAAAAAGCCAGGGATCTGTTCAACAAGTATGTGAAAAATGCGAAAATATGACCCTGATGAGGGCAAATCCCAGACCTTCCCCAGACCAAGCTTGCGTTATCCTCTAAAATATTGATCGAATCGAGGTTTAGTTTACTGTTTCAGTGTGGTACTACATTGGTACGTGATCCAAACCAGAAAAAAACCCAGGATCTGTTCAACAAGTATGGGGAGAATGCGAAAGTATGTGTCTGATGAGGGAAAATCCCAGGTCCTAACCTAGACCTAACATGCGTTATCCTATAAAATATTGATCGAAACCAGGCTTAATGGACTGTTTCAGTGGGGTACCACATTACTACGTGATCCAAACCTGAAAAAGCCCAGAATCTGGCCATGAAGTATGAGAAATATGCGAAAGTATGAGCCTGCTGAGGGCAAATCCTAGATCTAACCCAGACCTAACATGCGTTATTCTCTTAAATAATGATCGAAACCAGGTTTAATGGACTGTTTCAGTGTTGTACCACATTACTACGTTATCCAAACCAGAAAAAACCCAGGATCTGTTCAACATGTATGTAAAAAACGCGAAAGTATGAGCCTGATGAGGGCAAATCCCAGTCCTATCCCAGACATAACTTGCATTATCCTCTAAAGTATTGATCGGAACCAGATTTAATCGACTGTTTCAGTGTGGTACCACATTACTACGTGTTCCAAACCAGAAAAGGCCTGGAATCTGTTCAACAAGAATGTGAAAAACGCGAAAGTATGACCCTGATGAGAGCAAATCCCAGACCTAACCAAGACCTAACATGCGTTATTCTCTTAAATATTGATCGAAACCAGGTTTAATGGACTGTTTCAGTGTTGTACCACATTACTACGTGATCCAAACCAGAAAAAACCCAGGATCTGTTCAACATGTATGTGAAAAACGCGAAACAATGAGCCTGATGAGGGCAAATCCCTGACATATCCCACTCCTAACATGCGTTGTCCTCTAAAATATTGATCGAAACCAGGTTTAATCAACTGTTTCAGTGTGGTACCACATTAGTACGTGAGCCAAACCAGAATAAGTCATGGATCTGTTCAACAAGAATGTGAAAAACGCGAAAGTACGAGCCTGATGAGAGCAAATCCCTGACCTAACCAAGACGTAACATGCGTTATTCTCTAAAATATGGATCGAAGCCAGGTTTAATGGACTGCTCCAGTGTGGTACCACATTACTACGTGATCCAGACCAGAAAAAGCCCGGAATCTGGCCATCAACTATGAGAAATATGTGAAAGTACGAGCCTGATGAGAGCAAATCCCAGACCTAACCAAGACCTAACAAGCGTTATTCTCTAATATATTGATCGAAACCAGGGTTAATGGACTGTTTCTGTGTGGTACCACATTACTACGTGATCCAAACCAGAAAAAACCCAGGATCCGTGCAACAAGTATGTAAAGAATGCGAAGGTATGAGTCTGATGAAGGAAAATCCCAGGCCTAACCTAGACCTACCATGCGTTATCCTCAAAAATATTGATCGAAACCAGGTTTAATCGACTGTTTCAATGCGGTAGCACATTACTACCTGATCCAAACCAGAAAAAGCCCAGAATCTGGCCATCAACTATGAGAAATATGCGAAAGTACGAGCCTGATGAGGGCAAATGCCAGAACTATCCCAGACTTAACTTGCGTTATCCTCTAAAATATTGATCGAAACCAGGTTTAATCGATTGTTTCAGTGTGGTACCACATTACTACGTGATCCAAACCAGAAAAAGCCCAGAATCTGGCCATGAAGTATGAGAAATATGCGAAAGTATGAGCCTGCTGAGGGCAAATCCTAGACCTAACCCAGACCTAACATGCGTTATCCTCTAAAATATTTATCAAGACCAGGTCTATTTGAATGTCACAGTGTGGTACCACATTACTACGTGATCCAATCCAGAAAAAACCCAGGATCTGTTCAACAAGTATGTGAAAAACGCGAAAGTATGAGCCTGATGAGGGCAAATCTCAGTACTATCCCAGACATAACTTGCGTTATCCTCTAAAATATTGAACGACCCCAGGTTAAATGGACCGTTTCAGTGTGGTACCACATTACTACGTGATCCAATCCAGAAAAAGCCCAGGATCTAGCAATCAAGTATTAGAAATATGCGAATGTATGACCCTGATGATGGCAAATCCCAGACCTAACCAAGACCTAACATGCGTTATTCTCTAAAATATTGATCGAAACCAGGTTTAATAGACTGTTTCACTGTGGTACCACATTACTACGTGATCCAAACCAGAAAAAACCCAGGATCTGTTCAACAAGTATGTGAAGAACGCGAAAATATGACCCTGATGAGGGCAAATCCCAGGCCTAACCTAGACATAACATGCTTTATCCTCTAATATATTGATCGAGACAAGGTTTAATGGATTGTTTCAGTGTGGTACCACATTACTACGTGATTCAAACCAGAAAAGACACAGGATCCGTACAAGAAGTATGTGAAGAATGCGATAGCATGTGTCCGATGTGGGAAAATCCCAGGACTAACCTAGACCTAACATGCGTTTCCCTCAAAGATATTGATCGAAACCAGGTTTGATCGTCTGTTTCAGTGTGGTACCACATTACTACGTGATCCAAACCAGAAAAAAACGCAGGATCTGTACAACAAGTATGTAGAGAATGCGAAAGTATGTATCTGATGAGGGAAAATCCCAGGCCTAACCTAGACCTAACATGCGTTACCCTCAAAAATATTGATCGAAACCAGGTTTAATCGACTGTTTCAGTGTGGTACCACATTAATACGTTATCCAATCCAGAAAAAGCCCAGGATCTAGCCATCAAGTATGAGAAATATGCGAAAGTATGAGCCTGATGAGGGCAAATCCCAGAACTATCCCAGTCCTAACATGCGTTAACCTCTAAAATATTGATCGAAACCAGGTTTAATGGACTGTTTCAGTGTGGTACCACATTTTTTACGTGATCCAAACCAGAAAAGTCCAGGGATCTGTTCAACAAAAATGTGAAAAATTCGAAAATATGAACCTGATGGGGCCAAATTCCAGACCTATCCCAGACCTAACTTGCGTTATCCTCAAAAATATTGATCGAAACCAGGTTTAATTGACTGTTTCAGTGTGGTACCACTTTACAACGTGATCGAAACCGGAAAAAGCCCAGAATCTGACCATCAAGTATGAGAAACATACGAAAGTACGAGCCTGATGAGAGCATATCCCTGACCTAACTAAGACCTAACATGCGTTATTCTCTAAAATATGGATCGAAACCAGGTTTAATGGACTGTTCCAGTGTGGTACCACATTACTACGTGATCCAAACCAGAAAATGCCAGGGATCTGTTCAACAAATATGTGAAAAATGCGAAGATATGACCCTGATGAGGCCAAATCCCAGACATATCCTGATCTAACTTGCGTTATCCTCAAAAATATTGATCCAAACCAGGTTTAATTGACTGTTTCAGTGTGGTACCACTTTACTACGTGATCCAAAGCAGAAAAAACCCTCGATCAGGTAAACATGTATATTAAAACTGCGAAAGTATTACCCTGATGAGGGCAAATCCCAGGCCTAACCAAGACCTAACATGCGTTATTCTCTTAAATAATGATCGAAACCAGGTTAAATGGACTGTTTCAGTGTTGTACCACATTACTACGTTATCCAAACCAGAAAAAAACCCAGGATCTGTGCAACATGTATGTGAAAAACGCGAAAGTATGAGCCTGATGAGGGCAAATCCCAGTCCTATCCCAGACATAACTTGCATTATCCTCCAAAGTATTGATCGAAACCAGGTTTAATCGACTGTTTCAATGCGGTAGCACATTACTACCTGATCCAAACCAGAAAAAGCCCAGAATCTGGCCATCAACTATGAGAAATATGCGAAAGTACGAGCCTGATGAGGGCAAATCCCCGGCCTAAACTAGACATAACATGCGTTATCCTCTAAAATATTGATCGAAACCAGGTTTAATGGACTGTTGCAGTGTTGTACCACATTACTACGTGATCCAAACCAGAAAAAACCCAGAATCTATTCAACAAGTATGTGAAAAACGCGAAACTATGAGCCTGATGAAGGCAAATCCCAGACCTATCTCAGACCTAACATGCGTTATCCTCTTAAATATTGATCGAAACCAGGTTTAATGGACTGTTTCAGTGTGGTACCACATTTCTACGTGATCCAAACCAGAAAAAGCCAGGGATCTGTACAACAAGTATGTGAAAAATGCGAAAATATGACCCTGATGAGGGCAAATCCCAGACCTATCCTAGACCTAACATGCGTTATCCTCTTAAATATTGATCGAAACCAGGTTTAATGGACTGCTTCAGTGTGGTACCACATTACTACGTGATCCAAACCAGAAAAAGCCCAGAATCTGGCCATGAAGTATGAGAAATATGCGAAAGTATGACCCTGATGAGGGCAAATCCCAGGCCTAACCAAGACCTAACATGCTTTATCCTCAAAAATATTGATCGAAACCAGGTTTAATTGACTGTTGCAGTGTGGTACCACTTTATTACGTGATCGAAAGTAGAAAAAACCCTCGATCAGGTCAGTATGTATGTTAAAACTGCGAAAGTATGACCCTCATGAGGGCAAATCCCAGGACTAACCTAGACATAACATGCGTTATTCTCTAAAATATTGATCGAAACCAGTTTAATGGACTGTTTCAGAGTGGAACCACATTACTACGTGATCCAAACCAGAAGAAGCCCGGAATCTGGCCATCAAGAATGAGAAATATGCGAAAGTACGAGCCTGATGAGAGCAAATCCCAGACCTAACCTAGACCTAACATGAGTTATCCTCAAAAATATTGAACGAAACCAGGTTTAATGGACTGTTTCAGTGTGGTACCACATTACTACCTGATCAAAACGAGAAAAATACCCAGGATCTGTACAACAAGTATGTGAAGAACGCGAAAATATGACCCTGATGAGGGCAAATCACAGGACTAACCTAGACATAACATGCGTTATCCTCTAAAACATTGATCGTAACCAGGTTTAATGGACTGTTTCAGTGTGGTACCGCATTACTACGTGATCCAAACCAGAAAAATACCCAGGATCTGTACAACAAGTATGTGAAGAACGCGAAAATATGACCCTGATGAGGGCAAATCACAGGACTAACCTAGACATAACATGCGTTATTCTCTAAAATATTGATCGAAACCAGGTTTAATGGACTCTTTCAGTGTGGTACCACTTTACAACGTGATCGAAACCGGAAAAAGCCCAGAATCTGACCATCAAGTATGAGAAACATACGAAAGTATGAGCCTGATGAGGCAAATCCCAGAACTATTCCAGACCTAACATGCGTTAACCTCTAAAATATTGATCGAAACCAGGTTTAACGGACTGTTTCAGTGTGGTACCACTTTACTACGTGATCCAAAGCAGAAAAAACCCTCGATCAGGTAAACATGTATATTAAGACTGCGAAAGTACTACCCTGATGAGGGCAAATCCCTGGCCTTACCTAGACATAACATGCGTTATCCTCTAAAATATTGATCGAAACCAGGTTTAATGGACTGTTTCAGTGTGGTACCACATTACTACGTGATCCAAACCAGAAAAAGCCTGGGATCTGTTAAACAAGTATGAGAAGAACGCGAAAATATGACCCTGATGAAGGCAAATCCCAGGCCTAACCTAGACATAACATGCGTTATCCTCTAATACATTGATCGAAACCAGGTTTAATGGCCTGTTTCAGTGTGGTACCACATTACTACGTGATTCAAACCAGAAAAGATACAGGATCCGTTCAAGAAGTATGTGAAGAATGCGATAGTATGTGTCCGATGTGGGAAAATCTCAGTACTATCCCAGACATGACTTGCGTTATCCTCTAAAATATTGAACGACCCCAGGTTAAATGGACCGTTTCAGTGTGGTACCACATTACTACGTGATCCAATCCAGAAAAAACCCAGGATCTGTACAACAAGTATGTGAGGAATGCGAAAGTATGAGCCTGACGAGGGCAAATCCCTGACCTATCCCACACATAACATGCGTTATCCTCTAAAATATTGATCGAAACCAGGTTTAATGGACTGTTTCAGTGTGGTACCACATTACTACGTGATCCAAACCAGAAAAAGCCCAGAATCTGGCCATGAAGTATGTGAAATATGCGAAAGTATGAGCCTGCTGTAGGCAAATCCTAGACCTAACCCAGACCTAACATGCGTTATCCTCTAAAATATTGATCGAAACCATGTTTAATGGACTGTTTCATTGTGGTACCACATTACTACGTGATCCAAACCAGAAAAAAGCCAGGGATCTGTGCAACAAGTATGTGAAAAGTGCGAAAGTATGACCCTGATGAAGGCAAATCCCAGGCCTAACCTAGACATAACATGCGTTATCCTCTAATATATTGATCGAGACCAGGTTTAATGGACTGTTTCAGTGTGGTACCACATTACTACGTGATTCAAACCAGAAAAGACACAGGATCCGTTCAAGAAGTATGTGAAGAATGCGATAGTATGTGTCCGATGTGCGAAAATCCCAGGACTAACCTAGACCTAACATGCGTTACCCTCAATGATATTGATCGAGACCAGGTTTGATCGTCTGTTTCAGTGTGGTACCACATTACTACGTGAACCAAACCAGAAAAAAACGCAGGATCTGTACAACAAGTATGTGAAGAACGCCAAAATATGACCCTGATGAGGGCAAATCCCAGGCCTAACCTAGACATAACATGCGTTATTCTCTAAAATATTGATCGAAACCAGGTTTAATGGACTGTTTCAGTGTGGTACCACATTGGTACGTGATCCAAACTAGAGAAAAACACAGGATCTGTTCAACAAGTATGTGGAGAATGCGAAAGTATGTGTCTGATGAGGGCATGTCCCAGGCCTAACCTAGACATAACATGCGTTATCCTCTAAAACATTGATCGTAACCAGGTTTAATGGACTGTTTCAGTGTGGTACCGCATTACTACGTGATCCAAACCAGAAAAATACCCAGGATCTCTTCAACAAGTATGTGAAGCACGCGAAAATATGACCCTGATGAGGGCAAATCCCAGGCCTAACCTAGACATAACATGCGTTATCCTCTAAAATATTGATCGAAACCAGGTTTAATGGACTGTTTCAGTGTGGCACCACATTACTACGTGATCCAAACCAGAAAAAGCCCAGAATCTGGCCATGAAGTATGAGTAATATGCGAAAGTATGAGCCTGCTGTGGGCAAATCCTAGACCTAACCCAGACCTAACATGCGTTATCCTTTAAAATATTTATCAAGACCAAGTCTAGTTGAATGTCACAGTGTGGTACCACATTACTACGTGATCCAATCCAGAAAAAACCCAGGATCTGTTCAACAAGTATGTGAAAAACGCGAAAGTATGAGCCTGATGAGGGCAAATCTCAGTACTATCCCAGACATAACTTGCGTTATCCTCTAAAATATTGAACGACCCCAGGTTAAATGGACCGTTTCAGTGTGGTACCACATTACTACGTGATCCAATCCAGAAAAAACCCAGGATCTGTATAACAAGTATGTGAGGAATGTGAAAGTATGAGCCTGACGAGGGCAAATCCCTAACCTATCCCAGACATATCTAGCGTTATCCTCTAAAATATTGATCGAAACCAGGTTTAATGGACTGTTTCAGTGTGGTACCACATTACTACGTGATCCAAACCAGAAAAAGCCCAGAATCTGGCCATGAAGTATGAGAAATATGCGAAAGTATGACCCTGATGAGGGCAAATCCCAGGCCTAACCAAGACCTAACATGCTTTATCCTCAAAAATATTGATCGAAACCTGGTTTAATTGACTGTTGCAGTGTGGTACCACTTTATTACGTGATCGAAAGTAGAAAAAACCCTCGATCAGGTCAGTATGTATGTTAAAACTGCGAAAGTATGACCCTCATGAGGGCAAATCCCAGGACTAACCTAGACATAACATGCGTTATTCTCTAAAATATTGATCGAAACCAGTTTAATGGACTGTTTCAGAGTGGAACCACATTACTACGTGATCCAAACCAGAAAAACCAAGAATCTGGCCATCAACTATGAGAAATATGCGAAAGTACGAGCCTGATGAGAGCAAATCCCAGACCTAACCAAGACCTAACATGCGTTATCCTCTAAAATATTGATCGAAACCAGTTTAATGGACTGATTCAGTGTGGTACCACTTTGCAACGTGATCCAAACCAGAAGAAGCCCGGAATCTGACCATCAAGAATGAGAAATATGCGAAAGTACGAGCCTGATGAGAGCAAATCCCAGACCTAACCTAGACCTAACATGAGTTATCCTCAAAAATATTGAACGAAACCAGGTTTAATGGACTGTTTCAGTGTGGTACCATATTACTACCTGATCAAAACGAGAAAAATACCCAGGATCTGTACAACAAGTATGTGAAGAACGCGAATATATGACCCTGATGAGGGCAAATCACAGGACTAACCTAGACATAACATGCGTTATTCTCTAAAATATTGATCGAAACCAGGTTTAATGGACTCTTTCAGTGTGGTACCACACTACTACGGGATCGAAACCAGAAAAAGCCCAGAATTTGGTCATCAAGTATGAGAAATATGCGTAAGTACGAGCCTGATGGGAGCAAATCCTTGGCCTAACCTTGACCTAACATGCGTTACCCTCAAAAATATTGATCGAAAACAGGTTTAATCGACTGTTTCAGTGTGGTACCACATTACTACGTGATCCAAACCAGAAAAAAACCTAGGATCTGTACAACAAGTATGTGAAGAATGCGAAAGTATGAGCCTGATGAGGGCAAATCCCCGGACCTATTCCAAACATAACTTGCGTAATCCTGTAAAATATTGATCGAAAAGAGGTTTAATGGACTGTTTCAGTGTGGTACCCACATTACTACGTGATCCAATCCAGAAAATGCCCAGGATCTAGTTGCCATCAAGTAAGAGAAATATGCGAAAGTATGAGCCTGCTGAGGGCAAATCCTAGACCTAACCCAGACCTAACATGCGTTATCCTCTAAAATATTTATCAAGACCAGGTTTAATTGAATGTTTCAGTGAGGTACCACATTACTAAGTGATCCAATCTAGAAAAAACCCAGGATCTGTTATACAAGTATGAGAAAAATGCGAAGGTTTGAGCCTGATGTGGGCAGATCCATGAACTATACCAGAGCTAACTTGCGTTATCCTCTAAAATATTGATGGAAACCAGGTTCAATGGACAGTTTCAGTGTGGCACCACATTACTACGTGATCCAAAACAGAATAACCCAGGATCTGTTAAACAAGTATGAGAAAAATGCGAAGGTATGAGCCTGATGTGGGCAGATCCATGACCTATACCAGACCTAACTTGCGTTATCCTCTAAAATATTGATCGAAACCAGGTTTAACTGACTGTTTCAGTGTGGTACCACTTTAATACGTGATCCAAAGCAGAAAAAGCCCAGAATCTGGCCATCAAGTAAGAGAAATATGCGAAAGTACGAGCCTGATGAGAGCAAATCCCTGACCTAACCAAGACCTAACATGCGTTATTCTCTAAAATATGGATCGAAACCAGGTTTAATGGACTGTTCCAGTGTGGTACCACATTACTACGTGATCCAAACCAGAAAAAGCCAGGGATCTGTTCAACAAATATGTGAAAAATGCGAAAATATGACCCTGATGAGGCCAAATCCCAGACCTATCCCAGCCTAACTTGCGTTATCCTCAAAAATATCGGTCGAAACCAGGTTTAATTGACTGTTTCAGTGTGGTACCACTTTACTACGTGATCCAAAGCAGAAAAAACCATCGATCAGGTAAACATGTATATTAAAACTGCGAAAGTATGACCCTGATGAGGGCAAATCCCAGGCCTAACCATGACCTAACATGCGTTATCCTCTAAAATATTGATCGAAACCAGGTTTAATGTACTGTTTCAGTGTGGTACCACATTACAACGTGATCCAAACCAGAAAAAGCCAGGGATCTGTTCAACAAGTATGTGAAAAATGCGAAAATATGACCCTGATGAGGGCAAATCCCAGACCTTCCCCAGACCAAGCTTGCGTTATCCTCTAAAATATTGATCGGATCGAGGTTTAGTTTACTGTTTCAGTGTGGTACTACATTGGTACGTGATCCAAACCAGAAAAAAACCCAGGATCTGTTCAACAAGTATGGGGAGAATGCGAAAGTATGTGTCTGATGAGGGAAAATCCCAGGTCCTAACCTAGACCTAACATGCGTTATCCTATAAAATATTGATCGAAACCAGGCTTAATGGTCTGTTTCAGTGGGGTACCACATTACTACGTGATCCAAACCTGAAAAAGCCCAGAATCTGGCCGTGAAGTATGAGAAATATGCGAAAGTATGAGCCTGCTGAGGGCAAATCCTAGACCTAACCCAGACCTAACATGCGTTATTCTCTTAAATAATGATCGAAACCAGGTTTAATGGACTGTTTCAGTGTTGTACCACATTACTACGTTATCCAAACCAGAAAAAACCCCGGATCTGTTCAACATGTATGTGAAAAACGCGAAAGTATTAGCCTGATGAGGGCAAATCCCAGTCCTATCCCAGACATAACTTGCATTATCCTCTAAAGTATTGATCGGAACCAGATTTAATCGACTGTTTCAGTGTGGTACCACATTACTACGTGTTCCAAACCAGAACAGGCCAGGAATCTGTTCAACAAGAATGTGAAAAACGCGAAAGTATGACCCTGATGAGAGCAAATCCCAGACCTAACCAAGACCTAACATGCGTTATTCTCTTAAATATTGATCGAAACCAGGTTTAATGGACTGTTTCAGTGTTGTACCACATTACTACGTGATCCAAACCAGAAAAAACCCAGGATCTGTTCAACATGTATGTGAAAAACGCGAAACAATGAGCCTGATGAGGGCAAATCCCTGACATATCCCACTCCTAACATGCGTTGTCCTCTAAAATATTGATCGAAACCAGGTTTAATGAACTGTTTCAGTGTGGTACCACATTAGTACGTGAGCCAAACCAGAATAAGTCAGGGATCTGTTCAACAAGAATGTGAAAAACGCGAAAGTATGACCCTGATGAGAGCAAATCCCAGACCTAACCAAGACCTAACATGCGTTATTCTCTAAAATATTGATCAAAACCAGGTTTAATGAAATGTTTCAGTGGGGTACCACATTACTACTTGATCCAAACCAGAAAGAAACCCAGGATCTGTACAACGAGTATGTGAAGAATGCGAAAGTACGAGCCTGATGAGAGCAAATCCCTGACCTAACCAAGACCTAACATGCGTTATTCTCTAAAATATTGATCGAAACCAGGTTTAATGGACTGTTGCAGTGTTGTACCACATTACTACGTGATCCAAACCAGAAAAAACCCAGAATCTGTTCAACAAGTATGTGAAAAACGCGAAACTATGAGCCTCATGAGGGCAAATCCCAGACCTATCTCAGACCTAACATGCGTTATCCTCTTAAATATTGATCGAAACCAGGTTTAATGGACTGTTTCAGTGTGGTACCACATTTCTACGTGATCCAAACCAGAAAAAGCCAGGGATCTGTACAACAAGTATGTGAAAAATGCGAAAATATGACCCTGATGAGGGCAAATCCCAGACCAATCCTAGACCTAACATGCGTTATCCTCTTAAATATTGATCGAAACCAGGTTTAATGGACTGCTTCAGTGTGGTACCGCATTACTACGTGATGCAAACCAGAAAAAACCTAGGATCCGTTGAACAAGTATGTGGAGAATGCGAATGTATGTGTCTGATGAGGGAAAATCGCAGGCCCAACCAAGACCTAACATGCGTTATCCTATAAAATATTGATCGAAACCAGGCTTAATTGACTGTTTCAGGATGGTACCACTTTGCAACGTGATCCAAACCAGAAAAAGCCAGAGATCTGGCCATCAACTATGAGAAATATGCGAATGTATGACCCTGATGAGGGCAAATGCCAGAACTATCCCAGACTTAACTTGCGTTATCCTCTAAAATATTGATCGAAACCAGGTTTAATCGATTGTTTCAGTGTGGTACCACATTACTACGTGATCCAAACCAGAAAAAGCCCAGAATCTGTTCAACAAGTATGTGAAAAACGCGAAAGTATGAGCCTGATGAGGGCAAATCTCAGTACTATCCCAGACATAACTTGCATTATCCTCTAAAATATTGAACGACCCCAGGTTAAATGGACCGTTTCAGTGTGGTACCACATTACTACGTGATCCAATCCAGAAAAAACCCAGGATCTGTATAACAAGTATGTGAGGAATGTGAAAGTATGAGCCTGACGAGGGCAAATCCCTAACCTATCCCAGACATATCTAGCGTTATCCTCTAAAATATTGATCGAAACCAGGTTTAATGGACTGTTTCAGTGTGGTACCACATTACTACGTGATCCAAACCAGAAAAAGCCCAGAATCTGGCCATGAAGTATGAGAAATATGCGAAAGTATGACCCTGATGAGGGCAAATCCCAGGCCTAACCAAGACCTAACATGCTTTATCCTCAAAAATATTGATCGAAACCTGGTTTAATTGACTGTTGCAGTGTGGTACCACTTTATTACGTGATCGAAAGTAGAAAAAACCCTCGATCAGGTCAGTATGTATGTTAAAACTGCGAAAGTATGACCCTCATGAGGGCAAATCCCAGGACTAACCTAGACATAACATGCGTTATTCTCTAAAATATTGATCGAAACCAGTTTAATGGACTGTTTCAGAGTGGAACCACATTACTACGTGATCCAAACCAGAAAAACCAAGAATCTGGCCATCAACTATGAGAAATATGCGAAAGTACGAGCCTGATGAGAGCAAATCCCAGACCTAACCAAGACCTAACATGCGTTATCCTCTAAAATATTGATCGAAACCAGTTTAATGGACTGATTCAGTGTGGTACCACTTTGCAACGTGATCCAAACCAGAAGAAGCCCGGAATCTGACCATCAAGAATGAGAAATATGCGAAAGTACGAGCCTGATGAGAGCAAATCCCAGACCTAACCTAGACCTAACATGAGTTATCCTCAAAAATATTGAACGAAACCAGGTTTAATGGACTGTTTCAGTGTGGTACCATATTACTACCTGATCAAAACGAGAAAAATACCCAGGATCTGTACAACAAGTATGTGAAGAACGCGAATATATGACCCTGATGAGGGCAAATCACAGGACTAACCTAGACATAACATGCGTTATTCTCTAAAATATTGATCGAAACCAGGTTTAATGGACTCTTTCAGTGTGGTACCACACTACTACGGGATCGAAACCAGAAAAAGCCCAGAATTTGGTCATCAAGTATGAGAAATATGCGTAAGTACGAGCCTGATGGGAGCAAATCCTTGGCCTAACCTTGACCTAACATGCGTTACCCTCAAAAATATTGATCGAAAACAGGTTTAATCGACTGTTTCAGTGTGGTACCACATTACTACGTGATCCAAACCAGAAAAAAACCTAGGATCTGTACAACAAGTATGTGAAGAATGCGAAAGTATGAGCCTGATGAGGGCAAATCCCCGGACCTATTCCAAACATAACTTGCGTAATCCTGTAAAATATTGATCGAAAAGAGGTTTAATGGACTGTTTCAGTGTGGTACCCACATTACTACGTGATCCAATCCAGAAAATGCCCAGGATCTAGTTGCCATCAAGTAAGAGAAATATGCGAAAGTATGAGCCTGCTGAGGGCAAATCCTAGACCTAACCCAGACCTAACATGCGTTATCCTCTAAAATATTTATCAAGACCAGGTTTAATTGAATGTTTCAGTGAGGTACCACATTACTAAGTGATCCAATCTAGAAAAAACCCAGGATCTGTTATACAAGTATGAGAAAAATGCGAAGGTTTGAGCCTGATGTGGGCAGATCCATGAACTATACCAGAGCTAACTTGCGTTATCCTCTAAAATATTGATGGAAACCAGGTTCAATGGACAGTTTCAGTGTGGCACCACATTACTACGTGATCCAAAACAGAATAACCCAGGATCTGTTAAACAAGTATGAGAAAAATGCGAAGGTATGAGCCTGATGTGGGCAGATCCATGACCTATACCAGACCTAACTTGCGTTATCCTCTAAAATATTGATCGAAACCAGGTTTAACTGACTGTTTCAGTGTGGTACCACTTTAATACGTGATCCAAAGCAGAAAAAGCCCAGAATCTGGCCATCAAGTAAGAGAAATATGCGAAAGTACGAGCCTGATGAGAGCAAATCCCTGACCTAACCAAGACCTAACATGCGTTATTCTCTAAAATATGGATCGAAACCAGGTTTAATGGACTGTTCCAGTGTGGTACCACATTACTACGTGATCCAAACCAGAAAAAGCCAGGGATCTGTTCAACAAATATGTGAAAAATGCGAAAATATGACCCTGATGAGGCCAAATCCCAGACCTATCCCAGCCTAACTTGCGTTATCCTCAAAAATATCGGTCGAAACCAGGTTTAATTGACTGTTTCAGTGTGGTACCACTTTACTACGTGATCCAAAGCAGAAAAAACCATCGATCAGGTAAACATGTATATTAAAACTGCGAAAGTATGACCCTGATGAGGGCAAATCCCAGGCCTAACCATGACCTAACATGCGTTATCCTCTAAAATATTGATCGAAACCAGGTTTAATGTACTGTTTCAGTGTGGTACCACATTACAACGTGATCCAAACCAGAAAAAGCCAGGGATCTGTTCAACAAGTATGTGAAAAATGCGAAAATATGACCCTGATGAGGGCAAATCCCAGACCTTCCCCAGACCAAGCTTGCGTTATCCTCTAAAATATTGATCGGATCGAGGTTTAGTTTACTGTTTCAGTGTGGTACTACATTGGTACGTGATCCAAACCAGAAAAAAACCCAGGATCTGTTCAACAAGTATGGGGAGAATGCGAAAGTATGTGTCTGATGAGGGAAAATCCCAGGTCCTAACCTAGACCTAACATGCGTTATCCTATAAAATATTGATCGAAACCAGGCTTAATGGTCTGTTTCAGTGGGGTACCACATTACTACGTGATCCAAACCTGAAAAAGCCCAGAATCTGGCCGTGAAGTATGAGAAATATGCGAAAGTATGAGCCTGCTGAGGGCAAATCCTAGACCTAACCCAGACCTAACATGCGTTATTCTCTTAAATAATGATCGAAACCAGGTTTAATGGACTGTTTCAGTGTTGTACCACATTACTACGTTATCCAAACCAGAAAAAACCCCGGATCTGTTCAACATGTATGTGAAAAACGCGAAAGTATTAGCCTGATGAGGGCAAATCCCAGTCCTATCCCAGACATAACTTGCATTATCCTCTAAAGTATTGATCGGAACCAGATTTAATCGACTGTTTCAGTGTGGTACCACATTACTACGTGTTCCAAACCAGAACAGGCCAGGAATCTGTTCAACAAGAATGTGAAAAACGCGAAAGTATGACCCTGATGAGAGCAAATCCCAGACCTAACCAAGACCTAACATGCGTTATTCTCTTAAATATTGATCGAAACCAGGTTTAATGGACTGTTTCAGTGTTGTACCACATTACTACGTGATCCAAACCAGAAAAAACCCAGGATCTGTTCAACATGTATGTGAAAAACGCGAAACAATGAGCCTGATGAGGGCAAATCCCTGACATATCCCACTCCTAACATGCGTTGTCCTCTAAAATATTGATCGAAACCAGGTTTAATGAACTGTTTCAGTGTGGTACCACATTAGTACGTGAGCCAAACCAGAATAAGTCAGGGATCTGTTCAACAAGAATGTGAAAAACGCGAAAGTATGACCCTGATGAGAGCAAATCCCAGACCTAACCAAGACCTAACATGCGTTATTCTCTAAAATATTGATCAAAACCAGGTTTAATGAAATGTTTCAGTGGGGTACCACATTACTACTTGATCCAAACCAGAAAGAAACCCAGGATCTGTACAACGAGTATGTGAAGAATGCGAAAGTACGAGCCTGATGAGAGCAAATCCCTGACCTAACCAAGACCTAACATGCGTTATTCTCTAAAATATTGATCGAAACCAGGTTTAATGGACTGTTGCAGTGTTGTACCACATTACTACGTGATCCAAACCAGAAAAAACCCAGAATCTGTTCAACAAGTATGTGAAAAACGCGAAACTATGAGCCTCATGAGGGCAAATCCCAGACCTATCTCAGACCTAACATGCGTTATCCTCTTAAATATTGATCGAAACCAGGTTTAATGGACTGTTTCAGTGTGGTACCACATTTCTACGTGATCCAAACCAGAAAAAGCCAGGGATCTGTACAACAAGTATGTGAAAAATGCGAAAATATGACCCTGATGAGGGCAAATCCCAGACCAATCCTAGACCTAACATGCGTTATCCTCTTAAATATTGATCGAAACCAGGTTTAATGGACTGCTTCAGTGTGGTACCGCATTACTACGTGATGCAAACCAGAAAAAACCTAGGATCCGTTGAACAAGTATGTGGAGAATGCGAATGTATGTGTCTGATGAGGGAAAATCGCAGGCCCAACCATGACCTAACATGCGTTATCCTATAAAATATTGATCGAAACCAGGCTTAATTGACTGTTTCAGGATGGTACCACTTTGCAACGTGATCCAAACCAGAAAAAGCCAGAGATCTGGCCATCAACTATGAGAAATATGCGAATGTATGACCCTGATGAGGGCAAATGCCAGAACTATCCCAGACTTAACTTGCGTTATCCTCTAAAATATTGATCGAAACCAGGTTTAATCGATTGTTTCAGTGTGGTACCACATTACTACGTGATCCAAACCAGAAAAAGCCCAGAATCTGGCCATGAAGTATGAGAAATATGCGAAAGTATGAGCCTGCTGAGGGCAAATCCTAGACCTAACCCAGACCTAACATGCGTTATCCTCTAAAATATTTATCAAGACCAGGTCTATTTGAATGTCACAGTGTGGTACCACATTACTACGTGATCCAATCCAGAAAAAACCCAGGATCTGTTCAACAAGTATGTGAAAAACGCGAAAGTATGAGCCTGATGAGGGCAAATCTCAGTACTATCCCAGACATAACTTGCGTTATCCTCTAAAATATTGAACGACCCCAGGTTAAATGGACCGTTTCAGTGTGGTACCACATTACTACGTGATCCAATCCAGAAAAAGCCCAGGATCTAGCAATCAAGTATTAGAAATATGCGAATGTATGACCCTGATGAGGGCAAATCCCAGACCTAACCAAGACCTAACATGCGTTATTCTCTAAAATATTGATCGAAACCAGGTTTAATGGACTGTTTCAGTGTGGTACCACATTACTACGTGATCCAAACCAGAAAAAACCCAGGATCTGTTCAACAAGTATGTGAAGAACGCGAAAATATGACCCTGATGGGGGCAAATCCCAGGCCTAACCTAGACATAACATGCTTTATCCTCTAATATATTGATCGAGACAAGGTTTAATGGATTGTTTCAGTGTGGTACCACATTACTACGTGATTCAAACCAGAAAAGACACAGGATCCGTACAAGAAGTATGTGAAGAATGCGATAGTATGTGTCCGATGTGGGAAAATCCCAGGACTAACCTAGACCTAACATGCGTTAACCTCTAAAATATTGATCGAAACCAGGTTTAATGGACTGTTTCAGTGTGGTACCACATTACTACGTGATCCAAACCAGAAAAGTCCAGGGATCTGTTCAACAAAAATGTGAAAAATTCGAAAATATGAACCTGATGGGGCCAAATTCCAGACCTATCCCAGACCTAACTTGCGTTATCCTCAAAAATATTGATCGAAACCAGGTTTAATTGACTGTTTCAGTGTGGTACCACTTTACAACGTGATCGAAACCGGAAAAAGCCCAGAATCTGACCATCAAGTATGAGAAACATACGAAAGTACGAGCCTGATGAGAGCATATCCCTGACCTAACTAAGACCTAACATGCGTTATTCTCTAAAATATGGATCGAAACCAGGTTTAATGGACTGTTCCAGTGTGGTACCACATTACTACGTGATCCAAACCAGCAAATGCCAGGGATCTGTTCAACAAATATGTGAAAAATGCGAAAATATGACCCTGATGAGGCCAAATCCCAGACATATCCTGACCTAACTTGCGTTATCCTCAAAAATATTGATCCAAACCAGGTTTAATTGACTGTTTCAGTGTGGTACCACTTTACTACGTGATCCAAAGCAGAAAAAACCCTCGATCAGGTAAACATGTATATTAAAACTGCGAAAGTATTACCCTGATGAGGGCAAATCCCAGGCCTAACCAAGACCTAACATGCGTTATCCTCAAAAATATTGATCGAAACCAGGTTTAATTGACGGTTGCAGTGTGGTACCACTTTACTACGTGATCGATAATAGAAAAAACCCTCGATCATGTCAACATGTATGTTAAAACTGCGAAAGTATGACCCTGATTAAGGCAAATCCCAGGCCTAACCTAGACCTAACTTGCGTTATCCTCTATGAAATTGATCGAAACCAGGTTTAATCGACTGCTTCAGTGTGGTACCACATTACTACGTGATCCAAACCAGAAAAACCCCAGAATCTGACCATGAAGTATGTGAAATACGCGAAAGTATGAGCCTGCTGAGGGCTAATCCTAGACCTAACCCAGACCTAACATGCGTTATCCTCTAAAATATTTATCAAGACCAGGTTTATTTGAATGTCTCAGTGTGGTACCTCATTACTACATGATCCAATCCAGAAAAAAACCAGGATCTGTTCAACAAGTATGTGAAAAACGCGAAAGTATGAGCCTGATGAGGGCAAATCCCAGACCTATCCCAGACCTAACTTGCGTTATCCTCTAAAATATTGATCGAAACCAGGTTTAATGGACTGTTTTAGTGTGGTACCACCTTACTAGGTGATCCAAAGCAGAAAAAACCCTCGAACAGGTCAACATGTATGTTAAAACTGCGAAAGTATGACCCTAATAGGGGCAAATCCCAGGCCTAACCAAGACCTAACATGCGTTATCCTCTAAAATATTGATCGAAGAGAGGTTTAATGGACTGTTTCAGTGTGGTACCACATGACACCGTGATCCAAACCAGAAAAAAGCCAGGATCTGTTCAACAAGTATATGAAAAATGCGAAAGTATGACCCTGATGAGGGCAAATCCCAGACCTATCCCAGACCTAACTTGCGTTATCCTCTAAAATATTGATCGAAACCAGGTTTAACTGACTGCTTCAGTGTGGTACAACATTACTACGTGATCCAATCCAGAAAAAGCCCAGAATCTGGCCATGAAGTATGAGTAATATGCGAAAGTATGAGCCTGCTGTGGACAAATCCTAGACCTAACCCAGACCTAACATGCGTTATCCTTTAAAATATTTATCAAGACCAAGTCTAGTTGAATGTCACAGTGTGGTACCACATTACTACGTGATCCAATCCAGAAAAAACCCAGGATCTGTTCAACAAGTATGTGAAAAACGCGAAAGTATGAGCCTGACGAGGGCAAATCCCTAACCTATCCCAGACATAACTAGCGTTATCCTCTAAAATATTCATCGAAACCAGGTTTAATGGACTGTTTCAGTGTGGTACCACATTACTACGTGATCCAAACCAGAAAAAGCCCAGAATCTGGCCATGAAGTATGAGAAATATGCGAAAGTATGACCCTGATGAGGGCAAATCCCAGGCCTAACCAAGACCTAACATGCTTTATCCTCAAAAATATTGATCGAAACCAGGTTTAATTGACTGTTGCAGTGTGGTACCACTTTATTACGTGATCAAAAGTAGAAAAAACCCTCGATCAGGTCAGTATGTATGTTAAAACTGCGAAAGTATGACCCTCATGAGGGCAAATCCCAGGACTAACCTAGACATAACATGCGTTATTCTCTAAAATATTGATCGAAACCAGTTTAATGGACAGTTTCAGAGTGGAACCACATTACTACGTGATCCAAACCAGAAAAACCAAGAATATGGCCATCAACTATGAGAAATATGCGAAAGTACGAGCCTGATGAGAGCAAATCCCAGACCTAACCAAGACCTAACATGCGTTATCCTCTAAAGTATTGATCGAAACCATTTTAATGGACTGATTCAGTGTGGTACCACTTTGCAACGTGATCCAAACCAGAAGAAGCCCGGAATCTGGCCATCAAGAATGAGAAATATGCGAAAGTACGAGCCTGATGAGAGCAAATCCCAGACCTAACCTAGACCTAACATGAGTTATCCTCAAAAATATTGAACGAAACCAGGTTTAATGGACTGTTTCAGTGCGGTACCACATTACTACCTGATCAAAACGAGAAAAATACCCAGGATCTGTACAACAAGTATGTGAAGAACGCGAAAATATGACCCTGATGAGGGCAAATCACAGGACTAACCTAGACATAACATGCGTTATTCTCTAAAATATTGATCGAAACCAGGTTTAATGGACTCTTTCAGTGTGGTACCACACTACTACGGGATCGAAACCAGAAAAAGCCCAGAATTTGGTCATCAAGTATGAGAAATATGCGTAAGTACGAGCCTGATGGGAGCAAATCCTTGGCCTAACCTTGACCTAACATGCGTTACCCTCAAAAATATTGATCGAAAACAGGTTTAATCGACTGTTTCAGTGTGGTACAACATTACTACGTGATCCAATCCAGAAAAAGCCCAGGATCTAGCCATCAAGTATGAGAAATATGCGAAAGTATGAGCCTGATGAGGGCAAATCCCAGAACTATCCCAGACCTATCATGCGTTAACCTCTAATATATTGATCGAAACCAGGTTTAATGGACTGTTTCAGTGTGGTACCACATTACTACGTGATCCAAACCAGAAAAAACCAGGGATCTGTTCAACAAATATGTGAAAAATTCGAAAATATGACCCTGATGGGGCCAAATCCCAGACCTATCCCAGACCTAATATGCGGTATCCTCAAAAATGTTGATCGAAACCATGTTTAATTGACTGTTTCAGTGTGGTACCACTTTACAACGTGATCGAAACCGGAAAAAGCCCAGAATCTGACCATCAAGTATGAGAAACATACGAAAGTACGAGCCTGATGAGAGCAAATCCCAGAACTATCCCAGACCTAACATGCGTTAACCTCTAAAATATTGATCGAAACCATGTTTAATGGACTGTTTCAGTGTGGTACATCATTACTACGTGATCCAATCCAGAAAAAGCCCAGGATCTAGCCATCAAGTATGAGAAATATGCGAAAGTATGAGCCTGATGAGGCAAATCCCAGAACTATTCCATACCTAACATGCGTCAACCTCTAAAATATTGATCGAAACCAGGTTTAACGGACTGTTTCAGTGTGGTACCACTTTACTACGTGATCCAAAGCAGAAAAAACCCTCGATCAGGTAAACATGTATATTAAGACTGCGAAAGTACTACCCTGATGATGGCAAATCCCAGGCCTAACCAAGACCTAACATGCGTTATCCTCAAAAATATTGATCGAAACCAGGTTTAATTGACTGTTGCAGTGTGGTACCACTTTACTGCGTGATCGAAAGTAGAAAAAACCCTCGATCACGTCAACATGTATGTTAAAACTGCGAAAGTATGACCCTGATTAGGGCAAATCCCAGGCCTAACCTAGACCTAACTTGCGTTATCCTCTATGATATTGATCGAAACCAGGTTTAATTGACTGTTTTAGTGTGGTACCACTTTACTAGGTGATCCAAAGCAGAAAAAACCCTCGAAAAGGTCAACATGTGTGTTAAAACTGCGAAAGTATGACCCTAATAGGGGCAAATCCCAGGCCTAACCTAGACCTAACATGCGTTATCTTCTAAAATATTGATCGAAAAGAGGTTTAATTGAATGCTTCAGTGTGGTACCACATTACTACGTGATCCAAACTAGAAAAGGCCAGGGATCTGTTCAACAGGTGTGTGAAAAATGCGAAAGTATGACCCTGATGAGGGCAAATCCCAGACCTATCCCAGACCTAACTTGCGTTATCCTCTAAAATATTGATCGAAACCAGGTTTAATTGACTGTTTTAGTGTGGTACCACTTTACTAGGTGATCCAAAGCAGAAAAAACCCTCGAAAAGGTCAACATGTATGTTAAAACTGCGAAAGTATGACCCTAATAGGGGCAAATCCCAGGCCTAACCTAGACCTAACATGCGTTATCCTCTAAAATATTGATCGAAAAGAGGTTTAATGGACTGCTTCAGTGTGGTACCACATGACTACGTGATCAAAACCAGAAAAAAGCCAGGATCTGTTCAACAAGTATATGAAAAACGCGAAAGTATGAGCCTGATGAGGGCAAATCCCCAGACCTATCCCAAACATAACTTGCGTTATCCTCTAAAATATTGATCGAAACCAGGTTTAATTGACTGTTTTAGTGTGGTACCACTTTACTAGGTGATCCAAAGCAGAAAAAACCCTCGAACAGGTCAACATGTATGTTAAAACTGCGAAAGTATGACCCTAATAGGGGCAAATCCCAGGCCTAACCTAGACCTAACATGCGTTATCCTCTTAAATATTGATCGAAAATAGGTTTAATGGACTGTTTCAGTGTGGTACCACATGACTACGTGATCCAAACCAGAAAAAAGCCGGGATCTGTTCAACAAGTATATGAAAAACGCGAAAGAATGAGCCTGATGAGGGCAAATCCCCGGACCTATTCCAAACATAACTTGCGTTATCCTGTAAAATATTGATCGAAAAGAGGTTTAATGGACTGTTTCAGTGTGGTACCCACATTACTACGTGATCCAATCCAGAAAATGCCCAGGATCTAGTTGCCATCAAGTAAGAGAAATATGCGAAAGTATGAGCCTGCTGAGGGCAAATCCTAGTCCTAACCCAGACCTAACATGCGTTATCCTCTAAAATATTTATCAAGACCAGGTCTATTTGAATGTCACAGTGTGGTACCACATTACTACGTGATCCAATCCAGAAAAAACCCAGGATCTGTTCAACTAGTATGTGAAAAACGCGAAAGTATGAGCCTGATGAGGGCAAATCTCAGTACTATCCCAGACATAACTTGCGTTATCCTCTAAAATATTGAACGACCCCAGATTAAATGGACCGTTTCAGTGTGGTACCACATTACTACGTGATCCAATCCAGAAAAAGCCCAGGATCTAGCAATCAAGTATTAGAAATATGCGAATGTATGACCCCGATGAGGGCAAATCCCAGACCTAACCAAGACCTAACATGCGTTATTCTCTAAAATATTGATCGAAACCAGGTTTAATGGACTGTTTCAGTGTGGTACCACATTACTACGTGATCCAAACCAGAAAAAACCCAGGATCTGTTCAACAAGTATGTGAAGAACGCGAAAATATGACCCTGATGAGGGCAAATCCCAGGCCTAACCTAGACATAACATGCTTTATCCTCTAATATATTGATCGAGACAAGGTTTAATGGATTGTTTCAGTGTGGTACCACATTACTACGTGATTCAAACCAGAAAAGACACAGGATCCGTACAAGAAGTATGTGAAGAATGCGATAGTATGTGTCCGATGTGGGGAAATCCCAGGACTAACCTAGACCTAACATGCGTTTCCCTCAAAGATATTGATCGAAACCAGGTTTGATCGTCTGTTTCAGTGTGGTACCACATTACTACGTGATCCAAACCAGAAAAAAACGCAGGATCTGTACAACAAGTATGTAGAGAATGCGAAAGTATGTATCTGATGAGGGAAAATCCCAGGCCTAACCTAGACCTAACATGCGTTACCCTCAAAAATATTGATCGAAACCAGGTTTAATCGACTGTTTCAGTGTGGTACCACATTAATACGTGATCCAATCCAGAAAAAAACCAGGATCTGTTCAACAAGTATGTGAAAAACGCGAAAGTATGAGCCTGATGAGGGCAAATCCCAGACCTATCCCAGACCTAACTTGCGTTATCCTCTAAAATATTGATCGAAACCAGGTTTAATGGACTGTTTTAGTGTGGTACCACCTTACTAGGTGATCCAAAGCAGAAAAAACCCTCGAACAGGTCAACATGTATGTTAAAACTGCGAAAGTATGACCCTAATAGGGGCAAATCCCAGGCCTAACCAAGACCTAACATGCGTTATCCTCTAAAATATTGATCGAAGAGAGGTTTAATGGACTGTTTCAGTGTGGTACCACATGACACCGTGATCCAAACCAGAAAAAAGCCAGGATCTGTTCAACAAGTATATGAAAAACGCGAAAGTATGAGCCTCATGAGGGCAAATCCCGAGACCTATCCCAAACATAACTTGCGTTATCCTCTAAAATGTTGATCGAAACCAGATTTAATCGACTGTTTCAGTGTGGTACCCCATTACTACGTGATCCAAACCAGAAAAGGCCCGGAATCTGGCCATCAAGTATGAGAAATATGCGAAAGTAGGACCCTGATGAGGGCAAATCCCAGACCTAACCAAGACCTAACATGCGTTATTCTCTAAAATATTGATCGAAACCAGGTTTAATGGACTGTTTCAGTGTGGTACCACATTACTACGTGATTCAAACCAGAAAAAACCCAGGTTCTGTTCAACAAGTATGTGAAAAATGCGAAAGTATGTCCCTGATGAGGGCAAATCCCAGACCTATCCCAGACCTAACTTGCGTTATCCTCTAAAATATTGATCGAAACCAGGTTTAACTGACTGCTTCAGTGTGGTACAACATTACTACGTGATCCAATCCAGAAAAAGCCCAGAATCTGGCCATGAAGTATGAGTAATATGCGAAAGTATGAGCCTGCTGTGGACAAATCCTAGACCTAACCCAGACCTAACATGCGTTATCCTTTAAAATATTTATCAAGACCAAGTCTAGTTGAATGTCACAGTGTGGTACCACATTACTACGTGATCCAATCCAGAAAAAACCCAGGATCTGTTCAACAAGTATGTGAAAAACGCGAAAGTATGAGCCTGATGAGGGCAAATCTCAGTACTATCCCAGACATAACTTGCGTTATCCTCTAAAATATTGAACGACCCCAGGTTAAATGGACCGTTTCAGTGTGGTACCACATTACTACGTGATCCAATCCAGAAAAAACCCAGGATCTGTACAACAAGTATGTGAGGAATGCGAAAGTATGAGCCTGACGAGGGCAAATCCCTAACCTATCCCAGACATAACTAGCGTTATCCTCTAAAATATTCATCGAAACCAGGTTTAATGGACTGTTTCAGTGTGGTACCACATTACTACGTGATCCAAACCAGAAAAAGCCCAGAATCTGGCCATGAAGTATGAGAAATATGCGAAAGTATGACCCTGATGAGGGCAAATCCCAGGCCTAACCAAGACCTAACATGCTTTATCCTCAAAAATATTGATCGAAACCAGGTTTAATTGACTGTTGCAGTGTGGTACCACTTTATTACGTGATCGAAAGTAGAAAAAACCCTCGATCAGGTCAGTATGTATGTTAAAACTGCGAAAGTATGACCCTCATGAGGGCAAATCCCAGGACTAACCTAGACATAACATGCGTTATTCTCTAAAATATTGATCGAAACCAGTTTAATGGACTGTTTCAGAGTGGAACCACATTACTACGTGATCCAAACCAGAAAAACCAAGAATCTGGCCATCAACTATGAGAAATATGCGAAAGTACGAGCCTGATGAGAGCAAATCCCAGACCTAACCAAGACCTAACATGCGTTATCCTCTAAAGTATTGATCGAAACCAGTTTAATGGACTGATTCAGTGTGGTACCACTTTGCAACGTGATCCAAACCAGAAGAAGCCCGGAATCTGGCCATCAAGAATGAGAAATATGCGAAAGTACGAGCCTGATGAGAGCAAATCCCAGACCTAACCTAGACCTAACATGAGTTATCCTCAAAAATATTGAACGAAACCAGGTTTAATGGACTGTTTCAGTGCGGTACCACATTACTACCTGATCAAAACGAGAAAAATACCCAGGATCTGTACAACAAGTATGTGAAGAACGCGAAAATATGACCCTGATGAGGGCAAATCACAGGACTAACCTAGACATAACATGCGTTATTCTCTAAAATATTGATCGAAACCAGGTTTAATGGACTCTTTCAGTGTGGTACCACACTACTACGGGATCGAAACCAGAAAAAGCCCAGAATTTGGTCATCAAGTATGAGAAATATGCGTAAGTACGAGCCTGATGGGAGCAAATCCTTGGCCTAACCTTGACCTAACATGCGTTACCCTCAAAAATATTGATCGAAAACAGGTTTAATCGACTGTTTCAGTGTGGTACAACATTACTACGTGATCCAATCCAGAAAAAGCCCAGGATCTAGCCATCAAGTATGAGAAATATGCGAAAGTATGAGCCTGATGAGGGCAAATCCCAGAACTATCCCAGACCTATCATGCGTTAACCTCTAAAATATTGATCGAAACCAGGTTTAATGGACTGTTTCAGTGTGGTACCACATTACTACGTGATCCAAACCAGAAAAAACCAGGGATCTGTTCAACAAATATGTGAAAAATTCGAAAATATGACCCTGATGGGGCCAAATCCCAGACCTATCCCAGACCTAATATGCGGTATCCTCAAAAATGTTGATCGAAACCATGTTTAATTGACTGTTTCAGTGTGGTACCACTTTACAACGTGATCGAAACCGGAAAAAGCCCAGAATCTGACCATCAAGTATGAGAAACATACGAAAGTACGAGCCTGATGAGAGCAAATCCCAGAACTATCCCAGACCTAACATGCGTTAACCTCTAAAATATTGATCGAAACCATGTTTAATGGACTGTTTCAGTGTGGTACATCATTACTACGTGATCCAATCCAGAAAAAGCCCAGGATCTAGCCATCAAGTATGAGAAATATGCGAAAGTATGAGCCTGATGAGGCAAATCCCAGAACTATTCCATACCTAACATGCGTTAACCTCTAAAATATTGATCGAAACCAGGTTTAACGGACTGTTTCAGTGTGGTACCACTTTACTACGTGATCCAAAGCAGAAAAAACCCTCGATCAGGTAAACATGTATATTAAGACTGCGAAAGTACTACCCTGATGATGGCAAATCCCAGGCCTAACCAAGACCTAACATGCGTTATCCTCAAAAATATTGATCGAAACCAGGTTTAATTGACTGTTGCAGTGTGGTACCACTTTACTGCGTGATCGAAAGTAGAAAAAACCCTCGATCACGTCAACATGTATGTTAAAACTGCGAAAGTATGACCCTGATTAGGGCAAATCCCAGGCCTAACCTAGACCTAACTTGCGTTATCCTCTATGATATTGATCGAAACCAGGTTTAATTGACTGTTTTAGTGTGGTACCACTTTACTAGGTGATCCAAAGCAGAAAAAACCCTCGAAAAGGTCAACATGTGTGTTAAAACTGCGAAAGTATGACCCTAATAGGGGCAAATCCCAGGCCTAACCTAGACCTAACATGCGTTATCTTCTAAAATATTGATCGAAAAGAGGTTTAATTGAATGCTTCAGTGTGGTACCACATTACTACGTGATCCAAACTAGAAAAAGCCAGGGATCTGTTCAACAGGTGTGTGAAAAATGCGAAAGTATGACCCTGATGAGGGCAAATCCCAGACCTATCCCAGACCTAACTTGCGTTATCCTCTAAAATATTGATCGAAACCAGGTTTAATTGACTGTTTTAGTGTGGTACCACTTTACTAGGTGATCCAAAGCAGAAAAAACCCTCGAAAAGGTCAACATGTATGTTAAAACTGCGAAAGTATGACCCTAATAGGGGCAAATCCCAGGCCTAACCTAGACCTAACATGCGTTATCCTCTAAAATATTGATCGAAAAGAGGTTTAATGGACTGCTTCAGTGTGGTACCACATGACTACGTGATCAAAACCAGAAAAAAGCCAGGATCTGTTCAACAAGTATATGAAAAACGCGAAAGTATGAGCCTGATGAGGGCAAATCCCCAGACCTATCCCAAACATAACTTGCGTTATCCTCTAAAATATTGATCGAAACCAGTTTTAATTGACTGTTTTAGTGTGGTACCACTTTACTAGGTGATCCAAAGCAGAAAAAACCCTCGAACAGGTCAACATGTATGTTAAAACTGCGAAAGTATGACCCTAATAGGGGCAAATCCCAGGCCTAACCTAGACCTAACATGCGTTATCCTCTTAAATATTGATCGAAAATAGGTTTAATGGACTGTTTCAGTGTGGTACCACATGACTACGTGATCCAAACCAGAAAAAAGCCGGGATCTGTTCAACAAGTATATGAAAAACGCGAAAGAATGAGCCTGATGAGGGCAAATCCCCGGACCTATTCCAAACATAACTTGCGTTATCCTGTAAAATATTGATCGAAAAGAGGTTTAATGGACTGTTTCAGTGTGGTACCCACATTACTACGTGATCCAATCCAGAAAATGCCCAGGATCTAGTTGCCATCAAGTAAGAGAAATATGCGAAAGTATGAGCCTGCTGAGGGCAAATCCTAGACCTAACCCAGACCTAACATGCGTTATCCTCTAAAATATTTATCAAGACCAGGTCTATTTGAATGTCACAGTGTGGTACCACATTACTACGTGATCCAATCCAGAAAAAACCCAGGATCTGTTCAACTAGTATGTGAAAAACGCGAAAGTATGAGCCTGATGAGGGCAAATCTCAGTACTATCCCAGACATAACTTGCGTTATCCTCTAAAATATTGAACGACCCCAGGTTAAATGGACCGTTTCAGTGTGGTACCACATTACTACGTGATCCAATCCAGAAAAAGCCCAGGATCTAGCAATCAAGTATTAGAAATATGCGAATGTATGACCCCGATGAGGGCAAATCCCAGACCTAACCAAGACCTAACATGCGTTATTCTCTAAAATATTGATCGAAACCAGGTTTAATGGACTGTTTCAGTGTGGTACCACATTACTACGTGATCCAAACCAGAAAAAACCCAGGATCTGTTCAACAAGTATGTGAAGAACGCGAAAATATGACCCTGATGAGGGCAAATCCCAGGCCTAACCTAGACATAACATGCTTTATCCTCTAATATATTGATCGAGACAAGGTTTAATGGATTGTTTCAGTGTGGTACCACATTACTACGTGATTCAAACCAGAAAAGACACAGGATCCGTACAAGAAGTATGTGAAGAATGCGATAGTATGTGTCCGATGTGGGGAAATCCCAGGACTAACCTAGACCTAACATGCGTTTCCCTCAAAGATATTGATCGAAACCAGGTTTGATCGTCTGTTTCAGTGTGGTACCACATTACTACGTGATCCAAACCAGAAAAAAACGCAGGATCTGTACAACAAGTATGTAGAGAATGCGAAAGTATGTATCTGATGAGGGAAAATCCCAGGCCTAACCTAGACCTAACATGCGTTACCCTCAAAAATATTGATCGAAACCAGGTTTAATCGACTGTTTCAGTGTGGTACCACATTAATACGTGATCCAATCCAGGAAAAGCCCAGGATCTAGCCATCAAGTATGAGAAATATGCGAAAGTATGAGCCTGATGAGGGCAAATCCCAGAACTATCCCAGACCTAACATGTGTTAACCTCTAAAATATTGATCGAAACCAGGTTTAATGGACTGTTTCAGTGTGGTACCACATTACTACGTGATCCAAACCAGAAAAGTCCAGGGATCTGTTCAACAAAAATGTGAAAAATTCGAAAATATGAACCTGATGGGGCCAAATTCCAGACCTATCCCAGACCTAACTTGCGTTATCCTCAAAAATATTGATCGAAACCAGGTTTAATTGACTGTTTCAGTGTGGTACCACTTTACAACGTGATCGAAACCGGAAAAAGCCCAGGATCTGGCCAACATGTATACGAAAAAAGCGAAAGTACCGGCCAGATGAGGGCAAATCCCAGACCTACCCGACACATAACCAGTGTTATCCTCTAAAATATTAATCGCTTCCAGGTTTAATTGACTGTTTCGGTGTGGTACCGCATTACTACGTGATCCAAGCCACAAAAAGGCCAGGATCTGGCCAACAAGTATGCGAAAAATGCGAAAGTACGTGCCAGATGAGGGCAAACATCAGACCTAACCCAGACATGACCGGCGTTATCCTCTAAAATATTAATCGCAACCAGGATTAATTGACTGTTTCAGCGTGGAACCTCATTACTACGGGATCCAAACCAGAAGAAACCCAGGATCTGGCCAACAGGTATGCGAAAAACGCGAAAGTATGTGCTAGATGATTCCAAATACCAGAACTGACCTAAACGTAACAAGCGTTATCCTCTAAGATATTGTTGCGACGGTATGAAGATGCCGCGCAATACCGCGAAATTGCATCGTCGCAATGGTGTGAAGAAGCTTCGCGATGAGTTGAAGCTGCCACACAAAAACGAGCGGATGCGAGATCCCGAGCCTTCCGGTTGCTGAGAATCCGGCAACGTTTTGAAGATTAGAATTACGACAGATCGCAAGGCGAACAAACGTATCGAAAAGCACTCTTGTTAATAAAGTTCCTAGTTTGCATTAGTTGTGTTACGTTGTGGTATTTTAATTGTGTTGTGTCAATATGAGTTATTGGAAGAAAGCCCCGCCCCGGCGCAACAGTGGTGTCAGAAGTGGGATTACGACTCGTTCTGCTGCCAGGGCGGAGACTTTTTCGTCGTTGGAGGTGCTCTTGGAAGGACTACAGCGGAACATCGCAACGCAGTTCCAGGAGCAGCAACGCTTATTTGCTGAGGAACGGGAGCGAGCCGAAGAGAGGCGGACAATGGAGAGGGCTGCCGCTTCGGCCAGAGACGCTGCCGTCGAGGAGAGGATCGGAGCGGTCAAAGACCAGTATCAGGTCCTATCCTCAAATGTCGAGCGAATTTTAGAACGGCTTTCGGGAGCCACGGTCCGCGATAGGGAGCGCGAGCCTGTTACTTCTGACGGGCTCGCGGGCCTTTCAACTTCACAGTCGGTCCCTCAAGGTGGGAGAAGGGTGGATGGGAGTGTTTCCGATTTGGGTTACACTCTGAAACCCTCTGTGTTTGATGGAAAATCTTGTTGGGAAGAGTACAAGATCCAATTCGAGACCGTTGCGGAGGCGAACGGATGGGATGGACCAAGGAAGGCGTTGGCCTTGGTCTCATCGTTGGAGGGACCGGCTCGAAGCATTTTGACGACTCTCCCCGTTGAAAGACGCTTCGATTACACCGCGTTGATTTCGGCTTTGGAATTCCGTTATGGAATGAAAAATTTCGCTAATTTAAATTACGTAAGGTTCCAAAATTATAAACAACGGAGAGGGGAGTCCATCTCCGATTTGGCAGCGGAGATTGAGAGGCTGGCGCAGGCTGCGTTCGGCGATTGCCCGGCCGAAGTCAGAGACAAGCTCGCGGCCTCTCAATTCGTTGCTGCGCTGGTCAATGAAGAGATGAGGCGGACCTTGCGACTCGGCGGTTTCATTTCGTTGCGAGCCGCCGTCGTGAGAGCTCTCGAAATTGAAGCCGTCGAGGCAGTATCGACGCCGTATGTGAGGCCCGAACGGTCATTCAAACCTTTTTCTTTTTCGGGGGGAGAGCCCCGCAAACGGAGATTTCAGGACGAAGAAGGAAAACTTTTGGGCAAGGAGGATGGTAGCGAGAGGATCGTGGAATGTTGGAATTGTAAACAAACCGGACACATGCAGCGAGACTGTCCTAAGAAGAACATGAAGAAGGGAAACTTGAAGAAGTCGGCGTAAAGGGGGAGACTCCGGCTTCGTTTTCTTCTACCCCCGTCGTAAGGAAGACAAACTTGTCAGAAGATTCGACTAGCGTCGAGGGAACCGTCGAGGGAAGGAGGTGTCGGTTCGTCATCGACACGGGCTCAAGTGTGAACTTAATGAAATTTCACAAGAATGACAAGTCTTGCGCGGCGGGAGTACAAGAAAACATTAACATTTACTCTGTTTCCGGTGAAAAGTTACAAATTCTAGGAAAACGACGTTTCTCTGTTACCATTGGTAGCCTCCGAACCGAGGAAGATTTTCTTTTGATTGGAATGGTTGAAGAATGCATTTTAGGAACGAACTTTCTCCGAAAGCATTCTTGCCAGCTGGATTTCATCCTAGGAAAACTCCGGATTAAAGGACATCAAGATATGGATTTGAAGAGGAATCATCCTGAAGACCAGGTCTTGAGGCTTGCGGAAATGAAGAACGAAGCTTCTACTCCGGAATTTCTTCAAGATCTGTATGGACGTTGTTCTGTCGACCTTTCCGAACAGCAGAAGACTGAATTCCGAAAGTTATTAAACGAATTTCAAGACGTTTTCGCAAGGGATCCCGATCAAGTAGGAAGATGCGATGTCGTTCAACACAGAATTGACACTGGGGATCATCGTCCGATTAAACAACCACCGCGGCGTTTGCCTATACATCGTCGTGGTGAAGTTGAAGAGCTGCTTGCGAAAATGGAAAGGCAGGGAGTAATTGAGAAATCAGGAAGTCCGTGGTCTTCTCCAATTGTACTGGTGAAGAAGAAGGATGGAAGCACCCGATTCTGTGTAGACTATCGTCGTCTTAACGAAGTCTCGAAGAAGGACTCCTATCCGCTTCCCAGGATTGAGGACACGCTGGATGCCCTGGCTGGTGCAACCTGGTTCTCGACGATAGATTTGCAAAGTGGTTACTGGCAAATTGCTGTACACGAAGAGGATAAGGAGAAAACCGCCTTTTGTGTTGGTGCTGGTCTTTGGCAATTCAAGGTGATGCCGTTTGGACTCTGCAATGCCCCTGCTACTTTCGAACGTCTTATGGATACAGTATTGACGGATTTAAACTGGAAAATCTGTCTGGTATACCTGGACGATGTTATAATTTTCGAAAGAAGTTTCGAGGAGGAAATTGAAAATTTGAGGAAAGTTTTCACCCGCCTGCGCAAGGCGAAATTGGTCATGAGCCCGAAGAAATGCAATTTCTTTTGCCGGGAGGTTAAATACCTCGGTCACATGGTTTCCGAGCAAGGCGTTAAGACGGACCCCGAGAAGATAGCCGCGGTACGAGAATGGCCTGTACCCAAAAATCAGACGGAACTGCGAAGTTTCTTAGGACTTTGCACTTATTACAGGAAATTTGTCCGAAACTTTTCAGCGATTGCAAAGCCCTTGTATCGTTTGACGGAGAGTAAGGTTTCGCTCCAATGGACAGAGGAATGCCAGAAGGTATTCGAAGACTTGAAGACACATCTTGCGAAGTCCCCTATCTTGGCTTACCCCTTGCCTGATGCGGATTTCATCGTGGACACCGACGCATCGAGCAATGGAATTGGTGCAGTCCTTTCCCAGATTCAAGGTGGGCAGGAAAAGGTGATTGCGTATTTCTCGAAGGTGCTGGGAAAGGCGGAAAGAAATTATTGTGTGACAAGAAGGGAACTATTAGCCATCGTAAAATCCATTGAGCATTTCCACCATTACCTCTATGGCCGCAAGTTCTTGGTGAGGACGGATCATGCTTCCTTAAGATGGCTCCTCTCTTTCAAGAATCCCGAAGGACAAACTGCAAGATGGATAGAGCGTCTTCAACAGTACGAGTTCGAGATCAAACATCGTGAAGGAAAGAACCACGGGAATGCAGACAGCCTTTCCCGGAGACCATGCGAAGCTTTGCAATGCAAACGCTGCTTACGTCTGGAGCAAGATCGCGAAGAAGAGCATCTTGTTCTCATGACCACCTGCGTATCTGCGAAGACGGAAGATTGGATTAAGGCCCAGGAAGAGGATGAGGATCTGCGATTTATTCGACAAGCGAAGATTGAAGAGAATAAGCCTACTTGGCAGGATGTTTCAGCACTTTCTCCTGAAGCGAAGTACTTCTGGAAAACGTGGGATTCCTTGGAAGTACAACGTGGATTATTGTTCCGGAGGTGGGAATCTGCTGATGGAAATGAGTTCAATCGGTTATTGGTTGTACCGAAAAGCAAAATTGCCGAAGCCCTTCAGGAATGCCATGATGCGCCTTCTGGAGGACACTTTGGGGTGAGGAAGACATTGGCGAAAATTCGACAGCGCTTCTTTTGGCCGAACCACCGTCGGGACGTGGAAGATTGGTGTCGCCGGTGCCATAGCTGTTCTGCGAGGAAAGGACCTGCGGAGAAGGGAAGAGGAACCATGAAGGTTTATAACGTAGGAGCACCTTTTGAGAGGATAGCGCTCGACGTTGTTGGTCCCCTGCCGAGGTCTTTCGCTGGGAACAGATTCGCGCTGGTTGTGATGGATTATTTTTCGAAGTGGCCAGAGGTTATTCCACTTCCCAACCAGCGGGCGACAACGATTTCCACGGCGTTGCTGAAGGAAGTGATAAGCCGACATGGAGTTCCGCTAGAGCTGCATTCTGATCAGGGTCGGAGTTTCGAATCAAGCATCTTCAGAGAACTGATGAAGATACTTGGAATTAAGAAAACAAGGACAACTCCATTACACCCTCAGTCGGACGGGCTCGTTGAGCGGATGATTAGAACCTTGTTGCGATATTTGTCTCAGTTTGTTGCAGAACATCAAAAGGACTGGGACGAATGGATTCCAACGTTCTTGCTTGCTTATCGTTCCTCGCAACATGAAGTGACACAGAATACTCCGTCGATGGTCCTCACGGGACGGGAGCTGCGCCTTCCTCTGGATCTTCTAAGGGGAGCTGTTCCTGCTGAGAGAAAGGATGAAGATGATTTCATTGAGGAAACCAAGAAAAGGATTGAAGAAGTACACAAATTCGTTCGACAGCGGATGCGAATTTGTTCGGAGAGGACGAAATCGTGGTATGATTCGTTCTCGAGATCAATTTCCTTTGCTCCAGGAGAGAGGGTGTGGTTATACAATCCTCGAAGGACGAAAGGAAGATGCCCGAAGCTCCAATACGACTGGGAAGGACCCTACGAGGTGAAAAATCGGCTGAATGAGTTGATCTACCGGATAGTCCGTTCCCCGAAGTCCAAACCAAGGGTGGTGCATGTGAATCGACTGGCCCGGTACGATTCACGAGAGGCCCCCTGCGAAGGAACTGCGAGGTGAGGATTGAGAAAGATGGCCGACATCTTCGCCCAAGAAGAGGACGTTTCATCGCAGAAGGCGAGGATCGGGTTTTCTTACCGGCCGCGGAGGACTCTCCATTTCCGCAGGTCAGAACGGCCGGGGAAGTGCGATTCTCCCCGGGGAGGGTCGCCCCCCAGTCATGCTCGACTCTAATAGCGGACTGGGGCACAGACGGTCGGACGGCGGAATTGTGGTATGTTCCACAACCGATCTACGAGGAAATTCTCCTTGGAGATTGGGGAACATCCCATGGAAAGTTCTCTCGTGAGGCTGGGGGGGAATCCGCATCCGGGAAGACATCAAGAAAGAAGTACGCAAGTCGTAAGAGTCAAGAGGAGGGCGAGGAGCGGTCGAGATTTAAGTTCCATCCAGAGGAATCGCACAAAGGACTTACACCGGCGACTTGCTCAAGGTTTTTGAGTGGTTTTCCTTGGGACGAAGGACGAATGTCAAGGCGCTGACTGTCTGATAAAGGCCACTCAGGTAAATGTTCGACCTATTAGTTTATCTACTTTACAGACAGAGGTGTACAGGTTCGACGCAGCTTCGTGACAACCCGGAGGTTAGGAGACTACGGGTGAAGTTGGCTGTTCGAACGGAATTTGCAGCGGTCGGGACGACCGCTCTGAAGGAAGAGGGAGCAGTGTTGCGACGGTATGAAAATGCCGCGCAATACCGCGAAATTGCATCGTCGCAATGGTGTGAAGAGGCTTCGCGATGAGGTGAAGCTGCCACACAAAAACGAGCGAATGCGAGATCCCGAGCCTTCCGGTTGCTGAGAAACCGGCAACGTTTTGAAGATTAGAATTACGACAGATCGCAAGGCGAACAAACGTATCGAAAAGCACTCTTGTTAATAAAGTTCCTAGTTTGCATTAGTTGTGTTACGTTGTGGTATTTTAATTGTGTTGTGTCAATATGAGTTATTGGAAGAAAGCCCCGCCCCGGCGCAACAATATTAATCGCAACCAGGTTTAATTGACTGTTTCGGTGTGGAACCACATTACGACGGGATCCAATCCACAAAAAACCCAAGAGCTAGCCAAGAATTATGCGAAAATTGCGAAAGTATGTGCCAGATGACGGCAAATACCAGACATAACCCAGACATAACCGGCGTTATCCTCTAAAATATTAATCGGACCCAGGTTTAAATGACTGTTTCAGTGTGATACCACATTACTACGGGGTCCAAGCCAGAAAAAGGCCAGGATCTGGCCAACAAGTATGCGAAAAAAGCGAAAGTACGAGCCAGACGAGGACAAATCCCAGACCTACCAGAGACATAACCGGCGTTATCCTCTAAAATATTAATCGCAACCAGGTTTAATTGACAGTTTCGGTGTGGAACCACATTACTACGGGATCCAAACCAGAAAAAATCCAGGATCTGCCCAAGAAGTATGCGAAAAACGCGAAAGTACGAGCCAGATGAGGACAAATACCGGACCTAACCTAGACATAACCGGCGTTATCCTCTAAAATATTAATCGGAACCAGGTTTAATTGACTGTTTCGGTGTGGAACCACATTACCACGGGATCCAATCCACAAAAAACCCAAGAGCTGGCCAAGAATTATGCGAAAATTGCGAAAGTATGTACCAGATGAGGGCAAATACTAGACCTAACCGAGACATAACCGGCGATATCCTCTAAAATCTTAATCGCAACCAGGTTTAATTGACTGCTTCAGTGTGGCCCCACATTACTACTTGGTCCAAGCCAGAAAAAGGCGAGGATATGGCCAACAAGTATGCGAAAAACGCGAAAGTAGGAGCCAGATGATTGCAAATACCAGAGCTAACCCAGACATAACCAGCGTTATCCTCTAAAATACTAATCGGAACCAGCTTCTAATGACTGTTTCAGTGTGGCCCCACATTACTACGGGATCCAATCCACAAAAAACCCAAGATCTGGCCAACAAGTGTGCGAAAAATGCGAAAGTACGAGCCAGATGAGGGCAAATACCAGACCTAACCCAGACATCACCGGCGCTATCCTCTAAAATATTAATCGCTGCCGGGTTAAATTGATCGTTTCGGTGTGGAACCACATTACTACTGGATCCAAACCTGAGAAAACCCAGGATCTGGCCAACAAGTATGCGAAAAACGCGATAGTAGGAGCCAGGTGACTGCAAATACCAGAACTAACCCAGACATAACCAGCGTTATCCTCTAAAATACTAATCGGAACCAGCTTCTATTGACTGTTTCAGTGTGGTACCACATTATTACGTGATCCAAACCAGAAAAAGGCCAGGATCTGGCCAACAAGTATGCGAGAAACGCGAATGTACGAGCCAGATGAGGACAAATCCCAGACCTACCCGAGACATAACCGGCGTTATCTTCTAAAATATTAATCGCAACCAGGTTTAATTGACTGTCTCGGTGTGGTACCGCGTTACTACATGATCCAAACCAGAAAAAACACAGAATCTGGCCAACAGGTATATGAAAAACGCGAAAGTATGTGCCAGATGATTCCAAATACCAGAACTGACCCAGACGTAACCAGCGTTATCCTCTAAAATACTAATCGGAACCAGCTTCTATTGACTGTTTCAGTGTGGCCCCACATTACTACGGGATCCAATCCACAAAAAACCCAAGAGCTGGCCAACAATTATGCGAAAATTGCGAAAGCATGTGCCAGATGAGGGCAAATACCAGAGCTAACCCAGACATAACCAGCGTTATCCTCTAAAATACTAATCGGAACCAGCTTCTATTGACTGTTTCAGTGTGGCCCCACATTACTACGGGATCCAATCCACAAAAAACCCAAGATCTGGCCAACAAGTGTGCGAAAAATGCGAAAGTACGAGCCAGATGAGGGCAAAACCAGACCTAACACAGACATAACCGGCGTTATCCTCTAAAATATTAATCGCAAGCAGGTTTTATTGACTGTTTCGGTGTGCAACCACATTACGACGGGATCCAAACCACAAAAAACCCAAGAGCTGGCCAACAATTATGCGAAAATTGCGAAAGCATGTGCCAGATAAGGGCAAATACCAGACCTAACCGTGACATAACCGGCGATATCCCCGAAAATATTAATCGCAACTAGGTTTATTTGACTGTTTCGTTGCGGAACCACATTAGTGCGGGATCCAAACCAGAATGAGGCCAGGATCTGGCCATCAAGTATGCGAAATATGCGAAAGTACGAGCCAGATGCGGGCATTTCCCAGACCTAACCGAGACATAACCGGCATTATCTTCTTAAATATTAATCGCAACCAGGTTTAATTGACTGCTCCGGTGTGGAACCACATTAGTGCGGGATCCAAACCAGAAAGAGGCCAGGATCTGGCCAACAAGTATGCGAAAAACGCGAAAGTATAAGCCAGATGATTGCAAATACCAGAATTAACCCAGACATAACCAGAGTCTTCCTCTAAAATACTAATCGGAACACGCTTTCATTGACTGTTTCAGTGTGGTACCGCATTACTACGTGATCCAAACCAGCAAAAGGCCAGGATCTGGCCAACAAGTATGCGAAAAATGCAAAAGTACGAGCCACATGAAGGCAAATCCCAGACCTAACCGAGACATAACCGGCGTTATCCTCGAAAATATTAATCGCAACCAGGTTTAATTGACTGTTTCGATGTGATACCGCATTACTACGTGATGCAAGCCAGAAAATGCCCAGGATCTGGCGAACAAGTATGCGAAAAATGCGAAAGTACGAGCCAGATGAGGGCAAATCCCAGACCTATCCGAGACATAACCGGCGTTATCCTCTTGAATATTACTCGCAACCAGGTTTCATTGACTATTTCGGTGTGGTACCGCATTACTGCGTGATCCAAACCAGAAAAAGGCGAGGATCTGGCCAACAAGTATGCGAAAAATGTGAAAGTACGAGCTGGATGAGGGCATTTACCAGACCTGACCGAGACATAACCAGCGTTATCCTCTAAAATATTAATCGCAACCAGGCTTAATTGACTGTTTCGGTGTGGTGCCGCATTACTGCGTGATCCAAACCAGAAAAAGGCCAGGATCTGGCCAACAAGTATGCGAAAAATGCGAAAGCACGAGACAGATGAGGGCAAATCCCAGTGCTAACCAAAACATAACCGTCGTTATCCTCCAAAATATTAACGCCAACCAGGGTTAATTGACAGTATGGGTGTGGGACCGCATTCCTACGTGATGCAAGCTAGAAAAAGCCCTGGATCTGCCCAATAATTATGCGAAAAATGCGAAAGTACGAGCCAGATGAGGGTAAATCCCAGACCGAACCGAGACATAACCGGCGTTATCCTCTTAAATATTAATCGCAACCAGGTTTAATTGACTGTTTCGGTGTGGTGCCGCATTACTGCGTTATCCAAACCAGAAAAAGGCCAGGATCTGGCCAACAAGTATGCGAAAAATGTGAAAGAACGAGCTAGATGAGGGCAATTACCAGACATGACCGTGACATAACCGGCGTTATCCTCTAAAATACTGATCGGAACAAGCTTTTATTGACAGTTTCAGTGTGGTACCACATTACTACGTGGTCCAAGCCAGAAAAAAGCCAGGACCTGGCCAACAAGTATGCGAAAAATACAAAAGTACGAGGCAGATGAGGGCAAACCCCAGACCTAACCCAGACATAACCGGCGTTATCCTCGAAAATATTAATCGCAACTAGGTTTAATTGACTGTTTCGGTGTGGAACCACATTAGTGCGGGATCCAAACCAGAATGAGGCCAGGATTGGCCAACAAGTATGCGAAAAATGCGAAAGTACGAGCCAGGTGAGGGCAAATACCAGACCTGACCCAGTCATAACCAGCGTTATCCTCTAAAATACTGATCGGAACAAGCTTTTATTGACAGTTTCAGTGTGGTACCACATTACTACGTGGTCCAAGCCAGAAAAAAGCCAGGACCTGGCCAACAAGTATGCGAAAAATACGAAAGTACGAGGCAGATGAGGGCAAACCCCAGACCTAACCCAGACATAACCGGCGTTATCCTCGAAAATATTAATCGCAACTAGGTTTAATTGACTGTTTCGGTGTGGAACCACATTAGTGCGGGATCCAAACCAGAATGAGGCCAGGATTGGCCAACAAGTATGCGAAAAATGCGAAAGTACGAGGCAGATGAGGGCAAACCCCAGACCTAACCCAGACATAACCGGCGTTATCCTCGAAAATATTAATCGCAACTAGGTTTAATTGACTGTTTCGGTGTGGAACCACATTAGTGCGGGATCCAACCCAGAATGAGGCCAGGATCTGGCCAACAAGTATGCGAAAAACGCGAAAGTATGAGCCAGATGATTGTAAATACCATGACTAACCGAGACATAACCGGCGTTATCCTCTAAAATATTAATCGCAACCAGGTTTAATTGACTGTTTCGGTGCGGAACCACATTAGTGCGGGATCCAAACCAGAATGAGGTCAGGACCTGGCCATCAAGTATGCGAAAAATGCAAAAGTACGAGCCAGATGCGGGCATATCCCAAACCTAACCGAGACATAACCGGCGTTATCCTCTTAAATATTAATCGCAACCAGGTTTAATTGACTGCTCCGGAGTGGAACCACATTAGTGCGGGATCCAAACCAGAAAGAAGCCAGGATCTGGCCTACAAGTATGCGAAAAACGCGAAAGTATGAGCCAGATGATTGCAAACACCGGAACTAACCCAGACATAACCAGAGTCTTCCTCTAAAATACTAATCGGAACAAGCTTTTATTGACTGTTTCAGTGTGGTACCACATTACTACGTGGTACAAACCAGAAAAAAGCCAGGACCTGGCCAACAAGTATAAGAAAAATGCAAAAGTACCGAGCCGGATGAGGGCAAATCCCAGTGCTAACCAAGACATAACCGGCGTTATCCTCTAAAATATTAATCGCAACCAGGTTTAATTGACTGTTTCGGTGCGGAACCACATTAGTGCGGGATCCAAACCAGAATGAGGTCAGGACCTGGCCATCAAGTATGCGAAAAATGCAAAAGTACGAGCCAGATGCGGGCATATCCCAAACCTAACCGAGACATAACCGGCGTTATCCTCGAAAATATTAATCGCAACCAAGTTTAATTGCCTGTTTCGATGTGATACCGCATTACTACGTGATGCGAGCCAGAAAATGCCCAGGATCTGGCGAACAAGTATGCGAAAAATGCGAAAGTACGATCCAGATGAGGGCAAGACCCAGACCTATCCGAGACATAACCGGCGTTATCCTCTAAAATATTACTCGCAACCAGGTTTCATTGACTATTTCGGTGTGGTACCGCATTACTGCGTGATCCAAACCAGAAAAAGGCGAGGATCTGGCCAACAAGTATGCGAAAAATGTGAAAGTACGAGCTAGATGAGGGCAAAACCAGACCTGACCGTGACATAACCGGCGTTATCCTCTAAAATACTAATCGGAACCAGCTTCTATTGACTGTTTCAGTGTGGCCCCACATTACTACTTGGTCCAAGCCAGAAAAAGGCGAGGATCTGGCCAACAAGTATGCAAAAAATGCGAAAGTACGAGCCAGGTGAGGGCAAAACCAGACCTAACTCAAGCATAACCAGCGTTATCCTCTAAAATATTAATCGCAACCAGGTTTAATTGACTGTTTCGGTGTGGTACCACATTACTATGGGATCCAAACCAGAAAAAGTTAAGGATCTGGCCAACAAGTATGCGAAAGACGCGAAAGTATGTGCCATATGATAGCAAATACCAGAACTAGCCCAGACATAACCGGCGTTATCCTCTAAAATATTAATCGCAAGCAGGTTTTATTGACTGTTTCGGTGTGCAACCACATTACGACGGGATCCAAACCACAAAAAACCCAAGAGCTGGCCAACAATTATGCGAAAATTGCGAAAGCATGTGCCAGATGAGGGCAAATACCAGACCTAACCGTGACATAACCGGCGATATCCCCGAAAATATTAATCGCAACTAGGTTTATTTGACTGTTTCGTTGCGGAACCACATTAGTGCGGGATCCAAACCAGAATGAGGCCAGGATCTGGCCATCAAGTATGCGAAAAATGCGAAAGTACGAGCCAGATGCGGGCATTTCCCAGACCTAACCGAGACATAACCGGCATTATCTTCTTAAATATTAATCGCAACCAGGTTTAATTGACTGCTCCGGTGTGGAACCACATTAGTGCGGGATCCAAACCAGAAAGAGGCCAGGATCTGGCCAACAAGTATGCGAAAAACGCGAAAGTATAAGCCAGATGATTGCAAATACCAGAATTAACCCAGACATAACCAGCGTTATCCTCTAAAATATTACTCGCAACCAGGTTTCATTGACTATTTCGGTGTGGTACCGCATTACTGCGTGATCCAAACCAGAAAAAGGCGAGGATCTGGCCAACAAGTATGCGAAAAATGTGAAAGTACGAGCTGGATGAGGGCATTTACCAGCCCTGACCGAGACATAACCAGCGTTATCCTCTAAAATATTAATCGCAACCAGGCTTAATTGACTGTTTCGGTGTGGTGCCGCATTACTGCGTGATCCAAACCAGAAAAAGGCCAGGATCTGGCCAACAAGTATGCGAAAAATGCGAAAGCACGAGACAGATGAGGGCAAATCCCAGTGCTAACCAAAACATAACCGTCGTTATCCTCCAAAATATTAACGCCAACCAGGGTTAATTGACAGTATGGGTGTGGTACCGCATTCCTACGTGATGCAAGCTAGAAAAAGCCCTGGATCTGCCCAATAATTATGCGAAAAATGCGAAAGTTCGAGCCAGATGAGGGTAAATCCCAGACCGAACCGAGACATAACCGGCGTTATCCTCTTAAATATTAATCGCAACCAGGTTTAATTGACTGTTTCGGTGTGGTGCCGCATTACTGCGTTATCCAAACCAGAAAAAGGCCAGGATCTGGCCAACAAGTATGCGAAAAATGTGAAAGAACGAGCTAGATGAGGGCAATTACCAGACATGACCGTGACATAACCGGCGTTATCCTCTAAAATACTGATCGGAACAAGCTTTTATTGACAGTTTCAGTGTGGTACCACATTACTACGTGGTCCAAGCCAGAAAAAAGCCAGGACCTGGCCAACAAGTATGCGAAAAATACGAAAGTACGAGGCAGATGAGGGCAAACCCCAGACCTAACCCAGACATAACCGGCGTTATCCTCGAAAATATTAATCGCAACTAGGTTTAATTGACTGTTTCGGTGTGGAACCACATTAGTGGGGGATCCAAACCAGAATGAGGCCAGGATTGGCCAACAAGTATGCGAAAAATGCGAAAGTACGAGCCAGGTGAGGGCAAATACCAGACCTGACCCAGTCATAACCAGCGTTATCCTCTAAAATACTGATCGGAACAAGCTTTTATTGACAGTTTCAGTGTGGTACCACATTACTACGTGGTCCAAGCCAGAAAAAAGCCAGGACTTGGCCAACAAGTATGCGAAAAATACGAAAGTACGAGGCAGGTGAGGGCAAACCCCAGACCTAACCCAGACATAACCGGCGTTATCCTCGAAAATATTAATCGCAACTAGGTTTAATTGACTGTTTCGGTGTGGAACCACATTAGTGCGGGATCCAAACCAGAATGAGGCCAGGATTGGCCAACAAGTATGCGAAAAATGCGAAAGTACGAGGCAGATGAGGGCAAACCCCAGACCTAACCCAGACATAACCGGCGTTATCCTCGAAAATATTAATCGCAACTAGGTTTAATTGACTGTTTCGGTGTGGAACCACATTAGTGCGGGATCCAACCCAGAATGAGGCCAGGATCTGGCCAACAAGTATGCGAAAAACGCGAAAGTATGAGCCAGATGATTGTAAATACCATGACTAACCGAGACATAACCGGCGTTATCCTCTAAAATATTAATCGCAACCAGGTTTAATTGACTGTTTCGGTGCGGAACCACATTAGTGCGGGATCCAAACCAGAATGAGGTCAGGACCTGGCCATCAAGTATGCGAAAAATGCAAAAGTACGAGCCAGATGCGGGCATATCCCAAACCTAACCGAGACATAACCGGCGTTATCCTCTTAAATATTAATCGCAACCAGGTTTAATTGACTGCTCCGGAGTGGAACCACATTAGTGCGGGATCCAAACCAGAAAGAAGCCAGGATCTGGCCTACAAGTATGCGAAAAACGCGAAAGTATGAGCCAGATGATTGCAAATACCGGAACTAACCCAGACATAACCAGAGTCTTCCTCTAAAATACTAATCGGAACAAGCTTTTATTGACTGTTTCAGTGTGGTACCACATTACTACGTGGTACAAACCAGAAAAAAGCCAGGACCTGGCCAACAAGTATAAGAAAAATGCGAAAGTACCGAGCCGGATGAGGGCAAATCCCAGTGCTAACCAAGACATAACCGGCGTTATCCACCAAAATATTAATCGCAACCAGGTTTAATTGACTGTTTCGGTGTGGTACCGCATTACTACGTGATCCAAACCAGAAAAAGGCCAGGATCTGGCCAACAAGTATGCGAAAAATTCGAAAGAACGAGCCAGATGAGGGCAAATTCCAGACCAAACCGAGACATAACCGGCGTTATCCTCGAAAATATTAATCGCAACCAAGTTTAATTGACTGTTTCGATGTGATACCGCATTACTACGTGATGCGAGCCAGAAAATGCCCAGGATCTGGCGAACAAGTATGCGAAAAATGCGAAAGTACGATCCAGATGAGGGCAAGACCCAGACCTATCCGAGACATAACCGGCGTTATCCTCTAAAATATTACTCGCAACCAGGTTTCATTGACTATTTCGGTGTGGTACCGCATTACTGCGTGATCCAAACCAGAAAAAGGCGAGGATCTGGCCAACAAATATGCGAAAAATGTGAAAGTACGAGCTAGATGAGGGCAATTACCAGACCTGACCGTGACATAACCGGCGTTATCCTCTAAAATATTAATCGGAACCAGGCTTAATTGACTGTTTCAGTGTGGTAACACATTACTACGTGGTCCAAACCAGAGAGAGGCCAGGATCTGGCCAACAAGTATGCGAAAAACGCGAAAGTATGATCCAGATGATTGCAAATACCATGACTAACCCAGTCATAACCGGTGGCGGTCTGGTGCGGCCATGAACGCCCGGCCGCCGAGGGGTGGAAACGGGGTCGCGGGCGGTTGCGAGTTGGGGCTCGCAGCCGCCACTAAGCGCGGCCCCGGGACGGATAGCGGCGGGATGGAGTGGCCCCGTCCCGCCGCTATGAGGCAGTGTGTCTACTGGGAGGACCGATTGTCCCCCCGGGGGATGGGCGCGAAAGCGCGGGCACGGGGAGGATACCGGAAGAATGCTTCGAGCGATTCCCGGTATCCTCCCAAAGCGTGCCGAAGGGTCATCGTGGGGTTTTTAGTGGGTAGGTCTCGCGCCTGTCGTTGTACGGGCGCGGGGAATCCCACACACCCCTCCCACCTCTCCCCAAGGAGGTGGGAGGGAGTCTTTCGAAGATTTTCCCCACGACAAAAAAAAAAAAAAAAAAAAAAAAAAAAAAAAAAAAAAAAAGTCATAACCGGTGTTATCCTCTAAAATATTAATCGCATCCAGGTTTAATTGACTGTTTCGGTGTGGAACCACATTAGTGCGGGATCCAAACCAAAATGAGGCCAGGATCTGGCCAACAAGTATGCGAAAAACGCGAAAGTATGAGCCAGATGATTGTAAATACCATGACTAACCCAGACATAACCGGCGTTATCCTCTAAAATATTAATCGCTACCAGGTTTAATTGAGTGTTTTGGTGCGGAACCACAATAGTGCGGGATCCAAACCAGAAAGAGGCCAGGATGTGGCCAACAAGTATGCGAAAAACGCGAAAGTATGAGCCAGATGATTGCAAATACCAGAACTAACCCAGACGAAACCAGAGTCTTCCTCTAAAATACTAATCGCAACAAGCTTTTATTGACTGTTTCAGTGCGGTACCACATTACTACGTGGTCCAAACCAGAAAAAAGCCAGGACCTGCCCAACAATTATAAGAAAAATGCGAAAGTACCGAGCCAGATGAAGGCAAATCCCAGTGCTAACCAAGACATAACCGGCGTTATCCACCAAACTATTAATCGGAACCAGGTTTAATTGACTGTTTCGTTGTGGTACCGCATTACTACGTGATCCAAACCAGAAAAAGGCCAGGATCTGGCCAACAAGTATGCGAAAAATGCGAAAGTACGAGACAGATGAGGGCAAATCCCAGACCTAACCGAGACATAGCCGGCGTTATCCACGAAAATATTAATCGCAACCAGGTTTAATTGACTGTTTCGATGTGATACCGCATTACTACGTGATGCAAGCCAGAAAATGCCCAGGATCTGGCGAACAAGTATGCGAAAAATGCGAAAGTACGAGCCAGATGAGGGCAAATCCCAGACCTATCCGAGACATAACCGGCGTTATCCTCTTAAATATTACTCGCAACCAGGTTTCATTGACTATTTCGGTGTGGTACCGCATTACTACGTGATCCAAACCAGAAAAATCCCAGGATTGGGCCAACAAGTATGCGAAAAACGCGAATGTATGAGCCAGATGATTGCAAATACCAGAACTAACACAGACATAACCAGCGTTATCCTCTAAAATATTACTCGCAACCAGGTTTCATTGACTATTTCGGTGTGGTACCGCATTACTGCGTGATCCAAACCAGAAAAAGGCGAGGATCTGGCCAACAAGTATGCGAAAAATGTGAAAGTACGAGCTGGATGAGGGCATTTACCAGACCTGACCGAGACATAACCAGCGTTATTCTCTAAAATATTAATCGCAACCAAGTTTAACTGACTGTTTCGATGTGATACCGCATTACTACGTGATGCAAGCCAGAAAATGCCCAGGATCTGGCCAACAAGTATGCGAAAATCGCGAAAGTATGATCCAGATGATTGCAAATACCATGACTAACCCAGACATAACCGGCGTTATCCTCTAAAATATTACTCGCAACCAGGTTTCATTGACTATTTCGGTATGGTACCGCATTACTGCGTGATCCAAACCAGAAAAAGGCGAGGATCTGGCCAACAAGTATGCGAAAAATGTGAAAGTACGAGCTAGATGAGGGCAATTACCAGACCTGACCGTGACATAACCGGCGTTATCCTCTAAAATATTAATCGGAACCAGGCTTAATTGACTGTTTCAGTGTGGTAACACATTACTACGTGGTCCAAACCAGGGAGAGGCCAGGATCTGGCCAACAAGTATGCGAAAAACGCGAAAGTATGATCCAGATGATTGCAAATACCATGACTAACCCAGTCATAACCGGCGTTATCCTCTAAAATATTAATCGCAACCAGGTTTAATTGACTGTTTCGGTGTGGAACCACATTAGTGCGGGATCCAAACCAGAATCAGGCCAGGATCTGGCCAACAAGTATGCGAAAAACGCGGAAGTATGAGCCAGATGATTGTAAATACCATGACTAACCCAGACATAACCGGCGTTATCCTCTAAAATATTAATCGCAACCAGGTTTAATTGAGTGTTTTGGTGCGGAACCACAATAGTGCGGGATCCAAACCAGAAAGAGGCCAGGATCTGGCCATCAAGTATGCGAAAGATGCGAAAGTACGAGCCAGATGCGGGCATATCCCAGACCTAACCGAGACATAACCGGCGTTATCCCCTTAAATATTAATCGCAACCAGGTTTAATTGACCGTTTCGGTGTGGAACCACATTAGTGCGGGATCCAAACCAGAAAGAGGCCAGGATCTGGCCAACAAGTATGCGAAAAACGCGAAAGTATGAGCCAGATGATTGCAAATACCAGAACTAACCCAGACAAAACCAGAGTCTTCCTCTAAAATGCTAATCGGAACAAGCTTTTATTGGCTGTTTCAGTGTGGTACCACATTACTACGTGGTCCGAACCAGAAAAAAGCCAGGACCTGCCCAACAATTATCAGAAAAATGCGAAAGTACCGAGCCAGATGAAGGCAAATCCCAGTGCTAACCAAGACATAACCGGCGTTATCCACCAAACTATTAATCGGAACCAGGTTTAATTGACTGTTTCGGTGTGGTACCGCATTACTACGTGATCCAAACCAGAAAAAGGCCAGGATCTGGCCAACAAGTATGCGAGAAATGCGAAAGTACGAGCCAGATGAGGGCAAATCCCAGTGCTAACCAAGACATAACCGGCGTTATCCACCAAAATATTAATCGCAACCAGGTTTAATTGGCTGTTTCGGTGTGGTACCGCATTACTATGTGATCCAAACCAGAAAGAGGCCAGGATCTGGCCAACAAGTATGCGAAAAACGCGAAATTATGATCCAGATGGTAGCAAATACAATGACTAACCCAGACATAACCGGCGTTATCCTCTAAAATATTAATCGCAACCAGGTTTAATTGACTGTTTCGGTGTGGAACCACATTAGTGCGGGATCCAAACCAGAAAGAGGCCAGGATCTGGCCATCAAGTATGCGAGAAATGCGAAAGCACGAGCCAGATGCTGACGTATCCCAGAACTAACCGAGACATAACCGGCGTTATTCTCTAAAATATTAATCGCAACCTGGTTTAAATGACTGTTTCGGTGTGGTACCGCATTACTATCTGATACAAGCCAGAAAGAGCCCTGTATCTGGCCAACAAGAATGCGAAAAATGCGAATGTACGAGCAAGATGAGGGCAAATCCCAGACCTAACCAAGACATAACTGGCGTTATCCTCTTAAATATTAATCGCAACCAGGTTTAATTGACTGCTTCGGTGTGGTACCGCATTACTGCGTGATCCAAACCAGAAAGAGGCCAGGATCTGGCCATCAAGTATGCGAAAAATGCGAAAGTACGAGCCGGATGCGGGCGTAACCCAGAACAAACCGAGACATAACCGGCGTTATCCTCTAAAATATTAATCGCAACCTGGTTTAATTGACTGTTTCGGTGTGGTACCGCATTACTATGTGATACAAGCCAGAAAGAGCTCTGTATCTGGCCAACAAGTATGCGAAAAATGCGTAAGTACGAGCCAGATGAGGGCAAATCCCAGACCTAACCGAGACATAACTGGCGTTATCCTCTTAAATATTAATCGCAACCAGGTTTAATTGACTGCTTCGGTGTGGTACCGCATTACTGCGTGATCCAAACCTGAAAAAGGCGAGGATCTGGCCAACAAGTATGCGAAAAACGCGAAAGTATGAGCCAGATGATTGCAAATACCAGAATTAACCCAGACATAACCGGCGTTATCCTCGAAAATATTAATCGCAACCAGGTTTAATTCACTGTATCGGTGTGGTACCGCATTACTATGTGATACAAGCCAGAAAGAGCTCTGTATCTGGCCAACAAGTATGCGAAAAACGCGAAAGTATGAGCCAGATGATTGCAAATACCAGAACTAACCCAGACATAACCAGTGTCTTCCTCTAAAATACTAATCGGAAAAAGCTTTTATTGACTGTTTCAGGGTGGTAACACATTACCACGTGGTCCAAGCCAGAAAAAAGCCAGGGTCTGGCCAACAAGTATAAGAAAAATGCGAAAGTACGAGCCAGATGAGGGCAAATACCAGTGGTAACCAAGACATAACCGGCGTTATCCTCTTAAATATTAATCGCAACCAGGTTTAATTGGCTGCTTAGGTGTGGTACCACATTACTACGTGATCCAAACCAGAATAAGGCCAGGATCTGGCGAACAAGTATGCGAAAAATGCGAAAGTACGAGCCAGATGCGGGCAAATCCCAGACCTAACCGAGACATAACCGGCACTATCCTCTCAACTATTAATCGCAACAAGGTTTAATTGACTGTTTCGGTGTGGTACCGCATTACTACGTGGTCCAAACCAGAAAAAGCCCAGGATCTTGCCAACAAGTATGCGAAAAATGCGAAGGTACGAGCCAGATGAGGGCAAACCCCAGACCTAACCGAGACATAACCGGCGTTATCCTCTTAAATATTAATCGCAACCAGGTTTAATTGACTGTTTTGGTGTGGTACCGCATTACTGCGTGATCCAAACCAGAAAATGGCGAGGATCTGCCCAACAAGTATGCGAAAAATGCCAAAGCACGAGCCAGATGAGGGCAAATACCAGACCTAACCCAGACATAACCGGCGTTATCCACTAAAATATTAATCGCAACCTGGTTTAATTGACTGTTTCGGTGTGGTACCGCATTACTATGTGATACAAGCCAGAAAGAGCCCTGTATCTGGCCAACAACTATGCGAAAAATGCGAAACTACGAGCCAGATGAGGGCAAATCCCAGACCTAACCGAGACATAACCAGCGTTATCCTCGAAAATATTAATCGCAACCAGGTTTAATTGACTGTTTCGGTGTGGAACCACATTAGTGCGGGATCCATACCAGAAAGAGGCCAGGATCTTGCCAACAAGTATGCGAAAAACGCGAAAGTATGAGCCAGATGATTGCAAATACCAGAAATATCCCAGACATAACCAGTGACTTCCTCTAAAATACTAATCGGAAAAAGCTTTTATTGACTGTTTCAGTGTGGTACCACATTACTACGTGGTCCAACTCAGAATATGCCCAGGATCTGGCGAACAAGTATGCGAAAAATGCGAAAGTACGAGCCAGATGAGGGCAAATCCCAGTGCTAACCATGACATAACCGGCGTTATCCTCTTAAATATTAATCGCAACCAGGTTTAATTGGCTGTTTCGGTGTGGTAATAGGAAAAGGCCAGGATGAGGTCAACAAGTATGCGAAATACGCGAAAGTATGATCCAGATGCTTGCAAATACCATGACTAACCCAGGCAACACCGGCGTTATCCTCTAAAATATTAATCGCAACCAGGTTTAATTGACTGTTTCGGTGTGGTACCGCATTACTACGTGATCCAAACCAGAAAAAGGCCAGGATCGGGCCAACAAGTATGCGAAAAATGCGAAAGTACGAGCCAGATGAGGGCAATTACCAGACCAGACCCAGACATAACCAGCGTTATCCTCGAAAATATTAATTGCAACCAGGTTTAATTGACTGTTTCGGTGTGGAACCACATTAGTGCGGGATCCATACCAGAAAGAGCCCTGTATCTGGCCAACAAGAATGCGAAAAATGCGAAAGTACGAGCCAGATCAGGGCAAATACCAGACCTAACCCAGACATAACCGGCGTTATCCTCGAAAATATTAATCGCAACCAGGTTTAATTGACTGCTTCGGTGTGGTACAGCATTACCACGTGATCCAAACCAGAAAAAGGCCAGGATCTGGCCAACAAGTATGCGAAATACGCGAAAGTATGATCCAGATGCTTGCAAATACCATGACTAACCCAGGCAACACCGGCGTTATCCTCTAAAATATTAATCGCAACCAGGTTTAATTGACCGTTTCGATGTGATACCGCATTACTAAGTGATGCAAGCCAGAAAATGCTCAGGATCTGGCGAACAAGTATGCGAAAAATACGAAAGTATGATCCAGATGATTGCAAATACCATGACTAACCCAGGCAACACCGGCGTTATCCTCTAAAATATTAATCGCAACCAGGTTTAATTGACTGTTTCGGTGTGGTACCGCATTACTACGTGATCCAAACCAGAAAAAGGCCAGGATGAGGTCAAGATGTATGCGAAAAATGCGAAAGTACGAGCCAGATGGGGGCAAATCCCAGGCCTAACCCACACATAACCGGCGTTATCCTCTAAAATATTAATCGCATCCAGGTTTAATTGACTGTTTCGGTGTGGACCCACATTAGTGCGGGATCCAAACCAGAAAGAGGCCAGGATCTGGCCAACAAGTATGCGAAAAATGCGAAACTACGAGCCAGATGAGGGCAAACCCCAGACCTAACCCAGACATAACGGCGTCAGGCGGCGCCGGGTCGGACCGGTTGGGGGTAGGAGTGCCTCCCCCTACCGGTCCGACGCAAGGGGAGGCACCCTCGGCTGTCTGGTGCGGCCATGAACGCCCGGCCGCCGAGGGGTGGAAACGGGGTCGCGGGCGGTTGCGAGTTGGGGCTCGCAGCCGCCACTAAACGCGGCTCCGGGACGGATAGCGGCGGGATGGAGTGGCCCCGTCCCGCCGCTATGAGGCAGTGTGTCTACTGGGGGGACCGATTGTCCCCCCGGGGGATGGGCGCGAAAGCGCGGGCACGGGGAGGATACCGGAAGAATGCTTCGAGCGATTCCCGGTATCCTCCCAAAGCGTGCCGAAGGGTCACCGTGGGGTTTTTAGTGGGTAGGTCCCGCGCCTGTCGTTGTACGGGCGCGGGGAATCCCACACACCCCTCCCACCTCTCCCCAAGGAGGTGGGAGGGAGTCTTTCGAAGATTTTCCCCACGACAAAAAAAAAAAAAAAAAAAAAAAGACATAACCGGCGTTATCCTCTAAAATATTAATCGCAACCAGGCTTAATTGACTGTTTCGGCGTGGAACCACATTAGTGCGGGATCCAAACCTGAAAGAGGCCAGGATCTGGCCAACAAGTATGCGAAAAACGCGAAAGTATGAGCCAGATGATTGGAAATACCATGACTAACCCAGTCATAACCAGCGTTATCCTCTAAAATACAAATCGGAACAAGCTTTTATTGACTGTTTCGGTGTGGTACCACATTACTACGTGATCCAAACCAGAAAGAGGCCAGGATCTGGCCAACAAGTATGCGAAATACGCGAAAGTATGATCCAGATGCTTTTTTTTTTTTTTTTTTTTTTTTTTTTTTGTCGTGGGGAGAATCTTCGAAAGACTCCCTCCCACCTCCTTGGGGAGAGGTGGGAGGGGTGTGTGGGATTCCCCGCGCCCGTACAACGACAGGCGCGGGACCTACCCACTAAAAACCCCACGGTGACCCTTCGGCACGCTTTGGGAGGATACCGGGAATCGCTCGAAGCATTCTTCCGGTATCCTCCCTGTGCCCGCGCTTTCGCGCCCATCCCCCGGGGGGACAATCGGTCCCCCCAGTAGACACACTGCCTCATAGCGTCGGGATGGGGCCACTCCATCCCGCCGCTATCCGTCCCGGGGCCGCGTTTAGTGGCGGCTGCGAGCCCCAACTCGCCACCGCCCGCGACCCCGTTTCCACCCCTCGGCGGCCGGGCGTTCGTGGCCGCACCAGACCGCCGACGGTGCCTCCCCTTGCGTCGGACCGGTAGGGGGAGGCACTCCTACCCCCAACCGGTCCGACCCGGCGCCGCCTGGCGGGAGGAGGGTCCCCTCAGGACCCCCCTCCCAGCCTTGGTCATCCGCCACGCCGAGGCGGCCGCCCGCGACGCCTCGCGTCCGGGCGACGACCTCGGGCCACCGCACGAGCGCGAGCTTCAACGCGCCGCTGAAGCTCGCGCTCCCTCCCCGCGGCCTCCTTCTGCAACATTACGTTCTCGCAGAAGGAGGCCACGGCCCTCCACTTCTCCTCGCTGCCGAGCATGGCGCGCACCACGCCCGGCAGCGAGACATCCCGCCCGACGACGCCGACCAGGACGCGGCGCTCCCCCTCCCACGCGGGGCATACCTCCAGGGTATGATCCGCCGTGTCCTGCTCAGCGTCGCAGTGGCAGCAACGCGCCGTCGGCTCCTTCCCTATCCGGCACAGGTATCTTCCGAAGCTGCCATGCCCGGAAAATACCTGTGCCATCCGGTAGGTGAGGCTGCCATGGCCTCTGTCCAGCCACTCCTTCAGGAGTGGCCGAACCGCCCCGACAGTCCGGTGCCCCGCGGTTGGCAGAGCCAGCCGCTCCTGCCACGCGAGCAACACGGACTGCCGGGCCTGGCGCTTCAAATCGCCCCAAGCAGGTTCCTGCCCGCCCGGGACCGCCCCCACCCCCGCGCGACGGTCGACGCGGTGCCGGTACATCACCGCGTGCGATCGCGCGAGCAGGTCCATGGGCGGCATCCCCGCTAGAACCGTCGCCGCCTCATGTGACATGGTCCGATACCCGCGGACGACCCTGAGCGCCATCCGCCTCTGCACCCGACGCAGCATAGTCATGCTGCGCCGGGAGGCAGCCAGGTCGTCCGCCCAGACGTGGGCCCCGTATAGGGCCACCGACTGGACCATTGCCACATAGAGGCGACGAACTCGGCCCGCCGGGCCCCCCAGGTTGGGCAGGATCCGGCCCAGAGCCGCAACCATCCTTTCCAACCGGGGGACCAGGCAGCGGAAATGCTCCTCGAAACGCCAGTGGCTATCGAGGATCAGCCCTAGATACCTGATCTGGGGCTTCACCTCGATGTCAGCCCCACCCACCCGGATCAGAGGGGGTGGCGGATCCTGCCGAGGTGAATGAAACGCAATCACCTCGGTCTTATGGACCGCCACCGTCATCCCCATCCCCCTGATCCGGTCGACGACGCGTTGCGACCCCTCCTCCGCGCGACGCATGGCCCTCCCCCAGTGCGCCCCGACGGCCAGCACCAGTGTGTCATCCGCATAACACACCGTGCTGACGCCGTCGGGGAGGCCGGCCCGCAACACCGAGTCGTACGCGATGTTCCACAGGAGTGGCCCGAGGACCGACCCCTGCGGAACACCGCAGTACACCTCCCTCCGCACATCACCATCCCGGCCCGGATACTCGATCCACCTGCCGCGGAGATAATCCCCGACGACCGCCCTGAGACAAGGGGGGACCCGATGATATTCGAGTCCCCTCCTTATCTCTTCCCAGGGGAGGGTGTTAAAGGCATTGGCAATATCCAAGGATATTGCCAATGCCACCCCTCCCCGGGAGACGGCCGCCCCCGAGAGGGCCCTCACACGACCTATCGCGTCGATAGTCGATCGGCCCCCCCGGAAACCGAACTGGCAGTCGGCCAGACCGGGATCACCCCGCGACAGGTGCTCGACGAGGCGGGCAGCAATCACCCGCTCGAAGAGCTTGCCCACCTCGTCGAGGAGACAAATGGGCCGGTATGCGGAGGGAGACTCCGCGGGCCGACCCTCCTTCCGGAGGAGGACCATCCTCGCCACCTTCCAACTGGGGGGGAATCGCCCGTCCCTCAGGCAGCGGTCGAACAACCGCCTGAGGTCGGCCCCAAGGACGCCCTGGGTCAAGACCCAAACCCGGCCGGGCACACCATCCGGACACGGGGCCGCGTTACGAACCCCGAGCCGTCTGATGGCCGCTGCCAGCTCCTCCTGCGTGACCCCCAGCTCGGCCGTCCACTCCACTGGGACAGCCGCCGCCGCCGGAGGACGCGGTCCCCTCTCCCCAATTGGGAAGAGTGCATTGACCACGTCCTCCAGCAGCCGGGGGTCAAGACCCTCGGTGACGGGGGGCGCCCACGGGCGGAGCTTATTCAGCACCACCTTATATGGGCGCCCCCATGGATCGTCATCAAGGGTCTGGAGGAGCTCCTTCCATGCCCGGGTCTTGGCCCGTTTGATGGCGACCTGCAGAGCAACCCGCGCCACGCGGTATGCTCCATACAGGTCATCAGCTGCCCTCGCTCGCGCCACGCCGTCGTCTGTACGTTGACGACGGCGCGCGCGGGTGTACTGGCGTTGGGCGCGGACAGTCGCGACTCGCAACTCCGCGATCGCGTCCGACCACCAGTACACCGCCCGGCGAGGAGAAGCCCGCCCGACCCGAGGCATCGCCGCGTCGCAAATACCCGCGACCAATGCTCCGATCCGGGCGACCTCCTCCTCTATGCTCGGCAACTCGGCCGCTCCCTGCGGCCAAGTTGCAGCGAGGGCAGCTGCCATCAGGGCGTCCTTGTCCAGGCGCCGAAGCGCCCAGCGGCGTGGTGGGGTGCCACGCAGGCGGCCGTGTCGGGATGCACTCGCGGCGGCAGAGACCTCCATCCGGATGTACCGGTGATCGGAGAGTGTCTCTGCCCCCGCGACCACGTGCCAACCCGACACCATGCGCACGGCGTTGGGGGTCGCGAATCCAACATCCACGATGGACCCCCCATATCGCCGCACGCATGTGTGCTCCGACCCCCGGTTCAATACCCGGAGGTCGAGCCCCGCCGCCCAATCGCCCAGGATCCCGCCGCGAACGGAGGTCCTGGGGGATCCCCAAGCCACCGACTTGGCATTAAAATCCCCCAGGACCAGCACCGGCCGGGCCGCGCAGCGCTGCACGCATGCCGCGACCTCGGCCAAGTACAGCTCAAACGCAGCGTGACCGCTACGGGGCGAAATGTAGCACCCCACCACAGCGACTCCCCCCCAGTCCACGGCGACGAATCCCCGACCGCGCTCCAACAAGGAGAACGGTGGGGACCCGTCGCCCCCTCCCCATACCGTCGCCACCAAGCCGTCCGCGTCGCCCACCCAATGAGGGTGATCAGGGACGCGGTACGGCTCGGCGGCGACCGCCAGGCCAACCACCCACTCCGCGAGGACTTGGGACATTAAGTCCTGTGCCGCGCGGCAGTGGTTGAGGTTGGCCTGGAGGAGGAGGCGGGGCGGCATTAATTAATGGCCGCGCCAGCCTCCTCCCGGCCGTCCGTCCCCGTAGCACCGTCCACCTCCATGGAGGACGATGCCACCGCCCTCGGCACCGGAGCCGGTGCAGCCCGCCTCTTCCTCTCCTTCCGGGAGGGGGGGGAGCACTTCTTGCTCCCCACCCTGTGATCGGCTGGCCTCCCCATGTCCGCACACAGCGGGCAGTGGGGGGCCGCCGAGCACTGGCTCGCACGGTGCTCTTTGGCACCGCAGCGGTAACACTGACCGCTGCGGTCCACCGGCGAGGTGCACCACTGCCTCACGTGCCCCAATTCGAGGCAGCGGTGACACTGGAGCGGGCGCGGCGCGAGGATTTCCACTCGCGCCGAAACCCACCCCACCAACACCCTCCCGGATTCCGCCACCTTACGGGCGGCGGAGAGGGGGCACCGGGCCCACACCGACCCGAGGCCGGAGGGCGACATGCGGATCTCTCCGATCCGCAGGTCCTCCACAGGACAGTCCCCCGCCCTCGCAAGGGCACGGGACACATCCTGTGCGCTGACCGAGTCGTCCAGCCCACAAACGCGCATCTCCGTGCGCTTCGTGGGCCGGGCGACCCGGACACCTCGCTCGCCCAGCTGCTCCCGGAGCCTCTGGGCGAGACGATCCGCCTTCGCGCCGCCTTCTGCACCGGGGATCTCCAGCAAGAGACCCCCGGTCACGGCCCTCTTCGCCCTCACGGAGGCGATGCCCAGCTCTTCCAAGGAGATATTCTCCCTGGCGAGCCGCATCGCCTCCGCGAGGGTCAGGTCGCCCCCCTGCGCAACGGTCAGCGTCACCGCTGCCGTTTTTGGGGGACGACCTGGTCGTGCCTTCCCGACCTTCGCGGCCTTTACCTTGGCCGCCGCCGGCGGAGGCGGAGGCTGCGGTTGCGAGGCCTTCCTCGCCGCCCGCTTCGCCTTCCGCCCCACCACCTCACTCCACGCCACCCCTCCTTGGGAGGGTGCTGTGGAGGACGCGACCACCGCAACCACGGGTACACCCCCCCCCCCTTGGGGGTCGCGACCCGAGGCCCTGGTGCCGCAACGCTGGGCGGAGCCTTCACTCCGCCCTTCTTTGCCTTCCCCGACTGTACCGGAACAGGTCGGGGAGGCACCGCCTTCCTGCTGACCGCTCTTCCGGCGAGGAGCTCCTCCCGGAAGGCGGCCAGCTTGCCATCAATCATGTCCCCAATCCTCCTCAGAAGATCGTCTTCTGAGGAGGACGGGGACTTCTTCACGGGCGGAGTGCGGGTGGAGGAGCCCGCGGTGCCCCGCACCACTGCCGCCGCACTCCGCTTATTTACCTCCGCCGAGGGACGCGGCGGTGGAGGAGGAGGGAGGATGGGAGGGAGGGCCGCGCTGTTCCACAGCGCCTCTGCCCTCCTCCTCCCCTGTCGCTCCTCCTCCAACAGGAGCTGCAGACGGGCGTTCCGCCCTCTGAGCTCCCGCGCCGCCTCCCTCATTTCCTCCGCCGCGGCCTTCAGGGCCTCCGCGCCACCGCTTTTCTGCCCCTTAAAGGCGCAGGCAGCGGCGACTTTCTCCACCCGCCTCAGGGACGTGAAGATCCTCTCCGATATCTCCTCGGTCACCTCGTCCCTGAGGCAACTCAGCCTCACCGACGGGCTCATCGCCCCGCCCACCTCGACGACGGCCTGCCCCGCCCTCTTCCTCTTAGAGCCTATGAGGCTCCTGGTGGAGGAGAAGGACGAGACTGACGCAGTCTCGTCGTCCTCCTCCACCTTCCACGAAGCCGGGCCAGGCGCTGGAGGCGGCGCGAGCGCCGTCACTCCAGTCCCAACACCGCCTTCGTCCTCCCCCTCTGACTTACCCCGTCCAATCCCCGTTTTAATATTGAACTCCATAATATTCCCACGAGCAGGTCGGAAGAAAAGGTCCGCCCGGGCAGAGCCGCCTTACCCGGGTAAGCCTATATACTCCGGGGGTTCGGCAGGTTCCCCGGAGGTGGTCGCTTGGGATTGGGCCTTCTCCCCCAACCATGCATCCCATCGCCGCGCACCATAGCTTAGGATTGGAGGGCGATTTTATAGAGTCGCCATACTCGTGGCCCAGGCGGTTAAGCCAAGACCCCCGTTCCTCCTGCCGTCACGTACCATTCACAAAACCAATAGGGAATTGTGAATGGGTCGTTGTGACGACCAACAGGAGGCTTACGGTGTGTGTATGACTCGGGTACCCCGGGTTCGTTAAGCCCGTACTGCAGCTGAAAGGCTGGCAGCCCCTGAGGGGATGATCCAGATGATTGCAAATACCATGACTAACCCAGGCAACACCGGCGTTATCCTCTAAAATATTAATCGCAGCCAGGATTAATTGACTGTTTCGGTGTGGTACCGCATTACTACGTGATCCAAACCAGAAAAAGGCCAGGATCTGGCCAACAAGTATGCGATAAATGCGAAAGTACGAGCCAGATGAGGGCAAATCCCAGACCTAACCGAGACATAACCGGCGTTATCCTCGAAAATATTAATCGCAACCAGGTTTAATTGACTGCTTCGGTGTGGTACAGCATTACTACGTGATCCAAACCAGAAAAAGGCCAGGATCTCGCCAACAAGTATGCGAAAAATGCGAAAGTACGAGCCAGATGATTGCAAATACCATGACCAACCCAGGCAACACCGGCGTTATCCTTTAAAATATTAACCGCAACCAGGTTTAATTGTCTGTTTCGGTGTGGTACCGCATTACTACGTGATCCAAACCAGAAAAAGGCCAGGATCTGACCTACAAGTATGCGAAAAATGCGAAAGTACGAGCCAGATGAGGGCAAATCCCAGACCTAACCGAGACATAACCGGCGTTATCCTCGAAAATATTAATCGCAACCAGGTTTAATTGACCGTTTCGATGTGATACCGCATTACTAAGTGATGCAAGCCAGAAAATGCTCAGGATCTGGCGAACAAGTATGCGAAAAATGCGAAAGTACGAGCCAGATCAGGGCAAATACCAGACCTAACCCACACATAACCGGCGTTATCCTCTAAAATATTAATCGCAACCAGGTTTAATTGAGTGTTTCGGTGTGGTACAGCATTACTACGTGATCCAAACCAGAAAAAGGCCAGGATCTCGCCAACAAGTATGCGAAAAATGCGAAAGTACGAGCCAGATGATTGCAAATACCATGACCAACCCAGGCAACACCGGCGTTATCCTTTAAAATATTAATCGCAACCTGGTTTAATTGACTGTTTCGGTGTGGTACCGCATTACTACGTGATACAAGCCAGAAAAAGCCCTGTATCTGGCCAACAAGTATGCGAAAAATGCGAAAGTACAAGCCAGATGAGGGCAAATCACAGACCTAACCGAGACATAACCGGCGTTATCCTCGAAAATATTAATCGCAAACCAGGTTTAATTGACTGTTTCGGTGTGGAACCACATTGGTGCGGTATCCATACCAGAAAGATGCAAGGATCTGGCCAACAAGTATGCGAAAAACGCGAAAGTATGAGCCAGATGATTGCAAATACCAGAACTATCCCAAACATAACCAGTGACTTCCTCTAAAATACTAATCGGGAAAAGCTTTTATTGACTGTTTCAGTGTGGTACCACGTTACTACGTGGTCAAAGTCAGAAAATGCCCAGGATCTGGCGAACAAGTATGCGAAAAATGCGAAAGTATGATCCAGATGATTGCAAATACCATGACTAACCCAGGCAACACCGGCGTTATCCTCTAAAATATTAATCGCAGCCAGGATTAATTGACTGTTTCGGTGTGGTACCGCACTACTACGTGATCCAAACCAGAAAAAGGCCAGGATCTGGCCAACAAGTATGCGATAAATGCGAAAGTACGAGCCAGATGAGGGCAAATCCCAGACCTAACCGAGACATAACCGGCGTTATCCTCGAAAATATTAATCGCAACCAGGTTTAATTGACTGCTTCGGTGTGGTACAGCATTACTACGTGATCCAAACCAGAAAGAGGCCAGGATCTGGCCAACAAGTATGCGAAAAACGCGAAAGTATGAGCCAGATGATTGCAAATACCAGAACTATCCCAGACATAACCAGTGACTTCCTCTAAAGTACTAATCGGAAAAAGCTTTTATTGACTGTTTCAGAGTGGTACCACATTACTACGTGGTCAAACTCAGAAAATGCCCAGGATCTGGCGAACAAGTATGCGAAAAATGCGATAGTACGAGCCAGATGAGGGCAAATCCCAGTGCTAACCACGCCATAACCGGCGTTATCCTCTTAAATATTAATCGCAACCAGGTTTAACTGGCTGTTTCGGTGTGGTACCGCATTACTACGTGTTCCAAACCAGAAAAAGGCCAGGATGAGGTCAAGAAGTATGCGAAAAATGCGAAAGTACGAGCCAGATCAGGGCAAATACCAGACCTAACCCAGACATAACCGGCGTTATCCTCGAAAATATTAATCGCAACCAGGTTTAATTGACTGTTTCGGTGTGGTACCACATTACTACGTGATCCAAACCAGAAAAAGGCCAGGATCTGGCGAACAAGTATGCGAAAAATGCGAAAGTACGAGCCAGATGAGGGCAAATCCCAGTGCTAACCAAGACATAACCGGCGTTATCCTCTTAAATATTAATCCCAACCAGGTTTAATTGGCTGTTTCGGTGTGGTACCGCATTACTGCGTGATCCAAACCTGAAAAAGGCGAGGATCTGGCCAACAAGTATGCGAAAAACGCGAAAGTATGAGCCAGATGATTGCAAATACCAGAATTAACCCAGACATAACCAGAGTCTTCCTCAAAATACTAATCGGAAAAAGCTTTTATTGACTGTTTCAGTGTGGTACCACATTACTACGTGGTCCAAACCAGAAAAAGCCAGGACCTGGCCAACAAGTATGCGAAATATGCGAAGGTACGAACCTGATGTGGGCAAACCCCAGACCTAACACAGACATAACCGGCGTTATCCTCTAGAATATTAATCGCAACCTGGTTTAATTGACTGTTTCGGTGTGGTACCGCATTACTACGTGATACAAGCCAGAAAAAGGCCAGGATGAGGTCAAGAAGTATGCGAAAAATGCGAAAGTACGCGCCAGATCAGGGCAAATACCAGACCTAACCCAGACATAACCGGCGTTATCCTCGAAAATATTAATCGCAACCAGGTTTAATTGACTGCTTCGGTGTGGTACAGCAATAGTACGTGATCCAAACCAGAAAAAGGCCAGGATCTCGCCAACAAGTATGCGAAAAATGCGAAAGTACGAGCCAGATGAGGGCAATTACCAGACCTGACCGAGACGTAACCAGCGTTATCCTCTAAAATATTAATCGGAACCAGGCGTAATTGACTGTTTCAGTGTGGTACCACATTACTACGTGGTCCAAACCAGAAAGAGGCCAGGATCTGGCCAACAAGTATGCGAAAAACGCGAAAGTATGATCCAGATGATTGCAAATACCATGACTAACCCAGGCAACACCGGCGTTATCCTCTAAAATATTAATCGCAGCCAGGATTAATTGACTGTTTCGGTGTGGTACCGCACTACTACGTGATCCAAACCAGAAAAAGGCCAGGATCTGGCCAACAAGTATGCGATAAATGCGAAAGTACGAGCCAGATGAGGGCAAATCCCAGACCTAACCGAGACATAACCGGCGTTATCCTCGAAAATATTAATCGCAACCAGGTTTAATTGACTGCTTCGGTGTGGTACAGCATTACTACGTGATCCAAACCAGAAAAAGGCCAGGATCTCGCCAACAAGTATGCGAAAAATGCGAAAGTACGAGCCAGATGATTGCAAATACCATGACCAACCCAGGCAACACCGGCGTTATCCTTTAAAATATTAACCGCAACCAGGTTTAATTGTCTGTTTCGGTGTGGTACCGCATTACTACGTGATCCAAACCAGAAAAAGGCCAGGATCTGACCTACAAGTATGCGAAAAATGCGAAAGTACGAGCCAGATGAGGGCAAATCCCAGACCTAACCGAGACATAACCGGCGTTATCCTCGAAAATATTAATCGCAACCAGGTTCAATTGACCGTTTCGATGTGATACCGCATTACTAAGTGATGCAAGCCAGAAAATGCTCAGGATCTGGCGAACAAGTATGCGAAAAATGCGAAAGTACGAGCCAGATCAGGGCAAATACCAGACCTAACCCACACATAACCGGCGTTATCCTCTAAAATATTAATCGCAACCAGGTTTAATTGAGTGTTTCGGTGTGGTACAGCATTACTACGTGATCCAAACCAGAAAAAGGCCAGGATCTCGCCAACAAGTATGCGAAAAATGCGAAAGTACGAGCCAGATGATTGCAAATACCATGACCAACCCAGGCAACACCGGCGTTATCCTTTAAAATATTAATCGCAACCTGGTTTAATTGACTGTTTCGGTGTGGTACCGCATTACTACGTGATACAAGCCAGAAAAAGCCCTGTATCTGGCCAACAAGTATGCGAAAAATGCGAAAGTACAAGCCAGATGAGGGCAAATCACAGACCTAACCGAGACATAACCGGCGTTATCCTCGAAAATATTAATCGCATACCAGGTTTAATTGACTGTTTCGGTGTGGAACCACATTGGTGCGGTATCCATACCAGAAAGATGCAAGGATCTGGCCAACAAGTATGCGAAAAACGCGAAAGTATGAGCCAGATGATTGCAAATACCAGAACTATCCCAGACATAACCAGTGACTTCCTCTAAAATACTAATCGGGAAAAGCTTTTATTGACTGTTTCAGTGTGGTACCACGTTACTACGTGGTCAAAGTCAGAAAATGTCCAGGATCTGGCGAACAAGTATGCGAAAAATGCGAAAGTACGAGCCAGATGAGGGCAAATCCCAGAGCTAACCAAGACATAACCGGCGTTATCCTCTTAAATATTAATCGCAACCGGGTTTAATTGGCTGCTTCGGTGTGGTACCACATTACTACGTGATCCAAACCAGAAAGAGGCCAGGATCTGGCCAACAAGTATGCGAAAAACGCGAAAGTATGAGCCAGATGATTGCAAATACCAGAACTATCCCAGACATAACCAGTGACTTCCTCTAAAGTACTAATCGGAAAAAGCTTTTATTGACTGTTTCAGAGTGGTACCACATTACTACGTGGTCAAACTCAGAAAATGCCCAGGATCTGGCGAACAAGTATGCGAAAAATGCGATAGTACGAGCCAGATGAGGGCAAATCCCAGTGCTAACCACGCCATAACCGGCGTTATCCTCTTAAATATTAATCGCAACCAGGTTTAACTGGCTGTTTCGGTGTGGTACCGCATTACTACGTGTTCCAAACCAGAGAAAGGCCAGGATGAGGTCAAGAAGTATGCGAAAAATGCGAAAGTACGAGCCAGATGAGGGCAAATCCCAGTGCTAACCAAGACATAACCGGCGTTATCCTCTTAAATATTAATCCCAACCAGGTTTAATTGGCTGTTTCGGTGTGGTACCACATTACTACGTGATCCAAACCAGAAAAAGGCCAGGATCTGGCGAACAAGTATGCGAAAAATGCGAAAGTACGAGCCAGATGAGGGCAAATCCCAGTGCTAACCAAGACATAACCGGCATTATCCTCTCAACTATTAATCGCAACCAGGTTTAATTGACTGTTACGGTGTGGTACCGCATTACTACGTGGTCCAAACCAGAAAAAGCCCAGGATCTTGCCAAAAAGTATGCCAAAAATGCGAAGGTACGAGCCAGATGAGGGCAAACCCCAGACCTAACCGAGACATAACCGGCGTTATCCTCTTAAATATTAATCGCAACCAGGTTTAATTGACTGTTTCGGTGTGGTACCGCATTACTGCGTGATCCAAACTAGAAAATGGCGAGGATCTGGCCAACAAGTATGCGAAAAGTGCCAAAGCACGAGCCAGATGAGGGCAAATACCAGACCTAACCCAGACATAACCGGCGTTATCCTCTAAAATATTAATCGCAACCAGGTTTAATTGACTGTTTCGGTGTGGAACCACATTAGTGCGGGATCCAAACCAGAAAGAGGCCAGGATCTGGCCATCAAGTGTGCGAAAAATGCGAAAGTACGAGCCAGATGCGGGCGTATCCCAGACCTAACCGAGACGTAACCGGCGTTATCCTCTAAAGTATTAATCGCAACCTGGTTTAATTGACTGTTTCGGTGTGGTACCGCATTACTATGTGATACAAGCCAGAAAGAGCCCTGTATCTGGCCAACAAGAATGCGAAAAATGCGAAAGTACGAGCAAGATGAGGGCAAATCCCAGACCTAACCGAGACATAACTGGCGTTATCCTCTTAAAGATTAATCGCAACCAGGTTTAATTGACTGCTTCGGTGTGGTACCGCATTACTACGTGATCCAAACCAGAAAGAGGCCAGGATCTGGCCATCAAGTATGCGAAAAATGCGAAAGTACGAGCCGGATGCGGGCGTATCCCGGACCTAACCGAGACATAACCGGCGTTATCCTCTAAAATATTAATCGCAGCCTGGTTTAATTGACTGTTTCGGTGTGGTACCGCATTACTATGTGATACAAGCCAGAAAGAGCCCTGTATCTGGCCAACAAGTATGCGAAAAATGCGAAAGTACGAGCCAGATGGTTGCAAATCCCAGACCTAACCGAGACATAACTGGCGTTAGCCTCTTAAATATTAATCGCAACCAGGTTTAATTGACTGTTTCGGTGTGGAACCACATTAGTGCGGGATCCATACCAGAAAGAGGCCAGGATCTGGCCAACAAGTATGCGAAAAACGCGAAAGTATGAGCCAGATGATTGCAAATACCAGAACTATCCCAGACATAACCAGTGACTTCCTCTAAAATACTAATCGGAAAAAGCTATTATTGACTGTTTCAGTGTGGTACCACGTTACTACGTGGTCCAAGTCAGAAACTGCCCAGGATCTGGCGAACAAGTATGCGAAAAATGCGAAAGTACGAGCCAGATGAGGGGCAAATCCCAGACCTAACCGAGACATAACCGGCGTTATCCTCTAAAATATTAATAGCAACCAGGTTTAATTGACTGTTGCGGTGTGGTAACGCATTACTACGTGATCCAAACCAGGAAAAGCCCAGGATCTGGCCAACAAGTATGCGAAAAATGCGAAAGTATGAGGAAGATGATTGCAAATACCAGACGTAACCCAGACATACCTGGCGTTATCCTCTAAAATATTAATCGCAACCAGGTTTAATTGACTGTTTCGGTGTCGTACCACATTACTACGTGGTCCAACCCAGAAAAAGGCAAGGATCTGACCATTCAAGTATGCGAAAAATGCGAAAGTACGAGCCAGATGAGGGCAAATCCCAGTCCTAACCGAGACATAACCGTCGCTATCTTGTAAAATATTAATCGCAACCAGGTTTAATTGACCGTTCCGGTGTGGTACCGCATTACTACGTGATCCAAACCAGAAAAAGCCCAGCATCTGGCCAACAAGTATGCGAAAAGTGCGAAAGTATGTGCTAGATGATTGCAAATACCAGACCTAACCCAGACATAACCGGCGTTATCTTCCAAAATATTACTCGGAACCTGGTTTAATTGACTGTTTCAGTGTGGTATCACATTGGTACGTGATCCAAACCAGAAAAAGCCCAGGATCTGGCCAGCAAGTATGTCAAAAGTGCGAAAGTATGAGGAAGATAATTGCAAATACCAGACGTAACCCAGTCATAACCGGCGGTATCCTCTACAATATTAATCGCAACCAGGTTTAATTGACTGTTGCGGTGTGGTACCGCATTACTACGTGATCCAAACCAGAAAAAGCCCAGGATCTGGCCAACAAGTATGCGAAAAATGCGAAAGTATGAGCCAGATGATTGCAAATACCAGACCTAACCCAGACCTAACCGGTGTTATCCTCTGAAATATTGGTCGAAACCAGGTTTACTTGACTGTTTCAGTGTTGTACCACATTAATACGTGATCCCAACCAGAAAAAAACCCAGGACCTGGCCAACAAGTATGCGTAAGATGCGAAAGTATGTGCTAGATGATGGCAAATACCAGACCTGACCGAGACATAACCAGCGTTATCCTCTAAAATATTAATCGCAACCAGGCTTAATTGACTGTTTCAGTGTGGTACCACATTACTACGTAGTCCAATCCAGAAAGAGGCCAGGATCTGGCCAACAGGTATGCGAAGAACGCGAAAGTACGAGCAAGTTGAGGGCAAATCCCAGACCTAACCGAGACATAACTGGCGTTATCCTCTTAAATATTAATCGCAACCAGGTTTAATTGACTGCTTCGGTGTGGTACCGCATTACTGCGTGATCCAAACCACAAAAAAGCCAGGACCTGGCCAACAAGTATGCGAAAAATGCGAAGGTACGAACCTGATGAGGGCAAACCCCAGACCTAACACAGACATAACCGGCGTTATCCTCTTAAATATTAATACAACCAGGTTTAATTGGCTGTTTCGGTGTGGTACCGCATTACTACGTGTTCCAAACCAGAAAAAGGCCAGGATCTGGCCATCAAGTATGCGGAAAATGCGAAAGTACGAGCCAGATGAGGGCAAATCCCAGACCTAACCGAGACATAACTGGCGTTATCCTCTTAAATATTAATCGCAACCAGGTTTAATTGACTGCTTCGGTGTGGTACAGCATTACTACGTGATCCAAACCAGAAAAAGGCCAGGATCTCGCCAACAAGTATGCGAAAAATGCGAAAGTACGAGCAAGATGGTTGCAAATACCATGACCAACCCAGGCAACACCGGCGTTATCCTTTAAAATATTAACCGCAACCAGGTTTAATTGTCTGTTTCGGTGTGGTACCGCATTACTACGTGATCCAAACCAGAAAAAGGCCAGGATCTGACCTACAAGTATGCGAAAAATGCGAAAGTACGAGCCAGATGAGGGCAAATCCCAGACCTAACCGAGACATAACCGGCGTTATCCTCGAAAATATTAATCGCAACCAGGTTTAATTGACCGTTTCGATGTGATACCGCATTACTAAGTGATGCAAGCCAGAAAATGCTCAGGATCTGGCGAACAAGTATGCGAAAAATGCGAAAGTACGAGCCAGATCAGGGCAAATACCAGACCTAACCCACACATAACCGGCGTTATCGTCTAAAATATTAATCGCAACCAGGTTTAATTGACTGTTTCGGTGCGGACCCACATTAGTGCGGGATCCAAACCAGAAAGTGGCCAGGATCTGGCCAACAAGTATGCGAAAAACGCGAAAGTATGAGCCAGATGATTGCAAATACCATGACTAACCCAGTGATAACCAGCGTTATCCTCTAAAATACAACTCGGAACAAGCTTTTATTGACTGTTTCGGTGTGGTACCACATTACTACGTGATCCAAACCAGAAAAAGGCCAGGATCTGACGAACAAGTATGCGAAAAATGCAAAAGTACGAGCCAGATGCGGGCAAATCCCAGACCTAACCGAGACATAACCGGCATTATCCTCTCAACTATTAATCGCAACCAGGTTCACTTGACTGTTTCGGTGTGGTACCGCATTACTACGTGGTCCAAATCAGAAAAAGCCCAGGATCTGGCCAACAAGTATGCGAAAAATGCGAAACTACGAGCTGGATGAGGGCAATTACCAGACCTGACCGAGACATAACCAGCGTTATCCTCTAAAATATTAATCGGAACCAGGCTTAATTGACTGTTTCAGTGTGGTACCACATTACTACGTGGTCCAACTCAGAAAATGCCCAGGATCTGGCGAACAAGTATGCGAAAAATGCGAAAGCACGAGCCAGATGCGGGCAAATCCCAGACCTAACCGAGACATAACCGGCATTATCCTCTCAACTATTAATCGCAACCAGGTTTAATTGACTGTTTCGGTGTGGTACCGCATTACTTCGTGGTCCAAACCAGAAAGAGGCCAGGATCTGGCCAACAAGTATGCGAAAAACGCGAAAGTATGAGCCAGATGATTGCAAATACCAGAACTATCCCAGACATAACCAGTGACTTCCTCTAAAATACTAATCGGAAAAAGCTTTTATTGACTGTTTCAGTGTGGTACCACATTACTACGTGGTCCAACTCAGAAAATGCCCAGGATCTGGCGAACAAGTATGCGAAAAATGCGAAAGTACGAGCCAGATGCGGGCAAATCCCAGACCTAACCGAGACATAACCGGCATTATCCTCTCAACTATTAATCGCAACCAGGTTCAATTGACTGTTTCGGTGCGGACCCACATTAGTGCGGGATCCAAACCAGAAAGTGGCCAGGATCTGGCCAACAAGTATGCGAAAAACGCGAAAGTATGAGCCAGATGATTGCAAATACCATGACTAACCCAGTGATAACCAGCGTTATCCTCTAAAATACAACTCGGAACAAGCTTTTATTGACTGTTTCGGTGTGGTACCGCATTACTTCGTGGTCCAAACCAGAAAAAGCCCAGGATCTTGCCAAAAAGTATGCCAAAAATGCGAAAGTACAAGCCAGATGAGGGCAAACCCCAGACCTAACCCAGCCATAACCGGCGTTATCCTCTTAAATATTATTCGCAACCTGGTTTAATTGACTGTTTCGGTGTGGTACCGCATTACTACGTGATACAAGCCAGAAAAAGCCCTGTATCTGGCCAACAAGTATGCGGAAAATGCGAAAGTACGAGCCAGATGCGGTTAAATCCCAGACCTAACCGAGACATAACCGGCGTTATCCTCTAAATTATTAATCGCAACCAGGTTCAATTGACTGTTCCGGTGTGGTACCGCATTACTACGTGATACAAGCCAGAAAAAGCCCTGTATCTGGCCAACAAGTATGCGGAAAATGCGAAAGTACAAGCCAGATGAGGGCAAATCACAGACCTAACCGAGACATAACCGGCGTTATCCTCGAAAATATTAATCGCAAACCAGGTTTAATTGACTGTTGCGGTGTGGTAACGCATTACTACGTGATCCAAACCAGAAAAAGCCCAGGATCTGGCCAACAAGTAGGCGAAAAATGCGAAGGTACCAGCCAGATGAGGGGCAAATCCTAGACCTAACCGAGACATAACCGGCGTTATCCTCTTAAATATTAATCGCAACCAGGTTTAATTGACAGTTTCGGTGTGGTACCACATTACTACGTGATCCAAACCAGAAAAAGCCCAGGATATGGCCAACAAGTATGCGAAAAATGCGATAGTATGAGGGAGATAATTGCAAATACCAGACGTAACCCAGCCATAACCGGCGTTATCCTCTAAAATATTAATCGCAACCAGGTTTAATTGACTGTTTCGGTGTGGTACCGCATTACTACGTGATCCAAACCAGAAAAAGCCCAGGATCTGGCCAACAAGTATGCGAAAAATGCGAAGGTACGAGCCAGATGAGGTGCAAACCCCCAGACCTAACCGAGACATAACCGGCGTTATCCTCTAAAATATTAATAGCAACCAGGTTTAATTGACTGTTGCGGTGTGGTAACGCATTACTACGTGATCCAAACCAGGAAAAGCCCAGGATCTGGCCAACAAGTATGCGAAAAATGCGAAAGTATGAGGAAGACGATTGCAAATACCAGACGTAGCCCAGACATACCTGGCGTTATCCTCTAAAATATTAATCGCAACCAGGTTTAATTGACTGTTTCGGTGTCGTACCACATTACTACGTGGACCAACCCAGAAAAAGGCAAGGATCTGACCATTCAAGTATGCGAAAAATGCGAAAGTACGAGCCAGATGAGGGCAAATCCCAGTCCTAACCGAGACATAACCGGCGTTATCCTCTAAAATATTAATCGCAACCTGGTGTAATTGACTGTTTCGGTGTGGTACCGCATTACTACGTGATACAAGCCAGAAAAAGCCATGTATCTGGCCAACAAGTATGCGGAAAATGCGGAAGTGATGAGGGCAAATCCCAGACCTAACCGAGACATAACCGGCGTTATCATCGAAAATATTAATCGCAACCAGGTTTAATTGACTGTTTCGGTGTGGAACCACATTAGTGCGGTATCCATACCAGAAAGATGCAAGGATCTGGCCAACAAGTATGCGAAAAACGCTAAAGTATGAGCCAGCTGATTGCAAATACCAGATCTATCCCAGACATAACCAGTGACTTCCTCTAAAATACTAATCGGAAAAAGCTTTTATTGACTGTTTCAGTGTGGTACCACGTTACTACGTGGTCCAAGTCAGAAAATGCCCAGGATCTGGCGAACAAGTATGCGAAAAATGCGAAAGTACGAGCCAGATGAGGGCAAATCCCAGAGCTAACCAAGACATAACCGGCGTTATCCTCTTAAATATTAATCGCAACCAGGTTTAATTGTATGTTTCGGTGTGGTACCACATTACTACGTGATCCAAACCAGAAAAAGGCCAGGATCTGGCGAACAAGTATGCGAAAAATGCGAAAGTACGAGCCAGATGCGGGCAAATCCCAGACCTAACCGGCATTATCCTCTCAACTATTAATCGCAACCAGGTTTAATTGACAGTTTCGGTGTGGTACCGCATTACTTCGTGGTCCAAACCAGAAAAAGCCCAGGATATGGCCAACAAGTATGCAAAAAATGCGATAGTATGAGGGAGATAATTGCAAATACCAGACGTAACCCAGCCATAACCGGCGTTATCCTCTAAAATATTAATCGCAACCAGGTTTAATTGACTGTTTCGGTGTGGTACCGCATTACTACGTGATCCAAACCAGAAAAAGCCCAGGATCTGGCCAACAAGTATGCGAAAAATGCGAAGGTACGAGCCAGATGAGGGGCAAACCCCCAGACCTAACCGAGACATAACCGGCGTTATCCTCAAAAATATTAATAGCAACCAGGTTTAATTGACTGTTGCGGTGTGGTAACGCATTACTACGTGAACTAAACCAGGAAAAGCCCAGGATCTGGCCAACAAGTATGCGAAAAATGCGAAAGTATGAGGAAGATGATTGCAAATACCAGGCGTAACCCAGACATACCTGGCGTTATCCTCTAAAATATTAATCGCAACCAGGTTTAATTGACTGTTTCGGTGTCGTACCACATTACTACGTGGACCAACCCAGAAAAAGGCAAGGATCTGACCATTCAAGTATGCGAAAAATGCGAAAGTACGAGCCAGATGAGGGCAAATCCCAGTCCTAACCGAGACATAACCGTCGCTATCTTGTAAAATATTAATCGCAACCAGGTTTAATTGACCGTTCCGGTGTGGTACCGCATTACTACGTGATCCAAACCAGAAAAAGCCCAGCATCTGGCCAACAAGTATGCGAAAAGTGCGAAAGTATGTGCTAGATGATTGCAAATACCAGACCTAACCCAGACATAACCGGCGTTATCTTCAAAAATATTACTCGGAACCTGGTTTAATTGACTGTTTCAGTGTGGTACCACATTGGTACGTGATCCAAACCAGAAAAAGCCCAGGATCTGCCCAGCAAGTATGTCAAACGTGCGAAAGTATGAGGAAGATAATTGCAAATACCAGACGTAACCCAGTCATAACCGGCGGTATCCTCTAAAATATTAACCGCAACCAGCTGTAATTGACTGTTGCGGTGTGGTAACGCATTACTACGTGATCCAAACCAGGAAAAGCCCAGGATATGGCCAACAAGTATGCGAAAAATGCGATAGTATGAGGGAGATAATTGCAAATACCAGACGTAACCCAGTCATAACCGGCATTATCCTCTAAAATATTAATCGCAACCAGGTTTAATTGACTGTTTCGGTGTCGTACCACATTACTACGTGGACCAACCCAGAAAAAGGCAAGGATCTGACCATTCAAGTATGCGAAAAATGCGAAAGTACGAGCCAGATGCGGGCAAATCCCAGTCCTAACCGAGACATAACCGGCGTTATCCTCTAAAATATTAATCGCAACCTGGTGTAATTGACTGTTTCGGCGTGGTACCGCATTACTACGTGATACAAGCCAGAAAAAGCCATGTATCTGGCCAACAAGTATGCGGAAAATGCGGAAGTACAAGCCAGATGAGGGCAAATCCCAGACCTAACCGAGACATAACCGGCGTTATCATCGAAAATATTAATCGCAACCAGGTTTAATTGACTGTTTCGGTGTGGAACCACATTAGTGCGGTATCCATACCAGAAAGATGCAAGGATCTGGCCAACAAGTATGCGAAAAACGCGAAAGTATGAGCCAGCTGATTGCAAATACCAGATCTATCCCAGACATAACCAGTGACTTCCTCTAAAATACTAATCGGAAAAAGCTTTTATTGACTGTTTCAGTGTGGTACCACGTTACTACGTGGTCCAAGTCAGAAAATGCCCAGGATCTGGCGAACAAGTATGCGAAAAATGCGAAAGTACGAGCCAGATGAGGGCAAATCCCAGAGCTAACCAAGACATAACCGGCGTTATCCTCTTAAATATTAATCGCAACCAGGTTTAATTGTCTGTTTCGGTGTGGTACCACATTACTACGTGATCCAAACCAGAAAAAGGCCAGGATCTGGCGAACAAGTATGCGAAAAATGCGAAAGTACGAGCCAGATGCGGGCAAATCCCAGACCTAACCGTCATTATCCTCTCAACTATTAATCGCAACCAGGTTTAATTGACTGTTTCGGTGTGGTACCGCATTACTTCGTGGTCCAAACCAGAAAAAGCCCAGGATCTTGCCAAAAAGTATGCCAAAAATGCGAAGGTACGAGCCAGATGAGGGCAAACCCCAGACCTAACCCAGCCATAACCGGCGTTATCCTCTTAAATATTAATCGCAACGTGGTTTAATTGACTGTTTCGGTGTGGTACCGCATTCATTACTACGTGATACAAGCCAGAAAAAGCCCTGTATCTGGCCAACAAGTATGCGGAAAATGCGAAAGTACGAGCCAGATGCGGTTAAATCCCAGACCTAACCGAGACATAACCGGCGTTATCCTCTAAATTATTAATCGCAACCAGGTTCAATTGACTGTTTCGGTGTGGTACCGCATTACTACGTGATACAAGCCAGAAAAAGCCCTGTATCTGGCCAACAAGTATGCGGAAAATGCGAAAGTACAAGCCAGATGAGGGTAAATCCCAGACCTAACCGAGACATAACCAGCGTTATCCTCGAAAATATTAATCGCAAACCAGGTTTAATTGACTGTTTCGGTGTGGAACCACATTGGTGCGGTATCCATACCAGAAAGATGCAAGGATCTGGCCAACAAGTATGCGAAAAACGCGAAAGTATGAGCCAGATGATTGCAAACACCAGAACTATCCCAGACATAACCAGTGACTTCCTCTAAAATACTAATCGGAAAAAGCTTTTATTGACTGTTTCAGTGTGGTACCACGTTACTACGTGGTCAAAGTCAGAAAATGCCCAGGATCTGGCGAACAAGTATGCGAAAAATGCGAAAGTACGAGCCAGATGAGGGCAAATCCCAGAGCTAACCAAGACATAACCGGCGTTATCCTCTTAAATATTAATCGCAACCAGGTTTAATTGGCTGTTTCGGTGTGGTACCACATTACTACGTGATCCAAACCAGAAAAAGGCCAGGATCTGTCGAACAAGTATGCGAAAAATGCGAAAGTACGAGCCAGATGCGGGCAAATACCAGACCTAACCAAGACATAACCGGCGTTATCCTCTAAAATATTAATCGCAACCAGGTTTAATTGACTGTTTCGGTGTGGAACCACATTAGTGCGGGATCCAAACCAGAAAGAGGCCAGGATCTGGCCATCAAGTATGCGAAAAATGCGAAAGGACGAGCCAGATGCGGGCGTATCCCAGACCTAACCGAGACATAACCGGCGTTATCCTCTAAAATATTAATCGCAACCAGGTTTAATTGACTGCTTCGGTGTGGTACCGCATTACTGCGTGATCCAAACCACAAAAAAGCCAGGACCTGGCCAACAAGTATGCGAAAAATGCGAAGGTACGAACCTGATGAGGGCAAACCCCAGACCTAACACAGACATAACCGGCGTTATCCTCTTAAATATTAATCGCAACCAGGTTTAATTGGCTGTTTCGGTGTGGTACCACATTACTACGTGATCCAAACCAGAAAAAGGCCAGGATCTGGCGAACAAGTATGCGAAAAATGCGAAAGTACGAGCCAGATGAGGGCAAATCCCAGTGCTAACCAAGACATAACCGGCATTATCCTCTCAACTATTAATCGCAACCAGGTTTAATTGACTGTTTCGGTGTGGTACCGCATTACTACGTGGTCCAAACCAGAAAAAGCCCAGGATCTTGCCAAAAAGTATGCCAAAAATGCGAAGGTACGAGCCAGATGAGGGCAAACCCCAGACCTAACCCAGACATAACCGGCGTTATCCTCCAAAATATTACTCGGAACCTGGTTTAATTGACTGTTTCAGTGTGGTACCACATTACTACGTGGTCCAAGCCTGAAAAAGCCCAGGATCTGGCCAACAAGTATGCGAAAGATGCGAAAGTATGTGCTAGATGATGGCAAATACCAGACCTAACCCAGACATAACCGGCGTTATCCTCCAAAATATTACTCGGAACCAGGTTTAATTGACTGTTTCAGTGTGGTACCACATTGCTACGTGATCTAAGTCAGAAAAAGCCCAGGATCTGGCCAACAAGTATGTCAAAAATGCGAAAGTATGAGGAAGATGATTGCAAATACCAGACGTAACCCAGTCATAACCGGCGATATCCTCTAAAATCATTATCGCAACCAGGTTTAATTGACTGTTTCGGTGTCGTACCACATTACTACGTGATCCAAACCAGAAAAAGCCCAGGATCAGGCCAACAAGTATGTCAAAAATGCGAAAGTATGAGGAAGATGATTGCAAAAACCAGACCTAACCCAGACATACCTGGCGTTATCCTCTAAAATATTAATCGCACCCAGGTTTAATTGACTGTTTCGGTGCCGTACCACAGTACTACGTGGTCCAACCAGAAAAAAACCCAGGACCTGGCCAACAAGTATGCGAAAGATGCGAAAGTATGTGCTAGATGATGGCAAATACCAGACCTAACCCAGACATAACCGGCGTTTTCCTCTAAAATATTAATAGCAACCTGGTTTAATTGACTGTTGCGGTGTGGTAACGCACTACTACGTGATCCAAACCAGAAAAAGCCCAGGATTTGGCCAGCAAGTATGCGAAAAATGCGAAAGTACGAGCCATATGGGGGCAAATACCAGACCTAACCGAGACATAACCGGCGTTTTCCTCTAAAATATTAATAGCAACCTGGTTTAATTGACTGTTGCGGTGTGGTACCATATTACTACGTGGACCAAACCAAAAAAGCCCAGGAGCTGGCCAACAGGTATGCGAAAAATGCAAAAGTATGAGTCCCGATGATTGCAAATACCAGAACTCACCCAGACATAACCGGCGTTATCCTCTAAAATATTAATCGCAACCAGGTTTAATTGACAGTTTCGGTGTGGCACCACATTACTACGTGGTCCAAGTCTGAAAAATGCCAGGATCTGGCCAACAAGTGTGCGCAAAATGCGAAAGTATGAGCTAGATGATGGCAAATTCCAGACCTAACCCAGACCTAACCGGTGTCACCCTCTGAAATATTGTTCGAAACCAGGTTTTCTTGACTGTTTCAGTGTGGTACCACATTACTACGTGATCCAAACCAGAAAAAGCCCAGGATCTGGCCAACAAGTATGCGAAAAATGCGAAGGTACGGGCCAGATGAGGGGCAAATCCCAGACCTAACCGAGACATAACCGGCGTTATCCTCTAAAATATTAATAGCAACCAGGTTTAATTGACTGTTGCAGTGTGGTAACGCATTACTACGTGATCCAAACCAGGAAAAGCCCAGGATCTGGCCAAGAAGTATGCGAAAAATGCGAAAGTATGAGGAAGATGATTGCAAATACCAGACGCAACCCAGACATACCTGGCGTTATCCTCTAAAATATTAATCGCAACCAGGTTTAATTGACTGTTTCGGTGTCGTACCACATTACTACGTGGTCCAACCCAGAAAAAGGCAAGCATCTGACCATTCAAGTATGCGAAAAATGCGAAAGTACGAGCCAGATGAGGGCAAATCCCAGTCCTAACCGAGACATAACCGGCGTTATCCTCCAAAATATTAATCGCAACCAGGTTTAATTGACTGTTTCGGTGTGGTACCACATTACTACGTGGTCCAAGCCTTAAAAATGCCAGGATCTGGCCAACAAGTGTGCGCAAAATGCGAAAGTATGAGCTAGATGATGGCAAATTCCAAACCTAACCAAGACATAACCGGCGTTATCCTCCAAAATATTACTCGGAACCAGGTTTAATTGACTGTTTCAGTGTGGTACCACATTGCTACGTGATCTAAGTCAGAAAAAGCCCAGGATCTGGCCAACAAGTATGTCTAAAATGCGAAAGTATGGGGAAGATGATTGCAAATACCAGACGTAACCCAGTCATAACCGGCGGTATCCTCTAAAATCTTTATCGCAACCAGGTTTAATTGACTCTTCCGGTGTGGTACCGCATTACTACGGGTTCCAAGCCAGAAAAAACCCATGATCTGGCCAACAAGTATGCGAAAAATGCGACAGTACGAGCCAGATGAGGGCAATTCCCAGACCTAACCGAGACATAACCGGCGATATCCTCTAAAATATTAATCGCAACCAGGTTTAATTGACTGTTCCGGTGTGGTACCGCATTACTACGTGATCCAAACCAGAAAAAGCCCTGGGTCTGGCCAACAAGTATGCGAAAAATGCGAAAGTACGAGCTCATGAGGGCAAATCCCAGACCAAAACCGAGACATAACCGGCGTTATCCTCTAAAATATTAATCGCAACCAGGTTTAATTGACTGTTCCGGTGTGGTACCGCATTACTACGTGATCCAAACCAGAAAAAGCCCGGGCTCTGGCCAACAAGTATGCGAAAAATGCGACAGTATGAGCCAGATGATTGCAAATACCAGATCTAACCCAGACATAACCAGCGTTATCCTCTAAAATATTAAACGGAACCAGCTTTTATTGAATGTTTCAGTGTGGTACCACATTACTACGTGATCCAAACCAGAAAAAGCCCAGGATCTGGCCAACAAGTATGCGAAAAATGCGAAGGTACGAGCCAGATGAGGGGCAAATCCCAGACCTAACCGATACATAACCGGCGTTATCGTCTAAAATATTAATCGCAACCAGGTTTAATTGACTGTTTCGGTGTGGAACCACATTTCTACGGGATCCAAACCAGAAGAAACCCAGGATCTGGCCAACAAGTATGCGAAAAATGCGACAGTATGAGCCAGATGATTGCAAATACCAGATCTAACCCAGATATAACCAGCGTTATCCTCTAAAATATTAATCGGAACCAGCTTTTATTGAATGTTTCGTTGTGGTACCACATTAATACGTGATCCAAACCAGAAATATCCCAGGATCTGGCAACAAGTATGCGTAAAATGCGAAAGTACGAGCCAGATGAGGGCAATTCCCAGACCTAACCGGGACATAACCGACGTTATCCTCTAAAATATGAATCGCAACCAGGTTTAATTGACCGTTTCGGTGTGGAACCACATTTCTACGGGATCCAAACCAGAAGAAACCCAGGATCTGGCCAACAAGTATGCGAAAAATGCGACAGTATGAGCCAGATGATTGCAAATACCAGATCTAACCCAGAAATAACCAGCGTTATCCTCTAAAATATCAATCGGAACCAGGTTTAATTGACAGTTTCAGTGTGGCACCACATTACTACGTGGGCCAAGCCAGAAAAAGGCCAGGATCTGACCATTCAAGTATGCGAAAAGTGCGAAAGTATGTGCTAGATGATGGCAAATACCAGACCTAACCCAGACATAACTGGCGTTATCCTCCAAAATATTACTCGGAACCTGGTTTAATTGGCTGTTTCAATGTGGTACCACATTGGTACGTGATCCAAACCAGAAAAAGCCCAGGATCTGGCCAACAAGTATGTCAAAAGTGCGAAAGTATGAGGAAGATAAATGCAAATACCAGACGTAACCCAGTCATAACCGGCGTTATCCTCTAAAATATTAATCGCAACCAGGTTTAATTGACTGTTGCGGTGCGGTAACGCATTACTACGTGATCCAAACCAGAAAAAGCCCAGGATCTGTCCAGCAAGTATGCGAAAAATGCGAAAGTACGAGCCATATGGGGGCAAATACCAGACTTAACCGAGACGTAACCGGCGTTATCCACTAAAATATTAATCGCAACCAGGTTTAACTGACTGTTGCGGTGTGGAACTACATTACGACGGGATCCAAACCACAAGAAACCCAAGATCTTGCCAACAAGTATGTGAAAAATGCGAAAGTATGTACTAAATGATGGCAAATACCAGACCTAACCCAGGCATAACCGGCGTTCTCCACTAAAATATTAATCACACCAGCTTTTATTGACCGTTTCAGTGTGGTACCACATTACTACGTGATCCAAACCAGAAAAAGCCCAGTATCTGGCCAACAAGTAAGTCAAAAGTGCGAAGGTATGAGGAAGATAATTGCAAATACCAGACGTAACCCAGTCATAACCGGCATTATCCTCTAAAATGTTAATCGCAACCAGGTTTAATTGACTGTTTCGGTGTGGTACCGCATTACTACGGGTTCCAAGCCAGAAAAAACCCATGATCTGGCCAACAAGTATGCGAAAAATGCGACAGGACGAGCCAGATGAGGGCAATTCCCAGAACTAACCGTGACATAACCGACGTTATCCTCTAAAATATTAATCGCAACCAGGTTTAATTGACTGTTCCGGTGTGGTACCGCATTACTACGTGATCCAAACCAGAAAAAGCCTTGGGTCTGGCCAACAAGTATGCGAAAAATGCGAAAGTACGAGCTCTTGAGGGCAAATCCCAGACCAAACCGAGACATAACCGGCGTTATCCTCTAAAATATTAGTCGCAACCAGGTTTAATTGACTGTTCCGGTGTGGTACCGCATTACTACGTGATCCAAACCAGAAAAAGCCCGGGCTCTGGCCAACAAGTATGCGAAAAATGCGACAGTATGAGCCAGATGATTGCAAATACCAGATCTAACCCAGCCATAACCAGCGTTATCCTCTAAAATATTAACCGGAACCAGCTTTTATTGAATGTTTCAGTGTGGTACCACATTACTACGTGATCCAAACCAGAAAAAGCCCAGGATCTGGCCAACAAGTATGCGAAAAATGCGAAGGTACGAGCTAGATGAGGGGCAAATCCCAGACCTAACCGATACATAACCGGCGTTATCGTCTAAAATATTAATCGCAACCAGGTTTAATTGACTGTTTCGCCGTGTTGCCGCATTACTACGTGATCCATACCAGAAAAAACCCAGGATCTGGCCGACAAGTATGCGAAAAATGCGACAGTATGAGCCAGATGATTGCAAATACCAGATCTAACCCAGATATAACCAGCGTTATCCTCTAAAATATTAATCGGAACCAGCTTTTATTGAATGTTTCGTTGTGGTACCACATTAATACGTGATCCAAACCAGAAATATCCCAGGATCTGGCAACAAGTATGCGAAAAATGCGAATGTACGAGCCAGATGAGGGCAATTCCCAGACCTAACCGGGACATAACCGGCGTTATCCTCTAAAATATGAATCGCAACCAGGTTTAATTGACTGTTTCGGTGTGGAACCACATTTCTACGGGATCCAAACCAGAAGAAACCCAGGATCTGGCCAACAAGTATGCGAAAAATGCGACAGTATGAGCCAGATGATTGCAAATACCAGATCTAACCCAGATATAACCAGCGTTATCCTCTAAAATATTAATCGGAACCAGCTTTTATTGAATGTTTCGTTGTCGTACCTCATTACTACGTGGTCCAACCCAGAAAAAGGCAAGGATCTGACCATTCAAGTATGCGAGAAATGCGAAAGTACGAGCCAGATGTGGGCAAATCCCAGTCCTAAACGAGACATAACCGTCGCTATCCTCTAAAATACTAATCGCAACCAGGTTTAATTGACTGTTGCGGTGTGGTAACGCATTACTACGTGATCCATACCAGAAAAAACCCAGGATCTGGCGAACAAGTATGCGAAAAACGCGATAGTATGAGCCAGATGATTGCAAATACCAGAACTAACCCAGACATATCCAGCGTTATCCTCTAAAATATTAATCGGAACCAGCTTTTATTGAATGTTTCGTTGTGGTACCACATTAATACGTGACCCAAACCAGAAAAAGGCGAGGATCTGGCCAACAAGTATGCGAAAAATGCGAAAGGACGAGTCAGATGAGGGCAAATCCCAGTGCTAACCAAGGCATAACCGGCGTTATCCACCAAAATATTACTCGGAACCTGGTTTAATTGACTGTTTCAGTGTGGTACCACATTACTACGTGGTCCAAGCCTGAAAAATGCCAGGATCTGGCCAACAAGTGTGCGCAAAATGCGAAAGTATCAGCTAGATGATGGCAAATTCCAGACCTAACCCAGACCTAACCGGTGTTATCCTCTGAAATATTGTTCCAAACCAGGTTTACTTGACTGTTTCAGTGTGGTACCACATTAATACGTGATCCCAACCAGAAAAAAACCCAGGGCCTGGCCAACAAGTATGCGAAAGATGCGAAAGTATGTGCTAGATGATGGCAAATACCAGACCTAACCCAGACATAACCGGCGTTATCCTCCAAAATATTACTCGGAACCAGGTTTAATTGACTGTTTCAGTGTGGTACCACATTGCTACGGGATCTAAGTCAGAAAAAGCCCAGGATCTGGCCAACAAGTATGTCAAAAATGCGAAAGTATGAGGAAGATGATTGCAAATACCAGACGTAACCCAGTCATAACCGGCGATATCCTCTAAAATCATTATCGCAACCAGGTTTAATTGACTGTTTCGGTGTCGTACCACATTACTACGTGATCCAAACCAGAAAAAGCCCAGGATCAGGCCAACAAGTATGTCAAAAATGCGAAAGTATGAGGAAGATGATTGCAAAAACCAGACCTAACCCAGACATACCTGGCGTTATCCTCTAAAATATTAATCGCACCCAGGTTTAATTGACTGTTTCGGTGCCGTACCACAGTACTACGTGGTCCAACCAGAAAAAAACCCAGGACCTGGCCAACAAGTATGCGAAAGATGCGAAAGTATGTGCTAGATGATGGCAAATACCAGACCTAACCCAGACATAACCGGCGTTTTCCTCTAAAATATTAATAGCAACCTGGTTTAATTGACTGTTGCGGTGTGGTAACGCACTACTACGTGATCCAAACCAGAAAAAGCCCAGGATTTGGCCAGCAAGTATGCGAAAAATGCGAAAGTACGAGCCATATGGGGGCAAATACCAGACCTAACCGAGACATAACCGGCGTTTTCCTCTAAAATATTTATAGCAACCTGGTTTAATTGACTGTTGCGGTGTGGTACCACATTACTACGTGGACCAAACCAAAAAAGCCCAGGAGCTGGCCAACAGGTATGCGAAAAATGCAAAAGTATGAGTCCCGATGATTGCAAATACCAGAACTCACCCAGACATAACCGGCGTTATCCTCTAAAATATTAATCCCAACCAGGTTTAATTGACAGTTTCGGTGTGGCACCACATTACTACGTGGTCCAAGTCTGAAAAATGCCAGGATCTGGCCAACAAGTGTGCGCAAAATGCGAAAGTATGAGCTAGATGATGGCAAATTCCAGACCTAACCCAGACCTAACCGGTGTCGCCCTCTGAAATATTGTTCGAAACCAGGTTTTCTTGACTGTTTCAGTGTGGTACCACATTACTACGTGATCCAAACCAGAAAAAGCCCAGGATCTGGCCAACAAGTATGCGAAAAATGCGAAGGTACGGGCCAGATGAGGGGCAAATCCCAGACCTAACCGAGACATAACCGGCGTTATCCTCTAAAATATTAATAGCAACCAGGTTTAATTGACTGTTGCGGTGTGGTAACGCATTACTACGTGATCCAAACCAGGAAAAGCCCAGGATCTGGCCAACAAGTATGCGAAAAATGCGAAAGTATGAGGAAGATGATTGCAAATACCTGACGCAACCCAGACATACCTGCCGTTATCCTCTAAAATATTAATCGCAACCAGGTTTAATTGACTGTTTCGGTGTCGTACCACATTACTACGTGGTCCAACCCAGAAAAAGGCAAGCATCTGACCATTCAAGTATGCGAAAAATGCGAAAGTACGAGCCAGATGAGGGCAAATCCCAGTCCTAACCGAGACATAACCGGCGTTATCCTCCAAAATATTAATCGCAACCAGGTTTAATTGACTGTTTCGGTGTGGTACCACATTACTACGTGGTCCAAGCCTGAAAAATGCCAGGATCTGGCCAACAAGTGTGCGCAAAATGCGAAAGTATGAGCTAGATGATGGCAAATTCCAGACCTAACCAAGACATAACCGGCGTTATCCTCCAAAATATTACTCGGAACCAGGTTTAATTGACTGTTTCAGTGTGGTACCACATTGCTACGAGATCTAAGTCAGAAAAAGCCCAGGATCTGGCCAACAAGTATGTCTAAAATGCGAAAGTATGGGGAAGATGATTGCAAATACCAGACGTAACCCAGTCATAACCGGCGGTATCCTCTAAAATCTTTATCGCAACCAGGTTTAATTGACTCTTCCGGTGTGGTACCGCATTACTACGTGATCCAAACCAGAAAAAGTCCAGCATCTGGCCAACAAGAATGCGAAAAATGCGAAAGTATGAGCCGGATGATTGCAAATATCAGATCTAACCCAGATATAACCGGCGTTATCCTCTAAAATATCAATCGGAACCAGGTTTAATTGACAGTTTCAGTGTGGTGCCACATTACTACGTGGGCCAAGCCTGAAAAAGGCCAGGATCTGACCATTCAAGTATGCGAAAAGTGCGAAAGTATGTGCTAGATGATGGCAAATACCAGACCTAACCCAGACATAACCGGCGTTATCCTCCAAAATATTACTCGGAACCAGGTTTAATTGACTGTTTCAGTGTGGTACCACATTACTACGTGATCCAAATCAGCAAAAGCCCAGTATCTGGCCAACAAGTATGTCAAAAGTGCGAAAGTATGAGGAAGATAATTGCAAATACCAGACGTAACCCAGTCATAACCGGCATTATCCTCAAAAATGTTATTCGCAACCAGGTTTAATTGACTGTTTCGGTGTGGTACCGCATTACTACGGGTTCCAAGCCAGAAAAAACCCATGATCTGGCCAACAAGTATGCGAAAAATGCGACAGTACGAGCCAGATGAGGGCAATTCCCAGACCTAACCGAGACATAACCGGCGATATCCTCTAAAATATTAATCGCAACCAGGTTTAATTGACTGTTCCGGTGTGGTACCGCATTACTACGTGATCCAAACCAGAAAAAGCCCGGGCTCTGGCCAACAAGTATTCGAAAAATGCGACAGTATGAGCCAGATGATTGCAAATACCAGATCTAACCCAGACATAACCAGCGTTATCCTCTAAAATATTAAACGGAACCAGCTTTTATTGAATGTTTCAGTGTGGTACCACATTACTACGTGATCCAAACCAGAAAAAGCCCAGGATCTGGCCAACAAGTATGCGAAAAATGCGAAGGTACGAGCCAGATGAGGGGCAAATACCAGACCTAACCGATACATAACCGGCGTTATCGTCTAAAATATTAATCGCAACCAGGTTTAATTGACTGTTTCGGTGTGGAACCACATTTCTACGGGATCCAAACCAGAAGAAACCCAGGATCTGGCCAACAAGTATGCGAAAAATGCGACAGTATGAGCCAGATGATTGCAAATACCAGATCTAACCCAGATATAACCAGCGTTATCCTCTAAAATATTAATCGGAACCAGCTTTTATTGAATGTTTCGTTGTGGTACCACATTAATACGTGATCCAAACCAGAAATATCCCAGGATCTGGCAACAAGTATGCGTAAAATGCGAAAGTACGAGCCAGATGAGGGCAATTCCCAGACCTAACCGGGACATAACCGGCGTTATCCTCTAAAATATGAATCGCAACCAGGTTTAATTGACCGTTTCGGTGTGGAACCACATTTCTACGGGATCCAAACCAGAAGAAACCCAGGATCTGGCCAACAAGTATGCGAAAAATGCGACAGTATGAGCCAGATGATTGCAAATACCAGATCTAACCCAGATATAACCAGCGTTATCCTCTAAAATATCAATCGGAACCAGGTTTAATTGACAGTTTCAGTGTGGTACCACATTACTACGTGGGCCAAGCCAGAAAAAGGCCAGGATCTGACCATTCAAGTATGCGAAAAGTGCGAAAGTATGTGCTAGATGATGGCAAATACCAGACGTAACCCAGTCATAACCGGCGTTATCCTCTAAAATATTAATCGCAACCAGGTTTAATTGACTGTTGCGGTGTGGTAACGCATTACTACGTGATCCAAACCAGAAAAAGCCCAGGATCTGTCCAGCAAGTATGCGAAAAATGCGAAAGTACGAGCCATATGGGGGCAAATACCAGACTTAACCGAGACGTAACCGGCGTTATCCACTAAAATATTAATCGCAACCAGGTTTAACTGACTGTTGCGGTGTGGAACTACATTACGACGGGATCCAAACCACAAGAAACCCAAGATCTTGCCAACAAGTATGTGAAAAATGCGAAAGTATGTACTAAATGATGGCAAATACCAGACCTAACCCAGGCATAACCGGCGTTCTCCACTAAAATTTTAATCACACCAGCTTTTATTGACCGTTTCAGTGTGGTACCACATTTCTACGTGATCCAAACCAGAAAAAGCCCAGTATCTGGCCAACAAGTAAGTCAAAAGTGCGAAGGTATGAGGAAGATAATTGCAAATACCAGACGTAACCCAGTCATAACCGGCATTATCCTCTAAAATGTTAATCGCAACCAGGTTTAATTGACTGTTTCGGTGTGGTACCGCATTACTACGGGTTCCAAGCCAGAAAAAACCCATGATCTGGCCAACAAGTATGCGAAAAATGCGACAGGACGAGCCAGATGAGGGCAATTCCCAGAACTAACCGTGACATAACCGACGTTATCCTCTAAAATATTAATCGCAACCAGGTTTAATTGACTGTTCCGGTGTGGTACCGCATTACTACGTGATCCAAACCAGAAAAAGCCCTGGGTCTGGCCAACAAGTATGCGAAAAATGCGAAAGTACGAGCTCTTGAGGGCAAATCCCAGACCAAACCGAGACATAACCGGCGTTATCCTCTAAAATATTAGTCGCAACCAGGTTTAATTGACTGTTCCGGTGTGGTACCGCATTACTACGTGATCCAAACCAGAAAAAGCCCGGGCTCTGGCCAACAAGTATGAGAAAAATGCGACAGTATGAGCCAGATGATTACAAATACCAGATCTAACCCAGCCATAACCAGCGTTATCCTCTAAAATATTAACCGGAACCAGCTTTTATTGAATGTTTCAGTGTGGTACCACATTACTACGTGATCCAAACCAGAAAAAGCCCAGGATCTGGCCAACAAGTATGCGAAAAATGCGAAGGTACGGGCCAGATGAGGGGCAAATCCCAGACCTAACCGAGACATAACCGGCGTTATCCTCTAAAATATTAATAGCAACCAGGTTTAATTGACTGTTGCGGTGTGGTAACGCATTACTACGTGATCCAAACCAGGAAAAGCCCAGGATCTGGCCAACAAGTATGCGAAAAATGCGAAAGTATGAGGAAGATGATTGCAAATACCAGACGCAACCCAGACATACCTGGCGTTATCCTCTAAAATATTAATCGCAACCAGGTTTAATTGACTGTTTCGGTGTCGTACCACATTACTACGTGGTCCAACCCAGAAAAAGGCAAGCATCTGACCATTCAAGTATGCGAAAAATGCGAAAGTACGAGCCAGATGAGGGCAAATCCCAGTCCTAACCGAGACATAACCGGCGTTATCCTCCAAAATATTAATCGCAACCAGGTTTAATTGACTGTTTCGGTGTGGTACCACATTACTACGTGGTCCAAGCCTGAAAAATGCCAGGATCTGGCCAACAAGTGTGCGCAAAATGCGAAAGTATGAGCTAGATGATGGCAAATTCCAGACCTAACCAAGACATAACCGGCGTTATCCTCCAAAATATTACTCGGAACCAGGTTTAATTGACTGTTTCAGTGTGGTACCACATTGCTACGTGATCTAAGTCAGAAAAAGCCCAGGATCTGGCCAACAAGTATGTCTAAAATGCGAAAGTATGGGGAAGATGATTGCAAATACCAGACGTAACCCAGTCATAACCGGCGGTATCCTCTAAAATCTTTATCGCAACCAGGTTTAATTGACTCTTCCGGTGTGGTACCGCATTACTACGTGATCCAAACCAGAAAAAGTCCAGCATCTGGCCAACAAGTATGCGAAAAATGCGAAAGTATGAGCCGGATGATTGCAAATATCAGATCTAACCCAGATATAACCGGCGTTATCCTCTAAAATATCAATCGGAACCAGGTTTAATTGACAGTTTCAGTGTGGTGCCACATTACTACGTGATCCAAATCAGCAAAAGCCCAGTATCTGGCCAACAAGTATGTCAAAAGTGCGAAAGTATGAGGAAGATAATTGCAAATACCAGACGTAACCCAGTCATAACCGGCATTATCCTCAAAAATGTTATTCGCAACCAGGTTTAATTGACTGTTTCGGTGTGGTACCGCATTACTACGGGTTCCAAGCCAGAAAAAACCCATGATCTGGCCAACAAGTATGCGAAAAATGCGACAGTACGAGCCAGATGAGGGCAATTCCCAGACCTAACCGAGACATAACCGGCGATATCCTCTAAAATATTAATCGCAACCAGGTTTAATTGACTGTTCCGGTGTGGTACCGCATTACTACGTGATCCAAACCAGAAAAAGCCCGGGCTCTGGCCAACAAGTATGCGAAAAATGCGACAGTATGAGCCAGATGATTGCAAATACCAGATCTAACCCAGACATAACCAGCGTTATCCTCTAAAATATTAAACGGAACCAGCTTTTATTGAATGTTTCAGTGTGGTACCACATTACTACGTGATCCAAACCAGAAAAAGCCCAGGATCTGGCCAACAAGTATGCGAAAAATGCGAAGGTACGAGCCAGATGAGGGGCAAATCCCAGACCTAACCGATACATAACCGGCGTTATCGTCTAAAATATTAATCGCAACCAGGTTTAATTGACTGTTTCGGTGTGGAACCACATTTCTACGGGATCCAAACCAGAAGAAACCCAGGATCTGGCCAACAAGTATGCGAAAAATGCGACAGTATGAGCCAGATGATTGCAAATACCAGATCTAACCCAGATATAACCAGCGTTATCCTCTAAAATATTAATCGGAACCAGCTTTTATTGAATGTTTCGTTGTGGTACCACATTAATACGTGATCCAAACCAGAAATATCCCAGGATCTGGCAACAAGTATGCGTAAAATGCGAAAGTACGAGCCAGATGAGGGCAATTCCCAGACCTAACCGGGACATAACCGGCGTTATCCTCTAAAATATGAATCGCAACCAGGTTTAATTGACCGTTTCGGTGTGGAACCACATTTCTACGGGATCCAAACCAGAAGAAACCCAGGATCTGGCCAACAAGTATGCGAAAAATGCGACAGTATGAGCCAGATGATTGCAAATACCAGATCTAACCCAGATATAACCAGCGTTATCCTCTAAAATATCAATCGGAACCAGGTTTAATTGACAGTTTCAGTGTGGTACCACATTACTACGTGGGCCAAGCCAGAAAAAGGCCAGGATCTGACCATTCAAGTATGCGAAAAGTGCGAAAGTATGTGCTAGATGATGGCAAATACCAGACCTAACCCAGACATAACCGGCGTTATCCTCCAAAATATTACTCGGAACCTGGTTTAATTGGCTGTTTCAATGTGGTACCACATTGGTACGTGATCCAAACCAGAAAAAGCCCAGGATCTGGCCAACAAGTATGTCAAAAGTGCGAAAGTATGAGGAAGATAAATGCAAATACCAGACGTAACCCAGTCATAACCGGCGTTATCCTCTAAAATATTAATCGCAACCAGGTTTAATTGACTGTTGCGGTGTGGTAACGCATTACTACGTGATCCAAACCAGAAAAAGCCCAGGATCTGTCCAGCAAGTATGCGAAAAATGCGAAAGTACGAGCCATATGGGGGCAAATACCAGACTTAACCGAGACGTAACCGGCGTTATCCACTAAAATATTAATCGCAACCAGGTTTAACTGACTGTTGCGGTGTGGAACTACATTACGACGGGATCCAAACCACAAGAAACCCAAGATCTTGCCAACAAGTATGTGAAAAATGCGAAAGTATGTACTAAATGATGGCAAATACCAGACCTAACCCAGGCATAACCGGCGTTCTCCACTAAAATTTTAATCACACCAGCTTTTATTGACCGTTTCAGTGTGGTACCACATTTCTACGTGATCCAAACCAGAAAAAGCCCAGTATCTGGCCAACAAGTAAGTCAAAAGTGCGAAGGTATGACGAAGATAATTGCAAATACCAGACGTAACCCAGTCATAACCGGCATTATCCTCTAAAATGTTAATCGCAACCAGGTTTAATTGACTGTTTCGGTGTGGTACCGCATTACTACGGGTTCCAAGCCAGAAAAAACCCATGATCTGGCCAACAAGTATGCGAAAAATGCGACAGGACGAGCCAGATGAGGGCAATTCCCAGAACTAACCGTGACATAACCGACGTTATCCTCTAAAATATTAATCGCAACCAGGTTTAATTGGCTGTTCCGGTGTGGTACCGCATTACTACGTGATCCAAACCAGAAAAAGCCCTGGGTCTGGCCAACAAGTATGCGAAAAATGCGAAAGTACGAGCTCTTGAGGGCAAATCCCAGACCAAACCGAGACATAACCGGCGTTATCCTCTAAAATATTAGTCGCAACCAGGTTTAATTGACTGTTCCGGTGTGGTACCGCATTACTACGTGATCCAAACCAGAAAAAGCCCGGGCTCTGGCCAACAAGTATGAGAAAAATGCGACAGTATGAGCCAGATGATTACAAATACCAGATCTAACCCAGCCATAACCAGCGTTATCCTCTAAAATATTAACCGGAACCAGCTTTTATTGAATGTTTCAGTGTGGTACCACATTACTACGTGATCCAAACCAGAAAAAGCCCAGGATCTGGCCAACAAGTATGCGAAAAATGCGAAGGTACGAGCCAGATGAGGGGCAAATCCCAGACCTAACCGATACATAACCGGCGTTATCGTCTAAAATATTAATCGCAACCAGGTTTAATTGACTGTTTCGCCGTGTTGCCGCATTACTACGTGATCCATACCAGAAAAAACCCAGGATCTGGCCGACAAGTATGCGAAAAATGCGACAGTATGAGCCAGATGATTGCAAATACCAGATCTAACCCAGATATAACCAGCGTTATCCTCTAAAATATTAATCGGAACCAGCTTTTATTGAATGTTTCGTTGTGGTACCACATTAATACGTGATCCAAACCAGAAATATCCCAGGATCTGGCAACAAGTATGCGAAAAATGCGAAAGTACGAGCCAGATGAGGGCAATTCCCAGACCTAACCGGGACATAACCGGCGTTATCCTCTAAAATATGAATCGCAACCAGGTTTAATTGACTGTTTCGGTGTGGAACCACATTTCTACGGGATCCAAACCAGAAGAAACCCAGGATCTGGCCAACAAGTATGCGAAAAATGCGACAGTATGAGCCAGATGATTGCAAATACCAGATCTAACCCAGATATAACCAGCGTTATCCTCTAAAATATTAATCGGAACCAGCTTTTATTGAATGTTTCGTTGTCGTACCTCATTACTACGTGGTCCAACCCAGAAAAAGGCAAGGATCTGACCATTCAAGTATGCGAGAAATGCGAAAGTACGAGCCAGATGTGGGCAAATCCCAGTCCTAAACGAGACATAACCGTCGCTATCCTCTAAAATACTAATCGCAACCAGGTTTAATTGACTGTTGCGGTGTGGTAACGCATTACTACGTGATCCATACCAGAAAAAACCCAGGATCTGGCGAACAAGTATGCGAAAAACGCGATAGTATGAGCCAGATGATTGCAAATACCAGAACTAACCCAGACATATCCAGCGTTATCCTCTAAAATATTAATCGGAACCAGCTTTTATTGAATGTTTCGTTGTGGTACCACATTAATACGTGACCCAAACCAGAAATATCCCAGGATCTGGCAACAAGTATGCGAAAAATGCGAAAGCACGAGTCAGATGAGGGCAATTCCCAGACCTAACCGAGACAAAACCGGCGTTATCCTCTAAAATATGAATCGCAACCAGGTTTAATTGACTTTTTCGGTGTGGAGCCACATATCTACGGGACCAAACCAGAAGAAACCCAGGATCTGGCCAACAAGTATGCGAAAAATGCGAAGGTACGAGCCAGATGAGGGGCAAATCCCAGACCTAACCGAGACATAACCGGCGTTATCCTCTAAAATACTAATCGCAAACAGGTTTAATTGACTGTTGCGGTGTGGTAACGCATTACTACGTGATCCAAACCAGAAAAAGCCCAGGATCTGGCAAGCAAGTATGCGAAAAATGCGAAAGTATGAGCCGGATGATTGCAAATACCAGATCTAACCCAGATATAACCAGCGTTATCCTCTAAAATATCAATCGGAACCAGGTTTAATTGACAGTTTCAGTGTGGTACCACATTACTACGTGGACCAAGCCAGAAAAAGGCCAGGATGTGACCATTCAAGTATGCGAAAAGTGCGAAAGTATGTGCTAGATGATGGCAAATACCAGACCTAACCCAGACATAACCGGCGTTATCCTCTAAAATATTAATCGGAACCAGCTTTTATTGAATGTTTCTGTGTGGTACCTCATTACTACGTGATCCAAACCAGAAAAAGCCCAGGATCTGGCCAACAAGTATGCGAAAAATGCGAAAGTACGAGCCAGATGTGCACAAATCCCAGACCTAACCGAGACATAACCGGCGTTATCGTCTAAGATATTAATCGCAACCAGGTTTAATTGACTGTTTCGCCGTGTTTCCGCATTAGTACGTGATCCATACCAGAAAAAACCCAGGATCTGGCGAACAAGTATGCGAAAAACGCGATAGTATGAGCCAGATGATTGCAAATACCAGAAATAACCCAGACATATCCAGCGTTTTCCTCTAAAATACAAATCGGAACCAGCTTTTATTGACTGTTTCAGTGTTGTACCACACTACTACGTGATCCAAACCAGAAGAAACCCATCATCTGGCCAACAAGTAAGCGAAAAATGCGAAGGTACGAGCCAGATGTGGGCAAATCCCAGACCTAAACGATGCCCAACCGGAGTTTTCCTTTAAAATATTGATCGAGGACACATTTAACTGACTGTTCAGTGTGGTCCCACATTACTGCGTGATCCAAACCAGAAAAAGCCCAGGATAAGGCAAACAAGTATGCGAAAAATGCGAAAGTACGAGCCATATGGGGGCAAATACAAGCCCTATCGAGACATAACCGGCGTTATCCTCCAAAATATTACTCGGAACCAGGTTTAATTGACTGTTTCAGTGTGGTGCCACATTGCTACGTGATCTAAGTCAGAAAAAGCCCAGGATCTGGCCAACAAGTATGTCAAAAATGCGAAAGTATGTGGAAGATGATTGCAAATACCAGACGTAATCCAGTCATAACCGGCATTATCCTGTAAAATATTAACCGGACCAGCTGTTATTGAATGTTTCAGTGTGGTACCACATTACTACGTGATCCAAACCAGAAAAAGCCCAGGATCTGGCCAACAAGTATGCGAAAAATGCGAAAGTACGAGCCAGATGAGCTCAAATCCCAGACCTAACCGAGCCATAACCGGCATTATCGTGTAAAATATTAATCGCAACCAGGTTTAAATAACTGCTCCGGTGTGGTAACGCATTACTACGTGATCCAAAATAGAAAAAGGCCAGGATCTGGCCAACAAGTATGCGAAAAATGCGAAAGTACGAGCCAGATGAGCGCAAATACCAGACCTAGCCGAAACATAACCGACATTATCCACTAAAATATTAACCGCAACCAGGTTTAATTAACTGTTTCGTTATGGTACCGCATTACTACGGGGTCCAAGCCAGAAATATCCCAAGATCTGGCCTACAAGTATGCGAAAAATGCGACAGTATGAGCCAGATGATTGCAAATACCAGATCTAACCCAGACCTAACCAGCGTTATCCTCTAAAATATTAATCGGAACCAGCTTTTATTGAATGTTTCGTTGTGGTACCACATTAATACGTGATCCAAACCAGAAATATCCTAGGATCTGGGAACAAGTATGCGAAAAATGCGAAAGTACGAGCCAGATGAGGGCAATTCCCAGTCCTAACCGAGACATAACCGGCGTTATCCTCTAAAATATTAATCGCAACCAGGTTTAATTGACTGTTCCGGTGTGGTACCGCATTACTACGTGATCCAAACCAGAAAAAGCCCTGGGTCTGGCCAACAACTATGCGAAAAATGCGAAAGTACGAGCTGTTGAGGGCAAATCCCAGACCGAACCGAGACATAATCGGCGTTATCCTCTAAAATATTAATCGCAACCAGGTTTAATTGACTGTTCCGGTGTGGTACCGCATTACTACGTGATCCAAACCAGAAAAAGCCCTGGATCTTGCCAACAAGTATGCGACAAATGCAAAAGTACGAGCCAGATGAGGGCAAATCCCAGACCTAACCCAGACATAACCGGCGTTATCCTCTAAAATATTAATCGCAACAAGTTTTAGTTGACTGTTTCGGTGTGGTACCGCATTAGTACGTGATCCGAGTTAGAATAAACCCCGGATTCTGGACAACAAGTATGCGAAAAATGCGAAAGTATGAGCCAGATTATTGGAAATACCAGAACTAACCCAGACATAACCAGCGTTATCCTCTAAAATATTAATCGGACCAGCTTTTATTGAATGTTTCAGTGTGGTACCACATTACTACGTGATCCAAACCAGAAAAAGCCCTGGATCTGGCCAACAAGTATGCGGAAAATGCGACAGTACGAGCCAGATGAGCTCAAATCCCAGACCTAACCGAGACATAACCGGCGTTATCGTCTAAAATATTAATCGCAACCAGGTTTAAATGACTGCTCCGATGTGGTAACGCATTACTACGTGATACAAAACAGAAAAAGGCCAGGATCTGGCCAACAAGTATGCGAAAAATGCGAAAGTACGAGCTAGATGAGGGCAAATACCAGACCTAGCCGAGACATAACCGACGTTATCCTCTAAAATATTAATCGCAACCAGGTTTAATTGACTGTTGCGGTGTGGTAACGCATTACTACGTGATCCATACCAGAAAAAGCCCAGGATCTGGCCAGCAAGGATGCGAAAAATGCGAAAGTACGAGCCATATGGGGGCAAATACCAGACCTAACCGAGACATAACCGGCGTTATCCTCCAAAATATTACTAGGAACCAGGTTTAATTGACTGTTTCGGTGTCGTACCACATTACTACGTGATCCAAACCAGAAAATGCCCAGGATCTGGCCATCAAGTATGCGAAAAATGCGAAAGTATGAGGAAGATTGTTAGAAACTAAGGGTTCTAACCGGGGTCCGGACGAGGGAAATACTAGGGAGAGTGATTGATAAGTTTTTTATTTTGTAATTTTCGCTTGTCGCTTCGCGACAAGCCTTTTATTTAAATTTAACAAAAAAATGAAAAAAATAAAAAAAAATATAAATTACAAAAAGAATTATTTTATAATCCAGCCAGGGGTGTGGCTTCACCGGCGTTGCCCCGGTTGGGATGGACCTTGGTTGCTGGAACAAAGGTTTGTTCAGATTAAATACGTGCGTACACGTATCGTAAACACGCTCGTCAGCTGTTCGCCTTGCTCTCCTAGTGACCAGCGGTGCGCAGGGAGGGGGGAATCAGCTGTCTTTTAACGTGAATCAGTGGACTGTAAATTTGTACTTGTACGCTGATAATTATTTATTGAAATTATCAGCGATACTTTTGCCCTGAACAGAAGAGAATTCACTCGTATCTGTCGGGGGCGACTTAGCCACGGACGGGTCACCAAATGGAGGTCGTAAAGCTCCAAATGGGTGGATCCCGTGAGCACGCTCTCCGTGCGGGTGACGTAGGAACGTCGTGCGAGGAGATTTCCTGCGACACTGTAAAATTACTGCACGGCGACCGTTACTACCGGGGACCGTGACAGTAAAGTGTCCTTTGCAAAAAATCCCTCGCGGGTCCAACCGCACTATAAAGCCTACCCGGCGACCGTGTTGCACGGGGACCGTATTTGGTAGGTGGCGTGACGGAAGGTGAGGCGACCTTGAACCCGAACTCCTCCGTAGGGTGTACGGTCGACTCGTACACCGACGGGTTTTTGGAGAGGGTTTTTTGGCGACCTTTGCACGAAGAGCACTACACGAGGCGGTACCGATTCAACGGTATGACCTTTGGGAGGCTCCAAAGCCGTATAGCTTTAAAGGGATTCTGGGTGGGAGCACCCTGAGTCCCTTACGTCGCGGTCGCGGCAACGACTGCAACGTACAATCCTTCCTAGCGAAGGCGGTCGCGTCACGCGCAGCGTGTATTACGACCTCCCTTTTGTCTGGGAAACTCTAACCGCAGCAACGGAGAGAATTCTTTGTTAAACAAGTCCAAATATTATGTGAGTCCGTACTTGAGGAGCGAGATCTTCTGGGATCCGCTCCCGTTGGCAGTCGGCTCGTGAATAATTACGAATATCGTCGCGGATCGACAGACGAAGACTCGGTCGCGCCTTGTCGTCGCGACGCGGCGCTGCCGAATTCAGCTATCGATCTCTTTTCAATATATTATACGGTTCTCTCTCTCGACGCTGACGTCACGATACCGTTTAAACCGGTGCGAAGCGAATCTTCGCGTGAGGTCGGCGTACAAAAACACGTAAACGGCCGCGGTTTTAAATCGTCCGAACGTTCAACGAACCTGACGAACGCCTAACCTTCCGCAGTGTTACGTACACAAACGGATACGGGAATCGCAGCCGAGAATTTAATGTTTTCAGACTAACGCGATTTTAAATAGTTTTTTAACATATTTAAACATACCGCCCCCCTTGCACGTATTGTGCAATACCCGGAGGACGCGGTAGTCCCGTACGGTCACTTTTTTACGCGGAGAGAGAGAACTCGCGCACTTTTAATTGTAAAAAATCAAAAGTACTTACTGTTGACCAGCTGCAGCCTGTTGAAGGAATCTCATGGACGTGGTCAGCATCTGGTCCGCCATGGCGAAAGCCATGGCGATCTGACCGAACGCCGGCTGCCAGGTCCTTCTTTTTTTCTTTGCCGGGGCCGCTGGGGTCTGCGGCTGCAGGCCGCTGGTGGACGGTCCAGGGGTGGCCGGGGCGGGTTTCGCCGGTTTCCTCCGTTTCCGCTTTTTCGGCTGCGGGACTCCCTCCGCGGAGGCGGCCGTGGCCGTGGTCGGCGCGGGTGGTGGGATGGGGTCCGCGGGCTTGTCTGCCTTCCAGTTACAGGACCGGAGTTGTCCCTCCGGGCCCCATCGTATCACATACTGCCCTCCGGGAAACCGGCAGTGGTATTTTCGGGAGGTCAACGGGATCCGTGCCGGGATCTTGAACGTCTCTCTACCGAAACACAGTGTGATTTCGGGCTCCGCCGCTGGTTCGGGTACCTGGGTGGAGCCCCCCGATCTAGAAGCTTCGCCCAGCTGAAGAATGCGTCCGAACCTTTCGTCGATCTCGGGGTCGCCCGAGATCGAAAGCTCTTCCTCCCGGCTATCGGCGACCGAACTGACTTCAAAGCTTGCGTCGCTCATTGCTGTCGTTTAGGAACTGAGCGGTTTTCGATTCCGCGAATTCCGTTACGATTCGGGGGCGCTCGGATTATTCGTTACGCCCTACCAATAATCCAACTCAGATCGGTGGATTCGTAACCCCCACTAATCCGTTTGAACTTTCAGTGACAACGGTCAGGTGAGAATCAACACCGTTTATTACTAGAAACGGTCGTTTCTCACCTTTCGATCACTTTCGGCCGTTGGATGTTATGGTTTTTATGTGACCTCGTCGGCGTCGCTAACCGTTGCCGACTCGGTTTCTTCCACAGGCAGCTTACACAACCGCGTAATAGGTCGCGTAAAAATGGATTTTTCCGTGCGTATTTTAACAACACGTGCATTTCCATCCCTGCCGGTGAATACCTCCTCTACTCGTCCCATTTCCCATTGATTCGGGGGGAGGAGAGGATTTTGCACTAAAACTAAGTCGTTTAGTTTTAATGTTTTTTGGGCTGTACGCCACTTATAACGATTCTGGAGGTGCGTGAGATAATCACGTGTCCAATGCCTCCAGATTTGTTCGTGGAATTTTTGAATCGCCCTCCATCGTGTCAAACGGGAGAGTTTTTCAGTTTCCACTGATTGTGTCGGAAGCGCGTTCAGCGGACTTCCGTCTAAGAAATGCCCCGGTGTGAGCGGCGCGTAATCGTCCGGGCTATCACTCAAAGCGGCAATCGGTCGCGAGTTTAAACTCGCTTCGATTTTACAAAGCAATGTTTGTAACTCTTCGCTTGTGGGAGTGAATTCACCCAGAGTCCGCTTCAGGTGAAATTTCACTGATTTCACACCGGCCTCTTGCATGCCACCGAAGTGCGGTGCACTCGGTGGGTTAAATTTCCATCTAATTCCTTTTTGACTGCATTTATTACGCATTTCTTGCGTGTTGTACACTGCTTCGAAATTTTCACGTAATTCTCGATCTGCCCCGACAAAGTTCGTTCCATTGTCACTGAAAATGCAGGACGGAACTCCCCTTCGTGCAATGAATCGATCTAATGCTGCCAAAAAGGCACTCGTCGTATAATCGTGGACGAGTTCGATGTGGATGGCCCGTGTCGTGTAACAGACAAAAACTGCTATGTACGCTTTGTGGGCGGTTTTTCCTCGACCGGCGGAGTCGCGGACACGAAAAGGTCCCGCATAATCCACTCCACAGCTCGAAAATGCTCTCGCCTCGCGGCAACGCTCAGGTATTAAATCCTGCATGATTTGCGTGGAGGTTTTTGCCCTCCATCTAACGCATCGCATGCATCCATGGATTACCGTTCGCGCTGCATTTCGACAGCCGAGAATCCAAAATCTTTGTCTTACTGTGTACATGGTCAACTGCAATCCCCCGTGCAACGTGTCAATGTGGCACTGCCGAATTATCATCGTGGAAACGTGATGTTTCGGCAAAATTATGGGGTGCTTGGTTTCCCATGACAGTGTTGTATTTTCCAGTCTGCCTCCGACTCTCAAGACATCTTTGTCATCGAGAAAAGGGTTCAGACTTTTTAATGTTGATTTTGCTGGGATTTTTCGGTGGTTTTTCAAACACCGGTACTCCTTTGCAAAATGCGTGCGCTGGATGTAGCGGACAATTCTCTCGCTTGCGAGCTGCATCTCAGACGCGTCAACGATCTTCGCATCATACGACCTTCGCTCACCTTGCATCGGTCCCCTCAGTCGGAGACAGTATGCGGTTACGCGAAGTAGCTTATTCCAGGTCGAGAATCGAAATACAAATTCCTATTCTTTCTCCGGAATTGCTACGTGGGCGTGCACTTTGCGCTTCCCTTCTTCGGTCTCGATGGACGAAGGCGTTTTCGGCCAACAATCTTTCGATTCCGTTAGCCAACTTGGTCCTGAAATCCACAGCTTAGATTGAAGGAGTTCCGCAGCTTCCACTCCGCGCGAATTCAGATCCGCGGGATTGAAGCGGGTGGGAACGTGCCTCCATTCAGCCTTCGGAAGTAACGTTTGGACCTTTGACACACGGTTGGCGATTAAAACCTTCCATGTGGAGGCGTGCTTTCTCAACCATGCCAATGCGATCGAGGAATCTGTCCAGCAGATTATTCTGTCGACCTTCAATGAAAGTGACTTCTCCACGTGCACAATAAGCTCGGCGAGCAGCACGGCGCCGTTCAATTCCAGTACAGGAATTGACTGCGTTTTAATTGGAGCCACTCGCGTTTTTGCCATTATCAATGTCGAGGAGGTGACATTGCTCATTGTGGTCACTCGTAAGTAAGTGACCGCTGAGTAGGCTGCGAGCGAAGCGTCACAAAATTCATGAATTTCCACGGAAATTGTGTCGGCTCCATAATTAATCCATCTGGGGATTTTTAGCTTATTTAAGCTGCTCCAATCCACGCAAAACGTATTCCACGTATTGAGCGTATTCGCTGAGATTTGATCATCCCACTGGATTTTTTCCAGCCATTGGGATTGCATCAGAATCTTTGCGCGAATCACGACTGGTGATAACCAGCCGAGCGGATCGAACAACTTAGCAATCTCCGAAAACAAATTCCGTTTTGTCATCGGCAAGGCAGACGGCTGAAACCGTTGCAGATTGAAATAAAAATAATCGCCGGACGGTATCCAGCGTAAACCTAATACCTTTAATTCGCTGTCATCGAACAAGGTAAGGTCGACGGCGTGGGAGTGAGCGCTTTGGGGGATATTTCGCAATAACAATGACGAATTTCCTGCCCATTTTCGCAGCTTAAACCCACCTCTTTGTAGGAGCTCGCAAACTTGGTTGCGAATTTTCTCCAACAAAGACGTATCGGGTGCTCCCATAAAAACGTCGTCTACATAAATGTCCTGCTCGAGAATCGGGGCGGCAAGGGGGTACCTGTGCCCGTCCTGATTTTTTAACTCAAGGAGGGTTCGCATCGACAGGTATGGTGCACACGCCGTACCGTACGTTACGGTATTTAATTCGAACGCATTGAGCTGTTCGTTTTCGGGTGTGCGCCATAGGATGCATTGAAAACGACGATCCTGCGGGGCGACGAGAATCTGTCGGAACATTTTCTCAATGTCAGCCACCAACACGTATTCATACAGACGCCATCGGGTCAAGACTGACGTGATGTCGTTCTGCAATTTTGGACCTACGTGTAGGATGTCATTTAATGAACGACCGTCGGTAGTTCGGCTTGTCGCGTTAAATACGACTCTTAATTTAGTCGTTGCACTCTCGGTGCGTATGACCGCTCGATGTGGAATATAGAGTCTTGTCTCGTCAATAGGCTCTATGCGAGTCATATGACCCAGCTCCTCATATTCCTCGAGAAACGTCGTATATTCTCTTACGAGGGTCTGGTCTGTGTCCAATTTTTTCCTCAACCTCCCAAGGGCGGAGAGAGCGATGCGATAGGAGTTTCCTAACGCTTCGTCCGGTCTCGGGTGAGAAAAAGGCAATCGGACGACAAACCGTCCTGTCGCATCTCGAGCGACGGTTTTTTGGAAGTGCGTTTCACACTCCTCCTCCGCCTTGGTGTGTACCGAGGTCGAAGGGAGTTCTTCGACTTCCCAAAACTTGCGAATCGCCGTGGCCAGCGATTCGAGGACGTTACAGTGCAACGTCCGCAAAGTTTTGTTTTTACTGCCCTGAGCATTTATTGGGCCGGAAAGAATCCAGCCAAATGCAGTTTCTTGGGCGATTGGACCTGTACTGCTTATTCGACGGAAACCCGGTCGAATAATTTGTGCGTACAGGTTCGCACCGATCAACACTTCAATCGGTTGACCGGAAGCTGGATTTGGATCTGCAAGCGGCAGATCCCGCAGCGCGTCGCATTTGAGTGCACCGGCCAAGGGCGAGGCGTAGCTCGTAATTTTGTGTACGATGTACGCTCTCGTCTCGACTATCGGCGCGGTATCTTGTACCGTTCCCAAATGCATCTGCACGCTGTATTTAATTTGTTGGGTTCGGCCGCCCCCCAAGCCCGTCACTGTGGCTGGGGATTTCCTCCGCGAGAATTTGAGGTCATTTGTCAAATTCGCGGAGATGAAAGACGACTCGGAACCCTGATCGATCAGTGCGCGCGCGATTCGCGACGCACCGTTCTCTCCGTACACACGCACGCTCGCCGTGGCTAACAGCACAGCCTTCGGTACGTCTGCACCGAGCGCGGTACAGTGTGACGTACCGGGCTGCGACGTCGTTGCCTGTGACGTCGTGGTACGAGCTGCTCGTTCGGCAGGTTGCGGCCGGCTCGATGGAGCCGTATACCGCTTTTTCGGGCGTTTGTCCGACGAAACCGTTGTCGCAGGTTTGCGACTTTCGGTTTCGCTCCGAAAGGTCTCAAAATGCAGCAGAGCATGATGTCTGCCATTGCACTTCGGGCACCCCTCCTCGGATGGACAACGCGCGTTTCTATGCTGAGGTGACAAGCAGAGAATGCACCGCTGGCTATCTTTTATAAACTGATAGCGGCGGTTCGGCGTCAAGTTTCTGAATGCACCACATTTGGTCATTCTGTGCTCAAGGCCGCAAAATCCGCAGGTCACAGTTTTCTCAGCTGGACTTTCTAGAACGGAGTTGTGACTCCGTACTTTATGTTTCGGTGGGTGTTCGGTCGCAGGCTTGCTCGGACCTTCATCTAACATAGTTAGAGCCCTTGCATGCCCCTCCAGGAACTCTATCAGCTCGATATGCGAGGGATAGTCCGGGGTGAGACGTTGCGACCGTTCCCACTCAGCTTTCAGAGGCCCTTCTAAATGGCTTCGAATAGTATGGGCTAGCAGCCAATTTCGCTGCTGTAAAATCGTGCCCTGTTTTTCGAATGCCGCAAGGGCCTGTTTGAAAACGACGACGACCTGATTTAGGCTATCGAGATCATCTCTTTTGATCGTTTTCAATTTGGTCAGTTGATTAAGCAATTTGGCGGTCACGATACGTGGTAACCCGAATTGTTCTTTCAGGGTTTTCCACGCCACTTCGAAATTCTCATCGGTAACTTCGAGGTGCGCGATCGCTGCCAACGCTTTATCCTCCAGACAGGCGTTCAGATATTGCAATCGATGCACATCTGCAAGCCTCGGATTATTTATTATGCCGGAGGTGAACAGATCCGCGAAATGTCTCCATTCACGTGGGTCACCTCCGAACTTGGGGAGCCGTTGTTTTGGAAGTTCGATAGCGACGTCATGGGGGCTGACCGACGTGGGTGCCGCTTTTGATTCAGCGGCCAGTCTGGTCAGCTCCGTGGTAACGTACGCCTGGAAATCCATATATTCCGTCTCCTTATTCTCTACGCCACCTTTTGCGAGGAAGTCGCACGTGATGCGTTTCGCAGGGGCATATTTTCTCCGAATCGACAAGTACTGCTCAATAGCTTCCTTGTATTGTTCGGATACGGTGGCGAGCTTTGTCCTGAGGAGCTCCTCAGTGAATTGAGCTCGGCCCCGTTTCTTTAAATAAGAGATCGACCTTGACATCATGTCGAACCGGGTGATCAGGTCGTCGAGATCGCCTTCGAACTCGCTTCGACCTTCATCCTTGGCGACAGACATGGTGATCTCTGATTCGAGGATTTTACAATCTACTCGAAATTAAGTTGTCCCGTAAGCAGCGACTTACGTGAACGTACTTGCAACTCTTTCCTGTTCCTTCAACCTCGATCCGGCTCGAAGGACCGTTTGTTAGAAACTAAGGGTTCTAACCGGGGTCCGGACGAGGGAAATACTAGGGAGAGTGATTGATAAGTTTTTTATTTTGTAATTTTCGCTTGTCGCTTCGCGACAAGCCTTTTATTTAAATTTAACAAAAAAATGAAAAAAATAAAAAAAAATATAAATTACAAAAAGAATTATTTTATAATCCAGCCAGGGGTGTGGCTTCACCGGCGTTGCCCCGGTTGGGATGGACCTTGGTTGCTGGAACAAAGGTTTGTTCAGATTAAATACGTGCGTACACGTATCGTAAACACGCTCGTCAGCTGTTCGCCTTGCTCTCCTAGTGACCAGCGGTGCGCAGGGAGGGGGGAATCAGCTGTCGTTTAACGTGAATCAGTGGACTGTAAATTTGTACTTGTACGCTGATAATTATTTATTGAAATTATCAGCGATACTTTTGCCCTGAACAGAAGAGAATTCACTCGTATCTGTCGGGGGCGACTTAGCCACGGACGGGTCACCAAATGGAGGTCGTAAAGCTCCAAATGGGTGGATCCCGTGAGCACGCTCTCCGTGCGGGTGACGTAGGAACGTCGTGCGAGGAGATTTCCTGCGACACTGTAAAATTACTGCACGGCGACCGTTTCTACCGGGGACCGTGACAGTAAAGTGTCCTTTGCAAAAAATCCCTCGCGTGTCCAACCGCACTATAAAGCCTACCCGGCGACCGTGTTGCACGGGGACCGTATTTGGTAGGCGGCGTGACGGAAGGTGAGGCGACCTTGAACCCGAACTCCTCCGTAGGGTGTACGGTCGACTCGTACACCGACGGGTTTTTGGAGAGGGTTTTTTGGCGACCTTTGCACGAAGAGCACTACACGAGGCGGTACCGATTCAACGGTATGACCTTTGGGAGGCTCCAAAGCCGTATAGCTTTAAAGGGATTCTGGGTGGGAGCACCCTGAGTCCCTTACGTCGCGGTCGCGGCAACGACTGCAACGTACAATCCTTCCTAGCGAAGGCGGTCGCGTCACGCGCAGCGTGTATTACGACCTCCCTTTTGTCTGGGAAACTCTAACCGCAGCAACGGAGAGAATTCTTTGTTAAACAAGTCCAAATATTATGTAAGTCCGTACTTGAGGAGCGAGATCTTCTGGGATCCGCTCCCGTTGGCAGTCGGCTCGTGAATAATTACGAATATCGTCGCGGATCGACAGACGAAGACTCGGTCGCGCCTTGTCGTCGCGACGCGGCGCTGCCGAATTCAGCTATCGATCTCTTTTCAATATATTATACGGTTCTCTCTCTCGACGCTGACGTCACGATACCGTTTAAACCGGTGCGAAGCGAATCCTCGCGTGAGGTCGGCGTACAAAAACACGTAAACGGCCGCGGTTTTAAATCGTCCGAACGTTCAACGAACCTGACGAACGCTTAACCTTCCGCAGTGTCACGTACACAAACGGATACGGGAATCGCAGCCGAGAATTTAATGTTTTCAGACTAACGCGATTTTAAATAGTTTTTTAACATATTTAAACAAAGATGATTGCAAATACCAGACGTAACCCAGACATAACTGGCGTTATCCTCTAAAATATTAATCGCAACCAGGTTTAATTGACTGTTTCGGTGCCGTACCACATTACTACGTGGTCCAACCCAGAAGAAACCCAGGATCTGGCCAACAAGTATGCGAAAAATGCGAAGGTACGAGCCAGATGAGGGGCAAATCCCAGACCCAACCGAGACATAACCGGCGTTATCCTCTAAAATACTAATCGCAACCAGGTTTAATTGACTGTTGCTGTGTGGTAACGCATTACTACGTGATCCAAACCAGAAAAAGCCCAGGATCTGGCAAGCAAGTATGCGAAAAATGCGAAAGTATGAGCCGGATGATTGCAAATACCAGATCTAACCCAGATATAACCAGCGTTATCCTCTAAAATATCAATCGGAACCAGGTTTAATTGACAGTTTCAGTGTGGTACCACATTACTACGTGGGCCAAGCCAGAAAAAGGCCAGGATCTGACCATTCAAGTATGCGAAAGGTGCGAAAGTATGTGCTAGATGATGGCAAATACCAGACCTAACCCAGACATAACCGGCGTTATCCTCCAAAATATTAATCACACCAGCTTTTATTGACCGTTTCAGTGTGGTACCACATTACTACGTGATCCAAACCAGAAAAAGCCCAGTATCTGGCCAACAAGTATGTCGAAAGTGCGAAAGTATGAGGAAGATAATTGCAAATACCAGACGTAACCCAGTCATAACCGGCGTTATCATCTAAAATATTAATCGCAACCAGGTTTAATTGACTGTTGCGGTGTGGTAACGCATTACTACGTGATCCAAACCAGAAAAAGCACAGGATCTGTCCAGCAAGTATGCGAAAAATGCGAAAGTACGAGCCATATGGGGGCAAATACCAGACTTAACCGAGACGTAACCGGCGTTATCCACTAAAATATCAATCGCAACCAGGTTTAACTGGGTGTTGCGGTGTGGAACCACATTACGACGGGATCCAAACCACAAGAAACCCAAGATCTGGCCAACAAGTATGTGAAAAATGCGAAAGTATGAACTAAATGATGGCAAATACCAGACCTAACCCAGGCATAACCGGCGTTCTCCACTAAAATATTAATCACACCAGCTTTTATTGACCGTTTCAGTGTGGTACCACATTACTACGTGATCCAAACCAGAAAAAGCCCAGTATCTGGCCAACAAGTATGTCGAAAGTGCGAAAGTATGAGGAAGATAATTGCAAATACCAGACGTAACCCAGTCATAACCGGCATTATCCTCTAGAATGTTAATCGCAACCAGGTTTAATTGACTGTTTCGGTGTGGTACCGCATTACTACGGGGTCCAAGCCAGAAAAAACCCATGATCTGGCCAACAAGTATGCGAAAAATGCGACAGTATGAGCCAGATGATTGCAAATACCAGATCTAACCCAGATATGACCAGCGTTATCCTCTAAAATATTAATCGGAACCAGCTTTTATTGAATGTTTCGTTGTGGTACCACATTAATACGTGATCCAAACCAAAAATATCCCAGCATCTGGCAACAACTAAGCGAAAAATGCGAAAGTACGAGCCAGATGAGGGCAATTCCCAGACCTAACCGAGACATAACCGGCGTTATCCTCTAAAATATTAATCGCAACCAGGTTCAATTGACTGTTCCGGTGTGGTACCGCATTACTACGTGATCCAAACCAGAAAATGCCCTGGGTCTGGCCAACAAGTATGCGAAAAATGGGAAAGCACGAGCTCATGAGGGCAAATCCCAGACCAAACCGAGACATAACCGGCGTTATCCTCTAAAATATTAATCGCAACCAGGTTTAATTGACTGTTCCGGTGTGGTACCGCATTACTACGTGATCCAAACCAGAAAAAGCCCAGGCTCTGGCCAACAAGTATGCGAAAAATGAGACAGTATGAGCCAGATGATTGCAAATACCAGATCTAACCCAGACATAACCGGCGTTATCCTCTAAAATATTAATCGCAACCAGGTTTAATTGACTGTTTCGGTGCCGTACCACATTACTACGTGGTCCAACCCAGAAGAAACCCAGGATCTGGCCAACAAGTATGCGAAAAATGCGAAGGTACGAGCCAGATGAGGGGCAAATCCCAGACCCAACCGAGACATAACCGGCGTTATCCTCTAAAATACTAATCGCAACCAGGTTTAATTGACTGTTGCTGTGTGGTAACGCATTACTACGTGATCCAAACCAGAAAAAGCCCAGGATCTGGCAAGCAAGTATGCGAAAAATGCGAAAGTATGAGCCGGATGATTGCAAATACCAGATCTAACCCAGATATAACCAGCGTTATCCTCTAAAATATCAATCGGAACCAGGTTTAATTGACAGTTTCAGTGTGGTACCACATTACTACGTGGGCCAAGCCAGAAAAAGGCCAGGATCTGACCATTCAAGTATGCGAAAGGTGCGAAAGTATGTGCTAGATGATGGCAAATACCAGACCTAACCCAGACATAACCGGCGTTATCCTCCAAAATATTAATCACACCAGCTTTTATTGACCGTTTCAGTGTGGTACCACATTACTACGTGATCCAAACCAGAAAAAGCCCAGTATCTGGCCAACAAGTATGTCGAAAGTGCGAAAGTATGAGGAAGATAATTGCAAATACCAGACGTAACCCAGTCATAACCGGCGTTATCATCTAAAATATTAATCGCAACCAGGTTTAATTGACTGTTGCGGTGTGGTAACGCATTACTACGTGATCCAAACCAGAAAAAGCACAGGATCTGTCCAGCAAGTATGCGAAAAATGCGAAAGTACGAGCCATATGGGGGCAAATACCAGACTTAACCGAGACGTAACCGGCGTTATCCACTAAAATATCAATCGCAACCAGGTTTAACTGGGTGTTGCGGTGTGGAACCACATTACGACGGGATCCAAACCACAAGAAACCCAAGATCTGGCCAACAAGTATGTGAAAAATGCGAAAGTATGTACTAAATGATGGCAAATACCAGACCTAACCCAGGCATAACCGGCGTTCTCCACTAAAATATTAATCACACCAGCTTTTATTGACCGTTTCAGTGTGGTACCACATTACTACGTGATCCAAACCAGAAAAAGCCCAGTATCTGGCCAACAAGTATGTCGAAAGTGCGAAAGTATGAGGAAGATAATTGCAAATACCAGACGTAACCCAGTCATAACCGGCATTATCCTCTAGAATGTTAATCGCAACCAGGTTTAATTGACTGTTTCGGTGTGGTACCGCATTACTACGGGGTCCAAGCCAGAAAAAACCCATGATCTGGCCAACAAGTATGCGAAAAATGCGACAGTATGAGCCAGATGATTGCAAATACCAGATCTAACCCAGATATGACCAGCGTTATCCTCTAAAATATTAATCGGAACCAGCTTTTATTGAATGTTTCGTTGTGGTACCACATTAATACGTGATCCAAACCAAAAATATCCCAGCATCTGGCAACAACTAAGCGAAAAATGCGAAAGTACGAGCCAGATGAGGGCAATTCCCAGACCTAACCGAGACATAACCGGCGTTATCCTCTAAAATATTAATCGCAACCAGGTTCAATTGACTGTTCCGGTGTGGTACCGCATTACTACGTGATCCAAACCAGAAAATGCCCTGGGTCTGGCCAACAAGTATGCGAAAAATGGGAAAGCACGAGCTCATGAGGGCAAATCCCAGACCAAACCGAGACATAACCGGCGTTATCCTCTAAAATATTAATCGCAACCAGGTTTAATTGACTGTTCCGGTGTGGTACCGCATTACTACGTGATCCAAACCAGAAAAAGCCCTGGCTCTGGCCAACAAGTATGCGAAAAATGAGACAGTATGAGCCAGATGATTGCAAATACCAGATCTAACCCAGACATAACCGGCGTTATCCTCTAAAATATTAATCGCAACAAGTTTTAATTGACTGTTTCGGTGTGGTATCGCATTAGTACGTGATCCGAGTTAGAATAAACCCCGGATTCTGGGCAACAAGTATGCGAAAAATGCGAAAGTATGAGCCAGATGATTGGAAATACCAGAACTAACCCAGACATAACCAGCGTTATCCTCTAAAATATTAATCGGACCAGCTTTTATTGAATGTTTCAGTGTGGTACCACATTACTACGTGATCCAAACCAGAAAAAGCCCAGGATCTGGCCAACAAGTATGCGAAAAATGCGAAAGTACGAGCCAGATGAGCTCAAATCCCTGACCTAACCGAGCCATAACCGGCATTATCGTGTAAAATATTAATCGCAACCAGGTTCAAATAACTGCTCCGGTGTGGTAACGCATTACTACGTGATCCAAAATAGAAAAAGGCCAGGATCTGGCCAACAAGTATGCGAAAAATGCGAAAGTACGAGCCAGATGAGGGCAAATACCAGACCTAGCCGAGACATAACCGACATTATCCACTAAAATATTAATCGCAACCAGGTTTAATTGACTGTTTCGTTATGGTACCGCATTACTACGTGATCCAAACCAGAAATATCCTAGGATCTGGCAACAAGTATGCGAAAAATGCGAAAGTACGAGCCAGATGAGGGCAATTCCCAGGCCTAACCGAGACATAACCGGCGTTATCCTCTAAAATATTAATCGCAACCAGGTTTAATTGACTGTTCGGGTGTGGTACCGCATTACTACGTGATCCAAACCAGAAAAAGCCCTGGGTCTGGCCAACAACTATGCGAAAAATGCGAAAGTACGAGCTGTTGAGGGCAAAACGCAGACCGAACCGAGACATAACCGGCGTTATCCTCTAAAATATTAATCGGACCAGCTTTTATTGAATGTTTCAGTGTGGTACCACATTACTACGTGATCCAAACCAGAAAAAGCCCTGGATCTGGCCAACAAGTATGCGAAAAATGGGAAAGTACGAGCCAGATGAGGGCAAATACCAGACCTAGCCGAGACATAACCGACATTATCCACTAAAATATTAATCGCAACCAGGCTTAATTGACTGTTTCGTTATGGTACCGCATTACTACGGGGTCCAAGCCAGAAATATCCCAAGATCTGGCAACAAGTACGCGAAAAATGCGAAAGTACGAGCCAGATGAGGGCAAATACCAGACCTAACCGAGACATAACCGGCATTATCCTCTAAAATGTTAATCGCAACCAGGTTTAATTGGCTGTTTCGGTGTGGTACCGCATTACTACGGGGTCCAAGCCAGAAAAAGCCCAGGATCTGGCCTACAAGTATGCGAAAAATGCGACAGTATGAGCCAGATGATTGCAAATACCAGATCTAACCCAGACCTAACCAGCGTTATCCTCTAAAATATTAATCGGAACCAGCTTTTATTGAATGTTTCGTTGTGGTACCACATTAATACGTGACCCAAACCAGAAAAAGCCCAGGATCTGGCCAACAAGTATGTCAAAAGTGCGAAAGTATGAGGAAGATAAATGCAAATACCACACGTAACCCAGTCATAACCGGCGTTATCATCTAAAATATTAATCGTAACCAGGTTTAATTGACTGTTGCGGTGTGGTAACGTATTACTACGTGATCCAAACCAGAAAAAGCCCAGGATCTGTCCAGCAAGTATGCGAAAAATGCGAAAGTACGAGCCATATGGGGGCAAATACCAAACTTAACCGAGACGTAACCGGCGTTATCCACTAAAATATCAATCGCAACCACGTTTAACTGGGTGTTGCGGTGTGGAACCACATTACGACGGGATCCAAACCACAAGAAACCCAAGATCTGGCCAACAAGTATGTGAAAAATGCGAAAGTATGTACTAAATGATGGCAAATACCAGACCTAACCCAGGCATAACCGGCGTTCTCCACTAAAATATTAATCACACCAGCTTTTATTGACCGTTTCAGTGTGGTACCACATTACTACGTGATCCAAACCAGAAAAAGCCCAGTATCTGGCCAACAAGTATGTCGAAAGTGCGACAGTATGAGCCAGATGATTGCAAATACCAGATCTAACCCAGACATAACCGGCGTTATCCTCTAAAATATTAATCGCAACCAGGTTTAATTGACTGTTCCGGTGTGGTACCGCATTACTACGTGATCCAAACCAGAAAATGCCCTGGGTCTGGCCAACAAGTATGCGAAAAATAGGAAAGCACGAGCTCATGAGGGCAAATCCCAGACCAAACCGATACATAACCGGCGTTATCCTCTAAAATATTAATCGCAACCAGGTTTAATTGACTGTTCCGGTGTGGTACCGCATTACTACGTGATCCAAACCAGAAAAAGCCCTGGCTCTGGCCAACAAGTATGCGAAAAATGAGACAGTATGAGCCAGATGTGCTCAAATCCCAGACCTAACCGAGACATAACCGGCGTTATCGTCTAAAATATTAATCGCAACCAGGTTTAATTGACTGTTTCGCCGTGTTTCCGCATTACTACGTGATCCATACCAGAAAAAACCCAGGATCTGGCGAACAAGTATGCGAAAAACGCGATAGTATGAGCCAGATGATTGCAAATACCAGAACTAACCCAGACATATCCAGCGTTTTCCTCTAAAATACAAATCGGAACCAGCTTTTATTGACTGTTTCGCCGTGTTTCCGCATTACTACGTGATCCAAACCAGAAGAAACCCAGCATCTGGCCAACAAGTAAGCGAAAAATGCGAAGGTACGAGCCAGGTGTGGGCAAATCCCAGACATAAACGATGCCCAACCGGAGTTTTCCTTTAAAATATTGATCGAGGACACATTTAACTGACTGTTCAGTGTGGTCCCACATTACTGCGTGATCCAAACCAGAAAAAGCCCAGGATAAGGCAAACAAGTGTGCGAAGAATGCGAAAGTACGAGCCAGATGAGGGCAAATCCCAGACCTAGACGCGAACCAACCGGTGTTATACTTTAAAATATTAATCGCAACTAGGTTTAATTGACTGTTTCGGTGTGGTACCGCATTACTACGTGATCCAAACCAGAAAAATCCCTGGATCTGGCCAACAAGTATGCGAAAAATGCGAAAGTACGAGCCAGATGAGGGCAAAAACCAGACCTTACCGTGGCATAACCGGCGTTATCCTCTAAAATATTAATCGCAACCAGGTTTAATTGACTGTTGCGGTGTGGTAACGCATTACTACGTGATCCAAACCAGAAAAAGCCCAGGATTTGGCCAGCAAGTATGCGAAAAATGCGAAAGTACGAGCCAGATGAGGGCAAGTCCCAGTCCTAACCGAGACATACCCGTCGCTATCCTCTAAAATATTAATCGCAACCAGGTTTAATTGACTGTTCCGGTGTGGTACCGCATTACTACGTGATCCGAACCAGAAAAAGCTCAGGATCTGGCCAACAAGTATGCGAAAAATGCGAAAGTACGAGCCATATGGGGGCAAATACCAGACCTAACTTAGACGTAACCGGCGTTATCCTCTAAAATATTAATCGCAACCAGGTTTAACTGACTGTTGCGGTGTGGAACTACATTACGACGGGATCCAAACCACAAGAAACCCAAGATCTGGCAAACAAGTATGTGAAAAATGCGAAAGTATGTACTAAATGATGGCAAATACCAGACCTAACCCAGGCATAACCGGCGTATTCCACTAAAATATTAATCACACCAGCTTTTATTGACCGTTTCAGTGTGGTACCACATTACTACGTGATCCAAACCAGAAAAAGCCCAGGATCTGGCCAACAAGTATGTCAAAAGTGCGAAAGTATGAGGAAGATAATTGCGAATACCAGACGTAACCCAGCCATAACCGGCATTATCCTCTAAAATGTTAATCGCAACCAGGTTTAATTGACTGTTTCGGTGTGGTACCGCATTACTACGGGGTCCATGCCAGAAAAAACCCATGATCTGGCCAACAAGTATGCGAAAAATGCGACAGTATGAGCCAGATGATTGCAAATACCAGATCTAACCCAGATATGACCAGCGTTATCCTCTAAAATATTAATCGGAACCAGCTTTTATTGAATGTTTCGTTGTGGTACCACATTAATACGTGATCCAAACCAGAAATATCCCAGCATCTGGCAACAACTAAGCGAAAAATGCGAAAGTACGAGCCAGATGAGGGCAATTCCCAGACCTAACCGAGACATAACCGGCGTTATCCTCTAAAATATTAATCGCAACCAGGTTTAATTGACTGTCCCGGTGTGGTACCGCATTACTACGTGATCCAAACCAGAAAATGCCCTGGGTCTGGCCAACAAGTATGCGAAAAATGGGAAAGCACGAGCTCATGAGGGCAAATCCCAGACCAAACCGATACATAACCGGCGTTATCCTCTAAAATATTAATCGCAACCAGGTTTAATTGACTGTTCCGGTGTGGTACCGCATTACTACGTGATCCAAACCAGAAAAAGCCCTGGCTCTGGCCAACAAGTATGCGAAAAATGAGACAGTATGAGCCAGATGATTGCAAATACCAGATCTAACCCAGACATAACCAGCGTTATCCTCTAAAATATTAATCGGAACCAGCTTTTATTGAATGTTTCAGTGTAGTACCACATTACTACGTGATCCAAACCAGAAAAAGCCCAGGATCTGGCCAACAAGTATGCGAAAAATGCGAAAGTACGAGCCAGATGTGCTCAAATCCCAGACCTAACCGAGACATAACCGGCGTTATCGTCTAAAATATTAATCGCAACCAGGTTTAATTGACTGTTTCGCCGTGTTTCCGCATTACTACGTGATCCATACCAGAAAAAACCCAGGATCTGGCGAACAAGTAAGCGAAAAATGCGAAGGTACGAGCCAGGTGTGGGCAAATACCAGACATAAACGATGCCCAACCGGAGTTTTCCTTTAAAATATTGATCGAGGACACATTTAACTGACTGTTCAGTGTGGTCCCACATTACTGCGTGATCCAAACCAGAAAAAGCCCAGGATAAGGCAAACAAGTGTGCGAAGAATGCGAAAGTACGAGCCAGATGAGGGCAAATCCCAGACCTAGACGCGAACCAACCGGTGTTATACTTTAAAATATTAATCGCAACCAGGTTTAATTGACTGTTTCGGTGTGGTACCGCATTACTACGTGATCCAAACCAGAAAAATCCCTGGATCTGGCCAACAAGTATGCGAAAAATGCGAAAGTACGAGCCAGATGAGGGCAAAAACCAGACCTAACCGTGGCATAACCGGCGTTATCCTCTAAAATATTAATCGCAACCAGGTTTAACTGACTCTTGCGGTGTGGAACTACATTACGACGCGATCCAAACCACAAGAAACCCAAGATCTGGCAAACAAGTATGAGAAAAATGCGAAAGTATGTACTAAATGATGGCAAATACCAGACCTAACCCAGGCATAACCGGCGTTCTCCACTAAAATATTAATCACACCAGCTTTTATTGACCGTTTCAGTGTGGTACGACATTACTACGTGATCCAAACCAGAAAAAGCCCAGGATCTGGCCAACAAGTATGTCAAAAGTGCGAAAGTATGAGGAAGATAATTGCGAATACCAGACGTAACCCAGCCATAACCGGCATTATCCTCTAAAATGTTAATCGCAACCAGGTTTAATTGACTGATTCGGTGTGGTACCGCATTTCTACGGGGTCCATGCCAGAAAAAACCCATGATCTGGCCAACAAGTATGCGAAAAATGCGAAAGTATGAGCCAGATGATTGGAAATACCAGAACTAACCCAGACATAACCAGCGTTATCCTCTAAAATATTAACCGGACCAGCTTTTATTGAATGTTTCAGTGTGGTACCACATTACTACGTGATCCAAACCAGAAGTAGCCCAGGATCTGGCCAACAAGTATGCGAAAAATGCGAAAGTACGAGCCAGATGAGCTCAAATCCCAGACCTAACCGAGCCATAACCGGCATTATCGTCTAAAATATTAATCGCAACCAGGTTTAAATAACTGCTCCGGTGTGGTAACGCATTACTACGTGATCCAAAATAGAAAAAGGCCAGGATCTGGCCAACAAGTATGCGAAAAATGCGAAAGTACGAGCCAGATGAGGGCAAATACCAGACCTAGCCGAGACATAACCGACATTATCCACTAAAATATTAATCGCAACCAGGTTTAATTGACTGTTTCGTTATGGTACCGCATTACTACGGGGTCCAAGCCAGAAATATCCCAAGATCTGGCAACAAGTACGCGAAAAATGCGAAAGTACGAGCCAGATGAGGGCAAATACCAGATCTAACCCAGACCTAACCAGCGCTATCCTCTAAAATATTAATCGGAACCAGCTTTTATTGAATGTTTCGTTGTGGTACCACATTAATACGTGATCCAAACCAGAAATATCCTAGGATCTGGCAACAAGTATGCGAAAAATGCGAAAGTACGAGCCAGATGAGGGCAATTCCCAGGCCTAACCGAGACATAACCGGCGTTATCCTCTAAAATATTAATCGCAACCAGGTTTAATTGACTGTTCCGGTGTGGTACCGCATTACTACGTGATCCAAACCAGAAAAAGCCCTGGGTCTGGCCAACAACTATGCGAAAAATGCGAAAGTACGAGCTGTTGAGGGCAAATCGCAGACCGAACCGAGACATAACCGGCGTTATCCTCTAAAATATTAATCGCAACCAGGTTTAATTGACTGTTCCGGTGTGGTACCGCATTACTACGTGATCCAAACCAGAAAAAGCCCTGGATCAGGCCAACAAGTATGCGAAAAATGCAAACGTACGAGCCAGATGAGGGCAAATCCCAGACCTAACCCAGACATAACCGGCGTTATCCTCTAAAATATTAATCGCAACAAGTTTTAATTGACTGTTTCGGTGTGGTACCGCATTAGTACGTGACCCGAGTTAGAATAAACCCCGGATTCTGGGCAACAAGTATGCGAAAAATGCGAAAGTATGAGCCAGATGATTGGAAATACCAGAACTAACCCAGACATAACCAGCGTTATCCTCTAAAATATTAATCGGACCAGCTTTTATTGAATGTTTCAGTGTGGTACCACATTACTACGTGATCCAAACCAGAAAAAGCCCTGGATCTGGCCAACAAGTATGCGAAAAATGCGACAGTACGAGCCAGATGAGCTCAAATCCCAGACCTAACCGAGACATAACCGGCGTTATCGTCTAAAATATTAATCGCAAACAGGTTTAAATGACTGCTCCGATGTGGTAACGCATTACTACGTGATACAAAACAGAAAAAGGCCAGGATCTGGCCAACAAGTATGCGAAAAATGCGAAAGTACGAGCTGTTGAGGGCAAATCGCAGACCTAACCGAGACATAACCGGCGTTATCCTCTAAAATACTAATCGCAACCAAGTTTAATTGACTGTTGCGGTGTGGTAACGCATTACTACGTGATCCAAACCAGAAAAAGCCCAGGATCTGGCAAGCAAGTATGCGAAAAATGTGAAAGTATGAGCCGGATGATTGCAAATACCAGATCTAACCCAGATATAACCAGCGTTATCCTCTTAAATATCAATCGGAACCAGGTTTAATTGTCAGTTTCAGTGTGGTACCACATTACTACGTGGGCCAAGCCAGAAAATGCCCAGGATCTGGCCAACAAGTATGTCAAAAGTGCGAAAGTATGAGGAAGATAAATGCAAATACCACACGTAACCCAGTCATAACCGGCGTTATCATCTAAAATATTAATCGCAACCAGGTTTAATTGACTGTTGCGGTGTGGTAACGCATTACTACGTGATCCAAACCAGAAAAAGCCCAGGATCTGTCCAGCAAGTATGCGAAAAATGCGAAAGTACGAGCCATATGGGGGCAAATACCAGACTTAACCGAGACGTAACCGGCGTTATCCACTAAAATATCAATCGCAACCACGTTTAACTGGGTGTTGCGGTGTGGAACCACATTACGACGGGATCCAAACCACAAGAAACCCAAGATCTGGCCAACAAGTATGTGAAAAATGCGAAAGTATGTACTAAATGATGGCAAATACCAGACCTAACCCAGGCATAACCGGCGTTCTCCACTAAAATATTAATCACACCAGCTTTTATTGACCGTTTCAGTGTGGTACCACATTACTACGTGATCCAAACCAGAAAAAGCCCAGTATCTGGCCAACAAGTATGTCGAAAGTGCGAAAGTATGAGGAAGATAATTGCAAATACCAGACGTAACCCAGTCATAACCGGCATTATCCTCTAAAATGTTAATCGCAACCAGGTTTAATTGACTGTTTCGGTGTGGTACCGCATTACTACGGGGTCCAAGCCAGAAAAATCCCATGATCTGGCCAACAAGTATGCGAAAAATGCGACAGTATGAGCCAGATGATTGCAAATACCAGATCTAACCCAGATATGACCAGCGTTATCCACTAAAATATTAATCAGAACCAGCTTTTATTGAATGTTTCGTTGTGGTACCACATTAATACGTGATCCAAACCAGAAATATCCCAGCATCTGGCAACAACTAAGCGAAAAATGCGAAAGTACGAGCCAGATGAGGGCAATTCCCAGACCTAACCGAGACATAACCGGCGTTATCCTCTAAAATATTAATCGCAACCAGGTTTAATTGACTGTTCCGGTGTGGTACCGCATTACTACGTGATCCAAACCAGAAAAAGCCCTGGGTCTGGCCAACAAGTATGCGAAAAATGAGACAGTATGAGCCAGATGATTGCAAATACCAGATCTAACCCAGACATAACCAGCGTTATCCTCTAAAATATTAATCGGAACCAGCTTTTATTGAATGTTTCAGTGTGGTACCACATTACTACGTGATCCAAACCAGAAAAAGCCCTGGATCTGGGCAACAAGTATGCGAAAAATGCGAAAGTACGAGCCAGATGAGGGCAAATACCAGACCTAACCGAGACATAACCGGCGCTATCCTCTAAAATATTAATCGCAACCAGGTTTAATTGACGGTTTCGGTGTGGAACCACATTACGACGAGTTTCAAACCACAAAAAACCCGAGATCTGGCCAACAAGTAAGCGAAAAATGCGAAGGTACGAGCCAGTCCCTCAGGGGCTGTGTCCGGCAATCGTCGGCCGCAGTACGGGGCGTAGCGAACCCGAGGTACCTGATGCTTATCACACCGTAAGCCTCCTGTTGGTCGTCGCAAAGACCCATTCACAATTCCTTTTTTGGTTTTGTGAATGGTACGTGACGGCAGGAGGAACGGGGGCTTGGCTTAACCGCCCGGGACCGCGAGTATGGCGACTCTATAAAATCGCCCTCCAATCCTAAGTTATGGTGCGCGGCGATGGGATGCATGGTTGGGGGAGGAGGCCCAATCCCAAGCGACCACCTCCCGGGCACCTGCCGAACCCCCGGAGTATATAGGCTTACCCGGGTAAGGCGGCTCTGCCCGGGCGGACCTTTTCTTCCGACCTGCTCGTGGGAATACTATGGAGTTCAAAATTAAAACGGGGATGGGACGGGGTAAGTCAGAGGGGGAGCACGAAGGCGGTGTTGGGACTGGAGTGACGGCGCTCGCGCCGCCTCCAGCGCCTGGCCCGGCTTCGTGGAGGGTGCAGGAGGACGACGAGACTGCGTCAGTCTCGTCCTTCTCCTCCACCAGGAGCCTCATAGACTCCAAGAGAAAGAGGACGGGGCAGGCCGTCAATGGAGTGGGCAGGGCGATGAGCCCGGTTGTCCGGATAAGTTGTCTCAGGGACGAGGTGACTGAGGAGATATCGGAGAGGATCTCCTCGTCCCTGAGAAGAGTGGAGAAAGTGGCCGCTGCCTGCTCTTTTAAGGGGCAGAAGAGCGGCGGGCAGAGGCTCTGAGGGAGGCTGCCCAAATGATGAGGGACGCGGCGCGGGAGCTAAGCGGGCGAAACGTCCGTCTGCAGCTCCTGTTGGAGGAGGAGCGACGGGGGAGGATGAGGGCAGAGGTGCGCTGGAACAGAGGTGCGGGCCCGCACGGGCCCTTCCACACGCACTCCGCCCGCGCAGAGGTCCCCATCCTCCTCAGAGAACGATCTCCTGAGGAGGATAGGTGACATGATTGATAAGAGGCTGGCCGCCTTCCGGGAGGAGCTCCTCCCCGGAAGAGCGGTCGGTGGGAGGGTGGTGCAACCCCGACCAGTGCCAGCAAGGTCGGGGAAGGCGAAGGTGGGGGGAGCGAAGGCTCCGCCCACCGTGGCGACTCCGGGGCCACGGGTCGTGACCCCCAAGGGGGGAAGCGTACGCGTGGTCCCGGTTCCCGCGTCCTCCGCGGCACCGCCCCAAGGGGGGGTGTCGTGGAGCGAGGTTTTGGGGGGCGGAGGGCGAGAAGGGCGGCGAGGAAGGCCTCGCAGGCGCAGCCTCCGCCCCCGCCGCCCACGGCCAAAGGAAAGCCCGCGAAGGCGCGACTTGCCCGCCCCCCTAAAACGGCAGCGGTAGCGCTGACCGTTGCGCAGGGGTGCGACATGACCCTCGCGGAGGCGATGCGGCTCGCCAGGGACAATGTGTCCCTGGAAGAGCTTGGCATCGCTTCCGTCAGGGCGAAGCGGGCCGTGACTGGGGGTCTGCTGCTGGAGATCCCCGGTCCAGACGGCGGCGTGAAGGCCGACCGACTCGCCCAGAGGCTCCGGGAGCAGCTGGGCGAGCGGGGTGTCCGGGTCGCCCGGCCCACGAAGCGCACGGAGATGCGCGTGTGTGGGCTGGACGACTCGGCCACCGCGGAGGACGTGGCGCGTGCCCTAGCAAGGGCGGGGGATTGCCCTGAGGGGGATTTGCGGGTCGGGGAGATCCGCAGATCTCCTTCCGGCCTGGGGTCCGTGTGGGCCCGCTGCCCCCTCTCCGCCGCCCGTAAGGTGGCGGAATCCGGGAGGGTGTTGGTGGGGTGGGTTTCGGCGCGAGTGGAAATCCTCGCGCCGCGCCCGCTCCAGTGTCACCGCTGCCTCGAATTGGGGCACGTGAGGCAGTGGTGCACCTCGCCGGTGGACCGCAGCGGTCAGTGTTACCGCTGCGGTGCCAAAGAGCACCGTGCGAGCCAGTGCTCGGCGGCCCTCCACTGCCCGCTGTGTGCGGACATGGGGAGGCCAGCCGATCACAGGGTGGGGAGCAAGAAGTGCTCCCCCCCCCCCCTCCCGGAAGGAGAGGAAGAGGCGGGCTGCACCGGCTCCGGTGCCGAGGTCGGTGGCATCGTCCTCCATGGAGGTGGACGGTGCTACGGGGACGGACGGCCGGGAGGAGGCTGGCGCGGCCATTAATTAATGCCGCCCCGCCTCCTCCTCCAGGCCAACCTCAACCACTGCCGCGCGGCACAGGATATGATGTCCCAAGTCCTCGCGGAGTGGGGGGTTGGCCTGGCTGTCGCCGCCGAGCCGTACCGCGTCCCTGATCACCCTTATTGGGTGGGCGACGCGGACGGCTTGGTGGCGACGGTATGGGGAGGTGGCGACTCCATGCTGGAGCGCGGTCGGGGATTCGTCGCCGTGGACTGGGGGGGAGTCGCCGTGGTGGGGTGCTACATATCGCCTCGCAGCGGTCACGTCGCGTTCGAGCAGTACCTGGCCGAGGTCGCGGCATACGTGCAGCGCTGCGCGGCCCGGCCGGTGCTCGTCCTGGGGGACTTCAACGCCAAGTCGGTGGCGTGGGGGTCCCCCAGGACTTCCGTTCGCGGCGGGATCCTGGGTGACTGGGCGGCGGGGCTCGACCTTCGGTTACTGAACCGGGGGTCGGAGCACACATGTGTGCGGCGATATGGGGGGTCTATCGTGGATGTTGGATTCGCGACCCCCAACGCCGTGCGCATGGTGTCGGGGTGGCACGTGGTCGCGGGGGCAGAGACACTCTCGGACCACCGGTATATCCGGGTGGAGGTCTCTGCCGCCGCGGGGGATGCATCCCGACACCACCGTCCGGGTGGTAACCCACCGCGCCGCTGGGCGTTTCGGCGCCTGGACAAGGACGCCCTGATGGCAGCTGCCCTCGCTGTAACTTGGCCGCAGGGGGCGGCCGAGTTGCCGAGTATATAGGAGGAGGTCGCCCGGCTCGGGGGGATGGTCGCGAACATATGTGACGCGGCGATGCCCCGGGTCGGGCGGGCTTCTCCTCGCCGGGCGGTGTACTGGTGGTCGGCCGCGATCGCGGAAATGCGAGACGCGAGTGTCCGCGCCCGACGCCAGTACACCCGCGCGCGCCGTCGTCTACGGAGAGACGATAGCGTGGCGCGAGCGAGGGCAGATGACCTGTATGAGGCATACCGCATGTCGCGGATGGCTCTGCAGGTCGCCATCAAACGGGCCAAGACCCGGGCATGGAAGGAGCTCCTCGAGACCCTTGATGACGACCCTTGGGGGCGCCCTTATAAGGTGGTGTTGAACAAGCTCCGCCCGTGGGCGCCCCCCGTCACCGAGGGTCTTGACCCCCGGCTGCTGGAGGGCGTGGTCAATACTCTCTTCCCAATTGGGGAGATGGGACCACGTCCTCCGGCAGAGGCGATGGCCCCGTTAGAGTGGGTGGCCGAGCCGGGGGTCACGCAGGGGGAGCTGGCCGCGGCCATCAGACGGCTCGGGGCGCGTAACACGGCCCCGGGTCCGGATGGTGTGCCTGGCCGGGTTTGGGTCTTAACCCACGGCGTCCTTGGGGCCGACCTCAGGCGGTTGTTCAACCGATGCCTGAGGGACGGGCGATTCCCCGCCAGTTGGAAGGTGGCGAGGATGGTCCTCCTCCGGAAGGAGGGTCGGCCCGCGGAGTCTCCATCCGCATACCGGCCCATCTGTCTCCTCGACGAGGTGGGCAAGCTCTTCGAGCGAGTGCTTGCTGCCCGCCTCGTCGAGCACCTGTCGCGGGGTGCTCCGGGCCTGGCCGACTGCCAGTGCGGTTTCCGGGGGGGCCGGTCGACTGTCGACGCGATCAGTCGGGTCAGGGTCCTCTCGGAGTCGGCCGTCTCCCGGGGAGGGTTGGCGTTAGCGGTATCGCTGGATATTGCCAACGCGTTTAACACCCTTCCCTGGGGGGAGATACGGAGGGGGCTCGAATATCATCGGGTACCCCCGTGTCTCAGGGCAGTCGTCGGGGATTATCTCCGCGGCAGGTGGATCGAGTATCCGGGCCGGGATGGTGATATGCGGAGGGAGGTCTACTGCGGGGTTCCGCAGGGGTCGGTCCTCGGGCCACTCCTGTGGAACATCGCGTACGACGCGGTGTTGCGGGCCGACCTCCCCGACGGCGTCAGTGCCGTGTGTTACGCGGATGACACACTGGTGCTGGCCGTCGGGGCTCAGTGGGGGAGGGCCAAGCGCCTCGCCGAGGAGGGGGCGCAACGCGTCGTCGACCGGATCAGGGGGATGGGGATGACGGTGGCGGTCCATAAGACCGAGGTGATAGCGTTCCATTCACCTCGGCAGGATCCGCCACCCCCTCTGATCCGGGTGGGTGGGGCTGATATCGAGGTGAAGCCCCGGATGAGGTATCTGGGGCTGATCCTCGATAGCCACTGGCGCTTCGAGGAGCATTTCCGCTGCCTGGTTCCCCGGTTAGGGAGGATGGTCTCGGCTTTAGGCCGGATCCTCCCCAACCTGGGGGGCCCGGCAGGACGAGTTCGCCGCCTCTATGTGGCAATGGTTCAGTCGGTGGCCCTATACGGGGCCCCCGTCTGGGCGGACGACCTGGCGGCCTCCCGGCGCAGCATGACGATGCTGCGTCGGGTGCAGAGGCGGATGGCGCTGAGGGTCGTCCGCGGCTACCGGACCGTGTCGCATGAGGCGGCGACGGTTCTTGCGGGGATGCCGCCCATGGATCTCCTCGCGCGGTCGCACGCGATGATGTATCGTCATCGTGTCGACCGTCGCGCGGGAGTGAGGGCGGTCCCGGGGGAGGAGGAACCTGCTTGGGGCGATATGAAGCGCCAGGTCAGGCAATTCGTGGTGCTCGCGTGGCAGGAGCGGTTGGCCCTGCCAACTGCGGGGCACCGGACAGTCGGGGCTGTTCGGCCACTCCTGTGTGAGTGGCTGGACAGAGGCCATGGAAGCCTTACTTACCGGATGGCACAGGTATTTTCCGGGCATGGTAGCTTCGGAAGATACCTGTGCCGGATAGGGAAGGAGCCGACGGCGCGTTGCTACCATTGTGACGCCGAGCAGGACACGGCTGATCATACCCTCCAGGTATGCCCAGCGTGGGAGGGGGAGCGCCGTGTCCTGGTCGGCGTCATAGGGCGGGATGTCTCGCTGCCGGGTGTGGTGCGCGCCATGCTCGGCAGCGAGAGGAAGTGGAGGGCCGTGGCCTCCTTCTGCGAGACCGTAATGCTGCAGAAGGAGGCCGCGGGAAGGGAGCGCGAGCTTCAGCGGCGCGCTGAGGCTCGCGCTCGTATGGTGGCGCGAGGGCGTCGCGGGCGGCGGCCTTTGCGCGGCGGATGACCCTGGCTGGGAGGGGGGCCCTGAGGGGAGCCTCCTCCCGCCAAGCGGCGATGGGTCGGACCGGGTGGGTCCGGCCCACGGGGAGGCACCCTCGGTGGCCTGGAGCGGCCATGAGCTTCCGGCCGCCGAGGGGTAGAAACGGGGTCGCAGGCGGGTGCGAGTTGGGACTCGCAGCCCGCCACTAAATGCGGCCCCGGGACGGATGGCGGCGGGATGGAGTGGCCCCGTCCTGCCGCTATGAGACAGAGTGCCAACAGGGGGGACCGTTTGTCCCCCCCGGGGATGGGCGCAAGCCGCGGGCACGGGGAGGATACCGGAAGAATGCTTCGAGCGATTCCCGGTATCCTCCTAAATCGTGCGGAAGGGTCACCGTGGGGTTTTTAGTGGGTAGGTCCCGCGCCCGTCATTCTACGGGCGCGGGGAATCCCACACAACCCTCCCGCCTCTCCCCAAAGAGGTGGGAGGGAGTCTTTCGAAGATTTTCCCCACGACAAAAAAAAATGTGGGCCAATCCCAGACCTAAACGATACCCAACCGGAGTTTTCCTTTAAAATATTGATCGAGGCCACATTTAACTGACTGTTTCAGTGTGGTACCACATTACTACGAGATCCAAACCAGAAAAAGTACAGGATCTGGCCAATAAGTGTCCGAAGAAAGCGAAAGTATGAGCCAGATAATTGCAAATACCAGGCCTAACACAAACCTAACCGGTGTGATCCTCTAAAATTAGCTCTAAAATTACCTCTTGAATTAGCTGTTTCAGTCTGATACCACTTTACTACGTGATCCACACCAGAAAGAAACACAGGATCTGGCCAACAAGTATGCGAAAAATGCGGAAGTATGAACCAGATGATTGCAAATTCCAGACCTCAACGAGACCCTACCGGCGTTATACTTTAAAATATTGATCGTGGGCAGGTTTAGTTGACTGTTTCAGTGTGGCACCGCATTACTACGTGATCCAAAACTGAAAAAGTCAGGAATCTGGCCAACAAGTATGCGAAAAATGCGAAAGTATGAGCCAGATGATTGCAAATACCAGACCTAACACAAACCTAAACAGTGTTATCCTCTTAAATATTGATCGAAACAAAGTTGAATTAGCTGTTTCATTCTGATACCACTTTACTACGTGATCCACACAAGAAAAAGCCCAGAATCTGGCCGACAAGCATGCGAAAAATGCGAAAGTATTAGCCAGATGAGGGCAAATCCCAGACCTAAAGGAGACCCAACCGGAGTTATCCTATAAAATATTGATCGCGGCCACGTTTAACTGACAGTTCCAGTGTGGTACCACATTACTACGAGATCCAAACCAGAAAAAGTCCAGGATCTGGCCAACAAGTATGCGAAAAATGCGAAAGTATGAGCCAGAGGATTGCAAATACCAGGCCTAACACAAACCAAACCGGTGTGATCCTCTAAAATATTGATCGAATCCAGGTTTAGTTGACTGTTTCGGTGTCGTACCACATTACTACGTGATCCAAACCAGAAAAAGCCCAGGGTCTGGCCAACAAGTATGCGAAAAATGCGAAAGTATGAGCCAGACGATTGCAAATACCATGACTAACCCAGTCATAACCAGCGTTATCCTCTAAAATACTAATCGGAACAAGCTTTTATTGACTGTTTCGGTGTGGTACCACATTACTACGTGATCCAAACCAGAAAAAACGCAGGATCTTGCCAACAAGTATGCGAAAAATGCGAAAGTACGAGCCAGATGATTGCAAATACCAGACCTAACACAAACCTAAACGGTGTTATCCTCTTAAATATTGATCGAAACCAAGTTGAATTAGCTGTTTCAGTCTGATACCACATTACTACGTGATCCAAACCAGAAAAAGCCCAGGATAAGGCAAACTAGTGTGCGAAGGATGCGAAAGTATGAGCCAGATGATTGCAAGTACCAGACTTAACACAAACCTAAACGGTGATATCCTCTAAACTATTGATCAAAACCAAGTTGAATTAGCTGTTTCAGTCTGATACCACTTTACTACGTGATCCACACCAGAAAGGAACACAGGATCTGGCCAACCAGTATGCGAAGAATGCGAAAGTATGAGCCAGATGATTGCAAATACCAGAACTAACCCAGACATAACCAGCGTTATCCTCTAAAATACTAATCGGAACCAGCTTTTATTGACTGTTTCAGTGTGGTACCACATTACTACGTGCTCCAAACCAGAAAAAGTCCTGGATATGGCCAACAAGTATGCGAAAAATGCGAAAGTACGAGCTAGATGAGGGCAAATACCAGACCTAACCCAGGCATAACCGGCGTTCTCCTCTAAAATATTAATCGGAACCAGCTTTTATTGACTGTATCAGTGTGGTACCACATTACTGCGTGATCCAAACCAGAAAAAGCCCAGGGTCTGGCTAACAAGCATGTGAAAAATGCGAAAGTATGAGCCAGATGATTGCAAATACCAGACTTAACACAAACCTAAACGGTGATATCCTCTAAAATATTGATCGAATCCAGGCTTAATTGACTGTCTCAGTCTGATACCACTTTACTACGTGATCCACACCAGAAAGAAACACAGGATCTGGCCAACCAGTATGCGAAAAATGCGAAAGTATGAGTCAGATGATTGCAAATACCAGAACTAACCCAGACATAACCAGCGTTATCCTCTAAAATACTAATCGGAACCAGCTTTCATTGACTGTTTCAGTGTGGTACCACATTACTACGTGCTCCAAACCAGAAAAAGTCCTGGATATGGCCAACAAGTATGGGAAAAATGCGAAAGTATGAGGAAGATGATTGCAAATACCAGACGTAACCCAGTCATAAATGGCGTTATCCTCTAAAATATTAATCGCAACCAGGTTTAATTGACTGTTTCGGTGTCGTACCACATTACTACGTGGTCCAACCCAGAAAAAGGCAAGGATCTGACCATTCAAGTATGCGAAAAATGCGAAAGTACGAGCCAGGTGAGGGCAAATCCCAGACCTGGCCGAGACATAACCGGCATTATCCTCTAAAATAGTAATCGCAACCAGGTTTAATTGACTGTTTCGGTGTGGTACCGCATTACTACGTAATCCAAACCAGAAAAAGCCCTGGATCTGGCCATCAAGTATGTGAAAAATGCGAATGTACGAGACAGATGACGGCAAATCCCAGACCTAACCGAGACATAACCGGCGTTATCCTCTAAAATATTAATCGCAACCAGGTTTAATTGACTGTTTCAGAGTGGTCCCACATTACTACTTGGTCCAAGCCAGAAAAAGGCCAGGATCTGGCCAACAAGTACGCGAAAAATGCGAAAGTACGAGCCAGATGAGGGCAAATCCCAGACCTAACCGAGACATAACCGGCGTTATCCTCTAAAATATTAATCGCAACCAGGTGTAATTGACTGTTTCGGTGTGGTACCGCATTACTACGTGATCCAAACCAGAAAAAGCCCAGGATCTGGCCAACAAGTATGCGAAAAAAGCGAAAGTATGTGCCAGATGATTGCAAATACCAGAACTAACCCAAACATAACCAGCGTTATCCACCAAAATATTAATCGGAACAAATTTTAATTGACTGTTTCGGTGCGGAACCACATTACGACGGGATACAACCCACAAAAACCCCAAGATCTGGCCAACAAGTATGCGAAAAATGCGAAATTACGAGCCAGATGACGGCAAATCCCAGACCTAACCGAGACATAACCGGCGTTATACTCCAAAATATTAATCGGAACAAATTTTAATTGACTGTTTCGGTGCGGAACCACATTACGACGGGATACAACCCCCAAAAACCCCAAGATCTGGCCAACATGTATGCGAAAAATGCGAAAGTACGAGCCAGATGAGGGCAAATCCCAGACCTAACCGAGACATAACCGGCGTTATCCTCTAAAATATTAATCGCAACCAGGTTTAATTGACTGTTTCGGTGTCGTACCACATTACTACGTGGTCCAACCCAGAAAAAGGCAAGGATCTGACCATTCAAGTATGCGAAAAATGCGAAAGTACGAGCCAGGTGAGGGCAAATCCCAGACCTGGCCGAGACATAACCGGCATTATCCTCTAAAATAGTAATCGCAACCAGGTTTAATTGACTGTTTCGGTGTGGTACCGCATTACTACGTAATCCAAACCAGAAAAAGCCCTGGATCTGGCCATCAAGTATGTGAAAAATGCGAATGTACGAGACAGATGACGGCAAATCCCAGACCTAACCGAGACATAACCGGCGTTATCCTCTAAAATAGTAATCGCAACCAGGTTTAATTGACTGTTTCGGTGTGGTACCACATTACTACGTGATCCAAACCAGAAAAAGCCCAGGATCTGGACTACAAGTATACGAAAAAAGCGAAAGTATGTGCCAGATGATTGCAAATACCACATCTAACCCAAACATAACCCGCATTATCCTCCAAAATATTAATCGCAACCTGGTTTAATTAACTGCTTCGGTGTGGAACCACATTACTACGGGTTCCAATCCAGAAAAAGCCCAGGATCTGGCCAACAAGTATGCGAAAAATGCGAAAGTATGAGCCAGATGATTGCAAATACCAGACCTAACACAAACCTAAACGGTGTTATCCTCTTAAATATTGATCGAAACCAAGTTGAATTGGCTGTTTCAGTCTGATACAACTTTACTGCGTGATCCACACCAGAAAGAAACACAGGATCTGGCCAACCAGTATGCGAAGAATGCGAAAGTATGAGCCAGATGATTGCAAATACCAGAACTAACCCAGACATAACCAGCGTTATCCTCTAAAATACTAATCGGAACCAGCTTTCATTGACTGTTTCAGTGTGGTACCACATTACTACGTGCTCCAAACCAGAAAAAGTCCTGGACATGGCCAACAAGTATGGGAAAAATGCGAAAGTACGAGCCAGATGAGGGCAAATCCCAGACCTAACCGAGACATAACCGGCGTTATCCACTAAAATATTAATCGCAACCAGGTGTAATTGACTGTTTCGGTGTGGTACCACATTACTACGTGATCCAAACCAGAAAAAGCCCAGGATCTGGCCAACAAGTATGCGAAAAAAGCGAAAGTATGTGGCAGATGATTGCAAATACCAGAACTAACCCAAACAGAACCAGCGTTATCCACCAAAATATTAATCGGAACAAATTTTAATTGACTGTTTCGGTGCGGAACCACATTACGACGGGATACAACCCCCAAAAACCCCAAGATCTGGCCAACATGTATGCGAAAAATGCGAAAGTACGACCCAGATGAGGGCAAATCCCAGGCCTGGCCGAGACATAACCGGCGTTATCCTCTGAAAAATTAATCGCAACCAGGTGTAATTGACTGTTTCGGTGTGGTACCGCATTACTACGTGATCCAAACCAGAAAATGCCCAGGATCTGGAAAACAAGTATGCGAAAAAAGCGAAAGTATGTGACAGATGATTGCAAATACCACATCTAACCCAAACATAACCAGCGCTATCCTCCAAAATATTAATCGCAACCAGGTTTAATTGACTGCTTCGGTGTGGAACCACATTACTACGGGTTCCAATCCAGAAAAAACGCTGGATCTGGCCAACAACTATGCGAAAAACGCGAAAGTATAAGCCAGATGATTGCAAATACCAGAACTATCCCAGACATAACCAGCGTTATCCCCTAAAATACTATTCGGAACCAGCTTTTATTGACTGTTTCTGTGTGGTACCACATTAGTACGTGATCCAAACCAGAAAAAGCCCAGGATCTGGCTAACAAGTATGTGAAAAATGCGAAAGTATGAGCCAGATGATTGCAAATACCAGACCTAACACAAACCTAACTGGTGTGAAACTAAAATATTGATCGAATCCAGGTTTAGTTGACTGTTTCACTCTGGTACCACATTTCTACGTGATCCAAACCAGAGAAAGCCCAGGATCTGGCCAACAAGTATGCGAAAAATGCGAAAGTACGAGCCAGATGATTGCAAATACCAGACCTAACACAAACCTAAACGGTGTTATCCTCTTAAATATTGATCGAAACCAAGTTGAATTAGCTGTTTCAGTCTGATACCACATTACTACGTGATCCAAACCAGAAAGAGCCCAGGGTCTGGCTAACAAGCATGTGAAAAATGCGAAAGTATGAGCCAGATGATTGCAAATACCAGACTTAACACAAACCTAAACGGTGATATCCTCTAAAATATTGATCGAATCCAGGCTTAATTGACTGTCTCAGTCCGATACCACTTTACTACGTGATCCACACCAGAAAGAAACACAGGATCTGGCCAACCAGTATGCGAAAAATGCGAAAGTATGAGTCAGATGATTGCAAATACCAGAACTAACCCAGACATAACCAGCGTTATCCTCTAAAATACTAATCGGAACCAGCTTTCATTGACTGTTTCAGTGTGGTACCACATTACTACGTGCTCCAAACCAGAAAAAGTCCTGGATATGGCCAACAAGTATGGGAAAAATGCGAAAGTATGAGGAAGATGATTGCAAATACCAGACGTAACCCAGTCATAAATGGCGTTATCCTCTAAAATATTAATCGCAACCAGGTTTAATTGACTGTTTCGGTGTCGTACCACATTACTACGTGGTCCAACCCAGAAAAAGGCAAGCATCTGACCATTCAAGTATGCGAAAAATGCGAAAGTACGAGCCAGGTGAGGGCAAATCCCAGACCTGGCCGAGACATAACCGGCATTATCCTCTAAAATAGTAATCGCAACCAGGTTTAATTGACTGTTTCGGTGTGGTACCGCATTACTACGTAATCCAAACCAGAAAAAGCCCTGGATCTGGCCATCAAGTATGTGAAAAATGCGAATGTACGAGACAGATGACGGCAAATCCCAGACCTAACCGAGAGATAACCGGCGTTATCCTCTAAAATATTAATCGCAACCAGGTTTAATTGACTGTTTCAGAGTGGTCCCACATTACTACTTGGTCCAAGCCAGAAAAAGGCCAGGATCTGACCAACAAGTACGCGAAAAATGCGAAAGTACGAGCCAGATGAGGGCAAATCCCAGACCTAACCGAGACATAACCGGCATTATCCTCTAAAATATTAATCGCAACCAGGTGTAATTGACTGTTTCGGTGTGGTACCGCATTACTACGTGATCCAAACCAGAAAAAGCCCAGGATCTGGCCAACAAGTATGCGAAAAATGCGAAAGTATGAGCCAGATGACGGCAAATCCCAGACCTAACCGAGACATAACCGGCGTTATACTCCAAAATATTAATCGCAAACAGGTTTAATTGACTGTTTCGGTGTGGTACCACATTACTACGTGATCCAAACCAGAAAAAGCCCAGGATCTGGACTACAAGTATACGAAAAAAGCGAAAGTATGTGCCAGATGATTGCAAATACCACATCTAACCCAAACATAACCCGCATTATCCTCCAAAATATTAATCGCAACCTGGTTTAATTAACTGCTTCGGTGTGGAACCACATTACTACGGGTTCCAATCCAGAAAAAGCCCAGGATCTGGCCAACAAGTATGCGAAAAATGCGAAAGTATGAGCCAGATGATTGCAAATACCAGACCTAACACAAACCTAAACGGTGTTATCCTCTTAAATATTGATCGAAACCAAGTTGAATTGGCTGTTTCAGTCTGATACAACTTTACTGCGTGATCCACACCAGAAAGAAACACAGGATCTGGCCAACCAGTATGCGAAGAATGCGAAAGTATGAGCCAGATGATTGCAAATACCAGAACTAACCCAGACATAACCAGCGTTATCCTCTAAAATACTAATCGGAACCAGCTTTCATTGACTGTTTCAGTGTGGTACCACATTACTACGTGCTCCAAACCAGAAAAAGTCCTGGACATGGCCAACAAGTATGGGAAAAATGCGAAAGTACGAGCCAGATGAGGGCAAATCCCAGACCTAACCGAGACATAACCGGCGTTATCCACTAAAATATTAATCGCAACCAGGTGTAATTGACTGTTTGGGTGTGGTACCACATTACTACGTGATCCAAACCAGAAAAAGCCCAGGATCTGGCCAACAAGTATGCGAAAAAAGCGAAAGTATGTGGCAGATGATTGCAAATACCAGAACTAACCCAAACAGAACCAGCGTTATCCACCAAAATATTAATCGGAACAAATTTTAATTGACTGTTTCGGTGCGGAACCACATTACGACGGGATACAACCCCCAAAAACCCCAAGATCTGGCCAACATGTATGCGAAAAATGCGAAAGTACGACCCAGATGAGGGCAAATCCCAGGCCTGGCCGAGACATAACCGGCGTTATCCTCTGAAAAATTAATCGCAACCAGGTGTAATTGACTGTTTCGGTGTGGTACCGCATTACTACGTGATCCAAACCAGAAAATGCCCAGGATCTGGAAAACAAGTATGCGAAAAAAGCGAAAGTATGTGACAGATGATTGCAAATACCACATCTAACCCAAACATAACCAGCGCTATCCTCCAAAATATTAATCGCAACCAGGTTTAATTGACTGCTTCGGTGTGGAACCACATTACTACGGGTTCCAATCCAGAAAAAACGCTGGATCTGGCCAACAACTATGCGAAAAACGCGAAAGTATAAGCCAGATGATTGCAAACACCAGAACTATCCCAGACATAACCAGCGTTATCCCCTAAAATACTATTCGGAACCAGCTTTTATTGACTGTTTCTGTGTGGTACCACATTAGTACGTGATCCAAACCAGAAAAAGTCCTGGACATGGCCAACAAGTATGGGAAAAATGCGAAAGTACGAGCCAGATGAGGGCAAATCCCAGACCTAACCGAGACATAACCGGCGTTATCCACTAAAATATTAATCGCAACCAGGTGTAATTGACTGTTTGGGTGTGGTACCACATTACTACGTGATCCAAACCAGAAAAAGCCCAGGATCTGGCCAACAAGTATGCGAAAAAAGCGAAAGTATGTGGCAGATGATTGCAAATACCAGAACTAACCCAAACAGAACCAGCGTTATCCACCAAAATATTAATCGGAACAAATTTTAATTGACTGTTTCGGTGCGGAACCACATTACGACGGGATACAACCCCCAAAAACCCCAAGATCTGGCCAACATGTATGCGAAAAATGCGAAAGTACGACCCAGATGAGGGCAAATCCCAGGCCTGGCCGAGACATAACCGGCGTTATCCTCTGAAAAATTAATCGCAACCAGGTGTAATTGACTGTTTCGGTGTGGTACCGCATTACTACGTGATCCAAACCAGAAAATGCCCAGGATCCGGAAAACAAGTATGCGAAAAAAGCGAAAGTATGTGACAGATGATTGCAAATACCACATCTAACCCAAACATAGCCAGCGCTATCCTCCAAAATATTAATCGCAACCAGGTTTAATTGACTGCTTCGGTGTGGAACCACATTACTACGGGTTCCAATCCAGAAAAAACGCTGGATCTGGCCAACAACTATGCGAAAAACGCGAAAGTATAAGCCAGATGATTGCAAACACCAGAGCTATCCCAGACATAACCAGCGTTATCCCCTAAAATACTATTCGGAACCAGCTTTTATTGACTGTTTCTGTGTGGTACCACATTAGTACGTGATCCAAACCAGAAAAAGCCCAGGATCTGGCTAACAAGTATGTGAAAAATGCGAAAGTATGAGCCAGATGATTACAAATACCAGACCTTACACAAACCTAACTGGTGTGAAACTCTAAAATATTGATCGAATCCAGGTTTAGTTGACTGTTTCACTCTGGTACCACATTTCTACGTGATCCAAACCAGAGAAAGCCCAGGATCTGGCCAACAAGTATGCGAAAAATGCGAAAGTACGAGCCAGATGATTGCAAATACCAGACCTAACACAAACCTAAACGGTGATATCCTCTAAAATATTGATCGAAACCAAGTTGAATTAGCTGTTTCAGTCTGATGCCACTTTACTACGTGATCCACACCAGAAAGGAACACAGGATCTGGCCAACCAGTATGCGAAGAATGCGAAAGTATGAGCCAGATGATTGCAAATACCAGAACTAACCCAGACATAACCAGCGTTATCCTCTAAAATACTAATCGGAACCAGATTTTATTGACTGTTTCAGTGTGGTACCACATTACTACGTGCTCCAAACCAGAAAAAGTCCTGGATATGGCCAACAAGTATGCGAAAAATGCGAAAGTACGAGCTCGATGAGGGCAAATACCAGACCTAACCCAGGCATAACCGGCGTTCTCCTCTAAAATATTAATCGGAACCAGCTTTTATTGACTGTATCAGTGTGGTACCACATTACTACGTGATCCAAACCAGAAAAAGCCCAGGGTCTGGCTAACAAGTGTGTGAAAAATGCGAAAGTATGAGCCAGATGATTGCAAATACCAGACCTAACACAAACCTAAACGGTGTTATCCTCTTAAATATTGATCGAAACCAAGTTGAATTAGCTGTTTCAGTCTGATACCACATTACTACGTGATCCAAACCAGAAAAAGCCCAGGATATGGCAAACTAGTGTGCGAAGGATGCGAAAGTATGAGCCAGATGATTGCAAGTACCAGACTTAACACAAACCTAAACGGTGATATCCTCTAAAATATTGATCGAATCCAGGCTTAATTGACTGTCTCAGTCTGATACCACTTTACTACGTGATCCACACCAGAAAGAAACACAGGATCTGGCCAACCAGTATGCGAAAAATGCGAAAGTATGAGTCAGATGATTGCAAATACCAGAACTAACCCAGACATAACCAGCGTTATCCTCTAAAATACTAATCGGAACCAGCTTTCATTGACTGTTTCAGTGTGGTACCACATTACTACGTGCTCCAAACCAGAAAAAGTCCTGGATATGGCCAACAAGTATGGGAAAAATGCGAAAGTATGAGGAAGATGATTGCAAATACCAGACGTAACCCAGTCATAACTGGCGTTATCCTCTAAATTATTAATCGCAACCAGGTTTAATTGACCGTTTCGGTGTCGTACCACATTACTACGTGGTCCAACCCAGAAAAAGGCAAGGATCTGACCATTCAAGTATGCGAAAAATGCGAAAGTACGAGCCAGGTGAGGGCAAATCCCAGACCTGGCCGAGACATAACCGGCATTATCCTCTAAAATAGTAATCGCAACCAGGTTTAATTGAGTGTTTCGGTGTGGTACCGCATTACTACGTAATCCAAACCAGAAAAAGCCCTGGATCTGGCCATCAAGTATGTGAAAAATGCGAATGTACGAGACAGATGACGGCAAATCCCAGACCTAACCGAGAGATAACCGGCGTTGTCCTCTAAAATATTAATCGCAACCAGGTTTAATTGACTGTTTCAGAGTGGTCCCACATTACTACTTGGTCCAAGCCAGAAAAAGGCCAGGATCTGGCCAACAAGTACGCGAAAAATGCGAAAGTACGAGCCAGATGAGGGCAAATCCCAGACCTAACCGAAACATAACCGGCGTTATCCTCTAAAATATTAATCGCAACCAGGTTTAATTGACTGTTTCAGAGTGGTCCCACATTACTACTTGGTCCAAGCCAGAAAAAGGCCAGGATCTGGCCAACAAGTATGCGAAAAATGCGAAAGTACGAGCCAGATGAGGGCAAATCCCAGACCTAACCGATACATAACCGGCGTTATCCACGAAAATATTAATCGCAACCAGGTGTAATTGACAGTTTCGGTGTGGTACCGCATTACTACGTGATCCAAACCAGAAAAAGCCCAGGATCTGGACTACAAGTATACGAAAAAAGCGAAAGTATGTGCCAGATGATTGCAAATACCACATCTAACACAAACATAACCCGCATTATCCTCCAAAATATTAATCGAAACCAAGTTGAATTGGCTGTTTCAGTCTGATACAACTTTACTGCGTGATCCACACCAGAAAGAAACACAGGATCTGGCCAACCAGTATGCGAAGAATGCGAAAGTATGAGCCAGATGATTGCAAATACCAGAACTAACCCAGACATAACCAGCGTTATCCTCTAAAATACTAATCGGAACCAGCTTTCATTGACTGTTTCAGTGTGGTACCACATTACTACGTGCTCCAAACCAGAAAAAGTCCTGGACATGGCCAACAAGTATGGGAAATATGCGAAAGTACGAGCCAGATGAGGGCAAACCCCAGACCTAACCGAGACATAACCGGCGTTATCCACTAAAATATTAATCGCAACCAGGTGTAATTGACTGTTTCGGAGTGGTACCACATTACTACGTGATCCAAACCAGAAAAAGCCCAGGATCTGGCCAACAAGTATGCGAAAAAAGCGAAAGTATGTGGCAGATGATTGCAAATACCAGAACTAACCCAAACATAACCAGCGTTATCCACCAAAATATTAATCGGAACAAATTTTAATTGACTGTTTCGGTGCGGAACCACATTACGACGGGATACAACCCCCAAAAACCCCAAGATCTGGCCAACATGTATGCGAAAAATGCGAAAGTACGACCCAGATGAGGGCAAATCCCAGGCCTGGCCGAGACATAACCGACGTTATCCTCTGAAAAATTAATCGCAACCAGGTGTAATTGACTGTTTCGGTGTGGTACCGCATTACTACGTGATCCAAACCAGAAAATGCCCAGGATCTGGAAAACAAGTATGCGAAAAATGCGAAAGTATGTGACAGATGATTGCAAATACCACATCTAACCCAAACATAACCAGCGCTATCCTCCAAAATATTAATCGCAACCAGGTTTAATTGACTGCTTCGGTGTGGAACCACATTACTACGGGTTCCAATCCAGAAAAAACGCTGGATCTGGCCAACAACTATGCGAAAAACGCGAAAGTATAAGCCAGATGATTGCAAATACCAGAACTATCCCAGACATAACCAGCGTTATCCCCTAAAATACTATTCGGAACCAGCTTTTATTGACTGTTTCTGTGTGGTACCACATTACTACGTGATCCAAACCAGAAAAAGCCCAGGATCTGGCTAACAAGTATGTGAAAAATGCGAAAGTATGAGCCAGATGATTGCAAATACCAGACCTAACACAAACCTAACTGGTGTGAAACTCTAAAATATTGATCGAATCCAGGTTTAGTTGACTGTTTCACTCTGGCACCACATTTCTACGTGATCCAAACCAGAGAAAGCCCAGGATCTGGCCAACAAGTAAGCGAAAAATGCGAAAGTACGAGCCAGATGATTCCAAATACCAGTCCTAACACAAACCTAAACGGTGTTATCCTCTTAAATATTGATCGAAACCAAGTTGAATTAGCTGTTTCAGTCTGATACCACATTACTACGTGATCCAAACCAGAAAAAGCCCAGGATATGGCAAACTAGTGTGCGAAGGATGCGAAAGTATGAGCCAGATGATTGCAAGTACCAGACTTAACACAAACCTAAACGGTGATATCCTCTAAAATATTGATCGAAACCAAGTTGAATTAGCTGTTTCAGTCTGATACCACTTTACTACGTGATCCACACCAGAAAGGAACACAGGATCTGGCCAACCAGTATGCGAAGAATGCGAAAGTATGAGCCAGATGATTGCAAATACCAGAACTAACCCAGACATAACCAGCGTTATCCTCTAAAATACTAATCGGAACCAGCTTTTATTGACTGTTTCAGTGTGGTACCACATTACTACGTGCTCCAAACCAGAAAAAGTCCTGGATATGGCCAACAAGTATGCGAAAAATGCGAAAGTACGAGCTAGATGAGGGCAAATACCAGACCTAACCCAGGCATAACCGGCGTTCTCCTCTAAAATATTAATCGGAACCAGCTTTTATTGACTGTATCAGTGTGGTACCACATTACTACGTGATCCAAACCAGAAAAAGCCCAGGGTCTGGCAAACAAGTATGTGAAAAATGCGAAAGTATGAGCCAGATGATTGCAAATACCAGACCTAACACAAACCTAAACGGTGTTATCCTCTTAAATATTGATCGAAACCCAGTTGAATTAGCTGTTTCAGTCTGATACCACATTACTACGTGATCCAAACCAGAAAAAGCCCAGGATATGGCAAACTAGTGTGCGAAGGATGCGAAAGTATGAGCCAGATGATTGCAGGTACCAGACTTAACACAAACCTAAACGGTGATATCCTCTAAAATATTGATCGAATCCAAGCTTAATTGACTGTCTCAGTCTGATACCACATTACTACGTGATCCACACCAGAAAGAAACACAGGATCTGGCCAACCAGTATGCGAAAAATGCGAAAGTATGAGTCAGATGATTGCAAATACCAGAACTAACCCAGACATAACCAGCGTTATCCTCTAAAATACTAATCGGAACCAGCTTTCATTGACTGTTTCAGTGTGGTACCACATTACTACGTGCTCCAAACCAGAAAAAGTCCTGGATATGGCCAACAAGTATGGGAAAAATGCGAAAGTATGAGGAAGATGATTGCAAATACCAGACGTAACCCAGTCATAACTGGCGTTATCCTCTAAAATATTAATCGCAACCAGGTTTAATTGACTGTTTCGGTGTCGTACCACATTACTACGTGGTCCATCCCAGAAAAAGGCAAGGATCTGACCATTCAAGTATGCGAAAAATGCGAAAGTACGAGCCAGGTGAGGGCAAATCCCAGACCTGGCCGGGACATAACCGGCATTATCCTCTAAAATAGTAATCGCAACCAGGTCTAATTGACTGTTTCGGCGTGGTACCGCATTACTACGTAATCCAAACCAGAAAAAGCCCTGGATCTGGCCATCAAGTATGTGAAAAATGCGAATGTACGAGACAGATGACGGCAAATCCCAGACCTAACCGAGACATAACCGCCGTTATCCTCTAAAATATTAATCGCAACCAGGTTTAATTGACTGTTTCAGAGTGGTCCCACATTACTACTTGGTCCAAGCCAGAAAAAGGCCAGGATCTGGCCAACAAGTACGCGAAAAATGCGAAAGTACGAGCCAGATGAGGGCAAATCCCAGACCTAACCGAGACATAACCGGCGTTATCCTCTAAAATATTAATCGCAACCAGGTTTAATTGACTGTTTCAGAGTGGTCCCACATTACTACTTGGTCCAAGCCAGAAAAAGGCCAGGATCTGGCCAACAAGTATGCGAAAAATGCGAAAGTACGAGCCAGATGAGGGCAAATCCCAGACCTAACCGAGACATAACCGGCGTTATCCACGAAAATATTAATCGCAACCAGGTGTAATTGACTGTTTCGGTGTGGTACCGCATTACTACGTGATCCAAACCAGAAAAAGCCCAGGATCTGGCCAACGAGTATGCGAAAAAAGCGAAAGTATGTGCCAGATGATTGCAAATACCAGAACTAACCCAAACATAACCAGCGTTATCCACCAAAATATTAATCGGAACAAATTTTAATTGACTGTTTAGGTGCGGAACCACATTACGACGGGATACAACCCACAAAAACCCCAAGATCTGGCCAACAAGTATGCGAAAAATGTGAAAGTACGACCCAGATGAGGGCAAATCCCAGGCCTAACCGAGACATAACCGGCGTTATACTCCAAAATATTAATCGCAAACAGGTTTAATTGACTGTTTCGGTGTGGTACCACATTACTACGTGATCCAAACCAGAAAAAGCCCAGGATCTGGACTACAAGTATACGAAAAAAGCGAAAGTATGTGCCAGATGATTGCAAATACCACATCTAACCCAAACATAACCCGCATTATCCTCCAAACTATTAATCGCAACCTGGTTTAATTGACTGCTTCGGTGTGGAACCACATTACTACGGGTTCCAATCCAGAAAAAGGCCAGGATCTGGCCAACAAGTATGCGAAAAAAGCGAAAGTATGTGCCAGATGATTGCAAATACCACATCTAACCCAAACATAACCAGCGTTATCCTCTAAAATATTAATCGCAACCAGGTTTAATTGACTGTTCCAGAGTGGTCCCACATTACTACTTGGTCCAAGCCAGAATGAGGTCAGGATCTGGCCAACAAGTATGCGAAAAATGCGAAAGTACGAGCCAGATGAGGGCAAATCCCAGACCTAACCGAGACATAACCGGCGTTATCCACTAAAATATTAATCGCAACCAGGTGTAATTGACTGTTTCGGTGTGGTACCACATTACTACGTGATCCAAACCAGAAAAAGCCCAGGATCTGACTATCAAGTATGCGAAAAATGCGAATGTACGAGACAGATGACGGCAAATCCCAGACCTAATCGAGACATAACCGGCGTTATCCACTAAAATATTAATCGCCACCAGGTTTAATTGACTGTTTCGGTGTGGTACCACATTACTACGTGATCCAAACCAGAAAAAGCCCAGGATCTGGCCAACAAGTATGCGAAAAAAGCGAAAGTATGTGCCAGATGATTGCAAATACCAGAACTAACCCAAACATAACCAGCGTTATCCACCAAAATATTAATCGCAACCAGGTTTAATTGACTGCTTCGGTGTGGAACCACATTACTACGGGTTCCAATCCAGAAAAAGCCCAGGATCTGACTATCAAGTATGCGAAAAATGCGAATGTACGAGACAGATGACGGCAAATCCCAGACCTAATCGAGACATAACCGGCGTTATCCACTAAAATATTAATCGCCACCAGGTTTAATTGACTGTTTCGGTGTGGTACCACATTACTACGTGATCCAAACCAGAAAAAGCCCAGGATCTGGCCAACAAGTATGCGAAAAAAGCGAAAGTATGTGCCAGATGATTGCAAATACCAGAACTAACCCAAACATAACCAGCGTTATCCACCAAAATATTAATCGGAACAAATTTTAATTGACTGTTTAGGTGCGGAACCACATTACGACGGGATACAACCCACAAAAACCCCAAGATCTGGCCAACAAGTATGCGAAAAATGTGAAAGTACGACCCAGATGAGGGCAAATCCCAGGCCTGGCCGCGGCATAACCGGCGTTATCCTCTGAAAAATTAATCGCAACCAGGTGTAATTGACTGTTTCGGTGTGGTACCGCATTACTACGTGATCCAAACCAGAAAATGCCCTGGATCTGGCCATCAAGTATGCGAAAAATGCGAAAGTACGAGCCAGATGACGGCAAATCCCAGAACTAACCGAGACATAACCGGCGTTATACTCCAAAATATTAATCGCAAACAGGTTTAATTGACTGTTTCGGTGTGGTACCACATTACTACGTGATCCAAACCAGATAAAGCCCAGGATCTGGACAACAAGTATTCGAAAAAAGCGAAAGTATGTGCCAGATGATTGCAAATACCACATCTAACCCAAACATAACCAGCGTTATCCTCCAAAATATTAATCGCAACCAGGTTTAATTGACTGCTTCGGTGTGGAACCACATTACTACGGGTTCCAATCCAGAAAATGCCCAGGATCTGGCCAACAAGTATGCGAAAAATGCGAAAGTATGAGCCAGATGATTGCAAATACCAGACCTAACACAAACCTAAACGGTGTTATCCTCTTAAATATTGATCGAAACCAAGTTGAATTGGCTGTTTCAGTCTGATACCACTTTACTACGTGATCCACACCAGAAGGAAACACAGGATCTGGCAAACCAGTATACGAAGAGTGCGAAAGCATGAGCCAGATGATTGCAAATACCAGAACTAACCCAGACATGAGCAGCGTTATCCTCTAAAATACTAATCGGAACCAGCTTTCATTGACTGTTTCAGTGTGGTACCACATTACTACGTGCTCCAAACCAGAAAAAGTCCTGGATATGGCCAACAAGTATGGGAAAAATGCGAAAGTATAAGGAAGATGATTCCAATACCAGACGTAACCAAGTCATAACTGGCGTTATCCTCTAAAATATTAATCGCAACCAGGTTTAATTGACTGTTTCGGTGTCGTACCACATTACTACGTGATCCAAACCAGAAAAAGCCCAGGATCTGGCCAACAAGTATGCGAAAGACGCGAAAGTATAAGCCAGATGATTGCAAATACCAGAACTAACCAAGACATAACCAGCGTTATCCTCTAAAATACTAATCGGAACCAGCTGTCATTGACTCTTTCTGTGTGGTACCACATTAGTACGTGATCCAAACCAGAAAAAGCCAAGGATCTGGCCAACAAGTATGCGAAAAATGCGAAAGTATGAGCCAGATGATTGCAAATACCAGAACTAACCCAGACATGAGCAGCGTTATCCTCTAAAATACTAATCGGAACCAGCTTTCATTGACTGTTTCAGTGTGGTACCACATTACTACGTGCTCCAAACCAGAAAAAGTCCTGGATATGGCCAACAAGTATGGGAAAAATGCGAAAGTATAAGGAAGATGATTCCAATACCAGACGTAACCAAGTCATAACTGGCGTTATCCTCTAAAATATTAATCGCAACCAGGTTTAATTGACTGTTTCGGTGTCGTACCACATTACTACGTGATCCAAACCAGAAAAAGCCCAGGATCTGGCCAACAAGTATGCGAAAGACGCGAAAGTATAAGCCAGATGATTGCAAATACCAGAACTAACCAAGACATAACCAGCGTTATCCTCTAAAATACTAATCGGAACCAGCTGTCATTGACTCTTTCTGTGTGGTACCACATTAGTACGTGATCCAAACCAGAAAAAGCCAAGGATCTGGCCAACAAGTATGCGAAAAATGCGAAAGTATGAGCCAGATGATTGCAAATACCAGACCTAACACAAACCTAAACGGTGTTATCCTCTTAAATATTGATCGAAACCAAGTTGAATTGGCTGTTTCAGTCTGATACCACTTTACTACGTGATCCACACCAGAAGGAAACACAGGATCTGGCAAACCAGTATACGAAGAGTGCGAAAGCATGAGCCAGATGAGGGCAAATCCCAGACCTAACCGAGACATAACCGGCGTTATCCTCTAAAATATTAATCGCAACCAGGTGTAATTGACTGTTTCGGTGTGGTACCGCATTACTATGTGATCCAAACCAGAAAAAGCCCTGGATCTGACCATCAAGTATGCGAAAAATGCGAAAGTACGAGCCAGATGACGGCAAATCCCAGACCTAACCGAGACATAACCGGCGTTATACTCCAAAATATTAATCGCAAACAGGTTTAATTGACTGTTTCGTTGTGGTACCACATTACTACGTGATCCAAACCAGAAAAAGCCCAGGATCTGGACTACAAGTATACGAAAAAAGCGAAAGTATGTGCCAGATGATTGCAAATACCACATCTAACCCAAACATAACCAGCATTATCCTCCAAAATATTAATCGCAACCTGGTTTAATTGACTGCTTCGGTGTGGAACCACATTACTACGGGTTCCAATCGAGAAAAAGCCCAGGATCTGGCAAACAACTATGCGAAAAATGCGAAAGTATGAGCCAGATGATTGCAAATACCAGACCTAACACAAACCTAAACGGTGTTATCCTCTTAAATATTGATCGAAACCAAGTTGAATTGGCTGTTTCAGTCTGATACCACTTTACTACGTGATCCACACCAGAAAGAAACACAGGATCTGGCCAACCAGTATGCGAAGAATGCGAAAGTATGAGCCAGATGATTGCAAATACCAGAACTAACCCAGACATAACAAGCGTTATCCTCTAAAATACTAATCGGAACCAGCTTTCATTGACTGTTTCAGTGTGGTACCACATTACTACGTGCTCCAAACCAGAAAAAGTCCTGGACATGGCCAACAAGTATGGGAAAAATGCGAAAGTATGAGGAAGATGATTGCAAATACCAGACGTAACCAAGTCAGAACTGGCGTTATCCTCTAAAATATTAATCGCAACCAGGTTTAATTGACTGTTTCGGTGTCGTACCACATTACTACGTGGTCCTACCCAGAAAAAGGCAAGGATCTGACCATTCAAGTATGCGAAAAATGCGAAAGTACGAGCCAGATGAGGGCAAATCCCAGACCTAACCGAGACAAACCGGCGTTATCCACTAAAATATTAATCGCAACCAGGTGTAATTGACTGTTTCGGTGTGGTACCACATTACTACGTGATCCAAACCAGAAAAAGCCCAGGATCTGGCCAACAAGTATGCGAAAAAAGTGAAAGTATGTGGCAGATGATTGCAAATACCAGAACTAACCCAAACATAACCAGCGTTATCCACCAAAATATTAATCGGAACAAATTTTAATTGACTGTTTCGGTGCGGAACCACATTACGACGGGATACAACCCCCAAAAACCCCAAGATCTGGCCAACATGTATGCGAAAAATGCGAAAGTATGAGCCAGATGATTGCAAATACCAGACCTAACACAAACCTAAACGGTGTTATCCTCTTAAATATTGATCGAAACCAAGTTGAATTAGCTGTTTCAGTCTGATACCACATTACTACGTGATCCAAACCAGAAAAAGCCCAGGATATGGCAAACTAGTGTGCGAAGGATGCGAAAGTATGAGCCAGATGATTGCAAGTACCAGACTTAACACAAACCTAAACGGTGATATCCTCTAAAATATTGATCGAATCCAGGCTTAATTGACTGTCTCAGTCTGATACCACTTTACTACGTGATCCACACCAGAAAGAAACACAGGATCTGGCCAACCAGTATGCGAAAAATGCGAAAGTATGAGTCAGATGATTGCAAATACCAGAACTAACCCAGACATAACCAGCGTTATCCTCTAAAATACTAATCGGAACCAGCTTTCATTGACTGTTTCAGTGTGGTACCACATTACTACGTGCTCCAAACCAGAAAAAGTCCTGGATATGGCCAACAAGTATGGGAAAAATGCGAAAGTATGAGGAAGATGATTGCAAATACCAGACGTAACCCAGTCATAACTGGCGTTATCCTCTAAATTATTAATCGCAACCAGGTTTAATTGACCGTTTCGGTGTCGTACCACATTACTACGTGGTCCAACCCAGAAAAAGGCAAGGATCTGACCATTCAAGTATGCGAAAAATGCGAAAGTACGAGCCAGGTGAGGGCAAATCCCAGACCTGGCCGAGACATAACCGGCATTATCCTCTAAAATAGTAATCGCAACCAGGTTTAATTGAGTGTTTCGGTGTGGTACCGCATTACTACGTAATCCAAACCAGAAAAAGCCCTGGATCTGGCCATCAAGTATGTGAAAAATGCGAATGTACGAGACAGATGACGGCAAATCCCAGACCTAACCGAGAGATAACCGGCGTTGTCCTCTAAAATATTAATCGCAACCAGGTTTAATTGACTGTTTCAGAGTGGTCCCACATTACTACTTGGTCCAAGCCAGAAAAAGGCCAGGATCTGGCCAACAAGTACGCGAAAAATGCGAAAGTACGAGCCAGATGAGGGCAAATCCCAGACCTAACCGAAACATAACCGGCGTTATCCTCTAAAATATTAATCGCAACCAGGTTTAATTGACTGTTTCAGAGTGGTCCCACATTACTACTTGGTCCAAGCCAGAAAAAGGCCAGGATCTGGCCAACAAGTATGCGAAAAATGCGAAAGTACGAGCCAGATGAGGGCAAATCCCAGACCTAACCGATACATAACCGGCGTTATCCACGAAAATATTAATCGCAACCAGGTGTAATTGACAGTTTCGGTGTGGTACCGCATTACTACGTGATCCAAACCAGAAAAAGTCCAGGATCTGGACTACAAGTATACGAAAAAAGCGAAAGTATGTGCCAGATGATTGCAAATACCACATCTAACACAAACATAACCCGCATTATCCTCCAAAATATTAATCGAAACCAAGTTGAATTGGCTGTTTCAGTCTGATACAACTTTACTGCGTGATCCACACCAGAAAGAAACACAGGATCTGGCCAACCAGTATGCGAAGAATGCGAAAGTATGAGCCAGATGATTGCAAATACCAGAACTAACCCAGACATAACCAGCGTTATCCTCTAAAATACTAATCGGAACCAGCTTTCATTGACTGTTTCAGTGTGGTACCACATTACTACGTGCTCCAAACCAGAAAAAGTCCTGGACATGGCCAACAAGTATGGGAAATATGCGAAAGTACGAGCCAGATGAGGGCAAACCCCAGACCTAACCGAGACATAACCGGCGTTATCCACTAAAATATTAATCGCAACCAGGTGTAATTGACTGTTTCGGAGTGGTACCACATTACTACGTGATCCAAACCAGAAAAAGCCCAGGATCTGGCCAACAAGTATGCGAAAAAAGCGAAAGTATGTGGCAGATGATTGCAAATACCAGAACTAACCCAAACATAACCAGCGTTATCCACCAAAATATTAATCGGAACAAATTTTAATTGACTGTTTCGGTGCGGAACCACATTACGACGGGATACAACCCCCAAAAACCCCAAGATCTGGCCAACATGTATGCGAAAAATGCGAAAGTACGACCCAGATGAGGGCAAATCCCAGGCCTGGCCGAGACATAACCGACGTTATCCTCTGAAAAATTAATCGCAACCAGGTGTAATTGACTGTTTCGGTGTGGTACCGCATTACTACGTGATCCAAACCAGAAAATGCCCAGGATCTGGAAAACAAGTATGCGAAAAAAGCGAAAGTATGTGACAGATGATTGCAAATACCACATCTAACCCAAACATAACCAGCGCTATCCTCCAAAATATTAATCGCAACCAGGTTTAATTGACTGCTTCGGTGTGGAACCACATTACTACGGGTTCCAATCCAGAAAAAACGCTGGATCTGGCCAACAACTATGCGAAAAACGCGAAAGTATAAGCCAGATGATTGCAAATACCAGAACTATCCCAGACATAACCAGCGTTATCCCCTAAAATACTATTCGGAACCAGCTTTTATTGACTGTTTCTGTGTGGTACCACATTACTACGTGATCCAAACCAGAAAAAGCCCAGGATCTGGCTAACAAGTATGTGAAAAATGCGAAAGTATGAGCCAGATGATTGCAAATACCAGACCTAACACAAACCTAACTGGTGTGAAACTCTAAAATATTGATCGAATCCAGGTTTAGTTGACTGTTTCACTCTGGTACCACATTTCTACGTGATCCAAACCAGAGAAAGCCCAGGATCTGGCCAACAAGTAAGCGAAAAATGCGAAAGTACGAGCCAGATGATTCCAAATACCAGTCCTAACACAAACCTAAACGGTGTTATCCTCTTAAATATTGATCGAAACCAAGTTGAATTAGCTGTTTCAGTCTGATACCACATTACTACGTGATCCAAACCAGAAAAAGCCCAGGATAAGGCAAACTAGTGTGCGAAGGATGCGAAAGTATGAGCCAGATGATTGCAAGTACCAGACTTAACACAAACCTAAACGGTGATATCCTCTAAAATATTGATCGAAACCAAGTTGAATTAGCTGTTTCAGTCTGATACCACTTTACTACGTGATCCACACCAGAAAGGAACACAGGATCTGGCCAACCAGTATGCGAAGAATGCGAAAGTATGAGCCAGATGATTGCAAATACCAGAACTAACCCAGACATAACCAGCGTTATCCTCTAAAATACTAATCGGAACCAGCTTTTATTGACTGTTTCAGTGTGGTACCACATTACTACGTGCTCCAAACCAGAAAAAGTCCTGGATATGGCCAACAAGTATGCGAAAAATGCGAAAGTACGAGCTAGATGAGGGCAAATACCAGACCTAACCCAGGCATAACCGGCGTTCTCCTCTAAAATATTAATCGGAACCAGCTTTTATTGACTGTATCAGTGTGGTACCACATTACTACGTGATCCAAACCAGAAAAAGCCCAGGGTCTGGCAAACAAGTATGTGAAAAATGCGAAAGTATGAGCCAGATGATTGCAAATACCAGACCTAACACAAACCTAAACGGTGTTATCCTCTTAAATATTGATCGAAACCCAGTTGAAATAGCTGTTTCAGTCTGATACCACATTACTACGTGATCCAAACCAGAAAAAGCCCAGGATATGGCAAACTAGTGTGCGAAGGATGCGAAAGTATGAGCCAGATGATTGCAGGTACCAGACTTAACACAAACCTAAACGGTGATATCCTCTAAAATATTGATCGAATCCAAGCTTAATTGACTGTCTCAGTCTGATACCACATTACTACGTGATCCACATCAGAAAGAAACACAGGATCTGGCCAACCAGTATGCGAAAAATGCGAAAGTATGAGTCAGATGATTGCAAATACCAGAACTAACCCAGACATAACCAGCGTTATCCTCTAAAATACTAATCGGAACCAGCTTTCATTGACTGTTTCAGTGTGGTACCACATTACTACGTGCTCCAAACCAGAAAAAGTCCTGGATATGGCCAACAAGTATGGGAAAAATGCGAAAGTATGAGGAAGATGATTGCAAATACCAGACGTAACCCAGTCATAACTGGCGTTATCCTCTAAAATATTAATCGCAACCAGGTTTAATTGACTGTTTCGGTGTCGTACCACATTACTACGTGGTCCATCCCAGAAAAAGGCAAGGATCTGACCATTCAAGTATGCGAAAAATGCGAAAGTACGAGCCAGGTGAGGGCAAATCCCAGACCTGGCCGGGACATAACCGGCATTATCCTCTAAAATAGTAATCGCAACCAGGTCTAATTGACTGTTTCGGCGTGGTACCGCATTACTACGTAATCCAAACCAGAAAAAGCCCTGGATCTGGCCATCAAGTATGTGAAAAATGCGAATGTACGAGACAGATGACGGCAAATCCCAGACCTAACCGAGACATAACCGCCGTTATCCTCTAAAATATTAATCGCAACCAGGTTTAATTGACTGTTTCAGAGTGGTCCCACATTACTACTTGGTCCAAGCCAGAAAAAGGCCAGGATCTGGCCAACAAGTACGCGAAAAATGCGAAAGTACGAGCCAGATGAGGGCAAATCCCAGACCTAACCGAGACATAACCGGCGTTATCCTCTAAAATATTAATCGCAACCAGGTTTAATTGACTGTTTCAGAGTGGTCCCACATTACTACTTGGTCCAAGCCAGAAAAAGGCCAGGATCTGGCCAACAAGTATGCGAAAAATGCGAAAGTACGAGCCAGATGAGGGCAAATCCCAGACCTAACCGAGACATAACCGGCGTTATCCACGAAAATATTAATCGCAACCAGGTGTAATTGACTGTTTCGGTGTGGTACCGCATTACTACGTGATCCAAACCAGAAAAAGCCCAGGATCTGGCCAACGAGTATGCGAAAAAAGCGAAAGTATGTGCCAGATGATTGCAAATACCAGAACTAACCCAAACATAACCAGCGTTATCCACCAAAATATTAATCGGAACAAATTTTAATTGACTGTTTAGGTGCGGAACCACATTACGACGGGATACAACCCACAAAAACCCCAAGATCTGGCCAACAAGTATGCGAAAAATGTGAAAGTACGACCCAGATGAGGGCAAATCCCAGGCCTAACCGAGACATAACCGGCGTTATACTCCAAAATATTAATCGCAAACAGGTTTAATTGACTGTTTCGGTGTGGTACCACATTACTACGTGATCCAAACCAGAAAAAGCCCAGGATCTGGACTACAAGTATACGAAAAAAGCGAAAGTATGTGCCAGATGATTGCAAATACCACATCTAACCCAAACATAACCCGCATTATCCTCCAAACTATTAATCGCAACCTGGTTTAATTGACTGCTTCGGTGTGGAACCACATTACTACGGGTTCCAATCCAGAAAAAGGCCAGGATCTGGCCAACAAGTATGCGAAAAAAGCGAAAGTATGTGCCAGATGATTGCAAATACCACATCTAACCCAAACATAACCAGCGTTATCCTCTAAAATATTAATCGCAACCAGGTTTAATTGACTGTTCCAGAGTGGTCCCACATTACTACTTGGTCCAAGCCAGAATGAGGTCAGGATCTGGCCAACAAGTATGCGAAAAATGCGAAAGTACGAGCCAGTTGAGGGCAAATCCCAGACCTAACCGAGACATAACCGGCGTTATCCACTAAAATATTAATCGCAACCAGGTGTAATTGACTGTTTCGGTGTGGTACCACATTACTACGTGATCCAAACCAGAAAAAGCCCAGGATCTGACTATCAAGTATGCGAAAAATGCGAATGTACGAGACAGATGACGGCAAATCCCAGACCTAATCGAGACATAACCGGCGTTATCCACTAAAATATTAATCGCCACCAGGTTTAATTGACTGTTTCGGTGTGGTACCACATTACTACGTGATCCAAACCAGAAAAAGCCCAGGATCTGGCCAACAAGTATGCGAAAAAAGCGAAAGTATGTGCCAGATGATTGCAAATACCAGAACTAACCCAAACATAACCAGCGTTATCCACCAAAATATTAATCGGAACAAATTTTAATTGACTGTTTAGGTGCGGAACCACATTACGACGGGATACAACCCACAAAAACCCCAAGATCTGGCCAACAAGTATGCGAAAAATGTGAAAGTACGACCCAGATGAGGGCAAATCCCAGGCCTGGCCGCGGCATAACCGGCGTTATCCTCTGAAAAATTAATCGCAACCAGGTGTAATTGACTGTTTCGGTGTGGTACCGCATTACTACGTGATCCAAACCAGAAAATGCCCTGGATCTGGCCATCAAGTATGCGAAAAATGCGAAAGTACGAGCCAGATGACGGCAAATCCCAGAACTAACCGAGACATAACCGGCGTTATACTCCAAAATATTAATCGCAAACAGGTTTAATTGACTGTTTCGGTGTGGTACCACATTACTACGTGATCCAAACCAGATAAAGCCCAGGATCTGGACAACAAGTATTCGAAAAAAGCGAAAGTATGTGCCAGATGATTGCAAATACCACATCTAACCCAAACATAACCAGCGTTATCCTCCAAAATATTAATCGCAACCAGGTTTAATTGACTGCTTCGGTGTGGAACCACATTACTACGGGTTCCAATCCAGAAAATGCCCAGGATCTGGCCAACAAGTATGCGAAAAATGCGAAAGTATGAGCCAGATGATTGCAAATACCAGACCTAACACAAACCTAAACGGTGTTATCCTCTTAAATATTGATCGAAACCAAGTTGAATTGGCTGTTTCAGTCTGATACCACTTTACTACGTGATCCACACCAGAAGGAAACACAGGATCTGGCAAACCAGTATACGAAGAGTGCGAAAGCATGAGCCAGATGATTGCAAATACCAGAACTAACCCAGACATGAGCAGCGTTATCCTCTAAAATACTAATCGGAACCAGCTTTCATTGACTGTTTCAGTGTCGTACCACATTACTACGTGCTCCAAACCAGAAAAAGTCCTGGATATGGCCAACAAGTATGGGAAAAATGCGAAAGTATGAGGAAGATGATTCCAATACCAGACGTAACCAAGTCATAACTGGCGTTATCCTCTAAAATATTAATCGCAACCAGGTTTAATTGACTGTTTCGGTGTCGTACCACATTACTACGTGATCCAAACCAGAAAAAGCCCAGGATCTGGCCAACAAGTATGCGAAAGACGCGAAAGTATAAGCCAGATGATTGCAAATACCAGAACTAACCAAGACATAACCAGCGTTATCCTCTAAAATACTAATCGGAACCAGCTGTCATTGACTCTTTCTGTGTGGTACCACATTAGTACGTGATCCAAACCAGAAAAAGCCAAGGATCTGGCCAACAAGTATGCGAAAAATGCGAATGTACGAGCCAGATGAGGGCAAATCCCAGACCTAACCGAGACATAACCGGCGTTATCATCTAAAATATTAATCGCAACCAGGTTTAATTGACTGTTTCAGAGTGGTCCCACATTACTACATGGTCCAAGCCAGAAAAAGGCCAGGATCTGGCCAACAAGTATGCGAAAAATGCGAAACTCCGAGCCAGATGAGGGCAAATCCCAGACCTAACCGAGACATAACCGGCGTTATCCTCTAAAATATTAATCGCAACCAGGTGTAATTGACTGTTTCGGTGTGGTACCGCATTACTATGTGATCCAAACCAGAAAAAGCCCTGGATCTGACCATCAAGTATGCGAAAAATGCGAAAGTACGAGCCAGATGACGGCAAATCCCAGACCTAACCGAGACATAACCGGCGTTATACTCCAAAATATTAATCGCAAACAGGTTTAATTGACTGTTTCGGTGTGGTACCACATTACTACGTGATCCAAACCAGAAAAAGCCCAGGATCTGGACTACAAGTATACGAAAAAAGCGAAAGTATGTGCCAGATGATTGCAAATACCACATCTAACCCAAACATAACCAGCATTATCCTCCAAAATATTAATCGCAACCTAGTTTAATTGACTGCTTCGGTGTGGAACCACATTACTACGGGTTCCAATCGAGAAAAAGCCCAGGATCTGGCAAACAACTATGCGAAAAATGCGAAAGTATGAGCCAGATGATTGCAAATACCAGACCTAACACAAACCTAAACGGTGTTATCCTCTTAAATATTGATCGAAACCAAGTTGAATTGGCTGTTTCAGTCTGATACCACTTTACTACGTGATCCACACCAGAAAGAAACACAGGATCTGGCCAACCAGTATGCGAAGAATGCGAAAGTATGAGCCAGATGATTGCAAATACCAGAACTAACCCAGACATAACAAGCGTTATCCTCTAAAATACTAATCGGAACCAGCTTTCATTGACTGTTTCAGTGTGGTACCACATTACTACGTGCTCCAAACCAGAAAAAGTCCTGGACATGGCCAACAAGTATGGGAAAAATGCGAAAGTATGAGGAAGATGATTGCAAATACCAGACGTAACCAAGTCAGAACTGGCGTTATCCTCTAAAATATTAATCGCAACCAGGTTTAATTGACTGTTTCGGTGTCGTACCACATTACTACGTGGTCCTACCCAGAAAAAGGCAAGGATCTGACCATTCAAGTATGCGAAAAATGCGAAAGTACGAGCCAGATGAGGGCAAATCCCAGACCTAACCGAGACAAACCGGCGTTATCCACTAAAATATTAATCGCAACCAGGTGTAATTGACTGTTTCGGTGTGGTACCACATTACTACGTGATCCAAACCAGAAAAAGCCCAGGATCTGGCCAACAAGTATGCGAAAAAAGCGAAAGTATGTGGCAGATGATTGCAAATACCAGAACTAACCCAAACATAACCAGCGTTATCCACCAAAATATTAATCGGAACAAATTTTAATTGACTGTTTCGGTGCGGAACCACATTACGACGGGATACAACCCCCAAAAACCCCAAGATCTGGCCAACATGTATGCGAAAAATGCGAAAGTACGACCCAGATGAGGGCAAATCCCAGGCCTGGCCGAGACATAACCGGCGTTATCCTCTGAAAAATTAATCGCAACCAGGTGTAATTGACTGTTTCGGTGTGGTACCACATTACTACGTGATCCAAACCAGAAAATGCCCAGGATCTGGAAAACAAGTATGCGAAAAAAGCGAAAGTATGTGACAGATGATTGCAAATACCACATCTAACCCAAACATAACCAGCGCTATCCTCCAAAATATTAATCGCAACCAGGTTTAATTGACTGCTTCGGTGAGGAACCACATTACTACGGGTTCCAATCCAGAAAAAACGCCGGATCTGGCCAACAACTATGCGAAAAACGCGAAAGTATAAGCCAGATGATTGCAAATACCAGAACTATCCCAGACATAACCAGCGTTATCCCCTAAAATACTATTCGGAACCAGCTTTTATTGACTGTTTCTGTGTGGTACCACATTACTACGTGATCCAAACCAGAAAAAGCCCAGGATCTGGCCAACAAGTATGCGAAAAAAGCGAAAGTATGTGCCAGATGATTGCAAATACCACATCTAACCCAAACATAACCAGCGTTATCCTGCAAAATATTAATCGCAAACAGGTTTAATTGACTGTTTCGGTGTAGTACCACATTACTACGTGATCCAAACCAGAAAAAGCCCAGGATCTGGACTACAAGTATACGAAAAAAGCGAAAGTATGTGCCAGATGATTGCAAATACCACATCTAACCCAAACATAACCAGCATTATCCTCCAAAATATTAATCGCAACCTGGTTTAATTGACTGCTTCGGTGTGGAACCACATTACTACGGGTTCCAATCCAGAAAAAGCCCAGGATCTGGCCAACAAGTATGCGAAAAATGCGAAAGTATGAGCCAGATGATTGCAAATACCAGACCTAACACAAACCTAAATGGTGTTATCCTCTTAAATATTGATCGAAACCAAGTTGAATTGGCTGTTTCAGTCTGATACCACTTTACTACGTGATCCACACCAGAAAGAAACACAGGATCTGGCCAACCAGTATGCGAAGAATGCGAAAGTATGAGCCAGATGATTGCAAATACCAGAACTAACCCAGACATAACCAGCGTTATCCTCTAAAATACTAATCGGAACCAGCTTTCATTGACTGTTTCAGTGTGGTACCACATTACTACGTGCTCCAAACCAGAAAAAGTCCTGGACATGGCCAACCAGTATGCGAAGAATGCGAAAGTATGAGCCAGATGATTGCAAATACCAGAACTAACCCAGACATAACAAGCGTTATCCTCTAAAATACTAATCGGAACCAGCTTTCATTGACTGTTTCAGTGTGGTACCACATTACTACGTGCTCCAAACCAGAAAAAGTCCTGGACATGGCCAACAAGTATGGGAAAAATGCGAAAGTATGAGGAAGATGATTGCAAATACCAGACGTAACCAAGTCATAACTGGCGTTATCCTCTAAAATATTAATCGCAACCAGGTTTAATTGACTGTTTCGGTGTCGTACCACATTACTACGTGGTCCTACCCAGAAAAAGGCAAGGATCTGACCATTCAAGTATGCGAAAAATGCGAAAGTACGAGCCAGATGAGGGCAAATCCCAGACCTAACCGAGACATAACCGGCGTTATCCTCAAAAATATTAATCGCAAACAGGTTTAGTTGACTGTTTCGGTGTGGTACCACATTACTACGTGGTCCAAACCAGAAATATCCCAGGATCTGGCCAACCAGTATGCGAAAAATGCGAAAGTACGAGCCAGATGAGGGCAAATCCCAGACCTAACCGAGACATAACCGGTGAGATCCTCTAAAATATTAATCGCAACCAGGTTTATTGACTGTTTCGGTGTGGTACAGCATTACTACGTGATCCAAACCAGAAATATCCCAGGATCTGGCCAACAAGTATGCGAAAAACGAGAAAGTATGAGCCAGATGGTTGCAAATACCAGACCTAAACGAGACATAACCGGCGTTATCCTCAAAAATATTAATCGCAAACAGGTTTAATTGACTGTTTCGGTGTGGTACCACATTGCTACGTGATCCAAACCAGAAATATCCCAGGATCTGGCCAACTAGTATGCGAAAAATGCGAAAGTACGAGCCAGATGAGGGCAAATCCCAGACCTGGCCGAGACATAACCGGCGTTATCCTCTAAAATATTAATCGCAACCAGGTTTAATTGACTGTATCGGTGTGGTACAGCATTACTACGTGATCCAAACCAGAAATATCCCAGGATCTGGCCAACAAGTATGCGAAAAATGCGAAAGTACGAGCCAGATAAGGGCAAATACCAGGCCTAACCGAGACATAACCGGCGTTATCCTCTGAAAAATTAATCGCAACCAGGTGTAATTGACTGTTTCGGTGTGGTCCCACATTACTACTTGGTCCAGGCCAGAAAAAGGCCAGGATCTGGCCAACAAGTTTGCGAAAAATGCGAATGTACGAGACACAGGACGGCAAATCCCAGTCCTAACCGAGACAAAACCGGCGCTATCCTCTAAAATATTAATCGCAACCAGGTTTAATTGACTGTTTCAGTGTGGTCCCACATTACTACTTGGTCCAAGCCAGAAAAAGGCCAGGATCTGGCCAACAAGTATGCGAAAAAAGCGAAAGTATGTGCCAGATGATTGCAAATACCACATCTAACCCAAACATAACCAGCGTTATCCTCTAAAATATTAATCGCAACCAGGTTTAATTGACTGTTCCAGAGTGGTCCCACATTACTACTTGGTCCAAGCCAGAATAAGGTCAGGATCTGGCCAACAAGTATGCGAAAAATGCGAAAGTACGAGCCAGATGAGGGCAAATCCCAGACCTAACCGAGACATAACCGGCGTTATCCACTAAAATATTAATCGCAACCAGGTGTAATTGACTGTTTCGGTGTGGTACCACATTACTGCGTGATCCAAACCAGAAAAGGCCCAGGATCTGGCCAACAAGTATGCGAAAAAAGCGAAAGTATGTGCCAGATGATTGCAAATCCCAGACCTAATCGTGACATAACCGGCGTTATAGTCCAAAATATTAATCGCAAACAGGTTTAATTGACTGTTTCGGTATGGTACCACATTAGTACGTGATCCAAACCAGAAAAAGCCCAGGATCTGGACAACAAGTATGCGAAAAAAGCGAAAGTATGTGCCAGATGATTGCAAATACCACATCTAACCCAAACATAACCAGCGTAATCCTCCAAAATATTAATCGCAACCAGGTTTAATTGACTGCTTCGGTGTGGAACCACGTTACTACGGGTTCCAAACCAGAAAAAACGCTGGATCTGGCCAACAACTATGCGAAAAACGCGAAAGTATAAGCCAGATGATTGCAAATACCAGAACTAACCCAGACATAACCAGCGTTATCCCCTAAAATACTATTCGGAACCAGCTTTTATTGACTGTTTCTGTGTGGTACCACATTACTACGTGATCCAAACAAGAAAAAGCCCAGGATCCAGCCAACAAGTATGCGAAAAATGCGAATGTACGAGACAGATGACGGCAAATCCCAGACCTAATCGAGACATAACTGGCGTTATCCACTAAAATATTAATCGCAACCAGGTTTAATTGACTGTTTCGGTGTGGTACCACGTTACTACGTGATCCAAACCAGAAAAAGCCCAGGATCTGACCATCAAGTATGCGAAAAATGCGAATGTACGAGACAGATGACGGCAAATCCCAGACCTAATCGAGACATAACCGGCGTTATCCACTAAAATATTAATTGCAACCAGGTTTAATTGACTGTTTCGGTGTGGTACCACATTACTACTTGGTCCAAGCCAGAAAAAGGCCAGGATCTGGCCAACAAGTATGCGAAAAATGCGAAAGTACGAGCCAGATGAGGGCAAATCCCAGACCTAACCGAGACATAACAGGCGTTATCCTCTGAAATATTAATCGCAACCAGGTGTAATTGACTGTTTCGGTGTGGTACCACATTACTACGTGATCCAAACCAGAAAAAGCCCAGGATCTGGCCAACAAGTATGCGAAAAATGCGAATGTACGAGACAGATGACGGCAAATCCCAGACCTAATCGAGACATAACCGGCGTTATCCACTAAAATATTAATCGCAACCAGGTTTAATTGACTGTTTCGGTGTGATACCACATTACTACTTGGTCCAAGCCAGAAAAAGCCCAGTATCTGACCATCAAGTATGCGAAAAATGCGAATGTACGAGACAGATGACGGCAAATCCCATACCTAATCGAGACATAACCAGCGTTATTCACCAAAATATTAATCGGAACAAATTTTAATAGACTGTTTCGGTGCGGAACCACATTACGACGGGATACAACCCACAAAAACCCCAAGATCTGGCCAACAAGTATGCGAAAAATGCGAAAGTACGACCCAGATGAGGGCAAATCCCAGGCCTGGCCGAGACATAACCGGCGTTATCCCCTAAAATATTAATCGCAACCAGGTTTAAATGACTGTTTCGGTGTGGAACTACATTACTACGGGATCCAACCAGAAAAAACCCAGGATCTGGCCAACAAGTATGTGAAAAACGCGAAAGTATGAGCCCGATGATTGCACATACCAGAACTAACCCAAACATAACCAGCGTTATCCTCCAAAATATTAATCGGAACCAGGTTTAATTGACTGTTTTGGTGTGGTACCGCATTACTATGTTATCCAATCCAGAAAAAGCCCTGGATATGGCCAACAAGTATGCGAAAAATGCGAAGGTACGAGCCAGATGAGGGCAAATCCCAGACATAACTGAGGCATTATCGGCGTTATCCTCTAAAATATTAATCGCAAGCAGCTTTAATTGACTGTTTCAGTGTGGAACTACATTACTACGGGATCCAAACCAGAAAAAGCCCTGGATCTGGCCAACAAGTATGCGAAAAATGCGAAAGTACGAGCCAGATAAGGGCAAATCCCAGACCTGGCCGAGACATAACCGGCGTTATCCTCTAAAATATTAATCGCAACCAGGTTTAATTGACTGTATCGGTGTGGTACAGCATTACTACGTGATCCAAACCAGAAATATCCCAGGATCTGGCCAACAAGTATGCGAAAAAAGCGAAAGTATGTGCCAGATGATTGCAAATACCACATCTAACCCAAACATTACCAGCGTTATCCTCTAAAATATTAATCGCAACCAGGTTTAATTGACTGCCTCGGTGTGGAACCACATTACTACGGGTTCCAATCCAGAAAAAACGCTGGATCTGGCCAACAACTATGCGAAAAACGCGAAAGTATAAGCCAGATGATTGCAATGTACCAGAACTAACCCAGACATAACCAGCGTTATCCTCTAAAACACTAATGGGAGCCAGCTTTATTGACTGTTTCTGTGTGGTACCACATTACGACGGGATAAAACCCACAAAAAACCCAAGATCTGGCCAACAAGAATGCGAAAAATGCGAAAGTACGAGCCAGATAAGGGCAAATACCAGGCCTAACCGAGACATAACCGGCGTTATCCTCTAAGATATTAATTGCAACCAGGTTTAATTGACTGTTTCGGTGTGGTACCACATTAGTACGTGATCCAAACCAGAAAAAGCCCAGGATCTGGACAACAAGTATGCGAAAAAAGCGAAACTATGTGCCAGATGATTGCAAATACCACATCTAACCCAAACATAACCAGCGTTATCCTCCAAAATATTAATCGCAACCAGGTTTAATTGACTGTTTCGGTGTGGTACCAAATTACTACATGGTCCAAGCCAGAAAAAGGCCAGGATCTGGCCAACAAGTATGCGAACAATGCGAAAGTACGAGCCAGATGAGGGCAAATCCCAGACCTAACCGAGACATAACAGGCGTTATCCTCTAAAATATTAATCGCAACCAGGTTTAATTGACTGTTTCAGAGTGGTCCACATTACTACATGGTCCAAGCCAGAAAAAGGCCAGGATCTGGCCAACAAGTATGCGAAAAACGCGAAAGTATGAGCCCGATGATTGCAAATCCCAGACCTAACCGAGACATAACAGGCGTTATCCTCTAAAATATTAATCGCAACCAGGTTTAATAGACTGTTTCAGAGTGGTCCACATTACTACATGGTCCAAGCCAGAAAAAGGCCAGGATCTGGCCAACAAGTATGCGAAAAACGCGAAAGTATGAGCCCGATGATTGCAAATCCCAGACATAACCGAGACATAACCGGCGTTATCCTCTAAAATATTAATCGCAAGCAGGTTTAATTGACTGTTTCGGTGTGGTACCGCATTACTATGTGATCCAATCCAGAAAAAGTCCTGGATCTGGCCAACAAGTATGCGAAAAATGCGGAAGTATGAGCCAGATGACTCCAAATAGCAGAACTATCCCAAACATAACCAGCGTTATCCTCTAAAATATTAATCGGAACCAGGTTTAGTTGACTGTTTCGGTGTGGAACCACATTACTACGGGATCCAAACCAGAAAAAACCCAGGATCTGGCCAACAAGTATGTGAAAAACGCGAAAGTATGAGCCCGATGATTGCAAATCCCAGACATAACCGAGACATAACCGGCGTTAACCTCTAAAATATTAATCGCAAGCAGGTTTAATTGACTGTTTCGGTGTGGTACCGCATTACTATGTGATCCAATCCAGAAAAAGTCCTGGATCTGGCCAACAAGTATGCGAAAAATGCGAAGGTACGAGCCAGATGAGCTCAAATCCCAGACCTAACCGAGACATAACCGGCGTTATCCTCTAAAATATTAATCGCAACCAGGTTTAAATGACTGTTTCGGTGTGGAACCTCATTACTACGGGATCCAACCAGAAAAAACCGAGGATCTGGTCAACAAGTATGTTAAAAACGCGAAATTATGAGCCCGATGATTGCACATACCAGAACTAACCCAAACATAACCAGCGTTATCCTCCAAAATATTAATCGGAACCAGGTTTAATTGACTGTTTCGGTGTGGTACCGCATTAGTATGTGATCCAATCCAGAAAAATCCCTGGATATGGCCAACAAGTATGCGAAAAATGCGAAGGTACGAGCCAGATGAGGGCAAATCCCAGACATAACTGAGGCATAACCGGCGTTATCCTCTAAAATATTAATTTCAAGTAGCTTTAATTGACTGTTTCAGTGTGGACCCACATTACTACGGGTTCCAAACTAGAAAAAACGCTGGATTTGGCCAACAACTATGCGAAAAACGCGAAAGTATAAGCCAGATGATTGCAAATACCAGAACTAACCCAGACATAACCAGCGTTATCCCCTAAAATACTATTCGGAACCAGCTTTTATTGACTGTTTCTGTGTGGTACCACATTACTACGTGATTCAAACCAGAAAAAGCCCAGGATCTGGCCAACAAGTATGCGAAAAATGCGAATGTACGAGACAGATGACGGCAAATCCCAAACCTAATCGAGACATAACCGGCGTTATCCACTAAAATATTAATCGCAACCAGGTTTAATTGACTGTTTCGGTGTGGTATCACATTACTACTTGGTCCAAGCCAGAAAAAGGCCAGGATCTGGCCAACAAGTATGCGAAAAATGCGAAAGTACCAGCCAGATGAGGGCAAATCCCAGACCTAACCGAGACATAACAGGCGTTATCCTCTAAAATATTAATCGCAACCAGGTTTAATTGACTGTTTCAGAGTGGTCCCACATTACTACATGGTCCAAGCCAGAAAAAGGCCAGGATCTGGCCAACAAGTATGCGAAAATTGCGAAAGTACGAGCCAGATAAGGGCAAATACCAGGCCTAACCGAGACATAACCGGCGTTATCCTCTAAAATATTAATCGCAAGCAGGTTTAATTGACTGTTTCGGTGTGGGACCGCATTACTATGTGATCCAATCCAGAAAAAGTCCTGGATCTGGCCAACAAGTATGCGAAAAATGCGAAGGTACGAGCCAGATGAGCACAAATCCCAGACCTAACCGAGACATAACCGGCGTTATCCTCTAAAATATTAATCGCAACCAGGTTTAAATGACTGTTTCGGTGTGGAACCACATTACTACGGGATCCAACCAGAAAAAACCCAGGATCTGGTCAACAAGTATGTGAAACACGCGAAATTATGAGCCCCATGATTGCACATACCAGAACTAACCCAAACATAACCAGCGTTATCCTCCAAAATATTAATCGGAACCAGGTTTAATTGACTGTTTCGGTGTGGTACCGCATTACTATGTGATCCAATCCAGAAAAAGCCCTGGATATGGCCAACAAGTATGCGAAAAATGCGACAGTATGAGCCAGATGATTGCAAATACCAGACCTAACCGAGACATAACCGGCGTTATCCTCAAAAATATTAATCGCAAACAGGCTTAATTGACTGTTTCGGTGTGGTACCACATTACTACGTGGTCCAAGCCAGAAATATCCCAGGCTCTGGCCAACTAGTGTGCGAAAAATGCGAAAGTACGAGCCAGATGAGGGCAAATCCCAGACCTGGCCGAGACATAACCAGCGTTATCCTCTAAAATATTAATCGCAACCAGGTTTAATTGACTGTATCGGTGTGGTACAGCATTACTACGTGATCCAAACTAGAAATATCCCAGGATCTGGCCAACAAGTATCCGAAAAAAGCGAAAGTATGTGCCAGATGATTGCAAATACCACATCTAACCCAAACATTACCAGCGTTATCCTCCAAAATATTAATCGCAACCAGGTTTTATTGACTGCCTCGGTGTGGATCCACATTACTTCCTGATCCAAACCAGAAAAAGGCCAGGATCTGGCCAACAAGTATGCGAAAAATGCGGACGTATGTGCCAGATGACTCCAAATAGCAGAACTAACCCAAACATAACCAGCGTTATCCTCTAAAATATTAATCGGAACCAGGTTTAGTTGACTGTTTCGGTGTGGAACCACATTACTACGGGATCCCAACCAGAAAAAACCCAGGATCTGGCCCACAAGTATGTGAAAAACGCGAAAGTATGAGCCAGATGAGCACAAATCCCAGACCTAACCGAGACATAACCGGCGTTATCCTCTAAAATATTAATCGCAACCAGGTTTAAATGACTGTTTCGGTGTGGAACCACATTACTACGGGATCCAACCAGAAAAAACCCAGGATCTGGTCAACAAGTATGTGAAAAACGCGAAATTATGAGCCCGATGATTGCACATACCAGAACTAACCCAAACATAACCAGCGTTATCCTCCAAAATATTAATCGGAACCAGGTTTAATTGACTGTTTCGGTGTGGTACCGCATTACTATGTGATCCAATTCAGAAAAAGCCCTGGATATGGCCAACAAGTATGCGAAAAATGCGAAGGTACGAGCCAGATGAGGGCAAATCCCAGACATAACTGAGGCATAACCGGCGTTATCCTCTAAAATATTAATCGCAAGCAGGTTTAATTGACTGTTTCGGTGTGGTACCGCATTACTATGTGATCCAATCCAGAAAAAGTCCTGGATCTGGCCAACAAGTATGCGAAAAATGCGAAGGTACGAGCCAGATGAGCTCAAATCCCAGACCTAACCGAGACATAACCGGCGTTATCCTCTAAAATATTAATCGCAACCAGGTTTAAATGACTGTTTCGGTGTGGAACCTCATTACTACGGGATCCAACCAGAAAAAACCGAGGATCTGGTCAACAAGTATGTGAAAAACGCGAAATTATGAGCCCGATGATTGCACATACCAGAACTAACCCAAACGTAACCAGCGTTATCCTCCAAAATATTAATTGGAACCAGGTTTAATTGACTGTTTCGGTGTGGTACCGCATTACTATGTGATCCAATCCAGAAAAAGCCCTGGATATGGCCAACAAGTATGCGAAAAATGCGAAGGTACGAGCCAGATGAGGGCAAATCCCAGACATAACTGAGGCATAACCGGCGTTATCCTCTAAAATATTAATTTCAAGCAGCTTTAATTGACTGTTTCAGTGTGGAACCACATTACTACGGGATCCAAACCAGAAAAAGCCCTGGATCTGGCCAACAAGTATGCGAAAAATGCGAAAGTACGAGCCAGATAAGGGCAAATACCAGGCCTAACCGAGACATAACCGGCGTTATCTTCTAAAATATTAATCACAACCAGGTTTAATTGACTGTATCGGTGTGGTACCGCATTACTTCCTGATCCAAACCAGAAAAAGCCCTGGATCCGGCCAACAAGTATGCGAAAAATGCGGAAGTATGTGCCAGATGATTGCAAATAGCAGAACTAACCCAAACATAACCAGCGTTATCCTCTAAAATATTAATCGCAACCAGGTTTAATTGACTGTTTCAGTGTGGTCCCACATTACTACTTGGTCCAAGCCAGAAAAAGGCCAGGATCTGGCCAACAAGTTTGCGAAAAATGCGAATGTTCGAGGCAGATGACGGCAAATCCCAGACCTAACCGAGACATAACCGGCGTTATCCTCTAAAATATTAATCGCAACCAGGTTTAATTGACTGTTTCAGTGTGGTCCCACATTACTACTTGGTCCAAGCCAGAAAAAGGCCAGGATCTGGCCAACAAGTATGCGAAAAATGCGAAAGTACGAGCCAGATAAGGGCAAATACCAGGCCTAACCGAGACATAACCGGCGTTATCCTCTGAAATATTAATCGCAACCAGGTTTAATTGACTGTTTCAGTGTGGTCCCACATTACTACTTGGTCCAGGCCAGAAAAAGGCCAGGATCTGGCCAACAAGTTTGCGAAAAATGCGAATGTACGAGACACAGGACGGCAAATCCCAGTCCTAACCGAGACAAAACCAGCGCTATCCTCTAAAATATTAATCGCAACCAGGTTTAATTGACTGTTTCAGTGTGGTCCCACATTACTACTTGGTCCAAGCCAGAAAAAGGCCAGGATCCAGCCAACAAGTATGCGAAAAATGCGAATGTACGAGACAGATGACGGCAAATCCCAGACCTAATCGAGACATAACTGGCGTTATCCACTAAAATATTAATCGCAACCAGGTTTAATTGACTGTTTCGGGGTGGTACCACGTTACTACGTGATCCAAACCAGAAAAAGCCCAGGATCTGACCATCAAGTATGCGAAAAATGCGAATGTACGAGACAGATGACGGCAAATCCCAGACCTAATCGAGACATAACCGGCGTTATCCACTAAAATATTAATTGCAACCAGGTTTAATTGACTGTTTCGGTGTGGTACCACATTACTACTTGGTCCAAGCCAGAAAAAGGCCAAGATCTGGCCAACAAGTATGCGAAAAATGCGAAAGTACGAGCCAGATGAGGGCAAATCCCAGACCTAACCGAGACATAACAGGCGTTATCCTCTGAAATATTAATCGCAACCAGGTGTAATTGACTGTTTCGGTGTGGTACCACATTACTACGTGATCCAAACCAGAAAAAGCCCAGGATCTGGCCAACAAGTATGCGAAAAATGCGAATGTACGAGACAGATGACGGCAAATCCCAGACCTAATCGAGACATAACCGGCGTTATCCACTAAAATATTAATCGCAACCAGGTTTAATTGACTGTTTCGGTGTGATACCACATTACTACTTGGTCCAAGCCTGAAAAAGCCCAGGATCTGACCATCAAGTATGCGAAAAATGCGAATGTACGAGACAGATGACGGCAAATCCCATACCTAATCGAGACATAACCAGCGTTATTCACCAAAATATTAATCGGAACAAATTTTAATAGACTGTTTCGGTGCGGAACCACATTACGACGGGATACAACCCACAAAAACCCCAAGATCTGGCCAACAAGTATGCGAAAAATGCGAAAGTACGACCCAGATGAGGGCAAATCCCAGGCCTGGCCGAGACATAACCGGCGTTATCCCCTAAAATATTAATCGCAACCAGGTTTAAATGACTGTTTCGGTGTGGAACTACATTACTACGGGATCCAACCAGAAAAAACCCAGGATCTGGCCAACAAGTATGTGAAAAACGCGAAAGTATGAGCCCGATGGTTGCACATACCAGAACTAACCCAAACATAACCAGCGTTATCCTCCAAAATATTAATCGGAACCAGGTTTAATTGACTGTATTGGTGTGGTACCGCATTACTATGTTATCCAATCCAGAAAAAGCCCTGGATATGGCCAACAAGTATGCGAAAAATTCGAAGGTACGAGCCAGATGAGGGCAAATCCCAGACATAACTGAGGCATTATCGGCGTTATCCTCTAAAATATTAATCGCAAGCAGCTTTAATTGACTGTTTCAGTGTGGAACTACATTACTACGGGATCCAAACCAGAAAAAGCCCTGGATCTGGCCAACAAGTATGCGAAAAATGCGAAAGTACGAGCCAGATAAGGGCAAATCCCAGACCTGGCCGAGACATAACCGGCGTTATCCTCTAAAATATTAATCGCAACCAGGTTTAATTGACTGTATCGGTGTGGTACAGCATTACTACGTGATCCAAACCAGAAATATCCCAGGATCTGGCCAACAAGTATGCGAAAAAAGCGAAAGTATGTGCCAGATGATTGCAAATACCACATCTAACCCAAACATTACCAGCGTTATCCTCTAAAATATTAATCGCAACCAGGTTTAATTGACTGCCTCGGTGTGGAACCACATTACTACGGGTTCCAATCCAGAAAAAACGCTGGATCTGGCCAACAACTATGCGAAAAACGCGAAAGTATAAGCCAGATGATTGCAATGTACCAGAACTAACCCAGACATAACCAGCGTTATCCTCTAAAACACTAATGGGAGCCAGCTTTATTGACTGTTTCTGTGTGGTACCACATTACGACGGGATAAAACCCACAAAAAACCCAAGATCTGGCCAACAAGAATGCGAAAAATGCGAAGGTACGAGCCAGATGAGGGCAAATCCCAGACCTTACCGAGACATAACCGGCGTTATCCACTAAAATATTAATCGCAACCAGGTGTAATTGACTGTTTCGGTGTGGTACCACATTAGTACGTGATCCAAGCCAGAAAAAGGCCAGGATATGGCCAACAAGTATGCGAAAAATGCGAAGGTACGAGCCAGATGAGGGCAAATCCCAGACATAACTGAGGCATAACCGGCGTTATCCTCTAAAATATTAATTTCAAGCAGCTTTAATTGACTGTATCGGTGTGGTACCGCATTACTTCCTGATCCAAACCAGAAAAAGCCCTGGATCCGGCCAACAAGTATGCGAAAAATGCGGAAGTATGTGCCAGATGATTGCAAATAGCAGAACTAACCCAAACATAACCAGCGTTATCCTCTAAAATATTAATCGCAACCAGGTTTAATTGACTGTTTCAGTGTGGTCCCACATTACTACTTGGTCCAAGCCAGAAAAAGGCCAGGATCTGGCCAACAAGTTTGCGAAAAATGCGAATGTTCGAGGCAGATGACGGCAAATCCCAGACCTAACCGAGACATAACCGGCGATATCCTCTAAAATATTAATCGCAACCAGGTTTAATTGACTGTTTCAGTGTGGTCCCACATTACTACTTGGTCCAAGCCAGAAAAAGGCCAGGATCTGGCCAACAAGTATGCGAAAAAAGCGAAAGTATGTACCAGATGATTGCAAATACCACATCTAACCCAAACATAACCAGCGTTATCCTCTAAAATATTAATCGCAACCAGGTTTAATTGACTGTTTCTGTGTGGTACCACATTACTACGTGATCCAAACAAGAAAAAGCCCAGGATCCAGCCAACAAGTATGCGAAAAATGCGAATGTACGAGACAGATGACGGCAAATCCCAGACCTAATCGAGACATAACTGGCGTTATCCACTAAAATATTAATCGCAACCAGGTTTAATTGACTGTTTCGGTGTGGTACCACGTTACTACGTGATCCAAACCAGAAAAAGCCCAGGATCTGACCATCAAGTATGCGAAAAATGCGAATGTACGAGACAGATGACGGCAAATCCCAGACCTAATCGAGACATAACCGGCGTTATCCACTAAAATATTAATTGCAACCAGGTTTAATTGACTGTTTCGGTGTGGTACCACATTACTACTTTTTTTTTTTTTTTTTTTTTTTTTTTTTGTCGTGGGGAAAATCTTCGAAAGACTCCCTCCCACCTCCTTGGGGAGAGGTGGGAGGGGTGTGTGGGATTCCCCGCGCCCCTACAACGACAGGCGCGGGACCTACCCACTAAAAACCCCACGGTGACCCTTCGGCACGCTTTGGAAGGATACCGGGAATCGCTCGAAGCATTCTTCCGGTATCCTCCCCGTGCCCGCGCTTTCGCGCCCATCCCCCGGGGGGACAATCGGTCCCCCCAGTAGACACACTGCCTCATAGCGGCGGGACGGGGCCACTCCATCCCGCCGCTATCCGTCCCGGGGCCGCGTTTAGTGGCGGCTGCGAGCCCCAACTCGCAACCGCCCGCGACCCCGTTTACCACATTACTACTTGGTCCAAGCCAGAAAAAGGCCAAGATCTGGCCAACAAGTATGCGAAAAATGCGAAAGTACGAGCCAGATGAGGGCAAATCCCAGACCTAACCGAGACATAACAGGCGTTATCCTCTGAAATATTAATCGCAACCAGGTGTAATTGACTGTTTCGGTGTGGTACCACATTACTACGTGATCCAAACCAGAAAAAGCCCAGGATCTGGCCAACAAGTATGCGAAAAATGCGAATGTACGAGACAGATGACGGCAAATCCCAGACCTAATCGAGACATAACCGGCGTTATCCACTAAAATATTAATCGCAACCAGGTTTAATTGACTGTTTCGGTGTGATACCACATTACTACTTGGTCCAAGCCTGAAAAAGCCCAGGATCTGACCATCAAGTATGCGAAAAATGCGAATGTACGAGACAGATGACGGCAAATCCCATACCTAATCGAGACATAACCAGCGTTATTCACCAAAATATTAATCGGAACAAATTTTAATAGACTGTTTCGGTGCGGAACCACATTACGACGGGATACAACCCACAAAAACCCCAAGATCTGGCCAACAAGTATGCGAAAAATGCGAAAGTACGACCCAGATGAGGGCAAATCCCAGGCCTGGCCGAGACATAACCGGCGTTATCCCCTAAAATATTAATCGCAACCAGGTTTAAATGACTGTTTCGGTGTGGAACTACATTACTACGGGATCCAACCAGAAAAAACCCAGGATCTGGCCAACAAGTATGTGAAAAACGCGAAAGTATGAGCCCGATGGTTGCACATACCAGAACTAACCCAAACATAACCAGCGTTATCCTCCAAAATATTAATCGGAACCAGGTTTAATTGACTGTATTGGTGTGGTACCGCATTACTATGTTATCCAATCCAGAAAAAGCCCTGGATATGGCCAACAAGTATGCGAAAAATTCGAAGGTACGAGCCAGATGAGGGCAAATCCCAGACATAACTGAGGCATTATCGGCGTTATCCTCTAAAATATTAATCGCAAGCAGCTTTAATTGACTGTTTCAGTGTGGAACTACATTACTACGGGATCCAAACCAGAAAAAGCCCTGGATCTGGCCAACAAGTATGCGAAAAATGCGAAAGTACGAGCCAGATAAGGGCAAATCCCAGACCTGGCCGAGACATAACCGGCGTTATCCTCTAAAATATTAATCGCAACCAGGTTTAATTGACTGTATCGGTGTGGTACAGCATTACTACGTGATCCAAACCAGAAATATCCCAGGATCTGGCCAACAAGTATGCGAAAAAAGCGAAAGTATGTGCCAGATGATTGCAAATACCACATCTAACCCAAACATTACCAGCGTTATCCTCTAAAATATTAATCGCAACCAGGTTTAATTGACTGCCTCGGTGTGGAACCACATTACTACGGGTTCCAATCCAGAAAAAACGCTGGATCTGGCCAACAACTATGCGAAAAACGCGAAAGTATAAGCCAGATGATTGCAATGTACCAGAACTAACCCAGACATAACCAGCGTTATCCTCTAAAACACTAATGGGAGCCAGCTTTATTGACTGTTTCTGTGTGGTACCACATTACGACGGGATAAAACCCACAAAAAACCCAAGATCTGGCCAACAAGAATGCGAAAAATGCGAAGGTACGAGCCAGATGAGGGCAAATCCCAGACCTTACCGAGACATAACCGGCGTTATCCACTAAAATATTAATCGCAACCAGGTGTAATTGACTGTTTCGGTGTGGTACCACATTAGTACGTGATCCAAGCCAGAAAAAGGCCAGGATATGGCCAACAAGTATGCGAAAAATGCGAAGGTACGAGCCAGATGAGGGCAAATCCCAGACATAACTGAGGCATAACCGGCGTTATCCTCTAAAATATTAATTTCAAGCAGCTTTAATTGACTGTATCGGTGTGGTACCGCATTACTTCCTGATCCAAACCAGAAAAAGCCCTGGATCCGGCCAACAAGTATGCGAAAAATGCGGAAGTATGTGCCAGATGATTGCAAATAGCAGAACTAACCCAAACATAACCAGCGTTATCCTCTAAAATATTAATCGCAACCAGGTTTAATTGACTGTTTCAGTGTGGTCCCACATTACTACTTGGTCCAAGCCAGAAAAAGGCCAGGATCTGGCCAACAAGTTTGCGAAAAATGCGAATGTTCGAGGCAGATGACGGCAAATCCCAGACCTAACCGAGACATAACCGGCGATATCCTCTAAAATATTAATCGCAACCAGGTTTAATTGACTGTTTCAGTGTGGTCCCACATTACTACTTGGTCCAAGCCAGAAAAAGGCCAGGATCTGGCCAACAAGTATGCGAAAAAAGCGAAAGTATGTACCAGATGATTGCAAATACCACATCTAACCCAAACATAACCAGCGTTATCCTCTAAAATATTAATCGCAACCAGGTTTAATTGACTGTTCCAGAGTGGTCCCACATTACTACTTGGTCCAAGCCAGAATAAGGTCAGGATCTGGCCAACAAGTATGCGAAAAATGCGAAAGTACGAGCCAGATGAGGGCAAATCCCAGACCTTACCGAGACATAACCGGCGTTATCCACTAAAATATTAATCGCAACCAGGTGTAATTGACTGTTTCGGTGTGGTACCACATTAGTACGTGATCCAAACCAGAAAAAGCCCAGGATCTGGACAACAAGTATGCGAAATAGCGATAGTATGTGCCAGATGATTGCAAATACCACATCTAACCCAAACATAACCAGCGTTATCCTCCAAAATATTAATCGCAACCAGGTTTAATTGACTGCTTCGGTGTGGAACCACATTACTACGGGTTCCAAACCAGAAAAAACGCTGGATTTGGCCAACAACTATGCGAAAAACGCGAAAGTATAAGCCAGATGATTGCAAATACCAGAACTAACCCAGACATAACCAGCGTTATCCCCTAAAATACTATTCGGAACCAGCTTTTATTGACTGTTTCTGTGTGGTACCACATTACTACGTGATTCAAACCAGAAAAAGCCCAGGATCTGGCCAACAAGTATGCGAAAAACGAGAAAGAATGAGCCGGATGGTTGCAAATACCAGACCTAACCGAGACATAACCGGCGTTATCCACAAAAATATTAATCGCAAACAGGTTTAATTGACTGTTTCGGTGTGGTATCACATTACTACATGGTCCAAGCCAGAAAAAGGCCAGGATCTGGCCAACAAGTATGCGAAAAATGCGGAAGTATGAGCCAGATGACTCCAAATAGCAGAACTATCCCAAACTTAACCAGCGTTATCCTCTAAAATATTAATCGGAACCAGGTTTAGTTGACTGTTTCGGTGTGGAACCACATTACTACGCGATCCAAACCAGAAAAACCCAGGATCTGGCCAACAAGTATGTGAAAAACGCGAAAGTATGAGCCCGATGATTGCAAATCCCAGACATAACCGAGACATAACCGGCGTTATCCTCTAAAATATTAATCGCAAGCAGGTTTAATTGACTGTTTCGGTGTGGTACCGCATTACTGTGTGATCCAATCCAGAAAAAGTCCTGGATCTGGCCAACAAGTATGCGAAAAATGCGAAGGTACGAGCCAGATGAGCTCAAATCCCAGACCTAACCGAGACATAACCGGCGTTATCCTCTAAAATATTAATCGCAACCAGGTTTAAATGACTGTTTCGGTGTGGAACCTCATTACTACGGGATCCAACCAGAAAAAACCGAGGATCTGGTCAACAAGTATGTGAAAAACGCGAAATTATGAGCCCGATGATTGCACATACCAGAACTAACCCAAACATAACCAGCGTTATCCTCCAAAATATTAATCGGAACCAGGTTTAATTGACTGTTTCGGTGTGGTACCGCATTACTATGTGATCCAATCGAGAAAAAGCCCTGGATATGGCCAACAAGTACGCGAAAAATGCGAAGGTACGAGCCAGATGAGGGCAAATCCCAGACATAACTGAGGCATAACCGGCGTTATCCTCTAAAATATTACTTTCAAGTAGCTTTAATTGACTGTTTCAGTGTGGACCCACATTACTACGGGTTCCAAACTAGAAAAAACGCTGGATTTGGCCAACAACTATGCGAAAAACGCGAAAGTATAAGCCAGATGATTGCAAATACCAGAACTAACCCAGACATAACCAGCGTTATCCCCTAAAATACTATTCGGATCCAGCTTTTATTGACTGTTTCTGTGTGGTACCACATTACTACGTGATTCAAACCAGAAAAAGCCCAGGATCTGGCCAACAAGTATGCGAAAAATGCGAATGTACGAGACAGATGACGGCAAATCCCAAACCTAATCGAGACATAACCGGCGTTATCCACTAAAATATTAATCGCAACCAGGTTTAATTGACTGTTTCGGTGTGGTAGCACATTACTACTTGGTCCAAGCCAGAAAAAGGCCAGGATCTGGCCAACAAGTATGTGAAAAATGCGAAAGTACCAGCCAGATGAGGGCAAATCCCAGACCTAACCGAGACATAACAGGCGTTATCCTCTAAAATATTAATCGCAACCAGGTTTAATTGACTGTTTCAGAGTGGTCCCACATTACTACATGGTCCAAGCCAGAAAAAGGCCAGGATCTGGCCAACAAGTATGCGAAAAATGCGGACGTATGTGCCAGATGACTGCAAATAGCAGAACTAACCCAAACATAACCGGCGTTATCCACTAAAATATTAATCGCAACCAGGTTTAATTGACTGTTTCGGTGTGGTAGCACATTACTACTTGGTCCAAGCCAGAAAAAGGCCAGGATCTGGCCAACAAGTATGTGAAAAATGCGAAAGTACCAGCCAGATGAGGGCAAATCCCATACCTAACCGAGACATAACAGGCGTTATCCTCTAAAATATTAATCGCAACCAGGTTTAATTGACTGTTTCAGAGTGGTCCCACATTACTACATGGTCCAAGCCAGAAAAAGGCCAGGATCTGGCCAACAAGTATGCGAAAAATGCGAAAGTACGAGCCAGATAAGGGCAAATACCAGGCCTAACCGAGACATAACCGGCGTTATCTTCTAAAATATTAATCACAACCAGGTTTAATTGACTGTAACGGTGTGGTACAGCATTACTACGTGATCCAAACCAGAAATATCCCAGGATCTGGCCAACAAGTATGCGAAAAACGAGAAAGAATGAGCCGGATGGTTGCAAATACCAGACCTAACCGAGACATAACCGGCGTTATCCACAAAAATATTAATCGCAAACAGGTTTAATTGACTGTTTCGGTGTGGTACCACATTACTACGTGGTCCAAGCCAGAAATATCCCAGGATCTGGCCAACTAGTATGCGAAAAATGCGAATGTACGAGCCAGATGAGGGCAAATCCCAGACCTGGCCGAGACATAACCGGCGTTATCCTCTAAAATATTAATCGCAACCAGGTTTAATTGACTGTATCGGTGTGGTACAGCATTACTACGTGATCCAAACCAGAAATATCCCAGGATCTGGCCAACAAGTATGCGAAAAAAGCGAAAGTATGTGCCAGATGATTGCAAATACCACATCTAACCCAAACATTACCAGCGTTATCCTCCAAAATATTAATCGCAACCAGGTTTAATTGACTGCCTCGGTGTGGAACCACATTACTTCCTGATCCAAACCAGAAAAGGGCCAGGATCTGGCCAACAAGTATGCGAAAAATGCGGACGTATGTGCCAGATGACTGCAAATAGCAGAACTAACCCAAACATAACCAGCGTTATCCTCTAAAATATTAATCGGAACCAGGTTTAGTTGACTGTTTCGGTGTGGAACCACATTACTACGGGATCCAAACCAGAAAAAACCCAGGATCTGGCCAACAAGTATGTGAAAAACGCGAAAGTATGAGCCCGATGGTTGCAAATCCCAGACATAACCGAGACATAACCGGCGTTATCCTCTAAAATATTAATCGCAAGCAGGTTTAATTGACTGTTTCGGTGTGGTACCGCATTACTATGTGATCCAATCCAGAAAAAGTCCTGGATCTGGCCAACAAGTATGCGAAAAATGCGAAGGTACGAGCCAGATGAGGGCAAATCCCAGACATAACTGAGGCATAACCGGCGTTATCTTCTAAAATATTAATCACAACCAGGTTTAATTGAATGTATCGGTGTGGTACCGCATTACTTCCTGATCCAAACCAGAAAAAGCCCTGGATCCGGCCAACAAGTATGCGAAAAATGCGGAAGTATGTGCCAGATGATTGCAAATAGCAGAACTAACCCAAACATAACCAGCGTTATCCTCTAAAATATTAATCGCAACCAGGTTTAATTGACTGTTTCAGTGTGGTCCCACATTACTACTTGGTCCAGGCCAGAAAAAGGCCAGGATCTGGCCAACAAGTTTGCGAAAAATGCGAATGTACGAGACAGATGACGGCAAATCCCAGACCCAACCGAGACATAACCGGCGTTATCCTCTAAAATATTAATCGCAACCAGGTTTAATTGACTGTTTCAGTGTGGTCCCACATTACTACTTGGTCCAAGCCAGAAAAAGGCCAGGATCTGGCCAACAAGTATGCGAAAAAAGCGAAAGTATGTGCCAGATGATTGCAAATACCACATCTAACCCAAACATAACCAGCGTTATCCTCTAAAATATTAATCGCAACCAGGTTTAATTGACTGTTCCAGAGTGGTCCCACATTACTACTTGGTCCAAGCCAGAATAAGGTCAGGATCTGGCCAACAAGTATGCGAAAAATGCGAAAGTACGAGCCAGATGAGGGCAAATCCCAGACCTAACCGAGACATAACAGGCGTTATCCTCTAAAATATTAATCGCAACCAGGTTTAATTGACTGTTTCAGAGTGGTCCCACATTACTACATGGTCCAAGCCAGAAAAAGGCCAGGATCTGGCCAACAAGTATGCGAAAAATGCGAAAGTACGAGCCAGATAAGGGCAAATACCAGGCCTAACCGAGACATAACCGGCGTTATCTTCTAAAATATTAATCACAACCAGGTTTAATTGACTGTAACGGTGTGGTACAGCATTACTACGTGATCCAAACCAGAAATATCCCAGGATCTGTCCAACAAGTATGCGAAAAACGAGAAAGAATGAGCCGGATGGTTGCAAATACCAGACCTAACCGAGACATAACCGGCGTTATCCACAAAAATATTAATCGCAAACAGGTTTAATTGACTGTTTCGGTGTGGTACCACATTACTACGTGGTCCAAGCCAGAAATATCCCAGGATCTGGCCAACTAGTATGCGAAAAATGCGAATGTACGAGCCAGATGAGGGCAAATCCCAGACCTGGCCGAGACATAACCGGCGTTATCCTCTAAAATATTAATCGCAACCAGGTTTAATTGACTGTATCGGTGTGGTACAGCATTACTACGTGATCCAAACCAGAAATATCCCAGGATCTGGCCAACAAGTATGCGAAAAAAGCGAAAGTATGTGCCAGATGATTGCAAATACCACATCTAACCCAAACATTACCAGCGTTATCCTCCAAAATATTAATCGCAACCAGGTTTAATTGACTGCCTCGGTGTGGAACCACATTACTTCCTGATCCAAACCAGAAAAAGGCCAGGATCTGGCCAACAAGTATGCGAAAAATGCGGACGTATGTGCCAGATGACTCCAAATAGCAGAACTAACCCAAACATAACCAGCGTTATCCTCTAAAATATTAATCGGAACCAGGTTTAGTTGACTGTTTCGGTGTGGAACCACATTACTACGGGATCCAAACCAGAAAAAACCCAGGATCTGGCCAACAAGTATGTGAAAAACGCGAAAGTATGAGCCCGATGGTTGCAAATCCCAGACATAACCGAGACATAACCGGCGTTATCCTCTAAAATATTAATCGCGAGCAGGTTTAATTGACTGTTTCGGTGTGGTACCGCATTACTATGTGATCTAATCCAGAAAAAGTCCTGGATCTGGCCAACAAGTATGCGAAAAATGCGAAAGTACGAGCCAGATGAGCACAAATCCCAGACCTAACCGAGACATAACCGGCGTTATCCTCTAAAATATTAATCGCAACCAGGTTTAAATGACTGTTTCGGTGTGGAACCACATTACTACGGGATCCAACCAGAAAAAACCCAGGATCTGGTCAACAAGTATGTGAAAAACGCGAAATTATGAGCCCGATGATTGCACATACCAGAACTAACCCAAACATAACCAGCGTTATCCTCCAAAATATTAATCGGAACCAGGTTTAATTGACTGTTTCGGTGTGGTACCGCATTACTATGTGATCCAATCCAGAAAAAGCCCTGGATATGGCCAACAAGTATGCGAAAAATGCGACAGTATGAGCCAGATGATTGCAAATACCAGATCTAACCCAGACATAACCAGCGTTATCCTCTAAAATATTAATCGCAAGCAGCTTTAATTGACTGTTTCAGTGTGGAACCACATTACTACGGGATCCAAACCAGAAAAAGCCCTGGATCTGGCCAACAAGTATGCGACAAATGCGAAAGTACGAGCCAGATAAGGGCAAATACCAGGCCCAACCGAGACATAACCGGCGTTATCTTCTAAAATATTAATCACAACCAGGTTTAATTGACTGTAACGGTGTGGTACAGCATTACTACGTGATCCAATCCAGAAAAAGCCCTGGATATGGCCAACAAGTATGCGAAAAATGCGACAGTATGAGCCAGATGATTGCAAATACCAGATCTAACCCAGACATAACCAGCGTTATCCTCTAAAATAGTAATCGCAAGCAGCTTTAATTGACTGTTTCAGTGTGGAACCACATTACTACGGGATCCCAACCAGAAAAAACCCAGGATCTGGCCCACAAGTATGTGAAAAACGCGAAAGTACGAGCCAGATGAGCACAAATCCCAGACCTAACCGAGACATAACCGGCGTTATCCTCTAAAATATTAATCGCAACCAGGTTTAAATGACTGTTTCGGTGTGGTACAGCATTACTACGTGATCCAAACCAGAAATATCCCAGGATATGGCCAACAAGTATGCGAAAAACGAGAAAGTATGAGCCAGATGTTTGCAAATACCAGACCTTACCCAGACATAACCGGCGTTATCCGCAAAAATATTAATCGCAACCTGGTTTAATTGACTGCTTCGGCGTGGTACCGCATTACTACCTGATCCAAACCAGAAAAAGGCCAGGATCTGGCCAACATGTATGCGAAAAATGCGGAAGTATGTGCCAGTTGATTCCAAATAGCAGAACTAACCCAAACATAACCAGCGTTCTCCTCTAAAATATTAATCGGAACCAGGTTTAGTTGACTGTTTCGGTGTGGAACCACATTACTACGGGATCCAAACCAGAAAAAACCCAGGATCTGGCCAACAAGTATGTGAAAAACGCGAAAGTATGAGCCCGATGATTGCAAATCTCAGACATAACCGAGACATAACCGGCGTTATCCTCTAAAATATTAATCGCAACCAGGTTTAATTGACTGTTTCGGTGTGGTACCACATTACTACTTGGTCCAAGCCAGAAAAAGGCCAGGATCTGGCCAACAAGTATGCGAAAAATGCGAAAGTACCAGCCAGATGAGGGCAAATCCCAGACCTAACCGAGACATAACAGGCGTTATCCTCTAAAATATTAATCGCAACCAGGTTTAATTGACTGTTTCAGAGTGGTCCCACATTACTACATGGTCCAAGCCAGAAAAAGGCCAGGATCTGGTCAACAAGTATGCGAAAAATGCGAAAGTACGAGCCAGATAAGGGCAAATACCAGGCCTAACCGAGACATAACCGGCGTTATCTTCTAAAATATTAATCACAACCAGGTTTAATTGACTGTAACGGTGTGGTACAGCATTACTACGTGATCCAAACCAGAAATATCCCAGGATCTGGCCAACAAGTATGCGAAAAACGAGAAAGAATGAGCCGGATGGTTGCAAATACCAGACCTAACCGAGACATAACCGGCGTTATCCACAAAAATATTAATCGCAAACAGGTTTAATTGACTGTTTCGGTGTGGTACCACATTACTACGTGGTCCAAGCCAGAAATATCCCAGGATCTGGCCAACTAGTATGCGAAAAATGCGAATGTACGAGCCAGATGAGGGCAAATCCCAGACCTGGCCGAGACATAACCGGCGTTATCCTCTAAAATATTAATCGCAACCAGGTTTAATTGACTGTATCGGTGTGGTACAGCATTACTACGTGATCCAAACCAGAAATATCCCAGGATCTGGCCAACAAGTATGCGAAAAAAGCGAAAGTATGTGCCAGATGATTGCAAATACCACATCTAACCCAAACATTACCAGCGTTATCCTCCAAAATATTAATCGCAACCAGGTTTAATTGACTGCCTCGGTGTGGAACCACATTACTTCCTGATCCAAACCAGAAAAAGGCCAGGATCTGGCCAACAAGTATGCGAAAAATGCGGACGTATGTGCCAGATGACTCCAAATAGCAGAACTAACCCAAACATAACCAGCGTTATCCTCTAAAATATTAATCGGAACCAGGTTTAGTTGACTGTTTCGGTGTGGAACCACATTACTACGGGATCCAAACCAGAAAAAACCCAGGATCTGGCCAACAAGTATGTGAAAAACGCGAAAGTATGAGCCCGATGGTTGCAAATCCCAGACATAACCGAGACATAACCGGCGTTATCCTCTAAAATATTAATCGCGAGCAGGTTTAATTGACTGTTTCGGTGTGGTACCGCATTACTATGTGATCTAATCCAGAAAAAGTCCTGGATCTGGCCAACAAGTATGCGAAAAATGCGAAGGTACGAGCCAGATGAGCACAAATCCCAGACCTAACCGAGACATAACCGGCGTTATCCTCTAAAATATTAATCGCAACCAGGTTTAAATGACTGTTTCGGTGTGGAACCACATTACTACGGGATCCAACCAGAAAAAACCCAGGATCTGGTCAACAAGTATGTGAAAAACGCGAAATTATGAGCCCGATGATTGCACATACCAGAACTAACCCAAACATAACCAGTGTTATCCTCCAAAATATTAATCGGAACCAGGTTTAATTGACTGTTTCGGTGTGGTACCGCATTACTATGTGATCCAATCCAGAAAAAGCCCTGGATATGGCCAACAAGTATGCGAAAAATGCGACAGTATGAGCCAGATGATTGCAAATACCAGATCTAACCCAGACATAACCAGCGTTATCCTCTAAAATATTAATCGCAAGCAGCTTTAATTGACTGTTTCAGTGTGGAACCACATTACTACGGGATCCAAACCAGAAAAAGCCCTGGATCTGGCCAACAAGTATGCGACAAATGCGAAAGTACGAGCCAGATAAGGGCAAATACCAGGCCCAACCGAGACATAACCGGCGTTATCTTCTAAAATATTAATCACAACCAGGTTTAATTGACTGCTTCGGTGTGGAACCACATTACTACGGGTTCCAAACCAGAAAAAACGCTGGATTTGGCCAACAACTATGCGAAAAACGCGAAAGTATAAGCCAGATGATTGCAAATACCAGAACTAACCCAGACATAACCAGCGTTATCCCCTAAAATACTATTCGGAACCAGCTTTTATTGACTGTTTCTGTGTGGTACCACATTACTACGTGATTCAAACCAGAAAAAGCCCAGGATCTGGCCAACAAGTATGCGAAAAATGCGAATGTACGAGTCAGATGACGGCAAATCCCAAACCTAATCGAGACATAACCGGCGTTATCCACTAAAATATTAATCGCAACCAGGTTTAATTGACTGTTTCGGTGTGGTATCACATTACTACGTGATCCAATCCAGAAAAAGCCCAGGATCTGACCATCAAGTATGCGAAAAATGCGAATGTACGAGACAGATGACGGCAAATCCGAGACCTAATCGAGACATAACCGGCGTTATCCACTAAAATATTAAGCGCAACCAGGTTTAATTGACTGTTTCGGGGTGGGGCCACATTACTACTTGGTCCAAGCCAGAAAAAGGCCAGGATCTGGCCAACAAGTATGCGAAAAATGCGAAAGTACCAGCCAGATGAGGGCAAATCCCAGACCTAACCGAGACATAACAGGCGTTATCCTCTAAAATATTAATCGCAACCAGGTTTAATTGACTGTTTCAGAGTGGTCCCACATTACTACATGGTCCAAGCCAGAAAAAGGCCAGGATCTGGCCAACAAGTATGCGAAAAATGCGAAAGTACGAGCCAGATAAGGGCAAATACCAGGCCTAACCGAGACATAACCGGCGTTATCTTCTAAAATATTAATCACAACCAGGTTTAATTGACTGTAACGGTGTGGTACAGCATTACTACGTGATCCAAACCAGAAATATCCCAGGATCTGGCCAACAAGTATGCGAAAAACGAGAAAGAATGAGCCGGATGGTTGCAAATACCAGACCTAACCGAGACATAACCGGCGTTATCCACAAAAATATTAATCGCAAACAGGTTTAATTGACTGTTTCGGTGTGGTACCACATTACTACGTGGTCCAAGCCAGAAATATCCCAGGATCTGGCCAACTAGTATGCGAAAAATGCGAATGTACGAGCCAGATGAGGGCAAATCCCAGACCTGGCCGAGACATAACCGGCGTTATCCTCTAAAATATTAATCGCAACCAGGTTTAATTGACTGTATCGGTGTGGTACAGCATTACTACGTGATCCAAACCAGAAATATCCCAGGATCTGGCCAACAAGTATGTGAAAAACGCGAAAGTATGAGCCCGATGGTTGCAAATCCCAGACATAACCGAGACATAACCGGCGTTATCCTCTAAAATATTAATCGCGAGCAGGTTTAATTGACTGTTTCGGTGTGGTACCGCATTACTATGTGATCTAATCCAGAAAAAGTCCTGGATCTGGCCAACAAGTATGCGAAAAATGCGAAGGTACGAGCCAGATGAGCACAAATCCCAGACCTAACCGAGACATAACCGGCGTTATCCTCTAAAATATTAATCGCAACCAGGTTTAAATGACTGTTTCGGTGTGGAACCACATTACTACGGGATCCAACCAGAAAAAACCCAGGATCTGGTCAACAAGTATGTGAAAAACGCGAAATTATGAGCCCGATGATTGCACATACCAGAACTAACCCAAACATAACCAGCGTTATCCTCCAAAATATTAATCGGAACCAGGTTTAATTGACTGTTTCGGTGTGGTACCGCATTACTATGTGATCCAATCCAGAAAAAGCCCTGGATATGGCCAACAAGTATGCGAAAAATGCGACAGTATGAGCCAGATGATTGCAAATACCAGATCTAACCCAGACATAACCAGCGTTATCCTCTAAAATATTAATCGCAAGCAGCTTTAATTGACTGTTTCAGTGTGGAACCACATTACTACGGGATCCAAACCAGAAAAAGCCCTGGATCTGGCCAACAAGTATGCGACAAATGCGAAAGTACGAGCCAGATAAGGGCAAATACCAGGCCCAACCGAGACATAACCGGCGTTATCTTCTAAAATATTAATCACAACCAGGTTTAATTGACTGTAACGGTGTGGTACAGCATTACTACGTGATCCAATCCAGAAAAAGCCCTGGATATGGCCAACAAGTATGCGAAAAATGCGACAGTATGAGCCAGATGATTGCAAATACCAGATCTAACCCAGACATAACCAGCGTTATCCTCTAAAATAGTAATCGCAAGCAGCTTTAATTGACTGTTTCAGTGTGGAACCACATTACTACGGGATCCCAACCAGAAAAAACCCAGGATCTGGCCCACAAGTATGTGAAAAACGCGAAAGTACGAGCCAGATGAGCACAAATCCCAGACCTAACCGAGACATAACCGGCGTTATCCTCTAAAATATTAATCGCAACCAGGTTTAAATGACTGTTTCGGTGTGGTACAGCATTACTACGTGATCCAAACCAGAGATATCCCAGGATATGGCCAACAAGTATGCGAAAAACGAGAAAGTATGAGCCAGATGTTTGCAAATACCAGACCTTACCCAGACATAACCGGCGTTATCCGCAAAAATATTAATCGCAACCTGGTTTAATTGACTGCTTCGGCGTGGTACCGCATTACTACCTGATCCAAACCAGAAAAAGGCCAGGATCTGGCCAACATGTATGCGAAAAATGCGGAAGTATGTGCCAGTTGATTCCAAATAGCAGAACTAACCCAAACATAACCAGCGTTCTCCTCTAAAATATTAATCGGAACCAGGTTTAGTTGACTGTTTCGGTGTGGAACCACATTACTACGGGATCCAAACCAGAAAAAACCCAGGATCTGGCCAACAAGTATGTGAAAAACGCGAAAGTATGAGCCCGATGATTGCAAATCCCAGACAGAACCGAGACATAACCGGCGTTATCCTCTAAAATATTAATCGCAAGCAGGTTTAATTGACTGTTTCGGTGTGGTACCGCATTACTATGTGATCCAATCGAGAAAAAGTCCTGGATCTGGCCAACAAGTATGCGAAAAATGCGAAGGTACGAGCCAGATGAGCACAAATCCCAGACCTAACCGAGACATAACCGGCGTTATCCTCTAAAATATTAATCGCAACCAGGTTTAAATGACTGTTTCGGTGTGGAACCACATTACTACGGGATCCAACCAGAAAAAACCCAGGATCTGGCCAACAAGTATGCGAAAAATGCGAATGTACGAGTCAGATGACGGCAAATCCCAAACCTAATCGAGACATAACCGGCGTTATCCACTAAAATATTAATCGCAACCAGGTTTAATTGACTGTTTCGGTGTGGTATCACATTACTACGTGATCCAATCCAGAAAAAGCCCAGGATCTGACCATCAAGTATGCGAAAAATGCGAATGTACGAGACAGATGACGGCAAATCCGAGACCTAATCGAGACATAACCGGCGTTATCCACTAAAATATTAATCGCAACCAGGTTTAATTGACTGTTTCGGTGTGGTACCACATTACTACTTGGTCCAAGCCAGAAAAAGGCCAGGATCTGGCCAACAAGTATGCGAAAAATGCGAAAGTACCAGCCAGATGAGGGCAAATCCCAGACCTAACCGAGACATAACAGGCGTTATCCTCTAAAATATTAATCGCAACCAGGTTTAATTGACTGTTTCAGAGTGGTCCCACATTACTACATGGTCCAAGCCAGAAAAAGGCCAGGATCTGGCCAACAAGTATGCGAAAAATGCGAAAGTACGAGCCAGATAAGGGCAAATACCAGGCCTAACCGAGACATAACCGGCGTTATCTTCTAAAATATTAATCACAACCAGGTTTAATTGACTGTAACGGTGTGGTACAGCATTACTACGTGATCCAAACCAGAAATATCCCAGGATCTGGCCAACAAGTATGCGAAAAACGAGAAAGAATGAGCCGGATGGTTGCAAATACCAGACCTAACCGAGACATAACCGGCGTTATCCACAAAAATATTAATCGCAAACAGGTTTAATTGACTGTTTCGGTGTGGTACCACATTACTACGTGGTCCAAGCCAGAAATATCCCAGGATCTGGCCAACTAGTATGCGAAAAATGCGAATGTACGAGCCAGATGAGGGCAAATCCCAGACCTGGCCGAGACATAACCGGCGTTATCCTCTAAAATATTAATCGCAACCAGGTTTAAATGACTGTTTCGGTGTGGAACCACATTACTACGGGATCCAACCAGAAAAAACCCAGGATCTGGTCAACAAGTATGTGAAAAACGCGAAATTATGAGCCCGATGATTGCACATACCAGAACTAACCCAAACATAACCAGCGTTATCCTCCAAAATATTAATCGGAACCAGGTTTAATTGACTGTTTCGGTGTGGTACCGCATTACTATGTGATCCAATCCAGAAAAAGCCCTGGATATGGCCAACAAGTATGCGAAAAATGCGACAGTATGAGCCAGATGATTGCAAATACCAGATCTAACCCAGACATAACCAGCGTTATCCTCTAAAATAGTAATCGCAAGCAGCTTTAATTGACTGTTTCAGTGTGGAACCACATTACTACGGGATCCCAACCAGAAAAAACCCAGGATCTGGCCCACAAGTATGTGAAAAACGCGAAAGTACGAGCCAGATGAGCACAAATCCCAGACCTAACCGAGACATAACCGGCGTTATCCTCTATAATATTAATCGCAACCAGGTTTAAATGACTGTTTCGGTGTGGTACAGCATTACTACGTGATCCAAACCAGAAATATCCCAGGATCTGACCATCAAGTATGCGAAAAATGCGAATGTACGAGACAGATGACGGCAAATCCGAGACCTAATCGAGACATAACCGGCGTTATCCACTAAAATATTAAGCGCAACCAGGTTTAATTGACTGTTTCGGTGTGGTACCACATTACTACTTGGTCCAAGCCAGAAAAAGGCCAGGATCTGGCCAACAAGTATGCGAAAAATGCGAAAGTACCAGCCAGATGAGGGCAAATCCCAGACCTAACCGAGACATAACAGGCGTTATCCTCTAAAATATTAATCGCAACCAGGTTTAATTGACTGTTTCAGAGTGGTCCCACATTACTACATGGTCCAAGCCAGAAAAAGGCCAGGATCTGGCCAACAAGTATGCGAAAAATGCGAAAGTACGAGCCAGATAAGGGCAAATACCAGGCCTAACCGAGACATAACCGGCGTTATCTTCTAAAATATTAATCACAACCAGGTTTAATTGACTGTAACGGTGTGGTACAGCATTACTACGTGATCCAAACCAGAAATATCCCAGGATCTGGCCAACAAGTATGCGAAAAACGAGAAAGAATGAGCCGGATGGTTGCAAATACCAGACCTAACCGAGACATAACCGGCGTTATCCACAAAAATATTAATCGCAAACAGGTTTAATTGACTGTTTCGGTGTGGTACCACATTACTACGTGGTCGAAGCCAGAAATATCCCAGGATCTGGCCAACTAGTATGCGAAAAATGCGAATGTACGAGCCAGATGAGGGCAAATCCCAGACCTGGCCGAGACATAACCGGCGTTATCCTCTAAAATATTAATCGCAACCAGGTTTAATTGACTGTATCGGTGTGGTACAGCATTACTACGTGATCCAAACCAGAAATATCCCAGGATCTGGCCAACAAGTATGCGAAAAAAGCGAAAGTATGTGCCAGATGATTGCAAATACCACATCTAACCCAAACATTACCAGCGTTATCCTCCAAAATATTAATCGCAACCAGGTTTAATTGACTGCCTCGGTGTGGAACCACATTACTTCCTGATCCAAACCAGAAAAAGGCCAGGATCTGGCCAACAAGTATGCGAAAAATGCGGACGTATGTGCCAGATGACTCCAAATAGCAGAACTAACCCAAACATAACCAGCGTTATCCTCTAAAATATTAATCGGAACCAGGTTTAGTTGACTGTTTCGGTGTGGAACCACATTACTACGGGATCCAAACCAGAAAAAACCCAGGATCTGGCCAACAAGTATGTGAAAAACGCGAAAGTATGAGCCCGATGGTTGCAAATCCCAGACATAACCGAGACATAACCGGCGTTATCCTCTAAAATATTAATCGCGAGCAGGTTTAATTGACTGTTTCGGTGTGGTACCGCATTACTATGTGATCTAATCCAGAAAAAGTCCTGGATCTGGCCAACAAGTATGCGAAAAATGCGAAGGTACGAGCCAGATGAGCACAAATCCCAGACCTAACCGAGACATAACCGGCGTTATCCTCTAAAATATTAATCGCAACCAGGTTTAAATGACTGTTTCGGTGTGGAACCACATTACTACGGGATCCAACCAGAAAAAACCCAGGATCTGGTCAACAAGTATGTGAAAAACGCGAAATTATGAGCCCGATGATTGCACATACCAGAACTAACCCAAACATAACCAGCGTTATCCTCCAAAATATTAATCGGAACCAGGTTTAATTGACTGTTTCGGTGTGGTACCGCATTACTATGTGATCCAATCCAGAAAAAGCCCTGGATATGGCCAACAAGTATGCGAAAAATGCGACAGTATGAGCCAGATGATTGCAAATACCAGATCTAACCCAGACATAACCAGCGTTATCCTCTAAAATATTAATCGCAAGCAGCTTTAATTGACTGTTTCAGTGTGGAACCACATTACTACGGGATCCAAACCAGAAAAAGCCCTGGATCTGGCCAACAAGTATGCGACAAATGCGAAAGTACGAGCCAGATAAGGGCAAATACCAGGCCCAACCGAGACATAACCGGCGTTATCTTCTAAAATATTAATCACAACCAGGTTTAATTGACTGCTTCGGTGTGGAACCACATTACTACGGGTTCCAAACCAGAAAAAACGCTGGATTTGGCCAACAACTATGCGAAAAACGCGAAAGTATAAGCCAGATGATTGCAAATACCAGAACTAACCCAGACATAACCAGCGTTATCCCCTAAAATACTATTCGGAACCAGCTTTTATTGACTGTTTCTGTGTGGTACCACATTACTACGTGATTCAAACCAGAAAAAGCCCAGGATCTGGCCAACAAGTATGCGAAAAATACGAATGTACGAGTCAGATGACGGCAAATCCCAAACCTAATCGAGACATAACCGGCGTTATCCACTAAAATATTAATCGCAACCAGGTTTAATTGACTGTTTCGGTGTGGTATCACATTACTACGTGATCCAATCCAGAAAAAGCCCAGGATCTGACCATCAAGTATGCGAAAAATGCGAATGTACGAGACAGATGACGGCAAATCCGAGACCTAATCGAGACATAACCGGCGTTATCCACTAAAATATTAAGCGCAACCAGGTTTAATTGACTGTTTCGGTGTGGTACCACATTACTACTTGGTCCAAGCCAGAAAAAGGCCAGGATCTGGCCAACAAGTATGCGAAAAATGCGAAAGTACCAGCCAGATGAGGGCAAATCCCAGACCTAACCGAGACATAACAGGCGTTATCCTCTAAAATATTAATCGCAACCAGGTTTAATTGACTGTTTCAGAGTGGTCCCACATTACTACATGGTCCAAGCCAGAAAAAGGCCAGGATCTGGCCAACAAGTATGCGAAAAATGCGAAAGTACGAGCCAGATAAGGGCAAATACCAGGCCTAACCGAGACATAACCGGCGTTATCTTCTAAAATATTAATCACAACCAGGTTTAATTGACTGTAACGGTGTGGTACAGCATTACTACGTGATCCAAACCAGAAATATCCCAGGATCTGGCCAACAAGTATGCGAAAAACGAGAAAGAATGAGCCGGATGGTTGCAAATACCAGACCTAACCGAGACATAACCGGCGTTATCCACAAAAATATTAATCGCAAACAGGTTTAATTGACTGTTTCGGTGTGGTACCACATTACTACGTGGTCCAAGCCAGAAATATCCCAGGATCTGGCCAACTAGTATGCGAAAAATGCGAATGTACGAGCCAGATGAGGGCAAATCCCAGACCTGGCCGAGACATAACCGGCGTTATCCTCTAAAATATTAATCGCAACCAGGTTTAATTGACTGTATCGGTGTGGTACAGCATTACTACGTGATCCAAACCAGAAATATCCCAGGATCTGGCCAACAAGTATGCGAAAAAAGCGAAAGTATGTGCCAGATGATTGCAAATACCACATCTAACCCAAACATTACCAGCGTTATCCTCCAAAATATTAATCGCAACCAGGTTTAATTGACTGCCTCGGTGTGGAACCACATTACTTCCTGATCCAAACCAGAAAAAGGCCAGGATCTGGCCAACAAGTATGCGAAAAATGCGGACGTATGTGCCAGATGACTCCAAATAGCAGAACTAACCCAAACATAACCAGCGTTATCCTCTAAAATATTAATCGGAACCAGGTTTAGTTGACTGTTTCGGTGTGGAACCACATTACTACGGGATCCAAACCAGAAAAAACCCAGGATCTGGCCAACAAGTATGTGAAAAACGCGAAAGTATGAGCCCGATGGTTGCAAATCCCAGACATAACCGAGACATAACCGGCGTTATCCTCTAAAATATTAATCGCGAGCAGGTTTAATTGACTGTTTCGGTGTGGTACCGCATTACTATGTGATCTAATCCAGAAAAAGTCCTGGATCTGGCCAACAAGTATGCGAAAAATGCGAAAGTACGAGCCAGATGAGCACAAATCCCAGACCTAACCGAGACATAACCGGCGTTATCCTCTAAAATATTAATCGCAACCAGGTTTAAATGACTGTTTCGGTGTGGAACCACATTACTACGGGATCCAACCAGAAAAAACCCAGGATCTGGTCAACAAGTATGTGAAAAACGCGAAATTATGAGCCCGATGATTGCACATACCAGAACTAACCCAAACATAACCAGCGTTATCCTCCAAAATATTAATCGGAACCAGGTTTAATTGACTGTTTCGGTGTGGTACCGCATTACTATGTGATCCAATCCAGAAAAAGCCCTGGATATGGCCAACAAGTATGCGAAAAATGCGACAGTATGAGCCAGATGATTGCAAATACCAGATCTAACCCAGACATAACCAGCGTTATCCTCTAAAATATTAATCGCAAGCAGCTTTAATTGACTGTTTCAGTGTGGAACCACATTACTACGGGATCCAAACCAGAAAAAGCCCTGGATCTGGCCAACAAGTATGCGACAAATGCGAAAGTACGAGCCAGATAAGGGCAAATACCAGGCCCAACCGAGACATAACCGGCGTTATCTTCTAAAATATTAATCACAACCAGGTTTAATTGACTGTAACGGTGTGGTACAGCATTACTACGTGATCCAATCCAGAAAAAGCCCTGGATATGGCCAACAAGTATGCGAAAAATGCGACAGTATGAGCCAGATGATTGCAAATACCAGATCTAACCCAGACATAACCAGCGTTATCCTCTAAAATAGTAATCGCAAGCAGCTTTAATTGACGGTTTCAGTGTGGAACCACATTACTACGGGATCCCAACCAGAAAAAACCCAGGATCTGGCCCACAAGTATGTGAAAAACGCGAAAGTACGAGCCAGATGAGCACAAATCCCAGACCTAACCGAGACATAACCGGCGTTATCCTCTAAAATATTAATCGCAACCAGGTTTAAATGACTGTTTCGGTGTGGTACAGCATTACTACGTGATCCAAACCAGAAATATCCCAGGATATGGCCAACAAGTATGCGAAAAACGAGAAAGTATGAGCCAGATGTTTGCAAATACCAGACCTTACCCAGACATAACCGGCGTTATCCGCAAAAATATTAATCGCAACCTGGTTTAATTGACTGCTTCGGCGTGGTACCGCATTACTACCTGATCCAAACCAGAAAAAGGCCAGGATCTGGCCAACATGTATGCGAAAAATGCGGAAGTATGTGCCAGTTGATTCCAAATAGCAGAACTAACCCAAACATAACCAGCGTTCTCCTCTAAAATATTAATCGGAACCAGGTTTAGTTGACTGTTTCGGTGTGGAACCACATTACTACGGGATCCAAACCAGAAAAAACCCAGGATCTGGCCAACAAGTATGTGAAAAACGCGAAAGTATGAGCCCGATGATTGCAAATCTCAGACATAACCGAGACATAACCGGCGTTATCCTCTAAAATATTAATCGCAAGCAGGTTTAATTGACTGCTTCGGTGTGGTACCGCATTACTATGTGATCCAATCGAGAAAAAGTCCTGGATCTGGCCAACAAGTATGCGAAAAATGCGAAGGTACGAGCCAGATGAGGGCAAATCCCAAACATAACTGAGGCATAACCGGCGTTATCCTCTAAAATATTAATCACAACCAGGTTTAATTGACTGTATCGGTGTGGTACAGCATTACTACGTGATCCAAACCAGAAATATCCCAGGATCTGGCCAACAAGTATGCGAAAAACGAGAAAGAATGAGCCGGATGGTTGCAAATACCAGACCTAACCGAGACATAACCGGCGTTATCCTCAAAAATATTAATCGCAAACAGGTTTAATTGACTGTTTCGGTGTGGTACCACATTACTTAATATAATACGTGATCCAAACCAGAAAAAGGCCAGGATCTGGCCAACAAGTATGCGAAAAATGCGAAAGTATGTTCCAGATGTTTGCAAATAGCAGAACTAACCCAAACATAGCCAGCGTTATCCTCTAAAATATTAATCGGAACCAGGTTTAGTTGACTGTTTCGGTGTGGAACCACAATACTACGGAATCCAAACCAGAAAAAACCCAGGATCTGGCCAACAAGTATGCGAAAAATGCGAAAGTATGTTCCAGATGATTGCAAATACCACATCTAACCCAAACACAACCAGAGTTATCCTCCAAAATATTAATCGCAACCAGGTTTAATTGACTGCTTCGGTGTGGAACCACATTACTACGGGTTCTAATCCAGAAAAAACGCTGGATCTGGCCAACATCTATGCGAAAAACGCGAAAGTATAAGCCAGATGATTGCAAATACCAGAACTAACCCAGACATAACCAGCGTTATCCTCTAAAATACTAATGGGAGCCAGCTTTTATTGACTGTTTCTGTGTGGTACCACATTACGACGGGATAAAACCCACAAAAAACCCAACATCTGGCCAACAAGTATGCGAATAATGCGAAAGTACGAGCCAGATGAGGGCAAATCCCAGACCTAACCGAGACATAACCGGCGTTACCCTCTAAGATATTAATCGCAACCAGGTTTAATTGACTGTTTCGGAGTGGTACAGCATTACTACGTGATCCAAATCAGAAATATCCCTGGATATGGCCAACAAGTATGCGAAAAACGAGAAAGTATGAGCCAGATGTTTGCAAATACCAGACCTTACCGAGACATAACCGGCGTTATCCTCAAAAATATTAATCGCAACCTGGTTTAATTGACTGCTTCGGCGTGGTACCGCATTACTACCTGATCCAAACCAGAAAAAGGCCAGGATCTGGCCAACAAGTATGCGAAAAATGCGAAAGAATGAGCCAGATAATTGCAAATAGCAGAACTAACCCAGACATAACCAGCGTTATCCTCTAAAATACTAATGGGAGCCAGCGTTTATTGACTGTTTCGGTGTGGTACCGCATTACTATGTGATCCAATCGAGAAAAAGTCCTGGATCTGGCCAACAAGTATGCGAAAAATGCGAAAGAATGAGCCAGATGACTGCAAATACCAGAACTAACCCAGACATAACCAGCGTTATCCTCTAAAATACTAATGGGAGCCAGCTTTTATTGACTGTTTCGGTGTGGTACCGCATTACTATGTGATCCAATCGAGAAAAAGTCCTGGATCTGGCCAACAAGTATGCGAAAAATGCGAAGGTACGAGCCAGATGAGCTCAAATCCCAGACGTAACCGAGACATAACCGGCGTTATCCTCTAAAATATTAATCGCAACCAGGTTTAAATGACTGTTTCGGTGTGGAACCACATTACTACGGGATCCAAACCAGAAAAAACCCAGGATCTGGCCAACAAGTATGTGAAAAACGCGAAAGAATGAGCCCGATGATTGCACATACCAGAACTAACCCAAACATAACCAGCGTTATCCTCCAAAATATTAATCGGAACCAGGTTTAATTGACTGTTTTGGTGTGGTACCGCACTACTATGTGATCCAATCCAGAAAAAGCCCAGGATCTGGCCAACACGTATCTGAAAAACGCGAAAGTATGAGCCAGATGATTGCAAATACCAGAACTAACCCAGACATAACCAGGGTTATCCTCTAAAATACTAATCGGAAAAAGCTTTTATTGACTGTTTCAGTGTGGTACCACATTACTACGTGATCCAAACCAGAAAAAGCCCAGGATCTGGCCAACAAGTATGCGAAAAATGCGAAGTACGAGCCAGATGAGTGGAAATCCCAGACCTGGCCGAGACAAAACCGGCGTTATCCTGTAAAATATTAATCGCAACCAGGTTTAATTGACTGTTTCGGTGTGGTACCGCATTACTACGTGATCCAAACCGGAAAAAGCCCTGGATCTGGCCAACACGTATCTGAAAAACGCGAAAGTATGACCCAGATGATTGCAAATACCAGAACTAACCCAAACATAACCAGCGTTATCCTCCAAAATATTAATCGCAACCAGGTTTAATTGACTGTCTCGGTGTGGTACGGCATTACTATGTGATCCAATCCAGAAAAAACGCTGGATCTGGCCAACAACAATGAGAAAAACGCGAAAGTATGAGCCAGATGATTGCAAATACCAGAACAAACCCAGAAATAACTAGAGTTATCATCTAAAATACTATTCGGAACCAGCTTCTATTGACTGTTTCATTGCGGTACCACATTACTACGTGATCCAAACCAGAAAAAGGCCAGGATCTGGCCAATAAGTATGTGCAAAACGCGAAAGTATGAGCCAGATGGTTGCAAATACCAGAACTAACCGAGACATAACCGGCGTTATCCTCAAGAATATTAATCGCAAACAGGTTTAATTGACTGTTTCGGTGTGGTACCACATTACTACGTGATCCAAACCAGAAATATCCCAGGATCTGGCCAACTAGTATGCGAAAATTGCGGAAGTATGTGCCAGATGATTGCACATAGCAGAGCTAACCCAAACTTAACCAGTGTTATCCTCTAAAATATTAATCGGAACCAGGTTTAGTTGACTGTTTCGGTGTGGAACCACATTACTACGGGATCCAAACCAGAAAAAACCCAGGATCTCGCCAACAAGTATGCGAAAAATGCGAAGGTACGAGCCAGATGAGGGCAAATCCCAGACATAACCGAGACATAACCGGCGTTATCCTCTAAAATATTAATCGCAAGCAGGTTTAATTGACTGTTTCAGTGTGGAACCACTTTACTACGGGATCCAAACCAGAAGAAACCCAGGATCTGGCCAACAAGTATGAGAAAAATGCGAAAGTACGAGCCAGATGAGGGCAAATACCAGACCCAACAGAGACATAACCCGCGTTATCCTCCAAAATATTAATCGCATCCAAGTTTAATTGACAGTTTCGGTGTGGTACAGCATTACTACGTGATCCAAACCAGAAATATCCCTGGATCTGGCCAACAAGTATGCGAAAAACGAGAAAGTATGAGCCAGATGGTTGCAAATACCAGAACTAACCGAGACATAACCGGCGTTATACTCCAAAATATTAATCGCAAACAGGTTTAATTGACTGTTTCGGTGTGGAACCACATTACTACTTGGTCCAAGCCTGAAAAAGGCCAGGATCTGGCCAACAAGTATGTGAAAAACGCGAAAGTATGAGCCAGATGATTGCAAATACCAGAACTAACCCAAACATAACCAGCGTTATCCTCCAAAATATTCATCGCTACCAGGTTTAATTGACCGTCTCGGTGTGGTACCGCATTACTATGTGATCCAATCCAGAAAAAACGCTGGATCTGGCCAACAAGAATGCGAAAAACGCGAAAGTATGAGCCAGATGATTGCAAATACCAGAACAAACCCAGAAATAACTAGAGTTATCATCTAAAATACTATTCGGAACCAGCTTCTATTGACTGTTTCAGTGCGGTACCACATTACTACGTGATCCAAACCAGAAAAAGGCCAGGTTCTGGCCAACAAGTATGTGAAAAACGCGAAAGTATGAGCCAGATGGTTGCAAATACCAGAACTAACCCAAACATAACCAGCGTTATCCTCCAAAATATTAATCGCAACCAGATGTAATTGACTGTCTCGGTGTGGTACCGCATTACTATGTGATCCAATCCAGAAAAAGCCGTGGATCTGGCCAACAAGTATGCGAAAAATGCGAAAGTACGAGCCGGATGAGGGCAAATACCAGAACTAACCGAGACATAACCGGCGTTATCCTCAAGAATATTAATCGCAAACAGGTTTAATTGACTGTTTCGGTGTGGTACCACATTACTACGTGATCCAAACCAGAAATATCCCAGGATCTGGCCAACTAGTATGCGAAAAATACGGAAGTATGTGCCAGATGATTGCAAATAGCAGAACTAACCCAAACATAACCAGCGTTATCCTCTAAAATATTAATCGGAACCAGGTTTAGTTGACTGTTTCGGTGTGGAACCACATTACTACGGGATCCAAACCAGAAAAAACCCAGGATCTGGCCAACAAGTATGCGAAAAATGCGGAAGTATGACCTAGGTGATGGCAATGTCCAGGCCAAACCTCGACATAACCGGTGTGATCCTCTACAATATTGATCGAATCCAGGTTTAATTGACTGTTTCATTCTGGTACCATATTACTACGTGATCCAAACCAGGAAAAGCCCAGGATCTTGCCAACAAGTATGCGAAAAATGCGAAGGTACGAGCCAGATGAAGGGCAAATCCCAGACATAACCGAGACATAACCGGCGTTATCCTGAAAAATATTAATCGCAAACAGGTTTAATTGACTGTTTCGGTGTGGTACCACATTACTACGTGGACCAAACCAGAAATATCCCAGGATCTGGCCAACTAGTATGCGAAAAATGCGAAAGTACGAGCCAGATGAGAGCAATTCCTAGACCTAACCGAAACATAACCGCCGTTATACTCAAAAATATTAATCGCAAACAGGTTTAATTGACTGTTTCGGCGTGGAATCACATTACTGCTTGGTCCAAGCCAGAAAAAGGCCAGGATCTGGCCAACAAGTATGCGAAAAATGCGAATGTACGAGACAGATGACGACAAATCCCAGACCTAACTGAGACATAACCGGCGTTATCCTCTAAAATATTAATCGCAACCAGGTTTAATTGACTGTTTCGGTGTGGTACCGCATTACTACGTGATCCAAACCAGAAAACGCCCTGGATCTGGCCAACAAGTATGTGAAAAATGCGAAAGTACGAGCCAGATGAGGGCAAATACCAGACCTAACCCAGACATAACCGGCGTTATACTTTAAAATATTAATCGCAACCAGGTTTAATTGACTATTTCCGTGTGGTACCGCATTACTACGTAATCCAAACTAGAAAAAGGCGAGGATCTGGCCAACAATTATGCGAAAAATGCGAATGTACGAGACAGATGACGGCAAATCCCAGACTTAACCGACACATAACCGGCGTTATCCTCTAAAGTATTAATCGCAAGCAGGTTTAATTGACTGCTTCGGTGTGGAACCACATTACTACTTGGTGCAAGCCAGAAAAAGGCCAGGATCTGGCCAACAAGTATGCGAAAAATGCGACTGTACGAGACAGATGACGGCAAATCCCAGACTTAACCGACACATAACCGGCGTTATCCTCTAAAGTATTAATCGCAAGCAGGTTTAATTGACTGTCTCAGTGTGGTCCCACATTACTACTTCGTCCAAGCCAGAAAAAGGCCAGGATCTGGCCAACAATTATGCGAAATATGCGAAAGTACGAGTCAGATGAGGGCAAACACCAGAACTAACCCAAACATAACCAGCGTTATCCACCAAAATATTAATCGCAACCACGTTTAATTGACTGTTTCGGGGTGGAACCACATTACGACGGGATACAACCCACAAAAAACCCAAGATCTAGCCAGCAAGTATGCGAAAAACGCGAAAGTATGTGCCAGATGAGGGCAAATACCAAACCTAACCGGGACATAACCTGCGTTATCCTCTATAATATTAATCGCAACCAGGTTTAATTGACTGCTTCGGTGTGGTACCGCAGTACTACGTGATCCAAACCAGAAAAAACCCAGGATCTGGCCAACAAGTATGCGAAAAATGCGAAAGTACGAGGCAGATGAGGGCAAATCCCAGTCCTAACCGAGACATAACCGGCGTTATCCACTAAAATATTAATCGCAACCAAGTTTAATTGACTGTTTCGGTGTGGTACCACATTACAACGTGATCCAAACCAGAAAAAGCCCAGGATCTGGCCAACAAGTATGTGGAAAACGCGAAAGTATGAGCCAGATGATTGCAAATACCAGACCTAACACAAACCTAAACGGTGTTATCCTCTAAAATATTAAGGGCAACCAGGTTTAATTGACTGTTTCGGTGTGGTAACACATTACTACGTGATCCAACCCAGAAAAAGCCCAGAATCTTGCCAACAAGTATGCGAAAAATGCGAAGGTACGAGCCAGATGAAGGGCAAGTCCCAGACATAACCGAGACGTAACCGGCGTTATCCTCTAAAATATTAAGCGCAACCAGGTTTAGTTGACTGTTTCGGCGTGGTACCGCATTCCTACATGATACAAACCAGAAAAAGGCCAGGATCTGGCCAACAAGTATGCGAAAAATGCGAAAGTACGAGCCAGATGAGCCCAAATCCCAGACCTAACCGAGACATAGCCGGCGTTATCCTCTAAAATATTAATCGCAAGCAGGATTAATTGACTGTTTCAGTGTGGAACCACTTTACTACGTGATCCAAACCAGAAGAAACCCAGGATCTGACCAACAAGTATGCGAAAAATGCGAAAGTACGAGCCAGATGACGGCAAATGCCAGAACTAACCCAAACATAACCAGCGTTATCCTCCAAAATATTAATCGCAACCAGGTTTAATTGGCTGTCTCGGTGTGGAACGGCATTACTATGTGATCCAATCCAGAAAAATCGCTGGATCTGGCCAACAACAGTGAGAAAAACGCGAAAGTACGAGCCGGATGAGGGCAAATACCAGACCCAACCGAGACATAACTGACGTTATGCTCTAAAATATTGAGCGCAACCAGGTTTAATTGACTGTTTCGGTGTGGTACAGCATTACTACGTGATCCAAACCAGAAATATCCCAGGATATGGCCAACATGTATGCGAAAAACGAGAAAGTATGAGCCAGATGGTTGCAAATACCAGAACTAACCGAGACATAACCGGCGTTATCCTCAAGAATATTAATCGCAAACAGGTTTAATTGACTGTTTCGGTGTGGTACCGCATTACTACGTGATCCAAACCAGAAAAAGCCCAGGATCTGGCCAACAGGTATGCGAAAAATGCGAAGGTACGAGCCAGATGAGGGCAAATCCCAGACATAACAGAGACATAACCGGCGTTATCCTCTAAAATATTAATCGCATCTAGGTTTAATTGACAGTTTCGGTGTGGTGCAGCATTACTACGTGATCCAAACCAGAAATATCCCAGGATCTGGCCAACAAGTATGCGAAAAACGAGAAAGTATGAGCCAGATGGATGCAAATACCAGACCTAACCGAGACATAACCGGCGTTATCCTCAAAAATATTAATCGCAAACAGGTTTAAGTGACTGCTTCGGTGTGGAACCACATTACTACTTCGTCCGAGCCAGAAAAAGGCCAGGATCTGGCCAACAAGTATGCGAAATATGCGAAAGTACGAGCCAGATGAGGGCAAACACCAGAACTAACCCAAACATAACCAGCGTTATCCACCAAAATATTAATCGCAACCACGTTTAATTGACTGTTTCGGTGTGGAACCACATTACGACGGGATACAACCCACAAAAAACCCAAGATCTAGCCAACAAGTATGCGAAAAACGCGAAAGTATGTGCCAGATGAGGGCAAATAGCAAACCTATCCGGGACATAACCGGCGTTATCCTCTATAATATTAATCGCAACCAGGTTTAATTGACTGCTTCGGTGTGGTACCGCAGTACTACGTGATCCAAACCAGAAAAAACCCAGGATCTGGCCAACAAGTATGCGAAAAATGCGAAAGTACGAGCCAGATGAGGGCAAAGACCAGACCTCGCCGAGACATAACCGGCGTTATCATCTAAAATACTATTCGGAACCAGCTTCTATTGACTCTTTGAGTGCGGTACCACATTACTACGTGATCCAAACCAGAAAAAGGCCAGGATCTGGCCAACAAGTATGCGAAAAATGCGAAAGTACGAGGCAGATGAGGGCAAATCCCAGACCTAACCGAGACATAACCGGCGTTATCCACTAAAATATTAATCGCAACCAGGTTTAATTGACAGTTTCGGTGTGGTACCACATTACTACGTGATCCAAACCAGAAAAAGCCCAGGATCTGGCCAACAAGTATGTGAAAAACGCGAAATTATGAGCCAGATGATTGCAAATACCAGACCTAACACAAACCTAAACGGTGTTATCCTCTAAAATATTAAGGGCAACCAGGTTTAATTGACTGTTTCGGTGTGGTAACACATTAGTACGTGATCCAACCCAGAAAAAGCCGTGGATCTGGCCAACAAGTATGCGAAAAATGCGAAAGTACGAGCCGGATGAGGGCAAATACCAGACCCAACCGAGACATAACTGACGTTATCCTCTAAAATAATAATCGCAACCAGGTTTAAATGACTGTTTCGGTGTGGAACCACATTACTACGTGATCCAAACCAGAAATATCCCAGGATCTGGCCAACTAGTATGCGAAAAATGCGGAAGTATGTGCCAGATGATTGCAAATAGCGGAACTAACCCAAACATAACCAGCGTTATCCTCTAAAATATTAATCGGAACCAGGTTTAGTTGACTGTTTCGGTGTGGAACCACATTACTACGGGATCCATACCAGAAGAAACCCAGGATCTGGCCAACAAGTATGCGAAAAATGCGGAAGTATGACCTAGGTGATGGCAATGACCAGGCCAAACCTCGACATAACCGGTGTTATCCTCTAAAATATTGATCGAATCCAGGTTTAATTGACTGTTTCATTCTGGTACCATATTACTACGTGATCCAAACCAGAAAAAGCCCAGGATCTGGCCAACAAGTATGCAAAAAATGCGAAAGTATGAGCCAGATGATTGCAAATACCAGACCTAACACAATCCTAAACGGTGTTATCCTCTAAAATATTAAGGGCAACCAGGATTAATTGACTGTTTCGGTGTGGTAACACATTACTACGTGATCCAACCCAGAAAAAGCCCAGGATCTGGCCAACAAGTATGCGAAAAATGCGAATGTACGAGCCAGATGAGGGCAAATACTAAACCTAACCGAGACATAACCGGCGTTAACTTCTAAAATATTAATCGCAACCAGGTTTAGTTGACTGTTTCGGCGTGGTACCGCATTACTACCTGATACAAACCAGAAAAAGGCCAGGATCTGGCCACCAAGTATGCGAAAAATGCGAAAGTACGAGCCAGATGAGTTCAAATCCCAGACCTAACCGAGACATAACTGGCGTTATCCTCTAAAATATTAATCGCAACCAGGTTTAAATGACTGTTTCGGTGTGGAACCACATTACTACGGGATCCAAACCAGAAACAACCCAGGATCTGGCCAACAAGTATGTGAAAAACGCGGAAGTATGAGCCAGATGATTGCAAATACCAGAACTAACCCAAACATAACCAGCGTTATCCTCCAAAATATTAATCGCAACCAGGTTTAATTGACTGTTTCGGTGTGGTACCGCATTAATATGTGATCCAATCCAGAAAAAGCGCAGGATATGGCCAATAAGTATGCGAAAAATGCGAAAGTACGTGCCGGATGAGAGCAAATTCCAGACCCAACCGAGACATAACTGACGTTATCCTCTAAAATATTAATCGCAACCAGGTTTAGTTGACTGTTTCGGCGTGGTACCCCATTACTATGTGATCCAATCCAGAAAAAGCCGTGGATCTGGCCAACAAGTATGCGAAAAATGCGAAAGTACGAGCCGGATGAGGGCAAATACCAGACCGAACCGAGACATAACTGACGTTATCCTCTAAAATATTAAGCGCAACCAGGTTTAAATGACTGTTTCGGTGTGGAACCACATTACTACGGGATCCAAACCAGAAAAAACCCAGGATCTGGCCAACAAGTATGCGAAAAATGCGGAAGTATGACCTAGGTGATGGCAATGACCAGGCCAAACCTCGACATAACCGGTGTTATCCTCTAAAATATTGATCGAATCCAGGTTTAATTGACTGTTTCATTCTGGTACCATATTACTACGTGATCCAAACCAGAAAAAGCCCAGGATCTTGCCAACAGGTATGCGAAAAATGCGAAGGTACGAGCCAGATGAGGGCAAATCCCAGACATAACCGAGACATAACCGGCGTTATCCTCTAAAATATTAATCGCAAGCAGGTTTAATTGACTGTTTCAGTGTGGCACCACTTTACTACGGGATCCAAACCAGAAGAAACCCAGGATCTGGCCAACAAGTATGCGAAAAATGCGAAAGTATGAGCCAGATGATTGCAAATACCAGAACTAACCCAAACATAACCAGCGTTATCCTCCAAAATATTAATCGCAACCAGGTTTAATTGACTGTCTCGGTGTGGTACCCCATTACTATGTGATCCAATCCAGCAAAAACCCAGGATCTGGCCAACAAGTATGCGAAAAATGCGAAAGTACGAGCCGGATGAGGGCAAATACCAGACCCAACCGAGACATAACTGACGTTATCTTCACAAATATTAATCGCAACCAGGTTTAAATGACTGTTTCGGTGTGGAACCACATTACTACGGGATCCAAACCAGAAAAAACCCAGGATCTGGCCAACAAGTATGTGAGAAATGCGGAAGTATGTGCCAGATGATTGCAAATAGCAGAACTAACCCAAACATAACCAGCGTTATCCTCTAAAATACTAATCGGAACCAGGTTTAGTTGACTGTTTCGGTGTGGAACCACATTACTACGGGATCCAAACCAGAAAAAACCCAGGATCTGGCCAACAAGTTTGCGAAAATCGCGAAAGTATGAGCCAGATGATTGCAAATAGCAGAACTAACCCAAACATAACCAGCGTTATCCTCTTAAATATTAATCGGAACCAGGTTTAGTTGACTGTTTCGGTGTGGAACCACATTACTACGGGATCCAAACCAGAAAAAACCCAGGATCTGGCCAACAATTATGCGAAAAATGCGAAAGTATGACCTAGTTGATGGCAATGACCAGGCCAAACCTCGACACAACCGGTGTGATCCTCTAAAATATTGATCGAATCCAGGTTTAATTGACTGTTTCATTCTGGTACCATATTACCACGTGATCCAAACCAGAAAAAGCCCAGGATCTTGCCAACAAGTATGCGAAAAATGCGAAGGTACGAGGCAGATGAGGGCAAATCCCAGACCTAACCGAGACATAACCGGCGTTATCCACTAAAATATTAATCGCAACCAGGTTTAATTGACTGTCTCGGTGTGGTACCACATTACTACGTGATCCAAACCAGAAAAATCCCAGGATCTGGCCAACAAGTATGCGAAAAAAGCGAAAGTATGTGCCTGATGAGGGCAAATACCAGACCTAACCGAGACATAACCGGCGTTAACCTCTAAAATATTAATCGCAACCAGGTTTAATTGACTGTTTCGGCGTGGTACCGCATTACTACCTGGTCCAAACCAGAAAAAGGCCAGGATCTGGCCAACAAGTATGCGAAAAATGCGAAAGTACGAGCCAGATGAGCTCAAATCCCAGACCTAACCGAGTCGTAACCGGCGTTATCCTCTAAAATATTAATCGCAACCAGGTTTAAATGACTGTTTCGGTGTGGAACCGCATTACTATGTGATCCAATCCAGAAAAAGCCGTGGATCTGGCCAACAAGTATGCGAAAAATGCGAAAGTACGAGCCGGATGAGGGCAAATACCAGACCGAACCGAGACATAACTGACGTTATCCTCTAAAATATTAAGCGCAACCAGGTTTAATTGACTGTTTCGGTGTGGTACAGCATTACTACGTGATCCAAACCAGAAATATCCCAGGATATGGCCAACAAGTATGCGAAAAACGAGAAAGTATGAGCCAGATGGTTGCAAATACCAGAACTAAACGAGACATAACCGGCGTTATCCTCAAGAATATTAATCGCAAACAGGTTTAATTGACTGTTTCGGTGTGGTACCACATTACTACGTGATCCAAACCAGAAATATCCCAGGATCTGGCCAACTAGTATGCGAAAAAGCCGGAAGTATGTGCCAGATGATTGCAAATAGCAGAACTAACCCAAACATAACCAGCGTTATCCTCTAAAATACTAATCGGAACCAGGTTTAGTTGACTGTTTCGGTGTGGAACCACATTACTACGGGATCCAAACCAGAAAAAACCCAGGATCTGGCCAAGAAGTATGCGAAAAATGCGGAAGTATGACCTAGGTGATGGCAATGACCAGGCCAAACCTCGACATAACCGGTGTGATCCTCTAAAATATTGATCGAATCCAGGTTTAATTGACTGTTTCATTCTGGTACCATATTACTACGTGATCCAAACCAGATAAAGCCAGGATCTGGCCAACAAGTATGCGAAAAATGCGAAAGTATGAGCCAGATGATTGCAAGTACCAGACCTAACACAAACCTAAACGGTGTTATCCTCTAAAATATTAAGGGCAACCAGATTTAATTGACTGTTTCGGTGTGGTAACACATTACTACGTGATCCAAACCAGAAAAAACCCAGGATCTGGCCAACAAGTATGTGAAAAACGCGAAAGTATGAGTCAGATGACGGCAAATCCCAGACCAAACCCAGACATAACCAGAGTTTTCCTCTAAAATACTAATCGGAACAAGCTTTTATTGACTGTTTCAGTGTGGTACCACATTACGACGTGATCCAAACCAGAAAAAGGCGAGGATCTGGCCGACAAGTATGCGAAAAATGCGAAAGTACGAGCCAGATGAGGGCAAATCCCAGTGCTAACTAAGACATAACCGGCGATTTCCACTTAAATATTAATCGCAACCAGGTTTACTTGACTGTTTCGGTGTGGTACCGCATTACTACGTGTTCCAAACCAGAAAAAGGCCAGGATCTGCCCAACAGGTATGCGAAAAATTCGAAAGCACGAGCCAGATGAGGGCAAATACCAGACCTAACCCGGACATAGCCGGCGTTATCCTCGAAAATATTACTCGCAACCAGGTTTAATTGACTATTTCGGTGTGGTACCCCATTACAGCGTGATCCAAACCAGAAAAAGGCGAGGATCTGGCCAACAAGTATGCGAAATATGCGAAAGTTCAAGCCAGATGCGGGCATATCCCAGACCTAACCGAGACATAACCGGCGTTATCCTCTAAAATATTAATCGCAACCTGGTTTAATTGACTGTTTCGGTGTGGTACCGCATTTCTCCGTGATACAAGCCAGAAAAGCGCTTGTATCTGGCCAACAAGTATGCGATAAATGCGAAAGTACGAGCAAGATGAGGGCAAACCCCAGACCTAACCGAGACATAACCGGCGTTATCCTCTTGAATATTAATCGCAACCAGGTTGAAGTGACTGTTTCGGTGTGGTACCACAATACTGCGTGATCCAAACCAGTCAAAGGCGCGGATCTGGCCAACAAGTATGCGAAAAATGCGAAAGTACGAGCCAGATGAGGGCAAATACCAGACCTAACCCAGACATAACCGGCGTTATCCTCTAAAATATTAATCGCAACCAGGTTTACTTGACTGTTTCGGTGTGGTACCGCATTACTACGTGTTCCAAGCCAGAAAGAGGCCAGGATCTGCCCAACAAGTATGCGGAAAATGCGAAAGTACGATCCAGATGAGGGCAAATACCAGACCTAACCCAGACATAACCGGCGTTATCCTCTAAAATATTATTCGGAACCAGGTTTAATTGACTATTTCGGTGTGGTACCGCATTACAGCGTGATCCAAACCAGAAAAAGGCGAGGATCTGGCCAACAAGTATGCGAAAAATGCGAAAGTACGAGCCAGATGAGGGCAAATACCAGACCTAACCCAGACATAACCGGCGTTATCCTCGGAAACATTAATCGCAACCAGGTTCAATTGACTGCTTCGGTGTGGTACCGCATTACTACGTGATCCAAACCAGAAAAAGCCCAGGATCTTGCCAACAAGTATGCGAAAAATGCGAAAGTCCGAGCCAGATGAGGGCAAATACCAGACCTAACCGAAACATAACCGGCGTTATCCACTGTAATATTAATCCCAAACCAGGTTTAATTGTCTGCTTCGGTGTGGTACCGCATTACTACGTGATCCAAACCAGAAATATCCCAGGATCTGGCCAACAAGTATGCGAAAAATGCGGAAGTATGTGCCAGATCATAGCAAATACCAGAACTAACCCAAACATAACCAGCGTTATCCGCTAAAATACTAATCGGAACAAGCTTTTATTGACTGTTTCAGTGTGGTACCACATTACTACGTGGTCCAAGCCAGAAAAAAGTCAGGACCTGGCCAACAAGTATAAGATAAATGCGAAAGTACGAGCCAGATGAGGGCAAATCCCAGACTTAACCGAGACATAACCGGCGTTATCCTCGAAAATATTGATCGGAACCAGCTTTTATTGTCAGTTTCAGTGTGGTACCTCATTACTACGTGATCCAAACCAGAAAAAGCCCAGGATCTGTACGACAAGTATGCGGAAAAAGCGAAGGCACGAGTCAGATGAGGGCAAATACCAGACCTAACACAGACATAACCGGCGTTATCCTCTTAAATATTAATCGCAACCAGGTTTAATTTACTGTTTCGGTGTGGTGCCGCATTACTACGTGATACAAGCCAGAAAAAGCCCTGTATCTGGCCAACAAGTAAGTGAAAAATGCGAAAGTACGAGCCAGTTGAGGGCAAATCCCAGACCTAACCGAGACATAACCGGCGTTATTCTCTAAAATATTAATCGCAACCAGGTTTAATTGACAGTTTCGGTGTACTACCGCATTACTACGTGATACAAGCCAGAAAAAGCCCTGTATCTGGCCAACAAGTAAGTGAAAAATGCGAAAGTACGAGCCAGATGAGGGCAAATCCCAGACCTAACCCAGACGTAACCGGCGTTATCCTCGAAAATATTAATCGCCACCAGGTTTAATTGACAGCTTCGGTGTGGTATCGCATTACTATGTGATCCAAACCAGAAAAAGCCCAGGATCTTGCCAACAAGTATGCGAAAAATGCGAAGGCACGAGCCAGATGAGGGCAAACCCCAGACCTAGCCCAGGCATAACCGGCGTTATCCTCTAGAATATTAATCGCAACCAGGTTTAATTGACTGTTTCGGTGTGGAACCACATTAGTGCGGAATCCAAACCAGAAAGAGGCCAGGATCTGGCCAACAAGTATGCGAAAAATGCGAAGGCACGAGTCAGATGAGGGCAAATCCCAGACCTAACCAAGACATAACCGGCGTTATTCTCTTAAATATTAATCGCAACCAGGTTGAAGTGACTGTTTCGGTGTGGTACCACATTACTACGTGAACCAAACCAGAAAAAGCCCAGGATCTGGCCAGCAAGTAAGCTAAAAATGCGAAAGTACGAGCCAGTTGAGGGCAAATCCCAGAACTAACCCAGACGTAACCGGCGTTATCCTTGAAAATATTAATCGCAACCAGGTTCAATTGACTGCTTCGGTGTGGTACCGCATTACTACGTGATCCAAACCAGAAAAAGCCCAGGATCTTGCCAACAAGTATGCGAAAAATGCGAAGGCACGAGCCAGATGAGGGCAAACCTCAGACCTAGCCCAGACATAACCGGCGTTATCCTCTAAAATATTAATCGCAACCAGGTTTAATTGACTGTTTCGGTGTGGTACCGCATTACTACGTGACACAAGCCAGAAAAAGCCCTGTATCTGGCCAAGAAGTAAGTGAAAAATGCGAAAGTACGAGCCAGATGAGGGCAAATCCCAGTGCTAACTAAGACATAACCGGCGTTTTCCACTTAAATATTAATCGCAACCAGGTTTACATGACTGTTTCGGTGTGGTACCGCGTTACTACGTGTTCCAAGCCAGAAAAACGCCATGATCTGCCCAACAAGTATGCGGATAATGCGAAAGCACGAGCCAGATGAGGGCAAATACCAGACCTAACCCAGACATAACCGGCGTTATCCTGTTAAATATTAATCGCAACCAGGTTTAATTGACTGTTTCGGTGTGGTACCACATTGCTACGTGGTACAAGTCAGAAAAAAGCCAGGACCTGGCCAACAAGTATAAGAAAAATGCGAAAGTACGAGCCAGATGAGGGCAAATCCCAGACTTAACCGAGACATAACCGGCGTTATCCTCGGAAATATTAATCGCAACCAGGTTTAATTGCCTGTTTCGGTGTGGTACCGCATTAATACGTGATACAAGCCAGAAAAAGCCCTGTATCTGGCCAACAAGTAAGTGAAAAATGCGAAAGAACGAGCCAGATGAGGGCAAATCCCAGTGCTAACTAAGACATAACCGGCGTTCTCCAGTTAAATATTAATCGCAACCATGTTTAATTGACTATTTCGGTGTGGTACCGCATTACTACGTGATCCAAACCAGAAAAAGCCCAGGATCTTGCCAACAAGTATGCGGAAAATGCGAAAGCACGAGCCAGATGAGGGCAAATACCAGACTTAACCGAGCCATAACCGGCGTTATCCTCGAAAATATTAATCGGAACCAGGTTTAATTGACTGTTTCGGTGTGGTACCGCATTACTACGTGATACAAGCCAGAAAAAGCCCTGTATCTGGCCAAGAAGTAAGCGAAAAATGCGAAAGAACGAGCCAGATGAGGGCAAATCCCAGTGCTAACTAAGACGTAACCGGCGTTATCCTCGAAAATATTAATCGCAACCAGGTTCAATTGACTGCTTCGGTGTGGTACCGCATTACTACGTGATCCAAACCAGAAAAAGCCCAGGATCTTGCCAACAAGTATGCGGAAAATGCGAAAGCACGAGCCAGATGAGGGCAAATACCAGACCTAACCCAGACATAACCGGCGTTATCCTCTAAAATATTACTCGCAACCAGGTTTAATTGACTATTTCGGTGTGGTACCGCATTACAGCGTGATCCAAACCAGAAAAAGGCGAGGATCTGGCCATCAAGTATGCGAAAAATGCGAAAGTACGGGCCGGATGAGGGCAAATCCCGGACCTAACCAAGACATAACCGGCGTTATCCTCTTAAATATTAATCGCAACCAGGTTTAAGTGACTGTTTCGGTGTGGTACCACATTACTACGTGAACCAAACCAGAAAAAGCCCAGGATCTGGCCAACAAGTAAGCTAAAAATGCGAAAGTACGAGCCAGTTGGGGGCAAATCCCAGACCTAACCGAGACATAACCGGCGTTATCCGCTAAAATACTAATCGGAACAAGCTTTTATTGACTGTTTCAGTGTGTTACCACATTACTACGTGGTCCAAGCCAGAAAAAAGTCAGGACCTGGCCAACAACTATAAGAAAAATGCGAAAGTACGAGCCAGATGAGGGCAAATCCCAGACTTAACCGAGCCATAACCGGCGTTATCCTCGAAAATATTAATCGGAACCAGCTTTTATTGACAGTTTCAGTGTGGTACCTCATTACTACGTGATCGAAACCAGAAAAAGGCCAGGATCTGGCCAACAAGTATGCGAAAATGCGAAGGCACGAGCCAGATGCGGGCGTATCCCAGACCTAACCGAGACATAACCGGCGTTATCCTCTAAAATATTAATCGCAAGCTGGTTTAATTGACTGTTTCTGTGTGGTACCGCATTACTACGTTATACAAGCCAGAAAGAGCCCTGTATCTGGCCAACAAGTATGCGAAAAATGCGAAAGTACGAGCCAGATGGGGGCAAATCCCAGACATAACCCAGACATAACTGGCGTTATCCTCTTAAATATTAATCGCAACCAGGTTTAATTGACTGTTTCGGTGTGGTACCGCATTACTGCGTGATCCAAACCTGAAAAAGGCGAGGATCTGGCCAACAAGTATGCGAAAAATGCGAAAGTACGGGCCGGATGAGGGCAAATCCCGGACCTAACCAAGACATAACCGGCGTTATCCTCTTAAATATTAATCGCAACCAGGTTTAAGTGACAGTTTCGGTGTGGTACCACATTACTACGTGAACCAAACCAGAAAAAGCCCAGGATCTGGCCAGCAAGTAAGCTAAAAATGCGAAAGTACGAGCCAGTTGAGGGCAAATCCCAGACCTAACCGAGACATAACCGGCGTTATCCGCTAAAATAATAATCGGAACAAGCTTTTATTGACTGTTTCAGTGTGTTACCACATTACTACGTGGTCCAAGCCAGAAAAAAGTCAGGACCTGGCCAACAAGTATAAGAAAAATGCGAAAGTACGAGCCAGATGAGGGCAAATCCCAGACTTAACCGAGACATAACCGGCGTTATCCTCGAAAATATTAATCGGAACCAGCTTTTATTGACAGTTTCAGTGTGGTACCTCATTACTACGTGATCCAAACCAGAAAAAGGCCAGGATCTGGCCAACAAGTATGCGAAAATGCGAAAGTATGAGCCAGATGATTGCAAATACCAGAACTAGTCCAGACATAACCCGTGTTATCCCCTAAAATCCAAATCGGAACCACATTTTATTGACTGTTTCACTGTCGTGCCACATTACTACGTGATCCAAACCAGAAAAATGCCAGGATCTGGCCAACAAGTATGCGAAAAATGCGAAAGTACGAGCCAGATGAGGGCAAATCCCAGTGTTAACCTAGACATAACTGGCGTTATCCTCCAAAATATTAATCGCAACCAGGTTTAATTGACTGTTTCGGTGTGGTACCGCATTACTACGTGATACAAGCCAGAAAAAGCCCTGTATCTGGCCAACAAGTAAGCGAAAAATGCGAAAGTACGAGCCAGATGAGGGCAAATCCCAGACCTAACCCAGACGTAACCGGCGTTATCCTCGAAAATATTAATCGCCACCAGGTTTAATAGACTGCTTCGGTGTGGTCCCGCATTACCACGTGATCCAAACCAGAAAAAGCCCAGGATCTTGCCAACAAGTATGCGAAAAATGCGAAGGCACGAGCCAGATGAGGGCAAACCCCAGACCTAGCCCAGGCATAACCGGCGTTATCCTCGAAAATATTAATCGCAACCAGGTTTAATTGACTGTTTCGGTGTGGAACCACATTAGTGCGGAATCCAAACCAGAAAGAGGCCAGGATCTGGCCAACAAGTATGCGAAAACTGCGAAAGTACGGGCCGGATGAGGGCAAATCCCAGACCTAACCAAGACATAACCGGCGTTATCCTCTTGAATATTAATCGCAGCCAGGTTTAAGTGACTGTTTCGGTGTGGTACCACATTACTACGTGAACCAAACCAGAAAAAGTCCAGGATCTGGCCAACAAGTAAGATAAAAATGCGAAAGTACGAGCCAGTTGAGGGCAAATCCCAGACCTAACCGAGACATAACCGGCGTTATCCGCTAAAATACTAATAGGAACAAGCTTTTATTGACTGTTGCAGTGTGGTACAACATTACTACGTGATCCAAACCAGAAAAAGCGCTGGATCTGGCCAACAAGTATGCGAAAGACGCGAAAGTATGAGCCAGATGATTGCAAATACCAGAAATAACACTGACATAACCAGAGTTTTCCTCTAAAATACTAACCGGAACAAGCTTTTATTGACTGTTTCAGTGTGGTACCACATTACTACGTGATCCAATCCAGAAAAAGCCCTGGATCTGGCCAACAATTATGCGAAAAATGCGAAAGAACGAGCCAGATGAGGGCAAATCCCAGTGCTAACTAAGACATAACCGGCGTTTTCCACTTAAATATTAATCGCAACCAGGTTTACATGACTGTTTCGGTGTGGTATCGCATTACAGCGTGATCCAAACCAGAAAAAGGCGAGGATCTGGCCAACAAGTATGCGAAAAATGCGAAAGTACGAGCCAGATGAGGGCAAATACCATGACTAACCCAGGCATAACCAGCGTTATCCTCTAAAATACTAATCGGAACAAGCTTTTATTGACTGTTTCAGTGTGGTACCACATTACTACGTGACACAAACCTGAAAGAGCGCTGGATCTGGCCAACAAGTATGCGAAAAACGCGAAAGTATGAGCCAGATGATTGCAAATAGCAGAACTAACCCTGACATATCCAGAGTTTTCCTCTAAAATACCATTCGGAACAAGCTTTTATTGACTGTTTCATTCTGGTACCACATTACTACGTGATACAAGCCAGAAAAAGCCCTGTATCTGGCCAACAAGTATGCGGAAAATGCGAAAGTACGAGCCAGATGAGGGCATATACGAGGCCTAACCCAGCCATAACCGGCGTTATCCACTTAAATATTAATCGCAACCAGGTTTAATTGACTGTTTCAGTGTGGTATCGCATTACTACGTGTTCCAAACCAGAAAAAGGCCACGATCTGGCCAAAAAGTATGCGAAAAATGCGAAAGTACGAGCCAGATGAGGGCAAATACCAGACCTAACCCAGACATAACCGGCGTTACCCTCTAAAATATTAATCGCAGCCAGGTTTAATTGACTTTTTCGGTATGGTACCGCATTACTACGTGATCCAAACCAGAAAAAGGCCAGTATCTGGCCAACAAGTAAGCGAAAAATGCGAGCGTTCGAGCCAGATGAGGGCAAATACCAGACCTAACCCCGACATAACCGACGTTATCCTCTAAAATATTAATCGGAACCAGGTTTAATTGACTGTTTCAGTGTGGTACTACATTACTACGTGGGCCAAGCCAGAAAAAGACCAGGATCTGGCCAACAAGTATGCGAAAAATGCGAAAGTACGAGCCAGATGGGGGCAAATCCCAGACCTAACCGAGACATAACCGGCGTTACCCTCTAAAATATTAATCGCAACCAGGTTTAATTGACTGCTTCGGTGTGGTGCCGCATTACTACGTGATACAAGCCAGAAAAAGCCCTGTATCTGGCCAACAAGTAAGCGAAAATTGCAAAAGTACGAGCCAGATCAGGGCAAAACCCAGACCTAACCCAGACGTAACCGGCGTTATCCTCGAAAATATTATTCGCAACCAGGTTCAATTGACTGCTTCAGTGTGGTACCGCATTACTACGTGATCCAAACCAGAAAAAGCCTAGGATCGTGCCAACAAGTATGCGAAAAATGCGAAGGCACGTGCCAGATGAGGGCAAACCTCAGACCTAGCCCAGACATAACCGGTGTTATCCTCTAAAATATTAATCGCAACCAGGTTTAATTGACTGTTTCGGTGTGGAACCACATTAGTGCGGGATCCAAACCAGAAAGAGGCCAGGATCTGGCCAACAAGTATGCGAAAAACGCGAAAGTATGAGCCAGATGATTGCAAATACCATGACTAACCCAGTCAAACAAGCGTTATCCTCTAAAATACTAATCGGAACAAGCTTTTATTGACTGTTTCAGTGTGGTACCACATTACTACGTGACACAAACCTGAAAGAGCGCTGGATCTGGCCAACAAGTATGCGAAAAACGCGAAAGTATGAGCCAGATGGTTGCAAATACCAGAACTAACCCTGACATAACCAGAGTTTTCCTCTAAAATACTAATCGGAACAAGCTTTCATTGACTGTTTCAGTGTGGTACCACATTACTACGTGATCCAAACCAGAAAAAGCCCAGGATCTGGCCAACAAGTATAAGAAAAATGCGAAAGTACAAGCCAGATGAGGGCAAATCCCAGTGCTAACTAAGACATAACCGGCGTTTTCCTCTTAAATATTAATCGCAACCAGGTTTAATTGACAGTTTCGGTGTGGTACCGCATTACTATGTGATCCAAACCAGAAAAAGCCCAGGATGTTGCCTACAAGTATGCGAAAAATGCGAAGGTACGAACCTGATGAGGGCAAATCCCAGACCTAACCGAGACATAACCGGCGTTATCCTCGAAAATATTAATCGCAACCAGGTTTAATTGACTGCTTCGGCGTGGAACCACATTAGAGCGGGATCCATACCAGAAAGTGGCCAGGATCAGGCCAACAAGTATGCGAAAAACGCGAAAGAATGAGCCAGATAATTGCAAATACCAGAACTATCCCAGACATAACCAATGTCTTCCTCTAAGATACTAATCGGAAAAAGCTTTTATTGACTGTTTCAGTGTGGTACCACATTACTACGTGGTCCAAGTCAGAAAAAAGCCAGGACCTGGCCAACAAGTATGCGAAAACTGGGAAGGTACGAGCCAGATAAGGGCAAACCCCAGACCTAACCCAGACATAACCGGCGTTATCCTCTAAAATATTAATCGCAACCTGGTTTAATTGACCGTTTCGGTGTGGTACCGCATTACTACGTGATACAAGCCTGAAAAAGCCCTGTATCTGGCCAACAAGTATGCGGAAAATGCGAAAGTACGAGCCAGATGAGGGCATATACCAGGCCTAACCCAGACATAACCGGCGTTATCCTCTTAAATATTAATCGCAACCAGGTTTAATTGACTGTTTCAGTGTGGTTCCGCATTACTACGTGTTCCAAACCAGGAAAAGGCCACGACCTGGCCAACAAGTATGCGAAACATGCGAAAGTACGAGCCAGATGAGGGCAAATACCAGACCTAACCCAGACATAACCGGCGTTATCCTCTTAAATATTAATCGCAACCAGGTTTAATTGACTGTTTCAGTGTGGTTCCGCATTACTACGTGTTCCAAACCAGGAAAAGGCCACGATCTGGCCAACAAGTATGCGAAAAATGCGAAAGTACGAGCCAGATGAGGGCAAATCCCAGACCTAACCGAGACATAACCGGCGTTATCCACGAAAATATTAATCGCAACCAGGCTTAATTGTCTGTTTCGGTGTGGTATCGCATTACTATGTGATCCAAACCAGAAGAAGCCCAGGATCTTGCCAACAAGTATGCGAAAACTGGGAAGGTACGAGCCAGGTGAGGGCAAACCCCAGACCTAACCCAGACATAACCGGCGTTATCCTCTAAAATATTAATCGCAACCTGGTTTAATTGACCGTTTCGGTGTGGTACCGCATTACTACGTGATACAAGCCTGAAAAAGCCCTGTATCTGGCCAACAAGTATGCGGAAAATGCGAAATTACGAGCCAGATGAGGGCATATACCAGGCCTAACCCAGACATAACCGGCGTTATCCTCTTAAATATTAATCGCAACCAGGTTTAATTGACTGTTTCAGTGTGGTTCCGCATTACTACGTGTTCCAAACCAGGAAAAGGCCACGATCTGGCCAACAAGTATGCGAAAAATGCGAAAGTACGAGCCAGATGAGGGCAAATACCAGACCTAACCCAGACATAACCGGCGTTATCCTCTAAAATATTAATCGCAACCAGGTTTAATTGACTGTTTCGGTGTGGTACCGCATTACTACGTGATACAAGCCAGAAAAAGCCCTGTATCTTGCCAACAAGTATGCGAAAAATGCGAAGGCACGAGCCAGATGCGGGCGTATCCCAGACCTAACCGAGACATAACCGGCGTTATCCTCTAAAATATTAATCGCAAGCTGGTTTAATTGACTGTTTCTGTGTGGTACCGCATTACTACGTTATACAAGCCAGAAAGAGCCCTGTATCTGGCCAACAAGTATGCGAAAAATGCGAAAGTACGAGCCAGATGGGGGCAAATCCCAGACATAACCGAGACATAACTGGCGTTATCCTCTTAAATATTAATCGCAACCAGGTTTAATTGACTGTTTCGGTGTGGTACCGCATTACTGCGTGATCCAAACCTGAAAAAGGCGAGGATCTGGCCAACAAGTATGCGAAAAATGCCAAAGTATGAGACAGATGAGGGCAAATACCTAACCCAGACATAACCGGCGTTATCCTCTAAAATATTAATCGCAACCACTGTTGCTTGACTGTTTCGGTGTGGTACCGCATTACTACGTGTTCTAAACCAGAAAAAGGCCGGGATCTGGCCAACAAGTATGAGAAAAATGCGAAAGTACGAGCCAGATGAGGGCAAATCCCAGTGCTAACCAAGACATAACCGTCGTTATCCTCCAAAATATTAACGCCAACCAGGTTTAATTGACTGTTTCGGTGTGGTACCGCATTACTACGTGATCCAAGCCAGACGAAGCCCTGGATCTGGCCAACAATTATGCGAAAAATGCGAATGTACGAGCCAGATGAGGGCAAATACCAGACCTAACCCAGACATAACCGGCGTTATCCACTAAAATATTAATTGCAACCAGGTTTAGTTGACTGTTTCGGTGTGGAACCACATTAGTGCGGCATCCAAACCAGAATGAGGCCAGGATCTGGCCAACAAGTATGCGAAACACGCGAAAGTATGAGCCAGATGATTGCAAATACCAGAACCTACCCAGGCATAACCAGAGTTTTCCTCTAAAATATTAATCGCAACCAGGTTTAATTGACTGTTTCGGTGTGGTACCGCATTACTACGTGATGCAAGCCAGAAAAAGCCCTGGATCTGGCCAACAATTATGCGAAAAATGCGAATGTACGAGCCAGGTGAGGGCAAATCCCAGACCTAACCAAGCCATAACCGGCGTTATCCTCTAAAATATTAATCGCAACCAGGTTTAATTGACTGTTTCGGTGTGGTACCGCGTTACTACGTGATCCAAATCAGAAAAAGGCCTGTATCTGGCCAACAAGTATGCGAAAAATGCGAAAGTACGAGCCAGATGGGGGCATATCCCAGTGCTAACCATGACATAACCGGCGTTATCCACATAAATATTAATCGCAACCAGGTTTAATTGACTGTTTCGGTGTGGTACCGCATTGCTACGTGACGCAAGCGAGAAAAAGCCCCGGATCTGGCCAACAATTATACGAAAATGCGAAAGTACGAGCCAGATGAGGGCAAATCCCAGACCGAACCCAGACATAACCGGTGTTATCCTCTTAAATATTAATCGCAACCAGGTTTAATTGACTGTTTCGGTGTGGTACCGCATTACTACGTGTTCCAAACCTGAAAAAGGCCAGGATCTGGCCAACAAGTATGCGAAAAATGCGAAAGTACGAGCCAGATGAGGGCAAATCCCAGACCTATCCCAAACATAACCGGCGTTATCCTCTAAAATACTAATCGCAACCAGGTTTAATTGACTGTTTCAGTGTGGTACCACATTACTACGTGACCCAAACCAGAAAAAGCGCTGGATATGGCCAACAAGTATGCGAAAAACGCGAAAGTATCAGCCAGATGATTGTAAATTCCAGATCCTACCCAGACATATACAGAGTTTTCCTCTAAAATAACAATCGGAACAAGCTTTTATTGACTGTTTCAGTGTGGTACCACATTACTACGTGATCCAAACCAGAAAAAGCCCAGAATCTGGCCAACGAGTATAAGAAAAATGCGAAAGTACGAGCCAGATGAGTGCAAATCCCAGACCTTACCGAGACATAACCGGCGTTATCCTCTATATTATCAATCGCAACCAGGTTTAATTGACTGTTTCGGTGTGGTACCGCATTACTACGTGATCCAAACCAGAGAAAGGCCAGGATCTGGCCAACAAATATGCGAAAAACGCGAAAGTACGAGCCAGATTAGTGCAAATCCCAGACCTAACCGAGACATAACCGGCGTTATCCTGTTAAATATTAATCGCAACTAGGTTTAATTGACTGTTTCGCTGTGGTACCGCATTACTACGTGATCCAAACCAGAGAAAGCCCAGGATCTGGCCATCAAGTATACGAAAAACGCGAAAGTATGAGCCAGACGATTGCAAATACCATGACTATCCCTGTCATAACCAGCGTTATCCTCTAAAATACTAATCGGAACAAGCTTTTATTGACTGCTTCAGTGTGGTACCACATTACTACGTGGTCCAAATCAGAAAAAAGCCAGGAGCTGGCCAACAAGTATAAGAAAAATGCGAAGGTACGACCCAGATGAAGGCAAACCCCAGACCTAACCCAGACATAACTGGCGTTATCCTCTAAAGTATAAATCGCAACCTGGTTTAATTGACTGTTTCGGTTTGGTACGACATTACTACGTGATCCAAACCAGAAAAAGCCCAGGATCTGGCCAACAAGTATGCGGAAAATGCGAAAGTACGAGCCAGATGAGTGCAAATCCCAGACCTAACCGAGACATAACCGGCGTTATCCTGTTAAATATTAATCGCAACCAGGTTTAATTGACTGTTTCGCTGTGGTACCGCATTACTACGTGATCCAAACCGGAAAAAGCCCAGGATCTGGCCAACAAGTATGCGAAAAACGCGAAAGTATGAGCCAGACGATAGCAAATAGCATGACTATCCCTGTCATAACCAGCGTTATCCTCTAAAATACTAATCGGAACAAGACTTATTGACTGTTTCGGTGTGGTACTACATTACTACGTGATCCAAACCAGAAAAAGGGCCGGATCTGGCCTACAAGTATGCGAAAAATGCGAAGGTACGAACCTGATGAGGGCAAACCCCTAACCTAACCCAGACATAACCGGCGTTATCCTCTAAATTATTAATCGCAACCTGGTTTAAATGACTGTTTCGGTGCGGTACCGCATTACTACGTGATACAAGCCAGAAAAAGCCCTGTATCTGGCCAACAAGTATGCGGAAAATGCGAAAGTACAAGCCAGACGAGGGCAAATCCTAGACCTAACCGAGACATAACCGGCGTTATCCTCGAAAATATTAATCGCAACCAGGTTTAATTGACTGCTTCGGTGTGGAACCACATTAGTGCGGGATCCATACCAGAAAGAGGCCAGGATCTGGCCAACAAGTATGCGAAAAACGCGAAAGTATGAGCCAGATGATTGCAAATACCAGAACTATCCCAGACATAACCAATCTCTTCCTCTAAGGTACTAATCGGAAAAGCTTTTATTGACTGTTTCAGTGTGGTACCACATTACTACGTGGTCCAAATCCGAAAAAAGCCAGGACCTGGCCAACAAGTATAAGAAAAATGCAAAAGTACGAGTCAGATGAGGGCAAATCCCAGACCTAACCGAGACATAACCGGCGTTATCCACGAAAATATTAATCGGAACCAGGTTTAATTAACTGTTTCGATGCGGTACCGCATTACTACGTGATGCAAGCCAGAAAATGCCCAGGATCTGGCGAACAAGTATGCGAAAATTGCGAAAGTACGAGCCAGATGAGGGCAAATCCCAGTGCTAACTAAGACATAACCGGCGTTTTCCTCTTAAATATTAATCGCAACCAGGTTTCATTGACTATTTCGGTGTGGTACCGCATTACTGCGTGATCCAAACCAGAAAAAGGCGAGGATCTGACCAATAAGTATGCGAAAAATGTGAAAGTACGAGCTAGATGAGGGCAATTACGAGACCTGACCGAGACATAACCGGCGTTATCCTCTAAAATATTAATCGGAACCAGGCTTAATTGACTGTTTCAGTGTGGTACCACATTACTACGTGGTCCAAACCAGAAAGAGGCCAGGATCTGGCCAACAAGTAAGCGAAAAATGCGAAAGTGCGAGCCAGATGAGGGCATATACCAGGCCTAACCCCGACATAACCGACGTTATACTCTAAAATATTAATCGGAACCAGGTTTAATTGTCTGTTTCAGTGTGGCACTACATTACTACGTGGGCCAAGCTAAAAAAAGGCCAGGATCTGGCCAACAAGTATGCGTAAAATGCGAAAGTACGAGCCAGATGGGGGCAAATCCCAGACCTAACCGAGACATAACCGGCGTTACCCTCTAAAATATTAATCGCAACCAGGTTTAATTGACTGTTTCGGTGTGGTACCGCATTACTACGTGATACAAGCCAGAAAAAGCTCTGTATCTGGCCAAGAAGTATGCGAAAAATGCGAATGTATGAGCCAGATGATTGCAAATACCTGAACTAACCCAGACATAAGCAGAGTTTTCCACTAAAATACTAATCGGAAAAGGCTTTTATTGATTGTTTCAGCGTGGTACCACATTGCTACGTGGTACGAGTCAGAAAAAAGCCAGGACCTGGCCAACAAGTATCAGAAAAATGCGAAGGTACGGGCCAGATGAGGGCAAACCCCAGACCTAACCCAGACATAACCGGCGTTATCCTCTAAAATATTACTCGCAACCAGGTTTCATTGACTATTTCGGTGTGGTACCGCATTACTGCGTGATCCAAACCAGAAAAAGGCGAGGATCTGACCAATAAGTATGCGAAAAATGTGAAAGTACGAGCTAGATGAGGGCAATTACGAGACCTGACCGAGACATAACCGGCGTTATCCTGTAAAATATTAATCGGAACCAGGCTTAATTGACTGTTTCAGTGTGGTACCACATTACTACGTGGTCCAAACCAGAAAGAGGCCAGGATCTGGCCAACAAGTAAGCGAAAAATGCGAAAGTGCGAGCCAGATGAGGGCATATACCAGGCCTAACCCCGACATAACCGACGTTATACTCTAAAATATTAATCGGAACCAGGTTTAATTGTCTGTTTCAGTGTGGCACTACATTACTACGTGGGCCAAGCTAAAAAAAGGCCAGGATCTGGCCAACAAGTATGCGTAAAATGCGAAAGTACGAGCCAGATGGGGGCAAATCCCAGACCTAACCGAGACATAACCGGCGTTACCCTCTAAAATATTAATCGCAACCAGGTTTAATTGACTGTTTCGGTGTGGTACCGCATTACTACGTGATACAAGCCAGAAAAAGCTCTGTATCTGGCCAAGAAGTATGCGAAAAATGCGAATGTATGAGCCAGATGATTGCAAATACCTGAACTAACCCAGACATAAGCAGAGTTTTCCACTAAAATACTAATCGGAAAAGGCTTTTATTGATTGTTTCAGCGTGGTACCACATTGCTACGTGGTACGAGTCAGAAAAAAGCCAGGACCTGGCCAACAAGTATCAGAAAAATGCGAAGGTACGGGCCAGATGAGGGCAAACCCCAGACCTAACCCAGACATAACCGGCGTTATCCTCTAAAATATTACTCGCAACCAGGTTTCATTGACTATTTCGGTGTGGTACCGCATTACTGCGTGATCCAAACCAGAAAAAGGCGAGGATCTGACCAATAAGTATGCGAAAAATGTGAAAGTACGAGCTAGATGAGGGCAATTACGAGACCTGACCGAGACATAACCGGCGTTATCCTCTAAAATATTAATCGGAACCAGGCTTAATTGACTGTTTCAGTGTGGTACCACATTACTACGTGGTCCAAACCAGAAAGAGGCCAGGATCTGGCCAACAAGTAAGCGAAAAATGCGAACGTACGAGCCAAATGAGGGCAAATACCAGACCTAACCCCGACATAACCGACGTTATCCTCTAAAATATTAATCGGAACCAGGTTTAATTGTCTGTTTCAGTGTGGCACTACATTACTACGTGGGCCAAGCCAAAAAAAGGCCAGGATCTGGCCAACAAGTATGCGAAAAATGCGAAAGTACGAGCCAGATGGGGGCAAATCCCAGACCAAACCGAGACATAACCGGCGTTACCCTCTAAAATATTAATCGCAACCAGGCTTAATTGTCTGTTTCGGAGTGGTACCGCATTACTATGTGATCCCAACCAGAAAAAGCCCAGGATCTTGCCAACAAGTATGCGAAAACTGCGAAGGTACGAGCCAGATAAGGGCAAACCCCAGACCTAACCCAGACATAACCGGCGTTATCCTCTAAAGTATTAATCGCAAACTGGTTTAATTGACTGTTTCGGTGTGGTACCGCATTACTACGTGATACAAGCCAGAAAAAGCCCCGTATCTGGCCAACAAGTATGCGGAAAATGCGAAAGTACGAGCCAGATGAGGGCATATACCAGGCCTAACCCAGACATAACCGGCGTTATCCTCTTAAATATTAATCACAACCAGGTTTAATTGACTGTTTCAGTGTGGTACCGCATTACTACGTGTTCCAAACCAGAAAAAGGCCACGATCTGGCCAACAAGTATGCGAAAAATGCGAAAGTACGAGCCAGATGAGGGCAAATAGCAGACCTAACCCAGATATAACCGGCGTTATCATCTAAAATATTAATCGCAACCAGGTTTAATTGACTGTTTCGGTATGGTACCGCATTACTACGTGATCCAAACCAGAAAAAGTCGTGTATCTGGCCAACAAGTAAGCGAAAAATGCGAAAGTACGAGCCAGATGGGGGCAAATCCCAGACCTAACCGAGACATAACCGGCGTTACCCTCTAAAATATTAATCGCAACCAGGTTCAATTGACTGTTTCGGTGTGGTACCGCATTACTACGTGATCCAAACCAGAAAAAGCGCAGGATCTTGCCAACAAGTATGCGAAAAATGCGAAGGTACGAACCTGATGAGGGCAAACCCCAGACCTGACCCAGACATAACCGGCGTTATCCTCTAAAATATTAATCGCAACCTGGTTTAATTGACTGTTTCGGTGTGGTGCCGCATTAATACGTGATACAAGCCAGAAAAAGCCCTGTATCTGGCCAACAAGTATGCGGAAAATGCGAAAGTACAAGCCAGATGAGTGCAAATCCCAGACCTAACCGACACATAACCGGCATTATCCTGTTAAATATTAATCGCAACCAGGTTTAATTCACTGTTTCGGCGTGGTACCGCATTACTACGTGATCCAAACCAGAAAAAGGCCAGGATCTGGCCTACAACTATGCGAAAAATGCGAAAGTACGAGCCAGATGGGGGCAAATCCCAGACCTAACCGAGACATAACCGGCGTGATCCACCAAAATATTAATCGCAACCAGGTTTAATTGACTGCTTCGGTGTGGTACCGCATTACTACGTGATCCAAACCAGAAAAAGGCCAGGATCTGGCCTACAACTATGCGAAAAATGCGAAAGTACGAGCCAGATGGGGGCAAATCCCAGACCTAACCGAGACATAACCGGCGTGATCCACCAAAATATTAATCGCAACCAGGTTTAATTGACTGCTTCGGTGTGGTACCGCATTACTACGTGATCCAAACCAGAAAAAGGCCAGGATCTGGCCTACAAGTATGCGAAAAATGCGAAAGTACGAGTCAGATGGGGGAAAATCCCAGACCTAACCGAGTCATAACCGGCGTTATCCTCTAAAATACTAATCGGAACAAGCTTTTATTGACTGTTTCGGTGTGGTACCGCATTACTACGTGATCCAAACCAGAAAAAGCGCAGGATCTTGCCAACAAGTATGCGAAAAATGCGAAGGTACGAACCTGATGAGGGCAAACCCCAGACCTGACCCAGACATAACCGGCGTCATCCTCTAAAATATTAATCGCAACAAGCTTTTATTGACTGTTTCAGTATGGTACCACATTACTACGTGGTCCAAATCAGAAAAAAGCCAGGACCTGGCCAACAAGTATAAGAAAAATGCGAAGGTACGACCCAGATGAGGGCAAATCCCAGACCTAACCGAGACATAACCGGCGTTATCCTCGAAAATATTAATCGCAACCAGGTTTAATTGACTGTTTCGGTGTGGAACCACATTAGTGCGGGATCCATACCAGACAGGGGCCATGATCTGGCCAACAAGTATGCGGAAAATGCGAAAGTACGAGCCAGATGAGTGCAAATCCCAGACCTAACCGAGACATAACCGGCGTGATCCACCAAAATATTAATCGCAACCAGGTTTAATTGACTGCTTCGGTGTGGTACCGCATTACTACGTGATCCAAACCAGAAAAAGGCCAGGATCTGGCCTACAAGTATAAGAAAAATGCGAAGGTACGACCCAGATGAGGGCAAATCCCAGACCTAACCGAGACATAACCGGCGTTATCCTCGAAAATATTAATCGCAACCAGGTTTAATTGACTGTTTCGGTGTGGAACCACATTAGTGCGGGATCCATACCAGACAGAGGCCATGATCTGGCCAACAAGTATGCGGAAAATGCGAAAGTACGAGCCAGATGAGTGCAAATCCCAGACCTAACCGAGACATAACCGGCGTTATCCTGTTAAATATTAATCGCAACCAGGTTTAATTGACTGTTTCGGTGTGGTACCACATTGCTACGTGGTACAAGTCAGAAAAAAGCCAGGACCTGGCCAACAAGTATCAGAAAAATGCGAAAGTACGATCCAGATGAGGGCAAATCCCAGTGCTAACAAAGACATAACCGGCGTGATCCACCAAAATATTAATGGCAACCAGGTTTAATTGACTGCTTCGGTGTGGTACCGCGTTACTACGTGATCCAAACCAGAAAAAGGCCAGGATCTGGCCTACAACTATGCGAAAAATGCGAAAGTACGAGCCAGATGGGGGCAAATCCCAGACCTAACCGAGACATAACCGGCGTGAACCACCAAAATATTAATCGCAACCAGGTTTAATTGACTGCTTCGGTGTGGTACCGCATTACTACGTGATCCAAACCAGAAAAAGGCCAGGATCTGGCCTACAAGTATGCGAAAAATGCGAAAGAACGAGTCAGATGTGGGCAAATCCCAGGCCTAACCGAGTCATAACCGGCGTTATCCTCTAAATTATTAATCGCAACCAGGTTTAATTGACTGTTTCGGTGTGGTACCGCATTACTACGTGATCCAAACCAGAGAAAGCCCAGGATCTGGCCAAGAAGTATGCGAAAAATGCGAAAGTATGAGCCAGATGATTGCAAATACCAGAACTAACCCAGACATAACCAGAGTCTTCCTCTAAAATACTAATCGGAACAAGCTTTTATTGACTGTTTCAGTATGGTACCACATTACTACGTGGTCCAAATCAGAAAAAAGCCAGGACCTGGCCAACAAGTATAAGAAAAATGCGAAGGTACGACCCAGATGAGGGCAAATCCCAGACCTAACCGAGACATAACCGGCGTTATCCACGAAAATATTAATCGCAACCAGGTTTAATTGACTGTTTCGATGTGGTACCGCATTACTACGTGATGCAAGCCAGAAAATGCCCAGGATCTGGCGAACAAGTATGCGAAAATTGCGAAAGTACGAGCCAGATGAGGGCAAATCCCAGACCTAACCGAGACATAACCGGCGTTATCCTCTTAAATATTAATCGCAACCAGGTTTAATTGACTGTTTCGGTGTGGAACCACATTACTACGTGATCCAAACCAGAAAAAGCCCAGGACCTGGCCAACAAGTATAAGAAAAATGCGAAAGTACAAGCCAGATGAGGGCAAATCCCAGTGCTAACTAAGACATAACCGGCGTTTTCCTCTTAAATATTAATCGCAACCAGGTTTAATTGACTGTTTCGGTATGGTGCCGCATTACTACGTGATCCAAACCAGAAAAAGGCGAGTATCTGGCCAACAAGTTGGCGAAAAATGCGAAAGTACGAGCCAGATGGGGGCAAATCCCAGACCTAACCGAGACATAACCGGCGTTACCCTCTAAAATATTAATCGCAACCAGGTTTAATTGACTGTTTCGGTGTGGTACCGCATTACTACGTGATACAAGCCAGAAAAAGCCCTGTATCTGGCCAACAAGTAAGCGAAAAATGCGAAAGTACGAGCCAGATGAGGGCAAATCCCAGACCTAACCCAGACGTAACCGGCGTTATCCTCGAAAATATTAATCGCAACCAGGTTTAATTGACTATTTCGGTGTGGTACCGCATAACTGCGTGGTCCAAACCAGAAAGAGGCCAGGATCTGGCCAACAAGTAAGCGAAAAATGCGAACGTACGAGCTAGATGAGGGCAATTACGAGACCTGACCGAGACATAACCGGCGTTACCCTCTAAAATATTAATCGCAACCAGGTTTAATTGACTATTTCGGTGTGGTACCGCACTACTGCGTGATCCAAACCAGAAAAAGGCGAGGATCTGACCAATAAGTATGCGAAAAATGTGAAAGTACGAGCTAGATGAGGGCAATTACGAGACCTGACCGAGACATAACCGGCGTTATCCTCTAAAATATTAATCGGAACCAGGCTTAATTGACTGTTTCAGTGTGGTACCACATTACTACGTGGTCCAAACCAGAAAGAGGCCAGGATCTGGCCAGCAAGTAAGCGAAAAATGCGAACGTACGAGCCAGATGAGGGCAAATACCAGACCTAACCCCGACATAACCGACGTTATCCTCTAAAATATTAATCGGAACCAGGTTTAATTGTCTGTATCAGTGTGGCACTACATTACTACGTGGGCCAAGCCAAAAAAAGGCCAGGATCTGGCCAACAAGAATGCGAAAAATGCGAAGGTACGAGCCAGATAAGGGCAAACCCCAGACCTAACCCAGACATAACCGCCGTTATCCTCTAAAATATTAATCGCAACCTGGTTTAATTGACTGTTTCGGTGTGGTACCGCATTACTACGTGCTACAAGCCAGAACAAGCCCCGTATCTGGCCAACAAGTATACAGAAAATGCGAAAGTACGAGCCAGATGAGGGCATATACCAGGCCTAACCCAGACATAACCGGCGTTATCCTCTTAAATATTAATCACAACCAGGTTTAATTGACTGTTTCAGTGTGGTACCGCATTACTACGTGTTCCAAACCAGAAAAAGGCCACGATCTGGCCAACAAGTATGCGAAAAATGCGAAAGTACGAGCCAGATGAGGGCAAAAAGCAGACCTAACCCAGACATAACCGGCGTTATCCTCTAAAATATTAATCGCAACCAGGTTTAATTGACTGTTTCGGTATGGTACCGCATTACTACGTGATCCAAACCAGAAAAAGTAGAGTATCTGGCCAACAAGTAAGCGAAAAATGCGAAAGTACGAGCCAGATGGGGGCAAATCCCAGACCTAACCGAGACATAACAGGCGTTACCCTCTAAAATATTAATCGCAACCAGGTTCAATTGACTGCTTCGGTGTGGTACCGCATTACTACGTGATCCATACCAGAAAAAGCTCAGGATCTGGCCAACAAGTATGCGAAAAATGCGAAAGTACGAGCCAGCTGAGTGCAAATCCCAGACCTAACCGAGACATAACCGGCGTTATTCTGTTAAATATTAATCGCAACCAGGTTTAATTGACTGTTTCGGTGTGGTACCACATTGCTACGTGGTACAAGTCAGAAAAAAGCCAGGACCTGGCCAACAAGCATCAGAAAAATGCGAAAGTACGATCCAGATGAGGGCAAATCCCAGTGCTAACAAAGACATAACCGGCGTTATTCTGTTAAATATTACTCGCAACCAGGTTTCATTGACTATTTCGGTGTGGTACCGCATTACTGCGTGATCCAAACCAGAAAAAGGCGAGGATCTGACCAATAAGTATGCGAAAAATGTGAAAGTACGAGCTAGATGAGGGCAATTACGAGACCTGACCGAGACATAACCGGCGTTATCCTGTAAAATATTAATCGGAACCAGGCTTAATTGACTGTTTCAGTGTGGTACCACATTACTACGTGGTCCAAACCAGAAAGAGGCCAGGATCTGGCCAACAAGTAAGCGAAAAATGCGAAAGTGCGAGCCAGATGAGGGCATATACCAGGCCTAACCCCGACATAACCGACGTTATACTCTAAAATATTAATCGGAACCAGGTTTAATTGTCTGTTTCAGTGTGGCACTACATTACTACGTGGGCCAAGCTAAAAAAAGGCCAGGATCTGGCCAACAAGTATGCGTAAAATGCGAAAGTACGAGCCAGATGGGGGCAAATCCCAGACCTAACCGAGACATAACCGGCGTTACCCTCTAAAATATTAATCGCAACCAGGTTTAATTGACTGTTTCGGTGTGGTACCGCATTACTACGTGATACAAGCCAGAAAAAGCTCTGTATCTGGCCAAGAAGTATGCGAAAAATGCGAATGTATGAGCCAGATGATTGCAAATACCTGAACTAACCCAGACATAAGCAGAGTTTTCCACTAAAATACTAATCGGAAAAGGCTTTTATTGATTGTTTCAGCGTGGTACCACATTGCTACGTGGTACGAGTCAGAAAAAAGCCAGGACCTGGCCAACAAGTATCAGAAAAATGCGAAGGTACGGGCCAGATGAGGGCAAACCCCAGACCTAACCCAGACATAACCGGCGTTATCCTCTAAAATATTACTCGCAACCAGGTTTCATTGACTATTTCGGTGTGGTACCGCATTACTGCGTGATCCAAACCAGAAAAAGGCGAGGATCTGACCAATAAGTATGCGAAAAATGTGAAAGTACGAGCTAGATGAGGGCAATTACGAGACCTGACCGAGACATAACCGGCGTTATCCTCTAAAATATTAATCGGAACCAGGCTTAATTGACTGTTTCAGTGTGGTACCACATTACTACGTGGTCCAAACCAGAAAGAGGCCAGGATCTGGCCAACAAGTAAGCGAAAAATGCGAACGTACGAGCCAAATGAGGGCAAATACCAGACCTAACCCCGACATAACCGACGTTATCCTCTAAAATATTAATCGGAACCAGGTTTAATTGTCTGTTTCAGTGTGGCACTACATTACTACGTGGGCCAAGCCAAAAAAAGGCCAGGATCTGGCCAACAAGTATGCGAAAAATGCGAAAGTACGAGCCAGATGGGGGCAAATCCCAGACCAAACCGAGACATAACCGGCGTTACCCTCTAAAATATTAATCGCAACCAGGCTTAATTGTCTGTTTCGGAGTGACCCCGCATTACTATGTGATCCCAACCAGAAAAAGCCCAGGATCTTGCCAACAAGTATGCGAAAACTGCGAAGGTACGAGCCAGATAAGGGCAAACCCCAGACCTAACCCAGACATAACCGGCGTTATCCTCTAAAGTATTAATCGCAAACTGGTTTAATTGACTGTTTCGGTGTGGTACCGCATTACTACGTGATACAAGCCAGAAAAAGCCCCGTATCTGGCCAACAAGTATGCGGAAAATGCGAAAGTACGAGCCAGATGAGGGCATATACCAGGCCTAACCCAGACATAACCGGCGTTATCCTCTTAAATATTAATCACAACCAGGTTTAATTGACTGTTTCAGTGTGGTACCGCATTACTACGTGTTCCAAACCAGAAAAAGGCCACGATCTGGCCAACAAGTATGCGAAAAATGCGAAAGTACGAGCCAGATGAGGGCAAATAGCAGACCTAACCCAGATATAACCGGCGTTATCATCTAAAATATTAATCGCAACCAGGTTTAATTGACTGTTTCGGTATGGTACCGCATTACTACGTGATCCAAACCAGAAAAAGTCGTGTATCTGGCCAACAAGTAAGCGAAAAATGCGAAAGTACGAGCCAGATGGGGGCAAATCCCAGACCTAACCGAGACATAACCGGCGTTACCCTCTAAAATATTAATCGCAACCAGGTTCAATTGACTGTTTCGGTGTGGTACCGCATTACTACGTGATCCAAACCAGAAAAAGCGCAGGATCTTGCCAACAAGTATGCGAAAAATGCGAAGGTACGAACCTGATGAGGGCAAACCCCAGACCTGACCCAGACATAACCGGCGTTATCCTCTAAAATATTAATCGCAACCTGGTTTAATTGACTGTTTCGGTGTGGTGCCGCATTAATACGTGATACAAGCCAGAAAAAGCCCTGTATCTGGCCAACAAGTATGCGGAAAATGCGAAAGTACAAGCCAGATGAGTGCAAATCCCAGACCTAACCGAGACATAACCGGCATTATCCTGTTAAATATTAATCGCAACCAGGTTTAATTCACTGTTTCGGTGTGGTACCACATTGCTACGTGGTACAAGTCAGAAAAAAGCCAGGACCTGGCCAACAAGTATCAGAAAAATGCGAAAGTACGATCCAGATGAGGGCAAATCCCAGTGCTAACAAAGACATAACCGGCGTGATCCACCAAAATATTAATCGCAACCAGGTTTAATTGACTGCTTCGGTGTGGTACCGCATTACTACGTGATCCAAACCAGAAAAAGGCCAGGATCTGGCCTACAACTATGCGAAAAATGCGAAAGTACGAGCCAGATGGGGGCAAATCCCAGACCTAACCGAGACATAACCGGCGTGATCCACCAAAATATTAATCGCAACCAGGTTTAATTGACTGCTTCGGTGTGGTACCGCATTACTACGTGATCCAAACCAGAAAAAGGCCAGGATCTGGCCTACAAGTATGCGAAAAATGCGAAAGTACGAGTCAGATGGGGGAAAATCCCAGACCTAACCGAGTCATAACCGGCGTTATCCTCTAAAATACTAATCGGAACAAGCTTTTATTGACTGTTTCGGTGTGGTACCGCATTACTACGTGATCCAAACCAGAAAAAGCGCAGGATCTTGCCAACAAGTATGCGAAAAATGCGAAGGTACGAACCTGATGAGGGCAAACCCCAGACCTGACCCAGACATAACCGGCGTCATCCTCTAAAATATTAATCGCAACAAGCTTTTATTGACTGTTTCAGTATGGTACCACATTACTACGTGGTCCAAATCAGAAAAAAGCCAGGACCTGGCCAACAAGTATAAGAAAAATGCGAAGGTACGACCCAGATGAGGGCAAATCCCAGACCTAACCGAGACATAACCGGCGTTATCCTCGAAAATATTAATCGCAACCAGGTTTAATTGACTGTTTCGGTGTGGAACCACATTAGTGCGGGATCCATACCAGACAGGGGCCATGATCTGGCCAACAAGTATGCGGAAAATGCGAAAGTACGAGCCAGATGAGTGCAAATCCCAGACCTAACCGAGACATAACCGGCGTGATCCACCAAAATATTAATCGCAACCAGGTTTAATTGACTGCTTCGGTGTGGTACCGCATTACTACGTGATCCAAACCAGAAAAAGGCCAGGATCTGGCCTACAAGTATAAGAAAAATGCGAAGGTACGACCCAGATGAGGGCAAATCCCAGACCTAACCGAGACATAACCGGCGTTATCCTCGAAAATATTAATCGCAACCAGGTTTAATTGACTGTTTCGGTGTGGAACCACATTAGTGCGGGATCCATACCAGACAGAGGCCATGATCTGGCCAACAAGTATGCGGAAAATGCGAAAGTACGAGCCAGATGAGTGCAAATCCCAGACCTAACCGAGACATAACCGGCGTTATCCTGTTAAATATTAATCGCAACCAGGTTTAATTGACTGTTTCGGTGTGGTACCACATTGCTACGTGGTACAAGTCAGAAAAAAGCCAGGACCTGGCCAACAAGTATCAGAAAAATGCGAAAGTACGATCCAGATGAGGGCAAATCCCAGTGCTAACAAAGACATAACCGGCGTGATCCACCAAAATATTAATGGCAACCAGGTTTAATTGACTGCTTCGGTGTGGTACCGCATTACTACGTGATCCAAACCAGAAAAAGGCCAGGATCTGGCCTACAACTATGCGAAAAATGCGAAAGTACGAGCCAGATGGGGGCAAATCCCAGACCTAACCGAGACATAACCGGCGTGAACCACCAAAATATTAATCGCAACCAGGTTTAATTGACTGCTTCGGTGTGGTACCGCATTACTACGTGATCCAAACCAGAAAAAGGCCAGGATCTGGCCTACAAGTATGCGAAAAATGCGAAAGAACGAGTCAGATGTGGGCAAATCCCAGGCCTAACCGAGTCATAACCGGCGTTATCCTCTAAATTATTAATCGCAACCAGGTTTAATTGACTGTTTCGGTGTGGTACCGCATTACTACGTGATCCAAACCAGAGAAAGCCCAGGATCTGGCCAAGAAGTATGCGAAAAATGCGAAAGTATGAGCCAGATGATTGCAAATACCAGAACTAACCCAGACATAACCAGAGTCTTCCTCTAAAATACTAATCGGAACAAGCTTTTATTGACTGTTTCAGTATGGTACCACATTACTACGTGGTCCAAATCAGAAAAAAGCCAGGACCTGGCCAACAAGTATAAGAAAAATGCGAAGGTACGACCCAGATGAGGGCAAATCCCAGACCTAACCCAGACATAACCGGCGTTATCCACGAAAATATTAATCGCAACCAGGTTTAATTGACTGTTTCGATGTGGTACCGCATTACTACGTGATGCAAGCCAGAAAATGCCCAGGATCTGGCGAACAAGTATGCGAAAATTGCGAAAGTACGAGCCAGATGAGGGCAAATCCCAGACCTAACCGAGACATAACCGGCGTTATCCTCTTAAATATTAATCGCAACCAGGTTTAATTGACTGTTTCGGTGTGGAACCACATTACTACGTGATCCAAACCAGAAAAAGCCCAGGACCTGGCCAACAAGTATAAGAAAAATGCGAAAGTACAAGCCAGATGAGGGCAAATCCCAGTGCTAACTAAGACATAACCGGCGTTTTCCTCTTAAATATTAATCGCAACCAGGTTTAATTGACTGTTTCGGTATGGTGCCGCATTACTACGTGATCCAAACCAGAAAAAGGCGAGTATCTGGCCAACAAGTTGGCGAAAAATGCGAAAGTACGAGCCAGATGGGGGCAAATCCCAGACCTAACCGAGACATAACCGGCGTTACCCTCTAAAATATTAATCGCAACCAGGTTTAATTGACTGTTTCGGTGTGGTACCGCATTACTACGTGATACAAGCCAGAAAAAGCCCTGTATCTGGCCAACAAGTAAGCGAAAAATGCGAAAGTACGAGCCAGATGAGGGCAAATCCCAGACCTAACCCAGACGTAACCGGCGTTATCCTCGAAAATATTAATCGCAACCAGGTTTAATTGACTATTTCGGTGTGGTACCGCATAACTGCGTGGTCCAAACCAGAAAGAGGCCAGGATCTGGCCAACAAGTAAGCGAAAAATGCGAACGTACGAGCTAGATGAGGGCAATTACGAGACCTGACCGAGACATAACCGGCGTTACCCTCTAAAATATTAATCGCAACCAGGTTTAATTGACTATTTCGGTGTGGTACCGCATTACTGCGTGATCCAAACCAGAAAAAGGCGAGGATCTGACCAATAAGTATGCGAAAAATGTGAAAGTACGAGCTAGATGAGGGCAATTACGAGACCTGACCGAGACATAACCGGCGTTATCCTCTAAAATATTAATCGGAACCAGGCTTAATTGACTGTTTCAGTGTGGTACCACATTACTACGTGGTCCAAACCAGAAAGAGGCCAGGATCTGGCCAGCAAGTAAGCGAAAAATGCGAACGTACGAGCCAGATGAGGGCAAATACCAGACCTAACCCCGACATAACCGACGTTATCCTCTAAAATATTAATCGGAACCAGGTTTAATTGTCTGTATCAGTGTGGCACTACATTACTACGTGGGCCAAGCCAAAAAAAGGCCAGGATCTGGCCAACAAGAATGCGAAAAATGCGAAGGTACGAGCCAGATAAGGGCAAACCCCAGACCTAACCCAGACATAACCGCCGTTATCCTCTAAAATATTAATCGCAACCTGGTTTAATTGACTGTTTCGGTGTGGTACCGCATTACTACGTGCTACAAGCCAGAAAAAGCCCCGTATCTGGCCAACAAGTATACAGAAAATGCGAAAGTACGAGCCAGATGAGGGCATATACCAGGCCTAACCCAGACATAACCGGCGTTATCCTCTTAAATATTAATCACAACCAGGTTTAATTGACTGTTTCAGTGTGGTACCGCATTACTACGTGTTCCAAACCAGAAAAAGGCCACGATCTGGCCAACAAGTATGCGAAAAATGCGAAAGTACGAGCCAGATGGGGGCAAATCCCAGACCTAACCGAGACATAACAGGCGTTACCCTCTAAAATATTAATCGCAACCAGGTTCAATTGACTGCTTCGGTGTGGTACCGCATTACTACGTGATCCATACCAGAAAAAGCTCAGGATCTGGCCAACAAGTATGCGAAAAATGCGAAAGTACGAGCCAGCTGAGTGCAAATCCCAGACCTAACCGAGACATAACCGGCGTTATTCTGTTAAATATTAATCGCAACCAGGTTTAATTGACTGTTTCGGTGTGGTACCACATTGCTACGTGGTACAAGTCAGAAAAAAGCCAGGACCTGGCCAACAAGCATCAGAAAAATGCGAAAGTACGATCCAGATGAGGGCAAATCCCAGTGCTAACAAAGACATAACCGGCGTGATCCACCAAAATATTAATCGCAACCAGGTTTAATTGACTGCTTCGGTGTGGTACCGCATTACTACGTGATCCAAACCAGAGAAAGCCCAGGATCTGGCCAACAAGTATGCGAAAAATGCGAAAGTATGAGCCAGATGATTGCAAATACCAGAACTAACCCAGACGTAACCAGAGTCTTCCTCTAAAATACTAATCGGAACAAGCTTTTATTGACTGTTTCAGTATGGTACCACATTACTACGTGGTCCAAATCAGAAAAAAGCCAGGACCTGGCCAACAAGTATAAGAAAAATGCGAAGGTATGACCCAGATGAGGGCAAATCCCAGACCTAACCGAGACATAACCGGCGTTATCCACGAAAATATTAATCGCAACCAGGTTCAATTGACTGCTTCGGTGTGGTACCGCATTACTACGTGATCCATACCAGAAAAAGCTCAGGATCTGGCCAACAAGTATGCGAAAAATGCGAAAGTACGAGCCAGCTGAGTGCAAATCCCAGACCTAACCGAGACATAACCGGCGTTATTCTGTTAAATATTAATCGCAACCAGGTTCAATTGACTGTTTCGGTGTGGTACCGCATTACTACGTGATCCAAACCAGAAAAAGCCCAGGATCTGGCCAACAAGTATGCGAAAAACGCGAAAGTATGAGCCAGACGATTGCAAATACCATGACTAACCCAGTCATAACCAGCGTTATCCTCTAAAATACTAATCGGAACAAGCTTTTATTGACTGTTTCGGTGTGGTACCGCATTACTACGTGATCCAAACCAGAAAAAGCGCAGGATCTTGCCAACAAGTATGCGAAAAATGCGAAGGTACGAACCTGATGAGGGCAAACCCCAGACCTGACCCAGACATAACCGGCGTCATCCTCTAAAATATTAATCGCAACCTGGTTTAATTGACTGTTTCGGTGTGGTGCCGCATTACTACGTGATACAAGCCAGAAAAAGCCCTGTATCTGGCCAACAAGTATGCGGAAAATGCGAAAGTACAAGCCAGATGAGGGCAAATCCCAGACCTAACCGAGACATAACCGGCGTTATCCTCGAAAATATTAATCGCAACCAGGTTTAATTGACTGTTTCGGTGTGGAACCACATTAGTGCGGGATCCATACCAGACAGAGGCCATGATCTGGCCAACAGGTATGCGGAAAATGCGAAAGTACCAGCCAGATGAGTGCAAATCCCAGACCTAACCGAGACATAACCGGCGTTATCCTGTTAAATATTAATCGCAACCAGGTTTAATTGACTGTTTCGGTGTGGTACCACATTGCTACGTGGTACAAGTCAGAAAAAAGCCAGGACCTGGCCAACAAGCATCAGAAAAATGCGAAAGTACGATCCAGATGAGGGCAAATCCCAGTGCTAACAAAGACATAACCGGCGTGATCCACCAAAATATTAATCGCAACCAGGTTTAATTGACTGTTTCGGTGTGGTACCGCATTACTACGTGATCCAAACCAGAGAAAGCCCAGGATCTGGCCAACAAGTATGCGAAAAATGCGAAAGTATGAGCCAGATGATTGCAAATACCAGAACTAACCCAGACGTAACCAGAGTCTTCCTCTAAAATACTAATCGGAACAAGCTTTTATTGACTGTTTCAGTATGGTACCACATTACTACGTGGTCCAAATCAGAAAAAAGCCAGGACCTGGCCAACAAGTATAAGAAAAATGCGAAGGTACGACTCAGATGAGGGCAAATCCCAGACCTAACCGAGACATAACCGGCGTTATCCACGAAAATATTAATCGCAACCAGGTTTAATTGACTGTTTCGATGTGGTACCGCATTACTACGTGATGCAAGCCAGAAAATGCCCAGGATCTGGCGAACAAGTATGCGAAAATTGCGAAAGTACGAGCCAGATGAGGGCAAATCCCAGACCTAACCGAGACATAACCGGCGTTATCCTCTTAAATATTAATCGCAACCAGGTTTAATTGACTGTTTCGGTGTGGAACCACATTACTACGTGATCCAAACCAGAAAAAACCCAGGACCTGGCCAACAAGTATAAGAAAAATGCGAAAGTACAAGCCAGATGAGGGCAAATCCCAGTGCTAACTAAGACATAACCGGCGTTTTCCTCTTAAATATTAATCGCAACCAGGTTTAATTGACTGTTTCGGTATGGTGCCGCATTACTACGTGATCCAAACCAGAAAAAGGCGAGTATCTGGCCAACAAGTTGGCGAAAAATGCGAAAGTACGAGCCAGATGGGGGCAAATCCCAGACCTAACCGAGACATAACCGGCGTTACCCTCTAAAATATTAATCGCAACCAGGTTTAATTGACTGTTTCGGTGTGGTACCGCATTACTACGTGATACAAGCCAGAAAAAGCCCTGTATCTGGCCAACAAGTAAGCGAAAAATGCGAAAGTACGAGCCAGATGAGGGCAAATCCCAGACCTAACCCAGACGTAACCGGCGTTATCCTCGATAATATTAATCGCAACCAGGTTTAATTGACTGTTTCGATGTGGTACCGCATTACTACGTGATGCAAGCCAGAAAATGCCCAGGATCTGGCGAACAAGTATGCGAAAATTGCGAAAGTACGAGCCAGATGAAGGCAAATCCCAGACCTAACCGAGACATAACCGGCGTTATCCTCTTAAATATTAATCGCAACCAGGTTTAATTGACTGTTTCGGTGTGGAACCACATTACTACGTGATCCAAACCAGAAAAAGCCCAGGACCTGGCCAGCAAGTATAAAAAAAATGCGAAAGTACAAGCCAGATGAGGGCAAATCCCAGTGCTAACTAAGACATAACCGGCGTTTTCCTCCTAAATATTAATCGCAACCAGGTTTAATTGACTGTTTCGGTATGGTGCCGCATTACTACGTGATCCAAACCAGAAAAAGGCGAGTATCTGGCCAACAAGTTGGCGAAAAATGCGAAAGTACGAGCCAGATGGGGGCAAATCCAAGACCTAACCGAGACATAACCGGCGTTACCCTCTAAAATATTAATCGCAACCAGGTTTAATTGACTGTTTCGGTGTGGTACCGCATTACTACGTGATACAAGCCAGAAAAAGCCCCGTATCTGGCCAACAAGTAAGCGAAAAATGCGAAAGTACGAGCCAGATGAGGGCAAATCCCAGACCTAACCCAGACGTAACCGGCGTTATCCTCGAAAATATTAATCGCAACCAGGTTCAATTGACTGCTTCGGTGTGGTACCGCATTACTACGTGATCCAAGCCAGAAAAAGCCCAGGATCTTGCCAACAAGTATGCGAAAAATGCGAAGGCACGAGCCAGATGTGGGCAAACCTCAGACCTAGCCCAGACATAACCGGCGTTATCCTCTAAAATATTAATCGCAACCAGGTTTAATTGACTGTTTCGGTGTGGAACCACATTAGTGCGGGATCCAAACCAGAAAGAGGCCAGGATCTGGCCAACAAGTTTGCGAAAAACGCGAAAGTATGAGCCAGATGATTGCAAATACCATGACTAACCCAGTCATAACCAGCGTTATCCTCTAAAATATTAATCGCAACCAGGTTCAATTGACTGCTTCGGTGTGGTACCGCATTACTACGTGATCCAAACCAGAAAGAGCCCAGGATCTTGCCAACAAGTATGCGAAAAATGCGAAGGCACGAGCCAGATGAGGGCAAACCTCAGACCTAGCCCAGACATAACCGGCGTTATCCACCAAAATATTAATCGCAACCAGGTTTAATTGACTGTTTCCGTGTGGTACCACATTACTGCGCGATCCAATCCAGAAAAAAGCCAGGATCTGGCCAACAAGTATAAGAAAAATGCGAAAGTACGAGCCAGATGAGGGCAAATCCCAGTGCTAAGCAAGCCATAACCGGCGTTATCCACCAAAATATTAATCGCAACCAGGTTTAATTGACTGTTTCCGTGTGGTACCGCATTACTATGTGATCCAAACCAGAAAAAGCCCAGGATATTGCCAACAAGTATGCGAAAACTGCGAAGGTACGAGCCAGATAAGGGCAAACCCCAGACCTAACCCAGACATAACCGGCGTTATCCTCTAAAGTATTAATCGCAACCTGGTTTAATTGACTGTTTCGGTGTGGTACCGCATTACTACGTGATACAAGCCAGAAAAAGCCCCGTATCTGGCCAACAAGTATGCGGAAAATGCGAAAGTACGAGCCAGATGAGGGCATATACCAGGCCTAACCCTGACATAACCGGCGTTATCCTCTTAAATATTAATCACAACCAGGTTTAATTGACTGTTTCTGTGTGGAACCGCATTACTACGTGTTCCAAACCAGAAAAAGGCCACGATCTGGCCAACAAGTATGCGAAAAATGCGAAAGTACGAGCCAGATGAGGGCAAATACCATGACTAACCCTGCCATAACCAGCGTTATCCTCTAAAATACTAATCGGAACACGCTTTTATTGACTGTTTCAGTGTGGAACCACATTACTACGTGACACAAACCTGAAAGAGCGCTGGATCTGGCCAACAAGTATGCGAAAAACGCGAAAGTATGAGCCAGATGATTGCAAATAGCTGAACTAACCCTGACATAACCGACGTTATCCTCTAAAATATTAATCGGAACCAGGTTTAATTGTCTGTTTCAGTGTGGCACTACATTACTACGTGGGCCAAGCCAAAAAAAGGCCAGGATCTGGCCAACAAGTATGCGAAAAATGCCGAAAGTACGAGCCAGATGGGGGCAAATCCCAGAACTAACCGAGACATAACCGCCGTTACCCTCTAAAATATTAATCGCAACCAGGTTTAATTGACTGTCTCGGTGTGGTACCGCATTACTACGTGATACAAGCCAGAAAAAGCCCTGTATCTGGCCAACAAGTATGCGAAAAATGCGAATGTATGAGCCAGATGATTGCAAATACCAGAACTAACCCAGACATAAGCAGAGTTTTCAACTAAAATACTAATCGGAACAAGCTTTTATTGACTGTTTCAGTGTGGTACCACATTACTGCGCGATCCAAACCAGAAAAAAGCCAGGAGCTGGCCAACAAGTATAAGAAAAATGCGAAAGTACGAGCCAGATGAGGGCAAATCCCGGTGGTAACCAAGCCATAACCGGCGTTATCCACCAAAATATTAATCGCAACCAGGTTTAATTGACTGGTTCCGTGTGGTACCACATTACTGCGTGATCCAATCCAGAAAAAAGCCACGAGCTGGCCAACAAGTATAAGAAAAATGCGAAAGTACGAGCCAGATGAGGGCAAAACCCAGTGCTAACCCAGACATAACCGGCGTTATCCTCCAAAATGTTAATCGCAACCAGGTTTAATTGACTGTTTCGGTGTGGAACCACATTAGTGCGGGATCCAAACCAGAAATAGGCCAGGATCTGGCCAACAAGTATGCGGAAAATGCGAAAGTTCGAGCCAGATGCGGGCGTATCCCAGACCTAACCGAGACATAACCGGCGTTATCCTGTTAAATATTAATCGCAACCAGGTTTAATTGACTGTTTCGGTGTGGTACCGCATTACTACGTGATCCAAACCAGAAAAAGCCCAGGATCTGGCCAACAAGTATGCGAAAAACGCGAAAGTATGAGCCAGACGATTGCAAATACCATGACTAACCCAGTCATAACCAGCGTTATCCTCTAAAATACTAATCGGAACAAGCTTTTTTTGACTGTTTCGGTGTGGTACCGCATTACTACGTGATCCAAACCAGAAAAAGGCCAGGATCTGGCCTACAACTATGCGAAAAATGCGAAACTACGAGCCAGATGGGGGCAAATCCCAGACCTAACCGAGACATAACCGGCGTGATCCACCAAAATATTAATCGCAACCAGGTTTAATTGACTGCTTCGGTGTGGTACCGCATTACTACGTGATCCAAACCAGAAAAAGCCCTGTATCTGGCCAACAAGTATGAGGAAAATGCGAAAGTACATGCCAGATGAGGGCAAATCCCAGACCTAACCGAGACATAACCGGCGTTATCCTGATAAATATTAATCGCAACCAGGTTTAATTGACTGTTTCGGTGTGGTACCGCATTACTACGTGATCCAAACCAGAAAAAGCCGTGTATCTGGCCAACAAGTATGCGGAAAATGCGAAAGTACATGCCAGATGAGGGCAAATCCCAGACCTAACCGAGACATAACCGGCGTTATCCTGTTAAATATTAATCGCAACCAGGTTTAATTGACTGTTTCGGTGTGGTACCACATTGCTACGTGGTACAAGTCAGAAAAAAGCCAGGACCTGGCCAACAAGTATCAGAAAAATGCGAAAGTACGATCCAGATGAGGGCAAATACCATGACTAACCCAGTCATAACCAGCGTTATCCTCTAAAATACTAATCGGAACAAGCTTTTTTTGACTGTTTCGGTGTGGTACCGCATTACTACGTGATCCAAACCAGAAAAAGGCCAGGATCTGGCCTACAACTATGCGAAAAATGCGAAACTACGAGCCAGATGGGGGCAAATCCCAGACCTAACCGAGACATAACCGGCGTGATCCACCAAAATATTAATCGCAACCAGGTTTAATTGACTGCTTCGGTGTGGTACCGCATTACTACGTGATCCAAACCAGAAAAAGCCCTGTATCTGGCCAACAAGTATGAGGAAAATGCGAAAGTACATGCCAGATGAGGGCGTATCCCAGACCTAACCGAGACATAACCGGCGTTATCCTGTTAAATATTAATCGCAACCAGGTTTAATTGACTGTTTCGGTGTGGTACCGCATTACTACGTGATCCAAACCAGAAAAAGCCCAGGATCTGGCCAACAAGTATGCGAAAAACGCGAAAGTATGAGCCAGACGATTGCAAATACCATGACTAACCCAGTCATAACCAGCGTTATCCTCTAAAATACTAATCGGAACAAGCTTTTTTTGACTGTTTCGGTGTGGTACCGCATTACTACGTGATCCAAACCAGAAAAAGGCCAGGATCTGGCCTACAACTATGCGAAAAATGCGAAACTACGAGCCAGATGGGGGCAAATCCCAGACCTAACCGAGACATAACCGGCGTGATCCACCAAAATATTAATCGCAACCAGGTTTAATTGACTGCTTCGGTGTGGTACCGCATTACTACGTGATCCAAACCAGAAAAAGCCCTGTATCTGGCCAACAAGTATGAGGAAAATGCGAAAGTACATGCCAGATGAGGGCAAATCCCAGACCTAACCGAGACATAACCGGCGTTATCCTGATAAATATTAATCGCAACCAGGTTTAATTGACTGTTTCGGTGTGGTACCGCATTACTACGTGATCCAAACCAGAAAAAGCCGTGTATCTGGCCAACAAGTATGCGGAAAATGCGAAAGTACATGCCAGATGAGGGCAAATCCCAGACCTAACCGAGACATAACCGGCGTTATCCTGTTAAATATTAATCGCAACCAGGTTTAATTGACTGTTTCGGTGTGGTACCACATTGCTACGTGGTACAAGTCAGAAAAAAGCCAGGACCTGGCCAACAAGTATCAGAAAAATGCGAAAGTACGATCCAGATGAGGGCAAATCCCAGTGCTAACAATGACATGACCGGCGTGATCCACCAAAATATTAATCGCAACCAGGTTTAATTGACTGCTTCGGTGTGGTACCGCATTACTACGTGATCCAAACCTGAAAAAGGCCAGGATCTGGCCTACAACTATGCGAAAAATGCGAAAGTACGAGCCAGATGGGGGCAAATCCCAGACCTAACCGAGACATAACCGGCGTGATCCACCAAAATATTAATCGGAACAAGCTTTTATTGACTGTTTCAGTATGGTACCACATTACTACGTGGTACAAATCAGAAAAAAGCCACGACCTGGCCAACAAGTATAAGAAAAATTCGAAGGTACGACCCAGATGAGGGCAAATCCCAGACCTAACCGAGACATAACCGGCGTTATCCACGAAAATATTAATCGCAACCAGGTTTAATTGACTGTTTCGATGTGGTACCGCATTACTACGTGATGCAAGCCAGAAAATGCCCAGGATCTGGCGAACAAGTATGCGAAAATTGCGAAAGTACGAGCCAGATGAGGGCAAATCCCAGATCTAACCGAGACATAACCGGCGTTATCCTCTTAAATATTAATCGCAACCAGGTTTAATTGACTGTTTCGGTGTGGAACAACATTACTACATGATCCAAACCAGAAAAAGCCCAGGACCTGGCCAACAAGTATAAGAAAAATGCGAAAGTACAAGCCAGATGAGGGCAAATCCCAGTGCTAACTAAGACATAACCGGCGTTTTCCTCTTAAATATTAATCGCAACCAGGTTTAATTGACTGTTTCGGTATGGTGCCGCATTACTACGTGATCCAAACCAGAAAAAGGCGAGTATCTGGCCAACAAGTTGGCGAAAAATGCGAAAGTACGAGCCAGATGGGGGCAAATCCCAGACCTAACCGAGACATAACCAGCGTTACCCTCTAAAATATTAATCGCAACCAGGTTTAATTGACTGTTTCGGTGTGGTACCGCATTACTACGTGATACAAGCCAGAAAAAGCCCTGTATCTGGCCAACAAGTAAGCGAAAAATGCGAAAGTACGAGCCAGATGAGGGCAAATCCCAGACCTAACCCAGACGTAACCGGCGTTATCCTCGAAAATATTAATCGCAACCAGGTTGAATTGACTGCTTCGGTGTGGTACCGCATTACTACGTGATCCAAACCAGAAAAAGGCCAGGATCTGGCCTACAAGTATGCGAAAAATGCGAAAGTACGAGTCAGATGGGGGCAAATCCCAGACCTAACCGAATCATAACCGGCGTTATCCTCTAAATTATTAATCGCAACCAGGTTTAATTGACTGTTTCGGTGTGGTACCGCATTACTACGTGATCCAAACCAGAGAAAGCCCAGGATCTGGCCAACAAGTATGCGAAAAATGCGAAAGTATGAGCCAGATGATTGCAAATACCAGAACTAACCCAGACATAACCAGAGTCTTCCTCTAAAATACTAATCGGAACAAGCTTTTATTGACTGTTTCAGTATGGTACCACATTACTACGTGGTGCAAATCAGAAAAAAGCCACGACCTGGCCAACAAGTATAAGAAAAATTCGAAGGTACGACCCAGATGAGGGCAAATCCCAGACCTAACCGAGACATAACCGGCGTTATCCACGAAAATATTAATCGCAACCAGGTTTAATTGACTGTTTCGATGTGGTACCGCATTACTACGTGATGCAAGCCAGAAAATGCCCAGGATCTGGCGAACAAGTATGCGAAAAATGCGAAAGTATGAGCCAGATGATTGCAAATACCAGAACTAACCCAGACATAACCAGAGTCTTCCTCTAAAATATTAATCGCAACCAGGTTTAATTGACTGTTTCGGTGTGGTACCGCATTACTACGTGATACAAGCCAGAAAAAGCCCTGTATCTGGCCAACAATTAAGCGAAAAATGCGAAAGTACGAGCCAGATGAGGGCAAATCCCAGACCTAACCCAGACGTAACCGGCGTTATCCTCGAAAATATTAATCGCAACCAGGTTGAATTGACTCCTTCGGTGTGGTACCGCATTACTACGTGATCCAAACCAGAAAAAGCCCAGGATCTTGCCAACAAGTATGCGAAAAATGCGAAGGCACGAGCCAGATGAGGGCAAACCTCAGACCTAGCCCAGACATAACCGGCGTTATCCTCTAAAATATTAATCGCAACCAGGTTTAATTGACTGTTTCGATGTGGAACCACATTAGTGCGGGATCCAAACCAGAAAGAGGCCAGGATCTGGCCAACAAGTTTGCGAAAAACGCGAAAGTATGCGCCAGATGATTGCAAATACCATGACTAACCCAGTCATAACCAGCGTTATCCTCTAAAATATTAATCGCAACCAGGTTCAATTGACTGCTTCGGTGTGGTACCGCATTACTTCGTGATCCAAACCAGAAAAAGCCCAGGATCCTGCCAACAAGTATGCGAAAAATGCGAAGGCACGAGCCAGATGAGGGCAAACCTCAGACCTAGCCCAGACATAACCGGCGTTATCCACCAAAATATTAATCGCAACCAGTTTTACTTGACTGTTTCCGTGTGGTACCACATTACTGCGCGATCCAATCCAGAAAAAAGCCAGGAGCTGGCCAACAAGTATAAGAAAAATGCGAAAGTATGAGCCAGATGAGGGCAAATCCCAGTGCTAAGCAAGCCATAACCGGCGTTATCCACCAAAGTATTAATCGCAACCAGGTTTAATTGACTGTTTCCGTGTGGTACCGCATTACTATGTGATCCAAACCAGAAAAAGCCCAGGATATTGCCAACAAGTATGCGAAAACTGCGAAGGTACGAGCCAGATAAGGGCAAACCCCAGACCTAACCCAGACATAACCGGCGTCATCCTCTAAAGTATTAATCGCAACCTGGTTTAATTGACTGTTTCGGTGTGGTACCGCATTACTACGTGATACAAGCCAGAAAAAGCCCCGTATCTGGCCAATAAGTATGCGGAAAATGCGAAAGTACGAGCCAGATGAGGGCATATACCAGGCCTAACCCTGACATAACCGGCGTTATCCTCTTAAATATTAATCACAACCAGGTTTAATTGACTGTTTCTGTGTGGTACCGCATTACTACGTGTTCCAAACCAGAAAAAGGCCACGATCTGGCCAACAAGTATGCGAAAAATGCGAAAGTACGAGCCAGATGAGGGCAAATCCCGGTGGTAACCAAGCCATAACCGGCGTTATCCACCAAAATATTAATCGCAACCAGGTTTAATTGACTGGTTCCGTGTGGTACCACATTACTGCGCGATCCAATCCAGAAAAAAGCCAGGAGCTGGCCAACAAGTATAAGAAAAATGCGAAGTTACGAACCTGATGAGGGCAAACCCCAGACCTAACCCAGACATAGCCGGCGTTATCCTCTAAAATATTAATCGCAACCTGGTTTAATTGACTGTTTCGGTGTGGTGCCGCATTACTACGTGATACAAGCCAGAAAAAGCCCTGTATCTGGCCAACAAGTATGCGGAAAATGCGAAAGTACATGCCAGATGAGGGCAAATCCCAGACCTAACCGAGACATAACCGGCGTTATCCTCGAAAATATTAATCGCAACCAGGTTTAATTGACTGTTTCGGTGTGGAACCACATTATTGCGGGATCCATACCAGACAGAGGCCATGATCTGGCCAACAAGTATGCGGAAAATGCGAAAGTACGAGCCAGATGAGTGCAAATCCCAGACCTAACCGAGACATAACCGGCGTTATCCTGTTAAATATTAATCGCAACCAGGTTTCATTGACTGTTTCGGTGTGGTACCGCATTACTACGTGATCCAAACCAGAAAAAGGCGAGTAACTGGCCAACAGGTATGCGAAAAACGCGAAAGTGTGAGCCAGATGATTGCACATAGCTGAACTAACCCTGACATAACCGACGTTATCCTCTAAAATATTAATCGGAACCAGGTTTAATTGTCTGTTTCAGTGTGGCATTACATTACTACGTGGGCCAAGCCAAAAAAAGGGCTGGATCTGGCCAACAAGTATGCGAAAAATGCGAAAGTACGAGCCAGATGAGGGCAAATCCCAGACCTAACCGAGACATAACCGGCGTTATCCTCTTAAATATTAATCGCAACCAGGTTTAATTGACTGTATCGGTGTGGTACCGCATTACTACGTGTTCCAAACCTGAAAGAGGCCAGGATGAGGTCAAGAAGTATGCGAAAAATTCGAAAGTACGAGCCAGATCAGGGCAAATACCGGACCTAACCCTGTCATAACCGGCGTTATCCTCGAAAATATTAATCGCAACCAGGTTTAATTGACTGCTTCGGTGTGGTACAGCATTACTACATGATCCAAACCAGAAAAAGCCCAGGATCCTGCCAACAAGTATGCGAAAAATGCGAAGGTACGGGCCAGATGAGGGCAAACCCCAGACCTAACCCAGACATAACCGGCGTTATCCTCTAAAATATTACTCGCAACCAGGTTTCATTGACTATTTCGGTGTGGTACCGCATTACTGCGTGATCCAAACCAGAAAAAGGCGAGGATCTGGCCAACAAGTATGCGAAAAATGTGAAAGTACGAGCTATATGAGGGCAATTACGAGACCTGACCGAGACATAACCGGCGTTATCCTCTAAAATATTAATCGGAACCAGGCTTCATTGACTGTTTCAGTGTGGTACCACATTAGTGCGGGATCCAAACCAGAAAGAGGCCAGGATCTGGCCAACACGTAAGCGAAAAATGCGAAAGTACGAGCCAGACGATTGCAAATACCATGACTAACCCAGTCATAACCAGCGTTATCCTCTAAAATACTAATCGGAACAATCTTTTATTGACTGCTCCGGTGTGGTACCACATTCCTACGTGATCCAAACCAGAAAAAGCGCAGGATCTTGCCAACAAGTATGCGAAAAATGCGAAGGTACGAACCTGATGAGGGCAAACCCCAGACCTAACCCAGACATAGCCGGCGTTATCCTCTAAAATATTATTCGCAAACTGGTTTAATTGACTGTTTCGGTGTGGTGCCGCATTACTACGTGATACAAGCCAGAAAAAGCCCTGTATCTGGCCAACAAGTATGCGGAAAATGCGAAAGTACAAGCCAGATGAGGGCAAATCCCAGACCTAACCGAGCCATAACCGGCGTTATCCTCGAAAATATTAATCGCAACCAGGTTTAATTGACTGTTTCGGTGTGGAACCACATTAGTGCGGGATCCATACCAGACAGAGGCCATGATCTGGCCAACAAGTATGTGGAAAATGCGAAAGTACGAGCCAGATGTGTGCAAATCCCAGACCTAACCGAGACATAACCGGCGTGATCCACCAAAATATTAATCGCAACCAGGTTTAATTGACTGGTTCGGTGTGGTACCGCATTACTACGTGATCCAAACCAGCAAAAGGCCAGGACCTGGCCTACAAGTATGCGAAAAATGCGAAAGTACGAGCCAGATGGGGGCAAATCCCAGACCTAACCGAGACATAACCGGCGTGATCCACCAAAATATTAATCGCAACCAGGTTTAATTGACTGCTTCGGTGTGGTACCGCATTACTACGTGATCCAAACCAGCAAAAGGCCAGGATCTGGCCTACAAGTATGCGAAAAATGCGAAAGTACGAGTCAGATGGGGGCAAATCCCAGACCTAACCGAGACATAACCGGCGTTATCCTCTAAATTATTAATCGCAACCAGGTTTAATTGACTGTTTCGGTGTGGTACCGCATTACTACGTGATCCAAACCAGAGAAAGCCCAGGATCTGGCCAACAAGTATGCGGAAAATGCGAAGGTACGAACCTGATGAGAGCAAACCCCAGAACTAACCCAGACATAACGGGCGTTATCCTCTAAAATATTAATCGCAACCAGGTTTAATTGACTGTTTCGGTGTGGAACCACATTACTACGTGATACAAGACAGAAAAAGCCCTGTATCTGGCCAACAAGTATGCGGAAGATGCGAAAGTACAAGCCAGATGAAGGCAAATCCCAGACCTAACCGAGACATAACCGGCGTTATCCTCTAAATTATTAATCGCAACCAGGATTAATTGACTGTTTCGGTGTGGAACCACATTTGTGCGGGATCCATACCAGAAAGAGGTCAGGATCTGGCCAACAAGTATGCGAAAAACGCGATAGTATGAGCCAGATGATTGCAAATACCAGAACTAACCCAGACATAACCAGAGTCTTCCTCTAAAATACTAATCGGAACAAGCTTTTATTGACTGTTTCAGTGTGGTACCACATTACTACGTGGTCCAAACCAGAAAAAAGCCAGGACCTGGCCAACAAGTATGCGAAAAATGCGAAGGTACGAACCTGATGAGGGCAAACCCCAGACCTAACCCAGACATAACGGGCGTTATCCTCTAAAATATTAATCGCAACCTGGTTTAATCGACTGTTTCGGTGTGGTACCCCATTACTACGTGATACAAGCCAGAAAAAGCCCTGTATCTGGCCAACAAGTATGCGGAAAATGCGAAAGTACAAGCCAGATGAAGGCAAATCCCAGACCTAACCGAGACATAACCGGCGTTATCCTCGAAAATATTAATCGCAACCAGGTTTAATTGACTGTTTCGGTGTGGAACCACATTTGTGCGGGATCCATACCAGAAAGAGGTCAGGATCTGGCCAACAAGTATGCGAAAAACGCAAAAGTATGAGCCAGATGATTGTAAATACCATGACTAACCCAGACATAACCGGCGTTATCCTCTAAAATATTAATCGCAACAAGGTTTAATTGACTGTTTTGGTGCGGAACCACATTAGTGCGGGATCCAAACCAGAAAGAGGCCAGGATCTGGCCATCAAGTACGCGAAAAATGCGAAAGTACGAGCCAGATGCGGGCATATCCCAGACCTAACCCAGACATAATCGGCGTTATCCTCGAAAATATTAATCGCAACCAGGTTTAATTGACTGCTTCGGTGTGGTACAGCATTACTACGTGATCCAAACCAGAAAAAGCCCAGGATCTTGCCAGCAAGTATGCGAAAAATGCGAAGGTACTGGCCAGAAGAGGGCAAACCCCAGACCTAACCCAGACATAACCGGCGTTATCCTCTAAAATATTACTCGCAACCAGGTTTCATTCACTATTTCGGTGTGGTACCGCATTACTGCGTGATCCAAACCAGAAAAAGGCGAGGATCTGGCCAACAAGCATGCGGAAAACGCGAAAGTATGAGCCAGATGATTGTAAATACCATGACTAACCCAGACATAACCGGCGTTATCCTCTAAAATATTAATCGCAACCAGGTTTAATTGACTGTTTTGGTGCGGAACCACATTAGTGCGGGATCCAAAGCAGAAAGAGGCCAGGATCTGGCCAACAAGTTAGCGAAAAATGCGAAAGTACGAGCCAGATGAGGGCAAATCCCAGACCTATCCGAGACATAACCGGCGTTATCCTCTTAAATATTAATCGCAACCAGGTTTAATTGACTGTATCGGTGTGGTACCGCATTACTACCTGTTCCAAACCTGAAAAAGGCCAGGGGGAGGTCAAGAAGTATGCGAAAAATGCGAAAGTACGATCCAGATCAGGGCAAATACCAGACCTAACCCAGACATAACTGGCGTTATCCTCTAAAGTATTACTCGCAACCAGGTTTAATTGACTGTTTTGGTGCGGAACCACATTAGTGCGGGATCCAAAGCAGAAAGAGGCCAGGATCTCGCCAACAAGTAAGCGAAAAATGCGAAAGTACGAGCCAGATGAGGGCAAATCCCAGACCTAACAGAGACATAACCGGCGTTAACCTCCTAAATATTAATCGAAACCAGGTTTAATTGACTGTTTCGGTGTGGTACCGCATTACTACGTGATCCAAACCAGAAAAAGCCCAGGATCTTGCCAACAAGTATGCGAAAAATGCGAAGGTACTGGCCAGATGAGGGCAAACCCCAGACCTAACCCAGACATAACCGGCGTTATCCACCAAAATATTAATCGCAATCAGGTTCAATTGACTGTTTCGATGTGGTACCGCATTACTACGTGATGCAAGCCAGAAAATGCCCAGGATCTGGCGAACAAGTATGCGAAAAATGCGAAAGTACGAGCCAGATGAGGGCAAATCCCAGACCTAACAGAGACATAACCGGCGTTAACCTCCTAAATATTAATCGAAACCAGGTTTAATTGACTGTTTCGGTGTGGTACCGCATTACTACGTGATCCAAACCGGAAAAAGCCCAGGATCTGGCCAACAAGTATGCGAAAAACGCGAAAGTATGAGCCAGACGATTGCAAATACCATGACTAACCCTGTCATAACCAGCGTTATCCTCTAAAATACTAATCGGAAAAAGCTTTTATTGACTGTTTCAGTGTGGTACCACATTACTACGTGATACAAGCCAGAAAAAGCCAGGACCTGGCCAACAAGTATATGAAAAATGCGAAAGTACGAGCCAGATGAGGGCAAATCCCAGACCTAACCGAGACATAACCGGCGTTATCCTCGAAAATATTATTCGCAACCAGGTTTAATTGACTGTTTCGGTGTGGTACAGCATTACTACGTGATCCAAACCAGAAAAAGCCCAGGATCTTGCCAACAAGTATGCGAAAAATGCGAAGGTACTGGCCAGATGAGGGCAAACCCCAGACCTAACCCAGACATAACCGGCGTTATCCTCTAAAATATTAATCGCAACCAGGTTTAATTGACTGTTTTGGTGCGGAACCACATTAGTGCGGGATCCAAAGCAGAAAGAGGCCAGGATCTCGCCAACAAGTAAGCGAAAAATGCGAAAGTACGAGCCAGATGAGGGCAAATCCCAGACCTAACCGAGACATAACCGGCGTTATCCTCGAAAATATTAATCGCAACCAGTTTTAATTGACTGTTTCGATGTGGTACCGCATTACTACGTGATGCAAGCCAGAAAATGCCCAGGATCTGGCGAACAAGTATGCGAAAATTGCGAAAGTACGATCCAGATGAGGGCAAATCCCAGTGCTAACCAAGGCATTACCGGCGTAATCCACCAAAATATTAATCGCAACCAGGTTTAATTGACTGTTTCGGTGTGGTACCGCATTACTGCGTGATCCAAACCAGAAAAAGGCGAGGATCTGGCCAACAAGTATGCGAAAAATGCGAAAGTACGAGCCAGATGAGGGCAAATCCCAGTGCTAACCAAGGCATAACCGGCGTTATCCACCAAAATATTAATCGCAATCAGGTTTAATTGACTGTTTCGATGTGGTACCGCATTACTACGTGATGCAAGCCAGAAAATGCCCAGGATCTGGCGAATAAGTATGCGAAAAATGCGAAAGCACGAGCCAGATGAGGGCAAATCCCAGACCTAACCGAGACATAACCGGCGTTATCCTGTTAAATATTAATCGCAACCAGGTTTAATTGACTGTTTCGGTGTGGTACCGCATTACTACGTGATCCAAACCGGAAAAAGCCCAGGATCTGGCCAACAAGTATGCGAAAAACGCGAAAGTATGAGCCAGACGATTGCAAATACCATGACTAACCCTGTCATAACCAGCGTTATCCTCTAAAATATTAATCGGAAAAAGCTTTTATTGACTGTTTCAGTGTGGTACCACATTACTACCTGGTCCAAGTCAGAAAAAAGCCAGGACCTGGCCAACAAGTATAAGAAAAATGCGAAAGTACCAGCCAGATGAGGGCAAATCCCAGACCTAACCGAGATATAACCGGCGTTATCTTCGAAAATATTAATCGCAACCAGGTTTAATTGACTGTTTCGATGTGGTACCGCATTACTACGTGATGCAAGCCAGAAAATGCTCAGGATCTGGCGAACAAGTATGCGAAAAATGCGAAAGTACGTGCCAGATCAGGGCAAATACCAGGCCTAACCCAGACATAATCGGCGTTATCCTCGAAAATATTAATCGCAACCAGGTTTAATTGACTGCTTCGGTGTGGTACAGCATTACTACGTGATGCAAGCCAGAAAATGCCCAGGATCTTGCCAACAAGTATGCGAAAAATGCGAAGGTACTGGCCAGATGAGGGCAAACCCCAGACCTAACCCAGACATAACCGGCGTTATCCTCTAAAATATTACTCGCAACCAGGTTTCATTCACTATTTCGGTGTGGTACCGCATTACTGCGTGATCCAAACCAGAAAAAGGCGAGGATCTGGCCAACAAGTATGCGGAAAACGCGAAAGTATGAGCCAGATGATTGTAAATACCATGACTAACCCAGACATAACCGGCGTTATCCTCTAAAATATTAATCGCAACCAGGTTTAATTGACTGTTTTGGTGCGGAACCACATTAGTGCGGGATCCAAAGCAGAAAGAGGCCAGGATCTGGCCAACAAGTAAGCGAAAAATGCGAAAGTACGAGCCAGATGTGGGCAAATCCCAGACCTATCCGAGACATAACCGGCGTTATCCACGAAAATATTAATCGCAACCAGGTTTAATTGATTGTTTCGATGTGGTACCGCATTACTACGTGACGCAAGCCAGAAAATGCCCAGGATCTGGCGAACAAGTATGCGAAAATTGCGAAAGTACGAGCCAGATGAGGGCAAATCCCAGACCTAACAGAGAGATAACCGGCGTTATCCTCTAAAATATTACTCGCAACGAGGTTTCATTGACCATTTCGGTGTGATACCGCATTACTGCGTGATCCAAACGAGAAAAAGGCGACGATCTGGCCAACAAGTATGCGAAAAATGTGAAAGTACGATCTAGATGAGGGCAATAACGAGACCTAACCGAGACTTAACCGGCGTTATCCACGAAAATATTAATCGCAACCAGGTTTAATTGACTGTTTCGATGTGGTACCGCATTACTACGTGATGCAAGCCAGAAAATGCCCAGGATCTGGCGAACAAGTATGCGAAAATTGCGAAAGTACGAGCCAGATGAGGGCAAATCCCAGACCTAACCGAGACATAACCGGCGTTATCCTCTAAAATACTACTCGCAACCAGGTTTCATTGACTATTTCGGTGTGGTACCGCATTACTGCGTGATCCAAACCCGAAAAAGGCGAGGATCTGGCCAACAAGTATGCGGAAAACGCGAAAGTATGAGCCAGATGATTGTAAATACCATGACTAACCCAGACATAACCGGCGTTAGCCTCTAAAATATTAATCGCAACCAGGTTTAATTGACTGTTTTGGTGCGGAACCACATTAGTGCGGGATCCAAAGCAGAAAGAGGCCAGGATCTGGCCAACAAGTAAGCGAAAAATGCGAAAGTACGAGCCAGATGTGGGCAAATCCCAGACCTAACCGAGACATAACCGGCGTTATCCTCTAAAATATTAATCGCAACCAGGTTTAATTGACTGTTTCGGTGTGGAACCACATTACTACGTGGTCCAAACCAGAAAAAAGCCAGGACCTGGCCAACAATTATAAGAAAAATGCGAAAGTACCGAGGCAGATGAGGGCAAATCCCAGTGCTAACCAAGACATAAGCGGCGTTATCCACCAAAATATTAATCGCAACCAGGTTTAACTGACTGTTTCGGTGTGGTACCGCATTACTACGTGATCCAAACCAGAAAAAGGCCTGGATCTGGCCAACAAGTATGCGAAAAATGTGAAAGTACGAGCTAGATGAGGGCAATAACGAGACCTAACCGAGACTTAACCGGCGTTATCCACGAAAATATTAATCGCAACCAGGTTTAATTGACTGTCTCGATGTGGTACCGCATTACTACGTGATGCAAGCCAGAAAATGCCCAGGATCTGGCGAACAAGTATGCGAAAATTGCGAAAGTACGAGCCAGATGAGGGCAAATCCCAGTGCTAACCAAGACATAATCGGCGTTATCCACCAAAATATTAATCGCAACCAGGTTTAATTGACTGTTTCGGTGTGGAACCACATTACTACGTGGTCCAAACCAGAAAAAAGCCAGGACCTGGCCAACAATTATAAGAAAAATGCGAAAGTACCGAGGCAGATGAGGGCAAATCCCAGTGCTAACCAAGACATAAGCGGCGTTATCCACCAAAATATTAATCGCAACCAGGTTTAACTGACTGTTTCGGTGTGGTACCGCATTACTACGTGATCCAAACCAGAAAAAAGCCTGGATCTGGCCAACAAGTATGCGAAAAATGTGAAAGTACGAGCTAGATGAGGGCAATAACGAGACCTAACCGAGACTTAACCGGCGTTATCCACGAAAATATTAATCGCAACCAGGTTTAATTGACTGTCTCGATGTGGTACCGCATTACTACGTGATGCAAGCCAGAAAATGCCCAGGATCTGGCGAACAAGTATGCGAAAATTGCGAAAGTACGAGCCAGATGAGGGCAAATCCCTGACCTAACCGAGACATAACCGGCGTTATCCTCTTAAATACTAATCGGAACAAGCTTTTATTGGCTGTTTCGGTGTGGTACCACATTACTACGTGATCCAAACCAGAAAAAGGCCAGGATCTGGCCAACAAGTATGCGAAAAATGCGAAAGTACGAGCCAGATGAGGGCAAATCCCAGTGCTAACCAAGACATAATCGGCGTTATCCACCAAAATATTAATCGCAACCAGGTTTAATTGACTGTTTCGGTGTGATACCGCATTACTACGTGATCCAAACCAGAAAAAGGCCAGGATCTGGCAAACAAGTAAGCGAAAAATGCGAAAGTACGAGCCAGATGAGGGCAAATCCCAGACCTAACCGAGAGATAACCGGCGTTATCCTCGAAAATATTAATCGCAATCAGGTTTAATTGACAGTTTCGATGTGGTACCGCATTACTACGTGCTGCAAGCCAGAAAATGCCCAGGATCTGGCGAACAAGTATGCGAAAAATGCGAAAGTACGAGCCAGATGAGGGCAAATCCCAGACCTAACAGAGACATAACCGGCGTTAACCTCCTAAATATTAATCGAAACCAGGTTTAATTGACTGTTTCGGTGTGGTACCGCATTACTACGTGATCCAAACCGGAAAAAGCCCAGGATCTGGCCAACAAGTATGCGAAAAACGCGAAAGTATGAGCCAGACGATTGCAAATACCATGACTAACCCTGTCATAACCAGCGTTATCCTCTTAAATACTAATCGGAACAAGCTTTTATTGGCTGTTTCGGTGTGGTACCACATTACAACGTGATCCAAACCGGAAAAAGGCCAGGATCTGGCAAACAAGTAAGCGAAAAATGCGAAAGTACGAGCCAGATGAGGGCAAATCCCAGACCTAACCGAGAGATAACGGGCGTTATCCTCGAAAATATTAATCGCAATCAGGTTTAATTGACAGTTTCGATGTGGTACCGCATTACTACGTGATGCAAGCCAGAAAATGCCCAGGATCTGGCGAACAAGTATGCGAAAAATGCGAAAGTACGAGCCAGATGAGGGCAAATCCCAGACCTAACAGAGACATAACCGGCGTTAACCTCCTAAATATTAATCGAAACCAGGTTTAATTGACTGTTTCGGTGTGGTACCGCATTACTACGTGATCCAAACCGGAAAAAGCCCAGGATCTGGCCAACAAGTATGCGAAAAACGCGAAAGTATGAGCCAGACGATTGCAAATACCATGACTAACCCTGTCATAACCAGCGTTATCCTCTAAAATACTAATCGGAAAAAGCTTTTATTGACTGTTTCAGTGTGGTACCACATTACTACGTGATACAAGCCAGAAAAAGCCAGGACCTGGCCAACAAGTATATGAAAAATGCGAAAGTACGAGCCAGATGAGGGCAAATCCCAGACCTAACCGAGACATAACCGGCGTTATCCTCGAAAATATTAATCGCAACCAGGTTTAATTGACTGTTTCGATGTGGTACCGCATTACTACGTGATGCAAGCCAGAAAATGCCCAGGATCTGGCGAACAAGTATGCGAAAATTGCGAAAGTACGAGCCAGATGAGGGCAAATCCCAGTGCTAACCAAGGCATTACCGGCGTAATCCACCAAAATATTAATCGCAACCAGGTTTAATTGACTGTTTCGGTGTGGTACCGCATTACTGCGTGATCCAAACCAGAAAAAGGCGAGGATCTGGCCAACAAGTATGCGAAAAATGCGAAAGTACGAGCCAGATGAGGGCAAATCCCAGTGCTAACCAAGACATAACCGGCGTTATCCACCAAAATATTAATCGCAATCAGGTTTAATTGACTGTTTCGATGTGGTACCGCATTACTACGTGATGCAAGCCAGAAAATGCCCAGGATCTGGCGAACAAGTATGCGAAAAATGCGAAAGCACGAGCCAGATGAGGGCAAATCCCAGACCTAACCGAGACATAACCGGCGTTAACCTCCTAAATATTAATCGAAACCAGGTTTAATTGACTGTATCGGTGTGGTACCGCATTACTACGTATTCCAAACCAGAAAAAGGCCAGGATGAGGTCAAGGAGTATGCGAATATTGCGAAAGTATGATCCAGATGATTGCAAATACCAGAACTAACGCAGACATAACCAGAGTCTTGCTCTAAAATACTAATCGGAACAAGCTTTTATTGACCGTTTCAGTGTGGTACCACATTACTACGTGGTCCAAACTAGAAAAAAGCCAGGACCTGGCCAACAAGTATAAGAAAAATGCGAAGGTACGACCCAGATGGGGGCAAACCCCAGAACTAACCCAGACATAACCGGCGTTATCCTCTAAAATATAAATCGCAACCTGGTTTAATTGACTGTTTCGGTGTGGTACCGCATTACTACGTGATACAAGCCAGAAAAAGCCCTGTATCTGGTCAACAAGTATGCGGAAAATGCGAAAGTACGAGCCAGATGAGTGCAAATCCCAGACCTAACCAAGACATAACCGGCGTTATCCTGTTAAATATTAATCGCAACCAGGTTTAATTGACTGTTTCGGTGTGGTACCGCATTACTACGTGATCCAAACCGGAAAAAGCCCAGGATCTGGCCAACAAGTATGCGAAAAACGCGAAAGTATGAGCCAGACGATTGCAAATACCAGAACTAACGCAGACATAACCAGAGTCTTGCTCTAAAATATTAATCGGAAAAAGCTTTTATTGACTGTTTCAGTGTGGTACCACATTACTACGTGGTCCAAGTCAGAAAAAAGCCAGGACCTGGCCAACAAGTATAAGAAAAATGCGAAAGTACGAGCCAGATGAGGGCAAATCCCAGACCTAACCGAGATATAACCGGCGTTATCCTCGAAAATATTAATCGCAACCAGGTTTAATTGACTGTTTCGATGTGGTACCGCATTACTACGTGATGCAAGCCAGAAAATGCTCAGGATCTGGCGAACAAGTATGCGAAAAATGCGAAAGTACGTGCCAGATCAGGGCAAATACCAGACCTAACCCAGACATAATCGGCGCTATCCTCGAAAATATTAATCGCAACCAGGTTTAATTGACTGCTTCGGTGTGGTACAGCATTACTGCGTGATCCAAACCAGAAAAAGCCCAGGATCTTGCCAACAAGTATGCGAAAAATGCGAAGGTACTGGCCAGATGAGGGCAAACCCCAGACCTAACCCAGACATAACCGGCGTTATCCTCTAAAATATTACTCGCAACCAGGTTTCATTCACTATTTCGGTGTGGTACCGCATTACTGCGTGATCCAAACCAGAAAAAGGCGAGGATCTGGCCAACAAGTATGCGGAAAACGCGAAAGTACGAGCCAGATGTGGGCAAATCCCAGAACTATCCGAGACATAACCGGCGTTATCCACGAAAATATTAATCGCAACCAGGTTTAATTGACTCTTTCGATGTGGTACCGCATTACTACGTGACGCAAGCCAGAAAATGCCCAGGATCTGGCGAACAAGTATGCGAAAATTGCGAAAGTACGAGCCAGATGAGGGCAAATCTCAGACCTAACCGAGAGATAACCGGCGTTATCCTCTTAAATATTAATCGCAACCAGGTTTAATTGACTGTATCGGTGTGGTACCGCATTACTACGTGTTCCAAACCTGAAAAAGGCCAGGAGGAGGTCAAGAAGTATGCGAAAAATGCGAAAGTACGATCCAGATCAGGGCAAATACCAGACCTAACCCAGACATAACTGGCGTTATCCTCTAAAATATTACTCGCAACGAGGTTTCATTGACCATTTCGGTGTGGTACCGCATTACTGCGTGATCCAAACGAGAAAAAGGCGACGATCTGGCCAACAAGTATGCGAAAAATGTGAAAGTACGAGCTAGATGAGGGCAATAACGAGACCTAACCGAGACTTAGCCGGCGTTATCCACGACAATATTAATCGCAACCAGGTTTAATTGACTGTTTCGATGTGGTACCGCATTACTGCGTGATCCAAACCCGAAAAAGGCGAGGATCTGGCCAACAAGTATGCGGAAAACGCGAAAGTATGAGCCAGATGATTGTAAATACCATGACTAACCCAGACATAACCGGCGTTATCCTCTAAAATATTAATCGCAACCAGGTTTAATTGACTGTTTTGGTGCGGAACCACATTAGTGCGGGATCCAAAGCAGAAAGAGGCCAGGATCTGGCCAACAAGTAAGCGAAAAATGCGAAAGTACGAGCCAGATGAGGGCAAATCCCAGACCTAACCGAGACATAACCGGCGTTATCCTCTAAAATATTAATCGCAACCAGGTTTAATTGACTGTTTCGGTGCGGAACCACATTACTACGTGGTCCAAACCAGAAAAAAGCCAGGATCTGGCCAACAATTATAAGAAAAATGCGAAAGTACCGAGGCAGATGAGGGCAAATCCCAGTGCTAACCAAGACATGAGCGGCGTTATCCACCAAAATATTAATCGCAACCAGGTTTAACTGACTGTTTCGGTGTGGTACCGCATTACTACGTGATCCAAACCAGAAAAAGGCCTGGATCTGGCCAACAAGTATGCGAAAAATGTGAAAGTACGAGCTAGATGAGGGCAATAACGAGACCTAACCGAGACTTAACCGGCGTTATCCACGAAAATATTAATCGCAACCAGGTTTAATTGACTGTTTCGATGTGGTACCGCATTACTACGTGATGCAAGCCAGAAAATGCCCAGGATCTGGCGAACAAGTATGCGAAAATTGCGAAAGTACGAGCCAGATGAGGGCAAATCCCTGACCTAACCGAGACATAACCGGCGTTATCCTCTTAAATACTAATCGGAACAAGCTTTTATTGGCTGTTTCTGTGTGGTACCACATTACTACGTGATCCAAACCAGAAAAAGGCCAGGATCTCGCCAACAAGTATGCGAAAAATGCGAAAGTACGAGCCAGATGAGGGCAAATCCCAGTGCTAACCAAGCATAATCGGCGTTATCCACCAAAATATTAATCGCAACCAGGTTTAATTGACTGTTTCGGTGTGGTACCGCATTACTACGTGATCCAAACCAGAAAAAGGCCAGGATCTGGCAAACAAGTAAGCGAAAAATGCGAAAGTACGAGCCAGATGAGGGCAAATCCCAGACCTAACCGAGAGATAACCGGCGTTATCCTCGAAAATATTAATCGCAATCAGGTTTAATTGACAGTTTCGATGTGGTACCGCATTACTACGTGATGCAAGCCAGAAAATGCCCAGGATCTGGCGAACAAGTATGCGAAAAATGCGAAAGTACGAGCCAGATGAGGGCAAATCCCAGACCTAACAGAGACATAACCGGCGTTAACCTCCTAAATATTAATCGAAACCAGGTTTAATTGACTGTTTCGGTGTGGTACCGCATTACTACGTGATCCAAACCAGAAAAAGGCGAGGATCTGGCCAACAAGTATGCGGAAAACGCGAAAGTATGAGCCAGATGATTGTAAATACCATGACTAACCCAGACATAACCGGCGTTATCCTCTAAAATATTAATCGCAACCAGGTTTAATTGACTGTTTTGGTGCGGAACCACATTAGTGCGGGATCCAAAGCAGAAAGAGGCCAGGATCTGGCTAACAAGTAAGCGAAAAATGCGAAAGTACGAGCCAGACGATTGCAAATACCATGACTAACCCTGTCATAACCAGCGTTATCCTCTAAAATACTAATCGGAAAAAGCTTTTATTGACTGTTTCAGTGTGGTACCACATTACTACGTGATACAAGCCAGAAAAAGCCAGGACCTGGCCAACAAGTATATGAAAAATGCGAAAGTACGAGCCAGATGAGGGCAAATCCCAGACCTAACCGAGACATAACCGGCGTTATCCTCGAAAATATTATTCGCAACCAGGTTTAATTGACTGTTTCGGTGTGGTACAGCATTACTACGTGATCCAAACCAGAAAAAGCCCAGGATCTTGCCAACAAGTATGCGAAAAATGCGAAGGTACTGGCCAGATGAGGGCAAACCCCAGACCTAACCCAGACATAACCGGCGTTATCCTCTAAAATATTAATCGCAACCAGGTTTAATTGACTGTTTTGGTGCGGAACCACATTAGTGCGGGATCCAAAGCAGAAAGAGGCCAGGATCTCGCCAACAAGTAAGCGAAAAATGCGAAAGTACGAGCCAGATGAGGGCAAATCCCAGACCTATCCGAGACATAACCGGCGTTATCCACGAAAATATTAATCGCAACCAGGTTTAATTGACTGTTTCGATGTGGTACCGCATTACTACGTGATGCAAGCCAGAAAATGCCCAGGATCTGGCGAACAAGTATGCGAAAATTGCGAAAGTACGTGCCAGATGAGGGCAGATCCCAGACCTAACCGAGACATAACCGGCGTTATCCTCTTAAATATTAATCGCAACCAGGTTTAATTGACTGTATCGGTGTGGCACCGCATTACTACGTGTTACAAACCTGAAAAAGGCCAGGATGAGGTCAAGAAGTATGCGAAAAATGCGAAAGTACGAGCCAGATCAGGGCAAATACCAGACCTAACCCAGACATAACCGGCGTTATCCTCTAAAATATTACTCGCAACCAGGTTTCATTGACCATTTCGGTGTGGAACCGCATTACTGCGTGATCCAAACGAGAAAAAGGCGAGGATCTGGCCAACAAGTATGCGAAAAATGTGAAAGTACGAGCTAGATGAGGGCAATTACGAGACCTAACCGAGACATAACCGGCGTTATCCACGAAAATATTAATCGCAACCAGGTTTAATTGACTGTTTCGATGTGGTACCGCATTACTACGTGATGCAAGCCAGAAAATGCCCAGGATCTGGCGAACAAGTATGCGAAAATTGCGAAAGTACGAGCCAGATGAGGGCAAATCCCAGTGCTAACCAAGGCATTACCGGCGTAATCCACCAAAATATTAATCGCAACCAGGTTTAATTGACTGTTTCGGTGTGGTACCTCATTACTACGTGGTCCAAACCAGAAAAAAGCCAGGGTCTTGCCAACAAATATCCGAAAAATGCGAACGTACGAGCCAGGGGAGGGCAAATACCAGACGTGACCCAGTCATAACCAGCGTTATCCTCTATAATATTAATCGCAACCTGCTTTAATTGACTGTTTCGGTGTGGTGCCGCATTACTACGTGATACAAGCCAGAAAGAGCACTGTATCTGGCCAACAAGTATGCGAAAAATGCGAAAGTACGAGCCAGATGAGGTCAAATCCCAGACCTAACCGAGACATAACTGGCGTTATCCTCTTAAATATTAATCGCAACCAGTTTTAATTGACTGTTTCGGTGTGGTACCGCATTACTGCGTGATCCAAACCTGAAAAAGGTGAGGATCTGGCCAACAAGTATGCGAAAAATGCCAAACTACGAGACAGATGAGGGCAAATACCAGACCTAACCCAGACATAACCGGCGTTATCCTCTAAAATATTAATCGCAACCACGGTTAATTGACTGTTTCGGTGTGGTACCGCATTCTTACGTGATGCAAGCCAGAAAAAGCCCTGGATCTGGCCAATAATTATGCGAAAAATGCTGAAAGTACGAGCCAGATGAGGGCAAATCCCAGTGCTAAACAAGACATAACCGTCGTTATCCTCTTAAATATTAATCGCAACCAGGTTTAATTGACTGTTGCGGTGTGGTACCGCATTACTACGTGATCCAAACCAGAAAAAGGCCAGGGTCTTGCCAACAAATATCCGAAAAATGCGAACGTACGAGCCAGGGGAGGGCAAATACCAGACGTGACCCAGTCATAACCAGCGTTATCCTCGAAAATATTAATCGCAACCAGGTTTAATTGACTGTTTCGGTGTGGAACCACATTAGTGCGGAATCCAAACCAGAATGAGGCCAGGATTGGCCAACAAGTATGCGAAAAACGCGAAAGTATGAGCCAGATGATTTCAAATACCATGACTAACCCAGACATAACCGGCTTTATCCTCTTAAATATTAATCGCAACCAAGTTTAATTGACTGTTTCGGTGTGGTACCGCATTACTACGTATCCAAAACCTGAAAAAGGCAGGATCTGGCCACCAAGTATGCGAAAAACGCGAAAGTATGACCCAGGTGATTGCAAATACCATGACTAACCCAGTCATAACCATCGTTATCCTTTAAAATACTAAGCGGAAGAAGCTTTTATTGACTGTTTCAGTGTGGTACCACATTACTACGTGACCCAAACCAGAAAAAGCGCTGGATCTGGCCAACAAGTATGCGAAAAACGCGAAAGTATGAGCCAGATGATTGCAAATTCCAGAACTAACCCAGACATAACCAGAGTCTTCCTCTAAAATACTAATCAGAACAAGCTTTTATTGACTGTTTCACGGTGGTACCACATTACTACGTGGTCCAAACCAGAAAAAAGCCAGGACCTGGCCAACAAGTATAAGAAAAATGCGATGGTACGATCCAGATGAGGGCAAACCCCAGACCTAACCCAGACATAACCGGCGTTATCCTCTAAAATATAAATCGCAACCTAGTTTAATTGACTGTTTCAGTGTTGAACCTCATTACTACGTGATACAAGCCAGAAAACGCCCTGTATCTGGCCAACAATTATGCGCAAAATGCGAAAGAACGAGCCAGATGAGTGCAAATCCCAGACATAACCGAGACATAACCGGCGTTATCCTCTAAATTATTAATCGCAGCCAGGTTTAATTGACTGTTTCGGTGTGGTACCGCTTTACTACGTGATCCAAACCAGAAAAAGGCCAGGATTTGGCCAACAAGTAAGCGAAAAATGCGAAAGTACGAGCCAGATGAGGGCAAATCCCAGAACTAACCCAGACATAACCAGAGTCTTCCTCTAAAATACTAATCAGAACAAGCTTTTATTGACTGTTTCACGGTGGTACCACATTACTACGTGGTCCAAACCAGAAAAAAGCCAGGACCTGGCCAACAAGTATAAGAAAAATGCGATGGTACGATCCAGATGAGGGCAAACCCCAGACCTAACCGAGACATAACCGGCGTTATCCTCGAAAATATTAATCGCAACCAGGTTTAATTGACTGTTTCGATGTGGTACCGCATTACTACGTGATGCAAGCCAGATAATGCCCAGGATCTGGCGAACAAGTATGCGAAAAATGCGAAAGTATGAGCCTGATGAGGGCAAATCCCAGACCTAACCGAGACATAACCGGCGTTATCCTCTTAAATATCAATCGCAACCAGGTTTAATTGACTGTATCGGTGTGGTACAGCATTACTGCGAGATCCAAACCAGAAAAAGGCAAGGATCTGGCCAACAAGTATGCGAAAAATGTGAAAGTACGAGTTAGATGAGGGCAATTACCAGACCTGACCGAGACATAACCGGCGTTATCCTCTAAAATATTAATCGGAACCAGGCTTAATTGACTGTTTCAGTGTGGTAACACATTACTACGTGGTCCAAACCAGAAAGAGGCCAGGATGAGGTCACGAAGTATGCGAAAAATGCGAAAGTACGAGCCAGATCAGGGCAAATACCAGACCTAACCCAGACATAACCGGCGTTATCCTCGAAAATGTTAATCGCAACCAGGTTTAATTGACTGCTTCGGTGTGGTACAGCATTACTGCGAGATCCAAACCAGAAAAAGGCGAGGATCTGGCCAACAAGTATGCGAAAAATGTGAAAGTACGAGTTAGATGAGGGCAATTACCAGACCTGACCGAGACATAACCGGCGTTATCCTCTAAAATATTAATCGGAACCAGGCTTAATTGACTGTTTCAGTGTGGTAACACATTACTACGTGGTCCAAACCAGAAAGAGGCCAGGTTGAGGTCACGAAGTATGCGAAAAATGCGAAAGTACGAGGCAGATCAGGGCAAATACCAGACCTAACCCAGACATAACCGGCGTTATCCTCGAAAATATTAATCGCAACCGGGTTTAATTGACTGCTTCGGTGTGGTACAGCATTACTGCGAGATCCAAACCAGAAAAAGGCGAGGATCTGGCCAACAAGTATGCGAAAAATGTGAAAGTACGAGCTAGATGAGGGCAATTACCAGACCTGACCGAGACATAACCGGCGTTATCCTCTAAAATATTAATCGGAACCAGGCTTAATTGACTGTTTCAGTGTGGTAACACATTACTGCGTGGTCCAAACCAGAAAGAGGCCAGGATCTGGCCAACAAGTAAGCGAAAAATGCGAAAGTACGAGCCAGATGAGGGCAAATCCCAGACCGAACCCAGACATAACCGGCGCTATCCTCTTAAATATTAATCGCAACCAAGTTTAATTGACTGTTTCGGTGTGGTACCGCATTACTACGTGTCCAAAACCTGAAAAAGGCAGGATCTGGCCACCAAGTATGCGAAAAACGCGAAAGTATGACCCAGGTGATTGCAAATACCATGACTAACCCAGTCATAACCATCGTTATCCTTTAAAATACTAAGCGGAAAAAGCTTTTATTGACTGTTTCAGTGTGGTACCACATTACTACGTGACCCAAACCAGAAAAAGCGCTGGATCTGGCCAACAAGTATGCGAAAAACGCGAAAGTATGAGCCAGATGATTGCAAATTCCAGAACTAACCCAGACGTAACCAGAGTCTTCCTCTAAAATACTAATCGGAACAAGCTTTTATTGACTGTTTCAGTGTGGTACCACATTAGTACGTGGTCCAAACCAGAAAAAAGCCAGGACCTGGCCAACAAGTATAAGAAAAATGCGATGGTACGATCCAGATGAGGGCAAACCCCAGACCTAACCCAGACATAACCGGCGTTATCCTCTAAAATATAAATCGCAACCTAGTTTAATTGACTGTTTCAGTGTTGAACCTCATTACTACGTGATACAAGCCAGAAAACGCCCTGTATCTGGCCAACAATTATGCGCAAAATGCGAAAGAACGAGCCAGATGAGTGCAAATCCCAGACATAACCGAGACATAACCGGCGTTATCCTCTAAATTATTAATCGCAGCCAGGTTTAATTGACTGTTTCGGTGTGGTACCGCTTTACTACGTGATCCAAACCAGAAAAAGGCCAGGATTTGGCCAACAAGTAAGCGAAAAATGCGAAAGTACGAGCCAGATGAGGGCAAATCCCAGAACTAACCCAGACATAACCAGAGTCTTCCTCTAAAATACTAATCAGAACAAGCTTTTATTGACTGTTTCACGGTGGTACCACATTACTACGTGGTCCAAACCAGAAAAAAGCCAGGACCTGGCCAACAAGTATAAGAAAAATGCGATGGTACGATCCAGATGAGGGCAAACCCCAGACCTAACCGAGACATAACCGGCGTTATCCTCGAAAATATTAATCGCAACCAGGTTTAATTGACTGTTTCGATGTGGTACCGCATTACTACGTGATGCAAGCCAGATAATGCCCAGGATCTGGCGAACAAGTATGCGAAAAATGCGAAAGTATGAGCCTGATGAGGGCAAATCCCAGACCTAACCGAGACATAACCGGCGTTATCCTCTTAAATATCAATCGCAACCAGGTTTAATTGACTGTATCGGTGTGGTACAGCATTACTGCGAGATCCAAACCAGAAAAAGGCAAGGATCTGGCCAACAAGTATGCGAAAAATGTGAAAGTACGAGTTAGATGAGGGCAATTACCAGACCTGACCGAGACATAACCGGCGTTATCCTCTAAAATATTAATCGGAACCAGGCTTAATTGACTGTTTCAGTGTGGTAACACATTACTACGTGGTCCAAACCAGAAAGAGGCCAGGATGAGGTCACGAAGTATGCGAAAAATGCGAAAGTACGAGCCAGATCAGGGCAAATACCAGACCTAACCCAGACATAACCGGCGTTATCCTCGAAAATGTTAATCGCAACCAGGTTTAATTGACTGCTTCGGTGTGGTACAGCATTACTGCGAGATCCAAACCAGAAAAAGGCGAGGATCTGGCCAACAAGTATGCGAAAAATGTGAAAGTACGAGTTAGATGAGGGCAATTACCAGACCTGACCGAGACATAACCGGCGTTATCCTCTAAAATATTAATCGGAACCAGGCTTAATTGACTGTTTCAGTGTGGTAACACATTACTACGTGGTCCAAACCAGAAAGAGGCCAGGTTGAGGTCACGAAGTATGCGAAAAATGCGAAAGTACGAGGCAGATCAGGGCAAATACCAGACCTAACCCAGACATAACCGGCGTTATCCTCGAAAATATTAATCGCAACCGGGTTTAATTGACTGCTTCGGTGTGGTACAGCATTACTGCGAGATCCAAACCAGAAAAAGGCGAGGATCTGGCCAACAAGTATGCGAAAAATGTGAAAGTACGAGCTAGATGAGGGCAATTACCAGACCTGACCGAGACATAACCGGCGTTATCCTCTAAAATATTAATCGGAACCAGGCTTAATTGACTGTTTCAGTGTGGTAACACATTACTGCGTGGTCCAAACCAGAAAGAGGCCAGGATCTGGCCAACAAGTAAGCGAAAAATGCGAAAGTACGAGCCAGATGAGGGCAAATCCCAGACCGAACCCAGACATAACCGGCGCTATCCTCTTAAATATTAATCGCAACCAAGTTTAATTGACTGTTTCGGTGTGGTACCGCATTACTACGTGTCCAAAACCTGAAAAAGGCAGGATCTGGCCACCAAGTATGCGAAAAACGCGAAAGTATGACCCAGGTGATTGCAAATACCATGACTAACCCAGTCATAACCATCGTTATCCTTTAAAATACTAAGCGGAAAAAGCTTTTATTGACTGTTTCAGTGTGGTACCACATTACTACGTGACCCAAACCAGAAAAAGCGCTGGATCTGGCCAACAAGTATGCGAAAAACGCGAAAGTATGAGCCAGATGATTGCAAATTCCAGAACTAACCCAGACGTAACCAGAGTCTTCCTCTAAAATACTAATCGGAACAAGCTTTTATTGACTGTTTCAGTGTGGTACCACATTAGTACGTGGTCCAAACCAGAAAAAAGCCAGGACCTGGCCAACAAGTATAAGAAAAATGCGAAGGTACGACCCAGATGAGGGCAAACCCCAGACCTAACCCAGACATAACCGGCGTTATCCTCTAAAATATAAATCGCAACCTAGTTTAATTGACTGTTTCAGTGTTGAACCGCATTACTACGTGATACAAGCCAGAAAACGCCCTGTATCTGGCCAACAATTATGCGCAAAATGCGAAAGAACGAGCCAGATGAGTGCAAATCCCAGACATAACCGAGACATAACCGGCGTTATCCTCTAAATTATTAATCGCAACCAGGTTTAATTGACTGTTTCGGTGTGGTACCGCATTCCTACGTGATGCAAGCCAGAAAATGCCCAGGATCTGGCGAACAAGTATGCGAAAAATGCGAAAGTACGAGCCAGATGAGGGCAAATCCCAGACCTAACCGAGACACAACCGGCGTTATCCTCTTAAATATCAATCGCAACCAGGTTTAATTGACTGTATCGGTGTGGTACCGCATTACTACGTGGTCCAAACCAGAAAGAAGCCAGGATCTGGCCAACAAGTATGCGAAAAACGCGAAAGTATGAGCCAGATGATTGCAAATACCAGAACTATCCCAGACATAACCAGTGTCTTCCTCTAAAATACTAACCGGAAAAAGCTTTTATTGACTGTTTCAGTGTGGTACCACATTACTACGTGGTCCAAACCAGAAAGAAGCCAGGATCTGGCCAACAAGTATGCGAAAAACGCGAAAGTATGAGCCAGATGATTGCAAATACCAGAACTATCCCAGACATAACCAGTGTCTTCCTCTAAAATACTAACCGGAAAAAGCTTTTATTGACTGTTTCAGTGTGGTACCACATTACTACGTGGTCCAAGTCAGAAAAAAGCCAGGACCTGGCCAACAAGTATAAGAAAAATGCGAGAGTACGAGCCAGATGAGGGCATATCCCAGTGCTAACCAAGACATAACCGTCGTTATCCTCCAAAATATTAACACCAACCAGGTTTAATTGACAGTTTCGGTGTGGTACCGCATTACTGCGTGACCCAAACCAGAAAAAGGCGAGGATCTGGCCAACAAGTATGCGAAAAATGTGAAAGTACGAGCTAGATGAGGGCAATTACCAGACCTAACCGAGACATAACCGGCGTTATCCTCGAAAATAGTAATCGCAATCAGGTTTAATTGACTGTTTCGGTGTGGTACCGCATTACTGCGTGATCCAAACCAGAAAGAGGCCAGGATCTGGCCATCAAGTATGCGAAAAATGCGAAAGTTCGAGCTAGATGAGGGCAAATCCCAGTGCTAACCAAGACATAACCGGCGTTATCCACCAAAATATTAATCGCAACCAGGTTTAATTGACTGTTTCGGTGTGGTACCGCATTACTGCGTGATCCAAACCAGAAAAAGGCGAGGATCTGGCCAACAAGTATGCGAGAAATGCCAAAGTACGAGCCAGATGAGGGCAAATACCAGACCTAACCCTGACATAACGGTCGTTATCCTCTAAAATATTAATCGCAACCAGGTTTAATTGACTGTTTCGGTGTGGTACCGCATTACTACGTGATGCAAGCCAGAAAAAGCCCTGAATCTGGCCGCCAAGTATGCGAAGAACGCGAAAGTATGAGCCAGATGATCGCTAATACCAGAACTAACCCAGACACAACCAGAGTTTTCCTCTAAAATAATAATCGGAACAAGCTTTTATTGACTGTTTCAGTGTGGTACCACATTACTGCGTGATCCAAACCAGAAAAAGCCCAGGATCTTGCCAACAAGTATGCGAAGAATGCGAAAGAATGAGCCAGATGATTGCAAATACCAGAACTAACCCAGACATAACCAGTGTTATCCTCTAACGTACTAATCGGAACCAGCTTTTATTGACTGTTTCAGTGTGGTACCATGTTACTACGGGATCCAAACCAGAAATATCCCAGGATCTGGCCAACAAGTATGCGTAAAATGCGAAAGTACGAGCCCGATGCAGGCTAATCCCAGACCTAACCGAGACGTAACCGGCGTTATCCTCAAAAATATTAATCGCAACCAGGTTTAGTTGCCTGTTTCGGTGTGGTACCGCAATACTACGCAATCCAAACCAGAAATATCCAAGGATCTGGCCAACAAGTATGCGTAAAATGCGAAGGTACGAGCCCGATGAGGGCAAATACCAGACCTAACCGAGACATAACCGGCGTTCTCCTCTAAAATATTAATCGCAACCAGGTTTAATTGTCTGTTTCTGTGTGCCACCGCAATACTACGTGATCCAAACCAGAAATAGCCCTGGATCTGGCCAACAAGTATGCGAAAAATGCGAAAGTACGAGCCAGATGAGGGCAAATACCAGACCTAACCCAGACACAACCGGAGTTACCCTCTAAAACATTATTCGCAACCAGGTTTAATTGACTGTTTCGGTGTGGAACCACATTAGTACGTGATCCAAGCCAGAAAAACGTTAGGATCTGGCAAACAAGTATGCGAAAAATGCGAAAGTACGAGCCAGATGAGGGCAAATACCAGACCTAACCCAGAAACAACCGGAGTTATCCTCTAAAATATTAATCGCATCCAGGTTTGATTAACTGTTTCGGTGTGGAACCACATTACTACGGGATCCAAACCAGGAAAAACCCCAGGATTTGGCCAACAAGTATGCGAAAAACGCTAAAGTACGAGCAAGATAATGGCAAATCCCAGACCTATCCGAGACATAACCGGCGTTATCCTCTAAAGTATGAATCGCAACCAGGTTTAATTGACTGTTTCTGTGTGGTGCCGCATTACAACGTAATAAACCAGAAATAGCCCTGGATCTGGCCAACAAGTATGCGAAAAATGCGAATGTACGAGCCAGATGAGGGCAAATCCCAGAACTAACCGAGACATAACCGGCGTTCTCCTCTAACATATTATTCGCAACCAGGTTTAATTGACTGTTTCGGTGTGGAACCACATTACTACGGGATCCAAACCAGAAATATCCCAGGATCTGGCCAACAAGTATGCGTAAAATGCGAAAGTACGAGCCCGATGAGGGCAAATCCCAGACATAACCGAGACATAACCGGCGTTATACTCTAAAATATTAAGAGCAAACAAGTTTAATTGACTGTTTCTGTGTGGAACCACATTACTACGGGATCCAAGCCAGATATAGCCCTGGACCTGGCCAACAAGTATGCGAAAAATGCGAAAGTACGAGCCAGATGAGGGCAAATTCCAGTCCTAACTGAGACATAACCGGCGTTATCCTCTAAAATATTAATCGCAACCAGGTTTAATTGACTGTTTCGGTGTGGAACCGCATTACTACGTGATCCAAACCAGAAATATCCCAGGATCTGGCCAACAAGTATGCGTAAAATGCGAAAGTACGAGCCCGATGAGGGCAAATCCCAGACCTGACCGAGACATAATCGGCGTTATACTCTAAAATATTAAGAGCAAATAAGTTTAATTGACTGTTTCGGTGTGGAACCACATTACTACGGGATCCAAACCAGAAATATCCCAGGATCTGGCCAACAAGTATGCGTAAAATGCGAAAGTACTAGCCCGATGAGGGCAAATCCCAGACCTAACCGAGACATAATCGGCGTTATACTCTAAAATATTAAGAGCAAACAAGTTTAATTGACTGTTTCGGTGTGGTACCGCATTACTACGTGATCCAAACCAGAAAAAGGCGAGGATCTGGCCAACAAGAATGCGAAAAACGCGAAAGTATGAGCCAGATTGTTGCAAATACCAGTACTAACCCAGACATAACCGGCGTTATCCCCGAAAGTATTAATCGCAACCAGGTTTAATTGTTTGTTTCGGTGTGGTACCGCAATAATACGTGATCCAAGCCAGAAATAGCCCTGGATCTGGCCAACAAGTATGCGAAAAATGCGAAAGTACGAGCCAGATGAGGGCAAATCCCAGACCTAACGGAGACATAACCGGCGTTATCCTCTAAAATATTAATCGCAACCAGGTTTAATTGACTGTTTCTGTGTGGTACCGCATTACTACGTAATCCAAACCAGAAATAGCCCTGGATCTGGTCAACAAGTATGCGAAAAATGCGAAAGTACGAGCCAGATGAGGTCAAATTCCAGTCCTAACTGAGACATAACCGGCGTTATCCTCTAAAATATTAATCGCAACCAGGTTTAATTGACTGTTTCGGTGTGGAACCGCATTACTACGTGATCCAAACCAGAAAAAGGCCAGGATCTGGCCAACAGGTATGCGAAAAACGCGAAAGTACGAGCCAGATGAGGGCAAATCCCAGAACAAACCGAGACATAACCGGCGTTATCCTCTAAAATATTAACCGCAAACAGGTTTAATTGACTGTTTCGGTGCGGTACCGCATTACTACGTGATCCAAACCAGCAATATCCCAGGATCTGGCCAACAAGTATGCGTAAAATGCGGAAGTACGAGCCCGATGAGGGCAAATCCCAGACATAACCGGCGTTATCTTCTAAAATATTAATCGCAACCAGGTTTAATTGACAATTTCGGTGTGGTACCGCATTACTACGTGATCCAAACCAGCAACATCCAAGGATCTGGCCAACAAGTATGCGTATAATGCGAAAGTACGAGCCCGATGAGGGCAAATCCCAGACCTAACCGTGACATAACCGGCGTTATCCTCTAATATATTAAGCGCAAACAAGTTTAATTGACTGTTTCGGTGTGGTACTGCATTACTACGTGATCCAAACCAGAAAAAGGTGAGGATCTGGCCAACAAGTATGCGAAAAATGCGAAGGTACGAGCCGGATGATTGCAAATACCAGAACTAACCCAGACATCACCAGCGTTATCCTCTAAAATACTAATCGGAACCAGGTTTGATTGACTGTTTCGGTGTGGAACCACATTACTACGGGATCCCAACCAGAAAAAACACAGGATCTTCCCAACAAGAATGCGAAAAATGCGAAGGCACGAGCCAGATGATTGCAAATACCAGAACTAACCGAGACATAACCGGCGTAATCCTCTAAAATATTATGCGCAAACAGGTTTAATTGACAGCTTCGGTGTGGTACCGCATTACTATGTGATCCAAACCAGCAAAAGGCGAGGATCTGGTCAACAAGAATGCGAAAAACGCGAAAGTATGAGCCAGATGATTGCAAATACCAGAACTAACCGAGACATAACCGGCGTTATCCTCTAAAATATTAAGCGCAAACAGGTTTAATTGACAGTTTCGGTGTGGTGCCGCACTAATACGTGATCCAAACCAGAAAAAGGCGAGGATCTGGCCAACAAGTATGCGAAAAACGCGAAAGTATGAGCCAGATGGTTGCAAATACCAGAACTAACCCAGACATAACCGGCGTTATCCCTGAAAATATTAATCGCTACCAGGTTTAATTGACTGTTTCTGTATGGTACCGCATTACTACGTAATCCAAACCAGGAATAGCCCTGGATCTGGCCAACAAGTATGCGAAAAATGCGAAAGTACGAGCCCGATGAGGGCAAATCCCAGACATAACCGGGACATAACCGGCGTTATCCTCTGAAATATTAATCGCAACCAGGTTTAATTGACTGTTTCGGTGTGGAACCGCATTACTACGTGATCCAAACCAGAAAAAGGCCAGGATCTGGCCAACAAGTATGCGAAAAATGCGAATGTACGAGCCAGATGAGGGCAAATCCCAGAACTAAGCGAGACATAACTGGCGTTCTCCTCTAAAATATTATTCGCAACCAGGTTTAATTGACTGTTTCTGTGTGGAACCACATTACTACGGGATCCAAGCCAGAAAAAACCCAGGATGTGGCCAACAGGTATGCGAAAAACGCGAAAGTACGAGCCAGATGAGGGCAAATCCCAGAACAAACCGAGACATAACCGGCGTTATCCTCTAAAATATTAACCGCAAACAGGTTTAATTGACTGTTTCGGTGCGGTACCGCATTACTACGTGATCCAAACCAGCAATATCCCAGGATCTGGCCAACAAGTATGCGTAAAATGCGAAAGTACGAGCCCGATGAGGGCAAATCCCAGACATAACCGGCGTTATCCTCTAAAATATTAATCGCAACAAGGTTTAATTGACAATTTCGGTGTGGTACCGCATTACTGCGTGATCCAAACCAGCAATATCCCAGGATCTGGCCAACAAGTATGCGTAAAATGCGAAAGTACGAGCCCGATGAGGGCAAATCCCAGACGTAACCGAGACATAACCGGCGTTATCCTCTAAAATATTAAGCGCAAACAAGTTTAATTGACAGTTTCGGTGTGGTACTGCATTACTACGTGATCCAAACCAGAAAAAGGCGAGGATCTGGCCAACAAGTATGCGAAAAACGCGAAAGTACGAGCCAGCTGAGGGCAAATCCCTGACCTAACCGAGACATAACCGGCGTTATCCTCTAAAATATTAATCGCAACAAGGTTTAATTGACTGTTTCGGTGTGGAACCACATTACTACGGGATCCCAACCAGAAATATCCCAGGATCTGGCCAACAAGTATGCGTAAAATGCGAAAGTACGAGCCCGATGAGGGCAAATCCCAGACCTAACCGAGACATAACCGACGTTATCCTCTAAAATATTAATCGCAACACGGTTTAATTGACTGTTTCGGTGAGGTAACGCAATACTACGTGTCCAAAACCTGAAAAAGGCAGGATCTGGCCACCAAGTATGCGAAAAACGCGAAAGTATGACCCAGGTGATTGCAAATACCATGACTAACCCAGTCATAACCATCGTTATCCTTTAAAATACTAAGCGGAAAAAGCTTTTATTGACTGTTTCAGTGTGGTACCACATTACTACGTGACCCAAACCAGAAAAAGCGCTGGATCTGGCCAACAAGTATGCGAAAAACGCGAAAGTATGAGCCAGATGATTGCAAATTCCAGAACTAACCCAGACGTAACCAGAGTCTTCCTCTAAAATACTAATCGGAACAAGCTTTTATTGACTGTTTCAGTGTGGTACCACATTAGTACGTGGTCCAAACCAGAAAAAAGCCAGGACCTGGCCAACAAGTATAAGAAAAATGCGAAGGTACGACCCAGATGAGGGCAAACCCCAGACCTAACCCAGACATAACCGGCGTTATCCTCTAAAATATAAATCGCAACCTAGTTTAATTGACTGTTTCAGTGTTGAACCGCATTACTACGTGATACAAGCCAGAAAACGCCCTGTATCTGGCCAACAATTATGCGCAAAATGCGAAAGAACGAGCCAGATGAGTGCAAATCCCAGACATAACCGAGACATAACCGGCGTTATCCTCTAAATTATTAATCGCAACCAGGTTTAATTGACTGTTTCGGTGTGGTACCGCATTCCTACGTGATGCAAGCCAGAAAATGCCCAGGATCTGGCGAACAAGTATGCGAAAAATGCGAAAGTACGAGCCAGATGAGGGCAAATCCCAGACCTAACCGAGACACAACCGGCGTTATCCTCTTAAATATCAATCGCAACCAGGTTTAATTGACTGTATCGGTGTGGTACCGCATTACTACGTGGTCCAAACCAGAAAGAAGCCAGGATCTGGCCAACAAGTATGCGAAAAACGCGAAAGTATGAGCCAGATGATTGCAAATACCAGAACTATCCCAGACATAACCAGTGTCTTCCTCTAAAATACTAACCGGAAAAAGCTTTTATTGACTGTTTCAGTGTGGTACCACATTACTACGTGGTCCAAACCAGAAAGAAGCCAGGATCTGGCCAACAAGTATGCGAAAAACGCGAAAGTATGAGCCAGATGATTGCAAATACCAGAACTATCCCAGACATAACCAGTGTCTTCCTCTAAAATACTAACCGGAAAAAGCTTTTATTGACTGTTTCAGTGTGGTACCACATTACTACGTGGTCCAAGTCAGAAAAAAGCCAGGACCTGGCCAACAAGTATAAGAAAAATGCGAGAGTACGAGCCAGATGAGGGCATATCCCAGTGCTAACCAAGACATAACCGTCGTTATCCTCCAAAATATTAACACCAACCAGGTTTAATTGACAGTTTCGGTGTGGTACCGCATTACTGCGTGACCCAAACCAGAAAAAGGCGAGGATCTGGCCAACAAGTATGCGAAAAATGTGAAAGTACGAGCTAGATGAGGGCAATTACCAGACCTAACCGAGACATAACCGGCGTTATCCTCGAAAATAGTAATCGCAATCAGGTTTAATTGACTGTTTCGGTGTGGTACCGCATTACTGCGTGATCCAAACCAGAAAGAGGCCAGGATCTGGCCATCAAGTATGCGAAAAATGCGAAAGTTCGAGCTAGATGAGGGCAAATCCCAGTGCTAACCAAGACATAACCGGCGTTATCCACCAAAATATTAATCGCAACCAGGTTTAATTGACTGTTTCGGTGTGGTACCGCATTACTGCGTGATCCAAACCAGAAAAAGGCGAGGATCTGGCCAACAAGTATGCGAGAAATGCCAAAGTACGAGCCAGATGAGGGCAAATACCAGACCTAACCCTGACATAACGGTCGTTATCCTCTAAAATATTAATCGCAACCAGGTTTAATTGACTGTTTCGGTGTGGTACCGCATTACTACGTGATGCAAGCCAGAAAAAGCCCTGAATCTGGCCGCCAAGTATGCGAAGAACGCGAAAGTATGAGCCAGATGATCGCTAATACCAGAACTAACCCAGACACAACCAGAGTTTTCCTCTAAAATAATAATCGGAACAAGCTTTTATTGACTGTTTCAGTGTGGTACCACATTACTGCGTGATCCAAACCAGAAAAAGCCCAGGATCTTGCCAACAAGTATGCGAAGAATGCGAAAGAATGAGCCAGATGATTGCAAATACCAGAACTAACCCAGACATAACCAGTGTTATCCTCTAACGTACTAATCGGAACCAGCTTTTATTGACTGTTTCAGTGTGGTACCATGTTACTACGGGATCCAAACCAGAAATATCCCAGGATCTGGCCAACAAGTATGCGTAAAATGCGAAAGTACGAGCCCGATGCAGGCTAATCCCAGACCTAACCGAGACGTAACCGGCGTTATCCTCAAAAATATTAATCGCAACCAGGTTTAGTTGCCTGTTTCGGTGTGGTACCGCAATACTACGCAATCCAAACCAGAAATATCCAAGGATCTGGCCAACAAGTATGCGTAAAATGCGAAGGTACGAGCCCGATGAGGGCAAATACCAGACCTAACCGAGACATAACCGGCGTTCTCCTCTAAAATATTAATCGCAACCAGGTTTAATTGTCTGTTTCTGTGTGCCACCGCAATACTACGTGATCCAAACCAGAAATAGCCCTGGATCTGGCCAACAAGTATGCGAAAAATGCGAAAGTACGAGCCAGATGAGGGCAAATACCAGACCTAACCCAGACACAACCGGAGTTACCCTCTAAAACATTATTCGCAACCAGGTTTAATTGACTGTTTCGGTGTGGAACCACATTAGTACGTGATCCAAGCCAGAAAAACGTTAGGATCTGGCAAACAAGTATGCGAAAAATGCGAAAGTACGAGCCAGATGAGGGCAAATACCAGACCTAACCCAGAAACAACCGGAGTTATCCTCTAAAATATTAATCGCATCCAGGTTTGATTAACTGTTTCGGTGTGGAACCACATTACTACGGGATCCAAACCAGGAAAAACCCCAGGATTTGGCCAACAAGTATGCGAAAAACGCTAAAGTACGAGCAAGATAATGGCAAATCCCAGACCTATCCGAGACATAACCGGCGTTATCCTCTAAAGTATGAATCGCAACCAGGTTTAATTGACTGTTTCTGTGTGGTGCCGCATTACAACGTAATAAACCAGAAATAGCCCTGGATCTGGCCAACAAGTATGCGAAAAATGCGAATGTACGAGCCAGATGAGGGCAAATCCCAGAACTAACCGAGACATAACCGGCGTTCTCCTCTAACATATTATTCGCAACCAGGTTTAATTGACTGTTTCGGTGTGGAACCACATTACTACGGGATCCAAACCAGAAATATCCCAGGATCTGGCCAACAAGTATGCGTAAAATGCGAAAGTACGAGCCCGATGAGGGCAAATCCCAGACATAACCGAGACATAACCGGCGTTATACTCTAAAATATTAAGAGCAAACAAGTTTAATTGACTGTTTCTGTGTGGAACCACATTACTACGGGATCCAAGCCAGATATAGCCCTGGACCTGGCCAACAAGTATGCGAAAAATGCGAAAGTACGAGCCAGATGAGGGCAAATTCCAGTCCTAACTGAGACATAACCGGCGTTATCCTCTAAAATATTAATCGCAACCAGGTTTAATTGACTGTTTCGGTGTGGAACCGCATTACTACGTGATCCAAACCAGAAATATCCCAGGATCTGGCCAACAAGTATGCGTAAAATGCGAAAGTACGAGCCCGATGAGGGCAAATCCCAGACCTGACCGAGACATAATCGGCGTTATACTCTAAAATATTAAGAGCAAATAAGTTTAATTGACTGTTTCGGTGTGGAACCACATTACTACGGGATCCAAACCAGAAATATCCCAGGATCTGGCCAACAAGTATGCGTAAAATGCGAAAGTACTAGCCCGATGAGGGCAAATCCCAGACCTAACCGAGACATAATCGGCGTTATACTCTAAAATATTAAGAGCAAACAAGTTTAATTGACTGTTTCGGTGTGGTACCGCATTACTACGTGATCCAAACCAGAAAAAGGCGAGGATCTGGCCAACAAGAATGCGAAAAACGCGAAAGTATGAGCCAGATTGTTGCAAATACCAGTACTAACCCAGACATAACCGGCGTTATCCCCGAAAGTATTAATCGCAACCAGGTTTAATTGTTTGTTTCGGTGTGGTACCGCAATAATACGTGATCCAAGCCAGAAATAGCCCTGGATCTGGCCAACAAGTATGCGAAAAATGCGAAAGTACGAGCCAGATGAGGGCAAATCCCAGACCTAACGGAGACATAACCGGCGTTATCCTCTAAAATATTAATCGCAACCAGGTTTAATTGACTGTTTCTGTGTGGTACCGCATTACTACGTAATCCAAACCAGAAATAGCCCTGGATCTGGTCAACAAGTATGCGAAAAATGCGAAAGTACGAGCCAGATGAGGTCAAATTCCAGTCCTAACTGAGACATAACCGGCGTTATCCTCTAAAATATTAATCGCAACCAGGTTTAATTGACTGTTTCGGTGTGGAACCGCATTACTACGTGATCCAAACCAGAAAAAGGCCAGGATCTGGCCAACAGGTATGCGAAAAACGCGAAAGTACGAGCCAGATGAGGGCAAATCCCAGAACAAACCGAGACATAACCGGCGTTATCCTCTAAAATATTAACCGCAAACAGGTTTAATTGACTGTTTCGGTGCGGTACCGCATTACTACGTGATCCAAACCAGCAATATCCCAGGATCTGGCCAACAAGTATGCGTAAAATGCGGAAGTACGAGCCCGATGAGGGCAAATCCCAGACATAACCGGCGTTATCTTCTAAAATATTAATCGCAACCAGGTTTAATTGACAATTTCGGTGTGGTACCGCATTACTACGTGATCCAAACCAGCAACATCCAAGGATCTGGCCAACAAGTATGCGTATAATGCGAAAGTACGAGCCCGATGAGGGCAAATCCCAGACCTAACCGTGACATAACCGGCGTTATCCTCTAATATATTAAGCGCAAACAAGTTTAATTGACTGTTTCGGTGTGGTACTGCATTACTACGTGATCCAAACCAGAAAAAGGTGAGGATCTGGCCAACAAGTATGCGAAAAATGCGAAGGTACGAGCCGGATGATTGCAAATACCAGAACTAACCCAGACATCACCAGCGTTATCCTCTAAAATACTAATCGGAACCAGGTTTGATTGACTGTTTCGGTGTGGAACCACATTACTACGGGATCCCAACCAGAAAAAACACAGGATCTTCCCAACAAGAATGCGAAAAATGCGAAGGCACGAGCCAGATGATTGCAAATACCAGAACTAACCGAGACATAACCGGCGTAATCCTCTAAAATATTATGCGCAAACAGGTTTAATTGACAGCTTCGGTGTGGTACCGCATTACTATGTGATCCAAACCAGCAAAAGGCGAGGATCTGGTCAACAAGAATGCGAAAAACGCGAAAGTATGAGCCAGATGATTGCAAATACCAGAACTAACCGAGACATAACCGGCGTTATCCTCTAAAATATTAAGCGCAAACAGGTTTAATTGACAGTTTCGGTGTGGTGCCGCACTAATACGTGATCCAAACCAGAAAAAGGCGAGGATCTGGCCAACAAGTATGCGAAAAACGCGAAAGTATGAGCCAGATGGTTGCAAATACCAGAACTAACCCAGACATAACCGGCGTTATCCCTGAAAATATTAATCGCTACCAGGTTTAATTGACTGTTTCTGTATGGTACCGCATTACTACGTAATCCAAACCAGGAATAGCCCTGGATCTGGCCAACAAGTATGCGAAAAATGCGAAAGTACGAGCCCGATGAGGGCAAATCCCAGACATAACCGGGACATAACCGGCGTTATCCTCTGAAATATTAATCGCAACCAGGTTTAATTGACTGTTTCGTTGTGGAACCGCATTACTACGTGATCCAAACCAGAAAAAGGCCAGGATCTGGCCAACAAGTATGCGAAAAATGCGAATGTACGAGCCAGATGAGGGCAAATCCCAGAACTAAGCGAGACATAACTGGCGTTCTCCTCTAAAATATTATTCGCAACCAGGTTTAATTGACTGTTTCTGTGTGGAACCACATTACTACGGGATCCAAGCCAGAAAAAACCCAGGATGTGGCCAACAGGTATGCGAAAAACGCGAAAGTACGAGCCAGATGAGGGCAAATCCCAGAACAAACCGAGACATAACCGGCGTTATCCTCTAAAATATTAACCGCAAACAGGTTTAATTGACTGTTTCGGTGCGGTACCGCATTACTACGTGATCCAAACCAGCAATATCCCAGGATCTGGCCAACAAGTATGCGTAAAATGCGAAAGTACGAGCCCGATGAGGGCAAATCCCAGACATAACCGGCGTTATCCTCTAAAATATTAATCGCAACAAGGTTTAATTGACAATTTCGGTGTGGTACCGCATTACTGCGTGATCCAAACCAGCAATATCCCAGGATCTGGCCAACAAGTATGCGTAAAATGCGAAAGTACGAGCCCGATGAGGGCAAATCCCAGACGTAACCGAGACATAACCGGCGCTTTCCTCTAAAATATTAAGCGCAAACAAGTTTAATTGACAGTTTCGGTGTGGTACTGCATTACTACGTGATCCAAACCAGAAAAAGGCGAGGATCTGGCCAACAAGTATGCGAAAAACGCGAAAGTACGAGCCAGCTGAGGGCAAATCCCTGACCTAACCGAGACATAACCGGCGTTATCCTCTAAAATATTAATCGCAACAAGGTTTAATTGACTGTTTCGGTGTGGAACCACATTACTACGGGATCCCAACCAGAAATATCCCAGGATCTGGCCAACAAGTATGCGTAAAATGCGAAAGTACGAGCCCGATGAGGGCAAATCCCAGACCTAACCGAGACATAACCGACGTTATCCTCTAAAATATTAATCGCAACACGGTTTAATTGACTGTTTCGGTGAGGTAACGCAATACTACGTGATCCAATCCAGAAAAAGCCCTGGATCTGGCCAACAAGTATGCGAAAAATGCGAAAGTACGAGCCAGATTAGGGCAAATCCCTGACCTAACCGAGACATAACCGGCGTTATCCTCTAAAATATTAATCGCAACAAGGTTTAATTGACTGTTTCGGTGTGGAACCACATTACTTCGGGATCCAAGCCAGAAAAAACCCAGGATCTGGCCAACAAGTATGCGAAAAATGTGAAAGTACGAGCCAGATGAGGGCAAATCCCAGACCTAACCGAGACATAACCGGCGTTATCCTCTAAAATATTAAGCGCAATCAGGTTTAATTGACTGTTTCGGTGTGGCACCGCATTATTACGTGATCCAAACCAGAAGAAGCCCAGGATCTTGCCAACAAGAATGCGAAAATCGCGAAAGTATGAGCCAGATTATTGCAAATACCAGAACTAACCCAGACATAAACGGCGTTATCCTCGAAAATATTAATCGCAACCAGGTTTAATTGACTGTTTCTGTGTGGTACCGCAATACTACGTGATCCAAGCCAGAAATAGCCCTGGATCTGGCCAACAGGTATGCGAAAAACGCGAAAGTACGAGCCAGATGAGGGCAAATCCCAGACCTAACCGAGACATAACCGGCGTTCTCCTCTAAAATATTAAGCGCAAACAGGTTTAATTGACTGTTTCGGTGTGGAACCGCATTACTACGTGATCCAAACCAGAAAAAGGCCAGGATCTGGCCTACAAGTATGCGAAAAATGCGAATGTACGAGCCAGATGAGGGCAAATCCCAGAACTAACCGAGACATAACTGGCGTTCTCCTCTAAAATAATAATCGCAACCAGGTTTAATTGTCTGTTTCTGTGTGGAACCACATTACTACGGGATCCAAGCCTGAAAAAACCCAGGATGTGTCCAACAGGTATGCGAAAAACGCGAAAGTACGAGCCAGATGAGGGCAAATCCCAGAACAAACCGAGACATAACCAGCGTTATCCTCTAAAATATTAAGCGCAAACAGGTTTAATTGACTGTTTCGGTGCGGTACCGCATTACTACGTGATCCAAACCAGCAATATCCCAGGATCTGGCCAACAAGTATGCGTAAAATGCGAAAGTACGAGCCAGATGAGGGCAAATCCCAGACCTAACGGAGACATAACCGGCGTTATCCTCTAAAATATTAATCGCAACCAGGTTTAATTGACTGTTTCTGTGTGGTACCGCATTACTACGTAATCCAAACCAGGAATAGCCCTGGATCTGGCCACAAGTAAGCATAAAATGCGAAAGTACGAGCCCGATGAGGGCAAATCCCAGACCTAACCGAGTTACAACCGGCGTTATCCTCTAAAATATTAATTGCAACCAGGTTTAATTGACTGTTTCGGTGTGGTATCGCATTACTACGTGATCCAAACCAGAAAAAGGCCAGGATCTGGCAAACAAGTATGCGAAAAACGCGTAAATACGAGCCAGATGAGGGCAAATCCCAGACCTAACCGAGACATAACCAGCGTTATCCTCTAAAATATTAAGCGCAAACAGGTTTAATTGACTGTTTCGGTGCGGTACCGCATTACTACGTGATCCAAACCAGCAATATCCCAGTATCTGGCAACAAGTAGGCGAAAAACGCGTAAATACGAGCCAGGTGAGGGCAAATCCCAGACCTAACCGAGACATAACCGGCGTTATCCTCTTTAAATATTAATCGCAACAAGGTTTAATTGACTGTTTCGGTGTGGTAACGCAATACTACGTGATCCAAACCAGAAAAAGCCCTGGATCTGGCCAACAAGTATGCGAAAAATGCGAAAGTACGAGCCAGATGAGGGCAAATCCCAGACCTAACGGAGACATAACCGGCGCTATCCTCTAAAATATTAATCGCAACAAGGTTTATTTGACTGTTTCGGTGTGGAACCACATTACAACGGGATCCAAACCAGAAAAAACCCAGGATCTTGCAACAAGAATGCGAAAAATGCGAAGGTACGAGCCAGATGATTGCAAATACCAGAACTAACCCAGACATAACCAGCGTTATCCTCTAAAATACTAATCGGAACCAGCTTTTATTGACTGTTTCAGTGTGGTACCACATTACTACGGGATCCAAACCAGAAAAAACCCCAGGATTTGGCCAACAAGTATGCGAAAAACGCGAAAGTACGAGCAAGATGATGGCAAATCACAGACCTAACCGAGACACAACCGGCGTTATCCTCTAAAATATTAATCGCAACCAGGTTTAATTGTTTGTTTCGGTGTGGTACCGCAATAATACGTGATCCAAGCCAGAAATAGCCCTGGATCTGGCCAACAAGTATGCGAAAAATGCGAAAGTACGAGCCAGATGAGGGCAAATCCCAGACCTAACGGAGACATAACGGGCGTTATCCTCTAAAATATTAATCGCAACCAGGTTTAATTGACTGTTTCTGTGTGGTACCGCATTACTACGTAATCCCAACCAGAAATAGCCCTGGATCTGGTCAACAAGTATGCGAAAAATGCGAAAGTACGAGCCAGATGAGGTCAAATTCCAGTCCTAACTGAGACATAACCGGCGTTATCCTCTAAAATATTAATCGCAACCAGGTTTAATTGACTGTTTCGGTGTGGAACCGCATTACTACGTGATCCAAACCAGAAAAAGGCCAGGATCTGGCCAACAAGTATGCGAAAAATGCGAATGTACGAGCCAGATGAGGGCAAATCCCAGAACTAACCGAGACATAACTGGCGTTCTCCTCTAAAATATTATTCGCAACCAGGTTTCATTGACTGTTTCTGTGTGGAACCACATTACTACGGGATCCAAGCCAGAAAAAACCCAGGATGTGGCCAACAGGTATGCGAAAAATGCGGAAGTACGAGTCCGATGAGGGCAAATCCCAGACATAACCGGCGGTATCCTCTAAAATATTAATCGCAACCAGGTTTAATTGACAATTTCGGTGTGGTACCGCATTACTACGTGATCCAAACCAGCAATATCCAAGGATCTGGCCAACAAGTATGCGTAAAATGCGAAAGTACGAGCCCGATGAGGGCAAATCCCAGACCTAACCGAGACATCACCGGCGTTATCCTCTAATATATTAAGCGCAAACAAGTTTAATTGACTGTTTCGGTGTGGTACTGCATTACTACGTGATCCAAACCAGAAAAAGGCGAGGATCTGGCCAACAAGTATGCGAAAAATGCGAAGGTACGAGCCAGATGATTGCAAATACCAGAACTAACCCAGACATAACCAGCGTTATCCTCTAAAATACTAATCGGAACCAGGTTTGATTGACTGTTTCGGTGTGGAACCACATTACTACGGGATCCCAACCAGAAAAAACACAGGATCTTCCCAACAAGAATGCGAAAAATGCGAAGGCACGAGCCAGATGATTGCAAATACCAGAACTAACCGAGACATAACCGGCGTAATCCTCTAAAATATTATGCGCAAACAGGTTTAATTGACAGCTTCGGCGTGGTACCGCATTACTATGTGATCCAAACCAGCAAAAGGCGAGGATCTGGTCAACAAGAATGCGAAAAACGCGAAAGTATGAGCCAGATGATTGCAAATACCAGAACTAACCGAGACATAACCGGCGTTATCCTCTAAAATATTAAGCGCAAACAGGTTTAATTGACAGTTTCGGTGTGGTACCGCACTAATACGTGATCCAAACCAGAAAAAGGCGAGGATCTGGCCAACAAGTATGCGAAAAACGCGAAAGTATGAGCCAGATGGTTGCAAATACCAGAACTAACCCAGACATAACCGGCGTTATCCCCGAAAATATTAATCGCAACCAGGTTTAATTGACTGTTTCTGTGTGGTACCGCATTACTACGTAATCCAAACGAGGAATAGCCCTGGATCTGGCCAACAAGTATACGAAAAATGCGAAAGTACGAGCCAGATGAGGCCAAATCCCAGACCTAACCGAGACATAACCGGCGTTCTCCTCTAAAATATTATTCGCAACCAGGTTTAATTGACTGTTTCTGTGTGGAACCACATTACTACGGGATCCAAGCCAGAAAAAACCCAGGATGTGGCCAACAGGTATGCGAAGAACGCGAAAGTACGAGCCAGATGAGGGCAAGTCCCAGAACAAACCGAGACATAACCGGCGTTATCCTCTAAAATATTAACCGCAAACAGGTTTAATTGACTGTTTCGGTGCGGTACCGCATTACTACGTGATCCAAACCAGCAATATCCCAGGATCTGGCCAACAAGTATGCGTAAAATGCGAAAGTACGAGCCCGATGAGGGCAAATCCCAGACATAACCGGCGTTATCCTCTAAAATATTAATCGCATCAAGGTTTAATTGACAATTTCGGTGTGGTACCGCATTACTACGTGATCCAAACCAGCAATATCCCAGGATCTGGCCAACAGGTATGCGTAAAATGCGAAAGTACGAGCCCGATGAGGGCAAATCCCAGACCTAACCGAGACATAACCGGCGTTCTCCTCTAAAATATTAATCGCAACCAGGTTTAATTGTCTGTTTCGGTGTGGTACCGCAATACTACGTGATCCAAACCAGAAATAGCCCTGGGTCTGGCCAACAAGTATGCGAAAAATGCGAAAGTACGAGCCAGATGAGGGCAAATCCCAGACCTAACCGAGACATAACCGGCGTGAGCCTCTATAATATTAATCACAACCAGGTTTTATTGACTGTTTCGGCGTGGTATCGCATTACTACGTGATCCAAACCAGAAATAGCCCTGGATCTGGCCAACAAGTATGCGAAAAATGCGAAAGTACAAGCCAGATGAAAGCATATCCCAGACATAACCGGGGCTTAAACGGCGTTATCATCTAAAATGTTAAGCGCAAACTGGTTTAATTGACTGTTTCGGTGTGGTACCGCATTACTACGTGATCCAAATCAGAAAAAGGCGAGGATCTGGCCAACAAGAATGCGAAAAACGCGAAAGTATGAGCCAGATGATTGCAAATACCAGAACTAACCCAGACATAAGCGGCGTTATCCTCGATGATATTAATCGCAACCAGGTTTAACTGACTGTTTCGGTGTGGTACCGCAATACTACGTGATCAAACCAGAAATAGCCCTGGATCTGGCCAATAAGTATGCGAAAAATGCGGAAGTACGAGACAGATGAGGGCAAATCCCAGACCTAACCGAGACATAACCGGCGTTATCCTCTAAAATATTAATCGCAACCAGGTTTAATTGACTGTCTCGGTTTGGTACCGCAATACTACGTGATCCAAACCGGAAATAGCCGTGGATCTGGCCAACAAGTATGCGAAAAATGCGAAAGTACGAGCCAGATGAGGGCAAATCCCAGACCTAACCGAGACATAACCGGCGTTATCCTCTAAAATATTAATCGCAACAAGGTTGAATTGACTGTTTCGGTGTGGAACCACATTACTTCGGGATCCAAGCCAGAAAAAACCCAGGATCTGGCCAACAACTATGCGACAAATCCGAAAGTACGAGCCAGGTGAGGGCAAATCCCAGACCTAACCGAGACATAACCGGCGTTATCCTCTAAAATATTAATCGCAACAAGGTTTAATTGACTGTTTCGGTGTGGAACCACATTACTTCGGGATCCAAGCCTGAGAAAACCCAGGATCTGGCCAACAAGTATGCGAAAAATGCGAAAGTACGAGCCAGATGAGGGCAAATCCCAGACATATCCGAGACATAACCGGCGTTAGCCTCAATAATATTAATCACAACCAGGTTTTATTGACTGTTTCTGTATGGTACCGCATTACTTCGTGATCCAAACCAGAAATATCCCAGGATCTGGCCAACAAGTATGCGTAAAATGCGAAAGTACGAGCCAGATGCGGGTAAATCCCAGACCTAACCGAGACATAACCGGCGTTATCCTCTAAAATATTAATCGCAACAAGGTTTAATTGACTGTTTCGGTGTGGTAACGCAACACTACGTGATCCAAACCAGAAAAAGCCCTGGATCTGGCCAACAAGTATGCGAAAAATGCGAAAGTACGAGCCAGATGAGGGCAAATCCCAGACCTAACCGAGACATAACCGGCGTTATCCTCTAAAATATTAATCGCAACCAGGTTTAATTGACTGTTTCGGTGTGGTACCGCAATACTACGTGATCCAAACCAGAAAAAGCCCTGGATCTGGCCAACAAGTATGCGAAAAATGCGAAAGTACGAGCCAGATGAGGGCAAAAACCAGAACTAACCCAGACATAACCGGCATTATCCTCTAAAATATTAATCGCAACAAGGTTTAATTGACTGTTTCGGTGTGGAACCACATTACTTCGGGATCCAAGCCAGAAAAAACCCAGGATCTGGCCAACAAGTATGCGAAAAATGCGAAAGTACGAGCCAGATGAGGGCAAATCCCAGACCTAACCGAGACATAACCGGCGTTATCCTCTAAAATATTAATCGCAACAAGGTTTAATTCACTGCTTCGGTGTGGAACCACATTACTTCGGGATCCAAGCCTGAAAAAACCCAGGATCTGGCCAACAAGTATGCGAAAAATGCGAAAGTACGAGCCAGATGAGCGCAAATCCCAGAACTAACCGAGACATAACCGGCGTTAACCTCTATAATATTAATCACAACCAGGTTCTATTGACTGTTTCGGCGTGGTACCGCAATACTACGTGATCCAAACCAGAAAAAGCCCTGGATCTGGCCAACAAGTATGCGAAAAATGCGAAAGTACGAGCCAGATGAGGGCAAAAACCAGAACTAACCCAGACATAACCTGCGTTATCCTCTAAAATATTAATCGCAACCAGGTGTAGTTGACTGTTCCGGTGTGGAACCTCATTACTACGTGATCCAAGCCAGAAAAAACCCAGGATTTGGCCAACAGGTATGCGAAAAAGGCGAAAGTACGAGCCGGATGAGGGCAAATCCCAGACCTAACCGAGACATAACCGGCGTTATCCTCTAAAATATTAAGCGCAAACAGGTTTAATTGACTGTTTCGGTGTGGTACCGCATTACTACGTGATCCAAATCACAAAAAGGCGAGGATCTGGCCAACAAGAATGCGAAAAACGCGAAAGTATGAGCCAGATGATTGCAAATACCAGAACTAACCCAGGCATAAGCGGCGTTATCCTTGAAAATATTAATCCCAACCAGGTTTAACTGTCTGTTTCGGTGTGGTACCGCAATACTACGTGATCCAAACCAGAAATAGCCCTGGATCTGGCCAACAGGTATGCGAAAAACGCGAAAGTATGAGCCGGATGAGGGCAAATCCCAGACCTAACCGAGACATAACAGGCGTTATCCTCTAAAATATTAATCGCAACCAGGTTTAATTGACTGTTTCGGTGTGGAACCGCATTACTACGTGATCCAAACCAGGAAATGACCAGGATCTGGCCAACATGTATGCGAAAAATGCGAATGTACGAGCCAGATGAGGCCAAATCCCAGAACTAACCGAGACATCACCGGCGTTCTCTTCTAAAATATTAATCGCAACAAGGTTTAATTGACTGTTTCGGTGTGGAACCACATTACTACGGGATCCAAGCCAGAAAAAACCCAGGATGTGGCCAACGGGTATGCGAAAAACGCGAAAGTACGAGCCAGATGAGGGCAAATCCCAGACCTAACCGTGACATAACCGGCGTTATCCTCTAAAATATTAAGCGCATCCAGGTTTAATTGACAATTTCGGTGTGGTACCGCATTACTACGTGATCCATACCAGAAATATCTCAGGATCTGGCCAACAAATATGCGTTAAATGCGAAAGTACGAGCCAGATGAGGGCAAATCCCAGACATAACCGGCGGTGTCCTCTAAAATATTAATCGCAACAAGGTTTAATTGACTGTTTCGGTTTGGTAACGCAATACTACGTGATCCAAACCAGAAAAAGCCCTGGATCTGGCCAACAAGTATGCGAAAAACGCGAAAGTATGAGCCAGATGAGGGCAACTACCAGACCTAACCCAGACATAACCAGCGCTATCCTCTAAAATACTAATCGGAAACAGCTTTTATTGACTGTTTCGGTGTGGTACCGCATTACTACGTGATCCAAACCAGAAAAAGGCGAGGATCTGACCAACAGGAATGGGAAAAACGCGTAAATACGAGCCAGATGAGGGCAAATCCCAGACCTAACCGAGACATAACCGGCGTTATCCTCTAAAATATTAATCGCCACAAGGTTTAATTGACTGTTTAGGTGTGGTACCGCAATACAACATGATCCAATCCAGAAAAACCCCTGGATCTGGCCCACAAGTATGAGAAAAACCCGAAAGCATGAGCCAGATGATTGCAAATACCAGAACTACCCCAGACATAACCAGCGTTATCCTCCAAAATATTAATCGCAACCAGGTTTAATTGACTGTTTCGGTGTGGTACCGCATTACTGCGTGATCCAAACCAGAAAAAGGCCAGGATCTGATCAACAAGTATGCGAAAAATGCGGAAGTATGAGCTAGATGATGGCAAATACCAGACCTTACCCAGGCATAACCGGCGTTCTCCTCTAAAATATAAATCGGAACCAGCTTTTAGTGTCTGCTTTGTTGTGAACCCACATTACTACGGGATCCAAGCCAGAAAAAACCCCAGGATTTGGCCAACAAGTATGCGAAAAACGCGAAAGTACGAGCAAGATGATGGCAAATCACAGACCTAACCGAGACACAACCGGCGTTAGCCTCTAAAATATTAATCGCAACCAGGTTTAATTGACTGTTTCGGTGTGGAACCGCATTACTACGTGATCCAAACCAGAAAAAGGCCAGGATCTTGCCAACAAGGATGCGAAGAATGCGAAGGTACGAGCCAGATGATTGCAAATACCAGAACTAACCAAGACATAACCAGCGTTATCCTCTAAAATATTAATCGCAACAGGGTGTAATTGACTGTTCCGGTGTGAAACCTCAATACTACGGGATCCAAGCCAGAAAAAACCCAGGATTTGGCCAACAGGTATGCGAAAAACGCGAAAGTACGAGCCGGATGAGGGCAAATCCCAGACCTAACCCAGACATGAGCGGCGTTATCCTCGAAAATAATAATCGCAACCAGGTTTAACTGTCTGTTTCGGTGTGGTACCGCAATACTACGTGATCCAAACCAGAAATATCCCAGGATCTGGCCAACCAGAATGCGAAAAAAGCGTAAGTACGAGCCAGATGAGGGCAAATCCCAGACCTAACCGAGATATAACCGGCGTTCTCCTCTAAAATATTAATCGCAACAGGGCTTAATTGACTGTTTCGGTGTGGAACCACATTTCAACGGGATCCAAAACAGAAAAAACCCCGGATCTGGCCAGCAAGTATGCGAAAAACGTGAAAGAACGAGCCAGATGAGTGCAAATCCCAGAACTAACCGAGACATATCCGGCGTTATCCTCTAAACTATTAATCACAACCAGGTTTTATTGACTGTTTCGGCGTGGTATCGCATTACTACGTGATCCAAACTAGAAATAGCCCTGGATCTGACCAACTAGTATGCGAAAAATGCGAAAGTACAAGCCAGATGAGGGCATATCCCAAACATAACTGAGGCATAACCGGCGTTATCCTCTAAAATATTAATCACAACCAGGCTTAATTGACTGTATCGGTGTGGTACAGCATTACTACGGGATCCCAACCAGAAAAAACCCAGGATCTGGCCCACAAGTATGTGAAAAACGCGAAAGTACGAGCCAGATGAGCACAAATCCCAGACCTAACCGAGACATAACCGGCGTTATCCTCTAAAATATTAATCGCAACCAGGTTTAAATGACTGTTTCGGTGTGGTACAGCATTGCTACGTGATCCAAACCAGAAATATCCCAGGATATGGCCAACAAGTATGCGAAAAACGAGAAAGTATAAGCCAGATGATTGCAAATACCAGAACTAACCCAGACATAACCAGCTTTACCCTCTAAAATACTAATGGGAGCCAGCTTTTATTGACTGCTTCTGTGTGGTACCACATTACGACGGGATAAAACCCACAAAAAACCCAAGATCTGGCCAACAAGTATGCGAATAATGCGAAAGTACGAGCCAGATGAGGGCAAATCCCAGACCTAACCGAGACATAACCGGCGTTACCCTCTAAGATATTAATCGCAACCAGGTTTAATTGACTGTTTCGGTGTGGTACAGCATTACTACGTGATCCAAATCAGAAATATCCCTGGATATGGCCAACAAGTATGCGAAAAACGAGAAAGTATGAGCCAGATGTTTGCAAATACCAGACCTTACCGAGACATAACCGGCGTTATCCTCAAAAATATTAATCGCAACCTGGTTTAATTGACTGCTTCGGCGTGGTACCGCATTACTACCTGATCCAAACCAGAAAAAGGCCAGGATCTGGCCAACAAGTATGCGAAAAATGCGGAAGTATGTGCCAGTTGATTCCAAATAGCAGAACTAACCCAAACATAACCAGCGTTATCCCTCAAAATATTAATCGGAACCAGGTTTAGTTGACTGTTTCGGTGTGGAACCACATTACTACGGGATCCAAACCAGAAAAAACCCAGGATCTGGCCAACAAGTATGTGAAAAGCGCGAAAGTATGAGCCCGATGATTGCACATACCAGAACTAACCCAAACATAACCAGCGTTATCCTCCAAAATATTAATCGGAACCAGGTTTAATTGACTGTTTCGGTGTGGTACCGCACTACTATGTGATCCAATCCAGAAAAAGCCCTGGATATGGCCAACATGTAAGCGAAAAACCCGAAAGTATGAGCCAGATGAGGGCAAATACCAGACCTAACCCAGACATAACCGGCGTTATCTTCTAAAATATTAATCGCAACCAGGTTTAATTGACAATTTCGGTGTGGTACCGCATTACTACGTGATCCATACCAGAAATATCTCAGGATCTGGCCAACAAATATGCGTTAAATGCGAAAGTACGAGCCAGATGAGGGCAAATCCCAGACATAACCGGCGTTGTCCTCTAAAATATTAATCGCAACCAGGTTTAGTTGACTGTTTCGGTGTGGTACCGCATTACTACGTGATCCAAATCAGAAAAAGGCGAGGACATGGCCAACAAGTATGCGAAAAACGCGAAAGTATGAGCCAGATGAGGGCAAATCCCAGACCTAACCGAGACATAACCGGCGTTATCCTCCAAAATATTAAGTGCAAACAAGTTTGGTTGACTGTTTCGGCGTGGTACCGCATTACTACGTCATCCAAGCCAGAAAAAGGCGAGGATCTGACCAACAGGAATGGGAAAAACGCGTAAATACGAGCCAGATGAGGGCAAATCCCAGACCTAACCGAGACATAACCGGCGTTATCCTCTAAAATATTAATCGCCACAAGGTTTAATTGACTGTTTAGGTGTGGTACCGCAATACAACATGATCCAATCCAGAAAAACCCCTGGATCTGGCCCACAAGTATGAGAAAAACCCGAAAGCATGAGCCAGATGATTGCAAATACCAGAACTACCCCAGACATAACCAGCGTTATCCTCCAAAATATTAATCGCAACCAGGTTTAATTGACTGTTTCGGTGTGGTACCGCATTACTGCGTGATCCAAACCAGAAAAAGGCCAGGATCTGATCAACAAGTATGCGAAAAATGCGGAAGTATGAGCTAGATGATGGCAAATACCAGACCTTACCCAGGCATAACCGGCGTTCTCCTCTAAAATATAAATCGGAACCAGCTTTTAGTGTCTGCTTTGTTGTGAACCCACATTACTACGGGATCCAAGCCAGGAAAAACCCAAGATCTGCCCAACAAGTATGCAAAAAACGCGAAAGTATGCGCCAGATGAGGGCAAATCCCAGAACTAACCCAGACATAACCGGCGTTATCCTCTAAAATATTAATCGCAACCAGGTTTGATTGACTGTTTCGGTGTGGAACCACATTACTACGGGATCCAAACCAGAAAAAACCCAGGATCTTGCAACAAGAATGCGAAAAATGCGAAGGTACGAGCCAGATGATTGCAAATACCAGAACTAACCCAGCCATAACCAGCGTTATCCTCTAAAATACTAATCGGAACCAGCTTTTATTGACTGTTTCAGTGTGGTACCACATTACTACGAGATCCAAACCAGAAAAAACCCCAGGATTTGGCCAACAAGTATGCGAAAAACGCGAAAGTACGAGCAAGATGATGGCAAATCACAGACCTAACCGAGACACAACCGGCGTTAGCCTCTAAAATATTAATCGCAACCAGGTTTAATTGACTGTTTCGGTGTGGAACCGCATTACTACGTGATCCAAACCAGAAAAAGGCCAGGATCTTGCCAACAAGGATGCGAAGAATGCGAAGGTACGAGCCAGATGATTGCAAATACCAGAACTAACCAAGACATAACCAGCGTTATCCTCTAAAATATTAATCGCAACAGGGTGTAATTGACTGTTCCGGTGTGAAACCTCAATACTACGGGATCCAAGCCAGAAAAAACCCAGGATTTGGCCAACAGGTATGCGAAAAACGCGAAAGTACGAGCCGGATGAGGGCAAATCCCAGACCTAACCCAGACATGAGCGGCGTTATCCTCGAAAATAATAATCGCAACCAGGTTTAACTGTCTGTTTCGGTGTGGTACCGCAATACTACGTGATCCAAACCAGAAATATCCCAGGATCTGGCCAACCAGAATGCGAAAAAAGCGTAAGTACGAGCCAGATGAGGGCAAATCCCAGACCTAACCGAGATATAACCGGCGTTCTCCTCTAAAATATTAATCGCAACAGGGCTTAATTGACTGTTTCGGTGTGGAACCACATTTCAACGGGATCCAAAACAGAAAAAACCCCGGATCTGGCCAGCAAGTATGCGAAAAACGTGAAAGAACGAGCCAGATGAGTGCAAATCCCAGAACTAACCGAGACATATCCGGCGTTATCCTCTAAACTATTAATCACAACCAGGTTTTATTGACTGTTTCGGCGTGGTATCGCATTACTACGTGATCCAAACTAGAAATAGCCCTGGATCTGACCAACTAGTATGCGAAAAATGCGAAAGTACAAGCCAGATGAGGGCATATCCCAAACATAACTGAGGCATAACCGGCGTTATCCTCTAAAATATTAATCACAACCAGGTTTAATTGACTGTATCGGTGTGGTACAGCATTACTACGGGATCCCAACCAGAAAAAACCCAGGATCTGGCCCACAAGTATGTGAAAAACGCGAAAGTACGAGCCAGATGAGCACAAATCCCAGACCTAACCGAGACATAACCGGCGTTATCCTCTAAAATATTAATCGCAACCAGGTTTAAATGACTGTTTCGGTGTGGTACAGCATTGCTACGTGATCCAAACCAGAAATATCCCAGGATATGGCCAACAAGTATGCGAAAAACGAGAAAGTATAAGCCAGATGATTGCAAATACCAGAACTAACCCAGACATAACCAGCGTTACCCTCTAAAATACTAATGGGAGCCAGCTTTTATTGACTGCTTCTGTGTGGTACCACATTACGACGGGATAAAACCCACAAAAAACCCAAGATCTGGCCAACAAGTATGCGAATAATGCGAAAGTACGAGCCAGATGAGGGCAAATCCCAGACCTAACCGAGACATAACCGGCGTTACCCTCTAAGATATTAATCGCAACCAGGTTTAATTGACTGTTTCGGTGTGGTACAGCATTACTACGTGATCCAAATCAGAAATATCCCTGGATATGGCCAACAAGTATGCGAAAAACGAGAAAGTATGAGCCAGATGTTTGCAAATACCAGACCTTACCGAGACATAACCGGCGTTATCCTCAAAAATATTAATCGCAACCTGGTTTAATTGACTGCTTCGGCGTGGTACCGCATTACTACCTGATCCAAACCAGAAAAAGGCCAGGATCTGGCCAACAAGTATGCGAAAAATGCGGAAGTATGTGCCAGTTGATTCCAAATAGCAGAACTAACCCAAACATAACCAGCGTTATCCCTCAAAATATTAATCGGAACCAGGTTTAGTTGACTGTTTCGGTGTGGAACCACATTACTACGGGATCCAAACCAGAAAAAACCCAGGATCTGGCCAACAAGTATGTGAAAAGCGCGAAAGTATGAGCCCGATGATTGCACATACCAGAACTAACCCAAACATAACCAGCGTTATCCTCCAAAATATTAATCGGAACCAGGTTTAATTGACTGTTTCGGTGTGGTACCGCACTACTATGTGATCCAATCCAGAAAAAGCCCTGGATATGGCCAACAAGTATGCGAAAAATGCGAAGGTACGAGCCAGATGAGGGCAAATCCCAATCATAACTGAGGCATAACCGGCGTTATCCTCTAAAATATTAATCATAACCAGGTTTAATTGACTGTACCGGTGTGGTACAGCATTACTACGTGATCCAAACCAGAAATATCCCAGGATCTGGCCAACAAGTATGCGAAAAACGAGAAAGAATGAGCCGGATGGTTGCAAATACCAGACCTAACCGAGACATAACCGGCGTTATCCTCAAAAATATTAATCGCAAACAGGTTTAATTGACTGTTTCGGTGTGGTACCACATTACTACGTGATCCAAAATCAGAAATATCCCAGGATCTGGCCAACAAGTATGCGAAAAACGAGAAAGTATGAGCCAGATGGTTGCAAATACCAGACCTAACCGAGACATAACCGGCGTTATCCACAAAAATATTAATCGCAACTTGGTTTAATTGACTGCTTCGGCGTGGTACCGCATTACTACCTGATCCAAACCAGAAAAAGGCCAGGATCTGGCCAACAAGTATGCGAAAAATGCGGAAGTATGTGCCAGATAATTGCAAATAGCAGAACTAACCCAGACATAACCAGCGTTATCCTCTAAAATACTAATGGGAGCCAGCTTTTATTGACTGTTTCGGTGTGGTACCGCATTACTATGTGATCCAATCGAGAAAAAGTCCTGGATCTGGCCAACAAGTATGCGAAAAATGCGAAAGAATGAGCCAGATGATTGCAAATACCAGAACTAACCCAGACATAACCAGCGTTATCCTCTAAAATACTAATGGGAGCCAGCTTTTATTGACTGTTTCGGTGTGGTACCGCATTACTATGTGATCCAATCGAGAAAAAGTCCTGGATCTGGCCAACAAGTATGCGAAAAATGCGAAGGTACGAGCCAGATGAGCTCAAATCCCAGACGTAACCGAGACATAACCGGCGTTATCCTCTAAAATATTAATCGCAACCAGGTTTAAATGACTGTTTCGGTGTGGAACCACATTACTACGGGATCCAAACCAGAAAAAACCCAGGATCTGGCCAACAAGTATGTGAAAAACGCGAAAGAATGAGGCCGATGATTGCACATACCAGAACTAACCCAAACATAACCAGCGTTATCCTCCAAAATATTAATCGGAACCAGGTTTAATTGACTGTTTTGGTGTGGTACCGCACTACTATGTGATCCAATCCAGAAAAAGCCCAGGATCTGGCCAACACGTATCTGAAAAACGCGAAAGTATGTGCCAGATGATTGCAAATACCAGAACTAACCCAGACATAACCAGGGTTATCCTCTAAAATACTAATCGGAAAAAGCTTTTATTGACTGTTTCAGTGTGGTACCACATTACTACGTGATCCAAACCAGAAAAAGCCCAGGATCTGGCCAACAAGTAAGCGAAAAATGCGAAGTACGAGCCAGATGAGTGGAAATCCCAGACCTGGCCGAGACAAAACCGGCGTTATCCTGTAAAATATTAATCGCAACCAGGTTTAATTGACTGTTTCGGTGTGGTACCGCATTACTACGTGATCCAAACCGGAAAAAGCCCTGGATCTGGCCAACACGTATCTGAAAAACGCGAAAGTATGACCCAGATGATTGCAAATACCAGAACTAACCCAAACATAACCAGCGTTATCCTCCAAAATATTAATCGCAACCAGGTTTAATTGACTGTCTCGGTGTGGTACGGCATTACTATGTGATCCAATCCAGAAAAAACGCTGGATCTGGCCAACAACAATGAGAAAAACGCGAAAGTATGAGCCAGATGATTGCAAATACCAGAACAAACCCAGAAATAACTAGAGTTATCATCTAAAATACTATTCGGAACCAGCTTCTATTGACTGTTTCATTGCGGTACCACATTACTACGTGATCCAAACCAGAAAAAGGCCAGGATCTGGCCAACAAGTATGTGAAAAACGCGAAAGTATGAGCCAGATGGTTGCAAATACCAGAACTAACCCAAACATAACCAGCGTTATCCTCCAAAATATTAATCGCAACCAGATGTAATTGACTGTCCCGGTGTGGTACCGCATTACTATGTGATCCAATCCAGAAAAAGCCGTGGATCTGGCCAACAAGTATGCGAAAAATGCGAAAGTACGAGCCGGATGAGGGCAAATACCAGACCCAACCGAGACATAACTGACGTTATCCTCTAAAATATTGAGCGCAACCAGGTTTAATTGACTGTTTCGGTGTGGTACATGCATTACTACGTGATCCAAACCAGAAATATCCCAGGATATGGCCAACATGTATGCGAAAAACGAGAAAGTATGAGCCAGATGGTTGCAAATACCAGAACTAACCGAGACATAACCGGCGTTATCCTCAAGAATATTAATCGCAAACAGGTTTAATTGACTGTTTCGGTGTGGTACCACATTACTACGTGATCCAAACCAGAAATATCCCAGGATCTGGCCAACTAGTATGCGAAAAATGCGGAAGTATGTGCCAGATGATTGCAAATAGCAGAACTAACCCAAACATAACCAGCGTTATCCTCTAAAATATTAATCGGAACCAGGTTTAGTTGACTGTTTCGGTGTGGAACCACATTACTACGGGATCCAAACCAGAAAAAACCCAGGATCTGGCCAACAAGTATGCGAAAAATGCGGAAGTATGACCTAGGTGATGGCAATGTCCAGGCCAAACCTCGACATAACCGGTGTGATCCTCTACAATATTGATCGAATCCAGGTTTAATTGACTGTTTCATTCTGGTACCATATTACTACGTGATCCAAACCAGAAAAAGCCCAGGATCTTGCCAACAAGTATGCGAAAAATGCGAAGGTACGAGCCAGATGAAGGGCAAATCCCAGACATAACCGAGACATAACCGGCGTTATCCTGAAAAATATTAATCGCAAACAGGTTTAATTGACTGTTTCGGTGTGGTACCACATTACTACGTGGTCCAAACCAGAAATATCCCAGGATCTGGCCAACTAGTATGCGAAAAATGCGAAAGTACGAGCCAGATGAGAGCAATTCCTAGACCTAACCGAAACATAACCGCCGTTATACTCAAAAATATTAATCGCAAACAGGTTTAATTGACTGTTTCGGCGTGGAATCACATTACTGCTTGGTCCATGCCAGAAAAAGGCCAGGATCTGGCCAACAAGTATGCGAAAAATGCGAATGTACGAGACAGATGACGACAAATCCCAGACCTAACTGAGACATAACCGGCGTTATCCTCTAAAATATTAATCGCAACCAGGTTTAATTGACTGTTTCGGTGTGGTACCGCATTACTACGTGATCCAAACCAGAAAAAGCCCTGGATCTGGCCAACAAGTATGTGAAAAATGCGAAAGTACGAGCCAGATGAGGGCAAATACCAGACCTAACCCAGACATAACCGGCGTTATACTTTAAAATATTAATCGCAACCAGGTTTAATTGACTATTTCCGTGTGGTACCGCATTACTACGTAATCCAAACTAGAAAAAGGCGAGGATCTGGCCAACAATTATGCGAAAAATGCGAATGTACGAGACAGATGACGGCAAATCCCAGACTTAACCGACACATAACCGGCGTTATCCTCTAAAGTATTAATCGCAAGCAGGTTTAATTGACTGCTTCGGTGTGGAACCACATTACTACTTGGTGCAAGCCAGAAAAAGGCCAGGATCTGGCCAACAAGTATGCGAAAAATGCGAATGTACGAGACAGATGACGGCAAATCCCAGACTTAACCGACACATAACCGGCGTTATCCTCTAAAGTATTAATCGCAAGCAGGTTTAATTGACTGTCTCAGTGTGGTCCCACATTACTACTTCGTCCAAGCCAGAAAAAGGCCAGGATCTGGCCAACAATTATGCGAAATATGCGAAAGTACGAGTCAGATGAGGGCAAACACCAGAACTAACCCAAACATAACCAGCGTTATCCACCAAAATATTAATCGCAACCAGGTTTAATTGGCTGTCTCGGTGTGGTACGGCATTACTATGTGATCCAATCCAGAAAAATCGCTGGATCTGGCCAACAACAGTGAGAAAAACGCGAAAGTACGAGCCGGATGAGGGCAAATACCAGACCCAACCGAGACATAACTGACGTTATCCTCTAAAATATTGAGCGCAACCAGGTTTAATTGACTGTTTCGGTGTGGTACAGCATTACTACGTGATCCAAACCAGAAATATCCCAGGATATGGCCAACATGTATGCGAAAAACGAGAAAGTATGAGCCAGATGGTTGCAAATACCAGAACTAACCGAGACATAACCGGCGTTATCCTCAAGAATATTAATCGCAAACAGGTTTAATTGACTGTTTCGGTGTGGTACCGCATTACTACGTGATCCAAACCAGAAAAAGCCCAGGATCTGGCCAACAGGTATGCGAAAAATGCGAAGGTACGAGCCAGATGAGGGCAAATCCCAGACATAACAGAGACATAACCGGCGTTATCCTCTAAAATATTAATCGCATCTAGGTTTAATTGACAGTTTCGGTGTGGTGCAGCATTACTACGTGATCCAAACCAGAAATATCCCAGGATCTGGCCAACAAGTATGCGAAAAACGAGAAAGTATGAGCCAGATGGATGCAAATACCAGACCTAACCGAGACATAACCGGCGTTATCCTCAAAAATATTAATCGCAAACAGGTTTAAGTGACTGCTTCGGTGTGGAACCACATTACTACTTCGTCCGAGCCAGAAAAAGGCCAGGATCTGGCCAACAAGTATGCGAAATATGCGAAAGTACGAGCCAGATGAGGGCAAACACCAGAACTAACCCAAACATAACCAGCGTTATCCACCAAAATATTAATCGCAACCACGTTTAATTGACTGTTTCGGTGTGGAACCACATTACGACGGGATACAACCCACAAAAAACCCAAGATCTAGCCAACAAGTATGCGAAAAACGCGAAAGTATGTGCCAGATGAGGGCAAATAGCAAACCTACCCGGGACATAACCGGCGTTATCCTCTATAATATTAATCGCAACCAGGTTTAATTGACTGCTTCGGTGTGGTACCGCAGTACTACGTGATCCAAACCAGAAAAAACCCAGGATCTGGCCAACAAGTATGCGAAAAATGCGAAAGTACGAGCCAGATGAGGGCAAAGACCAGACCTCGCCGAGACATAACCGGCGTTATCATCTAAAATACTATTCGGAACCAGCTTCTATTGACTCTTTCAGTGCGGTACCACATTACTACGTGATCCAAACCAGAAAAAGGCCAGGATCTGGCCAACAAGTATGCGAAAAATGCGAAAGTACGAGCCAGATGAGGGCAAAGACCAGACCTCGCCGAGACATAACCGGCGTTATCATCTAAAATACTATTCGGAACCAGCTTCTATTGACTCTTTCAGTGTGGTACCACATTACTACGTGATCCAAACCAGAAAAAGCCCAGGATCTGGCCAACAAGTATGTGAAAAACGCGAAATTATGAGCCAGATGATTGCAAATACCAGACCTAACACAAACCTAAACGGTGTTATCCTCTAAAATATTAAGGGCAACCAGGTTTAATTGACTGTTTCGGTGTGGTAACACATTAGTACGTGATCCAACCCAGAAAAAGCCGTGGATCTGGCCAACAAGTATGCGAAAAATGCGAAAGTACGAGCCGGATGAGGGCAAATACCAGACCCAACCGAGACATAACTGACGTTATCCTCTAAAATAATAATCGCAACCAGGTTTAGTTGACTGTTTCGGTGTGGAACCACATTACTACGGGATCCAAACCAGAAAAAACCCAGGATCTGGCCAACAAGTATGCGAAAAATGCGGAAGTATGACCTAGGTGATGGCAATGACCAGGCCAAACCTCGACATAACCGGTGTTATCCTCTAAAATATTGATCGAATCCAGGTTTAATTGACTGTTTCATTCTGGTACCATATTACTACGTGATCCAAACCAGAAAAAGCCCAGGATCTGGCCAACAAGTATGCAAAAAATGCGAAAGTATGAGCCAGATGATTGCAAATACCAGACCTAACACAATCCTAAACGGTGTTATCCTCTAAAATATTAAGGGCAACCAGGATTAATTGACTGTTTCGGTGTGGTAACACATTACTACGTGATCCAACCCAGAAAAAGCCCAGGATCTGGCCAACAAGTATGCGAAAAATGCGAATGTACGAGCCAGATGAGGGCAAATACTAAACCTAACCGAGACATAACCGGCGTTAACCTCTAAAATATTAATCGCAACCAGGTTTAGTTGACTGTTTCGGCGTGGTACCGCATTACTACCTGATACAAACCAGAAAAAGGCCAGGATCTGGCCAACAAGTATGCGAAAAATGCGAAAGTACGAGCCAGATGAGTTCAAATCCCAGACCTAACCGAGACATAACTGGCGTTATCCTCTAAAATATTAATCGCAACCAGGTTTAAATGACTGTTTCGGTGTGGAACCACATTACTACGGGATCCAAACCAGAAACAACCCAGGATCTGGCCAACAAGTATGTGAAAAACGCGGAAGTATGAGCCAGATGATTGCAAATACCAGAACTAACCCAAACATAACCAGCGTTATCCTCCAAAATATTAATCGCAACCAGGTTTAATTGACTGTTTCGGTGTGGTACCGCATTAATATGTGATCCAATCCAGAAAAAGCGCAGGATATGGCCAATAAGTATGCGAAAAATGCGAAAGTACGTGCCGGATGAGAGCAAATTCCAGACCCAACCGAGACATAACTGACGTTATCCTCTAAAATATTAATCGCAACCAGGTTTAGTTGACTGTTTCGGCGTGGTACCCCATTACTGTGTGATCCAATCCAGAAAAAGCCGTGGATCTGGCCAACAAGTATGCGAAAAATGCGAAAGTACGAGCCGGATGAGGGCAAATACCAGACCGAACCGAGACATAACTGACGTTATCCTCTAAAATATTAAGCGCAACCAGGTTTAAATGACTGTTTCGGTGTGGAACCACATTACTACGTGATCCAAACCAGAAAAATCCCAGGATCTGGCCAACAAGTATGCGAAAAATGCGAAAGTACGAGCCGGATGAGGGCAAATACCAGACCCAACCGAGACATAACTGACGTTATCTTCACAAATATTAATCGCAACCAGGTTTAAATGACTGTTTCGGTGTGGAACCACATTACTACGGGATCCAAACCAGAAAAAACCCAGGATCTGGCCAACAAGTATGCGAAAAATGCGAAAGTACGAGCCGGATGAGGGCAAATACCAGACCCAACCGAGACATAACTGACGTTATCTTCACAAATATTAATCGCAACCAGGTTTAAATGACTGTTTCGGTGTGGAACCACATTACTACGGGATCCAAACCAGAAAAAACCCAGGATCTGGCCAACAAGTATGTGAGAAATGCGGAAGTATGACCTAGGTGATGGCAATGACCAGGCCAAACCTCGACATAACCGGTGTTATCCTCTAAAATATTGATCGAATCCAGGTTTAATTGACTGTTTCATTCTGGTACCATATTACTACGTGATCCAAACCAGAAAAAGCCCAGGATCTTGCCAACAGGTATGCGAAAAATGCGAAGGTACGAGCCAGATGAGGGCAAATCCCAGACATAACCGAGACATAACCGGCGTTATCCTCTAAAATATTAATCGCAAGCAGGTTTAATTGACTGTTTCAGTGTGGCACCACTTTACTACGGGATCCAAACCAGAAGATACCCAGGATCTGGCCAACAAGTATGCGAAAAATGCGAAAGTACGAGCCGGATGAGGGCAAATACCAGACCCAACCGAGACATAACTGACGTTATCTTCACAAATATTAATCGCAACCAGGTTTAAATGACTGTTTCGGTGTGGAACCACATTACTACGGGATCCAAACCAGAAAAAACCCAGGATCTGGCCAACAAGTATGTGAGAAATGCGGAAGTATGTGCCAGATGATTGCAAATAGCAGAACTAACCCAAACATAACCAGCGTTATCCTCTAAAATACTAATCGGAACCAGGTTTAGTTGACTGTTTCGGTGTGGAACCACATTACTACGGGATCCAAACCAGAAAAAACCCAGGATCTGGCCAACAAGTTTGCGAAAATCGCGAAAGTATGAGCCAGATGATTGCAAATAGCAGAACTAACCCAAACATAACCAACGTTATCCTCTTAAATATTAATCGGAACCAGGTTTAGTTGACTGTTTCGGTGTGGAACCACATTACTACGGGATCCAAACCAGAAAAAACCCAGGATCTGGCCAACAATTATGCGAAATATGCGAAAGTATGACCTAGTTGATGGCAATGACCAGGCCAAACCTCGACATAACCGGTGTGATCCTCTAAAATATTGATCGAATCCAGGTTTAATTGACTGTTTCATTCTGGTACCATATTACCACGTGATCCAAACCAGAAAAAGGCCAGGATCTCGCCAACAAGTATGCGAAAAATGCGAAGGTACGAGGCAGATGAGGGCAAATCCCAGACCTAACCGAGACATAACCGGCGTTATCCACTAAAATATTAATCGCAACCAGGTTTAATTGACTGTCTCGGTGTGGTACCACATTACTACGTGATCCAAACCAGAAAAATCCCAGGATCTGGCCAACAAGTATGCGAAAAAAGCGAAAGTATGTGCCTGATGAGGGCAAATACCAGACCTAACCGAGACATAACCGGCGTTAACCTCTAAAATATTAATCGCAACCAGGTTTAATTAACTGTTTCGGCGTGGTACCGCATTACTACGTGATCCAAACCAGAAAAATCCCAGGATCTGGCCAACAAGTATGCGAAAAATGCGAAAGTACGAGCCGGATGAGGGCAAATACCAGACCCAACCGAGACATAACTGACGTTATCTTCACAAATATTAATCGCAACCAGGTTTAAATGACTGTTTCGGTGTGGAACCACATTACTACGGGATCCAAACCAGAAAAAACCCAGGATCTGGCCAACAAGTATGTGAGAAATGCGGAAGTATGTGCCAGATGATTGCAAATAGCAGAACTAACCCAAACATAACCAGCGTTATCCTCTTAAATATTAATCGCAACCAGGTTTAATTGACTGCTTCGGTGTGGTACCGCATTACTACGTGATCCAAACCAGAAAAAGCCCAGGATCTTGCCAACAAGTATGCGAAAAATGCGAAGGTACGAGGCAGATGAGGGCAAATCCCAGACCTAACCGAGACATAACCGGCGTTATCCACTAAAATATTAATCGCAACCAGGTTTAATTGACTGTCTCGGTGTGGTACCACATTACTACGTGATCCAAACCAGAAAAATCCCAGGATCTGGCCAACAAGTATGCGAAAAAAGCGAAAGTATGTGCCTGATGAGGGCAAATACCAGACCTAACCGAGACATAACCGGCGTTAACCTCTAAAATATTAATCGCAACCAGGTTTAATTGACTGTTTCAGTGTGGCACCACTTTACTACGGGATCCAAACCAGAAGATACCCAGGATCTGGCCAACAAGTATGCGAAAAATGCGAAAGTACGAGCCGGATGAGGGCAAATACCAGACCCAACCGAGACATAACTGACGTTATCTTCACAAATATTAATCGCAACCAGGTTTAAATGACTGTTTCGGTGTGGAACCACATTACTACGGGATCCAAACCAGAAAAAACCCAGGATCTGGCCAACAAGTATGTGAGAAATGCGGAAGTATGTGCCAGATGATTGCAAATAGCAGAACTAACCCAAACATAACCAGCGTTATCCTCTTAAATATTAATCGCAACCAGGTTTAATTGACTGCTTCGGTGTGGTACCGCATTACTACGTGATCCAAACCAGAAAAAGCCCAGGATCTTGCCAACAAGTATGCGAAAAATGCGAAGGTACGAGGCAGATGAGGGCAAATCCCAGACCTAACCGAGACATAACCGGCGTTATCCACTAAAATATTAATCGCAACCAGGTTTAATTGACTGTCTCGGTGTGGTACCACATTACTACGTGATCCAAACCAGAAAAATCCCAGGATCTGGCCAACAAGTATGCGAAAAAAGCGAAAGTATGTGCCTGATGAGGGCAAATACCAGACCTAACCGAGACATAACCGGCGTTAACCTCTAAAATATTAATCGCAACCAGGTTTAATTGACTTTTTCGGCGTGGTACCGCATTACTACCTGGTCCAAACCAGAAAAAGGCCAGGATCTGGCCAACAAGTATGCGAAAAATGCGAAAGTACGAGCCAGATGAGCTCAAATCCCAGACCTAACCGAGTCGTAACCGGCGTTATCCTCTAAAATATTAATCGCAACCAGGTTTAAATGACTGTTTCGGTGTGGAACCGCATTACTATGTGATCCAATCCAGAAAAAGCCGTGGATCTGGCCAACAAGTATGCGAAAAATGCGAAAGTACGAGCCGGATGAGGGCAAATACCAGACCGAACCGAGACATAACTGACGTTATCCTCTAAAATATTAAGCGCAACCAGGTTTAATTGACTGTTTCGGTGTGGTACAGCATTACTACGTGATCCAAACCAGAAATATCCCAGGATATGGCCAACAAGTATGCGAAAAACGAGAAAGTATGAGCCAGATGGTTGCAAATACCAGAACTAAACGAGACATAACCGGCGTTATCCTCAAGAATATTAATCGCAAACAGGTTTAATTGACTGTTTCGGTGTGGTACCACATTACTACGTGATCCAAACCAGAAATATCCCAGGATCTGGCCAACTAGTATGCGAAAAAGCCGGAAGTATGTGCCAGATGATTGCAAATAGCAGAACTAACCCAAACATAACCAGCGTTATCCTCTAAAATACTAATCGGAACCAGGTTTAGTTGACTGTTTCGGTGTGGAACCACATTACTACGGGATCCAAACCAGAAAAAACCCAGGATCTGGCCAAGAAGTATGCGAAAAATGCGGAAGTATGACCTAGGTGATGGCAATGACCAGGCCAAACCTCGACATAACCGGTGTGATCCTCTAAAATATTGATCGAATCCAGGTTTAATTGACTGTTTCATTCTGGTACCATATTACTACGTGATCCAAACCAGATAAAGCCAGGATCTGGCCAACAAGTATGCGAAAAATGCGAAAGTATGAGCCAGATGATTGCAAGTACCAGACCTAACACAAACCTAAACGGTGTTATCCTCTAAAATATTAAGGGCAACCAGATTTAATTGACTGTTTCGGTGTGGTAACACATTACTACGTGATCCAAACCAGAAAAAACCCAGGATCTGGCCAACAAGTATGTGAAAAACGCGAAAGTATGAGTCAGCTGACGGCAAATCCCAGACCAAACCCAGACATAACCAGAGTTTTCCTCTAAAATACTAATCGGAACAAGCTTTTATTGACTGTTTCAGTGTGGTACCACATTACGACGTGATCCAAACCAGAAAAAGGCGAGGATCTGGCCGACAAGTATGCGAAAAATGCGAAAGTACGAGCCAGATGAGGGCAAATCCCAGTGCTAACTAAGACATAACCGACGATTTCCACTTAAATATTAATCGCAACCAGGTTTACTTGACTGTTTCGGTGTGGTACCGCATTACTACGTGTTCCAAACCAGAAAAAGGCCAGGATCTGCCCAACAGGTATGCGAAAAATTCGAAAGCACGAGCCAGATGAGGGCAAATACCAGACCTAACCCGGACATAGCCGGCGTTATCCTCGAAAATATTACTCGCAACCAGGTTTAATTGACTATTTCGGTGTGGTACCCCATTACAGCGTGATCCAAACCAGAAAAAGGCGAGGATCTGGCCAACAAGAATGCGAAATATGCGAAAGTTCAAGCCAGATGCGGGCATATCCCAGACCTAACCGAGACATAACCGGCGTTATCCTCTAAAATATTAATCGCAACCTGGTTTAATTGACTGTTTCGGTGTGGTACCGCATTTCTCCGTGATACAAGCCAGAAAAGCGCTTGTATCTGGCCAACAAGTATGCGAAAAATGCGAAAGTACGAGCAAGATGAGGGCAAATCCCAGACCTAACCGAGACATAACCGGCGTTATCCTCTTGAATATTAATCGCAACCAGGTTGAAGTGACTGTTTCGGTGTGGTACCACAATACTGCGTGATCCAAACCAGTCAAAGGCGCGGATCTGGCCAACAAGTATGCGAAAAATGCGAAAGTACGAGCCAGATGAGGGCAAATACCAGACCTAACCCAGACATAACCGGCGTTATCCTCTAAAATATTATTCGGAACCAGGTTTAATTGACTGTTTCGGCGTGGTACCGCATTACTACCTGGTCCAAACCAGAAAAAGGCCAGGATCTGGCCAACAAGTATGCGAAAAATGCGAAAGTACGAGCCAGATGAGCTCAAATCCCAGACCTAACCGAGTCGTAACCGGCGTTATCCTCTAAAATATTAATCGCAACCAGGTTTAAATGACTGTTTCGGTGTGGAACCGCATTACTATGTGATCCAATCCAGAAAAAGCCGTGGATCTGGCCAACAAGTATGCGAAAAATGCGAAAGTACGAGCCGGATGAGGGCAAATACCAGACCGAACCGAGACATAACTGACGTTATCCTCTAAAATATTAAGCGCAACCAGGTTTAATTGACTGTTTCGGTGTGGTACAGCATTACTACGTGATCCAAACCAGAAATATCCCAGGATATGGCCAACAAGTATGCGAAAAACGAGAAAGTATGAGCCAGATGGTTGCAAATACCAGAACTAAACGAGACATAACCGGCGTTATCCTCAAGAATATTAATCGCAAACAGGTTTAATTGACTGTTTCGGTGTGGTACCACATTACTACGTGATCCAAACCAGAAATATCCCAGGATCTGGCCAACTAGTATGCGAAAAAGCCGGAAGTATGTGCCAGATGATTGCAAATAGCAGAACTAACCCAAACATAGCCAGCGTTATCCTCTAAAATACTAATCGGAACCAGGTTTAGTTGACTGTTTCGGTGTGGAACCACATTACTACGGGATCCAAACCAGAAAAAACCCAGGATCTGGCCAAGAAGTATGCGAAAAATGCGGAAGTATGACCTAGGTGATGGCAATGACCAGGCCAAACCTCGACATAACCGGTGTGATCCTCTAAAATATTGATCGAATCCAGGTTTAATTGACTGTTTCATTCTGGTACCATATTACTACGTGATCCAAACCAGATAAAGCCAGGATCTGGCCAACAAGTATGCGAAAAATGCGAAAGTATGAGCCAGATGATTGCAAGTACCAGACCTAACACAAACCTAAACGGTGTTATCCTCTAAAATATTAAGGGCAACCAGATTTAATTGACTGTTTCGGTGTGGTAACACATTACTACGTGATCCAAACCAGAAAAAACCCAGGATCTGGCCAACAAGTATGTGAAAAACGCGAAAGTATGAGTCAGCTGACGGCAAATCCCAGACCAAACCCAGACATAACCTGAGTTTTCCTCTAAAATACTAATCGGAACAAGCTTTTATTGACTGTTTCAGTGTGGTACCACATTACGACGTGATCCAAACCAGAAAAAGGCGAGGATCTGGCCGACAAGTATGCGAAAAATGCGAAAGTACGAGCCAGATGAGGGCAAATCCCAGTGCTAACTAAGACATAACCGACGATTTCCACTTAAATATTAATCGCAACCAGGTTTACTTGACTGTTTCGGTGTGGTACCGCATTACTACGTGTTCCAAACCAGAAAAAGGCCAGGATCTGCCCAACAGGTATGCGAAAAATTCGAAAGCACGAGCCAGATGAGGGCAAATACCAGACCTAACCCGGACATAGCCGGCGTTATCCTCGAAAATATTACTCGCAACCAGGTTTAATTGACTATTTCGGTGTGGTACCCCATTACAGCGTGATCCAAACCAGAAAAAGGCGAGGATCTGGCCAACAAGTATGCGAAATATGCGAAAGTTCAAGCCAGATGCGGGCATATCCCAGACCTAACCGAGACATAACCGGCGTTATCCTCTAAAATATTAATCGCAACCTGGTTTAATTGACTGTTTCGGTGTGGTACCGCATTTCTCCGTGATACAAGCCAGAAAAGCGCTTGTATCTGGACAACAAGTATGCGAAAAATGCGAAAGTACGAGCAAGATGAGGGCAAATCCCAGACCTAACCGAGACATAACCGGCGTTATCCTCTTGAATATTAATCGCAACCAGGTTGAAGTGACTGTTTCGGTGTGGTACCACAATACTGCGTGATCCAAACCAGTCAAAGGCGCGGATCTGGCCAACAAGTATGCGAAAAATGCGAAAGTACGAGCCAGATGAGGGCAAATACCAGACCTAACCCAGACATAACCGGCGTTATCCTCTAAAATATTATTCGGAACCAGGTTTAATTGACTATTTCGGTGTGGTACCGCATTACAGCGTGATCCAAACCAGAAAAAGGCGAGGATCTGGCCAACAAGTATGCGAAAAATGCGAAAGTACGAGCCAGATGAGGGCAAATACCAGACCTAACCCAGACACAACCGGCGTTATCCTCGGAAACATTAATCGCAACCAGGTTCAATTGACTGCTTCGGTGTGGTACCGCATTACTACGTGATCCAAACCAGAAAAAGCCCAGGATCTTGCCAACAAGTATGCGAAAAATGCGAAAGTCCGAGCCAGATGAGGGCAAACCTCAGACCTAGCCCAGACATAACCGGCGTTATCCTCTAAAATATTAATCGCAACCAGGTTTAATTGAATGTTTCGGTGTGGTACCGCATTACTATGTGATCCAAACCAGAAAAAGGCCACGATCTGGCCAACAAGTATGCGAAAAATGCGAAAGTACGAGCCAGATAAAGGCAAATACCAGACCTAACCCAGACATAACCGGCGTTATCCTCGAAAATATTAATCGCAACCAGGTTTCATTGACTGCTTCGGTGTGGTATCGCATTACAACGTGATCTAAACCAGAAAAAGCCCAGGATCTTGCCAACAAGTATGCGAAAAATGCGAAAGTATGTGCCAGATGATAGCAAATACCAGAACTAACCCAAACATAACCAGCGTTATCCGCTAAAATACTAATCGGAACAAGCTTTTATTGACTGTTTCAGTGTGGTACCACATTACTACGTGGTCCAAGCCAGAAAAAAGTCAGGACCTGGCCAACAAGTATAAGATAAATGCGAAAGTACGAGCCAGATGAGGGCAAATCCCAGACTTAACCGAGACATAACCGGCGTTATCCTCGAAAATATTGATCGGAACCAGCTTTTATTGTCAGTTTCAGTGTGGTACCTCATTACTACGTGATCCAAACCAGAAAAAGCCCAGGATCTGTACGACAAGTATGCGGAAAAAGCGAAGGCACGAGTCAGATGAGGGCAAATACCAGACCTAACACAGACATAACCGGCGTTATCCTCTTAAATATTAATCGCAACCAGGTTTAATTTACTGTTTCGGTGTGGTGCCGCATTACTACGTGATACAAGCCAGAAAAAGCCCTGTATCTGGCCAACAAGTAAGTGAAAAATGCGAAAGTACGAGCCAGTTGAGGGCAAATCCCAGACCTAACCGAGACATAACCGGCGTTATTCTCTAAAATATTAATCGCAACCAGGTTTAATTGACAGTTTCGGTGTACTACCGCATTACTACGTGATACAAGCCAGAAAAAGCCCTGTATCTGGCCACCAAGTAAGTGAAAAATGCGAAAGTACGAGCCAGATGAGGGCAAATCCCAGACCTAACCCAGACGTAACCGGCGTTATCCTCGAAAATATTAATCGCCACCAGGTTTAATTGACAGCTTCGGTGTGGTATCGCATTACTATGTGATCCAAACCAGAAAAAGCCCAGGATCTTGCCAACAAGTATGCGAAAAATGCGAAGGCACGAGCCAGATGAGGGCAAACCCCAGACCTAGCCCAGGCATAACCGGCGTTATCCTCTAGAATATTAATCGCAACCAGGTTTAATTGACTGTTTCGGTGTGGAACCACATTAGTGCGGAATCCAAACCAGAAAGAGGCCAGGATCTGGCCAACAAGTATGCGAAAAATGCGAAGGCACGAGTCAGATGAGGGCAAATCCCAGACCTAACCAAGACATAACCGGCGTTATTCTCTTAAATATTAATCGCAACCAGGTTGAAGTGACTGTTTCGGTGTGGTACCACATTACTACGTGAACCAAACCAGAAAAAGCCCAGGATCTGGCCAGCAAGTAAGCTAAATATGCGAAAGTACGAGCCAGTTGAGGGCAAATCCCAGAACTAACCCAGACGTAACCGGCGTTATCCTCGAAAATATTAATCGCAACCAGGTTCAATTGACTGCTTCGGTGTGGTACCGCATTACTACGTGATCCAAACCAGAAAAAGCCCAGGATCTTGCCAACAAGTATGCGAAAAATGCGAAGGCACGAGCCAGATGAGGGCAAACCTCAGACCTAGCCCAGACATAACCGGCGTTATCCTCTAAAATATTAATCGCAACCAGGTTTAATTGACTGTTTCGGTGTGGTACCGCATTACTACGTGACACAAGCCAGAAAAAGCCCAGTATCTGGCCAAGAAGTAAGTGAAAAATGCGAAAGTACGAGCCAGATGAGGGCAAATCCCAGTGCTAACTAAGACATAACCGGCGTTTTCCACTTAAATATTAATCGCAACCAGGTTTACATGACTGTTTCGGTGTGGTACCGCGTTACTACGTGTTCCAAGCCAGAAAAACGCCATGATCTGCCCAACAAGTATGCGGATAATGCGAAAGCACGAGCCAGATGAGGGCAAAAACCAGACCTAACCCAGACATAACCGGCGTTATCCTGTTAAATATTAATCGCAACCAGGTTTAATTGACTGTTTCGGTGTGGTACCACATTGCTACGTGGTACAAGTCAGAAAAAAGCCAGGACCTGGCCAACAAGTATAAGAAAAATGCGAAAGTACGAGCCAGATGAGGGCAAATCCCAGACTTAACCGAGACATAACCGGCGTTATCCTCGAAAATATTAATCGGAACCAGCTTTTATTGACAGTTTCATTGTGGTACCTCATTACTACGTGATCCAAACCAGAAAAAGGCCAGGATCTGGCCAACAAGTATGCGAAAATGCGAAAGTATGAGCCAGATGATTGCAAATACCAGAACTAACCCAGACATAACCCGTGTTATCCCCTAAAATCCTAATCGGAACCACATTTTATTGACTGGTTCACTGTCGTACCACATTACTACGTGATCCAAACCAGAAAAAGGCCAGGATCTGGCCAACAAGTATGCGAAAAACGCGGAAGTATGAGTCAGATGAGGGCAAATCCCAGACCTAACCAAGATATAACCGGCGTTATCCTCTTAAATATTAATCGCAACCAGGTTTAATTTACTGTTTCGGTGTGGTACCGCAACACTTCGTGATACAAGCCAGAAAAAGCCCTGTATCTGGCCAACAAGTAAGTGAAAAATGCGAAAGTACGAGCCAGTTGAGGGCAAATCCCAGACCTAACCGAGACATAACCGGCGTTATTCTCTAAAATATTAATCGCAACCAGGTTTAATTGACAGTTTCGGTGTGGTACCGCATTACTACGTGATACAAGCCAGAAAAAGCCCTGTATCTGGCCAACAAGTAAGTGAAAAATGCGAAAGTACGAGCCAGATGAGGGCAAATCCCAGACCTAACCCAGACGTAACCGGCGTTATCCTCGAAAATATTAATCGCCACCAGGTTTAATTGACAGCTTCGGTGTGGTATCGCATTACTATGTGATCCAAACCAGAAAAAGCCCAGGATCTTGCCAACAAGTATGCGAAAAATGCGAAGGCACGACCCAGATGAGGGCAAACCCCAGACCTAGCCCAGGCATAACCGGCGTTATCCTCTAGAATATTAATCGCAACCAGGTTTAATTGACTGTTTCGGTGTGGAACTACATTAGTGCGGAATCCAAACCAGAAAGAGGCCAGGATCTGGCCAACAAGTATGCGAAAAATGCGAAGGCACGAGTCAGATGAGGGCAAATCCCAGACCTAACCAAGACATAACCGGCGTTATTCTCTTAAATATTAATCGCAACCAGGTTGAAGTGACTGTTTCGGTGTGGTACCACATTACTACGTGAACCAAACCAGAAAAAGCCAGGATCTGGCCAACAAGTAAGCTAAAAATGCGAAAGTACGAGCCAGTTGAGGGCAAATCCCAGAACTAACCCAGACGTAACCGGCGTTATCCTCGAAAATATTAATCGCAACCAGGTTCAATTGACTGCTTCGGTGTGGTACCGCATTACTACGTGATCCAAACCAGAAAAAGCCCAGGATCTTGCCAACAAGTATGCGAAAAATGCGAAGGCACGAGCCAGATGAGGGCAAACCTCAGACCTAGCCCAGACATAACCGGCGTTATCCTCTAAAATATTAATCGCAACCAGGTTTAATTTACTGTTTCGGTGTGGTACCGCATTAATACGTGATACAAGCCAGAAAAAGCCCTGTATCTGGCCAAGAAGTAAGCGAAAAATGCGAAAGAACGAGCCAGATGAGGGCAAATCCCAGTGCTAACTAAGACGTAACCGGCGTTATCCTCGAAAATATTAATCGCAACCAGGTTCAATTGACTGCTTCGGTGTGGTACCGCATTACTACGTGATCCAAACCAGAAAAAGCCCAGGATCTTGCCAACAAGTATGCGGAAAATGCGAAAGCACGAGCCAGATGAGGGCAAATACCAGACCTAACCCAGACATAACCGGCGTTATCCTCTAAAATATTACTCGCAACCAGGTTTAATTGACTATTTCGGTGTGGTACCGCATTACAGCGTGATCCATACCAGAAAAAGGCGAGGATCTGGCCAACAAGTATGCGAAAAATGCGAAAGTACGGGCCGGATGAGGGCAAATCCCGGACCTAACCAAGACATAACCGGCGTTATCCTCTTAAATATTAATCGCAACCAGGTTTAAGTGACTGTTTCGGTGTGGTACCACATTACTACGTGAACCAAACCAGAAAAAGCCCAGGATCTGGCCAACAAGTAAGCTAAAAATGCGAAAGTACGAGCCAGTTGGGGGCAAATCCCAGACCTAACCGAGACATAACCGGCGTTATCCGCTAAAATACTAATCGGAACAAGCTTTTATTGACTGTTTCAGTGTGTTACCACATTACTACGTGGTCCAAGCCAGAAAAAAGTCAGGACCTGGCCAACAAGTATAAGAAAAATGCGAAAGTACGAGCCAGATGAGGGCAAATCCCAGACTTAACCGAGCCATAACCGGCGTTATCCTCGAAAATATTAATCGGAACCAGCTTTTATTGACAGTTTCAGTGTGGTACCTCATTACTACGTGATCCAAACCAGAAAAAGGCCAGGATCTGGCCAACAAGTATGCGAAAATGCGAAGGCACGAGCCAGATGCGGGCGTATCCCAGACCTAACCGAGACATAACCGGCGTTATCCTCTAAAATATTAATCGCAAGCTGGTTTAATTGACTGTTTCTGTGTGGTACCGCAATACTACGTTATACAAGCCAGAAAGAGCCCTGTATCTGGCCAACAAGTATGCGAAAAATGCGAAAGTACGAGCCAGATGGGGGCAAATCCCAGACATAACCCAGACATAACTGGCGTTATCCTCTTAAATATTAATCGCAACCAGGTTTAATTGACTGTTTCGGTGTGGTACCGCATTACTGCGTGATCCAAACCTGAAAAAGGCGAGGATCTGGCCAACAAGTATGCGAAAAATGCGAAAGTACGGGCCGGATGAGGGCAAATCCCGGACCTAACCAAGACATAACCGGCGTTATCCTCTTAAATATTAATCGCAACCAGGTTTAAGTGACTGTTTCGGTGTGGTACCACATTACTACGTGGTCCAAGCCAGAAAAAAGTCAGGACCTGGCCAACAAGTATAAGAAAAATGCGAAAGTACGAGCCAGATGAGGGCAAATCCCAGACTTAACCGAGACATAACCGGCGTTATCCTCGAAAATATTAATCGGAACCAGCTTTTATTGACAGTTTCAGTGTGGTACCTCATTACTACGTGATCCAAACCAGAAAAAGGCCAGGATCTGGCCAACAAGTATGCGAAAATGCGAAAGTATGAGCCAGATGATTGTAAATACCAGAACTAACACAGACATAACCCGTGTTATCCCCTAAAATCCAAATCGGAACCACATTTTATTGACTGTTTCACTGTCGTGCCACATTACTACGTGATCCAAACCAGAAAAATGCCAGGATCTGGCCAACAAGTATGCGAAAAATGCGAAAGTACGAGCCAGATGAGGGCAAATCCCAGTGTTAACCTAGACATAACTGGCGTTATCCTCCAAAATATTAATCGCAACCAGGTTTAATTGACTGTTTCGGTGTGGTACCGCATTACTACGTGATACAAGCCAGAAAAAGCCCTGTATCTGGCCAACAAGTAAGCGAAAAATGCGAAAGTACGAGCCAGATGAGGGCAAATCCCAGACCTAACCCAGACGTAACCGGCGTTATCCTCGAAAATATTAATCGCCACCAGGTTTAATTGACTGCTTCGGTGTGGTCCCGCATTACCACGTGATCCAAACCAGAAAAAGCCCAGGATCTTGCCAACAAGTATGCGAAAAATGCGAAGGCACGAGCCAGATGAGGGCAAACCCCAGACCTAGCCCAGGCATAACCGGCGTTATCCTCTAAAATATTAATCGCAACCAGGTTTAATTGACTGTTTCGGTGTGGAACCACATTAGTGCGGAATCCAAACCAGAAAGAGGCCAGGATCTGGCCAACAAGTATGCGAAAACTGCGAAAGTACGGGCCGGATGAAGGCAAATCCCAGACCTAACCAAGACATAACCGGCGTTATCCTCTTGAATATTAATCGCAGGCAGGTTTAAGTGACCGTTTCGGTGTGGTACCACATTACTACGTGAACCAAACCAGAAAAAGTCCAGGATCTGGCCAACAAGTAAGCTAAAAATGCGAAAGTACGAGCCAGTTGAGGGCAAATCCCAGACCTAACCGAGACATAACCGGCGTTATCCGCTAAAATACTAATAGGAACAAGCTTTTATTGACTGTTGCAGTGTGGTACAACATTACTACGTGATCCAAACCAGAAAAAGCGCTGGATCTGGCCAACAAGTATGCGAAAGACGCGAAAGTATGAGCCAGATGATTGCAAATACCAGAAATAACACTGACATAACCAGAGTTTTCCTCTAAAATACTAACCGGAACAAGCTTTTATTGACTGTTTCAGTGTGGTACCACATTACTACGTGATCCAATCCAGAAAAAGCCCTGGATCTGGCCAACAATTATGCGAAAAATGCGAAAGAACGAGCCAGATGAGGGCAAATCCCAGTGCTAACTAAGACATAACCGGCGTTTTCCACTTAAATATTAATCGCAACCAGGTTTACATGACTGTTTCGGTGTGGTATCGCATTACAGCGTGATCCAAACCAGAAAAAGGCGAGGATCTGGCCAACAAGTATGCGAAAAATGCGAAAGTACGAGCCAGATGAGGGCAAATACCATGACTAACCCAGTCATAACCAGCGTTATCCTCTAAAATACTAATCGGAACAATCTTTTATTGACTGTTTCAGTGTGGTACCACATTACTACGTGACACAAACCTGAAAGAGCGCTGGATCTGGCCAACAAGTATGCGAAAAACGCGAAAGTATGAGCCAGATGATTGCAAATAGCAGAACTAACCCTGACATATCCAGAGTTTTCCTCTAAAATACCATTCGGAACAAGCTTTTATTGACTGTTTCATTCTGGTACCACATTACTACGTGATCCAAACCAGAAAAAACCCAGGATCTGGCCAACAAGTATAAGAAAAATGCGAAAGTACAAGCCAGATGAGGGCAAATCCCAGTGCTAACTAAGACAAAACCGGCGTTTTCCTCTTAAACATTAATCGCAACCAGGTTTAATTGACTGTTTCGGTGTGGTACCGCATTACTACGTGATACAAGCCAGAAAAAGCCCTGTATCTGGCCAACAAGTATGCGGAAAATGCGAAAGTACGAGCCAGATGAGGGCATATACGAGGCCTAACCCAGCCATAACCGGCGTTATCCACTTAAATATTAATCGCAACCAGGTTTAATTGACTGTTTCAGTGTGGTATCGCATTACTACGTGTTCCAAACCAGAAAAAGGCCACGATCTGGCCAAAAAGTATGCGAAAAATGCGAAAGTACGAGCCAGATGAGGGCAAATACCAGACCTAACCCAGACATAACCGGCGTTACCCTCTAAAATATTAATCGCAGCCAGGTTTAATTGACTTTTTCGGTATGGTACCGCATTACTACGTGATCCAAACCAGAAAAAGGCCAGTATCTGGCCAACAAGTAAGCGAAAATTGCAAAAGTACGAGCCAGATCAGGGCAAAACCCAGACCTAACCCAGACGTAACCGGCGTTATCCTCGAAAATATTAATCGCAACCAGGTTCAATTGACTGCTTCAGTGTGGTACCGCATTACTACGTGATCCAAACCAGAAAATGCCTAGGATCGTGCCAACAAGTATGCGAAAAATGCGAAGGCACGTGCCAGATGAGGGCAAACCTCAGACCTAGCCCAGACATAACCGGTGTTATCCTCTAAAATATTAATCGCAACCAGGTTTAATTGACTGTTTCGGTGTGGAACCACATTAGTGCGGGATCCAAACCAGAAAGAGGCCAGGATCTGGCCAACAAGTATGCGAAAAACGCGAAAGTATGAGCCAGATGATTGCAAATACCATGACTAACCCAGTCAAACAAGCGTTATCCTCTAAAATACTAATCGGAACAAGCTTTTATTGACTGTTTCAGTGTGGTACCACATTACTACGTGACACAAACCTGAAAGAGCGCTGGATCTGGCCAACAAGTATGCGAAAAACGCGAAAGTATGAGCCAGATGGTTGCAAATACCAGAACTAACCCTGACATAACCAGAGTTTTCCTCTAAAATACTAATCGGAACAAGCTTTCATTGACTGTTTCAGTGTGGTACCACATTACTACGTGATCCAAACCAGAAAAAGCCCAGGATCTGGCCAACAAGTATAAGAAAAATGCGAAAGTACAAGCCAGATGAGGGCAAATCCCAGTGCTAACTAAGACATAACCGGCGTTTTCCTCTTAAATATTAATCGCAACCAGGTTTAATTGACAGTTTCGGTGTGGTACCGCATTACTATGTGATCCAAACCAGAAAAAGCCCAGGATGTTGCCTACAAGTATGCGAAAAATGCGAAGGTACGAACCTGATGAGGGCAAATCCCAGACCTAACCGAGACATAACCGGCGTTATCCTCGAAAATATTAATCGCAACCAGGTTTAATTGACTGCTTCGGCGTGGAACCACATTAGAGCGGGATCCATACCAGAAAGTGGCCAGGATCAGGCCAACAAGTATGCGAAAAACGCGAAAGAATGAGCCAGATAATTGCAAATACCAGAACTATCCCAGACATAACCAATGTCTTCCTCTAAGATACTAATCGGAAAAAGCTTTTATTGACTGTTTCAGTGTGGTACCACATTACTACGTGGTCCAAGTCAGAAAAAAGCCAGGACCTGGCCAACAAGTATGCGAAAACTGGGAAGGTACGAGCCAGATAAGGGCAAACCCCAGACCTAACCCAGACATAACCGGCGTTATCCTCTAAAATATTAATCGCAACCTGGTTTAATTGACCGTTTCGGTGTGGTACCGCATTACTACGTGATACAAGCCTGAAAAAGCCCTGTATCTGGCCAACAAGTATGCGGAAAATGCGAAAGTACGAGCCAGATGAGGGCATATACCAGGCCTAACCCAGACATAACCGGCGTTATCCTCTTAAATATTAATCGCAACCAGGTTTAATTGACTGTTTCAGTGTGGTTCCGCATTACTACGTGTTCCAAACCAGGAGAAGGCCACGACCTGGCCAACAAGTATGCGAAACATGCGAAAGTACGAGCCAGATGAGGGCAAATACCAGACCTAACCCAGACATAACCGGCGTTATCCTCTTAAATATTAATCGCAACCAGGTTTAATTGACTGTTTCAGTGTGGTTCCGCATTACTACGTGTTCCAAACCAGGAAAAGGCCACGATCTGGCCAACAAGTATGCGAAAAATGCGAAAGTACGAGCCAGATGAGGGCAAATCCCAGACCTAACCGAGACATAACCGGCGTTATCCACGAAAATATTAATCGCAACCAGGCTTAATTGTCTGTTTCGGTGTGGTACCGCATTACTATGTGATCCAAACCAGAAAAAGCCCAGGATCTTGCCAACAAGTATGCGAAAACTGGGAAGGTACGAGCCAGATAAGGGCAAACCCCAGACCTAACCCAGACATAACCGGCGTTATCCTCTAAAATATTAATCGCAACCTGGTTTAATTGACCGTTTCGGTGTGGTACCGCATTACTACGTGATACAAGCCTGAAATAGCCCTGTATCTGGCCAACAAGTATGCGGAAAATGCGAAATTACGAGCCAGATGAGGGCATATACCAGGCCTAACCCAGACATAACCGGCGTTATCCTCTTAAATATTAATCGCAACCAGGTTTAATTGACTGTTTCAGTGTGGTTCCGCATTACTACGTGTTCCAAACCAGGAAAAGGCCACGATCTGGCCAACAAGTATGCGAAAAATGCGAAAGTACGAGCCAGATGAGGGCAAATACCAGACCTAACCCAGACATAACCGGCGTTATCCTCTAAAATATTAATCGGAACCAGGTTTAATTGTCTGTTTCAGTGTGGCACTACATTACTACGTGGGCCAAGCTAAAAAAAGGCCAGGATCTGGCCAACAAGTATGCGTAAAATGCGAAAGTACGAGCCAGATGGGGGCAAATCCCAGACCTAACCGAGACATAACCGGCGTTATCCTCTAAAATATTAATCGCAAGCTGGTTTAATTGACTGTTTCTGTGTGGTACCGCATTACTACGTTATACAAGCCAGAAAGAGCCCTGTATCTGGCCAACAAGTATGCGAAAAATGCGAAAGTACGAGCCAGATGGGGGCAAATCCCAGACATAACCGAGACATAACTGGCGTTATCCTCTTAAATATTAATCGCAACCAGGTTTAATTGACTGTTTCGGTGTGGTACCGCATTACTACGTGTTCTAAACCAGAAAAAGGCCGGGATCTGGCCAACAAGTATGAGAAAAATGCGAAAGTACGAGCCAGATGAGGGCAAATCCCAGTGCTAACCAAGACATAACCGTCGTTATCCTCCAAAATATTAACGCCAACCAGGTTTAATTGACTGTTTCGGTGTGGTACCGCATTACTACGTGATCCAAGCCAGACGAAGCCCTGGATCTGGCCAACAATTATGCGAAAAATGCGAATGTACGAGCCAGATGAGGGCAAATACCAGACCTAACCCAGACATAACCGGCGTTATCCACTAAAATATTAATTGCAACCAGGTTTAGTTGACTGTTTCGGTGTGGAACCACATTAGTGCGGCATCCAAACCAGAATGAGGCCAGGATCTGGCCAACAAGTATGCGAAACACGCGAAAGTATGAGCCAGATGATTGCAAATACCAGAACCTACCCAGGCATAACCAGAGTTTTCCTCTAAAATATTAATCGCAACCAGGTTTAATTGACTGTTTCGGTGTGGTACCGCATTACTACGTGATGCAAGCCAGAAAAAGCCCTGGATCTGGCCAACAATTATGCGAAAAATGCGAATGTACGAGCCAGGTGAGGGCAAATCCCAGACCTAACCAAGCCATAACCGGCGTTATCCTCTAAAATATTAATCGCAACCAGGTTTAATTGACTGTTTCGGTGTGGTACCGCGTTACTACGTGATCCAAATCAGAAAAAGGCCTGTATCTGGCCAACAAGTATGCGAAAAATGCGAAAGTACGAGCCAGATGGGGGCATATCCCAGTGCTAACCATGACATAACCGGCGTTATCCACATAAATATTAATCGCAACCAGGTTTAATTGACTGTTTCGGTGTGGTACCGCATTGCTACGTGACGCAAGCGAGAAAAAGCCCCGGATCTGGCCAACAATTATACGAAAATGCGAAAGTACGAGCCAGATGAGGGCAAATCCCAGACCGAACCCAGACATAACCGGTGTTATCCTCTTAAATATTAATCGCAACCAGGTTTAATTGACTGTTTCGGTGTGGTACCGCATTACTACGTGTTCCAAACCTGAAAAAGGCCAGGATCTGGCCAACAAGTATGCGAAAAATGCGAAAGTGCGAGCCAGGTGAGGGCAAATACTAGACCTATCCCAAACATAACCGGCGTTATCCTCTAAAATATTAATCGCAACCAGGTTTAATTGACTGTTTCAGTGTGGTACCACATTACTACGTGACCCAAACCAGAAAAAGCGCTGGATATGGCCAACAAGTATGCGAAAAACGCGAAAGTATCAGCCAGATGATTGTAAATTCCAGAACCTACCCAGACATATACAGAGTTTTCCTCTAAAATAACAATCGGAACAAGCTTTTATTGACTGTTTCAGTGTGGTACCACATTACTACGTGATCCAAACCAGAAAAAGCCCAGAATCTGGCCAACGAGTATAAGAAAAATGCGAAAGTACGAGCCAGATGAGTGCAAATCCCAGACCTTACCGAGACATAACCGGCGTTATCCTCTATATTATCAATCGCAACCAGGTTTAATTGACTGTTTCGGTGTGGTACCGCATTACTACGTGATCCAAACCAGAGAAAGGCCAGGATCTGGCCAACAAATATGCGAAAAACGCGAAAGTACGAGCCAGATTAGTGCAAATCCCAGACCTAACCGAGACATAACCGGCGTTATCCTGTTAAATATTAATCGCAACTAGGTTTAATTGACTGTTTCGCTGTGGTACCGCATTACTACGTGATCCAAACCAGAGAAAGCCCAGGATCTGGCCAACAAGTATACGAAAAACGCGAAAGTATGAGCCAGACGATTGCAAATACCATGACTATCCCTGTCATAACCAGCGTTATCCTCTAAAATACTAATCGGAACAAGCTTTTATTGACTGCTTCAGTGTGGTACCACATTACTACGTGGTCCAAATCAGAAAAAAGCCAGGAGCTGGCCAACAAGTATAAGAAAAATGCGAAGGTACGACCCAGATGAAGGCAAACCCCAGACCTAACCCAGACATAACCGGCGTTATCCTCTAAAGTATAAATCGCAACCTGGTTTAATTGACTGTTTCGGTTTGGTACGACATTACTACGTGATCCAAACCAGAAAAAGCCCAGGATCTGGCCAACAAGTATGCGGAAAATGCGAAAGTACGAGCCAGATGAGTGCAAATCCCAGACCTAACCGAGACATAACCGGCGTTATCCTGTTAAATATTAATCGCAACCAGGTTTAATTGACTGTTTCGCTGTGGTACCGCATTACTACGTGATCCAAACCGGAAAAAGCCCAGGATCTGGCCAACAAGTATGCGAAAAACGCGAAAGTATGAGCCAGACGATTGCAAATAGCATGACTATCCCTGTCATAACCAGCGTTATCCTCTAAAATACTAATCGGAACAAGATTTATTGACTGTTTCGGTGTGGTACTACATTACTACGTGATCCAAACCAGAAAAAGGGCCGGATCTGGCCTACAAGTATGCGAAAAATGCGATGGTACGAACCTGATGAGGGCAAACCCCTAACCTAACCCAGACATAACCGGCGTTATCCTCTAAATTATTAATCGCAACCTGGTTTAATTGACTGTTTCGGTGCGGTACCGCATTACTACGTGATACAAGCCAGAAAAAGCCCTGTATCTGGCCAACAAGTATGCGGAAAATGCGAAAGTACAAGCCAGATGAGGGCAAATCCTAGACCTAACCGAGACATAACCGGCGTTATCCTCGAAAATATTAATCGCAACCAGGTTTAATTGACTGCTTCGGTGTGGAACCACATTAGTGCGGGATCCATACCAGAAAGAGGCCAGGATCTGGCCAACAAGTATGCGAAAAACGCGAAAGTATGAGCCAGATGATTGCAAATACCAGAACTATCCCAGACATAACCAATCTCTTCCTCTAAGGTACTAATCGGAAAAGCTTTTATTGACTGTTTCAGTGTGGTACCACATTACTACGTGGTCCAAATCCGAAAAAAGCCAGGACCTGGCCAACAAGTATAAGAAAAATGCGAAAGTACGAGTCAGATGAGGGCAAATCCCAGACCTAACCGAGACATAACCGGCGTTATCCACGAAAATATTAATCGGAACCAGGTTTAATTAACTGTTTCGATGCGGTACCGCATTACTACATGATGCAAGCCAGAAAATGCCCAGGATCTGGCGAACAAGTATGCGAAAATTGCGAAAGTACGAGCCAGATGAGGGCAAATCCCAGTGCTAACTAAGACATAACCGGCGTTTTCCTCTTAAATATTAATCGCAACCAGGCTTAATTGTCTGTTTCGGTGTGGTACCGCATTACTATGTGATCCAAACCAGAAAAAGCCCAGGATCTTGCCAACAAGTATGCGAAAACTGCGAAGGTACGAGCCAGATAAGGGCAAACCCCACACCTAACCCAGACATAACCGGCATTATCCTCTAAAATATTAATCGCAACCTGGTTTAATTGACTGTTTCGGTGTGGTACCGCATTACTACGTGATACAAGCCAGAAAAAGCCCTGTATCTGGCCAACAAGTATGCGGAAAATGCGAAAGTGCGAGCCAGATGACGGCATATACCAGGCCTAACCCCGACATAACCGACGTTATACTCTAAAATATTAATCGGAACCAGGTTTAATTGTCTGTTTCAGTGTGGCACTACATTACTACGTGGGCCAAGCTAAAAAAAGGCCAGGATCTGGCCAACAAGTATGCGCAAAATGCGAAAGTACGAGCCAGATGAGGGCAAATCCCAGTGCTAACTAAGACATAACCGGCGTTTTCCTCTTAAATATTAATCGCAACCAGGCTTAATTGTCTGTTTCGGTGTGGTACCGCATTACTATGTGATCCAAACCAGAAAAAGCCCAGGATCTTGCCAACAAGTATGCGAAAACTGCGAAGGTACGAGCCAGATAAGGGCAAACCCCACACCTAACCCAGACATAACCGGCATTATCCTCTAAAATATTAATCGCAACCTGGTTTAATTGACTGTTTCGGTGTGGTACCGCATTACTACGTGATACAAGCCAGAAAAAGCCCTGTATCTGGCCAACAAGTATGCGGAAAATGCGAAAGTGCGAGCCAGATGACGGCATATACCAGGCCTAACCCCGACATAACCGACGTTATACTCTAAAATATTAATCGGAACCAGGTTTAATTGTCTGTTTCAGTGTGGCACTACATTACTACGTGGGCCAAGCTAAAAAAAGGCCAGGATCTGGCCAACAAGTATGCGCAAAATGCGAAAGTACGAGCCAGATGGGGGCAAATCCCAGACCTAACCGAGACATAACCGGCGTTACCCTCTAAAATATTAATCGCAACCAGGTTTAATTGACTGTTTCGGTGTGGTACCGCATTACTACGTGATACAAGCCAGAAAAAGCTCTGTATCTGGCCAAGAAGTATGCGAAAAATGCGAATGTATGAGCCAGATGATTGCAAATACCAGAACTAACCCAGACATAAGCAGAGTTTTCCACTAAAATACTAATCGGAAAAGGCTTTTATTGATTGTTTCAGCGTGGTACCACATTGCTACGTGGTACGAGTCAGAAAAAAGCCAGGACCTGGCCAACAAGTATCAGAAAAATGCGAAGGTACGGGCCAGATGAGGGCAAACCCCAGACCTAACCCAGACATAACCGGCGTTATCCTCTAAAATATTAATCGCAACCAGGCTTAATTGACTATTTCGGTGTGGTACCGCATTACTGCGTGATCCAAACCAGAAAAAGGCGAGGATCTGACCAATAAGTATGCGAAAAATGTGAAAGTACGAGCTAGATGAGGGCAATTACGAGACCTGACCGAGACATAACCGGCGTTATCCTCTAAAATATTAATCGGAACCAGGCTTAATTGACTGTTTCAGTGTGGTACCACATTACTACGTGGTCCAAACCAGAAAGAGGCCAGGATCTGGCCAACAAGTAAGCGAAAAATGCGAAAGTGCGAGCCAGATGAGGGCATATACCAGGCCTAACCCCGACATAACCGACGTTATAATCTAAAATATTAATCGGAACCAGGTTTAATTGTCTGTTTCAGTGTGGCACTACATTACTACGTGGGCCAAGCTAAAAAAAGGCCAGGATCTGGCCAACAAGTATGCGTAAAATGCGAAAGTACGAGCCAGATGGGGGCAAATCCCAGACCTAACCGAGACATAACCGGCGTTACCCTCTAAAATATTAATCGCAACCAGGTTTAATTGACTGTTTCGGTGTGGTACCGCATTACTACGTGATACAAGCCAGAAAAAGCTCTGTATCTGGCCAAGAAGTATGCGAAAAATGCGAATGTATGAGCCAGATGATTGCAAATACCAGAACTAACCCAGACATAAGCAGAGTTTTCCACTAAAATACTAATCGGAAAAGGCTTTTATTGATTGTTTCAGCGTGGTACCACATTGCTACGTGGTACGAGTCAGAAAAAAGCCAGGACCTGGCCAACAAGTATCAGAAAAATGCGAAGGTACGGGCCAGATGAGGGCAAACCCCAGACCTAACCCAGACATAACCGGCGTTATCCTCTAAAATATTACTCGCAACCAGGTTTCATTGACTATTTCGGTATGGTACCGCATTACTACGTGATCCAAACCAGAAAAAGTCGAGTATCTGGCCAACAAGTAAGCGAAAAATGCGAAAGTACGAGCCAGATGGGGGCAAATCCCAGACCTAACTGAGACATAACCGGCGTTACCCTCTAAAATATTAATCGCAACCAGGTTCAATTGACTGTTTCAGTGTGGTACCGCATTACTACGTGATCCAAACCAGAAAAAGCCCAGGATCTGTCCAAGAAGTATGCGAAAAACGCGAAAGTATGAGCCAGACGATTGCAAATACCATGACTAACCCAGTCATAACCAGCGTTATCCTCTAAAATACTAATCGGAACAAGCTTTTATTGACTGTTTCGGTGTGGTACCGCATTACTACGTGATCCAAACCAGAAAAAGCGCAGGATCTTGCCAACAAGTATGCGAAAAATGCGAAAGTACGAGCCAGATGAGTGCAAATCCCAGACCTAACCGAGACATAACCGGCGTGATCCACCAAAATATTAATCGCAACCAGGTTTAATTGACTGCTTCGGTGTGGTACCGCATTACTACGTGATCCAAACCAGAAAAAGGCCAGGATCTGGCCTACAAGTATAAGAAAAATGCGAAGGTACGACCCAGATGAGGGCAAATCCCAGACCTAACCGAGACATAACCGGCGTTATCCTCGAAAATATTAATCGCAACCAGGTTTAATTGACTGTTTCGGTGTGGAACCACATTAGTGCGGGATCCATACCAGACAGAGGCCATGATCTGGCCAACAAGTATGCGGAAAATGCGAAAGTACGAGCCAGATGAGTGCAAATCCCAGACCTAACCGAGACATAACCGGCGTTATCCTGTTAAATATTAATCGCAACCAGGTTTAATTGACTGTTTCGGTGTGGTACCACATTGCTACGTGGTACAAGTCAGAAAAAAGCCAGGACCTGGCCAACAAGTATCAGAAAAATGCGAAAGTACGATCCAGATGAGGGCAAATCCCAGTGCTAACAAAGACATAACCGGCGTGATCCACCAAAATATTAATGGCAACCAGGTTTAATTGACTGCTTCGGTGTGGTACCGCATTACTACGTGATCCAAACCAGAAAAAGGCCAGGATCTGGCCTACAACTATGCGAAAAATGCGAAAGTACGAGCCAGATGGGGGCAAATCCCAGACCTAACCGAGACATAACCGGCGTGAACCACCAAAATATTAATCGCAACCAGGTTTAATTGACTGCTTCGGTGTGGTACCGCATTACTACGTGATCCAAACCAGAAAAAGGCCAGGATCTGGCCTACAAGTATGCGAAAAATGCGAAAGAACGAGTCAGATGTGGGCAAATCCCAGGCCTAACCGAGTCATAACCGGCGTTATCCTCTAAATTATTAATCGCAACCAGGTTTAATTGACTGTTTCGGTGTGGTACCGCATTACTACGTGATCCAAACCAGAGAAAGCCCAGGATCTGGCCAACAAGTATGCGAAAAATGCGAAAGTATGAGCCAGATGATTGCAAATACCAGAACTAACCCAGACATAACCAGAGTCTTCCTCTAAAATACTAATCGGAACAAGCTTTTATTGACTGTTTCAGTATGGTACCACATTACTACGTGGTCCAAATCAGAAAAAAGCCAGGACCTGGCCAACAAGTATAAGAAAAATGCGAAGGTACGACCCAGATGAGGGCAAATCCCAGACCTAACCGAGACATAACCGGCGTTATCCACGAAAATATTAATCGCAACCAGGTTTAATTGACTGTTTCGATGTGGTACCGCATTACTACGTGATGCAAGCCAGACAATGCCCAGGATCTGGCGAACAAGTATGCGAAAATTGCGAAAGTACGAGCCAGATGAGGGCAAATCCCAGACCTAACCGAGACATAACCGGCGTTATCCTCTTAAATATTAATCGCAACCAGGTTTAATTGACTGTTTCGGTGTGGAACCACATTACTACGTGATCCAAACCAGAAAAAGCCCAGGACCTGGCCAACAAGTATAAGAAAAATGCGAAAGTACAAGCCAGATGAGGGCAAATCCCAGTGCTAACTAAGACATAACCGGCGTTTTCCTCTTAAATATTAATCGCAACCAGGTTTAATTGACTGTTTCGGTATGGTGCCGCATTACTACGTGATCCAAACCAGAAAAAGGCGAGTATCTGGCCAACAAGTTGGCGAAAAATGCGAAAGTACGAGCCAGATGGGGGCAAATCCCAGACCTAACCGAGACATAACCGGCGTTACCCTCTAAAATATTAATCGCAACCAGGTTTAATTGACTGTTTCGGTGTGGTACCGCATTACTACGTGATACAAGCCAGAAAAAGCCCTGTATCTGGCCAACAAGTAAGCGAAAAATGCGAAAGTACGAGCCAGATGAGGGCAAATCCCAGACCTAACCCAGACGTAACCGGCGTTATCCTCGAAAATATTAATCGCAACCAGGTTTAATTGACTATTTCGGTGTGGTACCGCATAACTGCGTGGTCCAAACCAGAAAGAGGCCAGGATCTGGCCAACAAGTAAGCGAAAAATGCGAACGTACGAGCTAGATGAGGGCAATTACGAGACCTGACCGAGACATAACCGGCGTTACCCTCTAAAATATTAATCGCAACCAGGTTTAATTGACTATTTCGGTGTGGTACCGCATTACTGCGTGATCCAAACCAGAAAAAGGCGAGGATCTGACCAATAAGTATGCGAAAAATGTGAAAGTACGAGCTAGATGAGGGCAATTACGAGACCTGACCGAGACATAACCGGCGTTATCCTCTAAAATATTAATCGGAACCAGGCTTAATTGACTGTTTCAGTGTGGTACCACATTACTACGTGGTCCAAACCAGAAAGAGGCCAGGATCTGGCCAACAAGTAAGCGAAAAATGCGAACGTACGAGCCAGATGAGGGCAAATACCAGACCTAACTCCGACATAACCGACGTTATCCTCTAAAATATTAATCGGAACCAGGTTTAATTGTCTGTATCAGTGTGGCACTACATTACTACGTGGGCCAAGCCAAAAAAAGGCCAGGATCTGGCCAACAAGAATGCGAAAAATGCGAAGGTACGAGCCAGATAAGGGCAAACCCCAGACCTAACCCAGACATAACCGCCGTTATCCTCTAAAGTATTAATCGCAACCTGGTTTAATTGACTGTTTCGGTGTGGTACCGCATTACTACGTGCTACAAGCCAGAAAAAGCCCCGTATCTGGCCAACAAGTATACAGAAAATGCGAAAGTACGAGCCAGATGAGGGCATATACCAGGCCTAACCCAGACATAACCGGCGTTATCCTCTTAAATATTAATCACAACCAGGTTTAATTGACTGTTTCAGAGTGGTACCGCATTACTACGTGTTCCAAACCAGAAAAAGGCCACGATCTGGCCAACAAGTATGCGAAAAATGCGAAAGTACGAGCCAGATGAGGGCAAAAAGCAGACCTAACCCAGACATAACCGGCGTTATCCTCTAAAATATTAATCGCAACCAGGTTTAATTGACTGTTTCGGTATGGTACCGCATTACTACGTGATCCAAACCAGAAAAAGTCGAGTATCTGGCCAACAAGTAAGCGAAAAATGCGAAAGTACGAGCCAGATGGGGGCAAATCCCAGACCTAACCGAGACATAACCGGCGTTACCCTCTAAAATATTAATCGCAACCAGGTTCAATTGACTGCTTCGGTGTGGTACCGCATTACTACGTGATCCATACCAGAAAAAGCTCAGGATCTGGCCAACAAGTATGCGAAAAATGCGAAAGTACGAGCCAGCTGAGTGCAAATCCCAGACCTAACCGAGACATAACCGGCGTTATTCTGATAAATATTAATCGCAACCAGGTTTAATTGACTGTTTCGGTGTGGTACCGCATTACTACGTGATCCAAACCAGAAAAAGCCCAGGATCTGGCCAACAAGTATGCGAAAAACGCGAAAGTATGAGCCAGACGATTGCAAATACCATGACTAACCCAGTCATAACCAGCGTTATCCTCTAAAATACTAATCGGAACAAGCTTTTATTGACTGTTTCGGTGTGGTACCGCATTACTACGTGATCCAAACCAGAAAAAGCGCAGGATCTTGCCAACAAGTATGCGAAAAATGCGAAGGTACGAACCTGATGAGGGCAAACCCCAGACCTGACCCAGACATAACCGGCGTCATCCTCTAAAATATTAATCGCAACCTGGTTTAATTGACTGTTTCGGTGTGGTGCCGCATTACTACGTGATACAAGCCAGAAAAAGCCCTGTATCTGGCCAACAAGTATGCGGAAAATGCGAAAGTACAAGCCAGATGAGGGCAAATCCCAGACCTAACCGAGACATAACCGGCGTTATCCTCGAAAATATTAATCGCAACCAGGTTTAATTGACTGTTTCGGTGTGGAACCACATTAGTGCGGGATCCATACCAGACAGAGGCCATGATCTGGCCAACAGGTATGCGGAAAATGCGAAAGTACGAACCAGATGAGTGCAAATCCCAGACCTAACCGAGACATAACCGGCGTTATCCTGTTAAATATTAATCGCAACCAGGTTTAATTGACTGTTTCGGTGTGGTACCACATTGCTACGTGGTACAAGTCAGAAAAAAGCCAGGACCTGGCCAACAAGCATCAGAAAAATGCGAAAGTACGATCCAGATGAGGGCAAATCCCAGTGCTAACAAAGACATAACCGGCGTGATCCACCAAAATATTAATCGCAACCAGGTTTAATTGACTGCTTCGGTGTGGTACCGCATTACTACGTGATCCAAACCAGAAAAAGGCCAGGATCTGGCCTACAAGTATGCGAAAAATGCGAAAGTACGAGTCAGATGGGGGCAAATCCCAGACCTAACCGAGTCATAACCGGCGTTATTCTGTTAAATATTAATCGCAACCAGGTTCAATTGACTGTTTCGGTGTGGTACCGCATTACTACGTGATCCAAACCAGAAAAAGCCCAGGATCTGGCCAACAAGTATGCGAAAAACGCGAAAGTATGAGCCAGACGATTGCAAATACCATGACTAACCCAGTCATAACCAGCGTTATCCTCTAAAATACTAATCGGAACAAGCTTTTATTGACTGTTTCGGTGTGGTACCGCATTACTACGTGATCCAAACCAGAAAAAGCGCAGGATCTTGCCAACAAGTATGCGAAAAATGCGAAGGTACGAACCTGATGAGGGCAAACCCCAGACCTGACCCAGACATAACCGGCGTCATCCTCTAAAATATTAATCGCAACCTGGTTTAATTGACTGTTTCGGTGTGGTGCCGCATTACTACGTGATACAAGCCAGAAAAAGCCCTGTATCTGGCCAACAAGTATGCGGAAAATGCGAAAGTACAAGCCAGATGAGGGCAAATCCCAGACCTAACCGAGACATAACCGGCGTTATCCTCGAAAATATTAATCGCAACCAGGTTTAATTGACTGTTTCGGTGTGGAACCACATTAGTGCGGGATCCATACCAGACAGAGGCCATGATCTGGCCAACAGGTATGCGGAAAATACGAAAGTACGAGCCAGATGAGTGCAAATCCCAGACCTAACCGAGACATAACCGGCGTTATCCTGTTAAATATTAATCGCAACCAGGTTTAATTGACTGTTTCGGTGTGGTACCACATTGCTACGTGGTACAAGTCAGAAAAAAGCCAGGACCTGGCCAACAAGCATCAGAAAAATGCGAAAGTACGATCCAGATGAGGGCAAATCCCAGTGCTAACAAAGACATAACCGGCGTGATCCACCAAAATATTAATCGCAACCAGGTTTAATTGACTGTTTCGGTGTGGTACCGCATTACTACGTGATCCAAACCTGAGAAAGCCCAGGATCTGGCCAACAAGTATGCGAAAAATGCGAAAGTATGAGCCAGATGATTGCAAATACCAGAACTAACCCAGACGTAACCAGAGTCTTCCTCTAAAATACTAATCGGAACAAGCTTTTATTGACTGTTTCAGTATGGTACCACATTACTACGTGGTCCAAATCAGAAAAAAGCCAGGACCTGGCCAACAAGTATAAGAAAAATGCGAAGGTACGACCCAGATGAGGGCAAATCCCAGACCTAACCGAGACATAACCGGCGTTATCCACGAAAATATTAATCGCAACCAGGTTCAATTGACTGCTTCGGTGTGGTACCGCATTACTACGTGATCCATACCAGAAAAAGCTCAGGATCTGGCCAACAAGTATGCGAAAAATGCGAAAGTACGAGCCAGCTGAGTGCAAATCCCAGACCTAACCGAGACATAACCGGCGTTATTCTGTTAAATATTAATCGCAACCAGGTTTAATTGACTGTTTCGGTGTGGTACCGCATTACTACGTGATCCAAACCAGAAAAAGCCCAGGATCTGGCCAACAAGTATGCGAAAAACGCGAAAGTATGAGCCAGACGATTGCAAATACCATGACTAACCCAGTCATAACCAGCGTTATCCTCTAAAATACTAATCGGAACAAGCTTTTATTGACTGTTTCGGTGTGGTACCGCATTACTACGTGATCCAAACCAGAAAAAGCGCAGGACCTTGCCAACAAGTATGCGAAAAATGCGAAAGTATGAGCCAGATGATTGCAAATACCAGAACTAACCCAGACGTAACCAGAGTCTTCCTCTAAAATACTAATCGGAACAAGCTTTTATTGACTGTTTCAGTATGGTACCACATTACTACGTGGTCCAAATCAGAAAAAAGCCAGGACCTGGCCAACAAGTATAAGAAAAATGCGAAGGTACGACCCAGATGAGGGCAAATCCCAGACCTAACCGAGACATAACCGGCGTTATCCACGAAAATATTAATCGCAACCAGGTTTAATTGACTGTTTCGATGTGGTACCGCATTACTACGTGATGCAAGCCAGAAAATGCCCAGGATCTGGCGAACAAGTATGCGAAAATTGCGAAAGTACGAGCCAGATGAGGGCAAATCCCAGACCTAACCGAGACATAACCGGCGTTATCCTCTTAAATATTAATCGCAACCAGGTTTACTTGACTGTTTCGGTGTGGAACCACATTACTTCGTGATCCAAACCAGAAAAAGCCCAGGACCTGGCCAGCAAGTATAAAAAAAATGCGAAAGTACAAGCCAGATGAGGGCAAATCCCAGTGCTAACTAAGACATAACCGGCGTTTTCCTCCTAAATATTAATCGCAACCAGGTTTAATTGACTGTTTCGGTATGGTGCCGCATTACTACGTGATCCAAACCAGAAAAAGGCGAGTATCTGGCCAACAAGTTGGCGAAAAATGCGAAAGTACGAGCCAGATGGGGGCAAATCCAAGACCTAACCGAGACATAACCGGCGTTACCCTCTAAAATATTAATCGCAACCTGGTTTAATTGACTGTTTCGGTGTGGTGCCGCATTAATACGTGATACAAGCCAGAAAAAGCCCTGTATCTGGCCAACAAGTATGCGGAAAATGCGAAAGTACAAGCCAGATGAGGGCAAATCCCAGACCTAACCGAGACATAACCGGCGTTATCCTCGAAAATATTAATCGCAACCAGGTTTAATTGACTGTTTCGGTGTGGAACCACATTAGTGCGGGATCCATACCAGACAGAGGCCATGATCTGGCCAACAAGTATGCGGAAAATGCGAAAGTACGAGCCAGATGAGTGCAAATCCCAGACCTAACCGAGACATAACCGGCGTTATCCTCTTAAATATTAATCGCAACCAGGTTTAATTGACTGTTTCGGTGTGGAACCACATTACTACGTGATCCAAACCAGAAAAAGCCCAGGACCTGGCCAGCAAGTATAAGAAAAATGCGAAAGTACAAGCCAGATGAGGGCAAATCCCAGTGCTAACTAAGACATAACCGGCGTTTTCCTCCTAAATATTAATCGCAACCAGGCTTAATTGACTGTTTCGGTATGGTGCCGCATTACTACGTGATCCAAACCAGAAAAAGGCGAGTATCTGGCCAACAAGTTGGCGAAAAATGCGAAAGTACGAGCCAGATGGGGGCAAATCCCAGACCTAACCGAGACATAACCGGCGTTACCCTCTAAAATATTAATCGCATCCAGGTTTAATTGACTGTTTCGGTGTGGTACCGCATTACTACGTGATACAAGCCAGAAAAAGCCCTGTATCTGGCCAACAAGTAAGCGAAAAATGCGAAAGTACGAGCCAGATGAGGGCAAATCCCAGACCTAACCCAGACGTAACCGGCGTTATCCTCCATAATATTAATCGCAACCAGGTTTAATTGACTGTTTCGATGTGGTACCGCATTACTACGTGATGCAAGCCAGAAAATGCCCAGGATCTGGCGAACAAGTATGCGAAAATTGCGAAAGTACGAGCCAGATGAGGGCAAATCCCAGACCTAACCGAGACATAACCGGCGTTATCCTCTTAAATATTAATCGCAACCAGGTTTAATTGACTGTTTCGGTGTGGAACCACATTACTACGTGATCCAAACCAGAAAAAGCCCAGGACCTGGCCAGCAAGTATAAAAAAAATGCGAAAGTACAAGCCAGATGAGGGCAAATCCCAGTGCTAACTAAGACATAACCGGCGTTTTCCTCCTAAATATTAATCGCAACCAGGTTTAATTGACTGTTTCGGTATGGTGCCGCATTACTACGTGATCCAAATCAGAAAAAGGCGAGTATCTGGCCAACAAGTTGGCGAAAAATGCGAAAGTACGAGCCAGATGGGGGCAAATCCAAGACCTAACCGAGACATAACCGGCGTTACCCTCTAAAATAATAATCGCAACCAGGTTTAATTGACTGTTTCGGTGTGGTACCGCATTACTACGTGATACAAGCCAGAAAAAGCCCTGTATCTGGCCAACAAGTAAGCGAAAAATGCGAAGGCACGAGCCAGATGAGGGCAAACCTCAGACCTAGCCCAGACATAACCGGCGTTATCCTCTAAAATATTAATCGCAACCAGGTTTAATTGACTGTTTCGGTGTGGAACCACATTAGTGCGGGATCCAAACCAGAAAGAGGCCAGGATCTGGCCAACAAGTTTGCGAAAAACGCGAAAGTATGAGCCAGATGATTGCAAATACCATGACTAACCCAGTCATAACCAGCGTTATCCTCTAAAATATTAATCGCAACCAGGTTCAATTGACTGCTTCGGTGTGGTACCGCATTACTACGTGATCCAAACCAGAAAAAGCCCAGGATCTTGCCAACAAGTATGCGAAAAATGCGAAGGCACGAGCCAGATGAGGGCAAACCTCAGACCTAGCCCAGACATAACCGGCGTTATCCACCAAAATATTAATCGCAACCAGGTTTAATTGACTGTTTCCGTGTGGTACCACATTACTGCGCGATCCAATCCAGAAAAAAGCCAGGAGCTGGCCAACAAGTATAAGAAAAATGCGAAAGTACGAGCCAGATGAGGGCAAATCCCAGTGCTAAGCAAGCCATAACCGGCGTTATCCACCAAAATATTAATCGCAACCAGGTTTAATTGACTGTTTCCGTGTGGTACCGCATTAATATGTGATCCAAACCAGAAAAAGCCCAGGATATTGCCAACAAGTATGCGAAAACTGCGAAGGTACGAGCCAGATAAGGGCAAACCCCAGACCTAACCCAGACATAACCGGCGTTATCCTCTAAAGTATTAATCGCAACCTGGTTTAATTGACTGTTTCGGTGTGGTACCGCATTACTACGTGATACAAGCCAGAAAAAGCCCCGTATCTGGCCAACAAGTATGCGGAAAATGCGAAAGTACGAGCCAGATGAGGGCATATACCAGGCCTAACCCTGACATAACCGGCGTTATCCTCTTAACTATTAATCACAACCAGGTTTAATTGACTGTTTCTGTGTGGAACCGCATTACTACGTGTTCCAAACCAGAAAAAGGCCACGATCTGGCCAACAAGTATGCGAAAAATGCGAAAGTACGAGCCAGATGAGGGCAAATACCATGACTAACCCTGCCATAACCAGCGTTATCCTCTAAAATACTAATCGGAACACGCTTTTATTGACTGTTTCAGTGTGGTACCACATTACTACGTGACACAAACCTGAAAGAGCGCTGGATCTGGCCAACAAGTATGCGAAAAACGCGAAAGTATGAGCCAGATGATTGCAAATAGCTGAACTAACCCTGACATAACCGACGTTATCCTCTAAAATATTAATCGGAACCAGGTTTAATTGTCTGTTTCAGTGTGGCACTACATTACTACGTGGGCCAAGCCAAAAAAAGACCAGGATCTGGCCAACAAGTATGCGAAAAATGCCGAAAGTACGAGCCAGATGGGGGCAAATCCCAGAACTAACCGAGACATAACCGCCGTTACCCTCTAAAATATTAATCGCAACCAGGTTTAATTGACTGTCTCGGTGTGGTACCGCATTACTACGTGATACAAGCCAGAAAAAGCCCTGTATCTGGCCAACAAGTATGCGAAAAATGCGAATGTATGAGCCAGATGATTGCAAATACCAGAACTAACCCAGACATAAGCAGAGTTTTCAACTAAAATACTAATCGGAACAAGCTTTTATTGACTGTTTCAGTGTGGTACCACATTACTGCGCGATCCAAACCAGAAAAAAGCCAGGAGCTGGCCAACAAGTATAAGAAAAATGCGAAAGTACGAGCCAGATGAGGGCAAATCCCGGTGGTAACCAAGCCATAACCGGCGTTATCCACCAAAATATTAATCGCAACCAGGTTTAATTGACTGGTTCCGTGTGGTACCACATTACTGCGTGATCCAATCCAGAAAAAAGCCACGAGCTGGCCAACAAGTATAAGAAAAATGCGAAAGTACGAGCCAGATGAGGGCAAAACCCAGTGCTAACCCAGACATAACCGGCGTTATCCTCCAAAATGTTAATCGCAACCAGGTTTAATTGACTGTTTCGGTGTGGAACCACATTAGTGCGGGATCCAAACCAGAAATAGGCCAGGATCTGGCCAACAAGTATGCGGAAAATGCGAAAGTACGAGCCAGATGCGGGCGTATCCCAGACCTAACCGAGACATAACCGGCGTTATCCTGTTAAATATTAATCGCAACCAGGTTTAATTGACTGTTTCGGTGTGGTACCGCATTACTACGTGATCCAAACCAGAAAAAGCCCAGGATCTGGCCAACAAGTATGCGAAAAACGCGAAAGTATGAGCCAGACGATTGCAAATACCATGACTAACCCAGTCATAACCAGCGTTATCCTCTACAATACTAATCGGAACAAGCTTTTTTTGACTGTTTCGGTGTGGTACCGCATTACTACGTGATCCAAACCAGAAAAAGGCCAGGATCTGGCCTACAACTATGCGAAAAATGCGAAACTACGAGCCAGATGGGGGCAAATCCCAGACCTAACCGAGACATAACCGGCGTGATCCACCAAAATATTAATCGCAACCAGGTTTAATTGACTGCTTCGGTGTGGTACCGCATTACTACGTGATCCAAACCAGAAAAAGCCCTGTATCTGGCCAACAAGTATGAGGAAAATGCGAAAGTACATGCCAGATGAGGGCAAATCCCAGACCTAACCGAGACATAACCGGCGTTATCCTGATAAATATTAATCGCAACCAGGTTTAATTGACTGTTTCGGTGTGGTACCGCATTACTACGTGATCCAAACCTGAAAAAGCCGTGTATCTGGCCAACAAGTATGCGGAAAATGCGAAAGTACATGCCAGATGAGGGCAAATCCCAGACCTAACCGAGACATAACCGGCGTTATCCTGTTAAATATTAATCGCAACCAGGTTTAATTGACTGTTTCGGTGTGGTACCACATTGCTACGTGGTACAAGTCAGAAAAAAGCCAGGACCTGGCCAACAAGTATCAGAAAAATGCGAAAGTACGATCCAGATGAGGGCAAATCCCAGTGCTAACAATGACATAACCGGCGTGATCCACCAAAATATTAATCGCAACCAGGTTTAATTGACTGCTTCGGTGTGGTGCCGCATTACTACGTGATCCAAACCAGAAAAAGGCCAGGATCTGGCCTACAACTATGCGAAAAATGCGAAAGTACGAGCCAGATGGGGGCAAATCCCAGACCTAACCGAGACATAACCGGCGTGATCCACCAAAATATTAATCGCAACCAGGTTTAATTGACTGCATCGGTGTGGTACCGCATTACTACGTGATCCAAACCAGAAAAAGGCCAGGATCTGGCCTACAAGTATGCGAAAAATGCGAAAGTACGAGTCAGATGGGGGCAAATCCCAGACCTAACCGAATCATAACCGGCGTTATCCTCTAAATTATTAATCGCAACCAGGTTTAATTGACTGTTTCGGTGTGGTACCGCATTACTACGTGATCCAAACCAGAGAAAGCCCAGGATCTGGCCAACAAGTATGCGAAAAATGCGAAAGTATGAGCCAGATGATTGCAAATACCAGAACTAACCCAGACATAACCAGAGTCTTCCTCTAAAATACTAATCGGAACAAGCTTTTATTGACTGTTTCAGTATGGTACCACATTACTACGTGGTGCAAATCAGAAAAAAGCCACGACCTGGCCAACAAGTATAAGAAAAATTCGAAGGTACGACCCAGATGAGGGCAAATCCCAGACCTAACCGAGACATAACCGGCGTTATCCACGAAAATATTAATCGCAACCAGGTTTAATTGACTGTTTCGATGTGGTACCGCATTACTACGTGATGCAAGCCAGAAAATGCCCAGGATCTGGCGAACAAGTATGCGAAAATTGCGAAAGTACGAGCCAGATGAGGGCAAATCCCAGATCTAACCGAGACATAACCGGCGTTATCCTCTTAAATATTAATCGCAACCAGGTTTAATTGACTGTTTCGGTGTGGAACAACATTACTACGTGATCCAAACCAGAAAAAGCCCAGGACCTGGCCAACAAGTATAAGAAAAATGCGAAAGTACAAGCCAGATGAGGGCAAATCCCAGTGCTAACTAAGACATAACCGGCGTTTTCCTCTTAAATATTAATCGCAACCAGGTTTAATTGACTGTTTCGGTGTGGTACCGCATTACTACGTGATACAAGCCAGAGAAAGCCCTGTATCTGGCCAACAAGTAAGCGAAAAATGCGAAAGTACGAGCCAGATGAGGGCAAATCCCAGACCTAACCCAGACGTAACCGGCGTTATCCTCGAAAATATTAATCGCAACCAGGTTGAATTGACTGCTTCGGTGTGGTACCGCATTACTACGTGATCCAAACCAGAAAAAGCCCAGGATCTTGCCAACAAGTATGCGAAAAATGCGAAGGCACGAGCCAGATGAGGGCAAACCTCAGACCTAGCCCAGACATAACCGGCGTTATCCTCTAAAATATTAATCGCAACCAGGTTTAATTGACTGTTTCGATGTGGAACCACATTAGTGCGGGATCCAAACCAGAAAGAGGCCAGGATCTGGCCAACAAGTTTGCGAAAAACGCGAAAGTATGCGCCAGATGATTGCAAATACCATGACTAACCCAGTCATAACCAGCGTTATCCTCTAAAATATTAATCGCAACCAGGTTCAATTGACTGCTTCGGTGTGGTACCGCATTACTTCGTGATCCAAACCAGAAAAAGCCCAGGATCCTGCCAACAAGTATGCGAAAAATGCGAAGGCACGAGCCAGATGAGGGCAAACCTCAGACCTAGCCCAGACATAACCGGCGTTATCCACCAAAATATTAATCGCAACCAGTTTTACTTGACTGTTTCCGTGTGGTACCACATTACTGCGCGATCCAATCCAGAAAAAAGCCAGGAGCTGGCCAACAAGTATAAGAAAAATGCGAAAGTATGAGCCAGATGAGGGCAAATCCCAGTGCTAAGCAAGCCATAACCGGCGTTATCCACCAAAGTATTAATCGCAACCAGGTTTAATTGACTGTTTCCGTGTGGTACCGCATTACTATGTGATCCAAACCAGAAAAAGCCCAGGATATTGCCAACAAGTATGCGAAAACTGCGAAGGTACGAGCCAGATAAGGGCAATCCCCAGACCTAACCCAGACATAACCGGCGTTATCCTCTAAAGTACTAATCGCAACCTGGTTTAATTGACTGTTTCGGTGTGGTACCGCATTACTACGTGATACAAGCCAGAAAAAGCCCCGTATCTGGCCAATAAGTATGCGGAACATGCGAAAGTACGAGCCAGATGAGGGCATATACCAGGCCTAACCCTGACATAACCGGCGTTATCCTCTTAAATATTAATCACAACCAGGTTTAATTGACTGTTTCTGTGTGGTACCGCATTACTACGTGTTCCAAACCAGAAAAAGGCCACGATCTGGCCAACAAGTATGCGAAAAATGCGAAAGTACGAGCCAGATGAGGGCAAATACCATGACTAACCCAGACATAAGCAGAGTTTTCAACTAAGATACTAATCGGAACAAGCTTTTATTGACTGTTTCAGTGTGGTACCACATTACTGCGCGATCCAAACCAGAAAAAAGCCAGGAGCTGGCCAACAAGTATAAGAAAAATGCGAAAGTACGAGCCAGATGGGGGCAAATCCCAGACCTAACCGAGACATAACCGGCGTTATCCTGTTAAATATTAATCGCAACCAGGTTTAATTGACTGTTTCTGTGTGGTACCACATTACTACGTGACACAAACCTGAAAGAGCGCTGGATCTGGCCAACAAGTATGCGAAAAACGCGAAAGTATGAGCCAGATGATTGCAAATAGCTGAACTAACCCTGACATAACCGACGTTATCCTCTAAAATATTAATCGGAACCAGGTTTAATTGTCTGTTTCAGTGTGGCACTACATTACTACGTAGGCCAAGCCAAAAAAAGGCCAGGAGCTGGCCTACAAGTATGCGAAAAATGCGAAAGTACGAGCCAGATGGGGGCAAATCCCAGACCTAACCGAGAGCTAACCGGCGTTACCCTCTAAAATATTAATCGCAACCAGGTTTAATTGACTGTCTCGGTGTGGTACCGCATTACTACGTGATACAAGCCAGAAAAAGCCCTGTATCTGGCCAACAAGTATGCGAAAAATGCGAATGTATGAGCCAGATGATTGCAAATACCAGAACTAACCCAGACATAAGCAGAGTTTTCAACTAAGATACTAATCGGAACAAGCTTTTATTGACTGTTTCAGTGTGGTACCACATTACTGCGCGATCCAAACCAGAAAAAAGCCAGGAGCTGGCCAACAAGTATAAGAAAAATGCGAAAGTACGAGCCAGATGAGGGCAAATCCCGGTGGTAACCAAGCCATAACCGGCGTTATCCACCAAAATATTAATCGCAACCAGGTTTAATTGACTGGTTCCGTGTGGTACCACATTACTGCGCGATCCAACCCAGAAAAAAGCCAGGAGCTGACCAACAAGTATAAGAAAAATGCGAAAGTACGAGCCAGATGAGGGCAAATCCCAGTGCTAACCAAGCCATAACCGGCGTTATCCACCAAAATATTAATCGCAACCAGGTATAATTGACTGTTTCCGTGTGGTACCGCATTACTACGTGATCCAAACCAGAAAAAGGCCGGGATCTGGCCAACAAGTATGCGAAAAATGCGAAAGTACGAGCCAGATGAGGGCAAATCCCAGTGCTAACCCAGACATAACCGGCGTTTTCCTCCAAAATGTTAATCGCAACCAGGTTTAATTGACTGTTTCGGTGTGGAACCACATTAGTGCGGGATCCAAACCAGAAAGAGGCCAGGATCTGGCCAACAAGTATGCGGAAAATGCGAAAGTACGAGCCAGATGCGGGCGTATCCCAGACCTAACCGAGACATAACCGGCGTTATCCTGTTAAATATTAATCGCAACCAGGTTTAATTGACTGTTTCGGTGTGGTACCGCATTACTACGTGATCCAAACCAGAAAAAGCCCAGGATCTGGCCAACAAGTATGCGAAAAACGCGAAAGTATGAGCCAGACGATTGCAAATACCATGACTAACCCAGTCATAACCAGCGTTATCCTCTAAAATACTAATCGGAACAAGCTTTTATTGACTGTTTCGGTGTGGTACCACATTACTACGTGATCCAAACCAGAAAAAGCGCAGGATTTTGCCAACAAGTATGCGAAAAATGCGAAGGTACGAACCTGATGAGGGCAAACCCCAGACCTAACCCAGACATAACCGGCGTTATCCTCTAAAATATTAATCGCAACCTGGTTTAATTGACTGTTTCGGTGTGGTGCCGCATTACTACGTGATACAAGCCAGAAAAAGCCCTGTATCTGGCCAACAAGTATGCGGAAAATGCGAAAGTACATGCCAGATGAGGGCAAATCCCAGACCTAACCGAGACATAACCGGCGTTATCCTCGAAAATATTAATCGCAACCAGGTTTAATTGACTGTTTCGGTGTGGAACCACATTATTGCGGGATCCATACCAGACAGAGGCCATGATCTGGCCAACAAGTATGCGGAAAATGCGAAAGTACGAGCCAGATGAGTGCAAATCCCAGACCTAACCGAGACATAACCGGCGTTATCCTGTTAAATATTAATCGCAACCAGGTTTCATTGACTGTTTCGGTGTGGTACCGCATTACTACGTGATCCAAACCAGAAAAAGGCGAGTATCTGGCCAACAGGTATGCGAAAAACGCGAAAGTATGAGCCAGATGATTGCACATAGCTGAACTAACCCTGACATAACCGACGTTATCCTCTAAAATATTAATCGGAACCAGGTTTAATTGTCTGTTTCAGTGTGGCATTACATTACTACGTGGGCCAAGCCAAAAAAAGGGCTGGATCTGGCCAACAAGTATGCGAAAAATGCGAAAGTACGAGCCAGATGAGTGCAAATCCCAGACCTAACCGAGACATAACCGGCGTTATCCTGTTAAATATTAATCGCAACCAGGTTTCATTGACTGTTTCGGTGTGGTACCGCACTACTGCGTGATCCAAACCTGAAAAAGGCGAGGATCTGGCCAACAAGTATGCGAAAAATGCCAAAGTATGAGACAGATGAAGGCAAACACCTAACCCAGACATAACCGGCGTTATCCTCTAAAATATTAATCGCAACCACTGTTAATTGACTGTTTCGGTGTGGTACCGCATTACTACGTGTTCTAAACCAGAAAAAGGCCAGGATCTGGCCAACAAGTATGAGAAAAATGCGAAAGTACGAGCCAGATGAGGGCAAATCCCAGTGCTAACCAAGACATAACCGTCGTTATCCTCCAAAATATTAACGCCAACCAGGTTTAATTGACTGTTTCGGTGTGGAACCACATTAGTGCGGGATCCAAACCAGGAAGAGGCCAGGATCTGGCCAACAAGTATGCGGAAAATGCGAAAGTACGAGCCAGATGCGGGCGTATCCCAGACCTAACCGAGACATAACCGGCGTTATCCTGTTAAATATTAATCGCAACCAGGTTTAATTGACTGTTTCGGTGTGGTACCGCATTACTACGTGATCCAAACCAGAAAAAGCCCAGGATCTGGCCAACAAGTATGCGAAAAACGCGAAAGTATGAGCCAGACGATTGCAAATACCATGACTAACCCAGTCATAACCAGCGTTATCCTCTAAAATACTAAACGGAACAATCTTTTATTGACTGCTCCGGTGTGGTACCACATTCCTACGTGATCCAAACCAGAAAAAGCGCAGGATCTTGCCAACAAGTATGCGAAAAATGCGAAGGTACGAACCTGATGAGGGCAAACCCCAGACCTAACCCAGACATAGCCGGCGTTATCCTCTAAAATATTATTCGCAAACTGGTTTAATTGACTGTTTCGGTGTGGTGCCGCATTACTACGTGATACAAGCCAGAAAAAGCCCTGTATCTGGCCAACAAGTATGCGGAAAATGCGAAAGTACAAGCCAGATGAGGGCAAATCCCAGACCTAACCGAGCCATAACCGGCGTTATCCTCGAAAATATTAATCGCAACCAGGTTTAATTGACTGTTTCGGTGTGGAACCACATTAGTGCGGGATCCATACCAGACAGAGGCCATGATCTGGCCAACAAGTATGTGGAAAATGCGAAAGTACGAGCCAGATGTGTGCAAATCCCAGACCTAACCGAGACATAACCGGCGTGATCCACCAAAATATTAATCGCAACCAGGTTTAATTGACTGGTTCGGTGAGGTACCGCATTACTACGTGATCCAAACCAGCAAAAGGCCAGGATCTGGCCTACAAGTATGCGAAAAATGCGAAAGTACGAGCCAGATGGGGGCAAATCCCAGACCTAACCGAGACATAACCGGCGTGATTCACCAAAATATTAATCGCAACCAGGTTTAATTGACTGCTTCGGTGTGGTACCGCATTACTACGTGATCCAAACCAGCAAAAGGCCAGGATCTGGCCTACAAGTATGCGAAAAATGCGAAAGTACGAGTCAGATGGGGGCAAATCCCAGACCTAACCGAGACATAACCGGCGTTATCCTCTAAATTATTAATCGCAACCAGGTTTAATTGACTGTTTCGGTGTGGTACCGCATTACTACGTGATCCAAACCAGAGAAAGCCCAGGATCTGGCCAACAAGTATGCGAAAAATGCGAAGGTACGAACCTGATGAGAGCAAACCCCAGAACTAACCCAGACATAACGGGCGTTATCCTCTAAAATATTAATCGCAACCAGGTTTAATTGACTGTTTCGGTGTGGAACCACATTACTACGTGATACAAGACAGAAAAAGCCCTGTATCTGGCCAACAAGTATGCGGAAGATGCGAAAGTACAAGCCAGGTGAAGGCAAATCCCAGACCTAACCGAGACATAACCGGCGTTATCCTCTAAATTATTAATCGCAACCAGGATTAATTGACTGTTTCGGTGTGGAACCACATTTGTGCGGGATCCATACCAGAAAGAGGTCAGGATCTGGCCAACAAGTATGCGAAAAACGCGATAGTATGAGCCAGATGATTGCAAATACCAGAACTAACCCAGACATAACCAGAGTCTTCCTCTAAAATACTAATCGGAACAAGCTTTTATTGACTGTTTCAGTGTGGTACCACATTACTACGTGGTCCAAACCAGAAAAAAGCCAGGACCTGGCCAACAAGTATGCGAAAAACGCAAAAGTATGAGCCAGATGATTGTAAATACCATGACTAACCCAGACATAACCGGCGTTATCCTCTAAAATATTAATCGCAACCAGGTTTAATTGACTGTTTTGGTGCGGAACCACATTAGTGCGGGATCCAAACCAGAAAGAGGCCAGGATCTGGCCATCAAGTACGCGAAAAATGCGAAAGTACGAGCCAGATGCGGGCATATCCCAGACCTAACCCAGACATAATCGGCGTTATCCTCGAAAATATTAATCGCAACCAGGTTTAATTGACTGCTTCGGTGTGGTACAGCATTACTACGTGATCCAAACCAGAAAAAGCCCAGGATCTTGCCAGCAAGTATGCGAAAAATGCGAAGGTACTGGCCAGATGAGGGCAAACCCCAGACCTAACCCAGACATAACCGGCGTTATCCTCTAAAATATTACTCGCAACCAGGTTTCATTCACTATTTCGGTGTGGTACCGCATTACTGCGTGATCCAAACCAGAAAAAGGCGAGGATCTGGCCAACAAGCATGCGGAAAACGCGAAAGTATGAGCCAGATGATTGTAAATACCATGACTAACCCAGACATAACCGGCGTTATCCTCTAAAATATTAATCGCAACCAGGTTTAATTGACTGTTTTGGTGCGGAACCACATTAGTGCGGGATCCAAAGCAGAAAGAGGCCAGGATCTGGCCAACAAGTTAGCGAAAAATGCGAAAGTACGAGCCAGATGTGGGTAAATCCCAGACCTATCCGAGACATAACCGGCGTTATCCACGAAAATATTAATCGCAACCAGGTTTAATTGACTGTTTCGATGTGGTACCGCATTACTACGTGACGCAAGCCAGAAAATGCCCAGGATCTGGCGAACAAGTATGCGAAAATTGCGAAAGTACGAGCCAGATGAGGGCAAATCCCAGACCTAACCGAGAGATAACCGGCGTTATCCTCTTAAATATTAATCGCAACCAGGTTTAATTGACTGTATCGGTGTGGTACCGCATTACTACGTGTTCCAAACCTGAAAAAGGCCAGGAGGAGGTCAAGAAGTATGCGAAAAATGCGAAAGTACGATCCAGATCAGGGCAAATACCAGACCTAACCCAGACATAACTGGCGTTATCCTCTAAAATATTACTCGCAACGAGGTTTCATTGACCATTTCGGTGTGGTACCGCATTACTGCGTGACCCAAACGAGAAAAAGGCGACGATCTGGCCAACAAGTATGCGAAAAATGTGAAAGTACGAGCTAGATGAGGGCAATAACGAGACCTAACCGAGACTTAACCGGCGTTATCCACGAAAATATTAATCGCAACCAGGTTTAATTGACTGTTTCGATGTGGTACCGCATTACTACGTGATGCAAGCCAGAAAATGCCCAGGATCTGGCGAACAAGTATGCGAAAATTGCGAAAGTACGAGCCAGATGAGGGCAAATCCCAGACCTAACCGAGACATAACCGGCGTTATCCTCTAAAATACTACTCGCAACCAGGTTTCATTGACTATTTCGGTGTGGTACCGCATTACTGCGTGATCCAAACCAGAAAAAGGCGAGGATCTGGCCAACAAGTATGCGGAAAACGCGAAAGTATGAGCCAGATGATTGAAAATACCATGACTAACCCAGACATAACCGGCGTTATCCTCTAAAATATTAATCGCAACCAGGTTTAATTGACTGTTTTGGTGCGGAACCACATTAGTGCGGGATCCAAAGCAGAAAGAGGCCAGGATCTGGCCAACAAGTAAGCGAAAAATGCGAAAGTACGAGCCAGATGAGGGCAAATCCCAGACCTAACCGAGACATAACCGGCGTTATCCACCAAAATATTAATCGCAACCAGGTTTAATTGACTGTTTCGGTGTGGTACCGCATTACTACGTGATCCAAACCAGAAAAAGGCCAGGACCTGGCCAACAATTATAAGAAAAATGCGAAAGTACCGAGGCAGATGAGGGCAAATCCCAGTGCTAACCAAGACATAACCGGCGTTATCCACCAAAATATTAATCGCAACCAGGTTTAACTGACTGTTTCGGTGTGGTACCGTATTACTACGTGATCCAAACCAGAAAAAGGCGAGGATCTGGCCAACAAGTATGCGAAAAATGCGAAAGTACGAGCCAGATGAGGGCAAATCCCAGTGCTAACCAAGGCATAACCGGCGTTATCCACCAAAATATTAATCGCAATCAGGTTTAATTGACTGTTTCGATGTGGTACCGCATTACTACGTGATGCAAGCCAGAAAATGCCCAGGATCTGGCGAACAAGTATGCGAAAAATGCGAAAGTACGAGCCAGATGAGGGCAAATCCAAGACCTAACAGAGACATAACCGGCGTTAACCTCCTAAATATTAATCGAAACCAGGTTTAATTGACTGTTTCGGTGTGGTACCGCATTACTACGTGATCCAAACCGGAAAAAGCCCAGGATCTGGCCAACAAGTATGCGAAAAACGCGAAAGTATGAGCCAGACGATTGCAAATACCATGACTAACCCTGTCATAACCAGCGTTATCCTCTAAAATACTAATCGGAAAAAGCTTTTATTGACTGTTTCAGTGTGTTACCACATTACTACGTGATACAAGCCAGAAAAAGCCAGGACCTGGCCAACAAGTATATGAAAAATGCGAAAGTACGAGCCAGATGAGGGCAAATCCCAGACCTAACCGAGACATAACCGGCGTTATCCTCGAAAATATTAATCGCAACCAGTTTTAGTTGACTGTTTCGATGTGGTACCGCATTACTACGTGATGCAAGCCAGAAAATGCCCAGGATCTGGCGAACAAGTATGCGAAAATTGCGAAAGTACGATCCAGATGAGGGCAAATCCCAGTGCTAACCAAGGCATTACCGGCGTAATCCACCAAAATATTAATCGCAATCAGGTTTAATTGACTGTTTCGATGTGGTACCGCATTACTACGTGATGCAAGCCAGAAAATGCCCAGGATCTGGCGAACAAGTATGCGAAAAATGCGAAAGCACGAGCCAGATGAGGGCAAATCCCAGACCTAACCGAGACATAACCGGCGTTATCCTGTTAAATATTAATCGCAACCAGGTTTAATTGACTGTTTCGGTGTGGTACCGCATTACTACGTGATCCATACCGGAAAAAGCCCAGGATCTGGCCAACAAGTATGCGAAAAACGCGTAAGTATGAGCCAGACGATTGCAAATACCATGACTAACCCTGTCATAACCAGCGTTATCCTCTAAAATATTAATCGGAAAAAGCTTTTATTGACTGTTTCAGTGTGGTACCACATTACTACCTGGTCCAAGTCAGAAAAAAGCCAGGACCTGGCCAACAAGTATAAGAAAAATGCGAAAGTACGAGCCAGATGAGGGCAAATCCCAGACCTAACCGAGATATAACCGGCGTTATCCTCGAAAATATTAATCGCAACCAGGTTTAATTGACTGTTTCGATGTGGTACCGCATTACTACGTGATGCAAGCCAGAAAATGCTCAGGATCTGGCGAACAAGTATGCGAAAAATGCGAAAGTACGTGCCAGATCAGGGCAAATACCAGACCTAACCCAGACATAATCGGCGTTATCCTCGAAAATATTAATCGCAACCAGGTTTAATTGACTGCTTCGGTGTGGTACAGCATTACTACGTGATGCAAGCCAGAAAATGCCCAGGATCTTGCCAACAAGTATGCGAAAAATGCGAAGGTACTGGCCAGATGAGGGCAAACCCCAGACCTAACCCAGACATAACCGGCGTTATCCTCTAAAATATTACTCGCAACCAGGTTTCATTCACTATTTCGGTGTGGTACCGCATTACTGCGTGATCCAAACCAGAAAAAGGCCAGGATCTGGCCAACAAGTAAGCGAAAAATGCGAAAGTACGAGCCAGATGTGGGCAAATCCCAGACCTATCCGAGACATAACCGGCGTTATCCTCTTAAATACTAATCGGAACAAGCTTTTATTGGCTGTTTCGGTGTGGTACCACATTACTACGTGGTCCAAACCAGAAAATGCCCGGGATCTGGCGAACAAGTATGCGAAAATTGCGAAAGTACGAGCCAGATGAGGGCAAATCCCAGACCTAACCGAGACATAACCGGCGTTATCCTCTAAAATACTACTCGCAACCAGGTTTCATTGACTATTTCGGTGTGGTACCGCATTACTGCGTGATCCAAACCCGAAAAAGGCGAGGATCTGGCCAACAAGTATGCGGAAAACGCGAAAGTATGAGCCAGATGATTGTAAATACCATGACTAACCCAGACATAACCGGCGTTAGCCTCTAAAATATTAATCGCAACCAGGTTTAATTGACTGTTTTGGTGCGGAACCACATTAGTGCGGGATCCAAAGCAGAAAGAGGCCAGGATCTGGCCAACAAGTAAGCGAAAAATGCGAAAGTACGAGCCAGATGTGGGCAAATCCCAGACCTATCCGAGACATAACCGGCGTTATCCACGAAAATATTAATCGCAACCAGGTTTAATTGATTGTTTCGATGTGGTACCGCATTACTACGTGACGCAAGCCAGAAAATGCCCAGGATCTGGCGAACAAGTATGCGAAAATTGCGAAAGTACGAGCCAGATGAGGGCAAATCCCAGACCTAACAGAGAGATAACCGGCGTTATCCTCTAAAATATTACTCGCAACGAGGTTTCATTGACCATTTCGGTGTGGTACCGCATTACTGCGTGATCCAAACGAGAAAAAGGCGACGATCTGGCCAACAAGTATGCGAAAAATGTGAAAGTACGATCTAGATGAGGGCAATAACGAGACCTAACCGAGACTTAACCGGCGTTATCCACGAAAATATTAATCGCAACCAGGTTTAATTGACTGTTTCGATGTGGTACCGCATTACTACGTGATGCAAGCCAGAAAATGCCCAGGATCTGGCGAACAAGTATGCGAAAATTGCGAAAGTACGAGCCAGATGAGGGCAAATCCCAGACCTAACCGAGACATAACCGGCGTTATCCTCTAAAATACTACTCGCAACCAGGTTTCATTGACTATTTCGGTGTGGTACCGCATTACTGCGTGATCCAAACCCGAAAAAGGCGAGGATCTGGCCAACAAGTATGCGGAAAACGCGAAAGTATGAGCCAGATGATTGTAAATACCATGACTAACCCAGACATAACCGGCGTTAGCCTCTAAAATATTAATCGCAACCAGGTTTAATTGACTGTTTTGGTGCGGAACCACATTAGTGCGGGATCCAAAGCAGAAAGAGGCCAGGATCTGGCCAACAAGTAAGCGAAAAATGCGAAAGTACGAGCCAGATGTGGGCAAATCCCAGACCTAACCGAGACATAACCGGCGTTATCCTCTAAAATATTAATCGCAACCAGGTTTAATTGACTGTTTCGGTGTGGAACCACATTACTACGTGGTCCAAACCAGAAAAAAGCCAGGACCTGGCCAACAATTATAAGAAAAATGCGAAAGTACCGAGGCAGATGAGGGCAAATCCCAGTGCTAACCAAGACATAAGCGGCGTTATCCACCAAAATATTAATCGCAACCAGGTTTAACTGACTGTTTCGGTGTGGTACCGCATTACTACGTGATCCAAACCAGAAAAAGGCCTGGATCTGGCCAACAAGTATGCGAAAAATGTGAAAGTACGAGCTAGATGAGGGCAATAACGAGACCTAACCGAGACTTAACCGGCGTTATCCACGAAAATATTAATCGCAACCAGGTTTAATTGACTGTCTCGATGTGGTACCGCATTACTACGTGATGCAAGCCAGAAAATGCCCAGGATCTGGCGAACAAGTATGCGAAAATTGCGAAAGTACGAGCCAGATGAGGGCAAATCCCAGTGCTAACCAAGACATAATCGGCGTTATCCACCAAAATATTAATCGCAACCAGGTTTAATTGACTGTTTCGGTGTGGAACCACATTACTACGTGGTCCAAACCAGAAAAAAGCCAGGACCTGGCCAACAATTATAAGAAAAATGCGAAAGTACCGAGGCAGATGAGGGCAAATCCCAGTGCTAACCAAGACATAAGCGGCGTTATCCACCAAAATATTAATCGCAACCAGGTTTAACTGACTGTTTCGGTGTGGTACCGCATTACTACGTGATCCAAACCAGAAAAAGGCCTGGATCTGGCCAACAAGTATGCGAAAAATGTGAAAGTACGAGCTAGATGAGGGCAATAACGAGACCTAACCGAGACTTAACCGGCGTTATCCACGAAAATATTAATCGCAACCAGGTTTAATTGACTGTCTCGATGTGGTACCGCATTACTACGTGATGCAAGCCAGAAAATGCCCAGGATCTGGCGAACAAGTATGCGAAAATTGCGAAAGTACGAGCCAGATGAGGGCAAATCCCTGACCTAACCGAGACATAACCGGCGTTATCCTCTTAAATACTAATCGGAACAAGCTTTTATTGGCTGTTTCGGTGTGGTACCACATTACTACGTGATCCAAACCAGAAAAAGGCCAGGATCTGGCCAACAAGTATGCGAAAAATGCGAAAGTACGAGCCAGATGAGGGCAAATCCCAGTGCTAACCAAGACATAATCGGCGTTATCCACCAAAATATTAATCGCAACCAGGTTTAATTGACTGTTTCGGTGTGGTACCGCATTACTACGTGATCCAAACCAGAAAAAGGCCAGGATCTGGCAAACAAGTAAGCGAAAAATGCGAAAGTACGAGCCAGATGAGGGCAAATCCCAGACCTAACCGAGAGATAACCGGCGTTATCCTCGAAAATATTAATCGCAATCAGGTTTAATTGACAGTTTCGATGTGGTACCGCATTACTACGTGCTGCAAGCCAGAAAATGCCCAGGATCTGGCGAACAAGTATGCGAAAAATGCGAAAGTACGAGCCAGATGAGGGCAAATCCCAGACCTAACAGAGACATAACCGGCGTTAACCTCCTAAATATTAATCGAAACCAGGTTTAATTGACTGTTTCGGTGTGGTACCGCATTACTACGTGATCCAAACCGGAAAAAGCCCAGGATCTGGCCAACAAGTATGCGAAAAACGCGAAAGTATGAGCCAGACGATTGCAAATACCATGACTAACCCTGTCATAACCAGCGTTATCCTCTTAAATACTAATCGGAACAAGCTTTTATTGGCTGTTTCGGTGTGGTACCACATTACTACGTGATCCAAACCGGAAAAAGGCCAGGATCTGGCAAACAAGTAAGCGAAAAATGCGAAAGTACGAGCCAGATGAGGGCAAATCCCAGACCTAACCGAGAGATAACCGGCGTTATCCTCGAAAATATTAATCGCAATCAGGTTTAATTGACAGTTTCGATGTGGTACCGCATTACTACGTGATCCAAACCGGAAAAAGCCCAGGATCTGGCCAACAAGTATGCGAAAAACGCGAAAGTATGAGCCAGACGATTGCAAATACCATGACTAACCCTGTCATAACCAGCGTTATCCTCTTAAATACTAATCGGAACAAGCTTTTATTGGCTGTTTCGGTGTGGTACCACATTACTACGTGATACAAGCCAGAAAAAGGCGAGGATCTGGCCAACAAGTATGCGAAAAAGGCGAAAGTACGAGCCAGATGAGGGCAAATCCCAGTGCTAACCAAGACATAACCGGCGTTATCCACCAAAATATTAATCGCAATCAGGTTTAATTGACTGTTTCGATGTGGTACCGCATTACTACGTGATGCAAGCCAGAAAATGCCCAGGATCTGGCGAACAAGTATGCGAAAAATGCGAAAGCACGAGCCAGATGAGGGCAAATCCCAGACCTAACCGAGACATAACCGGCGTTAACCTCCTAAATATTAATCGAAACCAGGTTTAATTGACTGTATCGGTGTGGTACCGCATTACTACGTGTTCCAAACCAGAAAAAGGCCAGGATGAGGTCAAGGAGTATGCGAATATTGCGAAAGTATGATCCAGATGATTGCAAATACCAGAACTAACGCAGACAAAACCAGAGTCTTGCTCTAAAATACTAATCGGAACAAGCTTTTATTGACCGTTTCAGTGTGGTACCACATTACTACGTGGTCCAAACTAGAAAAAAGCCAGGACCTGGCCAACAAGTATAAGAAAAATGCGAAGGTACGACCCAGATGGGGGCAAACCCCAGAACTAACCCAGACATAACCGGCGTTATCCTCTAAATTATAAATCGCAACCTGGTTTAATTGACTGTTTCGGTGTGGTACCGCATTACTACGTGATACAAGCCAGAAAAAGCCCTGTATCTGGTCAACAAGTATGCGGAAAATGCGAAAGTACGAGCCAGATGAGTGCAAATCCCAGACCTAACCAAGACATAACCGGCGTTATCCTGTTAAATATTAATCGCAACCAGGTTTAATTGACTGTTTCGATGTGGTACCGCATTACTACGTGATGCAAGCCAGAAAATGCTCAGGATCTGGCGAACAAGTATGCGAAAAATGCGAAAGTACGTGCCAGATCAGGGCAAATACCAGACCTAACCCAGACATAATCGGCGCTATCCTCGAAAATATTAATCGCAACCAGGTTTAATTGACTGCTTCGGTGTGGTACAGCATTACTGCGTGATCCAAACCAGAAAAAGCCCAGGATCTTGCCAACAAGTATGCGAAAAATGCGAAGGTACTGGCCAGATGAGGGCAAACCCCAGACCTAACCCAGACATAACCGGCGTTATCCTCTAAAATATTACTCGCAACCAGGTTTCATTCACTATTTCGGTGTGGTACCGCATTACTGCGTGATCCAAACCAGAAAAAGGCGAGGATCTGGCCAACAAGTATGCGGAAAACGCGAAAGTACGAGCCAGATGTGGGCAAATCCCAGAACTATCCGAGACATAACCGGCGTTATCCACGAAAATATTAATCGCAACCAGGTTTAATTGACTGTTTCGATGTGGTACCGCATTACTACGTGACGCAAGCCAGAAAATGCCCAGGATCTGGCGAACAAGTATGCGAAAATTGCGAAAGTACGAGCCAGATGAGGGCAAATCTCAGACCTAACCGAGAGATAACCGGCGTTATCCTCTTAAATATTAATCGCAACCAGGTTTAATTGACTGTATCGGTGTGGTACCGCATTACTACGTGTTCCAAACCTGAAAAAGGCCAGGAGGAGGTCAAGAAGTATGCGAAAAATGCGAAAGTACGATCCAGATCAGGGCAAATACCAGACCTAACCCAGACATAACTGGCGTTATCCTCTAAAATATTACTCGCATCGAGGTTTCATTGACCATTTCGGTGTGGTACCGCATTAGTGCGTGATCCAAACGAGAAAAAGGCGACGATCTGGCCAACAAGTATGCGAAAAATGTGAAAGTACGAGCTAGATGAGGGCAATAACGAGACCTAACCGAGACTTAGCCGGCGTTATCCACGAAAATATTAATCGCAACCAGGTTTAATTGACTGTTTCGATGTGGTACCGCATTACTACGTGATGCAAGCCAGAAAATGCCCAGGATCTGGCGAACAAGTATGCGAAAATTGCGAAAGTACGAGCCAGATGAGGGCAAATCCCAGACCTAACCGAGACATAACCGGCGTTATCCTCTAAAATACTACTCGCAACCAGGTTTCATTGACTATTTCGGTGTGGTACCGCATTACTGCGTGATCCAAACCCGAAAAAGGCGAGGATCTGGCCAACAAGTATGCGGAAAACGCGAAAGTATGAGCCAGATTATTGTAAATACCATGACTAACCCAGACATAACCGGCGTTATCCTCTAAAATATTAATCGCAACCAGGTTTAATTGACTGTTTTGGTGCGGAACCACATTAGTGCGGGATCCAAAGCAGAAAGAGGCCAGGATCTGGCCAACAAGTAAGTGAAAAATGCGAAAGTACGAGCCAGATGAGGGCAAATCCCAGACCTAACCGAGACATAACCGGCGTTATCCTCTAAAATATTAATCGCAACCAGGTTTAATTGACTGTTTCGGTGCGGAACCACATTACTACGTGGTCCAAACCAGAAAAAAGCCAGGATCTGGCCAACAATTATAAGAAAAATGCGAAAGTACCGAGGCAGATGAGGGCAAATCCCAGTGCTAACCAAGACATGAGCGGCGTTATCCACCAAAATATTAATCGCAACCAGGTTTAACTGACTGTTTCGGTGTGGTACCGCATTACTACGTGATCCAAACCAGAAAAAGGCCTGGATCTGGCCAACAAGTATGCGAAAAATGTGAAAGTACGAGCTAGATGAGGGCAATAACGAGACCTAACCGAGACTTAACCGGCGTTATCCACGAAAATATTAATCGCAACCAGGTTTAATTGACTGTTTCGATGTGGTACCGCATTACTACGTGATGCAAGCCAGAAAATGCCCAGGATCTGGCGAACAAGTATGCGAAAATTGCGAAAGTACGAGCCAGATGAGGGCAAATCCCTGACCTAACCGAGACATAACCGGCGTTATCCTCTTAAATACTAATCGGAACAAGCTTTTATTGGCTGTTTCGGTGTGGTACCACATTACTACGTGATCCAAACCAGAAAAAGGCCAGGATCTCGCCAACAAGTATGCGAAAAATGCGAAAGTACGAGCCAGATGAGGGCAAATCCCAGTGCTAACCAAGCATAATCGGCGTTATCCACCAAAATATTAATCGCAACCAGGTTTAATTGACTGTTTCGGTGTGGTACCGCATTACTACGTGATCCAAACCAGAAAAAGGCCAGGATCTGGCAAACAAGTAAGCGAAAAATGCGAAAGTACGAGCCAGATGAGGGCAAATCCCAGATCTAACCGAGAGATAACCGGCGTTATCCTCGAAAATATTAATCGCAATCAGGTTTAATTGACAGTTTCGATGTGGTACCGCATTACTACGTGATGCAAGCCAGAAAATGCCCAGGATCTGGCGAACAAGTATGCGAAAAATGCGAAAGTACGAGCCAGATGAGGGCAAATCCCAGACCTAACAGAGACATAACCGGCGTTAACCTCCTAAATATTAATCGAAACCAGGTTTAATTGACTGTTTCGGTGTGGTACCGCATTACTACGTGATCCAAACCAGAAAAAGGCGAGGATCTGGCCAACAAGTATGCGGAAAACGCGAAAGTATGAGCCAGATGATTGTAAATACCATGACTAACCCAGACATAACCGGCGTTATCCTCTAAAATATTAATCGCAACCAGGTTTAATTGACTGTTTTGGTGCGGAACCACATTAGTGCGGGATCCAAAGCAGAAAGAGGCCAGGATCTGGCTAACAAGTAAGCGAAAAATGCGAAAGTACGAGCCAGACGATTGCAAATACCATGACTAACCCTGTCATAACCAGCGTTATCCTCTAAAATACTAATCGGAAAAAGCTTTTATTGACTGTTTCAGTGTGGTACCACATTACTACGTGATACAAGCCAGAAAAAGCCAGGACCTGGCCAACAAGTATATGAAAAATGCGAAAGTACGAGCCAGATGAGGGCAAATCCCAGACCTAACCGAGACATAACCGGCGTTATCCTCGAAAATATTATTCGCAACCAGGTTTAATTGACTGTTTCGGTGTGGTGCCGCATTACTACGTGATACAAGCCAGAAAGAGCACTGTATCTGGCCAACAAGTATGCGAAAAATGCGAAAGTACGAGCCAGATGAGGTCAAATCCCAGACCTAACCGAGACATAACTGGCGTTATCCTCTTAAATATTAATCGCAACCAGTTTTAATTGACTGTTTCGGTGTGGTACCGCATTACTGCGTGATCCAAACCTGAAAAAGGTGAGGATCTGGCCAACAAGTATGCGAAAAATGCCAAACTACGAGACAGATGAGGGCAAATACCAGACCTAACCCAGACATAACCGGCGTTATCCTCTAAAATATTAATCGCAACCACGGTTAATTGACTGTTGCGGTGTGGTACCGCATTACTACGTGATCCAAACCAGAAAAAGGCCAGGGTCTTGCCAACAAATATCCGAAAAATGCGAACGTACGAGCCAGGGGAGGGCAAATACCAGACGTGACCCAGTCATAACCAGCGTTATCCTCGAAAATATTAATCGCAACCAGGTTTAATTGACTGTTTCGGTGTGGAACCACATTAGTGCGGAATCCAAACCAGAATGAGGCCAGGATTGGCCAACAAGTATGCGAAAAACGCGAAAGTATGAGCCAGATGATTTCAAATACCATGACTAACCCAGACATAACCGGCTTTATCCTCTTAAATATTAATCGCAACCAAGTTTAATTGACTGTTTCGGTGTGGTACCGCATTACTACGTATCCAAAACCTGAAAAAGGCAGGATCTGGCCACCAAGTATGCGAAAAACGCGAAAGTATGACCCAGGTGATTGCAAATACCATGACTAACCCAGTCATAACCATCGTTATCCTTTAAAATACTAAGCGGTAGAAGCTTTTATTGACTGTTTCAGTGTGGTACCACATTACTACGTGACCCAAACCAGAAAAAGCGCTGGATCTGGCCAACAAGTATGCGAAAAACGCGAAAGTATGAGCCAGATGATTGCAAATTCCAGAACTAACCCAGACATAACCAGAGTCTTCCTCTAAAATACTAATCAGAACAAGCTTTTATTGACTGTTTCACGGTGGTACCACATTACTACGTGGTCCAAACCAGAAAAAAGCCAGGACCTGGCCAACAAGTATAAGAAAAATGCGATGGTACGATCCAGATGAGGGCAAACCCCAGACCTAACCCAGACATAACCGGCGTTATCCTCTAAAATATAAATCGCAACCTAGTTTAATTGACTGTTTCAGTGTTGAACCTCATTACTACGTGATACAAGCCAGAAAACGCCCTGTATCTGGCCAACAATTATGCGCAAAATGCGAAAGAACGAGCCAGATGAGTGCAAGTCCCAGACATAACCGAGACATAACCGGCGTTATCCTCTAAATTATTAATCGCAGCCAGGTTTAATTGACTGTTTCGGTGTGGTACCGCTTTACTACGTGATCCAAACCAGAAAAAGGCCAGGATCTGGCCAACAAGTAAGCGAAAAATGCGAAAGTACGAGCCAGATGAGGGCAAATCCCAGAACTAACCCAGACATAACCAGAGTCTTCCTCTAAAATACTAATCAGAACAAGCTTTTATTGACTGTTTCACGGTGGTACCACATTACTACGTGGTCCAAACCAGAAAAAAGCCAGGACCTGGCCAACAAGTATAAGAAAAATGCGATGGTACGATCCAGATGAGGGCAAACCCCAGACCTAACCGAGACATAACCGGCGTTATCCTCGAAAATATTAATCGCAACCAGGTTTAATTGACTGTTTCGATGTGGTACCGCATTACTACGTGATGCAAGCCAGATAATGCCCAGGATCTGGCGAACAAGTATGCGAAAAATGCGAAAGTATGAGCCTGATGAGGGCAAATCCCAGACCTAACCGAGACATAACCGGCGTTATCCTCTTAAATATCAATCGCAACCAGGTTTAATTGACTGTATCGGTGTGGTACAGCATTACTGCGAGATCCAAACCAGAAAAAGGCAAGGATCTGGCCAACAAGTATGCGAAAAATGTGAAAGTACGAGTTAGATGAGGGCAATTACCAGACCTGACCGAGACATAACCGGCGTTATCCTCTAAAATATTAATCGGAACCAGGCTTAATTGACTGTTTCAGTGTGGTAACACATTACTACGTGGTCCAAACCAGAAAGAGGCCAGGATGAGGTCACGAAGTATGCGAAAAATGCGAAAGTACGAGCCAGATCAGGGCAAATACCAGACCTAACCCAGACATAACCGGCGTTATCCTCGAAAATGTTAATCGCAACCAGGTTTAATTGACTGCTTCGGTGTGGTACAGCATTACTGCGAGATCCAAACCAGAAAAAGGCGAGGATCTGGCCAACAAGTATGCGAAAAATGTGAAAGTACGAGTTAGATGAGGGCAATTACCAGACCTGACCGAGACATAACCGGCGTTATCCTCTAAAATATTAATCGGAACCAGGCTTAATTGACTGTTTCAGTGTGGTAACACATTACTACGTGGTCCAAACCAGAAAGAGGCCAGGATGAGGTCACGAAGTATGCGAAAAATGCGAAAGTACGAGCCAGATCAGGGCAAATACCAGACCTAACCCAGACATAACCGGCGTTATCCTCGAAAATATTAATCGCAACCAGGTTTAATTGACTGCTTCGGTGTGGTACAGCATTAGTGCGAGATCCAAACCAGAAAAAGGCGAGGATCTGGCCAACAAGTATGCGAAAAATGTGAAAGTACGAGCTAGATGAGGGCAATTACCAGACCTGACCGAGACATAACCGGCGTTATCCTCTAAAATATTAATCGGAACCAGGCTTAATTGACTGTTTCAGTGTGGTAACACATTACTGCGTGGTCCAAACCAGATAGAGGCCAGGATCTGGCCAACAAGTAAGCGAAAAATGCGAAAGTACGAGCCAGATGAGGGCAAATCCCAGACCGAACCCAGACATAACCGGCGTTATCCTCTTAAATATTAATCGCAACCAAGTTTAATTGACTGTTTCGGTGTGGTACCGCATTACTACGTGTCCAAAACCTGAAAAAGGCAGGATCTGGCCACCAAGTATGCGAAAAACGCGAAAGTATGACCCAGGTGATTGCAAATACCATGACTAACCCAGTCATAACCATCGTTATCCTTTAAAATACTAAGCGGAAGAAGCTTTTATTGACTGGTTCAGTGTGGTACCACATTACTACGTGACCCAAACCAGAAAAAGCGCTGGATCTGGCCAACAAGTATGCGAAAAACTCGAAAGTATGAGCCAGATGATTGCAAATTCCAGAACTAACCCAGACATAACCAGAGTCTTCCTCTAAAATACTAATCGGAACAAGCTTTTATTGACTGTTTCAGTGTGGTACCACATTAGTACGTGGTCCAAACCAGAAAAAAGCCAGGACCTGGCCAACAAGTATAAGAAAAATGCGAAGGTACGACCCAGATGAGGGCAAACCCCAGACCTAACCCAGACATAACCGGCGTTATCCTCTAAAATATAAATCGCAACCTAGTTTAATTGACTGTTTCAGTGTTGAACCGCATTACTACGTGATACAAGCCAGAAAACGCCCTGTATCTGGCCAACAATTATGCGCAAAATGCGAAAGAACGAGCCAGATGAGTGCAAATCCCAGACATAACCGAGACATAACCGGCGTTATCCTCTAAATTATTAATCGCAACCAGGTTTAATTGACTGTTTCGGTGTGGTACCGCATTCCTACGTGATGCAAGCCAGAAAATGCCCAGGATCTGGCGAACAAGTATGCGAAAAATGCGAAAGTACGAGCCAGATGAGGGCAAATCCCAGACCTAACCGAGACACAACCGGCGTTATCCTCTTAAATATCAATCGCAACCAGGTTTAATTGACTGTATCGGTGTGGTACCGCATTACTACGTGTTCCAAACCAGAAAGAGGCCAGGATCTGGCCATCAAGTATGCGAAAAACGCGAAAGTTCAAGCTAGATGAGGGCAAATCCCAGTGCTAACCAAGACATAACCGGCGTTATCCACCAAAATATTAATCGCAACCAGGTTTAATTGACTGTTTCGGTGTGGTACCGCATTACTACGTGATGCAAGCCAGAAAAAGCCCTGAATCTGGCCACCAAGTATGCGAAGAACGCGAAAGTATGAGCCAGATGATCGCTAATACCAGAACTAACCCAGACATAACCAGAGTTTTCCTCTAAAATAATAATCGGAACAAGCTTTTATTGACTGTTTCAGTGTGGTACCACATTACTGCGTGATCCAAACCAGAAAAAGCCCAGGATCTTGCCAACAAGTATGCGAAGAATGCGAAAGAATGAGCCAGATGATTGCAAATACCAGAACTAACCCAGACATAACCAGTGTTATCCTCTAACGTACTAATCGGAACCAGCTTTTATTGACTGTTTCAGTGTGGTACCATGTTACTACGGGATCCAAACCAGAAATATCCCAGGATCTGGCCAACAAGTATGCGTAAAATGCGAAAGTACGAGCCCGATGCAGGCAAATCCCAGACCTAACCGAGACGTAACCGGCGTTATCCTCAAAAATATTAATCGCAACCAGGTTTAGTTGCCTGTTTCGGTGTGGTACCGCAATACTACGCAACCCAAACCAGAAATATCCAAGGATCTGGCCAACAAGTATGCGTAAAATGCGAAGGTACGAGCCCGATGAGGGCAAATACCAGACCTAACCGAGACATAACCGGCGTTCTCCTCTAAAATATTAATCGCAACCAGGTTTAATTGTCTGTTTCTGTGTGCCACCGCAATACTACGTGATCCAAACCAGAAATAGCCCTGGATCTGGCCAACAAGTATGCGAAAAATGCGAAAGTACGAGCCAGATGAGGGCAAATACCAGACCTAACCCAGACACAACCGGAGTTACCCTCTAAAACATTATTCGCAACCAGGTTTAATTGACTGTTTCGGTGTGGAACCACATTAGTACGTGATCCAAGCCAGAAAAACGTTAGGATCTGGCAAACAAGTATGCGAAAAATGCGAAAGTACGAGCCAGATGAGGGCAAATACCAGACCTAACCCAGAAACAACCGGAGTTATCCTCTAAAATATTAATCGCATCCAGGTTTGATTAACTGTTTCGGTGTGGAACCACATTACTACGGGATCCAAACCAGGAAAAACCCCAGGATTTGGCCAACAAGTATGCGAAAAACGCTAAAGTACGAGCAAGATAATGGCAAATCCCAGACCTATCCGAGACATAACCGGCGTTATCCTCTAAAGTATGAATCGCAACCAGGTTTAATTGACTGTTTCTGTGTGGTGCCGCATTACAACGTAATAAACCAGAAATAGCCCTGGATCTGGCCAACAAGTATGCGAAAAATGCGAATGTACGAGCCAGATGAGGGCAAATCCCAGAACTAACCGAGACATAACCGGCGTTCTCCTCTAACATATTAATCGCAACCAGGTTTAATTGACTGTTTCGGTGTGGAACCACATTACTACGGGATCCAAACCAGAAATATCCCAGGATCTGGCCAACAAGTATGCGTAAAATGCGAAAGTACGAGCCCGATGAGGGCAAATCCCAGACATAACCGAGACATAACCGGCGTTATACTCTAAAATATTAAGAGCAAACAAGTTTAATTGACTGTTTCTGTGTGGAACCACATTACTACGGGATCCAAGCCAGATATAGCCCTGGACCTGGCCAACAAGTATGCGAAAAATGCGAAAGTACGAGCCAGATGAGGGCAAATTCCAGTCCTAACGGAGACATAACCGGCGTTATCCTCTAAAATATTAATCGCAACCAGGTTTAATTGACTGTTTCGGTGTGGAACCGCATTACTACGTGATCCAAACCAGAAATATCCCAGGATCTGGCCAACAAGTATGCGTAAAATGCGAAAGTACGAGCCCGATGAGGGCAAATCCCAGACCTGACCGAGACATAATCGGCGTTATACTCTAAAATATTAAGAGCAAATAAGTTTAATTGACTGTTTCGGTGTGGAACCACATTACTACGGGATCCAAACCAGAAATATCCCAGGATCTGGCCAACAAGTATGCGTAAAATGCGAAAGTACTAGCCCGATGAGGGCAAATCCCAGACCTAACCGAGACATAATCGGCGTTATACTCTAAAATATTAAGAGCAAACAAGTTTAATTGACTGTTTCGGTGTGGTACCGCATTACTACGTGATCCAAACCAGAAAAAGGCGAGGATCTGGCCAACAAGAATGCGAAAAACGCGAAAGTATGAGCCAGATTGTTGCAAATACCAGTACTAACCCAGACATAACCGGCGTTATCCCCGAAAGTATTAATCGCAACCAGGTTTAATTGTTTGTTTCGGTGTGGTACCGCAATAATACGTGATCCAAGCCAGAAATAGCCCTGGATCTGGCCAATAAGTATGCGAAAAATGCGAAAGTACGAGCCAGATGAGGGCAAATCCCAGACCTAACGGAGACATAGCCGGCGTTATCCTCTAAAATATTAATCGCAACCAGGTTTAATTGACTGTTTCTGTGTGGTACCGCATTACTACGTAATCCAAACCAGAAATAGCCCTGGATCTGGTCAACAAGTATGCGAAAAATGCGAAAGTACGAGCCAGATGAGGTCAAATTCCAGTCCTAACTGAGACATAACCGGCGTTATCCTCTAAAATATTAATCGCAACCAGGCTTAATTGACTGTTTCGGTGTGGAACCGCATTACTACGTGATCCAAACCAGAAAAAGGCCAGGATCTGGCCAACAGGTATGCGAAAAACGCGAAAGTACGAGCCAGATGAGGGCAAATCCCAGAACAAACCGAGACATAACCGGCGTTATCCTCTAAAATATTAACCGCAAACAGGTTTAATTGACTGTTTCGGTGCGGTACCGCATTACTACGTGATCCAAACCAGCAATATCCCAGGATCTGGCCAACAAGTATGCGTAAAATGCGGAAGTACGAGCCCGATGAGGGCAAATCCCAGACATAACCGGCGTTATCTTCTAAAATATTAATCGCAACCAGGTTTAATTGACAATTTCGGTGTGGTACCGCATTACTATGTGATCCAAACCAGCAAAAGGCGAGGATCTGGTCAACAAGAATGCGAAAAACGCGAAAGTATGAGCCAGATGATTGCAAATACCAGAACTAACCCAGACATAACCAGCGTTATCCTCTAAAATACTAATCGGAACCAGGTTTGATTGACTGTTTCGGTGTGGAACCACATTACTACGGGATCCCAACCAGAAAAAACACAGGATCTTCCCAACAAGAATGCGAAAAATGCGAAGGCACGAGCCAGATGATTGCAAATACCAGAACTAACCGAGACATAACCGGCGTAATCCTCTAAAATATTATGCGCAAACAGGTTTAATTGACAGCTTCGGTGTGGTACCGCATTACTATGTGATCCAAACCAGCAAAAGGCGAGGATCTGGTCAACAAGAATGCGAAAAACGCGAAAGTATGAGCCAGATGATTGCAAATACCAGAACTAACCGAGACATAACCGGCGTTATCCTCTAAAATATTAAGCGCAAACAGGTTTAATTGACAGTTTCGGTGTGGTGCCGCACTAATACGTGATCCAAACCAGAAAAAGGCGAGGATCTGGCCAACAAGTATGCGAAAAACGCGAAAGTATGAGCCAGATGGTTGCAAATACCAGAACTAACCCAGACATAACCGGCGTTATCCCTGAAAATATTAATCGCTACCAGGTTTAATTGACTGTTTCTGTATGGTACCGCATTACTACGTAATCCAAACCAGGAATAGCCCTGGATCTGGCCAACAAGTATGCGAAAAATGCGAAAGTACGAGCCCGATGAGGGCAAATCCCAGACATAACCGGGACATAACCGGCGTTATCCTCTGAAATATTAATCGCAACCAGGTTTAATTGACTGTTTCGGTGTGGAACCGCATTACTACGTGATCCAAACCAGAAAAAGGCCAGGATCTGGCCAACAAGTATGCGAAAAATGCGAATGTACGAGCCAGATGAGGGCAAATCCCAGAACTAAGCGAGACATAACTGGCGTTCTCCTCTAAAATATTATTCGCAACCAGGTTTAATTGACTGTTTCTGTGTGGAACCACATTACTACGGGATCCAAGCCAGAAAAAACCCAGGATGTGGCCAACAGGTATGCGAAAAACGCGAAAGTACGAGCCAGATGAGGGCAAATCCCAGAACAAACCGAGACATAACCGGCGTTATCCTCTAAAATATTAACCGCAAACAGGTTTAATTGACTGTTTCGGTGCGGTACCGCATTACTACGTGATCCAAACCAGCAATATCCCAGGATCTGGCCAACAAGTATGCGTAAAATGCGAAAGTACGAGCCCGATGAGGGCAAATCCCAGACATAACCGGCGTTATCCTCTAAAATATTAATCGCAACAAGGTTTAATTGACAATTTCGGTGTGGTACCGCATTACTGCGTGATCCAAACCAGCAATATCCCAGGATCTGGCCAACAAGTATGCGTAAAATGCGAAAGTACGAGCCCGATGAGGGCAAATCCCAGACCTAACCGAGACATAACCGACGTTATCCTCTAAAATATTAATCGCAACACGGTTTAATTGACTGTTTCGGTGAGGTAACGCAATACTACGTGATCCAATCCAGAAAAAGCCCTGGATCTGGCCAACAAGTATGCGAAAAATGCGAAAGTACGAGCCAGATGAGGGCAAATCCCTGACCTAACCGAGACATAACCGGCGTTATCCTCTAAAATATTAATCGCAACAAGGTTTAATTGACTGGTTCGGTGTGGAACCACATTACTTCGGGATCCAAGCCAGAAAAAAACCCAGGATCTGGCCAACAAGTATGCGAAAAATGTGAAAGTACGAGCCAGATGAGGGCAAATCCCAGACCTAACCGAGACATAACCGGCGTTATCCTCTAAAATATTAAGCGCAATCAGGTTTAATTGACTGTTTCGGTGTGGCACCGCATTATTACGTGATCCAAACCAGAAGAAGCCCAGGATCTTGCCAACAAGAATGCGAAAATCGCGAAAGTATGAGCCAGATTATTGCAAATACCAGAACTAACCCAGACATAACCGGCGTTATCCTCGAAAATATTAATCGCAACCAGGTTTAATTGACTGTTTCTGTGTGCTACCGCAATACTACGTGATCCAAGCCAGAAATAGCCCTGGATCTGGCCAACAGGTATGCGAAAAACGCGAAAGTACGAGCCAGATGAGGGCAAATCCCAGACCTAACCGAGACATAACCGGCGTTGTCCTCTAAAATATTAAGCGCAAACAGGTTTAATTGACTGTTTCGGTGTGGAACCGCATTACTACGTGATCCAAACCAGAAAAAGGCCAGGATCTGGCCTACAAGTATGCGAAAAATGCGAATGTACGAGCCAGATGAGGGCAAATCCCAGAACTAACCGAGACATAACTGGCGTTCTCCTCTAAAATAATAATCGCAACCATGTTTAATTGTCTGTTTCTGTGTGGAACCACATTACTACGGGATCCAAGCCTGAAAAAACCCAGGATGTGTCCAACAGGTATGCGAAAAACGCGAAAGTACGAGCCAGATGAGGGCAAATCCCAGAACAAACCGAGACATAACCGGCGTTATCCTCTAAAATATTAAGCGCAAACAGGTTTAATTGACTGTTTCGGTGCGGTACCGCATTACTACGTGATCCAAACCAGCAATATCCCAGGATCTGGCCAACAAGTATGCGTAAAATGCGAAAGTACGAGCCAGATGAGGGCAAATCCCAGACCTAACGGAGACATAACCGGCGTTATCCTCTAAAATATTAATCGCAACCAGGTTTAATTGACTGTTTCTGTGTGGTACCGCATTACTACGTAATCCAAACCAGGAATAGCCCTGGATCTGGCCACAAGTAAGCGTAAAATGCGAAAGTACGAGCCCGATGAGGGCAAATCCCAGACCTAACCGAGTTACAACCGGCGTTATCCTCTAAAATATTAATTGCAACCAGGTTTAATTGACTGTTTCGGTGTGGTATCGCATTACTACGTGATCCAAACCAGAAAAAGGCCAGGATCTGGCAAACAAGTATGCGAAAAACGCGTAAATACGAGCCAGATGAGGGCAAATCCCAGACCTAACCGAGACATAACCGGCGTTCTCCTCTAAAATATTATTCGCAACCAGGTTTAATTGACTGTTTCGGTGTGGAACCACAATACTACGGGATCCAAGCCAGAAAAAACCCAGGATGTGGCCAACAGGTATGCGAAAAACGCGAAAGTACGAGCCAGATGAGGGCAAATCCCAGACCTAACCGAGACATAACCGGCGTTATCCTCTAAAATATTAATCGCAACCTGGTTTAATTGACTGTTTCTGTGTGGTATCGCATTACTACGTGATGCAAACCAGAAAGAGGCCAGTATCTGGCAACAAGTAGGCGAAAAACGCGTAAATACGAGCCAGGTGAGGGCAAATCCCAGACCTAACCGAGACATAACCGGCGTTATCCTCTTTAAATATTAATCGCAACAAGGTTTAATTGACTGTTTCGGTGTGGTAACGCAATACTACGTGATCCAAACCAGAAAAAGCCCTGGATCTGGCCAACAAGTATGCGAAAAATGCGAAAGTACGAGCCAGATGAGGGCAAATCCCAGACCTAACGGAGACATAACCGGCGCTATCCTCTAAAATATTAATCGCAACAAGGTTTATTTGACTGTTTCGGTGTGGAACCACATTACTTCGGGTTCCAAGCCAGAAAAAACCCAGGATCTGGCCAACAAGTATGCGAAAAATGCGAAAGTACGAGCCAGATGAGGGCAAATCCCAGAACTAACCCAGACATAACCGGAGTTATCCTCTAAAATATTAATCGCAACCAGGTTTAATTGACTATTTCGGTGTGGTACCGCATTATTACGTGATCCAAACCAGAAGAAGCCCAGGATCTTGCCAACAAGAATGCGAAAAATGCGAAGGTACGAGCCAGATGATTGCAAATACCAGAACTAACCCAGACATAACTGGCGTTATCCTCTAAAATATTAATCGCAACCAGGTTTGATTGACTGTTTCGGTGTGGAACCACATTACAACGGGATCCAAACCAGAAAAAACCCAGGATCTTGCAACAAGAATGCGAAAAATGCGAAGGTACGAGCCAGATGATTGCAAATACCAGAACTAACCCAGACATAACCAGCGTTATCCTCTAAAATACTAATCGGAACCAACTTTTATTGACTGTTTCAGTGTGGTACCACATTACTACGGGATCCAAACCAGAAAAAACCCCAGGATTTGGCCAACAAGTATGCGAAAAACGCGAAAGTACGAGCAAGATGATGGCAAATCACAGACCTAACCGAGACACAACCGGCGTTATCCTCTAAAATATTAATCGCAACCAGGTTTAATTGTTTGTTTCGGTGTGGTACCGCAATAATACGTGATCCAAGCCAGAAATAGCCCTGGATCTGGCCAACAAGTATGCGAAAAATGCGAAAGTACGAGCCAGATGAGGGCAAATCCCAGACCTAACGGAGACATAACGGGCGTTATCCTCTAAAATATTAATCGCAACCAGGTTTAATTGACTGTTTCTGTGTGGTACCGCATTACTACGTAATCCGAACCAGAAATAGCCCTGGATCTGGTCAACAAGTATGCGAAAAATGCGAAAGTACGAGCCAGTTGAGGTCAAATTCCAGTCCTAACTGAGACATAACCGGCGTTATCCTGTAAAATATTAATCGCAACCAGGTTTAATTGACTGTTTCGGTGTGGAACCGCATTACTACGTGATCCAAACCAGAAAAAGGCCAGGATCTGGCCAACAAGTATGCGAAAAATGCGAATGTACGAGCCAGATGAGGGCAAATCCCAGAACTAACCGAGACATAACTGGCGTTCTCCTCTAAAATATTATTCGCAACCAGGTTTCATTGACTGTTTCTGTGTGGAACCACATTACTACGGGATCCAAGCCAGAAAAAACCCAGGATGTGGCCAACAGGTATGCGAAAAATGCGGAAGTACGAGCCCGATGAGGGCAAATCCCAGACATAACCGGCGGTATCCTCTAAAATATTAATCGCAACCAGGTTTAATTGATAATTTCGGTGTGGTACCGCATTACTACGTGATCCAAACCAGCAATATCCAAGGATCTGGCCAACAAGTATGCGTAAAATGCGAAAGTACGAGCCCGATGAGGGCAAATCCCAGACCTAACCGAGACATAACCGGCGTTATCCTCTAATATATTAAGCGCAAACAAGTTTAATTGACTGTTTCGGTGTGGTACTGCATTACTACGTGATCCAAACCAGAAAAAGGCGAGGATCTGGCCAACAAGTATGCGAAAAATGCGGAGGTACGAGCCAGATGATTGCAAATACCAGAACTAACCCAGACATAACCAGCGTTATCCTCTAAAATACTAATCGGAACCAGGTTTGATTGACTGTTTCGGTGTGGAACCACATTACTACGGGATCCCAACCAGAAAAAACACAGGATCTTCCCAACAAGAATGCGAAAAATGCGAAGGCACGAGCCAGATGATTGCAAATACCAGAACTAACCGAGACATAACCGGCGTAATCCTCTAAAATATTATGCGCAAACAGGTTTAATTGACAGCTTCGGCGTGGTACCGCATTACTATGTGATCCAAACCAGCAAAAGGCGAGGATCTGGTCAACAAGAATGCGAAAAACGCGAAAGTATGAGCCAGATGATTGCAAATACCAGAACTAAGCGAGACATAACCGGCGTTATCCTCTAAAATATTAAGCGCAAACAGGTTTAATTGACAGTTTCGGTGTGGTACCGCACTAATACGTGATCCAAACCAGAAAAAGGCGAGGATCTGGCCAACAAGTATGCGAAAAACGCGAAAGTATGAGCCAGATGGTTGCAAATACCAGAACTAACCCAGACATAACCGGCGTTATCCCCGAAAATATTAATCGCAACCAGGTTTAATTGACTGTTTCTGTGTGGTACCGCATTACTACGTAATCCAAACGAGGAATAGCCCTGGATCTGGCCAACAAGTATACGAAAAATGCGAAAGTACGAGCCAGATGAGGCCAAATCCCAGACCTAACCGAGACATAACCGGCGTTATCCTCTGAAATATTAATCGCAACAAGGTTTAATTGACTGTTTCGGTGTGGAACCACATTACTTCGGGTTCCAAGCGAGAAAAAACCCAGGATCTGGCCAACAAGTATGCGAAAAATGCGAAGGTATGAACCAGATGATTGCAAATACCAGAACTAACCCAGACATAACCGGCGTTATCCTCTAAAATATTAATCGCAACCAGGTTTGATTGACTGTTTCGGTGTGGAACCACATTACTACGGGATCCAAACCAGAAAAAACCCAGGATCTGGTCAACAAGTATGCGAAAAATGCGAAAGTACGAGCCAGATGAGGGCAAATTCCAGTCCTAACTGAGACATAACCGGCGTTATCCTCTAAAATATTAATCGCAACCAGGTTTAATTGACTGTTTCGGTGTGGAACCGCATTACTACGTGATCCAAACCAGAAAAAGGCCAGGATCTGGCCAACAAGTATGCGAAAAATGCGAATGTACGAGCCAGATGAGGGCAAATCCCAGAACTAAGCGAGACATAACTGGCGTTCTCCTCTAAAATATTATTCGCAACCAGGTTTAATTGACTGTTTCTGTGTGGAACCACATTACTACGGGATCCAAGCCAGAAAAAACCCAGGATGTGGCCAACAGGTATGCGAAAAACGCGAAAGTACGAGCCAGATGAGGGCAAGTCCCAGAACAAACCGAGACATAACCGGCGTTATCCTCTAAAATATTAACCGCAAACAGGTTTAATTGACTGTTTCGGTGCGGTACCGCATTACTACGTGATCCAAACCAGCAATATCCCAGGATCTGGCCAACAAGTATGCGTAAAATGCGAAAGTACGAGCCCGATGAGGGCAAATCCCAGACATAACCGGCGTTATCCTCTAAAATATTAATCGCAACAAGGTTTAATTGACAATTTCGGTGTGGTACCGCATTACTACGTGATCCAAACCAGCAATATCCCAGGATCTGGCCAACAGGTATGCGTAAAATGCGAAAGTACGAGCCCGATGAGGGCAAATCCCAGACCTAACCGAGATATAACCGACGTTATCCTCTAAAATATTAATCGCAACACGGTTTAATTGACTGTTTCGGTGAGGTAACGCAATACTACGTGATCCAATCCAGAAAAGGCCCTGGATATGGCCAACAAGTATGCGAAAAATGCGAAAGTACGAGCCAGATGAGGGCAAATCCCTGACCTAACCGAGACATAACCGGCGTTATCCTCTAAAATATTAATCGCAACAAGGTTTAATTGACTGTTTCGGTGTGGAACCACATTACTTCGGGATCCAAGCCAGAAAAAACCCAGGATCTGGCCAACAAGTATGCGTAAAATGCGAAAGTACGAGCCAGATGAGGGCAAATCCCAGACCTAACGGAGACATAACCGGCGTTATCCTCTAAAATATTAATCGCAACCAGGTTTAATTGACTGTTTCTGTGTGGTACCGCATTACTACGTAATCCAAACCAGAAAAAGGCCAGGATCTGGCCAACAAGTATGCGAAAAATGCGAATGTACGAGCCAGTTGAGGGCAAATCCCAGAACTAACCGAGACATAACTGGCGTTCTCCTCTAAAATATTAATCGCAACCAGGTTTAATTGACTGTTTCTGTGTGGAACCACATTACTACGGGATCCAAGCCTGAAAAAACCCAGGATGTGTCCAACAGGTATGCGAAAAACGCGAAAGGACGAGCCAGATGAGGGCAAATCCCAGAACAAACCGAGACATAACCGGCGTTATCCTCTAAAATATTAAGCGCAAACAGGTTTAATTGACTGTTTCGGTGCGGTACCGCATTACTACGTGATCCAAACCAGCAATATCCCAGGATCTGGCCAACAAGTATGCGTAAAATGCGAAAGTACGAGCCAGATGAGGGCAAATCCCAGACCTAACGGAGACATAACCGGCGTTATCCTCTAAAATATTAATCGCAACCAGGTTTAATTGACTGTTTCTGTGTGGTACCGCATTACTACGTAATCCAAACCAGGAATAGCCCTGGATCTGGCCAACAAGTAAGCGTAAAATGCGAAAGTACGAGCCCGATGAGGGCAAATCCCAGACCTAACCGAGACATAACCGGCGTTCTCCTCTAAACTATTAATCGCAACCAGGTTTAATTGACTGTTTCGGTGTAAAACCACATTACTACGGGATCCAAGCCAGAAAAAACCCAGGATTTGGCCAACAAGTATGCGAAAAATGCGAAAGTACGAGCCAGATGAGGGCAAATCCCAGACCTAACCGAGTTACAACCGGCGTTATCCTCTAAAATATTAATTGCAACCAGGTTTAATTGACTGTTTCGGTGTGGTGTCGCATTACTACGTGATCCAAACCAGAAAAAGCCCTGGATCTGGCCAACAAGTATGCGAAAAATGCGAAAGTACGAGCCAGATGAGGGTAAATCCCAGACCTAACCGAGACATAACCGGCGTTATCCTCTAAAATATTAATCGCAACAAGGTTTAGTTGACTGTTTCGGTGTGGAACCACATTACTTCGGGTTCCAAGCCAGAAAAAACCCAGGATCTGGCCAACAAGTATGCGAAAAATGCGAAAGTACGAGCCAGATGAGGGCAAATCCCAGAACTAACCCAGACATAACCGGAGTTATCCTCTAAAATATTAATCGCAACCAGGTTTGATTGACTGTTTCGGTGTGGAACCACATTACTACGGGATCCCAACCAGAAAAGACACAGGATCTTCCCAACAAGAATGCGAAAAATGCGAAGGCACGAGCCAGATGATTGCAAATACCAGAACTAACCGAGACATAACCGGCGTTATCCTGTAAAATATTAAGCGCAAACAGGTTTAATTGACAGCTTCGGTGTGGTACCGCATTACTATGTGATCCAAACCAGCAAAAGGCGAGGATCTGGCCAACAAGTATGCGAAAAACGCAAAAGTATGAACCAGATGATTGCAAATACCAGAACTAACCCAGACATAACCGGCGTTATCCTCTAAAATATTAATCGCAACCAGGTTTGATTGACTGTTTCGGTGTGGAACCACATTACAACGGGATCCAAACCAGAAAAAAACCCAGGATCTTGCAACAAGAATGCGAAAAATGCGAAGGTACGAGCCAGATGATTGCAAATACAAGAACTAACCCAGACATAACCAGCGTTGTCCTCTAAAATACTAATCGGAACCAGCTTTTATTGACTGTTTCAGTGTGGTACCACATTACTACGGGATCCAAACCAGAAAAAACCCCAGGATTTGGCCAACAAGTATGCGAAAAACGCGAAAGTACGAGCAAAATGATGGCAAATCACAGACCTAACCGAGACACAACCGGCGTTATCCTCTAAAATATTAATCGCAACCAGGTTTAATTGTCTGTTTCGGTGTGGTACCGCAATACTACGTGATTCAAACCACAAATCTCCCAGGATCAGGCCAACCAGAATGCGAAAAATGCGAAAGTACGAGCCAGATGAGGGCAAATCCCAGACCTAACCGAGACATAACCGGCGTTCTCCTCTAAAATATTAATCGCAACCAGGTTTAATTGTCTGTTTCGGTGTGGTACCGCAATACTACGTGATCCAAACCAGAAATAGCCCTGGGTCTGGCCAACAAGTATGCGAAAAATGCGAAAGTACGAGCCAGATGAGGGCAAATCCCAGACCTAACCGAGACATAACCGGCGTGAGCCTCTATAATATTAATCACAACCAGGTTTTATTGACTGTTTCGGCGTGGTATCGCATTACTACGTGATCCAAACCAGAAATAGCCCTGGATCTGGCCAACAAGTATGCGAAAAATGCGAAAGTACAAGCCAGATGAAAGCATATCCCAGACATAACCGGGGCATAAACGGCGTTATCATCTAAAATGTTAAGCGCAAACTGGTTTAATTGACTGTTTCGGTGTGGTACCGCATTACTACGTGATCCAAATCAGAAAAAGGCGAGGATCTGGCCAACAAGAATGCGAAAAACGCGAAAGTATGAGCCAGATGATTGCAAATACCAGAACTAACCCAGACATAAGCGGCGTTATCCTCGATGATATTAATCGCAACCAGGTTTAACTGACTGTTTCGGTGTGGTACCGCAATACTACGTGATCAAACCAGAAATAGCCCTGGATCTGGCCAATAAGTATGCGAAAAATGCGGAAGTACGAGACAGATGAGGGCAAATCCCAGACCTAACCGAGACATAACCGGCGTTATCCTCTAAAATATTAATCGCAACCAGGTTTAATTGACTGTCTCGGTTTGGTACCGCAATACTACGTGATCCAAACCGGAAATAGCCGTGGATCTGGCCAACAAGTATGCGAAAAATGCGAAAGTACGAGCCAGATGAGGGCAAATCCCAGACCTAACCGAGACATAACCGGCGTTATCCTCTAAAATATTAATCGCAACAAGGTTTAATTGACTGTTTCGGTGTGGAACCACATTACTTCGGGATCCAAGCCAGAAAAAACCCAGGATCTGGCCAACAACTATGCGACAAATCCGAAAGTACGAGCCAGGTGAGGGCAAATCCCAGACCTAACCGAGACATAACCGGCGTTATCCTCTAAAATATTAATCGCAACAAGGTTTAATTGACTGTTTCGGTGTGGCACCACATTACTTCGGGATCCAAGCCTGAGAAAACCCAGGATCTGGCCAACAAGTATGCGAAAAATGCGAAAGTACGAGCCAGATGAGGGCAAATCCCAGACATATCCGAGACATAACCGGCGTTAGCCTCTATAATATTAATCACAACCAGGTTTTATTGACTGTTTCTGTATGGTACCGCATTACTTCGTGATCCAAACCAGAAATATCCCAGGATCTGGCCAACAAGTATGCGTAAAATGCGAAAGTACGAGCCAGATGCGGGTAAATCCCAGACCTAACCGAGACATAACCGGCGTTATCCTCTAAAATATTAATCGCAACAAGGTTTAATTGACTGTTTCGGTGTGGTAACGCAACACTACGTGATCCAAACCAGAAAAAGCCCTGGATCTGGCCAACAAGTATGCGAAAAATGCGAAAGTACGAGCCAGATGAGGGCAAATCCCAGACCTAACCGAGACATAACCGGCGTTATCCTCTAAAATATTAATCGCAACCAGGTTTAATTGACTGTTTCGGTGTGGTACCGCAATACTACGTGATCCAAACCAGAAAAAGCCCTGGATCTGGCCAACAAGTATGCGAAAAATGCGAAAGTACGAGCCAGGTGAGGGCAAAAACCAGAACTAACCCAGACATAACCGGCATTATCCTCTAAAATATTAATCGCAACAAGGTTTAATTGACTGTTTCGGTGTGGAACCACATTACTTCGGGATCCAAGCCAGAAAAAACCCAGGACCTGGCCAACAAGTATGCGAAAAATGCGAAAGTACGAGCCAGATGAGGGCAAATCCCAGACCTAACCGAGACATAACCGGCGTTATCCTCTAAAATATTAATCGCAACAAGGTTTAATTGACTGCTTCGGTGTGGAACCACATTACTTCGGGATCCAAGCCTGAAAAAACCCAGGATCTGGCCAACAAGTATGCGAAAAATGCGAAAGTACGAGCCAGATGAGCGCAAATCCCAGAACTAACCGAGACATAACCGGCGTTAACCTCTATAATATTAATCACAACCAGGTTCTATTGACTGTTTCGGCGTGGTACCGCAATACTACGTGATCCAAACCAGAAAAAGCCCTGGATCTGGCCAACAAGTATGCGAAAAATGCGAAAGTACGAGCCAGATGAGGGCAAAAACCAGAACTAACCCAGACATAACCAGCGTTATCCTCTAAAATATTAATCGCAACCAGGTGTAGTTGACTGTTCCGGTGTGGAACCTCATTACTACGTGATCCAAGCCAGAAAAAACCCAGGATTTGGCCAACAGGTATGCGAAAAAGGCGAAAGTACGAGCCGGATGAGGGCAAATCCCAGACCTAACCGAGACATAACCGGCGTTATCCTCTAAAATATTAAGCGCAAACAGGTTTAATTGACTGTTTCGGTGTGGTACCGCATTACTACGTGATCCAAATCACAAAAAGGCGAGGATCTGGCCAACAAGAATGCGAAAAACGCGAAAGTATGAGCCAGATGATTGCAAATACCAGAACTAACCCAGGCATAAGCGGCGTTATCCTTGAAAATATTAATCCCAACCAGGTTTAACTGTCTGTTTCGGTGTGGTACCGCAATACTACGTGATCCAAACCAGAAATAGCCCTGGATCTGGCCAACAGGTACGCGAAAAACGCGAAAGTATGAGCCGGATGAGGGCAAATCCCAGACCTAACCGAGACATAACAGGCGTTATCCTCTAAAATATTAATCGCAACCAGGTTTAATTGACTGTTTCGGTGTGGAACCGCATTACTACGTGATCCAAACCAGGAAATGGCCAGGATCTGGCCAACATGTATGCGAAAAATGCGAATGTACGAGCCAGATGAGGCCAAATCCCAGAACTAACCGAGACATCACCGGCGTTCTCTTCTAAAATATTAATCGCAACAAGGTTTAATTGACTGTTTCGGTGTGGAACCACATTACTACGGGATCCAAGCCAGAAAAAACCCAGGATGTGGCCAACGGGTATGCGAAAAACGCGAAAGTACGAGCCAGATGAGGGCAAATCCCAGACCTAACCGTGACATAACCGGCGTAATCCTCTAAAATATTAAGCGCATCCAGGTTTAATTGACAATTTCGGTGTGGTACCGCATTACTACGTGATCCATACCAGAAATATCTCAGGATCTGGCCAACAAATATGCGTTAAATGCGAAAGTACGAGCCAGATGAGGGCAAATCCCAGACATAACCGGCGGTGTCCTCTAAAATATTAATCGCAACAAGGTTTAATTGACTGTTTCGGTGTGGTAACGCAATACTACGTGATCCAAACCAGAAAAAGCCCTGGATCTGGCCAACAAGTATGCGAAAAACGCGAAAGTATGAGCCAGATGAGGGCAAATACCAGACCTAACCCAGACATAACCAGCGCTATCCTCTAAAATACTAATCGGAAACAGCTTTTATTGACTGTTTCGGTGTGTTTTCACATTACTACGGGATCCAAACCAGAAAAAGCTCCTGGATTTGGCCAACAAGTATGCGAAAAACGCGAAAGTACGAGCCTGATGAGGGCAAATCCCAGACCTAACCGAGACACAACCGGCGTTATCCTCTAAAATATTAAGCGCAAACTGGTATAATTGACTGTTTCGGTGTGGTACCGCATTACTACGTGATCCAAACCAGAAAAAGGCGAGGATCTGGCCAACAAGTAAGCGAAAAACCCGAAAGTATGAGCCAGATGAGGGCAAATACCAGACCTAACCCAGACATAACCGGCGTTATCTTCTAAAATATTAATCGCATCCAGGTTTAATTGACAATTTCGGTGTGGTACCGCATTACTACGTGATCCATACCAGAAATATCTCAGGATCTTGCCAACAAATATGCGTTAAATGCGAAAGTACGAGCCAGATGAGGGCAAATCCCAGACATAACCGGCGGTGTCCTCTAAAATATTAATCGCAACAAGGTTTAATTGACTGTTTCGGTGTGGTAACGCAATACTACGTGATCCAAACCAGAAAAAGCCCTGGATCTGGCCAACAAGTATGCGAAAAACGCGAAAGTACGAGACAGATGAGGGCAAATACCAGAACTAACCCAGACATAACCGGCGTTATCCTCTAAAATATTAAGCGCAAACAGGTTTAATTGACTGTTTCGGTGTGGTACCGCATTACTACGTGATCCAAACCAGAAAAAGGCGAGGATCTGGCCAACATGTAAGCGAAAAACCCGAAAGTATGAGCCAGATGAGGGCAAATACCAGACCTAACCCAGACATAACCGGCGTTATCTTCTAAAATATTAATCGCAACCAGGTTTAATTGACAATTTCGGTGTGGTACCGCATTACTACGTGATCCATACCAGAAATATCTCAGGATCTGGCCAACAAATATGCGTTAAATGCGAAAGTACGAGCCAGATGAGGGCAAATCCCAGACATAACCGGCGTTGTCCTCTAAAATATTAATCGCAACCAGGTTTAGTTGACTGTTTCGGTGTGGTACCGCATTACTACGTGATCCAAATCAGAAAAAGGCGAGGACATGGCCAACAAGTATGCGAAAAACGCGAAAGTATGAGCCAGATGAGGGCAAATCCCAGACCTAACCGAGACATAACCGGCGTTATCCTCCAAAATATTAAGTGCAAACAAGTTTGGTTGACTGTTTCGGCGTGGTACCGCATTACTACGTCATCCAAGCCAGAAAAAGGCGAGGATCTGACCAACAGGAATGGGAAAAACGCGTAAATACGAGCCAGATGAGGGCAAATCCCAGACCTAACCGAGACATAACCGGCGTTATCCTCTAAAATATTAATCGCCACAAGGTTTAATTGACTGTTTAGGTGTGGTACCGCAATACAACATGATCCAATCCAGAAAAACCCCTGGATCTGGCCCACAAGTATGAGAAAAACCCGAAAGCATGAGCCAGATGATTGCAAATACCAGAACTACCCCAGACATAACCAGCGTTATCCTCCAAAATATTAATCGCAACCAGGTTTAATTGACTGTTTCGGTGTGGTACCGCATTACTGCGTGATCCAAACCAGAAAAAGGCCAGGATCTGATCAACAAGTATGCGAAAAATGCGGAAGTATGAGCTAGATGATGGCAAATACCAGACCTTACCCAGGCATAACCGGCGTTCTCCTCTAAAATATAAATCGGAACCAGCTTTTAGTGTCTGCTTTGTTGTGAACCCACATTACTACGGGATCCAAGCCAGGAAAAACCCAAGATCTGCCCAACAAGTATGCAAAAAACGCGAAAGTATGAGCCAGATGGCTGCAAATACCCGAACTAACCCAGACATAACCAGCGTTATCATCTAAACTACTAATCTGGACCAGCTTTTATTGACTGTTTCAGTCTGGTACAGCATTACTACGTGGGCCAAGTCAGAAAAAGGCGAGGATGTGGCCAACAAGTGTGCGAAAAACGCGAAAGTATGCGCCAGATGAGGGCAAATCCCAGAACTAACCCAGACATAACCGGCGTTATCCTCTAAAATATTAATCGCAACCAGGTTTGATTGACTGTTTCGGTGTGGAACCACATTACTACGGGATCCAAACCAGAAAAAACCCAGGATCTTGCAACAAGAATGCGAAAAATGCGAAGGTACGAGCCAGATGATTGCAAATACCAGAACTAACCCAGCCATAACCAGCGTTATCCTCTAAAATACTAATCGGAACCAGCTTTTATTGACTGTTTCAGTGTGGTACCACATTACTACGAGATCCAAACCAGAAAAAACCCCAGGATTTGGCCAACAAGTATGCGAAAAACGCGAAGGTACGAGCAAGATGATGGCAAATCACAGACCTAACCGAGACACAACCGGCGTTAGCCTCTAAAATATTAATCGCAACCAGGTTTAATTGACTGTTTCGGTGTGGAACCGCATTACTACGTGATCCAAACCAGAAAAAGGCCAGGATCTTGCCAACAAGGATGCGAAGAATGCGAAGGTACGAGCCAGATGATTGCAAGTACCAGAACTAACCAAGACATAACCAGCGTTATCCTCTAAAATATTAATCGCAACAGGGTGTAATTGACTGTTCCGGTGTGAAACCTCAATACTACGGGATCCAAGCCAGAAAAAACCCAGGATTTGGCCAACAGGTATGCGAAAAACGCGAAAGTACGAGCCGGATGAGGGCAAATCCCAGACCTAACCCAGACATGAGCGGCGTTATCCTCGAAAATAATAATCGCAACCAGGTTTAACTGTCTGTTTCGGTGTGGTACCGCAATACTACGTGATCCAAACCAGAAATATCCCAGGATCTGGCCAACCAGAATGCGAAAAAAGCGTAAGTACGAGCCAGATGAGGGCAAACCCCAGACCTAGCCGAGACATAACCGGCGTTCTCCTCTAAAATATTAATCGCAACAGGGCTTAATTGACTGTTTCGGTGTGGAACCACATTTCAACGGGATCCAAAACAGAAAAAACCCCGGATCTGGCCAGCAAGTATGCGAAAAACGTGAAAGAACGAGCCAGATGAGTGCAAATCCCAGAACTAACCGAGACATATCCGGCGTTATCCTCTAAACTATTAATCACAACCAGGTTTTATTGACTGTTTCGGCGTGGTATCGCATTACTACGTGATCCAAACTAGAAATAGCCCTGGATCTGACCAACTAGTATGCGAAAAATGCGAAAGTACAAGCCAGATGAGGGCATATCCCATACCTAACCAAGACATAACCAGCGTTATCCTCTAAAATATTTATCGCAACCGGGTGTAATTGACTGTTCCGGTGTGGAACCTCATTACTACGGGATCCAAGCCAGGGAAAACCCAGGATTTGGCCAACAGGTATGCGAAAAACGCGAAAGTACGAGCCGGATGAGGGCAAATCCCAAACCTAACCGAGACATAACCGGCGTTATCCTCTAAAATATTAAGCGCAAACAGGTTTAATTGACTGTTTCGGTGTGGAACCGCATTACTACGTGATCCAAATCAGAAAAAGGTGAGGATCTGGCCAACAAGAATGCGAAAAACGCGAAGGTATGAGCCAGATGATTGCAAATACCAGAACTAACCCAGACATAAGCGGCTTTATCCTCGAAAATATTAATCGCAACCAGGTTTAACTGTCTGTTTCGGTGTGATGCCGCAATACTACGTGATCCAAACCAGAAATAGCCCTGGATCTGGCCAACAAGTATGCGAAAAATGCGAAAGTACGAGCCACATGAGGGTAAATCCCAGACCTAACCGAGACATAACCGGCGTTATCCTCTAAAATATTAATCGCAACCAGGATTGATTGACTGTTTCTGTATGGTACCGCATTACTTCGTGATCCAAACCAGAATAAGGCCTGGATCTGGCCAACAAGTATGCGAAAAATGCGAAAGTACGAGCCAGATGAGGGCAAATTCCAGACCTAACTGAGACATAGCAGGCGTTATCCTCTAAAATATTAATCGCAACCAGGTTTAATTGACTGTTTCGGTGTGGAACCACATTACTTCGGGATCCAAGCCTGAAAAAACCCAGGATCTGGCCAACAAGTATGCGAAAAATGCGAAAGTACGAGCCAGATGAGGGCAAATCCCAGAACTAACCGAGACATAACCGGCGTTAACCTCTATAATATTAATCACAACCAGGTTCTATTGACTGTTTCGGCGTGGTATCGCATTACTACGTGATCCAAACCAGAAATAGCCCTGGATCTGGCCAACAAGAATGCGAAAATTGCGAAGGTACGAGCCAGATGATTGCAAATAACAGAACTAACCCAGACATAACCAGCGTTATCCTCTAAAATATTAATCGCAACCAGGTGTAGTTGACTGTTCCGGTGTGGAACCTCATTACTACGTGATCCAAGCCAGAAAAAACCCAGGATTTGGCCAACAGGTATGCGAAAAACGCGAAAGTACGAGCCGGATGAGGGCAAATCCCAGACCTAACCGAGACATAACCGGCGTTATCCTCTAAAATATTAAGCGCAAACAGGTTTAATTGACTGTTTCGGTGTGGTACCGCATTACTACGTGATCCAAATCAGAAAAAGGTGAGGATCTGGCCAACAAGAATGCGAAAAACGCGAAGGTATGAGCCAGATGATTGCAAATACCAGAACTAACCCAGACATAAGCGGCTTTATCCTCGAAAATATTAATCGCAACCAGGTTTAACTGTCTGTTTCGGTGTGATGCCGCAATACTACGTGATCCAAACCAGAAATAGCCCTGGATCTGGCCAACAAGTATGCGAAAAATGCGAAGGTACGAGCCAGATGAGGGTAAATCCCAGACCTAACCGAGACATAACCGGCGTAATCCTCTAAAATATTAATCGCAACCAGGATTGATTGACTGTTTCTGTATGGTACCGCATTACTTCGTGATCCAAACCAGAATAAGGCCTGGATCTGGCCAACAAGTATGCGAAAAATGCGAAAGTACGAGCCAGATGAGGGCAAATTCCAGACCTAACTGAGACATAACAGGCGTTATCCTCTAAAATATTAATCGCAACCAGGTTTAATTGACTGTTTCGGTGTGGAACCGCATTACTACGTGATCCAAACCAGGAAAAGGCCAGGATCTGGCTAACAAGTATGCGAAAAATGCGATAGTACGAGCCAGATGAGGCCAAATCCCAGAACTAACCGAGACATCACCGGCGTTCTCCTCTAAAATATTAATCGCAACCAGGTTTAATTGACTGTTTCGGTGTGGAACCACATTACTACGGGATCCAAACCAGAAAAAACCCAGGATGTGGCCAACGGGTATGCGAAAAACGCGAAAGTACGAGCCAGATGAGGGCAAATCCCAGACCTAACCCAGACATAAGCGGCGTTATCCTCGAAAATAATAATCGCAACCAGGTTTAACTGTCTGTTTCGGTGTGGTACCGCAATACTACGTGATCCAAACCAGAAATAGTCCTGGATCTGGCCAACAAATATGCGAAAAATGCGAAAGTACGAGCCAGATGAGGGTAAATCCCAGACCTAACCGAGACATAACCGGCGTTATCCTCTAAAATATTAAGCGCAAACAGGTTTAATTGACTGTTTCTGTATGGTACCGCATTACTTCGTAATCCAAACCAGAAATAGCCCTGGATCTGGCCAACAAGTATGCGAAAAAAGCGAAAGTACGAGCCAGATGAGGGCAAATTCCAGACCTAACTGAGTTAACAGGCGTTATCCTCTAAAATATTAATCGCAACCAGGTTTAATTGACTGTTTCGGTGTGGAACCGCATTACTACGTGATCCAAACCAGGAAAAGGCCAGGATCTGGCCAACAAGTATGCGAAAAATGCGAATGTACGAGCCAGATGAGGGCAAATCCCAGACCTAACCGTGACATAACCGGCGGAGTCCTCTAAAATATTAAGCGCAAACAGGTTTAATTGGCAGTTTCGGTGTGGTACCGCATTACTACCTGATCCAAATCAGAAAAAGGCGTGCATCTGGCCAACAAGAATGCGTAAAACGCGAAAGTATGAGCCAGATGATTGCAATTACCAGAACTAAGCCAGACATGAGCGACGTTATCCTCGAAAATATTAATCGCAATAAGGTTTAATTGACTGTTTCGGTGTGGTAACGCAATACAACGTGATCCAAACCAGAAAAAGCCCTGGATCTGGCCATCAAGTATGCGAAAAATGCGAAAGTACGAGAGAGATGAGGGCAAATCCCAGACCTAACCGAGACATAACCGGCGTTATCCTCTAAAATATGAATCGCAACAAGGTTTAATTGACTGTTTCGGTGTGGTAACGCAATACTACGTGATCTAAACCAGAAAAAGCCCTGGATCTGGCCAACAAGTATGAGAAAAATTCGAAAGTACGAGCCAGATGAGGGCAAATACCAGAACTAACCCAGACATAACCAGCGTTATCCTCTAAAATACTAATCGGAAACAGCTTTTATTGACTGTTTCGGTGTGTTTTCACATTACTACGGGATCCAAACCAGAAAAAGCCCCAGGATTTGGCCAACAAGTATGCGAAAAACGCGAAAGTACGAGCCTGATGAGGGCAAATCCCAGACCTAACCGAGACATAACCGGCGTTATCCTCTAAAATATTAAGCGCAAACAGGTTTAATTGACTGTTTCGGTGTGGCACCGCATTACTACGTGATCCAAACCAGAAAAAGGCTAGGATCTGGCCAACAAGTAAGCGAAAAATCCGAAAGTATGAGCCAGATGATTGCAAATACCAGAACTAACTCAGACATAAGCGGCGTTATCCTCGAAAATACTAATCGCAACCAGGTTTAACTGTCTGTTTCGGTGTGGTACCGCAATACTACGTGATCCAAACCAGAAATAGCCCTGGATCTGGCCAACAAATATGCGTTAAATGCGAAAGTACGAGCCAGATGAGGGCAAATCCCAGACATAACCGGCGTTGTCCTCTAAAATATTAATCGCAACAAGGTTTAATTGACTGTTTCGGTGTGGTAACGCAATACTACGTGATCCAAACCAGAAAAAGCCCTGGATCTGGCCAACAAGTATGCAAAAAATGCGAAAGTACGAGCCAGATGAGGGCAAATCCCAGACCTAACCGTGACATAACCGGCGTTATCCTCTAAAATATTAATCGCAACAAGGTTTAATTGACTGTTTCGGTGTGGTAACGCAATACTACGTGATCCAAACCAGAAAAAGCCCTGGATCTGGCCAACAGGTATGCGAAAAACGCGAAAGTATGAGCCAGATAAGGGCAAATACCAGACCTAACCCAGACATAACCGGCGTTATCCTCTAAAATATTAATCGCATCCAGGTTTAATTGAAAATTTCGGTGTGGTACCGCATTACTACGTGATCCATACCAGAAATATCCCAGGATCTGGCCAACAAATATGCGTTAAATGCGAAAGTACGAGCCAGATGAGGGCAAATCCCAGACATAACCGGCGTTGTCCTCTAAAATATTAATCGCAACCAGGTTTAGTTGACTGTTTCGGTGTGGTACCGCATTACTACGTGATCCATATCAGAAAAAGGCGAGGATATGGCCAACAAGTATGCGAAAAACGCGAAAGTATGAGCCAGATGGGGGCAAATCCCAGTCCAAACCGAGACATAACCGGCGTTATCCTCTAAAATATTAAGCGCAAACAAGTTTGGTTGACTGTTTCGGCGTGGTACCGCATTACTACGTCATCCAAGCCAGAAAATGGCGAGGATCTGACCAACAGGTATGGGAAAAACGCGTAAATACGAGCCAGATGAGGGCAAATCCCAGACCTAACCGAGACAAAACCAGCGTTATCCTCTAAAATATTAATCGCCACCAGGTTTAATTGACTGTTTCGGTGTGGTACCGCAATACTACATGATCCAATCCAGAAAAAGCCCTGGATCTGGCCAACAAGTATGCGAAAAACCCGAAAGCATGTGCCAGATGATTGCAAATACCAGAACTACCCCAGACATAACCATGCGTTATCCCCTAAAATATTAATCGCAACCAGGTTTAATTGACTGTTTCGGTGTGGAACCACATTTCTACGGGATCCAAACCAGAAAAAGGCGAGGATCTGGCCAATAAGTATGCGAAAAACCCGAAAGTATGAGCCAGATGATTGCAAATACCAGAATTACCCCAGACATAACCAGCGTTATCCTCCAAAATATTATTCGCAAGCAGGTTTAATTTACTGTTTCGGTGTGGTACCGCATTACTACGTGATCCAAACCAGAAAAAGCCCTGGATCTGGCCTACAAGTATGCGAAAAGTGCGAAAGTACGATCCAGATGTGGGCAAACCCCAGACATAACCGAGACATAACCGGCGTTATCCTCTAAAATATTAATCGCAACCAGGTTTAATTGACTGTTTCGGTGTGGTACCGCATTACCACGTGATCCAAAGCAGAAATATCCCAGGATCTGGCCAACAAGTATGCGAAAAACCCGAAAGCATGAGCCAGATGATTGCAAATACCAGAACTACCCCAGACATAACCAGCGTTATCCTCCAAAATATTAATCGCAACCAGGTTTAATTGACTGTTTCGGTGTGGTACCGCATTTCTACGGGATCCAAGCCAGAAAAAGGCGAGGATCTGGCCAACAAGTATGCGAAAAACCCGAAAGTATGAGCCAGATTATTGCAAATACCAGAACTAACTCAGACATAACCAGTGTTGTCCCCTAAAATATTAATCGCAACCAGCTTTAATTGACCGTTTCGGTGTGGAACCACATTACTACGTGATCCAAACCAGAAAAAGGCGAGAATCTGGCCAACAAGTATGCGAAAAACGCGAAAGTATGAGCCAGATGGCTGCAAATACCCGAACTAACCCAGACATAACCAGCGTTATCATCTAAAATACTAATCGGGAACAGCTTTTATTGACTGTTTCAGTGTGGTACCGCATTACAACGTGGACCAAGTCAGAAAATGGCCAGGATCTGGCCAACAAGTATGCGAAAAATTCGAAAGTACGAGCCAGATGAGGGCAAATACCAGACCTAACCCAGACATAACCGGCGTTATCCTCTAAAATATTAATCGCAACCAGGTTTAATTGACTGTTTCGGTTTGGTACCGCATCACTGCGTGATCCAAACCAGAAAAAGCCCAGGATCCTGCCAACAAGTATGGGAAAAATGCGAAGGTACGAGCCAGATGAGGGCAAATCCCAGACCTAACCGAGACATAACGGCGTTATCCTCTAAAATATTAATCGCAACCAGGTTTAATTGTCTGTTTCTGTGTGGTACCGCATTACTACGTGATCCAAACCAGAAAAAGGCGAGGATGTGGCCAACAAGTGTGCGAAAAACGCGAAAGTATGAGCCAGATGATTGCAAATACCAGAACTAAACTAGACCTAACATGTGTTATCCTCTAAAATAATAATTGAAACCAGGTTTAATGGTCTGCTTCAGTGTGGTATCACATTACTACGTGATCCAAACCAGAAAAAACCCAGGATCTGTTCAACAAGTGTGTGAAAAACGCGAAAGTATGAGCCCCACGATGGCAAATCCTAGACCTAACCCAGACCTAACATGCGTCATCCTCTAAAATATTTATCGAGACCAAGTTTAATTGAATGTTTCAGTGTGGTACCACATTACTACGTGATCCAAACCAGAAAAAAACCCAGGATCTGTTCAACAAGTATGTGAAGTATGCGAAAGTATGACCCTGATGAGGGCAAATCCCAGGCCTAACCTAGACCTAGCCTGCGTTATCCTCCAAAATATTGATCGAAACCAGGTTTGATGGACTGTTTCAGTGTGGTACCACATTAGTACGTGATCCAAACCAGAAGAAGCCAGGGATCCGTTCAACAAGTATGTGAAGTATGCGAAAGTATGAGTCTGGTGAGGGCAAATCCCAGGCCTAACCTAGACCTAACTTGCATTATCCTCTAAAACATTGATCAAAACCAGGTTTAATTGACTGTTTCAGTGTGGTACCACATTACTACGTCATCCAAACCAGAAAAAGGCGAGGCTCTGGCCAACAAGTATGCGAAAAACCCGAAAGTATGAGCCAGATGATTGCAAATACCAGAACTACCCCAGACATAACCAGCGTTATCCTCCAAAATATTAATCGCAACCAGGTTTAATTGACTGTTTCGGTGTGGTACCGCATTACTACGTGATCCAAACCGGAAAAAGCCCTGGAGCTGGCCTACAAGTATGCGGAAAATGCGAAAGTACGATCCAGATGAGGGCAAACCCCAGACATAACCGAGACATAACCGGCGTTATCCTCTAAAATATTAATCGCAACCAGGTTTAATTGACTGTTTCGGTGTGGTACCGCATTACCACGTGATCCAAACCAGAAATATCCCAGGATCTGGCCAACAGGTATGCGTAAAATGCGAAGGTACGAGCCAGATGAGGGCAAATCCCAGACCTAACCGAGACATTACCGGCGTTCTCCTCTAAAATATTAATCGCAACCAGGTTTAATTGACTGTATCGGTGTGGAACCACGTTTCTACGGGATCCAAACCAGAAAAAACCCAGGATCTGGCCAACAAGTATGCGAAAAATGCGAAAGTACGAGCCAGATGATGGGAAATCCCAGACCTAACCGAGACATAACCGGCGTTCCCCTCTAAAATATTAATCGCAACCAGGTTTAATTGACTGTTTCGGTGTGGAACCACAATACTACGGGATCCAATCCAAAAAAAACACAGGATCTTGGCAACAAGTATGCGAAAAATGCGAACGTACGAGCCAGATGAGGGCAAATCCCAGAGCTAACCGAGACACAACCGGCGTTACCCTCTAATATTTTAATCGCAAGCAGGTGTAATTGACTGCTTCGGTGTGGAATCACATTACTACGGTATCCAAGACAGAAAAAACCCAGGATCCTGCCAACAAGTACGCGAAAAATGCGAAGGTACGAGCCAGATGTGGGCAAATCCCAGACATAACCGAGACATAACCGGCGTTATCCTCTATTATTTTAATCGCAACCAGGTGTAATTGACTGTTTCGGTGTGGAACCACATTACTACGAGGGCCAAGCCAGAGAAACGCCAGGATCTGGCCAACAGGTATGCGAAAAATGCGAAAGTACGAGCCAGATGAGAGCAAATACCAGACCTAACCCAGATATAACCGGCGTTATCCTCTAAAATATTAATCGCAACGAGGTTTCATTGACTGTTTCCGTGTGGTACCGCCTTACTACGTGATCCAAACCAGTAAAGCCCAGGATCCTGCCTACAAGTACGCGAAAAATGCGAAGGTACGAGCCAGATGAGGGCAAATCCCAGACCTAACCGAGACATAATCGGCGTTATCCTCTAAAATATTAATCGCAACCAGGCTTAATTGACTGTTTCGGTGTGGAACCACATTTCTACGGGATCCAAACCAGAAATATCCCAGGATCTGGCCAACAAGTATACGTAAAATGCGAAAGTACGAGCCAGATTAGGGCAAATCCAGGACCTAACCGAGGCATAGCCGGCGTTATCCTCTAAAATATTAATCGCCACCAGGTTTAATTGACTGTTTCGGTGTGGTACCACAATACTACATGATCCAGTCCAGAAAAAGCCCTGGATCTGGCCAATAAGTATGCGAAAAATGCGAAAGTACGAGCCAGATGAGGGCAAATCCCAGACCTAACCGAGGCATAACCGGCGTTATCCTCTAAAATATTAATCGCAACCTTGTGTAATTGACTGCTTCGGTGTGGAACCACATTACTACGGGATCCAAGCCAGAAAAAAACCAGGATCTGGCCAACATGTATGCGTAAAATGCGAAAGTACGAGCCAGATGAGGGCAAATACCAGACCTAACCCAGACATAACCGGCGTTATCCTCTAAAATATTAATCGCAACCTTGTGTAATTGACTGCTTCGGTGTGGAACCACATTACTACGGGTTCCAAGCCAGAAAAAAACCAGGATCTGGCCAACATGTATGCGAAAAATGCGAAGGTACGAGCCAGATGAGGGCAAATCCCAGACCTAACCGAGACATAACGGCGATATCCTCTAAAATATTAATCGCAACCAGGTTTAATTGACTGTTTTAGTGTGGTACCACTTTACTACGTGATCCAAAGCAGAAAAAACCCTCGATCAGGTCAACATGTATGTCAAAACTGCGAAAGTATGAACCTGATGAGAGCAAATCCCAGACCTAACATGCGTTATTCTCTAAAATATTGATCGAAACCAGGCTTAGTGGACTGTTTCAGAGTGGTACCACATTACTGCGTGATCCAAACCAGAAAAAAACCAGGATCTGGCCAACATGTATGTGGAGAATGCGAAAGTACGAGCCTGATGAGAGCAAATCCCAGACCTAACCTAGATATAACCGGCGTTATCCTCTAAGATATTAATCGCAACGAGGTTTCATTGACTGTTTCCGTGCGGTACTGCCTTACTACGTGATCCAAACCAGTAAAGCCCAGGATCCTGCCAACAAGTACGCGAAAAATGCGAAGGTACGAGCCAGATGAGGACAAATCCCAGACCTAACCGAGACATAATCGGCGTTATCCTCTAAAATATTAATCGCAACCAGGCTTAATTGACTGTTTCGGTGTGGAATCACATTACTACGGTATCCAAGACAGAAAAAACCCAGGATCCTGCCAACAAGTACGCGAAAAATGCGAAGGTACGAGCCAGATGAAGGCAAATCCCAGACATAACCGAGACATAACCGGCGTTATCCTCTATTATTTTAATCGCAACCAGGTGTAATTGACTGTTTCGGTGTGGAACCACATTACTACGAGGGCCAAGCCAGAGAAACGCCAGGATCTGGCCAACAGGTATGCGAAAAATGCGAAAGTACGAGCCAGATAAGAGCAAATACCAGACCTAACCCAGATATAACCGGCGTTATCCTCTAAAATATTAATCGCAACGAGGTTTCATTGACTGTTTCCGTGTGGTACCGCCTTACTACGTGATCCAAACTAGTAAAGCCCAGGATCCTGCCAACAAGTACGCGAAAAATGCGAAGGTACGAGCCAGATGAGAGCAAATACCAGACCTAACCCAGATATAACCGGCGTTATCCTCTAAAATATTAATCGCAGCGAGGTTTCATTGACTGTTTCCGTGTGGTACCGCCTTACTACGTGATCCAAACCAGTAAAGCCCAGGATCCTGCCAACAAGTACGCGAAAAATGCGAAGGTACGAGCCAGATGAGGGCAAATCCCAGACCTAACCGAGACATAACGGCGATATCCTCTAAAATATTAATCGCAACCAGGTTTAATTGACTGTTTTAGTGTGGTACCACTTTACTACGTGATCCAAAGCAGAAAAAACCCTCGATCAGGTCAACATGTATGTCAAAACTGCGAAAGTATGAACCTGATGAGAGCAAATCCCAGACCTAACATGCGTTATTCTCTAAAATATTGATCGAAACCAGGCTTAGTGGACTGTTTCAGTGTGGTACCACATTACTGCGTGATCCAAACCAGAAAAAAACCAGGATCTGGCCAACATGTATGTGGAGAATGCGAAAGTACGAGCCTGATGAGAGCAAATCCCAGACCTAACCTAGATATAACCGGCGTTATCCTCTAAAATATTAATCGCAACGAGGTTTCATTGACTGTTTCCGTGTGGTACCGCCTTACTACGTGATCCAAACCAGTAAAGCCCAGGATCCTGCCAACAAGTACGCGAAAAATGCGAATGTACGAGCCAGATGAGGGCAAATCCCAGACCTAACCGAGACATAATCGGCGTTATCCTCTAAAATATTAATCGCAACCAGGCTTAATTGACTGTTTCGGTGTGGAATCACATTACTACGGTATCCAAGACAGAAAAAACCCTGGATCTGGCCAACAGGTATGCGAAAAATGCGAAAGTACGAGCCAGATGAGAGCAAATACCAGACCTAACCCAGATATAACCGGCGTTATCCTCTAAAATATTAATCGCAACGAGGTTTCATTGACTGTTTCCGTGTGGTACCGCCTTACTACGTGATCCAAACCAGTAAAGCCCAGGATCCTGCCAACAAGTACGCGAAAAATGCGAAGGTACGAGCCAGATGAGGGCAAATCCCAGACCTAACCGAGACATAATCGGCGTTATCCTCTAAAATATTAATCGCAACCTTGTGTAATTGACTGTTTCTGTGTGGAACCACATTTCTACGGGATCCAAACCAGAAATATCCCAGGATCTGGCCAAAAAGTATGCGTAAAATGCGAAAGTACGAGCCAGATTAGGGCAAATCCAGGACCTAACCGAGGCATAGCAGGCGTTATCCTCTAAAATATTAATCGCCACCAGGCTTAGTTGACTGTTTCGGTGTGGTACCGCAATACTACATGATCCAATCCAGAAAAAGCCCTGGATCTGGCCAACAAGTATGCGAAAAATGCGAAAGTACGAGCCAGATGAGGGCAAATCCCAGACCTAACCGAGACATAACCGGCGTTATCCTCTAAAATATTAATCGCAACCTTGTGTAATTGACTGCTTCGGTGTGGAACCACATTACTACGGGATCCAAGCCAGAAAAAAACCAGGATCTGGCCAACATGTATGCGTAAAATGCGAAAGTACGAGCCAGATGAGGGCAAATACCAGACCTAACCCAGACATAACCGGCGTTATCCTCTAAAATATTAATCGCAACCTTGTGTAATTGACTGCTTCGGTGTGGAACCACATTACTACGGGTTCCAAGCCAGAAAAAAACCAGGATCTGGCCAACATGTATGCGAAAAATGCGAAGGTACGAGCCAGATGAGGGCAAATCCAGGACCTAACCGAGGCATAGCCGGCGTTATCCTCTAAAATATTAATCGCCACCAGGTTTAATTGACTGTTTCGGTGTGGTACCGCAATACTACATGATCCAATCCACAAAAAGCCCTGGATCTGGCCAACAAGTATGCGAAAAATGCGAAAGTACGAGCCAGATGAGGGCAAATCCCAGACCTAACCGAGACATAACCGGCGTTATCCTCTAAAATATTAATCGCAACCTTGTGTAATTGACTGCTTCGGTGTGGAACCACATTACTACGGGATCCAAGCCAGAAAAAAACCAGGATCTGGCCAACATGTATGCGTAAAATGCGAAAGTACGAGCCAGATGAGGGCAAATACCAGACCTAACCCAGACATAACCGGCGTTATCCTTTAAAATATTAATCGCAACCTTGTGTAATTGACTGCTTCGGTGTGGAACCACATTACTACGGGTTCCAAGCCAGAAAAAAACCAGGATCTGGCCAACATGTATGCGAAAAATGCGAAGGTACGAGCCAGATGAGGGCAAATCCCAGACCTAACCGAGACATAACGGCGATATCCTCTAAAATATTAATCGCAACCAGGTTTAATTGACTGTTTTAGTGTGGTACCACTTTACTACGTGATCCAAAGCAGAAAAAACCCTCGATCATGTCAACATGTATGTCAAAACTGCGAAAGTATGAACCTGATGAGAGCAAATCCCAGACCTAACATGCGTTATTCTCTAAAATATTGATCGAAACCAGGCTTAGTGGACTGTTTCAGTGTGGTACCACATTACTGCGTGATCCAAACCAGAAAAAAACCAGGATCTGGCCAACATGTATGTGGAGAATGCGAAAGAACGAGCCAGATGAGGGCAAATACCAGACCTAACCCAGACATAAACGACGTTATCCTCTAAATTGTTAATCGGATCCAGGATTAATTGACTGTTTCAGTGTGGTACCACATTATTACCTGATCCAAATCAGAAAAAACCCAGGATCTGGCTAACAAGTATGCGAAAAATGCGAAAGTATGAGCTAGATGGTGGCAAATACCAGACCTAACCCAGGTATAACCGGCGTTCTTCTTTAATATATAAATCGGAACCAGGTTTTAGTGTCTGCGTTGTTGTGAACCCACATTACTGCGGGATCCAAGCCAGGAAGAACCCAAGATCTGGCCAAAAAGTATGCGAAAAACGCGAAAGTATGAGCCAGATGGCTGCAAATACCCGAACTAACCCAGACATAACCGGCGTTATCGTCTAAAATATTAATCGCAACCAGGTTTAATTGACTGTTTCGGTGTGGTACCGCATTACTGCATGATCCAAACCAGAAAAAGCCCAGGATCTGGCCAACAAGTATGCGAAAAATGCGAAAGCACGGGCCAGATGAGGGCAAATACCAGAACCAACCGAGATATAACCGGCGTTATCCTCTAAAATATTAATCGCAACCAGTTTTAATCGACTGTTTCGTTGTGGTACCGCATTACTGCGTGACCCAAACCAGAAAAAGCACAGGATCCGGCCAACAAGTATGCGAAAAATACGAAAGCACGAGCCAGATGAGGGCAAATAGCAGAACCAACCGAGACATAACCGGCCTTATCCTCTAAAATATTAATCGCAACCAGGTGAAATTGACTGTTTCGGTGTGGAACCACATTAGGGGATCCAAGCCAGAAAAAACCCAGGATCCTGCCAACAAGTATGGGAAAAATGCGAAAGCACGAGCCAGATGAGGGCAAATACCAGAACCAACCGAGACATAACCGGCGTTATCCTCTAAAATAATAATCGCAACCAGGTTTAATTGACTGTTTCGGTGTGGAGCCACATTACTACGGGATCCATACCAGAAAAAGAAAGCCTAGGATCTGGCCAACAAGTATGCGAACAATGCGAAAGTGCGTGCCGGATGATGGCAAATCCCTGACCAAACCGAGTCATAACGGCGTTATCCTCTAAAATATTAATCGCAACCAGGTGTAATTGACTGCTTCGGTGTGGTACCGCATTACTGCGTGATCCAAACCAGAAAAAGGCCAGGATCAGGCCAACAAGTATGCGAAAAATGCGTCAGTACGAGCCAGATGAGGGCAAACACCAGACCTAACCCAGACATAACCAGCGCTATCCTCTAAAATATTAATCGCAACCAGGTTTAATTGACAGTTTCGGTGTGGTACCGCATTACTACGTGATCCAAACCAGAAAAAGGCGAGGATCAGGCCAACAAGTATGCGAGAAACCCGAAAGCATGAGCCAGATAATTGAAAGTTCCAGAACTAGACCAGATGTAACCAGCGTTATCCTCCAAAATATTAATCGCAACCAGGTTTAATTGACTGTTTCGGTGTGGAACCACATTTCCACGGGATCCAATCCAGAGAAAACCCAGGATCTGGCCAACAAGTATGCGAAAAACGCGAAAAAACGAGCCAGATGAGGGCAAATCTCAGACTTTACCGATACGTAACGGCGTTATCCTCTAAAATATTAATCGCAACCAGGTTTAATTGACTGTTTCGGTGTGGTACCGCATTACTGCGTGATCCAAACCGGAAAAAGGCCAGGATCCTGCCAACAAGTACGCGAAAAATGCGAAAGTACGAGCCAGATGAGGGCAAATACCAGACCTAACCCAGACATAACCGGCGTTATAGTCTAAAATATTAATCGCAACCAGGTTTAATTGACTGTTTCGGTGTCGTATCGCATTACTGCGTGATCCAAACCAGAAAAAACCCAGGATCCTGCCAACAAGTATGGGAAAAATGCGAAGGTACGAGCCAGATGAGCGCAAATCCCAGACCTAATCGAGACATAACCGGCGTTATCCTCTAAAATATTAATCGCAACCAGGTGAAATTGACTGTTTCGGTGTGGAACCACATTACTACGGGATCCAAGTCAGAAAAAACCCAGGATCCTGCCAACAAGTATGGGAAAAATACGAAGGTACGAGCCAGATGAGCGCTAATCCCAGACCTAATCGAGACATAACGGCGTTATCCCCTAAAATATTAATCGCAAGCAGGTATAATTGACTGTTTCGGTGAGGTACCGTATTACTGCATGAACCAAACCAGAAAAAAGCGAGGATCTGGCTAACAAGTATGCGAAAAATGCGAAAGTATGAGCTAGATGGTGGCAAATACCAGACCTAACCCAGGCATAACCGGCGTTCTTCTTTAATATATAAATCGGAACCAGGTTTTAGTGTCTGCGTTGTTGTGAACCCACATTACTGCGGGATCCAAGCCAGGAAGAACCCAAGATCTGGCCAAAAAGTATGCGAAAAACGCGAAAGTATGAGCCAGATGGCTGCAAATACCCGAACTAACCCAGACATAACCGGCGTTAACGTCTAAAATATTAATCGCAACCAGGTTTAATTGACTGTTTCGGTGTGGTACCGCATTACTGCATGATCCAAACCAGAAAAAGCCCAGGATCTGGCCAACAAGTATGCGAAAAATGCGAAAGCACGGGCCAGATGAGGGCAAATACCAGAACCAACCGAGACATAACCGGCGTTATCCTCTAAAATATTAATCGCAACCAGTTTTAATCGACTGTTTCGTTGTGGTACCGCATTACTGCGTGACCCAAACCAGAAAAAGCACAGGATCCGGCCAACAAGTATGCGAAAAATACGAAAGCACGAGCCAGATGAGGGCAAATAGCAGAACCAACCGAGACATAACCGGCCTTATCCTCTAAAATATTAATCGCAACCAGGTGAAATTGACTGTTTCGGTGTGGAACCACATTAGGGGATCCAAGCCAGAAAAAACCCAGGATCCTGCCAACAAGTATGGGAAAAATGCGAAAGCACGAGCCAGATGAGGGCAAATACCAGAACCAACCGAGACATAACCGGCGTTATCCTCTAAAATAATAATCGCAACCAGGTTTAATTGACTGTTTCGGTGTGGAGCCACATTACTACGGGATCCATACCAGAAAAAGAAAGCCTAGGATCTGGCCAACAAGTATGCGAACAATGCGAAAGTGCGTGCCGGATGATGGCAAATCCCTGACCAAACCGAGTCATAACGGCGTTATCCTCTAAAATATTAATCGCAACCAGGTGTAATTGACTGCTTCGGTGTGGTACCGCATTACTGCGTGATCCAAACCAGAAAAAGGCCAGGATCAGGCCAACAAGTATGCGAAAAATGCGTCAGTACGAGCCAGATGAGGGCAAATACCAGACCTAACCCAGACATAACCGGCGTTATCGTCTAAAATATTAATCGCAACCAGGTTTAATTGACTGTTTCGGTGTCGTATCGCATTACTGCGTGATCCAAACCAGAAAAAACCCAGGATCCTGCCAACAAGTATGGGAAAAATACGAAGGTACGAGCCAGATGAGCGCTAATCCCAGACCTAATCGAGACATAACGGCGTTATCCCCTAAAATATTAATCGCAACCAGGTGAAATTGACTGTTTCGGTGTGGAACCACATTACTACGGGATCCAAGTCAGAAAAAACCCAGGATCCTGCCAACAAGTATGGGAAAAATACGAAGGTACGAGCCAGATGAGCGCTAATCCCAGACCTAATCGAGACATAACGGCGTTATCCCCTAAAATATTAATCGCAAGCAGGTATAATTGACTGTTTCGGTGAGGTACCGTATTACTGCATGAACCAAACCAGAAAAAAGCGAGGATCTGGCTAACAAGTATGCGAAAAATGCGAAAGTATGAGCTAGATGGTGGCAAATACCAGACCTAACCCAGGCATAACCGGCGTTCTTCTTTAATATATAAATCGGAACCAGGTTTTAGTGTCTGCGTTGTTGTGAACCCACATTACTGCGGGATCCAAGCCAGGAAGAACCCAAGATCTGGCCAAAAAGTATGCGAAAAACGCGAAAGTATGAGCCAGATGGCTGCAAATATCCGAACTAACCCAGACATAACCGGCGTTATCGTCTAAAATATTAATCGCAACCAGGTTTAATTGACTGTTTCGGTGTGGCACCGCATTACTGCATGATCCAAACCAGAAATAGCCCAGGATCTGGCCAACAAGTATGCGAAAAATGCGAAAGCACGAGCCAGATGAGGGCAAACACCAGACCTAACCCAGACATAACCAGCGCTATCCTCTAAAATATTAATCGCAACCAGGTTTAATTGACAGTTTCGGTGTGGTACCGCATTACTACGTGATCCAAACCAGAAAAAGGCGAGGATCAGGCCAACAAGTATGCGAAAAACCCGAAAGCATGAGCCAGATAATTGAAAGTTCCAGAACTAGACCAGACGTAACCAGCGTTATCCTCCAAAATATTAATCGCAACCAGGTTTAATTGACTGTTTCGGTGTGGAACCACATTTCCACGGGATCCAAACCAGAGAAAACCCAGGATCTGGCCAACAAGTATGCGAAAAACGCGAAAAAACGAGCCAGATGAGGGCAAATCTCAGACTGTACCGATACGCAACGGCGTTATCCTCTAAAATATTAATCGCAACCAGGTTTAATTGACTGTTTCGGTGTGGTACCGCATTACTGCGTGATCCAAACCGGAAAAAGGCCAGGATCCTGCCAACAAGTACGCGAAAAATGCGAAAGTACGAGCCAGATGAGGGCAAATACCAGACCTAACCCAGACATAACCGGCGTTATCGTCTAAAATATTAATCGCAACCAGGTTTAATTGACTGTTTCGGTGTGGTATCGCATTACTGCGTGATCCAAACCAGAAAAAGCCCAGGATCTGGCCAACAAGTATGCGAAAAATGCGAAAGCACGAGCCAGATGAGGGCAAATAGCAGAACCAACCGAGACATAACCGGCGTTATCCTTTAAAATATTAATCGCAACCAGGTTTAATCGACTGTTTCGGTGTGGTAACGCATTACTGCGTGACCCAAACCAGAGAAAGCCCAGGATCTGGCCAACAAGTATGCGAAAAATGCGAAAGCACGAGCCAGATGAGGGCAAATCCCAGACCTAATCGAGACATAACGGCGTTATCCCCTAAAATATTAGTCGCAAGCAGGTATAATTGACTGTTTCGGTGTGGTACCGCATTACTGCATGAACCAAACCAGAAAAAAGCGAGGATCTGGCCAACAACTATGCGAAAAACGCTAAAGTATGAGCCAGATGATTGCAAATACCAGACCCAACCCAGGCATAACCGGCGTTCTCATCTAAAATATTAACCGGAACCAGGTTTAATTGACTGCTTCGGTGTGGTACCGCATCACTTCGTGATCCAAACCAAAAAAAATACAGGATCTGGCCATTCAAGTATGCGAAAAATGCGAATGTATGAGCCAGATGATTGCAAATACCAGAACTAACCCTGACATAATCAGCGTTATCCCCTAATATACTAATCGGAACCAGCTCTTATTGACTGTTTCGTTGTGGAACCACATTACGACGGGGTCCAAACCACAAAAGACCCAGGATCTGGCCAACAAGTATGCGAAAAATGCGAAAGTATGAGCTAGATGGTGGAGAATACCAGACCTAACTCAGGCAAAACCGGCGTTCTCCTCTAAAATATTAATCGGAACCAGCTTTTAGTGTCTTTTTCTGTGTGGTACCACATTACGACGGGATCCAAACCACAAAAAACCCAGGATCTGACCAACAAGTATGCGAAAAATGCGAAAGTACGAGCCAGATGAGGGCAAATACCAGTCCTAACCCAGACATAACCGGCGTTATCCTCTAAAATATTAATCGCAAACTGGTTGTATTGACTGTTTCGGTGTGGTACCGCATTACTACGTGATCCAAACCAGAAAAAGGCGAGGATCTGGCCAACAAGTATGCGAAAGACGCGAAAGTATGAGCCAGATGATTGCAAATACCAGAACTACCCCAGACATAACCAGCGTTATCCTCCTAAATATTAATCGCAAACAGGTTTAATTGACTGTTTCGGAGTGGAACCACATTTCTACGGGATCCAAACCAGAAAAAACCCAGGATCTGGCCAACAAGTAGGCGAAAAACGCGAAAAAACGAGCCAGATGAGGGCAAATCTCAGACTTTACCGAGACGTAACGGCGTTATCCTCTAAAATATTAATCGCATCCAGGTTTAATTGACTGTTTCGGTGTGGTACCGCATTACTGCGTGATCCAAACCAGAAAAAGGCCAGGATCTGACAACAAGTATGCGAAAATTGCGAAAGTATGAGCTAGATGGTCGCAAATGCCAGACCTAACCCAGACATAACCAGCGCTATCCTCTAAAATATTAATCGCAACCAGGTTTAATTGACAGTTTCGGTGTGGTACCGCATTACTACGTGATCCAAACCAGAAAAAGGCGAGGATCAGGCCAACAAGTATGCGAAAAACCCGAAAGCATGAGCCAGATAATTGAAAGTTCCAGAACTAGACCAGACGTAACCAGCGTTATCCTCCAAAATATTAATCGCAACCAGGTTTAATTGACTGTTTCGGTGTGGAACCACATTTCCACGGGATCCAAACCAGAGAAAACCCAGGATCTGGCCAACAAGTATGCGAAAAACGCGAAAAAACGAGCCAGATGAGGGCAAATCTCAGACTGTACCGATACGCAACGGCGTTATCCTCTAAAATATTAATCGCAACCAGGTTTAATTGACTGTTTCGGTGTGGTACCGCATTACTGCGTGATCCAAACCGGAAAAAGGCCAGGATCCTGCCAACAAGTACGCGAAAAATGCGAAAGTACGAGCCAGATGAGGGCAAATACCAGACCTAACCCAGACATAACCGGCGTTATCGTCTAAAATATTAATCGCAACCAGGTTTAATTGACTGTTTCGGTGTGGTACCGCATTACTGCATGAACCAAACCAGAAAAAAGCGAGGATCTGGCCAACAAGTATGCGAAAAACGCTAAAGTATGAGCCAGATGATTGCAAATACCAGACCCAACCCAGGCATAACCGGCGTTCTCATCTAAAATATTAACCGGAACCAGGTTTAATTGACTGCTTCGGTGTGGTACCGCATCACTTCGTGATCCAAACCAAAAAAAATACAGGATCTGGCCATTCAAGTATGCGAAAAATGCGAATGTATGAGCCAGCTGATTGCAAATACCAGAACTAACCCTGACATAACCAGCGTTATCCCCTAATATACTAATCGGAACCAGCTCTTATTGACTGTTTCGTTGTGGAACCACATTACGACGGGGTCCAAACCACAAAAGACCCAGGATCTGGCCAACAAGTATGCGAAAAATGCGAAAGTATGAGCTAGATGGTGGAGAATACCAGACCTAACTCAGGCAAAACCGGCGTTCTCCTCTAAAATATTAATCGGAACCAGCTTTTAGTGTCTTTTTCTGTGTGGTACCACATTACGACGGGATCCAAACCACAAAAAACCCAGGATCTGACCAACAAGTATGCGAAAAATGCGAAAGTACGAGCCAGATGAGGGCAAATACCAGTCCTAACCCAGACATAACCGGCGTTATCCTCTAAAATATTAATCGCAAACTGGTTGTATTGACTGTTTCGGTGTGGTACCGCATTACTACGTGATCCAAACCAGAAAAAGGCGAGGATCTGGCCAACAAGTATGCGAAAGACGCGAAAGTATGAGCCAGATGATTGCAAATACCAGAACTACCCCAGACATAACCAGCGTTATCCTCCTAAATATTAATCGCAAACAGGTTTAATTGACTGTTTCGGAGTGGAACCACATTTCTACGGGATCCAAACCAGAAAAAACCCAGGATCTGGCCAACAAGTAGGCGAAAAACGCGAAAAAACGAGCCAGATGAGGGCAAATCTCAGACTTTACCGAGACGTAACGGCGTTATCCTCTAAAATATTAATCGCATCCAGGTTTAATTGACTGTTTTGGTGTGGTACCGCATTACTGCGTGATCCAAACCAGAAAAAGGCCAGGATCTGACAACAAGTATGCGAAAATTGCGAAAGTATGAGCTAGATGGTCGCAAATACCAGACCTAACCCAGGCATAACCGGCGTTCTTCTTTGATATATAAATCGGAACCAGGTTTTAGTGTCTGCGTTGTTGTGAACCCACATTACTGCGGGATCCAAGCCAGGAAGAACCCAAGATCTGGCCAAAAAGTATGCGAAAAACGCGAAAGTATGAACCAGATGGCTGCAAATACCCGAACAAACCCAGACATAACCAGCGTTATCATCTAAAATACTAATCGGGACCAGCTTTTATTGACTGTTTCAGTGTGGTACCGCATTACTACGTGGGCCAAGTCGGAAAATGGCCAGGATCTGGCCAACAAGTATGCGAAAAATGCGAAAGTACGAGCCAGATGAGGGCAAATCTCAGACTTAACCGAGACGTAACGGCGTTATCCTCTAAAATATTTTTCGCAACCTGGTTTAATTGACTGTTTCGGTGTGGTACCGCATTACTGCGTGATCCAAACCAGAAAAAGGCCAGGATCTGATCAACAAGTATGCGAAAAACGCGAAAGTATGAGCCAGATGGCTGCAAATACCCGAACTAACCCAGACATAACCAGCGTTATCCTCTAGAATCCTAATCGGGTCCAGCTTTTATTGACTGTTTCAGTGTGGTACCGCATTACTACGTGGGCCAAGTCGGAAAATGGCCAGGCTCTGGCCAACAAGTATGCGAAAAACGCGAAAAAACGAGCCAGATGAGGGCAAATCTCAGACTTAACCGAGACATAACGACGTTATCCTCTAAAATATTAATCACGACCAGGTATAGTTGACTGTTTCGGTGTGGAGCCACATTACTACGGGTTCCATACCAGAAAAAGAAAGCCTAGGATCTGACCAACAAGTATGCGAACAATGCGAAAGCATGAGCCAGATGATTGCAAATACCAAAACTAGCCCAGGCATAACCGGCGTTCTCATCTAAAATATCAACCGCAACCAGGTTTAATTGACTGCTTCGGTGTGGTACCGCATCACTTCGTGATCCAAACCAGAAAAAATACAGGATCTGGCCATTCAAGTATGCGAAAAATGCGAATGTATGAGCCAGATGATTGCAAATACCAGAACTAACCCTGACATAACCAGCGTTATCCCCTAAAATACTAATCGGATCCAGCTCTTATTGACTGTTTCGGTGTGGAACCATATTACGACGGGGTCCAAACCACAAAAGACCCAGGATCTGGCCAACAAGTATGCGAAAAATGCGAAAGTGTGAGCTAGATGGTGGCGAATACCAGACCTAACCCAGGCAAAACCGGCGTTCTCCTCTAAAATATAAATCGGAACCAGGTTTCATTGACTGTTTCGGTGGGGAAACTCATTACTGCGGGATCCAAGCCAGGAAGAACCCAAGATCTGGCCAAGAAGTATGCGAAAAACGCGAAAGTATGAGCCAGATGGCTGCAAATGCCCGAACTAACCCAGACATAACCAGCGTTATCCTCTAAAATCCTAATCGGGACCAGCTTTTATTGACTGTTTCTGTGTGGTACCACATTACGACGGGATCCAAACCAGAAAAGGGCCAGGATCTGATCAACAAGTATGCGAAAAATGCGAAAGTATGAGCTAGATGGTGGCAAATACCAGACCTAACCCAGGCATAACCGGCGTTCTCCTCTAAAATATAAACCGGAACCAGCTTTTAGTGTCTGCGTTGTTGTGAACCCACATTACTGCGGGATCCAAGCCAGGAAGTACCCAAGATCTGGCCAAGAAGTATGCGAATAACGCGAAAGTATGAGCCAGATGGCTGCAAATACCCGAACTAACCCAGACATAACCAGCGTTATCCTCTAAAATACTAATCGGGGCCAGCTTTTATTGACTGTTTCTGTGTGGTACCACATTACGACGGGATCCAAACCAGAAAAGGGCCAGGATCTGATCAACAAGTATGCGTAAAATGCGAAAGTATGAGCTAGATGGTGGCAAATACCAGACCTAACCCAGGCATAACCGGCGTTCTCCTCTAAAATATAAATCGGAACCAGCTTTTAGTGTCTGCTTTCTTGTGAACCCACATTATTACGGGATCCAAGCCAGGAAAAACCCAGGATCTGGCCAACAAGTACGCGAAAATTGCGAAAGTATGAGCCATATGATTGCATAAACCTGAACTAACCCAGACGTAACCAGCGTTATCCTCTATAATTTAATCGGAACTAGGTGTAATTGACGGTTTCAGTGTGGTACCACATTACTACGTGGGCCAAGCCAGAAAAACGCCAGGATCTGGCCAACAAGTATGCGAAAAATGCGAAAGTACGAGCCAGATGAGGGCAAATACCAGACCTAACCCAGGCATAACCGGCGTTCTCCTCTAAAATATTAATCGCAACCAGGTTTAATTTACAGTTTCCGTGTGGTACCGCCTTACTACGTGATCTAAACCAGAAAAGCCCAGGGTCTTGCCAACAAGTACGCGAAAAATGCGAAGGTACGAGCCCGATGAGGGCAAATCCCAGACCTTACCGTGACATAACCAGCGTTATCCCAAAAAATATTAATCGGAACCAGGTTTAGTTGACTGTTTCAGTGTGGTAGCACATTACTGCCTGAATCAAATCAGAAAAAGCCCAGGATCTGGCCAACAAGTATGCCAAAAATGCGAAGGTACGAGCCAGATGATTGCAAATACCAGAACTAACCCAGACATAAGCAGCGTTATCCTCTAAAATACTAATCAGAACCAGCTTTTATTGACTGTTTTGGTGTGGAACCACATTACGACGGGATCCAAACCACAAAAGACCCAGGATCTGGCCAACAAGCATGCGAAAAATGCGAAATTATGAGGCTGATGATTGCAAATACCAAACCTAACACAGACGTAACCGGCGTTCTCCTCTAAAATATTAATCGGAACCAGGTTTAATTGACTGCTTCGGTGTGGCACCGCATCACTACGTGATCCAAACCAGAAAAATACAGGATCTGGCCAACAAGTATGCGAAAGATGGGAAAGTATGAGCCAGATGATTGCAAATACCAGGCCTAACCCAGAAATAACTGGCGTTATCCCCTAAAATATTGATCAAATCCAGGTGGTATTGATTACTTCTGTGTGGCACCACCATAATACGTAGACCTAACCAAAGAAAAACCCAGGCTCTGCCCAACAAGTATGCGAAAAATGCGAAATTATGAGGCGGATGATTGCAAATACCAGTGGCAACCCAGACCTAACCGGTGTCATCCTCCAAGATATTGATCGAATACAGGTCGAATTGACTGTTTCACTGTGGTACCACATTACTACGTGATCCTAACCAGAAAAAAACCCAGGATCTGGCCATTGAGGTATGCGAAAAATGCGAAAGTATGAGGCAGATGATTGCAAATACCAGAGGCAACCCAGAACTAACCGGTGTCATCCTCCAAAATATTGATCGAATACATGTTGAATTGACTATTTCAGTGTGTCACCACATTAATACGTGATCCTAAACAAAAAAAAACTCAGGATCTGGCCAACAAGTATCCGAAAAATGCGAAATTATGAGGCAGATGATTGCAAATACTAGACCTAACCCAGACGTAACCAGCGTTCTCCTCTGAAATATTAATCGGAGCCAGGTTTAATTGACTGTTACAGTGTGGTACCACATTACTACTTGATCCTAACCAGAAAAAAACCGAGGATCTGGCCAACAAGTTTGCGAAAGATGCCAAACAATGAAGCAGATGATTGCAAATACCAGAGGCAACCCAGAACTATCCGGTGTCATCCTCCAAAATATTGATCGAATACAGGTTGAATTGAATATTTCTGTGTCGCACCACATTAATACGTGATCCTAACCAAAAAAAACCCAGGATCTGCCCAAGAAGTATGCGAAAAATGCGATAGTATGAGGCAGATGATTGCAAATACCAGACGTAACCCAGACATAACCGGTGTTATCGTCTAAAATATTCATCGAATCCAGGTTGAATTGACTATTTCTGTGTGGCACCACATTAATACGTGATCCTAATAAAAAAAAACCGAGGATCTGGCCAACAAGTGTGCGAAAGGTGCGAAAGTATGAGGCAGATGATTGCAAATACCAGAAGCAACCCAGACCTAACCGGTGTCATCCTCCAAAATATTGATCGAATACAGGTTTAATTGACTGTTTCACTGTGGTGCTACATTACTACGTGATCCTAATCAGAAAAAGCCCAGAATCTGGCCAACAAGTATGCGAAAAATGCGAAAGTATGAGCTAGATGATGGCAAATACCAGACCTAACCCTGACATAACCGGCGTTATCCTCTAAAATATTAATCGCAACCTGGTTTAATTGACTGTTACTGTGTGGTACCACATTACTACGTGATCCAAATCAGAATGAGCCCAGCATCTGTCCAAGAAGTATGCGCAAAATGCGATAGTATGAGGCAGATGATTGCAAATACCAGACGTAACCCAGACATAACCGGTGTTATCGTCTAAAATATTTATCGAATCCAGGTTGAATTGACTATTTCGGTGTGGTACCACATTACTACGTGATCCACACCAGAAAAAGCCCAGGATCTAGCCATTCAAGTATGCGAAAAATGCGAAAGTATGAGCCAGATGATTGCAAATACCAGACCTAACACAGACATAACCGGCGTTATCCTCTAAAGTATTGATCGCAACCAGGTTTAATTGAGAGTTACTGTGTGGTACCACATTACTACGTGCTCCAAATCAGAATAAGCCCAGCATCTCGCCAAGAAGTTTGCGAAAAATGCGATAGTATGAGGCAGATAATTGCAAATACCAGACGCAACCCTGACATTACCGTTGTTATCGTCTAAAATATTCATCAAATCCAGGTTGAATTGACTACTTCTGTGTGGCCCCACATTAATACGTGATCCTAACTAAAAATAACCCCGAATCTGGCCAACAAGAATGCGAAAAATACGAAATTATGAGACAGATTATTGCAAATACCAGACCTAACCCAGACATAACCGGCGTTATCCTCTAAAATATTAATAGGAGCCAGGTTTAATTGACTGTTACAGGGTGGTACCACATTAGTACGTGATCCTAACCAGAAGAAATCCGAGGATCTGGCCAACAAGTATGCGAATGATGCGAAAGTATGAGCCAGATGATTGCAAATACCAGAACTAATCCAGACATAACCGGCGTTATCCTCGATAATATTATTCGGAACTATGTTTAATTGACTGTTTCACTGTGCTACCACATTACTACGTGATCCTAATCAGTAAAAGCCCAGGATCTGGCCAACAAGTATGCGAAAAATGCGAAAGCATGAGCTAGATGATGGCAAGTACCAGGCCTAACCCAGACATAATGGCGTTATCCTCTAAAATATTAATCGGAACCAGATTTAATTGACTGCTTCAGTGTGGTACCACATTTCTAAGTGATCCAAATCAGAATTAGCCCAGAATCTGGCCAACAAGTATGCGAAAAATGCGATAGTATGAGGCAGATGATTGCAAATACCAGAACTAACCCAGACATAACCAGCGTTACCCTCTAAAATATTAATCGGAAGTAGGTTTAATTGACTGTTTCAGTGTGGTACCACATTACTACGTGGGCCAATCCAGAAAAAGGCCAGGATCACGCCAACAAGTATGCGAAAGACGCGAAAGTATGAGCCAGATGATTGCAAATACCAGAACTAACCCAGACATAACCAGCGTTATCCACTATAATTTAATCGGAACTAGGTTTAATTGACGGTTTCAGTGTGGTACCACACTACTACGTGGGCCAAGCCAGAAAAACGCCAGGATCTGGCCAACAAGTATGCGAAAAATGGGAAAGTACGAGCCAGATGAGGGCAAATACCGGACCTAACCCAGACGTAACCGGCGTTATCCTCTAAAATATTAATCGCAACCAGGTTTAATTTACTGTTTCGGTGTGGTACCGCCTTACTACGTGATCTAAACCAGAAAAGCCCAGGGTCCTGCCAACAAGTACGCGAAAAATGCGAAGGTATGAGCCATATGATTGCAAATACCAGACCTAACCCAGAAATAACTGGCGTTATCCCCTAAAATATTGATCGAATCCTGGTTGTATTGATTACCTCTGTGTGGCACCAACATAATACGTAGACCTAACCAAAGGAAAACCCAGGCTCTGCCCAACAAGTATGCGAAAAATGCGAAATTATGAGGCCGATGATTGCAAATACCAGACCTAACACAGATGTAACCGGCGTTCTCCTGTAAGATATTAATCGGAACCAGGTTTAGTCGGCTGCTTCAGTGTTGTAACACATTACTAGGTGATCCTCACCCGAAAAGCCCAGGATCTGGCCATTGAAGTATGCGAAAAATGCGGAAGGATGAGCTAGATGATGACAAATACCAGACCTAACCCTGACATAACCGGCGTTATCCTCTAAAATATTAATCGGAACCAGGTTTAATTGACTGCTTCAGTGTTGTACCACATTACTACGTGATCCTCACCCGAAAAGCCCAGGATCTGGCCAACAAGTATGCGAAAAATGCGAAAGTATGAGGCAGATGTTTGCAAATACCAGACGTAACCCAGACATGACCGGTGTTATCCTGTAAAATATTGATCGAATCCACGTTGCATTGATTATTTCTGTGTGGCACCACATTAATACGTTATCCTAACCAAAAAAAACTCAGGATCTGGCCAACAAGAATCCGAAAAATGCGAAATTATGAGGCGGATGATTGCAAATACTAGACCTAACCCAGACGTAACCAGCGTCCTCCTCTAAAATATTAATCGGAGCCAGGTTTAATTGACTGTTACAGTGTGGTACCACATTACTACTTGATCCTAACCGGAAAAAACCGAGGATCTGGCCAACAAGTATGCGAAAAATGCGAAAGTATGAGGCAGATGATTGCAAATACCAGTCCTAACACAGACATAACCGGCGTTATCCTCTAAAATATTAATCGCAACCAGGTTGAATTGACTATTTCTGTGTGGCACCACATTAATACGTGATCCTAACCAAAAAAAATCCGAGGATCTGGCCAACAATTGTGCGAAAGGTGCGAAAGTATGAGGCAGATGATTGCAAATACCAGAAGCAACCCAGACCTAACCGGTGTCATCCTCCAAAATATTGATCGAATACAGGTTTAATTGACTGTTTCACTGTGGTACCACATCACTACGTGAGCCAAACCAGAAAAAGCCCAGAATCTGGCCAACAACTATGCGAAAAATGCGAAAGTATGAGCTAGATGATGGCAAATACCAGACCTAACCCTGACATAACCGGCGTTATCCTCTAAAATATTAATCGGCCCCAGGTTTAATTGACTGTTACAGGGTGGTACCACATTAGTACGTGATCCTAACCAGAAGAAATCCGAGGATCTGGCCAACAAGTATGCGAATGATGCCTAAGTATGAGCCAGATGATTGTAAATACCAGAACTAACCCAGACATAACCGTTGTTATCGTCTAAAATATTGATCGAATCAAGGTTGAATTGCCTATTTCAGTGTGGCAGCACATTAGTACGTGATCCTAACCAGAAAAAAACCGAGGATCTGGCCAACAAGTATGCGAAAAATGCGAAAGTATGAGGCAGATGATTGCAAATACCAGTCCTAACACAGACATAACCGGCGTTATCCTCTAAAATATTAATCGCAACCAGGTTGAATTGACTATTTCTGTGTGGCACCACATTAATACGTGATCCTAATAAAAAAAAACCGAGGATCTGGCCAACAAGTGTGCGAAAGGTGCGAAAGTATGAGGCAGATGATTGCAAACACAAGACGCAACCCAGACATAACCGGTGCCATCCTCTAAAATATTGATCGAATACAGGTTGAATTGACTATTTCTGTGTGGCACCACGTTAATACGTGATCCTAACCAGAAAAAAATCCAGGATCTGGCCATTCAAGTAAGCGAAAAATGCGAAAGTGTGAACTAGATGATGGCAAATACAAGACCTGACCCTGACATAACCGGCGTTATCCTCTAAAATATTAATCGGAAGCAGGTTTAATTGGCTGCTTCAGTGTGGTACCACATCACTACATGATACTAACCAGAAAAAAACCCAGGATCTGGCCAACAAGAATACGAAAAATGCGAAAGTATGAACCAGATGATTGCAAATGCCAGAACTAACCCAGACATAACCGGCGTTATCCTCTAAAATATTAATCGGAACCAGGTTTAATTGACTGCTTCAGTCTGGTACCACATCACTACGTGATCATAACCAGGAAAAAACCGTGGATCAGGCCGAGGAGTATGCGAAAGATGCGAAACTATGAGGCAGATGATTTCAAATACCAGCGGCAATCCAGTCCTAACCGGAGTCATCCTGCAAAATATTGATCGAATACAGGTTGAATTGACAATTTCAGTGTGGCACCACATTAATACGTGATCCTAACCAGAACAAAGCACAGGATCTGGCCAACAAGAATGTGAAAAATGCGAAAGTATGAGCTAGATGATGGCAAATACAAGACCTGACCCTGACATAACCGGCGTTATCCTCTAAAATATTAATCGGAAGCAGGTTTAATTGGCTGCTTCAGTGTGGTACCACATCACTACATGATACTAACCAGAAAAAAACCGTGGATCTGGCCAAAAGGTATGCGAAAAATGCGAATGTATAAGCCAGATGATTGCGAATACCAGACGTAACCCAGACAGAACCGGTGTTATCCTATAAAATATTGATCGAATCCAAGTTGAGTTGACTACTTCTGCGTGGCACCACATTAAGATATGATCCTAACCAGAAAAAAGCCCAGGATCTGGCCAACAAGAATGCGAAAAATGCGAAACTATGAGGCAGATGATTGCAAATACCAGACCTGGCGGGATGGAGTGGCCCCGTCCCGCCGCTATGAGGCAGTGTGTCTACTGGGGGGACCGATTGTCCCCCCGGGGGATGGGCGCGAAAGCGCGGGCACGGGGAGGATACCGGAAGAATGCTTCGAGCGATTCCCGGTATCTTCCCAAAGCGTGCCGAAGGGTCACCGTGGGGTTTTTAGTGGGTAGGTCCCGCGCCTGTCGTTGTACGGGCGCGGGGAATCCCACACACCCCTCCCACCTCTCCCCAAGGAGGTAGGAGGGAGTCTTTCGAAGATTTTCCCCACGACAAAAAAAAAAAAAAGAAAAAAAAAAAAAGTATGAGCCAGATGATTGCAAATACCAGACGCAACCCAGACCTAACCGGTGTCATCCTTGTTACGAGCCAGGGCCGTGCAGCGCGCGTGGCCTGCGAGTGCGAGTGAGTATGGAATATGGTATCAATTTGTTAGTTAGGTACACGGACGAACCCGATGCGAAATCGGGGATGCGCTAGGATAGTTGATAACGAGGACGAACCTGATGCGAAATCAGGGAGCCTCTGGGATGGAGTCACGTACGGACGAACCTGGTGCGAAACCAGGGAGCCGTAGGAGGGTGAAACGTCGTGAACGAACCCGATGCGAAATCGGGGAGTCACTAGGATTGTTGATAACGACGCAGACGAACCCAATGCGAAATCGGGGAGCTGCTGGGAGGTTGGATAAATCACAGACGAACCTGATGCGAAATCAGGGAGCTGTAGGATGCGGACGAACCTGATGCGTGATCAGGGAGCCGCTAGGATGGTAATAGATTGCGTAGACGAACTCGATGCGTAATCGAGGAGCCACTAGGTTGTAAGAGGTTGTATTTGGACTTGGGGATGTGTTCATTGAACTCGTAACTGTGAATTATTAAATATAATATAACCCGAGCGGTAAGGTTATATTATTATGGGAACGTTTAACTAATAATAATCGCTTTATATGATTGTGGGTTAAAGAAGTTGGGTAACTCTGATTTGATAATAAAAGTAGATATATTCTTAAATCAACAAATAAAATACAATTGTTTCGTGTATCTTGTGTCGCGATCAAAGAATGATTATATTTACCTAAAAAGATCTTGCGCGGTGTTGACGCACTGGCGATGCGGGGGTATGTCAGTTGAAAGTAATGGCCGCAATAGAATTTATGCCGGTTCACGGATTCTATATGGTATAATATTGATACGACAGGGAACTGTAGCCCGATCTCACAAATACAACTGACTAACAAAAATCGTATACGCGTAACGAGAGTCGTGGAGTTGACACTAAGCGTGACGGTACGATTATGATCCCCCGAGTAATGAAATCACGGGGTTTATATACCAAAAAATCTGTGTGGGGCGGATTCAAAAGTACGTTAGAAATCACCGTGTGCACTATTCTCCGAATTGTATTAATTAACGAGTTGCTCTATTTTCCGAAATGTATTAATTAACGGGCTGCTGCATCGCGACGGAAGTGACCCCCATTTCAAAGGTTAGATAAGTAGCAGGGCGATTTCATAATGCACGCAAGTGGCAAGAAAAATTAGAGGAACGAAACGGTCGACATACGTAACATCCTTTAAAATATTCATCGAATACAGGTCGAATTGACCATTTCAGTGTGGCACCACATTACTACGTGATCCTAACCAGAAAAAAACCGAGGATCTGGCCAACAAGCATGCGAAAGATGTGAAACTATGAGCCAGATGATTGCAAATACCAGACGCAACCCAGACCTAACCGGTGTCATCCTCTAAAATATTGATCGAATGCAGGTTGAATTGACTATTTCAGTGTGGCGCCACATTAATACGTGATCCTAACCAGAAAAGAACCCAGGATCTGGCCATTCAAGTAAGCGAAAAATGCGAAAGTATGAGCTAGATGATGGCAAATACCAGAACCATCCCAGACATAACCGGCGATATCCTCTAAAATATTAATCGGAACTAGGTTTAATTGACTGTTACAGTGTGGTACCACATTACTACGTGATCCAAACCAGAAAAAACACAGGATCTGGCCAACAAGTAAGCGCAAAATACGAAAGTATGAGCCAGATGCGGTGTACTGGTGGTCGGACGCGATCGCGGAGTTGCGAGTCGCGACTGTCCGCGCCCGACGCCAGTACACCCGCGCGCGCCGTCGTCAACGTACAGGCGACGGCGTGGCGCGAGCGAGGGCAGCTGATGACCTGTATGGAGCATACCGCGTGGCGCGGGTTGCTCTGCAGGTCGCCATCAAACGGGCCAAGACCCAGGCATGGAAGGAGCTCCTCCAGACCCTTGATGACGATCCATGGGGGCGCCCATATAAGGTGGTGCTGAATAAGCTCCGCCCGTGGGCGCCCCCCGTCACCGAGGGTCTTGACCCCCGGCTGCTGGAGGACGTGGTCAATACACTCTTCCCAATTGGGGAGAGGGGACCGCGTCCTCCGGCGGCGGCGGCTGTCCCAGTGGAGTGGACGGCCGAGCTGGGGGTCACGCAGGAGGAGCTGGCAGCGGCCATCAGACGGCTCGGGGTTCGTAACACGGCCCCGGGTCCGGATGGTGTGCCCGGCCGGGTTTGGGTCTTGACCCAGGGCGTCCTTGGGGCCGACCTCAGGCGGTTGTTCGACCGCTGCCTGAGGGACGGGCGATTCCCCTCCAGTTGGAAGGTGGCGAGGATGGTCCTCCTCCGGAAGGAGGGTCGGCCCGCGGAGTCTCCCTCCGCATACCGGCCCATTTGTCTCCTCGACGAGGTGGGCAAGCTCTTCGAGCGTGTGATTGCTGCCCGCCTCGTCGAGCACCTGTCGCGGGGTCATCCCGGTCTGGCCGACTGCCAGTTCGGTTTCCGGGGGGGCCGATCGACTATCGACGCGATAGGTCGTGTGAGGGCCCTCTCGGAGGCGGCCGTCTCCCGGGGAGAGGTGGCATTGGCAATATCCTTGGATATTGCCAATGCCTTTAACACCCTCCCCTGGGAAGAGATAAGGAGGGGACTCGAATATCATCGAGTCCCCCCTTGTCTCAGGGCGGTCGACGGGGATTATCTCCGCGGCAGGTGGATCGAGTATCCGGGCCGGGATGGTGATATGCGGAGGGAGGTGTACTGCGGTGTTCCGCAGGGGTCGGTCCTCGGGCCACTCTTGTGGAACATCGCGTACGACTCGGTGTTGCGGGCCGGCCTCCCCGACGGCGTCAGCACGGTGTGTCATCCGCATAACACACCGTGCTGACGCCGTCGGGGCGCACTGGGGGAGGGCCATGCGTCGCGCGGAGGAGGGGTCGCACCGCGTCGTCGACCGGATCAGGGGGATGGGGATGACGGTGGCGGTCCATAAGACCGAGGTGATTGCGTTTCATTCACCTCGGCAGGATCCGCCACCCCCTCTGATCCGGGTGGGTGGGGCTGACATCGAGGTGAAGCCCCAGATCAGGTATCTAGGGCTGTTCCTCGATAGCCACTGGCGTTTCGAGGAGCATTTCCGCTGCCTGGTCCCCCGGTTGGAAAGGATGGTTGCGGCTCTGGGCCGGATCCTGCCCAACCTGGGGGGCCCGGCGGGCCGAGTTCGTCGCCTCTATGTGGCAATGGTCCAGTCGGTGGCCCTATACGGGGCCCCCGTCTGGGCGGACGACCTGGCTGCCTCCCGGCGCAGCATGACTATGCTGCGTCGGGTGCAGAGGCGCATGGCGCTCAGGGTCGTCCGCGGGTATCGGACCATGTCACATGAGGCGGCGACGGTTCTAGCGGGGATGCCGCCCATGGACCTGCTCGCGCGGTCGCACGCGGTGATGTACCGGCACCGCGTCGACCGTCGCGCGGGGGTGGGGGCGGTCCCGGGCGGGCAGGAACCTGCTTGGGGCGATTTGAAGCGCCAGGCCCGGCAGTCCGTGTTGCTCGCGTGGCAGGAGCGGCTGGCTCTGCCAACCGCGGGGCACCGGACTGTCGGGGCTGTTCGGCCACTCCTGAAGGAGTGGCTGGACAGAGGCCATGGCAGCCTCACCTACCGGCTGGCACAGGTATTTTCCGGGCATGGCAGCTTCGGAAGATACCTGTGCCGGATAGGGAAGGAGCCGACGGCGCGTTGCTGCCACTGCGACGCTGAGCAGGACACGGCGGATCATACCCTGGAGGTATGCCCCGCGTGGGAGGGGGAGCGCCGTGTCCTGGTCGGCGTCGTCGGGCGGGATGTCTCGCTGCCGGGCGTGGTGCGCGCCATGCTCGGCAGCGAGGAGAAGTGGAGGGCCGTGGCCTCCTTCTGCGAGAACGTAATGTTGCAGAAGGAGGCCGCGGGGAGGGAGCGCGAGCTTCAGCGGCGCGCTGAAGCTCGCGCTCGTGCGGTGGCCCGAGGTCGTCGCCCGGTCGCGAGGCGTGGCGGGCGGCCGCCTCGGCGTGGCGGATGACCTAGGCTGGGAGGGGGGTCCTGAGGGGACCCTCCTCCCGCCAGGCGGCGCCGGGTCGGACCGGTTGGGGGTAGGAGTGCCTCCCCCTACCGGTCCGACGCAAGGGGAGGCACCCTCGGCGGTCTGGTGCGGCCATGAACGCCCGGCCGCCGAGGGGTGGAAACGGGGTCGCGGGCGGTTGCGAGTTGGGGCTCGCAGCCGCCACTAAGCGCGGCCCCGGGACGGATAGCGGTGGGATGGAGTGGCCCCGTCCCGCCGCTATGAGGCAGTGTGTCTACTGGGGGGACCGGTTGTCCCCTCGGGGGATGGGCGCGAAAGCGCGGGCACGGGGAGGATACCGGAAGAATGCTTCGAGCGATTCCCGGTATCCTCCCAAAGCGTGCCGAAGGGTCACCGTGGGGTTTTTAGTGGGTAGGTCCCGCGCCTGTCGTTGTACGGGCGCGGGGAATCCCACACACCCCTCCCACCTCTCCCCAAGGAGGTGGGAGGGAGTCTTTCGAAGATTTTCCCCACGACAAAAAAAAAAAAAAAAAAAAAAAAGTATGAGCCAGATGATTGCAAATACCAGACCTAACACAGACGTAACCGGCGTTCTCCTCTAAAATATTAATCGGAACCAGTTTCAATTGACAGCTTCAGTGTGCTACCACATTACTACGTGATCGAAACCCGAAAAAACCCAGAATCTGGCCATCAAGTATGATAAATATGCGAAAGTACGAGCCTGATGAGAGCAAATCCCAGACCTAACCTAGACCTAACATGGGTTATCCACAAAAATATTGATCGAGACCAGGTTTAATCGACTGTTTCAGTGCGGTAACACATTACTACCTGATCAAAACCAGAAAAATACCCAGGATCTGTTCAACAAGTATGTGAAGAACGCGAAAATATGACCCTGATGGGGGCAAATCCCAGGACTAACCTAGACATAACATGCGTTATCCTCTAAAATATTGATCGAAACAACGTTTAATGGACCGTTTCCGTGTGGTACCACATTACTACGGGATCCAAACCAGAAAAAGCCCAGAATCTGGCCATCAAGTATGAGAAATATGCGAAAGTACGAGCCTGATGAGAGCAAATCCCAGACCCAACCTAGACCTAACATGAGTTATTCTCTGAAATATTTATCAAGACCTGGTTTAATTGCATGTACCAGTGTGGTACCACATTACTACGTGATCCAAACTAGAAAAAACCCAGGATCTGTTAAACAAGTATGTGAAAAACGCGAAAATATGACCCTGATCAGTGCAAATCCCAGACCTATCCCAGACCTAACTTGCGTTCTCCTCTAAAATATTGATGGAAACCAGGTTTAACGGACAGTTTCAGTGTCGTACCACATTACGACGTGATCCAAACCAGAATAACCCAGGATCTGTTTAACAAGTATGAGAAAAATGCGAAGGTATGAGACTGATGTGAGCAGATCCAAGACCTATACCAGACCTAACTTGCGTTATCCTCTAAAATATTGTTCGAAACCAGGTTTAATTGACTGTTTTATTGTTGCACCACTTTACTACGTGATCCAAAGCAGAAAAAACCCTCGATCAGGTCAACATGCATGTTAAAACTGCGAAAGTATGACCCTGATGAGAGCAAATCCCAGACCTAACCAAGACCTAACATGCGTTATTCTCTAAAATAGTGATCAAAGCCATGTTTAATGGACTGTTTCAGTGTGGTACCACATTACAACGTGATCCAAACCAGGAGAGGCCCAGAATCTGGCCATCAAGTATGAGAAATATGCGAATGTACGTGCCTGATGAGAGCAAATCCGAGACCTAACCTAGACCTAACATGCGTTATTCTCTAAAATATTGATCGAATAGATGTTTAATGGACTGTTTCAGTGTGGTACCACATTACTACGTGATCCAAACCAGAAAAAAGCCAGGATCTGTTAAACAAGTATGTGAAAAACGCGAAAGTATGAGCCTGATGAGCGCAAATCCCAGACCTATCCCAGACCTAACATGCGTTATCCTCTAAAATATTGATCGAAACCAGGTTTAATGGACTGTTTCAGTCTGGTACCACATTACTACGTGATCCAAACCAGAAAAAAGCCAGGATCTGTTCAACAAGTATGTGAAAAACGCGAAAGTATGACCCTGATGATCGCAAATCCCAGAACTATCCCAGACCTAACATGCGTTATCCTCTAAAATATTCATCGAAACCAGGTTTAATTAACTGTTTCAGTGTGGTACCACATTACTACGTGATCCAAACCAGAAAAGGCCCAGAATCTGGCCATCAAGTATGAGAAATATGCGAAAGTACGAGCCTGATGAGAGCAAATCCCAGACCTAACCAAGACCTAACATGCGTTATTCTCTAAAATATTGATCGAAAAGTGGTTTAACGGACTGTTTCAGCGTGGTGCCACATTACTACGTGGTCCAAACCAGAAAAGAGCCGGGGATCTGTTTAACAAGTATGTGAAAAATACGAAAGTATGACCCTGATGAGTGCAAATCCCAGATCTATCACAGACCTAACTTGCGTTATCCTCTAAGATATAGATTCGAATCCAGGTTTAATGGACTGTTTCAGTGTGGTACCACATTACTACGTGATCCAAACCAGAAAAAACCAAGGATTCGTTCAACAAGTATGTGAAGAATGCGAAAGTATGAGTCTGATCAGTGAAAATCCCGGGCCTAACCTAGACCTAACTTGCGTTCTCCTCTAAAATATTGATGGAAACCAGGTTTAACGGACAGTTTCAGTGTCGTACCACATTACTACGTGATCCAAACCAGAATAACCCAGGATCTGTTTAACAAGTATGAGAAAAATGCGAAGGTATGAGACTGATGTGAGCAGATCCAAGACCTATACCAGACCTAACTTGCGTTATCCTCTAAAATATTGATCGAAACCAGGTTTAATTTACTGTTTCAGTGTGGTACCACTTTACAACATGATTGTTTAAATATGTTAAAAAACTATTTAAAATCGCGTTAGTCTGAAAACATTAAATTCTCGGCTGCGATTCCCGTATCCGTTTGTGTACGTGACACTGCGGAAGGTTAAGCGTTCGTCAGGTTCGTTGAACGTTCGGACGATTTAAAACCGCGGCCGTTTACGTGTTTTTGTACGCCGACCTCACGCGAAGATTCGCTTCGCACCGGTTTAAACGGTATCGTGACGTCAGCGTCGAGAGAGAGAACCGTATAATATATTGAAAAGAGATCGACAGCTGAATTCGGCAGCGCCGCGTCGCGACGACAAGGCGCGACCGAGTCTTCGTCTGTCGATCCGCGACGATATTCGTAATTATTCACGAGCCAACTGCCAACGGGAGCGGATCCCAGAAGATCTCGCTCCTCAAGTACGGACTCGCACATAATATTCGGACTTGTATAAAAAAGAATTCTCTCCGTTGCTGCGGTTAGAATTTCCCAGAACAATCTACCTGCGACAAAAGGGAGGTCGTAATACACGCAGCGCGTGGCGCGACCGCCTTCGCTAGGAAGGATTGAACGTTGCAGTCGTTGCCGCGACCGCGACGTAAGGGACTCAGGGTGCACCCACCCAGAATCCCTTTAAAGCTATACGGCTTTGGAGCCTCCCAAAGGTCATACCGTTGAATCGGTATCGCCTCGTGGAGTGCTCTTCGTGCAAAGGTCGCCAAAAAACCCTCTCCAAAAACCCGTCGGTGTACGAGTCGACCGTACACCCTACGGAGGAGTTCGGGTTCAAGGTCGCCTCACCTTCCGTCACGCCGCCTACCAAATACGGTCCCCGTGCAACACGGTCGCCGGGTAGGCTTTATAGTGCGGTTGGACCCGCGAGGGATTTTTTGCAAAGGACACTTTACTGTCACGGTCCCCGGTAGAAACGGTCGCCGTGCAGTAATTTTACAGTGTCGCAGGAAATCTCCTCGCACGACGTTCCTACGTCACACGCACGGAGAGCGTGCTCACGGGATCCACCCATTTGGAGCTTTACGACCTCCATTTGGTGACCCGTCCGTGGCTAAGTCGCCCCCGACAGATACGAGTGAATTCTCTTCTGTTCAGGGCAAAAGTATCGCTGATAATTTCAATAAATAATTATCAGCGTACAAGTACAAATTTACAGTCCACTGATTCACGTTAAACGACAGCTGATTCCCCCCTCCCTGCACACCGCTGGTCGCTAGGAGAGCGAGGCGAACAGCTGACGAGCGTGTTTACGATACGTGTACGAACGTATTTAATCTGAACAAACCTTTGTTCCAGCAACCAAGGTCCATCCCAACCGGGGCAACGCCGGTGAAGCCACACCCCTGGCTGGATTATAAACTAATTCTCTCTTTTTTTTGTGATTTATAATTTCTATCTTTTTCATTTTTTTTTGTTAAAATTAAATAAAAGGCTTGTCGGAAAGCGACAAGCGAAAATTACAAAACAAAAACCTTATCAATCACTCTCCCTAGTATTTCCCTCGTCCGGACCCCGGTTAGAACCCTTAGTTTCTAACAATGATCGAAACCAGAAAAAGCCCAGAATCTGGCCATCAAGTATCAGAAATATGCGAAAGTACGAGCCTGATGAGAGCAAATCCCTGACCTAACCAAGACCTGACATGCGTTATTCTCTAAAATATTGATCGAAACCAGGTTTAATCGACTGTTTCAGTGTGGTACCACATTACTACGTGATCCAAACCAGAAAAAACCCAGGATCTGTTCAACATCTATGTTAAAACTGCGAAAGTATGACCCTGATTAGGGCAAATCCCAGGCCTTACCTAGACCTAACATGGGTTATCCTCAAAAATATTGATCGAAACCATGTTTAATGGACTGTTCCAGTGTGGTACCACATTACTACGTGATCCAAACCAGAAAATCCAGGGATCTGTTCAACAAATATATGAAAAATGCGAAAATATGACCCTGACGAGGCCAAATCCCAGACCTATCCCAGACCTAACTTGCGTTATCCTCTAAAATATTGATCGAAACCAGGTTTAATTGACAGTTTCAGTGTGGTACTACACTACTACGTGATCCAATCCAGAAAAAGCCCAGGATCTAGCCATGAAGTATGAGAAATATGCGAAAGTATGAGCCTCACGAGGGCAAATCCTAGACCTAACCCAGACCTAACATGCGTTATCCTCTAAAATATTTATCAAGACCAGATTTAATTGAATGTTTCAGTGTGGTACCACGTTACTACGTGATTCAATCCAGAAAAATCCAAGGATATGGCCAACAAGTATGAGAAATATGCGATAGTATGAGTCTGATGAGAGCAAATCCCAGACCTAACCAAGACCTAACATGCGTTATCCTCTAAAATATTGATCGAAACCAGGGTTAATTGACTGTTTTAGTGTGGTACCACTTTACTACGTGATCCAAAGCAGAAAAAACCCTCGATCAGGTCAACATGTATGCTAAAACTGTGAAAGTATGACCCTGATGAGGGCAAATCCCATGCCTAACCTAGGCCTAACATGCGTTATCCTCTAAAATATTGATCGAAACCATGTTTAATGGACTGTTTCAGTGTGGTACCACACTACTACGTGAGCCAAACCAGAAAAAACCCAGGATCTGTTCAACAAGTATGTGAAAAACGCGACAGCATGAGCCTGACGAGGGCAAATCCCAGACCTATCCCAGACATAACTCGCGTTATCCACTAAAATATTGATCGAAACCAGGTTTAATTGACTGCTTCAGTGTGGTACCCACATTACTACGTGATACAATCCAGAAAAGCCCAGGATCTAGCCATCAAGTAAGAGAAATATGCGAAAGTATGAGCCTGCTGAGGGCAAATCCTAGCCCTAACCCAGACCTAACATGCGTTATCCTCTAAAATATTTATCAAGACCAGGTTTAATGGAATGTTTCAGTGTGGTACCACATTCCTACGTGATCCAAACCAGAAAAAACCCTGGATCTGTTCGACAAGTATGTGAAAAATACGAAAATATGACCCTGATGAGGGCAAATCCCAGACCTATCCCAGACCTAACTTGCGTTATCCTCTAAAATATTGATCGAAACCAGGTTTAGTTGACTGTTTCAGTGTGGTACTACATTCCTACGTGATCCAATCCAGAAAAAGCCCAGGATCTAGCCATGAAGTATGAGAAATATGCGAAAGTATGAGCCTCACGTGGGCAAATCCTAGACCTAACCCAGACCTAACATGCATTATCATCTAAAATATTCATCGAAACCAGGTTTAATCGACTGTTTCAGTGTGGTACCACATTACTGCCTGATCCAAACCAGAAATAACCCATAAACTGTTCAACTAGTATGTGAAGTATGCGAAAGTATGAGACTGATGAGTGAAACTCCCAGGCCTAACCTAGACCTAACATGCGTTATCCTCAAAAATATTGATCGAAACCAGGTTTAATGGACTGTTTTAGTGTGGTACCACATTACAACGTGATCCAATCCAGAAATAGCCCAGGATCTAGCCATGAAGTATTAGAAATATGCGAAAGTATGAGCCTGATGGGGGCAAATCCTAGACCTTACCCAGACCTAACATGCGTTATCCTCTAAAATATTTATCAGGACCAGGTTTAATTGAATGTTTCAGTGTGGTACCACATTACTACGTGATCCAAATCAGAAAAAACCCAGGATCCGTTCGACAAGTATGTGAAGTACGCGAAAGTATGAGTCGGATGAGGGCAAATCCCAGGCCTAACCAAGACATAACATGCGTTATCCTCTAAAATATTGATCGAATCCAGGTTTAATGGACTGTTTTAGTGTGGTACCACATTACAACGTGACCCAATCCAGAAATAGCCCAGGATCTAGCCATGAAGTATTAGAAATATGCGAAAGTATGAGCCTGATGAGGGCAAATCCTAGACCTTACCCAGACCTAACTTGCGTTATCCAATAAAATATTGATCGAGACCAGGATTAATCGACTGTTTCAGTGTGGTACCACATAACTACGTGATCCAATCCAGAAAAATCCAAGGATCTGGCCAACAAGTATGAGAAATATGCGATAGTATGAGTCTGATGAGGGCAAATCCCAGACCTAACCCAGACCTAACATGCATTATCATCTTCAATATTGATCGAAACCAGGTTTAATCGACTGTTTCAGTGTGGTACCACATTACTACGTGATCCAAACCAAAAAAAAGCCAGGATCTGTTCAACAAGTATGTGAAGTACGCGAAAGTATGAGTCGGATGAGGGCAAATCCCAGGCCTAACAAAGACATAACATGCGTTATCCTCTAAAATATTGATCGAATCCAGGTTTAATGGACTGTTTCAGTGTGGTACCACATTACTACGTGATCCAAACCAAAAAAAAGCCAGGATCTGTTCAACAAGTATGTGAAGTACGCGAAAGTATGAGTCGGATGAGGGCAAATCCCAGGCCTAACAAAGACATAACATGCGTTATCCTCCAAAATATTGATCGAATCCAGGTTTAGTGGACTGTTTCAGTGTGGTACCACATTACTACGTGATGCAAAGTAGAAAAAACCCTCGATCAGGTCAACATGTATGTTAAGACTGCGAAACTATGACCCTGATGAGGGCAAATCCCAGACCTAACCTTGACCTAACATGTGTTATCATCTAAAACAATAATCGAAACCAGGTTTAATTGTCTGCTTCAGTGTGGTAACACATTACTCCGTGATCGAAACCAGAAAAATCCCAGGATCTGTTCAAGAAGTATGTGAAGAATGCGAAAGTATGAGCCTGCTGAGGGCAAATCCCAGACCTATCCCAGACCTAACTTGCGTTATCCTCTAAAATATTGATCGAAACCAGGTTTAATTGATTGTTTCAGTGTGGTACCACATTACTACGTGATCCAATCCAGAAATAGCTCAGGATCTAGCCATGAAGTACGAGAAATATGCGAAAGTATGAGCTCGATGAGGGCAAATCCTAGACCTAAGCCAGAACAAAAATGCGTTATCCTCTAAAATATTCATCGAAACCAGGTTTAATTAACTGTTTCAGTGTGGAACCACATTACTACGGGATCCAATCCAGAAAGAACCATCGATCAGGTCAACATGTATGTTAAGACTGCGAAACTATGACCCTGATGAGGGCAAATCCCAGACCTAACCTTGACCTAACATGTGTTATCATCTAAAACAATAATCGAAACCAGGTTTAATTGTCTGCTTCAGTGTGGTAACACATTACTCCGTGATCGAAACCAGAAAAATCCCAGGATGTGTTCAAGAAGTATGTGAAGAATGCGAAAGTATGAGCCTGCTGAGGGCAAATCCTAGACCTATCCCAGACCTAACTTGCGTTATCCTCTAAAATATTTATCAAGACCAGGTTTAATTGAATGTTTCAGTGTGGTACCACATTACAACGTGATCCAATCAAGAAAAAGCTCAGGATCTAGCCATGAAGTATGAGAAATATGCGAAAGTATGAGCCTCATGAGGGCAATTCCTAGACCTAACCCAGAACTAACATGCGTTATCCTCTAAAATATTTATCAAGACCAGGTTTAATTGAACGTTTCAGTGTGGTACCACATTACTACGTGATCCAAACCAGAAAAAACCAAGGATCCGTTCAACAAGTATGTGTAGAATGCGAAAGTATGAGTCTGATGAGTGAAAATCCCAGGCCTAACCTAGACCTAACATGCGTTATTCTCTAAAATATTGATCGAATCCAGGTTTAATGGACTGTTTCTTTGTGGTACCACATTACTACGTGATACAATCCAGAAATAGCTCAGGATCTAGACATGAAGTATGAGAAATATGCGAAAGTATGAGCTTGATGAGGGCAAATCCTAGACCTAAGCCAGAACAAACATGCGTTATCCTCTAAAATATTTATCAAGACCAGGTTTATTTGAATGATTCAGTGTGGTACCACATTACTACGTGATGCAAACCAGAAAAAACCCAAGATCTGTTCAACGAGTATGTGAAGTATGCGAAAGTATGAGTCTGATGAGGGCAAATCCCAGACCTATCCCAGACCTATCTTGCGTTATCCTCTAAAATATTGTTCGAAACCAGGTTTAATTGACTGTTTTATTGTTGCACCACTTTACTACGTGATCCAAAGCAGAAAAAACCCTCGATCAGGTCAACATGCATGTTAAAACTGCGAAAGTATGACCCTGATGAGAGCAAATCCCAGACCTAACCAAGACCTAACATGCGTTATTCTCTAAAATAGTGATCAAAGCCATGTTTAATGGACTGTTTCAGTGTGGTACCACATTACAACTTGATCCAAACCAGGAAAGGCCCAGAATCTGGCCATCAAGTATGAGAAATATGCGAAAGTACGAGCCTGATGAGAGCAAATCCCAGACCTAACCAAGACCTAACATGCGTTATTCTCTAAAATATTGAACGAAAAGGGGTTTAATGGACCGTTTCAGTGTGGTGCCACATTACTACGTGATCCAAACCAGAAGAAAGCCAGGGATCTCTTCAACAAGTATGTGAAAAATAAGAAAGTATGACCCTGATGAGAGCAAATCCCAGACCTAACCAAGACCTAACATGCGTTATTCTGTAAAATATTGAACGGATTGAGGTTTACTCGACTGTTTCAGTGTGGTACCACATTACTACGTGATCCAAACCAGAAAATGCCCAGAATCTGGCAATCAACTATGAGAAATATGCGAAAGTACGAGCCTGATGAGAGCAAATCGCAGACCTATCCCAGACATAACTTGCGTTATCCTCTAAAATATTGATCGAAACCAGGTTTAATGGACTGTTTCAGTGTGGTACCACATTACTACGAGATCGAAACCAGAAAAAACCCAGGATCCGTTCAACAAGTATGTGAAGAATGCGATAGTATGAGTCTGATGAGTGAAAATCCCAGGCCTAAACTAGACATAACATGCGCTATCCTCTAAAATATTGATCGAAACCAGGTTTAGTGGACTGTTTCAGTGTGGTACCACTTTACTACGTGATCCAAAGCAGAAAAAACACTCCATCAGGTCAACATGTATGTTAAAACTGCGAAAGTATGACCCTGATGAGGGCAAATCCCAGGCCTACCCTAGACCTAACTTGCGTTATCCTCTAAAATATTGATCGAAACCAGGTTTAATTGACTGCTTCAGTGTGGTACCCACATTACTACGTGATCCAATCCAGAAAAGCCCAGGATCTAGCCATCAAGTAAGAGAAATATGCGAAAGTATGAGCCTGCTGAGGGCAAATCCTAGCCCTAACCCAGACCTAACATGCGTTATCCTCTAAAATATTTATCAAGACCAGGTTTAATGGAATGTTTCAGTGTGGTACCACATTACTACGAGATCCAAACCAGAAAAAACCCTGGATCTGTTCGACAAGTATGTGAAGAATGCGAAAGTATGAGCCTGATGAGGGCAAATCCCCAGACCTATCCCCAACATAACATGCGTTATCCTCTAAAATATTGATCGAAACCAGGTTTAATTGACTGTTTCAGTGTGGTACCACATTACTACGTGATCCAATCCAGAAAAAGATCAGTATGTAGCCATGAAGTATGAGAAATATGCGAAAGTATGAGCCAGATGAGGGCAAATCCCAGACCTATCCCAGAACTAACATGCGTTATCCTCTAAAATAGTGATCGAAACCAGGTTTAATCGACTGTTTCAGTGTGGTACCACATTACTACACGATCCAATCCAGAAATAACCCAGGATCTAGCCATGAAGTATGAGAAATATGCGAAAGAATAAGCCTGATGAGGGCAAATCCTAGACCTAACCCAGAACTAACATGCGTTATCCTCTAAAATATTGATCGAAACCAGGTTTAATGCACTGTTTCGGTGTGGCGCCACATTACTACGTGATCCAAACCAGATAAGGCCCAGAATCTGGCCATCAAGTAAGAGAAATATGCGAAAGTACGAGCCTTATGAGAGCAAATCCCAGACCTTACCTAGACCTAACATGAATTATTCTCTAAAATATTGATCGAAACCAGGTTCAATGGACTGTTTCAGTGAGGTACCACATTACTACGTGATTCAAACCAGAAAAAACCCAGGATCTGTTCAACAAGAATGTGAAAAACGCGAAAGTATGAGCCTGATGAGGGCAAATCCCCAGACCTATCCCCAACATAACATGCGTTATCCTCTAAAATATTGATGGAAACTAGGTTTAATTGACTGTTTTAGTGTGGTACCACTTTACTAGGTGATCCAAAGCAGTAAAATCCCTCGATCATGTCAACATGTATGTTAAAACTGCGAAAGTATGACCCTAATGAGAGCAAATCCCAGACCTAACGTAGACCTAACATGCGTTATTCCCTAAAATATTGATCGAAACCAGGTTTAATGGACTGGTTCAGTGTGGTACCACATTACTACGTGATCCAAACCAGAAAAAACCCAGGACCCGTTCAACAAGTATGTGAAAAATACGAATATATGACCCAGATGAGGGCAAATCCCAGACCTATTCCAGACCTAACTTGCGTTATCCTTAAAAAAAATATTGATCGAAACCTGATGTAATGGACTGTTTCAATGTGGTACCACACTACTACGTGATCCAAACCAGGAAAAAGCCAGAATCTGTTCACCAAGTATGCGAAGTATGCGAAAGTATGAGTCTGATGAGGGCAAATCCCAGGCCTAACCTAGACATAACATGTGTTATCATCTAAAACAATAATCGAAACCAGGTTTAATTGTCTGCTTCAGTGTGGTAACACATTACTCCGTGATCGAAACCAGAAAAATCCCAGGATCTGTTCAAGAAGTATGTGAAGAATGCGAAAGTATGAGCCTGCTGAGGGCAAATCCTAGACCTATCCCAGACCTAACTTGCGTTATCCTCTAAAATATTTATCAAGACCAGGTTTAATTGAATGTTTCAGTGTGGTACCACATTACAACGTGATCCAATCAAGAAAAAGCTCAGGATCTAGCCATGAAGTATGAGAAATATGCGAAAGTATGAGCCTCATGAGGGCAATTCCTAGACCTAACCCAGAACTAACATGCGTTATCCTCTAAAATATTTATCAAGACCAGGTTTAATTGAACGTTTCAGTGTGGTACCACATTACTACGTGATCCAAACCAGAAAAAACCAAGGATCCGTTCAACAAGTATGTGTAGAATGCGAAAGTATGAGTCTGATGAGTGAAAATCCCAGGCCTAACCTAGACCTAACATGCGTTATTCTCTAAAATATTGATCGAATCCAGGTTTAATGGACTGTTTCTTTGTGGTACCACATTACTACGTGATACAATCCAGAAATAGCTCAGGATCTAGAAATGAAGTATGAGAAATATGCGAAAGTATGAGCTCGATGAGGGCAAATCCTAGACCTAAGCCAGAACAAACATGCGTTATCCTCTAAAATATTTATCAAGACCAGGTTTATTTGAATGATTCAGTGTGGTACCACATTACTACGTGATGCAAACCAGAAAAAACCCAAGATCTGTTCAACGAGTATGTGAAGTATGCGAAAGTATGAGCCTGATGAGGGCAAATCCCCAGACCTATCCCCAACATAACATGCGTTATCCTCTAAAATATTGATGGAAACTAGGTTTAATTGACTGTTTTAGTGTGGTACCACTTTACTAGGTGATCCAAAGCAGTAAAATCCCTCGATCATGTCAACATGTATGTTAAAACTGCGAAAGTATGACCCTAATGAGAGCAAATCCCAGACCTAACGTAGACCTAACATGCGTTATTCCCTAAAATATTGATCGAAACCAGGTTTAATGGACTGGTTCAGTGTGGTACCACATTACTACGTGATCCAAACCAGAAAAAACCCAGGACCCGTTCAACAAGTATGTGAAAAATACGAATATATGACCCAGATGAGGGCAAATCCCAGACCTATTCCAGACCTAACTTGCGTTATCCTTAAAAAAAATATTGATCGAAACCTGATGTAATGGACTGTTTCAATGTGGTACCACACTACTACGTGATCCAAACCAGGAAAAAGCCAGAATCTGTTCACCAAGTATGCGAAGTATGCGAAAGTATGAGTCTGATGAGGGCAAATCCCAGGCCTAACCTAGACATAACATGTGTTATCATCTAAAACAATAATCGAAACCAGGTTTAATTGTCTGCTTCAGTGTGGTAACACATTACTCCGTGATCGAAACCAGAAAAATCCCAGGATCTGTTCAAGAAGTATGTGAAGAATGCGAAAGTATGAGCCTGCTGAGGGCAAATCCTAGACCTATCCCAGACCTAACTTGCGTTATCCTTTAAAATATTTATCAAGACCAGGTTTAATTGAATGTTTCAGTGTGGTACCACATTACAACGTGATCCAATCAAGAAAAAGCTCAGGATCTAGCCATGAAGTATGAGAAATATGCGAAAGTATGAGCCTCATGAGGGCAATTCCTAGACCTAACCCAGAACTAACATGCGTTATCCTCTAAAATATTTATCAAGACCAGGTTTAATTGAACGTTTCAGTGTGGTACCACATTACTACGTGATCCAAACCAGAAAAAACCAAGGATCCGTTCAACAAGTATGTGTAGAATGCGAAAGTATGAGTCTGATGAGTGAAAATCCCAGGCCTAACCTAGACCTAACATGCGTTATTCTCTAAAATATTGATCGAATCCAGGTTTAATGGACTGTTTCTTTGTGGTACCACATTACTACGTGATACAATCCAGAAATAGCTCAGGATCTAGACATGAAGTATGAGAAATATGCGAAAGTATGAGCTCGATGAGGGCAAATCCTAGACCTAAGCCAGAACAAACATGCGTTATCCTCTAAAATATTTATAAAGACCAGGTTTATTTGAATGATTCAGTGTGGTACCACATTACTACGTGATGCAAACCAGAAAAAACCCAAGATCTGTTCAACGAGTATGTGAAGTATGCGAAAGTATGAGTCTGATGAGGGCAAATCCCAGACCTATCCCAGACCTATCTTGCGTTATCCTCTAAAATATTGTTCGAAACCAGGTTTAATTGACTGTTTTATTGTTGCACCACTTTACTACGTGATCCAAAGCAGAAAAAACCCTCGATCAGGTCAACATGCATGTTAAAACTGCGAAAGTATGACCCTGATGAGAGCAAATCCCAGACCTAACCAAGAGCTAACATGCGTTATTCTCTAAAATAGTGATCAAAGCCATGTTTAATGGACTGTTTCAGTGTGGTACCACATTACAACTTGATCCAAACCAGGAAAGGCCCAGAATCTGGCCATCAAGTATGAGAAATATGCGAAAGTACGAGCCTGATGAGAGCAAATCCCAGACCTAACCAAGACCTAACATGCGTTATTCTCTAAAATATTGAACGAAAAGGGGTTTAATGGACCGTTTCAGTGTGGTGCCACATTACTACGTTATCCAAACCAGAAGAAAGCCAGGGATCTCTTCAACAAGTATGTGAAAAATACGAAAGTATGACCCTGATGAGAGCAAATCCCAGACCTAACCAAGACCTAACATGCGTTATTCTGTAAAATATTGAACGGATAGAGGTTTACTCGACTGTTTCAGTGTGGTACCACATTACTACGTGATCCAAACCAGAAAATGCCCAGAATCTGGCAATCAACTATGAGAAATATGCGAAAGTACGAGCCTGATGAGAGCAAATCCCAGACCTATCCCAGACATAACTTGCGTTATCCTCTAAAATATTGATCGAAACCAGGTTTAATGGACTGTTTCAGTGTGGTACCACATTACTACGAGATCGAAACCAGAAAAAACCCAGGATCCGTTGAACAAGTATGTGAAGAATGCGATAGTATGAGTCTGATGAGTGAAAATCCCAGGCCTAAACTAGACATAACATGCGCTATCCTCTAAAATATTGATCGAAACCAGGTTTAGTGGACTGTTTCAGTGTGGTACCACTTTACTACGTGATCCAAAGCAGAAAAAACACTCCATCAGGTCAACATGTATGTTAAAACTGCGAAAGTATGACCCTGATGAGGGCAAATCCCAGGACAACCCTAGACCTAACTTGCGTTATCCTCTAAAATATTGATCGAAACCAGGTTTAATTGACTGCTTCAGTGTGGTACCCACATTACTACGTGATCCAATCCAGAAAAGCCCAGGATCTAGCCATCAAGTAAGAGAAATATGCGAAAGTATGAGCCTGCTGAGGGCAAATCCTAGCCCTAACCCAGACCTAACATGCGTTATCCTCTAAAATATTTATCAAGACCAGGTTTAATGGAATGTTTCAGTGTGGTACCACATTACTTCGTGATCCAAACCAGAAAAAACCCTGGATCTGTTCGACAAGTATGTGAAGAATGCGAAAGTATGAGCCTGATGGGGGCAAACCCCAGACCTATCCCAGACCTAACTTGCGTTATCCTCTAAAATATTGATCGAAACCAGGTTTAATTGACTGTTTCAGTGTGGTACCACATTACTACGTGATCCAATCCAGAAAAAGATCAGTATGTAGCCATGAAGTATGAGAAATATGCGAAAGTATGAGCCAGATGAGGGCAAATCCCAGACCTATCCCAGAACTAACATGCGTTATCCTTTAAAATAGTGATCGAAACCAGGTTTAATCGACTGTTTCAGTGTGGTACCACATTACTACGTGATCCAATCCAGAAATAACCCAGGATCTAGCCATGAAGTATGAGAAATATGCGAAAGAATGAGCCTGATGAGGGCAAATCCTAGACCTAACCCAGAACTAACATGCGTTATCCTCTAAAATATTGATCGAAACCAGGTTTAATGCACTGTTTCGGTGTGGCGCCACATTACTACGTGATCCAAACCAGATAAGGCCCAGAATCTGGCCATCAAGTAAGAGAAATATGCGAAAGTACGAGCCTTATGAGAGCAAATCCCAGACCTTACCTAGACCTAACATGAATTATTCTCTAAAATATTGATCGAAACCAGGTTTAATGGACTGTTTCAGTGAGGTAACACATTACTACGTGATTCAAACCAGAAAAAACCCAGGATCTGTTCAACAAGAATGTGAAAAACGCGAAAGTATGAGCCTGATGAGGGCAAATCCCCAGACCTATCCCCAACATAACATGCGTTATCCTCTAAAATATTGATGGAAACTAGGTTTAATTGACTGTTTTAGTGTGGTACCACTTTACTAGGTGATCCAAAGCAGTAAAATCCCTCGATCATGTCAACATGTATGTTAAAACTGCGAAAGTATGACCCTAATGAGAGCAAATCCCAGACCTAACGTAGACCTAACATGCGTTATTCCCTAAAATATTGATCGAAACCAGGTTTAATGGACTGGTTCAGTGTGGTACCACATTACTACGTGATCCAAACCAGAAAAAACCCAGGACCCGTTCAACAAGTATGTGAAAAATACGAATATATGACCCAGATGAGGGCAAATCCCAGACCTATTCCAGACCTAACTTGCGTTATCCTGAAAAATATTGATCGAAACCTGATGTAATGGACTGTTTCAGTGTGGTACCACATTACTACGTGATCCAAACCAGAAAAAACCCAGGATCCGTTCAACAAGTATGTGTAAATCGCGAAAGTATGAGCCTGATGAGGGCAAATCCTAGACCTTACCCAGACCTAACATGCGTTATCCTCTAAAATATTGATCGAAACCAGGTTTAATTGAATGTTTCAGTGTGGTACCACATTACAACGTGATCCAATCAAGAAAAAGCTCAGGATCTAGCCATGAAGTATGAGAAATATGCGAAAGTGTGAGCCTGATGAGGGCAATTCCTAGACCTAACCCAGAACTAACATGCGTTATCCTCTAAAATATTTATCAAGACCAGGTTTAATTGTACGTTTCAGTGTGGTACCACATTACTACGTGATCCAAACCAGAAAAAACCCAGGATCCGTTCAACAAGTATGTGTAAATCGCGAAAGTATGAGCCTGATGAGGGCAAATCCTAGACCTTACCCAGACCTAACATGCGTTATCCTCTAAAATATTGATCGAAACCAGGTTTAATTGACAGTTTCAGTGTGGTACCACATTACTACCTGATCCAAACCAGAAAAAACCCAGGATTTGTTCACCAAGTATGTAAAGTATGCGAAAGTATGAGTCTGATGAGGGCAAATCCCAGGCCTAACCTAGACATAACATACGTTATCCTCTAAAATATTGATCGAAACCAGGTTTAATTGACTGTTTTAGTGTGGTACCACATTACTACGTGATCCACACCAGAAAAAGCCCAGAATCTGGCCATCAACTATGAGAAATATGCGAAAGTACGAGCCTGATCAGAGCAAATCCCAGACCTAACCTAGACCTAACATGCGCTATCCTCTAAAATATTGATCGAAACCAGGTTTAATTGACTGTTTTAGTGTGGTACCACTTTACTACGTGATCCAAAGCAGATGAATCCCTCGATCAGGTCAACATGTATGTTAAAACTGCGAAAGTATGACCCTGATGAGGGCAAATCCCAGGCCTAACCCAGACCTAACATGCGTTATCCTCTAAAATATTGATCGAAACCAGGTTTAATTGACTGTTTCAGTGTGGTACCACATTACTACGTGATCCAATCCAGAAAAAGATCAGTATGTAGCCATGAAGTATGAGAAATATGCGAAAGTATGAGCCAGATGAGGGCAAATCCCAGACCTATCCCAGAACTAACATGCGTTATCCTCTAAAATAGTGATCGAAACCAGGTTTAATCGACTGTTTCAGTGTGGTACCACATTACTACGTGATCCAATCCAGAAATAACCCAGGATCTAGCCATGAAGTATGAGAAATATGCGAAAGAATGAGCCTGATGAGGGCAAATTCTAGACCTAACTCAGAACTAACATGCGTTATCCTCTAAAATACTTATCAAGACCAGGTTTAATTGAATGTTTCAGTGTGGTACCACATTACTACGTGATCCAAACCAGAAAAAACCCAGGATCCGTTCAACAAGTATGTGAAGAATGCGAAAGTATGAGTCTGATGAGTAAAAATCCTAGACCTATCCCAGACCTAACTTTTTTTTTTTTTTTTTTTTTTTTTTTTTTTTGTCGTGGGGAAAATCTTCGAAAGACTCCCTCCCACCTCCTTGGGGAGAGGTGGGAGGGGTGTGTGGGATTCCCCGCGCCCGTACAACGACAGGCGCGGGACCTACCCACTAAAAACCCCACGGTGACCCTTCGGCACGCTTTGGGAGGATACCGGGAATCGCTCGAAGCATTCTTCCGGTATCCTCCCCGTGCCCGCGCTTTCGCGCCCATCCCCCGGGGGGACAATCGGTCCCCCCAGTAGACACACAGCCTCATAGCGGCGGGACGGGGCCACTCCATCCCGCCGCTATCCCTCCCGGGGCCGCGTTTAGTGGCGGCTGCGAGCCCCAACTCGCAACCGCCCGCGACCCCGTTTCCACCCCTCGGCGGCCGGGCGTTCATCGCCGCACCAGACCGCCGAGGGTGCCTCCCCTTGCGTTGGACCGGTAGGGGGAGGCACTCCTACCCCCAACCGGTCCGACCCGGCGCCGCCTGGCGGGAGGAGGGTCCCCTCAGGACCCCCCTCCCAGCCTAGGTCATCCGCCACGCCGAGGCGGCCGCCCGCGACGCCTCGCGACCGGGCGACGACCTCGGGCCACCGCACGAGCGCGAGCTTCAGCGCGCCGCTGAAGCTCGCGCTCCCTCCCCGCGGCCTCCTTCTGCAACATTACGTTCTCGCAGAAGGAGGCCACGGCCCTCCACTTCTCCTCGCTGCCGAGCATGGCGCGCACCACGCCCGGCAGCGAGACATCCCGCCCGACAACGCCGACCAGGACACGGCGCTCCCCCTCCCACGCGGGGCATACCTCCAGGGTATGATCCGCCGTGTCCTGCTCAGCGTCGCAGTGGCAGCAACGCGTCGTCGGCTCCTTCCCTATCCGGCACAGGCATCTTCCGAAGCTGCCATGCCCGGAAAATACCTGTGCCAGCCGGTAGGTGAGGCTGCCATGGCCTCTGTCCAGCCACTCCTTCAGGAGCGGCCGAACAGCCCCGACAGTCCGGTGCCCCGCGGTTGGCAGAGCCAGCCGCTCCTGCCACGCGAGCAACACGGACTGCCGGGCCTGGCGCTTCAAATCGCCCCAAGCAGGTTCCTGCCCGCCCGGGACCGCCCCCACCCCCGCGCGACGGTCGACGCGGTGCCGGTACATCACCGCGTGCGACCGCGCGAGCAGGTCCATGGGCGGCATCCCCGCTAGAACCGTCGCCGCCTCATGTGACATGGTCCGATACCCGCGGACGACCCTGAGCGCCATGCGCCTCTGCACCCGACGCAGCATAGTCATGCTGCGCCGGGAGGCAGCCAGGTCGTCCGCCCAGACGGGGGCCCCGTATAGGGCCACCGACTGGACCATTGCCACATAGAGGCGACGAACTCGGCCCGCCGGGCCCCCCAGGTTGGGCAGGATCCGGCCCAGAGCCGCAACCATCCTTTCCAACCGGGGGACCAGGCAGCGGAAATGCTTCTCGAAACGCCAGTGGCTATCGAGGATCAGCCCCAGATACCTGATCTGGGGCTTCACCTCGATGTCAGCCCCACCCACCCGAATCAGAGGGGGTGGCGGATCCTGCCGAGGTGAATGAAACGCAATCACCTCGGTCTTATGGACCGCCACCGTCATCCCCATCCCCCTGATCCGGTCGACGACGCGTTGCGACCCCTCCTCCGCGCGACGCATGGCCCTCCCCCAGTGCGCCCCGACGGCCAGCACCAGTGTGTCATCCGCATAACACACCGTGCTGACGCCGTCGGGGAGGCCGGCCCGCAACACCGAGTCGTACGCGATGTTCCACAGGAGTGGCCCGAGGACCGACCCCTGCGGAACACCGCAGTACACCTCCCTCCGCATATCACCATCCCGGCCCGGATACTCGATCCACCTGCCGCGGAGATAATCCCCGACGACCGCCCTGAGACAAGGGAGGACTCGATGATATTCGAGCCCCCTCCTTATCCCTTCCCAGGGGAGGGTGTTAAAGGCATTGGCAATATCCAAGGATATTGCCAATGCCACCCCTCCCCGGGAGACGGCCGCCTCCGAGAGGGCCCTCACACGACCTATCGCGTCGATAGTCGATCGGTCCCCCCGGAAACCGAACTGGCAGTCGGCCAGACCGGGATCACCCCGCGACAGGTGCTCGACGAGGCGGGCAGCAATCACACGCTCGAAGAGCTTGCCCACCTCGTCGAGGAGACAAATGGGCCGGTATGCGGAGGGAGACTCCGCGGGCCGACCCTCCTTCCGGAGGAGGACCATCCTCGCCACCTTCCAACTGGGGGGGAATCGCCCGTCCCTCAGGCAGCGGTCGAACAACCGCCTGAGGTCGGCCCCAAGGACGCCCTGAGTCAAGACCCAAACCCGGCCGGGCACACCATCCGGACCCGGGGCCGTGTTACGAACCCCGAGCCGTCTGATGGCCGCATCCCAGACCTAACTTGCGTTATCCTCTAAAATATTTATCAAGACCAGGTTTAATTGTACGTTTCAGTGTGGTACCACATTACTACGTGATCCAAACCAGAAAAAACCAAGGATCCGTTCAACAAGTATGTGTAGAATGCGAAAGTATGAGTCTGATGAGTGAAAATCCCAGGCCTAACCTAGACCTAACATGCGTTATTCTCTAAAATATTGATCGAATCCAGGTTTAATGGACTGTTTCTTTGTGGTACCACATTACTACGTGATCCAATCCAGAAATAGCTCAGGATCTAGACATGAAGTATGAGAAATATGCGAAAGTATGAGCTCGATGAGGGCAAATCCTAGACCTAAGCCAGAACAAACATGCGTTATCCTCTAAAATATTTATCAAGACCAGGTTTATTTGAATGATTCAGTGTGGTACCACATTACTACGTGATGCAAACCAGAAAAAACCCAAGATCTGTTCAACGAGTATGTGAAGTATGCGAAAGTATGAGTCTGATGAGGGCAAATCCCAGACCTATCCCAGACCTATCTTGCGTTATCCTCTAAAATATTGTTCGAAACCAGGTTTAATTGACTGTTTTATTGTTGCACCACTTTACTACGTGATCCAAAGCAGAAAAAACCCTCGATCAGGTCAACATGCATGTTAAAACTGCGAAAGTATGACCCTGATGAGAGCAAATCCCAGACCTAACCAAGACCTAACATGCGTTATTCTCTAAAATAGTGATCAAAGCCATGTTTAATGGACTGTTTCAGTGTGGTACCACATTACAACGTGATCCAAACCAGGAGAGGCCCAGAATCTGGCCATCAAGTATGAGAAATATGCGAAAGTACGAGCCTGATGAGAGCAAATCCCAGACCTAACCAAGACCTAACATGCGTTATTCTCTAAAATATTGAACGAAAAGGGGTTTAATGGACCGGTTCAGTGTGGTGCCACATTACTACGTGATCCAAACCAGAAAAAAGTCAGGGATCTCTTCAACAAGTATGTGAAAAATACGAAAGTATGACCCTGATGAGAGCAAATCCCAGACCTAACCAAGACCTAACATGCGTTATTCTGTAAAATATTGAACGGATAGAGGTTTAATCGACTGTTTCAGTGTGGTACCACATTACTACGTGATCCAAACCAGAAAATGCCCAGAATCTGGCCATCAAGTAAGAGAAATATGCGGAAGTATGAGCCTGCTGAGGGCAAATCCTAGCCCTAACCCAGACCTAACATGCGTTATCCTCTAAAATATTTATCAAGACCAGGTTTAATGGAATGTTTCAGTGTGGTACCACATTACTACGTGATCCAAACCAGAAAAAACCCTGGATCTGTTCGACAAGTATGTGAAGAATGCGAAAGTATGAGTCCGATGAGGGAAAATCCCGGACCTATCCCAGACATAACTAGCGTTATCCTCTAAAATATTGATCGAAACCACGTTTAAAGCACTGTTTCGGTGTGGTGCCACATTGCTACGTGATCCAAACCAGATAAGGCCCAGAATCTGGCCATCAAGTAAGAGAAATATGCGAAAGTACGAGCCTTATGAGAGCAAATCCCAGACCTTACCTAGACCTAACATGAATTATTCTCTAAAATATTGATCGAAACCAGGTTTAATGGACTGTTTCAGTGAGGTACCACTTTACTAGGTGATCCAAAGCAGTAAAATCCCTCGATCATGTCAACATGTATGTTAAAACTGCGAAAGTATGACCCTAATGAGAGCAAATCCCAGACCTAACGTAGACCTAACTTGCGTTATTCCCTAAAATATTGATCGAAACCAGGTTTAATGGACTGGTTCAGTGTGGTACCACATTACTACGTGATCCAAACCAGAAAAAACCCAGGACCCGTTCAACAAGTATGTGAAAAATACGAATATATGACCCAGATGAGGGCAAATCCCAGACCTATTCCAGACCTAACTTGCGTTATCCTCTAAAATATTGATCGAAACCTGATGTAATGGACTGTTTCAATGTGGTACCACACTACTACGTGATCCAAACCAGAAAAAAGCCAGAATCTGTTCACCAAGTGTGCGAAGTATGCGAAAGTATGAGTCTGATGAGGGCAAATCCCAGGCCTAACCTAGACATAACATGCGTTATCCTCAAAAATATTGATCGAAACCAGGTTTAATTGACTGTTTCAGTGTGGTACCACATTACTACGTGATCCAAACCAGAAAAAACCCAGGATTTGTTCACCAAGTATGTAAAGTATGCGAAAGTATGAGTCTGATGAGGGCAAATCCCAGGCCTAACCTTGACATAACATGCGTTATCCTCTAAAATATTGATCGAAACCAGGTTTAATTGACTGTTTCAGTGTGGTACCACATTACTACGTGATCCAATCCAGAAAAAGATCAGTATGTAGCCATGAAGTATGAGAAATATGCGAAAGTATGAGCCAGATGAGGGCAAATCCCAGACCTATCCCAGAACTAACATGCGTTATCCTCTAAAATAGTTATCGAAACCAGGTTTAATCGACTGTTTCAGTGTGGTACCACATTACTACGTGATCCAATCCAGAAATAACCCAGGATCTAGCCATGAAGTATGAGAAATATGCGAAAGAATGAGCCTGATGAGGGCAAATCCTAGACCTAACCCAGAACTAACATGCGTTATCCTCTTAAATACTTATCAAGACCAGGTTTAATTGAATGTTTCAGTGTGGTACCACATTACTACGTGATCCAAACCAGAAAAAACCCAGGATCCGTTCAACAAGTATGTGTAAATCGCGAAAGTATGAGCCTGATGAGGGCAAATCCTAGACCTTACCCAGACCTAACATGCGTTATCCTCTAAAATATTGATCAAAACCAGGTTTAATTGACAGTTTCAGTGTGGTACCACATTACTACGTGATCCAAACCAGAAAAAACCCAGGATTTGTTCACCAAGTATGTAAAGTATGCGAAAGTATGAGTCTGATGAGGGCAAATCCCAGGCCTAACCTAGACATAACATGCGTTATCCTCTAAAATATTGATCGAAACCAGGTTTAATTGACTGTTTTAGTGTGGTACCACATTACTACGTGATCCACACCAGAGAAAGCCCAGAATCTGGCCATCAACTATGAGAAATATGCGAAAGTACGAGCCTGATCAGAGCAAATCCCAGACCTAACCTAGACCTAACATGCGTTATCCTCTAAAATATTGATCGAAACCAGGTTTAATTGACTGTTTTGGTGTGGTACCACTTTACTACATGATCCAAAGCAGATGAATCCCTCGATCAGGTCAACATGTATGTTAAAACTGCGAAAGTATGACCCTGATGAGGGCAAATCCCAGGCCTAACCCAGACCTAACATGCGTTATCCTCAAAAATATAGATCGAAACCAGGTTTAGTGGACGGTTTCAGTGTGGTACTACATTACTACGTGATGCAATCCAGAAAATGCCCAGGATCTAGCCATCAAGTATGAGAAATATGCGAACGAATGAGCCTGATGAGAGCAAATCCCTGACCTAACCTAGACCTAACATTTAATTATTCTCTAAAATATTGATCGAAACCAGGTTTAATGGACTGTTTCAGTGTGGTACCACACTACTACGCGATCCAAACCAGAAAAAACCCAGGACCTGTTCAACAAGAATGTGAAAAACGCGAAAGTATGAGCCCGATGAGGGCAAACCCACAGACCTATCCCAAACATAACTTGCGTTATCCACTAAAATATTGATCGAAACCAGGTTTAATGGACTGTATCAGTGTGGTTCCACATTACTACGTGATCCAGTCCAGAAATAGCCCAGGATCTAGCCATGAAGTATGAGAAATATGCGAAAGTATGAGACTGATGAGGGCAAATCCTAGACCTTACCCAGACCTAACATGCGTTATCCTCTAAAATATTTATCAAGACCAGGTTCAATTGAATGCGTCAGTGTGGTACCACATTACTACGTGATCCAAACCAGAAAAAACCCAGGATCCGTTCATCAAGTATGTGAAGAATGCGATAGTATGAGACTGATGAGTGAAAATCTCAGGCCTAACCTAGACCTAACATGCGTTATCCTCAAAAATATTGATCGAAACCAGGTTTAATGGACTGTTTCAGTGTGGTACCACATTACTACGTGATCCAATCCAGAAATAGCCCAGGATCTAGCCATGAAGTATGAGAAATATGCGAAAGTATGAGCCTGATGAGGGCAAATCCTAGACCTTACCCAGACCTAACGTGCGTTATCCTCTAAAATATTGATCGAAACCAGGTTTAATTGACTGTTTCAGTGTGGTACCACATTACTACGTGATCCAAACCAGAAAAAACCCAGGATTTGTTCACCAAGTATGTAAAGTATGCGAAAGTATAAGTCTGATGAGGGAAAATCCCAGGCCTAACCTAGACATAACATGCGTTATCCTCTAAAATATTGATCGAAACCAGGTTTAATTGACTGTTTTAGTGTGGTACCACATTACTACGTGATCCACACCAGAAAAAGCCCAGAATCTGGCCATCAACTATGAGAAATATGCGAAAGTACGAGCCTGATCAGAGCAAATCCCAGACCTAACCCAGAACTAACATGCGTTATCCTCTAAAATATTGATCGAAACCAGGTTCAATTGACTGTTTTAGTGTGGTACCACTTTACTACGTGATCCAAAGCAGATGAATCCCTCGATCAGGTCAACATGTATGTTAAAACTGCGAAAGTATGACCGTGATGAGGGCAAATCCCAGGCCTATCCTAGACCTAACATGCGTTATCCTCTAAAATATTGATCGAAACCAGGTTTAGTTGACTGTTTCAGTGTGGTACCACATTACTACGTGATCCAAACCAGAAAAAACCCAGGATTTGTTCACCAAGTATGTAAAGTATGCGAAAGTACGAGTCTGATGAGGGCAAATCCCAGGCCTAACCTTGACATAACATGCGTTATCCTCTAAAATATTGATCGAAACCAGGTTTAATTGACTGTTGTAGTGTGGTACCACATTACTACGCGATCCAAACCAGAAAAAACCCAGAATCTGTTCAACAAGTGTGTGGAAAACGCGAAAGCATGAGCCTGATGAGGGCAAATCCCAGACCTATCCCAGACATATCTTGCGTTATCCTCTAAAATATTGATCGAAACCAGGTTTAATGGACTGTTTCAGTGTGGTACCACATTACTACGTGATGCAATCCAGAAATAGCCCAGGATCTAGCCATGAAGTATGAGAAATATGCGAAAGTATGAGCCTGATGAGGGCAAATCCTAGACCTTACCCAGACCTAACGTGCGTTATCCTCTAAAATATTGATCGAAACCAGGTTTAATTGACTGTTTCAGTGTGGTACCACATTACTACGTGATCCAAACCAGAAAAAACCCAGGATTTGTTCACCAAGTATGTAAAGTATGCGAAAGTATAAGTCTGATGAGGGAAAATCCCAGGCCTAACCTAGACATAACATGCGTTATCCTCTAAAATATTGATCGAAACCAGGTTTAATTGACTGTTTTAGTGTGGTACCACATTACTACGTGATCCACACCAGAAAAAGCCCAGAATCTGGCCATCAACTATGAGAAATATGCGAAAGTACGAGCCTGATCAGAGCAAATCCCAGACCTAACCCAGAACTAACATGCGTTATCCTCTAAAATATTGATCGAAACCAGGTTCAATTGACTGTTTTAGTGTGGTACCACTTTACTACGAGATCCAAAGCAGATGAATCCCTCGATCAGGTCAACATGTATGTTAAAACTGCGAAAGTATGACCCTGATGAGGGCAAATCCCAGGCCTAACCTAGACCTAACATGCGTTATCCTCTAAAATATTGATCGAAACCAGGTTTAATTGACTGTTTCAGTGTGGTACCACATTACTACGTGATCCAAACCAGAAAAAACCCAGAATCTGTTCAACAAGTGTGTGGAAAACGCGAAAGCATGAGCCTGATGAGGGCAAATCCCAGACCTATCCCAGACATATCTTGCGTTATCCTCTAAAATATTGATCGAAACCAGGTTTAATTGACTGCTTTAGTGTGGTACCACATTACTACGTGATCCAAAGCAGATGAATCCCTCGATCAGGTCAACATGTATGTTAAAACTGCGAAAGTATGACCCTGATGAGGGCAAATCCCAGGCCTAACCTAGACCTAACATGCGTTATCCTCTAAAATATTGATCGAAACCAGGTTTAATTGACTGTTTCAGTGTGGTACCACATTACTACGTGATCCAAACCAGAAAAAACCCAGGATTTGTTCACCAAGTATGTAAAGTATGCGAAAGTATGAGTCTGATGAGGGCAAATCCCAGGCCTAACCTAGACATAACATGCGTTATCCTCTAAAATATTGATCGAAACCAGGTTTAATTGACTGTTTTAGTGTGGTACCACATTACTACGTGATCCACACCAGAAAAAGCCCAGAATATGGCCATCAACTATGAGAAATATGCGAAAGTACGAGCCTGATCAGAGCAAATCCCAGACCTAACCCAGAACTAACATGCGTTATCCTCTAAAATATTGATCGAAACCAGGTTCAATTGACTGTTTTAGTGTGGTACCACTTTACTACGAGATCCAAAGCAGATGAATCCCTCGATCAGGTCAACATGTATGTTAAAACTGCGAAAGTATGACCCTGATGAGGGCAAATCCCAGGCCTAACCTAGACCTAACATGCGTTATCCTCTAAAATATTGATCGAAACCAGGTTTAATTGACTGTTTCAGTGTGGTACCACATTACTACGTGATCCAAACCAGAAAAAACCCAGGATTTGTTCACCAAGTATGTAAAGTATGCGAAAGTATGACCCTGATGAGGGCAAATCCCAGGCCTAACCTAGACCTAACATGCGTTATCCTCTTAAATATTGATCGAAACCAGGTTTAATGGACTGTTTCAGTGTGGTACCACACTACTACGCGATCCAAACCAGAAAAAACCCCGGATCTGTTCAACAAGAATGTGAAAAACGCGAAAGTATGAGCCCGATGAGGGCAAACCCACAGACCTATCCCAAACATAACTTGCGTTATCCTCTAAAATATTGATCGAAACCAGGTTTAATGGACTGTTTCAGTGTGGTTCCACATTACTACGTGATCCAATCCAGAAATAGCCCAGGATATAGCCATGAAGTATGAGTAATATGCGAAAGTATGAGCCTGATGAGGGCAAATCCTAGTCCTTACCCAGACCTAACATGCGTTATCCTCTAAAATATTTATCAAGACCAGGTTTAAGTGACTGTTTTAGTGTTGTACCACTTTACTACGTGATCCAAAGCAGAAAAAACCCTCGATCAGGTCAACATGTATGTTAAAACTGCGAAAGTATGACCCTGATGAGAGCAAATCCCAGACCTAACCTTGACCTAACATGCGTTATTCTCTAAAATAGTGATCAAAGCCAGGTTTAATGGACTGTTTCAGTGTGGTACCACATTACAACGTGATCCAAACCAGAAAGGGCCCAGAATCTGGCCATCAAGTATGAGAAATATGCGAAAGTACGAGCTTGATGAGAGCAAATCCCAGACCTAACAAGGACCTAACATGCGTTATTCTCTAAAATATTGAACGAAAAGGGGTTTAATCGACTGTTTCAGTGTTGTACCACATTACTACGTGATCCAAACCAGAAAAAGCCAGAATCTGGCCATCAACTATGAGAAATATGCGAAAGTACGAGCCTGATCAGAGAAAATCGCAGACCTAACCTAGACCTAACATGCGTTATCCTCTAAAATATTGATCAAAACCAGGTTTAATTGACTGCTTTAGTGTGGTACCACTTTACTACGTGATCCGAAGCAGAAAAAACCCTCGATCAGGTCAACATGTATGTTAAAACTGCGAAAGTATGACCCTGATGAGGGCAAAACCCCAGACCTATCCCAGACATAACTTGCGTTATCCTCTAAAATATTGATCGAAACCAGGTTTAATTGACTGTTTCAGTGTGGTACCACATGACTACGTGATCCAAACCAGAAAAAACCCAGGATTCGTTCACCAAGTATGTAAAGTATGCGAAAGTATGACCCTGATGAGGGCAAATCCCAGGCCTAACCTTGACATAACATGCGTTATCCTCTAAAATATTCATCGAAACCAGGTTTAATTGACTGTTTTAGTGTGGTACCACATTACTACGCGATCCAAACCAGAAAAAACCCAGAATCTGTTCAACAAGTATGTGAAAAACGCGAAAGCATGAGCCTGATGAGGGCAAATCCCAGACCTATCCCAGACATATCTTGCGTTATCCTCTAAAATATTGATCGAAACCAGGTTTAATTGACTGCTTTAGTGTGGTACCACATTACTACGTGATCCAAAGCAGATGAATCCCTCGATCAGGTCAACATGTATGTTAAAACTGCGAAAGTATGACCCTGATGAGGGCAAATCCCAGGCCTAACCTAGACCTAACATGCGTTATCCTCTTAAATATTGATCGAAACCAGGTTTAATGGACTGTTTCAGTGTGGTACCACACTACTACGCGATCCAAACCAGAAAAAGCCAGGGATCTGTTCAACAAGTATGTGAGAAATGCGAAAATATGACCCTGATGAGGTCAAATCCCAGACCTATCCCAGACCTAACTTGCGTTATCCTCTAAAATATTGATCGAAACCAGGTTTAATTGATTGTTTCAGTGTGGTACCACATTACTACGTGATCCAATCCAGAAATAGCTCAGGATCTAGCCATGAAGTATGAGAAATATGCGAAAGTACGAGCCTGATCAGAGCAAATCGCAGACCTAACCTAGACCTAACATGCGTTATCCTCTAAAATATTGATCGAAACCAGGTTTAATGGACTGTTTCAGTGTGGTACCACATTACTACGAGATCGAAACCAGAAAAAACCCAGGATCCGTTCAACAAGTATGTGAAGAATGCGATAGTATGAGTCTGATGAGTGAAAATCCCAGGCCTAAACTAGACATAACATGCGCCATCCTCTAAAATATTGATCGAAACCAGGTTTAGTGGACTGTTTCAGTGTGGTACCACTTTACTACGTGATCCAAAGCAGAAAAAACACTCCATCAGGTCAATATGTATGTTAAAACTGCGAAAGTATGACCCTGATGAGGGCAAATCCCAGGCCTACCCTAGACCTAACTTGCGTTATCCTCTAAAATATTGATCGAAACCAGGTTTAATTGACTGCTTCAGTGTGGTACCCACATTACTACGTGATCCAATCCAGAAAAGCCCAGGATCTGGCCATCAAGTAAGAGAAATATGCGAAAGTATGAGCCTGCTGAGGGCAAATCCTAGCCCTAACCCAGACCTAACATGCGTTATCCTCTAAAATATTTATCAAGACCAGGTTTAATGGAATGTTTCAGTGTGGTACCACATTACTACGTGATCCAAACCAGAAAAAACCCTGGATCTGTTCGACAAGTGTGTGAAGAATGCGAAAGTATGAGTCCGATGAGGGAAAATCCCGGACCTATCCCAGACATAACTAGCGTTATCCTCTAAAATATTGATGGAAACTAGGTTTAATTGACAGTTTTAGTGTGGTACCACTTTACTAGGTGATCCAAAGCAGTAAAATCCCTCGATCATGTCAACATGTATGTTAAAACTGCGAAAGTATGACCCTAATGAGAGCAAATCCCAGACCTAACGTAGACCTAACTTGCGTTATTCCCTAAAATATTGATCGAAACCAGGTTTAATGGACTGGTTCAGTGTGGTACCACATTACTACGTGATCCAAACCAGAAAAAACCCAGGACCCGTTCAACAAGTATGTGAAAAATACGAATATATGACCCAGATGAGGGCAAATCCCAGACCTATTCCAGACCTAACTTGCGTTATCCTCTAAAATATTGATCGAAACCAGGTTCAATTGACTGTTTTAGTGTGGTACCACTTTACTACGAGATCCAAAGCAGATGAATCCCTCGATCAGGTCAACATGTATGTTAAAACTGCGAAAGTATGACCCTGATGAGGGCAAATCCCAGGCCTAACCTAGACCTAACATGCGTTATCCTCTAAAATATTGATCGAAACCAGGTTTAATTGACTGTTTCAGTGTGGTACCACATTACTACGTGATCCAAACCAGAAAAAACCCAGGATTTGTTCACCAAGTATGTAAAGTATGCGAAAGTATGAGTCTGATGAGGGCAAATCCCAGGCCTAACCTAGACATAACATGCGTTATCCTCAAAAATATTGATCGAAACCAGGTTTAGTGGACGGTTTCAGTGTGGTACTACATTACTACGTGATGCAATCCAGAAAAAGCCCAGGATCTAGCCATCAAGTATGAGAAATATGCGAATGAATGAGCCTGATGAGAGCAAATCCCTGAGCTAACCTAGACCTAACATTTAATTATTCTCTAAAATATTGATGGAAACCAGGTTTAATGGACTGTTTCAGTGTGGTACCACACTACTACGCGATCCAAACCAGAAAAAACCCCGGATCTGTTCAACAAGAATGTGAAAAACGCGAAAGTATGAGCCCGATGAGGGCAAACCCACAGACCTATCCCAAACATAACTTGCGTTATCCTCTAAAATATTGATCGAAACCAGGTTTAATGGACTGTTTCAGTGTGGTTCCACATTACTACGTGATCCAATCCAGAAATAGCCCAGGATATAGCCATGAAGTATGAGTAATATGCGAAAGTATGAGCCTGATGAGGGCAAATCCTAGTCCTTACCCAGACCTAACATGCGTTATCCTCTAAAATATTTATCAAGACCAGGTTTAAGTGACTGTTTTAGTGTTGTACCACTTTACTACGTGATCCAAAGCAGAAAAAACCCTCGATCAGGTCAACATGTATGTTAAAACTGCGAAAGTATGACCCTGATGAGAGCAAATCCAAGACCTAACCTTGACCTAACATGCGTTATTCTCTAAAATAGTGATCAAAGCCAGGTTTAATGGACTGTTTCAGTGTGGTACCACATTACAACGTGATCCAAACCAGAAAGGGCCCAGAATCTGGCCATCAAGTATGAGAAATATGCGAAAGTACGAGCTTGATGAGAGCAAATCCCAGACCTAACCAGGACCTAACATGCGTTATTCTCTAAAATATTGAACGAAAAGAGGTTTAATCGACTGTTTCAGTGTTGTACCACATTACTACGTGATCCAAACCAGAAAAAGCCAGAATCTGGCCATCAACTATGAGAAATATGCGAAAGTACGAGCCTGATCAGAGCAAATCGCAGACCTAACCTAGACCTAACATGCGTTATCCTCTAAAATATTGATCGAAACCAGGTTTAATTGACTGCTTTAGTGTGGTACCACTTTACTACGTGATCCAAAGCAGAAAGAACCCTCGATCAGGTCAACATGTATGTTAAAACTGCGAAAGTATGACCCTGATGAGGGCAAAACCCCAGACCTATCCCAGACATAACTTGCGTTATCCTCTATAATATTGATCGAAACCAGGTTTAATTGACTGTTTTAGTGTGGTACCACATTACTACGCGATCCAAACCAGAAAAAACCCAGAATCTGTTCAACAAGTATGTGAAAAACGCGAAAGCATGAGCCTGATGAGGGCAAATCCCAGACCTATCCCAGACATATCTTGCGTTATCCTCTAAAATATTGATCGAAACCAGGTTTAATTGACTGCTTTAGTGTGGTACCACATTACTACGTGATCCAAAGCAGATGAATCCCTCGATCAGGTCAACATGTATGTTAAAACTGCGAAAGTATGACCCTGATGAGGGCAAATCCCAGGCCTAACCTAGACCTAACATGCGTTATCCTCTTAAATATTGATCGAAACCAGGTTTAGTGGACTGTTTCAGTGTGGTACCACACTACTACGCGATCCAAACCAGAAAAAGCCAGGGATCTGTTCAACAAGTATGTGAGAAATGCGAAAATATGACCCTGATGAGGTCAAATCCCAGACCTATCCCAGACCTAACTTGCGTTATCCTCTAAAATATTGATCGAAACCAGGTTTAATTGATTGTTTCAGTGTGGTACCACATTACTACGTGATCCAATCCTGAAATAGCTCAGGATCTAGCCATGAAGTATGAGAAATATGCGAAAGTGTGAGACTGATGAGGGCAAATCCTAGACCTAAGCCAGAACAAACATGCGTTATCCTCTAAAATATTTATCAAGACCAGGTTTAATTGAACGTTTCAGTGTGGTACCACTTTACTACGCGATCCAAACCAGAAAAAACCAAGGATCCGTTCAACAAGTATGTGTAGAATGCGAAAGTATGAGTCTGATGCGTGAAAATCCCAGGCCTAACCTAGACCTAACATGCGTTATTCTCTAAAATATTGATCGAATCCAGGTTTAATGGACTGTTTCATGGTGGTACCACATTACTACGTGATCCAATCCAGAAATAGCTCAGGATCTAGACATGAAGTATGAGAAATATGCGAAAGTATGAGCTCGATGAGGGCAAATCCTAGACCTAACCAAGACCTAACATGCGTTATTCTCTACAATAGTGATCAAAGCCATGTTTAATGGACTGTTTCAGTGTGGTACCACATTACAACGTGATCCAAACCAGGAAAGGCCCAGAATCTGGCCATCAAGTATGAGAAATATGCGAAAGTACGAGCCTGATGAGAGCAAATCCCAGACTTAACCAAGACCTAACATGCGTTATTCTCTAAAATATTGATCGAAACCAGGTTTAATGGACTGTTTCAGTGTGGTACCACTTTACTACGCGATCCAAACCAGAAAAAACCAAGGATCCGTTCAACAAGTATGTGTAGAATGCGAAAGTATGAGTCTGATGCGTGAAAATCCCAGGCCTAACCTAGACCTAACATGCGTTATTCTCTAAAATATTGATCGAAACCAGGTTTAGTGGACTGTTTCAGTGTGGTACCACTTTACTACGTGATCCAAAGCAGAAAAAACACTCCATCAGGTCAACATGTATGTTAACACTGCGAAAGTATGACCCTGATGAGGGCAAATCCCAGGCCTAACCTAGACCTAACTTGCGTTATCCTCTAAAATATTGATCGAAACCAGGTTTAATTGACTGCTTCAGTGTGGTACCCACATTACTACGTGATCCAATCCAGAAAAGCCCAGGATCTAGCCATCAAGTAAGAGAAATATGCGAAAGTATGAGCCTGCTGAGGGCAAATCCTAGCCCTAACCCAGACCTAACATGCGTTATCCTCTAAAATATTTATCAAGACCAGGTATAATGGAATGTTTCAGTGTGGTACCACATTACTACGTGATCCAAACCAGAAAAAACCCTGGATCTGTTCGACAAGTATGTGAAGAATGCGAAAGTATGAGTCCGATGAAGGAAAATCCCGGACCTATCCCAGACATAACTAGCGTTATCCTCTAAAATATTGATCGAAACCAGGTTTAATGCACTGTTTAGGTGTGGTGCCACATTACTACGTGATCCAAACCAGATAAGGCCCAGAATCTGGCCATCAAGTAAGAGAAATATGCGAAAGTACGAGCCTTATGGGAGCAAATCCCAGACCTTACCTAGACCTAACATGAATTATTCTCTAAAATATTGATCGAAACCAGGTTTAATGGACTGCTTCAGTGAGGTACCACATTACTACGTGATTCAAACCAGAAAAAACCCAGGATCTGTTCAACAAGAATGTGAAAAACGCGAAAGTATGAGCCTGATGAGGGCAAATCCCCAGACCTATCCCCAAAGAAGTAAAATCCCTCGATCATGTCAACATGTATGTTAAAACTGCGAAAGTATGACCCTAATGAGAGCAAATCCCAGACCTAACGTAGACCTAACATGCGTTATTCCCTAAAATATTGATCGAAACCAGGTTTAATGGACTGGTTCAGTGTGGTACCACATTACTACGTGATCCAAACCAGAAAAAACCCAGGACCCGTTCAACAAGTATGTGAAAAATACGAATATATGACCCAGATGAGGGCAAATCCCAGACCTATTCCAGACCTAACTTGCGTTATCCTCTAAAATATTGATCGAAACCTGATGTAATGGACTGTTTCAATGTGGTACCACACTACTACGTGATCCAAACCAGAAAAAAGCCAGAATCTGTTCACCAAGTATGCGAAGTATGCGAAAGTATGAGTCTGATGAGGGCAAATCCTAGACCTAACCTAGACCTAACATGCGTTATCCTCAAAAATATTGATCGAAGCCAGGATTAATCGACTGTTTTAGTGTGATACCACTTTACTACGTGATCCAAAGCAGAAAAAACCCTCCATAAGGTCAACATGTGTGCTAAAACTGCGAAAGTATGACCCTGATGAGGGCAAATCCCAGGCCTAACCTAGACCTAACATGGGTTATCCTCTAAAATATTGATCGAAACCATGTTTAATGGACTGTTTCAGTGTGGTACCACATTCCTACGTGATCCAAACCAGAAGAAACCCAGGATCTGTTCATCAAGTATGTGAAAAACGCGACAGTATGAGCCTGATGAGGGCAAACCCCAGACCTATCCCAGACCTAACTTGCGTTATCCTCTAAAATATTGATCGAAACCAGGTTTAATTGACTGTTTCAGTGTGGTACCACATTACTACGTGATCCAAACCAGAAAAAACCCAGGATTTGTTCACCAAGTATGTAAAGTATGCGAAAGTATGAGTCTGATGAGGGCAAATCCCAGGCCTAACCTTGACATAACATGCGTTATCCTCTAAAATATTGATCGAAACCAGGTTTAATTGACTGTTTTAGTGTGGTACCACATTACTACGCGATCAAACCAGAAAAAACCCAGAATCTGTTCAACAAGTATGTGAAAAACGTGACAGCATGAGCCTGATGAGGGCAAATCCCAGACCTATCCCAGACATATCTTGCGTTATCCTCTAAAATATTGATCGAAACCAGGTTTAATTGACTGCTTTAGTGAGGTACCACATTACTACGTGATCCAAACCAGAAAAAACCCAGGATCTGTTCAACAAGAATGTGAAAAACGCGAAAGTATGAGCCCGATGAGGGCAAACCCACAGACCTATCCCAAACATAACTTGCGTTATCCTCTAAAATATTGATCGAAACCAGGTTTAATGGACTGTTTCAGTGTGGTTCCACATTACTACGTGATCCAATCCAGAAATAGCCCAGGATCTAGCCATGAAGTATGAGAAATATGCGAAAGTATGAGCCTGATGAGGGCAAATCCCAGACCTATCCCAGACATATCTTGCGTTATCCTCTAAAATATTGATCGAGACCAGGTTTAATTGACTGCTTTAGTGTGGTACCACATTACTACGTGATCCAAAGCAGATGAATCCCTCGATCAGGACAACACGTATGTTAAAACTGCGAAAGTATGACCCTGATGAGGGCAAATCCCAGGCCTAACCTAGACCTAACATGCGTTATCCTCTTAAATATTGATCGAAACCAGGTTTAATTGACTGTTTCAGTGTGGTACCACATTACTACGTGATCCAAACCAGAAAAAACCCAGAATCTGTTCACCAAGTATGCGAAGTATGCGAAAGTATGAGTCTGATGAGGGCAAATCCCAGGCCTAACCTAGACATAACATGCGTTATCCTCAAAAATATTGATCGAAACCAGGTTTAGTGGACGGTTTCAGTGTGGTACTACATTACTACGTGATGCAATCCAGAAAAAGCCCAGGATCTAGCCATCAAGTATGAGAAATATGCGAATGAATGAGCCTGATGAGAGCAAATCCCTGACCTAACCTAGACCTAACATTTAATTATTCTCTAAAATATTGATCGAAACCAGGTTTAATGGACTGTTTCAGTGTGGTACCACACTACTACGTGATCCAAACCAGAAAAACCCAGGATCCGTTCAACAAGTATGTGAAGAATGCGAAAGTATGAGCCCGATGAGGGCAACACCCCAGACCTATCCCAAACATAACTTGCGTTATCCTCTAAAATATTGATCGAAACTAGGTTTAATGGACTGTTTCAGTGTGGTTCCACATTACTACGTGATCCAATCCAGAAATAGCCCAGGATCTAGCCATGAAGTATGAGAAATATGCGAAAGTATAAGCCTGATGAGGGCAAATCCTAGTCCTTACCCAGACCTAACATGCGTTATCCTCTAAAATATTTATCAAGACCAGGTTTAAGTGACTGTTTCAGTGTGGTGCCACTTTACTACGTTATCCAAAGCAGAAAAAACCCTCGATCAGGTCAACATGCATGTTAAAACTGCGAAAGTATGACCCTGATGAGAGCAAATCCCAGACCTAACCTTGACCTAACATGCGTTATTCTCTAAAATAGTGATCAAAGCCAGGTTTAATGGACTGTTTCAGTGTGGTACCACATTACAACGTGATCCATACCAGAAAGGGCCCAGAATCTGGCCATCAAGTATGAGAAATATGCGAAAGTACGAGCCTGATGAGAGCAAATCCCAGACCTAACCAGGACCTAACATGCGTTATTCTCGAAAATATTGATCGAAAAGAGGTTTAATCGACTGTTTCAGTGTTGTACCACATTACTACGTGATCCAAAGCAGAAAAAGCCCAGAATCTGGCCATCAACTATGAGAAATATGCGAAAGTACGAGCCTGATCAGAGCAAATCCCAGACCTAACCTAGACCTAACATGCGTTATCCTCTAAAATATTGATCGAAACCAGGTGTAATTGACTGCTTTAGTGTGGTACCACATTAGTACGTGATCCAAAGCACATGAATCCCTTGATCAGGTCAACATGTATGTTAAAACTGCGAAAGTATGACCCAGATGAGGGCAAATGCCAGGCCTAACCTAGACCTAACATGCGTTATCCTCTAAAATATTGATCGAAAGCAGGTTTAATTGACTGTTTCAGTGTGGTACCACATTACTACGTGATCCAAACTAGAAAAAACCCAGAATCTGTTCACCAAGTATGCGAAGTATGCGAAAGTATGAGTCTGATGAGGGCAAATCCCAGGCCTAACCTAGACATAACATGCGTTATCCTCAAAAATATTGATCGAAACCAGGTTTAGTGGACGGTTTCAGTGTGGTACTACATTACTACGTGATGCAATCCAGAAAAAGCCCAGGATCTAGCCATCAAGTATGAGAAATATGCGAAAGAATGAGCCTGATGAGAGCAAATCCCCGACCAAACCTAGACCTAACATTTAGTTATCCTCTAAAATATTTATCAAGACCAGGTTTAAGTGACTGTTTCAGTGTGGTGCCACTTTACTACGTGATCCAAAGCAGAAAAAACCCTCGATCAGGTCAACATGCATGTTAAAACTGCGAAAGTATGACCCTGATGAGGGCAAATCCCAGACCTATCCCTGATATAACTTGCGTTATCCTCTAAAATACTGATCGAAAGCAGGTTTAATTGACTGTTTTAGTGTGGCACCACTTTAATACGTGATCCAAAGCAGAAGAAACCCTCGATCAGGTCAACATGTATATTAAAACTGCGAAAGTATGACCCTGATGAGGGCAAATCCTAGACCTAACCCAGACATAACATGCGTTATCCTCTAAAATACTGATCAAAACCAGGTTTAATTGACTGTTTTAGTGTGGTACCACATTACTACGTGATCCAAAGCAGAAAAAGCCCAGGATCTGGCCAACGAGTATGCGAAAAATGCGAAAGTATGAGACAGGTGATGGCAAATCCCAGGCCTCACCTAGACACAACATGCGTTATCCTCTAAAATATTGATCGAAACCAGGTTTAGTGGACTGTTTCAGTGTGGTACCACATTACTGCGTGATCGAATCCAGAAATAGCCCAGGATCTAGTCATGAAGTATTAGAAATATGCGAAAGTATGAGCCTGATGAGGGCAAATCCTAGACCTTACCCAGACCTAACATGTGTTATCCTCTAAAATATTGATCGAAACCAGGTTTAGTGGACTGTTTCAGTGTGGTACCACATTACTACGTGATCCAAAGCAGAAAAAACCCTCGATCAGGTCAACATGCATGTTAAAACTGCGAAAGTATGACCCTGATGAGAGCAAATCCCTGGCCTAACGTAGACCTGACATGCGTTATCCTCAAAAATATTGATCGAAACCAGGTTTAGTGGACGGTTTCAGTGTGGTACTACATTACTACGTGATGCAATCCAGAAAAATCCCAGTACCTGTTCAACAAGTATGTGAAAAACGCGAAAGTATGAGCCTGATGAGGGCAAATCCCAGACCTATCCCTGACTTAACTTGCGTTATCCTCTAAAGTACTGATCGAAACCAGGTTTAATTGTCTGTTTTAGTGTGGTACCACTTTAATACGTGATCCAAAGCAGAAAAAACCCTCGATCAGGTCAACATGTATATGAAAACTGCGAAAGTATGACCCTGATGAGGGCAAATCCTAGACCTAACCCAGACATAACATGCGTTATCCTCTAAAATACTGATCGAAACCAGGTTTAATTGACTGTTTTAGTGTGGTACCACATTACTGCGTGATCCAAACCAGAAATAGCCCAGCATCTAGCCATGAAGTATTAGAAATATGCGAAAGTATGAGCCTGATGAGGGCAAATCCTAGACCTTACCCAGACCTATCATGCGTTATCCTCTAAAATATTGATCGAAACCAGGTTTAATTGACTGTTTCAGTGTGGCACCACATTACTACGTGATCCAAACCAGAAAAAACCCAGGATCCGTTCAACAAGTATGTGAGGAATGCGAAAGTATGAGTCTGATGAGTGAAAATCCCAGGCCTAACGTAGACCTAGCATGCGTTATCCTCAAAAATATTGATCGCAACCAAGTTTAATGGACTGTTTCAGTGTGGTACCACATTACTACGTGATCCAATCCAGAAATAGCCCAGGATCTAGCCATGAAGTATTAGAAATATGCGAAAGTATGACCCTGATGAGGGCAAATGCCAGGCCTAACCTAGACCTAACATGCGCTATTCTCTAAAATATTGATCGAAACCAGGTTTAATGGACTGCTTCTGTGTGGTACCACATTACTACGTGATCCAAACCAGAAAAAACCCAGGATCTGTTCAACAAGTATGTGAAAAACGCGACAGTATGAGCCTGATGAGGGCAAATCCCAGACCTATCCCAGACATAACTTGCGTTATCCTCCAAAATATTTATCAATACCAGGTTTAATTGAATGTTTCAGTGTGGTACCGCATTACTGCGTGATCCAAACCTGAAAAAGCCCAGGATCCGTTCAACAAGTATGTGAAGAATGCGAAAGTATGAGTCTGATGAGTGAAAATCCCAGGCCTAACCTAGACCTAACATGCGTTATCCTCAAAAATATTGATCGAAACCTGGTTAAATGGACTGTTTCAGTGTGGCACCACATTACTCCGTGATCCAATCCAGAAATAGCCCAGAATCTAGCCATGAAGTATGAGGATTATGCGAAAGTATGAGCCTGATGAGGGCAAATCCTAGACCTATCCCAGACCTAACATGCGTTATCCTCTAAAATATTTATCAAGACCAGGTTTAATTGAATGTTTCAGTGTGGTACCACATTACTACGTGATCCAAACCAGAAAAAACCCAGGATCCGTTCAACGAGTATGTGAAGTGTGCGAAAGTATGAGTCTAATGGGTGCAAATCCCAGACCTATCCCAGACCTAAATTGCTTTATCCTCTAAAATATTGATCGAAACCAGGTTTAATCGACTGTTTCAGTGTGATACCACATTACTACGTGATCCAATCCAGAAATAGCCCAGGATCTAGCCATGAAGTATTAGAAATATGCGAAAGTATGACCCTGATGAGGGCAAATGCCAGGCCTAACCCAGACCTAACATGTGTTATCCTCTAAAATATTGATCGAAACCAGGTTTAATTGACTGTTCTAGTGTGGTACCACTTTACTACGTGATCCAAAGCAGAAAAAACCCTCGATCAGGTCAACATGTATGTTAAAACTGCGAAAGTATGACCCTGATGAGGGCAAATGCCAGGCCTAACCTAGACCTAACATGCGCTATCCTCTAAAATATTGATCGAAACCAGGTTTAATGGACTGTTTCTGTGTGGTACCACATTACTACGTGATCCAAACCAGAAAAAACCCAGGATCTGTTCAACAAGTATGTGAAAAACGCGACAGTATGAGCCTGATGAGGGCAAATCCCAAACCTATCCCAGACATAACTTGCGTTATCCTCCAAAATATTTATCAATACCAGGTTTAATTGAATGTTTCAGTGTGGTACCGCATTACTGCGTGATCCAAACCAGAAAAAGCCCAGGATCTGTTCAACAAGTATGTGAAGAATGCGAAAGTTGAGTCTGATGAGTGAAAATCCCAGGCCTAACCTAGACCTAACATGCGTTATGCTCAAAAATATTGATCGAAACCAGATTTGATTGACTGTTTCAGTGCGGTACCACATTACTACGTGATCCAAACCAGAAAAAACCCAGGATCCGTTCAACAAGTATGTGAAGAATGCGAAAGTATGAGTCTGATGAGTGAAAATCCCAGGCCTAACCTAGACCTAACATGCGTTATCCTCAAAAATATTGATCGAAACCTGGTTAAATGGACTGTTTCAGTGTGGCACCACATTACTCCGTGATCCAATCCAGAAATAGCCCAGAATCTAGCCATGAAGTCTGAGGAATATGCGAAAGTATGAGCCTGGTGAGGGCAAATCCTAGACATATCCCTGACCTAACATGCGTTATCCTCTAAAATATTTATCAAGACCAGGTTTAATTGAATGTTTCAGTGTGGTACCACATTACTACGTGATCCAAACCAGAAAAAACCCAGGATCCGTTCAACGAGTATGTGAAGTGTGCGAAAGTATGAGTCTGATGCGGGCAAATCTCAGACCTATCCCAGACCTAAATTGCTTTATCCTCTAAAATATTGATCGAAACCAGGTTTAATTGACTGTTTTGGTGTAGTACCACTTTACTACGTGATCCAATGCAGAAAAAACCCTCGATCAGGTCAACATGCATGCTAAAACTGCGAAAGTATGACCATGATGAGGGGCAAATCCTAGACCTACCCCAGACCTAACATGCGTTATCCTCTAAAATATTGATCGAAACGAGGTTTAGTGGACTGTTTGTGTGTGGTACCACATTCCTGCGTGAGCCAAACCAGAAAATACCCAGGATCTGTTCAACAAGTATGTGAAAAACGCGAAAGTAAGAGCCTGATGAGGGCAAATCCCAGACCTATCCCAGAACTAACATGCGTTATCCTCTAAAATATTGATCGAAACCAGGTTTAATCGACTGTTTCAGTGTGGTACCCCATTACTACGTGATCCAATCCAGAAATAACCCAGGATCTAGCCATGAAGTATGAGAAATATGCGAAAGTATGAGCCTGATGAGGGCAAATCCTAGTCCTTACCCAGACCTAACATGCGTTATCCTCTAAAATACTGATCGAAACCAGGTTTAATGGACTGTTTCAGTGTGGTACCACATTACTACGTGATCCAAACCAGAAAAAACCCAGGATCTGGCCAACAAGAATGTGAACTATGTGAAAGTATGAGCCTGATGAGAGCAAATCCCTGACCTAACCTAGACGTAACATGCGTTATGCTGAAAAATAGTGATCGAAACCAGGTTTAATGGACTGTTTCAGTGTGGTACCACATTACTACGTGATCCAAACCAGAAAAAAATCCAGGATCTGTTCAACAAGTATGTGAAGTACGCGAAAGTATGAGTCTGATGAGGGCAAATCACAGACCTATCCCAGACCTATCTTGCATTATCCTCTAAAATATTGATCGAAACCAGGTTTAAGTGACTGTTTTAGTGTTGTACCACTACACTACGTGATCCAAAGCAGAAAAAACCCTCGATCAGGTCAACATGCATGTTAAAACTGCGAAAGTATGTCCCTGACGAGAGCAAATCCCAGACCTAACCAAGACCTAACATGCGTTATTCTCTAAAATAGTGATCAAAGCCAGGTTTAATGGACTGTTACAGTGTGGTACCACATTACTACGTGATCCAAACCAGAAAAAGCCCAGAATCTGGCCATCAACTATGAGAAATATGCGAAAGTACGAGCGTGATCAGAGCAAATCCCAGACCTAACCTAGACCTAACATGCGTTATTCTCTAAGATATTGATCGAATCCTGATTTAATGGACTGTTTCAATGTGGTACCACACTACTACGTGATCCAAATCAGAAAAAACCCAGGATCTGTTCAACAAGTATGTGAAAAACGGGAAAGTATGAGCCTGATGAGGGCAAATCCCCAGACCTATCCCAGATATGACTTGCGCTATCCTCTAAGATATCGATCGAAGCCTGGTTTAATCGACTGTTTCAGTGTGGTACTACATTACTACGTGATCCAATCCAGAAAAAGCCCAGGATCTAGCCATCAGGTATCAGAAATATGCGAACGAATGAGCCTGATGAGAGCAAATCCTAGACCTTACCCAGACCTAACATGCGTTATCCTCTAAAATATTGATCGAAACCAGGTTTAATTGACTGTTTTAGTGTGGTACCACATTACTACGCGATCCACACCAGAAAAAAACCCAGGATCTGTTCAACAAGTATGTGAAGTATGCGAAAGTATGAGCCTGATGAGGGCAAATCCTAGACCTTACCCAGACCTAACATGTGTTATCCTCTAAAATATTGATCGAAACCAGGTTTAGTGGACTGTTTCAGTGTGGTACCACATTACTACGTGATCCAAACCAGAAAAAACCCAGAATCTGTTCAACAAGTATGTGAAAAACGCGAAAGTATGAGCCTGATGAGGGCAAATCCTAGACCAAACCCAGACCTAACATGCTTTATCCTCTAAAATATTTATCAAGACCTGGTTTAATTGAATGTTTCAGTGTGGTACCGCATTACTACGCGATCCAAACCAGAAAAAACCCAGCATCCGTTCAACAAGTATGTGAAGAATGCGAAAGTATGAGTCTGATGAGTGAAAATCCCAGGCCTAACCTAGACCTAACATGCGTTATCCTCAAAAATATTGATCGAAACCTGGTTAAATGGACTGTTTCAGTGTGGTACCACATTACTCCGTGATCCAATCCAGAAATAGCCCAGAATCTAGCCATGAAGTATGAGGAATATGCGAAAGAATGAGCCAGATGAGGGCAAATCCCAGACCTATCCCAGAACTAACATGCGTTATCCTCTAAAATATTGATCGAAACCAGGTTTTATCGACTGTTTCAGTGTGGTACCACATTACGACGTGATCCAAACCAGAAAAAACCCAGAATCTGTTCAACAAGTATGTGAAAAACGCGAAAGTATGAGCCTGATGAGGGCAAATCCTAGACCAAACCCAGACCTAACATGCTTTATCCTCTAAAATATTTATCAAGACCAGGTTTAATTGAATGTTTCAGTGCGGTACCACATTACTACGTGATCCAAACCAGAAAAAACCCAGGATCCGTTCAACGAGTATGTGAAGTGTGTGAAAGTATGAGTCTGATGGGGGCAAATCTCAGACCTATCCCAGACCTAAATTGCTTTATCCTCTAAGATATTGATCGAAACCAGGTTTAATTGACTGTTTTGGTGTAGTACCACTTTACTACGTGATCCAGAGCAGAAAAAACCCTCGATCAGGTCAACATGCATGCTAAAACTGCGAAAGTATGACCCTGATGAGGGCAAATCCTAGACCTAACCCAGACCTAACATGCGTTATCCTCTAAAATACTGTTAGAAACCAGGTTTAATGGACTGTTTCAGTGTGGTACCACATTACTACGTGATCCAATCCAGAAAAAGCTCAGGATGTAGCCATGAAGTATGAGAAATATGCGAAAGTATGAGCCAGATGAGGGCAAATCCCAGACCTATCCCAGAACTAACATGCGTTATCCTCTAAAATATTGATCGAAACCAGGTTTTATCGACTGTTTCAGTGTGGTACCACATTACTACGTGATCCAATCCGGAAATAACCCAGGATCTAGCCATGAAGTATGAGAAATATGCGAAAGTATGAGCCTGATGAGGGCAAATCCTAGACCTTACCCAGACCTAACATGCGTTATCCTCTAAAATACTTATCAAGGCCAGGTTTAATTGAATGTTTCAGTGTGGTACCACATTACTACGTGATCCATACCAGAAAAAACCCAGGATCTAGCCATCAGGTATCAGAAATATGCGAACGAATGAGCCTGATGAGAGCAGATCCTAGACCTTACCCAGACCTAACATGCGTTATCCTCTAAAATATTGATCGAAACCAGGTTTAATTGACTGTTTTAGTGTGGTACCACATTACTACGTGATCCATACCAGAGAAAACCCAGGATCCGTTCAACAAGTATGTGAAGAATGCGAAAGTATGTGTCTGATGAGTAAAAATCCCAGGCCTAACCTAGACCTAACATGCGTTATCCTCAAAATATTGATCGAAGCCTGGTTTAATCGACTGTTTCAGTGTGGTACTACATTACTACGTGATCCAATCCAGAAAAAGCCCAGGATCTAGCCATTAGGTATCAGAAATATGCGAACGAATGAGCCTGATGAGAGCAGATCCTAGACCTTAACCAGACCTAACATGTGTTATCTTCTAAAATATTGATCGAAACCAGGTTTAGTGGACTGTTTCAGTGTGGTACCACATTACTACGTGATCCAATCCAGAAAAAGCTCAGGATGTAGCCATGAAGTATGAGAAATATGCGAAAGTATGAGCCAGATGAGGGCAAATCCCAGACGTATCCCAGAACTAACATGCGTTATCCTCTAAAATATTTATCAAGACCAGGTTTAATTGAATGTTTCAGTGTGGTACCACATTACTACGTGATCCAAACCAGAAAAAACCCAGGATCCGTTCAACGAGTATGTGAAGTGTGCGAAAGTATGAGTCTGATGGGGGCAAATCTCAGACCTATCCCAGACCTAAATTGCTTTATCCTCTAAAATATTGATCGAAACCAGGTTTAATTGACTGTTTTGGTGTAGTACCACTTTACTACGTGATCCAAAGCAGAAAAAACCCTCGATCAGGTCAACATGCATGCTAAAACTGCGAAAGTATGACCCTGATGAGGGCAAATCCTAGGCCTAACCCAGACCTAACATGCGTTATCCTCTAAAATACTGATCGAAACCAGGTTTAATGGACTGTTTCAGTGTGGTACCACATTACTACGTGATCCAATCCAGAAAAGCTCAGGATGTAGCCATGAAGTATGAGAAATATGCGAAAGTATGAGCCAGATGAGGGCAAATCCCAGACCTATCCCAGAACTAACATGCGTTATCCTCTAAAATATTGATCTAAACCAGGTTTTATCGACTGTTTCAGTGTGGTACCACATTACTACGTGATCCAATCCGGAAATAACCCAGGATCTAGCCATGAAGTACGAGAAATATGCGAAAGTATGAGCCTGATGAGGGCAAATCCTAGACCTTACCCAGACCTAACATGCGTTATCCTCTAAAATACTTATCAGGGCCAGGTTTAATTGAAAGTTTCAGTGTGGTACCACATTACTACGTGATCCATACCAGAAAAAACCCAGGATCCGTTCAACAAGTATGTGAAGTATGCGAAAGTATGAGTCGGATGAGGGCAAATCCCAGGCCTAACCTAGACATAACATGCGTTATCCTCTAAAATATTGATCGAATCCAGGTTTAATTGAATGTTTTACTGTGGTACCACTTTACTACGTGATCCAAAGCAGAAAAAACCCTCGATCAGGTCAACATGTATGTTAAAACTGCGAAAGTATGACCCTGATGAGGGCAAATCCTAGACCTAACCCAGACCTAACATGCGCTATTCTCTAAAATATTGATCGAAACCAGGTTTAGTGGACTGTTTCAGTGTGGTACCACATTACTACGTGATCCAAACCAGAAAAAAATCCAGGATCTGTTCAACAAGTATGTGAAGTATGCGAAAGTATGAGTCGGATGAGGGCAAATCCCAGGCCTAACCTAGACATAACATGCGTTATCCTCTAAAATATTGATCGAATCCAGGTTTAATGGACTGTTTGAGTCTGGTACCACATTACTACGTGATCCAAACCAGAGAAAACCCAGGATCCGTTCAACAAGTATGTGAAGAATGCGAAAGTATGAGTCTGATGAGTGAAAATCCCAGGCCTAACCTAGACCTAACATGCGTTATCTTCAAAAATATTGATCGAAGCCAGGTTTAATGGACTGTTTCAGTGTGGTCCCACATTACTACGTGATCCAATCCAGAAATAGCCCAGGATCTAGCCATGAAGTATGAGAAATATGCGAAAGTATGAGCCTGATGAGGGCAAATCCTAGTCCTTACCCAGACCTAACATGCGTTATCCTCTAAAATATTTATCAAGACCAGGATTATTTGAATGATTCAGTGTGGTACCACATTACTACGTGATCCAAACCACAAAGGGCCCAGAATCTTGCCATCAAGTATGAGAAATATGCGAAAGTACGAGCCTGATGAGAGCAAATCCCAGACCTAACCAGGACCTAACATGCGTTATTCTCTAAAATATTGAACGAAAAGAGGTTTAATCGACTGTTTCAGTGTGGTACCACATTACTACGTGATCCAAACCAGAAAAAGCCCAGAATCTGGCCATCAACTATGAGAAATATGCGAAAGTACGAGCCTGATCAGAGCAAATCCCAGACCTAACCTAGACCTAACATGCGTTATCCTCTAAAATAATAATCGAAACCAGGTTTTATGGTCTGCTTCAGTGAGGTACCACATTTCTACGTGATCGAAACCAGAAAAAACCCAGGATCTGTTCAACAAGTATGTGAAGTGTGCGAAAGTATGAGTCTGATGAGGGCAAATCCCAGGCCTAACCTAGACCAAAATGCGTTATCCTCAAAAATATTGATCGAATCCTGATTTAATGGACTGTTTCAATGTGGTACCACACTACTACGTGATCCAAATCAGAAAAAACCCAGGATCTGTTCAACAAGTATGTGAAAAACGGGAAAGTATGAGCCTGATGAGGGCAACTCCCAGAACCTATCCCAGATATGACTTGCGCTATCCTCTAAGATATTGATCGAAACCAGGTTTAATTGAATGTTTTAGTGTGGTACCACTTTACTACGTGATCCAAAGCAGAAAAAACCCTCGATCAGGTCAACATGTATGTTAAAACTGCGAAAGTATGACCCTGATGAGGGCAAAACCCCAGACCTATCCCAGACATAACTTGCGTTGTCCGCTAAAATATTGATCGAAGCCTGGTTTAATCGACTGTTTCAGCGTGGTACTACATTACTACGTGATCCAATCCAGAAAAAGCCCAGGATCTAGTCATCAGGTATCAGAAATATGCGAACGAATGAGCCTGATGAGAGCAAATCCCAGACCTAACCTAGACCTAACATGTGTTATCCTCTAAAATAATAATCGAAACCAGGTTTTATGGTCTGCTTCAGTGAGGTACCACATTTCTACGTGATCGAAACCAGAAAAAACCCAGGATCTGTTCAACAAGTATGTGAAGTGTGCGAAAGTATGAGTCTGATGAGGGCAAATCCCAGGCCTAACCTAGACCAAAATGCGTTATCCTCAAAAATATTGATCGAAACCAGTTTTAATGGACTGTGGTACCACATTACTACGTGATCCACACCAGAAAAAAACCCAGGATCTGTTCAACAAGTATGTGAAGTATGCGAAAGTATGAGTCTGATGAGGGCAAATCCTTTGCCTAACCTAGACATAACATGCGTTATCCTCAAAAATATTGATTGAAACCAGGTTTAGTGGACTGTTTCAGTGTGGTACCACATTACAACGTGATCCAAACCAGAAAAAACCCAGAATCTGTTCAACAAGTATGTGTAAATCGCGAAGGTATGAGCCTGATGAGGGCAAATCCTAGACCTTACCCAGACCTAACATGCGTTATCCTCTAAAATATTCATCGAAACCAGGTTAAGTGGACTGCTTCAGTGTGGTACCACATTACTACGCGATCCAAACCAGAAAAAACCCAGAATCTGTTCAACAAGTATGTGAAAAACGCGAAAGCATGAGCCTGATGAGGGCAAATCCTAGACCTTACCCAGACCTAACATGCGTTATCCTCTAAAATATTCATCGAAACCAGGTTAAGTGGACTGCTTCAGTGTGGTACCACATTACAACGCGATCCAAACCAGAAAAAGCCCAGGATCTAGCCATCGAGTATGAGAAGTATGCGAAAGTATGAGCCTGATGAGGGCAAAACCTAGACCTAACCCAGACCTAACATGCGTTATCCTCTAAAATATTTATCAAGGCCAGGTTTAATTGACTGTTTCAGTGTGGAATGACATTACTACGTGATGCAAACGAGTGGAAGCCCAGGATCTGGCCAACAAGAATGAGAAATATGCGAAAGTATGAGCCTGATGAGAGCAAATCCCAGACCTAACCTAGACGTAACAAGAGTTATCCTCAAAAAGATTGATCGAAACCAGGTTTAATCGACTGTATCAGTGCGGTATCACATTACTACCTGATCCAAACCAGAAAAAGCCCAGAATCTGGCCATCAAGTATGAGAAATATGCGAATGTGTCAGCCTGATGAGAGCAAATCCCAGAACTAACCTACACATAACATGCGTTATTCTCTAAAATATTGATCGAAGCCAGGTTTAATGGCCTGTTTCAGTGTGGTACCACATTACTACGTGATCCAATCCAGAAATAGCCCAGGATCTAGCCATGAAGTATTAGAAATATGCGGAAGTATGAGCCTGATGAGGGCAAATCCTAGACCTTACCCAGACCTAACATGCGTTATCCTCTAAAATATTGATCGAAACCAGGTTTAATTGACTGTTTTAGTGTGGTACCACATTACTACGTGATCCACACCAGAAAAAAACCCAGGATCTGTTCAACAAGTATGTGAAGTATGCGAAAGTATGAGTCTGGTGAGGGCAAATCCCTTGCCTAACCTAGACATAACATGCGTTATCCTCAAAAATATTGATTGAAACCAGGTTTAGTGGACTGTTTCAGCGTGGTACTACATTACTACGTGATCCAATCCAGAAAAAGCCCAGGATCTAGTCATCAGGTATCAGAAATATGCGAACGAATGAGCCTGATGAGAGCAAATCCCAGACCTAACCTAGACCTAACATGTGTTATCCTCTAAAATAATAATCGAAACCAGGTTTTATGGTCTGCTTCAGTGAGGTACCACATGACTACGTGATCGAAACCAGAAAAAACCCAGGATCTGTTCAACAAGTATGTGAAGTATGCGAAAGTATGAGTCTGATGAGGGCAAATCCCAGGCCTAACCTAGACCAAACTTGCGTTATCCTCAAAAATATTGATCGAAACCAGTTTTAATGGACTGTTTTAGTGTGGTACCACATTACTACGTGATCCACACCAGAAAAAAACCCAGGATCTGTTCAACAAGTATGTGAAGTATGCGAAAGTATGAGTCTGATGAGGGCAAATCCCTTGCCTAACCTAGACATAACATGCGTTATCCTCAAAAATATTGATTGAAACCAGGTTTAGTGGACTGTTTCAGTGTGGTTCCACATTACTACGTGATCCAAACCAGAAAAAACCCAGAATCTGTTCAACAAGTATGTGTAAATCGCGAAGGTATGAGCCTGATGAGGGCAAATCCTAGACCTTACCCAGACCTAACATGCGTTATCCTCTAAAATATTCATCGAAACCAGGTTACGTGGACTGCTTCAGTGTGGTACCACATTACTACGCGATCCAAACCAGAAAAAACCCAGAATCTGTTCAACAAGTATGTGAAAAACGCGAAAGCATGAGCCTGATGAGGGCAAATCCTAGACCTTACCCAGACCTAGCATGCGTTATCCTCTAAAATATTCATCGAAACCAGGTTAAGTGGACTGCTTCAGTGTGGTACCACATTACTACGCGATCCAAACCAGAAAAAACCCAGAATCTGTTCAACAAGTATGTGAAAAACGCGAAAGCATGAGCCTGATGAGGGCAAATCCCAGACCTATCCCAGACATATCTTGCGTTATCCTCTAAAATCTTGATCGAAACCAGGTTTAATTGACTGCTTTAGTGTGGTACCACATTACTACGTGATCCGAAGCTGAAGAATCCCTCGATCAGGTCAACATGTATGTTAAAACTGCGAAAGTATGACCCTGATGAGGGCAAATCCCAGACCTATCTCAGAACTAACATGCGTTATCCTTTAAAATATTGATCGAAACCAGGTTTAATCGACTGTTTCAGTGTGGTACCACATTACTACGTGATCCAATCCAGAAATAACCCAGGATCTAGCCATGAAGTACGAGAAATATGCGATAGTATGAGCCTGATGAGGGCAAATCCTAGACCTTACCCAGACCTAACATGCGTTATCCTCTAAAATACTTATCAAGACCAGGTTTAATTGAATGTTTCAGTGTGGTACCACATTACTACGTGATCCAAACCAGAAAAAACCCAGGACCTGGCCAACAAGAATGTGAACTATGTGAAAGTATGAGCCTGATGTGAGCAAATCCCTGACCTAACCTAGACGTAACATGCGTTATGCTGAAAAATAGTGATCGAAACCAGGTTTAATGGACTGTTTCAGTGTGGTACCACATTACTACGTGATCCAAACCAGAAAAAAATCCAGGATTTGTTCAACAAGTATGTGAAGTACGCGAAAGTATGAGTCGGATGAGGGCAAATCCCAGGCCTAACCTAGACCTAACATGCGTTATCCTCAAAAATATTGATCGAAGCCAGGATTAATGGACTGTTTCAGTGTGGTTCCACATTACTACGTGATCCAATCCAGAAATAGCCCAGGATCTAGCCATGAAGTATGAGAAATATGCGAAAGTATGAGCCTGATGAGGGCAAATCCTAGTCCTTACCCAGACCTAACATGCGTTATCCTCTAAAATATTTATCAAGACCAGGTTTATTTGAATGATTCAGTGTGGTACCACATTACTACGTGATCCAAACCAGAAAAAACCCAAGATCTGTTCAAGGAGTATGTGAAGTATGCGAAAGTATGAGTCTGATGAGGGCAAATCACAGACCTATCCCAGACCTATCTTGCGTTATCCTCTAAAATATTGATCGAAACCAGGTTTAAGTGACTGTTTTAGTGTTGTACCACTACACTACGTGATCCAAAGCAGAAAAAACCCTCGATCAGGTCAACATGCATGTTAAAACTGCGAAAGTATGTCCCTGACGAGAGCAAATCCCAGACCTAACCAAGACCTAACATGCGTTATTCTCTAAAATAGTGATCAAAGCCAGGTTTAATGGACAGTTTCAGTGTGGTACCACATTACTACGTGATCCAAACCAGAAAAAGCCCAGAATCTGGCCATCAACTATGAGAAATATGCGAAAGTACGAGCGTGATCAGTGCAAATCCCAGACCTAACCTAGACCTAACATGCGTTATTCTCTAAGATATTGATCGAATCCTGATTTAATGGACTGTTTCAATGTGGTACCACACTACTACGTGATCCAAATCAGAAAAAACCCAGGATCTGTTCAACAAGTATGTGAAAAACGGGAAAGTATGAGCCTGATGAGGGCAAATCCCCAGACCTATCCCAGATATGACTTGCGCTATCCTCTAAGATATCGATCGAAGCCTGGTTTAATCGACTGTTTCAGTGTGGTACTACATTACTACGTGATCCAATCCAGAAAAAGCCCAGGATCTAGCCATCAGGTATCAGAAATATGCGAACGAATGAGCCTGATGAGAGCAAATCCTAGACCTTACCCAGACCTAACATGCGTTATCCTCTAAAATATTGATCGAAACCAGGTTTAATTGACTGTTTTAGTGTGGTACCACATTACTACGCGATCCACACCAGAAAAAAACCCAGGATCTGTTCAACAAGTATGTGAAGTATGCGAAAGTATGAGCCTGATGAGGGCAAATCCTAGACCTTACCCAGACCTAACATGTGTTATCCTCTAAAATATTGATCGAAACCAGGTTTAGTGGACTGTTTCAGTGTGGTACCACATTACTACGTGATCCAAACCAGAAAAAACCCAGAATCTGTTCAACAAGTATGTGAAAAACGCGAAAGTATGAGCCTGATGAGGGCAAATCCTAGACCAAACCCAGACCTAACATGCTTTATCCTCTAAAATATTTATCAAGACCTGGTTTAATTGAATGTTTCAGTGTGGTACCGCATTACTACGCGATCCAAACCAGAAAAAACCCAGGATCCGTTCAACAAGTATGTGAAGAATGCGAAAGTATGAGTCTGATGAGTGAAAATCCCAGGCCTAACCTAGACCTAACATGCGTTATCCTCAAAAATATTGATCGAAACCTGGTTAAATGGACTGTTTCAGTGTGGTACCACATTACTCCGTGATCCAATCCAGAAATAGCCCAGAATCTAGCCATGAAGTATGAGGAATATGCGAAAGAATGAGCCAGATGAGGGCAAATCCCAGACCTATTCCAGAACTAACATGCGTTATCCTCTAAAATATTGATCGAAACCAGGTTTTATCGACTGTTTCAGTGTGGTACCACATTACGACGTGATCCAAACCAGAAAAAACCCAGAATCTGTTCAACAAGTATGTGAAAAACGCGAAAGTATGAGCCTGATGAGGGCAAATCCTAGACCAAACCCAGACCTAACATGCTTTATCCTCTAAAATATTTATCAAGACCAGGTTTAATTGAATGTTTCAGCGCGGTACCACATTACTACGTGATCCAAACCAGAAAAAACCCAGGATCCGTTCAACGAGTATGTGAAGTGTGTGAAAGTATGAGTCTGATGGGGGCAAATCTCAGACCTATCCCAGACCTAAATTGCTTTATCCTCTAAGATATTGATCGAAACCAGGTTTAATTGACTGTTTTGGTGTAGTACCACTTTACTACGTGATCCAGAGCAGAAAAAACCCTCGATCAGGTCAACATGCATGCTAAAACTGCGAAAGTATGACCCTGATGAGGGCAAATCCTAGACCTAACCCAGACCTAACATGCGTTATCCTCTAAAATACTGATAGAAACCAGGTTTAATGGACTTTTTCAGTGTGGTACCACATTACTACGTGATCCAATCCAGAAAAAGCTCAGGATGTAGCCATGAAGTATGAGAAATATGCGAAAGTATGAGCCAGATGAGGGCAAATCCCAGACCTATCCCAGAACTAACATGCGTTATCCTCTAAAATATTGATCGAAACCAGGTTTTATCGACTGTTTCAGTGTGGTACCACATTACTACGTGATCCAATCCGGAAATAACCCAGGATCTAGCCATGAAGTATGAGAAATATGCGAAAGTATGGGCCTGATGAGGGCAAATCCTAGACCTTACCCAGACCTAACATGCGTTATCCTCTAAAATACTTATCAAGGCCAGGTTTAATTGAATGTTTCAGTGTGGTACCACATTACTACGTGATCCATACCAGAAAAAACCCAGGATCTAGCCATCAGGTATCAGAAATATGCGAACGAATGAGCCTGATGAGAGCAGATCCTAGACCTTACCCAGACCTAACATGCGTTATCCTCTAAAATATTGATCGAAACCAGGTTTAATTGACTGTTTTAGTGTGGTACCACATTACTACGTGATCCATACCAGAGAAAACCCAGGATCCGTTCAACAAGTATGTGAAGAATGCGAAAGTATGTGTCTGATGAGTAAAAATCCCAGGCCTAACCTAGACCTAACATGCGTTATCCTCAAAATATTGATCGAAGCCTGGTTTAATCGACTGTTTCAGTGTGGTACTACATTACTACGTGATCCAATCCAGAAAAAGCCCAGGATCTAGCCATTAGGTATCAGAAATATGCGAACGAATGAGCCTGATGAGAGCAGATCCTAGACCTTAACCAGACCTAACATGTGTTATCTTCTAAAATATTGATCGAAACCAGGTTTAGTGGACTGTTTCAGTGTGGTACCACATTACTACGTGATCCAATCCAGAAAAAGCTCAGGATGTAGCCATGAAGTATGAGAAATATGCGAAAGTATGAGCCAGATGAGGGCAAATCCCAGACGTATCCCAGAACTAACATGCGTTATCCTCTAAAATATTTATCAAGACCAGGTTTAATTGAATGTTTCAGTGTGGTACCACATTACTACGTGATCCAAACCAGAAAAAACCCAGGATCCGTTCAACGAGTATGTGAAGTGTGCGAAAGTATGAGTCTGATGGGGGCAAATCTCAGACCTATCCCAGACCTAAATTGCTTTATCCTCTAAAATATTGATCGAAACCAGGTTTAATTGACTGTTTTGGTGTAGTACCACTTTACTACGTGATCCAAAGCAGAAAAAACCCGCGATCAGGTCAACATGCATGCTAAAACTGCGAAAGTATGACCCTGATGAGGGCAAATCCTAGGCCTAACCCAGACCTAACATGCGCTATCCTCTAAAATATTGATCGAAACCAGGTTTAGTGGACTGTTTCAGTGTGGTACCACATTACTACGTGATCCAAACCAGAAAAAAATCCAGGATCTGTTCAACAAGTATGTGAAGTATGCGATAGTATGAGTCGGATGAGGGCAAATCCCAGGCCTAACCTAGACATAACATGCGTTATCCTCTAAAATATTGATCGAATCCAGGTTTAATGGACTGTTTGAGTCTGGTACCACATTACTACGTGATCCAAACCAGAGAAAACCCAGGATCCGTTCAACAAGTATGTGAAGAATGCGAAAGTATGACCCTGATGAGGGCAAAATCCCAGGCCTAACCTAGACCTAACATGCGTTATCCTCAAAAATATTGATCAAAGCCAGGTTTAATGGACAGTTTCAGTGTGGTACCACATTACTACGTGATCCAAACCAGAAAAAGCCCAGAATCTGGCCATCAACTATGAGAAATATGCGAAAGTACGAGCGTGATCAGTGCAAATCCCAGACCTAACCTAGACCTAACATGCGTTATTCTCTAAGATATTGATCGAATCCTGATTTAATGGACTGTTTCAATGTGGTACCACACTACTACGTGATCCAAATCAGAAAAAACCCAGGATCTGTTCAACAAGTATGTGAAAAACGGGAAAGTATGAGCCTGATGAGGGCAAATCCCCAGACCTATCCCAGATATGACTTGCGCTATCCTCTAAGATATCGATCGAAGCCTGGTTTAATCGACTGTTTCAGTGTGGTACTACATTACTACGTGATCCAATCCAGAAAAAGCCCAGGATCTAGCCATCAGGTATCAGAAATATGCGAACGAATGAGCCTGATGAGAGCAAATCCTAGACCTTACCCAGACCTAACATGCGTTATCCTCTAAAATATTGATCGAAACCAGGTTTAATTGACTGTTTTAGTGTGGTACCACATTACTACGCGATCCACACCAGAAAAAAACCCAGGATCTGTTCAACAAGTATGTGAAGTATGCGAAAGTATGAGCCTGATGAGGGCAAATCCTAGACCTTACCCAGACCTAACATGTGTTATCCTCTAAAATATTGATCGAAACCAGGTTTAGTGGACTGTTTCAGTGTGGTACCACATTACTACGTGATCCAAACCAGAAAAAACCCAGAATCTGTTCAACAAGTATGTGAAAAACGCGAAAGTATGAGCCTGATGAGGGCAAATCCTAGACCAAACCCAGACCTAACATGCTTTATCCTCTAAAATATTTATCAAGACCTGGTTTAATTGAATGTTTCAGTGTGGTACCGCATTACTACGCGATCCAAACCAGAAAAAACCCAGGATCCGTTCAACAAGTATGTGAAGAATGCGAAAGTATGAGTCTGATGAGTGAAAATCCCAGGCCTAACCTAGACCTAACATGCGTTATCCTCAAAAATATTGATCGAAACCTGGTTAAATGGACTGTTTCAGTGTGGTACCACATTACTCCGTGATCCAATCCAGAAATAGCCCAGAATCTAGCCATGAAGTATGAGGAATATGCGAAAGAATGAGCCAGATGAGGGCAAATCCCAGACCTATTCCAGAACTAACATGCGTTATCCTCTAAAATATTGATCGAAACCAGGTTTTATCGACTGTTTCAGTGTGGTACCACATTACGACGTGATCCAAACCAGAAAAAACCCAGAATCTGTTCAACAAGTATGTGAAAAACGCGAAAGTATGAGCCTGATGAGGGCAAATCCTAGACCAAACCCAGACCTAACATGCTTTATCCTCTAAAATATTTATCAAGACCAGGTTTAATTGAATGTTTCAGCGCGGTACCACATTACTACGTGATCCAAACCAGAAAAAACCCAGGATCCGTTCAACGAGTATGTGAAGTGTGTGAAAGTATGAGTCTGATGGGGGCAAATCTCAGACCTATCCCAGACCTAAATTGCTTTATCCTCTAAGATATTGATCGAAACCAGGTTTAATTGACTGTTTTGGTGTAGTACCACTTTACTACGTGATCCAGAGCAGAAAAAACCCTCGATCAGGTCAACATGCATGCTAAAACTGCGAAAGTATGACCCTGATGAGGGCAAATCCTAGACCTAACCCAGACCTAACATGCGTTATCCTCTAAAATACTGATAGAAACCAGGTTTAATGGACTTTTTCAGTGTGGTACCACATTACTACGTGATCCAATCCAGAAAAAGCTCAGGATGTAGCCATGAAGTATGAGAAATATGCGAAAGTATGAGCCAGATGAGGGCAAATCCCAGACCTATCCCAGAACTAACATGCGTTATCCTCTAAAATATTGATCGAAACCAGGTTTTATCGACTGTTTCAGTGTGGTACCACATTACTACGTGATCCAATCCGGAAATAACCCAGGATCTAGCCATGAAGTATGAGAAATATGCGAAAGTATGGGCCTGATGAGGGCAAATCCTAGACCTTACCCAGACCTAACATGCGTTATCCTCTAAAATACTTATCAAGGCCAGGTTTAATTGAATGTTTCAGTGTGGTACCACATTACTACGTGATCCATACCAGAAAAAACCCAGGATCTAGCCATCAGGTATCAGAAATATGCGAACGAATGAGCCTGATGAGAGCAGATCCTAGACCTTACCCAGACCTAACATGCGTTATCCTCTAAAATATTGATCGAAACCAGGTTTAATTGACTGTTTTAGTGTGGTACCACATTACTACGTGATCCATACCAGAGAAAACCCAGGATCCGTTCAACAAGTATGTGAAGAATGCGAAAGTATGTGTCTGATGAGTAAAAATCCCAGGCCTAACCTAGACCTAACATGCGTTATCCTCAAAATATTGATCGAAGCCTGGTTTAATCGACTGTTTCAGTGTGGTACTACATTACTACGTGATCCAATCCAGAAAAAGCCCAGGATCTAGCCATTAGGTATCAGAAATATGCGAACGAATGAGCCTGATGAGAGCAGATCCTAGACCTTAACCAGACCTAACATGTGTTATCTTCTAAAATATTGATCGAAACCAGGTTTAGTGGACTGTTTCAGTGTGGTACCACATTACTACGTGATCCAATCCAGAAAAAGCTCAGGATGTAGCCATGAAGTATGAGAAATATGCGAAAGTATGAGCCAGATGAGGGCAAATCCCAGACGTATCCCAGAACTAACATGCGTTATCCTCTAAAATATTTATCAAGACCAGGTTTAATTGAATGTTTCAGTGTGGTACCACATTACTACGTGATCCAAACCAGAAAAAACCCAGGATCCGTTCAACGAGTATGTGAAGTGTGCGAAAGTATGAGTCTGATGGGGGCAAATCTCAGACCTATCCCAGACCTAAATTGCTTTATCCTCTAAAATATTGATCGAAACCAGGTTTAATTGACTGTTTTGGTGTAGTACCACTTTACTACGTGATCCAAAGCAGAAAAAACCCGCGATCAGGTCAACATGCATGCTAAAACTGCGAAAGTATGACCCTGATGAGGGCAAATCCTAGGCCTAACCCAGACCTAACATGCGCTATCCTCTAAAATATTGATCGAAACCAGGTTTAGTGGACTGTTTCAGTGTGGTACCACATTACTACGTGATCCAAACCAGAAAAAAATCCAGGATCTGTTCAACAAGTATGTGAAGTATGCGATAGTATGAGTCGGATGAGGGCAAATCCCAGGCCTAACCTAGACATAACATGCGTTATCCTCTAAAATATTGATCGAATCCAGGTTTAATGGACTGTTTGAGTCTGGTACCACATTACTACGTGATCCAAACCAGAGAAAACCCAGGATCCGTTCAACAAGTATGTGAAGAATGCGAAAGTATGACCCTGATGAGGGCAAAATCCCAGGCCTAACCTAGACCTAACATGCGTTATCCTCAAAAATATTGATCGAAGCCAGGTTTAATGGACTGTTTCAGTGTGGTTCCACATTACTACGTGATCCAATCCAGAAATAGCCCAGGATCTAGCCATGAAGTATGAGAAATATGCGAAAGTATGAGCCTGATGAGGGCAAATCCTAGTCCTTACCCAGACCTAACATGCGTTATCCTCTAAAATATTTATCAAGACCAGGATTATTTGAATGATTCAGTGTGGTACCACATTACTACGTGATCCAAACCAGAAAGGGCCCAGAATCTTGCCATCAAGTATGAGAAATATGCGAAAGTACGAGCCTGATGAGAGCAAATCCCAGACCTAACCAGGACCTAACATGCGTTATTCTCTAAAATATTGAACGAAAAGAGGTTTAATCGACTGTTTCAGTGTGGTACCACATTACTACGTGATCCAAACCAGAAAAAGCCCAGAATCTGGCCATCAACTATGAGAAATATGCGAAAGTACGAGCCTGATCAGAGCAAATCCCAGACCTAACCTAGACCTAACATGCGTTATCCTCTAAAATAATAATCGAAACCAGGTTTTATGGTCTGCTTCAGTGAGGTACCACATTTCTACGTGATCGAAACCAGAAAAAACCCAGGATCTGTTCAACAAGTATGTGAAGTGTGCGAAAGTATGAGTCTGATGAGGGCAAATCCCAGGCCTAACCTAGACCAAAATGCGTTATCCTCAAAAATATTGATCGAATCCTGATTTAATGGACTGTTTCAATGTGGTACCACACTACTACGTGATCCAAATCAGAAAAAACCCAGGATCTGTTCAACAAGTATGTGAAAAACGGGAAAGTATGAGCCTGATGAGGGCAACTCCCAGAACCTATCCCAGATATGACTTGCGCTATCCTCTAAGATATTGATCGAAACCAGGTTTAATTGAATGTTTTAGTGTGGTACCACTTTACTACGTGATCCAAAGCAGAAAAAACCCTCGATCAGGTCAACATGTATGTTAAAACTGCGAAAGTATGACCCTGATGAGGGCAAAACCCCAGACCTATCCCAGACATAACTTGCGTTGTCCGCTAAAATATTGATCGAAGCCTGGTTTAATCGACTGTTTCAGCGTGGTACTACATTACTACGTGATCCAATCCAGAAAAAGCCCAGGATCTAGTCATCAGGTATCAGAAATATGCGAACGAATGAGCCTGATGAGAGCAAATCCCAGACCTAACCTAGACCTAACATGTGTTATCCTCTAAAATAATAATCGAAACCAGGTTTTATGGTCTGCTTCAGTGAGGTACCACATTTCTACGTGATCGAAACCAGAAAAAACCCAGGATCTGTTCAACAAGTATGTGAAGTGTGCGAAAGTATGAGTCTGATGAGGGCAAATCCCAGGCCTAACCTAGACCAAAATGCGTTATCCTCAAAAATATTGATCGAAACCAGTTTTAATGGACTGTGGTACCACATTACTACGTGATCCACACCAGAAAAAAACCCAGGATCTGTTCAACAAGTATGTGAAGTATGCGAAAGTATGAGTCTGATGAGGGCAAATCCCTTGCCTAACCTAGACATAACATGCGTTATCCTCAAAAATATTGATTGAAACCAGGTTTAGTGGACTGTTTCAGTGTGGTACCACATTACAACGAGATCCAAACCAGAAAAAACCCAGAATCTGTTCAACAAGTATGTGTAAATCGCGAAGGTATGAGCCTGATGAGGGCAAATCCTAGACCTTACCCAGACCTAACATGCGTTATCCTCTAAAATATTCATCGAAACCAGGTTAAGTGGACTGCTTCAGTGTGGTACCACATTACTACGCGATCCAAACCAGAAAAAACCCAGAATCTGTTCAACAAGTATGTGAAAAACGCGAAAGCATGAGCCTGATGAGGGCAAATCCTAGACCAAACCCAGACCTAACATGCTTTATCCTCTAAAATATTCATCGAAACCAGGTTAAGTGGACTGCTGCAGTGTGGTACCACATTACTACGCGATCCAAACCAGAAAAAGCCCAGGATCTAGCCATCGAGTATGAGAAGTATGCGAAAGTATGAGCCTGATGAGGGCAAAACCTAGACCTAACCCAGACCTAACATGCGTTATCCTCTAAAATATTTATCAAGGCCAGGTTTAATTGACTGTTTCAGTGTGGAATGACATTACTACGTGATGCAAACGAGTGGAAGCCCAGGATCTGGCCAACAAGAATGAGAAATATGCGAAAGTATGAGCCTGATGAGAGCAAATCCCAGACCTAACCTAGACGTAACAAGAGTTATCCTCAAAAAGATTGATCGAAACCAGGTTTAATCGACTGTATCAGTGCGGTATCACATTACTACCTGATCCAAACCAGAAAAAGCCCAGAATCTGGCCATCAAGTATGAGAAATATGCGAATGTGTCAGCCTGATGAGAGCAAATCCCAGAACTAACCTACACATAACATGCGTTATTCTCTAAAATATTGATCGAAGCCAGGTTTAATGGCCTGTTTCAGTGTGGTACCACATTACTACGTGATCCAATCCGGAAATAACCCAGGATCTAGCCATGAAGTATGAGAAATATGCGAAAGTATGAGCCTGATGAGGGCAAATCCTAGACCTTACCCAGACCTAACATGCGTTATCCTCTAAAATACTTATCAAGACCAGGTTTAATTGAATGTTTCAGTGTAGTACCACATTACTACGTGATCCATACCAGAAAAAACCCAGGTTCTAGCCATCAGGTATCAGAAATATGCGAACGAATGAGCCTGATGAGAGCAGATCCTAGACCTTACCCAGACCTAACATGCGTTATCCTCTAAAATATTGATCGAAACCAGGTTTAATTGACTGTTTTAGTGTGGTACCACATTACTACGTGATCCATACCAGAGAAAACCCAGGATCCGTTCAACAAGTATGTGAAGAATGCGAAAGTATGTGTCTGATGAGTAAAAATCCCAGGCCTAACCTAGACCTAACATGCGTTATCCTCAAAATATTGATCGAAGCCTGGTTTAATCGACTGTTTCAGTGTGGTACTACATTACTACGTGATCCAATCCAGAAAAAGCCCAGGATCTAGCCATTAGGTATCAGAAATATGCGAACGAATGAGCCTGATGAGAGCAGATCCTAGACCTTAACCAGACCTAACATGTGTTATCTTCTAAAATATTGATCGAAACCAGGTTTAGTGGACTGTTTCAGTGTGGTACCACATTACTACGTGATCCAATCCAGAAAAAGCTCAGGATGTAGCCATGAAGTATGAGAAATATGCGAAAGTATGAGCCAGATGAGGGCAAATCCCAGACGTATCCCAGAACTAACATGCGTTATCCTCTAAAATATTTATCAAGACCAGGTTTAATTGAATGTTTCAGTGTGGTACCACATTACTACGTGATCCAAACCAGAAAAAACCCAGGATCCGTTCAACGAGTATGTGAAGTGTGCGAAAGTATGAGTCTGATGGGGGCAAATCTCAGACCTATCCCAGACCTAAATTGCTTTATCCTCTAAAATATTGATCGAAACCAGGTTTAATTGACTGTTTTGGTGTAGTACCACTTTACTACGTGATCCAAAGCAGAAAAAACCCGCGATCAGGTCAACATGCATGCTAAAACTGCGAAAGTATGACCCTGATGAGGGCAAATCCTAGGCCTAACCCAGACCTAACATGCGTTATCCTCTAGAATACTGATCGAAACCAGGTTTAATGGACTGTTTCAGTGTGGTACCACATTACTATGTGATCCAATCCAGAAAAGCTCAGGATGTAGCCATGAAGTATGAGAAATATGCGAAAGTATGAGCCAGATGAGGGCAAATCCCAGACCTATCCCAGAACTAACATGCGTTATCCTCTAAAATATTGATCTAAACCAGGTTTTATCGACTGTTTCAGTGTGGTACCACATTACTACGTGATCCAATCCGGAAATAACCCAGGATCTAGCCATGAAGTACGAGAAATATGCGAAAGTATGAGCCTGATGAGGGCAAATCCTAGACCTTACCCAGACCTAACATGCGTTATCCTCTAAAATACTTATCAGGGCCAGGTTTAATTGAAAGTTTCAGTGTGGTACCACATTACTACGTGATCCATACCAGAAAAAACCCAGGATCCGTTCAACAAGTATGTGAAGTATGCGAAAGTATGAGTCGGATGAGGGCAAATCCCAGGCCTAACCTAGACATAACATGCGTTATCCTCTAAAATATTGATCGAATCCAGGTTTAATTGAATGTTTTACTGTGGTACCACTTTACTACGTGATCCAAAGCAGAAAAAACCCTCGATCAGGTCAACATGTATGTTAAAACTGCGAAAGTATGACCCTGATGAGGGCAAATCCTAGACCTAACCCAGACCTAACATGCGCTATCCTCTAAAATATTGATCGAAACCAGGTTTAGTGGACTGTTTCAGTGTGGTACCACATTACTACGTGATCCAAACCAGAAAAAAATCCAGGATCTGTTCAACAAGTATGTGAAGTATGCGATAGTATGAGTCGGATGAGGGCAAATCCCAGGCCTAACCTAGACATAACATGCGTTATCCTCTAAAATATTGATCGAATCCAGGTTTAATGGACTGTTTGAGTCTGGTACCACATTACTACGTGATCCAAACCAGAGAAAACCCAGGATCCGTTCAACAAGTATGTGAAGAATGCGAAAGTATGAGTCTGATGAGTGAAAATCCCAGGCCTAACCTAGACCTAACATGCGTTATCCTCAAAAATATTGATCGAAGCCAGGTTTAATGGACTGTTTCAGTGTGGTTCCACATTACTACGTGATCCAATCCAGAAATAGCCCAGGATCTAGCCATGAAGTATGAGAAATATGCGAAAGTATGAGCCTGATGAGGGCAAATCCTAGTCCTTACCCAGACCTAACATGCGTTATCCTCTAAAATATTTATCAAGACCAGGATTATTTGAATGATTCAGTGTGGTACCACATTACTACGTGATCCAAACCAGAAAGGGCCCAGAATCTTGCCATCAAGTATGAGAAATATGCGAAAGTACGAGCCTGATGAGAGCAAATCCCAGACCTAACCAGGACCTAACATGCGTTATTCTCTAAAATATTGAACGAAAAGAGGTTTAATCGACTGTTTCAGTGTGGTACCACATTACTACGTGATCCAAACCAGAAAAAGCCCAGAATCTGGCCATCAACTATGAGAAATATGCGAAAGTACGAGCCTGATCAGAGCAAATCCCAGACCTAACCTAGACCTAACATGCGTTATCCTCTAAAATAATAATCGAAACCAGGTTTTATGGTCTGCTTCAGTGAGGTACCACATTTCTACGTGATCGAAACCAGAAAAAACCCAGGATCTGTTCAACAAGTATGTGAAGTGTGCGAAAGTATGAGTCTGATGAGGGCAAATCCCAGGCCTAACCTAGACCAAAATGCGTTATCCTCAAAAATATTGATCGAATCCTGATTTAATGGACTGTTTCAATGTGGTACCACACTACTACGTGATCCAAATCAGAAAAAACCCAGGATCTGTTCAACAAGTATGTGAAAAACGGGAAAGTATGAGCCTGATGAGGGCAACTCCCAGAACCTATCCCAGATATGACTTGCGCTATCCTCTAAGATATTGATCGAAACCAGGTTTAATTGAATGTTTTAGTGTGGTACCACTTTACTACGTGATCCAAAGCAGAAAAAACCCTCGATCAGGTCAACATGTATGTTAAAACTGCGAAAGTATGACCCTGATGAGGGCAAAACCCCAGACCTATCCCAGACATAACTTGCGTTGTCCGCTAAAATATTGATCGAAGCCTGGTTTAATCGACTGTTTCAGCGTGGTACTACATTACTACGTGATCCAATCCAGAAAAAGCCCAGGATCTAGTCATCAGGTATCAGAAATATGCGAACGAATGAGCCTGATGAGAGCAAATCCCAGACCTAACCTAGACCTAACATGTGTTATCCTCTAAAATAATAATCGAAACCAGGTTTTATGGTCTGCTTCAGTGAGGTACCACATTTCTACGTGATCGAAACCAGAAAAAACCCAGGATCTGTTCAACAAGTATGTGAAGTGTGCGAAAGTATGAGTCTGATGAGGGCAAATCCCAGGCCTAACCTAGACCAAAATGCGTTATCCTCAAAAATATTGATCGAAACCAGTTTTAATGGACTGTGGTACCACATTACTACGTGATCCACACCAGAAAAAAACCCAGGATCTGTTCAACAAGTATGTGAAGTATGCGAAAGTATGAGTCTGATGAGGGCAAATCCCTTGCCTAACCTAGACATAACATGCGTTATCCTCAAAAATATTGATTGAAACCAGGTTTAGTGGACTGTTTCAGTGTGGTACCACATTACAACGTGATCCAAACCAGAAAAAACCCAGAATCTGTTCAACAAGTATGTGTAAATCGCGAAGGTATGAGCCTGATGAGGGCAAATCCTAGACCTTACCCAGACCTAACATGCGTTATCCTCTAAAATATTCATCGAAACCAGGTTAAGTGGACTGCTTCAGTGTGGTACCACATTACTACGCGATCCAAACCAGAAAAAACCCAGAATCTGTTCAACAAGTATGTGAAAAACGCGAAAGCATGAGCCTGATGAGGGCAAATCCTAGACCTTACCCAGACCTAACATGCGTTATCCTCTAAAATATTCATCGAAACCAGGTTAAGTGGACTGCTTCAGTGTGGTACCACATTACTACGCGATCCAAACCAGAAAAAGCCCAGGATCTAGCCATCGAGTATGAGAAGTATGCGAAAGTATGAGCCTGATGAGGGCAAAACCTAGACCTAACCCAGACCTAACATGCGTTATCCTCTAAAATATTTATCAAGGCCAGGTTTAATTGACTGTTTCAGTGTGGAATGACATTACTACGTGATGCAAACGAGTGGAAGCCCAGGATCTGGCCAACAAGAATGAGAAATATGCGAAAGTATGAGCCTGATGAGAGCAAATCCCAGACCTAACCTAGACGTAACAAGAGTTATCCTCAAAAAGATTGATCGAAACCAGGTTTAATCGACTGTATCAGTGCGGTATCACATTACTACCTGATCCAAACCAGAAAAAGCCCAGAATCTGGCCATCAAGTATGAGAAATATGCGAATGTGTCAGCCTGATGAGAGCAAATCCCAGAACTAACCTACACATAACATGCGTTATTCTCTAAAATATTGATCGAAGCCAGGTTTAATGGCCTGTTTCAGTGTGGTACCACATTACTACGTGATCCAATCCAGAAATAGCCCAGAATCTGGCCATCAACTATGAGAAATATGCGAAAGTACGAGCCTGATCAGAGCAAATCCCAGACCTAACCTAGACCTAACATGCGTTATCCTCTAAAATAATAATCGAAACCAGGTTTTATGGTCTGCTTCAGTGAGGTACCACATTTCTACGTGATCGAAACCAGAAAAAACCCAGGATCTGTTCAACAAGTATGTGAAGTGTGCGAAAGTATGAGTCTGATGAGGGCAAATCCCAGGCCTAACCTAGACCAAAATGCGTTATCCTCAAAAATATTGATCGAATCCTGATTTAATGGACTGTTTCAATGTGGTACCACACTACTACGTGATCCAAATCAGAAAAAACCCAGGATCTGTTCAACAAGTATGTGAAAAACGGGAAAGTATGAGCCTGATGAGGGCAACTCCCAGAACCTATCCCAGATATGACTTGCGCTATCCTCTAAGATATTGATCGAAACCAGGTTTAATTGAATGTTTTAGTGTGGTACCACTTTACTACGTGATCCAAAGCAGAAAAAACCCTCGATCAGGTCAACATGTATGTTAAAACTGCGAAAGTATGACCCTGATGAGGGCAAAACCCCAGACCTATCCCAGACATAACTTGCGTTGTCCGCTAAAATATTGATCGAAGTCTGGTTTAATCGACTGTTTCAGCGTGGTACTACATTACTACGTGATCCAATCCAGAAAAAGCCCAGGATCTAGTCATCAGGTATCAGAAATATGCGAACGAATGAGCCTGATGAGAGCAAATCCCAGACCTAACCTAGACCTAACATGTGTTATCCTCTAAAATAATAATCCAAACCAGGTTTTATGGTCTGCTTCAGTGAGGTACCACATTTCTACGTGATCGAAACCAGAAAAAACCCAGGATCTGTTCAACAAGTATGTGAAGTGTGCGAAAGTATGAGTCTGATGAGGGCAAATCCCAGGCCTAACCTAGACCAAAATGCGTTATCCTCAAAAATATTGATCGAAACCAGTTTTAATGGACTGTGGTACCACATTACTACGTGATCCACACCAGAAAAAAACCCAGGATCTGTTCAACAAGTATGTGAAGTATACGAAAGTATGAGTCTGATGAGGGCAAATCCCTTGCCTAACCTAGACATAACATGCGTTATCCTCAAAAATATTGATTGAAACCAGGTTTAGTGGACTGTTTCAGTGTGGTACCACATTACAACGTGATCCAAACCAGAAAAAACCCAGAATCTGTTCAACAAGTATGTGTAAATCGCGAAGGTATGAGCCTGATGAGGGCAAATCCTAGACCTTACCCAGACCTAACATGCGTTATCCTCTAAAATATTCATCGAAACCAGGTTAAGTGGACTGCTTCAGTGTGGTACCACATTACTACGCGATCCAAACCAGAAAAAACCCAGAATCTGTTCAACAAGTATGTGAAAAACGCGAAAGCATGAGCCTGATGAGGGCAAATCCTAGACCTTACCCAGACCTAACATGCGTTATCCTCTAAAATATTCATCGAAACCAGGTTAAGTGGACTGCTTCAGTGTGGTACCACATTACTACGCGATCCAAACCAGAAAAAGCCCAGGATCTAGCCATCGAGTATGAGAAGTATGCGAAAGTATGAGCCTGATGAGGGCAAAAGCTAGACCTAACCCAGACCTAACATGCGTTATCCTCTAAAATATTTATCAAGGCCAGGTTTAATTGACTGTTTCAGTGTGGAATGACATTACTACGTGATGCAAACGAGTGGAAGCCCAGGATCTGGCCAACAAGAATGAGAAATATGCGAAAGTATGAGCCTGATGAGAGCAAATCCCAGACCTAACCTAGACGTAACAAGAGTTATCCTCAAAAAGATTGATCGAAACCAGGTTTAATCGACTGTATCAGTGCGGTATCACATTACTACCTGATCCAAACCAGAAAAAGCCCAGAATCTGGCCATCAAGTATGAGAAATATGCGAATGTGTCAGCCTGATGAGAGCAAATCCCAGAACTAACCTACACATAACATGCGTTATTCTCTAAAATATTGATCGAAACCAGGTTAAATGGACTGTTTCAGTGTGGTACCACATTACTCCGTGATCCAATCCAGAAATAGCCCAGTATCTAGCCATGAAGTATGAGGAATATGCGAAAGTATGAGCCTGATGAGGGCAAATCCTAGACCTATCCCAGACCTAACATGTGTTATCCTCTAAAATATTTATCAAGACCAGGTTTAATGGACTGTTTCAGTGTGGTACCACATTACTACGTGATCCAATCCAGAAAAAGCTCAGGATGTAGCCATGAAGTATGAGAAATATGCGAAAGTATGAGCCAGATGAGGGCAAATCCCAGACCTATCTCAGAACTAACATGCGTTATCCTTTAAAATATTGATCGAAACCAGGTTTAATCGACTGTTTCAGTGTGGTACCACATTACTACGTGATCCAATCCAGAAATAACCCAGGATCTAGCCATGAAGTACGAGAAATATGCGATAGTATGAGCCTGATGAGGGCAAATCCTAGACCTTACCCAGACCTAACATGCGTTATCCTCTAAAATACTTATCAAGACCAGGTTTAATTGAATGTTTCAGTGTGGTACCACATTACTACGTGATCCTAACCAAGAAAAAACCCAGGACCCGTTCAACAAGTATGTGAAGAATGCGAAAGTATGAGTCTGATGAGTAAAAATCCCAGGCCTAACCTAGACCTAACATGCGTTATCCTCAAAAATATTGATCGAAACCAGGTTTAATCGACTGTTTCAGTGCGGTATCACATTACTACCTGATCCAAACCAGAAAAAGCCCAGAATCTGGCCATCAAGTATGAGAAATATGCGAATGTATCAGCCTGATGAGAGCAAATCCCAGAACTCACCTACACCTAACATGCGTTATTCTCTAAAATATTGATCGAAGCCAGGTTTAATGGCCTGTTTCAGTGTGGTACCACATTACTACGTGATCCAATCCAGAAATAGCCCAGGATCTAGCCATGAAGTATTAGAAATATGCGGAAGTATGAGCCTGATGAGGGCAAAACCTAGACCTTACCCAGACCTAAAATGCGTTATCCTCTAAAATATTGATCGAAACCAGGTTTAATTGACTGTTTTAGTGTGGTACCACATTACTACGTGATCCACACCAGAAAAAAACCCAGGATCTGTTCAACAAGTATGTGAAGTATGCGAAAGTATGAGTCTGGTGAGGGCAAATCCCTTGCCTAACCTAGACATAACATGCGTTATCCTCAAAAATATTGATTGAAACCAGGTTTAGTGGACTGTTTGAGTCTGGTACCACATTACTACGTGATCCAAACCAGAAAAGACACAGGATCTGTTCAAGAAGTATGTGAAGAATGCGAAACTATGAGACCGATGAGGGCAAATCCAAGACCTAACCTAGACATAACATGCGTCATCCTCTAAAATATTTATCAAGACTATGTTTAATTGAATGTTTCAGTGTGGTACCACATTACAACGTGATCCAATCCAGAAAAAGCTCAGGATCTAGCCATGAAGTATGAGAAATATGCGAAAGTATGAGCCTGATGAGGGCAAATCCCAGGCCTAACCTAGACATAACATGCGTTATCCTCTAAAATATTCATCGAACCCAGGTTTAATTAACTGTTTCAGTGTGGTACCACATTACTACGGGATCCAATCCAGAAAAAACCATCGATCAGGTCAACATGTACGTTAAGACTGCGAAACTATGACCCTGATGAGGGCAAATCCCAGACCTAACCTTGACCTAACATGTGTTATCATCTAAAACAATAATCGAAACCAGGTTTAATTGTCTGCTTCAGTGTGGTAACACATTACTACGTGATCGAAACCAGAAAAATCCCAGGATTTGTGCACCAAGTATTTAAAGTATGCGAAAGTATGAGTCTGATGAGGGCAAATCCCAGGCCTAACCTAGACATAACATGCGTTATCCTCTAAAATATTGATCGAAACCAGGTTTAATTGACTGTTTTAGTGTGGTACCACATTACTACGTGATCCACACCAGAAAAAAACCAGGGATCTGTTCAACAAGTATGTGAAGAATGCGAAAGTATGAGTCTGATGAGTGAAAATCCCAGGCCTAACCTAGACCTAACATGCGTTATCCTCAAAAATATTGATCGAAACCAGGTTAAATGGACTGTTTCAGTGTGGTACCACATTACTCCGTGATCCAATCCAGAAATAGCCCAGTATCTAGCCATGAAGTATGAGGGATATGCGAAAGTATGAGCCTGATGAGGGCAAATCCTAGACCTATCCCAGACCGAACATGCGTTATCCTCTAAAATATTTATCAAGACCAGGTTTAATGGACTGTTTCAGTGTGGTACCACATTACTACGTGATCCAATCCAGAAAAAGCTCAGGATGTAGCCATGAAGTATGAGAAATATGCGAAAGTATGAGCCAGATGAGGGCAAATCCCAGACCTATCTCGGAACTAACATGCGTTATCCTTTAAAATATTGATCGAAACCAGGTTTAATCGACTGTTTCAGTGTGGTACCACATTACTACGTGATCCAATCCAGAAATAACCCAGGATCTAGCCATGAAGTATGAGAAATATGCGAAAGTATGAGCCTGATGAGGGCAAATCCTAGACCTTACCCAGACCTAACATGCGTTATCCTCTAAAATACTTATCGAGACCAGGTTTAATGGACTGTTTCAGTGTGGTACCACATTACTACGTGATCCAAACCAGAAAAAACCCAGGATCTGGCCAACAAGAATGAGAACTATGTGAAAGTATGAGCCTGATGAGAGCAAATCCCAGACCTAAACTAGACGTAACATGCGTTATGCTGAAAAATATTGATCGAAACCAGGTTTAATCAACTGTTTCAGTGTGGTACCACATAACTTCGCGATCCAAACTAGAAAAAGCCCAGGATCTAGCCATCGAGTATGAGAAGTATGCGAAAGTATGAGCCTGATGAGGGCAAATCCTAGACCTAACCCAGACCTAACATGCGTTATCCTCTAAAATATTTATCAAGGCCAGGTTTAATTGACTGTTTCAGTGTGGAATGACATTACTACGTGATGCAAACCAGTGGAAGCCCAGGATCTGGCCAACAAGAATGAGAAATATGCGAAAGTATGAGCCTGATGAGAGCAAATCCCAGACCTAACCTAGACGTAACAAGCGTTATCCTCAAAAAGATTGATCGAAACCAGGTTTAATCGACTGTTTCAGTGCGGTATCACATTACTACCTGATCCAAACCAGAAAAACCCCAGAATCTGGCCATCAAGTATGAGAAATATGCGAATGTATCAGCCTGATGAGAGCAAATCCCAGAACTCACCTACACCTAACATGCGTTATTCTCTAAAATATTGATCGATGCCAGGTTTAATGGCCTGTTTCAGTGTGGTACCACATTACTACGTGATCCAATCCAGAAATAGCCCAGGATCTAGCCATGAAGTATTAGAAATATGCGGAAGTATGAGCCTGATGAGGGCAAATCCTAGACCCTACCCAGACCTAACATGCGTTATCCTCTAAAATATTGATCGAAACCAGGTTTAATTGACTGTTTTAGTGTGGAACCACATTACTACGTGATCCACACCAGAAAAAAACCCAGGATCTGTTCAACAAGTATGAGAAATATGCGAAAGTATGAGCCTGATGAGGGCAAATCCCAGGCCTAACCTAGACATAACATGCGTTATCCTCTAAAATATTCATCGAACCCAGGTTTAATTAACTGTTTCAGTGTGGTACCACATTACTACGGGATCCAATCCAGAAAAAACCATCGATCAGGTCAACATGTACGTTAAGACTGCGAAACTATGACCCTGATGAGGGCAAATCCCAGACCTAACCTTGACCTAACATGTGTTATCATCTAAAACAATAATCGAAACCAGGTTTAATTGTCTGCTTCAGTGTGGTAACACATTACTACGTGATCGAAACCAGAAAAATCCCAGGATTTGTTCACCAAGTATGTAAAGTATGCGAAAGTATGAGTCTGATGAGGGCAAATCCCAGGCCTAACCTAGACATAACATGCGTTATCCTCTAAAATATTGATCGAAACCAGGTTTAATAGACTGTTTTAGTGTGGTACCACATTACTACGTGATCCACACCAGAAAAAAACCAAGAATCTGTTCAACAAGTATGTGAAGAATGTGAAAGTATGAGCCTGATGAGTGAAAATCCCAGGCCTAACCTAGACCTAACATGCGTTATCCTCAAAAATATTGATCGAAACCAGGTTAAATGGACTGTTTCAGTGTGGTACCACATTGCTCCGTGATCCAATCCAGAAATAGCCCAGTATCTAGCCATGAAGTATGAGGAATATGCGAAAGTATGAGCCTGATGAGGGCAAATCCTAGACCTATCCCAGACCTAACATGCGTTATCCTCTAAAATATTTATCAAGACCAGGTTTAATGGACTGTTTCAGTGTGGTACCACATTACTACGTGATCCAATCCAGAAAAAGCTCAGGATCCGTTCAACGAGTATGTGAAGTGTGCGAAAGTATGAGTCTGAAGGGGGCAAATCTCAGAACTATCCCAGACCGAACATGCGTTATCCTCTAAAATATTTATCAAGACCAGGTTTAATGGACTGTTTCAGTGTGGTACCACATTACTACGTGATCCAATCCAGAAAAAGCTCAGGATGTAGCCATGAAGTATGAGAAATATGCGAAAGTATGAGCCAGATGAGGGCAAATCCCAGACCTATCTCGGAACTAACATGCGTTATCCTTTAAAATATTGATCGAAACCAGGTTTAATCGACTGTTTCAGTGTGGTACCACATTACTACGTGATCCAATCCAGAAATAACCCAGGATCTAGCCATGAAGTATGAGAAATATGCGAAAGTATGAGCCTGATGAGGGCAAATCCTAGACCTTACCCAGACCTAACATGCGTTATCCTCTAAAATACTTATCGAGACCAGGTTTAATGGAATGTTTCAGTGTGGTACCACATTACTACATGATCCAAACCAGAAAAAACCCAGGATCCGTTCAACAAGTATGTGAAGAATGCGAAAGTATGAGTCTGATGAGTAAAAATCCCAGGCCTAACCTATACCTAACATGCGTTATCCTCAAAAATATTGATCGAAACCAGGTTTAATGGACTGTTTCAGTGTGGTACCACATTACTACGTGATCCAAACCAGAAAAAACCCAGGATCTGGCCAACAAGAATGAGAACTATGTGAAAGTATGAGCCTGATGAGAGCAAATCCCAGACCTAAACTAGACGTAACATGCGTTATGCTGAAAAATATTGATCGAAACCAGGTTTAATCAACTGTTTCAGTGTGGTACCACATAACTACGCGATCCAAACCAGAAAAAGCCCAGGATCTAGCCATCGAGTATGAGAAGTATGCGAAAGTATGAGCCTGATGAGGGCAAATCCTAGACCTAACCCAGACCTAACATGCGTTATCCTCTAAAATATTTATCAAGGCCAGGTTTAATTGACTGTTTCAGTGTGGAATGACATTACTACGTGATGCAAACCAGTGGAAGCCCAGGATCTGGCCAACAAGAATGAGAAATATGCGAAAGTATGAGCCTGATGAGAGCAAATCCCAGACCTAACCTAGACGTAACAAGCGTTATCCTCAAAAAGATTGATCGAAACCAGGTTTAATCGACTGTTTCAGTGCGGTATCACATTACTACCTGATCCAAACCAGAAAAAGCCCAGAATCTGGTCATCAAGTATGAGAAATATGCGAATGTATCAGCCTGATGAGAGCAAATCCCAGAACTCACCTACACCTAACATGCGTTATTCTCTAAAATATTGATCGATGCCAGGTTTAATGGCCTGTTTCAGTGTGGTACCACATTACTACGTGATCCAATCCAGAAATAGCCCAGGATCTAGCCATGAAGTATTAGAAATATGCGGAAGTATGAGCCTGATGAGGGCAAATCCTAGACCTTACCCAGACCTAACATGCGTTATCCTCTAAAATATTGATCGAAACCAGGTTTAATTGACTGTTTCAGTGTGGTACCACATTACTACGTGATCCACACCAGAAAAAAACCCAGGATCTGTTCAACAAGTATGTGAAGTATGCGAAAGTATGAGTCTGATGAGGGCATATCCCTTGCCTAACCTAGACATAACATGCGTTATCCTCTAAAATATTTATCAAGACTAGGTTTAATTGAATGTTTCAGTGTGGTACCACATTACAACGTGATCCAATCCAGAAAAAGCTCAGGATCTAGCCATGAAGTATGAGAAATATGCGAAAGTATGAGCCTGATGAGGGCAAATCCCAGGCCTAACCTAGACATAACATGCGTTATCCTCTAAAATATTCATCGAACCCAGGTTTAATTAACTGTTTCAGTGTGGTACCACATTACTACGGGATCCAATCCAGAAAAAACCATCGATCAGGTCAACATGTACGTTAAGACTGCGAAACTATGACCCTGATGAGGGCAAATCCCAGACCTAACCTTGACCTAACATGTGTTATCATCTAAAACAATAATCGAAACCAGGTTTAATTGTCTGCTTCAGTGTGGTAACACATTACTACGTGATCGAAACCAGAAAAATCCCAGGATTTGTACACCAAGTATGTAAAGTATGCGAAAGTATGAGTCTGATGAGGGCAAATCCCAGGCCTAACCTAGACATAACATGCGTTATCCTCTAAAATATTGATCGAAACCAGGTTTAATTGACTGTTTTAGTGTGGTACCACATTACTACGTGATCCACACCAGAAAAAAACCAGGGATCTGTTCAACAAGTATGTGAAGAATGCGAAAGTATGAGCCTGATGAGTGAAAATCCCAGGCCTAACCTAGACCTAACATGCGTTATCCTCAAAAATATTGATCGAAACCAGGTTAAATGGACTGTTTCAGTGTGGTACCACATTACTCCGTGATCCAATCCAGAAATAGCCCAGTATCTAGCCATGAAGTATGAGGAATATGCGAAAGTATGAGCCTGATGAGGGCAAATCCTAGACCTATCCCAGACCTAACATGCGTTATCCTCTAAAATATTTATCAAGACCAGGTTTAGTGGACTGTTTCAGTGTGGTACCACATTACTACGTGATCCAATCCAGAAAAAGCTCAGGATGTAGCCATGAAGTATGAGAAATATGCGAAAGTATGAGCCAGATGAGGGCAAATCCCAGACCTATCTCAGAACTAACATGCGTTATCCTTTAAAATATTGATCGAAACCAGGTTTAATCGACTGTTTCAGTGTGGTACCACATTACTACGTGATCCAATCCAGAAATAACCCAGGATCTAGCCATGAAGTATGAGAAATATGCGAAAGTATGAGCCTGATGATGGCAAATCCTAGACCTTACCCAGACCTAACATGCGTTATCCTCTAAAATACTTATCAAGACCAGGTTTAATGGAATGTTTCAGTGTGGTACCACATTACTACGTGATCCAAACCAGAAAAAACCCAGGATCCGTTCAACAAGTATGTGAAGAATGCGAAAGTATGAGTCTGATGAGTAAAAATCCCAGGCCTAACCTATACCTAACATGCGTTATCCTCAAAAATATTGATCGAAACCAGGTTTAATGGACTGTTTCAGTGTGGTACCACATGACTACGTGATCCAAACCAGAAAAAACCCAGGATCTGGCCAACAAGAATGAGAACTATGTGAAAGTATGAGCCTGATGAGAGCAAATCCCAGACCTAACCTAGACGTAACATGCGTTATGCTGAAAAATATTCATCGAAACCAGGTTTAATCAACTGTTTCAGTGTGGTACCACATAACTACGCGATCCAAACCAGAAATAGCCCAGGATCTAGCCATCGAGTATGAGAAGTATGCGAAAGTATGAGCCTGATGAGGGCAAATCCTAGACCTAACCCAGACCTAACATGCGTTATCCTCTAAAATATTTATCAAGGCCAGGTTTAATTGACTGTTTCAGTGTGGAATGACATTACTACGTGATGCAAACCAGTGGAAGCCCAGGATCTGGCCAACAAGAATGAGAAATATGCGAAAGTATGAGCCTGATGAGAGCAAATCCCAGACCTAACCTAGACGTAACAAGCGTTATCCTCTGAAATATTTATCAAGACCAGGTTTAATTGAATGTTTCAGTGTGGTACCGCATTACTACGTGATCCAAACCAGAAAAAACCCAGGATCCGTTCAACGAGTATGTGAAGTGTGCGAAAGTATGAGTCTGATGGGGGCAAATCTCAGAACTATCCCAGACCTAAATTGCTTTATCCTCTAAAATATTGATCGAAACCAGGTTTAATTGACTGTTTTGGTGTAGTACCACTTTACTACGTGATCCAATACAGAAAAAGCTCAGCATGTAGCCATGAAGTATGAGAAATATGCGAAAGTATGAGCCAGATGAGGGCAAATCCCAGACCTATCCCAGAACTAACATGCGTTATCCTCTAAAATATTGATCGAAACCAGGTTTAATCGACTGTTTCAGTGTGGTACCACATTACTACGTGATCCAATCCAGAAATAACCCAGGATCTAGCCATGAAGTATGAGAAATATGCGAAAGTATGAGCCTGATGAGGGCAAATCCTAGACCTTACCCAGACCTAACATGCGTTATCCTCTAAAATACTTATCAAGACCAGGTTTAATTGAATGTTTCAGTGTGGTACCACATTACTACGTGATCCAAACCAGAAAAAACCCAGGATCCGTTCAACAAGTATGTGAAGAATGCGAAAGTATGAGTCTGATGAGGGCAAATCCCAGGCCTAACCTAGACGTAACATGCGTTATCCTCTAAAATATTTATCGAAACCAGGCTTAATTGACTGTTTTAGTGTGGTATCACATTACTACGTGATCCACACCAGAAAAAAACCAAGGATCTGTTCAACAAGTATGTGAAGAATGCGAAAGTATGAGTCTGATGAGTGAAAATCCCAGGCCTAACCTATACCTAACATGCGTTATCCTCAAAAATATTGATCGAAACCAGGTTTATTGGACTGTTTCAGTGTGGTACCACATTACTCCGTGATCCAATCCAGAAATAGCCCAGTATCTAGCCATGAAGTATGAGGAATATGCTAAAGTATGAGCCTGATGAGGGCAGATCCTAGACCTATCCCAGACCTAACATGCGTTATCCTCTAAAATATTTATCAAGACCAGGTTTAATGGACTGTTTCAGTGTGGTACCACATTACTACGTGATCCAATCCAGAAAAAGCTCAGGATGTAGCCATGAAGTATGAGAAATATGCGAAAGTAAGAGCCAGATGAGGGCAAATCCCAGACCTATCTCAGAACTAACATGCGTTATCCTTTAAAATATTGATCGAAACCAGGTTTAATCGACTGTTTCAGTGTGGTACCACATTACTACGTGATCCAATCCAGAAATAACCCAGGATCTAGCCATGAAGTATGAGAAATATGCGAAAGTATGAGCCTGATGAGGGCAAATCCTAGACCTTACCCAGACCTAACATGCGTTATCCTCTAAAATACTTATCAAGACCAGGTTTAATGGAATGTTTCAGTGTGGTACCACATTACTACGTGATCCAAACCAGAAAAAACCCAGGATCCGTTCAACAAGTATGTGAAGAATGCGAAAGTATGAGTCTGATGAGTAAAAATCCCAGGCCTAACCTATACCTAACATGCGTTATCCTCAAAAATATTGATCGAAACCAGGTTTAATGGACTGTTTCAGTGTGGTACCACATTACTACGTGATCCAAACCAGAAAAAACCGAGGATCTGGCCAACAAGAATGAGAACTATATGAAAGTATGAGCCTGATGAGAGCAACTCCCAGACCTAACCTAGACGTAACAAGCGTTATCCTCAAAAAGATTGATCGAAACCAGGTTTAATCGACTGTTTCAGTGCGGTATCACATTACTACCTGATCCAAACCAGAAAAAGCCCAGAATCTGGCCATCAAGTATGAGAAATATGCGAATGTATCAGCCTGATGAGAGCAAATCCCAGAACTCACCTACACCTAACAAGCGTTATTCTCTAAAATATTTATCAAGGCCAGGTTTAATTGACTGTTTCAGTGTGGAATGACATTACTACGTGATGCAAACCAGTGGAAGCCCAGGATCTGGCCAACAAGAATGAGAAATATGCGAAAGTATGAGCCTGATGAGAGCAAATCCCAGACCTAACCTAGACGTAACAAGCGTTATCCTCAAAAAGATTGATCGAAACCAGGTTTAATCGACTGTTTCAGTGCGGTATCACATTACTACCTGATCCAAACCAGAAAAAGCCCAGAATCTGGCCATCAAGTATGAGAAATATGCGAATGTATCAGCCTGATGAGAGCAAATCCCAGAACTCACCTACACCTAACAAGCGTTATTCTCTAAAATATTGATCGAAGCCAGGTTTAATGGCCTGTTTCAGTGTGGTACCACATTACTACGTGATCCAATCCAGAAATAGCCCAGGATCTAGCCATGAAGTATTAGAAATATGCGAAAGTATGAGCCTGATGAGGGCAAATCCTAGACCTTACCCAGACCTAACATGTGTTATCCTCTAAAATATTGATCGAAACCAGGTTTAGTGGTCTGTTTCAGTGTGGTACCACATTACTACGTGATCCAAACCAGAAAACACCCAGAATCTATTCAACATGTATGTTAAAAACGCGAAAGTATGAGTCTGCTGAGGGCAAATCCCAGTCCTATCCCAGAACTAACATGCGTTATCCTCTAAAATATTGATCGAAACCAGGTTTAATCGACTGTTTCAGTGTGGTACCCCATTACTACGTGATCCAATCCAGAAATAACCCAGGATCTAGCCATGAAGTATGAGAAATATGCGAAAGTATGAGCCTGATGAGGGCAAATCCTAGTCCTTACCCAGACCTAACATGCGTTATCCTCAAAAATACTGATCGAAACCAGGTTTAATGGACTGTTTCAGTGTGGTACCACATTACTACGTGATCCAAACCAGAAAAAACCCAGGATCTGGCCAACAAGAATGTGAACTATGTGAAAGTATGAGCCTGATGAGAGCAAATCCCTGACCTAACCTAGACGTAACATGCGTTATGCTGAAAAATAGTGATCGAAACCAGGTTTAATGGACTGTTTCAGTGTGGTACCACATTACTACGTGATCCAAACCAGAAAAAAATCCAGGATCTGTTCAACAAGTATGTGAAGTACGCGAAAGTATGAGTCGGATGAGGGCAAATCCCAGGCCTAACCTAGACCTAACATGCGTTATCCTCAAAAATATTGATCGAAGCCAGGTTTAATGGACTGTTTCAGTGTGGTTCCACATTACTACGTGATCCAAACCAGAAAAAGCCCAGAATCTGGCCATCAACTATGAGAAATATGCGAAAGTACGAGCCTGATCAGAGCAAATCCCAGACCTAACCTAGACCTAACATGCGTTATTCTCTAAGATATTGATCGAATCCTGATTTAATGGACTGTTTCAATGTGGTACCACACTACTACGTGATCCAAATCAGAAAAAACCAAGGATCTGTTCAACAAGTATGTGAAAAACGGGAAAGTATGAGCCTGATGAGGGCAAATCCCCAGACCTATCCCAGATATGACTTGCGCTATCCTCTAAGATATTGATCGAAACCAGGTTTAATTGAATGTTTTAGTGTGGTACCACTTTACTACGTGATCCAAAGCAGAAAAAACCCTCGATCAGGTCAACATGTATGTTAAAACTGCGAAAGTATGACCCTGATGAGGGCAAAACCCAGGCCTAATCTAGACATAACTTACGTTATCCTCTAAAATATTGATCGAAACCAGGTTTAATGGACTGTTTCAGTGTGGTACCACATGACTACGAGATTGAAACCAGAAAAAACCCAGGATCCGTTCAACAAGTATGTGAAGTATGCGAAAGTATGAGTCGGATGAGGGCAAATCCCAGACCTATCGCAGACATAACTTGCGTTGTCCTCTAAAATATTGATGAAGCCTGGTTTAATCGACTGTTTCAGTGTGGTACTACATTACTACGTGATCCAATCCAGAAAAAGCCCAGGATCTAGCCATCAGGTATCAGAAATATGCGAACGAATGAGCCTGATGAGAGCAAATCCTAGACCTTACCCAGACCTAACATGCGTTATCCTCTAAAATATTGATCGAAACCAGGTTTAGTGGACTGTTTCAGTGTGGTACCACATTACTACGTGATCCAAACCAGAAAAAACCCAGGATCCGTTCAACAAGTATGTGAAGAATGCGAAAGTATGAGTCTGATGAGTGAAAATCCCAGGCCTAACCTACACCTAACATGCGTTGTCCTCAAAAATATTGATCGAAACCTGGTTAAATGGACTGTTTCAGTGTGGTACCACATTACTACGTGATCCAATCCAGAAAAAGCTCAGGATGTAGCCATGAAGTATGAGAAATATGCGAAAGTATGAGCCAGATGAGGGCATATCCCAGACCTATCCCAGAACTAACATGCGTTATCCTCTAAAATATTGATCGAAACCAGGTTTAATCGACTCTTTCAGTGTGGTACCACATTACTACGTGATCCAAACCAGAAAAAACCCAGAATCTGTGCAACAAGTATGTGAAAAACGCGAAAGTATGAGCCTGATGAGGGCAAATCCTAGACCAAACCCAGACCTAACATGCTTTATCCTCTAAAATATTTATCAAGACCAGGTTCAATTGAATGTTTCAGTGCGGTACCACATTACTACGTGATCCAAACCAGAAAAAACCCAGGACCCGTTCAACGAGTATGTGAAGTGTGTGAAAGTATGAGTCTGATGGGGGCAAATCTCAGACCTATCCCAGACCTAAATTCCTTTATCCTCTAAGATATTGATCGAAACCAGGTTTAATTGACTGTTTTGGTGTAGTACCACTTTACTACGTGATCCAGAGCAGAAAAAACCCTCGATCAGGTCAACATGCATGCTAAAACTGCGAAAGTATGACCCTGATGAGGGCAAATCCTAGACCTAACCCAGACCTAACATGCGTTATCCTCTAAAATACTGATCGAAGCCAGGTTTAATGGACTGTTTCAGTGTGGTACCACATTACTACGTGATCCAATCCGGAAAAAGCTCAGGATGTAGCCATGAAGTATGAGAAATATGCGAAAGTATGAGCCAGATGAGGGCAAATCCCAGACCTATCCCAGAACTAACATGCGTTATCCTCTAAAATATTGATCGAAACCAGGTTTTATCGACTGTTTTAGTGTGGTACCACATTACTACGTGATCCATACCAGAAAAAACCCAGGATCCGTTCAACAAGTATGAGAAGAATGCGAAAGTATGTGTCTGATGAGTAAAAATCCCAGGCCTAACCTAGACCTAACATGCGTTATCCTCAAAAATATTGATCGAAACCAGGTTTAGTGGACTGTTTCAGTGTGGTACCACATTACTACGTGATCCAAACCAGAAAAAACCCAGAATCTGTTCAACGAGTATGTGAAGAATGCGAAAGTATGACCCTGATGAGGGCAAATCCTAGACCAAACCCAGACCTAACATGCGTTATCCTCTAAAATATTTATCAAGACCAGGTTCAATTGAATGCTTCAGTGTGGTACCACATTACTACGTGATCCAAACCAGAAAAAACCCAGGATCCGTTCAACAAATATGTGAAGAATGCGAAAGTATGAGTCTGATGAGGGCAAATCACAGACCTATCCCAGACCTATCTTGCGTTATCCTCTAAAATATTGATCGAAACCAGGTTTAAGTGACTGTTTTAGTATTGTACCACTTTACTACGTGATCCAAAGCTGAAAAAACCCACGATCAGGTCAACATGCATGTCAAACTGTGAAAGTATGACCCTGATGAGAGCAAATCCCAGACCTAACCAAGACCTAACATGCGTTATTCTCTAAAATAGTGATCAGAGCCAGGTTTAATGGACTGTTTCAGTGTGGTACCACATTACAACGTGATCCAAACCAGAAAGGGCCCAGAATCTGGCCATCAAGTATGAGAAATATGCGAAAGTACGAGCCTGATGAGAGCAAATCCCAGACCTAACCTAGACGTAACATGCGTTATGCTTAAAAATATTGATCGAAACCAGGTTTAATCAACTGTTTCAGTGTGGTACCACATAACTACGCGATCCAAACAAGAAAAAGCCCAGGATCTAGCAATCGAGTATGAGAGGTATGCGAAGGTATGAGCCTGATGAGGGCAAAACCTAGACCTAACCCAGACCTAACATGCGTTATCCTCTAAAATATTTATCAAGGCCAGGTTTAATTGACTGTTTCAGTGTGGAATGACATTACTACGTGATGCAAACGAGTGGAAGCCCAGGATCTAGCCATGAAGTATTAGAAATATGCGGAAGTATGAGCCTGATGAGGGCAAATCCTAGACCTTACCCAGACCTAACATGCGTTATCCTCTAAAATATTGATCGAAACCAGGTTTAATTGACTGTTTTAGTGTGGTACCACATTACTACGTGATCCACACCAGAAAAAAACCCAGGATCTGTTCAACAAGTATGTGAAGTATGCGAAAGTATGAGTCTGATGAGGGCAAATCCCTTGCCTAACCTAGACATAACATGCGTTATCCTCAAAAATATTGATTGAAACCAGGTTTAGTGGACTGTTTCAGCGTGGTACTACATTACTACGTGATCCAATCCAGAAAAAGCCCAGGATCTAGTCATCAGGTATCAGAAATATGCGAACGAATGAGCCTGATGAGAGCAAATCCCAGACCTAACCTAGACCTAACATGTGTTATCCTCTAAAATAATAATCGAAACCAGGTTTTATGGTCTGCTTCAGTGAGGTACCACATTACTACGTGATCGAAACCAGAAAAAACCCAGGATCTGTTCAACAAGTATGTGAAGTATGCGAAAGTATGAGTCTGATGAGGGCAAATCCCAGGCCTAACCTAGACCAAACATGCGTTATCCTCAAAAATATTGATTGAAACCAGTTTTAATGGACTGTTTTAGTGTGGTACCACACTACTACGTGATCCACACCAGAGAAAACCCAGAATCTGTTCAACAAGTATGTGTAAATCGCGAAAGTATGAGCCTGATGAGGGCAAATCCTAGACCTTACCCAGACCTAACATGCGTTATCCTCTAAAATATTCATCGAAACCAGGTTTAGTGGACTGCTTCAGTGTGGTACCACATTACTACGCGATCCAAACCAGAAAAAACCCAGAATCTGTTCAACAAGTATGTGAAAAACGCGAAAGCATGAGCCTGATGAGGGCAAATCCCAGACCTATCCAAGACATATCTTGCGTTATCCTCTAAAACGTTGATCGAAACCAGGTTTAATTGACTGCTTTAGTATGGTACCACATTACTACGTGATCCAAAGCAGAAGAATCCCTCGATCATGTCAACATGTATGTTAAAACTGCGAAAGTATGACCCTGATGAGGGCAAATCCCAGGCCTAACCTAGACCTAACATGCGATATCCTCTAAAATATTGATCGAAACCAGGTATAATTGACTGTTTCAGTGTGGTACCACATGACTACGTGATCCAAACCAGAAAAAACCCAGGATTTGTTCACCAAGTATGTAGAGTATGCGAAAGTATGAGTCTGATGAGGGCAAATCCCAGGCCTAACCTAGACATAACATGCGTTATCCTCTAAAATATTGATCGAAACCAGGTTTAATTGACTGTTTTAGTGTGGTACCACATTACTACGTGATCCACACCAGAAAAAAACCAAGGATCTGTTCAACAAGTATGTGAAGAATGCGAAAGTATGAGTCTGATGAGTGAAAATCCCAGGCCTAACCTAGACTTAACATGCGTTATCCTCTAAAATAGTGATCAGAGCCAGGTTTAATGGACTGATTCAGTGTGGTACCACATTACTACGTGATCCAATCCAGAAATAGCCCAGGATCTAGCCATGAAGTATGAGAAATATGCGAAAGTATGAGCCTGATGAGGGCAAATCCTAGACCTTACCCAGACCTAACATGCGTTATCCTCTAAAATATTTATCAAGACCAGGTTCAATTGAATGCTTCAGTGTGGTACCACATTACTACGTGATCCAAACCAGAAAAAACCCAGGATCCGTTCAACAAGTATGTGAAGAATGCGAAAGTATGAGTCTGATGAGGGCAAATCACAGACCTATCCCAGACCTATCTTGCGTTATCCTCTAAAATATTGATCGAAACCATGTTTAAGTGACTGTTTTAGTATTGTACCACTTTACTACGTGATCCAAAGCTGAAAAAACCCTCGATCAGGTCAACATGCATGTTAAAACTGCGAAAGTATGACCCTGATGAGAGCAAATCCCAGACCTAACCAAGACCTAACATGCGTTATTCTCTAAAATAGTGATCAGAGCCAGGTTTAATGGACTGTTTCAGTGTGGTACCACATTACAACGTGATCCAAACCAGAAAGGGCCCAGAATCTGGCCATCAAGTATGAGAAATATGCGAAAGTACGAGCCTGATGAGAGCAAATCCCAGACCTAACCAGGACCTAACATGCGTTATTCTCTAAAATATTGAACGAAAAGGGGTTCAATGGACTGTTTCAGTTTGGTGCCACATTACTACGTGATCCAAACCAGAAAAAAGGCAGGGATCTGTTCAACAAGTATGTGAAAAACGGGAAAGTATGAGCCTGATGAGGGCAAATCCCCAGACCTATCCCAGACATGACTTGCGCTATCCTCTAAAATATTGATCGAAACCAGGTTAAATGGTCTGTTTCAGTGTGGTACCACATTACTCCGTGATCCAATCCAGAAATAGCCCAGTATCTAGCCATGAAGTATGAGGAATATGCGAAAGTATGAGCCTGATGAGGGCAAATCCTAGACCTATCCCAGACCTAACATGCGTTATCCTCTGAAATATTTATCAAGACCAGATTTAATTGAATGTTTCAGTGTGGTACCACATTACTACGTGATCCAAACCAGAAAAAACCCAGGATCCGTTCAACGAGTATGTGAAGTGTGCGAAAGTATGAGTCTGATGGGGGCAAATCTCAGACCTATCCCAGACCTAAATTGCTTTATCCTCTAAAATATTGATCGAAACCAGGTTTAATTGACTGTTTTGGTGTAGTACCACTTTACTACGTGATCCAATCCAGAAAAAGCTCAGCATGTAGCCATGAAGTATGAGAAATATGCGAAAGTATGAGCCAGATGAGGGCAAATCCCAGACCTATCCCAGAACTAACATGCGTTATCCTCTAAAATATTGATCGAAACCAGGTTTAATCGACTGTTTCAGTGTGGGTCCACATTACTACGTGATCCAATCCAGAAATAACCCAGGATCTAGCCATGAAGTATGAGAAATATGCGAAAGTATGAGCCTGATGAGGGCAAATCCTAGACCTTACCCAGACCTAACATGCGTTATCCTCTAAAATACTTATCAAGACCAGGTTTAATTGAGTGTTTCAGTGTGGTACCACATTACTACGTGATCCAAACCAGAAAAAACCCAGGATCCGATCAACAAGTATGTGAAGAATGCGAAAGTATGAGTCTGATGAGTAAAAATCCCAGGACTAACCTAGACCTAACATGCGTTATCCTCAAAAATATTGATCGTAACCAGGTTTAATGGACTGTTTCAGTGTGGTACCACATTACTACGTTATCCAAACCAGAAAAAACCCAGGATCTGGCCAACAAGAATGAGAACTATGTGAAAGTATGAGCCTGATGAGAGCAAATCCCAGACCTAACCTAGACGTAACATGCGTTATGCTGAGAAATATTGATCGAAACCATGTTTAATCAACTGTTTCAGTGTGGTACCACATAACTACGCGATCCAAACCAGAAAAAGCCCAGGATCTAGCCATCGAGTATGAGAAGTATGCGAAAGTATGAGCCTGATGAGGGCAAATCCTAGACCTAACCCAGACCTAACATGCGTTATCCTCCAAAATATTTATCAAGGCCAGGTTTAATTGACTGTTTCAGTGTGGAATAACATTACTACGTGATGCAAACCAGTGGAAGCCCAGGATCTGGCCAACAAGAATGAGAAATATGCGAAAGTATGAGCCTGATGAGAGCAAATCCCAGACCTAACCTAGACGTAACAAGCGTTATCCTCAAAAAGATTGATCGAAACCAGGTTTAATCGACTGTTTCAGTGCGGTATCACATTACTACCTGATCCAAACCAGAAAAAGCCCAGAATCTGGCCATCAAGTATGAGAAATATGCGAATGTATCAGCCTGATGAGAGCAAATCCCAGAACTCACCTACACCTAACATGCGTTATTCTCTAAAATATTGATCGAAGCCAGGTTTAATGGCCTGTTTCAGTGTGGTACCACATTACTACGTGATCCAATCCAGAAATAGCCCAGGATCTAGCCATGAAGTATTAGAAATATGCGGAAGTATGAGCCTGATGAGGGCAAATCCTAGACCTTACCCAGACCTAAAATGCGTTATCCTCTAAAATATTGATCGAAACCAGGTTTAATTGACTGTTTTAGTGTGGTACCACATTACTACGTGATCCACACCAGAAAAAAACCCAGGATCTGTTCAACAAGTATGTGAAGTATGCGAAAGTATGAGTCTGATGAGGGCAAATCCCTTGCCTAACCTAGACATAACATGCGTTATCCTCAAAAATATTGATTGAAACCAGGTTTAGTGGACTGTTTCAGCGTGGTACTACATTACTACGTGATCCAATCCAGAAAAAGCCCAGGATCTAGTCATCAGGTATCAGAAATATGCGAACGAATGAGCCTGATGAGAGCAAATCCCAGACCTAACCTAGACCTAACATGTGTTATCCTCTAAAATAATAATCGAAACCAGGTTTTATGGTCTGCTTCAGTGAGGTACCACATTACTACGTGATCGAAACCAGAAAAAACCCAGGATCTGTTCAACAAGTATGTGAAGTATGCGAAAGTATGAGTCTGATGAGTGAAAATCCCATGCCTAACCTAGACTTAACATGCGTTATCCTCAAAAATATTGATCGAAACCAGGTTTAATGGACTGTTTCAGTGTGGTTCCACAATACTACGTGATCCAATCCAGAAATAGCCCAGGATCTAGCCATGAAGTATGAGAAATATGCGAAAGTATGAGCCTGATGAGGGCAAATCCTAGACCTTACCCAGACCTAACATGCGTTATCCTCTATAATAGTGATCAGAGCCAGGTTTAATGGACTGATTCAGTGTGGTACCACATTACTTCGTGATCCAATCCAGAAATAGCCCAGGATCTAGCCATGAAGTATGAGAAATATGCGAAAGTATGAGCCTGATGAGGGCAAATCCTAGACCTTACCCAGACCTAACATGCGTTATCCTCTAAAATATTTATCAAGACCAGGTTCAATTGAATGCTTCAGTGTGGTACCACATTACTACGTGATCCAAACCAGAAAAAACCCAGGATCCGTTCAACAAATATGTGAAGAATGCGAAAGTATGAGTCTGATGAGGGCAAATCACAGACCTATCCCAGACCTATCTTGCGTTATCCTCTAAAATATTGATCGAAACCAGGTTTAAGTGACTGTTTTAGTATTGTACCACTTTACTACGTGATCCAAAGCTGAAAAAACCCACGATCAGGTCAACATGCATGTCAAACTGCGAAAGTATGACCCTGATGAGAGCAAATCCCAGACCTAACCAAGACCTAACATGCGTTATTCTCTAAAATAGTGATCAGAGCCAGGTTTAATGGACTGTTTCAGTGTGGTACCACATTACAACGTGATCCAAACCAGAAAGGGCCCAGAATCTGGCCATCAAGTATGAGAAATATGCGAAAGTACGAGCCTGATGAGAGCAAATCCCAGACCTAACCTAGACGTAACATGCGTTATGCTTAAAAATATTGATCGAAACCAGGTTTAATCAACTGTTTCAGTGTGGTACCACATAACTACGCGATCCAAACAAGAAAAAGCCCAGGATCTAGCAATCGAGTATGAGAGGTATGCGAAGGTATGAGCCTGATGAGGGCAAAACCTAGACCTAACCCAGACCTAACATGCGTTATCCTCTAAAATATTTATCAAGGCCAGGTTTAATTGACTGTTTCAGTGTGGAATGACATTACTACGTGATGCAAACGAGTGGAAGCCCAGGATCTAGCCATGAAGTATTAGAAATATGCGGAAGTATGAGCCTGATGAGGGCAAATCCTAGACCTTACCCAGACCTAACATGCGTTATCCTCTAAAATATTGATCGAAACCAGGTTTAATTGACTGTTTTAGTGTGGTACCACATTACTACGTGATCCACACCAGAAAAAAACCCAGGATCTGTTCAACAAGTATGTGAAGTATGCGAAAGTATGAGTCTGATGAGGGCAAATCCCTTGCCTAACCTAGACATAACATGCGTTATCCTCAAAAATATTGATTGAAACCAGGTTTAGTGGACTGTTTCAGCGTGGTACTACATTACTACGTGATCCAATCCAGAAAAAGCCCAGGATCTAGTCATCGGGTATCAGAAATATGCGAACGAATGAGCCTGATGAGAGCAAATCCCAGACCTAACCTAGACCTAACATGTGTTATCCTCTAAAATAATAATCGAAACCTGGTTTTATGGTCTGCTTCAGTGAGGTACCACATTACTACGTGATCGAAACCAGAAAAAACCCAGGATCTGTTCAACAAGTATGTGAAGTATGCGAAAGTATGAGTCTGATGAGGGCAAATCCCAGGCCTAACCTAGACCAAACATGCGTTATCCTCAAAAATATTGATTGAAACCAGTTTTAATGGACTGTTTTAGTGTGGTACCACATTACTACGTGATCCACACCAGAGAAAACCCAGAATCTGTTCAACAAGTATGTGTAAATCGCGAAAGTATGAGCCTGATGAGGGCAAATCCTAGACCTTACCCAGACCTAACATGCGTTATCCTCTAAAATATTCATCGAAACCAGGTTTAGTGGACTGCTTCAGTGTGGTACCACATTACTACGCGATCCAAACCAGAAAAAACCCAGAATCTGTTCAACAAGTATGTGAAAAACGCGAAAGCATGAGCCTGATGAGGGCAAATCCCAGACCTATCCAAGACATATCTTGCGTTATCCTCTAAAACGTTGATCGAAACCAGGTTTAATTGACTGCTTTAGTATGGTACCACATTACTACGTGATCCAAAGCAGAAGAATCCCTCGATCATGTCAACATGTATGTTAAAACTGCGAAAGTATGACCCTGATGAGGGCAAATCCCAGGCCTAACCTAGACCTAACATGCGATATCCTCTAAAATATTGATCGAAACCAGGTATAATTGACTGTTTCAGTGTGGTACCACATGACTACGTGATCCAAACCAGAAAAAACCCAGGATTTGTTCACCAAGTATGTAGAGTATGCGAAAGTATGAGTCTGATGAGGGCAAATCCCAGGCCTAACCTAGACATAACATGCGTTATCCTCTAAAATATTGATCGAAACCAGGTTTAATTGACTGTTTTAGTGTGGTACCACATTACTACGTGATCCACACCAGAAAAAAACCAAGGATCTGTTCAACAAGTATGTGAAGAATGCGATAGTATGAGTCTGATGAGTGAAAATCCCAGGCCTAACCTAGACTTAACATGCGTTATCCTCTAAAATAGTGATCAGAGCCAGGTTTAATGGACTGATTCAGTGTGGTACCACATTACTACGTGATCCAATCCAGAAATAGCCCAGGATCTAGCCATGAAGTATGAGAAATATGCGAAAGTATGAGCCTGATGAGGGCAAATCCTAGACCTTACCCAGACCTAACATGCGTTATCCTCTAAAATATTTATCAAGACCAGGTTCAATTGAATGCTTCAGTGTGGTACCACATTACTACGTGATCCAAACCAGAAAAAACCCAGGATCCGTTCAACAAGTATGTGAAGAATGCGAAAGTATGAGTCTGATGAGGGCAAATCACAGACCTATCCCAGACCTATCTTGCGTTATCCTCTAAAATATTGATCGAAACCATGTTTAAGTGACTGTTTTAGTATTGTACCACTTTACTACGTGATCCAAAGCTGAAAAAACCCTCGATCAGGTCAACATGCATGTTAAAACTGCGAAAGTATGACCCTGATGAGAGCAAATCCCAGACCTAACCAAGACCTAACATGCGTTATTCTCTAAAATAGTGATCAGAGCCAGGTTTAATGGACTGTTTCAGTGTGGTACCACATTACAACGTGATCCAAACCAGAAAGGGCCCAGAATCTGGCCATCAAGTATGAGAAATATGCGAAAGTACGAGCCTGATGAGAGCAAATCCCAGACCTAACCAGGACCTAACATGCGTTATTCTCTAAAATATTGAACGAAAAGGGGTTCAATGGACTGTTTCAGTTTGGTGCCACATTACTACGTGATCCAAACCAGAAAAAAGGCAGGGATCTGTTCAACAAGTATGTGAAAAACGGGAAAGTATGAGCCTGATGAGGGCAAATCCCCAGACCTATCCCAGACATGACTTGCGCTATCCTCTAAAATATTGATCGAAACCAGGTTAAATGGTCTGTTTCAGTGTGGTACCACATTACTCCGTGATCCAATCCAGAAATAGCCCAGTATCTAGCCATGAAGTATGAGGAATATGCGAAAGTATGAGCCTGATGAGGGCAAATCCTAGACCTATCCCAGACCTAACATGCGTTATCCTCTGAAATATTTATCAAGACCAGGTTTAATTGAATGTTTCAGTGTGGTACCACATTACTACGTGATCCAAACCAGAAAAAACCCAGGATCCGTTCAACGAGTATGTGAAGTGTGCGAAAGTATGAGTCTGATGGGGGCAAATCTCAGACCTATCCCAGACCTAAATTGCTTTATCCTCTAAAATATTGATCGAAACCAGGTTTAATTGACTGTTTTGGTGTAGTACCACTTTACTACGTGATCCAATCCAGAAAAAGCTCAGCATGTAGCCATGAAGTATGAGAAATATGCGAAAGTATGAGCCAGATGAGGGCAAATCCCAGACCTATCCCAGAACTAACATGCGTTATCCTCTAAAATATTGATCGAAACCAGGTTTAATCGACTGTTTCAGTGTGGTACCACATTACTACGTGATCCAATCCAGAAATAACCCAGGATCTAGCCATGAAGTATGAGAAATATGCGAAAGTATGAGCCTGATGAGGGCAAATCCTAGACCTTACCCAGACCTAACATGCGTTATCCTCTAAAATACTTATCAAGACCAGGTTTAATTGAGTGTTTCAGTGTGGTACCACATTACTACGTGATCCAAACCAGAAAAAACCCAGGATCCGTTCAACAAGTATGTGAAGAATGCGAAAGTATGAGTCTGATGAGTAAAAATCCCAGGACTAACCTAGACCTAACATGCGTTATCCTCAAAAATATTGATCGTAACCAGGTTTAATGGACTGTTTCAGTGTGGTACCACATTACTACGTTATCCAAACCAGAAAAAACCCAGGATCTGGCCAACAAGAATGAGAACTATGTGAAAGTATGAGCCTGATGAGAGCAAATCCCAGACCTAACCTAGACGTAACAAGCGTTATCCTCAAAAAGATTGATCGAAACCAGGTTTAATCGACTGTTTCAGTGCGGTATCACATTACTACCTGATCCAAACCAGAAAAAGCCCAGAATCTGGCCATCAAGTATGAGAAATATGCGAATGTATCAGCCTGATGAGAGCAAATCCCAGAACTCACCTACACCTAACATGCGTTATTCTCTAAAATATTGATCGAAGCCAGGTTTAATGGCCTGTTTCAGTGTGGTACCACATTACTACGTGATCCAATCCAGAAATAGCCCAGGATCTAGCCATGAAGTATTAGAAATATGCGGAAGTATGAGCCTGATGAGGGCAAATCCTAGACCTTACCCAGACCTAAAATGCGTTATCCTCTAAAATATTGATCGAAACCAGGTTTAATTGACTGTTTTAGTGTGGTACCACATTACTACGTGATCCACACCAGAAAAAAACCCAGGATCTGTTCAACAAGTATGTGAAGTATGCGAAAGTATGAGTCTGATGAGGGCAAATCCCTTGCCTAACCTAGACATAACATGCGTTATCCTCAAAAATATTGATTGAAACCAGGTTTAGTGGACTGTTTGAGTCTGGTACCACATTACTACGTGATCCAAACCAGAAAAAACACAGGATCTGTTCAAGAAGTATGTGAAGAATGCGAAACTATGAGACCGATGAGGGCAAATCCAAGACCTAACCTAGACATAACATGCGTTATCCTCTAAAATATTTATCAAGACTAGGTTTAATTGAACGTTTCAGTGTGGTACCACATTACAACGTGATCCAATCCAGAAAAAGCTCAGGATCTAGCCATGAAGTATGAGAAATATGCGAAAGTATGAGCCTGATGAGGGCAAATCCCAGGCCTAACCTAGACATAACATGCGTTATCCTCTAAAATATTCATCGAACCCAGGTTTAATTAACTGTTTCAGTGTGGTACCACATTACTACGGGATCCAATCCAGAAAAAACCATCGATCAGGTCAACATGTACGTTAAGACTGCGAAACTATGACCCTGATGAGGGCAAATCCCAGACCTAACCTTGACCTAACATGTGTTATCATCTAAAACAATAATCGAAACCAGGTTTAATTGTCTGCTTCAGTGTGGTAACACATTACTACGTGATCGAAACCAGAAAAAACCCAGGATTTGTTCACCAAGTATGTAAAGTATGCGAAAGTATGAGTCTGATGAGGGCAAATCCCAGGCCTAACCTAGACATAACATGCGTTATCCTCTAAAATATTGATCGAAACCAGGTTTAATTGACTGTTTTAGTGTGGTACCACATTACTACGTGATCCACACCAGAAAAAAACCAAGGATCTGTTCAACAAGTATGTGAAGAATGCGAAAGTATGAGCCTGATGAGTGAAAATCCCAGGTCTAACCTAGACCTAACATGCGTTATCCTCAAAAATATTGATCGAAACCAGGTTAAATGGACTGTTTCAGTGTGGTACCACATTACTCCGTGATCCAATCCAGAAATAGCCCTGTATCTAGCCATGAAGTATGAGGAATATGCGAAAGTATGAGCCTGATGAGGGCAAATCCTAGACCTATCCCAGACCTAACATGCGTTATCCTCTAAAATATTTATCAAGACCAGGTTTAATGGACTGTTTCAGTGTGGTACCACATTACTACGTGATCCAATCCAGAAAAAGCTCAGGATGTAGCCGTGAAGTATGAGAAATATGCGAAAGTATGAGCCAGATGAGGGCAAATCCCAGACCTATCTCAGAACTAACATGCGTTATCCTTTAAAATATTTATCGAAACCAGGTTTAATCGACTGTTTCAGTGTGGTACCACATTACTACGTGATCCAATCCAGAAATAACCCAGGATCTAGCCATGAAGTATGAGAAATATGCGAAAGTATGAGCCTGATGAGGACAAATCCTAGACCTTACCCAGACCTAACATGCGTTATCCTCTAAAATACTTATCAAGACCAGGTTTAATGGAATGTTTCAGTGTGGTACCACATTACTACGTGATCCAAACCAGAAAAAACCCAGGATCCCTTCAACAAGTATGTGAAGAATGCGAAAGTATGAGTCTGATGAGTAAAAATCCCAGGCCTAACCTATACCTAACATGCGTTATCCTCAAAAATATTGATCGAAACCAGGTTTAATGGACTGTTTCAGTGTGGTACCACATTACTACGTGATCCAAACCAGAAAAAACCCAGGATCTGGCCAACAAGAATGAGAACTATGTGAAAGTATGAGCCTGATGAGAGCAAATCCCAGACCTAACCTAGACGTAACATGCGTTATGCTGAAAAATATTGATCGAAACCAGGTTTAATCAACTGTTTCAGTGTGGTACCACATAACTACGCGATCCAAACCAGAAAAAGCCCAGGATCTAGCCATCGAGTATGAGAAGTATGCGAAAGTATGAGCCTGATGAGGGCAAATCCTAGACCTAACCCAGACCTAACATGCGTTATCCTCTAAAATATTTATCAAGGCCAGGTTTAATTGACTGTTTCAGTGTGGAATGACACTACTACGTGATGCAAACCAGTGGAAGCCCAGGATCTGGCCAACAAGAATGAGAAATATGCGAAAGTATGAGCCTGATGAGAGCAAATCCCAGACCTAACCTAGACGTAACAAGCGTTATCCTCAAAAAGATTGATCGAAACCAGGTTTAATCGACTGTTTCAGTGCGGTATCACATTACTACCTGATCCAAACCAGAAAAAGCCCAGAATCTGGCCATCAAGTATGAGAAATATGCGAATGTATCAGCCTGATGAGAGCAAATCCCAGAACTCACCTACACCTAACATGCGTTATTCTCTAAAAAATTGATCGAAACCAGGTTTAATCGACTGTTTCAGTGTGGTACCACATTACTACGTGATCCAATCCAGAAATAACCCAGGATCTAGCCATGAAGTATGAGAAATATGCGAAAGTATGAGCCTGATGAGGGCAAATCCTAGACCTTACCCAGACCTAACATGCGTTATCCTCTAAAATATTTATCAAGACCAGGTTTAATGGACTGTTTCAGTGTGGTACCACATTACTACGTGATCCAATCCAGAAAAAGCTCAGGACGTAGCCATGAAGTATGAGAAATATGCGAAAGTATGAGCCAGATGAGGGCAAATCCCAGACCTATCTCAGAACTAACATGCGTTATCCTCTAAAATATTGATCGAAACCAGGTTTAATTGACTGTTTTAGTGTGGTACCACATTACTACGTGATCCACACCAGAAAAAAACCCAGGATCTGTTCAACAAGTATGTGAAGTATGCGAAAGTATGAGTCTGATGAGGGCAAATCCCTTGCCTAACCTAGACATAACATGCGTTATCCTCAAAAATATTGATTGAAACCAGGTTTAGTGGACTGTTTGAGTCTGGTACCACATTACTACGTGATCCAAACCAGAAAAAACACAGGATCTGTTCAAGAAGTATGTGAAGAATGCGAAACTATGAGACCGATGAGGGCAAATCCAAGACCTAACCTAGACATAACATGCGTTATCCTCTAAAACATTTATCAAGACTAGGTTTAATTGAACGTTTCAGTGTGGTACCACATTACAACGTGATCCAATCCAGAAAAAGCTCAGGATCTAGCCATGAAGTATGAGAAATATGCGAAAGTATGAGCCTGATGAGGGCAAATCCCAGGCCTAACCTAGACATAACATGCGTTATCCTCTAAAATATTCATCGAACCCAGGTTTAATTAACTGTTTCAGTGTGGTACCACATTACTACGGGATCCAATCCAGAAAAAACCATCGATCAGGTCAACATGTACGTTAAGACTGCGAAACTATGACCCTGATGAGGGCAAATCCCAGACCTAACCTTGACCTAACATGTGTTATCATCTAAAACAATAATCGAAACCAGGTTTAATTGTCTGCTTCAGTGTGGTAACACATTACTACGTGATCGAAACCAGAAAAATCCCAGGATTTGTTCACCAAGTATGTAAAGTATGCGAAAGTATGAGTCTGATGAGGGCAAATCCCAGGCCTAACCTAGACATAACATGCGTTATCCTCTAAAATATTGATCGAAACCAGGTTTAATTGACTGTTTTAGTGTGGTACCACATTACTACGTGATCCACACCAGAAAAAAACCAAGGATCTGTTCAACAAGTATGTGAAGAATGCGAAAGTATGAGCCTGATGAGTGAAAATCCCAGGTCTAACCTAGACCTAACATGGGTTATCCTCAAAAATATTGATCGAAACCAGGTTAAATGGACTGTTTCAGTGTGGTACCACATTACTCCGTGATCCAATCCAGAAATAGCCCAGTATCTAGCCATGAAGTATGAGGAATATGCGAAAGTATGAGCCTGATGAGGGCAAATCCTAGACCTATCCCAGACCTAACATGCGTTTTCCTCTAAAATATTTATCAAGACCAGGTTTAATGGACTGTTTCAGTGTGGTACCACATTACTACGTGATCCAATCCAGAAAAAGCTCAGGATGTAGCCATGAAGTATGAGAAATATGCGAAAGTATGAGCCAGATGAGGGCAAATCCCAGACCTATCTCAGAACTAACATGCGTTATCCTTTAAAATATTTATCGAAACCAGGTTTAATCGACTGTTTCAGTGTGGTACCACATTACTACGTGACCCAATCCAGAAATAACCCAGGATCTAGCCATGAAGTATGAGAAATATGCGAAAGTACGAGCCTGATGAGGGCAAATCCTAGACCTTACCCAGACCCAACATGCGTTATCCTCTAAAATACTTATCAAGACCAGGTTTAATGGAATGTTTCAGTGTGGTACCACATTACTACGTGATCCAAACCAGAAAAAACCCAGGATCCGTTCAACAAGTATGTGAAGAATGCGAAAGTATGAGTCTGATGAGTAAAAATCCCAGGCCTAACCTATACCTAACATGCGTTATCCTCAAAAATATTGATCGAAACCAGGTTTAATGGACTGTTTCAGTGTGGTACCACATTACTACGTGATCCAAACCAGAAAAAACCCAGGATCTGGCCAACAAGAATGAGAACTATGTGAAAGTATGAGCCTGATGAGAGCAAATCCCAGACCTAACCTAGACGTAACATGCGTTATGCTGAAAAATATTGATCGAAACCAGGTTTAATCAACTGTTTCAGTGTGGTACCACATAACTACGCGATCCAAACCAGAAAAAGCCCAGGATCTAGCCATCGTGTATGAGAAGTATGCGAAAGTATGAGCCTGATGAGGGCAAATCCTAGACCTAACCCAGACTTAACATGCGTTATCCTCTAAAATATTTATCAAGGCCAGGTTTAATTGACTGTTTCAGTGTGGAATGACACTACTACGTGATGCAAACCAGTGGAAGCCCAGGATCTGGCCGACAAGAATGAGATATATGCGAAAGTATGAGCCTGATGAGGGCAAATCCCAGACCTATCCCAGAACTAACATGCGTTATCCTCTAAAATATTGATCGAAACCAGGTTTAATCGACTGTTTCAGTGTGGTACCACATTACTACGTGATCCAATCCAGAAATAACCCAGGATCTAGCCATGAAGTATGAGAAATATGCGAAAGTATGAGCCTGATGAGGGCAAATCCTAGACCTTACCCAGACCTAACATGCGTTATCCTCGAAAATAGTGATCAGAGCCAGGTTTAATGGACTGTTTCAGTGTGGTACCACATTACTACGTGATCCAATCCAGAAATAGCCCAGGATCTAGCCATGAAGTATGAGAAATATGCGAATGTATGAGCCTGATGAGGGCAAATCCTAGACCTAACCCAGAACTAACATGCGTTATCCTCTAAAATACTTATCAAGACCAGGTTTAATGGAATGTTTCAGTGTGGTACCACATTACTACGCGATCCAAACCAGAAAAAACCCAGAATCTGTTCAACAAGTATGTGAAAAACGCGAAAGCATGAGCCTGATGAGGGCAAATCCCAGACCTATCCAAGACATATCTTGCGTTATCCTCTAAAATGTTGATCGAAACCAGGTTTAATTGACTGCTTTAGTATGGTACCACATTACTACGTGATCCAAAGCAGAAGAATCCCTCGATCAGGTCAACATGTATGTTAAAACTGCGAAAGTATGACCCTGATGAGGGCAAATCCCAGGCCTAACCTAGACCTAACATGCGTTATCCTCTAAAATATTGATCGAAACCAGGTATAATTGACTGTTTCAGTGTGGTACCACATGACTACGTGATCCAAACCAGAAAAAAACCCCGGATTTGTTCACCAAGTATGTAAAGTATGCGAAAGTATGAGTCTGATGAGGGCAAATCCCAGGCCTAACCTAGACATAACATGCGTTATCCTCAAAAATATTGATCGAAACCAGGTTTAATCAACTGTTTCAGTGTGGTACCACATTACTACGTGATCCAAACCAGAGAAAACCCAGAATCTGTTCAACAAGTATGTGTAAATCGCGAAAGTATGAGCCTGATGAGGGCAAATCCTAGACCTTACCCAGACCTAACATGCGTTATCCTCTAAAATATTCATCGAAACCAGGTTTAGTGGACTGCTTCAGTGTGGTACCACATTACTACGTGATCTAAACCAGAAACAACCCAGGATCTGTTCACCAAGTATGTGAAAAACGCGACAGTATGAGCCTGATGAGGGCAAACCCCAGACCTATCCCAGACCTAACTTGCGTTATCCTCTAAAATATTGATCGAAACGAGGTTTAATTGACTGTTTCAGTGTGGTACCACATTACTACGTGATCCACTCCAGAAAAAGCTCTGGATGTAGCCATGAAGTATGAGAAATATGCGAAAGTATGAGCCAGATGAGGGCAAATCCCAGACCTATCCCAGAACTAACATGCGTTATCCTCTAAAATATTGATCGAAACCAGGTTTAATCGACTGTTTCAGTGTGGTACCACATTACTACGTGATCCAATCCAGAAATAACCCAGGATCTAGCCATGAAGTATGGGAAATATGCGAATGTATGAGCCTGATGAGGGCAAATCCTAGACCTAACCCAGAACTAACATGCGTTATCCTCTAAAATACTTATCAAGACCAGGTTTAATTGAATGTTTCAGTGTGGTACCACATTACTACGAGATCGAAACCAGAAAAAACCCAGGATCCGTTCAACAAGTATGTGAAGAATGCGAAAGAATGAGTCTGATGAGTGAAAATCCCAGGACTAACCTAGACATAACATGCGCTATCCTCTAAAATATTGATCGAAACCAGGTTTAGTCGACTGTTTCAGAGTGGTACCACTTTACTACGTGATCCACAGCAGAAAAAACCCTCGATCAGGTCAACATGTATGTTAAAACTGCAAAAGTATGACCACGATGAGGGCAAATCACAGACCTATCTCAGACCTAACTTGAGTTATCCTATAAAATATTGATCGATACCAGGTTTAATTGACTGTTTCAGTGTGGTACCACTTTGCTACGTGATCCAAAGCAGAAGAAACCATCGATCAGGTTAACATGTATGTTAAAACTGCGAAACTATGACCCCTATGAGGGCAAATCCCAGAACTATCCCAGACATAACTTGCGTTGTCCTCTAAAATATTGATCAAAGCCTGGTTTAATCGACTGTTTCAGGGTGGTACTACATTACTACGTGATCCAATCCAGAAAAAGCCCAGGATCTAGCCATCAGGTATCAGAAATATGCGAACGAATGAGCCGGATGAGAGCAAATCCCAGACCTAACCTAGACCTAACATGTGTTATCCTCTAAAATAATAATCGAAACCAGGTTTAATGGTCTGCTTCAGTGAGGTACCACATTACTGCGTGATCGAAACCAGAAAAAACCCAGGATCTGTTCAACAAGTATGTGAAGTATGCGAAAGTATGAGTCTGATGAGGGCAAATCCCAGGCCTAACCTAGACCAAACATGCGTTATCCTCAAAAATATTGATCGAAACCAGGTTTAATGGACTGTTTCAGTGTGGTACCACATCACTACGTGATCCAATCCAGAAATAGCCCAGCATCTAGCCATGAAGTATTAGAAATATGCGGAAGTATGAGCCTGATGAGGGCAAATCCTAGACCTTACCCAGACCTAACATGCGTTATCCTCTAAAATATTGATCGAAACCAGGTTTAATTGACTGTTTTAGTGTGGTATCACTTTAATACGTGGTCCGAAGCAGAAAAAACCCTCGATCAGGTCAACACGTATGTTAAAACTGCGAAAGTATGTCCCTGATGAGGGCAAATCCAAGACCTAACCCAGACATAACATGCGTTATCCTCTAAAATACTGATCGAAACCAGGTTTAATGGACTGTTTCAGTGTGGTACCACTTTACTACGTGATCCAAAGCAGAAAAAGCCCAGGATCTGGCCAACGAGTATGCGAAAAATGCGAAAGTATGAGACAGGTGATGGCAAATCCCAGGCCTCACCTAGACCTAACATGCGTTATCCTCTAAAATACTTATCAAGACCAGGTTTAATGGAATGTTTCAGTGTGGTACCACATTACTACGCGATCCAAACCAGAAAAAACCCAGAATCTGTTCAACGAGTATGTGAAAAACGCGAAAGCATGAGCCTGATGAGGGCAAATCCCAGACCTATCCAAGACATATCTTGCGTTATCCTCTAAAATGTTGATCGGAACCAGGTTTAATTGACTGCTTTAGTATGGTACCACATTACTACGTGATCCACACCAGAAAAAAACCAAGGATCTGTTCAACAAGTATGTGAAGAATGCGAAAGTATGAGTCTGATGAGTGAAAATCCCAGGCCTAGCGTAGACCTAACATGCGTTATCCTCAAAAATATTGATCGAAACCAGGTTTAATGGACTGTTTCAGTGTGGTACCACATTACTACGTGATCCAATCCAGAAATAGCCCAGGATCTAGCCATGAAGTATTAGAAATATGCGAAAGTATGAGCCTGATGAGGGCAAATCCTAGACCTTACCCAGACCTAACATGTGTTATCCTGTAAAATATTGATCGAAACCAGGTTTAGTGGACCGTTTCAGTGTGGTACCACATTACTACGTGATCCAAACCAGAAAAAACCCAGAATCTGTTCAAGAAGTATGTGAAAAACGCGAAAGTATGAGCCTGATGAGGGCAAATCCTAGACCAAACCCAGACCTAACATGCTTTATCCTGTAAAATATTTATCAAGACCTGGTTTAATTGAATGTTTCAGTGTGGTACCGCATTACTACGTGATCCAAACCAGAAAAAACCCAGAATCTGTTCAACAAGTATGTGAAAAACGCGAAAGTATGAGCCTGCTGAGGGCAAATCCCAGCCCTATCCCAGACATATCTTGCGTTATCCTCTAAAATATTGATCGAAACCAGGTATAATGGACTGTTTCTGTGTGGTACCACATTACTACGTGATCCAAACCAGAAAAAACCCAGGATCTGTTCAACAAGTATGTGAAAAACGCGACAGTATGAGCCTGATGGGGGCAAATCCCAGACCTATCCGAGACATTACTTGCGTTATCCTCCAAAATATTGATCGAAACTAGGTTTAATTGACTGTTTCAGTGTGGTACCCACATTACTACGTGATCCAATCCAGAAGAAGCCCAGGATCTAGCCATCAAGTAAGAGAAATATGCGAAAGTATGAGCCTGCTGAGGGCCAATCCTAGACCTATCCCAGACCTAACATGCGTTATCCTCTAAAATATTTATCAAGACCAGATTTAATTGAATGTTTCAGTGTGGTACCGCATTACAGGGTGATCCAAACCAGGAAAAGCCCAGGATCTGTTCAACAAGTATGTGAAGAATGCGAAAGTTGACTCAGATGAGTGAAAATCCCAGGCCTAAGCTAGACCTAACATGCGTTATACTCAAAAAAATTGATCGAAACCAGGTTTGATTGACTGTTTCAGTGTGGTACCACATTACTACGTGATCCAAACCAGAAAAAGCCCAGGATCTTGCCAACGAGTATGCGAAAAATGCGAAAGTATGAGACAGGTAATAGGAAATCCTAGACCTAACCCAGACATAACATGCGTTATCCTCTAAAATATTGATCGAAACCAGGTTTAGTGGACTGTTTCAGTGTGGTACCACATTACTGCGTGATCCAAACCAGAAAAAACCCAGGAACTGTTCAACATGTATGTGAAAAATGCGAAAGTATGACCCTGCTGAGGGCAAATCCCAGACCTATCTCAGACCTAACTTGCGTTGTCCTCTAAAATATTGATGGAAACCAGGTCTAATTGACTGCTTCAGTGTGGTACTACGTTAACGTGATGCAATCCAGAAAAAGCCCAGGATCTAGCCATCAAGTATGAGAAATATGCGAAAGTATGACCCTGATGTGGGCAAATCCCAGACCTTACCCAGACCTAACATGCGTTATCCTCTAAAATATTTATCAAGACCAGGTTTAATTGACTGTTTCAGTGTGGTTCCACATTACTACGTGATCTAAACTAGAAAAAACACAGGATCTGTTCAACAAGTATGTGAAGTATGCGAAAGTATGAGTCTGATGAGGGCAAATCCCAGGTCTAACCTAGACATAACATGCGTTATCCTCTAAACTATTGATCGTAACCAGGTTTAATGGACTGTTTCAGTGTGGTACCATATTACTACGTGATCCAAACCAGAAAAAGCCCAGAAACTGTCCATCAAGTATGAGAAATGTGCGAAAGTACGAGCCTGATGAGAGCAAATCCCTGACCTAACCTAGACCTAACATGAATTATTCTCTAAAATATTGATCGAAACCAGGTTTAATGGACTGTTCCAGTGTGGTACCACGTTACTACGTGATCCAAACCAGAAAAAACCCAGGATCTGTTCAACAAGTATGAGAAATGTGCGGAAGTATGAGCCTGATGAGGGCAAATCCTAGACCTAACCCAGACCTAACATGCGTTATCCTCTAAAATATTGATCGAAACCAGGTTTAATTGACTGTTTTAGTGTGGTACCACTTTAATACGTGATCCAAAGCAGAAAAAACCCTCGATCAGGTCAACATGTATGTTAAAACTGCGATAGTATGACCCTGATGAGGGCGAATCCCAGGCCTAACCTAGACCAACCATGCGTTATCCTCAAAAATATTCATCGAAACCAGGTTTAATGGACTGTTTCAGTGTGGTACCACATTACTGCGTGATCCAATCCAGAAATAGCCCAGGATCTAGCCATGAAGTATTAGAAATGTGCGGAAGTATGAGCCTGATGAGGGCAAATCCTAGACCTAAGCCAGACCTAACATGCGTTATCCTCTAAAATATTGATCGAAACCAGGTTTAATTGACTGTTTTAGTGTGGTACCACTTTAATACGTGATCCAAAGCAGAAAAAACCCTCGATCAGGTCAACATGTATGTCAAAACTGCGTTAGTATGACCCTGATGAGGGCAAATCCTAGACCTAACCCAGACATAACATGCGTTATCCTCTAAAATACTGATCGAAACCAGGTTTAATGGACTGTTTCAGTGTGGTACCACGTTACTACGTGATCCTAACCAGAAAAAACCCAGGATCTGTTCAACAAGAATGTGAAAAATGCGAAAGTATGACCCTGATGAGGGCAAATCCCAGACCTATCCCAGACCTAACTTGCGTTGTCCTCTAAAATATTGATGGAAACCAGGTTTAATTGACTGTTTCAGTGTGGTACTACATTAACGTGATGCAATCTAGAAAAAGCCCAGGATCTAGCCATCAAGTATGAGAAATATGCGAAAGTATGACCCTGGTGTGGGCAAATCCCAGATCTTACCCAGACCTAACATGCGTTATCCTCTAAAATATTTATCAAGACCAGGTTTAATTGACTGTTTTAGTGTGGTTCCATATTACTACGTGATCTAAACTAGAAATAACACAGGATCTGTTCAACAGGTATGTGAAGTATGCGAAAGTATGAGTCTGATGAGGGCAAATCCCAGGCCTAACCTAGACATAACATGCGTTATCCTCTAAACTATTGATCGAAACCAGGTTTAATGGACTGTTTCAGTGTGGTACCATATTACTACGTGATCCAAACCAGAAAAAGCCCAGAATCTGTCCATCAAGTATGAGAAATGTGCGAAAGTACGAGCCTGATGAGAGCAAATCCCTGACCTAACCTAGACATAACATGCGTTATCCTCCAAAATATTGTGCGAAACCAGGTTTAATGGACTGATTCAGGGTGGTACCTCATTACTACGTGATCCAAACCAGAAAAAACCCTCGATCAGGTCAACATGTATGTTAAAACTGCGTTAGTATGACCCTGATGAGGGCAAATCCTAGACCTAACCCAGACATAACATGCGTTATCCTCTAAAATACTGATCGAAACCAGGTTTAATGGACTGTTTCAGTGTGGTACCACTTTACTACGTGATCCAAAGCAGAAAAAGCCCAGGATCTGGCCAACGAGTATGCGAAAAATGCGAAAGTATGAGACAGGTGATGGCAAATCCCAGGCCTTACCCAGACCTAACATGCGTTATCCTCTAAAATATTTATCAAGACCAGGTTTAATTGAATGTTTCAATGTGGTACCACATTACTACGTGATCCAAACCAGAAAAAACCCAGGATCCGTTCAACAAGTATGTGAAGAATGCGAAAGTATGAGTCTGATGAGTGAAAATCCCAGGCCTAACGTAGACCTAACATGCGTTATCCTCAAAAATATTGATCGAAACCAGGTTTAGTGGACTGCCTCAGTGTGGTACCACATTACTACGTGATCCAAACCAGTAAAAACCCAGAATCTGTTCAACAAGTATGTGAAAAATGCGAAAGCATGAGCCTGATGAGGGCAAATCCCAGACCTATCCCAGACATATCTTGCGTTATCCTCTAAAATATTGATCGAAACCAGGTTTAATGGACTGTTTCAGTGTGGTACCACATTACTACGTGATCCAATCCAGAAATAGCCCCGGATATAGCCATGAAGTATTAGAAATATGCGAAAGAATGAGTCTGATGGGGGCAAATCCCAGGCCTAACCTAGACATAACATGCGTTAACCTCTAAAATACTGATCGAAGCCTGGTTTAATCGACTGTCTCAGTGTGGTAGTACATTACTACGTGATCCAATCCAGAAAAAGCCCAGGATCTAGCCATCAGGTATCAGAAATATGCGAACGAATGAGCCTGATGAGAGCAAATCCCAGACCTAACCTAGACCTAACATGTGTTATCCTCTAAAATAATAATCGAAACCAGGTTTAATGGTCTGCTTCAGTGAGGTACCACATTACTACATGATCGAAACCAGAAAAACCCAGGATCTGTTCAACAAGTATGTGAAGTATGCGAAAGTATGAGTCTGATGAGGGCAAATCCCTGGCCTAACCTAGACCAAACATGCGTTATCCTCAAAAATATTGATCGAAACCAGGTTTAATGGACTGTTTCAGTGTGGTACCACATTACTACGTGAGCCAATCCAGAAATAGCCCAGGATCTAGCCATGAAGTATTAGAAATATGCGGAAGTATGAGCCTGATGAGGGCAAATCCTAGACCTTACCCAGACCTGACATGCGTTATCCTCTAAAATATTGATCGAAACCAGTTTTAGTGGACTGCCTCAGTGTGGTACCACATTACTACGTGATCCAAACCAGAAAAAACCCAGAATCTGTTCAACAAGTATGTGAAAAATGCGAAAGCATGAGCCTGATGAGGGCAAATCCCAGACCTATCCCAGACATATCTTGCGTTATCCTCTAAAATATTGATCGAAACCAGGTTTAATTGGCTCCTTTAGTGTGGTAGCACATTACTACGTGATCCAAAGCAGAAGAATCCCTCGATCAGGTCAACATGTATGTCAAAACTGCGAAAGTATGACCCTGATGAGGGCAAATCCCAGGCCTAGCCTAGACCTAAAATGCGTTATCCTCTAAAATATTGATCGAAACCAGGTTTAATTGACTGTTTTAGTGTGGTACCACATTACTACGTGATCCACACCAGAAATAAACCCAGGATCTGTTCAACAAATATGTGAAGTATGCGAAAGTATGAGACTGATGAGGGCAAATCCTTTGCCTAACCTAGACATAACATGCGTTATCCTCAAAAATATTGATCGAAACCAGGTTTAGTGGACTGCCTCAGTGTGGTACCACATTACTACGCGATCCAATCCAGAAATAGCCCAGGATCTAGCCATGAAGTATTAGAAATGTGCGGAAGTATGAGCCTGTTGAGGGCAAATCCTAGACCTAACCCAGACCTAACATGCGTTATCCTCTAAAATATTGATCGAAACCAGGTTTAATTGACTGTTTTAGTGTGGTACCACTTTAATACGTGATCCAAAGCAGAAAAAACCCTCGATCAGGTCAACATGTATGTTAAAACTGCGATAGTATGACCCTGATGAGGGCGAATCCCAGGCCTAACCTAGACCAACCATGCGTTATCCTCAAAAATATTCATCGAAACCAGGTTTAATGGACTGTTTCAGTGTGGTACCACATTACTGCGTGTTCCAGTCCAGAAATAGCCCAGGATCTAGCCATGAAGTATTAGAAATGTGCGGAAGTATGAGCCTGATGAGGGCAAATCCTAGACCTAACCCAGACCTAACATGCGTTATCCTCTAAAATATTGATCGAAACCAGGTTTAATTGACTGTTTTAGTGTGGTACCACTTTAATACGTGATCCAAAGCAGAAAAAACCCTCGATCAGGTCAACATGTATGTTAAAACTGCGTTAGTATGACCCTGATGAGGGCAAATCCTAGACCTAACCCAGACATAACATGCGTTATCCTCTAAAATACTGATCGAAACCAGGTTTAATGGACTGTTTCAGTGTGGTACCACTTTACTACGTGATCCAAAGCAGAAAAAGCCCAGGATCTGGCCAACGAGTATGCGAAAAATGCGAAAGTATGAGACAGGTGATGGCAAATCCCAGGCCTTACCCAGACCTAACATGCGTTATCCTCTAAAATATTGATCGAAACCAGGTTTAGTGGACTGTTTCAGTGTGGTACCACATTACTACGTGATCCAAACCAGAAAAAACCCAGAATCTGTTCAACAAGTATGTGAAAAACGCAACAGTATGAGCCTGATGAAGGCAAATCCAAGACCTATCCCAGACATTACTTGCGTTATCCTCCAAAATATTGATCGAAGCCAGGTTTAATTGACTGTTTCAGTGTGGTACCCACATTACTACGTGATCCAATCCAGAAAAAACCCAGGATCTGTTCAACAAGTATGTGAAGAATGCGAAAGTTGAGTCTGATGAGTGAAAATCCCAGGCCTACCCTAGACCTAACATGCGTTATACTCAAAAATATTGATCGAAACCAGGTTTGATTGACTGTTTCAGTGTGGTACCACATTACTACGTGATCCAAACCAGAAAAAGCCCAGGATCAGCCAACGAGTATGCGAAAAATGCGAAAGTATGAGACAGGTAATGGGAAATCCTAGACCTAACCCAGACATAACATGCGTTATCCTCTAAAATATTGATCGAAACCAGGTTTGGTGGACTGTTTCAGTGTGGTACCACATTACTGCGTGATCCAAACCAGAAAAAACCCAGGAACTGTTCAACATGTATGTGAAAAATGCGAAAGTATGACCCTGATGAGTGCAAATCCCAGACCTATCCCAGACCTAACTTGCGTTGTCCTCTAAAATATTGATGGAAACCAGGTTTAATTGACTGTTTCAGTGTGGTACTACATTAACGTGATGCAATCCAGAAAAAGCCCAGGATCTAGCCATCAAGTATGAGAAATATGCGAAAGTATGACCCTGATGTGGGCAAATCCCAGACCTTACCCAGACCTATCATGCGTTATCCTCTAAAATATTTATCAAGACCAGGTTTAATTGACTGTTTCAGTGTGGTTCCACATTACTACGTGATCTAAACTAGAAATAACACAGGATCTGTTCAACAAGTATGTGAAGTATGCGAAAGTATGAGTCTGATGAGGGCAAATCCCAGGCCTAACCTAGACATAACATGCGTTATCCTCTAAACTATTGATCGAAACCAGGTTTAATGGACTGTTTCAGTGTGGTACCATATTACTACGTGATCCAAACCAGAAAAAGCCCAGAATCTGTCCATCAAGTATGAGAAATGTGCGAAAGTACGAGCCTGATGAGAGCAAATCCCTGACCTAACCTAGACATAACATGCGTTATCCTCCAAAATACTGTGCGAAACCAGGTTTAATGGACTGATTCAGTGTGGTACCACATTACTACGTGATCCAAACCAGAAAAAACCCAGGATCCGTTCAACAAGAATGTGAAGAATGCGAAGGTATGTGTCTGATGAGGGCAAATCCCAGGCCTATCTCAGACCTAACTTGAGTTATCCTATAAAATATTGATCGATACCAGGTTTAATTGACTGTTTCAGTGTGGTACCACATTTCTACGTGATCCAAACCAGAAAAAACCTAGGATCTGTTCAACAGGTATGCGAAGAATGCGAAAGTATGAGACTGATGAGGGCAAATCCCTTGCCTAACCTAGACATAACATGCGTTATCCTCAAAAATATTGATCGAAACCAGGTTTAGTGGACTGCCTCAGTGTGGTACCACATTACTACGCGATCCAAACCAGAAAAAACCCAGAATCTGTTCAACAAGTATGTGAAAAATGCGAAAGCATGAGCCTGATGAGGGCAAATCCCAGACCTATCCCAGACATATCTTGCGTTATCCTCTAAAATGTTGATCGAAACCAGGTTTAATGGACTGCTTCAGTGTGGTACCACATTACTACGTGATCCAATCCAGAAATAGCCCCGGATATAGCCATGAAGTATTAGAAATATGCGAAAAAACGAGTCTGATGGGGGCAAATCCCAGGCCTAACCTAGACATAACATGCGTTATCCTCTAAAATATTGATCGAAGCCTGGTTTAATCGACTGTCTCAGTGTGGTAGTACATTACTACGTGATCCTATCCAGAAAAAGCCCAGGATCTAGCCATCAGGTATAAGAAATATGCGAACGAATGAGCCTGATGAGAGCAAATCCCAGACCTAACCTAGACCTAACATGTGTTATCCTCTAAAATAATAATCGAAACCAGGTTTAATGGTCTGCTTCAGTGAGGTACCACATTACTACATGATCGAAACCAGAAAAAACCCAGGATCTGTTTAACAAGTATGTGAAGTATGCGAAAGTATGAGTCTGATGAGGGCAAATCCCTGGCCTAACCTAGACCAAACATGCGTTATCCTCAAAAATATTGATCGAAACCAGGTTTAGTGGACTGTTTCAGTGTGGTACCACATTACTACGTGATCCACACCAGAAAAAAACCCAGGATCTGTTCAACAAGTATGTGAAAAACGCGACAGTATGAGCCTGATGAGGGCAAATCCCAGACCTATCCCAGACATAACATGCGTTCTCCTCTAAAATATTGATCGATACCAGGTTTAATTGACTGTTTCAGTGTGGTACCACTTTGCTACGTGATCCAAAGCAGAAGAAACCATCGATCAGGTCAACATGTATGTTAAAACTGCGAAAGTATGACCCTGATGAGGGCAAATCCCTGGCCTAACCTAGACATAACATGCGTTATCCTCTAAACTATTGATCGAAACCAGGTTTAATGGTCTGCTTCAGTGTGGTACCACATTACTACGTGATCCAATCCCGAAATAGCCCAGGATCTAGCCATGAAGTATTAGAAATATGCGGAAGTATGAGCCTGATGAGGGCAAATCCTAGACCTTACCCAGACCTGACATGCGTTATCCTCTAAAATATTGATCGAAACCAGGTTTAATTGACTGTTTTAGTGTGGTACCACATTACTACGTGATCCACACCAGAAAAAAACCCAGGATCTGTTCAACAAGTATGTGAAGTATGCGAAAGTATGAGTCTGATGAGGGCAAATCCCTTGCCTAACCTAGACATAACATGCGTTATCCTCAAAAATATTGATCGAAACCAGGTTTAGTGGACTGCCTCAGTGAGGTACCACATTACTACGCGATCCAAACCAGAAAAAAACCCAGAATCTGTTCAACAAGTATGTGAAAAATGCGAAAGCATGAGCCTGATGAGGGCAAATCCCAGACCTATCCCAGACATATCTTGCGTTTTCCTCTAAAATATTGATCGAAACCAGGTTTAATTGACTGCTTTAGTGTGGTACCACATTACTACGTGATCCAAAGCAGAAGAATCCCTCGATCAGGTCAACATGTATGTTAAAACTGCGAAAGTATGACCCTGATGAGGGCAAATCCCAGGCCTAGCCTAGACCTAACATGCGTTATCCTCTAATATATTGATCGAAACCAGGTTTAATTGACTGTTTCAGTGTGGTACCACATTACTACGTGGTCCACACCAGAAAAAAACCCAGGATGTGTTCAACAAGTATGTGAAGTATGCGAAAGTATGAGTCTGATGAGGGCAAATCCCTTGCCTAACCTAGACATAACATGCGTTATCCTCAAAAATATTGATCGAAACCAGGTTTAGTGGACTGTTTCAGTGTGGTACCACATTACTACGTGATCCAAACCAGAAAAAACCCAGAATCTGTTCAACAAGTATGTGTAAATCGCGAAAGTATGAGTCTGATGAGGGCAAATCCTAGACCTTACCGAGACCTAACATGCGTTATCCTCTAAAATATTGATCGAAACCAGGTTTAATGGACTGTTTCAGTGTGGTACCACATTACTACGTGATCCAATCCAGAAATAGCCCAGGATCTAGCCATAAAGTATCAGAAATATGCGAAAGTATGAGCCTGATGAGGGCAAATCCTAGACCATACCCAGACCTAACATGTGTTATCCTCTAAAATATTGATCGAAACCAGGTTTAGTGCACAGTTTCAGTGTGGTACCACATTACTACGTGATCCAAACCAGAAAAAAACCCAGAATCTGTTCAACAAGTATGTGAAAAACGCGAAAGTATGAGCCTGATGAGGGCAAATCCTAGACCAAACCCAGACCTAACATGCTTTATCCCCTAAAATATTTATCAAGACCTGGTTTAATTGAATGTTTCAGTGTGGTACCGCATTACTACGTGATCCAAACCTGAAATAGCCCAGGATCTAGCCATGAAGTATTAGAAATATGCGAAAGTATGAGACTGATGAGGGCAAATCCCCAGACCTATCCCAGACATAACTTGCGTTATCATCTAAAATATTGTTCGAAACCAGGTTTAATTGACTGTTTTAGTTTGGTACCACTTTACTACGTGGTCCAATCCAGAAATAGCGCAGGATCTAGCCATGAAGTATGTGAAGAATGCGAAGGTATGAGACTGATCAGGGCAAATCCTACAACTAACCTAGACATAACACGCCTTATCCTCTAAAATATTGATCGAAACCAGGTTTAATGGACTGTTTCAGTGCGGTACCACATTACTACGTGATCCAAACCAGAAAAAACCCAGGATCTGTTCAACAAGTATGTGAAAAACGCGACAGTATGAGCCTGATGAGGGCAAATCCCAGACCTATCCCAGACATAACATGCGTTCTCCTCTAAAATATTGATCGATACCAGGTTTAATTGACTGTTTCAGTGTGGTACCACTTTGCTACGTGATCCAAAGCAGAAGAAACCATCGATCAGGTCAACATGTATGTTAAAACTGCGAAAGTATGACCCTGATGAGGGCAAATCCCAGAACTATCTCAGACCTAACTTAGGTTATCCTATAAAATATTGATCGAAACCAGGTTGAATGGACTGTTTCAGTGTGGCACCACTTTACTACGTGATCCAAAGCAGCAAAAACCCTCGATCAGGTCAACATGTATGTTAAAACTGCGAAAGTATGACCCTGATGAGGGCAAATCCCAGAACTATCTCAGACCTAATTTGGGTTATCCTATAAAATATTGATCGATACCAGGTTTAATTGACTGTTTCAGTGTGGTACCACTTTGCTACGTGATCCAAAGCAGAAGAAACCATCGATCAGGTCAACATGAATGTTAAAACTGCGAAAGTATGACCCTGATGAGGGCAAATCCCAGAACTATCTCAGACCTAACTTGGTGTTATCCTATAAAATATTGATCGAAACCAGGTTTAATGGACTGTTTCAGTGTGGTACCACTTTACTACGTGATCCAAAGCAGCAAAAACCCTCGATCAGGTCAACATGTATGTTAAAACTGCGAAACAATGACCCTGATGAGGGCAAAACCCAGAACTATCCCAGACATAACTTGCGTTGTCCTCTAAAATATTGATCGAAGCCAGGTTTAATCGACTGTTTCAGTGAGGTGACACATTTCTACGTGATCCAAACCAGAAAAAACCTAGGATCTGTTCAACAGGTATGCGAAGAATGCGAAAGTATGAGACTGATGAGGGCAAATCCCTTGCCTAACCTAGACATAACATGCGTTATCCTCAAAAATATTGATCGAAACCAGGTTTAGTGGACTGCCTCAGTGTGGTACCACATTACTACGCGATCCAAACCAGAAAAAACCCAGAATCTGTTCAACAAGTATGTGAAAAATGCGAAAGCATGAGCCTGATGAGGGCAAATCCCAGACCTATCCCAGACATATCTTGCGTTATCCTCTAAAATGTTGATCGAAACCAGGTTTAATGGACTGCTTCAGTGTGGTACCACATTACTACGTGATCCAATCCAGAAATAGCCCCGGATATAGCCATGAAGTATTAGAAATATGCGAAAAAACGAGTCTGATGGGGGCAAATCCCAGGCCTAACCTAGACATAACATGCGTTATCCTCTAAAATATTGATCGAAGCCTGGTTTAATCGACTGTCTCAGTGTGGTAGTACATTACTACGTGATCCTATCCAGAAAAAGCCCAGGATCTAGCCATCAGGTATAAGAAATATGCGAACGAATGAGCCTGATGAGAGCAAATCCCAGACCTAACCTAGACCTAACATGTGTTATCCTCTAAAATAATAATCGAAACCAGGTTTAATGGTCTGCTTCAGTGAGGTACCACATTACTACATGATCGAAACCAGAAAAAACCCAGGATCTGTTTAACAAGTATGTGAAGTATGCGAAAGTATGAGTCTGATGAGGGCAAATCCCTGGCCTAACCTAGACCAAACATGCGTTATCCTCAAAAATATTGATCGAAACCAGGTTTAATGGACTGTTTCAGTGTGGTACCACATTACTACGTGATCCAATCCCGAAATAGCCCAGGATCTAGCCATGAAGTATTAGAAATATGCGGAAGTATGAGCCTGATGAGGGCAAATCCTAGACCTTACCCAGACCTGACATGCGTTATCCTCTAAAATATTGATCGAAACCAGGTTTAATTGACTGTTTTAGTGTGGTACCACATTACTACGTGATCCACACCAGAAAAAAACCCAGGATCTGTTCAACAAGTATGTGAAGTATGCGAAAGTATGAGTCTGATGAGGGCAAATCCCTTGCCTAACCTAGACATAACATGCGTTATCCTCAAAAATATTGATCGAAACCAGGTTTAGTGGACTGCCTCAGTGAGGTACCACATTACTACGCGATCCAAACCAGAAAAAAACCCAGAATCTGTTCAACAAGTATGTGAAAAATGCGAAAGCATGAGCCTGATGAGGGCAAATCCCAGACCTATCCCAGACATATCTTGCGTTTTCCTCTAAAATATTGATCGAAACCAGGTTTAATTGACTGCTTTAGTGTGGTACCACATTACTACGTGATCCAAAGCAGAAGAATCCCTCGATCAGGTCAACATGTATGTTAAAACTGCGAAAGTATGACCCTGATGAGGGCAAATCCCAGGCCTAGCCTAGACCTAACATGCGTTATCCTCTAATATATTGATCGAAACCAGGTTTAATTGACTGTTTCAGTGTGGTACCACATTACTACGTGGTCCACACCAGAAAAAAACCCAGGATGTGTTCAACAAGTATGTGAAGTATGCGAAAGTATGAGTCTGATGAGGGCAAATCCCTTGCCTAACCTAGACATAACATGCGTTATCCTCAAAAATATTGATCGAAACCAGGTTTAGTGGACTGTTTCAGTGTGGTACCACATTACTACGTGATCCAAACCAGAAAAAACCCAGAATCTGTTCAACAAGTATGTGTAAATCGCGAAAGTATGAGTCTGATGAGGGCAAATCCTAGACCTTACCGAGACCTAACATGCGTTATCCTCTAAAATATTGATCGAAACCAGGTTTAATGGACTGTTTCAGTGTGGTACCACATTACTACGTGATCCAATCCAGAAATAGCCCAGGATCTAGCCATAAAGTATCAGAAATATGCGAAAGTATGAGCCTGATGAGGGCAAATCCTAGACCTTACCCAGACCTAACATGTGTTATCCTCTAAAATATTGATCGAAACCAGGTTTAGTCCACTGTTTCAGTGTGGTACCACATTACTACGTGATCCAAACCTGTAAAAAACCCAGGATCTGTTCAACAAGTATGTGGAGTATGCGAAAGTATGAGTCTGATGAGGGCAAATCCCAGGCCTAACCTAGAGATAACATGCTTTATCCCCTAAAATATTTATCAAGACCTGGTTTAATTGAATGTTTCAGTGTGGTACCGCATTACTACGTGATCCAAACCTGAAATAGCCCAGGATCTAGCCATGAAGTATTAGAAATATGCGAAAGTATGAGCCTGATGAGAGCAAATCCCTGACCGAACCTAGACCTAACATGAATTATTCTCTAAACTATTGATCGAAACCAGGTTTAATCGACTGTTTCAGTGAAGTGACACATTACTACGTGATCCAATCCAGAAATAGCCCAGGATCTAGCCATGAAGTATGAGAAATATGCGAAAGTATGGGCCTGATGAGGGCAAATCATTGACCTAACCCAACCTAACATGCGTTATCCTCTAAAATATTGATCGAAACCAGGTTCAATGGACTGTTCCGGTGTGGTACCACATTACTACGTGATCGAAACCAGAAAAAACCCAGGATCTGTTCAACAAGTATGTGAAAAATGCGACAGTATGAGCCTGATGAGGGCAAATCCTAAAATTAACCTAGACATAACTTTTTTTTTTTTTTTTTTTTTTTTTTTTTTTGTCGTGGGGAAAATCTTCGAAAGACTCCCTCCCACCTCCTTGGGGAGAGGTGGGAGGGGTGTGTGGGATTCCCCGCGCCCGTACAACGACAGGCGCGGGACCCACCCACTAAAAACCCCACGGTGACCCTTCGGCACGCTTTGGGAGGATACCGGGAATCGCTCGAAGCATTCTTCCGGTATCCTCCCCGTGCCCGCGCTTTCGCGCCCATCCCCCGGGACCCTAGACATAACTTGCGTTATCCTCCAAAATATTGATCGAAACCAGGTTTAATTGACTGTTTCAGTGTGGCGCCACATTACTACGTGATCCAATCCAGAAATAGCCCAGGATCTAGCCATGAAGTATGAGAAATATGCGAAAGTATGAGCCTGATGAGGGCAAATCCTAGACCTTACCCAGACCTAACATGCGTTATCCTCTAAAATATTTATCAAGACCAGGTTTAATTGAATGTTTCAGTGCGGTACCACATTACTACGTGATCCAAACCAGAACAACCCCAGGATCCGTTCAACAAGTATGTGAAGAATGCGAAAGTATGAGTCTGATGAGTGAAAATCCCAGGCCTAACCTAGACCTAACATACGTTATCCTCAAAAATATTGATCGAAACCAGGTTTAATTGACTGTTTCAGTGGAGTACCACATTACTACGTGATCCAATCCAGAAATAGCCCAGGATCTAGCCATGAAGTATGAGAAATATGCGAAAGTATGTGCCTGATGAGGGCAAATCCTAGACCTTACCCAGACCTAACATGCGTTATACTCTAAAATATTTATCACGACCAGGTTCAATTGAATGTTTCAGTGTGGTACCACATTACTACGTGATCCAAACCTGTAAAAAACCCAGGATCTGTTCAACAAGTATGTGGAGTATGCGAAAGTATGAGTCTGATGAGGGCAAATCCCAGGCCTAACCTAGAGATAACATGCTTTATCCCCTAAAATATTTATCAAGACCTGGTTTAATTGAATGTTTCAGTGTGGTACCGCATTACTACGTGATCCAAACCTGAAATAGCCCAGGATCTAGCCATGAAGTATTAGAAATATGCGAAAGTATGAGCCTGATGAGAGCAAATCCCTGACCGAACCTAGACCTAACATGAATTATTCTCTAAAATATTGATCGAAACCAGGTTTAATCGACTGTTTCAGTGAGGTGACACATTACTACGTGATCCAATCCAGAAATAGCCCAGGATCTAGCCATGAAGTATGAGAAATATGCGAAAGTATGGGCCTGATGAGGGCAAATCATTGACCTAACCCAACCTAACATGCGTTATCCTCTAAAATATTGATCGAAACCAGGTTCAATGGACTGTTCCGGTGTGGTACCACATTACTACGTGATCGAAACCAGAAAAAACCCAGGATCTGTTCAACAAGTATGTGAAAAATGCGACAGTATGAGCCTGATGAGGGCAAATCCTAAAATTAACCTAGACATAACTTTTTTTTTTTTTTTTTTTTTTTTTTTTTTTTGTCGTGGGGAAAATCTTCGAAAGACTCCCTCCCACCTCCTTGGGGAGAGGTGGGAGGGGTGTGTGGGATTCCCCGCGCCCGTACAACGACAGGCGCGGGACCTACCCACTAAAAACCCCACGGTGACCCTTCGGCACGCTTTGGGAGGATACCGGGAATCGCTCGAAGCATTCTTCCGGTATCCTCCCCGTGCCCGCGCTTTCGCGCCCATCCCCCGGGACCCTAGACATAACTTGCGTTATCCTCCAAAATATTGATCGAAACCAGGTTTAATTGACTGTTTCAGTGTGGCGCCACATTACTACGTGATCCAATCCAGAAATAGCCCAGGATCTAGCCATGAAGTATGAGAAATATGCGAAAGTATGAGCCTGATGAGGGCAAATCCTAGACCTTACCCAGACCTAACATGCGTTATCCTCTAAAATATTTATCAAGACCAGGTTTAATTGAATGTTTCAGTGCGGTACCACATTACTACGTGATCCAAACCAGAACAACCCCAGGATCCGTTCAACAAGTATGTGAAGAATGCGAAAGTATGTGCCTGATGAGGGCAAATCCTAGACCTTACCTAGACCTAACATGCGTTATACTCTAAAATATTTATCACGACCAGGTTCAATTGAATGTTTCAGTGTGGTACCACATTACTACGTGATCCAAACCTGTAAAAAACCCAGGATCTGTTCAACAAGTATGTGGAGTATGCGAAAGTATGAGTCTGATGAGGGCAAATCCCAGGCCTAACCTAGAGAAAACATGCGTTATCCTCCAAAATATTGATCGAAACCAGGTTTAATTGACTGTTTTAGTGTGGTACCACATTACTACGTGATCCACACCAGAGAAAAACCCAGGATCTGTTCAACAAGTATGTGAAGTATGCGAAAGTATGAGTCTGATGAGGGCAAATCCCTTGCCTAACCTAGACATAACATGAATTATTCTCTAAAATATTGATCGAAACCAGGTTTAATGGACTGTTCCAGTGTGGTACCACGGTACTACGTGATCCAAACCAGAAAAAACCCAGGATCTGTTCATCATGAATGTGAAAAACGCGAAAGTATGAGACTGATGAGGGCAAATCCCCAGACCTATCCCAGACATAACTTGCGTTATCATCTAAAATATTGTTCGAAACCAGGTTTAATTGACTGTTTTAGTTTGGTACCACTTTACTACGTGGTCCAATCCAGAAATAGCGCAGGATCTAGCCATGAAGTATGTGAAGAATGCGAAGGTATGAGACTGATCAGGGCAAATCCTACACCTAACCTAGACATAACACGCCTTATCCTCTAAAATATTGATCGAAACCAGGTTTAATGGACTGTTTCAGTGCGGTACCACATTACTACGTGATCCAAACCAGAAAAAACCCAGGATCTGTTCAACAAGTATGTGAAAAACGCGACAGTATGAGCCTGATGAGGGCAAATCCCAGACCTATCCCAGACATAACATGCGTTCTCCTCTAAAATATTGATCGATACCAGGTTTAATTGACTGTTTCAGTGTGGTACCACTTTGCTACGTGATCCAAAGCAGAAGAAACCATCGATCAGGTCAACATGTATGTTAAAACTGCGAAAGTATGACCCTGATGAGGGCAAATCCCAGAACTATCTCAGACCTAACTTAGGTTATCCTATAAAATATTGATCGAAACCAGGTTGAATGGACTGTTTCAGTGTGGCACCACTTTACTACGTGATCCAAAGCAGCAAAAACCCTCGATCAGGTCAACATGTATGTTAAAACTGCGAAAGTATGACCCTGATGAGGGCAAATCCCAGAACTATCTCAGACCTAATTTGGGTTATCCTATAAAATATTGATCGATACCAGGTTTAATTGACTGTTTCAGTGTGGTACCACTTTGCTACGTGATCCAAAGCAGAAGAAACCATCGATCAGGTCAACATGTATGTTAAAACTGCGAAAGTATGACCCTGATGAGGGCAAATCCCAGAACTATCTCAGACCTAACTTGGTGTTATCCTATAAAATATTGATCGAAACCAGGTTTAATGGACTGTTTCAGTGTGGTACCACTTTACTACGTGATCCAAAGCAGCAAAAACCCTCGATCAGGTCAACATGTATGTTAAAACTGCGAAACTATGACCCTGATGAGGGCAAAACCCAGAACTATCCCAGACATAACTTGCGTTGTCCTCTAAAATATTGATCGAAGCCAGGTTTAATCGACTGTTTCAGTGAGGTGACACATTACTACGTGATCCAATCCAGAAATAGCCCAGGATCTAGCCATGAAGTATGAGAAATATGCGAAAGTATGGGCCTGATGAGGGCAAATCATTGACCTAACCCAGACCTAACATGCGTTATCCTCTAAAATATTGATCGAAACCAGGTTCAATGGACTGTTCCGGTGTGGTACCACATTACTACGTGATCGAAACCAGAAAAAACCCAGGATCTGTTCAACAAGTATGTGAAAAATGCGACAGTATGAGCCTGATGAGGGCAAATCCTAAAATTAACCTAGACATAACTTGCGTTATCCTCCAAAATATTGATCGAAACCAGGTTTAATTGACTGTTTCAGTGTGGCACCACATTACTACGTGATCCAATCCAGAAATAGCCCAGGATCTAGCCATGAAGTATGAGAAATATGCGAAAGTATGAGCCTGATGAGGGCAAATCCTAGACCTTACCCAGACCTAACATGCGTTATCCTCTAAAATATTTATCAAGACCAGGTTTAATTGAATGTTTCAGTGCGGTACCACATTACTACGTGATCCAAACCAGAACAACCCCAGGATCCGTTCAACAAGTATGTGAAGAATGCGAAAGTATGAGTCTGATGAGTGAAAATCCCAGGCCTAACCTAGACCTAACATACGTTATCCTCAAAAATATTGATCGAAACCAGGTTTAATTGACTGTTTCAGTGGGGTACCACATTACTACGTGATCCAATCCAGAAATAGCCCAGGATCTAGCCATGAAGTATGAGAAATATGCGAAAGTATGTGCCTGATGAGGGCAAATCCTAGACCTTACCCAGACCTAACATGCGTTATACTCTAAAATATTTATCACGACCAGGTTCAATTGAATGTTTCAGTGTGGTACCACATTACTACGTGATCCAAACCTGTAAAAAACCCAGGATCTGTTCAACAAGTATGTGGAGTATGCGAAAGTATGAGTCTGATGAGGGCAAATCCCAGGCCTAACCTAGAGATAACATGCGTTATCCTCCAAAATATTGATCGAAACCAGGTTTAATTGACTGTTTTAGTGTGGTACCACATTACTACGTGATCCACACCAGAGAAAAACCCAGGATCTGTTCAACAAGTATGTGAAGTATGCGAAAGTATGAGTCTGATGAGGGCAAATCCCTTGCCTAACCTAGACATAACATGAATTATTCTCTAAAATATTGATCGAAACCAGGTTTAATGGACTGTTCCAGTGTGGTACCACGGTACTACGTGATCCAAACCAGAAAAAACCCAGGATCTGTTCATCAAGAATGTGAAAAACGCGAAAGTATGAGACTGATGAGGGCAAATCCCCAGACCTATCCCAGACATAACTTGCGTTATCATCTAAAATATTGTTCGAAACCAGGTTTAATTGACTGTTTTAGTTTGGTACCACTTTACTACGTGGTCCAATCCAGAAATAGCGCAGGATCTAGCCATGAAGTATGTGAAGAATGCGAAGGTATGAGACTGATCAGGGCAAATCCTACACCTAACCTAGACATAACACGCCTTATCCTCTAAAATATTGATCGAAACCAGGTTTAATGGACTGTTTCAGTGCGGTACCACATTACTACGTGATCCAAACCAGAAAAAACCCAGGATCTGTTCAACAAGTATGTGAAAAACGCGACAGTATGAGCCTGATGAGGGCAAATCCCAGACCTATCCCAGACATAACATGCGTTCTCCTCTAAAATATTGATCGATACCAGGTTTAATTGACTGTTTCAGTGTGGTACCACTTTGCTACGTGATCCAAAGCAGAAGAAACCATCGATCAGGTCAACATGTATGTTAAAACTGCGAAAGTATGACCCTGATGAGGGCAAATCCCAGAACTATCTCAGACCTAACTTAGGTTATCCTATAAAATATTGATCGAAACCAGGTTGAATGGACTGTTTCAGTGTGGCACCACTTTACTACGTGATCCAAAGCAGCAAAAACCCTCGATCAGGTCAACATGTATGTTAAAACTGCGAAAGTATGACCCTGATGAGGGCAAATCCCAGAACTATCTCAGACCTAATTTGGGTTATCCTATAAAATATTGATCGATACCAGGTTTAATTGACTGTTTCAGTGTGGTACCACTTTGCTACGTGATCCAAAGCAGAAGAAACCATCGATCAGGTCAACATGTATGTTAAAACTGCGAAAGTATGACCCTGATGAGGGCAAATCCCAGAACTATCTCAGACCTAACTTGGTGTTATCCTATAAAATATTGATCGAAACCAGGTTTAATGGACTGTTTCAGTGTGGTACCACTTTACTACGTGATCCAAAGCAGCAAAAACCCTCGATCAGGTCAACATGTATGTTAAAACTGCGAAACTATGACCCTGATGAGGGCAAAACCCAGAACTATCCCAGACATAACTTGCGTTGTCCTCTAAAATATTGATCGAAGCCAGGTTTAATCGACTGTTTCAGTGAGGTGACACATTACTACGTGATCCAATCCAGAAATAGCCCAGGATCTAGCCATGAAGTATGAGAAATATGCGAAAGTATGGGCCTGATGAGGGCAAATCATTGACCTAACCCAGACCTAACATGCGTTATCCTCTAAAATATTGATCGAAACCAGGTTCAATGGACTGTTCCGGTGTGGTACCACATTACTACGTGATCGAAACCAGAAAAAACCCAGGATCTGTTCAACAAGTATGTGAAAAATGCGACAGTATGAGCCGGATGAGGGCAAATCCTAAAATTAACCTAGACATAACTTGCGTTATCCTCCAAAATATTGATCGAAACCAGGTTTAATTGACTGTTTCAGTGTGGCACCACATTACTACGTGATCCAATCCAGAAATAGCCCAGGATCTAGCCATGAAGTATGAGAAATATGCGAAAGTATGAGCCTGATGAGGGCAAATCCTAGACCTTACCCAGACCTAACATGCGTTATCCTCTAAAATATTTATCAAGACCAGGTTTAATTGAATGTTTCAGTGCGGTACCACATTACTACGTGATCCAAACCAGAACAACCCCAGGATCCGTTCAACAAGTATGTGAAGAATGCGAAAGTATGAGTCTGATGAGTGAAAATCCCAGGCCTAACCTAGACCTAACATACGTTATCCTCAAAAATATTGATCGAAACCAGGTTTAATTGACTGTTTCAGTGTGGTACCACATTACTACGTGATCCAATCCAGAAATAGCCCAGGATCTAGCCATGAAGTATGAGAAATATGCGAAAGTATGTGCCTGATGAGGGCAAATCCTAGACCTTACCCAGACCTAACATGCGTTATACTCTAAAATATTTATCACGACCAGGTTCAATTGAATGTTTCAGTGTGGTACCACATTACTACGTGATCCAAACCTGTAAAAAACCCAGGATCTGTTCAACAAGTATGTGGAGTATGCGAAAGTATGAGTCTGATGAGGGCAAATCCCAGGCCTAACCTAGACATAACATGCGTTATCCTCCAAAATATTGATCGAAACCAGGTTTAATTGACTGTTTTAGTGTGGTACCACATTACTACGTGATCCACACCAGAGAAAAACCCAGGATCTGTTCAACAAGTATGTGAAGTATGCGAAAGTATGAGTCTGATGAGGGCAAATCCCTTGCCTAACCTAGACATAACATGCGTTATCCTCAAAAATATTGATCGAAACCAGGTTTAGTGGACTGCCTCAGTGTGGTACCACATTACTACGCGATCCAAACCAGAAAAAACCCAGAATCTGTTCAACAAGTATGTGAAAAATGCGAAAGCATGAGCCTGATGAGGGCAAATCCCAGACCTATCCCAGACATATCTTGCGTTATCCTCTAAAATATTGATCGAAACCAGGTTTAATTGACTGCTTTAGTGTGGTACCACATTACTACGTGATCCAAAGCAGAAGAATCCCTCGATCAGGTCAAGATGTATGTTAAAACTGCGAAAGTATGACCCTGATGAGGGCAAATCCCAGGCCAAGCCTAGACCTAACATGCGTTATCCTCAAAAATATTGATCGAAACCAGGTTTAGTGGACTGTTTTAGTGTGGTACCACATTACTACGTGATCCAAAGCAGAAGAAACCATCGATCAGGTCAACATGTATGTTAAAACTGCGAAAGTATGACCCTGATGAGGGCAAATCCCAGAACTATCTCAGACCTAACTTGGTGTTATCCTATAAAATATTGATCGAAACCAGGTTTAATGGACTGTTTCAGTGTGGTACCACTTTACTACGTGATCCAAAGCAGCAAAAACCCAGAATCTGTTCAACAAGTATGTGAAAAATGCGAAAGCATGAGCCTGATGAGGGCAAATCCCAGACCTATCCCAGACATATCTTGCGTTATCCTCTAATATATTGATCGAAACCAGGTTTAATTGACTGTTTCAGTGTGGTACCACATTACTACGTGGTCCGCACCAGAAAAAAACCCAGGATGTGTTCAACAAGTATGTGAAGTATGCGAAAGTATGAGTCTGATGAGGGCAAATCCCTTGCCTAACCTAGACATAACATGCGTTATCCTCAAAAATATTGATCGAAACCAGGTTTAGTGGACTGTTTTAGTGTGGTACCACATTACTACGTGATCCAAAGCAGAAGAAACCATCGATCAGGTCAACATGTATGTTAAAACTGCGAAAGTATGACCCTGATGAGGGCAAATCCCAGAACTATCTCAGACCTAACTTGGTGTTATCCTATAAAATATTGATCGAAACCAGGTTTAATGGACTGTTTCAGTGTGGTACCACTTTACTACGTGATCCAAAGCAGCAAAAACCCTCGATCAGGTCAACATGTATGTTAAAACTGCGAAACTATGACCCTGATGAGGGCAAAACCCAGAACTATCCCAGACATAACTTGCGTTGTCCTCTAAAATATTGATCGAAGCCAGGTTTAATCGACTGTTTCAGTGAGGTGACACATTACTACGTGATCCAATCCAGAAATAGCCCAAGATCTAGCCATGAAGTATGAGAAATATGCGAAAGTATGGGCCTGATGAGGGCAAATCATTGACCTAACCCAGACCTAACATGCGTTATCCTCTAAAATATTGATCGAAACCAGGTTCAATGGACTGTTCCGGTGTGGTACCACATTACTACCTGATCGAAACCAGAAAAAACCCAGGATCTGTTCAGCAAGTATGAGAAATATGCGAAAGTATGAACGTGATGAGGGCAAATCCTAGACCTTACCCAGACCTAACATGCGTTATCCTCTAAAATATTTATCAAGACCAGGTTTAATTGAATGTTTCAGTGCGGTACCACATTACTACGTGATCCAAACCAGAACAACCCCAGGATCCGTTCAACAAGTATGTGAAGAATGCGAAAGTATGAGTCTGATGAGTGAAAATCCCAGGCCTAACCTAGACCTAACATACGTTATCCTCAAAAATATTGATCGAAACCAGGTTTAATTGACTGTTTCAGTGTGGTACCACATTACTACGTGATCCAATCCAGAAATAGCCCAGGATCTAGCCATGAAGTATGAGAAATATGCGAAAGTATGTGCCTGATGAGGGCAAATCCTAGACCTTACCCAGACCTAACATGCGTTATACTCTAAAATATTTATCACGACCAGGTTCAATTGAATGTTTCAGTGTGGTACCACATTACTACGTGGTCCAAACCTGTAAAAAACTCAGGATCTGTTCAACAAGTATGTGGAGTATGCGAAAGTATGAGTCTGATGAGGGCAAATCCCAGGCCTAACCTAGACATAACATGCGTTATCCTCCAAAATATTGATCGAAACCAGGTTTAATTGACTGTTTTAGTGTGGTACCACATTACTACGTGATCCACACCAGAGAAAAACCCAGGATCTGTTCAACAAGTATGTGAAGTATGCGAAAGTATGAGTCTGATGAGGGCAAATCCCTTGCCTAACCTAGACATAACATGCGTTATCCTCAAAAATATTGATCGAAACCAGGTTTAGTGGACTGCCTCAGTGTGGTACCACATTACTACGCGATCCAAACCAGAAAAAACCCAGAATCTGTTCAACAAGTATGTTAAAACTGCGAAAGTATGACCCTGATGAGGGCAAATCCCAGGCCTAGCCTAGACCTAACATGCGTTATCCTCTAATATATTGATCGAAACCAGGTTTAATTGACTGTTTCAGTGTGGTACCACATTACTACGTGGTCCACACCAGAAAAAAACCCAGGATGTGTTCAACAAGTATGTGAAGTATGCGAAAGTATGAGTCTGATGAGGGCAAATCCCTTGCCTAACCTAGACATAACATGCGTTATCCTCAAAAATATTGATCGAAACCAGGTTTAGTGGACTGTTTTAGTGTGGTACCACATTACTACGTGATCCAAACCAGAAAAAACCCAGAATCTGTTCAACAAGTATGTGTAAATCGCGAAAGTATGAGTCTGATGAGGGCAAATCCTAGACCTTACCGAGACCTAACATGCGTTATCCTCTAAAATATTGATCGAAACCAGGTTTAATGGACTGTTTCAGTGTGGTACCACATTACTACGTGATCCAATCCAGAAATAGCCCAGGATCTAGCCATGAAGTATTAGAAATATGCGAAAGTATGAGCCTGATGAGAGCAAATCCCTGACCGAACCTAGACCTAACATGAATTATTCTCTAAAATATTGATCGAAACCAGGTTTAATGGACTGTTCCAGTGTGGTACCACGTTACTACGTGATCCAAACCAGAAAAAACCCAGGATCTGTTCATCAAGAATGTGAAAAACGCGAACGTATGAGACTGATGAGGGCAAATCCCCAGACCTATCCCAGACATAACTTGCGTTATCATCTAAAATATTGTTCGAAACCAGGTTTAATTGACTGTTTTAGTTTGGCACCACTTTACTACGTGGTCCAATCCAGAAATAGCGCAGGATCTAGCCATGAAGTATGTGAAGAATGCGAAGGTATGAGACTGATCAGGGCAAATCCTACACCTAACCTAGACATAACACGCCTTATCCTCTAAAATATTGATCGAAACCAGGTTTAATGGACTGTTTCAGTGCGGTACCACATTACTACGTGATCCAAACCAGAAAAAACCCAGGATCTGTTCAACAAGTATGTGAAAAACGCGACAGTATGAGCCTGATGAGGGCAAATCCCAGACCTATCCCAGACGTAACATGCGTTCTCCTCTAAAATATTGATCGAAACCAGGTTTAGTGGACTGTTTCATTGTGGTACCACATTACTACGTGATGCAATCCACAAAAAGCCCAGGATCTAGCCATCAAGTATGAGAAATATGCGAAAGAATGAGCCTGATGAGAGCAAATCCCAGACATAACCTAGACCTAACATTAATTATTCTCTAAAATATTGATCGAAACCAGGTACAATGGACTGTTCCGGTGTGGTACCACATTACTACGTGATCGAAACCAGAAAAAACCCAGGATCTGTTCAACAAGTATGTGAAAAATGCGACAGTATGAGCCTGATGAGGGCAAATCCTACAACTAACCTAGACATAACTTGCGTTATCCTCCAAAATATTGATCGAAACCAGGTTTAATTGACTGTTTCAGTGTGGCACCACATTACTACGTGATCCAATCCAGAAATAGCCCAGGATCTAGCCATGAAGTATGAGAAATATGCGAAAGTATGAGCCTGATGAGGGCAAGTCCTAGACCTTACCCAGACCTAACATGCGTTATCCTCTAAAATATTTATCAAGACCAGGTTTAATTGAATGTTTCAGTGCGGTACCACATTACTACGTGATCCAAACCAGAACAACCCCAGGATCCGTTCAACAAGTATGTGAAGAATGCGAAAGTATGAGTCTGATGAGTGAAAATCCCAGGCCTAACCTAGACCTAACATACGTTATCCTCAAAAATATTGATCCAAACCAGGTTTAATTGACTGTTTCAGTGTGGTGCCACATTACTACGTGATCCAAACCTGTAAAAAACCCAGGATCTGTTCAACAAGTATGTGGAGTATGCGAAAGTATGAGTCTGATGAGGGCAAACCCCAGGCCTAACCTAGACATAACATGCGTTATCCTCCAAAATATTGATCGAAACCAGGTTTAATTGACTGTTTTAGTGTGGTACCACATTACTACGTGATCCACACAAGAAAAAAACCCAGGATCTGTTCAACAAGTATGTGAAGTATGCGAAAGTATGAGTCTGATGAGGGCAAATCCCTTGCCTAACCTAGACATAACATGCGTTATCCTCAAAAATATTGATCGAAACCAGGTTTAGTGGACTGCCTCAGTGTGGTACCACATTACTACGCGATCCAAACCAGAAAAAACCCAGAATCTGTTCAACAAGTATGTGAAAAATGCGAAAGCATGAGCCTGATGAGGGCAAATCCCAGACCTATCCCAGACATATCTTGCGTTATCCTCTAAAATATTGATCGAAACCAGGTTTAATTGACTGCTTTAGTGTGGTACCACATTACTACGTGATCCAAAGCAGAAGAATCCCTCGATCAGGTCAACATGTATGTTAAAACTGCGAAAGTATGACCCTGATGAGGGCAAATCCCAGGCCTAGCCTAGACCTAACATGCGTTATCCTCTAATATATTGATCGAAACCAGGTTTAATTGACTGTTTCAGTGTGGTACCACATTACTACGTGGTCCACACCAGAAAAAAACCCAGGATGTGTTCAACAAGTATGTGAAGTATGCGAAAGTATGAGTCTGATGAGGGCAAATCCCTTGCCTAACCTAGACATAACATGCGTTATCCTCAAAAATATTGATCGAAACCAGGTTTAGTGGACTGTTTCAGTGTGGTACCACATTACTACGTGATCCAAACCAGAAAAAACCCAGAATCTGTTCAACAAGTATGTGTAAATCGCGAAAGTATGAGTCTGATGAGGGCAAATCCTAGACCTTACCCAGACCTAACATGTGTTATCCTCTAAAATATTGATCGAAACCAGGTTTAGTGCACTGTTTCAGTGTGGTACCACATTACTACGTGATCCAAACCAGAAAAAAACCCAGAATCTGTTCAACAAGTATGTGAAAAACGCGAAAGTATGAGCCTGATGAGGGCAAATCCTAGACCAAACCCAGACCTAACATGCTTTATCCCCTAAAATATTTATCAAGACCTGGTTTAATTGAATGTTTCAGTGTGGTCCGGATTACTACGTGATCCAAACCTGAAATAGCCCAGGATCTAGCCATGAAGTATTAGAAATATGCGAAAGTATGAGCCTGATGAGAGCAAATCCCTGACCGAACCTAGACCTAACATGAATTATTCTCTAAAATATTGATCGAAACCAGGTTTAATGGACTATTCCAGTGTGGTACCACGGTACTACGTGATCCAAACCAGAAAAAACCCAGGATCTGTTCATCAAGAATGTGAAAAACGCGAAAGTATGAGACTGATGAGGGCAAATCCCCAGACCTATCCCAGACATAACTTGCGTTATCATCTAAAATATTGTTCGAAACCAGGTTTAATTGACTGTTTTAGTTTGGTACCACTTTACTACGTGGTCCAATCCAGAAATAGCGCAGGATCTAGCCATGAAGTATGTGAAGAATGCGAAGGTATGAGACTGATCAGGGCAAATCCTACACCTAACCTAGACATAACACGCCTTATCCTCAAAAATATTGATCGAAACCAGGTTTAATGGACTGTTTCAGTGCGGTACCACATTACTACGTGATCCAAACCAGAAAAAACCCAGGATCTGTTCAACAAGTATGTGAAAAACGCGACAGTATGAGCCTGATGAGGGCAAATCCCAGACCTATCCCAGACATAACATGCGTTCTCCTCTAAAATATTGATCGATACCAGGTTTAATTGACTGTTTCAGTGTGGTACCACTTTGCTACGTGATCCAAAGCAGAAGAAACCATCGATCAGGTCAACATGTATGTTAAAACTGCGAAAGTATGACCCTGATGAGGGCAAATCCCAGAACTATCTCAGACCTAACTTAGGTTATCCTATAAAATATTGATCGAAACCAGGTTGAATGGACTGTTTCAGTGTGGCACCACTTTACTACGTGATCCAAAGCAGCAAAAACCCTCGATCAGGTCAACATGTATGTTAAAACTGCGAAAGTATGACCCTGATGAGGGCAAATCCCAGAACTATCTCAGACCTAATTTGGGTTATCCGATAAAATATTGATCGATACCAGGTTTAATTGACTGTTTCAGTGTGGTACCACTTTGCTACGTGATCCAAAGCAGAAGAAACCATCGATCAGGTCAACATGTATGTTAAAACTGCGAAAGTATGACCCTGATGAGGGCAAATCCCAGAACTATCTCAGACCTAACTTGCGTTGTCCTCCAAAATATTTATCAAGACCAGGTTTAATTGAATGTTTCAGTGCGGTACCACATTACTACGTGATCCAAACCAGAACAACCCCAGGATCCGTTCAACAAGTATGTGAAGAATGCGAAAGTATGAGTCTGATGAGTGAAAATCCCAGGCCTAACCTAGACCTAACATACGTTATCCTCAAAAATATTGATCGAAACCAGGTTTAATTGACTGTTTCAGTGTGGTACCACATTACTACGGGATCCAAACCTGAAAAAACCCAGGATCTGGCCAACAGGTATGCGAAAAATGCGAAAGTACGAGCCAGATGAGGGCAAATACCAGACCTAACCCAGACATCACCGGCGTTATCCTCTAAAATGTTAATCGCAACCAAGTTTAATTGACCGTTTCGGTGAGGAACCACATTCCTACGGGATCCAAACCTGAAAAAACCCAGGATCTGGCCAACAGGTATGCGAAAAATGCGAAAGTATGAGCCAGATGAGGGCAATTCCCAGACCTAACCGAGACATAACCGGCGATGGCCGCGAAAATATTAATCGCAACCAGGTTTAATTGACTGTTTCGGTGTGGAGCCACATTACTACGGGATCCCAACCAGAAAAAACCCAGGATCTGGCCAAGAAGTATGCGAAAAACGCGAAAGTACGAGCCAGATGAGGGCAAATACCACACCTAACCTAGACATAACCGGCGTTATCCTCTAAAATATTAATCGCAACCAGGTTTAATTGACTGTTTCGGTGTGGAACCACATTACGACGCGATCCAATCCACAAAAAACCCAAGATCTGGCCAACAAGTGTTCGAAAAATGCCAAAGTACGAGCCAGATGAGGGCAAATACCAGACCTAACCCAGACAACACCGGCGTTATCCTCTAAAATATTAATCGCAACCAGGTTTAATTGACCGTTTCGGTGTGGAACCACATTACTACGGGATCCAAACCTGAAAAAACCCAGGATCTGGCCAACAAGTATGCGAAAAATGCGAAAGTATGAGCCAGATGAGGGCAAATACCAGAACTAACACAGGCATAACCAGCGCTATCCTCTAAAATACTAATCGGAACCAGCTTTTATTGTCTGTTTCAGTGTGGTACCACATTACTACGTGTTCCAAACCAGAAGAAACCCAGGATCTGCCCAAGAACTATGCGAAAAACGCGAAAGTACGAGCCAGATGAGGGCAAATACCAGACCTAACCTAGACATAACCGGCGTTATCCTCTAAAATATTAATCGCAACCAGGTTTAATTCACTGTTTCTGTGTGGAAACACATTACGACGGGATCCAATCCACAAAAAACCCAAGATCTGGCCAACAAGTATGCGAGAAATGCCAATGTACGAGCCAGATCAGGGCAAATACCAGACCTAACCGAGACATAACCATCGTTATCCTCTAAAATGTTAATCGCAACCAGGTTTAATTGACCGTTTCGGTGTGGAACCACATTACTACGGGATCCAAACCTGAAAAAACCCAGGATCTGGCCAACAAGTATGCGAAAAATGCGAAAGTATGAGCCAGATGAGGGCAATTCCCAGACCTAACCGAGACATAACCGGCGATGGCCTCGAAAATATTAATCGCAAACTGGTTTAATTGACTGCTTCGGTGTGGAACCACATTACTTCGGGATCCCAACCAGAAAAAACCCAGGATCTGGCCAAGAAGTATGCGAAAAACGCGAAAGTACGAGCCAGATGAGGGCAAATACCAGACCTAACCTAGACATATCCTGTGTTATCTTTTAAAATATTAATCGCAAACTGGTTTAATTGACTGCTTCGGTGTGGAACCACATTACTTCGGGATCCAAACCTGAAAAAACCCAGGATCTGGCCAACAAGTATGCGAAAAATGCGAAAGTACGAGCCAGATGAGGGCAAATACCAGATCTAACACAGGCATAACCGGCGATATCCTCTAAAATATTAATCGCAACCAGGTTTAATTGACTGTTTCGGTGTGGAACCACATTACTACGGGATCCAAACCTGAAATAACCCAGGATCTGGCCAACAAGTATGCGAAAAACGCGAATGTAGGAGCCAGATGATTGCAAAAACCAGAACTAACCCAGACATAACCAGCGTTATCCTCTAAAATACTAATCGGAACCAGCTTCTATTGACTGTTTCAGTGTGGTACCACATTACTACGTGATCCAAACAAGAAAAAGGCCAGGATCTGGCCAACAAGTATGCGAAAAATGCGAAAGTACGAGCCAGATGAGGGCAAATACCAGAACTAACACAGGCAAAACCAGCGTTATCCTCTAAAATGTTAATCGCAACCAGCTTTTATTGACTGTTTCAGTGTGGTACCACATTACTACGTGATCCAAACCAGAAAAATGCCAGGATCTGGTCAACAAGTATGCGAAAAATGTGAAAGTATGTGCCAGATGAGGGCAATTCCCAGACCTAACCGAGACATAACCGGCGATAGCCTCGAAACTATTAATCGCAAATAGGTTTAATTGACTGCTTCGGTGTGGAACCACATTACAACGGGATACAAACCAGATAAAACGCAGGATCTGGCCAACAAGTATGCGAAAAATGCGAAAGTATGAGCCAAATGACTGCAAATACCAGAACTAACCCAGCCATAACCGGCGATATCCTCTAAAATATTAATCGCAACCAGGTTTAATTGACTGTTTCGGTGTGGAACCACATTACTACGGGATCCAAACCAGAAAAAACCCAGGATCTGGCCAACAAGTATGCGAAAACCGCGAAAGTATGTGCCAGATGATTCCAAATACCAGAACTAACCCAGACATAACCAGCGTTATCCTCTAAAATATTAATCGCAACCAGGTTGAATTGACTGTTTCGGTGTGGTACCGCATTACTACGTGATCCAAAACAGAAAAAACCCAGGATCTGCCCAAGAACTATGCGAAAAACGCGAAAGTACGAGCCAGATGAGGGCAAATACCGGAACTAACACAGACATAACCAGCGTTATCCTCCAAAATTCTAATCGGAACCAGCTTTTATTGACTGCTTTGGTGTGGAACCAAATTACGACGGGATCCAATCCACAAAAAACCCAAACTCTGGCCAACAAGTCTGCGAGAAATGCCAATGTACGAGCCAGATGAGGGCAAATACCAGACCTAACCGAGACATAACCGGCGATGGCCTCGAAAATATTAATCGCAAACTGGTTTAATTGACTGCTTCGGTGTGGAACCACATTACAACGGGATACAAACCAGATAAAACGCAGGATCTGGCCAACAAGTATGCGAAAAACGCGAAAGTATGAGCCAGATGAGGGCAATTCCCAGACCTAATCGAGACATAACCGGCGATAGCCTCGAAAATATTAATCGCAAAGAGGTTTAATTGACTGCTACGGTGTGGAACCACATTACAACGGGATACAAACCAGATAAAACGCAGGATCTGGCCAACAAGTATGCGAAAAACGCGAAAGTATGAGCCAGATGAGGGCAATTCCCAGACCTAACCGAGACATAACCGGCGATAGCCTCGAAAATATTAATCGCAACCAGGTTCAATTGACTGTTTCGGTGTGGAACCACATTACTACGGGATCCCAACCAGAAAAAACCCAGGATCTGGCCAACAAGTATGCGAAAAATGCCAAAGTACGAGCCAGATGAGGGCAAATACCAGACCTAACCCAGACAACTCCGGCGTTATCCTCTAAAATATTAATCGCTGCCGGGTTTAATTGACTGTTTCGGTGTGGAACCACATTACTACGGGATCCAAACCAGAAAAAACCCAGGATCTGGCCAACAAGTATGCGAAAACCGCGAAAGTATGTGCCAGATGATTCCAAATACCAGAACTAACCCAGACATAACCAGCGTTATCCTCTAAAATATTAATCGCAACCAGGTTGAATTGACTGTTTCGGTGTGGTACCGCATTACTACGTGATCCAAACCAGAAAAAATCCCAGGTTCTGGCCAACAAGTATTCGAAAAATGCGACAGTACGAGCCAGATGAGGGCAAATACCACAAGTAACCAAGACATCAGCGGCGTCATCCTCTAAAATATTAATCGCAACCAGGTGAAATTGACTGTTTCGGTGTGGAACCACATTAGGGGATCCAAGCCAGAAAAAACCCAGGATCCTGCCAACAAGTATGGGAAAAATGCGAAAGCACGAGCCAGATGAGGGCAACTACCAGACCTAACCCAGACATCACCGGCGTTATCCTCTAAAATATTAATCGCTGCCGGGTTTAATTGACCGTTTCGGTGTGGAACCACATTAATACGGGATCCAAACCTGAAAAAAGCCAGGATCTGGCCAATAAGTATGCGAAAAATGCGAAAGTATGAGCCAGATGAGGGCAATTCCCAGACCTAACCGAGACATAACCGGCGATGGCCTCGAAAATATTAATCGGAACCAGGTTTAATTGACTGTTTCGGTGTGGAACCACATTACTACGGGATCCCAACCTGAAAAAACCCAGGATCTGGCCAACAAGTATGCGAAAAATGCGAAAGTATGAGCCAGATGAGGGCAATTCCCAGACCTAACCGAGACATAACCGGCGATGGCCTCGAAAATATTAATCGGAACCAGGTTTAATTGACTGTTTCGGTGTGGAGCCACATTACTACGGGATCCCAACCTGAGAAAACACAGGATCTGGCCAAGAAGTATGCGAAAAACGCGAAAGTACGAGCCAGATGAGGGCAAATACCAGACCTAACCTAGACATAACCGGCGTTATCCTCTAAAATATTAATCGCAACCAGGTTTAATTGACTGTTTCGGTGTGGAATCACATTACGACGCGATCCAATCCACAAAAAGCCCAAGATCTGGCCAACAAGTATTCGAAAAATGCGACAGTACGAGCCAGATGAAGGGCAATTCCCAGACCTAACCGAGACATAACCGGCGATGGCCTCGAAAATATTAATCGGAACCAGGTTTAATTGACTGTTTCGGTGTGGAACCACATTACTACGGGATCCAAACCTGAAAAAACCCAGGATCTGGCCAACAAGTATGCGAAAACCGCGAAAGCATGAGCCAGATGATTGCAAATACCAGAACTAACCCAGACATAACCAGCGTTATCCTCTAAAATATTAATCGCAACCAGGTTGAATTGACAGTTTCGGTGTGGTACCGCATTACTACGTGATCCAAACCAGACAAAAACCCAGGATCTGCCCAAGAACTATGGGAAAAACGCGAAAGTACGAGCCAGATGAGGGCAAATACCAGAACTGACCCAGGCATAACCAGCGTTATCTTCTAAAATACTAATAGGAACCAGCTTTTATTGACTGTTCCAGTGTGGAAGCACATTGCTACGTGATCCAAACCAGCAAAAACCCAGGATCTGCCCAAGAACTATGCGAAAAACGCGAAAGTACGAGCCAGATGAGGGCAAATACCGGAACTAACACAGACATAACCAGCGTTATCCTCTAATATTCTAATCGGAACCAGCTTTTATTGACTGTTTCGGTGTGGAACCACATTACGACGGGATCCAATCCACAAAAAACCCAAAACCTGGCCAACAAGTATGCGAGAAATGCCAATGTACGAGCCAGAGGAGGGCAAATACCAGACCTAACCGAGACATAACCGGCGTTATCCTCCAAAATATTAATCGCTGCCGGGTTTAATTGACCGTTTCGGTGTGGGTACCACATTACTACGGGATCCAAACCTGAAATAACCCAGGATCTGGCCAACAAGTATGCGAAAAACGCGAATGTAGGAGCCAGATGATTGCAAAAACCAGAACTAACCCAGACATAACCAGCGTTATCCTCTAAAATACTAATCGGAACCAGCTTCTATTGACTGTTTCAGTGTGGCACCACGTTACTGCGTGATCAAAACAAGAAAAAGGCCAGGATCTGGCCAACAAGTATGCGAAAAATGCGAAAGTACGAGCCAGATGAGGGCAAATACCAGAACTAACACAGGCATAACCTGCGTTATCCTCTAAAATGTTATATCGGAACCAGCTTTTATTGACTGTTTCAGTGCGGTACCACATTACTACGTGATCCAAACCAGAAAAAGGCCAGGATCTGGCCAACAAGTATGCGAAAAATGCGAAGGTATGAGCCAGATGAGGGCAATTCCCAGACCTAACCGAGACATAACCGGCGATAGCCTCGAAAATAATAATCGCAAATTGGTTTAACTGACTGCTTCGGTGTGGAACCACATTACAACGGGATGCAAACCAGATAAAACGCAGGATCTGGCCAACAAGTATGCGAAAAACGCGAAAGTATGAGCCAAATGACTGCAAATACCAGAACTAACCCAGCCATAACCGGCGATATCCTCTAAAATATTAATCGCAACCAGGTTTAATTGACTGTTTCGGTGTGGAACCACATTACTACGGGATCCAAACCAGAAAAAACCCAGGATCTGGCCAACAAGTATGCGAAAACCGCGAAAGTATGTGCCAGATGATTCCAAATACCAGAACTAACCCAGACATAACGAGCGTTATCCTCTAGAATATTAATCGCAACCAGGTTGAATTGACTGTTTCCGTGTGGTACCGCATTACTACGTGATCCAAACCAGAAAAAACCCAGGATCTGCCCAAGAACTATGCGAAAAACGCGAATGTAGGAGCCAGATGATTGCAAATTCCAGAACTAACCCAGACATAACCAGCGTTATCCTCTAAAATACTAATCGGAACCAGCTTCTATTGACTGTTTCAGTGTGGTACCACAATACTACGTGATCCAAACAAGAAAAAGGCCAGGATCTGGCCAACAAGTATGCGAAAAATGCGAAAGTACGAGCCAGATGTGGGCAAATACCAGACCTAACCCAGACATCACCGGCGTTATCCTCTAAAATGTTAATCGCAACCAGGTTTAATTGACCGTTTCGGTGTGGAACCACATTACTACGGGATCCAAACCTGAAAAAACCCAGGATCTGGCCAACAAGTATGCGAAAAATGCGAAAGTATGAGCCAGATGAGGGCAATTCCCAGACCTAACCGAGACATAACCGGCGATGGCCTCGAATATATTAATCGCAACCAGGTTTAATTGACTGTTTCGGTGTGGAACCACATTACGACGCGATCCAATCCACAAAAAACCCAAGATCTGGCCAACAAGTATGCGAAAAATGCCAAAGTACGAGCCAGATGAGGGCAAATACCAGACCTAACCCAGACATCACCGGCGTTATCCTCTAAAATGTTAATCGCAACCAGGCTTAATTGACCGTTTCGGTGTGGAACCACATTACTACGGGATCCAAACCTGAAAAAACCCAGGATCTGGCCAAGAAGTATGCGAAAAAAGCGAAAGTATGTGCCAGATGAGGGCAATTCCCAGTTCTAACCGAGACATAACCGGCGATGGCCTCGAAAATATTAATCGCAATCAGGTTTAATTGACTGCTTCGGTGTGGAACCACATTACTACTGGATCCCAGCCAGAAAAAACCCAGGATCTGGCCAAGAAGTATGCGAAAAACGCGAAAGTACGAGCCAGATGAGGGCAAATACCAGACCTAACCTAGACATAACCTGCGTTATCTTTTAAAATATTAATCGCAACCAGGTTTAATTGGCTGTTTCGGTGTGGAACCACATTACGACGGGATCCAATCCACAAAAAACCCAAAATCTGGCCAACTAGTATGCGAAAAATGCGAAAGTATGAGCCAGATGAGGCCAATTCCCAGACCTAACCGAGACATAACCGGCGATAGCCTCGAAAATAATAATCGCAAATAGGTTTAATTGACTGCTTCGGTGTGGAACCACATTACAACGCGATACAAACCAGATAAAACGCAGGATCTGGCCAACACGTATGCGAAAAACGCGAAGGTATGAGCCAATTGACTGCAAATACCAGAACTAACCCAGCCATAACCGGCGATATCCTCTAAAATATTAATCGCCACCAGGTTTAATTGACTGTTCCGGTGTGGAACCACATTACTACGGGATCCAAACCAGAAAAAACCCAGGATCTGGCCAACAAGTATGCGAAAACCGCGAAAGTATGTGCCAGATGATTCCAAATACCAGAACTAACCCAGACATAACCAGCGTTATCCTCTAAAATATTAATCGCAACCAGGTTGAATTGACTGTTTCGGTGTGGTACCGCTTTACTACGTGATCCAAACCAGAAAAAACCCAGGATCTGCGCAAGAACTATGCGAAAAACGCGAAAGTACGAGCCAGATGAGGGCAAATACCGGAACTATCACAGACATAACCAGCGTTATCCTCTAAAATTCTAATCGGAACCAGCTTTTATTGACTGTTTCGGTGTGGAACCACATTACGACGGGATCCAATCCACAAAAAACCCAAAATCTGGCCAACAAGTATGCGAGAAATGCCAATGTACAAGCCAGATGAGGGCAAATACCAGACCTGACCCAGACAACACCGGCGTTATCCTCTAAAATATTAATCGCTGCCGGGTTTAATTGACCGTTTCAGTATGGAACCACATTACTACGGGATCCAAACCTGAAATTACCCAGGATCTGGCCAACAAGTATGCGAAAAACGCGAATGTAGGAGCCAGATGATTGCAAATACCAGAACTAACCCAGACATAACCAGCGTTATCCTCTAAAATACTAATCGGAACCAGCTTCTATTGACCGTTTCAGTGTGGTACCACAATACTACGTGATCCAAACAAGAAAAAGGCCAGGATCTGGCCAACAAGTATGCGAAAAATGCGAAAGTACCAGCCAGATGAGAGCAAATATCAGACCTAACCCAGACATCACCGGCGTTATCCGCTAAAATGTTAATCGCAACCAGGTTTAATTGACCGTTTCGGTGTGGAACCACATTACTACGGGATCCAAACCTGAAAAAACCCAGGATCTGGCCAACAAGTATGCGAAAAATGCGAAAGTATGAGCCAGATGAGGGCAATTCCCAGACCTAACCGAGACATAACCGGCGATGGCCTCGAAAATATTAATCGCAACCAGGTTTAATTGACTGTTTCGGTGTGGAACCACATTACTACGGGATCCCAACCTGAAAAAACCCAGGATCTGGCCAAGAAGTATGCGAAAAACGCGAAAGTACGAGCCAGATGATTGCAAATACCAGAACTAACCCAGACATAACCAGCGTTATCCTCTAAAATATTAATCGCAACCAGGTTGAATTGACTGTTTCGGTGTGGTACCGCATTACTACGTGATCCAAACCAGAAAAAACCCAGGATCTGGCCAACAAGTATGCGAAAATTGCGACAGTATGAGCCAGATGAGGGCAAATACCAGACCTAACCCAGACATCACCGGCGTTATCCTCTAAAATATTAATCGCAACCAGGTTTAATTGACTGTTTCGGTGTGGAACCACATTACGGCGGGATCCAATCCACAAAAAACCGAAGATCTGGCCAACAAGTATGCGAAAAATGCCAAAGTACGAGCCAGATGAGGGCAAATACCAGACCTAACCCAGACATCACCGACGTTATCCTCTAAAATATTAATCGCTGCCGTGTTTAATTGACCGTCTCGGTGTGGAACCACATTACTACGGGATCCAAACCTGTAAAAACCCAGGATCTGGCCAACAAGTATGCGAAAAACGTGAAAGTAGGAGCCAGATGATTGCAAATACCAGAACTAACCCAGACATATCCAGCGTTATCCTCTAAAATACTATTCGGTAACAGCTTCTATTGACTGTTTCAGTGTGGTAACACATTACTACGTGATCCAAACAAGAAAAAGGCCAAGATCTGGCCAAGAAGTATGCGAAAAACGCGAAAGTACGAGCCAGATGATTGCAAATACCAGAACTAACCCAGACATAACCAGCGTTATCCTCTAAAATATTAATCGCAACCAGGTTGAATTGACTGTTTCGGTGTGGTACCGCATTGCTACGTGATCCAAAACAGAAAAAACCCAGGATCTGGCCAACAAGTATGCGAAAATTGCGACAGTATGAGCCAGATGATTGCAAATACCAGAACTAACCCAGACATAACCAGCGTTATCCTCTAAAATATTAATCGCAACCAGGTTTAATTGACTGCTTCGGTGTGGAACCACATTACGACGGGATCCAATCCACAAAAAACCCAAGATCTGGCCAAAAAGTATTCGAAAAATGCGACAGTACGAGCCAGATGAGGGCAAATACCAGAAACAACCAAGCCATCACCGGCGTTATCCCCTAAAATATTAATCGCAACCAGGTTAAATTGACTGTTTCGGTGTGGAACCACATTACGACGGGATCCAATCCACAAAAAACCCAAAATCTGGCCAACAAGTATACGTGAAATGCCAATGTACGAGCCAGATGAGGGCAAATGCCAGACCTAACCCAGACAACACCGGCGTTATCCTCCAAAATATTAATCGCAACCAGGTTGAATTGACTGTTTCGGTGTGGTACCGCATTACTACGTGATCCAAACCAGAAAAAACCCAGGATCTGGCCAACAAGTATGCGAAAAATCCGACAGTATGAGCCAGATGAGGGCAAATACCAGACCTAACCCAGACATCACCGGCGTTATCCTCTAAAATATTAATCGCAACCAGGTTTAATTGACTGTTTCGGTAAGGAACAACATTACGACGGGATCCAATCCACAAAAAACCCAAAATCTGGCCAACAAGTATGCGAGAAATGCCAATGTACGAGCCAGATGAGGGCAAATACCAGAACTAACCCAGACATATCCGGCGGTATCCTCTAAAATACTATTCGGAAACAGCTTCTATTGACTGTTTCAGTGTGGTAACACATTACTACGTGACCCAAACAAGAAAAAGGCCAAGATCTGGCCAACAAGTATGTGAAAATTGCGAAAGTATGAGCCAGATGATTGCAAATACCAGAACTAACCCAGACATAACCAGCGTTATCCTCTAAAATATTAATCGCAACCAGGTTTAATTGACTGCTTCGGTGTGGAACCACATTACGACGGGATCCAATCCACAAAAAACCCAAGATCTGGCCAAAAAGTATTCGAAAAATGCGACAGTACGAGCCAGATGAGGGCAAATACCAGAACTAACCAAGCCATCACCGGCGTTATCCCCTGAAATATTAATCGCAACCAGGTTAAATTGACTGTTTCTGTGTGGAACCACATTACGACGGGATCCAATCCACAAAAAACCCAAAATCTGGCCAACAAGTATGCGAGAAATGCCAATGTACGAGCCAGATGAGGGCAAATACCAGACCTAACCGAGACATAACCGGCGTTATCCTCCAAAATATTAATCGCTGCCGGGTTTAATTGACCGTTTCGGTGTGGGTACCACATTACTACGGGATCCAAACCTGAAATAACCCAGGATCTGGCCAACAAGTATGCGAAAAATGCGAAAGTACGAGCCAGATGAGGGCAAATACCAGAACTAACACAGGCATAACCTGCGTTATCCTCTAAAATGTTAATCGGAACCAGCTTATATTGACTGTTTCAGTGCGGTACCACATTACTACGTGATCCAAACCAGAAAAAGGCCAGGATCTGGCCAACAAGTATGCGAAAAATGCGAAGGTACGAGCCAGATGAGGGCAAATACCAGACCTAACCCAGCCATAACCGGCGATATCCTCTAACATATTAATCGCAACCAGGTTTAATTGACTGTTTCGGTGTGGAACCACATTACTACGGGATCCAAACCAGAAAAAACCCAGGATCTGGCCAACAAGTATGCGAAAACCGCGAAAGTATGTGCCAGATGATTCCAAATACCAGAACTAACCCAGACAACACCGGCGTTATCCTCTAAAATATTAATCGCAACCAGGTTGAATTGACTGTTTCGGTGTGGTACCGCATTACTACGTGATCCAAACCAGAAAAAACCCAGGATCTGCCCAAGAACTATGCGAAAAACGCGAAAGTACGAGCCAGATGAGGGCAAATACCGGAACTAACACAGACATAACCAGCGTTATCCTCTAAAATTCTAATCGGAACCAGCTTTTATTGACTGTTTCGGTGTGGAACCACATTACGACGGGGTCCAATCCACAAAAAACTCAAAACCTGGCCAACAATTATGCGAGAAATGCCAATGTACGAGCCAGATGAGGGCAAATACCAGACCTAACCCAGACAACACCGGCGTTATCCTCTAAAATATTAATCGCTACCGGGTTTAATTGACCGTTTCGGTGTGGAACCACATTACTACGGGATCCAAACCTGAAATAACCCAGGATCTGGCCAACAAGTATGCGAAAAACGCGAATGTAGGAGCCAGATGATTGCAAATACCAGAACTAACCCAGACATAACCAGCGTTATCCTCTAAAATATTAATCGCAACCAGGTTGAATTGACTGTTTCGGTGTGGTACCGCATTACTACGTGATCCAAACCAGAAAAAACCCAGGATCTGGCCAAGAAGTATGCGAAAAACGCGAAAGTACGAGCCAGATGATTGCAAATACCAGAACTAACCCAGACATAACCAGCGTTATCCTCTAAAATATTAATCGCAACCAGGTTGAATTGACTGTTTCGGTGTGGTACCGCATTACTACGTGATCCAAACCAGAAAAAACCCAGGATCTGGCCAACAAGTATGCGAAAATTGCGACAGTATGAGCCAGATGAGGGCAAATACCAGACCTAACCCAGACATCACCGGCGTTATCCTCTAAAATATTAATCGCAACCAGGTTTAATTGACTGTTTCGGTGTGGAACCACATTACGGCGGGATCCAATCCACAAAAAACCGAAGATCTGGCCAACAAGTATGCGAAAAATGCCAAAGTACGAGCCAGATGAGGGCAAATACCAGACCTAACCCAGACATCACCGACGTTATCCTCTAAAATATTAATCGCTGCCGTGTTTAATTGACCGTTTCGGTGTGGAACCACATTACTACGGGATCCAAACCTGTAAAAACCCAGGATCTGGCCAACAAGTATGCGAAAAACGTGAAAGTAGGAGCCAGATGATTGCAAATACCAGAACTAACCCAGACATATCCAGCGTTATCCTCTAAAATACTATTCGGTAACAGCTTCTATTGACTGTTTCAGTGTGGTAACACATTACTACGTGATCCAAACAAGAAAAAGGCCAAGATCTGTCCAAGAAGTATGCGAAAAACGCGAAAGTACGAGCCAGATGATTGCAAATACCAGAACTAACCCAGACATAACCAGCGTTATCCTGTAAAATATTAATCGCAACCAGGTTGAATTGACTGTTTCGGTGTGGTACCGCATTACTACGTGATCCACACCAGAAAAAACCCAGGATCTGGCCAACAAGTATGCGAAAATTGCGACAGTATGAGCCAGATGATTGCAAATACCAGAACTAACCCAGACATAACCAGCGTTATCCTCTAAAATATTATTCGCAACCAGGTTTAATTGACTGCTTCGATGTGGAACCACATTACGACGGGATCCAATCCACAGAAAACCCAAGATCTGGCCAAAAAGTATTCGAAAAATGCGACAGTACGAGCCAGATGAGGGCAAATACCAGAAACAACCAAGCCATCACCGGCGTTATCCCCTAAAATATTAATCGCAACCAGGTTAAATTGACTGTTTCGGTGTGGAACCACATTACGACGGGATCCAATCCACAAAAAACCCAAAATCTGGCCAACAAGTATGCGAGAAATGCCAATGTACGAGCCAGATGAGGGCAAATACCAGACCTAACCGAGACATAACCGGCGTTATCCTCCAAAATATTAATCGCTGCCGGGTTTAATTGACCGTTTCGGTGTGGAACCACCTTACTACGGGATCCAAACCTGAAATAACCCAGGATGTGGCCAACAAGTATGCGAAAAACGCGAATGTAGGAGCCAGATGATTGCAAAAACCAGAACTAACCCAGACATAACCAGCGTTATCCTCTAAAATACTAATCGGAACCAGCTTCTATTGACTGTTTCAGTGTGGTACCACATTACTGCGTGATGAAAACAAGAAAAAGGCCAGGATCTGGCCAACAAGTATGCGAAAAATGCGAAAGTATGAGCCAGATGAGGGCAATTCCCAGACCTAACCGAGACATAACCGGCGATGGCCTCGAAAATATTAATCGCAAACAGGTTTAATTGACTGCTTCGGTGTGGAACCACATTACTACGGGATCCCAACCAGAAAAAACCCAGGATCTGGCCAAGAAGTATGCGAAAAACGCGAAAGTACGAGCCAGATGAGGGCAAATACCAGACCTAACCTAGACATAACCTGCGTTATCTTTGAAAATATTAATCGCAACCAGGTTTAATTGGCTGTTTCGGTGTGGAACCACATTACGACGGGATCCAATCCACAAAAAACCCAAAATCTGGCCAACAAGTATGCGAAAAATGCCAAAGTACGAGCCAGATGAGGGCAAATACCAGACCTAACCCAGACAACACCGGCGTTATCCTCTAAAATATTAATCGCTGCCGGGTTTAATTGACTGTTTCGGTGTGGAACCACATTACTACGCGATCCAAACCTGAAAAAACCCAGGATCTGGCCAACAAGTATGCGAAAAATGCGAAAGTACGAGCCAGATGAGGGCAAATACCAGACCTAACACAGGCATAACCAGCGTTATCCTCGAAAATATTAATCGCAACCAGGTTTAATTGACTGTTTCGGTGTGGAACCACATTACGACGCGATCCAATCCACAAAAAACCCAAGATCTGGCCAAGAATTATGCGAAAAACGCGAAAGTACGAGCCAGATGAGGGCAAATACCAGACCTAACCTAGACATAACCTGCGTTATCTTTTAAAATATTAATCGCAACCAGGTTTAATTGGCTGTTTCGATGTGGAACCACATTACGACGGGATCCAATCCACAAAAAACCCAAGATCTGGCCAACAAGTATGCGAAAAACGCGAAGGTATGAGCCAGATGAGGGCAAATACCAGAACTATCACAGGCATAACCAGCGCTATCCTCTAAAATACTAATCGGAACCAGCTTTTATTGTCTGTTTCAGTGTGGTACCACATTACTAGGTGATCGAAACCAGAAAAAACCCAGGATCTGCCCAAGAACTATGCGAAAAACGCGAAAGTACGAGCCAGATGAGGGCAAATACCAGACCTAACCTAGACATAACCGGCGTTATCCTCTAAAATATTAATCGCAACCAGGTTTAATTGACTGTTTCTGTGTGGAAACACATTACGACGGGATCCAATCCACAAAAAACCCAAGATCTGGCCAACAAGTATGCGAAAAACGCGAAGGTATGAGCCAGATGAGGGCAAATACCAGAACTATCACAGGCATAACCAGCGCTATCCTCTAAAATACTAATCGGAACCAGCTTTTATTGTCTGTTTCAGTGTGGTACCACATTACTAGGTGATCCAAACCAGAAAAAACCCAGGATCTGCCCAAGAACTATGCGAAAAACGCGAAAGTACGAGCCAGATGAGGGCAATTCCCAGACCTAACCGAGACATAACCGGCGATAGCCTCGAAAATATTAATCGCAAATAGGTTTAATTGACTGCTTCGGTATGGAACCACATTACAACGCGATACAAACCAGAGAAAACGCAGGATCTGGCCAACACGTATGCGAAAAACGCGAAAGTATGAGCCAATTGACTGCAAATACCAGAACTAACCCAGCGATAACCGGCGATATCCTCTAAAATATTAATCGCAACCAGGTTTAGTTGACTGTTCCGGTGTGGAACCACATTACTACGGGATCCAAACCAGAAAAAACCCAGGATCTGGCCAACAAGTATGCGAAAACCGCGAAAGTATGTGCCAGATGATTCCAAATACCAGAACTAACCCAGACATAACCAGCGTTATCCTCTAAAATATTAATCGCAACCAGGTTGAATTGACTGTTTCGGTGTGGTACCGCATTACTACGTGATCCAAGCCAGAAAAAGCCCAGGATCTGCCCAAGATCTATGCGAAAAACGCGAAAGTACGAGCCAGATGAGTGCAAATACCGGAACTAACACAGACATAACCAGCGTTATCCTCTAAAATTCTAATCGGAACCAGCTTTTATTGACTGTTTCGGTGTGGAACCACATTACGACGGGATCCAATCCACAAAAAACCCAAAATCTGGCCAACAAGTATGCGAGAAATGCCAATGTACGAGCCAGATGAGGGCAAATACCAGACCTAACCCAGACAACACCGGCGTTATCCTCTAAAATATTAATCGCTGCCGGGTTTAATTGACCGTTTCGGTATGGAACCACATTACTACGGGATCCAAACCTGTAAAAACCCAGGATCTGGCCAACAAGTATGCGAAAAATGCGAAAGTATGAGCCAGATGAGGGCAATTCCCAGACCTAACCGAGACATAACCGGCGATGGCCCCGAAAATATTAATCGCAACCAGGTTTAATTGACTGTTTCGGTGTGGAACCACATTACTACGGGATCCAAACCAGAAAAAACCCAGGATCTGGCCAACAAGTATGCGAAAATTGCGACAGTATGAGCCAGATGAGGGCAAATACCAGACCTAACCCAGACATCACCGGCGTTATCCTCTAAAATATTAATCGCAACCAGGTTTAATTGACTGTTTCGGTGTGGAACCACATTACGGCGGGATCCAATCCACAAAAAACCCAAGATCTGGCCAACTAGTATGCGAAAAATGCCAAAGTACGAGCCAGATGAGGGCAAATACCAGACCTAACCCAGACATCACCGGCGTTATCCTCTAAAATATTAATCGCTGCCGTGTTTAATTGACCGTTTCGGTGTGGAACCACATTACTACGGGATCCAAACCTGTAAAAACCCAGGATCTGGCCAACAAGTATGCGAAAAACGTGAAAGTAGGAGCCAGATGATTTCAAATACCAGAACTAACCCAGACATATCCAGCGTTATCCTCTAAAATACTATTCGGAAACAGCTTCTATTGACTGTTTCAGTGTGGTAACACATTACTACGTGATCCAAACAAGAAAAAGGCCAAGATCTGTCCAAGAAGTATGCGAAAATTGCGACAGTACGAGCCAGATGATTGCAAATACCAGAACTATCCCAGACATAACCAGCGTTATCCTCTAAAATATTAATCGCAACCAGGTTGAATTGACTGTTTCGGTGTGGTACCGCATTACTACGTGATCCAAACCAGAAAAAACCCAGGATCTGGCCAACAAGTATGCGAAAATTGCGACAGTGTGAGCCAGATGATTGCAAATACCAGAACTAACCCAGACATAACCAGCGTTATCCTCTAAAATATTAATCGCAACCAGGTTTAATTGACTGCTTCGGTGTGGAACCACATTACGACGGGATCCAATCCACAAAAAACCCAAGATCTGGCCAAAAAGTATTCGAAAAATGCGACAGTACGAGCCAGATGAGGGCAAATACCAGAAACAACCAAGCCATCACCGGCGTTATCCCCTAAAATATTAACCGCAACCAGGTTAAATTGACTGTTTCGGTGTGGAACCACATTACGACGGGATCCAATCCACAAAAAACCCAAAATCTGGCCAACAAGTATGCGAGAAATGCCAATGTACGAGCCAGATGAGGGCAAATACCGGAACTAACACAGACATAACCAGCGTTATCCTCTAAAATTCTAATCGGAACCAGCTTTTATTGACTGTTTCGGTGTGGAACCACATTACTACGGGATCCCAACCAGAAAAAACCCAGGATCTGGCCAAGAAGTATGCGAAAAACGCGAAAGTACGAGTCAGATGAGGGCAAATACCAGACCTAACCTAGACATAACCGGCGTTATCCTCTAAAATATTAATCGCAACCAGGTTTAATTGACTGTTTCGGTGTGGAACCACATTACGACGCGATCCAATCCTCAAAAAACCCAAGATCTGGCCAACAAGTATGCGAATAATGCCAAAGTACGAGCCAGATGAGGGCAAATACCAGACCTAACCCAGACAACACCGGCGTTATCCTCTAAAATATTAATCGCTGCCGGGTTTAATTGACCGTTTCGGTGTGGAACCACATTACTACGGGATCCAAACCTGAAATAACCCGGGATCTGGCCAACAAGTATGCGAAAAACGCGAATGTAGGAGCCAGATGATTGCAAATACCAGAACTAACCCAGACATAACCAGCGTTATCCTCTAAAATACTAATCGGAACCAGCTTCTATTGACCGTTTCAGTGTGGTACCACAATACTACGTGATCCAAACAAGAAAAAGGCCAGGATCTGGCCAACAAGTATGCGAGAAATGCGAAAGTACCAGCCAGATGAGGGCAAATACCAGAACTAACCAAGACATCACCAGCGTTATCCTCTAAAATATGAATCGCAACCAGGTTAAATTGACTGTTTCGGTGTGGAACCACATTACGACGGGACCCAATCCACAAAAAACCCAAAACCTGGCCAACAAGTATGCGAGAAATGCCAATGTACGAGCCAGATGAGAGCAAATTTCAGACCTAACCCAGACAACACCGGCGTTATCCTCCAAAATATTAATCGCTGCCGGGTTTAATTGACCGTTTCGATGTGGAACCACATTACTACGGTACCAAACCTGAAAAACCCCAGGATCTGGCCAACAAGTATGCGAAAACCGCGAAAGCATGAGCCAGATGATTGCAAATACCAGAACTAACCCAGACATAACCATCGTTATCCTCTAAAATATTAATCGCAACCAGGTTGAATTGACTGTTTCGGTGTGGTACCGCATTACTACGTGATCCAAACCAGAAAACACCCAGGATCTGCCCAAGAACTATGCGAAAAACGCGAAAGTACGAGCCAGATGAGGGCAAATACCAGAACTGACCCAGACATAACCAGCGTTATCTTCTAAAATACTAATCGGAACCAGCTTTTATTGACTGTTCCAGTGTGGAACCACATTGCTACGTGATCCAAACCAGCAAAACCCAGGATCTGGTCAACAACTATGCGGAAAACACGAAAGTACGAGCCAGATGAGGGCAAATCCCAGACCTAACCAAGACATAACCGGCGATATCCTCTAAAATATTAATCGCAACCACGTTTAGTTGACTGTTTCGGTGTGGAACCACATTATTACGGGATCGGAGCCAGAAAAAACCCAGGATCTGGCCAAGAAGTATGCGAAAAACGCGAAAGTACGAGCCAGATGAGGGCAAATACCAGACCTAACCCAGACATCACAGGCGTTATCCTCTAAAATATTAATCGCAACCAGGTTTAATTGACTGTTTCGGTGTGGAACCACATTACGGCGGGATCCAATCCACAAAAAACCCAAAATCTGGCCAACAAGTATGCGAGAAATGCCAATGTACGAGCCAGATGATTGCAAATACCAGAACTAACCCAGACATATCCAGCGTTATCCTCTAAAATACTATTCGGAAACAGCTTCTATTGACTGTTTCAGTGTGGTAACACATTACTACGTGATCCAAACAAGAAAAAGGCCAAGATCTGGCCAACAAGTATGTGAAAATTGCGAAAGTATGGTCCAGATGATTGCAAATACCAGAACTAACCCAGACATAACCAGCGTTATCCTCTAAAATATTAATCGCAACCAGGTTTAATTGACTGCTTCGGTGTGGAACCACATTACGACGGGATCCAATCCACAAAAAACCCAAGATGTGGCCAAAAAGTATTCGAAAAATGCGACAGTACGAGCCAGATGAGGGCAAATACCAGAACTAACCAAGCCATCACCGGCTTTATCCCCTAAAATATTAATCGCAACCAGGTTAAATTGACTGTTTTGGTGTGGAACCACATTACGACGGGATCCAATCCACAAAAGACCCAAAATCTGGCCAACAAGTATGCGAGAAATGCCAATGTACGAGCCAGATGATTGCAAATACCAGAACTAACCTAGACATAACCAGAGTTATCCTCTAAAATATTAATCGCAACCAGGTTGAATTGACTGTTTCGGTGTGGTACCGCATTACTACGTGATCCAAACCAGAAAAAACCCAGGATCTGCCCAAGAACTATGCGAAAAACGCGAAAGTACGAGCCAGATGAGGGCAAATACCGGAACTAACCTAGACATAACCTGCGTAATCTTTTAAAATATTAATCGCAACCAGGTTTAATTGACTGTTTCGGTGTGGAACCACATTACGACGGGATCCAATCCACAAAAAACCCAGGATCTGCCCAAGAACTATGCGAAAAACGCGAAAGTATGAGCCAAATGACTGCAAATACCAGAACTAACCCAGCCATAACCGGTGATATCCTCTAAAATATTAATCGCAACCAGGTTTAATTGACTGTTTCGGTGTGGAACCACATTACTACGGGATCCAAACCAGAAAAAACCCAGGATCTGGCCAACAAGTATGCGAAAACCGCGAAAGTATGTGCCAGATGATTCCAAATACCAGAACTAACCCAGACATAACCAGCGTTATCCTCTATAATATTAATCGCAACCAGGTTGAATTGACTGTTTCGGTGTGGTACCGCATTACTACGTGATCCAAACCAGAAAAAACCCAGGATCTGCCCAAGAACTATGCGAAAAACGCGAAAGTACGAGCCAGATGAGGGCAAATACCGGAACTAACACAGACATAACCAGCGTTATCCTCTAAAATTCTAATCGGAACCAGCTTTTATTGACTGTTTCGGTGTGGAACCACATTACGACGGGATCCAATCCACAAAAAACCCAAAATCTGGCCAACAAGTATGCGAGAAATGCCAATGTACGAGCCAGATGAGGGCAAATACCAGACCTAACCCAGACAACACCGGCGTTATCCTCTAAAATATTAATCGCTGCCGGGTATAATGGACCGTTTCGGTGTGGAACCACATTACTACGGGATCCAAACCTGAAATAACCCAGGATCTGGCCAACAAGTATGCGAAAAATGCGAAAGTACGTGCCAGATGAGGGCAAATACCAGACCTAACCCAGACTTCACCGGCGTTATCCTCTAAAATGTTAATCGCAACCAGGTTTAATTGACCGTTTCGGTGTGGAACCACATTACTACGGGATCCAAACCTGAAAAAACCCAGGATCTGACCAACAAGTATGCGAAAAATGCGAAAGTATGAGCCAGATGAGGGCAATTCCCCGACCTAACCGAGACATAACCGGCGATGGCCTCGAAAATATTAATCGCAACCAGGTTTAATTGACTGTTTCGGTGTGGAACCACATTACTACGGGATCCCAACCAGAAAAAACCCAGGATCTGGCCAAAAAGTATGCGAAAAACGCGAAAGTACGAGCCAGATGAGGGCAAATACCAGACCTAACCTAGACATAACCGGCGTTATCCTCCAAACTATTAATCGCAACCAGGTTTAATTGACGGTTTCGGTGTGGAACCACATTACGACGCGATCCAATCCACAAAAAAACCCAAGATCTGGCCAACAAGTATTCGAAAAATGCGACAGTACGAGCCAGATGAGGGCAAATACCAGAACTAACCAAGACATCACCGGCGATATCCTCTAAAATATTAATCGCAACCAGGTTTAATTGACTGTTTCGGTGTGGAACCACACTACGACGGGATCCAATCCACAAAAAACCCAAGATCTGGCCAACAAGTATGCGAAAAACGCGAATGTAGGAGCCAGATGATTGCAAATACCAGAACTAACCCAGACATAACCAGCGTTATCCTCTAAAATACTAATCGGAACCAGCTTCTATTGACTGTCTCAGTGTGGTACCACAATACTACGTGATCCAAACAAGAAAAAGGCCAGGATCTGGCCAACAAGTATGCGAAAAATGCGAAAGTACGAGCCAGATGAGGGCAAATAACAGACCTAACCCAGACATCACCGGCGTTATCCTCTAAAATGTTAATCGCAACCAGGTTTAATTGACCGTTTCGGTGTGGAACCACATTACTACGCGATCCAAACCTGAAAAAACCCAGGATCTGGCCAACAAGTATGCGAAAAACGCGAAAGTATGAGCCAGATGAGGGCAAATACCAGATCTAACACAGGCATAACCAGCGCTATCCTCTAAAATACTAATCGGAACCAGCTTTTATTGTCTGTTTCAGTGTGGTACCACATTACTACGTGATCCAAACCAGAAAAAACCCAGGATCTGCCCAAGAACTATGCGGAAAACGCGAAAGTACGAGCCAGATGAGGGCAAATACCAGACCTAACCTAGACATAACCGGCGTTATCCTCTAAAATATTAATCGCTGCCTGGTTTAATTGACCGTTTCGGTGTGGAACCACATTACTACGGGATCCAAACCTGAAATAACCCAGGATCTGGCCAACAAGTATGCGAAAAACGCGAATGTAGGAGCCAGATGATTGCAAAAACCAGAACTAACCCAGACATAACCAGCGTTATCCTCTAAAATACTAATCGGAACCAGCTTCTATTGACTGTTTCAGTGTGGTACCACATTACTACGTGATCCAAACAAGAAAAAGGCCAGGATCTGGCCAACAAGTATGCGAAAAATGCGAAAGTACGAGCCAGATGAGGGCAAATACCAGAACTAACACAGGCATAACCAGCGTTATCCTCTAAAATGTTAATCGGAACCAGCTTTCATTGACTGTTCTAGTGTGGTACCACATTACTACGTGATCCAAACCAGAAAAAGGCCAGGATCTGGCCAACAAGTATGCGAAAAATGCGAAAGTATGAGCCAGATGAGGGCAATTCCCAGACCTAACCGAGACATAACCGGCGATAGCCTCGAAAATATTAATCGCAAATAGGTTTAATTGACTGCTTCGGTGTGGAACCACATTACAACGGGATACAAACCAGATAAAACGCAGGATCTGGCCAACAAGTATGCGAAAAACGCGAAAGTATGAGCCAAATGACTGCAAATACCAGAACTAACCCAGCCATAACCGGCGATATCCTCTAAAATATTAATCGCAACCAGGTTGAATTGACTGTTTCGGTGTGGTACCGCATTACTACGTGATCCAAACCTGAAAAAACCCAGGATCTGCCCAGGAACTATGCGAAAAACGCGAAAGTACGAGCCAGATGAGGGCAAATACCGGAACTAACACAGACATAACCAGCGTTATCCTCTAAAATTCTAATCGGAACCAGCTTTTATTGACTGTTTCGGTGTGGAACCACATTACGACGGGACCCAATCCACAAAAAACCCAAAATCTGGCCAACAAGTATGCGAGAAATGCCAATGTACGAGCCAGATGAGGGCAAATACCAGACTTAACCCAGACAACACCGCCGTTATCCTCTAAAATATTAATCGCTGCCGGGTTTAATTGACCGTTTCGGTGTGGAACCACATTACTACGGGAGCCAAACCTGAAATAACCCAGGATCTGGCCAGCAAGTATGCGAAAAACGCGAATGTAGGAGCCAGATGATTGCAAATACCAGAACTAACCCAGACATAACCAGCGTTATCCTCTAAAATACTAACCGGAACCAGCTTCTATTGACTGTTTCAGTGTGGTACCACAATACTACGTGATCCAAACAAGAAAAAGGCCAGGATCTGGCCAACAAGTATGCGAAAACCGCGAAAGCATGAGCCAGATGATTGCAAATACCAGAACTAACCCAGACATAACCAGCGTTATCCCCTAAAATATTAATCGCAACCAGGTTGAATTGACTGTTTCGGTGTGGTACCGCATTACTACGTGATCCAAACCAGAAAAAACCCAGGATCTGCCCAAGAACTATGCGAAAAACGCGAAAGTACGAGCCAGATGAGGGCAAATACCAGAACTGACCCAGACATAACCAGCGTTATCTTCTAAAATACTAATCGGAACCAGCTTTTATTGACTGTTCCAGTGTGGAACCACATTGCTACGTGATCCAAACCAGCAAAAACCCAGGATCTGCTCAACAACTATGCGGAAAACGCGAAAGTACGAGCCAGATGAGGGCAAATCCCAGACCTAACCGAGACATAACCGGCGATATCCTCTAAAATATTAATCGCAACCAGGTTTAGTTGACTGTTTCGGTGTGGAACCACATTACTACGGGATCGAAACCAGAAAAAGCCCAGGATCTGGTCAACAACTATGCGGAAAACACGAAAGTACGAGCCAGATGAGGGCAAATCCCAGACCTAACCAAGACATAACCGGCGATATCCTCTAAAATATTAATCGCAACCAGGTTTAGTTGACTGTTTCGGTGTGGAACCACATTATTACGGGATCGGAGCCAGAAAAAACCCAGGATCTGGCCAAGAAGTATGCGAAAAACGCGAAAGTACGAGCCAGATGAGGGCAAATACCAGACCTAACCCAGACATCACCGGCGTTATCCTCTAAAATACTAATCGGAACCAGCTTCCATTGACTGTTTCAGTGTGGTACCACAATACTACGTGATCCAAACAAGAAAAAGGCCAGGATCTGGCCAACAAGTATGCGAGAAATGCGAAAGTACCAGCCAGATGAGGGCAAATACCAGAACTAACCAAGACATCACCAGCGTTATCCTCTAAAATATGAATCGCAACCAGGTTAAATTGACTGTTTCGGTGTGGAACCACATTACGACGGGAACCAATCCACAAAAAACCCAAAACCTGGCCAACAATTATGCGAGAAATGCCAATGTACGAGCCAGATGAGGGCAAATACCACACCTAACCCAGACAACACCGGCGTTATCCTCCAAAATATTAATCGCTGCCGGGTTTAATTGACCGTTTCGATGTGGAACCACATTACTACGGTACCAAACCTGAAAAACCCCAGGATCTGGCCAACAAGTATGCGAAAACCGCGAAAGCATGAGCCAGATGATTGCAAATACCAGAACTAACCCAGACATAACCATCGTTATCCTCTAAAATATTAATCGCAACCAGGTTGAATTGACTGTTTCGGTGTGGTACCGCATTACTACGTGATCCAAACCAGAAAAAACCCAGGATCTGCCCAAGAACTATGCGAAAAACGCGAAAGTTCAAGCCAGATGAGGGCAAATACCAGAACTGACCCAGACATAACCAGCGTTATCTTCTAAAATACTAATCGGAACCAGCTTTTATTGACTGTTCCAGTGTGGAACCACATTGCTACGTGATCCAAACCAGCAAAAACCCAGGATCTGGTCAACAACTATGCGGAAAACACGAAAGTACGAGCCAGATGAGGGCAAATCCCAGACCTAACCAAGACATAACCGGCGATATCCTCTAAAATATTAATCGCAACCAGGTTTAATTGACTGTTTCGGTGTGGAACCACATTACGGCCGGATCCAATCCACAAAAAACCCAAAATCTGGCCAACAAGTATGCGAGAAATGCCAATGTACGAGCCAGATGATTGCAAATACCAGAACTAACCCAGACATATCCAGCGTTATCCTCTAAAATACTATTCGGAAACAGCTTCTATTGACTGTTTCAGTGTGGTAACACATTACTACGTGATCCAAACAAGAAAAAGGCCAAGATCTGGCCAACAAGTATGTGAAAATTGCGAAAGTATGGTCCAGATGATTGCAAATACCAGAACTAACCCAGACATAACCAGCGTTATCCTCTAAAATATTAATCGCAACCAGGTTTAATTGACTGCTTCGGTGTGGAACCACATTACGACGGGATCCAATCCACAAAAAACCCAAGATGTGGCCAAAAAGTATTCGAAAAATGCGACAGTACGAGCCAGATGAGGGCAAATACCAGAACTAACCAAGCCATCACCGGCTTTATCCCCTAAAATATTAATCGCAACCAGGTTTAGTTGACTGTTTCGGTGTGGAACCACATTATTACGGGATCGGAGCCAGAAAAAACCCAGGATCTGGCCAAGAAGTATGCGAAAAACGCGAAAGTACGAGCCAGATGAGGGCAAATACCAGACCTAACCCAGACATCACCGGCGTTATCCTCTAAAATATTAATCGCAACCAGGTTTAATTGACTGTTTCGGTGTGGAACCACATTACGGCCGGATCCAATCCACAAAAAACCCAAAATCTGGCCAACAAGTATGCGAGAAATGCCAATGTACGAGCCAGATGATTGCAAATACCAGAACTAACCCAGACATATCCAGCGTTATCCTCTAAAATACTATTCGGAAACAGCTTCTATTGACTGTTTCAGTGTGGTAACACATTACTACGTGATCCAAACAAGAAAAAGGCCAAGATCTGGCCAACAAGTATGTGAAAATTGCGAAAGTACGAGCCAGATGAGGGCAAATACCAGACCTAACCCAGACATCACCGGCGTTATCCTCTAAAATATTAATCGCAACCAGGTTTAATTGACTGTTTCGGTGTGGAACCACATTACGGCCGGATCCAATCCACAAAAAACCCAAAATCTGGCCAACAAGTATGCGAGAAATGCCAATGTACGAGCCAGATGATTGCAAATACCAGAACTAACCCAGACATATCCAGCGTTATCCTCTAAAATACTATTCGGAAACAGCTTCTATTGACTGTTTCAGTGTGGTAACACATTACTACGTGATCCAAACAAGAAAAAGGCCAAGATCTGGCCAACAAGTATGTGAAAATTGCGAAAGTATGGTCCAGATGATTGCAAATACCAGAACTAACCCAGACATAACCAGCGTTATCCTCTAAAATATTAATCGCAACCAGGTTTAATTGACTGCTTCGGTGTGGAACCACATTACGACGGGATCCAATCCACAAAAAACCCAAGATGTGGCCAAAAAGTATTCGAAAAATGCGACAGTACGAGCCAGATGAGGGCAAATACCAGAACTAACCAAGCCATCACCGGCTTTATCCCCTAAAATATTAATCGCAACCAGGTTAAATTGACTGTTTTGGTATGGAACCACATTACGACGGGATCCAATCCACAAAAGACCCAAAATCTGGCCAACAAGTATGTGAAAATTGCGAAAGTATGGTCCAGATGATTGCAAATACCAGAACTAACCCAGACATAACCAGCGTTATCCTCTAAAATATTAATCGCAACCAGGTTTAATTGACTGCTTCGGTGTGGAACCACATTACGACGGGATCCAATCCACAAAAAACCCAAGATGTGGCCAAAAAGTATGCGAAAAACGCGAAAGTACGAGCCAGATGAGGGCAAATACCGGAACTAACACAGACGTAACCAGCGTTATCCTCTAAAATTCTAATCGGAACCAGCTTTTATTGGCTGTTTCAGTGTGGTACCACATTACTACGTTATGCAAACCAGAGAAAGCCCAGGATCTGGCCAACATGTATACGAAAAAAGCGAAAGTATGAGCCACATGATTGCAAATACCAGAACTAACCCAGACATAACCAGCGTTATCCTCTAAAATACTAATCGGAACCAGCTTTTACTGACTGTTCCAGTGTGGAACCACATTGCTACGTGATCCAAACCAGAAAAAACCCAGGATCTGGCCAACAACTATGCGGAAAACGCGAAAGTACGAGCCAGATGAGGGCAAATACCAGACCTAACCTAGACATAACCTGCGTAATCTTTTAAAATATTAATCGCAACCAGGTTTAATTGACTGTTTCGGTGTGGAACCACATTACGACGGGATCCAATCCACAAAAAACCCAAAATCTGGCCAACAAGTATGCGAAAAATGCCAAAGTACGAGCCAGATGAGGGCAAGTACCAGACCTAACCGAGACAACACCGGCGTTATCCTCTAAAATATTAATCGCTGCCGGGTTTAATTGACCGTTTCGGTGTGGAACCACATTACTACGCGATCCAAACCTGAAAAAACCCAGGATCTGGCCAACAAGTATGCGAAAAACGCGAAAGTATGAGCCAGATGGGGGCAAATACCAGAACTAACACAGGCATAACCAGCGCTATCCTCTAAAATACTAATCGGAACCAGCTTTTATTGACTGTTTCAGTGTGGTACCACATTACTACGTGATCCAAACCAGAAAAAACCCAGGATCTGCCCAAGAACTATGCGAAAAACGCGAAAGTATGAGCCAAATGACTGCAAATACCAGAACTAACCCAGCCATAACCGGTGATATCCTCTAAAATATTAATCGCAACCAGGTTTAATTGACTGTTTCGGTGTGGAACCACATTACTACGGGATCCAAACCAGAAAAAACCCAGGATCTGGCCAACAAGTATGCGAAAACCGCGAAAGTATGTGCCAGATGATTCCAAATACCAGAACTAACCCAGACATAACCAGCGTTATCCTCTATAATATTAATCGCAACCAGGTTGAATTGACTGTTTCGGTGTGGTACCGCATTACTACGTGATCCAAACCAGAAAAAACCCAGGATCTGCCCAAGAACTATGCGAAAAACGCGAAAGTACGAGCCAGATGAGGGCAAATACCGGAACTAACACAGACATAACCAGCGTTATCCTCTAAAATTCTAATCGGAACCAGCTTTTATTGACTGTTTCGGTGTGGAACCACATTACGACGGGATCCAATCCACAAAAAACCCAAAATCTGGCCAACAAGTATGCGAGAAATGCCAATGTACGAGCCAGATGAGGGCAAATACCAGACCTAACCGAGACAACACCGGCGTTATCCTCTAAAATATTAATCGCAACCAGGTGTAATTGACTGTTTCGGTGTGGAACCACATTACTACGGGATCCAAACCAGAAAAAACCCAGGATCTGGCCAACAAGTATGCGAAAACCGCGAAAGTATGTGCCAGATGATTCCAAATACCAGAACTAACCCAGACATAACCAGCGTTATCCTCTATAATATTAATCGCAACCAGGTTGAATTGACTGTTTCGGTGTGGTACCGCATTACTACGTGATCCAAACCAGAAAAAACCCAGGATCTGCCCAAGAACTATGCGAAAAACGCGAAAGTACGAGCCAGATGAGGGCAAATACCGGAACTAACACAGACATAACCAGCGTTATCCTCTAAAATTCTAATCGGAACCAGCTTTTATTGACTGTTTCGGTGTGGAACCACATTACGACGGGATCCAATCCACAAAAAACCCAAAATCTGGCCAACAAGTATGCGAGAAATGCCAATGTACGAGCCAGATGAGGGCAAATACCAGACCTATCCCAGACAACACCGGCGTTATCCTCTAAAATATTAATCGCTGCCGGGTATAATGGACCGTTTCGGTGTGGAACCACATTACTACGGGATCCAAACCTGAAATAACCCAGGATCTGGCCAACAAGTATGCGAAAAATGCGAAAGTACGTGCCAGATGAGGGCAAATACCAGACCTAACCCAGACTTCACCGGCGTTATCCTCTAAAATGTTAATCGCAACCAGGTTTAATTGACCGTTTCGGTGTGGAACCACATTACTACGGGATCCAAACCTGAAAAAACCCAGGATCTGGCCAACAAGTATGCGAAAAATGCGAAAGTATGAGCCAGATGAGGGCAATTCCCCGACCTAACCGAGACATAACCGGCGATGGCCTCGAAAATATTAATCGCAACCAGGTTTAATTGACTGTTTCGGTGTGGAACCACATTACTACGGGATCCCAACCAGAAAAAACCCGGGATCTGGCCAAGAAGTATGCGAAAAACGCGAAAGTACGAGCCAGATGAGGGCAAATACCAGACCTAACCTAGACATAACCGGCGTTATCCTCTAAAATATTAATCGCAACCAGGTTTAATTGACGGTTTCGGTGTGGAACCACATTACGACGCGATCCAATCCACAAAAAAACCCAAGATCTGGCCAACAAGTATTCGAAAAATGCGACAGTACGAGCCAGATGAGGGCAAATACCAGAACTAACCCAGACATCACCGGCGATATCCTCTAAAATATTAATCGCAACCAGGTTTAATTGACTGTTTCGGTGTGGAACCACACTACGACGGGATCCAATCCACAAAAAACCCAAGATCTGGCCAACAAGTATGCGAAAAACGCGAATGTAGGAGCCAGATGATTGCAAATACCAGAACTAACCCAGACATAACCAGCGTTATCCTCTAAAATACTAATCGGAACCAGCTTCTATTGACTGTCTCAGTGTGGTACCACAATAGTACGTGATCCAAACAAGAAAAAGGCCAGGATCTGGCCAACAAGTATGCGAAAAATGCGAAAGTACGAGCCAGATGAGGGCAAATAACAGACCTAACCCAGACATCACCGGCGTTATCCTCTAAAATGTTAATCGCAACCAGGTTTAATTGACCGTTTCGGTGTGGAACCACATTACTACGCGATCCAAACCTGAAAAAACCCAGGATCTGGCCAACAAGTATGCGAAAAACGCGAAAGTATGAGCCAGATGAGGGCAAATACCAGATCTAACACAGGCATAACCAGCGCTATCCTCTAAAATACTAATCGGAACCAGCTTTTATTGTCTGTTTCAGTGTGGTACCACATTACTACGTGATCCAAACCAGAAAAAACCCAGGATCTGGCCAACAAGTATGCGAAAAACGCGAATGTAGGAGCCAGATGATTGCAAAAACCAGAACTAACCCAGACATAACCAGCGTTATCCTCTAAAATACTAATCGGAACCAGCTTCTATTGACTGTTTCAGTGTGGTACCACATTACTACGTGATCCAAACCAGAAAAAGGCCAGGATCTGGCCAACAAGTATGCGAAAAAAGCGAAAGTATGTGCCTGATGATTCCAAATACCGGAACTAACCCAGACATAACCAGCGTTATCCTCTAAAATACTAATCGGAACCAGCTTTTATTGACTGTTCCAGTGTGGAAACACATTACGACGGGGTCCAATCTACAAAAAACCCAAGATCTGGCCAACAAGTATGCGAAAAATGCGACAGTATGAGCCAGATGAGGGCAAATACCAGACCTAACCCAGACATCACCGGCGTTATCCTCTAAAATATTAATCGCAACCAGGTTTAATTGACTGTTTCGGTGTGGAACCACATTACGACGGGATCCAATCCACAAAAAACCCAAGATCTGGCCAACAAGTATGCGAAAAATGCCAAAGTACGAGCCAGATGAGGGCAAATACCAGACCTAACCCAGACATTACCGGCGTTATCCTCTAAAATATTAATCACTGCCGTGTTTAATTGACCGTTTCGGTGTGGAACCACACTACGACGGGATCCAATCCACAAAAAACCCAAGATCTGGCCAACAAGTATGCGAAAAACGCGAATGTAGGAGCCAGATGATTGCAAATACCAGAACTAACCCAGACATAACCAGCGTTATCCTCTAAAATACTAATCGGAACCAGCTTCTATTGACTGTCTCAGTGTGGTACCACAATACTACGTGATCCAAACAAGAAAAAGGCCAGGATCTGGCCAACAAGTATGCGAAAAATGCGAAAGTACGAGCCAGATGAGGGCAAATACCAGACCTAACCCAGACATCACCGGCGTTATCCTCTAAAATGTTAATCGCAACCAGGTTTAATTGACCGTTTCGGTGTGGAACCACATTACTACGCGATCCAAACCTGAAAAAACCCAGGATCTGGCCAACAAGTATGCGAAAAACGCAAAAGTATGAGCCAGATGAGGGCAAATACCAGATCTAACACAGGCATAACCAGCGCTATCCTCTAAAATACTAATCGGAACCAGCTTTTATTGTCTGTTTCAGTGTGGTACCACATTACTACGTGATCCAAACCAGAAAAAACCCAGGATCTGCCCAAGAACTATGCGAAAAACGCGAAAGTACGAGCCAGATGAGGGCAAATACCAGACCTAACCTAGACATAACCGGCGTTATCCTCTAAAATATTTATCGCAACCAGGTTTAATTGACTGTTTCTGTGTGGAAACACATTACGACGGGATCCAATCCACAAAAAACCCAAGATCTGGCCAACGAGTATGCGAAAAACGCGATAGTACGAGCCAGATGAGGGCAAATACCAGACCTAACCCAGACATCACCGGCGTTATCCTCTAAAATATTAATCGCTGCCTGGTTTAATTGACCGTTTCGGTGTGGAACCACATTACTACGGGATCCAAACCTGAAATAACCCAGGATCTGGCCAACAAGTATGCGAAAAACGCGAATGTAGGAGCCAGATGATTGCAAAAACCAGAACTAACCCAGACATAACCAGCGTTATCCTCTAAAATACTAATCGGAACCAGCTTCTATTGACTGTTTCAGTGTGGTACCACATTACTACGTGATCCAAACAAGAAAAAGGCCAGGATCTGGCCAACAAGTATGCGAAAAATGCCAAAGTACGAGCCAGATGAGGGCAAATACCAGAACTAACACAGGCATAACCAGCGTTATCCTCTAAAATGTTAATCGGAACCAGCTTTTATTGACTGTTCTAGTGTGGTACCACATTACTACGTGATCCAAACCAGAAAAAACCCAGGATCTGGCCAACAAGTATGCGAAAACCGCGAAAGTATGTGCCAGATGATTCCAAATACCAGAACTAACCCAGACATAACCAGCGTTATCCTCTAAAATACTATTCGGAAACAGCTTCTATTGACTGTTTCACTGTGGTAACACATTTCTACGTTATCCAAACAAGAAAAAGGCCAAGATCTGGCCAACAAGTATGTGAAAATTGCGAAAGTATAAGCCAGATGATTGCAAATACCAGAACTAACCCAGACATAACCAGCGTTATCCTCTAAAATATTAATCGCAACCAGGTTTAATTGACTGCTTCGGTGTGGAACCACATTACGACGGGATCCAATCCACAAAAAACCCAAGATCTGGCCAAAAAGTATTCGTAAAATGCGACAGTACGAGCCAGATGAGGGCAAATACCAGAACTAACCAAGCCATCACCGGCGTTATCCCCTAAAATATTAATCGCAACCAGGTTAAATTGACTGTTTCAGTGTGGTAACACATTACTACGTGATCCAAACAAGAAAAAGGCCAAGATCTGGCCAACAGGTATGCGAAAACCGCGAAAGTATGAGCCAGATGATAGCAAATACCAGAACTAACCTAGACATAACCAGAGTTATCCTCTAAAATATTAATCGCAACCAGGTTGAATTGACTGTTTCGGTGTGGTACCGCATTACTACGTGATCCAAACCAGAAAAAACCCAGGATCTGCCCAAGAACTATGCGAAAAACGCGAAAGTACCAGCCAGATGAGGGCAAATACCGGAACTAACACAGACGTAACCAGCGTTATCCTCTAAAATTCTAATCGGAACCAGCTTTTATTGGCTGTTTCAGTGTGGTACCACATTACTACGTTATGCAAACCAGAGAAAGCCCAGGATCTGGCCAACATGTATACGAAAAAAGCGAAAGTATGAGCCACATGATTGCAAATTCCAGAACTAACCCAGACATAACCAGCGTTATCCTCTAAAATACTAATCGGAACCAGCTTTTACTGACTGTTCCAGTGTGGAACCACATTGCTACGTGATCCAAACCAGAAAAAACCCAGGATCTGGCCAACAACTATGCGGAAAACGCGAAAGTACGAGCCAGATGAGGGCAAATCCCAGACCTAACCTAGACATATCCGGCGATATCCTCTAAAATATTAATCGCAACCAGGTTTAATTGACTGTTTCGGTGTGGAACCACATTACGACAGGATCCAATCCACAAAAAACCCAAGATCTGGCCAACAAGTATGCGAAAAATGCCAAAGTACGAGCCAGATGAGGGCAAATACCAGACCTAACCCCGACATCACCGGCGTTATCCTCTAAAATGTTAATCGCAACCAGGTTTAATTGACCGTTTCGGTGTGGAACCACATTACTACGGGATCCAAACCTGAAAAAACCCAGGATCTGGCCAACAAGTATGCGAAAAATGCGAAAGTATGAGCCAGATGAGGGCAATTCCCAGAACTATCCGAGACATAACCGGCGATGGCCTCGAAAATATTAATCGCAAACGTGTTTAATTGACAACTTCGGTGTGGAACCACATTAATACGGGATCTCAACCAGAAAAAACCCAGGATCTGGCCAACTAGTATGCGAAAAACGCGAAAGTATCAGCCAGATGATTGCAAATACCAGAACTAACCCAGACATAACCAGCGTTATCCTCTAAAATACTAATCGGAACCAGCTTTTATTGACTGTTTCAGTGTGGAGCCACATTGCTACGTGATCCAAACCAGAAAAAACCCAGGATCTGGCCAACAACTATGCGGAAAACGCGAAAGTACGAGCCAGATGAGGGCAAATCCCAGACCTAACCGAGACATAACCAGCGATATCCTCTAAAATATTAATCGCAACCAGGTTTAATTGAGTGTTTCTGTGTGGAAACACATTACGACGGGGTCCAATCCACAAAAAACCCAAGATCTGGCCAACACGAATGCGAAAAATGCGACAGTACGAGCCAGATGAGGGCAAATACCAGACCTAACCCAGACATCACCGGCGTTATCCTCTAAAATATTAATCGCAACCAGGTTTAATTGACTGTTTCGGTGTGGAACCACATTACGACGGGATCCAATTCACAAAGAACCCAAGATCTGGCCAACAAGTATGCGAAAAATGCCACAGTACGAGCCAGATGAGGGCGAATACCAGACCTAACCCAGACATCACCGGCGTTATCCTCTAAAATATTATTCGCTGCCGGGTTTAATTGACCGTTTCGGTGTGGAACCACATTACTACGGGATCCAAACTTGAAAAATCCCAGGATCTGGCCAACAAGTATGCGAAAAACGCGAATGTAGGAGCCAGATGATTGCAAATACCAGAACTAACCCAGACATATCCAGCGTAATCCTCTAGAATACTAATCGAAACCAGCTTTTATTGGCTGCTTCAGTGTGGTACCACATTACTACGTTATGCAAACCAGAAAAAGCCGAGGATCTGGCCAACATGTATACGAATAAAGCGATAGTATGAGCCAGATGATTGCAAATACCAGAACTAACACAGACATAACCAGCGTTATCCTCTAAAATACTATTGGGAACCATCTTTTATTGACTGTTTCAGTGCGGTACCACATTACTACGGGACCCAAACCAGAAAAAACCCAGGATCTGGCCAACAAGTATGCGAAAAATGCGAAAGTATGAGCCAGATGAGGGCAATTACCAGACCCAACCGAGACATAACCGGCGATAGCCTCGAAAATATTATTCGCAAACAGGTTTAATTGACTGCTCCGTTGTGGAATCACATTACAACGGGATACAAACCAGATAAAACGCAGGATCTGGCCAGCAAGTATGCGAAAAACGCGAAAGTATGAGCAAGATGACTGCAAATACCAGAACTAACCCAGACATAACCGGCGATCTCCTCTAAGATATTAATCGCAACCAGGTTTAATTGACTGTATCGGTGTGGAACCTCATTACTACGGGATCCAAACCAGAAAAAACCCAGGATCTGGCCAAGAAGTATGCGAAAAACGCGTAAGTACGAGCCAGATGAGGGCAAATACCAGACCTAACCTAGACATAACCGGCGTTATCCTCTAAAATATTAATCGCAACCAGGTTTAATTGACTGTTTCGGTGTGGAACCACATTACGACGGGATCCAATCCAGAAAAAACCAAAAATTTGGCCAACGAGTATGCGAGAAATGCCAATGTACGGGCCAGATGAGGGCAAATACCAGACCTAACCCAGACAACACCGGCGTTATCCTCCAAAATATTAATCGCTGCCGGGTTTAATTGACCGTTTCGGTGTGGAACCACATTACTACGGGATCCAAACCTGAAAAAACCCAGGATCTGGCCAACAAGTATGCGAAAACCGCGAAAGTATGAGCCAGATGATTGCAAATACCAGAACTAACCCAGACATAACCAGCGTTATCCTCTAAAATATTAATCGCAACCAGGTTGAATTGACAGTTTCGGTGTGGTACCGCATTACTACGTGATCCAAACCAGAAAAAACCCAGGATCTGCCCAAGAACTATGCGAAAAACGCGACAGTACGAGCCAGATGAGGGCAAATACCGGAACTAACACAGACATAACCAGCGTTATCCTCTAAAATTCTAATCGGAGCCAGCTTTTATTGACTGTTCCAGTGTGGAGCCACATTGCTACGTGATCCAAACCAGAAAAAACCCAGGATCTGGCCAACAACTATGCGGAAAACGCGAAAGTACGAGCCAGATGAGGGCAAATCCCAGACCTAACCGAGACATAACCAGCGATATCCTCTAAAATATTAATCGCAACCAGGTTTAATTGAGTGTTTCTGTGTGGAAACACATTACGACGGGGTCCAATCCACAAAAAACCCAAGATCTGGCCAACACGAATGCGAAAAATGCGACAGTACGAGCCAGATGAGGGCAAATACCAGACCTAACCCAGACATCACCGGCGTTATCCTCTAAAATATTAATCGCAACCAGGTTTAATTGACTGTTTCGGTGTGGAACCACATTACGACGGGATCCAATTCACAAAGAACCCAAGATCTGGCCAACAAGTATGCGAAAAATGCCACAGTACGAGCCAGATGAGGGCGAATACCAGACCTAACCCAGACATCACCGGCGTTATCCTCTAAAATATTATTCGCTGCCGGGTTTAATTGACCGTTTCGGTGTGGAACCACATTACTACGGGATCCAAACTTGAAAAATCCCAGGATCTGGCCAACAAGTATGCGAAAAACGCGAATGTAGGAGCCAGATGATTGCAAATACCAGAACTAACCCAGACATATCCAGCGTAATCCTCTAGAATACTAATCGAAACCAGCTTTTATTGGCTGCTTCAGTGTGGTACCACATTACTACGTTATGCAAACCAGAAAAAGCCGAGGATCTGGCCAACATGTATACGAATAAAGCGATAGTATGAGCCAGATGATTGCAAATACCAGAACTAACACAGACATAACCAGCGTTATCCTCTAAAATACTATTGGGAACCATCTTTTATTGACTGTTTCAGTGCGGTACCACATTACTACGGGACCCAAACCAGAAAAAACCCAGGATCTGGCCAACAAGTATGCGAAAAATGCGAAAGTATGAGCCAGATGAGGGCAATTACCAGACCCAACCGAGACATAACCGGCGATAGCCTCGAAAATATTATTCGCAAACAGGTTTAATTGACTGCTCCGTTGTGGAATCACATTACAACGGGATACAAACCAGATAAAACGCAGGATCTGGCCAGCAAGTATGCGAAAAACGCGAAAGTATGAGCAAGATGACTGCAAATACCAGAACTAACCCAGACATAACCGGCGATCTCCTCTAAGATATTAATCGCAACCAGGTTTAATTGACTGTATCGGTGTGGAACCTCATTACTACGGGATCCAAACCAGAAAAAACCCAGGATCTGGCCAAGAAGTATGCGAAAAACGCGTAAGTACGAGCCAGATGAGGGCAAATACCAGACCTAACCTAGACATAACCGGCGTTATCCTCTAAAATATTAATCGCAACCAGGTTTAATTGACTGTTTCGGTGTGGAACCACATTACGACGGGATCCAATCCAGAAAAAACCAAAAATTTGGCCAACGAGTATGCGAGAAATGCCAATGTACGGGCCAGATGAGGGCAAATACCAGACCTAACCCAGACAACACCGGCGTTATCCTCCAAAATATTAATCGCTGCCGGGTTTAATTGACCGTTTCGGTGTGGAACCACATTACTACGGGATCCAAACCTGAAAAAACCCAGGATCTGGCCAACAAGTATGCGAAAACCGCGAAAGTATGAGCCAGATGATTGCAAATACCAGAACTAACCCAGACATAACCAGCGTTATCCTCTAAAATATTAATCGCAACCAGGTTGAATTGACAGTTTCGGTGTGGTACCGCATTACTACGTGATCCAAACCAGAAAAAACCCAGGATCTGCCCAAGAACTATGCGAAAAACGCGACAGTACGAGCCAGATGAGGGCAAATACCGGAACTAACACAGACATAACCAGCGTTATCCTCTAAAATTCTAATCGGAGCCAGCTTTTATTGACTGTTCCAGTGTGGAGCCACATTGCTACGTGATCCAAACCAGAAAAAACCCAGGATCTGGCCAACAACTATGCGGAAAACGCGAAAGTACGAGCCAGATGAGGGCAAATCCCAGACCTAACCGAGACATAACCAGCGATATCCTCTAAAATATTAATCGCAACCAGGTTTAATTGACTGTTTCGGTGTGGAACCACATTACGACGGGATCCAATTCACAAAAAACCCAAGATCTGGCCAACAAGTATGCGAAAAATGCCACAGTACGAGCCAGATGAGGGCGAATACCAGACCTAACCCAGACATCACCGGCGTTATCCTCTAAAATATTAATCGCTGCCGGGTTTAATTGACCGTTTCGGTGTGGAGCCACATTACTACGGGATCCAAACTTGAAAAAACCCAGGATCTGGCCAACAAGTATGCGAAAAACGTGAATGTAGGAGCCAGATGATTGCAAATACCAGAACTAACCCAGACATATCCAGCGTAATCCTCTAGAATACTAATCGAAACCAACTTTTATTGGCTGCTTCAGTGTGGTACCACATTACTACGTTATGCAAACCAGAAAAAGCCGAGGATCTGGCCAACATGTATACGAATAAAGCGATAGTATGAGCCAGATGATTGCAAATACCAGAACTAACACAGACATAACCAGCGTTATCCTCTAAAATACTAATGGGAACCATCTTTTATTGACTGTTTCAGTGCGGTGCCACATTACTACGGGACCCAAACCAGAAAAAACCCAGGATCTGGCCAAGAAGTATGCGAAAAACCCGAAAGTACGAGCCAGATGAGGTCAAACACCAGACCTAACCTAGACATAACCGGCGTTATCCGCGAAAATATTAATCGCAACCAGGTTTAATTGACTGTATCTGTGTGGAACAACATTACTACGGGATCCAAACCAGGAAAAACCGAGGATCTGGCCAACAAGTATGCGAAAAACGCGAAAGTACGAGACAGATGAGGGCAAATCCCAGACCTAACCGAGACATAACCGGCGTTATCCTGTAAAATATTAATCGCAACCAGGTTTAATTGACTGTTTCGGTGTGGAACCACATTAGTACGGGATCCAAACCAGAAAAAACCCAGGATCTGGCCAACAACTATGCGAAAAACGCGAAAGTACGAGCCAGATAAGGGCAAATCCCAGACCTAACCGAGACATTACCGGCGTTATCCTCTAAAATATTAATTGCAACCAGTTTAATTGACTGTTTCGGTGTGGAACCACATTACTACGAGATCCAAACCTGAAAAAACCCAGGATCTGGCCAACAAGTATGCGAAAACCGCGAAAGTATGAGCGAGATGATTGCAAATACCAGAACTAACCCAGACATAACCAGCGTTATCCTCTAAAATATTAATCGCTGCCGGGTTTAATTGGCCGTTTCGGTGTGGAACCACATTACTACGGGATCCAAACTTGAAAAAACCCAGGATCTGGCCAACAAGTATGCGAAAAACGCGAATGTAGGAGCCAGATGATTGCAAATACCAGAACTAACCCAGACATATCCAGCGTAATCGTCTAGAATACTAATGGGAACCATCTTTTATTGACTGTTTCAGTGCGGTACCACATTACTACGGGATCCAAACCAGAAAAAACCCAGGATCTGGCCAACAACTATGCGAAAAACGCGAAAGTATGAGCCAGATGATTGCAAATACAAGAACTAATCCAGACATAACCTGCGTTGTCCTCGAAAATATTAATAGCAACCAGGTTTAATTGACTGTTTCTGTGTGGAACCACATTACTACGGGACCCAAACCAGAAAAAACCCTGGATCTGGCCACCAACTATGCGAAAAATGCGAAAATACGAGCCAGATAAGGGCAAATCCCAGACCTAACCGAGACATTACCGGAGTTATCCTCGAAAATACTAATCGGAACCAGCTTCTATTGACTGTTTCAGTGTGGTACCATATTACTACGTGATCCAAACCAGAAAAAGGCCAGGATCTGGCCAAGAAGTGTGCGAAGAACGCGAAAGTACGAGCCAGATGAGGGCAAATACCAGACCTAACCCAGACATCACCGGCGTTATCCTCTAAAATATTAATCGCAACCATGTTTAATTGACTTTTTCGGTGTGGAACCACATTACGACGGGATCCAAATCACAAAAAACCCAAGATCTGGCCAACAAGTATGCGAAAAATGCGAAAGTACGAGCCAGCTGAGGGCAAATACCAGACCTAACCCAGAAATCACCGGTGTTATCCTCTAAAATATTAATCGCAACCAGGTTTAATTGACTGTTTCGGTGTGGAACCACATTACGACGGGATCCAATCCACAAAAAACACAAGATCTGGCCAACAAGTATGCGAAAAATGCGAAAGTACGAGACAGATGAGGGCAAATACCAGACCTAACCCAGACATAACCGGCGTTATCCTCTAAAATATTACTCGCAACCAGGTTTCATTGACTATTTCGGTGTGGAACCACATTAGTGCGGGATCGAAACCAGAAAGAGGCCAGCATCTGGCCAACAAGTATGCGAAAACTGCGAAAGTACGAGCCAGATGAGGGCAAATCCCAGACCTAGCCCAGACATAACCGGCGTTATCCTCTAAAATATTAATCGCAACCAGGTTTAATTGACTATTTCGGTGTGGTACCGCATTACAGCGTGATCCAAACCAGAAAAAGGCGAGGATCTGGCCAACAAGTATGCGAAAAATGCGAAAGTACGAGCCAGATGAGGGCAAATACCAGACCTAACAACAGACATAACCGGCGTTATTCTATAAAATATTAATCGCAACCAGGTTTAATTGACTGTTTCGGCATGGAACTACATTAGTGCGGGATCCAAACCAGAAGGAGGCCAGGATCTGGCCAACAAGTATACGAAAAATGCGAAAGTATGAGCCAGATGAGGGCAATTCCCAGACCTAACCGAGACATAACCGGCGATGGCCTCGAAAATATTAATCGCAACCAGGTTGAATTGACTGTTTCGGTGTGGAACCACATTACTACGGGATCCCAACCTGAAAAAACCCAGGATCTGGCCAAGAAGTATGCGAAAAATGCCAAAGTACGAGCCAGATGAGGGCAAATATCAGACCTAACCCAGACATAACCGGCGTTGTCCTCTAGAATATTAATCGGAACAAGCTTTTATTGACTGTTTCAGTGTGGTACCACATTACTACGTGGTCCAAGCCAGGAAAAAGTCAGGACCTGGCCAACAAGTATAAGAAAAATGCGAAAGTACGAGCCAGATGGGGGCAAATCCCAGTGATAATCAAGTCATAACCGGCGTAATCCATCAAAATATTAATCGCAACCAGGTTTAATTGACTGTTTCGGTGTGGTACCGCATTACTACGTGATCCAAACCAGAAGAAGGCCAGGATCTGGCCAACAAGTATGCGAAAAATGCCAAAGTACGAGCCAGATGAGGGCAAATACCAGACCTAACCCAGACATAACCGGCGTTGTCATCTAAAATATTAATCGGAACAAGCTTTTATTGACTGTTTCTGTGTGGTACCACATTACTACGTGACCCAAACCAGAAAAAGCCCAGGATCTGGCCAACAAGTATGCGAAAAACGCGACAGTATGAGCCAGATGATTGCAAATACCATAACTAACCCAGTCATAACCAGCGTTATCCTCTAAAATACTAATCGGAACAAGCTTTTATTGACTGTTTCGGTGTGGTACCGCATTACTACGTTATCCAAACCAGAAAAAGGCCAGGACCTGGCCAACAAGTATGCGAAAAAAGAGAAAGTACGAGCCAGATGCGGGCAAATCCCAGACCTAACCAAGACGTAACCGGCGATATCCTCTAAATTATTAATCGCAACCAGGTTTAATTGACTGTTTCTGTGTGGTACCACATTACTACGTGATCCAAACCAGAAAAAGCCGAGGATCTGGCCATCAAGTTAGCGAAAAATGCGAAAGTACGAGCTAGATCAGGGCAATTACCAGACCTGACCGAGACATAACCGGCGTTATCCTCTAAAATATTACTCGCAACCAGGATTAATTGACTGTTTCGGTGTGGTACCGCATTACTACGTAATCCAAACCAGAAAAAAGCCAGGATCTGGCCAACAAGTCAGCGAAAAATGCGAACGTACGAGCCAGATGCGGGCAAATCACAGACCTAACCGAGACGTAACCGGGCGTTATCCTCTAAATTATTAATCGCAACCAGGTTTAATTGACTCTTTCGGTGTGGTACCGCATTACTACGTGATACAAGCCAGAAAAAGCCCTGTATCTGGCCAACAAGTAAGCGAGAAATGCGAAAGTATGTGCCAGATGATTGCAAATACCATGACTAACACAGTCGTAACCAGCATTATCCTCTAAAATACTAATCGGGACAAGCTTTTATTGAATGTTTCAGTGTGATACCACATTGCTACGTGATCCAAGCCAGTAAAAGGCCAGGATCTGGCCAACAAGTATGCGAAAAATGCGAAAGTACGAGCCAGATGAGGGCAAATCCCAGACCTAACCGAGACATAACCGGCGTTATACTCTTAAATATTAATCGCAACCAGGTTGAATTGACTGTTTCGGTGTGGAACCACATTAGTGCGGGATCCAAACCAGAAAGAGGCCAGGATCTGGCCAACAAGTATGCGAAGAACGCGAAAGTATGAGCCAGATGATTGCAAATACCAGTGCTAACCAAGACATAACCGGCGTTATCCACCAAAATATTAATCGCAACCAGGTTTAATTGACTGTTTCGGTGTGGTACCGCATTACTACGTGTTCCAAACCAGAAAAAGGCCAGGATCAGGTCAAGAAGTATGCGAAAAATGCGAAGGTACGAGCCAGATGAGGGCAAACCCCAGACCTAACCCAGACATAACCGGCGTTATCCTCTAAAATATTACTCGCAACCAGGTTTCATTGACTATTTCGGTGCGGTACCGCATTACGACGGGATCCAATCCACAGAAAACCCAAAATCTGGCCAACAAGTATGCGAAAATTGCGAAAGTATGTGCCAGATGATTGCAAATACCATGACTAACCCAGTCGTAACCAGCATTATCCTCTAAAATACTAATCGGAACAAGCTTTTATTGACAGTTTCGGTGTGGAACCACATTACGACGGGATCCAAACCAGAAAAAAACCCAGGATCTGGCCAACAAGTATGCGAAGAACGCGAAAGTACGAGACAGATGAGGGCAAATCCCAGTCCTAACCGAGACATAACCGGCGTTATCCTGTAAAATATTAATCGCAACCAGGTTTAATTGACTGTTTCGGTGTGGAACCACATTACTACGGGATCCAAACCAGAAAAAAACCCAGGATCTGGCCAACAAGTATGCGAAAAACGCGAAAGTACGAGACAGATGATTGCAAATACCATGACTAACCCAGTCGTAACCAGCATTATCCTCTAAAATACTAATCGGAACAAGCTTTTATTGACAGTTTCGGTGTGGAACCACATTACGACGGGATCCAAACCAGAAAAAAACCCAGGATCTGGCCAACAAGTATGCGAAAAACGCGAAAGTACGAGACAGATGAGGGCAAATCCCAGTCCTAACCGAGACATACCCGGCGTTATCCTGTAAAATATTAATCGCAACCAGGTTTAATTGACTGTTTCGGTGTGGAACCACATTACGACGGGATCCAAACCAGAAAAAAACCCAGGATCTGGCCAACAAGTTTGCGAAAAACGCGAAAGTACGAGACAGATGAGGGCAAATCCCAGTCCTAACCGAGACATAACCGGCGTTATCCTGTAAAATATTAATCGCAACCAGGTTTAATTGACTGTTTCGGTGTGGAACCACATTACTACGGGATCCAAACCAGAAAAAACCCAGGATCTGGCCAACAAGTATGCGAAAACTGCGAAAGTACGAGCCAGATGAGGGCAAATCCCACACCTAACCTAGACATAACCGGCGTTATCCTCTAAAATATTAATTGCAACCAGGTTTAAGTGACCGTTTCGGTGCGGAACCACATTACGACGGGATCCAATCCACAGAAAACCCAAGATCTGGCCAACAGGTATGCGAAAAATGCGACAGTACGAGCCAGATGAAGGCATATACCAGACCTAACCCAGACATCACCGGCGTTATCCTCTAAAATATTAATCGCAAATAGGTTTAATTGACTGTTTCGCTGTGGAACCACATTACGACGGGATTCAATCCACAAAAAACCCCAGATCTGGCCAACAAGTATGCGAAAAATGCGAAAGTACGAGCCAGATGAGGGCAAATACCAGACCTAACCCAGACATAACCGGCGTTATCCTCTAAAATATTAATCACAACCAGGTTTAATTGACTCTTTCGGCATGGAACCACATTAGTGCGGGATCGAAACCAGAAGGAGGCCAGGATCCGGCCAACAAGTATGCGAAAAATGCGACAGAACGAGCCAGATGAGGACATATCCCAGACCTACCGGTGACATAACTGGCGTTATCCTCTAAAATATTAATCGCAACCAGGTTTGATAGACTGTTTCAGTGTGGTACCACATTACTACGTGGTCCAAGTCAGAGAAAGGCCCGGATCTGGCCAACAAGTATGCGAAAAATGCGAAAGTACGAGCCAGATGAGGGCAAATCCCAGACCTAACCGAGATATAACCGGCGTTATCCTCCTACATATTAATCGCAACCAGGTTTAATTGACTGTTTCGGTGTGGAACCACATTAGTGCGGGATCCAAACCAGAAAGAGGCCAGCATCTGGCCAACAAGTATGCGAAAACTGCGAAGGCACGGGTCAGATGAGGGCAAACCCCAGACCTAGCCCAGACATAACCGGCGTTATCCTCTAAAATATTAATCGCAACCAGGTTTAATTGACTATTTCGGTGTGGTACCGCATTACAGCGTGATCCAAACCAGAAAAAGGCGAGGATTTGGCCAACAAGTTTGCGAAAAATGCCAAAGTACGAGCCAGATGAGGGCAAATCCCAGTCCTAACCGAGACATAACCGGCGTTATCCTGTAAAATATTAATCGCAACCAGGTTTAATTGACTGTTTCGGTGTGGAACCACATTACTACGGGATCCAAACCAGAAAAAACCCAGGATCTGGCAAACAAGTATGCGAAAACTGCGAAAGTACGAGCCTGATGAGGGCAAATCCCACACCTAACCTAGACATAACCGGCGTTATCCTCTAAAATATTAATTGCAACCAGGTTTAAGTGACCGTTTCGGTGTGGAACCACATTACGACGGGATCCAATCCACAGAAAACCCAAGATCTGGCCAACAGGTATGCGAAAAATGCGACAGTACGAGCCAGATGAAGGCATATACCAGACCTAACCCAGACATCACCGGCGTTATCCTCTAAACTATTAATCGCAAATAGGTTTAATTGACTGTTTCGCTGTGGAACCACATTACGACGGGATTCAATCCACAAAAAACCCCAGATCTGGCCAACAAGTATGCGAAAAATGCGAAGGTACGAGCCAGATGAGGGCAAATACCAGACCTAACCCAGACATAACCGGCGTTATCCTCTAAAATATTAATCACAACCAGGTTTAATTGACTCTTTCGGCATGGAACCACATTAGTGCGGGATCGAAACCAGAAGGAGGCCAGGATCCGGCCAACAAGTATGCGAAAAATGCGACAGAACGAGCCAGATGAGGACATATCCCAGACCTACCGGTGACATAACTGGCGTTATCCTCTAAAATATTAATCGCAACCAGGTTTAATAGACTGTTTCAGTGTGGTACTACATTACTACGTGGTCCAAGTCAGAGAAAGGCCCGGATCTGGCCAACAAGTATGCGAAAAATGCGAAAGTACGAGCCAGATGAGGGCAAATCCCAGACCTAACCGAGATATAACCGGCGTTATCCTCCTAAATATTAATCGTAACCAGGTTTAATTGACTGTTTCGGTGTGGAACCACATTAGTGCGGGATCCAAACCAGAAAGAGGCCAGCATCTGGCCAACAAGTATGCGAAAACTGCGAAAGTACGAGCCAGATGAGGGCAAATCCCAGACCTGACTGAGACATAACCGGCATTATCCTCTAAAATATTAATCGCATCCAGGTTTAATTGACTGCTTCGGTGTGGTACCGCATTACTACGTGATCCAAACCAGAAAAAGCCCAGGATCTTGCCAACAAGTATGCGAAAAATGCGAAGGCACGGGTCAGATGAGGGCAAACCCCAGACCTAGCCCAGACATAACCGGCGTTATCCTCTAAAATATTAATCGCAACCAGGTTTAATTGACTATTTCGGTGTGGTACCGCATTACAGCGTGATCCAAACCAGAAAAAGGCGAGGATTTGGCCAACAAGTATGCGAAAAATGCCAAAGTACGAGCCAGATGAGGGCAAATACCAGACCTAACCCAGACTTAACCGGCGTTATTCTCTAAAATATAAATCGCAACCAGGTTTAATTGACTCTTTCGGCATGGAACCACATTAGTGCGGGATCCAAACCAGAAGGAGGCCAGGATCTGGCCAACAAGTATGCGAAAAATGCGAACGAACGAGCCAGATGAGCGCAAATACCAGACCTAACCCAGAAATATCCGGCGTTGTCCTCTAAGATATTAATCGCAACCAGGTTTAATTGACTGTTTCGGAGTGGTACCGCATCACTACGTGATACAAGCCAGAAAAAGCCCTGTATCTGGCCAACAAGTATGCGAAAAATACGAAAGTACGAGCCAGATGAGGGCAAACCCCAGACCTAGCCCAGACATAACCGTCGTTATCCTCTAAAATATTAATCGCAACCAGGTTTAATTGACTGTTTCGGAGTGGTACCGCATCACTACGTGATACAAGCCAGAAAAAGCCCTGTATCTGGCCAACAAGTATGCGAAAAATACGAAAGTACGAGCCAGATGAGGGCAAATCCCAGACCTAACCGAGACATAACCGGCGTTATCCTCTTAAATATTAATCGCAACCAGGTTGAATTGACTGTTTCGGTGTGGTACCGCATTAATGCGTGATCCAAACCAGAAAAAGGCGAGGATCTGGCCAACAAGTATGCGAAAAATGCCAAAGTACGAGCCAGATGTGGGCTAATACCTAACCCAGCCATAACCGGCGTTATCCTCTAAAATATTAATCGCAACCAGGTTTAATTGACTGTTTCGGTGTGGAACCACATTAGTGCAGGATCCAAACCAGAAAGAGGCCAGGATCTGGCCAACAAGTATGCGAAGAACGAGAAAGTATGAGCCAGATGATTGCAAATACCAGAACTAACCCAGACATAACCAGAGTCTTCCTCTAAAATACTATCCGGAACAAGATTTTATTGACTGTGTCAGTCTGGTACCACATTACTACGTAGTCCAAGCCAGAAAAAAGTCAGGACCTGGCCAACAAGTATAAGAAAAATGCGAAAGTACGAGCCAGATGAGGGCAAATCCCAGTGCTAACCAAGAAATAACCGGCGTTGTCCACCAAAATATTAATCGCAACCAGGTTTAATTGACTGTTTCGGTGTGGTACCGCATCACTACGTGATACAAGCCAGAAAAAGCCCTGTATCTGGCCAACAAGTATGCGAAAAATGCGAAAGTACGCGCCAGGTGAGGGCATATCCCAGACCTAACCGAGACATAACCGGCGTTATCCTGTTAAATATTAATCGTAACCAGGTTTAATTGACTGTTTCGGTGTGGTACCGCATAACTACGTGATCCAAACCAGAAAAAGGCCAGGACCTGGCCAACAAGTATGCGAAAAATGCGAAAGTACGCGCCAGATGAGGGCAAATCTCAGACCTAACCGAGACATAACCGGCGTTATCCTCTAAAATATCAATCGGAACCAGGTTTAATTGACTGTTTCAGTCTGGTACCACATTACTACGTGGTCCAAGCCAGAAAAAGGCCAGGATCTGGCCAACAAGTATGCGAAAAATGCGAAAATACGAGCCAGATGCGGGCATATCCCAGACCTAACCGACACATAACCGGCGTTATCCTCTAAAATATTAATCGCGACCTGGTTTAATTGACTGTTTCGATGTGGTACCGCAATACTACGTGATACATGTCAGAAAAGACCCTGAATCTGGTCAACAAGTATTCGAGAAATGCGAAAGTACCAGCCAGATGCGGGCATATCCCAGACCTAACCGAGACATAACCGGCGTTATCCTCTAAAATATTAATCGCAACCAGGTTTAATTGACTGTTTCGGTGTGGAACCACATTAGTGCGGGATCCAAACCAGAGAGAGTCCAGGATCTGGCCACCAAGTAAGCGGGAAATGCGAACGTACGAGCCGGATGAGGGCAAATACCAGACCTAACCCAGACATAACCGGCGTTATCCTCTTGAATCTTAATCGCAACCAGGTTTAATTGACTGTATCGGTGTGGTACCGCATTACTACGTGTTCCAAACCAGAAAAAGGGCAGGATCTGGCCATCAAGTATGCGAAAAATGCGAAAGTACGAGCCAGATGCGGGCAAATCCCAGACCTAACCGAGACATAACCGGCGTTATCCTCTTAAATATTAATCGCAACCATGTTGAATTGACTGTTTCGGTGTGGTACCGCATTACTACGTGATACAAACCAGAAAAAGGTCAGGACCTGGCCAACAAGTATGCGAAAAATGCGAAAGTACGAGCCAGATGAGGGCAAATCCCAGACCTAACCGAGACATTACCGGCGTTATCCTCTTGAATCTTAATCGCAACCAGGTTTAATTGACTGTATCGGTGTGGTACCGCATTACTACGTGGTCCAAGCCAGAAAAAGGCCAGGATCTGGCCACAAGTATGCGAAAAATGCGAAAGTACGAGCCAGATGCGGGCATATCCCAGACCTAACCGAGACATAACCGGCGTTATCCTCTAAAATATTAATCGTAACCTGGTTTAATTAACTGTTACGGTGCGGTACCGCATTACTACGTGATACAAGCCAGAAAAGGCCCTGTATCTGGCCAACAAGTATGCGAAAAATGCAAAAGTACGAGCCAGATGAGGGCAAATCCCAGTCCTAACCGAGACATAACCGGCGTTATCTTCTTAAATATTAATCGCAACCAGGTTGAATTGACTGTTTCGGTGTGGTACCGCATTACTGCGTGATCCAAACCAGAAAAAGGCGAGGATCTGCCCAACAACTATGCGAAAAACGCGAAAGTACGAGCCACATGAGGGCAAATCCCAGACTTAACCGAGTCATAACCGGCGTTATCCTCTGAAATATTAAACGCAACCAGGTTTGATTGACTGTTTCAGTGTGGTACCGCATTGCTACGTGTTACAAGCCAGAAAAAGCCCTGTATCTGGCCAACAACTATGCGAAAAACGCGAAAGTACGAGCCACATGAGGGCAAATCCCAGACTTAACCGAGTCATAACCGGCGTTATCCTCTGAAATATTAAACGCAACCAGGTTTGATTGACTGTTTCGGTGTGGTACCGCATTGCTACGTGTTACAAGCCAGAAAAAGCCCTGTATCTGGCCAACAACTATGCGAAAAACGCGAAAGTACGAGCCACATGAGGGCAAATCCCAGACTTAACCGAGTCATAACCGGCGTTATCCTCTGAAATATTAAACGCAACCAGGTTTGATTGACTGTTTCGGTGTGGTACCGCATTGCTACGTGTTACAAGCCAGAAAAAGCCCTGTATCTGGCCAACAAGTATGCGAAAAATGCGAAAGTATGAGCCAGATGATTGCAAATACCAGAACTAACCCAGACATAACCAGAGTCTTCCTCTAAAATACTAATCGGAACAAGCTTTTATTGACTGTTTCAGTGTGGTACCACATTACTACGTTGTCCAAGCCAGAAAAAGTCTGGACCTGGCCAACAAGTAAGCGAAAACTGCGAACGTACGAGCCAGATGAGGGCAACTACCAGACCTACCCCAGACATAACCGGCGTTATCCTCTAAAATATTAATCGGAACCAGGTTTAACTGACTGTTTCAGTGTGGTACCACATTACTACGTGGTCCAAGCCAGAAAAAGGCCAGGATCTGGCCAACAAGTATGCGAAAAATGCGAATGTACGAGCCACATGAGGGCAAATCCCAGACTTAACCGAGTCATAACCGGCGTTATCCTCTGAAATATTAAACGCATCCAGGTTTGATTGACTGTTTCGGTGTGGTACCGCATTACTACGTGATACAAGCCAGAGAAAGGCCCGTATCTGGCTAACAAGTAAGCGAAAAATGCGAAAGTACGAGCCAGATGAGGGCAAATCCCAGACCTAACCGAGACATAACCGGCGTTATCCTCTGAAATATTACTCGCAACCTGGATTAATTGACTGTTTCGGTGTGGTACCGCATTACTACGTGATCCAAACCAGAAAGAGGCCAGGATCTGGCCAACAAGTAAGCGAAAAATGCGATCGTACGAGCCAGATGAGAGCAAATACCACACCTAACCCAGACATAACCGGCGTTGTACTCTAAAATATTAATCGGAACAAGCATTTATTGACTGTTTCTGTGTGGTACCACATTACTACGTGATCCAATCCAGAAAAAGCCCAGGATCTGGCCAACAAGTATGCGAAAAATGCGAAAGTACGAGCCAGATGATGGCAAATCCCAGACCTAACCGAGACATAACCGGCGTTATCCTCTGAAATATAAAACGCAACCAGGTTTGATTGACTGTTTCGGAGTGGTACCGCATTACTACGTGATACAAGCCAGAGAAAGGCCCGTATCTGGCTAACAAGTAAGCGAAAAATGCGAAAGTACGAGCCAGATGAGGGCAAATCCCAGACCTAACCCAGACATAACCGGCGTAATCCTCGAAAATATTAATCGCAACCAGGTTTAATTGACTGCTTCGGTGTGGTACCGCATTACTACGTGATCCAAACCAGAAAAAGCCCAGGATCTTGCCAACAAGTATGCGAAAAATGCGAAGGCACGAGCCAGATGAGGGCAAACCCCAGACCTAACCGAGACATAACCGGCGTTATCCTCTAAAATATTAATCTCAACCTGCTTTAATTGACTGTTTCGGTGTGGTACCGCATTGCTACGTGTTACAAGCCAGAAAAAGCCCTGTATCTGGCCAACAAGTATGCGAAAAATGCGAAAGTACGAGCCAGATGAGGGCAAATCCCAGACCGAACCGAGACATAACCGGCGTTATCCTCTTAAATATTAATCGCAACCATGTTGTATTGACTGTTTCAGTGTGGTACCACATTACTACGAGGACCAAGCCAGAAAAAGGCCAGGATCTGGGCAACAAGTATGCGAAAAATGCGAAAGTACGAGCCAGATGAGGGCAAATCCCAGTCCTAACCAAGACATAACCGGCGTTATCCTCTTAAATATTAATCGCAACCAGGTTTAATTGACTGCTTCGGTGTGGTACCACATTACTACGTGATCCAAACCAGAAAAAGGCCAGGACCTGGCCAACAAGTATGCGAAAAATGCGAAAGTACGCGCCAGATGAGGGCAAATCTCAGACCTAACCGAGACATAACCGGCGTTATCCTCTAAAATATTAATCGCGACCTGGTTTAATTGACTGTTTCGATGTGGTACCGCAATACTACGTGATACATGTCAGAAAAGTCCCTGAATCTGGTCAACAAGAATTCGAAAAATGCGAAAGTACCAGCCAGATGCGGGCATATCCCAGACCTAACCGAGACATAACCGGCGTTATCCTCTAAAATATTAATCGCGACCTGGTTTAATTGACTGTTTCGATGTGGTACCGCAATACTACGTGATACATGTCAGAAAAGTCCCTGAATCTGGTCAACAAGAATTCGAAAAATGCGAAAGTACCAGCCAGATGCGGGCATATCCCAGACCTAACCGAGACATAACCGGCGTTATCCTCTAAAATATTAATCGCGACCTGGTTTAATTGACTGTTTCGATGTGGTACCGCATTACTACGTGATACAAGCCAGAAAAAGCCCTGTATCTGGTCAACAAGTATGTGAAAAATGCGAAAGTACGAGCCAGATGAGGGCAAATCCCAGACCTAACCGAGACATAACCGGCGTTATCCTCTTAAATATTAATCGCAACCAGGTTGAATTGACTGTTTCGGTATGGTACCGCATTACTATCGAATACATGCCAGAAAAAGCCCTGTATCAGGCCAACAAGTATGCGAAAAATGCGAAAGTACGAGCCAGATGCGGGCAAATACCACACATAACCCAGACATAACCGGCGTTATCCTCTTAAATATTAATCGGAACCAGGTTTAATTGACTGTTTCAGTGTGGTACCACATTACTACGTGGTCCAAGCCAGAAAAAGGTCAGGACCTGGCCAACAAGTATGCAAAAAATGCGAAAGTACGAGCCAGATGAGGGCAAATCCCAGACCTAACCGAGACATTACCGGCGTTATCCTCTTGAATCTTAATCGCAACCAGGTTTAATTGACTGTATCGGTGTGGTACCGCATTACTACGTGTTCCAAACCAGAAAAAGGGCAGGATCTGGCCATCAAGTATGCGAAAAATGCGAAAGTACGAGCCAGATGCGGGCAAATCCCAGACCTAACCGAGACATAACCGGCGTTATCCTCTAAAATATTAATCGCAACCAGGTTTAATTGACTGTTTCGGTGTGGAACAACATTAGTGCGGGATCCAAACCAGAAAGAGTCCAGGATCTGGCCACCAAGTAAGCGGGAAATGCGAACGTACGAGCCGGATGAGGGCAAATACCAGACCTAACCCAGACATAACCGGCGTTATCCTCTAAAATATTAATCGGAACCAGGTTTAATTGACTGTTTCAGTGTGGTACCACATTACTACGTGGTCCAAGCCAGAAAAAGGCCAGGATCTGGCCATCAAGTATGCGAAAAATGCGAAAGTACGAGCCAGATGCGGGCAAATCCCAGACCTAACCGAGACATAACCGGCGTTATCCTCTTAAATATTAATCGCAACCATGTTGTATTGTCTGTTTCGGTGTGGTACCGCATTACTACGTGATCCAAACCAGAAAAAGGTCAGGACCTGGCCAACAAGTATGCGAAAAATGCGAAAGTACGAGCCAGATGAGGGCAAATCCCAGACCTAACCGAGACATAACCGGCGTTATCCTCTTAAATATTAATCGCAACCATGTTGAATTGACTGTTTCGGTGTGGTACCGCATTACTACGTGATCCAAACCAGAAAAAGGTCAGGACCTGGCCAACAAGTATGCAAAAAATGCGAAAGTACGAGCCAGACGAGGGCAAATCCCAGACCTAACCGAGACATTACCGGCGTTATCCTCTTGAATCTTAATCGCAACCAGGTTTAATTGACTGTATCGGTGTGGTACCGCATTACTACGTGTTCCAAACCAGAAAAAGGGCAGGATCTGGCCATCAAGTATGCGAAAAATGCGAAAGTACGAGCCAGATGCGGGCAAATCCCAGACCTAACCGAGACATAACCGGCGTTATCCTCTTAAATATTAATCGCAACCATGTTGAATTGACTGTTTCGGTGTGGTACCGCATTACTACGTGATCCAAACCAGAAAAAGGTCAGGACCTGGCCAACAAGTATGCGAAAAATGCGAAAGTACGAGCCAGATGAGGGCAAATCCCAGACCTAACCGAGACATTACCGGCGTTATCCTCTTGAATCTTAATCGCAACCAGGTTTAATTGACTTTATCGGTGTGGTACCGCATTACTACGTGTTCCAAACCAGAAAAAGGGCAGGATCAGGTCAAGAAGTATGCGAATAATGCGAAGGTACGAGCCAGATGGGGGCAAACCTCGGACCTAACCGAGACATAACCGGCGGTATCCTCTTAAATATTAATCGCAACCAGGTTGTATTAACTGTTTCAGTGTGGTACCACATTACTACGTGGTCCAAGCCAGAAAAAGGCCAGGATCTGGCCAACAAGTATGCGAAAAATGCCAAAGTACGAGCCAGATGAGGCCAAATACCAGACCTAACCCAGACATAAACGGCGTTATCCTCTAAAATATTAATCGGAACCAGCTTTAATTGACTGTTTCAGTGTGGTACCGCATTACTACGTGGTCCAAGCCAGAAAAAGGCCAGGATCTGGCCACAAGTATGCGAAAAATGCGAAAGTACGAGCCAGATGCGGGCATATCCCAGACCTAACCGAGACATAACCGGCGGTATCCTCTAAAATATTAATCGTAACCTGGTTTAATTAACTGTTACGGTGCGGTACCGCATTACTACGTGATACAAGCCAGAAAAAGCCCTGTATCTGGCCAACAAGTATGCGAAAAATGCAAAAGTACTAGCCAGATGAGGGCAAATCCCAGACCTAACCGAGACATAACCGGCGTTATCTTCTTAAATATTAATCGCAACCAGGTTGAATTGACTGTTTCGGTGTGGTACCGCATTACTGCGTGATCCAAACCAGAAAAAGGCGAGGATCTGCCCAACAACTATGCGAAAAACGCGAAAGTATGAGCCAGATGATTGCAAATACCAGAACTAACCCAGACGTAACCAGAGTCTTCCTCTAAAATACTAATCGGAACAAGCTTTTATTGACAGTTTCAGTGTGGTACCACATTACTACGTTGTCCAAGCCAGAAAAAGTCTGGACCTGGCCAACAAGTAAGCGAAAAATGCGAACGTACGAGCCAGATGAGGGCAACTACCAGACCTAACCCAGACATAACCGGCGTTATCCTCTAAAATATTAATCGGAACCAGGTTTAACTGACTGTTTCAGTGTGGTACCACATTACTACGTGGTCCAAGCCAGAAAAAGGCCAGGATCTGGCCAACAAGTATGCGAAAAATGCGAAAGTACGAGCCACATGAGGGCAAATCCCAGACTTAACCGAGTCATAACCGGCGTTATCCTCTGAAATATTAAACGCAACCAGGTTTGATTGACTGTTTCGGTGTGGTACCGCATTACTACGTGATACAAGCCAGAGAAAGGCCCGTATCTGGCTAACAAGTAAGCGAAAAATGCGAAAGTACGAGCCAGATGAGGGCAAATCCCAGACCTAACCGAGACATAACCGGCGTTATCCTCTGAAATATTAAACGCAACCAGGTTTGATTGACTGTTTCGGTGTGGTACCGCATTACTACGAGGACCAAGCCAGAAAAAGGCCAGGATCTGGGCAACAAGTATGCGAAAAATGCGAAAGTACGAGCCAGATGAGGGCAAATCCCAGTCCTAACCAAGACATAACCGGCCTTATCCTTCAATATATTAATCGCAACCAGGTTTAATTGACTGTTTCGGTGTGGTACCGCATTACTACGTGATGCAAGCCAGAAAGAACCCTGGATCTGGCCAACAAGTATGCGAAAAATGCGAAAGTACGAGCCAGATGAGGGCAAATCCCAGACTTAACCGAGTCATAACCGGCGTTATCCTCTAAAATATTAATCGCAACCAGGTTTAATTGACTGTTTCGGTGTGGTACCGCATTACTGCGTGATCCAAACCAGAAGGAGGCCAGGATCAGGTCAAGAAGTATGCGAAAAATGCCAAAGTACGAGCCAGATGAGGGCAAATACCAGACCTAACCGACACATAACCGGCGTTATCCTCTTAAATATTAACCGGAACCAGGTTTAATTGACTGTATCGGTGTGGTACCGCATTACTACGTGTTCCAAACCAGAAAAAGGCCAGGATCAGGTCAAGAAGTATGCGAAAAATGCGAAAGTATGAGCCAGATGATTGCAAATACCATGACTAACCCAGTCATAACCAGCGTTGTCCTCTAAAATACTAATCGGAACAAGCTTTTATTGACAGTTTCAGTGTGATACCACATTGCTACGTGATCCAAACCAGAAAAAGCCCAGGATCAGGCCAACAAGTAAGCGAAAAATGCGAACGTACGAGCCAGATGAGGGCAAATACCAGACCTAACCCAGACATAACCGGCGTTATCCTCTAAAATATTAATCGCAACCAGGTTTAATTGACTGTTTCGGTGTGGTACCGCATTACTGCGTGATCCAAACCAGAAGGAGGCCAGGATCTGGCCAACAAGTATGCGAAAAATGCCAAAGTACGAGCCAGATGAGGGCAAATACCAGACCTAACCCAGACATAACCAGAGTCTTCCTCTAAAATACTAATCGGAACAAGCTTTTATTGACTGTTTCAGTGTGGTACCACATTACTACGTTGTCCAAGCCAGAAAAAGTCTGGACCTGGCCAACAAGTAAGCGAAAAATGCGATCGTACGAGCCAAATGAGGGCAACTACCAGACCAAACCCAGACATAACCGGCGTTATCCTCTAAAATATTAATCGGAACCAGGTTTAATTGACTGTTTCAGTGTGGTACCACATTACTACGTGGTCCACGCCAGAAAAAGGCCAGGATCTGGCCAACAAGTATGCGAAAAATGCGAAAGTACGAGCCAGATGCGGGCATATCCCAGACCTAACCGAGACATAACCGGCGTTATCCTCTAAAATATTAATCGTAACCTGGTTTAATTAACTGTTACGGTGCGGTACCGCATTACTACGTGATACAAGCCAGAAAAAGCCCTGTATCTGGCCAACAAGTATGCGAAAAATGCAAAAGTACGAGCCAGATGAGGGCAAATCCCAGACCTAACCGAGACATAACCGGCGTTATCTTCTTAAATATTAATCGCAACCAGGTTGAATTGACTGTTTCGGTGTGGTACCGCATTACTGCGTGATCCAAACCAGAAAAAGGCGAGGATCTGCCCAACAACTATGCGAAAAACGCGAAAGTATGAGCCAGATGATTGCAAATACCAGAAGTAACCCAGACATAACCAGAGTCTTCCTCTAAAATACTAATCGGAACAAGCTTTTATTGACTGTTTCAGTGTGGTACCACATTACTACGTTGTCCAAGCCAGAAAAAGTCTGGACCTGGCCAACAAGTAAGCGAAAAATGCGAACGTACGAGCCAGATGAGGGCAACTACCAGACCTAACCCAGACATAACCGGCGTTATCCTCTAAAATATTAATCGGAACCAGGTTTAACTGACTGTTTCAGTGTGGTACCACATTACTACGTGGTCCAAGCCAGAAAAAGGCCAGGATCTGGCCAACAAGTATGCGAAAAATGCGAAAGTACGAGCCAGATGCGGGCATATCCCAGACCTAACCGAGACATAACCGGCGTTATCCTCTAAAATATTAGTCGCGACCTGGTTTACTTGACTGTTTCGGTGTGGTACCGCATTACTACGTGATACAAGCCAGAAAAAGCCCTGTATCTGGCCAAGTAAGCGAAAAATGCGAAAGTAAGAGCCACATGAGGGCAAATCCCAGACCTAACCGAGACATAACCGGCGTTATCCTCTGAAATATTACTCGCAACCTGGATTAATTGACTGTTTCGGTGTGGTACCGCATTACTACGTGATCCAAACCAGAAAGAGGCCAGGATCTGGCCAACAAGTAAGCGAAAAATGCGATCGTACGAGCCAGATGAGAGCAAATACCACACCTAACCCAGACATAACCGGCGTTGTCCTCTAAAATATTAATCGGAACAAGCATTTATTGACTGTTTCTGTGTGGTACCACATTACTACGTCATCCAATCCAGAAAAAGCCCAGGATCTGGCCAACAAGTAAGCGAAAAATGCGAAAGTACGAGCCAGATGAGGGCAAATCCCAGACTTAAACGAGACATAACCGACGTTATCCTCTAAAATATTAATCGCAACCAGGTTTAAATGACTGCTTCGGTGTGGTACCGCATTACTACGTGATACAAGCCAGAAAAAGCCCTGTATCTGGCCAACAAGTAAGCGAAAAATGCGAAAGTACGAGCCAGATGAGGGCAAATCCCCGACCTAACCGAGACATAACCGGCGTTATCCTCTGAAATATTCACCGCAACCAGGTTTGATTGACTGTTTCGGTGTGGAACCACATTACTACGGGATCCAAACCAGAAAAAACCCAGGATCTGGCCAACAAGTAAGCGAAAAATGCGAACGTACGAGCCAGATTATAGCAAATACCAGACCTAACCCAGACATAACCGGCGTTGTCCTCTAAAATATTAATCGGAACAAGCATTTATTGACTGTTTCTGTGTGGTACCACATTACTACGTGATCCAATCCAGAAAAAGGCCAGGATCTGGGCAACAAGTATGCGAAAAATGCGAAAGTACGAGCCAGATGAGGGCAAATCCCAGTCCTAACCAAGACATAACCGGCCTTATCCTTCAAAATATTAATCGCAACCAGGTTTAATTGACTGTTTCGGTGTGGTACCGCATTACTACGTGATGCAAGCCAGAAAGAACCCTGGATCTGGCCAACAAGTATGCGAAAAATGCCAAAGTACGAGCCAGATGAGGGCAAATACCAGACCTAACCCTGACATAACCGGCGTTATCCTCTAAAATATTAATCGCAACCAGGTTTAATTGACTGTTTCAGTGTGGTACCACATTACTACGAGGTCCAAGCCAGAAAAAGGCCAGGATCTGGGCAACAAGTATGCGAAAAATGCGAAAGTACGAGCCAGATGAGGGCAAATCCCAGACCTAACCAAGACATAACCGGCCTTATCCTTCAAAATATTAATCGCAACCAGGTTTAATTGACTGTTTCGGTGTGGTACCGCATTACTACGTGATGCAAGCCAGAAAGAACCCTGGATCTGGCCAACAAGTATGCGAAAAATGCGAAAGTACGAGCCAGATGAGGGCAAATCCCAGACTTAACCGAGTCATAACCGGCGTTATCCTCTAAAATATTAATCGCAACCAGGTTTAATTGACTGTTTCGGTGTGGTACCGCATTACTACGTGATGCAAACCAGAAAAAGGCCAGGAACTGGCCAACAAATATGCGAAAAATGCGAAAGTACGAGCTACATGAGGGCAATTATCAGACCTAACCGACACATAACCGGCGTTATCCTCTTAAATATTAACCGCAACCAGGATTAATTGACTGTATCGGTGTGGTACCGCATTACTACGTGTTCCAAACCAGAAAAAGGCCAGGATCAGGTCAAGAAGTATGCGAAAAATGCGAAAGTATGAGCCAGATGATTGCAAATACCATGACTAACCCAGTCATAACCAGCGTTATCCTCTAAAATACTAATCGGAACAAGCTTTTATTGACAGTTTCAGTGTGATACCACATTGCTACGTGATCCAAACCAGAAAAAGCCCAGGATCAGGCCAACAAGTAAGCGAAAAATGCGAACGTACGAGCCAGATGAGGGCAACTACCAGACCTAACCCAGACATAACCGGCGTTATCCTGTAAAATATTAATCGGAACCAGCTTTACTTGACTGTTTCAGTGTGGTACCGCATTACTACGTGGTCCAAGCCAGAAAAAGGCCAGGATCTGGCCACAAGTATGCGAAAAATGCGAAAGTACGAGCCAGATGCGGGCATATCCCAGACCTAACCGAGTCATAACCGGCGTTATCCTCTAAAATATTAATCGTAACCTGGTTTAATTAACTGTTACGGTGCGGTACCGCATTACTACGTGACACAAGCCAGAAAAAGCCCTGTATCTGGCAAACAAGTATGCGAAAAATGCAAATGTACGAGCCAGATGAGGGCAAATCCCAGACCTAACCGAGACATAACCGGCGTTATCCTCTGAAATATTACTCGCAACCTGTATTAATTGACTGTTTCGGTGTGGTACCGCATTACTACGTGATCCAAACCAGAAAAAGGCGAGGATCTGCCCAACAACTATGCGAAAAACGCGAAAGTATGAGCCAGATGATTGCAAATACCAGAAGTAACCCAGACATAACCAGAGTCTTCCTCTAAAATACTAATCGGAACAAGCTTTTATTGACTGTTTCAGTGTGGTGCCACATTACTACGTTGTCCAAGCCAGAAAAAGTCTGGACCTGGCCAACAAGTAAGCGAAAAATGCGAACGTACGAGCCAGATGAGTGCAACTACCAGACCTAACCCAGACATAACCGGCGTTATCCTCTAAAATATTAATCGGAACCAGGATTAACTGACTGTTTCAGTGTGGTACCACATTACTACGTGGTCCAAGCCAGAAAAAGGCCAGGATCTGGCCACAAGTATGCGAAAAATGCGAAAGTACGAGCCAGATGCGGGCATATCCCAGACCTAACCGAGTCATAACCGGCGTTATCCTCTAAAATATTAATCGTAACCTGGTTTAATTAACTGTTACGGTGCGGTACCGCATTACTACGTGACACAAGCCAGAAAAAGCCCTGTATCTGGCAAACAAGTATGCGAAAAATGCAAATGTACGAGCCAGATGAGGGCAAATCCCAGACCTAACCGAGACATAACCGGCGTTATCCTCTGAAATATTACTCGCAACCTGTATTAATTGACTGTTTCGGTGTGGTACCGCATTACTACGTGATCCAAACCAGAAAAAGGCGAGGATCTGCCCAACAACTATGCGAAAAACGCGAAAGTATGAGCCAGATGATTGCAAATACCAGAAGTAACCCAGACATAACCAGAGTCTTCCTCTAAAATACTAATCGGAACAAGCTTTTATTGACTGTTTCAGTGTGGTGCCACATTACTACGTTGTCCAAGCCAGAAAAAGTCTGGACCTGGCCAACAAGTAAGCGAAAAATGCGAAAGTACGAGCCACATGAGGGCAAATCCCAGACCTAACCGAGACATAACCGGCGTTATCCTCTGAAATATTACTCGCAACCTGGATTAATTGTCTGTTTCGGTGTGGTACCGCATTACTACGTGATCCAAACCAGAAAGAGGCCAGGATCTGGCCAACAAGTAAGCGAAAAATGCGATCGTACGAGCCAGATGAGAGCAAATACCACACCTAACCCTGACATAACCGGCGTTGTCCTCTAAAATATTAATCGGAACAAGCATTTATTGACTGTTTCTGTGTGGTACCACATTACTACGTGATCCAATCCAGAAAAAGCCCAGGATCTGGCCAACAAGTATGCGAAAAATGCGAAAGTACGAGCCAGATGAGGGCAAATCCCAGACATAACCGAGACATAACCGGCGTTATCCTCTGAAATATTAAACGCAACCAGGTTTGATTGACTGTTTCGGTGTGGTACCGCATTACTACGTGATACAAGCCAGAGAAAGCCCAGGATCTTGCCAACAAGTATGCGAAAAATGCGAAGGCACGAGCCAGATGAGGGCAAACCCCAGACCTAACCGAGACATAACCGGCGTTATCCTCTAAAATATTAATCGCAACCTGCTTTAATTGACTGTTTCGGTGTGGTACCGCATTGCTACGTGTTACAAGCCAGAAAAAGCCCTGTATCTGGCCAACAAGTATGCGAAAAATGCGAAGGCACGAGCCAGATGAGGGCAAACCCCAGACCTAACCGAGACATAACCGGCGTTATCCTCTAAAATATTAATCGCAACCTGCTTTAATTGACTGTTTCGGTGTGGTACCGCATTGCTACGTGTTACAAGCCAGAAAAAGCCCTGTATCTGGCCAACAAGTATGCGAAAAATGCGAAAGTACGAGCCAGATGAGGGCAAATCCCAGACCTAACCGAGACATAACCGGCGTTATCCTCTTAAATATTAATCGCAACCAGGTTGAATTGACTGTTTCGGTGTGGTACCACATTTCTGCGTGATCCAAACCACAAAAAGGCGAGGATCTGGCCAACAAGTATGCGAAAAATGCCAAAGTACGAGCCAGATGGGGGCAAATACCAGACCTAACCCTGACATAACCGGCGTTATCCTCTAAAATATTAATCGCAACCAGGTTTAATTGACTGTTTCAGTGTGGTACCACATTACTACGAGGTCCAAGCCAGAAAAAGGCCAGGATCTGGGCAACAAGTATGCGAAAAATGCGAAAGTACGAGACAGATGAGGGCAAATCCCAGTCCTAACCAAGACATAACCGGCCTTATCCTTCAAAATATTAATCGCAACCAGGTTTAATTGACTGTTTCGGTGTGGTACCGCATTACTACGTGATGCAAGCCAGAAAGAACCCTGGATCTGGCCAACAAGTATGCGAAAAATGCGAAAGTACGAGCCAGATGAGGGCAAATCCCAGACTTAACCGAGTCATAACCGGCGTTATCCTCTAAAATATTAATCGCAACCAGGTTTAATTGACTGTTTCGGTGTGGTACCGCATTACTACGTGATCCAAACCAGAAAAAGGCCAGGATCTGGCCAACAAGTATGCGAAAAATGCGAAAGTACGAGCTACATGAGGGCAATTATCAGACCTAACCGACACATAACCGGCGTTATCCTCTTAAATATTAACCGCAACCAGGTTTAATTGACTGTATCGGTGTGGTACCGCATTACTACGTGTTCCAAACCAGAAAAAGGCCAGGATCAGGTCAAGAAGTATGCGAAAAATGCGAAAGTATGAGCCAGATGATTGCAAATACCATGACTAACCCAGTCATAACCAGCGTTATCCTCTAAAATACTAATCGGAACAAGCTTTTATTGACAGTTTCAGTGTGATACCACATTGCTACGTGATCCAAACCAGAAAAAGCCCAGGATCACGCCAACAAGTAAGCGAAAAATGCGAACGTACGAGCCAGATGAGTGCAACTACCAGACCTAACCCAGACATAACCGGCGTTATCCTGTAAAATATTAATCGGAACCAGGTTTAATTGACTGTTTCAGTGTGGTACCACATTACTACGTGGTCCAAGCCAGAAAAAGGCCAGGATCTGGCCAACAAGTATGCGAAAAATGCGAAAGTACGAGCCAGATGCGGGCATATCCCAGACCTAACCGAGACATAACCGGCGTTGTCCTCTAAAATATTAATCGCGACCTGGTTTAATTGACTGTTTCGATGTGGTACCGCATTGCTACGTGATACAAGCCAGAAAAAGCCCTGTATCTGGCCAACAAGTATGCGAAAAATGCGAAAGTACGAGCCAGATGAGGGCAAATCCCAGACCTAACCGAGACATAACCGGCGTTATCCTCTTAAATATTAATCGCAACCAGGTTGAATTAACTGTTTCAGTGTGGTACCACATTACTACGAGGTCCAAGCCAGAAAAAGGCCAGGATCTGGGCAACAAGTATGCGAAAAATGCGAAAGTACGAGCCAGATGCGGGCATATCCCAGACCTAACCGAGACATAACCGGCGTTATCCTCTAAAATATTAATCGCGACCTGGTTTAATTGACTGTTTCGATGTGGTACCGCATTGCTGCGTGATACAAGCCAGAAAAAGCCCTGTATCTGGCCAACAAGTATGCGAAAAATGCGAAAGTACGAGCCAGATGAGGGCAAATCCCAGACCTAACCGAGACATAACCGGCGTTATCCTCTAAAATATTAATCGCGACCTGGTTTAATTGACTGATTCGATGTGGTACCGCATTGCTACGTGATACAAGCCAGAAAAAGCCCTGTATCTGGCCAACAAGTATGCGAAAAATGCGAAAGCACGAGCCAGATGAGGGCAACTACCAGACCTAACCCAGACATAACCGGCGTTATCCTCTTAAATATTAATCGCAACCAGGTTGAATTGACTGTTTCGGTGTGGTACCGCATTACTGCGTGATCCAAACCAGAAAGAGGCCAGGATCTGGCCAACAAGTATGCGAAAAACGCCAAAGTACGAGCCAGAAGAGGGCAAATACCAGACCTAACCCAGACATAACCAGAGTCTTCCTCTAATATACTAATCGGAACAAGCTTTTATTGACTGTTTCAGTGTGGTACCACATTACTACGTTGTCCAAGCCAGAAAAAGTCTGGACCTGGCCAACAAGTAAGCGAAAAATGCGAACGTACGAGCCAAATGAGGGCAACTACCACCAGACCAAACCCAGACATAACCGGCGTTATCCTCTTAAATATTAATCGCAACCAGGTTGAATTGACTGTTTCGGTGTGGTACCACATCACTACGTGGTCCAAGCCAGAAAAAGGCCAGGATCTGGCCAACAAGTATGCGAAAAATGCGAAAGTACGAGCCAGATGCAGGCAAATCCCAGACCTAACCGAGACGTAACCGGCGTTATCCTGTAAAATATTAATCGGAACCAGGTTTAATTGACTGTTTCAGCGTGGTACCACATTACTACGTGGTCCAAACCAGAAAAAGGCCAGGATCTGGCCAACAAGTATGCGAAAAATGCGAAAGTACGAGCCAGATGCGGGCATATCCCAGACCTAACCGAGACATAACCGGCGTTATCCTCTTAAATATTAATCGCAACCAGGTTGAATTAACTGTTTCAGTATGGTACCACATTACTACGAGGTCCAAGCCAGAAAAAGGCCAGGATCTGGGCAACAAGTATGCGAAAAATGCGAAAGTACGAGCCAGATGCGGGCATATCCCAGACCTAACCGAGACATAACCGGCGTTATCCTCTAAAATATTAATCGCGACCTGGTTTAATTGACTGTTTCGATGTGGTACCGCATTGCTACGTGATACAAGCCAGAGAAAGCCCTGTATCTGGCCAACAAGTATGCGAAAAATGCGAAAGTACGAGCCAGATGAGGGCAAATCCCAGACCTAACCGAGACATAACCGGCGTTATCCTCTAAAATATTAATCGCGACCTGGTTTAATTGACTGTTTCGATGTGGTACCGCATTGCTACGTGATACAAGCCAGAAAAAGCCCTGTATCTGGCCAACACGTATGCGAAAAATGCGAAAGCACGAGCCAGATGAGGGCAATTACCAGACCTGACCGAGACATAACCGGCGTTATCCTCTAAAATATTACTCGCAACCAGGATTAATTGACTGTTTCGGTGTGGAGCCACATTAGTGCGGGTTCCAAACCGGAAAGAGGCCAGGACCTGGCCAACAAGTATGCGAAAAATGCGAAAGTACGAGCCAGATGCGGGCATATCCCAGACCTAACCGAGACATAACCGGCGTTATCCTCTTAAATATTAATCGCAACCAGGTTGAATAGACTGTTTCGGTGTGGTACCGCATTACTGCGTGATCCAAGCCAGAAAAAGGCCAGGATCTGGCCAACAAGTATGCCAAAAATGCGAAAGTACGAGCCAGATGCAGGCAAATCCCAGACCTAACCGAGACGTAACCGGCGTTATCCTCTAAAATATTAATCGCAACCAGGTTTAATTGACTGTTTCGGTGTGGAGCCACATTAGTGCGGGTTCCAAACCGGAAAGAGGCCAGGACCTGGCCAACAAGTATGCGAAAAACGCGAAAGTAAGAGCCAGATGATTGCAAATACCAGACCTAACCGAGACATAACCGGCGTTATCCTCTTAAATATTAATCGCAACCAGGTTTATTTGACTGCTTCGGTGTGGTACCGCATTACTACGTGATCCAAATCAGAAAAAGGCCAGGATCTGGCTATCAAGTATGCGAAAAATGCCAAAGTACGAGCTAGATGAGGGCAATTACCAGACCTGACCGAGACATAACCGGCGTTATCCTCTAAAATATTACTCGCAACCAGGATTAATTGACTGTTTCGGTGTGGTACCGCATTACTACGTGATCCAAACCAGAAAAAGGCCAGGATCTGGCCAACAAGTAATCGAAAAATGAGAACGTACGAGCCAGAAGAGGGCAAATCCCAGACCTAACCGAGACATAACCGGCGTTATCCTCTTAAATATTAATCGCAACCAGGTTGAATTGACTGTTTCGGTGTGGTACCACATTACTGCGTGATCCAAACCACAAAAAGGCGAGGATCTGGCCAACAAGTATGCGAAAAATGCCAAAGTACGAGCCAGATGGGGGCAAATACCAGACCTAACCCTGACATAACCGGCGTTATCCTCTAAAATATTAATCGCAACCAGGTTTAATTGACCGTTTCAGTGTGGTACCACATTACTACGTGTTCCAAACCAGAAAAAGGCCAGGATCAGGTCAAGAAGTATGCGAAAAATGCGAAGGTACGAGCCAGATGAGGGCAAACCCCAGACCTAACCCAGACATAACCGGCGTTATCCTGTAAAATATTACTCGCAACCAGGTTTCGTTGACTATTTCGGTGTGGTACCGCATTACTACGTGATCCAAACCAGAAAAAGGCGAGGATCTGGCCAACAAGTATGCGAAAAATGCCAAAGTACGAGCCAGATGAGGGCAAATACCAGACCTAACCCAGACATAACCGGCGTTATCCTCGAAAATATTAATCGCAACCAGGTTGAATAGACTGTTTCGGTGTGGTACCGCATTAGTGTGGGATCCAAACCAGAAAGAGGCCAGGATCTGGTCAACAAGTATGCGCAAAACGCGAAAGTACGAGCCAGATGAGGGCAAATCCCAGACCTAACCGAGACATAACCGGCGTTATCCTCTAAAATATTAATCGCGACCTGGTTTAATTGACTGTTTCGATGTGGTACCGCATTGCTACGTGATACAAGCCAGAAAAAGCCCTGTATCTGGCCAACAAGTATGCGAAAAATGCGAAAGCACGAGCCAGATGAGGGCAAATCCCAGACCTAACCGAGACATAACCGGCGTTATCCTCTTAAATATTAATCGCAACCAGGTTGAATAGACTGTTTCGGTGTGGTACCGCATTACTGCGTGATCCAAGCCAGAAAAAGGCCAGGATCTGGCCAACAAGTATGCGAAAAATGCGAAAGTACGAGCCAGATGAGGGCAAATACCAGACATAACCCAGACATAACCAGAGTCTTCCTCTAAAATACTAATCGGAACAAGCTTTTATTGACTGTTTTAGTGTGGTACCACATTACTACGTCGTCCAAGCCAGAAAAAAGTCAGGGCCTGGCCAACGAGTATAAGAAAAATGCTATAGTACGAGCCAGATGCGGGCAAATACCAGACATAACCCAGACATAACCGGCGTTATCCTCTTAAATATTAATCGGAACCAGGTTTAATTGACTGTTTCAGTGTGGTACCACATTACTACGCGGTCCAAGCCAGGAAAAGGCCAGGATCTGGCCAACAAGTATGCGAAAAATGCGAAAGTACGAGCCAGATGCGGGCATATCCCAGACCTAACCGAGACATCACCGGCGTTATCCTCTAAAATATTAATCGCAACCTGGTTTAATTGACTGTTTCGGTGTGGTACCGCATTTCTACGTGTTACAAGCCAGAAAAAGCCCTGTATCTGGCCAACAAATATGCGAAAAATGCGAAAGTACGAGCCAGATGAGGGCAAATCCCAGACCTGACCGAGACATAACCGGCGTTATCCTCTAAAATATTAATCGCAACCAGGATTAATTGACTGTTTCGGTGTGGTACCGCATTACTACGTGATCCAAACCAGAAAAAGGCCAGGATCTGGACAACAAGTATGCGAAAAACGCGAAAGTATGAGCCCGATGATTGCAAGTACCAGAACTAAACCAGACATAACCAGAGTCTTCCTCTAAAATACTAATCGGAACAAGCTTTTATTGACTGTTTTAGCGTGGTACCACATTACTACGTCGTCCAAGCCAGAAGATAGTCAGGACCTGGCCAACGAGTATAAGAAAAATGCTATAGTACGAGCCAGATGAGGGCAAATCCCAGTGCTAACCAAGGCATAACCGGCGTAATCCACCAAAATATTAATCGCAACCAGGTTTAATTGACTATTTCAGTGTGGTACCACATTACTACGAGGTCCAAGCCAGAAAAAGCCCTGTATCTGGCCAACAAGTATGCGAAAAATGCGAAAGTACGAGCCAGATGAGGGCAAATCCCAGACCTAACCGAGACATAACCGGCGTTATCCTCTAAAATAATAATCGGAACAAGCTTTTATTGACTGCTTCAGTGTGGTACCACATTACTACGTGGTCCAAGCCAGAAAAAAGTCAGGACCTGGCCAACAAGTATAAGAAAAATGCGAAAGTACGAGCCAGATGAGGGCAAACCCCAGTGCTAACCGAGACATAACCGGCGTAATCCACCAAAATATTAATCGCAACCAGGTTTATTTGACTGTTTCGGTGTGGTACCGCATTACTGCGTGATCCAAACCAGAAAAAGGCGAGGATCTGGCCAACAAGTATGCGAAAAATGCCAATGTATGAGCTAGATGAGGGCAATTACCAGACCTGACCGAGACATAACCGGCGTTATCCTCTAAAATATTACTCGCGACCAGGATTAATTGACTGTTTCGGTGTGGTACCGCATTACTACGTGATCCAATCCAGAAAAAGGCCAGGATCTGGCCAACAAGTAAGCGAAAGATGCGAACGTACGAGCCAGATGAGAGCAAATACCAGACCTAACCCAGACATAACCGACGTTGTCCTCTAAAATATTAATCGGAACAAGCATTTATTGACTGTTTCTGTGTGGTACCACATTACTACGTGATCCAATCCAGAAAAAGCCCAGGATCTGGCCAACAAGTATGCGAAAAATGCGAAAGTACGAGCTAGATGAGGGCAATTACCAGACCTGACCGAGACATAACCGGCGTTATCCTCTAAAATATTACTCGCAACCTGGTTTAATTGACTGTTTCGGTGTGGTACCGCATTACTACGTGATCCAATCCAGAAAAAGGCCAGGATCTGGCCAACAAGTAAGCGAAAAATGCGAACGTACGAGCCAGATGAGGGCAAACCCCAGACCTAGCCCAGACATAACCGGCGTTATCCTCTAAAATATTAATCGCAACCAGGTTTAATTGACTGTTTCGGTGTGGAACCACATTAGTGCGGGATCCAAACCAGAAAGAGGCCAGGATCTGGCCAACGAGTATGCGAAAAATGCGAAAGTACGAGCCAGATGCGGGGATATCCCAGACCTAACCGAGACATAACCGGCGTTATCCTCTTAAATATTAATCGCAACCTGGGTTAATTGACTGTTTCGGTGTGGTACCGCATTGCTACGTGTTACAAGCCAGAAAAAGCCCTGTATCTGGCCGACAAGTATGCGAAAAATGCGAAAGTACGAGCCAGATGAGTGCAAATCCCAGACCTAACCGAGACATAACCGGCGTTATCCTCTTAAATATTAATCGCAACCAGGTTGAATTTACTGTTTCGGTGTGGTACCACATTACTGCGTGATCCAAACCAGAAAAAGGCGAGGATCTGGCCAACAAGTATGCGAAAAATGCCAAAGTACGAGCCAGATGCGGGCATATCCCAGACCTAACCGAGACATCACCGGCGTTATCCTCTAAAATATTAATCGCAACCTGGTTTAATTGACTGTTTCGGTGTGGTACCGCATTTCTACGTGTTACAAGCCAGAAAAAGCCCTGTATCTGGCCAACAAATATGCGAAAAATGCGAAAGTACGAGCCAGATGAGGGCAAATCCCAGACCTGACCGAGACATAACCGGCGTTATCCTCTAAAATATTAATCGCAACCAGGATTAATTGACTGTTTCGGTGTGGTACCGCATTACTACGTGATCCAAACCAGAAAAAGGCCAGGATCTGGACAACAAGTATGCGAAAAACGCGAAAGTATGAGCCCGATGATTGCAAGTACCAGAACTAAACCAGACATAACCAGAGTCTTCCTCTAAAATACTAATCGGAACAAGCTTTTATTGACTGTTTTAGCGTGGTACCACATTACTACGTCGTCCAAGCCAGAAGATAGTCAGGACCTGGCCAACGAGTATAAGAAAAATGCTATAGTACGAGCCAGATGAGGGCAAATCCCAGTGCTAACCAAGGCATAACCGGCGTAATCCACCAAAATATTAATCGCAACCAGGTTTAATTGACTATTTCAGTGTGGTACCACATTACTACGAGGTCCAAGCCAGAAAAAGCCCTGTATCTGGCCAACAAGTATGCGAAAAATGCGAAAGTACGAGCCAGATGAGGGCAAATCCCAGACCTAACCGAGACATAACCGGCGTTATCCTCTAAAATAATAATCGGAACAAGCTTTTATTGACTGCTTCAGTGTGGTACCACATTACTACGTGGTCCAAGCCAGAAAAAAGTCAGGACCTGGCCAACAAGTATAAGAAAAATGCGAAAGTACGAGCCAGATGAGGGCAAACCCCAGTGCTAACCGAGACATAACCGGCGTAATCCACCAAAATATTAATCGCAACCAGGTTTATTTGACTGTTTCGGTGTGGTACCGCATTACTGCGTGATCCAAACCAGAAAAAGGCGAGGATCTGGCCAACAAGTATGCGAAAAATGCCAATGTATGAGCTAGATGAGGGCAATTACCAGACCTGACCGAGACATAACCGGCGTTATCCTCTAAAATAATACTCGCGACCAGGATTAATTGACTGTTTCGGTGTGGTACCGCATTACTACGTGATCCAATCCAGAAAAAGGCCAGGATCTGGCCAACAAGTAAGCGAAAGATGCGAACGTACGAGCCAGATGAGAGCAAATACCAGACCTAACCCAGACATAACCGACGTTGTCCTCTAAAATATTAATCGGAACAAGCATTTATTGACTGTTTCTGTGTGGTACCACATTACTACGTGATCCAATCCAGAAAAAGCCCAGGATCTGGCCAACAAGTATGCGAAAAATGCGAAAGTACGAGCTAGATGAGGGCAATTACCAGACCTGACCGAGACATAACCGGCGTTATCCTCTAAAATATTACTCGCAACCTGGTTTAATTGACTGTTTCGGTGTGGTACCGCATTACTACGTGATCCAATCCAGAAAAAGGCCAGGATCTGGCCAACAAGTAAGCGAAAAATGCGAACGTACGAGCCAGATGAGGGCAAACCCCAGACCTAGCCCAGACATAACCGGCGTTATCCTCTAAAATATTAAACGCAACCAGGTTTAATTGACTGTTTCGGTGTGGAACCACATTAGTGCGGGATCCAAACCAGAAAGAGGCCAGGATCTGGCCAACGAGTATGCGAAAAATGCGAAAGTACGAGCCAGATGCGGGGATATCCCAGACCTAACCGAGACATAACCGGCGTTATCCTCTTAAATATTAATCGCAACCTGGGTTAATTGACTGTTTCGGTGTGGTACCGCATTGCTACGTGTTACAAGCCAGAAAAAGCCCTGTATCTGGCCGACAAGTATGCGAAAAATGCGAAAGTACGAGCCAGATGAGTGCAAATCCCAGACCTAACCGAGACATAACCGGCGTTATCCTCTTAAATATTAATCGCAACCAGGTTGAATTTACTGTTTCGGTGTGGTACCACATTACTGCGTGATCCAAACCAGAAAAAGGCGAGGATCTGGCCAACAAGTATGCGAAAAATGCCAAAGTACGAGCCAGATGAGGGCAAATACCAGACCTAACCCAGACATAGCCGGCGTTATCCTCTAAAATATTAATCGCAACCAGGTTTAATTGACTGTTTCGGTGTGGTACCGCATTGCTACGTGTTACAAGCCAGAAAAAGCCCTGTATCTGGCCAACACGTATGCGAAAAATGCGAAAGTACGAGCCACATGAGGGCAAATCCCAGACCTAACCGAGACATAACCGGCGTTATCCTCTGAAATATTACTCGCAACCAGGTTTAATTGACTGTATCGGTATGGTACCGCATTACTACGTGTTCCAAACCAGAAAAAGGCCAGGATCAGGTCAAGAAGTATGCGAAAAATGCGAAAGTATGAGCCAGATGATTGCAAATACCATGACTAACCCAGTCATAACCAGCGTTATCCTCTAAAATACTAATCGGAACAAGCTTTTATTGACAGTTTCAGTGTGATACCACATTGCTACGTGATCCAAACCAGAAAAAGGCCAGGATCTGGCCAACAAGTAAGCGAAAAATGCGAACGTCCGAGCCAGATGAGGGCAAATCCCAGACCTAACCGAGACATAACCGGCGTTATCCTCTGAAATATTAATCGCAACCTGGGTTAATTGACTGTTTCGGTGTGGTACCGCATTGCTACGTGTTACAAGCCAGAAAAAGCCCTGTATCTGGCCGACAAGTATGCGAAAAATGCGAAAGTACGAGCCAGATGAGTGCAAATCCCAGACCTAACCGAGACATAACCGGCGTTATCCTCTTAAATATTAATCGCAACCAGGTTGAATTGACTGTTTCGGTGTGGTACCACATTACTGCGTGATCCAAACCAGAAAAAGGCGAGGATCTGGCCAACAAGTATGCGAAAAATGCCAAAGTACGAGCCAGATGAGGGCAAATACCAGACCTAACCCAGACATAGCCGGCGTTATCCTCTAAAATATTAATCGCAACCAGGTTTAATTGACTGTTTCGGTGTGGTACCGCATTGCTACGTGTTACAAGCCAGAAAAAGCCCTGTATCTGGCCAACAAGTATGCGAAAAATGCGAAAGTACGAGCCACATGAGGGCAAATCCCAGACCTAACCGAGACATAACCGGCGTTATCCTCTGAAATATTACTCGCAACCAGGTTTAATTGACTGTATCGGTATGGTACCGCATTACTACGTGTTCCAAACCAGAAAAAGGCCAGGATCAGGTCAAGAAGTATGCGAAAAATGCGAAAGTATGAGCCAGATGATTGCAAATACCATGACTAACCCAGTCATAACCAGCGTTATCCTCTAAAATACTAATCGGAACAAGCTTTTATTGACAGTTTCAGTGTGATACCACATTGCTACGTGATCCAAACCAGAAAAAGGCCAGGATCTGGCCAACAAGTAAGCGAAAAATGCGAACGTCCGAGCCAGATGAGGGCAAATCCCAGACCTAACCGAGACATAACCGGCGTTATCCTCTGAAATATTAATCGCAACTAGGTTTGATTGACTGTTTCGGTGTTGTTCCACATTACTACGTGATACAAGCCAGAAAAAGCCCTGTATCTGGCCAACAAGTAAGCGAAAAATGCGAAAGTACGAGCCAGATGAGGGCAAATCCCAGACCTAACCCAGATATAACCGGCGTTATCCTCGAAAATATTAATCGCAACCAGGTTTAATTGACTGCTTCGGTGTGGTACCGCATTACTACGTGATCCAAACCAGAAAAAGGCCAGGATCTGGCCAACAAGTAAGCGAAAAATGCGAACGTACGAGCCAGATGAGGGCAAATCCCAGACCTAACCGAGACATAACCGGCGTTATCCTCTGAAATATTAATCGCAACCAGGTTTGATTGACTGTTTCGGTGTGGTTCCACATTACTACGTGATACAAGCCAGAAAAAGCCCTGTATCTGGCCAACAAGTAAGCGAAAAATGCGAAAGTACGAGCCAGATGAGGGCAAATCCCAGACCTAACCGAGACATAACCGGCATTATCCTCTTAAATATTAATCGCAACCAGGTTGAATTGACTGTTTCGGTGTGGTACCGCATTACTGCGTGATCCAAACCAGAAAAAGGCGAGGATATGGCCAACAAGTATGCGAAAAATGCAAAAGCACGAGCCAGATGAGGGCAAATCCCAGAACTAACCCAGACATAACCAGAGTCTTCCTCTAAAATACTAATCGAAACAAGCTTTTATTGACTGTTTTAGTGTGGGACCACATTACTACGTCGTCGAAGCCAGAAAAAAGTCAGGACCTGGCCAACGAGTATAAGAAAAATGCTATAGTACGAGCCAGATGAGGGCAAACCCCAGTGCTAACCAGGGCATAACAGGCGTAATCCACCAAAATATTAATCGCAACCAGGTTTAATTGACTATTTCAGTGTGGTACCACATTACTACGAGGTCCAAGCCAGAAAAAGGCCAGGATCTGGGCAACAAGTATGCGAAAAATGCGAAAGTACGAGACAGATGAGGGCAAATCCCAGACTTAACCGAGACATAACCGGCGTTATCCTCCAAAATTTTAATCGCAACCAGGTTTAATTGACTGTTTCGGTGTGGTACCGCATTACTACGTGATGCAAGCGAGAAAAAGCCCTGGATCTGGCCAACATGTATGCGAAAAATGCGAAAGTACGAGCCAGATGCGGCGGGGCTCGACCTCCGGGTATTGAACCGGGGGTCGGAGCACACATGCGTGCGGCGATATGGGGGGTCCATCGTGGATGTTGGATTCGCGACCCCCAACGCCGTGCGCATGGTGTCGGGTTGGCACGTGGTCGCGGGGGCAGAGACACTCTCCGATCACCGATACATCCGGATGGAGGTCTCTGCCGCCGCGAGTGCATCCCGACACGGCCGCCTGCGTGGCACCCCACCACGCCGCTGGGCGCTTCGGCGCCTGGACAAGGACGCCCTGATGGCAGCTGCCCTCGCTGCAACTTGGCCGCAGGGAGCGGCCGAGTTGCCGAGCATAGAGGAGGAGGTCGCCCGGCTCGGAGCATTGGTCGCGGGTATTTGCGACGCGGCGATGCCTCGGGTCGGGCGGGCTTCTCCTCGCCGGGCGGTGTACTGGTGGTCGGACGCGATCGCGGAGTTGCGTGTCGCGACTGTCCGCGCCCGACGCCAGTACACCCGCGCGCGCCGTCGTCAACGTACAGGCGACGGCGTGGCGCGAGCGAGGGCAGCTGATGACCTGTATGGAGCATACCGCGTGGCGCGGGTTGCTCTGCAGGTCGCCATCAAACGGGCCAAGACCCAGGCATGGAAGGAGCTCCTCCAGACCCTTGATGACGATCCATGGGGGCGCCCATATAAGGTGGTGCTGAATAAGCTCCGCCCGTGGGCGCCCCCCGTCACCGAGGGTCTTGACCCCCGGCTGCTGGAGGACGTGGTCAATACACTCTTCCCAATTGGGGAGAGGGGACCGCGTCCTCCGGCGGCGGCGGCTGTCCCAGTGGAGTGGACGGCCGAGCTGGGGGTCACGCAGGAGGAGCTGGCAGCGGCCATCAGACGGCTCGGGGTTCGTAACACGGCCCCGGGTCCGGATGGTGTGCCCGGCCGGGTTTGGGTCTTGACCCAGGGCGTCCTTGGGGCCGACCTCAGGCGGTTGTTCGACCGCTGCCTGAGGGACGGGCGATTCCCCCCCAGTTGGAAGGTGGCGAGGATGGTCCTCCTCCGGAAGGAGGGTCGGCCCGCGGAGTCTCCCTCCGCATACCGGCCCATTTGTCTCCTCGACGAGGTGGGCAAGCTCTTCGAGCGTGTGATTGCTGCCCGCCTCGTCGAGCACCTGTCGCGGGGTGATCCCGGTCTGGCCGACTGCCAGTTCGGTTTCCGGGGGGGCCGATCGACTATCGACGCGATAGGTCGTGTGAGGGCCCTCTCGGAGGCGGCCGTCTCCCGGGGAGGGGTGGCATTGGCAATATCCTTGGATATTGCCAATGCCTTTAACACCCTCCCCTGGGAAGAGATAAGGAGGGGACTCGAATATCATCGAGTCCCCCCTTGTCTCAGGGCGGTCGTCGGGGATTATCTCCGCGGCAGGTGGATCGAGTATCCGGGCCGGGATGGTGATATGCGGAGGGAGGTGTACTGCGGTGTTCCGCAGGGGTCGGTCCTCGGGCCACTCCTGTGGAACATCGCGTACGACGCGGTGTTGCGGGCCGGCCTCCCCGACGGCGTTAGCACGGTGTGTTATGCGGATGACACACTGGTGCTGGCCGTCGGGGCGCACTGGGGGAGGGCCATGCGTCGCGCGGAGGAGGGGTCGCAACGCGTCGTCGACCGGATCAGGGGGATGGGGATGACGGTGGCGGTCCATAAGACCGAGGTGATTGCGTTTCATTCACCTCGGCAGGATCCGCCACCCCCTCTGATTCGGGTGGGTGGGGCTGACATCGAGGTGAAGCCCCAGATCAGGTATCTAGGGCTGATCCTCGATAGCCACTGGCGTTTCGAGAAGCATTTCCGCAACCTGGTCCCCCGGTTGGAAAGGATGGTTGCGGCTCTGGGCCGGATCCTGCCCAACCTGGGGGGCCCGGCGGGCCGAGTTCGTCGCCTCTATGTGGCAATGGTCCAGTCGGTGGCCCTATACGGGGCCCCCGTCTGGGCGGACGACCTGGCTGCCTCCCGGCGCAGCATGACTATGCTGCGTCGGGTGCAGAGGCGCATGGCGCTCAGGGTCGTCCGCGGGTATCGGACCATGTCACATGAGGCGGCGACGGTTCTAGCGGGGATGCCGCCCATGGACCTGCTCGCGCGGTCGCACGCGGTGATGTACCGGCACCGCGTCGACCGTCGCGCGGGGGTGGGGGCGGTCCCGGGCGGGCAGGAACCTGCTTGGGGCGATTTGAAGCGCCAGGCCCGGCAGTCCGTGTTGCTCGCGTGGCAGGAGCGGCTGGCTCTGCCAACCGCGGGGCACCGGACTGTCGGGGCTGTTCGGCCACTCCTGAAGGAGTGGCTGGACAGAGGCCATGGCAGCCTCACCTACCGGCTGGCACAGGTATTTTCCGGGCATGGCAGCTTCGGAAGATACCTGTGCCGGATAGGGAAGGAGCCGACGGCGCGTTGCTGCCACTGCGACGCTGAGCAGGACACGGCGGATCATACCCTGGAGGTATGCCCCGCGTGGGAGGGGGAGCGCCGTGTCCTGGTCGGCGTCGTCGGGCGGGATGTCTCGCTGCCGGGCGTGGTGCGCGCCATGCTCGGCAGCGAGGAGAAGTGGAGGGCCGTGGCCTCCTTCTGCGAGAACGTAATGTTGCAGAAGGAGGCCGCGGGGAGGGAGCGCGAGCTTCAGCGGCGTGCTGAAGCGCGCGCTCGTGCGGTGGCCCGAGGTCGTCGCCCGGTCGCGAGGCGTCGCGGGCGGCCGCCTCGGCGTGGCGGATGACCTAGGCTGGGAGGGGGGTCCTGAGGGGACCCTCCTCCCGCCAGGCGGCGCCGGGTCGGACCGGTTGGGGGTAGGAGTGCCTTCCCCTACCGGTCCGACGCAAGGGGAGGCACCCTCGGCGGTCTGGTGCGGCCATGAACGCCCGGCCGCCGAGGGATGGAAACGGGGTCGCGGGCGGTTCCGAGTTGGGGCTCGCAGCCGCCACTAAACGCGGCCCCGGGACGGATAGCGGCGGGATGGAGTGGCCCCGTCCTGCCGCTATGAGGCAGTGTGTCTACTGGGGGGACCGATTGTCCCCCCGGGGGATGGGCGCGAAAGCGCGGGCACGGGGAGGATACCGGAAGAATGCTTCGAGCGATTCCCGGTATCCTCCCAAAGCGTGCCGAAGGGTCACCGTGGGGTTTTTAGTGGGTAGGTCCCGCGCCTGTCGTTGTACGGGCGCGGGGAATCCCACACACCCCTCCCACCTCTCCCCAAGGAGGTGGGAGGGAGTCTTTCGAAGATTTTCCCCACGACAAAAAAAAAAAAAAAAAAAAAAGTACGAGCCAGATGAGGGCAAATCCCAGACTTAACCGAGACATAACCGGCGTTATCCTCTAAAATATTAATCGCAACCAGGATTAATTGACTGTTTCGGTGTGGTTCCGCATTACTTCGTGATACAAGCCAGAAAAAGCCCTGTATCTGGCCAACAAGTATACGAAAAATGCGAAAGTACGAGCCAGATGCGGGCAAATCCCAGACCTAACCGAGACGTAACCGGCGTTATCCTCTAAATTATTAATCGCAACCAGGTTTAATTGACCCTTTCGGTGTGGTACCGCATTACTACGTGATACAAGCCAGAAAAAGCACTGTATCTGGCCAACAAGTAAGCGCAAAATGCTAAAGTACGAGCCAGATGAGGGCAAATCCCAGACCTAACCGAGACATAACCGGCGTTATCCTCTAAAATATTAACCGCAACCAGGTTTAATTGACAGTTTCGGTGTGGTACCGCATTACTACGTGATACAAGCCAGAAAAAGCCCTGTATCTGGCCAACAAGTAAGCGAAAAATGCGAACGTACGAGCCAGATGAGGGCAAATACCAGACCTGACCGAGACATAACCGGCGATATCCTCTAAAATATTAATCGCAACCAGGATTAATTGACTGTTTCAGTGTGGTACCACATTACTACGAGGTCCAAGCCAGAAAAAGGCCAGGATCTGGCCAACAAGTAATCGAAAAATGCGAACGTACGAGCCAGATGAGGGCAAGTACCAGACCTAACCGAGACATAACCGGCGTTATCCTCTAAAATATTAATCGCAACCAGGATTAATTGACTGTTTCAGTGTGGTACCACATTACTACGAGGTCCAAGCCAGAAAAAGGCCAGGATCTGTGCAACAGGTATAAGAAAAATGCGAAAGTACGAGCCAGATGTGGGCAATTCCCAGTCCTATCCAAGACATAACCGGCGTTATCCTCTAAAATATTAATCGCGACCTGGTTTAATTGACTGTTTCGATGTGGTACCGCATTGCTGCGTGATACAAGCCAGAAAAAGCCCTGTATCTGGCCAACAAGTATGCGAAAAATGCGAAAGTACGAGCCAGATGAGGGCAAATCCCAGACCTAACCGAGACATAACCGGCGTTATCCTCTAAAATATTAATCGCGACCTGGTTTAATTGACTGATTCGATGTGGTACCGCATTGCTACGTGATACAAGCCAGAAAAAGCCCTGTATCTGGCCAACAAGTATGCGAAAAATGCGAAAGCACGAGCCAGATGAGGGCAACTACCAGACCTAACCCAGACATAACCGGCGTTATCCTCTTAAATATTAATCGCAACCAGGTTGAATTGACTGTTTCGGTGTGGTACCGCATTACTGCGTGATCCAAACCAGAAAGAGGCCAGGATCTGGCCAACAAGTATGCGAAAAACGCCAAAGTACGAGCCAGAAGAGGGCAAATACCAGACCTAACCCAGACATAACCAGAGTCTTCCTCTAATATACTAATCGGAACAAGCTTTTATTGACTGTTTCAGTGTGGTACCACATTACTACGTTGTCCAAGCCAGAAAAAGTCTGGACCTGGCCAACAAGTAAGCGAAAAATGCGAACGTACGAGCCAAATGAGGGCAACTACCACCAGACCAAACCCAGACATAACCGGCGTTATCCTCTTAAATATTAATCGCAACCAGGTTGAATTGACTGTTTCGGTGTGGTACCACATCACTACGTGGTCCAAGCCAGAAAAAGGCCAGGATCTGGCCAACAAGTATGCGAAAAATGCGAAAGTACGAGCCAGATGCAGGCAAATCCCAGACCTAACCGAGACGTAACCGGCGTTATCCTGTAAAATATTAATCGGAACCAGGTTTAATTGACTGTTTCAGCGTGGTACCACATTACTACGTGGTCCAAACCAGAAAAAGGCCAGGATCTGGCCAACAAGTATGCGAAAAATGCGAAAGTACGAGCCAGATGCGGGCATATCCCAGACCTAACCGAGACATAACCGGCGTTATCCTCTTAAATATTAATCGCAACCAGGTTGAATTAACTGTTTCAGTATGGTACCACATTACTACGAGGTCCAAGCCAGAAAAAGGCCAGGATCTGGGCAACAAGTATGCGAAAAATGCGAAAGTACGAGCCAGATGCGGGCATATCCCAGACCTAACCGAGACATAACCGGCGTTATCCTCTAAAATATTAATCGCGACCTGGTTTAATTGACTGTTTCGATGTGGTACCGCATTGCTACGTGATACAAGCCAGAGAAAGCCCTGTATCTGGCCAACAAGTATGCGAAAAATGCGAAAGTACGAGCCAGATGAGGGCAAATCCCAGACCTAACCGAGACATAACCGGCGTTATCCTCTAAAATATTAATCGCGACCTGGTTTAATTGACTGTTTCGATGTGGTACCGCATTGCTACGTGATACAAGCCAGAAAAAGCCCTGTATCTGGCCAACACGTATGCGAAAAATGCGAAAGCACGAGCCAGATGAGGGCAAATCCCAGACCTAACCGAGACATAACCGGCGTTATCCTCTTAAATATTAATCGCAACCAGGTTGAATAGACTGTTTCGGTGTGGTACCGCATTACTGCGTGATCCAAGCCAGAAAAAGGCCAGGATCTGGCCAACAAGTATGCCAAAAATGCGAAAGTACGAGCCAGATGCAGGCAAATCCCAGACCTAACCGAGACGTAACCGGCGTTATCCTCTAAAATATTAATCGCAACCAGGTTTAATTGACTGTTTCGGTGTGGAGCCACATTAGTGCGGGTTCCAAACCGGAAAGAGGCCAGGACCTGGCCAACAAGTATGCGAAAAACGCGAAAGTAAGAGCCAGATGATTGCAAATACCAGACCTAACCGAGACATAACCGGCGTTATCCTCTTAAATATTAATCGCAACCAGGTTTATTTGACTGCTTCGGTGTGGTACCGCATTACTACGTGATCCAAATCAGAAAAAGGCCAGGATCTGGCTATCAAGTATGCGAAAAATGCCAAAGTACGAGCTAGATGAGGGCAATTACCAGACCTGACCGAGACATAACCGGCGTTATCCTCTAAAATATTACTCGCAACCAGGATTAATTGACTGTTTCGGTGTGGTACCGCATTACTACGTGATCCAAACCAGAAAAAGGCCAGGATCTGGCCAACAAGTAATCGAAAAATGAGAACGTACGAGCCAGAAGAGGGCAAATCCCAGACCTAACCGAGACATAACCGGCGTTATCCTCTTAAATATTAATCGCAACCAGGTTGAATTGACTGTTTCGGTGTGGTACCACATTACTGCGTGATCCAAACCACAAAAAGGCGAGGATCTGGCCAACAAGTATGCGAAAAATGCCAAAGTACGAGCCAGATGGGGGCAAATACCAGACCTAACCCTGACATAACCGGCGTTATCCTCTAAAATATTAATCGCAACCAGGTTTAATTGACCGTTTCAGTGTGGTACCACATTACTACGTGTTCCAAACCAGAAAAAGGCCAGGATCAGGTCAAGAAGTATGCGAAAAATGCGAAGGTACGAGCCAGATGAGGGCAAACCCCAGACCTAACCCAGACATAACCGGCGTTATCCTGTAAAATATTACTCGCAACCAGGTTTCGTTGACTATTTCGGTGTGGTACCGCATTACTACGTGATCCAAACCAGAAAAAGGCGAGGATCTGGCCAACAAGTATGCGAAAAATGCCAAAGTACGAGCCAGATGAGGGCAAATACCAGACCTAACCCAGACATAACCGGCGTTATCCTCGAAAATATTAATCGCAACCAGGTTGAATAGACTGTTTCGGTGTGGTACCGCATTAGTGTGGGATCCAAACCAGAAAGAGGCCAGGATCTGGTCAACAAGTATGCGCAAAACGCGAAAGTACGAGCCAGATGAGGGCAAATCCCAGACCTAACCGAGACATAACCGGCGTTATCCTCTAAAATATTAATCGCGACCTGGTTTAATTGACTGTTTCGATGTGGTACCGCATTGCTACGTGATACAAGCCAGAAAAAGCCCTGTATCTGGCCAACAAGTATGCGAAAAATGCGAAAGCACGAGCCAGATGAGGGCAAATCCCAGACCTAACCGAGACATAACCGGCGCTATCCTCTTAAATATTAATCGCAACCAGGTTGAATAGACTGTTTCGGTGTGGTACCGCATTACTGCGTGATCCAAGCCAGAAAAAGGCCAGGATCTGGCCAACAAGTATGCGAAAAATGCGAAAGTACGAGCCAGATGAGGGCAAATACCAGACATAACCCAGACATAACCAGAGTCTTCCTCTAAAATACTAATCGGAACAAGCTTTTATTGACTGTTTTAGTGTGGTACCACATTACTACGTCGTCCAAGCCAGAAAAAAGTCAGGGCCTGGCCAACGAGTATAAGAAAAATGCTATAGTACGAGCCAGATGCGGGCAAATACCAGACATAACCCAGACATAACCGGCGTTATCCTCTTAAATATTAATCGGAACCAGGTTTAATTGACTGTTTCAGTGTGGTACCACATTACTACGCGGTCCAAGCCAGGAAAAGGCCAGGATCTGGCCAACAAGTATGCGAAAAATGCGAAAGTACGAGCCAGATGCGGGCATATCCCAGACCTAACCGAGACATCACCGGCGTTATCCTCTAAAATATTAATCGCAACCTGGTTTAATTGACTGTTTCGGTGTGGTACCGCATTTCTACGTGTTACAAGCCAGAAAAAGCCCTGTATCTGGCCAACAAATATGCGAAAAATGCGAAAGTACGAGCCAGATGAGGGCAAATCCCAGACCTGACCGAGACATAACCGGCGTTATCCTCTAAAATATTAATCGCAACCAGGATTAATTGACTGTTTCGGTGTGGTACCGCATTACTACGTGATCCAAACCAGAAAAAGGCCAGGATCTGGACAACAAGTATGCGAAAAACGCGAAAGTATGAGCCCGATGATTGCAAGTACCAGAACTAAACCAGACATAACCAGAGTCTTCCTCTAAAATACTAATCGGAACAAGCTTTTATTGACTGTTTTAGCGTGGTACCACATTACTACGTCGTCCAAGCCAGAAGATAGTCAGGACCTGGCCAACGAGTATAAGAAAAATGCTATAGTACGAGCCAGATGAGGGCAAATCCCAGTGCTAACCAAGGCATAACCGGCGTAATCCACCAAAATATTAATCGCAACCAGGTTTAATTGACTATTTCAGTGTGGTACCACATTACTACGAGGTCCAAGCCAGAAAAAGCCCTGTATCTGGCCAACAAGTATGCGAAAAATGCGAAAGTACGAGCCAGATGAGGGCAAATCCCAGACCTAACCGAGACATAACCGGCGTTATCCTCTAAAATAATAATCGGAACAAGCTTTTATTGACTGCTTCAGTGTGGTACCACATTACTACGTGGTCCAAGCCAGAAAAAAGTCAGGACCTGGCCAACAAGTATAAGAAAAATGCGAAAGTACGAGCCAGATGAGGGCAAACCCCAGTGCTAACCGAGACATAACCGGCGTAATCCACCAAAATATTAATCGCAACCAGGTTTATTTGACTGTTTCGGTGTGGTACCGCATTACTGCGTGATCCAAACCAGAAAAAGGCGAGGATCTGGCCAACAAGTATGCGAAAAATGCCAATGTATGAGCTAGATGAGGGCAATTACCAGACCTGACCGAGACATAACCGGCGTTATCCTCTAAAATATTACTCGCGACCAGGATTAATTGACTGTTTCGGTGTGGTACCGCATTACTACGTGATCCAATCCAGAAAAAGGCCAGGATCTGGCCAACAAGTAAGCGAAAGATGCGAACGTACGAGCCAGATGAGAGCAAATACCAGACCTAACCCAGACATAACCGACGTTGTCCTCTAAAATATTAATCGGAACAAGCATTTATTGACTGTTTCTGTGTGGTACCACATTACTACGTGATCCAATCCAGAAAAAGCCCAGGATCTGGCCAACAAGTATGCGAAAAATGCGAAAGTACGAGCTAGATGAGGGCAATTACCAGACCTGACCGAGACATAACCGGCGTTATCCTCTAAAATATTACTCGCAACCTGGTTTAATTGACTGTTTCGGTGTGGTACCGCATTACTACGTGATCCAATCCAGAAAAAGGCCAGGATCTGGCCAACAAGTAAGCGAAAAATGCGAACGTACGAGCCAGATGAGGGCAAACCCCAGACCTAGCCCAGACATAACCGGCGTTATCCTCTAAAATATTAATCGCAACCAGGTTTAATTGACTGTTTCGGTGTGGAACCACATTAGTGCGGGATCCAAACCAGAAAGAGGCCAGGATCTGGCCAACGAGTATGCGAAAAATGCGAAAGTACGAGCCAGATGCGGGGATATCCCAGACCTAACCGAGACATAACCGGCGTTATCCTCTTAAATATTAATCGCAACCTGGGTTAATTGACTGTTTCGGTGTGGTACCGCATTGCTACGTGTTACAAGCCAGAAAAAGCCCTGTATCTGGCCGACAAGTATGCGAAAAATGCGAAAGTACGAGCCAGATGAGTGCAAATCCCAGACCTAACCGAGACATAACCGGCGTTATCCTCTTAAATATTAATCGCAACCAGGTTGAATTTACTGTTTCGGTGTGGTACCACATTACTGCGTGATCCAAACCAGAAAAAGGCGAGGATCTGGCCAACAAGTATGCGAAAAATGCCAAAGTACGAGCCAGATGCGGGCATATCCCAGACCTAACCGAGACATCACCGGCGTTATCCTCTAAAATATTAATCGCAACCTGGTTTAATTGACTGTTTCGGTGTGGTACCGCATTTCTACGTGTTACAAGCCAGAAAAAGCCCTGTATCTGGCCAACAAATATGCGAAAAATGCGAAAGTACGAGCCAGATGAGGGCAAATCCCAGACCTGACCGAGACATAACCGGCGTTATCCTCTAAAATATTAATCGCAACCAGGATTAATTGACTGTTTCGGTGTGGTACCGCATTACTACGTGATCCAAACCAGAAAAAGGCCAGGATCTGGACAACAAGTATGCGAAAAACGCGAAAGTATGAGCCCGATGATTGCAAGTACCAGAACTAAACCAGACATAACCAGAGTCTTCCTCTAAAATACTAATCGGAACAAGCTTTTATTGACTGTTTTAGCGTGGTACCACATTACTACGTCGTCCAAGCCAGAAGATAGTCAGGACCTGGCCAACGAGTATAAGAAAAATGCTATAGTACGAGCCAGATGAGGGCAAATCCCAGTGCTAACCAAGGCATAACCGGCGTAATCCACCAAAATATTAATCGCAACCAGGTTTAATTGACTATTTCAGTGTGGTACCACATTACTACGAGGTCCAAGCCAGAAAAAGCCCTGTATCTGGCCAACAAGTATGCGAAAAATGCGAAAGTACGAGCCAGATGAGGGCAAATCCCAGACCTAACCGAGACATAACCGGCGTTATCCTCTAAAATAATAATCGGAACAAGCTTTTATTGACTGCTTCAGTGTGGTACCACATTACTACGTGGTCCAAGCCAGAAAAAAGTCAGGACCTGGCCAACAAGTATAAGAAAAATGCGAAAGTACGAGCCAGATGAGGGCAAACCCCAGTGCTAACCGAGACATAACCGGCGTAATCCACCAAAATATTAATCGCAACCAGGTTTATTTGACTGTTTCGGTGTGGTACCGCATTACTGCGTGATCCAAACCAGAAAAAGGCGAGGATCTGGCCAACAAGTATGCGAAAAATGCCAATGTATGAGCTAGATGAGGGCAATTACCAGACCTGACCGAGACATAACCGGCGTTATCCTCTAAAATAATACTCGCGACCAGGATTAATTGACTGTTTCGGTGTGGTACCGCATTACTACGTGATCCAATCCAGAAAAAGGCCAGGATCTGGCCAACAAGTAAGCGAAAGATGCGAACGTACGAGCCAGATGAGAGCAAATACCAGACCTAACCCAGACATAACCGACGTTGTCCTCTAAAATATTAATCGGAACAAGCATTTATTGACTGTTTCTGTGTGGTACCACATTACTACGTGATCCAATCCAGAAAAAGCCCAGGATCTGGCCAACAAGTATGCGAAAAATGCGAAAGTACGAGCTAGATGAGGGCAATTACCAGACCTGACCGAGACATAACCGGCGTTATCCTCTAAAATATTACTCGCAACCTGGTTTAATTGACTGTTTCGGTGTGGTACCGCATTACTACGTGATCCAATCCAGAAAAAGGCCAGGATCTGGCCAACAAGTAAGCGAAAAATGCGAACGTACGAGCCAGATGAGGGCAAACCCCAGACCTAGCCCAGACATAACCGGCGTTATCCTCTAAAATATTAAACGCAACCAGGTTTAATTGACTGTTTCGGTGTGGAACCACATTAGTGCGGGATCCAAACCAGAAAGAGGCCAGGATCTGGCCAACGAGTATGCGAAAAATGCGAAAGTACGAGCCAGATGCGGGGATATCCCAGACCTAACCGAGACATAACCGGCGTTATCCTCTTAAATATTAATCGCAACCTGGGTTAATTGACTGTTTCGGTGTGGTACCGCATTGCTACGTGTTACAAGCCAGAAAAAGCCCTGTATCTGGCCGACAAGTATGCGAAAAATGCGAAAGTACGAGCCAGATGAGTGCAAATCCCAGACCTAACCGAGACATAACCGGCGTTATCCTCTTAAATATTAATCGCAACCAGGTTGAATTTACTGTTTCGGTGTGGTACCACATTACTGCGTGATCCAAACCAGAAAAAGGCGAGGATCTGGCCAACAAGTATGCGAAAAATGCCAAAGTACGAGCCAGATGAGGGCAAATACCAGACCTAACCCAGACATAGCCGGCGTTATCCTCTAAAATATTAATCGCAACCAGGTTTAATTGACTGTTTCGGTGTGGTACCGCATTGCTACGTGTTACAAGCCAGAAAAAGCCCTGTATCTGGCCAACACGTATGCGAAAAATGCGAAAGTACGAGCCACATGAGGGCAAATCCCAGACCTAACCGAGACATAACCGGCGTTATCCTCTGAAATATTACTCGCAACCAGGTTTAATTGACTGTATCGGTATGGTACCGCATTACTACGTGTTCCAAACCAGAAAAAGGCCAGGATCAGGTCAAGAAGTATGCGAAAAATGCGAAAGTATGAGCCAGATGATTGCAAATACCATGACTAACCCAGTCATAACCAGCGTTATCCTCTAAAATACTAATCGGAACAAGCTTTTATTGACAGTTTCAGTGTGATACCACATTGCTACGTGATCCAAACCAGAAAAAGGCCAGGATCTGGCCAACAAGTAAGCGAAAAATGCGAACGTCCGAGCCAGATGAGGGCAAATCCCAGACCTAACCGAGACATAACCGGCGTTATCCTCTGAAATATTAATCGCAACCTGGGTTAATTGACTGTTTCGGTGTGGTACCGCATTGCTACGTGTTACAAGCCAGAAAAAGCCCTGTATCTGGCCGACAAGTATGCGAAAAATGCGAAAGTACGAGCCAGATGAGTGCAAATCCCAGACCTAACCGAGACATAACCGGCGTTATCCTCTTAAATATTAATCGCAACCAGGTTGAATTGACTGTTTCGGTGTGGTACCACATTACTGCGTGATCCAAACCAGAAAAAGGCGAGGATCTGGCCAACAAGTATGCGAAAAATGCCAAAGTACGAGCCAGATGAGGGCAAATACCAGACCTAACCCAGACATAGCCGGCGTTATCCTCTAAAATATTAATCGCAACCAGGTTTAATTGACTGTTTCGGTGTGGTACCGCATTGCTACGTGTTACAAGCCAGAAAAAGCCCTGTATCTGGCCAACAAGTATGCGAAAAATGCGAAAGTACGAGCCACATGAGGGCAAATCCCAGACCTAACCGAGACATAACCGGCGTTATCCTCTGAAATATTACTCGCAACCAGGTTTAATTGACTGTATCGGTATGGTACCGCATTACTACGTGTTCCAAACCAGAAAAAGGCCAGGATCAGGTCAAGAAGTATGCGAAAAATGCGAAAGTATGAGCCAGATGATTGCAAATACCATGACTAACCCAGTCATAACCAGCGTTATCCTCTAAAATACTAATCGGAACAAGCTTTTATTGACAGTTTCAGTGTGATACCACATTGCTACGTGATCCAAACCAGAAAAAGGCCAGGATCTGGCCAACAAGTAAGCGAAAAATGCGAACGTCCGAGCCAGATGAGGGCAAATCCCAGACCTAACCGAGACATAACCGGCGTTATCCTCTGAAATATTAATCGCAACTAGGTTTGATTGACTGTTTCGGTGTTGTTCCACATTACTACGTGATACAAGCCAGAAAAAGCCCTGTATCTGGCCAACAAGTAAGCGAAAAATGCGAAAGTACGAGCCAGATGAGGGCAAATCCCAGACCTAACCCAGATATAACCGGCGTTATCCTCGAAAATATTAATCGCAACCAGGTTTAATTGACTGCTTCGGTGTGGTACCGCATTACTACGTGATCCAAACCAGAAAAAGGCCAGGATCTGGCCAACAAGTAAGCGAAAAATGCGAACGTACGAGCCAGATGAGGGCAAATCCCAGACCTAACCGAGACATAACCGGCGTTATCCTCTGAAATATTAATCGCAACCAGGTTTGATTGACTGTTTCGGTGTGGTTCCACATTACTACGTGATACAAGCCAGAAAAAGCCCTGTATCTGGCCAACAAGTAAGCGAAAAATGCGAAAGTACGAGCCAGATGAGGGCAAATCCCAGACCTAACCGAGACATAACCGGCATTATCCTCTTAAATATTAATCGCAACCAGGTTGAATTGACTGTTTCGGTGTGGTACCGCATTACTGCGTGATCCAAACCAGAAAAAGGCGAGGATATGGCCAACAAGTATGCGAAAAATGCAAAAGCACGAGCCAGATGAGGGCAAATCCCAGAACTAACCCAGACATAACCAGAGTCTTCCTCTAAAATACTAATCGAAACAAGCTTTTATTGACTGTTTTAGTGTGGGACCACATTACTACGTCGTCGAAGCCAGAAAAAAGTCAGGACCTGGCCAACGAGTATAAGAAAAATGCTATAGTACGAGCCAGATGAGGGCAAACCCCAGTGCTAACCAGGGCATAACAGGCGTAATCCACCAAAATATTAATCGCAACCAGGTTTAATTGACTATTTCAGTGTGGTACCACATTACTACGAGGTCCAAGCCAGAAAAAGGCCAGGATCTGGGCAACAAGTATGCGAAAAATGCGAAAGTACGAGACAGATGAGGGCAAATCCCAGACTTAACCGAGACATAACCGGCGTTATCCTCCAAAATTTTAATCGCAACCAGGTTTAATTGACTGTTTCGGTGTGGTACCGCATTACTACGTGATGCAAGCGAGAAAAAGCCCTGGATCTGGCCAACATGTATGCGAAAAATGCGAAAGTACGAGCCAGATGCGGCGGGGCTCGACCTCCGGGTATTGAACCGGGGGTCGGAGCACACATGCGTGCGGCGATATGGGGGGTCCATCGTGGATGTTGGATTCGCGACCCCCAACGCCGTGCGCATGGTGTCGGGTTGGCACGTGGTCGCGGGGGCAGAGACACTCTCCGATCACCGATACATCCGGATGGAGGTCTCTGCCGCCGCGAGTGCATCCCGACACGGCCGCCTGCGTGGCACCCCACCACGCCGCTGGGCGCTTCGGCGCCTGGACAAGGACGCCCTGATGGCAGCTGCCCTCGCTGCAACTTGGCCGCAGGGAGCGGCCGAGTTGCCGAGCATAGAGGAGGAGGTCGCCCGGCTCGGAGCATTGGTCGCGGGTATTTGCGACGCGGCGATGCCTCGGGTCGGGCGGGCTTCTCCTCGCCGGGCGGTGTACTGGTGGTCGGACGCGATCGCGGAGTTGCGTGTCGCGACTGTCCGCGCCCGACGCCAGTACACCCGCGCGCGCCGTCGTCAACGTACAGGCGACGGCGTGGCGCGAGCGAGGGCAGCTGATGACCTGTATGGAGCATACCGCGTGGCGCGGGTTGCTCTGCAGGTCGCCATCAAACGGGCCAAGACCCAGGCATGGAAGGAGCTCCTCCAGACCCTTGATGACGATCCATGGGGGCGCCCATATAAGGTGGTGCTGAATAAGCTCCGCCCGTGGGCGCCCCCCGTCACCGAGGGTCTTGACCCCCGGCTGCTGGAGGACGTGGTCAATACACTCTTCCCAATTGGGGAGAGGGGACCGCGTCCTCCGGCGGCGGCGGCTGTCCCAGTGGAGTGGACGGCCGAGCTGGGGGTCACGCAGGAGGAGCTGGCAGCGGCCATCAGACGGCTCGGGGTTCGTAACACGGCCCCGGGTCCGGATGGTGTGCCCGGCCGGGTTTGGGTCTTGACCCAGGGCGTCCTTGGGGCCGACCTCAGGCGGTTGTTCGACCGCTGCCTGAGGGACGGGCGATTCCCCCCCAGTTGGAAGGTGGCGAGGATGGTCCTCCTCCGGAAGGAGGGTCGGCCCGCGGAGTCTCCCTCCGCATACCGGCCCATTTGTCTCCTCGACGAGGTGGGCAAGCTCTTCGAGCGTGTGATTGCTGCCCGCCTCGTCGAGCACCTGTCGCGGGGTGATCCCGGTCTGGCCGACTGCCAGTTCGGTTTCCGGGGGGGCCGATCGACTATCGACGCGATAGGTCGTGTGAGGGCCCTCTCGGAGGCGGCCGTCTCCCGGGGAGGGGTGGCATTGGCAATATCCTTGGATATTGCCAATGCCTTTAACACCCTCCCCTGGGAAGAGATAAGGAGGGGACTCGAATATCATCGAGTCCCCCCTTGTCTCAGGGCGGTCGTCGGGGATTATCTCCGCGGCAGGTGGATCGAGTATCCGGGCCGGGATGGTGATATGCGGAGGGAGGTGTACTGCGGTGTTCCGCAGGGGTCGGTCCTCGGGCCACTCCTGTGGAACATCGCGTACGACGCGGTGTTGCGGGCCGGCCTCCCCGACGGCGTTAGCACGGTGTGTTATGCGGATGACACACTGGTGCTGGCCGTCGGGGCGCACTGGGGGAGGGCCATGCGTCGCGCGGAGGAGGGGTCGCAACGCGTCGTCGACCGGATCAGGGGGATGGGGATGACGGTGGCGGTCCATAAGACCGAGGTGATTGCGTTTCATTCACCTCGGCAGGATCCGCCACCCCCTCTGATTCGGGTGGGTGGGGCTGACATCGAGGTGAAGCCCCAGATCAGGTATCTAGGGCTGATCCTCGATAGCCACTGGCGTTTCGAGAAGCATTTCCGCAACCTGGTCCCCCGGTTGGAAAGGATGGTTGCGGCTCTGGGCCGGATCCTGCCCAACCTGGGGGGCCCGGCGGGCCGAGTTCGTCGCCTCTATGTGGCAATGGTCCAGTCGGTGGCCCTATACGGGGCCCCCGTCTGGGCGGACGACCTGGCTGCCTCCCGGCGCAGCATGACTATGCTGCGTCGGGTGCAGAGGCGCATGGCGCTCAGGGTCGTCCGCGGGTATCGGACCATGTCACATGAGGCGGCGACGGTTCTAGCGGGGATGCCGCCCATGGACCTGCTCGCGCGGTCGCACGCGGTGATGTACCGGCACCGCGTCGACCGTCGCGCGGGGGTGGGGGCGGTCCCGGGCGGGCAGGAACCTGCTTGGGGCGATTTGAAGCGCCAGGCCCGGCAGTCCGTGTTGCTCGCGTGGCAGGAGCGGCTGGCTCTGCCAACCGCGGGGCACCGGACTGTCGGGGCTGTTCGGCCACTCCTGAAGGAGTGGCTGGACAGAGGCCATGGCAGCCTCACCTACCGGCTGGCACAGGTATTTTCCGGGCATGGCAGCTTCGGAAGATACCTGTGCCGGATAGGGAAGGAGCCGACGGCGCGTTGCTGCCACTGCGACGCTGAGCAGGACACGGCGGATCATACCCTGGAGGTATGCCCCGCGTGGGAGGGGGAGCGCCGTGTCCTGGTCGGCGTCGTCGGGCGGGATGTCTCGCTGCCGGGCGTGGTGCGCGCCATGCTCGGCAGCGAGGAGAAGTGGAGGGCCGTGGCCTCCTTCTGCGAGAACGTAATGTTGCAGAAGGAGGCCGCGGGGAGGGAGCGCGAGCTTCAGCGGCGTGCTGAAGCGCGCGCTCGTGCGGTGGCCCGAGGTCGTCGCCCGGTCGCGAGGCGTCGCGGGCGGCCGCCTCGGCGTGGCGGATGACCTAGGCTGGGAGGGGGGTCCTGAGGGGACCCTCCTCCCGCCAGGCGGCGCCGGGTCGGACCGGTTGGGGGTAGGAGTGCCTTCCCCTACCGGTCCGACGCAAGGGGAGGCACCCTCGGCGGTCTGGTGCGGCCATGAACGCCCGGCCGCCGAGGGATGGAAACGGGGTCGCGGGCGGTTCCGAGTTGGGGCTCGCAGCCGCCACTAAACGCGGCCCCGGGACGGATAGCGGCGGGATGGAGTGGCCCCGTCCTGCCGCTATGAGGCAGTGTGTCTACTGGGGGGACCGATTGTCCCCCCGGGGGATGGGCGCGAAAGCGCGGGCACGGGGAGGATACCGGAAGAATGCTTCGAGCGATTCCCGGTATCCTCCCAAAGCGTGCCGAAGGGTCACCGTGGGGTTTTTAGTGGGTAGGTCCCGCGCCTGTCGTTGTACGGGCGCGGGGAATCCCACACACCCCTCCCACCTCTCCCCAAGGAGGTGGGAGGGAGTCTTTCGAAGATTTTCCCCACGACAAAAAAAAAAAAAAAAAAAAAAGTACGAGCCAGATGAGGGCAAATCCCAGACTTAACCGAGACATAACCGGCGTTATCCTCTAAAATATTAATCGCAACCAGGATTAATTGACTGTTTCGGTGTGGTTCCGCATTACTTCGTGATACAAGCCAGAAAAAGCCCTGTATCTGGCCAACAAGTATACGAAAAATGCGAAAGTACGAGCCAGATGCGGGCAAATCCCAGACCTAACCGAGACGTAACCGGCGTTATCCTCTAAATTATTAATCGCAACCAGGTTTAATTGACCCTTTCGGTGTGGTACCGCATTACTACGTGATACAAGCCAGAAAAAGCACTGTATCTGGCCAACAAGTAAGCGCAAAATGCTAAAGTACGAGCCAGATGAGGGCAAATCCCAGACCTAACCGAGACATAACCGGCGTTATCCTCTAAAATATTAACCGCAACCAGGTTTAATTGACAGTTTCGGTGTGGTACCGCATTACTACGTGATACAAGCCAGAAAAAGCCCTGTATCTGGCCAACAAGTAAGCGAAAAATGCGAACGTACGAGCCAGATGAGGGCAAATACCAGACCTGACCGAGACATAACCGGCGATATCCTCTAAAATATTAATCGCAACCAGGATTAATTGACTGTTTCAGTGTGGTACCACATTACTACGAGGTCCAAGCCAGAAAAAGGCCAGGATCTGGCCAACAAGTAATCGAAAAATGCGAACGTACGAGCCAGATGAGGGCAAGTACCAGACCTAACCGAGACATAACCGGCGTTATCCTCTAAAATATTAATCGCAACCAGGATTAATTGACTGTTTCAGTGTGGTACCACATTACTACGAGGTCCAAGCCAGAAAAAGGCCAGGATCTGTGCAACAGGTATAAGAAAAATGCGAAAGTACGAGCCAGATGTGGGCAATTCCCAGTCCTATCCAAGACATAACCGGCCTTGTCCTCCAAAATATTAATCGCAACCAGGTTTAATTGACTGTTTCTGTGTGGTACCGCATTACTACGTGATGCAAGCCAGAAAAAGCCATGGATCTGGCCAACAAGTATGCGAAAAATGCGAAAGTATGAGCCAGATGATTGCAAATACCAGAACTAACCCAGACATAACCAGCGTTGTCCTCTAAAATAATAATCGGAACAAGCTTTTATTGACTGCTTCAGTGTGGTACCACATTACTACGTGATCCAAACCAGAAAAAGCGCTGGATATGACCAACATGTATGCGAAAAACGCGAAAGTATGAGCCAGATGATTGCAAATACCAGAACTAACCCAGACAAAACCAGAGTTTTCCTCTAAAATACTAATCGGAACATGCTTTTATTGACTGTTTCAGTGTGGTACCACATTACTACGTGGTCCAAACCAGAAAAAGGCCAGGATCAGGTCAAGAAGTATGCGAAAAATGCGAAGGTACGAGCCAGATGAGGGCAAACCCCAGTCCTAACCCAGACATAACCGGCGTTATCCTCTAAAATATTACTCGCAACCAGGTTTCATTGACTCTTTCGGTGTGGTACCGCATTACTGCGTGATCCAAACCAGAAAAAGTCGAGGATCTGGCCAACAAGTATGCGAAAAATGCCAAAGTACGAGCCAGATGACGGCAAATACCAGACCTAACCCAGACATAACCAGCGTTGTCCTCTAAAATACTAATCGGAACCAGCTTTTATTGACCGTTTCAGTGTGGTACCACATTACTGCGTGATCCAGACCAGAAAAAGCCCAGGATCTGGCCAACAACTATGCGTAAAATGCGAAAGTACGAGCCAGATGAGGGCAAATACCAGACCTAATCAAGACATAACCGGCGTTATCCTCCAAAATATTAATCGCAACCAGGTTTAATTGACTGTTTCGGTGTGGTACCGCATTACTACGTGATGCAAGCCTGAAAAAGCCATGGATCTGGCCAACAAGTATGCGAAAAATGCGAAAGTACGAGCCAGATGAGGGCAAATCCCAGACCTGACCGAGACATAACCGGCGTTATCCTCTTAAATACTAATCGCAACCAGGTTTAATTGACTGTTTCAGTGTTGTACCGCATTACTACGTGATGCAAGCCTGAAAAAGCCATGGATCTGGCCAACAAGTATGCGAAAAATGCGAAAGTACGAGCCAGATGAGGGCAAGTACCAGATCTGACCGAGACATAACCGGCGTTATCCTCTAAAATATTAATCGCAACCAGGATTAATTGACTGTTTCAGTGTGATACCACATTACTACGAGGTCCAAACCAGAAAAAGGCCAGGATCTGGGCAACAAGTATAAAAAAAATGCGAAAGTACGAGCCAGATGAGGGCAAATCCCAGACCTGACCGAGACATAACCGGCGTTATCCTCTAAAATATTAATCGCTACCAGGTTTAATTGACTGTTTCGGTGTGGAACCACATTAATGCGGGATCCAAACCAGAAAGAGGCCAGGATCTGGCCAACAAGTATGCGAAAAATGCGAAAGTATGAGCCAGATGATTGCAAATACCATAACTAACCCAGACATAACCAGCGTTATCCTCTAAAATACTAATCGGAACAAGCTTTTATTGACTGTTTCAGTGTGGTACCACATTACTACGTGATCCAAACCAGAAATAGCCCAGGATCTTAACAACAAGTATGCGAAAAATACGAAGGTACGAGCCAGATGAGGGCAAACCCCAGACCTAACCCAGACATAACCGGCGTTATCCTCTAAAATATTACTCGCAGCCAGGTTTAATTGACTATTTCGGTGTGGTACCGAATTACAGCGTGATGCAAACCAGAAAAAGGCGAGGATCTGGCCAACAAGTATGTAAAAAATGCGAAAGTACGAGCCAGATGAGGGCAAATCCTAGACCTGACCGAGACATAACCGGCGTTATCCTCTTAAATACTAATCGCAACCAGGTTTAATTGACTGTTTCAGTGTTGTACCACAATACTGCGTGATCCAATCCAGAAAAAGCCCAGGATCTGGACAAAAAGTATGCGAAAAAAGCGAAACTACGAGCCAGATGCGGGCAAATCCCAGACCTAACCCAGACATAACCGGCGTTATCCTCGAAGATATTAATCGCAACCAGGTTTAGTTGACTGCTTCGGTGTGGTACCGCATTACTACCTGATCCAAACCAGAAAAAGGCCAGGATCTGGCCAACAAGTATGCGAAAAATGCGAAAGTACGAGCCAGATGAGGGCAAATCCCAGACCTAACCGAGACGTAACCGGCGATATCCTCTAAATTATTAATCGCAACCAGGTTTATTTGACCCTTTCGGTGTGGTACCGCATTACTACGTGATACAAGCCAGAGAAAGCCCTGTATCTGGTCAACAAGTAAGCGAAAAATCCGAAAATATGAGCCAGATGATTGCAAATACCAGAACTAACCCAGACATAACCAGCGTTGTCCTCTAAAATACTAATCGGAACCAGCTTTTATTGACCGTTTCAGTGTGGTACCACATTACTGCGTGATCCAAACCAGAAAAAGCCCAGGATCTGGCCAACAACTATGCGAAAAATGCGAAAGTACGAGCCAGATGAGGGCAAATACCAGACCTAACCAAGATATAACCGGCGTTATCCTCATAAATATTAATCGCAACCAGGTATAATTGACTGTTTCGGTGTGGTACCGCATTACTACGTGATACAAGCCAGAAAAAGCACTGTATCTGGCCAACAAGTAAGCGCAAAATGCTAAAGTACGAGCCAGATGAGGGCAAATCCCAGACCTAACCGAGAGATAACCGGCGTTATCCTCTAAAATATTAATCGCAACCAGGTTTAATTGACAGTTTCGGTGTGGTACCGCATTACTACGTGATACAAGCCAGAAAAAGCACTGTATCTGGCCAACAAGTAAGCGCAAAATCCTAAAGTACGAGCCAGATGAGGGCAAATCCCAGACCTAACCGAGAGATAACCGGCGTTATCCTCTAAAATATTAATCGCAACCAGGTTTAATTGACAGTTTCGGTGTGGTACCGCATTACTACGTGATACAAGCCAGAAAAAGCCCTGTATCTGGCCAACAAGTAAGCAAAAATGCGAACGTACGAGCCAGATGAGGGCAAATACCAGACCTGACCGAGACATAACCGGCGTTATCCTCTAAATTCTTAATCGCAACCAGGATTAATTGACTGTTTCGGTGTGGTACCGCATTACTACGTGATACAAGCCAGAAAAAGCCCTGTATCTGGCCAACAAGTATGCGAAGTTGCGAATGTATGAGCCAGATGATTGCAAATACCAGAACTAACCCAGACATAACCAGAGCTTTCCTCTAAAATACTAATCGGAACAAGCTTTTATTGACTGTTTCAGTGTGGTACCGCATTACTACGTGATGCAAGCCAGAAAAAGCCCTGGATCTGGCCAACAATTATGCGAAAAATGCGACAGTACGAGTCAGATGAGGGCAAATACCAGACCTAACCCAGACATAACCGGCGTTATCCTCTAAAATATTAATCGCAACCAGGTTTAATTGCCTGTTTCGGTGTGGAACAACATTAGTGCGGGATCCAAACCAGAAAAAGGCCACGATCTGGCCAACAAGTATGCGAAAGAAGCGAAAGTACGAGCCAGATGCGGGCAAATCCCAGACCTAACCGAGACGTAACCGGCGATATCCTCTAAATTATTAATCGCAACCAGGTTTAATTGACCCTTTCGGTGTGGTACCGCATTACAACGTGATACAAGCCAGAAAAAGCCCTGTATCTGGTCAACAAGTAAGCGAAAAACCCGAAAATATGAGCCAGATGATTGCAAATACCAGAAGTAACCCAGACATAACCAGCGTTGTCCTCTAAAATACTAATCGGAACCAGCTTTTAGTGACTGTTTCAGTGTGGTACCACAATACTGCGTGAGCCAATCCTGAAAAAGCCCAGGATCTGGCCAACAAGTATGCGAAAAATGCGAAAGTACGAGCCAGATGAGGGCAAATACCAGTCCTAACCCTGGCATAACCGGCGTTATCCTCTAAAATATTAATCGCAACCAGGTTTAATTGACTGTTTCAGTGTGGTACCACATTACTACGAGGTCCAAGCCAGAAAAAGTCCAGGATCTGGGCAACAAGTATAAGAAAAATGCGAAAGTACGAGCCAGATGGGGGCAAATCCCAGACCTAACCGAGACGTAACCGGCGATATCCTCTAAATTATTAATCGCAACCAGGTTTAATTGACTCTTTCGGTGCGGTACCGCATTACTACGTGATCCAAAACAGAAAAAGGCCAGGATCTGGCCAACAAGTATGCGAAAAATGCGACAGTACGAATCAGATGAGGGCAAATCCCAGTGCTAACCAAGACATAACCGGCGTTATCCTCCAAAATATTAATCGCAACCAGGTTTAATTTACTGTTTCGGTGTGGTACCGCATTACTACGTGATGCAAGCCAGAAAAAGCACTGTATCTGGCCAACAAGTAAGCGAAAAATGCGAAAGTACGAGCCAGATGAGGGCAAATCCCAGACCTAACCCAGACATAACCGGCGTTATCCTCGAAGATATTAATCGCGACCTGGTTTAATTGACTGATTCGATGTGGTACCGCATTGCTACGTGATCCAAAACAGAAAAAGGCCAGGATCTGGCCAACAAGTATGCGAAAAATGCGACAGTACGAATCAGATGAGGGCAAATCCCAGTGCTAACCAAGACATAACCGGCGTTATCCTCCAAAATATTAATCGCAACCAGGTTTAATTTACTGTTTCGGTGTGGTACCGCATTACTACGTGATGCAAGCCAGAAAAAGCACTGTATCTGGCCAACAAGTATGCGAAAAATGCGAATGTATGAGCCAGATGATTGCAAATACCAGAACTAACCCAGACATAACCAGAGCTTTCCTCTAAAATACTCATCGGAACAAGCTTTTATTGACTGCTTCAGTGTGGTACCACATTACTACGTGATCCAAACCAGAAAAAGCGCTGGATCTGGCCAACAAGTATGCGAAAAACGCGAAAGTATGAGCCAGATGATTGCAAATACCAGAACCTACCCAGACATAACCAGAGTTTGCCTTTAAAATAATAATCGGAACATGCTTTTATTGAATGTTACAGTCTGGAAGCACATTACTACGTGATCCAAACCAGAAAAACCCCAGGATCTGGCCAACGAGTATAAGAAAAATGTGAAAGTACGAGCCAGATGAGGGCAAATCCCAGACCGGACCGAGACATAACCGGCGTTATCCTCTTAAATATAAATCGCAACCAGGTTTAATTGACTGTTTCGGTGTGGTACCGCCTTACTACGTGTTCCAAACCAGAAAAAGGCGAGGATCTGGCCAACAAGTATGCGAAAAATGCGAAAGTACGAGCCAGGTGAGGGCAAATACCAGACCTGACCCAGTCATAGCCAGCGTTATCCTGTAAAATACTAATCGGAACAAGCTTTTATTGACTGTTTCAGTGTGGCACCACATTACTACGTGGTGCAAGCCAGAAAAAGCCCAGGATCTTGCCAACAAGTATGCGAAAAATGCGAAGGTACGAGCCAGATAAGGGCAAACCCCAGACCTAACCCAGACATAACCGGCGGTGTCCTCTAAAATATTACTCGCAACCAGGTTTAATTGTCTATTTCGGTGTGGTACCGCATTACAGCGTGATCCAAACCAGAAAAAGGCGAGGATCTGGCGAAAAAGTATGCGAAAAATGCGAAAGTACGAGCCAGATGAGGGCAAATCCCAGACCTAACCGAGACATAACCGGCGTTATCCTGTAAAATATTACTCGCAACCAGGTTTCATTGACTATTTCGGTGTGGTACCGCATTACTGCGTGATCCAAACCAGAAAAAGGCGAGGATCTGGCCAACAACTATGCGAAAAATGCGAAAGTACGAGCCAGATGAGGGCAAATACCAGTCCTAACCCAGACATAACCGGCGTTATCCTCTAAAATATTAATCTCAACCTGGTTTAATTGACTGTTACGGTGTGGAACCACATTAATGCGGGATCCAATCCAGAAGAAGCCCAGGATCTGGCCAACAAGTATGCGAAAAATGCGAAATTACGAGCCAGATGAGGGCATGTCCCAGACCTAACCCAGACATAACCGGCGTTATCCTCGAAAATATTAATCGCAACCAGGTTTAATTGACTGTTTCAGTGTGGTACCACATTACTACGTGATCCAAACCAGAAAAAGGCGAGGAACTGGCCAACAAGTATGCGAAAAATGCGAAAGTACGAGCCAGATGAGGGCAAATCCCAGACCTAACCGATACATAACCGGTGTTATCCTGTAAAATATTACTCGCAACCAGGTTTCATTGACTATTTCGGTGTGGTACCGCATTACTGCGTGATCCAAACCAGAAAAAGGCGAGGATCTGGCCAACAACTATGCGAAAAATGCCAAAGTACGAGCCAGATGAGGGCAAATACCAGACCTAACCCAGACATAACCGGCGTTATCCTCTAAAATATTAATCTCAACCAGGTTTAATTGACTGTTTCGGTGTGGAGCCACATTAATGCGGGATCCGAACCAGAGAGAGGCCGGGATCTGGCCAACAAGTATGCGAAAAACCCGAAAGTATGAGCCAGATGATTGCAAATACCATAACTAACCCAATCATAACCAGCGTTGTCCTCTAAAATACTAATCGGAACCAGCTTTTATTGACTGTTTCAGTGTGGTACCACAATACTGCGTGATCCAATCCAGAAAAAGCCCAGGATCTGGCCAACAAGTATGCGAAAATTGCGAAAGTACGAGCGAGATGAGGGCAAATACCAGACCTAACCCAGACACAACCGGCGTTGTCCTCTAAAATATTAATCGGAAACAGGTTTAATTGGCTGTTTCTGTGTGGTACCACATTACTACGTGGTCTAAGCCAGAAAATGCCAGGATCTGGCCAACAAGTATGCGAAAAATGCGAAAGTACGAGCCAGATGCGGGCAAATCCCAGACCTAACCGAGACGTAACCGGCGTTATCCTCTAAATTATTAATCGCAACCAGGTTTAATTGACTCTTTCGGTGTGGTACCACATTACTACGAGGTCCAGGCCAGAAAAAGGCCAGGATCTGGGCAACAAGTATGCAATAATGCGAAAGTACGAGCCAGATGAGGGCAAATCCCAGTCCTAACCAAGACATAACCGGCCTTATCCTCCAAAATATTAATCGCAACCAGGTTTAATTGACAGTTTCGGTGTGGCACCGCATCACTACCTGATCCAAACCAGAAAAAGCCCAGGATCTGGCCAACAAGTATGCGAAAAATGCGACAGTACGAGTCAGATGAGGGCAAATCCCAGTGCTAACCGAGACATAACCGGCGTTATCCTCGAAGATATTAATCGCAACAAGGTTTAGTTGACTGCTTCGGTGTGGTACCGCATTACTACATGATCCAAACCAGAAAAAGGCCAGGATCTGGCCAACAAGTATGCGAAAAATGCGAACGTACGAGCCAGATGAAGGCAAATATCAGAACTAACCCAGACATAACCGGCGTTATCCTCTAAATTATTAATCGCAACCAGGTTTAATTGACTGTTTCGGTGTGGTACCGCATTACTACGTGATACAAGCCAGAAAAAGTCCTGTATCTTGCCAACAAGTATGCGAAAAATGCGAATGTATGAGCCAGATGATTGCAAATACCAGAACCTACCCAGACATAACCAGAGTTTGCCTCTAAAATAATAATCGGAACAAGCTTTTATTGACTGTTTCAGTCTGGGAGCACATTACTACGTGATCCAAACCAGAAAAAGCCCAGGATCTGGCCAACGAGTATAAGAAAAATGCGAAAGTACGAGCCAGATGAGGGCAAATCCCAGTGCTAACCAAGACATAACCGTCGTTATCCTCCAAAATATTAACGCCAACCAGGTTTAATTGACTGTTTCGGTGTGGTATCGCATTACTACGTGATGCAAGCCAGAAAAAGCCCTGGATCTGGCCAACAATTATGCGAAAAATGCGAAAGTACGAGCCAGATGAGGGCAAATCCCAGACCTAACCGAGACGTAACCGGCGTTATCCTCTAAAATATTAATCGCAACCAGGTTTAATTGACTGTTTCGGTGTGGTACCGCATTACTACATGATCCAAACCAGAAAAAGCCCAGGATCTGGCCAACGAGTATAAGAAAAATGCGAAAGTACGAGCCAGATGAGGGCAAATCCCAGTGCTAACCAAGACATAACCGTCGTTATCCTCCAAAATATTAACGCCAACCAGGTTTAATTGACTGTTTCGGTGTGGTATCGCATTACTACGTGATGCAAGCCAGAAAAAGCCCTGGATCTGGCCAACAATTATGCGAAAAATGCGAAAGTACGAGCCAGATGAGGGCAAATCCCAGACCTGTGCCAGTCATAGCCAGCGTTATCCTCTAAAATATTAATCGCAACCAGGTTTAATTGACTGTTTCGGTGTGGTACCGCATTACTACGTGATCCAAACCAGAAATATCCCAGGATCTGGCCAACTAGTATGCGAAAAATGCGAAAGTACGAGCCAGATGAGGGCAAATCCCAGACCTGGCCGAGACATAACCGGCGTTATCCTCTAAAATATTAATCGCAACCAGGTTTAATTGACTGTTCCAGAGTGGCCCCAGATTACTACTTGGTCCAAGCCAGAATAAGGTCAGGATCTGGCCAACAAGTATGCGAAAAATGCGGAAGTATGTGCCAGATGATTGCAAATAGCAGAACTAACCCAAACATAACCAGCGTTATCCTCTAAAATATTAATCGCAACCAGGTTTAATTGACTGTTTCAGTGTGGTACCGCATTACTACATGATCCAAACCAGAAAAAGGCCAGGATCTGGCCAACAAGTATGCGAAAAATGCGAACGTACGAGCCAGCTGAGGGCAAATATCAGAACTAACCCAGACATAACCGGCGTTATCCTCTAAATTATTAATCGCAACCAGGTTTAATTGACTGTTTCGGTGTGGTACCGCATTACTACGTGATACAAGCCAGAAAAAGCCCTGTATCTGGCCAACAAGTATGCGAAAAATGCGAATGTATGAGCCAGATGATTGCAAATACCTGAACTAACACAGACATAACCAGAGCTTTCCTCTAAAATACTAATCGGAACAAGCTTTTATTGACTGCTTCAGTGTGGTATCGCATTACTACGTGATGCAAGCCAGAAAAAGCCCTGGATCTGGCCAACAATTATGCGAAAAATGCGAAAGTACGAGCCAGATGAGGGCAAATCCCAGACCTGTGCCAGTCATAGCCAGCGTTATCCTGTAAAATACTAATCGGAACAAGCTTTTATTGACTGTTTCAGTGTGGTACCACATTACTACGTGGTGCAAGCCAGAAAAAAGCCAGGACCTGGCCAACAAGTATAAGAAAAATGCGAATTTACGAGCCAGATGAGGGCATGTCCCAGACCTAACCCAGACATAACCGGCGTTATCCTCTTAAATATTAATCGCAACCAGGTTTAATTGACTGTTTCAGTGTGGTACCACATTACTACGTGATCCAAACCAGAAAAAGCCCAGGATCTTGCCAACAAGTATGCGAAAAATGCGAAGGTACGAGCCAGATGAGGGCAAATACCAGACCTAACCCAGACATAACCGGCGTTATCCTCTAAAATATTAATCGCAACCAGGTTTAATTGACTGTTTCGGTGTGGAACCACATTAATGCGGGATCCAAACCAGAAAAAGGCCAGGATCTTGCCAACAAGTATGCGAAAAATGCGAAGGTACGAGCCAGATGAGGGCAAATACCAGACCTAACCCAGACATAACCGGCGTTATCCTCTAAAATATTAATCTCAACCAGGTTTAATTGACTGTTTCGGTGTGGAACGACATTAATGCGGGATCCAAACCAGAAAGAGGCCGGGATCTGGCCAACAAGTATGCGAAAAACGCGAAAGTATGAACCAGATGATTGCAAATACCATAACTAACCCAGTCATAACCAGCGTTATCCTCTAAAATACTAATTGGAACAAGCTTTTATTGACTGTTTCAGGGTCGTACCACATTACGACGTGATCCAAACCAGAAAAAGCCCAGGATCTGGCCAACAAGTATGCGAAAAATGCGAAGGTACGAGCCAGATGAGGGCAAATACCAGACCTAACCCAGACATAACCGGCGTTATCCTCTAAAATATTAATCTCAACCAGGTTTAATTGACTGTTTCGGTGTGGAACGACATTAATGCGGGATCCAAACCAGAAAGAGGCCGGGATCTGGCCAACAAGTATGCGAAAAACGCGAAAGTATGAACCAGATGATTGCAAATACCATAACTAACCCAGTCATAACCAGCGTTATCCTCTAAAATACTAATTGGAACATGCTTTTATTGACTGTTTCAGGGTCGTACCACATTACTACGTGATCCAAACCAGAAAAAGCCCAGTATCTGTCCAACAAGTATGCGAAAAATGCGACAGTACGAGTCAGATGAGGGCAAATACCAGACCTAACCCAAACATAACCGGCGTTATCCTCTAAAATATTAATCGCAACCAGGTTTAATTGACTGTTTCGGTGTGGAACCACATTAATGCGGGATCCAAACCAGAAAAAGGCCAGGATCTTGCCAACAAGTATGCGAAAAATGCGAAGGTACGAGCCAGATGAGGGCAAATACCAGACCTAACCCAGACATAACCGGCGTTATCCTCTAAAATATTAATCTCAACCAGGTTTAATTGACTGTTTCGGTGTGGAACGACATTAATGCGGGATCCAAACCAGAAAGAGGCCGGGATCTGGCCAACAAGTATGCGAAAAACGCGAAAGTATGAACCAGATGATTGCAAATACCATAACTAACCCAGTCATAACCAGCGTTATCCTCTAAAATACTAATTGGAACAAGCTTTTATTGACTGTTTCAGGGTCGTACCACATTACGACGTGATCCAAACCAGAAAAAGCCCAGGATCTGGCCAACAAGTATGCGAAAAATGCGACAGTACGAGTCAGACGAGGGCAAATACCAGACCTAACCCAGACATAACCGGCGTTATCCTCTAAAATATTAATCGCAACCAGGTTTAATTGACTGTTTCTGTGTGGAACCGCATTAATGCGGGATCCAAACCAGAAAAAGGCCAGGATCTGACCAACAAGTATGCGAAAAAAGCGAAAGTACGAGCCAGATGCGGGCAAATCCCAGACCTAACCGAGAGGTAACCGGCGATATCCTCTAAATTATTAATCGCAACCAGGTTTAATTGACTATTTCGGTGTGGTACCGCATTACAGCGTGATGCAAACCAGAAAAAGGCGAGGATCTGGCCAACAAGTATGCGAAAAATGCGAAAGTACGAGCCAGATGAGGGCAAATCCCAGACCTAACCGATACATAACCGGCGTTATCCTGTAAAATATTACTCGCAACCAGGTTTCATTGACTATTTCGGTGTGGTACCGCATTACTACGTGATACAAGCCAGAAAAAGCCCTGTATCTGGCCAACAAGTATGCGAAAAATGCGAATGTATGAGCCAGATGATTGCAAATACCATAACTAACCCAGTCATAACCAGCGTTATCCTCTAAAATACTAATCGGAACAAGCTTTTATTGACTGTTTCAGGGTCGTACCACATTACTACGTGATCCAAACCAGAAAAAGCCCAGGATCTGGCTAACAAGTATGCGAAAAATGCGAACGTACGAGCCAGATGAGGGCAAATATCAGACCTAACCCAGACATAACCGGCGTTATCCTCTAAATTATTAATCGCAACCAGGTTTAATTGACTGTTTCAGGGTCGTACCACATTACTACGTGATCCAAACCAGAAAGAGCCCAGAATCTGGCCAACAAGTATGCGAAAAATGCGACAGTACGAATCAGATGAGGGCAAATCCCAGTGCTAACCAAGACATAACCGGCGTTATCCTCCAAAATATTAATCGCAACCAGGTTTAATTGACTGTTTCGGTGTGGTACCGCATTACTACGTGATGCAAGCCAGAAAAAGCCCTGTATTTGGCCAACAAGTAAGCGAAAAATGCGAAAGTACGAGCCAGATGAGGGCAAATCCCAGACCTAACCCAGACATAACCGGCGTTATCCTCGAAGATATTAATCGCAACCAGGTTCAGTTGACTGCTTCGGTGTGGTACCGCATTACTACGTGATCCAAACCAGAAAAAGGCCAGGATCTGGCCAACAAGTATGCGAAAAATGCGAACGTACGAGCCAGATGAGGGCAAATATCAGACCTAACCCAGACATAACCGGCGTTATCCTCTAAATTATTAATCGCAACCAGGTTTAATTGACTGTTTCGGTGTGGTACCGCATTACTACGTGATACAAGCCAGAAAAAGCCCTGTATCTGGCCAACAAGTATGCGAAAAATGCGAATGTATGAGCCAGATGATTGCAAATACCAGAACTAACCCAGACATAACCAGAGCTTTCCTCTAAAATACTAATCGGAACAAGCTTTTAGTGACTGTTTCAGTGTAGTACCACATTACTACGTGATCCAAACCAGAAAAAGCGCTGGATCTGGCCAACAAGTATGCGAAAAACGCGAAAGTATGAGCCAGATGATTGCAAATACCAGAACCTACCCAGACATAACCAGAGTTTGCCTCTAAAATAATAATCGGAACAAGCTTTTATTGACTGTTTCAGTGTGGGAGCACATTACAACGTGATCCAAACCAGAAAAAGCCCAGGATCTGGCCAACGAGTATAAGAAAAATGCGAAAGTACGAGCCAGATGAGGGCAAATCCCAGTGCTAACCAAGACATAACCGTCGTTATCCTCCAAAATATTAACGCCAACCAGGTTTAATTGACTGTTTCGGTGTGGTACCGCATTACTACGTGATGCAAGCCAGAAAAAGCCCTGGATCTGGCCAACAATTATGCGAAAAATGCGAAAGTACGAGCCAGATGAGGGCAAATCCCAGACCGAACCGAGACATAACCGGCGTTATCCTCTTAATTATTAATCGCAACCAGGTTTAATTGACTGCTCCGGTGTGGTACCGCATTAATGCGGGATCCAAACCAGAAAGAGGCCAGGATCTGGCCAACAAGTATGCGAAAAACGCGAAAGTATGAGCCAGATGATTGCAAATACCATAACTAACCCAGACATAACCAGCGTTATCCTCTAAAGTACTAATCGGAACAAGCTTTTATTGACTGTTTCAGGGTCGTACCACATTACTACGTGATCCAAACCAGAAAAAGGCCAACAAGTATGCGAAAGAAGCGAAAGTACGAGCCAGATGCGGGCAAATCCCAGACCTAACCGAGACGTAACCGGCGATATCCTCTAAATTATTAATCGGAACCAGGTTTAATTGACCCTTTCGGTGTGGTACCGCATTACTACGTGATAAAAGATAGAAAAAGCCATGTATCTGGCCAACAGGTAAGCGAAAAATGCGAAAATATGAGCCAGATGATTGCAAATACCAGAACTAACCCAGACATAACCAGCGTTGTCCTCTAAAATACTAATCGGAACCAGCTTTTATTGACTGTTTCAGTGTGGTACCACAATACTGCGTGAGCCAATCCAGAAAAAGCCCAGGATCTGGCCAACAAGTATGCGAAAAATGCGAAAGTACGAGCCAGATGAGGGCAAATACCAGACCTAACCCTGACATAACCGGCGTTATCCTCTAAAATATTAATCGCAACCAGGTTTAATTGACTGTTTCAGTGTGGTACCACATTACTACGAGGTACAAGCCAGAAAAAGGCCAGGATCTGGGCAACAAGTATGCAAAAATGCGAAAGCACGAGCCAGATGTGGGCAAATCCCAGTCCTAACCAAGACATAACCGCCTTATCCTCCAAAATATTTATCGCAACCAGGTTTCATTGACTGTTTCGGTGTGGTACCGCATTACTACGTGATACAAGCCAGAAAAAGCCCTGTATCTGGCCAACAAGTATGCGAAAAATGCGAATGTATGAGCCAGATGATTGCAAATACCAGAACTAACCCAGACATAACCAGAGCTTTCCTCTAAAATACTAATCGGAACAAGCATTTATTGACTGTTTCATTGTGGTACCACATTACTACGTGATCCAAACCAGAAAAAGCGCTGGATCTGGCCAACAAGTATGCGAAAAACGCGAAAGTATGAGCCAGATGATTGCAAATACCAGAACCTACCCAGACATAACCAGAGTTTCCCTCTAAAATAATAATCGGAACAAGCTTTTATTGACTGTTTCAGTGTGGGAGCACATTACTACGTGATCCAAACCAGAAAAAGCCCAGGATCTGGCCAACGAGTATAAGAAAAATGCGAAAGTACGAGCCAGATGAGCGCAAATCCCAGTGCTAACCGAGACATAACCGGCGTTATCCTCCAAAATATTAATCGCAACCAGGTTTAATTGACTGTTTCTGTGTGGTACCGCATTACTACGTGATGCAAGCCAGAAAAAGCCCTGTATCTGGCCAACAAGTAACCCAAAAATGCGAAAGTACGAGCCAGATGAGGGCAAATGCCAGACCTAACCGAGACATAACCGGCGTTATCCTGTTAAATATTAATCGCAACCAGGTTTAATTGACTATTTCGGTGTGGTACCGCATTACTGCGTGATCCAAACCAGAAAAAGGCGAGGATCTGGCCAACAAGTATGCGAAAAATGCCAAAGTACGAGCCAGATGAGGGCAAATACCAGACCTAACCCAGACATAACCGGCGTTATCCTCTAAAATATTAATCGCAACCAGGTTTAGTTGACTGTTTCAGGGTCGTGCCACATTACTACGTGATCCAAACCAGAAAAAGCCCAGGATCTGGCCAACAAGTATGCGAACAATGCGACAGTACGAGTCAGATGAGGGCAAATACCAGACCTAACCCGAACATAACCGGCGTTATCCTCTAAAATATTAATCGCAACCAGGTTTAATTGACTGTTTCGGTGTGGAACAACATTAATGCGGGATCGAAACCAGAAAAAGGCCAGGATCTGGCCAACAAGTATGCGAAAGAAGCGAACGTACGAGCCAGATGCGGGCAAATCCCAGACCTAACCGAGACGTAACCGGCGATATCCTCTAAATTAATAATCGCAACCAGGTTTAATTGACCCTTTCGGTGTGGTACCGCATAACTACGTGATACAAGCCAGAAAAAGCCCTGTATCTGGTCAACAAGTAAGCGAAAAATCCGAAAATATGAGCCAGATGATTGCAAATACCAGAACTAACCCAGACATAACCAGCGTTGTCCTCTAAAATACTAATCGGAACCAGCTTTTATTGACCGTTTCAGTGTGGTACCACATTACTACGGGGTCCAAACCAGAAAAAGGCCAGGATCTGGCCAACAATTATGCGAAAAATGCGAAAGTACAAGCCAGATGAGGGCAAATCCCAGACCGAACCGAGACATAACCGGCGTTATCCTGTTAAATATTAATCGCAACCAGGTTTAATTGACTATATCGGTGTGGTACCGCATTACTGCGTGATCCAAACCAGAAAAAGGCGAGGATCTGGCCAACAAGTATGCGAAAAATGCCAAAGTACGAGCCAGATGAGGGCAAATACCAGACCTAACCCAGACATAACCGGCGTTATCCTCTAAAATATTAATCGCAACCAAGTTTAATTGACTGTTTCGGTGTGGAACCACATTAATGCGGGATCCAAACCAGAAAGAGGCCAGGATCTGGCCAACAAGTATGCGAAAAACGTGAAAGTATGAGCCAGATGATTGCAAATACCATAACTAACCCAGACATAACCAGCGTTGTCCTCTAAAATACTAATCGGAACCAGCTTTTATTGACCGTTTCAGTGTGGTACCACATTACTGCGTGATCCAAACCAGAAAAAGCACAGGATCTCGCCAACAACTATGCGAAAAATGCGAAAGTACGAGCCAGATGAGGGCAAATACCAGACCTGACCGAGACAAAACCGGCGTTATCCTCTAAAATATTGATCGCAACCAGGATTAATTGACTGTTTCGGTGTGGTACCGCATTACTACGTGATACAAGCCAGAAAAAGCCCTGTATCAGGCCAACAAGTAAGCGAAAAATGCTAAAGTACGAGCCAGATGAGGGCAAATCCCAGACCTAACCGAGACATAACCGGCGTTATCCTCTAAAATATTAATCGCAACCAGGATTAATTGTCTGTTTCAGTGTGGTACCACATTACTACGAGGTCAATGCCAGAAAAAGGCCAGGATCTGGCCAACAATTATGCGAAAAATGCGAAAGTATGAGCCAGATGATTGCAAATACCATAACAAACCCAGACATAACCAACGTTATCCTCTAAAATACTAATCGGAACAAGCTTTTATTGACTGTTTCAGTGTGGTACCACATTACTGCGTGATCCAAACCAGAAATAGCGCTGGATATGGCCAACAAGTATGCGAAAAACGCGAAAGTATGAGCCAGATGATTGCAAATACCAGAACTATCCCAGAAAAAACCAGAGTTTTCCTCTAAAATACTAATCGGAACAAGCTTTTATTGACTGTTTCAGTGTGGTACCACATTACTACGTGGTCCATACCTGAAAAAGCCCAGGATCTTAACAACAAGTATGCGAAAAATGCGAAAGTGCGAGCCAGATGAGGGCAAACCCCAGACCTAACCCAGACATAACCGGCGTTATCCTCTAAAATATTACTCGCAGCCAGGTTTAATTGACTATTTCGGTGTGGTACCGCATTACACCGTGATGCAAACCAGAAAAAGGCGAGGATCTGGCCAACAAGTATGCGAAAAATGCGAAAGTACGAGCCAGATGAGGGCAAATCCCAGACCTAACCGAGACATAAACGGCGTTATCCTCTTAAATACTAATCGGAACAAGCTTTTATTGACTGTTTCAGTGTGGTACCACATTACTACGTGATCCAAACCAGAAATAGCCCAGGATCTTAACAACAAGTATGCGAAAAATGCGAAAGTACGAGCCAGATGAGGGCAAACCCCAGACCTAACCCAGACATAACCGGCGTTATCCTCTAAAATATTACTCGCAGCCAGGTTTAATTGACTATGTCGGTGTGGTACCACATTACTACGTGATCCAAACCAGAAAGAGGCCAGGATCTGGCCAGCAAGTATGCGAAAAACGCGAAAGTATGAGCCAGATGATTGCAAATATCATAACTAACCCAGACATAACCGGCCTTGTCCTCTAAAATATTAATCGGAATCAGGTTTAATTGACTGTTTCAGTGTGGTACCACATTACTACGAGATCCAAGCCAGAAAAAGGCCAGGATCTGGACAAAAAGTATGCGAAAAAAGCGAAACTACGAGCCAGATGCGGGCAAATCCCAGACCTAACCGAGACGTAACCGGCGTTATCCTCTAAATTATTAATCGCAACCAGGTTTAATTGACTCTTTCGGTGTGGTACCGCATTACTACGTGATACAAGCCAGAAAAAGCCCTGTATCTGGCCAACAAGTAATCGAAAAATGCGAAAATATGAGCCAGATGATTGCAAATACCAGAACTAACCCAGACATAACCAGCGTTCTCCTCTAAAATACTAATCGGAACCAGCTTTTATTGACTGTTTGAGTGTTGTACCACAATACTGCGTGATCCAATCCAGAAAAAGCCCAGGATCTGGCCAACAAGTATGCGAAAAATGCGAAAGTACGAGCCAGATGAGGGCAAATACGAGACCTAACCCTGACATAACCGGCGTTATCTTCTAAAATATTTATCGCAACCAGGTTTAATTGACAGTTTCGGCGTGGTACCGCATTACTACGTGATACAAGCCAGAAAAAGCCCTGTATCCGGCCAACAAGTAAGCGAAAAATGCGAAAGTACGAGCCAGATTAGGGCAAATCCCAGACCTAACCCAGACATAACCGGCGTTATCCTCGAAGATATTAATCGCAACCAGGTTTAGTTGACTGCTTCGGTGTGGTACCGTATTACTACGAGGTCAATGCCAGAAAAAGGCCAGGATCTGGCCAACAAGTAATCGAAAAATGCGAACGTACGAGCCAGATGAGGGCATGTACCAGACCTGACCGAGACATAACCGGCGTTATCCTCTAAAATATTAATCGCGACCAGGATTAATTGACTGTTTCAGTGTGGTACCACATTACTACGAGGTCCAAACCAGAAAAAGGCCAGGATCTGGGCAACAGGTATAAGAAAAATGCGAAAGTACGAGCCAGATGAGGGCAAATCCCAGCCCTAACCAAGACATAACCGGCGTTATCCTCTAAAATATTAATCGCAACCAGGTTTAATTGACTGTTTCGGTGTGGAACCACATTAATGCGGGATCCAAACCAGAAAGAGGCCAGGATCTGGCCAACAATTATGCGAAAAATGCGAAAGTATGAGCCAGATGATTGCAAATACCATAACTAACCCAGACATAACCAACGTTATCCTCTAAAATACTAATCGGAACAAGCTTTTATTGACTGTTTCAGTGTGGTACCACATTACTGCGTGATCCAAACCAGAAATAGCGCTGGATATGGCCGACAAGTATGCGAAAAACGCGAAAGTATGAGCCAGATGATTGCAAATACCAGAACTATCCCAGAAAAAACCAGAGTTTTCCTCTAAAATACTAGTCGGAACAAGCTTTTATTGACTGTTTCAGTGTGGTACCACATTACTACGTGGTCCATACCTGAAAAAGCCCAGGATCTTAACAACAAGTATGCGAAAAATGCGAAAGTACGAGCCAGATGAGAGCAAACCCCAGACCTAACCCAGACATAACCGGCGTTATCCTCTAAAATATTACTCGCAGCCAGGTTTAATTGACTATTTCGGTGTGGTACCGCATTACACCGTGATGCAAACCAGAAAAAGGCGAGGATCTGGCCAACAAGTATGCGAAAAATGCGAAAGTACGAGCCAGATGAGGGCAAATCCCAGACCTAACCGAGACATAAACGGCGTTATCCTCTTAAATACTAATCGGAACAAGCTTTTATTGACTGTTTCAGTGTGGTACCACATTACTACGTGATCCAAACCAGAAATAGCCCAGGATCTTAACAACAAGTATGCGAAAAATGCGAAAGTACGAGCCAGATGAGGGCAAACCCCAGACCTAACCCAGACATAACCGGCGTTATCCTCTAAAATATTACTCGCAGCCAGGTTTAATTGACTATGTCGGTGTGGTACCACATTACTACGTGATCCAAACCAGAAAGAGGCCAGGATCTGGCCAGCAAGTATGCGAAAAACGCGAAAGTATAAGCCAGATGATTGCAAATATCATAACTAACCCAGACATAACCGGCCTTGTCCTCTAAAATATTAATCGGAATCAGGTTTAATTGACTGTTTCAGTGTGGTACCACATTACTACGAGATCCAAGCCAGAAAAAGGCCAGGATCTGGACAAAAAGTATGCGAAAAAAGCGAAACTACGAGCCAGATGCGGGCAAATCCCAGACCTAACCGAGACGTAACCGGCGTTATCCTCTAAATTATTAATCGCAACCAGGTTTAATTGACTCTTTCGGTGTGGTACCGCATTACTACGTGATACAAGCCAGAAAAAGCCCTGTATCTGGCCAACAAGTAATCGAAAAATGCGAAAATATGAGCCAGATGATTGCAAATACCAGAACTAACCCAGACATAACCAGCGTTCTCCTCTAAAATACTAATCGGAACCAGCTTTTATTGACTGTTTGAGTGTTGTACCACAATACTGTGTGATCCAATCCAGAAAAAGCCCAGGATCTGGCCAACAAGTATGCGAAAAATGCGAAAGTACGAGCCAGATGAGGGCAAATACGAGACCTAACCCTGACATAACCGGCGTTATCTTCTAAAATATTTATCGCAACCAGGTTTAATTGACAGTTTCGGCGTGGTACCGCATTACTACGTGATACAAGCCAGAAAAAGCCCTGTATCCGGCCAACAAGTAAGCGAAAAATGCGAAAGTACGAGCCAGATTAGGGCAAATCCCAGACCTAACCCAGACATAACCGGCGTTATCCTCGAAGATATTAATCGCAACCAGGTTTAGTTGACTGCTTCGGTGTGGTACCGTATTACTACGTGATCCAAACCAGAAAAAGGCCAGGATCTGGCCAACAAGTATGCGAAAAATACGAACGTACGAGCCAGATGAGGGCAAATATCAGACCGAACCCAGACATAACCGGCGTTATCCTCTAAATTATTAATCGCAACCAGGATTAATTGACTGTTTCGGTGTGGTACCGCATTACTACGTGATACAAGCCAGAAAAAGCCCTGTATCTGGCCAACAAGTATGCGAAGTTGCGAATGTATGAGCCAGATGATTGCAAATACCAGAACTAATCCAGACATAACCAGAGCTTTCCTCTAAAATACTAATCGGAACAAGCTTTTATTGACTGTTTCAGTGTGGTACCACATTACTACGTGATCCAAACCAGGAAAAGCGCTGGATCTGGCCAACAAGTATGCGAAAAACGCGAAAGTATGAGCCAGATGATTGCAAATACCAGATCCTACCCAGACATAACCAGAGTTTCCCTCTAAAATAATAATCGGAACAAGCTTTTATTGACTGTTTCAGTGTGGGAGCACATTACTACGTGATCCAAACCAGAAAAAGCCCAGGATCTGGCCAACGAGTATAAGAAAAATGCGAAAGTACGAGCCAGATGAGGGCAAATCCCAGTGCTAACCAAGACATAACCGTCGTTATCCTCCAAAGTATTAACGCCAACCAGGTTTAATTGACTGTTTCGGTGTGGCACCGCATTACTACGTGATGCAAGCCAGAAAAAGCCCAGGATCTGGCCAACAAGTATGCGAAAAATGCGAAAGTACGAGCCAGATGAGGGCAAATCCCAGACCGAACCGAGACATAACCGGCGTTATCCTGTTAAATATATATCGCAACCAGGTTTAATTGACTATTTCGGTGTGGTACCGCATTACTGCGTGATCCAAACCAGAAAAAGGCGAGGATCTGGCCAACAAGTATGCGAAAAATGCCAAAGTACGAGCCAGATGAGGGCAAATACCAGACCTAACCCAGACATAACCGGCGTTATCCTCTAAAATATTAATCGCAACCAGGTTTAATTGACTGTTTCGGTGTGGAACAACATTAATGCGGGATCCAAACCAGAAAAAGGCCAGGATCTGGCCAACAAGTATGCGAAAAACGCGAAAGCATGAGCCAGATGATTGCAAATACCATAACTAACCCAGTCATAACCAGCGTTATCCTCTAAACTACTAATCGGAACAAGCTTTTATTGACTGTTTCAGTGTGGTACCACATTACTACGAGGTCTAAGCCAGAGAAAGTCCAGGATCTGGGCAACAAGTATAAGAAAAATGCGAAAGTACGAGCCAGATGAGAGCAAATCCCAGACCTAACCGAGACGTAACCGGTGATATCCTCTAAATTATTAATCGCAACCAGGTTTAATTGACTCTTTCGGTGCGGTACCGCATTACTACGTGATCCAAAACAGAAAAAGGCCAGGATCTGGCCAACAAGTAAGCGAAAAATGCTAACGTACGAGCCAGATTAGGGCAAATACCAGACCTAACCCAGACACAAGCGGCGTTGTCCTCTAAAATATTAATCGGAACCAGGTTTAATTGACTGTTTCTGTGTGGTACCACATTACTACGTGGTCTAAGCCAGAAAATGCCAGGATCTGTCCAACAAGTATGCGAAAAATGCGAAAGTACGAGCCAGATGGGCGGTCCGACGCAAGGGGAGGCACCCTCGGCGGTCTGGTGCGGCCATGAACGCCCGGCCGCCGAGGGGTGGAAACGGGGTCGCTGGCGGTTGCGAGTTGGGGCTCGCAGCCGCCACTAAACGCGGCCCCGGGACAGATAGTGGCGGGATGGAGTGGCCCCGTCCCGCCGCTATGAGGCAGTGTGTCTACTGGGGGGACCGATTGTCCCCCCGGGGGATGGGCGCAAAAGCGCGTGCACGGGGAGGATACCGGAAGAATGCTTCGAGCGATTCCCGGTATCCTCCCAAAGCGTGCCGAAGGGTCACCGTGGGGTTTTTAGTGGGTAGGTCCCGCGCCTGTCGTTGTACGGGCGCGGGAAATCCCACACACCACTACCACCTCTCCCCAAGGAGGTGGGAGGGAGTCTTTCGAAGATTTTCCCCACGACAAAAAAAAAAAAAAAAAAAAAAAAAATACGAGCCAGATGCGGGCAAATCCCAGACCTAACCGAGACGTAACCGGCGTTATCCTCTAAATTATTAATCGCAACCAGGTTTAATTGACGCTTTCGGTGTGGTACCACATTACTACGAGGTCCAAGCCAGAAAAAGGCCAGGATCTGGGCAACAAGTATGCAATAATGCGAAAGTACGAGCCAGATGAGGGCAAATCCCAGTCCTAACCAAGACATAACCGGCCTTATCCTCCAAAATATTAATCGCAACCAGGTTTAATTGACAGTTTCGGTGTGGTACCGCATCACTACGTGATCCAAACCAGAAAAAGCCCAGGATCTGGCCAACAAGTATGCGAAAAATGCGACAGTACGAATCAGATGAGGGCAAATCCCAGTGCTAACCAAGACATAACCGGCGTTATCCTCCAAAATATTAATCGCAACCAGGTTTAATTGACTGTTTCGGTGTGGTACCGCATTACTACGTGATGCAAGCCAGAAAAAGCCCTGTATCTGGCCAACAAGTAAGCGAAAAATGCGAAAGTACGAGCCCGATCAGGGCAAATCCCAGACCTAACCCAGACATAACCGGCGTTATCCTCGAAGATATTAATCGCAACCAGGTTTAGTTGACTGCTTCGGTGTGGTACCGCATTACTACATGATCCGAACCAGAAAAAGGCCAGGATCTGGCCAACAAGTATGCGAAAAATGCGAACGTACGAGCCAGATGAGGGCAAATATCAGAACTAACCCAGACATAACCGGCGTTATCCTCTAAATTATTAATCGCAACCAGGTTTAATTGACTGTTTCGGTATGGGACCGCATTACTACGTGATACAAGCCAGAAAAAGCCCTGGATCTGGCCAACAATTATGCGAAAAATGCGAAAGTACGAGCCAGATGAGGGCAAATCCCAGACCGAGCCGAGACATAACCGGCGTTATCCTCTTAAATATTAATCGCAACCAGGTTTAATTGACTGTTTCGGTGTGGTACCGCTTTACTACGTGTTCCAAACCAGAACAAGGCGAGGATCTGGCCAACAAGTATGCGAAAAATGCGAAAGTACGAGCCAGGTGAGGGCAAATACCAGACCTGACCCAGTCATAGCCAGCGTTATCCTGTAAAATACTAATCGGAACAAGCTTTTATTGACTGTTTCAGTGTGGTACCACATTACTACGTGGTGCAAGCCAGAAAAAAGCCTGGAACTGGCCAACAAGTATAAGAAAAATGCGAAATTACGAGCCAGATGAGGGCATGTCCCAGACCTAACCCAGACATAACCGGCGTTATCCTCTTAAATATTAATCGCAACCAGGTTTAATTGACTGTTTCAGTGTGGTACCACATTACTACGTGATCCAAACCAGAAAAAGCCCAGGATCTTGCCAACAAGTATGCGAAAAATGCGAAGGTACGAGCCAGATAAGGGCAAACCCCAGACCTAACCCAGACATAACCGGCGTTATCCTCTAAAATATTACTCGCAACCAGGTTTAATTGTCTCTTTCGGTGTGGTACCCCATTACAGCGTGAACCAAACCAGAAAAAGGCGAGGATCTGGCCAACAAGTATGCGAAAAATGCGAAAGTACGAGCCAGATGAGGGCAAATCCCAGACCTAACCGAGACATAACCGGCGTTATCCTGTAAAATATTACTCGCAACCAGGTTTCATTGACTATTTCGGTGTGGTACCGCACTACTGCGTGATCCAAACCAGAAAAAGGCGAGGATCTGGCCAACAACTATGCGAAAAATGCCAAAGTACGAGCCAGATGAGGGCAAATACCAGATCTAACCCAGACATAACCGGCGTTATCCTCTAAAATAATAATCTCAACCTGGTTTAATTGACTGTTTCGGTGTGGAACCACATTAATGCGGGATCCAAACCAGAAAGAGGCCAGGATCTGGCCAACAAGTATGCGAAAAACGCGAAAGTATGAACCAGATGATTGCAAATACCATAACTAACCCAGTCATAACCAGCGTTATCCTCTAAAATACTAATTGGAACAAGTTTTTATTGACTATTTCAGGGTCGTACCACATTACTACGTGATCCAAACCAGAAAAAGCCCATGATCTGGCCAACAAGTATGCGAAAAATGCGACAGTACGAGTCAGATGAGGGCAAATACCAGACCTAATCCAGACATAACCGGCGTTATCCTCTAAAATATTAATCGCAACCAGGTTTAATTGACTGTTTCGGTATGGAACCACATTAGTGCGGGATCCAAACCAGAAAAAGGCCAGGATCTGACCAACAAGTATGCGAAAAAAGCGAAAGAACGAGCCAGATGCGGGCAAATCCCAGACCTAACCGAGACGTAACCGGCGATATCCTCTAAATTATTAATCGCAACCAGGTTTAATTGACTCTTTCGGTGTGGTACCGCATTACTACGTGATACAAGCCAGAAAAAGCCCTGTATCTGGGCAACAAGTAAGCGAAAAATGCGAAAATATGCGCCCTATGATTGCAAATACCAGAACTAACCCAGACATAACCAGCGTTGTCCTCTAAAATCCTAATCGGAACCAGCTTTTATTAACTGTTTCAGTGTGGTACCACAATACTGCGCGATCCAATCCAGAAAAAGCCCAGGATCTGGCCAATAAGTACGCGAAAAATGCGAAAGTACGAGCCAGATGAGGGCAAACCCCAGACCTAACCCAGACATAACCGGCGTTATCCTCTAAAATATTACTCGCAACCAGGTCTATTTGACTATTTCGGTGTGGTACCGCACTACTACGTGATCCAAGTCAGAAAAAGGCGAGGAACTGGCCAACAAGTATGCGAAAAATGCGAAAGTACGAGCCAGATGAGGGCAAATCCCAGACCTAACGATACATAACCGGCGTTATCCTGTAAAATATTACTCGCAACCAGGTTTCATTGATTATTTCGGTGTGGTACCGCATTACTGCGTGATCCAAACCAGAAAAAGGCGAGGATCTGGCCAACAACTATGCGAAAAATGCCAAAGTACGAGCCAGATGAGGGCAAATACCAGACCTAACCCAGACATAACCGGCGTTATCGTCTAAAATATTAATCTCAACCAGGTTTAATTGACTGTTTCGGTGTGGAGCCACATTAATGCGGGATCCGAACCAGAGAGAGGCCAGGATCCGGCCAACAAGTATGCGAAAAACGCGAAAGTATGAGCCAGATGATTGCAAATACCATAACTAACCCAATCATAACCAGCGTTGTCCTCTAAAATACTAATCGGAACAAGCTTTTATTGACTGTTTCAGGGTCGTACCACATTACTACGTGATCCAAACCAGAAAAAGCTCAGGATCTGGCCAACAAGTATGCGAAAAATGCGACAGTACGAGTCAGATGAGGGCAAATACCAGACCTAACCCAGTCATAACCGGCGTTATCCTCTAAAATATTAATCGCAAACAGGTTTAATTGACTGTTTCGGTGTGGAACCACATTAATGCGGGATCCAAACCAGAAAAAGGCCAGGATCTGGCCAACAAGTATGCGAAAAAAGCGAAAGTACGAGCCAGATGCGCGCAAATCCCAGACCTAACCGAGACGTAACCGGCGAAATCCTCTAAATTATTAATCGCAACCAGGTTTAATTGACTCTATCGGTGTGGTACCGCATTACTACGTGATACAAGCCAGAAAAAGCCCTGTATCTGGCCAACAAATATGCGAAAAATGCGAAAATATGCGCCAGATGATTGCAAATACCAGAACTAACCCAGACATAACCAGCGTTGTCCTCTAAAATACTAATCGGAACCAGCTTTTATTGACTGTTTCAGTGTGGTACCACAATACTGCGTGATCCAATCCAGAAAAAGCCCAGGATCTGGCCAACAAGTATGCGAAAATAGCGAAAGTACGAGCCGGATGAAGGCAAATACCAGACCTAACCCTGACATAACCGGCGTTTTCCTCTAAAATATTAATCGCAAACAGGTTTAATTGACTGTTTCGGTGTGGTACCGCATTACTACGTGATACAAGCCAGAAAAAGCCCTGTATCTGGCCAACAAGTAAGCGAAAAATTCGAAAATATGAGCCAGATGATTGCAAATACCAGAACTAACCCAGACATAACCAGCGTTGTCCTCTAAAATACTAATCGGAACCAGCTTTTAGTGACTGTTTCAGGGTGGTACCACAATACTGCGTGAGCCAATCCAGAAAAAGCCCAGGATCTGGCCAACAAGTATGCGAAAAATGCGAAATTACGAGCCAGATGAGGGCAAATATCAGACCTAACCCTGACATAACCGGCGTTATCCTCTAAAATATTAATCGCAACCAGGTTTAATTGACCGTTTCAGTGTGGTACCACATTACTACGAGGTCCAAGCCAGAAAAAGGCCAGGATCTGGGCAACAAGTATAAGAAAAATGCGAAAGTACGAGCCAGATGAGGGCAAATCCCAGACCTAACCCAGACGTAACCGGCGATATCCTCTAAATTATTAATCGCAACCAGGTTTAATTGACTCTTTCGGTGTGGTACCGCATTACTGCGTGATCCAAAACAGAAAAAGGCCAGGATCTGGCCAACAAGTAAGCGAAAAATGCTAACGTACGAGCCAGATTAGGGCAAATACCAGACCTAACCCAGACACAACCGCCGTTGTCCTCTAAAATATTAATCGGAACCAGGTTTAATTGACTGTTTCTGTGTGGTACCACATTACTACGTGGTCTAAGCCAGAAAATGCCAGGATCTGGCCAATAAGTATGCGAAAAATGCGAAAGTACGAGCCAGATGCGGGCAAATCCCAGACCTAAACGAGACGTAACCGGCGTTTTCCTCTAAATTATTAATCGCAACCAGGTTTAGTTGACTCTTTCGGTGTGGTACCACATTACTACGAGGTCCAAGCCAGAAAAAGGCCAGGATCTGGGCAACAAGTATGCAATAATGCGAAAGTACGAGCCAGATGAGGGCAAATCCCAGTCCTAACCAAGACATAACCGGCCTTATCCTCCAAAATATTAATCGCAACCAGGTTTAATTGACAGTTTCGGTGTGGTACCGCATCACTATGTGATCCAAACCAGGAAAAGCCCAGGATCTGGCCAACAAGTATGCGAAAAATGCGACAGTACGAGTCAGATGAGGGCAAATCCCAGTGCTAACCGAGACATAACCGGCGTTATCCTCGAAGATATTAATCGCAACAAGGTTTAGTTGACTGCTTCGGTGTGGTACCGCATTACTACATGATCCAAACCAGAAAAAGGCCAGGATCTGGCCAACAAGTATGCGAAAAATGCGAACGTACGAGCCAGATGAGGGCAAATATCAGAACTAACCCAGACATAACCGGCGTTATCCTCTAAATTATTAATCGCAACCAGGTTTAATTGACTGTTTCGGTGTGGTACCGCATTACTACGTGATACAAGCCAGAAAAAGCCCTGTATCTGGCCAACAAGTATGCGAAAAATGCGAAAGTATGAGCCAGATGATTGCAAATACCAGAACCTACCCAGACATAACCAGAGTTTGCCTCTAAAATAATAAGCGGAACAAGCTTTTATTGACTGTTTCAGTGTGGTACGACATTACTACGTGATGCAAACCAGAAATAGCGCTGGATCTGGCCAACAAGTATGCGAAAAACGCGAAAGTATGAGCCAGATGATTGCAAATACCAGAACCTACCCAGACATAACCAGAGTTTGCCTCTAAAATAATAAGCGGAACAAGCTTTTATTGACTGTTTCAGTCTGGGAGCACATTACTACGTGATCCAAACCAGAAAAAGCCCAGGATCTGGCCAACGAGTATAAGAAAAATGCGAAAGTACGAGCCAGATGAGGGCAAATCCCAGTGCTAACCAAGACATAACCGTCGTTATCCTCCAAAATATTAACGCCAACCAGGTTTCATTGACTATTTCGGTGTGGTACCGCACTACTTTTTTTTTTTTTTTTTTTTTTTTTTTTTTTTTGTCGTGGGGAAAATCTTCGAAAGACTCCCTCCCACCTCCTTGGGGAGAGGTGGGAGGGGTGTGTGGGATTCCCCGCGCCCGTACAGCGACCGGCGCGGGACCTACCCACTAAAAACCCCACGGTGACCCTTCGGCACGCTTTGGGAGGATACCGGGAATCGCTCGAAGCATTCTTCCGGTATCCTCCCCGTGCCCGCGCTTTCGCGCCCATCCCCCGGGGGGACAATCGGTCCCCCCAGTAGACACACTGCCTCATAGCGGCGGGACGGGGCCACTCCATCCCGCCGCTATCCGTCCCGGGGCCGCGTTTAGTGGCGGCTGCGAGCCCCAACTCGCAACCGCCCGCGACCCCGTTTCCACCCCTCGGCGGCCGGGCGTTCATGGCCGCACCAGACCGCCGAGGGTGCCTCCCCTTGCGTCGGACCGGTAGGGGGAGGCACTCCTACCCCCAACCGGTCCGACCCGGCGCCGCCTGGCGGGAGGAGGGTCCCCTCAGGATCCCCCTCCCAGCCTAGGTCATCCGCCACGCCGAGGCGGCCGCCCGCGACGCCTCGCGACCGGGCGACGACCTCGGGCCACCGCACGAGCGCGCGCTTCAGCACGCCGCTGAAGCTCGCGCTCCCTCCCCGCGGCCTCCTTCTGCAACATTACGTTCTCGCAGAAGGAGGCCACGGCCCTCCACTTCTCCTGGCTGCCGAGCATGGCGCGCACCACGCCCGACAGCGAGACATCCCGCCCGACGACGCCGACCAGGACACGGCGCTCCCCCTCCCACGCGGGGCATACCTCCAGGGTATGATCCGCCGTGTCCTGCTCAGCGTCGCAGTGGCAGCAACGCGCCGTCGGCTCCTTCCCTATCCGGCACAGGTATCTTCCGAAGCTGCCATGCCCGGAAAATACCTGTGCCATCCGGTAGGTGAGGCTGCCATGGCCTCTGTCCAGCCACTCCTTCAGGAGTGGCCGAACCGCCCCGACAGTCCGGTGCCCCGCGGTTGGCAGAGCCAGCCGCTCCTGCCACGCGAGCAACACGGACTGCCGGGCCTGGCGCTTCAAATCGCCCCAAGCAGGTTCCTGCCCGCCCGGGACCGCCCCCACCCCCGCGCGACGGTCGACGCGGTGCCGGTACATCACCGCGTGCGACCGCGCGAGCAGGTCCATGGGCGGCATCCCCGCTAGAACCGTCGCCGCCTCATGTGACATGGTCCGATACCCGCGGACGACCCTGAGCGCCATGCGCCTCTGCACCCGACGCAGCATAGTCATGCTGCGCCGGGAGGCAGCCAGGTCGTCCGCCCAGACGGGGGCCCCGTATAGGGCCACCGACTGGACCATTGCCACATAGAGGCGACGTACTCGGCCCGCCGGGCCCCCCAGGTTGGGCAGGATCCGGCCCAGAGCCGCAACCATCCTTTCCAACCGGGGGACCAGGCAGCGGAAATGCTTCTCGAAACGCCAGTGGCTATCGAGGATCAGCCCCAGATACCTGATCTGGGGCTTCACCTCGATGTCAGCCCCACCCACCCGGATCAGAGGGGGTGGCGGATCCTGCCGAGGTGAATGAAACGCAATCACCTCGGTCTTATGGACCGCCACCGTCATCCCCATCCCCCTGATCCGGTCGACGACGCGTTGCGACCCCTCCTCCGCGCGACGCATGGCCCTCCCCCAGTGCGCCCCGACGGCCAGCACCAGTGTGTCATCCGCATAACACACCGTGCTGACGCCGTCGGGAAGGCCGGCCCGCAACACCGAGTCGTACGCGATGTTCCACAGGAGTGGCCCGAGGACCGACCCCTGCGGAACACCGCAGTACACCTCCCTCCGCATATCACCATCCCGGCCCGGATACTCGATCCACCTGCCGCGGAGATAATCCCCGACGACCGCCCTGAGACAAGGGGGGACCCGATGATATTCGAGTCCCCTCCTTATCTCTTCCCAGGGGAGGGTGTTAAAGGCATTGGCAATATCCAAGGATATTGCCAATGCCACCCCTCCCCGGGAGACGGCCGCCTCCGAGAGGGCCCTCACACGACCTATCGCGTCGATAGTCGATCGGCCCCCCCGGAAACCGAACTGGCAGTCGGCCAGACCGGGATCACCCCGCGACAGGTGCTCGACGAGGCGGGCAGCAATCACCCGCTCGAAGAGCTTGCCCACCTCGTCGAGGAGACAAATGGGCCGGTATGCGGAGGGAGACTCCGCGGGCCGACCCTCCTTCCGGAGGAGGACCATCCTCGCCACCTTCCAACTGGGGGGGAATCGCCCGTCCCTCAGGCAGCGGTCGAACAACCGCCTGAGGTCGGCCCCAAGGACGCCCTGGGTCAAGATCCAAACCCGGCCGGGCACACCATCCGGACCCGGGGCCGTGTTACGAACCCCGAGCCGTCTGATGGCCGCTGCCAGCTCCTCCTGCGTGACCCCCAGCTCGGCCGTCCACTCCACTGGGACAGCCGCCGCCGCCGGAGGACGCGGTCCCCTCTCCCCAATTGGGAAGAGTGTATTGACCACGTCCTCCAGCAGCCGGGGGTCAAGACCCTCGGTGACGGGGGGCGCCCACGGGCGGAGCTTATTCAGCACCACCTTATATGGGCGCCCCCATGGATCGTCATCAAGGGTCTGGAGGAGCTCCTTCCATGCCTGGGTCTTGGCCCGTTTGATGGCGACCTGCAGAGCAACCCGCGCCACGCGGTATGCTCCATACAGGTCATCAGCTGCCCTCGCTCGCGCCACGCCGTCGCCTGTACGTTGACGACGGCGCGCGCGGGTGTACTGGCGTCGGGCGCGGACAGTCGCGACTCGCAACTCCGCGATCGCGTCCGACCACCAGTACACCGCCCGGCGAGGAGAAGCCCGCCCGACCCGAGGCATCGCCGCGTCGCAAATACCCGCGACCAATGCTCCGAGCCGGGCGACCTCCTCCTCTATGCTCGGCAACTCGGCCGCTCCCTGCGGCCAAGTTGCAGCGAGGGCAGCTGCCATCAGGGCGTCCTTGTCCAGGCGCCGAAGCGCCCAGCGGCGTGGTGGGGTGCCACGCAGGCGGCCGTGTCGGGATGCACTCGCGGCGGCAGAGACCTCCATCCGGATGTACCGGTGATCGGAGAGTGTCTCTGCCCCCGCAACCACGTGCCAACCCGACACCATGCGCACGGCGTTGGGGGTCGCGAATCCAACATCCACGATGGACCCCCCATATCGCCGCACGCATGTGTGCTCCGACCCCCGGTTCAATACCCGGAGGTCGAGCCCCGCCGCCCAATCGCCCAGGATCCCGCCGCGAACGGAGGTCCTGGGGGATCCCCAAGCCACCGACTTGGCATTAAAATCCCCCAGGACCAGCACCGGCCGGGCCGCGTAGCGCTGCACGCATGCCGCGACCTCGGCCAAGTACAGCTCGAACGCAGCGTGACCGCTACGGGGCGAAATGTAGCACCCCACCACTGCGACTCCCCCCCAGTCCACGGCGACGAATCCCCGACCGCGCTCCAACAAGGAGAACGGTGGGGACCCGTCGCCCCCTCCCCATACCGTCGCCACCAAGCCGTCCGCGTCGCCCACCCAATGAGGGTGATCAGGGACGCGGTACGGCTCGGCGGCGACCGCCAGGCCAACCCCCCACTCCGCGAGGACTTGGGACATCAAGTCCTGTGCCGCGCGGCAGTGGTTGAGGTTGGCCTGGAGGAGGAGGCGGGGCGGCATTAATTAATGGCCGCGCCAGCCTCCTCCCGGCCGTCCGTCCCCGTAGCACCGTCCACCTCCATGGAGGACGATGCCACCGCCCTCGGCACCGGAGCCGGTGCAGCCCGCCTCTTCCTCTCCTTCCGGGAGGGGGGGGAGCACTTCTTGCTCCCCACCCTGTGATCGGCTGGCCTTCCCATGTCCGCACACAGCGGGCAGTGGGGGGCCGCCGAGCACTGGCTCGCACGGTGCTCTTTGGCACCGCAGCGGTAACACTGACCGCTGCGGTCCACCGGCGAGGTGCACCACTGCCTCACGTGCCCCAATTCGAGGCAGCGGTGACACTGGAGCGGGCGCGGCGCGAGGATTTCCACTCGCGCCGAAACCCACCCCACCAACACCCTCCCGGATTCCGCCACCTTACGGGCGGCGGAGAGGGGGCACCGAGCCCACACCGACCCGAGGCCGGAGGGCGACCTGCGGATCTCTCCGATCCGCAGGTCCTCCACAGGACAGTCCCCCGCCCTCGCAAGGGCACGGGACACATCCTGTGCGCTGACCGAGTCGTCCAGCCCACAAACGCGCATCTCCGTGCGCTTCGTGGGCCGGGCGACCCGGACACCTCGCTCGCCCAGCTGCTCCCGGAGCCTCTGGGCGAGACGATCCGCCTTCGCGCCGCCTTCTGCACCGGGGATCTCCAGCAAGAGACCCCCGGTCATGGCCCTCTTCGCCCTCACGGAGGCGATGCCCAGCTCTTCCAGGGAGATATTCTCCCTGGCGAGCCGCATCGCCTCCGCGAGGGTCAGGTCGCCCCCCTGCGCAACGGTCAGCGTCACCGCTGCCGTTTTTGGGGGACGACCTGGTCGTGCCTTCCCGACCTTCGCGGCCTTTACCTTGGCCGCCGGCGGCGGAGGCGGAGGCTGCGGTTGCGAGGCCTGCCTCGCCGCCCGCTTCGCCTTCCGCCCCACCACCTCACTCCACGCCACCCCCCCTTGGGAGGGTGCTGTAGAGGACGCGACCACCGCGACCACGGGTACACCACCCCCCTTGGGGGTCGCGACCCGGGGCCCTGGTGCCGCAACGCTGGGCGGAGCCTTCACTCCGCCCTTCTTTGCCTTCCCCGACTGTACCGGAACAGGTCGGGGAGGCACCGCCTTCCTGCTGACCGCTCTTCCGGCGAGGAGCTCCTCCCGGAAGGCGGCCAGCTTGCCATCAATCATGTCCCCAATCCTCCTCAGAAGATCGTCTTCTGAGGAGGACGGGGACTTCTTCACGGGCGGAGTGCGGGTGGAGGGGCCCGCGGTGCCCCGCACCACTGCCGCCGCACTCCGCTTATTTACCACCGCCGAGGGACGCGGCGGTGGAGGAGGAGGGAGGATGGGAGGGAGGGCCGCGCTGTTCCACAGCGCCTCTGCCCTCCTCCTCCCCTGTCGCTCCTCCTCCAACAGGAGCTGCAGACGGGCGTTCCGCCCTCTGAGCTCCCGCGCCGCCTCCCTCATTTCCTCCGCCGCGGCCTTCAGGGCCTCCGCGCCACCGCTTTTCTGCCCCTTAAAGGCGCAGGCAGCGGCGACTTTCTCCACCCGCCTCAGGGACGAGGAGATCCTCTCCGATATCTCCTCGGTCACCTCGTCCCTGAGGCAACTCAGCCTCACCGACGGGCTCATCGCCCCGCCCACCTCGACGACGGCCTGCCCCGTCCTCTTCCTCTTAGAGCCTATGTGGCTCGTGCTGGAGGAGAAGGACGAGACCGACGCCGTCTCGTCGTCCTCCTCCACCCTCCACGAAGCCGGACCTGGCGCTGAGTGGGGCGCGAGCGCCGCCACCCTAACCCCAACCCCGTCTCCGTCCTCCCCAACCGACAAAACCCGCCCCATCCCCATTTTATTTTCTGTGTCCATAATAGTCCCACGAGATGGTCGGAAATAAAGGTCCACCCGGGCAGAGCCGCCTTACCCGGGTAAGCCTAATACTCCGGGGGTTCGGCAGGTTCCCCGGAGGTGGTCGCTTGGGATTGGGCCTTCTCCCCCAACCATGCATCCCATCGCCGCGCACCATAGCTTAGGATTGGAGGGCGATTTTATAGAGTCGCCATACTCGTGGCCCAGGCGGTTAAGCCAAGACCCCCGTTCCTCCTGCCGTCACGTACCATTCACAAAACCAATAGGGAATTGTGAATGGGTCGTTGTGACGACCAACAGGAGGCTTACGGTGTGTGTATGACTCGGGTACCCCGGGTTCGTTAAGCCCGTACTGCAGCTGAAAGGCTGGCAGCCCCTGAGGGAGGTACCGCACTACTGCGTGATCCAAACCAGAAAAAGGCGAGGATCTGGCCAACAACTATGCGAAAAATGCCAAAGTACGAGCCAGATGAGGGCAAATACCAGACCTAACCCAGACATAACCGGCGTTATCCTCTAAAATATTAATCTCAACCTGGTTTAATTGACTGTTTCGGTGTGGAACCACATTAATGCGGGATCCAAACCAGAAAGAGGCCAGGATCTGGCCAACAAGTATGCGAAAAACGCGAAAGTATGAACCAGATGATTGCAAATACCATAACTAACCCAGTCATAACCAGCGTTATCCTCTAAAATACTGATTGGAACAAGTTTTTATTGACTGTTTCAGGGTCGTACCACATTACTACGTGATCCAAACCAGAAAAAGCCCAGGATCTGGCCAACAAGTATGCGAAAGATGCGACAGTACGAGTCAGATGAGGGCAAATACCAGACCTAATCCAGACATAACCGGCGTTATCCTCTAAAATATTAATCGCAACCAGGTTTAATTGACTGTTTCGGTATGGAACCACATTAGTGCGGGATCCAAACCAGAAAAAGGCCAGGATCTGACCTACAAGTATGCGAAAAAAGCGAAAGAACGAGCCAGATGCGGGCAAATCCCAGACCTAACCGAGATGTAACCGGCGATATCCTCTAAATTATTAATCGCAACCAGGTTTAATTGACTCTTTCGGTGTGGTACCGCATTACTACGTGATACAAGCCAGAAAAAGCCCTGTATCTGGGCAACAAGTAAGCGAAAAATGCGAAAATATGCGCCCTATGATTGCAAATACCAGAACTAACCCAGACATAACCAGCGTTGTCCTCTAAAATCCTAATCGGAACCAGCTTTTATTGACTGTTTCAGTGTGGTACCACAATACTGCGCGATCCAATCCAGAAAAAGCCCAGGATCTGGCCAACAAGTATGCGAAAAATGCGAAAGTACGAGCCAGATGCCCCTCAGGGGCTGCCAGCCTTTCAGCTGCAGTACGGGCTTAACGAACCCGGGGTACCCGAGTCATACACACACCGTAAGCCTCCTGTTGGTCGTCACAACGACCCATTCACAATTCCCTATTGGTTTTGTGAATGGTACGTGACGGCAGGAGGAACGGGGGTCTTGGCTTAACCGCCTGGGCCACGAGTATGGCGACTCTATAAAATCGCCCTCCAATCCTAAGCTATGGTGCGCGGCGATGGGATGCATGGTTGGGGGAGAAGACCCAATCCCAAGCGACCACCTCCGGGGAACCTGCCGAAACCCCGGAGTATTAGGCTTACCCGGGTAAGGCGGCTCTGCCCGGATGGACCTTTATTTCCGACCATCTCGTGGGATTATTATGGACACAGAAAATAAAATGGGGATGGGGCGGGTTTTGTCGGTTGGGAAGGACGGAGACGGGGTTGGGGTTAGGGTGGCGGCGCTCGCGCCCCACTCAGCGCCAGGTCCGGCTTCGTGGAGGGTGGAGGAGGACGACGAGACGGCGTCGGTCTCGTCCTTCTCCTCCAGCACGAGCCACATAGGCTCTAAGAGGAAGAGGACGGGGCAGGCCGTCGTCGAGGTGGGCGGGGCGATGAGCCCGTCGGTGAGGCTGAGTTGCCTCAGGGACGAGGTGACCGAGGAGATATCGGAGAGGATCTCCTCGTCCCTGAGGCGGGTGGAGAAAGTCGCCGCTGCCTGCGCCTTTAAGGGGCAGAAAAGCGGTGGCGCGGAGGCCCTGAAGGCCGCGGCGGAGGAAATGAGGGAGGCGGCGCGGGAGCTCAGAGGGCGGAACGCCCGTCTGCAGCTCCTGTTGGAGGAGGAGCGACAGGGGAGGAGGAGGGCAGAGGCGCTGTGGAACAGCGCGGCCCTCCCTCCCATCCTCCCTCCTCCTCCACCGCCGCGTCCCTCGGCGGAGGTAAATAAGCGGAGTGCGGCGGCAGTGGTGCGGGGCACCGCGGCCCCCTCCACCCGCACTCCGCACGTGAAGAAGTCCCCGTCCTCCTCAGAAGACGATCTTCTGAGGAGGATTGGGGACATGATTGATGGCAAGCTGGCCGCCTTCCGGGAGGAGCTCCTCGCCGGAAGAGCGGTCAGCAGGAAGGCGGTGCCTCCCCGACCTGTTCCGATACAGTCGGGGAAGGCAAAGAAGGGCGGAGTGAAGGCTCCGCCCAGCGTTGCGGCACCAGGGCCCCGGGTCGCGACCCCCAAGGGGGGTGGTGTACCCGTGGTCGCGGTGGTCGCGTCCTCCACGGCACCCTCCCAAGGGGGGGTGGCGTGGAGTGAGGTGGTGGGGCGGAAGGCGAAGCGGGCGGCGAGGAAGGCCTCGCAACCGCAGCCTCCACCTCCGCCGCCGGCGGCCAAGGTAAAGGCCGCGAAGGTCGGGAAGGCACGACCAGGTCGTCCCCCAAAAACGGCAGCGGTGACGCTGACCGTTGCGCAGGGGGGCGACCTGACCCTCGCAGAGGCGATGCGGCTCGCCAGGGAGAATATCTCCCTGGAAGAGCTGGGCATCGCCTCCGTGAGGGCGAAGAGGGCCGTGACCGGGGGTCTCTTGCTGGAGATCCCCGGTGCAGAAAGCGGCGCGAAGGCGGATCGTCTCGCCCAGAGGCTCCGGGAGCAGCTGGGCGAGCGAGGTGTCCGGGTCGCCCGGCCCACGAAGCGCACGGAGATGCGCGTTTGTGGGCTGGACAACTCGGTCAGCGCACAGGATGTGTCCCGTGCCCTTGCGAGGGCGGGGGACTGTCCTGTGGAGGACCTGCGGATAGGAGAGATCCGCAGGTCGCCCTCCGGCCTCGGGTCGGTGTGGGCCCGGTGCCCCCTCTCCGCCGCCCGTAAGGTGGCGGAATCCGGGAGGGTGTTGGTGGGGTGGGTTTCGGCGCGAGTGGAAATCCTCGCGCCGCGCCCGCTCCAGTGTCACCGCTGCCTCGAATTGGGGCACGTGAGGCAGTGGTGCACCTCGCCGGTGGACCGCAGCGGTCAGTGTTACCGCTGCGGTGCCAAAGAGCACCGTGCGAGCCAGTGCTCGGCGGCCCCCCACTGCCCGCTGTGTGCGGACATGGGGAGGCCAGCCGATCACAGGGTGGGGAGCAAGAAGTGCTCCCCCCCCCTCCCGGAAGGAGAGGAAGAGGCGGGCTGCACCGGCTCCGGTGCCGAGGGCGGTGGCATCGTCCTCCATGGAGGTGGACGGTGCTACGGGGACGGACGGCCGGGAGGAGGCTGGCGCGGCCATTAATTAATGCCGCCCCGCCTCCTCCTCCAGGCCAACCTCAACCACTGCCGCGCGGCACAGGACTTGATGTCCCAAGTCCTCGCGGAGTGGGGGGTTGGCCTGGCGGTCGCCGCCGAGCCGTACCGCGTCCCTGATCACCCTCATTGGGTGGGCGACGCGGACGGCTTGGTGGCGACGGTATGGGAAGGGGGCGACGGGTCCCCACCGTTCTCCTTGTTGGAGCGCGGTCGGGGATTCGTCGCCGTGGACTGGGGGGTGTCGCTGTGGTGGGGTGCTACATTTCGCCCCGTAGCGGTCACGCTGCGTTCGAGCTGTACTTGGCCGAGGTCGCGGCATGCGTGCAGCGCTACGCGGCCCGGCCCGTGCTGGTCCTGGGGGATTTTAATGCCAAGTCGGTGGCTTGGGGATCCCCCAGGACCTCCGTTCGCGGCGGGATCCTGGGCGATTGGGCGGCGGGGCTCGACCTCCGGGTATTGAACCGGGGGTCGGAGCACACATGCGTGCGGCGATATGGGGGGTCCATCGTGGATGTTGGATTCGCGACCCCCAACGCCGTGCGCATGGTGTCGGGTTGGCACGTGGTCGCGGGGGCAGAGACACTCTCCGATCACCGGTACATCCGGATGGAGGTCTCTGCCGCCGCGAGTGCATCCCGACACGGCCGCCTGCGTGGCACCCCACCACGCCGCTGGGCGCTTCGGCGCCTGGACAAGGACGCCCTGATGGCAGCTGCCCTCGCTGCAACTTGGCCGCAGGGAGCGGCCGAGTTGCCGAGCATAGAGGAGGAGGTCGCCCGGCTCGGAGCATTGGTCGCGGGTATTTGCGACGCGGGGATGCCTCGGGTCGGGCGGGCTTCTCCTCGCCGGGCGGTGTACTGGTGGTCGGACGCGATCGCGGAGTTGCGAGTCGCGACTGTCCGCGCCCGACGCCAGTACACCCGCGCGCGCCGTCGTCAACGTACAGGCGACGGCGTGGCGCGAGCGAGGGCAGCTGATGACCTGTATGGAGCTTACCGCGTGGCGCGGGTTGCTCTGCAGGTCGCCATCAAACGGGCCAAGACCCAGGCATGGAAGGAGCTCCTCCAGACCCTTGATGACGATCCATGGGGGCGCCCATATAAGGTGGTGCTGAATAAGCTCCGCCCGTGGGCGCCCCCCGTCACCGAGGGTCTTGACCCCCGGCTGCTGGAGGACGTGGTCAATACACTCTTCCCAATTGGGGAGAGGGGACTGCGTCCTCCGGCGGCGGCGGCTGTCCCAGTGGAGTGGACGGCCGAGCTGGGGGTCACGCAGGAGGAGCTGGCAGCGGCCATCAGACGGCTCGGGGTTCGTAACACGGCCCCGGGTCCGGATGGTGTGCCCGGCCGGGTTTGGGTCTTGACCCAGGGCGTCCATGGGGCCGACCTCAGGCGGTTGTTCGACCGCTGCCTGAGGGACGGGCGATTCCCCCCCAGTTGGAAGGTGGCGAGGATGGTCCTCCTCCGGAAGGAGGGTCGGCCCGCGGAGTCTCCCTCCGCATACCGGCCCATTTGTCTCCTCGACGAGGTGGGCAAGCTCTTCGAGCGTGTGATTGCTGCCCGCCTCGTCGAGCACCTGTCGCGGGGTGATCCCGGTCTGGCCGACTGCCAGTTCGGTTTCCGGGGGGGCCGATCGACTATCGACGCAATAGGTCGTGTGAGGGCCCTCTCGGAGGCGGCCGTCTCCCGGGGAGGGGTGGCATTGGCAATATCCTTGGATATTCAATTATCAATATCCCCTGGGAAGAGATAAGGAGGGGACTCGAATATCATCGAGTCCCCCCTTGTCTCAGGGCGGTCGTCGGGGATTATCTCCGCGGCAGGTGGATCGAGTATCCGGGCCGGGATGGTGATATGCGGAGGGAGGTGTACTGCGGTGTTCCGCAGGGGTCGGTCCTCGGGCCACTCCTGTGGAACATCGCGTACGACTCGGTGTTGCGGGCCGGCCTCCCCGACGGCGTCAGCACGGTGTGTTATGCGGATGACACACTGGTGCTGGCCGTCGGGCGCACTGGGGGAGGGCCATGCGTCGCGCGGAGGAGGGGTCGCAACGCGTCGTCGACCGGATCAGGGGGATGGGGATGACGGTGGCGGTCCATAAGACCGAGGTGATTGCGTTTCATTCACCTCGGCAGGATCCGCCACCCCCTCTGATCCGGGTGGGTGGGGCTGACATCGAGGTGAAGCCCCAGATCAGGTATCTAGGGCTGATCCTCGATAGCCACTGGCGTTTCGAGGAGCATTTCCGCTGCCTGGTCCCCCGGTTGGAAAGGATGGTTGCGGCTCTGGGCCGGATCCTGCCCAACCTGGGGGGCCCGGCGGGCCGAGTTCGTCGCCTCTATGTGGCAATGGTCCAGTCGGTGGCCCTATACGGGGCCCCCGTCTGGGCGGACGACCTGGCTGCCTCCCGGCGCAGCATGACTATGCTGCGTCGGGTGCAGAGGCGCATGGCGCTCAGGGTCGTCCGCGGGTATCGGACCATGTCACATGAGGCGGCGACGGTTCTAGCGGGGATGCCGCCCATGGACCTGCTCGCGCGGTCGCACGCGGTGATGTACCGGCACCGCGTCGACCGTCGCGCGGGGGTGGGGGCGGTCCCGGGCGGGCAGGAACCTGCTTGGGGCGATTTGAAGCGCCAGGCCCGGCAGTCCGTGTTGCTCGCGTGGCAGGAGCGGCTGGCTCTGCCAACCGCGGGGCACCGGACTGTCGGGGGTGTTCGGCCACTCCTGAAGGAGTGGGTGGACAGAGGCCATGGCAGCCTCACCTACCGGCTGGCACAGGTATTTTCCGGGCATGGCAGCTTCGGAAGATACCTGTGCCGGATAGGGAAGGAGCCGACGGCGCGTTGCTGCCACTGCGACGCTGAGCAGGACACGGCGGATCATACCCTGGAGGTATGCCCCGCGTGGGAGGGGGAACGCCGTGTCCTGGTCGGCGTCGTCGGCCGGGATGTCTCGCTGCCGGGCGTGGTGCGCGCCATGCTCGGCGGCGAGGAGAAGTGGAGGGCCGTGGCCTCCTTCTGCGAGAACGTAATGTTGCAGAAGGAGGCCGCGGGGAGGGAGCGCGAGATTCAGCGGCGCGCTGAAGCTCGCGCTCGTGCGGTGGCCCGAGGTCGTCGCCCGGTCGCGAGGCGTCGCGGGCGGCCGCCTCGGCGTGGCGGATGACCTAGGCTGGGAGGGGGGTCCTGAGGGGACCCTCCTCCCGCCAGGCGGCGCCGGGTCGGACCGGTTGGGGGTAGGAGTGCCTCCCCCTACCGGTCCGACGCAAGGGGAGGCACCCTCGGCGGTCTGGTGCGGCCATGAACGCCCGGCCGCCGAGGGGTGGAAACGGGGTCGCGGGCGGTTGCGAGTTGGGGCTCGCAGCCGCCACTAAGCGCGGCCCCGGGACGGATAGCGGCGGGATGGAGTGGCCCCGTCCCGCCGCTATGAGGCAGTGTGTCTACTGGGGGGACCGATTGCCCCCCGGGGGATGGGCGCGAAAGCGCGGGCACGGGGAGGATACCGGAAGAATGCTTCGAGCGATTCCCGGTATCCTCCCAAAGCGTGCCGAAGGGTCACCGTGGGGTTTTTAGTGGGTAGGTCCCGCGCCTGTCGTTGTACGGGCGCGGGGAATCCCACACACCCCTCCCACCTCTCCCCAAGGAGGTGGGAGGGAGTCTTTCGAAGATTTTCCCCACGATCAAAAAAAAAAAAAAAAAAAAAAAAGTACGAGCCAGATGAGGGCAAACCCCAGACCTAACCCAGACATAACCGGCGTTATCCTCTAAAATATTACTCGCAACAAGGTCTAATTGACTATTTCGGTGTGGTACCGCACTACTACGTGATCCAAACCAGAAAAAGGCGAGGATCTGGCCAACAGGTATGCGAAAAATGCGAAAGTACGAGCCAGGTGAGGGCAAATACCAGACCTGACCCAGTCATAGCCAGCGTTATCCTGTAAAATACTTATCGGAACAAGCTTTTATTGACTGTTTCAGTGTGGTACCACATTACTACGTGGTGCAAGCCAGAAAAAAGCCAGGACCTGGCCAACAAGTATAAGAAAAATGCGAAATTACGAGCGAGATGAGGGTATGTCCCAGACCTAACCCAGACATAACCGGCGTTATCCTCTTAAATATTAATCGCAACCAGGTTTAATTGACTGTTTCAGTGTGGTACCGCACTACTACGTGATCCAAACCAGAGAAAGCCCAGGATCTTGCCAACAAGTATGCGAAAAACGCGAAGGTACGAGCCAGAAATACCAGACCTAACCCAGACATAACCGGCGTTATCCTCTAAAATATTAATCTCAACCAGGTTTAATTGACTGTTTCGGTGTGGAACCACATTAATGCGGGATCCAAACCAGAAAGAGGCCGGGATCTGGCCAACAAGTATGCGAAAAACGCGAAAGTATGAACCAGATGATTGCAAATACCATAACTAACCCAGTCATAACCAGCGTTATCCTCTAAAATACTAATTGGAACATGCTTTTATTGACTGTTTCAGGGTCGTACCACATTACTACGTGATCCAAACCAGAAAAAGCCCAGGATCTGGCCAACAAGTATGCGAAAAATGCGACAGTACGAGTCAGATGAGGGCAAATACCAGACCTAACCCAGACATAACCGGCGTTATCCTCTAAAATATTAATCGCAACCAGGTTTAATTGACTGTTTCGGTGTGGAACCACATTAATGCGGGATCCAAACCAGAAAAAGGCCAGGATCTGACCAACAAGTATGCGAAAAAAGCGAAAGTACGAGCCAGATTAGGGCAAATACCAGACCTAACCCAGACACAACCGGCGTTGTCCTCGAAATTATTAATCGCAACCAGGTTTAATTGACTGTTTCTGTGAGGTACCACATTACTACGTGGTCTAAGCCAGAAAATGCCAGGATCTGGCCAACAAGTATGCGAAAAATGCGAAAGTACGAGCCAGATGCGGGCAAATCCCAGACCTAACCGAGACGTAACCGGCGTTATCCTCTAAATTATTAATCGCAACCAGGTTTAATTGACTCTTTCGGTGTGGTACCACATTACCACGAGGTCCAAGCCAGAAAAAGGCCAGGATCTGGCCAACAAGTATGCGAAAAATGCGAAAGTACGAGCCAGATGCGGGCAAATCCCAGACCTAACCGAGACGTAACCGGCGTTATCCTCTAAATTATTAATCGCAACCAGGTTTAATTGACTGTTTCGGTGTGGTACCGCATTACTACGTGATACAAGCCAGAAAAAGCCCTGTATCTGGCCAACAAGTATGCGAAAAATGCGAATGTATGAGCCAGATGATTGCAAATACCAGAACTAACCCAGACATAACCAGAGCTATCCTCTAAAATACTAATCGGAACAAGCTTTTATTGACTGCTTCAGTGTGGTACCACATTACTACGTGATGCAAACCAGAAATAGCGCTGGATCTGGCCAACAAGTATGCGAAAAACGCGAAAGTATGAGCCAGATGATTACAAATACCAGAACCTACCCAGACATAACCAGAGTTTGCCTCTAAAATAATAATCGGAACAAGCTTTTATTGACTGTTTCAGTCTGGGAGCACATTACTACGTGATACAAGCCAGAAAAAGCCCTGTATCTGGCCAACAAGTATGCGAAAAATGCGAATGTATGAGCCAGATGATTGCAAATACCATAACTAACCCAGTCATAACCAGCGTTATCCTCTAAAATACTAATTGGAACATGCTTTTATTGACTGTTTCAGGGTCGTACCACATTACTACGTGATCCAAACCAGAAAAAGCCCAGGATCTGGCCAACGAGTATAAGAAAAATGCGAAAGTACGAGCCAGATGAGGGCAAATCCCAGTGCTAACCAAGACATAACCGTCGTTATCCTCCAAAATATTAACGCCAACCAGGTTTAATTGACTGTTTCGGTGTGGTATCGCATTACTACGTGATGCAGGCCAGAAAAAGCCCTGGATCTGACCAACAATTATGCGAAAAATGCGAAAGTACGAGCCAGATGAGGGCAAATCCCAGACCTGTCCCAGTCATAGCCAGCGTTATCCTGTAAAATACCAATCGGAACAAACTTTTATTGACTGTTTCAGTGTGGGACCACATTACTACGTGGTGCAAGCCAAAAAAAAGCCAGGACCTGGCCAACAAGTATAAGAAAGATGCGAAATTACGAGCCAGATGAGGGTATGTCCCAGACCTAACCCAGACATAACCGGCGTTATCCTCTTAAATATTAATCGCAACCAGGTTTAATTGACTGTTTCAGTGTGGTACCCCATTACTACGTGATCCAAACCAGGAAAAGCCCAGGATCTTGCCAACAAGTATGCGAAAAACGCGAAGGTACGAGCCAGATAAGGGCAAACCCCAGACCTAACCCAGACATAACCGGCGTTATCCTCTAAAATATTAATCTCAACCAGGTTTAATTGACTGTTTCGGTGTGGAACCACATTAATGCGGGATCCAAACCAGAAAAAGGCCAGGATCTGTCCAACAAGTATGCGAAAAAAGCGAAAGTACGAGCCAGATGCGGGCAAATCCCAGACCTAACCGAGACGTAACCGGCGATATCCTCTAAATTATTAATCGCAACCAGGTTTAATTGACTCTTTCGGTGTGGTACCGCATCACTACGTGATACAAGCCAGAAAAAGCCCTGTATCTGGGCAACAAGTAAGCGAACAATGCGAAAATATGCGCCCGATGATTGCAAATACCAGAACTAACCCAGACATAACCAGCGTTGTCCTCAAAAATCCAAATCGGAACCAGCTTTTATTGACTGTTTCAGTGTGGTACCACAATACTGCGCGATCCAATCTAGAAAAAGCCCAGGATCTGGCCAACAAGTATGCGAAAAATGCGAAAGTACGAGCCAGATTAGGGCAAATACCAGACCTAACCCAGACACAACCGGCGTTGTCCTCTAAAATACTAATCGGAACCAGGTTTAATTGACTGTTTCTGTGTGGTACCACATTACTACGAGGTCCAAGCCAGAAAAAGGCCAGTATCTGGGCAACAAGTATGCAATAATGCGAAAGTACGAGCCACATGAGGGCAAATCCCAGTGCTAACCGAGACATAACCGGCGTTATCCTCGAAGATATTAATCGCAACCAGGTTTAGTTGACTGCTTCGGTGTGGTACTGCATTACTACATGATCCAAACCAGAAAAAGGCCAGGATCTGGCCAACAAGTATGCGAAAAATGCGAACGTACGAGCCAGATGAGGGCAAATATCAGAACTAACCCAGACATAACCGGCGTTATCCTCTAAATTATTAATCGCAACCAGGTTTAATTGACTGTTTCGGTGTGGTACCGCATTACTACGTGATACAAGCCAGAAAAAGCCCTGTATCTGGCCAACAAGTATGCGAAAAATGCGAATGTATGAGCCAGATGATTGCAAATACCAGAACTAACCCAGACATAACCAGAGCTTTCCTCTAAAATACTAATCGGAACAAGCTTTTATTGACTGCTTCAGTGTGGTACCACATTACTACGTGATGCAAACCAGAAATAGCGCTGGATCTGGCCAACAAGTATGCGAAAAACGCGAAAGTATGAGCCAGATGATTACAAATACCAGAACCTACCCAGACATAACCAGAGTTTGCCTCTAAAATAATAATCGGAACAAGCTTTTATTGACTGTTTCAGTCTGGGAGCACATTACTACGTGATCCAAACCAGAAAAAGCCCAGGATCTGGCCAACGAGTATAAGAAAAATGCGAAAGTACGAGGCAGATGAGGGCAAATCCCAGTGCTAACCAAGACATAACCGTCGTTATCCTCCAAAATATTAACGCCAACCAGGTTTAATTGACTGTTTCGGTGTGGTACCGCATTACTACGTGATGCAAGCCAGAAAAAGCCCTGGATCTGGCCAACAATTATGCGAAAAATGCGAAAGTACGAGCCAGATGAGCGCAAATCCCAGACCTAACCCAGACGTAACCGGCGATATCCTCTAAATTATTAATCGCAACCAGGTTTAATTGACTCTTTCGGTGTGGTACCATATTACTACGAGGTCCAAGCCAGAAAACGGCCAGGATCTGGGCAACAAGTATGCAATAATGCGAAAGTACGAGCCAGATGAGGGCAAATCCCAGTCCTAACCAAGACATAACCGGCCTTATCCTCCAAAATATTAATCGCAACCAGGTTTAATTGACAGTTTCGGTGTGGTACCGCATCACTACGTGATCCAAACCAGAAAAAGCCCAGGATCTGGCCAACAAGTATGCGAAAAATGCGACAGTACGAGTCAGATGAGGGCAAATCCCAGTGCTAACCGAGACATAACCGGCGTTATCCTCGAAGATATTAATCGCAACCAGGTTTAGTTGACTGCTTCGGTGTGGTACCGCATTACTACATGATCCAAACCAGAAAAAGGCCAGGATCTGGCCAACAAGTATGCGAAAAATGCGAACGTACGAGCCAGATGAGGGCAAATATCAGAACTAACCCAGACATAACCGGCGTTATCCTCGAAATTATTAATCGCAACCAGGTTTAATTGACTGTTTCGGTGTGCTACCGCATTACTACGTGATGCAAGCCAGAAAAAGCCCTGGATCTGGCCAACAATTATGCGAAAAATGCGAAAGTACGAGCCAGATGAGCGCAAATCCCAGACCTAACCCAGACGTAACCGGCGATATCCTCTAAATTATTAATCGCAACCAGGTTTAATTGACTCTTTCGGTGTGGTACCGCATCACTACGTGATACAAGCCAGAAAAAGCCCTGTATCTGGGCAACAAGTAAGCGAACAATGCGAAAATATGCGCCCGATGATTGCAAATACCAGAACTAACCCAGACATAACCAGCGTTGTCCTCTAAAATCCTAATCGGAACCAGCTTTTATTGACTGTTTCAGTGTGGTACCACAATACTGCGCGATCCAATCTAGAAAAAGCCCAGGATCTGGCCAACAAGTATGCGAAAAATGCGAAAGTACGAGCCAGATTAGGGCAAATACCAGACCTAACCGAGACACAACCGGCGTTGTCCTCTAAAATATTAATCGGAACCAGGTTTAATTGACTGTTTCTGTGTGGTACCACATTACTACGTGGTCTAAGCCAGAAAATGCCAGGATCTGGCCAACAAGTATGCGAAAAATGCGAAAGTACGAGCCAGATGCGGGCAAATCCCAGACCTAACCGAGACGTAACCGGCGTTATCCTCTAAATTATTAATCGCAACCAGGTTTAATTGACTCTTTCGGTGTGGTACCATATTACTACGAGGTCCAAGCCAGAAAACGGCCAGGATCTGGGCAACAAGTATGCAATAATGCGAAATTACGAGCCAGATGAGGGCAAATCCCAGTCCTAACCAAGACATAACCGGCCTTATCCTCCAAAATATTAATCGCAACCAGGTTTAATTGACAGTTTCGGTGTGGTACCGCATCACTACGTGATCCAAACCAGAAAAAGCCCAGGATCTGGCCAACAAGTATGCGAAAAATGCGACAGTACGAGTCAGATGAGGGCAAATCCCAGTGCTAACCGAGACATAACCGGCGTTATCCTCGAAGATATTAATCGCAACCAGGTTTAGTTGACTGCTTCGGTGTGGTACCGCATTACTACATGATCCAAACCAGAAAAAGGCCAGGATCTGGCCAACAAGTATGCGAAAAATGCGAACGTACGAGCCAGATGAGGGCAAATATCAGAACTAACCCAGACATAACCGGCGTTATCCTCTAAATTATTAATCGCAACCAGGTTTAATTGACTGTTTCGGTGTGGTACCGCATTACTACGTGATACAAGCCAGAAAAAGCCCTGTATCTGGCCAACAAGTATGCGAAAAATGCGAAAGTACGAGCCAGATGAGGGCAAATATCAGAACTAACCCAGACATAACCGGCGTTATCCTCTAAATAATTAATCGCAACCAGGTTTAATTGACTGTTTCGGTGTGGTACCGCATAACTACGTGATGCAAACCAGAAATAGCGCTGGATCTGGCCAACAAGTATGCGAAAAACGCGAAAGTATGAGCCAGATGATTGCAAATACCAGAACCTACCCAGACATAACCAGAGTTTGCGTCTAAAATAATAATCGGAACAAGCTTTTATTGACTGTTTCAGTCTGGGAGCACATTACTACGTGATCCGAACCAGAAAAAGCCCAGGATCTGGCCAACGAGTATAAGAAAAATGCGAAAGTACGAGACAGATGAGGGCAAATCCCAGTGCTAACCAAGCCATAACCGTCGTTATCCTCCAAAATATTAACGCCAACCAGGTTTAATTGACTGTTTCGGTGTGGTACCGCATTACTACGTGATGCAAGCCAGAAAAAGCCCTGGATCTGGCCAACAATTATGCGAAAAATGCGAAAGTACGAGCCAGATGAGGGCAAATCCCAGACCTAACCCAGACGTAACCGGCGATATCCTCTAAATTATCAATCGCAACCAGGTTTAATTGACACTTTCGGTGTGGTACCGCATTACTACGTGATCCAAAATAGAAAAAGGCCAGGATCTGGCCAACAAGTAAGCGAAAAATGCTAACGTACGAGCCAGATTAGGGCAAATACCAGACCTAACACAGACACAACCGGCGTTGTCCTCTAAAATATTAATCGGAACCAGGTTTAATTGACTGTTTCTGTGTGGTACCACATTACTACGTGGTCTAAGCCAGAAAATGCCAGGATCTGGCCAACAAGTATGCGAAAAATGCGAAAGTACGAGCCAGATGCGGGCAAATCCCAGACCTAACCGAGACGTAACCGGCGTTATCCTCTAAATTACTAATCGCAACCAGGTTTAATTGACTCTTTCAGTGTGGTACCGCATTACTACATGATCCAAACCAGAAAAAGGCCAGGATCTGGCCAACAAGTATGCGAAAAATGCGAACGTACGAGCCAGATGAGGGCAAATCCCAGACCTAACCGAGACGTAACCGGCGTTATCCTCTAAATTATTAATCGCAACCAGGTTTAATTGACTGTTTCGGTGTGGTACCGCATTACTACGAGGTCCAAGCCAGAAAAAGGCCAGGATCTGGGCAACAAGTATGCAATAATGCGAAAGTACGAGCCAGATGAGGGCAAATCCCAGTTCTAACCAAGACATAACCGGCCTTATCCTCCAAAATATTAATCGCAACCAGGTTTAATTGACAGTTTCGGTGTGGTACCGCATCACTACGTGATCCAAACCAGAAAAAGCCCAGGATCTGGCCAACAAGTATGCGAAAAATGCGACAGTACGAGTCAGATGAGGGCAAATCCCAGTGCTAACCGAGACATAACCGGCGTTATCCTCGAAGATATTAATCGCAACAAGGTTTAGTTGACTGCTTCGGTGTGGTACCGCATTACTACATGATCCAAACTAGAAAAAGGCCAGGATCTGGCCAACAAGTATGCGAAAAATGCGAACGTACGAGCCAGATGAGGGCAAATATCAGAACTAACCCAGACATAACCGGCGTTATCCTCTAAATTATTAATCGCAACCAGGTTTAATTGACTGTTTCGGTGTGGTACCGCATTACTACGTGATACAAGCCAGAAAAAGCCCTGTATCTGGCCAACAAGTATGCGAAAAAAGCGAATGTATGAGCCAGATGATTGCAAATACCAGAACTAACCCAGACATAACCAGAGCTTTCCTCTAAAATACTAATCGGAACAAGCTTTTATTGACTGGTTCAGTGTGGTACCACACTACTACGTGATGCAAACCAGAAATAGCGCTGGATCTGGCCAACAAGTATGCGAAAAACGCGACAGTATGAGCCAGATGATTGCAAATACCAGAACCTACCCAGACATAACCAGAGTTTGCCTCTAAAATAATAATCGGAACAAGCTTTTATTGACTGTTTCAGTCTGGGAGCACATTACTACGTGATCCAAACCAGAAAAAGCCCAGGATCTGGCCAACGAGTATAAGAAAAATGCGAAAGTACGAGCCAGATGAGGGCAAATCCCAGTGCTAACAAAGACATAACCGTCGTTGTCCTCCAAAATATTAACGCCAACCGGGTTTAATTGACTGTTTCGGTGTGGTATCGCATTACTACGTGATGCAAGCCAGAAAAATCCCTGGATCTGGCCAACAATTATGCGAAAAATGCGAAAGTACGAGCCAGATGAGGGCAAATCCCAGACCTGTCCCAGTCATAGCCAGCGTTATCCTGTAAAATACTAATCGGAACAAGCTTTTATTGACTGTTTCAGTGTGGTACCGCATTACTGCGTGATCCAAAAAAGAAAAAGGCGAGGATCTGGCCAACAACTATACGAAAAATGGCAAGTACGAGCCAGATGAGGGCAAATACCAGACCTAACCCAGACATAACCGGCGTTATCCTCTAAAAAATTAATCTCAACCAGGTTTAATTGGCTGTTTCGGTGTGGAACCACATTAATGCGGGATCCAAACCAGAAAGAGGCCGGGATCTGGCCAACAAGTATGCGAAAAACGCGAAAGTATGAACCAGATGATTGCAAATACCATAACTAACCCAGTCATAACCAGCGTTATCCTCTAAAATACTAATTGGAACATGCTTTTATTGACTGTTTCAGGGTCGTACCACATTACTACGTGATCCACACCAGAAAAAGCCCAGGATCTGGCCAACAAGTATGCGAAAAATGCGACAGTACGAGTCAGATGAGGGCAAATACCAGACCTAACCCAGCCATAACCGGCGTTATCCTCTAAAATAATAATCGCAACCAGGTTTAATTGACTGTTTCGGTGTGGAACCACATTAATGCGGGATCCAAACCAGAAAAATGCCAGGATCTGACCAACAAGTATGCGAAAAAAGCGAAAGTACGAGCCAGATGCGGGCAAATCCCAGACCTAACCGAGACGTAACCGGCGATATCCTCTAAATTATTAATCGCAACCAGGTTTAATTGACTCTTTCGGTGTGGTACCGCTTCACTACGTGATACAAGCCAGAAAAAGCCCTGTATCTGGGCAACAAGTAAGCGAACAATGCGAAAATATGCGCCCGATGATTGCAAATACCAGAACTAACCCAGACATAACCGGCGTTATCCTCTTAAATATTAATCGCAACCAGGTTTAATTGACTGTTTAAGTGTGGTACCACATTACTACGTGATCCAAACCAGAAAAAGCCCAGGATCTTGCCAACAAGTATGCGAAAAACGCGAAGGTACGAGCCAGATAAGGGCAAACCCCAGACCTAACCCAGACATAACCGTCGTTATCCTGTAAAATATTACTCGCAACCAGGTTTCATTGACTACTTCGGTGTGGTACCGCATTACTGCGTGATCCAAAAAAGAAAAAGGCGAGGATCTGGCCAACAACTATACGAAAAATGCCAAAGTACGAGCCAGATGAGGGCAAATACCAGACCTAACCCAGACATAACCGGCGTTATCCTCTAAAATATTAATCTCAACCAGGTTTAATTGACTGTTTCGGTGTGGAACCACATTAATGCGGGATCCAAACCAGAAAGAGGCCGGGATCTGGCCAACAAGTATGCGAAAAACGCGAAAGTATGAACCAGATGATTGCAAATACCATAACTAACCCAGTCATAACCAGCGTTATCCTCTAAAATACTAATTGGAACATGCTTTTATTGACTGTTTCAGGGTCGTACCACATTACTACGTGATCCAAACCAGAAAAAGCCCAGGATCTGGCCAACAAATATGCGAAAAATGCGACTGTACGAGTCAGATGAGGGCAAATACCAGACCTAACCCAGACATAACCGGCGTTATCCTCTAAAATATTAATCGCAACCAGGTTTAATTGACTGTTTCGGTGTGGAACCACATTAATGCGGGATCCAAACCAGAAAAAGGCCAGGATCTGACCAACAAGTATGCGAAAAAAGCGAAAGTACGAGCCAGATGCGGGCAAATCCCAGACCTAACCGAGACGTAACCGGCGATATCCTCTAAATTATTAATCGCAACCAGGTTTAATTGACTCTTTCGGTGTGGTACCGCTTCACTACGTGATACAAGCCAGAAAAAGCCCTGTATCTGGGCAACAAGTAAGCGAACAGTGCGAAAATATGCGCCTGATGATTGCAAATACCATAACTAACCCAGTCATAACCAGCGTTATCCTCTAAAATACTAATTGGAACATGCTTTTATTGACTGTTTCAGGGTCGTACCACATTACTACGTGATCCAAACCAGAAAAAGCCCAGGATCTGGCCAACAAATATGCGAAAAATGCGACTGTACGAGTCAGATGAGGGCAAATACCAGACCTAACCCAGACATAACCGGCGTTATCCTCTAAAATATTAATCGCAACCAGGTTTAATTGACTGTTTCGGTGTGGAACCACATTAATGCGGGATCCAAACCAGAAAAAGGCCAGGATCTGACCAACAAGTATGCGAAAAAAGCGAAAGTACGAGCCAGATGCGGGCAAATCCCAGACCTAACCCAGACATAACCGGCGTTATCCTCTAAATTATTAATCGCAACCAGGTTTAATTGACTCTTTCGGTGTGGTACCAGATTACTACGAGGTCCAAGCCAGAAAAAGGCCAGGATCTGGGCAACAAGTATGCAATAATGCGAAAGTACGAGCCAGATGAGGGCAAATCCCAGTTCTAACCAAGACATAACCGGCCTTATCCTCCAAAATATTAATCGCAACCAGGTTTAATTGACAGTTTCGGTGTGGTACCGCATCACTACGTGATCCAAACCAGAAAAAGCCCAGGATCTGGCCAACAAGTATGCGAAAAATGCGACAGTACGAGTCAGATGAGGGCAAATCCCAGTGCTAACCGAGACATAACCGGCGTTATCCTCGAAGATATTAATCGCAACAAGGTTTAGTTGACTGCTTCGGTGTGGTACCGCATTACTACATGATCCAAACTAGAAAAAGGCCAGGATCTGGCCAACAAGTATGCGAAAAATGCGAACGTACGAGCCAGATGAGGGCAAATATCAGAACTAACCCAGACATAACCGGCGTTATCCTCTAAATTATTAATCGCAACCAGGTTTAATTGACTGTTTCGGTGTGGTACCGCATTACTACGTGATACAAGCCAGAAAAAGCCCTGTATCTGGCCAACAAGTATGCGAAAAAAGCGAATGTATGAGCCAGATGATTGCAAATACCAGAACTAACCCAGACATAACCAGAGCTTTCCTCTAAAATACTAATCGGAACAAGCTTTTATTGACTGGTTCAGTGTGGTACCACACTACTACGTGATGCAAACCAGAAATAGCGCTGGATCTGGCCAACAAGTATGCGAAAAACGCGACAGTATGAGCCAGATGATTGCAAATACCAGAACCTACCCAGACATAACCAGAGTTTGCCTCTAAAATAAAAATCGGAACAAGCTTTTATTGACTGTTTCAGTCTGGGAGCACATTACTACGTGATCCAAACCAGAAAAAGCCCAGGATCTGGCCAACGAGTATAAGAAAAATGCGAAAGTACGAGCCAGATGAGGGCAAATCCCAGTGCTAACAAAGACATAACCGTCGTTGTCCTCCAAAATATTAACGCCAACCGGGTTTAATTGACTGTTTCGGTGTGGTATCGCATTACTACGTGATGCAAGCCAGAAAAAGCCCTGGATCTGGCCAACAATTATGCGAAAAATGCGAAAGTACGAGCCAGATGAGGGCAAATCCCAGACCTGTCCCAGTCATAGCCAGCGTTATCCTGTAAAATACTAATCGGAACAAGCTTTTATTGACTGTTTCAGTGTGGTACCACATTACTACGTGGTGCAAGCCAGAAAAAAGCCAGGACCTGGCCAACAAGTATAAGAAAAATGCGAAATTACGAGCCAGATGAGGGCATGTCCCAGACCTAACTCAGACATAACCGGCGTTATCCTCTTAAATATTAATCGCAACCAGGTTTAATTGACTGTTTCAGTGTGGTACCACATTACTACGTGATCCAAACCAGAAAAAGCCCAGGATCTTGCCAACAAGTATGCGAAAAATGCGAAGGTACGAGCCAGATAAGGGCAAACCCCAGAACTAACCCAGACATAACCGGCGTTATCCTGTAAAATATTACTCGCATCCAGGTTTCATTGACTACTTCGGTGTGGTACCGCATTACTGCGTGATCCAAAAAAGAAAAAGGCGAGGATCTGGCCAACAACTATACGAAAAATGCCAAAGTACGAGCCAGATGAGGGCAAATACCAGACCTAACCCAGACATAACCGGCGTTATCCTCTAAACTATTAATCTCAACCAGGTTTAATTGACTGTTTCGGTGTGGAACCACATTAATGCGGGATCCAAACCAGAAAGAGGCCGGGATCTGGCCAACAAGTATGCGAAAAACGCGAAAGTATGAACCAGATGATTGCAAATACCATAACTAACCCAGTCATAACCAGCGTTATCCTCTAAAATACTAATTGGAACATGCTTTTATTGACTGTTTCAGGGTCGTACCACATTACTACGTGATCCAAACCAGAAAAAGCCCAGGATCTGGCCAACAAATATGCGAAAAATGCGACTGTACGAGTCAGATGAGGGCAAATACCAGACCTAACCCAGACATAACCGGCGTTATCCTCTAAAATATTAATCGCAACCAGGTTTAATTGACTGTTTCGGTGTGGAACCACATTAATGCGGGATGCAAACCAGAAAAAGGCCAGGATCTGACCAACAAGTATGCGAAAAAAGCGAAAGTACGAGCCAGATGCGGGCAAATCCCAGACCTAACCGAGACGTAACCGGCGATATCCTCTAAATTATTAATCGCAACCAGGTTTAATTGACTCTTTCGGTGTGGTACCGCTTCACTACGTGATACAAGCCAGAAAAAGCCCTGTATCTGGGCAACAAGTAAGCGAACAGTGCGAAAATATGCGCCTGATGATTGCAAATACCATAACTAACCCAGTCATAACCAGCGTTATCCTCTAAAATACTAATTGGAACATGCTTTTATTGACTGTTTCAGGGTCGTACCACATTACTACGTGATCCAAACCAGAAAAAGCCCAGGATCTGGCCAACAAATATGCGAAAAATGCGACTGTACGAGTCAGATGAGGGCAAATCCCAGACCTGTCCCAGTCATAGCCAGCGTTATCCTGTAAAATACTAATCGGAACAAGCTTTTATTGACTGTTTCAGTGTGGTACCACATTACTACGTGGTGCAAGCCAGAAAAAAGCCAGGACCTGGCCAACAAGTATAAGAAAAATGCGAAATTACGAGCCAGATGAGGGCATGTCCCAGACCTAACTCAGACATAACCGGCGTTATCCTCTTAAATATTAATCGCAACCAGGTTTAATTGACTGTTTCAGTGTGGTACCACATTACTACGTAATCCAAACCAGAAAAAGCCCAGGATCTTGCCAACAAGTATGCGAAAAATGCGAAGGTACGAGCCAGATAAGGGCAAACCCCAGAACTAACCCAGACATAACCGGCGTTATCCTGTAAAATATTACTCGCAACCAGGTTTCATTGACTATTTCGGTGTCGTACCGCATTACTGCGTGGTCCAAAAAAGAAAAAGGCGAGGATCTGGCCAACAACTATACGAAAAATGCCAAAGTACGAGCCAGATGAGGGCATATACCAGACCTAAACCAGACATAACCGGCGTTATCCTCTAAACTATTAATCTCAACCAGGTTTAATTGACTGTTTCGGTGTGGAACCACATTAATGCGGGATCCAAACCAGAAAGAGGCCGGGATCCGGCCAACAAGTATGCGAAAAACGCGAAAGTATGAACCAGATGATTGCAAATACCATAACTAACCCAGACATAACCAGCGTTATCCTCCAAAACACTAATTGGAACAAGCTTTTATTGACTGTTTCAGGGTCGTACCACATTACTACGTGATCCAAACCAGAAAAAGCCCAGGATCTGGCCAACAAGTATGCGAAAAATGCGACAGTACGAGTCAGATGAGGGCAAATACCAGACCTAACCCGGACATAACCGGCGTTTTCCTCTAAAATATTAATCGCAACCAGGTTTAATTGACTGTTTCGGTGTGGAACCGCATTAATGCGGGATCCAAACCAGAAAAAGGCCAGGATCTGACCAACAAGTATGCGAAAAAAGCGAAAGTACGAGCCAGATGCGGGCAAGTCCCAGACCTAACCGAGACGTAACCGGCGATATCCTCTAAATTATTAATCGCAACCAGGTTTAATTGACTCTTTCGGTGTGGTACCGCATCACTACGTGATACAAGCCAGAAAAAGCCCTGTATCTGGGCAACAAGTAAGCGAAAAATGCGAATATATGCGCCCGATGATTGCAAATACCAGAACTAACCCAGACATAACCAGCGTTGTCCTCTAAAATCCTAATCGGAACCAGCTTTTATTGACTGTTTCAGTGTGGTACCACAATACTGCGCGATCCAATCTAGAAAAAGCCCAGGATCTGGTCAACAAGTATGCGAAAAATGCGAAAGTACGAGCCAGATGAGGGCAAACCCCAGACCTTACCGAGACGTAACCGGCGTTATCCTCTAAATTATTAATCGCAACCAGGTTTAATTGACTCTTTCGGTGTGGTACCACATTACTACGAGGTCCAAGCCAGAAAAAGGCCAGGATCTGGGCAACAAGTAAGCGAAAAATGCGAACGTACGAGCCAGATTAGGGCAAATACCAGATCTAACCCAGACACAACCGGCGTTGTCCTCTAAAATATTAATCGGAACCAGGTTTAATTGACTGTTTCGGTGTGGAACCGCATCACTACGTGATCCAAACTAGAAAAAGGCCAGGATCTGGCTAACAAGTATGCGAAAAATGCGAACGTACGAGCCAGATGAGGGCAAATATCAGACCTAACCCAGACATAACCGGCGTTATCCTCTAAATTATTACTCGCAACCAGGTTTAATTGACTGTTTCAGGGTCGTACCACATTACTACGTGATCCAAACCAGAAAAAGCCCAGGATCTGGCCAACAAGTATGCGAAAAATGCGAAAGTACGAGCCAGATGCGGGCAAATCTCAGACCTTACCGAGACGTAGCCGGCGATATCCTCTAAATTATTAATCGCAACCAGGTTTAATTGACTCTTTCGGTGTGGAACCGCATTACTACGTGATCCAAAACAGAAAAAGGCCAGGATCTGGCCAACAACTAAGCGACAAATGCGAACGTACGAGCCAGATTAGGGCAAATACCAGATCTAACCCAGACACAACCGGCGTTGTCCTCTAAAGTATTAATCGGAACCAGGTTTAATTGACTGTTTCTGTGTGGTACCACATTACTACGTGGTCTAAGCCAGAAAATGCCAGGATCTGGCCAACAAGTATGCGAAAAATGCGAAAGTACGAGCCAGATGCGGGCAAATCCCAGACCTTACCGAGACGTAACCGGCGCTATCCTCTAAATTTTTAATCGCAACCAGGTTTAATTGACTCTTTCGGTGTGGTACCGCATCACTACGTGATCCAAACTAGAAAAAGGCCAGGATGTGGCTAACAAGTATGCGAAAAATGCGAACGTACGAGCCAGAAGAGGGCAAATATCAGACCTAACCCAGACATAACCGGCGTTATCCTCTAAATTATTACTCGCAACCAGGTCTAATTGACTGTTTCAGGGTCGTACCACATTACTACGTGATCCAAACCAGAAAAAGCCCAGGATCTGGCCAACAAGTATGCGAAAAATGCGACAGTACGAATCAGATGAGGGCAAATCCCAGTGCTAACCAAGACATAACCGGCGTTATCCTCCAAAATATTAATCGCAACCAGGTTTAATTGACTGTTTCGGTGTGCTACCGCATCACTACGTGATGCAAGCCAGAAAAAGACCTGTATTTGGCCAACAAGTAAGCGAAAAATGCGAAAGTACGAGCCAGATGAGGCTAATCCCAGACCTAACCCAGACATAACCGGCGTTATCCTCGAAGATATTAATCGCAACCAGGTTTAGTTGACTGCTTCGGTGTGGTACCGCATTACTTCGTGATCCAAACCAGAAAAAGGCCAGGATCTGGCCAACAAGTATACGAAAAATGCGAACGTACGAGCCAGATGAGGGCAAATATCAGACCTAACCCAGACATAACCGGCGTTATCCTCTAAATTATTAATCGCAACCAGGTTTAATTGACTGTTTCGGTGTGGTACCGCATTACTACGTGATACAAGCCAGAAAAAGCCCTGTATCTGGCCAACAAGTATGCGAAAAATGCGAATGTATGAGCCAGATGATTGCAAATACCAGAACTAACCCAGACATAACCAGAGCTTTCCTCTAAAATACTAATCGGAACAAGCTTTTATTGACTGCTTCAGTGTGGTACCACATTACTACGTGATCCAAACCAGAAAAAGCGCTGGATCTGGCCAACAAGTATGCGAAAAACGCGAAAGTATGAGCCAGGTGATTGCAAATACCAGAACCTACCCAGACATAACCAGAGTTTGCCTCTAAAATAATAATCGGAACAAGCTTTTATTGACTGTTTCAGTATGGAAGCACATTACTGCGTGATCCAAACCAGAAAAAGCCCAGGATCTGGCCAACGAGTATAAGAAAAATGCGAAAGTACGAGCCAGGTAAGGGCAAATCCCAGTGCTAACCAAGACATAACCGTCGTTATCCTCCAAAATATTAACGCCAACCAGGTTTAATTGACTGTTTCGGTGTGGTACCGCATTACTACGTGATGCAAGCCAGAAAAAGCCCTGGATCTGGCCAACAATTATGCGAAAAATGCGAAAGTACGAGCCAGATGAGGGCAAATCCCAGACCGAACCGAGACATAACCGGCGTTATCCTCTTAAATATTAATCGCAACCAGGTTTAATTGACAGTTTCGGTGTGGTACCGCTTTACTACGTGTTCCAAACCAGAAAAAGGCCAGGATCTGGCCTACAAGTATGCGAAAAATGCGAAAGTACGAGACAGATGAGGGCAAATACCAGACCTAACCCAGACATAACCGGCGTTATCCTCGAAAATATTAATCGCAACCAGGTTTAATTGACTGCTCCGGTGTGGTACCGCATTACTACGTGATCCAAACCAGAAAAAGGCCAGGATCTTGCCAACAAGTATGCGAAAAATGCGAACGTACGAGCCAGATGAGGGCAAAACCCAGACCTAACCCAGACATAACCGGCGTTATCCTCTAAAATATTACTCGCAACCAGGTTTAATTGACTATTTCGGTGTGGTACCGCACTACTACGTGATCCAAACCAGGAAAAGGCGAGGATCTGGCCAACAAGTATGTGAAAAATGCGAAAGTACGAGCCAGGTGAGGGCAAATACCAGACCTGACCCAGTCATAGCCAGCGCTATCCTGTAAAATACTAATCGGAACAAGCTTTTATTGACTGTTTCAGTGTGGTACCACATTACTACGTGGTGCAAGCCAGAAAAAAGCCAGGACCTGGCCAACAAGTATAAGAAAAATGCGAAATTACGAGCCAGATGAGGGCAAATACCAGACCTAACCCAGACATAACCGGCGTTATCCTCGAAAATACTAAGCGCAACCAGGTTTAATTGACTGTTTCAGTGTGGTACCACATTACTACGTGATCCAAACCAGAAAAAGCCCAGGATCTTGCCAACAAGTATGCGAAAAATGCAAAGGTACGAGCCAGATAAGGGCAAACCCCAGACCTAACCCAGACATAACCGGCGTTATCCTGTAAAATATTACTCGCAACCAGGCTTCATTGACTATTTCGGTGTGGTACCGCATTACTGCGTGATCCAAAAAAGAAAAAGGCGAGGATCTGGCCAACAACTATACGAAAAATGCCAAAGTACAAGCCAGATGAGGGCAAATACCAGACCTAACCCAGACATAACCGGCGTTATCCTCTAAACTATTAATCTCAACCAGGTTTAATTGACTGTTTCGGTGTGGAACCACATTAATGCGGGATCCAAACCAGAAAGAGGCCGGGATCTGGCCAACAAGTATGCGAAAAACGCGAAAGTATGAACCAGATGATTGCAAATACCATAACTAACCCAGACATAACCAGCGTTATCCTCCAAAATACTAATTGGAACAAGCTTTTATTGACTGTTTCAGGGTCGTACCACATTACTACGTGATCCAAACCAAAAAAAGCCCAGGATCTGGCCAACAAGTATGCGAATAATGCGACAGTACGAGTCAGATGAGGGCAAATACCAGACCTAACCCAGACATAACCGGCGTTATCCTCTAAAATATTAATCGCAACCAGGTTTAATTGACTGTTTCGGTGTGGAACCGCATTAATGCGGGATCCAAACCAGAAAAAGGCCAGGATCTGACCAACAAGTATGCGAAAAAAGCGAAAGTACGAGCCAGATGAGGGAAAATACCAGACATACCCGAGACATAACCGGCGTTATCCTCTAAAATATTAATCGGCCCCAGGTTTAATTGACAGTTTCAGTGTGGCACCACATTACTACGTGGTCCAAGCCAGAAAAAGGCCAGGATCTGGACAACAAGTGTGCGAGAAATGCGAAAGTACGAGCCAGATGATTGCAAATACCAGAACTCACCCAGACATAACCAGCGTCATCCTCTAAAATACTAATCGGAACCAGCATCTATTGACTGTTTCTGTGTGGTACCACATTACTACGTGATCCAAGCCAGCAAAAACCCAGGATCTGGTCAACAACTATGCGGAAAACACGAAAGTACGAGCCAGATGAGGGCAAATCCCAGACCTAACCAAGACATAACCGGCGATATCCTCTAAAATATTAATCGCAACCAGGTTTAATTGACTCTTTCGGTGTGGTACCGCATCACTTCGTGATACAAGCCAGAAAAAGCCCAGGATCTGGCCAACAAGTATGCGAAAAATGCGAAAGTACGAGCCAGATGAGGGCAAACCCCAGACCTAACCCAGACATAACCGGCGTTATCCTCTAAAATATTACTCGCAACCAGGTTTAATTGACTATTTCGGAGTGGTACCGCACTACTACGTTATCCAAACCAGAAAAAGGCGAGGATCTGGCCAACAAGTATGCGAACAATGCGAAAGTACGAGCCAGGTGAGGGCAAATACCAGACCTGACCCAGTCATAGGCAGCGTTATCCTGTAAAATACTAATCGGAACAAGCTTTTATTGACTGTTTCATTGTGGTACCACATTACTACGTGGTGCAAGCCAGAAAAAAGCCAGGACCTGGCCAACAAGTATAAGAAAAATGCGAAATTACGAGCCAGATGAGGGCATGTCCCAGACCTAACCCAGACATAACCGGCGTTATCCTCTTAAATATTACTCGCAACCAGGTTTAATTGTCTGTTTCGGTGTGGAACCACATTAATGCGGGATCCAAACCAGAAAGAGGCCAGGATCTGGCCAACAAGTATGCGAAAAATGCGAAAGTACGAGCCAGATGAGGGCAAATACCAGACCTAACCGAGACATAACCGGCGTTATCCTCGAAAATATTAATCGCAACCAGGTTTAATTGACGGTTTCAGTGTGGTACAACATTACTACGTGATCCAAACCAGAAAAAGCCCAGGATCTTGCCAACAAGTATGCGAAAAATGCGAAGGTACGAGCCAGATGAGGGCAAACCCCAGACCTAACCCAGACATAACCGGCGTTATCCTCTAAAATATTACTCGCAACCAGGTTTAATTGACTATTTCGGTGTGGTACCGCATTACAGCGTGATCCAAACCAGAAAAAGGCGAGGATCTGGCCAACAAGTATGCGAAAAATGCGAAAGTACGAGCCAGATGAGGGCAAATCCCAGACCTAACCGATACATAACCGGCGTTATCCTGTAAAATATTACTCGCAACCAGGTTTCATTGACTATTTCGGTGTGGTACCGCATTACTGCGTGATCCAAACCAGAAAAAGGCGAGGATCTGGCCAACAACTATGCGAAAAATTCCAAAGTACGAGCCAGATGAGGGCAAATACCAGACCTAATCCAGACATAACCGGCGTTATCCTCTAAAATATTAATCTCAACCAGGTTTAATTCACTGTTTCGGTGTGGAACCACATTAATGCGGGATCCAAACCAGAGAGAGGCCAGGATCTGGCCAACAAGTATGCGAAAAACGCGAAAGTATGAGCCAGATGATTGCAAATACCAGAACTAACCCAGTCATAACCAGCGTTATCCTCTAAAATACTAATCGGAACAAGCTTTTATTGACTGTTTCAGGGTCGCACCACATTACTACGTGATCCAAACCAGAAAAAGCCCAGGATCTGGCCAACAAGTATGCCAAAAATGCGAAAGTACGAGCCAGATGAGGGCAAATACCAGACCTAACCCTGACATAACCGGCGTTATCCTCTAAATTATTACTCGCAACCAGGCTTAATTGACTGTTTCAGGGTCGTACCACATTACTACGTGATCCAATCCAGAAAAAGCCCAGGATCTGGCCAACAAGTATGCGAAAAATGCGACAGTACGAATCAGATGAGGGCGAATCCCAGTGCTAACCAAGACATAACCGGCGTTATCCTCCAAAATATTAATCGCAACCAGGTTTAATTGACTGTTTCGGTGTGGTACCGCATCACTACGTGATGCAAGCCAGAAAAAGACCTGTATTTGGCCAACAAGTAAGCGAAAAATGCGAAAGTACGAGCCAGATGAGGGCTAATCCCAGACCTTACCGAGACGTAACCAGCGTTATCCTCTAAATTATTAATCGCAACCAGGTTTAATTGACTCTTTCGGTGTGGTACCACATTACTACGTGGTCTAAGCCAGAAAATGCTAGGACCTGGCCAACAAGTATGCGAAAAATGCGAAAGTACGAGCCAGATGCGGGCAAATCCCAGACCTTACCGAGACGTAACCGGCGTTATCCTCTAAATTATTAATCGCAACCAGGTTTAATTGACTCTTTCGGTGTGGTACCACATTACTACGAGGTCCAAGCCAGTAAAAGGCCAGGATCTGGGCAACAAGTAAGCGAAAAATGCGAACGTACGAGCCAGATTAGGGCAAATACCAGATCTAACCCAGACACAACCGGCGTTGTCCTCTAAAGTATTAATCGGAACCAGGTTTAATTGACAGTTTCGGTGTGGTACCGCATCACTACGTGATCCAAACTAGAAAAAGGCCAGGATCTGGCTAACAAGTATGCGAAAAATGCGAACGTACGAGCCAGAAGAGGGCAAATATCAGACCTAACCCAGACATAACCGGCGTTATCCTCTAAATTATTACTCGCAACCAGGTCTAATTGACTGTTTCAGGGTCGTACCACATTACTACGTGATCCAAACCAGAAAAAGCCCAGGATCTGGCCAACAAGTATGCGAAAAACGCGACAGTACGAATCAGATGAGGGCAAATCCCAGTGCTAACCAAGACATAACCGGCGTTATCCTCCAAAATATTAATCGGAACCAGGTTTAATTGACTGTTTCTGTGTGGTACCACATTACTACGTGGTCTAAGCCAGAAAATGCCAGGATCTGGCCGACAAGTATGCGAAAAATGCGAAAGTACGAGCCAGATGCGGGCAAATCCCAGACCTTACCGAGACGTAGCCGGCGATATCCTCTAAATTATTAATCGCAACCAGGTTTAATTGACTCTTTCGGTGTGGAACCGCATTACTACGTGATCCAAAACAGAAAAAGGCCAGGATCTGGCCAACAAGTAAGCGAGAAATGCGAACGTACGAGCCAGATTAGGGCAAATACCAGATCTAACCCAGACACAACCGGCGTTGTCCTCTAAAGTATTAATCGGAACCAGGTTTAATTGACTGTTTCTGTGTGGTACCACATTACTACGTGGTCTAAGCCAGAAAATGCCAGGATCTGGCCAACAAGTATGCGAAAAATGCGAAAGTACGAGCCAGATGCGGGCAAATCCCAGACCTTACCGAGACGTAACCGGCGTTATCCTCTAAATTATTAATCGCAACCAGGTTTAATTGACTCTTTCGGTGTGGTACCACATTACTACGAGGTCCAAGCCAGAAAAAGGCCAGGATCTGGGCAACAAGTATGCAATAATGCGAAAGTACGAGCCAGATGAGGGCAAATCCCAGTCCTAACCAAGACATAACCGGCCTTATCCTCCAAAATATTAATCGCAACCAGGTTTATTTGACAGTTTCGGTGTGGTACCGCATCACTACGTGATCCAAACTAGAAAAAGGCCAGGATGTGGCTAACAAGTATGCGAAAAATGCGAACGTACGAGCCAGAAGAGGGCAAATATCAGACCTAACCCAGACATAACCGGCGTTATCCTCTAAATTATTACTCGCAACCAGGTCTAATTGACTGTTTCAGGGTCGTACCACATTACTACGTGATCCAAACCAGAAAAAGCCCAGGATCTGGCCAACAAGTATGCGAAAAATGCGACAGTACGAATCAGATGAGGGCAAATCCCAGTGCTAACCAAGACATAACCGGCGTTATCCTCCAAAATATTAATCGCAACCAGGTTTAATTGACTGTTTCGGTGTGGTACCGCATCACTACGTGATGCAAGCCAGAAAAAGGCCTGTATTTGGCCAACAAGTAAGCGAAAAATGCGAAAGTACGAGCCAGATGAGGGCTAATCCCAGACCTAACCCAGACATAACCGGCGTTATCCTCGAAGATATTAATCGCAACCAGGTTTAGTTGACTGCTTCGGTGTGGTACCGCATTACTTCGTGATCCAAACCAGAAAAAGGCCAGGATCTGGCCAACAAGTATGCGAAAAATGCGAACGTACGAGCCAGATGAGGGCAAATATCAGACCTAACCCAGACATAACCGGCGTTATCCTCTAAATTATTAATCGCAACCAGGTTTAATTGACTGTTTCGGTGTGGTACCGCATTACTACGTGATACAAGCCAGAAAAAGCCCTGTATCTGGCCAACAAGTATGCGAAAAATGCGAATGTATGAGCCAGATGATTGCAAGTACCAGAACTAACCCAGACATAACCAGAGCTTTCCTCTAAAATACTAATCGGAACAAGCTTTTATTGACTGCTTCAGTGTGGTACCACATTACTACGTGATCCAAACCAGAAAAAGCGCTGGATCTGGCCAACAAGTATGCGAAAAACGCGAAAGTATGAGCCAGATGATTGCAAATACCAGAACCTACCCAGACATAACCAGAGTTTGCCTCCAAAATAATAATCGGAACAAGCTTTTATTGACTGTTTCAGTGTGGAAGCACATTACTACGTGATCCAAACCAGAAAAAGCCCAGGATCTGGCCAACGAGTATAAGAAGAATGCGAAAGTACGAGCCAGGTAAGGGCAAATCCCAGTGCTAACCAAGACATAACCGTCGTTATCCTCCAAGATATTAACGCCAACCAGGTTTAATTGACTGTTTCGGTGTGGTACCGCATTACTACGTGATGCAAGCCAGAAAAAGCCCTGGATCTGGCCAACAATTATGCGAAAAATGCGAAAGTACGAGCCAGATGAGGGCAAATCCCTGACCGAACCGAGACATAACCGGCGTTATCCTCTTAAATATTAATCGCAACCAGGTTTAATTGACAGTTTCGGTGTGGTACCGCTTTACTACGTGTTCCAAACCAGAAAAAGGCCAGGATCTGGCCAACAAGTATGCGAAAAATGCGAAAGTACGAGACAGATGAGGGCAAATACCAGACCTAACCCAGACATAACCGGCGTTATCCTCGAAAATATTAATCGCAACCAGGTTTAATTGACTGCTCCGGTGTGGTACCGCATTACTACGTGATCCAAACCAGAAAAAGGCCAGGATCTTGCCAACAAGTATGCGAAAAATGCGAACGTACGAGCCAGATGAGGGCAAAACCCAGACCTAACCCAGACATAACCGGCGTTATCCTCTAAAATATTACTCGCAACCAGGTTTAATTGACTATTTCGGTGTGGTACCGCACTACTACGTGATCCAAACCAGGAAAAGGCGAGGATCTGGCCAACAAGTATGCGAAAAATGCGAAAGTACGAGCCAGGTGAGGGCAAATACCAGACCTGACCCAGTCATAGCCAGCGTTATCCTGTAAAATACTAATCGGAACAAGCTTTTATTGACTGTTTCAGTGTGGTACCACATTACTACGTGGTGCAAGCCAGAAAAAAGCCAGGACCTGGCCAACAAGTATAAGAAAAATGCGAAATTACGAGCCAGATGAGGGCAAATACCAGACCTAACCCAGACATAACCGGCGTTATCCTCGAAAATATTAATCGCAACCAGGTTTAATTGACTGCTCCGGTGTGGTACCGCATTACTACGTGTTCCAAACCAGAAAAAGTCCAGGATCAGGTCAAGAAGTATGCGAAAAATGCGAAGGTACGAGCCAGATGAGGGCAAACCCCAGACCTAACCCAGACATAACCGGCGTTATCCTCTAAAATATTACTCGCAACCAGGTTTAATTGACTATTTCGGTGTGGTACCGCATTACAGCGTGATCCAAACCAGAAAAAGGCGAGGATCTGGCCAACAAGTACGCGAAAAATGCTAATGTACGAGCCAGATGATTGCAAATACCAGAACTAACCCAGACATAACCAGAGCTTTCCTCTAAAATACTAATCGGGACAAGCTTCTATTGACTGTTTCTGTGTGGTACCACATTACTACGTGATCCAAACCAGAAAAAGCGCTGGATCTGGCCAACAAGTATGCGAAAAACGCGAAAGTATGAGCGAGATGATTGCAAATACCAGAACCTACCCAGACAAAACCAGAGTTTGCCTCCAAAATAATAATCGGAACAAGCTTTTATTGACCGTTTAAGTGTGGGAGCACATTACTACGTGATCCAAAACAGAAAAATCCCAGGATCTGGCCAACGAGTATAAGAAAAATGCGAAAGTACGAGTCAGATGAGGGCAAATCCCAGACGTGACAGAGACATAACCGGCGTTATCCTCCAAAATATTAATCGCAACCAGGTTTAATTGACTGTTTCGGTGTGGTACCGCATTACGACGTGATGCAAGCCAGAAAAAGCCCAGGATCTGGCCAACAAGTATGCGAAAAATGCGAAAGTACGAGCCAGATGAGGGCAAATCCCAGACCTAACCGAGACATAACCGGCGTTATCCTTTAAAAAATTAGTCGCAACCAGGTTTAATTGACTGTCTCGGTGTGGTACCGCATTACTGCGTGATCCAAACCACAAAAAGCCCAGGATCTTGCCAACAAGTATACGAAAAATGCGAAAGTACGAACCAGATGAGGGCAAATACCAAACCTAACCCTGACATAACCGGCGTTATGCTCTAAAATATTAATCGCAACCAGGTTTAATTGACTGTTTCAGTGTGGTACCACATTACTACGAGGTCCAAGCCAGAAAAAGGCCAGGATCTGGGCAACAAGTATGCAAAAATGCGAAAGTACGAGCCTGATGAGGGCAAATCCCAGTCCTAACCAAGACATAACCGGCCTTATCCTCCAAAATATTAATCGCAACCAGGTTTAATTGACTGTTTCGGTGTGGTACCGCATTACTACGTGATCCAAACCAGAAAAAGGCCAGGATCTGGCCAACAAGTATGCGAAAAATGCGAAAGTATGAGCCAGATGATTGCAAATACCAGAACTAACCCAGACATAACCAGTGTTATCCTCTAAAATACTAATCGGAACCAGCTTTTATTGACTGTTTCAGGGTCGTACCACATTACTACGTGATCCAAACCAGAAGAAGCCCTGTATCTGGCCAACAAGTAAGCGAAAAATGCGAAAGCACGAGCCAGATGAGGGCAAATCCCAGACCTAACCCAGACATAACCGGCGTTATCCTCGAAAATATTAATCGCAACCTGGTTTAATTGACTGCTTCGGTGTGGTACCGCATTACTACGTGATCCAAACCAGAAAAAGGCCAGGATCTGGTTAACAAGTATGCGAAAAACGCGAAAGTATGAGCCAGATGATTGCAAATACCAGAACCTACCCAGACATAACCAGAGTTTGCCTCTAAAATAATAATCGGAACAAGCTTTTATTGACTGTTTCAGTGTGGGAGCACATTACTACGTGATCCAAACCAGAAAAAGCCCAGGATCTGGCCAACGAGTATAAGAAAAATGCGAAAGTACGAGCCAGATGAGGGAAAATCCCAGTGCTAACCAAGCCATAACCGTCGTTATCCTCCAAAATATTAACGCCAACCAGGTTTAATTGACTGTTTCGGTGTGGTACCACATTACTACGTGTTCCAAACCAGAAAAAGCGCTGGATCTGACTAACAAGTATGCGAAAAACGCGAAAGTATGAGCCAGATGATTGCAAATACCGGAACCTACCCAGACATAACCAGAGTTTTCCTCTAAAATAATAATCGGAACATGCTTTTATTGACTGTTTCAGTGTGGGAGCACATTACTACGTGATCCAAACCAGAAAAAGCCCAGGATCTGGCCAACGAGTATAAGAAAAATGCGAAATCACGAGCCAGATGAGGGCATATTCCAGACCTAACCGTGACATAACCGGCGTTATCCTCTGAAATATAAATCGAAACCTGTTTTAATTGGCTGTTTCAGTTTGGTACCACATTACTGCGTGATCCAAACCAGAAGAAGCCCAGGATCTGGCTATCAAGTATGCGAAAAATGCGATAGTATGAGCTAGATGATGGTAATTACCAGACCTAGCCCAGGCATATCCGGCGCTATCCTCTAAAATATAAATCGCAACCAGGTTTAATTGGCTGCTTCAGTTTGGTACCACATTACTGCGTGATCCAAACCAGAAAATTCCAGGATCTGGCTATCAAGTATGCGAAAAATGCGAAAGTATGTGCTAGATGATGACAAATACCAGACCTAACGCAGGCATAAGCGGCGTTATCCTCTAAAATATTAATCGGACCCAGGTTTTATTGACTACTTCTGTGTGGTACAACATTAGTACGTGATCCTAACCAGAAAAAATCACAGGAACTGGCCAACAGGTATGCGAAAAATGCGAAAGTATGATCCAGATGATTTCAAATGCCAGGCCCAACACAAACCTAACCGGTGTTGTCCTCTAAAATATTGATCGAATCCAGGTTTAATTGACTATTTCAGTGTGGTTCCACATTAATACGTGATGCTATCCAGAAAAAGACCCAGGATTTGGCCATTCAAGTATGCGAAAAATGCGAAAGTATGAGCTAGATGATGGCAAATGCCAGACCTAACCTAGACATAACCGGCGTTATCCTCAAAAGTATTGATCGAAACCAGGTTTTATTGATTATTTCGGTGTGGTACCACATTACTACGTGATCCAAACCAGAAAAAACCCAGGATCTGGCCAACAAGTATGCGAAAAATGCGAAAGTATGAGGCAGATAATTGCAAATACCAGACGTAACCCAGACCTAACCGGTGTTATCCTCTGAAATATTCATCGAAACCAGGATTAGTTGACTGTTACAGTATGGTACCACATTACTACGTGATCCAAATCAGAAAAAGCCCAGGATCTGGCCAGCAAGTATGCGAAAAATGCGAAAGTATGAGGCAGATGATTGCATATACCAGACCTAACACAAACCTAACCGGTATTGTCTTCTAAAGTATTGATCGAAGCCAGCCTTAATTGACTGTTTCAGTGTTGTACCACATTACTACGTGGTCCAAGTCAGTAAAAGCCCAGGATCTGGCCAACAAGTATGCGAAAAATGCGAATGTATGAGGCAGATGATTGCAAATACCAGACGCAACCCAGACCTAACCGGTGTTGTGCTCTAGAATATTGATCGAATCCAGGTTTAATTGACTATTTCAGTGTGGCGCCACAGTGATACGTGATGCTATCCAGAAAAAGACCCAGGATTTGGCCATTCAAGTATGCGAAAAATGCGAAAGCATGAGCTAGATGATGGCAAATGCCAGACCTAACACAAACCTAACCGGTGTTATCCTCTAAAATATTACTCGCAACCAGGCTTAATTGACTGTTTCGGTGTGGTACCACATTACTTCGTGATCCAATCCAGAAAACACCCAGGACCTGGCCAAAAAGTATGGCAATAAATGCGAAAGTATGAGCCAGATGACTGCAAATACCAGAACTAACCCAGACATAACAGGCGTTATCCACTAAAATATTAATCGCAACCAGGCTTAATTGACTGTTTCGGCGTGGTACCACATTACTTCGTGATCCAATCCAGAAAACACCCAGGATCTGGCCAAGAAGTGTGGCAATAAATGCGAAAGTATGAGCCAGATGACTGCAAATACCAGAACTAACCCAGACATAACAGGCGTTATCCACTAAAATATTAATCGGAACCACGTTTTATTGACTATTTCAGTGTGGTACCACATTGACACGTGATCCTAACCAGTAAAAAGCGCAGGATCTGGCCAACAAGTATGCGAAAGATGCGAAAGTATGAGGCAGATGATTGCAAATACCAGACCTGACACAAACCTAACTGGTATTGTCCTCTAAAGTATTGATCGAAGCCAGCCTTAATTGACTGTTTCAGTGTGGTACCACATTACTATGTGGTCCAAGTCAGTAAAAGCCCAGGATCTGGCCATTCAAGTATGCGAAAAATGCGAAAGCATGAGCTAGATGATGGCAAATGCCAGACCTAACACAAACCTAACCGGTGTTATCCTCTAAAATATTACTCGCAACCAGGCTTAATTGACTGTTTCGGTGTGGTACCACATTACTTCGTGATCCAATCCAGAAAACACCCAGGACCTGGCCAAAAAGTATGGCAATAAATGCGAAAGTATGAGCCAGATGACTGCAAATACCAGAACTAACCCAGACATAACAGGCGTTATCCACTAAAATATTAATCGCAACCAGGCTTAATTGACTGTTTCGGCGTGGTACCACATTACTTCGTGATCCAATCCAGAAAACACCCAGGATCTGGCCAAGAAGTGTGGCAATAAATGCGAAAGTATGAGCCAGATGACTGCAAATACCAGAACTAACCCAGACATAACAGGCGTTATCCACTAAAATATTAATCGGAACCACGTTTTATTGACTATTTCAGTGTGGTACCACATTGACACGTGATCCTAACCAGTAAAAAGCGCAGGATCTGGCCAACAAGTATGCGAAAGATGCGAAAGTATGAGGCAGATGATTGCAAATACCAGACCTGACACAAACCTAACTGGTATTGTCCTCTAAAGTATTGATCGAAGCCAGCCTTAATTGACTGTTTCAGTGTGGTACCACATTACTATGTGGTCCAAGTCAGTAAAAGCCCAGGATCTGGCCAACAAGTAAGCGAAAAATGCGAAAGTATGACGAAGATGATTACAAATACCGGACGTAACCCAGACATAACCGGTGTTATCCTCTAAAATATTAATCGGAATCAGATTTAATTGACTGTTACAGTGTGGTACCAGTTTACTACGTGATCCAAACCAGAAAGAGCCAACGATCTGGCCATTCAAGTATGCGAAAAATGCGAAAGTATGAGGCAGATGATTGCAAATACCAGACCTAACACAAACCTAACTGGTATTGTCCTCTAAAGTCTTGATCGAAGCCAGCCTTAATTGACTGTTTCAGTGTGGTACCACATTACTATGTGGTCCAAACCAGAAAAAACCCAGGCTCTGGCCAACAAGTATGCGAAAAACGCGAAAGTATGAGGCAGATGATTGCAAATACCAGACCTAACACAAACCTAACTGGTATTGTCCTCTAAAGTATTCATCGAAGCCAGCCTTAATTGACTGTTTCAGTGTGGTACCACAATTACTATGTGGTCCAAGTCAGTAAAAGCCCAGGATCTGGCCAACAAGTATGCGAAAAATGCGATAGTATGACGAAGATGATTGCAAATACCGGACGTAACCCAGACCTAACCGGTGTTATCCTCTAAAATATTAATCGGAATCAGATTTAATTGACTGTTACAGTGTGGTACCACGTTACTACGTGATCCAAACCAGAAAGGGTCAACGATCTGGCCAATCAAGTATGCGAAAAATGCGAAAGTATGAGGAAGATGATGGCAAATACCAGACGTAACCCAGACCTAACCGGTGTTATCCTCTGAAGTATTCATCGAAACCAGGATTATTAGACTGTTACAGTGTAGTACCACATTACTACGTGATCCAAATCAGAAAAAGCCCGGGATCTGGCCAGCAAGTATGCGAAAAATGCGAAAGTATGAGGCAGATGATTGCAAATACCAGACCTAACACAAACCTAACTGGTATTGTCCTCTAAAGTATTGATCCAAGCCAGCCTTAATTGACTGTTTCAGTGTGGTACCACATTACTATGTGGTCCAAGTCAGTAAAAGCCCAGGATCTGGCCAACAAGTATGCGAAAAATGCGAAAGTATGAGGAAGATGATTACAAATACTGGACGTAACCCAGACCTAACCGGTGTTATCCTCTAAAATATTGATCGAAACCGGGATTAGTTGACTACTTCTGTGTGGTACCACATTAATACGTGATCCTAACCAGAAAACACCCACGACCTGGCCAACAAGTATGCGAAAAATGCGAAAGTATGAGGCAGATGATTGGAAATACCGGACGCAACCCAGACCTAACCGGTGTCAGCCTCTACAATATTAATCGGAATCAGATTTAATTGACTGTTACAGTGTGGTACCACATTACTACGTGATCCAAACCAGAAAGAGCCAACGATCTGGCCATTCAAGTATGCGAAAAATGCGAAAGTATGAGGCAGATGATTGCAAATACCAGAACTAACCCAGACATAACGAGCGTTGTCCTCTAAAATATTAATCGGCACAAGGTTCAATTGACTATTTCGGTGTGGTATCACATTACTACTGGAACCAAGCCAGAAAAAATCCAGGATCTGCCCAACAAGTATGCGAAAAATGCGAAAGTATGAGGAAGATGATTGCAAATACAGGACGTAACTCAGACCTAACCGGTGTTATCCTCTAAAATATTAATCGGAATCAGATTTAATTGACTGTTACAGTGTGGTACCAGATTACTACGTGATCCAAACCAGAAAGTGCCAACGATCTGGCTATTCAAGTATGCGAAAAATGCGAAAGTATGAGCTAGATGATGGCAAATACCAGATCTAACCCAGGCATAACCGGCGTTATCCTGTAGAATATTAATCGTAACCAGGTTTAATTGACTGTTTCGATGTGGAACCACATATCTACGGGATCCAAACCAGGAAAAACCCAGGATCTGGCCAACAAGTATGCGAAAAACGCGAAAGTATGAGGAAGATGATTGCAAATACCGGACATAACCCAGAGCTAACCGGTGTTATCCTCTAAAATATTAATCGGAACCAGATTTAATTGACTGTTACAGTGTGGTACCACATTAATACGTGATCCAAACCAGAAAGAGTTAACGATCTGGCCATTCAAGTATGCGAAAAATGCGAAAGTATGAGGAAGATGATTGCAAATACCAGACGTAACCCAGACCTAACCGGTGTTATCCTCTGAAATATTCATCGAACCCAGGATTAGTTGACTGTTACAGTGTAGTACCACATTACTACGTGATCCAAATCAGAAAAAGCCCAGGATCTGGCCAGCAAGTATGCGAAAAATGAGAAAGTATGAGGCAGATGATTGCATATACCAGACCTAACACAAACCTAACCGGTATTGTCTTCTAAAGTATTGATCGAAGCCAGCCTTAATTGACTGTTTCAGTGTGGTACCACATTACTACGTGGTCCAAGTCAGTAAAAGCCCAGGCTCTGGCCAACAAGTATGCGAAAGATGCGAAAGTATCAGGCAGATGATTGCAAATACCAGACGCAACCCAGACCTAACCGGCGTTATCCTCTAAAATATTAATCGCAACCAGGTTTAATTCACGGTTTGCGGTGTGGTGGCACATTACTACGTGATCCAAACCAGGAAAAACCCAGGATCCGGCCAACAAGTATGCGAAAAATGCGAAAGTATGAGGCAGGTGATTGCAAATACCAGAACTAACCCAGACATAACGAGCGTTGTCCTCTAAAATATTAATCGGCGCAAGGTTGAATTGACTATTTCCGTGTGGTACCACATTACTACGTGATACAAACCAGAAAAAACCCAGGATCTGGCCAACAAGTATGCGAAAGATGCGAAAGTATGAGGCAGATGTTTGCAAATATCAGACCTAACACAAACCTAACCGGTATTGTCCTCTAAAGTATTGATCGAAGCCAGCCTTAATTGAATGTTTCAGTGTGGTACCACATTACTACGTGATCCAAACCAGAAAAAAACCGAGGATCTGGCAAACAAGTATGCGAAAAATGCGAAAGTATGAGGCAGATAATTGCAAATACCAGACGTAACCCAGACCTAACCGGTGTCAGCCTCTACAATATTGATCGAATCCAGGTTGAATTGACTATTTCAGTGCGGCACCACATTAGTACGTGATCCTAACAAGAAAATAACCCAGGATCTGGCCAACAAGTATGCGAAAGTTCCGAAAGTTTGAGGCAGATTATTGCAAATTCCAGACCTAACACAAACCTAACCGGTGTTGTGCTCTAAAGTATTGATCGAAGCCAGCCTTAATTGACTGTTTCAGTGTGGTACAACATTACTATGTGGTCCAAGTCAGTAAAAGCCCAGGATCTGGCCAGCAAGTATGCGAAAAATGCGAAAGTATGAGGAAGATGATTGCAAATACCGGACGTAACCCAGACCTAACCGTTGTTATCCTCTAAAATATAGATCGAAACCAGGTTTAATTGACTGTTTCAGTGTGGTACCACTTTGCTACGTGATCCAAACCAGAAAAAGCCCAGGATCTGGCCAACAAGTATGCGAAAAATGCGAAAGTATGAGGAAGATGATTGCAAATACCAGACGTAACCCAGACATAACCGATGTTATCCTCTAAAATATTAATCGGAACCAGGTTTCATTGACTACTACTGTGTGGTACAACATTAGTACGTGGTCCTAACCAGAAAAAAAACCCAGGATCTGGCCAAGAAGTATGTGAAAGATGCGAAAGTATGGGGCAGATTATTGCAAATACCAGACCTAACACGAACCTAACCGGTGTTGTCCTCTAAAATGTTGATCGAATCCAGGTTTAATTGACTATTTCTGTGTGGTACAACATTAGTACGTGATCCTAACCAGCAAGTGCCCAGGATCTGGCCAACAAGTATGCGAAAAATGCGAATGTACGAGACAGATGGGGGCAAATCCCAGACCTAACCAAGACATAACCGGCGTTATCCTCTAAAATATTAATCGCAACCAGGTTTGATTGACTTTTTCAGTGTGGTTCCACATTACTACTTGGTCCAAGCCAGAAAAAGCCCTGGATCAGTCCAGCAAGTATGTGAAAAATGCGAAAGTACGTGCCAGATGACGGCAAATCCCAGACCTAACCGAGACATAACCGGCGTTATCCTCTAAAATATTAATCGCAAACAGGTTTAATTGACTGTTTCGGTGTGGCGCCGCATTACTACGTGATCCAAACCATAAAAAGGCCGGGATCTGGACAACAAATTTGCGAAAAATGCGAAAGTACGAGCCAGATGAGGGCAAATCCCAGACCTAACCAAGACATAACCGGCGTTATCCTCTAAAATATTAACCGGAACCAGGTTCAATTGACTGTTTCGGCGTGGTACCGCATTACTACGTGATCCAAACCAGAAATATCCCAGGATCTGGCCAACTAGTATGCGAAAAATGCGAAAGTATGTGCCGGATGATTGCAAATACCAGACCTAACCCAGACATAACCGGCGTTATCCTCTAAAATATTAATCGCAACCAGCTTTTATCGACTGTCTCAGTGTGGTACCACATTACTACGTGATCCAAACCAGAAAAAGCCCGGAATCTGGCCAACAAGTATGCAAAAAATGCGAAAGAGCGAGCCAGATGAGGGGAAATCCCAGACCTCACCAAGCCATAACCGGCGTTATCCTCTAAAATATTAATCGGAACCAGCATTTGTTGAATGTTTCGGCGTGGAACCACATTACTACGGGATCCAAACCAGAAAAAACCCAGGATCTTTGCCAACAAGTATGCGAAATATGCGAAAGTAGGAGCCAGATGAGGGCAAAGGCCAGACCTATCCGGGACATAACCGGCGTTATCCTCGAAAATATTAATCGCAACGAGGTTTAATTGACTGCTTCGGTGTGGTACCGCATTACTACGTGATCCAAACCAGAAAAAGCCCAGGATCTTGCCAACAAGTATGCGAAAAATGCGAAGATACGAGACAGATGAGGGCAAACCCAAGACCTAGCCAAGACATGACCGGCGTTATCCTCTAAAATATTAACCGGGAACATGTGTAATTGACTGTTTCGGTGTGGTACCGCATTACTACGTGATCCAAACCATAAAAAGTCCGGGATCTGGACAACAAATATGCGAAAAATGCGAAAGTAGGAGCCAGATGAGGGGCAAATACCAGACCTAACCGAGACATAACCGGCGTTATCCTCTAATATATTACTCGCAACCAGGTTTAATTGACTACTGCAGTGTGGTACCACATTACTACGTGATCCAAACCAGCAAAAGCCCAGGATCTGGCCAACAAGTATGCGAAAAATGCGAAAGTACGAGCCAGATAAGGGCAATTCCCAGACCTGACCGAGACATAACCGGCGTTATCCTCTAAAATATTAATAGCAACCAGGTTTAATTGACTGTTTCGGTGTGGTACCGCATTACTACGTGATCCAAACCAGGAAAAGGCCAGGATCTGGCCAACAAGTATGCGAAAAATGCGAAATTATGAGCCAGGTGTTTGCAAATACCAGAACTAACCCAGACATAACCGGCGTTATCCTCTAAGATATTAATCGCAACCAGGATTAATTGACTATTGCAGTGTGGTACCACATTACTACGTGGTCCAAGCCAGAAAAAAGCCAGGATCTGGCCATGAAGTATGCGAAAAATGCGAAAGTACGAGCCAGATGAGGGCAAATCCCAGTGCTAACCAAGACATAACCGGCGTTATCCTTCAAAATATTAATCGCAACCAGGTTTAATAGACTGTTTCGGTGTGCTACCGCATTACTACGTGACGCAAGCCAGAAAAAGCCCTGGATCTGGCCAACAAGTATGCGAAGAATGCGAAAATACGAGCCAGATGAGGGCAAATCCCAGACCTAACCCAGACATAACCGGCGTTATCCTCTAAAATATTAATCACCACCAGGTTTAGTTGACTGTCACGGTGAGGTACCGCATTACTACGTGATCCAAACCAGAAAAAGCCCAGGATCTTGCCAACAAGTATGCGAAGAATGCGAAGGTACGAGACAGATGAGGGCAAACCCAAGACCTAACCCAGAGATAACCGGCGTTATCCTCTAATATATTACTCGCAACTAGGTTTAATTGACTATTGCAGTGTGGTACCACATTACTACGTGGTCCAAGCCAGAAAAAAGCCAGGATCTGGCCAAGAAGTATGCGAAAAATGCGAAAGTACGAGCCAGATGAGGGCAAATCCCAGTGCTAACCAAGACATAACCGGCGTTATCCTTCAAAATATTAATAGCAACCAGGTTTAATTGACTGTTTCGGTGTGGTACCGCATTACTACGTGATCCAAACCAGAAAAAGGCGAGCATCTGGCCAACAAGTACGCGAAAAATGCGAAAGTACGAGCCAGATGAGGGCAATTCCCAGACCTGACCGAGACATAACCGGCGTTATCCTCTAAAATAATAAAAACCAGGTTTAATTGACAGTTTCGGTGTGGTGCCGCATTACTACGTGATCCAAACCAGGAAAAGGCCAGGATCTGGCCAACAAGTATGCGAATTCTGCGAAAGTACGAGCCAGGTGATTGCAAATACCAGAACTAACCCAGACATAACCGGCGTTATTCTCTAAAATATTAATCGCAACCAGGATTAATTGACTACTGCAGTGTGGTACCACATTACTACGTGATCCAAACCGGAAAAAGCCCAGGATCTGGCCAACAAGTATGCGAAAAATGCGAAAGTACGAGCCAGATGAGGGCAATTCCCAGACCTGACCGAGACATAACCGGCGTTATCCTCTAAAATATTAATAGCAACCAGGTTTAATTGACTGTTTCGGTGTGGTACCGCATTACTACGTGATCCAAACCAGGAAAAGGCCAGGATCTGGCCAACAAGTATGCGAAAAATGCGAAAGTACGAGCCAGGTGATTGCAAATACCAGAACTAACCCAGACATAACCGGCGTTATCCTCGAAAATATTAATCGCAACCAGGTTAAATTGACTGCTTCGGTGTGGTACAGCATTACTACGTGATCCAATCCAGAAAAAGCCCAGGATCTTGCCAACAAGTATGCGAAAAATGCGAAGGTACGAGCCAGATGAGGGCAAATACCAGACCTAACTCAGACATAACCGGCGTTATCCTCTAAAATATTACTCGCGACCAGGTTTAATTGACGGCTTAGGTGTGGTACCGCATTACTACGTGATCCAATCCAGAAGAAGCCCAGGATCTTGCCAACAAGTATGCTAAAAATGCGAAAGTACGAGCCAGATGAGGGCAAATCCGAGACCTAACCCAGACATAACCGGCGTTATCCACTAAAATATTAATCGCAACCAGGTTTAATTGACTGTTTCGGTGTGGTACCGCATTACTACGTGATGCAAGCCAGAAAAAGCCCTGGATCTGGCCAACAAGTATGGGATAAATGCGAAGGTACGAGCCTGATGAGGGCAAACCCCAGACCTAACCCAGAGATAACCGGCGTTATCCTCGAAAATATTAATCGCAACCAGGTTAAATTTACTGCTTCGGTGTGGTACCGCATTACTACGAGATCCATACCAGAAAAAACCCAGGATCTGGCCAACAAGTATACGAAAAACGCGATAGTATGAGCCAGATGATTGCAAATACCAGTACTAAACCATACACATCCAGTGTTATCCTCTAAAATACTAATCGGAACCAGGTTTTATTGACTGTTTCAGTGTGGTACCACATTACTACGTGATCCAAACCAGAAAAAGCCCATGATCTGGCCAACAAGTATGCAAAAAATGCGAAAGTACGAGCCAGATGAGGGCAATTCCCAGACCTAACCGAGACATAACCGGCGTTATCCTCTAAAATATTAATCGCAACCAGATTTAATTGACTGTTTCGGTGTGGTACCGCATTACTACGTGATCCAAACCATAAAAAGTCCGGGATCTGGACAACAAATATGCGAAAAATGCGAAAGTAGGAGCCAGATGAGGGGCAAATACCAGACCTAACCGAGACATAACCGGCGTTATCCTTCAAAATATTAATCGCAACCAGGTTTAATAGACTGTTTCGTTGTGCTACCGCATTACTACGTGACGCAAGCCAGAAAAAGCCCTGGATCTGGCCGACAAGTATGCGAAGAATGCGAAAATACGAGCCAGATGAGGGCAAATCCCAGACCTAACCCAGACCTAACCCAGACATAACCGGCGTTATCCTCTAAAATATTAATCACCACCAGGTTTAGTTGACTGTCACGGTGAGGTACCGCATTACTACGTGATCCAAACCAGAAAAAGCCCAGGATCTTGCCAACAAGTATGCGAAAAATGCGAAGGTACGAGACAGATGAGGGCAAACCCAAGACCTAACCCAGAGATAACCGGCGTTATCCTCTAATATATTACTCGCAACTAGGTTTAATTGACTATTGCAGTGTGGTACCACATTACTACGTGGTCCAAGCCAGAAAAAAGCCAGGATCTGGCCAAGAAGTATGCGAAAAATGCGAAAGTACGAGCCAGATGAGGGCAAATCCCAGTGCTAACCAAGACATAACCGGCGTTATCCTTCAAAATATTAATAGCAACCAGGTTTAATTGACTGTTTCGGTGTGGTACCGCATTACTACGTGATCCAAACCAGAAAAAGGCGAGCATCTGGCCAACAAGTACGCGAAAAATGCGAAAGTACGAGCCAGATGAGGGCAATTCCCAGACCTGACCGAGACATAACCGGCGTTATCCTCTAAAATATTAATAGCAACCAGGTTTAATTGACTGTTTCGGTGTGGTACCGCATTACTACGTGATCCAAACCAGGAAAAGGCCAGGATCTGGCCAACAAGTATGCGAAAAATGCGAAAGTACGAGCCAGGAGATTGCAAATACCAGAACTAACCCAGACATAACCGGCGTTATCCTCGAAAATATTAATCGCAACCAGGTTAAATTGACTGCTTCGGTGTGGTACAGCATTACTACGTGATCCAATCCAGAAAAAGCCCAGGATCTTGCCAACAAGTATGCGAAAAATGCGAAGGTACGAGCCAGATGAGGGCAAATACCAGACCTAACTCAGACATAACCGGCGTTATCTACTAAAATATTAATCGCAACCAGGTTTAATTGACTGTTTCGGTGTGGTACCGCATTACTACGTGATCCATACCAGAAAAAACCCAGGATCTGGCCAACAAGTATACGAAAAACGCGATAGTATGAGCCAGATGATTGCAAATACCAGTACTAAACCATACATATCCAGCGTTATCCTCTAAAATACTAATCGGAACCAGGTTTTATTGACTGTTTCAGTGTGGTACCACATTACTACGTGATCCAAACCAGAAAAAGCCCATGATCTGGCCAACAAGTATGCAAAAAATGCGAAAGTACGAGCCAGATGAGGGCAATTCCCAGACCTAACCGAGACATAACCGGCGTTATCCTCTAAAATATTAATCGCAACCAGATTTAATTGACTGTTTCGGTGTGGTACCGCATTACTACGTGATGCAAGCCAGAAAAAGCCCAGGATCTTGCCAACAAGTATGCGAAAAATGCGAAGGTACGAGCCAGATGAGGGCAAATACCAGACCTAACTCAGACATAACCGGCGTTATCCTCTAAAATATTACTCGCGACCAGGTTTAATTGACTGCTTAGGTGTGGTACCGCATTACTACGTGATCCAATCCAGAAGAAGCCCAGGATCTTGCCAACAAGTATGCTAAAAATGCGAAAGTACGAGCCAGATGAGGGCAAATCCGAGACCTAACCCAGACATAACCGGCGTTATCCACTAAAATATTAATCGCAACCAGGTTTAATTGACTGTTTCGGTGTGGTACCGCATTACTACGTGATGCAAGCCAGAAAAAGCCCTGGATCTGGCCAACAAGTATGGGATAAATGCGAAGGTACGAGCCTGATGAGGGCAAACCCCAGACCTAACCCAGAGATAACCGGCGTTATCCTCGAAAATATTAATCGCAACCAGGTTAAATTTACTGCTTCGGTGTGGTACCGCATTACTACGAGATCCATACCAGAAAAAACCCAGGATCTGGCCAACAAGTATACGAAAAACGCGATAGTATGAGCCAGATGATTGCAAATACCAGTACTAAACCATACATATCCAGCGTTATCCTCTAAAATACTAATCGGAACCAGGTTTTATTGACTGTTTCAGTGTGGTACCACATTACTACGTGATCCAAACCAGAAAAAGCCCATGATCTGGCCAACAAGTATGCAAAAAATGCGAAAGTACGAGCCAGATGAGGGCAATTCCCAGACCTAACCGAGACATAACCGGCGTTATCCTCTAAAATATTAATCGCAACCAGATTTAATTGACTGTTTCGGTGTGGTACCGCATTACTACGTGATCCAAACCATAAAAAGTCCGGGATCTGGACAACAAATATGCGAAAAATGCGAAAGTAGGAGCCAGATGAGGGGCAAATACCAGACCTAACCGAGACATAACCGGCGTTATCCTCTAATATATTACTCGCAACCAGGTTTAATTGACTACTGCAGTGTGGTACCACATTACTACGTGATCCAAACCAGCAAAAGCCCAGGATCTGGCCAACAAGTATGCGAAAAATGCGAAAGTACGAGCCAGATAAGGGCAATTCCCAGACCTGACCGAGACATAACCGGCGTTATCCTCTAAAATATTAATAGCAACCAGGTTTAATTGACTGTTTCGGTGTGGTACCGCATTACTACGTGATCCAAACCAGGAAAAGGCCAGGATCTGGCCAACAAGTATGCGAAAAATGCGAAATTATGAGCCAGGTGTTTGCAAATACCAGAACTAACCCAGACATAACCGGCGTTATCCTCTAAGATATTAATCGCAACCAGGATTAATTGACTATTGCAGTGTGGTACCACATTACTACGTGGTCCAAGCCAGAAAAAAGCCAGGATCTGGCCAAGAAGTATGCGAAAAATGCGAAAGTACGAGCCAGATGAGGGCAAATCCCAGTGCTAACCAAGACATAACCGGCGTTATCCTTCAAAATATTAATCGCAACCAGGTTTAATAGACTGTTTCGGTGTGCTACCGCATTACTACGTGACGCAAGCCAGAAAAAGCCCTGGATCTGGCCGACAAGTATGCGAAGAATGCGAAAATACGAGCCAGATGAGGGCAAATCCCAGACCTAACCCAGACCTAACCCAGACATAACCGGCGTTATCCTCTAAAATATTAATCACCACCAGGTTTAGTTGACTGTCACGGTGAGGTACCGCATTACTACGTGATCCAAACCAGAAAAAGCCCAGGATCTTGCCAACAAGTATGCGAAAAATGCGAAGGTACGAGACAGATGAGGGCAAACCCAAGACCTAACCCAGAGATAACCGGCGTTATCCTCTAATATATTACTCGCAACTAGGTTTAATTGACTATTGCAGTGTGGTACCACATTACTACGTGGTCCAAGCCAGAAAAAAGCCAGGATCTGGCCAAGAAGTATGCGAAAAATGCGAAAGTACGAGCCAGGTGATTGCAAATACCAGAACTAACCCAGACATAACCGGCGTTATCCTTCAAAATATTAATAGCAACCAGGTTTAATTGACTGTTTCGGTGTGGTACCGCATTACTACGTGATCCAAACCAGAAAAAGGCGAGCATCTGGCCAACAAGTACGCGAAAAATGCGAAAGTACGAGCCAGATGAGGGCAATTCCCAGACCTGACCGAGACATAACCGGCGTTATCCTCTAAAATAATAAAAACCAGGTTTAATTGACAGTTTCGGTGTGGTGCCGCATTACTACGTGATCCAAACCAGGAAAAGGCCAGGATCTGGCCAACAAGTATGCGAATTCTGCGAAAGTACGAGCCAGGTGATTGCAAATACCAGAACTAACCCAGACATAACCGGCGTTATCCTCTAAAATATTAATCGCAACCAGGATTAATTGACTACTGCAGTGTGGTATCACATTACTACGTGATCCAAACCGGAAAAAGCCCAGGATCTGGCCAACAAGTATGCGAAAAATGCGAAAGTACGAGCCAGATGAGGGCAATTCCCAGACCTGACCGAGACATAACCGGCGTTATCCTCTAAAATATTAATAGCAACCAGGTTTAATTGACTGTTTCGGTGTGGTACCGCATTACTACGTGATCCAAACCAGGAAAAGGCCAGGATCTGGCCAACAAGTATGCGAAAAATGCGAAAGTACGAGCCAGGTGATTGCAAATACCAGAACTAACCCAGACATAACCGGCGTTTTCCTCGAAAATATTAATCGCAACCAGGTTAAATTGACTGCTTCGGTGTGGTACAGCATTACTACGTGATCCAATCCAGAAGAAGCCCAGGATCTTGCCAACAAGTATGCTAAAAATGCGAAAGTACGAGCCAGATGAGGGCAAATCCGAGACCTAACCCAGACATAACCGGCGTTATCCACTAAAATATTAATCGCAACCAGGTTTAATTGACTGTTTCGGTGTGGTACCGCATTACTACGTGATGCAAGCCAGAAAAAGCCCTGGATCTGGCCAACAAGTATGGGATAAATGCGAAGGTACGAGCCTGATGAGGGCAAACCCCAGACCTAACCCAGAGATAACCGGCGTTATCCTCGAAAATATTAATCGCAACCAGGTTAAATTTACTGCTTCGGTGTGGTACCGCATTACTACGAGATCCATACCAGAAAAAACCCAGGATCTGGCCAACAAGTATACGAAAAACGCGATAGTATGAGCCAGATGATTGCAAATACCAGTACTAAACCATACATATCCAGCGTTATCCTCTAAAATACTAATCGGAACCAGGTTTTATTGACTGTTTCAGTGTGGTACCACATTACTACGTGATCCAAACCAGAAAAAGCCCATGATCTGGCCAACAAGTATGCAAAAAATGCGAAAGTACGAGCCAGATGAGGGCAATTCCCAGACCTAACCGAGACATAACCGGCGTTATCCTCTAAAATATTAATCGCAACCAGATTTAATTGACTGTTTCGGTGTGGTACCGCATTACTACGTGATGCAAGCCAGAAAAAGCCCTGGATCTGGCCAACAAGTATGGGATAAATGCGAAGGTACGAGCCAGATGAGGGCAAATACCAGACCTAACCGAGACATCACCGGCGTTATCCTCTTAAATATTAATCGCAACCAGGTTTAATTGACTGTTTCGGTGTGGTACCGCATTACTACGTGTTGCAAACCAGAGAAAGGCCAGGATCTGATGAGGGCAAACCCCAGTCCTAACCCAGACATAGCCGGCGTTATCCTCTAAAATATTACTCGCGACCAGGTTTAATTGACTGCTTAGGTGTGGTACCGCATTACTACGTGATCCAAACCAGAAAAAGGCCAGGATCTGGCCAACAAGCGTGCGAAAAATGCGAAAGTACGAGCCTGATGAGGGCAAACCCCAGACCTAACCCAGACGTAACCGGCGCTATCCTCTAAAATATTACTAGCGACCAGGTTTAATTGACTGCTTAGGTGTGGTACCGCATTACTACGTGATCCAAACCAGAAAAAGGCCAGGATCTGGCCAACAAGTATGCGAAAATTGCGAAAGTACGTGCCAGATGAAGGCAAATACCAGACCTAACCCAGAAATCACCGGCGTTATCCTCTAAAATATTAATCACCACCAGGTTTAGTTGACTGTCACGGTGAGGTACCGCATTACTACGTGATCCAAACCAGAAAAAGCCCAGGATCTTGCCAACAAGTATGCGAAAAATGCGAAGGTACGAGACAGATGAGGGCAAACCCAAGACCTAACCCAGAGATAACGGCGTTATCCTCTAATATATTACTCGCAACCAGGTTTAATTGACTATTTCGGTGTGGTACCGCATTACTGCGTGATCCAAACCAGAAAAAGGCGAGCATCTGGCCAGCAAGTACGCGAAAAATGCGAAAGTACGAGCCAGATGAGGGCAATTCCCAGACCTGACCGAGACATAACCGGCGTCATCCTCTAAAATATTAATAGCATCCAGGTTTAATTGACTGTTTCGGTGTGGTACCGCATTACTACGTGATCCAAACCAGGAAAAGGCCAGGATCTGGCCAACAAGTATGCGAAAAATGCGAAAGTACGAGCCAGGTGATTGCAAATACCAGAACTAACCCAGACATAACCGGCGTTATCCTCGAAAATATTAATCGCAACCAGGTTAAATTGACTGCTTCGGTGTGGTACCGCATTACTACGTGATCCAATCCACAAAAAGCCCAGGATCTTGCCAACAAGTTTGCGAAAAATGCGAAAGTAGGAGCCCGATGATTGCAAATACCAGAACTAACCCAGACATAACCAGCGTTATCCTCTAAAATACTAATCGGAACCAGCTTCTATTGACTGTTTCAGTGTGGTCCCACGTTACTACTTGGTCCAAGCCAGAAAAAGGCCAGGATCTGGCCAACAAGTAGGCGAAAAATGCGAAAGTATGAGGAAGATGATTACAAATACCGGACGTAACCCAGACCTAACCGGTGTTATCCTCTAAAATATTGATCGAAACCGGGATTAGTTGACTACTTCTGTGTGGTACCACATTAATACGTGATCCTAACCAGAAAACACCCACGACCTGGCCAACAAGTATGCGAAAAATGCGAAAGTATGAGGCAGATGATTGGAAATACCGGACGCAACCCAGACCTAACCGGTGTCAGCCTCTACAATATTAATCGGAATCAGATTTAATTGACTGTTACAGTGTGGTACCACATTACTACGTGATCCAAACCAGAAAGAGCCAACGATCTGGCCATTCAAGTATGCGAAAAATGCGAAAGTATGAGGCAGATGATTGCAAATACCAGAACTAACCCAGACATAACGAGCGTTGTCCTCTAAAATATTAATCGGCACAAGGTTCAATTGACTATTTCGGTGTGGTATCACATTACTACTGGAACCAAGCCAGAAAAAATCCAGGATCTGCCCAACAAGTATGCGAAAAATGCGAAAGTATGAGGAAGATGATTGCAAATACAGGACGTAACCCAGAGCTAACCGGTGTTATCCTCTAAAATATTAATCGGAACCAGATTTAATTGACTGTTACAGTGTGGTACCACATTAATGCGTGATCCAAACCAGAAAGAGTTAACGATCTGGCCATTCAAGTATGCGTAAAATGCGAAAGTATGAGGAAGATGATTGCAAATACCAGACGTAACCCAGACCTAACCGGTGTTATCCTCTGAAATATTCATCGAACCCAGGATTAGTTGACTGTTACAGTGTAGTACCACATTACTACGTGATCCAAATCAGAAAAAGCCCAGGATCTGGCCAGCAAGTATGCGAAAAATGAGAAAGTATGAGGCAGATGATTGCATATACCAGACCTAACACAAACCTAACCGGTATTGTCTTCTAAAGTATTGATCGAAGCCAGCCTTAATTGACTGTTTCAGTGTGGTACCACATTACTGCGTGGTCCAAGTCAGTAAAAGCCCAGGCTCTGGCCAACAAGTATGCGAAAGATGCGAAAGTATCAGGCAGATGATTGCAAATACCAGACGCAACCCAGACCTAACCGGCGTTATCCTCTAAAATATTAATCGCAACCAGGTTTAATTCACGGTTTGCGGTGTGGTGGCACATTACTACGTGATCCAAACCAGGAAAAACCCAGGATCCGGCCAACAAGTATGCGAAAAATGCGAAAGTATGAGGCAGGTGATTGCAAATACCAGAACTAACCCAGACATAACGAGCGTTGTCCTCTAAAATATTAATCGGCGCAAGGTTGAATTGACTATTTCCGTGTGGTACCACATTACTACGTGATACAAACCAGAAAAAACCCAGGATCTAGCCAACAAGTATGCGAAAGATGCGAAAGTATGAGGCAGATGTTTGCAAATATCAGACCTAACACAAACCTAACCGGTATTGTCCTCTAAAGTATTGATCGAAGCCAGCCTTAATTGAATGTTTCAGTGTGGTACCACATTACTACGTGATCCAAACCAGAAAAAAACCGAGGATCTGGCAAACAAGTATGCGAAAAATGCGAAAGTATGAGGCAGATAATTGCAAATACCAGACGTAACCCAGACCTAACCGGTGTCAGCCTCTACAATATTGATCGAATCCAGGTTGAATTGACTATTTCAGTGCGGCACCACATTAGTACGTGATCCTAACAAGAAAATAACCCAGGATCTGGCCAACAAGTATGCGACAGTTCCGAAAGTTTGAGGCAGATTATTGCAAATTCCAGACCTAACACAAACCTAACCGGTGTTGTGCTCTAAAGTATTGATCGAAGCCAGCCTTAATTGACTGTTTCAGTGTGGTACAACATTACTATGTGGTCCAAGTCAGTAAAAGCCCAGGATCTGGCCAGCAAGTATGCGAAAAATGCGAAAGTATGAGGAAGATGATTGCAAATACCGGACGTAACCCAGACCTAACCGTTGTTATCCTCTAAAATATAGATCGAAACCAGGTTTAATTGACTGTTTCAGTGTGGTACCACTTTGCTACGTGATCCAAACCAGAAAAAGCCCAGGATCTGGCCAACAAGTATGCGAAAAATGCGAAAGTATGAGGAAGATGATTGCAAATACCAGACGTAACCCAGACATAACCGATGTTATCCTCTAAAATATTAATCGGAACCAGGTTTCATTGACTACTACTGTGTGGTACAACATTAGTACGTGGTCCTAACCAGAAAAAAAACCCAGGATCTGGCCAAGAAGTATGTGAAAGATGCGAAAGTATGGGGCAGATTATTGCAAATACCAGACCTAACACGAACCTAACCGGTGTTGTCCTCTAAAATGTTGATCGAATCCAGGTTTAATTGACTATTTCTGTGTGGTACAACATTAGTACGTGATCCTAACCAGCAAATGCCCAGGATCTGGCCAACAAGTATGCGAAAAATGCGAATGTACGAGACAGATGGGGGCAAATCCCAGACCTAACCAAGACATAACCGGCGTTATCCTCTAAAATATTAATCGCAACCAGGTTTGATTGACTTTTTCAGTGTGGTCCCACATTACTACTTGGTCCAAGCCAGAAAAAGCCCTGGATCAGTCCAACAAGTATGTGAAAAATGCGAAAGTACGTGCCAGATGACGGCAAATCCCAGACCTAACCGAGACATAACCGGCGTTATCCTCTAAAATATTAATCGCAAACAGGTTTAATTGACTGTTTCGGTGCGGCGCCGCATTACTACGTGATCCAAACCATAAAAAGGCCGGGATCTGGACAACAAATTTGCAAAAAATGCGAAAGTACGAGCCAGATGAGGGCAAATCCCAGACCTAACCAAGACATAACCGGCGTTATCCTCTAAAATATTAACCGGAACCAGGTTCAATTGACTGTTTCGGCGTGGTACCGCATTACTACGTGATCCAAACCAGAAATATCCCAGGATCTGGCCAACTAGTATGCGAAAAATGCGAAAGTATGTGCCGGATGATTGCAAATACCAGACCTAACCCAGACATAACCGGCGTTATCCTCTAAAATATTAATCGCAACCAGGTTTAATTGACTGTTTCGGTGTGGAGCCACATTACTACGGGATCCATACCAGAAAGACCCAGGAACTGGCCAACAAGTATGCGAAAAACGCGATAGTATGAGCCAGATGATTGCAAATACCAGAACTAACCCAGACATATCCAGTGATATCCTCTAAAATATTAATCGCAACCAGCTTTTATCGACTGTCTCAGTGTGGTACCACATTACTACGTGATCCAAACCAGAAAAAGCCCAGAATCTGGCCAACAAGTATGCAAAAAATGCGAAAGAGCGAGCCAGATGAGGGGAAATCCCAGACCTCACCAAGCCATAACCGGCGTTATCCTCTAAAATATTAATCGGAACCAGCATTTGTTGAATGTTTCGGCGTGGAACCACATTACTACGGGATCCAAACCAGAAAAAACCCAGGATCTGTCCAACAAGTATGTGAAAGACGCGAAAGTATGAGCCAGATGATTGCAAATACCAGAACTTACCCAGACATAACCAGCGGTATCCTCTAAAATATTAATCGGAACCAGCATTTGTTGAATGTTTCGGCGTGGAACCACATTACTACGGGATCCAAACCAGAAAAAACCCAGGATCTTTGCCAACAAGTATGCGAAAAATGCGAAAGTAGGAGCCACGATGAGGGCAAATCCCAGACATAACCGAGACATAACCGGCGTTATCCTCGAAAATATTAATCGCAACGAGGTTTAATTGACTGCTTCGGTGTGGTACCGCATTACTACGTGATCCAAACCAGAAAAAGCCCAGGATCTTGCCAACAAGTATGCGAAAAATGCGAAGATACGAGACAGATGAGGGCAAACCCAAGACCTAGCCAAGACATGACCGGCGTTATCCTCTAAAATATTAACCGGGAACATGTTTAATTGACTGTTTCGGTGTGGTACCGCATTACTACGTGATCCAGACCATAAAAAGTCCGGGATCTGGACAACAAATATGCGAAAAATGCGAAAGTAGGAGCCAGATGAGGGGCAAATACCAGACCTAACCGAGACATAACCGGCGTTATCCTCTAAAATATTAATCGCAACCAGGTACAAATGACTGTTTCGGTGTGGTACCGCATTACTACGTGATCCCAACCAGAAAAAGGCCGCGATCTTGCCAACAAGTATGCGAAAAATGCGAAAGTACGAGCCACGATGAGGGCAAATCCCAGACATAACCGAGACATAACCGGCGTTATCCTCTAAAATATTAATCGCAACCAGGTTTAGTTGACTGTTTCGGTGTGGAACCACATTACTGCGGGATCCAAACCAGAAAAAACCAAGGATCTGTCCAACAAGTATGTGAAAGACGCGAAAGTATGAGCCAGATGATTGCAAATACCAGAACTTACCCAGACATAACCAGCGGTATCCTCTAAAATATTAATCGGATCCAGCATTTGTTGAATGTTTCGGCGTGGAACCACATTACTACGGGATCCAAACCAGAAAAAACCCAGGATCTTTGCCAACAAGTATGCGAAAAATGCGAAAGTAGGAGCCAGATGAGGGCAAAGACCAGACCTAACCGGGACATAACCGGCGTTATCCTCGAAAATATTAATCGCAACCAGGTTTAATTGACTGCTTCGGTGTGGTACCGCATTACTACGTGATCCAAACCAGAAAAAGCCCAGGATCTTGCCAACAAGTATGCGAAAAATACGAAGGTACGAGTCAGATGAGGGCAAACCCAAGACCTAACCCAGACATAACCGGCGTTATCCTCTAATATATTACCCGCAACCAGGTTTAATTGACTATTTCCGTGTGGTACCGCATTACTGCGTGATCCAAACCAGAAAAAGGCGAGCATCTGGCCAACAAGTACGCGAAAAATGCGAAAGTACGAGCCAGATGAGGGCAATTCCCAGACCTGACCGAGACATAACCGGCGTTATCCTCTAAAATATTAATAGCAACCAGGTTTAATTGAGTGTTTCGGTATGGTACCGCATTACTACGTGATCCAAACCAGGAAAAGGCCAGGATCTGGCCAACAAGTATGCGCAAAATGCGAAAGTAAGTGCCAGGTGATTGCAAATACCAGAACTAACCCAGACATAACCGGCGTTATCCTCTAAAATATTAATCGCAACCAGGATTAATTGACTACTGCAGTGTGGTACCACATTACTACGTGATCCAAACCAGCAAAAGCCCAGGATCTGGCCAACAAGTATGCGAAAAATGCGAAAGTACGAGCCAGATAAGGGCAATTCCCAGACCTGACCGAGACATAACCGGCGTTATCCTCTAAAATATTAATAGCAACCAGGTTTAATTGACTGTTTCGGTGTGGTACCGCATTACTACGTGATCCAAACCAGGAAAAGGCCAGGATCTGGCCAACAAGTATGCGAAAAATGCGAAATTATGAGCCAGGTGTTTGCAAATACCAGAACTAACCCAGACATAACCGGCGTTATCCTCTAAGATATTAATCGCAACCAGGATTAATTGACTATTGCAGTGTGGTACCACATTACTACGTGGTCCAAGCCAGAAAAAAGCCAGGATCTGGCCAAGAAGTATGCGAAAAATGCGAAAGTACGAGCCAGATGAGGGCAAATCCCAGTGCTAACCAAGACATAACCGGCGTTATCCTTCAAAATATTAATCGCAACCAGGTTTAATAGACTGTTTCGGTGTGCTACCGCATTACTACGTGATGCAAGCCAGAAAAAGCCCTGGATCTGGCCAACAAGTATGCGAAGAATGCGAAAATACGAGCCAGATGAGGGCAAATCCCAGACCTAACCCAGACCTAACCCAGACATAACCGGCGTTATCCTCTAAAATATTAATCACCACCAGGTTTAGTTGACTGTCACGGTGAGGTACCGCATTACTACGTGATCCAAACCAGAAAAAGCCCAGGATCTTGCCAACAAGTATGCGAAAAATGCGAAGGTACGAGACAGATGAGGGCAAACCCAAGACCTAACCCAGAGATAACCGGCGTTATCCTCTAATATATTACTCGCAACTAGGTTTAATTGACTATTGCAGTGTGGTACCGCATTACTACGTGATCCAATCCAGAAAAAGCCCAGGATCTTGCCAACAAGTATGCGAAAAATGCGAAGGTACGAGCCAGATGAGGGCAAATACCAGACCTAACCGAGACATCACCGGCGTTATCCTCTTAAATATTAATCGCAACCAGGTTTAATTGACTGTTTCGGTGTGGTACCGCATTACTACGTGTTCCAAACCAGAAAAAGGCCAGGATCTGATGAGGGCAAACCCCAGACCTAACCCAGACATAACCGGCGTTATCCTCTAAAATATTAATCGCAACCAGGATTAATTGACTACTGCAGTGTGGTACCACATTACTACGTGATCCAAACCAGCAAAAGCCCAGGATCTGGCCAACAAGTATGCGAAAAATGCGAAAGTACGAGCCAGATAAGGGCAATTCCCAGACCTGACCGAGACATAACCGGCGTTATCCTCTAAAATATTAATAGCAACCAGGTTTAATTGACTGTTTCGGTGTGGTACCGCATTACTACGTGATCCAAACCAGGAAAAGGCCAGGATCTGGCCAACAAGTATGCGAAAAATGCGAAATTATGAGCCAGGTGTTTGCAAATACCAGAACTAACCCAGACATAACCGGCGTTATCCTCTAAGATATTAATCGCAACCAGGATTAATTGACTATTGCAGTGTGGTACCACATTACTACGTGGTCCAAGCCAGAAAAAAGCCAGGATCTGGCCAAGAAGTATGCGAAAAATGCGAAAGTACGAGCCAGGTGAGGGCAAATCCCAGTGCTAACCAAGACATAACCGGCGTTATCCTTCAAAATATTAATCGCAACCAGGTTTAATAGACTGTTTCGGTGTGCTACCGCATTACTACGTGATGCAAGCCAGAAAAAGCCCTGGATCTGGCCAACAAGTATGCGAAGAATGCGAAAATACGAGCCAGATGAGGGCAAATCCCAGACCTAACCCAGACCTAACCCAGACATAACCGGCGTTATCCTCTAAAATATTAATCACCACCAGGTTTAGTTGACTGTCACGGTGAGGTACCGCATTACTACGTGATCCAAACCAGAAAAAGCCCAGGATCTTGCCAACAAGTATGCGAAAAATGCGAAGGTACGAGCCAGATGAGGGCAAATACCAGACCTAACCGAGACATCACCGGCGTTATCCTCTTAAATATTAATCGCAACCAGGTTTAATTGACTGTTTCGGTGTGGTACCGCATTACTACGTGTTCCAAACCAGAAAAAGGCCAGGATCTGATGAGGGCAAACCCCAGACCTAACCCAGACATAACCAGCGTTATCCTCTAAAATACTAATCGGAACCAGCTTCTATTGACTGTTTCAGTGTGGTCCCACGTTACTACTTGGTCCAAGCCAGAAAAAGGCCAGGATCTGGCCAACAAGTAGGCGAAAAATGCGAAAGTACGAGCCAGATGAGGGCAAATACCAGACCTAACCCAGACATAACCGGCGTTATCCACTAAAATATTAATCGCAACCAGGTTTAATTGCCTGCTTCGGTGTGGTACCGCATTACTACGTGATCCAATCCAGAAAAAGCCCAGGATCTTGCCAACAAGTATGCGAAAAATGCGAAGGTACGAGCCAGATGAGGGCAAATACCAGACCTAACCGAGACATCACCGGCGTTATCCTCTTAAATATTAATCGCAACCAGGTTTAATTGACTGTTTCGGTGTGGTACCGCATTACTACGTGTTCCAAACCAGAAAAAGGCCAGGATCTGATGAGGGCAAACCCCAGACCTAACCCAGACATAACCAGCGTTATCCTCTAAACTACTAATCGGAACCAGCTTCTATTGACTGTTTCAGTGTGGTCCCACGTTACTACTTGGTCCAAGCCAGAAAAAGGCCAGGATCTGGCCAACAAGTAGGCGAAAAATGCGAAAGTACGAGCCAGATGAGGGCAAATACCAGACCTAACCCAGACATAACCGGCGTTATCCACTAAAATATTAATCGCAACCAGGTTTAATTGACTGTTTCGGTGTGGTACCGCATTACTATGTGATGCAAGCCAGAAAAAGCCCTGGATCTGGCCAACAAGTATGGGATAAATGCGAAGGTACGAGCCAGATGAGGGCAAATACCAGACCTAACCGAGACATCACCGGCGTTATCCTCTAAAATATTAATCACAACCAGGTTTAATTGACTCTTTCGGCATGGAACCACATTAGTACCGGATCCAAACCAGAAGGAGGCCAGGATCTGGCCAACAAGTATGCGAAAAATGCGAAAGTACGAGCCAGATGAGGGCAAATACAAGACCTAACCCAGACATAGCCGGCGTTATCCTCCAAAATAGTAATCGCAACCAGGTTTAATTGACTGTCTCGGTGTGGTACCGCGTTACTACGTGAGCCAAACCAGAAAAAGGCCAGGATCTGGCCAACAAGTATGCGAAAATTTCCAAAGTATGTGCCAGATGATTGCAAATACCAGAACTAACCCAAACATAACCGGCGTTATCCTCTAAAATATTAATCGCAACCAGGTTTAATTGACAGTTTCGGTGTGGAACCACATCACTACGGGATCCAAACCAGAAAAAACCCAGGATCTGGCCAACAAGTGGGCGAAAAACGCAAAAGTACGAGACAGATGAGGGCAAATCCCAGACCTAACCGAGACATAACCGGCGTTATCCTGTAAAATATTAATCGCAACCAGGTTTAATTAACTGTTTCGGTGTGGAACCACATTACTACGGGATCCAAACCAGAAAAAACCCAGGATCTGGCCAACAACTATGCGAAAAACGCGAAAGTACGAGCCAGATGAACGCAAAGCCAGACCTAACCCAGACATAACCGGCGTTATCCTCTAAAATATTAATCGCAACCAGGTTTAACTGACTGTTTCGGTGTGGAACCACATTACGACGGGATCCAAACCACAAAAAACCCAAGATCTGGCCAACAAGTATGCGGAAATTGCGAAAGTATGAGCCAGTTGATTGCAAATACATGAACTAACCCAAACATAACCAGCGTTATACTCCAAAATATTAATCGCAACCAGGTTTAACTGACTGTTTCGGTGTGGAACCACATTACTACGGGATCCAAACCAGAAAAAACCCAGGATCTGGCCAACAACTATGCGAAAAACGCAAAAGTACGAGACAGATGAGGGCAAACCCCAGACCTAACCGAGACATAACCGGCGTTATCCTCTAAAATATTAATCGCAACCAGGTTTAAGTGACTGTTTCGGTGTGGAACCACACTACGACGGGATCCAATCCACAGAAAACCCAAGATCTGGCCAACAGGTATGCGAAAAATGCGACAGTACGAGCCAGATGAAGGCAAATACCAGACCTAACCCAGACATCACCGGAGTTATCCACTAAAATATTAATCGCAACCAGATTTAATTGACTGTTTCGGTGTGGAACCACATTACGACGGGATTCAATCTACAAGAAACCCCAGATCTGGCCAACAAGTATGCGAAAAATGCGAAAGTACGAGCCAGATGAGGGCAAATACCAGACCTAACCCAGACATCACCGGCGTTATCCTCTAAAATATTAATCACAACCAGGTTTAATTGACTCTTTCGGCATGGAACCACATTAGTGCGGGATCCAAGCCAGTAAAAGGCCAGGATCTGGCCAACAAGTATGCGAAAAATGCGAAAGTATGAGCCAGATGATTGCAAATACCAGAACTAACCCAGACATAACCAGAGTCTTACTCTAAAATACTAATCGGAACAAGCCTTTATTGACTGTTTCACTGTGGTACCACATTACTACGTGGTCCAAGCCAGAAAAAAGTCAGGATCTGGGCAACAAGTATGCGAAAAATGCCAAAGTACGAGCCAGATGAGGGCAAATACCAGACCTAACCCAGACATAACCGGCGTTGTCCTCTAAAATATTAATCGGAACAAGCTTTTATCGACTGTTTCTGTGTGGTACCACATAACTACGTGATCCAAACCTGAAAAAGCCCAGGATCTGGCCAACAAGTATGCGAAAAATGCGAAAGTATGAGCCAGCTGATTGCAAATACCAGAACTAACCCAGACATAACCAGAGTCTTCCTCTAAAATACTAATCGGAACAAGCTTTTATTGACTGTTTCAGTGTGGTACCACATTACTACGTGGTGCAAGCCAGGAAAAAGTCAGGACCTGGCCAACAAGTATAAGGGAAATGCGAAAGTACGAGCCAGATGGGGGCAAATCCCAGTGATAATCATGTCATAACCGGCGTAATCCACCAAAATATTAATCGCAACCAGGTTTAATTGACTGTTTCGGTATGGTACCGCATTACTACGTGATCCAAACCAGAAGAAGGCCAGGATCTGGCCTACAAGTATGCGAAAAATGCCAAAGTACGAGCCAGATGAGGGCAAATACCAGACCTAACCCAGACATAACCGGCGTTGTCCTCTAAAATATTAATCGGAACAAGCTTTTATTGACTGTTTCTGTGTGGTACCACATTACTACGTGATCCAAACCAGAAAAAGCCCAGGATCTGGCCAACAAGTATGCGAAAAACGCGAAAGTATGAGCCAGATGAGGGCAAATACCAGACCTAACCCAGACATAACCGGCGTTATCCTCTAAAATACAAATCGGAACAAGCTTTTATTGACTGTTTCGGTGTGGTACCGCATTACTACGTTATCCAAACCAGAAAAAGGCCCGGATCTGGCCAACAAGTATGCGAAAAAAGAGAAAGTACGAGCCAGATGCGGGCAAATCCCAGACCTAACCGAGACGTAACCGGCGTTATCCTCTAAATTATTAATCGCAATCAGGTTTAATTGACTGTTTCGGTGTAGTACCGCATTACGACGTGTTCCAAACCAGAAAAAGGCCAGGATCAGGTCAAGAAGTATGCGAAAAATGCGTAGGTACGAGCCAGATGAGGGCAAACCCCAGACGTAACCCAGACATAATCGGCGTTATCCTCTAAAATATTAATAGCAACCAGGTTTAATTGACTGTTTCGGTGTGGTACCGCATTACTACGTGATCCAAACCAGGAAAAGGCCAGGATCTGGCCAACAAGTATACGAAAAATGCGAAAGTATGAGCCAGATGATTGCAAATACCAGAACTAACCCTGACATAACCAGAGTCTTACTCTAAAATACTAATCGGAACAAGCCTTTATTGACTGTTTCAGTGTGGTACCACATTACTACGTGGTCCAAGCCAGAAAAAAGTCAGGACCTGGCCAACAAGCATAAGAAAAATGCGAAACTACGAGCCAGATGAGGGCAAATACCAGACCTAACCCAGACATAACCGGCGTTATCCACCAAAATATTAATCGCAACCAGGTTTAATTGACTGTTTCGGTGTGGAACCACATTACTACGTGATCCAAACCAGAAAGAGGCCAGCATCTGGCCAACAAGTATGCGAAAACTGCGAAAGTACGAGCCAGATGAGGGCAAATCCCAGACCTACCGGAGACATAACTGGCGTTATCCTCTAAAATATTAATCGCAACCAGGTTCAATTGTCTGTTTCGGTGTGGAACCACATTAGTACGGGATCCAAACCAGAAAGAGGCCAGCATCTGGCCAACAAGTATGCGAAAACTGCGAAAGTACGAGCCAGATGAGGGCAAATCCCAGACCTGACCGAGACATAACCGGCATTATCCTCTAAAATATCAATTGCAACCAGGTTCAATTGACTGCTTCGGTGTGGTACCGCAATACTACGTGACCCAAACCAGAAAGAGGCCAGCATCTGGCCAACAAGTATGCGAAAACTGCGAAAGTACGAGCCAGATGAGGGCAAATCCCAGACCTAACCGAGACATAACCGGCGTTATCCTCCTAAATATTAATCGCAACCAGGTTCAATTGACTGTTTCGGTGTGGAACCACATTAGTACGGGATCCAAACCAGAAAGAGGCCAGCATCTGGCCAACAAGTATGCGAAAACTGCGAAAGTACGAGCCAGATGAGGGCAAATCCCAGACCTGACCGAGACATAACCGGCATTATCCTCTAAATTATTAATTGCAACCAGGTTTAATTGACTGCTTCGGTGTGGTACCGCATTACTACGTGATCCAAACCAGAAAAAGCCCAGGATCTTGCCAACAAGTATGCGAAAAATGCGAAGGCACGAGTCAGATGAGGGCAAATACAAGACCTAACCCAGACATAGCCGGCGTTATCCTCCAAAATAGTAATCGCAACCAGGTTTAATTGACTGTCTCGGTGTGGTACCGCGTTACTACGTGAGCCAAACCAGAAAAAGGCCAGGATCTGGCCAACAAGTATGCGAAAATTTCCAAAGTATGTGCCAGATGATTGCAAATACCAGAACTAACCCAAACATAACCGGCGTTATCCTCTAAAATATTAATCGCAACCAGGTTTAATTGACAGTTTCGGTGTGGAACCACATCACTACGGGATCCAAACCAGAAAAAACCCAGGATCTGGCCAACAAGTGGGCGAAAAACGCAAAAGTACGAGACAGATGAGGGCAAATCCCAGACCTAACCGAGACATAACCGGCGTTATCCTGTAAAATATTAATCGCAACCAGGTTTAATTAACTGTTTCGGTGTGGAACCACATTACTACGGGATCCAAACCAGAAAAAACCCAGGATCAGGCCAACAACTATGCGAAAAACGCGAAAGTACGAGCCAGATGAACGCAAAGCCAGACCTAACCCAGACATAACCGGCGTTATCCTCTAAAATATTAATCGCAACCAGGTTTAACTGACTGTTTCGGTGTGGAACCACATTACGACGGGATCCAAACCACAAAAAACCCAAGATCTGGCCAACAAGTATGCGGAAATTGCGAAAGTATGAGCCAGTTGATTGCAAATACATGAACTAACCCAAACATAACCAGCGTTATACTCCAAAATATTAATCGCAACCAGGTTTAACTGACTGTTTCGGTGTGGAACCACATTACTACGGGATCCAAACCAGAAAAAACCCAGGATCTGGCCAACAACTATGCGAAAAACGCAAAAGTACGAGACAGATGAGGGCAAACCCCAGACCTAGCCGAGACATAACCGGCGTTATCCTCTAAAATATTAATCGCAACCAGGTTTAAGTGACTGTTTCGGTGTGGAACCACACTACGACGGGATCCAATCCACAGAAAACCCAAGATCTGGCCAACAGGTATGCGAAAAATGCGAAAGTACGAGCTTCATGAGGGCAATTACCAGACCTGACCGAGACATAACCGGCGTTATCCTCTTAAATATTAATCGCAACCAGGTTTAATTGACTGCATCGGTGTAGTACCGCATTACTACGTGTTCCAAACCAGAAAAAGGCCAGGATCAGGTCAAGAAGTATGCGAAAAATGCGAAAGTATGAGCCAGATGATTGCAAATACCATGACTAACCCAGTCATAACCAGCGTTATCCTCTAAAATACTAATCGGAACAAGCTTTTATTGACTGTTTCTGTGTGGTACCACATTACTACGTCATCCATACCAGAAAAAGCCCAGGATCTGGCCAACAAGTAAGCGAAAAATGCGAACGTACGAGCCAGATGAGGGCAAATCCCAGACCTAACCGAGACATAACCGGGGTTATCCTCTTAAATATTAATCGCAACCAGGTTTAATTGACTGTTTCGTTGTGGTACCGCATTACTACGTGTTCAAAACCAGAAAAAGGCCAGGATCAGGTCAAGAAGTATGCGAAAAATGCCAAAGTACGGGCCAGATGAGGGCAAATACCAGACCTAACCCAGACATAACCGGCGTTATCCTCTAAAATATTAATCGGAACCAGGTCTAATTGACTGTTTCAGTGTGGTACCACATTACTACGTGGTCCAAGCCAGAAAAAGGCCAGGATCTGGCCAACAAGTATGCGAAAAAAGCGAAAGTACGAGCCAGATGCGGGCATATCCCAGACCTGACCGAGACATAACCGGCATTATCCTCTAAAATATTAATTCCAACCAGGTTTAATTGACTGCTTCGGTGTGGTACCGCATTACTACGTGATCCAAACCAGAAAGAGGCCAGCATCTGGCCAACAAGTATGCGAAAAATGCGAAAGTACGAGCCCGATGAGGGCAAATCCCAGACCTAACAGAGACATAACCGGCGTTGTCCTCTAAAATATTAATCGAAACAAGCTTTTATTGACTGTTTCTGTGTGGTACCACATTACTACGTGATCCAAACCAGAAAAAGCCCAGGATCTGGCCAACAAGTATGCGAAAAATGCGAAAGTACGAGCTTCATGAGGGCAATTACCAGACCTAACCCAGACATAACCGGCGTTATCCTCCTAAATATTAATCGCAACCAGGTTCAATTGACTGTTTCGGTGTGGAACCACATTAGTACGGGATCCAAACCAGAAAGAGGCCAGCATCTGGCCAACAAGTATGCGAAAACTGCGAAAGTACGAGCCAGATGAGGGCAAATCCCAGACCTGACCGAGACATAACCGGCATTATCCTCTAAAATATTAATTGCAACCAGGTTTAATTGACTGCTTCGGTGTCGTACCGCATTACTACGTGATCCAAGCCAGAAAAAGCCCAGGATCTTGCCAACCAGTATGCGAAAAATGCGAAGGCACGAGTCAGATGAGGGCAAACCCCAGACCTAGCCCAGACATAGCCGGCGTTATCCTCTAAAATATTAATCGCAACCAGGTTTAATTGACTATTTCGGTGTGGTACCGCATTACAGCGTGATCCAAACCAGAAAAAGGCGAGGATCTGGCCAACAAGTGTGCGAAGAATGCGAAGGCACGAGTCAGATGAGGGCAAACCCCCACACCTATTCCAGACATAACCGGCGTTATCCTCTAAAATATTAATTGCAACCAGGTTTAATTGACTGCTTCGGTGTCGTACCGCATTACTACGTGATCCAAACCAGAAAAAGCCCAGGATCTTGCCAACCAGTATGCGAAAAATGCGAAGGCACGAGTCAGATGAGGGCAAACCCCAGACCTAGCCCAGACATAGCCGGCGTTATCCTCTAAAATATTAATCGCAACCAGGTTTAATTGACTATTTCGGTGTGGTACCGCATTACAGCGTGATCCAAACCAGAAAAAGGCGAGGATCTGGCCAACAAGTGTGCGAAAAATGCGAAAGTACGAGCCAGATGAGGGCAAATACCAGACCTAACCCAGACATAACCGGCGTTGTCCTCTAAAATATTAATCGAAACAAGCTTTTATTGACTGTTTCTGTGTGGTACCACATTACTACGTGATCCAAACCAGAAAAAGCCCAGGATCTGGCCAACAAGTATGCGAAGAATGCGAAGGCACGAGTCAGATGAGGGCAAACCCCCACACCTATTCCAGACATAACCGGCGTTATCCTCTAAAATATTAATTGCAACCAGGTTTAACTGACTGTTTCGCTGTGGAACCACATTACGACGGGATCGAAACCACAAAAAACCCAAGATCTGGCCAACAAGTATGCGGAAATTGCGAAAGTACGAGCCAGTTGATCGCAAATACATGAACTAACCCAAACATAACCAGCGTTATACTCCAAAATATTAATCGCAACCAGGTTTAACTGACTGTTTCGGTGTGGAACCACATTACGACGGGATCCAAAACACAAAAAACCCAAGATCTGGCCAGGAAGTATGCGAAAAACGCTAAAGTACGACCCAGATGAGGGCAAATCCCAGTCCTAACCAAGACATAACCGGCCTTATCCTTCAAAATATTAATCGCAACCATGTTTAATTGACTGTTTCGGTGTGGTACCGCATTACTACGTGATCCAAACCAGAAGAAGGCCAGGATGTGGCCAACAAGTATGCGAAAAATGCCAAAGTACGAGCCAGATGAAGGCAAATACCTGACCTAACCCAGACATAACCGGCGTTGTCATCTAAAATATTAATCGGAACAAGCTTTTATTGACTGTTTCTGTGTGGTACCACATTACTACGTGATCCAAACCAGAAAGAGCCCAGGATCTGGCCATCAAGTTATCGAAAAATGCGAAAGTATGAGCCAGATGATTGCAAATACCATAACTAACCCAGTCATAACCAGCGTTATCCTCTAAAACACTAATCGGAACAAGCTTTTATTGACTGTTTCGGTGTGGTACCGTATTACTACGTCATCCAAACCAGAAAAAGGCCAGGATCTGGCCAACAAGAAAGCGAAAAATGCCAACGTACGAGACAGATGAGGGCAAATACCAGACCTAACACAGACATAACCGGCGTTGTCCTCTAAGATATTAATCGGAACCAGGTTTAATTGACTGTTTCAGTGTGGTACCACAACACTACGTGGTCCAAGCCAGAAAAAGGCCAGGACCTGGCCAACAAGTATGCAAAAAAAGAGAAAGTACGAGCCAGATGCGGGCAAATCCCAGACCTAACCGAGACGTAACCGGCGTTATCCTCTAAATTACTAATCGCAACCAGGTTTAATTGACTGTTTCGGTGTGGTACCGCATTACTACGTGATCCAAACCAGAAAAAGGCCAGGATCTGGCCAACAAGTATGCGAAAAATGCGAAAGTACGAGCTTCATGAGGGCAATTACCAGACCTAACCGAGACATAACCGGCGTTATCCTCTTAAATATTAATCGCAACCAGGTTTAATTGACTGCATCGGTGTAGTACCGCATTACTACGTGTTCCAAACCAGAAAAAGGCCAGGATCAGGTCAAGAAGTATGCGAAAAATGCGAAAGTATGAGCCAGATGATTGCAAATACCATGACTAACCCAGTCATAACCAGCGTTATCCTCTAAAATACTAATCGGAACAAGCTTTTATTGACTGTTTCTGTGTGGTACCACATTACTACGTCATCCATACCAGAAAAAGCCCAGGATCTGGCCAACAAGTAAGCGAAAAATGCGAACGTACGAGCCAGATGAGGGCAAATCCCAGACCTAACCGAGACATAACCGGGGTTATCCTCTTAAATATTAATCGCAACCAGGTTTAATTGACTGTTTCGTTGTGGTACCGCATTACTACGTGTTCCAAACCAGAAAAAGGCCAGGATCAGGTCAAGAAGTATGCGAAAAATGCCAAAGTACGGGCCAGATGAGGGCAAATACCAGACCTAACCCAGACATAACCGGCGTTATCCTCTAAAATATTAATCGCAACCAGGTTTAATTGACTATTTCGGTGTGGTACCGCATTACAGCGTGATCCAAACCAGAAAAAGGCGAGGATCTGGCCAACAAGTGTGCGAAAAATGCGAAAGTACGAGCCAAATGAGGGCAAATACCAGACCTAACCCAGACATAACCGGCGTTGTCCTCTAAAATATTAATCGAAACAAGCTTTTATTGACTGTTTCTGTGTGGTACCACATTACTACGTGATCCAAACCAGAAAAAGCCCAGGATCTGGCCAACAAGTATGCGAAGAATGCGAAGGCACGAGTCAGATGAGGGCAAACCCCAGACCTAGTCCAGACATAACCGGCGTTATCCTCTAAAATATTAATTGCAACCAGGTTTAACTGACTGTTTCGCTGTGGAACCACATTACGACGGGATCCAAAACACAAAAAACCCAAGATCTGGCCAGGAAGTATGCGAAAAACGCTAAAGTACGACCCAGATGAGGGCAAATCCCAGTCCTAACCAAGACATAACCGGCCTTATCCTTCAAAATATTAATCGCAACCATGTTTAATTGACTGTTTCAGTGTGGTACCGCATTACTACGTGATGCAAGCCAGAAAGAGCCCTGGATCTGGCCAACAAGTATGCGAAAAACTGCGAAAGTACGAGTCAGATGAGGGCAAACCCCAGACCTAGTCCAAACATAACCGGCGTTATCCTCTAAAATATTAATTGCAACCAGGTTTAACTGACTGTTTCGCTGTGGAACCACATTACGACGGGATCCAAACCACAAAAAACCCAAGATCTGGCCAACAAGTATGCGGAAATTGCGAAAGTACGAGCCAGTTGATTGCAAATACATGAACTAACCCAAACATAACCAGCGTTATACTCCAAAATATTAATCGCAACCAGGTTTAACTGACTGTTTCGGTGTGGAACCACATTACGACGGGATCCAAAACACAAAAAACCCAAGATCTGGCCAGGAAGTATGCGAAAAACGCTAAAGTACGACCCAGATGAGGGCAAATCCCAGTCCTAACCAAGACATAACCGGCCTTATCCTTCAAAATATTAATCGCAACCATGTTTAATTGACTGTTTCGGTGTGGTACCGCATTACTACGTGATCCAAACCAGAAGAAGGCCAGGATGTGGCCAACAAGTATGCGAAAAATGCCAAAGTACGAGCCAGATGAAGGCAAATACCTGACCTAACCCAGACATAACCGGCGTTGTCATCTAAAATATTAATCGGAACAAGCTTTTATTGACTGTTTCTGTGTGGTACCACATTACTACGTGATCCAAACCAGAAAGAGCCCAGGATCTGGCCATCAAGTTATCGAAAAATGCGAAAGTATGAGCCAGATGATTGCAAATACCATAACTAACCCAGTCATAACCAGCGTTATCCTCTAAAACACTAATCGGAACAAGCTTTTATTGACTGTTTCGGTGTGGTACCGTATTACTACGTCATCCAAACCAGAAAAAGGCCAGGATCTGGCCAACAAGAAAGCGAAAAATGCCAACGTACGAGACAGATGAGGGCAAATACCAGACCTAACCCAGACATAACCGGCGTTGTCCTCTAAGATATTAATCGGAACCAGGTTTAATTGACTGTTTCAGTGTGGTACCACAACACTACGTGGTCCAAGCCAGAAAAAGGCCAGGACCTGGCCAACAAGTATGCAAAAAAAGAGAAAGTACGAGCCAGATGCGGGCAAATCCCAGACCTAACCGAGACGTAACCGGCGTTATCCTCTAAATTACTAATCGCAACCAGGTTTAATTGACTGTTTCGGTGTGGTACCGCATTACTACGTGATCCAAACCAGAAAAAGGCCAGGATCTGGCCAACAAGTATGCGAAAAATGCGAAAGTACGAGCTTCATGAGGGCAATTACCAGACCTAACCGAGACATAACCGGCGTTATCCTCTTAAATATTAATCGCAACCAGGTTTAATTGACTGCATCGGTGTAGTACCGCATTACTACGTGTTCCAAACCAGAAAAAGGCCAGGATCAGGTCAAGAAGTATGCGAAAAATGCGAAAGTATGAGCCAGATGATTGCAAATACCATGACTAACCCAGTCATAACCAGCGTTATCCTCTAAAATACTAATCGGAACAAGCTTTTATTGACTGTTTCTGTGTGGTACCACATTACTACGTCATCCATACCAGAAAAAGCCCAGGATCTGGCCAACAAGTAAGCGAAAAATGCGAACGTACGAGCCAGATGAGGGCAAATCCCAGACCTAACCGAGACATAACCGGGGTTATCCTCTTAAATATTAATCGCAACCAGGTTTAATTGACTGTTTCGTTGTGGTACCGCATTACTACGTGTTCCAAACCAGAAAAAGGCCAGGATCAGGTCAAGAAGTATGCGAAAAATGCCAAAGTACGGGCCAGATGAGGGCAAATACCAGACCTAACCCAGACATAACCGGCGTTATCCTCTAAAATATTAATCGGAACCAGGTCTAATTGACTGTTTCAGTGTGGTACCACATTACTACGTGGTCCAAACCAGAAAAAGCCCAGGATCTTGCCAACCAGTATGCGAAAAATGCGAAGGCACGAGTCAGATGAGGGCAAACCCCAGACCTAGCCCAGACATAGCCGGCGTTATCCTCTAAAATATTAATCGCAACCAGGTTTAATTGACTATTTCGGTGTGGTACCGCATTACAGCGTGATCCAAACCAGAAAAAGGCGAGGATCTGGCCAACAAGTGTGCGAAAAATGCGAAAGTACGAGCCAAATGAGGGCAAATACCAGACCTAACCCAGACATAACCGGCGTTGTCCTCTAAAATATTAATCGAAACAAGCTTTTATTGACTGTTTCTGTGTGGTACCACATTACTACGTGATCCAAACCAGAAAAAGCCCAGGATCTGGCCAACAAGTATGCGAAGAATGCGAAGGCACGAGTCAGATGAGGGCAAACCCCAGACCTAGTCCAGGCATAACCGGCGTTATCCTCTAAAATATTAATTGCAACCAGGTTTAACTGACTGTTTCGCTGTGGAACCACATTACGACGGGATCCAAAACACAAAAAACCCAAGATCTGGCCAGGAAGTATGCGAAAAACGCTAAAGTACGACCCAGATGAGGGCAAATCCCAGTCCTAACCAAGACATAACCGGCCTTATCCTTCAAAATATTAATCGCAACCATGTTTAATTGACTGTTTCAGTGTGGTACCGCATTACTACGTGATGCAAGCCAGAAAGAGCCCTGGATCTGGCCAACAAGTATGCGAAAACTGCGAAAGTACGAGTCAGATGAGGGCAAACCCCAGACCTAGTCCAAACATAACCGGCGTTATCCTCTAAAATATTAATTGCAACCAGGTTTAACTGACTGTTTCGCTGTGGAACCACATTACGACGGGATCCAAACCACAAAAAACCCAAGATCTGGCCAACAAGTATGCGGAAATTGCGAAAGTACGAGCCAGTTGATTGCAAATACATGAACTAACCCAAACATAACCAGCGTTATACTCCAAAATATTAATCGCAACCAGGTTTAACTGACTGTTTCGGTGTGGAACCACATTACGACGGGATCCAAAACACAAAAAACCCAAGATCTGGCCAGGAAGTATGCGAAAAACGCTAAAGTACGACCCAGATGAGGGCAAATCCCAGTCCTAACCAAGACATAACCGGCCTTATCCTTCAAAATATTAATCGCAACCAGGTTCAATTGACTGTTTCGGTGTGGAACCACATTAGTACGGGATCCAAACCAGAAAGAGGCCAGCATCTGGCCAACAAGTATGCGAAAACTGCGAAAGTACGAGCCAGATGAGGGCAAATCCCAGACCTGACCGAGACATAACCGGCATTATCCTCTAAAATATTAATTGCAACCAGGTTTAATTGACTGCTTCGCTGTGGTACCGCATTACTACGTGATCCAAACCAGAAAAAGCCCAGGATCTTGCCAACAAGTATGCGAAAAATGCGAAGGCACGAGTCAGATGAGGGCAAATACCAGACCTAACCCAGACATAACCGGCGTTGTCCTCTAAAATATTCATCGAAACAAGCTTTTATTGACTGTTTCTGTGTGGTACCACATTACTACGTGATCCAAACCAGGAAAAGCCCAGGATCTGGCCAACAAGTATGCGAAGAATGCGAAAGTATGAGCCAGATGATTGCAAATACCAGAACTAACCCAGACATAACCAGAGTCTTCCTCTAAAATACTAATCGGAACAAGCTTTTATTGACTGTTTCAGTGTGGTACCACATTACTACGTGGTTCAAGCCAGGAAAAAGTCAGGACCTGGCCAACAAGTATAAGAAAAATGCGAAGGTACGAGCCAGATGGGGGCAAATCCCAGTGATAATCAAGTCATAACCGGCGTAATCCAGCAAAATATTAATCGCAACCAGGTTTAATTGACTGTTTCGGTGTGGTACCGCATTACTACGTGATCCAAACCAGAAGAAGGCCAGGATGTGGCCAACAAGTATGCGAAAAATGCCAAAGTACGAGCCAGATGAAGGCAAATACCTGACCTAACCCAGACATAACCGGCGTTGTCATCTAAAATATTAATCGGAACAAGCTTTTATTGACTGTTTCTGTGTGGTACCACATTACTACGTGATCCAAACCAGAAAGAGCCCAGGATCTGGCCATCAAGTTATCGAAAAATGCGAAAGTATGAGCCAGATGATTGCAAATACCATAACTAACCCAGTCATAACCAGCGTTATCCTCTAAAACACTAATCGGAACAAGCTTTTATTGACTGTTTCGGTGTGGTACCGTATTACTACGTCATCCAAACCGGAAAAAGGCCAGGATCTGGCCAACAAGAAAGCGAAAAATGCCAACGTACGAGACAGATGAGGGCAAATACCAGACCTAACCCAGACATAACCGGCGTTGTCCTCTAAGATATTAATCGGAACCAGGTTTAATTGACTGTTTCAGTGTGGTACCACAATACTACGTGGTCCAAGCCAGAAAAAGGCCAGGACCTGGCCAACAAGTATGCAAAAAAAGAGAAAGTACGAGCCAGATGCGGGCAAATCCCAGACCTAACCGAGACGTAACCGGCGTTATCCTCTAAATTACTAATCGCAACCAGGTTTAATTGACTGTTTCGGTGTGGTACCGCATTACTACGTGTTCCAAACCAGAAAAAGCCCAGGATCTGGCCATCAAGTTAGCGAAAAATGCGAAAGTACGAGCTAGATCAGGGCAATTACCGGACCTGACCGAGACATAATCGGCGTTATCCTCTAAAATATTACGCGCAACCAGGATTAATTGACTGTTTCGGTGTGGTACCGCATTACTACGTAATACAAACCAGAAAAAAGCCAGGATCTGGCCAACAAGTTAGCGAAAAATGCGAACGTACGAGCCAGATGCGGGCAAATCACAGACCTAACCGAGACGTAACCGGGCGTTATCCTCTAAATTATTAATCGCAACCAGGTTTAATTGACTCTTTCGGTGTGGTACCGCATTACTACGTGATACAAGCCAGAAAAAGCCCTGTATCTGGCCTACAAGTAAGCGAGAAATGCGAAAGTATGTGCCAGATGATTGCATATACCATGACTACCCCAGTCATAACCAGCGTTATCCTCTAAAATACTAATCGGAACAAGCTTTTATTGACTGTTTCAGTGTGATACCACATTGCTACGTGATCCAAGCCAGTAAAAGGCCAGGATCTGGCCAACAAGTATGCGAAAAATGCGAAAGTACGAGCCAGATGAGGGCAAATCCCAGACCTAACCGAGACATAACCTCCGTTATCCTCTTAAATATTAATCGCAACCAGGTTGAATTGACTGTTTCGGTGTGGTACCGCATTAATGCGTGATCCAAACCAGAAAAACGCGAGGATCGGGCCAACAAGTATGCGAAAAATGCGAAAGTACGAGCCAGATGCGGGCAAATCCCAGACCTAACCGAGACGTAACCGGCGTTATCCTCGAAAGTATTAATCACAACCAGGTTTAATTGACTGTTTCAGTGTGGTACCACATTGCTACGAGGCCCAAGCCAGAAAAAGGCCAGGATCTGGGCAACAAGTATGCGAAAAATGCGAAAGTACGAGCCAGATGAGGGCAAATCCCAGTCCTAACCAAGACATAACCGGCCTTATCCTTCAAAATATTAATCGCAACCATGTTTAATTGACTGTTTCGGTGTGGTACCGCATTACTACGTGATGCAAGCCAGAAAGAGCCCTGGATCTGGCCAACAAGTGTGCCAAAAATGCGAAAGTACGAACCAGATGAGGGCAAATCCCAGTCCTAACCAAGACATAACCGGCCTAATCCTTCAAAATATTAATCGCAACCATGTTTAATTGACTGTTTCGGTGTGGTACCGCATTACTACGTGATGCAAGCCAGAAGGAGCCCTGGATCTGGCCAACAAGTATGCGAAAAATGCGAAAGTACGAGCCAGATGCGGGCAAATCCCAGACTTAACCGAGTCATAACCGGCGTTATCCTCTACAATATTAATCGCAACCAGGTGTAATTGACTGTTTCGGTGTGGTACCGCATTACTACGTGATCCAAACCAGAAAAAGGCCAGGATCTGGCCAACAAGTATGCGAAAAATGCGAAAGTACGAGCTTCATCAGGGCAATTACCAGACCTAACCGAGACATAACCGGCGTTATCCTCTTAAATATTAATCGCAACCAGGTTTAATTGACTGTATCGGTGTGGTACCGCATTACTACGTGTTCCAAACCAGAAAAAGGCCAGGATCAGGTCAAGAAGTATGCGAAAAATGCGAAAGTATGAGCCAGATGATTGCAAATACCATGACTAACCCAGTCATAACCAGCGTTATCCTCTAAAATACTAATCGGAACAAGCTTTTATTGACTGTTTCTGTGTGGTACCACATTACTACGTCATCCATACCAGAAAAAGCCCAGGATCTGGCCAACAAGTAAGCGAAAAATGCGTACGTACGAGCCAGTTGAGGGCAAATCCCAGACCTAACCGAGACATAACCGGCGTTATCCTCTTAAATATTAATCGCAACCAGGTTGAATAGACTGTTTCGGTGTGGTACCGCATTACTACGTTTTCCAAACCAGAACAAGGCGAGGATCAGGTCAAGAAGTATGCGAAAAATGCGAAGGTACGAGCCAGATGAGGGCAAATCCCAGACCTAACCGAGACATAACCGGCGTTATCCTCTTAAATATTAATCGCAACCATGTTGAATTGACTGTTTCGGTGTGGTACCGCATTACTACGTGAGACAAGCCAGAAAAAGGCCAGGATCAGGTCAAGAAGTATGCGAAAAACGCGAAAGTATGAGCCAGATGATTGCAAATACCATGACTAACCCAGTCATAACCAGCGTTATCCTCTAAAATACTAATCGGAACAAGCTTTTATTGACTGTTTCTGTGTGGTACCACATTACTACGTGATCCAAACCAGAAAAAGCCCAGGATCTGGCCAACAAGTAAGCGAAAAATGCGAACGTACGAGCCAGATGAGGGCAAATACCAGACCTAACCCAGACATAACCGGCGTTATCCTCTAAAATATTAATAGCAACCAGGTTTAATTGACTGTTTCGGTGTGGAACCACATTAGTGCGGGATCCAAACCAGAAAGAGGCCAGGATCTGGCCACCAAGTAAGCGAGAAATGCGAACGTACGAGCCGGATGCGGGCAAATACCAGACCTAACCCAGACATAACCGGCGTTATCCCCTAAAATATTAATCGGAACCAGGTTTAATTGACTGTTTCAGTGTGGTACCACATTACTACGTGGTCCAAGCCAGAAAAAGGCCAGGATCTGGCCAACAAGTATGCGAAAAATGCGAAAGTACGAGCCAGATGCGGGCATATCCCAGACCTAACCGAGACATAACCGGCGTTATCCTCTAAAGTATTAATCGCGTCCTGGTTTAATTGACTGTTTCGATGTGGTACCGCGTTACTACGTGATACAAGCCAGAAAAAGCCCTGTATCTGGTCAACAAGTATGCGAAAAATGCGAAAGTACGCGCCAGATGAGGACAAATCCCAGACTTAACCGAGACATAACCGGCGTTATCCTCTAAAATATTAATGGAAACCTGGTTTAATTGACTGTTTCAGTGTGGTACCGCATTACTACGTGACACAAGCCAGAAAAAGCCCTGTATCTGGCCAACAAGTATGCGAAAAATGCAAAAGTACGAGCCAGACGCGGGCAAATCCCAGACCTAACCGAGACATAACCGGCGTTATCCTCTTAAATATTAATCGCAACCATGTTGAATTGACTGTTTCGGTGTGGTACCGCATTACTACGTGATCCAAACCAGAAAAAGGCCAGGACCTGGCCAACAAGTATACGAAAAATGCAAAAGTACGAGCCAGATGAGGGCAAATCCCAGTCCTAACCAAGACATTAGCGGCCTTATCCTTCAAAATATTAATCGCAACCAGGTTTAATTGACTGTTTCGGTGTGGTACCGCATTACTACGTGATGCAAGCCAGAAAGAGCCCTGGATCTGGCCAACCAGTATGCGAAAAATGCGAAAGTACGAGCCAGATGAGGCCAATCCCAGACTTAACCGAGTCATAACCGGCGTTATCCTCTAAAATATTAATCGCAACCAGGTTTAATTGACTGTTTCGGTGTGGTACCGCATTACTACGTGATCCAAACCAGAAAAAGGCCAGGATCTGGCCAACAACTATGCGAAAAACGCGAAAGTATGAGCCAGATGATTGCAAATACCAGAACTAACCCAGACATAACCAGAGTCTTCCTCAAAAATACTAATCGGAACAAGCTTTTATTGACTGTTTCAGTGTGTTACCACATTACTACGTTGTCCAAGCCAGAAAAAGTCTGGACCTGGCCAACAAGTAAGCGAAAAATGCGAACGTACGAGCCAGATGAGGGCAACTACCAGACCTAACCCAGACATAACCGGCGTTATCCTCTAAAATATGAATCGGAACCAGGTTTAATTGACTGTTTCAGTGTGGTACCACATTACTACGTGGTCCGAGCCAGAAAAAGGCCAGGATCTGTCCAACAAGTATGCGAAAAATGCGAAAGTACGAGCCAGATGCGGGCATATCCCACACCTAACCGCGACATAACCGGCATTATCCTCTAAAATATTAATCGCGACCTGGTTTAATTGACTGTTTCGATGTGGTACCGCATTGCTACGTGATACAAGCCAGAAAAAGCCCTGTATCTGGCCAACAATTCTGCGAAAAATGCGAAAGTACGAGCCAGATGAGGGCAAATCCCAGACCTAACCGAGACATAACCGGCGTTATCCTCTTAAATATTAATCGCAACCAGGTTGAATTGACTGTTTCGGTGTGGTACCGCATTACTGCGTCATCCAAACCAGAAAAAGGCAAGGATCTGGCCAACAAGTATGCGAAAAATGCGAAAGTACGAGCTAGATGAGGGCAATTACCAGAGCTGACCGAGACATAACCGGCGTTATCCTCTAAAATATTACTCGCAACCAGGATTAATTGACTTTTTCGGTGTGGTACCGCATTACTACGTGATCCAAACCAGAAAGAGGCCAGGATCTGGCCAACAATTAAGCGAAAAATGCGAAAGTACGAGCCAGATGAGGGCAAATCCCAGAACTAACCGAGACATAACCGGCGTTATCCTCTGAAATATTAACCGCAACCAGGTTTGATTGACTGTTTCGGTGTGGTACCGCATTACTACGTGATACAAGCCAGAGAAAGCCCCGTATCTGGCTAACAAGTAAGCGAAAAATGCGAAAGTACGAGCCAGATGAGGGCAAATCCCAGACCTAACCGAGACATAACCGGCGTTATCCTCTGAAATATTAACCGCAACCAGGTTTGATTGACTGTTTCGGTGTGGTACCGCATTACTACGTGATACAAGCCAGAGAAAGCCCCGTATCTGGCTAACAAGTAAGCGAAAAATGCGAAAGTACGAGCCAGATGAGGGCAAATCCCAGACCTAACCGAGACATAACCGGCGTTATCCTCTGAAATATTAACCGCAACCAGGTTTAATTGACTGCTTCGGTGTGGTACCGCATTACTACGTGATCCAAACCAGAAAAAGCCCAGGATCTTGCCAACAAGTATGCGAAAAATGCGAAGGCACGAGCCAGATGAGGGCAAACCCCTGACCTAGCCCAGACATAACCGGCGTTATCCTCTAAAATATTAATCGCAACCAGGTTTAATTGACTGTTTCGGTGTGGAACCACATTAGTGCGGGATCCAAACCAGAAAGAGGCCAGGATCTGGCCAACCAGTATGCGAAAAATGCGAAAGTACGAGCCAGATGCGGGGATATCCCAGACCTAACCGAGACATAACCGGGGTTATCCTCTAAAATATTAATCGCAACCTGGTTTAATTGACTGTTTCGGTGTGGTACCGCATTGCTACGTGTTACAAGCCAGAAAAAGCCCTGTATCTGGCCAACAAGTATGCGAAAAATGCGAAAGTACGAGCCAGATGATTGCAAATACCAGAACTAACCCAGACATAACCAGAGTCTTCCTCTAAAATACTAATCGGAACAAGCTTTTATTGAATGTTTCAGTGTGGTACCACATCAGTACGTGGGGCAAGCCAGAAAAAGCCCAGGATCTGGCCAACAAGTATGCGAAAAATGCGAAGGTACGAGCCAGATGCGGGCAAATCCCAGACCTAACCGAGACGTAACCGGCGTTATCCTCTAAAGTATTAATCACCACCAGGTTTAATTGACTTTTTCGGTGTGGTACCGCATCACTACGTGAGATAAGTCAGAAAAAGCCCTGTATCTGGCCAACAAGTAAGCGAAAAATGCGAAAGTATGAGCCAGATGATTGCAAGTACCAGAACTAACCCAGACATAACCAGCGTTGTCCTCTAAAATAATAATCGCAACCAGGTTTAATTGACAGTTTCAGTGTGGTACCACATTACTACGCGGTCCAAGCCAGAAAAAGGCCAGGATCTGGCCAACAAGTATGTGAAAAACGCGAAAGTATGAGCCAGATGAGGGCAAATCCCAGTCCTAACCAAGACATAACCGGCCTTATCCTTCAAAATATTAATCGCAACCAGGTTTAATTGACTGTTTCGGTGTGGTACCGCATTACTACGTGATGCAAGCCTGAAAGAGCCCTGGATCTGGCCAACAACTATGCGAAAAATGCGAAAGTACGAGCCAGATGAGGGCAAATCCCAGACTTAACCGAGATATAACCGGCGTTATCCTCTAAAATACTAATCGCAACCAGGTTTAATTGACTGTTTCGGTGTGGTACCGCATTACTACGTGATCCAAACCAGAAAAAGGCCAGGATCTGGCCAACAAGTATGCGAAAAATGCGAAAGTACGAGCCAGATGCGGGCATATCCCAGACCTAACCCAGACATAACCGGCGTTATCCTCTAAAATATTAATCGGAACCAGGTTTAATTGACTGTTTCAGTGTGGTACCACATTACTACGTGGTCCAAGCCAGAAAAAGGCCAGGATCAGGTCAAGAAGTATGCGAAAAATGCGAAAGTATGAGCCAGATGATTGCAAATACCATGACTAACCCAGTCATAACCAGCGTTATCCTCTAAAATACTAATCGGAACAAGCTTTTATTGACAGTTTCAGTGTGATACCACATTGCTACGTGATCCAAACCAGAAAAAGCCCAGGATCTGGCCAACAAGTAAGCGAAAAATGCGAACGTACGAGCCAGATGAGGGCAAATCCCAGTCCTAACCAAGACATTAGCGGCCTTATCCTTCAAAATATTAATCGCAACCAGGTTTAATTGACTGTTTCGGTGTGGTACCGCATTACTACGTGATGCAAGCCAGAAAGAGCCCTGGATCTGGCCAACCAGTATGCGAAAAATGCGAAAGTACGAGCCAGATGAGGCCAATCCCAGACTTAACCGAGTCATAACCGGCGTTATCCTCTAAAATATTAATCGCAACCAGGTTTAATTGACTGTTTCGGTGTGGTACCGCATTACTACGTGATCCAAACCAGAAAAAGGCCAGGATCTGGCCAACAACTATGCGAAAAACGCGAAAGTATGAGCCAGATGATTGCAAATACCAGAACTAACCCAGACATAACCAGAGTCTTCCTCAAAAATACTAATCGGAACAAGCTTTTATTGACTGTTTCAGTGTGTTACCACATTACTACGTTGTCCAAGCCAGAAAAAGTCTGGACCTGGCCAACAAGTAAGCGAAAAATGCGAACGTACGAGCCAGATGAGGGCAACTACCAGACCTAACCCAGACATAACCGGCGTTATCCTCTAAAATATGAATCGGAACCAGGTTTAATTGACTGTTTCAGTGTGGTACCACATTACTACGTGGTCCGAGCCAGAAAAAGGCCAGGATCTGTCCAACAAGTATGCGAAAAATGCGAAAGTACGAGCCAGATGCGGGCATATCCCACACCTAACCGCGACATAACCGGCATTATCCTCTAAAATATTAATCGCGACCTGGTTTAATTGACTGTTTCGATGTGGTACCGCATTGCTACGTGATACAAGCCAGAAAAAGCCCTGTATCTGGCCAACAATTCTGCGAAAAATGCGAAAGTACGAGCCAGATGAGGGCAAATCCCAGACCTAACCGAGACATAACCGGCGTTATCCTCTTAAATATTAATCGCAACCAGGTTGAATTGACTGTTTCGGTGTGGTACCGCATTACTGCGTCATCCAAACCAGAAAAAGGCAAGGATCTGGCCAACAAGTATGCGAAAAATGCGAAAGTACGAGCTAGATGAGGGCAATTACCAGAGCTGACCGAGACATAACCGGCGTTATCCTCTAAAATATTACTCGCAACCAGGATTAATTGACTTTTTCGGTGTGGTACCGCATTACTACGTGATCCAAACCAGAAAGAGGCCAGGATCTGGCCAACAATTAAGCGAAAAATGCGAAAGTACGAGCCAGATGAGGGCAAATCCCAGAACTAACCGAGACATAACCGGCGTTATCCTCTGAAATATTAACCGCAACCAGGTTTGATTGACTGTTTCGGTGTGGTACCGCATTACTACGTGATACAAGCCAGAGAAAGCCCCGTATCTGGCTAACAAGTAAGCGAAAAATGCGAAAGTACGAGCCAGATGAGGGCAAATCCCAGACCTAACCGAGACATAACCGGCGTTATCCTCTGAAATATTAACCGCAACCAGGTTTGATTGACTGTTTCGGTGTGGTACCGCATTACTACGTGATACAAGCCAGAGAAAGCCCCGTATCTGGCTAACAAGTAAGCGAAAAATGCGAAAGTACGAGCCAGATGAGGGCAAATCCCAGACCTAACCGAGACATAACCGGCGTTATCCTCTGAAATATTAACCGCAACCAGGTTTAATTGACTGCTTCGGTGTGGTACCGCATTACTACGTGATCCAAACCAGAAAAAGCCCAGGATCTTGCCAACAAGTATGCGAAAAATGCGAAGGCACGAGCCAGATGAGGGCAAACCCCTGACCTAGCCCAGACATAACCGGCGTTATCCTCTAAAATATTAATCGCAACCAGGTTTAATTGACTGTTTCGGTGTGGAACCACATTAGTGCGGGATCCAAACCAGAAAGAGGCCAGGATCTGGCCAACCAGTATGCGAAAAATGCGAAAGTACGAGCCAGATGCGGGGATATCCCAGACCTAACCGAGACATAACCGGGGTTATCCTCTAAAATATTAATCGCAACCTGGTTTAATTGACTGTTTCGGTGTGGTACCGCATTGCTACGTGTTACAAGCCAGAAAAAGCCCTGTATCTGGCCAACAAGTATGCGAAAAATGCGAAAGTACGAGCCAGATGATTGCAAATACCAGAACTAACCCAGACATAACCAGAGTCTTCCTCTAAAATACTAATCGGAACAAGCTTTTATTGAATGTTTCAGTGTGGTACCACATCAGTACGTGGGGCAAGCCAGAAAAAGCCCAGGATCTGGCCAACAAGTATGCGAAAAATGCGAAGGTACGAGCCAGATGCGGGCAAATCCCAGACCTAACCGAGACGTAACCGGCGTTATCCTCTAAAGTATTAATCACCACCAGGTTTAATTGACTTTTTCGGTGTGGTACCGCATCACTACGTGAGATAAGTCAGAAAAAGCCCTGTATCTGGCCAACAAGTAAGCGAAAAATGCGAAAGTATGAGCCAGATGATTGCAAGTACCAGAACTAACCCAGACATAACCAGCGTTGTCCTCTAAAATAATAATCGCAACCAGGTTTAATTGACAGTTTCAGTGTGGTACCACATTACTACGCGGTCCAAGCCAGAAAAAGGCCAGGATCTGGCCAACAAGTATGTGAAAAACGCGAAAGTATGAGCCAGATGAGGGCAAATCCCAGTCCTAACCAAGACATAACCGGCCTTATCCTTCAAAATATTAATCGCAACCAGGTTTAATTGACTGTTTCGGTGTGGTACCGCATTACTACGTGATGCAAGCCTGAAAGAGCCCTGGATCTGGCCAACAACTATGCGAAAAATGCGAAAGTACGAGCCAGATGAGGGCAAATCCCAGACTTAACCGAGATATAACCGGCGTTATCCTCTAAAATACTAATCGCAACCAGGTTTAATTGACTGTTTCGGTGTGGTACCGCATTACTACGTGATCCAAACCAGAAAAAGGCCAGGATCTGGCCAACAAGTATGCGAAAAATGCGAAAGTACGAGCCAGATGCGGGCATATCCCAGACCTAACCCAGACATAACCGGCGTTATCCTCTAAAATATTAATCGGAACCAGGTTTAATTGACTGTTTCAGTGTGGTACCACATTACTACGTGGTCCAAGCCAGAAAAAGGCCAGGATCAGGTCAAGAAGTATGCGAAAAATGCGAAAGTATGAGCCAGATGATTGCAAATACCATGACTAACCCAGTCATAACCAGCGTTATCCTCTAAAATACTAATCGGAACAAGCTTTTATTGACAGTTTCAGTGTGATACCACATTGCTACGTGATCCAAACCAGAAAAAGCCCAGGATCTGGCCAACAAGTAAGCGAAAAATGCGAACGTACGAGCCAGATGAGGGCAAATCCCAGACCTAACCCAGACATAACCGGCGTTATCCTCTAAAATATTAATCGGAACCAGGTTTAATTGACTGTTTCAGTGCGGTACCACATTACTACGTAGTGCAAGCCAGAAAAAGGCCAGGATCTGGCCAACAAGTAAGCGAAAAATGCGAACGTACGAGCCAGATGAGGGCATCTACCTGACCTAACCCAGACATAACCGGCGTTATCCTCTAAAATATTAATCGGAACCAGGTTTAATTGGCTGTTTCAGTATGGTACCACATTACTACGTGGTGCAAGCCAGAAAAAGGCCAGGATCTGGCCAACAAGTATGCGAAAAATGCGAAAGTACGAGCCAGATGCGGGCATATCCCAGACCTAACCGAGACATAACCGGCGTTATCCTCTTAAATATTAATCGCGACCTGGTTTAATTGACTGTTTCGATGTGGTACCGCATTGCTACGTGATACAAGCCAGAAAAAGCCCTGTATCTGGCCAACAAGTATGCGAAAAATGCGAAAGTACGAGCCAGATGAGGGCAAATCCCAGACCTAACCGAGACATAACCGGCGTTATCCTCTTAAATATTAATCGCAACCAGGTTGAATTAACTGTTTCAGTGTGGTACCACATTACTACGTGGTCCAAGCCAGAAAAAGGCCAGGATCTGGCCAACAAGTAAGCGAAAAATGCGAACGTACGAGCCAGATGAGGGCAACTACCAGACCTAACCCAGACATAACCGGCGTTATCCTCTAAAATATTAATCGGAACCAGGTTTAATTGACTGTTTCAGTGTGGTACCACATTACTACGTGGTCCAAGCCAGAAAAAGGCCAGGATCTGGCCAACAAGTATGCGAAAAATGCGAAAGTACGAGCCAGATGCGGGCATAACCCAGACCTAACCGAGACATAACCGGCGTTATCCTCGAAAATATTAATCGCAACCAGGTTTAATTGACTGTTTCGGTGTGGAACCACATTAGTGCGGGATCCAAACCAGAAAGAGGCCAGGATCTGGCCAACAAGTATGCGAAAAATGCCAAAGTACGAGCCAGATGAGGGCAAATCCCAGACCTAACCGAGACATAACCGGCGTTATCCTCTTAAATATTAATCGCAACCAGGTTGAATTGACTGTTTCGGTGTGGTACCGCATTACTGCGTGATCCAAACCAGAAAAAGGCGAGGATCTGCCCAACAAGTATGCGAAAAATGCGAAATTACGAGCCAGATGACGGCAAATCCCAGTCCTAACCTAGACATAACCGGCGTTATCCTCTAAAATATTAATCGCAACCAGGTTTAATTGACTGTTTCGGTGTGGAACCACATTAGTGCGGGATCCAAACCAGAAAGTGGCCAGGATCTGGCCAACAAGTATGCGAAAAACGCGAAAGTATGAGCCAGATGATAGCAACTACCAGACCTAACCCAGACATAACCGGCGTTATCCTCTAAAATATGAATCGGAACAAGCTTTTATTGACTGTTTCAGTGTGGTACCACATTACTACGTGGTGCAAGCCAGAAAAAAGTCAGCACCTGGCCAACAAGTATAAGAAAAATGCGAAAGTACCAGCCAGATGAGGGCAAATCCCAGTGCTAACCGAGACATAACCGGCGTAATCCACCAAAATATTAATCGCAACGAGGATTAATTGACTGTTTCGGTGTGGTACCGCATTACTACGTGATCCAAACCAGAAAAAGGCGAGGATCTTGCCAACAAGTATGCGAAAAATGCGAAAGTACGAGCCAGATGCGGGCAAATCCCAGACCTAACCGAGACGTAACCGGCGTTATCCTCTAAATTATTAATCGCAACCAGGTTTAATTGACTCTTTCGGTGTGGTACCGCATTACTACGTGATACAAGCCAGAAAAAGCCCTGTATCTGGCCAACAAGTAAGCGAAAAATGCGAAAGTATGTGCCAGATGATTGCAAATACCAGAACTAACCCAGACATAACCAGCGTTGTCCTCTAAAATACTAATCGGAACCAGCTTTTATTGACCGCTTCAGTGTGGTACCACATTACTGCGTGATCCAAACCAGAAAAAGCCCAGGATCTGGCCACAAGTATGCGAAAAATGCGAAAGTACGAGCCGGATGAGGGCATATCCCAGACCTAACCGAGACATAACCGGCGTTATCCTCTAAAATATTAATCGCAACCAGGTTTAATTGACAGTTTCGGTGTGGTACCGCATTACTACGCGATACAAGCCAGAAAAAGCCCTGTATCTGGCCAACAAGTAAGCGAAAAATGAGAACGTACGAGCCAGATGAGGGCAAATACCAGACCTGACCGAGACATAACCGGCGATATCCTCTAAAATATTAATCGCAACCAGGATTAATTGACTGTTTCAGTGTGGTACCACATTACTACGTGGTCCAAGCCAGAAAAAGGCCAGGATCTGGCCGACAAGTAATCGAAAAATGCGAACGTACGAGCCAGATGGGGGCAAATACCAGACATAGCCCAGACATAACCGGCGTTATCCTCTTAAATATTAATCGGAACCAGGTTTAATTGACTGTTTCAGTGTGGTACCACATTAGTACGTGGTCCAAGCCAGAAAAAGGCCAGGATCTGGCCAACAAGTATGTGAAAAATGCGAAAGTACGAGCCAGATGCGGGCATATCCCAGACCTAACCGAGACATCACCGGCGTTATCCTCTAAAATATTAATCGCAACCTGGTTTAATTGACTGTTTCGGTGTGGTACCGCATTTCTACGTGTTACAAGCAAGAAAAAGCCCTGTATCTGGCCAACAAGTATGCGAAAAATGCGAAAGTACGAGCCAGATGAGGGCAAATCCCAGACCTAACCGAGACATAACCGGCGTTGTTCTCTTAAATATTAATCGCAACCAGGTTGAATTGACAGCTTCGGTGTGGTACCGCATTACTGCGTGATCCAAACCAGAAAAAGGCGAGGATCTGGCCAACATGTATGCGAAAAATGCCAAAGTACGAGCCAGATGAGGGCAAATACCAGACTTAACCGAGACATAACCGGCGTTATCCTCCAAAATATTAATCGCAACCAGGTTTAATTGACTGTTTCGGTGTGGAACCACATTACTACGGGATCCAAACCAGAAATAACGCAGGATCTGGCCAACAAATATGCGAAAAACGAGAAAGTACGAGCCAGATGAGGGCAAATCCCAGACCTAACCGAGTCATAACCGGCGTTATCCTCTAAAATATTAATCGCTACCAGGTTTAGTTGACTGTTTCGGTGTGGAACCACATTACTACGGGATCCAATCCAGAAAAAACGCTGGATCCTGCCAACAACTATGCGAAAAACGCCAAAGTATGAGCCAGATGATTGCAAATACCAGAACTAACACAGACATAACCAGCGTTATCCTCTAAAATACTAATCGGAACCAGCTTTTATTGACTATTTCGGTGTGGAACCACATTAGTACGGGATCCATACCAGAAATAACGCAGGATCTGGCCAACAAGTAATCGAAAAATGCGAAAGTACGAACCAGATGAGGGCAAATCCCATACCTAACCCAGACATAACCGGTGTTATCCTCGAAAATATTAATCGCAACCAGGTTTAATTGACTGTTTCGGTGTGGTACCGCATTACTTCGTGATACAAGCCAGAAAAAGCCCTGTATCTGGCCAATAAGTAAGAGAAAAATGCGAAAGTACGAGCCAGATGTTTGCAAATCCCAGACCTAACCGAGACATAACCGGCGTTATCCTCTAAAATATTAATCGCAACCAGGTTTAATTGACTGTTTCGGTGTGGAACCGCATTACTACGTGATCCAAACCAGAAAAATGCCAGGATCTGTCCAACAAGTATGCGAAAAATGCGAAAGTACGAGCCAGACGAGGGCAAATCCCAGACTTAACCGAGACATAACCGGCGTTATCCTCTAAAATATTATTGGAAACCTGGTTTAATTGACTGTTTCAGTGTGGTACCGCATTACTACGTGACACAAGCCAGAAAAAGCCCTGTATCTGGCCAACAAGTATGCGAAAAATGCAAAAGTACGAGCCAGACGCGGGCAAATCCCAGACCTAACCGAGACATAACCGGCGTTATCCTCTTAAATATTAATCGCAACCATGTTGAATTGACTGTTTCGGTGTGGTACCGCGTTACTACGTGATCCAAACCAGAAAAAGGCCAGGACCTGGCCAACAAGTATACGAAAAATGCGAAAGTACGTGCCAGATGCGGGCATATCCCAGACCTAACCGAGACATAACCGGCGTTATCCTCTAAAATATTAATCGCAACCAGGTTTAATTGACTGTTTCGGTGTGGTACCGCATGACTATGTGATCCAAACCAGAATAAGCCCTGGATCTGGCCAATAAGTATGCGAAAAGTGCGAAAGTACGAGCCAGACGAGGGCAAATCCCAGTCCTAACCGAGACATAACCGGAGTTACCCTCTAAAATATTAATCGCAACCAGGATTAATTGACTGTTTCGGTGTGGAACCACATTACTGCGCGATCCAATCCAGAAAAATGCCAGGATCTGTCCAACAAGTATGCAAACAATGCGAAAGTACGAGCCAGGCGAGGGCAAATCCCAGACCTAACCGAGACATAACCGGAGTTTTCCTCTAAAATATTAATCGCAACCAGGATTAATTGACTGTATCGGTGTGGAACCACATTACTACGGGATCCAATCCAGAAAAAACGGTGGATCTGGCCAACAACTATGCGAAAAACGCGAAAGTATGAGCCAGATGATTGCACATACCAGAACTAACCCAGACATAACCAGCGTTATCCTCTAAAATACTAATCGGAACCAGATTTATTGACTGTTTCGGTGTGGAACCACATTACTACGGGATCCATACCAGAAAAAACCCAGGATCTGGCCAACAAGTATGCGAAAAACGAGAAAGTATGAGCCAGATGATTGCAAGTACCAGAACGAACCCAGACATAACCAGCGTTATTCTTTAAAATATTAATCGCAGCCAGGTTTAATTGACTGTCTCGGTGTGGTACCGCATTACTGCGTGATCCAAACCAGAAAGAGCCCAGGATCTAGCCAACAAGTATGCGAAAAATGCGAAAGTACGAGCCAGATGAGGGTAAATACAACACCTAACCGAGACATAACCGGCGTTATACTCTAAAATATTAATCGCAACCAGGTTTAATTGACTGTTTCATTGTGGTACCGCATTACTACGTGGTCCAAACAGGAAAAACCACTGGATCTGGCCAACAAGTAAGCGAAAAACGCGAAGGTATGAGCCAGATGATTGCAAATACCAGAACTAAACCAGACATAACCGGCGTTATCCTCCAAAATATTAATCGCAATCAGGTTTAATTGACTGTTTGGGTGTGGTACCGCACTACTACGTGATCCAAACCAGAAAAAGGCCAGGACCAGGCCAACAAGAAAGCGAAAAATGCGAACGTACGCGCCAGATGAGGGCAAACACCCGACCTAACCCAGACATAACCGGCGTTATCCTCTAAAATATTAATCGGAACCAGGCTTAATTGACTGTTTCAGTGTGGTACCACATTACTACGTGGCCCAAGCCTGAAAAAGCCCAGGATCTGGCCTACAAGTATGCGAAATATGCGAAAGTACGAGCCAGATGAGGGCAAATCCCAGACCTGACCGAGACATAACCGGCGTTATCATCTAAAATAATAATCACAACCAGGTTTAATTGACTGTTTCGGTGTGGAACCACATTACGACGGGATCCAATCCAGAAAAAACGCTGAATCTGGCCAACAACTATGCGAAAAACGCGAAAGTATGAGCCAGATGATTGCAAATACCAGAACTAACCCAGACATAACCAGCGTTATCCTCTAAAATACTAATCGGAACCAGATTTATTGACTGTTTCGGTGTGGAACTACATTACTACGGGATCCAAACCAGAAAAAACCCAGGATCTGGCCAACAAGTATTCGAAAAACGAGAAAGTATGAGCCAGATGATTGCAAGTACCAGAACGAACCCAGATATAACCAGCGTTATTCTTTAAAATATTAATCGCAGCCAGGTTTAATTGACTGTTTGGGTGTGGTACCGCATTACTACGTGATCCAAACCAGAAAAAGGCCAGGATCAGGCCAACAAGTAAGCGAAAAATGCGAACGTACGCGCCAGATGAGGGCAAATACCCGACCTAACCCAGACATAACTGGCGTTATCCTCTAAAATATTAATCGGAACCAGGTTTAAGTGACTGTTTCGGTGTGGAACCACATTACTACGGGATCCAAACCAGAAATAACGCAGGATCTGGCAACAAATATGCGAAAAACGAGAAAGTACGAGCCAGATGAGGGCAAATCCCAGACCTAACCGAGTCATAACCGGCGTTATCCTCTAAAATATTAATCGCTACCAGGTTTAGTTGACTGTTTCGGTGTGGAACCACATTACTACGGGATCCAATCCAGAAAAAACGCTGGATCCTGCCAACAACTATGCGAAAAACGCCAAAGTATGAGCCAGATGATTGCAAATACCAGAACTAACCCAGACATAACCAGCGTTATCCTCTAAAATACTAATCGGAACCAGCTTTTATTGACTATTTCGGTGTGGAACCACATTAGTACGGGATCCATACCAGAAATAACGCAGGATCTGGCCAACAAGTAATCGAAAAATGCGAAAGTACGAACCAGATGAGGGCAAATCCCATACCTAACCCAGACATAACCGGTGTTATCCTCGAAAATATTAATCGCAACCAGGTTTAATTGACTGTTTCGGTGTGGTACCGCATTCCTTCGTGATACAAGCCAGAAAAAGCCCTGTATCTGGCCAATAAGTAAGAGAAAAATGCGAAAGTACGAGCCAGATGTTTGCAAATCCCAGACCTAACCGAGACATAACCGGCGTTATCCTCTAAAATATTAATCGCAACCAGGTTTAATTGACTGTTTCGGTGTGGAACCGCATTACTACGTGATCCAAACCAGAAAAATGCCAGGATCTGTCCAACAAGTATGCGAAAAATGCGAAAGTACGAGCCAGACGAGGGCAAATCCCAGACCTAACCGAGACATAGCCGGCGTTATCCTCTAAAATATTAATCGCAACCAGGATTAATTGACAGTTTCGGTGTGGAACCACATTACTACGGGATCCAATCCAGAAAAAACGCTGGATCTGGCCAACAACTATGCGAAAAACGCGAAAGTATGAGCCAGATGATTGCAAATACCAGAAATAACCCAGACATAACCAACGTTATCCTCTAAAATACTAATCGGGACCAGCTTTTATTGACTGTTTCGGTGTGGTACCACAATACTACGTGATCCAAACCAGAAAAAGCCCAGGATCCGGCCAACAAGTATGCGAAAAATGCGAAAGTACGAGCCAGATGAGGGTAAATACAACACGTAACCGAGACATAACCGGCGTTATACTCTAAAATATTAATCGCAACCAGGTTTAATTGACTGTTTCATTGTGGTACCGCATTACTACGTGGTCCAAACCGGAAAAACCACTGGATCTGGCCAACAAGTAAGCGAAAAACGCGAAGGAATGAGCCAGATGGTTGCAAATACCAGAACTAAACCAGACATAACCGGCGTTTTCCTCCAAAATATTAATCGCAACCAGGTTTAATTGACTGTTTGGGTGTGGTACCGCACTACTACGTGGCCCAAGTCAGAAAAAGCCCAGGATCTGGCCAACAAGTATGCGAAATATGCGAAAGTACGAGCCAGATGAGGGCAAATCCCAGACCTGACCGAGACATAACCGGCGTTATCCTCTAAAATAATAATCACAACCAGGTTTAATTGACTGTTTCTGTGTGGAACCACATTACTACGGGATCCAATCCAGAAAAAACGCTGGATCTGGCCAACAACTATGCGAAAAACGCGAAAGTATGAGCCAGATGATTGCAAATACCAGAACTAACCCAGACATAACCAGCGTTATCCTCTAAAATACAAATCGGAACCAGCTTTTATTGACTGTTTCAGTGTGATACCACATTACTACGGGATCCAAACCAGAAATAACGCAGGACCTGGCCAACAAATATGCGAAAAATGCGAAAGTACGAGCCAGATGAGGGCATATACCAGAACTAACCCAGACATAACCAGCGTTAGCCTCTAAAATACTAGTCGGAACCAGCTTTTATTGACTGTTTCGGTGTGGAACCACATTACTACGGGACCCAAACCAGAAATAACGCAGGATCTGGCCAACAAATATCCGAAAAACGAGAAAGTATGAGCCAGATGATTGCAAATACCAGAACTAACCCAGACATAACCAGCGTTATCCTCTAAGATACTAATCGGAACCAGCTTTTATTGACTGTTTAAGTGTGGTACTACATTACTACGTGATCCAAACCAGAAAAATGCCATGATCTGGCCAACAAATATGCGCAAAATGCGAAAGTACGATCCAGATGAGGGCAAATACCAGACCTAACCGAGACATAACCGGCGTTATCCTTTAAAATATTAATCGCAACCATGTTTAATTGACTGTTTCGGTGTGGTACCGCATTACTACGTGATTCAAACCAGAAAAAGGCCAGGATCTGGCCAACATGTATGCGAAAAATGCGAAAGTATGAGCCAGATGATTGCAAATACCAGAACTAACCCAGACATAACCAGCGTTATCCTCTAAAATACTAATCGGAACCAGCTTTTATTGACTGTTTCAGTGTGCTACCACATTACTACGTGATCCAAACCAGAAAAAGCCCAGGATCTGGCCCACAAGTATGCGAAAAATGCGAAAGTACGAGCCAGATGTGGGCAAATCCCAGACCTAACCAAGACATAACCGGCGTTATCCTCTAAAATATTAAACGCATCCAGCATTAATTGACTGTTTCGGTGTGGAACCACATTACTACGGGATCCAATCCAGAAAAAACGCTGGATCTGGCCAACAACTATGCGAAAAACGCGAAAGTATGAGCCAGATGATTGCAAATACCAGAACTAACCCAGACATAACCAGCGTTATCCTCTAAAATACAAATCGGAACCAGCTTTTATTGACTGTTTCAGTGTGATACCACATTACTACGGGATCCAAACCAGAAATAACGCAGGATCTGGCCAACAAATATGCGAAAAATGCGAAAGTACGAGCCAGATGAGGGCATATACCAGAACTAACCCAGACATAACCAGCGTTAGCCTCTAAAATACTAGTCGGAACCGGCTTTTATTGACTGTTTCGGTGTGGAACCACATTACTACGGGATCAAAACCAGAAATAACGCAGGATCTGGCCAACAAATATGCGAAAAACGAGAAAGTATGAGCCAGATGAGGGCATATACCAGAACTAACCCAGACATAACCAGCGTTATCCTCTAAAATACTAATCGGAACCAGCTTTTATTGACTGTTTCGGTGTGGAACCACATTACTACGGGATCCAAACCAGAAATATCGCAGGATCTGGCCAACAAGTATGCGAAGAATGCGAAAATACGAGCCAAATGAGGGCAAATCCCAGACCTAACCGAGACATAACCGGCGTTATCCTCTAAAATATTAATCGCAACCAGGTTTAATTGACTGTCTCGGTGTGGTACCGGATTACTTCGTGATACAAGCCAGAAAGAGCCCAGGATCTGGCCAATAAGTAAGCAAAAAATGCGAAAGTACGAGCCAGATGAGTGCAAATCCCAGACCTAACCGAGACATAACCGGCGTTATCCTCTAAAATATTAATCACAACCAGGTTTAATTGACTGTTTCGGTGTGGTACCGGATTACTTCGTGATACAAGCCAGAAAGAGCCCAGGATCTGGCCAATAAGTATGCGAAAAATGCGAAAGTACGAGCCAGATGAGGGCAAATACCAGAACTAACCCAGACATAACCGGCGTTATCCTTTAAAATATTAATCGCAACCAGGTTTACTTGACTGTTTCAGTGTGGTACCACATTACTACGTGATCCAAACCAGAAAAAGTCCAGGATCTGGCCAACAAGTATGCGAAATATGCGATAGTACGAGCGAGATGAGGGCAAATCCCAGACCTGACCGAGACATAACCGTTACCCTCTATCATAATAATCGCAACCAGGTTTAATTGACTGCTTCGGTGTGGTACCGCATTACTACTTGATCCAAGCCAGAAAAAGGCCAGGATCCGGCAAACAAGTAAGCGAAAAATGCGAACGTACGAGCCAGATGATTGCAAATCCCAGACCTAACCGAGACATAGCTGGCGTTATCCTCTACAATACTAATCGGAACCAGCTTTTATTGACTGTTTCAGTGTGGTACCACATTACTACGTGATCCAATCCAGAAAAAACGCTGGATCTGGCCAACAACTATGCGAAAAACGCGAAAGTATGAGCCAGATGATTGCAAATACCAGAAATAACCCAGACATAACCAACGTTATCCTCTAAAATACTAATCGGGCCCAGCTTTTATTGACTGCTTCAGTGTGGTACCGCATTACTGCGTGATCCAAACCAGAAAAAGCCCAGGATCTAGCCAACAAGTATGCGAAAAATGCGAAAGTACGAGCCAGATGAGGGTAAATACAACACGTAACCGAGACATAACCGGCGTTATACTCTAAAATATTAATCGCAACCAGGTTTAATTGACTGTTTCATTGTGGTACCGCATTACTACGTGGTCCAAACCGGAAAAACCACTGGATCTGGCCAACAAGTAAGCGAAAAACGCGAAGGAATGAGCCAGATGATTGCAAATACCAGAACTAAACCAGACATAACCGGCGTTATCCTCCAAAATATTAATCGCAACCAGGTTTAATTGACTGTTTGGGTGTGGTACCGCACTACTACGTGATCCAAACCAGAAAAAGGCCAGGATCAGGCCAACAAGTAAGCGAAAAATGCGAACGTACGCGCCAGATGAGGGCAAATACCAGAACTAACCCAGACATAACCGGCGTTATCCTCTAAAATACTAATCGCAACCAGGTTTAATTGACTGTTTGGGTGTGGTACCGCATTACTGCGTGATCCAAGCCAGAAAAAGCCCAGGATCTAGCCAACAAGTATGCGAAAAATGCGAAAGTACGAGCCAGATGAGGGTAAATACAACACGTAACCGAGACATAACCGGCGTTATACTCTAAAATATTAATCGCAACCAGGTTTAATTGACTGTCTCGGTGTGGTACCGGATTACTTCGTGATACAAGCCAGAAAGAGCCCAGGATCTGGCCAATAAGTAAGCAAAAAATGCGAAAGTACGAGCCAGATGATTGCAAATACCAGAACAAACGCAGACATAACCGGCGTTATCCTCCAGAATATTAAACGCAACCAGGTTTAATTGACTGTTTGGGTGTGGTACCGCATTACTGCGTGATCCAAACCAGAAAAAGCCCAGGATCTAGCCAACAAGTATGCGAAAAATGCGAAAGTACGAGCCAGATGAGGGTAAATACAACACGTAACCGAGACATAACCGGCGTTATACTCTAAAATATTAATCGCAACCAGGTTTAATTGACTGTCTCGGTGTGGTACCGCATTACTGCGTCGTCCAAGCCAGAAAAACCACTGGATCTGGCCAACAAGTATGCGAAAAACGCGAAAGTACGAGCCAGATGAGGGCAAATCCCAGACCTAAACCAGACATAACCGGCGTTATCCTCCAAAATATTAATCGCAACCAGGTTTAATTGACTGTTTGGGTGTGGTACCGCATTACTGCGTGATGCAAACCAGAAAAAGCCCAGGATCTAGCCAACAAGTATGCGAAAAATGCGAAAGTACGAGCCAGATGAGGGTAAATACAACACGTAACCGAGACATAACCGGCGTTATACTCTAAAATATTAATCGCAACCAGGTTTAATTGACTGTCTCGATGTGGTACCGCATTACTGCGTCGTCCAAGCCAGAAAAACCACTGGATCTGGCCAACAAGTATGCGAAAAACGCGAAAGTATGTGCCAGATGATTGCAAATACCAGAACAAACGCAGACATAACCGGCGTTATCCTCCAGAATATTAAACGCAACCAGGTTTAATTGACTCTTTCGGTGTGGTACCGCATTACTACGTGATGCAAGCCAGAAAAAGCCCTGGATCAGGCAAACAAGTAAGCGCAAAATGCGAACGTACGAGCCAGATGAGGGCAAATACCAGAACTAACCCAGACATAACCGGCGTTATCCTCTAAAATACTAATCGCAACCAGGTTTAATTGACTGTCTCGGTGTGGTACCGGATTACTTCGTGATACAAGCCAGAAAGAGCCCAGGATCTGGCCAATAAGTAAGCAAAAAATGCGAAAGTACGAGCCAGATGAGTGCAAATCCCAGACCTAACCGAGACATAACCGGCGTTATCCTCTAAAATATTAATCACAACCAGGTTTAATTGACTGTTTCGGTGTGGTACCAGATTACTTCGTGATACAAGCCAGAAAGAGCCCAGGATCTGGCCAATAAGTATGCGAAAAATGCGAAAGTACGAGCCAGATGAGGGCAAATACCAGAAATAACCCAGACATAACCGGCGTTATCCTCTAAAATATTAATCGCAACCAGGTTTAATTGACTGTTTCGGTGTGGTACCGCATTGCTACGTGATCCATGCCACAAAAAGGCCAGGATCTGGCCAACAAGTATGCGAGAAATGCGAAAGTATGAGCCAGATGATTGCAAATACCAGAAATAACCGAGACATAACCGGCGTTATCCTTTAAAATATTAATCGCAACCAGGTTTAATTGACTGTCTCGGTGTGGTACCGCATTGCAGCGTGATCCAAGCCAGAAAAAGCCCACGATCTTGCCAACAAGTAAGCGAAAAATGCGAAGGTACGAGACAGATGAGGGGAAATACCAGACCTAACCCAGACATAACCGCGCTTTATCCTCTAAAATATTAATCCGAACCAGGTTTAATTGACTGTTTCAGTGTGGTACCACATTACTACGTGATCCAAACCAGAAAAAGCCCAGTATCTGGCCAACAAGTATGCGAAATATGCGATAGTACGAGCGATATGAGGGCAAATCCCAGACCTAACGGAGACATAACCGGCGTTATCCTCTAAAATATTAATCGCAACTAGGTTTTATTGACTGTTTCAGTGTGGTACCACATTACTACGTGATCCAAACCAGAAAAAGGCGAGGATTTGGTCAATAAGTATGCGAAAAATGCGAAAGTAAGAGCCAGATGATTGCAAATACCAGAACTAACCCAGACATAACCAGCGTTATCCTCTAAAATATTAATCGGATCCAGGTTTCATTGACTGCTTCAGTGTGGAACCACATTTCTACGGGATCCAATCCAGAAAATACGCTGGATCTGGCCAACAACTACGCGAAAAACGCGAAAGTATGAACCAGATGATTGCAAATCCCAGACCTAACCGAGACATAGCTGGCGTTATCCTCTACAATACTAATCGGAACCAGCTTTTATTGACTGTTTCGGTGTGGTACCGCATTACTTCGTGATACAAGCCAGAAAAAGCCCTGTATCTGGCCAACAAGTAAGCGAAAAATGCGAAAGTACGAGGCAGCTGAGGGCAAATACCAGACCTAACACAGACCTAACCGGCGTTATCCTCTAAAATATTAATCGCAACCAGGTTTAATTGACTGTTTCGGTGTGGTACCGCATTACTACGTGATCCATGCCACAAAAAGGCCAGGATCTGGCAAACAAGTATGCGAGAAATGCGAAAGTATGAGCCAGATGATTGCAAATACCAGAAATAACCGAGACATAACCAGCGTTATCCTTTAAAATATTAATCGTAACCAGGTTTAATTGACTGTCTCGGTGTAGTACCACATTACTACGTGGTCCAAGCCCGAGAAAGGCCAAGATCTGGCCAACAAGTATACGCAAAATCCGAAAGTACGAGCCAGATGGGGGCAAATCCCAGACCTAACCGAGACATATCCAGCGTTATCCTCTAAAATATTAATCGCAACCAGGTTTAATTGACTGTTTCGGTGTGGTGCCGCATTACTACGTGATCCAAGCCAGAAAAAACGCTGGATCTGGCCAACAACTATGCGCAAAACGCGAAAGTATGAGCCAGATGATTGCAAATACCAGAACTAACCCAGACATAACCAGCGTTATCCTCTAAAATACAAATCGGAACCAGCTTTTATTGACTGTTTCAGTGTGGTACCACAATACTACGGGATCCAAACCAGAAATAACGCAGGATCTGGCCAACAAATATGCGAAAAATGCGAAAGTACGAGCCAGATGAGGGCATATACCAGAACTAACCCAGACATAACCAGCGTTATCCTCTAAAATACTAATCGGAACCAGCTCTTATTGACTGTTTCGGTGTGGAACCACATTACTACGGGATCCAAACCAGAAATATCGCAGGATCTGGCCAACAAATATGCGAAAAACGAGAAAGTACGAGCCAGATGAGGGCAAATCCCAGACCTAACCGAGTCATAACCGGCGTTATCCTCTCAAATATTAATCGCAACCAGGTTTAATTGACTGTTTCGGTGTGGTGCCGCATTACTACGTGATCCATGCCACAAAAAGGCCAGGATCTGGCCAACAAGTATGCGAGAAATGTGAAAGTATTAGCCAGATGATTGCAAATACCAGACCTAACCGAGACATAACCGGCTTTATCCTTTAAAATACTAATCGCAACCAGGTTTAATTGACTGTTGCGTTGTGGTACCGCATGTGATCCAAACCAGAAAAGCCGTGGATCTGGCCAACAACTATGCGAAGAACGCGAAAGTACGGGCCAGATGAGGGCAAATCCCAGACCTGACCGAGACATAACCGGCGTTATCCTCTAAAATAATAATCGCAAACAGGTTTAATTGACTGTTTCGGTGTGGTACCGCATTACTACCTGATCCAAGCCAGAAAAAACGCTGGATCTGGCCAACAACTATGCGCAAAACGCGAAAGTATGAGCCAGATGATTGCAAATACCAGAACTAACCCAGACATAACCAGCGTTATCCTCTAAAATACAAATCGGAACCAGCTTTTATTGACTGTTTCAGTGTGGTACCACAATACTACGGGATCCAAACCAGAAATAACGCAGGATCTGGCCAACAAATATGCGAAAAATGCGAAAGTACGAGCCAGATGAGGGCATATACCAGAACTAACCCAGACATAACCAGCGTTATCCTCTAAAATACTAATCGGAACCAGCTTTTATTGACTGTTTCGGTGTGGAACCACATTACTACGGGATCCAAACCAGAAATATCGCAGGATCAGGCCAACAAATATGCGAAAAACGAGAAAGTACGAGCCAGATGAGGGCAAATCCCAGACCTAACCGAGTCATAACCGGCGTTATCCTCTAAAATATTTATCGCAGCCAGGTTTAATTGACTGTTTCGTTGAGGAACCACATGACTACGGGATCCAAACCAGAAAAAACCCAGGATCTGGCCAACAAGTATACGCAAAATGCGAAAGTACGAGCCAGATGAGGGCAAATCCCAGACCTAACCGAGACATAACCGGCGCTATCCTTTAAAATAATAATCGCAACCAGGTTTAATTGACCGTTTCGGTGTGGTACCGCACTACTGCGTGATCCAAATCAGAAAAAGCGCTGGATCTGGGCACCAGGTATGCGAAAAACGCGAAAGTATGAGCCAGATGATTGCTAATACCAAAACTAACCCAGGCATAACCTGCGTTATCCTCTAAAATATTAATCGCAACCAGGTTTAATTGACTGTTTCAGTGTAGTACCACATTACTACGTGATCCAAGCCAGAAAGAGGCCAGGATCTGGCCAACAAGTATGCGAAAAATGCGAAAGTACGAGCCAGATGAGGGCAAATCCCAGAACTAACCCAGACATAACCGGAGTTATCCTCCAGAATATTAAACGCAACCAGGTTTAATTGACTCTTTCGGTGTGGTACCGCATTACTACGTGATGCAAGCCAGAAAAAGCCCTGGATCTGGCCAACAAGTAAGCGAAAAATGCGAACGTACGAGCCAGATGAGGGCAAATACCATGACTAAGCCAGCCATAACCAGCGTTATCCTCTAAAATATTAATCGGAACCAGGTTTAATTGACTGTTTCAGTGTGGAACCACATTTCTACGGGATCCAATCCAGAAAATACGCTGGATCTGGCCAACAACTACGCGAAAAACGCGAAAGTATGAACCAGATGATTGCAAATCCCAGACCTAACCGAGACATAGCTGGCGTTATCCTCTACAATACTAATCGGAACCAGCTTTTATTGACTGTTTCAGTGTGGTAACACATTACTACGTGATCCAAACCAGAAAAAGCCCAGGATCTGGCAAACAAGTATGCGAAAAATGCGAAAGTACGAACCAGATGAGGGCAAATCCCAGACCTAACCGAGACATAACCGGCGTTATCCTCTAAAATATTAATCGCATCTAGGATTAATTGACTGTCTCTGTGTGGTACCGCATTACTGCGTGATCCAAACCAGAAGAAGCCCAGGATCTTACCAACAAGTATGCGAAAAATGCGAAAGTACGATCCAGCTGAGGGCAAATACCAGACCTAACACAGACCTAACCGGCGTTATCCTCTAAAATATTAATCGCAACCAGGTTTAATTGACTGTTTCGGTGTGGTACCGCGTTACTACGTGATCCATGCCACAAAAAGGCCAGGATCTGGCCAACAAGTATGCGAGAAATGTGAAAGTATGAGCCAGATGATTGCAAATACCAGAAATAACCCAGACATAACCGGAGTTATCCTCCAGAATATTAAACGCAACCAGGTTTAATTGACTCTTTCGGTGTGGTACCGCATTACTACGTGATGCAAGCCAGAAAAAGACGTGGATCTGGCCAACAAGTATGCGAAAAATGCGAAAGTACGAGCCAGATGAGGGCAAATACCAGACCTAACCCTGACATAACCTGCGTTATCCTCTAAAATATTAATCGCAACCAGGTTTAATTGACTGTTTCAGTGTAGTACCACATTACTACGTGATCCAAACCAGAAAAAGGCCAGGATCTGGCCAACAAGTATGCGAAAAATGCGAAAGTATGAGCCAGATGATTGCAAATACCAGACCTAACCAAGACATAAGCGGCCTTATCCTCTAAAGTATTAATCGGAACCAGGTTTAATTGACTGTTTCGTTGAGGAACCACATGACTACGGGATCCAAACCAGAAAAAACCCAGGATCTGGCCAACAAGTATGCGAAAAACGCGAAAGTACGGGCCAGATGAGGGCAAATCCCAGACCTAACCAAGACATAACCGGCCTTATCCTCTAAAGTATTAATCGGAACCAGCTTTTATTGACTGTTTCAGTGTGGTACCACAATACTACGTGATCCAAATCAGAAAAAGCGCTGGATCTGGGCACCAGGTATGCGAAAAACGCGAAAGTATGAGCCAGATGATTGCTAATACCAAAACTAACCCAGGCATAACCAGACTTTTCCTCTAAAATACTAATCGGAACAAGCTTTTATTGACTGGATCAGTGTGGTACCACATTACTACGTGATTCAAACCAGAAAAAGCCCAGGATCTGGCCAACAAGTATGCGCAAAATGCGAAAGTACGAGCCAGATGAGGGCAAATACCAGACCGAACCGAGACATAACCGGCTTTATCCTTTAAAATATTAATCGCAACCAGGTTTAATTGACTGTTTCGGTGTGGTACCGCATTACTACGTGATCCAAACCAGAAAAAGGCCAGGATCTGGCCAACAAGTATGCGCAAAATGCGAAAGTACGGGCCAGATGAGGGCAAATCCCAGACCTAACCGAGTCATAACCGGCGTTATCCTCTAAAATATTAATCGCAACCAGGTTTAATTGACCGTTTCGGTGTGGTACCGCATTACTGCGTGATCCAAATCAGAAAAAGCGCTGGATCTGGGCACCAGGTATGCGAAAAACGCGAAAGTACGGGCCAGATGAGGGCAAATCCCAGACCTGCCCGAGACATAACCGGCGTTATCCTCTAAAATAATAATCGCAAACAGGTTTAATTGACTGTTTCGGTGTGGTACCGCATTACTACGTGATCCAAACCAGAAAAAGGCCAGGATCTGGCCAACAAGTATGCGCAAAATGCGAAAGTACGGGCCAGATGAGGGCAAATCCCAGACCTAACAGAGACATATCCGGCGTTATCCATTAAAATATTAATCGCAACCAGGTTTAATTGACTGTCTCGGTGTGGTACCACATTACTACGGCATCCAATCCACAAAAAACGCTGGATCTGGCCAACAACTATGCGAAAAACGCGAAAGTACGGGCCAGATGAGGGCAAATCCCAGACCTGACCGAGACATAACCGGCGTTATCCTCTAAAATAATAATCGCAAACAGGTTTAATTGACTGTTTCGGTGTGGTACCGCATTACTACGTGATCCAAGCCACAAAAAGGCCAGGATCTGGCCAACAAGTATGCGAGAAATGTGAAAGTATGAGCCAGATGATTGCAAATACCAGAAATAACCGAGACATAACCGGCGTTATCCTTTAAAATATTAATCGCAACCAGGTTTAATTGACTGTCTCGGTGTGGTACCACATTACTACGGCATCCAATCCAGAAAAAACGCTGGATCTGGCCAACAACTATGCGAAAAACGCGAAAGTACGGGCCAGATGAGGGCAAATCCCAGACCTAACCGAGACATAACCGGCGCTATCCTTTAAAATAATAATCGCAACCAGGTTTAATTGACCGTTTCGGTGTGGTACCGCATTACTGCGTGATCCAAATCAGAAAAAGCGCTGGATCTGGGCACCAGGTATGCGAAAATCGCGAAAGTATGAGCCAGATGATTGCTAATACCAAAACTAACCCAGGCATAACCAGAGTTTTCCTCTAAAATACTAATCGGAACAAGCTTTTATTGACTGGGTCAGTGTGGTACCACATTACTACGTGATTCAAACCAGAAAAAGCCCAGGATCTGGCCAACAAGTATGCGCAAAATGCGAAAGTACGAGCCAGATGAGGGCAAATACCAGACCTAACCGAGACATAACCGGCTTTATCCTTTAAAATATTAATCGCAACCAGGTTTAATTGACCGTTTCGGTGTTGTACCGCACTACTGCGTGATCCAAATCAGAAAAAGCGCTGGATCTGGGCACCAGGTATGCGAAAAACGCGAAAGTATGAGCCAGATGATTGCTAATACCAAAACTAACCCAGGCATAACCAGAGTTTTCCTCTAAAATACTAATCGGAACAAGCTTTTATTGACTGGGTCAGTGTGGTACCACATTACTACGTGATTCAAACCAGAAAAAGCCCAGGATCTGGCCAACAAGTATGCGCAAAATGCGAAAGTACGAGCCAGATGAGGGCAAATACCAGACCTAACCGAGACATAACCGGCTTTATCCTTTAAAATATTAATCGCAACCAGGTTTAATTGACTGTTTCGGTGTGGTACCGCATTACTACGAGGTCCAAACCAGAAAAAGGCCAGGATCTGGCCAATAAGTATGCGAAAAGTGCGAAAGTACGAGCCAGATGAGGGCAATTCCCAGACCTGACCGAGACATAACCGGCGTTATCCTCTAAAATATTAATCGCAACCAGGTTTAATTGACTGTTTCGGTGTGGTACCGCATTACTACGGGATCCAAACCAGAAAAATGCCAGGATCTGTCCAACAAGTATGCGAACAATGCGAAAGTACGAGCCAGACGAGGGCAAATCCGAGACCTAACCGAGACGTAACCGGCCTCATCCTCTAAAATATTAATCGCAAGCAGGTTTAATTGACTGTTTCGGTGTGGTACCGCATTACTTCGTGATACAAGCCAGAAAAAGCGCTGTATCTGGCCAATAAGTAAGCGAAAAATGCGAAAGTACCAGCTAGATGAGTGCAAATCCCAGACCTAACCGAGACATAACCGGCGTTATCCTCTATAATACTAATCGGAGCCAGCTTTTATTGTCTGTTTCGGTGTGGTACCACATTACTACGTGATCCATACCAGAAAAAGCCCAGGATCTGGCCAACAAGTATACGAAAAATGCGAAAGTACGAGCCAGATGAGGGCAAATCCCAGACCTAACCGAGACATAACCGGCGTTATCCTCTAAAATATTAATCGCATCCAGGATTAATTGACTGTTTCGTTGAGGAACCCCATGACTACGGGATCCAAACGAGAAAAAACCCAGGATCTGGCCAACAAGTATGCGAAAAACGCGAAAGTACGGGCCAGATGAGGGCAAATCCCAGACCTAACGAAGACATAACCGGCCTTATCCTCTAAAGTATTTATCGGAACCAGCTTTTATTGACTGTTTCAGTGTGGTACCACAATACTACGTGATCCAAACCAGAAAAAGCCCAGGATCCGGCCAACAAGTATGCGAAAAATGCGAAAGTACGTGCCAGATGCGGGCATATCCCAGACCTAACCGAGACATAACCGGCATTATCCTCTAAAATATTAATCGCAACCAGGTTTAATTGACTGTTTCGGTGTGGAACCACATTACTACGGGATCCAAACCAGAGATAACGCAGGATCTGGCCAACAAGTAAGCGAAAAATGCGAAAGTACGAGCCAGATGAGGGCAAATCCCATACCTAACCCAGACATAACCGGCGTAATCCTCGAAAATATTAATCGCAACTAGGTTTAATTGACTGTTTCGGTGTGGTACCGCATTACTTCGTGATACAAGCCAGAAAAAGCGCTGTATCTGGCCAATAAATAAGCGAAAAATGCGAAAGTACCAGCCAGATGAGTGCAAATCCCAGACCTAACCGAGACATAACCGGCGTTATCCTCTAAAATATTAATCGCAACCAGGTTTTATTGACTGTTTCGGTGTGGTACCGCATTACTACGAGGTCCAAACCAGAAAAAGTCCAGGATCTGGTCAACAAGTATGCGAAAACGCGAAAGTAAGAGCCAGATGATTGCTAATACCAGAACTAACCCAGACATAACCAGCGTTATCCTCTAAAATACTAATCGGAGCCAGCTTTTATTGTCTGTTTCGGTGTGGTACCACATTACTACGTGATCCATACCAGAAAAAGCCCAGGATCTGGCCAACAAGTATACGAAAAATGCGAAAGTACGAGCCAGATGAGGGCAAATCCCAGACCTAGCCGAGACATAACCGGCGTTATCCTCTAAAATAATAATCGCAACCAGGTTTAATTGACTGTTTCGGTGTGGTACCGCATTACTACGTGATCCAAACCAGAAAGAGGCCAGGATCTGGCCAACAAGTATGCGAAAAATGCGAAAGCACGAGCCAGTTGAGGGCAAATACCAGACCTAACCAAGACATAACCGGCCTTATCCTCTAAAGTATTAATCGGAACCAGGTTTAATTGACTGTTTCGTTGAGGAACCACATGACTACGGGATCCAAACCAGAAAAAACCCAGGATCTGGCCAACAAGTATGCGAAAAACGCGAAAGTACGGGCCAGATGAGGGCAAATCCCAGACCTGACCGAGACATAACCGGCGTTATCCTCTAAAATAATAATCGCAACCAGGTTTAATTGACTGTTTCGGTGTGGTACCGCATTACTACGTGATCCAAGCCAGAAAGAGGCCAGGATCTGGCCAACAAGTATGCGAAAAATGCGAAAGCACGAGCCAGTTGAGGGCAAATACCAGACCTAACCAAGACATAACCGGCCTTATCCTCTAAAGTATTAATCGGAACCAGGTTTAATTGACTCTTTCGTTGAGGAACCACATGACTACGGGATCCAAACCAGAAAAAACCCAGGATCTGGCCAACAAGTATGCGAAAAACGCGAAAGTACGGGCCAGATGAGGGCAAATCCCAGACCTAACCAAGACATAACCGGCCTTATCCTCTAAAGTGTTTAGCGGAACCAGCTTTTATTGACTGTTTCAGTGTGGTACCACAATACTACGTGATCCAAACCAGAAAAAGCCCAGGATCCGGCCAACAAGTATGCGAAAAATGCGAAAGTACGTGCCAGATGCGGGCATATCCCAGACCTAACCGAGACATAACCGGCATTATCCTCTAAAATATTAATCGCAACCAGGTTTAATTGACTGTTTCGGTGTGGAACCACATTACTACGGGATCCAAACCAGAGATAACGCAGGATCTGGCCAACAAGTAAGCGAAAAATGCGAAAGTACGAGCCAGATGAGGGCAAATCCCATACCTAACCCAGACATAACCGGCGTTATCCTCGAAAATATTAATCGCAACTAGGTTTAATTGACTGTTTCGGTGTGGTACCGCATTACTTCGTGATACAAGCCAGAAAAAGCGCTGTATCTGGTCAATAAATAAGCGAAAAATGCGAAAGTACCAGCCAGATGAGTGCAAATCCCAGACCTAACCGAGACATAACCGGCGTTATCCTCTAAAATATTAATCGCAACCAGGTTTTATTGACTGTTTCGGTGTGGTACCGCATTACTACGAGGTCCAAACCAGAAAAAGGCCAGGATCTGGTCAACAAGTATGCGAAAACGCGAAAGTAAGAGCCAGATGATTGCAAATACCAGAACTAACCCAGACATAACCAGCGTTATCCTCTAAAATACTAATCGGAACCAGGTTTAATTGACTGTTTCGTTGAGGAACCACATGACTACGGGATCCAAACCAGAAAAAACCCAGGATCTGGCCAACAAGTATGCGAAAAACGCGAAAGTACGGGCCAGATGAGGGCAAATCCCAGACCTAACCAAGACATAACCGGCCTTATCCTCTAAAGTATTTATCGGAACCAGCTTTTATTGACTGTTTCAGTGTGGTACCACAATACTACGTGATCCAAACCAGAAAAAGCCCAGGATCCGGCCAACAAGTATGCGAAAAATGCGAAAGTACGTGCCAGATGCGGGCATATCCCGGACCTAACCGAGACATAACCGGCATTATCCTCTAAAATATTAATCGCAACCAGGTTTAATTGACTGTTTCGGTGTGGAACCACATTACTACGGGATCCAAACCAGAGATAACGCAGGATCTGGACAACAAGTAAGCGAAAAATGCGAAAGTACGAGCCAGATGAGGGCAAATCCCATACCTAACCCAGACATAACCGGCGTTATCCTCGAAAATATTAATCGCAACTAGGTTTAGTTGACTGTTTCGGTGTGGTACCGCATTACTTCGTGATACAAGCCAGAAAAAGCGCTGTATCTGGCCAATAAATAAGCGAAAAATGCGAAAGTACGAGACAGATGAGTGCAAATCCCAGACCTAACCGAGACATAACCGGCGTTATCCTCTAAAATATTAATCGCAACCAGGTTTAATTGACTGTTTCGGTGTGGTACCGCATTACTACGGGATCCAAACCAGAAAAATGCCAGGATCTGTCCAACAAGTATGCGAACAATGCGAAAGTACGAGCCAGACGAGGGCAAATCCGAGACCTAACCGAGACATTACCGGAGTTATCCTCTAAAATATTAATCGCAACCAGGATTAATTGACTGTTTCGGTGTGGAACCACATTACTACGGGATCCAATCCAGAAAATACGCTGGATCTGGGCACCAGGTATGCGAAAAACGCGAAAGTATGAGCCAGATGATTGCTAATACCAAAACTAACCCAGGCATAACCAGACTTTTCCTCTAAAATACTAATCGGAACAAGCTTTTATTGACTGGATCAGTGTGGTACCACATTACTACGTGATTCAAACCAGAAAAAGCCCAGGATCTGGCCAACAAGTATGCGCAAAATGCGAAAGTACGAGCCAGATGAGGGCAAATACCAGACCTAACCGAGACATAACCGGCTTTATCCTTTAAAATATTAATCGCAACCAGGTTTAATTGACTGTCTCGGTGTGGTACCGCATTACTGCGTCGTCCAAACCAGAAAAACCACTGGATCTGGCCAACAAGTATGCGAAAAACGCGAAAGTATGTGCCAGATGATTGCAAATACCAGAACTAACCCAGACATAACCGGAGTTATCCTCCAGAATATTAAACGCAACGAGGTTTAATTGACTCTTTCGGTGTGGTACCGCATTACTACGTGATGCAAGCCAGAAAAAGCCGTGGATCTGGCCAACAAGTATGCGAAAAATGCGAAAGTACGAGCCAGATGAGGGCAAATACCAGACCTAACCCTGACATAACCTGCGTTATCCTCTAAAATATTAATCGCAACCAGGTTTAATTGACTGTTTCAGTGTAGTACCACATTACTACGTGGTCCAAGCCCGAAAAAGGCCAAGATCTGGCCAACAAGTATACGCAAAATCCGAAAGTACGAGCCAGATGGGGGCAAATCCCAGACCTAACCGAGACATATCCAGCGTTATCCTCTAAAATATTAATCGCAACCAGGTTTAATTGACTGTTTCGGTGTGGTACCGCATTACTACGTGATCCAAACCAGAAAAAGGCCAGGATCTGGCCAACAAGTATGCGAAAAATGCGAAAGTATGAGCCAGATGATTGCAAATACCAGAACTAACCCAGACATAACCAGCGTTATCCTCTAAAATACAAATCGGAACCAGCTTTTATTGACTGTTTCAGTGTGGTACCACATTACTACGGGATCCAAACCAGAAATAACGCAGGATCTGGCCAATAAATATGCGAAAAATACGAAAGTACGAGCCAGATGAGGGCATATACCAGAACTAACCCAGACATAACCAGCGTTATCCTCTGAAATACTAATCGGAACCAGCTTTTATTGACTGTTTCGGTGTGGAACCACATTACTACGGGATCCAAACCAGAAATATCGCAGGATCTGGCCAACAAGTATACGCAAAATGCGAAAGTACGAGCCAGATGAGGGCAAATCCCAGACCTAACGGAGTCATAACCGGCGCTATCCTTTAAAATAATAATCGCAACCAGGTTTAATTGACCGTTTCGGTGTGGTACCGCATTACTGCGTGATCCAAATCAGAAAAAGCGCTGGATCTGGGCACCAGGTATGCGAAAATCGCGAAAGTATGAGCCAGATGATTGCTAATACCAAAACTAACCCAGGCATAACCAGAGTTTTCCTCTAAAATACTAATCGGAACAAGCTTTTATTGACTGGATCAGTGTGGTACCACATTACTACGTGATTCAAACCTAAAAAGCCCAGGATCTGGCCAACAAGTATGCGCAAAATGCGAAAGTACGAGCCAGATGAGGGCAAATACCAGACCTAACCGAGACATAACCGGCTTTATCCTTTAAAATATTAATCGCAACCAGGTTTAATTGACTGTCTCGGTGTGGTACCGCATTACTGCGTCGTCCAAACCAGAAAAACCACTGGATCTGGCCAACAAGTATGCGAAAAACGCGAAAGTATGTGCCAGATGATTGCAAATACCAGAACTAACCCAGACATAACCGGAGTTATCCTCCAGAATATTAAACGCAACCAGGTTTAATTGACTCTTTCGGTGTGGTACCGCATTACTACGTGATGCAAGCCAGAAAAAGACGTGGATCTGGCCAACAAGTATGCGAAAAATGCGAAAGTACGAGCCAGATGAGGGCAAATACCAGACCTAACCCTGACATAACCTGCGTTATCCTCTAAAATATTAATCGCAACCAGGTTTAATTGACTGTTTCAGTGTAGTACCACATTACTACGTGGTCCAAGCCCGAAAAAGGCCAAGTTCTGGCCAACAAGTATACGCAAAATCCGAAAGTACGAGCCAGATGGGGGCAAATCCCAGACCTAACCGGGACATATCCAGCGTTATCCTCTAAAATATTAATCGCAACCAGGTTTAATTGACTGTTTCGGTGTGGTACCGCATTACTACGTGATCCAAACCAGAAAAAGGCCAGGATCTGGCCAACAAGTATGCGAAAAATGCGAAAGTATGAGCCAGATGATTGCAAATACCAGAACTAACCCAGACATAACCAGCGTTATCCTCTAAAATACAAATCGGAACCAGCTTTTATTGACTGTTTCAGTGTAGTACCACATTACTACGTGGTCCAAGCCCGAAAAAGGCCAAGATCTGGCCAACAAGTATACGCAAAATCCGAAAGTACGAGCCAGATGGGGGCAAATCCCAGACCTAACCCTGACATAACCTGCGTTATCCTCTAAAATATTAATCGCAACCAGGTTTAATTGACTGTTTCAGTGTAGTACCACATTACTACGTGGTCCAAGCCCGAAAAAGGCCAAGATCTGGCCATCAAGTATGCGAAAAATGCGAAAGTACGAGCCAGATGATTGCAAATACCAGAACTAACCCAGACATAACCAGCGTTATCCTCTAAAATACTAATCGGAGCCAGCTTTTATTGTCTGTTTCGGTGTGGTACCACATTACTACGTGATCCATACCAGAAAAAGCCCAGGATCTGGCCAACAAGTATACGAGAAATGCGAAAGTACGAGCCAGATGAGGGCAAATCCCAGACCTAACCGAGACATAACCGGCGTTATCCTCTAAAATATTAATCGCATCCAGGATTAATTGACTGTTTCGGTGTGGATCCACATTACTACGGGATCCAATCCAGAAAAAACGCTGGATCTGGCCAACAACTATGCGAAAAACGCGAAAGTACGGGCCAGATGAGGCCAAATCCCAGACCTGACCGAGACGTAGCCGGCGTTATCCTCTAAAATAATAATCGCAACCAGGTTTTATTGACTGTTTTGGTGTGGTACCGCATTACTACGAGATCCAAACCAGAAAAAGGCCAGGATCTGGTCATCAAGTATGCGAAAAATGCGAAAGTAAGAGCCAGATGATTGCAAATACCAGAACTAACCCAGCCATAACCAGCGTTATCCTCTAAAATACTAATCGGAGCCAGCTTTTATTGTCTGTTTCGGTGTGGTACCACATTACTACGTGATCCATACCAGAAAATGCCCAGGATCTGGCCAACAAGTATACGAAAAATGCGAAAGTACGAGCCAGTTGAGGGCAAATCCCAGACCTAACCGAGACATAACCGGCGTTATCCTCTATAATATTAATCGCATCCAGGATTAATTGACTGTTTCGGTGTGGATCCACATTACTACGGGATCCAATCCAGAAAAAACGCTGGATCTGGCCAACAACTATGCGAGAAACGCGAAAGTACGGGCCAGATGAGGGCAAATCCCAGACCTGACCGAGACATAACCGGCGTTATCCTCTAAAATAATAATCGCAACCAGGTTTAATTGACTGTTTCGGTGTGGTACCGCAATACTACGTGATCCAAGCCAGCAAGAGGCCAGGATCTGGCCAACAAGTATGCGAGAAATGTGAAAGTATGAGCCAGATGATTGCAAATACCAGAAATAACCGAGACATAACCGGCGTTATCCTTTAAAATATTAATCGCAACCAGGTTTAATTGACTGTCTCGGTGTGGTACCGCATTACAGCGTGATCCAAGCCAGAAAAAGCCCACGATCTTGCCAACAAGTAAGCGAAAAATGCGAACGTACTAGCCAGATGAGGGGAAATACCAGACCTAACCCTGACATAACCGCGCTTTATCTTCTAAAATATTAATCCGAACCAGGTTTAATTGACTGTTTCAGTGTGGTACCACATTTCTACGTGGTCCAGGCCAGAAAAAGGCTAGGATCTGGACAACAAGTTTGCGAACAATGCGAAAGTACGAGCCAGATGCGGGCAAATCCCAGACCTAACCGAGACATAACCGGCGTTATCCTCTAAAATATTAATCGCAACCAGGTTTAATTGACTGTTTCGGTGTGGTACCGCATTACTACGTGATACAAGCCAGAAAAAGCCCTGTATCTGGCCAATAAGTAAGCAAAAAATGCGAAAGTACGAGCCAGATGAGGGCAAATCCCAGACCTAACCGAGACATAACCGGCGCTATCCTTTAAAATAATAATCGCAACCAGGTTTAATTGACCGTTTCGCAGTGGTACCGCACTACTACGTGATCCAAATCAGAAAAAGCGCTGGATCTGGGCACCAGGTATGCGAAAAACGCGAAAGTATGAGCCAGATGATTGCTAATACCAAAACTAACCCAAGCATAACCAAAGTTTTCCTCTAAAATACTAATGGGAACAAGCTTTTATTGACTGGACCAGTGTGGTACCACATTACTACGTGATTCAAACCAGAAAAAGCCCAGGATCTGGCCAACAAGTATGCGAGAAATGCGAAAGTATGAGCCAGATGATTGCAAATACCAGAACTAACCCAGACATAACCAGAGTTTTCCTCTAAAATACCAATCGGAACCAGATTTTATTGACTGTTTCAGTGTGGTACCACATTACTACGTGATCCAAACCAGAAAAAGCGCTGTATCTGGCCAATAAATAAGCGAAAAATGCGAAAGTACCAGCCAGATGAGTGCAAATCCCAGACCTAACCGAGACATAACCGGCGTTATCCTCTAAAATATTAATCGCAACCAGGTTTTATTGACTGTTTCGGTGTGGTACCGCATTACTACGAGGTCCAAACCAGAAAAAGGCCAGGATCTGGCCAATAAGTATGCGAAAAGTGCGAAAGTACGAGCCAGATGAGGGCAATTCCCAGACCTGACCGAGACATAACCGGCGTTATCCTCTAAAATATTAATCGCAACCAGGTTTAATTGACTGTTTCGGTGTGGTACCGCATTACTACGGGATCCAAACCAGAAAAATGCCAGGATCTGTCCAACAAGTATGCGAACAATGCGAAAGTACGAGCCAGACGAGGGCAAATCCGAGACCTAACCGAGACGTAACCGGCCTCATCCTCTAAAATATTAATCGCAAGCAGGTTTAATTGACTGTTTCGGTGTGGTACCGCATTACTTCGTGATACAAGCCAGAAAAAGCGCTGTATCTGGCCAATAAGTAAGCGAAAAATGCGAAAGTACCAGCTAGATGAGTGCAAATCCCAGACCTAACCGAGACATAACCGGCGTTATCCTCTATAATACTAATCGGAGCCAGCTTTTATTGTCTGTTTCGGTGTGGTACCACATTACTACGTGATCCATACCAGAAAAAGCCCAGGATCTGGCCAACAAGTATACGAAAAATGCGAAAGTACGAGCCAGATGAGGGCAAATCCCAGACCTAACCGAGACATAACCGGCGTTATCCTCTAAAATATTAATCGCATCCAGGATTAATTGACTGTTTCGGTGTGGATCCACATTACTACGGGATCCAATCCAGAAAAAACGCTGGATCTGGCCAACAACTATGCGAAAAACGCGAAAGTACGGGCCAGATGAGGGCAAATCCCAGACCTGACCGAGACATAACCGGCGTTATCCTCTAAAATAATAATCGCAACCAGGTTTAATTGGCTGTTTCGGTGTGGTACCGCATTACTACGTGATCCAAGCCAGAAAGAGGCCAGGATCTGGCCAACAAGTATGCGAAAAATGCGAAAACACGAGCCAGTTGAGGGCAAATACCAGACCTAACCAAGACATAACCGGCCTTATCCTCTAAAGTATTAATCGGAACCAGGTTTAATTGACTGTTTCGTTGAGGAACCCCATGACTACGGGATCCAAACCAGAAAAAACCCAGGATCTGGCCAACAAGTATGCGAAAAACGCGAAAGTACGGGCCAGATGAGGGCAAATCCCAGACCTAACGAAGACATAACCGGCCTTATCCTCTAAAGTATTTATCGGAACCAGCTTTTATTGACTGTTTCAGTGTGGTACCACAATACTACGTGATCCAAACCAGAAAAAGCCCAGGATCCGGCCAACAAGTATGCGAAAAATGCGAAAGTACGTGCCAGATGCGGGCATATCCCAGACCTAACCGAGACATAACCGGCATTATCCTCTAAAATATTAATCGCAACCAGGTTTAATTGACTGTTTCGGTGTGGAACCACATTACTACGGGATCCAAACCAGAGATAACGCAGGATCTGGCCAACAAGTAAGCGAAAAATGCGAAAGTACGAGCCAGATGAGGGCAAATCCCATACCTAACCCAGACATAACCGGCGTAATCCTCGAAAATATTAATCGCAACTAGGTTTAATTGACTGTTTCGGTGTGGTACCGCATTACTTCGTGATACAAGCCAGAAAAAGCGCTGTATCTGGCCAATAAATAAGCGAAAAATGCAAAAGTACCAGCCAGATGAGTGCAAATCCCAGACCTAACCGAGACATAACCGGCGTTATCCTCTAAAATATTAATCGCAACCAGGTTTTATTGACTGTTTCGGTGTGGTACCGCATTACTACGAGGTCCAAACCAGAAAAAGGCCAGGATCTGGTCAACAAGTATGCGAAAACGCGAAAGTAAGAGCCAGATGATTGCTAATACCAGAACTAACCCAGACATAACCAGCGTTATCCTCTAAAATACTAATCGGAGCCAGCTTTTATTGTCTGTTTCGGTGTGGTACCACATTACTACGTGATCCATACCAGAAAAAGCCCAGGATCTGGCCAACAAGTATACGAAAAATGCGAAAGTACGAGCCAGATGAGGGCAAATCCCAGACCTAGCCGAGACATAACCGGCGTTATCCTCTAAAATAATAATCGCAACCAGGTTTAATTGACTGTTTCGGTGTGGTACCGCATTACTACGTGATCCAAACCAGAAAGAGGCCAGGATCTGGCCAACAAGTATGCGAAAAATGCGAAAGCACGAGCCAGTTGAGGGCAAATACCAGACCTAACCAAGACATAACCGGCCTTATCCTCTAAAGTATTAATCGGAACCAGGTTTAATTGACTGTTTCGTTGAGGAACCACATGACTACGGGATCCAAACCAGAAAAAACCCAGGATCTGGCCAACAAGTATGCGAAAAACGCGAAAGTACGGGCCAGATGAGGGCAAATCCCAGACCTGACCGAGACATAACCGGCGTTATCCTCTAAAATAATAATCGCAACCAGGTTTAATTGACTGTTTCGGTGTGGTACCGCATTACTACGTGATCCAAGCCAGAAAGAGGCCAGGATCTGGCCAACAAGTATGCGAAAAATGCGAAAGCACGAGCCAGTTGAGGGCAAATACCAGACCTAACCAAGACATAACCGGCCTTATCCTCTAAAGTATTAATCGGAACCAGGTTTAATTGACTCTTTCGTTGAGGAACCACATGACTACGGGATCCAAACCAGAAAAAACCCAGGATCTGGCCAACAAGTATGCGAAAAACGCGAAAGTACGGGCCAGATGAGGGCAAATCCCAGACCTAACCAAGACATAACCGGCCTTATCCTCTAAAGTGTTTATCGGAACCAGCTTTTATTGACTGTTTCAGTGTGGTACCACAATACTACGTGATCCAAACCAGAAAAAGCCCAGGATCCGGCCAACAAGTATGCGAAAAATGCGAAAGTACGTGCCAGATGCGGGCATATCCCAGACCTAACCGAGACATAACCGGCATTATCCTCTAAAATATTAATCGCAACCAGGTTTAATTGACTGTTTCGGTGTGGAACCACATTACTACGGGATCCAAACCAGAGATAACGCAGGATCTGGCCAACAAGTAAGCGAAAAATGCGAAAGTACGAGCCAGATGAGGGCAAATCCCATACCTAACCCAGACATAACCGGCGTTATCCTCGAAAATATTAATCGCAACTAGGTTTAATTGACTGTTTCGGTGTGGTACCGCATTACTTCGTGATACAAGCCAGAAAAAGCGCTGTATCTGGTCAATAAATAAGCGAAAAATGCGAAAGTACCAGCCAGATGAGTGCAAATCCCAGACCTAACCGAGACATAACCGGCGTTATCCTCTAAAATATTAATCGCAACCAGGTTTTATTGACTGTTTCGGTGTGGTACCGCATTACTACGAGGTCCAAACCAGAAAAAGGCCAGGATCTGGTCAACAAGTATGCGAAAACGCGAAAGTAAGAGCCAGATGATTGCAAATACCAGAACTAACCCAGACATAACCAGCGTTATCCTCTAAAATACTAATCGGAGCCAGCTTTTATTGTCTGTTTCGGTGTGGTACCACATTACTACGTGATCCATACCAGAAAAAGCCCAGGATCTGGCCAACAAGTATACGAATAATGCGAAAGTACGAGCCAGATGAGGGCAAATCCCAGACCTAACCGAGACATAACCGGCGTTATCCTCTAAAATATTAATCGCATCCAGGATTAATTGACTGTTTCGGTGTGGATCCACATTACTACGGGATCCAATCCAGAAAAAACGCTGGATCTGGCTAACAACTATGCGAAAAACGCGAAAGTACGGGCCAGATGAGGGCAAATCCCAGACCTGACCGAGACATAACCGGCGTTATCCTCTAAAATAATAATCGCAACCAGGTTTAATTGACTGTTTCGGTGTGGTACCGCATTACTACGTGATCCAAGCCAGAAAGAGGCCAGGATCTGGCCAACAAGTATGCGAAAAATGCGAAAGCACGAGCCAGTTGAGGGCAAATACCAGACCTAACCAAGACATAACCGGCCTTATCCTCTAAAGTATTAATCGGAACCAGGTTTAATTGACTGTTTCGTTGAGGAACCACATGACTACGGGATCCAAACCAGAAAAAACCCAGGATCTGGCCAACAAGTATGCGAAAAACGCGAAAGTACGGGCCAGATGAGGGCAAATCCCAGACCTAACCAAGACATAACCGGCCTTATCCTCTAAAGTATTTATCGGAACCAGCTTTTATTGACTGTTTCAGTGTGGTACCACAATACTACGTGATCCAAACCAGAAAAAGCCCAGGATCCGGCCAACAAGTATGCGAAAAATGCGAAAGTACGTGCCAGATGCGGGCATATCCCAGACCTAACCGAGACATAACCGGCATTATCCTCTAAAATATTAATCGCAACCAGGTTTAATTGACTGTTTCGGTGTGGAACCACATTACTACGGGATCCAAACCAGAGATAACGCAGGATCTGGACAACAAGTAAGCGAAAAATGCGAAAGTACGAGCCAGATGAGGGCAAATCCCATACCTAACCCAGACATAACCGGCGTTATCCTCGAAAATATTAATCGCAACTAGGTTTAGTTGACTGTTTCGGTGTGGTACCGCATTACTTCGTGATACAAGCCAGAAAAAGCGCTGTATCTGGCCAATAAATAAGCGAAAAATGCGAAAGTACGAGACAGATGAGTGCAAATCCCAGACCTAACCGAGACATAACCGGCGTTATCCTCTAAAATATTAATCGCAACCAGGTTTAATTGACTGTTTCGGTGTGGTACCGCATTACTACGGGATCCAAACCAGAAAAATGCCAGGATCTGTCCAACAAGTATGCGAACAATGCGAAAGTACGAGCCAGACGAGGGCAAATCCGAGACCTAACCGAGACATTACCGGAGTTATCCTCTAAAATATTAATCGCAACCAGGATTAATTGACTGTTTCGGTGTGGAACCACATTACTACGGGATCCAATCCAGAAAATACGCTGGGTCTGACCCACAACTACGCGAAAAACGCGAAAGTATGAACCAGATGATTGCAAATACCAGAGCTAACCCAGCCATAACCAGCGTTATCCTCTAAAATACTAATCGGAACCAGCTTTTATTGACTGCTTCAGTGTGGTACCACATTACTACGTGATCCAAACCAGAAAAAGCCCAGGATCTGGTCAACAAGTATGCGAAAAATGAAAAAGTACGAGCCAGATGAGTGCAAATCCCAGACCTAACCGTGACATAGCTGGCGTTATCCTCTAAAATATTAATCGCAACCAGGTTTAATTGACTGTTTCGGTGTGGAACCACATTACTACGGGAGCCAATCCAGAAAATACGCTGGGTCTGGCCCACAACTACGCGAAAAACAAGAAAGTATGAACCAGATGATTGCAAATACCAGAGCTTACCCAGACATAACCAGCGTTATCCTCTAACATACTAATCGGAACCAGCTTTTATTGACTGCTTCAGTGTGGTACCACATTACTACGTGATCCAAACCAGAAAAAGCCCAGGATCTGGCCAACAAGGATGCGAAAAATGCGAAAGTACGAGCCAGATGAGGGCAAATCCCAGACCTAACCGAGACATAACCGGCGTTATCCTCTAAAATATTAATCGCATCCAGGATTAATTGACTGTTTCGGTGTGGAACCACATTACTACGCGATCCAATCCAGAAAGATGCCTGGATCTGTCCAACAAGTATGCGAACAATGCGAAGGCATGAGCCAGATGATTGCAAATACCAGAACTAACCCAGACATAACCGGCGTTATCCTCCCAAATATTAATCGCAACCAGGTTTAATTGACTGTTTGGGTGTGGTACCGCATTACTACGTGATCCAAACCAGGAAAATGCCAGGATCAGGCCAACAAGTAAGCGAAAAATGCTGTTTAAAGATTTGCATAATGCCGAGCGATTGTCCTCGGCCGCGATTACCGTTAATCCTGTTAACGTACAATTCGAAGGAGATTATCTCTAATAAGATTTGTACAGCAAACAGTGATAGAAAAACGCGTGTATTACTAGTTTTTCTGCCATCGGTAACGGCTCATTACCTTCGATTCGAGTGTGCTAACGGTGTTGATGACGTCAGTACCGTGCGAGAGTAGCGCGTAGAGAATTAGACAAAGATCGACTGCCGAAATTTGGACAGCGCCGCGGAACGGCTAATTGGAGCAACGCGGCGACGTTTTCGGCTGTCAATCGACACAGTCTCACAACGACTTCTGAAGAAGGCACATCGGCTCCCGATCGTGTCCGAACAGATTTCGAGCGAATCTCGAGAGTGAAATTCTCGAGATAAAGCTAGCAGACAATTAACCAATAAAGGGTGCAACGAGTCGATGTTCAGTCTGGTGCGGGTCCTCTGATTGACCTCGCACAGCTGAGAATTCATTAAAACTCAAACTAGCACTCATTAATTTAGTCTTTGCTTATCAAACGAGTCGACTCTCGACTCGAATAAAAGCATTCAGGAGTTTCGTTCGGGAAAGTCCCAAACAAGCTCAATTTCTATTTTCTGTCTAATTTGGAGGGCTCGAGAATACACCAATAAGGTGCTCGACCCCCCTCGTGCAGTATTATTTTGTCGTTTCAAGCGTATAAACGTTTGAAACACAGAGAAGTGGGCGAATACCGTTCAAACTTCTCTGTGATTGTCGTTCGGCTTAGGAGACACCGAAGGGAGGCACCTACGTGGTGAACCTCGAGGTGGGCTCACTGGAGTCAGGTCAGCGTCCACTTCGGACGCTTGACTTTCGGTCTTCGATTCCTTCCCTCTACAGACCCCGCCGGTGTAACGCTTAGAGGAGCACCTGTGCGGAGAGGTCAAGGAGTCGCGGGTCAGGCCCCCACGTAGTTCAAATACTGTCACGAATCACATCGAGTGGTGCATTCGTGCAGTGAACCACGTGCTGTCGGGCTTCGCAGTACAATTCTCGACCAACAAGTCATCTGTTGGAACGTTAAAGAGAAGCCGCAGATCGACGGTCGTGCCGTTGTACTGCAGTGCGACTCGACGCACAGACTCCGTGGGCATACTCACGGGATCAGTGCATTTGGAGCCTTACAACCTCCACTTGCATCCCCGTCCACTAGACAATCGACTCAGTTCGGCGTCAAAAGGAAATTTAATTCTTTTCACGCCAGATATATACAGTCCACTTGCGAGCTCGTATATTACGAGCGAGCGAAATTCTCCGCTCCTATACATTCGAATATCGAAGCCAGGAGCGTGAGAACACACACGCGGCGAATATACGTGTAACGTGTTTACGTGTCTAACACATTGCCGTGTTTTTCTGTTCACAGAATCTTGGCCTACCTCAACGTGCCGGTTCCGACCAAGAAATCGTGGAAAACAATTTAATAAGAATTTTCGTTGTTTCTAATTGTTTATTTTATTTTTATTTTTATTTTTTATAATAAACAGTTTTTTGAAAAAGAAAATCTTAAATTCCCAACTCACTTCCCACAATAAAAATCCGATCCCTCTATCCGGACTTCGTCGTTAAAAGCATCAGCTTTTTAACATAAGGTCCTTCGAGCCGGATTCTGAGGTAATCGGTAAAGGGAAGTGTTGGACATAATACACGAGAGTTTCTCCCGTGTACGGTTGTTTCGAAGTGTTTAACCTTCAACAGCCATGTCCGTTACTAAAGATCCCAAGTGGTCTGACCTTGAGGCACACCTCGAGGATTTGACCAGAGGGATGGAACGGATAAACAGGGCATCCATCAACCTTAAAAAGATGGGTCGAGCTAAGTACACAGAAAAAATTCTGGAGGAAAGGCTCAATTATGTAAACAGTCTGTGGCAACAGATGAACGATCAGTATAAGGTCGTGTGTAGGCTTCTCCCTCCTGGGGAACGACACTCTTACGAGCTGTTCCAACGGGATTTTATGGGGGAAACTGAAAACGAGTTTTTGGATTTTCAGGCTTATGTGTCTACGGAAATAACCCGTATCACGACTGGTCCAAGATCAGTAATGCCGGAAATCCAGCAATCAATACCGATCGAACTCCCGAAGATGAGGTTGGAGAAATTCGACGGGGATTCTTCGAAATGGGAACATTTCGAAGATCTATTTACCGCCGGAGTAATCAACAACCCCACTTTAACGGATGTACAGAGGTTACAATACCTGAACACCTGTATAACCGGGAGAGCCGCAGCCGCTATCGCATCGCTTGCGATAACGGATAAAAATTTCTCAGTGGCGTGGACGACCCTGAAAACAGAATTCGGGCTCCCACGCTTGGTGCTGATCAAGATTCTTGATCAGATACTGAGACTATCAAAAATCCGAAAAGGCGACCTGGCGAGTGTTCAGCAGGTCACCATTGGCTTTCGGCAAGCACTCGCTATACTTGCTAAAAAAGGAACTGTGGAAGAGCAGCTTAGCTGGCTGCTAACACACGTCGTAGCAAGTCAATTTGACGCTACGTTGCAAGGGGAATGGGAACGATCCCTCAAGATGTCAACGGAATATCCGTTGATTGAGGAGATCCTGAGATTCCTTGACCAGGAAGCACGCGCTATGACCGTCATTGACGAACATAACCGCAAAACTGCCTCAAAAAAGGAACATAAGCCACGAGTACGGAGTCATAACGCCGTCGTGGGCTCCCCCCCTGCGCAGCGGAAGTGCATAATTTGCGGACAAACGCATGCATTGACCGAATGCGGTGCATTTAAGAGTTTTTCCACAAGAGTGCGGTACCAGCTCATAAGGGACAGACAAGGGTGTATAATCTGTCTGGCCCTAGATCATGACGCAAAGGGTTGCCGGAGCCAACACGTTTGTTCGAGATGCAGTGGCAGGCATCATGCCCTGTTGCATTTCGAGCAATACGAAAGAGAGGCTCCTAGCCAAAAGCCGAAAACGAAATTTTCGAACGGCAAGCGTGAGGAGCGGCGGGATAACGCCCCTCCACCGCGCCGTACGGCTAAGGCGAGAGCCGCCGATACCTCGACGACGCAAGCAACGACGTCACGGGCTACTACGTCACACTGTACTGCGAGTACAGACGTACCGAGGCCGGTGCTGTTAGCTACCGCGATCGTACGAGTGTACGGAGAAAACGGCGCGTCGCGTTTAACTCGCGCGCTGTTGGATCAAGGGTCCGAGACATCCTTCATCTCGGCGAGATTGAGGAATGACCTCAACCTCCCGAGGAGGAAAACCTCAGCCACGGTATCGGGCTTGGGGGGTGGTCGAACCCAACAAATTAAGTACAGTGTAGGGTTAAATCTGGGAGCGGCTAACGGGGTTACCCCGATGGTTTCGGCCAGAGCATACGTCGTGTCAAAAATCACGAACTATGCCTCGCCGTGTGTAAACGTGTTCAATGACGACGCGTTACGAAACCTTATGCTCGCAGACCCCGAACCCGCGTCCGGACAAAACATTGAAGTTTTGATCGGCGCGGATCTATACGCCCAAGTTATTCGATCGGGATTCCGACGAATAGCGCCCGAAGGGCCAATTGCACAAGAAACTGCATTCGGCTGGGTATTATCCGGACCAATAAATGCAGCAAGCAAGGCCCGGTGTCACGTGCGAACGTTGCATTGCAACGTACTTGAATCGCTGGATTACGCGATTCGACGGTTCTGGGAAATTGAAGAAATTCCCTCGACCTCAGTGCTTACAAAAGCTGAGGAAGAGTGTGAAACTCATTTCCAAAAGACTGTCGCACGGGATGCAACGGGACGGTTTATTGTCCGATTGCCGTTTAACCATCCGAAACCGGAAGAAGCGCTGGGAGATTCACTCCATATCGCTCTCTCCGCGTTGACTAGGATGAGAAGGAAATTGGACAAGGATCAGAACCTCGCACGAGAATATGAAGAATTTCTCGCGGAGTATGAGTCGTTGGAACACATGACTCGTATAGAGCCCTCTGAAAAATCCAGACTCTACATTCCGCATCGAGCGGTTATCCGAACGGAGAGTGCAACCACCAAACTGCGAGTCGTGTTTAACGCGACCAGCCGTACGGTGGGCGGACAATCCCTGAACGACATCCTACACGTAGGTCCGAAACTGCAGAACGACATCACGTCTGTTTTGACGAGATGGAGGCTGTACGAATACGTGCTGGTGGCCGATATCGAGAAAATGTTTCGGCAAATTCTCGTCGCCCCGCAGGATCGTCGTTTTCAGTGCATCTTATGGCGCACACCCGAAACCGAAGTGCTTAAAGCATTCGAGTTGAACACCGTTACGTACGGAACGGCGTGTGCACCGTATTTATCGATGCGTACTCTGCTCGAGTTGAAAAAACGGGACGGTGACAGATTTCCTCTCGCCGCTCCGATACTCGAGAAAGATATATACGTTGATGACGTATTTATGGGGGCACCCGACACGTCCTTGTTGGAAAAAATTCGTATTCAAGTTTGCGAACTCTTACAGGGCGGCGGGTTTAAATTGAGAAAGTGGGCTGGTAACTCGCAGAAATTACTACGAAACATCCCACAAAGCTCTCACTCCCACGCTGTCGACCTCACCTTGTTCGATGATTCCGAACTCAAGGTGCTTGGATTGCGATGGATACCATCGGGAGATTATTTCTATTTCAACCTGCAACGGTTCCAACCGGCTGCAGGCCCGATTACAAAGCGAACTTTGTTTTCTGAAATAGCCAAACTATACGATCCGCTCGGCTGGTTATCACCAGTCGTAATTCGCGCGAAGATTTTGATGCAGTCCCAATGGCTGGAAAAAATCCAGTGGGACGATCATGTCTCCGCGAATACGCTAAAAACGTGGAACACGTTTTGCGAGGATTGGAGCAGTTTGGAAAAAGTAAAATTTCCCAGATGGATCCGTTACGGAGCAGATGCAGTTTCGGTGGAATTACACGGATTCTGCGATGCTTCACTCGGAGCGTACTCGGCCGTCACGTATTTACGCGTGACGACCATGACCGAGGAAATTTTCACAACCTTGATCATGGCAAAAACGAGGGTGGCTCCGATTAAAACGCAGTCAATTCCGATTCTCGAATTGAACGGAGCCGTACTGCTTACCGAGCTCGCAGTGCACGTGGAACGGTCATTGTCCATAAAAATTGACCGTATAATCTGTTGGTCAGATTCCACCATTGCACTAGCTTGGTTGAAAAAACATGCTTCGACTTGGAAGGTTGTGATAGCCAACCGAGTCGCGAAAATCCAGACCTTGCTTCCGAAAGCTGAATGGAGACATGTTCCCACCCGCTTCAATCCCGCGGATTTGAATTCGCGCGGTGTCGAAGCGGAGGAGCTCATTCAATCGAAGCTGTGGATTTCTGGTCCAGCATGGTTAAGACAACGAGAGGAAAATTGGCCGAAAACGCCTGATTCCATCGATACGACCGAGGGCAAGCGCATTCCGCACGCCCACGTTGCAACTCCAGACAAGGAATGGGAATTTGTATTCCGATTCTCAACCTGGAGTAAGCTACTTCGCGTGACTGCATATTGTCTCCGATTACGTAGACCGATGCAAGGTGAGCGAAGGTCGTTCGATGCCAACGTTGTCGAAGCATCAGAATTGAAGCTGGCCAAGGAAAGAATCGTCCGCTACATCCAGCGAACGCATTTTGCGGGCGAGTACCAGTGTTTAAAAAAGCACAGGGAAATTCCCGCAAAATCTCCGTTAAAAAGTCTGAACCCTTTCCTCGACACGAATGACGTTTTGAGGGTCGGTGGACGACTGGAGAATGCGACGCTGGCATGGGAAGCGAAGCACCCCATAATTCTGCCAAAACACCATGTGTCTACCATGATAATTCGGCAGTGCCACGTAAATACGTTGCACGGGGGCTTGCAGCTGACGATATCCATGGTAAAGCAACAATTTTGGATCCTCGGTTGCCGAACCACGGCTCGCAAGGTCATCCATCAATGTATGAAATGCGTAAGATGGAGGGCACAAACCTCCACGCAAATCATGCAGGATTTGACCCCAGAACGCAGCCGTGCAGCAAGGGCTTTTTTAAACTGCGGAGTCGATTATGCGGGACCGTATAAAGTCCGCGACTCCGCGGGCCGAGGAAAAACAGCTCATAAAGCGTATATCGCAGTCTTCGTCTGCTTCGCTACAAGGGCCATACATATTGAACTCGTCCATGATTACACGACGAGTGCATTTTTGGCTGCATTGGATCGGTTCATGGCCCGACGAGGAATCCCGTCTTGCATACGCAGTGACAATGGGACAAACTTCGTCGGTGCAGATCGTGAATTGAGAAAACATTTCAATAAGGTGTGTAAAACGCCGGAAATGCAAAACCAATGCGGCGAAAAGGGCATTCGGTGGCAGTTTAACCCACCCAGTGCCCCCCATTTCGGTGGGATGCAGGAAGCCGGAGTCAAATCTGTGAAGCATCATTTAAAGCGCATCATAGGAGAATTCACTCCCACGAGCGAGGAATTACAGACGTTACTCTGTAAAATCGAAGCCAGTTTAAACTCGCGACCGATTGCCGCTCTGAGTGATAGCCCTGATGATTATGCGCCGCTCACACCGGCACACTTCCTAATTGGAGGGCCCATGATGGCACCCCCAATGGAATCCGTGGAAAATGTTAATATTTCGCATCTGACAAGATGGAGAACTATGCAAAAATTCCACGAGCAGCTCTGGAGGCACTGGACAAGAGATTATCTCATGCACCTCCAGAACCGCTACAAATGGCAGACGGAAAATACACGCCTAAAAAAGAATGATCTTGTTTTAGTGCAGAATCCTCTCCTCCCCCCGAATCAGTGGGAAATGGGAAGAATAGAGGAAGTATTTCCGGGAAAGGATGGGCATGTACGTGTAGTTAAAGTACGCACAGCCAAATCCACATATACGCGACCAATTACGCGATTGTGTACGCTGCCTGTGGCTGAGTCTTTGTTTGAGTCACCTTCGGCGACGGTTCCCGAAGCCGAGCAGGTGATCTAAACAAAACCGTTCGAGTTCGAAAAGGCAAGGATTTTGGAAGGTGAGAACGGTTGATTCTCACCGGCCACTTGTCTCCTGTGCGAAAACGAAGAGTAGGGGGAAAAATCCGCCAATCTCGTTATCGCTTAAGGACGGGAACAATTAGCTTAAGCTAACGCCCCTAAATCGAAATTCGAACGACACTTTACCGGCATAGATCAGTCACTAACAAACCATGGAGCCAGAGAGTGCACCAGCTACCCCGGAAACCGGTATGTCTTCACCCGGTTTCGACATCGCGTTTGAGCGTATCCTTCAGCTGGAGCGCTGGCCGAGGCCCCCCAGCCGAAGCTCGAGCAAGGTGAACCGACGCCCACAACGAGCGCGTGTAGTGACATACCACTGGTATTCCCAGTGGGTCGCCGAAACATCACGGTGCCGGCACACATACCACAAACCACAAGGCGGTACAAGTGTTTGGTACCAGGTGGGCGCTACGTCCTCCGGTGGGCAAAGGACGGCTCTTTAAAGTCCTGCCTGTTCCGAGAGGACGTACCCCCAAAACCGGAAGGACCTCTGCCCGTCGCGTCGACATCGACCGCTGCACTGGAACCAGCGAATACGCCGGCCACAACGCCGGTGGAGAAGCCGCGGCCCGCCAAGCGGAATCGACGCCGCACGCCCTCCGCGACGGAAAAGTTGGAGGGAAAGCAGAAAATAAAGAAACCGGAAACGAGAAAGGAAAGAAGGAGGAAGCGGCCTGGCAACCGACGTGAGGCACCGCCTAGCGATGATGCCCTACCAAAGGCGGCCATTCAGGCCATCCTCGCTTCCCTGCAGATGCTGCAGGGAAAAAACTCCGGCGGACCCTCCAAAAAATGTAAGTAATTTACATATTTTCCTTACTGTCTACGCGCCTACTCTCACTCGGATCTTGGCCGATCGGTTCTATCGCTCCCTGGTTCATTGCACGAGCCGTGCAAGGGGGGCGGTATGTTTAAAGATTTGCATAATGCCGAGCGATTGTCCTCGGCCGCGATTACCGTTAATCCTGTTAACGTACAATTCGAAGGAGATTATCTCTAATAAGATTTGTACAGCAAACAGTGATAGAAAAACGCGTGTATTACTAGTTTTTCTGCCATCGGTAACGGCTCATTACCTTCGATTCGAGTGTGCTAACGGTGTTGATGACGTCAGTACCGTGCGAGAGTAGCGCGTAGAGAATTAGACAAAGATCGACTGCCGAAATTTGGACAGCGCCGCGGAACGGCTAATTGGAGCAACGCGGCGACGTTTTCGGCTGTCAATCGACACAGTCTCACAACGACTTCTGAAGAAGGCACATCGGCTCCCGATCGTGTCCGAACAGATTTCGAGCGAATCTCGAGAGTGAAATTCTCGAGATAAAGCTAGCAGACAATTAACCAATAAAGGGTGCAACGAGTCGATGTTCAGTCTGGTGCGGGTCCTCTGATTGACCTCGCACAGCTGAGAATTCATTAAAACTCAAACTAGCACTCATTAATTTAGTCTTTGCTTATCAAACGAGTCGACTCTCGACTCGAATAAAAGCATTCAGGAGTTTCGTTCGGGAAAGTCCCAAACAAGCTCAATTTCTATTTTCTGTCTAATTTGGAGGGCTCGAGAATACACCAATAAGGTGCTCGACCCCCCTCGTGCAGTATTATTTTGTCGTTTCAAGCGTATAAACGTTTGAAACACAGAGAAGTGGGCGAATACCGTTCAAACTTCTCTGTGATTGTCGTTCGGCTTAGGAGACACCGAAGGGAGGCACCTACGTGGTGAACCTCGAGGTGGGCTCACTGGAGTCAGGTCAGCGTCCACTTCGAACGCTTGACTTTCGGTCTTCGATTCCTTCCCTCTACAGACCCCGCCGGTGTAACGCTTAGAGGAGCACCTGTGCGGAGAGGTCAAGGAGTCGCGGGTCAGGCCCCCACGTAGTTCAAATACTGTCACGAATCACATCGAGTGGTGCATTCGTGCAGTGAACCACGTGCTGTCGGGCTTCGCAGTACAATTCTCGACCAACAAGTCATCTGTTGGAACGTTAAAGAGAAGCCGCAGATCGACGGTCGTGCCGTTGTACTGCAGTGCGACTCGACGCACAGACTCCGTGGGCATACTCACGGGATCAGTGCATTTGGAGCCTTACAACCTCCACTTGCATCCCCGTCCACTAGACAATCGACTCAGTTCGGCGTCAAAAGGAAATTTAATTCTTTTCACGCCAGATATATACAGTCCACTTGCGAGCTCGTATATTACGAGCGAGCGAAATTCTCCGCTCCTATACATTCGAATATCGAAGCCAGGAGCGTGAGAACACACACGCGGCGAATATACGTGTAACGTGTTTACGTGTCTAACACATTGCCGTGTTTTTCTGTTCACAGAATCTTGGCCTACCTCAACGTGCCGGTTCCGACCAAGAAATCGTGGAAAACAATTTAATAAGAATTTTCGTTGTTTCTAATTGTTTATTTTATTTTTATTTTTATTTTTTATAATAAACAGTTTTTTGAAAAAGAAAATCTTAAATTCCCAACTCACTTCCCACAATAAAAATCCGATCCCTCTATCCGGACTTCGTCGTTAAAAGCATCAGCTTTTTAACAAATGCGAACGTACGCGCCAGATGAGGGCAAATACCCGACCTAACCCAGACATAACCGGCGTTATCCTCTAAAATATTAATCGGAACCAGGTTTGACTGTTTCAGTGTGGTACCACATTACTACGTGGCCCAAGCCAGAAAAAGCCCTGGATCTGGCCAACGGGTATGTGAAAAATGCGAAAGTATGAACCAGATGCGGGCAAATCCTGGACCTAACCCAGACCTAACATGCGTTATCCTCACAAATATTGATCGAGACCAGGTTTAAGTGACTGTTTCGGTGTGGAACTACATTACTACGGGATCCAAACCAGAAATAACGCAGGATACCGCAGGTCGCTCCTGAGGAGCAGCTGACGAGGGAGCCGAACTAGGACAAGACGTCCTCTTGCGTGGGTGGTGTAGAAACGCCACCCGCACGGGGAGCGTGCTCGCGGGATATAGCCTCTTGGAGCCTTACAACCTCCATTTGGTTTCCCGTCCGTGGCATTGCAAAGAGAACCCGGTAGAACGGAGAAAAGCTCGTCTACCCGGTTGTGCGCGTCGGTGAGATCGTAGAAAGAGAATCTCATCGACCAGAAAGAGAAGAATACAGTCCACTAGCTAGAGCGCTAGATAGCCAGCCAGCTCTCCCCTCCAAGCACACCAGACTGTCGCTGGAGCGCGAGAAACAGCTGACGAGCGCGCGATTGTTGACTTGTCCGCAAATGTATTTATTAGGCGGATTCTTTTGTTTCAGAAAGCCTCCGCAGTAGAAAATTGAAATAAGGAGACTAAAAAAGAGGAGACGAGGCCGCAATAGGAGCCGTCGTCAGTTTTTTCATTTAGTTTCTAGTTTGGTTTTGTTAAAATGTTTAAATAGTTCATTTATATTTTTGTAATAAAAACTTTATTGAAAAACTTGTAACATTTTCTCTCCCTGTCTGTTTCCTCATCCGGACCCACGTTAAAGTCCCCTAGTACTTTAACATTTGACATAACCAGCGTTATACTCCAAAATACTAATCAGAACCAGCTTCTATTAACTGTTTCGTTGAGCAACCATATTACTACGGGATCCAAGCCAGAAAAAGCCAACGACCTTGCCAACAAGTATGCGAAAAATGCGAACGTACGAGCCAGATGAGGGCAAATACCAGACCTAACCCAGACATACCCGCGCTTTATCCTCAAAAATATTGATCGAACCCAGGTTTAATTGACTGTTTCATTCTGGTACCTCATTACTACGTGATGGAAACCAGAAAAAGGCCAGGATCTTGCCAACAAGTATGCGAAAAATGCGAAAGTACGAGCCAGATGAGGGCAATTCCCAGACCAGACCGAGACATAACCGGCGTTATCCTCTAAAATATTAATCGCAACCAGGTTTAATTGACTGTTTCAGTGTGGTACCACATTACTACGTTGCCCAAGCCAGAAAAAGCCCAGGATCTGGCCAACAAGTATGCGAAATATGCGAAAGTACGAGCCAGATGAGGGCAAATCCCAGACCTGACCGAGACATAACCGGCGTTATCCTCTAAAATAATAATCACAACCAGGTTTAATTGACTGTCTCGGTGTGGAACCACATTACTACGGGATCCAATCCAGAAAAAACGCTGGATCTGGCCAACAACTATGCGAAAAACGCGAAAGTATGAGCCAGATGATTGCAAATACCAGAACTAACCCAGACATAACCAGCGTTATCCTCTAAAATACAAATCGGAACCAGCTTTTATTGACTGTTTCAGTGTGGTACCACATTACTACGGGATCCAAACCAGAAAAAGCCCAGGATATGGCCAACAAGTATGCGAAAAATGCGAAAGTACGTGCCAGATGAGGGCAATTCCCAGACCTGACCGAGACATAACCGGCGTTAACCTCTAAAATACTAATCGGAACCAGGTTTAATTTACTGTATCGGTGTGGTTCCACATTACTACGTGGTCCAAACCAGAAATAACGCAGGATCTGGCCAACAAATATGCGAAAAACGAGAAAGTACGAGCCAGATGAGGGCAAATCCCAGACCTAACCGAGACATAACCGGCGTTATCCTCTAGAATATTAATCGCTACCAGGATTAGTTGACTGTTTCGGTGTGGAACCACATTACTACGGGATCCAATCCAGAAAAAACGCTGGATCTTGCCAACAACTATGCGAAAAACGCGAAGGTACGAGCCAGATGCGGGCAAATCCCAGACCTAACCGAGACATAACCGGCGTTATCCTCTAAAATATTAATCGCTACCAGGTTTAATTGACTGTTTCGGTGTGGTACCGCATTACTACGTGATCCATGCCACAAAAAGGCCAGGATCTGACCAACAAGTATGCGAAAAATGCGAAAGTATGAGCCAGATGATTGCAAATACCAGAACTAACCCAGCAATAACCGGCGTTATCCTCTAAAATATTAAACGGAACCAGGTTTAATTGACTGGCTCTGTGTGGTACCTCATTACTACGTGATCGAAACCAGAAAAAGGCCAGGATCTGGCCAACATGTATGCGAAAAATGCGAAAGTATGAGCCAGATGAGGGCAAATACCCGACCTAACCCAGACATAACCGACGTTATCCTCTAAAATATTAATCGGAACCAGGTTTAATTGACTGTTTCAGTGTGGTACCACATTACTACGTTGCCCAAGCCAGAAAAAGCCCAGGATCTGGCCAACAAGTATGCGAAATATGCCAAAGTACGAGCCAGATGAGGGCAAATCCCAGACCTGACCGAGACATAACCGGCGTTATCCTCTAAAATACTAATCGGAACCAGCTTTTATTGACTGTTTCAGTGTGGTACTACATTACTACGTGATCCAAACCAGAAAAGTGCCATGATCTGGCCAACAAGTATGCGCAAAATGCGAAAGTACGATCCAGGTGAGGGCAAATACCAGACCTAACCGAGACATAGCTGGCGTTATCCTTTAAAATATTAATCGCAACCAGGTTTAATTGACTGTCTCGGTGTGGTACCGCATTCCTGCGTGATCCAAACCAGAAAAAGCCCAGGATCTTGCCAACAAGTATGCGAAAAAAGCGAAAGTACGAGCCAGATGAGTGCAAATACAACACCTAACCGAGACATAACCGGTGTTATCCTCTAAAATATTAATCGCAACCACGTTTGATTGACTGTTTCGGTGTGGTACCGCATTACTACGTCGTCCAAACCAGAAAAACCACTGGATCTGGCCTACAAGTATGCGAAAAACTCGAAAGTATGTGCCAGATGATTGCAAATACCAGAACTAACCCAGACATAACCGGCGTTATCCTCCAAAATATTAATCGCAACCAGGTTTAATTGAATGTTTCGGTGTGGTACCGCATTACTACGTGATCCAAACCATAAAAAGGCCGGGATCTGGACAACAAATACGCGAAAAATGCGAAAGTACGAAACGGATGAGGGCAAATCACAGTCCTAACCGAGACATAACCGGCGTTATCCTCTAAAATATTAATCGCAACCAGGTTTAATTGACTGTTTACGTGTGGCCACACATTACTGCTTGGTCCAAGCCAGAAAAAGGCCAGGATCTGGCCAACAGGTATGCGAAAAATGCGAAAGTACGAGCCAGATGAGGGCAAATCCCAGACCTAACTGAGACATAACCGGCGTTATCCTCTAAAATATTAATCGCAACCAGGTTTAATTGACTGTTTCGGTGTGGTACCGCATTACTACCTGATCCAAACCAGAAATATCCCAGGATCTGGCCAACAAGTATGCGAAAAACTCGAAAGTATGAGCCAGATAATTGCAAATACCAGAACTAACCCCGACATAACCAGCGTTATCCTCTAAAATATTAATCGCAACCAGGTTTAATTGACTGTTTCGGTGTGGTACCGCATTACTACGTCGTCCAAACCAGAAAAACCACTGGATCTGGCCTACAAGTATTGCGAAAAACTCGAAAGTATGTGCCAGATGATTGCAAATACCAGAACTAACCCAGACATAACCGGCGTTATCCTCCAAAATATTAATCGCAACCAGGTTTAATTGTCTGTTTCGGTGTGGAACCACATTACTACAGGATCCAATCCAGAAAAAACCCAGGATCTGGCCAACAAGTATGCGAAAAACGCGAAAGTACGAGCCAGATGGGGGCAAATCCCAGACCTGACCGAGATATAACCGGCGTTATCCTCTAAAATATTAATCGCAACCAGGTTTAATTGACTGTTTCGGTGTGGTACCGCATTACTACCTGATCCAAACCAAAAATATCCCAGGATCTGGCCAACAAGTATGCGAAAAACTCGAAAGTATGAGCCAGATAATTGCAAATACCAGAACTAACCCCGACATAACCAGCGTTATCCTCTAAAATACTAATCGGAACCAGCTTTTATTGACTATTTCGGTGTGGAACCACATTACTACGGGATCCAATCCAGAAAATACGCTGTGTCTGGCCCACAACTACGCGAAAAACGCGAAAGTATGAACCAGATGATTGCAAATACCAGAGCTTACCCAGACATAACCAGCGTTATCCTCTAAAATACTAATCGGAACCAGCTTTTATTGACTGCTTCAGTGTGGTACCACATTACTACGTGATCCAAACCAGAAAAAGCCCAGGATCTGGCCAACAAGTATGCGAAAAATGCGAAAGTACGAGCCAGATAAGTGCAAATCCCAGACCTGACCGAGACATAACCGGCGTTAACCTCTAAAATACTAATCGGAACCAGGTTTAATTGACTGTTTCAGTGTGGTACCACATTACTACGTTGCCCAAGCCAGAAAAAGCCCAGGATCTGGCCAACAAGTATGCGAAATATGCGAAAGTACGAGCCAGATGAGGGCAAATCCCAGACCTGACCGAGACATAACCGGCGTTATCCTCTAAAATAATAATCACAACCAGGTTTAATTGAATGTCTCGGTGTGGAACCACATTACTACGGGATCCAATCCAGAAAAAACGCTGGATCTGGCCAACAACTATGCGAAAAACGCGAAAGTATGAGCCAGATGATTGCAAATACCAGAACTAACCCAGACACAACCAGCGTTATCCTCTAAAATACAAATCGGAACCACCTTTTATTGACTGTTTCAGTGTGGTACCACATTACTACGGGATCCAAACCAGAAAAAGCCCAGGATATGGCCAACAAGTATGCGAAAAATGCGAAAGTACGTGCCAGATGAGGGCAATTCCCAGACCTGACCGAGACATAACCGGCGTTAACCTCTAAAATACTAATCGGAACCACCTTTTATTGACTGTTTCAGTGTGGTACCACATTACTACGGGATCCAAACCAGAAAAAGCCCAGGATATGGCCAACAAGTATGCGAAAAGTGCGAAAGTATGAGCCAGATGATTGCAAATACCAGACCTAACACAAACCTAAACGGTGGTATCCTCTAAAATATTGATCGAAACCAAGTTGAATTGACTGTTTCAGTGTGGTACCACATTAGTACGAGATCCAAACCAGAAACAGTCCAGCATCTGGCCAACCAGTGTGCGAAGTATGCGCAAGCATGAGCCAGATGATTGCAAATACCAGGCCCCACACAAACCTAACCGGTGTGATCGTCTAAAATATTGATCGAATCCAGGTTTAATTGACAGTTTCAATCTGGTACCACATTACTACGTGATCCAAACCAGAAAAAGCCCAGGATCTGGCCAAGAAGTATGCGAAAAGTGCGAAAGTATGAGCCAGATGATTGCAAATACCAGACCTAACACAAACCTAACCGGTGTGATCCTCTAAAATATTGATCGAATCCAGGTTTAGTTGACTGTTTCATTCTGGTACCATATTACTACGTGATCGAAACCAGAAAAAGCCCAGGATCTGGCCAACAAGTATGCGAAAAGTGCGAAAGTATGAGCCAGATGATTGCAAATACCAGACCTAACACAAACCTAAACGGTGGTATCCTCTAAAATATTGATCGAAACCAAGTTGAATTGACTGTTTCAGTGTGGTACCACATTAGTACGAGATCCAAACCAGAAACAGTCCAGGATCTGGCCAACCAGTGTGCGAAGTATGCGCAAGCATGAGCCAGATGATTGCAAATACCAGGCCCCACACAAACCCAACCGGTGTGATCGCCTAAAATATTGATCGAATCCAGGTTTAATTGACAGTTTCATTCTGGTACCACATTACTACGTGATCCAAACCAGAAAAAGCCCAGGATCTGGCCGACAAGTATGCGATAAATGCGAAAGTATGAGGCAGATGATTGCAAATACCAGACCTAAACGAGACCCAACCGGAGTTATCCCTTAAGATATTGATCGGAGCCACGTTTAATTGACTGTTTCAGTATGCTACCACATTACTTCGAGATCCAAACCAGAAAAAGCCCAGGATCTGGCCAACAAGTATGCGAAAAATGCGAAAGTATGAGCCAGATGAGGGCAAATCCCAGACATAAACGTGAACTAACCGGTGCTATACTTTAAAATATTGATCCAGGTCAGGTTTAATTGACTGTTTAGTGTGGTACCACATCACTACACAATCCGAACCAGAAAACGCCCAGGATCTGGCCAACAAGCATGCGAGAATCGCGAAAGTATGAGCCAGATGAGGGCACATCCCAGACCTAAACGAGACCCAACCGGAGTTATCCGTTAAAATATTGATCGAAATCGGTATCAACTGACTGCTTCAGTGTGGAACCGCATTACTACGAGATCCAAACCAGAAAAAGCCCAGGATCTGGCCGACAAGCATGCGAGAAATGCGAAAGTATGAGGCACATGATAGCAAATACCAGACCTAGCACAAACCTAAACGGTGATGTCCTCTAAAATATTGATCGTACCCAAGTTGTATTGACTATTTGAGTGTGGTACCACATTACTACGAGATCCAGACCAGAAAGAAACACAGGATCTGGCCAACAAATATGGGAAGAATGCGAAAGTATGATCCAGATGCTGGTAAATACCAGACCTAAACGAGTCCCAACCGGAGTTATCCCTTTAAATATTGATCGGGGCCATGTTTAATTGACTGTTTCAATCTGGTACCACATTACTACATGACCCAAACCAGAAAGAAACACAGGACCTGGCCAACAAATATGGGAAGAATGCGAAAGTATGAGCCAGATGATTGCAACTACCAGGCCTATCACAAACCTAACCGGTGTGATCCTCTAAAATATTGATCGAATCCAGGTTTAGTTGACTGTTTCATTCTGGTACCATATTACTACGTGATCGAAACCAGAAAAAGCCCAGGATCTGGCCAACAAGTATGCGAAAAGTGCGAAAGTATGAGCCAGATGATTGCAAATACCAGACCTAACACAAACCTAAACGGTGTTATCCTCTTAAATATTGTTCGAAACCAAGTTGAATTGTCTGTTTCAGTCTGGTACCACATTACTACGTGATCAAAACCAGCAAAAAACGCCGGATCTGGCCAACAAGTGTGCGAAGAATGGGAAAGTATAAGCCAGATGAAAGCACATCCCAGACCTAAACGAGACTCAACCGGAGTAATCCCTTCAAATATTGATCGGGGCCACGTATAACTAATTTTTTCAGTGTGGTACCACATTACTACGAGATCCAAACCAGAGAAAGCCCAGGATCTGGCATACAAGTGTGCAAAAAATGCGAAAGTATGAGACAGATGAGGGCAACTCCCAGACCTAAACGGGACCCAACCGGAGTTATCCTTTAAAATACTGATCGAGGCCACGTTTAATTGACTATTTCACTCTGGTACCTCATTAGTGCTTGATCCAATCCAGAAAAAGCCAAGGATCAGTCCAACAGGTATGCGAAGAATGCGAAAGTATGAGACAAATGAGGGCAAATCCCAGACCTAACCAACCCCAACCGGAGTTATCCCTTAAAATATTAATCGAATCCAGGTTTAGTTGACTGTTTCAGTGTGGCACCACATTACTACGTGATTCAAACCAGAAAAAGCCCTGGAACTGGCCAACAAGTATGCGAAAAATGCGAAAGTATGAGCCAGATGATTACAAATATCAGGCCTAACACAAACCTAACCGGTGTGATCCTCCAACATATTGACCGAATCCAGGTTTAGTTGACTGTTTCATTCTGGTACCATATTACTACGAGATCCAAACCGGACAAAGCCCAGGATCTGGCCAAGAAGTATGCGAAGAATGCGAAAGTATGAGCCAGATTGCAAATAACAGGCCTAACACAAGCCTAACCGGTGTGATCCTCTAAAATATTGATCGAATCCAGGTTTAGTTGACTGTTTCACTCTGGTACCATATTACTACGTGATCCAAACCAGAAAAAGCCCAGGATCTGGCCAACAGGTATTCGAAAAATGCAAAATTATAAGCCATGTGATTCCAAATACCAGGCCTAACACAAACCTAAACGGTGTTATCCTCTGAAATATTGATCGAATCCAGGTTTAATTGACTGTTTCATTATGGTACATCATTACTGCGTGATCCAAACCAGAAAAAGCCCAGGATCTGGCCAACAAGTATGCGAAGAATGCGAAAGTATGAGCCAGATGAGGGTAAACACCAGACATAACCGATACCCAGCCGGAGTTATCCTTTAAAATATTGATCGAGGGATCGTTTAATTGACTGTTTCATTCTGGTGCCTCATTACTGTGTGATCCAAATCAGAAAAAGGCAAGGATCAGGCCAACAGGTATGCGAAGAATGCGAAAGTATGAACCAGATGATTGCAAGTACCAGGCCTAACACAAACCGAACCGGTGTTATCCCCTAAAATATTGATCGAATCCAGGTTTAGTTGACTTTTTCGTTCTGGTACCACATTACGACGTGATCCAAACCAGAAAAAAACACCGGATCTGGCCCACAAGTGTGCGAAAAATGCGAAAGTATGAGCCAGGTGAGGGCAACACCCAGACCTGAACGAGACCCAACCGGAGTTATCCTTTAAAATATTGATAGAATACAGGTTTAACACACTGTTTCAGTGCGGTACCACGTTACTACGTGACCAAAACCAGAAACAGCCCAGGATCTGGCCAACAAGTATGCGAAGAATGCGAAAGTATGAGCCAGATAATTGCAAATACCAGGCCTAACACAAACCTAACCGGTGTGATCCTCTAAAATATTGATCGAATCCAGGTTTAGTTGACTTTTTCGTTCTGGTACCACATTACGACGTGATCCAAACCAGAAAAAGCCCAGGATCTGGCCAACAAGTATTCGAAAAATGCAAAAGTATGACCCAGATGATTGCAAATACCAGACCCAACACAAACCTAAACGGTTTTATCCTCTAAAATATTGATCGAAACCAAGTTGAATTGACTGTTTCAGTCTGGTACCACATTACTACGTGATCCAAACCAGAAAAAGCCCAGGATCTGGCCAACAAGTGTGCGAGGAATGCGAAAGTATAAGCCAGATGAGGGCAAATCCCAGACCTAACCGAGACCCAACTGGAGTTATTCGTTAAAGTATTGATCGAAATCAGGATCAACTGACTGCATCAGTGTGGTACCGCATCACTACGTGATACAAACCAGAAAAACCCCTGGAACTGGCCATCAATCTTTTTTTTTTTTTCTTTTTTTTTTTTTTGTCGTGGGGAAAATCTTCGAAAGACTCCCTCCCACCTCCTTGGGGAGAGGTGGGAGGGGTGTGTGGGATTCCCCGCGCCCGTACAACGACAGGCGCGGGACCTACCCACTAAAAACCCCACGGTGACCATTCCGGCACGCTTTGGGAGGATACCGGGAATCGCTCGAAGCATTCTTCCGGTATCCTCCCCGTGCCCGCGCTTTCGCGCCCATCCCCCGGGGGGACAATCGGTCCCCCCAGTAGACACACTGCCTCATAGCGGCGGGACGGGGCTACTCCATCCCGCCGCTATCCGTCCCGGGGCCGCGTTTAGTGGCGGCTGCGAGCCCCAACTCGCAACCGCCCGCGACCCCGTTTACACCCCTCGGCGGCCGGGCGTTCATGGCCGCACCACACCGCCGAGGGTGCCTCCCCTTGCGTCGGACCGGTAGGGGGAGGCACTCCTACCCCCAACCGGTCCGACCCGGCGCCGCCTGGCGGGAGGAGGGTCCCCTCAGGACCCCCCTCCCAGCCTAGGTCATCCGCCACGCCGAGGCGGCCGCCCGCGACGCCTCGTGACCGGGCGACGCCTCGTGACCGGGCGACGACCTCGGGCCACCGCACGAGCGCGAGCTTCAGCGCGCCGCTGAAGCTCACGCTCCCTCCCCGCGGCCTCCTTCTGCAACATTACGTTCTCGCAGAAGGAGGCCACGGCTCTCCACTTCTCCTCGCTGCCGAGCATGGCGCGCACCACGCCCGGCAGCGAGACATCCCGCCCGACGACGCCGACCAGGACACGGCGCTCCCCCTCCCACGCGGGGCATACCTCCAGGGTATGATCCGCCGCGTCCTGCTCAGCGTCGCAGTGGCAGCAACGCGCCGTCGGCTCCTTCCCTATCCGGCACATGTATCTTCCGAAGCTGCCATGCCCGGAAAATACCTGTGCCATCCGGTAGGTGAGGCTGCCATGGCCTCTGTCCAGCCACTCCTTCAGGAGTGGCCGAACCGCCCCGACAGTCCGGTGCCCCGCGGTTGGCAGAGCCAGCCGCTCCTGCCACGCGAGCAACACGGACTGCCGGGCCTGGCGCTTCAAATCGCCCCAAGCAGGTTCCTGCCCGCCCGGGATCGCCCCCACCCCCGCGCGACGGTCGACGCGGTGCCGGTACATCACCGCGTGCGACCGCGCGAGCAGGTCCATGGGCGGCATCCCCGCTAGAACCGTCGCCGCCTCATGTGACATGGTCCGATACCCGCGGACGACCCTGAGCGCCATGCGCCTCTGCACCCGACGCAGCATAGTCATGCTGCGCCGGGAGGCAGCCAGGTCGTCCGCCCAGACGGGGGCCCCGTATAGGGCCACCGACTGGACCATTGCCACATAGAGGCAACGAACTCGGCCCGCCGGGCCCCCCAGGTTGGGCAGGATCCGGCCCAGAGCCGCAACCATCCTTTCCAACCGGGGGACCAGGCTGCGGAAATGCTCCTCGAAACGCCAGTGGCTATCGAGGATCAGCCCCAGATACCTGATCTGGGGCTTCACCTCGATGTCAGCCCCACCCACCCGGATCAGAGGGGGTGACGGATCCTGCCGAGGTGAATGAAACGCAATCACCTCGGTCTTATGGACCGTCACCGTCATCCCCATCCCCCTGATCCGGTCGACGACGCGTTGCGACCCCTCCTCCGCGCGACGCATGGCCCTCCCCCAGTGCGCCCCGACGGCCAGCACCAGTGTGTCATCCGCATAACACACCGTGCTGACGCCGTCGGGGAGGCCGGCCCGCAACACCGAGTCGTACGCGATGTTCCACAGGAGTGGCCCGAGGACCGACCCCTGCGGAACACCGCAGTACAACTCCCTCCGCATATCACCATCCCGGCCCGGATACTCGATCCACCTGCCGCGGAGATAATCCCCGACGACCGCCCTGAGACAAGGGGCGACCCGATGATATTCGAGTCCCCTCCTTATCTCTTCCCAGGGGAGGGTGTTAAAGGCATTGGCAATATCCAAGGATATTGCCAATGCCACCCCTCCCCGGGAGACGGCCGCCCCCGAGAGGGCCCTCACACGACCTATCGCGTCGATAGTCGATCGGCCCCCCCGGAAACCGAACTGGCAGTCGGCCAGACCGGGATCACCCCGCGACAGGTGCTCGACGAGGCGGGCAGCAATCACCCGCTCGAAGAGCTTGCCCACCTCGTCGAGGAGACAAATGGGCCGGTATGCGGAGGGAGACTCCGCGGGCCGACCCTCCTTCCGGAGGAGGACCATCCTCGCCACCTTCCAACTGGGGGGGAATCGCCCGTCCCTCAGGCAGCGGTCGAACAACCGCCTGAGGTCGGCCCCAAGGACGCCCTGGGTCAAGACCCAAACCCGGCCGGGCACACCATCCGGACCCGGGGCCGTGTTACGAACCCCGAGCCGTCTGATGGCCGCTGCCAGCTCCTCCTGCGTGACCCCCAGCTCGGCCGTCCACTCCACTGGGACAGCCGCCGCCGCCGGAGGACGCGGTCCCCTCTAGCCAATTGGGAAGAGTGTATTGACCACGTCCTCCAGCAGCCGGGGGTCAAGACCCTCGGTGACGGGGGGCGCCCACGGGCGGAGCTTATTCAGCACCACCTTATATGGGCGCCCCCATGGATCGTCATCAAGGGTCTGGAGGAGCTCCTTCCATGCCCGGGTCTTGGCCCGTTTGATGGCGACCTGCAGAGCAACGCGCGCCACGCGGTATGCTCCATACAGGTCATCAGCTGCCCTCGCTCGCGCCACGCCGTCGCCTGTACGTTGACGACGGCGCGCGCGGATGTACTGGCGTCGGGCGCGGACAATCGCGACTCGCAACTCCGCGATCGCGTCCGACCACCAGTACACCGCCCGGCGAGGAGAAGCCCGCCCGACCCGAGGCATCGCCGCGTCGCAAATACCCGCGACCAATGCTCCGAGCCGGGCGACCTCCTCCTCTATGCTCGGCAACTCGGCCGCTCCCTGCGGCCAAGTTGCAGCGAGGGCAGCTGCAATCAGGGCGTCCTTGTCCAGGCGCCGAAGCGCCCAGCGGCGTGGTGGGGTGCCACGCAGGCGGCCGTGTCGGGATGCACTCGCGGCGGCAGAGACCTCCATCCGGATGTACCGGTGATCGGAGAGTGTCTCTGCCCCCGCGACCACGTGCCAACCCGACACCATGCGCACGGCGTTGGGGGTCGCGAATCCAACATCCACGATGGACCCCCCATATCGCCGCACGCATGTGTGCTCCGACCCCCGGTTCAATACCCGGAGGTCGAGCCCCGCCGCCCAGTCGCCCAGGATCCCGCCGCGAACGGAGGTCCTGGGGGATCCCCAAGCCACCGTCTTGGCATTAAAATCCCCCAGGACCAGCACCGGCCGGGCCGCGTAGCGCTGCACGCATGCCGCGACCTCGGCCAAGTACAGCTCGAACGCAGCGTGACCGCTACGGGGCGAAATGTAGCACCCCACCACAGCGACTCCCCCCCAGTACACGGCGACGAATCCCCGACCGCGCTCCAACAAGGAGAACGGTGGGGACCCGTCGCCCCCTCCCCATACCGTCGCCACCAAGCCGTCCGCGTCGCCCACCCAATGAGGGTGATCAGGGACGCGGTACGGCTCGGCGGCGACCGCCAGGCCAACCCCCCACTCCGCGAGGACTTGGGACATCAAGTCCTGTGCCGCGCGGCAGTGGTTGAGGTTGGCCTGGAGGAGGAGGCGGGGCGGCATTAATTAATTAATGGCCGCGCCAGCCTCCTCCCGGCCGTCCGTCCCCGTAGCACCGTCCACCTCCATGGAGGACGATGCCACCGCCCTCGGCACCGGAGCCGGTGCAGCCCGCCTCTTCCTCTCCTTCCGGGTGGGGGGGGAGCACTTCTTGCTCCCCACCCTGTGATCGGCTGGCCTCCCCATGTCCGCACACAGCGGGCAGTGGGGGGCCGCCGAGCACTGGCTCGCACGGTGCTCTTTGGCACCGCAGCGGTAACACTGACCGCTGCGGTCCACCGGCGAGGTGCACCACTGCCTCACGTGCCCCAATTCGAGGCAGCGGTGACACTGGAGCGGGCGCGGCGCGAGGATTTCCACTCGCGCCGAAACCCACCCCACCAACACCCTCCCGGATTCCGCCCCCTTACGGGCGGCGGAGAGGGGGCACCGGGCCCACACCGACCCGAGGCCGGAGGGCGACCTGCGGATCTCTCCGATCCGCAGGTCCTCCACAGGACAGTCCCCCGCCCTCGCAAGGGCACGGGACACATCCTGTGCGCTGACCGAGTCGTCCAGCCCACAAACGCGCATCTCCGTGCGCTTCGTGGGCCGGGCGACCCGGACACCTCGCTCGCCCAGCTGCTCCCGGAGCCTCTGGGCGAGACGATCCGCCTTCGCGCCGCCTTCTGCACCGGGGATCTCCAGCAAGAGACCCCCGGTCACGGCCCTCTTCGCCCTCACGGAGGCGATGCCCAGCTCTTCCAGGGAGATATTCTCCCTGGCGAGCCGCATCGCCTCCGCGAGGGTCAGGTCGCTCCCCTGCGCAACGGTCAGCGTCACCGCTGCCGTTTTTGGGGGACGACCTGGTCGTGCCTTCCCGACCTTCGCGGCCTTTACCTTGGCCGCCGGCGGCGGAGGCGGAGGCTGCGGTTGCGAGGCCTTCCTCGCCGCCCGCTTCGCCTTCCGCCCCACCACCTCACTCCACGCCACCCCCCCTTGGGAGGGTGCCGTGGAGGACGCGACCACCGCGACCACGGGTACACCACCCCCCTTGGGGGTCGCGACCCGGGGCCCTGGTGCCGCAACGCTGGGCGGAGCCTTCACTCCGCCCTTCTTTGCCTTCCCCGACTGTACCGGAACAGGTCGGGGAGGCACCGCCTTCCTGCTGACCGCTCTTCCGGCGAGGAGCTCCTCCCGGAAGGCGGCCAGCTTGCCATCAATCATGTCCCCAATCCTCCTCAGAAGATCGACTTCTGAGGAGGACGGGGACTTCTTCACGGGCGGAGTGCGGGTGGAGGGGCCCGCGGTGCCCCGAACCACTGCCGCCGCACTCCGCTTATTTACCTCCGCCGAGGGACGCGGCGGTGGAGGAGGAGGGAGGATGGGAGGGAGGGCCGCGCTGTTCCACAGCGCCTCTGCCCTCCTCCTCCCCTGTCGCTCCTCCTCCAACAGGAGCTGCAGACGGGCGTTCCGCCCTCTGACCTCCCTCGCCGCCTCCCTCATTTCCTCCGCCGCGGCCTTCAGGGCCTCCGCGCCACCGCTTTTCTGCCCCTTAAAGGCGCAGGCAGCCGCGACTTTCTCCACCCGCCTCAGGGACGAGGAGATCCTCTCCGATATCTCCTCGGTCACCTCGTCCCTGAGGCAACTCAGCCTCACCGACGGGCTCATCGCCCCGCCCACCTCGACGACGGCCTGCCCCGCCCTCTTCCTCTTAGAGCCTATGAGGCTCCTGGTGGAGGAGAAGGACGAGACTGACGCAGTCTCGTCGTCCTCCTCCACCTTCCACGAAGCCGGGCCAGGCGCTGGAGGCGGCGCGAGCGCCGTCACTCCAGTCCCAACACCGCCTTCGTCCTCCCCCTCTGACTTACCCCGTCCCATCCCCGTTTTAATATTGAACTCCATAATATTCCCACGAGCAGGTCGGAAGAAAAGGTCCGCCCGGGCAGAGCCGCCTTACCCGGGTAAGCCTATATACTCCGGGGGTTCGGCAGGTTCCCCGGAGGTGGTCGCTTGGGATTGGGCCTTCTCCCCCAACCATGCATCCCATCGCCGCGCACCATAGCTTAGGATTGGAGGGCGATTTTATAGAGTCGCCATACTCGTGGCCCAGGCGGTTAAGCCAAGACCCCCGTTCCTCCTGCCGTCACGTACCATTCACAAAACCAATAGGGAATTGTGAATGGGTCGTTGTGACGACCAACAGGAGGCTTACGGTGTGTGTATGACTCGGGTACCCCGGGTTCGTTAAGCCCGTACTGCAGCTGAAAGGCTGGCAGCCCCTGAGGGGTGGCCATCAATCTTGCGAAAAATGCGGAAGTATGAACCAGATGATTGCAAATTCCAGACCTCAACGTGACCCAACCGGTTTTATATCTTAAAATATTGATCGAGGGCAGGGTTAATTGGCTGTTTCAGTGTGGTACCACATTACTTCGTGATCCAAACCAGAAAAAGTCCAGGATCTGTCCAACAAGTGTGCGAAGAATGCAAAAGTATGAGACAGATGAGGGCAAATACCAGACATAAACGCGACCAAACCGGTGTTATACTTTAAAATATTGATCGCGGCCACGTTTAACTGACTGTTTCAGTGTAGTACCACATTACTACGAGATCCAAACCAGAGAAAGACCAGGATATGGCCAACAAGTGTGCGAAGAATGCGAAAGTATGAGCCAGATGATTGCAAATACCAGGCCTAACACAAGCCTAACCAGTGTGATACTCTAAAATATTGATCGAATCCAGGTTTAGTTGAATGCTTCATTCTGGTACCACATTACTACGTGATCTAGACCGGAAAAGAACACCGGATCTGGCCCACAAGTGTGCAAAAAATGCGAAAATATGAGCCAGGTGAGTGAAAAACCCAGACCTGACACAGACATAGCAGTTGTTATCCTCTAAAATACTGATCGAAACCAGGTTTAATTGACCGTTTCAGTGTGCTACCACATTACTACGTTACTCAAATAAGAAAAAGCCCAGGATCTGGCCAACAAGTATTCGAAAAATGCAAAAGTATGACCCAGATGATTGCAAATACCAGACCTAACACAAACCTAAACGGTTTTATCCCCTAAAATGTTGAGCGAAACCAAGTTGAATTGTCTGTTTCAGTCTGTTACCACATTACTACGTGATCCAAACCAGAAAAAGCCCTGGATCTGGCCAACAAGTGTGCGAAGAATGCGAAAGTATGAGACAGATGAGAGCAAATACCAGACATTAACGCGACCAAACCGGTGTTATACTTTAAAATATTGTTGCGACGGTATGAAGATGCCGCGCAATACCGCGAAATTGCATCGCCGTAATGGTGTGAAGAGGGTTCGCGATGAGGTGAAGCTGCCACACGAAAACGAGCGGATGCGAGATCCCGAGCCTTCCGGTTGCCGAGAAACCGGCAACGATTTTGAAGATTAGAATTACGACAGATCGCAAGGCAAACAGACGTATTGAAAAGCACTGTTGTTAATAAAGTTCCTAGTTTACATTAGTGTGTTACGTAGTGCTGCTTTAATTGTGTTGTGACAATATGAGGCGAGCGACGAGTAATACTCCCCGGCGCAACAATATTGATCCACGTCAGGTTTAATTGACTGTTTCAGTGTGGTACCACGTTACAACATAATCCCAACCATAAAAAGCCCAGGATCTGGCCAACAAGCATGCGAAAAATGCGAAAGTATAAGCCAGATGAGGGCAAATCCCAGACCTAAACGAGACCCAGCCGGAGTTATCCGTTAAAATATTGATCGAAATCAGGATCAACTGACTGCATCAGTGTGGTACCGCACTACTACGTGATATAAACCAGAAAAAGCCCTGAAACTGGCCAACAAGGTTGCGACAAATGCGGAAGTAAGAACCAGATGATTGCAAATTCCAGACTTAACACAAACCTAAATGGTGTTATCCCCTAAAATATTGATCGAAACCAAGTTGAATTGACTGTTTCAGTCTGATACCACATTACTATGTGATCCAAACCAGAAAAAAACCTAGGATGTGGCCAACAAGGAAACGCAAAATGCGGAAGTATGAACCAGTTGATTGCAAATTCCAGACATCAACGTGACCCAACCGGTGTTATACTTTAAAATATTGATCGAGGGCAGGTTTTATTGGCTGTTTCGGTGTGGTACCACGTTACTACGTGATCCAAACCAGAAAAAGCCCAGGATCTGGCCACGAAGTATGCAAAAATAGCGAAAGTATGAGCCAGATGAGGGCAAATCCCAGACCTAAACGTGACCCAACCGGTGATATACTTTAACATATTGATCGAGGGCAGGTTTAATTGACTGTTTCAGTGTGGCACCACATTACTACGTGATTCAAACCAGAAAAAGCCCAGGATCTGGCCAACGAGTATGCGATGAATGCGAAAGTATCAGACAGATGAGGGCAAATACCAGACATAAACGCGACCAAACCGGTGTTATACTTTAAAATGTTGATCCACGTCAGGTTTAATTGACAATTTCAGCGTGGTACCATGTTACTACATAATCCCAACCATTAAAAGCCCAGGATCTGGCCAATAAGTGTGCGCAGAATGCGAAAGTATGAGCCAGATTGGTTGCAAATTACCAGACCTAACTCAGACCAAAGCGGTGTTATCCTCTAAAATATTCATCGAATCCAGGTTTAGTTGACTGTTTCATTCTGGTACCACATTACTACGTGATGCAAACCAGGAAAAGCCCAGGATCTGGCCAAAAAGCATGCGAAGAATGCGAAAGTATGAGCGAGATGATTGCAAATACCAGGCCTCATACAAATCTAACCGGTGTGATCCTCTAAAATATTGATCGAATCCAGGTTTAATTGACCGTTTCATTCTGGTACCACATTACTACGTGATCCAAACCAGAAAAAGCCCAGGATCAGGCCAACAGGTATACGAAGAATGCGAAAGTATGAGCCAGATGATTGCAAATTGCCAGACCTAACTCAGACCTAGCCGGTGTTTTCCTCTAAAATATTCATCGAATCCAGGTTCAGTTGACTGTTTCATTCTGGTACCACATTACTACGTGATGCAAACCACAAAAAGCCCAGGAACTGGCCAACAAGTTTGCGAAAAATGCGTATAACACTGATTGGTTCGCGTTTAGGTCTGGGATTTGCCCTCATCTGTCTCATAGTTTCGCATTCTTCGCATACCTGTTGGCCAGATCCAGTGCTTTTTCTGATTTGGAACACATAGTAATGATGTATCAGACTGAAACAGTCAATTCAACTTGGTTTCGATCAATATCTTAGAGGATAACACCGTTTAGGTTTGTGTTAGGCCTGGTACTTGCAATCATCTGGCTCATAATTTTGCATTTTTCGAATACTTGTTGGCCAGGTACTGGGCTTTTTCTGGTTCGGTTCACGTAGTAATGTGGTACCACACTGAAACCGTCAATTAAACGTGGCCTCGAACAATATTTTAAAGCAAAACTCCAGTTGTGTCTCGTTTAGTTCTGGTATTTGCCAACATCTGGCTCATACTTTCGCATTTTTCGCATACTTGTTGACCAGATCCTGGGCTTTTTGTGGTTTGGATCACGTAGTAATGTGGTACCAGAATGAAACGGTCAATTAAACCTGGATTCGGTCAATATTTTGGAGGATCACACCGGTTAGGTTTGTGTTAGGCCTGATATTTGCAATCATCTGGCTCATAATTTCGCACTTTTCGCATACTTCTTGGCCAGATCCTGGGCTTTGTCCGGCTTGGATCACGTAGTAATGTGGTACCAGAATGAAACATTCAACTAAACCTGGATTCGATCAATATTTTAGAGGATCACACCGGCTTGGTTTGTGTTAGGCCTGATATTTGCAATCATCAGGCTCATACTTTCGCATTCTTCGTATACCTGTTGGCCTGATCCTGGGCTTCTTCTGGTTTGGATCACGCAGTAATGTGGTACCACACTGAAACAGTCAGTTAAACGTGGCCTCGTTCAATATTTTAAAGGATAACTCCGGTTGAGTCCCGCTTAGGTCTGGGATTTGCCCAGGTCTCGCTGCCGGGCGTGGTGCGCGCCATGCTCTGCAGCGAGGAGAAGTGGAGGGCCGTGCCCTCCTTCTGCAACATTACGTTCTCGCAGAAGGAGGCCACGGCCCTCCACTTCTCTGAAGCTCGCGCTCGTGCGGTGGCCCGAGGTCGTCGCCCGGTCGCGAGGCGTCGCGGGCGGCCGCCTCGGCGTGGCGGATGACCTAGGCTGGGAGGGGGGTCCTGAGTGGACCCTCCTCCCGCCAGGCGGCGCCGGGTCGGACCGGTTGGTGGTAGGAGTGCCTCCCCCTACCGGTCCGACGGAAGGGGAGGCACCCTCGGCGGTCTGGGGCGGCCATGAACGCCCGGCCGCCGAGGGGTGGAAACGGGGTCGCGGGCGGTTGCGAGTTGGGTGTCGCAGCCGCCACTAAACGCGGCCCCGTCCCGCCGCTATGAGGCAGTGTGTCTACTGGGGGGACCGATTGTCCCCCCGGGGGATGGGCGCGAAAGCGCGGGCACGGGGAGGATACCGGAAGAATGCTTCGAGCGATTCCCGGTATCCTCCCAAAGCGTGCCGAAGGGTCACCGTGGGGTTTTTAGTGGGTAGGACCCGCGCCTGTCGTTGTACGGGCGCGGGGAATCCCACACACCCCTCCCACCTCTCCCCAAGGAGGTGTGAGGGAGTCTTTCGAAGATTTCCCCCACGATAAAAAAAAAAAAAAAAAAAAAATAAAGATTGATGGCCAGTTCCAGGGGTTTTTCTGGTTTGTATCACGTAGTGATGCGGTACCACACTGATGCAGTCAGTTGATCCTGATTTCGATCAATACTTTAACGAATAACTCCAGTTGGGTCTCGGTTAGGTCTGGGATTTGCCCTCATCTGGCTTATACTTTCGCATTCCTCGCACACTTGTTGGCCAGATCCTGGGCTTTTTCTGGTTTGGATCACGTAGTAATGTGGTACCAGACTGAAACAGTCAATTCAACTTGGTTTCGATCAATATTTTAGAGGATAAAACCGTTTAGGTTTGTGTTGGGTCTGGTATTTGCAATCATCTGGGTCATACTTTTGCATTTTTCGAATACTTGTTGGCCAGATCCTGGGCTTTTTCTGGTTTGGATCACGTCGTAATGTGGTACCAGAACGAAAAAGTCAACTAAACCTGGATTCGGTCAATATTTTGGAGGATCACACCGGTTAGGTTTGTGTTAGGCCTGATATTTGCAATCATCTGGCTCATACTTTCGCATTCTTCGCACACTTGTTGGCCAGATCCTGGACTATTTCTAGTTTGGATCACGTAGTAATGTGGTACCACACTGAAACAGCCAATAAAACCTGCCCTCGATCAATATTCTAAAGTATAAAACCGGTTGGGTCATGTTGAGGTCTGGAATTTGCCGTCATCTGGCTTTTACATTCGCATTTTTTGCATACACCTTGGCCAGATCCTGGGTTTTTTCTGATTTGAATAACGTAGTACTGTGGTAACAAACAGAAACAGTCAATTAAACCTGGTCTCGATCAGTATTTCAGAGGATAACACCGTTTAGGTTCGTGTTAGGCCTGGTATTTGCAATCATCTGGCTCATACTTTCGCATTTTCGCATGCTTGTTGGCCAGATCCTGGCCTTTTTATGGTTGGGATTATGTAGTAACGTGGTACCACACTGAAACAATCAATTAAACCTGACGTGGATCAATATTTTAAAGTATATCACCGGTTTGGTCGCGTTTATGTCTGGTATTTGCCCTCATCTGGCTCATACATTCGCATTCTTCGCATACTCGTTGGCCAGATCCTGGCCTTTTTCTGGTTTGCATCACGTACTAATGTGGTACAAGAATGAATCGGTCAATTAAACCTGGATTCGGTCAATATTTTGGCGGATCACACCGGTTAGGTTTGTGTTAGGCCTGATATTTGCAATCATCTGGCTCATACTTTCGCATTCTTCGCACACTTGTTGGCCAGATCCTGGACTATTTCTAGTTTGGACCACGTAGTAATGTGGTGCCACACTGAAACAGTGAATTAATCCTGGTCTCAAACAATATTTTAAAGTATAACACCGTTTGGGTCAAGTTTAGGTCTGGGATTTGCCGTCATCTGGCTTTTACATTCGCATTTTTTGCATACTCCTTGACCAGATCCTGGGTTTTTTCTGATTTGAATAACGCAGTAATGTGGTAACAAACAGAAACAGTCAATTAAACCTGGTTTCGATCAGTATTTCAGAGGATAACAACTGCTAAGTCTGTGTTAGGTCTGGTATTTGCAATCACCTGGCTCATACTTTCGCATTTTTAGCATACTTGTTGGCCAGTTCCTGGGCTTTTTATCGTTTGTATCACGTAGTAATGCGGTACCACGCTGATGCAGTCAGTTGATCCTGATGTCGATCAATATTTTAAAGTGTAACACCGGTTTGGACGCGTTTATGTCTGGTATTTGCCCTCATCTGTCTCATACTTTCGCATTCTTCGCATACTCGTTGGCCAGATCCTATGTTTTTTCTGGTTTGGACCACATAGTAATGTGGTATCAGACTGAAACAGTCAGTTCAACTTGGTTTCGATCAATATTTTAGAGGATAACACCGTTTATGTTTGTGTTAGGTCTGGTATTTGCAAACATCTGGCTCATACTTTCGCATTTTTCGCATACTTGTTGACCAGATCCTGGGCTTTTTGTAGTTTGGATCACGTACTAATGTGGTACCAGAATGAAACGGTCAATTAAACCTGGATTCGGTCAATATTTTGGAGGATCACACCGGTTAGGTTTGTGTTAGGCCTGATATTTGCAATCATCTGGCTCATAATTTCGAACTTTTCGCATACTTCTTGGCCAGATCCTGAGCTTTGTCCGGTTTGGATCACGTAGTAATGTGGTACCAGAATGAAACATTCAACTAAACCTGGATTCGATCAATATTTTAGAGGACCACACCGGTTTGGTTCGTGTTTGGCCTGGTGTTAGCAATCATCTGGCTCATACTTTCGTATTCTTCGCACACTTGTTGCCCGGATCCTGGGCTTTTTCTGGTTTGGATCACGTAGTAATGTGGTACCAGAATGAAACATTCAACTAAACCTGGATTCGATCAATATTTTAGAGGATCACACCGGTTTGGTTTGTGTTAGGCCTGATATTTGCAATCATCTGGCTCATACTTTCGCATTCTTCGTATACCTGTTGGCCTGATCCTGGGCTTCTTCTGGTTTGGATCACGCAGTAATGTGGTACCACACTGAAACAGTCAGTTAAACGTGGCCTCGCTCAATATTTTAAAGGATAACTCCGGTTGGGTCTCGCTTAGGTCTGGGATTTGCCCTCATCTGGCTTATACTTTCGCATTCATCGCACACTTGTGGGCCAGATCCTGGACTTTTTCTGGTCTGGATCTCGTAGTAATGAGGTACCACACTGAAACAGTCAGTTAAACGTGGCCTCGCTCAATATTTTAAAGGATAACTCCGGTTAGGTCTCGTTTAGGTCTGGGATTTGCCCTCAACTGGCTCATACTTTCGCATTCTTCGCACACTTGTTGTGCAGATACTGGGTTTTTTCTGGTTTGGATCACGCAGTAATGTGGTACCAGAATGAGACAGTCAATTAAACCTGGATTCGGCCAGTATTTTAGAGGATAACAACCGTTAGGTCTGTGTTAGGGCTGGGTTTTGCCCTCACCTGGCTCATACTTTCGCATTTTTCGCACAGTTGTGGGCCAGATCCGGCGTTTTTTTCTGGTTTGGATCACGTAGTAATGTGGTACCAGACTGAAACAGAAAATTCAACTTGGTTTCGATCAATATTTAAGAGGATAACACCGTTTATGTTTGTGTTACGTCTGGTATTTGCAATCATCTAGCTCATACTTTCGCATTCTTCGCATGCCTGTTGGCCTGATCCTGGGCTTTTTCTGGTTTGGATCACGTAGCAACGTGGTACCACGCTGAAACAGTGTGTCAAACCTATATTCGATCAATATTTTAAAGGATAACTCCGGTTGGGTCTCGTTCAGGTCTGGGATTTGCCCTCATCTGGCTTATACTTTCGCATTCATCGCACACTTGTGGGCCAGATCCTGGACTTTTTCTGGTCTGGATCTCGAAGTAATGAGGTACCACACTGAAACAGTCAGTTAAACGTGGCCTCGCTCAATATTTTAAGGGATAACTCCGGCTGCGTCTCGTTTAGGTCTGGGATTTGCCCTCATCTGTCTCATACTTTCGCATTCTTCGCATACCTGTTGTGCAGATCCTGGATTTTTTCTGGTTTGTATCACGCAGTAATGTGGTACCAGAATGAGACAGTCAATTAAACCTGGATTCGATCAATATTTTAGAGGATCACACCGGTTAGGTTTGTGTTACGCCTGGTATTTGCAATCATCTGGCTCATACTTTCGCATTCTTCGCATGCCTGTTGGCCTGATCCTGGGCTTTTTCTGGTTTGGATCACGTAGTAATGTGGTGCCACACTGAAATAGTCAACTAAACCTGGATTCGATCAATATTTTAAGGGATAACTCCGGCTGCGTCTCGCTTAGGTCTGGGATTTGCCCTCATCTGTCACTTACTTTCGCATTCTTCGCACACTTGTTGGCCAGATCCTGGACTTTTTCTGGTTTTGATCACGTAGCAACGTGGTACCACGCTGAAACAGTGTGTCAAACCTATATTCGATCAATATTTTAAAGGATAACTCCGGTTGGGTCTCGTTCAGGTCTGGGATTTGCCCTCATCTGGCTCATACTTTCGCATTCTCCGCATACCAGCTGGCCAGATCCTAGGCTTTTTCTGGTTTGGATCACGTAGTAATGTGGTACCAGAATGAAACGGTCAATTAAACCTGGATTCGATCAATATTTTAGAGGATCACACCGGTTAGGTTTGTGTTAGGCCTGGTATTTGCAATCATCTGTCTCATACTTTCGCATTCTTCGCATACTCGTTGGCCAGATCCTAAGTTTTTTCTGGTTTGGACCACATAGTAATGTGGTATCAGACTGAAACAATCAAGTCAACCTGGTTTCGATCAATATTTTAGAGGACAACACCGTTTAGGTTTGTGTTAGGTCTGATATTTGCAATCGTCTGGCTCATACTTTCGCATTCTTCGCATACCAGTTGGCCTGATCCTGGGCTTTTTCTGGTTTGGATGACGCAGTAATGTGTTACCAGAATGAAACGGTCAATTAAACCTGGATTCGGTCAATATTTTGGAGGATCACACCGGTTAGGTTTGTGTTATGCCTGATATTTGCAATCATCTGGCTCATACTTTCACATTCTTCGCACACTTGTTGGCCAGATCCTGTGTCTCTATCTGGTTTGGACAACGTAGTAATGTGGTACCAAACTGAAACAGCCAATTCAACTTGGTTTCGATCAATATTATAGAGGATCACACCGGTTAGGTTTGTGTTAGGCCTGGTATTTGCAATCATCTGACTCATACTTTCGCATTCTTCGCATACCTGTTGGCCTGATCCTTGGCTTTTTCTGGTTTGGATCACGCAGTAATGAGGTGCCAGAATGAAACAGTCAATTAAACGTGGCCTCGATCAAAATTTTAAAGGACAACTCCGGTGAAGTCTCGTTTAGGTCTGGGATTTGCCCTCATCTGTCTCATAGTTTCGCATTCTTCGCATACCTGTTGGCCAGATCCAGTGCTTTTTCTGATTTGGAACACATAGTAATGATGTATCAGACTGAAACAGTCAATTCAACTTGGTTTCGATCAATATCTTAGAGGATAACACCGTTTAGGTTTGTGTTAGGCCTGGTACTTGCAATCATCTGGCTCATAATTTTGCATTTTTCGAATACTTGTTGGCCAGGTACTGGGCTTTTTCTGGTTCGGTTCACGTAGTAATGTGGTACCACACTGAAACCGTCAATTAAACGTGGCCTCGAACAATATTTTAAAGCAAAACTCCAGTTGTGTTTCGTTTAGTTCTGGTATTTGCCAACATCTGGCTCATACTTTCGCATTTTTCGCATACTTGTTGACCAGATCCTGGGCTTTTTGTGGTTTGGATCACGTACTAATGTGGTACCAGAATGAAACGGTCAATTAAACCTGGATTCGGTCAATATTTTGGAGGATCACACCGGTTAGGTTTGTGTTAGGCCTGATATTTGCAATCATCTGGCTCATAATTTCGCACTTTTCGCATACTTCTTGGCCAGATCCTGGGCTTTGTCCGGCTTGGATCACGTAGTAATGTGGTACCAGAATGAAACATTCAACTAAACCTGGATTCGATCAATATTTTAGAGGATCACACCGGCTTGGTTTGTGTTAGGCCTGATATTTGCAATCATCAGGCTCATACTTTCGCATTCTTCGTATACCTGTTGGCCTGATCCTGGGCTTCTTCTGGTTTGGATCACGCAGTAATGTGGTACCACACTGAAACAGTCAGTTAAACGTGGCCTCGTTCAATATTTTAAAGGATAACTCCGGTTGAGTCCCGCTTAGGTCTGGGATTTGCCCGCGTCTGGTTTATACTTTTTTTTTTTTTTTTTTTTTTTTTTTTTATCGTGGGGGAAATCTTCGAAAGACTCCCTCACACCTCCTTGGGGAGAGGTGGGAGGGGTGTGTGGGATTCCCCGCGCCCGTACAACGACAGGCGCGGGTCCTACCCACTAAAAACCCCACGGTGACCCTTCGGCACGCTTTGGGAGGATACCGGGAATCGCTCGAAGCATTCTTCCGGTATCCTCCCCGTGCCCGCGCTTTCGCGCCCATCCCCCGGGGGGACAATCGGTCCCCCCAGTAGACACACTGCCTCATAGCGGCGGGACGGGGCCACTCCATCCCGCCGCTATCCGTCCCGGGGCCGCGTTTAGTGGCGGCTGCGAGCCCCAACTCGCAACCGCCCGCGACCCCGTTTCCACCCCTCGGCGGCCGGGCGTTCATGGCCGCACCAGACCGCCGAGGGTGCCTCCCCTTGCGTCGGACCGGTAGGGGGAGGCACTTCTACCCCCAACCGGTCCGACCCGGCGCCGCCTGGCGGGAGGAGGGTCCCCTCAGAACCCCCCTCCCAGCCTAGGTCATCCGCCACGCCGAGGCGGCCGCCCGCGACGCCTCGTGACCGGGCGACGACCTCGGGCCACCGCACGAGCGCGAGCTTCAGCGCGCCGCTGAAGCTCGCGCTCCCTCCCCGCGGCCTCCTTCTGCAACATTACGTTCTCGCAGAAGGAGGCCACGGCCCTCCACTTCTCCTCGCTGCCGAGCATGGCGCGCACCACGCCCGGCAGGGAGACATCCCGCCCGACGACGCCGACCAGGACACGGCGCTCCCCCTCCCACGCGGGGCATACCTCCAGGGTATGATCCGCCGTGTCCTGCTCAGCGTCGCAGTGGCAGCAACGCGCCGTCGGCTCCTTCCCTATCCGGCACAGGTATCTTCCGAAGCTGCCATGCCCGGAAAATACCTGTGCCATCCGGTAGGTGAGGCTGCCATGGCCTCTGTCCAGCCACTCCTTCAGGAGTGGCCGAACCGCCCCGACAGTCCGGTGCCCCGCGGTTGGCAGAGCCAGCCGCTCCTGCCACGCGAGCAACACGGACTGCCGGGCCTGGCGCTTCAAGTCGCCCCAAGCAGGTTCCTGCCCGCCCGGGACCGCCCCCACCCCCGCGCGACGGTCGACGCGGTGCCGGTACATCACCGCGTGCGACCGCTCGAGCAGGTCCATGGGCGGCATCCCCGCTAGAACCGTCGCCGCCTCATGTGACATGGTCCGATACCCGCGGACGACCCTGAGCGCCATGCGCCTCTGCACCCGACGCAGCATAGTCATGCTGCGCCGGGAGGCAGCCAGGTCGTCCGCCCAGACGGGGGCCCCGTATAGGGCCACCGACTGGACCATTGCCACATAGAGGCGACGAACTCGGCCCGCCGGGCCCCCCAGGTTGGGCAGGATCCGGCCCAGAGCCGCAGCCATCCTTTCCAACCGGGGGACCAGGCAGCGGAAATGCTCCTCGAAACGCCAGTGGCTATCGAGGATCAGCCCCAGATACCTGATCTGGGGCTTCACCTCGATGTCAGCCCCACCCACCCGGATCAGAGAGGGTGGCGGATCCTGCCGAGGTGAATGAAACGCAATCACCTCGGTCTTATGGACCGTCACCGTCATCCCCATCCCCCTGATCCGGTCGACGACGCGTTGCGACCCCTCCTCCGCGCGACGCATGGCCCTCCCCCAGTGCGCCCCGACGGCCAGCACCAGTGTGTCATCCGCATAACACACCGTGCTGACGCCGTCGGGGAGGCGTCTGGTTTATACTTTCGCATTCTTCGCACACTTGTTGGCCAGATCCTGGGCTTTTTCTGGTTTGGATCACGTAGTAATGTGGTGCCACACTGAAATAGTCAACTAAACCTGGATTCGATCAATATTTTAAGGGATAACTCCGGTTGGGTCTCGTTTAGGTCTGGGATTTGCCCTCATCTGGTTTGCACTTTCGCATTCATCGCACACTTGTTGGCCAGATCCTGGACTTTTTCTGGTCTGGATCTCGTAGTAGTGAGGTACCACACCGAAACAGTCAGTTAAACGTGGCCCTGCTCAATATTTTAAGGGATAACTACGGTTGGGTCTCATTTAGATCTGGGATCTGCCCTCATCTGTCTCATACTTTCGCATTCTTCGCAAACCCGTTGGCCAGATCCGGCGTTTTTTTCTAGTTTGGATCACGTAGTAATGTGGTACCAGACTGAAACAGACAATTCAACTTTGTTTCGATCAATATTTAAGAGGATAACACCGTTTATGTTTGTGTTACGTCTGGTATTTGCAATCATCTGGCTCATACTTTCGCATTCTTCGCATGCCTGTTGGCCTGATCCTGGGCTTTTTTTGGTTTGGATCACGTAGTAATGCGGTGCCACACTGAAACATTCAACTAAACTTGGATTCGATCAATATTTTAAGGGATAACTCCGGTTGGGTCTCGTTTAGGTCTGGGATTTGCCCTCATCTGGCTTATACTTTCGCATTCATCGCGCACTTGTTGGCCAGATCCTGGACATTTTCTGGTCTGGATCTCGTACTAATGAGGTACCACACTGAAACAGTCAGTTAAACGTGGCCATGCTCAATATTTTAAGGGATAACTCCGGTTGGGTCGCGTTTAGGTCTGGGATTTGCCCTCATCTGTCACTTACTTTCGCATTCTTCGCACACTTGTTGGCCAGATCCTGGACTTTTTCTGGTTTTGATCACGTAGCAACGTGGTACCACGCTGAAACAGTGTGTCAAACCTATATTCGATCAATATTTTAAAGGATAACTCCGGTTGGGTCTCGTTCAGGTCTGGGATTTGCCCTCATCTGGCTCATACTTTCGCATTCTCCGCATACCAGCTGGCCAGATCCTGGGCTTTTTCTGGTTTGGATCACGTAGTAATGTGGTACCAGAATGAAACGGTCAATTAAACCTGGATTCGATCAATATTTTAGAGGATCACACCGGTTAGGTTTGTGTTAGGCCTGGTATTTGCAATCATCTGGCTCATACTTTCGCATTTTTCGCATACTTGTTGGCCAGATACAGGGCTTTTTCTGGTTTGGATCACGTAGTAATGTGGTACCACACTGAAACAGTCAATTAAACCTGACCTGGATCTATATTTTAAAGTATAACACCGGTTTGGTCGCGTTTATGTCTGGTATTTGCCCTCATCTGTCTCATACTTTCGCATTCTTCGCATACTCGTTGGCCAGATCCTAAGTTTTTTCTGGTTTGGACCACATAGTAATGTGGTATCAGACTGAAACAATCAAGTCAACCTGGTTTCGATCAATATTTTAGAGGACAACACCGTTTAGGTTTGTGTTAGGTCTGATATTTGCAATCGTCTGGCTCATACTTTCGCATTCATCGCATACCAGTTGGCCTGATCCTGGGCTTTTTCTGGTTTGGATGACGCAGTAATGTGTTACCAGAATGAAACGGTCAATTAAACCTGGATTCGGTCAATATTTTGGAGGATCACACCGGTTAGGTTTGTGTTAGGCCTGATATTTGCAATCATCTGGCTCATACTTTCACATTCTTCGCACACTTGTTGGCCAGATCCTGTGTCTCTATCTGGTTTGGACAACGTAGTAATGTGGTACCAAACTGAAACAGCCAATTCAACTTGGTTTCGATCAATATTATAGAGGATCACACCGGTTAGGTTTGTGTTAGGCCTGGTATTTGCAATCATCTGTCTCATACTTTCGCATTCTTCGCATACCTGTTGGCCTGATCCTTGGCTTTTTCTGGTTTGGATCACGCAGTAATGAGGTGCCAGAATGAAACAGTCAATTAAACGTGGCCTCGATCAAAATTTTAAAGGACAACTCCGGTGAAGTCTCGTTTAGGTCTGGGATTTGCCCTCATCTGTCTCATAGTTTCGCATTCTTCGCATACCTGTTGGCCAGATCCAGGGCTTTTTCTGATTTGGAACACATAGTAATGAGGTATCAGACTGAAACAGTCAATTCAACTTGGTTTCGATCAATATCTTAGAGGATAACACCGTTTAGGTTTGTGTTAGGCCTGGTACTTGCAATCATCTGGCTCATAATTTTGCATTTTTCGAATACTTGTTGGCCAGGTACTGGGCTTTTTCTGGTTCGGTTCACGTAGTAATGTGGTACCACACTGAAACCGTCAATTAAACGTGGCCTCGAACAATATTTTAAAGCAAAACTCCAGTTGTGTCTTGTTTAGTTCTGGGATTTGCCAACATCTGGCTCATACTTTCGCATTTTTCGCATACTTCTTGGCCAGATCCTGGGCTTTGGCCGGCTTGGATCACGTAGTAATGTGGTACCAGAATGAAACATTCAACTAAACCTGGATTCGATCAATATTTTAGAGGATCACACCGGTTTGGTTTGTGTTAGGCCTGATATTTGCAATCATCAGGCTCATACTTTCGCATTCTTCGTATACCTGTAGGCCTGATCCTGGGCTTCTTCTGGTTTGGATCACGCAGTAATGTGGTACCACACTGAAACAGTCAGTTAAACGTGGCCTCGTTCAATATTTTAAAGGATAACTCCGGTTGGGTCCCGCTTAGGTCTGGGATTTGCCCGCGTCTGGTTTATACTTTCGCATTCTTCGCACACTTGTTGGCCAGATCCTGGGCTTTTTCTGGTTTGGATCACGTAGTAATGTGGTGCCACACTGAAATAGTCAACTAAACCTGGATTCGATCAATATTTTAAGGGATAACTCCGGTTGGGTCTCGTTTAGGTCCTGGATTTGCCCTCATCTGGTTTGCACTTTCGCATTCATCGCACACTTGTTGGCCAGATCCTGGACTTTTTCTGGTCTGGATCTCGTAGTAGTGAGGTACCACACCGAAACAGTCAGTTAAACGTGGCCCTGCTCAATATTTTAAGGGATAACTACGGTTGGGTCTCGTTTAGGTCTGGGATCTGCCCTCATCTGTCTCATACTTTCGCATTCTTCGCATACTCGTTGGCCAGATCCTAAGTTTTTTCTGGTTTGGACCACATAGTAATGTGGTATCAGACTGAAACAATCAAGTCAACCTGGTTTCGATCAATATTTTAGAGGACAACACCGTTTAGGATGTGTTAGGTCTGATATTTGCAATCGTCTGGCTCATACTTTCGCATTCATCGCATACCAGTTGGCCTGATCCTGGGCTTTTTCTGGTTTGGATGACGCAGTAATGTGTTACCAGAATGAAACGGTCAATTAAACCTGGATTCGGTCAATATTTTGGAGGATCACACCGGTTAGGTTTGTGTTAGGCCTGATATTTGCAATCATCTGGCTCATACTTTCACATTCTTCGCACACTTGTTGGCCAGATCCTGTGTCTCTATCTGGTTTGGACAACGTAGTAATGTGGTACCAAACTGAAACAGCCAATTCAACTTGGTTTCGATCAATATTATAGAGGATCACACCGGTTAGGTTTGTGTTAGGCCTGGTATTTGCAATCATCTGTCTCATACTTTCGCATTCTTCGCATACATGTTGGCCTGATCCTTGGCTTTTTCTGGTTTGGATCACGCAGTAATGAGGTGCCAGAATGAAACAGTCAATTAAACGTGGCCTCGATCAAAATTTTAAAGGACAACTCCGGTAAAGTCTCGTTTAGGTCTGGGATTTGCCCTCATCTGTCTCATAGTTTCGCATTCTTCGCATACCTGTTGGCCAGATCCAGGGCTTTTTCTGATTTGGAACACATAGTAATGAGGAATCAGACTGAAACAGTCAATTCAACTTGGTTTCGATCAATATCTTAGAGGATAACACCGTTTAGGTTTGTGTTAGGCCTGGTACTTGCAATCATCTGGCTCATAATTTTGCATTTTTCGAATACTTGTTGGCCAGGTACTGGGCTTTTTCTGGTTCGGTTCACGTAGTAATGTGGTACCACACTGAAACCGTCAATTAAACGTGGCCTCGAACAATATTTTAAAGCAAACCTCCAGTTGTGTCTCGTTTAGTTCTGGGATTTGCCAACATCTGGCTCATACTTTCGCATTTTTCGCATACTTCTTGGCCAGATCCTGGGCTTTGTCCGGCTTGGATCACGTAGTAATGTGGTACCAGAATGAAACATTCAACTAAACCTGGATTCGATCAATATTTTAGAGGATCACACCGGTTTGGTTTGTGTTAGGCCTGATATTTGCAATCATCAGGCTCATACTTTCGCATTCTTCGTATACCTGTTGGCCTGATCCTGGGCTTCTTCTGGTTTGGATCACGCAGTAATGTGGTACCACACTGAAACAGTCAGTTAAACGTGGCCTCGTTCAATATTTTAAAGGATAACTCCGGTTGGGTCCCGCTTAGGTCTGGGATTTGCCCGCGTCTGGTTTATACTTTCGCATTCTTCGCACACTTGTTGGCCAGATCCTGGGCTTTTTCTGGTTTGGATCACGTAGTAATGTGGTGCCACACTGAAATAGTCAACTAAACCTGAATTCGATCAATATTTTAAGGGATAACTCCGGTTGGGTCTCGTTTAGGTCCGGGATTTGCCCTCATCTGGTTTGCACTTTCGCATTCATCGCACACTTGTTGGCCAGATCCTGGACTTTTTCTGGTCTGGATCTCGTAGTAGTGAGGTACCACACCGAAACAGTCAGTTAAACGTGGCCCTGCTCAATATTTTAAGGGATAACTACGGTTGGGTCTCGTTTAGGTCTGGGATCTGCCCTCATCTGTCTCATACTTTCGCATTCTTCGCATACCCGTTGGCCTGATCCTTGGCTTTTTCTGGATTGGATCACGCAGTAATGAGGTACCAGAATGAAACAGTCAATTAAACGTGGCCTCGATCAATATTTTAAAGGATAACTCCGGTTGGGTCTCGTTTAGGTCTGGGATTTGCCCTCAATTGGCTCATACTTCCGCATTCTTCGCACACTTGTTGTGCAGATACTGGGTTTTTTCTGGTTTGGATCACGCAGTAATGTGGTACCAGAATGAGACAGTCAATTAAACCTGGATTCGACCAGTATTTTAGAGGATAACAGCCGCTAGGTCTGTGTTAGGTCTGGGTTTTTGCCCTCACCTGGCTCATACTCTCGCATTTTTCGCACAGTTGTGGGCCAGATCCGGCGTTTTTTTCTAGTTTGGATCACGTAGTAATGTGGTACCAGACTGAAACAGACAATTCAACTTGGTTTCGATCAATATTTAAGAGGATAACACCGTTTATGTTTGTGTTACGTCTGGTATTTGCAATCATCTGGCTCATACTTTCGCATTCTTCGCATGCCTGTTGGCCTGATCCTGGGCTTTTTTTGGTTTGGATCACGTAGTAATGTGGTGCCACACTGAAACATTCAACTAAACTTGGATTCGATCAATATTTTAAGGGATAACTCCGGTTGGGTCTCGTTTAGGTCTGGGATTTGCCCTCATCTGGCTTATACTTTCGCATTCATCGCACACTTGTTGGCCAGATCCTGGACTTTTTCTGGTCTGGATCACGTAGTAATGAGGTACCACACTGAAACAGTCAGTTAAACGTGGCCATGCTCACTATTTTAAAGGATAACTCCGGTTGGGTCGCGTTTAGGTCTGGAATTTGCCCTCAACTGTCTCTTACTTTCGCAATCTTCGCATACTTGTTGGTCAGATCCTGGGCTTTTTCTGGTTTGGATCACGTAGTAATGTGGTGCCACACTGAGACGGTCAATTAAACTTGGCCTCGATCAATATTTTAAGGTATAACACCGTTTGGGTGGCGTTTAGGTCTGGGATTTGGCCTCATCTGGCCCATACTTTTGCATTTTTCGCATACCAGCTGGCCAGATCCTGGGCTTTTTCTGGTTTGGATCACGTAGTAATGTGGTACCAGAATGAAACGGTCAATTAAACCTGGATTCGATCAATATTTTAAAGGATAACTCCGGTTGGGTCTCGTTTAGGTCTGGGATTTGTCCCCATCTGGGTCATACTTTCGTATTTTTACCATACTTGTTGGTCAGATCCTGGGCTTTTTCTGGTTTGGATCACTTAGTAATGTGGTACCGCACTGAAGCAGTCAATTAAACGTGGCCTCGATCAATATTTTAAAGGACAACATCGGTTGGGTCTCGTTTAGGTCTGGGATTTGGCCTCATCTGGCCCATACTTTCGCATTTTTCGCATACTTCTTGGCCAGATCCTGGGTTCTTCTCTGATTTGAATAACGTAGTCGTGTGGTACCACACTGAAACAGTCAATTAAACCTGGATTCGATAAATATTTTAGAGGATAACACCAGTTATCTCTGAGTTAGCTCTGGTATTTGCAATCATTTGGCTCATACTTTCACCTTTTTCGCATACTTGTTGGCCAGATCCTGTGCTTTTTCTGGTTTGGATCACGTAGTAATGTGGTACCAGAATGAAACGGACAAATAAACCTGGATTCGATCAATATTTTAGAAGATCACACCGTTTAGGATTGTGCTAGGTCTGATATTTGCTATCATCTGGCTCATGCTTTCGCATTCTTCCCATACTTGTTGGCCAGATCCTGTTTTTCTTTCTGGTTTGGATCTCGTAGTAATGTGGTACCACACTGAAACAGTCAATTCAACTTGGTTTCGATCAATATTTTAGAGGATAACACCGTTTACGTTTGTGCTAGGTCTGGTATTTGCAATCATCTGCCTCATACTTTCGCATTTCTCGCATGCTTGTTGGCCAGATCCTGGGCTTTCTGTGGTTGGGATTGTGTAGCAATGTGGTACCACACTAAACAGTCAATTAAACCTGACCTCGAGCAATATTTTAAAGGATAGCTCCGGTTGGGTCTCGTTTAGGTCTGGTATTTACTCGCATCTGGCTCATACATTCGCATTCTTCGCATACTTGTTGGCCAGATCCTGTGTTTCTTTCTGGTTTGGATCACGTAGTAATGTGGTACCAGATTGAAAAAGTCAATTCAACTTGGTTTCGATCAATATTTTAGAGGTTAACACTGTTTAGGTTTGTGTTAGGTCTGTTATTTGCAATCATCAGCCTCATACTTTCGAATTTTTCGCATACTTGTCGGCCAGATCATGGGCTTTTTCTGGTCTGGATCACGTAGTAATGCGGTACCAGAATGAAACAGTCAATTAATCCTGGATTCGATCAATATTGTAGAGGATAACACCGTTTAGGTTTGTGTTAGGCCTGGAGTTTGCAATCATCTGGGTCATTCTTTCGCGTTCATCGCACACTTGTTTGCCAGATCCTGGACTTTTTCTGGTTTGGATCTCGTAATAATGCGGTACCATACTGAAACAGTCAATTAAACGTGGCCTCGAACAATATTTTAAAGGATAACCCCGGTTGGGTCTCGTTTAGGTCTGGTGTTTACCCGCATCTGGCTCACACATTCGCATTCTTCGCATACTTGTTGGCCAGATCCAGTGTTTCTTTCTGCTTTGGATCACGTAGTAATGTGGTACCAGAATGAAACTGTCAATTAAACCTGGATTCGATCAATATTTTAGACGATCACACCGGTTAGGTTTGTGTTAGGCCTGGTGTTTGCAATCATCTGGCTCACACTTCCGCATTCATCGCACACATGTTGGCCAGATCCTGGTCTTTTTCTGGTTGGGATTGTGTAGTAATGTGGTACCACACTAAACAGTAAATTAAACCTGACCTGGATCAATATTTTAAAGTATAACACCGGTTAGTTCACGTTCAGGTCTGGGATTTTCCCTCATCTGGCTCATACTTTCGCATTTTTCGCATACTCGTTGGCCAGATCCTGGGCTTTTTCTAGTTTGGATCACGTAGTAATATGGTACCAGCATGAAACAGTCAACTAAACCTGGATTCGATCAATATTTTAGCGGATCACACCGGTTAGGTTTGTGTTAGGTCTGATATTTGCTATCATCTGGCTCATGCTTTCGCATTCTTCCCATACTTGTTGGCCAGATCCTGTTTTTCTTTCTGGTTTGGATCTCGTAGTAATGTGGTACCACACTGAAACAGTCAATTCAACTTGGTTTCGATCAATATTTTAGAGGATAACACCGTTTACGTTTGTGCTAGGTCTGGTATTTGCAATCATCTGCCTCATACTTTCGCATTTCTCGCATGCTTGTTGGCCAGATCCTGGGCTTTCTGTGGTTGGGATTGTGTAGCAATGTGGTACCACACTAAACAGTCAATTAAACCTGACCTCGAGCAATATTTTAAAGGATAGCTCCGGTTGGGTCTCGTTTAGATCTGGTATTTACTCGCATCTGGCTCATACATTCGCATTCTTCGCATACTTGTTGGCCAGATCCTGTGTTTCTTTCTGGTTTGGATCACGTAGTAATGTGGTACCAGATTGAAAAAGTCAATTCAACTTGGTTTCGATCAATATTTTAGAGGTTAACACTGTTTAGGTTTGTGTTAGGTCTGGTATTTGCAATCATCAGCCTCATACTTTCGAATTTTTCGCATACTTGTCGGCCAGATCATGGGCTTTTTCTGGTCTGGATCACGTAGTAATGCGGTACCAGAATGAAACAGTCAATTAATCCTGGATTCGATCAATATTGTAGAGGATAACACCGTTTAGGTTTGTGTTAGGCCTGGAGTTTGCAATCATCTGGGTCATACTTTCGCGTTCATCGCACACTTGTTTGCCAGATCCTGGACTTTTTCTGGTTTGGATCTCGTAATAATGCGGTACCATACTGAAACAGTCAATTAAACGTGGCCTCGAACAATATTTTAAAGGATAACCCCGGTTGGGTCTCGTTTAGGTCTGGTGTTTACCCGCATCTGGCTCACACATTCGCATTCTTCGCATACTTGTTGGCCAGATCCAGTGTTTCTTTCTGCTTTGGATCACGTAGTAATGTGGTACCAGAATGAAACTGTCAATTAAACCTGGATTCGATCAATATTTTAGACGATCACACCGGTTAGGTTTGTGTTAGGCCTGGTGTTTGCAATCATCTGGCTCACACTTCCGCATTCATCGCACACATGTTGGCCAGATCCTGGTCTTTTTCTGGTTGGGATTGTGTAGTAATGTGGTACCACACTAAACAGTAAATTAAACCTGACCTGGATCAATATTTTAAAGTATAACACCGGTTAGTTCACTTTCAGGTCTGGGATTTTCCCTCATCTGGCTCATACTTTCGCATTTTTCGCATACTCGTTGGCCAGATCCTGGGCTTTTTCTAGTTTGGATCACGTAGTAATATGGTACCAGCATGAAACAGTCAACTAAACCTGGATTCGATCAATATTTTAGCGGATCACACCGGTTAGGTTTGTGTTAGGTCTGATATTTGCTATCATCTGGCTCATGCTTTCGCATTCTTCCCATACTTGTTGGCCAGATCCTGTTTTTCTTTCTGGTTTGGATCTCGTAGTAATGTGGTACCACACTGAAACAGTCAATTCAACTTGGTTTCGATCAATATTTTAGAGGATAACACCGTTTACGTTTGTGCTAGGTCTGGTATTTGCCCTCATCTGGCTTATACTTTCGCATTCTTCGCACACTTGTTGGCCAGATCGTGGGCTTTTTCTGGTGTGGATCACATAGCAGTGTGGTACCAGGCTGAAACAGCCAATTCAACTTGGTTTCGATCAATATATAAGAGGACAACACCGTTTAGGTTTTGTTAGGTCTGGGATTTGCCCTCATCTGTCTCATACTTTCGCATTCTTCGCATACCAGTTGTCCTGATCCTGGGCTTTTTCTGGTTTGGATCACGCAGCAATGTGGTACCAGAATGAAACAGTCAATTAAACCTGGATTCGATCAATATTTTAGCGGATCACACCGGTTAGGTTTGTGTTATGTGTGATATTTGCAATCATCTGGCTCATACTTTCGCATTCTTCGCACACTTGTTGGCCAAATCCTGGACTTTTTCTGGTTTGGATGTTGTAGTAATGTGTGTACAACAATGAAACAGTCAATTCAACTTGGTTTCGATCAATATTTTAGAGGCTAACACCGTTTAGGTTTGTGTTAGGTCTGGTATTTGCAATCATCTGGCTCATAGTTTCGCATTTTTCGCATAGTTCTTGGCCAGATCCTGGGCTTTTTCTGGTATGGATCACGCAGTAATGTGGTACCAGAATGAAACAGTCAATTAAACCTGGATTCAATCAATATTTTGGATGATAACACCGTTTAGGTTTGTGTTAGGCCTGGTATTTCCAATCATCTGGCACATACTTTCGCATTTTTTGCATACTTGTTGGCCAGATCCTGGGCTTTTTCTAGTTTGGATCACGTAGTAATATGGTACCAGAATGAAACAGTCAACTAAACCCGGATTCGATCAATATTTTAGAGGATCACACCGGTTAGGTTTGTGTTAGTCCTGGTATTTGCAATCAGCTGGCTCATACTTTCGCATTTTTCGCATACTTGTTGGCCAGATCCTGGGATTTTTCTGGTTTGTATCACGTAGTAATGTGGTACCAGAATGAAACTGTCAATTAAACCTGGATTCGACCAATATTCTAGAGGATCACACCGATTAGGTTTGTGTTACACCTGGTATTTGCAATCATCTGGCTCATACTTTCGCATTTCTCGCATGCTTGTTGGCCAGATCCTGGGCTTTTTCTGGTTGTGATTGTGTAGTAATGTGGTACCACACTAAACTGTCAATTTAACCTGACCTGGATCAATATTTTAGACGTTCACACCGATTAGGTTTGTGTTAGGCCTGGTATTTGCAATCAGCTGGCTCATACTTTCGCATTTTTCGCATACTTGTTGGCCAGATCCTGGGATTTTTCTGGTTTGTATCACGTAGTAATGTGGTACCAGAATGAAACTGTCAATTAAACCTGGATTCGACCAATATTCTAGAGGATCACACCGATTAGGTTTGTGTTACACCTGGTATTTGCAATCATCTGGCTCATACTTTCGAATTTTTCGCATACTTGTTGGTCAGATCCTGGGCTTTTTCTGGTTTGGATCACGTAGTAATGTGGTACCAGAATGAAACTGTCAATTAAACCTGGATTCGATGAATATTTTAGAGGATCACACCGGTTAGGTTTGTGTTAGGCCTGGTGTTTGCAATCATCTGTGTTAGAATAGGGAGGTTTCAAATATTTTACTTGAACGTCTCGTCTAACAGAGGTCCGGATCACGAGGGAAAGGACGTTGGAAATGCAGTAATTGCACGTTAGTTTTATTTTTCGCTTCGCCGAATTGTCGACGAAGCCGTTTATTTAGCACAGTTTTTTCAGGACGAACACTAAACACAAACTCTTAACTTTAACTTGAACCGCCTCGACGTCTGGCCGGCGTCTGGCCAGAAAACCCCGCCGATGGGCCATCTCCGTTCGGCGGTTCGCATTGCTCTATCCTGAAACAAAAGAGACGAGACTATGCGTAAATATCGAGTAACGTGAGTCACGTTGTCCGTCTCGTTCTAAGGTTTCCGCGCTCTTGGTTGTGCTTGTCGCACTTGCGAGCGGGGAACTCGGCCGCCTCGTTACGCAGCTAAGCTAGTGGACTGTATGTGTGAACGTTCCCTTTAAACCAGGAAACGTTTGATTGCAGATTTGGGAGTCGAGAATCGATCTCGATTTTTCCCGACTGCTCGTTTCGACTGTCGCAGGAGAGGTTAACAGAGGGAGGTTGTAAGACTCCATAAGTTTGCCTGCTCCTCGGCCGTTTATCGTCCTCGTAATGCGTACGGGCACTGTGTGGTGCAGCACCTTTACAGCGCATGCAGCGACTTGTAATTATAGTGCGTACACCACGGCGCTATACTGAGCGGTTCTACGCACAGGGTCCGTACACACTGGCGATGATTGAACAGCGCTCTATCTGGTCGCCGGATGCCGGAACTCAAGTATTGTCCCGAACACCGACTGGAGGACGGTAAGACCACCCTGGGTATGCACGCCACGAAGGCCCCTAAGGGTGGGTTTGCACCGTTCGACAGTCGAGAGGTCCGAGATTCAAATTCGAAACCTCGGACACGACCTCTGATTGCAGCGATACGTGTCTGATGTCAGACTGATGTGGACTATAGCCACCGCTGAATAGGAATTTCGGATTATAATTCACGAAATTCTACAGTCGCTTTGATCTGGTCGAAACCCGACCTGATCTATATCGACTTACAACGAGTTGCGAAAGGAATCACGGGAAGGGATTGATTCACAATCCGTCCTCGTATTCGATTCCTTTCCACGTTTACGATTTTTTAATTTAAATTGTAAACGGGTTACGGAAGGAGTCACGGTAAAAGATTGTTTTTACAATCCGTTCTCGTATGGAGTCCTTCCTATTCCACGTTTAGAATTTATTCGAAAAGTTCGAGTGACTCGTAACTAATCGAGAACTATGGAATGTCTGAGGAGCGGGGTCGTATGCCCATGTGCTCCCTGCCGGTTCCAGATTAAGAGTGACGGACGAGCACGGAAAGTCAAAATGTTCGCTCGAAGGGTGAAACCTCCGTAGAGCGGCGCTGTGAACGTTTTTTGAGTCCGTCTTTGTCTAATACAAAATTGTCGTACCTTCTCTAGACACGCGCGTCGAAACTTTCGTTTCGAAATTGAGCGTTACGTGATCGATCGCGTGAGGTCTCGAGAAAAACCCGAGAGCGGCTGTTTTTCTATCCCGTACTGTTTTCGCGTAGCGGACACGACGACCGAGGTACCTCTGGTCTTACGTACGCCGAAAAAACAACACCGGGTGACGAATTATATTTTACTCGAAAACACGTCCAATTAACGCGATATTTAAACAATCTGGGTCATACTTTCGCGTTCATCGCACACTTGTTGGCCAGATCCTGGACTTTTTCTGGTTTGGATCTCGTATTAATGCGGTACCATACTGAAACAGTCAATTAAACGAGGCCTCGATCAATATTTTAAAGGATAACTCCGGTTGGTTCACGTTTAGGTCTGGTATTTACCCGCATCTGGCTCATACATTCGCAACCTTCGCATACTTGTTGGCCAGATCCTGGACTTTTTCTGGTTTGTATCACGCAGTAATGTGGTACCATAATGAAACAGTCAACTAAACCTGGATTCGATCAATATTTTAGAGGATCACACCGGTTAGGTTTGCGTTAGCCTGGTATTTGCTATCATCTGGCTCATACTTTCGCATTCTTCACACACTTGTTGGCCAGATCCTGGACTTTTTCTGGTTTGGATCTCGTAGTAATGCGGTACCACACTGAAACAGTCAATTAAACGTGGCCTCGATCAAGATTTTAAAGGATAACTCCGGTTGGGTCTCGTCTAGGTCTGGTATTTACCCGCATCTGGCTCATACATTCGCAACCTTCGCATACTTGTTGGCCAGATCCTGTGTTTCTTTCCGGTTTGGATCACGTAGTAATGTGGTACCAGAATGAAACAGCCAATTCAACATCGTTTCGATCAATATTTAAGAGGATAACACCGTTTAGGTTTGTGTTAGGTCTGGTATTTGCAATCATCTGCCTCATACCTTCGCATTTTGCGCATACTTTTTGGCCAGATCCTGGGCTTTTTCTGGTGGGGATTGTATAGTAATGTGGTACCAGACTGAAACAGTCAATTAAACCTGGGTTCGATCAATATTTTAGAGGATCACACCGGTTAGGTTGGTTTTAGGCCTGTTATTTGCAATCATCTGGCTCATACTTTCGCATTCTTCCCATACTTGTTGGCCAGTTCCTGTGTTTCTTTCTGGTTTGGGTCACGCAGTAATGCTGTAACAGGCTGAAACAGCAAATTAAACTTGGTTTCTATCAATACTTAAGAGGATAACAACGGTTAGGTTGCATGCTTGTTGGCCAGATCCTGGGCTTTCTCTGGTTGGGATCTGCTAGTAATGTGGTACCAGAATGAAACGGTCAATTAATCCTGGATTCGGTCAATATTTTAGAGGATCACACAGGCTAGGTTTGCGTTAGCCTGGTATTTGCTATCATCTGGCTCATACTTTCGCATTCCTCGCATACTTGTTGGCCAGATCCTGGGCTTTCTCTGGTTTGGATCACGTAGTAATGTGGTACCAGAAAGAAACAGACGATTCAACTTCGTTTCGATCAATATTCAAGAGGATAACACCGCTTAGGTTTGTGTTAGGACTGGTATTTGCAATCATCTGGTTCATACTATCGCATTTTTCGCATACTTGTTGGCCAGATCCTGGACTCTTTCTGGTTTGTATCACGTAGTAATGTGGTACTAGAATGACACTGTCAATTAAACCTGTATTCGATCAAAATTTTAGAGGATCACACCGGTTAGGTTTGTGTTAGGTCTGGTATTTGCAATCATCTGCCTCATACTTTCGCATTTTTCGCATACTTGTTGGCTGGATCCTGGACTTTTTCTAGTTTGGATCTCGTAGTAATGCGGTACCATACTGAAGCAGTCAATTAATCGTGGCCTCGATCAATATTTTAGAGGATCACACCGGTTAGGTTTGTTTTAGACCTGGTATTTGCAATCATCTGGCTCATACTTTCGCATTCTTCCCACACTTGTTGGCCAGATCCTGTGTTTCTTTCTGGTTTGGGTCACGCAGTAATGCGGTAACAGGCTGAAACAGCCAATTCAACTTGGTTTCTATGAATATATAAGAGGATAACAACGTTTAGGTTTCTGCTCGGTATGGTATTTGCTATCATCTGACTCATACTTTCGCATTTCTCGCATGCTTGTTGGCCAGATCCTGGGCTTTTTCTGGTTGGGATCACGTAGTAATGTGGTACCACACTAAAACTGTCAATTAAACCTGGATTCGATCAATATTTTAGAGGATCACATTGGTTAGCTTTGTGTTAGGCCTGGTGTTTGCAATCATCTGGGTCATACTTTCGCATTCATCGCACACTTGTTGGCCAGATCCTGTGTTTCTTTCTGGTTTGGATCACGTAGTAATGTGATACCAGACCGAAAAAGTCAGTTCAACTTGGATTCGATGAATATATTAGAGGCTAACACCGGTTAAGTTTGTGTTAGGCGTGGTATTTGCAATCATCTGGCTCATACTTTCGCATTCTTCCCACACTTGTTGGCCTGATCCTGGACTTCTTCTGGTTTGGAGCTCGTAGTAATGTGGTACCACACAGAAACAGTCAGTTAAACGTGGCCTCGATCAATATTTTAAAGTATAACACCGGTTGGTTCGCGTTTAGGTCTGGGATTTGCCCTCATCTGTCTCATACTTTCGCATTCTTCGCATACCCGTTGGCCTGATCCTGGGCTTTTTTTGGTTCGGCTCACGCAGTAATGTGGTACCAGAATGAAACAGTCAATTAAAGCTGGATTCGATCAATATTTACGATGATAACACCGTTTAGGTTTGTGTTAAGTCTGGTACTTGCAATCATCTGGCACATACTTTCGCATTCTTCGCATACTTGTTGGCCAGATCCTGGGCTTTTTCTGGTTTGGGTCACGTAGTAATATGTTACCAGAATGAAACAGTCAACTAAACCATTTTAACTTTAACAATTTATTCTAATAATTAATAATACAATTCAGTATGATACGTCTTAAAACACGGTACAACACAAAGACCAACATCACAGTCTTCACATTCGTAGCGCGATCGTCGTCTTTTATCGTTTTTTGAACATACGACACAATTTCGTAGCATCTTTTTAGATTTGTTAGACTTACGGTAGGATGGGAAATGTTTGTCGGTTAGTCTAAACGGATAATCAACCGTAGATTTCCTGCAGTTAAAATGTTATTGTTCATGTCCCTGTACTTTTTAAAAATTTCTTTTAGCAATTTAAGATGAAAGGCTCGCATTGTAACATCCGGTTTTTTTTCAAACCTGTACAAACAGTATGCATTCCAAATAGCGACATCAAGCAAATGAAAAGAAATTTCTTATACCATTGGATGCTGGTTCGGATAGACTGCACACTAGATATTACTTTATCTCTATTGTCGACTGCTCCCATATTGGTAGTGTAATCGACAATGCAAGATGGTTTTTGTACTCATCTCCTGTCCGATAATTCATTTTTTTCGTAGTTATGTAATCCGCTGAGTGGCAAGTTGACAATACGTATACATCGCGTTTGTCTTTCCATTTGACGGCGAGAATATTGGACGACGATCGGAAAGATAACTCACCACTTTCTAATTTTTCACTCATGACGGGCATATCTTTTCTTCGCGGTTTTACGGTGCCGCACGCGTTCGTTTTGTTATTATACAAGTAACTAAATAAGGTTGGGCTGGTATACCAGTTATCGACAAATAATGTATGCCTCTTTCCTAAATAAGACTTAAGTAATGTCAGTACCACCTCAGCCGATTTTCCTAAATATTTATCGTCCATTTTTGTGATATCGGTATCACTTCCGGCATATACAACAAAATTTAACACAAATCCCGTCTTGCAGTCACATAATACAAAGGATTTTATACCAAACCTATTGCGTTTGGATGGGATATATTGCTTGAGTGAGAGACGTCCTTTGTATAACAATAAGCTTTCGTCGATGCATAAATTGCGAAAAGGAGTAAAACAATTTGCAAACGAACTGCAAAGCTTATCGCAAAGTTCTCTAATTTTTGTCAATCTATTGGATTTTTCTGACTGAACTTCAGTAAAATAAAGGTTGCGTAACAAAAACGCGTATCTATCTCTACTCATTATTTTGCCGAAAACATCAGTTCGAAGAAATTTATCTTTTGTCCAATACTCTGAAAAATGTAGTTTCTTTACCCGCGACATTAACAAACGAATTACAAACAAATTATACATTTCACTTAATGTGACTTTTCCTTCGTGAGCTTTTATAAAAGAGCGCCTGGAAGTGTTCTTCTTGAACTTCCTATATTCATTAGTTTTTTCCACAATAAATAAAACCAAATCTTCTGAGAAGAATAGCTGGAAATAATCGATCGGTGTTGCCGATCGATTGAGCCGAGTCCTCATGCCACAATTTCGGGAATCAAATACATGTACTTGCGGCTCCAAATTTTCCTGTGACCAGATTATTCTTCTGACGGTTTCCCTTCTGGGCACATCGAAATCATCTGAGTCGGAAGAACTGGGTATTCTAAATCTTTTTATATTTTTCCTGCCACGCATGTTCTTGTTCATATTATTTTCTATTTGCGAGTCGCTTCCTGAATTGTAATAAATTGATCTTCGTTTTCTACCTTAAAGCGGCATTTTAAGGTTATAGATTCTAACAAATTATAAGGATGTGTTAAAGAGGCATAATAAAAGGAGAATCAGGTATATTAAGATCAAATGGTATATTTATTTAAATAAAAAGCAACAATTCATACCTGACACGGCTAGATAAAGAACAGGCTGTATATTGTGAAAACAATTAACAATCGATATGAATGCAAAACAATATGTAAAAATGATTACTTTATTCAAACGGTGAGCGAGTGTGCCAGTAGAGTGCGCCACTATAGTGGCGCGTCGTACAGACAGATGACATCCGCGAAAGCCACTATAGTGGCGCGTCGTACAAAAAGATGATATCCGCGAAAGCCACTATAGTGGCGCATAGAGCTTAAGAGGTTAAACCTGACCTCGATCAATATTTTAAAGAATAACGCCGATTGGTTCACGTTTAGGTCTGGGATTTGCCCTCATCTGTCTCATACTTTTGCATTCATCGCATACCTGTTGGCCTGATGCTGGGCTTTTTCTGGTATGGATCACGCAGTAATGCGGTACCAGGATGAAAGAGTCAATTAAACCTGGATTACATCAATATTTTGGAGGATAACACCGTCTTGGTTTGTGTTAAGTCTGGTACTTCCAATCATCTGTCTCATACTTTCGCATTCTTCGCATACTTGGCCAGATCCTGGGCTTTCTCTGGTTGGGATCTCCTAGTAATGTGGTACCAGAATGAATCGGTCAATTAATCCTGGATTCGGTCAATATTTTAGAGGATCACACAGGCTAGGTTTGCGTTAGCCTGGTATTTGCTATCATCTGGCTCATACTTTCGCATTCTTCCCATACTTGTTGGCCAGATCCTGTGTTTCTTTCTGGTTTGGGTCACGCAGTAATGCGGTAACAGGCTGAAACAGCGAATTCAACTTGGTTTCTATGAATATTTAAGAGGATAACAACGTTTAGGTTTCTGCTCGGTCTGGTATTTGCTATCATCTGGCTCACACTTTCGCATTTCTCGCATGCTTGTTGGCCAGATCCTGGGCGTTTTCTGGTTGGGATCTCGCAGTAATGTGGTACCGGAATGAAACGGTCAATTAATCCTGGATTCGGTCAACATTTTAGAGGATCACACCGGTTTGGTTTGTGTTAGCATGGTATTTGCAATCATCTGGTTCATACTATTGCATTATTCGCATACTTGTTGGCCAGATCCTGGACTCTTTCTGGTTTGTATCACGTAGTAATGTGGTACCAGAATGAAACTGTCAATTAAACCTGGATTCGATCAATTTTTTAGAGGATCACACCGGTTAGCTTTGTGTTAGGCCTGGTGTTTGCAATCATATGGGTCATACTTTCGCGTTCATCGCACACTTGTTGGCCAGACCCCGGACTTTTTCTGGTTTGGATCTCGTAGTAATGCGGTACCACACTGAAACAGTCAATTAAACGTGGCCTCGATCAATATTTTAAAGGATAACTCAGTTGTGTCCCGTTTAGGTCTGGTATTTACCCGCATCTGTCTCTTACTTTCGCATTCTTCGCATACCTGTTGGCCAGATCCTGTGTTTCTTTCTGGTTTGGATCACGTAGTAACGTGATACCAGACTGAAAAAGTCCATTCAACTTGGATTCGATCAATATATTAGAGGCTAACACCGGTTAGGTTTGTGTTAGGTCTGGTATTTGCAATCATCTGGCTCATAATTTCGCATTCTTCCCACACTTGTTGGCCAGATCCCGGACTATTTCTGGTTTAGATCTCGTAGTAATGTGGTACCATACTGAAACAGTCAATTCAACTTGGTTTCGATCAATATTTAAGAGGATAACACCGTTTAGGTTTGTGTAAGGTCTGGTATTTGCAATCATCTGGCTCATACTTTCGCATTTTTCGCATACGTGTTGGCCAGATCAAGCGCTTTTTCTGGTTTGGATCACGTAGTAATGTGATACCACACAGAAACTGTCAATTAAATCTGGTTACGATTAATATTTTAGAGGATGACGCCGGTTATGTCGGGGTTAGTTCTGGTATTTGCAATCATCTGGCTCATACTTTCGAATTTTTCGCTTACTTCTTGGCCAGATCCTGGGTTTTTTCTGGTTTGGATCACGTAGTAATGTGGTACCACACTGTAACAGTCAATTAAACCTGGTTCCGATTAATATTTTAGAGGATAACGCCGGTTAGGTTTGTGTTAGGTCTGGTATTTGCAATCATCTGGCTCATACTTTCGCATTCTTCGCATACCAGTTGGCCTGATCCTGTGTTTTTTTCTGGTTGGGATGACGTAGTAATGTGGTACCAGACTGAAACAGTCAATTCAACTTGGTTTCGATCAATACTTTAGTGGATAACACCGTTTAGGTTTGTGTTAGGCCTCGTATTTGCAATCATCTGGCTCATAATTTCGCATTCTTCCCACACTTGTTGGCCAGATCCAGGACTTTTTCTGGTTTGGATCACGTAGTAATGTGGTACCAGAAAGAAACAGACGATTCAACTTCGTTTCGATCAATATTTAAGAGGATAACACCGCTTAGGTTTGTGTTAGGTCTGGTATTTGCAATCATCTGGTTCATACTATCGCCATTATCGCATACTTGTTGGCCAGATCCTGTGTTTCTTTCTGGTTTGGATCACGTAGTAATGTGATACCAGACCGAAAAAGTCAGTTCAACTTGGATTCGATGAATATATTAGAGGCTAACACCGGTTAAGTTTGTGTTAGGCGTGGTATTTGCAATCATCTGGCTCATACTTTCGCATTCTTCCCACACTTGTTGGCCTGATCCTGGACTTCTTCTGGTTTGGAGCTCGTAGTAATGTGGTACCACACAGAAACAGCCAATTCAACTTGGTTTCGATCAATATTTAAGAGGATAACACCGTTTAGGTTTGTGTTAGGTCTGGTATTTGCAATCATCTGGCTCATACTTTCGCATTTTTCGCATACTTGTTGGCCAGATCCAGGGCTTTTTCTGGTTTGGATCACGAAGTAATGTGATACCACACCGAAACTGTCAATTAAATCTGGTTACGATTAATATTTTAAAGGATGACGCCGGTTATGTCGGGGTTAGTTCTGGTATTTCCAATCATCTGGCTCATACTTTCGAATTTTTCGCTTACTTCTTGGCCAGATCCTGGGTTTTTTCTGGTTTGGATCACGTAGTAATGTGGTACCACACTGTAACAGTCAATTAAACCTGGTTCCGATTAATATTTTAGAGGATGACGCCGGTTATGTCGGGGTTAGTTCTGGTATTTCCAATCATCTGGCTTATACTTTCGAATTTTTCGCTTACTTCTTGGCCAGATCCTGGGTTTTTTCTGGTTTGGATCACGTAGTAATGTGGTACCACACTGTAACAGTCAATTAAACCTGGATTCGATCAATATTTTAGAGGATCACACCAGTTAGGTTTGTGTTAGGTCTGGTATTTCCAATCATCTGGCTCATACTTTCGCATCCTTCGCATACCTGTTGGCCTGACCCTGTGCATTTTCTGTTTTGGATCACGCAGTAATGTGGTACCAGAATGAAACAGTCAATTAAACCTGGATTCGATCAATATTTTAAAGTATAACACTGGTTGGTTCGCGTTTAGGTCTCGGATTTGCCCTTATCTGTCTCATACTTTCGCATTCTTCGCATACCTGTTGGCCTGGTCCTGGGCATTTTCTGGTTTGTATCACGTAGCTATGTGGTACCAGAATGAAACGGTCTATTAAACCTGGATTCGATCAATATTTTAGAGGACCACAACGGTTAGGTTTGTGTCAGCCCTGGTATTTGCAATTATCTGGCTCATACTTTCGCATTTTTCGCATACTTGTTGATCAGGTCCTGTGTTTCGATCTGGCTTGGATCACGTAGTAATGTGGTACCAGAATGAAGCAGCCAATTGAACTTCGTTGCAATCAATATTTAAGAGATAACACCGTTGAGGTTTGTGTTCGATCTGGTATTTGCAATCATCTGGTTCATACAATCGCATTTTTCGCATACCTGTTGGCCTGATCCTGGGCTTTTTCTGGTTTGGATCACGCAGTAATGTGGTACCAGAATGAAACAGTCAATTAAACCTATATTCGGACTATATTTTAGAGGATCACACCGGTTAGGTTTGTGTTAGGCCTGATAAATCCAATCATCTGGCTCATACTTTCGAATTCTTCGCACACTGGTTAGCCAGATCCTGGGTTTTTTCTGGTTTGGATCACGTAGTAATGTGGAACCACACTGTAACAGTCAATTAAACCTGGTTCCGATTAATATTTTAGAGGATAACGCCGGTTATTTCTGGGTTAGGTCTGGTATTTGCAATCATCTGGTTCATACAATGGCATTTTTCGCATACTTGTAGGCTTGATCCTGGGCTTTTTCTGATTTGGATCACGTAGTAATGTGGTACCACACCGAAACAGTCAATTAAACCTGGATTCGATCAACACTTTAGAGGATAACGCCGGTTATGCCTGGGTTAGATCTGGTATTTGCAACCATCTGCCTCATACTTTTGCATTTTTCGCTTACCTGTTGGCCAGATCCTGGGTTTTTTCTGGTTAGGATAACGTATTAATGTGGTACCACACCGAAACAGTCCTGTAAACCTGCTTGGGGTTAATATTTTAGAGGATAACGCGGGTTATGTCTGGTTTAGGTCTGCTATTTGCAACCATCTGCATCATACTTTTGCATTTTTCGCATACTTGTTGGCCAGATCCTGGGCTTTTTGTAGTTAGGATCACGTTGTAATGTGGTGCCACACAGAAGCAGTCAATTCAACCTGGATTCGATGAATATTTTAGAGGATAACACCGGTTATGTCTGGGTTACGTCTGGAATTCGCAATCATCTGGCTCATACTTTCGCATTTTTCGCATACTTGATGGTCAGATCCTGGGTTTCTTTCTGGTTAGGGCCACGTATTAATGTGGTGCCACACTGAAACAGTCAATGAAACCTGGTTTCGATCAATATTTTGGATGATAACGCCGGTTATGTCAGGGTTAGTCCTGGTATTTACAATCATCCGGCTCATACTTTCGCATTTTTCGCATACTAGTAGGCCAGATCTTGGCCTTTTTCTGGAGTGGATCACGTAGTAATGCGGTACCACACCGAAACAGTCAAATAAACCTAGTTGCGATTAATGTTTTAGAGGATAACGCCGGTTATGTCTGCGTTAGGCCTGGTATTAGCAATCATCTGGCTCATACTTTCGCATTTTTCGCATACCTGTTGGCCAGATCCTGGGTTTTTTCTGGCTTGGATCACGTAGTAATGTGGTACCACACTGTAACAGTCTAATTAAACCTGGTTCCGAATAATATTTTAGATGATAACGCCGGTTATGTCTCGGTTATGTCTGGTATTTGCAATCATCTGGCTCATACTTTCGCTTTGTTCGCATACTTGTTGGCCAGATCCTGCGTTTTTTCTGGTTTGGATCCCGTAGTAGTTTGGTTCCACACCGAAACAGTCAACTAAACCTGGTTGCGGTTAATATTTTAGAGGATAACGCCGGTTTTGTCTGGGGTTAGGTCTGGTATTTGCCCTCATCTGGCTCATACTTTCGCGTTTTTCGCAAACCTGTTGGACAGAGCGTGGCCTTTTTCTGGTTTGGATCACGTAGCAATACCGTACCACACCGAAACAGTCAATTAAACCTGGTTGCGATTAATATTTTAGAGGATAACGCCGGTTAGGTCTCGGTTAGGTCTGGTATTTGCCCTCATCTGGCTCGTACTTTCGCATTTTTCGCATACTTGTTGACCAGATCCAGGGCTTTTTCTGGTTTGGATCACGAAGTAATGTGGAACCACTCTGAAACAGTCAATAAAAGCTGGTTCCGATTAGAATTTTAGAGGATATCGCTGGTTATGTCTGGGTTAGTTCTGGTATTTGCAATCATCTGGCTCATACTTTCGCATTTTTCGCACACCTGTTGGCCAGATCCTGGCCTTTCTCTGGTATGGATCACGTAGTAATGCGGTACCACACCGAAACTGTCAATTAAGCCTGGTTGCGATTGATATTTTAGAGGATAACGCCGGTTATGTCTTGGTTAGGTCTGGGATTTGCCCTCATCAGGCTCGAACTTTCGCATTTTTCGCATACTTGTTGGCCGGATCATGGCCTTTTTCTGGCTTGGATCACGTAGTAATGAGGTACCATACTGAAACAGTCAATAAAAGCTGGTTCCGATTAGTATTTTAGAGGATAACGCTGGTTATGTCTGGGTTAGGTCTGGTATTTGCCCTAATCTGGCTCGTACTTTCGCATTTTTCGCATTCTTGTTGGCCAGATCTTGGCCTTTTTCTGGATTGGATCACGTAGTAATGTGGTTCCACTCCGAAACTCTTTATTAAACCTGGTTGCGATTAATATTTTACAGGATAACGCCGGTTATGTGTGGGTTAGGTCTGGTATTTGCCCTCATCTGCCTCGTACTTTCGCATTTTTCGCATACTTGAATGGCCAGATCCTGGGCTTATTTTGATTTGGATCACTTAGTAATGTGGTACCACACCGAAACTGTCAATTAAATCTGGTTACGATTAATATTTTAGAGGACAACGCTGGTTATGTGTGGGTTAGGTCTGGTATTTGTCATCATGTAGCTCATACTTTCGCATTTTTCGCATACTTGATTGGCCAGATCCTGGGCTTTTTGTAGTTTGGATCACGTAGTAATGTGGTGCCACACAGAAGCAGTCAATTCAACCTGGATTCGATCAATATTTTAAAGGATAACAACGGTTATGTCTGGGTTACGTCTGGAATTCGCAATCATCTGGCTCATACTTTCGCATTTTTCGCATACCTGATGGCCAGATCCAGGGGTTTTTTCTGGCTTGGATCACGTAGTAATGTGGTACCACACTGAAACAGTCAATTAAACCTGGTTCCGAATAATATTTTAGAGGATAACGCCGGTTATGTCTTGGTTATGTCTGGTATTTGCAATCATCTGGCTCATACTTTCGCGTTGTTCGCATACTTGTTGGCCAGATCCTGCATTTTTTCTGGTTTGGTTCCCGTAGTAGTTTGGTTCCACACCGAAACAGTCAATTAAACCTGGATGCGATTAATATTTTAGCGGATAACGCCGGTTAGGTCTCGGTTAGGTCTGGGATTTGCCCTCATCTGGCTCGTACTTTCGCATTTTTCGCAAACTTGTTGGCCAGATCCAGGGCCATTCCTGGTTTGGATCACGTAGTAATGCGGTACCACACCGAAACTGTCAATTAAACCTGGTTGCGAATAATATTTTAGAGGATAACGCTGGATATGTCTCGGTTATGTCTGGTATTTGCAATCATCTGGCTCATACTTTCGCGTTTTTCGCATACTTGTTGGCCAGATCCTGGGTTTTTTCTGGTTTGATCCCGTAGTAATGTGACTCCACACCGAAACAGTCAATTAAACCTGGATGCGATTAATATTTTAGCGGATAACGCCGGTTATGTCTCGGTTAGGTCTGGGATTTGCCCTCATCTGCACATACTTTCGCATTTTTGGCATACTATTTGGCCAGATCCTGGGATATTTCTGGTTTGGATCACGTAGTAATGCGGTACCACACCGAAACAGTCAATTAAACCTGTTTGCGATTAATATTTTAGAGGATAACGCCGGTTATGTCTCGGTTAGTTCTGGGATTTGCTCCTCATCAGGATCGTACTCTCGCATTTTTCGCATACTTGTTGGCCATATCCTGGGTTTTTTCTGGTTTGGATCCCGTAGTAATGTGACTCCACACCGAAACAGTCAATTAAACCTGGTTGCGATTCATATTTTAGAGGATAACGCCGGTTATGTCTCGGTTAGGTCTGGTATTTGCAATCATCTGGCTCATACTTTTGCATTTTTCGCATACTTGTAGGCTTGATCCTGGGCTTTTTCTGATTTGGATCACGTAGTAGTGTGGTACCACACCGAAACAGTCAATTAAACCTGGATTCGATCAACACTTTAGAGGATAACGCCGGTTATGCCTGGGTTAGATCTGGTATTTGCAACCATCTGCCTCATACTTTCGCATGTTTCGCATACTTGTTGGTCAGATCCTGGGTTTTCTTTCTGGTTAGAATCAGGTATGAATGTGTTGCCACACAAAAATAGTCAATTAAAGCTGATTTCGATCAATATTTTATCGGATAACACCGGCTATGTCTTGGTTACGTCTGGTATTCGCAATAATCTGGCTCATACTTTCGCATTTTTCGCATATCTGTTGGTCAGATCTTGGTCTTTTTCTGGTTTGGATCACGTAGTAAAGTGGTAGCACACTGGAACAGTCAATTAAACCTGTTTGCGACCATTTTTTCAGAGTATTACGCCGGCTATGTCTGGGTTAGGTCTAGTATTTGCCATCATATGGCTCATACTTTCGTATCTTTCGCATACTTGTTGGCCAGATCCTGGGTTTTTTCTGGTTTGGATCACGTAGTAATGTGATACCACACCGAAACAGTCAAGTAAACCTGGTTGGGATTAATATTTTAGAGGATCACGCGGGTTATGTCTGGGTTAGGTCTGCTATTTGCAACCATCTGCCTCATACTTTCGCATTTTTCGCATACTTGTTGGCCAGATCCTGGGCTTTTTCAGGATTGGATCACATAGTAATGTGGTACCACACTGAAACAGTCAATTAAACCTGGTTCCGATTAATATTTCAGAGGATAACACCGGATTGGTCTGGGTTAAGTCTGGGTTATACACGCATCTGGCTCATACTTTTGCGCTTTTTTGCATACTTGTTGGCTAAATTCTGGGTTTTTCCTGGTTCGGATCACGTAGTAATGTGGTACCACACCGAAACAGTCAATTAAACCTGGTTCCGATTAATATATTGGAGGATAACGCCGGTTATGTCTGGGTTAGTTCTGGTGTTTACAATCATCTGGCTCATACTTTCGCATTTTTCGCATACTTGTTGGCCAGATCCTGGGTTTTTTCTGGTTTGGATCACGTAGTAACGCGGTACCACACTGTAACAGTCAATTAAACCTGGTTCCCATTAATATTTTGGACGATAACGCCGGTTATGTCTGGGTTAGTTCTGGTGTTTACAATCATCTGGCTCATAGTTTCGCATTTTTCGCATACTTGTTGGCCAGATCCTGGGTTTTTTCTGGTTTGGATCACGTAGTAATGTGGTACCACACTGCAACAGTCAATTAAACCTGGTTGCGATTAATATTTTAGAGGATAACGCCGGTTATGTCTCGGTTAGGTCTGGTATTTGCCACCATCTCTAGCTCATACTTTCGCAATTTTCGCATACTTGAATGGCCAGATCCTGGGTTTTTTCTGATTAGGATCACGTATTAATGTGGCACCACACTGAAATAGTCAATAAAACTTGGTTCCGATTAATATTTTAGAGGAGCACACAAGTTATGCCAGGTTTAGGTCTGGTATTTGCCATCATCTAGCTCATACTTTCGCATTTTTCGCATACTTGAATGGCAAGATCCTGGGCTTTTTCTGGTTTGGATCACGTAGTAATGTGGTACCACACTGAAACAGTCAATTAAACCTGGTTCTGATTATTATTTCAGAGGATAACGCCGGCTATGTCTGGGTGAGGTCTGGTATTTGCAATCATCTGCCTCATACTTTCGCATTTTTCGCATACTTGAATGGCCAGATCCTGGGCTTTTTGTAGTTTGGATCACGTAGTAATGTGGTGCCACACAGAAGCAGTCAATTCAACCTGGATTCGATCAATATTTTAGAGGATAACACCGGTTATGTCTGGGTTACGTCTGGAATTCGCAATCATCTGGCTCATACTTTCGCATTTTTCGCATACTTGATGGTCAGATCCTGGGTTTCTTTCAGGTTAGGGCCACGTATTAATGTGGTGCCACACTGAAACAGTCAATTAAACCTAGTTGCGATTAATATTTTACAGGATAACGCCGGCTTTGTCTGGGTTAGGTCTGGTATTTGCCCTCATCTGGCTCATACTTTCGCGTTTTTCGCATACTTGTTGGACAGAGCGTGGCCTTTTTCTGGTTTGGATCACGTAGTAATGCGGTACCACACCGAAACTGTCAATTAAGCCTGGTTGCGATTGATATTTTAGAGGATAACGCCGGTTATGTCTCGGTTAGGTCTGGGATTTGCCCTCATCAGGCTCGTACTTTCGCATTTTTCGCATACTTGTTGGCCAGATCCATGGGTTTTTCTGGATTGGATCACGTAGTAATGCGGTACCACACCGAAACGGTCAATTAAACCTGGTTGCGAACAATATTTTAAAGGATAACGTCGGTTAGGTCTCGGTTAGGTCTGGTATTTGCCCTCATCTGGCTCGTACTTTCGCATTTTTCGCAAACTTGTTGGCGAGATCCAGGGCCATTCCTGGTTTGGATCACGTAGTAATGCGGTAACACACCGAAACAGTCAATTAAACCTGGTTGCGAATAATATTTTAGAGGATAACGCTGGATATGTCTCGGTTATGTCTGGTATTTGCAATCATCTGGCTCATACTTTCGCGTTTTTCGCATACTTGTTGGCCAGATCCTGGGTTTTTTCTGGTTTGGATCACGTAGTAATGTGGTACCACACTGCAACAGTCAATTAAACCTGGTTGCGATTAATATTTTAGAGGACAACGCTGGTTATGTGTGGGTTAGGTCTGGTATTTGTCATCATCTAGCTCATACTTTCGCATTTTTCGCATACTTGAATGGCCAGATCCTAGGTTTTTTTCTGATTAGGATCACGTATTAATGTGGCACCACACTGAAATAGTCAATAAAACTTGGTTCCGATTAATATTTTAGAGGAGCACGCAAGTTATGCCAGGTTTAGGTCTGCTATTTGCAACCATCTGCCTCATACTTTTGCATTTTTCGCATATTTGTTGGCCAGATCCTGGGCTTATTTTGATTTGGATCACGTAGTAATGTGGTACCACACCGAAACTGTCAATTAAATCTGGTTACGATTAATATTTTAGAGGACAACGCTGGTTATGTGTGGGTTAGGTCTGGTATTTGTCATCATCTAGCTCATACTTTCGCATTTTTCGCATACTTGAATGGCCAGATCCTGGGCTTTTTGTAGTTTGGATCACGTAGTAATGTGGTGCCACACAGAAGCAGTCAATTCAACCTGGATTCGATCAATATTTTAAAGGATAACACCGGTTATGTCTGGGTTACGTCTGGAATTCGCAATCATCTGGCTCATACTTTCGCATTTTTCGCATACTTGATGGTCAGATCCTGGGTTTCTTTCTGGTTAGGGCCACGTATTAATGTGGTGCCACACTGAAACAGTCAATGAAACCTGGTTTCGATCAATATTTTGGATGATAACGCCGGCTATGTCAGGGTTAGTTCTGGTATTTACAATCATCTGGCTCATACTTTCGCATTTTTCGCATACTAGTTGACCAGATCTTGGCCTTTTTCTGGATTGGATCACGTAGTAATGCGGTACCACACCGAAACAGTCAATTAAACCTGGTTGCGATTAATGTTTTAGAGGATAACGCCGGTTATGTCTGCGTTAGGCCTAGTATGAGCAATCATCTGGCTCATACTTTCGCATTTTTCGCATACCTGATGGCCAGATCCTGGGTTTTTTCTGGCTTGGATCACGTAGTAATGTGGTACCACAATGAAACCGTCAATTAAACCTGGTTGCGATTAATATTTTACAGGATAACGCCGGTTATGTCTGGGTTAGTTCTGATATTTGCCCTCATCTTGCTCGTACTTTCGCATTTTTCGCGTACTTGAATGGCCAGATCCTGGGTTTCTTTCTGGTTATGGCCACGTATTAATGTGGTGCCACACAGAAACAGTCAATGAAACCTGGTTTCGATCAATATTTTGGATGATAACACCGGTTATGTCAGGGTTACGTCTGGTATTCGCAATCATCTGGCTGATACTTTCTCACATTTCGCATACTTCTTGGACAGATCTTGGGTTTTTATCTTGTTCGGATCACGTACTAATGTGGTGCCACAGAGAAATAGTCCTTTCAACCTGGATTCGATCAATATTTTAGAGGATAACACCGTTTAGGTCTGGGTACTACGTCTGGTATTTGCAATCATCTGACTCATACTTTCCCATTTTTCGCATACCTGTTGGCCAGATCCTGGGTTTTTTCTGGTTTGGATCACGTAGTAATGTGATACCACACCGAAACAGTCAAGTAAACCTGGTTGGGATTAATATTTTAGAGGATCACGCGGGTTATGTCTGGGTTAGGTCTGCTATTTGCAACCATCTGCCTCGTACTTTCGCATTATTCGCATACTTGTTGGCCAGATCCTGGGCTTTTTCAGGATTGCATCACATAGTAATGCGGTACGACACTGTAACAGTCAATTAAACCTGGTTCCGAATAATATTTTAGAGGATAACGCCGGTTATGTCTTGGTTATGTCTGGTATTTGCAATCATCTGGCTCATACTTTCGCGTTGTTCGCATACTTGTTGGCCAGATCCTGCGTTTTTTCTGGTTTGGATCCCGTAGTAGTTTGGTTCCACACCGAAACAGTCAATTAAACCTAGTTGCGATTAATATTTTACAGGATAACGCCGGCTTTGTCTGGGTTAGGTCTGGTATTTGCCCTCATCTGGCTCATACTTTCGCGTTTTTCGCATACTTGTTGGACAGAGCGTGGCCTTTTTCTGGTTTGGATCACGTAGTAATGCGTTACCACACCGAAACTGTCAATTAAGCCTGGTTGCGATTGATATTTTAGAGGATAACGCCGGTTATGTCTCGGTTAGGTCTGGGATTTGCCCTCATCAGGCTCGTACTTTCGCATTTTTCGCATACTTGTTGGCCAGATCCATGGGTTTTTCTGGATTGGATCACGTAGTAATGCGGTACCACACCGAAACGGTCAATTAAACCTGGTTGCGAACAATATTTTACAGGATAACGTCGGTTAGGTCTCGGTTAGGTCTGGTATTTGCCCTCATCTGGCTCGTACTTTCGCATTTTTCGCAAACTTGTTGGCCAGATCCAGGGCCATTCCTGGTTTGGATCACGTAGTAATGCGGTAACACACCGAAACAGTCAATTAAACCTGGTTGCGAATAATATTTTAGAGGATAACGCTGGATATGTCTCCGTTATGTCTGGTATTTGCAATCATCTGGCTCATACTTTCGCGTTTTTCGCATACTTGTTGGCCAGATCCTGGGTTTTTTCTGGTTTGGATCACGTAGTAATGTGGTACCACACTGCAACAGTCAATTAAACCTGGTTGCGATTAATATTTTAGAGGATAACGCCGGATATGTCTCGGTTAGGTCTGGTATTTGCCACCATCTCTAGCTCATACTTTCGCATTTTTCGCATACTTGAATGGCAAGATCCTGGGCTTTTTCTGGTTTGGATCACGTAGTAATGTGGTACCACACTGAAACAGTCAATTAAACCTGGTTCTGATTATTATTTCAGAGGATAACGCCGGTTATGTCTGGGTGAGGTCTGGTATTTGCAATCATCTGCCTCATACTTTCGCATTTTTCGCAGTCTATTTGGTCAGATCCTGAGTTCTTTTTCTGGTTAGGATCAGGTATTAATGTGTTGCCACACAGAAGTAATCAACTCGACCTGGCACCGATTAATATTTCAGAGGATAACGCCGGTTATGGCTGGGTTAGATCTGGTATGTGCAATCATATGGCTCATACTTTCGCATTTTTCGCATACTTGTTGGCCAGATCCTGGGTTTTTTCTGGTTAGGATCACGTATTAATGTGGTACCATACCGAAACTGTCAATTAAATCTGGTTACGATTAATATTTTAGAGGACAACGCTGGTTATGTGTGGGTTAGGTCTGGTATTTGTCATCATCTAGCTCATACTTTCGCATTTTTCGCATACTTGAATGGCCAGATCCTGGGCTTTTTGTAGTTTGGATCTCGTAGTAATGTGATGCCACACTGAAGCAGTCAATTCAACCTGGATTCGATCAATATTTTAAAGGATAACACCGGTTATGTCTGGGTTACGTCTGGAATTCGCAATCATCTGGCTCATACTTTCGCATTTTTCGCATACTTGATGGTCAGATCCTGGGTTTCTTTCTGGTTAGGGCCACGTATTAATGTGGTGCCACACTGAAACAGTCAATGAAACCTGGTTTCGATCAATATTTTGGATGATAACGCCTGTTATGTCAGGGTTAGTTCTGGTATTTACAATCATCTGGCTCATACTTTCGCATTTTTCGCATACTAGTTGACCAGATCTTGGCCTTTTTCTGGATTGGATCACGTAGTAATGCGGTACCACACCGAAACAATCAATTAAACCTGGTTGCGATTAATGTTTTAGAGGATAACGCCGGTTATGTCTGCGTTAGGCCTAGTATTAGCAATCATCTGGCTCATACTTTCGCATTTTTCGCATACCTGATGGCCAGATCCTGGGTTTTTTCTGGCTTGGATCACGTAGTAATGTGGTACCACACTGAAACAGTCAATTAAACCTGGTTCCGAATAATATTTTAGAGGATAACGCCGGTTATGTCTTGGTTATGTCTGGTATTTGCAATCATCTGGCTCATACTTTCGCGTTGTTCGCATACTTGTTGGCCAGATTCTGCGTTTTTTCTGGTTTGGATCCCGTAGTAGTTTGGTTCCACACCGAAACAGTCAATTAAACCTGGTTGCGATTAATATTTTAGAGGATAACGCCGGTTAGGTCTCGGTTAGGTCTGGTATTTGCCCTCATCTGGCTCGTACTTTCGCATTTTTCGCAAACTTGTTGGCCAGATCCAAAGCCATTCCTGGTTTGGATCACGTAGTAATGCGGTACCACACCGAAACTGTCAATTAAACCTGGTTGCGAATAATATTTTAGAGGATAACGCTGGATATGTCTCGCTTATGTCTGGTATTTGCAATCATCTGGCTCATACTTTCTCGTTTTTCGCATTCTTCTTGGCCAGATCTCGGCCTTTTTCTGGATTGGATCACGTAGTAATGCGGTACCACACCGAAACAGTCAATTAGACCTGCTTGCGATTAATATTTTAGAGGATAACGCCGATTATGTCTCGGTTAGGTCTGTGATTTGACCCCATCTGGCTCGTACTTTCGTATTTTTCGCATACTAGGTGGCCAGATCCTGGGTTTTTTCTGGCTTGGATCACGTAGTAATGCGGTACCACACCGAAACTGTCAATTAAACCTGGTTGCGAATAATATTTTAGAGGATAACGCTGGATATGTCTCGCTTATGTCTGGTATTTGCAATCATCTGGCTCATACTTTCTCGTTTTTCGCATTCTTCTTGGCCAGATCTCGGCCTTTTTCTGGATTGGATCACGTAGTAATGCGGTACCACACCGAAACAGTCAATTAGACCTGCTTGCGATTAATATTTTAGAGGATAACGCCGATTATGTCTCGGTTGGGTCTGTGATTTGCCCCCATCTGGCTCGTACTTTCGCATTTTTCGCATACTAGGTGACCAGATCTTGGCCTTTTTCTGGTTTGGATCACGTAGTAATGCGGTACCACACCGAAAGAGTCAATTAAACCTGTTTGCGATTAATATTTTACAGGATAACGCCGGTTATACCTCGGTTAGGTCTGGTATTTGCAATCATCTGCCTCATACTTTCTCGTTTTTCGCATACTTGTTGGCCAGATCCAGGGCCATTCCTGGTTTGGATCACGTAGTAATGCGGTAACACACCGAAAGAGTCAATTAAACCTGGTTGCGAATAATATTTTAGAGGATAACGCTGGATATGTCTCGGTTATGTCTGGTATTTGCAATCATCTGCCTCATACTTTCTCGTTTTTCGCATACTTGTTGGCCAGATCCAGGGCCATTCCTGGTTTGGATCACGTAGTAATGCGGTAACACACCGAAAGAGTCAATTAAACCTGGTTGCGATTAATATTTTAGAGGATAACGCCGGTTATGTCTCGGTTAGGTCTGGTATTTGCCACCATCTCTAGCTCATACTTTCGCAATTTTCGCATACTTGAATGGCCAGATCCTGGGTTTTTTCTGATTAGGATCACGTATTAATGTGGCACCACACTGAAGTAGTCAATAAAACTTGGTTCCGATTAATATTTTAGAGGAGCACGCAAGTTATGCCAGGTTTAGGTCTGGTATTTGCCATCATCTAGCTCATACTTTCGCATTTTTCGCATACTTGAATGGCCAGATCCTGGGCTTTTTGTAGTTTGGATCACGTAGTAATGTGGTGCCACACAGAAGCAGTCAATTCAACCTGGATTCGATCAATATTTTAGAGGATAACACCGGTTATGTCTGGGTTACGTCTGGAATTCGCAATCATCTGGCTCATACTTTCGCATTTTTCGCGTACTTGATGGTCAGATCCTGGGTTTCTTTCTGGTTAGGGCCACGTATTAATGTGGTGCCACACTGAAACAGTCAACGAAACCTGGTTTCGATCAATATTTTGGATGATAACGCCGGTTATGTCAGGGTTAGTTCTGGTATTTACAATCATCTGGCTCATACTTTCGCAGTTCTCGCATACTAGTTGACCAGATCTTGGCCTTTTTCTGGATTGGATCACGTAGTAATGCGGACCCACACCGAAACAGTCAATTAAACCTGGTTCTGATTATTATTTCAGAGGATAACGCCAGTTATGTCTAGGTGAGGTCTGGTATTTGCAATCATCTGCCTCATACTTTCGCATTTTTCGCAGTCTTTTTGGTCAGATCCTGAGTTTTTTTTCTGGTTAGGATCAGGTATTAATGTGTTGCCGCACAGAAGTAATCAACTCGACCTGGCATCGATTAATATTTCAGAGGATAACGCCGGTTATGGCAGGGTTAGATCTGGTATTTGCAATCATATGGCTCATACTTTCGCATTTTTCGCATACTTGTTGGCCAGATCCTGGGTTTTTTCTGGTTAGGATCATGTATTAATGTGGTACCATACCGAAACTGTCAATTAAATCTGGTTACGATTAATATTTTAGAGGACAACGCTGGTTATGTGTGGGTTAGGTCTGGTATTTGCCATCGTCTAGCTCATACTTTCGCATTTTTCGCATACTTGAATGGCCAGATCCTGGGCTTTTTGTAGTTTGGATCACGTAGTAATGTGGTGCCACACAGAAGCAGTCAATTCAACCTGGATTCGATCAATATTTTAGAGGATAACACCGGTTATGTCTGGGTTACGTCTGGAATTCGCAATCATCTGGCTCATACTTTCGCATTTTTCGCGTACTTGATGGTCAGATCCTGGGTTTCTTTCTGGTTAGGGCCACGTATTAATGTGGTGCCACACTGAAACAGTCAACGAAACCTGGTTTCGATCAATATTGTGGATGATAACGCCGGTTATGTCAGGGTTAGTTCTGGTATTTACAATCATCTGGCTCATACTTTCGCAGTTCTCGCATACTAGTTGACCAGATCTTGGCCTTTTTCTGGATTGGATCACGTAGTAATGCGGACCCACACCGAAACAGTCAATTAAACCTGGTTGCGATTAATGTTTTAGAGGATAACGCCGGTTATGTCTGCGTTAGGCCTGGTATTAGCAATCATCTGGCTCATACTTTCGCATTTTTCGCATACCTGATGGCCAGATCCTGGGTTTTTTCTGGCTTGGATCACGTAGTAATGTGGTACCACACTGTAACAGTCAATTAAACCTGGTTCCGAATAATATTTTAGAGGATAACGCCGGTTATGTCTTGGTTATGTCTGGTATTTGCAATCATCTGGCTCATACTTTCGCGTTGTTCGCATACTTGTTGGCCAGATCCTGCGTTTTTTCTGGTTTGGATCCCGTAGTAGTTTGGTTCCACACCGAAACAGTCAATTAAACCTAGTTGCGATTAATATTTTAGAGGATAACGCCGGCTTTGTCTGGGTTAGGTCTGGTATTTGCCCTCATCTGGCTCATACTTTCGCGTTTTTCGCATACTTGTTGGACAGAGCGTGGCCTTTTTCTGGTTTGGATCACGTAGTAATGCGGTAACACACCGAAACAGTCAATTAAACCTGGTTCCGAATAATATTTTAGAGGATAACGCTGGATATGTCTCGGTTATGTCTGGTATTTGCAATCATCTGGCTCATACTTTCGCGTTTTTCGCATACTTGTTGGCCAGATCCTGGGTTTTTTCTGGTTAGGATCACGTATTAATGTGGTACCATACCGAAACTGTCAATTAAATCTGGTTACGATTAATGTTTTAGAGGACAACGCTGGTTATGTGTGGGTTAGGTCTGGTATTTGTCATCATCTAGCTCATACTTTCGCATTTTTCGCATACTTGAATGGCCAGATCCTGGGCTTTTTGTAGTTTGGATCACGTAGTAATGTGGTGCCACACAGAAGCAGTCAATTCAACCTGGATTCGATCAATATTTTAAAGGATAACACCGGTTGTGTCTGGGATACGTCTGGTATTCGCAATCATCTGGCTCATACTTTCGCATTTTTCGCATACTTGATGGCCAGATCCTGGGTTTTTTCTGGCTCGGATCACGTAGTAATGTGGTACCACACCGAAACAGTCAATTAAACCTGGTTCCGAATAATATTTTAGAGGATAACGCCGGTTATGTCTTGGTTATGTCTGGTATTTGCAATCATCTGGCTCATACTTTCGCGTTGTTCGCATACTTGTTGGCCAGATCCAGGGCCATTCCTGGTTTGGATCACGTAGTAATGCGGTACCACACCGAAACTGTCAATTAAAGCTGGTTGCGAATAATATTTTAGAGGATAACGCTGGATATGTCTCGGTTATGTCTGGTATTTGCAATCATCTGGCTCATACTTTCGCGTTTTTCGCATACTTGTTGGCCAGATCCTGGGTTTTTTCTGGTTTGATCCCGTAATAATGTGACTCCACACCGAAACAGTCAATTAAACCTGGATGCGATTAATATTTTAGCGGATAACGCCGGTTATGTCTCGGTTAGGTCTGGGATTTGCCCTCATCTGCACATACTTTCGCATTTTTGGCATACTATTTGGCCAGATGCTGGGATATTTCTGGTTTGGATCACGTAGTAATGCGGTACCACACCGAAACAGTCAATTAAACCTGTTTGCGATTAATATTTTAGAGGATAACGCCGGTTATGTCTCGGTTAGTTCTGGGATTTGCCCCTCATCTGGATCGTACTTTCGCATTTTTCGCATACTTGTTGGCCATATCCTGGGTTTTTTCTGGTTTGGATCCCGTAGTAATGTGACTCCACACCGAAACAGTCAATTAAACCTGGTTGCGATTAATATTTTAGAGGATAACGCCGGTTATGTCTCGGTTAGGTCTGGTATTTGCAATCATCTGGCTCATACTTTCTCGTTTTTCGCATTCTTGTTGGCCAGATCTCGGCCTTTTTCTGGATTGGATCACGTAGTAATGTGGTTCCACACCGAAACACTTTATTAAACCTGGTTGCGATTAATATTTTACAGGATAACGCCGGTTATGTCGGGGTTAGGTCTGGTATTTGCCCACATCTGGCTCGTACTTTCGCATTTTTCGCATACTTGTTGGCCAGATCTTGGCCTTTTTCTGGTTTGGATCACGTAGTAATACGGTACCACACCGAAACAGTCAATTAGACCTGCTTGCGATTAATATTTTAGAGGATAACGCCGATTATGTCTCGGTTAGGTCTGTGATTTGCCCCCATCTGGCTCGTACTTTCGTATTTTTCGCATACTAGGTGGCCAGATCCTGGGAGATTTCTGGTTTGGATCACGTAGTAATGCGGTACCACACCGAGAGAGTCAATTAAACCTGTTTGCGATTAATATTTTAGAGGATAACGCCGGTTATATCTCGGTTAGGTCTGGTATTTGCAATCATCTGCCTCATACTTTCTCGTTTTTCGCATACTTGTTGGCCATATCCTGGGTTTTTTCTGGTTTGGAGCCCGTAGTAATGTGACTCCACACCGAAACAGTCAATTAAACCTGGTTGCGATTAATATTTTAGAGGATAACGCCGGTTATGTCTCGGTTAGGTCTGCTATTTGCAATCGTCTGGCTCATACTTTCTCGTTTCTCGCATACTTGTTGGCCAGATCTTGGACTTTTTCTGGTTTGGATCACGTAGTAATGCGGTACCACACCGAAACAGTCAATTAGACCTGCTTGCGATTAATATTTTAGAGGATGACGCCGATTATGTCTCGGTTAGGTCTGTGATTTGCCCCCATCTGGCTCGTACTTTCGCATTTTTCGCATACTAGGTGGCCAGATCCTGGGTTTTTTCTGGTTTGGATACCGTAGTAATGTGACTCAACACCGAAACAGTCAATTAAACCTGGTTGCGATTAATACTTTGGAGGATAACGCTGGTTACGTTTGGGTTAGTTCTGGTATTTGCAATCATCTGGCACATACTTTCGCATTTTTGACATACTATTTGGCCAGGTCCTGGGATATTTCTGGTTTGGATCACGTAGTAATGCGGTACCGCACCGAAACAGTCAATTAAACCTGTTTTCGATTAACATTTTAGAGGATAACGCCGGTTATGTCTCGGTTATGTCTGGGTTTTGGGCTCATCTGGCTCGTACTTTCGCATTTTTCGCATACTTCTTTGCCAGATCCTGGGTTTTTTCTGGTTTGGATCCCGTAGTAATGAGGTTCCACACCGAAACATTCGACTAAACGTGGTTCCGATTAATATTTTAGAGGATAACGCTGGTTATGTTTGGGTTAGTTCTGGTGTTTGCAATCTTCTGGCACATACTTCCGCATTTTTCGCATACTTGTTGGCCAGATCTTGGCCTTTTTCTGGTTTGGATCACGTAGTAATGCGGTACCACACCGAAACGGTCAATTAAACCTGGGTGCGAATAATATTATACAGGATAACGCCGGTTATCTCTGGGTTAGGTCTGGTATTTGCCCTCATCTGCCTCGTACTTTCGCATTTTTCGCATACTTGTTGGCCAGATCTTGCCCTTTTTCTGGTTTGGATCACGTAGTAATGCGGTACCACACCGAAACAGACAATTAGACCTGCTTGCGATTAATATTTTAGAGGATAACGCCGATTATGTCTCGGTTAGGTCTGTGATTTGCCCCCATCTGGCTCGTACTTTCGCATTTTTCGCATACTAGGTGGCCAGATCCTGGGAGATTTCTGGTTTGGATCACGTAGTAATGCGGTACCACACCGAAAAAGTCAATTAAACCTGCTTGCGATTAATATTTTAGAGGATAACGCCGGTTATATCTCGGTTAGGTCTGGTATTTGCAATCATCTGCCTCATACTTTCTCGTTTTTCGCATACTTGTTGGCCAGATCCTGGGTTTTTTCTGGTTTGGATCCCGTAGTAATGTGACTCCACACCGAAACAGTCAATTAAACCTGGTTGCGATTAATACTTTGGAGGATAACGCTGGTTATGTTTGGGTTAGTTCCGGTATTTGCAATCATCTGGCACATACTTTCGCATTTTTGACATACTATTTGGCCAGATCCTGGGATATTTCTGGTTTGGATCACGTAGTAATGCGGTACCGCACCGAAACAGTCAATTAAACCTGTTTGCGATTAATATTTTAGAGGATAACGCCGGTTATGTCTCGGTTATGACTGGGTTTTTGGCTCATCTGGCTCGTACTTTCGCGTTTTTCGCATACTTGTTGGCCAGATCCTGGGTTTTTTCTGGTTAGGATCACGTATTAATGTGGTACCATACCGAAACTGTCAATTAAATCTGGTTACGATTAATATTTTAGAGGACAACGCTGGTTATGTGTGGGTTAGGTCTGGTATTTGTCATCATCTAGCTCATACTTTCGCATTTTTCGCATACTTGAATGGCCAGATCCTGGGCTTTTTGTAGTTTGGATCACGTAGTAATGTGGTGCCACACAGAAGCAGTCAATTAAACCTGGTTGCGATTAATGTTTTAGAGGATAACGCCGGTTATGTCTGCGTTAGGCCTAGTATTAGCAATCATCTGGCTCATACTTTCGCATTTTTCGCATACTTGAATGGCCAGATTCTGGGTTTTTTTCTGATTAGGATCACGTATTAATGTGGCACCACACTGAAATAGTCAATAAAACTTGGTTCTCATTAATATTTTAGAGGAGCACGCAAGTTATTCCTGGTTTAGGTCTGCTATTTGCAACCATCTGCCTCATACTTTTGCATTTTTCGCATACTTGTTGGCCAGATCCTGGGCTTATTTTGATTTGGATCACGTAGTAATGTGGTACCACACCGAAACTGTCAATTAAATCTGGTTACGATTAATATTTTAGAGGACAACGCTGGTTATGTGTGGGTTAGGTCTGGTATTTGTCATCATCTAGCTCATACTTTCGCATTTTTCGCATACTTGAATGGCCAGATCCTGGGCTTTTTGTAGTTTGGATCACGTAGTAATGTGGTGCCACTCAGAAGCAGTCAATTCAACCTGGATTCGATCAATATTTTAAAGGATAACACCGGTTATGTCTGGGTTACGTCTGGAATTCGCAATCATCTAGCTCATACTTTCGCATTTTTCGCATACTTGATGGTCAGATCCTGGGTTTCTTTCTGGTTAGGGCCGCGTATTAATGTGGTGCCACACTGAAACAGTCAATGAAACCTGGTTTCGATCAATATTTTGGATGATAACGCCGGTTATGTCAGGGTTAGTTCTGGTATTTACAATCATCTGGCTCATACTTTCGCATTTTTCGCATACTAGTTGACCAGATCTTGGCCTTTTTCTGGATTGGATCACGTAGTAATGCGGTACCACACCGAAACAGTCAATTAAACCTGGTTGCGATTAATGTTTTAGAGGATAACGCCGGTTATGTCTGCGTTAGGCCTAGTATTAGCAATCATCTGGCTCATACTTTCGCATTTTTCGCATACCTGATGGCCAGATCCAGGGGTTTTTTCTGGCTTGGATCACGTAGTAATGTGGTACCACACTGAAACAGTCAATTAAACCTGGTTCCGAATAATATTTTAGAGGATAACGCCGGTTATGTCTTGGTTATGTCTGGTATTTGCAATCATCTGGCTCATACTTTCGCGTTGTTCGCATACTTGTTGGCCAGATCCTGCGTTTTTTCTGGTTTGGATCCCGTAGCAGTTTGGTTCCACACCGAAACAGTCAATTAAACCTGGTTGCGATTAATATTTTAGAGGATAACGCCGGTTAGGTCTCGGTTAGGTCTGGTATTTGCCCTCATCTGGCTCGTACTTTCGCATTTTTCGCAAACTTGGCCAGATCCAGGGCCATTCCTGGTTTGGATCACGTAGTAATGCGGTACCACACCGAAACTGTCAATTAAACCTGGTTGCGAATAATATTTTAGAGGATAACGCTGGATATGTCTCGGTTATGTCTGGTATTTGCCCTCATCTGCACATACTTTCGCATTTTTGGCATACTATTTGGCCAGATGCTGGGATATTTCTGGTTTGGATCACGTAGTAATACGGTACCACACCGATACAGTCAATTAGACCTGCTTGCGATTAATATTTTAGAGGATAACGCCGATTATGTCTCGGTTAGGTCTGTGATTTGCCCCCATCTGGCTCGTACTTTCGTATTTTTCGCATACTAGGTGGCCAGATCCTGGGAGATTTCTGGTTTGGATCACGTAGTTATGAGGTACCACACCGAAAGAGTCAATTAAACCTGTTTGCGATTAATATTTTAGAGGATAACGCCGGTTATATCTCGGTTAGGTCTGGTATTTGCAATCATCTGCCTCATACTTTCTCGTTTTTCGCATACTTGTTGGCCAGATCCTGGGCTTATTTTGATTTGGATCACGTAGTAATGTGGTACCACACCGAAACTGTCAATTAAATCTGGTTACGATTAATATTTTAGAGGACAACGCTGGTTATGTGTGGGTTAGGTCTGGTATTTGTCATCATCTAGCTCATACTTTCGCATTTTTCGCATACTTGTTGGCCAGATCTTGCCCTTTTTCTGGTTTGGATCACGTAGTAATGCGGTACCACACCGAAACAGACAATTAGACCTGCTTGCGATTAATATTTTAGAGGATAACGCCGATTATGTCTCGGTTAGGTCTGTGATTTGCCCCCATCTGGCTCGTACTTTCGCATTTTTCGCATACTAGGTGGCCAGATCCTGGGAGATTTCTGGTTTGGATCACGTAGTAATGCGGTACCACACCGAAAAAGTCAATTAAACCTGCTTGCGATTAATATTTTAGAGGATAACGCCGGTTATATCTCGGTTAGGTCTGGTATTTGCAATCATCTGCCTCATACTTTCTCGTTTTTCGCATACTTGTTGGCCAGATCCTGGGCTTATTTTGATTTGGATCCCGTAGTAATGTGACTCCACACCGAAACAGTCAATTAAACCTGGTTGCGATTAATACTTCGGAGGATAACGCTGGTTATGTTTGGGTTAGTTCCGGTATTTGCAATCATCTGGCACATACTTTCGCATTTTTGACATACTATTTGGCCAGATCCTGGGATATTTCTGGTTTGGATCACGTAGTAATGCGGTACCGCACCGAAACAGTCAATTAAACCTGTTTGCGATTAATATTTTAGAGGATAACGCCGGTTATGTCTCGGTTATGTCTGGGTTTTTGGCTCATCTGGCTCGTACTTTCGAATTTTTCGCATACTTGTTGGCCAGATACAGGGCTTTTTCTGGTTTGGATCACGTAGTATTGCGGTACCACACCGAAACAGTCAATTAAACCTGTTTGCGATTAATACTTTGGAGGATTACGCTGGTTATGTTTGGGTTAGTTCTGGTATTTGCAATCATCTGGCACATACTTTCGCATTTTTGACATACTATTTGGCCAGATCCTGGGATATTTCTGGTTTGGATCACGTAGCAATACGGTACCGCACCGAAACAGTCAATTAAACCTGTTTGCGATTAATATTTTAGAGGATAACGCCGGTTATGTCTCGGTTATGTCTGGGTTTTGGGCTCATCTGGCTCGTACTTTCGCATTTTTCGCATACTTGTTGGACAGATCCAGGGCTTTTTCTGGATTGGATCACGTAGTATTGCGGTACCACACCGAAACAGTCAATTAAACCTGTTTGCGATTAATATTTTAGAGGATAACACCGGTTATGTCTCGGTATGGTCTGGGATTTGCCCCTCATCTGGCTCGTACTATTGCATTTTTCGCATACTTGTTGGCAGATCCTGGGTTTCCTCTGGTTTCGATCCCGCAGTTATGTGGTTCCACACTGAAACAGTCAATAAAAGCAGTTTCCGATTAGTATTTTGGAGGATAACGCTGGTTATGTCTCGGTTAGTTCTGGTATTTGCAATCATCTGGCTCATACTTTCGCATTTTTCGCATACTTGTTGGCCAGATCCAGGCCTTTTTCTGGTTTGGATCACGTAATAATGCGGTACCACACCGAAACAGACAATTATACCTGGTTGGGATTAATATTTTAGAGGATAACGCCGGTTATGTCTTGGTTAGGTCTGGGATTTGCCCTCATCAGGCTCCAACTTTCGCATTTTTCGCATACTTGTTGGCCAGATCCTGGCCTTTATCTGGTTTGGATCACGTAGTAATGCGGTACCACACCGAAACAGTCAATTATACCTGGTTGCGATAAATATTTTAGAGGATAACGCCGGTTATGTCTCGGTTATGTCTGGGTTTTGCCCTCATCTGGCTCGTACTTTCGCATTTTTCGAATACTTGTTGGTCAGATCCAGGGCATTTTCTGGTTTGGATCACATAGTAATGCGGTACCACACCGAAACAGTCAATTAAACCTGGTTGCGATTAATATTTTAGAGGATAACGCCGGTTATGTCTCGGTTAGGTCTTTTATTTGCCATCATCCAGCACATACTTTTGCATTTTTTGCATACTTGTTGGCCAGATCTTGGGTATTTTGTGGTTTGGATCCCGTCGTAATGTGGTTCCACACCGAAACAGTCAATTAAACCTGGTTGCGAATAATATTTTAGAGGATATCGCCGGTTATGTCTCGGTCAGGTCTGGAATTTGCCCTCATCTGGCTCGTACTTTCGCAATTTTCGCATACTTGTTGGCCAGATCCAGGGCTTTTTCTGGTTTGGATCACGAAGTAATGTGGTACCACACTGAAACAGTCAATAAAAGCTGGTTCCGATTAGTATTTTAGAGGATAACGCTGGTTATGTCTGGGTTAGTTCTGGTATTTGCAATCATCTGGCTCATACTTTCGCGTTTTTCGCATACTTGTTTGCCAGATCCAGCGGTTTTTCTGGTTTGGATCCTGTAGTAATGTGGTTCCACACCGAAACAGTCAATTAAACCTGGTTGCGATTAATATTTTAGAGGATAACGCCTGTTTTGTCTGGGTTAGGTCTGGTATTTGCCCTCATCAGACTCGTACTTTCGCATTTTTCGCATTCTTGTTGGCCAGATCTTGGCCTTTTTCTGGTTTGGATCACGTAGTAATGCGGTACCACACCGAAACAGTCAATTATACCTGGTTGCGAATAATATTTTAGATGATAACGCCGGTTATGTCTCGGTTAGGTCTGTGATTTGCCCCCATCTGGCTCGTACTTTCACATTTTTCGCATACTTGTTGGCCAGATCCAGGGCTCTTTCTGGTTTGGATCACGTAGTAATGTGGTTCCACACCGAAACAGTCAACTAAACCTGGTCCCGATTAATATTTTAGAGGATAACGCTGGTTATGTTTGGGTTAGTTCTGGTATTTGCAATCTTCTAGTACATACTTTCGCATTTTTCGCATACGTGTTGGTCAGATCCAGGGTTTTTTCTGGTTTGGATCCCGTCGTAATGTGACTCCACACCGAAACAGCCAATTAAACCAGGTTGCGATTAATACTTTGGAGGATAACGCTGGTTATGTTTGGGTTAGTTCTGGTATTTCCAATCTTCTGGCACATACTTCCGCATTTTTCGTATACTTGTTGGCCAGATCCTGGGATATTTCTGGGTTGGACCACGTAGTAATGCGGTACCACAACGAAACAGTCAATAATACCTGGTTGTGAATAATACTTTAGAGGATAACGCCGGTTATGTCTCGGTTAGGTCTGGTATTTGCCTTCATCTGGCTCATACTTTCTCGTTTTTCGCATACTTGTTGGCCAGATTCTGGCTTTTCTCTGGTTTGGATCCCGTAGTAATGTGACTCCACACCGAAACAGTCAATTAAACCTGGTTGCGATTAATACTTTGGAGGATAACGCTGGTTATGTTTGGGTTAGTTCTGGTATTTGCAATCATCTGGCACATACTTTCGCATTTTTGGCATACTATTTGGCCAGATCCTAGGCTTCTTCTGGTTTGGATCCCGTAGTAATGTGGTTCCACACTGAAACAGTCAATTAAACCTGTTTGCGATTAATATTTTAGAGGATAGCGCCGGTTATGTCTGGGTTAGTCCTGGTATTTGTAATCATCTGCCTCATACTTTCGAATTTTTCGCTTACTTGAATGGCCGGATCCTGGGCTTTTTCTGGTTAGGATCACGTATTAATGTGGTGCCAGATTGAAATAGTCAATTCAACCTGGATTCGATCAATATTTAAGAGGATAACACCGGTTAGGTCTTGGATAGGTCCTGGATATGCCCTCATCTGGCTCATACTTTCGCATTTTTCGCATACTCGTTGGCCTGATCCTGGGTTTTGTCTGGTTTGGATCACGTAGCAATGTGGTACCACACTGAAACCGACAATTAAAGCTGGATTTGATCAATACCATAGCGGATAACACCGGTTAGGTTTCCGTGAGGTCTGGTATTTGCAATCATGTGCTTCATACTTTCGCATTTTTCGCATAATTGAATGGCCAGATCCTGGGCTTTTTCTGGTTTGGATCACGTAGTAAAGTCGTACCACACTGAAACAGTCTATTAAACCCTGTTGCGATTAATATTTTGGAGGATAACGCCGGTTATGTCTGGGTTTCTTCTGGTATTTATAATCATCTGGCTCGTACTTTCGCATTTTTCGTATACTTGTTGGCCTGATCATGGCCTTTTTCTGGTTTGGATTACGTAGTAATGTGGTACCATACTGAAACAGTCAATTAAACCTGTTTCCGATTAATATTTTAGAGGATAGCGCCGGTTATGTCTGGGTTAGTTCTGGTATTTGTAATCATCTGGCTCATTCTTTCGCATTTTTCGAATATTTGAATGGCCAGATCCTGGGCTTTTTCTGGTTTGGATCACGTAGTAAAGTGGTACCACACTGAAACAGTCTATTATACCCGGTTGTGATTAATATTATACAGGATAACGCCGGTTATGTCTGGGTTAGGTCTGGTATTTGGAATCATCTGCCTCATACTTTCGCATTTTTCGCAAACTTGAATGGCCAGATTCTGGGCTTTTTCTAGTTTGGACAATATAGTAACGTGGTACCACACTGAAACAGTCAATTAAAACTGGTTCCGATTAATATTTTAGAGGATAACGCCGGCTATGTCTGGGATAGTTCTGGTATTTGCAATCATCTGGCTCATACTTTCGCATTTTTCGCATACTTGTTGACCAGATAGTGGGTTTTTTCAGGTTTGGATCACGTAGTAGTGTGGTACCACACTGAAACAGTCAATTAAACCTGGTTCCGATTAATATTTTAGAGGATAACACAGGTTAGGTTTGTGTTAGGTCTGAAATTTGCAATCATCTGCCTCATACTTTCGCATTTTTCGCATTCTTGTTGGCCAGATCCTGGGCTTTTTCTGATTTGGATCACGTAATAATGTGGTACCACACTGAAAGCGTCAATTAAACCTGGTTTCGATCAGTATTTTAAAGGACAACATCGGTTAGGTCTGGGTTACGTCTGGTATTTGCAATCATCTGCGTCATACTTTCGCATTTTTCACATGCTTGCTGGCCAGATCCTGGGTCTTTTCTGGTTTGCATCACGTAGTAATGTGGAACTACACCGAAACAGTCAATAAAGCCCGGTTCCGATTAATATTTTAGAGGATAACGCCGGCTATGTCTGGGATAGTTCTGGTATTTGCAATCATCTGCCTCATACTTTCGCATTTTTCGTATACTTGTTGACCAGATCCTGAGTATCTTCCGGTTTGGATCACGTAGTAATGTGGTACCACACCGATATAGTAAATAAAACCTGGTTCCGATTAATATTTTAGAGGATAACGCCGGTTATGTCTGGGTTAGGTGTGGTATTTGCCATCATCTAGCCGATACTTTCGCACTTTCCGCATACTTGAATGGCCAGATCTTGGGCTTTCTCTGGTTTGGATCGCGTAGTAATGTGGTGCCACACCGAAACAGTCAATTTAACCTGGTTTCGATCAATATTTTAGTGGATAACACCGGTTAGGTCTGGGTAACGACTGGTATTTGCAATCATCTCCCTCATACTTTCGCATTTTTCGCGTGCTTGTTGGCCAGATCCTGGGTTCTTTTCTCGCTAGGATCACGTATTAATGTGGTGCCACACTGAAATAGTCAATTCAACCAGGATTCGATGGATATTTTAGAGGATTTCACCGGTTATGTCTGGGTTAGGTCTGGTATTTGCAATCATCTGTCTCATACCTACGCATTTTCCGCATACTTGAATGGCAAGATCCTGGCCTTCTTCTGGTTTGGATTACGTACTAAAGTGGCACCACACTGAAATAGTCAATAAAACCTGCTTCCGATCAACATTTTAGAGGATATCACCGGTTAGGTCTGGGTTACGTCTGATATTTGCAATCATCTGGCTCGTACTTTCGCATTTTTCGCATACTTGAATGGCCAGATCCTGGCCTTCTTCTGGTTTGGATTACGTAGTAATGTGGTGCCACACTGAGATAGCCAATTCAACCTGGATTTGATCAATATTTTAGCGGATAACACCGGTTATGTCTGGGTTACGTCTGGTATTTGCAATCATCTTCCTCATGCTTTCGCATTTTTCGCATACATGTTGACCATATCCTGGCTCTTTTCTAGATTTGATCACGTAGTAATGTGGGATCACACTGAAACAGTCAATTAAACCTGGTTTCGATTAATATTTTAAAGGATAACGCCGGTTATATCTTGGTTCGGTCTGGTATTTGCAATCATCAGTCTCATACTTTCGCATTTTTCGCATACTTGTTGACCAGATCCTGGGTCTTTTCTGGTTTGGATGACGTAGAGATGTGGAACCTCACCGAAACAGTCAATTAAACCTGGTTGCGATTAAGATTTTAGAGGATTACGCCGGTTATGTCTGGGTTAGTTCTGGTATTTGCAATCATCTGGCACATACTTTCGCATTTTTCGCATTCTTGTTGGCCAGATCCTGGGCTTTTTCTGATTTGGATCACGTAGTAATGTGGGACCACACTGAAACCGTCAATTAAACCTCGTTTCGATCAATATTTTAAAGGATAACGCCGGTTATATCTTGGTTCGGTCTGGTATTTGCAATCATCAGTCTCACACCTTCACATTTTTCGCATACTTGTTTCCCAGATCCTGGGTTCTTCTCTCGCTGGGATCACGTATTAATGTGGTGCCACACTGAAATAGTCAACTCAACGAGGATTCGATGGATATTTTCGAGGATAACACCGGTTAGGTCTGAGTTACGTCTGGTGTTTGCAATCATCTCCCTCATACCTTCGCATTTTTCGCATACTTGCTGGCCAGATCCTGGCTCTTTTCTGGTTTTGATCACGTAGTAATGTGGTACCACACCGCCACAGTCAACTAAACCTGGTTCCGTTTAATATTTTAGAAGACACTGTCAATTCAAACTGGAATCGATCAATATTTTAGATGATAACACTGGTTAGGTTTGTGTTAGGTCTGGTATTCGCAATCATCTGGCTCGTACATTCGCATTTTTCGCAAACTTGAATGGCCAGATCCTGGGCTTTTTCTGGTTTGGATCACGTAGTAATGTGGTACCACACTGAAACAATCTATTAAACCTGGTTCCGAATAATATATTATTGGAAAACGCCGGTTATGTCTGGGTTAGTTCTCGTATTTGCAATCATCTGGCTCGTACTTTCGCATTTTTCGCTTACTTGTTGGCCAGATCCTGGGTTTTGTCTGGTTTGGATCACGTAGTATAGTGGTACCACACCGAAACAGTGAAATAAACCTGGTCCCGATTATTATTTTAGAGGATAACGCCGGTTATGTCTGGGTTTGTTCTGGTATTTGCAATCATCTGGCTCATACATTCGCGTTTTTCGCTTACTTGAATGGCCGGATCCTGGGCTTTTTCTGGTTTGGATCACGTAGTAATGTGGTACCACACCGAAACAGTCAATCAAACCTGGTTCCGATTAATATTTTAGAGGATAACGCCGGTTACGTCTGGGTTAAGTCTGTGATTTTCCCTTATCTGGCTCCTACTCTCGCATTTTTCGCATACTTGTTGGCCAGATCCTGGGATTTTACCGAGTCAGGATCACGTAGTAATGTGGCACTACACTGAAACAGTCAATTAAACCCGGTTGCGAATAATATTTTAGAGGACAACGCCGTTTATGTCTGGGTTTGGTCTGGTATTTGCAATCACCTGACTCATACTTTCGCATTTTTCGTAAACTTGTTGACCAGATCCTGGGTCTTTTCTGGTTTGGATCACGTAGTAATGTGGTACCACACCGAAGTAGTAAATAAAACCTTGTTCCGATTAATATTTTAGAGGATAACACCGGTTATGTCTGGGTTACGTCTGGTATTTGACATCATCTAGCTCAAACTTTCAAATTTTTCGCAAACTTGTTGGCCAGATGTAGGGTTTTTTCTAGTTAGGATCACGTACTAATGTGGTACCACACTGTAACAGTCAATAAAACCCGGTTTGGATCAATATTTTAGAGGATAACAACGGTTATGCCTGGATTACGTCTGGTATTTGACATCATCTAGCTCATACTTTTTTTTTTTTTTTTTTTTTTGTCGTGGGGAAAATCTTCGGAAGACTCCCTCCCACCTCCTTGGGGTGAGGTGGGAGGGGTGTGTGGGATTCCCCGCGCCCGTACAACGACAGGCGCGGGACCTACCCACTAAAAACCCCACGGTGACCCTTCGGCACGCTTTGGGAGGATACCGGGAATCGCTCGAAGCATTCTTCCGGTATCCTCCCAGTGCCCGCGCTTTCGCGCCCATCCCCCGGGGGGACAATCGGTCCCCCCAGTAGACACACTGCCTCATAGCGGCGGGACGGGGCCACTCCATCCCGCCGCTATCCGTCCCGGGGCCGCGTTTAGTGGCGGCTGCGAGCCCCAACTCGCAACCGCCCGCGACCCCGTTTCCACCCCTCGGCGGCCGGGCGTTCATGGCCGCACCAGACCGCCGAGGGTGCCTCCCCTTGCGTCGGACCGGTAGGGGGAGGCACTCCTACCCCCAACCGGTCCGACCCGGCGCCGCCTGGCGGGAGGAGGGTCCCCTCAGGACCCCCCTCCCAGCCTAGGTCATCCGCCACGCCGAGGCGGCCGCCCGCGACGCCTCGCGACCGGGCGACGACCTCGGGCCACCGCACGAGCGCGAGCTTCGGCGCGCCGCTGAAGCTCGCGCTCCCTCCCCGCGGCCTCCTTCTGCAACATTACGTTCTCGCAGAAGGAGGCCACGGCCCTCCACTTCTCCTCGCTGCCGAGCATGGCGCGCACCACGCCCGGCAGCGAGACATCCCGCCCGACGACGCCGACCAGGACACGGCGCTCCCCCTCCCACGCGGGGCATACCTCCAGGGTATGATCCGCCGTGTCCTGCTCAGCGTCGCAGTGGCAGCAACGCGCCGTCGGCTCCTTCCCTATCCGGCACAGGTATCTTCCGAAACTGCCATGCCCGGAAAATACCTGTGCCAGCCGGTAGGTGAGGCTGCCATGGCCTCTGTCCAGCCACTCCTTCAGGAGTGGCCGAACAGCCCCGACAGTCCGGTGCCCCGCGGTTGGCAGAGCCAGCCGCTCCTGCCACGCGAGCAACACGGACTGCCGGGCCTGGCGCTTCAAATCGCCCCAAGCAGGTTCCTGCCCGCCCGGGACCGCCCCCACCCCCATCTAGCTCATACTTTCGCATTTTTCGCATACTCGAATGACCAGATCCTGGCCTTTTTCAGGTTTGGATCACGTAGTAAGGTGGTACCACACTGAAACCGTCAATTAAACCTGGTTCCGATTAATATTTTAGAGGACAACACTGGTTAGGTTTGTGTTAGGTCTGGTATTTGCAAACATCTGCCTCATACTTTCGCATTTTTCGCTTACTTTAATGGCCCGATCCGGGGCTTTTTCTGGTTTGGATCACGTAGTAATGTGGTACCACGCCGAAATAGTAAATAAAACCTGGTTTCGATTAATATTTTAGAGGGTAACGCCGGTTATGTCTGGGATAGGTCTGGTATTTGCCATCATCTGGCCCATACTTTCGCATTTTTCGCATACTTGTTGATCAGATAGTGGGTTTTTTCTGGTTTGGATCACGTAGTAGTGTGGTACCACACTGACACAGTCAATTAAACCTGGTTGCGATTAATGTTTTAGAGGATAACGCCGGTTATGTCTGGGTTAGTTCTGGTACTTGCAATCATCTGGCTCGTACTATCGCAATTTTCGCATACTTGTTGACCATATCCTGGGTTTTTCTGGTTAGGATCTCGTATTAATGTGGTGCCAGATTGAAATAGTCAATTCAACCTGGATTCGATCAATATTTAAGAGGATAACACCGGTTAGGTCTTGGATAGGTCTGGGATATGCCCTCATCTGGCTCATACTTTCGCATTTTTCGCATACTCGTTGGCCTGATCCTGGGTTTTGTCTGGTTTGGATCACGTAGCAATGTGGTACCACACTGAAACCGACAATTAAAGCTGGATTTGATCAATAGCATAGAGGATAACACCGGTTAGGTTTCCGTGAGGTCTGGTATTTGCAATCATGTGCCTCATACTTTCGAATTTTTCGCTTACTTGAATGGCCAGATCCTGGGCTTTTTCTGGTTTGGATCACGTAGTAAAGTCGTACCACACTGAAACAGTCTATTAAACCCTGTTGCGATTAATATTTTGGAGGATAACGCCGGTTATGTCTGGGTTTCTTCTGGTATTTATAATCATCTGGCTCGTACTTTCGCATTTTTCGTATACTTGTTGGCCTGATCCTGGCCTTTTTCTGGTTTGGATTACGTAGTAATGTGGTACCATACTGAAACAGTCAATTAAACCTGTTTCCGATTAATATTTTAGAGGATAGCGCCGGTTATGTCTGGGTTAGTTCTGGTATTTGTAATCATCTGGCTCATTCTTTCGCATTTTTCGAATATTTGAATGGCCAGATCCTGGGCTTTTTCTGGTTTGGATCACGTAGTAAAGTGGTACCACAATGAAACAGTCTATTATACCCGGTTGTGATTAATATTATACAGGATAACGCCGGTTATGTCTGGGTTAGGTCTGGTATTTGGAATCATCTGCCTCATACTTTTGCATTTTTCGCATACTTGTTGACCATATCCTGGGTTTTTCTGGTTAGGATCATATCGTATTAATGTGGTGCCAGATTGAAATAGTCAATTCAACCTGGATTCGATTAATATGTGAGAGGATAACACCGGTTAGGTCTGGGTTAGGTCTGGGAACTGCCTTCATCTGGCTCATACTTACGCATTTTTCGCATACTTGTTGGTCATACCCTGGCCTTTTTCTGGCTTCGATCAGGTAGTAATGTGGTACCAAACTGAACCAGGCAATTAAACCTGTTTCCGATTAATATTTTAGAGGATAGCGCTGGTTTTGTCTGGGTTAGTTCTGGTATTTGTAATCATCTGGCTCATACGTTCGCATTTTTCGTATACTTCTTGACCAGATCCTGGGTCTTTTCTGGTTTGGATCACGTAGTAATGTGGTACCACACCGAACTAGTAAATAAAACCTGGTTCCGATTAATATTTTATAGGATAAAGCCGGTTATGTCTGGGATAGGTCTGGTATTTGCCATCATGTAGCTCATACTTTCGCATTTTTCGCATACTTGACGGCCTGATCCTGGGCTTTTTCTGGTTTGGATCACATAGTAAGGTGCTACCACACTGAAACCGTCAATTAAACCTAGTTCCGATTAATATTTTAGAGGATAACACCGGTTATGTCTGGGTTAGTTCTGGTACTTGCAATCATCTGGCTCATACTATCGCAATTTTCGTAAACTTGTTGACCAGATCCTGGGTCTTTTCTGGTTTGGATCACGTAGCAATGTGGTACCACACTGAAACAGTCAATTAAACCTGGCTGCGATTAATATTTTAGAGGATAACGTCGGTTATGTCTGGGTTTGATTTGGTATTCGTAACCATCTGGCTCGTACTATCGCATTTTTCGCATACTCGTTGGCCAGAGCCTGGCCTTTTTCTGGTTTGGATTACATAGTAATGTGGTACCACACTGAAACAGTCAATTAAACCTGTTTCCGATTAATATTTTAGAGGATAGCGCCGGTTATGTCTGGGTTAGTTCTGGTATTTGTAATCATCTGGCTCATTCTTTCGCATTTTTCGAATATTTGAATGGCTAGATCCTGGGCTTTTTCTGGTTTGGATCACGTAGTAAAGTGGTACCACACTGAAACAGTCTATTAAACCCGGTTGCGATTAATATTATACAGGATAACGCCGGTTATGTCTGGGTTAGGTCTGATATTTGGAATCATCTGCCTCATACTTTTGCATTTTTCGCATACTTGTTGACCATATCCTGGGTTTTTCTGGTTCGGATCACGTATTAATATGGTGCCAGATTCAAATAGTCAATTCAACCTGGATTCGAACAATATGTGAGAGGATAACACCGGTTAGGTCTGGGTTAGGTCTGGGAGCTGCCCTCATCTGGCTCATACTTTCGCATTTTTCGCATACTTGTTGACCAGATCCTGGCCTTTTCCTGGTTTAGATCACGTAGTAATGTGGTACCACACCGAAACAGTCAATTGAACATGATTCCGATTAGTATTTTAGAGGATAGCGCCGGTTATGTCTGGGTGAGTTCTGGTATTTGCCGTCATCTAGCTCATAGTTTCGCATTTTTCGCATACTTGAATGGCCAGATCCTGGGCTTTTTCAGGTTTGGATCACGTAGTAATGAGATACCACACTAAAACAGTCAACAAAACCAGTTTTCGTTCAATATTTTAGAGGATAACACCGGTTAGGTCTGGGTTATGTCTGGTATTTGCAATCAGCTCCCTCATACTTTCGCATTTTTCGGATACTTGTTGGCCAGATCCTGGGTTCTTTTCAATAAAAGCTGGTTCCGATTAGTATTTTAGAGGATAACGCCGGTTAGGACTATGTTTGCCCCCATCTGGCTCATACTTGCACATTTTTCGCATGCTTGTTAGCCTGATCCTGGCCTTTTTCTGGTTTGGATCACGTAGTAATGTGGATCCACACAGGGACAGTCAATAAAACCTGGCCTCGATTAATATCTTAGAGGATAACGCATGTTAGGTCTGCGTTAGGTCTGGGTTTTGCTCTCATCTGGCTCATACTTTCGCATTGTTCGCATACGTGTTGGCCAGATCCTGGACTATTTCTGGTTTGGATCACGTAGTAATGTGGTACCACAATGAAACAGTCGGTTAAACCTGGTTTCGGTCAATATCTTTGAGGATAACGCTGGTTAGGACTGGGTTTGGTCTGGGATTTGTCCTCATCTGGCTCATACTTTTGCGTTTTTTTGCATACTTGTTGGCCAGATTCTGGGTGTTTTCTGATTTGGATCACGTAATAATGTGGTACCGCTTAGGAACACTTAATTAAACCTGGCCTCGATCAATATTTTAGAGGATAACACCGGTTGGGTCTGGGTTAGGTCTGGGATTTGCCCTCATCTGGCTCAGACTATCGCATTTTTCGCATACTTGTTGGCCAGATCCTGGGCTTTTTCAGGTTTGGAACACGTGGTAGTGTGGTACCACACTGGAACAGTCGATTAATCCTGGTCTCGATTAATATTTTAGAGGATAACGCATATTAGGTCTGGGGTAGGTCTGGGATTTGCCCTTGTTACGTCGCTCGCACGACGTTTGATCTAGCATGTTTCCTATTACTATATTCTATACTTTGTTAATTAAAATTAATATATTATTGTTCAGTTCAATATGTTCTCTTTTATTATAAATAATATAACGAATTTATATTAATGTTGTAGGCTTCTGATTTATATTCGGTATTGCGAATTAATATATTAATATTCTCTTTTATTATAAATTATATTCAGTATTGCGAATTAATATTAAAGTATTCTCTTTTATTATAAATAATATTCAGTATTGCGAATTAGTATTATAAGTATTCTCTATTATTATAAATAATTGCGAATTAACATTGTAGCGTTCTCTACCATTATAAATAATTGCGACTTAACATTGTAGCGTTCTCTATTATTATAAATAATATTCAGTATTATATATTTATACCAATATTTTTTGCATAATTAAAGAATGGAGGTAGGCGTGAATTTGAATTGTTAAATAAGAATAGACGTATGTGAGAGTTTAAATTGTTTACTAAGAATGAAGGAACGCGAGGATTTTTATTATTAATTAAGAGTAGGAGAATTGTATTGCCAATCAGGGGCCAGCTGAGTTAAGTAACATTCATTATGAACAAACATTTATTGAACATTGTACAAATTCATTTGGGACACCCGTTGTACACATTTCGCCGAGGACCCGGTACGTGGTGCCAAGATAACAGCATCCGGTCAGCTCACGCGTGGAGCCCAGACGCTGAATCAGCAGTCGCTAGAGGGAGAGAGAACGCACGAGAGCAGCCATCCTTCTCGCACCAGTAGCTGCTGACGCAGCATCGCTGTTTCTCAATACCTGCTCCGTGCTAACCACCAACTGCTGAGGTTGCAATTCCATCTCGCTCCAGCCAGGAGTTCTCAACGCCGTTCCTTTCCAACCTGGAAGGGAAAAACCGTATAAATTAAGCGCTCAATCAAGAGCGTAGCCTTTAGTCGTCGTCTTAATAGTCACGCTAATTGTCCGCAACGTTGTAATTTCTATTTCACGACTCGAGCAAAGGATCCTTAATTGTACAACGAAATAAACTACATTTTAAGACTTAAACGTCTCTATTCAATTAAACCTCGACGATAATTAATTAATTACTACTCGGCCCGAGCAAGGGGTTTCAAATCGTATTAAGTAGCAACTTATATTCTACGACTAACTTCTTACTTCGTATTAATTATTATAACTTCATTTTGAATAAGTTAAAGTCAAGAATCTTCGGCATTGAATTTAAACGAGTTAAAGTCAAGATTGAATATCATAGTGACTCGACTGTGTGTTCCAGAACGCCCAAACCTTTACCAAATTATCCTATCACGGTTCAAACATATCTATCTGTGCCCACCAGAGGCACGGGATTTGTGGAAAACCGTTTCCGCCTATAAAATTCATACCATTTCCTATTCAATACCTGTCTATCTGTGACCACCAGAGGCACGGGACAGTGTGGCGAATCTTTCCATCATTCCTCTCAGAATCGTGTTAATTCAAAGGGGACCTATCTGTGCCCACCAGAGGCACGGGGTTTCACGGAGAGTTAAACAGCTTTGAAAGATTCTTCAGGCGAGTATTTCATTGATCGCGTAAATTCATTTTGTAATTGGTAAAGCAATATTAGTGAGAATCAATGCCTAAGAGACGACGTGCGGGTCGTAAGATTCAGCTACGAAAAGTATTCGCGGAACTATATAATCCGGCGGATGTGGAGAGATACCCGTTGGGAATCCGCGAGGTTTCAGTCATCACCTCCATAGTGAAGATCCAGTATCCTGTCGTCGCAGCTGTAACTTCGTTAGCCGACATCAAAGAATTCAGGGTAACGCCGTGGCAGCATTTCGCTGTACCGACACCAGCCACAACGCAGCAGACGTCTGCAGCCGTTACCGACCCTCGCCTGCAGTCAAACAACCCTTCTATGCCAGAGCTGGCATAAGAACACCAGGGCAGCGCCAGATCTACAGCCGGCACATTGCCGACGGCTTTCTGCATCACCAGTAGCTGAGAGCTGCTCTTTCAACCACCGTTCTACAGCCCGCACATTACCGACGGCTTTCTGCATCACCAGTAGCTGTGAGCTGCTCTTTCAACCGCCGTTCTACAGCCAGCACATTACCGACGGCTTTCTTCATCACCAGCGGCCGTGAGCTGTTTCATCAACCAGCGTACCGGCAACTTATCATCGACCGGTGAGTCCCTATCCTATTGTACGCTCGAAGCCTGTTACCGTGCGTTAAATTCCCGGTTAGACGTGGACGGAAGTGCCTCGTGAACCAAAAACGACTACTCAAACCGTGACGATCCGGACTCGTGGTGATCTCTTTTTATTTTACCGCGACGAAAACCCGGGACGTGACAAATTTTTGGTGGCAGCGGTGGGATAATTTCGAGTGGTCCGTACGGAACAGTAAAAGCACGTTAGGTCAGGGACAAACATTTTAGGTAACGGGTAAATTTTTGGTGGCAGTAATAAATTTTTGGTGGCAGTGAGAAATTTTTAGTGGCAGCTACAAACGTTTTCGAATTTTAATTTTAACTTTTACAACATGAGCAGCAAAGATAATATGAATACGCGTTCGAAAGGGGCAGCCAGTCCCCAATCTCTAGTCTCGGAATCAGAATTAATCGCCCTGCAGAAACAGTTAGCTGAAAAGGAGAAGCGGTTACGTAAAGAGGACAAGGCACTAGAAGCACAACGCCGCGAAATTCAGGAAGCCGCGGAATTAAAGTTAGAGTAAGAGAAATTAAACTCCGAGTTAAAAGTTGCGAAAACCAATCCTTCGGGTTTTGATATGGAAGAAATCCGGGCAGAACTAAATGAAGCTAGGCGCGAAATTGACCGTTTACGCGAACTTCGAGAAGAAAGGATTATGGAGGATATACCGCGAGCAAGATTAAACGTAGATAGTCCAGAACCGGGAAATTATTCGTTAAAAGAGGCAGTTGAATCAGTACCAATTTTTGACGGATGTAATATGCCAATATTTTCTTTCAATCGCGCTTGTCGACACGCGCGAGATATTGTATCGCCTCACGTAGAAGGCACTCTGACAGAATTAGTCATTAATAAATTACGCGGAAGGGCTTATACCGCCGTAGAGGACGAGGGTTGCCGAAATATTTCACAGTTATGCAACCGGCTACAAGAAGTTTTTGGATCGAACAAAACTATAGACCATTACCGCGGGGAATTAGCAAATATTTTTCAAGGGCCGTCAGAACATATTTTAGATTACATTAGCCGAGTTAAGGACTTAAGAACCGCGATTCTCGATTGCGAGAGAAGTAATCCAGATCCGATGGACATAAACCGCTTAACGCACGACAGTTTTGTAAATGGTTTAATTCCGGTCTTGCGTATAGACGTGAAGTCGCGACCACATACCACGTTAGGTTCGGCATATGATGCGGCGATCGATGCTTTTAAACAATACGAGCTAGATAGAACTCGTTATGAGCCGCCGAAACGCGTTCAATTTTCGGAGGGAAGGCGCGAAATTATTAACCACCCGGTACGTGCGAATAGCATTCCTCCAAGACAAAGCAACTGGTCATATTCTAGCACGGAGCGCACGCGATATCAAGCTCCCGCGTCTCGAGAACTGTTATCTCCGCGATACGAGACGCCCGTTCGCGGCATAACTTCACCCATACGTAATCCCGGTCCCAGGCGCGACAATTTTAATTCTCGATTCTGTAATTACTGCAAAACTCCTGGTCATGATATACATGAGTGTAGGAAGAGGGAGTTCAATGCTCGGAATTCGGGAAACGGGAGTAGGTGAGTAAGGGGAGTTCTGGACAGGGGGCTCCGAGGGGGGTGCGGGGGAGGGGGGAAATGAGGGTGAGGGGGTGGGGGAGGGGGCCTGTGCGTCGGAGTGGGGGGCCCATGGTGGGTCCGTCGGGGGGGGGGGCAGTCGGCGTGGGAGGTCGGTAACTATTACCGACAGTCGATAATTGGTATCTACGGTCGGTAATTAGTATCTATGGTTGGTAATTAGTATTTATGGTCGGTAATTAGCATCAACGATCGATAATTGACATTAACGGCTGGTAATTAGCAGAGGTTAGAAAATGAAAGAGGGTAATTGCCTGGTATCGATAAAAAGGGAAGGGGGGATAAAAGAGATGCATCTGGTAAAAAGAAGTGGTAATAATCAAAGGTAATTATCAGAGGTCGATAAAGAGGAGGTGGGGAAAGAAATTAGACGTCTTTTGACTATTTCGAAATTTTATTCCACAAAAATTAGATACAGTTTTTATTTTCAATTATTAATAGCATCATATAAAATGTTATCCAGCGCATATGCCAACAGCTCGCAATCTACAGGCGAATTTTTATCGTAATATTCACGAAGGATTTTGTCTGCATCACGTTTACGCATAATACTATTGCGTTTCAAAATATTTGTAAATTCTTGGTATTTCTCACCAACATAGTGCGCACTTTGGCATAGCCACGAATATGCATGCTCGATGCACTGTTCCAGTTCGAATAAAAACAATAGAGTTGTCGGTTTCATATACATGCAAGCATCATGCAATTTCACTTGTACAATGTTCATATCATGCATTGCAACAACCGTAAGCACCAAATCACAAATTGATAACGATGTTGGAGAAGGAGCTGATAGCACATGTTGTTTGATGTCTTCGCGTTTCTGAATAAACACCATCCATGTTGAGTAAGACAGCAACAATTTATTTCCTCGAGTATCGCCAAGTATAATTTCCACGGCGGATACAGGTCCTACACCGATTGCAATATCCAAATACTTGTATGCTGTGGATGTGAGGGCAAACCTCCTTCGCAGTATATGAGGCGTTGGATGCTGTTTCTTGCTACTGTTACATGTAGAAAAATAAATAAAGAATAAAAGGTAAGTAATGACAATAAGTAATAACAATAAGAAAAAATGGATAAGAAAAAAATTGTGGTAATAATACTTACTCATTACTTGTGCATGCTGTATCGTAAGGAATGCAATAATTCATTTTTTCAGAAAAAATTTGAACGTAGAATTCAATAGATAATGTTTCACGACGATACTATCAAACGAGTGTGAATATTGTGCAGCACTTAAATGCAACGTTGCATCATATGTATCAGGGAAGCGGGTGGCGCGTAGTGGGGGGACGAATTTCAGGGAAGCGGGTGGCGCGTAGTGGGGGAAGGAATTTTTTATATCACATGTTCTTCTTCTGCGAAAAGTGCAACTTTTGCAAAAATGTCTTTTAGATTACCTTGAACACGTCTAAACATGCAACTTCTGCAAAGCGTATAACATTACATTCGCAGGATGATGCAAACAAATAATATTCTTCGCGACATAGATCATTTGTGGGGAAGGAGGAATTTTTTATATCACGTGTTCTTCTTCTGTGAAAAGTGCAACTTTTTGCAAAAATTGTTTTTTAGATTACCTTGAACATGTCTAAACATGCAACTTCTGCAAAGCGTATAACATTACACACGAATTGTGCGAGCTATTGGGGTCCTAATCATTTTACGTACACGCTATTCATATTCTTATTTTATGTCGCATGTTCTTCTTTTGCGAAGAGCGCAACGTTTTTTTTTTTTTTTGCAAGACGTTTTAGATTACACTGAACACGTGCAAAAACGCAACTTCTGCAAACGTATACATTGCATTCACAGGCAAAGAATTCTGTAACATATATATATGAAGACCCTTACCATGGGAAAGAAATTAGATACCATGTTTTGATGATTTAAAAATATGATATATTTATTAAAGCAATGAATAATTATGTTACAAAACATTACTTTTGTGGATCCACGAATTGTGCGAGTTATTGAGCCCCAACCATTTTACGTACACGTTGTTCCCCTTCTTACGCAATACTTTTTCAACTAGATACACGTCGGAATTTGCAACGCGTTGCAACTCGTGTTCGATCCATGAATTGTGCGAGTTATTGAACCCCAACCATATTTACGTACACGTTGTTCCCCCTTCTTACTATTTTATGTTACATGTTCTTCTGCGAAAAGCGCAACTTTTTTGCAAGGTGTTTTAGATTACACTGAACATGTGCAAAAAACGTATACAATACATTTGTGGATGAACACGCGCAAAAAACACAACCTCTGCAAAACCTATAACAGCGCATTCGCGGACACAGATTTCTGTAATATATCGCGAGCATCACCGAAAGCATCATCGGGAACAGTGATTTTTTGTAATATATCGTATGCATCACTATACATATTAACACAAAAGACGGCAGTATGGATCATCAAGAGCAGGAGCTGTACGAGCAAGCCGCTCAATTAAGGTCGATGGAAGAATACAATTTATGGGAACATCAATTTGGCGACTATCTCGATTCGTTAGAGGAACAAAGCCGAATCAAGAGACTGCGACTCTCAATCGGTGAAAAACAATCATTGATTGCTCGTATCGCTAGATTAGAAAGTCTAAAAGATTCGACACGCAATCAATTTGTACATGCGGGTACTGGACATAGTGCAAGACTTAGATGGCATGAAATTGATACGGCTTTCGTTAACCGTATATTGACCGGTGCAGTGATAAATTCTAACCACATAGAACCTCGCAATTTTCTCGAAGATGCGAGGGATATTGTAGTCGATCATGTGCGAAACATTGTGCTGAAACATGATAGTGTAAAAATAAATACTATACTTAACGGTGAATTTGTTGCTGGTTACAAATGTGCAAACAAAAGTGTTAACACGAAAAATTGTGAACTTTTTCGCTTGTCTGACCTACGCGAATGGTATGATTTACGTGTCATTGAACCCATTCTAGCATCCTTAGACGAGTTTCAGGAACGCGATAGTGGGTGGGCGCTGTCGCGTATACTGAATTTAATTGTTAATGTAAATAAATATATGCCAATGCATGCAGGATGTGCCATACAATTACCGCGAGAGGTACGACTAAAGAAAGCAGTAATCAATGTATGCTCGACGGACAATGCATGTTTTGCGTGGTCGGTGGTGGCTGCTCTGTATCCAGCCGAAAGTCACGTATCTCTCGCATCGTCATATCCTCATTATACAACAGTGTTGAATATCCAGGATATTGAATTTCCAATGACATTGAACCAAATTAAAAAGTTTTAACATATCAACAACATCTCCATCAATGTCTATACCATTGAGAATAAGGAGGTGTTACCAATACGAGTCACTGATAAGAAGATGGAAAGACATGTCAATTTGTTGTATTTAGAAGGAGCAAACGACGCGGGACATTTCACATGGATTAAGAACTTATCTCGCCTCGTATGCACACAATTGAGTAAACATAATGGCAGGAAATACTTTTGTGATTGGTATGTATATAATAAATCTTTTAAATATTTTATGTTAGATAAAAATTATGCCTCCTATTGCAGATGCTTACACTACTTTAGTTCGAATGAGAAGCTGGAAGCTCACACCATGGATTGTGAGAAGATGAACGATTGCGCAATCATATTGCCAAATGATGATTGCAGTAAGTGGCTCAGCTTCAGCAACTACAACAGGAAAGAGCGTGTTCCGTTTATCGTGTATGCCGATCTGGAATGCATCCTGGAGAAAACGGATACTGATCGAGAAGCGTCAAGATACACGTACCAGCATCATCGAGTATTTAGCGTGGGATATTATGTGCGGTGCTCGTACGACGACTCGTTATCTACGTTTCAATGTCGTCGCGATCCTGATTGCGTATCATGGTTTGTGGGACAACTTCAAGATTTGTCACATCGTGTAAAGTCCATCTTATCGACCAATGTACCCATGGAAAATTTATCAGCTGAACAATTACGAAATTTTAATACGGCAACACACTGCCATATTTGCGAAACACCGTTTACGCGAGATGATATGCGAGTACGCGATCATTGCCACCTAACCGGTCGGTACAGAGGTCCTGCACATTCAAATCACAATCTAAATTATAAAGACGCATTTGCCATCCCTATAGTCTTTCACAATTTATCCGGTTATGATTCACATTTTATTATCAAGGAGATAGCCACAGCATTTGAGGGTGATGTCACTGTATTGCCGATAACAAAAGAGAAGTACATTTCATTTACAAAATACGTTGAAAACACGAATGAAGAATCAAACTCGCGCAAGCGCATAAAATTGCAATTCATCGATTCATTTAAATTTTTAAATACAAGTCTCGAGAAATTGGTATCTTTTCTTAGTAAAGATAAACTTGAAATTACACGGTCCGAGTTTCAAAAATTATCTGCGGAAGATTTTGATTTATTGACGCGAAAAGGGGTGTTTCCATACGAGTACATTGACTGTGTTGAAAAGTTGGACCAATCATGTTTACCATCACGCAATTCATTTTACAGTTCCTTAACTGGCGATACAGTATTCGAAAACGACTATGCACGCGCTGTCAACGTGTGGAAGCGGTTCTCCATTGAAACGCTCGGCGAGTATAGCGATTTGTATCTGAAGACGGATGTCTTGCTGTTAGCCGATATTTTTGAAAATTTTCGCAATAGTTGCATCGCAAGTTATGGACTCGACCCCGCGCACTATTATACTTTGCCTGGTTTTACGTGGGATGCCATGCTGAAGCATACACGTATCAATTTCGAACTTCTTACCGATATCGACATGGTCCTATTTATCGAACGTGGTATACGTGGTGGTTTGAGTCAATGTTCCAACAGACGCGCACAAGCCAACAACAAAAACACGCAATCGCACGATCCATCGCAACCGTCGTCATATTTAATGTATTTCGATGTAAATAATTTGTACGGCTGGGCAATGTGTCAACCATTACCATATGCCAATTTTCAGTGGGTCAACAACAAAGATGTAGATGTAATGACCGTAGCGTTAGACTCATCGACGGGGTATATTTTGGAAGTCGATCTAGAGTATCCGCAACATCTGCATGATTCGCACACTGACCTACCGTTCTGCCCAACACATGATAAACCGCCTGGCAAGCGCCAGGAGAAGCTCCTCGCAACTCTATACGATAAGAAGCGTTACGTAATACACTATCGCAATCTGCAGCAATGTATTCGTCACGGCCTTCGCGTAACTGAAGTTCACCGCGTATTACAGTTTTCCCAATCCCCATGGCTTCGCGATTACATCGAACTAAATACAAAGTTCAGAACTCTTGCTACAAACGATTTTGAGAAAAATTTATATAAGTTAATGAATAATGCAGTGTTTGGTAAAACCATGGAGAATGTGCGCAATCATGTAGATGTCAAATTAGTAACGAAATGGGGAGGGAGATACGGTGCAGAGGCACTAATCGCTAAACCAAATTTCCACAGTCGCAGCATATTTTCGGAAAACCTAGTTGCGATCGAACTGCATAAATTGTTCGTAAAATTTAACAAACCAATCTATGTGGGCATGTGTATACTAGATATATCTAAGATTTGTTTGTATGAATTCCATTACGATTACATGTTACCCACACATAGGAATAAATGTAAAATTATGTACACCGATACAGACAGTCTAATCTACCACATCGAGTGTGACGATATTTATGAACTTATGATACGCGATATTACCCGCTTTGACACGAGCGATTATCCCACAGACAATCGATATGGTATTCCGCTTGCTAATAAGAAGGTACCAGGTTTAATGAAAGATGAAAATAATGGTGCGATTATGACGGAATTTGTTGGATTGAGAGCGAAAATGTATGCCATACAAGTCGATGGTAAGAAAGATACGAAAAAGGTGAAAGGTGTCAAGAGTAATGTTGTAGCGCGAACTATAACATTTGATGATTATGTGCAATGTTTGATGGGTGAGGTTGAAAAGATTTGTCACCAATCGTGTATAAGATCCATGTTGCATGAAGTGTACACGGTATCAGAAACAAAAATTGCTTTGAGTCCATACGATGACAAACGATATATTGTACCATATTCAGCCAAGACGCTGCCGTGGGGGCATTATAAAATACCGCTTTAGACATACCAATTATATTTCTTATTCATTTTTCAATATATATATTTTTTATGTAATTTTTATATTTCTTATTCATTTTTCAATATATATATTTTTTATTTATATTTTCATGTAATTTTTATATTTTTTATTCATTTCATTATATATATATTTTTTATGTATGTAATTATAGTATGTAATAAAACAATTTATATATACATGGTATCTCTACACATCTCCCTCACCCCAATTTGTTATTAATTTTACATTAGGAAAAGTTCACAGTAAAAAAAAAAAAAATTATTATTTCTGATATTTCAACCACTCGCTGTATAATTTAAATACATTTTGTAAAAACACAAGTCTTTTCATGGTTGTTGGATTACAATGTATTAGCACAATCGAGATTTTTCAAACACTTGATATCTTCATAATCGGCATCAATGGTTTTAGATTTATTCTAAAGTTCATAATTTTATAAAAAGATACATTTATATCCAATATTTCAACCATCACTGATAAATACATGTTTTTCAGAAGCTTGCAAAAACATTAAAAGATTTTTAGACATATTCTGAAAGTTCATAATTTTATAAAAATTGCTAGGAAGGAGGAGGATGGGGAAATTAGATGTATTTTTTAAATGACATAAATTGATTCAAAAAGATACATTTATTTCCAATATTTTAACCACCAATTGCATAATTTAAATACATTTTACAAATCAAAAATGGTACATTCATTTTTGATATTTTAACCACCAATTGTATAATTTAAATACATTTTGCATAGCGCATGTCTTTTTATGGTTACCACATCGCCATGTGTTTGCACAATCAAGATTTTTTAAACATTCAATATCACCATAATCAGCATCGATGTTCTCTGCATTAATATGTTCAGCCACCATGTTTGTTAACCAATCACGTTTTTGAAGCCCTTTAACATAGACGATTGGGTTTGACTCATCTATTATTGCCGATGTAATAAGCATTTTGCTCATGTTGTAGGGTATAAAACCGTCGTCCCACGACAGTCCGTGATGATTCTTCGTCACCCAAGTAGCTCGTGATTTATCGGGCGCAGATAATAAACACCATGGATATGGACTTTGGAAGATATAATGCGCTAGAGTGCTTCCTTTTTTCAACACTGCCACTTCCTTTACAACAAACTCTGTGTCGCTAACGAATCCTTGTATGTCGACAAATGTTGGTACCATCATGAAAATATCTTTGAAACTATGCTGCAATGCGGCGTGTCCGCCTGTTATATATATTACAAACATTGCTGATGTTACAGTTTATGTAATCTTGCGCACAACGTTGGACAGGGGACAGTATTCGACAACACGATCATGTAAAATAAGACAATAGGCGGTAATATTTGCTGGCACGTTTTCTTTACAATCAAATTCTATTCGCACATCTATGGTAGCGCTCTTGATTGATTCGTTCTGTCTCGAACAATCGATGACTACAAACGGTCCATACAACGAAAAGTTCTCCCTGTTGCAAAGCGTTTCGTAACAGTCGTATCCATAATAAGCTTTACGAAAACGTGCATACATATCAAAAAGAATAGCATATCTGTTTTTATCAAAATCAAGATTCAAGTCATCATATGGATAAAAGTCAGAATTTAGATACAGTTTCACATTGGTCAAGTTACATTCATCGAAATTGCTTGCATCTTTAGACATGTTGTTCTTCCGACCAGTCTGCAGCGCAAAAATGACGTATCGCGGCTTCTCCAGCTGAGTTGCAGTTTTAACAGCCCACGAATGTTTTGTTGTACTTTGCAATAATGGGTACTCATACAGGTCCCACGAACGAAAACTCATGCTTAGGTACTGTCCGCTTTCCAAAATCCGCAACATCGATAGTTTATTCGTATCATTCAGTATAATGCGCGGCATTCGCCACTGTATCTTTAGTAATTCAATCTCCGGCTCCAGCGCGGAATTTGCAATGATGCAGTTGTTATCATTGCGAGCGCGTATAAGAATGAGTTCATGTCGAGCGTTGACTACTATACACCTGTAATCTTCGCAAAACCCCAACAGCATATTGAGCGGTACACAAAAGTTAAAGTAACCTGTCGGTATGTTTGATTGTGCGGCCCATCCAGCATTCCGTAAAATTAACGATTTGTCATATGTTGAGGACACAAATGTTTTGATGGTACTTGTTATCCCAACGTTTCTGTTACGATCGATCTCCACACCATTGAGTTCATATCGAATTTCATCAAACATAAACGCAACACAATTATTTCCGAGGAATGCATCCAACTCATTGTTTGGCTTCTTTACTATGAATCTTCCTTCAACGTATAGAAAGCTCTCACATGGTAGCGTGTATAAATCCTGCTGTTGTATAGGTATTCGTATCTCATCGTTGTATCCAAACGTTGTGTTGGCGTATGGGTTGTACGTGTGAGTCTCAATCTTGACAATGCGATCATCAAAGATCGGTTCGCTTCCAATGTTTAAGATATTAGCCATTTCGTACAACAAAACCCAACGATTTCAGAAATTCAACATTCGATGCAGTAAGTTTTGTGGGTGATCGAATTGTCCTCTCGCCTGATGGTTTTAGACAGTCAATATTCGATACAGTGTGGTGTGCAAGCGATTGAATTGTCTTCTCTTTATTTTCATGCGTCGTCTGTTTCACTTGCTTCCCTTCGTTCAGCACAAGCATCTCCTACTACAGTCGTTGTCTCCGCACATGCAATCGATCGGTGATCTGTTCCCCTCGAAAATCGAGCAATTGATCGTCTTGATTCACAACGCGAATCGTCAAATCCGAAATGCTTCGTGCAGTAATCGGAAGGTAAATGATCTGTGTTGGTCTTTCCGATATCTTATATCCTGGTGGAACGGTAGGCGAAAACTCATGTATCGTGTGCGCACACTTGTTATTGCTGTAAGCGCCAGCTGTCACGTTGCATTCAATGCGAATGATATTTACATTCATTATATTGATTGATGTATCCGATTCGTGCCATTTTCGTGGTTGTAGCACGCGATTCGTTGAAAACCCCAGTAACGAGCCAATAGTATTGGGTTTGGTAAAATTTATGCTATAATTACACATGATTTCGCTCTTCATCGTATTGTTGTTAGCTCTAAGCATCAAGGGCGGGTTCCCTTCATTATCCCATGAAAGCGATCGTTGCAAATACATGTGAATGTCGTCCATCTCATAAGATCCCTCGGGAATAATGATTTCCTTATCATCATTATCATAGTAAAATTTATTATTTGACAAATTTACATTCGGTATTGTGTAATATGTTTCAAAGTCCATAAGACCGAGTTCGTAATCACCATTGCTCAAATCGATGGCTGGAAAATAGCTTACTGCGAGAATACTACTTTGCCCGGTGAGCGTTAGCGTCAGCGACATGTTCCAACGGATACTGGAGTTAAAGCGTACAATGATTATCCTTAAATTGATTGTCAACTGTCAGCAGAAACTGCAAACACAGCTGTCCACAATTGCTTTGATTATAGCGCTGATAAGGCATGTGATTATACTCAATTACACTATTCTTCAAATATTGTATCAGTTCCCTCGGTGGTTGAAGATTGCCAAAACTATCAAAATATATGGCGCATGTTCCCCGTTTTGCGTATGCCACCCAATGAGTACCTGGTCCCTCAACAGTATCCAAATTTACGATCTCGCTCTCATTCCTGCGTACCCCATCTGTTGGTAAAGTATTGCGCATAAAAATACCTCTGAAATATGGAATACGCATACGTTTTGCCAGTTGCTGCAGTTGTATGTTTGTGGTTACGCCTTCAGGCATTTTAATTTTGACTTTTTTTTTTCCTCTTTGAGACTCCTCGCCCGCGTTTGTATGGCGCGAGATAAAGTCCGCGACCTTCCATGGCGAGATTATGACGTTTCATTTCTTCTAGCTGGCGATGCATTGCCTTCTTATCGTTCACAGCCTTTGCGACTCCTGCCGCCCCTCCAACCAATGAGCCAAGAATCCCCAATAATGGTAAAATCGGTAGGATACCGCCACGTTTCGCCGTTGGAAGTATTCGCTTCTTCACAGCACTCTTTTTTTTCTTTTTCAAACCCATGCCGAATTTTGTTTTGGCCTTCATAGCCGCCCAAACGGTTGTAGCAGCAGCCTTTTCCCCGAGACTGGAATCTCTCGCAGTAATGCGTTCTCGTGCTTTTGCTGCTAGGATGTTGTCAGCTGCGTGTCGTTTTACGAGATCGTTATTTTGTGAATACGCTATATCATGCTCGCGACATGCAGCATCCAGCGGATTGATACCTTGAACGCCACGCGCCAAACGTTTCTCTAAATGTGTTCCGGGGCCACAAAACTGATAACCTGGAATATGTAATTCAATCGGAAGTGTGTTTATAACGCGATTTAATAGGCCTTTCCCAATTTTTGCTGACATTCGTCACAGTTGTTTATCGATGGTGATGGTAGACAGTCAATGTGTGTTCTGCTGACTCGACAGGATATATTTGAATACTGATTGTTTCAGCTCTATGCATCGCTATAAATAGACCAGCACTCTTTCGAAAGTATCTTCATTTGTATAATGCTGATAAAATATGCAGTTTATATGTCAATCACCTATGATCAAAGTGACTAATCTAGACAAAAAGATACAGTCTGAGAAAGAGTTACGCAAACATGGAAATATGCTGCCGGCCTCTATACGTGGTATCATCTGCGGTCCATCGAATTGTGGCAAAACGAACGTGTTGATTAGTTTGTTAGAAAGTCCGCACGGTGTTCGTTTCGAAAACGTATACGTGTACTCGAAATCGTTGCACCAACCGAAATATCGATATCTAGAAAATATATTCTCATCGATAGACGAAATTGGTTATTTTACATTTTCGAATAACAGCGATGTCGTTCCGCCGAGCGATGCACTTCCGAATTCCATTTTTATCTTTGATGATGTGGCATGTGATAAGCAAAACGTGGTAAGAGAATACTTTGCAATGGGTAGGCACTCGGACGTTGACTGTTTCTATCTTTGTCAGACATATGCAAAGATACCGAAGCATCTGATACGCGACAACGCGAACCTGCTGATCATGTTCAAACAAGATGGTACAAATCTAAAACATGTATACAACGATCATGTTAACACTGACATGTCATTTGAGAATTTCTGCAAATTGTGTACCGCTTGTTGGCAAGAAAAATATGGATTTGTAGTGATTGATAAAGACAGCGCATTATGGAATGGTCGCTATAGAAAGGGATTTAATGACTTTGCAATATCATAACATGTTCAGTTATTTCCGATACGTTGACAAAGCAGTGTTCCAACATGAGCAACAATATTGAAGATTGTGAGAGGATAACGAAACAGATTGCGAGAACGAGTGATTTGATTCGCAAAAAGTATCGTGAATTGAAAACTGGTAAAATTGAGGAAGAGATTGCGCTGGAAAAACACTTTAAGCCTGTTACTGAACCGTTGAAAGCAATTGTTGATAACGCGACAAAAAATTATGATCTATACAATAATACAGATATCGGAAGCGAACCATTAGCCACTCCGAATATCAAGGAATTGGATAAAACACAATCAAATTACTGGCTAAATCTTTCGAAACCACTAAAAATAAAAAAACCAAGATTAAGCAGTTTACTCGATATGAATCCCATGATTTCTACACCGGCCTCTACATCGATTAAGACGATGCCAACAATAAAAAGCTTAGCAAGTCTACCCGATACGAATCTGATGGCCTCTACACCGATTAAAATAGTACCAACAATAAAAACCTCAGCAAGATTAAGCAGTTTACCTGGTATGAATACGATGACCTCTATACCGATTAAAACAACACCAGCAACAAAAAGCTTAGGAAACGAAGATACTTTTGAAAGTCCAAAAAGCTTAGCAAACGAAGATGTTTTTGAAAGCCCAAAAAGCAGTTTCTCAACATCTGTTCGAAGTCGGTTGCAAACGTCGAAAGGTGAAAAAACGTTGCGGAATCACCTAGGTCCGCTGAGTCAAAAATACATCGCGCCTGTATTACGTGGAGACATAGAGGTTGGTATGGATCATGTGTATGGTGTATATCTCGGTAATGATGGACCGATGCTCGGTAATAAACATGTTGATGTGGACAATGCTGATAACATAATTATCGATGGCATACGATATTCTGGTACACCCGGTCTTTATGAATTGATATTTAAGAAAATTCCAGATAACGACATTTATACTGAGGCTGATGAATGCAAATATAGGGACATACTACTGACAACGAGTGCACATAAGTACAAGCATGATTCGTATGGTAAAACATTAGGCAACAAAGGATACAAGTATAACTATGTAATCAAGCCTTTATTGAAAGATAGAAAAGTTGGAAAGGGTGTACCAAGCTTGATGAGATTAACCAGCAACAAGATTGAATACGTTCATTGGAATGATCCTAACGAACTCGTAGATCGGCTTCGATTGCTCGAGGCTTCGCGTCAAGCTGGTCACAATGCTCACGATAATGAGATGTTATCGATTATCGAGGAACTTCGCGAGGCAGAGCTCATTATAAATTAAGCTGCACTTTGACGATACAGTCAATCATTATCAAAATGCCAATCAACAAGTTTGGGTCATCGTTTGGAACAATGGAATCATACTATCGCTGGAATGGAGTAGTGAGAAATTATGTGCGCAACAACGCTCTATGTATTGTCGGTGCCGATTATGATGCAAAGGCGCGCAAGATTCGTCGAGTAGCACCACCTGTAGAGGATGGTGACGCTATCAACAAACTATACTTGCAAGAAAACATGACATTTATAAAAAATCGACAAGATGAATTCGACAAGAAGATGATCATGTTTCAAGATTACGTTCAGAATTTGAAAGATCAACTGAATCACTTGGAGAGGGATATTATCGAATTCCGAAATCAAATGCATCAATAGCTGGATGTTGGGACGTTGGAACGTTGGGACGTTGGGGTGTTGGGGACGTTGGGGTGTTGAGACGTTGAACATTGATTGATAAGACGTGTGCGTTAGGTCTTCGCGTTAGTGGCGAGTCACACATGGCCGAGAAGAAAACCTCCAGTATCGAGAAACGATGTCTTGTGGAAGAATTGCATGCTCCAGCGAGAAGATATTTTCCTCGAAGACGCGTCATAGTACATGGATACGACGACCTATGGCAAGCGGACGTGGTCGAGATGCGACCTTACACGCGATACAACAGAGGCTTCCATTACATACTCACTGTTATCGATGTGCTGAGTAAGCATGCGTGGGCTATACCCCTCAAAACCAAGAATGGAAATGAAGTTTCTACAGCGATCGGGAAGATAATCCGAGACAGTGGGAGGTACCCGAAAAATTTGCAGACCGACAAAGTAAAGGAATTTTACAACGCAAATATGCAAAAACTTTTGTCAAAATACACAATAAATCATTATTCAACGTATTCGGTTATGAAGGCGTAAGAAGGGGAACAACGTGTACGTAAAATAGTTGGGGCTCAATAACTCGCACAATTCGTGGATCCACAAAAGTAATGTTTTGTAACATAATTATTCATTGCTTTAATAAATATATCATATTTTTAAATCATCAAAACATGGTATCTAATTTCTTTCCCATGGTAAGGGTCTTCATATATATATGTTACAGAATTCTTTGCCTGTGAATGCAATGTATACGTTTGCAGAAGTTGCGTTTTTGCACGTGTTCAGTGTAATCTAAAACGTCTTGCAAAAAAAAAAAAAAACGTTGCGCTCTTCGCAAAAGAAGAACATGCGACATAAAATAAGAATATGAATAGCGTGTACGTAAAATGATTAGGACCCCAATAGCTCGCACAATTCGTGTGTAATGTTATACGCTTTGCAGAAGTTGCATGTTTAGACATGTTCAAGGTAATCTAAAAAACAATTTTTGCAAAAAGTTGCACTTTTCACAGAAGAAGAACACGTGATATAAAAAATTCCTCCTTCCCCACAAATGATCTATGTCGCGAAGAATATTATTTGTTTGCATCATCCTGCGAATGTAATGTTATACGCTTTGCAGAAGTTGCATGTTTAGACGTGTTCAAGGTAATCTAAAAGACATTTTTGCAAAAGTTGCACTTTTCGCAGAAGAAGAACATGTGATATAAAAAATTCCTTCCCCCACTACGCGCCACCCGCTTCCCTGAAATTCGTCCCCCCACTACGCGCCACCCGCTTCCCTGATACATATGATGCAACGTTGCATTTAAGTGCTGCACAATATTCACACTCGTTTGATAGTATCGTCGTGAAACATTATCTATTGAATTCTACGTTCAAATTTTTTCTGAAAAAATGAATTATTGCATTCCTTACGATACAGCATGCACAAGTAATGAGTAAGTATTATTACCACAATTTTTTTCTTATCCATTTTTTCTTATTGTTATTACTTATTGTCATTACTTACCTTTTATTCTTTATTTATTTTTCTACATGTAACAGTAGCAAGAAACAGCATCCAACGCCTCATATACTGGGAAGGAGGTTTGCCCTCACATCCACAGCATACAAGTATTTGGATATTGCAATCGGTGTAGGACCTGTATCCGCCGTGGAAATTATACTTGGCGATACTCGAGGAAATAAATTGTTGCTGTCTTACTCAACATGGATGGTGTTTATTCAGAAACGCGAGGACATCAAACAACATGTGCTATCAGCTCCTTCTCCAACATCGTTATCAATTTGTGATTTGGTGTTTACGGTTGTTGCAATGCATGATATGAACATTGTACAAGTGAAATTGCATGATGCTTGCATGTATATGAAACCGACAACTCTATTGTTTTTATTCGAACTGGAACAGTGCATCGAGCATGCATATTCGTGGCTATGCCAAAGTGCGCACTATGTTGGTGAGAAATACCAAGAATTTACAAATATTTTGAAACGCAATAGTATTATGCGTAAACGTGATGCAGACAAAATCCTTCGTGAATATTACGATAAAAATTCGCCTGTAGATTGCGAGCTGTTGGCATATGCGCTGGATAACATTTTATATGATGCTATTAATAATTGAAAATAAAAACTGTATCTAATTTTTGTGGAATAAAATTTCGAAATAGTCAAAAGACGTCTAATTTCTTTCCCCACCTCCTCTTTATCGACCTCTGATAATTACCTTTGATTATTACCACTTCTTTTTACCAGATGCATCTCTTTTATCCCCCCTTCCCTTTTTATCGATACCAGGCAATTACCCTCTTTCATTTTCTAACCTCTGCTAATTACCAGCCGTTAATGTCAATTATCGATCGTTGATGCTAATTACCGACCATAAATACTAATTACCAACCATAGATACTAATTACCGACCGTAGATACCAATTATCGACTGTCGGTAATAGTTACCGACCTCCCACGCCGACTGCCCCCCCCCCCGACGGACCCACCATGGGCCCCCCACTCCGACGCACAGGCCCCCTCCCCCACCCCCTCACCCTCATTTCCCCCCTCCCCCGCACCCCCCTCGGAGCCCCCTGTCCAGAACTCCCCTTACTCACCTACTAACGGGCAACCTCACTCCTCGACTTCCGGCCAGCGACGGGAGGAGGTAAACTCGAAAGCAATCAGGCCGATAACGTCGAAAATTACCGAGTCGCCGGTATCCGAACACTGAAAAATTCTACAGTGCCACAAATTCTAGTTTCCGCACCCGAATTGACTAACGCTGCCATTTTTATGATCGACACGGGCGCAGGACTAAATCTTATAAAAGAGAACGCATTTAAAAAGGAGGTCACCATTGATCCGACGGAAATAATTAAATTGTGTGGCATTACAGAGGGTCATGTTAAAACCCTGGGAACAACGTTAATCAAAATCAATTCCTGCCCCGTAAAGTTTTGTGTGGTTCACGAGGATTTCCCAATACCTACTAGTGGAATTTTGGGATCAATCTTTTTAAAGAAGGGCGCAGAAATATCCTACGCGAAATGCTCAATTCAATGGAAGGGAACAGAAATCCCATTTCACAATGTAAAACAAATAGTAATTCCCGCTCGCACGGTAGCATGCATCGAAGCAGGGACCACCGGGCCCGCCGTGGGTTTTATACGCAAATAAGAAATTATGAGCGGAGTGCTAATTTGTGATTCACTCGTCCAAAATCGCGACGGGTACGTTTATGTTAAATGCGCGAATACAACTAACGAATCTGTTACTTTTCCGATGCCATTTTTGGAGATAGAATAGGTAGAATCAATTCAGAGTAATAAGGATGTGCCACGTGAATGTAATAAGCCCGAATCCGTTTCGGCAATCGTCGTTGAACACTGTAAGCCCGGATCCGCTCCGGCAAGTCTTAATAATTCTAGTAAGCCCGAATCCGTTTCGGCAATCGTCGTTGAACACTGTAAGTCCGGATCCGCTCCGGCGAGTCTTAATAACTCTAGTAAGCCCGAATCCGTTTCGGCAATCGTCGTTGAACACTGTAAGCCCGGATCCGCTCCGGCAAGTCTTAATAATTCTAATAAGCCCGAATCCGTTTTGGCATTTTTCGATAAAGAGTCAGAATCACAAGTGCACTTTAGCTCCGTTTCTTCGTCTGATATCATTTCTAAAACCGGTTCTACTATGTCAAACTCTCCGTCGTCGAGTCATAAAGAAGTACTGAATATAATTTCCCCAAGTCACTCGAACGCGGAGGAAAGGTATTATCCCTGTAAACCCGAATCTGTTTCGGTATGGCATAACGAAAATAACGAGTTCGAATCACAAACATCTACCATTTCTAAACATCGCCTGCCATATGACGGCAGGGCAACGGGCATAAATCCTTTTAATCACTTGAACGAGCAGAAAAGAATTTGCAAATACGCGAACGTCTTATTAATCCACATACGATCTGATATCAAGGAAAATTATATTCAGCGACTATACCATAAGCGTAGGGACAAAAAGAACGCCCGAGTTACTCAAGTCTTCCCCCACCACAAAGGGCCTAGGTATAAAATGAGGCTCGTGCCTTGGGATAGTCAGTTTCTCGCGAACAATCGAACAATGTATATTCGGGTAGCAATCGTAAATGTTATTCTTGGTCACGCATTGGCCATCATCGGCTATCATTGTGGGGAGCGAACGTTGAATGTTACCACCTTCTCTGCCATCGACGAACCAGACTATAACTCTGCGGAAATCGAACCAACGACCGAAGTACGGGATATTCAGCTGCTTCAATTGGCAGATTTTAAAGAGACATCGGTTGAGCAATGTAACATCGAAATTGACAGGACGATCTTCTACTGCGGGATGCATTCACATGTGTCAGTAGTAAACAACGGCAGGCAGCAATACATATCCACGATATCCAAGGAAACCTGCAGGACTCTGCATGACACGGGGTCAATATTCATTAATGCCGCTGTACAGGTCACCGGCGTGATGCCAAACTCTACAACGACAAGGAGCCTTACCCTGGCCGGAATAGTGAATTCGGAGGGTACCTGTTCGGGAACTACATACAGCGATCCATACGGAACGTGGACAAGTGTAGTGGTACAAGCAGTAGCTAGGATCTCATTAAAAAATTATGTGGCCCCGGTAAAATTAAGTACGAACGAGGTAATTTTACATTCGGGACAACGTTGCAAACTACAGCTCGGGCATTGATTGGATTCGGAAGACGGTTTCAGCTATTGGGACAGCGCACCAGTAGACTCCTGTAATTTTAACGGATATGATGTTTTATACGACGGAAAAGCCACCCGTATCACACCTCCGGGGGATAAGGGACCCGTAGTGTACACCGTCGCCTCGGAAGATGCTATGTTCGCGTTGACGGAGACAAGCCGTACCACTATCTGTGGTTATACTCTAGCGAAAACAGAACATCCTAAGTTATTCATCCTGGAAATCGCGAAGTCCGGAAGGTTCAAGGAAAAGGCACGGATTCCGGTTAGCAATTTGGACATATTCACGTATGTTAACTCTAAATTCGTCTATGTGGAAAAGCATATGAAAGTACAGATTAAGCAGTTGTACCAGGATTTGGTGAAACAACGTTGCCTCGTGGAACAGCGTGTGCTGCAAAACGCGCTCGCACTAATACATAGTGCGCCGGAAGAAGTAGCGATCGCAATAGCCCGCGCACCCGGTTAAATGGTAATTCCATCGGGGGAAGCTATACATTTAGTAAAATGTATTCCAGTAAACTGCCAAGCTCGAAAAACAGAGGAATGTTATAACGAACTTCTTGTAACTTATAATAATGCATCTTATTTTCTCTTACCACGCACACACATCCTTTCCAGAACAGGAACACGCGAAACCTGCTACGAACTAATGCCCACTTTGTATAAGCTTCAGGGGACATGGTATAGGCTGTCTCCGAGGTTGGTGGAAAGTTTACCACCGCAACCCTTAGCTCCGCTGACGAAATCGACATGGAAGTACGTCGATCCCAAGAGTCTCGCTAATGGCGGGATTTACTCGCACGAAGACCTGGAAAAGCTGAAAGAACACATCATGTTCCCCATCGAAAAGGGGGCGATAGTCAGCTCCTTGGCACAGGGGGCCACGGGTCGGCAATATACACCAGGCGCCATTTCCATGTTCAACCTCATCGACGAAGAATCATTGGAGAAGATAGCCAAATCAGTCGGGACCAAGATGTGGTAAGGGTTCATTTCCTTCGGTTCATTTAGCGCGGGGGTGATTGGAATTTATATTATAGTTCGACTTGTGAAAGGAGCCCTGAGCACGATCGTCAATGGCTTCGCATTACACGCAACGTACGGTTGAGGCCCACATCTTTTGGGCGCAATATGGGGCTCATTGACTACTGCTCTTCTCTTCCATGGTCAAAATCGAGAACCAGCAAACACAAGGAATTTGGCCATCGCACCACTGAACGAAGCCACACCACAAACTGATGCGGTGAGTCAAACTTCATGTTCGAATAACGCGGAACGCGTTGCCTCATATTCAGCACGGCGGCAGTCGTATGATTCTTCAGACAGTTAAAAGACTTTATTGCGAAAGAAATTTTTCCCGCGGGAAAATTTCTTTACCGCCAGGAGGGGAGGTGTTACGTCACTCGCACGACGTTTGATCTAGCATGTTTCCTATTACTATATTCTATACTTTGTTAATTAAAATTAATATATTATTGTTCAATTCAATATATTCTCTTTTATTATAAATAATATAACGAATTTATATTAATGTTGTAGGATTCTCATTTATATTCAGTATTGCGAATTAATATATTAATATTCTCTTTTATTATAAATAATATTCAGTATTGCGAATTAATATATTAATATTCTCTTTTATTATAAATAATATTCAGTATTGCGAATTAATATTAAAGTATTCTCTTTTATTATAAATAATATTCAGTATTGCGAATTAGTATTATAAGTATCCTCTATTATTATAAATAATTGCGAATTAACATTGTAGCGTTCTCCACTATTATAAATAATTGCGACTTAACATTGTAGCGTTCTCTTTTATTATAACTAATATTCAGTATTATATATTTATACCAATATTTTAGAATGGAGCAAATGTGTACAACGGGTGTCCCAATTGAATTTGTACAATGTTCAATAAATGTTTGTTCATAATGAATGTTACTTAACTAAGCTGGTCCCTGATTGGGACTACAATTCTCCTACTCTTAATTAATAATAAAAATCCTCGCGTTCCTTCATTCTTAGTTAACAATTTAAACTCTCACATACGTCCATTCTTATTTAACAATTCAAATTCACGCGTACCTCCATTCTTTAATTATGCATAAAATATTGGTATAAATATATAATACTGAATATTATTTATAATAATAGAGAACGCTACAATGTTAAGTCGCAATTACTTATAATAGTAGAGAACGCTACAATGTTAATTCGCAATTATTTATAATAATAGAGAATACTTATAATACTAATTCGCAATACTGAATATTATTTATAATAAAAGAGAATACTTTAATATTAATTCGCAATACTGAATATAATTTATAATAAAAGAGAATATTAATATATTAATTCGCAATACCGAATATAAATCAGAATCCTACAACATAAATATAAATTCGTTATATTATTTATAATAAAAGAGAACATATTGAACTGAACAATAATAAATTAATTTTAATTAACAAAGTATAGAATATAGTAATAGGAAACATGCTAGATCAAATGTCGTGCGAGCGACGTAACAAGGGCAAATCCCAGACCTACCACAGACCTAATTTGCGTTATCCTCTAAAATATTAATCGAGACCAGGATTAATCGACTGTTCCAGTATGGTACCACACTACCACGTGTTCCAAACCTGAAAAAGCCCAGGATCTGGCCAACAAGTATGCGAAAAATGCGATAGTCTGAGCCAGATGAGGACAAATCCCAGACCAAACCCAGTCCTAACCGGCGATATCCTCTAAGATATTGACCGAAACCAGGTTTAATTGAGTGTTTCAATGTGGTACCACATTAGTACGTGATCCAAAAGAGAAAAATCCCTCGATCTGGTCGACATGTTTGTTAAAAGTGCGAAAGTATGAGCCAGATGAGGGCAAATTCCAGACCTAACCCAGACCTAACCGGTGTTATCCTCTAAAATATTGATCGAGGCCAGGTTTAATTGACTCTTCCTGTGTGCTACCACATTACTACGTGATCCAAACCAGTAAAAACCCAAGATCAGTTCAACAAGTATGTGAAATATGCGAAAGTATAAGCCTGATGAGGGCAAATCACGGACCTAGCCCAGACATAACTTGCGTTATCCTCTAAAATATTAATCGAGACCAGGATTAATCGACTGTTACATTGTGGTACCACATTACTACGTGATCTAAACCAGAAATAGCCCAGAATCTGGCCAACACGTATGCGAACAATGCGAAAGTATGAGACTGATATGGGCAAATCCCAGACCTACCCCAGACCTAACTTGCGTTATCCTCTCAAATATTAATCGAGTCCAGGTTTAATCGACTGTTTCATTGTGGTACCACATTACTACGTGATCCAAACCAGAAATAGCCCAGGATTGGGCCAACAAGTATGCGAAGAATGCGAAAGCATGAGCCAGATGAGAGCAAATTCCAGACCTAACGCAGACCTAACATGCGTTATCCCCTAAAATATTAATCGAGGCCAGGCTTTATTGACTGTCCCTGTGCGGCACCACATAACTACGTGATCCGAACCAGGAAAACCCCAGAATCTAGCCAACAAGTATGCAAAAAAGCGCAAAAGTATGAGCCAGATGCGTGTATAACCCAGACTTAACCCAGACCAATCCGGTGTTATCCTCTGAAATATTGATCGAAACCAGATTTAATTGACTGTTTCAGTGTGGTACCACATTACTATGTGATCCAATCCTGAAAAAGCCCAGGATCTGGCCAACAAGTATGCGAAAAATGTGAAAGTATGAGCCAGATGCGGGTATAACCCAGACCAAACCCAGACCAATCCGGTGTTATCCTCTAAAATATTGATCGAAACCAGGATTAGTCGACTGTTTCAGTGTGGTACCACATTACTATGTGATCCAAACCAGAAAAAGCCCAGGATCAGACTAACAAGCTTGCGAAAAATGTGAAAGTATGAGCCAGATGGGGGCAAATCCCAGACATAACCCAGACCAAACCGGCGTTATCCTCTAAAATATTGACCGAAACTAGATTTAATCGTCTGTTTCGATGTGCTACCACATTTCTACGTGATCCAATCCAGAAAAAGCCCAGGATTTGGCCAACAAGTATGCGAAGAATGCGATAGTCTGAGCCAGATCAGAGCAAATCCCAGACCTAACCCAGACCTAATAATCGTTATCCTCTAATATATAAATCGAGGCCAGGTTTTATTGACTGTCCCTGTGCGGTACCACATAACTACGAGATCCAAACCAGGAAAAACCCAGGATCCGGCCAACAAGTATGCAAAAACACGCAAAAATGTGTGCCAGATGCGGGCATAACCCAGACCTAACCCAGACCAAACCGGTGTTATCCTCTAAAATATTGATCGAAAGCAGGTTAGTATGTGAGAAAGGGGAGTTCTGGTCAGGGGGCTCCGAGGGGGGTGCGGGGGAGTGGGTAATGAGAGGGAGGGGGGAGATGAGGGCAAGGGGAGGTGGGGGAGGGGGCCTGCGCGTCGGAGTGGGGGAACCGGTTTGGTCCGTCGGGGGGGGGGGCGACAGTCGGTAGTGGCGGGTCGGTAACTATTACCGACAGTCGATAATTGGATTATGACGGTCTGTAATTAGTATCTATGGTTGGTAATTAGTGTCTATGGTCGGTAATTAGTATCAACGATCGATAATTGACATTAACGGCTGGTAATTAGCAGAGGTTAGGAAATGAAAGTGGGTAATTCCCTGGTATCGATAAAAAGGGAAGGGGAGATAAATTAGATGCATCTGGTAAAAAGAAGTGGTAATTATCAAAGGTAATTATCAGAGGTCGATAAAGAGGAAGTGGGGCAAGAAATTAGAAGCCTTTTGACTATTTCGAAAAAGTAATATATTTAATTTTTATCACAATTCAGTGCAAGTATAAATTGTGTAATTTTATTCCACAAAAATTAGATACAGTTTTTATTTTTAATTATTAATAGCATCATATAAAATGTTATCCAGCGCATATGCCAACAGCTCGCAATCTACAAGCGAATTTTTGTCGTAATATTCACGAAAGATTTTGTCTGCATCACGTTTACGCATAATACTATTGCGTTTTAAAATATTTGTAAATTCTTGGTATTTCTCACCAACATAGTGCGTATTTTGGCATAGCCACGAATATGCATGCTCGATACACTGTTCCAGTTCGAATAATAATAATAGAGTTGTCGGTTTCATATACATGCAAGCATCATGCAATTTCACTTGTACAATGTTCATATCACGCATTGCAACAACCGTAAGCACCAAATCACAAATTGATAACGATCTTGGAGAAGGAGCAGATAGCACATGTTGTTTGATATCCTCGCGTTTCTGAATAAACACCATCCATGTTGAGTAAGACAGCAACAATTTATTTCCTCGAGTATCGCCAAGTATAATTTCCACGGCGGATACAGGTCCTACACCGATTGCAATATCCAAATACTTGTATGCTGTGGATGTGAGGGCAAACCTCCTTCCCAGTATATGAGGCGTTGAATGCTGTTTCTTGCTACTGTTACATGTAGAAAAGTAAATAAAGAATAAAAGGTAAGTAATGACAATAAGTAATGACGATAAGAAAAAAATGGATAAGAAAAATGGTGATAATAATACTTACTCATTACTTGTGCATGCTGTATCGCAAGGAATGCAATAATTCATTTTTTCAGAAAAAATTTGAACGTAGAATTCAATAGATAATGTTTCACGACGATACTATCAAACGAGTGTGAATATTGTGCAGCACTTAAATGCAACGTTGCATTATATGTATCAGGGAAGCGGGTGGCGCGTAGTGGGGGGAGGAATTTTTTATATCACATATTCTTCTACGAAAAGTGCAACTTTTGCAAAAATGTCTTTTAGATTACCTTGAACACGTCTAAACATGCAACTTCTGCAAAGCGTATAACATTACATTCGCAAGATGATGCAAACAAATAATATTCTTCGCGACATAGATCATTTGTGGGGAAGGAGGAATTTTGTATATCACGTGTTCTTCTTCTGTGAAAAGTGCAACTTTTTGCAAAAATTGTCTTTTAGATTACCTTGAACATGTCTAAACATGCAACTTCTGCAAAGCGTATAACATTACGTTCGCAGAATGATGCAACCAAATAATATTCTTCGCGACATAGATCATTTTTTTTACGTTCACACTATACCCAATAATTTTTATGGGATCCACGAATTGTGCGAGCTATTGGGTCCTAATCATTTTACGTACACGCTATTCATATTCTTATTTTATGTCGCATGTTCTTCTTCTGCGAAAAGCGCAACGTTTTTTTGCAAGACATTTTAGATTACACTGAGCATGTGCAAAACGTATACAACACATTTGTGGACGAACACGCGCAAAAAACACAACCTCTGCAAAACCTATAACAGTGCATTCGCGGACACAGATTTCTGTAATATATCGCGAGCATCACCGAAAGCATCATCGGGAACAGTGATTTTTTGTAATATATCGTATGCATCACTATACATATTAACACAAAAGACGGCAGTATGGATCATCAAGAGCAGGAGCTGTACGAGCAAGCCGCTCAATTAAGGTCGATGGAAGAATACAATTTATGGGAACATCAATTTGGCGACTATCTCGATTCGTTAGAGGAACAAAGCCGAATCAAGAGACTGCGACTCTCAATCGGTGAAAAACAATCATTGATTGCTCGTATCGCTAGATTAGAAAGTCTAAAAGATTCGACACGCAATCAATTTGTACATGCGGGTACTGGACATAGTGCAAGACTTAGATGGCATGAAATTGATACGGCTTTCGTTAACCGTATATTGACCGGTGCAGTGATAAATTCTAACCACATAGAACCTCGCAATTTTCTCGAAGATGCGAGGGATATTGTAGTCGATCATGTGCGAAACATTGTGCTGAAACATGATAGTGTAAAAATAAATACTATACTTAACGGTGAATTTGTTGCTGGTTACAAATGTGCAAACAAAAGTGTTAACACGAAAAATTGTGAACTTTTTCGCTTGTCTGACCTACGCGAATGGTATGATTTACGTGTCATCGAACCCATTCTAGCATCCTTAGACGAGTTTCAGGAACGCGATAGTGGGTGGGCGCTGTCGCGTATACTGAATTTAATTGTTAATGTAAATAAATATATGCCAATGCATGCAGGATGTGCCATACAATTACCGCGAGAGGTACGACTAAAGAAAGCAGTAATCAATGTATGCTCGACGGACAATGCATGTTTTGCGTGGTCGGTGGTGGCTGCTCTGTATCCAGCCGAAAGTCACGTATCTCTCGCATCGTCATATCCTCATTATACAACAGTGTTGAATATCCAGGATATTGAATTTCCAATGACATTGAACCAAATTAAAAAGTTTTAACATATCAACAACATCTCTATCAATGTCTATACCATTAAGAATAAGAAGGTGTTACCAATACGAGTCACCGATAAGAAAATGGAAAGGCATGTCAATTTGTTGTATTTAGAAGGAGCAAACGACGTGGGACATTTCACATGGATTAAGAACTTATCTCGCCTCGTATGCACACAATTGAGTAAACATAATGGCAGGAAATACTTTTGTGATAGGTATGTATATAATAAATCTTTTAAATATTTTATGTTAGATAAAAAATTATGTCTCTTATTGCAGATGCTTACACCACTTTAGTTCGAATGAGAAGCTGGAAGCTCTCACCATGGATTGTGAGAAGATGAACGATTGCGCAATCATATTGCCAAATGATGATTGCAGTAAGTGGCTCAGCTTCAGCAACTACAACAGGAAAGAGCGTGTTCCGTTTATCGTGTATGCCGATCTGGAATGCATCCTGGAGAAAACGGATACTGATCGAGAAGCGTCAAGATACACGTACCAGCATCATCGAGTATTTAGCGTGGGATATTATGTGCGGTGCTCGTACAACGACTCGTTATCTACGTTTCAATGTCGTCGCGATCCTGATTGCGTATCATGGTTTGTGAGACAACTTCAAGATTTGTCACATCGTGTAAAGTCCATCTTATCAACCAATATACCCATGGAAAATTCATCAGCTGAACAATTACGAAATTTTAATACGGCAACACACTGCCATATATGCGAAACACCGTTTACGCGAGATGATATGCGGGTACGCGATCATTGCCACTTAACCGGTCGGTACAGAGGTCCTGCACATTCAAATCACAATCTAAATTATAAAGACGCATTTGTCATCCCTATAGTCTTTCACAATTTATCCGGTTATGATTCACATTTTATTATCAAGGAGATAGCCACAGCATTTGAGGGTGATGTCACAGTATTGCCGATAACAAAAGAGAAGTACATTTCATTTACAAAATACGTTGAAAACACGAATGAAGAATCAAACTCGCGCAAGCGCATAAAATTGCAATTCATCGATTCATTTAAATTTTTAAATACAAGTCTCGAGAAATTGGTATCTTTTCTTAGTAAAGATAAACTTGAAATTACACGGTCCGAGTTTCAAAAATTATCTGCGGAAGATTTTGATTTATTGACGCGAAAAGGGGTGTTTCCATACGAGTACATTGACTGTGTTGAAAAGTTGGACCAATCATATTTACCATCACGCAATTCATTTTACAGTTCCTTAACTGGCGATACAGTATCCGAAAACGACTACGTACACACTGTCAACGTGTGGAAGCGGTTCTCCATTGAAACGCTCGGCGAGTATTGCGATTTGTATCTGAAGACGGATGTCTTGCTGTTGGCCGATATTTTTGAAAATTTTCGCAATAGTTACATCGCAAGTTATGGACTCGACCCCGCACACTATTATACTTTGCCTGGTTTCGCAACACTATCGCAATCTGCAGCAATGTATTCGTCACGGCCTTCGCGTAACTGAAGTTCACCGCGTATTACAGTTTTCCCAATCCCCATGGCTTCGCGATTACATCGAACTAAATACAAAGTTCAGAACTCTTGCTAGAAACGATTTTGAGAAAAATTTATATAAGTTAATGAATAATGCAGTGTTTGGCAAAACCATGGAGAATGTGCGCAATCATGTAGATGTCAAATTAGTAAGGAAATGGGGAGGGAGATACGGTGCAGAAGCACTGATCGCTAAGCCAAATTTCCACAGTCGCAGCATATTTTCGAAAAACCTAGTTGCGATCGAACTGCATAAATTGTTCGTAAAATTTAACAAACCAATCTATGTGGGCATGTGCATACTAGATATATCTAAGATTTGTTTGTATGAATTCCATCACGATTACATGTTACCCACACATACGAATAAATGTAAAATTATGTACACCGATACAGACAGTCTAATCTACCACATCGAGTGTGACGATATTTATGAACTTATGATACGCGATATTACCCGCTTTGACACGAGCGATTATCCCACAGATAATCGATATGGTATTCCGCTTGCTAATAAGAAGGTACCAGGTTTAATGAAAGATGAAAATGATGGTGCGATTATGACGGAATTTGTTGGATTGAGAGCGAAAATGTATGCCATACAAGTCGATGGTAAGAAAGATACGAAAAAGGTGAAAGGTGTCAAGAGTAATGTTGTAGCGCGAACTATAACATTTGATGATTATGTGCAATGTTTGATGGGTGAGGTTGAAAAGATTTGTCACCAATCGTGTATAAGATCCATGTTACATGAAGTGTACACGGTATCAGAAACAAAAATTGCTTTGAGTCCATACGATGACAAACGATATATTGTACCATATTCAACCAAGACGCTGCCATGGGAGAATTATAAAATACCGCTTTAGACATACCAGTATACATATGTTTGTAACACCATAAAAGATCCAAGAATGCAAAGTTTGCAGAATGCTGTGGGAGAAGTCATAAAAGATCCAAGAACGCAAAGTTTGTAGAATGCTGTGGGAGAAGCTGAAGGCATACAATTCTACTAATGTTGGCAGATACGAGCGAGTACCACTCCCATTCCTAAGAAGACCAAGTCCTCCCCCACCCGAGTAATGCACTATATAAAGAGTTGTACGACCAGTCCATACCATTTATAGCCGAAAGTGATTTCATAAATTTTTTTACATAAAAAATAAAAAAAATTTGTTTAACAATGGTTGGAGACAAGTGGGTCGAAGGTATGTAAAGCAGAAATATTTGTTATCACATTAGTTTATATCATATTTTAACAATCTCAATTACAAAATATAATATTCTAATATGAACATTCTCGCCCCCACACAGCAAGAGTTAGCGCAGATGGGACTCGTCCATATGCGGAAGTTGTCTTACTTTCAGTAAGATACAATGTTATTAATAAGAGACACTGCTTATGGGGAGGCAAGCGCTATAGGCAGAGGCGGGAGCCATGCCGAATTTGCAAGGAATGCCTAGACGCACTGCCAAGTTATGAAAGTATGGAATATGACAAAGAGCCGACCCATATTTTGGCAATGTCATCGATGTTTGATAGCCGTTACAATATATTATATTGTGGTAAATGCGGTACACAAATATATAAATTGTATGGGGTGCGATGCAGCAATTCAAAAAATCCCACTCTACAAAATTTCGAGGCAAGCAGTAATAATTTGCGACGACTTATATTAATAATTTTTTATATTTTTTCATTCATTTTTTCATTATATATTTTTATTTATATTTTTACGTAATTTTTATATTTCTTATTCATTTTTCAATATATATATATATTTTTTATTTATATTTTTATGTAATTTTTATATTTTTTATTCATTTCATTATATATTTTTTATTCATATTTCTATTTCTATTTTTTATGTATGTAATTATAGTATGTAATAAAACAATTTATATATACATGGTATCTCTACACATCTCCCTCACCCCAATTTGTTATTAATTTTACATTAGGAAAAGTTCACAGTAAAAAAAAAAAAAATTATTATTTCTGATATTTCAACCACTCGCTGTATAATTTAAATACATTTTGTAAAAACACAAGTCTTTTCATGGTTGTTGGATTACAATGTATTAGCACAATCGAGATTTTTCAAACACTTGATATCTTCATAATCGGCATCAATGGTTTTAGATTTATTCTAAAGTTCATAATTTTATAAAAAGATACATTTATATCCAATATTTCAACCATCACTAATAAGTACATGTTTTTCAGAAGCTTGCAAAAAACATTAAAAGATTTTTAGACATATTCTGAAAGTTCATAATTTTATAAAAATTGCTAGGAAGGAGGAGGATGGGGAAATTAGATGTATTTTTTAAATGACATAAATTGATTCAAAAAGATACATTTATTTCCAATATTTTAACCACCAATTGCATAATTTAAATACATTTTGCAAATCAAAAAAGGTACTGTTACGAGCCAGGGCCGTGCAGCGCGCGTGGCCTGCGAGTGCGAGAGAGAGTATGGAATATGGTATCAATTTGTTAGTTAGGTGCACGGACGAACCCAATGCGAAATTGGGGAGCCGCTAGGATAGTTGATAACGAGGTCGAACCTGATGCGAAATCAGGGAGCCTCTGGGATGGAGTCACGTACGGACGAACCTGGTGCGAAACCAGGGAGCCGTAGGAGGGTGAAACGTCGTGAACGAACCCGATGCGAAATCGGGGAGTCACTAGGATTGTTGATAACGACGCAGACGAACCCAATGCGAAATTGGGGAGCTGCTAGGAGGTTGGAAGAAACGCAGACAAACTCGATGCGTAATCGAGGAGCTGCTGGGAGGTTGGATAAATCACAGACGAACCTGATGCGAAATCAGGGAGCTGTAGGATGCGGATGAACCTGATGCGTGATCAGGGAGCCGCTAGGATGGTAATAGATTGCGTGGACGAACTCGATGCGTAATCGAGGAGCCACTAAGTTGTAAGAGGTTGTATTTGGATATGGGGATGTGTTAATTGAACTCGTAACTGTGAATTATTAAATATAATATAACCCGAGCGGTAAGGTTATATTATTATGGGAACGTTTAACTAATAATAATCGCTTTATATAATTGTGGGTTAAAGAAGTTGGGTAACTCTGATTTGATAATAAAAGTAGATATATTCTTAAATCAACAAATAAAATACAATTGTTTCGTGTATCTTGTGTCGCGATCAAAGAATGAGTATATTTACCTAAAAAGATCTTGCGCGGTGTTGACGCACTGACGATGCGGGGGTATGTCAGTTGAAAGTAATGGCCGTAATAGAATTTATGCCGGTTCACGGATTCTATATGGTATAATATTGATACGACAGGGAACTGTAGCCCGATCTCACAAATACAACTGACTAACAAAAATCGTATACGCGTAACGAGAGTCGTGGAGTTGACACTAAGCGTGACGGTACGATTATGATCTCCCGAGTAATGAAATCACAGGGTTTATATACCAAAAAATCTGTGTGGGCCGGATTCAAAAGTACGTTAGAAATAACCGTGTGCACTATTCTCCGAATTGTATTAATTAACGAGCTGCTCCATTCTCCGAATTGTATTAATTAACGGGCTGCTGCATCGCGACGGAAGTGACCCCCATTTCAAAGGTTAGATAAGTAGCAGGGCGATTTCATAATGCACGCAAGTGGCAAGAAAAATTTGAGGAACGAAACGTTCGACATACGTAACAGTACATTTATTTTTTATATTTGGACCACCAATTGTATAATTTAAATACATTTTGCATAGCGCATGTCTTTTTATGGTTACCACATCGCCATGTGTTTGCACAATCAAGATTTTTTAAGCATTCAATATCACCATAATCAGCATCGATGTTCTCAGCATTAATATGTTCAGCCACCATGTTGGTTAACCAATCACGCTTTTGAAGCCCTTTTACATAGACGATTGGGTTTGACTCATCTACTATTGCCGATGTAATAAGCATTTTGCTCATGCTGTAGGGTATAAAACCGTCGTCCCACGACAGTCCGTGATGATTCTTCGTCACCCAAGTAGCTCGTGATTTATCGGGCGCAGATAATAAACACCATGGATATGGACTTTGGAAGATATAATGCGCTAGAGTGCTTCCTTTTTTCAGCACTGCCACTTCCTTTACAACAAACTCTGTGTCGCTAACGAATCCTTGTATGTCGACAAATGTTGGTACCATCATGAAAATATCTTTGAAACTATGCTGCAATGCGGCGTGTCCGCCTGTTATATATATATATATTACAAACATTGCTGATGTCACAGTTTATGTAATCTTGCGCACAACGTTGGACAGGGGACAGTATTCGACAACACGATCATGTAAAATAAGACAATAGGCGGTAGTATTTGCTGGCACGTTTTCTTTACAATCAAATTCTATTCGCACATCTATGGTAGCGCTCTTGATTGATTCGTTCTGTCTCGAACAATCGATGACTACAAACGGTCCATACAACGAAAAGTTCTCCCTGTTGCAAAGCGTTTCGTAACAGTCGTATCCATAATAAGCTTTACGAAAACGTGCATACATATCAAAAAGAATAGCATAGCTGTTTTTATCAAAATCAAGATTCAAGTCATCATATGGATAAAAGTCAGAGTTTAGATACAGTTTCACATTGGTCAAGTTACATTCATCGAAATTGCTTGCATCTTTAGACATGTTGTTCTTCCGACCAGTCTGCAGCGCAAAAATGACGTATCGCGGCTTCTCCAGCTGAGTTGCAGTTTTAACAGCCCACGAATGTTTTGTTGTACTTTGCAATAATGGGTACTCGTACAGGTCCCACGAACGAAAACTCATGCTTAGGTATTGTCCGCTTTCCAAAATCCGCAACATCGATATAATTCGATCTCCGGCTCCAGCGCGGAATTTGCAATGATGCAGTTGTTATCATTGCGAGCGCGTATAAGGATGAGTTCATGTCGAGCGTTGACTACTATACGCTTGTAATCTTCGCAAAACCCCAATAGCATATTGAGCGGTACACAAAAGTTAAAGTAACCTGTCGGTATGTTTGATTGTGCGGCCCATCCAGCATTCCGTAAAATTAATGATTTGTCATATGTTGAGGACACAAATGTTTTGATGGTACTTGTTATCCCAACATTTCTGTTACGATCGATCTCCACACCATTGAGTTCATATCGAATTTCATCAAACATAAACGCAACACAATTATTTCCGAGGAATGCATCCAACTCATTGTTTGGCTTCTTTACTATGAATCTTCCTTCAACGTATAGAAAGCTCTCACATGGTAGCGTGTATAAATCCTGCTGTTGTATAGGTATTCGTATCTCATCGTTGTATCCAAACGTTGTGTTGGCGTATGGGTTGTACGTGTGAGTCTCAATCTTGACAATGCGATCATCAAAGATCGGTTCGCTTCCAATGTTTAAGATATTAGCCATTTCGTACAACAAAACCCAACGATTTCAGAAATTCAACATTCGATGCAGTAAGTTTTGTGGGTGATCGAATTGTCCTCTCGCCTGATGGTTTTAGACAGTCAATATTCGATACAGTGTGGTGTGCAAGCGATTGAATTGTCTTCTCTTTATTTTCATGCGTCGTCTGTTTCACTTGCTTCCCTTCGTTCAGCACAAGCATCTCCTACTACAGTCGTTGTCTCCGCACATGCAATCGATCGGTGATCTGTTCCCCTCGAAAATCGAGCAATTGATCGTCTTGATTCACAACGCGAATCGTCAAATCCGAAATGCTTCGTGCAGTAATCGGAAGGTAAATGATCTGTGTTGGTCTTTCCGATATCTTATATCCTGGTGGAACGGTAGGCGAAAACTCATGTATCGTGTGCGCACACTTGTTATTGCTGTAAGCGCCAGCTGTCACGTTGCATTCAATGCGAATGATATTTACATTCATTATATTGATTGATGTATCCGATTCGTGTCATTTTCATGGTTGTAGCACCCGATTCGTTGAAAACCCCAGTAACGAGCCAATAGTATTGGGTTTGGTAAAATTTATGCTATAATTACACATGATTTCGCTCTTCATCGTATTGTTGTTAGCTCTAAGCATCAAGGGCGGGTTCCCTTCATTATCCCATGAAAGCGATCGTTGCAAATACATGTGAATGTCGTCCAGCTCATAAGATCCCTCGGGAATAATGATTTCCTTATCATCATTATCATAATAAAATTTATTATTTGACAAATTTACATTCGGTATTGTGTAATATGTTTCAAAGTCCATAAGACCGAGTTCGTAATCACCATTGCTCAAATCGATGGCTGGAAAATAGCTTACTGCGAGAATACTACTTTGCCCGGTGAGCGTTAGCGTCAGCGACATGTTTCAACGGATACTGGAGTTAAAGCGTACAATGATTATCCTTAAATTAATTGTCAACTGTCAGCAGAAACTGTAAACACAGCTGTCCACAATTGCTTTGATTATAGCGCTGATAAGGCATGTGATTATACTCAATTACACTATTCTTCAAATATTGTATCAGTTCCCTCGGTGGTTAGAGATTGCCAAAACTATCAAAATATATGGCGCATGTTCCCCGTTTTGCGTATGCCACCCAACGAGTACCTGGTCCCTCAACAGTATCCAAATTTACGATCCCGCTCTCATTCCTGCGTACCCCATCTGTTGGTAAAGTATTGCGCATAAAAATACCTCTGAAATATGGAATACGCATACGTTTTGCCCGTTGCTGCAGTTGTATGTTTGTGGTTACGCCTTCAGGCATTTTAATTTTGACTTTTTTTTTTCCTCTTTGAGACTCCTCGCCCGCGTTTGTATGGCGCGAGATAAAGTCCGTGACCTTCCATGGCGAGATTATGACGTTTCATTTCTTCTAGCTGGCGATGCATTGCCTTCTTATCGTTCACAACCTTCGCGACTCCTGCCGCCCCTCCGACCAATGAGCCAAGAACCCCCAATAATGGTAAAATCGGTAGGATACCGCCACGTTTCGCCGTTGGAAGTATTCGCTGCTTCACAGCACTCTTTTTTTTCTTTTTCAAACCCATGCCGAATTTTGTTTTGGCCTTCATAGCCGCCCAAACGGTTGTAGCAGCAGCCTTTTCCCCGAGACTGAAATCTCTCGCGGTAAAGCGTTCTCGCGCTTTTGCTGCTAGGATGTTGTCAGCTGCGTGTCGTTTTACGAGATCGTTATTTTGTGAATACGCTATATCATGCTCGCGACATGCAGCATCCAGCGGATTGATACCTTGATCGCCTCGCGCCAAACGTTTCTCTAAATGTGTTCCGGGGCCACAAAAGTAATAACCTGAAATATGTAATTCAATCGGAAGTGTGTTTATAACGCGATTTAATAGGCCTTTCCCAATTTTTGCTGACATTCGTCACAGTTGTTTATCGATGGTGGTGGTAGACAGTCAATGTGTGTTCTGCTGACTCGACAGATTATATTTGAATACTGATCGTTTCAGCTCTATGCATCGCTATAAATAGACCAGCACTCTTTCGAAAGTATCTTCATTTGTATAATGCTGATAAAATATGCAGTTCATACGCCAATCACCTATGATCAAAGTGACTAATCTTGACCAAAAGATACAGTCTGAGAAAGAGTTACGCAAACATGGAAATATGCTGCCGGCCTCTATACGTGGTATCATCTGCGGTCCATCGAATTGCGGCAAAACGAACGTGTTGATTAGTTTGTTAGAAAGTCCGCACGGTGTTCGTTTCGAAAACGTATACGTGTACTCGAAATCGTTGCACCAACCGAAATATCGATATCTAGAAAATATATTCTCATCGATAGACGAAATTGGTTATTTTACATTTTCGAATAACAGCGATGTCGTTCCGCCGAGCGATGCACTTCCGAATTCCACTTTTATCTTTGATGATGTGGCATGTGATAAGCAAAACGTGGTAAGAGAATACTTTGCAATGGGTAGGCACTCGGACGTTGACTGTTTCTATCTTTGTCAGACATATGCAAAGATACCGAAGCATCTGATACGCGACAACGCGAACCTGCTGATCATGTTCAAACAAGATGGTACAAATCTAAAACATGTATACAACGATCATGTTAACACTGACATGTCATTTCAGAATTTCTGCAAATTGTGTACCGCTTGTTGGCAAGAAAAATATGGATTTGTAGTGATTGATAAAGACATGTTCAGTTATTTCCGATACGTTGACAAAGCAGTGTTCCAACATGAGCAACAATATTGAAGATTGTGAGAGGATAACGAAACAGATTGCGAGAACGAGTGATTTGATTCGCAAAAAGTATCGTGAATTGAAAACTGGTAAAATTGAGGAAGAGATTGCGCTGGAAAAACACTTTAAGCCTGTTACTGAACCGTTGAAAGCAATTGTTGATAACGCGACAAAAAATTATGATCTATACAATAATACAGATATCGGAAGCGAACCATTAGCCACTCCGAATATCAAGGAATTGGATAAAACACAATCAAATTACTGGCTAAATCTTTCGAAACCACTAAAAATAAAAAAACCAAGATTAAGCAGTTTACTCGATATGAATCCCATGATTTCTACACCGGCCTCTACATCGATTAAGACGATGCCAACAATAAAAAGCTCAGCAAGATTAAGCAGTTTACCCGATACGAATCTGATGGCCTCTACACCGATTAAGATAGTACCAACAATAAAAACCTCAGCAAATTAAGCAGTTTACCTGGTATGAATACGATGACCTCTATACCGATTAAAACAACACTAGCAACAAAAAGCTTAGGAAACGAAGATACTTTTGAAAGTCCAAAAAGCTTAGCAAACGAAGATGTTTTTGAAAGCCCAAAAAGCAGTTTCTCAACATCTGTTCGAAGTCGGTTGCAAACGTCGGAAGGTGAAAAAACGTTGCGGAATCACCTAGGTCCGCTGAGGCAAAAATACATTGCGCCTGTATTACGTGGAGACATAGAGGTTGGTATGGATCATGTGTGTGGTGTTTATCTCGGCAATGATGGACCGATGCTCGGTAATAAACATGTTGATGTGGACAATGCCGATAACATAATTATCGATGGCATACGATATTCTGGTACACCCGGTCTTTATAAATTGATATTTAAGAAAATTCCAGATAACGACATTTATACTGAGGCTGATGAATGCAAATATAGGGACAGATGGATAAGACATTCTATTCGACGGTGTATTGCTGGCGCGAAACCGGCCGTCAAGTGGTTAAAGCGAATTTCTTCAGCATTGCTGGGATAAACGAAAAATTCTTATGTAACATAGACACTGGGGTCAAAGAGATAGGAGATGATTTATCTCGTGGATTTAACTTCATTGGATCAGGTGAGTTTGCTATACTGCCCGAAACGAGGCTTAAGATAGATGTGAATGCATTTTTTGAAGGCAAGCTGAAAGCCTTTGCACTTAGAAGACCTGAAGTAGCTGTACGTATGAATGTAGTCAGCGCTAAGAACGGAGATAAAGACATTAGGCTATGTAGTATCCTTACGTTTGACGAAAGCACGAAAGTCGTGAATTTCGGAGGACAGGAATACGATGTTAAGCCGAGAACCCGAAAAGCTAAAAAGAATGCTGAAATTAGTGTAAAAGCAAAGAATGATTCAAAAGTGTCAGAAAAGAATAAGATTCAAAAGGAAGTCAATAAACCAGTAAATATAGGGACATACTGCTGACAACGAGTGCACATAAGTACAAGCATGATTCGTATGGTAAAACATTAGGCAACAAAGGATACAAGTATAACTATGTAATCAAGCCTTTATTGAAAGATAGAAAAGTTGGAAAGGGTGTACCAAGCTCGATGAGATTAACCAGCAACATAATTGAATACGTTCACTGGAATGATCCCAACGAACTCGTAGATCGGCTTCGATTGCTCGAGGCTTCGCGTCAAGCTGGTCACAATGCTCACGACAATGAGATTTTATCGATTATCGAGGAACTTCGCGAGGCAGAGCTCATTATAAATTAAGCTGCACTTTGACGATACAGTCAATCATTATCAAAATGCCAATCAACAAGTTTGGGTCATCGTTTGGAACAATGGAATCATACTATCGCTGGAATGGAGTAGTGAGAAATTATGTGCGCAACAACGCTCTATGTATTGTCGGTGCCGATTATGATGCAACGTCGCGCAAGATTCGTCGAGTAGCACTACCTGTAGAGGATGGTGACGCTATCAACAAACTATACTTGCAAGAAAACATGACATTTATAAAAAATCGACAAGATGAATTCGACAAGAAGATGATCATGTTTCAAGATTACGTTCAGAATTTGAAAGATCAACTGAATCACTTGGAGAGGGATATTATCGAATTCCAAAATCAAATGCATCAATAGCTGGATGTTGGGACGTTGGAACGTTGGGACGTTTGGACGTTGCGATGTTGGGACATTGAGATGTTGGAGCGTTGAGGTGTTGGGGTGTTGGGGACGTTGGGGTGTTGAGACGTTGAACATTGATTGATAAGACGTGTGCGTTAGGTCTTCGCGTTAGTGGCGAGTCATACATGGCCGAGAAGAAAACCTCCAGTATCGAGAAACGATGTCTTGTGGAAGAATTGCATGCTCCAGCGAGAAGACATTTTCCTCGAAGACGCGTCATAGTACATGAATACGACGACCTATGGCAAGCGGACGTGGTCGAAATGCGACCTTACACGCGATATAGCAGAGGCTTCCATTACATACTCACTGTTATCGATGTGCTGAGTAAGCATGCGTGGGCTATACCCCTCAAAACCAAGAATGGAAATGAAGTTTCTACAGCGATCGGGAAGATAATCCGAAACAGTGGGAGGTATCCGAAAAATTTGCAGACCGACAAAGGAAAGGAATTTTACAACGCAAATATGCAAAAACTTTTGTCAAAATACACCATAAATCATTTTCAACGTATTCGGTGATGAAGGCGTCAGTCGTTGAGCGATTCAATCGTACACTCAAGAACGATATGTGGAAACTGTTTACGCTTAATGGAAATTATAAATGGATCGATTCGCTGCAGCATCTCATATCAAATTACAACGCGCGAAAGCATCGAACTATCGGTATGCGACCAATTGATGTTACACCAACAAACGCTGCTAAGCTCTTAACAATGGTGTATAATCATGTAAAAATTGCCGCTCCTGCACGATTAAAAGTGGGAGATGCAGTACGCGTGAGCAAATTCAAGACAATTTTTGAAAAAAGTTGCACACCGAATTGGAGCACTGAAATATTTACAATCGCCGAGGTACAGAAAACTAATCCTGCAACGTATCTGCTGAAAGATGTTTATAAAAAACCAATTGCTGGAGGATTCTACGAATACGAGTTGCAACGCGTTGCAAATTCCGACGTATATCTAGTTGAAAAAGTATTGCGTAAGAAGGGGAACAACGTGTACGTAAAATGGTTGGGGCTCAATAACTCGCACAATTCATGGATCCATAAAAGTAATGTTTTGTAACATAATTATTCAATGCTTTAATAAATATATCATATTTTTAAATCATCAAAACATGGTATCTAATTTCTTTCCCATGGTAAGGGTCTTCATATATATATGTTACAGAATTCTTTGCCTGTGAATGCAATGTATACGTTTGCAGAAGTTGCGTTTTTGCACGTGTTCAGTGTAATCTAAAACGCCTTGCAAAAAACGTTGCGCTTTTCGCAGAAGAAGAAGAACATGCGACATAAAATAACAAGATGAACAGCGTGTACGTAAAATGATTACGACCCAATAGCTCGCACAATTCGTGGATCCCATAAAAATTATTGGGTATAGTGTGAACGTAAAAAAATGATCTATGTCGCGAAGAATATTATTTGTTTGCATCATCCTGCGAATGTAATGTTATACGCTTTGCAGAAGTTGCACGTTTAGACGTGTTCAAGGTAATCTAAAAGACATTTTTGCAAAAGTTGCACTTTTCGCAGAAGAACATGTGATATAAAAAATTCCTCCCCCCACTACGCGCCACCCGCTTCCCCTGATACATATGATGCAACGTTGCATTTAAGTGCTGCACAATATTCACACTCGTTTGATAGTATCGTCGTGAAACATTATCTATTGAATTCTACGTTCAAATTTTTTCTGAAAAAATGAATTATTGCATTCCTTGCGATACAGCATGCACAAGTAATGAGTAAGTATTATTATCACCATTTTTTCTTATCCATTTTTTTCTTATCGTCATTACTTATTGTCATTACTTACCTTTTATTCTTTATTTACTTTTCTACATGTAACAGTAGCAAGAAACAGCATTCAACGCCTCATATACTGGGAAGGAGGTTTGCCCTCACATCCACAGCATACAAGTATTTGGATATTGCAATCGGTGTAGGACCTGTATCCACCGTGGAAATTATATTTGACGATACTCGAGGAAATAAATTGTTGCTGTCTTACTCAACATGGATGGTGTTTATTCAGAAACGCGAGGATATCAAACAACATGTGCTATCAGCTCCTTCTCCAACGTCGTTATCAATTTGTGATTTGGTGCTTACGGTTGTTGCAATGCGTGATATGAACATTGTACAAGTGAAATTGCATGATGCTTGCATGTATATGAAACCAACAACTCTATTATTTTTATTCGAACTGGAACAGTGCATCGAGCATGCATATTCGTGGCTATGCCAAAATACGCACTATGTTGGTGAGAAATACCAAGAATTTACAAATATTTTAAAACGCAATAGTATTATGCGTAAACGTGATGCAGACAAAATCCTTCATGAATATTACGACAAAAATTCGCCTGTAGATTGCGAGCTGTTGGCATATGCGCTCGATAACATTTTATATGATGTTATTAATAATTAAAAATAAAAACTGTATCTAATTTTTGTGGAATAAAATTACACAATTTATACTTGCACTGAATTGTGATAAAAATTAAATATATCACTTTTTCGAAATAGTCGAAAGACGTCTAATTTCTTTCCCCACCTCCTCTTTATCGACTTCTGATAATTACCTTTGATAATTGCCACTTCTTTTTACCAGATGCATCTAATTTATCTCCCCTTCCCTTTTTATCGATACCAGGCAATTACCCTCTTTCATTTTCTAACCTCTGCTAATTACCAGCCGTTAATGCCAATTATCGATCGTTGATACTAATTACCGACCATAGATACTAATTACCGACCGTAGATACCTGTTTAAATATCGCATGAGTCCGAGACGCAGAAACTCGGCCGCGATGCCCGTATCTATATTGAATTCGCGTAATTCTAGATGGTTGTGCTGACATGGAAATTTTCCATCGTTCAGATTGGTATACCGCGGCTATTTACGTGTTTTTTCAAGCTAACTTCACTGAAATTCTCGAGTTTTGGAGCAAATTCTAGGAATGTGTTGTTAGCGCTGAGAAAGAGAGAGAAAAGAGATCTATCGGAAAAAGATCGATAGACGAAACGCGGCAGCGCCGCGCCGTGGCCACGCGGCGCGTAGCAGCCCGGGCCCAGCAACGCGAGGCGTAGCTACCCGGTTCTGCGCTTGCGCGACGGAGCCGGCCGCGGCCGTCGCTGCTTGCAGATCGTCACGGTTCATTCTTGAGCCGTCGGCGATCGAGAGCGGACCTTGTGACGGTCGCGTTCCCTTTTCCCTACGAGCTCCGAGGTGGATGAGCCGATCTCTCTCCTCGTAATAGAATCAGTTTGCGGACAAATAGTTTATTGGAAAATCTCGTCATAGCGACTTGAGATTTTCCCCAGAAAACGGACAATCTGCCTGACGTTGCAGCGATCGCAAGGCACGTCGAGTGTGAAGCGATCGTAGACGCAGGATTATGATTGAACGTTGCAGTTCGTGGATGCGACTGCGACGTTGGAGATTCGGTGTAGATCGCCTTGAGTCTTCTTCCAATTATCCGGTTAGAACTACTGGAGGGCTGACACCGACATACTGGTATCACCTAGTGGTAGTTCACCGTTCGTAGAGGTCATATGAAACCCACTGGAACCACCCGTCCTGTATACCAGTGAGAGTACACCGACCGGTGGGGTAGAAAGTTTCACCGACCAAGATTAGAGCTATACGGCGTAGGAGCAACCGGAAGATAGATACTCAGAAAGAATATCACTTCGTGGTGCTCTCCGTGCATCGGGCGTCGGAGAACCCGCTCCAATATACCGTCGTGAGGGGACAATAAGTAGGGCCTAAGCGTACGGTGGAGCAAAGGGTTCGAAGAGCCTTCCTTCCATCGCTACACCCACTACCAGCTGTGAGTCGACCACACTGGGCTGTGAACGTAGGGTGGTTGGAATTGCAGGGGATTGAGTCCTGAACCGGTGAGCCGCAGGCCAGTTCCTCGGGACAGGAGCCTCCGTCGAGGTAGCCACGGCTGGCTGCCGGGCGTTCCTTTGATGAAGGAATCGCCGGCTTGGCAACCACGTGTGCATACCGCAGGTCGCTCCTGAGGAGCAGCTGACGAGGGAGCCGAACTAGGACAAGACGTCCTCTTGCGTGGGTGGTGTAGAAACGCCACCCGCACGGGGAGCGTGCTCGCGGGATATAGCCTCTTGGAGCCTTACAACCTCCATTTGGTTTCCCGTCCGTGGCATTGCAAAGAGAACCCGGTAGAACGGAGAAAAGCTCGTCTACCCGGTTGTGCGCGTCGGTGAGATCGTAGAAAGAGAATCTCATCGACCAGAAAGAGAAGAATACAGTCCACTAGCTAGAGCGCTAGATAGCCAGCCAGCTCTCCCCTCCAAGCACACCAGACTGTCGCTGGAGCGCGAGAAACAGCTGACGAGCGCGCGATTGTTGACTTGTCCGCAAATGTATTTATTAGGCGGATTCTTTTGTTTCAGAAAGCCTCCGCAGTAGGAAATTAAACAGGAGACAAAGAAAGAGGAGACGAGGCCGCAAAAGGAGCCGTCGTCAGTTTTTCTTTTAGTTTCTAGTTTTTTTTGTTCTAATGTTGTGATAAGTTTAGTTCTATTTTTGTAAAATAAAAAACGTTATTGAAAAACTTGTAACAATTTCTCTCCCTGTCTGTTTCCTCATCCGGACCCACGTTAAAGTCCCTTAGTACTTTAACAATACCAATTATTGACTGTCAGTAATAGTTACCGACCCCCCACTCCGTCTGTCGCCTCCCCCCGACGGACCCACCACGGCCCCCCCACTCCGACGCGCAAGCCCCCTCCCCCACCTCCCCTCACCCTCATCCCCCCACGCACCCCCCACGCACCCCCCTCGGAGCCCCCTGTCCAGAACTCCCCTTTCTCACCTACTTATTACTTATTACTGTAAGAGACCCCTTGCTCGGGCCGTGAAGTAGTTAATTAATAATAGACGCGAGAAATTGACATACTGACTAACTGTACCGAACAATGAGCAATAACCAATAAGCTGTGGACAATTAGCGGCGACTAGAAGCGACGACTAAAAGGCACCGACTAAAAGCGATGCTCTTGATTGAGCGCTTAATTTATATGATTTCCTTCTCCCAGGTTGGAAAGAAACAGCGTTGAGAAACCCTGGCTGGAGCGAGACGGAGTTGCAACCTCAGCAACTGGTGGTTAGCACGGTGCAGCTATTGAGAGACAGCGATGCTGCGTCAGCAGCTACTGGCGTGAGGAGGATGGCTACGCCTCATGCGTTCTCTCTCCCTCTGAAATCCGCTGACTCAGCGCCTGGGCTCCACGCGCGAGTTGGCCGGATGCTGTTATCTCGGTACCACATACCGGGTGTTCGATGAAATGTGCACAACGGGTGTCGGAATTGGAATTTGTTATAATGTTCAATAAATGGTTATTTCTAATGAGCCTTACTTGACTAATTCTTACGTTCCTAATTGACAATATAAATTCTCCTATTCTTAATTAACAATATAAACTCTCACATACTTCCATTCTTAATTAACAATATAAACTCACACATACTTCCATTCTTAATTGACAATATAAACTTTCAAATACTTCCATTCTATAATTAACAATATAAACTCTCGCATACTTCCATTCTTTACTTAACAATATAAATTCTCGCATACTTCCATTCTTTAATTAACAATATAAATTCTCGCATACTTCCACTCTTTAATTATGCATAAATGAAATAACGCAATACAATATTGATATAAATTTCCGTACGATGTTTGATTTAGTACGTTTGATTTAGTAGATGTTTGATTTAGTATATTGTTCATTATTGTTCGATTTAGTATATTCCCTATTATAAAATAATATTTAGTATTACAAATTTATATCAATATTGTATTGCGTTATTTCATTTATGCATAATTAAAGAGTGGAAGTATGCGAGAATTTATATTGTTAATTAAAGAATGTAAGTATGCAAGAGTTTATATTGTTAATTAAGGAATGGAAGAATGCGAGAGTTTATATTGTTAATTATAGAATGGAAGTATTTGAGAGTTTATATTGTCAATTAAGAATGGAAGTATGTGTGAATTTATATTGTTAATTAAGAATGGAAGTATTTGAGAGTTTATATTGTCAATGAAGAATGGAAGTATGTGTGAGTTTATATTGTTAATTAAGAATGGAAGTATGTGAGGGTTTATATTGTTAATTAAGAATAGGAGAATTTATATTGTCAATTAGAAACGTAAGAATTAGTCAAGTAAGGCTCATTAGAAATAACCATTTATTGAACATTATAACAAATTCCAATTCCGACACCCGTTGTGCACATTTCATCGAACACCCGGTATGTGGTACCGAGATAACAGCATCCGGCCAACTCGCGCGTGGAGCCCAGGCGCTGAGTCAGCGGATTTCAGAGGGAGAGAGAACGCATGAGGCGTAGCCATCCTCCTCACGCCAGTAGCTGCTGACGCAGCATCGCTGTCTCTCAATAGCTGCACCGTGCTAACCACCAGTTGCTGAGGTTGCAACTCCGTCTCGCTCCAGCCAGGGTTTCTCAACGCTGTTTTTTTCCAACCTGGGAGAAGGAAATCATATAAATTAAGCGCTCAATCAAGAGCATCGCTTTTACTCGGTGCCTTTTAGTCGTCGCTTTTAGTCGCCGCTAATTGTCCGCCGCTTATTGGCTTATTGCTCATTGTTCGGTGCAGTTAGTAAGTATGTCAATTTCTCGTGTCAATTATTAATTAACTACTTCACGGCCCGAGCAAGGGGTCTCCTATTGTAATAAGTAATAAACTACATATTAAGACTAAACGTTCACAATTCTTATAAACCTCAACGATTCTACATCGCTTATAAATAATTAAAACTTCGCTTTCGAACAAGTTTAAAGATAGAAAGTCAAATACTTGAATCTTCGGCATTGAGTTTAATCCGAATCAAAATCAGAGTTGAATATATAAGTAACTCGGCTGTGTATTCCTAAAATACGACCACACCTATACCTAATATTCCTATTTCGGTTCAAGCATCATCTATCTGTGCCCACCAGAGGCACGGGATTTTGTGGAAAACTCATTTCCGCCTTTAAAACTCGTACCAAATCCTAATTCAAGACCTGTCTATCTATGCCCACCAGAGGCACGGGACAGTGTGGAGAATTTATCCGTCATTCCTCTTCAAATCGGAATAGTTCAAAGGAGATCTATCAGTGCCCACCAGAGGCACGGGGTTTCACTGAGAATTATACGAGATTGAGAGACTTTCCAGACGAGTATTTTTGTTGGTCGCGTAAATTTGTTGATAACTTGTTAATACAATATTAAAGAGCCTCAATGCCAAAGACACGACGTGCGGGGCGTAAAATCCAGTTACGTAAATTATTCGCGGAGCTATATGAACCAGCGGTCGCAGAACGAACCCGTTAGGGATTCGCGGGGTTCCTGTCGTAACATCCATCGTGAAGATCCAATACCTGGTCATCACAGGCGTAACTTCATTAACCACCATCGAGGAATACGGGGTAAAGCCGTGGCAGAGCTTCGCCGTACCGACGCCAGCTATCCAGGCAGCACACCAGACGGCAGCAGCCGTAACCGACCCTCGCCTGCGACAGGACAACCTTTCCATGCCAGAACTGGAATAGAACACGAAGGCAGCGCTATCTCTTCGGTCGGCACCTTACCGACAGCACGCTTCATCACCAGCCGTTGCAAGCCGTTCTATCAACCATCAATACCGGCAAGTTATCATCCAACGATGAGTCCCTCCCTTTATAAACTCGAACTGTTACCGTGCGTTAATTCCCGGTTAGACGTGGACGAAAGTGCCCCGTGAACCAAAAAGCCTACTCAAAACGTTACGAACCGGACTCGTGGTGATTTCCTTTTATTTTTACCGCGACGAAAACCCGGGACGCGACATATTTTCGGTGGCAGCGGTGGGATATTCGAGTGGTCCGTACGGAAACAGTAGAAGCACGTTTAGGTCAGGGACAAGCGTTTCTAGAATCTTAATTTTAATTTTTACATCGCAAACATGAGTAGTAAAGATAGCATGAATACGCGTTCAAAGGGGGCAGCAAGTCCCCAATCGTTAGTTTCAGAAGCTGAATTAATAGCTTTACAAAAACAATTAGCCGAAAAAGAAAAGCGATTACGAAAGGAAGATAAAGCATTAGAAGCACAGCGCCGCGAAATGCAAGGGGCCGCGGAATAAAAAATAGAATTGGAAAGATTAAATTCCGAATTAAAAGACGCTAAGGCAAATCCTTCGGGCTTCGACATGGAGGAAATCCGCGCGGAATTGAACGAGGCTAGGCGCGAGATCGATCGATTACGCGAAATTCAGGAGGAAAGAATTATGGAAGACATGCTGCAAACTAGGTCAAACCTAGATAGCTCAGAGCCTGTAAATTATTCACTAAAGGAAGCAGTCGAGTCAGTGCCAATATTCGACGGTTGCAATACACCTATATTTTCTTTTAATCGCGCTTGTCGTCGCGCGCGAGACATCGTACCACCCCACGTAGAAGGCACCTTAACGAAATTAATTATTAACAAATTACGCGGACGAGCTTACACCGCCGTAGAAGATGAGGGCTGTCGGAATATTTCGCAATTATGTAATCGACTACAGGACGTTTTCGGGTTAAATAAAACCATAGATCATTACCGAGGAGAATTGGCAAACGTTTATCAGGGACCATTGGAACATATTTTGGACTATATAAGTAGGGTTAAAGATTTGTGAACCGCGATTCTCGACTGTGAAGGAAGCTATCCGGACCCGATGGAAGTAAATCGCTTAACCCATGATAGTTTTGTAAGCGGGCTAACTCCTGTTCTGCGAATCGACGTAAAATCTCGACCACACTCTACGTTAGGCTGAGCTTATAACGCAGCCATAGAAGCTTTCAAACAATACGAATTGAACAGAACTCGCTACGAGCCACTTAAACGTGTACAATTTTCGGAAGGTAGGCGCGAAATAAATAGTCACCCGGTACGTGCAAATAATATTTCTCCGCGACAGAATAATTGGTTCCCAACACAGAGCGTACGCGTTATCAGGCTCCCGCGCCACAAGAACCTTTATCTCCGCAATATGAAACATCCGGTCGTAACATAGTTTCACCTATACGCAACTCTGGAACCAGGCGCAATGATTTTAATTCACGCTTCTGCAACTACTGTAAAAACCCTGGGCACGATATTCATGAATGTAGGAAAAGAGAATTTAACGCGCGGAATTCGGGAAACGGACAACCCCTGCCCTCGACTTCCGGCCAGCGACGGGAGGAGGCAAATTTGAAAATAATAAGGCCAATAGCGACAGAAGTTACAGAATCGCCGGTATCAGAACATTAAATGATTCCACGGTACCACAAGTTTTAATTTCCGCACCAGAATTAAACAACGCTGCCACCTTCATGATCGACACCGGCGCGGAACTGAATCTAATAAAAGCAAACACGTTGAAAAAGGAAATTGCCATCGATCCAACCGAAACAATTAAATTATGCGGTTTTACCGAAGGTCATGTCAAAACATTAGGAACGACAATAATTAATATCAATTCTTGCCCTGTAAAATTTTGCGTTGTCCACGAGGACTTTCCAATACCGACAAACGGGATTTTAGGATCAATTTTTTTAAAAGAGGGCGCGGAAATCTCCTATATGAGAGGATCCATACAATGGAAAGGGACGGAGATCCCATTTTGTAACGTAAAGCAAATAGTAATTCCAGCACGCACGGTAGCCTGCATCGAGGCAGGAACCACCGGGCCCGCCGTGGGTCTTTTGCGTAAACGGGAAATTATGAGCGGTGTCTTTATTTGTGATTCACTCGTCCGTAATCGCGACGGGTATGTCTACGTTAATTGCACGAATACGATTAGCAAAGCGGTAGCCTTTCCGATGCCTTTGCTAGAGATAGAAGAAGTAGAGCAAATACGGAATGATAAGGATGTACCATATGAAATCTGTAAAACCGAATCCGTTTCGGCATGTCATAATAAATATAGTAAGCCCGAATCCGTTTCGGCGTGTTATAATAAATATAGTAAGCCCGAATCCGTTTTAGCATGTCTTAATGAATATAATGTGTCTGAATCACAAATACATCTTAGCTCCGTTTCTTCGTCCAATACCGGTTCCGAAACCGTTTTTACTATATCGAAATCCCCGTCGCAACGTCTCAAGGAATTGCTGAATATAATTACCACTAGTCACTCGAACGTGGAGGAAAGGGATCATCCCTGTAAGCCCGAATCTGTTTCGGCATGGCATACTGAAAATAATAAGTTCGAATCACCAATATTTACCGTTTCTGAATGTCGCCTGCCATATGACAGCAGGGCAACGGGCATAAATGCTTTAGATTACCTGAACGAGCAGAAAAGAATTTGCAAATACGCGAACGTTTTATTAATCCACATACGGTCTGACATCAAGGAAAATTATATTCAGCAGCTGTACCATAAGCATAGAGACATAGAGCGCGCTCGGGGTATTCGAATCTTCCCCCACCATAAAGGGCTTAGTTATAAAATGAGGCTCGTGCCTCGTGACGGTCAGTTTTTCGCGGACAACCGAACAATGTTTATCCGAGTAGCAATCGTAAATATTATTTTTGGCCACGCATTGGCCATCATCGGTTATGACTGTGGGGGGGCGAACGTTAAACGTTACCACCTTTTCTGCCATTGACGAACCAAATTGTAACTCCGAGGAAATCGAACCAGCAACTGAGGAACGTGATATCCAGCTACTTCAATTGGCAGATTTCAAGGAGACATCGGTTGAGTAATGCAACGTCGAAATTGACAGAATAATTTTTTTATTGCGGTATGCATTCGCATGTGTCCATAGTAAACAACGGTAGGCAACAATACATATTAACAATATCCAAGGATACCTGCAGGACTCTGCACGAAACGGAGTCAATGTTCATCAATGCCGCTATACAAATCACAGGCATAATGCCAAATTCTACAACGACGAGGAGTCTTACCCTAGCCGGAATGGTAAATTCGGAGGGTACCTGTTCGGGTACAACGTACAGCGAACCATACGGAACTTGGACAAGCATAGTGGTTCAAGCAGTAGCTCGAATCTCATTAAAAAACTAAACACGAACGAGGTAATCCTGCATTCGGGGCAGCGCTGCAAATTACAGCATGGACATTGCCTGGATTCGGAGGACGGCTTCAGCTTTTGGGATAGCGCACCGATAGACTCCTGTAATTTTAATGGTTATGATGTTTTATACGACGGCAGAGCCACCCGCATCACGCCTCCGGGAGATAAAGGACCCGTAGTATACACTGTCACCTCGGATGATGCCATGTTCGCTCTAACGGAAACAAGCCGTACCACTATCTGTGGATATACACTGGCGAAAACAGAGCATCCTAAACTATTCATTCTGGAAACCGCGAAAACCGGAAGATTCAAGGAAAAGGCACGGATCCCGGTCAGCAACCTGGACATCTTCACATACGTTAACTCCAAATTCGTCTACGTGGAAAAGCACATGAAGGTACAGATAAAGCAGTTATACCAGGACCTCGTAAAACAACGTTGCCTTGTGAAACAGCGTGTGCTGCAAAACGCGCTCGCATTAGTACACAGTGCACCAGAAGAAGTAGCGACTGCGATAGCTCGTGCGCCCGGTTATATGATAATTCCATCAGGGGAAGCACTACATTTGGTAAAATGTATTCCGGTAAACTGCCAAGCTCGGAAAACAGAGGAATGTTTCAACGAACTCCCTGTAACTTATAATAATGAATCTTATTTTCTGTTACCACGAACGCACATTCTCTCCAGAACAGGAACACGCAAAAGCTGCTACGAGCTAATGCCCACTTTATATAAGCTTCAAGGGGCTTGGTACTGGCTTTCTCCAAGGTTGGTGGAAAGTTTACCACCGCAACCGCTGGCTCCGTTGACAAAATCAACATGGAAGTACGTCGATCCCAAAAGCCTTGCTAATGGCGCGATCTATTCGCATGAAGACCTGGAAAAGTTAAAGGAATACATCATGTTCCCAATCGAGAAGGGGGCAATCATCAGCTCTCTGACACAGGGGGCCACAGGGCGGCAGTTCAGGCCTGGTGCCATTTCTATGTTCGACCTCATGGACGAGGAGTCATTGGAGAAAATAGCCAAGTCAGCTGGAACCAAAATATGGGAGGGTTTCATTTCCTTTGGTTCACTTAGTGCACGGGTAATCGGAATTTACATTCTAGTTCGTCTCATGAAAGGGGCCATAGACACACTCGTCAATGGCATTGCACTCCACTCAAACCTATGGATGGAGCCTGCATCTTTTGGGGGCAATTTGGGGTTCGCTAACCTCTGCCCTTCTCTTCTTCGGACGAAATCGGGAACCAGCCAGCACGGGAAGATTCGCCAAAATATGAAGGAGTTCTTCGATTTAGCTAAAAATTTGTAGATAGCTGTTATCGAGGTCGCTGATTACGAATCAAAAGTCATAATTGGAAAAAACAAAATGGCGTTTCCAATAGAGCTCACGCGTATGCGAAGGAAATGTAGGAATCACGTGAAAATTACAATACATAATTATACATAAGTTATAATATATTTAAAACACATTGTTCAAGAATTAAAGCAAAGGTCTTAAGATTATTGATTGTACGCTATTTTTTGCTCGCTCTCTATTGGTTTGCTATACAGGGTGTTCGGCCACCTCTGGGAAATATTTTAATGAGAGATTCCAGAGGCCAAAATAAAACGAAAATCAAGAATACAAATTTGTTGATGGAGGCTTCGTTAAAAAGTTATTAGCGTTTAAAGTACCGCCCGTACTGAATTTTTTTCTAGAAAATAGGTAGGATTTCAAGGGAATGTGTATTGACCAAAAATTATTGTCATTGACGCCCGCAACCAAAAATAATTTTTTCAGAATAATTTGAAATTTTTTAAATTAATTTGTTAATAACTTTTTAATGAAACCTAAGTCAAGGAATTGATACTCTTCATTTTCGTCTTGTTTTGGCCTCTAGAATCTCCCATTAAAATTTTTACCAGGGGTTGCCGAACACCCTGTATAAGTAAAAAATCTACATGAAAACGAAAGATAATACCGCACAGATATTTCGTGACCGTCATAAAGTAAGGCAGGTATAAGGTACAACCTGGCTATAAAATGCCACCCTGCATTATAAAATAGGGCTGTACGATCAAAATGGGCAAAAAGTGGCAGCTAATGTTTGCAAATTCTATAAGATCAAAGTATCAAATACAAGTCTGAAGAGGAATTGTACCATGATATTGTGGGATATGCAACTTTTTGCTTACATGTTTGCGATGCATGCATGAAATTTCACGTTCTATTTTCAGTAATAAATGTACCGGTTTACAAACTTACTGGATCACAATTTTCAATATATCACTACTCAGAAATATTGTACCTACTTCCAGTAACAGCATCCATTTTGCAGAATTGATATTGATGTCTTCTAAAAAAACTTATTCACTTTTCACTTGGTCGCACGTATTCACGCTTACGCTCTCGCCAAACGACTGACTAAAGAAGCCGAAGTTTGGATCGCAATTGCCATCCAGCTATAAAAATATGACACATTTCATTTTCCCTACCCTAAAGGGACATCATTAAACTAACGATTCCGACAGGTCAAACCTCCGTAGTGAAAAATTATTTTTTAGGGTTTTGGCCACGATTTCACGATTTGGGACCACTGTGCGTCTGTTCGAAGTCGGTTGTAAACGTCGGAAGGTGAAGAAACGTTGCGGAATCACCTAGGTCCGCTGAGGCAAAAATACATTGCGCCTGTATTACGCGGAGACGTAGAGGTTAGTATGGATCATGTGGGTGGTGTTTATCTCGGCAATGATGGACCGATGCTCGGTAATAAACATTTTGACGTGGACAATGCCGATAACATAATTATCGATGGCATACGATATTCTGGTACACCCGGCCTTTATAAATTGATATTTAAGAAAATTCCAGATAACGACATTTATACTGAGGCTGATGAATGCAAATATAGGGATGTTACGTATGTCGAACGTTTCGTTCCTCAAATTTTTCTTGCCACTTGCGTGCATTATGAAATCGCCCTGCTACTTATCTAACCTTTGAAATGGGGGTCACTTCCGTCGCGATGCAGCAGCCCGTTAATTAATACAATTCGGAGAATAGAGCAACACGTTAATTAATACAATTCGGAGAATAGTGCACACGGTGATTTCTAACGTACTTTTGAATCCGCCCCACACAGATTTTTTGGTATATAAACCCCGTGATTTCATTACTCGGGGGATCATAATCGTACCGCCACGCTTAGTGTCAACTCCACGACTCTCGTTACGCGTATACGATTTTTGTTAGTCAGTTGTATTTGTGAGATCGGGCTACAGTTCCCTGTCGTATCAATATTATACCATATAGAATCCGTGAACCGGCATAAATTCTATTGCGGCCATTACTTACAACTGACATACCCCCGCATCGCCAGTGCGTCAACACCGCGCAAGATCTTTTCAGGTAAATATAATCATTCTTTGATCGCGACACAAGATACACGAAACAATTGTATTTTATTTGTTGATTTAAGAATATATCTACTTTTATTATCAAATCAGAGTTACCCAACTTCTTTAACCCACAATTATATAAAGCGATTATTATTAGTTAAACGTTCCCATAATAATATAACCTTACCGCTCGGGTTATATTATATTTAATAATTCATAGTTACGAGTTCAATTAACACATCCCCAAATCCAAATACAACCTCTTACATCCTAGTGGCTCCTCGATTACGCATCGAGTTCGTCCACGGAATCTATTACCATCCTAGCGGCTCCCTGATTACGCATCAGGTTCGTCCGCATACTACAGCTCCCTGATTTCGCATCAGGTTCGTCTGTGATTTATCCAACCTCCCAGCAGCTCCTCGATTACGCATCGAGTTCGTCTGCGTTTCTTCCAACCTCCTAGCAGCTCCCTGATTTCGCATCAGGTTCGTCCTCGTTATCAACTATCCTAGCGGCTCCCCGATTTCGCATCGGGTTCGTCCGTGTACCTAACTAACAAATTGATACCATATTCCATACTCTCTCTCGCACTCGCAGGCCACGCGCGCTGCACGGCCCTGGCTCGTAACAGGGACATACTGCTGACAACGAGTGCGCGTAAGTACAAGCATGATTCGTATGGTAAAACATTAGGCAACAAAGGATACAAGAATATCTACGTAATCAAACCTTTATTGAACGATAGAAAAGTTGGAAAGGGCGTACCATGCTTGATGAGATTAACCAGTAACAAAATTGATTACGTTCACTGGAATGATCCCAACGAATTCGTAGATCGGCTTCGATTGCTCGAGGCTTCGCGTCAAGCTGGTCACAATGCTTACGACAATGAGATGTTATCGATTATCGAGGAACTTCGCGAGACAGAAGACATTATAAATTATGCTGCACTTTTGGCGATACAGTAAAATCGTTATCAAAATGCCAATCAACAAGCTTGGGTCATCTTTTGGCACAATGGAATCATACTATCACTGAAATGGAGTAGTGAGAAATTATGTACGCGACAACGCTCTTTCTATTGTTGGTACCAATTACGATGCAAAGTCGCGCAAGATTCGACGGGTAGCACCGCCTGTAGAGGATGACGATGCTATCAACAAGCTATACTTGCAAGAAAACATAACAATTATAAAAAATCGACAAGACGAATTCGACAAGAAGATGATCATGTTTCAAGATTACGTTCAAAGCTTGAAAGATCAACTGAATTAATTGGAGAGGGATAGTACCGACTTCCAAAATCAAATGCATCAACAGCTGAAGGTTGGGAGGTGGGGACAAGGTAGGGATGTAAGGACGTTGGGACGTTGGGCGTCGGGACGGTGGGACGTGGAGGACGTTAGGACGATGGGACAATGTGATGTCGAACGTCGATTTGATGTTTGATAAGACGTGCACATTAGGTCTTCGCATCAGTAGCGACTCATAAATGGCTGAGAAGAAAACCCCTAGTATCGAGAAACAGTGTCTTGTGGAACAATTGCATGCACAGGCGAGAAGGGTTTTTCCCCGAAGACGCGTCATAGTACATGGGTACAACGACCTATGGCAAGCAGACATGGTCGAGATGCGACCTTACACGCGGTATAACAGAGGCTTCCATTACATACTCACTGTTATAGATGTGCTGAGTAAGCATGCATGGGCTAAACCCCTCAAAACCAAGAATGGAAATGAAGTTTCTACGGTAATTGGGAAGATAATTCGACACAGTGGAAGGTATCCGAAAAATCTACAGACCGACAAAGAAAAGGAATTTTACAACGCAAATGTGCAAAAACTATTGTCAAAATACACCATAAATCATTATTCAACGTATTCGGTGATGAAAGCATCAGTAGTCGAGCGATTCAATCATACGCTCAGAAACGACATGTGGAAGGTGTTTACGTTTAATGGAAATTATAAATGGATCGGCTCGCTGCAGCATCTCGTATCAAATTACAACGCGTGAAAGCATCGAACTATCGGTATAAGATCAATTGATGTTACACCATCAAACGCTGCTGAGCTCTTAACAACGGTGTATAATCACGTAAAGATTGCCGCTCCAGCACAATTCAAAGTTGGAGATGCGGTACGTGTGAGCAAATTTAAGACAATTTTTAAAAAAGGTTACACACCGAATTGGAGCACTGAAATATTTACAATCGCCGAGGTACAGAAAACTAATCCCGCAACACATCTGCTGAAATATGTTTATGAAAATCGAATCGCCAGAGGATTCTATGAATACGAGTTACAACATGTTGCTAATTCCGACGTGTATCTGGTTGAAAAAGTATTGCGTAAGAATGGGAACAGTGTGTACGTAAAATGGCTAAGACACAATAACTCGCACAATTCGTGGATCCATAAAAGTAATGTTTTGTAATATAAAGCTTTAATAAATATAGCATATTTTAAATCATAAAAAAGGCATCTAATTTCTTTTCCCCGGCCATGATGCTCGCGATATATTACAGAAATCTGTGTTTGCAAATGCAATGTCATACGTTTTGCAGAAGAAGAACACGTGACATAAAAATTCCTCCTCCCCACTATCCGCCACAAAAAAGTTGCTATTTAGCATGTGTTTAAGGTAACCTAAAATGCAATTAAATATATCATTTTATTAAAATAGTCAAAGAAAACTAATTTCATTCCCCACCTCCTCATTACCGACCTCTGATAATTACCTCTTCTTTTTTTTACCAGAGACATCTAATTTCATTCCCCTTCTCTTTTACCGACATCTGGCAATTACCTCTTACTGTTTTTACTAACTTTTAGTAATTACCAAACATTGATACTAATTACCGACCGTGGGTAATAATAACCGATCCCCGACCCTGTCACCTTCCGCCGACGAACTCCCTACACCCGCAAACGCCGGCGAACCCACCACCCCAGCGCGCAGGGCCCTTCCCCGCAGCCCGTTCAGAGAGCCATAACTTAGATAGAACACTCCTTCATCACCTACATGGACCATATAATTGCACCATATAATTGAGCGTTATTCGAATATTCTAACACGATTTGAGACAGCGATGCTACCCGGCACTTGGTCCATTGCTGTAATTGATGGAGATATTCGGTGTTCCATCGCTGCCAAAAATGCTGTAATATTCTTTGAATGTGCTCGTAACGATTAAATTTATTGTCTGGGATGTGTCGAACATCGGGGACAGGAAGTGCATTCAACGTGTCACCAATAAGGAAATGACCCAGCATCAATAAAGATAGGTCAGTGGGATCGTCGGATAAAGGATATAGAAATCGGGAGTTCAAACATACCTCTACTTCTGTTAACAGTGTAAACAAGTTAAAAGTGTATACAATTCTTCGTACGAGAGTTTAGTATCACCTATGACTGGTTTTAAATGAAATTTCGTGGCCTTTACTACTCTTTCCCTTAGTCAACCAAAATGAGGAGCGCGAGGCGGAATCAAGTGCCATTCAATTTGATTATCACTTAAGAAGGCAGCCTCATGTGAATACAAAATAAATTTTTCAATAATTTTTATTAACTTTTCGTGCTTTTGTTACGATCACAGTAAACATGTGCTTAAACACTGGTGAAGGTAATTGTAGCTCTCAAGGTTGACTAAATCAAACAAATCAGAAAGATTTTTATTCGATAGGTGTCCTGTTCTCGCCTCTAGCAAAATAATTAATTTATGTTGAAAATTAGCAAAATGGCGAAAGCTTGAATTAAAAATTGCAAAATTTTGTCCTTTTTCCGCAAACTTTTTAATAAAATTATATGATATACTCATAATAAAAATATAATTTTGGTACGGACGAGAGCTACTAGTATGTGAACATCGTGTAAAAATTTTTTGAGATTTTGTCTACGCCAATTAAGAAAGTAACATTTCAAGAGAAACGAATTTAAAGTCTGCAAGATCATACTAATTAATCCCAGCTCCATTCGGAATTCCTTCCAAAGTGTTGATATCCAGATGGCACAAACGCACATTGTAACAGAACATTCTCAAATATATATACTTTCAAAAAATGTAATAAAAAAAAATTTATTTTTTTAGGTCTCACATGAGACTGCCCCCTTAACAATTTAGTTACAGGTTCATTGTGCTGACTGTCCCTTAAAAGAGTATTTAATTCTAGAAGTTCATTACGTACACCGACAAAATTGGCTCCATTGTCGGAGTATGTACAGTGACATAGTCCTCGGTGCGAAACAAATCTTCGTAAAGTACTTAACCCCTTGACATAGAATGACAAGTCTGACTCGTTACAAATTCTTAACGTCAAGTTTCACGATCATGAAGCTACACACTCATCATCAAGTTTTACTCATAAAACAAATTTATTCTTTTTCGTGGCCATTCCTTGTACGAACAAATTCAAATAATATTGAATAGAATACGATTGAAAAATTATACAGAATCAAATCGTACGTCAAGGGGTTAAGAATGCATCGGTACTTAAATCTATAGTTTAAATCTTACGGTAAATCTACAGCTAGTTTGAATTGAATTGCATTTGTAACGAAACAGATAAAAATAAATATATTATAAAAATATATTATGAATAAATATATTATAAAAATTTTTATATATAAATTATAAAAATAATAGGCCTTTGATGTGAGCCTTGTGCGAATGTTTTCTTTTATGAATACCGAATCTGTTGGGGTATTTCGTACGGCACAAAGTTGGGGTATTTCGTACGGCAGGTAAATTCCCCATTCTTGAGTCACGGCTTTAGTCCTAAGACATCAAACGCAATTTCGTATTGCGTTCTTCACAATATTTTCAGCTGAAAGTGTCCAGTAACGTCTGCGTAATGACGATAGTCTTGCTCGACAGTCTACGTGGAATAATCTTAAATGTTCATGCGAAACGAGAAGTTTCGTGAGATACTGCTTCGATGGTAATATGACGGGATGCCTTCGATTAAATGAAATCTGGGCTTCTTCCAATCTCCTGTCCACTCTGATTAATTCAGTTTCGTCTATAAATGGATTCAAGGAACGTAATGCAATGGATTTTGACAGAGATTGTCAAAAAACAATCCGATTGTGCACTTCGAAGAGAAAGAATTTCGGTACGTTTCAATTCTTCTGATGAAAAATAACCTGTGTGTACAATTGTATGATTTTCTGGTGTGTACAATTGTACGATTTTCTGGTGTATTCACTAATTTGATACGATTATGAATACAACTTCTTACGTTTTTTACAAAACGTAAACAATATGTCATCGTCCATAAGAGTCGAGTGAATGATGAAAATCGTTCTTTTATTGCAAATCATTAATGCTTGGTATTTCAGTTGCACGTGGTTCTATTGATGGCTAGATAGACGAATCCTTTTCTAGCCATGACGGTCCGTTCCACCAAAGGGTTGCAGAAAGAAGCGACAAAAGGTTGACTCTGCGCGATATGATGTCTGCGGGATTTTCCTTTGATTGCACGTACATGCAAATTCCTCGAAACAGTTCTTGGATTTCAGTCGTCCTGTTAACTACGAACGTCTTCCATTTACTGGGTGACGATTTGCTCTAAGCAAGCATGATCATTGAATCGCACCAGTAGGACTCGTTACAATTTTATCGTAACGCTGTCCCGTACCTTCTTTGCGAATCGTGCTAGCAGTAATACTCCACACAGTTCCAATCTTGGACGTGTCATTATATTAATGGAGCTACCCGTGATTTTGCACGTAATAAATTTATGGTCTATTGTCAGTTGTTTAAGGTCCGTAGATAAATACAGGCTACATAGGCCCTCTGTGAAGCGTCACAAAACCCGTGTAATTCAATTTTCTCAGCTTCAGCAGATAGTATATGTGTAGGAATAATAATGTTATTTATTGCTCCAAATTCCTTACGAAATGTTGCCCATCGTGAAGGGATATGTTGAAGCAATAATTCGTCACAGGAAAGTTGTAGCTGCCATAGTTCTTGCAATAGTATTTTTACTTGAATGGTAGCTGGCCCAATTAGTCCTAGGGGATCGAAAATTTGAGAAACGACTGGAATATGTACGTTGGGATGTAATCCATCCGATGGACCCAAAATACGTGACTCGTTCGTTGTCCATTTCCAGAGTTAAAAACCTGATGTCCCCAGAATGGACGATACACTACTTTTAAACTTAATCGCTACTTTTAAGCAGTCCGTGCCATTCGTCCGTTTCAAGATTATACGACTGGCGCCAGGACAAGTGGGGATGTTGTCCCATAAATAACAGTATTTAATTCGTACGTTTTACATGGCAAGGTATTATTTTTCCTTACGTACGCGTATTTGGCGATGTTTGCGGAAACGTAAAAAATCGAAAGTAGATCCTTTTGTACCACTGATCCAGCCATCTGTAGATTGTTCGAGGATAGCCCAGATGTAGTTTTCGCGGATCCATCAAAAACCACGCGTCATTTTGTGGTGCTGATGTTCTTCTTGATGACGGCGTGATGCGGTAAGTAGAATCTTAATTGTTCATTTTGACGATGCTCCTCGTTCAGTTCCGACCTGTATCCAAGTTAATATTCTTGTTGAATATGTGGTTGTTTTGTCAGTCTTCGTTCCCTTGCGAGCAGTCGGCGTTCTGCTTGCTGCATCGAATGTCCTAGTCCTTTGATTTCTTTTCTAAAAGGAATTCCGACCACGTGTCGTCCGTTGTTGTCCTGAATCACAGTTGACACGAAATGTTTCCCGCTGTAGTCGTTTTTATCGACGAGATGTCCTTCATCGATATAATGTTCGACTTTCCAGAAATCAGAGACATGATTGTGTAACTGTTGGTTTGTTACAACATGGCACGTGTTCCGTGTTAGTGCTGTAAGATGTGCGCAATTCATATTTCTAATAATAATCCAACAGAGTTTTGACTTCTGTAGTGACGGATAATTAGGTCTTAAAGAGGTGCGTCCGATGCACGGTAGATCCGAAAATATACCTGTCCCAATAATCATCAATTTCCCTGAGTTGATGAAAACGAGGGTCCGCCAGCATAATATTTGCAGGAATTGGAAATGCCAATATCTCGATGGGAATGTTCGAAATATTCTCGGTAATTTTTGGCAGTAATAAACATGAAATCAATTTACTGAATCCGTTGAATCTTGAAGTGATGGTTGTGCATGCTTGATACTATAGATTACATACTACTTTCCTTATTTCTAAGTCCTAGCCTTTTAATCAACGCTTCAGTGATGAAGTGAGACTGAGATCCTGAATCTAACAATACCCTACATTTTTGTTTACGTTCTTTATAATCATTTATGTGTACCACCGCAGAGAATAACATGGTGCAATTGTTTTCCTTTGAGTATGAAATGTATGTTTGTGACGTGACTTGTCTCTTAGAAAGCTTCGTGTCCGCGTCCGCATTTGAAATTTGCGTTTGTTCGTGTGAAAGTGAAACATTAGTCGATAGCGATGGTTTAGGTACAACAATGTCTAAATGTAAGAGGATGTGATGCTTTTTTTAGCATTTCCTACATCCTCCACGCGAATACTCGATTTTTTTGTGCCCTTGTTGGAGACAATTAAAACATGCACGCAATTCTTGAATTTTTTAAATACGGTCGCTCGAAGACAACTTTAAAAACTGAGTACAATTATATAACGGGTGTACAGTTCTGCGAAGGATACATATTGTCCGCGTATTCGTAACGTGCGCTGCTACGTTCTTAAGGGGGACTCTTACTGTAAAACGCGTTTTTCTATGTTCTCTTTGGATTTCTTTTTTTTTTCTTTTTATTTTATATAGAAATTATAATCGGCGTTTCGCATATGTATGTATTACTCGTTCAGTAATATTGACAAATTATTACAACGAGAAATAGTTAGAATTAGTGACAGTACAGAGCCTCGTACGCAATCGCGTACCGAAAATCTGTTCTAATGGCTTCTATGATTCCAAACGTTCTGTTTGTTTAACTCAAAAAAATGAACAAGATTCTTAAATAGGATGCATTTTTCTATGGCCGGTACTAAAAAGACAGAAAAAATTGATAATTAAAGAAATGGCCGCATTTTGAAGTTAAAATACAGATTTTTTTCTTATTTTTGATTTTAGCAGGCATTTTATTTCAGGAACTCCTAACGATCGAATTACGCGAGCTGCGTCGCCCTTTAATAAAGAATTTAAATAACGGAATTTGTCAATGTCGCCTAAAGCTTCATTGTCATGTATTAATTTTTCAAGTGCATCTTTGAATTTCAATTACAAATTATACGTCCCATTAAATGTAGGTAATTATATCGTTGGTAATTTTAGGCGACATTGAGGTTCTGTTCCCGAAGAAAACGTACTCGGTTTCAGTATGTTCGTGTGCGCAGAATTTTGTAGTCGCAATATAATCTTTAGCAGTGGTAACTATACTAAAATACGATGTTACAAATGATTCTCGTCCGTTCGCATTCCTTTCTTCGAGATTAGTTCCTTCTACGATATTTTCTATTAACGATTGTATCGCTTCAAATTTTTCATATAACGAAATTTTTTCCAAATGAATTTCAAGTGCCGTTATCGATATTGATCGGCCATATGTTTTGAAAAATTCCTTAAAACGAGTCAAGGCGGTCTTCACCCTTGTACGATCCGAAATGTGCGTTTTCAAGATTGAGTCCATAATTAATACTGTTAATACAATTCAAGAAATGCAAGAAGGACTTACGTATTAGAAGAATAGATAAGGAGGTGATCAGTGAATGCTTCCCAGATCAACTTCCTCGTTGTGGATTCCGCAACGACGTTCCAAGTCCAGTACTCTGTCAGGGCCTAGCGTCTCTCAAATAGATCACCGTCGACTACGCGGAAGTCAAATGTGTAGAAATTTTATTCAATTTATTGCTCACAATTGTTCACAAACACTGAATCTAACTCGAAGGACCATATGGACAGATTATTTTAAAAGTGGTGTAAGTCCATTTATTAAAAAAATGAGATATCACGTGATATATGCTTCATTCAGTGTAAACTCTTTATTTATATCGAGTTGTTAGGTTGGTGCAAAAATAATTACGGTTTTCGCGACCAAAGGCTTCAGCATGTTAGCTTAAAAATGCGTTTTGAAACTAAGACACGTGTCGGGGTCGTACACGTGTCTCAGAGGTCACTTGGTGCAAGGAATAGCCTTAGGAAATTGTTGGCATAAATGATACATTTATATTGTGTGTAGTACGCATGGTGTGAAGTATGCGAGAGAGGATGCGTTTGTGAACGCATATATGGTACGATGTTGCGCAGGAGACTATGCGCAGTAGCGACGAACGTCAGTCGGTACAAATAAGAAAGAAAGCGAACACGTACGAAGAGAGTAGCCAGTATAATTATCATCATTGTAAATAATAAAATTGTTATTATATCAAACACAACTCCAGAAATATCCACAATCCTTTTAGAAATTAGAGAGGATGCAGTTACGATCGGTGACACGTGTCTGGATCAATGCATTTGGGACTTTGGCCTGACTCTCAAGAGTATCGTAGGTATCGATATCGGAAACATAAGTCTGTCATCAGACTTGGGCCCGACGTAGTTGATACTCGAGGCGCGACGAATTCTAAAGCTACGTCTTCAGTGCGTCGGCACGGCCACTGCTATACACGGCTACGTGACAAAACTATTTCTTTCTCATTCGATTAATACTGAAACGCAAAATCTCTTTGGTAAAAAATGTTGATTTTTCTCATTAAAACAATTTTTTCATTCAATAAAAAATTAAGATCACCTTGATTTTTTTAGTAAAATTGTATTGCTTGTTTTTTTTCATAAAGTGATGCATTTTTGTATCCTTTTGAAAAAAGTATTAGATGTTTTAGGTCGAAAATTGAATAGTTTAAGAGTTATTAGTTTAGTCCCGAACTCCCATATACAGGATGTTCGGCCACCCCTGAATGAAATTTTAATGGGAGATTCTAGAGGTCAAAATGAGGTGAAAATCCAGAATACTAATTTGTTGACGGAGGCTTTGTTAAAAAGTTATTAACGTTTTAAGTTTCGCCCGTACCGAATTTTTTTCTCGAAAATGCGCAAGATTTCGAGGGTATGTCTGTCGTCTACGTGTTTGCTCCGACGATGTTCGGAAAGTTAAACAAGTATGTCACACGCTGAGTTAACTTTGTGTGACTATTTTACGATGATAGTGGACTGTATTTTCGAGTCACAGTGTGGTGACTCGAAATAAATGTATACTGTTTGCTTTTTACTTCATCGAAAATTTCTTGTTAAAGTCTCGTTTGCTGCGTAAGCTTCGCTCTTTATATGATTCGCATAGGGCGGTCACTGATGTACAAAAATGCTGATTGGTGACAAATTTTAAGGTGGGAACGGCCAGCCCTACAAGAAGGGGTGGTTTGGGTGTAGTAGTATGTATAGGGGGATTCTAACCCAGGGGGCAATGGGGGGGGGCCGCACGTCGGAGTGGGGGGCCGTTGTGGGCCCGTCGGTGGCCGGGGGGGGGGGGGGGGATTATTACCGACGTTTGTTAGGTTAGGTCTGGGTTAGGTCTGAGAGAAAGTCCCGGGAAGGGCCTGTAGTAGGGCGTTGCGTCAACGGGGAGAGTCACGGTAGTATCGCTAGTTTGGTTCCCGTGACTCTTCCCAGATAAAGGGCGCAGGCGGTCACCGTGGTGTTTTAGCCGGTAAGAGTCCGGCACTACCCCGGCCTCCCCCCCAATAATGGATACTCCAGCTCCTGCTACTGTTAGCGAACCAACCGTTGTAACAAAAGACGAGAAAACTACCAAAAGTGAAACGATAGAACAGGGACCAGCAATCAATATTACTGTTGGTACGATTATTGACTTAATTGGTCAGCTACGTCTAGTATCTAGACAAAGACTTAATTTATCCGTTCCCATTCCTGACTTACCGCTTACTAGCGTTGTTGATGTTGGTGAGATTCGTATGGTAGAGAAGGATCGCGTAGCGTGTGATTATTCAGTATGGCGGGATACCCCCAATGATCGTAGATATATACTAATGACTCATAGTCGCAGAATTAATTTTACTAGTATAGACGAGTATATTAAAGAGATGGTTAACGATGCACATGATGAAATTTCTCAAGCGAAAAGTTATCTAATGGAACCTCCTCGAGTAGATATTTGTAATCAATTATGTTATAATCCGGAGATGTTAGGTCTTCCGTATTCTGAGATTTGTAAATATGGTATAATAGATGATCGTTTTCGAGCTATCATTCGAAATCTATGTTCAAAGTTAAATTATGATGACTTAGGACCATCACAGGTTTTATTAAATTCTTTTGAGTATGGACCAAGAGCGGAGACTAGATCAGCTTTCATTAATTACGCTAGTGTGTCAATGCCTAATTACCACAATAGAATGCAAAAGATGATCAACGTAGTAAATAGTGTGCACCGTAGAATTATAACGAAACTGAAGCCTATTGGTCAATGGGATTTCCTCTTCCCAGTACGTCCGTATGATGAGATTCCACATCCGTTAGATGGATATGCGGTTAGTTGTAATATGAGACATGAACTTATTAATGAGATTACAGGATTTCATATAGAATTGGATTCTAAGTCCGGATCAGCGTTCACTAAATTAGCTAGTCAGTCAATAAACAGGCCTAGCTATTTTACAGACTTAATCGGCCTTTCTTATTCGGATTCAATGGCAGTTGAAATATCCGCGTACGTATCATCTTTTTTAACGCCAGGGGAAGTAATGCTTGAAGTAGACTTTTCAGATGTGGGGTCGGATGACCTCGAATACTCTGGGTTGCTCGCTTTGATGGCTAGAATTATGACGATGACCGACGCTACAACTACATTTAACAATGTTAGTCTTGAAACTATTAGGCAAATGGACTCTTTGATAGTTAGATGGGCATATTTCCATCGAGTGATAGAGAGGATACCAGGTATGAGTGATGAATTTCCCTTGAATAATTACCGAATGACCGGAATGCCCAATAGCCCGATTCTAAAGCTATTGCAGTATAGAGGAGGAAGATGTGGAATCAACCCTCCTACTAGGTATTATCCTAACGATGAAATGGCGGCGTATTATGCTAATATTGGGAGAAGAATGAATTACGCTATAAATGAAGATGATTATACACGTTTTCTTAACGACGGAGCTAGTCCTTATGACTGGTATTTGTATGAAGCTACTAAATCGTTTCTTCGACAGTTTAAAAACGCCGGACAGGCTTATGTTTCCTTCTTTGAAATAGCGATGTGTGGGATGATTCGCTTCTTTGTACGTTTAAATGATTATCTAAGAGTTGGATGGTATACAAACTTCCGAAATAGTAAAGTTGAACAAGACAGAAGAAACTTGGCGGTCAGCACTGATACTGCAGTGGTGTACCGGGTTAGATCTAAAACCTTAGGTTTTCTTTTCAAAAATTTTGGTGATAATGAATTAGTGCCCCGATTTGACTTACTTTCGCGACTGAAAATAGAGTCAGGATTTAATCATTGCCTTATTGAGCTTGCCAACGCGTACCAAATATCAACGAAAGCTATTCAGGACTTTGAAGCTGGGGTGGACTATCCGCAGTCGAAAATATTGAAACTTATAGAGGACACCGCGCAGCACACGCTGGAGTTTTGCCCGGCGTGGGCAGCGCAGCGCGGTGTCCTTATTAGAGCGATTGGAGCGGACCTCTCGCTGCCGGCCGTCATACGTGCGATGGTCGGCAGTGAGGAGGCATGGGCGGCCATGGCCTTGTTTTGTGAAGAGGTCATGGCCGCCAAGGAAGACGCCGAAAGGGCGCGTGAAGAGGTGGGGGGCAGGCGGCGACGCCGACCGTAAGACCCTCCACCGCTCCCCGTGACAGGGGGAGCGCGATGGGGTCGGTGATGGTGTTTGTGGTGCGAGGTGAGGGACTTTATCCCCTCATTCCCCCTCGCACCCAGCCCATCACCGGACCGGGGGCCCGTGGCAGGGGCCCCGTCCAGCGGGGGCGGCAGTGTTAGCCGGCCCCGCAGCCGTGGTCGCGATCGGGTGGGGGCCCGGTCGTGGCTAGTAGCAACGGCATGAGTGGGGGCGACGTCGCGTGTGACCGCGCGGCGTCGCCGGGGGGCAATCAGTTTAGTTTGCCCCCCATTGGGGGAGGAGGATCATATCTCCTCCCCCGGGAAGGGCCCGTAATAGGGCGTAGTGCTAACGGGGAGAGTCACGGTAGTATCGCTAGTTTGGTTCCCGTGACTCTCCCCAGGTAAAGGGCGCAGGCGGTCACCGTGGTGTTTTAGCCGGTAAGAGTCCGGCACTACCCCGGCCTCCCCCCCCCAGGGAGCCGGGGTGTCCATGAGGATTTCACCACGTTAAAAAAAAAAAAAAAAAAAAAAAAAGGTCTGAGAGAAAGAGGAAGATGGGTAAGTAAATGGAGAAATAATAGGATTCCTACTTATATATTGTTACATATAAGAATATAGCGTTGCAGTCGAGAATCATAGAATGAATTATGCTGTGTCGATAGAAATTGATGAGGAGAGAAAGAGGAAGATGGGTAAGTAAATGGAGAAATAATAGGATTCCTACTTATATATGTCAGTTTTTTCAAGCGTTCCGATTTAACATCGCAGCGTATCGCGCGATTACGCGTAATTTGACTCCTCTGGAGCAGCCGTGCGGGATAGTGTTATTTGACGACGCGAAGAATGCACGAACGAAATACAAAACTTTGGAAACGTCGAATCTTAAAATTATGTGAGGAGAAAAGGAGGAGGATAGGATGGGTAAATAAAAATGGAGAAAAGAGTATATGTTTTAAGAAATATATATATTGTTACAAAAAAACCAAAAAAATTAAATATAATGTAAATATAATAATATACGAGCGCGCCGTACAATTTAACATTAGTCTAAGTTATTATATTAATATTTTGTTCAAAACAATAAAAGCTTTGTTATTACAGAGAAACAATTCTACTTATTATTCACCAATAACCTACACATTAAATAAAGCATTATATGTATATCTACGCCCCTTTTTTCTCCATCCTCGTCGTTTTTAACCTTAATGAGTCACTGCTGTAACAGCAGACAAAAAAAATAGAGATAAAGTTTCTTTGATTTTGAACCTTCTTAAGATTTATACAAAACGTTTTAAAAAATTTTTACAAATAATGTATATGTATTGAAATAATTATAAAACTACAAGACGCAAAACTATAATCATCATTATCCAGAAACTGATCACGCTCTAAATCAAATCAGATCTTGAAACGAGAACTTAAAATTTAAATGTAAAGTTTCATTGAAATTCATTCAACCATTTAATGTCAGCAATCATGTTAATAGTATAAAAACAAAAAAAAATTTCTTTTTTATTAATAGTCACAATATGATCAGAGGGTCTTAAAACGTGTATTTCCATTAAAAAAAATTTTCGAAATTTTTTTTTCCATTATGGTATCTTACACCTTACATAGGTCGGAAAGTAAAAATGCTGGGGCAGTCGAGACGTGGAATCGTATACCGATTATCGCGAGGTCGTATTTCAGCTGTTTCGTATTTCTAGCGTTCCTTATCGTTTTCCTGAAATCGAGCGAAATGCCGAGCTCACGTTCAGGTGACTGGTACGGTAGGATATGCCTGCTATCCCCACCACTCTGTTAGACGCTGAGGAAGTTCGTCGTCACTACTGTCGATTTCACACTGTTCGTACAAATTTCTTGCCATCAGTTCTGTGGCGAAACAAAATAGCCCTAGGAATGTTCTAGAATCGGGGCCGTGTGCAACAAATTATAGGAACCGGGCCGGGTGCAAAATCGATCGAATGCACGTGTCGCAGAACACCGTTTCTTTACGGATTCACCTAATTCTATGTCACCGCCGCCTGCCTATTCCTTCCCCCCCCCCCCCTAACGTGCTTTTTCGGGAAGGCGGTGTGTCGCGGCGGTGGGGGTGTACTTATCGTGTGAGCTAGCGCTACAATACTTTGGTGTATATAATAGAAATGTTTATATAAAAACTTAAAATACTAAATTTCAAGCGTTTCATTTGTTACGAGCGCGAGCGCGAGATCCTGGATTCGGTCGAGGGCAGTACTCGACCGGTGGTTTTTAGGTATGGTTAGGAAGACAGGAGTTCCGGACGAACCAGGGGCTCTATACCCTGGGAGCCGTAGGAGTAGGTTACGTGGACAAACCAGGGGCTCTATACCCTGGGAGCCACGGGGTTAAATTTATAAGGAGAAATGTATGGTTTCACGGACGAACCAGGGGCTCTATACCCTGGGAGCCGCTAGAAAGGAGTGGACGAACCAGGGGCTTTATACCCTGGGAGTCACGTAGGTTTTTTAGGAAATTTTAGGATCTTTGCTCTATCGTAATGGTACACCTCGAGCGGTAAAGGTGTACCGGGTCCGTGAGATACTCCCCCGTCTTTCCGTTAATATGGTTCAGGGTTTTATTAATTAAATAATGCAGATCAGTGTAACTACTAGTATATATTTTGTTAGGTGCTCAAGTACAAAAGGTGTATTAACAAAACCAGTACTATCGCTGGGTTGCCACGACGGCGAGAGTTTTAAATCGGCGTTTACGCGGCGCGTTCGCGGGAGCTACTCACTCGATTAGTCGATTGAACACTCACAATTAAAACCGCTAGGGTGAATAGTTGCTCAAAGGGGATTATAGCCCGATCTTGCTTCGAGTGTCAAAGTAACGTCGTCTCGAGAGGTTTTGAGAAAAACTGAGCTCCACGAGTAGGAAAATGCGGCCCTTATATACTGGAAAATTACTCAGTACAGTGGCGGGGCATTACCATATAAGGCAATGAAACTGGGCCGGGTGTGCACATACGGCATGAGTCAACCCCGTTCGAGGGGTTGTGCGCTAGAGAATCGGGCCAACGCCCAAGCCACCAAACGTTTCAGTCCCATACATGAATGATATGTAACACATTAATATACCAACCTATAAAATTTTTATTATGTTTCCAACAATTTGATTCTGTTTTCTTTTGTTTGCCTGTCATATGTTTCAATTGACGTCAAGTGTGTTATTTAGGTCAACAAAAATTATAATATATACAGTTGCTCAGAAAATTGAGCGTACACCTTGATCGACAATGAAAATCGGAGGAGAAATAATTAAAAACGGACATATTCAAAAGTAAAAATGCAATACATACTTTATTTCAATATTTTAATGGACAATTCTTTAAAAAAAACTTTAATACTAGGTTTACGGGATGCGTCATTTTGACGCATTTCGAATTTTATAAGGAAAGTTACAAAACTCGTTTGCATTTTTATTTTATCTCTTGTAATGACTTTTATCCATTGATCGAGGTAAATATATATTCAAGTCTATTTTATTCAAGAGCGTTGAAATATTGAAATTCTCTATGTGGTATACCTATCTCTACGGATATGCGTCAATTTTACGCGATCGTAATTTAGACAAAATTTTGAATAAACATGCAAACATCACATCAATAATAAATAGAAATGTACCCACAATACTTCGATCCGTTATCCGATATCGTTATCTCAAATGAAACAAGCGATAAACAGCAATAATAGAAAGAACGAAACGCAGAATGTCAATTGATGTCGGAGTGCGAAGAGATTTTGAAGGTTTCAGTTGCTTAGTTCGGGTATTGAAAAATAAAATACTAGAATATTTTTTGAATTAGTAATATTATTGCGAACCTCAATTTTATACTATTTTGACAAAAAACCCTTCTTTATCATCTAAATATGCCTAGAAGAGGAAATAAAATTTTACAAAACATAGTCAGTATTTGTGAGAAGTGTTCTGGCTCTGAGGAGGATGAAAATGAAGTGATTCAAAACGAGGATGAAATCGAGATTTTGGAATCTGATGAAAGTATGCAAGCAGGGGAATCATCAGACAGTGAAAAAGAAAATCATCAGAAATTAGGTCTTCGCAGAAAAAGGATGCGTATCCTATCCGATTCTGAATCTGAGAATGAGACAAGTATTACGGAATCGTCCCAAAATTCGGATGCATACTGTGATACAGAAATAGCGGTCGATGGAACAACTTGGACGAAATTGAAAGTGGGCGGCTCTAGTGGTCGATATCCTTTCCACAAAATCTTCAAAGACATCGCTGGGCCTACTAGCTACGTAAAACGAAATGTGATGGAAGATAACGTAAGCAGTGCTTTTCATTTGATTAGAACCAAAAACATGATAGTTGTACTGAAGAAGAAGCACGTCGTGTTTTGAAAGGAGATTAGATGATTTCAACCAGAAAGTTACTTGCGTTTATTGGGATTTTGTACGCTAGGGGAGCGTATGAAGCAAATTCGTTAAATGCTTTTTATTTATGGCCCAAGGAATGGGGAGCAGCTTTTTTTTCTAATACGATGCCCAGGGATGAATTCATGCAAATTCTTCGATTTGTCCGATTTGATAAAAAAAAACGGAACGATCTAAACGTTTACGCACCGACAAATTTGCAATGATATTCGAAATATGAAATCAATTTATACACAATAGCCAATGCTGTTATAAACCTCACGAGAATATTTCAATAGACGAGCAACTGTTCCCTACTAAAGCCCGCTGCAAATTCACACAATATATGCCAAATAAGCCGCACAAATTTGGCATAAAGTTTTGGTTGGCAGTAGATGTTCAATCTAAATACATTATAAATGGGTAGCCTTACTTAGGTAAGGATAAAACGCCAACTTCAACACCCTTGGGCGAATTTGTAGTTATAAAGTTAGCCGAACCATATCTTCATCAAAGCAGAAATATAACCACGGATAATTTTTTCACCAGTATTCCTCTAGCTGAAAAATTAGTTGCAAAATGAACCAGTTTGGTTGGAACTATTCGAGCCAACAAGAGAGAATTTCCAAAGCCAGCAAAAATCAAGAATGATAAAATAAAGTTGTATTCTTCAGAACCTTATAAATCAGGAAAATGCATATTTACTATACAGAGTGTTCAGGGCCACCCCTGAGAAAAATTTTAATGGGGGATTCTAGAGGCCAAAATAAGACGAAGTTAAAAAACAATTCCAATTTGTTGATGGAGGCTTCGTTAAAGAGTTATTAACAATTAAATTCAAAAATTTCAAATCGTTCTGGAAAAATTATTTTCGGTTGCGGGGGTCAATTATAATCATTTTTGGTGAATAGACATACCCCCGAAATCCTAAGCATTTTCGAGAAAAAAATTCAGTACGGGCGGAACTTTAAACGTTAATAACTTTTTAACGAAGCCTCTCTCCACCAACAAATTGGAATTTTTTTTTATTTTCGTCTTATTTTGGCCTCTAGAATCCCCCATTAAAACTTTTCCCAGGGGTGGCCCCGAACACCTTGTATATAAAAGCAAGTAAAATCTAAAGGTACTGTTGCTAAATACTAAGCATACTTTTATAACAATAAAAGGCAATAAAAAACATACCCCAGAAACAATAGCATATTACAATGAGACAAAGTTTGGAGTCGATGTAGTAGACCAAATGGCTCGCAAATATACCACCAAATCGGCATCTTTTCGATGGCCTCTCCAGGTGTTCTTTAACATTTTAGATTTAGCGGCAATAAACGCATGGATCTTATACACAGAATGTACTGGGTAAAAATTATCCAGAGAGGATTTTCTATTTCAGTTGGCCATAGAACTTGCAAAAGGAGAAAAGAAAAAATACAAAAACATAGATTATAATCACCCGCCACCTAGTACTTCGGGAGAACGCAAGACTTGCCAAATTGGCGTTTGTAAAAGAAACAGGAGCAATAACACCTGTAAAATATGTGAAAAGGTTGTTTGCGGAAAATGTACAAACAAAATTGAGTATTTGTGTAAAAGATGCGCGAAATAAATGTAGAATATTGAAATAATGTGTAATAAAATTATTGAATAATAAAAACTTTCCATAAATATATATCTCATATATTAATTTTGTTCTTATAGTATATATTTACATTGCTTTCCAAGTGTTGTTATATGTATTCGTTCATGCGTCAAATTGACGCGTGTTCGTAGAGATAAGTATATAAGAAACGTCCATAAACCTAGTGTTAATAAAAGGAATTATTTATGTATATTGAACGAAAAATGTAAAAGTACACCTATTTTATCCTCGCAAAATTGAGCGTACAGTTGTTTAAATATTTAAAAACTGAGTTTTTTAAAGTTTATTTTGTATTATCTTTGTTTGGAATTTCTTCAGTCGTATTTAGTTTACGTCACTGCGTTGCTATATTACGTATGATCGTCGTTTGTCATTGTTACTAACAAAGTTTACACCATGGTTTCAAGAAGATCAGAAACTAATATTTGTGAACGAAAAATTGCGGTAAAATTATATTGTCAAGGCAAATCCTTAAGACAAATTGGACGAATAATAGGTAGAACCCCCTCTATCGTACAGAAAATCATTAATAATTATAAATACCACGGTTCATTATACAGGGTGTTCGGCCACCCCTGGGAAAAATTTCAATGGGCGATTGACTGAGGTCAAAATAAGGCGAAAATCAAGAATACCAATTTGTTGATGGAGGGAGCCTTCGTTAAAAAGTTATTAACGTTTAAAGTTCCGCCCGTACTGAATTTTTTTCTCGAAAATGCGCCACATTTCGGGAGTGTGTCTATTCACCAAAAATGATCGTAATTGACCTGCGCAAACAAAAATAATTTTTCCAAAACGATTTGAAATTTTTTTTTCCGTCCAAAAATTTCACACCTTCTTGAATTTTTTTCTGGAAAGTGGGGGATAGAATTTTGGGCTATGCCTATTCACCAAAAATGATTGTAATTGACCCCCGCAACTGAAAATAATTTTTTCGGAACGATTTGAAATTTTTGATTTTAATTGTTAGTAACTTTTTAACGAAGCCTCCATCAACAAATTGGTATTTTTGATTTTCGTCTTATTTTGGCCTCTAGAATCCCTCATTAAAATTTTTCCCAGGGGTAGCCAAACACCCTGTATGTTAAAGTAAGGCGTGGAAAGAAAAAAAATACTAAGCAAAGCTGATGAACGGTATTGTATAGTAAGAGAAATTAAAATTAATCCGAAAACTAGTGTAGCAAAACTGACGAAAAAAGTGTCATCAAGGATTAAAAAAACAATACATACGGAAACCGTCCGTAGACTACTACACGATAAGGGCTATCATGGCAGTGTAGCGAGAAAAAAACCTTACATTTCTTAGGTCAACAGAAGTAAGCGGTTGGCATTTGCAAGAGAATATGTTAATCGCGACCAAGTTTTTCGGAATAGTATAATATTTTCCGTCAAAGTAAAAATTAATTTATTTAATTCGGATGAAAGAATAATTGTGTGGAGAAAACCAAATAAAGAATTTAACAAGAACAACACGATTCCGACAGTAAAGCTCGGTGGTGGCTCCGTAATGCTATAGGGAAGATGCATGCCAACAAATGGAGTTGGCAATATCGAATGTATTGAAAGTACGACGGACAAGATGAATATCCCGATATTTTATAAAAAAATTTTTAATTTTTGGCTGAAAAATTACAAATCCCCCCTAAGTATTACTTCCAACGATCCTAAGCATACGTTGTACGTTGTTAAGGGGAATGGCTATTATACAACGAACAAAAATTGTTAAATACTCCCCCATAATCACCGGATGTCTGTGGCAGGAATTGAACTCAAAATTGAGTAATTATAGCTTTACCAGTAAGGCAGATGCGAATTTTACTCAAAATGGAAAAATGTTTCCAGTTCAACAACACAAAAATCAATCAGTCGAGTCGTTGCCTAGACGTTTAAAGGCAATCATAAATGCTCAGGGTTACGCAACAAAATATTAAAATTGACTTGATTTGTTGTTTACGTATAATTCCATTCTTTGTACGGTCAATTTTCTGACGATAAAATAGGTGTACTTTTACACTTTTCGTTACATACACATAAACAATTTTTCTTATTAAATTTTTCTTTAAAGGATTACCTATTAAAATGTCCAAATAAAGTATATATTGAGTCTTTATTTTTTAATATGTCCGTTTTTATTTATTTCCCCGCCAATGATCATTGCTAATCTAGGTGTACGCTTAATTTTGCGAGTAACCGTAAGTGTCATAAAGATTGAGGAAAATGATTCGTGGCAAACAACTGTCGGATAGAGAAAAGCTATGACTTGAATACGAAAAATACGAAAATATATATATATATATATGTTAGAATTAAATTTTTAAACGATCTGTATTTCGCTAAAGTTCTGGGGTAAGTGCCGTGGGGTTAATCACAGTCCTCTTACCAAAAGGCAAAACCTTCCCCACTCCGTGGCCAGATTCTTCTAGAAAACCCTTATCGTTTTCCACGTGCCGTGCAACACCATAACTTTGGTTCATCGGCCACGCGCACGGTACCTTTGATGGTCGGCGATCGGGCTCTCTATCGCCGACCAATAAACAAAACATCCGCGACTCTTAGAATTCGTCGCGCCTCGAGTGTCGACTATATCGCGATAACCGCCAATCGACCTCCCACTAGACGAATGGGTTTCCCTTGTCCGGACCCAACGAGATGGGTCCAGTTGGGTATCCGACCATTCAATAAGGGAATGTGCATTCCAAGTGTCGCCAAGATGGTTATCCATCTTGGCGATAGACCCTCTAAACAATACGCCGATTTTCCGAGCGTCCCCTTTTTCCAAAATTCCTAGTGTCGCCAAAATGGCTCCTCCTGATAACAGATTTCCCAAACACCCCCTTTCTCAGAATTCCTTGGCTGCTCTCCTACTCTACCTCCCACCCCTTCAGGAGGCCTAAGTTAAATACCGGACCCAAACAGGGAGACGGGCAGTCTTGTACACCAGACCACAGGGTCACATTGTCATCCCGGACATACATGGTAAACCTATACCAGTTTGTACGAAAATTCTAATAAACGATCCAATAAATGTAATTCGGAGTTACCTCGACGACAACTACCTCGGCTCCAAGTCTGATGACAGACTTATAGTTCCGGTATCGATACCTACGATACTCTTGGAAATCCAGTCAAAGCCCCAAATGCATTGACCCCGACATCCTTTTTCAAGTGGTGACACGTGCCGGGGTCAATGCATTTATATACATATATATATGTAAAGAGAATATACTCTCTTTAAATTAAGTTTACCGCGCATCTATGACACCCGTTAGTCATTTTATCGAATGGTCGATTAATCGAAATCGAAGAGGTAGAGAAAAGACAGAGAGAAAATAGAGACATACCAGTATTACATAGCATAACAGCAAATCTCCACAGCATTGTAAAAGAGAAACGGATAATTGACTTTAATTGTCGTTTCTTTGTTTACAGGTGAGATTTAATGTAAATATTGTAAATAGTTTAATTTTAATAAAGCAAACACTTTGTTTACAGAGAAACTAATTTGGTTATGTTGGAAATTCCGACACTACCCGGTACACATGAGGCATAACAACGGGCAAGACGTCGCGCAGGCAAGCGGACCCCAGCGACGAACGCCAGGCCCCGCCATAAACCACCCCCGAAGGCCCTTGAAAGGCCTTCGTCAAGAGGGCTGCATGGCGACTTGGGCGAGGCACTTCTTTTCGAGCGATTAGCTGCGACGCATCGTGCAGAGCGCAGCAACCGAATAAAGCGATTATTATATTTTGTAAACGTTATCTTACAGTTACGTTATTCGAATAACCTCAAAAATTAATTATAAATCCTATTATATATATAGCGAAAAAAATGGATCGTTCAAAAAGTGCAATAGCCGATTACGTTACTAAAAAGCGTAATCATGGACAGAAAAAACGTCCAGGTCAACCTAAGAAACTGGCTGGCTATCGACATAAGAAAAATAATTCGAGTGGCTTCTAATTCTACCAAGTCGCTGATCGATATTAAAAGCGAGTAGAAATTAAACATTTCCAAGTGCAACATATATCGAAATATTTTAAGATCTCCACATATTATTAGGGGAAAGATGATATTGGCACCAATATTAAAAAGCGCCCAGAAAGAAGCAAGACTTGCGTCTGCTAAAGCAAATGTGATGCACTTTACCCATAAAATTTTGTTTCTTAGATTATCTTCGGTGATGAACAGAAATTTAATCTAGACGGACCCGACGGATTTAATTCCTACTGGCACGATATACAGTGTTAGCGTAAAAATGCTTTTTGAGGCTAAGACACGTGTCGGGGTCGTACGAGAGGATAGCCGATGCAGTTAGGATCGGTGACACCGTGTCATGGTCAATGCATTTGGGGCTTTGGACTAACTCTCAAGAGTATCGTAGGTATCGATACCGGAACCATAAGTCTGTCATCAGACTTGGGCCCGACGTAGTTGATACTCGAGGCGCGACGAATACTAAAGCTGCGTCACTGCCATGCACGCCTACTTGACAAAACTATTTCTTTCTCATTCGATTAATAGTGAAACGCAAAATCTCTTTCGTAAACGATGTTGATTTTTCTCATTATAACAATTTTTTTATTCAATAAAAAATTAAGATCACCTTGATTTTTTTAGTAAAATTGAATTGTTTGTTTTTTTTCATAAATCGATGCATCTTTGTATCCTTTTGAAAAAAGTATTAGAGGTTTTAGGTCGAAGATTGAATAGTTTAAGAGCTATTAGTTTAGTCCCAAACTCCTATACAGGGTGTTCGGCCACCCATGGGAAAAATTTTAATGTGGGATTCTATAGACCGAAATAAGACGAAAATCAAGAATACCAATTTGTTCGTGGAGGCTTCGTTAAAAAGTTATTAACGTTTAAAGTTCCGCCTGTACTAAATTTTTTTCTCGAAAATGCACAAGATGTCGGGGATATGTCTATTCACAAAAAATGATTGTAATTGACTCCGCAACCGAAAATAATTTTTCCAAAACGATTTGAAATTTTTTTTTTCCGTCGAAAAATTTAGGCATCTAATTAGATTTTCAGTAAGGAATTTTTTTTCTCGAAAGTGCGTAGGATTTTGGGGGTATGCGTAATGACCAAAAATGGTTATAATTGACCCCTGCAACCGAAAATAATTTTTCCAGAACGATTTGAAATTTTTGAATTTAATTGTTAATAACTTTTTAAGGAAGCTTCAGTCAAGCAATTGATATTCTTGATTTTCGTCTTATTTTGGCCTCTAGAATCTCCCTTTAAAATTTTTCCCAAGGTTAGCCGAACACCCTATACATACAGTCCGGGCAACGATATAGCGAGGTCGAAAACTCGAATGGGTGTCAATGTTTACATGTTTTAGCTTCCGAAACAAGGGTGTTACATATCACCCATGTATGGGACTGAAACGTTTGGTGGCTTAGGCGTTGGCCCGATTATTTAGCGCACAACCCCTCGAACGGGGTTGACTCATGACGTATGTGCACACCCGGCCCAGTTTCATTGCCTTATATGGTAATGCCCCGCCACTGTACTGAGTAATTTTCCAGTATATAAGGGCCGCATTTTCTTACTCGGGGAGCTCAGTTTTCATAAAACTCTCGAGACGTCGTCACTTTGATACTCGAAGCAAGATCGGACTATAAACCCCTTCGAGCAACATCCTACCTTAGTGGATTTAACCGTAAGTTTCAATCGTCTAAACCGAGTAGTAGCTCCCGCGAACGCGCCGCGTAAAAGCCGATTTAAAACTCTCGCCGTCGAGGCAACCTAGCGATAGTACTGGTTTTGTTAATACACCTTTTGTACTTGAGCACCTAACAGAATATATACTAGTAGTTACACTGATTTGTATTATTCAATCAATACAACCCTGAACCATATTAACGGTAAGACGGGGGAGTATCTCACGGACCCGGTACACCTTTACCGCTCGAGGTGTACCATTACGATAGAGCAAAGATCCTAAAACTTCCTAAAAACCTACGTGGCTCCCAGGGTATAAAGCCCCTGGTTCGTCCACTTCTTTCTAGCGGCTCCCAGGGTATAGAGCCCCTGGTTCGTCCGTGAAACCATACATTTCTCCTTATAAATTTAACCCCGTGACTTCCAGGGTATAGAGCCCCTGGTTCGTCCACGTAACCTACTCCTACGGCTCCCAGGGTATAGAGCCCCTGGTTCGCCCGGAACTCCTGTCTCTTTCCTAACCATACCTAAAAACCACCGGTCGAGTACTGCCCTCGACCGAATCCAGGATCTCGCGCTCGCGCTCGTAACAAGGGAATTGACAGAAATACGAGTAGCTAAGGTCCTTAGACTATGACCAGGGCTTAATTTGGTCAGGTCAGAAATTAATTTTTTTTCGAATTTAAGCAACTGCAAGTTCTTGTCGATTAGATACTGATTAACTTCATTAGGAAATATTTCTTTTGTCAGTTCATCGAAAGGGGCTGGAAAATCATGGGGACTAGTAGTTCATATGCCTCAGCCTGTATAATAATAGATGAATCGCGTCTTCAATCAGATACGAATACTGACTCTGATGCAGATGTAAGCATAATATAATATATAATTGATTTAAAAAATATATTTAATGAAAAAATTTAAATAACTGTTAATTTTTTTATTCTTTAACCCTATATTCTATGTACTCGAGTGGTTAATTCGATTTTTTCAAGCATTCTCGATAAACTGACAACAAAATTTTCCAATAAAAATTACTCGGTAATTATGTGACAAGGAATGGTAAACGAAAAAATTGGCAAAAAGCTTTTTATTCAATAAAGAATTAAGATCACATTCATTTTTCTAATAAAATTGTATCTTTGTATCTCGATGATGGTTTTGGAACGAAATTGACATGAATCTCTGTATACGTGAGAACTCAACAGACTACTTGACTTATGCACTCTGCATTTTTTTTGTTTGTTTCTTGGGAATACAGAAGCAACAAAAGTTAATTGTCGGTCTTGGCACAATCTCTTTTGATGGTTACCGACATCGTGCCGTTCGGCTTTTCAAGCCATGCTATCCGAGACGATGCAGGTCTTTAGAGTGTTTGGCTTTGCCGAGAAGTACTTCGGGTGCCGATCGGCCGTGCTAGATGACAAATGCCGACACAGTGGAGACGCAATTTTCGGCAGGGCCGAACGGCAAAAGCCGACTCAGTGGGAACGCGGCTTAAGAGTCGCGGATGTTTTTTTTATGGGTCAGCGATAGAGAGCCCGCCCGATCGCCGATTATCAAAGGTACCGTGTGCATGGCCGATGAACCGAAGGCATGCTACTGCACGACACGTAGAAAGCGATAAGGGCTTTGCCTTTTAGTAAGAGGACTGTGATGAATCCCACGGTACTTAACCCTAACCCAGAACCGTCGAAGACGAAACTTCCAACATACGAAAGAAAGTAAAATAGTTCTTGTAAGAATGTTGATATTACGGTCAGGAGAACGGTTGGGCGTTTTAAATAAAACTTAAGACACGATGGACTTTTGAAAAACTATATTTGGTGTCTGCTCGCGGCAAGAGCCAATACAAATCTGTACCCTGACAGAGAACCAGGGTCGTGAGGGCACCCTTGACAGTACGGCCCTCTTTTGTCTAAGTGTCCTGGCCGATCCTCCTTTAAGAGGGGGAAACGCGCCAAAAAAAAGCACATGGTCCGCTTCGGGCATTTATCTATTTCAACGTTTCTAACATTCTCGAAACAGCATGGATTACGCAAATATGAAACCTGAAATAATATAGATAAAAATATTATAAAAAGCCTTATTATAAGTATGCAAAATCGAATTTTCTATGTAATTCGTAGTGGTGGAAACGTTATAAATTATTAATTTTTGTTTTCGTACATAAGATTTAAAATAAAATGAGTTTTGTGTTAGAAACGTTGAAATAGATAAATGCCCGAAGCGGGCCATGTGCTTCTTTTTGGCGCGTTTCCCCCTCTTAAAGGAGGATCGGCCATGGCACTTAGACAAAGGAGGGCCGTACTGTCAAGGGTGCCCTCACGACCCTGGTTCTCTGTCAGGGTACTGATTTGTATTGGCTCTTGCCGCGAGCAGATATACGTCGAATATAGTTTTTGGAAAGCCCATCGTGTCTTAAGTTTTATTTAAAACGCCCAACCGCTCTCCTGACCGTAATACCTACATTCTTATAAATCAGAAGCGGGATAGACCGTGGTACGCTAAACGCGAGCACATTTTATTAGCGATATTGCTAAATACACCGTGCAAAGACAGTAAGTGCGAAGTGCCGGGTATAGACAATAGAAATATCACTAGTGGACAATAAGTGTATTTTAGTTCGCAGTTAAATAAGACATAGTGAAGTTAAGTTTAGCGTAAGTGGACTTTTATTATTAATTTAGTGACTCTAAGTACATATTATGAGTAATATGGACCGTGCATCGTGCAGCCGAGATGTGGATGCGGCATCGAATGGCACCAGTGTCATGGAATCGCGCCTCCAAAAGCTCGAAAGCATGATGGAGGAGTTTTTGCGATCATCGCGCGCGCGATCGCATGCGTCCCGACGGCGGGAATCGCGTTCGCGTTCACGCAGCCCGGCAAGACGATCTCCGCGGAGACGATCACGCAGTCCGCGAAGAAGCGAGTCGGAGTCGCAGAATGCTCGTCTCGATCGCGTGGAACGAGACCGTTCTAAAACGCGAAGTTCTGCGTCACGTGCGAAATCTCCCGGTTACGCACGCCCGGGGGACAAAAAGGGTATAGCCGAATAAGGGGGTCAAATGTGCCCCCAAACCGAATTGAACGAATGATGGGTCATTCGATAGCTTATCCAAAAAACACCATGTGTGCAAATTTTTAACTTGAAATCTCGACCGTGGGGGTAGTAATGGGGTGAAAACGAAAATCATGTTTTTGAACAATTTCTCTTAACCTATTGAGTAAAAAAATGTAAAAAAATTCAGAGACACTTCGGGTACTGGGATACATATTTTGGGAGATTTTCAGATTTTTTGATCGAAGAACCAGGTAGTAAAAAATAAAAAACCGCAAAAAATGCCGAAAAATGCCAATTACGTATTGAAGCAGGTCCGGAACTACTTTTATACTTCTACAGTAAACAGGTATTGCTATTACTATTATTCTCAATTTTTTTCAGATTTTTCATTTTGGTGCGTCGCAGTGAAAAAAAATAAAAACCGATTTTTTCCTCATTTTCTACGTATTAGAGTAACTTACACGTTGAATTTTTATGCATTCTTCAATATATGAGTGCTTTATAAACTGTTTAATGTTTCTACACTAAGCAGAATTATATAACAATTGAAAGAAATAAAATAAACCAACCGTTGAGCGCAACATATCCTAAAAAATCAACGATGTTTTCAACAGAGTCGTTGGCGCAGCGTTAGAGTGTCCGACTGTGGAACCGCTGGTAGTTTTTTTACCGTAGGTTCGAGTCTCTCTTTGGGACTTAGAATTTTTTTTTATTCGTTATTTTTTTTCCCAAATTCTAACTATATAACAATGATTTATATTTATTTATAAATATTCTAAAGGCATTTTACAAATATTTTGACCTGAAATATGTATAAATATAATTTTGGAGCGTCTTTGCGTCCTTATTTTTTTTGTCAACCACGATTATTGTTTAACATCTCTTAAACTGAACTTAATGTGAAATGTTAGTTTTCAAATCTCTTACCTTTGACTATTGTGAATGGATTAGAACAGAAGATTCTATACTGGCTTACTATTACTTCTTCTCCCCCTTCGATCAAGCAGATCTTTCCTTTTTTTTCTCTTTCTTTGATAAATATGAATGTTTGCTACAGAGTAACTTGCTAAAGAGTGACTAATAACGAAAAATAATCTTACGAAAAAAACGATTCCTAATAACTACAATGTACCAGAAAACTGTCATAAACCGAATTCTCAAATCACTTTGGATTTTAACAGTATATTAAATATTGCAATAGTTTAACAATATGTATCCTTAATTTTTTTGAAGTTATTTTTAAATGATGTGGAGATAAGAAAATCATCCTACGCAAAAATCGCTCCAAAATTATATTTATACATATTTCAGGTTAAAATATTTGTAAAATGCCTTTAGAATATTTATAAATAAATATAAACCATTGTTATATAGTTAGAATTTGGAAAAAAAATAACGAATAAAAAAAAATTCTAAGTCCCAAAGAGAGACTCGAACCTACGGTAAAAAAACTACCAGCGGTTCCACAGTCGGACACTCTAACGCTGCGCCAACGACTCTGTTGAAAACATCGTTGATTTTTTAGGATATGTTGCGCTCAACGGTTGGTTTATTTTATTTCTTTCAATTGTTATGTAATTCTGCTTAGTGTAGAAACATTAAACAGTGTACAAAACACTCGTATATTGAAGAATGCATAAAAATTCAACGTGTAAGTTACTCTAATACGCAGAAAATGAGGAAAAACTCGGTTTTTATTTTTTTTCACTGCGACGCACCAAAATGAAAAATCTGAAAAAAATTGAGAATAATAGTAATAGCAATACCTGTTTACTGTAGAAGTATAAAAGTAGTTCCGGACCTGCTTCAATACGTAATTGGCATTTTTCGGCATTTTTTGCGGTTTTTTATTTTTTACTACCTGGTTCTTCGATCAAAAAATCTGAAAATCTCCCAAAATATGTATCCCAGTACCCGAAGTGTCTCTGAATTTTTTTACATTTTTTTACTCAATAGGTTAAGAGAAATTGTTCAAAAACATGATTTTCGTTTTCACCCCATTACTACCCCCACGGTCGAGATTTCAAGTTAAAAATTTGCATACATGGTTTTTTTTGGATAAGCTATCGAATGACCCATCATTCGTTCAATTCGGTTTGGGGGCACATTTGACCCCCTTATTCGGCTATACCCTTTAATCCCCATCTACGACCCGTCGAAAGAAGATCTTTCGATAGAAAATTGGGTTCGTCATGTGGACGACTTAGCAGCTCGATTGATCGCGACGAGATTGCGAGGATATGCCCGCCAATGGTATGATACGCAGATGCGAGTCGCGACCACGTGGGCCAAAACAAAGGTGTTTCTCGTCGCTCAGTTCCGGCGATCGATGCCATTCTCGAAATTATTAAGAGAAGCGGATCTATATGAAGCGAAACCCGGACAGGCCCTGGGAGATTACTGCTTCCAAATAATGAATTTGATCAGGCGGCTAGACATCAACCTGAACGATGAGAAAATTGTGGACATGGTTATATTCGGCATACCGGACGAGGCAATCGCTAGGACAATCCGGTCGGCAAAGCACTCCGATCCCAATGACTTATATGCGTCCATGTGTACCATGGGTAGTATGCCTGGAAAAGAAGAAAGATCGCGGAACAATCGGCAAAACATACTTCGTCCACCACCCGCAACGAAGACGAACGACGGTGCGAAGGACAGAGTAGCGATTACCTGCTTTAACTGTGGGAAAATGGGGCACCGTGCACGTGAATGCCGAAAGCCGAAGACGGAATGCAGCGTCTGCAGAAAGTTCGGACACCGACGAGAGAGTTGTCTGGAAAAAGAGGTAAATATTGTACAAGATATTAAGAACCGTATTAATATGTATAAGATTCACGTTCGCGTTAACGGTCACAAGGTAGAAAGCTTGATAGATACCGGAAGCGCATGTACTATCGTTCATTCATCGATAACGAAGAAATTCTGTATCAACACGAAAACCGTGGGAGATACGATATTTAAAGGATTCGCCAATTAATCCGTAGTCATTAATAGAATCGCGCCGATTACGATAAAAATCCAGAATGTAACAGCGCGCGTAGATTATTCCGGACGAGCATACGGCTCATGACGTAATCCTTAGGAGAGATTTCCTACAGCAAGAGCATGTTGTAATGTTGAAACGGGGAAATCAACTCATTTTTAACGATTTGAGAGATTCAAGAGAACCGCGAATAATTTCGGCGATGGGTATCTATGTTATCGAAGCAAACCCTAAATTGGATCTGGGAAACATTGAAAAGAAGGAAAGAGAATTATGCGTCGCGTTAATTGAAGAATTCCGCGATTGCGTATCGTCGTCAATGCGAGATCTTGGAAGGACAAACACGGTGTCGATAGAAATCCGATTACTCAGCGATGAACCGATCGCGTATCACCCTTACCGTCTCGCGGAACCGGAGAAAAGAGTCGTTCGCGAAATAATTGCGGATTTATTGGATAACCGAATAATTAGAGAATCTGATTCACCGTATGCGAGCCCGATTACGCTCGTGAAAAAGAAAACAGGGGACACAAGAATGTGCGTAGATTATCGCAAATTAAACGCCATCACCGTAAAGGACAAATACCCTCTGCCTCTGATCGACGATCAAATCGATAAGCTGGGCGGCAATCGGTATTTTACGGGTCTCGATTTAGCGTCAGGATATTACCAAGTACCCGTCGCTGAAGATTCGATCGCGAAGACAGCCTTTGTTACACCGGAAGGACATTACGAATTCCTACGAATGCCTTTTGGGTTAACCAACGCGCCTGCTGTTTTCCAACGATTAATAAATAAGGTTCTTGGAAATTTGAAGGACACCGTTGCATTTCCGTATTTGGACGATGTCATTATACCATCGAAAACTGTAGAAGAGGGTATCGTGAAACTACGGAAAGTTTTAGAGACCTTCCGAACACATGGCCTGACCCTTAAACTCGAGAAATGTTCACTCTTTAAAGAAACCATCGAATACTTGGGCCGTGAAATAAGCGAACATGGGGTAAGGCCAGGCCAACGAAAAATAGATGCCGTGGAAGAAATGCCATTTCCGACAACGGTTAAGCAGATACGGCAATTTCTGGGATTGGCCAGCTACTTCAGGAAATTTATTAAGAATTTTGCAACGATCGTGGAACCCTTAACGCGTCTCACACGCAAAGATATACCGTGGACATGGGGGAAGCCACAGGAAAACGCTTTTCGGCAGGTACAAGAGAAATTAACATCACGACCGATATTATGCATTTTCGATCCAGCTCGACCCACTGAACTACACACGGATGCAAGTTCTTTAGGTGTTGGAGCTATATTGTTACAACAACAGGAAGACGGAAAGATGGCAGTGGTTGCTTATTTCAGCAAACAAACGACAGCGGATCAACGATGCTACCATTCGTATGAATTGGAAACAATGGCAGTTGTGTTCGCGCTACGCTATTTTCGAGTTTATTTACTGGGAATAGAATTCAAGGTGGTGACAGACTGCAACGCATTGAGGACGACCTTTTCGAAAAAAGATTTATTGCCACGCATAGGTCGATGGTGGTTGAAAGTGCAGGAGTACACTTTCGAAATCCTGTATCGACCGGGGACGAAGATGGCTCATGTGGATGCACTTAGCCGAAATCCTCAACCGGTCGCTCTCGAGGTCGCCTACGTCGACATTACGGACGCTGAATGGATAACGTCGGCACAAATGCAGGACGAGCAATTGTCACGGGTCCGAACGATTCTCGCCAACAATGAAGAGTCACCCGAGACGAAGCATTATTTCCAGGAGTACGTGTTGAAAAAGGACAAACTATACCGGCGGCTAGCAGGTAACAAAACGGCTTGGGTCGTTCCGAAAAACGCAAGGCTACAAATATGCCGATTATGCCACGACGACGCCGGACACCTGAGTTCGGAAAAGACAATTGAACGGATTCAAAGGAATTATTGGTTCGCGAATATGAGACGTTTCGTAACAAAGTACGTAAACGCATGTTTGAGTTGTGCATATTACAAACACACTTCGGGCAAGAAGCAGTGCAAGTTGAACACCATCGAAAAGGCGCCGATACCGTTCCACACCTTGCACATCGATCACGTGGGACCATTCAAAACGAGCAGAAAGGGAAATAAATATCTACTCGTGATGGTAGACGCGTTTACAAAATTTATGATCGCGGAACCAGTAAAAAGCCAGAAGACTCGTCACACTGAAAAGATATTATTGGATCTGATGTACTTATTCGGTGTGCCGACGAGTTCGTGGCATAAGCGATCGTGGAACAAGTTTTACGTCACAACGGTTCGCTACTCTATGTCGAACATACGGCATCAAGCATGTACTTAACGCAGTAGCCACACCAAGAGCGAACGGACAATGCGAACGATACAATAAAACTATCGTTGACGCGCTAGCGACAAGTTCAGCAGGCCTGGATCCACGAGACTGAGATACTCAGATAAAAAGGGTACAGAGCGCAATAAACACCACGCACAACAAGGGCATCGGCACGACGCCGACAAAAGCATTGATCGGATGCGACACGAGAACAGTAGCTGAAGGGACACTACTGAGTGTCGTACAGGAAGAAATGGATCGGTTGGATTTGGCTGCCACGCGAGGAAACATTAACCAGCACATTTCCGAAGAACAGCGCAAACAAAAGGAGCGGTATGACCGTACGCGAAAGGAAGCACGTGCGTATATCGTTGACGAACTCGTATTGATACGAATGACCAGTGAACCTGCAACGGGGAACAGCCGAAAGTTGCTGCCGAAGTATAAAGGACCATTCAAAGTTCGAGCGGTGCTACCGAATGACCGCTATGACGTAGAGGATCTACGAGAAGGGGCGAAACAAATACGAACAGTCGTTGCAGCCGATAAGATGAAACCGTGGATTACGATCCAAGGGGACGACCACGATGTCGAATAATAACCATCGCTATATCCTTTTTTTTTAAATCTAAAGTATCGTTGGTTTTAGTACGGATAGTCGTTCGTTAACGATCGATTGTCACATAAGTTCAAACGCAATCTCACATTTGTTTGAGTTTGTTCACAGAAACGTCAGGGTGGATCGAAAGCGTTAAGGCTTCGATAAGCATCAGGAGGGACTTTGCCCGGCGACCAGGCAAAATCGGGCGAGCGAGGGCAACGGCCTAAGCACCTGATGAGGGAGAAGGACGAAAAGGGGTCACCTAACACCATTCCAACGGGAAAGACCCAAGAAAGTTATCCTTTGCGGATACGACGGTATCTTAGCGAGGAAGGGCGTTGAGCCAAACGGACACATACAGTGTCGAAGATGCTGGGTATAGGTACGCAGGTACCTTAGGCAGATATCCTTCGCGGGTACAACGGTATCTTAGCGAAGAAGGGCGTGAGCCAGACGGACACGACGGTGTCAAAGTTGCTGAGCATAGGTACGCAGGTACCTTAGGCAAATATCCTTCGCCAGGTGCAACGGTATCTGTGCGGAGAAGGACACCGAACCAGACGGACACGAAGGCGTGTCTCAGGCAGAATGATTGTCAGTAAGGGATACAACGGTATCCATAGTTGATCGTGAGTGATGCAACGGTATCATGTCACGACAACAACCTTTTTATTTTTTCAGATAAAATCAAAGGAGTAATTTTATTGTAAAGTCTGAGGGCAGACTTGATTGTCAGTATGGCCGAATGTTAGAAACGTTGAAATAAATAAATGCCCGAAGCGGGCCATGTGCTTCTTTTTGGCGCGTTTCCCCCTCTTAAAGGAGGATCGGCCAGGGCACTTAGACAAAGGAGGGCCGTACTGTCAAGGGTGCCCTCACGACCCTGGTTCCCTGTCAGGGTACTGATGTGTATTGGCTCTTGCCGCGAGCAGATATACATCGAATATAGTTTTTGGAAAGTCCATCGTCCATCTTAAGTTTTATTTAAAACGCCCAACCGCTCTCCTGACCGTAATATCAACATTCTTACACCTATATTCTACGTACTCGAGTGGTAAATTTGATTTTTTCAAGCATTCTCGATAAACTGACAACAAAATTTTCCAATAAAAGTTACTCGGTAATTATGTGACAAGGAATGGTAAACGAAAAAATTGGCAAAAAGCTTTTTATTCAATAAAGAATTAAGATCACCTTAATTTTTGTAATAAGATTGTATCTTTGTATCTCGATGATGGTTTTGGAACGAAATTGACATGAATCTCTGTGTACGTGAGGACTCAACAGACTACTTGACTTATGCACTCTACATTTTTTTTTGTTTGTTTCTTGGGAATACAGAAGCAACAAAAGTTAATTGTCGGTCTTGACACAATCTCTTTTGATGGTTACCGACATCGTGCCGTTCGGCTTTTCAAGCCATGCTATCCGAGACGATGCAGGTCTTTAGAGTGTTTGGCTTTGCCGAGAAGTACTTAGGGTGCCGATGGGCCGTGCTAGATCACAAATGCCGACACAGTGGAGACACAATTTTCGGCAATGCCGAACGGCAAAACCCGACTCAGTGGGGACGCGGCTTAAGAGTCGCGGATGTTTTGTTTATGGGTCGGCGATAGAGAGCCCGCCCGATCGCCGATTATCAAAGGTACCGTGTGCATGGCCGATGAACCGAAGGCATGCTATTGCACGGCACGTAGAAAGCGATAAGGGCTTTGCCTTTTGGTAAGAGGACTGTGATGAATCCCACGGCACTTAACTCTAACCCAGAACCGTCGGAGACGAAACTTCCAACATACGAAAGAAAGTAAAATAGTTCTCGAAACAGCATGGATTACGCAAATATGAAACCTGAAATAATATAAATAAAAATATTATAAAAAGCCTTATAAGTATGCAAAATCGAATTTTCTATGTAATTCGTAGTGAAACGTTATAAATTATTAATTTTTGTTTTCGTACATAAGATTTAAAATAAAATGAGTTTTGCTTACAGTTGGTATACTTATGAAACACAGATTAAACAATATTTCCGTCATTTAAGTTATTAATTACAATAAACTAACGGAACTGCTTTTGAATATTTATTTTTATAGTACTATCTAGAAATAGAAAGTACTACTGTATCTCAATTTATTTCCAAAAGATCAAATTCCTTACATTTTAAGTGCTTGGTATACTTATGATACGCACTGTATTGTGTTATTCAGGCGTGATATCTTAAGCGAGCCAAGTCATATCCGAGCGATACCGCGCATCCGGCCGCAGCGACTTCGCGCCTAGACGCAAACTCGGCGCATTCCTGCTCGAGAGAGACAACACGAGCAGCCTCGAAACCCAAGCTGGACCGCTCATTCCGACTGCTGCAAACTCAGCAGCATTCACCGTCTCGCTCTAACGAGACCTCAGGCAAAGTGCGCCGTGTTCCCCACAGAAGAGATGGAAACAACAACCAATTGAGCCCATAATTATGAAAGTGGTCTAACAAGGAACATTCGCGAACGATCCGGCTTCGATTTTGATGAAACTTCGTACACTTATGAAGCAGCCAAAAATAATCGACACGTATTCTTTTAGCTGCGGTAACTCGAGTTTAAGGGGTGAAACCACCCCTTGAAGTTTTGGCTCAAAACGGCTATCTCGAAAACGGAAAGATATACGGAAAAATTGTTAATGGGCGAGGTTAATGGTTTCGTATGTACAATAACATGGTGTTAAAAAATTTAACAAAATATAATTTGTTTATAACAAAAAAAATTTATTAACTTAATTTTTCATTTTATTGAAACTTTCATAATGACAAAAAATGACGACCATTTTATTCCAAATCCATTGGTATGTAATATTTTAAAATTGCTTCTTACAGTTTTGCAGATTTTGATAATTTACATCTTGCGCGCACATCCACTATTGTAGCAGCCGTTCTAACTTTGATTTTAATGAAGCACTGTAGGCTTGCACTAAATTATAAACTGAAAATAATTTTTCCAGAATGATTTGAAATCTTTTTTTTTGCTTAAAAATTTAGGCACCTACCGCCCCCCCTGTCGATTTTTCTTAAAAATTACTTTTTCATTTTTAGTAATTTTGTTTGACGCCCTACAGAAAAGTTGTATAATACTTTTTTGTAGGTACCCATGAGCTCTACTTCGGAAAAAAGTTTCATTGAAATATATTCACAATTGTAGGAGTTATGGCTGTTTGAAAATTGGACCATTTTTATGGGGTTTTTCTCATTTTGCGGGGTCAAGGACCAACTTTTCGAATATTTTTACAATTTGCACATATTCTCCATCAAAATACGCATAGTTTGCTTTTTTAAACATTAAAATCGTCCAATCCGTTCTGAAATTATGACGTTTTAAAGATATACATGAAATTTCAGGGAAGCATTTCTGCCCTCACATTAGATTTTCGGTAAAGAATTTTTTTCTTGAAAGTGCGTAGGATTTCGGGGTATGTCTATTCAACAAAAATACTTGTAATTGACCCCTGTAACTACATATAATTTTTTTAGTATGATTTGACATTTTTTAATTTCATCTAAAAATTTCGGTATCTACTCGAATTTTTATCTTGAAAGTGGGTAGGATTTCAGGGGTAAGTGTATCCATAAAAAATGTTTGTAATGGAGCCCCGCAACCAAAAATAATTTTTTCAGAATGATTTGAAATTTTTTAATTTAATTTTGTTAACTTTTTACCGAAGCCTCCATCAACAAATTAGTATTCGTGATTTCCGTCTTATTTTGGCATCTAGAATCTCCCATTAAAATTTTTCCCAGGTGTGGCCGAATACCCTGTGTAGATGAAAAACCAAATGCATTCCACAATTCTGTCGAGTACTGTTATTCTGTTAAAAATGAACCAAGATGCCATATTTGTGGTGACGTGGCAATAATTAAATGCACATGGTGTAAGAAATCTTTATGTTTCAAACATTTTTTCGACGAGTATCACTATTATCGAAACCACATAGAGTAATTGCTATACGCACTGTATGTATTTATAATTTATAAATTGCTCCATCTTTGCCACGATGTCATAGGTGGATAATAAAAACAATTAATCTTTTCATTGCTGTTAAGAAACTTGTTACTGTTATTGTTACTTGTTACTTGTTACTGTATAATTTAGTGCAAACCTACAGTGCTTCATTAAAATCAAAGTTACAACGGCTACTATCATAGTGGATGTACGCGCAAGATGTAAATCATAAAAATCTGCATAACTGTAAGAAGCAATATTAAAATGTTACATACCAATGGATTTGGAATAAAATGCTCGTCATTTTTTGTCATTATGAAAATTTCAATAAAATGAAAAATTAAGTTAATAAATTTTTTTTGTTATAAACAAATTATATTTTGTTAAATTTTTTAACACCATGTTATTGTACATACGAAACCATTAACCTCGCCCATTAACAATTTTTTCGTATATCTTTCCGTTTTCGAGATAGCCGTTTCGAGCCAAAACTTCAAGGGGTCGTTTCACCCCTTAAACTCGAGTTACCGCAGCTAAAAAAAAATACGTGTCGATTATTTTTGGCTGCTTCATAAGTGTACGAAGTTTCATCAAAATCGAAGCTGGACCGTTCGCGAAGGTTCCTTGTAAGTCAAAACTTAAAACAAACGAGTTTATCAGTTATTTCACACCACATTATTTTAAACTAAATTAATTCAATGCAATTTTTACGATATTGTCAAAAATGAACTGAATATGAAATAGTGGTTGGAATCTCAACATTATATGGAATTCATTTAGTGTTAATTATGAAAGTGGTCTAATTGTAAGTGAAAAATTTAAAGAAATTATATAAACATAACCTTAAAATGACACGTGGCCCTCTTTGGCGCGTTTCTGAACTACACAATAAGCCGAGAAATGACAATCAAACAATAACAGAAACGACAATATATTCTGGTCTACGTAATAATATATGGAATTCATTTAGTTCTATTTTGAAAGTGCATTAATTCAGTTGGGCTCTCCCGAACTAATTATTGGCGGAGAAATAATTTATATATTTTACCACTATGTCAACAGACAGCGGTTCTGCTATGTTGATGACTTATTATGTAAATATGTTAATTATTATTCGGATATGATGTGATTTGCAGATATTATACGACCAGTAATACTTGAAAGAAACGGAAAAGAATAAGACAATTATCATCTTCAGATGAGTCATGCCAAGACTTCACCGCAAATTTAAAAATCCCAGAAATGGTGCAAGGTAAGAAAAGGAAGAGGACAAGAAATGAAAGTAATTACGCACAAAATATCAGAAAAATTAGAGAGAAATAATGGCGAAGAATACACAACAAGAAAATCAAAACTTGTGAGTGCCAAAATTTTTGAAAATAAGGATTTCTTTTGCTCAAAAAAATGTTTAGATCGCCTAGAATATAATGAAAGAAAATCTATTTTTGATCATGTCTGGAAACTAAAAGATTTTCAAACCCAGAATCTATATCTATGTAGTACAGTTCTCATCAATGATTAATAAAACAAAGGCGGCCTAGAACTTTTGAAAGACCTATGAGAAAATGCAGTTACAAACATTTTCTGTCAAGAAATAATAATTCAGAAGTGTCGGTCTGCAGAAAATTTTTTTAGATACATTTAAAATTTCTGTAGGGCGGTTAACTTGCGCTCTGAATGCTGAAACACCTGGAACTGATCGTCGTGGGAAGATACCTGGATCTTCGCGAAAAACAGACGAAATTAAGATAAAGGCTGTAGGAGAACATATTTTAAGTTTCCCAACATAATATGAGAGCCACTACACCAGAGCTCATCACACTCCCGGTTGAAAATATTTGAGTCCTCATTTAGATATTCGTAAAATGTATAGCCTATATTTAGAGAAAATATGTGACGAAAATAACCAATCATTTGTTAAAGGGTGGATCTACAGGAAAGCATTTAATACTGAATTTAATTTAAATTTCCATGCTGCTCGAAAAGACACGTGCTAAAAATGCGATTTACTAAAGGGAAAGCATACAGTAATGAGGAAGAGCAGTTACATCTTAGACAAAGTCATGATATACATTTGCAAAATGCCGAACGAGCTAGGAACTGTCTTGCAGAAGACCAGAAAAAAGCAAAATAAAATCCCAGGGAATATTGTGGATTCTCATTTGATTTGCAAAAAGCACTTCCGTATCAAAACTTTCGGTTTCGTTAGCTTATTATAAGCGAAATATGTACGTATACAACTTGGGTTCCCACAATTTCCATAATGGCAATGTCAAGATGTATGTATGGGATGAAACTACAGCTTCAAAAGATGCACACGAAGTAGCATCATCCATTTTAATGCATATGCAGGATATAACTACTCAAAAACACGTAATAGCTTACAGTGATGCTTGTTCAGGCCAAAACCGTAACATCAAAGTAGCATTGACATGGATGGAAATTGCTCAGTCATCAAATAATAAAAGATAGACCACCAATTTTTGATATCTGGTCAATTCTTGCTACCGAATGACCGTGATTTTGGGTTGATAGAAATGAAAATAAAAAAAAGCATATTATTGTACTTATACAACCCTGAGCATTATTATGAATTGATAGAAAAGTGTAGAAGAAGAAATACATTTTCGGTAAAACGAGTGTTGCAGCCAGATTTTATTTCAACGAAACCACTAGAAGAGTCAACGACAAGAAGAGTAAAAAATACCGCGGGCGAATCTGTGTCTTGGCTGCAAATTTAATGGATGAGATTCTTGAAAAATGAACCTTATAAGATGTTCTACAAAACTTCTTTAGATGATTCTAAATACCACATATTGAATCTTTCGCCTAAAAGAGGAAGACTAAAAATATACGGAAATATTAAATTATATCTATTCTACATAACCACTAAAGCAGTAACAGAAGAAAAACATAAAGATGTTATGTGTTTTGTTACGTATGTCGAACGTTTCGTTCCTCAAATTTTTCTTGCCACTTGCGTGCATTAGGAAATCGCCCTGCTACTTATCTAACCTTTGAAATGGGGGTCACTTCCGTCGCGATGCAGCAGCCCGTTAATTAATACAATTCGGAGAATAGAGCAGCTCGTTAATTAATACAATTCGGAGAATAGTGCACACGGTGATTTCTAACGTACTTTTGAATCCGCCCCACTCAGATTTTTGGTATATAAACCCCGTGATTTCATTACTCGGGGGATCATAATCGTACCGTCACGCTTAGTGTCAACTCCACGACTCTCGTTACGCGTATACGATTTTTGTTAGTCAGTTGTATTTGTGAGATCGGGCTACAGTTCCCTGTCGTATCAATATTATACCATATAGAATCCGTGAACCGGCATAAATTCTATTGCGGCCATTACTTTCAACTGACATACCCCCGCATCGCCAGTGCGTCAACACCGCGCAAGATCTTTTCAGGTAAATATAATCATTCTTTGATCGCGACACAAGATACACGAAACAATTGTATTTTATTTGTTGATTTTAGAATATATCTACTTTTATTATCAAATCAGAGTTACCCAACTTCTTTAACCCATAATTATATAAAACGGTTATCCTTAGTTAAACGTTCCCATAATAATATAACCTTACCGCTCGGGTTATATTATATTTAATAATTCATAGTTACGAGTTCAATTAACACATCCCCAAATCCAAATACAACCTCTTACATCCTAGTGGCTCCTCGATTACGCATCGAGTTCGTCCACGGAATCTATTACCATCCTAGCGGCTCCCTGATTACGCATCAGGTTCGTCCGCATCCTACAGCTCCCTGATTTCGCATCAGGTTCGTCTGTGATTTATCCAACCTCCCAGCAGCTCCTCGATTACGCATCGAGTTCGTCTGCGTTTCTTCCAACCTCCTAGCAGCTCCCCGATTTCGCATTGGGTTCGTCTGCGTCGTTATCAACAATCCTAGTGACTCCCCGATTTCGCATCGGGTTCGTTCACGACGTTTCACCCTCCTACGGCTCCCTGGTTTCGTACCAGGTTCGTCCGTACGTGACTCCATCCCAGAGGCTCCCTGATTTCGCATCAGGTTCGTCCTCGTTATCAACTATCCTAGCGGCTCCCCAATTTCGCATTGGGTTCGTCCGTGCACCTAACTAACAAATTGATACCATATTCCATACTCTCTCTCGCACTCGCAGGCCACGCGCGCTGCACGGCCCTGGCTCGTAACAGTTTACTACCATACATCTCTCCAGTTTTTCAGGAACATTTTAAGAATCTTAAAAATTCATAATGATAAAAGCCTAAAATGATAAAAATAGATTACTTTTTAAAAATAATTAATTAATGTCCATGAATTATTTCATTAAAATTATTGTTTCTAAGAAAACTTATAGTTTTTTATTGGTTTAAGTAATTTATAGGACATTCAGTTAATTTTGAAAATGGTCTAAGTCAACTCCAATTTTAAAAACAACATTTTTGTATGAAATTCACACAAAACTTCATGTTCATAATAAGTTTCCATTAATCAAGACTGAAGGATGTTCGCGACCTCTATATGGAAAGTTTCTTTGGATATATGAACGGTATTGCACCATCAAGATTCAATGACAATCAGCAGTTCGGTTTTCCACAATCTCTTTTACTACGCATGTATTATAATTTAAGTATAACTATGGTCCAATAAAATACTTTTATTTAACAAAGACTAATAAAATTCTAAATTAAAATGTTGCATAAAATAAAAGTATTTTTTAATTTATTCAAATGCAATTCATTAAATATCTTGAAACAAGAAATATATGACTTAGACCACTTTCATGATTATGGGCACATATCGGAACGATAACGCGCATCCGGCCGCAGCGACTTCGCGCCTAGACGCAAGCTCAGCGCATTCCTGTGCGAGAGAGACAACACGAGCAGCCCCGAGTCCCACTCTGAACCGCTCACTCCGACTGCTGCAAACTCTGCAGCATTCACTGTCTCCGTCTAACGAGACCTCACGCGAAGTGCGCCTTGTTCCCCACGAAAGAAATGGAAACAACAGCCAATTAAGAATAACTGTTTCCAACGCGGAACTCCACGCGGAGTCAAAAACAAAAACTCGATTGGATCCCCAGCTACAAAATTTCGACCAATCGTCGGATGGCCAGCCTCCGGAGTATCAGAGTTGATGTTAAGGGGTTGAGCAAATTAATTTTATATTTAGAATATATTATATTTTACCAGTTCACCGTTCATCACCCATTGTGTTGTGGGTAGAGCCTATGAATATGACAGGACTCAAGACGCTAAAAAGCATCTGCAGGATGAATACGCTCGACGAAATATCTTACGTAAACTACAAAGAAGAGATTAAAGATCTCTTAACATTAAAACGAAATGTGTCGCTAACACGACACACACGTAAACTAAACGTACGGGAGTGCATAAGTATAATGTTTCGCGTCGTATTACAAGTGGGGATAATCGACCCCAATCATAATTACCTGGGATACATATTATGCCAGACATTTTTTTATTACAGAATCACAGACGAAACATTAGATGATGAAACCGCAGAGAAGAGAACAAGATCGCCGATTTCTCCACTAAATAAAATTTCAACAGTTTACAACATGGTAACGCAAAGAAACAGATATCATGTATACGTCTTCTGCTAGTACAGTGAACGTCTGTAATCTACATTTATTTTTTTCCAATCTGTCGTGTAATAAATCTTCTAAAAGAAAAAGAATGGTTGTAAATCTTGACGACACATATGTTTTGACGCGGATAAGATAGGGTGAATCGGGATCTGCTTTAGCAAAGGAAATTTCTGCAATTTCTGCTAATATTTCATTGAATAAACCCCCATTTTCCTGTTAGGTACATTTATTAAATACGTAATGACTCAAGTATCCAATCAAGTTACCCTTTTTGAAAGTATCAAATATTGCTAGTATTATATATTATAAAAAAGATTAAAGATTAAAGAATTTGTGGCAAATCTCCAAGTGATTAGTAATGGGATCTTCAAAATTGACGCTGTGATTAATTTTCGAATGGCCTCTGTGATATTGTGTTATCAAAATGAGTGAATTTGTAGTTCCAGAAATATGGAGCCCAATTAAACTGCATGAATTTTGCAAAAATAAAGAACTGTTATTTAAATTTTTGCAAGACAAAACCTTAATTAACAATAATCTCAATTATCCGCAATGTGGAAATCCCATGAAACTGGGAGATGAAAATTGGCGATATAGGAGAACTGTTCCAGCATCCGCCAATGTTTCCAAAAGGAAAAGAACTTGTAATATAAAAATACCAATAAAACATGGAACATGGTTTTCAAAAACGAAACTCAGTTAGGAAAAAGTACTAAAATTAGCTTACATGTTAGTATTTAATTTTGAGCAATACCATATTATAAGAGAATTGGAACTAAATAAAAATACAGTTTCCCAATGGAGTTATTTTGTGAAACAAGTAATGGTCCATTGGTTAGAAACTTCTTGTGAAGTAATTGGAGGACCAGAAAAAACTGTCGAAATTGATGAATCAAACTTCGGTAGCAGAAAGTACCACAGAGACCACCGTTTGGAAGGGCAATGGGTGTTTGCAGGTACTGAAAGGGAAAGGGGAAAAATATTGCTGGTCTCTGTTGGAAGCAGGGACAAAGAGTCCCTTCTTTCTATAATTAAGTAATGAGTTCGGCCAGGAACCACAATTGTATCTGACATTTCGAAGGCATATAATATATTAGAAAATGAAGGGCACAAACACCTTAAACTGAATCATAGTTTACATTTCAAAGATCCCGATACAGATGCCCATATAAATGCCATTGAAAGCACCTGGAGGCATGCAAAGCACTTTTTGCCCAAATGTTGTCGATTAGTATTTCTAATTTTACACATTCTTTAATATTTCATTGTAACATATAATACAATATTATAAGTATTTTCTATTGTCAGCAAAAAAGATAACATCATTGGCTATTTGAGCCATTATGTATTTTATAAACACTCCAAAGAAGGAAATGGTGACTTGTTCAATTAATTATTGACAGAAATAGTGCAAATTTGTACCAAAATGAACCATAGTTAGATGGCGTTAATTAAATTTACTAATAAAAAAAGTTAAACCAAGGCATTGACTGGTAATTTATTACAGTGTCTACCTGCGAACACTGTCGAAGTAGGTCTGCGTGGGTGGGTCGATAGGGGGAGGGGATATTTTCTACTGTTGTTGTATATACAGTCTACCTGACCTACTCCTGCTTAGTATGTGCATGAAAAAATGACTTTTATGCATACATGTTTAACAAATTAGCATTTGATTACCTGGTATTTATAATTTACACCATGAATACAGTAACTACAGTCATTTGTTGAATTGTTGAATTGTTGAATTTTCGCAAATAATGAAATACATATTAATAATGTACTGAATTAGACGAATCGAATGGCGTATAACTCACCCCGATCGGTGAACCATCCGCTTGTTAGGAATGTTCCAATGTCGTTTCTCTTTTTACAAGGCTTGTAAATATTTGTAAATAGAAACCTCAATAACAAAACCAAGAAAATCTCTTTTTACAGGAGAAACTCAGTTCTGTGATTATTCCTAACCTAACCTAATCGTTAGTAATAAGAAATTAAGGCATTTCGAATTAAGGAATTAATAGGATAAGTTCGACTCTTGTGAAATCGTACCAAAACCAAAAGATACAAATATAGCATCCGCGTATCAACAGACCCTTAATAATCAAACTGTGATTAGAAACCACAATAAATGATTTCACCATAAAATACCCCATGTTGTTAACACATTGCATGCGGGAAACGTACTTTTAAGTTTTTCGCAGTCTATCTCTGCAACGCGGGTCACGTAAAAGTACGTATTTAGTAGATTTGTGCTAGAGAGCGGGTATCGTATAAATACGATGGACACTGTATGTATGGTATTTGTGTTACTAGGCAACGGTTTGCATTGTTTCTCCCCAGAAATTTTGCTTGTCGAGTTACTCAGCCTTCTATCGAATTATGAGCTCCAGAACGTACAAGCTGTGGTTTGTAAATTTCAAGTTTTTTTTTTTTTTATTATTGATTACAACATTGATAAAATGAGCCATTGTGACGAAGATAGTGATCGCGAAATATGTGTTGACGGATTATCGGACTTTTCATATGATAGTATTAGGTCTACCGGAAAGTTCTGTCCGTTCCGGTTACACCCCATTTCAACAAGTATGCGCATATTCATGTGACGCACATTCGGCTCTCTTTTTTTATCGCTGACAATGTATACACATTGACGTCGCAGATGAACTAAAACCAAGATGATTCCTGCTAGCATTAAGTGAGACGCGACCGTGTACCCATGGCTCCTGATCAAGTTTATTTACGCCATTGTATTTTGTACAAATTCCAACCAGAAAGAAATGCTACAGAAGCGTGTAGAAATTTATTGAAAGCATTTGGTGAAGATACAGTTTCTAATAGAACATGTAAAAGATGATTTGGAAAATTTCGAGTAGGTGATTTTGAACTTTCTGCTAAGCTACGCTCTGGGCGACCGTCAAAATCCTTTTTTGACAACATCGGAGATTGCGGAAAGGCTTGATTCAGCTCAACAAACCATTTCGCACCATATTCGGAAACTAGGATTTGTGTGGAAATATTCGAGATGTGTGCTACATAAGTTAAGTGAGAAGAATTTGAATGATCGAATCATCATACGCACATCTTTGTTTGCACGGAACAAAATCGAACCCTTCTTGGAGCGGATCATAACTGGGCATGAAAAGTGGATTACGTATGAAAACATTCTAAGGAAAAGGGCATATTGTGAACCCGGAAAATCTGCCCCGTCCACCTCTAAACCGAAGTTGAGCCTGAATAAGAGAATGTTGTGTATATGGTCAGACATTCGAGGACCAATACATTTTGAGCTGTTGAAACCAATCGAAAAGCTAAATTCGGAGAGGTACTGTCAACAATTGGATAAATTAAAAACAGCACTCCAAGAAATGAGGCCGGCGATGTTCAATAGGAAGGACATCATACTGCTTCATGATAATACCAGACCATATGCTGCTTTGGGGACTCGTCAGAAAGTCGCAAAACTAGGCTGGGAAATTCTGTCACATCCACCATACTCCCCGGATCTAGCACCCCACGATTATCACTTGTTTTTGTCTTTACAAAATTTTTTTCACGGCAAAAAATTCAAGACCGAAGAAGATATCAGACAAGCACTGGTTCCATTTTTGGCCTCTAGAGATAAGGCATTTTTTAAAAGTGGGATATACAAATTGCCATCACGCTGGCAAGAAGTCATAAATAATGATGGTAATTATATTATTCAATAAAGATTATTCAAGGAATGAGAAATTTATTCTTTAGTTTTATTCTAAAGACGGACAGAACTTTCCGGTAGACCTAATAATTCTGAAAGTCAAGATAACGAAGAAAATGACGATGATTACATTATTCCACGTTCTCGAGTGTTCATCCAAAGAACTATTTTTAGCAGTTCTGAAACAAGTTCTGATGAAGAAGCAAATGAATGGTCATCGATTGACAATCGTCCAGTCCTTGAAGAGTTTTTGGCTCACCCTGGGATAATTGATATGGCTAATGTTCCTGAATCCACAGTTGATGCAGTAGAGTTATTTATAGGCAACGACTTTTTTGCATATATGTTCTTTTCTTGAAATTGCTAAAAAGTAAGAAACTGAGGTGGAACGAAGACATCAAAGCTGAGTTCGACCATCTATTTAGTCTCAGTACGATACAGAGAAAAAGAAGAAGTGCTATGCCTAAAAACACAAAGAATGGTTTGATATCTGATTTCAGTGCTAAAGTTTGGGGTTTAGATGATCTTAACAGTACGTTCTGTCACACTCAAAATACTGAAAGATGGAAAGATGCTACAGTTAAGAAACGGTTAGATGTGGATCCAGGCCATATGGACAGAGGGGCCCTTCGAAAGATATATCGCACAATGCAATTGTTGACTAGTGAAGAAGGGCATATGATGAAGGGGAAGTGCAAGCTGCTCAAGAAGGAAGAGGTATTATGCATGATTAACCATCAAGGAAGCACTGGAGCACTAGATGATGGTCACACTTTGCCGAATATATCACTAAGAATCCTGGTTGGTACGACAAGTGCTTAGAGATGATAGGAGATTGGCAACAAGGAACATGTGTCACTAGTTATTTCACCTGCCGCGCAAAGAACGAGCCGAAACAGAAGAAATGTGTGGAAAATGGAGCAATTAATGTTGAGCCATCTAGGTTACCTGATTTTCTGGAACAAGGTCATAGGTTCATCCAATTTGCGGATGCTCAAACGAGATTGGCACATTACGTTCTCCTAGGTGACAATAGTCAACGTTCTCCTAGGTGACATGTTCACAGAATCGAACAGATATTATTATCAAAACGCGACCCTCCTGGAAGACTATCCATGAATATGCACAAACATGTATTAGAGAAAATTGTTGGTGCCGGGAAGAAAAAAAATCCACAGAGATAATGTCGCGTGTGCTCAGCCAAAAAAATACGGAGTGAAACATGTTTCATAATAACAATAGTAACTTCTGCAATGTTTCGCTTCATAGAGGAAAATGCTTTGAACGATACCATACTGTAAAGAAATATTAAGGTCGTATCATTGCTATTTGTACTTGCTGTTGTGAAAAAATATTTTTGAATACATAGTAAAACACTAAAAATTGTCCATTTTCGTGATTTCATTACAGTGTCGTTTTTTTGTAGCACCATAGAGCAAATATTTAAGTGTAAAATAAAAAAGTTTCGTTGAGAAAAACGAAGTAGTTTTCGATTTATTGTGATTTTACTGAATGGCCAAGATTCAGCGAGATTCACGAAAAAACGCCCGCTGCACGCGTAAGACCGTGGCGAAATATACTCGCATGCAATGTGTTAAGAATTTTAAAAACTCATAATAATAAAAGCCTAAAATGATAAAAATCCATTACCTTCAAAAATAATTAATAAATGTTTATGAATTATTTCATTAAAATTATTGTCTCTAATAAAACTCGTAGTTTTTATTATTACTTTAATTCATTTATAGGGCATTCTGTTAATTTTGAAGATGGTCTAAGTCAATTCAAACTTTAAAAACAACATTTTCGTACTGTTATAATTCGAATCAAATTCACACAAAATTTCATATGCATAATAAGTTTCCATTAATCAAGACTAATAAAATTCTAAATTAAAATGTTGCATAAATTAAAAATATTTTTTAACTTATTTAAATGCAATTCATTAAATATCTCGAAACAAGCAATATATGACTTGGACCACTTTCATAATTATGGGCACATATAGTATATATGTTTGCACACAACCATTACTGTTTGTATTTACCATATGTATTAATGTTTGGTATAATAAATTAATTGTTAGTTTTATTAATTCATGTTTCAGATTCAAACATGAAAGGTAGAAGGTGTTTGAAAAAAGATGCAATCCCTTCGTGCAACTTGGCAAAAGCAACACATGGCACAATAAAAAAAAAAGGAAGTAATGAAAGAAGAAATCGTCCCTTTAAAAGAGAAAAGAAGACAATTAAAGCATATTGTGTCTCAAATGATGTTCATGTTGATTTATCTGTTCCATCTATTTATAATAGAAGGCAGAATGAAAATATGGGAACAGTTGAAAGTATTATAAAACTTGTAGATGTTGGTGTGCAAGTAAAAAGTGAAGAGTTAATAACCGATTTTATAGACACTATTTCATCAGAAGAAAATTGAATTACATTAACTGAGATAAATTTTGAACTTTTAAATACTGTTGGATGACTAACTTCCTGATCCTTTAGTTTACTGATAATCTCAACCCAGCGACTTTGACGACTGAGTCACTCTTGTTTTCGTTAAACTCCTAGAGATAGCTACGTTAGTCATCCTAGGACTAAGGGTTAAATGTCCAATCCCCACCAAATAGGAAGGATATATAAGGACTCTTCAGAATATGAAGAGGCCTTTTTTTTCCTCTGACTGTCACTCGTCACGACACTCAGAATTACTGTTCAAGACGAATTGCCGAGTTCCGAACTATTAAGATTTAAGACTTCGTGTATTAAGTGTTAGTATTTCGTGTATTAAGTTTTAGTATTAATAAAATCATTATTTGCTAAAACATCGGAATCCAACATAAATTTGGCGACGAGGATCGGATGTCCAGCACTTTAATTACCAGTGGAAAAGAAAGTGAAATTAGCAACTTCACTCCTGGCACTTGAGTGGCAATTTAATCTTGCGAAACTGGACCTGTGGACAACAAAGCACGATCAACCACAATAAGCGATACGGAAAGGCACTGCAACCTGGGGGAATACGAACTGGAATTAGCAACTTCAGCACCGATTGCAAAAGTACCTTCTACTATTGTGAGTAGCATAGTTTTCCGGATACTCGTTAGTTTTGACAGTTTTTCTTCCTTTCGTTCCTTTTCTTTATTCTAATAATCAATCCAAAAAAAAAAAAAAAATCATGAATCAAGATCGGGCTATCACCACACCTACTGCTAGCCTTGAATTTTTAATTAAATTAATTCCCAATACATTTGACGGCGATAGATTTAAAATTCGAAGTTTTATTAAACAAGTAGACGCGGTCTTTGAAAACGCCCATGAATCACAAAAATCACTTTTATTATTATATGTAAAAAGTAAAATTACGGGAAAAGCCAGAGAACAAATTGATATACACTGTAATTTAACGACATGGGAAGAAATTTCAGAATTATTATTAAGTCTTTATCAAGACAAAAAATCACTCGATCAACTTCTTGAGGATCTTAATTCTATGAAGCAGGGTAAAAATGAAAGTGTTTCCCAATTTTTCCAAAAATTAGAAGATTTGTCATCTAGAATATTGGCTGCAGTTCATGCATCTGATTTAGAAGAAAATACGCTCGCAGGACGTGTTGCAATGATAACTGATATGACATTAAATCGTTTCATCTATCACACTCATTCACAGATATCTCAAATGCTTCGTTACAGAGAATTTAAAACCATTAATCAAGCCTTTACCGCAGCTACTATTGAAGAGAAAGCTCTTAGAATACGATATGAAAATTTACAAAAATGTATTCATTGCAATCGAACAAATCACTCAAGCGATGACTGTCGTTTTAAGAATGCTAAATCTGTAAATCATTTTAATTCAATCAATTTTACCCAAAGACAACCTAATCCTAAAGCTTCGTATTCATCAAATTCAAACACACAGTATAGGCATTCAGAGCGAAACCAAAATTTTAACACGCAATTCGCTGGTAAGCAATTTAATAAGCAGATTATGCAATGCAATTATTGCAAAAAGTCAGGTCATTCAATTGAAGAATGCGTAAAAAGATTTTTATCAAACGTTAAAAGAAATAGAAATAATCAACCCAGTATTAATTCTCACAATCAACGTTCAATTAACTTTCATGAAACAGGAATGCAAACATCAAATTTTGATATCGAATCTCCTAGTACTTCACAAATTAATGTTACAGCTTCAAATTCGTGAAGTCATTGTACAGAATCACGCTTAAAGTATCATCACACTAATCCTCATAAAAGAAATGTTCACTCTGTTCCTCAAACTGATGTAAAAAGAATGGAGCAGGCTATCGTTACTGAATTTTCGAATTTTGCGCATATTAATTTTAATAATAATGATTTAATCTATATTTTAGTTGAATGTTCTTTAGCAAGTTCTTCTGATAAAGTTCTAAAATTCTTAGTAGATACTGGAGCCTCCGTTTCTTTAATAAAAAAGGAAAGCCTAAGTGACTATCAAATTATAAATGATAGAACCATAACTTTGACGGGAATTAAAAAGAATGCAGTTATGCAGACTCTTGGAGAAATACAACTTGAACTAGAAATTCATAGAAATAAATTTTCAGTTGATCTCCAATTAATTGACAATAATAATGAATCAAATATTCCTTTTGATGGTCTGCTAGGTAGTGATTTCTTTAATACTAAAAACGCTGAGATATCTTATAAAAATAATTGTATTCATATCGATTGTATTCCGTTTTCTATTCCTTTAAATTCTAACACTGCTCAAAAATCAGAAGAAATAATTACTATTGGATCAAGATCAGAAATGGTAGCGAAATTAAAAATAAATAATCCTTATAATCTTAAAGAAGGAGTTATACAAGCTACTGCCTTAGATGAGCAAAAGACATTATTGATTCCAAATGCTATTGTTAAAGTTACAAATAATGATGAAGTTTTTATTACAATTATAAATCGATCGTCTGAAAAGCAATCGTTCATTAAACCCTCTATTGAAATCGAGTCTCTACCCCAAATTAGTCAAATTTTTGGAGTAGTAAAGGAAAATATAAACGAAGATTCAAATCGTATCAAATTATTAAATGAAAATCTTCGTCTAAGTCATCTTAATGAAGAAGAAAAATTATCAATAAAAAAATTATGCGAGGAATTTGTAGATATATTCTTCTTTCCTAATGATACTTTAACTACGACTACAGCTACAACGCACGAAATTCCTACCAATGATAATATTCCTATTCATGTAAAATCGTACAGATATCCTGAAATTCATAAAAATGAAGTTTCAAAACAAATAGAAAAAATGTTAGCTCAAGGAATCATTAAGCCATCTACTAGCCCATGGTCCAGTCCACTGTGGGTAGTCCCTAAAAAGATGGATGCTTCAGGTGATAAAAAATGGAGAATAGTTATAGATTACAGAAAGCTAAACGAAAAAACTATCGGTGATGCATATCCATTGCCAAATGTTGAAGACATTCTAGATCAGTTAGGTCATGCTCAATACTTTACAACGTTGGATCTTGCAAATGGATTTCATCAAATCCCTATGAATCCCAAAGATTCTCTTAAAACAGCCTTCTCTACACCGGACGGTCATTATGAGTTTACTCGTATGCCATTCGGGTTAAAAAATGCTCTAGCATGCTTTCAGAGAACGATGAATGTAGCTTTAACCGGTTTAACTAACAAGCAATGCTTTGTTTATCTTGATGATATCGTCGTATTTGGTTCAGACATAGAGGATCATAACAGAAAATTAGCTAATGTATTTTCAAGATTACGTGAAAATTCTCTCAAATTACAACCTGATAAGTGTGAGTTCATGCAAAATTCATGCCATTATTTAGGACATGTAATTTCTAGTGAAGGAGTTAAACCAAATCCTTCTAAAGTACAATCCATTCATAAGCTTCCGCGCCCTCAAAATCAGAAGGGTATAAAAATATTCTTAGGAATGACAGGTTACTATCGAAAATTTATTTCCAACTTTGCAACAATTGCTAAACCTCTAACAATACTATTGAAGAAAGACGTTCCTTTTAGTTGGACCGAATCACAAGAAAAGGCATTTCAAACACTTAAATCAGCTCTGATGCAAGAACCACTATTACAGTATCCTGATTTTTCTCAATCTTTTATAGTCACTTGTGATGCTTCAAATGTAGGAATCGGTGGTGTATTGTCACAAATTACGGATGATAAGGATCTACCAATTGCATATTATTCAAGAACACTAAACAATGCAGAACAGAATTATTCAACGACAGAAAAAGAGTTACTCGCTATTGTAGATACTATCGATCATTTTCGACCATACTTATATGGACGATCCTTTACAATATATACTGACCACAAACCTCTTCAATGGTTAATGAATTGTAAAAGTCCATCTTCTAGACTTGTTAGGTGGCGATTACGTTTAAACGAATACGAGTACACAATTAAATATAAACCGGGTAGAATTAATTCCAACGCGGACGGCCTATCACGTCTTTTTCCGGAAGTAATGGAAAAAGCCTCAGTTAATATTAATGTAGTTCCTAAATCTAATAAGACGTATCAAGATTTTATTAAGTTTCATTATACTAATCAAGACATATTTGAATTTGAACGAGAAAACATGCCTTTATATAAAATTAATGACCCGATTGTAATGTTTTGGTCAGAAGACCTAGATGATAGTAATCCTTATTCTGATTTTGTTCAATCATATTTCAATATTGATGACTTAAAACCACGTACGAATGGATTAAGCGAATTGAGAAAAGAAAAGCAAATCTTATATATATTATTTGCTAAAAATCTCCATCACGATAAAATTGAATATAAAAATATTTTTGAATGTCTAATAGCATTAAAGAATTTCATTAAAAATAAATCCTTCATTCTTGTACCTCCAGAAAAAGGGAACAGTATCAAACCGCATATGCTAAATGAAATGCTAACTTTTATTTTTCCTCGTAATGAAGTAAAAATTTTTAATACTACCAAACTAATTCCAAAAGATCAAGACGAAGTTAAGTCTGTATTAAAGGAATGTCATGACAGTAAATTAGCAGGACATTTTGGTTTCAATAAAACTTATTCGAAAATAAAAGAGCGTTATTACTGGTCTACGATGAAACAAGATATCAGAAATTACATTAAAACATGTCGTCTGTGTCAATTAAATAAGACAAATTTTAAGCCAACGAAACAACCAATGGAAATCACAACTACTTCTGAGACTCCATTTGAAAAACTTGCTGTTGACATAGTAGGTCCCCTTCCTTTAACAGAAAAAGGAAATCGTTTTATTATTACTGCACAAGACGATTTAACAAAATTTTCATTTGCATTTCCTGTATCAGACCACGAAGCTAAAACTGTAGCAAACACATTGGTGTCAATATTTCTCAATTTTAGAATTCCTCAAAAACTTTTATCCGATCAAGGTTCTGACTTTATGTCTAATCTAATTAAAGAATTTAATAAGCTATTTCAAACGAAACATTTGTCGACTACCCCCTATCATCCACAAACTAACGGATCTTTGGAAAGATCTCACTTAACTCTTAAAGATTATCTTTCTCATTATGTTAATAAGAAACAGCAAGATTGGGATGAATTTGTCCCATTTGCTATTTTTAGCTATAATACATCAGTTCATAAAACCACCAAATATACCCCATATGAATTACTTTATGGTAGGAAAGCTTATTTACCTTCCTCTATCACAAGAGACCCTGAGTTTCATTATACTTATGACGATTACATCAGATCCTTGCAACATAAATTAAATTCTGGTTTTAAGTATGCTCGCGAAAATATTATTGAATCAAAGAAAAAAAGCAAAGAATATTATGATCGTAACAGTAAACCTGTAGGATTTAAAGTAAATGATCTTGTGAAAATTAAAAATGTACAAATTAAATTAGGATTATCAAAGAAACTTTCTCCAAAAGCAAATGGTCCTTATCGAATTACTCGAGTTTTTCCAAATCATACAGTAGAGCTTGAAATTGGAAAAAAAGGAAAAAATACCACACTAACCTCCTTAATTTGTATTTTCCAGATGAATCTGATAATTCTATTATCCCTCCTATTACCTCTCCTTGCAACGAGTCATAATTATATTAATCGACCTCTTGAAAATTCAGGTGGAATTTTCTACAATAAGAAGGGTATTGCTCAAATCGCAAACTCCAAATTAACACTATTAACTCATATTAATATTACCTATCTTAGTGATGCTACCCGTATATTACATGAATATTTTATAAAAACTCGAAACATTTGTACTTTAGCTCTTAAAGATCCATCTCAACATAATCACATCAGTTATCACTGTGAACGAACTCTTAAAATAATTGAAAACGAATTAGATGAAATAGATAGAAAGCATAATATTCTACAACAATTAAATCAACAATCTTCATTTAGGAAAAAACGAGGACTCATTAACGGTGTTTCATACGCACTTAAATGGATGTTCGGTGTACCCGACGCCAATGATGCTCAATATTACGAAGACAGTATTAAAACTTTATTAAATAATAATCAACAAACACAAACACTCCTCAAGTCGCAAGTCCAGGTGATAGCCAGTACAATTAGAAATTTTAATAATTCTATTTCTTCCTTAAAAGGTCAAGAAGAAGTTATGAACGAAAATGTCAAAAAAATTAAAGAATTTGCATCTGCAACAAATTCATATTTAACAAGATTATCCTTGGAAACAATAATTACCCAACAAATTACCACACTTCTTGCTCTTGTAAATCGTATTACCCGTGAATATACTCAATACATTGAAGTAATAAATTTAGCCGAACATAATATTATATCTCCATTGCTTATAACTCCCGAAATTTTACATGAAGAATTAAAAAATTATAAAGGTGAATTAAATTTAATCATGAAACCGGAAATACAAAATATTCGTTTATTTTACAAGTTAATTCAACTTCAAATAATTACATCCAAAGAAATGATTATTTTTGCTTTCAAAATTCCCTTAGTAAAAAAAATGATGTTTGACGTTTATGAGCTCATTCCGCTTCCAATTCAACATAATCACACATTTTTCTATTCCTATATTATTCCTCGAAACAACTATATCCTTTTATCACAATCTAAGACACAATTTACCTTCCTTAAAGAATTGTCAGACTGTATCGAGTATTTAGAGCAACTATACATATGCTACGATCTTCACACGACACAAGCAAACAACCAGCCAATCTGCGAAGTCAGTATGTTGTCCCCACATGTTAAGAAGATACCAAGTGATTGCGAAACCAAGACTATAAAAGCTACGGTCGAAACTTGGAAGTACATCTCTAACAACGAATGGATCTATGTGCTTCAAAATCCAACGAGCCTAACGTTAATCTGCGATGAAAATCATATGGAAGATGTCACATTGGAAAAAATTGGGACCATTCGATTACAAAACAATTGCAAGGGCTATACAAATCTTTACGCTCTTGAAGCAACCTATAAAACCAAGAAAAACATCACTTATTATGTTCCAAACATTAACATCATAAACGATGACTGCTGTATTCTTACTCCACATTTAGATAAGATAAAATCTCCAGAGTTGAAAACTATTCATCTCACCAATGTGGACCTCTCTGATTTAAAATTCGCCAACAAAAAACTCAGCGAATTTGATGATATAATCACAAAGCAAATGAATCAACCCTTTGTGATAACGCACGCCAAATGGTACAATATCGCACTTGGAGTAATTGGTGCAATTATAATATTTATGATGTTCAAGAACTGTTCTCGATGCCTTCACTGGATTCGACGATTATGCTGTTCCACTGTACATCCAACTACGGGGCAAACCATATCACCCATCATCAAAAATTTCGTCAATTGCAACTTTGATTCGACGACAACGCCAGAAGAGATTGTAACTTATAGAGTTTCACGGAGATCTCAACCAACGGCGGAGACCTTAGCAGCAGTTTCTGAAGATGAAGAAGCTACACAACCAACTAAATATATAACTAGATCGAGAGTTCGCAAAAGCACAACACCATTGTAATAGATAATTTCTTTTTCTTTCTTCTCTTTTTCTTCTTTTCCTTGCTTGATTTTTGCCACAATAACAAATCATAAATTTTGTAATACACTTAGAATTAAGTAATATTATTTGAAAATTCTTTCCTAAACGTTTCTGTATTTCGTACAATTATTATTTATTTTAAACTGATTTTTTTGACCATCCACCCTTCACTCTAAAAGGGGGAGGAGTTAGATAAAATATTTTCATATTTAGAGCTTAGTTAAATAAGAATGTAATAATTATTGTTTAAATATTTTTATTTTTATTAATTCTAAACTCTGTAATTCTTATTGTTTAAATACTTTTAATTTTTTACTCCGTAATTCTTATTGTAGGTAACAATTTTTTTTTTACGATTAATTATAAATTATACAGTACAACTAGAAGTTAAGTAACACTATATATTAAGTAATATTATATATACAAAAAAAAATGAAAATACCTTTCTAGTAATAGTCTATAGGTTAACGTATCTCGTGTTAATTGTCGATTACTCGCCAATCTTAAAGAGGGAGGTGTTGGATGACTAACTTCCTGATCCTTTAGTTTACTGATAATCTCAACCCAGCGACTTTGACGACTGAGTCACTCTTGTTTTCGTTAAACTCCTAGAGATAGCTACGTTAGTCATCCTAGGACTAAGGGTTAAATGTCCAATCCCCACCAAATAGGAAGGATATATAAGGACTCTTCAGAATATGAAGAGGCCCTTTTTTTCCTCTGACTGTCACTCGTCACGACACTCAGAATTACTGTTCAAGACGAATTGCCGAGTTCCGAACTATTAAGATTTAAGACTTCGTGTATTAAGTGTTAGTATTTCGTGTATTAAGTTTTAGTATTAATAAAATCATTATTTGCTAAAACATCGGAATCCAACAATACTATAATAGAAGTAATAAAATTAGCATATCCACAACATAAATTTAAAAAAACAAATATTAGAAGCAAAATTATAATGACATTAATGAAATTAAAACACAATATTTCATATTCAATTCTAAAAGTATTATTTACGTGATATTCAATTGCCAGTTGTAGACAAATTGTTTTAAATACCATTGACATTTTATACGACTGCTTAGAAGAAGCAATTTATTTTCCTAATAAGGATGAAATTTCTAAGAATATTCCAATTTGTTTCAATAATTTCAAAGTTGTGAGGGTTGTATTAGACTGCACAGAAATATTTATACAAAAACCTAAAAATTTATGTTGCCAAATATCAACTTATTCACAGTATAAACATAGACATAGTATTGAATACATGACCGGAGTGACTCCTGGTGGCCTTATATGTTTTATAAGTAACACGTATGGTGGTAGAACTTCCGATAATGTAATTTTTTAACAAAGTAACATCATTAATTATTTAGACAAAAATGACGCTATCATGGTTGATACGGGATTTACAGTTGATAAATTGTGTAAAGACAATGACATAAAATTGATTTGTCCTCCTTTCTTGGGAGAAAAAACAAAGATCGAGTGCACATTGAACGATCTAATCAGAGGCCCAAAACATTTAAAGTTTTAAGTTACCGAATGCCTTCAGGCTTAGTTGAGAAGGATGAACAAATATTTATCATTATATGTGGATTCGTAAATTTGAGCTCACCAATTTTAAAACATAATACATTTAATGAATAAATACACATGATAATAAAAAAAACTTAGTGTTATTCATTGATGTGTTGAATTTGTGAATTCCAATACACTATTTAGCGACAAAAACATTACTGCACTTTTTAGAAACACCTTTCTTTGGAAGAATATACAACACTGGTATGACAGCTGTACTATCCAGCCCTATACTGACCCGCTTACGGAGCTTTGTGAACTACGGTCGCGCCCTTACAGTATTCACCCATAGAAACAATAAACAATCCGTGATTTAACGCTTACACATACACTGCCGCAGCCACGCACGTATCGACAGAATTCATTGTAGTAGCAGCGATCTTTTTGAGGGAAAATATAGGAAACTACGGCCGAGCGGCGATTATATGTATGGGAATAAGTCGTTTACAATGTTGATTTCTATACATATTCAAAAAATCATCGAAATCGGCGAGAACCGCCCCTCCTTTTCTAAATAATTACCAAAAAATGATTTACGCAAAAAAACTACTTATCTTTGTCAAAATTGTGACGTTGCATTATCTGTTACACCATGGTTCGAATTACATCAAGTACAAGAAAAATAAGCGAAACTGTTCTTAAAAACAACATGTGCCATTTATTATTTGCTAAGATGTTTTGTAAATTGAATTTTCTTCAAACCAGAACTCCTATCTTAGTAAATAATACACGCGAGATATCTCGTCCGTGGCATCGTGCGACAGATACCGTGTCGCGGGATGTCTCGTCCTTGGCCGTGAAGCAGTTAAATGATAAAAACTGTTACGTTGGGACTCTATCGGCATTGATAAAGGAAAATATCCCTAGACTTACTTGGTTTATTCTGCTTCCGGGGGCAGCGCGGCGGCCTGGCAAAAGAGCTACAGGTGGCATTGCCGGCGTGGATCTGTGGCGCCCAGGGTGGGGCTGAACGCCTGTAACCTCACGTCGACAACTTGTTGATCCTGCTCTTGTGTCCACACGATAAAGCTGTTGCCTAGGGAGGACAGCGTCAAGAATGCAGAGTGCTGTGTCACCCCAATGAGAAGCAGTACACCACGACAGTGGGTTAACAACTTTAACTTTTGAAACAGATACAGTAATTAGCACGCACAACGCGATCTTTGTTCGGTGCGGTGGTACGCCACAATGCAACACACGCGGCGATCAAACTCGCACTGGAAACGCGCCACGATGTTGCACACGCGGCGAACAAACTCGGAATGACATCAAACCACGACGCTACGCGCGCGACGAACAAACTCGGAATGGCAGCACGCCACGATGTTGCGCATGCCACGATGCTACGCACACGACGAACCAGAGATGTGAGAAGTGCACCGAAAGCACTTTCTCACACTATGCCAGATCACACGTACGTGAGCTCGTGAAGTTTCGGAAAGTCGACAAAAGCAAAATGACGCATGCCCTCTTTCTCGATTCTCCGAAGCTGCCCGAAGTAATTTCAAACCGCCTCGTGGGAGTCGAGAGAGAAAGGCTCACATTTGTCTTCTCGCTCTTGAACAACTAAAATCCGATCTCCTGTCAACGGCATACGATTTGGAATCTCAAGTCGAGATTCTCGACTGCCCAGGCTTTTTTACTTTCTGACCAATGTAGACACACATAAGCAAAGTACCTATAATGAAAAACGAATTTTGTCAAATTGTTTTACGAAAATACACGTTTTAAAACCTTCTGATCATATTATAATTATTGAAAAAAAAGAAATTTTTTGTATTATTCCTATGTATGAACGTACATATGTATATTATTAATACGATTCAGTATAAATAGCTGAATGAATTTAAATGAAACTTTACATTTAAGTTTTACGTTCTCATTTCAAAGTCCCGTTAGACATTGACTATAATCAGCCCATGGATAATAATGATTATACCTCTTGTTATATAGATGTTCCGATACATAGACGTTATTTATAAAAAAATCTTATAAATGTTTCATACAAATCTTAGGAAAAATTAAATTTTATGTAAAAAAAATCAAATAAACTTTTTCTCTGTCTTCTCTAGGAAAGAAAAAATTAAATGAAATCTTATATAGGGTGTTCGGCCACCCTTGGGAAAAATTTTAATCGGGAATTCTAGAGGCCAAAATAAGATGAAAATCAAGAATACCAATTTGTTGATGGAGACTTTGTTAAAAAGTTATTAACAATTAAGTTCAAAAATTTCAAATCGTTCTGGAAAAATTATTTTCGGTTGCAAGAGTCGATTACAATCATTTTTGGTCATTACACATACCCCCGAAATCCTACGCATTTTCGAGAACAAAATTCCTTACCGAAAATCTAATTTCAGGCCAAAATCTAATTTCGTTCCCCGAAATTTCATGTGTATCCTTAAAACACCATAATTCCTGAACGGATTGAACGATTTTAATGTTTGACCCCGTAAAATGAGAAAAACCACATAAAAATGGTCCAATTTTCAAACAGCCAATACTCCTACAATAGTGAATATATGTCAATGAAACTTTTTTCTAAAGTAGAGCTTTTGGGTACCTACAAAAAAGTATTAGACAACTTTTCTCTAGGGCGTCAAATAAAATTACTAAAAATCAAAAATTAATTTTTAAGAAAAATCGACAACGTGTGGATGCCTCAATTTTTCCACGAAAAAAAAAATTTTCAAATCGTTCTGGAAAAATTATTTTCGGTTACGAGGGTCAATTACAATAATTTTTGGTAAATAGACCTACCCTCGAAATCCTACCCACTTTCTAGAAAAAAATTCAGTACGGGCGGAACTTTAAACGTTAATAAGTTTTTAACGAAATCTCCATCAACAAATTGGTATTCTTGATTATTGTCTTATTCTGGCCTCTAAAATCTCCCACTAAAATTTTTCCCGGGGGTGGCCGAACACCCTGTATAAAGACAGGATCCCGATCGCCTTGTGCCAGTCTGAACAGAACAAGACAGTCAGAACGAAGTCCATCAGTCAAAATTGAACCAGTTATTTTAAAATCTGTTAAGATAACGCGCCACGACGGCCGCGAACCCGTAAGATGAGCTAGGGAGTTACGAACCCGAGTTATATACTTCAGGTAAAAAGGGATATAACTGGATAAAACAGTTTTATGACATTACTTGCTAACTCATGTTATTGTTCTAAAATGAAACGATATGTTTTGTACCTTTAAAAATATTCGACTACGTTCTTTTAAAATTTTAAATTCAACCCATACTTTGTATTGAACTGGTAAACGGGATCACTTTTCCTTTCTTTCTAAACGGTTTGATGGTGGGGATCTCGTGACTCCTGGCAAAAGAGTTCAGTTGTCGATTGCTCACAAACAAATAAAGTTATCTTTTTAAATTTGATTTTATCGGACCAGTGTGTTTGTGTACAGTGACAATATTTCGTGCCGTTGGGTAGGTTTTTAATAGTTGATTTTTAATTAGTGCAACTAAATTGCATAACAAAAATGGCAGCATTTCAGGAAACCGACAAAAAGTTAAAATATAGATTTCGATTTGTTTGGATGAATGATCCAAATTTAAAGTCATGGCTACGCGAAGTTCCAGAGGACAATAGCGTTTTTTATTGTTCCGTTTGTAAAAGAACGTTTAAGTGTCGATCCTCAAATGTCAAGGGGCATTTAGAATCTGCGAGGCATACCGTCCGACGGAGATTGTCACGTCTCAATGTTCTAACATTGAAAAATTTCAACCATGGTTACGTGAAGTCGACGGCGTCCCGTCTTCTTGCTATTGCTCAGTTTATGAGATAAGATTAAAGCCGCGTTTATAATTATAAATTGTCATGCAGATTCTAAATGCCATCGAATAATTTGAATATGTAATCCAAAGGATCAGCTCTGTTGTTCGAGGAACAGCGGCATAGCGCAGAGATTCGGTATGCAGCTTTAATAACTACATTGAATCTCCTATTTAAAGTCGCGCGCCGGATCCTTGACTACTTTCAAACTGTGTCAAAACCGACGGAACAATAAATTTTCAATTTTCATTGACGAGGCGACGAACTCGACGAATGAAAAATGGATAACGTTTCTAGTTCATTACGTTGATCCCACGTCTTTGGATGTACGATCAGAATTATTCAAATTAATTAATCTCGACGCGAAAGATTGTAATTCCCAAAACACTGCAAAAATTCTCGACGATAACTTTTTAACTTTAAGGTGTCCTTGTCATTCCTCTGCATTGATAATGCGCGCAGGGTACAATACTTTTCCAGACGAATGTGAGGAGGTTTTACATCAGGCAGTAGGTTTTATACAGGGTGTTCGGCCACACCTGGGAAGAATTTTAATAGGAGATTCTAGAGGTCAAAATAAGACGAAAATCAAGAATAGCAATTTGTTGATGGAGGCTTCGTTAAGTAGTTATTAACGTTTAAAGTTCTGCCCGTATTGAATTTTTTTCTCGAAAATGCGCAGGATTACTTAGGTATGTCTATTCACCAAAAATGATTGTAATTGACCCCCGGAACTGAAAATAATTTTTCTACAACGATTTGAAATTTCTTTTTTCGCCGAAAAATTTCAGCAGCTACCCTCCGTCGATTTTTCTTAAAAATTCGTTATTTTTTTGTAATAACTTTGTTTGACTTTGTACGGCAATGTCGTTTAATACTTTTTTGTAGGTACCCATGAGCTCTACTTCAAAAATAAGTTTCACTGAAATATATTAATATTCATTATTTATATATATTAATATTCAATATTAATTTTCATCTTATTTTGGCCTCTAGAATCTTCCATTAAAATTTTTCTCAGGGTTGGCCGAACACCCTGTATATTACAGGTTGAAATATTTGTAAAATGCTTTTAGAACATTTATAAATAAATATAGATCATTGTTATATAGGTAGCGTTTGGAAAAAAATAATGAATAAAGAAAAAATAGCTAAGTCCAAAAGGAAGATTCGGACTTGCGGTCAAAAAACTTTCAGCGGTACCAGTCGGACACTACTGCTGCGTCAACGGCGCCGTTGCAAATATCGTTAATTCTTTACGAAATATTTCGCTTAACGGTTGGCTTTATTTTATTTTTTCAAATCTTATATAATTCTGCTTAGTGTAGAAACATTAAACAGTTTATAAAGCACTCATATATTGAAGAATGCATAAAAATTCAACGTGTAAGTTACTCTAATACGTAGAAAATGAGGAAAAAATCGGTTTTTATTTTTTTTCACTGCGACGCACCAAAATGAAAAATCTGAAAAAAATTCAGAATAATAGTAATAGCAATACCTGTTTACTGTAGAAGTATAAAAGTAGTTCCGGACCTGCTTCAATACGTAATTGGCATTTTTCGGCATTTTTTGCGTTTTTTTATTTTTTACTACCTGGTTCTTCAATCAAAAAATCTGAAAATCTCCCAATATATGTGCCCCGGTACACGAAATGTCTCTGAATTTTTTTACATTTTTTTACTCAATAGGTCAAGAGAAATTGTACAAAAACATGATTTTAGTTTTCACCTCATTACTACCCCCACGGTCCACATTTCAAGTTAAAAATTGGCACATAGGGTTTTCTTTCGATAAGCTATCGAATTACCTATTGCAAGTTCAATTTGCTTTTGGAGCACATTTGACCCCCTTATTCGGCTATACCCTTTGGTTTAAAGCCACATTTGACCCTTGCATTTGCTTATACCCTTTCAGAATTGAGTGTATAAAGAATATAACACAATATTTAAGATAACTAACATGCTATTATGCTATAACACTACATTATCTAATGTGTTGGATAAATATCCAATGGACCAATGACACTTAATGTTTGGGATATTGAACCCTTTTCCTGTAAAAATGAACCTTACTTCAAATTTTTGATCATACAAAATGAGAATATAAAGGCATGAAGAGGACTCTTTTTATATAAAATAAATTAAATTGTTTTATATACAAGTCCAATTATGATTTCTATTGAAATGTGATTTTAAGATAAAAGATGTATTAAAGGAGGAAACCACTGAGACGACTGAAAATAAAGGCAATTTTCAAGAATTATTTGGGCCTAACTATGAAACCTTTTCTGATAAATGTTTAATGTTTTCGAAAGTACATTTCTTGAGTTACTTCTTGTAAAAATTCGTATAAAAATATTAATTATTATAGCTATAATAGGAACCAGCATGAGAAGCCTCCAAAAATTTGTTAAAAACGGACGGACGCGTAATTTTTCACTGCAAGTTGTGAAACAAGTAATCAAGCAAGCACGTACGGATTTTTAAGAATAATTATTTATTATAAAATGATGTAACTTTGAAGGAAAAATCTCTGAAAACTGTAACAAACATCGAAACTAATTATTCCATCGAAAATTTCGTACATGCAATTGAAGACAATAGTATTAGGAACCACTATGCAAAATTTTGAGTAAATCGGATGAATATTGACTAAGTTATTGAGCCGCCCAATTTGGAAAATGTGTTTAAAGTTTTGACATAAAAAATAAGTTGCCAGTTGAACCACTTTAGTCGTGTATCGGAACATTCTAAATATTCTTGATTCACACAATTATCTCGATCAAAATACTTCTCATTCATATAAAACCTTTACCACAGCAGAAATAATAAGAGATTCAAATAAATGTCCAGAAGTAAAGAGCAGTTAGATTCAAGCGTTATGCATTGAAATGCATTATTCAATGCGTTTGAATAACGCATTTTCTATTACAATAGAAAATTACATTTTCTACATCCACTAAATCTTCTGTAACTTTGTCATTTTAGCGAATTTTACTTTAATATTTTAGGGGGTCATTCTTAAACCCCCAAGCATTGAAACGAGATAAAAAAATTTCGAATTTTTCAATTTGTCACAGTGGTTTCCCCCCTTAAATTCAAACCCTTTTTATTTTTCCAACTCACAGTTTTAAAAATAATTTAAATATTTACAACAAAAGGATAACCGATTTAAAATATTTAATAAAATTTAAATATCAGACATTCACAGTATTAACAAAAGATAATATTACTACTATTGTGACATTTTTACTTGATTATAATGTAAATATAGATACTTTGATTGGTATATTTCTAGCAAACGGACCGTTCACCGATCGGGATGAGTTAGACATTCGATTCGTCTAATTCAGTACATTATTAGTATGCATTTAATTATTTGCAGAAATTTGTTATGTTTGTTTAAACTTGTCGTTCACAGGTAGAAACAAGTAACTGTCGTTATTATGTTCATGGCGTAAATTATAAACGCCAGGTAGTCAAATGCTAATTTGTTAAACATGTATTGAATGAAATTTTTGCTATTTCTGCTAATATTTCATTGAATAAATCCCTATTTTCTTCTTAGATACATTTCTTAAATACTTAATGTCTCAGGCATCCAATGAAAATACTCTTCCAGAAAACATAAAATATTAATAGTATTATATGTTATAAAAAGGATTAAAGAATGTATAGCATGCCTCCAAGTGGTTTCAATTTAAATTTGATGCTGTGATTAATTTTCAAGTAGCCTCTGTGATATTTTCTATGACAAAATGTTGATTCATCAATCTCGACAATCTTCTCTACTCTTCCAATTGCTTATTTATTTTTAGTTATATAATAATATGACATTGCTCATAATTGTATGTTAGCATATATGTTAATTTTAAGACATCTGTAGTTGAGTTTGTTTTTAGAAAACCATGTTCTTTGTTTTGCAAATATCTTTATATTACAACGTCTTTTGCATTTAGTTTGATTGACAGATTCTGGAGTAGTTATCCTGCATTGCCAATGTTCATATACCATTTTCATGACATTTCCACATTGCAGACAGTATAACAAATAGAAGAAAAGCAGAAATTGTTTCAATTGTCATTTCTGATTTTCTTCTATTTCTTGTACTTTATGAATTTTGTTCAATTGTGCTATAAAAATGAGTAAATTTTTGTAGTTCCAAAAGAATGGAACTTATTTAAATTACACGAATTTTGTAAAAAGAAAGAAGCCTTATTGAAATTTTTGCAAGACAAAAAGTTATTTACCAAAAATCTTAATTATCCACAGTGTGGAAATGCAATGAAACCGATAAATGAAAATTGGCGATGTAAAAGGTCAATTGCAGCATCTGCCAATGCTTGCAAAAGAAAACGAATTTGTAATATAAAAAATATCCATAAAGCGTGGAACATGGTTTTCGAAAACAAAACTTCCTTATGAAACAGTGTTAAAATTAGCTTATATGTTGGTCTACAATTTTGAACAGTATCATATTATATACGAATTAGAATTAAATAAAAACACTGTCTCCCAATGGAATTACTTCCTGAAGCAAATGATGGTGATTGGTTGCAAAATTCATGCAAAATATTTGGCGGACCAGGGAAAGTTGTAAAAATAGATGAATCCAAATTCGACCAGAGAAAATAACATAGAGGCCATCATGTGAAATGGTAGTGGGTTTTCGGAGGCATTGAAAGAGAAACTGGGAAAATATTCCTGGTCTGTATTGAAAGTGGAAACACAGAGTCCCTTCTTTCGATAATCAAACAGTGAGTAGTGCCAGGTACTACGATAATATCAGACTGTTGCAAAGCATATAACGTTTTGGAAAAGGAAGGATATAAACATCTTACTGTAAATCATAGTTTACATTTTAATGATCTGAAAACAGGCACTCATATGAATGCAATTGAAAGTACATGTAGGCATACTAAACACTTTTTACCTGAACACTGTCCATTAGTATTTGCAATTTCACATGTTCTTTAATATTTTTTGTAACAAATAATATCATAAATATTTTCTATTTTCAGCAAAAAAGATAATTTCATAGGATACTTGAGCCATTATGTGTTTTGCAAATCTTCTAAGGAATGAAATGATGATTTATTTAATCAATTAATAACAGAAATTGCAGAAATATCATTTGATTCTATAGAGAATCAGAACATACAAGATTTAGATGATGTTAATGAAATTTAATAATAAAAAAAAGTTAAACCAACGCACTGTATAGAATAGTAATTTATTATATTGTCAAACTGTAAACACTGTCAGAGGAGGGTGGCAACACTTTTTAGTTGTTGCTGCACATACTGTCTACCTGACCAACTCATGCAAAGTATGTGCGTAAAAAAATGATTTTTATGCATACACGTTCTACAAATTCCCATTTCACAATCTAGCACTTTCAAATTAGATCAATTATTTATAATTTGTAACATGAACACAGCAACGATAGTCACTTGTTTCTACCTGTGAACTTGTCAAAAAATATACTTAACCTTACTTTTTTACTGTAACTTTACAACCAGTTTATAAAAAAATAACGAATTTCCGCAAATAATAAAATGGATATTAATAATTTACTGAATTAGACGAATCGAATGACGTCTAACTCACCCCGATCAGTGAACAGTCCGTTTGCTAGGAATGTTCCAATATTTTAAAGAGCATAAATTAGCATACAACTTTATAAAATATTTTATAAGCGACAGAAGTAATTTAAGTAATCTGAATGTTATGGCTGCAACTGTATCTTTAATTATAAAATGATGGATTCATTTTATTAGTAGTCTAACTAATAATATTAAGTTCTATGTTAAGACATTTGTTAATAAATATAGAGATAATGCTGATGATTTACCCAGATTTATTAAAGTAAGTGTATATATGTCAGTCTTTATATCTTGTGTATTGGATAATATAGATTTAAATTCTTCTATTTATGAATTATGGATAAACTGAGGTATTTTACAGGACTTGTCAAAAACGTTTTTTCTTTTTTTATAAATTTGTTTTATAAAACAACCAATTAAATTAATTTGCATGAATTCATGTGATAAAACTATATAAAGATTTTTGTAGCATGAGAGACAAAACTTACAGAGGTTTTTATAGAAAATTTTTAAACAAAATGTTTACTTAAATGTTAAGACTTACCTTTTGTAAAAACCAACGATATCGACTGTGTAAATCACCTTATGTTCGTGCCCGGTGAAGTACCACACGTGCTCGATTTAGGGTATGTACGTTCCTCACGTACCACATTTTCGATGTATACTTTTACACCAAAATTTTCGATGAGCATCCCATCGTCGTCGCCAAATTGTAGTGTTCTTGAATTCAGAAGACTGGTTAAATGCAAATCTTCGTTGATCGTCTACCGTCAACTTTGTTAATAACAACTCGTGAATGCAGGACAGTCTTTGTATGTCTAACTATACGACTCCACTCCAACTTGGTTGTCGGAAAGATAAATGATTATAACTCAAGATTAACAAGAACACAACGGACCTATATTTCTTTAGTTTCATATTACACTTGGGTTTTCACACGCGTCTCGACTCGATGAATTTAACCGAGAAAGTGTCGGGATTTCCCGAAGAAGAAGAAAACATTCTTTGCGTCGGGAAGAAAGTGGAAGAACGCGATCCCACCGTGCTGCACTGGGCGCAAAGCCTTAAGGCGGGTTTGCACGCGCTCATATGAGTACGTTTCATGGGAGTTACTGTATGAACGAGACCGCAAATTTCGATCCTATAAGAAAATGTCTCAGCATACCATCATGTTGTTTAGTTTTTTTTAACCATAAATAAACCCAATTCAATGCATGTACGCATTGTTATTAATAGTGTTACGCATTTGCATGACGTAGGGTTTATGTACATACAGCGGCGCGACGGGAAATTGCTGGAACTGGTTTTCTCACCATCGAAGCTGCGATTTGAGCGAGGGAGACTCAAACGAAATCGCGTATTGTAATGCGTATTATTATGGTAGGAAATTCAACGCGAGGAAATCCAGGCACAAACCGAGCATTTGTAGACCGTTGGCGATACTTTGTGCATACAATGTAGTTTTGACCGTTAGAGATAGGCTGTATGCTTGTGGCGCGGTTATGTGTGTGTGTGAGAATCGCTCGGTTGGCCATGTCGCCGGTTCTCGCTCGGAGGATCGGGAATATTCCATGGCACGCGCCGAAAACTTGGCAACCGGGGAAAGGAAGAAACAAACGCCGATCGGGACGACTGGATATATAAGACCGAGCCCGCGTGGCCGGGCCTCTCTCAGTCGATACGAGCTAACGTGTTGCGCTAGAGAACGTTTTTCAATCGCTACTTAAAGATATCTAAAGAACAGTACTGAATAAAGTTGTTAAAGTATTTCTAACGTATTGAGTTGTTTGATTTCCGCGCGCCTCGCCGAGCAGAGCGGTTCAGCGCTCCACGGGCACCGTCCCACGACCTTATTTCCCTAACTCACCGACCACGTGATTCGCAACATATATTTTTGGTGACAGCGGTGGGATAAGTTTAAAGTAAATTGGAATTACACTTGGATCTAAGACAAACTTTGCCGGCTCGCGAGTGCGCGCTTCAAAACTTTGAATTTTGGTGAACCGTTTTATTGAGCTTCTATAGTACAAAGTGAACATCAGAATCAGTGCATCCGCTCTCCCTTGGGTTTTCGCACGGTTTCCCTAAGGGCACGGGTAAATACCGGAGACGGGTGATTTCGGCGGCCGTGCAAGCCACCACCGTTATCACATGCACCTTGTTCACGTCGCGGTTGAGCTTCCGCCTTACTCAGCACGGAGAGGCGAACGCCACTGAACGAGGTTCCTGTAAAGCAGAGAGACGAACATCGCCGACGACTGGAACGCCTGGAGGACATCACGGATCATCGCTGACGACTGGAACACCTGGAGGACATCACGGACCATCCCCCGACGACTGGAGCACCTGGAGGACATCGCGGACCATCGCCGGTTTCCAGCATCTTCGTCCGGGACGCAGACCGCCAGCCCAGCAGATCGACGACGAGTGGAGGGCCCCGTTGCAGGAGAACCGATCAGCGACGTTCCTGAGCGTTTCCGTCGTAATTGCTAGCGCACTGTAAGTGTAGTACTACGTTAGTAATAATCATTGCGCAGACTAGTAGCTAGATTTGTTTGTACTAGTCTGATATACTCGCCTCAATTAGATTTAGTTAGTCGGTGAAAATGCCGCCGTTTTTAAAGAAATACGTGAGGGCTAAAAGGAGCCGTAAGCAGCGTCTGAGTGGTGGTAGTGGGACATTTATGGAAGAGTTACTAAAATCTCCCCACATACACCCCCCTACTTCCGAAACCGTGGTACCGCGAACTAACGAACCAAGTTTAACCCCCGTACAGCCAATAATTCACGGGTCCAACGCGACAGACAGTCCCTTAAACATAATTAACAGCACGTTCTCGTCACCCCCTATGTCGTGTGCCTCTCAAACTCTTTCCGTTAACTCGATCGCCACCCCTGTTCGATCTCCCGTCTCGACCCTGCCGCCGGATATTCCGAGAACTCCGTCGCGTATGCCATATGATTTAGTCTCCGGCCTCATATCCTACTTTGATGGGAACCCGTCCCAAGTCGACCAATTCATCGCCCAGTGTAGATTGGCGGACTCGTTGGTTGGGATAGAGGAAAAACCGTACTTGCTCGCGTTAATTCAAAGTCGGATACAGCACTCAGTTTTCCGCGGCATTGTAGGCGATGATTCCCCCCCCCCCCCCCCGGACGGTAGAAGCCTTGATAAGGTTAATTAAAGTCGCGTATCCCCGGAAATTCAGCCTTAATGACTTGGAAACCGAGTTACGGGTCGTGCAGCGGCATGATCGCGAAACGATTGAGGAATTCGGGTATCGGGTGCTCGGGATTGTGGACCGGGGGGTACAGACAGCGCGCGAGAATTACGGTCCCGAGCATTTTGTCGGGATTAAAGCATTAATTATGGAAAACGCGGTTCGCGATTTTCTGAGGGGCCTTCGAAACGACATTGTCGCGGGGATCGTATCAAAGGACGATGAACGGGATCTAAGAACGATCATTAAACTAGCCTCCAGGATTGAAAACGTGGCCGGTTTCGCACGGACCCCGAGACCCGCGGACACTCCCCGGGATCATCGACCTCGGATATGTAGGACTGAAATACGGGAGCGAGCCTGTTTCCGTTGTGGGGAAGTGGGACATCTAGTCGCGGACTGTCGCGGCGCGATTAATAACCGATTCCATGGGCCCCAATCAAACACACAAAGACACCGGCGATACTGGGGAACGGGGCGCGAGGAAAGTCAGGGCCATCGGTACGGTTCGAATCATGTGCCTAGGGATACGCGGCCCCCAGTCCCCTTACTCTCCATGAACCAAGGGCGGAATCTAGAACGAAATTCCTGGACCAACCCTTTAAACCCCAAGGGGTCTCCGTCAACGGGCGCGAGGCGGAGGGGCCCCTTGATTTCCCGCGCCGAGTCCACTGCATCTGCTATGAAGCAGGGTTGAGTCGTATCGCGCAATCGCCAATTGTCCCCTTGCTCCACAGCTATTTCCACCGCGGTTTCGCTAAATTCCTGGTCGACACCGGCTCCCAACTTAACCTAATTAAACAGGGCGAAGTAAATTCGGATATAATGGTTAATACTAGGGTAATTTATCATCTCACCGGCATAAGTTCAGGGACGGTTCACACGCGAGGCGAGGTCATCATACCCATCTGGGATATCCCGATACACTTCCAATTGGTAGACGTAGATTTCCCTATCTCCGAGGCAGGCATTTTAGGAGTACCGTTTCTGCAAAAACAACAGGCAACTCTCAGATTTAAAGAGGACTTTCCATGCATGATGCAATTCGAACAGGATCCGTTCGCCTCCGGATTTTCATCGCATTATCTTCCCCCGCGAACCAAGGTCCTAATCTCGGCCCCTACAAGGAATAGCAACGCGTCGGGTTATGTCAAACGAATTGAGGCCGGATCCGGTATTTTCATAGGCGAGGTGTTAGCCAGCCAGCGAAACGGTTTCGTCAAGTTATACGCGATTAATACCACGTGCGATCACGTCACCGTAACGATTCCCCCTGTAAATTTGGAAGAATTCGATTCGAGACCCGCGGCATCTCGATCCTCCCGTACGGAAACCCCGACCGCAGGCAAATCCGAAGACCACGCCCGAAGGTTGAGCGAGCTCATTAAGGCACTCGACTTGAATCACCTTCACGAAATCGAAAGGACGAGTATATTAGAAATCATCAGTAAATTTCCATACCAATTTCATTTATTGGGCGATAAACTAAAGACCGCTAATGTCCCCCACCATTCCATCAATACTACAGACAAATTACCGATAAATACAAAACAGTACAGGTTTCCACCGGTTCATAAAAGTGAAATAGAAAACCAGATAAGTTCCTTGCTCGACAGTGAAATAATCCAGCCCTCAATGTCCCCATATAATTCCCCCTTGTGGGTCGTCCCTAAAAAGCCAGATCCCTCCGGAACGCCCCGATGGCGAATGGTCATCGATTACCGTAAACTGAATGGAAAAACCGTAGCGGATGCCTATCCTCTCCCTAACATTACCGAGATCTTAGATCAATTAGGAGGGGCTAAATATTTTAGTACCTTAGATTTGGCCTCCGGGTTTCATCAAATCCCCGTAGATCCGGCGTCCAAGTCCAAAACGGCTTTCTCCACCCCCCACGGCCACTTTGAATTCAATCGGATGCCTTTCGGCCTGAGGAACGCGCCAGCCACCTTTCAGCGAGTTATGGACCTCGCGTTATCCGGGTTGCAGGGAATCGAACTTTTCGTCTACATGGACGATATTGTTATTTACGCGGCTTCTCTTTCGGAACACGCACGTAAACTAAGGGCCCTTCTGGCTCGGCTGCAGAATGCTGGACTAACCCTTCAACCGACGAAATGTCGTTTCCTGCAAAAAGAAATTGCATACTTGGGTCATAAGATTACCAGTGAGGGAGTCAAGCCTGACCCAGATAAAATTCGAGCTGTAAAAAATTTCCCAGTACCCCGCACGCGGAAAAATATTAAACAATTTCTAGGACTGGTAGGTTACTATAGACGATTCATCCCCGATATGGCTAAAACCGCAAAACCATTAACGAAACTTTTAAAGAAAGATGTACCTTTTTACTGGACTCCGGAAGTTCAAAGCTCTTTCGAAATTCTAAGGGATGCCATTTGTGCGGAACCCTTGCTTCAATTCCCCGATTTTTCGCGACCATTTCTCGTCACTACGGACGCCTCCGATTTTGCGGTGGGTGGCATTCTAAGTCAAGGAACAGTAGGAACGGACCTCCCTGTAGCTTACGCATCTAGAACATTGAACGAGGCCGAAATTAATTATTCCACGATAGAAAAGGAACTTCTGGCAGTTTTATTCGGAGTAGAGCATTTCAGACCTTATTTGTACGGCCGGCAATTCACCTTGGTCACGGACCATCGTCCCCTAGTGTGGCTGCACAGTGTTAAGGACCCCACTTCTAAAATAATGAGATGGCGAATAAGGCTAAACGAGTACGATTATAACATAATATACAAACCTGGTAGAGTCAATGCGAACGCCGACGCACTCTCGCGCAATCCCGTAGATGCCAACGCGAATCCCGATCCCACGGTACAATCGGGCGCGGATTCTAGTCCTTGTCCGAGGCGTCTGGGAAGGGTGCAAGTCTGCGCAGACAAACCACCAATCGTAGATTCCGAAACGGACAGGGCAGATGACGCGCAATCCGCGGAGAACGATAGATTCATTGCCTCTGTGTTCCTAGCGCGCAGGAAAACAGAGGGGAAAGTAAACGAGGTCACCGACGGCGTAGTAAAGATTTTCGATTCGGAAAAAGCATGCTCGGTAGTAGATGTCGCGAAAGAACTTCCTGAAGGAACACCCCAGTCGAGTACCCCAGAGTCTCCTCAACTCGGTCTTTCGTTGGCTAACGGGTGTATAATCCGAACCCCAGGAACCCGCTTCGGGGGCCGTGAGAGGGAATCTGTACTCGACGTGCAACCTGTGTCGTCTCAGGGGAGAGGGGCGCCCCGTGTGAATGAGTATCCCATCCAGTCAGGTGGACTGGGTGGATGTTTGCAACTCGGTCAGGTGGACCGAGGTTTGCGTGAATCCTGGCGGGTGATGCCAGGTGGAAGTATGAATGGGGATGACCGGGACCGCACAGGGATATCCAGTGGTGTGACCTCGATATTAAACCCGGGAGACCCTGTAGAGACCCTTTTAATTACACAGAATGTCCACGACGAAAATGGAATCGATGCCGGAAGGAGAATTTTAATCACCACCCCCGATATGGGTGAGCCGACGCGATCCTCCCCTACTGTATTCTATCTGAAGGGGCACCTTTTTGCACGGCGCGATAATCTTGTCCACTTCATCCCTCTCACCGGTACTGATATTTCCCATACCACCGAGGGACTTCTAAGCCGAATAGGTTTATCAATGGACCAGGTGCGGCATTATAAATTAAATGTTGGGAATGCCATGGCGTTCCCTCAGAACAGATATTCGGTTTTCTTTTTATTTTTCAAATCTTGTCCCCAAGATGAATTGAATTTTGATCATGTTCAAAACTCCTTGAAATCTCTTAAAAATCTACTGGAATCTTTGCGGTCGGATACCTTCAGGATCTTGATAGACTCGGATAAATTCGACCCCTTCGCGCGGAATCGTATATTAAACTTACTTAGAGAAATCTTCAACGACCCACAATATAGCATTACCATCTGCAGTAGGGAGGCTATAATCCCGCCAAGGTCGGACCGGTCACAGATTATTAAAGAGCACCATGAATCGGTAGTCGGAGGTCACCGTGGCTCCTTTAAACTTCATCAACTTATCCAGGAACGGTTTTACTGGCCCGGTATGGCAAAGGAAATCGTAGAGTTCGTTCGTTCGTGCCCCACCTGTCAAAGGAACAAGAATTATACTAAGCAAACAAAACAGCCGATGCGAATTACCGACACCCCTAAACGCGCATTTGAAAAGGTGCAAATGGATATAGTCGGGCCCCTACCCGTAACTAAAAGAGGTAATCAGTACCTACTTACCCTGCAAGATAACCTCACAAAGTATTCAGATGCAATTCCGCTACGTAGCATAGATACCATAAGCGTTGCTCACGCTCTTGCTGAACAATTCATCAGTAGGTTTGGATGTCCGGGAGCTATTCACACCGACCAAGGCAGGAATTTTATTAGTCAGGTCATGAAGAACTTCTGTAAAATTTTTAAAATCCAGAGAATAACCTCTACCGCTTTTCACCCACAATCATTGGGCTCCCTTGAAAGAGCTCACCGTGTCTTCATTAATTACCTTAAACATTACTGCACAAAGACCGACTGGGATGAGTGGATAAGATTTTGCATTTTTCCATACAATACCTCTGTGCATGAGGCTACTGGCTTCACCCCCCATGAACTGATTTTTGGCGAAAGGGCCAATATTCCCTCAAAATTCTCCACGGGTTCAGCACCCAGAACGTTCGCGCAACATCTAGATGAACTCTTTGTAAAAATCACCACTACTCAGACAACTGCTGCACAGAATCTAGAAAAGGCGAAACAGAAAAGTAAAAATTATTATGATCAAACACTTAGACCTTGTAAATTTGATTTAAACGATATGGTATACTTGCTTAAGGAGCCCAGAACCTCCAAATTCGATTGTACTTGGTTAGGCCCCTATAAGATAAACAGATTATTTAGCGATTTAACTGCCGAGATAGAGTTAACGAAAAATAGATTTAAGATAGTGCATACCAATAAATTAAAACTAGCGCATATAAGACCGGACTCTCCCTCCGCGGGAGATTAAATAAAGTAAATAACCTGTAATACTCGATGTAGTTACTCAATGTAATGTTTTGCGGATTCGGGACTACGCTCTAATTTATGTTCTCCGTATATAATGTATATCCCAACTGACTCTGTATAGCTTACTGCAAATCACCACACCGACTTTTGTTAACCGTCTAGTTTAATACATGTCGATACCGGAATATATTAACTATTTCCCTGCGGATATTAAGTAATCTCGAAATCATAAAGCGCGTGATAGGTATGTGTATATTTCACGTGATAAATATTGTTAACCGACACCGACCTGGCTCAGGGTAGTAATAATAAATGTTGACTTTTGCTTAAAAGCTGTTTTATGAAAACACCTTTTTGTATAAGGGGGAAGGTGTTACGCATTTGCATGACGTAGGGTTTATGTACATACAGCGGCGCGACGGGAAATTGCTGGAACTGGTTTTCTCACCATCGAAGCTGCGATTTGAGCGAGGGAGACTCAAACGAAATCGCGTATTGTAATGCGTATTATTATGGTAGGAAATTCAACGCGAGGAAATCCAGGCACAAACCGAGCATTTGTAGACCGTTGGCGATACTTTGTGCATACAATGTAGTTTTGACCGTTAGAGATAGGCTGTATGCTTGTGGCGCGGTTATGTGTGTGTGTGAGAATCGCTCGGTTGGCCATGTCGCCGGTTCTCGCTCGGAGGATCGGGAATATTCCATGGCACGCGCCGAAAACTTGGCAACCGGGGAAAGGAAGAAACAAACGCCGATCGGGACGACTGGATATATAAGACCGAGCCCGCGTGGCCGGGCCTCTCTCAGTCGATACGAGCTAACGTGTTGCGCTAGAGAACGTTTTTCAATCGCTACTTAAAGATATCTAAAGAACAGTACTGAATAAAGTTGTTAAAGTATTTCTAACGTATTGAGTTGTTTGATTTCCGCGCGCCTCGCCGAGCAGAGCGGTTCAGCGCTCCACGGGCACCGTCCCACGACCTTATTTCCCTAACTCACCGACCACGTGATTCGCAACAATAGCAACGATAACAGGGAATTCCATTGTCATTCCTAAACGTGAACTCATTCAAGCGGTTAAATGATATTTATTTAAGTACTAACACCCATTTCAATTCGTGGCGGGACTTGGCCACGTGATTCTCCAATCAACGAAAACCTACTGTTACGCTATCGCGTGAATTTAAGCTTAGTAAATGTTAAAAAGCTGATGCCTTTAAATACGAAGTCTGAATAGAAGAATAAGAGTTTATAGGGAAAGTAATTAGAAGAAAGTGGTTTTCTTTCGTCGGCCTTACGTGGTCGACCGTTTATTACAAAAATAGTAATTTAAACAAAAAAAAAAAAAAAACAAGAAAACCAAATTATATTGTAACAAAAATGAGAATAGAAAATATAACAAAATTAAAGATTAAATCAATATAATTTCGTCGCCTAGACCCTGGACGGTTATCGAACTCGCCGCGTTGGAGTAGACTTGTCGGGTCCCTAGACCGTGACTAACTTTCTCTAGGCCGCGTAGATCCGGGAGCGAAGGCGGGTGATTCAAATGTGACCAAGACCACATGCCAATTAACCGCAAGTTTATTTTATGCAACAAATGAACAAGTAACAGGTAACAATGATGATAATAACAATGGTAACAACTATGGTAACAACAATGGTAATAACGATAACAATAACAAGAACGCGAACAACAAGAACGTTAACAACACGATGGGCGAATCGCGAGGAAACTGACTGCTGGTACCGAGACCGGACTGCCGAGCTGTGGTCGAGGCGCGGGTCAAACTTAGAGTGAACAGCTACCGCGGCTCTTCGGCAGCAAGCCGGCTCGTTCCGTACAACCCCCGCTCGCTTCTTAACGGCTGCGGAAAGTTCCCAGCCACCGCAACCGTTTTTAATGGTTGGCGCCATCGCCAGCGCGAAAAGAGGGCGCGGCCGTAGCTCCTGCTTCCGTTACCACGGCCGCGACGGTGTCGCCACAGAATTAGATTCCTATAATCAGAAAAACACGGCTATGTATCAGGAGCACGCAAACATGTTGTACGCATCTGTGCCACGCTTGTTTCCTCGCGCTCCTGGCGTCGTTATTCGAACGTACAGGAGCGGCGAATTTCGCTTGCTTGTGATATACGAACGCGCTAGTGGACTGTATTTTTTGTTAGTGTAGACAAAGAATTAATTTCTTATCTATGCTGGTTGCAGTGTATTACCTAGTGGTCTCCAAATGCACTTCTCCCGTGAGTCTGTCCACTGAGTCTATGCGTCGAAACGCAGTACAGTGCAACAGCTCAACCGTCAATCTGCGACTTCTCTTAAACGTTCTAAAAGACAACTTATTGTTCGGGGGTTGCACTACGAAGCCCGACAGCACTTGGTTCACTGCACGTTGCACATCTATTCGTTGCACTTAGCAGTATTTGAACCACTGGAGTCTGACCCACGACTCCGTTACTCCTTCGCACAGGTGCTCCTCTAAACGTTACACCGGTGGGATCTGTAGAAGTAAGGACTTGAAGACGGAAAAGTCAGGCGTCCTCAGCGAACGCCGACCCGACTACAGTGGACCCACCTGAAGGTACACCACGTAGGTGTCTCCCTTAGGTATCTCCTCAGCCTAGCGGTAATCACAAGAAAATTGAAGCGTAATTATGCCAACTTTCTTATGTCTCGATCGTTTATACGATCGAGACGACCGCTCAATTCTGCACGGAGGGATTGAACACCCTACTGGTGTATTTTTTCGATCTTCTGCCGCAGTACTGATTTCGTGGAATCTCGATTGACAAATCCCATACGAGATTCCTGGGTGCACTTGAATTGACTCCGAATCTCAAAACGATCCGTTCGTCAAAGAAAAGGCGGATTATTTCCACACTTTTCTCGAGTTTAATGAATTCTCAGCTGTGCGAGGTCAATCATTGGACCCGCACCAGACTGAACATCTACTCTTTACGCCCGTCAAATACAGGCAGAACAGTTCTAAAACTAAACAATCAAAACATTCCTTTCGTAAATCTTTCTGTTCGAGCGGAATCGGGAGCCGATACACTCTAGTGAGAAGTCTACGTAGGACTACGCGGATTGACAGCCGAAGACGCGGCCGCGTTACTACTGATGTCATCAACACCATTGGAACACTCGAATCGAAGGTAATGAGCCGTTACCGATGTCACAAAAACAAGTAATAACCGCGTTTCTGTATCATTGTTCGCGGTACAAACTCTCTTAGAGAGAATATCAGGATTGTCACGTACACTAACAGGATTAACGGTAATTGCGGCCGAGGATAATCGCTCGGCATTATGCAATCTTTAAACACTAAATATAGCACCTCAACAAGAATTAATGGGAACTCGATTAATAACTATTGAGAGCGCGACCATGTAACATCTGTTGCGTCCCGCTCTGCGGTCTAGGAGAATAAGGAGGTGGGTTGGTGCTCATGGAGCGCTGAACCGCTCTGCTCGGCGAGGCACACAAAATAAAACTTAGCAAATTTTCGGATGTAACTTCAACTATTTTATTTATTCAGACTTTTCGATAATTTTGATGTTCGCTCCACTGTCTCGAGAATTGATCTGTTGCTCCGCGAAAATTTTCTCGTGGTCCTCGGCGTTCATCCCTTCTCCAGGAGAAAATTCAAGATCCTCCTTCCAGGTTGTCCTGGTCCAATAGGGGGTTGAGCCCTACCCCGTTCGTCAGGATCTTCTTCAATCGGCGATCCAGCACCGAGCCGCGTGGTGGTGGGAGCTACGCGGCCATGTTCGTAACGGGCACATGTGGTAAGGGAAAGTGTGGGAGCTCAGAGAGGAAACGAAGCTAGCTAGTGGGCCAACGTAACTCTTAAGAAAATTTTTGACCCTCTTGGAGAAAATAAACGGAAACGCGAAGTGAAGTACCGTGAGGGCCCCGTTGTGTTTCAAGATCCTTGCGAGATTTAGCAGAAATAGAAATTCGTCAGAAGACGACGGAAACTCCGATTCGACACGGTCTTTTAAAAATAAACCGAGTATTTCTAAGGAATGCCTTCTTTTCTCTCTCGATCGATAATATACATTACAAGGCGCTAGTTCGTTTGAATCTCACTCCGAATTTTAATGGAGTTACATGATCGCGCACTCGATGGTCATTAATCGAGTTCTCATTAATTCTAGTATCTAGTATTATTTGCACTAAAATTTAGAGGATCCAGTTACGCAGATGTTGCGTCCCGATCAGTGGTTTAGGAGGTTGAGGAGGTGGGTTGATGCCCCTGGAACGCTGAACTGCTCTGTTTGATGAGGCGCGCAAAATTAAATCTTAGAAAATTTCCGGTGCAACTCCAACAATTTACTTTATTCGGTAGATTGACACACTTGGCCGTATTTTAGATATTCGTTGTATTCTTTCGAGAATTGATCTGCTCTCTAAGTTCTGATTTTTACAATAAGCAAACCACGGGAACCCCTACCAAGGTGACAGTGACGAATGTTACTTCAACGTCGTCACCTTGGTAGGGCGGTTCCTAACATTTTGCAACATTCCCGCCCACTTTGTTGTCTAGTGTTCAAGTAGGCCACGCAAGGGTGAGCGAGAACGCTGCATTTTTAATAATAATTTGAGGAAAGACATCGGCGGCTCCTCAAGCCCCCGGTGTTCCGCAGTTGTATGCCCACGCGGGTTTACGACACGGCAGTCGCTATTAAGGCGAAGAAGAGCTCTAAAGATTCTAGATCTCAAGTGGAGTTTAGAGTTTCCCTTAATGAATGTAATGTACTTTGCTAAATAAAGAGGACTCGAAGTTTGATTCCCCAAAAATAGCGGAGAAGTCACGTCTGTACCGTGAATCTGTTTTCCCCGACTTGATTTGCCCGCGCTGAATTTCATACAATAGTAATATACATCATAGTACGCGAATTAGTGATTAATCCAATTCTAATAAATTCCCGTCGCGGCGCTATATACACTAAACTCGAGTTCACGGGATAGCGTAATGCAGATATGTCAAATATCGAAAATAGTATCACGAAATTTAGTAGCTCGTAACGAACTTCAAATCGAAATCTCTTTTTCAAACATACGAGAATAATTTTTGACGCATTTCCCTAATAATTTTTAAATAAATTTTTTACAATAGCCAAACAGGGGTCTACGCGATAACCGTTTCTATGTAAAGATGGCGTGCAAAATCACTAACAGTGATTTAACACAGTGACCACAAAATCACGATCACGCTCGCGATTAAACTCCATTCACGACCGTGACCCGAAAGATGGCGTTTTAGTAGCGGTTCACGTTAACTGTGATCGTTAGTATGGCGTCCAACGTGGGGCTGGAACCAGAGGTGCCAGAAGTGCACCGAAGATGCTCTCTCACACTATGCCATATCACGCGTACGTGAGCTCGTAGAGTTTCGGAAAGTAGACAAAAGCAAACTGACGCATGCCGTCTTTCTCGATTCTCCGAAGCTGCACGAAGTTATTTCGGACCGCCTCGTGGGAGTCGAGAGAGAAAGACTCACATTTGCCTTCTCGCTCTTAACAACTGAAATCCGACCTCCCGTCAACGGCATACGATTTGGAATCTCGAGCCGAGATTCTCAACTGCCCAGACATTTTTAGTTTCCGACCTATGTAGGCGCACATAAGCAAAGTACCCATAATGAAAAAAAAATTTTGTAAAATTTATTTTACGGAAATACACGTTCTAAGACCCCCTGATCATATTTTAATTATTGAAAAAAAGAAATTTTTTGTATTATTCCTATGTGTGAGCGAGCATATGTATATTATTAATACGATTTTTCAAAATCAAAATGCTTTACGATTGAAAATTAAGAAATTAAAATGAGAGTCCACTCTTTGCCAGTATCGTGCACGCTGTGGTATTTTTCAATAAGAAGAGTTCTTATTTTTATAACATAAACACAATAGTAGAATTAATAGTTGCAGAAATTAATTAATAATGATTTTTCTCGATACGTTTTGAGATAACTGTATCAATTTGTCATGACGAACTAAATATTATATGTTTGATTTGGCTTCACTTTTGCCAAAAGTCACGAGATCCCCACCATCAAACCCTTTGAAACAAAGGAAAAGTGGTCCCGTTTGCTAGTGTAATACAAAGTATTGGTTGGATTTTAAATTTTACAAGGACATAGTCGAATATTTTTAAAGGTATAAAACATAGCGTTTCATTTTAGAACAGTAACATGAGTTAGCAGGTAATGTCATAAAATTGTTTTACCCAGTTATATCCCTTTTTACCTGAAGTATAAGGTAAAAAGTACGAGGTACAAGGTACAACTGTCCGAAAATCGTTCACATTTTATCAATGTAATTGAAGCGGCCTTTCCATCAGAGTTAAATACAAAATTTTGTAATTGCTGTGAAAACAGAACTTTCATTAGATGTACGTGGCGCTTGAAATTTTTATGTTTTGACTGTATCTACGAAAAGTACCATCCAGATTCATGTACTTCGTGCATTGAAAATAACATATGTTAAATGTAATTGGTTAAATTCAACTTTAAAAGAAGAAATATTCGAAGGTCAGACAAAAATATAATGTTACATTTAGTGTACGATTAAAATATGATTGAAAAAATAAAAAAAAGATTTGTTCTGCCAGGGTTCGAACCTGCAGAGCAGAAGTGGCTCGAACTTGCAGGTAAACACCTCATCAATTACGCCACGCTGATTAGTTGTAAATATAGTTCTATTTCTGATGATAAGTATCTGTAATAACCTAACCCAAAACCGGGTACCATTCCAATTTTTTCTTGTTAGAATCGAGTTTTCAATTTGTCTTACCAAAAATCGCAGCTTGTTGAACTACTTAACTGTTTTCATTTACCAAACATTTATTTCTCAATTAACCCTTTGCGAGTGTGACCATTTTGCACATTATTCTAAAACATTTGTGGTATTCGTTTTCAATGCGATTTAAGTAAGCATATAATGTATAAGATTTCATTTAAGTTTTTCTTTTCTAGAGAAGATAGAGAAAAAGTTTATTTAATTTTTTTTACATAAAATTGAATTTTTCCCAAGATTTATATGAAACATTTAAAAGATCTTTTATAAATTACGCTTATGTATCAGAACAATTATAAAACAAGAGGTATATTCATTATTATCCATGGGTTGACTACAGTCAAAGTCTAACCAGACTTTGAAATGAGAACATAAAACTTAAATGTGAAGTTCCATTTAAATTCATTCAGCCATTTATACTCAATCATATTAATAATATACATGTGTACGCTCATATATAGGAATAATAAAAAAAAATTTCTTTTTTTTTCAATAATTAAAATATGATCAGGGAATCTTAAAACGTGTATTTCCGTAAAATAAATTTTAGCCTTTCTCTCTCGACTCCCACGAGGCGGTCCGAAATTACTTCGGGCAGTTTCGGAATAATCGAGAAAGTGGGCATGTGTCAGTTTGCCTTTGTCGACTTTCCGAAACTCGACGAGCTCACGTACGCGTGATCTGGCATGTGTGAGTAGGGCACCAGGTGCTGAATCTGGCATCTCTGCTCACTAGTAACCAGTGTGGCCAAATTTAGCATAATTCAGTGCATCGACGTCGACACTAGAAACGATGAACATCCTTAGCGTCTAATGGAGCGGGTAGAGATAGCAGGCATATACTACTGCAGGAGCCACGTGTACGTAAACTCGGCACTTCGCACAACTTCGGGAACTCGATAATGAACGCTAGTGTGAGTCTTTCCTTCTTGCTCTTGTAAAAGAGAAACAGCTGAAATATGACCTCGCGATAATCGGCATACGATTCCAAGTTTCGACTGCCCCAGCATTTCTACTTTCCGACCTATGTAAGGTATAAGGAAAGTACCAAAATGAAAAAAAACTTCGACAATTTTTCTTTAGCGGAAATACACGTTTTAAGACCCCCTGATTATATTGTGACTATTAAAAAAAAGCAATTTTGTTTTTGTTCCTATGCTATTAACATGATTGCGCCTAAACGGCTAAATGAATTTCTCGTTTTAAGGTCTAATTAGATTTTGAGCACGATCAGCTCCCGGATAATGATGATTATACGTGTTATAGTTTTATAATTATTTCGATACATATACAATATTTTATAAAATTTTATTTACGATTTATATAAATCTTAAGACGGATTAAATTCAAATAAACTTTTCTTCTATTTTTTCTAGAAAGGAAAAATTAAACGAAATCTTATATATTACATACCTACGTAAACCACATTAAAACCGTAATCCACAAATATTTTAGAATAATGTTGTTCAAAGCAGTCTCACTCGTAAAGGATTAATTAAGAAATAAATATTTAGAAATTGAAATAAGTAAAATTTATTAAAATGAAAAACCACTCTTAACCAGTACGGTGCACGCTGTAACAATCTTCGGTAACAAATATTTTCTAAAGATATGATGTAAATAGGAAAAGTAATTGCTACAGAAATAGATTAATACTGACATTTCCCGCTATGTTTTTCAATAACCGTATCAATTTGTTACAAAGCATCAAATGTTATATATTTGACTCAACTTTACATAACAATGTTACGAGCCAGGGCCGTGCAGCGCGCGTGGCTGGCGAGTGCGAGAGAGAGTATGGAATATGGTATCAATTTGTTAGTTAGGTACACGGACGAACCTGATGCAAAATCGGGGAGCCGCTAGGATAGTTGATAACGAGGACGAACCTGACGCGAAATCAGGGAGCCTCTGGGATGGAGTCACGTACGGACGAACCTGGTACGAAACCAGGGAGCCGTAGGAGGGTGAAACGTCGTGAACGAACCCGATGCGAAATCGGGGAGTCACTAGGATTGTTGATAACGACGCAGACGAACCCAATGCGAAATCGGGGAGCTGCTAGGAGGTTGGAACAAACGCAGACGAACTCGATGCGTAATCGAGGAGCTGCTGGGAGGTTGGATAAATTACAGACGAACCTGATGCGAAATCAGGGAGCTGTAGGATGCGGACGAACCTGATGCGTAATCAGGGAGCCGCTGGGATAGTAATAGATTGCGTGGACGAACTCGATGCGTAATCGAGGAGCCACTAGGTTGTAAGAGGTTGTACTTGGATTTGGGGATGTGTTAATTCAACTCGTAACTATGAATTATTAAGTATAATATAACCCGAGCGGTAAGGTTATATTATTATGGGAACGTTTAACTAATAATAATCGCTTTATATAATTATGGGTTAAAGAAGTTGGATAACTCTGATTTGATAATAAAAGTAGATATATTCTTAAATCAACAAATAAAATACAAGTGTTTCGTGTATCTTATGTCGCGATCAAAGACTGATTATATTTACCTAAAATGACCTTGCACGGTGTTGACGCACTGGCGATGCGGGGGTATGTCAGTTGGAAATAAAGGCCGCAATAGAATTTATGCCGGTTCACGGATTCTATATGGTTTGATACGAAAGGGTACGGTAGCCCGATCTCGCAAGATACAACTGACTATCAAATCGTATACGCGTGACAAGAGACGTGACGTTGACTCTAACGTGACGGTACGATTATGATCCCCAGAGTAAGAAAATCAAGGGGTTTATATACCCAAAAATCCGTGGGGGAGGATTCAAATACACGTTAGACATTACCATATTTGGTAATCTCCGAATTGCGTTAGTCACCGAGCAGCTGCATCTCGTGAGAACTGACTCTACATTCCAAAGGGTAGATAAGTAGCAGGGCGTTTTCCTAATGCACGCAAGTGGTACAGAAAAATTGGGGAACGAAACGTTCGGCATACGTAACATCTCCCCCCCCCCCCCCAAGATGAAACATCGCGTTATGCGTGATGCTTTCACATTGGAAAACGCACTGTTACTTATTTATAAAAGAAAATAATAAAGGTCGCGCAAAGTAAAATAATTGGAAGCTAAACGTGTTGGGTGTAGTGTTGTGTTGTGGCGTGTACTTATCGATAATGTTGTCTTTTAGTTCCGCACAACGTAGCCCACCTCCAACCAATGCTGTGCTACGTCTACTGGTGGCTGTCCTGGTAGACGGTCCAGGTGCAGTGTCGCAGCGATTCCGTCTTCTGTATCGTCCATTTCCGTGATGCGTCCTCTCCTACCGCTCAGTGCGATGCTTGCGATTCTTGTAATCGCGCTGACTGGTCTGCTATTTCTTGGCGTTACTCCCTGGAGGTGGGTTTTCACCACCATCCATGGCAATGTCTGGTAGCGCGGCGGAAGTGACCTGATATTACGGATTTGTACCTCTGCTGTTTTTCCGGTGTCACCGAGGAAGAGGTTGCATCCTTGCACGGTCGCTTGTTGTATTTTCCCTCTCTTCCATACCCCTTATATGTATGCCGCCACCAACCGTCCCGGCTGCAGGGCGTCCAGTGGCAGGAGGTACAGGTCTCCTCGACTCTGCATATGGTGGTGCAGCTCGTGGGCCATGGCTCGTGCTCGGGGGAGGTCCGCCTCCATTACAGCCCACAGCTCCGTCATCCCTACCACGTGGGTCGTGATCACCCAGGCCTCTGTCCCCAGTGTTCCAGCTGTGATGGTCTTCATAGTTGGTGTATTTTGGCGGTTAGGTTCCCGGTGTAAATGTCAGGATGTTCTCGTCCGTTACAATTTTGATGCCTGCCCAGTCTCGTTGTGGCTGTGCTTTCTTGTCCCTTTTTGTTATTTTGGTTTTCCTAGTCTGCGTGGTGCGGCCTTTTCTTACTGATCCAGCCGAACAGGGGTGATAAACTCCTGGCGTCAGGAGCGTTCCTTCTCGTTCCGGGTGCGAGGTTGTTTGGGTTGCGTTGTTGCTTCTCATTTGTCTAAGACTGGAATGATCTGAATACGGTCCAGCATCTTGCTTTTAAAGGCCCCAAGCCCCGCTCGCCCCACTCAGGCTTCCCTGTATGGGGGTGGAGGGGATTTTAGGGGTGTAAGCATCTCTAAAATATAGTGGCGCTAGGTTTGTCGTTTTTCTGCTCTGGTTCCGAAATATTAGGTAAATTTATTATAATTTTACTTGGTTCTTCAGGAGGCTGTGTAGTTCTTGATTTTTAATCATAATTAATGTCATGGATATGGTACCGATGGATGTGAAATTCATAATTTTTTGGTCACGAAAACTGGTTCTGTGGATTGATAATTCCCTTGCTTTTTGTTCTATTTCACTTTTTTTTTTTTTTTTTTTAAGTAATGGTTTAACGTTGCATCAACAACTTTTTTTTTTTTTTTTTTTTTTTTTTTTTTTTTTTTCGTGGGGAAAATCTTCGAAAGACTCCTTCCCACCTCCTTGGGGAGAGGTGGGAGGCGTGTGTGGGATTCCCCGCGCCCGTACAACGACAGGCGCGGGACCTACCCACTAAAAACCCCACGGTGACCCTTCGGCACGCTTTGGGAGGATACCGGGAATCGCTCGAAGCATTCTTCCGGTATCCTCCCCCTGCCCGCGCTTTCGCGCACATCCCCCGGGGGGACAATCGGTCCCCCCAGTAGACACACTGCCTCATAGCGGCGGGACGGGGCCACTCCATCCCGCCGCTATCCGTCCCGGGGCCGCGTTTAGTGGCGGCTGCGAGCCCCAACTCGCAACCGCCCGCGACCCCGTTTCCATCCCTCGGCGGCCGGGCGTTCATGGCCGCACCAGACCGCCGAGGGTGCCTCCCCTTGCGTCGGACCGGTAGGGGAAGGCACTCCTACCCCCAACCGGTCCGACCCGGCGCCGCCTGGCGGGAGGAGGGTCCCCTCAGGACCCCCCTCCCAGCCTAGGTCATCCGCCACGCCGAGGCGGCCGCCCGCGACGCCTCGCGACCGGGCGACGACCTCGGGCCACCGCACGAGCGCGCGCTTCAGCACGCCGCTGAAGCTCGCGCTCCCTCCCCGCGGCCTCCTTCTGCAACATTACGTTCTCGCAGAAGGAGGCCACGGCCCTCCACTTCTCCTCGCTGCCGAGCATGGCGCGCACCACGCCCGGCAGCGAGACATCCCGCCCGACGACGCCGACCAGGACACGGCGCTCCCCCTCCCACGCGGGGCATACCTCCAGGGTATGATCCGCCGTGTCCTGCTCAGCGTCGCAGTGGCAGCAACGCGCCGTCGGCTCCTTCCCTATCCGGCACAGGTATCTTCCGAAGCTGCCATGCCCGGAAAATACCTGTGCCAGCCGGTAGGTGAGGCTGCCATGGCCTCTGTCCAGCCACTCCTTCAGGAGTGGCCGAACAGCCCCGACAGTCCGGTGCCCCGCGGTTGGCAGAGCCAGCCGCTCCTGCCACGCGAGCAACACGGACTGCCGGGCCTGGCGCTTCAAATCGCCCCAAGCAGGTTCCTGCCCGCCCGGGACCGCCCCCACCCCCGCGCGACGGTCGACGCGGTGCCGGTACATCACCGCGTGCGACCGCGCGAGCAGGTCCATGGGCGGCATCCCCGCTAGAACCGTCGCCGCCTCATGTGACATGGTCCGATACCCGCGGACGACCCTGAGCGCCATGCGCCTCTGCACCCGACGCAGCATAGTCATGCTGCGCCGGGAGGCAGCCAGGTCGTCGCATCAACAATTTGGTTATTAGCGACATCGGCACAATTAACAGTATTTATAATAATTTACTGAAAAGTCCAGTTTCTCTAAGAAATGAGAGTACGATCCGCATTTTTTGACCGACGAGGTTGTCTTCGAGCTGAGGTTCCAAACTATGTTGCATACGGGCCCTGTTGTATTTGGAACTTATTATGAGGTGTTCAATTGTCATTCTCTCCAAGCACTTATCACATATAGGTGCAGAGTCCCGTGACAATAAGTAAGAGTGAGTCATTCTAGAATGTCCGATTCTTATGCGTGTAATTATCACTTGTTCCCTTCTAGGTGCCATTAATTTCCTTTCTTCAGTAGATTCATCAAAAAAACTCACAGTAAATCTTTTAATATGAGAAGGAGCTTTACATATCCATTCTTCTTCCCATTTCATTTTTAGTTTCATTTTAATTTCTTTTAGAAGGTCATCCATAGTAAAAAGATTTTGAATTCCTGCTGCTAGACTGGTGGCCGCCTCCTTAGCTGCAGCATCAACTGTGTCGTTACCTTGTATTCCAACATGTGATGGAATCCATACGAATACTATTTCTTTATTCTGCTTGACTGCTTCGGCATTAGTTTCTATTATATATAACAAGTTGTCATCCGTGTGTGACCGGTTTTGAATCGCTGTTAAGACACTTTTAGAGTCTGTAAAGATGGTTATTTTTTTATCCGGTGCCTCATAAGCAAACTGAACTGCTCTCTTAATTGCTAACAATTCTGCTGTGTATCCTGATGCGAAAGTCGGTAGTTTAATCTTGAGGGTGGAAGAAGAGGCGAAAATTGCACAGCCCGTTCCTGAATTAAATTTTGATCCATCGGTATATATATGTAGGTAGCCATCATACTCACTAATAATCTCGTTGGCTAAAGATAAAAAGATATCTGGGTTGGTTTCCGACTTTTTGTATATCTCGAGGTCATTACGAATTTTGAGGGGAGGCAAAGTCCAAGGAGGGTATTTAGGTAATCTTCTGAGGTTAGGGTGGTCTAATTTGATATTTAGTTCATTTTCATAACTACGGATTTTGTAATAGAGAGGTTTAGGTGCACTTACACGCAGTAAAAATTTGGCATGATTTCGATTTGAAAAGACATTTTGATAAACCGGCTTGGTAGGAGAGGCAGCAGACTTTATGGCATAAGAAATGCTAAGTAATTTTCTTCTGAAACTGAGAGAAGGTTCATTTGCTTCCTTTAATATACTTAGGATAGGGCTCGTTATGTACGCTCCAACAGATATTCTTAGTCCTGTATGGTGAATTGCATCAAGTTTCTTAAGAACAGATTGTTTTGCTGAACAATATATAATTGCGCCATAATCTAATTTTGACCTAATAGTAGCTTTGTATGTCTTCATTAAAATTTCTTTATCAGCACCCCAATTATTGGCTGCAAGAACCTTTAAAAAGTTTAAACGTTTGGTGCAGTCATTTTTGAGGTTCTCTACATGAGCTTTCCATGTTAATCTGCTGTCAAAGATTAACCCGAGTATTTTGATAGTGTTAATTTGTTGAATTTCAGTGCTTCCTAGGTAGAGTTTGATTTCTGGAGGTTCACGCTGTTTGGAGAAGGTTATTTCTGCTGTTTTGGAATTTGAGAATTTAAAGCCGGACACTTTTGACCACTCATACAGTTTATTTAGTGTCGTTTGTAAAATGTGCTGGGTTGTTTCAGGATTTCTTCCTTTGCAGAGAATTGAGAGATCGTCAGCATAGAGAAACGCTTTAACCGGCAGATCTACTATAGATAGAACTTGGTTGATTGCAATTAGGAATAAGGTAACACTTAGAACCGATCCTTGAGGGACCCCATTCTGTAGCACTATTGGATGTGAAAAACAGTTACTGATTCGGACTCTAATACGTCGTGTTTCTAAAAAATTTTCAATAAAGGAAAATATATTGCCGTAGAATCCATAATTTTTAAGAATCTCTAATATTCTTTTCCTGCAAGTTAAATCATACGCTTTTTCAATATCCATTGATATTAATGTTGTATGCTGGTTATTTAATAGAGAATCACAGATGTTTGCATGTATATTAATGAGTTGATCATAGGTAGAGAAAAAGGATCTAAATCCGCTTTGGTAAGGCGATATTAGATTATTAGATTCAAGAATCCACTTTAATCTGTTGTTGATAACTTTCTCCATTAATTTGCATAAAGTATTTGTTAAAGATATCGGACGATAACTGTTTGGTGCTGTGGGTGACTTCCCAGGCTTCAGAATAGGAACAACTATAGCATCCTTCCAGCCTTCTGGAAAGACATTTTTTTCCCATATATAGTTAAATAAATTTAAGATGTAGTGAAGTCCACTATTCGGAAGATTAATTAGTAGTTTGTTGGGGATCCCGTCTGGGCCTGGACTAGTGTTTTTACACTTGGCAAGAACTGTAGTAAGTTCTTCAAGTTTGATAAGATCATTAATGCACGCAAGATTCTCTATATTACTTTCAAAGGATTTATTATGTTCTCGATTTAAGTAGCTATTTCTGTGAGATATGAATTGTGCATCGTAGTTAGCATCACTGGAGTTTTCTGCAAATGATTCAGCTAACATATTAGCTATTTCTTCCCGATCCGTAGTAATAGAGAGGTCTGGTTTACAAAGAGCGTTTATGTTATTTGCAACTAAAGACCCTTTGATTGATTTTAATTTATTCCAGATTATCTTTTGAGGAATTGAGCCGTTTAAAGTTGCTAAATAATCAAGCCACGATTGTTTCTTACTTTCTTTGATAATTTGTCTGGATTTTGCTCTGCATTTTTTGAAAAGAATTAGGTTTTCTGTAGTCTTATTCCTTTTATATTTGTTAAACGCGTGTTTAGTATTTCTTACTGCGGTCTCGCAAGATTTGTTCCACCATGGGACGATATTGCCGTTTCCTATTAACCCTGGCTTGGTTTTTGGAATGGACTGGGAAGCTGCGGCGTTGATCATAGTTACCAATTCATCTAATAAGAAGTCAATTGGAAACATGCAGTCTATAGTTGGTTATACTAAAAGGGGGGTATTTAAATCTATTAATCTGCGGTATTCTCTCCAGTCTGCCGATTCAAATTTATAGCGAGAAAGTGTCGTATACCTCTGTTTATTATGGCCAGAGTGAAATTTACTTACAATAGGGAAATGATCGCTATCGTATAAGTCAGACAACGTTTTACTTTCAGTGTTGCATGCGATATTTGCGCTGCACATTATTAGATCAATATTGCTGAATGATTCGTTTGCAGTACTGAAATGGGTCCAGTTTGTGTCATTAAGAAGAATTATATTATGGAACGATATGACCTTTTCTAATATTTTACCTCTCGGATCAGTTCTTCTTGACCCCCATAGACTGTTATGACTATTAAAATCTCCTGTTATTACGTAAGGTTTCGGTAGCGCTCCTATAACATTATTTAACTCATTTTCATCAAGTTGATAGCTATTAGGAATATACATATTACAAATATGAAACGGAGGGGAAGTGTGTACTTTAGCTGTCACTACTTCCATGTTGGAGTTAATAAGTACACTTTCACTATAAATAGAGTTCTTTATGAATATAGCAGCACCTCCGCTTGCACTTGATGAATTACGATTTTTGTAAAAGGCGGTATAATTTTTTATTTTTGCAACGTGGTCAGATTTAAAGTTGGTTTCTTGTATGCAGAGAATATCTGGTTTATATTCATTAATAAGGATTTGAAGGTGCGGTAGTCGTCGGTAAAAACCATTGAGATTCCACTGTAGGATTGTAATTGTCATAAAACAATAAAGGATTTTTTATAGTATCTCACTATCTGAATCGAAATCACTGGATTGGGGAGTGTTGGTTTCTAACATGAGCTCTGCCGGATTTGGTAGTCTATCTGGAGTATTGTTTTTTAATTTTTTTGTAATTCTATGAATTCTATTTTTAATGCTGCGTTCTTTCAACATTGGGTATATTTCAGTCATCATTCTAATTAATGCAGAAGTGTCTTTAGTGTATTCTAGTGCTATTTCAGTTGGATTTTCTACACCAAATACATTTTCAAGGAAGCTATGAAACTGTGGTAAATTTAGTGGAAAATTGTTATGGGTATCATTAAATAGCGAAGTGGCAGGTTCCAACATTACTCCAATTTTACTAATCGCTGTGTCTAAGGATTTATTACGTTTTGGTTTCTTGATTTGCGGTTTGACTTGAGACAAATTTAAATTACTAGATGTATGTCCAGAGTTATTAGCTTGCTTGGTATGCTCATCAGAATTATCAGTTGAAACGGAAAGTGCCCTTTTATTGCCCACTGGCTTGAGTTGGGATGTTGTTATTTCAGTTACTTCGGTCGTAGTGTGAGGGTTATTCTCATGTTGTGTATTAGGAGTTGTTTTGTCTATATTGTCGGTCATGGTATTAGTTGAAGCACTGTCATTAGAGGATTCAAAATTTGGGCAGACTTTGGCAATATGACCTTCCTGATTACAGCGAAAACAATTTAATTTATCCATCGTTATAAAAATTCTATATTGAGTTTCGTCATGAGGAATAATGAATGACTCTGGCAAATGTGGGATGTCCTGTGGGTTAATATAGATTTGGCGTCTGAAACTCAGTATATGAGAGAAACCTGGGTCTTGTAATCCCGCTCTAAGAAAGGACATTTTGGATGTAGTTCTTATATTATATTTCTTTAGTGTATTCTCTATATCTTCATGCGGTATAGTAGGAGACACATTTGATAAGATGATTCTTTGTGAGGGCAAAATTAATGGTCTTATATCTACCTTGGTTTTATTAATCTCAATACTATGGTGTTTGGTTGTAAGGTCAGTTACCGTTTTCTTGGAGTCGAGATACATACACACTCTGTTATTAGAAATTTTGGATATAAATCGTATAGAGTTTGATCCTATTAATTTGCCTATCGTCACAGCGTACTCTTTGATAGGGATTCCTTCAATCGAATCAATTACAATAGCTTGTTCCTTTTTTGGAAAAACATTGTTCATAATTGCTGATGCATAGGTACGTGAGTTTGCTGTAGTTGCCTGGTTTTTTTCAGTTGTCATTTTCGGATTGTTGTTGGTCTTAGTTAGATCCCTGTACTCAGAGATCATGGCTTCCATATCCCCATCACTCATAAATAAAGCATTTATGAGGATGGGATGTAGAATTTTACGCAGCTAATACTAATGGAAACACAGATACACTTACACCAATGGAATAGCTACAATGCAAACATACGAAAGTAACGTAAACAAAACACAATAGGACAGTGGCACTCGCGAGCTACTGAAAACACGTCCGAACTGCACGACCGCCCAGCAACGACTGATCTATTAGTTGTTTAACGTCTCCTTTGAGTTTCTGCGCGCGTAGCATGTTAAGATAAATGACTTGATCCGGTACCATTTGTTTCATTTCCCTGACTTCTAATATGAATTTTTCAACCGGTCTATTAAATCCGTCGAATTCTCCAATCATTTCCAAAGCTACCTTTGTGTCCTTAGAATACTGGACTAATGTTTGCGTTCGAAGTGGCGTGTTTATTTCGCTACCGCTTCGTTGATTATCGGAAGAATCATCGTCGGTGATTTTACGAATTATACCGTCTTTCTGTAGTTTGAGTGCTCTGATTTGTTCCATCATTGCGTTACAGTTCTTCGTTAGCATATCTATCTGTTGCTGAATAGAATTTGAATCTAATAGTTCCCTCGAAGAACCAGCCGCGGCGAGGTCTTCCGGGTTTATTTTAAAACTCGCGTTAGTACTCATGATACTGTTTTCGCTTGATGAATCGGTTTCAATTACGTTCTTGGGCTCACGGTAAGTCGAAAATAGCATAAATTGATCAACTTACCCAAGAATTATCTTCATAGTCTCGAAAGCTTAGAGTGGAGCTCGTCCATTTGTCGTCTTCTGCTGGCTTATCCCACCGCTGCCACCATAAAATTGTCCTTATTGTTATGCCGTAAGCTGCAGACTCGTCCAAATAGTTGCGGCGTCACAATATTAGGTTGATTTTGTTTGGGAAAGGTTCAAGCACTCGGACAAAGATATCAGGATACACTCTAAGGTTTATTCGGAGACTGAACATTGATGCACTTCTTACAAAATCAAACGTGAAAATGAGCCCCGAGGGCCAGGAGCGGTACGCTTTTATAATTTTTGGTTTGAGTACAGCCGGGTTAGATCTGGGCGTATGACGCATTTGTTTTTACCCTTAAAGGAGTCAACAAGTTCGTCATCTTCTTGGTGTATCGCTTATGACTAACCTTATCGCTATGAGTAATACTTATTTTCTATGGGGGCCTACGGCATGACAGTACGACATTACTACCTGATCCAAACCAGAAATAACCCAGGATCTGTTCAACAAGTATGTGAAGAATGCGAAAGTATGAGTCTGATGAGGGCAAATCCCAGGCCTAACCAAGACCTAACATGCGATATCCTATAAAATATTGACCGAGACTAGGTTTATTTGACTGCTTCAGTCTAGTGCCACATTACCAGGTGATCCAAACCAGAAATAACCCAGGATCTGTTCAACAAGTATGCGAAAAATGCGAAAGTATGAGTCTGATGACGGCTAATCCAAGGCCTAACCTAGACCTAACATGCATTATCCTCTAAAATATTGATCGAAACCAGGTTTCATGGACTGTTTCAGTGTGATACCACATTACTACGTGATTCAAACCAGAAAAAACGCAGGGTCTGTTCAACAAGTATGTGAAGAATGCGAAGGTATGAGACTGATGAGAGCAAATTCCAGACCTAACCTAGACCTAGCATGAGTAATCCTCTAAAATATTGATCGAGACCAGGTTTAGTCGACTGCTTCAGTGTGGTACCACATTACTACGTGATCCAAACCAGAAAAGGGCAAGGATCAGGCCAACAAGTATAAGAAATATGCGAAAGTATGAGCCAGATGAGGGCAAATCCTAGACCTAACCTAGACCTAACACGCGTTATCCTCTAAAATATTGATCGAAACCAGGTTTCATGGACTGTTTCAATGTGGTACCACATTACCACGTGATCAAAAACAGAAAAAGCCCAGGATCAGGCCAACATGTATGAGAAATATGCGAAAGTATGAGCCTCGTGAGGGTAAATCCCAGACCCAACCCAGACCTAACATGCGGTATCCTTTAAAATTTTGACCGAGACTAGGTTTCATGGACTGTTTCAGTGTGGTACCACATTACCACGTGATTCAAACCAGAAAAAACCCAGGATCTGTACAACAAGTATGTGATGAATGCGAAAGTATGTGTCTGATGAGGGCAAATCCCCGGCCCACCCTAGACCTAGCATGAGTTATCCTCTAAAATATTGATCGTGACCAGGTTTAGTCGACTGTTTCAGTGTGGTACCACATTACTAAGTGATCCAAACCAGAAAAAACCCAGGATCTGTCCAACAAGTATGTGAAGAATGCGAAAGTATGAGCCAGATGCGGGCAAATCCAAGAACTAAACCAGACCTAACATGCGTTATCCTCTAAAATATTGATCGAGACCAGGTTTAGTCGACTGTTTCAGTGTGATACCATGTTACTACATGATCCAAACCAGAAATAACCCAGGATCTGTTCAACAAGTATGTGAAGAATGCGAAGGTATGAGACTGATGAGAGGAAATTCCAGACCTAATCTAGACCTAGCATGAGTTATCCTCTAAAATATTGATCGAGACCAGGTATAGTCGACTGTTTCAGTGTGATACCATGCTACTACATGATCCAAACCAGAAATAAACCAGGATCTGTTCACAAGTATGCGAAGAATGCGAAAGTGTGAGTCTGATGAGGGCAAATCCCAGGCCTAACCTAGACCTAGCATGAGTTATCCTCTAAAATATTGATCGAGACCAGGTTTAGTCGACTGTTTCAGTGTGATACCATGTTACTACATGATCCAAACCAGAAATAACCCAGGATCTGTTCAACAAGTATGCGAAAAATGCGAAAGTATGAGTCTGATGAGGGCTAATCCCAGGCCTAACCTTGACCTAACATGCGTTATCCTCTAAAATATTGATCGAAGCCGGGTTTCATGGACTGTTTCAGTGTGATACCACATTACTGCGTGATTCAAACCAGAAAAAACGCAGGATCTGTTCAACAAGTATGAGAAATATGCGAAAGTGTGAGCCTCATGACGGCAAATCCTAGACCTAACTCAGACCTAACATGCGATATCCTTTAAAATATTGACCGAGACTAGGTTTGATTGACTGTTTCAGTGTGGTACCACATTACCACGTGATACAATCCAGAAAAAACCCAGGATCAGTACAACAAGTATGTGAAAAATGCGAAAGTATGAGCCTCATGAGGGTAAATCCCAGGCCTAACCTAGACCTAGCAAGAGTTATCCTCTAAAATATTGATCGAGACCAGGTTTAGTCGACTGTTTCCGTGTGGCACCACATTACTACGTGATCCAAACCAGAAAAAACCCAGGATCTGTCCAACAAGTATGTGAAGAATGCGAAAGTATGAGCCAGATGCGGGCAAATCCAAGAACTAAACCAGACCTAACATGCGTTATCATCTAAAATATTGATCGAAACCAGGTTTAATCGACTGTTTCAGTGTGGTACCACATTACTGTGTGACCCAATCCACAAAAAGCAAAGGATCTGGCTAACAAGTATAAGAAATATGCGAAAGTATGAGCCGGATGAGGGCAAATCCTAGACCTAACCCAGACCTAACATGCGTTATCATCTAGAATATTGATCGAAACCTGGTTTAATCGACTGCTTCAGTGTGGTACGACATTACTACCTGATCCAAACCAGAAATAACCCAGGATCTGTCCAACAAGTATGTGAAGAATGCGAAAGTATGAGTCTGATGAGGGCAAATCCCATGCCTAACCTAGACCTAGCATGAGTTATCCTCTAAAATATTGATCGAAACCAGGTTTCATGGACTGTTTCAGTGTGATATCACATTACTACGTGATTCAAACCAGAAAAAACGCAGGATCTGTTCAACAAGTATGTGAAGAATGCGAAGGTATGAGACTGATGAGAGCAAATTCCAGACCTAACCTAGACCTAGCATGAGTTATCCTCTAAAATATTGATCGAGACCAGGTTTAGTCGACTGTTTCAGTGTGGCACTACATTACTGTGTGATCCAATCCAGAAAAAGCAAAGGATCTGGCTAACAAGTATGAGAAATATGGGAAAGTATGAGCCTGATGAGAGCAAATTCCAGACCTAACCCAGACCTAACATGCGATATCGTTTAAAATATTGACCGAGACCAGGTTTGGTGGACTGTTTCAGTGTGGTAACACATTACCACGTATTCCAAAACAGAAAAAGCCCAGGATCAGGCCAACATGTATGAGAAATATGCGAAAGTATGAGCCTCATGAGGGTAAATCCTAGTCCTAACCCAGACCTAACATGCGATATCCTTTGAAGTATTGACCGACACTAGGTTTCATGGACTGATTCAGTGTGGTACCACATTACTATGTGATCCAATCCAGAAAAAGCAACGGATCTGGCTAACAAGTATGAGAAATATGCGAAAGTATGAGCCTGATGGGGGCAAATCCCACACCTACCCGAGTCCTAACCGGCGTTATCCTCTAAAATGTAGATCGTGACCAGGGTTAATCGACTGTTTCTGTGTGGTACCACATTTCTACGTGATCCAAACCAGAAAAAACCCAGGATCTGTTCAACAAGTATGTGAAGAATGCGAAAGTATGAGTCTGATGAGGGCTAATCCCACGCCTAACCTAGACCTAACATGCGTTATCCTCTAAAATATTGATCGAAACCAGGTTTCATGGACTGTTTCAGTGTGGTACCACATTACTACGTGACCCAAACCAGAAAAAGCCCAGGATCTGGCTAACAAGCATGAGAAATATGCGATAGTATGAGCCAGATGAGGGCAAATCCTAGACCTAACCTAGACCTAACATGCGTTACCCTCTAAAATATTGATCGAGACCAGGTTTAGTCGACTGTTTCAGTGTGGTACCACATTACTACGTGATCCAAACCAGAAAAAGGCAAGGATCAGGCCAACAAGTATGAGAAATATGGGAAAGTATGAGCCAGATGAGGGCAAAGCCTAGACCTAACCCAGGCCTAACATGCGTTATCATCTAGTGTATTGATCGAAACCTGGTTTAGTCGACTGCTTCAGTGTGATACCATGTTACTACATGATCCTAACCTGAAAAAGCCCGGGATCTGTTCGACAAGTATGCGAAAAATGCGAAAGTATGAGTCTGATGAGGGCTAATCCCACGCCTAACCTAGACCTAACATGCGTTATCCTCTAAAATATTGATCGAAACCAGGTTTCATGGACTGTTTCAGTGTGATACCACATTACTACGTGATTCAAACCAGAAAAAAGGCAGGATCTGTTCAACAAGTATGTGAAGAATGCGAAGATATGACACTGATGAGAGCAAATTTCAGACCTAACCAAGACGTAACCGTCGTTATCCTCTAAAATATTAATCGCAACCAGGTCTGATTGACTGTTTCGGTGTGGTACCGCATTACTACGTGGTCCAAGCCAGAAAGAGGCCAGGATCTGTCCAACAAGTATGCGAAAAATGCGAAAGTACGAGCCAGATGAGGACAAATCCCAGACCTAACAGAGACATAACCGGCGTTATCCTCTAAAATGTTAATCGAAACCAGGTTTAATTGACTGTTCCGGTGTGGAACATCATTATTGCGGGATCCAAACCAGAAAAAACCCAGCATCTGGCCAACAAGTATGCGGACGAAGCGAAAGTATGAGCCAGATGAGGGCAAATACCAGAACTAATCTAGACATAACCAGCGTTATCCTCTAAAATACTATTCGGAACCAGCTTCTATTGACTGTTCCAGTGTGGTACCACATTAGTACGTGATCCAAACCAGAAAAAGCCCTGGATCTGGCCATCAAGTATGCGAACGAAGCGAAAGTATGAGCCAGATGGTTGGAAATACCAGAACTAACCCAGACATAACCGGCGTTATCCTCAAAAATATTAATCGCAACCAGGTATGATTGACTGTTTCGGTGTGGTACCGCATTACTACGTGGTCCAAGCCAGAAAAAGGCCAGGATCTGCCCAACATGTATGCGAGAAATGCGAACGTATGTGCCTGATGATTGCAAATACCAGAACTAACCCAAACATAACCTGCGTTGTCTTCCAAAATATTAATCGCAACCTGGTTTAATTGACTGTTTCGGTGTGGAACCACATTACGACGGGATCCAAACCACAAAAAACCCAGGATCTGCCCGGCAAGTAAGTGAAAAATGCGAAAGTACGAGCCAGATGAGGGCAAATACCAGAACTAATCTAGACATAACCAGCGTTATCCTCTAAAATACTATTCGGAACCAGCTTCTATTGACTGTTCCAGTGTGGTACCACATTAGTACGTGATCCAAACCAGAAAAAGCCTAGGATCTGGCCAACACGTATGCTAAAAATACGAAAGCACGAGCCAGATGATGGCAAATCCCAGACCTAACCGAGACATAACCGGCGTTTTCCTCTAAAATATTAATCGGAACCAGGTATAACTGACTGTTTCGGTGTGGTACCGCATTAGTACGCGATCCAAACTAGAAAAAGCCCTGGATCTGGCCAACAAGTATGCGAAAAATGCGGAAGTATGAGACAGATGACGGCAAATACTAGAACTAACCAAGACTTAATCGGCGTTATCCTGTAAAATATTAATCGCAACCAGGTTTAATTGACTGTTTCGGTGTGGAACCACATTACGACGGTATCCAAACCACAAAAAACCCAGGATCTGCCCGGCAAGTAAGTGAAAAATGCGAAAGTACGAGCCAGATGAGGGCAAATACCAGAACTAATCTAGACATAACCAGCGTTATCCTCTAAAATACTATTCGGAACCAGCTTTTATCTACTGTCTCAGTGTGGTACCACATTAGTACGGGATCCAAACCAGAAAAAACCCAGGATCTGGCAAATAAGTATGCGAAAAATGCGAAAGTATGAGCCAGATGATGGCAAATACCAGAACTAACCCAGACATAGCCGGCGTTATCCTGTAAAATATTAATCGGAACCAGGATTATTTGACTGTTTCGGTGTGGAACCACGTTACGACGGTATCCGAACCACAAAAAAACCAGGATATGCCCGGCAAGTAAGCGAAAAATGCGAAAGTATGTGCCTGATGATTGCAAATACTAGAACTAACCCAAACATAACCAGCGTTGTCCTCCAAAATATTAATCGCAACCAGGTTTAGTTGACTGTTTCGGTGTGGTACCACATTACGACGGGATCCAAACCACAAAAAAACCAGGATATGCCCGGCAAGTAAGCGAAAAATGCGAAAGTATGAGCCGGTTGGTTGGAAATACCAGAACTAACCCAGACATAACCAGCGTTGTCCTCCAAAATATTAATCGCAACCAGGTTTAATTGACTGTTGCGGTGTGGAACCACATTACGACGGGACCCAAACCACAAAAAAACCAGGATCTGCCCGGCAAGTAAGCGAAAAATGCGAAAGTATGTGCCTGATGATTGCAAATACTAGAACTAACCCAGACATAACCAGCGTTATCCTCCAAAATACTAATGGGAACCAGCTTTTATTGACTGTTTCAGTGTGGTACCACATTACTACGTTATCCAAACCAGAAAAAACCCAGGATCTGCCCAACAAGTATGCGAGAAATACGAAGGTATGTGCCTGATGATTGCAAATACTAGAACTAACCCAAACATAACCAGCGTTGTCCTCCAAAATATTAACCGCAACCAGGTTTAATTGACTGTTGCGGTGTGGAACCACATTACTACGTTATCCAAACCAGAAAAAACCCAGGATCTGCCCAACAAGTATGCGAGAAATACGAAAGTACGAGCCAGATGTGGGCAAATACTAGAGCTAAGCAAGACTTAACCTGCGTTATCCTCTAAAATATTAATCGCAACCAGGTTTAATCGACTGTTTCGGTGTGGTACCGCATTAGTACGCGATCCAAACCAGAAAAAGCCCTGGATCTGGCCAACAAGTATGCGAAAAATGCGAAAGTATGAGACAGATGAGGGCAAATATCAGACCTAACCCAGACATAACCAGCGTTATCCTCTAAAATATTATTCGCAACCAGGTTTAATTGACTGTTTCGGTGTGGAGCCACATTACTACGGGATCCAAACTAACAAAAACTCAGGATCTGGCCAACAAGTATGCGAATGACGCGAAAGTATGAGCCAGATGATTGCAAAAACCAGAACTAATCCAGACATAACCAGCGTTATCCTCCAAAATACTAATGGGAACCAGTTTTTATTGACAGTTTCAGTGTGGTACCACATTACAACGTGATCCAAACCAGAAAAAGCCCAGGATCTGGCCAAGAAGTATGCGAGAAATGCGAAAGACCGAGCCAAATGAGGGCAAATCCCAGACCTAACCGGGACATAACCGGCGTTGTCCTCTAAAATATTAATCGCAACCAGGTTTAATTGACTGTTTCGGTGTGGAACCACATTACTACGGTATCCAAACCAGAAAAAACCCAGGATCTGGCCAACAAGTAGGCGAAAAATGCGAAAGTACGAGCCAGATGATTGCAAATACCAGAACTAACCCAGACATAACCAGCGATATCCTCTAAAATATTAATCGGAACCAGGTTCAATTGACTGTTTCAGTGTGGTACCTCATTACTACGTGGTCCAAGCCAGAAAAAGCCTAGAATCTGGCCAACAAGTATGCGAAAAATACGAAAGCACGAGCCAGATGATGGGAAATCCCAGACCTAACCAAGACTTAACCGGCGTTATCCTGTAAAATATTAATCGCAACCAGGTTTAATTGACTGTTTCAGTGTGGTACCACATTACTACGTGGTGAAAGTCGGAAAAAGGCCAGGATCTGGCCAACAAGTATGCGAAAAATGCGAAAGTACGAGCCAGATGATTGCTAATACCAGAACTAACCCAAACGTAACCAGCGTTATCCTCTAAAATATTAATCGCAACCAGGTTTAGTTGACTGTTTCGGTGTGGAACCACATTACGACGGGAGCCAAACCACAGAAATCCCGAGATCTGGCCAACAAGTAAGTGAAATATGCGAAAGTACGAGCCAGATGATTGCTAATACCAGACCTAACCTAGACGTAACCGGCGTTATCCTCTAAAATATTAATCGCAACCAGGTTTAATTTACTGTTTCGGTGTGGTACCGTATTACTACGTGATCCAAACCAGAAGAAAGCCAGGATCTGGCCAACAAGTATGCGAAAAATGCGAAAGTACCAGCCAGATGAGGGCAAATACCAGCCCTAACCCAAACATAACCAGCGTTATCCTCTAAAATACTAATCGGGACCAGCTTTTATTGACTGTTTCAGTGTGGTACCGCATTACTACGTGATCCAAACCAAAAAAAGCCCCGGATCTGGCCATCAAGTATGCGTGAAATGCGAAAGTACGAGCCAGATGATTGCAAATACCAAAACTAACCCAGACATAACCAGCGTTATCCTCTAAAATATTAATCGGAACCAGGTTTAATTGACTGTTCCAGTGCGGTACCTCATTACTACGTGGTCCAACCCAGAAAAAGGCCAGAATCTGGCCAACAAGTAAGCGAAATATGCGAAAGTACGAGCCAGATGATTGCAAATACCAGAACTAAACCAAACATAACCAGCGTTATCCTCTAAAATACTAATCGGGACCAGCTTTTAGTGACTGTTTCAGTGTGGTACCACATTACTACGTGATCCAAACCAAAAAACGCCCAGGATCTGGCCATCAAGTATGCGAAAAATGCGAAAGTACGAGCCAGGTAAGGGCAAATACCAGACTTAACCCAGACATAACCGGCGTTATCCTCTAAAATATTAATCGCAACCAGGTTTAATTGACTGCTTCGGTGTGGTACCGCATTACTACGTGATCCAAACCAGAAAAAGGCCAGGATCTGGCCAACATGTATGCGAAAAACGCGAAAGTATGAGCCAGATGATTGCATATACCAGAACTAACCGAGACATAACCAGCGTTCTCCTCTAAAATACTAATCGGAACCAGCTTTTACTGACTGTCTCAGTGTGGTGCCACATTACTACGTGATCCAAACCAGAAAAAGGCCAGGATCTGGCCAACAAGTAAGCGAAAAATGCGAAAGTACGAGGCAGATGAGGGCAAATACCAGACCTAACCCAGACGTAGGTGGCGTTATCCTGTAAAATATTAATCGGAACCAGGTTTATTTGACTGTTTCAGTGTGGTACCACATTACTACGTGGTGCAAGCATGAAAAGGGCCAGGATCTGGCCAACAAGTATGCGAAAAATGCGAAAGTACGAGCCAGATGAGGGCAAATCCCAGACCTAACCGAGACATAACCGGCGTTATCCTCTAAAATATTAATCGCAACCAGGTTTAATTGACTGTTTCGGTTTGGTACCGCATTACTTCGTGATCCAAACCAAAAAAAGCCCAAGATCTGGCCGTCATGTATGCGAAAAATGCGAAAGTACGAGCCAGATGATTGCAAATACCAGAACTAACCCAGACATAACCAGCGTTATCGTATAAAATATTAATCGGAACCAGGTTTAATTGACTGTTCCAGTGTGGTACCTCATTACTACGTGGTCCAAGCCAGAAAAAGGCTAGGATCTGGCCAACAAGTAAGCGAAACACGCGAAGGTATGAGCCAGATGATTGCAAATACCAGAACTAACCCAGACGTAACCAGCGTTATCCTCTAAAATATTAATCGCAACCAGGTTTAATTGACTGCTTCGGTGTGGTACCGCATTACTACGTGATCCAAACCAGAAAAAGTCCAGGATCTGGCCAACATGTATGCGAAAAATGCGCAAGTACGAGCCAGATGATTGCAAATACCAAAACTAACCCAGACATAACCAGCGTTATCCTCTGAAATATTAATCGGAACCAGGTTTAATTGACTGTTCCAGTGTGGTATCTCATTACTACGTGGTCCAACCCAGAAAAAGGCCAGAATCTGGCCAACAAGTAAGCGAAAAATGCGAAAGTACGAGCCAGATGAGGGCAAATACCAGACCAAACCCAGACATAACCGGCGTTATCCTCTCAAATATTAATCGCAACCAGGTTTAATTGACTGTTTCGGTGTGGAACCTCATTACTAGGGGATCCAAACCAGAAAAAACCCTGGATCTGGCCAACAAGTATGCGAAATCGCGAAAGTATGAGCCAGATGGTTGCAAATACTAGAACTAACCCAGACGTAACCAGCGTTATCCTCTCAAATATTAATCGCAACCAGGTTTAATTGACTGTTTCAGTGTGGTACCACAGTACTACGTGACCCAAACCAGAAAAAGTCCAGGATCTGGCCAACATGTACGCGAAAAATGCGCAAGTACGAGCCAGATGATTGCAAATACCAGAACTAACCCAAACATAACCAGCGTTATCCTCCAAAATATTCATCGCAACCAGGTTTAAATGACTGTTTCGGTGTGGAACCACATTACTACGGGATCAAAACCAGAAAAAAACCCAGGATCTGGCCAACAAGTAGGCGAAAAACGCGAAGGTATGAGCCAGATGATTGCAAATACCAGACTTAACCCAGACATAACCGGCGTTATCCTCTCAAATATTAATCGCAACCAGGTTTAATTGACTGTTTCAGTGTGGTACCACAGTACTACGTGACCCAAACCAAAAAAGGCCCAGGATCTGGCCATCAAGTATGCGAAAAATGCGAAAGTACGAGCCAGATGATTGCAAATACCAAAACTAACCCAGACATAACCAGCGTTATCGTATAAAATATTAATCGGAACCAGGTTTAATTGACTGTTCCAGTGTGGTACCTCATTACTACGTGGTCCAAGCCAGAAAAAGGCTAGGATCTGGCCAACAAGTAAGCGAAACACGCGAAGGTATGAGCCAGATGATTGCAAATACCAGAACTAACCCAGACGTAACCAGCGTTATCCTCTAAAATATTAATCGCAACCAGGTTTAATTGACTGCTTCGGTGTGGTACCGCATTACTACGTGATCCAAACCAGAAAAAAACCCAGGATCTGGCCAACAAGTAGGCGAAAAACGCGAAGGTATGAGCCAGATGATTGCAAATACCAGACTTAACCCAGACATAACCGGCGTTATCCTCTCAAATATTAATCGCAACCAGGTTTAATTGACTGTTCCAGTGTGGTATCTCATTACTACGTGATCCAAACCAGAAAAAACCCCAGGATCTGGCCAACAAGTATGCGAAAAATGCGAAAGTACGAGACAGATGAGGGCAAATACCAGACCTAACCCAGACATAACCGGCGTTATCCTCTAAAATATTAATCGCAACCAGGTTTAATTGACTGCTTCGGCGTGGAACCACATTACTACGTTATCTAAACCAGAAAAAGCCCAGGATCTGGCAAACAAGTATGCGAGAAATGCGAAAGTACGAGCCAGATGAGGGCAAATCCCAGACCTAACCCAGACATAACCGGTGTTATCCTCTAAAATATTAATCGCAACCAGGTTTATTTGGCTGTTTCAGTGTGGAACCACATTGCTTCGTTGTCCAAGCATGAAAAAGGCCAGGATCTGGCCAACAAGTATGCGAAAAATGCGAAATTACGAGCCAGATGAGGGAATATTCCAGACCTAACCAAGACATAACCGGCGTTATCCTCTAAAATATTAATCGCAACCAGGTTTAATTGACTGCTTCGGTGTGGTACGGCATTACTACGTGATCCAAACCAGAAAAAGCCCAGGATCTTGCAAACAAGTAGGCGAAAATGCGAAGGTACGAGCCAGATGAGGGCAAATCCCAGACCTAACCGAGACATAACCGGCGTTATCCTCCAAAATGTTAAGCGCAACCAGGTTTAATTGACTGTTTCAGTGTGGTACCACATTACTACGTGGTCCAAGCATGAAAAAGCCCCGGATCCTGCCAACAAGTAGGCGAAAAATGCGAAGGTACGAGCCAGATGATTGCAAATACCAGAACTAAACCAGACATAACCAGTGTTATCCTCTAAAATACTAATCGGAACCTGCTTTAATTGACTGTTTCAGTGTGTTACCACATTACTACGTGATCCAAACCAGAAAAAGGCCAGGATCTGGCCAACAAGTATGCGAAAAATGCGAAAGTACGAGACAGATGAGGGCAAATCCCAGACCTAACCGAGAAATAGCCGGCGCTATCCTCTAAAATATTAATCGCAACCAGGTTTAATTGACTGTCTGAGTGTGGTACCACATTACTACGTGGTCCAAGCATGAAAAGCCCCGGATCCTGCCAACAAGTAGGCGAAAAATGCGAAGGTACGAGCCAGATGAGGGCAAATCCCAGACCTAACCGAGACATAAGCGGCGTTATCCTCCAAAATGTTAAGCGCAACCAGGTTTAATTGACTGTTTCAGTGTGGTACCACATTACTACGTGGTCCAAGCATGAAAAATCCCCGGATCCTGCCAACAAGTATGCGAGAAATGCGAAAGTACTAGCCAGATGAGGGCAAATCCCAGAACTAACCGAGACATAACCGGCGTTATCCTCTAAATTATTAATCGCAACCAGGTTTAATTGACTGTTTCGGTGTGGTACCACATTACTACCTTATCCAAACCAGAAAAAGCCCAGGATCTGGCCAACAAGTATGCGAAAAATGCGAAAGTACGAGACAGATGAGGGCAAATCCCAGACCTAACCGAGAAATAGCCGGCGCTATCCTCTAAAATATTAATCGCAACCAGGTTTAATTGACTGCTTCGGTGTGGTACCGCATTACTACGTGATCCAAACCAGAAAAAGCCCAGGATCCTGCAAACAAGTAGGCGAAAATGCGAAGGTACGAGCCAGATGAGGGCAAATCCCAGACCTAACCGAGACATAACCGGCGTTATCCTCTAAAATATTAATCGCAACAAGGTTTAATTGACTGTTTCGGCGTGGTACCGCATTACTACGTGATACAGACCAGAAAAAGGACACGATCTGGCCAACAAGTATGCGAAAAATGCGAAAGTACGAGCCAGATGAGGGCAAATCCCAGACCTAACCGAGACATGACCGGCGTTATCCTCTAAAATATTAATCGCAACCAGGTTTAATTGACTGCTTCGGTGCGGATCCACATTACGACGGGATACAAAGCACAAAAAACCCAACATCTGGCCAACAAGTACGCGAAAATTGCGAAAGTATGAGCCAGATGAGGGCAAATCCCAGACCTAACCGAGAAGTAACCGGCGTTATCCTCTAAAATATTAATCGCAACCAGCTTCTATTGACTGTTTCGGTGTGGTACCACATCACTACGTGGTCCAAGCCAGAAAAAGGGCATGATCTGGCCAACAAGTATGCGAGAAATGCGAAAGTACGTGCCAGATGATTACAAACACCAGAATTAACCCAGACATGACCAGCGTTATCCTCTAAAATATTAATCGCAACCAGGATTAATTGACTGCTTCGGTGTGGTACCGCATTACTACGTGATACAGACCAGAAAAAGGACACGATCTGGCCAACAAGTATGCGAAAAATGCGAAAGTACGAGCCAGATGAGGGCAAATCCCAGACCTAACCGAGACATGATCGGCGTTATCCTCTAAAATATTAATCGCAACCAGCTTCTATTGACTGTTTCGCGTGGTCCAAGCCAGAAAGAGGCCAGGATCTGGCCAACAAGTATGCGAAAAATGCGAAAGTACGAGCCAGATGAGGGCAAATCCCAGACCTAACCGAGACATGACCGGCGTTATCCTCTAAAATATTAATCGCAACCAGCATCTATTGACTGTTTCAGTGTGGTACCGCATTACTACGTGATCCAAACCAGAAAAAGCCCAGGATCTTGCCCACAAGGATGCGAAAAATGCGAAGGTACGAGCCAGATGAGGGCAAATCCCAGACCTAACCCTGACATAACCGGCGTTATCCTCCAAAATATTAACCGCAACCAGGTTAAATTGACTGTTACGGTGTGGTACCGCATTACTACGTGATCCAAACCAGAAAAAGCCCAGGATCTTGCAAACAAGTAGGCGAAAAATGCGAAGGTACGAGCCAGGTGGGGGCAAATCCCAGACCTAACCCAGACATAACCGGCGTTATCCTCTACAATATTAATCGCAACCAGCTTCTATTGACTGTTTCAGTGTGGTACCACATTACTACGTGGTCCAAGCCAGAAAAAACCCAAGATCTGGCCAACAAGTACGCGAAAATTGCGAAAGTATGATCCAGATGATTGCAAATACCAGAACTAACCCAGACATAACCAGCGTTATCCTCCAAAATATTCATCGCAACCAGGTTTAATTGACTGCTTCGGTGTGGAACCACATTACGACGGGATCCAAACCACAAAAAACCCAAGATCTGGCCAACGAGTACGCGAAAATTGCGAAAGTATGAGCCAGATGAGGGCAAATACCAGACCTAACCCAGTCATAACCGGCGTTATCCTCTAAAATATTAATCGCAACCAGGATTAATTGACTGTTTCGGTCTGGTACCGCATTAGTACCTGATCCAAACCAGAAACAGCCCAGGATCTGGCCAACAAGTATGCGAGAAATGCGAAAGTACGAGCCAGATAAGGGCAAATCCCAGACCTAACCCAGACATAACCGTCGTTATCCTCCAAAATATTAACCGCAGCCAGGTTTAATTGACTGTTACGGTGTGGTACCGCATTACTACGTGATCCAAACCAGAAAAAGCCCAGGATCTTGCCAACAAGTAGGCGGAAAATGCGAAGGTACTAGCCAGATGAGAGCAAATCCCAGAACTAACCGAGACATAACCGGCGTTATCCTCTAAAATATTAATCGCAACCAGGATTAATTGACTGTTTCGGTCTGGTACCGCATTAGTACGTGATCCAAACCAGAAACAGCCCAGGATCTGGCCAACAAGTATGCGAGAAATGCGAAAGTACGAGCCAGATAAGGGCAAATCCCAGACCTAACCCAGACATAACCGTCGTTATCCTCCAAAATATTAACCGCAGCCAGGTTTAATTGACTGTTTCAGTGTGGTACCAAATTACTACGTGGTCCAAGCCAGAAAAAACCCAAGATCTGGCCAACAAGTACGCGAAAATTGCGAAAGTATGATCCAGATGATTGCAAATACCAGAACTAGCCCAGACATAACCAGCGTTAACCTCTAAAATATTAATCGCAACCAGGTTTAATTGACTGTTACAGTGTGGTACCGCAATACTACGTGATACAGACCAGAAAAATGCCGTGATCTGGCCAACAAGTATGCGAAAAATGCGAAAGTACGAGCCAGATGAGGGCAAATACCAGACCTAACCGAGTCATAACTGGCGTTATCCTCTAAAATATTAATCGCAACCAGGTTTAATTGCCTGTTTCGGCGTGGTACCACATTACTACATTGTCCGGGCCAGAAAAAGGCCAGGATCTGGCCAACAAGTATGCGAAAAATGCGAAAGTACGAGACAGATGTGGGCAAATCCCAGTCCTAACCGAGACATAACCGGCGTTATCCTCCAAAATATTCATCGTAACCAGGTTTAATTGACTGCTTCGTTGTGGAACCACATTATGACGGGATCCAAACCACAAAAAACCCAAGATCTGGCCAACGAGTACACGAAAATTGCGAAAGTATGAGCCAGATGATTGCAAATACCAGAACTAACCCAGACATAACCAGCGTCATCCTCTAAAATATTAATCGCAACCAGGTTTAATTGACTGTTTCGGTGTGGTACCACATCACTACGTGGTCCAAGCCAGAAAAAGGCCAGGATCTGGACAACAAGTATGCGAGAAATGCAAAAGTACGTGCCAGATGAGGCCAAATCCCAGACCCAACCGAGACATAACCGGCGTTATCCTCTAAAATATTAATCGCAACCAGGTTTAATTGACTGTTTCAGTGTGGTACCAAATTACTACGTGGTCCAAGCCAGAAAAAACCCAAGATCTGGCCAACAAGTACGCGAAAATTGCGAAAGTATGAGCCAGATGATTGCAAATACCAGAACTAACCCAGACATAACCAGCGTCATCCTCTAAAATATTAATCGCAACCAGGTTTAATTGACTGTTTCGGTGTGGTACCACATCACTACGTGGTCCAAGCCAGAAAAAGGCCAGGATCTGGACAACAAGTATGCGAGAAATGCAAAAGTACGTGCCAGATGAGGCCAAATCCCAGACCTAACCGAGACATAACCGGCGTTAACCTCTAAAATATTAATCGCAACCAGGTTTACTTGACTGTTTCGGTGTGGTACCGCAATACTACGTGCTACAGACCAGAAAAATGCCAGGATCTGGCCAACAAGTATGCGAAAAATGCAAAAGTACGAGACCGATCAGGGCAAATCCCAGACCTAACCCAGACATAACCGGCGTTATCCTCTAAAATATTAATCGCAACCAGGTTTAATTGACTGTTTCGGCGTGGTACCGCATTACTACGTGATCTAAACCAGGAAAAGGCCAGGATCTGGCCAACAAGTATGCGAGAAATGCGAAAGTACGAGCCAGATGAGGGCAAATACCAGACCTAACCGAGACATAACCGGCGTTATCCTCTAAAATATTAATCGAACCCAGGTTTAATTGACTGTTTCGGTGTGGAGCGTCATTATTACGGGATCCAAACCAGAAAAAGCTCAGGATCCAGCCAACAAGTAGGCGAAAAAAGCGAAGGTACTAGCCAGATGAGGGCAAATCCCAGAACTAACCGAGACATAACCGGCGTTATCCACTAAAATATTAATCGCAACCAGGATTAATTGCCTGTTTCGGTCTGGTACCGCATTAGTACGTATCCAAACCAGAAACAGCCCAGTATCTGGCCAACAAGTATGCGAGAAATGCGAAGGTACGAGCCAGATGGTTGCAAATACCAGAACTAACCCAGACATAACCAGCGTTATCCTCTAAAATATTAATCGCAACCAGGATTAATTGACTGTTTCGGTGTGGAACCACATTACGACGGGATACAAACCAGAAAAAGCTCAGGATCTAGCCAACAAGTAGGCGAAAAATGCGAAGGTACTAGACAGATGAGGGCAAATCCCAGAACTAACCGAGACATAAACGGCGTTATCCTCTAAAATATTAACCGCAACCAGGATTAATTGACTGTTTCGGTCTGGTACTGCATTAGTACGTGATCCAAACCAGAAACAGCCCAGGATCTGGCCAACAAGTATGCGAGAAATGCGAAAGTACGAGCCAGATGGGGGCAAATCCCAGACCTAACCCAGACATAACCGGCGTTATCCTCTAAAATATTAATCGCAACCAGCTTCTATTGACTGTTTCGGTGTGGTACCACAATACTCCGTGGTCCAAGCAGGAAAAAGGCCACGATTTGGCCAACTAGTATCCGAGAAATGCGACAGTACGAGCCAGATGAGGGCAAATCCCAGACCTAACCGAGACATAACCGGCGTTATCCTCCAAAATATTCATCGCAACCAGGTTTAATTGACTGCTTTGGTGTGGAACCACATTACGACGGGATCCAAACCACAAAAAACCCAAGATCTGGCCAACGAGTTCGCGAAAATTGCGAAACTATGAGCCAGATGATTGCATATACCAGAACTAACCCAGACATAACCAGCGTTATCCTCTAAAATATTAATCGCAACCAGGTTTAATTGACTGTTTCGGTGTGGTACCACATCACTACGTGGTCCAAGCCAGAAAAAGGCCAGGATCTGGACAACAAGTATGCGAGAAATGCGATAGTACGTGCCAGGTGAGGCCAAATCCTAGACCTAACCGAGACATAACCGGCGTTATCCTCTAAAATATTAATCGCAACCAGGTTTAATTGACTGCTTCGGTGTGGAACCACATTACGACGGGATCCAAACCACAAAAAACCCAAGATCTGGCCAACGAGTTCGCGAAAATTGCGAAAGTATGAGCCAGATGAGGGCAAATACCAGACCTAACCGAGACATAACCGGCGTTATCCTCTAAAATATTAATCGCAACCAGGATTAATTGACTGTTTCGGTCTGGTACCGCATTAGTACGCGATCCAAACCAGAAAAAGCTCAAGTTCTAGCCAACAAGTTGGCGAAAAATGAGAAGGTACTAGCCAGATGACTGCAAATCCCAGAACTAACCGAGACATAACCGGCGTTATCCTCTAAAATATTAATCGCAACCAGGATTAATTGACTGTTTCGGTCTGGTACCGCATTAGTACGTGATCCAAACCAGAAACAGCCCAGGATCTGGCCAACAAGTAGGCGGAAAATGCGAAGGTACGAGCCAGATGATTGCAAATACCAGAACTAACCCAGACATAACCAGCGTCATCCTCTAAAATATTAATCGCAACCAGGTTTAATTGACTGTTTCGGTGTGGTACCACATCACTACGTGGTTCAAGCCAGAAAAATGCCAGGATCTGGCCATCAAGTAGGCGAAAAATGCGAAGGTACGAGCCAGATGAGGGCAAATCCCAGACCTAACCGAGACATAACCGACGTTATCCACTAAAATATTAATCGCAACCAGCTGTAGTTGACTGTTTCGGTGTGGTACCACATTACTTCGTGATCCAAACCAGAAAAAGGCGAGGTTCTGGCCAACAAGTATGCAAAAATGCGAAAGTACGAGCCAGATGAGGGCAGATACCAGACCTAACCCAGACATAACCGGCGTTATCCTCTAAAAAATTAATCGCTACCAGGTATAATTGACTGCTTCGGTGTGGTACCGCATTACTACGTGATCCAAACCAGAAACAGCCCAGGATCTGGCCAACAAGTAGGCGGAAAATGCGAAAGTACGAGCCAGATGAGGGCAAATACCAGACCTAACCCAAACATAACCGGCGTAATCCTCCAGAATAATAATCGCAACCAGGTTTAATTGACTGCTTCGCTGTGGTACCGCATTACTACGTGATCCAAACCAGAAAAAGCCCAGGATCTTGCCAACAAGTAGGCGAAAGATGCGAAGGTACAAGCCAGATGAGGGCAAATCCCAGACCTAACCGAGACATAACCGACGTTATCCACTAAACTATTAATCGCAACCAGCTGTAGTTGACTGTTTCGGTGTGGTACCGCATTACTATGTTACCGAAACCAGAAAAAGGCCAGTATCTGGCCAACAAGTATCCGAAAAATGCGAAAGTACGAGCCAGATGAGGGCAAATACCAGACCTATCCCAGACATAACCGGCGTTATCCTCTAAAATATTAATAGGAACCATGTTTAATTGACTGTTTCGGTGTGGAATCTCATTACTACGGGATCCAAACCTGAAAAAACCCAGGATCTGGCCAACAAGTATGCGAAATCGCGAATGTATGAGCCAGATTGTTGCAAATACCAGAACTAACCCAGACATAACCAGCGTTATCCTCTAAAAAACTATTCGGAACCAGCTTTTATTGACTGTTTCTGTGTGGTACCATATTACTACGTGATCCAAACCAGAAAAAGTCCAGGACCTGGCCAGCAAGTATGTGAGAAATGCGAAAGTACGAGCCAGATGAGGGCAAATACCAGACCTAATCGAGACATAACCGGCGTTATCCTCTAAAATATTAATCGCAACCAGGTTTAATTGACTGTTTAGATGTTGTACCGCATTACTACTTGATCCAAACCAGAAAAAGCCCAGGATCTGGGCAGCAAGTTAGCGAGAAATGCGAAAGTACGTGCCAGATGAGGGCAAATCCCAGACCTAACCGAGACATAACCGGCGTTATCCTCTAAAATATTAATCGCAACCAGGTTTAATTGACTGTTTCGGTGTGGACTCGCATTACTACGTGATCCAAACCAGAAAAAGGCGAGGTTCTGGCCAACAAGTATGCAAAAATGCGAATGTACGAGCCACATGAGGGCAGATACCAGATCTAACCCAGACATAACCGGCGTTATCATCTAAAAAATTAATCGCAACCAGGTATAATTGACTGCTTCGGTGTGGTACCGCATTACTACGTGATCCAAAGCAGAAAAAGCCCAGTATCTAGCCAACAAGTATGCGAAAAATTCGAAAGTACGAGCCAGATGATTGCAAATACCTGAACTGACCCAAACATAACCAGCGTTATCCTCCAAAATATTCATCGCAACCAGGTTTAATTGACTGCTTCGGTGTGGTACCGCATTACTACGTGATCCAAACCGGAAAAAGCCCAGGATCTTGCCAACAAGTAGGCGAAAAATGCGAAGGTACGAGCCAGATGATTGCAAATACCAGAACTAACCCAGACATAACCAGCGTTATCCTCTCAAATACTAATCGGAACTAGCTTTTATTGACTGTTTCAGTGTGGTACCACATTACTACGTGATCCAAAGCAGAAAAAGCCTAGGATCTGGCCAACAAGTATGCGAAAAGTGCGAAAGCACGTGCCAGATGATTGCAAATACCCGAACTAACCCAAACATAACCAGCGTTATCCTCCAAGATATTCAGCGCAACCAGGTTTAATTGACTGTTTGTGTGTGGCCCCACATTACTACGTGATCCAAACCAGAAAAAGCCCAGGATCTGGCCAACAAGTATGCGAGAAATGCGAAAGTACGTGCCAGATGAGGGCAAATCCCAGACATAACCGAGACATAACCGGCGTTATCCTCTAAAATATTAATCGCAACCAGGATTAATTGACTGTTTCGGTGTGGTACCGCATTACTATGTTACCGAAACCAGAAAAAGGTCAGTATCTGGCCAACAAGTATCCGAAAAATGCGAAAGTACGAGCCAGATGAGGGCAAATACCAGACCTATCCCAGACATAACCGGCGTTATCCTCTAAAATATTAATAGGAACCAGGTTTAATTGACTGTTTCGGTGTGGAATCTCATTACTACGGGATCCAAACCTGAAAAAACCCAGGATCTGGCCAACAAGTATGCGAAATCGCAAATGTATGAGCCAGATTGTTGCAAATACCAGAACTAACCCAGACATAACCAGCGTTATCCTCTAAAAAACTATTCGGTACCAGCTTTTATTGACCGTTTCTGTGTGGTACCATATTACTACGTGATCCAAACCAGAAAAAGGCCAGGATCTGGCCAGCAAGTATGCGAGAAATGCGAAAGTACGAGCCAGATGTGGGCAAATACCAGACCTAACCGAGACATAACCGGCGTTATCCTCTAAAATATTAATCGCAACCAGGTTTAATTGACTGTTTAGATGTTGTACCGCATTACTGCTTGATCCAAACCAGAAAAAGCCCAGGATCTGGGCAGCAAGTTAGCGAGAAATGCGAAAGTACGAGCCAGATGAGGGCAAATCCCAGACCTAACCGAGACATAACCGGCGTTATCCTCTAAAATATTAATCGCAACCAGGTTTAATTGACTGTTTAGGTGTTGTACCGCATTACTACGTGATCCAAACCGGAAAAAGGCCAGGATCTGGCCAACAAGTATGCGAAAAATGCGAAAGTACGAGCCAGATGAGGGCAAATACCAGACCTAACCCAGACGTAACCAGCGTTATCCTCTAAAATACCAATCGGGACCAGCTTTCGTTGACTGTTTCAGTGTGGTACCACATTAGTACGTGATCCAAACCGGAAAAAGCCCAGGATCTGCCAACAAGTATGCGAAAAATGCGAAAGTATGAGCCAGATGATTGCAAATACCAGAACTAACCCAGACATTACCAGCGTTATCCTCTAAAATATTGATCGGAACCAGGTTTAATTGACTGTTTCTGTGTGGTACCTCATTACTACGTGGTCCAAGCCAGAAAAAGGCCAGGATCTGGCCAGCAAGTATGCGAGAAATGCGAGAGTACGAGCCAGATGAGGGCAAATCCCAGACCTAACCGAGACATAACCGGCGTTATCCTCTAAAATATTAATCGTAACCATGTTTAATTGACTGCTTCGGTGTGGAACAACATTACGACGGGATCCAAACCCCAAAAAACCCAAGATCTGGCCAACAACTACGCGAAAATTGCGAAAGTATGAGCCAGATGATTACAAATACCAGAACTAACCCCGACATAACCAGCGTTATCCTCTAAAATATTGATCGGAACCAGGTTTAATTGACTGTTTCAGTGTGGTACCTCATTACTACGTGGTCCAAGCCAGAAAAAGGCCAGGATCTAGCCAACAAGTATGCGAAAAATGCGAAAGTACGAGCCAGATGACGGCAAATCCCAGACCTAACCGAGACATAACCGGTGTTATCCTCTAAAATATTAATCGGAACCAGGTTTAATTGACTGTTTCAGTGTGGTACCTCATTACTACGTGGTCCAAGCCAGAAAAAGGCCAGGATCTAGCCAACAAGTATGCGAAAAATGCGAAAGTACGAGCCAGATGACGGCAAATCCCAGACCTAACCGAGACATAACCGGCGTTATCCTCTAAAATATTAATCGGAACCATGTTTAATTGACTGTTTCAGTGTGATACCACATTACTACGTGGTCCAAGCCAGAAAAAGGCCAGGATCAGGCCAACAAGTATGCGAAAAATGCGAAAGTACGACCCAGATGATTGCAAATACCAGAACTGACCCAAACATAACCAGCGTTATCCTCCAAAATATTCATCGCAACCAGGTTTAATTGACTGCTTCGGTGTGGAACCACATTACGGGGGGATCCAAACCACAAAAAACCCAAGATCTGGCCAACAAGTACGCGAGAATTGCGAAAGTATGCGCCAGATGATTGCAAATACCAGAACTAACCCAAACATAACCAGCGTTATCCTCCAAAATATTCATCGCAACCAGGTTTAATTGACTGCTTCGGTGTGGAACCACATTACGACGGGATCCAAACCACAAAAAACCCAAGATCTGGCCAACAACTACGCGAGAATTGCGAAAGTATGAGCCAGATGATTGCAAATACCAGAACTGACCCAAACATAACTAGCGTTATCCTCCAAAATATTCATCGCAACCAGGTTTAATTGACTGCTTCGGTGTGGAACCACATTACGACGGGATCCAAACCACAAAAAACCCAGGATCTGGCCAACAAGTATGCGAGAAATGCGATAGTACGAGCCAGATGAGGGCTAATCCCAGACCTAACCGAGACATAACCGGCGTTATCCTCTAAAATTTTAATCGCAACCAGGTTTAATTGACTGCTTTGGTGTGATATCGCATTACTACGTGATCCGAACCAGAAAAAGGCCATGATCTGGCCAACAAGTATGCGAAAAATGCGAAAGTACGAGCCAGATGCCGGCAAATACCAGACCTAACCCAGACATAACCGGCGTAATCCTCCAGAATAATAATCGCAACCAGGTTTAATTGACTGCTTCGCTGTGGTACCGCATTACTACGTGATCCAAACCAGAAAAAGGCCAGGATCTGGCCAACAAGTATGCGAAAAATGCGAAAGTACGAGCCAGATGAGGGCAAATACCAGACCTAACCCAGACATAACCGTCGTTATCCTCTACAATATTAATCGCAACCAGGTTTAATTGACTGTTTCGGTGTGGAACCCCGTTACTACGGGATCCAAACCAGAGAAAACCCAGGATCTGGCCAACAAGTATGTGAAAAACGTGAAAGTATGAGCCAGATGAGGGCAGATACCAGACGTAACCTAGACATAAGCGGCGATAACCTCTAAAATATTAATCGCAACCTGGTATAATTGACTGTTTCGGTGTGGTACCGCATTACTACGTGATCCAAACCAGAAAAAGGCGAGGTTCTGGCCAACAAGTATGCAAAAATGCGAAAGTACTAGCCAGATGAGGGCAGATATCAGACCTAACGCAGACATAACCTGCGTTATCCTCTAAAATATTAATCGCAACCAGGTATAATTGACTGTTTCGGTGTGGTACCGAATTACTACGTGATCCAAACCAGAAAAAGGCCAGGATCTGGCCAACAAGTATGCGAAAAATACGAACGAACGAGACAGATGAGGGCAAATCCCAGACCTAACCGAGACATAACCGGCGTTATCCGCTAAAATATTAATCGCAACAAGGCTTAATTGACTGTTTCGGTGTGGAACCACATTACTACGTGATCCAAACCGAAAAAAGCCCAGGATCTTGCCAACAAGTATGCGAAAAATGCGAAAATACGAACCAGATGACGGCAAATCCCAGACCTACACGAGACATAACCGGCGTTATCCTCTAAAATATTAATCGCTACCAGGTTTAATTGACTTTCGGTGTGGTACCGCGTTACTACGTGATCCAAACCAGAAAAAGGCCAGGATCTAGCCAACAAGTATGCGAAAAATGGGAAAGTACGAGCCAGATGAGGGCAAATACCAGACCTAACCGAGACATAACGGGCGTTATCCTCTAAAATATTAATCGGAACTAGGTTTACTTGACTGCTTCGGTGTGGAACCACATCACGACGGGATCCAAATCACAAAAAACCCAAGATCTGGCCAACAAGTAAGCGAAAAATGCGAAAGTAAGAGCCAGATGATAGCAAATACCAGAACTGACCCAAACATAACAACCGTTATCCTCCAAAACATTCATCGCAACCAGGTTTAATTGACTGCTTCGGTGTGGAACCACATTACGACGGGTTCCAAACGACAAAAAACCCAAGATCTGGCCAACAAGTACGCGAAAATTGCGAAAGTATGAGCCAGATGATTGCAAATACAAGACCTAACCCAGACATAACCGGCGTTATCCTCTAAAATATTAATCGCAACCAGGTTTAATTGATTGTTTCAGTGTGGTACCACATTACTACGTGATCCAAACCAAAAAAGCCCAGGATCTTGCCAACCAGTATGCGAAAAATGCGAAAGTACGAGCCAGATGAGGGCAAATCCCAGACCTAACCCAGACATAACCGGCGTTATCCTCTAAAATATTAATCGCAACCTGGTATAATTGACTGTTTCGGTGTGGTACCGCATTACTACGTGATCCAAACCAGAAAAAGGCCAGGATCTTGCCAACCAGTATGCGAAAAATGCGAAAGTACGAGCCAGATGAGGGCAAATCCCAGACCTAACCGGGACATAACCAGCGTTATCCTCAAAAATATTAATCGCAACCAGGTTTAATTGACTGTTTCGGTGTGGAACCACATTACTACGGGATCCAAACCAGAAAAAGGCCAGTATCTGGCCAACAAGTATCCGAAAAATGCGAAAGCACGAGCCAGATGAGGGCAAATACCAGACCTAACCCGGACATAACCGGCGTTATCCTCTAAAATATTAATAGGAACCAGGTTTAATTGACTGTTTCAGTGTGGTACCAAATTACTACGTGATCCAAACCAGAAAAAGGCCAGGATCTTGCCAACAAGTATGCGAAAAATGCGAAAGTACGAGCCAGATGAGGGCAAATCCCAGACCTAACCGGGACATAACCAGCGTTATCCTCTAAAATATTAATCGCAACCAGGTTTAATTGACTGTTTCGGTGTGGAACCACATTACTACGGGATCCAAACCAGAAAAAACCCAGGATCTGGCCAACAAGTATGCGAACTCGCGAATGTATGAGCCAGATTGTTGCAAATACCAGAACTAACCCAGACATAACCAGTGTTATACTCTAAAATACTATTCGGAACCAGATTTTATTGACTGTTTCTGTGTGGTACCAAATTACTACATGATCCAAACCAGAAAAAGCCCAGGATATGGCCAACAAGTATGCGAGAAATGCGAAAGTACCAGCCAGATGAGGGCAAATCCCAGACCTAACCGAGACATAACCGGCGTTATCCTCTAAAATATTAATCGCAACCAGGTATAATTGACTGTTTAGGTGTTGTACCGCATTACTACGTGATCCAAGCCAGAAAAAGGCCAGGATCTGGCCAACAAGTATGCGAAAAATGCGAAAGTACGAGCCAGATGAGGGCAAATACCAGACCTAACCCAGACGTAACCAGCGTTATCCTCTAAAATACTAATCGGGACCAGCTTTCATTGACAGTTTCAGTGTGGTACCACATTACTACGTGATCCAAACGAAAAAAAGCCCAGGATCTTGCCAAGAAGTATGCGAAAAATGCGAAAGTACGAGCCAGATGAGGGTAAATACCAGACCTAACCCAGACGTAACCAGCGTTATCCTCTAAAATACTAATCGGGACCAGCTTTCATTGACAGTTTCAGTGTGGTACCACATTACTACGTGATCCAAACCAAAAAAAGCCCAGGATCTGGCCAACAAGTAAGTGAAAAATGCGAAAATACGAGCCAGATGAGGGCAAATACCAGACCTAACCCAGACATAACCGGCGTTATCCTCTAAAATATTAATCGCAACCTGGTATAATTGACTGTTTCGGTGTGGTACCGCATTACTACGTGATCCAAACCAGAAAAAGGCCAGGATCTTGCCAACCAGTATGCGAAAAATGCGAAAGTACGAGCCAGATGAGGGCAAATCCCAGACCTAACCCAGACGTAGCCAGCGTTATCCTCTAAAATACTAATCGGGACCAGCTTTCATTGACAGTTTCAGTGTGGTACCACATCACTACGTGATCCAAACCAAAAAAAGCCCAGGATCTTGCCAAGAAGTATGCGAAAAATGCGAAAGTACGAGCCAGATGAGGGCAAATCCCAGACCTAACCGGGACATAACCAGCGTTATCCTCAAAAATATTAATCGCAACCAGGTTTAATTGACTGTTTCGGTGTGGAACCACATTACTACGGGATCCAAACCAGAGAAAGGCCAGTATCTGGCCAACAAGTATCCGAAAAATGCGAAAGCACGAGCCAGATGAGGGCAAATACCAGACCTAACCCGGACATAACCGGCGTTATCCTCTAAAATATTAATAGGAACCAGGTTTAATTGACTGTTTCAGTGTGGTACCAAATTACTACGTGATCCAAACCAAAAAAAGCCCAGGATCTGGCCAACAAGTAAGTGAAAAATGCGAAAATACGATCCAGATGAGGGCAAATACCAGACCTAACCCAGACATAACCGGCGTTATCCTCTAAAATACTAATCGGAACCAACTTTTATTGACTGTTTCAGTGTGGTACCACATTACTACGAGACCCAAACCAGAAAAAGCCCAGGATCTTGCCAACAAGTATGCGAGAAATGCGAAAGTACGAGCCAGGTGAGGGCAAATCCCAGACCTAACCGAGACATAAGCAGCGTTATCCTTTAAAATACTATTCGGAACCACCTTCTATTGACTGTTTCTGTGTGGTACCACATTACTACGTGATCCAAACCAAAAAAAGCCCTGGATCTTGCCAACAAGTATGCGAAAAATGCGAAAGTACGAGCCAGATGTGGGTAAATACCAGACCTAACCCAGACGTAGCCAGCGTTATCCTCTAAAATACTAATCGGGACCAGCTTTCATTGACTGTTTCAGTGTGGCACCACATCACTACGTGATCCAAACCAAAAAAAGCCCAGGATCTTGCCAACAAGTATGCGGAAAACGCGAAAGTACGAGCCAGATGATTGCAAATACCAGAACTAACCCAAACATAACCAGCGTTATCCTCCAAAATATTCATCGCAACCAGGTTTAATTGACTGCTTCGGTGTGGAACCACATTACAGGGGGATCCAAACCACAAAAAACCCAAGATCTGGCCAACAAGTACGCGAGAATTGCGAAAGTATGCGCCAGATGATTGCAAATACCAGAACTAACCCAAACACAACCAGCGTTATCCTCCAAAATATTCATCGCAACCAGGTTTATTTGACTGCTTCGGTGTGGAACCACATTACGACGGGATCCAAACCACAAAAAACCCAAGATCTGGCCAACAACTACGCGAGAATTGCGAAAGTATGAGCCAGATGATTGCAAATACCAGAACTGACCCAAACATAACTAGCGTTATCCTCCAAAATATTCATCGCAACCAGGTATAATTGACTGTTTCGGTGTGGTACCGCATTACTACGTGATCCAAACCAGAAAAAGGCGAGGTTCTGGCCAACAAGTATGCAAAAATGCGAAAGTACTAGCCAGATGAGGGCAGATATCAGACCTAACCCAGACATAACCTGCGTTATCCTCTAAAATATTAATCGCAACCAGGTATAATTGACTGTTTCGGTGTGGTACCGAATTACTACGTGATCCAAACCAGAAAAAGGCCAGGATCTGGCCAACAAGTATGCGAAAAATACGAACGAACGAGACAGATGAGGGCAAATCCCAGACCTAACCGAGACATAACCGGCGTTATCCTCTAAAATATTAATCGCAACAAGGCTTAATTGACTGTTTCGGTGTGGAACCACATTACTACGTGATCCAAACCGAAAAAAGCCCAGGATCTTGCCAACAAGTATGCGAAAAATGCGAAAATACGAGCCAGATGACGGCAAATCCCAGACCTACACGAGACATAACCGGCGTTATCCTCTAAAATATTAATCGCTACCAGGTTTAATTGACTTTCGGTGTGGTACCGCGTTACTACGTGATCCAAACCAGAAAAAGGCCAGGATCTAGCCAACAAGTATGCGAAAAATGGGAAAGTACGAGCCAGATGAGGGCAAATACCAGACCTAACCGAGACATAACGGGCGTTATCCTCTAAAATATTAATCGGAACTAGGTTTACTTGACTGCTTCGGTGTGGAACCACATCACGACGGGATCCAAATCACAAAAAACCCAAGATCTGGCCAACAAGTAAGCGAAAAATGCGAAAGTAAGAGCCAGATGATAGCAAATACCAGAACTGACCCAAACATAACAACCGTTATCCTCCAAAACATTCATCGCAACCAGGTTTAATTGACTGCTTCGGTGTGGAACCACATTACGACGGGTTCCAAACGACAAAAAACCCAAGATCTGGCCAACAAGTACGCGAAAATTGCGAAAGTATGAGCCAGATGATTGCAAATACCAGACCTAACCCAGACATAACCGGCGTTATCCTCTAAAATACTAATCGGAACCAACTTTTATTGACTGTTTCAGTGTGGTACCACATTACTACGTGATCCAAACCAAAAAAGCCCAGGATCTTGCCAACCAGTATGCGAAAAATGCGAAAGTACGAGCCAGATGAGGGCAAATCCCAGACCTAACCGGGACATAACCAGCGTTATCCTCTAAAATATTAATCGCAACCAGGTTTAATTGACTGTTTCGGTGTGGAACCACATTACTACGGGATCCAAACCAGAAAAAGGCCAGTATCTGGCAAACAAGTATCCGAAAAATGCGAAAGCACGAGCCAGATGGGGGCAAATACCAGACCTAACCCGGACATAACCGGCGTTATCCTCTAAAATATTAATAGGAACCAGGTTTAATTGACTGTTTCAGTGTGGTACCAAATTACTACGTGGTCCAAGCCAGAAAAAGGCCAGGATCTTGCCAACAAGTATGCGAAAAATGCGAAAGTACGAGCCAGATGAGGGCAAATCCCAGACCTAACCGGGACATAACCAGCGTTATCCTCTAAAATATTAATAGGAACCAACTTTTATTGACTGTTTCGGTGTGGAACCACATTACTACGGGATCCAAACCAAAAAAAGCCCAGGATCTGGCCAACAAGTAAGTGAAAAATGCGAAAATACGAGCCAGATGAGGGCAAATACCAGACCTAACCCAGACATAACCGGCGTTATCCTCTAAAATATTAATCGCAACCTGGTATAATTGACTGTTTCGGTGTGGTACCGCATTACTACGTGATCCAAACCAGAAAAAGGCGAGGTTCTGGCCAACAAGTATGCAAAAATGCGAAAGTACTAGCCAGATGAGGGCAGATATCAGACCTAACCCAGACATAACCTGCGGTATCCTCTAAAATATTAATCGCAACCAGGTATAATTGACTGTTTCGGTGTGGTACCGCATTACTACGGGATCCAAACCAGAAAAAGGCCAGGATCTTGCCAACCAGTATGCGAAAAATGCGAAATTGCGAGCCAGATGAGGGCAAATCCCAGACCTAACCGGGACATAACCAGCGTTATCCTCAAAAATATTAATCGCAACCAGGTTTAATTGACTGTTTCGGTGTGGAACCACATTACTACGGGATCCAAACCAGAAAAAGGCCAGTATCTGGCCAACAAGTATCCGAAAAATGCGAAAGCACGAGCCAGATGAGGGCAAATACCAGACCTAACCCGGACATAACCGGCGTTATCCTCTAAAATATTAATAGGAACCAGGTTTAATTGACTGTTTCAGTGTGGTACCAAATTACTACGTGATCCAAACCAAAAAAAGCCCAGGATCTGGCCAACAAGTAAGTGAAAAATGCGAAAATACGAGCCAGATGAGGGCAAATACCAGACCTAACCCAGACATAACCGGCGTTATCCTCTAAAATACTAATCGGGACCAGCTTTCATTGACAGTTTCAGTGTGGTACCACATTACTACGTGATCCAAACCAAAAAAAGCCCAGGATCTGGCCAACAAGTAAGTGAAAAATGCGAAAATACGAGACAGATGAGGGCAAATACCAGACCTAACCCAGACATAACCGGCGTTATCCTCTAAAATATTAATCGCAACCAGGTTTAATTGACTGCTTCGGTGTGGAACCACATTACTACGGGATCCAAACCAGAAAATACCCAGGATCTGGCCAAGAAGTATGCGAAAAACGCGAAAGTATGAGCCAGATAATTGCTAATACCAAAACTAACCCAGACATAACCAGCGTTATCCTCTAAAATACTAATCGGAACCAACTTTTATTGACTGTTTCAGTGTGGTACCACATTACTACGAGACCCAAACCAGAAAAAGCCCAGGATCTTGCCAACAAGTATGCGAGAAATGCGAAAGTACGAGCCAGGTGAGGGCAAATCCCAGACCTAACCGAGACATAAGCAGCGTTATCCTTTAAAATACTATTCGGAACCACCTTCTATTGACTGTTTCTGTGTGGTACCACATTAATACGTGATCCAAACCAAAAAAAGCCCTGGATCTTGCCAACAAGTATGCGAAAAATGCGAAAGTACGAGCCAGATGTGGGTAAATACCAGACCTAACCCAGACGTAGCCAGCGTTATCCTCTAAAATACTAATCGGGACCAGCTTTCATTGACTGTTTCAGTGTGGCACCACATCACTACGTGATCCAAACCAAAAAAAGCCCAGGATCTTGCCAACAAGTATGCGGAAAACGCGAAAGTACGAGCCAGATGATTGCAAATACCAGAACTAACCCAAACATAACCAGCGTTATCCTCCAAAATATTCATCGCAACCACGTTTAATTGACTGTTTCGGTGTGGAACCTCGTTACTACGGGATCCAAACCAGAAAAAACCCAGGATCTGGCCAACAAGTACGCGAAAATTGCGAAGGTATGGGCCAGATGATTGCAAATACCAGAACTAACCCAGACATAACCAGCGTTATCTTCTAAAATACTATTCGGAACCAGCTTCTATTGATTGTTTCTGTGTGGTACCACATTACTACGTGATCCAAACGAAAAAAAGCCCAGGATCTGGCCAACAAGTAAGTGAAAAATGCGAAAATACGAGCCAGATGAGGGCAAATACCAGACCTAACCCAGACATAACCGGCGTTATCCTCTAAAATATTAATCGCAACCAGGTTTAATTGACTGCTTCGGTGTGGAACCACATTACTACGGGATCCAAACCAGAAAATACCCAGGATCTGGCCAAGAAGTATGCGAAAAACGCGGAAGTATGAGCCAGATAATTGCTAATACCAAAACTAACCCAGACATAACCAGCGTTATCCTCTAAAATACTAATCGGAACCAACTTTTATTGACTGTTTCAGTGTGGTACCACATTACTACGAGACCCAAACCAGAAAAAGCCCAGGATCTTGCCAACAAGTATGCGAGAAATGCGAAAGTACGAGCCAGGTGAGGGCAAATCCCAGACCTAACCGAGACATAAGCAGCGTTATCCTTTAAAATACTATTCGGAACCACCTTCTATTGACTGTTTCTGTGTGGTACCACATTACTACGTGATCCAAACCAAAAAAAGCCCTGGATCTTGCCAACAAGTATGCGAAAAATGCGAAAGTACGAGCCAGATGTGGGTAAATACCAGACCTAACCCAGACGTAGCCAGCGTTATCCTCTAAAATACTAATCGGGACCAGCTTTCATTGACTGTTTCAGTGTGGCACCACATCACTACGTGATCCATACCAAAAAAAGCCCAGGATCTTGCCAACAAGTATGCGGAAAACGCGAAAGTACGAGCCAGATGATTGCAAATACCAGAACTAACCCAAACATAACCAGCGTTATCCTCCAAAATATTCATCGCAACCAGGTTTAATTGACTGCTTCGGTGTAGAACCACAACACGACGGGATCCAAACCACAAAAAACCCAAAATCTGGCCAACAAGTAAGCGAAAAATGCGAAATTACGAGCCAGATGAGGGCAAATCCCTGACCTAACCGAGACATAACCGGCGTTATCCTCTAAAATATTAATCGGAACCAGGTTTAATTGACTGTTTCAGTGTGGTACCTCATTACTACGTGGTCCAAGTGAGAAAAAGGCCAGGATCTGGCCAACAAGTATGCGAAAAATGCGAAAGTACGAGCCAGATGAGGGCAAATACCAGACCTAGCCCGGACATAACCGGCGCTATCCTCTAAAATATTAATCGCAACCAGGTTTAATTGACTTTCGGTGTGGTACCGCGTTACTACGTGATCCAAACCAGAAAAAGGCCAGGATCTAGCCAACAAGTATGCGAAAAATGGGAAAGTACGAGCCAGATGAGAGCAAATACCAGACCTAACCGAGACATAACGGGCGTTATCCTCTAAAATATTAATCGGAACCAGGTGTAGTTGACAATTTCGGTGTGGTACCGCATTACTACGTGATCCAAACCAGAAAAAGGCCGGGATCGGCCAACAAGTATGCGAAAAATGCGAAAGTACGAGCCAGATGATTGCAAATACCAGAACTGACCCAAACATAACCAGCGTTATCATCCAAAATATTCATCGCAACCAGGTTTAATTGACTGCTTCGGTGTGGTACCGCATTACTATGTGATCGAAACCAGAAAAAGGCCAGTATCTGGCCAAGAGGTATGCGAAAAACGCAAAAGTACGAGCCAGATGAGGGCAAATACCAGAACTAACCCAGACATAACCAGCGTTATCCTCTAAAATACTATTCGGAACCAGCATTTATTGACTCTTACGGTGTGGAGCCGCATTACTACGTGATCCAAACCAAAAAAAGCCCAGGATCTTGCCAACAAGTATGCGAAAAATACGAAAGTACGAGACAGAAGAGGGCAAATCCCTGACCTAACCGAGACATAACCGGCGCTATCCTCTAAAATATTAATCGCAACCAGGTTTAATTGACTTTCGGTGTGGTACCGCGTTACTACGTGATCCAAACCAGAAAAAGGCCAGGATCGGCCAACAAGTATGCGAAAAATGCGAAAATACGAGCCAGATGACGGCAAATCCCAGACCTACACGAGACATAACCGGCGTTATCCTCTAAAATATTAATCGCAACCAGGTTTAATTGACTGCTTCGGTGTGGAACCACATCACGACGGGATCCAAACCACAAAAAACCCGAGATCTGGCCAACAAGTAAGCGAAAAATGCGAAAGTACGAGCCAGATGAGGGCAAATACCAGACCTAACCCAGACATAACCGGCGTTATCCTCTAAAATACTAATCGCAACCAGGTTTAATTGACTGTTTCAGTGTGGTACCAAATTACTACGTCGTCCAAGCCAGAAAAAGGCCAGTATCTGGCCAAGAAGTATGCGAAAAACGCGAAAGTATGAGCCAGATAATTGCTAATACCAAAACTAACCCAGACATAACCAGCGTTATCCTCTAAAATACTAATCGGAACCAACTTTTATTGACTGTTTCAGTGTGGTACCACATTACTACGAGACCCAAACCAGAAAAAGCCCAGGATCTTGCCAACAAGTATGCGAGAAATGCGCAAGTACGAGCCAGGTGAGGGCAAATCCCAGACCTAACCGAGACATAACCGGCGCTATCCTCTAAAATATTAATCGCAACCAGGTTTAATTGACTTTCGGTGTGGTACCGCGTTACTACGTGATCCAAACCAGAAAAAGGCCAGGATCGGCCAACAAGTATGCGAAAAATGCGAAAGTACGAGCCAGATGAGGGCAAATTCCAGACCTAGCCCAGACATAACCGGCATTATCCTCTAAAATATTAATCGCAACCAGGTTTAATTGACTGTTTCGGTGTGGATCCACATTACTACGGGATCCAAACCAGAAAAAGGCCTGGATCTGGCCAACAAGTATGCGAAAAATGCGAAAATACGAGCCAGATGGAGCAAATCCCAGACCTACACGAGACATGACCGGCCTTATCCTCTAAAATATTAATCGCAACCAGGTTTAATTGACTGCTTCGGTGTGGAACCACATCACGACGGGATCCAAACCACAAAAAACCCGAGATCTGGCCAACAAGTAAGCGAAAAATGCGAAAGTACGAGCCAGATGAGGGCAAATACCAGACCTAACCCAGACATAACCGGCGTTATCCTCTAAAATACTAATCGCAACCAGGTTTAATTGACTGTTTCAGTGTGGTACCAAATTACTACGTCGTCCAAGCCAGAAAAAGGCCAGGATCTTGCCAACAAGTATGCGAAAAATGCGAAAGTACGAGCCAGATGAGGGCAAATCCCAGACCTAACCGGGACATAACCAGCGTTATCCTCTAAAATATTAATCGCAACCAGGTTTAATTGACTGTTTCGGTGTGGAACCACATTACTACGGGATCCAAACCAGAAAAAACCCAGGATCTGGCCAACAAGTATGCGAGAAATGCGAAAGTACCAGCCAGATGAGGGCAAATCCCAGACCTAACCGAGACATAACCGGCGTTATCCTCTAAAATACTAATCGCAACCAGGTTTAATTGACTGTTTCAGTGTGGTACCAAATTACTACGTCGTCCAAGCCAGAAAAAGGCCAGGATCTGGCCAACAAGTATGCGAAAAATGCGAAAGTACGAGCCAGATGAGGGCAAATACCAGACCTAACCCAGACATAACCGGAGTTACCCTCTAAAATATTAATCGCAACCAGGTTTAATTGACTGCTTCGGTGTGGAACCACATTACTACGGGATCCAAACCAGAAAATACCCAGGATCTGGCCAAGAAGTATGCGAAAAACGCGAAAGTATGAGCCAGATAATTGCTAATACCAAAACTAACCCAGACATAACCAGCGTTATCCTCTAAAATACTAATCGGAACCAACTTTTATTGACTGTTTCAGTGTGGTACCACATTACTACGAGACCCAAACCAGAAAAAGCCCAGGATCTTGCCAACAAGTATGCGAGAAATGCGAAAGTACGAGCCAGGTGAGGGCAAATCCCAGACCTAACCGAGACATAAGCAGCGTTATCCTTTAAAATACTATTCGGAACCACCTTCTATTGACTGTTTCTGTGTGGTACCACATTACTACGTGATCCAAACCAAAAAAAGCCCTGGATCTTGCCAACAAGTATGCGAAAAATGCGAAAGTACGAGCCAGATGTGGGTAAATACCAGACCTAACCCAGACGTAGCCAGCGTTATCCTCTAAAATACTAATCGCAACCAGGTTTAATTGACTGTTTCAGTGTGGTACCTCATTACTACGTGGTCCAAGTCAGAAAAAGGCCAGGATCTGGCCAACAAGTATGCGAAAAATGCGAAAGTACGAGCCAGATGAGGGCAAATTCCAGACCTAGCCCGGACATAACCGGCGCTATCCTCTAAAATATTAATCGCAACCAGGTTTAATTGACTTTCGGTGTGGTACCGCGTTACTACGTGATCCAAACCAGAAAAAGGCCAGGATCTAGCCAACAAGTATGCGAAAAATGGGAAAGTACGAGCCAGATGAGGGCAAGTACCAGACCTAACCGAGACATAACGGGCGTTATCCTCTAAAATATTAATCGGAACCAGGTGTAGTTGACAATTTCGGTGTGGTACCGCGTTACTACGTGATCCAAACCAGAAAAAGGCCAGGATCTAGCCAACAAGTATGCGAAAAATGGGAAAGTACGAGCCAGATGAGGGCAAATACCAGACCTAACCGAGACATAACGGGCGTTATCCTCTAAAATATTAATCGGAACCAGGTGTAGTTGACAATTTCGGTGTGGTACCGCATTGCTACGTGATCCAAACCAGAAAAAGGCCGGGATCGGCCAACAAGTATGCGAAAAATGCGAAAGTACGAGCCAGATGATTGCAAATACCAGAACTGACCCAAACATAACCAGCGTTATCCTCCAAAATATTCATCGCAACCAGGTTTAATTGACTGCTTCGGTGTGGTACCGCATTACTATGTGATCGAAACCAGAAAAAGGCCAGTATCTGGCCAAGAGGTATGCGAAAAACGCAAAAGTACGAGCCAGATGAGGGCAAATACCAGAACTAACCCAGACATAACCAGCGTTATCCTCTAAAATACTAATCGGAACAAGCATTTATTGACTGTTACGGTGTGGAGCCGCATTACTACGTGATCCATACCAAAAAAAGCCCAGGATCTTGCCAACAAGTATTTTTTTTTTTTTTTTTTTTTTTTTTTTTTTTGTCGTGGGGAAAATCTTCGAAAGACTCCCTCCCACCTCCTTGGGGAGAGGTGGGAGGGGTGTGTGGGATTCCCCGCGCCCGTACAACGACAGGCGCGGGACCTACCCACTAAAAACCCCACGGTGACCCTTCGGCACGCTTTGGGAGGATACCGGGAATCGCTCGAAGCATTCTTCCGGTATCCTCCCCGTGCCCGCGCTTTCGCGCCCATCCCCCGGGGGGACAATCGGTCCCCCCAGTAGACACACTGCCTCATAGCGGCGGGACGGGGCCACTCCATCCCGCCGCTATCCGTCCCGGGGCCGCGTTTAATGGCGGCTGCGAGCCCCAACTCGCAACCGCCCGCGACCCCGTTTCCACCCCTCGGCGGCCGGGCGTTCATGGCCGCACCAGACCGCCGAGGGTGCCTCCCCTTGCGTCGGACCGGTAGGGGGAGGCACTCCTACCCCCAACCGGTCCGACCCGGCGCCGCCTGGCGGGAGGAGGGTCCCCTCAGGACCCCCCTCCCAGCCTAGGTCATCCGCCACGCCGAGGCGGCCGCCCGCGACTCCTCGCGACCGGGCGACGACCTCGGGCCACCGCACGAGCGCGAGCTTCAGCGCGCCGCTGAAGCTCGCGCTCCCTCCCCGCGGCCTCCTTCTGCAACATTACGTTCTCGCAGAAGGAGGCCACGGCTCTCCACTTCTCCTCGCTGCCGAGCATGGCACGCACCACGCCCGGCAGCGAGACATCCCGCCCGACGACGCCGACTAGGACACGGCGCTCCCCCTCCCACGCGGGGCATACCTCCAGGGTATGATCCGCCGTGTCCTGCTCAGCGTCGCAGTGGCAGCAACGCGCCGTCGGCTCCTTCCCTATCCGGCACAGGTATCTTCCGAAGCTGCCATGCCCGGAAAATACCTGTGCCATCCGGTAGGTGAGGCTGCCATGGCCTCTGTCCAGCCACTCCTTCAGGAGTGGCCGAACCGCCCCGACAGTCCGGTGCCCCGCGGTTGGCAGAGCCAGCCGCTCCTGCCACGCGAGCAACACGGACTGCCGGGCCTGGCGCTTCAAATCGCCCCAAGCAGGTTCCTGCCCGCCCGGGACCGCCCCCACCCCCGCGCGACGGTCGACGCGGTGCCGGTACGTCACCGCGTGCGACCGCGCGAGCAGGTCCATGGGCGGCATCCCCGCTAGAACCGTCGCCGCCTCATGTGACATGGTCCGATACCCGCGGACGACCCTGAGCGCCATGCGCCTCTGCACCCGACGCAGCATAGTCATGCTGCGCCGGGAGGCAGCCAGGTCGTCCGCCCAGACGGGGGCCCCGTATAGGGCCACCGACTGGACCATTGCCACATAGAGGCGACGAACTCGGCCCGCCGGGCCCCCCAGGTTGGGCAGGATCCGGCCCAGAGCCGCAACCATCCTTTCCAACCGGGGGGCCAGGCAGCGGAAATGCTTCTCGAAACGCCAGTGGCTATCGAGGATCAGCCCTAGATACCTGATCTGGGGCTTCACCTCGATGTCAGCCCCACCCACCCGAATCAGAGGGGGTGGCGGATCCTGCCGAGGTGAATGAAACGCAATCACCTCGGTCTTATGGACCGCCACCGTCATCCCCATCCCCCTGATCCGGTCGACGACGCGTTGCGACCCCTCCTCCGCGCGACGCATGGCGCTCCCCCAGTGCGCCCCGACGGCCAGCACCAGTGTGTCATCCGCATAACACACCGTGCTGACGCCGTCGGGGAGGCCGGCCCGCAACACCGAGTCGTACGCGATGTTCCACAGGAGTGGCCCGAGGACCGACCCCTGCGGAACACCGCAGTACACCTCCCTCCGCATATCACCATCCCGGCCCGGATACTCGATCCACCTGCCGCGGAGATAATCCCCGACGACCGCCCTGAGACAAGGGGGGACTCGATGATATTCGAGTCCCCTCCTTATCCCTTCCCAGGGGAGGGTGTTAAAGGCATTGGCAATATCCAAGGATATTGCCAATGCCACCCCTCCCCGGGAGACGGCCGCCTCCGAGAGGGCCCTCACACGACCTATCGCGTCGATAGTCGATCGGCCACCCCGGAAACCGAACTGGCAGTCGGCCAGACCGGGATCACCCCGCGACAGGTGCTCGACGAGGCGGGCAGCAATCACACGCTCGAAGAGCTTGCCCACCTCGTCGAGGAGACAAATGGGCCGGTATGCGGAGGGAGACTCCGCGGGCCGACCCTCCTTCCGGAGGAGGACCATCCTCGCCACCTTCCAACTGGGGGGGAATCGCCCGTCCCTCAGGCAGCGGTCGAACAACCGCCTGAGGTCGGCCCCAAGGACGCCCTGGGTCAAGACCCAAACCCGGCCGGGCACACCATCCGGACCCGGGGCCGTGTTACGAACCCCGAGCCGTCTGATGGCCGCTGCCAGCTCCTCCTGCGTGACCCCCAGCTCGGCCGTCCACTCCACTGGGACAGCCGCCGCCGCCGGAGGACGCGGTCCCCTCTCCCCAATTGGGAAGAGTGTATTGACCACGTCCTCCAGCAGCCGGGGGTCAAGACCCTCGGTGACGGGGGGCGCCCACGGGCGGAGCTTATTCAGCACCACCTTATATGGGCGCCCCCATGGATCGTCATCAAGGGTCTGGAGGTGCCAACAAGTATGCGAAAAATACGAAAGTACGAGACAGAAGAGGGCAAATCCCTGACCTAACCGAGACATAACCGGCGTTATCCTCTAAAATATTAATCGCAACCACGTTTAATTGACTGTTTCGGTGTGGAACCTCGTTACTACGGGATCCAAACCAGAAAAAACCCAGGATCTGGCCAGCAAGTACGCGAAAATTGCGAAGGTATGAGCCAGATGATTGCAAATCCCAGACCTATACGAGACATAACCGGCGTTAGCCTCTAAAATATTAATCGCAACCAGGTTTAATTGACTGCTTCGGTGTGGAACCACATCACGACGGGATCCAAACCACAAAAAACCCAGGATCTGGCCAACAAGTATGCGAAAAACGCGAAGGAACGAGCCAGATGAGGGCAAATCCCAGACCTAACCGAGACATAACCGGCGTTATCCTCTAAAATATTAATAGCAACCAGGTGTAGTTGACTGTTTCAGTGTGGTACCACATTACTACGTGATCCAAACGAAAAAAAGCCCAGGATCTTGCCACAAGTATGCGAAAAATGCGAAAGTACGAGCCAGATGATTGCAAATACCAGAACTGACCCAAACATAACCAGCGTTATCCTCCAAAATATTCATCGCAACCAGGTTTAATTGACTGCTTCGGTGTGGAACCACATCACGACGGGATCCAAACCACAAAAAACCCAAGATCTGGCCAACAAGTATGCGAGAAATGCGAAAGTACGAGCCAGATGAGGGCAAATTCCAGACCTAGCCCAGACATAACCGGCATTATCCTCTAAAATATTAATCGCAACCAGGTTTAATTGACTGTTTCGGTGTGGATCCACATTACTACGGGATCCAAACCAGAAAAAGGCCTGGATCTGGCCAACAAGTATGCGAAAAATGCGAAAATACGAGCCAGATGACGGCAAATCCCAGACCTACACGAGACATAACCGGCGTTATCCTCTAAAATATTAATCGCAACCAGGTTTAATTGACTGCTTCGGTGTGGAACCACATCACGACGGGATCCAAACCACAAAAAACCCGAGATCTGGCCAACAAGTAAGCGAAAAATGCGAAAGTACGAGCCAGATGAGGGCAAATACCAGACCTAACCCAGTCATAACCGGCGTTATCCTCTAAAATACTAATCGCAACCAGGTTTAATTGACTTTCGGTGTGGTACCGCGTTACTACGTGATCCAAACCAGAAAAAGGCCAGGATCTAGCCAAGAAGTATGCGAAAAAAGGGAAAGTACGAGCCAGATGACGGCAAATACCAGACCTAACCGAGACATAACGGACGTTATCCTCCAAACTATTCATCGCAACCAGGTTTAATTGACTGCTTCGGTGTGGAACCACATCACGACGGGATCCAAACCACAAAAAACCCAAGATCTGGCCAACAAGTATGCGAAAAATGCGAAAGTACGAGCCAGATGACGGCAAATACCAGACCTAACCGAGACATAACCGGCGTTATCCTCTAAAATATTAATCGCAACCAGGTATAGTTGACAATTTCGGTGTGGTACCAAATTACTACGTGATCCAAACCAGAAAAAGGCCAGGATCTGGCCAACAAGTATGCGAAAAATGGGAAAGTACGAGCCAGATGAGGGCAAATACCAGACCTAACCGAGACATAACGGGCGTTATCCACTAAAATATTAATCGGTACCAGGTTTAATTGACTGTTTCAGTGTGGTACCACATTACTACGTGATCCAAACGAAAAAAAGCCCAGGATCTGGCCAACAAGTAAGTGAAAAATGCGAAAATACGAGCCAGATGAGGGCAAATACCAGACCTAACCCAGACATAACCGGCGTTATCCTCTAAAATATTAATCGCAACCAGGTTTAATTGACAATTTCGGTGTGGTACCGCATTACTACGTGATCCAAACCAGAAAAACGCCGGGATCGGCCAACAAGTATGCGAAAAATGTGAAGGTACGAGCCAGGTGATTGCAAATACCAGAACTGACCCAAACATAACGGGCGTTATCCTCTAAAATATTAATCGGAACCAGGTTTACTTGACTGTTTCAGTGTGGTACCACATTACTACGTGATCCAAACCAGAAAAAGGCCAGTATCTGGCCAACAGGTATGCGAAAATCGCAAAAGTACGAGCCAGATGAGGGCAAATACCAGAACTAACCCAGACATAACCAGCGTTATCCTCTAAAATACTAATCGCAACCAGCTTTTATTGACTGTTACGCTGTGGAGCCGCATTACTACGTGATCCAAACCAAAAAAAGCCCAGGATCTTGCCAACAAGTATGCGAAAAATACGAAAGTACGAGCCAGATGAGGGCAAATTCCTGACCTAGCCCAGACATAACCGGCATTATCCTCTAAAATATTAATTGCAACCAGGTTTAATTGACTGCTTCGGTGTGGAACCACATTACTACGGGATCCAAACCAGAAAAAACCCAGGATCTGGCCAAGAAGTATGCGAAAAACGCGAAAGTATGAGCCTGATAATTGCAAATACCAGAACTAACCCAGACATAACCAGCGTTATCTTCTAAAATACTATTCGGAACGAGATTCTATTGATTGCTTCTGTGTGGTACCACATTACTACGTGATCCAAGCCAGGAAAAACCCAGGATCTGGCCAACAAGTACGCGAAAATTGCGAAGGTATGAGCCAGATGATTGCAAATACCAGAACTAACCCAGACATAACCAGCGTTATCTTCTAAAATACTATTCGGAACCAGCTTCTATTGATTGTTTCTGGGTGGTACCACATTACTGCGTGATCCAAGCCAGAAAAAGCCCAGGATCTGGCCAACAAGTATGCGAAAAATGCGAAAATACGAGCCAGATGAGGGCAAATACCAGACCTACCCCAAACATAACCGGCGTTATCCTCTAAAATAATAATCGCAACCAGGTTTAATTGACTGCTTCGGTGTGGAACCACATCACGAAGGGATCCAAACCACAAAAAACCCAAGATCTGGCCAACAAGTATGCGAAAATCGCAAAAGTACGAGCCAGATGAGGGCAAATACCAGAACTAACCCAGACATAACCAGCGTTATCCTCTAAAATACTAATCGCAACCAGCTTTTATTGACTGTTACGCTGTGGAGCCGCATTACTACGTGATCCAAACCAAAAAAAGCCCAGGATCTTGCCAACAAGTATGCGAAAAATACGAAAGTACGAGCCAGATGAGGGCAAATTCCTGACCTAGCCCAGACATAACCGGCATTATCCTCTAAAATATTAATTGCAACCAGGTTTAATTGACTGCTTCGGTGTGGAACCACATTACTACGGGATCCAAACCAGAAAAAACCCAGGATCTGGCCAAGAAGTATGCGAAAAACGCGAAAGTATGAGCCTGATAATTGCAAATACCAGAACTAACCCAGACATAACCAGCGTTATCTTCTAAAATACTATTCGGAACGAGATTCTATTGATTGCTTCTGTGTGGTACCACATTACTACGTGATCCAAGCCAGGAAAAACGCCGGGATCGGCCAACAAGTATGCGAAAAATGTGAAGGTACGAGCCAGGTGATTGCAAATACCAGAACTGACCCAAACATAACGGGCGTTATCCTCTAAAATATTAATCGGAACCAGGTTTACTTGACTGTTTCAGTGTGGTACCACATTACTACGTGATCCAAACCAGAAAAAGGCCAGGATCTGGCCAACAAGTATGCGAAAAATGGGAAAGTACGAGCCAGATGAGGGCAAATACCAGACCTAACCGAGACATAACGGGCGTTATCCACTAAAATATTAATCGGTACCAGGTTTAATTGACTGTTTCAGTGTGGTACCACATTACTACGTGATCCAAACGAAAAAAAGCCCAGGATCTGGCCAACAAGTAAGTGAAAAATGCGAAAATACGAGCCAGATGAGGGCAAATACCAGACCTAACCCAGACATAACCGGCGTTATCCTCTAAAATATTAATCGCAACCAGGTTTAATTGACAATTTCGGTGTGGTACCGCATTACTACGTGATCCAAACCAGAAAAACGCCGGGATCGGCCAACAAGTATGCGAAAAATGTGAAGGTACGAGCCAGGTGATTGCAAATACCAGAACTGACCCAAACATAACGGGCGTTATCCTCTAAAATATTAATCGGAACCAGGTTTACTTGACTGTTTCAGTGTGGTACCACATTACTACGTGATCCAAACCAGAAAAAGGCCAGTATCTGGCCAACAGGTATGCGAAAATCGCAAAAGTACGAGCCAGATGAGGGCAAATACCAGAACTAACCCAGACATAACCAGCGTTATCCTCTAAAATACTAATCGCAACCAGCTTTTATTGACTGTTACGCTGTGGAGCCGCATTACTACGTGATCCAAACCAAAAAAAGCCCAGGATCTTGCCAACAAGTATGCGAAAAATACGAAAGTACGAGCCAGATGAGGGCAAATTCCTGACCTAGCCCAGACATAACCGGCATTATCCTCTAAAATATTAATTGCAACCAGGTTTAATTGACTGCTTCGGTGTGGAACCACATTACTACGGGATCCAAACCAGAAAAAACCCAGGATCTGGCCAAGAAGTATGCGAAAAACGCGAAAGTATGAGCCTGATAATTGCAAATACCAGAACTAACCCAGACATAACCAGCGTTATCTTCTAAAATACTATTCGGAACGAGATTCTATTGATTGCTTCTGTGTGGTACCACATTACTACGTGATCCAAGCCAGGAAAAACCCAGGATCTGGCCAACAAGTACGCGAAAATTGCGAAGGTATGAGCCAGATGATTGCAAATACCAGAACTAACCCAGACATAACCAGCGTTATCTTCTAAAATACTATTCGGAACCAGCTTCTATTGATTGTTTCTGGGTGGTACCACATTACTGCGTGATCCAAGCCAGAAAAAGCCCAGGATCTGGCCAACAAGTATGCGAAAAATGCGAAAATACGAGCCAGATGAGGGCAAATACCAGACCTACCCCAAACATAACCGGCGTTATCCTCTAAAATAATAATCGCAACCAGGTTTAATTGACTGCTTCGGTGTGGAACCACATCACGAAGGGATCCAAACCACAAAAAACCCAAGATCTGGCCAACAAGTATGCGAAAAATGCGAAAGTACGAGCCAGGTGACGGGAAATCCCAGACCTAACCGAGGCATAACCGGCGTTATCCTCTAAAATATTAATCGTAACCAGGTGTAGTTGACAATTTCGGTGTGGTACCGCATTACTACGTGATCCAAATCAGAAAAAGGCGGGATCGGCCAACAAGTATGCGGAAAACGCGAAAGTACGAGCCAGATCCCTCAGGGGCTGCCAGCCTTTCAGCTGCAGTACGGGCTTAACGAACCCGGGGTACCCGAGTCATACACACACCGTAAGCCTCCTGTTGGTCGTCACAACGACCCATTCACAATTCCCTATTGGTTTTGTGAATGGTACGTGACGGCAGGAGGAACGGGGGTCTTGGCTTAACCGCCTGGGCCACGAGTATGGCGACTCTATAAAATCGCCCTCCAATCCTAAGCTATGGTGCGCGGCGATGGGATGCATGGTTGGGGGAGAAGGCCCAATCCCAAGCGACCGCCTCCGGGGAACCTGCCGAACCCCCGGAGTATATAGGCTTACCCGGGTAAGGCGGCTCTGCCCGGGCGGACCTTTTCTTCCGACCTGCTCGTGGGAATATTATGGAGTTCAATATTAAAACGGGGATGGGACGGGGTAAGTCAGAGGGGGAGGACGAAGGCGGTGTTGGGACTGGAGTGACGGCGCTCGCGCCGCCTCCAGCGCCTGGCCCGGCTTCGTGGAAGGTGGAGGAGGACGACGAGACTGCGTCAGTCTCGTCCTTCTCCTCCACCAGGAGCCTCATAGGCTCTAAGAGGAAGAGGACGGGGCAGGCCGTCGTCGAGGTGGGCGGGGCGATGAGCCCGTCGGTGAGGCTGAGTTGCCTCAGGGACGAGGTGACCGAGGAGATATCGGGGAGGATCTCCTCGTCCCTGAGGCGGGTGGAGAAAGTCGCCGCTGCCTGCGCCTTTAAGGGGCAGAAAAGCGGTGGCGCGGAGGCCCTGAAGGCCGCGGCGGAGGAAATGAGGGAGGCGGCGCGGGAGCTCAGAGGGCGGAACGCCCGTCTGCAGCTCCTGTTGGAGAAGGAGCGACAGGGGAGGAGGAGGGCAGAGGCGCTGTGGAACAGCGCGGCCCTCCCTCCCATCCTCCCTCCTCCTCCACCGCCGCGTCCCTCGGCGGAGGTAAATAAGCGGAGTGCGGCGGCAGTGGTGCGGGGCACCGCGGGCCCCTCCACCCGCACTCCGCCCGTGAAGAAGTCCCCGTCCTCCTCAGAAGACGATCTTCTGAGGAGGATTGGGGACATGATTGATGGCAAGCTGGCCGCCTTCCGGGAGGAGCTCCTCGCCGGAAGAGCGGTCAGCAGGAAGGCGGTGCCTCCCCGACCTGTTCCGGTACAGTCGGGGAAGGCAAAGAAGGGAGGAGTGAAGGCTCCGCCCAGCGTTGCGGCACCAGGGCCCCGGGTCGCGACCCCCAAGGGGGGTGGTGTACCCGTGGTCGCGGTGGTCGCGTCCTCCACAGCACCCTCCGAAGGGGGGGTGGCGTGGAGTGAGGTGGTGGGGCGGAAGGCGAAGCGGGCGGCGAGGAAGGCCTCGCAACCGCAGCCTCCGCCTCCGCCGCCGGCGGCCAAGGTAAAGGCCGCGAAGGTCGGGAAGGCACGACCAGGTCGTCCCCCAAAAACGGCAGCGGTGACGCTGACCGTTGCGCAGGGGGGCGACCTGACCCTCGCGGAGGCGATGCGGCTCGCCAGGGAGAATATCTCCCTGGAAGAGCTGGGCATCGCCTCCGTGAGGGCGAAGAGGGCCGTGACCGGGGGTCTCTTGCTCGAGATCCCCGGTGCAGAAGGCGGCGCGAAGGCGGATCGTCTCGCCCAGAGGCTCTGGGAGCAGCTGGGCGAGCGAGGTGTCCGGGTCGCCCGGCCCACGAAGCGCACGGAGATGCGCGTTTGTGGGCTGGACGACTCGGTCAGCGCACAGGATGTGTCCCGTGCCCTTGCGAGGGCAGGGGACTGTCCTGTGGAGGACCTGCGGATCGGAGAGATCCGCAGGTCGCCCTCCGGCCTCGGGTCGGTGTGGGCCCGGTGCCCCCTCTCCGCCGCCCGTAAGGTGGCGGAATCCGGGAGGGTGTTGGTGGGGTGGGTTTCGGCGCGAGTGGAAATCCTCGCGCCGCGCCCGCTCCAGTGTCACCGCTGCCTCGAATTGGGGCACGTGAGGCAGTGGTGCACCTCGCCGGTGGACCGCAGCGGTCAGTGTTACCGCTGCGGTGCCAAAGAGCACCGTGCGAGCCAGTGCTCGGCGGCCCCCCACTGCCCGCTGTGTGCGGACATGGGGAGGCCAGCCGATCACAGGGTGGGGAGCAAGAAGTGCTCCCCCCCCCCTCCCGGAAGGAGAGGAAGAGGCGGGCTGCACCGGCTCCGGTGCCGAGGGCGGTGGCATCGTCCTCCATGGAGGTGGACGGTGCTACGGGGACGGACGGCCGGGAGGAGGCTGGCGCGGCCATTAATTAATGCCGCCCCGCCTCCTCCTCCAGGCCAACCTCAACCACTGCCGCGCGGCACAGGACTTGATGTCCCAAGTCCTCGCGGATTGGGGGGTTGGCCTGGCGGTCGCCGCACAGCCGTACCGCGTCCCTGATCACCCTCATTGGGTGGGCGACGCGGACGGCTTGGTGGCGACGGTATGGGGAGGGGGCGACGGGTCCCCACCGTTCTCCTTGTTGGAGCGCGGTCGGGGATTCGTCGCCGTGGACTGGGGGGGAGTCGCTGTGGTGGGGTGCTACATTTCGCCCCGTAGCGGTCACGCTGCGTTTGAGCTGTACTTGGCCGAGGTCGCGGCATGCGTGCAGCGCTGCGCGGCCCGGCCGGTGCTGGTCCTGGGGGATTTTAATGCCAAGTCGGTGGCTTGGGGATCCCCCAGGACCTCCGTTCGCGGCGGGATCCTGGGCGATTGGGCGGCGGGGCTCGACCTCCGGTTATTGAACCGGGGGTCGGAGCACACATGCGTGCGGCGATATGGGGGGTCCATCGTGGATGTTGGATTCGCGACCCCCAACGCCGTGCGCATGGTGTCGGGTTGGCACGTGGTCGCGGGGGCAGAGACACTCTCCGATCACCGGTACATCCGGATGGAGGTCTCTGCCGCCGCGAGTGCATCCCGACACGGCCACCTGCGTGGCACCCCACCACGCCGCTGGGCGCTTCGGCGCCTGGACAAGGACGCCCTGATGGCAGCTGCCCTCGCTGCAACTTGGCCGCAGGGAGCGGCCGAGTTGCCGAGCATAGAGGAGGAGGTCGCCCGGCTCGGAGCATTGGTCGCGGGTATTTGCGACGCGGCGATGCCTCGGGTCGGGCGGGCTTCTCCTCGCCGGGCGGTGTACTGGTGGTCGGACGCGATCGCGAAGTTGCGAGTCGCGACTGTCCGCGCCCGACGCCAGTACACCCGCGCGCGCAGACGTCAACGTACAGGCGACGGCGTGGCGCGAGCGAGGGCAGCTGATGACCTGTATGGAGCATACCGCGTGGCGCGGTTTGCTCTGCAGGTCGCCATCAAACGGGCCAAGACCCGGGCATGGAAGGAGCTCCTCCAGACCCTTGATGACGATCCATGGGGGCGCCCATATAAGGTGGTGCTGAATAAGCTCCGCCCGTGGGCGCCCCCCGTCACCGAGGGTCTTGACCCCCGGCTGCTGGAGGACGTGGTCAATACACTCTTCCCAATTGGGGAGAGGGGACCGCGTCCTCCGGCGGCGGCGGCTGTCCCAGTGGAGTGGACGGCCGAGCTGGGGGTCACGCAGGAGGAGCTGGCAGCGGCCATCAGACGGCTCGGGGTTCGTAACACGGCCCCGGGTCCGGATGGTGTGCCCGGCCGGGTTTGGGTCTTGACCCAGGGCGTCCTTGGGGCCGACCTCAGGCGGTTGTTCGACCGCTGCCTGAGGGACGGGCGATTCCCCCCCAGTTGGAAGGTGGCGAGGATGGTCCTCCTCCGGAAGGAGGGTCGGACCGCGGAGTCTCCCTCCGCATACCGGCCCATTTGTCTCCTCGACGAGGTGGGCAAGCTCTTCGAGCGTGTGATTGCTGCCCGCCTTGTCGAGCACCTGTCGCGGGGTGATCCCGGTCTGGCCGACTGCCAGTTCGGTTTCCGGGGGGGCCGATCGACTATCGACGCGATAGGTCGTGTGAGGGCCCTCTCGGAGGCGGCCGTCTCCCGGGGAGGGGTGGCATTGGCAATATCCTTGGATATTGCCAATGCCTTTAACACCCTCCCCTGGGAAGAGATAAGGAGGGGGCTCGAATATCATCGAGTCCCCCCTTGTCTCAGGGCGATCGTCGGGGATTATCTCCGCGGCAGGTGGATCGAGTATCCGGGCCGGGATGGTGATATGCGGAGGGAGGTGTACTGCGGTGTTCCGCAGGGGTCGGTCCTCGGGCCACTCCTGTGGAACATCGCGTACGACTCGGTGTTGCGGGCCGGCCTCCCCGACGGCGTCAGCACGGTGTGTTATGCGGATGACACACTTTTTTTTTTTTTTTTTTTTTTTTTTTTTTTTTTGTCGTGGGGAAAATCTTCGAAAGACTCCCTCCCACCTCCTTGGGGAGAGGTGGGAGTGGTGTGTGGGATTCCCCGCGCCCGTACAACGACAGGCGCGGGACCTACCCACTAAAAACCCCACGGTGACCCTTCGGCACGCTTTGGGAGGATACCGGGAATCGCTCGAAGCATTCTTCCGGTATCCTCCCCGTGCCCGCGCTTTCGCGCCCATCCCCCGGGGGGACAATCGGTCCCCCCAGTAGACACACTGCCTCATAGCGGCGGGACGGGGCCACACCATCCCGCCGCTATCCGTCCCGGGGCCGCGTTTAGTGGCGGCTGCGAGCCCCAACTCGCAACCGCCCGCGACCCCGTTTCCACCCCTCGGCGGCCGGGCGTTCATGGCCGCACCAGACCGCCGAGGGTGCCTCCCCTTGCGACGGACCGGTAGGGGAGGCACTCCTACCCCCAACCGGTCCGACCCAGCGCCGCCTGGCGGGAGGAGGGTCCCCTCAGGACCCCCCTCCCAGCCTAGGTCATCCGCCACGCCGAGGCGGCCGCCCGCGACGCCTCGCGACCGGGCGACGACCTCGGGCCACCGCACGAGCGCGAGCTTCAGCGCGCCGCTGAAGCTCGCGCTCCCTCCCCGCGGCCTCCTTCTGCAACATTACGTTCTCGCAGAAGGAGGCCACGGCCCTCCACTTCTCCTCGCTGCCGAGCATGGCGCGCACCACGCCCGGCAGCGAGACATCCCGCCCGACGACGCCGACCAGGACACGGCGCTCCCCCTCCCACGCGGGGCATACCTCCAGGGTATGATCCGCCGTGTCCTGCTCAGCGTCGCAGTGGCAGCAACGCGCCGTCGGCTCCTTCCCTATCCGGCACAGGTATCTTCCGAAGCTGCCATGCCCGGAAAATACCTGTGCCATCCGGTAGGTGAGGCTGCCATGGCCTCTGTCCAGCCACTCCTTGAGGTGTGGCCGAACCGCCCCGACAGTCCGGTGCCCCGCGGTTGGCAGAGCCAGCCGCTCCTGCCACGCGAGCAACACGGACTGCCGGGCCTGGCGCTTCAAATCGCCCCAAGCAGGTTCCTGCCCGCCCGGGACCGCCCCCACCCCCGCGCGACGGTCGACGCGGTGCCGGTACATCACCGCGTGCGACCGCGCGAGCAGGTCCATGGGCGGCATCCCCGCTAGAACCGTCGCCGCCTCATGTGACATGGTCCGATACCCGCGGACGACCCTGAGCGCCATGCGCCGCTGCACCCGACGCAGCATAGTCATGCTGCGCCGGGAGGCAGCCAGGTCGTCCGCCCAGGCGGGGGACCCGTATAGGGCCACCGACTGGACCATTGCCACATAGAGGCGACGAACTCGGCCCGCCGGGCCCCCCAGGTTGGGCAGGATCCGGCCCAGAGCCGCAACCATCCTTTCCAACCGGGGGACCAGGCAGCGGAAATGCTTCTCGAAACGCCAGTGGCTATCGAGGATCAGCCCCAGATACCTGATCTGGGGCTTCACCTCGATGTCAGCCCCACCCACCCGAATCAGAGGGGGTGGCGGATCCTGCCGAGGTGAATGAAACGCAATCACCTCGGTCTTATGGACCGCCACCGTCATCCCCATCCCCCTGATCCGGTTGACGACGCGTTGCGACCCCTCCTCCGCGCGACGCATGGCGCTCCCCCAGTGCGCCCCGACAGCCAGCACCAGTGTGTCATCCGCATAACACACCGTGCTGACGCCGTCGGGGAGGCCGGCCCGCAACACCGAGTCGTACGCGATGTTCCACAGGAGTGGCCCGAGGACCGACCCCTGCGGAACACCGCAGTACACCTCCCTCCGCATATCACCATCCCGGCCCGAATACTCGATCCACCTGCCGCGGAGATAATCCCCGACGACCGCCCTGAGACAAGGGGGGACTCGATGATATTCGAGTCCCCTCCTTATCTCTTCCCAGGGGAGGGTGTTAAAGGCATTGGCAATATCCAAGGATATTGCCAATGCCACCCCTCCCCGGGAGACGGCCGCCTCCGAGAGGGCCCTCACACGACCTATCGCGTCGATAGTCGATCGGCCCGCCCGGAAACCGAACTGGCAGTCGGCCAGACCGGGATCACCCCGCGACAGGTGCTCGACGAGGCGGGCAGCAATCACACGCTCGAAGAGCTTGCCCACCTCGTCGAGGAGACAAATGGGCCGGTATGCGGAGGGAGACTCCGCGGGCCGACCCTCCTTCCGGAGGAGGACCATCCTCGCCACCTTCCAACTGGGGGGGAATCGTCCGTCCCTCAGGCAGCGGTCGAACAACCGCCTGAGGTCGGCCCCAAGGACGCCCTGGGTCAAGACCCAAACCCGGCCGGGCACACCATCCGAACCCGGGGCCGTGTTACGAACCCCGAGCCGTCTGATGGCCGCTGCCAGCTCCTCCTGCGTGACCCCCAGCTCGGCCGTCCACTCCACTGGGACAGCCGCCGCCGCCGGAGGACGCGGTCCCCTCTCCCCAATTGGGAAGAGTGTATTGACCACGTCCTCCAGCAGCCGGGGGTCAAGACCCTCGGTGACGGGGGGCGCCCACGGGCGGAGCTTATTCAGCACCACCTTATATGGGCGCCCCCATGGACGGATGACACACTGGTGCTGGCCGTCGGGGCGCACTGGGGGAGGGCCATGCGTCGCGCGGAGCAGGGGTCGCAACGCGTCGTCGACCGGATCAGGGGGATGGGGATGACGGTGGCGGTCCATAAGACCGAGGTGATTGCGTTTCATTCACCTCGGCAGGATCCGCCACCCCCTCTGATTCGGGTGGGTGGGGCTGACATCGAGGTGAAGCCCCAGATCAGGTATCTGGGGCTGATCCTCGATAGCCACTGGCGTTTCGAGAAGCATTTCCGCTGCCTGGTCCCCCGGTTGGAAAGGATGGTTGCGGCTCTGGGCCGGATCCTGCCCAACCTGGGGGGCCCGGCGGGCCGAGTTCGTCGCCTCTATGTGGCAATGGTCCAGTCGGTGGCCCTATACGGGGCCCCCGTCTGGGCGGACGACCTGGCTGCCTCCCGGCGCAGCATGACTATGCTGCGTCGGGTGCAGAGGCGCATGGCGCTCAGGGTCGTCCGCGGGTATCGGACCATGTCACATGGGGCGGCGACGGTTCTAGCGGGGATGCCGCCCATGGACCTGCTCGCGCGGTCGCACGCGGTGATGTACCGGCACCGCGTCGACCGTCGCGCGGGGGTGGGGGCGGTCCCGGGCGGGCAGGAACCTGCTTGGGGCGATTTGAAGCGCCAGGCCCGGCAGTCCGTGTTGCTCGCGTGGCAGGAGCGGCTGGCTCTGCCAACCGCGGGGCACCGGACTGTCGGGGCTGTTCGGCCACTCCTGAAGGAGTGGCTGGACAGAGGCCATGGCAGCCTCACCTACCGGCTGGCACAGGTATTTTCCGGGCATGGCAGCTTCGGAAGATACCTGTGCCGTATAGGGAAGGAGCCGACGGCGCGTTGCTGCCACTGCGACGCTGAGCAGGACACGGCGGATCATACCCTGGAGGTATGCCCCGCGTGGGAGGGGGAGCGCCGTGTCCTGGTCGGCGTCGTCGGGCGGGATGTCTCGCTGCCGGGCGTGGTGCGCGCCATGCTCGGCAGCGAGGAGAAGTGGAGGGCCGTGGCCTCCTTCTGCGAGAACGTAATGTTGCAGAAGGAGGCCGCGGGGAGGGAGCGAGAGCTTCAGCGGCGCGCTGAAGCTCGCGCTCGTGCGGTGGCCCGAGGTCGTCGCCCGGTCGCGAGGCGTCGCGGGCGGCCGCCTCGGCGTGGCGGATGACCTAGGCTGGGAGGGGGGTCCTCAGGGGACCCTCCTCCCGCCAGGCGGCGCCGGGTCGGACCGGTTGGGGGTAGGAGTGCCTCCCCCTACCGGTCCGACGCAAGGGGAGGCACCCTCGGCGGTCTGGTGCGGCCATGAACGCCCGGCCGCCGAGGGGTGGAAACGGGGTCGCGGGCGGTTGCGAGTTGGGGCTCGCAGCCGCCACTAAACGCGGCCCCGGGACGGATAGCGGCGGGATGGAGTGGCCCCGTCCCACCGCTATGAGGCAGTGTGTCTACTGGGGGGACCGATTGTCCCCCCGGGGGATGGGCGCGAAAGCGCGGGCACGGGGAGGATACCGGAAGAATGCTTCGAGCGATTCCCGGTATCCTCCCAAAGCGTGCCGAAGGGTCACCGTGGGGTTTTTAGTGGGTAGGTCCCGCGCCTGTCGTTGTACGGGCGCGGGGAATCCCACACACCCCTCCCACCTCTCCCCAAGGAGGTGGCAGGGAGTCTTTCGAAGATTTTCCCCACGACAAAAAAAAAAAAAAAAAAAAAAAAAAAAAAAAAAGTATGAGCCAGATGAGGGCAAATCCCAGACCTACCCCAGACATAACCGGCGTTATCCTCTAAAATATTAATCGGAACCAGGTTTAATTGACTGTTTCAGTGTGGCACCAAATTACTACGTGGTCCAAGCCAGAAAAAGGCCAGGATCTGGCCAACAAGTATGCGAAAAATGCGAAAATACGAGCCAGATGACGGCAAATCCCAGACTTAACCGGAACTTAACCGGCGCTATCCTCCAAAATATTCATCGCAACCAGGTTTAATTGACTGCTTCGGTGTGGAACGACATTACGACGGGATCCAGACCACAAAAAACCCAAGATCTGGCCAACAAGTACGCGAAAATTGCGAAAGTATGAGCCAGATGATTACAAATAACAGAACTAACCCAGCCATAACCAGCGTTATCCTCTAAAATATTAATTGGAACCAGGTTTAATTGACTGTTTCAGTGTGATACCACATTACAACGTGGTCCAAGCCAGAAAAAGCCCAGGATCTGGACAACAAGTATGCGAGAAATGCGAAAGTATGAGCCAGATGAGGGCAAATACCAGACCTAACCCAGACATAACCGGCGTTATCCTCTAAAATATTAATCGGAACCAGGTTTAATTGACTGTTTCAGTGTGGCACCAAATTACTACGTGGTCCAAGCCAGAAAAAGGCCAGGATCTGGCCAACAAGTATGCGAAAAATGCGAAAATACGAGCCAGATGACGGCAAATACCAGACCTAACCCAGACATAACCGGCGTTATCCTCTAAAATATTAATCGCAACCAGGTTTAATTGACTGTTTCGGTGTGGAACTTCATTACTACGGGATTCAAACCACAAAAAACCCAGGATCTGGCCAACAAGAACGCGAAAATTGCGAAAGTACGAGCCAGATGATTGCAAAGACCAGAACTAACCCAGACGTAACCTGCGTTATCCTCTAAAATACTATTCGGAACCAGCTTTTATTGGCTGTTTCAGTGTGGTACCACATTACTACGTGATCCAAACCAAAAAAAGCCCAGGATCTTGCCAACAAGTATGCGAAAAATGCGAAAGTACGAGCCAGATGATTGCAAATACCAGAACTAACCCAAACATAACCAGCGTTATCCTCTATAATATTAATCGCAACCAGGTTTAATTGACTGCTTCGGTGTGGAACCACATTACGACGGGATCCAAACCAGAAAAAACCAAGGATCAGGCCAACAAGTATGCGAAAAATACGAAAGCACGAGCAAGATGACGGCAAATCCCAGACATAACCGGTGTTATCCTCTAGAAAATTAATCGGAACCAGGTTTAATTGACTGTTTCAGTGTGGTACCAAATTACTACGTGATCCAAGCCAGAAAAAGGCCAGGATCTGGCCAACAAGTATGCGATAAATGCGAAAGCACGAGCCAGATGAGGGCAAATCCCAGACCTAACCGAGACATAACCGGCGCTATCCTCCAAAATATTCATCGCAACCAGGTTTAATTGACTGCTTCGGTGTGGAACGACATTACGACGGCATCCAAACCTCAAAAAACCCAAGATCTGGCCAACAAGTACGCGAAAATTGCGAAAGTATGAGCCAGATGATTATAAATAACAGAACTAACCCAGCCATAACCAGCGTTATCCTCTAAAATATTAATCGGATCCAGGTTTAATTGACTGTTTCAGTGTGGTACCTCATTACTACGTGTTCCAAGCCAGAAAAAGGCCAGGATCTGGCCAACAAGTATGCGAAAAACTCGATAGTATGAGCCACATAATTGCAAATACCAGAACTAACCCAGACATAACCAGCGTTATCCTCTAAAATACTAATCGGAACCAGCTTTTATTGACTGTTTCAGTGTGGTACCACATTACTACGTGATCCAAACCAGAAAAAGCCCAGGATCTGGACAACAAGTATGCGAGAAATGCGAAAGTATGAGCCAGATGAGGGCAAATCCCAGACCTAACCGAGACATAACCGGGGTTATCCTCTAAAATATTAATCGCAACCAGGTTTAATTGACTGTTTCAGTGTGGTACCAAATAACTACGTGATCCAAGCCACAAAAAGGCCAGGATCTGGCCAACAAGTATGCGAAAAATGCGAAAGTACGAGCCAGATGATTGCAAATACCAGAACTAACTCAAACATAACCAGCGTTATCCTCCAAAATATTCATCGGAACCAGGTTTGATTGACTGCTTCGGTGTGGAACCAGATTTCGACGGGATCCGAACCACAGAAAACTCAAGATCTGGCCAACAAGTACGCGAAAATTGCAAAAGTATGAGAGAGATGATTGCAAATACCAGAACTAACCCAGACATAACCAGCGTTATCCTCTAAAATATTAATCGGAACTAGGTTTAGTTGACTGTTTCAGTGTGGTACCACATTACTACGTGATCCAAACCAAAAAAAGCCCAGGATCTTGCCAACAAGTAAGCGAAAAATACGAAAGTACGAGCCAGATGACGGCAAATCCCAGACCTAACCGAGACATAACCGGCGTTATCCTCTAAAATATTAATCGTAACCAGGTTTACTTGACCGTTTCGGTGTGGTACCGCATTACTACGTGATCCAAACCAAATATAGGCCAGGATCTGGCCAACAAGTATGCGAAAAATGCGAAAGTACGAGCCAGATGAGGGCAAATACCAGACCTAACCCAGACATAACCGGCGTTATCCTCTAAAATATTCATCCCAGCCAGGTTTAATTGACTGTTTCGGTGTGGAACCACTTTACTACGGGGTCTAAACCTGAAAAAACCCGGGATCTGGCCAAGAAGTATGCGAAAAACGCGATAGTATGAGCCACATAATTGCAAATACCAGAACTAACCCAGACATAACCAGCGTTATCCTATAAAATACTCATCGGAACCAGCTTTCATTGACTGTTTCAGTGTGGTACCACATTACTACGTGATCCAAACCAGAAAAAACCCAGGTTCTGGCCAACAAGTATGTGAGAAATGCGAAAGTATGAGCCAGATGAGGGCAAATCCCAGACCTAACCGAGACATAACCGGCGTTATCCTCTAAAATATTAATCACGACCTGGTTTAATTGACTGTTTCAGTGTGGTACCAAATTACTACGTGATCCAAGCCAGAAAAAGGCCAGGATCTGGCCAACAAGTATGCGATAAATGCGAAAGTACGAGCCAGATGAGGGCAAATCCCAGACCTAACCGAGACACACCCGGCGTTATCCTCTAAAATATTAATCGGAACCAGGTTTAATAGACTGCTTCAGTGTGGTACCACATTACTACGTGATCCAAACTAAAAAAAGCCCATCTTGATCCAAACCACAGAAAACCCAAAATCTGGCCAACAAGTAAGCGAAAAATGCGAAAGTACGAGCCAGATGAGGGCAAATACCAGACCTAACCCAGACATAACCGGCGTTATCCTCTAAAATATTAATCGAAACCAGGTTTAATTGACTGTTTCAGTGTGATACCACATTACTACGGGATCCAAACCTGAAAAAACCCTGGATCTGGCCAAGAAGTATGCGAAAAACGCGATAGTATGAGCCACATAATTGCAAATACCAGACCTAACCCAGACATAGCCAGCGTTATCCTCTAAAATATTAATCGCAACCAGGTTTAATTGACTGTTTCAGTGTGATACCACATTACTACGTGGTCCAATCCAGAAAAAGGCCAGGATCTGGCCAACAAGTATGCGAAAAATGCGAAATTACGAGCCAGATGAGGGCAAATCCCAGACGTAACCGAGACATAACCGGCGTTATCCTCTAAAATATTAATCGCATCCAGGTTTAATTGACTGCATCGGTGTGGAACCACATTACGACGGGATCCAAACCACAAAAAACCCAAGAGCTGGCCAACAAGTACGCGAAAATTACGGAAGCACGAGACAGATGAGGGCAAATCCCTGACCTAACCGAGACATAACCGGCGATATCCTCTAAAATATTAACCGCAACCACGATTAATTGACTGTTTCGGCGTGGAACCTCGTTACTACGGGATCCAAACCAAAAAAAGCCCAGGATCTGGCCAACAAGTATGCGAGAAATGCGAAAGTACGAGCCAGATGAGGTCAAATCCCAGACCTAACCGAGACATAACCGGCGTTATCCTCTAAAACATTAATCGCTACCAGGTTTAATTGTCTGTTTCGGTGTGGTACCGCATTACTACGTGATCCAAACCAGAAAAAGGCCAGGATCTGGCCAACAAGTATGCGAAAAATGCGAAAGAACGAGCCAGATGAGGGCAAATACCAGACCTAACCCAAACATAACCAGCGTTATCCACCAAAATATTCATCGGAACCAGGTTTGATTGACTGCTTCGGTGTGGAACCAGATTACGACGGGATCCAAACCAAAGAAAACCCAAGATCTGGCCAACAAGTACGCGAAAATTGCAAAAGTATGAGCCAGATGATTGCAAATACCAGAACTAACCCAGACATAACCAGCGTTATCCTCTAAAATATTAATCGGAACTAGGTTTAATTGACTGTTTCAGTGTGGTACCACATTACTACGTGATGCAAGCTAAAAAAAGCCCATAATCTTGCCAACAAGTATGCGAAAAATGCGAAAGTACGAGCCAGATGATTGCAAATACCAGAACTAACCCAAACATAACCAGCGTTATCCACCAAAATATTCATCGGAACCAGGTTTGATTGACTGCTTCGGTGTGGAACCAGATTACGACGGGATCCAAACCAAAGAAAACCCAAGATCTGGCCAACAAGTACGCGAAAATTGCAAAAGTATGAGCCAGATGATTGCAAATACCAGAACTAACCCAGACATAACCAGCGTTATCCTCTAAAATATTAATCGGAACTAGGTTTAATTGACTGTTTCAGTGTGGTACCACATTACTACGTGATCCAAACCAAAAAAAGCCCAGGATCTTGCCAACAAGTAAGCGAAAAATGCGAAAGTACGAGCCAGATGAGGGCAAATACCAGACCTAACCCAGACATAACCGGCGTTATCCTCTAAAATATTAATCGAAACCAGGTTTAATTGACTGTTTCAGTGTGATACCACATTACTACGTGGTCAAAGCCAGAAAATGGCCAGGATCTGGCCAACAAGTATGCGAAAAATGCGAAAGTACGAGCCAGATGAGGGCAAATACCAGACCTAACCCAGACATAACCGGCGTTATCCTCTAAAATATTAATCGGAACCAGGTTTAATTGACTGTTTCAGTGTGGTACCACATTACTACGTGATCCAAACTAAAAGAAGCCCATAATCTTGCCAACAAGTATGCGAAAAATGCGAAAGTACGAGCCAGATGATTGCAAGTACGAGAACTAACCCAAACATAACCAGCGTTATCCTCCAAAATATTCATCGGAAGCAGGTTGGATTGACTGCTTCGGTGTGGAACCGGATTACGACGGGATCCAAACCACAGAAAACCCAAGATCTGGCCAACAAGTACGCGAAAATTGCAAAAGTATGAGCCAGATGATTGCAAATACTAGAACTAACCCAGACATAACCAGCGTTATCCTCTAAAATATTAATCGGAACTAGGTTTAATTGACTGTTTCGGTGTGGAATCACATTACTACGGGATCCAAACCTGAAAAAACCCTGGATCTGGCCATGAAGTATGCGAAAAACGCGATAGTATGAGCCACATGATTGCAAATACCAGAACTAACCCAGACATAACCAGCGTTATCCTATAAAATACTCATCGGAACCAGCTTTTATTGACTGTTTCAGTGTGGTACCACATTACAACGTGATCCAAACCAGAAAAAACCCAGGATCTGGCCAACAAGTATGTGGGAAATGCGAAAGTATGAGCCAGATGAGGGCAAATCCCAGACCTAACCGAGAATAACCGGCGTTATCCTCTAAAATATTAATCACAACCAGGTTTAATTGACTGTTTCAGTGTGGTACCAAATTACTACGTGATCGAATCCAGAAAAAGGCCAGGATCTGGCCAACAAGTAAGCGAAAAATGCGAAGGTACGAGCCAGATGAGGGCAAATACCAGACCTAACCCAGACATAACTGGTGTTATCCTCTAAAATATTAATCGAAACCAGGTTTAATTGACTGTCTCAGTGTGATACCACATTACTACGTGGTCAAAGCCAGATAAAGGCCAGGATCTGGCCAACAAGTAAGCGAAAAATGCGAAAATACGAGCCAGATGATTGCAAATACCAGAACTAACCCAAACATAACCAGCGTTATCCTCTAAAATATTAATCGGAACCAGGTTTAATTGACTGTTTCAGTGTGGTACCACATTACTACGTGATCCAAACTAAAAGAAGCCCATAATCTTGCCAACAAGTATGCGAAAAATGCGAAAGTACGAGCCAGATGATTGCAAATACCAGAACTAACCCAAACATAACCAGCGTTATCCTCCAAAATATTCATCGGAAGCAGGTTGGATTGACTGCTTCCGTGTGGAACCGGATTACGACGGGATCCAAACCACAGAAAACCCAAGATCTGGCCAACAAGTACGCGAAAATTGCAAAAGTATGAGCCAGATGATTGCAAATACTAGAACTAACCCAGACATAACCAGCGTTATCCTCTAAAATATTAATCGGAACTAGGTTTAATTGACTGTTTCAGTGTGGTACCACATTACTACGTGATCCAAACCAGAAAAAACCCAGGATCTGGCCAACAAGTATGTGAGAAATGCGATAGTATGAGCCAGATGAGGGCAAATCCCAGACCTAACCGAGACATAACCGGCGTTATCCTCTAAAATATTAATCACGACCTGGTTTAATTCACTGTTTCAGTGCGGTACCAAATTACTACGTGATCCAAGGCAGAAAAAGGCCAGGATCTGGCCAACAAGTATGCGTTAAATGCGAAAGTACGAGCCAGATGAGGGCAAATCCCAGACCTAACCGAGACATAACCGGCGTTATCCTCTAAAATATTAATCGCATCCGGGTTTACTTGACTGTTCCGGTGTGGTACAGCATTACTACGTGATCCAAACCAGAAAAAGGCGAGGATCTGGCCAACAAGTATGCGAAAAATGCGAAAGTACGAGCCAGATGAGGGCAAATACCAGACCTAACCCAGACATAACCGGCGTTATCCTCTAAAATATTAATCGGAACCGGGTTTAATTGACTGTTTCAGTGTGGCACCAAATTACTCCGTGGTCCAAGCCAGAAAAAGGCCAGGATCTGGCCAACAAGTATGCGAAAAATGCGAAAGTACGAGCCAGATGATTGCAAATACCAGAACTAACCCAAACATAACCGGCGTTATCCTCTAAAATATTAATCGGAACCAGGTTTAATAGACTGTTTCAGTGTGGTACCACATTACTACGTGATCCAAACTAAAAGAAGCCCATAATCTTGCCAACAAGTATGCGAAAAATGCGAAAGTACGAGCCAGATGATTGCAAATACCAGAACTAACCCAAACATAACCAGCGTTATCCTCTAAAATATTAATCGGAACCAGGTATAATTGACTGTTTCAGTGTGGTACCACATTACTACGTGATCCAAACTAAAAGAAGCCCATAATTTTGCCAACAAGTATGCGAAAAATGCGAAAGTACGAGCCAGATGATTGCAAATACCAGAACTAACCCAAACATAACCAGCGTTATCCTCTAAAATATTAATCGGAACCAGGTTTAATTGACTGTTTCAGTGTGGTACCACATTACTACGTGATCCAAACTAAAAGAAGCCCATAATCTTGCCAACAAGTATGCGAAAAATGCGAAAGTACGAGCCAGATGATTGCAAATACCAGAACTAACCCAAACATAACCAGCGTTATCCTCCAAAATATTCATCGGAAGCAGGTTGGATTGACTGCTTCGGTGTGGAACCAGATTACGACGGGATCCAAACCACAGAAAACCCAAGATCTGGCCAACAAGTACGCGAAAATTGCAAAAGTATGAGCCAGATGATTGTAAATACTAGAACAAACCCAGACATAACCAGCGTTATCCTCTAAAATATTAATCGGAACTTGGTTTAATTGACTGTTTCAGTGTGGTACCACAATACTACGTGATCCAAGCCAGAAAAAGGCCAGGATCTGGCCAACAAGTATGCGATAAATGCGAAAGTACGAGCCAGATGATTGCAAATACCAGAACTAACCCAAACATAACCAGCGTTATCCTCCAAAATATTCATCGGAACCAGGTTTGATTGACTGCTTCGGTGTGGAACCAGAGTACCACGGGATCCAAACCACAGAAAACACAAGATCTGGCCAACAAGTACGCGAAAATTGCAAAAGTATGAGCCAGATGAGGGCAAATACCAGACCTAACCCAGACATAACCGGCGTTACCCTCTAAAATATTAATCGGAACCAGGTTTAGTAGACTGTTTCAGTGTGGTACCACATTACTACGTGATCCAAACTAAAAAAAGCCCATAATCTTGCCAACAAGTATGCGAAAAATGCGAAAGTACGAGCCAGATGATTGCAAATTCCAGAACTAACCCAGACATAACCAGCGTTATCCTCTAAAATATTAATCGGAACTAGGTTTGATTGACTGCTTCGGTGTGGAGCCAGATTACGACGGGATCCAAACCACAGAAAACCCAAGATCTGGCCAACAAGTACGCGAAAATTGCAAAAGTATGAGCCAGATGATTGTAAATACTAGAACAAACCCAGACATAACCAGCGTTATCCTCTAAAATATTAATCGAAACCAGGTTTAATTGACCGTTTCAGTGTGATACCACATTACTACGGGATACAAACCTGAAAAAACCCTGGATCTGGCCAAGAAGTATGCGAAAAACGCGATAGTATGAGCCACATAATTGCAAATACCAGACCTAACCCAGACATAACCAGCGTTATCCTCTAAAATATTAATCGCAACCAGGTTTAATTGACTGTTTCAGTGTGATACCACAGTACTACGTGGTCCAATCCAGAAAAAGGCCAGGATCTGGCCAACAAGTATGCGAAAAATGCGAAATTACGAGCCAGATGAGGGCAAATCCCAGACCTAACCGAGACATAACCGGCGTTATCCTCTAAAATATTAATCGCATCCAGGTTTAATTGACTGCATCGGTGTGGAACCACATTACTACGTGATCCAAACTAAAAAAAGCCCATAATCTTGCCAACAAGTATGCGAAAAATGCGAAAGTACGAGCCAGATGATTGCAAATACCAGAACTAACCCAAACATAACCAGCGTTATCCACCAAAATATTCATCGGAACCAGGTTTGATTGACTGCTTCGGTGTGGAACCAGATTACGACGGGATCCAAACCACAGAAAACCCAAGATCTGGCCAACAAGTACGCGAAAATTGCAAAAGTATGAGCCAGATGATTGCAAATACCAGAACTAACCCAGACATAACCAGCGTTTTCCTCTAAAATATTAATCGGAACTAGGTTTAATTGACTGTTTCAGTGTGGTACCACATTACTACGTGATCCAAACCAAAAAAAGCCCAGGATCTTGCCAACAAGTAAGCGAAAAATGCGAAAGTACGAGCCAGATGAGGGCAAATACCAGACCTAACCCAGACATAACCGGCGTTATCCTCTAAAATATTAATCGAAACCAGGTTTAATTGACTGTTTCAGTGTGATACCACATTACTACGTGGTCAAAGCCAGAAAATGGCCAGGATCTGGCCAACAAGTATGCGAAAAATGCGAAAGTACGAGCCAGATGAGGGCAAATACCAGACCTAACCCAGACATAACCGGCGTTATCCTCTAAAATATTAATCGGAACCAGGTTTAATTGACTGTTTCAGTGTGGTACCACATTACTACGTGATCCAAACTAAAAAAAGCCCATAATCTTGCCAACAAGTATGCGAAAAATGCGAAAGTACGAGCCAGATGATTGCAAATACCAGAACTAACCCAAACATAACCAGCGTTATCCTCTAAAATATTAATCGGAACCAGGTTTAATTGACTGTTTCAGTGTGGTACCACATTACTACGTGATCCAAACTAAAAGAAGCCCATAATCTTGCCAACAAGTATGCGAAAAATGCGAAAGTACGAGCCAGATGATTGCAAATACCAGAACTAACCCAAACATAAACAGCGTTATCCTCCCAAATATTCATCGGAAGCAGGTTTAATTGACTGTTTCAGTGTGATACCACATTACTACGTGGTCAAAGCCAGAAAATGGCCAGGATCTGGCCAACAAGTATGCGAAAAATGCGAAAGTACGAGCCAGATGAGGGCAAATACCAGACCTAACCCAGACATAACCGGCGTTATCCTCTAAAATATTAATCGGAACCAGGTTTAATTGACTGTTTCAGTGTGGTACCACATTACTACGTGTTCCAAACTAAAAAAAGCCCATAATCTTGCCAACAAGTATGCGAAAAATGCGAAAGTACGAGCCAGATGATTGCAAATACCAGAACTAACCCAAACATAACCAGCGTTATCCTCTAAAATATTAATCGGAACCAGGTTTAATTGACTGTTTCAGTGTGGTAACACATAACTACGTGATCCAAACTAAAAGAAGCCCATAATCTTGCCAACAAGTATGCGAAAAATGCGAAAGTACGAGCCAGATGATTGCAAATACCAGAACTAACCCAAACATAACCAGCGTTATCCTCCAAAATATTCATCGGAAGCAGGTTGGATTGACTGCTTCGGTGTGGAACCAGATTACGACGGGATCCAAACCACAGAAAACCCAAGATTTGGCCAACAAGTACGCGAAAATTGCAAAAGTATGAGCCAGATGATTGCAAATACTAGAACTAAGCCAGACATAACCAGCGTTATCCTCTAAAATATTAATCGGAACTAGGTTTAATTGACTGTTTCAGTGTGGTACCACATTACTACGTGATCCAAGCTAAAAAAAGCCCATAATCTTGCCAAAAAGTATGCGAAAAATGCGAAAGTACGAGCCAGATGATTGCAAATACCAGAACTAACCCAAACATAACCAGCGTTATCCACCAAAATATTCATCGGAACCAGGTTTGATTGACTGCTTCGGTGTGGAACCAGATTACGACGGGATCCAAACCACAGAAAACCCAAGATCTGGCCAACAAGTACGCGAAAATTGCAAAAGTATGAGCCAGATGATTGCAAATACCAGAACTAACCCAGACATAACCAGCGTTATCCTCTAAAATATTAATCGGAACTAGGTTTAATTGACTGTTTCAGTGTGGTACCACATTACTACGTGATCCAAACCAAAAAAAGCCCAGGATCTTGCCAACAAGTAAGCGAAAAATGCGAAAGTACGAGCCAGATGAGGGCAAATACCAGACCTAACCCAGACATAACCGGCGTTATCCTCTAAAATATTAATCGAAACCAGGTTTAATTGACTGTTTCAGTGTGATACCACATTACTACGTGGTCAAAGCCAGAAAATGGCCAGGATCTGGCCAACAAGTATGCGAAAAATGCGAAAGTACGAGCCAGATGAGGGCAAATACCAGACCTAACCCAGACATAACCGGCGTTATCCTCTAAAATATTAATCGGAACCAGGTTTCATTGACTGTGTCAGTGTGGTACCACATTACTACGTGTTCCAAACTAAAAAAAGCCCATAATCTTGCCAACAAGTATGCGAAAAATGCGAAAGTACGAGCCAGATGATTGCAAATACCAGAACTAACCCAAACATAACCAGCGTTATCCTCTAAAATATTAATCGGAACCAGGTTTAATTGACTGTTTCAGTGTGGTACCACATTACTACGTGATCCAAACTAAAAGAAGCCCATAATCTTGCCAACAAGTATGCGAAAAATGCGAAAGTACGAGCCAGATGAGGGCAAATACCAGAACTAACCCAGACATAACCAGCGTTATCCTCTAAAATATTAATCGGAACTAGGTTTAATTGACTGTTTCAGTGTGGTACCACATTACTACGTGATCCAAACCAAAAAAAGCCCAGGATCTTGCCAACAAGTAAGCGAAAAATGCGAAAGTACGAGCCAGATGAGGGCAAATACCAGACCTAACCCAGCCATAACCGGCGTTATCCTCTAAAATATTAATCGAAACCAGGTTTAATTGACTGTTTCAGTGTGATACCACATTACTACGTGGTCAAAGCCAGAAAATGGCCAGGATCTGGCCAACAAGTATGAGAAAAATGCGAAAGTACGAGCCAGATGAGGGCAAATACCAGACCTATCCCAGACATAACCGGCGTTATCCTCTAAAATATTAATCGGAACCAGGTTTAATTGACTGTTTCAGTGTGGTACCACATTACTACGTGATCCAAACTAAAAAAAGCCCATAATCTTGCCAACAAGTATGCGAAAAATGCGAAAGTACGAGCCAGATGATTGCAAATACCAGAACTAACCCAAACATAACCAGCGTTATCCACCAAAATATTCATCGGAACCAGGTTTGATTGACTGCTTCGGTGTGGAACCAGATTACGACGGGATCCAAACCACAGAAAACCCAAGATCTGGCCAACAAGTACGCGAAAATTGCAAAAGTATGAGCCAGATGATTGCAAATACCAGAACTAACCCAGACATAACCAGCGTTGTCCTCTAAAATATTAATCGGAACTAGGTTTAATTGACTGTTTCAGTGTGGTACCACATTACTACGTGATCCAAGCTAAAAAAAGCCCATAATCTTGCCAACAAGTATGCGAAAAATGCGAAAGTACGAGCCAGATGATTGCAAATACCAGAACTAACCCAGACATAACCAGCGTTATCCTCTAAAATATTAATCGGAACTAGGTTTGATTGACTGTTTCAGTGTGGTACCACATTACTACGTGATCCAAACTAAAAAAAGCCCATAATCTTGCCAACAAGTATGCGAAAAATGCGAAAGTACGAGCCAGATGATTGCAAATACCAGAACTAACCCAAACATAACCAGCGTTATCCTCTAAAATATTAATCGGAACCAGGTTTAATTGACTGTTTCAGTGTGGTACCACATTACTACGTGATCCAAACTAAAAGAAGCCCATAATCTTCCCAACAAGTATGCGAAAAATGTGAAAGTACGAGCCAGATGATTGCAAATACCAGAACTAACCCAAACATAACCAGCGTTATCCTCCAAAATATTCATCGGAAGCAGGTTGGATTGACTGCTTCGGTGTGGAACCAGATTACGACGGGATCCAAACCACAGAAAACCCAAGATCTGGCCAACAAGTACGCGAAAATTGCAAAAGTATGAGCCAGATGATTGCAAATACTAGAACTAAGCCAGACATAACCAGCGTTATCCTCTAAAATATTAATCGGAACTAGGTTTAATTGACTGTTTCAGTGTGGTACCACATTACTACGTGATCCAAGCTAAAAAAAGCCCATAATCTTGCCAACAAGTATGCGAAAAATGCGAAAGTACGAGCCAGATGATTGCAAATACCAGAACTAACCCAAACATAACCAGCGTTATCCACCAAAATATTCATCGGAACCAGGTTTGATTGACTGCTTCGGTGTGGAACCAGATTACGACGGGATCCAAACCACAGAAAACCCAAGATCTGGCCAACAAGTACGCGAAAATTGCAAAAGTATGAGCCAGATGATTGCAAATACCAGAACTAACCCAGACATAACCAGCGTTATCCTCTAAAATATTAATCGGAACTAGGTTTAATTGACTGATTCAGTGTGGTACCACATTACTACGTGATCCAAACCAAAAAAAGCCCAGGATCTTGCCAACAAGTAAGCGAAAAATGCGAAAGTACGAGCCAGATGAGGGCAAATACCAGACCTAACCCAGCCATAACCGGCGTTATCCTCTAAAATATTAATCGAAACCAGGTTTAATTGACTGTTTCAGTGTGATACCACATTACTACGTGGTCAAAGCCAGAAAATGGCCAGGATCTGGCCAACAAGTATGAGAAAAATGCGAAAGTACGAGCCAGATGAGGGCAAATACCAGACCTATCCCAGACATAACCGGCGTTATCCTCTAAAATATTAATCGGAACCAGGTTTAATTGACTGTTTCAGTGTGGTACCACATTACTACGTGATCCAAACTAAAAAAAGCCCATAATCTTGCCAACAAGTATGCGAAAAATGCGAAAGTACGAGCCAGATGATTGCAAATTCCAGAACTAACCCAGACATAACCAGCGTTATCCTCTAAAATATTAATCGGAACTAGGTTTGATTGACTGTTTCAGTGTGGTACCACATTACTACGTGATCCAAACCAAAAAAAGCCCAGGATCTTGCCAACAAGTAAGCGAAAAATGCGAAAGTGCGAGCCAGATGAGGGCAAATACCAGACCTAACCCAGACATAACCGGCGTTATCCTCTAAAATATTAATCGGAACCAGGTTTAATTGACTGTTTCAGTGTGGTACCACATTACTACGTGATCCAAACTAAAAAAAGCCCATAATCTTGCCAACAAGTATGCGAAAAATGCGAAAGTACGAGCCAGATGATTGCAAATTCCAGAACTAACCCAGACATAACCAGCGTTATCCTCTAAAATATTAATCGGAACTAGGTTTGATTGACTGTTTCAGTGTGGTACCACATTACTACGTGATCCAAACTAAAAAAAGCCCATAATCTTGCCAACAAGTATGCGAAAAATGCGAAAGTACGAGCCAGATGATTGCAAATACCAGAACTAACCCAAACATAACCAGCGTTATCCTCTAAAATATTAATCGGAACCAGGTTTAATTGACTGTTTCAGTGTGGTACCACATTACTACGTGATCCAAACTAAAAGAAGCCCATAATCTTCCCAACAAGTATGCGAAAAATGCGAAAGTACGAGCCAGATGATTGCAAATACCAGAACTAACCCAAACATAACCAGCGTTATCCTCCAAAATATTCATCGGAAGCAGGTTGGATTGACTGCTTCGGTGTGGAACCAGATTACGACGGGATCCAAACCACAGAAAACCCAAGATCTGGCCAACAAGTACGCGAAAATTGCAAAAGTATGAGCCAGATGATTGCAAATACTAGAACTAAGCCAGACATAACCAGCGTTATCCTCTAAAATATTAATCGGAACTAGGTTTAATTGACTGTTTCAGTGTGGTACCACATTACTACGTGATCCAAGCTAAAAAAAGCCCATAATCTTGCCAACAAGTATGCGAAAAATGCGAAAGTACGAGCCAGATGATTGCAAATACCAGAACTAACCCAAACATAACCAGCGTTATCCACCAAAATATTCATCGGAACCAGGTTTGATTGACTGCTTCGGTGTGGAACCAGATTACGACGGGATCCAAACCACAGAAAACCCAAGATCTGGCCAACAAGTACGCGAAAATTGCAAAAGTATGAGCCAGATGATTGCAAATACCAGAACTAACCCAGACATAACCAGCGTTATCCTCTAAAATATTAATCGGAACTAGGTTTAATTGACTGATTCAGTGTGGTACCACATTACTACGTGATCCAAACCAAAAAAAGCCCAGGATCTTGCCAACAAGTAAGCGAAAAATGCGAAAGTACGAGCCAGATGAGGGCAAATACCAGACCTAACCCAGCCATAACCGGCGTTATCCTCTAAAATATTAATCGAAACCAGGTTTAATTGACTGTTTCAGTGTGATACCACATTACTACGTGGTCAAAGCCAGAAAATGGCCAGGATCTGGCCAACAAGTGTGAGAAAAATGCGAAAGTACGAGCCAGATGAGGGCAAATACCAGACCTATCCCAGACATAACCGGCGTTATCCTCTAAAATATTAATCGGAACCAGGTTTAATTGACTGTTTCAGTGTGGTACCACATTACTACGTGATCCAAACTAAAAAAAGCCCATAATCTTGCCAACAAGTATGCGAAAAATGCGAAAGTACGAGCCAGATGATTGCAAATTCCAGAACTAACCCAGACATAACCAGCGTTATCCTCTAAAATATTAATCGGAACTAGGTTTGATTGACTGTTTCAGTGTGGTACCACATTACTACGTGATCCAAACTAAAAAAAGCCCATAATCTTGCCAACAAGTATGCGAAAAATGCGAAAGTACGAGCCAGATGATTGCAAATACCAGAACTAACCCAAACATAACCAGCGTTATCCTCTAAAATATTAATCGGAACCAGGTTTAATTGACTGTTTCAGTGTGGTAACACATTACTACGTGATCCAAACTAAAAGAAGCCCATAATCTTGCCAACAAGTATGCGAAAAATGCGAAAGTACGAGCCAGATGATTGCAAATACCAGAACTAACCCAAACATAACCAGCGTTATCCTCCAAAATATTCATCGGAAGCAGGTTGGATTGACTGCTTCGGTGTGGAACCAGATTACGACGGGATCCAAACCACAGAAAACCCAAGATTTGGCCAACAAGTAGGCGAAAATTGCAAAAGTATGAGCCAGATGATTGCAAATACTAGAACTAAGCCAGACATAACCAGCGTTATCCTCTAAAATATTAATCGGAACTAGGTTTAATTGACTGTTTCAGTGTGGTACCACATTACTACGTGATCCAAGCTAAAAAAAGCCCATAATCTTGCCAACAAGTATGCGAAAAATGCGAAAGTACGAGCCAGATGATTGCAAATACCAGAACTAACCCAAACATAACCAGCGTTATCCACCAAAATATTCATCGGAACCAGGTTTGATTGACTGCTTCGGTGTGGAACCAGATTACGACGGGATCCAAACCACAGAAAACCCAAGATCTGGCCAACAAGTACGCGAAAATTGCAAAAGTATGAGCCAGATGATTGCAAATACCAGAACTAACCCAGACATAACCAGCGTTATCCTCTAAAATATTAATCGGAACTAGGTTTAATTGACTGTTTCAGTGTGGTACCACATTACTACGTGATCCAAACCAAAAAAAGCCCAGGATCTTGCCAACAAGTAAGCGAAAAATGCGAAAGTACGAGCCAGATGAGGGCAAATACCAGACCTAACCCAGACATAACCGGCGTTATCCTCTAAAATATTAATCGAAACCAGGTTTAATTGACTGTTTCAGTGTGATACCACATTACTACGTGGTCAAAGCCAGAAAATGGCCAGGATCTGGCCAACAAGTATGAGAAAAATGCGAAAGTACGAGCCAGATGAGGGCAAATACCAGACCTATCCCAGACATAACCGGCGTTATCCTCTAAAATATTAATCGGAACCAGGTTTAATTGACTGTTTCAGTGTGGTACCACATTACTACGTGATCCAAACTAAAAAAAGCCCATAATCTTGCCAACAAGTATGCGAAAAATGCGAAAGTACAAGCCAGATGATTGCAAATACCAGAACTAACCCAAACATAACCAGCGTCATCCTCTAAAATACTATTCGGTACCAGCTTCTATTGACTGTTTCTGTGTGGTACCATATTACTACGTGATCCAAGCCAGAAAAAGCCCAGGATCTGGCCAACAAGTATGCGAGAAATGCGAAAGTACGAGCCAGATGAGGTCAAATCCCAGACCTAACCGAGACATAACCGGCGTTATCCTCTAAAACATTAATCGCAACCAGGTTTAATTGTCTGTTTCGGTGTGGTACCGCATTACTACGTGATCCAAACCAGAAAAAGGCCAGGATCTGGCCAACAAGTATGCGAAAAATGCGAAAATACGAGCCAGATCATACCAAATCCCAGATCTAACCGAGACATAACCGGCGTTATCCTCTAAAATATTGATCGTAACCAGGTTTACTTGACCGTTTCGGTGTGGTACCGCATTACTACGTGACCCAAACCAGAAAAAGGCGCGGATCTGGCCAACAAGTATGCGAAAAAAGCGAAAGTACGAGCCAGATGAGGGCAAACACCAGACCTAACCCAGACATAACCGGCGTTATCCTCTAAAATATTAATCGGAACCGGGTTTAATTGACTGTTTCAGTGTGGCACCAAATTATTCCGTGGTCCAAGCCAGAAAAAGGCCAGGATCTGGCCAACAAGTATGCGAAAAATGCGAAAGTACGAGCCAGATGATTGCAAATACCAGAACTAACCCAAACATAACCAGCGTTATCCTCCAAAATATTCATCGGAACCAGGTTTAATTGACTGTTTCAGTGTGGTACCACATTACTACGTGATCCAAACTAAAAGAAGCCCATAATCTTGCCAACAAGTATGCGAAAAATGCGAAAGTACGAGCCAGATGATTGCAAATACCAGAACTAACCCAAACATAACCAGCGTTATCCTCCAAAATATTCATCGGAAGCAGGTTGGATTGACTGCTTCGGTGTGGAACCAGATTACGACGGGATCCAAACCACAGAAAACCCAAGATCTGGCCAACAAGTACGCGAAAATTGCAAAAGTATGAGCCAGATGATTGCAAATACTAGAACAAACCCAGACATAACCAGCGTTATCCTCTAAAATATTAATCGGAACTAGGTTTAATTGACTGTTTCAGTGTGGTACCACATTACTACGTGATCCAAACCAGAAAAAACCCAGGATCTGGCCAACAAGTATGTGAGAAATGCGAAAGTATGAGCCAGATGAGGGCAAATCCCAGACCTAACCGAGACATAACCGGCTTTATCCTCTAAAATATTAATCACGACCTGGTTTGATTGACTGTTTCAGTGTGGTACCAAATTACTACGTGATCCAAGCCAGAAAAAGGCCAGGATCTGGCCAACAAGTATGCGAAAAATGCGAAAGTACGAGCCAGATGATTGCAAATACCAGAACTAACCCAAACATAACCAGCGTTATCCTCCAAAATATTCATCGGAACCAGGTTTGATTGACTGCTTCGGTGTGGAACCAGAGTACCACGGGATCCAAACCACAGAAAACACAAGATCTGGCCAACAAGTACGCGAAAATTGCAAAAGTATGAGCCAGATGAGGGCAAATACCAGACCTAACCCAGACATAACCGGCGTTATCCTCTAAAATATTAATCGGAACCAGGTTTAATAGACTGTTTCAGTGTGGTACCACATTACTACGTGATCCAAACTAAAAAAAGCCCATAATCTTGCCAACAAGTATGCGAAAAATGCGAAAGTACGAGCCAGATGATTGCAAATTCCAGAACTAACCCAGACATAACCAGCGTTATCCTCTAAAATATTAATCGGAACTAGGTTTGATTGACTGCTTCGGTGTGGAGCCAGATTACGACGGGATCCAAACCACAGAAAACCCAAGATCTGGCCAACAAGTAAGCGAAAAATGCGAAAGTACGAGCCAGATGAGGGCAAATACCAGACCTAACCCAGACATAACCGGCGTTATCCTCTAAAATATTAATCGAAACCAGGTTTAATTGACTGTTTCAGTGTGATACCACATTACTACGGGATCCAAACCTGAAAAAACCCTGGATCTGGCCAAGAAGTATGCGAAAAACGCGATAGTATGAGCCACATAATTGCAAATACCAGACCTAACCCAGACATAACCAGCGTTATCCTCTAAAATATTAATCGCAACCAGGTTTAATTGACTGTTTCAGTGTGATACCAAATTACTCCGTGGTCCAAGCCAGAAAAAGGCCAGGATCTGGCCAACAAGTATGCGAAAAATGCGAAAGTACGAGCCAGATGATTGCAAATACCAGAACTAACCCAAACATAACCAGCGTTATCCTCCAAAATATTCATCGGAACCAGGTTTAATTGACTGTTTCAGTGTGGTACCACATTACTACGTGATCCAAACTAAAAGAAGCCCATAATCTTGCCAACAAGTATGCGAAAAATGCGAAAGTACGAGCCAGATGATTGCAAATACCAGAACTAACCCAAACATAACCAGCGTTATCCTCCAAAATATTCATCGGAACCAGGTTTAATTGACTGTTTCAGTGTGGTACCACATTACTACGTGATCCAAACTAAAAGAAGCCCATAATCTTGCCAACAAGTATGCGAAAAATGCGAAAGTACGAGCCAGATGATTGCAAATACCAGAACTAACCCAAACATAACCAGCGTTATCCTCCAAAATATTCATCGGAAGCAGGTTGGATTGACTGCTTCGGTGTGGAACCAGATTACGACGGGATCCAAACCACAGAAAACCCAAGATCTGGCCAACAAGTACGCGAAAATTGCAAAAGTATGAGCCAGATGATTGCAAATACTAGAACAAACCCAGACATAACCAGCGTTATCCTCTAAAATATTAATCGGAGCTAGGTTTAATTGACTGTTTCAGTGTGGTACCACATTACTACGTGATCCAAACCAGAAAAAACCCAGGATCTGGCCAACAAGTATGTGAGAAATGCGAAAGTATGAGCCAGATGAGGGCAAATCCCAGACCTAACCGAGACATAACCGGCTTTATCCTCTAAAATATTAATCACGACCTGGTTTGATTGACTGTTTCAGTGTGGTACCAAATTACTACGTGATCCAAGCCAGAAAAAGGCCAGGATCTGGCCAACAAGTATGCGAAAAATGCGAAAGTACGAGCCAGATGATTGCAAATACCAGAACTAACCCAAACATAACCAGCGTTATCCTCCAAAATATTCATCGGAACCAGGTTTGATTGACTGCTTCGGTGTGGAACCAGAGTACCACGGGATCCAAACCACAGAAAACACAAGATCTGGCCAACAAGTACGCGAAAATTGCAAAAGTATGAGCCAGATGAGGGCAAATACCAGACCTAACCCAGACATAACCGGCGTTATCCTCTAAAATATTAATCGGAACCAGGTTTAATAGACTGTTTCAGTGTGGTACCACATTACTACGTGATCCAAACTAAAAAAAGCCCATAATCTTGCCAACAAGTATGCGAAAAATGCGAAAGTACGAGCCAGATGATTGCAAATTCCAGAACTAACCCAGACATAACCAGCGTTATCCTCTAAAATATTAATCGGAACTAGGTTTGATTGACTGCTTCGGTGTGGAGCCAGATTACGACGGGATCCAAACCACAGAAAACCCAAGATCTGGCCAACAAGTAAGCGAAAAATGCGAAAGTACGAGCCAGATGAGGGCAAATACCAGACCTAACCCAGACATAACCGGCGTTATCCTCTAAAATATTAATCGAAACCAGGTTTAATTGACTGTTTCAGTGTGATACCACATTACTACGGGATCCAAACCTGAAAAAACCCTGGATCTGGCCAACAAGTATGCGAAAAATGCGATAGTATGAGCCACATAATTGCAAATACCAGACCTAACCCAGACATAACCAGCGTTATCCTCTAAAATATTAATCGCAACCAGGTTTAATTGACTGTTTCAGTGTGATACCAAATTACTCCGTGGTCCAAGCCAGAAAAAGGCCAGGATCTGGCCAACAAGTATGCGAAAAATGCGAAAGTACGAGCCAGATGATTGCAAATACCAGAACTAACCCAAACATAACCAGCGTTATCCTCCAAAATATTCATCGGAACCAGGTTTAATTGACTGTTTCAGTGTGGTACCACATTACTACGTGATCCAAACTAAAAGAAGCCCATAATCGTGCCAACAAGTATGCGAAAAATGCGAAAGTACGAGCCAGATGATTGCAAATACCAGAACTAACCCAAACATAACCAGCGTTATCCTCCAAAATATTCATCGGAAGCAGGTTGGATTGACTGCTTCGGTGTGGAACCAGATTACGACGGGATCCAAACCACAGAAAACCCAAGATCTGGCCAACAAGTACGCGAAAATTGCAAAAGTATGAGCCAGATGATTGCAAATACTAGAACAAACCCAGACATAACCAGCGTTATCCTCTAAAATATTAATCGGAACTAGGTTTAATTGACTGTTTCAGTGTGGTACCACATTACTACGTGATCCAAACCAGAAAAAACCCAGGATCTGGCCAACAAGTATGTGAGAAATGCGAAAGTATGAGCCAGATGAGGGCAAATCCCAGACCTAACCGAGACATAACCGGCTTTATCCTCTAAAATATTAATCACGACCTGGTTTGATTGACTGTTTCAGTGTGGTACCAAATTACTACGTGATCCAAGCCAGAAAAAGGCCAGGATCTGGCCAACAAGTATGCGAAAAATGCGAAAGTACGAGCCAGATGATTGCAAATACCAGAACTAACCCAAACATAACCAGCGTTATCCTCCAAAATATTCATCGGAACCAGGTTTGATTGACTGCTTCGGTGTGGAACCAGAGTACCACGGGATCCAAACCACAGAAAACACAAGATCTGGCCAACAAGTACGCGAAAATTGCAAAAGTATGAGCCAGATGAGGGCAAATACCAGACCTAACCCAGACATAACCGGCGTTATCCTCTAAAATATTAATCGGAACCAGGTTTAATAGACTGTTTCAGTGTGGTACCACATTACTACGTGATCCAAACTAAAAAAAGCCCATAATCTTGCCAACAAGTATGCGAAAAATGCGAAAGTACGAGCCAGATGATTGCAAATTCCAGAACTAACCCAGACATAACCAGCGTTATCCTCTAAAATATTAATCGGAACTAGGTTTGATTGACTGCTTCGGTGTGGAGCCAGATTACGACGGGATCCAAACCACAGAAAACCCAAGATCTGGCCAACAAGTAAGCGAAAAATGCGAAAGTACGAGCCAGATGAGGGCAAATACCAGACCTAACCCAGACATAACCGGCGTTATCCTCTAAAATATTAATCGAAACCAGGTTTAATTGACTGTTTCAGTGTGATACCACATTACTACGGGATCCAAACCTGAAAAAACCCTGGATCTGGCCAAGAAGTATGCGAAAAACGCGATAGTATGAGCCACATAATTGCAAATACCAGACCTAACCCAGACATAACCAGCGTTATCCTCTAAAATATTAATCGCAACCAGGTTTAATTGACTGTTTCAGTGTGATACCAAATTACTCCGTGGTCCAAGCCAGAAAAAGGCCAGGATCTGGCCAACAAGTATGCGAAAAATGCGAAAGTACGAGCCAGATGATTGCAAATACCAGAACTAACCCAAACATAACCAGCGTTATCCTCCAAAATATTCATCGGAACCAGGTTTAATTGACTGTTTCAGTGTGGTACCACATTACTACGTGATCCAAACTAAAAGAAGCCCATAATCTTGCCAACAAGTATGCGAAAAATGCGAAAGTACGAGCCAGATGATTGCAAATACCAGAACTAACCCAAACATAACCAGCGTTATCCTCCAAAATATTCATCGGAAGCAGGTTGGATTGACTGCTTCGGTGTGGAACCAGATTACGACGGGATCCAAACCACAGAAAACCCAAGATCTGGCCAACAAGTATGTGAGAAATGCGAAAGTATGAGCCAGATGAGGGCAAATCCCAGACCTAACCGAGACATAACCGGCTTTATCCTCTAAAATATTAATCACGACCAGGTTTAATTGACTGTTTCAGTGTGATACCACATTACTACGTGGTCCAATCCAGAAAAAGGCCAGGATCTGGCCAACAAGTATGCGAAAAATGCGAAATTACGAGCCAGATGAGGGCAAATCCCAGACCTAACCGAGACATAACCGGCGTTATCCTCTAAAATATTAATCGCATCCAGGTTTAATTGACTGCATCGGTGTGGAACCACATTACTACGTGATCCAAACTAAAAAAAGCCCATAATCTTGCCAACAAGTATGCGAAAAATGCGAAAGTACGAGCCAGATGATTGCAAATACCAGAACTAACCCAAACATAACCAGCGTTATCCACCAAAATATTCATCGGAACCAGATTTGATTGACTGCTTCGGTGTGGAACCAGATTACGACGGGATCCAAACCACAGAAAACCCAAGATCTGGCCAACAAGTACGCGAAAATTGCAAAAGTATGAGCCAGATGATTGCAAATACCAGAACTAACCCAGACATAACCAGCGTTATCCTCTAAAATATTAATCGGAACTAGGTTTAATTGACTGTTTCAGTGTGGTACCACATTACTACGTGATCCAAACCAAAAAAAGCCCAGGATCTTGCCAACAAGTATGTGAGAAATGCGAAAGTATGAGCCAGATGAGGGCAAATCCCAGACCTAACCGAGACATAACCGGCGTTATCCTCTAAAACATTAATCGCAACCAGGTTTAATTGTCTGTTTCGGTGTGGTACCGCATTACTACGTGATCCAAACCAGAAAAAGGCCAGGATCTGGCCAACAAGTATGCGAAAAATGCGAAAATACGAGCCAGATCATACCAAATCCCAGATCTAACCGAGACATAACCGGCGTTATCCTCTAAAATATTGATCGTAACCAGGTTTACTTGACCGTTTCGGTGTGGTACCGCATTACTACGTGACCCAAACCAGAAAAAGGCGCGGATCTGGCCAACAAGTATGCGAAAAAAGCGAAAGTACGAGCCAGATGAGGGCAAATACCAGACCTAACCCAGACATAACCGGCGTTATCCTCTAAAATATTAATCGGAACCGGGTTTAATTGACTGTTTCAGTGTGGCACCAAATTACTCCGTGGTCCAAGCCAGAAAAAGGCCAGGATCTGGCCAACAAGTATGCGAAAAATGCGAAAGTACGAGCCAGATGATTGCAAATACCAGAACTAACCCAAACATAACCAGCGTTATCCTCCAAAATATTCATCGGAACCAGGTTTAATTGACTGTTTCAGTGTGGTACCACATTACTACGTGATCCAAACTAAAAGAAGCCCATAATCTTGCCAACAAGTATGCGAAAAATGCGAAAGTACGAGCCAGATGATTGCAAATACCAGAACTAACCCAAACATAACCAGCGTTATCCTCCAAAATATTCATCGGAAGCAGGTTGGATTGACTGCTTCGGTGTGGAACCAGATTACGACGGGATCCAAACCACAGAAAACCCAAGATCTGGCCAACAAGTACGCGAAAATTGCAAAAGTATGAGCCAGATGATTGCAAATACTAGAACAAACCCAGACATAACCAGCGTTATCCTCTAAAATATTAATCGGAACTAGGTTTAATTGACTGTTTCAGTGTGGTACCACATTACTACGTGATCCAAACCAGAAAAAACCCAGGATCTGGCCAACAAGTATGTGAGAAATGCGAAAGTATGAGCCAGATGAGGGCAAATCCCAGACCTAACCGAGACATAACCGGCTTTATCCTCTAAAATATTAATCACGACCTGGTTTGATTGACTGTTTCAGTGTGGTACCAAATTACTACGTGATCCAAGCCAGAAAAAGGCCAGGATCTGGCCAACAAGTATGCGAAAAATGCGAAAGTACGAGCCAGATGATTGCAAATACCAGAACTAACCCAAACATAACCAGCGTTATCCTCCAAAATATTCATCGGAACCAGGTTTGATTGACTGCTTCGGTGTGGAACCAGAGTACCACGGGATCCAAACCACAGAAAACACAAGATCTGGCCAACAAGTACGCGAAAATTGCAAAAGTATGAGCCAGATGAGGGCAAATACCAGACCTAACCCAGACATAACCGGCGTTATCCTCTAAAATATTAATCGGAACCAGGTTTAATAGACTGTTTCAGTGTGGTACCACATTACTACGTGATCCAAACTAAAAAAAGCCCATAATCTTGCCAACAAGTATGCGAAAAATGCGAAAGTACGAGCCAGATGATTGCAAATTCCAGAACTAACCCAGACATAACCAGCGTTATCCTCTAAAATATTAATCGGAACTAGGTTTGATTGACTGCTTCGGTGTGGAGCCAGATTACGACGGGATCCAAACCACAGAAAACCCAAGATCTGGCCAACAAGTAAGCGAAAAATGCGAAAGTACGAGCCAGATGAGGGCAAATACCAGACCTAACCCAGACATAACCGGCGTTATCCTCTAAAATATTAATCGAAACCAGGTTTAATTGACTGTTTCAGTGTGATACCACATTACTACGGGATCCAAACCTGAAAAAACCCTGGATCTGGCCAAGAAGTATGCGAAAAACGCGATAGTATGAGCCACATAATTGCAAATACCAGACCTAACCCAGACATAACCAGCGTTATCCTCTAAAATATTAATCGCAACCAGGTTTAATTGACTGTTTCAGTGTGATACCAAATTACTCCGTGGTCCAAGCCAGAAAAAGGCCAGGATCTGGCCAACAAGTATGCGAAAAATGCGAAAGTACGAGCCAGATGATTGCAAATACCAGAACTAACCCAAACATAACCAGCGTTATCCTCCAAAATATTCATCGGAACCAGGTTTAATTGACTGTTTCAGTGTGGTACCACATTACTACGTGATCCAAACTAAAAGAAGCCCATAATCTTGCCAACAAGTATGCGAAAAATGCGAAAGTACGAGCCAGATGATTGCAAATACCAGAACTAACCCAAACATAACCAGCGTTATCCTCCAAAATATTCATCGGAAGCAGGTTGGATTGACTGCTTCGGTGTGGAACCAGATTACGACGGGATCCAAACCACAGAAAACCCAAGATCTGGCCAACAAGTACGCGAAAATTGCAAAAGTATGAGCCAGATGATTGCAAATACTAGAACAAACCCAGACATAACCAGCGTTATCCTCTAAAATATTAATCGGAACTAGGTTTAATTGACTGTTTCAGTGTGGTACCACATTACTACGTGATCCAAACCAGAAAAAACCCAGGATCTGGCCAACAAGTATGTGAGAAATGCGAAAGTATGAGCCAGATGAGGGCAAATCCCAGACCTAACCGAGACATAACCGGCTTTATCCTCTAAAATATTAATCACGACCTGGTTTGATTGACTGTTTCAGTGTGGTACCAAATTACTACGTGATCCAAGCCAGAAAAAGGCCAGGATCTGGCCAACAAGTATGCGAAAAATGCGAAAGTACGAGCCAGATGATTGCAAATACCAGAACTAACCCAAACATAACCAGCGTTATCCTCCAAAATATTCATCGGAACCAGGTTTGATTGACTGCTTCGGTGTGGAACCAGAGTACCACGGGATCCAAACCACAGAAAACACAAGATCTGGCCAACAAGTACGCGAAAATTGCAAAAGTATGAGCCAGATGAGGGCAAATACCAGACCTAACCCAGACATAACCGGCGTTATCCTCTAAAATATTAATCGGAACCAGGTTTAATAGACTGTTTCAGTGTGGTACCACATTACTACGTGATCCAAACTAAAAAAAGCCCATAATCTTGCCAACAAGTATGCGAAAAATGCGAAAGTACGAGCCAGATGATTGCAAATTCCAGAACTAACCCAGACATAACCAGCGTTATCCTCTAAAATATTAATCGGAACTAGGTTTGATTGACTGCTTCGGTGTGGAGCCAGATTACGACGGGATCCAAACCACAGAAAACCCAAGATCTGGCCAACAAGTAAGCGAAAAATGCGAAAGTACGAGCCAGATGAGGGCAAATACCAGACCTAACCCAGACATAACCGGCGTTATCCTCTAAAATATTAATCGAAACCAGGTTTAATTGACTGTTTCAGTGTGATACCACATTACTACGGGATCCAAACCTGAAAAAACCCTGGATCTGGCCAAGAAGTATGCGAAAAACGCGATAGTATGAGCCACATAATTGCAAATACCAGACCTAACCCAGACATAACCAGCGTTATCCTCTAAAATATTAATCGCAACCAGGTTTAATTGACTGTTTCAGTGTGATACCACATTACTACGTGGTCCAATCCAGAAAAAGGCCAGGATCTGGCCAACAAGTATGCGAAAAATGCGAAATTACGAGCCAGATGAGGGCAAATCCCAGACCTAACCGAGACATAACCGGCGTTATCCTCTAAAATATTAATCGCATCCAGGTTTAATTGACTGCATCGGTGTGGAACCACATTACTACGTGATCCAAACTAAAAAAAGCCCATAATCTTGCCAACAAGTATGCGAAAAATGCGAAAGTACGAGCCAGATGATTGCAAATACCAGAACTAACCCAAACATAACCAGCGTTATCCACCAAAATATTCATCGGAACCAGGTTTGATTGACTGCTTCGGTGTGGAACCAGATTACGACGGGATCCAAACCACAGAAAACCCAAGATCTGGCCAACAAGTACGCGAAAATTGCAAAAGTATGAGCCAGATGATTGCAAATACCAGAACTAACCCAGACATAACCAGCGTTATCCTCTAAAATATTAATCGGAACTAGGTTTAATTGACTGTTTCAGTGTGGTACCACATTACTACGTGATCCAAACCAAAAAAAGCCCAGGATCTTGCCAACAAGTAAGCGAAAAATGCGAAAGTACGAGCCAAATGAGGGCAAATACCAGACCTAACCCAGACATAACCGGCGTTATCCTCTAAAATATTAATCGAAACCAGGTTTAATTGACTGTTTCAGTGTGATACCACATTACTACGTGGTCAAAGCCAGAAAATGGCCAGGATCTGGCCAACAAGTATGCGAAAAATGCGAAAGTACGAGCCAGATGAGGGCAAATACCAGACCTAACCCAGTCACAACCGGCGTTATCCTCTAAAATATTAATCGGAACCAGGTTTAATTGACTGTTTCAGTGTGGTACCACATTACTACGTGATCCAAACTAAAAAAAGCCCATAATCTTGCCAACAAGTATGCGAAAAATGCGAAAGTACGAGCCAGATGATTGCAAATACCAGAACTAACCCAAACATAACCAGCGTTATCCTCTAAAATATTAATCGGAACCAGGTTTAATTGACTGTTTCAGTGTGGTACCACATTACTACGTGATCCAAACTAAAAGAAGCCCATAATCTTGCCAACTAGTATGCGAAAAATGCGAAAGTACGAGCCAGATGATTGCAAATACCAGAACTAACCCAAACATAACCAGCGTTATCCTCCAAAATATTCATCGGAAGCAGGTTTAATTGACTGTTTCAGTGTGATACCACATTACTACGTGGTCAAAGCCAGAAAATGGCCAGGATCTGGCCAACAAGTATGCGAAAAATGCGAAAGTACGAGCCAGATGAGGGCAAATACCAGACCTAACCCAGACATAACCGGCGTTATCCTCTAAAATATTAATCGGAACCAGGTTTAATTGACTGTTTCAGTGTGGTACCACATTACTACGTGATCCAAACTAAAAGAAGCCCATAATCTTGCCAACAAGTATGCGAAAAATGCGAAAGTACGAGCCAGATGATTGCAAATACCAGAACTAACCCAAACATAACCAGCGTTATCCTCCAAAATATTCATCGAAAGCAGGTTGGATTGACTGCTTCGGTGTGGAACCAGATTACGACGGGATCCAAACCACGGAAAACCCAAGATCTGGCCAACAAGTACGCGAAAATTGCAAAAGTATGAGCCAGATGATTGCAAATACTAGAACTAAGCCAGACATAACCAGCGTTATCCTCTAAAATATTAATCGGAACTAGGTTTAATTGACTGTTTCAGTGTGGTACCACATTACTACGTGATCCAAGCTAAAAAAAGCCCATAATCTTGCCAACAAGTATGCGAAAAATGCGAAAGTACGAGCCAGATGATTGCAAATACCAGAACTAACCCTAACATAACCAGCGTTATCCACCAAAATATTCATCGGAACCAGGTTTGATTGACTGCTTCGGTGTGGAACCAGATTACGACGGGATCCAAACCACAGAAAACCCAAGATCTGGCCAACGAGTACGCGAAAATTGCAAAAGTATGAGCCAGATGATTGCAAATACCAGAACTAACCCAGACATTACCAGCGTTATCCTCTAAAATATTAATCGGAACTAGGTTTAATTGACTGTTTCAGTGTGGTACCACATTACTACGTGATCCAAACCAAAAAAAGCCCAGGATCTTGCCAACAAGTATGCGAAAAATGCGAAAGTACGAGCCAGATGAGGGCAAATACCAGACCTAACCCAGACATAACCGGCGTTATCCTCTAAAATATTAATCGAAACCAGGTTTAATTGACTGTTTCAGTGTGATACCACATTACTACGTGGTCAAAGCCAGAAAATGGCCAGGATTTGGCCAACAAGTATGAGAAAAATGCGAAAGTACGAGCCAGATGAGGGCAAATACCAGACCTATCCCAGACATAACCGGCGTTATCCTCTAAAATATTAATCGGAACCAGGTTTAATTGACTGTTTCAGTGTGGTACCACATTACTACGTGATCCAAACTAAAAAAAGCCCATAATCTTGCCAACAAGTATGCGAAAAATGCGAAAGTACAAGCCAGATGATTGCAAATACCAGAACTAACCCAAACATAACCAGCGTCATCCTCTAAAATACTATTCGGTACCAGCTTCTATTGACTGTTTCTGTGTGGTACCATATTACCACGTGATCCAAGCCAGAAAAAGCCCAGGATCTGGCCAACAAGTATGCGAGAAATGCGAAAGTACGAGCCAGATGAGGTCAAATACCAGACCTAACCCAGACATAACCGGCGTTATCCTCTAAAATATTAATCGGAACCAGGTTTAATTGACTGTTTCAGTGTGGTACCACATTACTACGTGATCCAAACGAAAAAAAGCCCATAATCTTGCCAACAACTATGCGAAAAATGCGAAAGTACGAGCCAGATGAAACCAAATCCCAGATCTAACCGAGACATAACCGGCGTTATCCTCTAAAATATTAATCGGAACCAGGTTTAATTGACTGTTTCAGTGTGGTACCACATTACTACGTGATCCAAACTAAAAAAAGCCCATAATCTTGCCAACAAGTATGCGAAAAATGCGAAAGTACGAGCCAGATGAGGGCAAATACCAGACCTAACCCAGACATAACCGGCGTTATCCTCTAAAATATTAATCGGAACCAGGTTTAATTGACTGTTTCAGAGTGGTACCTCATTACTACGTGGTCCAAGCCAGAAAAAAGCCAGGATCTGGCCAACAAGTAAGCGAAAAACGCGAAAGTATGAGCCAGATGATTGCAAATACCAGAACTAACCCAAACATAACCAGCGTTATCCTCCATAATATTTATCGCAACCAGGTTTAATTGACTGCTTCGGTGTGGAACCACATTACGACGGGACCCAAACCACAAAAAACCCAAGATCTGGACAACAAGCACGCGAAAATTGCGAAAGTATTAGCCAGATGATTGCAAATACCAGAACTAACCCAGACATAACCAGCGGTATCCTCTAAAATATTAATCGGAACCAGGTTTAATTAACTGTTTCAGAGTGGTACCTCATTACTACGTGGTCCAAGCCAGAAAAAAGCCAGGATCTGGCCAACAAGTAAGCGAAAAACGCGAAAGTATGAGCCAGATGATTGCAAATACCAGAACTAACCCAGACGTAACCTGCGTTATCCTCTAAAATACTATTCGGAACCAGCTTTTATTGACTGTTTCAGTGTGGTACCACATTACTACGTGATCCAAATCAGAAGAAACCCAGGATCTGGCCAACAAGTATGCGAAAAACGCGAAAGTATGAGCCAGATGATTGCAAATACCAGAACTAACCCAGACGTAACCTGCGTTATCCTGCAAAATACTATTCGGAACCAGCTTTTATTGACTGTTTCAGTGTGGTACCACATTACTACGTGATCAAACCAAAAAAAGCCCAGGATCTTGCCAACAAGTATGCGAAATATGCGAAAGTACGAGCCAGATGACGGCAAATCCCAGACCTACACGTGACATAACCGGCGTTATCCTCTAAAATATTAATCGCAACCAGGTTTAATTGACTGTTTCAGTGTGATACAACATTACTACGTGGTCCAAGCCAGAAAAAGGCCAGGATCTGGCCAACAAGTAAGCGAAAAACGCGAAAGTATGAGCCAGATGATTGCAAATACCAGAACTAACCCAGACGTAACCTGCGTTATCCTCTAAAATACTATTCGGAACCAGCTTTTATTGACTGTTTCAGTGTGGTACCACATTACTACATGATCCAAACCAAAAAAAGCCCAGGATCTTGCCAACAAGTATGCAAAGAATGCGAAAGTACGAGCAAGATGATTGCAAATACCAGATCTAACCGAGACATAACCGGCGTTATCCTCTAAAACATTAATCGCTACCAGGTTTAATTGACTGTTTCGGTGTGGAACTTCATTACAACGGGATCCAAATCAGAAGAAACCCAGGATCTGGCCAACAAGTATGCGAAAAACGCGAAAGTATGAGCCAGATGATTGCAAATACCAGAACTAACCCAGACGTAACCTGCGTTATCCTGCAAAATGCTATTCGGAACCAGCTTTTATTGACTGTTTCAGTGTGGTACCACATTACTACGTGATCAAACCAAAAAAAGCCCAGGATCTTGCCAACAAGTATGCGAAATATGCGAAAGTACGAGCCAGATGACGGCAAATCCCAGACCTACACGTGACATAACCGGCGTTATCCTCTAAAATATTAATCGCAACCAGGTTTAATTGACTGTTTCAGTGTGATACAACATTACTACGTGGTCCAAGCCAGAAAAAAACCAGGATCTGGCCAACAAGTATGCGAAAAACGCGAAAGTATGAGCCAGATGATTGCAAATACCAGAACTAACCCAGACATAACCAGCGTTATCCTCCAAAATATTAATCGCAACCAGGTTTAATTGACTGTTTCGGTGTGGAACTTCATTACAACGGGATCCAAATCAGAAGAAACCCAGGATCTGGCCAACAAGTATGCGAAAAACGCGAAAGTATGAGCCAGATGATTGCAAATACCAGAACTAACCCAGACGTAACCTGCGTTATCCTCTAAAATACTATTCGGAACCAGCTTTTATTGACTGTTTCAGTGTGGTACCACATTACTACGTGATCCAAACCAAAAAAAGCCCAGGATCTTGCCAACAAGTATGCGAAAAATGCGAAAGTACGAGCCAGATGATTGCAAATACCAGAACTAACCCAAACATAACCAGCGTTATCCTCCAAAATATTCTTCGCAGCCAGGTTTAATTGACTGCTTCGGTGTGGAACGACATTACGACGGGATCGAAACCACAAAAAACCCAAGATCTGGCCAACAAGTACGCGAAAATTGCGAAAGTATGAACCAGATGATTGCAAATAACAGAACTAACCCAGCCATAACCGGCGTTATCCTCTAAAATATTAATCGGAACCAGGTTTAATTGACTGTTTCAGTGTGATACCACATTACTACGGGATCCAAACCTGAAAAAACCCTGGATCTGGCCAAGAAGTATGCGAAAAACGCGATAGTATGAGCCACATAATTGCAAATACCAGACCTAACCCAGACATAACCAGCGTTATCCTCTAAAATATTAATCGCAACCAGGTTTAATTGACTGCATCGGTGTGGAACCACATTACGACGGGATCCAAACCACAAAAAACCCAAGATTTGGCCAACAAGTACGCGAAAATTACGAAAGCACGAGACAGATGAGGGCAAATCCCAGACCTAACCGAGACATAACCGGCATTATCCTCTAAAATATTAATCGAAACCAGGTTTAATTGACTGTTTCAGTGTGATACCACATTACTACGGGATCCAAACCTGAAAAAACCCTGGATCTGGCCAAGAAGTATGCGAAAAACGCGATAGTATGAGCCACATAATTGCAAATACCAGACCTAACCCAGACATAACCGGCGATATCCTCTAAAATATTAACCGCAACCACATTTAATTGACTGTTTCGGCGTGGAACCTCGTTACTACGGGATCCAAACCAAAAAAAACCCAGGATCTGGCCAACAAGTATGCGAAAAACGCGAAAGTATGAGCCAGATGATTGCAAGTACCAGAAATAACCCAGACGTAACCTGCGTCATGCTCTAAAATACTATTCGGAACCAGCTTCTATTGACTGTTTCTGTGTGGTACCATATTACTACGTGATCCAAGCCAGAAAAAGCCCAGGATCTGGCCAACAAGTATGCGAGAAATGCGAAAGTACGAGCCAGATGAGGTCAAATCCCAGACCTAACCGAGACATAACCGGCGTTATCCTCTAAAACATTAATCGCTACCAGGTTTAATTGTCTGTTTCGGTGTGGTACCGCATTACTACGTGATCCAAACCAGAAAAAGGCCAGGATCTGGCCAACAAGTATGCGAAAAATGCGAAAGTACGAGCCAGATGAGGGCAAATACCAGACCTAACCCAGACATAACCGGCGTTATCCTCTAAAATATTAATCGAAACCAGGTTTAATTGACTGTTTCAGTGTGATGCCACATTACTACGTGATCCAAACTAAAAGAAGCCCATAATCTTGCCAACAAGTATGCGAAAAATGCGAAAGTACGAGCCAGATGATTGCAAATACCAGAACTAACCCAAACATAACCAGCGTTATCCTCTAAAATATTAATCGGAACTAGGTTTAATTGACTGTTTCAGTGTGGTACCACATTACTACGTGATCCAAACCAAAAAAAGCCCAGGATCTTGCCAACAAGTAAGCGAAAAATGCGAAAGTACGAGCCATATGAGGGCAAATACCAGACCTAACCCAGACATAACCGGCGTTATCCTCTAAAATATTAATCGAAACCAGGTTTAATTGACTGTTTCAGTGTGATACCACATTACTACGTGGTCAAAGCCAGAAAATGGCCAGGATCTGGCCAACAAGTATGAGAAAAATGCGAAAGTACGAGCCAGATGAAACCAAATCCCAGATCTAACCGAGACATAACCGGCGTTATCCTCTAAAATATTAATCGTAACCAGGTTTACTTGACCGTTTCGGTGTGGTACCGCATTACTACGTGATCCAAACCAAAAATAGGCCAGGATCTGGCCAACAAGTATGCGAAAAATGCGAAAGTACGAGCCAGATGAGGGCAAATACCAGACCTAACCCAGACATAACCGGCGTTATCCTCTAAAATATTAATCGGAACCAGGTTTAATTGACTGTTTCAGTTTGGTACCACATTACTACGTGATCCAAACTAAAAAAAGCCCATAATCTTGCCAACAAGTATGCGAAAAATGCGAAAGTACGAGCCAGATGATTGCAAATACCAGAACTAACCCAAACATAACCAGCGTTATCCTCTAAAATATTAATCGGAACCAGGTTTAATTGACTGTTTCAGTGTGGTACCACATTACTACGTGATCCAAACTAAAAGAAGCCCATAATCTTGCCAACAAGTATGCGAAAAATGCGAAAGTACGAGCCAGATGATTGCAAATACCAGAACTAACCCAAACATAACCAGCGTTATCCTCTAAAATATTCATCCCAACCAGGTTTAATTGACTGTTTCGATGTGGAACCACATTACTACAGGATCCAAACCTGAAAAAACCCTGGATCTGGCCAAGAAGTATGCGAAAAACGCGATAGTATGAGCCAGATGATTACAAATACCAGAACTAACCCAGGCATAACCAGCGTTATCCTCTAAAATAATAATCGCAACCAGGATTAATTGACTGTTTCAGTGTGGTACCACATTACTACGTGATCCAAACCAAAAAAAACCCAGGATCTTGCCAACTAGTATGCGAAAAATGCGAAAATACGAGCCATATGACGGCAAATCCTAGAACTACCCGAGACATAACCGGCTTTATCCTCTAAAATATTAATCGCCACCAGGTTTAATTGACTGTTTCGGTGTGGAACATCATTACTACGGTATCAAAACCAGAAAAAACCCAGGATCTGGCTAACAAGTATGCGAAAAACGCGAAAGTATGAGCCAGATGATTGCAAATACCAGAACTAACACAGACGTAACCTGCCTTATCCTCTAAAATACTATTCGGAACCAGCTTTTATTGACTGTTTCAGTGTGGTACCACATTACTACGTGATCAAACCAAAAAAAGCCCATAATCTTGCCAACAACTATGCGAAAAATGCGAAAGTACGAGCCAGATGAAACCAAATCCCAGATCTAACCGAGACATAACCGGCGTTATCCTCTAAAATATTAATCGGAACCAGGTTTAATTGACTGTTTCAGTGTGGTACCACATTACTACGTGATCCAAACTAAAAAAAGCCCATAATCTTGCCAACAAGTATGCGAAAAATGCGAAAGTACGAGCCAGATGAGGGCAAATACCAGACCTAACCCAGACATAACCGGCGTTATCCTCTAAAATATTAATCGGAACCAGGTTTAATTGACTGTTTCAGAGTGGTACCTCATTACTACGTGGTCCAAGCCAGAAAAAAGCCAGGATCTGGCCAACAAGTAAGCGAAAAACGCGAAAGTATGAGCCAGATGATTGCAAATACCAGAACTAACCCAAACATAACCAGCGTTATCCTCCATAATATTTATCGCAACCAGGTTTAATTGACTGCTTCAGTGTGATACAACAATACTACGTGGTCCAAGCCAGAAAAAGGCCAGGATCTGGCCAACAAGTAAGCGAAAAACGCGAAAGTATGAGCCAGATGATTGCAAATACCAGAACTAACAAAAGACGTAACCTGCGTTATCCTCTAAAATACTATTCGGAACCAGCTTTTATTGACTGTTTCAGTGTGGTACCACATTACTACGTGATCCAAACCAAAAAAAGCCCAGGATCTGGCCAACAAGTATGCGAAAAACGCGAAAGTATGAGCCAGATGATTGCAAATACCAGAACTAACCCAGACGTAACCTGCGTTATCCTGCAAAATACTATTCGGAACCAGCTTTTATTGACTGTTTCAGTGTGGTACCACATTACTACGTGATCAAACCAAAAAAAGCCCAGGATCTTGCCAACAAGTATGCGAAATATGCGAAATTACGAGCCAGATGACGGCAAATCCCAGACCTACACGAGACATAACCGGCGTTATCCTCTAAAATATTAATCGCAACCAGGTTTAATTGACTGTTTCAGTGTGGTACCACATTACTACGTGATCCAAACCAAAAAAAGCCCAGGATCTGGCCAACAAGTATGCGAAAAACGCGAAAGTATGAGCCAGATGATTGCAAATACCAGAACTAACAAAAGACGTAACCTGCGTTATCCTCTAAAATACTATTCGGAACCAGCTTTTATTGACTGTTTCAGTGTGGTACCACATTACTACGTGATCAAACCAAAAAAAGCCCAGGATCTTGCCAACAAGTATGCGAAATATGCGAAATTACGAGCCAGATGACGGCAAATCCCAGACCTACACGAGACATAACCGGCGTTATCCTCTAAAATATTAATCGCAACCAGGTTTAATTGACTGTTTCAGTGTGGTACCACATTACTACGTGATCCAAACCAAAAAAAGCCCAGGATCTGGCCAACAAGTATGCGAAAAATGCGAAAGTGCGAGCCAGATGAGGGTAAATACCAGACCTAACCCAGACGTAACCAGCGTCATCCTCTAAAATACTAACCAGGACCAGCATTTAATGACTGCTTCAGTGTGGTACCACATTACTACGTCATCCAAACCACAAAAAGCCCAGGATCTTGCCAATACGTATGCGAGAAATGCGAAAGTACGAGACAGATGATTGCAAATACCAGAACTAACCCAAACATAACCAGCGTTATCCTCCATAATATTTATCGTAACCAGGTTTAATTGACTGCTTCGGTGTGGAACCACATTACAACGGGACCCAAACCACAAAAAACCCAAGATCTGGACAACAAGCACGCGAAAATTGCGAAAGTATTAGCCAGATGATTGCAAATACCAGAACTAACCCAGACATAACCAGCGGTATCCTCTAAAATATTAATCGGAACCAGGTTTAATTGACTGTTTCAGAGTGGTACCTCATTACTACGTGGTCCAAGCCAGAAAAAAGCCAGGATCTGGCCAACAAGTAAGCGAAAAACGCGAAAGTATGAGCCAGATGATTGCAAATACCAGAACTAACCCAGGCATAACCAGCGTTATCCTCTAAAATAATAATCGCAACCAGGTTTAATTGACTGTTTCAGTGTGGTACCACATTACTACGTGATCCAAACCAAAAAAAACCCAGGATCTTGCCAACTAGTATGCGAAAAATGCGAAAATACGAGCCATATGACGGCAAATCCTAGAACTACCCGAGACATAACCGGCTTTATCCTCTAAAATATTAATCGCCACCAGGTTTAATTGACTGTTTCGGTGTGGAACATCATTACTACGGTATCAAAACCAGAAAAAACCCAGGATCTGGCTAACAAGTATGCGAAAAACGCGAAAGTATGAGCCAGATGATTGCAAATACCAGAACTAACACAGACGTAACCTGCCTTATCCTCTAAAATACTATTCGGAACCAGCTTTTATTGACTGTTTCAGTGTGGTACCACATTACTACGTGATCAAACCAAAAAAAGCCCAGGATCTTGCCAACAAGTATGCGAAATATGCGAAATTACGAGCCAGATGACGGCAAATCCCAGACCTACACGAGACATAACCGGCGTTATCCTCTAAAATATTAATCGCAACCAGGTTTAATTGACTGTTTCAGTGTGATACAACATTACTACGTGGTCCAAGCCAGAAAAAGGCCAGGATCTGGCCAACAAGTAAGGGAAAAACGCGAAAGTATGAGCCAGATGATTGCAAATACCAGAACTAACCAAAGACGTAACCTGCGTTATCCTCTAAAATACTATTCGGAACCAGCTTTTATTGACTGTTTCAGTGTGATACAACATTACTACGTGGTCCAAGCCAGAAAAAGGCCAGGATCTGGCCAACAAGTAAGCGAAAAACGCGAAAGTATGAGCCAGATGATTGCAAATACCAGAACTAACAAAAGACGTAACCTGCGTTATCCTCTAAAATACTATTCGGAACCAGCTTTTATTGACTGTTTCAGTGTGGTACCACATTACTACGTGATCCAAACCAAAAAAAGCCCAGGATCTGGCCAACAAGTACGCGAAAATTGCAAAAGTATGAGTCAGATGATTGCAAATACCAGAAATAACCCAGACATAACCAGCGTTATCCTCTAAAATATTAATCGGAACTAGGTTTAATTGACTGTTTCAGTGTGGTACCACATTACTACGTGATCCAAACCAAAAAAAGCCCAGGATCTTGCCAACAAGTAAGCGAAAAATGTGAAAGTACGAGCCAGATGAGGGCAAATACCAGACCTAACCCAGACATAACCGGCGTTATCCTCTAAAATATTAATCGAAACCAGGTTTAATTGACTGTTTCAGTGTGATACCTCATTACTACGTGGTCAAAGCCAGAAAATGGCCAGGATCTGGCCAACAAGTATGCGAAAAATGCGAAAATACGAGCCAGATGAAAGCAAATCTCAGATCTAACCGAGACATAACCGGCGTTATCCTCTAAAATATTAATCGTAACCTGGTTTACTTGACCGTTTCGGTGTGGTACCGCATTACTATGTGATCCAAACCAAAAATAGGCCAGGATCTGGCCAACAGGTATGCGAAAAATGCGAAAGTACGAGCCAGATGAGGGCAAATACCAGACCTAACCCAGACATAACCGGCGTTATCCTCTAAAATATTAATCGGAACCAGGTTTAATTGACTGTTTCAGTGTGGTACCACATTACTACGTGGTCCAAGCCAGAAAAAGGCCAGGATCTGGCAAACAAGTATGCGAAATCGCGAAAGTATGAGCCAGATGGTTGCAAATACCAGAACTAACCCAGACATAACCAGCGTCATCCTCTAAAATACTATTCGGAACCAGCTTCTATTGACTGTTTCTGTGTGGTACCATATTACTACGTGATCCAAGCCAGAAAAAGCCCAGGATCTGGCCAACAAGTATGCGAGAAATGCGAAAGTACGAGCCAGATGAGGTCAAATCCCAGACCTAACCGAGACATAACCGGCGTTATCCTCTAAAACATTAATCGCTACCAGGTTTAATTGTCTGTTTCGGTGTGGTACCGCATTACTACGTGATCCAAACCAGAAAAAGGCCAGGATCTGGCCAACAAGTATGCGAATAATGCGAAAATACGAGCCAGATGAAACCAAATCCCAGATCTAACCGAGACATAACCGGCGTTATCCTCTAAAATATAAATCGTAACCAGGTTTACTTGACCGTTTCGGTGTGGTACCGCATTACTACGTGATCCAAACCAAAAATAGGCCAGGATCTGGCCAACAAGTATGCGAAAAATGCGAAAGTACGAGCCAGATGAGGGCAAATACCAGACCTAACCCAGACATAACCGGCGTTATCCTCTAAAATATTAATCGGAACCAGGTTTAATTGACTGTTTCAGTGTGGTACCACATTACTACGTGATCCAAACTAACAAAAGCCCATAATCTTGCCAACAAGTATGCGAAAAATGCGAAAGTACGAGCCAGATGATTGCAAATACCAGAACTAACCCAAACATAACCAGCGATATCCTCCAAAATATTCATCGGAACCAGGTTTGATTGACTGCTTCGGTGTGGAACCAGATTACGACGGGATCCAAACCACAGAAAACCCAAGATCTGGCCAACAAGTACGCGAAAATTGCAAAAGTATGAGTCAGATGATTGCAAATACCAGAAATAACCCAGACATAACCAGCGTTATCCTCTAAAATATTAATCGGAACTAGGTTTAATTGACTGTTTCAGTGTGGTACCACATTACTACGTGATCCAAACCAAAAAAAGCCCAGGATCTTGCCAACAAGTAAGCGAAAAATGTGAAAGTACGAGCCAGATGAGGGCAAATACCAGACCTAACCCAGACATAACCGGCGTTATCCTCTAAAATATTAATCGAAACCAGGTTTAATTGACTGTTTCAGTGTGATACCTCATTACTACGTGGTCAAAGCCAGAAAATGGCCAGGATCTGGCCAACAAGTATGCGAAAAATGCGAAAATACGAGCCAGATGAAAGCAAATCTCAGATCTAACCGAGACATAACCGGCGTTATCCTCTAAAATATTAATCGTAACCTGGTTTACTTGACCGTTTCGGTGTGGTACCGCATTACTATGTGATCCAAACCAAAAATAGGCCAGGATCTGGCCAACAGGTATGCGAAAAATGCGAAAGTACGAGCCAGATGAGGGCAAATACCAGACCTAACCCAGACATAACCGGCGTTATCCTCTAAAATATTAATCGGAACCAGGTTTAATTGACTGTTTCAGTGTGGTACCACATTACTACGTGGTCCAAGCCAGAAAAAGGCCAGGATCTGGCAAACAAGTATGCGAAATCGCGAAAGTATGAGCCAGATGGTTGCAAATACCAGAACTAACCCAGACATAACCAGCGTCATCCTCTAAAATACTATTCGGAACCAGCTTCTATTGACTGTTTCTGTGTGGTACCATATTACTACGTGATCCAAGCCAGAAAAAGCCCAGGATCTGGCCAACAAGTATGCGAGAAATGCGAAAGTACGAGCCAGATGAGGTCAAATCCCAGACCTAACCGAGACATAACCGGCGTTATCCTCTAAAACATTAATCGCTACCAGGTTTAATTGTCTGTTTCGGTGTGGTACCGCATTACTACGTGATCCAAACCAGAAAAAGGCCAGGATCTGGCCAACAAGTATGCGAATAATGCGAAAATACGAGCCAGATGAAACCAAATCCCAGATCTAACCGAGACATAACCGGCGTTATCCTCTAAAATATAAATCGTAACCAGGTTTACTTGACCGTTTCGGTGTGGTACCGCATTACTACGTGATCCAAACCAAAAATAGGCCAGGATCTGGCCAACAAGTATGCGAAAAATGCGAATGTACGAGCCAGATGAGGGCAAATACCAGACCTAACCCAGACATAACCGGCGTTATCCTCTAAAATATTAATCGGAACCAGGTTTAATTGACTGTTTCAGTGTGGTACCACATTACTACGTGATCCAAACTAAAAAAAGCCCATAATCTTGCCAACAAGTATGCGAAAAATGCGAAAGTACGAGCCAGATGATTGCAAATACCAGAACTAACCCAAACATAACCAGCGTTATCCTCTAAAATATTAATTGGAACCAGGTTTAATTGACTGTTTCAGTGTGGTACCACATTACTACGTGATCCAAACTAAAAGAAGCCCATAATCTTGCCAACAAGTATGCGAAAAATGCGAAAGTACGAGCCAGATGATTGCAAATACCAGAACTAACCCAAACATAACCAGCGTTATCCTCTAAAATATTCATCCCTACCAGGTTTAATTGACTGTTTCGGTGTGGAACCACATTACTACGGGATCCAAACCTGAAAAAACCCTGGATCTGGCCAAGAAGTATGCGAAAAACGCGATAGTTTGAGCCAGATGATTGCAAATACCAGAACTAACCCAGGCATAACCAGCGTTATCCTCTAAAATAATAATCGCAACCAGGTTTAATTGACTGTTTCAGTGTGGTACCACATTACTACGTGATCCAAACCAAAAAAAACCCCGGATCTTGCCAACTAGTATGCGAAAAATGCGAAAATACGAGCCATATGACGGCAAATCCCAGAACTACCCGAGACATAACCGGCGTTATCCTCTAAAATATTAATCGCCACCAGGTTTAATTGACTGTTTCGGTGTGGAACATCATTACTACGGTATCAAAACCAGAAGAAACCCAGGATCTGGCTAACAATTATGCGAAAAGTGCGAAAGTACGAGCCAGATGAGGGCAAATCCCAGACCTAACCGAGACATAACCGGAGTTATTCTCTAAAATATTAATCGCAACCAGGTTTAGTTGACCGTTTCGGTGTGGTACCGCGTTACTTCGTGATCCACACCAGAAAAAGGCCAGGATCTTGCCAACAAGTATGCGAAAAATGCGAAAGTACGAGCCAGATGAGGGCAAATACCAGGACTAACCCTGACATAACCAGCGTTATCGTCTAAAATGCTAATCGGAACCAGCTTTTATTGAATGTTTCACTGTGGTTCCACATTGCTACATGATCCAAATCAGAAAAAGCCCAGGATCAAATACCAGACCTGACCCAGACATAACCGGCGTTATCCTCTAAAATATTAATCGCAACAAGGTTTAATTGACTGTTTCAGTGTGGTACCACATTACTACGTGGTCCAAGCTAGAAAAAGGCCAGGAACTGGCCAACAAGTATGCAAAAAATGCGAAATTACGAGCCAGAAGAGGGCAAATACCAGACCTGACCCAGACATAACCGGCGTTGTCCTCTAAAATATTAATCGCAACCAGGTTTAATTGACTGTTTCGGTGTGGTACCGCATTACTACGTGATCCAAACCAGAAATAGGCCAGGATCTGGCCAACACGTATACGAAAAATGCGAAAGTATGAGCCACATGAGGACAAATCCCAGACCTACCCGAGACATAACCGGCGTTATCCTCTAAAATATTAATCGGAACCAGGTTTAATTGACTGTTTCAGTGTGGAATCACATTACTACGGGATCCAAACCAGATAAAACGCAGGATCTAGACAACAAGTATGCGAAAAATGCGAAAGTACAAGCCAGATGATTGCTAATACCAGAACTAATCCAAACGTATCGAGCGTTATCCTCCAAACTATTAATCGGAACCAGCTTTTATTGACTGTTTCAGTGTGGTACCACATTACTACGTGATCCAAACCAGAAAAAACGCAGGATCTGGCCAACAAGTATGCGAAAAATGCGAAAGTTTGTGCCTGATGATTGCAAATACCAGAACTAACCCAAACATAACCAGCGTTATCCTCCAAAATATTAAACGCAACCAGGTTTAGTTGACTGTTTCAGTGTGGTACCACATTACTACGTGGTCCAAGCCAGAAAAAGGCCAGGATCTGGCCAACAAGTATGCGAAAAATGCGAAAGTACGAGCCAGATGAGGGCAAATCCCAGACCTAACCGAGACATAACCGGCGTTATCCTCTAAAATATTAATCGGAACCAGGTCTAATTGACTGTTTCAGTGTGGTACCACTTTACTACGTGGTCTAAGCCAGAAAAGAGCCAGGATCTGGCCAGCAGGTAAGCGAAAAATGCGAAAGTACGAGCCAGATGAGGGCAAATACCAGACCTGACCCAGACATAACCGGCGTTGTCATCTAAAATATTAATCGCAACCAGCATTTATTGACTGTTTCAGTGTTGTACCACATTGCTACGTGATCGAAACCAGAAAAAACGCAGGATCTGGCCAACAAGTATGCGAAAAATGCGAAAGTACGAGCCAGATTAGGGCAAACACGAGACCTAACCCAGACATAACCGGCGTTATCCTCTAACATATTAATCGGAACCAGCTTTTATTGACTCTTTCAGTGTGGTACCACATTACTACGTGATCCAAGCCAGAAAAAGTCCAGGATCTGGCCAACAAGTATGCGAAAAATGCGAAAGTACGAGCCAGATGAGGGCAAATACCAGACCTGACCCAGACATAACCGGCGTTGTCATCTAAAATATTAATCGCAACCAGCATTTATTGACTGTTTCAGTGTGGTACCACATTGCTACGTGATCCAAATCAGAAAAAGCCCAGGATCTGGCCAACAAGTATGCGAAAAATACGAAAGTACGTGCGAGATGAGGGCAAATCCCAGACCTAACCGAGACATAACCGGCGTTATCCTCTAAAATGTTAATCGCAACCAGCATTTATTGACTGTTTCAGTGTGGTACCACATTGCTACGTGATCCAAATCAGAAAAAGCCCAGGATCTGGCCAAGAAGTATGCGAAAAACAAGAAAGTATGTGCCAGATGATAGCAAATACCAGATCTAACCGAGTCATAACCAGCGTTATCCTCTAAAATACTAATCGGAACCAGCTTCTATTGACTGTTTCAGTGTGGTACCACATTACTACGTGATCCAAACCAGAAAAAGGCCAAGAAGTATGCGAAAAACGCGAAAGAACGAGCCAGATGAGAACAAATCCCAGACCTACCTGAGACATAACCGGCGTTATCCTCTAAAATATTAATCGGAACCAGGTTTAATTGACTTCTTCAGTGTGGTACCACATTACTACGTGGTCCAAGCCAGAAAAAGGCCAGAATCTGGCCAACAAGTATGCGATAAATGCGAAAGTAGGAGATAGATGAGGGCAAATCCCAGACCTAACCGAGACATAACCGGCGTTATCCTCTAAAATATTAATCGGAACCAGGTTTAGTTGACTGTGTCTGTGTGGTACCGCATTACTACGTGATCCAAACCAGAAAAAGGCCAGGATCTGGCCAACAAGTATGCGAAAAATGCGAAAGTACGAGCCAGATGAGGGCAAATACCAGACCTGACCCAGACATAACCGGCGTTGTCCTCTAAAATATTAATCGCAACCAGCATTTATTGACTGTTTCAGTGTGGTACCACATTGCTACGTGATCCAAATCAGAAAAAGCCCAGGATCTGGCCAACAAGTATGCGAAAAATACGAAAGTACGTGCCAGATGAGGGCAAATCCCAGACCTAACCGAGACATAACCGGCGTTATCCTCTAAAATATTAATCGGAACCAGGTTTAGTTGACTGTGTCTGTGTGGTACCGCATTACTACGTGATCCACACCAGAAAAAGGCCAGGATCATGCAAACAAGTATGCGAAAAATGCGAAAGTACGAGCCAGATGAGGGCAAATACCAGGACTAACCCTGACATAACCAGCGTTATCGTCTAATATACTAATCGGAACCAGCTTTTATTGAATGTTTCAGTGTGGTTCCACATTGCTACATGATCCAAATCAGAAAAAGCCCAGGATCAAATACCAGACCCGACCCAGACATAACCGGCGTTATCCTCTAAAATATTAATCGCAACAAGGTTTAATTGACTGTTTCAGTGTGATACCACATTACTACGTGGTCCAAGCCAGAAAAAGGCCAGGATCTGGCCAAGAAGTATGCGAGAAACGCGAAAGTATGAGCCACATGAGGACAAATCCCGGACCTACCCGAGACATAACCGGCGTTATCCTCTAAAATATTAATCGGAACCAGGTTTAATTGACTATTTCGGTGTGGAACCGCATTACTACGTGATCCAAACCAGAAAAAGGCCAGGATCTGGCCAACAAGTATGCGAAAAATGCGAAAGTATGTGCCTGATGATTGCAAATACCAGAACTAACCCAAACATAACCAGCGTTATCCTCCAAAATATTAAACGCAACCAGGTTTAATTGACTGTTTCGGTGTGGAGCCACATTACGACCGGATACAAACCACAAAAAACCCGAGATCTGGCCAACAAAAAAGCGAAAAATGCGAAAGTACGTGCCAGATGAGGGCAAATACCAGAACTAACTCAGACATAACCAGCGTTATCCTCTAAAATACTAATCGGAACCAGGATTAATTGACCGTTTCGGTGTGGTACCGCGTTACTTCGTGATCCACACCAGAAAAAGGCCAGGATCTGGCCAACAAGTATGCAAAAAATGCGAAAGTACGAGCCAGATGAGGGCAAAAACCAGACCTGACCCAGACATAACCGGCGTTATCCTCTAAAATATTATTCGCCACCAGGTTTAATTGACTGTTTCGGTGTGGTTACACATTACTACGTGGTCCAAGCCAGAAAAAGGCCAGGATCTGGCCAAAAAGTATGCGAAAAATGCGAAAGTACGAGTCAGATGAGGGCAAATCCCAGACCTAGCCGAAACATAACCGGCGTTATCCTCTAAAATATTAATCGCAACCAGGTTTAGTTGACTGTTTCGGTGTGGTACCGCATTACTACGTGATCCAAACCAGAAAAAGACATCACCGGCGTTATCCTCTAAAATATTAATCGCAGCCAGGTTTAATTGACCGTTTCACTGTGGAACCACATTACTACGGGATCCAAACCTGAAAAAAACCTAGGATCTGGCAAACAAGTATGCGACAAGCGCGAAAGTATGAGCCAGGTGATTGCAAATACCAGAACTAACCCAGACATAACCAGCGTTATCCTCTATATTACTAAGCGGAACTAGCTTCTATTGACTGTTTCAGTGTGGTACCACATTACTACGTGATCCAAACCAGAAAAAGGCCAGTATCTGGCCAAGAAGTATGCGAAAAACGCGAAAATACGAGCCAGATGAGGACAAATCCCAGACCTACCCGTGACATAACCGGCGTTATCCTCTAAAATATTAATCGCAACCAGGATTAATTGACCGTTTCGGTGTGGTACCGCGTTACTTCGTGATCCACACCAGAAAAAGGCCAGGATCTTGCCAACAAGTATGCGAAAAATGCGAAAGTACGAGCCAGATGAGTGCAAATCCCAGACCTAACCGAGACATAACCGACGTTATCCTCTAAAATATTAATCGCAACCAGGTTTAGTTGACTGTTTCGGTGTGGTACCGCATTACTACGTGGTCCAAACCAGAAAAATCCCAGGATCTGGCCAAGAAGTATGCGAAAAATGCGAAAGTACAAGCCAGATGATTGCTAATACCAGAAATAATCCAAACGTATCGAGCGTTATCCTCCAAACTATTAATCGGAACCAGCTTTTATTGACTGTTTCAGTGTGGTACCACATTACTACGTGATCCAAACCAGAAAAAACGCAGGATCTGGCCAACAAGTATGCGAAAAGTGCGAAAGTACGAGCCAGATGAGTGCAAATCCCAGACCTAACGGATACATAACCGGCGTTATCCTCTAAAATATTAATCGCAACCAGGTTTAGTTGACTGTTTCGGTGTGGTACCGCATTACTACGTGGTCCAAACCAGAAAAATCCCAGGATCTGGCCAACAAGTATGCGAAAAATGCGAAAGTACGAGCCAGATGAGTGCAAATCCCAGACCTAACCGAGACATAACCGGCGTTATCCTCTAAAATATTAATCGCAGCCAGGTTTAATTGAACGTTTCAGTGTGGAACCACATTACTACGGGATCCAAACCTGAAAAAAACCCAGGATCTGGCAAACAAGTATGCGACAAGCGCGAAAGTATGAGCCTGATGATTGCAAATACCAGTACTAACCCAGACATAACCAGCGTTATCCTCTAAAATACTAATCGGAACCAGCTTCTATTGACTGTTTCAGTGTGGTACCACATTACTACGTGATCCAAACCAGAAAAAGGCCAGGATCTGGCCAAGAAGTATGCGAAAAACGCGAAAATACGAGCCAGATGAGGACAAATCCCAGACCTACTCGTGACATAACCGGCGTTAACCTCTAAAATATTAATCGCAACCAGTTTAATTGACTGTTTCGGTGTGGAGCCTCATCAGTACGAGATCCAAACCAGAAAAATCCCAGGATCTGGCCAACAAGTATGCGAAAAATGCGAAAGTACAAGCCAGATGATTGCTAATACCAGAACTAATCCAAACGTATCGAGCGTTATCCTCCAAACTATTAATCGGAACCAGCTTTTATTGACTGTTTCAGTGTGGTACCACATTACTACGTGATCCAAACCAGAAAAAACGCAGGATCTGGCCAACAAGTATGCGAAAAGTGCGAAAGTACGAGCCAGATGAGGGCAAATCCCAGACCTAACCGAGACATAACCGGCGTTATCCTCTAAAATATTAATCGGAACCAGGTCTAATTGACTGTTTCAGTGTGGTACCACTTTACTACGTGGTCTAAGCCAGAAAAAGTCCAGGATTTGGCCAACAAGTATGCGAAAAATGCGAAAGTACGTGCGAGATGAGGGCAAATCCCAGACCTAACCGAGACATAACCGGCGTTATCCTCTAAAATATTAATCGGAACCAGGTTTAATTGACTTCTTCAGTGTGGTACCACATTACTACGTGGTCCAAGCCAGAAAAAGGCCAGAATCTGGCCAACAAGTATGCGATAAATGCGAAAGTAGGAGATAGATGAGGGCAAATCCCAGACCTAACCGAGACATAACCGGCGTTATCCGCTAAAATATTAATCGGAACCAGGTTTAGTTGACTGTTTCTGTGTGGTACCGCATTACTACGTGATCCAAACCAGAAAAAGGCCAGGATCTGGCCAACAAGTCAGCGAAAAGTGCGAAAGTACGAGCCAGATGAGGGCAAATCCCAGACCTAACCGAGACATAACCGACGTTATCCTCTAAAATATTAATCGCAACCAGGATTAATTGACCGTTTCGGTGTGGTACCGCGTTACTTCGTGATCCACATCAGAAAAAGGCCAGGATCTTGCCAACAAGTATGCGAAAAATGCGAAAGTACGAGCCAGATGAGGGCAAATACCAGGATTAACCCTGACATAACAAGCGTTATCGTCTAAAATACTAATCGGAACCAGCTTTTATTGAATGTTTCAGTGTGGTTCCACATTGCTACACGATCCAAATCAGAAAAAGCCCAGGATCAAATACCAGACCTGACCCAGACATAACCGGCGTTATCGTCTTAAATATTAATCGCAACCAGGTTTAATTGACTGTTTCGGTGTGGGACCACAATACGACGGAATTCAATCCACAAAAAACCCAAGATCTGGCCAATAAGTATGCGAAAAATGCGAAAGTATGAGCCCAAATGGTTGGAAGTACCAGAACTAACCCAGACATAACCGGCCTTATCCTCTAAAATATTAATCGCAACAAGGTTTAATTGACTGTTTCAGTGTGATACCACATTACTACGTGGTCCAAGCCAGAAAAAGGCCAGGATCTGGCAAAGAAGTGTGCGAGAAACGCGAAAGTATGAGCCACATGAGGACAAATCCCAGACCTACCCGAGACATAACCGGCGTTATCCTCTAAAATATTAATCGGAACCAGGTTTAATTGACTATTTCGGTGTGGTACCGCATTACTACGTGATCCAAACCAGAAAACGGCCAGGATCTGGCCAACAAGTATGCGAAAAATGCGAAAGTATGTGCCTGATGATTGCAAATACCAGAACTAACCCAAACATAACCAGCGTTATCCTCCAAAATATTAAACGCAACCAGGTTTAATTGACTGCTTCGGTGTGGAGCCACATTACGACCGGATACAAACCACAAAAAACCCGAGATCTGGCCAACAAAAAAGCGAAAAATGCGAAAGTACGTGCCAGATGAGGGCAAATACCAGAACTAACTCAGACATAACCAGCGTTATCCTCTAAAATATTAATCGCAACCAGGTTTAGTTGACTGTTTCGGTGTGGTACCGCATTACTACGTGGTCCAAACCAGAAAAATCCCAGGATCTGGCCAAGAAGTATGCGAAAAATGCGAAAGTACAAGCCAGATGATTGCTAATACCAGAAATAATCCAAACGTATCGAGCGTTATCCTCCAAACTATTAATCGGAACCAGCTTTTATTGACTGTTTCAGTGTGGTACCACATTACTACGTGATCCAAACCAGAAAAAACGCAGGATCTGGCCAACAAGTATGCGAAAAGTGCGAAAGTACGAGCCAGATGAGTGCAAATCCCAGACCTAACGGATACATAACCGGCGTTATCCTCTAAAATATTAATCGCAACCAGGTTTAGTTGACTGTTTCGGTGTGGTACCGCATTACTACGTGGTCCAAACCAGAAAAATCCCAGGATCTGGCCAACAAGTATGCGAAAAATGCGAAAGTACGAGCCAGATGAGTGCAAATCCCAGACCTAACCGAGACATAACCGGCGTTATCCTCTAAAATATTAATCGCAGCCAGGTTTAATTGAACGTTTCAGTGTGGAACCACATTACTACGGGATCCAAACCTGAAAAAAACCCAGGATCTGGCAAACAAGTATGCGACAAGCGCGAAAGTATGAGCCTGATGATTGCAAATACCAGTACTAACCCAGACATAACCAGCGTTATCCTCTAAAATACTAATCGGAACCAGCTTCTATTGACTGTTTCAGTGTGGTACCACATTACTACGTGATCCAAACCAGAAAAAGGCCAGGATCTGGCCAAGAAGTATGCGAAAAACGCGAAAATACGAGCCAGATGAGGACAAATCCCAGACCTACTCGTGACATAACCGGCGTTAACCTCTAAAATATTAATCGCAACCAGGATTAATTGACCGTTTCGGTGTGGTACCGCGTTACTTCGTGATCCACATCAGAAAAAGGCCAGGATCTTGCCAACAAGTATGCGAAAAATGCGAAAGTACGAGCCAGATGAGGGCAAATACCAGGATTAACCCTGACATAACAAGCGTTATCGTCTAAAATACTAATCGGAACCAGCTTTTATTGAATGTTTCAGTGTGGTTCCACATTGCTACATGATCCAAATCAGAAAAAGCCCAGGATCAAATACCAGACCTGACCCAGACATAACCGGCGTTATCGTCTTAAATATTAATCGCAACCAGGTTTAATTGACTGTTTCGGTGTGGGACCACAATACGACGGAATTCAATCCACAAAAAACCCAAGATCTGGCCAATAAGTATGCGAAAAATGCGAAAGTATGAGCCCAAATGGTTGGAAGTACCAGAACTAACCCAGACATAACCGGCCTTATCCTCTAAAATATTAATCGCAACAAGGTTTAATTGACTGTTTCAGTGTGATACCACATTACTACGTGGTCCAAGCCAGAAAAAGGCCAGGATCTGGCCAAGAAGTGTGCGAGAAACGCGAAAGTATGAGCCACATGAGGACAAATCCCAGACCTACCCGAGACATAACCGGCGTTATCCTCTAAAATATTAATCGGAACCAGGTTTAATTGACTATTTCGGTGTGGTACCGCATTACTACGTGATCCAAACCAGAAAAAGGCCAGGATCTGGCCAACAAGTATGCGAAAAATGCGAAAGTATGTGCCTGATGATTGCAAATACCAGAACTAACCCAAACATAACCAGCGTTATCCTCCAAAATATTAAACGCAACCAGGTTTAATTGACTGTTTCGGTGTGGAGCCACATTACGACCGGATACAAACCACAAAAAACCCGAGATCTGGCCAACAAAAAAGCGAAAAATGCGAAAGTACGTGCCAGATGAGGGCAAATACCAGAACTAACTCAGACATAACCAGCGTTATCCTCTAAAATACTAATCGGAACCAGGATTAATTGACCGTTTCGGTGTGGTACCGCGTTACTTCGTGATCCACACCAGAAAAAGGCCAGGATCTGGTCAACAAGTATGCAAAAAATGCGAAAGTACGAGCCAGATGAGGGCAAAAACCAGACCTGACCCAGACTTAACCGGCGTTATCCTCTAAAATATTATTCGCCACCAGGTTTAGTTGACTGTTTCAGTGTGGTTACACATTACTACGTGGTCCAAGCCAGAAAAAGGCCAGGATCTGGCCAAAAAGTATGCGAAAAATGCGAAAGTACAAGCCAGATGATTGCTAATACCAGAAATAATCCAAACGTATCGAGCGTTATCCTCCAAACTATTAATCGGAACCAGCTTTTATTGACTGTTTGTGTGTGGTACCACATTACTACGTGATCCAAACCAGAAAAAACGCAGGATCTGGCCAACAAGTATGCGAAAAGTGCGAAAGTACGAGCCAGATGAGTGCAAATCCCAGACCTAACGGATACATAACCGGCGTTATCCTCTAAAATATTAATCGCAACCAGGTTTAGTTGACTGTTTCGGTGTGGTACCGCATTACTACGTGGTCCAAACCAGAAATATCCCAGGATCTGGCCAACATGTATGCGAAAAATGCGAAAGTATGTGCCTGATGATTGCAAATACCAGAACTAACCCAAACATAACCAGCGTTATCCTCCAAAATATTAAACGCATCCAGGTTTAATTGACTGTTTCGGTGTGGAACCACATTACGACCGGATACAAACCACAAAAAACCCGAGATCTGTCCAACAAAAAAGCGAAAAATGCGAAAGTACAAGCCAGATGATTGCTAATACCAGAACTAATCCAAGCGTATCGAGCGTTATCCTCCAAACTATTAATCGGAACCAGCTTTTATTGACTGTTTCACTGTGGTACCACATTACTACGTGATCGAAACCAGAAAAAACCCAGGATCTGGCCAACAAGAATGCGAAAAGTGCGAAAGTACGAGCCAGATGAGTGCAAATCCCAGACCTAACCGAGACATAACCGGCGTTATCCTCTAAAATATTAATCGGAACCAGGTTTAATTGACTTCTTCAGTGTGGTACCACATTACTACGTGATCCAAGCCAGAAAAAGGCCAGAATCTGGCCAACAAGTATGCGAAAAATGCGAAAGTAGGAGACAGATGAGGGCAAATCCCAGACCTAACCGAGACATAACCGGCGTTATCCTCTAAAATATTAATCGCAACCAGGTTTAGTTGACTGTTTCGGTGTGGTACCGCATTACTACGTGATCCAAACCAGAAACAGGCCAGGATCTGGCCAACAAGTCAGCGAAAAGTGCGAAAGTACGAGCCAGATGAGGGCAAATCCCAGACCTAACCGAGACATAACCGGCGTTATCCTCTAAAATATTAATCGGAACCAGGTCTAATTGACTGTTTCAGTGTGGTACCACTTTACTACGTGGTCTAAGCCAGAAAAGAGCCAGGATCTGGCCAGCAGGTAAGCGAAAAATGCGAAAGTACGAGCCAGATGGGGGCAAATACAAGACCTAACCCAGACATAACCAGCGTTATCCTCTAAAATACTAATCGGAACCAGCTTCTATTGACTGTTTCAGTGTGGTACCACATTACTACGTGATCCAAACCAGAAAAAGGCCAAGAATTATGCGAAAAACGCGAAAGAACGAGCCAGATGAGAACAAATCCCAGACCTACCTGAGACATAACCGGCGTTATCCTCTAAAATATTAATCGGAACCAGGTTTAATTGACTTCTTCAGTGTGGTACCACATTACTACGTGATCCAAGCCAGAAAAAGGCCAGAATCTGGCCAACAAGTATGCGAGAAACGCGAAAGTATGAGCCACATGAGGACAAATCCCAGACCTAACCGAGACATAACCGGCGTTATCCTCTAAAATATTAATCGCAACCAGGTTTAGTTGACTGTTTCGGTGTGGTACCGCGTTTCTACGTGATCCAAACCAGAAAAAGGCCACGATCTGGCCAACAAGTCAGCGAAAAGTGCGAAAGTACGAGCCAGATGAGGGTAAATCCCAGACCTAACCGAGACATAACCGACGTTATCCTCTAAAATATTAATCGCAACCAGGATTAATTGACCGTTTCGGTGTGGTACCGCGTTACTTCGTGATCCACACCAGAAAAAGGCCAGGATCTTGCCAACAAGTATGCGAAAAATGCGAAAGTACGAGCCAGATGAGGGCAAATACCAGGATTAACCCTGACATAACAAGCGTTATCGTCTAAAATACTAATCGGAACCAGCTTTTATTGAATGTTTCAGTGTGGTTCCACATTGCTACATGATCCAAATCAGAAAAAGCCCAGGATCAAATACCAGACCTGACCCAGACATAACCGGCGTTATCGTCTTAAATATTAATCGCAACCAGGTTTAATTGACTGTTTTGGTGTGGGACCACAATACGACGGAATTCAATCCACAAAAAACCCAAGATCTGGCCAATAAGTATGCGAAAAATGCGAAAGTATGAGCCCAAATGGTTGGAAGTACCAGAACTAACCCAGACATAACCGGCGTTATCCTCTAAAATATTAATCGGAACCAGGTTTAATTGACTTCTTCAGTGTGGTACCACATTACTACGTGATCCAAGCCAGAAAAAGGCCAGAATCTGGCCAACAAGTATGCGAGAAACGCGAAAGTATGAGCCACATGAGGACAAATCCCAGACCTAACCGAGACATAACCGGCGTTATCCTCTAAAATATTAATCGCAACCAGGTTTAGTTGACTGTTTCGGTGTGGTACCGCGTTTCTACGTGATCCAAACCAGAAAAAGGCCAGGATCTGGCCAACAAGTCAGCGAAAAGTGCGAAAGTACGAGCCAGATGAGGGTAAATCCCAGACCTAACCGAGACATAACCGGCGTTATCCTCTAAAATATTAATCGCAACCAGGATTAATTGACCGTTTCGGTGTGGTACCGCGTTACTTCGTGATCCACACCAGAAAAAGGCCAGGATCTTGCCAACAAGTATGCGAAAGATGCGAAAGTACGAGTCAGATGAGTGAAAATCCCAGACCTAACCGAGACATAAACGACGTTATCCTCTAAAATATTAATCGCAACCAGGTTTAGTTGACTGTTTCGGTGTGGTACCGCATTACTACGTGATCCAAACCAGAAAAAGGCCAGGATCTGGCCAAGAAGTATGCGAAAAACGCGAAAATACGAGCCAGATGAGGACAAATCCCAGACCTACCCGTGACATAACCAGCGTTAACCTCTAAAATATTAATCGCAACCAGTTTAATTGACTGTTTCGGTGTGGAGCCTCATCACTACGAGATCCAAACCAGAAAAATCCCAGGATCTGGCCAACAAGTATGCGAAAAATGCGAAAGTACAAGCCAGATGATTGCTAACACCAGAACTAATCCAAACGTATCGAGTGTTATCCTCCAAACTATTAATCGGAACCAGCTTTTATTGACTGTTTCAGTGTGGTACCACATTACTACGTGATCCAAACCAGAAAAAACGCAGGATCTGGCCAACAAGTATGCGAAAAGTGCGAAAGTACGAGCCAGATGAGGGCAAATCCCAGACCTAACCGAGACATAACCGGCGTTATCCTCTAAAATATTAATCGGAACCAGGTCTAATTGACTGTTTCAGTGTGGTACCACTTTACTACGTGGTCTAAGCCAGAAAAGAACCAGGATCTGGCCAGCAGGTAAGCGAAAAATGCGAAAGTACGAGCCAGATGGGGGCAAATACAAGACCTAACCCAGACATAACCAGCGTTATCCTCTAAAATACTAATCGGAACCAGCTTCTATTGACTGTTTCAGTGTGGTACCACATTACTACGTGATCCAAACCAGAAAAAGGCCAAGAATTATGCGAAAAACGCGAAAGAACGAGCCAGATGAGAACAAATCCCAGACCTACCTGAGACATAACCGGCGTTATCCTCTAAAATATTAATCGGAACCAGGTTTAATTGACTTCTTCAGTGTGGTACCACATTACTACGTGGTCCAAGCCAGAAAAAGGCCAGAATCTGGCCAACAAGTATGCGATAAATGCGAAAGTAGGAGATAGATGAGGGCAAATCCCAGACCTAACCGAGACATAACCGGCGTTATCCGCTAAAATATTAATCGGAACCAGGTTTAGTTGACTGTTTCTGTGTGGTACCGCATTACTTCGTGATCCACACCAGAAAAAGGCCAGGATCTTGCCAACAAGTATGCAAAAAATGCGAAATTACGAGCCAGAAGAGGGCAAAAACCAGACCTGACACAGACATAACCGGCGTTGTCCTCTAAAATATTAATCGCAACCAGGTTTAATTGACTGTTTCGGTGTGGGACCACAATACGACGGAATTCAATCCACAAAAAACCCAAGATCTGGCCAACAAGTATGCGGAAAATGCGAAAGTACGAGCCAGATGAGGGCAAATCCCACACCTAACCGAGACGTAACCGGCGTTATCCTCTAAAATATTAATCGGAACCAGGTTAAATTGACTGTTTCAGTGTGGTACCACATTACTACGTGGTCTAAGCCAGAAAAGAGCCAGGGTCTGGCCAACTGGTATGCGAAAAATGCGAAAGTACGAGCCAGATGAGGGCAAATACCAGACCTAACCCAGACATCACCGGCGTTATCCTCTAAAATATTAATCGCAGCCAGGTTTAATTGACCGTTTCAGAGTGGAACCACATTACTACGGAATCCAAACCTGAAAAAAACCCAGGATCTGGCAAACAAGTATGCGACAAGCGCGAAAGTATGAGCCAGATGATTGCAAATACCAGAACTAACCCAAACATAACCACCGTTATCCTCCAAAATATTAATCGCAACCAGGATTAATTGACCGTTTCGGTGTGGTACCGCGTTACTACGTGATCCAAACCAGAAAAAGGCCAGGATCTTGCCAACAAGTATGCGAAATTTGCGAAAGTACGAGGAAGATGAGGGCAACTCCCAGACCTACCCGAGGCATAACCGGCGTTCTCCTCTAAAATATTAATCGCAACCAGGTTTAATTGACTGTTTCGGCGTGGTTACACATTACTACGTGGTCCAAGCCAGAAAAAGGCCAGGATCTGGCCAACAAGTATGCAAAAAATGCGAAAGTACGAGCCAGATGAGGGCAAAAACCAGACCTGACCCAGACATAACCGGCGTTATCCTCTAAAATGTTATTCGCAACCAGGTTTAATTGACTGTTTCGGTGTGGTTACACATTACTACGTGGTCCAAGCCAGAAAAAGGCCAGGATCTGGCCAACAAGTATGCAAAAAATGCGAAAGTACGAGCCAGATGAGGGCAAATAGCAGACCTAACCCAGACATCACCGGCGTTATCCTCTAAAATATTAATCTCAGCCAGGTTTAATTGGCCGTTTCAGTGTGGAACCACATTACTACGGGATCCAAACCTGAAAAAAACCCAGGATCTGGCAAACAAGTATGCGACAAGCGCGAAAGTGTGAGCCAGATGATTGCAAATACCAGAACTAACCCAGACAGAACCAGCGTTATCCTCTAAAATACTAATCGGAACCAGCTTCTATTGACTGTTTCAGTGTGGTACCACATTACTACGTGATCCAAACCAGAAAAAGGCCAGGATCTGGCCAAGAAGTATGCGAAAAACGCGAAAATACGAGCCAGGTGAGGACAAATCCCAGACCTACCCGTGACATAACCGGCGTTAACCTGTAAAATATTAATCGCAACCAGTTTAATTGACTGTTTCGGTGTGGAACCTCATTACTACGAGATCCAAACCAGAAAAATCCCAGGATCTGGCCAAGAAGTATGCGAAAAACGCGAATGTATGTGCCAGATGATAGCAAATACCAGAACTAACCGAGACATAACCAGCGTTATCCTCTAACATACTAATCGGAACCAGCTTCTATTGACTGCTTCAGTGTGGTAACACAATACTACGTGATCCAAACCAGAAAAAGGCCAGGGTCTGACCAAGAAGTATGCGAAAAACGCGAAAGGACGAGCCAGATGAGGACAAATCCCAGACCTACCTGAGACATAACCGGCGTTATCCTCTAAAATATTAATCGCAACCAGGATTAATTGACCGTTTCGGTGTGGTACCGCGTTACTACGTGATCCAAACCAGAAAAAGGCCAGGATCTTGCCAACAAGTATGTGAAAAATGCGAAGGTACGAGCCAGATGAGGGCAAATACCAGGACTAACCCTGACATAACCAGCGTTATCCTCTTAAATACTAATCGGAACCAGCTTTTATTGACTGTTTCAGTGTGGTTCCACAGTACTACGTGATCCAATCCAAAAAAGGCCAGGATCTGGCCAACAAGTATGCGAAAAAAGAGAAAGTACGAGCCAGATGAGGGCAAATCCCAGACCTCACTGAGACATAACCGGCGTTATCCTCTAAAATATTAATCGGAACCAGGTTTAATTGACTGTTTCAGTGTGGTACCACATTACTACGGGATCCAAACCAGAAAAAGGCCAGGATCTGGCCAACAAGTATGCGAAAAATGCGAAAGTATGAGCCCAAATGGTTGGAAGTACCAGACCTAACCCAGACATAACCGGCGTTATCCTCTAAAATATTAATCGCAACAAGGTTTAATTGACTGTTTCAGTGTGGTACCACATTACTACGTGGTGCATGCCAGAAAAAGGCCAGGAACTGGCCAACAAGTGTGCAAAAAATGCGAAATTACGAGCCAGAAGAGGGCAAAAACCAGACCTGACCCTGACATAACCGGCGTTATCCTCTAAAATATTATTCGCAACCAGGTTTAATTGACTGTTTCGGTGTGGCTACACATTACTACGTGGTCCAAGCCAGAAAAAGGCCAGGATCTGGCCAAAAGGTATGCGAAAAATGCGAAAGTACGAGCCAGATGGGGGCAAATACCAGACCAAACCCAGACATAACCAGCGTTATCCTCTAAAATACTAATCGGAACCAGCTTCTATAGACTGTTTCAGTGTGGTACCACTGTACTACGTGATCCAAACCAAAAAAGGCCAGGATCTGGCCAGCAAGTATGCGAAAAAGAGAAAGTACGAGCCAGATGAGGGCAAATCCCAAACATAACCGAGACATAAACGGCGATATCCTCTAAAATATTAATCGCAACCAGGTTTGATTGACTGTTTCAGTGTGGTACCACATTACTACGGGATCCAAACCAGAAAAAGGCCAGGATCTGGCCAACAAGTATGCGAAAAATGCGAAAGTATGAGCCCAAATGGTTGGAAGTACCAGACCTGACCCTGACATAACCGGCGTTATCCTCTAAAATATTATTCGCAACCAGGTTTAATTGACTGTTTCGGTGTGGCTACACATTACTACGTGGTCCAAGCCAGAAAAAGGCCAGGATCTGGCCAAAAAGTATGCGAAAAATGCGAAAGTACGAGCCAGATGAGGGCAAATCCCAGACCTAACCGAGACATAACCGGCGTTATCCTCTAACATATTAATCGGAACCAGGTTTAATTGACTGTTTCAGTGTGGTACCACTTTACTACGTGGTCTAAGCCAGAGAAGAGCCAGGATCTGACCAGCAGGTAAGCGAAAAATGCGAAAGTACGAGCCAGATGGGGGCAAATACCAGACCAAACCCAGACATAACCAGCGTTATCCTCTAAAATACTTATCGGAACCAGCTTCTATAGACTGTTTCAGTGTCACAGTACTACGTGATCCAAACCAAAAAAGGCCAGGATCTGGCCAGCAAGTATGCGAAAAAGAGAAAGTACGAGCCAGATGAGGGCAAATCCCAGACCTAGCCGAAACATAACCGGCGTTACCCTCTAAAATATTAATCGCAACCAGGTTTAATTGACCGTTTCAGTGTGGAACCACATTACTACGGGATCCAAACCTGAAAAAAACCCAGGATCTGGCAAATAAGTATGCGACAAGCGCGAAAGTATGAGCCAGATGATTGCAAATACCAGAACTAACCCAGACATAACCAGCGTTATCCTCTAACATACTAATCGGAACCAGCTTCTATTGACTGTTTCAGTGTGGTAACACAATACTACGTGATCCAAACCAGAAAAAGGCCAGGGTCTGGCCAAGAAGTATGCGAAAAACGCGAAAGGACGAGCCAGATGAGGACAAATCCCAGACCTCACTGAGACATAACCGGCGTTATCCTCTAAAATATTAATCGGAACCAGGTTTAATTGACTGTTTCAGTGTGGTACCACATTACTACGTGGTCCAAGCCAGAAAAAGGCCAGGAACTGGCCAACAAGTATGCGAAAAATGCGAAAGTACGAGCCAGATGAGGGCAAATCCCAAACATAACCGAGACATAAACGGCGATATCCTCTAAAATATTAATCGCAACCAGGTTTGATTGACTGTTTCGGTGTGGAACCACATTACTACGGGATCCAAACCAGAAAAAACCCAGGTTCTGGCAAAGAAGTATGCGAAAAACGCGAAAGTACGAGCCAGATGAGGACAAATCCCAGACCTACCCGAGACATAACCGGCGTTATCCTCTAAAATATTAATCGGAACCAGGTTTAATTGCCTGCTTCAGTGTGGTACCACATTGCTACGTGATCCAAATCAGAAAAAGCCCAGGATCTGGCCAACAAGTATGCGAAAAATACGAAAGTACGAGCCAGATGAGGGCAAATCTCAGACCTAACCGAGACATATCCAGCGTTATCCTCTAAAATATTAATCGCAACCAGGATTAATTGACCGTTTCCGTGTGGTACCGCGTTACTACGTGATCTAAACCAGATAAAACGCAGGATCTAGCCAACAAGTATGCGAAAAACGCGAAAATATGTGCCAGATGGTAGCAAATACCAGAACTAACCCAGACATAACCAGCGTTTTCCTCTAAAATACTTATGGGAACCAGCTTCTATTGACTGTTTCAGTGTAGTACCACATTACTACGTGATCCAAACCAGAAAAAGGCCAGGATCTGGCCAACAAGTATGCAAAAAATGCGAAAGTACGAGCCAGATGAGGGCAAATACCAGACCTGACCCAGACATAACCGGCGTTATCCTCTAACATATTAATCGCAACCAGCTTTTATTGACTGTTTCAGTGTGGTACCACATTACTACGGGATTCAAACCAGAAAAAACTCAGGATCCGGCCAACAAGTATGCGAAAAACGCGAAAGTATGAGCCAGATGATAGCAAATACCAGAACTAACCCAGACATAACCAGCGTTATCCTCTAAAATACTAATTGCAACCGGATGTTATTGACTGTTTCAGTGTGGTACCACATTGCTACGTGATCCAAATCAGAAAAACCCCAGGATCTGGCCAACAAGTAGGCGAAAAATACGAAAGTACGAGCCAGATGAGGGCAAATCCCAGACCTAACCGAGACATAACCAGCGTTATCCTCTAAAATATTAATCGCAGCCGGGTTTAATCGACCGTTTCGGTGTGGTACGTCATTACTACGGAATCCAAACCAGAAAAAGGCCAGGATCTGGCCAACAAGTGTGCGAAAAACGCGAAAGTATGAGCCGGATAATTGCAAATACCAGAACTACCACAGACATAACCAGCGTTATCCTCTAAAATATTAATCGCAACCAGGTTTGATTGACTGTTTCGGTGTGGAACCACATTACTACGGGATCCAAACCAGAAAAAACCCAGGTTCTGGCAAAGAAGTATGCCAAAAACGCGAAAATACGAGCCAGATGAGGACAAATCCCAGACCTACCCGAGACATAACCGGCGTTATCTTCCAAAATATTAATCGGAACCAGGTTTAATTGCCTGCTTCAGTGTGGTACCACATTGCTACGTGATCCAAATCAGAAAAAGCCCAGGATCTGGCCAACAAGTATGCGAAAAATACGAAAGTACGAGCCAGATGAGGGCAAATCTCAGACCTAACCGAGACATATCCAGCGTTATCCTCTAAAATATTAATCGCAACCAGGATTAATTGACCGTTTCCGTGTGGTACCGCGTTACTACGTGATCTAAACCAGATAAAACGCAGGATCTAGCCAACAAGTATGCGAAAAACGCGAAAGTATGAGCCAGATGATTGCAAATACCAGAACTAACCCAGACATAACCAGCGTTATCCTCTAAAATACTAATCGCAATCGGATTTTATTCACAGTTTCAGTGTGGTACCACATTGCTACGTGATCCAAATCAGAAAAAGCCCAGGATCCGGCCAACAAGTATGCGAAAAATACGAAAGTACGAGCCAGATGAGGGAAAATACCAGACCTAACACAGATATCACCGTCGTTATCCTCTAAAATATTAATCGCAGCCTGGTTTAGTTGACCGTTTCGGTGTGGAACCACATTACTACGGGATCCAAACCCGAAAAAACCCAGGATCTGGCCAACAAGTATGCGAAAAACGCGAAAGTATGTGCCAGATGGTAGCAAATACCAGAACTAACCCAGACATAACCGGCGTTTTCCTCTAAAATACTTATCGGAACCAGCTTCTATTGACTGTTTCAGTGTAGTACCACATTACTACCTGATCCAAACCAGAAAAAGGCCAGGATCTGGCCAACAAGTATGCAAAAAATGCGAAAGTACGTGCCAGATGAGGGCAAATACCAGACCTGACCCAGACATAACCGGCGTTATCCTCTAACATATTAATCGCAACCAGCTTTTATTGACTGTTTCAGTGTGGTACCACATTACTACGGGATCCAAACCAGAAAAAACTCAGGATCCGGCCAAAAAGTATGCGAAAAACGCGAAAGTACGAGGCAGATGACGGCAAATCCTAGACCTAACCGAGAAATAACCGTCGTTATCCTCTAAAATATTAATCGCAACCATGTTTAATTAACTGTTTCAGTGTGGTCCCACATTACTACTTGGTCCAAGCCAGAAAAAGGCCAGGAACTGGCCAACAAGTATACGAAAAATGCGAAAGTACGAGCCAGATGAGGGCAAATCCCAGACATAACCGAGACATAAACGGCGATATCCTCTAAAATATTAATCGCAAACAGGTTTAATTGACTGTTTCGGTGTGGAATCACATTACTACGGGATCCAAACCAGATAAAACGCAGGATCTAGCCAACAAGTATGCCAAAAACGCGAAAGTATGAGCCAGATGATAGCAAATACCAGAACTAACCCAGACATAACCGGCGTTATCCTCTAAAATATTAATCGCAACCAGGTTTAATTGACTGTTTCAGTGTGGTACCACATTACTACGTGGTCCAAGCCAGAAAACGACCAGGATCTGGCCAACAAGTAGGCGAGAAATGCGAAAGTACGAGCCAGATGAGGGCAAATCCCAGACCTAACCGAGACATAACCGGCGTTATCCTCGAAATATTAATCGCAACCAGATTTAATTGACTGTTTCGGTGTGGAACCTCATCACTACGGGATCCAAACCAGAAAAAACCCAGGGTCTGGCCAACAAGTATGCGAAAAATGCGAAAGTACAAGCCAGATGATTGCTAATACCAGAACTAGCCCATACGTATCGAGCGTTATCCTCCAAACTATTAATCGGAACCAGCTTTTATTGACTGTCTCAGTGTGGTACCACATTTCCACGTTATCCAAACCAGAAGAAACCCAGGATCTTCCCAACAGGTATGCGAAAAACGCGTAAGTATGAGCCAGATGATTGCAAATAACAGAACTAACCCAGACATAACCACCGTTGTCCTCTAAAATACTAATCGGAACCAGCTTTTATTGACAGTGTGGTACCACATTACTACGTGATCCAAGCCAGAAAAAGCCCAGGATCTGGCCAACAAGTATGCGAGAAATGCGAAACTACGAGCCAGATGAGGGCAAGTACCAGACCTAACCGAGACGTAACCGGCGTTATCCCCTAAAATATTAATCGCAACCAAGTTTAGTTGACAGTGTCGGTGTGGTACCGCATTACTACGTGATCCAAACCAGAAAAAGGCCAGGATCTGGCCTACAAGTAAGCGAAAAATGCGAAAGTACGAGCCAGGTGAGCGCAAATACCAGACCTAAGCCAGACATAACCAACGTTATCCTGTAAACTACTAATCGGAACCAGCTTCTACAGACTGTTTCAGTGTGGTACCACTGTACTACGTGATCCAAACCAGAAAAAGGCCAGGGTCTGGCCAACAAGTTAGCGAAAAATGCGAAAGTATGAGCCAGATGGTTGGAAATACCAGAACTAACCCAGACATAACCGGCGTTATCCTCTAAAGTATTAATCGCTATAAGGTTTAATTGACTGTTTCAGTGTGGTACCACATTGCTACGTGATCCAAGTCATAAAAAGCCCAGGATCTGGCCAACTAGTATGCGAAAAATACGAAAGTACGGGCCAGATGAGGCAAATCCCAGACCTAACCGAGACATAACCGGCGTTATCCTCGAAAATATTAATCGCAACCAGGTTTAGTTGACTGTTTCGGTGTAGTACCGCATCACTAGGTGATCCAGACCAGAAAAAGTCCAGGATCTGGCCAACAAGTATGCAAAAAATGCGAAAGTACGAGCCAGATGAGGGCAAATCCCAGACCTAACCGAGACATAACCGGCGCTATCCTCTAAAATATTAATCGCAACCAGTTTAAAAGACTGCTTCGCTATGGAACCTCATTACTACGGGATCCAAATCGGAAATAACCCAGGATCTCGCCAACAAGTAGGCGAAAAACGCGAAAGTATGTGCCAGATGATAGCAAATACCAGACCTGACCCAGACATAACCGGCGTTGTCCTCTAAAATATTAATCGCAACCAGGTTTAATTGACTGCTTCGGTGTGGTACCACATTACGACGGAATCCGAACCACAAAAAACCCAAGATCTGGCCAACAAGTATGCGAAAATCGCGAAAGTATGACCCAGATGTTTGGAAATACTAGAACTAACCCAGACATAACCAGCGTTATCGTCTAAAATACTAATCGGAACCAGCTTTTATTGAATGTTTCAGTGTGGTTCCACATTGCTACATGATCCAAATCAGAAAACGCCCAGGATCTGGCCAAGAAGTATGTGAGAAACGCGAAAGTATGAGCCAGATGATTGCAAATACCAGAAATAACCCAGACATAACCTGCCTTGTCCTGCAAAATACTAATCGGAACCAGCTTTGATTGACAGTGTGGTACCACATTACTACGTGATCCAAATCAGAAAAAGCCCAGGATCTGGCCAACAAGTATGCGAAAAATACGAAAGTACGTGCCAGATGAGGGCAAATCCCTGACCTAACCAAGACATAACCGGCGTTGTCCTCTAAAATATTAATCGGAACCAGCTTTTATTGACTGTCTCAGTGTGGTACCACATTACTACGTGGTCCAAGCCAGAAAAAGGCCAGGATCTGGCCAAGAAGTATGCGAAAAACGCGAAAGTACGAGCAAGATGAGGGCAACTCCCAGACCTAACCGAGACATAACCGGCGGTATCCTCTAAAATATTAATCGCAACCAGTTTAATTGACTGCTTCGGTGTGGAACCTCATTACTACAGGATCCAAATCAGAAAAAATCAAGGATCTGGCCAACAAGTATGCGAAAAACGCGGAAGTAGGAGCCAGATTATAGCAAATACCAGAACTAACCCAGACATAACCGGCGTTATCCGCTAAAATATTAATCGCAACCAGGTTTAATTGACTGTTTCGGTGTGGTACCGCATTACTACATGATCCAAACTACAAAAAGGCTAGGATCTGGCCAACAAGTATGCGAAAAACGCGAAACTATGTGCCAGATGATAGCAAATACCAGAAATAACCCAGACATAACCGGCGTTATCCTCTAAAATATTAATCGGAACCACGTTTAATTCACTGTTTCAGTGTGGTACCACTTTACTACGTGGTCTAAGCTAGAAAAAGGCCAGGATCTGGCCAGCAGGTAAGCAAAAAATGCGAAAGTACGAGCCAGATGGGGGCAAATACCAGACCTAACCCAGACATAACCAGCGTTATCCTCTAAAATACTAATCGGAACCAGCTTCTATAGACTGTTTCGGTGTGGTACCGCATTACTACGTGATACAAACCAGAAAAAGGCCAGGATCTGGCCAACAAGTATGCGAAAAATGCGAAAGTACGAGCCAGATGATGGCAAATACCAGACCTAACCCAGACTGAACCAGCGCTATCCTCTAAAATACTAATCGGAACCAGCTTCCATAGACTGTTTCAGTGCGGTACCACATTACTACGTGTTCCAAACCAGAAAAAAGGCCAGGATCTTGCCAACAAGTATGCGAAAAATGCGAAAGTACGAGCCAGATGAAGGCAAAATGCCAGACCTAACCGAAACATAACCGGCGTTATCCCCTGAAATATTAACCGCAACCAGGTTTAATTTACTGTTTCGGTGTGGCACCGTATTACTACGTGATCCAAACCAGAAAGAGGCCAGCATCTGACCAACAAGTATGCGAGAAATTCGAAAGTACGGGCCAGATTTCCTCAGGGGCTGCCAGCCTTTCAGCTGCAGTACGGGCTTAACGAACCCGGGGTACCCGAGTCATACACACACCGTAAGCCTCCTGTTGGTCGTCACAACGACCCATTCACAATTCCCTATTGGTTTTGTGAATGGTACGTGACGGCAGGAGGAACGGGGGTCTTGGCTTAACCGCCTGGGCCACGAGTATGGCGACTCTATAAAATCGCCCTCCAATCCTAAGCTATGGTGCGCGGCGATGGGATGCATGGTTGGGGGAGAAGGCCCAATCCCAAGCGACCACCTCCGGGGAACCTGCCGAACCCCCGGAGTATTAGGCTTACCCGGGTAAGGCGGCTCTGCCCGGGTGGACCTTTATTTCCGACCATCTCGTGGGACTATTATGGACACAGAAAATAAAATGGGGATGGGGCGGGTTTTGTCGGTTGGGGAGGACGGAGACGGGGTTGGGGTTAGGGTGGCGGCGCTCGCGCCCCACTCAGCGCCAGGTCCGGCTTCGTGGAGGGTGGAGGAGGACGACGAGACGGCGTCGGTCTCGTCCTTCTCCTCCAGCACGAGCCACATAGGCTCCAAGAGGAAGAGGACGGGGCAGGCCGTCGTCGAGGTGGGCGGGGCGATGAGCCCGTCGGTGAGGCTGAGTTGCCTCAGGGACGAGGTGACCGAGGAGATATCGGAGAGGATTTCCTCGTCCCTGAGGCGGGTGGAGAAAGTCGCCGCTGCCTGCGCCTTTAAGGGGCAGAAAAGCGGTGGCGCGGAGGCCCTGAAGGCCGCGGCGGAGGAAATGAGGGAGGCGGCGCGGGAGCTCAGAGGGCGGAACGCCCGTCTGCAGCTCCTGTTGGAGGAGGAGCGACAGGGGAGGAGGAGGGCAGAGGCGCTGTGGAACAGCGCGGCCCTCCCTCCCATTCTCCCTCCTCCTCCACCGCCGCGTCCCTCAGCGGAGGTAAATAAGCGGAGTGCGGCGGCAGTGGTGCGGGGCACCGCGGGCCCCTCCACCCGCACTCCGCCCGTGAAGAAGTCCCCGTCCTCCTCAGAAGACGATCTTCTGAGGAGAATTGGGGACATGATTGATGGCAAGCTGGCCGCCTTCCGGGAGGAGCTCCTCGCCGGAAGAGCGGTCAGCAGGAAGGCGGTGCCTCCCCGACCTGTTTCGGTACAGTCGGGGAAGGCAAAGAAGGGCGGAGTGAAGGCTCCGCCCAGCGTTGCGGCACCAGGGCCCCGGGTCGCGACCCCCAAGGGGGGTGGTGTACCCGTGGTCGCGGTGGTCGCGTCCTCCACAGCACCCTCCCAAGGGGGGGTGGCGTGGAGTGAGGTGGTGGGGCGGAAGGCGAAGCGGGCGGCGAGGAAGGCCTCGCAACCGCAGCCTCCGCCTCCGCCGCCGGCGGCCAAGGTAAAGGCCGCGAAGGTCGGGAAGGCACGACCAGGTCGTCCCCCAAAAACGGCAGCGGTGACGCTGACCGTTGCGCAGGGGGGCGACCTGACCCTCGCGGAGGCGATGCGGCTCGCCAGGGAGAATATCTCCCTGAAAGAGCTGGGCATCGCCTCCGTGAGGGCGAAGAGGGCCGTGACCGGGGGTCTCTTGCTGGAGATCCCCGGTGCAGAAAGCGGCGCGAAGGCGGATCGTCTCGCCCAGAGGCTCCGGGAGCAGCTGGGCGAGCGAGGTGTCCGGGTCGCCCGGCCCACGAAGCGCACGGAGATGCGCGTTTGTGGGCTAGACGACTCGGTCAGCGCACAGGATGTGTCCCGTGCCCTTGCGAGGGCGGGGGACTGTCCTGTGGAGGACCTGCGGATCGGAGAGATCCGCAGGTCGCCCTCCGGCCTCGGGTCGGTGTGGGCCCGGTGCCCCCTCTCCGCCGCCCGTAAGGTGGCGGAATCCGGGAGGGTGTTGGTGGGGTGGGTTTCGGCGCGAGTGGAAATCCTCGCGCCGCGCCCGCTCCAGTGTCACCGCTGCCTCGAATTGGGGCACGTGAGGCAGTGGTGCACCTCGCCGGTGGACCGCAGCGGTCAGTGTTACCGCTGCGGTGCCAAAGAGCACCGTGCGAGCCAGTGCTCGGCGGCCCCCCACTGCCCGCTGTGTGCGGACATGGGGAGGCCAGCCGATCACAGGGTGGGGAGCAAGAAGTGCTCCCCCCCTCCCGGAAGGAGAGGAAGAGGCGGGCTGCACCGGCTCCGGTGCCGAGGGCGGTGGCATCGTCCTCCATGGAGGTGGACGGTGCTACGGGGACGGACGGCCGGGAGGAGGCTGGCGCGGCCATTAATTAATGCCGCCCCGCCTCCTCCTCCAGGCCAACCTCAACCACTGCCGCGCGGCACAGGACTTGATGTCCCAGGTCCTCGCGGAGTGGGGGGTTGGCCTGGCGGTCGCCGCCGAGCCGTACCGCGTCCCTGATCACCCTCATTGGGTGGGCGACGCGGACGGCTTGGTGGCGACGGTATGGGGAGGGGGCGACGGGTCCCCCCCGTTCTCCTTGTTGGAGCGCGGTCGGGGATTCGTCGCCGTGGACTGGGGGGGAGTCGCTGTGGTGGGGTGCTACATTTCGCCCCGAAGCGGTCACGCTGCGTTCGAGCTGTACTTGGCCGAGGTCGCGGCATGCGTGCAGCGCTACGCGGCCCGGCCGGTGCTGGTCCTGGGGGATTTTAATGCCAAGTCGGTGGCTTGGGGATCCCCCAGGACCTCCGTTCGCGGCGGGATCCTGGGCGATTGGGCGGCGGGGCTCGACCTCCGGGTATTGAACCGGGGGTCGGAGCACACATGCGTGCGGCGATATGGGGGGTCCATCGTGGATGTTGGATTCGCGACCCCGAACGCCGTGCGCATGGTGTCGGGTTGGCACGTGGTCGCGGGGGCAGAGACACTCTCCGATCACCGGTACATCCGGATGGAGGTCTCTGCCGCCGCGAGTGCATCCCGACACGGCCGCCTGCGTGGCACCCCACCACGCCGCTGGGCGCTTCGGCGCCTGGACAAGGACGCCCTGATGGCAGCTGCCCTCGCTGCAACTTGGCCGCAGGGAGCGGCCGAGTTGCCGAGCATAGAGGAGGAGGTCGCCCGGCTCGGAGCATTGGTCGCAGGTATTTGCGACGCGGCGATGCCTCGGGTCGGGCGGGCTTCTCCTCGTCGGGCGGTGTACTGGTGGTCGGACGCGATCGCGGAGTTGCGAGTCGCGACTGTCCGCGCCCGACGCCAGTACACCCGCGCGCGCCGTCGTCAACGTACAGGCGACGGCGTGGCGCGAGCGAGGGCAGCTGATGACCTGTATGGAGCATACCGCGTGGCGCGGGTTGCTCTGCAGGTCGCCATCAAACGGGCCAAGACCCAGGCATGGAAGGAGCTCCTCCAGACCCTTGATGACGATCCATGGGGGCGCCCATATAAGGTGGTGCTGAATAAGCTCCGCCCGTGGGCGCCCCCCGTCACCGAGGGTCTTGACCCCCGGCTGCTGGAGGACGTGGTCAATACACTCTTCCCAATTGGGGAGAGGGGACCGCGTCCTCCGGCGGCGGCGGCTGTCCCAGTGGAGTGGACGGCCGAGCTGGGGGTCACGCAGGAGGAGCTGGCAGCGGCCATCAGACGGCTCGGGGTTCGTAACACGGCCCCGGGTCCGGATGGTGTGCCCGGCCGGGTTTGGGTCTTGACCCAGGGCGTCCTTGGGGCCGACCTCAGGCGGTTGTTCGACCGCTGCCTGAGGGACGGGCGATTCCCCCCCAGTTGGAAGGTGGCGAGGATGGTCCTCCTCCGGAAGGAGGGTCGGCCCGCGGAGTCTCCCTCCGCATACCGGCCCATTTGTCTCCTCGACGAGGTGGGCAAGCTCTTCGAGCGTGTGATTGCTGCCCGCCTCGTCGAGCACCTGTCGCGGGGTGATCCCGGTCTGGCCGACTGCCAGTTCGGTTTCCGGGGGGGCCGATCGACTATCGACGCGATAGGTCGTGTGAGGGCCCTCTCGGAGGCGGCCGTCTCCCGGGGAGGGGTGGCATTGGCAATATCCTTGGATATTGCCAATGCCTTTAACACCCTCCCCAGGGAAGGGATAAGGAGGGGACTCGAATATCATCGAGTCCCCCCTTGTCTCAGGGCGGTCGTCGGGGATTATCTCCGCGGCAGGTGGATCGAGTATCCGGGCCGGGATGGTGATATGCGGAGGGAGGTGTACTGCGGTGTTCCGCAGGGGTCGGTCCTCGGGCCACTCCTGTGGAACATCGCGTACGACTCGGTGTTGCGGGCCGGCCTCCCCGACGGCGTCAGCACGGTGTGTTATGCGGATGACACACTGGTGCTGGCCGTCAGGGCGCACTGGGGGAGCGCCATGCGTCGCGCGGAGGAGGGGTCGCTACGCGTCGTCGACCGGATCAGGGGGATGGGGATGACGGTGGCGGTCCATAAGACCGAGGTGATTGCGTTTCATTCACCTCGGCAGGATCCGCCACCCCCTCTGATTCGGGTGGGTGGGGCTGACATCGAGGTGAAGCCCCAGATCAGGTATCTAGGGCTGATCCTCGATAGCAACTGGCGTTTCGAGAAGCATTTCCGCTGCCTGGTCCCCCGGTTGGAAAGGATGGTTGCGGCTCTGGGCCGGATCCTGCCCAACCTGGGGGGCCCGGCGGGCCGAGTTCGTCGCCTCTATGTGGCAATGGTCCAGTCGGTGGCCCTATACGGGGCCCCCGTCTGGGCGGACGACCTGGCTGCCTCCCGGCGCAGCATGACTATGCTGCGTCGGGTGCAGAGGCGCATGGCGCTCAGGGTCGTCCGCGGGTATCGGACCATGTCACATGGGGCGGCGACGGTTCTAGCGGGGATGCCGCCCATGGACCTCCTCGCGCGGTCGCACGCGGTGATGTACCGGCACCGCGTCGACCGTCGCGCGGGGGTGGGGGCGGTCCCGGGCGGGCAGCAACCTGCTTGGGGCGATTTGAAGCGCCAGGCCCGGCAGTCCGTGTTGCTCGCGTGGCAGGAGCGGCTGGCTCTGCCAACCGCGGGGCACCGGACTGTCGGGGCGGTTCGGCCACTCCTGAAGGAGTGGCTGGACAGAGGCCATGGCAGCCTCACCTACCGGATGGCACAGGTATTTTCCGGGCATGGCAGCTTCGGAAGATACCTGTGCCAGATAGGGAAGGAGCCGACGGCGCGTTGCTGCCACTGCGACGCTGAGCAGGACACGGCGGATCATACCCTGGAGGTATGCCCCGCGTGGGAGGGGGAGCGCCGTGTCCTGGTCGGCGTCGTCGGGCGGGATGTCTCGCTGCCGGGCGTGGTGCGTGCCATGCTCGGCAGCGAGGAGAAGTGGAGGGCCGTGGCCTCCTTCTGCGAGAACGTAATGTTGCAGAAGGAGGCCGCGGGGAGGGAGCGCGAGCTTCAGCGGCGCGCTGAAGCTCGCGCTCGTGCGGTGGCCCGAGGTCGTCGCCCGGTCGCGAGGCGTCGCGGGCGGCCGCCTCGGCGTGGCGGATGACCTAGGCTGGGAGGGGGGTCCTGAGGGGAACCTCCTCCCGCCAGGCGGCGCCGGGTCGGACCGGTTGGGGGTAGGAGTGCCTCCCCCTACCGGTCCGACGCAAGGGGAGGCACCCTCGGCGGTCTGGTGCGGCCATGAACGCCCGGCCGCCGAGGGGTGGAAACGGGGTCGCGGGCGGTTGCGAGTTGGGGCTCGCAGCCGCCATTAAACGCGGCCCCGGGACGGATAGCGGCGGGATGGAGTGGCCCCGTCCCGCCGCTATGAGGCAGTGTGTCTACTGGGGGGACCGATTGTCCCCCCGGGGGATGGGCGCGAAAGCGCGGGCACGGGGAGGATACCGGAAGAATGCTTCGAGCGATTCCCGGTATCCTCCCAAAGCGTGCCGAAAGGTCACCGTGGGGTTTTTAGTGGGTAGGTCCCGCGCCTGTCGTTGTACGGGCGCGGGGAATCCCACACACCCCTCCCACCTCTCCCCAAGGAGGTGGGAGGGAGTCTTTCGAAGATTTTCCCCACGACAAAAAAAAAAAAAAAAAAAAAAAAAAAAAAAAAAAGTACGGGCCAGATGAGGGCAAATACCGGACCTAACCCAGACATAACCGGCGTTATCTTATAAAATATTAATCGCAACCAGGATTAATTGACTGTTTCGGTGTGGTACCGCATTACTACGTGGTCCAAACCAGAAAAAGGCCAGGATCTGGCCAACAAGTATGCGAAAAATGCGAAAGTACAAGCCAGATGATTGCTAATACCAGAACTAACCCAAACGTATCGAGCGTTATCCTCCAAACTATTAAACGGAACCAGCTTTTATTGACTGTCTCAGTGTGGTACCACATTTCCACGTTATCCAAACCAGAAAAAACCCAGGATCTGCCCAACAGGTATGCGAAAAACGAGTAAGTATGAGCCAGATGATTGCAAATACCAGAACTAACACAGACATAACCAGCGTTGTCCTCTAAAATACTAATCGGAACCAGCTTTTATTGACAGCGTGGTACCACATTACTACGTGATCCAAGCCAGAAAAAGCACAGGATCTGGCCAACAAGTATGCGAAAAATGCGAAACTACGAGCCAGATGAGGGCAAGTACCAGACCTAACCGAGACGTAACCGGCGTTATCCCCTAAAATATTAATCGCAACCAAGTTTAGTTGACAGTGTCGGTGTGGTACCGCATTACTACGTGATCCAAACCAGAAAAAGGCCAGGATCTGGCCAACAAGTATGCGAAAAATGCGAAAGTACGAGCCAGATGAGGGCAAATCCCAGACCTAACCGAGACTTAACCGGCGTTATCCTCTAAAATATTAATCGCAACCAGTTTAAAAGACTGCTTCGCTATGGAACCTCATTACTACGGGATCCAAATCAGAAATAACCCAGGATCTCGCCAACAAGTATGCGAAAATCGCGAAAGTATGACCCAGATGGTTGGAAATACTAGAACTAACCCAGACATAACCGGCGATATCCGCTAAAATATTAATCGCAACCAGGTTTAATTGACTGTTTCGGTGTGGAACCACATTACGACGGGATCCAGACCAGTAAAAGGCTAGGATCTTGCCAACAAGAATGCGAAAAACGCGAAAGTATGAGCCAAATGATTGCAAATACCAGAAATAACCCAGACATAACCTCCGTTATCCTCTAAAATACTAATCGGAACCAGGTTTTATTGATAGTGTGGAACCACATTACTACGTGATCCAGACCAGAAAAAGGCTAGGATCTGGCCAACAAGTATGCGAAAAACGCGAAAGTATGTGCTAGATGATAGCAAATACCAGAACTAACCCAGACATAACCGGTGTTATCCTCTAATATATTATTCGCAACCAGGTTTAATTGACTGTTTCAGTGTGGTACCACATTACTACGTGGTCCAAGCCAGAAAAAGGCCAGGATCTGGCCAACAAGTATGCGAAAAATGCGAAAGTACGAGCCAGATGAGGGCAAACACCGGACCTAACCCAGACATAACCGGCGTTATCTTATAAAATATTAATCTCAACCAGGATTAATTGACTGTAACGGTGTGGTACCGCATTACTACGTGGTCCAAGCCAGAAAAAGGCCAGGATCTGGCCAACAAGTATGCGAAAAATGCGAAAGTACAAGCCAGATGATTGCTAATACCAGGACTAATCCAAACGTATCGAGCGTTATCCTCCAAACTATTAATCGGAACCAGCTTTAATTGACTGTTTCAGTGTGGTACCACATTACTACGTGATCCAAACCAGAAAAAACGCAGGATCTGGCCAACAAGTATGCGAAAAGTGCGAAAGTATGAGCCAGATGAGGGCAAATACCAGACGTAACCCAGACATAACCGGCGTTATGCTCTAACATATTAATCGGAACCAGGTTTAGTTGACTGTTTCAGTGTGGTACCACATTACTACGTGGTCCAAGCCAGAAAAAGGCCAGGATCTTGCCAAGTATGCGAAAAATGCGAAAGTACGAGCCAGATGAGGGCAAATACCAGGACTAACCATGACACAACCAGCGTTATCGTCTAAAATACTAATCGGAACCAGCTTTTATTGAATGTTCCAGTGTGGTTCCACATTGCTACATGATCCAAATCAGAAAAAGCCCAGGATCTGGCCAAGAAGTATGCGAGAAACGCGAAAGTATGAGCCAGATGATTGCAAATACCAGAAATAACCCAGACATAACCTGCGTTGTCCTGTAAAATACTAATCGGAACCAGCTTTGATTGACAGTGTGGTACCACATTACTACGTGATTCAAACCAGAAAAAGGCCAGGATCTGGCCAACAAGTATGCGAAAAATGCGAAAGTACGAGCCAGATGAGGGCAAATACCAGAACTGACCCAGACATAACCGGCGTTGTCCTCTAAAATATTAATCGCATCCTGCATTTATTGACTGTTTCAGTGTGGTACCACATTGCTACGTGATCCAAATCAGAAAAAGCCCAGGATCTGGCCAACAAGTATGCGAAAAATACGAAAGTACGTGCCAGATGAGGGCAAATCCCAGACCTAACCGAGACATAACCGGCGTTACCCTCTAAAATATTAATCGCAACAAGCATTTATTGACTGTTTCAGTGTGGTACCACATTGCTACGTGATCCAAATCAGAAAAAGCCCAGGATCTGGCCAACAAGTATGCGAAAAATACGAAAGTACGTGCCAGATGAGGGCAAATCCCAGACCTAACCGAGACATGACCGGCGTTATCCTCTAAAACATTAATCGCAACCAGTTTAATTGACTGCTTCGGTGTGGAAACTCATTACTACAGGATCGAAATCAGAAAAAATCCAGGATCTGGCCAAGAAGTATGCGAAAAACGCGGTAGTAGGAGCCAGATTATAGCAAATACCAGAACTAACCCAGACATAACCGGCGTTATCCGCTAAAATATTAATCGCAACCAGGTTTAATTGACTGTTTCGGTGTGGTACCGCATTACTACATGATCCAAACCACAAAAAGGCTAGGATTTGGCCAACAAGTATGCGAAAAACGCGAAAGTATGTGCCAGATGATAGCAAATACCAGAACTAACCCAGACATAACCAGCTTTATCCTCTAAAATATTATTCGCCAGCAGGTTTATTTGACTGTTTCTGTGTGGTACCGCATTACAACGCGATCCAAACCAGAACAATGCTAGGATCTGGCCAACAAGTATGCGAAAAACGCGAAAGTATGTGCCAGATGATAGCAAATACCAGAACTAACCCAGACATAACCGGCGTTATCCTCTAAAATATTAATCGGAACCACGTTTAATTGACTGTGTCAGTGTGGTACCACTTTACTACGTGGCCTAAGCCAGAAAAAGGCCAGGATCTGGTCAGCAGGTAAGCGAAAAATGCGAAAGTACGAGCCAGATGGCGGCAAATACCAGACCTAACCCAGACATAACCAGAGTTATCCTCTAAAATACTAATCGGAACCAGCTTCTATACACTGTTTCGGTGTGGTACCGCATTACTACGTGATACAAACCAGAAAAAGGCCAGGATCTGGCCAACTGGTATGCGAAAAACGCGAAAGTATGAGCCAGATGATTGCAAATACCAGAACTAACCCAGACATAACCAGCGTTATCCTCTAAAATACTAATCGGAACCAGCTTCTATTGACTGTTTCAGTGTGGTACCACATTACAACGTGATCCAAACCAGAAAAAGGCCAGGATCTGGCCAAGAAGTATGCGAAAAATGCGAAAGTACGAGCCAGATGAGCGCAAACACCGGACCTAACCCAGACATAACCGGCGTTATCTTATAAAATATTAATCGCAACCAGGATTAATTGACTGTTTTGGTGTGGTACCGCATTACTACGTGGTCCAAGCCAGAAAAAGGCCAGGATCTGGCCAACAAGTATGCGAAAAATGCGAAAGTACAAGCCAGATGATTGCTAATACCAGAACTAATCCAAACGTATCGAGCGTTATCCTCCAAACTATTAATCGGAACCAGCTTTTATTGACTGTTTCAGTGTGGTACCACATTACTACGTGATCCAAACCAGAAAAAACGCAGGATCTGGCCAACAAGTATGCGAAAAGTGCGAAAGTACGAGCCAGATGATTGCAAATCCGAGACCTAACCGAGACATAACCGGCGTTATCCTCTAAAATATTAATCGCAACCAGGTTTAGTTGACTGTTTCGGTGTGGTACCGCATTACTACGTGGTCCAAACCAGAAATATCCCAGGATCTGGCCAAGAAGTATGCGAAAAACGCGAAAGTATGAGCCAGATGATTGCAAATACCAGAAATAACCCAGACATAACCTGCGTTATCCTCTAAAATACTAATCGGAACCAGCTTTTATTGACAGTGTGGTACCACATTACTACGTGATACAAACCAGAAAAAGCCCAGGATCTGGCCAACAAGTATGCGAGAAACGCGAAAGTATGTGCCAGATGATAGCAAACACCAGAACTAACCGAGTCATAACCAGCGTTATCCTCTAAAATACTAATCGGAACCAGCTTCTATTGACTGTTTCAGTGTGATACCACATTACTACGTGATCCAAACCAGAAAAATGCCAAGAAGTATCCGAAAAACGCGAAAGAACGAGCCAGATAAGAACAAATCCCAGACCTACCTGAGACATAACCGGCTTTATCCTCTAAAATATTAATCGGAACCAGGTTTAATTGACTTCTTCAGTGTGGTACCACATTACTACGTGGTCCAAGCCAGAAAAAGGCCAGAATCTGGCGAACAAGTATGCGAAAAATGCGAAAGTAGGAGACAGATGAGTGCAAATCCCAGACCTAACCGAGACATAACCGGCGTTATCCTGTAAAATATTAATCGCAACCAGGTTTAGTTGACTGTTTCGGTGTGGTTCCGCATTACTACGTGATCCAAACCAGAAAAAGGCCAGGATCTGGCCAACAAGTCAGCGAAAAGTGCGAAAGTACGAGCCAGGTGAGGGCAAATCCCAGACCTAACCAAGACATAACCGGCGTTATCCTGTAAAATATTAATCGCAACCAGGATTAATTGACCGTTTCGGTGTGGTACCGCGTTACTTCATGATCCACACCAGAAAAAGGCCAGGATCTTGCCAACAAGTATGCGAAAAATGCGAAAGTACGAGCCAGATGAGGGCAAATACCAGGACTAACCCTGACATAACCAGCGTTATCGTCTAAAATACTAATCGGAACCAGCTTTTATTGAATGTTTCAGTGTGGTTCCACATTGCTACATGATCCAAATCAGATAAAGGCCAGGATCTGGCCAGCAAGTCTGCAAAAAATGCGAAAGTACGAGCCAGATGAGGGCAAATACCAGACGTGACCCAGACATAACCGGCGTTGTCCTCTAAAATATTAATCGCAACCAGGTTTAATTGACTGTTTCGGTGTGGTACCGCATTACTACGTGATCCAAACCAGAAAAAGGCCAGGATCTGGCCAACGAGTATTCGAAAAATGCGAAAGTATGAGCCACATGAGGACAAATCCCTGACCTACCCGAGACATAACCGGAGTTATCCTCTAAAATATTAATCGGAACCAGGTTTAATTGACTGTTTCAGTGTGGAATCACATTACTACGGGATCCAAACCAGATAAAACGCAGGATCCAGCCAACAAGTATGCGAAAAATGCGAAAAATACGAGCCAGATGAGGGCAAATACCAGAACTAACTCAGACATAACCAGCGTTATCCTCTAAAATACTAATCGGAACCAGTTTAATTGACTGTTTCGGTGTGGGACCATATTACGACGGAATCCAATCCAGAAACAACCCAGGATCTGGCCAAGAAGTATGCGAAAATCGCGAAAGTACCAGCCAGATGAAGGCAAATCCCAGACCTAACCGGCGTTATCCTCTAAAATATTAATCGCAACCAGGTTTAATTGACTGTTTCGGTGTGGTTCCGCATTACTACGTGATCCAAACCAGAAAAAGGCCAGGATCTGGCCAACAAGTATGCAAAAAATGCGAAAGTACGAGCCAGATGAGGGCAAAAACCAGACTTGACCAGGACATAACCGGCGTTATCCTCTAAAATATTATTCGCAACCAGGTTTAATTGACTGTTTCGGTGTGGTTACACATTACTACGTGGTCCAAGCCAGAAAAAGGCCAGGATCTGGCCAAAAAGTATGCGAAAAATGCGAAAGTACGAGCCAGATGAGGGCAAATCCCAGACCTAGCCGAAACATAACCGGCGTTATCCTCTAAAATATTAATCGCAACCAGGTTTATTTGACTGTTTCGGTGTGGTACGGCATTACTACGTGATCCAAACCAGAAAAAGGCCAGGATCTGGCCAACTGGTATGTGAAAAATGCGAAAGTACGAGCCAGATGAGGGCAAATACCAGACCTAACCCAGACATCACCGGCGTTATCCTCTAAAATATTAATCGCAGCCAGGTTTAATTGACCGTTTCAGTGTGGAACCACATTACTACGGGATACAAACCTGGAAAAAACCCAGGATCTGGCAAACAAGTATGCGACAAGCGCGAAAGTATGAGCCAGATGATTGCAAATACCAGGACTAACCCAGACATAACCAGCGTTATCCTCTAAAATACTAATCGGAACCAGCTTCTATTGACTGTTTCAGTGTGGTACCACATTACTACGTGATCCAAACCAGAAAGAGGCCAGGATCTGGCCAAGAAGTATGCGAAAAACGCGAAAATACGAGCCAGATGGGGGCAAATACCAGGACTAACCCTGACATAACCAGCGTTATCCTCCAAACTATTAATCGGAACCAGCTTTTATTGACTGTTTCAGTGTGGTACCACATTACTACGTGATCCAAACCAGAAAAAACGCAGGATCTGGCCAACAAGTATGCGAAAAGTGCGAAAGTACGAGCCAGATGATTGCAAATCCGAGACCTAACCGAGACATAACCGGCGTTATCCTCTAAAATATTAATCGCAACCAGGTTTAGTTGACTGTTTCGGTGTGGTACCGCATTACTACGTGGTCCAAACCAGAAATATCCCAGGATCTGGCCAAGAAGTATGCGAAAAACGCGAAAGTATGAGCCAGATGATTGCAAATACCAGAAATAACCCAGACATAACCTGCGTTATCCTCTAAAATACTAATCGGAACCAGCTTTTATTGACAGTGTGGTACCACATTACTACGTGATACAAACCAGAAAAAGCCCAGGATCTGGCCAACAAGTATGCGAAATTTGCGAAAGTACGAGCAAGATGAAGGCAACTCCCAGACCTACCCGAGGCATAATCGGCGTTCGCCTCTAAAATATTAATCGCAACCAGGTTTAATTGACTGTTTCGGTGTGGTACCGCAATACTACGTGATCCAAACCAGAAAAATCCCAGGATCTGGCCAAGAAGTATGCGAGAAACGCGAAAGTATGTGCCAGATGATAGCAAACACCAGAACTAACCGAGTCATAACCAGCGTTATCCTCTAAAATACTAATCGGAACCAGCTTCTATTGACTGTTTCAGTGTGATACCACATTACTACGTGATCCAAACCAGAAAAATGCCAAGAAGTATCCGAAAAACGCGAAAGAACGAGCCAGATAAGAACAAATCCCAGACCTACCTGAGACATAACCGGCTTTATCCTCTAAAATATTAATCGGAACCAGGTTTAATTGACTTCTTCAGTGTGGTACCACATTACTACGTGGTCCAAGCCAGAAAAAGGCCAGAATCTGGCGAACAAGTATGCGAAAAATGCGAAAGTAGGAGACAGATGAGTGCAAATCCCAGACCTAACCGAGACATAACCGGCGTTATCCTGTAAAATATTAATCGCAACCAGGTTTAGTTGACTGTTTCGGTGTGGTTCCGCATTACTACGTGATCCAAACCAGAAAAAGGCCAGGATCTGGCCAACAAGTCAGCGAAAAGTGCGAAAGTACGAGCCAGGTGAGGGCAAATCCCAGACCTAACCAAGACATAACCGGCGTTATCCTGTAAAATATTAATCGCAACCAGGATTAATTGACCGTTTCGGTGTGGTACCGCGTTACTTCATGATCCACACCAGAAAAAGGCCAGGATCTTGCCAACAAGTATGCGAAAAATGCGAAAGTACGAGCCAGATGAGGGCAAATACCAGGACTAACCCTGACATAACCAGCGTTATCGTCTAAAATACTAATCGGAACCAGCTTTTATTGAATGTTTCAGTGTGGTTCCACATTGCTACATGATCCAAATCAGATAAAGGCCAGGATCTGGCCAGCAAGTCTGCAAAAAATGCGAAAGTACGAGCCAGATGAGGGCAAATACCAGACGTGACCCAGACATAACCGGCGTTGTCCTCTAAAATATTAATCGCAACCAGGTTTAATTGACTGTTTCGGTGTGGTACCGCATTACTACGTGATCCAAACCAGAAAAAGGCCAGGATCTGGCCAACGAGTATTCGAAAAATGCGAAAGTATGAGCCACATGAGGACAAATCCCTGACCTACCCGAGACATAACCGGAGTTATCCTCTAAAATATTAATCGGAACCAGGTTTAATTGACTGTTTCAGTGTGGAATCACATTACTACGGGATCCAAACCAGATAAAACGCAGGATCCAGCCAACAAGTATGCGAAAAATGCGAAAAATACGAGCCAGATGAGGGCAAATACCAGAACTAACTCAGACATAACCAGCGTTATCCTCTAAAATACTAATCGGAACCAGTTTAATTGACTGTTTCGGTGTGGGACCATATTACGACGGAATCCAATCCAGAAACAACCCAGGATCTGGCCAAGAAGTATGCGAAAATCGCGAAAGTACCAGCCAGATGAAGGCAAATCCCAGACCTAACCGGCGTTATCCTCTAAAATATTAATCGCAACCAGGTTTAATTGACTGTTTCGGTGTGGTTCCGCATTACTACGTGATCCAAACCAGAAAAAGGCCAGGATCTGGCCAACAAGTATGCAAAAAATGCGAAAGTACGAGCCAGATGAGGGCAAAAACCAGACTTGACCAGGACATAACCGGCGTTATCCTCTAAAATATTATTCGCAACCAGGTTTAATTGACTGTTTCGGTGTGGTTACACATTACTACGTGGTCCAAGCCAGAAAAAGGCCAGGATCTGGCCAAAAAGTATGCGAAAAATGCGAAAGTACGAGCCAGATGAGGGCAAATCCCAGACCTAGCCGAAACATAACCGGCGTTATCCTCTAAAATATTAATCGCAACCAGGTTTATTTGACTGTTTCGGTGTGGTACGGCATTACTACGTGATCCAAACCAGAAAAAGGCCAGGATCTGGCCAACTGGTATGTGAAAAATGCGAAAGTACGAGCCAGATGAGGGCAAATACCAGACCTAACCCAGACATCACCGGCGTTATCCTCTAAAATATTAATCGCAGCCAGGTTTAATTGACCGTTTCAGTGTGGAACCACATTACTACGGGATACAAACCTGGAAAAAACCCAGGATCTGGCAAACAAGTATGCGACAAGCGCGAAAGTATGAGCCAGATGATTGCAAATACCAGGACTAACCCAGACATAACCAGCGTTATCCTCTAAAATACTAATCGGAACCAGCTTCTATTGACTGTTTCAGTGTGGTACCACATTACTACGTGATCCAAACCAGAAAGAGGCCAGGATCTGGCCAAGAAGTATGCGAAAAACGCGAAAATACGAGCCAGATGGGGGCAAATACCAGGACTAACCCTGACATAACCAGCGTTATCCTCTTAAATACTAATCGGGACCAGCTTTTATTGACTGTTTCAGTGTGGTTCCACATTGTTACGTGATCCAAATCAGTAAAAGCCCAAGATCTGGCCAACAAGTATGCGTAAAACGCGAAAGTATGAGCCCAAATGGTTGGAAGTACCAGAACTAACCCAGACATAACCGGCGTTATCCTCTAAAATATTAATCGGAACCAGGTTTAATTGCCTGCTTCAGTGTGGTTCCACATTGCTACGTGATCCAAATCAGAAGAAGCCCAGGATCTGGCCAACAAGTATGCGAAAAATACGAAAGTACGAGCCAGATGAGGGCAAATCCCAGACCTAACCGAGACATATCCAGCGTTATCCTCTAAAATATTAATCGCAACCAGGATTAATTGACCGTTTCCGTGTGGTACCGCGTTACTACGTGATCTAATCCAGATAAAACGCAGGATCTAGCCAACAAGTATGCGAAAAACGCGAAAGTATGAGCCAGATGATTTCAAATACCAGAACTAACCCAGACATAACCAGCGTTATCCTCTAAAATACTAATCGCAATCGGATTTTATTCACAGTTTCAGTGTGGTACCACATTGCTACGTGATCCAAATCAGAAAAAGCCCAGGATCTGGCCAACAAGTATGCGAAAAATACGAAAGTACGAACCAGATGAGGGCAAATCCCAGACCTAACCGAGACATATCCAGCGTTATCCTCTAAAATATTAATCGCAGCCGGGTTTAATTGACTGTTTCGGTGTGGAACCTCATTACTACGGGATCCAAACCAGAAAAAACCCAGGATCTGGCCAACAAGTATGCGAAAAACGCGAAAGTACAAGCCAGATGGGGGCAAATGCCAGACCTAACCGAGACATAACCGGCGTTATCCTCTAAAATATTAATCGCAACCAGGATTAATTAACCGTTTCGGTGTGGTACCGCGTTTGTACGTGATCCAAACCAGAAGAAGGCCAGGATCTGGCCAACAAGTGTGCGGAAAACGCGAAAGTATGAGCCGGATAATTGCAAATACCAGAACTGACACAGACATAACCAGCGTTATCCTCTAAAATACTAATCGGAACCAGCTTTTATTGATTGTTTCAGTGTGGTACCACATTACAACGACATCCAAACCAGAAAAAACTCAGGATCTGGCCAACAAGTATGCAAAAAATGCGAAATTACGAGCCAGAAGGGGGCAAATACAAGACCTGACCCAGACATAACCGGTGTTGTCCTCTAAAATATTAATCGCAACCAGGTTTAATTGACTGTTCGGTGTGGGGCCACATTACGACGGAATCCAAACCAGAAAAAACTCAGGATCTGGCCAACAAGTATGCGAAAAATGCGAAAGTACAAGCCAGATGGGGGCAAATGCCAGACCAAACCGAGACATAACCGGCGTTATCCTCTAAAATATTAATCGCAACCAGGATTAATTAACCGTTTCGGTGTGGTACCGCGTTTGTACGTGATCCAAACCAGAAGAAGGCCAGGATCTGGCCAACAAGTATGCGAAAAACAAGAAAGTATGAGCCAGATGGTTGGACATGCCAGAAATAACCCAGACATAACCTGCGTTATCCTCTAAAATACTAATGGGAAACAGCTTCTATTGACTTTTTCAGTGTTGTACCACATTACTACGTGATCCAAACCAGAAAAAGGCCAGGATCTGGCCAAGAAGTATGCGAAAAACGCGAAAGTACGAGCCAGATGAAGACAAATCCCAGACCTACCCGAGACATAACCGGCGTTAACCTGTAAAATATTAATCGGAACCAGGTTTAATTGACTGCTTCAGTGTGGTACCACATTACTACGTGGCCCAAGCCAGAAAAAGGCCTGGATCTGGCCAACAAGTATGCGAAAAAAGCGAAAGTACGAGGCAGATGACGGCAAATCCTAGACCTGACCCAGACATAACCGGCGTTGTCCTCTAAAATATTAATCGCAACCAGGTTTAATTAACGGTTCGGTGTGGGACCACATTACGACGGAATCCAAACCAGAAAAAACTTTGGATCTGGCCAACAAGTATGCGAAAAACGCGAAAGTACGAGCCAGATGAGGGCAAATACCAGACCTAACACAGACATCACCGGCGTTATCCTATAAAATATTAATCGCAGCCAGGTTTAGTTGACCGTTTCGGTGTGGAACCACATTACTACGGGATCCAAACCCGAAAAAACCCAGGATCTGGCCGACAAGTATGCGAAAAATGCGAAAGAACGAGCCAGATGAGGGCAAATCCCAGACCTAACCGAGACATAACCGGTGTTATCCTCTAAAATACTCATCGGAACCAGCTTCTATTGACTGTTTCAGTGTGTTACCACATTACTACCTGATCCAAACCAGAAAAAGGCCAGGATCTGGCCAACAGGTGTGCGGGAAACGCGAAAGTATGAGCCGGATAATTGCAAATACCAGAACTAACACAGACATAACCAGCGTTATCCTCTAAAATACTAATCGGAACCAGCTGTTATTGATTGTTTCTGTGTGGTACCACATCACAACGACATCCAAACCAGAAAAAACTCAGGATCTGGCCAACAAGTATGAGAAAAATGCGAAAGTACAAGCCAGATGGGGGCAAATACCAGACCTAACCGTGACATAACCGGCGTTATCCTCTAAAATATTAATCGCAACCAGGATTAATTAATCGTTTCGGTGTGGTACCGCGTTAGTACGTGATCCAATCCAGAAAAAGGCCAGGATCTGGCCAACAAGTATGCGAAAAATGCGAAAGTACGCGCCAGATGAGGGCAAATACCAGAACTAACCCAGACATAACCAGCGTTATCCTCTAAAATACTAATCGGAACCAGCTTTTATTGATTGTTTCAGTGTGGTACCACATTACTACGTGATCCAATCCAGAAAAAGGCCAGGATCTGGCCAACAAGTATGCGAAAAACGCGAAAGTATGAGCCAGATGATTTCAAATACCAGAACTAACCCAGACATAACCGGTGTTATCCTCTAAAATACTCATCGGAACCAGCTTCTATTGACTGTTTCAGTGTGTTACCACATTACTACCTGATCCAAACCAGAAAAAGTTCAGGATCTGGCCAACAAGTGTGCGGAAAACGCGAAAGTATGAGCCGGATAATTGCAAATACCAGAACTAACACAGACATAACCAGCGTTATCCTCTAAAATACTAATCGGAACCAGCTGTTATTGATTGTTTCTGTGTGGTACCACATCACAACGACATCCAAACCAGAAAAAACTCAGGATCTGGCCAACAAGTATGCGAAAAATGCGAAAGTACAAGCCAGATGGGGGCAAATACCAGACCTAACCGAGACATAACCGGCGTTATCCTCTAAAATATTAATCGCAACCAGGATTAATTAATCGTTTCGGTGTGGTACCGCGTTAGTATGTGATCCAAACCAGAAAAAGGCCAGGATCTGGCCAACAAGTATGCAAAAAATGCGAAATTACGAGCCAGAAGAGGACAAATCCCAGGCCTACCCGAGACATAGCCGGCGTTATCCTCTAAAATATTACTCGAAACCAGGTTTAATTGACTGTTTCAGTGTGGTACCTCATTACTACGTGGTCCAAGCCAGTAATAGGCCAGGATCTGGCCAAAAAGTATGCGGAAAATGCTAAAGTACCAGCCAGATGAAAGCAAATCCCAGACCTAACCCAGACATAACCAGCGGTTTCCTGTAAAATACTTATCGGAACCAGCTTCTATTGACTGTTTCAGTGTAGTACCACATTACTACGTGATTCAAACCAGAAAAAGGCCAGGCACTGGCCAACAAGTAGGCGAAAAATACGAAAGTACGAGCCAGATGAGGACAAATCCCAGACCTACCCGAGACATAACCGGCGTTGCCCTCTAAAATATTAATCGGAACCAGGTTTAATTGACTGCTTCAGTGTGGTACCACATTACTACCTGGCCCAAGCCAGAAATAGGCCAGGATCTGGCCAACAAGTATGCGAAAAATGCGAAAGTACAAGCCAGATGGGGGCAAATACCAGACCTAACCGAGACATAACCGGCGTTATCCTCTAAAATATTAATCGCAACCAGGATTAATTAATCGTTTCGGTGTGGTACCGCGTTAGTACGTGATCCAATCCAGAAAAAGGCCAGGATCTGGCCAACAAGTATGCGAAAAATGCGAAAGTACGCGTCAGATGAGGGCAAATACCAGAACTAACCCAGACATAACCAGCGTTATCCTCTAAAATACTAATCGGAACCAGCTTTTATTGATTGTTTCAGTGTGGTACCACATTACTACGTGATCCAAACCAGAAAAAACTCAGGATCTGGCCAACAAGTATGCGAAAAATGCGAAAGTACAAGCCAGATGTGGGCAAATACCAGACCTAACCGAGACATAACCGGCGTTATCCTCTAAAATATTAATCGCAACCAGGATTAATTAATCGTTTCGGTGTGGTACCGCGTTAGTATGTGATCCAAACCAGAAAAAGGCCAGGATCTGGCCAACAAGTATGCGAAAAACGCGAAAGTAGGAGCCAGATAAGGACAAATCCCAGGCCTACCCGAGACATAACCGGCGTTATCCTCTAAAATATTACTCGAAACCAGGTTTAATTGACTGTTCGGTGTGGGACCACATTACGACGGAATCCAAACCAGAAAAAACTCAGGATCTGGCCAACAAGTATGCGAAAAATGCGAAAGGACGAGCCAGTTGAGGGCAAATACCAGACCTAACCGAGACATAACCGGCGTTATCCTCTAAAATATTAATCGAAACCAGGTTTAATTGACTGTTTCAGTGTGGTACCACATTACTACGTCGTCCAAGCCAGAAAAAGGCCAGGATCTGGCCAACAAGTATGCGAAAAACGCGAAAGTAAGAGCCAGATAAGGACAAATCCCAGGCCTACCCGAGACATAACCGGCGTTATCCTCTAAAATATTACTCGAAACCAGGTTTAATTGACTGTTCCAGTGTGGTACCACATTACTACGTGGTCCAAGCCAGTAATAGGCCAGGATCTGGCCAAAAAGTATGCGGAAAATGCGAAAGTACCAGCCAGATGAAAGCAAATCCCCGACCTAACCGAGACATAACCGGCGTTATCCACTAAAATACTTATCGGAACCAGCTTTTATTGACTGTTTCAGTGTGGTACCACATTACTACGGGATCCAAACCAGAAAAAACTCAGGATCTGGCCAACAAGTATGCGAAAAAAGCGAAAGTACGAGGCAGATGACGGCAAATCCTAGACCTAACCGAGAAATAACCGGCGTTATCCTCTAAAATATTAATCGCAACCATGTTTAACTAACTGTTTCAGTGTGGTCCCACATTACTACTTGGTCCAAGCCAGAAAAAGGCCAGGATCTGGCCAACAAGTATGCGAAAAATTCGAAAGTACGAGCCAGATGAGGGAAAATACCAGACCTAACACAGACATCACCGGCGTTATCCTCTAAAATATTAATCGCAGCCAGGTTTAGTTGACCGTTTCGGTGTGGAACCACATTACTACGGGATCCAAACCCGAAAAAACCCAGGATCTGGCCGACAAGTATGCGAAAAATGCGAAAGAACGAGCCAGATGAGGGCAAATACCAGACCTATCCCAGACATAACCAGCGTTATCCTCTAAAATACTAATCGGAACCAGCTTTTATTGACTCTTTCAGTGTGGTAACACATTACTACGGTATCCAAACCAGAAAAAACTCAGGATCTGGACACCAAGTATGCGAAAAACGCGAAAGTATGTGCCAGATGGTAGCAAATACCAGAACTAACCCAGACATAACCAGCGGTTTCCTCTAAAATACTTATCGGAACCAGCTTCTATTGACTGTTTCAGTGGAGTACCACATTACTACGTGATTCAAACCAGAAAAAGGCCAGGATCTGGCCAACAAGTATGCAAAAAATGCGAAAGTACGAGCCAGATGAGGGCAAATACCAGACCTGACCCAGACATAATCGGCGTTATCCTCTAAAATATTAATCGCAACCAGGTTTAATTGACTGTTTCGGTGTGGGACCACAATACGACGGAATTCTATCCACAAAAAACCCTATATCTGGCCAACAAGTATGCGAAAAACGCGAATGTATGAGCCCCAATGGTTGAAAGTACCAGAACTAACCCAGACATAACCGGCGTTATCCTCTAAACTATTAATCGCAACAAGGTATAATTGACTGTTTCAGTGTGGTACCACATTACTACGTGGTCCAAGCCAGAAAAAGGCCAGGAACTGGCCAACAAGTATACGAAAAATGCGAAAGTACGAGCCAGATGAGGGCAAATCCCAGACATAACCGAGACATAAACGGCGATATCCTCTAAAATATTAATCGCAAACAGGTTTAATTGACTGTTTCGGTGTGGAATCACATTAGTACGGGATCCAAACCAGATAAAACGCAGGATCTAGCCAACATGTATGCGAAAAACGCGAAAGTGTGAGCCAGATGATAGCAAATACCAGAACTAACCCAGACATAACCAGCGTTATCCTCTAAAATACTCATCGGAACCAGCTTCTATTGACTGTTTCAGTGTGCTACCACATTACTACCAGATCCAAACCAGAAAAAGGCCAGGATCTGGCCAACAAGTATGCGAAAAATGCGAAAGTACGCGACAGATGAGGGCAAATACCAGAACTAACCCAGACATAACCAGCGTTATCCTCTAAAATACTAATCGGAACCAGCTCTTATTGATTGTTTCAGTGTGGTACCACATTACTACGGGATCCAAACCAGAAAAAACTCAGGATCTGGCCAACATGTATGCGAAAAATGCGAAAGTACAAGCCAGATGGGGGCAAATACCAGACCTAACCGAGACATAACCGGCGTTATCCTCTAAAATATTAATCGCAACCAGGATTAATTAATCGTTTCGGTGTGGTACCGCGTTAGTATGTGATCCAAACCAGAAAAAGGCCAGGATCTGGCCAACAAGTATGCAAAAAATGCAAAATTACGAGCCAGAAGAGGGCAAATACCAGACCTGACCCAGACATAACCGGCGTTGTCCTCTAAAATATTAATCGCAACCACGTTTAATTGACTGTTCGGTGTGGGACCACATTACGACGGAATCCAAACCAGAAAAAACTCAGGATCTGGCCAACAAGTATGCGAAAAACGCGAAATTACGAGGCAGATGACGGCAAATCCTAGACCTAACCGAGAAATAACCGGCGTTATCCTCTAAAATATTGATCGCAACCATGTTTAATTAACTGTTTCAGTGTGGTCCCACATTAATGCTTGGTCCAAGCCAGAAATAGGCCAGGATCTGGCAAACAAGTATGCGAAAAATTCGAAAGTACGAGCCAGATGAAGGCAAATCCCAGACCTAACCGAGACATAACCGGCGTTATCCACTAAAATACTAATCGGAACCAGCTTTTATTGACTGTTTCAGTGTGGTACCACATTACTACGGGATCCAAACCAGAAAAAACTCAGGATCTGGCCAACAAGTATGCGGAAAATGCGAAAGTACCAGCCAGATGAAGGCCAATCCCAGACCTAACCGAGGCATAACCGGCGTTATCCACTAAAATATTAATCGCAACCATGTTTAATTAACTGTTTCCGTGTGGTCCCACATTACTACTTGGTCCAAGCCAGAAAAAGGCCAGGATCTGGCCAACAAGTATGCGAAAAACGCGAATGTACGAGCCAGATAAGGACAAATCCCAGACCTACCCGAGACATAACCGGCGTTATCCTCTAAAATATTAGTCGAAACCAGGTTTAATTGACTGTTTCAGTGTGGTACCACATTACTACGTGGTCCAAGCCAGTAAAAGGCCAGGATCTGGCCAAAAAGTATGCGGAAAATGCGAAAGTACCAGCCAGATGAAGGCAAATCCCAGACCTAACCGAGACATAACCGGCGTTATCCATTAAAATACTAATCGGAACCAGCTTTTATTGACTGTTTCAGTGTGGTACCACATTACTACGGGATCCAAACCAGAAAAAACTCAGGATCTGGCCAACAAGTATGCGAAAAAAGCGAAAGTACGAGGCAGATGAAGGCAAATCCCAGACCTAACCGAGACATAACCGGCGTTATCCATTAAAATACTAATCGGAACCAGCTTTTATTGACTGTTTCAGTGTGGTACCACATTACTACGGGATCCAAACCAGAAAAAACTCAGGATCTGGCCAACAAGTATGCGAAAAAAGCGAAAGTACGAGGCATATGACGGCAAATCCTAGACCTAACCGAGAAATAACCGGCGTTATCCTGTAAAATATTAATCGCAACCATGTTTAATTAACTGTTTCAGTGTGGTCCCACATTACTACTTGGTCCAAGCCAGAAAAAGGCCAGGATCTGGCCAACATGTATGCGAAAAATTCGAAAGTACGAGCCAGATGAGGGAAAATACCAGACCTAACACAGACATCACCGGCGTTATCCTCTAAAATATTAATCGCAGCCAGGTTTAGATGACCGTTTCGGTGTGGAACCACATTACTACGGGATCCAAACCCGAAAAAACCCAGGATCTGGCCGAAAAGTATGCGAAAAATGCGAAAGAACGAGCCAGATGAGGGCAAATACCAGACCTATCCCAGACATAACCAGCGTTATCCTCTAAAATACTAATCGGAACCAGCTTTTATTGACTGTTTCAGTGTGGTACCACATTTCTACGGGATCCAAACCAGAAAAAACTCAGGATCTGGGCAACAAGTATGCGAAAAACGCGAAAGTATGTGCCAGATGGTAGCAATTACCAGAACTAACCCAGACATAACCAGCGTTTTCCTCTAAAATACTTATCGGAACCAGCTTCTATTGACTGTTTCAGTGTAGTACCACATTACTACGTGATCCAAACCAGAAAAAGGCCAGGATCTGGCCAACAAGTATGCAAAAAATGCGAAAGTACGAGCCAAATGAGGGCAAATACCAGACCTGACCCAGACATAACCGGCGTTATCCTCTAAAATATTAATCGCAACCAGGTTTAATTGACTGTTTCGGTGTGGGACCACAATACGACGGAATTCTATCCACAAAAAACCCTATATCTGGCCAACAAGTATGCGAAAAACGCGAATGTATGAGCCCAAACTGTTGAAAGTACCAGAACTAACCCAGACATAACCGGCGTTATCCTCTAAACTATTAATCGCAACAAGGTTTAATTTGCTGTTTCAGTGTGGTAACACATTACTACGTGGTCCATGCCAGACGAAGGCCAGGATCTGGCCAACAAGTATCCGAAAAATGCGAAAGTATGAGCCACATGAGGGCAAATCCCAGACCTACCCGCAACATAACCGGCGTTATCCTCTAAAATATTAATCGGAACCAGGTATAATTGACTGTTTCGGTGTGGTACCGCATTACTACGTGATCCAAACCAGAAAAAGGCCAGGAGCTGGCCAACAAGTCAGCGAAAAGTGCGAAAGTACGAGCCAGATGAGGGCAAATCCCAGACCTATCCGAGACATAACCGGCGCAATCCTCTAAAATACTAATCGGAACCAGTTTAATTGACTGTTTCGGTGTGGGACCACATTACGACGGAATCCAATCCAGAAAAAACCCAGGATCTGGCCAAGAAGTATGCGAAAAACGCGAAAGTACGAGCCAGCTGAGGACAAATCCCAGACCAACCCGAGACATAACCGGCGTTGTCCTTTAAAATATTAATCGGAACCAGGTTTAATTTGCTGTTTCAGTGTGGTATCACATTACTCCGTGGTCCAAGCCAGAAGAAGGCCAGGATCTGGCCAACAAGTATCCGAAAAATGCGAAAGTATGAGCCACATGAGGACAAATCCCAGACCTCCGCGAGACATAACCGGCGTTATCCTCTAAAATATTAATCGGAACCAGGTTTAATTGACTGTTTCAGTGTGGTACCACATTACTACGTGGTCCAATCCAGAAAACGACCAGGATCTGGCCAACAAGTATGCGAAAAATGCGAAAGTACGCGCCAGATGGGGCCAAATACCAGAACTAACCCAGACATAACCAGCGTTATCCTCTAAAATACTAATCGGAACCAGCTTTCATTGATTGTTTCAGTGTGGTACCACATTACTACGGGATCCAAACCAGAAAAAACTCAGGATCTGGCCAATAAGTATGCGAAAAACGCGAAAGTACGAGACAGATGACGTCAAATCCTAGACCTAACCGAGACATAACCGGCGTTATCCTCTAAAATATTAATCGCAACCAGGTTTAATTGACTGTTTCGGTGTGGTACCGCAGTACTACGTGGCCCAAGCCAGAAATAGGCCAGGATCTGGCCAACAAGTATGCGAAAAATGCGAAAGTACAAGCCAGATGGGGGCAAATACCAGACCTAACCGAGACATAACCGGCGTTATCCTCTAAAATATTAATCGCAACCAGGTTTAATTGACTGTTTCGGTGTGGTACCGCAGTACTACGCGATCCAAACCAGAAAAGGCCAGGATCTGGCCAAGAAGTATGCGAAAAACGCGAAAGTACGAGCCAGATGAGGACAAATCCCAGACCTAACCGAGACATAACCGGCGTTATCCACTAAAATACTAATCGGAACCAGCTTTTATTGACTGTTTCAGTGTGGTACCACATCACAACGACATCCAAACCAGAAAAAACTCAGGATCTGGCCAATAAGTATGCGAAAAACGCGAAAGTACGAGACAGATGACGTCAAATCCTAGACCTAACCGAGACATAACCGGCGTTATCCTCTAAAATATTAATCGCAACCAGGTTTAATTGACTGTTTCGGTGTGGTACCGCAGTACTACGTGATCCAATCCAGAAAAAGGCCAGGATCTGGACAAGAAGTATGCGAAAAACGCGAAAGTACGAGCCAGATGAGGACAAATCCCAGACCTACCCGAGACATAACCGGCGTTGTCCTCTAAAATATTAATCGGAACCAGGTTTAATTGACTGCTTCAGTGTGGTACCACATTACTACGTGGCCCAAGCCAGAAATAGGCCAGGATCTGGCCAACAAGTATGCGAAGAATGCGAAAGTACAAGCCAGATGGGGGCAAATACCAGACCTAACCGAGACATAACCGGCGTTATCCTCTAAAATACTAATCGGAACCAGCTTTTATTGGTTGTTTCAGTGTGGTACCACATTACTACGGGATCCAAACCAGAAAATACTCAGGATCTGGCCAACAAGTATGCGAAAAATGCGAAAGTACAAGCCAGATGGGGGCAAATACCAGACCTAACCGAGACATAACCGGCGTTATCCTCTAAAATATTAATCGCAACCAGGTTTAATTGACTGTTTCGGTGTGGTACCGCAGTACTACGCGATCCAAACCAGAAAAAGGCCAGGATCTGGCCAACAAGTATGCGAAAAATGCGAAAGTACGCGCCAGATGAGGGCAAATACCAGAACTAACCCAGACATAACCAGCGTTATCCTCTAAAATACTAATCGGAACCAGCTTTTATTGATTGTTTCAGTGTGGTACCACATTACTGCGGGATCCAAACCAGAAAAAACTCAGGATCTGGCCAAAATGTATGCGAAAAATGCGAAAGTACAAGCCAGATGGGGGCAAATACCAGACGTAACCGAGACATAACCGGCGTTATCCTCTAAAATATTAATCGCAACCAGGATTAATTAATCGTTTCGTTGTGGTACCGCGTTAGTAAGTGATCCAAACCAGAAAAAGGCCAGGATCTGGCCAACAAGTATGCGAAAATTGCGAAAGTACGAGTCAGATGAGGGCAAATCCCAGACCTAACCGAGACATAACCGGCGTTATCCTCTAAAATACTAATCGGAACCAGCTTTTATTGGTTGTTTCAGTGTGGTACCACATTACTACGGGATCCAAACCAGAAAATACTCAGGATCTGGCCAACAAGTATGCGAAAAATGCGAAAGTACAAGCCAGATGGGGGCAAATACCAGACCTAACCGAGACATAACCGGCGTTATCCTCTAAAATATTAATCGCAACCAGGTTTAATTGACTGTTTCGGTGTGGTACCGCAGTACTACGTGATCCAAACCAGAAAAGGCCAGGATCTGGCCAAGAAGTATGCGAAAAACGCGAAAGTACGAGCCAGATGAGGACAAATCCCAGACCTACCCGAGACATAACCGGCGTTGTCCTCTAAAATATTAATCGGAAGCAGGTTTAATTGACTGCTTCAGTGTGGTACCACATTACTACGTGGCCCAAGCCAGAAATAGGCCAGGATCTGGCCAACAAGTATGCGAAAAATGCGAAAGTACAAGCCAGATGAGGGAAAATACTAGTCCTAACACAGACATCACCGGCGTTATCCTCTAAAACATTAATCGCAGCCAGGTTTAGTTGACCGCTTCGGTGTGGAACCACATCACAACGACATCCAAACCAGAAAAAACTCAGGATCTTGCCAACAAGTATGCGAAAAACGCGAAAGTACGAGACAGATGACGTCAAATCCTAGACCTAACCGAGACATAACCGGCGTTATCCTCTAAAATACTAATCGGAACCAGCTTTTATTGATTGTTTCAGTGTGGTACCACATCACAACGACATCCAAACCAGAAAAAACTCAGGATCTGGCCAACAAGTATGCGAAAAACGCGAAAGTACGGGACAGATGACGTCAAATCCTAGACCTAACCGAGACATAACCGGCGTTATCCTCTAAAATATTAATCGCAACCAGGTTTAATTGACTGTTTCGGTGTGGTACCGCAGTACTACGTGATGCAAACCAGAAAAAGGCCAGGATCTGGCCAAGAAGTATGCGAAAAACGCGAAAGTACGAGCCAGATGAGGACAAATCCCAGACCTACCCGAGACATAACCGGCGTTGTCCTCTAAAATATTAATCGGAAGCAGGTTTAATTGACTGCTTCAGTGTGGTACCACATTACTACGTGGCCCAAGCCAGAAATAGGCCAGGATCTGGCCAACAAGTATGCGAAAAATGCGAAAGTACAAGCCAGATGGGGGCAAATACCAGACCTAACCGAGACATAACCGGCGTTATCCTCTAAAATATTCATCGCAACCAGGATTAATTAATCGTTTCGGTGTGGTACCGCGTTAGTACGTGATCCGAACCAGAAAAAGGCCAGGATCTGGCCAACAAGTAAGCGAAAAATGCGAAAGTACGCGCCAGATGAGGCCAAATACCAGAACTAACCCAGACATAACCAGCGTTATCCTCTAAAATACTAATCGGAACCAGCTTTTATTGATTGTTTCAGTGTGGTACCACATTACTACGGGATCCAAACCACAAAAAACTCAGGATCTGGCCAACATGTATGCGAAAAATGCGAAAGTACGAGCCAGATGGGGGCAAATACCAGACCTAACCGAGACATAACCGGCGTTATCCTCTAAAATATTAATCGCAACCATGTTTAATTAACTGTTTCAGTGTGGTCCCACATTACTACTTGGTCCAAGCCAGAAATAGGCCAGGATCTGGCAAACAAGTATGCGAAAAATTCGAAAGTACGAGCCAGATCAGGGAAAATACCAGACCTAACACAGACATCACCGGCGTTATCCTCTAAAATATTAATCGCAGCCGGGTTCAGTTGACCGTTTCGGTGTGGAACCACATTACTACGGGATCCAAACCCGAAAAGACCCAGGATCTGGCCGACAAGTATGCGAAAAATGCGAAAGTACCAGACAGATGAAGGCAAATCCCAGACCTAACCGAGACATAACCGGCGTTATCCACTAAAATACTAATCGGAACCAGCTTTTATTGACTGTTTCAGTGTGGTACCACATTACTACGGGATCCAAACCAGAAAAAACTCAGGATCTGGCCAACAAGTATGCGAAAAAAGCGAATGTACGAGGCAGATGACGGCAAATCCTAGACCTAACCGAGAAATAACCGGCGTTATCCTCTAAAATATTAATCGCGACCATGTTTAATTAACTGTTTCAGTGTGGTACCGCAGTACTACGTGGCCCAAGCCAGAAATAGGCCAGGATCTGGCCAACAAGTATGCGAAAAATGCGAAAGTACAAGCCAGATGGGGGCAAATACCAGACCTAACCGAGACATAACCGGCGTTATCCTCTAAAATATTCATCGCAACCAGGATTAATTAATCGTTTCGGTGTGGTACCGCGTTAGTACGTGATCCGAACCAGAAAAAGGCCAGGATCTGGCCAACAAGTAAGCGAAAAATGCGAAAGTACGCGCCAGATGAGGCCAAATACCAGAACTAACCCAGACATAACCAGCGTTATCCTCTAAAATACTAATCGGAACCAGCTTTTATTGATTGTTTCAGTGTGGTACCACATTACTACGGGATCCAAACCACAAAAAACTCAGGATCTGGCCAACATGTATGCGAAAAATGCGAAAGTACGAGCCAGATGGGGGCAAATACCAGACCTAACCGAGACATAACCGGCGTTATCCTCTAAAATATTAATCGCAACCATGTTTAATTAACTGTTTCAGTGTGGTCCCACATTACTACTTGGTCCAAGCCAGAAATAGGCCAGGATCTGGCAAACAAGTATGCGAAAAATTCGAAAGTACGAGCCAGATCAGGGAAAATACCAGACCTAACACAGACATCACCGGCGTTATCCTCTAAAATATTAATCGCAGCCGGGTTCAGTTGACCGTTTCGGTGTGGAACCACATTACTACGGGATCCAAACCCGAAAAGACCCAGGATCTGGCCGACAAGTATGCGAAAAATGCGAAAGTACCAGACAGATGAAGGCAAATCCCAGACCTAACCGAGACATAACCGGCGTTATCCACTAAAATACTAATCGGAACCAGCTTTTATTGACTGTTTCAGTGTGGTACCACATTACTACGGGATCCAAACCAGAAAAAACTCAGGATCTGGCCAACAAGTATGCGAAAAAAGCGAATGTACGAGGCAGATGACGGCAAATCCTAGACCTAACCGAGAAATAACCGGCGTTATCCTCTAAAATATTAATCGCGACCATGTTTAATTAACTGTTTCAGTGTGGTCCCACATTACTGCTTGGTCGAAGCCAGGAAAAGGCCAGGATCTGGCCAACAAGTATGCGAAAAACGCGAAAGTACGAGCCAGATAAGGACAAATCCCAGACCTACCCGAGACATAACCGGCGTTATCCTCTAAAATATTAATCGAAACCAGGTTTAATTGACTGTTTCTGTGTGGTACCACATTACTACGTGGTCCAAGCCAGTAAAAGGCCAGGATCTGGCCAAAAAGTATGCGGTAAATGCGAAAGTACCAGCCAGATGAAGGCAAATTCCAGACCTAACCGAGACATAACCGGCGTTATCCACTAAAATACTAATCGGAACCAGCTTTTATTGACTGTTTCAGTGTGGTACCACATTACTACGGGATCCAAACCAGAAAAAACTCAGGATCTGGCCAACAAGTATGCGAAAAAAGCGAAAGTACGAGGCAGATGACGGCAAATCCTAGACCTAACCGTGAAATAACCGGCGTTATCCTCTAAAATATTAATCGCAACCATGCTTAATTAACTGTTTCAGTGTGGTCCCACATTACTACTTGGTCCAAGCCAGAAATAGGCCAGGATCTGGCCAACAAGTATGCAAAAAATGCGAAAGTACGGACCAGATGAGGGCAAATACCAGACCTGACCTAGACATAACCGGCGTTATCCTCTAAAATATTAATCGCAACCAGGTTTAATAGATTGTTTCGGTGTGGGACCACAATACGACCGAATTCTATCCACAAAAAACCCAAGATCTGGCCAACAAGTATGCGAAAAATGCGAAAGTACGAGCCAGATGAGGGCAAATCCCAGACATAACCGAGACATAAACGGCGATATCCTCTAAAATATTAATCGCAAACAGGTTTAATTGACAGTTTCGGTGTGGAATCACATTACTGCGGGAACCAAACTAGATAAAACGCAGGATCTAGCCAACAAGTATGCGAAAAACGCGAAAGTATGTGCCAGGTGATAGCAAATACCAGAACTAACCCAGACATAACCAGCGTTATCCTCTAAAATACTAATCGGAACCAGCTTCTATAGACTGTTTCAGTGTGGTACTGCAGTACTACGTGATCCAAACCAAAAAAGGCCAGGATCTGGCCAACAAGTATGCGAAAAATGAGAAAGTATGAGCCAGATGATTGCATATACCAGAACTAACCGTCACATAACCGGCATTATCCTCTAAAATATTAATCGCAACCAGGTTTAATTGACTGCTTCGGTGTGGTACCGCATTTCTACGTGATCGAAAGCAGAAAAAGCCGAGCATCTTGCCAACAAGTAGGCGAAAAATGCGAAGGTACGAGCCAGATGAGGGCTAATCCCAGACCTATCCGAGACATTACCGGCGTTATCCACCAAAATATTAATCGCAACCAGCTTCTATTGACTGTTTTGGTGTGGTACCACATTACTACGTGGTCCAAGCCAGAAAAAGGCCAGGATCTCGCCAACAAGTATGCGAGAAATCCGAAAGTACGTGCCAGATGAGGGCAAATCCCAGACCTAACCGAGACATAACCGGCGTTATCCTCTGAAATATTAATCGCAACCAGGTTTAATTGACTGTTTCGGTGGGGTACCGCATAACTACGTGATCCAAACCAGAAAAAGGCCAGGATCTGGCCAACATGTATGCGAAAAACGCGAAAGTATGAGCCAGATGATTGCAAATACCAGAACTAACCGAGACATAACCAGCGTTCTCCTCTAAAATACTAACCGGAACCAGCTTTTATTGACTGTCTCAGTATGGTACCACATTACTACGTGACCCAAACCAGAAAAAGGCCAGGATCTGGCCAACAAGTAAGCGAGAAATGCGATAGCACTAGCCAGATGAGGGCAAATCCCAAAACTAACCGAGACATAACCGGCGTTATCGTCTAAAATATTAATCGCAACCAGGTTTAGTTGACTGTTTCGGTGTGGTACCGCATTACTACGTGATCCAAACCAGAATAAGGCCAGAATCTGGCCAACAAGTATGTAAAGAATGCGAATGTATGAGCCAGATGGTTCCAAATACCGGAACTAACCCAAACATAACCAGCGTTATCCTCCAAAGAATTAAACGCAACCAGGTTTAATTGACTGTTTCAGTGTAACACCACATTGCCACGTGGTCCAAGCCAGAAAAAGGACAGGATCTGGCCAACACGTATGCGAAAAATGCGAAAATACGAGCCACATGACGGCGTATCCCGGGCCTAACCGTGGCATAACCGGCGTTATCCTCTAAAATATAAATCGCAACCAGGATTAATTGACTGTTTCAGTGTGACACCACATTGCCACGTGGTCCAAGCCAGAAAAAGGACAGGATCTGGCCAACAAGTATGCGAAAAATGCGAAAATACGAGCCACATGACGGCGTATCCCGGGCCTAACCGTGACATAACCGGCGTTATCCTCTAAAATATAAATCGCAACCAGGTTTAATTGACTGTGTCGGTGTGGTACCGCATAACTACGTGATCCAAACCAGAAAAAGGCTAGGATCTGGCCAACGTGTATGCGAAAAACGCGAAAGTATGAGCCAGATGATTGCATATACCAGAACTAACCGAGACATAACCAGCGTTCTCCTCTAAAATACTAATCGGAACCAGCTTTTATTGACTGTCTCAGTGTGGTGCCACATTACTACGTGATCCAAACCAGCAAAAGGCCAGGATCTGGCCAACAAGTATGCAAAAAATGCGAAATTACGAGCCAGAAGAGGGCAAATACCAGACCTGACCCAGACATAACCGGCGTTATCCTCTAAAATATTAATCGGAACCAGGTTTAATTTGCTGTTTCAGTGTGGTAACACATTACTACGTGGTCCAAGCCAGAAGAAGGCCAGGATCTGGCCAACAAGTATCCGAAAAATGCGAAAGTACGAGCCACATGAGGACAAATCCCAGACCTACCCGAGACATAACCGGCGTTATTCTCTAAAATATTAATCGGAACCAGGTTTAATTGACTGTTTCAGTGTGGTACCACATTACTACGTGGTCCAAGCCAGAAAATGACCAGGATCTGGCCAACAAGTATGCGAAAATTGCGAAAGTACGAGTCAGATGAGGGCAAATCCCAGACCTAGCCGAGACATAACCGGCGTTATCCTCTAAAATATTAATCGCAACCAGGTTTAGTTGACAGTTTCGGTGTGGTACCGCATTACTACGTGATCCAAACCAGAAAAAGGCCAGGATCTGGCCAACAAGTCAGCGAAAAGTGCGAAAGTACGAGCCAGATGAGGGCAAATCCCAGACCTATCCGAGACATAACCGGCGTAATCCTCTAAACTTATAATCGGAACCGGTTTAATTGACTGTTCCGGTGTGGGACCACATTACGACGGAATCCAATCCAGAAAAAGCCCAGGATCTGGCCAAGAAGTATGCGAAAAACGCGACAGTACGAGCCAGATGAGGACAAATCCCAGACCTACCCGAGACTTAACCGGCGTTATCCTCTAAAATATTAATCGGAACTAGGTGTAATTGACTGTTTCTGTGTGGTACCACATTACTACGTGGTCCAAGCCAGTAAAAGGCCAGGATCTGGCCAACAAGTATGCGAAAAATGCGAAAGTACGAGCCGCATGAGGGCAAATCCCAGACCTATCCGAGACATAACCGGCGTTATCCTCTAAAATAATATTCGCAACCAGCTTCTATTGACTGTTTCAGTGTAGTACCACATAACTACGTGATCCAAACCAGAAATAGGCCAGGATCTGGCCAACGAGTATGCAAAAAATGCGAAAGTACGAGCCAGATGAGGGCAAATACCAGACCTGACCCAGACATAACCGGCGTTATCCTCTAAAATATTAATCGCAACCAGGTTTAATTGACTGTTTCGGTGTGGGACCACAATACGACGGAATTCTATCCACAAAAAACCCAAGATCTGGCCAACAAGTATGCGAAAAACGCGAATGTATGAGCCCAAATGGTTGAAAGTACCAGAACTAACCCAGACATAACCGGCGTTATCCTCTAAAATATTAATCGCAACAAGGTTTAATTGACTGTTTCAGTGTGGTACCACATTACTACGTGGTCCAAGCCAGAAAAATGCCAGGAACTGGCCAACAAGTATACGAAAAATGCGAAATTACGAGCCAGATGAGGGCAAATCCCAGACATAACCGGGACATAAACGGCGATATCCTCTAAAATATTAATCGCAAACAGGTTTGATTGACCGTTTCGGTGTGAAACCACATTACTACGTGATCCAAACCAGAAAAAGCCCAGGATCTTGCCAACAAGTAGGCGAAAAATGCGAAGGTACGAGACCGATGAGGGCTAATCCCAGACCTATCCGAGACATTACCGGCGTTATCCTCCAAAATATTAATCGCAACCAGCTTCTTTTGACTGTTTTGGTGTGGTACCACATTACTGCGTGACCCAAACAAGAAAAAGGCCAGGATCTGGCCAACATGTAAGCGAAAAATGCGAAAGTACCAGCCAGATGCGGGCAAATACCAGACCTAACGCAGACATAACCAGCGTTATCCTCTAAAATACTAATCGGAACCAGCTTCTACTGACTGTTTCAGTGTGCCACCACATTACTACCAGATCCAAACCTGAAAAAGGCCAGGATCTGGCCAACAAGTGTGCGAAAAACGCGAAAGTATGAGCCGGATAATTGCAAATACCAGAACTAACACAATCATAACCAGCGTTATCCTCTAAAATACTAATCGGAACCAGCTTTTATTGATAGTTTCAGTGTGGTACCACATTACTACGTGATCCAAACCAGAAAAAACTCAGGATCTGGCCAACAAGTATGCGAAAGACGCGAAAGTACGAGCCAGATGCGGGCAAATACCAGACCTAACGCAGACATAACCAGCGTTATCCTCTAAAATACTAATCGGAACCAGCTTCTACTGACTGTTTCAGTGTGCCACCACATTACTACCAGATCCAAACCTGAAAAAGGCCAGGATCTGGCCAACAAGTGTGCGAAAAACGCGAAAGTATGAGCCGGATAATTGCAAATACCAGAACTAACACAATCATAACCAGCGTTATCCTCTAAAATACTAATCGGAACCAGCTTTTATTGATAGTTTCAGTGTGGTACCACATTACTACGTGATCCAAACCAGAAAAAACTCAGGATCTGGCCAACTGTTATGCGAAAAATGCGAAAGTACTGGCCAGATGAGGGCAAATCCCAGACCTAACCGAGACATAACCGGCGATATCCTCTAAAATATTAATCGCAACCAGGTTTGATTGACCGTTTCGGTGTGAAACCACATTACTACGTGATCCAAACCAGAAAAAGCCCAGGATCTTGCCAACAAGTAGGCGAAAAATGCGAAGGTACGAGACCGATGAGGGCAAATCCCAGACCTAACCCAGTCATAACCGGCGTTATCCTCTAAAATATTAATCGCAACCAGGTTTAATTGACGGTTTCGGTGTGGTACCGCATTACTACGTGATCCAAACCAGAAAAAGGCCAGGATCTGGCCAACATGTATGCGAAAAACGCGAAAGTATGAGCCAGATGATTGCATATACCAGAACTAACCGTCACATAACCGGCATTATCCTCTAAAATATTAATCGCAACCAGGTTTAATTGACTGCTTCGGTATGGTACCGCATTTCTACGTGATCGAAAGCAGAAAAAGCCGAGGATCTTGCCAACAAGTAGGCGAAAAATGCGAAGGTACGAGCCAGATGAGGGCTAATCCCAGACCTATCCGAGACATTACCGGCGTTATCCTCCAAAATATTAATCGCAACCAGCTTCTTTTGACTGTTTTGGTGTGGTACCACATTACTGCGTGACCCAAACAAGAAAAAGGCCAGGATCTGGCCAACATGTAAGCGAAAAATGCGAAAGTACCAGCCAGATAAGGGCAAATACCAGACTTAACAAAGACATAACCGGCGTTATCCTCTAAAATATTAATCGGAACCAGGTTTAATTGACTGTTTCAGTGCGATACCAAATTATTACGTGGTCCAAGCCTGAAAAAGGCCAGGATCTCGCCAACAAGTATGCGAAAAATGCGAAATTACGAGCCAGATGAGGGAAAATCCCAGACCTAACCGAGACATAACCGGCGCTATACTCTAAAATATTAATCGCCACCAGGTTTAATTGATTGTTTCGGTGTGGTACCGCATAACTACGTGATCCAAACCAGAAAAAGGCCAGGATCTGGCCAACATGTATGCGAAAAACGCGAATGTATGAGCCAGATGGTTGCATATACCAAAACTAACCGAGACATAACCAGCGATCTCCTCTAAAATACCAATCGGAACCAGCTTTTATTGACTGTCTCAGTGTGGTAACTCATTACTACGTGATCCAAGCCAGAAAAAGGCCAGGATCTGGCCAACATCTAAGCGAAAAATGCGAAAGTACGAGCCAGATAAGGGCAAATACCAGACTTAACAAAGACATAACCGGCGTTATCCTCTAAAATATTAATCGCAACAAGGTTTAATTGACTGTTTCAGTGTGGTACCACATTACTACGTGGTCCAAGCCAGAAAAAGGCCAGGAACTGGCCAACAAGTACACGAAAAATGCGAAAGTACGAGCCAGATGAGGGCAAGTACCAGACCTAACCCAGACATAACCAGCGTTATCCTCTAAAATACTAATCGGAACCAGCTTCTATAGACAGTTTCAGTGTGGTACTACAGTACTACGTGATCCAAACCAAAAAAGGCCAGGATCTGGCCAACAAGTATGCGAAAAATGAGAAAGTACGAGCCAGATGAGGGCAAATCCCAGACCTAGCCGAAACATAACCGGCGTTAACCTCTAAAATATAAATCGCAACCAGGTTTAATTGACTGTTTCGGTGTGGTACCGCATTACTACGTGATCCAAACTAGGAAAAGGCCAGGATCTGGTCAACTGTTATGCGAAAAATGCGAAAGTACGGGCCAGATGAGGGCAAATACCGGACCTAACCCAGACATCACCGGCGTTATCCTCTAAAATTTTAATCGCAGCCAGGTTTAATTGACAGTTTCAGTGCGGAACCACATTACTACGGGATCCAAACCTGAAAAAACCCAGGATCTGGCCAACAAGTATGCGAAAAATGAGAAAATACGAGCCAGATGACGGCAATTCCCAGACCTAACCGAGACATAACCAGCGTTATCCCCTAAAATATTAATCGCAACCAGGTTTAATTGATTGTTTCGGTGTGGTACCGCATAACTACGTGATCCAAACCAGAAAAAGGCCAGGATCTGGCCAACATGTATGCGAAAAACGCGAATGTATGAGCCAGATGGTTGCATATACCAAAACTAACCGAGACATAACCAGCGTTCTCCTCTAAAATACCAATCGGAACCAGCTTTTATTGACTGTCTCAGTGTGGTGCCACATTACTACGTGATCCAAACCAGAAAAAGGCCAGGATCTGGCCAACATGTATGCGAAAAACGCGAAAGTATGAGCCAGATTATTGCATATACCAGAACTAACCGAGACATAACCAGCGTTCTCCTCTAAAATACTAATCGGAACCAGCTTTTATTGACTGTCTGAGTGTGGTGCCACATTACTACGTGATCCAAACCAGAAAAAGGCCAGGATCTGGCCAACAAGTAAGCGAAAAATGCGAAAGTACGAGGCAGATGTGGGCAAATCCCAGACCTAACCGAGAAATAACCGGCGCTATCCTCTAAATTATTAATCGGAACCAGATTTAATTGACTGTTTCAGTGGGGTACCACATCACTACGTGGTCCAAGCCAGAAAAAGGCCTGGATCTGGCCAACAAGTATGCGAAAAATGCGAAAGTACGAGCCAGATGAGGGCAAATACCAGACCTAACCCAGACATAACCGGCGTTATCCTCTAAAATATTAATCGGATCCAGGTTTAATTGAGTGTTTCAGTGTGGTACCAAATTACTACGTGGTCCAAGCCAGAAGAAACCCAAGATCTGGCCAACCAGTACGCGAAAATTCCGACAGTAGGAGCCAGATGATTGCAAATCCCAGACCTAACCGAGACATAACCGGCGTTATCCTCTAAAATAATAATCGCAATCAGGTTTAATTGACTGCTACGGGGTGGTACCGCATTACTACGTGATCCGAACCAGGAAAAGTCCAGGATCTGGCCAACAAGTATGCGAAAAATGCGAAAGTACGAACCAGATGAGGGCAAATCCCAGACCTAACCGAGACATAACCGGCGTTATCCTCTAAAATATTTAACGGAACCAGCTTTTATTGACTGTCTGAGTGTGGTGCCACATTACTACGTGATCCAAACCAGAAAAAGCCCAGGATCTTGCCAACAAGTAGGCGAAAAATGCGAAGGTACGAGACCGATGAGGGCAAATCCCAGACCTAACCCAGTCATAACCGGCGTTATCCTCTAAAATATTAATCGCAACCAGGTTTGATTGACTGTTTGAGTGTGGGCCCACATTACTAGTTGGGCCAAGCCAGAAAAAGGCCGGGATCTGGCCAACAAGTATGCGAAAATTGCGATAATATGAGCCAGATGTTTGCAAATACCAGAACTAACCCAGACATAACCAGCGTTATCCTCTAAAATATTAATCGGAACCAGGTTTAATTGACTGTTTCAGTGTGGTACCTCATTACTACGTGTTCCAAGCCAGAAAAAGGCCAGGATCTGGCCAACATCTAAGCGAAAAATGCGAAAGTACGAGCCAGATAAGGGCAAATACCAGACTTAACAAAGACATAACCGGCGTTATCCTCTAAAATATCAATCGGAACCAGGTTTAATTGACAGTTTCAGTGCGATACCAAATTATTACGTGGTCCAAGCCAGAAAAAGGCCAGGATCTGGCCAACAAGTATGCGAAAAATGAGAAAATACGAGCCAGATGACGGCAATTCCCAGACCTAACCGTGACATAACCGGCGTTATCCTCTAAAATATTAATCGCAACCAGGTTTAATTGACTGCTTCGGTATGGTACCGCATTTCTACGTGATCGAAAGCAGAAAAAGCCAAGGATCTTGCCAACAAGTAGGCGAAAAATGCGAAGGTACGAGCCAGATGAGGGCTAATCCCAGACCTATCCGAGACATTACCGGCGTTATCCTCCAAAATATTAATCGCAACCAGCTTCTTTTGACTGTTTTGGTGTGGTACCACATTACTGCGAGACCCAAACAAGAAAAAGGCCAGGATCTGGCCAACATGTATGCGAAAAACGCGAAAGTATGAGCCAGATGATTGCATATACCAGAACTAACCGTCACATAACCGGCATTATCCTCTAAAATATTAATCGCAACCAGGTTTAATTGACTGCTTCGGTATGGTACCGCATTTCTACGTGATCGAAAGCAGAAAAAGCCGAGGATCTTGCCAACAAGTAGGCGAAAAATGCGAAGGTACGAGCCAGATGAGGGCTAATCCCAGACCTATCCGAGACATTACCGGCGTTATCCTCCAAAATATTAATCGCAACCAGCTTCTTTTGACTGTTTTGGTGTGGTACCACATTACTGCGAGACCCAAACAAGAAAAAGGCCAGGATCTGGCCAACAAGTAAGCGAGAAATGTGAAAGTACGAGCCAGATGAGGGCAAATACCAGACCTAACCCAGACATAGCCGGCGTTATCCTGTAAAATATTAATCGGAACCAGGTTTATTTGACTGTTTCAGTGTGGTACCACATTACTACGTGGTCCAAGCATGAAAAGGCCAGGATCTCGCCAACCAGTAGGCGAAAAATGCGAAGGTACGTGCCAGATGAGGGCTAATCCCAGACCTAACCGTGACATTACCGTCGTAATCCTCCAAAATATTAATCGCAACCAGCTTCTTTTGACTGTTTTGGTGTGGTACCACATTACTACGTGGTCCAAGCCAGAAAAAGGCCAGGATCTCGCCAACAAGTATGCGAGAAATGCGAAAGTACGTGCCAGACGAGGGCAAATCCCAAACCTAACCGAGACATAACCGGCGTTATCCTCTAAAATATTATTCGGAACCAGGTTTTATTGACTGTTTCAGTGTGGTACCTCATTACTACGTGTTCCAAGCCAGAAAAAGGCCAGGATCTGGCCAACATCTAAGCGAAAAATGCGAAAGTACGAGCCAGATAAGGGCAAATACCAGACTTAACAAAGACATAACCGGCGTTATCCTCTAAAATATTAATCGCAACAAGGTTTAATTGACTGTTTCAGTGTGGTACCACATTACTACGTGGTCCAAGCCAGAAAAAGGCCAGGAACTGGCCAACAAGTACACGAAAAATGCAAAAGTACGAGCCAGATGAGGGCAAGTACCAGACCTAACCCAGACATAACCAGCGTTATCCTCTAAAATACTAATCGGAACCAGCTTCTATAGACAGTTTCAGTGTGGTACTACAGTACTACGTGATCCAAACCAAAAAAGGCCAGGATCTGGCCAACAAGTATGCGAAAAATGAGAAAGTACAAGCCAGATGAGGGCAAATCCCAGACCTAGCCGAAACATAACCGGCGTTAACCTCTAAAATATAAATCGCAACCAGGTTTAATTGACTGTTTTGGTGTGGTACCACATTACTACGTGGTCCAAGCCAGAAAAAGGCCAGGATCTCGCCAACAAGTATGCGAGAAATGCGAAAGTACGTGCCAGACGAGGGCAAATCCCAAACCTAACCGAGACATAACCGGCGTTATCCTCTAAAATATTATTCGGAACCAGGTTTTATTGACTGTTTCAGTGTGGTACCTCATTACTACGTGTTCCAAGCCAGAAAAAGGCCAGGATCTGGCCAACATCTAAGCGAAAAATGCGAAAGTACGAGCCAGATAAGGGCAAATACCAGACTTAACAAAGACATAACCGGCGTTATCCTCTAAAATATTAATCGCAACAAGGTTTAATTGACTGTTTCAGTGTGGTACCACATTACTACGTGGTCCAAGCCAGAAAAAGGCCAGGAACTGGCCAACAAGTACACGAAAAATGCAAAAGTACGAGCCAGATGAGGGCAAGTACCAGACCTAACCCAGACATAACCAGCGTTATCCTCTAAAATACTAATCGGAACCAGCTTCTATAGACAGTTTCAGTGTGGTACTACAGTACTACGTGATCCAAACCAAAAAAGGCCAGGATCTGGCCAACAAGTATGCGAAAAATGAGAAAGTACAAGCCAGATGAGGGCAAATCCCAGACCTAGCCGAAACATAACCGGCGTTAACCTCTAAAATATAAATCGCAACCAGGTTTAATTGACTGTTTCGGTGTGGTACCGCATTACTACGTGATCCAAACTAGGAAAAGGCCAGGATCTGGTCAACTGTTATGCGAAAAATGCGAAAGTACGGGCCAGATGAGGGCAAATACCGGACCTAACCCAGACATCACCGGCGTTATCCTCTAAAATTTTAATCGCAGCCAGGTTTAATTGACAGTTTCAGTGCGGAACCACATTACTACGGGATCCAAACCTGAAAAAACCCAGGATCTGGCCAACAAGTATGCGAAAAATGAGAAAATACGAGCCAGATGACGGCAATTCCCAGACCTAACCGTGACATAACCGGCGTTATCCTCTAAAATATTAATCGCAACCAGGTTTAATTGACTGCTTCGGTGTGGTACCGCATTTCTACGTGATCGAAAGCAGAAAAAGCCGAGGATCTTGCCAACAAGTAGGCGAAAAATGCGAAGGTACGAGCCAGATGAGGGCTAATCCCAGACCTATCCGAGACATTACCGGCGTTATCCTCCAAAATATTAATCGCAACCAGCTTCTATTGACTGTTTTGGTGTGGTACCACATTACTACGTGGTCCAAGCCAGAAAAAGGCCAGGATCTCGCCAACAAGTATGCGAGAAATGCGAAAGTACGTGCCAGATGAGGGCAAATCCCAAACCTAACCGAGACATAACCGGCGTTATCCTCTAAAATATTAATCGGAACCAGGTTTAATGGACTGTTTCAGTGTGGTACCTCATTACTACGTGTTCCAAGCCAGAAAAAGGCCAGGATCTGGCCAACATCTAAGCGAAAAATGCGAAAGTACGAGCCAGATAAGGGCAAATACCAGACTTAACAAAGACATAACCGGCGTTATCCTCTAAAATATTAATCGGAACCAGGTTTAATTGACTGTTTCAGTGCGATACCAAATTATTACGTGGTCCAAGCCTGAAAAAGGCCAGGATCTCGCCAACAAGTATGCGAAAAATGCGAAAATACAAGCCAGATGAGGGCAAATCCAAGACCTAACCGAGACATAACCAGCGTTATCCCCTAAAATATTAATCGCAACCAGGTTTAATTGACTGTTTCGGTGTGGTACCGCATAACTACGTGATCCAAACCAGAAAAAGGCCAGGATCTGGCCAACATGTATGCGAAAAACGCGAATGTATGAGCCAGATGGTTGCATATACCAAAACTAACCGAGACATAACCAGCGTTCTCCTCTAAAATACCAATCGGAACCAGCTTTTATTGACTGTCTCAGTGTGGTGCCACATTACTACGTGATCCAAACCAGAAAAAGGCCAGGATCTGGCCAACATGTATGCGAAAAACGCGAAAGTACGAGACAGATGTGGGCAAATCCCAGACCTAACCGAGAAATAACCGGCGCTATCCTCTAAATTATTAATCGGAACCAGATTTAATTGACTGTTTCAGTGGGGTACCACATCACTACGTGGTCCAAGCCAGAAAAAGGCCTGGATCTGGCCAACAAGTATGCGAAAAATGCGAAAGTACGAGCCAGATGAGGGCAAATACCAGACCTAACCCAGACATAACCGGCGTTATCCTCTAAAATATTAATCGGATCCAGGTTTAATTGAGTGTTTCAGTGTGGTACCAAATTACTACGTGGTCCAAGCCAGAAGAAACCCAAGATCTGGCCAACCAGTACGCGAAAATTCCGACAGTAGGAGCCAGATGATTGCAAATCCCAGACCTAACCGAGACATAACCGGCGTTATCCTCTAAAATAATAATCGCAATCAGGTTTAATTGACTGCTACGGGGTGGTACCGCATTACTACGTGATCCGAACCAGGAAAAGTCCAGGATCTGGCCAACAAGTATGCGAAAAATGCGAAAGTACGAACCAGATGAGGGCAAATCCCAGACCTAACCGAGACATAACCGGCGTTATCCTCTAAAATATTTAACGGAACCAGGTTTAATTGACTCTTTCAGGGTGGTACCAAATTACTACGTGGTCCAAGCCAGAAAAAACCCAAGATCTGGCCAACAAGTACGCGAAAATTGCGAAAGTATGAGCCAGATGATTGCAAATACCAGAACTAACCCAGACATAACCAGCGTTATCCTCCAAAATATTAATCGCAACCAGGTTTAATTGACTGGTACGGTAAGGTACCGCATTACTACGTGATCCAAACCAGAAAAAGCCCAGGATCTTGCCAACAAGTAGGCGAAAAATGCGAAGGTACGAGCCAGATGATTGCAAATACCAGAACTAACTCAGACATAACCAGCTTTTATTGACTGTTTGAGTGTGGCACCACATTACTACATGACCCAAACCAGAAAAAGCCCAGGAACTGGCCAACAAGTATGCGAAAAATGCGAAAGTACGAGCCAGATGATTGCAAATACCAGAACTAACCCAAACATAACGAACGTTATCCTCTAAAATACTAATCGGAACCAGCTTTTATTGACTGTTTCAGTGTGGCACCACATTACTACGTGATCCAAACCAGAAAAAGGCCACGATCTGGCCAACAAGTATGCGAAAAATGCGAAAGTACGAGCCAGATGATTGCAAATACCAGAACTAACCCAAACATAACGAGCGTTATCCTCTAAAATACTAATTGGAACCAGCTTTTATTGACTGTTTCAGTGTGGTACCAAATTACTACGTGGTCCAAGCCAGAAAAAACCCAAGATCTGGCCAACCAGTACGCGAAAATTTCGAAAGTAGGAGCCAGATGATTGCAAATCCCAGACCTAACCGAGACATAACCGGCGTTATCCTCTAAAATATTAATCGCCACCAGGTTTAATTGTCTGTTTCGGTGTGAAGCCCCATTACTACGGGATCCAAACCAGAAAAAACCCAGGATCTGGCCACAAGTATGCGAAAAACGCGAAAGTATGGGCCAGATGATTGCAAATACCAGAACTAACCCAGACGTAACCTGCGTTATCCTCTAAAATACTATTCGGAATCAGGTTCTATTGACTGTTTCAGTGTGACACCACATTGCCACGTGGTCCAAACCAGAAAAAGCCCAGGATCTGGCCAACAAGTATGCGAAAAATACGAAAGCACGAGCCACATGGCGGCGTATCCCGGGCCTAACCGTGACATAACCGGCGTTATCCTCTAAAATATTAATCGCCACCAGGTTTAATTGACTGTGTCGGTGTGGTAACGCATAACTACGTGATCCAAACCAGAATAAGGCCAGAATCTGGCCAACAAGTAAGCGAAAAATGCGAAAGTACGAGGCAGATGTGGGCAAATCCCAGACCTAACCGAGAAATAACCGGCGCTATCCTCTAAAATATTAATCGCAACCAGGTTTAATTGACTGTGTCGGTGTGGTACCGCATAACTACGTGATCCAAACCAGAAAAAGGCCAGGATCTGGCCAACATGTATGCGAAAAACGCGAAAGTATGAGCCAGATGATTGCATATACCAGAACTAACCCAAACATAACGAGCGTTATCCTCTAAAATACTAATCGGAACCAGCTTTTATTGACTGTTTCAGTGTGGCACCACATTACTACCTGATCCAAACCAGAAAAAGGCCACGATCTGGCCAACAAGTATGCGAAAAATGCGAAAGTACGAGCCAGATGATTGCAAATACCAGAACTAACCCAAACATAACGAGCGTTATCCTCTAAAATACTAATTGGAACCAGCTTTTATTGACTGTTTCAGTGTGGTACCAAATTACTACGTGGTCCAAGCCAGAAAAAACCCAAGATCTGCCCAACCAGTACGCGAAAATTTCAAAAGTAGGAGCCAGATGATTGCAAATCCCAGACCTAACCGAGACATAACCGGCGTTATCCTCTAAAATATTAATCGCAACCAGGTTTAATTGACTGCTTCGGTGTGGTACCGCATTACTACGTGATCCAAACCAGAAAAAGCCCAGGATCTAGCCAAGAAGTGGGCGAAAAATGCGAAGGTACGAGCCAGATGGGGGCAAATCCCAGACCTAACCGAGACATAACCGGCGTTACCCTCTAAAATATTAATCGCAATCAGGTTTAATTGACCGCTACGGTGTGGTACCGCATTACTACGTGATCCGAACCAGAAAAGGTCCAGGATCTGGCCAACAAGTATGCGAAAAATGCGAAAGTACGAACCAGATGAGGGCAAATCCCAGACCTAACCGAGACATAACCGGCGTTATCCTCTAAAATATTAATCGCAACCAGCTTCTATTGACCGTTTCAGTGTGGTACCACATTACTACGTGATCCAAACCAGAAAAAGGCCACGATCTGGCCAACAAGTATGCGAAAAATGCGAAAGTACGAGCCAGATGAGGGCAAATCCTAGACCTAACCCAGACATAACCGGCGTTATCCTCTAAAATATTAATCGCAACCAGGATTAATTGACTGTTTCAGTGTGGAGCCACATTACGACGGGATACAAACCAGAAAAAGCCCTGGTTCTGGCCAACATGTATGCGAGAAATGCGAAAGTGCGAGCCAGATGGGGGCAAATCCCAGACCTAACCCAGACATAACCGGCGTTATCCTCTAAAATATTAATCGCAACCAGGATTAATTGACTGTTTCAGTGTGGAACCACATTACTACGTGATCCAAGCCAGAAAAAACCCAAGATCTGGCCAACCAGTACGCGAAAATTTCGAAAGTAGGAGCCAGATGATTGCAAATCCCAGAACTAACCGAGACATAACCAGGGTTCTCCTCTAAAATACTAACCGGAACCAGCTTTTATTGACTGTCTCAGTATGGTACCACATTACTACGTGACCCAAACCAGAAAAAGGCCAGGATCTGGCCAACAAGTAAGCGAGTAATGTGAAAGTACGAGCCAGATGAGAGCAAATACCAGACCTAACCCAGACATAACCGGCGTTATCCTCTAAAATACTAATCGGAACCAGCTTTTATTGACTGTTTCAGTGTGGTACCACGTTACTATGAGATCCAAACCAGAAAAAGCCCAGGATCTGGCCAACAAGTATGCGAAAAATACGAAATTACGAGCCAGATGACGGAAAATCCCAGACCTAACCGAGACATAACCGGCGCTATCCTCTAAAATATTAATCGCCACCAGGTTTAATTGTCTGTTTCGGTGTGAAGCCTCATTACTACGGGATCCAAACCAGAAAAAACCCAGGATCTGGCCACAAGTATGTGAAAAACGCGAAAGTATGAGCCAGATGATTGCAAATACCAGAACTAACCCAGACGTAACCTGCGTTATCCTCTAAAATACTATTCGGAATCAGCTTCTATTGACTGTTTCAGTGAGGTACCACATTACTACGTGGTCCAAGCCAGAAAAAGGCCAGGATCTGGCCAACAAGTATGCGAAAAATGCGAAAATACAAGCCAGATGAGGGCAAATCCAAGACCTAACCGAGACATAACCAGCGTGATCCTCTAAAATATTAATCGCAGCCGGGTTTAATTGATCGTTTCGGTATGGAACCTCATTACTACGGGATCCAAACCAGAAAAAACCCAGGATCTGGCCAACAAGTATGCGAAAAACGCGAAAGTATGTGCCAGGTGATGGCAAATACCAGAACTAACCCAGACATAACCAGCGTTATCCTCTAAAATACTCATCGGAACCAGCTTCTACTGACTGTTTCAGTGTGCCACCACATTACTACCAGATCCAAACCAGAAAAAGGCCAGGATCTGGCCAACAAGTGTGCGAAAAACGCGAAAGTATGAGCCGGATAATTGCAAATACCAGAACTAACACAAACATAACCAGCGTTATCCTCTAAAATACTAATCGGAACCAGCTTTTATTGATTCAGTGTGGTACCACATTACTACGGGATCCGAACCAGAAAAAACTCAGGATATGGCCAACAAGTATGCGAAAAACGCGAAAGTACGAGCCAGATGCGGGCAAATACCAGACCTAACTCAGACATAACCAGCGTTATCCTCTAAAATACTAATCGAAACCAGCTTCTATAGACTGTTTCAGTGTGGTACCACATTACTACGTGGTCCAAGCCAGAAAAAGGCCAGGATCTGGCCAACAAGTATGCAAAAAATGCGAAATTACAAGCCAGAAGAGGGCAAATACCAGACCTGACCCAGACATAACCGGCGTTGTCCTCTAAAAAATTAATCGCAACCAGGTTTAATTGACTGTTTCGGTGTGGTACCGCATTACTACGTGGTCCAAGCGAGAAAAAGACCAGGAACTGGCCATGATGTATGCGAAATATGCGAAAGTACGAGCCAGATGAGGGCAAATCCCAGACCTAACCGAGACATAACCGGCGATATCCTCTAAAATATTAATCGCAACCAGGTTTGATTGACCGTTTCGGTGTGAAACCACATTACTACGTGATCCAAACCAGAAAAAGCCCAGGATCTTGCCAACAAGTAGGCGAAAAATGCGAAGGTACGAGACCGATGAGGGCAAATCCCAGACCTAACCCAGTCATAACCGGCGTTATCCTCTAAAATATTAATCGCAACCAGGTTTGATTGACTGTTTGAGTGTGGTACCTCATTACTACGTGTTCCAAGCCAGAAAAAGGCCAGGATCTGGCCAACATGTAAGCGAAAAATGCGAAAGTACGAGCCAGATAAGGGCAAATACCAGACTTAACAAAGACATAACCGGCGTTATCCTCTAAAATATCAATCGGAACCAGGTTTAATTGACTGTTTCAGTGCGATACCAAATTATTACGTGGTCCAAGCCAGAAAAAGGCCAGGATCTGGCCAACAAGTATGCGAAAAATGAGAAAATACGAGCCAGATGACGGCAATTCCCAGACCTAACCGTGACATAACCGGCGTTATCCTCTAAAATATTAATCGCAACCAGGTTTAATTGACTGCTTGGGTGTGGTACCGCATTTCTACGTGATCGAAAGCAGAAAAAGCCGAGGATCTTGCCAACAAGTAGGCGAAAAATGCGAAGGTACGAGGCAGATGTGGGCAAATCCCAGACCTAACCGAGACATAACCGGCGTTATCCTCTAAAATATTAATCGCAACCAGGTTTAATTGACTGTTTCGGTGTGGTACCGCATTACTACGTGATCCAAACCAGAAAAAGGCCAGGATCTGGCCAACATGTATGCGAAAAACGCGAAAATACGAGCCACATGACGGCGTATCCCGGGCCTAACCGTGACATAACCGGCGTTATCCTCTGAAATATAAATCGCAACCAGGTTTAATTGACTGTGTCGGTGTGGTACCGCATAACTACGTGATCCAAACCAGAAAAAGGCCAGGATCTGGCCAACATGTATGCGAAAAACGCGAAAATACGAGCCACATGACGGCGTATCCCGGGCCTAACCGTGACATAACCGGCGTTATCCTCTAAAATATAAATCGCAACCAGGTTTAATTGACTGTTTCAGTGTGACACCACATTGCCACGTGGTCCAAGCCAGAAAAAGGACAGGATCTGGCCAACAAGTATGCGAAAAATGCGAAAATACAAGCCACATGACGGCGTATCCCGGGCCTAACCGTGACATAACCGGCGTTATCCTCTAAAATATAAATCGCAACCAGGTTTAATTGACTGTGTCGGTGTGGTACCGCATAACTACGTGATCCAAACCAGAAAAAGGCCAGGATCTGGCCAACATGTATGCGAAAAACGCGAAAGTATGAGCCAGATGATTGCATATACCAGAACTAACCGAGACATAACCAGCGTTCTCCTCTAAAATACTAATCGGAACCAGCTTTTATTGACTGTCTCAGTGTGGTGCCACATTACTACGTGATCCAAACCAGAAAAAGGCCAGGATCTGGCCAACAAGTAAGCGAAAAATGCGAAAGTACGAGGCAGATGTGGGCAAATCCCAGACCTGACCGAGAAATAACCGGCGCTATCCTCTAAAATATTAATCGCAACCAGGTTTAATTGACTGTGTCGGTGTGGTACCGCATAACTACGTGATCCAAACCAGAAAAAGGCCAGGATCTGGCCAACATGTATGCGAAAAACGCGAAAGTATGAGCCAGATGATTGCATATACCAGAACTAACCGAGACATAACCAGCGTTCTCCTCTAAAATACTAATCGGAACCAGCTTTTATTGACTGTCTCAGTGTGGTGCCACATTACTACGTGATCCAAACCAGAAAAAGGCCAGGATCTGGCCAACAAGTAAGCGAAAAATGCGAAAGTACGAACCAGATGAGGGCAAATCCCAGACCTAACCGAGACATAACCGGCGTTATCCTCTAAAATATTTAACGGAACCAGGTTTAATTGACTCTTTCAGTGTGGTACCACATCACTACGTGGTCCAAGCCAGAAAAAACCCAAGATCTGGCCAACAAGTACGCTAAAATTGCGAAAGTATGAGCCAGATGATTGCAAGTACCAGAACTAACCCAGACATAACCAGCGTTATCCTCTAAAATATTAATCGCAACCAGGTTTAATTGACTGTTTCGGTGTGGTACCGCAATACTACGTGATAAAGACCAGAAAAATGCCAGGATCTGGCCAACTAGTATGCGAAAAATGCGAAAGTACGAGCCAGATGGGGGCAATTACCAGACCTAACCCAGACATAACCGGCGTTATCCTCTAAAATATTAATTGGAACCAGGTTTAATTGACTGTATCAGTGTGGTACCAAATTACTACGTGGTCCAAGCCAGAAAAAACCCAGGATCTGGCCAACAAGTACGCGAAAATTGCGAAAGTATGAGCCAGATGATTGCAAATACCAGAACTAAACCAGACATAACCAGCGTTATCCTCCAAAATATTAATCGCAACCAGGTTTAATTGACTGTTACGGTAAGGTACCGCATTACTTCGTGATCCAAACCAGAAAAAGCCCAGGATCTTGCCAACAAGTAGGCGAAAAATGCGAAGGTACGAGCCAGATGATTGCAAATACCAGAACTAACTCAGACATAACCAGCGTGATCCTCTAAAATACTAATCGGAACCAGCTTTTATTGACTGTTTGCGTGTGGCACCACATGACTACATGACCCAAACCAGAAGAAGCCCAGGAACTGGCCAACAAGTATGCGAAAAATGCGAAAGTACGAGCCAGATGATTGCAAATACCAGAACTAACCCAAACATAACGAGCGTTATCCTCTAAAATACTAATCGGAACCAGCTTTTATTGACTGTTTCAGTGTGGCACCACATTACTACGTGATCCAAACCAGAAAAAGGCCACGATCTGGCCAACAAGTATGCGAAAAATGCGAAAGTACGGGCCAGATGATTGCAAATACCAGAACTAACCCAAACATAACGAGCGTTATCCTCTAAAATACTAATTGGGACCAGCTTTTATTGACTGTTTCAGTGTGGTACCAAATTACTACGTGATCCGAACCAGAAAAAGGCCAGGATCTGGCCAACAAGTATGCGAAAAATGCGAAAGTAGGAGCCAGATGATTGCAAATCCCAGAACTAACCCAGACGTAACCGGCGTTATCCTCTAAAATATTAATCCCAACCAGGATTAATTGTCTGTTTCGGTGTGAAGCCTCATTACTACGGGATCCAAACCAGAAAAAACCCAAGATCTGGCCAACCAGTACGCGAAAATTTCGAAAGTAGGAGCCAGATGATTGCAAATCCCAGACCTAACCGAGACATAACCGGCGTTATCCTCTAAAATATTAATCGCCACCAGGTTTAATTGTCTGTTTCGGTGTGAAGCCTCATTACTACGGGATCCAAACCAGAAAAAACCCAGGATCTGGCCACAAGTATGCGAAAAACGCGAAAGTATGAGCCAGATGATTGCAAATACCAGAACTAACCCAGACGTAACCTGCGTTATCCTCTAAAATACTATTCGGAATCAGGTTCTATTGACTGTTTCAGTGAGGTACCACATTACTACGTGGTCCAAGCCAGAAAAGGGCCAGGATCTGGCCAACAAGTATGCGAAAAATGCGAAAATACAAGCCAGATGAGGGCAAATCCAAGACCTAACCGAGACATAACCAGCGTTATCCCCTAAAATATTAATCGCCACCAGGTTTAATTGTCTGTTTCGGTGTGAAGCCTCATTACTACGGGATCCAAACCAGAAAAAACCCAGGATCTGGCCACAAGTATGCGAAAAACGCGAAAGTATGAGCCAGATGATTGCAAATACCAGAACTAACCCAGACGTAACCTGCGTTATCCTCTAAAATACTATTCGGAATCAGGTTCTATTGACTGTTTCAGTGTGGTACCACGTTACTATGAGATCCAAACCAGAAAAAGCCCGGGATCTGGCCAACAAGTATGCGAAAAATACGAAAGCACGAGCCAGATGAGGGCTAATCCCAGACCTAACCGTGACATAACCGGCGTTATCCTCTAAAATATAAATCGCAACCAGGTTTAATTGACTGTTTCAGTGTGGTACCGCATTACTACGTGATCCAAACCAGAAAAAGCCCAGGATCTAGCCAAGAAGTGGGCGAAAAATGCGAAGGTACGAGCCAGATGGGGGCAAATCCCAGACCTAACCGAGACATAACCGGCGTTTCCCTCTAAAATATTAATCGCAATCAGGATTAATTGACCGCTACGGTGTGGTACCGCAATACTACGTGATAAAGACCAGAAAAGGTCCAGGATCTGGCCAACAAGTATGCGAAAAATGCGAAAGTACGAACCAGATGAGGGCAAATCCCAGACCTAACCGAGACATAACCGGCGTTATCCTCTAAAATATTAATCGCAACCAGCTTCTATTGACCGTTTCGGTGTGGTACCACATTACTACGTGATCCAAACCAGAAAAAGGCCACGATCTGGCCAACAAGTATGCGAAAAATGCGAAAGTACGAGCCAGATGAGGGCAAATCCTAGACCTAACCCAGACATAACCGGCGTTATCCTCTAAAATATTAATCGCAACCAGGATTAATTGACTGTTTCAGTGTGGAACCACATTACGACGGGATACAAACCAGAAAAAGCCCTGGTTCTGGCCAACATGTATGCGAGAAATGCGAAAGTGCCAGCCAGATGGGGGCAAATCCCAGACCTAACCCAGACATAACCGGCGTTATCCTCTAAAATATTAATCCCAACCAGGATTAATTGACTGTTTCAGTGTGGAACCACATTACTACGTGATGCAAGCCAGAAAAAACCCAAGATCTGGCCAACCAGTACGCGAAAATTTCGAAAGTAGGAGCCAGATGATTGCAAATCCCAGACCTAACCGAGACATAACCGGCGTTATCCTCTAAAATATTAATCGCCACCAGGATTAATTGTCTGTTTCGGTGTGAAGCCTCATTACTACGGGATCCAAACCAGAAAAAACCCAGGATCTGGCCACAAGTATGCGAAAAACGCGAAAGTATGAGCCAGATGATTGCAAATACCAGAACTAACCCAGACGTAACCTGCGCTATCCTCTAAAATACTATTCGGAATCAGGTTCTATTGTCTGTTTCATTGAGGTACCACATTGCTACGTGGTCCAAGCCAGAAAAGGGCCAGGATCTGGCCAACAAGTATGCGAAAAATGCAAAAATACAAGCCAGATGAGGGCAAATCCAAGACCTAACCGAGACATAACCAGCGTTATCCCCTAAAATATTAATCGCCACCAGGTTTAATTGTCTGTTTCGGTGTGAAGCCTCATTACTACGGGATCCAAACCAGAAAAAACCCAGGATCTGGCCACAAGTATGCGAAAAACGCGAAAGTATGAGCCAGATGATTGCAAATACCAGAACTATCCCAGACGTAACCTGCGTTATCCTCTAAAATACTATTCGGAATCAGGTTCTATTGACTGTTTCAGTGTGGTACCACGTTACTATGAGATCCAAACCAGAAAAAGCCCAGGATCTGGCCAACCAGTACGCGAAAATTCCGACAGTAGGAGCCAGATGATTGCAAATCCCAGACCTAACCGAGACATAACCGGCGTTATCTCTCTAAAATAATAATCGCAATCAGGTTTAATTGACTGCTACGGTGTGGTACCGCATTACTACGTGATCCGAACCAGAAAAAGTCCAGGATCTGGCCAACAAGTATGCGAAAAATGCGAAAGTACGAACCAGATGAGGGCAAATCCAAGACCTAACCGAGACATAACCGGCGTTATCCTCTGAAATATTTAACGGAACCAGGTTTAATTGACTCTTTCAGTGTGGTACCACATCACTACGTGGTCCAAGCCAGAAAAAACCCGAGATCTGGCCAACAAGTACGCGAAAATTGCGAAAGTATGAGCCAGATAATTGCAAGTACCAGAACTAACCCAGACATAACCAGCGTTATCCTCTAAAATATTAATCGCAACCAGGTTTAATTGACTGTTTCGGTGTGGTACCGCAATACTACGTGATAAAGACCAGAAAAATGCCAGGATCTGGCCAACAAGTATGCGAAAAATGCGAAAGTACGAGCCAGATGGGGGCAATTACCAGACCTAACCCAGACATAACCGGCGTTATCCTCTAAAATATTAATTGGAACCAGGTTTAATTGACTGTATCAGTGTGGTACCAAATTACTGCGTGGTCCAAGCCAGAAAAAACCCAAGATCTGGCCAACAAGTACGCGAAAATTGCGAAAGTATGAGCCAGATGATTGCAAATACCAGAACTAACCCAGACATAACCAGCGTTATCCTCCAAAATATTAATCGCAACCAGGTTTAATTGACTGTTACGGTAAGGTACCGCATTACTTCGTGATCCAAACCAGAAAAAGCCCAGGATCTTGCCAACAAGTAGGCGAAAAATGCGAAGGTACGAGCCAGATGATTGCAAATACCAGAACTAACTCAGACATAACCAGCGTGATCCTCTAAAATACTAATCGGAACCAGCTTTTATTGACGGTTTGCGTGTGGCACCACATTACTACATGACCCAAACCAGAAAAAGCCCAGGAACTGGCCAACAAGTATGCGAAAAATGCGAAAGTAGGAGCCAGATGATTGCAAATCCCAGACCTAACCGAGACATAACCGGCGTTATCCTCTAAAATATTAATCGCAACCAGGTTTAATTGACTGCTTCGGTGTGGTACCGCATTACTACGTGATCCAAACCAGAAAAAGCCCAGGATCTAGCCAAGAAGTGGGCGAAAAATGCGAAGGTACGAGCCAGATGGGGGCAAATCCCAGACCTAACCGAGACATAACCGGCGTTTCCCTCTAAAATATTAATCGCAATCAGGTTTAATTGACCGCTACGGTGTGGTACCGCAATACTACGTGATAAAGACCAGAAAAGGTCCAGGATCTGGCCAACAAGTATGCGAAAAATGCGAAAGTACGAACCAGATGAGGGCAAATCCCAGACCTAACCGAGACATAACCGGCGTTATCCTCTAAAATATTAATCGCAACCAGCTTCTATTGACCGTTTCGGTGTGGTACCACATTACTACGTGATCCAAACCAGAAAAAGGCCACGATCTGGCCAACAAGTATGCGAAAAATGCGAAAGTACGAGCCAGATGAGGGCAAATCCTAGACCTAACCCAGACATAACCGGCGTTATCCTCTAAAATATTAATCGCAACCAGGATTAATTGACTGTTTCAGTGTGGAACCACATTACGACGGGATACAAACCAGAAAAAGCCCTGGTTCTGGCCAACATGTATGCGAGAAATGCGAAAATACAAGCCAGATGGGGGCAAATCCCAGACCTAACCCAGACATAACCGGCGTTATCCTCTAAAATATTAATCCCAACCAGGATTAATTGACTGTTTCAGTGTGGAACCACATTACTACGTGATCCAAGCCAGAAAAAACCCAAGATCTGGCCAACCAGTACGCGAAAATTTCGAAAGTAGGAGCCAGATGATTGCAAATCCCAGACCTAACCGAGACATGACCGGCGTTATCCTCTAAAATATTAATCGCCACCAGGTTTAATTGTCTGTTTCGGTGTGAAGCCTCATTACTACGGGATCCAAACCAGAAAAAACCCAGGATCTGGCCACAAGTATGCGAAAAACGCGAAAGTATGAGCCAGATGATTGCAAATACCAGAACTAACCCAGACGTAACCTGCGTTATCCTCTAAAATACTATTCGGAATCAGGTTCTATTGACTGTTTCAGTGTGGTACCACGTTACTATGAGATCCAAACCAGAAAAAGCCCAGGATCTGGCCAACAAGTATGCGAAAAATACGAAAGCACGAGCCAGATGAGGGCTAATCCCAGACCTAACCGAGACATTACCGGCGTTATCCTCCAAAATATTAATCGCAACCAGGTTTAATTGACTGTGTCGGTGTGGTACCGCATAACTACGTGATCCAAACCAGAATAAGGCCAGAATCTGGCCAACAAGTATGCAAAGAATGCGAATGTATGAGCCAGATGGTTCCAAATACCGGAACTAACCCAAACATAACCAGCGTTATCCTCCAAAGAATTAAACGCATCCAGGTTTAATTGACTGCTTCAGTGTGACACCACATTGCCACGTGGTCCAAGCCAGAAAAAGGACAGGATCTGGCCAACAAGTATGCGAAAAATGCGAAAATACGAGCCACATGACGGCGTATCCCGGGCCTAACCGTGACATAACCGGCGTTATCCTCTAAAATATAAATCGCAACCAGGTTTAATTGACTGTTTCAGTGTGACACCACATTGCCACGTGGTCCAAGCCAGAAAAAGGACAGGATCTGGCCAACAAGTATGCGAAAAATGCGAAAATACGAGCCACATTACGGCGTATCCCGGGCCTAACCGTGACATAACCGGCGTTATCCTCTAAAATATAAATCGCAACCAGGTTTAATTGACTGTGTCGGTGTGGTACCGCATAACTACGTGATCCAAACCAGAAAAAGGCCGGGATCTGGCCAACATGTATGCGAAAAACGCGAAAGTATGAGCCAGATGATTGCAAATACCAGAACTAACCCAGACATAACCAGCGTTATCCTCTAAAATATTAATCGCAACCAGGTTTAATTGACTGTTTCGGTGTGGTACCGCAATACTACGTGATAAAGACCAGAAAAATGCCAGGATCTGGCCAACAAGTATGCGAAAAATGCGAAAGTACGAGCCAGATGGGGGCAATTACCAGACCTAACCCAGACATAACCGGCGTTATCCTCTAAAATATTAATCGGAACCAGGTTTAATTGACTGTATCAGTGTGGTACCAAATTACTACGTGATCCAAACCAGAAAAAGGCCTGGATCTGGCCAACAAGTATGCGAAAAATGCGAAAGTACGAGCCAGATGAGGGCAAATACCAGACCTAACCCAGACATAACCGGCGTTATCCTCTAAAATATTAATCGGATCCAGGTTTAATTGACTGTTTCAGTGTGGTACCGCATTACTACGTGATCCGAACCAGAAAAAGTCCAGGATCGGGCCAACAAGTACGCGAAAATTGCGAAAGTATGAGCCAGATGATTGCAAATACCAGAACTAACCCAGACATAACCAGCGTTATCCTCTAAAATATTAATCGCAACCAGGTTTAATTGACTGTTTCGGTGTGGTACCGCAATACTACGTGATAAAGACCAGAAAAATGCCAGGATCTGGCCAACAAGTATGCGAAAAATGCGAAAGTACGAGCCAGATGGGGGCAATTACCAGACCTAACCCAGACATAACCGGCGTTATCCTCTAAAATATTAATCGGAACCAGGTTTAATTGACTGTATCAGTGTGGTACCAAATTACTACGTGGTCCAAGCCAGAAAAACCCAAGATCTGGCCAACAAGTACGCGAAAATTGCGAAAGTATGAGCCAGATGATTGCAAATACCAGAACTAACCCAGACATAACCAGCGTTATCCTCCAAAATATTAATCGCAACCAGGTTTAATTGACTGTTACGGTAAGGTACCGCATTACTACGTGATCCAAACCAGAAAAAGCCCAGGATCTTGCCAACAAGTAGGCGAAAAATGCGAAGGTACGAGCCAGATGATTGCAAATACCAGAACTAACTCAGACATAACCAGCGTGATCCTCTAAAATACTAATCGGAACCAGCTTTTATTGACTGTTTGAGTGTGGCACCACATTACTACATGACCCAAACCAGAAAAAGCCAGGAACTGGCCAACAAGTATGCGAAAAATGCGAAAGTACGAGCCAGATGATTGCAAATACCAGAACTAACCCAAACATAACGAGCGTTATCCTCTAAAATACTAATCGGAACCAGCTTTTATTGACTGTTTCAGTGTGGCACCACATTACTACGTGATCCAAACCAGAAAAAGGCCACGATCTGGCCAACAAGTATGCGAAAAATGCGAAAGTACGAGCCAGATGATTGCAAATACCAGAACTAACCCAAACATAACGAGCGTTATCCTCTAAAATACTAATTGGAACCAGCTTTTATTGACTGTTTCAGTGTGGTACCAAATTACTACGTGGTCCAAGCCAGAAAAAACCCAAGATCTGGCCAACCAGTACGCGAAAATTTCGAAAGTAGGAGCCAGATGATTGCAAATCCCAGACCTAACCGAGACATAACCGGCGTTATCCTCTAAAATATTAATCGCAACCAGGTTTAATTGACTGCTTCGGTGTGGTACCGCATTACTACGTGATCCAAACCAGAAACAGCCCAGGATCTAGCCAAGAAGTGGGCGAAAAATGCGAAGGTACGAGCCAGATGGGGGCAAATCCCAGACCTAACCGAGACATAACCGGCGTTTCCCTCTAAAATATTAATCGCAACCAGCTTCTATTGACCGTTTCGGTATGGTACCACATTACTACGTGATCCAAACCAGAAAAAGGCCACGATCTGGCCAACAAGTATGTGAAAAATGCGAAGGTACGAGCCAGATGAGGGTAAATCCCAGACCTAACCGAGACATAACGGCCGTTATCCTCTAAAATATTAATCGCAACCAGGTTTAATTGACTGTTTCAGTGTGGTACCAAATTACTACGTGGTCCAAGCCAGAAAAAGGCCAGGATCTGGCCAACAAGTATGCGTGTTAGAAACTAAGGGTTCTAACCGGGGTCCGGACGAGGGAAATACTAGGGAGAGTGATTGATAAGTTTTTTATTTTGTAATTTTCGCTTGTCGCTTTGCGACAAGCCTTTTATTTAAATTTAACAAGAAAAATGAAAAAAAATAAAAAAAAATATCAATTACAAAAAAAAGAATTATTTTAGAATCCAGCCGGGGGTGGGGTTTCACCGACGTTGCCCTGGTTGGGATGGACCTTGGTTGCTGTAACAAAAGTTCGTTCAGATTAAATACGTGCGTACACGTATCGTAAACACGCTCGTCAGCTGTTCGCCACGTTCTCCTAGCGACTAGCGGTGCGCTGGGAGGGGGGAATCAGCTGTCGTTTAACGTGAATCAGTGGACTGTAAATTTGTACTTGTTCGCTGATAATTATTTATTGAAATTATCAGCGATACTTTTACCCTGAATAGAAGGGAATTCACTCGTATCTGTCGGGGGCGACTTAGCCACGGACGGGTCACCAAATGGAGGTCGTAAAGCTCCAAATGGGTGGATCCCGTGAGCACGCTCTCCGTGCGGGTGACGTAGGAACGTCGTGCGAGGTGATTTCCTGCGACACTGTAAAATTACTGCACGGCGACCGTTTCTACCGGGGACCGTGACAGTAAAGTGTCCTTTGCAAAAAATCCCTCGCGGGTCCAACCGCACTATAAAGCCTACCCGGCGACCGTGTTGCACGGGGACCGTATTTGGTAGGCGGCGTGACGGAAGGTGAGGCGACCTTGAACCCGAACTCCTCCGTAGGGTGTACGGTCGACTCGTACACCGACGGGTTTTTGGAGAGGGTTTTTTGGCGACCTTTGCACGAAGAGCACTCCACGAGGCGGTACCGATTCAACGGTATGACCTTTGGGAGGCTCCAAAGCCGTATAGCTTTAAAGGGATTCTGGGTGGGTGCACCCTGAGTCCCTAACGTCGCGGTCGCGGCAACGACTGCAACGTACAATCCTTCCTAGCGAAGGCGGTCGCGCCACGCGCAGCGTGTATTACGACCTCCCTTTTGTCGCAGGTAGATTGTTCTGGGAAACTCTAACCGCAGTAACGGAGAGAATTCTTTGTTATACAAGTCCGAATATTATGTGAGACCGCACTTGAGGAGCGAGATCTTCTGGGATCCGCTCCCGTTGGCAGTCGGCTCGTGAATAAAATTGCGAATATCGTCGCGGATCGACAGACGAAGACTCGGTCGCACCTTGCCGTCGCGACGCGGCGCTGCCGAATTCAGCTGTCGATCTCTTTTCAGTATATCATACGGTTCTCTCTCTCGACGCTGACGTCACGATACCGTTTAAACCGGTGCGAAGCGAATCTTCGCGTGAGGTCGGCGTACAAAAACATGTAAACGGCCGCGGTTTTAAATCGTCCGAACGTTCAACGAACCTGACGAACGCTTAACCTTCCGCAGTGTCACGTACACAAACGGATACCGGAATCGCAGCCGAGAATTTAATGTTTTCAGACTAACGCGATTTTCAATAGTTTTTTTAACATATTTAAACAATGCGAAAAAAGTGAAAGTACGAGCCAGATGAGGGCAAACCCCAGACCTAACCGAGACATAACCGGCGTTATCCTCTAAAATATTAATCGCAACCAGGTTTAATTGACTGCTTCGGCGTGGTACCGCATTACTACGTGATCCAAACCAGAAAAAGCCCAGGATCTAGCCAACAAGTAGGCGAAAAATGCGAAGGAACGAGCCAGATGAGGGCAAATCCCAGACCTAACCGAGACATAACCGGCGTTATCCTCCAAAATATTAATCACAACCAGGTTTAATTGACTGTTACGGTGTGGTACCACATTATTACGTGATCCAAACCAGAAAAAGCCCAGGATCTTGCCAACAAGTAGGCGAAAAATGCGAAGGTACGAGCCAGATGATTGCAAATACCAGAACTAACCCAGACATAACCGGCGTTATCCTCTAAAATACTAATCGAAACCACATTTAATAGACTGTTTCGGTGTGGAACGTCATTATTACGGGATCCAAACCAGAAAAAACCCTGGATCTGGCCAAGAAGTATGCGAAAATCGCGAAAGTATCAGCCAGATGATTGCAAATACCAGAACTAACCCAGACGTAACCTGCGTTCTCCTCTAAAATACTATTCGGAACCAGCCTTTATTGACTGCTTCAGCGTGGTACCACATTACTACGTGATCCAAACCAGAAAAAGGGCAGGATCTGGCCAACAAGTATGCGAAAAATGCGAAAGTACCAGCCAGATGATTGCAAATACCGGAACTATCCCAAACATAACCAGCGTTATCCTCCAAAATATTAATCGCTACCAGGTTTAATTGTCTGTTTCAGTGTGGTACCGCATTACTGCGTGGTCCAAACCAGGAAAAGGTCAGGATCTGGCCAACAAGTATGCGAAAAATGCGAAAGTACCAGCCAGATGATTGCAAATACCGGAACTATCCCAAACATAACCAGCGTTATCCTCCAAAATATTAATCGCTACCAGGTTTAATTGTCTGTTTCAGTGTGGTACCACATTACTGCGTGGTCCAAACCAGGAAAAGGTCAGGATCTGGCCAACAAGTATGCGAGAAATGCGAAAGTACGAGCCAGATGAGGGCAAATCCCAGACCTAACCGAGACATAACCGGCGTTATCCTCTAAAATATTAATCGAAACCAGATTTAATAGACTGTTTCGGTGTGGAACGTCATTATTACGGGATCCAAACCAGAAAAAACCCTGGATCTGGCCAAGAAGTATGCGAAAATCGCGAAAGTATCAGCCAGATGATTGCAAATACCAGAACTAACCCAGACCTAACCAGCGTTATCCTCTAAAATATTAATCGGAACCAGGTTTAATTGACTGTTTCAGTGTGGTACCTCATTACTACGTGGTCCAAGACAGAAAAAGGCCAGGATCTGGCCAACAAGTATGCGAAAAATGCGAAAATACGAGCCAGATGAGGGCAAATCCCAGACCTAACCGAGAATAACCGGCGTTATCCTCTAAAATATTCATCGCAACCAGGTTTAATTTACTGGTTCGGTGTGGAACCACATTACTACGGGATCCAAACCAGATAAAACTCTGGATCTGGCCAAGAAGTATGCAAAAAACGCGAAAGTATGAGCCAGATAATTGCAAATACCAGAACTAACCCAGACATAACCAGCGTTATCCTCTAAAATACTAATCGGAACCAGCTTTTATCGACTGTTTCAGTGTGGTACCACATTACTACGTGATCCAAACCAGAAAAAGCCCAGCATCTGGCCAACAAGTATGCGAGAAATGCGAAAGTACGAGCCAGATGAGGGCAAATCCTAGACCTAACCGTGACATAACCGGCATTATCCTCTAAAATATTAGTCGCAACCAGATTTACTTGACTGTTTCGGTGTGGTACCGCATTACTACGTGATCCAAACCAGAAAAAGGCCAGGATCTGGCCAACAAGTATGCGAAAAATGCGAAAGTACGAGCCAGATGAGGGCAAATACCAGACCTAACCCAGACATAACCGGCGTTATCCTCTAAAATATTAATCGGATCAGGCTTAATTGACTGCATCGGTGTGGAACCACATTACGACGGGATCCAAACCACAAAAAGCCCAAGATCTGGCCATCAAGTATGCGAGAAATGCGTAAGTACGAGCCAGATGATTGCAAATACCAGAACTAACCCAAACATAACCAGCGTTATCCTCCAAAATATTCATCGCAACCAGGTTTAATTGACTGCTTCGGTGTGGAACCACATTACGACGGGATCCAAACCACAAAAAACCAAAGATCTGGCCAACAAGTACGCGAAAATTGCGAAAGTATGAGCCAGATGATTGCAAATACCAGAACTAACCCAGACATAACCAGCGTTATCCTCTAAAATACTAATCGGAACCAGCTCTTATTGACTGTTTCAGAGTGCTACCACATTACTACGTGATCCAAACCAGAAAGTGCCCAGCATCTGGCCAACAAGTATGCGAGAAATGCGAAAGTACGAGCTAGATGCGGGCAAATATCAGACCTAACCCAGACATAACCGGCGTTATCCTCTAAAATATTAATCGGAACCAGGTTTAATTGACTGTTCCAGTGTGACACCACATTACCACGTGGTCCAAGCCAGAAAAAGGCCAGGATCTGGCCAACAGGTATGAGAAAAATGCGAAAATACGAGCCAGATGAGGCCAAATCCCAGACCTAACCGAGACATAACCGGCGTTATCCTCTAAAATATTAATCGCAACCAGGTGTAGTTGACAATTTCGGTGTGGTACAGCATTACTACGTGATCCAAACCAGAAAAAGGCCAGGATCTGGCCAACAAGTATGCGAAAAATGCGAAAGTGCGAGCCAGATGAGGGCAAATCCCAGACCTAACCCAGACATAACCGGCGTTATCCTCTAAAATATTAATCGGAACCAGGTTTAATTGACTGTTTCAGAGTGGTACCAAATTACTACGTGGTCCAAGACAGAAAAAGGCCAGGATCTGGCCAACAAGTATGCGAAAATGCGAAAGTACGGGCCAGATGAGGGCAAATATCTGACCTAACCTAGACATAACCGGCGTTTTCCTCTAAAATATTCATCGCAACCAGGTTTAATTGACTGTTTCGGTGTGGAACCACATTACTACGGGATCCAAACCAGAAAAAACCCTGGATCTGGCCAACAAGTATGCGAGAAATGCGAAAGTGCGAGCCAGATGAGGGCAAATCCCAGACCTAACCCAGACATAACCGGCGTTATCCTCTAAAATATTAATCGGAACCAGGTTTAATTGACTGTTTCAGAGTGGTACCAAATTACTACGTGGTCCAAGACAGAAAAAGGCCAGGATCTGGCCAACAAGTATGCGAAAATGCGAAAGTACGAGCCAGATGAGGGCAAATATCTGACCTAACCTAGACATAACCGGCGTTTTCCTCTAAAATATTCATCGCAACCAGGTTTAATTGACTGTTTCGGTGTGGAGCCACATTACTACGGGATCCAAACCAGAAAAAACCCTGGATCTGGCCAACAAGTATGGGAGAAATGCGAAAGTACGAGCCAGATGAGGGCAAATACCAGACCTAAGCCAGACATAACCGGCGTTATCCTCTAAAATATTCATCGCAACCAGGTTTAATTGACTGTTTCGGTGTGGAACCACATTACTACGGGATCCAAACCAGAAAAAACCCTGGATCTGGCCAACAAGTATGCGAGAAATGCGAAAGTGCGAGCCAGATGAGGGCAAATCCCAGACCTAACCCAGACATAACCGGCGTTATCCTGTAAAATATTAATCGGAACCAGGTTTAATTGACTGTTTCAGAGTGGTACCAAATTACTACGTGGTCCAAGACAGAAAAAGGCCCGGATCTGGCCAACTAGTATGCGAAAAATGCGAAAGTACGAGCCAGATGAGGGCAAATCCCAGACCTAACCGAGACATAACCGGCGTTATCCTCCAAAATATTAATCGCTACCAGGTTTAATTGACTGTTTCGGTGTGGTACCGCATTACTACGTGATCCAAACTAAAAAAAGCCCAGGATCTTGCCAACAAGTATGCGAATAATGCGAAAGTACGAGCCAGATGATTGCAAATACCAGAACTAACCCAAACATAACCAGCGTTATCCTCCAAAATATTCATCGCAACCAGGTTTAAATGACTGCTTCGGTGTGGAACCACATTACGACGGGATCCCAACCACAAAAAACCCAAGATCTGGCCAACAAGAACGCGAAAATTGCGAAAGTATGAACCAGATGAATGCAAATACCAGAACTAACCCAGACATAACCAGCGTTATCCTCTATAATACTAATCGGAACCAGCCTTTATTGGCTGTTTCAGAGTGGTACCACATTACTACGTGATCCAAACGAGAAAGTGCCCAGCATCTGGCCAACAAGTATGCGAGAAATGCGAAAGTACGAGACAGATGAAGGCAAATCCCAGACCTAACCGTGACATAACCAGCGTTATCCTCTAAAATATTATTCGGAACCAGGCTTAATTGACCGTTTCAGAGTGGTACCAAATTACTACGTGGTCCAAGCCAGAAAAGGGCCAGGATCTGGCCAACAAGTATGCGAAAATGCGAAAGTACGAGCCAGATAAGGGCAAATATCAGACCAAACCCAGACATAACCCGCGTTATCCTCTAAAATAATAATCGGAACCAGCTTTTATTGACTGTTTCAGAGTGGTACCACATTACTACGTGATCCAAACCAGAAAGTGCCCAGCATCTGGCCAACAAGTATGCGAGAAATGCGAAAGTACGAGCCAGATGAAGGCAAATCCCAGACCTAACCGTGACATAACCGGCGTTATCCTCTAAAATATTAGTCGCAACCAGGTTTACTTGACTGTTTCGTTGTGGTACCGCTTTACTACGTGATCCAAACTGAAAAAAGCCCAGGATCTTGCCATCAAGTATGCGAGAAATGCGTAAGTACGAGCCAGATGATTGCAAATACCAGAACTAACCCAAACATAACCAGCGTTATCCTCCAAAATATTCATCGCAACCAGGTTTAATTGACTGCTTCGGTGTGGAACCACATTACGACGGGATCCAAACCACAAAAAACCCAAGATCTGGCCAACAAGTACGCGAAAATTGCGAAAGTATGAGCCAGATGATTGCAAATACCAGAACTAACCCAGACATAACCAGCGTTATCCTCTAAAATACTAATCGGAACCAGCTTTTATTGACTGTTTCAGAGTGCTACCACATTACTACGTGATCCAAACCAGAAAGTGCCCAGCATCTGGCCAACAAGTATGCGAGAAATGCGAAAGTACGAGCCAGATGATTGCAAATACCAGAACTAACCCAGACATAACCTGCGTTATCCTCTAAAATATTAATCGGAACCAGGTTTAAGTGACTGTTTCAGTGTGGTACCTCATTACTACGTGGTCCAAGCCAGAAAAAGGCCAGGATCTCGCCAACAAGTAAGCGAAAAATGCGAAAGTACGAGCTAGATGCGGGCAAATATCAGACCTAACCCAGACATAACCGGCGTTATCCTCTAAAATATTAATCGGAACCAGGTTTAATTGACAGTTCCAGTGTGACACCACATTACCACGTGGTCCAAGCCAGAAAAAGTCCAGGATCTGGCCAACAGGTATGAGAAAAATGCGAAAATACGAGCCAGATGAGGCCAAATCCCAGACCTAACCGAGACATAACCGGCGTTATCCTCTAAAATATTAATCGCAACCAGGTGTAGTTGACAATTTCGGTGTGGTACAGCATTACTACGTGATCCAAACCAGAAAAAGGCCAGGATCTGGCCAACAAGTATGCGAAAAATGCGAAAGTACGAGCCAGATGAGGGCAAATACCAGACCTAACCCAGACATAACCAGCGTTATCCTCTAAAATACTAATCGGAACCAGCTTTTATTGACTGTTTCGGTGTGGAACCACATTACTACGGGATCCAAATTTAATTTAATTGACTGTTTCAGAGTGGTACCAAATTACTACGTAGTCCAAGCCAGAAAAAGGCCCGGATCTGGCCAACAAGTATGCGAGAAATGCGAAAGTACGAGCCAGATGATTGCAAATACCAGCACTAACCCAGACATAACCAGCGTTATCCTCTAAAATATTAATCGGAACCAGGTTTAAGTGACTGTTTCAGTGTGGTACCTCATTACTACGTGGTCCAAGCCAGAAAAAGGCCAGGATCTCGCCAACAAGTAAGCGAAAAATGCGAAAGTACGAGCTAGATGCGGGCAAATATCAGACCTAACCCAGACATAACCGGCGTTATCCTCTAAAATATTAATCGGAACCAGGTTTAATTGACTGTTCCAGTGTGACACCACATTACCACGTGGTTCAAGCCAGAAAAAGGCCAGGATCTGGCCAACAGGTATGAGAAAAATGCGAAAATACGAGCCAGATGAGGCCAAATCCCAGACCTAACCGAGACATAACCGGCGTTATCCTCTAAAATATTAATCGCAACCAGGTGTAGTTGACAATTTCGGTGTGGTACAGCATTACTACGTGATCCAAACCAGAAAAAGGCCAGGATCTGGCCAACAAGTATGCGAAAAATGCGAAAGTACGAGCCAGATGAGGGCAAATACCAGACCTAACCCAGACATAACCGGCGCTATCCTATAAAATATTCATCGCAACCAGGTTTAATTGACTGTTTCGGTGTGGAACCACATTACTACGGGATCCAAACCAGAAAAAACCCTGGATCTGGCCAACAAGTATGCGAGAAATGCGAAAGTACGAGCCAGATGAGGGCAAATACCAGACCTAACCCAGACATAACCGGCGTTATCCTGTAAAATATTAATCGGAACCAGGTGTAATTGACTGTTTCAGAGTGGTACCAAATTACTACGTGGTCCAAGCCAGAAAACGGCCAGGATCTGGCCAACAAGTATGCGAAAAATGCGAAAGTACGAGCCAGATGAGGGCAAATCCCAGACCTAACCGAGACATAACCGGCGTTATCTTCTAAAATATTAATCGCTACCAGGTTTAATTGACTGTTTCGGTGTGGTACCGCATTACTACGTGATCCAAACTAAAAGAGCCCAGGATCTTGCCAACAAGTATGCGAAAAATGCGAAAGTACGAGCCAGATGAGGGCAAATACCAGACCTAACCCAGACATAACCGGCGTTATCCTCTAAAATATTAATCGGAACCAGGTTTAATTGACTGTTCCAGTGTGACACCACATTACCACGTGGTCCAAGCCAGAAAAAGGCCAGGATCTGGCCAACAGGTATGAGAAAAATGCGAAAATACGAGCCAGATGAGGCCAAATCCCAGTCCTAACCGAGACATAACCGGCGTTATCCTCTAAAATATTAATCGCAACCAGGTGTAGTTGACAATTTCGGTGTGGTACAGCATTACTACGTGATCCAAACCAGAAAAATGCCAGGATCTGGCCAACAAGTATGCGAAAAATGCGAAAGTACGAGCCAGATGAGGGCAAATACCAGACCTAACCCAGACATAACCGGCGTTATCCTCTAAAATATTCATCGCAACCAGGTTTAATTGACTGTTTCGGTGTGGAACCACATTACTACGGGATCCAAACCAGAAAAAACCCTGGATCTGGCCAACAAGTATGCGAAAAATGCGAAAGTGCGAGCCAGATGAGGGCAAATCCCAGACCTAACCCAGACATAACCGGCGTTATCCTCTAAAATATTAATCGGAACCAGGTTTAATTGACTGTTTCTGAGTGGTACCAAATTACTAGGTGGTCCAAGACAGAAAAAGGCCAGGATCTGGCCACAAGTATGCGAAAATGCGAAAGTACGAGCCAGATGAGGGCAAATATCAGACCTAACCTAGACATAACCGGCGTTTTCCTCTAAAATATTAGTCGCAACCAGATTTACTTGACTGTTTCGGTGTGGTACCGCATTACTACGTGATCCAAACCAGAAAAAGGCCAGGATCTGGCCAACAAGTATGCGAAAAATGCGAAAGTACGAGCCAGATGAGGGCAAATACCAGACCTAACCCAGACGTAACCGGCGTTATCCTCTAAAATATTAATCGGATCAGGCTTAATTGACTGCTTCGGTGTGGAACCACATTACGACGGGATCCAAACCACAAAAAGCCCAAGATCTGGCCAACAAGTACGCGAAAATTGCGAAAGTACGAGCCAGATGAGGGCAAATATCAGACCTAACCCAGACATAACCGGCGTTATCCTCTAAAATATTAATCGGAACCAGGTTTAATTGACTGTTCCAGTGTGACACCACATTACCACGTGGTCCAAGCCAGAAAAAGGCCAGGATCTGGCCAACAAGTATGAGAAAAATGCGAAAATACGAGCCAGATGAGGCCAAATCCCAGACCTAACCGAGACATAACCGGCGTTATCCTCTAAAATATTAATCGCAACCAGGTGTAGTTGACAATTTCGGTGTGGTACAGCATTACTACGTGATCCAATCCAGAAAAAGGCCAGGATCTGGCCAACAAGTATGCGAAAAATGCGAAAGTACGAGCCAGATGAGGGCAAATACCAGACCTAACCCAGACATAACCGGCGTTATCCTCTAAAATATTAATCGGAACCAGGTTTAATTGACTGTTTCAGAGTGGTACCAAATTACTACGTGGTCCAAGCCAGAAAAAGGCCTGGATCTGGCCAACAAGTATGCGAAAAATGCGAAAGTACGAGCCAGATGAGGGCAAATCTCAGACCTAACCCAGACATAACCGGCGTTATCCTCTAAAATATTAATCGGAACCAGGTTTAATTGACTGTTTCAGAGTGGTACCAAATTACTACGTGGTCCAAGCCAGAAAAAGGCCAGGATCTGGCCAACAAGTATGCGAAAATGCGAAAGTACGAGCCAGATGAGGGCAAATATCAGACCTAACCCAGACATAACCCGCGTTATCCTCTAAAATAATAATCGGAACCAGCTTTTATTGACTGTTTCAGAGTGGTACCACATTACTACGTGATCCAAACCAGAAAGTGCCCAGCATCTGGCCAACAAGTATGCGAGAAATGCGGAAGTACGAGCCAGATGAAGGCAAATCCCAGACCTAACCGTGACATAACCGGCGTTATCCTCTAAAATATTAGTCGCAACCAGGTTTACTTGACTGTTTCGTTGTGGTACCGCATTACTACGTGATCCAAACCAGAAAACGGCCAGGATCTGGCCAACAAGTATGCGAAAAATGCGAAAGTACGAGCCAGATGAGGGCAAATACCAGACCTAACCCAGACATAACCGGCGTTATCCTCTAAAATATTAATCGGAACCAGGTTTAATTGACTGTTCCAGTGTGACACCACATTACCACGTGGTCCAAGCCAGAAAAAGGCCAGGATCTGGCCAACAAGTATGCGAGAAATGCGAAAGTACAAGCCAGATGAGGGCAAATCCCTGACCTAACCGAGACATAACCGGCGTTATCCTCTAAAGTAATAATCGCAACCAGGTTTACTTGACTGTTTCGGTGTGGTACCTCATTGCTACGTGGTCCAAGCCAGAAAAAGGCCCGGATTTGGCAAACAAGTAAGCGAAAAATACGAAAGTACGAGCCAGATGAGGGCAAATACCAGACCTAACCCAGACATAACCGGCGTTATCCTCTAAAATATTAATCGGAACCAGGCTTAATTGACTGCTTCGGTGTGGAACCACATTACGACGGGATCCAAACCACAAAAAACCCAAGATCTGGCCAACAAGTATGCGAAAAATGCGAAAGTACGAGCCAGATGAGGGCAAATCCCAGACCTAACCGAGACATAACCGGCGTTATCCTCTAAAATATTAATCGCTACCAGGTTTAATTGACTGTTTCGGTGTGGTACCGCATTACTACGTGATCCAAACTAAAAAAAGCCCAGGATCTTGCCAACAAGTATGCGAAAATTGCGAAAGTATGAGCCAGATGATTGGAAATACCAGAACTAACCCAGACATAACCAGCGTTATCCTCTATAATACTAATCGGAACCAGCTTTTATTGACTGTTTCAGTGTGGTACCACATTACTACGTGATCCAAACGAGAAAGTGTCCAGCATCTGGCCAACAAGTATGCGAGAAATGCGAAAGTACGAGCCAGATGAAGGCAAATATCAGACCTAACCCAGACATAACCAGCGTTATCCTCTAAAATAATAGTCGCAACCAGGTTTACTTGACTGTTTCGGTGTGGTACCGTATTACTACATGATCCAAACCAGAAAAATGCCAGGATCTGGCCAACAAGTATGCGAAAAATGCGAAAGTACGAGCCAGATGAGGGCAAATATCAGACCTAACCCAGACATAACCAGCGTTATCCTCTAAAATAATAATCGCAACCAGGCTTAATTGACTGCTTCGGTGTGGAACCACATTACGACGGGATCCAGACCACAAAAAACCCAAGATCTGGCCAACAAGTATGCGAAAAATGCGAAAGTACGAGCCAGATGAGGGCAAATACCAGACCTAACCCAGACATAACCGGCGTTATCCTCTAAAATATTCATCGCAACCAGGTTTAATTGACAGTTTCAGAGTGGTACCACATTACTATGTGATCCAAACCAGAAAGTGCCCAGCATCTGGCCAACAAGTATGCGAGAAATGCGAAAGTACGAGCCAGATGAAGGCAAATCCCAGACCTAACCGTGACATAACCGGCGTTATCCTCTAAAATATTAGTCGCAACCAGGTTTACTTGACTGTTTCGGTGTGGTACCGCATTACTACGTGATCCAAACCAGAAAAAGGCCAGGATCTGGCCAACAAGTATGCGAAAAATGCGAAAGTACGAGCCAGATGAGGGCAAATATCAGACCTAACCCAGACATAACCAGCGTTATCCTCTAAAATAATAATCGCAACCAGGTTTTATTGACAGTTTCAGAGTGGTACCACATTACTATGTGATCCAAACCAGAAAGTGCCCAGCATCTGGCCAACAAGTATGCGAGAAATGCGAAAGTACGAGCCAGATGAAGGCAAATCCCAGACCTAACCGTGACATAACCGGCGTTATCCTCTAAAATATTAGTCGCAACCAGGTTTACTTGACTGTTTCGGTGTGGTACCGCATTACTACGTGATCCAAACCAGAAAAAGGCCAGGATCTGGCCAACAAGTATGCGAAAAATGCGAATGTACGAGCCAGATGAGGGCAAATACCAGACCTAACCCAGACATAACCGGCGTTATCCTCTAAAATATTAATCGGAACCAGGTTTAATTGACTGTTTCAGAGTGGTACCAAATTACTACGTGGTCCAAGACAGAAAAATGCCAGGATCTGGCCAACAAGTATTCGAAAAATGCGAAAGTACGAGCCAGATGAGGGCAAATCCCAGACCTAACCGAGACATAACCGGCGTTATCCTCTAAAATATTAATCTCTACCAGGTTTAATTGACTGTTTCGGTGTGGTACCGCATTACTACGTGAACCAAACTAAAAAAAGCCCAGGATCTGGCCAACAAGTATGGGAAAAATGCAAAGGTACGAGCCAGATGAGGGCAAATCCCAGACCTAACCCAGACATAACCGGCGTTATCCTCTAAAATATTAATCGCAACCAGGATTAATTGACTGTTTCGGTGTAGAGCTACATTACTACGTGATCCAAACCAGAATATGCCCAGGATCTGGCCAACAAGTATGCGAAAAATGCGAAAGTACGAGTCAGATAAGGGCAAATACCTGACCTAACCCAGCCATAACCGGCGTTATCCACTAGAATATTATTCGGAAGCAGGTTTAATTGACTGCTTCGGTGTGGAACCACATTACGACGGGATCCAAACCACAAAAAACCCAAGATCTGGCCAACAAGTACGCGAAAATTGCGAAAGTATGAGCCAGATGATTGCAAATACCAGAACTAACCCAGCCATAACCAGCGTTATCCTCTAAAATACTAATCGGAACCAGCTTTTATTGACTGTTTCAGTGTGGTACCACATTACTACGTGATCCAAACCAGAAAAATTCCAGGATCTGGCCAACAAGTATGCGAGAAATGCGAAAGTACAAGCCAGATGAGGGCAAATCCCTGACCTAACCGAGACATAACCGGCGTTATCCTCTAAAGTAATAATCGCAACCAGGTCTACTTGACTGTTTCGGTGTGGTACCTCATTGCTACGTGGTCCAAGCCAGAAAAAGGCCCGGATCTGGCCAACAAGTATGCGAAAAATGCGAAAATACGAGCCAGATGATTGCAAATACCAGAACTAACCCAAACATAACCAGCGTTATCCTCCAAAATACTATTCGGAACCAGGCTTAATTGACCGTTTCAGAGTGGTACCAAATTACTACGTGGTCCAAGCCAGAAAAAGGCCAGGATCTGGCCAACAAGTATGCGAAAATTGCGAAAGTACGAGCCAGATGAGGGCAAATACCAGACCTAACCCAGACATAACCAGCGTTATCCTCTAAAATATTCATCGCAACCAGGTTTAATTGACTGCTTCGGTGTGGAACCACATTACGACGGGATCCCAACCAGAAAGTGCCCAGCATCTGGCCAACAAGTATGCGAGAAATGCGAAAGTACGAGCCAGATGAAGGCAAATCCCAGACCTAACCGTGACATAACCGGCGTTATCCTCTAAAATATTAATCGCTACCAGGTTTACTTGACTGTTTCGGTGTGGTACCGCATTACTACGTGATCCAAACTGAAAAAAGCCCAGGATCTGGCCAACAAGGTTGCGAAAATTGCGAAAGTATGAGCCAAATGATTGCAAATACCAGAACTAACCCAGCCATAACCAGCGTTATCCTCCAAAATATTCATCGCAACCAGGTTTAGTTGACTGCTTCGGTGTGGAACCACATTACTACGTGATCCAAACCAGAAAAAGGCCAGGATCTGGCCAACAAGTATGCGAAAAATGCGAAAGTACGAGCCAGATGAGGGCAAATCCCAGACCTAACCCAAACATAACCAGCGTTATCCTCCAAAATATTCATCGCAACCAGGTTTAATTGACTGCTTCGGTGTGGAACCACATTACGACGGGATCCCAACCACAAAAAACCCAAGATCTGGCCAACAAGAACGCGAAAATTGCGAAAGTATGAGCCAGATGATTGCAAATACCAGAACTAACCCAGACATAACCAGCGTTATCCTCTATAATACTAATCGGAACCAGCTTTTATTGACTGTTTCAGTGTGGTACCACATTACTACGTGATCCAAACGAGAAAGTGTCCAGCATTTGGCAACAAGTATGCGAGAAATGCGAAAGTACGAGACAGATGAAGGCAAATCCCAGACCTAACCGTGACATAACCGGCGTTATCCTCTAAAATACTATTCGGAACCAGGCTTAATTGACCGTTTCAGAGTGGTACCAAATTACTACGTGGTCCAAGCCAGAAAAAGGCCAGGATCTGGCCAACAAGTATGCGAAAATTGCGAAAGTACGAGCCAGATGAGGGCAAATATCAGACCTAACCCAGACATAACCAGCGTTATCCTCTAAAATAATAGTCGCAACCAGGTTTCCTTGACTGTTTCGGTGTGGTACCGTATTACTACATGATCCAAACCAGAAAAATGCCAGGATCTGGCCAACAAGTATGCGAAAAATGCGAAAGTACGAGCCAGATGAGGGCAAATATCAGACCTCACCCAGACATAACCAGCGTTATCCTCTAAAATAATAATCGCAACCAGGTTTTATTGACTGTTTCAGAGTGGTACCACATTACTACGTGATCCAAACCAGAAAGTGCCCAGCATCTGGCCAACAAGTATGCGAGAAATGCGAAAGTACGAGCCAGATGAAGGCAAATCCCAGACCTAACCGTGACATAACCGGCGTTATCCTCTAAAATATTAATCGCTACCAGGTTTACTTGACTGTTTCGGTGTGGTACCGCATTACTACGTGATCCAAACTGAAAAAAGATCAGGATCTGGCCAACAAGTACGCGAAAATTGCGAAAGTATGAGCCAAATGATTGCAAATACCAGAACTAACCCAGCCATAACCAGCGTTATCCTCCAAAATATTCATCGCAACCAGGTTTAATTGACTGCTTCGGTGTGGAACCACATTACTACGTGATCCAAACCAGAAAAAGGCCAGGATCAGGCCAACAAGTATGCGAAAAATGCGAAAGTACGAGCCAGATTAGGGCAAATCCCAGACCTAACCCAGACATAACCAGCGTTATCCTCTAAAATAATAGTCGCAACCAGGTTTACTTGACTGTTTCGGTGTGGTACCGCATTACTACGTGGTCCAAGCCAGAAAAAGGCCCGGATTTGGCAAACAAGTAAGCGAAAAATACGAAAGTACGAGCCAGATGAGGGCAAATACCAGACCTAACCCAGACATAACCAGCGTTATCCTCTAAAATAATAGTCGCAACCAGGTTTACTTGACTGTTTCGGTGTGGTACCGCATTACTACGTGGTCCAAACCAGAAAGTGCCCAGCATCTGGCCAACAAGTATGCGAGAAATGCGAAAGTACGAGACAGATGAAGGCAAATCCCAGACCTAACCGTGACATAACCGGCGTTATCCTCTAAAATATTATTCGGAACCGGGCTTAATTGACCGTTTCAGAGTGGTACCAAATTACTACGTGGTCCAAGCCAGAAAAAGGCCAGGATCTGGCCAACAAGTATGCGAAAATTGCGAAAGTACGAGCCAGATGAGGGCAAATATCAGACCTAACCCAGACATAACCAGCGTTATCCTCTAAAATAATAGTCGCAACCAGGTTTACTTGACTGTTTCGGTGTGGTACCGCATTACTACGTGGTCCAAGCCAGAAAAAGGCCCGGATTTGGCAAACAAGTAAGCGAAAAATACGAAAGTACGAGCCAGATGAGGGCAAATACCAGACCTAACCCAGACATAACCGGCGTTATCCTCTAAAATATTAATCGGAACCAGGCTTAATTGACTGCTTCGGTGTGGAACCACATTACGACGGGATCCAAACCACAAAAAACCCAAGATCTGGCCAACAAGTATGCGAAAAATGCGAAAGTACGAGCCAGATGAGGGCAAATCCCAGACCTAACCGAGACATAACCGGCGTTATCCTCTAAAATATTAATCGCTACCAGGTTTAATTGACTGTTTCGGTGTGGTACCGCATTACTACGTGATCCAAACTAAAAAAAGCCCAGGATCTTGCCAACAAGTATGCGAATAATGCGAAAGTACGAGCCAGATGATTGCAAATACCAGAACTAACCCAAACATAACCAGCGTTATCCTCCAAAATATTCATCGCAACCAGGTTTAATTGACTGCTTCGGTGTGGAACCACATTACGACGGGATCCCAACCACAAAAAACCCAAGATCTGGCCAACAAGAACGCGAAAATTGCGAAAGTATGAGCCAGATGATTGCAAATACCAGAACTAACCCAGACATAACCACCGTTATCCTCTATAATACTAATCGGAACCAGCTTTTATTGACTGTTTCAGTGTGGTACCACATTACTACGTGATCCAAACGAGAAAATGTCCAGCATCTGGCCAACAAGTATGCGAGAAATGCGAAAGTACGAGACAGATGAAGGCAAATCCCAGACCTAACCGTGACATAACCGGCGTTATCCTCTAAAATACTATTCGGAACCAGGCTTAATTGACCGTTTCAGAGTGGTACCAAATTACTACGTGGTCCAAGCCAGAAAAAGGCCAGGATCTGGCCAACAAGTATGCGAAAAATGCGAAAGTACGAGCCAGATGAGGGCAAATATCAGACCTAACCCAGACATAACCAGCGTTATCCTCTAAAATAATAATCGCAACCAGGTTTTATTGACAGTTTCAGAGTGGTACCACATTACTACGTGATCCAAACCAGAAAGTGCCCAGCATCTGGCCAACAAGTATGCGAGAAATGCGAAAGTACGAGCCAGATGAAGGCAAATCCCAGACCTAACCGTGACATAACCGGCGTTATCCTCTAAAATATTAATCGCTACCAGGTTTACTTGACTGTTTCGGTGTGGTACCGCATTACTACGTGATCCAAACTGAAAAAAGTCCAGGAACTGGCCAACAAGTACGCGAAAATTGCGAAAGTATGAGCCAAATGATTGCAAATACCAGAACTAACCCAGCCATAACCAGCGTTATCCTCCAAAATATTCATCGCAACCAGGTTTAATTGACTGCTTCGGTGTGGAACCACATTACTACGTGATCCAAACCAGAAAAAGGCCAGGATCTGGCCAACAAGTATGCGAAAAATGCGAAAGTACGAGCCAGATGAGGGCAAATCCCAGACCTAACCGAGACATAACCGGCGTTATCCTCTAAAATATTAATCGCTACCAGGTTTAATTGACTGTTTCGGTGTGGTACCACATTACTACGTGATCCAAACCAGAAAGTGCCCAGCATCTGGCCAACAAGTATGCGAGAAATGCGAAAGTACGAGACAGATGAAGGCAAATCCCAGACCTAACCGTGACATAACCGGCGTTATCCTCTAAAATATTATTCGGAACCGGGCTTAATTGACCGTTTCAGAGTGGTACCAAATTACTACGTGGTCCAAGCCAGAAAAAGGCCAGGATCTGGCCAACAAGTATGCGAAAATTGCGAAAGTACGAGCTAGATGAGGGCAAATATCAGACCTAACCCAGACATAACCAGCGTTATCCTCTAAAATAATAGTCGCAACCAGGTTTACTTGACTGTATCGGTGTGGTACCGTATTACTACATGATCCAAACCAGAAAAATGCCAGGATCTGGCCAACAAGTATGCGAAAAATGCGAAAGTACGAGCCAGATGAGGGCAAATATCAGACCTAACCCAGACAGAACCAGCGTTATCCTCTAAAATAATAATCGCAACCAGGTTTTATTGACTGTTTCAGAGTGGTACCACATTACTACGTGATCCAAACCAGAAAGTGCCCAGCATCTGGCCAACAAGTATGCGAGAAATGCGAAAGTACGAGCCAGATGAAGGCAAATCCCAGACCTAACCGTGACATAACCGGCGTTATCCTCTAAAATATTAATCGCTACCAGGTTTACTTGACTGTTTCGGTGTGGTACCGCATTACTACGTGATCCAAACTGAAAAAAGCCCAGGATCTGGCCAACAAGTACGCGAAAATTGCGAAAGTATGAGCCAAATGATTGCAAATACCAGAACTAACCCAGCCATAACCAGCGTTATCCTCCAAAATATTCATCGCAACCAGGTTTAATTGACTGCTTCGGTGTGGAACCACATTACTACGTGATCCAAACCAGAAAAAGGCCAGGATCAGGCCAACAAGTATGCGAAAAATGCGAAAGTACGAGCCAGATGAGGGCAAATCCCAGACCTAACCGAGACATAACCGGCGTTATCCTCTAAAATATTAATCGCTACCAGGTTTAATTGACTGTTTCGGTGTGGTACCGCATTACTACGTGATCCAAACCAGAAAGTGCCCAACATCTGGCCAACAAGTATGCGAGAAATGCGAAAGTACGAGACAGATGAAGGCAAATCCCAGACCTAACCGTGACATAACCGGCGTTATCCTCTAAAATATTATTCGGAACCGGGCTTAATTGACCGTTTCAGAGTGGTACCAAATTACTACGTGGTCCAAGCCAGAAAAAGGCCAGGATCTGGCCAACAAGTATGCGAAAATTGCGAAAGTACGAGCCAGATGAAGGCAAATCCCAGACCTAACCGTGACATAACCGGGGTTATCCTCTAAAATATTAGTCGCAACCAGGTTTACTTGACTGTTTCGGTGTGGTACCGCATTACTACGTGATCCAAACCAGAAAAAGGCCAGGATCTGGCCAACAAGTATGCGAAAAATGCGAATGTACGAGCCAGATGAGGGCAAATCCCAGACCTAACCCAGACATAACCGGCGTTATCCTCTAAAATATTAATCGCAACCAGGTTTAATTGACTGTTTCGGTGTAGAGCTACATTACTATGTGGTCCAAGCCAGAAAAAGGCCAGGATCTGGCCAACAAGTATACGAAAAATGCGAAAATACGAGCCAGATTACGGCAAATCCCAGACCTAACCGTGACATAACCGGCATTTTCCTCTAAAATATTAATCGCAACCAGGTTAAATTGATTGCTTCTGTGCGGTAACGCATTACTACGTGATCCAAACCAGGAAAAGCCCAGGAACTGGCCAACAAGTACGCGAAATCGCGAAAGTACGAGCCAGATGATTGCAAATACCAGAACTAACCCAAACATAACCAGCGTTATCCTCCAAAATATTAATCGAAACCAACTTTAATTTACTGTTTCGGAGTGGAACGTCATTATTACGGGATCCAAACCAGAAAAAACCCTGGATCTGGCCAAGAAGTATGCGAAATCGCGAAAGTATGAGCCAGATGGTTGCAAATACCAGAACTAACCCAGACATAACCAGCGATATCCTCTAAAATACTAATCGGAACTAGCTTTTATTGACTGTTTCAGTGTGGTACCGCATTAGTACGTGATCCAAACCAGAAAAAGGCAGGGATCTGTCCAACAAGTATGCGAAAAATGCGAAAGAACGTGCCGGATGAGGGCAAATCCCAGACCTAACCCAGACATAACCGGCGTTATCCTCTAAAATATTAATCGGAACCAGGTTTAATTGACTGTTTCAGTGTGATACCAAATTACTACGTGGTCCAAGCCAGAAAAAGGCCAGGATCTGGCCAACAAGTATGCCAAAAATGCGAAAGTACAAGCCAGATGTGGGCAAATCCCAGACCTAACCGAGACATAACCAGCGTTATCCTCTAAAATATTAATCGCAACCAGGTTTAATAGACTGCTTCGGTGTGGTACCGCATTACTACGTCATCCAAACCAGAAAAAGCCCAGGATCTGGCCAACAAGTATGCGAAAAATGCGAAAATACGTGCCAGATGAGGGCAAATACCAGACCTAACCCAGACATAACCAGCGTTAACCTCGAAATTACTAATCGGGACCAGCTTTTATTGACTGTTTCAGTGTGGTACCACATTACTACGTGATCCAAACCAGAAAAAGCCCAGGATCTGGCCAACAAGTTTGCGAAATCGCGAAAGTACGAGCCAGATGATTGCAAATACCAGGACTAACCCAAACATAACCAGCGTTATCCTCCAAAATATTCATCGCAACCAGGTTTAATTGACTGCTTCGGTGTGGAACCACATTACGACAGAATCCAAACCACAAAGAACCCAAGATCTGGCCAACAAGTACGCGAAAATTGCGAAAGTATGAGCCAGATGATTGCATATACCAGAACTAACCCAGACATAACCAGCGTTATCCTCTAAAATACTAATCGGAACTAGCTTTTATTGACTGTTTCAGTGTGGTACCGCGTTAGTACGTGATCCAAACCAGAAAGAGGCCGGGATCTGGCCAACAAGTATGCGAAAAATGCGAAAGAACGAGCCAGATGAGGGCAAATACCAGACCTAACCTAGGCATAACCGGCGTTATCCTCTAAAATATTAATCGGAACCAGGTTTAATTGACTGGTTCAGTGTGGTACCAAATTACTACGTGGTCCAAGCCAGAAAAAACCCAGGATCCGGCCAACAAGAATGCGAAATCGCGAAAGTATGAGCCAGTTGGTTGCAAATACCAGATCTAGCCCAGACATAACCAGCGTTATCCTCTAAAATACTATTCGGAACCAGCTTCTATTGACTGTTTCAGTGTAGTACCATATTAGTACGTGATCCAAACCAGAAAAAGCCCAGGATCTGGCAAACAAGTATGCGAATATTGCGAAAGTACGAGCCAGATGAGGGCGAATACCAGACCTAACCCAGACATAACCGGCGTTATCCTCTAAAATATTAATCGGAACCAGGTTTAATTGACTGTTTCAGTGTGGTACCTAATTACTGCGTGGTCCAAGCCAGAAAAAGGCCAGGATCTGGCCAACAAGTAAGCGAAGAATGCGAAAGTACGAGCCAGATGAGGGCAAATACCAGACCTAACCCAGACATAACGGGCGTTATCCTATAAAATATTAATCGGAACCAGGTTTAATTGACTGTTTCGGTGTAGAACCACATTACTACGTGATCCAAACTAGAATAAGCCCTGGATCTTGCCAAGAGCTATGCGAAAAACGCGAAAGTATGAGTCAGATGACGGCAAATCCCAGACCTAACCGTGACATAACCGCCGTTATCCTCTAAAATATTAATCGGAACCAGGTTTAATTGACTGTTTCAGTGTGATACCACATTACTATGTGTTCCTAGCCAATGAAAGGCCAGGATCTGGCCAACAAGTATGCGAAAAATGCGAAAATACGAACCAGATGACGGCAAATCCCAGACCTAACCGTGACATGACCGGCGCTATCCTCTAAAATATTAATCGGAACCAGGTTTAATTGACTGTTTCGGTGTGGAATCTCATTACTACGGGATCCAAACCAGAAAAAACCCAGGATCTGGCCAACAAGTATGCGAAATCGCGAAAGTATGAGCCAGATGGTTGCAAATACCAGAACTAACCCAGACATAACCAGCGATATCCTCTAAAATACTAATCGGAACTAGCTTTTATTGTGTTTAAATATCGCATTAATTCGAGGTATTTGAACATAACATAAAATTCGTTAAACAGTGTTGATTTCGAGGTACGTAACCGACCAGAGGACTCTCGGTCGCGGCGTCCGTTACGCGACACAATATAGACTAGAAAAACCATAATTTTCGGGTTTTTTCTGAAAGTCACGCGATCGACCAAGTAACGTACGAGTTCGAACAATTAGTTCAACGTACGAGTACAGAGAAAAGGTACGTTTACAAGTTAGAAAAAGACGGACGAAAGACACGGCGACAGCGCCGCGTGTCGGAGGATTCCCCCTCTCACGCGTAACTTTTGGCAGCTCGTGCTCGTCCGTCACTCTTAATCAGGATCCTGCCTTGAGCACATCGGTAAACGATCACGCTCCGGAGAATTCCCAAAATCTCCGAATCGCTTCGAGTTATTCGAGCTTTCGTTGAGGAAACATTTTGTGACACATCGGCTGATTCTATCGCAGATTCGAATAGTTCGAGTTATTCGAACTTTCGTTAAGCGGACAAGCGACGTATAGCCGTAGCTTTACTGGTTAGATTGCGTAAGCAAATTCATACCAGTAACCTACGTGTAATTCCGTTTGTCGAATCAGCTAGTTAATCGATTCGGTCGTGAGTACGACCCGGTTAAAAGACTGCGGGAAACTCGTTGATATCATCGAGTTCCCGAATTTTCCACGTATTGCTGCAATCAGCGGTTGTGCGAGAGGCATCGAGATTAAAACTCGATCCTCCCTTGATTTTCGAACGGTCTTGCTCCCACCTATAGGGGCCTTCGTGGCGTGTATACCCTGGGTGGACTTGCCGTCTTCCAGTCGGAGCTTGGGACGAGTTATTCCAAGCCCAGCTTCCGGCGACCTGCTAGAGCGCTGTTCACTGACCGCCAGTCCTGTACGGCTACTGTGCGTAGAACGCGACTCACAAAGCGCCGTGGTGTGATAGTCTCAACGTAAGTCGTCAAATACGCCGTTGAAAGACTGCACCACACTGTGTTCCGTACGCACATACGAAGACGGTAAGGGACCGAGGACTGGGTGACGGTTGGAGCCTTACAACCTCCCTCTATTCACCCTCTCCTGCGACAATCAAGAGTTGCAGTCGTCAAAGTAATGAGATTAAATCTCACTAGATAACGGGACGTTTTTAAATTCGGCCGCCTCTTAATTACCCGAGACCGGAGAAAACTCTCCGCTCTCTTAAGGCTGCGGAGGAAGCTGGATACAAACCCCGATCTCGTAACAATAACAGAGCGATTCCCGATTTAAAGGGAACGCTCACATATACAGTCCACTCGCTTAGCTGCGTATCGCGGCGGCTGAGATTCCCGCTCCTGAGTGCGACAAGCACAAACCAGGAGCGTGCAGAAAAGAGTAAGACACACAACGTGACTAGCGTTGTCAGGTATTTACGCCTAAATTCGTCTCTCTCTTTCTATTCCATAACAGCGCGACGCGAGCCATCAGACCGATCGACGCGAGGGTTTTTCTAGACGTCAGCCAGACGTCTGAGTTTTTTTCCCAATTTCTTCTATCGTCTGTATTTAAGAGTCAAATTTAACGAAATAAACGGCTTAGTCGCATAAGGCGATCAAGCGAAAATAAAATTATAATTGTACCGCTTATTTTCCGTCTGTTCTTTCCCTCGAGATCCGGACCCCCGTTAGGCGAGGTATTTTCAAACCTCCTCCCCCTAACATAAGGTCCTTCGAGCCGGATCAAATCGAGGTTGATTGGAACGGGAAAAGAGTGAACACTCTCGTACGTGAAGAATTAACCACGACAGAGTTTAAATCGAGTTGATTGATCCTCGATAAAATACACTATGGCGATAGCGGAAGAATTGTCGCGGTCTGACCTTGAGGATCAACTCACGGAATTAACCGAAGAGTTCGACCGTCTCAGAACGCTGACCACAAACTTGAAAAAGATGGGCAGAGCGAAGTACTCAGAGAAACTTCTTGAGGAAAAACTCAACTACGCCAGACAATTATGGCGGGACACCCGCGCCCTGTATACAAGCGTGCGTAGGATGGTTCCCGCCGCGAAAAGACAAGCCTACGCGCTGTTTAAGCCGGGCTACCTCCTCGGTGTGGAAAACGAATTCCAGGAATTCCAGAATTATGTTACCACCGAAATGGACCGAATCGCCGCTGAGTCTAAACCAGCGGCACCGGAAGTCCAACAAATGAGCATGCCGATCGAGCTCCCGAAGCAACGATTGCCCAAATTCGGAGGAGATCCTCGAGAATGGGAACATTTCGAGGATCTATTCACTTCCGGGGTAGTCAATAATGCATCTTTATCTGATGTACAGAAACTGTATCATCTGAATGCGTGCTTAGAGGGACCAGCTCTCGTGACGATTTCGTCGTTCGAGATCGTCGGACGTAATTTCCCGGAAGCATGGAAAAAGCTGAAAGAAAAATACGGCCTTCCACGCCTGGTCACGGGAAAGCTGCTTGATAAGCTCCTGTTTATGGACCCGATTGATCTGAACGATCTGGCCAGTATGCAGCAGATAACTGTGGATTGCACAGAAACTCTTGCTGCCCTCCGAAAAAGAGGAACCGCCGAGCAGCTGTTAGACTGGCTGCTCGCGCACTGGGCGAAACACCATTTCACCCCGAAATTAGAGCTGGAATGGCAGAGGGCGTTGAACCTTACGACAGAATATCCTACGTTCGAAGACGTAAGGAAGTTCATCGAAAACCATTCGCTCGCTCTTCTCGCGATGAACGAAGATCGTCGAGAGGAAGCCCAGCACCTGCAACCAGGGACAGTACACGTAACCGTGGCACCGCTCGGGACACGAGCTCTGTCTCAGAAAAGGTGCGCAGCCATAACGTTGTGAGGGAAAACGACTCGGCTACAGAGCCACAAGAGCGGTACCCCAACGACGAAGTACAGGCAACCCCCGTTTCGGAGGAAACGTGCGGGTTCTGCTCTGGACCGCACGAGTTATCGAAATGCGATAACTTCTTGGTATTGCCTGCTCAAATGCGCTGCCAATACATAAAGAACCGCCGGGGGTGCATACTATGCTTGGGCACAACCCACACGGTGCAGCGGTGTCAGAGCCTCAATGTCTGTAAAAAGTGCAGCGGGAGGCACCATCCCTTGCTACATTTTGAGCAAACCTGGGAAGCTCGCGACCAGAAACCGTTACCGAATAACGAGTACGACAATCGTGAAGAATGGCGTTCGAATGCCTCACGACGTCGGCCTGCCAAATTCAGGTCAAAGGCCAAAAACTCGACTTCGAGTGCTGATGTGAACCACGCCTCAACGTAACACGGTATCGTGTTCAGTACAGTTGTACCGAGGACAGTGCCATCGGCCACAGCCTAAGTACGAGTGTTCGGTAAAACGAGTGCGATGTAAATCTCGCACTGATCAGAATATTGAAATTCAGATCGACACGGTTGCATAGGTCCAAATTATTCGACCAAGATTTCGTCGAATAAAGCACGAGGGTTTCATAGCGCCAGACACTGCTTCGGATGGGTGATCACCGGTCCGAGAAATGCAGCGGGCGAAACCCGGGTAACCATAAGAACGCTGCAAGGCACCGTTCTCGAATCGCTGGATCAAGCGATTCGAAGGTTCGGAGAAACTGAAAAATCTCCTCGACCTCGGTGCGTACCACAACGGTGGAGGAAGACGACATACGCTTCCAAAAAAAAAAAATCCGTTGCACTGGAACAACGGGGCGGTTTAAAGTCCGGCTGCCTCTTAATTACCCGAGACCGGAGAACTCTCCGCTCTCTTAAGGCTGCGGAGGAAGCTGGATACGAACCCCGACCACGAGGGTGAATAATCTAAGTTTCTCACGGAAAATGAGTCCGTAGATCATATGACTCGAATCGAGGCCATTGATCAAACCAGACTCTACATCCCGCGATTCGTTTGGTGGTATAAAAATAACCGGTAAAATCGGGAAAATCAACCCGAAACGCATCCTCGGCGATTTACGTCTAAAAGCGAGAAAATGCAGACACAATGCTGCAAGATCGCAGCGAGTTAAACTCGTCGCGAACGCCGCTTATAGGACTGATCGAGGATTATGCGTCTCTCACACCGTACCACTTATGATCGGAAGTCCAAATAATGTACTTCCAGTGGAAACTGAAAATCCTTTCGCGGTTTAAGCGATTGAGAAAAAATTCAGAACTTCCACGAGCAACTCTGAAAACAATTGCATGCGCGAGTGACTCACGTAGCTCCAGAATTGCTACAAGTGGCATACCACACGAATGCAGTTTAAATCAAAGGAATTGGTTTTGATACACAACCCTCTTCTCCCCCCGAATCATTGGGAAACGGGAAGTAACGAGGAACGATTCCTGGGCAAAAACAGGCATGTGCATATAACTCAAGTACGCACAGCCACTTATACACGATCAATTACAAAGTTGTGTATAACTGCCCGTCGATGAGTCAACATCGACATGAGCCGTCGAAGCCGCAGACGGGATAGAAAAAGTCCCGAATTCCGCGGTACCAGACACAGGAAGGCGAGAACTACCGTTTGAACATAAAAACGGCGTTGATTCTTACATACCCTGTGTCTTTAATTTGCTGTACTTGATAATAAGTACGGTCTCGCCGACCAAACGCGCCTGTATTAAACCAGGCCCCCATGAAGGAGGTGATCCTCACCCCAGCACAGATTGCAGGGCAGACTGACCTTCTCGCGGCGATAATGCAAGTACCTTAATTTTCATAATTAAGTACATGCCAACTTTTCTCGACGGTGACTAATCGCGACGTGACAACGAATTAACGCTCCTCCTAATTATTGCACGGACCGTGCAAGGGGGGCGGTGTGTTTAAATATCGCATTAATTCGAGGTATTTGAACATAACATAAAATTCGTTAAACAGTGTTGATTTCGAGGTACGTAACCGACCAGAGGACTCTCGGTCGCGGCGTCCGTTACGCGACACAATATAGACTAGAAAAACCATAATTTTCGGGTTTTTTCTGAAAGTCACGCGATCGACCAAGTAACGTACGAGTTCGAACAATTAGTTCAACGTACGAGTACAGAGAAAAGGTACGTTTACAAGTTAGAAAAAGACGGACGAAAGACACGGCGACAGCGCCGCGTGTCGGAGGATTCCCCCTCTCACGCGTAACTTTTGGCAGCTCGTGCTCGTCCGTCACTCTTAATCAGGATCCTGCCTTGAGCACATCGGTAAACGATCACGCTCCGGAGAATTCCCAAAATCTCCGAATCGCTTCGAGTTATTCGAGCTTTCGTTGAGGAAACATTTTGTGACACATCGGCTGATTCTATCGCAGATTCGAATAGTTCGAGTTATTCGAACTTTCGTTAAGCGGACAAGCGACGTATAGCCGTAGCTTTACTGGTTAGATTGCGTAAGCAAATTCATACCAGTAACCTACGTGTAATTCCGTTTGTCGAATCAGCTAGTTAATCGATTCGGTCGTGAGTACGACCCGGTTAAAAGACTGCGGGAAACTCGTTGATATCATCGAGTTCCCGAATTTTCCACGTATTGCTGCAATCAGCGGTTGTGCGAGAGGCATCGAGATTAAAACTCGATCCTCCCTTGATTTTCGAACGGTCTTGCTCCCACCTATAGGGGCCTTCGTGGCGTGTATACCCTGGGTGGACTTGCCGTCTTCCAGTCGGAGCTTGGGACGAGTTATTCCAAGCCCAGCTTCCGGCGACCTGCTAGAGCGCTGTTCACTAACCGCCAGTCCTGTACGGCTACTTTGCGTAGAACGCGACTCACAAAGCGCCGTGGTGTGATAGTCTCAACGTGAGTCGTCAAATACGCCGTTGAAAGACTGCACCACACTGTGTTCCGTACGCACATACGAAGACGGTAAGGGACCGAGGACCGGGTGACGGTTGGAGCCTTACAACCTCCCTCTATTCACCCTCTCCTGCGACAATCAAGAGTTGCAGTCGTCAAAGTAATGAGATTAAATCTCACTAGATAACGGGACGTTTTTAAATTCGGCCGCCTCTTAATTACCCGAGACCGGAGAAAACTCTCCGCTCTCTTAAGGCTGCGGAGGAAGCTGGATACAAACCCCGATCTCGTAACAATAACAGAGCGATTCCCGATTTAAAGGGAACGCTCACATATACAGTCCACTCGCTTAGCTGCGTATCGCGGCGGCTGAGATTCCCGCTCCTGAGTGCGACAAGCACAAACCAGGAGCGTGCAGAAAAGAGTAAGACACACAACGTGACTAGCGTTGTCAGGTATTTAACGCCTAAATTCGTCTCTCTCTTTCTATTCCATAACAGCGCGACGCGAGCCATCAGACCGATCGACGCGAGGGTTTTTCTAGACGTCAGCCAGACGTCTGAGCTTTTTCCCAATTTCTTCTATTGTCTGTATTTAAGAGTCAAATTTAACGAAATAAACGGCTCAGTCGCATAAGGCGATCAAGCGAAAATAAAATTATAATTGTACCGCTTATTTTCCGTCTGTTCTTTCCCTCGAGATCCGGACCCCCGTTAGGCGAGGTATTTTCAAACCTCCTCCCCCTAACAATATTGATCCAAACCAGGTTTAATGGACTGTTTCAGTGTGGTACCACACTACTACGTGATACAAACCAGAAAAAACCCAGGATCTGTTCAACAAGTATGTGACAAACGCGAAAGTATGAGCCTGATGAGGGCGAATCCCAGACCTATGCCAGACCTAACATGCGTTATCCTCTAAAATATTTATCAAGACCAGGTTTAATTGAATGTTTCAGTGTGGTACCACTTTACTACGTGATCCAAAGCAGAAAAAACCCTCGATCAGGTCAACATGTATGTTAAAACTGCGAAAGTATGACCCTGATGAGGGCAAATCCCAGGCCTAACCTAGACCTAACTTGCGTTATCCTCTAAAATATTGATCGAAACCAGGTTTAATTCGCTGTTTCAGCGTGGTACCACATTACTACGTCATACAATCCAGGAACAGCCCAGGATCTAGCCATCAAGTATGATAACTATGCGAAAGAATGAGCCTGATGAGAGCAAATCCCAGACCTAACCTAGACCTAACATGAATTATTCTCTAAAACATTGATCGAAACCAGGTTTAATCGACTGTTTCAGTGTGGTACCACATTACTATGTGATCCAAACCAGAAAATAACCCAGGATCTGTTCAACGAGTATATGAAGTGTGCGAAAGTATGAGTCTGATGAGGTCAAATCCCAGACCTATCCCAAACCTAACTATGCGTTATCCTCTAAAATATTGATCAAAACCAGGTTTAATCGACTGTTTCTGTGTGGTACCACATTACTACGTGATCCAAACCAGAAAAAACCCAGGATCCGTTCAACAAGTATGTGAAGAATGCGAAAGTATGAGTCTGTAGAGTGAAAATCCCAGACCTAACCTAGACCAAACATGCGTTATCCTCTAAAATATTGATCCAAACCAGGTTTAATGGACAGTTTCAGTGTGGTACCACACTACTACGTGATCCAAACCAGAGAAAACCCAGGATCTGTTCAACAAGTATGTGAAAAACGCGAAAGTATGAGCCTGATGAGGGCAAATCCCAGACCTATCCCAGACCTAACTTGCGTTGTCCTCTAAGATATTGATGGAAACCAGGTTTAATTGACTGTTTCAGTGTTGTACTTCATTACTACGTGATGCAATCCAGAAAAAGCCCAGGATCTAGCCATCAAGTATGAGAAATATGCGAAAGAACGAGCCTGATGAGAGCAAATCCCAGACCTAACCTAGACCTAACATGAATTATTCTCTAAAATATTGATCGAAACCAGGTTTAATCGACTGTTTCAGTGTGGTACCACATTACTACGTGATCCAAACCAGAAAAAACCCAGGATCAGTTCAACAAGTATGAGAAGAATGCGAAAGTATGAGTCTGATGAGTGAAAATCCCAGGGCTAACCTAGACCTAACATGCGTTATCCTCTAAACAATTGATCCAAACCAGGTTTAATGGACTGTTCCAGTGTGGTACCACACTACTACGTGATACAAACCAGAAAAAACCCAGGATCTGTTCAACAAGTATGTGAAAAACGCGAAAGTATGAGCCTGATGAGGGCGAATCCCAGACCTATGCCAGACCTAACTTGCGTTATCCTCTAAAATATTCATCGAAACCAGGTTTAATTGACTGTTTCAGCGTGGTACCACATTACTACGTGATACAATCCAGAAACAGCCCAGGATCTAGCCATGAAGTATGAGAGATATGCGAAAGTATGAGCCTGCTGAGGGCAAATCCTAGACCTAACCCAAACCTAACATGCGTTATCCTCTAAAATATTTATCAAGACCAGGTTTAATTGAATGTTTCAGTGTGGTACCACATTACTACGTGTTCCAAACCAGAAAAAACCCAGGATCCGTGCAACAAGTATGAGAAGAATGCGAAATTATGAGTCTGATCAGTGAAAATCTCAGGCCTTACCTAGACCTAACTTGCGTTGTCCTCTAAAATATTGATGGAAACCAGGTTTCATTGACTGTTTCAGTGTGGTACTACATTACTACGTGATGCAATCCAGAAAAAGCCCATGATCTAGCCATCAAGTATGAGAAATATGCGAAAGAATGAGCCTAATGAGAGCAAATCCCAGACCTAACCTAGACCTAACATGCGTTATCCTCTAAAATATTGAGTGAAACCAGGTTTAATGGACTGTTTCAGTGTGGTACCACACTACTACGTGATCCAAACCAGAAAAAACCCAGGATCAGTTCAACAAGTATGAGAAGAATGCGAAAGTATGAGTCTGATGAGTGAAAATCCCAGGGCTAACCTAGACCTAACATGCGTTATCCTCTAAAGAATTGATCCAAACCAGGTTTAATGGACTGTTTCAGTGTGGTACCACCTTACTACGTGATCCAAACCAGTAAAAACCCAGGATCTGTTCAACAAGTATGTGAAAAACGCGAAAGTATGAGCCTGATGAGGGCAAATCCCAGACCTATCCCAGACCTAACTTGCGTTGTCCTCTAAGATATTGATGGAAACCAGGTTTAATTGACTGTTTCAGTGTTGTACTTCATTACTACGTGATGCAATCCAGAAAAAGCCCAGGATCTAGCCGTCAAGTATGAGAAATATGCGAAAGAATGAGCCTGATGAGAGCAAATCCCAGACCTAACCCAGACCTAATGTGAATTACTCTGTAAAATATTGATCGAAACCAGGTTTAATTGACTGTTTCAGTGTGGTACCACATTACTACCTGATCCAAACCAGAAAAGGGCCAGGATCCGGCCAACAAGTATGCGAAGAATGCGAAAGCATGACCCAGATGAGGGTAAATACCTGACCTAACCCAGACCTAACCGGTGTTATCCTCTAAAATATTGATCGAGGCCACGTTTAATTGACTGTTTCAGTGTGGTACCACATTACTACGTGATCCAAACGAGAAAAACTCTAGGATCTGGCCAACAAGTATGCGAAGAATACGAAAGTGTGAGACAGATGAGGGCAAATCCCAGACATAAACGTGACCCAACCGGTGTTATCCTTTAAAATATTGATTGATGCCACGTTTAATTGACTGTTCCAGTGTGGTACCACATTACTACGTGACCCAAACCAGAAAAAGCCCAGGATCTGGCCATCAAGCAAGCGAAAAATGCGAGAGTATGAGCCAGATGATTGCAAATACCAGGCTTAACACAAACATAGCTGGCGTGATCCTCTAAAATACTGGTCGTATCCAGGTTTATTGGACTGCTTCAGTGTGGTTCCTCATTACTACGTGATACAAACCAGAAAAAGCCCAGGATATAGCCAACAGGTATGCGAAGAATGCGAAAGTAGAAGCCAGATGAGGGTAAATACCAGACCTAACCCAGACCTAACCGGTGTTATCCTATAAAATATTGATAAGAACCAGGTTTCTTCGACTGTTTCAGTGTGGTACCACATTACTGCGTGATCCAAGCCAGGAAAAGCCCAGGATCAGGCCAACAGGTATGCGAAGAATGTGAAAGTATGAGCCAGATCGGGGTAAATACCAGAACTAGCACAGACCCAACCGGTGTTATCCTCTAAAATATTGATCGAATACACGTTGAATTGACAGTTTCAGTTTGCTACCACATTACTACGGGATCCAAGCCAGAAATAGCCAAGGATCTGGCCAACAAGTATGTGAAAAATGCGAAGGTACGAGATAGGTGAGGGCAAATCCCAGACCTAACCCAGACCTAACCGGTGTTATCCTCTAAAATATGGATCAGAACCAGGATTCATGGACTGTTTCAGTGCGTTACCACAATACTGCGTTATTCAAATCAGAAGAAAACCCTGGATCTGGCCAAGAAGTATGCGGAAAATGCGAAAGTATCAGCCAGATGAGGGCAAATCCCAGACATAAACGTGACCCAACCGGTGTTATACTTTAAAATATTGAGTGCGGTCAGGTTTAATTGTCTGTTTCGGTCCGGTACTACATTACTACGTGATCCAAACCAGAAAAAGCCCAGGATCAGGCCAACAGGTATGCGAAGAATGCGAAAGTATGAGCTAGATGATTTCAAATACCAGGCCCAACACAAACCTAACCGGCGTGATCCTCTAAAATATAGATCGAATCCAGGATTAATTGACTGTTTCATTCTGGTACTACATTACTACGTGATCCAAACCAGAAATAGCCCAGGATCTGGCCAACAAGTTTGCGTAGAATGCGAAAGTATGAGCTAGATGAGGCTAAATACCAGACCTACCCCAGACCTAACCGGTGTTATCCTCTAAAATATTGATCGGAACCAGGTTTAGTGGACTGTTTCAGTGTGGTACCACACTACTGCGTGATTCAAGCTAGAAAAAGCCCAGGATCAGGCCAATAGGTATGCGAAGAATGCGAAAGTATGAGCCAGATGATTGCAAATACCAGATCTAAACGCGAACCAACCGGTGTTATACTTTAAAATATTGAACGAGGCCACTTTCAATTTCATGTTTCAGTGTGGTACCACAATACTACGATATCCAAACCAGTAGATGTCCAGGATCTGGCCAAGAAGTGTGCGAAGAATGCGAAAGTATGAGATAGATGAGGGCAAATCCCAGACCTAAACGTGACCCAACTGGAGCTATACTTTAAAATATTGATCGAATCCAGGTTTAATTGACCGTTTCATTCTGGTACTAAATTGCTACGTGATCCAAACCAGAAAAAGCCCAGGATCTGGCCAACACGTATGCGAAGAATGCGAAAGTATGAGACAGATGAGGGCAAATCCCAGAACTAAACGCGGCCCAACCGGTGTTATACTTTAAAATATTGATCGAGGTCAGGTTTAATTGACTGTTTCATTGTGGTACCACATTACTACATAATCCCAACCAGAAAAATCCCGGGATCTGGCCAACAGGTATGCGAAAAATGCGAAAGTATGAGCGCGATGATTGCAAATACCAGACCTAACACAAACCTAAACGGTGTTATCCTCCAAAATATTGATCGAAACCAAGTTGAATTGTCTGTTTCATTCTGGTACCACATGACTGCGTGATCCAAGCCAGAAAAAGCCAAGGATCTGGCCAACAAGTATGCGAAAAATGCGAAGGTACGAGACAGGTGAGGGCAAATCCCAGACCTAACCCAGACCTAACCGGTGTTATCCTCTAAAATATTGATCGGAGCCATGTTTAATGGACTGTTTCAGTGTGGTACCACATTACTGCGTGATTTAAGCCAGAAAAAGCCCCGGATCAGGTCAGCAAGTGTGCCAAAAATACGAAAGCATGACCCAGATGAGGACAAATATTAGACCTAACCGAGACCCAACCGGAGTTATCCTTTAAAATATTGAACGAGGCCACGTTTAATGGACTGTTTCAGTGTGGTACCACATTACTGCGTGATTCAAACCAGGAAAATCCCAGGATCTGGCCAACAAGATTGCGAAGAATGTGAAAGTATGAGCTAGATAATGGTAAATACCAGACCTAACCCAGACCTAACCTGTGCTATCCTCTAAAATATTGTTCCGAACTAGGTTTAATGGACTGTTCCAGTGTGGTACCACACTACTGTGTGATTCAAGCCTGAAAAAGCCCAGGATCAGGCCAAGAGGTATGCGAAGAATGCGGAAGTATGAGACAGATGAGGGCAAATCCCAGAACTAAACGCGGCCCAACCGGTGTTATCCTCTAAAATATTGATCGGTGCCAGTTTTAATGGACTGTTTCAGTGTGGTACCACATTACTGCGTGATTCAAGCCAGAAAAAGCCCACGATCAGGCCAAAAGGTATGCGGAGAATGCGAAAGTATGAGCTAGATGAGGACAAATCACAGACCTAACACAGACCCAACCGGAGTTACCCTCTAAAATATTGATCGGAACCAGGTTTAGTGGGCTGTTTCAGTGTGGTACCACATTACTGCGTAATTCAAGCCAGAAAAAGCCCAGGATCTGGCCATCAGGTATGCGAAGAATGCGAAAGTATGAGACAGATAAGGGCAAATCCCGACCTAAACGCGACCCAACCGGTGTTATACTTTAAAATATGGGACGAGGCCACGTTTAATGTCCTGTTCCAGTGTGGTACCACATTACTACAAGATCCAAGCCAGAAAATGTTCAGGATCTGGCCAACAAGTGTGCGAAGAATGCGAAAGTATAAGCCAGATGATTGCAAATACCAGATCTAACACAAACCTAAACGGTGTTATCCTCTAAAATATTGATCGAAACCAAGTTGAATTGTCTGTTTCAGTCCGGTACCACATTACTACGCGATCCAAACCAGAAAAAAACACAGGATCCGGCCAACAAGTATGCGATGAATGCGATAGTATAAGACAGATGAGGGTAAATACCAGACCTAACCCAGACCTAACCGGTGTTATACTCTAAAATATTGATCGGAGCCAGTTTTAATGGACTGTTTCAGTGTGGTACCACATTACTGCGTGATTCAAGCCAGAAAAAGCCCAGGATCAGGCGAAAAGGTATGCGAAGAATGCGAAAGTATGAGCTAGATGTGGACAAATCACAGACCTAACCCAGACCTAACCGGTGTTATCCTCTAAAATATTGATAAGAACCAGGTTTCTTGGACTGTTTCAATGTGGTACCACATTACTGCGTGATTCAAGCCAGAAAAATCCCAGGATCTGGCCAACAGGTATGCGAAGAATGCGAAAGTATGAGCTAGATGTGGACAAATCACAGACCTAACCCAGACCTAACCGGTGTTATCCTCTTAAATATTGATCGGAGCCAGTTTTAATGGACTGTTTCAGTGTGGTACCACATTACTGCGTGATTCAAGCCAGAAAAAGCCCAGGATCAGGAGAACAGGTATGCGAAGAATGCGAAAGTATGAGCTAGATCCCCTCAGGGGCTGCCAGCCTTTCAGCTGCAGTACGGGCTTAACGAACCCGGGGTACCCGAGTCATACACACACCGTAAGCCTCCTGTTGGTCGTCACAACGACCCATTCACAATTCCCTATTGGTTTTGTGAATGGTACGTGACGGCAGGAGGAACGGGGGTCTTGGCTTAACCGCCTGGGCCACGAGTATGGCGACTCTATAAAATCGCCCTCCAATCCTAAGCTATGGTGCGCGGCGATGGGATGCATGGTTGGGGGAGAAGGCCCAATCCCAAGCGACCACCTCCGGGGAACCTGCCGAACCCCCGGAGTATTAGGCTTACCCGGGTAAGGCGGCTCTGCCCGGGTGGACCTTTATTTCCGACCATCTCGTGGGATTATTATGGACACAGAAAATAAAATGGGGATGGGGCGGGTTTTGTCGGTTGTGGAGGACGGAGACGGGGTTGGGGTTAGGGTGGCGGCGCTCGCGCCCCACTCAGCGCCAGGTCCGGCTTCGTGGAGGGTGGAGGAGGACGACGAGACGGCGTCGGTCTCGTCCTTCTCCTCCAGCACGAGCCACATAGGCTCTAAGAGGAAGAGGACGGGGCAGGCCGTCGTCGAGGTGGGCGGGGCGATGAGCCCGTCGGTGAGGCTGAGTTGCCTCAGGGACGAGGTGACCGAGGAGATATCGGAGAGGATCTCCTCGTCCCTGAGGCGGGTGGAGAAAGTCGCCGCTGCCTGCGCCTTTAAGGGGCAGAAAAGCGGTGGCGCGGAGGCCCTGAAGGCCGCGGCGGAGGAAATGAGGGAGGCGGCGCGGGAGCTCAGTGGGCGGAACGCCCGTCTGCAGCTCCTGTTGGAGGAGGAGCGACAGGGGAGGAGGAGGGCAGAGGCGCTGTGGAACAGCGCGGCCCTCCCTCTCATCCTCCCTCCTCCTCCACCGCCGCGTCCCTCGGCGAAGGTAAATAAGCGGATTGCGGCGGCAGTGGTGCGGGGCACCGCGGGCCCCTCCACCCGCACTACGCCCGTGAAGAAGTCCCCGTCCTCCTCAGAAGACGATCTTCTGAGGAGGATTGGGGACATGATTGATGGCAAGCTGGCCGTCTTCCGGGAGGAGCTCCTCGCCGGAAGAGCGGTCAGCAGGAAGGCGGTGCCTCCCCGACCTGTTCCGGTACAGTCGGGGAAGGCAAAGAAGGGCGGAGTGAAGGCTCCGCCCAGCGTTGCGGCACCAGGGCCCCGGGTCGCGACCCCCAAGGGGGGTGGTGTACCCGTGGTCGCGGTGGTCGCGTCCTCCACAGCACCCTCCCAAGGGGGGGTGGCGTGGAGTGAGGTGGTGGGGCGGAAGGCGAAGCGGGCGGCGAGGAAGGCCTCGCAACCGCAGCCTCCGCCTCCGCCGCCGGCGGCCAAGGTAAAGGCCGCGAAGGTCGGGAAGGCACGACCAGGTCGTCCCCCAAAAACGGCAGCGGTGACGCTGACCGTTGCGCAGGGGGGCGACCTGACCCTCGCGGAGGCGATGCGGCTCGCCAGGGAGAATATCTCCCTGGAAGAGCTGAGCAGCGCCTCCGTGAGGGCGAAGAGGGCCGTGACCGGGGGTCTCTTGCTGGAGATCCCCGGTGCAGAAGGCGGCGCGAAGGCGGATCGTCTCGCCCAGAGGCTCCGGGAGCAGCTGGGCGAGCGAGGTGTCCGGGTCGCCCGGCCCACGAAGCGCACGGAGATGCGCGTTTGTGGGCTGGACGACTCGGTCAGCGCACAGGATGTGTCCCGTGCCCTTGCGAGGGCGGGGGACTGTCCTGTGGAGGACCTGCGGATCGGAGAGATCCGCAGGTCGCCCTCCGGCCTCGGGTCGGTGTGGGCCCGGTGCCCGCTCTCCGCCGCCCGTAAGGTGGCGGAATCCGGGAGGGTGTTGGTGGGGTGGGTTTCGGCGCGAGTGGAAATCCTCGCGCCGCGCCCGCTCCAGTGTCACCGCTGCCTCAAATTGGGGCACGTGAGGCAGTGGTGCACCTCGCCGGTGGACCGCAGCGGTCAGTGTTACCGCTGCGGTGCCAAAGAGCACCGTGCGAGCCAGTGCTCGGCGGCCCCCCACTGCCCGCTGTGTGCGGACATGGGGAGGCCAGCCGATCACAGGGTGGGGAGCAAGAGGTGCTCCCCCCCCCCTCCCGGAAGGAGAGGAAGAGGCGGGCTGCACCGGCTCCGGTGCCGAGGGCGGTGGCATCGTCCTCCATGGAGGTGGACGGTGCTACGGGGACGGACGGCCGGGAGGAGGCTGGCGCGGCCATTAATTAATGCCGCCCCGCCTCCTCCTCCAGGCCAACCTCAACCACTGCCGCGCGGCACAGGACTTGATGTCCCAAGTCCTCGCGGAGTGGGGGGTAGGCCTGGCGGTCGCCGCAGAGCCGTACCGCGTCCCTGATCACCCTCATTGGGTGGGCGACGCGGACGGCTTGGTGGCGACGGTATGGGGAGGGGGCGACGGATCCCCACCGTTCTCCTTGTTGGAGCGCGGTCGGGGAATCGTCGCCGTGGACTGGGGGGGAGTCGCTGTGGTGGGGTGCTACATTTCGCCCCGTAGCGGTCACGCTGCGTTCGAGCTGTACTTGGCCGAGGTCGCGGCATGCGTGCAGCGCTACGTGACCCGGCCGGTGCTGGTCCTGGGGGATTTTAATGCCAAGTCGGTGGCTTGGGGATCCCCCAGGACCTCCGTTCGCGGCGGGATCCTGGGCGATTGGGCGGCGGGGCTCGACCTCCGGGTATTGAACCGGGGGTCGGAGCACACATGCGTGCGACGATATGGGGGGTCCATCGTGGATGTTGGATTCGCGACCCCCAACGCCGTGCGCATGGTGTCGGGTTGGCACGTGGTCGCGGGGGCAGAGACACTCTCCGATCACCGGTACATCCGGATGGAGGTCTCTGCCGCCGCGAGTACATCCCGACACGGCCGCCTGCGTGGCACCCCACCACGCCGCTGGGCGCTTCGGCGCCTGGACAAGGACGCCCTGATGGCAGCTGCCCTCGCTGCAACTTGGCCGCAGGGAGCGGCCGAGTTGCCGAGCATAGAGGAGGAGGTCGCCCGGCTCGGAGCATTGGTCGCAGGTATTTGCGACACGGCGATGCCTCGGGTCGGGCGGGCTTCTCCTCGCCGGGCGGTGTACTGGTGGTCGGACGCGATCGCGGAGTTGCGAGTCGCGACTGTGCGTGCCCGACGCCAGTACACCCGCGCGCGCCGTCGTCAACGTACAGGCGACGGCGTGGCGCGAGCGAGGGCAGCTGATGACCTGTATGGAGCATACCGCGTGGCGCGGGTTGCTCTGCAGGTCGCCATCAAACGGGCCAAGACCCAGGCATGGAAGGAGCTCCTCCAGACCCTTGATGATGATCCATGGGGGCGCCCATATAAGGTGGTGCTGAATAAGCTCCGCCCGTGGGCGCCCCCCTTCACCGAGGGTCTTGACCCCCGGCTGCTGGAGGACGTGGTCAATACACTCTTCCCAATTGGGGAGAGGGGACCGCGTCCTCCGGCGGCGGCGGCTGTCCCAGTGGAGTGGACGGCCGAGCTGGGGGTCACGCAGGAGGAGCTGGCAGCGGCCATCAGACGGCTCGGGGTTCGTAACACGGCCCCGGGTCCGGATGGTGTGCCCGGCCGGGTTTGGGTCTTGACCCAGGGCGTCCTTGGGGCCGACCTCAGGCGGTTGTCCGACCGCTGCCTGAGGGACGGGCGATTCCCCCCCCCAGTTGGAAGGTGGCGAGAATGGTCCTCCTCCGGAAGGAGGGTCGGCCCGCGGAGTCTCCCTCCGCATACCGGCCCATTTGTCTCCTCGACGAGGTGGGCAAGCTCTTCGAGCGTGTGATTGCTGCCCGCCTCGTCGAGCACATGTCGCGGGGTGATCCCGGTCTGGCCGACTGCCAGTTCGGTTTCCGGGGGGGCCGATCGACTATCGACGCGATAGGTCGTGTGAGGGCCCTCTCGGAGGCGGCCGTCTCCCGGGGAGGGGTGGCATTGGCAATATGCTTGGATATTGCCAATGCCTTTAACACCCTCCCCTGGGAAGAGATAAGGAGGGGACTCGAATATCATCGAGTTCCCCCTTGTCTCAGGGCGGTCGTCGGGGATTATCTCCGCGGCAGGTGGATCGAGTATCCGGGCCGGGATGGTGATATGCGGAGGGAGGTGTACTGCGGTGTTCCGCAGGGGTCGGTCCTCGGGCCACTCCTGTGGAACATCGCGTACGACTCGGTGTTGCGGGCCGGCCTCCCCGACGGCGTCAGCACGGGGTGTTATGCGGATGACACACTGGTGCTGGCCGTCGGGGCGCACTGGGGGAGGGCCATGCGTCGCGCGGAGGAGGGGTCGCAATGCGTCGTCGACCGGATCAGGGGGATGGGAATGACGGTGGCGGTCCATAAGACCGAGGTGATTGCGTTTCATTCACCTCGGCAGGATCCGCCACCCCCCCTGATCCGGGTGGGTGGGGCTGACATCGAGGTGAAGCCCCAGATCAGGTATCTAGGGCTGATCCTCGATAGCCACTAGCGTTTCGAGGAGCATTTCCGCTGCCTGGTCCCCCGGTTGGAAAGGATGGTTGCGGCTCTGGGCCGGATCCTGCCCAACCTGGGGGGCCCGGCGGGCCGAGTTCGTCGCCTCTATGTGGCAATGGTCCAGTCGGTGGCCCTATACGGGGCCCCCGTCTGGGCGGACGACCTGGCTGCCTCCCGGCGCAGCATGACTATGCTGCGTCGGGTGCAGAGGCGCATGGCGCTCAGGGTCGTCCGCGGGTATCGGACCATGTCACATGAGGCGGCGACGGTTCTAGCAGGGATGCCGCCCATGGACCTGCTCGCGCGGTCGCACGCGGTGATGTACCGGCACCGCGTCGACCGTCGCGCGGGGGTGGGGGCGGTCCCGGGCGGGCAGGAACCTGCTTGGGGCGATTTGAAGCGCCAGGCCCGGCAGTCCGTGTTGCTCGCGTGGCAGGAGCGGCTGGCTCTGCCAACCGCGGGGCACCGGACTGTCGGGGCTGTTCGGCCACTCCTGAAGGAGTGGCTGGACAGAGGCCATGGCAGCCTCACCTACCGGCTGGCACAGGTATTTTCCGGGCATGGCAGCTTCGGAAGATACCTGTGCCGGATAGGGAAGGAGCCGACGGCGCGTTGCTGCCACTGCGACGCTGAGCAGGACACGGCGGATCATACCCTGGAGGTATGCCCCGCGTGGGAGGGGGAGCGCCGTTTCCTGGTCGGCGTCGACGGGCGGGATGTCTCGCTGCCGGGCGTGGTGCGTGCCATGCTCGGCAGCGAGGAGAAGTGGAGGGCCGTGGCCTCCTTCTGCGAGAACGTAATGTTGCAGAAGGAGGCCGCGGGGAGGGAGCGCGAGCTTCAGCGGCGCGCTGAAGCTCGCGCTCGTGCGGTGGCCCGAGGTCGTCGCCCGGTCGCGAGGCGTCGCGGGCGGCCGCCTCGGCGTGGCGGATGACCTAGGCTGGGAGGGGGGTCCTGAGGGGACCCTCCTCCCGCCAGGCGGCGCCGGGTCGGACCGGTTGGGGGTAGGAGTGCCTCCCCCTACCGGTCCGACGCAAGGGGAGGCACCCTCGGCGGTCTGGTGCGGCCATGAACGCCCGGCCGCCGAGGGGTGGAAACGGGGTCGCGGGCGGTTGCGAGTTGGGGCTCGCAGCCGCCACTAAACGCGGCCCCGGGACGGATAGCGGCGGGATGGAGTGGCCCCGTCCCGCCGCTATGAGGCAGTGTGTCTACTGGGGGGACCGATTGTCCCCCCGGGGGATGGGCGCGAAAGCGCGGGCACGGGGTGGATACCGGAAGAATGCTTCGAGCGATTCCCGGTATCCTCCCAAAGCGTGCCGAAGGGTCACCGTGGGGTTTTTAGTGGGTAGGTACCGCGCCTGTCGTTGTACGGGCGCGGGGAATCCCACACACCCCTCCCACCTCTCCCCAAGGAGGTGGGAGGGAGTCTTTCGAAGATTTTCCCCACGACAAAAAAAAAAAAAAAAAAAAAAGGTCCTGGCCTTTTTCTGGTTTGGATCCCGTAGTAATGAGGTTCCACACCGAAACAATCAACTAAACCTGGTTCCGATTAATGTTTTAGAGGATAACGCCGGTTATGTCTGGGTTAGTTCTGCTATATGCAATTATCTGGCACATACTTTCGCGTTTTTCGCATACTTGTTGGCCAGATCCTGGCCTTCTTCTGGCTTGGACCAGGTAGTAATGTGGGACCACACTGAAACAGTCAATTAAACCTGGTTGCGATTAATGTTTTAGAGGATAACGCCGGCTATGTCTGGGTTAGTTCTGGTATTTGCAATCATCTGGCCCATACTTTCGCGTTCTTCGCATACTTGTTGGCCAGATCCTGGGTTTTTTCTGGAATGGATCACGTAGTAATGAGGTTCCACACCGAACCAGTCAATTAAAGCTGGTTCCGATTAATGTTTTAGAGGATAAGGCCGTTAATGTCTGGGTTAGGTCAGGTATTTGCCCTCTTCTGGCACGTACATTCGCATTTTTCGCATGCTTGTTGGCCAGATCCTGGCCTTTTTCTGGCTTCGACCAATTAATAATGTGGGACCACACTGAAACAGTCAATTAAACCTGGTTGCGATTAATATTTTAGAGGATAACGCCTGTTATGTCTCGGTTAGGTCTGCGATTTGCACACATCTGGCTCGAACTTTCGCATTTTTCGCATACTTGTTGGCCAGATCCTGGCCTCTTTCTGGTTTAGATCCCGCACTAATGTGGTTCCACACCGAAACAATCAATAAAAGCTTGTTCCGATTAGTATTTCAGAGGATAACGCTGGTTATTTCTAGGTTAGTTATGGTATTTGCAATCATCTGGCTCATACTTTCGCGTTTTTCGCATACTTGTTGGCCAGATCCAGCGTTTTTTCTGGATTGGATCCCGTAGTAATGTGGTTCCACACCGAAACAGTCAATTAATCCTGGTTGCGATTAATATTTTAGAGGATAACGCCGGTTATGTCTCGGTTAGGTCTGGGATTTGCCCTCATCTGGCTCGTACCTTCGCATTTTTCGCATACTTGTTGGCCAGATCCTGGCCTCCTTCTGGTTTTGATCCCGCACTTATGTGGTTCCACACCGAAACAGTCAATAAAAGCTTGTTCCGATTAGTATTTTAGAGGATAACGCTGGTTATTTCTGGGTTAGTTATGGTATTTGCAATCATCTGGCTCATACTTTCGCGTTTTTCGCATACTTGTTGGCCAGATCCAGCATTTTTTCTGGGTTGGATCCCGTAGTAATGTGGTTCCACACCGAAACAGTCAAGTAATCCTGGTTGCGATTAATATTTTAGAGGATAACGCCGGTTATGTCTCGGTTAGGTCTGGTATTTGCAATCATCTGTTTGATACTTTCGTATTTTTCGCATACTTGTTGGCCAGATCCTAGGCTTTTTCTGACTTGGGTCACGTAGTAATGTGGTACCACACTGAAACTGCCAATAAAACCTGGTTCCGATTAATATTTCAGAGGATAACGCCGGTTATGTCTGGGTTAGTTCTGGTATTTGCAATCATCTAGCTCATACTTTCGCAATTTTCGCATATTTGAATGGCCAGATCCTGGGTTTTTTTCTGGTTAGGATCACGTATTAATGTGGTGCCGCACTGAAATGGTCAATTCAACCTGAATTTGGTCAATATTTTGGAGGATAACACCGGTTAGGTCTGGGTTACGTCTGGTATTTGCCAGCATCTAGCTCATACTTTCGCAATTTTGCATAGTTGAATGGCCAGATCCTGGCCTTTTTCTGGTTTCGATCACGTAGTAATGTGGGACCACACTGAAACAGTCAATTAAACCTGGTTTCGATCAATACTTTAGAGGATAACGCCGGTTATGTCTCGGTTAGGTCTGGTATTTGCAATCATCTGGCTCATACTTTCGCATTTTTGGCATATTTATTCGCCAGATCCTGGGCTTTTTCTGACTTGGGTCACGTAGTAATGTGGTACCACACTGAAACAGTCAATAAAACCTGGTTCCGATTAATATTTTAGAGGATAACGCCGGTTAGGTCTGGGTTACGTCTGGTATTTGCAATCATCTTCCTCATACTTTCGCAATTTTGGCATACTTGTTGGCCAGATCCTGTGCTCTTTCTGATTTGGATCACGTAATAATGTGGCACTACACTGAAACAGTCAATTAAACCTGGTTTCGATCAATACTTTAGAGGATATCGCCGGTAATGTCTCGGTTAGGTCTGGTATTTGCCATCATCTAGCACATACTTTCGCATTTTTCGCATACTTGAATGGCCAGATCCTGGGCTTTTTCTTATTTAGATCACGTAATAATGTGGTACCTATTGAACTTTATTTACTAATAATATAACAACAGTGGTTTATAACATAGGCAGTAATATATAATGTTTAATAAACACGTAATTTCTGTATGGTACAAATGAAACAGACTGGAAATGAATGAACAAAATATGTATGAGAAACAAAAACGCAATATCACAGATCGATATATTTTGTCGTCACTCCGCGTTCCTTCATCACACACACACAAAACATTCATTCAATTAGATTCGTTGTCCTAGATTCGTTGTCCTCCAACACCCTTCCACAACGATATACATTCTAAAATTGTTTTATTTGTTGACGCAGTGCACACTTTTCTGCCATATATTTTAATTTTACTTTTGCAAGAGGTTTAGTTAACATGTCGGCAGGCATTTCATCTGTAGGGCAGTATTGATAATCTATTTTTCCCCGATCCTTAATGTCTTTTATATTATGGAACTTTGTATCAATGTGCTTTGTCCTATTGTTAAACTTCTTGTTGGATGTGAGTTTTAAGCAACTTTGGTTGTCTTCGTAGATGATTGTGTCCTGGGTCCCTTTTCCAAAATCTTCCAGTAGACGTTGTATCCATACAGCTTCTTGAGTAGCTTCGGCAAGGGCTATATATTCCGCTTCAGTAGACGATAGTGAAACACATGGCTGCTTCCTGCAAGCCCAACTTATCGAAGCTCCGGCAAATTGATACAAATATCCGCTATTCGACTTTCTATCATTTCTGTCTTGTGCCCAATCGGCGTCTGCAAAACCAATTAGTTTCCTGCTTTTAACCCTTTGACCAAGTTTCAGTTCATAATCAATTGTTTGTTTTAAATAGCGAGCGACTCTTTTCGTTTCTATCCAGTCATTTGTTGTGGGATGCTTGTTGTGTTGGCTTAAAATAGCAACGCTTGCGGATATGTCCGGTCTACTGTTTACTGCTACGTACAATAAAGCACCGATGAGCTGTTGATACCTGTCACTTTTTGGCATTTCTGATCCATTTTCTTTATATTTAAAATACGTGTGATCTAAAGGTACACTTGATCCTTTTGCATCTTGAAGACCGAATCTGTGTAATATTTTTTTAATATATTTCGCTTGATTTATGCTGTAAAAACCTTCTTCATTTCTTCTCATCTCTATTCCTAAATAATGTTTCAAGAATCCTAAGTCATTCAAACAAAAATGTTTCTTTAATAACCCGGCTGTCTTATCAATTTGGCTATCATTTTTTGCTGCAATTAAAATATCGTCAACATAAATAATAACATAAATCAGTTCTCCTTTATCTTCTTTAGTATACAAACATGAGTCTGCCTGACTTTGTTTGAAATCATATTTCACGAGCAAATCGTTTAATTGGTCATTCCAAATTTTGGCAGCCTGCTTCAAACCATAGATGCCCCTTTTAAGTCTGCAAACATAGTTATCATTTTTACCAGGTATTTCATATCCTTCAGGTTGCTTCATAAATATCGTCTCGGTTAATTTCCCATTTAAAAAAGCAGTTTTTGCATCAAAATGTTTTATCAACATACCTTTTTGTCCAGTGACCGTTAAAAAAGTCCTGAATGTAGATTGTCTTACTACCGGTGCAAAATTTTCATCGTAATCCGTGCCATATTTTTGTGAAAACCCTCGAGCAACAAGTCTGGCTTTATATCTCTCCACACTTCCATCGATGTTTCGCTTAATTTTAAAAACCCATTTACACGAGACTATATTTGTGTCTTTTGGTTTGGATACGATTTCCCAAGAGTCGTTCCCCAATAAGGAATTAATTTCGTCATCCATGGCCCTTTTCCAATGCTCTTTATCAGATCCTGACAATGCTTCCTTCGCACTTCTTGGTTCATGTTCTGTATTTAGGACCATGTTTGACGAAGCTACATACCTATCTGGTGGTACTCCTTTATTCGTTCTTTGAGACCGTCTGCACTGTATGCGATCCGTTTCCTCATGATCACCGTTTGTCTCTTTACTTGACATATATTCGTCTGTACTTGGTCCGTCGTCTGATTCTTGATCGTCAGCTGATTCTTCACTGGATGACTTTTCACTTTCAACATCTTGATCGTCAGCTGATTCTTCACTGGGCGACTTTTCCCTTTCAACATCTTCATGGTCGTCTTCCGTGCTGTCTTTTATTTTCGAAAAAATGACCACATTGTCCATCGGTTTATATTCGCTTACTAAATCTAAAAACACAACGTCGCAGCTGATCTTGATGCGATTTGTTTTTGTGTCTAATAAACGAAACGCCTTTGATTCATCGGAGTAGCCAACGAATGTAAATTTCTCAGCTTTGTCGTCTAATTTCTTCCTCTGTTCCTTATGTATGTGTATGTATGCACTGCAACCAAAAATGTGTAAATTTCCGACATCGGGCTTTTTCGAAAACCACAATTCATATGGGGTTTGATCGATTGCTTTCGTAGGTAATCGATTCTGTAAATAGTTAGCTGTGTTTACAGCTTCTCCCCAATATTTCTTATCTAAATTACCATCGAGCAGCATACATCTTGCCATCTCAAGTAACGACCGATTCTTTCGCTCAGCAACGCCATTCTGCTGAGGTGAATAAACTGTTGTATACTGTGCTTGAATCCCTTCCTGTCTCAAATAATTCTTTAAATCTTCATTAACATATTCTGTTCCCCGATCCGATCTTATTATCTTTGTTTTTTTCTTAAACTGTGTTTTCATTCTTTCTACATATACTTTTATACATTTTGCTGTTTCATTTTTATGACTCATAAGATAAATAGTCGAGTAACGAGAATAGTCGTCGATAATTGTTAAAATGTACCTTTTGTTGCTCGGTGTTACTGTTTGCATAGGTCCGAACACGTCCGTATGTATGAGATCTAGAATTGAATTTGTCTTGCTTTTTGATACTTTTGAGAAAGGTAATCTAGCCATTTTACCCTTAACGCAGCATTCACAAATCATCTGCTGTCCACAATTCTTAATCTTGATACCTGTGGCTAGATCTTTATTACCTAAAAACTTTATGGCGTTAAAATCTCTATGCCCGAAGCGACGGTGCCAGGTATGCTGGCAATCCACTGTATGCCCATTAACAATACTTCCGCTCGCTATATATACTTTTCCAATTGGACTTACTTGATACAACTCGGGTGACAATTTCGCAATCGCTTGTAATTTGTTGTCCTTCATGATCTTACAATCGTTTTCGTCAAACGTCAATCTGTATCCATCTTTCACCAGTTTCTTTACTGATAATAAGTTTGACCCAAGTGTCGGCACATATAACACATCGCACACTTTTATTTTGGAAGTCGCATTAGAGTCCAATACACAATCTATTACACCCGAAGCGATTCCTTGCACTTCAGCAATCTTTTGTTCCTCTGCAAGACACACTTGACCTTTCCTTCGCGTGTCGAATTCTTGAAAAAACTTCTTCGAAGTTGCCGTATGGCTTGTTGCCCCAGAGTCGACGATCCATACATTTTTATTGTCCTCTTGATGCTTCTCCGTTCCAAGATATGCTCCATCAGAAATTTCTGCTCTTGCATAAAAACAATAATCATTCGAAGAATCTTGCGAGACTGCATTAGCTTTTTCTTTTTTATCTATCCAGGCTTTATATTTTATACAATCTCCTTTAAAATGCCCTGATTTTTTGCAAAAATAGCAATTTTTCTTCGACTGCGTGCTGTTTGTATTTTTGTATCCAGTTTTCAACGCCGTTTCTGTACACTATCTTGTGACCTTTGCCCCTTTACGTCTTTTGTATTCGTCCATTAATTTACTTTTTACAAGTTCTAACGTAAAATCACCTTCGGGCCTGCTTTCAAGTGCTGTCACGAGAGTTTCATAGGATTCTGGGAGACTTCCAAGCAGCATTGCACCCATAAGATTGTCTGGAAAATCCTATCCGAGGGCAGCTAATTTTTCAAAATAACCGCACATTGTGGTAATATGTTCCTCCATGTTGCCATTTTCTTTCATGGCTGTTCTACATAATTGTTTTAGCAACAATACTTTATTCGTTAACGTGGCCTTTTGGTGATATCCTTGTAGAGAATCCCATACCTCACATGATGTTTTGACATTCCTCATGTGCTGCAGTTGGCTGTCTTCTACTAATAGTCCTATTGTAGCGCGTGCTTCATTATCCTTTTGCACCCAAACAGCATCTTCCGTAGCGGGTCTTTCACTTCTTATCACTTCCCATAGTTTTTCCTTAATTAACAGAAGTTCCAATTTGTAACTCCATCACTTTAATTACTGTCCACTGGGTCCATAACCTATTGGACTTTATTTACTAATAATATAACAACAGTGGTTTATAACATAAGCAGTAATATATAAAGTTTAATAAACACGTAATTTCTGCATGGTACAAATGAAACAGACTGGAAATGAATGAACAAAATATGTATGAGAAACAAAAACGCAATGTCATAGATCGATTAATTTTGTCGTCACTCCGCGTTCCTTCAACACACACAAACAAAACATTCATTCATCTAGATTCGTTGTCCTAGATTCGTTGTCCTCCAACAGTACCACACTGAAACAGTCAATTAAACCTGGTCCCGATTAATATTTTAGAGGATAACGTCGGTTATGACTTGGTTAAGACTGGTATTTGCCCTCATCTGTCTGGTACATTCGCATTTTTCGCATACTTGTTGGCCAGATCCAGTGTTTTTTTCTGGTGTGTATCACGTATTAATGTGGTGCCACACTGAAACAGTCAATTAAACCTGACCTCGAACAATATTTCAGAGGATAACATCGGTTAGGACTGGGTTATGTCTGGTATTTAGCCTCATCTGGCTCATACTTTCACATTCTTCGCATACTTGTTGGCCGGATCCTGGCCTTTTTCTGGTTTGGGTCGGGTAGTCATGTGGTACCACACTGAAACAGTCAATTAAACCTGGTTCCGATCAATATTTTAGATGATAACACCGGTTAGGTCTGAGTTAGATCTGGTATTTAGCCTCTTCCAGCTCATACTTTCGCATTTTTCGCATACTTCTTAGACAGATCCTGGGTTTTATTCTGGTTTGGATCTCGTAGTAATGTGGTACCACACTGAAACAGACCATTAAACGTGGCCTCGATCAATATTTTAAAGGATAACTCCGGTTGGGTCTGTGTTAGTTCTGGGATTTGTCCTCAACTAGCTCATACTTTCGCATTCTTCGCATGCCTGTTGGCCTGATCCTGGGCTATTTCTGGCTTTAATTACGCAGTGATGTGGTACCACACCGAAACAGTCCATTAAAACTGGTTCCGATCAATATTTTAGAGGATAGCGCCGGTTATCTCTGTGTTAGGTCTGGTATTTGCCCTCATCTGGCTCGTACTTTCGCATTTTACGCATACTTGTTGGCCAGATCCTCGCCTTTTTCTGGTTTGGATCACGGAGTAGTGCGATACCACACCGAAATAGTGAATTAAACCTGGTTGCGAGTAATATTTTAGAGGATAACGCCGGTTATGTCTGGGTTAGGTCTGGGGTTTGCCCTCATCTGTCTCGTACCTTCGCATTTTTCGCATACTTGTTGGCCAGATCCTGGCCTTTTTCTGGTTTAGAACACGTAGTAATGTAATTTCGGTGCCACTCCGAAACAGTCAATAAACCTGGTTGCGATTAATATTTAAGAGGATAACGCCGGTTATGTCTCGGTTAGGTCTGGGATTTGCCCTCATCTGGCTTGTACTTTCGCAATTTTTCGCATACTTGTTGGCCAGATCCTGGCCTTTTTCTGGCTTGCATCACGTAGTAATGCGGTACCACACCGAGACAGTCAATTAAGCCTGCATGCGATTATTATTTTAAAGGATAACGCCGGTTATGTCTCGGTTAGGTCTGGGATTTGCCCTCATCTGGCTCGTACAATCGCAATTTTTCGCATACTTGTTGGCCAGATCATGACCTTTTTCTGGTTTGCATCACGTAGTAATGCGGTACCACACCGAAACAGACAATTAAACCTGGTTGCGATTATTATTTTAGAGGATAACGCCGGTTATGTCTCGGTTAGGTCTGGGATTTGCCCTCATCTGGCTCATACTTTCGCATTTTTCGCATACTTGTTGGCCAGCTCCTGACCTATTTCTGGTTTGGATCACGTAGTAATGCGGTACCACACCGAAGCAGTCTATTAAACCTGGTTGCGATTAATATTTTAGAGGATAACGCTGGTTATGTCTCGGTTAGGTCTGGGATTTGCCCTCATCTGGCTCGTACTTTCGCATTTTTCGCATACTTGATGGCCAGATCCTGGGCTTTTTCTGGTTTGGATCACGTAGTAATGTGGTACCACAGTGAAACAGCCAATAAAAGCTTGTTCCGATTAGTATTTTAGAGGATAACGCTGGTTATGACTGGGTTAGTCATGGTATTTGCAATCATCTGGCTCATTCTTTCGCGTTTTTCGCATACTTGTTGGCCAGGACCTGCGTTTTTTTGGTTTGGATCCCGTAGTAATGTGGGTCCTCAACGAAACAGTCTATAAAACCTGGTTCCGATTAATATTTTAGAGGATAGCGCCGGTTATCTCTGTGTTAGGTCTGGTATTTGCCCACATCTGGCTCGTACTTTCGCAGTTTACGCATACATGTTGGCCAGATCCTGGGCTTTTTCTAGTTTGGATCAGGTAGTAATGTGGTACCACACTGAAACGGTCAATAAAAGTTGGTTCCGATTAGTATTTTAGAGGATAACGCTGGTTATGTCTGGGATAGTTCTGGTATTTGCAATCATCTGGCTCATACTTTCGCATTTTTCGCATAGTTGTTGGCCAGATCCTGGGCCTTTTCTGGTATGGACCACGTAGTAATGTGGTTCCACAACGAAACAGTCAATTAAACCAGGTAGCGATTAGTATTTTAGAGGATAACGCCGGTTATGTCTTGGTTAGGACTGGGATTTGCCCTCATCTGGCTCGTACTTTCGCATTTTTCGCATACTTGTTGGCAAGATCCTGGGCTTTTTCTGGTTTGGATCACGTAGTAATGCGGTACCACACCGAAGCAGTCAATTAAACCTGGTTGCGGTTAATATTTTCGAGGATAACAACGGTTATGTATGGGTTAGGTCTGGTATTTGCCCTCATCTGGCTCGTACTTTCGCATTCTTCGCATACTTCTTGGCCAGATCCTGGCCTTTTTCTGGTTTGGAACACGTAGTAATGCGGTACCACACCGAAACAGTCAATTAAACCTGGCTGCGAGTAATATTTTAGAGGATAACGCCGGTTATCTCTGTGTCAGTTCTGGAATTTGCCCTCATCTGGCTCGTACTTTCGCATTTTTCGTATACTTGTTCGCCAGATCCTGGCATTTTTCTGGTTTGGATCACGTAGTAATGTGGTACCACGCTGTAACAATCAATAAAAGCTGGTTCCGATTAGTATTTTAGAGGATAACGCTGGTTATGTCTGGGTTAGTTCTGGTATTTGCAATCATCTGGCTCATACTTTCGCATTTTAAGCATACTTGTTGGCCAGATCCTGGGCTTTTTGTGGTTTGGATCAGGTAGTAATGTGCTACCACACTGAAACAGTCAATAAAAGCTTGTTCCGATTAGTATTTTAGAGGATAACGCTGGTTATGTCTGGGTTAGTTCTGGTATTTGCAATCATCTGGCTCATACTTTCGCGTTTATCGCATACTTGTTGACCAGATCCTACGTTTTTTCTGGTTTGGATACCTTAGTAATGTGGTTCCTCAACGAAAGTCTATTAAACCTGGTTCCGATTAATATTTTAGAGGATAACGCCGGTTATCTCTGTGTTAGTTCTGGTACTTGTCCTCATCTGGCTCGTACTTTCGCATTTTTCGCATACTTGTTCGCCAGATCCTGGCCTTTTTCTGGTTTGGATCACGTAGTAATGTGGTACCACACTGAAACAGTCAATAAAAGCTGGTTCCGATTAGTATTTTAGAGGATCACGCTGGTTATGTCTGAGTAAGTTCTGGTATTTGCAATCATCTGGCTCGTACCTTCGCATTTTTCGCGTACTTGTTGGCTAGATCCTGGGCTTTTTGTGGTTTGGATCACGTAGTAATGCGGTACCGCACCGAAGCAGTCAATTAAAGCTGGTTGCGATTAATATTTTCGAGGATAACGCCGGTTATGTCTTGGTCAGGTCTGGTATTTGCCATTATCTGGCTCGTACTTTCGCATTTTTCGCATACTTGTTGGCCAGATCCTCGCCTTTTTCTGGTTAGGATCACGCAGTAGTGAGGTACCACACCGAAATAGTCAATTAAACCTGGTTGCGAGTAATATTTAAGAGGATAGCGCCGGTTATGTCTCGGTTAGGCCTGGGATTTGCCCTCATCTGGCTCGTACTTTCGCGTTTTTCGCATACTTGTTGGCCAGATCCTGCGTTTTTTCTGGTTTGGATCCCGTAGTAATGTGGTTCCACAACGAAACAGTCAATTAAACCTGGTAGCGATTAGTATTTTAGAGGATAACGCCGGTCATGTCTTGATTAGGGCTGGGATTTGCCCTCATCTGGCTCGTACTTTCGCATTTTTCGCATACTTGTTGGCCAGGTCCTCGCCTTTTTGTGGTTTGGATCACGCTGCAATGCGGTACCACACCGAAATAGTGAATTAAACCTGGTTGCGAGTAATATTTAAGAGGATAACGCCGGTAATCTCTGTGTTAGTTCTGGTATTTGCCCTCATCTGGCTCGTACTTTCGCATTTTTCGCATACTTGTTGGCCAGATCCTGGCCTTTTTCTGGTTTGGATCACGTAGTAATGTGGTTCCACAACGAAACAGTCAATTAAACCAGGTAGCGATTAGTATTTTAGAGGATAACGCCGGTTATGTCTTGGTTAGGACTGGGATTTGCCCTCATCTGGCTCGTACTTTCGCATTTCTCGCATACTTGTTGGCAAGATCCTGGGCTTTTTCTGGTTTGGATCACGTAGTAATGCGGCACCACACCGAAGCAGTCAATTAAACCTGGTTGCGGTTAATATTTTCGAGGATAACAACGGTTATGTATGGGTTAGGTCTGGTATTTGCCCTCATCTGGCTCGTACTTTCGCATTCTTCGCATACTTCTTGGCCATATCCTGGCCTTTTTCTGGTTTGGATCACGTAGTAATGCGGTACCACACCGAAACAGTCAATTAAACCTGGCTGCGAGTAATATTTTAGAGGATAACGCCGGTAATCTCTGTGTTAGTTCTGGTATTTGCCCTCATCTGGCTCGTACTTTCGCATTTTTCGTATACTTGTTCGCCAGATCCTGGCATTTTTCTGGTTTGGATCACGTAGTAATGTGGTACCACGCTGAAACAATCAATAAAAGCTGGTTCCGATTAGTATTTTAGAGGATAACGCTGGTTATGTCTGGGTTAGTTCTGGTATTTGCAATCATCTGGCTCATACTTTCGCGTTTATCGCATACTTGTTGACCAGATCCTGCGTTTTTTCTGGTTTGGATACCTTAGTAATGTGGTTCCTCAACGAAACAGTCTATTAAACCTGGTTCCGATTAATATTTTAGAGGATAACGCCGGCTATCTCTGTGTTAGTTCTGGTATTTGCCCTCATCTGGCTCGTACTTTCGCATTTTTCGCATACTTGTTCGCCAGATCCTGGCCTTTTTCTGGTTTGGATCACGTAGTAATGTGGTACCACACTGAAACAGTCAATAACAGCTGGTTCCGATTAGTATTTTAGAGGATCACGCTGGTTATGTCTGAGTTAGTTCTGGTATTTGCAATCATCTCGCTCGTACCTTCGCATTTTTCGCGTACTTGTTGGCTGGATCCTGGGCTTTTTGTGGTTTGGATCACGTAGTAATGCGGTACCGCACCGAAGCAGTCAATTAAAGCTGGTTGCGATTAATATTTTCGAGGATAACGCCGGTTATGTCTGGGCCAGGTCTGGTATTTGCCATTATCTGGCTCGTACTTCCGCATTTTTCGCATACTTGTTGGCCAGATCCTCGCCTTTCTCTGGTTTGGATCACGCAGTAGTGCGGTACCACACCGAAACAGACAATTAAACCTGGTTGCGATTATTATTTTAGAGGATAACGCCGGTTATGTCTCGGTTAGGTCTGGGATTTGCCCTCATCTGGCTCATACTTTCGCATTTTTCGCATACTTGTTGGCCAGCTCCTGACCTATTTCTGGTTTGGATCACGTAGTAATGCGGTACCACACCGAAACAGACAATTAAACCTGGTTGCGAATAATATTTCAGAGGATAACGCCGGTTATGTCTCGGTTAGGTCTGGGAATTGCCCTCATCTGGCTCGTACTTTCGCATTTTTCGCATACTTGATGGCCAGATCCTGGGCTTTTTCTGGTTTGGATCACGTAGTAATGTGGTACCACAGTGAAACAGTCAATAAAAGCTTGTTCCGATTAGTATTTTAGAGGATAACGCTGGTTATGACTGGGTTAGTCATGGTATTTGCAATCATCTGGCTCATTCTTTCGCGTTTTACGCATACTTGTTGGCCAGGACCTGCGTTTTTTTGGTTTGGATCCCGTAGTAATGTGGGTCCTCAACGAAACAGTCTATAAAACCTGGTTCCGATTAATATTTTAGAGGATAGCGCCGGTTATCTCTGTGTTAGGTCTGGTATTTGCCCACATCTGGCTCGTACTTTCGCAGTTTACGCATACATGTTGGCCAGATCCTGGGCTTTTTCTAGTTTGGATCACGTAGTAATGTGGTACCACACTGAAACGGTCAATAAAAGCTGGTTCCGATTAGTATTTTAGAGGATAACGCTGGTTATGTCTGGGATAGTTCTGGTATTTGCAATCATCTGGCTCATACTTTCGCATTTTTCGCATAGTTGTTGGCCAGATCCTGGGCTTTTTTTGGTATGGACCACGTAGTAATGTGGTTCCACAACGAAACAGTCAATTAAACCAGGTAGCGATTAGTATTTTAGTGGATAACGCCGGTTATGTCTTGGTTAGGACTGGGATTTGCCCTCATCTGGCTCGTACTTTCGCATTTTTCGTATACTTGTTCGCCAGATCCTGGCATTTTTCTGGTTTGGATCACGTAGTAATGTGGTACCACGCTGTAACAATCAATAAAAGCTGGTTCCGATTAGTATTTTAGAGGATAACGCTGGTTATGTCTGGGTTAGTTCTGGTATTTGCAATCATCTGGCTCATACTTTCGCATTTTAAGCATACTTGTTGGCCAGATCCTGGGCTTTTTGTGGTTTGGATCAGGTAGTAATGTGCTACCACACTGAAACAGTCAATAAAAGCTTGTTCCGATTAGTATTTTAGAGGATATCGCTGGTTATGTCTGGGTTAGTTCTGGTATTTGCAATCATCTGGCACATACTTTCGCGTTTATCGCATACTTGTTGACCAGATCCTGCGTTTTTTCTGGTTTGGATACCTTAGTAATGTGGTTCCTCAACGAAAGTCTATTAAACCTGGTTCCGATTAATATTTTAGAGGATAACGCCGGTTATCTCTGTGTTAGTTCTGGTACTTGCCCTCATCTGGCTCGTACTTTCGCATTTTTCGCATACTTGTTCGCCAGATCCTGGCCTTTTTCTGGTTTGGATCACGTAGTAATGTGGTACCACACTGAAACAGTCAATAACAGCTGGTTCCGATTAGTATTTTAGAGGATCACGCTGGTTATGTCTGAGTTAGTTCTGGTATTTGCAATCATCTCGCTCGTACCTTCGCATTTTTCGCGTACTTGTTGGCTGGATCCTGGGCTTTTTGTGGTTTGGATCACGTAGTAATGCGGTACCGCACCGAAGCAGTCAATTAAAGCTGGTTGCGATTAATATTTTCGAGGATAACGCCGGTTATGTCTTGGTCAGGTCTGGTATTTGCCATTATCTGGCTGGTACTTTCGCATTTTTCGCATACTTGTTGGCCAGATCCTCGCCTTTTTCTGGTTAGGATCGCGCAGTAGTGAGGTACCACACCGAAATAGTCAATTAAACCTGGTTGCGAGTAATATTTAAGAGGATAGCGCCGGTTATGTCTCGGTTAGGTCTGGGATTTGCCCTCATCTGGCTCGTACTTTCGCGTTTTTCGCATACTTGTTGGCCAGATCCTGCGTTTTTTCTGGTTTGGATCCCGTAGTAATGTGGTTCCACAACGAAACAGTCAATTAAACCTGGTAGCGATTAGTATTTTAGAGGATAACGCCGGTTATGTCTTGATTAGGACTGAGATTTGCCCTCATCTGGCTCGTACTTTCGCATTTTTCGCATACTTGTTGGCCAGGTCCTCGCCTTTTTGTGGTTTGGATCACGCTGCAATGCGGTACCACACCGAAATAGTGAATTAAACCTGGTTGCGAGTAATATTTTAGAGGATAGCGTCGGTTATGTCTCGGTTAGGTCTGGGATTTGCCCTCATCTGGCACGTACTTTCGCATTTTTCGCATACTTCTTGGCAGGATCGTGGGCTTTTTCTGGTTTGGATCACGTAGTAATGCGGTACCACACCGAAACAGTCAATTAAACCTGGTTGCGAGTAATATTTTAGAGGATAACGCCGGTTATCTCTGTGTTAGTTCTGGTATTTGCCCTCATCTGGTTCGTACATTCGCATTTTTCGCATACTTGTTCGCCAGATCCTGGCATTTTTCTGGTTTGGATCACGTAGTAATGTGGTACCACACTGAAACAGTCAATAAAAGCTGGTTCCGATTAGTATTTTAGAGGATAACGCTGGTTATGTCTGGGTTAGTTCTGATATTTGCAATCATCTGGCTCATACTTTCGCATTTTTCGCATACTTGTTGGCCAGATCCTGGGCTTTTTGTGGTTTGGATCAGGTAGTAATGTGGTACCACACTGAAACAGTCAATAAAAGCTGGTTCCGATTAGTATTTTAGTGGATAACGCTGGTTATGTCTGGGTTAGTTCTGGTATTTGCAATCATCTGGCTCATACTTTCGCATTTTTCGCATACCTGTTGGCCAGATCCTGGGCTTTTTGTGGTTTGGATCAGGTAGTAATGTGGTACCACACTGAAACAGTCAATAAAAGCTGGTTCCGATTAGTATTTTAGAGGATAACGCCGGTTATGTCTTGGTTAGGACTGGGATTTGCCCTCATCTGGCTCGTACTTTCGCATTTTTCGCATACTTGTTGGCAAGATCCTGGGCTTTTTCTGGTTTGGATCACGTAGTAATGCGGTACCACACCGAAGCAGTCAATTAAACCTGGTTGCGGTTAATATTTTCGAGGATAACAACGGTTATGTATGGGTTAGGTCTGGTATTTGCCCTCATCTGGCTCGTACTTTCGCATTCTTCGCATACTTCTTGGCCAGATCCTGGCCTTTTTCTGGTTTGGATCACGTAGTAATGCGGGACCACACCGAAACAGTCAATTAAACCTGGCTGCGAGTAATATTTTAGAGGATAACGCCGGTAATCTCTGTGGTTGTTCTGGTATTTGCCCTCATCTGGCTCGTACTTTCGCATTTTTCGTATACTTGTTCGCCAGATCCTGGCATTTTTCTGGTTTGGATCACGTAGTAATGTGGTACCACGCTGAAACAATCAATAAAAGCTGGTTCCGATTAGTATTTTAGAGGATAACGCTGGTTATGTCTGGGTTAGTTCTGGTATTTACAATCATCTGGCTCATACTTTCGCATTTTTCGCATACTTGTTGGCCAGATCCTGGGCTTTTTGTGGTTTGGATCAGGTAGTAATGTGCTACCACACTGAAACAGTCAATAAAAGCTTGTTCCGATTAGTATTTTAGAGGATAACGCTGGTTATGTCTGGGTTAGTTCTGGTATTTGCAATCATCTGGCTCATACTTTCGCGTTTATCGCATACTTGTTGAGCAGATCCTGCGTTTTTTCTGGTTTGGATACCTTAGTAATGTGGTTCCTCAACGAAACAGTCAATTAAACCAGGTAGCGATTAGTATTTTAGAGGATAACGCCGGTTATGTCTTGGTTAGGACTGGGATTTGCCCTCATCTGGCTCGTACTTTCGCATTTTTCGCATACTTGTTCGCCAGATCCTGGCCTTTTTCTGGTTTGGATCACGTAGTAATGTGGTACCACACTGAAACAGTCAATAACAGCTGGTTCCGATTAGTATTTTAGAGGATCACGCTGGTTATGTCTGAGTTAGCTCTGGTATTTGCAATCATCTCGCTCGTACCTTCGCATTTTTCGCGTACTTGTTGGCTGGATCCTGGGCTTTTTGTGGTTTGGATCACGTAGTAATGCGGTACCGCACCGAAGCAGTCAATTAAAGCTGGTTGCGATTAATATTTTCGAGGATAACGCCGGTTATGTCTGGGCCAGGTCTGGTATTTGCCATTATCTGGCTCGTAGTTTCGCATTTTTCGCATACTTGTTGGCCAGATCCTCGCCTTTTTCTGGTTTGGATCCCGTAGTAATGTGGTTCCACAAAGAAACAGTCAATTAAACCTGGTAGCGATTAGTATTTTGGAGGATAACGCCGGTTATGTCTTGATTAGGACTGGGATTTGCCCTCATCTCGCTCGTACTTTCGCATTTTTCGCATACTTGTTGGCCAGGTCCTCGCCTTTTTGTGGTTTGGATCACGCTGCAATGCGGTACCACACCGAAATAGTGAATTAAACCTGGTTGCGAGTAATATTTAAGAGGATAGCGTCGGTTATGTCTCGGTTAGGTCTGGGATTTGCCCTCATCTGGCACGTACTTTCGCATTTTTCGCATACTTCTTGGCAGGATCCTGGGCTTTTTCTGGTTTGGATCACGTAGTAATGCGGTACCACACCGAAGCAGTCAATTAAACCTGGTTGCGAGTAATATTTTAGAGGATAACGCCGGTTATCTCTGTGTTAGTTCTGGTATTTGCCCTCATCTGGCTCGTACATTCGCATTTTTCGCATACTTGTTCGCCAGATCCTAGCATTTTTCTGGTTTGGATCACGTAGTAATGTGGTACCACACTGAAACAGTCAATAAAAGCTGGTTCCGATTAGTATTTTAGAGGATAACGCTGGTTATCTCTGGGTTAGTTCTGATATTTGCAATCATCTGGCTCATACTTTCGCATTTTTCGCATACTTGTTGGCCAGATCCTGGGCTTTTTGTGGTTTGGATCAGGTAGTAATGTGGTACCACACTGAAACAGTCAATAAAAGCTTGTTCCGATTAGTATTTGAGAGGATAACGCTGGTTATGTCTGGGATAGTTCTGGTATTTGCAATCATCTGGCTCATACTTTCGCGTTTATCGCATACTTGTTGACCAGATCCTGCGTTTTTTCTGGTTTGGATACCGTAGTAATGTGGTTCCTCAACGAAACAGTCTATTAAACCTGGTTCCGATTAATATTTTACAGGATAACGCCGGTTATCTCTGTGTTAGTTCTGGTATTTGCCCCCATCTGGCTCGTACTTTCGCATTTTTCGCATACTTGTTGGCCAGATCCTGGCCTCTTTCTGGTTTTGATCCCGCACTAATGTGGTTCCACACCGAAACAGTCAATAAAAGCTTGTTCCGATTAGTATTTCAGAGGATAACGCTGGTTATTTCTAGGTTAGTTATGGTATTTGCAATCATCTGGCTCATACTTTCGCGTTTTTCGCATACTTGTTGGCCAGATCCAGCGTTTTTTCTGGATTGGATCCCGTAGTAATGTGGTTCCACACCGAAACAGTCAATTAATCCTGGTTGCGATTAATATTTTAGAGGATAACGCCGGTTATGTCTCGGTTAGGTCTGGGATTTGCCCTCATCTGGCTCGTACCTTCGCATTTTTCGCATACTTGTTGGCCAGATCCTGGCCTCCTTCTGGTTTTGATCCCGCACTTATGTGGTTCCACACCGAAACAGTCAATAAAAGCTTGTTCCGATTAGTATTTTAGAGGATAACGCTGGTTATTTCTGGGTTAGTTATGGTATTTGCAATCATCTGGCTCATACTTTCGCGTTTTTCGCATACTTGTTGGCCAGATCCAGCATTTTTTCTGGGTTGGATCCCGTAGTAATGTGGTTCCACACCGAAACAGTCAAGTAATCCTGGTTGCGATTAATATTTTAGAGGATAACGCCGGTTATGTCTCGGTTAGGTCTGGTATTTGCAATCATCTGTTTGATACTTTCGCATTTTTCGCATACTTGTTGGCCAGATCCTAGGCTTTTTCTGACTTGGGTCACGTAGTAATGTGGTACCACACTGAAACTGCCAATAAAACCTGGTTCCGATTAATATTTCAGAGGATAACGCTGGTTATGTCTGGGTTAGTTCTGGTATTTGCAATCATCTAGCTCATACTTTCGCAATTTTCGCATATTTGAATGGCCAGATCCTGGGTTTTTTTCTGGTTAGGATCACGTATTAATGTGGTGCCGCACTGAAATGGTCAATTCAACCTGAATTTGGTCAATATTTTGGAGGATAACACCGGTTAGGTCTGGGTTACGTCTGGTATTTGCCAGCATCTAGCTCATACTTTCGCAATTTTGCATAGTTGAATGGCCAGATCCTGGCCTTTTTCTGGTTTCGATCACGTAGTAATGTGGGACCACACTGAAACAGTCAATTAAACCTGGTTTCGATCAATACTTTAGAGGATAACGCCGGTTATGTCTCGGTTAGGTCTGGTATTTGCAATCATCTGGCTCATACTTTCGCATTTTTGGCATATTTATTCGCCAGATCCTGGGCTTTTTCTGACTTGGGTCACGTAGTAATGTGGTACCACACTGAAACAGTCAATAAAACCTGGTTCCGATTAATATTTTAGAGGATAACGCCGGTTAGGTCTGGGTTACGTCTGGTATTTGCAATCATCTTCCTCATACTTTCGCAATTTTGGCATACTTGTTGGCCAGATCCTGTGCTCTTTCTGATTTGGATCACGTAATAATGTGGCACTACACTGAAACAGTCAATTAAACCTGGTTTCGATCAATACTTTAGAGGATATCGCCGGTAATGTCTCGGTTAGGTCTGGTATTTGCCATCATCTAGCACATACTTTCGCATTTTTCGCATACTTGAATGGCCAGATCCTAGGCTTTTTCTGACTTGGGTCACGTAGTAATGTGGTACCACACTGAAACTGCCAATAAAACCTGGTTCCGATTACTATTTCAGAGGATAACGCCGGTTATGTCTGGGTTAGTTCTGGTATTTGCAATCATCTAGCTCATACTTTCGCAATTTTCGCATATTTGAATGGCCAGATCCTGGGTTTTTTTCTGGTTAGGATCACGTATTAATGTGGTGCCGCACTGAAATGGTCAATTCAACCTGAATTTGGTCAATATTTTGGAGGATAACACCGGTTAGGTCTGGGTTACGTCTGGTATTTGCCAGCATCTAGCTCATACTTTCGCAATTTTGCATAGTTGAATGGCCAGATCCTGGCCTTTTTCTGGTTTCGATCACGTAGTAATGTGGGACCACACTGAAACAGTCAATTAAACCTGGTTTCGATCAATACTTTAGAGGATAACGCCGGTTATGTCTCGGTTAGGTCTGGTATTTGCAATCATCTGGCTCATACTTTCGCATTTTTGGCATATTTATTCGCCAGATCCTGGGCTTTTTCTGACTTGGGTCACGTAGTAATGTGGTACCACACTGAAACAGTCAATAAAACCTGGTTCCGATTAATATTTTAGAGGATAACGCCGGTTAGGTCTGGGTTACGTCTGGTATTTGCAATCATCTTCCTCATACTTTCGCAATTTTGGCATACTTGTTGGCCAGATCCTGTGCTCTTTCTGATTTGGATCACGTAATAATGTGGCACTACACTGAAACAGTCAATTAAACCTGGTTTCGATCAATACTTTAGAGGATATCGCCGGTAATGTCTCGGTTAGGTCTGGTATTTGCCATCATCTAGCACATACTTTCGCATTTTTCGCATACTTGAATGGCCAGATCCTGGGCTTTTTCTTATTTAGATCACGTAATAATGTGGTACCTATTGAACTTTATTTACTAATAATATAACAACAGTGGTTTATAACATAGGCAGTAATATATAATGTTTAATAAACACGTAATTTCTGTATGGTACAAATGAAACAGACTGGAAATGAATGAACAAAATATGTATGAGAAACAAAAACGCAATATCACAGATCGATAAATTTTGTCGTCACTCCGCGTTCCTTCATCACACACACACAAAACATTCATTCAATTAGATTCGTTGTCCTAGATTCGTTGTCCTCCAACACCCTTCCACAACGATATACATTCTAAAATTGTTTTATTTGTTGACGCAGTGCACACTTTTCTGCCATATATTTTAATTTTACTTTTGCAAGAGGTTTAGTTAACATGTCGGCAGGCATTTCATCTGTAGGGCAGTATTGATAATCTATTTTTCCCCGATCCTTAATGTCTTTTATATTATGGAACTTTGTATCAATGTGCTTTGTCCTATTGTTAAACTTCTTGTTGGATGTGAGTTTTAAGCAACTTTGGTTGTCTTCGTAGATGATTGTGTCCTGGGTCCCTTTTCCAAAATCTTCCAGTAGACGTTGTATCCATACAGCTTCTTGAGTAGCTTCGGCAAGGGCTATATATTCCGCTTCAGTAGACGATAGTGAAACACATGGCTGCTTCCTGCAAGCCCAACTTATCGAAGCTCCGGCAAATTGATACAAATATCCGCTATTCGACTTTCTATCATTTCTGTCTTGTGCCCAATCGGCGTCTGCAAAACCAATTAGTTTCCTGCTTTTAACCCTTTGACCAAGTTTCAGTTCATAATCAATTGTTTGTTTTAAATAGCGAGCGACTCTTTTCGTTTCTATCCAGTCATTTGTTGTGGGATGCTTGTTGTGTTGGCTTAAAATAGCAACGCTTGCGGATATGTCCGGTCTACTGTTTACTGCTACGTACAATAAAGCACCGATGAGCTGTTGATACCTGTCACTTTTTGGCATTTCTGATCCATTTTCTTTATATTTAAAATACGTGTGATCTAAAGGTACACTTGATCCTTTTGCATCTTGAAGACCGAATCTGTGTAATATTTTTTTAATATATTTCGCTTGATTTATGCTGTAAAAACCTTCTTCATTTCTTCTCATCTCTATTCCTAAATAATGTTTCAAGAATCCTAAGTCATTCAAACAAAAATGTTTCTTTAATAACCCGGCTGTCTTATCAATTTGGCTATCATTTTTTGCTGCAATTAAAATATCGTCAACATAAATAATAACATAAATCAGTTCTCCTTTATCTTCTTTAGTATACAAACATGAGTCTGCCTGACTTTGTTTGAAATCATATTTCACGAGCAAATCGTTTAATTGGTCATTCCAAATTTTGGCAGCCTGCTTCAAACCATAGATGCCCCTTTTAAGTCTGCAAACATAGTTATCATTTTTACCAGGTATTTCATATCCTTCAGGTTGCTTCATAAATATCGTCTCGGTTAATTTCCCATTTAAAAAAGCAGTTTTTGCATCAAAATGTTTTATCAACATACCTTTTTGTCCAGTGACCGTTAAAAAAGTCCTGAATGTAGATTGTCTTACTACCGGTGCAAAATTTTCATCGTAATCCGTGCCATATTTTTGTGAAAACCCTCGAGCAACAAGTCTGGCTTTATATCTCTCCACACTTCCATCGATGTTTCGCTTAATTTTAAAAACCCATTTACACGAGACTATATTTGTGTCTTTTGGTTTGGATACGATTTCCCAAGAGTCGTTCCCCAATAAGGAATTAATTTCGTCATCCATGGCCCTTTTCCAATGCTCTTTATCAGATCCTGACAATGCTTCCTTCGCACTTCTTGGTTCATGTTCTGTATTTAGGACCATGTTTGACGAAGCTACATACCTATCTGGTGGTACTCCTTTATTCGTTCTTTGAGACCGTCTGCACTGTATGCGATCCGTTTCCTCATGATCACCGTTTGTCTCTTTACTTGACATATATTCGTCTGTACTTGGTCCGTCGTCTGATTCTTGATCGTCAGCTGATTCTTCACTGGATGACTTTTCACTTTCAACATCTTGATCGTCAGCTGATTCTTCACTGGGCGACTTTTCCCTTTCAACATCTTCATGGTCGTCTTCCGTGCTGTCTTTTATTTTCGAAAAAATGACCACATTGTCCATCGGTTTATATTCGCTTACTAAATCTAAAAACACAACGTCGCAGCTGATCTTGATGCGATTTGTTTTTGTGTCTAATAAACGAAACGCCTTTGATTCATCGGAGTAGCCAACGAATGTAAATTTCTCAGCTTTGTCGTCTAATTTCTTCCTCTGTTCCTTATGTATGTGTATGTATGCACTGCAACCAAAAATGTGTAAATTTCCGACATCGGGCTTTTTCGAAAACCACAATTCATATGGGGTTTGATCGATTGCTTTCGTAGGTAATCGATTCTGTAAATAGTTAGCTGTGTTTACAGCTTCTCCCCAATATTTCTTATCTAAATTACCATCGAGCAGCATACATCTTGCCATCTCAAGTAACGACCGATTCTTTCGCTCAGCAACGCCATTCTGCTGAGGTGAATAAACTGTTGTATACTGTGCTTGAATCCCTTCCTGTCTCAAATAATTCTTTAAATCTTCATTAACATATTCTGTTCCCCGATCCGATCTTATTATCTTTGTTTTTTTCTTAAACTGTGTTTTCATTCTTTCTACATATACTTTTATACATTTTGCTGTTTCATTTTTATGACTCATAAGATAAATAGTCGAGTAACGAGAATAGTCGTCGATAATTGTTAAAATGTACCTTTTGTTGCTCGGTGTTACTGTTTGCATAGGTCCGAACACGTCCGTATGTATGAGATCTAGAATTGAATTTGTCTTGCTTTTTGATACTTTTGAGAAAGGTAATCTAGCCATTTTACCCTTAACGCAGCATTCACAAATCATCTGCTGTCCACAATTCTTAATCTTGATACCTGTGGCTAGATCTTTATTACCTAAAAACTTTATGGCGTTAAAATCTCTATGCCCGAAGCGACGGTGCCAGGTATGCTGGCAATCCACTGTATGCCCATTAACAATACTTCCGCTCGCTATATATACTTTTCCAATTGGACTTACTTGATACAACTCGGGTGACAATTTCGCAATCGCTTGTAATTTGTTGTCCTTCATGATCTTACAATCGTTTTCGTCAAACGTCAATCTGTATCCATCTTTCACCAGTTTCTTTACTGATAATAAGTTTGACCCAAGTGTCGGCACATATAACACATCGCACACTTTTATTTTGGAAGTCGCATTAGAGTCCAATACACAATCTATTACACCCGAAGCGATTCCTTGCACTTCAGCAATCTTTTGTTCCTCTGCAAGACACACTTGACCTTTCCTTCGCGTGTCGAATTCTTGAAAAAACTTCTTCGAAGTTGCCGTATGGCTTGTTGCCCCAGAGTCGACGATCCATACATTTTTATTGTCCTCTTGATGCTTCTCCGTTCCAAGATATGCTCCATCAGAAATTTCTGCTCTTGCATAAAAACAATAATCATTCGAAGAATCTTGCGAGACTGCATTAGCTTTTTCTTTTTTATCTATCCAGGCTTTATATTTTATACAATCTCCTTTAAAATGCCCTGATTTTTTGCAAAAATAGCAATTTTTCTTCGACTGCGTGCTGTTTGTATTTTTGTATCCAGTTTTCAACGCCGTTTCTGTACACTATCTTGTGACCTTTGCCCCTTTACGTCTTTTGTATTCGTCCATTAATTTACTTTTTACAAGTTCTAACGTAAAATCACCTTCGGGCCTGCTTTCAAGTGCTGTCACGAGAGTTTCATAGGATTCTGGGAGACTTCCAAGCAGCATTGCACCCATAAGATTGTCTGGAAAATCCTATCCGAGGGCAGCTAATTTTTCAAAATAACCGCACATTGTGGTAATATGTTCCTCCATGTTGCCATTTTCTTTCATGGCTGTTCTACATAATTGTTTTAGCAACAATACTTTATTCGTTAACGTGGCCTTTTGGTGATATCCTTGTAGAGAATCCCATACCTCACATGATGTTTTGACATTCCTCATGTGCTGCAGTTGGCTGTCTTCTACTAATAGTCCTATTGTAGCGCGTGCTTCATTATCCTTTTGCACCCAAACAGCATCTTCCGTAGCGGGTCTTTCACTTCTTATCACTTCCCATAGTTTTTCCTTAATTAACAGAAGTTCCAATTTGTAACTCCATCACTTTAATTACTGTCCACTGGGTCCATAACCTATTGGACTTTATTTACTAATAATATAACAACAGTGGTTTATAACATAAGCAGTAATATATAAAGTTTAATAAACACGTAATTTCTGCATGGTACAAATGAAACAGACTGGAAATGAATGAACAAAATATGTATGAGAAACAAAAACGCAATGTCATAGATCGATTAATTTTGTCGTCACTCCGCGTTCCTTCAACACACACAAACAAAACATTCATTCATCTAGATTCGTTGTCCTAGATTCGTTGTCCTCCAACAGTACCACACTGAAACAGTCAATTAAACCTGGTCCCGATTAATATTTTAGAGGATAACGTCGGTTATGACTTGGTTAAGACTGGTATTTGCCCTCATCTGTCTGGTACATTCGCATTTTTCGCATACTTGTTGGCCAGATCCAGTGTTTTTTTCTGGTGTGTATCACGTATTAATGTGGTGCCACACTGAAACAGTCAATTAAACCTGACCTCGAACAATATTTCAGAGGATAACATCGGTTAGGACTGGGTTATGTCTGGTATTTAGCCTCATCTGGCTCATACTTTCACATTCTTCGCATACTTGTTGGCCGGATCCTGGCCTTTTTCTGGTTTGGGTCGAGTAGTCATGTGGTACCACACTGAAACAGTCAATTAAACCTGGTTCCGATCAATATTTTAGATGATAACACCGGTTAGGTCTGAGTTAGATCTGGTATTTAGCCTCTTCCAGCTCATACTTTCGCATTTTTCGCATACTTCTTAGACAGATCCTGGGTTTTATTCTGGTTTGGATCTCGTAGTAATGTGGTACCACACTGAAACAGACCATTAAACGTGGCCTCGATCAATATTTTAAAGGATAACTCCGGTTGGGTCTGTGTTAGTTCTGGGATTTGTCCTCAACTAGCTCATACTTTCGCATTCTTCGCATGCCTGTTGGCCTGATCCTGGGCTATTTCTGGCTTTAATTACGCAGTGATGTGGTACCACACCGAAACAGTCCATTAAAACTGGTTCCGATCAATATTTTAGAGGATAGCGCCGGTTATCTCTGTGTTAGGTCTGGTATTTGCCCTCATCTGGCTCGTACTTTCGCATTTTACGCATACTTGTTGGCCAGATCCTCGCCTTTTTCTGGTTTGGATCACGGAGTAGTGCGATACCACACCGAAATAGTGAATTAAACCTGGTTGCGAGTAATATTTTAGAGGATAACGCCGGTTATGTCTGGGTTAGGTCTGGGGTTTGCCCTCATCTGTCTCGTACCTTCGCATTTTTCGCATACTTGTTGGCCAGATCCTGGCCTTTTTCTGGTTTAGAACACGTAGTAATGTAATTTCGGTGCCACTCCGAAACAGTCAATAAACCTGGTTGCGATTAATATTTAAGAGGATAACGCCGGTTATGTCTCGGTTAGGTCTGGGATTTGCCCTCATCTGGCTTGTACTTTCGCAATTTTTCGCATACTTGTTGGCCAGATCCTGGCCTTTTTCTGGCTTGCATCACGTAGTAATGCGGTACCACACCGAGACAGTCAATTAAGCCTGCATGCGATTATTATTTTAAAGGATAACGCCGGTTATGTCTCGGTTAGGTCTGGGATTTGCCCTCATCTGGCTCGTACAATCGCAATTTTTCGCATACTTGTTGGCCAGATCATGACCTTTTTCTGGTTTGCATCACGTAGTAATGCGGTACCACACCGAAACAGACAATTAAACCTGGTTGCGATTATTATTTTAGAGGATAACGCCGGTTATGTCTCGGTTAGGTCTGGGATTTGCCCTCATCTGGCTCATACTTTCGCATTTTTCGCATACTTGTTGGCCAGCTCCTGACCTATTTCTGGTTTGGATCACGTAGTAATGCGGTACCACACCGAAGCAGTCTATTAAACCTGGTTGCGATTAATATTTTAGAGGATAACGCTGGTTATGTCTCGGTTAGGTCTGGGATTTGCCCTCATCTGGCTCGTACTTTCGCATTTTTCGCATACTTGATGGCCAGATCCTGGGCTTTTTCTGGTTTGGATCACGTAGTAATGTGGTACCACAGTGAAACAGCCAATAAAAGCTTGTTCCGATTAGTATTTTAGAGGATAACGCTGGTTATGACTGGGTTAGTCATGGTATTTGCAATCATCTGGCTCATTCTTTCGCGTTTTTCGCATACTTGTTGGCCAGGACCTGCGTTTTTTTGGTTTGGATCCCGTAGTAATGTGGGTCCTCAACGAAACAGTCTATAAAACCTGGTTCCGATTAATATTTTAGAGGATAGCGCCGGTTATCTCTGTGTTAGGTCTGGTATTTGCCCACATCTGGCTCGTACTTTCGCAGTTTACGCATACATGTTGGCCAGATCCTGGGCTTTTTCTAGTTTGGATCAGGTAGTAATGTGGTACCACACTGAAACGGTCAATAAAAGTTGGTTCCGATTAGTATTTTAGAGGATAACGCTGGTTATGTCTGGGATAGTTCTGGTATTTGCAATCATCTGGCTCATACTTTCGCATTTTTCGCATAGTTGTTGGCCAGATCCTGGGCCTTTTCTGGTATGGACCACGTAGTAATGTGGTTCCACAACGAAACAGTCAATTAAACCAGGTAGCGATTAGTATTTTAGAGGATAACGCCGGTTATGTCTTGGTTAGGACTGGGATTTGCCCTCATCTGGCTCGTACTTTCGCATTTTTCGCATACTTGTTGGCAAGATCCTGGGCTTTTTCTGGTTTGGATCACGTAGTAATGCGGTACCACACCGAAGCAGTCAATTAAACCTGGTTGCGGTTAATATTTTCGAGGATAACAACGGTTATGTATGGGTTAGGTCTGGTATTTGCCCTCATCTGGCTCGTACTTTCGCATTCTTCGCATACTTCTTGGCCAGATCCTGGCCTTTTTCTGGTTTGGAACACGTAGTAATGCGGTACCACACCGAAACAGTCAATTAAACCTGGCTGCGAGTAATATTTTAGAGGATAACGCCGGTTATCTCTGTGTCAGTTCTGGAATTTGCCCTCATCTGGCTCGTACTTTCGCATTTTTCGTATACTTGTTCGCCAGATCCTGGCATTTTTCTGGTTTGGATCACGTAGTAATGTGGTACCACGCTGTAACAATCAATAAAAGCTGGTTCCGATTAGTATTTTAGAGGATAACGCTGGTTATGTCTGGGTTAGTTCTGGTATTTGCAATCATCTGGCTCATACTTTCGCATTTTAAGCATACTTGTTGGCCAGATCCTGGGCTTTTTGTGGTTTGGATCAGGTAGTAATGTGCTACCACACTGAAACAGTCAATAAAAGCTTGTTCCGATTAGTATTTTAGAGGATAACGCTGGTTATGTCTGGGTTAGTTCTGGTATTTGCAATCATCTGGCTCATACTTTCGCGTTTATCGCATACTTGTTGACCAGATCCTACGTTTTTTCTGGTTTGGATACCTTAGTAATGTGGTTCCTCAACGAAAGTCTATTAAACCTGGTTCCGATTAATATTTTAGAGGATAACGCCGGTTATCTCTGTGTTAGTTCTGGTACTTGTCCTCATCTGGCTCGTACTTTCGCATTTTTCGCATACTTGTTCGCCAGATCCTGGCCTTTTTCTGGTTTGGATCACGTAGTAATGTGGTACCACACTGAAACAGTCAATAAAAGCTGGTTCCGATTAGTATTTTAGAGGATCACGCTGGTTATGTCTGAGTAAGTTCTGGTATTTGCAATCATCTGGCTCGTACCTTCGCATTTTTCGCGTACTTGTTGGCTAGATCCTGGGCTTTTTGTGGTTTGGATCACGTAGTAATGCGGTACCGCACCGAAGCAGTCAATTAAAGCTGGTTGCGATTAATATTTTCGAGGATAACGCCGGTTATGTCTTGGTCAGGTCTGGTATTTGCCATTATCTGGCTCGTACTTTCGCATTTTTCGCATACTTGTTGGCCAGATCCTCGCCTTTTTCTGGTTAGGATCACGCAGTAGTGAGGTACCACACCGAAATAGTCAATTAAACCTGGTTGCGAGTAATATTTAAGAGGATAGCGCCGGTTATGTCTCGGTTAGGCCTGGGATTTGCCCTCATCTGGCTCGTACTTTCGCGTTTTTCGCATACTTGTTGGCCAGATCCTGCGTTTTTTCTGGTTTGGATCCCGTAGTAATGTGGTTCCACAACGAAACAGTCAATTAAACCTGGTAGCGATTAGTATTTTAGAGGATAACGCCGGTCATGTCTTGATTAGGGCTGGGATTTGCCCTCATCTGGCTCGTACTTTCGCATTTTTCGCATACTTGTTGGCCAGGTCCTCGCCTTTTTGTGGTTTGGATCACGCTGCAATGCGGTACCACACCGAAATAGTGAATTAAACCTGGTTGCGAGTAATATTTAAGAGGATAGCGTCGGTTATGTCTCGGTTAGGTCTGGGATTTGCCCTCATCTGGCACGTACTTTCGCATTTTTCGCATACTTCTTGGCAGGATCGTGGGCTTTTTCTGGTTTGGATCACGTAGTAATGCGGTACCACACCGAAGCAGTCAATTAAACCTGGTTGCGAGTAATATTTTAGAGGATAACGCCGGTTATCTCTGTGTTAGTTCTGGTATTTGCCCTCATCTGGCTCGTACATTCGCATTTTTCGCATACTTGTTCGCCAGATCCTGGCATTTTTCTGGTTTGGATCACGTAGTAATGTGGTACCAGACTGAAACAGTCAATAAAAGCTGGTTCCGATTAGTATTTTAGAGGATAACGCTGGTTATGTCTGGGTTAGTTCTGATATTTGCAATCATCTGGCTCATACTTTCGCATTTTTCGTATACTTGTTGGCAAGATCCTGGCCTTTCTGTGGTTTCGATCAGGTAGTAATGTGGTACCACACTGAAACAGTCAATAAAAGCTGGTTCCGATTAGTATTTTAGAGGATAACGCTGGTTATATCTGGGTTAGTTCTGGTATTTGCAATCATCTGGCTCATACTTTCGCATTTTTCGCATACCTGTTGGCCAGATCCTGGCCTTTTTCTGGTTTGGATCACGTAGTAATGCGGTACCACAACGAAACAGTCAATTGAACCTGGTTGCGACTAATATTTTAGAGGATAACGCCGGTTATATCTCTGTCAGGTCTGGGAATTGCCCTCATCTGGCTCGTACATTCGCATTTTTCGCATAGTTGTTGGCCAGATCCTGGGCTTTTTCTGGTTTGGACCACGTAGTAATGTGGTTCCACAACGAAACAGTCAATTAAACCAGGTAGCGATTAGTATTTTAGAGGATAACGCCGGTTATGTCTTGGTTAGGACTGGGATTTGCCCTCATCTGGCTCGTACTTTCGCATTTCTCGCATACTTGTTGGCAAGATCCTGGGCTTTTTCTGGTTTGGATCACGTAGTAATGCGGCACCACACCGAAGCAGTCAATTAAACCTGGTTGCGGTTAATATTTTCGAGGATAACAACGGTTATGTATGGGTTAGGTCTGGTATTTGCCCTCATCTGGCTCGTACTTTCGCATTCTTCGCATACTTCTTGGCCATATCCTGGCCTTTTTCTGGTTTGGATCACGTAGTAATGCGGTACCACACCGAAACAGTCAATTAAACCTGGCTGCGAGTAATATTTTAGAGGATAACGCCGGTAATCTCTGTGTTAGTTCTGGTATTTGCCCTCATCTGGCTCGTACTTTCGCATTTTTCGTATACTTGTTCGCCAGATCCTGGCATTTTTCTGGTTTGGATCACGTAGTAATGTGGTACCACGCTGAAACAATCAATAAAAGCTGGTTCCGATTAGTATTTTAGAGGATAACGCTGGTTATGTCTGGGTTAGTTCTGGTATTTGCAATCATCTGGCTCATACTTTCGCGTTTATCGCATACTTGTTGACCAGATCCTGCGTTTTTTCTGGTTTGGATACCTTAGTAATGTGGTTCCTCAACGAAACAGTCTATTAAACCTGGTTCCGATTAATATTTTAGAGGATAACGCCGGCTATCTCTGTGTTAGTTCTGGTATTTGCCCTCATCTGGCTCGTACTTTCGCATTTTTCGCATACTTGTTCGCCAGATCCTGGCCTTTTTCTGGTTTGGATCACGTAGTAATGTGGTACCACACTGAAACAGTCAATAACAGCTGGTTCCGATTAGTATTTTAGAGGATCACGCTGGTTATGTCTGAGTTAGTTCTGGTATTTGCAATCATCTCGCTCGTACCTTCGCATTTTTCGCGTACTTGTTGGCTGGATCCTGGGCTTTTTGTGGTTTGGATCACGTAGTAATGCGGTACCGCACCGAAGCAGTCAATTAAAGCTGGTTGCGATTAATATTTTCGAGGATAACGCCGGTTATGTCTGGGCCAGGTCTGGTATTTGCCATTATCTGGCTCGTACTTCCGCATTTTTCGCATACTTGTTGGCCAGATCCTCGCCTTTCTCTGGTTTGGATCACGCAGTAGTGCGGTACCACACCGAAACAGACAATTAAACCTGGTTGCGATTATTATTTTAGAGGATAACGCCGGTTATGTCTCGGTTAGGTCTGGGATTTGCCCTCATCTGGCTCATACTTTCGCATTTTTCGCATACTTGTTGGCCAGCTCCTGACCTATTTCTGGTTTGGATCACGTAGTAATGCGGTACCACACCGAAACAGACAATTAAACCTGGTTGCGAATAATATTTCAGAGGATAACGCCGGTTATGTCTCGGTTAGGTCTGGGAATTGCCCTCATCTGGCTCGTACTTTCGCATTTTTCGCATACTTGATGGCCAGATCCTGGGCTTTTTCTGGTTTGGATCACGTAGTAATGTGGTACCACAGTGAAACAGTCAATAAAAGCTTGTTCCGATTAGTATTTTAGAGGATAACGCTGGTTATGACTGGGTTAGTCATGGTATTTGCAATCATCTGGCTCATTCTTTCGCGTTTTACGCATACTTGTTGGCCAGGACCTGCGTTTTTTTGGTTTGGATCCCGTAGTAATGTGGGTCCTCAACGAAACAGTCTATAAAACCTGGTTCCGATTAATATTTTAGAGGATAGCGCCGGTTATCTCTGTGTTAGGTCTGGTATTTGCCCACATCTGGCTCGTACTTTCGCAGTTTACGCATACATGTTGGCCAGATCCTGGGCTTTTTCTAGTTTGGATCACGTAGTAATGTGGTACCACACTGAAACGGTCAATAAAAGCTGGTTCCGATTAGTATTTTAGAGGATAACGCTGGTTATGTCTGGGATAGTTCTGGTATTTGCAATCATCTGGCTCATACTTTCGCATTTTTCGCATAGTTGTTGGCCAGATCCTGGGCTTTTTTTGGTATGGACCACGTAGTAATGTGGTTCCACAACGAAACAGTCAATTAAACCAGGTAGCGATTAGTATTTTAGTGGATAACGCCGGTTATGTCTTGGTTAGGACTGGGATTTGCCCTCATCTGGCTCGTACTTTCGCATTTTTCGTATACTTGTTCGCCAGATCCTGGCATTTTTCTGGTTTGGATCACGTAGTAATGTGGTACCACGCTGTAACAATCAATAAAAGCTGGTTCCGATTAGTATTTTAGAGGATAACGCTGGTTATGTCTGGGTTAGTTCTGGTATTTGCAATCATCTGGCTCATACTTTCGCATTTTAAGCATACTTGTTGGCCAGATCCTGGGCTTTTTGTGGTTTGGATCAGGTAGTAATGTGCTACCACACTGAAACAGTCAATAAAAGCTTGTTCCGATTAGTATTTTAGAGGATATCGCTGGTTATGTCTGGGTTAGTTCTGGTATTTGCAATCATCTGGCACATACTTTCGCGTTTATCGCATACTTGTTGACCAGATCCTGCGTTTTTTCTGGTTTGGATACCTTAGTAATGTGGTTCCTCAACGAAAGTCTATTAAACCTGGTTCCGATTAATATTTTAGAGGATAACGCCGGTTATCTCTGTGTTAGTTCTGGTACTTGCCCTCATCTGGCTCGTACTTTCGCATTTTTCGCATACTTGTTCGCCAGATCCTGGCCTTTTTCTGGTTTGGATCACGTAGTAATGTGGTACCACACTGAAACAGTCAATAACAGCTGGTTCCGATTAGTATTTTAGAGGATCACGCTGGTTATGTCTGAGTTAGTTCTGGTATTTGCAATCATCTCGCTCGTACCTTCGCATTTTTCGCGTACTTGTTGGCTGGATCCTGGGCTTTTTGTGGTTTGGATCACGTAGTAATGCGGTACCGCACCGAAGCAGTCAATTAAAGCTGGTTGCGATTAATATTTTCGAGGATAACGCCGGTTATGTCTTGGTCAGGTCTGGTATTTGCCATTATCTGGCTGGTACTTTCGCATTTTTCGCATACTTGTTGGCCAGATCCTCGCCTTTTTCTGGTTAGGATCGCGCAGTAGTGAGGTACCACACCGAAATAGTCAATTAAACCTGGTTGCGAGTAATATTTAAGAGGATAGCGCCGGTTATGTCTCGGTTAGGTCTGGGATTTGCCCTCATCTGGCTCGTACTTTCGCGTTTTTCGCATACTTGTTGGCCAGATCCTGCGTTTTTTCTGGTTTGGATCCCGTAGTAATGTGGTTCCACAACGAAACAGTCAATTAAACCTGGTAGCGATTAGTATTTTAGAGGATAACGCCGGTTATGTCTTGATTAGGACTGAGATTTGCCCTCATCTGGCTCGTACTTTCGCATTTTTCGCATACTTGTTGGCCAGGTCCTCGCCTTTTTGTGGTTTGGATCACGCTGCAATGCGGTACCACACCGAAATAGTGAATTAAACCTGGTTGCGAGTAATATTTTAGAGGATAGCGTCGGTTATGTCTCGGTTAGGTCTGGGATTTGCCCTCATCTGGCACGTACTTTCGCATTTTTCGCATACTTCTTGGCAGGATCGTGGGCTTTTTCTGGTTTGGATCACGTAGTAATGCGGTACCACACCGAAACAGTCAATTAAACCTGGTTGCGAGTAATATTTTAGAGGATAACGCCGGTTATCTCTGTGTTAGTTCTGGTATTTGCCCTCATCTGGTTCGTACATTCGCATTTTTCGCATACTTGTTCGCCAGATCCTGGCATTTTTCTGGTTTGGATCACGTAGTAATGTGGTACCACACTGAAACAGTCAATAAAAGCTGGTTCCGATTAGTATTTTAGAGGATAACGCTGGTTATGTCTGGGTTAGTTCTGATATTTGCAATCATCTGGCTCATACTTTCGCATTTTTCGCATACATGTTGGCCAGATCCTGGGCTTTTTGTGGTTTGGATCAGGTAGTAATGTGGTACCACACTGAAACAGTCAATAAAAGCTGGTTCCGATTAGTATTTTAGTGGATAACGCTGGTTATGTCTGGGTTAGTTCTGGTATTTGCAATCATCTGGCTCATACTTTCGCATTTTTCGCATACCTGTTGGCCAGATCCTGGGCTTTTTGTGGTTTGGATCAGGTAGTAATGTGGTACCACACTGAAACAGTCAATAAAAGCTGGTTCCGATTAGTATTTTAGAGGATAACGCCGGTTATGTCTTGGTTAGGACTGGGATTTGCCCTCATCTGGCTCGTACTTTCGCATTTTTCGCATACTTGTTGGCAAGATCCTGGGCTTTTTCTGGTTTGGATCACGTAGTAATGCGGTACCACACCGAAGCAGTCAATTAAACCTGGTTGCGGTTAATATTTTCGAGGATAACAACGGTTATGTATGGGTTAGGTCTGGTATTTGCCCTCATCTGGCTCGTACTTTCGCATTCTTCGCATACTTCTTGGCCAGATCCTGGCCTTTTTCTGGTTTGGATCACGTAGTAATGCGGGACCACACCGAAACAGTCAATTAAACCTGGCTGCGAGTAATATTTTAGAGGATAACGCCGGTAATCTCTGTGGTTGTTCTGGTATTTGCCCTCATCTGGCTCGTACTTTCGCATTTTTCGTATACTTGTTCGCCAGATCCTGGCATTTTTCTGGTTTGGATCACGTAGTAATGTGGTACCACGCTGAAACAATCAATAAAAGCTGGTTCCGATTAGTATTTTAGAGGATAACGCTGGTTATGTCTGGGTTAGTTCTGGTATTTACAATCATCTGGCTCATACTTTCGCATTTTTCGCATACTTGTTGGCCAGATCCTGGGCTTTTTGTGGTTTGGATCAGGTAGTAATGTGCTACCACACTGAAACAGTCAATAAAAGCTTGTTCCGATTAGTATTTTAGAGGATAACGCTGGTTATGTCTGGGTTAGTTCTGGTATTTGCAATCATCTGGCTCATACTTTCGCGTTTATCGCATACTTGTTGAGCAGATCCTGCGTTTTTTCTGGTTTGGATACCTTAGTAATGTGGTTCCTCAACGAAACAGTCAATTAAACCAGGTAGCGATTAGTATTTTAGAGGATAACGCCGGTTATGTCTTGGTTAGGACTGGGATTTGCCCTCATCTGGCTCGTACTTTCGCATTTTTCGCATACTTGTTCGCCAGATCCTGGCCTTTTTCTGGTTTGGATCACGTAGTAATGTGGTACCACACTGAAACAGTCAATAACAGCTGGTTCCGATTAGTATTTTAGAGGATCACGCTGGTTATGTCTGAGTTAGCTCTGGTATTTGCAATCATCTCGCTCGTACCTTCGCATTTTTCGCGTACTTGTTGGCTGGATCCTGGGCTTTTTGTGGTTTGGATCACGTAGTAATGCGGTACCGCACCGAAGCAGTCAATTAAAGCTGGTTGCGATTAATATTTTCGAGGATAACGCCGGTTATGTCTGGGCCAGGTCTGGTATTTGCCATTATCTGGCTCGTAGTTTCGCATTTTTCGCATACTTGTTGGCCAGATCCTCGCCTTTTTCTGGTTTGGATCCCGTAGTAATGTGGTTCCACAAAGAAACAGTCAATTAAACCTGGTAGCGATTAGTATTTTGGAGGATAACGCCGGTTATGTCTTGATTAGGACTGGGATTTGCCCTCATCTCGCTCGTACTTTCGCATTTTTCGCATACTTGTTGGCCAGGTCCTCGCCTTTTTGTGGTTTGGATCACGCTGCAATGCGGTACCACACCGAAATAGTGAATTAAACCTGGTTGCGAGTAATATTTAAGAGGATAGCGTCGGTTATGTCTCGGTTAGGTCTGGGATTTGCCCTCATCTGGCACGTACTTTCGCATTTTTCGCATACTTCTTGGCAGGATCCTGGGCTTTTTCTGGTTTGGATCACGTAGTAATGCGGTACCACACCGAAGCAGTCAATTAAACCTGGTTGCGAGTAATATTTTAGAGGATAACGCCGGTTATCTCTGTGTTAGTTCTGGTATTTGCCCTCATCTGGCTCGTACATTCGCATTTTTCGCATACTTGTTCGCCAGATCCTAGCATTTTTCTGGTTTGGATCACGTAGTAATGTGGTACCACACTGAAACAGTCAATAAAAGCTGGTTCCGATTAGTATTTTAGAGGATAACGCTGGTTATCTCTGGGTTAGTTCTGATATTTGCAATCATCTGGCTCATACTTTCGCATTTTTCGCATACTTGTTGGCCAGATCCTGGGCTTTTTGTGGTTTGGATCAGGTAGTAATGTGGTACCACACTGAAACAGTCAATAAAAGCTTGTTCCGATTAGTATTTGAGAGGATAACGCTGGTTATGTCTGGGATAGTTCTGGTATTTGCAATCATCTGGCTCATACTTTCGCGTTTATCGCATACTTGTTGACCAGATCCTGCGTTTTTTCTGGTTTGGATACCGTAGTAATGTGGTTCCTCAACGAAACAGTCTATTAAACCTGGTTCCGATTAATATTTTACAGGATAACGCCGGTTATCTCTGTGTTAGTTCTGGTATTTGCCCCCATCTGGCTCGTACTTTCGCATTTTTCGCATACTTGTTGGCCAGATCCTGGCCTCTTTCTGGTTTTGATCCCGCACTAATGTGGTTCCACACCGAAACAGTCAATAAAAGCTTGTTCCGATTAGTATTTCAGAGGATAACGCTGGTTATTTCTAGGTTAGTTATGGTATTTGCAATCATCTGGCTCATACTTTCGCGTTTTTCGCATACTTGTTGGCCAGATCCAGCGTTTTTTCTGGATTGGATCCCGTAGTAATGTGGTTCCACACCGAAACAGTCAATTAATCCTGGTTGCGATTAATATTTTAGAGGATAACGCCGGTTATGTCTCGGTTAGGTCTGGGATTTGCCCTCATCTGGCTCGTACCTTCGCATTTTTCGCATACTTGTTGGCCAGATCCTGGCCTCCTTCTGGTTTTGATCCCGCACTTATGTGGTTCCACACCGAAACAGTCAATAAAAGCTTGTTCCGATTAGTATTTTAGAGGATAACGCTGGTTATTTCTGGGTTAGTTATGGTATTTGCAATCATCTGGCTCATACTTTCGCGTTTTTCGCATACTTGTTGGCCAGATCCAGCATTTTTTCTGGGTTGGATCCCGTAGTAATGTGGTTCCACACCGAAACAGTCAAGTAATCCTGGTTGCGATTAATATTTTAGAGGATAACGCCGGTTATGTCTCGGTTAGGTCTGGTATTTGCAATCATCTGTTTGATACTTTCGCATTTTTCGCATACTTGTTGGCCAGATCCTAGGCTTTTTCTGACTTGGGTCACGTAGTAATGTGGTACCACACTGAAACTGCCAATAAAACCTGGTTCCGATTAATATTTCAGAGGATAACGCTGGTTATGTCTGGGTTAGTTCTGGTATTTGCAATCATCTAGCTCATACTTTCGCAATTTTCGCATATTTGAATGGCCAGATCCTGGGTTTTTTTCTGGTTAGGATCACGTATTAATGTGGTGCCGCACTGAAATGGTCAATTCAACCTGAATTTGGTCAATATTTTGGAGGATAACACCGGTTAGGTCTGGGTTACGTCTGGTATTTGCCAGCATCTAGCTCATACTTTCGCAATTTTGCATAGTTGAATGGCCAGATCCTGGCCTTTTTCTGGTTTCGATCACGTAGTAATGTGGGACCACACTGAAACAGTCAATTAAACCTGGTTTCGATCAATACTTTAGAGGATAACGCCGGTTATGTCTCGGTTAGGTCTGGTATTTGCAATCATCTGGCTCATACTTTCGCATTTTTGGCATATTTATTCGCCAGATCCTGGGCTTTTTCTGACTTGGGTCACGTAGTAATGTGGTACCACACTGAAACAGTCAATAAAACCTGGTTCCGATTAATATTTTAGAGGATAACGCCGGTTAGGTCTGGGTTACGTCTGGTATTTGCAATCATCTTCCTCATACTTTCGCAATTTTGGCATACTTGTTGGCCAGATCCTGTGCTCTTTCTGATTTGGATCACGTAATAATGTGGCACTACACTGAAACAGTCAATTAAACCTGGTTTCGATCAATACTTTAGAGGATATCGCCGGTAATGTCTCGGTTAGGTCTGGTATTTGCCATCATCTAGCACATACTTTCGCATTTTTCGCATACTTGAATGGCCAGATCCTAGGCTTTTTCTGACTTGGGTCACGTAGTAATGTGGTACCACACTGAAACTGCCAATAAAACCTGGTTCCGATTAATATTTCAGAGGATAACGCCGGTTATGTCTGGGTTAGTTCTGGTATTTGCAATCATCTAGCTCATACTTTCGCAATTTTCGCATATTTGAATGGCCAGATCCTGGGTTTTTTTCTGGTTAGGATCACGTATTAATGTGGTGCCGCACTGAAATGGTCAATTCAACCTGAATTTGGTCAATATTTTGGAGGATAACACCGGTTAGGTCTGGGTTACGTCTGGTATTTGCCAGCATCTAGCTCATACTTTCGCAATTTTGCATAGTTGAATGGCCAGATCCTGGCCTTTTTCTGGTTTCGATCACGTAGTAATGTGGGACCACACTGAAACAGTCAATTAAACCTGGTTTCGATCAATACTTTAGAGGATAACGCCGGTTATGTCTCGGTTAGGTCTGGTATTTGCAATCATCTGGCTCATACTTTCGCATTTTTGGCATATTTATTCGCCAGATCCTGGGCTTTTTCTGACTTGGGTCACGTAGTAATGTGGTACCACACTGAAACAGTCAATAAAACCTGGTTCCGATTAATATTTTAGAGGATAACGCCGGTTAGGTCTGGGTTACGTCTGGTATTTGCAATCATCTTCCTCATACTTTCGCAATTTTGGCATACTTGTTGGCCAGATCCTGTGCTCTTTCTGATTTGGATCACGTAATAATGTGGCACTACACTGAAACAGTCAATTAAACCTGGTTTCGATCAATACTTTAGAGGATATCGCCGGTAATGTCTCGGTTAGGTCTGGTATTTGCCATCATCTAGCACATACTTTCGCATTTTTCGCATACTTGAATGGCCAGATCCTGGGCTTTTTCTTATTTAGATCACGTAATAATGTGGTACCTATTGAACTTTATTTACTAATAATATAACAACAGTGGTTTATAACATAGGCAGTAATATATAATGTTTAATAAACACGTAATTTCTGTATGGTACAAATGAAACAGACTGGAAATGAATGAACAAAATATGTATGAGAAACAAAAACGCAATATCACAGATCGATAAATTTTGTCGTCACTCCGCGTTCCTTCATCACACACACACAAAACATTCATTCAATTAGATTCGTTGTCCTAGATTCGTTGTCCTCCAACACCCTTCCACAACGATATACATTCTAAAATTGTTTTATTTGTTGACGCAGTGCACACTTTTCTGCCATATATTTTAATTTTACTTTTGCAAGAGGTTTAGTTAACATGTCGGCAGGCATTTCATCTGTAGGGCAGTATTGATAATCTATTTTTCCCCGATCCTTAATGTCTTTTATATTATGGAACTTTGTATCAATGTGCTTTGTCCTATTGTTAAACTTCTTGTTGGATGTGAGTTTTAAGCAACTTTGGTTGTCTTCGTAGATGATTGTGTCCTGGGTCCCTTTTCCAAAATCTTCCAGTAGACGTTGTATCCATACAGCTTCTTGAGTAGCTTCGGCAAGGGCTATATATTCCGCTTCAGTAGACGATAGTGAAACACATGGCTGCTTCCTGCAAGCCCAACTTATCGAAGCTCCGGCAAATTGATACAAATATCCGCTATTCGACTTTCTATCATTTCTGTCTTGTGCCCAATCGGCGTCTGCAAAACCAATTAGTTTCCTGCTTTTAACCCTTTGACCAAGTTTCAGTTCATAATCAATTGTTTGTTTTAAATAGCGAGCGACTCTTTTCGTTTCTATCCAGTCATTTGTTGTGGGATGCTTGTTGTGTTGGCTTAAAATAGCAACGCTTGCGGATATGTCCGGTCTACTGTTTACTGCTACGTACAATAAAGCACCGATGAGCTGTTGATACCTGTCACTTTTTGGCATTTCTGATCCATTTTCTTTATATTTAAAATACGTGTGATCTAAAGGTACACTTGATCCTTTTGCATCTTGAAGACCGAATCTGTGTAATATTTTTTTAATATATTTCGCTTGATTTATGCTGTAAAAACCTTCTTCATTTCTTCTCATCTCTATTCCTAAATAATGTTTCAAGAATCCTAAGTCATTCAAACAAAAATGTTTCTTTAATAACCCGGCTGTCTTATCAATTTGGCTATCATTTTTTGCTGCAATTAAAATATCGTCAACATAAATAATAACATAAATCAGTTCTCCTTTATCTTCTTTAGTATACAAACATGAGTCTGCCTGACTTTGTTTGAAATCATATTTCACGAGCAAATCGTTTAATTGGTCATTCCAAATTTTGGCAGCCTGCTTCAAACCATAGATGCCCCTTTTAAGTCTGCAAACATAGTTATCATTTTTACCAGGTATTTCATATCCTTCAGGTTGCTTCATAAATATCGTCTCGGTTAATTTCCCATTTAAAAAAGCAGTTTTTGCATCAAAATGTTTTATCAACATACCTTTTTGTCCAGTGACCGTTAAAAAAGTCCTGAATGTAGATTGTCTTACTACCGGTGCAAAATTTTCATCGTAATCCGTGCCATATTTTTGTGAAAACCCTCGAGCAACAAGTCTGGCTTTATATCTCTCCACACTTCCATCGATGTTTCGCTTAATTTTAAAAACCCATTTACACGAGACTATATTTGTGTCTTTTGGTTTGGATACGATTTCCCAAGAGTCGTTCCCCAATAAGGAATTAATTTCGTCATCCATGGCCCTTTTCCAATGCTCTTTATCAGATCCTGACAATGCTTCCTTCGCACTTCTTGGTTCATGTTCTGTATTTAGGACCATGTTTGACGAAGCTACATACCTATCTGGTGGTACTCCTTTATTCGTTCTTTGAGACCGTCTGCACTGTATGCGATCCGTTTCCTCATGATCACCGTTTGTCTCTTTACTTGACATATATTCGTCTGTACTTGGTCCGTCGTCTGATTCTTGATCGTCAGCTGATTCTTCACTGGATGACTTTTCACTTTCAACATCTTGATCGTCAGCTGATTCTTCACTGGGCGACTTTTCCCTTTCAACATCTTCATGGTCGTCTTCCGTGCTGTCTTTTATTTTCGAAAAAATGACCACATTGTCCATCGGTTTATATTCGCTTACTAAATCTAAAAACACAACGTCGCAGCTGATCTTGATGCGATTTGTTTTTGTGTCTAATAAACGAAACGCCTTTGATTCATCGGAGTAGCCAACGAATGTAAATTTCTCAGCTTTGTCGTCTAATTTCTTCCTCTGTTCCTTATGTATGTGTATGTATGCACTGCAACCAAAAATGTGTAAATTTCCGACATCGGGCTTTTTCGAAAACCACAATTCATATGGGGTTTGATCGATTGCTTTCGTAGGTAATCGATTCTGTAAATAGTTAGCTGTGTTTACAGCTTCTCCCCAATATTTCTTATCTAAATTACCATCGAGCAGCATACATCTTGCCATCTCAAGTAACGACCGATTCTTTCGCTCAGCAACGCCATTCTGCTGAGGTGAATAAACTGTTGTATACTGTGCTTGAATCCCTTCCTGTCTCAAATAATTCTTTAAATCTTCATTAACATATTCTGTTCCCCGATCCGATCTTATTATCTTTGTTTTTTTCTTAAACTGTGTTTTCATTCTTTCTACATATACTTTTATACATTTTGCTGTTTCATTTTTATGACTCATAAGATAAATAGTCGAGTAACGAGAATAGTCGTCGATAATTGTTAAAATGTACCTTTTGTTGCTCGGTGTTACTGTTTGCATAGGTCCGAACACGTCCGTATGTATGAGATCTAGAATTGAATTTGTCTTGCTTTTTGATACTTTTGAGAAAGGTAATCTAGCCATTTTACCCTTAACGCAGCATTCACAAATCATCTGCTGTCCACAATTCTTAATCTTGATACCTGTGGCTAGATCTTTATTACCTAAAAACTTTATGGCGTTAAAATCTCTATGCCCGAAGCGACGGTGCCAGGTATGCTGGCAATCCGCTGTATGCCCATTAACAATACTTCCGCTCGCTATATATACTTTTCCAATTGGACTTACTTGATACAACTCGGGTGACAATTTCGCAATCGCTTGTAATTTGTTGTCCTTCATGATCTTACAATCGTTTTCGTCAAACGTCAATCTGTATCCATCTTTCACCAGTTTCTTTACTGATAATAAGTTTGACCCAAGTGTCGGCACATATAACACATCGCACACTTTTATTTTGGAAGTCGCATTAGAGTCCAATACACAATCTATTACACCCGAAGCGATTCCTTGCACTTCAGCAATCTTTTGTTCCTCTGCAAGACACACTTGACCTTTCCTTCGCGTGTCGAATTCTTGAAAAAACTTCTTCGAAGTTGCCGTATGGCTTGTTGCCCCAGAGTCGACGATCCATACATTTTTATTGTCCTCTTGATGCTTCTCCGTTCCAAGATATGCTCCATCAGAAATTTCTGCTCTTGCATAAAAACAATAATCATTCGAAGAATCTTGCGAGACTGCATTAGCTTTTTCTTTTTTATCTATCCAGGCTTTATATTTTATACAATCTCCTTTAAAATGCCCTGATTTTTTGCAAAAATAGCAATTTTTCTTCGACTGCGTGCTGTTTGTATTTTTGTATCCAGTTTTCAACGCCGTTTCTGTACACTATCTTGTGACCTTTGCCCCTTTACGTCTTTTGTATTCGTCCATTAATTTACTTTTTACAAGTTCTAACGTAAAATCACCTTCGGGCCTGCTTTCAAGTGCTGTCACGAGAGTTTCATAGGATTCTGGGAGACTTCCAAGCAGCATTGCACCCATAAGATTGTCTGGAAAATCCTATCCGAGGGCAGCTAATTTTTCAAAATAACCGCACATTGTGGTAATATGTTCCTCCATGTTGCCATTTTCTTTCATGGCTGTTCTACATAATTGTTTTAGCAACAATACTTTATTCGTTAACGTGGCCTTTTGGTGATATCCTTGTAGAGAATCCCATACCTCACATGATGTTTTGACATTCCTCATGTGCTGCAGTTGGCTGTCTTCTACTAATAGTCCTATTGTAGCGCGTGCTTCATTATCCTTTTGCACCCAAACAGCATCTTCCGTAGCGGGTCTTTCACTTCTTATCACTTCCCATAGTTTTTCCTTAATTAACAGAAGTTCCAATTTGTAACTCCATCACTTTAATTACTGTCCACTGGGTCCATAACCTATTGGACTTTATTTACTAATAATATAACAACAGTGGTTTATAACATAAGCAGTAATATATAAAGTTTAATAAACACGTAATTTCTGCATGGTACAAATGAAACAGACTGGAAATGAATGAACAAAATATGTATGAGAAACAAAAACGCAATGTCATAGATCGATTAATTTTGTCGTCACTCCGCGTTCCTTCAACACACACAAACAAAACATTCATTCATCTAGATTCGTTGTCCTAGATTCGTTGTCCTCCAACAGTACCACACTGAAACAGTCAATTAAACCTGGTCCCGATTAATATTTTAGAGGATAACGTCGGTTATGACTTGGTTAAGTCTGGTATTTGCCCTCATCTGTCTGGTACATTCGCATTTTTCGCATACTTGTTGGCCAGATCCAGTGTTTTTTTCTGGTGTGTATCACGTATTAATGTGGTGCCACACTGAAACAGTCAATTAAACCTGACCTCGAACAATATTTCAGAGGATAACATCGGTTAGGACTGGGTTATGTCTGGTATTTAGCCTCATCTGGCTCATACTTTCACATTCTTCGCATACTTGTTGGCCGGATCCTGGCCTTTTTCTGGTTTGGGTCGGGTAGTCATGTGGTACCACACTGAAACAGTCAATTAAACCTGGTTCCGATCAATATTTTAGATGATAACACCGGTTAGGTCTGAGTTAGATCTGGTATTTAGCCTCTTCCAGCTCATACTTTCGCATTTTTCGCATACTTCTTAGACAGATCCTGGGTTTTATTCTGGTTTGGATCTCGTAGTAATGTGGTACCACACTGAAACAGACCATTAAACGTGGCCTCGATCAATATTTTAAAGGATAACTCCGGTTGGGTCTGTGTTAGTTCTGGGATTTGTCCTCAACTAGCTCATACTTTCGCATTCTTCGCATGCCTGTTGGCCTGATCCTGGGCTATTTCTGGCTTTAATTACGCAGTGATGTGGTACCACACCGAAACAGTCCATTAAAACTGGTTCCGATCAATATTTTAGAGGATAACACCGGTTACGTCTGGGTTAGGTCTGGTATTTACCCCCATCTGGCTTATACTATCGCATTCTTCGCATACTTGTTGGCCAGATCCAGTGTTTTTTTCTGGTGTGTATCACGTATTAATGTGGTGCCACACTGAAACAGTCAATTAAACCTGACCTCGATCAATATTTCAGAGGATAACATCGGTTAGGACTGGGTTATGTCTGGTATTTAGCCTCATCTGGCTCATACTTTCACATTCTTCGCATACTTGTTGGCCGGATCCTGGCCTTTTTCTGGTTTGGGTCGGGTAGTCATGTGATACCACACTGAAACAGTCAATTAAACCTGGTTCCGATCAATATATTAGATGATAACACTGGTTAGGTCTGGGTTAGGTCTGGTATTTAGCCTCATCTGGATCATACTTTGACATTCTTCGCATACTTGTTGGCCAAATCCTGGCCTTTTTCAGGTTTCGGTCACTTAGTAGTGTGGTACCACAATGAAACAGTCAATTAAACCTGACCTCGATCAATATTTTAAAGTATATCACAGGTTGGGTCACGTTTAGGTCTGGGATTTGCCATCATCTGGCTGATACTTTCGCATTTTTCGCATACTTCTTGGCCAGATCCTGGGTTTTTTTCTGATTTGAATAACGCAGTATTTTGGTAACGCACTGCAACAGTCCATGAAACCTGGTTCTGATCAATATTTTAGAGGATAACACCGGTTAGGTCTGGGTTAGGTCTGGGATTTGCCCTCATCTGTCTCGTACCCTCGCATTTTTCGCATGCTTGTTGGCCAGATCCTTGGTTTTTTCTGGTTTGGATCCCGTACTAATGTAGTACCAGAATGAAACAGTCAATTAAACCTGGATTCGATCAATATTTTAGAGGATAACACCGGGTAGGTCTGGGTTAGGTCTGCTATTTGCAATCATCTGGCTCATACTTTCGCATTCTTCGCACACTTGTTGGCCGGATCCTGGCCTTTTTCTGGTTTGGATCACGTTGTAATGTGTTACCACACTGCAGCAGTCAATTAAACCTGGCCTCGATCAATATTTTAAAGTATAACTCCAGTTGGGTTACGTTTAGTTCTGGGATTTGCCCTCTTCTGGCTCATACTTTCACATTCCTCGCATTCTTGTTGGCCAGAACCTGGCCTTTTTCTGGTTTGGATCAGGTAGTCATGTGGCACCACACTGAAACAGTCAATTAAACCTGGATTCGATCATTATTTTAGAGGATAGCACCGTTTAGGTTTGTGTTAGGTCTGGTATTTGCAATCGTCTGGCTCATACTTTCGCATTCTTCGCACACTTGTTGGCCAGATCCTGGGCTTTTTCTGGTTTGGATCACGTACTAAATGTGGTGCCACACTGAAGCAGTCAATTAAACCTGGCATCGATCAATATTTTAAAGTATAACTCCGGTTGGGTCGCGTTTAGGCCTGGGTTTTGCCCTCATCTGTCTGATACTACCGCATTCTTCGCATACTTGTTGACCAGATCCTGTGTTTTTTTCTGGTTTGGATCACGTAGTAATGTGGTACCAGACTCAAGCGGAAAATTCAACTAGGTTTCGATCAATATTCTAGAGGATAACACCGGGTAGGTATGGGTTAGGTCTGGTATTTACCCTCTTCTGGCTCATACTTTCACATTCTTCGCATACTTGTTGGCCAGAACCTGGCCTTTTTCTGTCTTGAATCACGCAGTAATGTGGTACCACACTGAAACAGTCCATTAAACCTGGTTCCGATCAATATTTTAGAGGATAACACCGTTTAGGTTCGTGCTAGGTCTGGTATTTACCTTAATCTGGCTTCTACTTCCGCATTCTTCGCATACCTCTTGGCTTGATCCTGGGCATTTCAGGCTTGAATCACGCAGTAGTGTGGTACCACACTGAAACAGGCCATTAAACCTAGTTCGGAACAATATTTTAGAGGATAACACCGGTTAGGTCTGGTATTTACCATCATCTAGCTCATACTTTCACATTCTTCGCATTCTTGTTGGCCAGATCCTGGCCTTTTTCTGGTTTGGATCAGGTAGTCATGTGGTACCACACTGATACAGTCAATTAAACCTGGATTCGATCAATATTTTATAGTATAACTCCGGTTGGGCCTCGTTTCGGTCTGGGATTTGCCCTCACCTGGATCATACTTTCGCATTCTTCGCATACCTGTTGGCTTGATCCTGGGCTTTTTCTGGCTTGAATCATGCAGTAATGTGGTACCACACTGAAACAGTCCATTAAACCTGGATTCGATCAATATTTTAAAGGATAACACCAGTTGGGTGTGAGGTAGGTCTGGTATTTGCAATCATCTGGCTCATACTTTCGCATTCTTCGCACAATTGTTGGCCAGATCCTGGACTTTTTCTGGTTTGGATCACGTAGTAATGTAGTACCAGCATAAAACAGTCAATTAAACCTGGATTCGATCAATATTTTAGAGGACCACACCGTTTAGGATTGTGTTAGGTCTGGTATTTGCAATCATCTGGGTCATACTAACGCACTTTTCGCATACCTGTTGGCCAGATCCTGGGCTTTTTCTGGTTGGGATTATGTAGTAATGTGGTACCACACTGAAACAGTGAGTTAAACCTGGATTCGATCAATATAATAGAGGATAACTCCGGTTGGGTCACGTTTAGGTCTGGGATTTGCCCTCATCTGTCTCATACTTTCGCATTCTTCGCATACCTGTTGGCCATATCCTGGGCTTTTTCTGGCTTGAATTACGCAGTAATGTGGTACCACACTGAAACAGTCCACTAAACATGGTTCCGATCAATATTTTAGAGGATAACACCGGTTAGGTCTGGGTTAGGTCTGGTATTTACCCCCATCTGGCTTATACTATCGCATTCTTCGCATACATGTTGGCGATATCCAGTGTTTTTCTCTGATGTGTATCACGTATTAATGTGGTGCCACACTGAAACAGTCAATTAAACCTGACCTCGATCAATATTTCAGAGGATAACATCGGTTAGGTCTGGGTTAGGTCTGGTATTTAGCCTCATCTGGCTCATACTTTCACATTCTTCGCATACTTGTTGGCCGGGTCCTGGCCTTTTTCTGGTTTGGGTCGGGTAGTCATATGGTACCACACTGACACAGTCAATTAAACCTGGTTCCGTTCAATATATTAGATGATAACACCGGTTAGGTCTGGGTTAGGTCTGGCATTTAGCCTCATCTGGATCATACTTTGACATTCTTCGCATACTTGTTGGCCAAATCCTGGCATTTTTCAGGTTTCGGTCACGTAGTAGTGTGGTACCACAATGAAACAGTCAATGAAACCTGACCTCGATCAATATTTTAAAGTATATCACAGATTGGGTCACGTTTAGGTCTGCGATTTGCCCTCATCTGGCTGATACTTTCGCATTTGTCGCATACTTCTTGGCCAGATCCTGGGTTTTTTTCTGATTTCAATAACGCAGTATTGTCGTAACGCACTGAAACAGTCCATGAAACCTGGTTCTGATCAATATTTTAGGGGATAACACCGGTTAGGTCTGGGTTAGGTCTGGGATTTGCCCTCATCTGTCTCGTACCCTCGCATTTTTCGCATGCTTGTTGGCCAGATCCTTGGTTTTTTCTGGTTTGGATCCCGTACTAATGTAGTACCAGAATGAAACAGTCAATTAAACCTGGATTCGATCAATATTTTAGAGGATAACACCGGGTAGGTCTGGGTTAGGTCTGGTATTTGCAATCATCTGTCTCGTACCTTCGCATTTTTCGCATACTTGGCCAGATCCTTGGTTTTTTCTGGCTTGGATTCCGTAGTAATGTGGTACCAAACTGAAACTGTCAATTCAACGTGTATTCGATCAATATTTTAGAGGATAACACCGGTTGGGTCTGAGCTAGTTCTGGTATTTACCCCCATCTATCTCATACTTTCACATTCTTCGCATACCTGTGGGCCAGATCCTGGCCTTTTTCTGGTTTGGATCACGTAGTAAATGTGGTGCCACACTGAAGCAGTCAATTAAACCTGGCATCGATCAATATTTTAAAGTATAACTCCGGTTGGGTCGCGTTTAGGCCTGGGATTTGCCCTCATCTGTCTCATACTTTCGCATTTTTCGCATACTAGTTGGCCAGATCCAGGGGTTTTTCTGACTTGCATCTCGTAGTAATGCGGTACCACGCCGCAACTGTCAATTCAACCTGGTAGCGATTAATATTTTAGACGATAACGCCGGTTATGTCTGGGTTAGGTATGGTGTTTGCCCTCATCTGGCTCGTACTTTCGCATTTCTCGCATACTTGTTGGCCAGATGATGGCCTTTTTCTGGTTTGGATCACGTAGTAATGTAGTACCACACTGAAACAGTCAATAAAAGCTGGTTCCGATTAGTATTGTAGAGGATAACGCTGGTTATGTCTGGGTTAGTTCTGGTATTTGCAATCATCTGGCTCATATTTTCGCGTTTTTCGCATACTTGTTGGCCAGATCCTGCGTTTTTTCTGGTCTGGATCCCGTAGTAATGTGGTACCACACTGAAACAGTCAATAAAAGCTGGTTCCGATTAGTATTTTAGAGGATAACGCTGGTTATGCCTGGGTTACTTCTGGTATTTGCAATCATCTTGCTCATACTTTCGCATTATTCGCATACTTGTTGGCCAGATCCTGGCCTTTTTCTGGTTTGGATCACGTAGTAATACGGCACCACACCGAAACAGTCAATTAAACCTGGTTGCGATTAATATTTTAGAGGATAACGCCGGTTATGTCTCGGTTAGGTCTGGGATTTGCCCTCATCTGGCTCATACTTTCGCATTTTTCGCCAACTTGTTGGCCAGATCCTGGGCTTTTTCTGGTTTGGATCACGCAGTAATGTAGTACCACAATGAAACAGTCAATAGAAGCTGGTTCCGATTAGTATTTTAGAGGATAACGTCGGCTATGTCTCGGTTACGTCTGGGATTTGCCCTCATCAGGCTCGTACTTTCGCATTTTTCGCATACTTGTTGGCCAGATCCAGGGGTTTTTCTGGTTTGGACCACGTAGTAATGCGGTACCACACCGATACAGTGAACTCAACCTGGTTGCGATTAATATTATAGAGGATAACGCTGGTTATGTCCCGGTTAGGCCTGAGATTTGCCCTCATCTGTCTCGTACTTTCGCATTTCTCGCATACTTGTTGGCCAGGTGATGGCCTTTTTCTGGTTTGGATCACGTAGTGATGTAGTATCACACTGAAACAGTCAATAAAAGCTGGTTCCGATTAGTATTGTAGAGGATAACGCTGGTTATGTCTGGGTTAGTTCTGGTATTTGCAATCATCTGGCTCATACTTTCGCATTTTTCGCATACTTGTTGGCCAGATCCTGGGCTTTTCCTGGTTTGGATCACGTAGTAATGTGGTACCACACTGAAACAGTCAATAAAAGCTTGTTCCGATTAGTATTTTAGAGGAAAACTCTGGTTATGTCTGAGTTAGTTCTGGTATTTGCAATCATCTGGCTCATACTTTCGCGATTTTCGCATACTTTTTGGCCAGGTCCTGGCGTTTTTCTGGTTTGGATCACGTAGTAATGCGGTACCACACCGAAACAGTCAATTAAACCTGGATGCGATTAATATTTTAGAGGATAACGCCGGTTATGTCTCGGTCAGGTCTGGGAATTGCCCTCATCTGGCCCGTACTTTCGCAATTTCGCATACTTGTTGGCCAGATCCTGGGCTTTTCCTAGTTTGGATCACGTAGTAATGTGGTACCACACTGAAACAGTCAATAAAAGCTTGTTCCGATTAGTATTTTAGAGGATAACGCTAGTTATGACTGGGTTAGTCATGGTATTTGCAATCATCTGGCTCATACTTTCGCGTTTTTCGCATACTTGTTGGCCAGATCCTGGCCTCTTTCTGGTTTGGATCACGCACTAATGTGGTTCCACACCGAAACAGTCAATTAAACCTGGTTGCGATTAATATTTTAGAGGATAACGCCGGTTATGTCTGGGTTAGGCCTGGTATTTGCCCTCATCTGGCTCGTACTTTCGCATTTTTCGCATACTTGTTGGCCAGATCCTCGCCTTTTTCTGGTTTGGATCACGCAGTAGTGCGACACCACACCGAAATAGTGAATTAAACCTGGTTGCGAGTAATATTTTAGAGGATAACGCCGGTTATGTCTGGGTTAGGTCTGGGGTTTGCCCTCATCTGTCTCGTACCTTCGCATTTTTCGCATACTTGTTGGCCAGATCCTGGCCTTTTTCTGGTTTAGAACACGTAGTAGTGCGATACCACACCGAAATAGTGAATTAAACCTGGTTGCGAGTAATATTTTAGAGGATAACGCCGGTTATGTCTGGGTTAGGTCTGGGGTTTGCCCTCATCTGTCTCGTACCTTCGCATTTCTCGCATACTTGTTGGCCAGATCCTGGCCTTTTTGTGGTTTAGAACACGTAGTAATGTAATTTCGGTGCCACTCCGAAACAGTCAATAAACCTGGTTGCGATTAATATTTAAGAGGATAACGCCGGTTATGTCTCGGTTAGGTCTGGGATTTGCCCTCATCTGGCTCGTACTTTCGCAATTTTTCGCATACTTGTTGGCCAGATGCTGGCCTTTTTCTGGCTTGCATCACGTAGTAATGCGGTACCACACCGAGACAGTCAATTAAGCCTGCATGCGATTATTATTTTAAAGGATAACGCCGGTTATGTCTCGGTTAGGTCTGGGATTTGCCCTCATCTGGCTCGTACATTCGCAATTTTTCGCATACATGTTGGCCAGATCCTGACCTTTTTCTGGTTTGGATCAGGTAGTAATGCGGTACCACACCGAAACAGACAATTAAACCTGGTTGCGATTATTATTTTAGAGGATAACGCCGGTTATGTCTCGGCTAGGTCTGGGATTTGCCCTCATCTGGCTCATACTTTCGCATTTTTCGCATACTTGTTGGCCAGATCCTGGGCTTTTCCTGGTTTGGATCACGTAGTAATGTGGTACCACACTGAAACAGTCAATAAAAGCTTGTTCCGATTAGTATTTTAGAGGAAAACTCTGGTTATGTCTGAGTTAGTTCTGGTATTTGCAATCATCTGGCTCATACTTTCGCGATTTTCGCATACTTTTTGGCCAGGTCCTGGCGTTTTTCTGGTTTGGATCACGCACTAATGTGGTTCCACACCGAAACAGTCAATTAAACCTGGTTGCGATTAATATTTTAGAGGATAACGCCGGTTATGTCTCGGTCAGGTCTGGGAATTGCCCTCATCTGGCCCGTACTTTCGCAATTTCGCATACTTGTTGGCCAGATCCTGGGCTTTTCCTAGTTTGGATCACGTAGTAATGTGGTACCACACTGAAACAGTCAATAAAAGCTTGTTCCGATTAGTATTTTAGAGGAAAACTCTGGTTATGTCTGAGTTAGTTCTGGTATTTGCAATCATCTGGCTCATACTTTCGCGATTTTCGCATACTTGTTGGCCAGATCCTCGCCTTTTTCTGGTTTGGATCACGCAGTAGTGCGACACCACACCGAAATAGTGAATTAAACCTGGTTGCGAGTAATATTTTAGAGGATAACGCCGGTTATGTCTCGGTCAGGTCTGGGAATTGCCCTCATCTGGCCCGTACTTTCGCAATTTCGCATACTTGTTGGCCAGATCCTGGGCTTTTCCTAGTTTGGATCACGTAGTAATGTGGTACCACACTGAAACAGTCAATAAAAGCTTGTTCCGATTAGTATTTTAGAGGATAACGCTAGTTATGACTGGGTTAGTCATGGTATTTGCAATCATCTGGCTCATACTTTCGCGTTTTTCGCATACTTGTTGGCCAGATCCTGGCCTCTTTCTGGTTTGGATCACGCACTAATGTGGTTCCACACCGAAACAGTCAATTAAACCTGGTTGCGATTAATATTTTAGAGGATAACGCCGGTTATGTCTGGGTTAGGCCTGGTATTTGCCCTCATCTGGCTCGTACTTTCGCATTTTTCGCATACTTGTTGGCCAGATCCTCGCCTTTTTCTGGTTTGGATCACGCAGTAGTGCGACACCACACCGAAATAGTGAATTAAACCTGGTTGCGAGTAATATTTTAGAGGATAACGCCGGTTATGTCTGGGTTAGGTCTGGGGTTTGCCCTCATCTGTCTCGTACCTTCGCATTTTTCGCATACTTGTTGGCCAGATCCTGGCCTTTTTCTGGTTTAGAACACGTAGTAGTGCGATACCACACCGAAATAGTGAATTAAACCTGGTTGCGAGTAATATTTTAGGGGATAACGCCGGTTATGTCTGGGTTAGGTCTGGGGTTTGCCCTCATCTGTCTCGTACCTTCGCATTTCTCGCATACTTGTTGGCCAGATCCTGGCCTTTTTGTGGTTTAGAACACGTAGTAATGTAATTTCGGTGCCACTCCGAAACAGTCAATAAACCTGGTTGCGATTAATATTTAAGAGGATAACGCCGGTTATGTCTCGGTTAGGTCTGGGATTTGCCCTCATCTGGCTCGTACTTTCGCAATTTTTCGCATACTTGTTGGCCAGATCCTGGCCTTTTTCTGGCTTGCATCACGTAGTAATGCGGTACCACACCGAGACAGTCAATTAAGCCTGCATGCGATTATTATTTTAAAGGATAACGCCGGTTATGCCTCGGTTAGGTCTGGGATTTGCCCTCATCTGGCTCATACTTTCACATTTCTCGCATACTTGTTGGCCAGCTGCTGACCTTTTTCTGGTTTCGATTAGGTAGTAATGCGGTACCACACCGAAACAGACAATTAAACCTGGTTGCGAATAATATTTCAGAGGATAACGCCGGTTATGTCTCGGTTAGGTCTGGGAATTGCCCTCATCTGGCTCGCACTTTCGCATTTTTCGCATACTTGTTGGCCAGATCCTGGGCTTTTTCTGGTTTGGATCACGTAGTAATGTGGTACCACAGTGAAACAGTCAATAAAAGCTTGTTCCGATTAGTATTTTAAAGGATAACGCTGGTTATGACTGGGTTAGTCATGGTATTTCCAATCATCTGGCTCATTCTTTCGCGTTTTTCGCATACTTGTTGGCCAGACCTGCGTTTTTTCTGGTTTGGTTCCCGTAGTAATGTGGGTCCTCAACGAAACAGTCTATTAAACCTGGTTCCGATTAATATTTTAGAGCATAGCGCCGGTTATCTCTGTGTTAGGTCTGGTATTTGCCCTCATCTGGCTCGTACTTTCGCATTTTACGCATACTTGTTGGCCAGATCCTCGCCTTTTTCTGGTTTGGATCACGTAGTAATGTGGTACCACACTGAAACAGTCAATTAAACCTGGTTTCGATCAATATTTTAGATGATAACGCAGGTTAGGTCTAGGTTTGGCCTGGGATTTGCCCTCATCAGACTCATGCTATCGCATTCTTCACATAATTGTTGAACAGATCCTGGGTTTTTTCTGGTTTGGATCACATAGTAATGTGGTACCACACTGAAACAGTCCATTAAACCTGGTTTCGATCAATATTTTAGAGGATAACGAATGTTAGATCTAGGTTAGGTCTAGGGATTTGCTCTCATCAGGCTCGTACTTTCGCATATTTCTCATACTTGATGGCCAGATTCTGGGCTTTTTCTGGTTTTGATCACGTAGTAATGTGGTACCACACTGAAACAGTCAATTAAACCTGGTTTCGATCAATATTTTAGATGATAACGAATGTTAGATCTAGGTTAGGTCTAGGGATTTGCTCTCATCAGGCTCGTACTTTCGCATATTTCTCATACTTGATGGCCAGATTCTGGGCTTTTTCTGGTTTTGATCACGTAGTAATGTGGTACCACACTGAAACAGTCAATTAAACCTGGTTTCGATCAATATTTTAGATGATAACGCAGGTTAGGACTGGGATAGGTCTAGGATTTGCCCTCATCTGGCTCATACTTTCGCATTTTTCGCATACTCGTTGGCCAGATCCTGGGTTACTTCTGGTTTAGATCACGTAGTAACGTGGTACCACTCTGAAACAGTCGATTAAACCTGGTTTCGATCTAGATTTTAGAGGATAACGCATGTTAGGTCTTGTTAGGTCAAGGATTTGCCCTTGTCAGACCCATACTTTCGCATTCTTCACATACTTGTTGAACAGATCCTGGGTTACTTTTGGTTTGTATCACGTAGTAAAGGGGTACCACACTGAAACAGTCGATTAATCCTGGTCTCGAACAATATTTTAGAGGATAACTGATGCTAGGTCTAGGTTAGGCCTGGGATTTGCCCTCATCAGACCCATACTTACGCTTTCATCACATACTTGTTGAACAGATCCTGGGTTATTTCTGGTTTGGATCAGATAGTAATGTGGTACCACACTGAAACAGTCGATTAAACCTGGTCACGATCAACATTTTAGAGGATAACGCCGGTTAGGACTCGGTTAGGTGTGGGATTTGCCCTCATCAGGCTCATACTTTCGCGTATTTCTCATACTTGATAGCCAGATCCGTTGCTTTTTCTTGATTGGATCACATAGTGATGTAGTGCCACACTGAAAAAGTCAATTATACCTGGTCTCGATCTATATTTTAGAGGATAACGCATGTTAGGTCTGGGTTAGGTCTAGGATTTGCCCTCATCTGGCAAATACCTTCGCATTTTTCACATACTTGTTGAACAGATCCTGGGTTACTTCTGGTTTAGATCACGTAGTAAAGTGGTACCACACTGAAAGAGTCGATTAATCCTGGTCTCGAACAATATTTTAGAGGATAACTGATGCTAGGTCTAGGTTAGGCCTTGGATTTGCCGTCATCAGACCCATACTTTCGCATTCATCACATACTTGTTGAACAGATCCTGGGCATTTTCTGGTTTTGATCACGTAGTAAAGTGGTACCACTTTGAAACAGTCGATTAATCCCAGTCTCGATCAATATTTTATGGCATAACGTAAGTTAGATCTGGGATAGGCGTGGGATCTGCCCTGGTCAGGCCCATACCTTCGCATTTCTCACATACTTGTTGGCCAGATCCTGGGCTTTCACAGGTCTGGATCACGTGGTAATGTGGTACCACACTGAAACAGTCGACTAAACCTGGTCTCGCCCAGTATTTTAGAGGATAACGCAGGTTGGGTCTGGGATAGGTCTGGGATTTGCCCCCATCTGGCTCATGCTTTCGCATTCTTCACATACTTGTTGAGCAGATCCTGGGTTTTTTCTGGTTTGGTTCACGTAGTAATGTGGTACCTCTCTGAAACAGTCGATTAAACCTGGTTTCGATCAATATTTTAGATGATAACGCATGTTAGGTCTGGGTTAGGTCTAGGATTTGCCCTCATCAGACCCATACTATCGCATTCTTCACATACTTGTTGAACAGATCCTGAGTTACTTCTGGTTTGGATCACGTAGTAATGTGGTACCACTCTGAAACAGTCGATTAAACCTGGTTTCGATCTAGATTTTATAGGATAACGCAAGTTAGGTCTGGGATAGGTCTGGGATTTGCCCTCATCAGGGTCATACTTTCGCATATTTCACATTGTTGTTGAACACATCCCTGGCTTTTTCTGGGTTGGATCACGTAGTAATGAGGTACCACACTGAAACAGTCAGTTAAACCTGGATACGACCAATATTTTAGAGGATAGCACATGTTTAGTCTAGATTAGGCCTGGGATTTGCACTCATCAGGGTCGTACTTTCCAGTATTTCTCATTCTTGTTGGCCATATCCTGGGCTTTTTCTGGCTTGGATCAGGTGGTAATGTGGTGTCACACTGAAACAGTCGACTAAACCTGGTCTCGATAAATATTTTAAAGGATAACGCATGTTAGGTCTGGGTTAGGTCTCGGATTTGCCCCCATCAGTCTCATACTTTCGCATTCTTCACATACTTGTTGTACAGATCCCTGGCGTTTTCTGGGTTGGATCACGTAGTAATGTGGTACCACACTGAAACAGTCCATTAAACCTGGTTTCGATCAATATTTTAGAGGATAACGAATGTTAGATCTAGGTTAGGTCTAGGGATTTGCTCTCAGCAGGCTCGTACTTTCGCATATTTCTCATACTTGATGGCCAGATTCTGGGCTTTTTCTGGTTTTGATCACGTAGTAATGTGGTACCACACTGAAACAGTCAATTAAACCTGGTTTCGATCAATATTTTAGATGATAACGCAGGTTAGGTCTAGGTTAGGCCTGGGATTTGCCCTCATCAGACTCATGCTATCGCATTCTTCACATACTTGTTGAACAGTTCCTGGGTTTTTTCCGGTTTGGATCACGTAGTAATGTGGTACCACACTGAAACAGTCGATTGAACCTGGTTTCGATCATTATTCTTGAGGGTAACGCATGTTAGGACTGGGTTAGGTCTAGGATTTGCCCTCATCTGGCTCATACTTTCGCATTCTTCGCATACTCGTTGGCCAGATCCTGGGCTTTTTCTGGTTTGGATCACGTAGTAAAGTGGTACCACACTGAAACAGTCGATTAATCCCGGTCTCGAACAATATTTTAGAGGATAACTGATGCTAGGTCTAGGTTAGGCCAGGGATTTGCCCTCATCAGACCCATACTTTCGCATTCTTCACATACCAGTTGAACAGATCCTGGGTTACTTCTGGTTTGGATCACGTAGTAAAGTGGTACCACACTGAAACAGTCGATTAATCCCGGTCTCGAACAATATTTTAGAGGATAACTGATGCTAGGTCTAGGGTAGGCCTGGGATTTGCCCTCATCAGACCCATACTTTCGCATTCATCACATACTTGTTGAACAGATCCTGGGCATTTTCTGGTTTGGATCACGTAGTAAAGTGGTACCACTTTGAAACAGTCGATTAATCCCAGTCTCGATCAATATTTTATGGCATAACGTAAGTTAGGTCTGGGATAGGTGTGGAATCTGCCCTGGTCAGGCCCATACCTTCGCATTTCTCACATACTTGTTGGCCAGATCCTGGGCTTTCACAGGTCTGGATCGCGTGGTAATGTGGTACCACACTGAAACAGTCGATTAAACCTGGTTTCGATCAATATTTTAGATGATAACGCATGTTAGGTCTGGGTTAGGGCTAGGATTTGCCCTCATCAGACCCATACTATCGCATTCTTCACATACTTGTTGAACAGATCCTGAGTTACTTCTGGTTTGGATCACGTAGTAATGTGGTACCACTCTGAAACAGTCGATTAAACCTGGTTTCGATCTAGATTTTATAGGATAACGCAAGTTGGGTCTGGGATAGGTCTGGGATTTGCCCTCATCAGGGTCATACTTTCGCATATTTCACATTGTTGTTGAACACATCCCTGGCTTTTTCTGGGTTGGATCACGTAGTAATGAGGTACCACACTGAAACAGTCAGTTAAACCTGGATACGACCAATATTTTAGAGGATAACACATGTTTGATCTAGATTAGGCCTGGGATTTGCACTCATCAGGGTCGTACTTTCCAGTATTTCTCATTCTTGGTGGCCATATCCTGGGCTTTTTCTGGCTTGGATCAGGTGGTAATGTGGTATCACACTGAAACAGTCGACTAAACCTGGTCTCGATAAATATTTTAAAGGATAACGCATGTTAGGTCTGGGTTTGGTCTCGGATTTGCCCCCATCAGTCTCATACTTTCGCATTCTTCACATACTTGTTGTACAGATCCCTGGCGTTTTCTGGGTTGGATCACGTAGTAATGAGGTACCACACTGAAACAGTCAGTTAAACCTGGATACGACCAATATTTTAGAGGATGACGCATGTTAGGTCGGGGTTAGGTCTGTGATTTGCCCTTATCTGGCTCATACTTTCGCAAATCTCTCATACTTGTTGCCCAGATCCTGGGTTTTTTTCTGGTCTGGATCACGTAGTAATATGGTACCACACTGAAACAGTCCATCAAACCTGGTTTCGATCAATATTTTAGATGATAACGCATGTTAGGTCTGGGTTAGGTCTGGGATTTACCCTCATCAGTCTCATACTTTCGCATTCTTCACATTCTTCTTAAACAGATCCTGGGTTTTTCCTGGTTTGGATCACACAGTAATGTGGTACCACACTGAAACAGTCGATTAAACCTGGTTTGGAACAATATTTTAGAGGATAACACATGTTTGGTCTAGATTAGGCCTGGGATTTGCACTCATCAGGGTCGTACTTTCCAGTGTTTCTCATTCTTGTTGGCCATATCCTGAGCTTTTTCTGGCTTGGATCACGTGGTAATGTGGTATCACACTGAAACAGTCGACTAAACCTGGTCTCGATAAATATTTTAAAGAATAACGCATGTTAGGTCTGGGTTAGGTCTCGGATTTGCCCCCATCAGTCTCATACTTTCGCATTCTTCACATACTTGTTGTACAGATCCCTGGCGTTTTCTGGTTTGGATCACGTAGTAAATTGGTACCACACTGAAACAGTCGATTAATCCTGGTCTCGATCAATATTTTATAGGCAAGACGCAAGTTAGGTCTGGGATAGGTCTGGGATTTGCCCTCATCAGGCTCATACTTTCCCATTTTTCACATACTCGTTGAACATATCCTGGGCTTTTTCACTTTGGGATCACATAGTAGTGTGGTACCACACTGAAACGGTCGATTAAACCTGGTTTCGATCAATATATTAGAGGATAACGCATGTTAGGTCTAGGTTAGGTCTGGGACTTGCTCTCAGCAGGCTCATACTTTCGCTTATTTCTCATTCTTGATGGCCAGATTCTGGGCTTTTTCTGGTAAGGATCACGTGGTAATGTGGTATCACACTGAAACAGTCCATTAAACCTGGTCTCGATCAATATTGTAGAGGATAACGCATGTTAGATCTGGGTTAGGTCTCGGATTTGCCCCCATCAGTCTCATACTTTCGCATTCTCCACATACTTCTTGAACAGATCCTGGGTATTTTGTGGTTTGAATCACGTGGTAATGTGGTACCACACTGAAACAGTCAATAAAACCTAGCCTTGGTCAATATTTTAAAGGATAACGCATGTTAGGTCTTTGTTAGGTCTGGGATTTGCCCTCATCAGTCGCATACTTCCGCACTCTTCACATACTTCTTGAACAGATCCTGGGTTTCTTCTGGTTTGGATCACATAGTAGTGTGGTACCACACTGAAACAGTCGATTAAACCTGGTTTCGATCAATATATTAGAGGATTACGCATGTTAGGTCTAGGTTAGGTCTGGGATTTGCTCTCATCAGGCTCATACTTTCCAATATTACTCATGCTTGTTGGCCAGATCCTGGGCTTTTTCTGGTTTGGATCACGTGGTAAGGTGGTATCACACTGAAACAGTCAATTAAACCTGGATACGATCAATATTTTTGAGGATCACGCATGTTAGGTCTGTGTTATGTCTAGGATTTGCCATCATCAAGCACATACTGTCGCATATTTCTCTTACTTGTCAGCCAGATCCTTTGCATTTTCTGGTTTGGATAACGTAGTAATGTGGCACCACACGGAAACAGTCCATTAAACCTGGTCTTGGTCAATATTTTAAAGGATAACGCATGTTAGGTCTTTGTTAGGTCTGGCATTTGCCCTCATCAGTTGCATACTTCCGCACTCTTCACATACTTCTTGAACAGATCCTGGGTTTCTTCTGGTTTGGATCACATAGTAGTGTGGTACCACACTGAAACAGTCGATTAAACCTGGCTTCGATCAATATTTTAGAAGATAACGCATGTTAGGTCTAGGTTAGGTCTGGGACTTGCTCTCATCAGGCTCATACTTTCGCCTATTTCTCATACTTGATGGCCAGATTTTGGGCTTTTTCTGGTTTGGATCACGTGGTAATGTGGTATCACACCGAAACAGTCCATTAAACCTGGTCTTGGTCAATATTTTAAAGGATAACGCATGTTAGGTCTAGGTTAGGCCTGGGGTTTGCCCCCTTCAGCCTCATACTGTCGCATATTTCTCTTACTTGTTAGCCAGATCCTTCGCATTTTCTGGTTTGGTTCACGTAGTATTGTGGTACCACACTGTAACAATCGTTTGAACCTGGTCTCGATCATTATTTTAGAGGATAGCGCATGTTAGGTCTGCGTTAGGTCTGGGATTTGCACTCATCTGGCTCATACTTTCGCATTTTTCGCATACTCGTTGGCCAGATCCTGAACTTTTCCTAGTTTGGATCATGTGGTAATGTGGTACCACACTGACACAGTCAAGTAAACCTAGTCTTTGTCAATAATTTAGAGGACAACGCATGTTAAGTCCAGGTTAGGTCCGGGATTTTCTCATATCAGGCTCATACATTCGCATATTTCTCATACTTGTTGGCCAGATCCTGGGCTTTTTCTGGTCTTGATCACGTAGTAATGTGGTACCACACTGAAAAAGTCGACTAAACCTGGTCTCGATCAATATTATAGAGGATAACACCAGTTAGGCCTGGGTTAGGTCAGGGATTTGCCCTCATCTGGCTCATACTTTCGCATTTTTCACATACTTCTTGAACAGATCCTGGGTTTTTTCTGGCTTGGATCACATAGTAATGTGGAACCACACCGAAACAGTCGATTAAACGTGGTTTTGACCAACATTTCAGAGGATAACACCAGTTAGGTCTGGGTCAGGTCTGGGATTTGCCCTCATCTGGCTCATAGTGTCGCATATTTCTCTTACTTGTTAGCCAGATCCTTCGCATTTTCTGGCTTGGATCACGTAGTAAAGTGGTACCACACTGAAACAGTCGATTAAACCTGGTCTCGATCAATATTTTAGATGATCACGCATGTTAGGTCTAGGTTAGGCCTGGGATTTGCACTCATCTGGCTCATACTTTCGCTTTTTTCACATACTTGTTGAACATATCCTGGGCTTTTTCTGTTTGGGATCACATAGTAATGTGGTACCACACTGAAACAGTCGATTAAACCTGGTCTCGATCAACATTTTAGCGGATTGCGCAGGTTAGGTCTTTGTTAGGTCTGGGATTTGCCCTCATCAGTCTCATACTTCCGCATTCTTCACATACTTCTTGAACAGATCCTGGGTTTTTTCTGGTTTGGATCACATAGTAGTGTGGTACCACACTGAAACTGTCGATTATACATGGTTTTGATGAATATTTTAGAGGATAACGCATGTTAGGTCTAGGTTAGGTCTGGGATTTGCCCTCATGAGGCTCATACTTTCACATGCTTGTCATATTTATTGGCCTGATCCTGGGCTTTGTCTGGTTTGGATCACGTGCTAATTAGGTACCACACTGAAACAGTCGACAGAACCTGGTCTCGATGAATATTTTAGAGGATAACGCATGATAGGTCTTTGTTAGGTCTGGGATTTGCCATCACCAGTCTCATAGTTTCGCATTCTACACATTCTTCTTAAACAGATCCTGGGTTTTTTCTGGTTTGGATCACACAGTAATGTGGTACCACACTGAAACAGTCGATTAAACCTGGTTTGGATCAATATTTTGAAGGATAACGCATGTTTGGTCTGGGTTAGGTCTGGGATTTGCCCTCATCAGGCACATACTTTCGCATTTTTCGCATACTTGTTGAGCAGATCCTAGGTTTTTTGTGGTTTGGATCAGGTAGTAGTGTGGAACCGCACTGAAACAGTCAACTAAACCTGGTGTCGTTCAGCATTTTAGAGGATAACGCATGTTTGGTCTGGGTTAGGTCTGGGATTTGCCCTCATCAGGCACATACTTTCGCATTTTTCGCATACTTGTTGAGCAGTTCCTGGGTTTTTTCTGGATTGGATCACGCAGTAATGTGGTGCCACACTGAAACAGTCGATTGAACCTGGTCTCCATCAATATTTTAGAGGATAGCGCATGATAGGTCTGGGTTAGGTTCGGGATTTGCACTCATCTCGCTCATATATTCGAATTTTTCGCATACTTGTTCGCCAGAGCCTGGGTTCTTTCTTGTTTGGATCACGTAGTAATGTTGTACCACACTGAAACAGTTAATTAAACCTAGTCTCGATCAATATTTTACAGGATAACGCATGTTAAGTCTTTGTTAGGTCTGGGATTTGCCCTCACCAGTCTCATAGTTTCGCATTCTTCACATTCTTCTTAAACAGATCCTGGGTTTTTTCTGGTTTGGATCACACAGTAATGTGGTACCACACTGAAACAGTCGACTAAACCTGGTTTGGATCAATATTTTGAAGGATAACGCATGTTTGGTCTGGGTTAGGTCTGGGATTTGCCCTCATCAGGCACATACTTTCGCATTCTTCGCATACTTGTTGAGCAGATCCTAGGTTTTTTGTGGTTTGTATCACGTAGTAGTGTGGAACCGCACTGAAACAGTCAACTAAACCTGGTCTCGATCAGTGTTTTAGAGGATAACGCATGTTTGGTCTGGGTTAGGTCTGGGATTTGCCCTCATCAGACACATACTTTCGCATTTTTCGCATACTTGTTGAGCAGATCCTTGGTTTTTTGTGGTTTGGATCACGTAGTAGTGTGGAACCGCACTGAAACAGTCAACTAAACCTGGTCTCGATCAGTATTTTAGAGGATAACGCATGTTTGGTCTGGGTTAGGTCTGGGATTTGCCCTCATCAGGCACATACTTTCGCATTTTTCGCATACTTGTTGAGCAGATCCTAGGTTTTTTGTGGTTTGGATCGCGTAGTAGTGTGGAACCGCACTGAAAGAGTCAACTAAATCTGGTCTCGATCAGTATTTTAGAGGATAACGCATGTTAGGTCTGGGTTAGGTCTGGGATGTGCCCTCATCAGGCTCATACTTTCGCATTTTTCACATACTTGTTGAACATGTCCTGGGCTTTTTCTGTTTGGGATCACATAGTAATGTGGTACCACACTGAAACAGTCGATTAAACCTGGTCTCGATCAACATTTTAGCGGATAGCGCATGTTAGGTCTTTGTTTGGTCTGGGATTTGCCCTCATCAGTCTCATACTTCCGCATTCTTCACATACTTCTTGAACAGATCCTGGGTTTTTTCTGGTTTGGATCACATAGTAGTGTGGTACCACAATGGAGCAGTCGATTAAACCTGGTTTCGATCAATATTTTAGAGGATCACGCATGTTAGGTCTGGGTTAGGTCTAGGATTTGCCCACATCAGGCTCATACTGTCGCGTATTTCTCATACTTGATAGCCAGATCCGTTGCTTTTTCTGGATTGGATCACATAGTGATGTAGTACTACACTGAAAAAGTCAATTATACCTGGTCTCGATCTATATTTTAGAGGATAACGCATGTTAGGTCTGGGTTAGGTCTGGGATTTGCCCACATCTGGCCCATACCTTCGCATTTTTCACATACTTGTTGAACAGATCCTGGGTTATTTCTGGTTTGGATCAGGTAGTAATGTGGTACCACACTGAAACAGTCGATTAATCCAGGTCTCAATCAATATTTTAGAGGATAACGCAAATTAGATCTGGGATAGGTGTGGGATCTGCCCTCATGAGACTCACACTTTCGCATATTACTCATACTTGTTGGCCAGATCCTGGGCTTTTTCTGGTTGGGATCACATAGTAATGTGGTACCACACTGAAACAGTCGATTAAACGTGGTTTCGTTCAATATTTTAGATGATAACGCATGTTAGGTCTGGGTTAGGTCTAGGATTTGCCATCATCTGTCTCATACTTTCGCATTCTTCACATACTTGTTGAACAGATCCTGGGTTTTTTCTGGTTTGGATCACGTAGTAATGTGGTACCACACTGAAACAGTCCATTAAACCTGGTTTCGATCAATATTTAGAGGATAACGAAAGTTAGATCTAGGTTAGGTCTAGGGATTTGCTCTCATCAGGCTCGTACTTTCGCATATATCTCATACTTGATGGCCAGATTCTGGGCTTTTTCTGGTTTCGATCACGTAGTAAAGTGGTACCACACTGAAACAGTCGATTAATCCCGGTCTCGAACAATATTTTAGAGGATAACACAAGTTAGTTCCGGGATAGGTGTTGGATCCGCCCTCATCAGGCCCACACCTTCGCATTTCTCACATACTTGTTGGCCAGATCCTGGGCTTTCACAGGTCTGGATCTCGTAGTAATGTGGTACCACACTGAAACAGTCCATTAAACCTGGTTTCGATCAATATTTTTGAGGGTAACGCAAGTTATATCTGAGATAGGTCTGGGATTTGCCCTCATCAGGCCCATACATACGAGTCTTTCACATACTTGTTGGCCAGATCCTGGGCTTTTTCTGGTTGGGATCACATAGTAATGTGGTACCACACTGAAACAGTCGATTAAACGTGGTTTCGTTCAATATTTTAGATGATAACGCATGTTAGGTCTGGGTTAGGTCTAGGATTTGCCATCATCTGGTTCATACCTTCGCATTTTTCACATACTTGTTGAACAGATCCTGGGTTATTTCTGGTTTGGATCAGGTAGTAATGTGGTACCACACTGAAACAGTCGATTAATCCTGGTCTCGAACAATATTTTAGTGGATAACTGATGCTAGGTCTAGGTTAGGCCTGGGATTTGCCCTCATCAGACCCATACTTTCGCATTCATCACATACTTCTTGAACAGATCCTGGGTTTTTTCTGGTTTGGATCACGTAGTTATATGGTACCACACTGAAACAGTCCATCAAACCTGGTTTCGATCAATATTTTAGATGATAACGCATGTTACGTCTGGGTTAGGTCTGGGATTTACCCTCATCAGTCTCATACTTTCGCATTCTTCACATTCTTCTTAAACAGATCCTGGGTTTTTTCTGGTTTGGATCACGTAGTAATGTGGTACCACTCTGAAACAGTCGATTAAACCTGGTTTCGATCAATATTTTATAGGATAACGCAAGTTAGGTCTGGGATAGGTCTGGGATGTGCCCTCATCATGGTCATACTTTCGCATATTTCACATTGTTGTTGAACACATCCCTGGATTTTTCTGGGTTGGATCACGTAGTAATGTGGTACCACACTGAAACAGTCAGTTAAACCTGGATACGACCAATATTTTAGAGGATGACGCATATTAGGTCGGGGTTAGGTCTGTGATTTGCCCTTATCTGGCTCATACTTTCGCAAATTTCTCATACTTGTTGGCCAGATCCTGGGTATTTTTCTGGTCTGGATCACGTAGTAATATGGTACCACACTGAAACAGTCCATCAAACCTGGTTTCGATCAATATTTTAGATGATAACGCATGTTACGTCTGGGTTAGGTCTGGGATTTACCCTCATCAGTCTCATACTTTCGCATTCTTCACATTCTTCTTAAACAGATCCTGGGTTTTTTCTGGTTTGGATCACGTAGTAATGTGGTACCACTCTGAAACAGTCGATTAAACCTGGTTTCGATCAATATTTTATAGGATAACGCAAGTTAGGTCTGGGATAGGTCTGGGATGTGCCCTCATCAGGGTCATACTTTCGCATGTTAGGTCGGGGTTAGGTCTGTGATTTGCCCTTATCTGGCTCATGCTTTCGCAAATTTCTCATACTTGTTGGCCAGATCCTGGGTTTTTTTCTGGTCTGGATCACGTAGTAATATGGTACCACACTGAAACAGTCCATTAAACCTGGTTTCGATCAATATTTTAGAGGACAACGCATGTTTGGTCTAGGTTAGGCCTGGGATTTGCCCTCATCAGGCTCATACTTTCGCATTTTTCACATACTTGTTGAACATATCCTGGGCTTTTTCTGTTTGGGATCACATAGTAATGTGGTACCACACTGAAACAGTCGATTAAACCTGGTCTCGATCAACATTTTAGAGGATAGCGGATGTTAGGTCTGCGTTAGGTCTGAGATTTGCACTCATCTGGCTCATACTTTCGCATTTTTCACATACTCGTTGGCCAGATCCTGAGCTTTTCCTAGTTTGGATCATGTGGTAATGTGGTACCACACTGACACAGTCAACTAAACCTAGTCTTTGTCAATAATTTAGAGGACAACGCATGTTAAGTCTAGGTTAGGTCTGGGATTTGCTCACATCAGGCTCATACATTCGCGTATTTCTCATACTTGTTGGCCAGATCCTGGGCTTTTTCTGGTCTAGATCACGTAGTAATGTGGTACCACACTTAAAAAGTCGACTAAACCTGGTCTCGATCAATATTTTAGAGGATAACACCAGTTAGGCCTGGGTTAGTTCTGGGATTTGCCCTCATCTGGCTTATACTTTCGCATTTTTCGCAAACTTGCTGGCCAGATCCTGGGCTTCTTCAGGTTTAGTTCACGTAGTAATGTGGTATCACACTGTAACTGTCCATTAAACCTGGTCTCGATCAATATTATAGAGGATAACGCATGTTTGGTCTGGGTTAGGTCTAGGATTTGCCCTAATCAGTCTCATACTTTTGCATTTTTCACATACTTCTTGAACAGATCCTGGGTTTTTTCTGGTTTGGATCACATAGTAATGTGGTACCACACTGAAACAGTCGATTAAACGTGGTTTTGATTAATAATATATAAGATAACGCATGTTAAGTCTAGGTTAGATCTGGGATTTGCTCACATCAGGCTCATACATTCGCATATTTCTCATACTTGTTGGCCAGATCCTGGGTTTGTTCTGGCTTGGTTCACGAAGTAATGTGGTACCACACTGAAACAATCGATTAGTCCTGGTCTCGATCAATATTTTAGAGTATAACACCAGTTAAGTCTGCGTTAGATGTGGGATTTGCCCTCATTAAACTCATGCTTTTGCGTTTTTTTGTATACTCATTGGCCAGATCCTGAGCTTGTTCTGGCTTGGAACACGTAGTAATGTGGTACCACACTGAAACAGTCAAATTAATCCTGGTCTCCATCAACATTTCAGAGGATAACACCAGTTAGGCCTGGGATAGGTCTGGGATTTGCCCTCATCTGGCTCATAGTGTCGCATATTTCTCTTACTTGTTAGCCAGATCCTTCGCATTTTCTAGTTTGGATCACGTAGTAAAGTGGTACCACACTGAAACAGTCGATTAAACCTGGTTTCGATCAATATTTTAGATGATAACGCATGTTAGGTCTGCGTTAGGCCTGGGATTTGCCCTCATCTGGCTCATACTTTCGCATTTTTCGCATGCTTGTTAAGCAGTTCCTGGGTTTTTTCTGGATTGTATCACACAGTAATGTGGTACCACACTGAAGCAGTCGATTAAACCTGGTCTCGATCAATATTTTAGAGGATAACGAATGTTAGGTCTGGGTTAGGTCTAAGATTTGTCCTCATCAGGCTCATACTGTCGCATATTTCTCTTACTTGTTAGCCAGATCCTTCGCATTTTCTGGTTTGGGATCACATAGTAATGTGGTACCGCACTGTAACAGTCGATTGAACCTGGTCTCGATCAATATTTTAGAGGATAGCGCATGTTAGGTCTGCGTTATGTCTGGGATTTGCACTCATCTCGCTCATATATTCGAATTTTTCACATACTTGTTCGCCAGAGCCTGGGTTTTTTCTTGTTTGGATCACGTAGTATTGGTGTACCACACTGAAACAGTTAATTAAACCTGGTTTCGATCAATATTTTAGAGGATAACGCATGTTAGGTCTTTGTTAGGTCTGGGATTTGCCGTCATCTGGCTCATAGTGTCGCATATTTCTCTTACTTGTTAGCCAGATCCTCCGCATTTTCTGGCTCGGATCACGTAGTAAAGTGGTACCACACTGAAACAGTCGATTAAACCTGGTCTCGATCTATATTTTAGAGGATAACGCATGTTAGGTCTGGGTTAGGTCTAAGATTTGTCATCATCAGGTTCATACTGTCGCATATTTCTCTTACTTGTTAGCCAGATCCTTCGCATTTTCTGGCTTGGATCACGTAGTATTGTGGTACCGCACTGTAACAGTCGATTGAACCTGGTCTCGATCAATATTTTAGAGGATAGCGCATGTTAGGTCTTTGTTAGGTCTGGGATTTGCCCTCATCTGGCTCATAGTGTCGCATATTTCTCTTACTTGTTAGCCAGATCCTTCGCATTTTCTGGCTTGGATCACGTAGTAAAGTGGTACCACACTGAAACAGTCGATTAAACCTGGTTTCGATCAATATTTTAGATGATAACGCATGTTAGGTCTGCGTTAGGCCTGGGATTTGCCCTCATCTGGCTCATACTTTCGCATTTTTCGCATGCTTGTTAAGCAGTTCCTGGGTTTTTTCTGGATTGCATCACACAGTAATGTGGTACCACACTGAAACAGTCGATTAAACCTGGTCTCGATCAACATTTTAGCGGATAGCGCATGTTAGGTCTTTGTTAGGTCTGGGATTTGCCCTCATCAGTCTCATACTTCCGCATTCTTCACATACTTCTTGAACAGATCCTGGGTTTTTTCTGGTTTGGATCACACAGTAATGTGGTACCACACTGAAACAGTCGATTAAACCTGGTTTCGATCAATATTTTAGAGGATAACGCTTGTTAGGTCTGGGTTAGGTCTAGGATTTGCCCTCATCAGGCTCATACTGTCGCATATTTCTCCTACTTGTTAGCCAGATCCTTCGCATTTTCTGGTGTGGTTCACGTAGTATTGTGGTACCACACTGTAACAATCGATTGAACCTGGTCTCGATCAATATTTTAGAGGATAGCGGATGTTAGGTCTGCGTTAGGTCTGAGATTTGCACTCATCTGGCTCACACTTTCGCATTTTTCGCATACTCGTTGGCCAGATCCTGAGCTTTTCCTAGTTTGGATCATGTGGTAATGTGGTACCACACTGACATAGTCAATTAAACCTAGTCTTTGTCAATAATTTAGAGGACAACGCATGTTAAGTCTAGGTTAGGTCTGGGATTTGCTCACATCAGGCTCATACATTCGCGTATTTCTCATACTTGTTGGCCAGATCCTGGGCTTTTTCTGGTCTAGATCACGTAGTAATGTGGTACCACACTTAAAAAGTCGACTAAACCTGGTCTCGATCAATATTTTAGAGGATAACACCAGTTAGGCCTGGGTTAGGTCTGGGATTTGCCCTCATCTGGTTCATACTTTTGCATTTTTCACATACTTCTTGAACAGATCCTGGGTTTTTTCTGGCTTGGATCACATAGTAATGTGGTACCACACTGAAACAGTCGATTAAACGTGGTTTTGATCAATAATTTAGAGGATAACGCATGTTAAGTCAATGTTAGGTCTGGGATTTGCTCACATCAGGCTCATACATTTGCATATTTCTCATACTTGTTCGCCAGAGCCTGGGTTTTTTCTTGTTTGGATCACGTCGTAATGTTGTACCACACTGAAACAGTTAATTAAACCTGGTTTCGATCAATATTTTAGAGGATAACGCATGTTTGGTCTAGGTGAGGCCTGGGATTTACCCTCATCAGGGTTACACTTTCGCATTTTTCACATACTTGTTGAGCATATCCTGGGCTTTTTCTGTTTGGGATCACATAGTAATGTGGTACCACACTGAAACAGTCGATTAAACCTGGTCTCGATCAATATTTTAGAGGATAGCGAATGTTAGGTCTGGGTTAGGTCTGGGATTTGCGCTCATCTCGCTCATATATTCGAATTTTTCGCATACTTGTTCGCCAGAGGTTGGGTTTTTTCTTGTTTGGATCACGTAGTAATGTTGTTCCACACTGAAACAGTTAGTTAAACCTAGTCTTGGTCAGTATTTTAAAGGATAACGCATGTTAGGTCTGCGATAGGTCTGGGATTAGCACTCATCTCGCTCATATGTTCGAATTTTTCACATACTTGTTCGCCAGAGCCTGGGTGTTTTCTTGTTTGTATCACGTAGTAATGTTGTACCACACTGAAACAGTTAATTAAACCTGGTTTCGATCAATATTTTAGAGGATAACGCTTGCTAGGTCTGGGTTAGGTCTAGGATTTGTCCTCATCGGGCTCATACTGTCGCATATTTCTCTTACTTGTTAGCCAGATCCTTCGCATTTTCTGGTTTGGTTCACGTAGTATTGTGGTACCACACTGTAACAATCGATTGAACCTGGTCTCGATCAATATGTTAGAGGATAACGCTTGTTAGGTCTGGGTTAGGTCTAGGATTTGCCCTCATCAGGCTCATACTGTCGCATATTTCTCTTACTTGTTAGCCAGATCCTTCGCATTCTCTGGCTTGGATCACATAGTAAAGTGGTACCACACTGAAACAGTCGATTAAACCTGGTCTCGATCAATATTTCAGAGGATAACGCATATTAGGTCTGCGTTAGGTCAGAGATTTGCCCTCATCTGACTCAAACTTTCGCATTTTTCGCAAACTTATTCGCCAGATTCAGGGCTTTCTCAGGTTTCGATCACGTAGTATTGTGGTACCACACTGAAAAAACAATTAAACCTGGTTTCGATCAATATTTTAGATGATCACGCATGTTAGGTCTAGGTTAGGCCTGGGATTAGCCCTCATCTGGCTCATACTGTCGCATATTTCTCTTACTTGTTGGCCAGATCCTTCGCATTTTCTGGTTTGGTTCACGTAGTATTGTGGTACCACACTGTAACAGTCGATTGAACCTGGTCTCGATCAATATTTTAGAGGATAGCGCATGTTAGGTCTTTGTTAGGTCTGGGATTTGCCCCCATCTGGCTCATAGTGTCGCATATTTCTCTTACTTGTTAGCCAGATCCTTCGCATTTTCTGGCTTGGATCACGTAGTAAAGTGGTACCACACTGAAACAGTCGATTAAACCTGGTCTCGATCAATATTTTAGAGGATAGCGGATGTTAGGTGTGCGTTAGGTCTGGGATTTGCTCACATCAGGCTCATACATTCGCGTATTTCTCATACTTGTTGGCGAGATCCTGGGCTTTTTCTGGTCTAGATCACGTAGTAATGTGGTACCACACTGAAACAGTCGATTAAACGTGGTTTTGATTAATAATATATAGGATAACGCATGTTAAGTCTAGGTTAGATCTGGGATTTGCTCACATCAGGCTCATACATTCGCATATTTCTCATACTTGTTGGCCAGATCCTGGGTTTGTTCTGGCTTGGTTCACGAAGTAATGTGGTACCACACAGAAACAGTCGATTAGTCCTGGTCTCGATCAATCTTTTAGAGGATAACACCAGTTAAGTCTGCGTTAGGTGTGGGATTTGCCCTCATTAAACTCATGCTTTTGTGTTTTTTTGTATAGTCATTGGCCAGATCCTGAGCTTGTTCTGGCTTGGATCACGTAGTAATGTGGTACCACACTGAAACAGTCGATTGAACCTGGTCTCGATCAATATTTTAGAGGATAGCGCATGTTAGGTCTTTGTTAGGTCTGGGATTTGCCCCCATCTGGCTCATAGTGTCGCATATTTCTCTTACTTGTTAGCCAGATCCTTCGCATTTTCTGGCTTGGATCACGTAGTAAAGTGGTACCACACTGAAACAGTCGATTAAACCTGGTCTCGATCAATATTTTAGAGGATAACGCATGTTAGGTCTAGGTTAGGCCTGGGATTTGCCCTCATCTGGCTCATACTGTTGCATACTTCTCTTACTTGTTAGCCAGATCCTTCGCATTTTCTGGTTTGGATCAGACAGTAATGTGGTACCACACTGAAACAGTCGATTAAACCTGGTTTCGATGAATATTTTAGAGGATAACGCAAGTTAGGTCTCGGTTAGGTCTAAGATTTGTCATCATCAGGCTCATACTGTCGCATATTTCTCTTACTTGTTAGCCAGATCCTACGCATTTTCTGGCTTGGATCACGTAGTATTGTGGTACCGCACTGTAACAGTCGATTGAACCTGGTCTCGATCAATATTTTAGAGGATAGCGCATGTTAGGTCCTTGATAGGTCTGGGATTTGCCCTCATCTGGCTCATAGTGTCGCATATTTCTCTTACTTGTTAGCCAGATCCTTCGCATTTTCTGGTTTGGATCAGACAGTAATGTGGTACCACACTGAAACAGTTGATTGAACCTGGTCTCGATCAACATTTTAGAGGATAGCGCATGTTGGGTCTTTGTTAGGTCTGGGATTTGCCCTCATCTGGCTCATACTGTTGCATATTTCTCTTACTTGTTAGCCAGATCCTTCGCATTTTCTGGTTTGGATCAGACAGTAATGTGGTACCACACTGAAACAGTTGATTGAACCTGGTCTCGATCAATACTTTAGAGGATAGCGCATGTTAGGTCTTTGTTAGGTCTGGGATTTGCCCCCATCTGGCTCATAGTGTCGCATATTTCTCTTACTTGTTAGCCAGATCCTTCGCATTTTCTGGCTTGGATCACGTAGTAAAGTGGTACCACACTAAAACAGTCGATTAAACCTGGTCTCGATCAATATTTTAGAGGATAGCGCATGTTAGGTCTTTGTTAGGTCTGGGATTTGCCCTCATCTGGCTCATACTGTTGCATATTTCTCTTACTTGTTAGCCAGATCCTTCGCATTTTCTGGCTTGGATCACGTAGTATTGTGGTACCGCACTGTAACAGTCGATTCAACCTGGTCTCGATCAATATTTTAGAGGATAGCGCATGTTAGGTCTGCGTTAGGTCTGGGATTTGCACTCATCTGGCTCATACTTTCGCATTTTTCGCATACTTGTTGAGCAGTTCCTGGGTTTTTTCTGGATTGGATCACGCAGTAATGTGGTGCCACACTGAAACAGTCGATTGAACCTGGTCACGATCAATATTTTAGAGGATAGCGAATGTTAGGTCTGGGATTTGCACTCATCTCGCTCATATATTCGAATTTTTCTCATACGTGTTCGCCAGAGCCTGGATTTTTTCTTGTTTGGACCACGTAGTAATGTTGTACCACACTGAAACAGTTAATTAAACCTAGTCTTGGTCAGTATTTTAAAGGATAATGCATGTTAGGTCTGGGTTAGGTCTGGGATTTGCACTCATCTCGCTCATATATTCGAATTTTTCACATACTTGTTCGCCAGAGCCTGGGCTTTTTCTGTTTGGGATCACATAGTAATGTGGTACCACACTGAAACAGTCGATTAAACCTGGTCTCGATCAACATTTTAGCGGATAGCGCATGTTAGGTCTTTGTTAGGTCTGGGATTTGCCCCCATCAGTCTCATACTTCCGCATTCTTCACATACTTCTTGAACAGATCCTGGGTTTTTTCTGGTTTGGATCACACAGTAGTGTGGTTCCACACTGAAACAGTCGATTAAACATAGTTTTGATCAATATTTTAGAGGATAACGCATGTTTGGTCTGGGTTAGGTCTGGGATTTGCCCTCATCAGGCACATACTTTCGCATTTTTCACATACTTGTTCGCCAGAGCCTGGGTTTTTTCTTGTTTGGATTACGTAGTAATGTTGTACCACACTGAAACAGTCGATTAAACCTGGTTTCGATCAATATTTTAGAGGATAACGCATGTTAGGTCTGGGTTAGGTCTAAGATTTGACATCATCAGGCTCATACTGTCGCATATTTCTCTTACTTGTTAGCCAGATCCTTCGCATTTTCTGGCTTGGATCACGTAGTATTGTGGTACCGCACTGTAACAGTCGATTGAACCTGGTCTCGATCAATATTTTAGAGGATAGCGCATGTTAGGTCTTTGTTAGGTCTGGGATTTGCCCTCATCTGGCTCATAGTGTCGCATATTTCTCTTACTTGTTAGCCAGATCCTTCGCATTTTCTGGCTTGGATCACGTAGTAAAGTGGTACCACACTGAAACAGTCGATTAAACCTGGTCTCGATCAATATTTTAGAGGATAACGCATATTAGGTCTGCGTTTGGTCAGGGATTTGCCCTCATCTGGCTCAAACTTTCGCATTTTTCGCAAACTTATTGGCCAGATTCAGGGCTTTCTCAGGTTTCGATCACGTAGTATTGTGGTACCACACTGAAAAAACAATTACACCTGGTTTCGATCAATATTTTAGATGATAACGCATGTTAGGTCTGGGTTAGGTCTAAGATTTGTCATCATCAGGCTCATACTGTCACATATTTCTGTTACTTGTTAGCCAGATCCTTCGCATTTTCTGGCTTGGATCACGTAGTATTGTGGTACCGCACTGTAACAGTCGATGGAACCTGGTCTCGATCAATATTTTAGAGGATAGCGCATGTTAGGTCTGCGTTAGGTCTGGGATTTGCACTCATCTGGCTCATACTTTCGCATTTTTCGCATACTTGTTGAGCAGTTCCTGGGTTTTTTCTGGATTGGATCACGCAGTAATGTGGTGCCACACTGAAACAGTCGATTGAACCTGGTCACGATCAATATTTTAGAGGATAGCGAATGTTAGGTCTGGGTTAGGTCTGGGATTTGCACTCATCTCGCTCATATATTCGAATTTTTCTCATACTTGTTCGCCAGAGCCTGGGTTTTTTCTTGTTTGGATCACGTAGTAATGTTGTACCACACTGAAACAGTTAATTAAACCTGGTTTCGATCAATATTTTAGAGGATAACGCTTGTTAGGTCTGGGTTAGGTCTAGGAATTGCCCTCATCAGGCTCATACTGTCGCATATTTCTCTTACTTGTTAGCCAGATCCTTCGCATTTTCTGGTTTGGTTCACGTAGTATTGTGGTACCACACTGTAACAATCGATTGAACCTGGTCTCGATCAATATTTTAGAGGATAGCGGATGTTAGGTCTGCGTTAGGCCTGAGATTTGCACTCATCTGGCTCATACTTTCGCATTTTTCGCATACTCGTTGGCCAGATCCTGTGCTTTTTCTAGTTTGGATCATGTGATAATGTGGTACCACACTGACACAGTCAATTAAACCTAGTCTTTGTCAATAATTTAGAGGACAACGCATGTTATGTCCAGGTTAGGTCAGGGATTTGCTCACATCAGGCTCATACATTCGCATATTTCTCATACTTGTTGGCCAGATCCTGGGTTTGTTCTGGCTTGGACCACGAAGTAATGTGGTACCACACTGAAACAGTCGATTAGTCCTGGTCACGATCAATATTTTAGAGGATAGCGCATGTTAGGTCTGCGTTAGGTCTGGGATTTGCACTCATGTGGCTCATATATTCGAATTTTTCGCATACTTGTTCGCCAGAGCCTGGGTTTTTTCTTATTTGGGTCACGTAGTAATGTTGTACCACACTGAAACAGTTAAGTAAACCTGGTTTCGATCAATATTTTAGAGGATAACGCATGTTTGGTCTAGGTTAGGCCTGGGATTTACCCTCACCAGGGTCACACTTTCGCAGTTTTAACATTCATGTTGGCCTGATCGACGGTATCTTCTGGTTTGGATCACGTAGTAAAGTGGTACCACACTGAAACAGTCAATTAAACCTGGTCTCGATCAATATTTTAGAGGATAACGCAAGTTATGTCTGGGATAGGTCCGGGATTTGACCTCATCAGGGTTATACTTTCGCATATTTCACATACTTGTTGAACAGATCCCTGGCGATTTCTGGTTTGGATCACGTAGTAAATTGGTACCACACTGAAACAGTCGATTATTCCTGCTCTCGATCAATATTTTATAGGCAAGACGCAAGTTAGGTCTGGGATAGGTCTGGGATTTGCCCTCATCAGGCTCATACTTTCGCATTTTTCACATACTTGTTGAACATATCCTGGGCTTTTTCTGTTTGGGATCACATAGTAATGTGGTACCACACTGAAACAGTCGATTAAACCTGGTCTCGATCAACATTTTAGCGGATAGCGCATGTTAGGTCTTTGTTAGGTCAGGGATTTGCCCCCATCAGTCTCATACCTCCGCATTCTTCACATCCTTGTTGAACGGATCCTGGGTTTTTTCTAGTTCGGATCACGTAGTAATGTGGTACCACACTGAAACAGTCGGTTAAACCTGGTCACGATCAACATTTTAGAGGATAGCGCCGGTTAGGACTCGGTTAGGTGTGGGATTTGCCCTCATCAGGCTCTTACTTTCGCATATTTTTCATACCTGTTGGCCAGATACGTTGCTTTTTCTGGATTCGATCACATACTGATGCAGTACCACACTGAAACTGTCAATTATACCTGGTCTCGATCAATATTTTAGGGGATAACTCATGTTAGGTCAAGGTTAGGCCTGGGATTTGCCCTCATCACACTCATACTTTCGCATTCTTCACATACTTGTTGAACAGATCCTTGGTGGTTCAGGTTTGGATCAGGTAGTAATGTGGTACCACACTGAAACAGTCGATTAAACCTGGTTTCGATCTATATTTTAGAGGATAACGCATGTTAGGTCTGGGTTAGGTCTGGGATTTGCTCTCATCAGGCTCGTACTTTCGCATATTTCTCATACTTGATGGCCAGATACTCGGCTTCTTCTGGTTTGGATCACGTAGTAATGTGGTACCACACTGAAACAGTCGATTAAACCTGGTTTCGATCAATATTTTAGAGAATAGTTCACGTCAGGTCTAGGTTAGGTCTGTTATTTGCTCTCATCAGGCTCATTCTTTCTCATATTTCTCATACTTGATGGCTAGATCCTTGGCGTTTTCTGGATTGGATCACGTAGTAATGTAGTACCATACTGAAACAGTCGATTAAACCCGGTTTCGATCAATGTTTTAGAGGATAACGCAAGTTAGGTCTGGGATAGTTCGGGGATTTGCCCTCATCCGGCTCATACTTTCGCATATTTCTCATACTTGATGGCCAGATCCTGGGCTTTTTCTGGTTTGGATCACGTAGTAATGTGGTACCACACTAAAACAGTCGATTAAACCTGGTTTCGATCAACATTTTAGAGGATAACGCAAGTTATGTCTGGGATAGTACTAGGATTTGCCCTCGTCAGGAACATACTTTCGCATATTTCTCATACTTCATGGCCAGATTCTGGGCTTTTTCTGGTTTGGATCACGTAGTAATGTGATGCCACACTGAAACAATCAATTAAACCTGGTCTTGATAAATATTTTAGAGGATAACGCATGTTAGGTCTAGGTTAGGCCTGGGATTTGCCCTCATCAGGGTCATATTTTCGCGTTTTTCACATACTTGTTGATCAGATCCAGGGTTTTTCTGGTTTGCATCACGTAGTAATGTGGCACCACACTGAAACAGTCAATTAATCCTGGTTTCGATCAATATTTTAGAGGATAACGCAAGTTATGTCTGGGATAGGTCTCGGATTTGCCCTCATCAGGCTCATTCTTTCGCATTCTTCACATACTTCTTGAACAGATCCTGGGATTTTTTCTGGTTTGGATCACGTAGTAATGTGGTACCACACTAAAACAGTGGATTAAACCTGGTTTCGATCAATATCTTTCAGGATAACGCAAGTTATGTCTGGTATAGGTCAGGGATTTGCCCTCATCAGGCTCATACTTTCGCGTTTTTCACATACTTGTTGAACAGATCCTGGGCTTTTTTCTGGTTTGGAACACGTAGTAATGTGGTACCACACTGAAACAGTCGATTAAACCTGGTTTCGATCAATATTTTTGAGGATAACGCATGTTAGGTCTGGGTTTGGTCTGGGATTTGCCCTTATCAGGGTCATACTTTCGGATATTTCTCATGCTTGATGGCCAGATTCTGGGTTTTTTCTGGTTTGTATCACGTAGTAATGTGGTACCACACTGAAACAGTTAATTAAACCTGGTTTCGATTACTATTTTTGAGGATAACGCATGTTAGGTCTGGGTTTGGTCTGGGATTTGCCCTTATCAGGGTCATACTTTCGCATATTTCTCATGCTTGATGGCCAGATTCTGGGCTTTTTCTGGTTTGGATCACGTAGTAATGTGGTACCACACTGAAACAGTTAATTAAACCTAGTCTTGGTCAGTATTTTAAAGGATAACGCATGTTAGGTCGGGGTTAGGTCTGGGATTTGCACTCATCTCGCTCATATGTTCGAATTTTTCACATACTTGTTCGCCAGAGCCTGGGTTTTTTCTTGTTTGGATCACGTAGTAATGTTGTACCACACTGAAAGAGTCCATTAAACCTGGTTTCGATCAATATTTTTGAGGATAACGCATGTTAGGTCTGGGTTTGGTCTGAGATTTGCCCTTATCAGGGTCATACTTTCGCATATTTCTCATGCTTGATGGCCAGATTCTGGGCTTTTTCTGGTTTGGATCACGTAGTAATGTGGTACCACACTGAAACAGTCCATTAAACCTGGATTCGAGCAATATTTTAGAGAATAATTCATGTTAGGTCTAGGTTAGGTCTGTTATTTGCTCTCATCAGGCTCATTCTTTCGCATATTTCTCATACTTGATGGCTAGATCCTTAACGTTTTCTGGATTGGATCACGTAGTAATGTGGTACCACACTGAAACAGTCCATTAAACCTGGTTTCGATCAATATTTTAGAAAATAATTCATGTCAGGTCTAGGTTAGGTCTGTTATTTGCTCTCATCCGGCTCATTCTTTCGCATATTTCTCATACTTGATGGCTAGATCCTTGGCGTTTTCTGGATTGGATCACGTAGTAATGTAGCACCACACTGAAACAGTCAATTAAACCTGGTTTCCATCAATAGTTTAGAGGACAACGCAAGTTAGAACTGGGATATGTCTGGGATTTGCCCTCATCAGGGTCATACATTCGCATTTTTCACATACTTGTTGAACAGAACCCTGGCTTTTTCTGGATTGAATCACGTAGTAATGTGGGTACCACACTGAAACTGTTAATTAAATTCGGTTTCGATCAATATTTTAGAGTATAACGCACGTTATGTCTAGGTTAGGTCTAGGATTTGCCCTCATCAGTTTCATACTTTCGCATTCTTCACATACTTCTTGAACAGATCCTGGGCTTTTTCTGGATTGGATTACGTAGTAATGTGGTACCACACTGAAACAGTCAATAAAACCTGGTTTCCATCAATATTTTAGAGGATAACGCAAGTTATGTCTGGGATAGGTCTGGGATTTGCCCTCATCAGGCTCATACTTTCGCGTTCTTCACATACTTGTTGAACAGATCCAGGGTTTTTTCTGGTATGGAGCACGTAGTAATGTGGTACCACACTGAAACAGTCGATTAAACCCGGTTTCAATCAATGTTTTAGAGGATAACGCAAGTTAGGTCTGGGATAGGTCGGGGATTTGCCCTCATCCGGCTCATACTTTCGCGTTTTTCACATACTTCTTGAACAGATCCTCGGTTTTTTCTGGTGTGCATCATGTAGTAATGTGGTACCACACTGAAACAGTCCACTAAACCTGGATTCCATCAATATTTTAGAGGATAACGCATGTTAGGTCTGGGTTAGGTCTAGGATTTGCCCACATCAGTCTCATACTTTCGCATTCTTCACATACTTCTTGAACAGATCCGGGGTTTTTTCTGGTTTCGATTACGTAGTAATGTGGTACCACACTGAAGCAGACCATTAATCCAGGTTTCGATTATTATTTTAGAGGATAACACATGATAGGTCTAGGTTAGGTATGGGATTTGCCCTCATCAGGGTCATACTTTCGCATATTTCTCATACTTGATGGCCAGATCCTGGGCTGTTTCTGGTTTGGATCACGTAGTAATGTGGTACCACACTAAAACAGTCGTTTAAACCTGGTTTCGATCAATATTTTAGAGAATAATGCAAGTTATGTCTGGGATAGGACCAGGATTTGCCCTCGTCAGGCACATACTTTCGCTTATTTCTCATACTTCATGGCTAGATCCTGAGCTTTTTCTGGATTGGATCACGTAGCAAGGGGGTACCACACTGAAACAGTCGATTAAACCTGGTTTCGATCAACATTTTAGAGGATAACGCAAGTTATGTCTGGGATAGGACCAGGATTTGCCCTCGTCAGGCACATACTTTCGCTTATTTCTCATACTTCATGGCTAGATCCTGAGCTTTTTCTAGATTGGATCACGTAGCAAGGTGGTACCACACTGAAACAGTCAATTAAACCTGGTTTCCATCAATATTTTAGAGGATAACGCAAGTTATGTCTGAGATAGGTCTGGGATTTTCCCTCATCATGCTCGTACTTTCACGTTTTTCACACACTCGTAGAAGAGATCCTGGGTTTTTTCTGGTATAGATCACGTAGTAATGTAGTACCACACTGTAACAGTCAATTAACCCGGGTTTCCATCAATAGTTTAGAGGACAACGCAAGTTAGGTCTGGGATATGTCTGGGATTTGCCCTCATCAGGGTCATACATACGCATTTTTCACATACTTGTTGAACAGAACCCTGGCTTTTTCTGGATTGAATCACGTAGTAATGTGGGTACCACACTGAAACCGTTAATTAAATTCGGTTTCGATCAATATTTTTAGAGTATAACGCATGTTATGTTTAGTTTAGGTCTAGGATTTGCCCTCATCAGTTTCATACTTTCGCATTCTTCTCATACTTCTTGAACAGATCCTGGGATTTTTCTGGATTGGATTACGTAGTAATGTGGTACCACACTGAAACAGTCCATTAAACCTGGAGTCCATCAATATTTTAGAGGATTTCGCATGTTAGGTCTAGGTTAGGCCTGGGATTTGCTCACATCAGATTCGTACTTTCGCTTATTTCTCATACTTCATGGCCATATCCTGGGCTGTTTCTGGTTTGGATCACGTAGTAATGTGGTACCACACTAAAACAGTCGATTAAACCTGGTTTCGATCAATATTTTAGAGAATAACGCATGTTAGGTCTAGGTTAGGTCTGGGATGTGCCGTAATTTAGGGTCATACTTTCGCAGTTTCAACATTCATGTTGACCTGATCGAGGGTTTTTTCTACTTTGGATCACGTAGTAAAGTAGTACCACACCGAAACAGTCAATTATACCCGTTTTCGATCAATATTTTAGAGGATAACGCCGGTTAGGTCTGGGTTAGGTCTGGGATTTGCCCTCATCAGTGTCATACTTTCGCATATTTCTCATACTTGATGGCCAGATCCTGGGCTGTTTCTGGTTTGGATCACGTAGTAATGTGGTACCACACTAAGACAGTCGATTAAACCTGGTTTCGATCAATATTTTAGAGGATAACGCATGTTAGGTCTGGGTTAGGTCTAGGATTTGCCCTCCTCAGGCTCATACTTTCGCTTATTTCTCATACTTCATGGCTAGATCCTGGGCTTTTCCTGGATTGGATCACGTAGTGATGTGGTACCACACTGAAACGGTCAATTAAACCTGGTTTCGATCAATATTTTAGAGGATAACGCAAGTTATGTCTGGGATAGGTCTGGGATTTGCCCTCATCAGGCTCGTACTTTCACGTTTTTCACACACTTGTTGAACAGATCTGGGTTCTTTCTGGTTTAGATCACGTAGTAATGTTGTACCACACTGAAACAGTTAATTAAACCTGGTTTCGATCAATATTTTTGAGGATAACGCATGTTAGGTCTGGGTTTGGTCTGAGATTTGCCCTTATCAGGGTCATACTTTCGCATATTTCTCATGCTTGATGGCCAGATTCCGGGCTTTTTCTGGTTTGCATCACGTAGTAATGTGGTACCACACTGAAACAGTCAATTAAACCTGGTTTCGATCAATATTTTAGAGGATAACGCAAGTTATTTCTGGGATAGGTCTGGGATTTGCCCTCATCAGGCTCATTCCTTCGCATTCTTTACATACTTCTCGAACAGATCCTGGGATTTTTTCAGGTCTGGATCACGTAGTAACGTGGTACCACACTAAAACAGTCGATTAACCCTGGTCACGATCAACATTTTCGAGGATAACGCCGGATAGGACTCGGTTAGGTGTCGGATCTGCACTCATCAGGCTCATACTTTCGCATATTTCTTATACTTGTTAGCCAGATCCGTTGCTTTTTCTGGATTGGATCACACAGTAATGTATTACAACACTGATACAGTCAATTATACCTGTCATCGATCAATATCTGTGAGGATAACGCATGTTAGGTCTGGGTTAGGTCCAGGATTTGCTCGCATCAGGCTCATACTTTCGCGTTCTTCACATACATGTTGAACAGATCCTGGGTTTTTTCTGGTCTGGATCACGTTGTAATGTGGTACCACACTGAAACAGTCCATTAATCCAGGTTTCGGTCAATATTTTAGAACTTAACGCATGTTAGGTCTAGGTTAGGCCTGGGACTTGCCCCCATCTGGGTCATACTTTCACATTTTTCGCATACTTGTTGGCCAGATCCCGGGCTTTTTCTAGTTTGGATCACGTGGTAATGTGTTATCACACTGAAACAGTCCATGAAACCTGGTTTCGATCAATATTTTAGAGGATAACGCATCTTGGGTCTAGGTTACCCCTGGGATTTGCGCCCATCAGGGTCATACTTTCGCATTTTTCACAGAATTGTTGTACAGATCCCTGGCTTTTTCTGGTTTGGATCACGTAGTAAAGTGGTACCACACTGAAGCAGTCCATTAAACCTGGTTTGGTGAATATTTTAGATGATAACGCATGTTAGGTCTGGGATAGGTCTGGGATCTGCCCTCGTCAGACTCATACCTTCGCATTCTTCACATACTTGTTGAACAGCTAGTGGGTTTTTTCTGGTTTGGATCAGGTAGTAATGTGGAACCACACTGAAACAGTCGATTAAACCTGGTTTCGACCTATATTTTAGAGGATAACGCATGTTAGGTCTAGGTTAGGCCTGGGATTTGCCCTCTTCAGACTCATACTTTCGCAAATTTCTCATACTTGATGGCCAGATCCTGGGTTTTTTTCTGGTCTGGATCACGTAGTAATGTGGTACCACACTGAAGCAGACCATTAAACCTGGTTTCGATCAATATTTTAGAGGATTACGCACGTTAGGTCTAGGTTAGGCCTGGGATTTGCCCTCATCAGGGTCATACTTTCGCAGTTTTAACATACATGTTGACCTGATCGATGGTTTTTTCTGCTTTCGATCACGTAGCAAGGTGGTACCACACTGAAACAGTCAATTAAACCTGGTTTCGATCAATACTTCATAGGATAACGCAAGTTAGGTCTGGGATAGGTCTGGGATCTGCCCTCATCAGGGACATATTTTCGCGTTTTTCACATACTTGCTGAACAGATCCCTGGCTTTTTCTGGTTTGGAGCACGTACTAATGTGGTACCACACTGAAAGAGTCCATTAAACCAGGTTTCGATCAATATTTTAGAGGATCACGCATGTTAGGTCTAGGTTAGGTCTGGGATTTGCACTCATCAGGCTCGTACTTTCGCATATTTCTCATAATTGATGGCCAGATTCTGGGCTTTTTCTGGCATGGATCACGTAGTAATGTGATGCCACACTGAAACAATCAATTAAACCTGGTCTTGATAAATATTTTAGAGGATAACGCATGTTAGGTCTAGGTTAGGTCTGGGATTTGCACTCATCAGGCTCGTACTTTCGCATATTTCTCATAATTGATGGCCAGATTCTGGGCTTTTTCTGGCATGGATCACGTAGCAAGGTGGTACCACACTGAAACAGTCAATTAAACCTGGTTTCGATCAATACTTCATAGGATAACGCAAGTTAGGTCTGGGATAGGTCTGGGATCTGCCCTCATCAGGGTCATATATTCGCGTTTTTCACATACTTGTTGAACAGATCCAGGGTTTTTTCTGGTTTGCATCACGTAGTAACGTGGCACCACACTGAAACAATCAACTAAACCTGGTTTCGATCAATATTTTAGAGGATTACGCATGTTAAGTCTAGGTTAGGTCTAGGATTTGCCCTCATCAGGGACATGCTTTCGCAGATTTAACATACATGTTGACCTGATCGAGGGCTTTTCCTGCTTTGGATCACGTAGTAAAGTGGTACCACACTAAGACAGTCAATTAAACCTGGTCTTGATCAATATTTTAGAGGATAGCGCAGGTTATGTCTGGGATAGGTCTGCTATTTGCCCTCATCAGGCTCATACTTTCGCGTTTTTCACGTACTTGTTGAACAGATCCCTGGCTTTTTCTGGTTTGGATCACGTACTAATGTGGTACCACACTGAAACAGTCCACTAAACCTGGTTTCGATCACGATTTTAGTGGATTACGCATGTTAGGTCTAGGTTAGGCCTGGAATTTGCCCTCTTCAGGGTCATACTTTCGCCGTTTTAACACACTTGTTGAACAGATCCTGGGTTTTTTCTGGTTTGGATCACGTAGTAATGTGGTACCACACTGAAACAGTCGATTAAACCTGGTTTCGATCAATATTTTTGAGGATAACGCATGTTAGGTCTGGCTTAGGTCTGGGATTTGCCCTCATCAGGTTCATACTTTCGCATATTTCTCATGCTTGATGGCCAGATTCTGGGCTTTTTCTGGTTTGGATCACGTAGTAATGTGGTACCACACTGAAACAGTCGATTAAACCTGGTTTCGATCAATATTTTAGAGGATAACGTAAGTTATGTCTGGGATAGGTCTGGGATTTGCCCTCATCAGGCTCATACTTTCGCGTTTTTCACATACTTGTTGTACAGATCCTGGGTTATTTCTGATTGGCATCACGTAGTAATGTGGTACCACACTGAAACAGTCGATTAAACCTGGTTTCGATCAATATTTTTGAGGATAACGCATGTTAGGTCTGGGCTAGGTCTGGGATCTGCCCTCAGCAGGCTCATACTTTCGCATATTTCTCATACTTGATGGCTAGATCCTGGGCTTTTTTCTGGTTTGGATCGAGTAGTAATGTGGTACCACACTAACACAGTCGATTAAACCTGGTTTCGATCAATATTTTAGAGGATAACGCATGTTAGGTCTGGGTTAGGTCTAGGATTTGCCTTCGTCAGGCTCATACTTTCGCTTATTTCTCATACTTCATGTCTAGATCCTGGGCTTTTTCTGCTTTGGATCTCGTAGCAAAGTGGCACCACACTGAAACAGTCAATTAAACCTGGTCTTGATAAATATTTTAGAGCATAACGCATGTTAGGTCTGGGTTAGGTCTGGGATTTGCCCACAGCAGGCCCATACATTCGAGTTTTTCGCATACTTGTTGAAGAGATCCTGGGTTTTTTCTGGTTTGGATCACGTAGTAACGTGGTACCACACTGAAGCAGTCAACTAAACCTGGTCTTGATAAATATTTTAGAGGATAACGCATGTTAGGTCTGGGTTAGGTCAAGGATTTGCCCTCATCGGGCTCATACTTTCGCATATCTCTCATACTTAATGGCTAGATCCTGGGCTAATTCTGGATTGGATCACGTAGTAATGTGGTACCACACTGAAACTGTCAATTAAACCTGGTTTCGATCATTATTTTAGAGGATAAGGCATGTTATGTCTAGGTTAGGTCTAGGATTTGCCCTCATCAGTCTCATACTTTCTCATTCTTCACATACTTCTTGAACAGATCCGGGGATTTTCTTGTTTCGATCACGTAGTAATGTGGTATCACACTGAAGCAGACCATTAAACCTGGTTCCGATTATTATTTTAGAGGATAACACATGGTAGGTCTAGGTTAGGTCTGGTACTTGCCCTCATCAGGGTCATATTTTCACAGTTTTAACATACATGTTGACCTGATCGATGGTTTTTTCTGCTTTGGATCACGTAGCAAAGTGGTACCACACTGAAACAGTCAATTAAACCTGGTTTCGATCAATATTTTATAGGATGACGCATGTTAGATCTAGGTTAGGCCTGGGATTTTCACACATCAGACTCATACTTTCGCATTCTTCACATACTTGTTGAACGGATCCTGGATTTTTTCTGGTATGGATCACGTAGTAATGTGGTACCACACTGAAACATTCAATTAAACCTGGTCTTCATAAATATTTTAGAGGATAACGCAAGTTAGGTCTGGGTTAGGTCTAGGATTTGCCCTCATCAGGCTCATACTTTCGCATATTTCTCATACATCATGGCTAGATCCTGGGCTATTTCTGGATTGGATCACGTAGTAACGTGGTACCACACTGAAGCAGTCCACTAAACCTGGTTTCGATCACTATTTTAGAGGATAACGCATGTTATGTCTAGGTTAGTCTTGGCATTTACCCTCATCAGACTCGTACTTTCGCATATTTCACGTACTTGTTGAACAGATCCTGGGCTTTTCCTGGATTGAATCACGTAGTAATGTGGTACCACACTGAAACAGTCAATTAAACCTGGTTTCGATCAATATTTTATAGGATAACGCAGGTTAGGTCTGAGATATGTCAGGGATTTGCCCTCATCAGGGTCATACTTTCCCGCTTTTCACATACTTGTAGAACAGATCCTGGGTTTTTTCTGGTATGGATCACGCAGTAATGTGGTACCACACCGAAACATTCAATTAAACCTGGTCTTGATAAATATTTTAGAGGATAACACATGTTAGGTCTGGGTTAGGTCTGGGATTGCCCTCATCAGGGTGATACTTTCGAATTTTTCACATACTTGTTGAACAGATCCCTGGCTTTTTCTGGTTTGGATCACGTTGTAAAGTGGTACCACACCGAAACAGTCGATTAAACCTGGTTTCGATCAATATTTTAGAGGATAACGCAAGTTATATCTGGGATAGGTCTGGGATTTGCCCTCATCAGTCCCATACATACGAGTTTTTCACATACTTGTTGAAGAGATCCTGGGTTTTTTCTGGTTTGGATCACGTAGTAACGTGGTACCACACTGAAGCAGTCCACTAAACCTGGTTTCGATCAATATTTTAGAGGATAACGCATGTTATGTCTAGGTTAGTCCTGGGATTTGCCCTCATCAGACTCATACTTTCGCATACATCACATACTTGTTGAACAGATCCTGGGCTTTTTCTGGATTGAATCACGTCGTAATGAGGTACCACACTGAAACAGTCCATTAAACCTGGTTTCGATCAACATTTTAGAGGATAACGGAAGTTATGTCTGGGATAGGTCTGGGATTTGCCTCATCAGGCTCATATTTTCGCGTTATTCACATACTTGTAGAACAGATCCTGGGTTTTTTCTGGTATGGATCACGCAGTAATGTGGTACCACACCGAAACATTCAATTAAACCTGGTCTTGATAAATATTTTAGAGGATAACACATGTTAGGTCTGGGTTAGGTCTAGGATTGCCCTCATCAGGGTCATACTTTCGAATTTTTCACATACTTGTTGAACAGATCCCTGGCTTTTTCTGGTTTGGATCACGTTGCAAAGTGGTACCACACCGAAACAGTCGATTAAACCTGGTTTCGATCAATATTTTAGAGGATAACGCAAGTTATATCTGGGATAGGTCTGGGATTTGCCCTCATCAGTCCCATACATACGAGTTTTTCACATACTTGTTGAAGAGATCCTGGGTTTTTTCTGGTTTGGATCACGTAGTAACGTGGTACCACACTGAAGCAGTCCACTAAACCTGGTTTCGATCAATATTTTAGAGGATAACGCATGTTATGTCTAGGTTAGTCCTGGGATTTGCCCTCATCAGACTCATACTTTCGCATACATCACATACTTGTTGAACAGATCCTGGGCTTTTTCTGGATTGAATCACGTCGTAATGAGGTACCACACTGAAACAGTCCATTAAACCTGGTTTCGATCAACATTTTAGAGGATAACGGAAGTTATGTCTGGGATAGGTCTGGGATTTGCCTCATCAGGCTCATATTTTCGCGTTCTTCACATACTTGTAGAACAGATCCTGGGTTTTTTCTGGTATGGATCACGCAGTAATGTGGTACCACTCCGAAACATTCAATTAAACCTGGTCTTGATAAATATTTTAGAGGATAACACATGTTAGGTCTGGGTTAGGTCTAGGATTGCCCTCATCAGGGTCATACTTTCGAATTTTTCACATACTTGTTGAACAGATCCCTGGCTTTTTCTGGTTTGGATCACGTCGTAATGAGGTACCACACTGAAACAGTCCATTAAACCTGGTTTCGATCAACATTTTAGAGGATAACGGAAGTTATGTCTGGGTTAGGTCTAGGATTTGCCCTCATCAGGCTCATACTTTCGCATATTTCTCATACATCATGGCTAGATCCTGGGCTATTTCTGGATTGGATCACGTAGTAACGTGGTACCACACTGAAGCAGTCCACTAAACCTGGTTTCGATCAATATTTTAGAGGATAACGCATGTTATGTCTAGGTTAGTCCTGGGATTTGCCCTCATCAGACTCATACTTTCGCATACATCACATACTTGTTGAACAGATCCTGGGCTTTTTCTGGATTGAATCACGTAGTAATGAGGTACCACACTGAAACAGTCAATTAAACCTGGTTTCGATCAATATTTTATAGGATAACGCATGTTAGGTCTGAGATATGTCAGGGATTTGCCCTCATCAGGGTCATACTTTCCCGCTTTTCACATGCTTGTTGAACAGATCCTGGGTTTTTTTCTGGTTTGGATCACGTAGCAGTGTGGTACCACATTGAAACACTCCTTTAACCCAGGTTTCGATCAATGTTTTAGAGAATAACGCATGTTAGATCTAGGTTAGGCCTGGGATTTTCACACATCAGACTCATACTTTCGCATTCTTCACATACTTGTTGAACGGATCCTGGATTTTTTCTGGTATGGATCACGTAGTAATGTGGTACCACACTGAAACATTCAATTAAACCTGGTCTTCATAAATATTTTAGAGGATAACGCAAGTTAGGTCTGGGTTAGGTCTAGGATCTGCCCTCATCATGCTCATGCTTTCGCATATTTCTCATACATCATGGCTAGATCCTGGGCTATTTCTGGATTGGATCACGTAGTAACGTGGTACCACACTGAAGCAGTCCACTAAACCTGGTTTCGATCAATATTTTGGAGGATAACGCAAGTTAGGTCTGGGATATGTCTGGGATTTGCCCTCATCAGGGTCATATTTTCGCGTTTTTCACATACTTGTTGAACAGATCCCTGGCTCTTTCTGGTTTGGATCACGTAGTAATGTCGTACCACACTGAAACAGTCCATTAAACCTGGTTTCGATCAATATTTTAGAGAATAACGCATGGTAGGTCTAGATTAGGTCTGGGATTTGCTCTCATCCGGCTCGTACTTTTGCATATTTATCATACTTGATGGCCAGATTCAGGGCTTTTTCTGGTTTGGATCACGTAGTAACGTGGTACCACACTGAAGCAGTCCACTAAACCTGGTTTCGATCAATATTTTAGAGGATAACGCATGTTATGTCTAGGTTAGTCCTGGCATTTGCCCTCATCAGACTCATACTTTCGCATATTTCACGTACTTGTTGAACAGATCCTGGGCTTTTTCTGGATTGAATCACATAGTAATGTGGTACCACACTGAAACGGTCAATTAAACCAGGTTTCGATCAATATTTTGGAGGATAACGCAAGTTAGGTCTGGGATATGTCTGGGATTTGCCCTCATCAGGGTCATATTTTCGCGTTTTTCACATACTTGTTGAACAGATCCCTGGCTCTTTCTGGTTTGGATCACGTAGTAATGTCGTACCACACTGAAACAGTCCATTAAACCTGGTTTCGATCAATATTTTAGAGAATAACGCATGGTAGGTCTAGATTAGGTCTGGGATTTGCTCTCATCCGGCTCGTACTTTTGCATATTTATCATACTTGATGGCCAGATTCAGGGCTTTTTCTGGTTTGGATCACGTAGTAATGTGATACCATACTGAAACAGTCAATTAAACCTGGTCTTGATAAATATTTTAGAGGATAAACGCATGTTAGGTCTGGGTTAGGTCTAGGATTTGCCCTCATCAGGGTCATACTTTCGCATTTTTCACATACTAGTTGAACAGATACCTGGCTTTTTCTGGTTTGGATCACGTCGTAAAGTGGTACCAAACTGAAACAGTCGATTAAACCTGGTTTCGATCAATATTTTAGAGGATAACGCAGGTTATATCTGGGGTAGGTCTGGGATTTGACTTCATCAGGCCCATACTTTCGAGTTTTTCACATACTTGTTGAAGAGATACTGGGTTTTTTCTGTTTTGGATCACGTAGTAACGTGGTACCACACTGAAACAGTCCATTACACCTGGTTTCGATCAATATTTTAGAGGATAACGCATGTTAGGTCTGGGATAGGTCCGGGATTTGCCCTCATCAGGCTCGTACTTTCACGTTTTTCACACACTAGTTGAACAGATCCCTGGATTTTCTGGATTGGATCACATAGTAATGTGGGTACCACACTGAAACAGTTAATTAAACCTGGTTTCGATGAATATTTTAGAGGATAACGCCTGTTATGTCTGGGTTATGTCTAGGATTTGCCCTCAGCAGGCTCATACTTTCGCATATTTCTCATACCTGATGGCTAGATCCTGGACTTTTTCTGGTTTGGATAACGTAGTAATGTGGTACCACACTGAAGCAGTCCACTAAACCTGGTTTCGATCAATATTTTAGAGGATAACGCATGTTATGTCTAGGTTAGTCCTGGGATTTGCCCTCATCAGACTCATACTTTCGCATACATCACATACTTGTTGAACAGATCCTGGGCTTTTTCTGGATTGAATCACGTCGTAATGAGGTACCACACTGAAACAGTCCATTAAACCTGGTTTCGATCAACATTTTAGAGAATAACGCATGGTAGGTCTAGGCTAGGTCTGGGATTTGCTCTCATCCGGCTCGTACTTTTGCATATTTATCATACTTGATGGCCAGATTCAGGGTTTTTTCTGGTATGGATCACGCAGTAATGTGGTACCACACCGATACATTCAATTAAACCTGGTCTTGATAAATATTTTAGAGGATAACACATGTTAGGTCTGGGTTAGGTCTTGGATTTGCCCTCATCAGGGTCATACTTTCGAATTTTTCACATACTTGTTGAACAGATCCCTGGCTTTTTCTGGTTTGGATCACGTTGCAAAGTGGTACCACACCGAAACAGTCGATTAAACCTGGTTTCGATCAATATTTTAGATGATAACGCAAGTTATATCTGGGATAGGTCTGGGATTTGCCCTCATCAGTCCCATACATACGAGTTTTTCACATACTTGTTGAAGAGATCCTGGGTTTTTTCTGGTTTGGATCACGTAGTAACGTGGTACCACACTGAAGCAGTCCACTAAACCTGGTTTCGATCAATATTTTAGAGGATAACGCATGTTATGTCTAGGTTAGTCCTGGGATTTGCCCTCATCAGACTCATACTTTCGTATACATCACATACTTGTTGAACAGATCCTGGGCTTTTTCTGGATTGAATCACGTAGTAATGAGGTACCACACTGAAACGGTCAATTAAACCTGGTTTCGATCAATATTTTAGAGGATAACGCAAGTTAGGTCTGCGATAGGTCTGGGATTTGCCCTCATCAGGGTCATATTTTCGCGTTTTTCTCATACTTGTTGAACAGTTCCCTGGCTTTTTCTGCTTTGGATAACGTAGCAAAGTGGTACCACACTGAAACAGTCCTTTAAACCTGGTTTCGATCAATATTTTAGAGGATTACGCATGTTAGGTCTAGGATAGGCCTGGGATTTGCTCTCACAGGCTCGTACTTTCGCGTTTTTCACATACTTGATGGCCAGATTCCGGGCTTCTTCTGGTTTGGATCACGTAGTAATGTGGTACCACACTTAAACAATCCATTAAACCTGGTTTCGATCAATATTTTGGAGAATAATTCATGTTAGGTCTAGGTTAGGCCTGTTATTTGCTCTCATCAGGCTCATTCTTTCGCATATTTCTCATACCTGATGGCTAGATCCTTGGCTTTTTCTGGATTGGATCACTTAGTAATGTAGTACCACACTGAAACAGTCAATTAAACCTGGTTTCCATCAATATTTTAGTGGACAACGCAAGTTAGATCTGGGATATGTCTGGGATTTGCCCTCATCAGCCTCATACTTTCGCGTTTTTCACATACTTGTAGAACAGATCCTGGGTTTTTTCTGGTTTGGAACACGCAGTAATGTGGTACCACACCGAAACATTCAATTAAACCTGGTCTTGATAAATATTTTAGAGGATAACGAATGTTAGGTCTGGGTTAGGTCTAGGATTTGCCCTCAGCAGGCTCATACTTTCGCATATTTCTCATACTTCATGGCCAGATCCTGGGCTTTTTCTAGTTTGGATCACGTAGTATTGTGGTACCACACTAAAACAGTTGATTAAACCTGGTTTCGATCAACATTTTAGAGGATAACGCATGTTATGTCTAGGTTAGGCCTGGGATTTACCCTCTGCAGGCTCATTCTTTCGCATATTTCTCATAGTTGATGGCTAGATCCTTGGCTTTTTCTGGATTGGATCACGTAGTAATGTAGTACCACACTGAAACAGTCAATTAAACCTGGTTTCGATCAATATTTTTGAGGATAACGCAAGTTATATCTGGGATAGGTCTGGGATTTGCCCTCATCAGGGTCATACTTTCGCATTTTTCAAATACCTGTTGAACAGATCCCTGGCTTTTTCTGGTTTGGATCACGTTGTAAAGTGGTACCACACCGAAACATTCAATTAAACCTGGTCTTGATAAATATTTTAGAGGATAACACATGTTAGGTCTGGGTTAGGTCTAGGATTGCCCTCATCAGGGTCATACTTTCGAATTTTTCACATACTTGTTGAACAGATCCCTGGCTTTTTCTGGTTTGGATCACGTTGTAAAGTGGTACCACACCGAAACAGTCGATTAAACCTGGTTTCGATCAATATTTTAGAGGATAACGCAAGTTATATCTGGGATAGGTCTGGGATTTGCCCTCATCAGTCCCATACATACGAGTTTTTCACATACTTGTTGAAGAGATCCTGGGTTTTTTCTGGTTTGGATCACGTAGTAACGTGGTACCACACTGAAGCAGTCCACCAAACCTGGTTTCGATCAATATTTTAGAGGATAACGCATGTTATGTCTAGGTTAGTCCTTGGATTTGCCCTCATCAGACTCATACTTTCGCATACATCACATACTTGTTGAACAGATCCTGGGCTTTTTCTGGATTGAATCACGTCGTAATGAGGTACCACACTGAAACAGTCCATTAAACCTGGTTTCGATCAACATTTTAGAGAATAACGCATGGTAGGTCTAGGCTAGGTCTGAGATTTGCTCTCATCCGGCTCGTACTTTTGCATATTTATCATACTTGATGGCCAGATTCAGGGCTTTTTCTGGTTTGGATCACGTAGTAATGTGATACCATACTGAAACAGTCAATTAAACCTGGTTTCGATCAATATTTTATAGGATAACGCAGGTTAGGTCTGAGATATGTCAGGGATTTGCCCTCATCAGGGTCATACTTTCCCGCTTTTCACATGCTTGTTGAACAGATCCTGCGTTTTTTTCTGGTTTGGATCACGTAGCAGTGTGGTACCACATTGAAGCACTCCTTTAACCCAGGTTTCGATCAATGTTTTAGAGAATAACGCATGTTAGATCTAGGTTAGGCCTGGGATTTTCACACATCAGACTCATACTTTCGCATTCTTCACATACCTGTTGAACGGATCCTGGATTTTTTCTGGTATGGATCACGTAGTAATGTGGTACCACACTGAAACATTCAATTAAACCTGGTCTTCATAAATATTTTAGAGGTTAACGCAAGTTAGGTCTGGGTTAGGTCTAGGATTTGCCCTCATCATGCTCATGCTTTCGCATATTTCTCATACATGATGGCTAGATCCTGGGCTATTTCTGGATTGGATCACGTAGTAACGTGGTACCACACTGAAGCAGTCCACTAAACCTGGTTTCGATCAATATTTTAGAGGATAACGCATGTTATGTCTAGGTTAGTCCTGGCATTTGCCCTCAGCAGGCTCATACTTTCGCATATTTCTCATACTTCATGGCCAGATCCTGGGCTTTTTCTAGTTTGGATCACGTAGTATTGTGGTACCACACTAAAACAGTTGATTAAACCTGGTTTCGGTCAACATTTTAGAGGATAACGCATGTTATGTCTAGGTTAGGCCTGGGATTTACCCTCTGCAGGCTCATTCTTTCGCATATTTCTCATAGTTGATGGCTAGATCCTTGGCTTTTTCTGGATTGGATCACGTAGTAATGTAGTACCACACTGAAACAGTCGATTAAACCTGGTTTCGATCAATATTTTAGAGGATAACGCAAGTTAGGTCTGCGATAGGCCTGGGATTTGCCCTCATCAGGGTCATATTTTCGCGTTTTTCTCATACTTGTTGAACAGTTCCCTGGCTTTTTCTGCTTTGGATAACGTAGCAAAGTGGTACCACACTGAAACAGTCCTTTAAACCTGGTTTCGATCAATATTTTAGAGGATTACGCATGTTAGGTCTAGGATAGGCCTGGGATTTGCACTCACAGGCTCGTACTTTCGCGTTTTTCACATACTTGATGGCCAGATTCCGGGCTTCTTCTGGTTTGGATCACGTAGTAATGTGGTACCACACTTAAACAATCCATTAAACCTGGTTTCGATCAATATTTTGGAGAATAATTCATGTTAGGTCTAGGTTAGGCCTGTTATTTGCTCTCATCAGGCTCATTCTTTCGCATATTTCTCATACCTGATGGCTAGATCCTTAGCTTTTTCTGGATTGGATCACTTAGTAATGTAGTACCACACTGAAACAGTCAATTAAACCTGGTTTCCATCAATATTTTAGTGGACAACGCAAGTTAGATCTGGGATATGTCTGGGATTTGCCCTCATCAGCCTCATACTTTCGCGTTTTTCACATACTTGTAGAACAGATCCTGGGTTTTTTCTGGTTTGGAACACGCAGTAATGTGGTACCACACCGAAACATTCAATTAAACCTGGCCTTGATAAATATTTTAGAGGATAACGAATGTTAGGTCTGGGTTAGGTCTAGGATTTGCCCTCAGCAGGCTCATACTTTCGCATATTTCTCATACTTCATGGCCAGATCCTGGGCTTTTTCTAGTTTGGATCACGTAGTATTGTGGTACCACACTAAAACAGTTGATTAAACCTGGTTTCGATCAACATTTTAGAGGATAACTCATGTTATGTCTAGGTTAGGCCTGGGATTTACCCTCTGCAGGCTCATTCTTTCGCATATTTCTCATAGTTGATGGCTAGATCCTTGGCTTTTTCTGGATTGGATCACGTAGTAATGTAGTACCACACTGAAACAGTCAATTAAACCTGGTTTCGATCAATATTTTTGAGGATAACGCAAGTTATATCTGGGATAGGTCTGGGATTTGCCCTCATCAGGGTCATACTTTCGCATTTTTCAAATACCTGTTGAACAGATCCCTGGCTTTTTCTGGTTTGGATCACGTTGTAAAGTGGTACCACACCGAAACATTCAATTAAACCTGGTTTCGATCAATATTTTTGAGGATAACGCAAGTTATATCTGGGATAGGTCTGGGATTTGCCATCATCAGGGTCATACTTTCGCATTTTTCAAATACCTGTTGAACAGATCCCTGGCTTTTTCTGGTTTGGATCACGTTGTAAAGTGGTACCACACCGAAACATTCAATTAAACCTGGTCTTGATAAATATTTTAGAGGATAACACATGTTAGGTCTGGGTTAGGTCTAGGATTGCCCTCATCAGGGTCATACTTTCGAATTTTTCACATACTTGTTGAACAGATCCCTGGCTTTTTCTGGTTTGGATCACGTTGTAAAGTGGTACCACACCGAAACAGTCGATTAAACCTGGTTTCGATCAATATTTTAGAGGATAACGCAAGTTATATCTGGGATAGGTCTGGGATTTGCCCTCATCAGTCCCATACATACGAGTTTTTCACATACTTGTTGAAGAGATCCTGGGTTTTTTCTGGTTTGGATCACGTAGTAACGTGGTACCACACTGAAGCAGTCCACTAAACCTGGTTTCGATCAATATTTTAGAGGATAAGGCATGTTATGTCTAGGTTAGTCCTGGGATTTGCCCTCATCAGACTCATACTTTCGTATACATCACATACTTGTTGAACAGATCCTGGGCTTTTTCTGGATTGAATCACGTAGTAATGAGGTACCACACTGAAACGGTCAATTAAACCTGGTTTCGATCAATATTTTAGAGGATTACGCATGTTAGGTCTAGGATAGGCCTGGGATTTGCTCTCACAGGCTCGTACTTTCGCGTTTTTCACATACTTGATGGCCAGATTCCGGGCTTCTTCTGGTTTGGATCACGTAGTAATGTGGTACCACACTTAAACAATCCATTAAACCTGGTTTCGATCAATATTTTGGAGAATAATTCATGTTAGGTCTAGGTTAGGCCTGTTATTTGCTCTCATCAGGCTCATTCTTTCGCATATTTCTCATACCTGATGGCTAGATCCTTGGCTTTTTCTGGATTGGATCACTTAGTAATGTAGTACCACACTGAAACAGTCAATTAAACCTGGTTTCCATCAATATTTTAGTGGACAACGCAAGTTAGATCTGGGATATGTCTGGGATTTGCCCTCATCAGCCTCATACTTTCGCGTTTTTCACATACTTGTAGAACAGATCCTGGGTTTTTTCTGGTTTGGAACACGCAGTAATGTGGTACCACACCGAAACATTCAATTAAACCTGGTCTTGATAAATATTTTAGAGGATAACGAATGTTAGGTCTGGGTTAGGTCTAGGATTTGCCCTCAGCAGGCTCATACTTTCGCATATTTCTCATACTTCATGGCCAGATCCTGGGCTTTTTCTAGTTTGGATCACGTAGTATTGTGGTACCACACTAAAACAGTTGATTAAACCTGGTTTCGATCAATATTTTAGAGGATAACGCAAGTTATATCTGGGATAGGTCTGGGATTTGCCCTCATCAGTCCCATACATACGAGTTTTTCACATACTTGTTGAAGAGATCCTGGGTTTTTTCTGGTTTGGATCACGTAGTAACGTGGTACCACACTGAAGCAGTCCACTAAACCTGGTTTCGATCAATATTTTAGAGGATAACGCATGTTATGTCTAGGTTAGTCCTTGGATTTGCCCTCATCAGACTCATACTTTCGCATACATCACATACTTGTTGAACAGATCCTGGGCTTTTTCTGGATTGAATCACGTCGTAATGAGGTACCACACTGAAACAGTCCATTAAACCTGGTTTCGATCAACATTTTAGAGAATAACGCATGGTAGGTCTAGGCTAGGTCTGAGATTTGCTCTCATCCGGCTCGTACTTTTGCATATTTATCATACTTGATGGCCAGATTCAGGGCTTTTTCTGGTTTGGATCACGTAGTAATGTGATACCATACTGAAACAGTCAATTAAACCTGGTTTCGATCAATATTTTATAGGATAACGCAGGTTAGGTCTGAGATATGTCAGGGATTTGCCCTCATCAGGGTCATACTTTCCCGCTTTTCACACGCTTGTTGAACAGATCCTGCGTTTTTTTCTGGTTTGGATCACGTAGCAGTGTGGTACCACATTGAAACACTCCTTTAACCCAGGTTTCGATCAATGTTTTAGAGAATAACGCATGTTAGATCTAGGTTAGGCCTGGGATTTTCACACATCAGACTCATACTTTCGCATTCTTCACATACTTGTTGAACGGATCCTGGATTTTTTCTGGTATGGATCACGTAGTAATGTGGTACCACACAGAAACATTCAATTAAACCTGGTCTTCATAAATATTTTAGAGGTTAACGCAAGTTAGGTCTGGGTTAGGTCTAGGATTTGCCCTCATCATGCTCATGCTTTCGCATATTTCTCATACATGATGGCTAGATCCTGGGCTATTTCTGGATTGGATCACGTAGTAACGTGGTACCACACTGAAGCAGTCCACTAAACCTGGTTTCGATCAATATTTTAGAGGATAACGCATGTTATGTCTAGGTTAGTCCTGGCATTTGCCCTCAGCAGGCTCATACTTTCGCATATTTCTCATACTTCATGGCCAGATCCTGGGCTTTTTCTAGTTTGGATCACGTAGTATTGTGGTACCACACTAAAACAGTTGATTAAACCTGGTTTCGATCAACATTTTAGAGGATAACGCATGTTATGTCTAGGTTAGCCTGGGATTTACCCTCTGCAGGCTCATTCTTTCGCATATTTCTCATAGTTGATGGCTAGATCCTTGGCTTTTTCTGGATTGGATCACGTAGTAATGTAGTACCACACTGAAACAGTCAATTAAACCTGGTTTCGATCAATATTTTTGAGGATAACGCAAGTTATATCTGGGATAGGTCTGGGATTTGCCCTCATCAGGGTCATACTTTCGCATTTTTCAAATACCTGTTGAACAGATCCCTGGCTTTTTCTGGTTTGGATCACGTTGTAAAGTGGTACCACACCGAAACATTCAATTAAACCTGGTCTTGATAAATATTTTAGAGGATAACACATGTTAGGTCTGGGTTAGGTCTAGGATTGCCCTCATCAGGGTCATACTTTCGAATTTTTCACATACTTGTTGAACAGATCCCTGGCTTTTTCTGGTTTGGATCACGTTGTAAAGTGGTACCACACCGAAACAGTCGATTAAACCTGGTTTCGATCAATATTTTAGAGGATAACGCAAGTTATATCTGGGATAGGTCTGGGATTTGCCCTCATCAGTCCCATACATACGAGTTTTTCACATACTTGTTGAAGAGATCCTGGGTTTTTTCTGGTTTGGATCACGTAGTAACGTGGTACCACACTGAAGCAGTCCACTAAACCTGGTTTCGATCAATATTTTAGAGGATAACGCATGTTATGTCTAGGTTAGTCCTGGGATTTGCCCTCATCAGACTCATACTTTCGTATACATCACATACTTGTTGAACAGATCCTGGGCTTTTTCTGGATTGAATCACGTAGTAATGAGGTACCACACTGAAACGGTCAATTAAACCTGATTTCGATCAATATTTTTGAGGATAACGCAAGTTAGGTCTGCGATAGGTCTGGGATTTGCCCTCATCAGGGTCATATTTTCGCGTTTTTCTCATACTTGTTGAACAGTTCCCTGGCTTTTTCTGCTTTGGATAACGTAGCAAAGTGGTACCACACTGAAACAGTCCTTTAAACCTGGTTTCGATCAATATTTTAGAGGATTACGCATGTTAGGTCTAGGATAGGCCTGGGATTTGCTCTCACAGGCTCGTACTTTCGCGTTTTTCACATACATGATGGCCAGATTCCGGGCTTCTTCTGGTTTGGATCACGTAGTAATGTGGTACGACACTTAAACAATCCATTAAACCTGGTTTCGATCAATATTTTGGAGAATAATTCATGTTAGGTCTAGGTTAGGCCTGTTATTTGCTCTCATCAGGCTCATTCTTTCGCATATTTCTCATACCTGATGGCTAGATCCTTGGCTTTTTCTGGATTGGATCACTTAGTAATGTAGTACCACACTGAAACAGTCAATTAAACCTGGTTTCCATCAATATTTTAGTGGACAACGCAAGTTAGATCTGGGATATGTCTGGGATTTGCCCTCGTCAGCCTCATACTCTCGCGTTTTTCACATACTTGTAGAACAGATCCTGGGTTTTTTCTGGTTTGGAACACGCAGTAATGTGGTACCACACCGAAACATTCAATTAAACCTGGTCTTGATAAATATTTTAGAGGATAACGAATGTTAGGTCTGGGTTAGGTCTAGGATTTGCCCTCAGCAGGCTCATACTTTCGCATATTTCTCATACTTCATGGCCAGATCCTGGGCTTTTTCTAGTTTGGATCACGTAGTATTGTGGTACCACACTAAAACAGTTGATTAAACCTGGTTTCGATCAACATTTTAGAGGATAACGCATGTTATGTCTAGGTTAGGCCTGGGATTTACCCTCTGCAGGCTCATTCTTTCGCATATTTCTCATAGTTGATGGCTAGATCCTTGGCTTTTTCTGGATTGGATCACGTAGTAATGTAGTACCACACTGAAACAGTCAATTAAACCTGGTTTCGATCAATATTTTTGAGGATAACGCAAGTTATATCTGGGATAGGTCTGGGATTTGCCCTCATCAGGGTCATACTTTCGCATTTTTCAAATACCTGTTGAACAGATCCCTGGCTTTTTCTGGTTTGGATCACGTTGTAAAGTGGTACCACACCGAAACATTCAATTAAACCTGGTCTTGATAAATATTTTAGAGGATAACACATGTTAGGTCTGGGTTAGGTCTAGGATTGCCCTCATCAGGGTCATACTTTCGAATTTTTCACATACTTGTTGAACAGATCCCTGGCTTTTTCTGGTTTGGATCACGTTGTAAAGTGGTACCACACCGAAACAGTCGATTATACCTGGTTTCGATCAATATTTTAGAGGATAACGCAAGTTATATCTGGGATAGGTCTGGGATTTGCCCTCATCAGTCCCATACATACGAGTTTTTCACATACTTGTTGAAGAGATCCTGGGTTTTTTCTGGTTTGGATCACGTAGTAACGTGGTACCACACTGAAGCAGTCCACTAAACCTGGTTTCGATCAATATTTTAGAGAATAACGCATGGTAGGTCTAGGCTAGGTCTGGGATTTGCTCTCATCCGGCTCGTACTTTTGCATATTTATCATACTTGATGGCCAGATTCAGGGCTTTTTCTGGTTTGGATCACGTAGTAATGTGATACCATACTGAAACAGTCAATTAAACCTGGTCTTGATAAATATTTTAGAGGATAAACGCATGTTAGGTCTGGGTTAGGTCTAGGATTTGCCCTCATCAGGGTCATACTTTCGCATTTTTCACATACTAGTTGAACAGATACCTGGCTTTTTCTGGTTTGGATCACGTCGTAAAGTGGTACCACACTGAAACAGTCGATTAAACCTGGTTTCGATCAATATTTTAGAGGATAACGCAGGTTATATCTGGGGTAGGTCTGGGTTTTGACTTCATCAGGCCCATACTTTCGAGTTTTTCACATACTTGTTGAAGAGATACTGGGTTTTTTCTGATTTGGATCACGTAGTAACGTGGTACCACACTGAAACAGTCCATTACACCTGGTTTCGATCAATATTTTAGAGGATAACGCATGTTAGGTCTGGGATAGGTCCGGGATTTGCCCTCATCAGGCTCGTACTTTCACGTTTTTCACACACTAGTTGAACAGATCCCCGGATTTTCTGGATTGGATCACATAGTAATGTGGGTACCACACTGAAACAGTTAATTAAACCTGGTTTCGATGAATATTTTTGAGGATAACGCCTGTTATGTCTGGGTTATGTCTAGGATTTGCCCTCAGCAGGCACATACTTTCGCATATTTCTCATACCTGATGGCTAGATCCTGGACTTTTTCTGGTTTGGATAACGTAGTAATGTGGTACCACACAAAAACAGTCGATTAAACCTGGTTTCGATTAATATTTTAGAGGATAACGGAAGTTATGTCTGGGATAGGTCTGGGATTTGCCTCATCAGGCTCATACTTTCGCGTTCTTCACATACTTGTAGAACAGATCCTGGGTTTTTTCTGGTATGGATCACGCAGTAATGTGGTACCACACCGAAACATTCAATTAAACCTGGTCTTGATAAATATTTTAGAGGATAACACATGTTAGGTCTGGGTTAGGTCTAGGATTGCCCTCATCAGGGTCATACTTTCGAATTTTTCACATACTTGTTGAACAGATCCCTGGCTTTTTCTGGTTTGGATCACGTTGTAAAGTGGTACCACACCGAAACAGTCGATTAAACCTGGTTTCGATCAATATTTTAGAGGATAACGCAAGTTATATCTGGGATAGGTCTGGGATTTGCCCTCATCAGTCCCATACATACGAGTTTTTCACATACTTGTTGAAGAGATCCTGGGTTTTTTCTGGTTTGGATCACGTAGTAACGTGGTACCATACTGAAGCAGTCCACTAAACCTGGTTTCGATCAATATTTTAGAGGATAACGCATGTTATGTCTAGGTTAGTCCTGGGACTTGCCCTCATCAGACTCATACTTTCGTATACATCACATACTTGTTGAACAGATCCTGGGCTTTTTCTGGATTGAATCACGTAGTAATGAGGTACCACACTGAAACGGTCGATTAAACCTGGTTTCGATCAATATTTTAGAGGATAACGCAAGTTAGGTCTGCGATAGGTCTGGGATTTGCCCTCATCCGGGTCATATTTTCGCGTTTTTCTCATACTTGTTGAACAGTTCCCTGGCTTTTTCTGCTTTGGATAACGTAGCAAAGTGGTACCACACTGAAACAGTCCTTTAAACCTGGTTTCGATCAATATTTTAGAGGATTACGCATGTTAGGTCTAGGATAGGCCTGGGATTTGCTCTCACAGGCTCGTACTTTCGCGTTTTTCACATACTTGATGGCCAGATTCCGGGCTTCTTCTGGTTTGGATCACGTAGTAATGTGGTACCACACTTAAACAATCCATTAAACCTGGTTTCGATCAATATTTTGGAGAATAATTCATGTTAGGTCTAGGTTAGGCCTGTTATTTGCTCTCATCAGGCTCATTCTTTCGCATATTTCTCATACCTGATGGCTAGATCCTTGGCTTTTTCTGGATTGGATCACTTAGTAATGTAGTACCACACTGAAACAGTCAATTAAACCTGGTTTCCATCAATATTTTAGTGGACAACGCAAGTTAGATCTGGGATATGTCTGGGATTTGCCCTCATCAGCCTCATGCTTTCGCGTTTTTCACATACTTGTAGAACAGATCCTGGGTTTTTTCTGGTTTGGAACACGCAGTAATGTGGTACCACACCGAAACATTCAATTAAACCTGGTCTTGATAAATATTTTAGAGGATAACGAATGTTAGGTCTGGGTTAGGTCTAGGATTTGCCCTCAGCAGGCTCATACTTTCGCATATTTCTCATACTTCGTGGCCAGATCCTGGGCTTTTTCTAGTTTGGATCACGTAGTATTGTGGTACCACACTAAAACAGTTGATTAAACCTGGTTTCGATCAACATTTTAGAGGATAACGCATGTTATGTCTAGGTTAGGCCTGGGATTTACCCTCTGCAGGCTCATTCTTTCGCATATTTCTCATAGTTGATGGCTAGATCCTTGGCTTTTTCTGGATTGGATCACGTAGTAATGTAGTACCACACTGAAACAGTCAATTAAACCTGGTTTCGATCAATATTTTTGAGGATAACGCAAGTTATATCTGGGATAGGTCTGGGATTTGCCCTCATCAGGGTCATACTTTCGCATTTTTCAAATACCTGTTGAACAGATCCCTGGCTTTTTCTGGTTTGGATCACGTTGTAAAGTGGTACCACACCGAAACATTCAATTAAACCTGGTCTTGATAAATATTTTAGAGGATAACACATGTTAGGTCTGGGTTAGGTCTAGGATTGCCCTCATCAGGGTCATACTTTCGAATTTTTCACATACTTGTTGAACAGATCCCTGGCTTTTTCTGGTTTGGATCACGTTGTAAAGTGGTACCACACCGAAACAGTCGATTATACCTGGTTTCGATCAATATTTTAGAGGATAACGCAAGTTATATCTGGGATAGGTCTGGGATTTGCCCTCATCAGTCCCATACATACGAGTTTTTCACATACTTGTTGAAGAGATCCTGGGTTTTTTCTGGTTTGGATCACGTAGTAACGTGGTACCACACTGAAGCAGTCCACTAAACCTGGTTTCGATCAATATTTTAGACGATAACGCATGTTATGTCTAGGTTAGTCCTTGGATTTGCCCTCATCAGACTCATACTTTCGCATACATCACATACTTGTTGAACAGATCCTGGGCTTTTTCTGGATTGAATCACGTCGTAATGAGGTACCACACTGAAACAGTCCATTAAACCTGGTTTCGATCAACATTTTAGAGAATAACGCATGGTAGGTCTAGGCTAGGTCTGGGATTTGCTCTCATCCGGCTCGTACTTTTGCATATTTATCATACTTGATGGCCAGATTCAGGGCTTTTTCTGGTTTGGATCACGTAGTAATGTGATACCATACTGAAACAGTCAATTAAACCTGGTTTCGATCAATATTTTATAGGATAACGCAGGTTAGGTCTGAGATATGTCAGGGATTTGCCCTCATCAGGGTCATACTTTCCCGCTTTTCACACGCTTGTTGAACAGATCCTGCGTTTTTTTCTGGTTTGGATCACGTAGCAGTGTGGTACCACATTGAAACACTCCTTTAACCCAGGTTTCGATCAATGTTTTAGAGAATAACGCATGTTAGATCTAGGTTAGGCCTGGGATTTTCACACATCAGACTCATACTTTCGCATTCTTCACATACTTGTTGAACGGATCCTGGATTTTTTCTGGTATGGATCACGTAGTAATGTGGTACCACACTGAAACATTCAATTAAACCTGGTCTTCATAAATATTTTAGAGGTTAACGCAAGTTAGGTCTGGGTTAGGTCTAGGATTTGCCCTCATCATGCTCATGCTTTCGCATATTTCTCATACATGATGGCTAGATCCTGGGCTATTTCTGGATTGGATCACGTAGTAACGTGGTACCACACTGAAGCAGTCCACTAAACCTGGTTTCGATCAATATTTTAGAGGATAACGCATGTTATGTCTAGGTTAGTCCTGGCATTTGCCCTCAGCAGGCTCATACTTTCGCATATTTCTCATACTTCATGGCCAGATCCTGGGCTTTTTCTAGTTTGGATCACGTAGTATTGTGGTACCACACTAAAACAGTTGATTAAACCTGGTTTCGATCAACATTTTAGAGGATAACGCATGTTATGTCTAGGTTAGGCCTGGGATTTACCCTCTGCAGGCTCATTCTTTCGCATATTTCTCATAGTTGATGGCTAGATCCTTGGCTTTTTCTGGATTGGATCACGTAGTAATGTAGTACCACACTGAAACAGTCAATTAAACCTGGTTTCGATCAATATTTTTGAGGATAACGCAAGTTATATCTGGGATAGGTCTGGGATTTGCCCTCATCAGGGTCATACTTTCGCATTTTTCAAATACCTGTTGAACAGATCCCTGGCTTTTTCTGGTTTGGATCACGTTGTAAAGTGGTACCACACCGAAACATTCAATTAAACCTGGTCTTGATAAATATTTTAGAGGATAACACATGTTAGGTCTGGGTTAGGTCTAGGATTGCCCTCATCAGGGTCATACTTTCGAATTTTTCACATACTTGTTGAACAGATCCCTGGCTTTTTCTGGTTTGGATCACGTTGTAAAGTGGTACCACACCGAAACAGTCGATTAAACCTGGTTTCGATCAATATTTTAGAGGATAACGCAAGTTATATCTGGGATAGGTCTGGGATTTGCCCTCATCAGTCCCATACATACGAGTTTTTCACATACTTGTTGAAGAGATCCTGGGTTTTTTCTGGTTTGGATCACGTAGTAACGTGGTACCACACTGAAGCAGTCCACTAAACCTGGTTTCGATCAATATTTTAGAGGATAACGCATGTTATGTCTAGGTTAGGTCTGGGATTTGCTCTCATCCGGCACGTACTTTTGCATACTTATCATACTTGATGGCCAGATTCAGGGCTTTTTCTGGTTTGGATCACGTCGTAAAGTGGTACCACACTGAAACAGTCGATTAAACCTGGTTTCGATCAATATTTTAGAGGATAACGCAGGTTATATCTGGGGTAGGTCTGGGATTTGACTTCATCAGGCCCATACTTTCGAGTTTTTCACATACTTGTTGAAGAGATCCTGGGTTTTTTCTGGTATGGATCACGCAGTAATGTGGTACCACACCGAAACATTCAATTAAACCTGGTCTTGATAAATATTTTAGAGGATAACACATGTTAGGTCTGGGTTAGGTCTAGGATTGCCCTCATCAGGGTCATACTTTCGAATTTTTCACATACTTGTTGAACAGATCCCTGGCTTTTTCTGGGTTGGATCACGTTGTAAAGTGGTACCACACCGAAACAGTCGATTAAACCTGGTTTCGATCAATATGTTAGAGGATAACGCAAGTTACATCTGGGATAGGTCTGGGATTTGCCCTCATCAGTCCCATACATACGAGTTTTTCACATACTTGTTGAAGAGATCCTGGGTTTTTTGTGGTTTGGATCACGTAGTAACGTGGTACCACACTGAAGCAGTCCACTAAACCTGGTTTCGATCAATATTTTAGAGGATAACGCATGTTATGTCTAGGTTAGTCCTGGGATTTGCCCTCATCAGACTCATACTTTCGCATACATCACATACTTGTTGAACAGATCCTGGGCTTTTTCTGGATTGAATCACGTCGTAATGAGGTACCACACTGAAACAGTCCATTAAACCTGGTTTCGATCAACATTTTAGAGAATAACGCATGGTAGGTCTAGGCTAGGTCTGGGATTTGCTCTCATCCGGCTCGTACTTTTGCATATTTATCATACTTGATGGCCAGATTCAGGGTTTTTTCTGGTATGGATCACGCAGTAATGTGGTACCACACCGAAACATTCAATTAAACCTGGTCTTGATAAATATTTTAGAGGATAACACATGTTAGGTCTGGGTTAGGTCTAGGATTTGCCCTCATCAGGGTCATACTTTCGAATTTTTCACATACTTGTTGAACAGATCCCTGGCTTTTTCTGGTTTGGATCACGTTGTAAAGTTGTACCACACCGGAACAGTTGATTAAACCTGGTTTCGATCAATATTTTAGCGGATAACGCATGTTATGTCTAGGTTAGGTCTAGGATTTGCCCTCGTCAGTCTCATACTTTCGCATTCTTCACATACTTGTTGAACGGATCCTGGGTTTTGTCTGGTTTGTATCACGTAGTAATGTGGTACCACACTGAAACATTCAATTAAACCTGGCCTTGATACATATTTTAGAGGATAACGCATGTTAGGTCTGGGTTAGGTCTAGGATTTGCCCTCATCAGGCTCATACTTTCGCATATTTCTCATACTTCATGGCCAGATCCTGGGCTTTTTCTAGTTTGGATCACGTAGTATTGTGGTACCACACTAAAACAGTTGATTAAACCTGGTTTCGATCAACATTTTAGAGGATAACGCATGTTATGTCTAGGTTAGGCCTGGGATTTACCCTCTGCAGGCTCATTCTTTCACATATTTCTCATAGTTGATGGCTAGATCCTTGGCTTTTTCTAGTTTGGATCACGTAGTATTGTGGTACCACACTAAAACAGTTGATTAAACCAGGTTTCGATCAACATTTTAGAGGATAACGCATGTTATGTCTAGGTTAGGCCTGGGATTTACCCTCTGCAGGCTCATTCTTTCGCATATTTCTCATACTTCATGGCCAGATCCTGGGCTTTTTCTGGATTGGATTACGTAGTAATGTGGTACCACACTGAAACAGTCGATTAAACCTGGTTTCGATCAATATTTTAGAGGATAAGGCATGTTATGTCTAGGTTAGGTCTAGGATTTGCCCTCATCAGTCTCATACTTTCTCATTCCTCACATACTTCTTGAACAGATCCGGGGATTTTCTTGATTCGATCACGTAGTAATGTGGTATCACACTGAAGCAGACCATTAAACCTGGTTTCGATTATTATTTTAGAGGATAACACATGGCAGGTCTAGGTTAGGTCTGGTATTTGCCCTCATCAGGGTCATATTTTCGCAGTTTTAACATACATGTTGACCTGATCGATGGTTTTTTCTGCTTTGGATCACGTAGCAAAGTGGTACCACACTGAAACAGTCAATTAAACCTGGTTTCGATCAATATTTTATAGGATGACGCATGTTAGATCTAGGTTAGGCCTGGGATTTTCACACATCAGACTCATACTTTCGCATTCTTTACATACTTGATGAACGGATCCTGGGTTTTTTCTGGTATGGATCACGTAGTAATGTGGTACCACACTGAAACATTCAATTAAACCTGGTCTTCATAAATATTTTAGAGGATAACGCAAGTTAGGTCTGGGTTAGGTCTAGGATTTGCCCTCATCAGGCTCATACTTTCGCATATTTCTCATACATCATGGCTAGATCCTGGGCTATTTCTGGATTGGATCACGTAGTAACGTGGTACCACACTGAAGCAGTCCACTAAACCTGGTTTCGATCACTATTTTAGAGGATAACGCATGTTATGTCTAGGTTAGTCCTGGCATTTGCCCTCATCAGACTCATACTTTCGCATATTTCACGTACTTGTTGAACAGATCCGGGGCTTTTTCTGGATTGAATCACGTAGTAATGTGGTACCATACTGAAACGGTCAATTAAACCAAGTTTCGATCAATATTTTGAAGGATAACGCAAGTTAGGTCTGGGATAGGTCTGGGATTTGCCCTCATCAGGGTCATATTTTCGCGTTTTTCACATACTTGTTGAACAGATACCTGGCTTTTTCTGGTTTGGATCACGTCGTAAAGTGGTACCACACTGAAACAGTCCATTACACCTGGTTTCGATCAATATTTTAGAGGATAACGCATGTTAGGTCTGGGATAGGTCCGGGATTTGCCCTCATCAGGCTCGTACTTTCACGTTTTTCACACACTAGTTGAACCGATCCCTGGCTTTTTCTGGTTTGGATCACGTACTAATGTGGTACCACACTGAAACAGCCCATTAAACCTGGTTTCGATCAATATTTTAGAGGATGACGCATGTTAGATCTAGGTTAGGCCTGGGATTTTCACACATCAGACTCATACTTTCGCATTATTTACATACTTGATGAACGGATCCTGGGTTTTTTCTGGTATGGATCACGTAGTAATGTGGTACCACACTGAAACATTCAATTAAACCTGGTCTTCATAAATATTTTAGAGGATAACGCAAGTTAGGTCTGGGTTAGGTCTAGGATTTGCCCTCATCAGGCTCATACTTTCGCATATTTCTCATACATCATGGCTAGATCCTGGGCTATTTCTGGATTGGATCACGTAGTAACGTGGTACCACACTGAAGCAGTCCACTAAACCTGGTTTCGATCACTATTTTAGAGGATAACGCATGTTATGTCTAGGTTAGTCCTGGCATTTGCCCTCATCAGACTCATACTTTCGCATATTTCACGTACTTGTTGAACAGATCCGGGGCTTTTTCTGGATTGAATCATGTAGTAATGTGGTACCACACTGAAACGGTCAATTAAACCAAGTTTCGATCAATATTTTGAAGGATAACGCAAGTTAGGTCTGGGATAGGTCTGGGATTTGCCCTCATCAGGGTCATATTTTCGCGTTTTTCACATACTTGTTGAACAGATCCCTGGCTTTTTCTGGTTTGGATCACGTAGTAATGTGGTACCACACTGAAACGGTCAATTAAACCAAGTTTCGATCAATATTTTGAAGGATAACGCAAGTTAGGTCTGGGATAGGTCTGGGATTTGCCCTCATCAGGGTCATATTTTCGCGTTTTTCACATACTTGTTGAACAGATACCTGGCTTTTTCTGGTTTGGATCACGTCGTAAAGTGGTACCACACTGAAACAGTCCATTACACCTGGTTTCGATCAATATTTTAGAGGATAACGCATGTTAGGTCTGGGATAGGTCCGGGATTTGCCCTCATCAGGCTCGTACTTTCACGTTTTTCACACACTAGTTGAACCGATCCCTGGCTTTTTCTGGTTTGGATCACGTACTAATGTGGTACCACACTGAAACAGCCCATTAAACCTGGTTTCGATCAATATTTTAGAGGATAACGCATGTTAGGTCTAGGTTAGGCCAGGGATTTGCCCACATCAGGGTCATACTTTCGCTGTTTTAGCATGCATGTTGACCTGATCGAGGGTTTTTTCTGCTTTGGATCACGTAGTAAAGTGTTACCACACTAAAACAGTCAATTAAACATGGTTTCGATCATTATTTTATAGGATGAAGCAAGTTAGGTCTGCGATAGGTCTGGGATTTGCCCTCATCAGGCTCATACTTTCGCATTTTTCACATACTTGTTGGACGGATCCTGGGTTTTGTCTTGTTTGGATCACGTAGTAATGTGGTACCACACTGAAACATTCAATTAAACATGGTCTTGATAAATATTTTCGAGGATAACGCATGATAGGTCTGGGTTAGGTCAAAGATTTGCCCTAATCAGGCTCATACTTTCGCATATTTCTCATACTTCACGGCTAGATCCTGGGTTATTTCTGGATTGGATCACGTAGTGATGTGGTACCACACTGATACAGTCCATTAAACCTGGTTTCGATCAAAATTTTAGAGAATAATTCATGTTAGGTCTAGGTTAGGCCAGGGATTTGCTCTCATCAGGTTCATTCTTTCGCATATTTCTCATACTTGATGGCTAGATCCTGGACTTTTTCTGGATTGCATCACGTAGTAATGTAGTACAACACTGAAACAGTCAACTAAACCTGGTTTCCATCAATATTTTACAGGACAACGCAAGTAAGGTCTGGGATAGGTCTGGGATTTGCCCTCATCAGGCTCATACTCCCGCGTTTTTCACATACTTGTTGAACAGATCCTGGGATTTTTCTGGTTTGGATCTCGTAGTTATGTGGTACCACACACAAACAGTCCACTAAACCTGGTTTCGATCAATATTTTAGAGAATAATTCATGTTAGGTCTAGGTTAGGCCTGGCATTTGCTCTCATCAGGCTCATTCTTTCGCAGTTTTAACATACATGTTGACCTGATTGAGGGTTTTTTCTGCTTTGGATCACGTAGTAAAGTGGTACCACACTAAAACGGTCAATTAAGCCAGGTTTCGATCAGTATTTTAGAGGATAACGCAAGTTATGTCAGGGATAGGTCTGGGATTTGCCCTCATCAGGCTCATACTTTCGCGTTTTTCACATACTTGTTGACCAGATCCTGGGTTTTTTCTGTTTTGGATCGCGTAGTAATGTGGAACCACACAGAAACAGTCCATTAAACCTTGTTTCGATCAATATTTTAGAGAATAATTCATGTTAGGTCTAGGTTAGGTCTGGCATTTGCTCTCATCAGGCTCATACTTTCGCATTCTTCACATACTTGTTGAACGGATCCTGGATTTTTTTTGGTTTGGATCACGTAGTAATGTGGTACCACACTGAAACTTTCAATTAAACCTGGTCTTGATAAATATTTTAGAGGATAACGCATGTTAGGTCTGGGTAAGGTCTAGCATTTGCCCTCATCAGGCTCATACATTCGCATATTTCTAATACTTCATGGCTAGATCCTGGGCTATTTCTGGGTTGGATCACGTAGTAATCTGGTACCAGACTGAAACAGTCCATTAAACCTGGTTTCGATCAATATCTTTGAGGATAAGGCATGTTAGGTCTAGGATAGGTCTGGGATTTGCCCTCATCAGGCTCATACTTTCGCATACTTCACATACTTGTTGAACAGATCCTGGGTTTTTTTCTGGTTTGGATCACGTAGTAATGTGGTGCCACACTGAAACAGTAGATTAAACCTGGTTTCGATCAATATTTTTGAGGATATCGCATGTTAGGTCTAGGTTAGGCCTGGGATTTTCACTCATCAGACTCATACTTTCGCATTCTTCACATACTTGTTGAACGGTTCCTGGGTTTTTTTCTGGTTTGGATCACGTAGTAATGTGATACCACACTGAAACATTCAATTAAACCTGGTCTTGATAAATATTTTAGAGGATAACGCATGTTAGGTCTGGGTAAGGTCTAGGTTTTGCCCTCATCAGGCACGTACTTTCGCATATTTCTCATACTTCATGGCTAGATCCTGGGCTATTTCTGGATTGGACCACGTAGTAATGTGGTACCACACTGAAACAGTCCATTAAACCTGGTTTCGATCAGTATTTTAGAGGATAACCCGTGTTATGTCTAGGTTAGGCCTGGGATTTTCCCTCATCAGACACATACTTTCGCGTTTTTCACATACTTGCTGAACAGGTCCCTGGCTTATTCTGATTTGGATCATGTACTAATGTGGTACCACACTGAAACAGTCCATTAAACCTGGTTTGGATCAATATTTTAGAGAATAACTCATGTTAGGTTTGTGTTAGGTCTAGGATTTGCCCTCAGCAGGCTCATACTTTCGCTTATTTCTCATACTTGATGGCTACATCTTAGCCTTTTTCCGGATTGGATCACGCAGTAATGTGGTACCACAGTGAAACAGTCCATTAGACCTGGTTTCAATCAATATTTTAGACGATAAACAAGGTTATGTCTAGGTTAGGCCTGGGATTTGCCCCCATCAGGGTCATATTTTCGCGTTCTTCACATACTTGTTGAACAGATCCTGGGTTTTTTCTGGGATGGATCACGTAGTAATGTGGTACCACTCTGAAACAGTCGATTAAACCTGGTTTCGATCAATATTTTAGATGATAACGCATGTTAGGTCTGGGCTAGGTCTAGGATTTGCCCTAATCAGGGTCATATTTTCGCATTTTTCACATACTTGTTGAACAGATCCTGGCTTACTCTGGTTTGGATCAGATAGTAATGTGGTACTTCACTGAAACAGTCCATTAAACCTGGTTTCGATCAATATTTTAGAGAATAACGCATGTTAGGACTTGGTTAGGTCTGGGATTTGCCATCATCAGACAAGTACTTTCGCATTCTCCACATACTTGTTGAACAGATCCTGGGTTTTTTCTGGATTGGATCATGTAGTAATGTGGTACCACACTGAAACATTTAATTAAACCGGGACTTGATAAATATTTTAGAGGATAACACATGTTAGGTCTGGGATAGGTCTTGGATTTGCCCTCATCAGGCTCATAGTTTCGCGTTTTTCACACAGTTGTTGAACAGATATAGGCTTATTCTGGTTTGCATCACGTAGTAATGTGGTACCACACTGAAACAGTCCATTAAACCTGGTTTCGATCAATATTTTAGAGGATAACGCATGTTAGGTCTTGGTTAGGCCTGGGATTTGCCCTCATCAGGCCCATACATACGAGTTTTTCATATACTTGTTGAAGATATCCTGGGTTTTTTCTGGTTTCGATCACGTAGTAACGTGGTACCACACTGAAACAGTCCATTAAACCTGGTTTCGATCAATATTTTAGAGGATTACGCATGTTAGGTCTAAGATAGGCCTGGGATTTGCTCTCATCAGGCTCGTACTTTCGCGTTTTTCACATACTTGATGGGCAGATTCCGGGCTTCTTCTGGTTTGGATCACGTAGTAACGTGGTACCACACTTAAACAGTCCATTAAACCTGGTTTCGATCAATATTTTGGAGAATAATTCATGTTAGGTCTAGGTTAGGCCTGTTATTTGCTCTCATCAGGCTCATTCTTTCGCATATTTCTCATACCTGATGGCTAGATCCTTGGCTTTTTCTGGATTGGATCACTTAGTAATGTAGTACCACACTGAAACAGTCAATTAAACTTGGTTTCCATCAATATTTTAGTGGACAACGCAAATTAGATCTGGGATATGTCTGGGATTTGCCCTCATCAGCCTCATACTTTCGCGTTTTTCACATACTTGTAGAACAGATCCTGGGTTTTTTCTGGTTTGGAACACGCAGTATTGTGGTACCACACCGAAACATTCAATTAAACCTGGACTTGATAAATATTTTAGAGGATAGCGAATGTTAGGTCTGGGTTAGGTCTAGGATTTGCCCTCAGCAGGCTCATACTTTCGCATAATTCTCATACGTGATGGCTAGATCCTGGGCTTTTTTCTGGTTTGGATCGAGTGGTAATGTGGTACCACACTAACACAGTCGATTAAACCTGGTTTCGATCAATAGTTTAAAGGATAACGCATGTTAGGTCTGGGTTAGGTCTAGGAATTGCCCTCGTCAGGCTCATACTTTCGCTTATTTCTCATACTTCATGGCTAGATCCTGGGCTTCTTCTGCTTTGGATCACGTAGCAAAGTGGTATCACACTGAAACAGTCAACTAAACCCGGTTTCCATCAATATCTTAGAGGACAACGCAAGTTAGGTCTGGGATAGGTCTGGGATTTGGCCTCATCAGGCTCGTACTTTCACGTATTTCACACACTTGTTGAACAGATCCTGGGTTTTTTCTGGTTTGGATCTCGTAGTTATGTGGTACCACACACAAACAGTCCACTAAACCTGGTTGCGATCAATATTTTAGAGAATAATTCATGTTAGGTCTAGGTTAGGCCTGGCATTTGCTCTCATCAGGCTCATTCTTTCGCAGTTTTAACATACATGTTGACCTGATTGAGGGTTTTTTCTGCTTTGGATCACGTAGTAAAGTGGTACCACACTAAAACAATCAATTAAGCCAGGTTTCGATCTGTATTTTAGAGGATAACGCAAGTTATGTCAGGGATAGGTCTGGGATTTGCCCTCATCAGGCTCATAATTTCGCGTTTTTCACATACTTGTTGACCAGATCCTGGGTTATTTCTGTTTTGGATCGCGTAGTAACGTGGAACCACACAGAAACAGTCCATTAAACCATGTTTCGATCAATATTTTAGAGAATAATTCATGTTAGGTCTAGGTTAGGTCTGGCATTTGCTCTCATCAGGCTCATACTTTCGCATTCTTCACATACTTGTTGAACGGATCCTGGATTTTTTCTGGTTTGGATCACGTAGTAATGTGGTACCACACTGAGACATTCAATTAAACCTGGTCTTGATAAATATTTTAGAGGATAACGCATGTTAGGTCTGGGTAAGGTCTAGGATTTGCCCTCATCAGGCTGATACATTGGCATATTTCTAATACTTCATGGCTAGATCCTGGGCTATTACTGGATTGGATCACGTAGTAATCTGGTACCACACTGAAACAGTCCATTAAACCTGGTTTCGATCAATATTTTTGAGGATAACGCATGTTAGGTGTAGGTTAGGCCTGGGATTTTCACTCATCAGACTCATTCTTTCGGACTCATCACATACTTGTTGAACGGTTCCTGGGTTTTTTCTGGTTTGGATCACGTAGTAATGTGATACCACACTGAAACATTCAATTAAACCTGGTCTTGATAAATATTTTAGAGGATAACGCATGTTAGGTCTGGGTAAGGTCTAGGTTTTGCCCTCATCAGGCACATACTTTCGCATATTTCTCATACGTCATGGCTAGATCCTGGGCTATTTCTGGATTGGATCACGTAGTAATGTCGTACCACACTGAAACAGTCTATTAAACCTGGTTTCGATCAATATTTTAGAGGATAACGCAAGTTAGGTCTAGGATAGGTCTGGGATTTGCCCTCATCAGGCTCATACTTTCGCATACTTCACATACTTGTTGAACAGATCCTGGGCTATTTCTGGATTGGATCACGTAGTAATCTGGTACCACACTAAAACAGTCCATTAAACCTGGTTTCGATCAACATTTCAGATGATAACGTAAGTTATGTCTGGGATAGGTCTGGGATTTACCCTCGTCAGGCTCATACTTTCGCATTCTTCACATACTTATTGTACAGATCATGGGTTTTTTTCTGGTTTGGATCACGTAGTAATGTGGTACCACACTAAAACAGTCGATTAAACCTGGTTTCGATCAATATTTTTGAGGGTAACGCATGTTAGGTCTAGGCTAGGCCTGGGATTTCCCTCATCAGACACATACTTCCGCATTCTTCACATAGTTGTTGAACGGATCCTGGGTTTTTTCTGGTTTGGATCACGTAGTAATGTGGTACCACACTGAAACCCGTCAATTAAACCTGGATCCCGATCAATATTTTAGAGGATAACGCAAGTTAGATCTGGGATAGGTCTGGGATTTGCCCTCATCAGGGCCATAGTTTCGCATTTTTCACATACTTGTTGAACAGATCCCTGGCTTTTTCTGGTTTGGAGCACGTAGTAATGTGGTACCACACTGAGACAGTCCATTAAACCTGGTTTCGATCAATATTTTAGAGGATAACGCAAGTTAGGTCTAGGATAGGTCTGGGATTTGCCCTCATCAGGCTCATACTTTCGCATACTTCACATACTTGTTGAACAGATCCTGGGCTATTTCTGGATTGGATCACGTAGTAATCTGGTACCACACTAAAACAGTCCATTAAACCTGGTTTCGATCAACATTTCAGATGATAACGTAAGTTATGTCTGGGATAGGTCTGGGATTTACCCTCGTCAGGCTCATACTTTCGCATTCTTCACATACTTATTGTACAGATCATGGGTTTTTTTCTGGTTTCGATCACGTAGTAACGTGGTACCACACTGAAACAGTCCATTAAACCTGGTTTCGATCAATATTTTAGAGGATTACGCATGTTAGGTCTAGGTTAGGCCTGAGATTTGCCCTCATCAGACTCAATCTTTCGCATGTTTCTCATACTTGTTGGGCAGATCCTTGGATTTTTCTGGATTGGATCACGTAGTAATGTGGCACCACAGTGAAACAGTTAATTAAACCTGGTTTCGGTCAATATTTGAGAGGATAACTCATGCTAGGTCTAGGTTAGGCCTGGGATTTGCCTTCATCAGACTCATACTATCGCATTCTTCACATACTTGTTGAACAGATAATGGGTTTTTTCTGGTTTGAATCACGTGGTAATGTGGTACCACACTGTAACAGTCCATGCAAACACAGGCCCTGTCAATATTTTAAAGGATAACGCATGTTAGGTCTGGGTTAGGTCCAGGATTTGCACGCATCAGGCTCATACTTTCGCATATTTCTCATAGTTGTTGGCCAGATCCTGGGCTTTTTGTGGTTTGGATCACGTGGAAATGTGGTACCACACTGAAATAGTCAATTAAACCTAGTCTCGGTCAATATTTTAAAGGATAACGCATGTTAGGTCTGGGTTAGGTCCAGGATTTGCCCGCATCTGGCTCATACTTTCGCATATTTCTCATACTTGTTGGCCAGATCCTGGGCTTTTTCTAGTTTGGATCACGTAGTAATGTGGTACCACCCCGAAAAAGTCGATTAAACCTGGGTTCGATCAATATTTTAGATGGTAACGCATGTTAGGTCTGGGTTAGGGCTAGGATTTGCCCTCATCAGACCCATACTTTCGCATTCTTCACATACTTGTTGAACAGATCCTGGGTTATTTCAGGTTTGGATCAGGTAGTAATGTGGTACCACACTGAAACAGTCGATTAAACCTGGTCACGATCAACATTTTAGAGGATAACGCCGGTTAGGACTCGGTTACGTGTGGGATTTGCCCTCATCAGGCTCATACTTTCGCATATTTCTCATACCTGTTAGCCAGATTCGTTGCTTTTTCTGGATTCGATCACATACTGATGCAGTACCACACTGAAACAGTCAATTATACCTGGTCTCGATCAATATTTTAGAGGATAACGCATGTTAGGTCTGGGTTAGGTCCAGGATTTGCCCGCATCTGGCTCATACTTTCGCATATTTCTCATACTTGTTGGCCAGATCCTGGGCTTTTTCTGGTTTGGATCACGTTGTAATGTGGTACCACTCTGAAACAGTCGATTAAACCTGGGTTCGATCAATACTTTAGATGATAACGCATGTTAGATCTAGGTTAGGCCAGGGAGTTGCCCTCATCAGACTCAACTTTCGCGTGTTTCACATACTTGTCGGCCAGATCCTGGGCTATTTGTGATTTGGATCACGTAGTAATGTGGTACCACACTGAAACAGTCGACTAAACCTGATTTTGATCAATATTTTTGAGGGTAACGCATGTTAGGCCTAGGTTAGGCCTGGGATTTTCCCTCATCAGACTCATACTTTCGCATTCTTCACATACTTGTTGAATAGATCCTGGGTTTTTTCTAGTGTGGATCACGTAGTAATGTGGTACCACACAGAAGCAGTCGATTGAACCTGTTCACGATCAATATATTAGAGGATAACGCCGGTTAGGACAAGGTTAGGTGTGGGATTTGCCCTCCTCAGTCTCATACTGTCGCGTATTTCTCATACTTCTTAACCAGATCCATTGCTTTTTCTGGATTGGATCTCACAGTAATGTAGCACCCTACACTGATACAGTAAATTATACTTGGTCTCGATCAATATTTAAGAGGATAACGCATGTTAGGTCTGGCTTAGGTCCAGGATTTGCCCGCATCAGTCTCATACTTTCGCATATTTCTCATACCTGTTAAGCAGATGCCTGGCTTTTTCTGGCTAGGATCGCGTAGTAAAGTGGTACCACACTGAAACAGTCCATTAAAACTGGTTTCGATCTATATTTTATAGGAAAACGCATGTTAGGTCTAGGTTAGGTCTGGGATTTGCTCTCATCAGGCTCGTACTTCCGTATATTTCTCATATTTGATGGCCAGATCCTGGGCTTTTTCTGGTTTGGATCACGTGGTAATGTGGTACCACACTGAAACAGTCAATTAAACCTGGTTTCGATCAATATTTTAGAGGATAAGGCAAGTTTGGTCTGGGATAGTTCTGGGATTTGCCCTAATAAGGGTCAAATTGTCGAATTTTTAACATACTTGTTGAACAGATCCCTGGCTTTTTCTGGATTGGTTCACGTAGTAATGTGGTACCACACTGAAACAGTCCATTAAAACTGGTTTCGATCAATATTTTAGAGGATTACGCATGTTAGGTCTGGGATAGGTCTGGGAATTGCCCTCGTCAGGCTCATACTTTCGCGTTTTTCACATACTAGTTGGCCAGATCCTGGGTTTTTTTCCGGTTTGGATCACGTAGTAATGTGGAACCACACTGAAACAGTCAATTAAACCTGGTTTCGATCAATATTTTAGATGATAATGATTGTTAGGTCTGGGTTAGGTCTAGGATTTGCCCACAACTGGCTCATACTTTCGCATATTTCTCATACTTGTTGAACAGATCCTGGGCTTTTTCTGGATTGGATCACGTAGTTATGTGGTACCACACTGAAACAGTCGATTAGTCCTGGTCACGATCAATATTTTATTGGATAACGCAAGTTAGGTATGGGGTTTGTCTGGGATCTGCCCTCATCAGACTCATACTTTCGCATTTTTCGCATACTCGTTGGCCAGATCCTGGGCTTTTTCTGGTTTGGATCACGTGGTAATGTGGTACCACACTGAAACAGTCGATTAAACATGGTTTCGATCAATATTATAGATGATAACGCATGTTAGGTCTAGGTTTGCCCTGGGATTTGCCCTCATCAGGGTCATACTTTCACATTTTCCGGATACTTGTTGGCCAGATCCCGGTCTTATTCTCGTTTGGATCACGTGGTAATGTGTTATCACACTGAAAGAGTCCATGAAACCAGGTTTCGATCAATATTTTAGAGGATAACGCCGGTGAGGACTCGGTTAGTTGTGGGATTTGCCCTCATCAGGCTCATACTTTCGCATATTTCTCATACTTGATAGCCAGATCCGTTGCTTTTTCTGGATTGGATCACATAGTGATGTAGTACCACACTGAAACAGTCAAATATACCTGGTCTCGATCTATATTTTAGAGTATAACGCATGTTAGGTCTGGGTTAGGTCCAGGATTTGCCCACATCAGGCTCATATTTTCGCATATTTCTCATACTTGTTAGCCAGATCCTGGGTTTTTTTCCGGTTTGGGTCACGTAGTAACGTGGTACCACACTGAAACAGTCGATTAAACCTACTTTCGATCAATATTTTTGAGGGTAACGCATGTTAGGTCTGGGTTAGGTCTAGGATTTGCCCTCGTCAGACTCATACTATCGCATTCTTCCCAAACTTGTTGGCCATATCCTGGGCTTTCACTGGTTTGGATCACGTAGTAATGTGATATCACACTGAAACTGTCGATTAAACCTGGTTTCGATCAATATTTTAGATGATAACGCATGTTAGGTCTAGGTTAGGCCTGGAATTTGCCCTCATCAGACTCATACTTTCGCATTCCTCACATACTTGTTGAACAGATACTGGGTGTTTTCTAGTTTGGATCACGTAGTTATGTGGTACCACACTGAAGCAGTCGATTAAACATGGTTTCGATCAATATTATAGATGATAACGCATGTTAGGCCTAGGTTTGCCCTGGGATTTGCCCTCATCAGGGTCATACTTTCACATTTTTCGGATACTTGTTGGCCAGATCCCGGTCTTATTCTCGTTTGGATCACGTGGTAATGTGTTATCACACTGAAAGAGTCCATGAAACCCGGTTTCGATCAATATTTTAGAGGATAACGCCTGTTAGGACTCGTTTGGTTGTGGGATTTGCCCTCATCAGGCTCATACTTTCGCATATTTCTGATACTTGATAGCCAGATCCGTTGCTTTTTCTGGATTGGATCACATAGTGATGTAGTACCACATTGAAACAGTCAATTATACCTGGTCTCGATCTATATTTTAGAGGATAACGCATGTTAGGTCTGGGTTAGGTCCAGGATTTGCCCGCATCAGGCTCATATTTTCGCATATATCTCATACTTGTTGGCCAGATCCTAGGTTTTTTTCCGGTTTGGATCACGTAGTAATGTGGTACCACACTGAAACAGTCGATTAAACCTAGTTTCGATCAATATTTTTGAGGGTAACACATGTTAGGTCTGGGTTAGGTCTAGGATTTGCCCTCATCTGGCTCATACTTTCGCATATTTCTCATACTTGATGGCCAGATTCGTCGCTTTTTCCGGTTTGGATCACGTAGTAATGTGGTACCACACTGAAATAGTCGATTAAACCTAGTTTCGATCAATATTTTTGAGGGTAACGCAAGTTAGGTCTGGGTTAGGTCTAGGATTTGCCCACATCAGACTCATACTTTCGCATATTTCTCATACTTGATGGCCAGATTCGTCGCTTTTTCCGGTTTGAATCACGTAGTAATGTGGTACCACACTGAAATAGTCGATTAAACCTAGTTTCGATCAATATTTTTGAGGGTAACGCAAGTTAGGTCTGGGTTAGGTCTAGGATTTGCCCACATCAGACTCAAGCTTTCGCATATTTCTCATACTTGTTGGACAGATCCTGGGCTTTTTCTGGTTTGGATAACGTAGTAATGTGGTACCACACTGAAACAGTCGATTAAACCTGGTTTCGATCAATATTTTAGAGGAAGACTCATGCTAGGTCCAGGTTATGCCTGGGATTTGCCATCATCAGACTCATACTTTCGCATTCCTCACCTACTTGTTGAACAGATCCTGTACTTTCTCCAGTTTGGATGAGGAAGTAATCTGGTACCACACTGAAACAGTCGACTAAACTTGGTCTCGATCTATATTTTAGAGGATAACGCAAGTTAGGTCTGGGATAGGTCTGGGATTTGCCCTCATCAGGGTCATACTTTCGCATTTTCCACATACTTGTTGAACTGAACCCTGGCTGTTTCTGGTTTGGATCACGGAGTAATGTGGTGCCACACTGAAACAGTCGATTATACCTGGCTTTCGGTCAATATTTTAGATGATAATGCATGTTGGGTCTGGGTTATGTCTGGGATTTGCCCACATCTTGCTCATACTTTCGCATATTTCTCATACCCGTTGAACAGATCCTGGGTTATTTCTGGTTTGGATCAGGTAGTAATGTGGAACCACAGTGAAACAGTCGATTAAACCTGGTCACGATCAACATTTTTGAGGGTAACGCATGTTAGGTCTGGGTTAGGTCTAGGATTTGCCCTCATCTGGCTCATACTTTCTTATTTTTCGCATACTCGTTGGCCAGATCCTGGGCTTTTTCTGGTTTGGATCACGTGGTAATGTGGTACCACACTGAAACAGCCGATAAACCCTAGCCACGATGAACATTATAGAGGATAACGCCGGTTAGGTCTCGGTTAGGTGTGGGATTTGCCCTCATAAGGCTCATACTTTCGCATGTTTCTCATACTTGTTAGCCAGATCCTTTGCTTTTTCTGGATTGGGTCACACAGTAATGTGGTACCATACTGAAACAGTCGATTAAACCTGGTTTCGATCAATATTTTAGATGATAACACATGTTAGGTCTGGATTAGGTCTAAGATTTGCCCTCATCTGGCGCATACTGGCGCATTCTTCACATACTTGTTGAACATATCCTCGGTTTTTTCTGGTTTGGGTCACGTAGTAATGTGGCACCACACTGAAACAGTCGATTATACCTGGTTTCGATCAATATTTTAGATGATAACGCATGTTAGGTCTGGATTAGGTCTAGGATTTGCCCTCATCTGGCTCATACTTTTGCATTCTTCACATACTTGTTGAACAGATCCTGGGTTTTTTCTGGTTTGGATCACGTAGTAATGTGGTACCACACTGAACAGTCGATTAAAGCTGGTTTCGATCAATATTTTATAGGATAACGCATGGTAGGTCTAGGTTGGGCCTGGGAGTTGCCCTCATCAGACTCATGCTTTCGCATTTTCCACATACTTGTTGTACAGATCCTGGGTTTTTTCTGGTTTGTATCACGTGGTAATGGGGTACCACACTGAAACAGTCCATGAAACCTAGTCTCGGTCAATATTTTAAAGGATATCGCATGTTAGGATTGGGTTACGTCTGGGATTTGCCCTCATGAGGCTCATACTTTCGCATATTTCTCATACTTCATGGCTAGCTCCTGGGCTTTTTCTGGAATGGATCACGTAGTAGTGTGGTACCACACTGAAACAGCCAATTAAACCTGGTTTCGATCAATATTTTAGAGGATAACGCAAGTTAGGTCTGGGATAGGTCTGGGATTTGCCCTCATCAGGGTTATATTTTCGAATTTTTCACATACTTGTTGGACAGATCCTGGGTTTTTTATGGTTTGGATCACGTAGTAATGTGGTACCACTCAGAAACAATCGATTAAACCTAGTTTCGATCAATATTTTTGAGGGTAACGCATGTTAGGTCTGGTTTAGGTCTAGGATTTGCCCTCATCACACTCATACTTTCGCATTTTTCGCATACTCGTTGGCCAGATCCTGGGCTTTTTCTGGTTTGGATCAGGTAGTAATGTGGTACCACTCAGAAACAGTCGATTAATCCTGGTCTCGATCAATATTTTATTGGATAACACATGTTAGGTATGGGATTTGTCTGGGATCTGCCCTCATCACACTCATACTTTCGCATTCTTCTCATACTTGTCGAACAGATCCTGGGTTTTTCTGGTTTGGATCAGGTAGTAATGTGGTACCACACTGAAACAGTCGATTAAACCTGGTTTCGATCATTATTTTAGATGATAACGCATGTTTGGTCTAGGTTATGCCTGGGATTTGCCCTCGTCAGACTCATACTATCGCATTCTTCACATACCTGTTGAACAGATCCTGGGTTTTTTCTGGCATGGATCACGTAGTAATGTGGTATCACACTGAAACAGACCATGAAACATGGTTTCGATCAATATTTTAGAAGATAACGCATGTTGGGTCTAGGTTAGGCCTTGGATTTGCCCTAATCAGACTCATACTATCGCATATTTCTCATACTAGTTGGCCAGATCCTGGGCTTTCACTGGTCTGGATCACGTAGTATCGTGGTACCACCCTGAAACAGTTAATTAAACCTGGATACGGCCAATATTTTAGGGGATAACGCATGTTAGGTCTGGGTTAGGTCTAGGATTTGACCTCATCACACTCATACTTTCGCATTCTTCACATACTAGTTGAACAGTTCCTGGGTTATTTCCGGTTTGGATCAGGTAGTAATGTGGTACCACACTGAAACAGTCGATTATACCTGGTTTCGATCAATATTTTAGATGATAATGCATGTTGGGTCTGGGTTATGTCTAGGATTTGCCCACATCTGGCTCATACATTCGCATATTTCTCATACTTGATAGCCAGATCCGTTGCTTTTTCTGGATTGGATCACATAGTGATGTAGTACCACAGTGAAACAGTCAATTATATCTGGTCTCGATCTGTATTTTAGAGGATAACGCATGTTAGGTCTGGGTTAGGTCCAGGATTTGCCCGCATCAGGCTCATACTTTCGTATATTTCTCATACTTGTTGGCCAGATCCTGGGTTTTTTTTCCGGTTTGGATCACGTAGTAATGTGGTACCACACTGAAACAGTCGATTAAACCTAGTCTCGATCGATATTTTTGAGGGTGACGCATGTTAGGTCTGGGTTAGGTCTAGGATTTGCCCTCATCTGGCTCATACTTTCGCATTTTTCGCATACTCGTTGGCCAGATCCTGGGCTTTTTCTGGTTTGGATCACGTGGTAATGTGGTACCACACTGAAACAGTCGATTAAACATGGTTTCGATCAATATTTTAGATGATAACGCATGCTAGGTCTTGGTTTGCCCTGGGATTTGCCCTCATCAGGGTCATACTTTCACATTTTTCGGATACTTGTTGGCCAGATCCCGGTCTTATTCTCGTTTGGATCACGTGGTAATGTGTTATCACACTGAAAGAGTCCATGAAACCCGGTTTCGACCAATATTTTTGAGGACAACGCCGGTTAGGACTCGGTTAGTTGTGGGATTTGCCCTCATCAGGCTCATACTTTCGCATATTTCTCATACTTGATAGCCAGATCCGTTGCTTCTTCTGGATTGGATCACATAGTGATGTAGTACCACACTGAAACAGTCAATTATACCTGGTCTCGGTCTATATTTTAGAGGACAACGCATGTTAGGTCTGGGTCAGGTCCAGGATTTGCCCTCATCTGGCTCATACTTTCGCATATTGCTCATACTTGTTGGGCAGATCCTTGGATTTTTCTGGATTGGATCAGGTAGTAATGTGGTACCACACTGAAACAGTCAATTAAACCTGGTTTCAATCAATATTTTACATGATAATGCTTGTTAGGTCTGGGTTAGGTCTAGGATTTGCCCTCATCTGGCTCATAATTTCGCATATGTCTCATACTTGTTGGCCAGATCCTGGGCTTTTTCTGGATTGGATCACGTAGTTATGTGGTACCACACTGAAACAGTCGATTAATCCTGGTCTCGATCAATGTTTTATTGGATAACACATGTTAGGTATGGGTTAGGTCTAGGATTTGCCTTCATCAGACTCAAACTTTCGCATATTTCTCATACATGTTGAACAGATCCTGGGTTATTTCTGGTTTGGATCAGGTAGTAATGTGGAACCACAGTGAAACAGTCGATTAAACCAGGTCACGATCAACATTATAGAGGATAACGCCTGTTAGGACTCGGTTAGTTGTGGGATTTGCCCTCATCAGGCTCATACTTTCGCATATTTCTCATACTTGATAGCCAGATCCGTTGCTTTTTCCGGTTTGGATCACGTATTAATGTGGTACCACACTGAAACAGACGATTAAACCTAGTTTCGATCAATATTATTGAGGGTAACGCATGTTAGGTCTGGGTTAGGTCTAGGATTTGCCTTCATCAGACTCAAACTTTCGCATATTTCTCATACTTGTTGGGCAGATCCTTGGATTTTTCTGGATTGGATCACGTAGTAATGTGGTACCACACTGAAACGGTCAATTAAACCTGGTTTCGATCAATATTTTAGATGACAATGCATGTTAGGTCTGGGTTAGGTCTAGGATTTGCCCTCATCTGGCTCATAATTTCGCATATGTCTCATACTTGTTGGCCAGATCCTGGGCTTTTTCTGGATTGGATCACGTAGTTATGTGGTACCACACTGAAACAGTCGATTAATCCTGGTCTCGATCAATGTTTTATTGGATAACACATGTTAGGTATGGGATTTGTCTGGGATCTGCCCTCATCACACTCATACCTTCGCATTCTTCACATACTTGTCGAACAGATCCTGGGTTTTTCTGGTTTGGATCAGGTACTAATGTGGTACCACACTGAAGCAGTCGATTAAACCTGTTTTCGATCAATATTTTAGATGATAACGCATGTTTGGTCTAGGTTAGGCCTGGGATTTGCCCTCGTCAGACTCATACTATCGCATTCTTCACACACCTGTTGAACAGATCCTGGGTTTTTTCTGGTATGGATCACGTAGTAATGTGGTACCACACTGAAACAGTCGATTAAACCTGGTTTCGATCATTATTTTAGATGATAACGCATGTTTGGTCTAGGTTATGCCTGGGATTTGCCCTCGTCAGACTCATACTATCGCATTCTTCACATACCTGTTGAACAGATCCTGGGTTTTTTCTGGCATGGATCACGTAGTAATGTGGTATCACACTGAAACAGACCATGAAACATGGTTTCGATCAATATTTTAGAAGATAACGCATGTTGGGTCTAGGTTAGGCCTTGGATTTGCCCTAATCAGACTCATACTATCGCATATTTCTCATACTAGTTGGCCAGATCCTGGGCTTTCACTGGTCTGGATCACGTAGTATCGTGGTACCACCCTGAAACAGTTAATTAAACCTGGATACGGCCAATATTTTAGGGGATAACGCATGTTAGGTCTGGGTTAGGTCTAGGATTTGACCTCATCACACTCATACTTTCGCATTCTTCACATACTAGTTGAACAGTTCCTGGGTTATTTCCGGTTTGGATCAGGTAGTAATGTGGTACCACACTGAAACAGTCGATTATACCTGGTTTCGATCAATATTTTAGATGATAATGCATGTTGGGTCTGGGTTATGTCTAGGATTTGCCCACATCTGGCTCATACATTCGCATATTTCTCATACTTGATAGCCAGATCCGTTGCTTTTTCTGGATTGGATCACATAGTGATGTAGTACCACAGTGAAACAGTCAATTATATCTGGTCTCGATCTGTATTTTAGAGGATAACGCATGTTAGGTCTGGGTTAGGTCCAGGATTTGCCCGCATCAGGCTCATACTTTCGTATATTTCTCATACTTGTTGGCCAGATCCTGGGTTTTTTTTCCGGTTTGGATCACGTAGTAATGTGGTACCACACTGAAACAGTCGATTAAACCTAGTCTCGATCGATATTTTTGAGGGTGACGCATGTTAGGTCTGGGTTAGGTCTAGGATTTGCCCTCATCTGGCTCATACTTTCGCATTTTTCGCATACTCGTTGGCCAGATCCTGGGCTTTTTCTGGTTTGGATCACGTGGTAATGTGGTACCACACTGAAACAGTCGATTAAACATGGTTTCGATCAATATTTTAGATGATAACGCATGCTAGGTCTTGGTTTGCCCTGGGATTTGCCCTCATCAGGGTCATACTTTCACATTTTTCGGATACTTGTTGGCCAGATCCCGGTCTTATTCTCGTTTGGATCACGTGGTAATGTGTTATCACACTGAAAGAGTCCATGAAACCCGGTTTCGACCAATATTTTTGAGGACAACGCCGGTTAGGACTCGGTTAGTTGTGGGATTTGCCCTCATCAGGCTCATACTTTCGCATATTTCTCATACTTGATAGCCAGATCCGTTGCTTCTTCTGGATTGGATCACATAGTGATGTAGTACCACACTGAAACAGTCAATTATACCTGGTCTCGGTCTATATTTTAGAGGACAACGCATGTTAGGTCTGGGTCAGGTCCAGGATTTGCCCTCATCTGGCTCATACTTTCGCATATTGCTCATACTTGTTGGGCAGATCCTTGGATTTTTCTGGATTGGATCAGGTAGTAATGTGGTACCACACTGAAACAGTCAATTAAACCTGGTTTCAATCAATATTTTACATGATAATGCTTGTTAGGTCTGGGTTAGGTCTAGGATTTGCCCTCATCTGGCTCATAATTTCGCATATGTCTCATACTTGTTGGCCAGATCCTGGGCTTTTTCTGGATTGGATCACGTAGTTATGTGGTACCACACTGAAACAGTCGATTAATCCTGGTCTCGATCAATGTTTTATTGGATAACACATGTTAGGTATGGGTTAGGTCTAGGATTTGCCTTCATCAGACTCAAACTTTCGCATATTTCTCATACATGTTGAACAGATCCTGGGTTATTTCTGGTTTGGATCAGGTAGTAATGTGGAACCACAGTGAAACAGTCGATTAAACCAGGTCACGATCAACATTATAGAGGATAACGCCTGTTAGGACTCGGTTAGTTGTGGGATTTGCCCTCATCAGGCTCATACTTTCGCATATTTCTCATACTTGATAGCCAGATCCGTTGCTTTTTCCGGTTTGGATCACGTATTAATGTGGTACCACACTGAAACAGACGATTAAACCTAGTTTCGATCAATATTATTGAGGGTAACGCATGTTAGGTCTGGGTTAGGTCTAGGATTTGCCTTCATCAGACTCAAACTTTCGCATATTTCTCATACTTGTTGGGCAGATCCTTGGATTTTTCTGGATTGGATTACGTAGTAATGTGGTACCACACTGAAACGGTCAATTAAACCTGGTTTCGATCAATATTTTAGATGACAATGCATGTTAGGTCTGGGTTAGGTCTAGGATTTGCCCTCATCTGGCTCATAATTTCGCATATGTCTCATACTTGTTGGCCAGATCCTGGGCTTTTTCTGGATTGGATCACGTAGTTATGTGGTACCACACTGAAACAGTCGATTAATCCTGGTCTCGATCAATGTTTTATTGGATAACACATGTTAGGTATGGGATTTGTCTGGGATCTGCCCTCATCACACTCATACCTTCGCATTCTTCACATACTTGTCGAACAGATCCTGGGTTTTTCTGGTTTGGATCAGGTACTAATGTGGTACCACACTGAAGCAGTCGATTAAACCTGGTTTCGATCAATATTTTAGATGATAACGCATGTTTGGTCTAGGTTAGGCCTGGGATTTGCCCTCGTCAGACTCATACTATCGCATTCTTCACACACCTGTTGAACAGATCCTGGGTTTTTTCTGGTATGGATCACGTAGTAATGTGGTATCACACTGAAACAGACCGTGAAACATGGTTTCGATCAATATTTTAGAGGATAACGCATGTTAGGTCTAGGTTAGGCCTGGGATTTGCCGTTATCAGACTCATACCATCGCATATTTCTCATACTTGTTGGCCAGATCCTTGGATTTTTCTGGATTGGATCACGTAGTAATGTGGTACCACACTGAAACAGTCGATTAAACCTAGTTTCGATCAATATTTTTGAGGGTAACGCATGTTAGGTCTGGGTTAGGTCTAGGATTTGCCCTCATCTGGCTCATACTTTCGCATTTTTCGCATACTCGTTGGCCAGATCCTGGGCTTTTTCTGGTTTGGATCAGGTAGTAATGTGGAACCACACTGAAACAGTCGATTAAACCCGGTCACGATCAACATTTTAGAGGATAACGCCGGTTAGGACTCGGTTAATTGTGGGATTGGCCCACATCAGGCTCATACTTTCGCATATTTCTCATACTTGATAGCCAGATCCGTCGCTTTTTCCGGTTTGGATCACGTAGTAACGTGGTACCACACTGAAATAGTCGATTAAACCAAGTTTCGATCAATATCTTTGAGGGTAACGCATGTTAGGTCTGGGTCAGGTCTAGGATTTGCCCACATCAGACTCAAACTTTCGCATATTTCTCATACTTGTTGGGCAGATCCTTGGATTTTTCTGGATTGGATCACGTAGTAATGTGGTACCACACTGAAACAGTCAATTAAACCTAGTTTCGATCAATATTTTAGATGATAATGCTTGTTAGGTCTGGGTTAGGTCTAGGATTTGCCATCATCTGGCTCATAATTTCGCATATTTCTCATACTTGTTGGCCAGATCCTGGGCTTTTTCTGGATTGGATCACGTAGTTATGTGGTACCACACTGAAACAGTCGATTAGTCCTGGTCACGATCAATATTTTATTGGATAACGCAAGTTTGGTATGGGATTTGTCTGGGATCTGCCCTCATCAGTCTCATACTTTCGCATTCTTCACATACTAGTTGAACAGTTCCTGGGTTATTTCTGGTTTGGATCAGGTAGTAATGTGGTACCACACTGAAACAGTCGATTATACCTGGTTTCGATTAATATTTTAGATGATGATGCATGTTAGGTCTAGGTTAGGCCTGGGATTTGCCCTCGTCAGACTCATACTATCGCATTCTTCACATACTTGTTGAACAGATCCTGGGTTTTTTCTGGTTTGGATCAGGTAGTAATGTGGTACCACACTGAAACAGTCGATTAAACCTGGTTTCGATCATTATTTTAGATGATAACGCATGTTTGGTCTAGGTTATGCCTGGGATTTGCCCTCGTCAGACTCATACTATCGCATTCTTCACATACCTGTTGAACAGATCCTGGGTTTTTTCTGGTATGGATCACGTAGTAATGTGGTATCACACTGAAACAGACCGTGAAACATGGTTTCGATCAATATTTTTGAGGGTAACGCATGTTAGGTCTGGGTTAGGTCTAGGATTTGCCTTCATCAGACTCAAACTTTCGCATATTTCTCATACTTGATGGGCAGATCCTTGGATTTTTCTGGATTGGATCACGTAGTTATGTGGTACCACACTGAAACAGTCGATTAGTCCTGGTCACGATCAATATTTTATTGGATAACGCAAGTTAGGTATGGGATTTGTCTGGGATCTGCTCTCATCAGACTCATACTTTCGCATTCTTCACATACTAGTTGAACAGTTCCTGGGTTATTTCTGGTTTGGATCACGTAGTAATGTGGTACCACACTGAAACGGTCAATTAAACCTGGTTTCGATCAATATTTTAGATGACAATGCATGTTAGGTCTGGGTTAGGTCTAGGATTTGCCCTCATCTGGCCCATAATTTCGCATATGTCTCATACTTGTTGGCCAGATCCTGGGTTTTTTCTGGATTGGATCACGTAGTTATGTGGTACCACACTGAAACAGTCGATTAATCCTGGTCTCGATCAATATTTTATTGGATAACACATGTTAGGTATGGGATTTGTCTGGGATCTGCCCTCATCACACTCATACTTTCGCATTCTTCACATACTTGTTGAACAGATCCTGGGTTTTTCTGGTTTGGATCAGGTAGCAATGTGGTACCACACTGAAGCAGTCGATTAAACCTGGTTTCGATCAATATTTTAGATGATAACGCATGTTAGGTCTAGGTTAGGCCTGGGATTTGCCCTCATCAGACTCATACTATCGCATTCTTCACATACCTGTTGAACAGACCCTGGGTTTTTTCTGGTATGGATCACGTAGTAATGTGGTATCACACTGAAACAGACCATGAAACATGGTGTCGATCAATATTTTAGAGGATAACGCATGTTAGGTCTGGGTTAGGTCTAGGATTTGCCCTCATCAGACTCATACTATCGCATTCTTCACATACCTGTTGAACAGACCCTGGGTTTTTTCTGGTATGTATCACGTAGTAATGTGGTATCACACTGAAACAGACCATGAAACATGGTTTCGATCAATATTATAGATGATAATGGATGTTGGGTCTGGGTTATGTCTAGGATTTGCCCACATCTTGCTCATACTTTCGCATATTTCTCATACTCGTTGAACAGATCCTGGGTTATTTCTGGTTTGGATCAGGTAGTAATGTGGAACCACAGTGAAACAGTCGATTAAACCTGGTCACGATCAACATTTTTGAGGGTAACGCATGTTAGGTCTAGGTTTGCCCTGGGATTTGCCCCCATCAGGATCATACTTTCACATTTTTCGGATAGTTGTTGGCCAGATCCTGGTCTTATTCTCGTTTGGATCACGTGGTAATGTGTTATCACACTGAAAGAGTCCATGAAACCCGGTTTCGATCAATATTTTAGAGGATAACGCCGGTTAGGACTCGGTTAGTTGTGGGATTTGCCCTCATCAGGCTCATACTTTCGCATATTTCTCATACTTGATAGCCAGATACGTCGCTTTTTCCGGTTTGGATCAGGTAGTAATGTGCTACCACACTGAAACAGTCGATTATACCTGGTTTCGATCAATATTTTAGATGATAATGCATGTTGGGTCTGGGTTATGTCTAGGATTTGCCCACGTCTGGCTCATACTTTCGCATATTTCTCATACTTGTTGAACAGATCCTGGGTTATTTCTGGTTTGGATCAGGTAGTAATGTGGAACCACAGTGAAACAGTCGATTAAACCTGGTCACGATCATCATTTTAGAGGATAACGCCTGTTAGGACTCGGTTAGTTGAGGGATTTGCCCCCATCAGGCTCATACTTTCGCATATTTCTCATACTTGATAGCCAGATCCGTTGCTTTTTCTGGATTGGATCACATAGTGATGTAGTACCACAGTGAAACAGTCAATTATATCTGGTCTCGATCTGTATTTTAGAGGACAACGCATGTTAGGTCTGGGTCAGGTCCAGGATTTGCCCTCATCTGGCTCATAATTTCGCATATTTCTCATACTTGTTGGCCAGATCCTGGACTTTTTCTGGATTAGATCACGTAGTTATGGTGTACCACACTGAAACAGTCGATTAGTCCTGGTCACGATCAATATTTTATTGGATAACGCAAGTTAGGTATGGGATTTGTCTGGGATTTGCCTTCATCAGACTCAAACTTTCGCATATTTCTCATACTTGATGGGCAGATCCTTGGATTTTTCTGGATTGGATCACGTAGTTATGTGGTACCACACTGAAACAGTCGATTAGTCCTGGTCACGATCAATATTTTATTGGATAACGCAAGTTAGGTATGGGATTTGCCTGGGATCTGCCCTCATCAGACTCATACTTTCGCATTCTTCACATACTAGTCGAACAGTTCCTGGGTTATTTCTTGTTTAGATCAGGTAGTAATGTGGTACCACACTGAAACAGTCGATTATACCTGGTTTCGATCAATATTTTAGATGATAATGCATGTTAGGTCTAGGTTAGGCCTGGGATTTGCCCTCGTCAGACTCATACTATCGCATTCTTCACATACCTGTTGAACAGATCCTGAGTTTTTTCTGCTATGGATCACGTAGTAATGTGGTATCACACTGAAACAGACCGTGAAACATGGTTTCGATCAATATTTTGGAGGATAACGCATGTTAGGTCTGGGTTAGGTCTAGGATTTGCCCCTCATCAGGGTCATACTTTCGCATTCTTGACATGCTAGTTGAACAGTTCCTGGGTTATTTCTGGCTTGGATCATGTAGTAATGTGGTACCACACAGAAACAGTCGATTATACCTGGTTTCGATCAATATTTTAGATGATTATGCATGTTAGGTCTGGGTTAGGTCTAGGATTTGCCCACATCTGGCTCATACTTTCGCATATTTCTCATACTTGTTGAACAGATCCTGGGTTATTTCTGGTTTGGATCAGGTAGTAATGTGGAACCTCAGTGAAACAGTCGATTAAACCAGGTCACGATCAACATTTTAGAGGATAACGCCTGTTAGGACTCGGTTAGTTGTGGGATTTGCCCTCATCAGGCTCATACTTTCGCATATTTCTCATACTTGATAGCCAGATCCGTTGCTTTTTCTGGATTGGATCACATAGTGATGTAGTTCCACAGTGAAACAGTCAATTATATCTGGTCTCGATCTATATTTTAGAGGACAACGCATGTTAGGTCTGGGTTAGGTCCAGGATTTGCCCGCATCAGGCTCATACTTTCGCATATTTCTCATACTTGTTGGCCAGATCCTGGGTTTTTTTCCGGTTTGGATCACGCATTAATGTGGTACCACACTGGAACAGTCGATTAAACCTAGTTTCGATCAATATTTTTGAGGGTAACGCATGTTAGGTCTAGGTTAGGCCTGGGATTTGCCCTCATCAGACTCATACTATCGCATTCTTCACATACCTGTTGAACAGACCCTGGGTTTTTTCTGGTATGGATCACGCAGTAATGTGGTACCACACTGAAACAGTCGATTAAACTTGGTTTCGATCAATATTTTTGAGGGTAACGCATGTTAGGTCTAGGCTAGGCCTGGGATTTGCCCTAATCAGGGTCACACTTTCGCAGTTGTAACATACATGTAGACCTGATCGAGGGTTTTTTCTACTTTGGATCACGTTGTAAAGTGGTACCACACTGAAACAGTCAACTAAACCAGGTGTCGATCAATATTTTAGAGGATAACGCAAATTTGGTCTGGGATAGGTCTGGGATTTGCCCTCATCAGGCTCACACTTTCGCATATTTCTCATACTTGATAGCCAGATCCGTTGCTTTTTCCGGTTTGGATCACGTATTAATGTGGTACCACACTGAAACAGTCGATTAAACCTAGTTTCGATCAATATTTTTGAGGGTAACGCATGTTAGGTCTGGGTTAGGTCTAGGATTTGCCTTCATCAGACTCAAACTTTCGCATATTTCTCATACTTGTTGGGCAGATCCTTGGATTTTTCTGGATTGGATCACGTAGTAACGTGGTACCACACTGAAAAGGTCAATTAAGCCTGGTTTCGATCAATATTTTAGAGGATAACGCAAGTTAGGTCCGGGATAGGTCTGGGATTTGCCCTCATCAGGCTCATACTTTCGCATATTTCTCATACTTGATAGCCAGATACGTTGCTTTTTCCGGTTTGGATCACGTATTAATGTGGTACCACACTGAAACAGTCGATTAAACCTAGTTTCGATCAATATTTTTGAGGGTAACGCATGTTAGGTCTGGGTTAGGTCTAGGATTTGCCTTCATCAGACTCAAACTTTCGCATATTTCTCATACTTATTGGGCAGATCCTTGGATTTTTCTGGATTGGATCACGTAGTAATGTGGTACCACACTGAAACGGTCAATTAAACCTGGTTTCGATCAATATTTTAGATGACAATGCATGTTAGGTCTGGGTTAGGTCTAGGATTTGCCCTCATCTGGCTCATAATTTCGCATATGTCTCATACTTGTTGGCCAGATCCTGGGCTTTTTCTGGATTGGATAACGTAGTTATGTGGTACCACACTGAAACAGTCGATTAATCCTGGTCTCGATCAATGTTTTATTGGATAACACATGTTAGGTATGGGATTTGTCTGGGATCTGCCCTCATCACACTCATACTTTCGCATTCTTCACATACTTGTCGAACAGATCCTGGGTTTTTCTGGTTTGGATCAGGTACTAATGTGGTACCACACTGAAGCAGTCGATTAAACCTGGTTTCGATCAATATTTTAGATGATAACGCATGTTTGGTCTAGGTTAGGCCTGGGATTTGCCCTCGTCAGACTCATACTATCGCATTCTTCACACACCTGTTGAACAGATCCTTGGATTTTTCTGGATTGGATCACGTAGTAATGTGGTACCACACTGAAACAGTCGATTAAACCTAGTTTCGATCAATATTTTTGAGGGTAACGCATGTTAGGTCTGGGTTAGGTCTAGGATTTGCCCTCATCTGGCTCATACTTTCGCATTTTTCGCATACTCGTTGGCCAGATCCTGGGCTTTTTCTGGTTTGGATCAGGTAGTAATGTGGAACCACACTGAAACAGTCGATTAAACCCGGTCACGATCAACATTTTAGAGGATAACGCCGGTTAGGACTCGGTTAATTGTGGGATTGGCCCACATCAGGCACATACTTTCGCATATTTCTCATACTTGATAGCCAGATCCGTCGCTTTTTCCGGATTGGATCACGTAGTAACGTGGTACCACACTGAAATAGTCGATTAAACCAAGTTTCGATCAATATCTTTGAGGGTAACGCATGTTAGGTCTGGGTCAGGTCTAGGATTTGCCCACATCAGACTCAAACTTTCGCATATTTCTCATACTTGTTGGGCAGATCCTTGGATTTTTCTGGATTGGATCACGTAGTAATGTGGTACCACACTGAAACAGTCAATTAAACCTAGTTTCGATCAATATTTTAGATGATAATGCTTGTTAGGTCTGGGTTAGGTCTAGGATTTGCCATCATCTGGCTCATAATTTCGCATATTTCTCATACTTGTTGGCCAGATCCTGGGCTTTTTCTGGATTGGATCACGTAGTTATGTGGTACCACACTGAAACAGTCGATTAGTCCTGGTCACGATCAATATTTTATTGGATAACGCAAGTTAGGTATGGGATTTGTCTGGGATCTGCCCTCATCAGACTCATACTTTCGCATTCTTCACATACTAGTTGAACAGTTCCTGGGTTATTTCTGGTTTGGATCAGGTAGTAATGTGGTACCACACTGAAACAGTCGATTATACCTGGTTTCGATTAATATTTTAGATGATGATGCATGTTAGGTCTAGGTTAGGCCTGGGATTTGCCCTCGTCAGACTCATACTATCGCATTCTTCACATACTTGTTGAACAGATCCTGGGTTTTTTCTGGTTTGGATCAGGTAGTAATGTGGTACCACACTGAAACAGTCGATTAAACCTGGTTTCGATCATTATTTTAGATGATAACGCATGTTTGGTCTAGGTTAGGCCTGGGATTTGCCCTCATCAGACTCATACTATCGCATTCTTCACATACCTGTTGAACAGATCCTGGGTTTTTTCTGGTATGGATCACGTAGTAATGTGGTATCACACAGAAACAGACCGTGAAACATGGTTTCGATCAATATTTTAGAGGATAACGCATGTTAGGTCTAGGTTAGGCCTGGGATTTGCCGTTATCAGACTCATACCATCGCATATTTCTCATACTTGTTGGCCAGATCCTTGGATTTTTCTGGATTGGATTACGTAGTAACGTGGTATCACACTGAAACAGTTAATTAAACCTGGTTTCGATCAATATTTTAGAGGATAACGCATGTTAGGTCTGGGTTATGTCTAGGATTTGCCCCTCATCAGGGTCATACTTTCGCATTCTTCACATGCTAGTAGAACAGTTCCTGGGTTATTTCTGGCTTGGATCAGGTAGTAATATGGTACCACATAGAAACAGTCGATTCTACCTGGTTTCGATCAATATTTCAGATGATTATGCATGTTAGGTCTGGGTTAGGTCTAGGATTTGCCCACATCTGGCTCATACTTTCGCATATTTCTCATACTTGTTGAACAGATCCTGGGTTATTTCTGGTTTGGATCAGGTAGTAATGTGGAACCACAGTGAAAACGTCGATTAAACCAGGTCACGATCAACATTTTAGAGGATAACGCCTGTTAGGACTCGGTTAGTTGTGGGATTTGCCCTCATCAGGCTCATACTTTCGCATATTTCTCATACTTGATAGCCAGATCCGTTGCTTTTTCCGGTTTGGATCACGTATTAATGTGGTACCACACTGAAACAGTCGATTAAACCTAGTTTCGATCAATATTTTTGAGGGTAACGCATGTTAGGTCTGGGTTAGGTCTAGGATTTGCCTTCATCAGACTCAAACTTTCGCATATTTCTCATACTTGATGGGCAGATCCTTGGATTTTTCTGGATTGGATCACGTAGTTATGTGGTACCACACTGAAACAGTCGATTAGTCCTGGTCACGATCAATATTTTATTGGATAACGCAAGTTAGGTATGGGATTTGTCTGGGATCTGCCCTCATCAGACTCATACTTTCGCATTCTTCACATACTAGTTGAACAGTTCCTGGGTTATTTCTGGTTTGGATCACGTAGTAATGTGGTACCACACTGAAACGGTCAATTAAACCTGGTTTCGATCAATATTTTAGATGACAATGCATGTTAGGTCTGGGTTAGGTCTAGGATTTGCCCTCATCTGGCCCATAATTTCGCATATGTCTCATACTTGTTGAACAGACCCTGGGCTTTTTCTGGTATGGATCACGTAGTAATGTGGTATCACACTGAAACAGACCATGAAACATGGTGTCGATCAATATTTTAGAGGATAACGCATGTTAGGTCTGGGTTAGGTCTAGGATTTGCCCTCATCAGACTCATACTATCGCATTCTTCACATACCTGTTGAACAGACCCTGGGTTTTTTCTGGTATGTATCACGTAGTAATGTGGTATCACACTGAAACAGACCATGAAACATGGTTTCGATCAATATTATGGATGATAATGCATGTTGGGTCAGGCTTATGTCTAGGATTTGCCCACATCTTGCTCAAACTTTCGCATATTTCTCATACTTGTTGGGCAGATCCTTGGATTTTTCTGGATTGGATCACGTAGTAATGTGGTACCACACTGAAACAGTCAATTAAACCTAGTTTCGATCAATATTTTAGATGATAATGCTTGTTAGGTCTGGGTTAGGTCTAGGATTTGCCATCATCTGGCTCATAATTTCGCATATTTCTCATACTTGTTGGCCAGATCCTGGGCTTTTCCTGGATTGGATCACGTAGTTATGTGGTACCACACTGAAACAGTCGATTAGTCCTGGTCACGATCAATATTTTATTGGATAACGCAAGTTAGGTATGGGATTTGTCTGGGATCTGCCCTCGTCAGACTCATACTTTCGCATTCTTCACATACTAGTTGAACAGTTCCTGGGTTATTTCTGGTTTGGATCAGGTAGTAATGTGGTACCACACTGAAGCAGTCGATTATACCTGGTTTCGATTAATATTTTAGATGATGATGCATGTTAGGTCTAGGTTAGGCCTGGGATTTGCCCTCGTCAGACTCATACTATCGCATTCTTCACATACTTGTTGAACAGATCCTGGGTTTTTTCTGGTTTGGATCAGGTAGTAATGTGGTACCACACTGAAACAGTCGATTATACCTGGTTTCGATCAATATTTTAGATGATAATGCATGTTAGGTCTAGGTTAGGCCTGGGATTTGCCCTCGTCAGACTCATACTATCGCATTCTTCACATACTTGTTGAACAGATCCTGGGTTTTTTCTGGTTTGGATCAGGTAGTAATGTGGTACCACACTGAAACAGTCGACTAAACCTGGTTTCGATCATTATTTTAGATGATAACGCATGTTTGGTCTAGGTTAGGCCTGGGATTTGCCCTCGTCAGACTCATACTATCGCATTCTTCACATACCTGTTGAACAGATCCTGGGTTTTTTCTGCTATGGATCACGTAGTAATGTGGTATCACACTGAAACAGACCGTGAAACATGGTTTCGATCAATATTTTGGAGGATAACGCATGTTAGGTCTAGGTTAGGCTTGGGATTTGCCTTCATCAGACTCAAACTTTCGCATATTTCTCATACTTGATGGGCAGATCCTTGGATTTTTCTGGATTGGATCACGTAGTTATGTGGTACCACACTGAAACAGTCGATTAGTCCTGGTCACGATCAATATTTTATTGGATAACGCAAGTTAGGTATGGGATTTGCCTGGGATCTGCCCTCATCAGACTCATACTTTCGCATTCTTCACATACTAGTCGAACAGTTCCTGGGTTATTTCTTGTTTAGATCAGGTAGTAATGTGGTACCACACTGAAACAGTCGATTATACCTGGTTTCGATCAATATTTTAGATGATAATGCATGTTAGGTCTAGGTTAGGCCTGGGATTTGCCCTCGCCAGACTCATACTATCGCATTCTTCACATACCTGTTGAACAGATCCTGGGTTTTTTCTGCTATGGATCACGTAGTAATGTGGTATCACACTGAAACAGACCGTGAAACATGGTTTCGATCAATATTTTGGAGGATAACGCATGTTAGGTCTGGGTTAGGTCTAGGATTTGCCCCTCATCAGGGTCATACTTTCGCATTCTTGACATGCTAGTTGAACAGTTCCTGGGTTATTTCTGGCTTGGATCATGTAGTAATGTGGTACCACACAGAAACAGTCGATTATACCTGGTTTCGATCAATATTTTAGATGATTATGCATGTTAGGTCTGGGTTAGGTCTAGGATTTGCCCACATCTGGCTCATACTTTCGCATATTTCTCATACTTGTTGAACAGATCCTGGGTTATTTCTGGTTTGGATCAGGTAGTAATGTGGAACCTCAGTGAAACAGTCGATTAAACCAGGTCACGATCAACATTTTAGAGGATAACGCCTGTTAGGACTCGGTTAGTTGTGGGATTTGCCCTCATCAGGCTCATACTTTCGCATATTTCTCATACTTGATAGCCAGATCCGTTGCTTTTTCTGGATTGGATCACATAGTGATGTAGTTCCACAGTGAAACAGTCAATTATATCTGGTCTCGATCTATATTTTAGAGGACAACGCATGTTAGGTCTGGGTTAGGTCCAGGATTTGCCCGCATCAGGCTCATACTTTCGCATATTTCTCATACTTGTTGGCCAGATCCTGGGTTTTTTTCCGGTTTGGATCACGCATTAATGTGGTACCACACTGGAACAGTCGATTAATCCTGGTCTCGATCAATGTTTTATTGGATAACACATGTTAGGTATGGGATTTGTCTGGGATCTGCCCTCATCACACTCATACTTTCGCATTCTTCACATACTTGTCGAACAGATCCTGGGTTTTTCTGGTTTGGATCAGGTACTAATGTGGTACCACACTGAAGCAGTCGATTAAACCTGGTTTCGATCAATATTTTAGATGATAACGCATGTTTGGTCTAGGTTAGGCCTGGGATTTGCCCTCGTCAGACTCATACTATCGCATTCTTCACACACCTGTTGAACAGATCCTTGGATTTTTCTGGATTGGATCACGTAGTAATGTGGTACCACACTGAAACAGTCGATTAAACCTAGTTTCGATCAATATTTTTGAGGGTAACGCATGTTAGGTCTGGGTTAGGTCTAGGATTTGCCCTCATCTGGCTCATACTTTCGCATTTTTCGCATACTCGTTGGCCAGATCCTGGGCTTTTTCTGGTTTGGATCAGGTAGTAATGTGGAACCACACTGAAACAGTCGATTAAACCCGGTCACGATCAACATTTTAGAGGATAACGCCGGTTAGGACTCGGTTAATTGTGGGATTGGCCCACATCAGGCTCATACTTTCGCATATTTCTCATACTTGATAGCCAGATCCGTCGCTTTTTCCGGATTGGATCACGTAGTAACGTGGTACCACACTGAAATAGTCGATTAAACCAAGTTTCGATCAATATCTTTGAGGGTAACGCATGTTAGGTCTGGGTCAGGTCTAGGATTTGCCCACATCAGACTCAAACTTTCGCATATTTCTCATACTTGATGGGCAGATCCTTGGATTTTTCTGGATTGGATCACGTAGTAATGTGGTACCACACTGAAACGGTCAATTAAACCTGGTTTCGATCAATATTATGGATGATAATGCATGTTGGGTCAGGCTTATGTCTAGGATTTGCCCACATCTTGCTCAAACTTTCGCATATTTCTCATACTTGTTGGGCAGATCCTTGGATTTTTCTGGATTGGATCACGTAGTAATGTGGTACCACACTGAAACAGTCAATTAAACCTAGTTTCGATCAATATTTTTGATGATAATGCTTGTTAGGTCTGGGTTAGGTCTAGGATTTGCCATCATCTGGCTCATAATTTCGCATATTTCTCATACTTGTTGGCCAGATCCTGGGCTTTTCCTGGATTGGATCACGTAGTTATGTGGTACCACACTGAAACAGTCGATTAGTCCTGGTCACGATCAATATTTTATTGGATAACGCAAGTTAGGTATGGGATTTGTCTGGGATCTGCCCTCATCAGACTCATACTTTCGCATTCTTCACATACTAGTTGAACAGTTCCTGGGTTATTTCTGGTTTGGATCAGGTAGTAATGTGGTACCACACTGAAGCAGTCGATTATACCTGGTTTCGATTAATATTTTAGATGATGATGCATGTTAGGTCTAGGTTAGGCCTGGGATTTGCCCTCGTCAGACTCATACTATCGCATTCTTCACATACTTGTTGAACAGATCCTGGGTTTTTTCTGGTTTGGATCAGGTAGTAATGTGGTACCACACTGAAACAGTCGATTATACCTGGTTTCGATCAATATTTTAGATGATAATGCATGTCAGGTCTAGGTTAGGCCTGGGATTTGCCCTCGTCAGACTCATACTATCGCATTCTTCACATACTTGTTGAACAGATCCTGGGTTTTTTCTGGTATGGATCAGGTAGTAATGTGGTACCACACTGAAACAGTCGACTAAACCTGGTTTCGATCATTATTTTAGATGATAACGCATGTTTGGTCTAGGTTAGGCCTGGGATTTGCCCTCGTCAGACTCATACTATCGCATTCTTCACATACCTGTTGAACAGATCCTGGGTTTTTTCTGCTATGGATCACGTAGTAATGTGGTATCACACTGAAACAGACCGTGAAACATGGTTTCGATCAATATTTTGGAGGATAACGCATGTTAGGTCTGGGTTAGGTCTAGGATTTGCCCCTCATCAGGGTCATACTTTCGCATTCTTGACATGCTAGTTGAACAGTTCCTGGGTTATTTCTGGCTTGGATCATGTAGTAATGTGGTGCCACACAGAAACAGTCGATTATACCTGGTTTCGATCAATATTTTAGATGATTATGCATGTTAGGTCTGGGTTAGGTCTAGGATTTGCCCACATCTGGCTCATACTTTCGCATATTTCTCATACTTGTTGAACAGATCCTGGGTTATTTCTGGTTTGGATCAGGTAGTAATGTGGAACCTCAGTGAAACAGTCGATTAAACCAGGTCACGATCAACATTTTAGAGGATAACGCCTGTTAGGACTCGGTTAGTTGTGGGATTTGCCCTCATCAGGCTCATACTTTCGCATATTTCTCATACTTGATAGCCAGATCCGTTGCTTTTTCTGGATTGGATCACATAGTGATGTAGTTCCACAGTGAAACAGTCAATTATATCTGGTCTCGATCTATATTTTAGAGGACAACGCATGTTAGGTCTGGGTTAGGTCCAGGATTTGCCCGCATCAGGCTCATACTTTCGCATATTTCTCATACTTGTTGGCCAGATCCTGGGTTTTTTTCCGGTTTGGATCACGCATTAATGTGGTACCACACTGGAACAGTCGATTAAACCTAGTTTCGATCAATATTTTTGAGGGTAACGCATGTTAGGTCTAGGTTAGGCCTGGGATTTGCCCTCATCAGACTCATACTATCGCATTCTTCACATACCTGTTGAACAGACCCTGGGTTTTTTCTGGTATGGATCACGCAGTAATGTGGTACCACACTGAAACAGTCGATTAAACTTGGTTTCGATCAATATTTTTGAGGGTAACGCATGTTAGGTCTAGGCTAGGCCTGGGATTTGCCCTCATCAGGGTCACACTTTCGCAGTTGTAACATACATGTAGACCTGATCGAGGGTTTTTTCTACTTTGGATCACGTTGTAAAGTGGTACCACACTGAAACAGTCAACTAAACCAGGTGTCGATCAATATTTTAGAGGATAACGCAAATTTGGTCTGGGATAGGTCTGGGATTTGCCCTCATCAGGCTCACACTTTCGCATATTTCTCATACTTGATAGCCAGATCCGTTGCTTTTTCCGGTTTGGATCACGTATTAATGTGGTACCACACTGAAACAGTCGATTAAACCTAGTTTCGATCAATATTTTTGAGGGTAACGCATGTTAGGTCTGGGTTAGGTCTAGGATTTGCCTTCATCAGACTCAAACTTTCGCATATTTCTCATACTTGTTGGGCAGATCCTTGGATTTTTCTGGATTGGATCACGTAGTAACGTGGTACCACACTGAAAAGGTCAATTAAGCCTGGTTTCGATCAATATTTTAGAGGATAACGCAAGTTAGGTCCGGGATAGGTCTGGGATTTGCCCTCATCAGGCTCATACTTTCGCATATTTCTCATACTTGATAGCCAGATACGTTGCTTTTTCCGGTTTGGATCACGTATTAATGTGGTACCACACTGAAACAGTCGATTAAACCTAGTTTCGATCAATATTTTTGAGGGTAACGCATGTTAGGTCTGGGTTAGGTCTAGGATTTGCCTTCATCAGACTCAAACTTTCGCATATTTCTCATACTTGTTGGGCAGATCCTTGGATTTTTCTGGATTGGATCACGTAGTAATGTGGTACCACACTGAAACGGTCAATTAAACCTGGTTTCGATCAATATTTTAGATGACAATGCATGTTAGGTCTGGGTTAGGTCTAGGATTTGCCCTCATCTGGCTCATAATTTCGCATATGTCTCATACTTGTTGGCCAGATCCTGGGCTTTTTCTGGATTGGATAACGTAGTTATGTGGTACCACACTGAAACAGTCGATTAATCCTGGTCTCGATCAATGTTTTATTGGATAACACATGTTAGGTATGGGATTTGTCTGGGATCTGCCCTCATCACACTCATACTTTCGCATTCTTCACATACTTGTCGAACAGATCCTGGGTTTTTCTGGTTTGGATCAGGTACTAATGTGGTACCACACTGAAGCAGTCGATTAAACCTGGTTTCGATCAATATTTTAGATGATAACGCATGTTTGGTCTAGGTTAGGCCTGGGATTTGCCCTCGTCAGACTCATACTATCGCATTCTTCACACACCTGTTGAACAGATCCTTGGATTTTTCTGGATTGGATCACGTAGTAATGTGGTACCACACTGAAACAGTCGATTAAACCTAGTTTCGATCAATATTTTTGAGGGTAACGCATGTTAGGTCTGGGTTAGGTCTAGGATTTGCCCTCATCTGGCTCATACTTTCGCATTTTTCGCATACTCGTTGGCCAGATCCTGGGCTTTTTCTGGTTTGGATCAGGTAGTAATGTGGAACCACACTGAAACAGTCGATTAAACCCGGTCACGATCAACATTTTAGAGGATAACGCCGGTTAGGACTCGGTTAATTGTGGGATTGGCCCACATCAGGCTCATACTTTCGCATATTTCTCATACTTGACAGCCAGATCCGTCGCTTTTTCCGGTTTGGATCACGTAGTAACGTGGTACCACACTGAAATAGTCGATTAAACCAAGTTTCGATCAATATCTTTGAGGGTAACGCATGTTAGGTCTGGGTCAGGTCTAGGATTTGCCCACATCAGACTCAAACTTTCGCATATTTCTCATACTTGTTGGGCAGATCCTTGGATTTTTCTGGATTGGATCACGTAGTAATGTGGTACCACACTGAAACAGTCAATTAAACCTAGTTTCGATCAATATTTTAGATGATAATGCTTGTTAGGTCTGGGTTAGGTCTAGGATTTGCCATCATCTGGCTCATAATTTCGCATATTTCTCATACTTGTTGGCCAGATCCTGGGCTTTTTCTGGATTGGATCACGTAGTTATGTGGTACCACACTGAAACAGTCGATTAGTCCTGGTCACGATCAATATTTTATTGGATAACGCAAGTTAGGTATGGGATTTGTCTGGGATCTGCCCTCATCAGACTCATACTTTCGCATTCTTCACATACTAGTTGAACAGTTCCTGGGTTATTTCTGGTTTGGATCAGGTAGTAATGTGGTACCACACTGAAACAGTCGATTATACCTGGTTTCGATTAATATTTTAGATGATGATGCATGTTAGGTCTAGGTTAGGCCTGGGATTTGCCCTCGTCAGACTCATACTATCACATTCTTCACATACTTGTTGAACAGATCCTGGGTTTTTTCTGGTTTGGATCAGGTAGTAATGTGGTACCACACTGAAACAGTCGATTAAACCTGGTTTCGATCATTATTTTAGATGATAACGCATGTTTGGTCTAGGTTAGGCCTGGGATTTGCCCTCGTCAGACTCATACTATCGCATTCTTCACATACCTGTTGAACAGATCCTGGGTTTTTTCTGGTATGGATCACGTAGTAATGTGGTATCACACTGAAACAGACCGTGAAACATGGTTTCGATCAATATTTTAGAGGATAACGCATGTTAGGTCTATGTTAGGCCTGGGATTTGCCGTTATCAGACTCATACCATCGCATATTTCTCATACTTGTTGGCCAGATCCTTGGATTTTTCTGGATTGGATTACGTAGTAACGTGGTATCACACTGAAACAGTTAATTAAACCTGGTTTCGATCAATATTTTAGAGGATAACGCATGTTAGGTCTGGGTTATGTCTAGGATTTGCCCCTCATCAGGGTCATACTTTCGCATTCTTCACATGCTAGTAGAACAGTTCCTGGGTTATTTCTGGCTTGGATCAGGTAGTAATATGGTACCACATAGAAACAGTCGATTCTACCTGGTTTCGATCAATATTTCAGATGATTATGCATGTTAGGTCTGGGTTAGGTCTAGGATTTGCCCACATCTGGCTCATACTTTCGCATATTTCTCATACTTGTTGAACAGATCCTGGGTTATTTCTGGTTTGGATCAGGTAGTAATGTGGAACCACAGTGAAAACGTCGATTAAACCAGGTCACGATCAACATTTTAGAGGATAACGCCTGTTAGGACTCGGTTAGTTGTGGGATTTGCCCTCATCAGGCTCATACTTTCGCATATTTCTCATACTTGATAGCCAGATCCGTTGCTTTTTCCGGTTTGGATCACGTATTAATGTGGTACCACACTGAAACAGTCGATTAAACCTAGTTTCGATCAATATTTTTGAGGGTAACGCATGTTAGGTCTGGGTTAGGTCTAGGATTTGCCTTCATCAGACTCAAACTTTCGCATATTTCTCATACTTGATGGGCAGATCCTTGGATTTTTCTGGATTGGATCACGTAGTTATGTGGTACCACACTGAAACAGTCGATTAGTCCTGGTCACGATCAATATTTTATTGGATAACGCAAGTTAGGTATGGGATTTGTCTGGGATCTGCCCTCATCAGACTCATACTTTCGCATTCTTCACATACTAGTTGAACAGTTCCTGGGTTATTTCTGGTTTGGATCACGTAGTAATGTGGTACCACACTGAAACGGTCAATTAAACCTGGTTTCGATCAATATTTTAGATGACAATGCATGTTAGGTCTGGGTTAGGTCTAGGATTTGCCCTCATCTGGCCCATAATTTCGCATATGTCTCATACTTGTTGAACAGACCCTGGGCTTTTTCTGGTATGGATCACGTAGTAATGTGGTATCACACTGAAACAGACCATGAAACATGGTGTCGATCAATATTTTAGAGGATAACGCATGTTAGGTCTGGGTTAGGTCTAGGATTTGCCCTCATCAGACTCATACTATCGCATTCTTCACATACCTGTTGAACAGACCCTGGGTTTTTTCTGGTATGTATCACGTAGTAATGTGGTATCACACTGAAACAGACCATGAAACATGGTTTCGATCAATATTATGGATGATAATGCGTGTTGGGTCAGGCTTATGTCTAGGATTTGCCCACATCTTGCTCATACTTTCGCATATTTCTCATACTCGTTGAACAGATCCTGGGTTATTTCTGGTTTGGATCAGGTAGTAATGTGGAACCACAGTGAAACAGTCGATTAAACCTGGTCACGATCAACATTTTTGAGGGAAACGCATGTTAGGTCTAGGTTTGCCCTGGGATTTGCCCTCATCAGGGTCATACTTTCACATTTTTCGGATAGTTGTTGGCCAGATCCTGGTCTTATTCTCGTTTGGATCACGTGGTAATGTGTTATCACACTGAAAGAGTCCATGAAACCCGGTTTCGATCAATATTTTAGAGGATAACGCCGGTTAGGACTCGGTTAGTTGTGGGATTTGCCCTCATCAGGCTCATACTTTCGCATATTTCTCATACTTGATTGCCAGATACGTCGCTTTTTCCGGTTTGGATCAGGTAGTAATGTGCTACCACACTGAAACAGTCGATTATACCTGGTTTCGATCAATATTTTAGATGATAATGCATGTTGGGTCTGGGTTATGTCTAGGATTTGCCCACGTCAGGCTCATATTTTCGCATATTTCTCATACTTGTTGGCCAGATCCTGGGTTTTTTCTACTTTGGATCACGTTGTAAAGTGGTACCACACTGAAACAGTCAACTAAACCAGGTGTCGATCAATATTTTAGAGGATAACGCAAATTTGATCTGGGATAGGTCTGGGATTTGCCCTCATCAGGCTCACACTTTCGCATATTTCTCATACTTGTTGGCCAGATCAGTTGCTTTTTCTGGATTGGATCACACAGTGACGTAGTACGACACTGAAACAGTCAATAATACCTAGTCCCGATCTATATTTTAGAGGATAACGCATGTTAGGTCTGGGACAGGTCTGGGATTTGCCCTCATCTGGCACATACTTTCGCATTTTTCGCATACTCGTTGGCCAGATCCTGGGCTTTTTCTGGTTTGGATCAGGTAGTGATGTGGAACCACACTGAAACAGTCGATTAAACCCGGTCACGATCAACATTTTAGAGGATAACGCCGGTTAGGACTCGGTTAGTTGTGGGATTTGCCCTCATCAGGCTCATACTTTCGCATATTTCTCATACTTGATAGGCAGATCCGTTGCTTTTTCCGGTTTGGATCACGTAGTAATGTGGTACCACACTGAAACAGTCGATTAAACCTAGTTTCGATGAATATTTTTGAGGGTAACGCATGTTAGGTCTGGGTTAGGTCTAGGATTTGCCCTCATCTGGCTCATACTTTCGCATTTTTCGAATACTCGTTGGCCAGATCCTGGGCTTTTTCTGGTTTGGATCAGGTAGTAATGTGGAACCACACTGAAACAGTCGATTAAACCCGGTCACGATCAACATTTTAGAGGATAACGCCGGTTAGGACTCGGTTAGTTGTGGGATTTGCCCTCATCAGGCTCACACTTTCGTATATTTCTCATACTTGTTGGCCAGATCCTGGGTTTTTTTCCAGTTTGGATCACGTAGTAATGTGGAACCACACTGAAACAGTCGATTAAACCTAGTCTCGATCGATATTTTTGAGGGTAACGCATGTTAGGTCTGGGTTAGGTCTAGGATTTGCCCTCATCTGGCTCATACTTTCGCATTTTTCGCATACTCGTTGGCCAGATCCTGGGCTTTTTCTGGTTTGGATCACGTGGTAATGTGGTACCACACTGAAACAGTCGATTAAACATGGTTTCGATCAATATTATAGATGATAACGCATGTTAGGTCTAGGTTTGCCCTGGGATTTGCCCTCATCAGGGTCTTACTTTCACATTTTTCGGATACTTGTTGGCCAGATCCCGGTCTTATTCTCGTTTGGATCACGTGGCAATGTGTTATCACACTGAAAGAGTCCACGAAACCCGGTTTCGATCAATATTTTAGAGGATAACGCCGGTTAGGACACGGTTAGTTGTGGGATTTGCCCTCATAAGGCTCATACTTTCGCATATTTCTCATACTTGATAGCCAGATCCGTCGCTTTTTCCAGTTTGGATTGCGTAGTAATGTGGAACCACACTGAAACAGTCGATTAAACCTAGTCTCGATCGATATTTTTGAGGGTAACGCATGTTAGGTCTGGGTTAGGTCTAGGATTTACCCTCATCTGGCTCATACTTTCGCATTTTTCGCATACTCGTTGGCCAGATCCTGGGCTTTTTCTGGTTTGGATCACGTGGTAATGTGGTACCACACTGAAACAGTCGATTAAACATGGTTTCGATCAATATTATAGATGATAACGCATGTTAGGTCTAGGTTTGCCCTGGGATTTGCCCTCATCAGGGTCTTACTTTCACATTTTTCGGATACTTGTTGGCCAGATCCCGGTCTTATTCTCGTTTGGATCACGTGGCAATGTGTTATCACACTGAAAGAGTCCACGAAACCCGGTTTCGATCAATATTTTAGAGGATAACGCCGGTTAGGACACGGTTAGTTGTGGGATTTGCCCTCATAAGGCTCATACTTTCGCATATTTCTCATATTTGATAGCCAGATCCGTTGCTTTTTCTGGATTGGATCACATAGTGATATAGTACTACACTGAAACCGTCAATTATACCTGGCCTCGATCTATATTTTAGAGGATAACGCATGTTAGGTCTGGGTTAGGTCCAGGATTTGCCCGCATCAGGCTCATATTTTCGCATATTACTCATACTTGTTGGCCAGATCCTGGGTTTTTTTCCGGTTTGGATCACGTAGTAACGTGGTACCACACTGAAACAGTCGATTAAACCTAGTTTCGATGAATATTTTTGAGGGTAACGCATGTTAGGTCTGGGTTAGGTCTAGGATTTGCCCTCATCTGGCTCATACTTTCGCATTTTTCGAATACTCGTTGGCCAGATCCTGGGCTTTTTCTGGTTTGGATCAGGTAGTAATGTGGAACCACACTGAAACAGTCGATTAAACCCGGTCACGATCAACATTTTAGAGGATAACGCCGGTTAGAACTCGGTTAGTTGTGGGATTTGCCCTCATCAGGCTCATACTTTCGCATATTTCTCATACTTTGTTTAAATATCGCGTTAATTCGACAATCGAAAAACGTCGGTTAAATCATCGCGTGATCGAGAGAAAAACGGACCATTTCTTGTACGGTGTTGTTCCTTGTTTACGCGACATTCCAGAGGCTTCTCTGAGGCGTAATACGTTACGGGAACAATACCGCATAGAAAAACTCCGTATTTACATTCGATAACAGTTCCGCGATCGGCCCAGTAACGGTTCCAAGAGAACAGGTGTTACTACGCCGAAACGAAGAGAGGATTCAAAATTAATAAGAGACAGACAGCTTAGACCAGACAGCGCCACGAGATGAAAATTTCCCCTCCCTCGTGGCCACGGTTAAGCAGGTATGTCTCAGGTGGACTCGCTATTTGGTTCTCGACGAGAGCGGACCTCATCGTCGACCTCGTCTGAAGTCGGAGACCGATTCTCGACAAGTTAGTTTTGTCTAACCTGTCGTAGAATCATGTGAACAAAGTTGCTCGGAATTGAGACTGCAGCGGATTTAAATAATCCTGCCCTTGAGTCAAAATATTCCGGCCATACGTTCACATGCAGAAATCGGTCACCGCGACGAACGAACCATTTTGGAAAGAAACAAAATCCAACTGATTTTCTTTCCACTTCGCTCAAAAAGCAACCGATGGCTAAAAAGTACCAAATTTACACTTTTATAGTGATTGGTTACCGCCATCGGTGCTGAATAAACACGTATTGCTGTAATCAGTGGTCGTGTAGAAGTGGAAATGAATCAAAATCAGCGTGATTATCTTTCCAAAGATTTAACCCGCAATCGGTGGCTGAGCATAATCAAATTTACACTAAAATAGTGCTTGATTATCGCCACCGTTGCGACGAAGAACACGGATTGCTGTAATCAGTGGTCGTGTTCGAGAACCGAGAGAATTTCTTGATTCTCTGCTTGGCTATTGCACGGTTCAAAAACCCAATCTATAGGGCAACTTTGTTGCATTCTCCCTGGGTTGGGTTCGTCGTTTTCCAGGGTCGAAACAAAAGTTTGGGATAACACCCGATAGGGGCCTTATTGGCATTCCCTGGGTAAATATCTCGGCTAGTTTCGACCTGCTCGAACGTGGGTTCCAGATCGTCAGTGGGTACGGACACTCGACGTAGAACTACGTTCAAAGGGCACCGTGGTGTTAGAACCTTAATAATCAGTCGCTTCTGCGCAGTTAAGGCTCTGCATCACACCGGTCCCGTACGGACCAGGGAACGGCGAGGGACCGCGGAGTTGACAACCTTTGGAGCCTTACAACCTCCACTTGTTGTCCTCTCCTGCAAAAACCAAGCTTGCAGCAGTGGGAAGATCGAGATTAGAATCTCGTCTTCCCCATCTGCAATTCAACGTTTCCAAAATCTGAAACGTTGAAATAATAATACAGTCCACTAACACAGTTGTGTATCGCTGTGTAAGAATCCCGCTCCTGTTTACCGTAAACGAAAGAAGGAGCGTGTGGATTAGAGCGAGTCAGACAACGCACCGAGCGTTGTCAGGTATTAACCGCCGGATTTCGGTATTTCTTTTGATTACAGAAGACCGAGACGAGAGCCGTAGGGGCCCACGGCGGCGCAGGTTTTTTTTCCCGAGCCATCAGCTCGGGGTTTTTTCCTGCAACTTTTTTAAATAATAAATAAATTCAATTTCAATTTTATTTCCTTCATTTTTTTTGTTTATTTTCAATGTTATTTTGTTTAAATAAACGGCCTGTGTCCGGTGGACCAGGCGAAGGAAATTTTTAAATGTACAATTCACTTTCCCACACGATTCCAATCCCTCGAAATTCGGACACCCCGTTAAAGGGTGAGAGATCGGGTCAGGGGAGAAAACCCCCCACCTGACCGACTCGCACCTATTTTAACAAAGGTCCTTCGAGCCGGATTTCAACGAGGTTGATTGGAAAGGGAAAGGTACACTTTCTGACACGTGTAGACTATCCACGTGAGAGGTCATTTCGAGCAGATTAATCCTCGAAAACCCAACTATGGCCGAGACTAAAGAAGTCCAGTGGTCAGAAGTCGCGGACGGTATTACAGCCACATAGGGGCCTTCTGGCGTATTCCCTGGATGAAATCACCGTCCCATTGACTAAACAAGTTGGGCATTAACCTCATAAAGATTTGAAGAGCGAATTACTCGGTGAAAGCTCTGAGGAAAAGCTCGAATCTGCAGCATTGGGGATTCAGACAAAAAGCGCACGTAATCGTAACGCCGCTCGAGAAACGAGCTAGGCCTCGAAACGCGTGCGCACCCACAATGTCGTTAAGGACACCGACTCGGCTACAGAGCCACGAGTACGGAGTCCCAACGACAACGTAGAGGTCACCCCCGTGCTGGAGGAAGCGTGCGGATTCTGCAACGGACCGCACGGTTTATCACACTGCGACAATTTCACGATATTGCCTGCAAAATGCGCTGCAAATACGTGAAGATGCGCCGGTGGTGCTCACAATGCCTACGCACCACCCACACGGCGTTGCAGTGTCAAAGCTCCGAGGTCGTGCAAAGTGCAATGGGAGGCATCATTCCCTGTTACACTACGAGCTAACCTCGGAAGTTCACGAAGCGAACCCGTTACCGGAAAACGCGTACGGCTATCGTGAAGAATGGCAAAAACTCGAATTCGAAAGCTGATACGACACACGCCTCGATGTAATGCTGTACGATATTCAGTACAGGTGTACCGAGGCCAGTGCTATTAGCCAGAGTTCGAGTGCGAGTTCGGTACAAGCAGTGCGACACGAACCGCTTAACGATCGAAATATTGAAATTTTGATCGTCGCGGTTCTATACGCCCAAATTATTCGATTGAGATTCCGTCGAATAATACACGAGGGTACCAACGTCCAAAAGTCTGTTTCTTCGGATGGGTAATTTCCAACCGATAATAACAGCGGGCGAAAACCCCGAGAAAATTGTACCGTTCTCAAATCGCTGTTTAAAGCGATTACGAAGCGCGGAGAAACGAAAGAGATTCCCTCGACCTCTGTGCGAAACAAAGGTGGAGGATGTTCCAATCTTTCCGAAGAAAAACCGTCGCGTAATATGCGACGGGATGGTTTTGAAAGTCTGGCTAACTCTTAATTACCCGAGACGGGAGGAAGCGCTGGAAAAATTTTCCATGTAGCATTTCCCGATCTCATAAGGCTGCGGAGGAAGCTGGACGCAAACCGTAAATTCGGGAGAGGAAAAAAAAAATTTCAGTTTCTCGCGGAAGATGAGTTCATAGGAAAGGGTGACTCGAACCGAGTCCATGACCTAACCTTGACTCGACATTCCGCAATTTGCTTCGAAATCAAAATCCTCTTCTACCCCCCTAAATTAGTGGAAAATGGGAAGAATCGAGGTAAAATTCCCGGATATGGACAGGCGCGTACATGTAGTTAAAACTATACACGGCCAAGTCTACTTACACGTGACCTATCACACGTCTGTGTAAATTGCCCGGGGAAGAGTCGGTAACGACAACACACGTCGACGACGCTATCGGGACATAAGAAATCCCGAATTCCGCTAGACAAAGAGACACAGTAGAGTGAGAAAGACCATTGATACAAACATGGTGTTGTCTCACACGTTCTACATGTCTCAGCAGAGGGATACGGACAGAGGGGAACCATACCCTACCATCCCGTGAAAGATCAAGGAAGGGAGCGATTCGCGAAATTCGCGAGATCCTTAGCTTTAAAAGCAGGATTCGCAGGCAGAATCGGTTCAGTTCCTAATCAATCACCAAAATGTCTAGTGACGATAGCGCGGATAACGTGACACGTGCCACGGGCTTAGACCCGATAATGGAGGCCCAGTTCGGGCGCCTTCTCCAGCTCGGGGAGGTGTTTTCCCCGAAGCCGATGGAGGCCCAGCAGGAGACGAAAGGGGAGGCGACGCCAGCCATTCCGCCCGTACCGACCGCCGCCCCTGCTGAACCGCCTCCAACAGCCTCCACCTCAGCTGGGCTAATGCCGCCGTACGAGGTGCGGCTGGGACCGGAGGTCCTCCTTATACCGGCTGAAATTCCCCGAACATCCCGGAAGTACAAATATCCGGTTAAGGGAGGTAACTTCCACCTAAAATGGGCACCGGACAGCAGGTTGGTCGCGTGCAACTTTCGGCCATCAAAGGGCCCAAAGCCGACCAGGCCTGCCGAGGAGCCTCGCCCAACGCCGCCCGCACGGCCAACGCCGCCCGCACGGCCAACACCGCCCGCACATCCGCCGACGAAGGCGGCGAGGAAGTGGACAGGGGACCGGGGCAGCGAGCGCACCCACCGCCGCAACGAACAGCGACGAAGGGCGGCTGCGGAGGCCAGAGTCTCCCGGGTTAGGACCCAGCCGCAGCCGCAGCCGCAGCGGCAGACCAGTTCGGCAGACCCGGACGCAACCGTGCAGGCGGTCCTTGCCACCCTGCGGATTTTGCAGGGACAACAGATTGTCCAGACGCCGCCAAAGTAAGTAACTTAATTTTTATTAATTAAGTGAAGAAAATTTCCTCTCAGTTTATAAATCGCAAAGAGACCGCGAATTACCGCTCCTATTGTTTATTGCACGGACCGTGCAAGGGGGGCGGTATGTTTAAATATCGCGTTAATTCGACAATCGAAAAACGTCGGTTAAATCATCGCGTGATCGAGAGAAAAACGGACCATTTCTTGTACGGTGTTGTTCCTTGTTTACGCGACATTCCAGAGGCTTCTCTGAGGCGTAATACGTTACGGGAACAATACCGCATAGAAAAACTCCGTATTTACATTCGATAACAGTTCCGCGATCGGCCCAGTAACGGTTCCAAGAGAACAGGTGTTACTACGCCGAAACGAAGAGAGGATTCAAAATTAATAAGAGACAGACAGCTTAGACCAGACAGCGCCACGAGATGAAAATTTCCCCTCCCTCGTGGCCACGGTTAAGCAGGTATGTCTCAGGTGGACTCGCTATTTGGTTCTCGACGAGAGCGGACCTCATCGTCGACCTCGTCTGAAGTCGGAGACCGATTCTCGACAAGTTAGTTTTGTCTAACCTGTCGTAGAATCATGTGAACAAAGTTGCTCGGAATTGAGACTGCAGCGGATTTAAATAATCCTGCCCTTGAGTCAAAATATTCCGGCCATACGTTCACATGCAGAAATCGGTCACCGCGACGAACGAACCATTTTGGAAAGAAACAAAATCCAACTGATTTTCTTTCCACTTCGCTCAAAAAGCAACCGATGGCTAAAAAGTACCAAATTTACACTTTTATAGTGATTGGTTACCGCCATCGGTGCTGAATAAACACGTATTGCTGTAATCAGTGGTCGTGTAGAAGTGGAAATGAATCAAAATCAGCGTGATTATCTTTCCAAAGATTTAACCCGCAATCGGTGGCTGAGCATAATCAAATTTACACTAAAATAGTGCTTGATTATCGCCACCGTTGCGACGAAGAACACGGATTGCTGTAATCAGTGGTCGTGTTCGAGAACCGAGAGAATTTCTTGATTCTCTGCTTGGCTATTGCACGGTTCAAAAACCCAATCTATAGGGCAACTTTGTTGCATTCTCCCTGGGTTGGGTTCGTCGTTTTCCAGGGTCGAAACAAAAGTTTGGGATAACACCCGATAGGGGCCTTATTGGCATTCCCTGGGTAAATATCTCGGCTAGTTTCGACCTGCTCGAACGTGGGTTCCAGATCGTCAGTGGGTACGGACACTCGACGTAGAACTACGTTCAAAGGGCACCGTGGTGTTAGAACCTTAATAATCAGTCGCTTCTGCGCAGTTAAGGCTCTGCATCACACCGGTCCCGTACGGACCAGGGAACGGCGAGGGACCGCGGAGTTGACAACCTTTGGAGCCTTACAACCTCCACTTGTTGTCCTCTCCTGCAAAAACCAAGCTTGCAGCAGTGGGAAGATCGAGATTAGAATCTCGTCTTCCCCATCTGCAATTCAACGTTTCCAAAATCTGAAACGTTGAAATAATAATACAGTCCACTAACACAGTTGTGTATCGCTGTGTAAGAATCCCGCTCCTGTTTACCGTAAACGAAAGAAGGAGCGTGTGGATTAGAGCGAGTCAGACAACGCACCGAGCGTTGTCAGGTATTAACCGCCGGATTTCGGTATTTCTTTTGATTACAGAAGACCGAGACGAGAGCCGTAGGGGCCCACGGCGGCGCAGGTTTTTTTTCCCGAGCCATCAGCTCGGGGTTTTTTCCTGCAACTTTTTTAAATAATAAATAAATTCAATTTCAATTTTATTTCCTTCATTTTTTTTGTTTATTTTCAATGTTATTTTGTTTAAATAAACGGCCTGTGTCCGGTGGACCAGGCGAAGGAAATTTTTAAATGTACAATTCACTTTCCCACACGATTCCAATCCCTCGAAATTCGGACACCCCGTTAAAGGGTGAGAGATCGGGTCAGGGGAGAAAACCCCCCACCTGACCGACTCGCACCTATTTTAACATACTTGATAGCCAGATCCGTCGCTTTTTCCGGTTTGGATCACGTAGTAATGTGGTACCACACTGAAATAGTCGATTAAACCTAGTTTCGATCAATATTTTTGAGGGTAACGCATGTTAGGTCTGGGTTAGGTCTAGGATTTGCCCACATCAGACTCAAACTTTCGCATATTTCTCATACTTGTTAGGCAGATCCTTGGATTTTTCTGGATTGGATCACGTAGTAATGTGGTACCACACTGAAACAGTCAATTAAACCTGGTTTCGATCAATATTTTAGATGATAATGCTTGTTAGGGCTGGGTTAGGTCTAGGATTTGCCCTCATCTGGCTCATAATTTCGCATATTTCTCATACTTGTTGGCCAGATCCTGGGCTTTTTCTGGATTGGATCACGTAGTTATGTGGTACCACACTGAAACAGTCGATTAGTCCTGGTCACGATCAATATTTTATTGGATAGCGCAAGTTAGGTAAGGGATTTGTCTGGGATCTGCCCTCATCAGACTCATACTTTCGCATTCTTCACATACTAGTTGAACAGTTCCTGGGTTATTTCTGGTTTGGATCAGGTAGTAATGTGGTACCACACTGAAGCAGTCGATTATACCTGGTTTCGATCAATATTTTAGATGATAATGCATGTTAGGTCTAGGTTAGGCCTGGGATTTGCCCTCGTCAGACTCATACTATCGCATTCTTCACATACTTGTTGAACAGATCCTGGGTTTTTTCTGGTTTGGATCAGGTAGTAATGTGCTACCACACTGAAACAGTCGATTAAACCTGGTTTCGATCAATATTTTAGATGATAACGCATGTTTGGTCTAGGTTAGGCCTGGGATTTGCCCTCGTCAGACTCATACTATCGCATTCTTCACATACCTGTTGAACAGATCCTGGGTTTTTTCTGGTATGGATCACGTAGTAATGTGGTATCACACTGAAACAGACCGTGAAACATGGTTTCGATAAATATTTTAGAGGATAACGCATGTTAGGTCTAGGTTAGGCCTGGGATTTGCCGTTTCAGACTCATACCATCGCATATTTCTCATACTTGTTGGCCAGATCCTTGGATTTTTCTGGATTGGATTACGTAGTAACGTGGTACCACACTGAAACAGTTAATTAAACCTGGATACGGCCAATATTTTAGAGGATAACGCATGTTAGGTCTGGGTTAGGTCTAGGATATGCCCCTCATCAGGGTCATACTTTCGCATTCTTCACATACTAGTTGAACAGTTCCTGGGTTATTTCTGGCTTGGATCAGGTAGTAATGTGGTACAACACTGAAACAGTCGATTATACCTGGTTTCGATCAATATTTTAGATGATTATGCATGTTAGGTCTGGGTTAGGTCTAGGATTTGCCCACATCTGGCTCATACTTTCGCATTCTTCACATGCTAGTAGAACAGTTCCTGGGTTATTTCTGGCTTGGATCAGGTAGTAATATGGTACCACATAGAAACAGTCGATTCTACCTGGTTTCGATCAATATTTCAGATGATTATGCATGTTAGGTCTGGGTTAGGTCTAGGATTTGCCCACATCTGGCTCATACTTTCGCATATTTCTCATACTTGTTGAACAGATCCTGGGTTATTTCTGGTTTGGATCAGGTAGTAATGTGGAACCACAGTGAAAACGTCGATTAAACCAGGTCACGATCAACATTTTAGAGGATAACGCCTGTTAGGACTCGGTTAGTTGTGGGATTTGCCCTCATCAGGCTCATACTTTCGCATATTTCTCATACTTGATAGCCAGATCCGTTGCTTTTTCCGGTTTGGATCACGTATTAATGTGGTACCACACTGAAACAGTCGATTAAACCTAGTTTCGATCAATATTTTTGAGGGTAACGCATGTTAGGTCTGGGTTAGGTCTAGGATTTGCCTTCATCAGACTCAAACTTTCGCATATTTCTCATATTTGTTGAACCGATCCTGGGTTATTTCTGGTTTGGATCAGGTAGTAATGTGGAACCACAGTGAAACAGTCGATTAAACCAGGTCACGATCAACATTTTAGAGGATAACGCCTGTTAGGGCTCGGTTAGTTGTGGGATTTGCCCTCATCAGGCTCATACTTTCGTATATTTCTCATACTTGATAGCCAGATCCGTTGCTTTTTCTGGATTGGATCACATAGTGATGTAGTACCACAGTGAAACAGTCAATTATATCTGGTCTCGATCTGTATTTTAGAGGATAACGCATGTTAGGTCTGGGTTAGGTCCAGGATTTGCCCGCATCAGGCTCACACTTTCGTATATTTCTCATACTTGTTGGCCAGATCCTGGATTTTTTTCGAGTTTGGATCACGTAGTAATGTGGTACCACACTGAAACAGTCGATTAAACCTAGTCTCGATCGATATTTTTGAGAGTAACGCATGTTAGGTCTGGGTTAGGTCTAGGATTTGCCCTCATCTGGCTCATACTTTCGCATTTTTCGCATACTCGTCGGCCAGATCCTGGGCTTTTTCTGGTTTGGATCACGTGGTAATGTGGTACCACACTGAAACAGTCGATTAAACATGGTTTCGATCAATATTATAGATGATAACGCATGTTAGGTCTAGGTTTGCCCTGGGATTTGCCCTCATCAGGGTCTTACTTTCACATTTTTCGGATACTTGTTGGCCAGATCCCGATCTTACTCTCGTTTGGATCACGTGGCAATGTGTTATCACACTGAAAGAGTCCATGAAACCCGGATTCGATCAATATTTTAGAGGATAACGCCGGTTAGGACACGGTTAGTTGTGGGATTTGCCCTCATCAGGCTCATACTTTCGCATATTTCTCATACTTGATAGCCAGATCCGTTGCTTTTTCTGGATTGGATCACACAGTGATATAGTACTACACTGAAACAGTCAATTATACGTGGTCTCGATCTATATTTTAGGGGATAACGCATGTTAGGTCTGGGTTAGGTCCAGGATTTGCCCGCATCAGGCTCATATTTTCACATATTACTCATACTTGTTGGCCAGATTCTGGGTTTTTTTCCGGTTTGGATCACGTAGTAACGTGGTACGACACTGAAACAGTCGATTAAACCTAGTTTCGATCAATATTTTTGAGGGTAACGCATGTTAGGTCTAGGATTTGCCCACATCAGACTCAAACTTTCGCATATTTCTCATACTTGTTGGGCAGATCCTTGGATTTTTCTGGATTGGATCACGTAGTAACGTGGTACCACACTGAAATAGTCGATTAAACCAAGTTTCGATCAATATCCTTGAGGGTAACGCATGTTAGGTCTGGGTCAGGTCTAGGATTTGCCCACATCAGACTCAAACTTTCGCATATTTCTCATACTTGTTGGGCAGATCCTTGGATTTTTCTGGATTGGAGCACGTAGTAATGTGGTACCACAATGAAACAGTCCATTAAACCTGGTTTCGATCAATATTTTAAATGATAGTGCTTGTTAGGTCTGGGTTAGGTCTAGGATTTGCCCACATCTGGCTCATAATTTCGCATATTTCTCATACTTGTTGGCCAGATCCTGAGCTTTTTCTGGATTGGATCAGGTAGTTATGTGGTACCACACTGAAACAGTCGATTAGTCCTGGTCACGATCAATATTTTATTGGATAACGCAAGTTAGGTAAGGGATTTGTCTGGGATCTGCCCTTATCAGACTCTTACTTTCGCATTCTTCACATACTTGTTGAACAGATCCTGGGTTTTTTCTGGTTTGGATCAGGTAGTAATGTGCTACCACACTGAAACAGTCGATTAAACCTGGTTTCGATCAATATTTTAGATGATAACGCATGTTTGGTCTAGGTTAGGCCTGGGATTTGCCCTCGTCAGACTCATACTATCGCATTCTTCACATACCTGTTGAACAGATCCTGGGTTTTTTCTGGTATGGATCACGTAGTAATGTGGTATCACACTGAAACAGACCGTGAAACATGGTTTCGATAAATATTTTAGAGGATAACGCATGTTAGGTCTAGGTTAGGCCTGGGATTTGCCGTTTCAGACTCATACCATCGCATATTTCTCATACTTGTTGGCCAGATCCTTGGATTTTTCTGGATTGGATTACGTAGTAACGTGGTACCACACTGAAACAGTTAATTAAACCTGGATACGGCCAATATTTTAGAGGATAACGCATGTTAGGTCTGGGTTAGGTCTAGGATATGCCCCTCATCAGGGTCATACTTTCGCATTCTTCACATACTAGTTGAACAGTTCCTGGGTTATTTCTGGCTTGGATCAGGTAGTAATGTGGTACAACACTGAAACAGTCGATTATACCTGGTTTCGATCAATATTTTAGATGATTATGCATGTTAGGTCTGGGTTAGGTCTAGGATTTGCCCACATCTGGCTCATACTTTCGCATATTTCTCATATTTGTTGAACCGATCCTGGGTTATTTCTGGTTTGGATCAGGTAGTAATGTGGAACCACAGTGAAACAGTCGATTAAACCAGGTCACGATCAACATTTTAGAGGATAACGCCTGTTAGGGCTCGGTTAGTTGTGGGATTTGCCCTCATCAGGCTCATACTTTCGTATATTTCTCATACTTGATAGCCAGATCCGTTGCTTTTTCTGGATTGGATCACATAGTGATGTAGTACCACAGTGAAACAGTCAATTATATCTGGTCTCGATCTGTATTTTAGAGGATAACGCATGTTAGGTCTGGGTTAGGTCCAGGATTTGCCCGCATCAGGCTCACACTTTCGTATATTTCTCATACTTGTTGGCCAGATCCTGGATTTTTTTCGAGTTTGGATCACGTAGTAATGTGGTACCACACTGAAACAGTCGATTAAACCTAGTCTCGATCGATATTTTTGAGAGTAACGCATGTTAGGTCTGGGTTAGGTCTAGGATTTGCCCTCATCTGGCTCATACTTTCGCATTTTTCGCATACTCGTCGGCCAGATCCTGGGCTTTTTCTGGTTTGGATCACGTGGTAATGTGGTACCACACTGAAACAGTCGATTAAACATGGTTTCGATCAATATTATAGATGATAACGCATGTTAGGTCTAGGTTTGCCCTGGGATTTGCCCTCATCAGGGTCTTACTTTCACATTTTTCGGATACTTGTTGGCCAGATCCCGATCTTACTCTCGTTTGGATCACGTGGCAATGTGTTATCACACTGAAAGAGTCCATGAAACCCGGATTCGATCAATATTTTAGAGGATAACGCCGGTTAGGACACGGTTAGTTGTGGGATTTGCCCTCATCAGGCTCATACTTTCGCATATTTCTCATACTTGATAGCCAGATCCGTTGCTTTTTCTGGATTGGATCACACAGTGATATAGTACTACACTGAAACAGTCAATTATACGTGGTCTCGATCTATATTTTAGGGGATAACGCATGTTAGGTCTGGGTTAGGTCCAGGATTTGCCCGCATCAGGCTCATATTTTCACATATTACTCATACTTGTTGGCCAGATTCTGGGTTTTTTTCCGGTTTGGATCACGTAGTAACGTGGTACCACACTGAAACAGTCGATTAAACCTAGTTTCGATCAATATTTTTGAGGGTAACGCATGTTAGGTCTAGGATTTGCCCACATCAGACTCAAACTTTCGCATATTTCTCATACTTGTTGGGCAGATCCTTGGATTTTTCTGGATTGGATCACGTAGTAACGTGGTACCACACTGAAATAGTCGATTAAACCAAGTTTCGATCAATATCTTTGAGGGTAACGCATGTTAGGTCTGGGTCAGGTCTAGGATTTGCCCACATCAGACTCAAACTTTCGCATATTTCTCATACTTGTTGGGCAGATCCTTGGATTTTTCTGGATTGGAGCACGTAGTAATGTGGTACCACAATGAAACAGTCCATTAAACCTGGTTTCGATCAATATTTTAAATGATAGTGCTTGTTAGGTCTGGGTTAGGTCTAGGATTTGCCCACATCTGGCTCATAATTTCGCATATTTCTCATACTTGTTGGCCAGATCCTGAGCTTTTTCTGGATTGGATCAGGTAGTTATGTGGTACCACACTGAAACAGTCGATTAGTCCTGGTCACGATCAATATTTTATTGGTTAACGCAAGTTAGGTAAGGGATTTGTCTGGGATCTGCCCTTATCAGACTCTTACTTTCGCATTCTTCACGTACTAGTTGAACAGTTCCTGGGTTATTTCTGGTTTGGATCAGGTAGTAATGTGGTACCACACTGAAACAGTCGAATATACCTGGTTTCGATCAATATTTTAGATGATAATGCATGTTAGGTCTAGGTTAGGCCTGGGATTTGCCCTCGTCAGACTCATACTATCGCATTCTTCACATACCTGTTGAACAGATCCTGGGTTTTTTCTGGTATGGATCACGTAGTAATGTGGTATCACACTGAAACAGACCATGAAACATGGTTTCGATCAATATTTTAGAGGATAACGCATGTTAGGTCTAGGTTAGGCCTGGGAATTGCCGTTATCAGACTCATACCATCGCATATTTCTCATACTTGTTGGCCAGATCCTTGGATTTTTCTGGATTGGATTACGTAGTAACGTGGTACCACACTGAAACAGTTAATTAAACCTGGATACGGCCAATATTTTAGAGGATAACGCATGTTAGGTCTGGGTTAGGTCTAGGATTTGCCCACATCTGGCTCATACTTTCGCATATTTCTCATACTTGTTGAACAGATCCTGGGTTATTTCTGGTTTGGATCAGGTAGTAATGTGGAACCACACTGAAACAGTCGATTAAACCTGGTCACGATCAACATTTTAAAGGATAACGCCGGTTAGGACTCGGTTAGGTGTGGGATTTGCCCTCAAGAGGCTCATACTTTCGCATATTTCTCATACTTGATAGCCAGATCCGTTGCTTTTTCTGGATTGGATCACATAGTGATGTAGTACCACAGTGAAACAGTCAATTATATCTGGTCTCGATCTGTATTTTAGAGGATAACGCATGTTAGGTCTGGGTTAGGTCCAGGATTTGCCCGCATCAGGCTCAAACTTTCGCATATTTCTCATACTTGTTGGGCAGGTCCTTGGATTTTTCTGGATTGGATCACGTAGTAATGTGGTACCACACTGAAACAGTCAATTAAACCTGGTTTCGATCAATATTTTAGAGGATAACGCATGTTAGGTCTGGGTTAGGTCTAGGATTTGCCCACATCTGGCTCATACTTTCGCATATTTCTCATACTTGTTGAACAGATCCTGGGTTATTTTTGGTTTGGATCAGGTAGTAATGTGGTACCACACTGAAACAGTCGATTAAACCTGGTCACGATCAACATTTTAAAGGATAACGCCGGTTAGGACTCGGTTAGGTGTGGGATTTGCCCTCAAGAGGCTCATACTTTCGCATATTTCTCATACTTGTTGGCCAGATCCTGGGTTTTTTCTGGTTCTGATCACGTGGTATTGTGATACCACACGGAAACAGTCGATTAAACATGGTTTCGATCAATATTTTAGATGATAACGCATGTTAGGTCTAGGTTTGGCCAGGGATTTGCCCACATCAGACTCATACTTTCGCATTTTCCACATACTTGTAGTACAGATCCTTGGTTTTTTCTGGTTTGGATCACGTAGTAATGTGGTAACACACTGAAACAGTTGACTAAACCTGGTCTCGATCAATATTTTAGAGGGTAACGCAAGTTAGGTCTGGGATAGGTCTGGGATTTGCCCTCATCAGACTCATACTTTCGCATATTTCTCATACTTGTTGGCCAGATCCTGGGTTTTTTTCCCGTTTGCATCACGTGGTAATGTGGTACCACACTGAAACAGTCGATTAAACCTAGTTTCGATCCATATTTTTGAGGGTAACCCATGTTAGGTCTGGGTGAGGTCTAGGATTTGCCCTCATCTGGCTCATACTTTCGCATTTTTCACATACTTGTTGTACAGATCCTGGGCTTCTTCTGGCTTGAATCACGTGGTAATGTGGTACCACACTGAAACAGTCCACGAAACCTGGTTTCGATCAATATTTTAGAGGATAACGCATGTTAGGTCTAGGTTAAGCCTGGCATTTGCCCTCATCAGACTCAAACTTTCACATATTTCTCATACTTGTTGGCCGGATCCTGGGTTTTTTCTGGTTCTGATCACGTGGTATTGTGATACCACACGGAAACAGTCGATTAAACATGGTTTCGATCAATATTTTAGATGATAACGCATGTTAGGTCTAGGTTCGGCCAGGGATTTGCCCACATCAGACTCATACTTTCGCATTTTCCACATACTTGTAGTACAGATCCTTGGTTTTTTCTGGTTTGGATCACGTAGTAATGTGGTAACACACTGAAACAGTTGACTAAACCTGGTCTCGATCAATATTTTAGAGGGTAACGCAAGTTAGGTCTGGGATAGGTCTGGGATTTGCCCGCATCAGGGTCATACTTTCGCATATTTCTCATACTTGTTGGCCAGATCCAGGGCTTTTTCTGGTTTGGTTCACGTAGTAATGTGATACCACACTGAAACAGTCCATTAAACCTGCTTTCGATCAATATTTTAGAGGGTAACGCATGGTAGGTCTGGGTTAGGTTTAGTATTTGCCCTCATCATACTCAAACGTTCGCATATTTCTCATACTTGTTGGTCAGATCCTTGGATTTTTCTGGATTGGATCACGTAGTAATGTGGTACCACAGTGAAACTGTTAATTAAACCTGGATACGACTAATATTTTAGAGGATACACCATGTTAGGTATATGTCAGGCCTGGGATTTGCTCTCATGAGACTCATACTTTCGCATATTTCTCATACTTGTTGGCCAGATCCTGGGTTTTTTTCCCGTTTGCATCACGTGGTAATGTGGTAACACACTGAAACAGTCGATTAAACCTAGTTTCGATCCATATTTTTGAGGGTAACCCATGTTAGGTCTGGGTGAGGTCTAGGATTTGCCCTCATCTGGCTCATACTTTCGCATTTTTCGCATACTCGTTGGCCAGATCCTGGGCTTATTCTGGTTTGGATCACGTGGTAATGTGGTACCACACTGAAACAGTCGATTATACATGGTTTCGATCAATATTTTAGATGGTAACGCATGTTAGGTCTAGGTTAGCTCTGGGATTTGCCCTCATCAGACTCATACTATCGCATTCTTCACATACTTCTTGAACAGACCCTGAGTTTTCTCTGGTTTGGATCAGACAGTAATGTGGTACCACACTGAAACAGTAGATTAAACCTGGTCACGATCAACATTTTAGAGGATAACGCCGGTTAGGCCTCGGTTAGGTGTGGGATTTGCCCGCAAGAGACTCATACTTTCGCATATTTCTCATACTTGTTGGCCAGATCCTGGGCTTTCACTGGTCTGGATCACGTAGTAATATGGTACCACACTGAAACAGTCCATGAAACCTGGTTTCGATCAATATTTTAGAGGATAACGCATGTTAGGTCTAGGTTAGGCCTTGGATTTGCCCTCATCAGACTCATACTTTCGCCTGGGATTGGCCGTCATTATATTCATACTTTCGCATTCTTCACATACTTGTTGAACAGATCCTGGGTTTTTTTGCCGTTTGCATCACGTGGTAATGTGGTACCACACTGAAACAGTCGATTAAACCTAGTTTCGATCCATATTTTTGAGGGTAACCCATGTTAGGTCTGGGTGAGGTCTAGGATTTGCCCTCATCTGGCTCATACTTTCGCATATTTCTCATTGTTTAAAGACCTTTACCGCCCTAAGGGGGGTTATTTTAGTCTGACGTGGTCCGGATTACGAGGGAAAGGACACTGGGAAAAATTATTGAAATAAATTGATGCACCAGAATTTGCTCAAGAAATTAAACTTTTATTTTTAATCAAAAAAAGAAAAAAAGGGAAAAAAACCGCCTAGACGTCGCGTCGGTCCGACGTCTGGGGAAAAAAACCTGGGCCGGCTGCTCCTGGCCAAATTCGCGATGTGTTGTTCTGTAACAAGGAAAGACAAGGCTGGATTTAAATACCTATTAACACTTGTCGCGTCGCCTGTCTCGCTCTATCTCGCACGCTCCTGTCTGTGCCGTTCGCACTCGAGAGCGGAGATTACAGACACGTCTCGACGAACTGAGATATGTATGAGTGGACTGTATATATGAACGTTCTCACAAATCGAGAACCGTTCGATCGCTGTGCGGGAGAAGAGATCTAATTTCTCAATTCTCCGCTTTTTAGCGATCGTTGAATGCCGCAGGAAAGGACAACAGGTGGAGATCGTAAAGCTCCAAATGCTGTCCAAACCGCAGTTTCTCACCGTTCCCTGCGTACAAGACGCGGTGTGGTGTAGCCCTTAACGGCGCACGTAGCGTCTTACGTTTAAAGGAGCATACACCACGGTGCTCATTATGCGTTGCTCTACGCACAGGGTACGTACTCACTGGCGGTCAAGGAGCGTTGCTCGAGCAGGTTGAGCGAAGAAGTCCGGAATTTCTTAGCCCCGACCTGAGAAACGGTGAGCCCACGTAGGGTATCGGTCAGAGACCACCCTAGGGGTGATATACAAAACCGTGCGGACAATCAAACTTGTCGCACGGCCGCGCCAAATGCAGCAGTCCGTACGACAAATTCTTACACGACCGCGAAACTCAAACGTCACGTGAAGATAATCAGCCTCACACGACCGCGTCAAATGCAGCAGTCCGTGGAGAAATCAGTATTGAGTTGGCCGTAGCCACTGGCCGAAACTGGATTTCCGACGACCGCTGGTTGCAGCGAGACGTTGGAAAGTCAGCCTCACGACCGCGTCAAATGCAGCAGTCCGTGATAATGGCAGCCTCGCACGACCGCGTCAAATGCAGCAGTCCGTGGAGTCGTCAGTACTGATCGGGCCGTAGCCCTTGCTGAGACTGGAGTTTCGACACACGGGAAACGATTCTTATCTCGATTCCCCTTTCATGACCGCGTAGCACAAACGTCACATGAAAGTTGGACGAAAACCCACAGTCTTTTAAATTTTGTTAATAATCTCGCCAAGCGGGAACCGAAGTTTATCAATTCCCTCACACGACCACGTAACTCGAGCGTCACGTGCAATTCGGCGAGATTGTACAGTCAATACTCGGGGCTGATAGAATGCCTCACCGATTTAGTTAATTTTGAGCAACAATTTAAAATTCTCAACGAAAGGTTCGAGTGTTCTCAGAACCTATATTCGGAGATTTGGTTTCGTCGCGGAGCGGAATCGATTGTCGATCTGCTCGCTGCGAGGACTCGCTATCGAGTCACCAAGCTAAGAAGCGAACAGACATCCGCAGTCGCGGCCACGAGAGGGGTAATCACCACCTCGCGGCGCTATCCCTGCTCTTCAATGTCTATCTCTTCTTAATTTCAATATTCCTCTACCCTCTATGTCTATGGATCTTCGACGATCGATCCCAAGTAAATATATTGGGTCGATCACGTGACTGAGAGCAACCAACACTCGCGTATGGTTTTTAACCTGTATCGTTGCGTGTACCGAACTACGCATCAGAGAGTCTCTGGAATATCGCGTACACGAAAAACAATACCGTACGAGGAATTTATGTTACCCAGTTATAATTCACGTTAACTTGAATATTTCTCTATACGGTTCTCAAATCCGTCAATTAACGCGATATTAAAACACTCATACTTGTTAGCCAGATCCTTTGCTTTTTCTGGATTGCATCACACAGTAATGTAGTACCACACTGAAACAGTCAATTATACCTGGCCCCGATCAATATTTTAGAGGATAACGCATGTTAGGTCTGGGTTAGGTCCAGGATTTGCCCGCATCAGGCTCATACTTTCGCATTCTTCACATACTTGTTGAACAGATCCTGGGTTTTTTCTGGTTTGGATCACGTAGTAATGTGGTACCACACTGAAACAGTCGATTAAACCTGGTATCGATCAATATTCTTGAGGGTAACGCATGTTAGGTCTAGGTTAGGCCTGGGATTTGCCCTCATCAGACTCATACTTTCGCATATTTCTGATACTTGTTGGCCTGATCCTGAGCCTCTTCTGGTTTGGATCACGTGGTAATGTGGTACCAAATTGAAACAGTTATTTAAACACAGATACGACCAATATTTTTGAGGGTAACGCATGTTAGGTCTGGGTTAGGTCTAGGATTTGCCCTCATCTGGTTCATACTTTCGTATTTTAAACATACTCCTTGTACAGACCCTGGGTTTTTTCTGGTTTGAATCATGTGGTAATGTGGTACCACACTGAAACAGTCGATTAATCCTGGTCACGATCAACATTTTATAGGATAACGCTTGTTTGGTCTAGGTTAGGCCTGGGATTTGCCCTCGTCAGACTCATGCTTTCGCAATCTTCACATACTTGTTGAACAGATCCTGGGCCTTTTCTGGTTTGCATCACGTGGTAATGTGGTACCACACTGAAACAGTCCATTAAACCTAGTCTCGGTCAATATTTTATAGGATATCGCATGTTAGGTCTAGGTTTGGCCTAGGATTTGCCCTCATCAGATACTTTCGCATTCTTCACATACATGTTGAACAGATCCTGTACTTTCTCTAGTCTGGATCAGGTAGTAACGTGGTACCACACTGAAACAGTCGATTAACTCTGGTCATGATCAACATTTTAGAGGATAACGCCGGTTAGGACTCGGTTAGGTGTGGGATTTGCCCCCATCAGGCTCATACTTTCGTATATTTCTCATACTTTTTGAACAGATCCATGGCTTTTTCTGGTTTGGATCACGTAGTAAAGTCGTACCACACTGAAACAGTCGATTAATCCTGGTCACGATCAACATTTTATAGGATAACGCTTGTTTGGTCTAGGTTAGGCCTGGGATTTGCCCTCGTCAGACTCATACTTTCGTATATTTCTCATACTTGTTGGACAGATCCTGGGTTTTTTCTGGTTTGGATCACGTAGTAATGTGTTACCACACAGAAACAGTCGATTAAACCTGGTTTCGATCAATATTTTAGAGGATAACGCAATGTAAGGTCTAGGTTAGGTCTGAGATTTGCCCTCATCAGACTCATACTTTCGTATTTTTCGCAAAATCGTTGGTCAGATCCTGGGCCTTTTCCGGTTTGGATCACGTGGTACTGTGGTATCACACTGAAACAATCCATGAAACCTGGATTCGAACCATATTTTAGAGGATGACGCATGTTTGGTCTAGGTTAGGCCTGGGATTTGCCCTCGTCAGACTCATACTTTCGCATTCTTCACATACTTGTTGAACTGAACCTGGGTTTTTTCTGGTTTGTATCACGTACTAATGTGGTACCACACTGAAACAGTCGATTAAACTTGGTTTCGATCAATATTTTAGATGATAACGCATGTTAGGTCTAGGTTAGGCCTGGGATTTGCCCTCATCAGACTCATACTTTCGCATTCTTCACATACATGTTGAACAGATCCTGGGTTTTTTCTAGTTTGGATCAGGTAGTAATGTGGTACCACACTGAAACAGTCGATTAACCCTGGTCACGATCAACATTTTAGAGGATAACGCCGGTTAAGACTCGTTTATGTGTGGGAATTGCCCCCATCAGGCTCATACATTCGAATATTTCTCATACTTGTTAGCCAGATACGTTGCTTTTTCTGCATTGGATCACATAGTAATGTAGTACCACACTGATACAGTCAATTATACCTGGTCTCGATCAATATTTTAGAGGAAATCTCATGTTAGGTCTTGGTTAGGCCTGGGATTTGCCATCATCAGACTCATACTTTCGCATTCCTCACATACTTGCTGAACAGATCCTGTACTTTCCCCAGTTTGGATCAGGTAGTAATGTGGTACCACACTGAAACAGTTGATTAATCCTGGTCACGATCAATATTTAAGATGATAACGCACGCTAGGTCTGGGTTAGGTCTAGGATTTGCCCTCATCTGGCTCATACTTTCGCATATTTCGCATACTCGTTTGCCAGATCCCGGGCTTTTTCTGATTTGTATCACGTGGTAATGTGGTATCACACTGAAACAGTCCATTAAACCTGGTTTCGATCAATATTTTAGAGGAAGTCTCATGTTAGGTCTAGGTTAGGCCTGGGATTTGCCCTGATCAGACCCATACTTTCGCATTCTTCACATACTTGTTGGACAGATCCTCGGTTTTCTCTGGTTTGGATCAGGTGGTAATGTGGTACCACACTGAAACAGTCGATTAAACCTGATTTCGATCAATATTTTTGAGGATAACTCATGTTAGGTCTCAGTTAGGTCTAGGATTTGCTCTCATCTGGGTCATACTTTTTCATATTTCTCAAACTTGTTGGCCATATCCTGGGCTTTCACTGGTCTGGATCACGTAGTAATGTGGTAACACACTGAAACATTCCATTAAACCTTTTTTCGATCAATACTTTAGGGGATGACTCATGTTAGGTCTAGGTTAGGCCTGGGATTTGCCCTCATCAGACTCATACTTTCGCATTCTTCACATACTTGTTGAACAGATACTGGGTGTTTTCTAATTTGGATCACGTAGTAATGTGGTACCACACAGATGCAGTCGATTAAACCTGGTTTCGATCAGTATTTTTGAGGGTAACGCATGTTAGGTCTGGGTTAGGTCTGCGATTTGCCCTCATGATGCTCATACTTTCGCATATTTCTCATACTTGTTGGACTGATCCTGGGCTTTTTCTGGTTTGGATCACGTAGTGATGTGGTACCACACTGATACAGTCAATTATACCTGGTCTCGATCAATATTTTAGAGGAAATCTCATGTTAGGTCTAGGTTAGGCCTGGGATTTGCCATCATCAGACTCATACTTTCGCATTCCTCACATACTTGTTGAACAGATCCTGTACTTTCCCCGGTTTGGATCAGGCAGTAATGTGGTACCACACTGAAACAGTCGATTAATCCTGGTCTCGATCAATATTTTATAGGATAACGCAGGTTAGGTCTGGGATAGGTCTGGGATTTGCCCTCATGAGACTCATCCTTTCGCATTCTTCACATACTTGTTGAACTGAACCTGGGTTTTTTCTGGTTTGCATCACGTAGTAATGTGGTATTACACTGAAAACGTCCATAAAACCTGGTTTCGATCAATATTTTAGAGGATAACGCATGGTTGGTCTACGTTAGGTCTGGGATTTGCCCTCATCAGACTCATACTTTCGCATTCTTCACATACTTGTGGAACAGATCCTGTACTTTCTCCAGTTTGGATCAGGTGGTAATGTGGTACCACACTGAAACAGTCGATTAAACCTGGTTTCGATCAATATTTTAGATGATAACGCAAGTTAGGTCTGGGATAGGTCTGGGATTTGCCATCATCAGACTCATACTTTCGCATTCCTCACATACTTGTTGAACAGATCCTGGGTTTTTTCTAGTTCGAATCAGGTAGTAATGAGGTACCACAAGGATACAGTCGATTAAACCTGGTCACAATCAACATTTTAGAGGATAACGCCGGTTAGGACTCGTTTATGTGTGGGAATTGCCCCCATCAGGCTCATACATTCGAATATTTCTCATACTTGTTAGCCAGATACGGTGTTTTTTCTACATTGGATCACATAGTAGTGTAGTACCACACTGATACAGTCAATTATACCTGGTCTCGATCAATATTTTAGAGGAAATCTCATGTTAGGTCTAGGTTAGGCCTGGGATTTGCCATCATCAGAAACATACTTTCGCATTCCTCACATACTTGTTGAACAGATCCTGTACCTTCCCCAGTTTGGATCAGGTAGTAATGTGGTACCACACTGAAACAGTCGATTAATCCTGGTCTCGATAAATATTTTATAGGATAACGCAGGTTAGGTCTGGGATAGGTCTGGGATTTGCACTCATCAGACTCATACTTTCGCATTCTTCACATACTTGTGGAACAGATCCTGTACTTTCTCCAGTTTGTATCAGGTAGTAATGTGGTACCACACTGAAACAGTCGACTAAACTTGGTCTCGATCAATATTTTAGCGGAAAACGCGAGTTAGGTCTGGGATAGGTCTGGGATTTGCCCTCGTCAGGGTCATACTTTCGCATTTTTCACATACTTGTTGAACTGAACCCTGGCTGTTTCTGGTTTGGATCACGTAGTAATGTGGTGCCACAAGGATACAGTCGATTAAACCTGGGCACAATCAACATTTTAGAGGATGACGCCGGTTAGGACTCGTTTATGTGTGGGAATTGCCCCCATCAGGCTCATACATTCGAATATTTCGCATACTTGTTAGCCAGATACGTTGTTTTTTCTACATTGGATCACATAGTAGTGTAGTACCACACTGATACAGTCAATTATACCTGGTCTCGATCAATATTTTAGAGGAAATCTCATGTTAGGTCTAGGTTAGGCCTGGGATTTGCCATCATCAGAAACATACTTTCGCATTCCTCACATACTTGTTGAACAGATCCTGTACCTTCCCCAGTTTGGATCAGGTAGTAATGTGGTACCACACTGAAACAGTCGATTAATCCTGGTCTCGATAAATATTTTATAGGATAACGCAGGTTAGGTCTGGGATAGGTCTGGGATTTGCACTCATCAGACTCATACTTTCGCATTCTTCAAATACTTGTTGAACAGATCCTGGGTTTTTTCTAGTTTGAATCAGGTAGTAATGAGGTACCACACTGAATCAGTCGATTAACCCTGGTCACGATCAATATTTAAGATGATAACGCACGCTAGGTCTGGGTTAGGTCTAGGATTTGCCCTCATCTGGCTCATACTTTCGCATATTCCGCATTCTCGTTTGCCAGATCCCGGGCTTTTTCTGATTTGTATCACGTGGTAATGTGGTATCACACTGAAACAGTCCATTAAACCTGGTTTCGATCAATATTTTAGAGGAAATCTCATGTTAGGTCTAGGTTAGGCCTGGGATTTGCCCTGATCGGACTCATACTTTCGCATCCTTCACATACTTGTTGGACAGATCCTGGGTTTTCTCTGGTTTGGATCTGGTGGTAATGTGGTACCACACTGAAACAGTCGATTAAACCTGGTTTCGATCAATATTTTTGAGGATAACGCATGTTAGGTCTGGGTTAGGTCTAGGATTTGCCCACATCTGGCTCATACTTTCGCATTCTTCACTTACTTGTTGAACAGATCCTTGGATTTTTCTGGATTGGATCACATAGTAATGTGGTACCACACAGAAACAGATAATTAAACCCGGATACGACCAATATTTTTGAGGGTAACGCATGTTTGGTCTGGGTTAGGTCTAGGATTTGCCCTCATCTGGCTCATACTTTTTTTTTTTTTTTTTTTTTGTCGTGGGGAAAATCTTCGAAAGACTCCCTCCCACCTCCTTGGGGAGAGGTGGGAGGGGTGTGTCGGATTCCCCGCGCCCGTACAACGACAGGCGCGGGACCTACCCACTAAAAACCCCACGGTGACCCTTCGGCACGCTTTGGGAGGATACCGGGAATCGCTCGGAGCATTCTTCCGGTATCCTCCCAGTGCCCGCGCTTTCGCGCCCATCCCCCGGGGGGACAATCGGTCCCCCCAGTAGACACACTGCCTCATAGCGGCGGGACGGGGCCACTCCATCCCGCCGCTATCCGTCCCGGGGCCGCGTTTAGTGGCGGCTGCGAGCCCGAACTCGCAACCGCCCGCGACCCCGTTTCCACCCCTCGGCGGCCGGGCGTTCATGGCCGCTCCAGACCGCCGAGGGAGCCACCCCTTGCGTCGGACCGGTAGGGGGAGGCACTCCTACCCCCAACCGGTCCGACCCGGCGCCGCCTGGCGGGAGGAGGGTCCCCTCAGGACCCCCCTCCCAGCCTAGGTCATCCGCCACGCCGAGGCGGCCGCCCGCGACGCCTCGCGACCGGGCGACGACCTCGGGCCACCGCACGAGCGCGAGCTTCAGTGCGCCGCTGAAGCTCGCGCTCCCTCCCCGCGGCCTCCTTCTGCAACATTACGTTCTCGCAGAAGGAGGCCACGGCCCTCCACTTCTCCTCGCTGCCGAGCATGGCGCGCACCACGCCCGGCAGCGAGACATCCCGCCCGACGACGCCGACCAGGACACGGCGCTCCCCCTCCCACGCGGGGCATACCTCCAGGGTATGATCCGCCGTGTCCTGCTCAGCGTCGCAGTGGCAGCAACGCGCCGTCGGCTCCTTCCCTATCCGGCACAGGTATCTTCCGAAGCTGCCATGCCCGGAAAATACCTGTGCCAGCCGGTAGGTGAGGCTGCCATGGCCTCTGTCCAGCCACTCCTTCAGGAGTGGCCGAACAGCCCCGACAGTCCGGTGCCCCGCGGTTGGCAGAGCCAGCCGCTCCTGCCACGCGAGCAACACGGACTGGCGGGCCTGGCGCTTCAAATCGCCCCAAGCAGGTTCCTGCCCGCCCGGGACCGCCCCCACCCCCGCGCGACGGTCGACGCGGTGCCGGTACATCACCGCGTGCGACCGCGCGAGCAGGTCCATGGGCGGCATCCCCGCTAGAACCGTCGCCGCCTCATGTGACATGGTCCGATACCCGCGGACGACCCTGAGCGCCATGCGCCTCTGCACCCGACGCAGCATAGTCATGCTGCGCCGGGAGGCAGCCAGGTCGTCCGCCCAGACGGGGGCCCCGTATAGGGCCACCGACTGGACCATTGCCACATAGAGGCGACGAACTCGGCCCGCCGGGCCCCCCAGGTTGGGCAGGATCCGGCCCAGAGCCGCAACCATCCTTTCCAACCGGGGGACCAGGCAGCGGAAATGCTCCTCGAAACGCCAGTGGCTATCGAGGATCAGCCCTAGATACCTGATCTGGGGCTTCACCTCGATGTCAGCCCCACCCACCCGGATCAGAGGGGGTGGCGGATTCTGCCGAGGTGAATGAAACGCAATCACCTCGGTCTTATGGACCGCCACCGTCATCCCCATCCCCCTGATCCGGTCGACGACGCGTTGCGACCCCTCCTCCGCGCGACGCATGGCCCTCCCCCAGTGCGCCCCGACGGCCAGCACCAGTGTGTCATCCGCATAACACACCGTGCTGACGCCGTCGGGGAGGCCGGCCCGCAACACCGAGTCGTACGCGATGTTCCACAGGAGTGGCCCGAGGACCGACCCCTGCGGAACACCGCAGTACACCTCCCTCCGCATATCACCATCCCGGCCCGGATACTCGATCCACCTGCCGCGGAGATAATCCCCGACGACCGCCCTGAGACAAGGGGGGACTCGATGATATTCAAGTCCCCTCCTTATCTCTTCCCAGGGGAGGGTGTTAAAGGCATTGGCAATATCCAAGGATATTGCCAATGCCACCCCTCCCCGGGCGACGGCCGCCTCCGAGAGGGCCCTCACACGACCTATCGCGTCGATAGTCGATCGGCCCCCCGGAAACCGAACTGGCAGTCGGCCAGACCGGGATCACCCCGCGACAGGTGCTCGACGAGGCGGGCAGCAATCACACGCTCGAAGAGCTTGCCCAGCTCGTCGAGGAGACAAATGGGCCGGTATGCGGAGGGAGACTCCGCGGGCCGACCCTCCTTCCGGAGGAGGACCATCCTCGCCACCTTCCAACTGGGGGGGAATCGCCCGTCCCTCAGGCAGCGGTCGAACAACCGCCTGAGGTCGGCCCCAAGGACGCCCTGGGTCAAGACCCAAACCCGGCCGGGCACACCATCCGGACCCGGGGCCGTGTTACGAACCCCGAGCCGTCTGATGGCTGCTGCCAGCTCCTCCTGCGTGACCCCCAGCTCGGCCGTCCATTCCACTGGGACAGCCGCCGCCGCCGGAGGACGCGGTCCCCTCTCCCCAATTGGGAAGAGTGTATTGACCACGTCCTCCAGCAGCCGGGGGTATCAGACTCATACTTTCGAATTTTTCACATACTTGTTGTACAGATCCTGGGTTTTTTCTGGATCGTACCATGTCGTAATGTGGTACAACACTGAAACAGTCCATGAAACCTAGTTTCGGCCAATATTTTAAAGGATATCGCAAGTTAGGTCTGGGTTATGGCTGGGATTTGCTCTCATGAGGCTCATACTTTCGCATATTTCTCATACTTGTTGGCCAGATCCTGGGCTCTCTCTGGTTTGGATCACGTAGTAATGTGGTACTTCACTGAAACAGTCGACTAAACCTGCTCTCGATCAATATTTTATAGGATGACGCAAGTTAGGTCTGGGTTAGGTCCAGGAATTGCCCTCATCTGGCTCATACCTTCGCATACTCGTTGAACAGATCCTGGGCTCTTTCTGGCTTGGATCACGTGGTAATGTGGTACCACACTGAAACAGTCAATCAAACCTAGTTTCGGTCAATATTTTAAAGGATATCGCATGTTTGGTCTGGGTCAGGTCTGGAATTTGCTCTCATCAGTCTCATACCTTCGCATTCTTCACACACTTGTTGTACAGAACCTGGGTTTTTTCTGGTTTGAATCACGTGGTAATGTGGTACAACACTGAAACAGTCCATGAAACCTAGTCTCGGTCAATATTTTAAAGGATATCGCATGTTAGGTCTGGTATAGGGCTGGGATTTGCCCTCATGAGGCTCATACTTTCGCATATTTCTCATACATGTTGGCCTGATCTTGGGCTTTTTCTGGTTTCGATCACGTAGTCACGTGGTACCACACTGAAACAGTCGACTAAACCTAGTCTCGGTCAATATTTTAGAGGATAGCTCATGCTAGGTCTGGGTTAGGTCTAGGATTTGCCCTCATCTGGCTCATACTTTCGCATATTTCTCATACTTGTTGGCCAGATCCTGGGCTTTTTCTGGATTGGATAACGTAGTTATGTGGTACCACACTGAAACAGTCGACTAAACCTGGTGTCGATCAATATTTTATAGGATAACGCAAGTTAGGTCTGGGTTAGGTCCATGATTTGCCCTCATCTGGCTTATACTTTCGCATATTTCTCATACTTGTTGACGTCATCCTGGGCTTTCTCTGGTTTGGATCACGTAGTAATGTGGTACCTCACTGAAACAGTCGACTAAACCTGCTCTCGATCAATATTTTATAGGATGACGCAAGTTAGGTCTGGGTTAGGTCCAGGAATTGCCCTCATCTGGCTCATACCTTCGCATACTCGTTGGCCATATCCTGGGCTTTTTCTGGTTTGAATCACGTGGTAATGTGGTACCACACTGAAACAGTCAATCAAACCTAGTTTCGGCCAATATTTTAAAGGACATCGCATGTTTGGTCTGGGTCAGTTCTGGAATTTGCTCTCATCAGTCTCATACCTTCGCATTCTTCACACACTTGTTGAACAGACCCTGGTTTCTTCCTGGTTTGAATCACGTAGTAACTTGGTGTCACACTGAAACAGTCCATGAATCCGGGTTTCGATCAATATTTTAGAGGATAACGCATGTTAGGTCTAGGTTAGGCCTGGGATTTTCCCTAATCAGACTCATACTTTCGCATATTTGTCATACTTGTTGGCCAGATCCTGGGCTTTTTCTGGATTGGATAACGTAGTTATGGGGCACCACACTGAAACAGTCCATGAAACCGGGTTTCGAACAATATTTTAGAGGATAACGCTTGTTAGGTCTATACTTTCGCATACTTCTCATACATGTTGGCCTGATCCTGGGCTTTTTCTGGTTTGTATCAGGTGGTAATGTGGTACCACAGTGAGACAGTCGATTAAACCAGGTCTCGATCAATATTTTAGATGATAACGCATGTTAGGTCTGGGTTAGGTCCAGGATTTGCCCCCATCTGGCTCATACTTTCGCATATTTCTCATACTCGTTGGCTAGATCCTGGGCTTTTTCTGGATTGGATCACGTAGTTATGTGGTACCACACTGAAACAGTCAGCTAAACTTGGATACGACCAATATTTTAGTGGATAACGCATGTTAGGTCTGGGTTAGGTCGAGGATTTGGCCTCAGCTGGCTCATACCTTCGCATCCTTCGCATACTTGTTGAACAGATCCTGGGTTTTTTTTGGTTTGAATCACGTAGTAATGTGGTATCACACTGAAACAGTCCATGAAACCGGGTTTCGATCATTATTTTAGAGGATAACGCTTGTTAGGTCTAGGTTAGGCCTGGGATTTGCCCTCATCAGACTCATACTTTCGAATTTTTCACATACTTGTTGTACAGATCCTGGGTTTTTTCTGGATCGAACCATGTGGTAATGTGGTACAACACTGAAACAGTCCATGAAACCTAGTTTCGGCCAATATTTTAAAGGATATCGCAAGTTAGGTCTGGGTTAGGGCTGGGATTTGCTCTCATGAGGCTCATACTTTCGCATATTTCTCATACTTGTTAACGTCATCCTGGGCTTTCTCTGGTTTGGATCACGTAGTAACGTGGTACCACACTGAAACAATCGATTAAATCTGGTTCCGATCTATATTTTAGAGGATAACGCATGTTAGGTCTGGTTTAGGTCTTGGATTTGTCCTCATGAGGCTTATACTTTCGCATATTTCTCATACTTGTTGACCTCATCCTGGGCATTTTCTGGTTTGAATCACGTAGTAATTTGGTGTCACACTGAAACTGTCCATGAAACCGGGTCTCGATCAATATTTTAGATGATAACGCATGTTAGGTCTGGGTTAGGTCTAGGATTTGCCCCCATCTGGCTCATACTTTCGCGTATTTCTCATACTCGTTGGCCAGATCCCGGGGTTTTTCTGGTTTGGATCACGTGGTAATGTGGTGCCACACGGAAACAGTCGATTAAACCTGGTTTCGATCAATATTTTGGATGATAAGGCATGTTAGGTCTGGTTTAGGTCTTGGATTTCCCCGCATCTGGCTCATACTTTCACATTCTTCACATACTTGTTGAACAAATCCTGGGTTTATCCTAGTTGGGATATGGTAGTAATGTGGTACCACACTGAAACAGCCGATTAACCCTGGTCACGATGAACATTTTAGAGGATAACGCCGGTAAGGTCTCGGTAAGGTGTGGGATTTGCCCTCATCAGGCTCATAATTTCGCATATTTCTCATACTTGTTAGTCAGATCCTTTGCTTTTTCTCGATTGGATCACGCAGTAATGTGGTACCACACTGAATCAGTCGATCAAACCTGGTTTCGTTCAATATTTTAGATGATAACGCATGTTAGGTCTGGGTTAGGTCTAGGATTTGCCCTCATCTGGCTCATACTTTCGCATTCTTCACATACTTGTTGAACAGATCCTGGGGTTTTTCTGGTTTGGATCACGTAGTAATGTGGTACCACCCTGAAACAGTCGATAATACCTGGTTTCGATCAATATTTTAGATGATAACGCATGTTAGGTCTGGGTTAGGTCTGGGATTTGCTCTCATCAGGCTCGTACTTCCGCACATTTCTCATACTTGATGGCCAGATTCTGGGCTTTTTCTGGTTTGGATCACGTAGTAATGTGGTGCCACACGGAAACAGTCGATTAAACCTGGTTTCGATCAATATTTTAGATGATAACGCATGTTAGGTCTGAGTTAGGTCTAGGATTTGCCCTCATCTGGCTCATACTTTCGCATTCTTCACATACTTGTTGAACAGATCCTGGGTTTTTTCTGGTTTGGATCACGTAGTAATGTGGTACCACCCTGAAACAGTCGATAATACCTGGTTTCGATCAATATTTTAGATGATAACGCATGTTAGGTCTGGGTTAGGTCTGGGATTTGCTCTCATCAGGCTCGTACTTCCGCACATTTCTCATACTTGATGGCCAGATTCTGGGCTTTTTCTGGTTTGGATCACGTAGTAATGTGGTGCCACACGGAAACAGTCGATTAAACCTGGTTTCGATCAATATTTTAGATGATAACGCACGTTAGGTCTGGGTTAGGTCTAGGATTTGCCCTCATCTGGCTCATACTTTCGCATTCTTCACATACTTGATGAACAGATCCTGGGTTTTTTCTGGTTTGAATCACGTAGTAATGTGGTATCATACTGAAACAGTACATGAAACCTGGTTTCGATCAATATTTTAGAGGATAACGCATGTTAGGTCTAGGTTTGGTCTAAGATTTGCCCTCATGAGGCTCATACTTTCGCATTCTTCATATACTTGTTGTACAGGCCCTGGGTTTTTTCTGGTTTGAATCAGGTGGTAATGTGGTACCACACTGAATCAGTCCATGAAACTTAGTCTCGGTCGATATTTTAAAGGATATCGCATGTTAGATCTGGGTTAGGTCTGGGATTTGCCCTCATGACGCTCATACTTTCGCATATTTCTCATACATGTTGGCCTGATCCTGGGCTTTTTCTGGTTTGGATCAGGTGGTAATGTGGTACCACAGTGAAACAGTCGATTAAACCAGGTTTCGATCAATATTTTAGATGATAACGCATCTTAGGTCTGGGTTAGGTCTAGGATTTGCCCTCATCTGGCTCATACTTTCGCATATTTCTCATACATGTTGGTCAGATCCTGGGCTTTTTCTGGATTGGATAACGTAGTTATGTGGTACCACACAGAAACAGTCAGTTAAACCTGGATTCGACCAATATTTTAGAGGATAACGCATGTTAGGTCTGGGTTAGGTCCAGAATTTGCCCTCATCTGGCTCATAATTTCGCATTTTTCGCATACTCGTTGGCCAGATCCCGGGCTTTATCTGGTTTGGGTCACGTGGTAATGTGGTATCACACTGAAACAGTCCATGAAACGGGGTTTCGATCAATATTTTAGAGGATAACGCTTGTTAGGTCTAGGTTAGGCCTGGGATTTGCCCTCATCAGACTCATATTTTCGCATTTTTCACATACTTGTTGTACAGATCCTGGGTTTTTTCTGGTTTGAATCATGTGGCAATGTGGTACAACAATGAAACAGTCCATGAAACCAAGTTTCGGCCAATATTTTAAATGATATCGCATGTCTGGGTTAGGTCTGGGATTTGCCCCCATGAGGCACATACTTTCGCATATTTCTCATACTTGTTGGCCTGATCCTGGGCTCTTTCTGGTTTCGATCACGTAGTAACGTGGTACCACACTGAAACAGTCGACTGAACCTGGTCTCGATCAATAGTTTAGACGATAACGCATGTTAGGTCTGGTTTAGGTCTTGGATTTGTCCTCATGAGGCTTATACTTTCGCATATTTCTCATACTTGTTGACCTCATCCTGGGCTTTTTCTGGTTTGGATCACGTAGTAATGTGGTACCACACTGAAACAGTCGACTAAACCTGGTGTCGATCAATATTTTATAGGATAACGCAAGTTAGGTCTGGGTTAGGTCCATGATTTGCCCTCATCTGGCTTATACTTTCGCATATTTCTCATACTTGTTGACGTCATCCTGGGCTTTCTCTGGTTTGGATCACGTAGTAATGTGGTACCTCACTGAAACAGTCGACTGAACCTGCTCTCGATCAATATTTTATAGGATGACGCAAGTTAGGTCTGGGTTAGGTCCAGGAATTGCCCTCATCTGGCTCATACCTTCGCATACTCGTTGGCCATATCCTGGGCTTTTTCTGGTTTGGATCACGTGGTAATGTGGTACCACACTGAAACAGTCAATCAAACCTAGTTTCGGCCAATATTTTAAAGGACATCGCATGTTTGGTCTGGGTCAGTTCTGGAATTTGCTCTCATCAGTCTCATACCTTCGCATTCTTCACACACTTGTTGAACAGACCCTGGTTTCTTTCTGGTTTGAATCACGTAGAAATTTGGTGTCACACTGAAACAGTCCATGAAACCGGGTTTCGATCAATATTTTAGAGGATAACGCATGTTAGGTCTAGGTTAGGCCAGGGATTTTCCCTAATCAGACTCATACTTTCGCATATTTCTCATACTTGTTGGCCAGATCCTGGGCTTTTTCTGGATTGGATAACGTAGTTATGGGGTACCACACTGAAACAGTCCATGAAACCGGGTTTCGATCAATATTTTAGAGGATAACGCTTGTTAGGTCTATACTGTCGCATACTTCACATACTTGTTGGCCTGATCCTGGGTTCTTTCTGGTTTCGATCACGTAGTAACGTGGTACCACACTGAAACAGCCGACTGAACCTGGTCTCGATCAATATTTTAGATGATAACGCATGTTAGGTCTGGGTTAGGTCCAGGATTTGCCCCCATCTGGCTCATACTTTCGCATATTTCTCATACTCGTTGGCCAGATCCTGGGCTTTTTCTGGATTGGATCACGTAGTTATGTGGTACCACACTGAAACAGTCAGCTAAACTTGGATACGACCAATATTTTAGTGGATAACGCATGTTAGGTCTGGGTTAGGTCGAGGATTTGCCCTCATCTGGCTCATACTTTCGCATTTTTCGCATACGCGTTGGCCAGATCCCGGGCTTTTTCTGGTTTGGATCACGTGGTAATGTGGTATCACACTAAAACAGTCCATTAAACCTGGTTTCGATCAATATTTTAGAGGGTAACTCATGTTAGGTCTAGGTTAGGCCTGGTATTTACCCTCATCAGACTTATACTTTCGCATACTTCACATACTTGATGGCCAGGTTCTGGGCTGTTTCTGGTATGGATCACGTAATAATGTGGCGCCACACGGAAACAATCGATTGAACCTGGTTTCGATCAATATTTTTGAGGATAACGCATGTTAGGTCTCGGTTAGGTCTAGGATTTGCCCTCATCTGGGTCATACTTTCGCATATTTCCCAAACTTGTTGTCCAGATCCTGGGCTTTCACAGGTCTGGATCACGTAGTAATTTGGTACCACACTGAAACAGTCCATTAAACCTGTTTTCGATCAATATTTTAGAGGATGACTCATGTTAGGTCTAGGTTAGGCCTGGGATTTGCCCTCATCAGACTCATACTTTCACACTCTTCACATACTTGTTGAACAAATCCTGGGTTTATCCTAGTTTGGATCTGGTAGTAATGTGGTACCCCACTAAACAGCCGATTAACCCTGGTCACGATGAACATTTTAGAGGATAACGACGGTTAGGTCTCGGTTAGGAGTGGGATTTGTCCTCATCAGGCTCATACTTTCGCATGTTTCTCATACTTGTTGGCCAGATCCTGGGCTTTTTCTGGATTGGATAACGTAGTTATGTGGTACCACACAGAAACAGTCAGTTAAACCTGGATTCGACCAATATTTTAGTGGATAACGCATGTTAGGTCTGAGTTAAGTCGAGGATTTGCCCTCAGCTGGCTCATACCTTCGCATTCTTCGCATACTTGTTGAACAGATCCTGGGTTTTTTTTGGTTTGAATCACGTAGTAATGTGGTATCACACTGAAACAGTCCATGAAACCGGGTTTCGATCAATATTTTAGAGGATAACTATTGTTAGGTCTAGGTTAGGCCTGGGATTTGCCCTCATCAGACTCATACTTTCGCAATTTTTCACATACTTGCTGTACAGATCCTCGGTTTTTTCTGGTTTGAATCATGTGGCAATGTGGTACAACAATGAAACAGTCCATGAAACCTAGTTTCGGCCAATATTTTAAAGGATATCGCTTGTCTGGGATAGGTCTGGGATTTGCCCCCATGAGGCACAAACTTTCGTATATTTCTCATACTTGTTGGCCTGATCCTTTGCTTTTCCTGGATTGGATCACACAGTAATGTAGTACCATACTGAAGCAGTCAATTATACTTGGTCTCGATCAATATTTTGTATGATAACGCATGTTAGGTCTGCTTTAGGACTTGGATTTGCCCGCATCTGGCTCATACCTTCGCATATTTCTCATACTCGTTGGCCAGATCCTGGGCATTTTCTGGTTTGGATTCACGTAGTAATGTAGTACCACACTGAAACAGCCAATCAAGCCTAGTCTCGGTCAATATTATAAAGGATATCGCATGTTATGTCTGGATTAGGTCTAAGATTTGCCCTCATGAGGCTCATACTTTCGCATTCTTCATATACTTGTTGTACAGGCCCTGGGTTTTTTCTGGTTTGAATCAGGTGGTAATGTGGTACCACACTGAATCAGTCCATGAAACTTAGTCTCGGTCGATATTTTAAAGGATATCGCATGTTAGATCTGGGTTAGGTCTGGGATTTGCCCTCATGACGCTCATACTTTCGCATATTTCTCATACATGTTGGCCTGATCCTGGGCTTTTTCTGGTTTGGATCAGGTGGTAATGTGGTACCACAGTGAAACAGTCGATTAAACCAGGTTTCGATCAATATTTTAGATGATAACGCATCTTAGGTCTGGGTTAGGTCTAGGATTTGCCCTCATCTGGCTCATACTTTCGCATATTTCTCATACATGTTGGCCAGATCCTGGGCTTTTTCTGGATTGGATAACGTAGTTATGTGGTACCACACAGAAACAGTCAGTTAAACCTGGATTCGACCAATATTTTAGAGGATAACGCATGTTAGGTCTGGGTTAGGTCCAGAATTTGCCCTCATCTGGCTCATAATTTCGCATTTTTCGCATACTCGTTGGCCAGATCCCGGGCTTTATCTGGTTTGGGTCACGTGGTAATGTGGTATCACACTGAAACAGTCCATGAAACGGGGTTTCGATCAATATTTTAGAGGATAACGCTTGTTAGGTCTAGGTTAGGCCTGGGATTTGCCCTCATCAGACTCATATTTTCGCATTTTTCACATACTTGTTGTACAGATCCTGGGTTTTTTCTGGTTTGAATCATGTGGCAATGTGGTACAACAATGAAACAGTCCATGAAACCAAGTTTCGGCCAATATTTTAAATGATATCGCATGTCTGGGTTAGGTCTGGGATTTGCCCCCATGAGGCACATACTTTCGCATATTTCTCATACTTGTTGGCCTGATCCTGGGCTCTTTCTGGTTTCGATCACGTAGTAACGTGGTACCACACTGAAACAGTCGACTGAACCTGGTCTCGATCAATAGTTTAGACGATAACGCATGTTAGGTCTGGTTTAGGTCTTGGATTTGTCCTCATGAGGCTTATACTTTCGCATATTTCTCATACTTGTTGACCTCATCCTGGGCTTCTTCTGGTTTGGATCACGTAGTAATGTGGTACCACACTGAAACAGTCGACTAAACCTGGTGTCGATCAATATTTTATAGGATAACGCAAGTTAGGTCTGGGTTAGGTTCATGATTTGCCCTCATCTGGCTTATACTTTCGCATATTTCTCATACTTGTTGACGTCATCCTGGGCTTTCTCTGGTTTGGATCACGTAGTAATGTGGTACCTCACTGAAACAGTCGACTAAACCTGCTCTCGATCAATATTTTATAGAATGACGCAAGTTAGGTCTGGGTTAGGTCCAGGAATTGCCCTCATCTGGCTCATGCCTTCGCATACTCGTTGGCCAGATCCTGGGCTTTTTCTGGATTGGATCACGTAGTTATGTGGTACCACACTGAAACAGTCAGCTAAACTTGGATACGACCAATATTTTAGTGGATAACGCATGTTAGGTCTGGGTTAGGTCGAGGATTTGCCCTCAGCTGGCTCATACCTTCGCATCCTTCGCATACTTGTTGAACAGATCCTGGGTTTTTTTTGGTTTGAATCACGTAGTAATGTGGTATCACACTGAAACTGTCCATGAAACCGGGTTTCGATCAATATTTCAGAGAATAGCGCATGTTAGGTCTAGGTTAGGCCTGGGATTTGCCCTAATCAGACTCATACTTTCGCAATTTTTGACATACTTGTTGGACAGAACCTGGGTTTTTTCTGGTTTGAATCACGTGGTAATGTGGTACCACACTGAAACAGTCGACTAAACCTGGATTCGACCAATATTTTAGAGGATAGCTCATGCTAGGTCTGGGATAGGTCTAGGATTTGCCCCCATCTGGCTCATACTTTCGCATATTTCTCATACTTGTTGACGTCATCCTGGGCTTTTTCTGGTTTGAATCACGTAGTAATTTGGTACCACACTGAAACAGTCCATTAAACCTGTTTTCGATCAATATTTTAGAGGATGACTCATGTTAGGTCTAGGTTAGGCCTGGGATTTGCCCTCATCAGACTCATACTTTCACATTCTTCACATACTTGTTGAACAAATCCTGGGTTTATCCTAGTTTGGATCTGGTAGTAATGTGGTACCCCACTGAAACAGCCGATTAACCCTGGTCACGATGAACATTTTAGAGGATAACGACGGTTAGGTCTCGGTTAGGAGTGGGATTTGCCCCCATGAGGCACAAACTTTCGCATATTTCTCATACTTGTTGGCCTGATCCTGGGCTCTTTCTGGTTTCGATCACGTAGTAACGTGGTACCACACTGAAACAGTCGACTGAACCTGGTCTCGATCAATATTTTAGATGATAACGCATGTTAGGTCTGGGTTAGGTCTAGGATTTGCCCCCATCTGGCTCATACTTTCGCATATCTCTCATACACGTTGGTCAGATCCCGGGCTTTCTCTGGTTTGGATCACGTGGTAATGTGGTATCACACTGAAACAGTCCATTAAGCCTGGTGTCGATCAATATTTTAGAGGGTAACTCATGTTAGGTCTAGGTTAGGCCTGGGATTTGCCCTGATCAGACTCATACTTTCGCATTCTTCACATACTTGTTGGACAGGTCCTGGGGTTTTTCTGGTTTGGATCAGGTGGCAATGCGGTACCACACTGAAACAATCGATTAAACCTGGTTCCGATCTATATTTTAGAGGATAACGCATGTTAGGTCTGGTTTAGGTCTTGGATTTGTCCTCATGAGGCTTATACTTTCGCATATTTCTCATACTTGTTGACCTCATCCTGGGCTTTTTCTGGTTTGGATCACGTAGTAATGTGGTACCACACTGAAACAGTCGACTAAACCTGGTTTCGATCAATATTTTATAGGATAACGCAAGTTAGGTCTGGGTTTGGTCCATGATTTGCCCTCATCTGGCTTATACTTTCGCATATTTCTCATACTTGTTGACGTCATCCTGGGCTTTCTCTGGTTTGGATCACGTAGTAATGTGGTACCTCACTGAAACAGTCGACTAAACCTGCTCTCGATCAATATTTTATAGAATGACGCAAGTTAGGTCTGGGTTAGGTCCAGGAATTGCCCTCATCTGGCTCATGCCTTCGCATACTCGTTGGCCAGATCCTGGACTTTTTCTGGTTTGGATCACGTGGTAATGTGGTACCACACTGAAACAGTCAATCAAACCTAGTTTCGGTCAATATTTTAAAGGATATCGCATGTTTGGTCTGGGTCAGGCCTGGAATTTGCTCTCATCAGTCTCATACCTTCGCATTCTTCACACACTTGTTGAACAGATCCTGGGTTCTTTCTGGTTTGAATCACGTAGTAATTTGGTGTCACACTGAAACTGTCCATGAAACCGGGTCTCGATCAATATTTTAGATGATAACGCATGTTAGGTCTGGGTTAGGTCTAGGATTTGCCCCCATCTGGCTCATACTTTCGCATATTTCTCATACTCGTTGGCCAGATCCCGGGCTTTTTCTGGTTTGGATCACGTGGTAATGTGGTGTCACACTGGAACAGTCCATTAAGCCTCGTGTCGATCAATATTTTAGAGGGTAACTCATGTTTGGTCTGGGTCAGGTCTGGAATTTGCTCTCATCAGTCTCATACCTTCGCATTCTTCACACACTTGTTGTACAGATCCTGGGTTCTTTCTGGTTTGGATCACGTAGTAATGTGGTGCCACACGGAAACAGTCGATTAAACCTGGTTTCGATCAATATTTTAGATGATAACGCAAGTTAGGTCTGGGTTAGGTCTAGGATTTGCCCTCATCTGGCTCATACTTTCGCATTCTTCACATACTTGATGAACAGATCCTGGGTTTTTTCTGGTTTGAATCACGTAGTAATGTGGTATCATACTGAAACAGTACATGAAACCTGGTTTCGATCAATATTTTAGAGGATAACGCATGTTAGGTCTAGGTTAGTCCTGGGATTTGCCTTCATCAGGGTCAAACTTTCACATTTTTGGCATACCCGTTGGCCAGGTCCCGGGATTTTTCTTGTTTGAATCACGTGGTAGTGTGGTATATCACTGACACAGTCCATGATACATGGTTTCGATCAATATTTTTGAGGATAACGCATGTTAGGTCTGGGTTAGGTCTAGGTGTTGCCCTCATCTGGCTCATACCTTCGCATATTTCTCATACTTGTTAGCCAGATCCGTTGCTTTTTCTGAATTGGATCACGTAGTAATGTGGTACCACACTGAAACATTCCATTAAACCTGGTTTTGATCAATATCTTAGAGGATAACGCATGTTAGGTCTAGGTTAGTCCTGGGATTTGCCCTCATCAGGCTCATACTTTCGCATTCTTCTCATACTTGATGGCCAGGTTCTGGGCTGTTTCTGGTTTGGATCACGTAGTTATGTGGTACCACACTGGAACAGTCAGTTAAACCTGGATACGACCAATATTTTTGAGGATAACGCATGTTAGGTGTCGGTTAGGTCTAGGATTTGCCCTCATCTGGATCATACTTTCGCATATTTCCCAAACTTGTTGTCCAGATCCTGGGTTTTTTCTGGTATGAATTACGTGGTAATGTGGTGCCACACGGAAACAGTCGATTAAACCTGGTTTTGATCAATATTTTAGATGATAACGCATGTTAGGTCTGGGTTAGGTCTGGGATTTGCTCTGATCAGGCTCGTACTTCCGCATATTTCTCATACTTGATGGCCTGATTCTCGGCTTTTTCTGGTTTGGATCACGTGGTAATGTGGTGTCACACTGGAACAGTCCATTAAGCCTCGTGTCGATCAATATTTTAGAGGGTAACTCATGTTAGGTCTAGGTTAGGCCTGGGATTTGCCCTCATCAGACTCATACTTTCGCATTCTTCACATACTTGTTGAACAGATCCTGGGCTTTTTTCTGGTTTGGATCACGTAGTAATGTGGTACCACCCTGAAACAGTCGATAATACCTGGTTTCGATCAATATTTTAGATGATAACGCAAGTTAGGTCTGGGTTAGGTCTAGGATTTGCCCTCATCTGGCTCATACTTTCGCATTCTTCACATACTTGATGAACAGATCCTGGGTTTTTTCTGGTTTGAATCACGTCGTAATGTGGTATCATACTGAAACAGTACATGAAACCTGGTTTCGATCAATATTTTAGAGGATAACGCATGTTAGGTCTAGGTTAGTCCTAGGATTTGCCTTCATCAGGGTCATACTTTCACATTTTTGGCATACCCGTTGGCCAGGTCCCGGGATTTTTCTTGTTTGAATCACGTGGTAGTGTGGTATATCACTGACACAGTCCATGAAACATGGTTTCGATCAATATTTTTGAGGATAACGCATGTTAGGTCTGGGTTAGGTCTAGGTGTTGCCCTCATCTGGCTCATACCTTCGCATATTTCTCATACTTGTTAGCCAGATCCGTTGCTTTTTCTGAATTGGATCACGTAGTAATGTGGTACCACACTGAAACATTCCATTAAACCTGGTTTTGATCAATATCTTAGAGGATAACGCATGTTAGGTCTAGGTTAGTCCTGGGATTTGCCCTCATCAGGCTCATACTTTCGCATTCTTCTCATACTTGATGGCCAGGTTCTGGGCTGTTTCTGGTTTGGATCACGTAGTTATGTGGTACCACACTGGAACAGTCAGTTAAACCTGGATACGACCAATATTTTTGAGGATAACGCATGTTAGGTGACGGTTAGGTCTAGGATTTGCCCTCATCTGGATCATACTTTCGCATATTTCCCAAACTTGTTGTCCAGATCCTGGGTTTTTTCTGGTATGAATTACGTGGTAATGTGGTGCCACACGGAAACAGTCGATTAAACCTGGTTTTGATCAATATTTTGGATGATAACGCATGTTAGGTCTGGGTTAGGTCTGGGATTTGCTCTCATCAGGCTCGTACTTCCGCATATTTCTCATACTTGATGGCCTGATTCTCGGCTTTTTCTGGTTTGGATCACGTGGTAATGTGGTGTCACACTGGAACAGTCCATTAAGCCTCGTGTCGATCAATATTTTAGAGGGTAACTCATGTTAGGTCTAGGTTAGGCCTGGGATTTGCCCTCATCAGACTCATACTTTCGCATTCTTCACATACTTGTTGAACAGATCCTGGGCTTTTTTCTGGTTTGGATCACGTAGTAATGTGGTACCACCCTGAAACAGTCGATAATACCTGGTTTCGATCAATATTTTAGATGATAACGCATGTTAGGTCTGGGATTTGCTCTCATCAGGCTCGTACTTCCGCACATTTCTCATACTTGATGGCCAGATTCTGGGCTTTTTCTGGTTTGGATCACGTAGTAATGTGGTGCCACACGGAAACAGTCGATTAAACCTGGTTTCGATCAATATCTTAGAGGATAGCGCATGTTAGGTCTAGGTTCGGTCTGGGATTTGCTCTCATCAGGGTCATACTTTCACATTTTTCCCATACTTGTTGGCCTGATCCTGGGCTTTTTCTGGATTGGACCACACAGTAATGTAGTACCACACTGAAACAGTCAATTATACCTGGTCTCGATCAATATTTTAGAGGGTAACGCATGTTAGGTCTGGGTTAGGTCCAGGATTTGCCCGCATCAGGCTCATACTTTCGTATATTTCTCATACTTGTTGAACAGATCCCTGGCTTTTTCTGGTTTGGATCACGTAGTAATGTGGTACCCCACTGAAACAGTCGATTAATCCTGGTCTCGATCAATATTTTATAGGATAACGCAAGTTAGGTCTGGGATAGGTCTGGGATCTGCCCTCATCAGGCTCATACCTTCGCATTTTTCACATACTTGTTGAACAGATCCTGGGTTTTTTCTGGCTTGGATCACGTAGTAATGTGGTGCCACACTGCAACAGTCGATTAAACCTAGTCTCGGTCAATATTTTAAAGGATATCGCATGTTAGGTCTGGGTTAGGTCTGGGATTTGCCTTCATGAGGCTCATACTTTCGCATTCTACACACACTTGTTGAACGGATCCTGGGTGTTTTCTAGTTTGGATTAGGTAGTAATGTGGTACCACACTGAAACAGCCGATTGACCCTGGTCACGATGATCATTGTTGAGGATAACGCCGGTTAGGTCTCGTTTAGGTGTGGGATTTGCCCTCATCAGGCTCATACTTTCGCATTTTTCGCATGCTTGTTGGCCAGATCCTGGGTTCTTTTCTCGTTAGGATCACGTATTAATGTGGTGCCACACTGAAATAGTCAAGTCAACCTGGATTCGATGAATATTTTAGAGGATAACACCGGTTAGGTCTGGGTTAGGTCTGGGATTTGCCCTCATCTGGCTCGTACTTTCGCACTTTTGGCATACTTGTTGGCCAGGTCCTGGGCTTTTTCTGATTTGGATCACGTAGTAATATGGTACCACATTGAAAAAGTCAATTAATCCTGGTTCCGATAAATATTTCAGAGGCTAACGCCGGTTATGTCTGCGTTAGATCTGGTATTTGCCATTATCTTGCTCATACTTTCGCACTTTTCGCATACTTGAATGGCCAGATCCTTTGCTTTCTCTGGATTGGATCACACAGCAATGTAGTACCACACTGAAACAGTCAATTATACCCGGTCTCGATGAATATTTTAGAGTATAACGCGTGTTAGGTCTGGGTTAGGTCTGGGATTTGCCCTCAGCAGACTCATACTTTCGCATTCCTCACATACTTGTTGTTCAGATCCTGGGTTTCTTCTGGTTTGGATCACGTGGTAATGTGATACCGCACTGAAACAGTCGATTAAACCTGGTTTCGATCAATATTTCAGATGATAACGCTCGTTAGGTCTGGGTTAGGTCTAGTATTTGCCATCATCTGTCTCGTACTTTCGCATTCTTTACATACTTGTTGAACAGTACCTGGGCTTTCTCATTATTGGATCACGTAGTTATGTGGTATCACACTGAAACAGTCAATTAAACTTGGATACGACCAATATTTTAGAGGATAACGCATGTAGGTAAGGGTTAGGTCTAGGATTTGCCAACATCTGGCTCATACCTTCGCATTTTTCACATACCTGTTGAACAGATCCTGGGTTATTTCTGGTTTGGATCACGTAGTAAAGTGGTACCACAGTGAAACAGTCCATGAAACCTGGTTTCGATCAATATTTTAGAGGATAACGCATGTTGTGTCTAGGTTAGGGCTGGGATTTGCCCTCATCAGACTCATACTTTCGCATATTTCTCATACTAGTCGGCCAGATCATGGGCTTTTTCTGGTTTGGATTACGTAGTAATTTGGTACCACACTGAAACAGTCGATTAAACCTGTTTTCGATCAATATTTTAGATGATAACGCTTGTTAGGTCTGGGTTAGGTCTAGGATTTGCCATCATCTGTCTCGTACTTTCGCATTCTTCACATACTTGTTGAACAGATCCTGGGCTTCTTCTGGTTTGGATCACGTAGTAAAGTGGTACCACACTGAAACAGTCGATTAATCCTGGTCTCGATCAATATTTTAGAGGATAACGCATGTTAGGTCTGGGCTAGGTCTAGGATTTGCCATCATCTGTCTCTTACTTTCGCATTCTTCACATACTTGTTGAACAGATCCTGGGTTTTTTCTGGTTTGGATCACGTAGTAATGTGGTACCACACTGAAACAGTCGATCAAACCTGGTTTTCATCAATATTTTAGATGATAACTCATGTTAGGTCTGGGTTAGGTCTAGGATTTGCCATCATCTGTCTCATACTTTCGCATTCTTCACATACTTGTTGAACAGATCCTGGTCTTTTTCTGGTTTGGATCACGTAGTAATGTGGTACCACACTGAAACAATCAATTAAACCTGGTTTCGATCAATGTTTTAGATGATAACGCTGGTTAGGTCTATGTTAGGCCTGGGATTTGCCCTCATCAGACTAATACTTTCGCATTCATCACATACTTGTTGAACAGATCCTGGGTTTTTTTCCGGTTTGGATCACGTAGTAATGTGGTACCAAACTGAAACAGTCGATTCAACCTAGTTTCGATCAATATTTTTGAGGGTAGCGCACGTTAGGTCTGGGCTAGGTCTAGGATTTGCCCTCATCTGGCTCATACTTTCGCATTCTTCATATACTTGTTGAACAGACCCTTTGCTTTTCCTGGATTGGATCCCGTAGTAATGTGGTACCACACTGAAACAGTCCATTAAACCTGGTTTCGATCAATATTTTAGAGGATAACTCATGTTAGGTCTGGGTTAGGTCTGGGATTTGCCCTCATCTGGCCCATACTTTCGCATTCTTCACATACTTGTTGAACAGATCCTGGGTTTTTTCTGGATTGGATCACGTAGTTATGTGGTATCACACTGAAACAGTCAGTTAAACCTGGATACGACCAATATTTCAGAGCATAACGCAAGTTAGGCCTGGGTTAGGTCTTGGATTTGCCCTCATCTGGCTCATACTTTCGCATTCTTCACATACTTGTTGAACAGATCCTGGGAATTTTCTGGTTTGGATCACGTGGTAATGTGGTACCGCACTGAAACAGTCGATTAAACCAGGTCACGATCAACATTTTAGAGGATAACGCCGGTTAGGACTCGGTTAGTTGCGGGGCTTGCCCTCATTAGGCTCATACTTTCGCATATTTCTCATACTTGTTGGGCAGATCCTGGGCTTTCTCTTGATTGGATCACGTAGTTATGTGGTATCACACTGAAACAGTCAGTTAAACTTGGATACGACCAATATTTTGGAGGATAACGCATGTAGGTATGGGTTAGGTCTAGGATTTGCCAACATCTGGCTCATACCTTCGCATTTTTCACATACTTGTTGAGCAGATCCTGGGTTATTTCTGGTTTGGATCAGGTAGTAATGAGGTTCCACACTGAAACAGTCGATTAATCCTGGTCTCGATCAATATTTTAGAGGATAACGCATGTTAGGTCTGGGTTAGGTCTAGGATTTGCCATCATCCGTCTCTTACTTTTGCATCCTTCACATACTTGTTGAACAGATCCTGGGTTTTTTCTGGTTTGGATCACGTAGTAATGTGGTACCACACTGAAACAGTCGACTAAACCTGGTCTCGACCAATATTTTAGAGGATAACGGAAGTTGGGTCTGGGGTAGGTCTGGGATTTGCCCTCATCTGGCTCATACTTTCGCATTCTTCACATACTTGTTGAACAGATCCTGGGAATTTTCTGGTTTGGATCACGTGGTAATGTGGTACCGCACTCAAACAGTCGATTAAACCAGGTCACGATCAACATTTTAGAGGATAACGCCGGTTAGGACTCGGTTAGTTGCGGGACTTGCCCTCATCAGGCTCATACTTTCGCATATTTCTCATACTTGTTGGGCAGATCCTGGGCTTTCTCATGATTGGATCACGTAGTTATGTGGTATCACACTGAAACAGTCAGTTAAACTTGGATACGACCAATATTTTAGAGGATAACGCATGTAGGTAAGGGTTAGGTCTAGGATTTGCCAACATCTGGCTCATACCTTCGCATTTTTCACATACCTGTTGAACAGATCCTGGGTTATTTCTGGTTTGGATCACGTAGTAAAGTGGTACCACAGTGAAACAGTCCATGAAACCTGGTTTCGATCAATATTTTAGAGGATAACGCATGTTCTGTCTAGGTTAGGGCTGGGATTTGCCCTCATCAGACTCAAACTTTCGCATATTTCTCATACTTGTTGGTCAGATCCTTGGATTTTTCTGGATTGGATCACGTAGTAATGTGGTACCACACCGAAACATTTAATTAAACCAGGATACGACCAATATTTTAGAGGATACACCATGTTAAGTCTAGGTTAGGCCTGGGATTTGCCCTCATGAGACTCATACTTTCGCATATTTCTCATACTAGTCGGCCATATCATGGGCTTTTTCTGGTTTGGATTACGTAGTAATGTGGTACCACACTGAAACAGTCGATTAAACCTGTTTTCGATCAATATTTTAGATGATAACGCTTGTTAGGTCTGGGTTAGGTCTAGGATTTGCCATCATCTGTCTCGTACTTTCGCATTCTTCACATACTTGTTGAACAGATCCTGGGCTTTTTCTGGTTTGGATCACGTAGTAAAGTGGTACCACACTGACACAGTCGATTAATCCTGGTCTCGATCAATATTTTAGAGGATAACGCATGTTAGGTCTGGGCTAGGTCTAGGATTTGCCATCATCTGTCTCTTACTTTCGCATTCTTCACATACTTGTTGAACAGATCCTGGTCTTTTTCTGGTTTGGATCACGTAGTAATGTGGTACCACACTGAAACAATCGATTAAACCTGGTTTTCATCAATATTTTAGATGATAACTCATGTTAGGTCTGGGTTAGGCCTGGGATTTGCCCTCATCAGACTAATACTTTCGCATTCTTCACATACTTGTTGAACAGATCCTGGGTATTTTTCCGGGTTGGATCACGTAGTAATGTGGTACCAAACTGAAACAGTCGATTAAACCTAGTTTCGATCAATATTTTTGAGGGTAGCGCATGTTAGGTCTGGGCTAGGTCTAGGATTTGCCCTCATCTGGCTCATACTTTCGCATTCTTCATATACTTGTTGAACAGACCCTTTGCTTTTCCTGGATTGGGTCCCGTAGTAATGTGGTACCACACTGAAACAGTCCATTAAACCTGGTTTCGATCAATATTTTAGAGGATAACTCATGTTAGGTCTGGGTTAGGTCTGGGATTTGCCCTCATCTGGCCCATACTTTCGCATTCTTCACATACTTGTTGAACAGATCCTGGGTTTTTTCTGGATTGGATCACGTAGTTATGTGGTATCACACTGAAACAGTCAGCTAAACCTGGATACGACCAATATTTCAGAGCATAACGCAAGTTAGGCCTGGGTTAGGTCTTGGATTTGCCCTCATCTGGCTCATACCTTCGCATTTTTCACATACTTGTTGAACAGATCCTGGGGTTTTTCTGGTTTGGATCACGTAGTAATGTGGTACCACACTGAAACAGTCGACTAAACCTGGTCTCGACCAATATTTTAGAGGATAACGCAAGTTGGGTCTGGGGTAGGTGTGGGATTTGCCCTCATCTGGCTCATACTTTCGCATTCTTCACAAACTTGTTGAACAGATCCTGGGTTTTTTCTCGTTTTGAACACGTAGTAATGTGGCACCACACTGAAGCAGTCGATTAAACCGGGTTTCGGTCAATAATTTAGATGATAACGCATTTTAGGTCTAGTTCAGGCCTGGGATTTGCCCTGATCTGGCTCATACTTTCGCATTCTTCATATACTTGTTGAACAGACCCTTTGCTTTTCCTGGATTGGATCACACAGTAATGTAGTACCATACTGAAGCAGTCAATTATACTTGGTCTCGATCAATATTTTAGAGGATAACGCATGTTAGGTCTGGGTTAGGTCTAGGATTTGCCATCATCTGTCTCTTACTTTTGCATCCTTCACATACTACTTGAACAGATCGTGGGTTTTTTCTGGTTTGGATCACGTAGTAATGTGGTACCACACTGAAACAGTCGATTAAACCTGGTTTTGATCAATATTTTAGATGGTAACTCATGTTAGGTCTGGGTTAGGTCTAGGATTTGCCATCATCAAGGTCATACTTTCACATTTTTCGCATACTTGTTGAACAGATTCTGGGTTTCTTCTGGCTTGGATCACGTAGTAATGTGGTGCCACACTGCAACAGCCGACTAAACCTAGTCTCGGTCAATATTTTAAAGGATATCGCGTGTTAGGTCTGGGTTAGGCCTGGGATTTGTCCTCATCAGATTCATACTTTCGCATTCTTCACATACTTGTTGAACAGATTCTGGGTTTTTTCTGGCTTGGATCACGTAGTAATGTGGTACCGCACTGAAACAGTCGATTAAACCAGGTCACGTTCAACATTTTAGAGGATAACGCCGGTTAGGACTCGGTTAGGTGTGGGATTTGCCCTCATGAGGCTCATTCTTTCGCATGTTTTTCATACTTGTTGGCCAGATCCTGGGCTTTCACTGGTCTGGATCCCGTAGTAATGTGGTACCACACTGAAACAGTCCATTAAACCTGGTTTCGATCAGTATTTTAGAGGATAACGCATGTTAGGTCTAGGTTAGGTCTGGGGATTTGCTCTCATCAGGCTCGTACTTCCGAATATGTCTCATACTTGTTGGCCAGATCCAGGGGTTTTTCTGGTTTGGATCACGTAGTAATGTGGTACCACACTGAAACAGTCGACTAAACCTGGTCTCGACCAATATTTTAGAGGATAACGCAAGTTGGGTCTGGGGTAGGTCTGGGATTTGCCCTCATCTGGCTCATACTTTCGCATTCTTCACATACTTGTTGAACAGATCCTGGGAATTTTCTGGTTTGGATCACGTGGTAATGTGGTACCGCACTGAAACAGTCGATTAAACAAGGTCACGATCAACATATTAGAGGATAACGCCGGTTAGGACTCGGTTAGTTGCGGGACTTGCCCTCATTAGGCTCATACTTTCGCATATTTCTCATACTTGTTGGGCAGATCCTGGGCTTTCTCTTGATTGGATCACGTAGTTATGTGGTATCACACTGAAACAGTCAGTTAAACTTGGATACGACCAATATTTTAGAGGATAACGCATGTAGGTATGGGTTAGGTCTAGGATTTGCCATCATCCGTCTCTTACTTTTGCATCCTTCACATACTTGTTGAGCAGATCCTGGGTTTTTTCTGGTTTGGATCACGTAGTAATGTGGTACCACACTGAAACAGTCGATTAAACCTGGATTTGATCAATATTTTAGATGATAACTCATGTTAGGTGTGGGTTAGGTCTAGGATTTGCCATCATCAGGGTCATACTTTTACATTTTTCGCATACCCGTTGGCCAGATCCCGGGATTTTTCTTGTTTGAATCACGTGGTAGTGTGGTATATCACTGACACAGTCCATGAAACCTGGTCTCGATCAGTATTTTAGAGGATAACGCATGTTAGGTCTAGGTTAGGCCTGGGATTTGTCCTCATCAGATTCATACTTTCGCATTCTTCACATACTTGTTGAACAGATTCTGGGATTTTTCTGGCTTGGATCACGTAGTAATGTGGTGCCACACTGCAACAGCCGACTAAACCTAGTTTCGGTCAATATTTTAAAGGATATCGCATGTTAGGTCTGGGTTAGGCCTGGGATTTGTCCTCATCAGATTCATACTTTCGCATTCTTCACATACTTGTTGAACAGATTCTGGGTTTCTTCCGGCTTGGATCACGTAGTAAAGTGGTGCCACACTGCAACAGCCGACTAAACCTAGTCTCGGTCAATATCTTAAAGGATATCGCATGTTAGGTCTGGGTTAGGCCTGGGATTTGTCCTCATCAGATTCATACTTTCGCATTCTTCACATACTTGTTGAACAGATTCTGGGTTTTTTCTGGCTTGGATCACGTAGTAATGTGGTGCCACACTGCAACAGCCGACTAAACATAGTCTCGGTCAATATTTGAAAGGATATCGCATGTTAGGTCTGGGTTAGGTCTAGGATTTGCCCTCATCTGGCTCATACTTTCGCATTCTTCATATACTTGTTGAACAGACCCTTTGCTTTTCCTGGATTGGATCACACAGTAATGTAGTACCATACTGAACAAGACAATTATACCTGGTCTCGATCAATATTTTAGATGATAACGCATGTTATGTCTAGGTTAGGCCTGGGATTTGCCCTCATCAGACTCATACTTTCGCCTTCTTCAGATACTTGTTTATCAGATCCTGGGTTTTTTCTGGTTTGGACCAGGTAGTAATGCGGTACCACACTGAAACAGGCGATTGATCCTGGTCTCGATCAATATTTTAGAGGATAACGCATGTTAGGTCTGGGTTAGGTCCAGGATTTGCCCGCATCAGGCTCGTACTTCCGCATAGTTCTTATACTAGATGGCCTGATCCTGGGCTTTTTCTGGTTTGGATCATGTAGTAATGTGGTACCACACTGAAACAGTCCATTAAACCTGGTTTCGATCAATATTTTAGAGGATGACGCATGTTAGGTCTGGGGTAGGTCTGGGATTTGCCCTCATCTGGCTCATACTTTCGCATTCTTCACATACTTGTTGAACAGATCCTGGGAATTTTCTGGTTTGGATCACGTGGTAATGTGGTACCACACTGAAACAGTCGATTAAACATGGTTTCGATCAATATTTTAGATGATAACGCATGTTAGGTCTGGGTTAGGTCTAGGATTTGCCATCATCTGTCTCATACTTTCGCATTCTTCACATACTTGTTGAACAGATCCTGGGTGTTGTCAGGTTTGGATCACGTAGTAAAGTGGTACCACACTGAAACAGTCGATTAAACATGGTTTCGATCAATATTTTAGATGATAACGCATATTTGGTCTAGGTTAGCCCTGGGATTTGCCCTCAACAGACTAATACTATCGCATTCTTCACATACTTGTTGAACAGATCCTGGGTTTTTTCTGGTTTGGATCACGTAGTAATGTGGTATCACACTGAAACAGTCCATGAAACCTGGTTTCGATCAATATTTTAGAGGATAACGCATGTCATGTCTAGGTTAGGCCTGGGATTTGCCCTCATCAGACTCAAACTTTCGCATATTTCTCATACTTGTTGGTCAGATCCTTGGATTTTTCTGGATTGGATCACGTAGTAATGTGGTACCACACTGAAACAGTTAATTAAACCTGGATACGACCAATATTTTAGAGGATACACCATGTTACGTCTAGGTTAGGCCTGGGATTTGCCCTCATCAGACTCATACTTTCGCATTTTTCACATACTTGTTTTACAGATCCTGGGGTTTTTCTGACTTGAATCACGTGGTGATGTGGTACCACACTGAAACAGTCCATGAAACCTGGTTTCGATCAATACTTTAGAAGATAACGCATGTTAGGTCTAGCTTAGGGCTGGGATTTGCCCTCATCAGACTCAAACTTTCGCATATTTCTCATACTTGTTGGTCAGATCCTTGGATTTTTCTGGATTGGATCACGTAGGAATGTGGTACCACACTGAAACATTTAATTAAACCTGGATACGACCAATATTTTAGAGGATACACCATGTTAGGTTTAGGTTAGGCCTGGGATTTGCCCTCATGAGACTCATACTTTCGCATATTTCTCATACTTGTTGGCCAGATCCTGGGCTTTTTCTGGTTTGGATTACGTAGTAATATGGTACCACACTGAAACAGTCGATTAAACCTGGTTTCGATCAATATTTTAGATGATACAACTTGTTAGCTCTGGGTTAGGTCTAGGATTTGCCATCATCGGTCTCGTACTTTCGCATTCATCAAATACTTGTTGAACAGTTCCTGGGATTTTTCTGGTTTGGATCACGTAGTAAAGTGGTACCACACTGAAACAGTCCATGAAACATAGTCTCGGTCAATATTTTAAAGGATATCGCATGTTAGGTCTGGGTTAGGCCTGGGATTTGCCCTCATGAGGCTCATACTTTCGCATATTTCTCATACTTGTTGGGCAGATCCTGGGCTTTCTCTTGATTGGATCACGTAGTTATGTGGTATCACACTGAAACAGTCAGTTAAACTTGGATACGACCAATATTTTAGAGGATAACGCATGTAGGTATGGGTTAGGTCTAGGATTTGCCATCATCCGTCTCTTACTTTTGCATCCTTCACATACTTGTTGAGCAGATCCTGGGTTTTTTCTGGTTTGGATCACGTAGTAATGTGGTACCACACTGAAACAGTCGATTAAACCTGGATTTGATCAATATTTTAGATGATAACTCATGTTAGGTCTGGGTTAGGTCTAGGATTTGCCATCATCAGGGTCATACTTTTACATTTTTCGCATACCCGTTGGCCAGATCCCGGGATTTTTCTTGTTTGAATCACGTGGTAGTGTGGTATATCACTGACACAGTCCATGAAACCTGGTCTCGATCAGTATTTTAGAGGATAACGCATGTTAGGTCTAGGTTAGGCCTGGGATTTGTCCTCATCAGATTCATACTTTCGCATTCTTCACATACTTGTTGAACAGATTCTGGGTTTCTTCCGGCTTGGATCACGTAGTAAAGTGGTGCCACACTGCAACAGCCGACTAAACCTAGTCTCGGTCAATATCTTAAAGGATATCGCATGTTAGGTCTGGGTTAGGCCTGGGATTTGTCCTCATCAGATTCATACTTTCGCATTCTTCACATACTTGTTGAACAGATTCTGGGTTTTTTCTGGCTTGGATCACGTAGTAATGTGGTGCCACACTGCAACAGCCGACTAAACATAGTCTCGGTCAATATTTGAAAGGATATCGCATGTTAGGTCTGGGTTAGGTCTAGGATTTGCCCTCATCTGGCTCATACTTTCGCATTCTTCATATACTTGTTGAACAGACCCTTTGCTTTTCCTGGATTGGATCACACAGTAATGTAGTACCATACTGAACAAGACAATTATACCTGGTCTCGATCAATATTTTAGAGGATAACGCATGTTAGGTCTGGGTTAGGTTCAGGATTTGCCTGCATCAGGCTCATACTTTTGTATATTTCTCATACTTCTTGAAAAGGTCCTGGGTTTTTTCTGGTTTGGACCAGCTAGTAATGCGGTACCACACTGAAACAGTCGATAAAACCTGGTTTCGATCAATATTTTACAGGATAACGCATGTTAGGTCTAGACTAGGCTCGTGATTTGCCCTCATCAGACTCATACTTTCGCTATCTTCACATACTTGTTGAACAGATCCTGGGTTGTTTCTGGTTTGGATCACGTAGTAATATTCTACCACACTGAAACAGTCGATTAATCCTGGTTTCGATCAATATTTTAGAGGATATCGCATGTTAGGTCTGGGTTAGGTCCAGGATTTGCCCGCATCAGGCTCATACTTTCGCATATTTCTCATACTTGTTGAACAGATCCCTGGCTTTTTCAGGTTTGGATCACGTAGTAATGTGGTACCCCACTGAAACAGTCGACCAAACCTGGCCTCGATCAATATTTTAGAGGATGACGCATGTTAGGTCTGGGTTAGGTCTGGAATTTGCTCTCATCAGTCTCAAACCATCGCATTCTTCACATACTTGCTGAACAGATCCTGGGTTTTTTCTGGTTTGAATCACGTAGTAATGTGGTACCACGCTGAAACAGTCCATGAAACCTCGTTTCGACCAATATGTTAGAGGATAACGCATGTTAGGTCTAGACTAGGCCTGTGATTTGCCCTCATCAGACTCATACTTTCGCTATCTTCATATACTTGTTGAACAGATCCTGGGTTGCTTCTGGTTTGGATCACATAGTAATGTTGTACCACACTGAAACAGTCGATTAATCCTGGTTTCGATCAATATTTTAGATGATAACGCATGTTATGTCTAGGTTAGGCCTGGGATTTGCCCTCATCAGACTCATACTTTCGCCTTCTTCAGATACTTGTTTATCAGATCCTGGGTTTTTTCTGGTTTGGACCAGGTAGTAATGCGGTACCACACTGAAACAGGCGATTGATCCTGGTCTCGATCAATATTTTAGAGGATAACGCATGTTAGGTCTGGGTTAGGTCCAGGATTTGCCCGCATCAGGCTCGTACTTCCGCATAGTTCTTATACTAGATGGCCTGATCCTGGGCTTTTTCTGGTTTGGATCATGTAGTAATGTGGTACCACACTGAAACAGTCCATTAAACCTGGTTTCGATCAATATTTTAGAAGATGACGCATGTTAGGTCTGGGGTAGGTCTGGGATTTGCCCTCATCTGGCTCATACTTTCGCATTCTTCACATACTTGTTGAACAGATCCTGGGAATTTTCTGGTTTGGATCACGTGGTAATGTGGTACCACACTGAAACAGTCGATTAAACATGGTTTCGATCAATATTTTAGATGATAACGCATGTTAGGTCTGGGTTAGGTCTAGGATTTGCCATCATCTGTCTCATACTTTCGCATTCTTCACATACTTGTTGAACAGATCCTGGGTGTTGTCAGGTTTGGATCACGTAGTAAAGTGGTACCACACTGAAACATTTAATTAAACCTGGATACGACCAATATTTTAGAGGATACACCATGTTAGGTTTAGGTTAGGTCTGGGATTTGCCCTCATGAGACTCATACTTTCGCATATTTCTCATACTTGTTGGCCAGATCCTTGGATTTTTCTGGATTGGATCACGTAGGAATGTGGTACCACACTGAAACATTTAATTAAACCTGGATACGACCAATATTTTAGAGGATACACCATGTTAGGTTTAGGTTAGGCCTGGGATTTGCCCTCATGAGACTCATACTTTCGCATATTTCTCATACTTGTTGGCCAGATCCTGGGCTTTTTCTGGTTTGGATTACGTAGTAATATGGTACCACACTGAAACAGTCGATTAAACCTGGTTTCGATCAATATTTTAGATGATACAACTTGTTAGCTCTGGGTTAGGTCTAGGATTTGCCATCATCGGTCTCGTACTTTCGCATTCTTCAAATACTTGTTGAACAGTTCCTGGGATTTTTCTGGTTTGGATCACGTAGTAAAGTGGTACCACACTGAAACAGTCCATGAAACATAGTCTCGGTCAATATTTTAAAGGATATCGCATGTTAGGTCTGGGTTAGGCCTGGGATTTGCCCTCATGAGGCTCATACTTTCGCATGTTTCTCATACTTGTTGGTCTGATCCTGGGTTTATTCTGGTTTGGATCACGTAGTAATGTGGTACCACACCGAAACAGTCAGTTAAACCTGGTTTCGATCAATATTTTACATGATAACGCTGGTTAGGTCTAGGTTAGGCCTGGGATTTGCCCTCATCAGGCTCACACCTTCGCAAAGCTCAGATACTCGTTGGCCAGATCCTGGGCTTTCACTGGTCTGGATCACGTAGTGGTACCACACTGAAACAGTCCATTAAACCTGGTTTCGATCAATATTTTAGAGGATAACTCATGTTAGGTCAGGGTTAGGTCTAGGATTTGCCGTCATCTGGCTCATACTTTCGCATTTTTCGCATACTCGTTGGCAAGATCCTGGGCTTTTTCTGGTTTGGATCACGTGGTAATGTGGTACCACACTGAAACAGTTAATTACACCTGGTTTCGATGAATATTTTAGAGGATAACGCATGTTAGGTCTGGGTTAGGTCCAGGATTTGCCCGCATCAGGCTCATACTTTCGCATATTTCTCATACTCGTTGGCCAGATCCTGGGCTTTCACTGGTCTGGATCACGCAGTGGTACCACACTGAAACAGTCCATTAAACCTGGTTTCGATCAATATTTTAGGGGATAACTCATGTTAGATCTGGGGTAGGTCTGGGATTTGCCCTCATCTGGCTCATACTCTCGCATTCTTCACATTCTTGTTGAACAGATCCTGGGTTTTTTCTGGATTGGATCACGTAGTTATGTGATATCACACTGAAACAGTCAGTTAAACCTGGATACGACCAATATTTCAGAGGATAACGCATGTTAGGCCTGGGTTAGGTCTAGGATTTGCCCTTATCTGGCTCATACCTTCGCATTTTTCACATACTTGTTGGCCTGATCCTGGGGTTTTTCTGGTTTGGATCACGTAGTAATGTGGTACCACACTGAAACAGTCGACTAAACCTGGTCTCGACCAATATTTTAGAGGATAACGCAAGTAGGGTCTGGGGTTGGTCTGGGATTTGCCCTCATCTGGCTCATACTTTCGCATTCTTCACATACTTGTTGAACAGATCCTGGGAATTTTCTGGTTTGGATCACGTGGTAATGTGGCACCACACTGAAACAGTCGATTAAACATGGTTGCGATCAATATTTTAGATGATAACGCATGTTAGGTCTGGGTTAGGTCTAGGATTTGCCCTCATCTGTCTCATACTTTCGCATTCTTCACATACTTGTTGAACAGATCCTGGGTTTTGTCTGGGTTGGATCACGTAGTAAAGTGGTACCACACTGAAACAGTCGATTAAACATGGTTTCGATCAATATTTTAGATGATAACGCATGTTAGGTCTAGGTTAGCCCTGGGATTTGCCCTCATCAGACTAATACTATAGCATTCCTCACATACTTGTTGAACAGATCCTGGGTTTTTTCTGGTTTGGATCACGTAGTAATGTGGTATCACACTGAAACAGTCCATGAAACCTGGTTTCGATCAATATTTTAGAGGATAACGCATGTTATGTCTAGGTTAGGCCTGGGATTTGCCCTCATCAGACTCAAACTTTCGCATATTTCTCATACTTGTTGGTCAGATCCACGGATTTTTCTGGATTGGATCACGTAACAGTGTGGTACCACACTGAAACATTTAATTAAACCTGGATACGACCAATATTTTAGAGGATACACCATGTTAGGTCTAGGTTAGGCCTGGGATTTGCCCTCATGAGACTCATACTTTCGCATATTTCTCATACTTGTTGGCCAGATCCTGGGCTTTTTCTGGTTTGGATTACGTAGTAATGTGGTACCACACTGAAACAGTCGATTAAACCTGGTTTTCGATCAATGTTTTAGATGATAACGCTTGTTAGGTCTGGGTTAGGTCTAGGATTTGCCATCATCTGTCTCGTACTTTCGCATTCTTCAAATACTTGTTGAACAGATCGTGGGATTTTTCTGGTTTGGATTACGTAGTAAAGTGGTACCACACTGAAACAGTCCATGAAACATAGTCTCGGTCAATATTTTAATGGATATCGCATGTTAGGTCCGGGTTAGGTCTGGGATTTGCCCTCATGAGGCTCATACTTTCGCATGTTTCTCATACTTGTTGGTCTGATCCTGGGCTTTTTCTGGTTTGGATCACGTAGTAATGTGGTACCACACTGAAACAGTCAATTAAACCTGGTTTCGATCAATATTTTAGATGATAACGCTGGTTAGGTCTAGGTTAGGCCTGGGATTTGCCCTCATCAGACTAATACTTTCGCATTCTTCACATACTTGTTGAACAGATCCTGGGTTTTTTTCCGGTTTGGATCACGTAGTAATGTGGTCCCACACTGAAACAGTCGATTAAACCTAGTTTCGATCAATATTTTTGAGGGTAACGCATGTTAGGTCTGGGTTAAGTCTAGGATTTGCCCTCATCTGGCTCATACTTTCGCATTTTTCGCATAGTCGTTGGCAAGATCCTGGGCTTTTTCTGGTTTGGATCACGTGGTAATGTGGTACCACACTGAAACTGTCGATTACACATGGTTTCGATCAATATTTTAGAGGATACACCATGTTAGGTCTAGGTTTGGCCTGGGATCTGCCCTCATCAGGCTCATACTTTCGCATTCTTCACATAATTGTAGAACAGATCCTGGGTTTTTTCTGGTTTGGACCACGTAGTAATGTGGTACCACACTGAAACAGGCCATGAAACCTGGTTTCGATCAATATTTTAGAGGATACACCATGTTAGGTCTAGGTTAGGCGTGGGATTTGGCCTCATCAGACACATACTTTCGAATTTTTCACATACTTGTTGTACAGATCCTGGGTTTTTTCTGGTTTGGACCACGTAGCAATGTGGTACTTCTCTGAACAGTCCATTAAACCTGGTTTCGATCAATATTTTAGAGGATAACGCAAGTTGGGTCCGGGATAGGTCTGGGATTTGCCCTCATCTTGCTCATACTTTCGCATTCTTCACATACTTGTTGAACAGATCCTGGGTATTTTCTGGTTTGGATCACGTGGTAATGTGGTACCATCCTGAAACGGTCGATTAAACATGGTTTCGATCAATGTTTTAGAGGATACACCATGTTACATCTAGGTTAGGCCTGCGATTTGCCCTCATCAGACTCATAGTTTCGCATTCTTCACATACTTGTTGAACAGATCCTGGGTTATTTCTGGGTAGGATTAGGTAGTAATGTGGATCCACACTGAAACAGTCGATTAAACCTGGTCACGATCAACATTTTAGAGGATAACGCCGGTTAGGACTCGGTTAGGCCTGGGATTTGCCCTCATCAGACTCATACTTTCGCATATTTCTCATACTTGTTGGCCAGATCCCTGGATTTAACCTGGATTGGATCTCGTAGTAATGTGTTACGACACTGAAACAGTCCATGAAACATAGTCTCGGTCAGTATTTTAAAGGATATGGCATGTTAGGTCTGGGTTAGGTCAAGGATTTGCCATCATCTGTCTAATACTTTCGCATTCTTCACATACTTGTTTAACAGATCCTGGGTTTGTTCTGGTTTGGATCACGTAGTAATGTGGTATCACACTGAAACAGTCCATGAAACCTGGTTACGATCAATATTTTAGAGGATAACGCATGTTATGTCTAGGTTAGGCCTGGGATTTGCCCTAATCAGACCCATACTTTCGCATTCATCACATACTTGTTGAACAGATCCTGGGCTTTTTCTGGTTTGGATCACGTGGTAATGTGGTACCACACTGAAACAGACGATTAAACATGGTTTCGATGAATATTTTAGATGATAACCCATGTTTGGTCTGGGATAGGTCTGGAATTTGCCCTCATCAGGGTCATACTATCGCATTTCTCACATGCTTGTTGAACAGAACCCTGGCTTTTTCTGGTTTGGATTACGTAGTAATGTGGTACCACACTGAAACAGGCCACTAAACCTGGTTTCGATCAATATTTTAAAGGATAACGCATGCTAGGTCTGTGTTAGGTCTGGGATTTACCCTCATGAGGCTCATACTTTCGCATATTTCTCATACTTGTTGGCCTGATCCTGGGCTTTTTCTTGTTTGGATCACATAGTAATGTGGTACCACACTGAAACAGTCGATTACGTCTGGTTTCGATCAATATTTTAGACGATATCGCATGTTAGGTCTGGGATAGGTCTGGGATTTGCCCTCATGAGTGTCATACTTTCGCATTTTTCACATACTAGTTGAACAGTTCCTTGGTTATTTCTGGTTTGGATCAGGTAGTAATGTGGTACCACACTGAAACTGTCGATTATACCTGGTTTCGATCAATATTTTAGACGATAATGCATGTTAGGTCTGGGTGAGGTCTAGGATTTGTTCTCATCTGGCTCATACTTTCGCATATTTCTTATACTTGTTGACCAGATCCTGGGCTTTTTCTGGTTTGGATCTCGTAGTAAAGTGGTACCGCACTGAAACAGTCGATTAATCCCGGTCTCGCTCAATATTTTATAGGATATCGCAAGTTAGGTCTAGGTTAGGCCTGGGATTTGCCCTCATCAGACTCATACTATCGCATTCTTCACATACCTGTTGAACAGTTGCTGTGTTTTCTCTGGTATTGATCACGTAGTAATGTGGTACCACACTGAAACAGTCGATTAAACCTGGTTTCGATCAATATTTTAGCGGATAACGCATGTTAGGTCGAGGTTAGGTCTGGGATTTACCCTCATGAGGCTCATACTTTCGCATATTGCTCATACTTGTTGGCCTGATCCTGGGCTTTTTCATGTTTGGATCACGTAGTAATGTGGTACCACACTGAAACAGTCCTTGGAACCTAGTCTCGGTCAATATTTTAAAGGATATCGCAAGTTAGGTCTGGGATAGGTCTGGGATTTGCCATCGTGAGGCTCATACTTTCGCATATTTCTCATACTTGTTGGCCTGATCCTGGGCTTTTTCATGTTTGGATCACGTAGTAATGTGGTACCACACTGAAACAGTCCTTGGAACCTAGTCTCGGTCAATATTTTAAAGGATATCGCAAGTTAGGTCTGGGATAGGTCTGGGATTTGTCCTCATCTGGCTCATACTTTCGCATATTTCTTATACTTGTTGACCAGATCCTGGGCTTTTTCTGGTTTGGATCTCGTAGTAAAGTGGTACCGCACTGAAACAGTCGATTAATCCCGGTCTCGCTCAATATTTTATAGGATATCGCAAGTTAGGTCTAGGTTAGTTGTGGGATTTGCCCTCATCAGACTCATACTATCGCATTCTTCACATACCTGTTGAACAGTTGCTGTGTTTTCTCTGGTATTGATCACGTAGTAATGTGGTACCACACTGAAACAGTCGATTAAACCTGGTTTCGATCAATATTTTAGCGGATAACGCATGTTAGGTCGAGGTTAGGTCTGGGATTTACCCTCATGAGGCTCATACTTTCGCATATTTCTCATACTTGTTGGCCTGATCCTGGGCTTTTTCATGTTTGGATCACGTAGTAATGTGGTACCACACTGAAACAGTCCTTGGAACCTAGTCTCGGTCAGTATATTAAAGGATATGGCATGTTAGGTCTGGGTTAGGTCAAGGATTTGCCCTAATCAGACCCATACTTTCGCATTCATCACATACTTGTTGAACAGATCCTGGGTTATTTCTAGGTTGGATCAGATAGTAATGTGGAACCACACTGAAACAGTCGATTAAACCTGGTCACGATCAACATTTTAGAGGATGACGCCGGTTAGGACTCGGTTAGTTGTGGGATTTGCCCTCATCTGGCACATACTTTCGCATTTTTCGCATACTCGTTGACCAGATCCTGGGCTTTTTCTGGTTTGGATCACGTGGTAATGTGGTACCACACTGAAACTGTCGATTAAACATGGTTTCGATCAATATTTTAGAGGATACACCATGTTAGGTCTAGGTTTGGCCTGTGATCTGCCCTCATCAGGCTCATACTTTCGCATTCTTCACATACTTGTTGAACAGACCCTGGATTTTGTCTGGTTTGGATCACGTGGCAATGTGGTACCACAATGAAGCAGTCGATTAAACCAGGTCAAGATCAACATTTTAGAGGATAACGCATGTTAGTTCTGGGTTAGGTCCAGGATTTGCCCTCATCAGGCTCATACTTTCGCATATTTCTCATACTTGTTAGCCAGATTCTTTGCTTTTTCTGGATTGGATCACATAGTGATGTAGTACCACACTGAAACAGTCAATTATACCTGGTTTCGATCTATATTTTAGTGGATAACGCATGTTAGGTCTGGGTTAGGTCCAGGATTTGCCCGCATCAGGCTCATACTTTCGCATATTTCTCATACTTGTTGGCCAGATCCTGGGTCTTTTTCCGGTTTGGATCACTTAGTAATGTGGTACAACACTGAAACAGTCGATTACACCTAGTTACGATCAATATTTTTGAGGGTAACGCATGTTAGGTCTGGGTTAGGCCTGGGATTTGCCCTCATGAGGCTCATACTTTCGCATATTTCTCATACTTGTTGGTCAGATCCTTGGATTTTTCTGGCTTGGGTCACGTAGAAAAGTGGTACCACACTGAAACTGTCCATTAAACCTGGTTTCGAGCAATATTTTAGAGGATAACGCATGTTAGGTCGAGGTTAGGTCTGGGATTTGCCCTCATGAGGCTCATACTTTCGCATATTTCTCATACTTGTTGGTCAGATCCTTGGATTTTTCTGGATTGGGTCACGTAGAAAAGTGGTACCACACTGAAACTGTCCATTAAACCTGGTTTCGAGCAATATTTTAGAGGATAACGCATGTTAGGTCGAGGTTAGGTCTGGGATTTGCCCTCGTGAGGCTCATTCTTTCGCATATTTCTCATACTTGTTGGCCTGATCCTGGGCTTTTTCTGGTTTTGGATCACGTAGTAATGTGGTACCACACTGAAACAGTCGATTAAACCTGGTTTCGATCAATATTTTAGAGGATAACGCAAGTTGAGTCTGGGATAGGTCTGGGATTTGCCCACATCTGGCTCATACTTTCGCATACTTCACATACTTGTTGAACAGATCCTGGGTATTTTCTAGTTTGGATCACGTAGTAGTGTTGTACCACTTTGAAGCAGTCGATTAAACCTGGTTTCGATCAATATTTTAGATGATAACGCATGTTAGGTCTAGGTTAGGCCTGGGATTTGCCCTCATCAGACTCATACTTTCGCATATTTCTCATACTTGTTGGCCAGATCCCTGGATTTAACCTGGATTGGATCTCGTAGTAATGTGTTACGACACTGAAACAGTCCATGGAACATAGTCTCGGTCAGTATTTTAAAGGATATGGCATGTTAGGTCTGGGTTAGGTCAAGGACTTGCCATCATCTGTCTAATACTTTCGCATTCTTCACATACTAGTTTAACAGATCCAGGGTTTTTTCTGGTTTGGATCACGTAGTAATGTGGTATCACACTGAAACAGTCCATGAAACCTGGTTACGATCAATATTTTAGAGGATAACGCATGTTATGTCTAGGTTAGGCTTGGGATTTGCCCTAATCAGACCCATACTTTCGCATTCATCACATACTTGTTGAACAGATCCTGGGTTACTTCTAGGTTGGATCAGATAGTAATGTGGAACCACACTGAAACAGTCGATTAAACCTGGTCACGATCAACATTTTAGAGGATGACGCCGGTTAGGACTCGGTTAGTTGTGGGATTTGCCCTCATCTGGCACATCCTTTCGCATTTTTCGCATACTCCTTGACCAGATCCTGGGCTTTTTCTGGTTTGGATCACGTGGTTATGTGATACCGCAATGAAACAGTCGACTAAACCTGGTCACGAGAAGCATTTTAGAGGATAACGCATGTTAGGTCTAGGTTAGGTCCAGGATTTGCCCGCATCAGGCTCATACCTTCGCATATTTCTCATACTTGTTGGCCAGATCCTGGGCATTTTCAGGTTTCGATCACGTAGTAAAGTGGTATTACACTGAAACAGTCCATGAAACCTGGTTTCGATCAATATTTTTGAGGATCACTCATGTTAGGTCTAGGTTGGGCCTGGGATTTGCCCTCATCAGACTCATACTTTCGCATTCTTCACATAATTGTAGAACAGATCCTGGGTTTTTTCTGGTTTGGATCACGTGGTTATGTGATACCGCAATGAAACAGTCGACTAAACCTGGTCACGAGAAGCATTTTAGAGGATAACGCATGTTAGGTCTAGGTTAGGTCCAGGATTTGCCCGCATCAGGCTCATACCTTCGCATATTTCTTATACTTGTTGGCCAGATCCTGGGCTTTTTCTGGTTTGGATCACGTGGTAATGTGGTACCACACTGAAACAGGCCATGAAACCTGGTTTCGATCAATATTTTAGAGGATACACCATGTTAGGTCTAGGTTAGGCGTGGGATTTGGCCTCATCAGACACATACTTTTTTTTTTTTTTTTTTTTTTTTGTCGTGGGGAAAATCTTCGAAACACTCCCTCCCACCTCCTTGGGGAGAGGTGGGAGGGGTGTGTGGGATTCCCCGCGCCCGTTCAACGACAGGCGCGGGACCTACCCACTAAAAACCCCACGGTGACCCTTCGGCACGCTTTGGGAGGATACCGGGAATCGCTCGAAGCATTCTTCCGGTATCCTCCCCGTGCCCGCGCTTTCGCGCCCATCCCCCGGGGGGACAATCGGTCCCCCCAGTAGACACACTGCCTCATAGCGGCGGGACGGGGCCACTCCATCCCGCCGCTATCCGTCCCGGGGCCGCGTTTAGTGGCGGCTGCGAGCCCCAACTCGCAACCGCCCGCGACCCCGTTTCCACCCCTCGGCGGCCGGGCGTTCATGGCCGCACCAGACCGCCGAGGGTGCCTCCCCTTGCGTCGGACCGGTAGGGGGAGGCACTCCTACCCCCAACCGGTCCGACCCGGCGCCGCCTGGCGGGAGGAGGGTCCCCTCAGGACCCCCCTCCCAGCCTAGGTCATCCGCCACGCCGAGGCGGCCGCCCGCGACGCCTCGCGACCGGGCGACGATCAGACACATACTTTCGCATTTTTCACATACTTGTTGTACAGATCCTGGGTTTTTTCTGGTTTGGATCACGTGGTAATGTGGTACCATACTGAAACGGTCGATTAAACATGGTTTCGATCAATGTTTTAGAGGATACACCATGTTATATCTAGGTTAGGCCTGCGATTTGCCCTCATCAGACTCATAGTTTCGCATTCTTCACATACTTGTTGAACAGATCCTGGGTTATTTCTGGGTTGGATTAGGTAGTAATGTGGATCCACACTGAAACAGTCGATTAAACCTGGTCACGATCAACATTTTAGAGGATAACGCCGGTTAGAACTCGGTTAGGCCTGGGATTTGCCCTCATCAGACGCATACTTTCGCATATTTCTCATACTTGTTGGCCAGATCCCTGGATTTAACCTGGATTGGATCTCGTAGTAATGTGTTACGACACTGAAACAGTCCATGAAACATAGTCTCGGTCAGTATTTTAAAGGATATGGCATGTTAGGTCTGGGTTAGGTCAAGGATTTGCCATCATCTGTCTAATACTTTCGCATTCTTCACATACTTGTTTAACAGATCCTGGGTTTTTTCTGGTTTGGATCACGTAGTAATGTGGTATCACACTGAAACAGTCCATGAAACCTGGTTACGATCAATATTTTAGAGGATAACGCATGTTATGTCTAGGTTAGGCCTGGGATTTGCCCTAATCAGACCCATACTTTCGCATTCATCACATACTTGTTGAACAGATCCTGGGTTATTTCTAGGTTGGATCAGATAGTAATGTGGAACCACACTGAAACAGTCGATTAAACCTGGTCACGATCAACATTTTAGAGGATGACGCCGGTTAGGACTAGGTTAGTTGTGGGATATGCCCTCATCTGGCACATACTTTCGCATTTTTCGCATACTCGTTGACCAGATCCTGGGCTTTTTCTGGTTTGGATCACGTGGTAATGTGGTACCACACTGAAACAGACGATTAAACATGGTTTCGATGAATATTTTAGATGATAACGCATGTTTGGTCTGGGATAGGTCTGGAATTTGCCCTCATCAGGGTCATACTATCGCATTTCTCACATGCTTGTTGAACAGAACCCTGGCTTTTTCTGGTTTGGATTACGTAGTAATGTGGTACCACACTGAAACAGGCCATTAAACCTGGTTTCGATCAATATTTTAAAGGATAACGCATGCTAGGTCTGTGTTAGGTCTGGGATTTACCCTCATGAGGCTCATACTTTCGCATATTTCTCATACTTGTTGGCCTGATCCTGGGCTTTTTCTTGTTTGGATCACGTAGTAATGTGGTACCACACTGAAACAGTCGATTACGCCTGGTTTCGATCAATATTTTAGACGATATCGCATGTTAGGTCTGGGATAGGTCTGGGATTTGCCCTCATGAGTGTCATACTTTCGCATTTTTCACATACTAGTTGAACAGTTCCTTGGTTATTTCTGGTTTGGATCAGGTAGTAATGTGGTACCACACTGAAACTGTCGATTATACCCGGTTTCGATCAATATTTTAGACGATAATGCATGTTAGGTCTGGGTGAGGTCTAGGATTTGTCCTCATCTGGCTCATACTTTCGCATATTTCTTATACTTGTTGACCAGATCCTGGGCTTTTTCTGGTTTGGATCTCGTAGTAAAGTGGTACCGCACTGAAACAGTCGATTAATCCCGGTCTCGCTCAATATTTTATAGGATATCGCAAGTTAGGTCTAGGTTAGGCCTGGGATTTGCCCTCATCAGACTCATACTATCGCATTCTTCACATACCTGTTGAACAGTTGCTGTGTTTTCTCTGGTATTGATCACGTAGTAATGTGGTACCACACTGAAACAGTCGATTAAACCTGGTTTCGATCAATATTTTAGCGGATAACGCATGTTAGGTCGAGGTTAGGTCTGGGATTTACCCTCATGAGGCTCATACTTTCGCATATTTCTCATACTTGTTGGCCTGATCCTGGGCTTTTTCATGTTTGGATCACGTAGTAATGTGGTACCACACTGAAACAGTCCTTGGAACCTAGTCTCGGTCAATATTTTAAAGGATATCGCAAGTTAGGTCTGGGATAGGTGTGGGATCTGCCCTCATCAGCCTCATACTTTCGCATACTTCACATACTAGTTGAACAGTTTCTGGGCTATTTCTGGTTTGGATCAGGTAGTAATGTGGTACCACACTGAAACAGTCGATTAAACCTGGTTTCGATCTATATTTTAAAGGATAACGCATGTTAGGTCTGGGTTAGGTCTGGGATTTACCACCATTAGGCTCATACTTTCGCAAATTTCTCATACTTGTTGGCCTGATCCTGGGCTTTTTCTTGTTTGGATCACGTAGTAATGTGGTACCACACTGAAACAGTCCATGAAACCTAGTCTCAGTCAATATTTTAAAGGATATCGCAAGTTAGGTCTGGGATAGATGTGGGATCTGCCCTCATCAGGCTCTTACCTTCGCATTTCTCACACACTTGTTAGCCAGATCCTGGGCTTTCACTGGTCAGGACCACGTAGTAATGTGGTACCACACTGAAACAGGCCACTAAACCTGGTTTCGATCAATACTTTAGAGGATAACGCATGCTAGGTCTGTGTTAGGTCTGGGATTTACCCTCATGAGGCTCATACTTTCGCATATTTCTCATACTTGTTGGCCTGATCCTGGGCTTTTTCTTGTTTGGATCACGTAGTAATGTGGTACCACACTGAAACAGTCCATGAAACCTAGTCTCGGCCAATATTTTAAAGGATATCGCAAGTTAGGTCTGCGATAGATGTAGGATCTGCCCTCATCAGACTCATACTTTCGCAATTCTCACATACTTGTTAGCCAGATCCTGGGCTTTCACTGGTCAGGATCACGTAGTAATGTGGTACCACACTGAAACAGGCCACTAAACCTGGTTTCGATCTATATTTTAAAGGATTACGCATGTTAGGTCTGGGTTAGGTCTGGGATTTACCCCCATGAGGCTCATACTTTCGCATATTTCTCATACTTGTTGACCTGATCCTGGGCTTTTTCCGGTTTGGATCACGTAGTAATGTGGTACCACACTGAAACAGCCGATTAATCCTGGTCTCGATCAATATATTATTGGATAACGCAAGTTAGGTCTGGGATTTGTCTGGGATTTGCCATCGTGAGGCTCATACTTTCGCATATTTCTCATACTTGTTGGCCTGATCCTGGGCTTTTTCTGGTTTGGATCTCGTAGTAATGTGGTACCACACTGAAACAGTCGAATAATCCTGGTCTCGATCTATATTTTAGAGGATAACTCATGTTAGGTCTAGGTTAGGCCTGGGCTTTGCTCTCATCAGACCCATACTTTCGCATTCATCACATACTTGTTGGAAAGATCCTGGATTATTTCTGGTTTGGATCAGGTAGTAATGTGGAACCACAATGAAACAGTCGATTAAACCTGGTCACGATCAACATTTTAGAGGATAACGCCGGTTAGGACTCGGTTAGTTGTGGGATTTGCCCTCATCAGGCACATACTTTCGCATATTTCTCATACTTGATAGCCAGACCCGTTGCTTTTTCTGGATTGGATCACATAGTGATGTAGTACCACTCTGAAACAGTCAATTATACCTGGTCTCGATCTACATTTTAGAGGATAACGTATGTTAGGTCTGGGTTAGGTCCAGGATTTGCCCGCATCAGGCTCATAGTTTCGCATTTTTCACATACTTGTTGTACAGATCCTGGGGTTTTTCTGGCTTGAATCACGTGGTAATGTGGTACCACACTGAAACAGTCCATGAAATCTGGTTTCGATCAATATTTTAGAGGATAACGCATGTTAGGTCTAGGTTAGGCCTGGGATTTGCCCTCATTAGACTCATACTTTCGCATTTTTCACATACTTGTTGTACAGATCCTGGAGTTTTTCTGGCTTGAATCACATGGTAATGTGGTACCACACTGAAACAGTCCATGAAATCTGGTTTTGATCAATATTTTAGAGGATAACGCATGTTAGGTCTGGGATAGGTCTGGGATTTGTCCTCACCAGGGTCATACTTTCGCATTTTTCACATACTTGTTGAACAGAACCCTGGCATTTTCTGGTTTGGATCACGTAGCGAAGTGGTACCGCACCGAAACAGTTGATTAATCCCGGTCTCGATCAATATTTTATAGGGTAACGCAAGTTAGGTCTGGGATAGGTGTGGGATCTGCCCTCATCAGGCTCATACTTTCGCATACTTCACATACTAGTTGAACATTTTCTGGGTTATTTCTGGTTTGGATCAGGTAGTAATGTGGTACCACACTGAAACAGTCGATTAAACCTGGTCACGATCAACATTTTAGAGGATAACGCCGGTTAGAACTCGGTTAGGCCTGGGATTTGCCCTCATCAGACGCATACTTTCGCATATTTCTCATACTTGTTGGCCAGATCCCTGGATTTAACCTGGATTGGATCTCGTAGTAATGTGTTACGACACTGAAACAGTCCATGAAACATAGTCTCGGTCAGTATTTTAAAGGATATGGCATGTTAGGTCTGGGTTAGGTCAAGGATTTGCCATCATCTGTCTAATACTTTCGCATTCTTCACATACTTGTTTAACAGATCCTGGGTTTTTTCTGGTTTGGATCACGTAGTAATGTGGTATCACACTGAAACAGTCCATGAAACCTGGTTACGATCAATATTTTAGAGGATAACGCATGTTATGTCTAGGTTAGGCCTGGGATTTGCCCTAATCAGACCCATACTTTCGCATTCATCACATACTTGTTGAACAGATCCTGGGTTATTTCTAGGTTGGATCAGATAGTAATGTGGAACCACACTGAAACAGTCGATTAAACCTGGTCACGATCAACATTTTAGAGGATGACGCCGGTTAGGACTAGGTTAGTTGTGGGATATGCCCTCATCTGGCACATACTTTCGCATTTTTCGCATACTCGTTGACCAGATCCTGGGCTTTTTCTGGTTTGGATCACGTGGTAATGTGGTACCACACTGAAACAGACGATTAAACATGGTTTCGATGAATATTTTAGATGATAACGCATGTTTGGTCTGGGATAGGTCTGGAATTTGCCCTCATCAGGGTCATACTATCGCATTTCTCACATGCTTGTTGAACAGAACCCTGGCTTTTTCTGGTTTGGATTACGTAGTAATGTGGTACCACACTGAAACAGGCCATTAAACCTGGTTTCGATCAATATTTTAAAGGATAACGCATGCTAGGTCTGTGTTAGGTCTGGGATTTACCCTCATGAGGCTCATACTTTCGCATATTTCTCATACTTGTTGGCCTGATCCTGGGCTTTTTCTTGTTTGGATCACGTAGTAATGTGGTACCACACTGAAACAGTCGATTACGCCTGGTTTCGATCAATATTTTAGACGATATCGCATGTTAGGTCTGGGATAGGTCTGGGATTTGCCCTCATGAGTGTCATACTTTCGCATTTTTCACATACTAGTTGAACAGTTCCTTGGTTATTTCTGGTTTGGATCAGGTAGTAATGTGGTACCACACTGAAACTGTCGATTATACCCGGTTTCGATCAATATTTTAGACGATAATGCATGTTAGGTCTGGGTGAGGTCTAGGATTTGTCCTCATCTGGCTCATACTTTCGCATATTTCTTATACTTGTTGACCAGATCCTGGGCTTTTTCTGGTTTGGATCTCGTAGTAAAGTGGTACCGCACTGAAACAGTCGATTAATCCCGGTCTCGCTCAATATTTTATAGGATATCGCAAGTTAGGTCTAGGTTAGGCCTGGGATTTGCCCTCATCAGACTCATACTATCGCATTCTTCACATACCTGTTGAACAGTTGCTGTGTTTTCTCTGGTATTGATCACGTAGTAATGTGGTACCACACTGAAACAGTCGATTAAACCTGGTTTCGATCAATATTTTAGACGATAATGCATGTTAGGTCTGGGTGAGGTCTGGGATTTGTCCTCACCAGGGTCATACTTTCGCATTTTTCACATACTTGTTGAACAGAACCCTGGCATTTTCTGGTTTGGATCACGTAGCAAAGTGGTACCGCACCGAAACAGTTGATTAATCCCGGTCTCGATCAATATTTTATAGGGTAACGCAAGTTAGGTCTGGGATAGGTGTGGGATCTGCCCTCATCAGGCTCATACTTTCGCATACTTCACATACTAGTTGAACATTTTCTGGGTTATTTCTGGTTTGGATCAGGTAGTAATGTGGTACCACACTGAAACAGTCGATTAAACCTGGTCACGATCAACATTTTAGAGGATAACGCCGGTTAGAACTCGGTTAGGCCTGGGATTTGCCCTCATCAGACGCATACTTTCGCATATTTCTCATACTTGTTGGCCAGATCCCTGGATTTAACCTGGATTGGATCTCGTAGTAATGTGTTACGACACTGAAACAGTCCATGAAACATAGTCTCGGTCAGTATTTTAAAGGATATGGCATGTTAGGTCTGGGTTAGGTCAAGGATTTGCCATCATCTGTCTAATACTTTCGCATTCTTCACATACTTGTTTAACAGATCCTGGGTTTTTTCTGGTTTGGATCACGTAGTAATGTGGTATCACACTGAAACAGTCCATGAAACCTGGTTACGATCAATATTTTAGAGGATAACGCATGTTATGTCTAGGTTAGGCCTGGGATTTGCCCTAATCAGACCCATACTTTCGCATTCATCACATACTTGTTGAACAGATCCTGGGTTATTTCTAGGTTGGATCAGATAGTAATGTGGAACCACACTGAAACAGTCGATTAAACCTGGTCACGATCAACATTTTAGAGGATGACGCCGGTTAGGACTAGGTTAGTTGTGGGATATGCCCTCATCTGGCACATACTTTCGCATTTTTCGCATACTCGTTGACCAGATCCTGGGCTTTTTCTGGTTTGGATCACGTGGTAATGTGGTACCACACTGAAACAGACGATTAAACATGGTTTCGATGAATATTTTAGATGATAACGCATGTTTGGTCTGGGATAGGTCTGGAATTTGCCCTCATCAGGGTCATACTATCGCATTTCTCACATGCTTGTTGAACAGAACCCTGGCTTTTTCTGGTTTGGATTACGTAGTAATGTGGTACCACACTGAAACAGGCCATTAAACCTGGTTTCGATCAATATTTTAAAGGATAACGCATGCTAGGTCTGTGTTAGGTCTGGGATTTACCCTCATGAGGCTCATACTTTCGCATATTTCTCATACTTGTTGGCCTGATCCTGGGCTTTTTCTTGTTTGGATCACGTAGTAATGTGGTACCACACTGAAACAGTCGATTACGCCTGGTTTCGATCAATATTTTAGACGATATCGCATGTTAGGTCTGGGATAGGTCTGGGATTTGCCCTCATGAGTGTCATACTTTCGCATTTTTCACATACTAGTTGAACAGTTCCTTGGTTATTTCTGGTTTGGATCAGGTAGTAATGTGGTACCACACTGAAACTGTCGATTATACCCGGTTTCGATCAATATTTTAGACGATAATGCATGTTAGGTCTGGGTGAGGTCTAGGATTTGTCCTCATCTGGCTCATACTTTCGCATATTTCTTATACTTGTTGACCAGATCCTGGGCTTTTTCTGGTTTGGATCTCGTAGTAAAGTGGTACCGCACTGAAACAGTCGATTAATCCCGGTCTCGCTCAATATTTTATAGGATATCGCAAGTTAGGTCTAGGTTAGGCCTGGGATTTGCCCTCATCAGACTCATACTATCGCATTCTTCACATACCTGGTGAACAGTTGCTGTGTTTTCTCTGGTATTGATCACGTAGTAATGTGGTACCACACTGAAACAGTCGATTAAACCTGGTTTCGATCAATATTTTAGCGGATAACGCATGTTAGGTCGAGGTTAGGTCTGGGATTTACCCTCATGAGGCTCATACTTTCGCATATTTCTCATACTTGTTGGCCTGATCCTGGGCTTTTTCATGTTTGGATCACGTAGTAATGTGGTACCACACTGAAACAGTCCTTGGAACCTAGTCTCGGTCAATATTTTAAAGGATATCGCAAGTTAGGTCTGGGATAGGTGTGGGATCTGCCCTCATCAGCCTCATACTTTCGCATACTTCACATACTAGTTGAACAGTTTCTGGGCTATTTCTGGTTTGGATCAGGTAGTAATGTGGTACCACACTGAAACAGTCGATTAAACCTGGTTTCGATCTATATTTTAAAGGATAACGCATGTTAGGTCGAGGTTAGGTCTGGGATTTACCCTCATGAGGCTCATACTTTCGCATATTTCTCATACTTGTTGGCCTGATCCTGGGCTTTTTCATGTTTGGATCACGTAGTAATGTGGTACCACACTGAAACAGTCCTTGGAACCTAGTCTCAGTCAATATTTTAAAGGATATCGCAAGTTAGGTCTGGGATAGATGTGGGATCTGCCCTCATCAGGCTCTTACCTTCGCATTTCTCACACACTTGTTAGCCAGATCCTGGGCTTTCACTGGTCAGGACCACGTAGTAATGTGGTACCACACTGAAACAGGCCACTAAACCTGGTTTCGATCAATACTTTAGAGGATAACGCATGCTAGGTCTGTGTTAGGTCTGGGATTTACCCTCATGAGGCTCATACTTTCGCATATTTCTCATACTTGTTGGCCTGATCCTGGGCTTTTTCTTGTTTGGATCACGTAGTAATGTGGTACCACACTGAAACAGTCCATGAAACCTAGTCTCGGTCAATATTTTAAAGGATATCGCAAGTTAGGTCTGCGATAGATGTAGGATCTGCCCTCATCAGACTCATACTTTCGCAATTCTCACATACTTGTTAGCCAGATCCTGGGCTTTCACTGGTCAGGATCACGTAGTAATGTGGTACCACACTGAAACAGGCCACTAAACCTGGTTTCGATCTATATTTTAAAGGATTACGCATGTTAGGTCTGGGTTAGGTCTGGGATTTACCCCCATGAGGCTCATACTTTCGCATATTTCTCATACTTGTTGACCTGATCCTGGGCTTTTTCCGGTTTGGATCACGTAGTAATGTGGTACCACACTGAAACAGCCGATTAATCCTGGTCTCGATCAATATATTATTGGATAACGCAAGTTAGGTCTGGGATTTGTCTGGGATTTGCCATCGTGAGGCTCATACTTTCGCATATTTCTCATACTTGTTGGCCTGATCCTGGGCTTTTTCTGGTTTGGATCTCGTAGTAATGTGGTACCACACTGAAACAGTCGAATAATCCTGGTCTCGATCTATATTTTAGAGGATAACTCATGTTAGGTCTAGGTTAGGCCTGGGCTTTGCTCTCATCAGACCCATACTTTCGCATTCATCACATACTTGTTGGAAAGATCCTGGATTATTTCTGGTTTGGATCAGGTAGTAATGTGGAACCACAATGAAACAGTCGATTAAACCTGGTCACGATCAACATTTTAGAGGATAACGCCGGTTAGGACTCGGTTAGTTGTGGGATTTGCCCTCATCAGGCACATACTTTCGCATATTTCTCATACTTGATAGCCAGACCCGTTGCTTTTTCTGGATTGGATCACATAGTGATGTAGTACCACTCTGAAACAGTCAATTATACCTGGTCTCGATCTACATTTTAGAGGATAACGTATGTTAGGTCTGGGTTAGGTCCAGGATTTGCCCGCATCAGGCTCATAGTTTCGCATTTTTCACATACTTGTTGTACAGATCCTGGGGTTTTTCTGGCTTGAATCACGTGGTAATGTGGTACCACACTGAAACAGTCCATGAAATCTGGTTTCGATCAATATTTTAGAGGATAACGCATGTTAGGTCTGGGTTAGGCCTGGGATTTGCCCTCATTAGACTCATACTTTCGCATTTTTCACATACTTGTTGTACAGATCCTGGAGTTTTTCTGGCTTGAATCACATGGTAATGTGGTACCACACTGAAACAGTCCATGAAATCTGGTTTTGATCAATATTTTAGAGGATAACGCATGTTAGGTCTGGGATAGGTCTGGGATTTGTCCTCACCAGGGTCATACTTTCGCATTTTTCACATACTTGTTGAACAGAACCCTGGCATTTTCTGGTTTGGATCACGTAGCAAAGTGGTACCGCACCGAAACAGTTGATTAATCCCGGTCTCGATCAATATTTTATAGGGTAACGCAAGTTAGGTCTGGGATAGGTGTGGGATCTGCCCTCATCAGGCTCATACTTTCGCATACTTCACATACTAGTTGAACATTTTCTGGGTTATTTCTGGTTTGGATCAGGTAGTAATGTGGTACCACACTGAAACAGTCGATTAAACCTGGTTTCGATCGATATTTTAGACGATATCGCATGTTAGGTCTGGGATAGGTCTGGGATTTGCCCTCATGAGTGTCATACTTTCGCATTTTTCACATACTAGTTGAACAGTTCCTTGGTTATTTCTGGTTTGGATCAGGTAGTAATGTGGTACCACACTGAAGCAGTCGATTAAACCTGGTTTCGATCTATATTTTAAAGGATTACGCATGTTAGGTCTGGGTTAGGTCTGGGATTTACCCCCATGAGGCTCATACTTTCGCATATTTCTCATACTTGTTGAACAGATTCTGGGCTTTTTCTGGTTTGGTTCACGTAGGAAAGTGGTACCACACTGAAACAGTCAATTAAACCTAGTCTCGGTCAATATTATAAAGGATAACGCATGTTAGGTCTCGGTTAGGTCTGGGATTTACCCCCATGAGGCTCATACTTACGCATATTTCTCATACTTGTTGGCCTGATCCTGGGCTTTTTCTGGTTTGGATCACGTAGTAATGTGGTACCACACTGAAACAGTCGATTACACCTGGTTTCGATCAATATTTTAGACGATATCGCATGTTAGGTCTGGGATAGGTCTGGGATTTGCCCTCATCAGGGTCATACTTCCGCGTACTTCACATACTAGTTGAACAGTTTCTGGGTTATTTCTGGTTTGGATCAGGTAGTAATGTGGTACCACACTGAAACAGTCGATTAAACCTGGTTTCGACCAATATATTAGATGATAATGCAGGTTAGGTCTGGGTTAGCTCTAGGATTTGCCCTCATCTGGCTCATACTTTCGCATATTGCTCATACTTGTTGGCCAGATCCTGGGCATTTTCTGGATTGGATCACGTAGTTATGTGGTACCACACTGAAACAGTCGATTAATCCTGGTCTCGAGCAATATTTTATTGGATAACGCAAGTTAGGTCTGGGATTTGTCTGGGATCTGCCCTTATCAGACTCATACTTTCGCATTCCTCATAAACGTGTTGAACAGATCGTGGGCTTTTTCTGGTTTGGATCAGGTAGTAATGTGGTACCACACTGAAACAGTCGATTAAACCTGGTCTCGATCAATATTTTAGAGGATAACGCAAGTTAGGTCTGCGATAGGTGTTGGATCTGCCCTCATCAGGCTCACACCTTCGCATTTCACACATACTCGTTGGCCAGATCCTGGGCTTTCACTGGTCTGGATCACGTAGTAAGGTGGTACCACACTGAAACAGTCGATTAAACCTGGTTTTGATCAATATTTTTGAGGGTAACGCATGTTAGGTCTGGGTTAAGTCTAGGATTTGCCCTCATCTGGCTCATACCTTCGCATTTTTCGCATACTCGTTGGCCAGATCCTGGGCTTTTTCCGGTTTGCATCACGTGGTTATGTGGTACCACACTGAAGCAGTCGATTAAACCTGTTTTCGACCAATATTTTAGAGGATAACGCAAGTTGGGTCTGGGATAGGTCTGGGATTTGCCCTCATCTGGCTCATACTTTCGCATTCTTCACATACTTGTTGAACAGATTCTGGGCTTTTTCTGGTTTGGTTCACGTAGGAAAGTGGTACCACACTGAAACAGTCAATTAAACCTAGTCTCGGTCAATATTTTAAAGGATATCGCAAGTTAGGTCTGGGATAGATGTGGGATCTGCCCTCATCAGGCTCTTACCTTCGCATTTCTCACACACTTGTTAGCCAGATCCTGGGCTTTCACTGGTCAGGACCACGTAGTAATGTGGTACCACACTGAAACAGGCCACTAAACCTGGTTTCGATCAATACTTTAGAGGATAATGCATGTTAGGTCTAGGTTAGGCCTGGGATTTGCCCCCATGAAGCTCATACTTTCGCATATTTCTCATACTTGTTGACCTGATCCTGGGCTTTTTCCGGTTTGGATCACGTAGTAATGTGGTACCACACTGAAACAGCCGATTAATCCTGGTCTCGATCAATATATTATTGGATAACGCAAGTTAGGTCTGGGATTTGTCTGGGATTTGCCATCGTGAGGCTCATACTTTCGCATATTTCTCATACTTGTTGGCCTGATCCTGGGCTTTTTCTGGTTTGGATCTCGTAGTAATGTGGTACCACACTGAAACAGTCGAATAATCCTGGTCTCGATCTATATTTTAGAGGATAACTCATGTTAGGTCTAGGTTAGGCCTGGGCTTTGCTCTCATCAGACCCATACTTTCGCATTCATCACATACTTGCTGGAAAGATCCTGGATTATTTCTGGTTTGGATCAGGTAGTAATGTGGAACCACACTGAAACAGTCGATTAAACCTGGTCACGATCAACATTTTAGAGGATAACGCCGGTTAGGACTCGGTTAGTTGTGGGATTTGCCCTCATCAGGCTCATACTTTCGCATATTTCTCATACTTGATAGCCAGACCCGTTGCTTTTTCTGGATTGGATCACATAGTGATGTAGTACCACTCTGAAACAGTCAATTATACCTGGTCTCGATCTATATTTTAGAGGATAACGCATGTTAGGTCTGGGTTAGGTCCAGGATTTGCCCGCATCAGGCTCATAGTTTCGCATTTTTCACATACTTGTTGTACAGATCCTGGGGTTTTTCTGGCTTGAATCACGTGGTAATGTGGTACCACACTGAAACAGTCCATGAAATCTGGTTTCGATCAATATTTTAGAGGATAACGCATGTTAGGTCTAGGTTAGGCCTGGGATTTGCCCTCATCAGACTCATACTTTCGCATTTTTCACATACTTGTTGTACAGATCCTGGAGTTTTTCTGGCTTGAATCACATGGTAATGTGGTACCCCACTGAAACAGTCCATGAAATCTGGTTTTGATCAATATTTTAGAGGATAACGCATGTTAGGTCTGGGATAGGTCTGGGATTTGTCCTCACCAGGGTCATACTTTCGCATTTTTCACATACTTGTTGAACAGAACCCTGGCATTTTCTGGTTTGGATCACGCAGCAAAGTGGTACCGCACCGAAACTGTTGATTAATCCCGGTCTCGATCAATATTTTATAGGGTAACGCAAGTTAGGTCTGGGATAGGTGTGGGATCTGCCCTCATCAGGCTCACACTTTCGCATACTTCACATACTAGTTGAACATTTTCTGGGTTATTTCTGGTTTGGATCAGGTAGTAATGTGGTACCACACTGAAACAGTCGATTAAACCTGGTTGCGATCGATATTTTAGACGATATCGCATGTTAGGTCTGGGATAGGTCTGGGATTTGCCCTCATGAGTGTCATACTTTCGCATTTTTCACATACTAGTTGAACAGTTCCTTGGTTATTTCTGGTTTGGATCAGGTAGTAATGAGGTACCACACTGAAGCAGTCGATTAAACCTGGTTTCGATCTATATTTTAAAGGATTACGCATGTTAGGTCTGGGTTAGGTCTGGGATTTACCCCCATGAGGCTCATACTTTCGCATATTTCTCATACTTGTTGACCTGATCCTGGGCTTTTTCTGGTTTGGATCACGTAGTAATGTGGTACCACACTGAAACAGCCGCTTAATCCTGGTCTCGATCAATATATTATTGGATAACGCAAGTTAGGTCTGGGATTTGTCTGGGATCTGCCCTCATCAGACTCATACTTTCGCATTCTTCACAAACTTGTTGAACAGATTCTGGGCTTTTTCTGGTTTGGTTCACGTAGGAAAGTGGTACCACACTGAAACAGTCAATTAAACCTAGTCTCGGTCAATATTATAAAGGATAACGCATGTTAGGTCTCGGTTAGGTCTGGGATTTACCCCCATGAGGCTCATACTTACGCATATTTCTCATACTTGTTGGCCTGATCCTGGGCTTTTTCTGGTTTGGATCACGTAGTAATGTGGTACCACACTGAAACAGTCGATTACACCTGGTTTCGATCAATATTTTAGACGATATCGCATGTTAGGTCTGGGATAGGTCTGGGATTTGCCCTCATCAGGGTCATACTTCCGCGTACTTCACATACTATTTCAACAGTTTCTGGGTTATTTCTGGTTTGGATCAGGTAGTAATGTGGTACCACACTGAAACAGTCGATTAAACCTGGTTTCGACCAATATATTAGATGATAATGCAGGTTAGGTCTGGGTTAGCTCTAGGATTTGCCCTCATCTGGCTCATACTTTCGCATATTGCTCATACTTGTTGGCCAGATCCTGGGCATTTTCTGGATTGGATCACGTAGTTATGTGGTACCACACTGAAACAGTCGATTAATCCTGGTCTCGAGCAATATTTTATTGGATAACGCAAGTTAGGTCTGGGATTTGTCTGGGATCTGCCCTTATCAGACTCATACTTTCGCATTCCTCATAAACGTGTTGAACAGATCGTGGGCTTTTTCTGGTTTGGATCAGGTAGTAATGTGGTACCACACTGAAACAGTCGATTAAACCTGGTTTCGATCAATATTTTAGATGATAACGCATGTTAGGTCTAGGTTTGGCCTGGTATTTGCCCTCATCAGACTCATACTATCGCATTCTTCACATACCTGTTGAACAGATCCTGGGTTTTATCTGGTATGGATCACGTAGTAATGTGGAATCACACTGAAACAGTCCATGAAACCTGGTTTCGATCAATATTTTAGGGGATAACGCATTTTAGGTCTAGGTTAGGCCTGGGATTTGCCCTCATCAGACTCAAACTTTCGCATATTTATCATACTTGTTGGCCAGATCCTGGGCTTTTTCTGGTTTGGATCGCGTAGTAATGTGGTACCACACTGAAACAGTCGATTAAACCTGGTTTCGATCAATACTTTAGATGATATCGCATGTTAGGTCTAGGTTAGGCCTGGAATTTGCCCTCACCAGACTCATACTATCGCTTTCTTCACATACCTGTTGAACGGATCCTGTGTTTTTTCTGGTATGGATCACGTAGTAATGTGGTATCACACTGAAACAGTCGATTAAACATGGTTTTGATCAGTATTTTAGAGGATACACCATGTTACGTCTGGGTTAGGCCTGCGATTTGCCCTCATCAGACTCATACTTTCGCATATTTCTCATAGTTGTTGTACAGATCCTGGGTTTTTTCTGGCTTGAATCACGTTGTAATGTGGTACCACACCGAAACAGTCCATGAAATCTGGTTTCGATCAATATTTTAGAGGATAACGCATGTTAGGTCTGGGATAGGTCTGGGATTTGTCCTCGCCAGGGTCATACTTTCGCATTTTTCACATACTTGTTGAACAGAACCCTGGCATTTTCTGGTTTGGATCACGTAGCAAAGTGGTACCGCACCGAAACAGTTGATTAATCCCGGTCTCGATCAATATTTTATGGGGTAACGCATGTTAGGTCTGGGATAGGTGTGATATCTGCCCTCATCAGGCTCATACTTTGGCATACTTCACATACTAGTTGAACAGTTTCTGGGTTATTTCTGGTTTGGATCAGGTAGTAATGTGGTACCACACTGAAACAGTCGATTAAACCTGGTTTCGATCTATATTTTAAAGGATAACGCATGTTAGGTCTGGGTTAGGTCCAGGATTTGCCCGCATCAGGCTCATAGTTTCGCATTTTTCACATACTTGTTGTACAGATCCTGGGGTTTTTCTGGCTTGAATCACGTGGTAATGTGGTACCACACTGAAACAGTCCATGAAATCTGGTTTCGATCAATATTTTAGAGGATAACGCATGTTAGGTCTAGGTTAGGCCTGGGATTTGCCCTCATCAGACTCATACTTTCGCATTTTTCACATACTTGTTGTACAGATCCTGGAGTTTTTCTGGCTTGAATCACATGGTAATGTGGTACCCCACTGAAACAGTCCATGAAATCTGGTGTTGATCAATATTTTAGAGGATAACGCATGTTAGGTCTGGGATAGGTCTGGGATTTGTCCTCACCAGGGTCATACTTTCGCATTTTTCACATACTTGTTGAACAGAACCCTGGCATTTTCTGGTTTGGATCACGCAGCAAAGTGGTACCGCACCGAAACTGTTGATTAATCCCGGTCTCGATCAATATTTTATAGGGTAACGCAAGTTAGGTCTGGGATAGGTGTGGGATCTGCCCTCATCAGGCTCACACTTTCGCATACTTCACATACTAGTTGAACATTTTCTGGGTTATTTCTGGTTTGGATCAGGTAGTAATGTGGTACCACACTGTAACAGTCGATTAAACCTGGTTGCGATCGATATTTTAGACGATATCGCATGTTAGGTCTGGGATAGGTCTGGGATTTGCCCTCATGAGTGTCATACTTTCGCATTTTTCACATACTAGTTGAACAGTTCCTTGGTTATTTCTGGTTTGGATCAGGTAGTAATGAGGTACCACACTTAAGCAGTCGATTAAACCTGGTTTCGATCTATATTTTAAAGGATTACGCATGTTAGGTCTGGGTTAGGTCTGGGATTTACCCCCATGAGGCTCATACTTTCGCATATTTCTCATACTTGTTGACCTGATCCTGGGCTTTTTCTGGTTTGGATCACGTAGTAATGTGGTACAACACTGAAACAGCCGCTTAATCCTGGTCTCGATCAATATATTATTGGATAACGCAAGTTAGGTCTGGGATTTGTCTGGGATCTGCCCTCATCAGACTCATACTTTCGCATTCTTCACAAACTTGTTGAACAGATTCTGGGCTTTTTCTGGTTTGGTTCACGTAGGAAAGTGGTACCACACTGAAACAGTCAATTAAACCTAGTCTCGGTCAATATTATAAAGGATAACGCATGTTAGGTCTCGGTTAGGTCTGGGATTTACCCCCATGAGGCTCATACTTACGCATATTTCTCATACTTGTTGGCCTGATCCTGGGCTTTTTCTGGTTTGGATCACGTAGTAATGTGGTACCACACTGAAACTGTCGATTACACCTGGTTTCGATCAATATTTTAGACGATATCGCATGTTAGGTCTGGGATAGGTCTGGGATTTGCCCTCATCAGGGTCATACTTCCGCGTACTTCACATACTATTTCAACAGTTTCTGGGTTATTTCTGGTTTGGATCAGGTAGTAATGTGGTACCACACTGAAACAGTCGATTAAACCTGGTTTCGATCAATATTTTAGACGATATCGCATGTTAGGTCTGGGATAGGTCTGGGATTTGCCCTCATCAGGGTCATACTTCCGCGTACTTCACATACTATTTCAACAGTTTCTGGGTTATTTCTGGTTTGGATCAGGTAGTAATGTGGTACCACACTGAAACAGTCGATTAAACCTGGTTTCGACCAATATATTAGATGATAATGCAGGTTAGGTCTGGGTTAGCTCTAGGATTTGCCCTCATCTGGCTCATACTTTCGCATATTGCTCATACTTGTTGGCCAGATCCTGGGCATTTTCTGGATTGGATCACGTAGTTATGTGGTACCACACTGAAACAGTCGATTAATCCTGGTCTCGAGCAATATTTTATTGGATAACGCAAGTTAGGTCTGGGATTTGTCTGGGATCTGCCCTTATCAGACTCATACTTTCGCATTCCTCATAAACGTGTTGAACAGATCGTGGGCTTTTTCTGGTTTGGATCAGGTAGTAATGTGGTACCACACTGAAACAGTCGATTAAACCTGGTTTCGATCAATATTTTAGATGATAACGCATGTTAGGTCTAGGTTTGGCCTGGTATTTGCCCTCATCAGACTCATACTATCGCATTCTTCACATACCTGTTGAACAGATCCTGGGTTTTATCTGGTATGGATCACGTAGTAATGTGGAATCACACTGAAACAGTCCATGAAACATGGTTTCGATCAATATTTTAGAGGATAACGCATTTTAGGTCTAGGTTAGGCCTGGGATTTGCCCTCATCAGACTCAAACTTTCGCATATTTATCATACTTGTTGGCCAGATCCTGGGCTTTTTCTGGTTTGGATCACGTTGTAATGTGGTACCACACCGAAACAGTCCATGAAATCTGGTTTCGATCAATATTTTAGAGGATAACGCATGTTAGGTCTGGGATAGGTCTGGGATTTGTCCTCGCCAGGGTCATACTTTCGCTTTTTTCACATACTTGTTGAACAGAACCGTGGCATTTTCTGGTTTGGATCACGTAGCAAAGTGGTACCGCACCGAAACAGTTGATTAATCCCGGTCTCGATCAATATTTTATGGGGTAACGCAAGTTAGGTCTGGGATAGGTGTGGTATCTGCCCTCATCAGGCTCATACTTTGGCATACTTCACATACTAGTTGAACAGTTTCTGGGTTATTTCTGGTTTGGATCAGGTAGTAATGTGGTACCACACTGAAACAGTCGATTAAACCTGGTTTCGATCTATATTTTAAAGGATAACGCATGTTAGGTCTGGGCTAGGTCTGGGATTTACCCCCATGAGGGTCATACTTTCGCATATTTCTCATACTTGTTGACCTGATCCGGGGCTTTTCCTGGTTTGGATCACGTAGTAATGTGGTACCACACTGAAACACCCGATTAATCCTGGTCTCGATCAATATATTATTGGATAACGCAAGTTAGGTCTGGGATTTGTCTGGGATCTGCCCTCATCAGACTCATACTTTCGCATTCGTCACAAACTTGTTGAACAGATTCTGGGCTTTTTCTGGTTTGGATCACGTAGGAAAGTGGTACCACACTGAAACAGTCGATTAATCCTGGTCTCGAACAATATTTTAGAGGATAACTCACGCTAGGTCTAGGTTAGGCCTGGGGTTTGCCCTCATCAGACCCATACTTTCGCATTCATCACATACCTGTTGAACAGATCCTGGGTTTTATCTGGTATGGATCACGTAGTAATGTGGTATCACACTGAAACAGTCCATGAAACCTGGTTTCGATCAATATTTTAGAGGATAACGCATGTTAGGTCTAGGTTAGGCCTGGGATTTGCCCTCATCTGACACAAACTTTCGCATATTTCTCATACTTGTTGGCCAGATCCTGGGCTTTTTCTGGTTTGGATCACGTAGTAATGTGGTACCACACTGAAACAGTCGATTAAACCTGGTTTCGATCAATACTTTAGATGATATCACATGTTAGGTCTAGGTTAGGCCTGGAATTTGCCCTCATCAGGGTCATACTTCCGCGTACTTCACATACTAGTTGAACAGTTTCTGGGTTATTTCTGGTTTGGATCAGGTAGTAATGTGGTACCACACTGAAACAGTCGATTAAACCTGGTTTCGACCAATATATTAGATGATAATGCAGGTTAGGTCTGGGTTAGCTCTAGGATTTGCCCTCATCTGGCTCATACTTTCGCATATTGCTCATACTTGTTGGCCAGATCCTGGGCATTTTCTGGATTGGATCACGTAGTTATGTGGTACCACACTGAAACAGTCGATTAATCCTGGTCTCGAGCAATATTTTATTGGATAACGCAAGTTAGGTCTGGGATTTGTCTGGGATCTGCCCTTATCAGACTCATACTTTCGCATTATTCATAAACGTGTTGAACAGATCGTGGGCTTTTTCTGGTTTGGATCAGGTAGTAATGTGGAACCACACTGAAACAGTCGATTAAACCTGGTTTCGACCAATATATTAGATGATAATGCATGTTAGGTCTGGGTTAGGTCTAGGATTTGCTCTCATCTGGCTCATACTTTCGCATATTTCTCATACTTGTTAGCCAGATCCGTTGCTTTTTCTGGATTGGATCACATAGTAATGTAGTACCACACTGATGCAGTCAATTATACCTGGTCTCGATCAATATTTGAGAGGATAACGCATGTTAGAGCTGGGATAGGTCTGGGATTTGCCCTCATCAAACTCATACTTTCGCATTCTTCACCTACTTGTTGAACAGATCCTGGGTTTTTTCTGGTTTGGATCACGTAGTAATCTGGTACCACACTGAAACAGTCGAGTAAACCTGGTCTCGATCATTATTTTAGAGGATATCGCAAGTTAGGTCTGGGATAGGTCTGGGAGTTGCCCGCATCAGGCTCATACTTTCGCATATTTCTCATACTTGTTAGCCAGATACGTTGCTCTTTCTGGATTGGATCACACAGTAATGTAGTACCACACTGATACAGTCAATTATACCTGGTCTCGATCAATATTTGCGAGGATAACGCATGTTAGGTCTGGGTTAGGACCAGGATTTGCCCGCATCAGGTTCATACTTTCGCATATTTCTCATACTTGATGGGCAGATTTTTGGCTTTTTCTGGTTTGGATCACGTAGTAATTTGGTGCCACACGGAAGCAGTCGACTGAACCTGGTCTCGAACAATATTTTAGAGGATAACGCATGTTAGGTCTGGGTTAGGTGTAGGATTTGCTCTCATCTGGCTCATACTTTCGCATATTTCTCATACTTGTTGGCCAGATCCTGGTTTTTTTTCAGGTTTGGATCACGTAGTAATGTGATACAACACTGAAACAGTCGACGAAACCTAGTTTCGATCAATATTTTTGAGGGTAACGCATGTTAGGTCTAGGTTAGGCCTGGGATTTGCCCTCATGAGACTCAAACTTTCGCATTTTTCACATACATGTTGTACAGATCCTGGGTTATTTCTGGCTTGAATCACGTAGTAATGTCGTCTCACACTGATACAGTCCATGAAACCTGGTTTCGATCAATATTTTAGAGGATAACGCATGTTAGGTCTAGGTTAGGCCTGGGATTTGCCCTCATCAGACTCATACTTTCGCATTCTTCGCGTGCTTGTTGAACAGATCCTGGGTTTCTTCTAGTTTGGATCAGGTAGTAATGTGGTACCACACTGAAACAGTCGATTAACCCTGGTTTCGATCAATATTTTAGATGATAACGCATGCTAGGTCTGTGTTAGGTCTGGGATTTACCCTCATGAGGCTCATACTTTCGCATATTTCTCATACTTGTTGGCCTTATCCTGGGCCTTTTCTTGTTTGGATCACGTAGTAATGTGGTACCACACTGAAACAGGCCACTAAACCTGGTTTCGATCAATATTTTAGAGGATAACGCATGCTAGGTATGTGTTAGGTCTGGGATTTACCCACATGAGGCTCACACTTTCGCATATTTCGCATACTTGTTGGCCTGATCCTGGGCTTTTTCTTGTTTGGATCACGTAGTAATGTGGTACCACACCGAAACAGTCGATTACGCCTGGTTTCGGTCAATATTTTAGACGATATCGCATGTTAGGTCTGGGTTAGGGCTTGTATTTGCCCACATCAGACCCATTCTTTCGCATTCTTCACATACTTGTTGAACAGATCCTGGGTTATTTCTGGATTGGATCACGTAGTAATGTGGTACCACACTGAATCAGTCCATTAAACCTGGTTTCGATCAATATTTTTGAGGGTAACGCATGTTAGGTCTAGGTTAGGCCTGGGATTTTCCCTCATCAGACACATACTTCCGCATGCTTCACATACTTGTTGAACGGATCCTGGGTTTTTCCCTGATTTGGATCACGTAGTAATGTGGTACCACACTGAAACATTCAATTAAACATGGTCTTGATATATATTTTAGAGGATATCGCATGTTAGGTCTAGGTTAGGCCTGGAATTTGCCCTCACCAGACTCATACTATCGCTTTCTTCACATACCTGTTGAACGGATCCTGTGTTTTTTCTGGTATGGATCACGTAGTAATGTGGTATCACACTGAAACAGTCGATTAAACATGGTTTTGATCAGTATTTTAGAGGATACACCATGTTACGTCTGGGTTAGGCCTGCGATTTGCCCTCATCAGACTCATACTTTCGCATATTTCTCATAGTTGTTGTACAGATCCTGGGTTTTTTCTGGCTTGAATCACGTTGTAATGTGGTACCACACCGAAACAGTCCATGAAATCTGGTTTCGATCAATATTTTAGAGGATAACGCATGTTAGGTCTGGGATAGGTCTGGGATTTGTCCTCGCCAGGGTCATACTTTCGCATTTTTCACATACTTGTTGAACAGAACCCTGGCATTTTCTGGTTTGGATCACGTAGCAAAGTGGTACCGCACCGAAACAGTTGATTAATCCCGGTCTCGATCAATATTTTATGGGGTAACGCAAGTTAGGTCTGGGATAGGTGTGGTATCTGCCCTCATCAGGCTCATACTTTGGCATACTTCACATACTAGTTGAACAGTTTCTGGGTTATTTCTGGTTTGGATCAGGTAGTAATGTGGTACCACACTGAAACAGTCGATTAAACCTGGTTTCGATCTATATTTTAAAGGATAACGCATGTTAGGTCTGGGTTAGGTCCAGGATTTGCCCGCATCAGGCTCATAGTTTCGCATTTTTCACATACTTGTTGTACAGATCCTGGGGTTTTTCTGGCTTGAATCACGTGGTAATGTGGTACCACACTGAAACAGTCCATGAAATCTGGTTTCGATCAATATTTTAGAGGATAACGCATGTTAGGTCTAGGTTAGGCCTGGGATTTGCCCTCATCAGACTCATACTTTCGCATTTTTCACATACTTGTTGTACAGATCCTGGAGTTTTTCTGGCTTGAATCACATGGTAATGTGGTACCCCACTGAAACAGTCCATGAAATCTGGTTTTGATCAATATTTTAGAGGATAACGCATGTTAGGTCTGGGATAGGTCTGGGATTTGTCCTCACCAGGGTCATACTTTCGCATTTTTCACATACTTGTTGAACAGAACCCTGGCATTTTCTGGTTTGGATCACGCAGCAAAGTGGTACCGCACCGAAACTGTTGATTAATCCCGGTCTCGATCAATATTTTATAGGGTAACGCAAGTTAGGTCTGGGATAGGTGTGGGATCTGCCCTCATCAGGCTCACACTTTCGCATACTTCACATACTAGTTGAACATTTTCTGGGTTATTTCTGGTTTGGATCAGGTAGTAATGTGGTACCACACTGAAACAGTCGATTAAACCTGGTTGCGATCGATATTTTAGACGATATCGCATGTTAGGTCTGGGATAGGTCTGGGATTTGCCCTCATGAGTGTCATACTTTCGCATTTTTCACATACTAGTTGAACAGTTCCTTGGTTATTTCTGGTTTGGATCAGGTAGTAATGAGGTACCACACTGAAGCAGTCGATTAAACCTGGTTTCGATCTATATTTTAAAGGATTACGCATGTTAGGTCTGGGTTAGGTCTGGGATTTACCCCCATGAGGCTCATACTTTCGCATATTTCTCATACTTGTTGACCTGATCCTGGGATTTTCTGGTTTGGATCACGTAGTAATGTGGTACCACACTGAAACAGCCGCTTAATCCTGGTCTCGATCAATATATTATTGGATAACGCAAGTTAGGTCTGGGATTTGTCTGGGATCTGCCCTCATCAGACTCATACTTTCGCATTCTTCACAAACTTGTTGAACAGATTCTGGGCTTTTTCTGGTTTGGTTCACGTAGGAAAGTGGTACCACACTGAAACAGTCAATTAAACCTAGTCTCGGTCAATATTATAAAGGATAACGCATGTTAGGTCTCGGTTAGGTCTGGGATTTACCCCCATGAGGCTCATACTTACGCATATTTCTCATACTTGTTGGCCTGATCCTGGGCTTTTTCTGGTTTGGATCACGTAGTAATGTGGTACCACACTGAAACAGTCGATTACACCTGGTTTCGATCAATATTTTAGACGATATCGCATGTTAGGTCTGGGATAGGTCTGGGATTTGCCCTCATCAGGGTCATACTTCCGCGTACTTCACATACTATTTCAACAGTTTCTGGGTTATTTCTGGTTTGGATCAGGTAGTAATGTGGTACCACACTGAAACAGTCGATTAAACCTGGTTTCGACCAATATATTAGATGATAATGCAGGTTAGGTCTGGGTTAGCTCTAGGATTTGCCCTCATCTGGCTCATACTTTCGCATATTGCTCATACTTGTTGGCCAGATCCTGGGCATTTTCTGGATTGGATCACGTAGTTATGTGGTACCACACTGAAACAGTCGATTAATCCTGGTCTCGAGCAATATTTTATTGGATAACGCAAGTTAGGTCTGGGATTTGTCTGGGATCTGCCCTTATCAGACTCATACTTTCGCATTCCTCATAAACGTGTTGAACAGATCGTGGGCTTTTTCTGGTTTGGATCAGGTAGTAATGTGGTACCACACTGAAACAGTCGATTAAACCTGGTTTCGATCAATATTTTAGATGATAACGCATGTTAGGTCTAGGTTTGGCCTGGTATTTGCCCTCATCAGACTCATACTATCGCATTCTTCACATACCTGTTGAACAGATCCTGGGTTTTATCTGGTATGGATCACGTAGTAATGTGGTATCACACTGAAACAGTCCATGAAACCTGGTTTCGATCAATATTTTAGAGGATAACGCATGTTAGGTCTAGGTTAGGCCTGGGATTTGCCCTCATCTGACACAAACTTTCGCATATTTCTCATACTTGTTGGCCAGATCCTGGGCTTTTTCTGGTTTGGATCACGTAGTAATGTGGTACCACACTGAAACAGTCGATTAAACCTGGTTTCGATCAATACTTTAGATGATAATGCAGGTTAGGTCTGGGTTAGCTCTAGGATTTGCCCTCATCTGGCTCATACTTTCGCATATTGCTCATACTTGTTGGCCAGATCCTGGGCATTTTCTGGATTGGATCACGTAGTTATGTGGTACCACACTGAAACAGTCGATTAATCCTGGTCTCGAGCAATATTTTATTGGATAACGCAAGTTAGGTCTGGGATTTGTCTGGGATCTGCCCTTATCAGACTCATACTTTCGCATTATTCATAAACGTGTTGAACAGATCGTGGGCTTTTTCTGGTTTGGATCAGGTAGTAATGTGGAACCACACTGAAACAGTCGATTAAACCTGGTTTCGACCAATATATTAGATGATAATGCATGTTAGGTCTGGGTTAGGTCTAGGATTTGCTCTCATCTGGCTCATACTTTCGCATATTTCTCATACTTGTTAGCCAGATCCGTTGCTTTTTCTGGATTGGATCACATAGTAATGTAGTACCACACTGATGCAGTCAATTATACCTGGTCTCGATCAATATTTGAGAGGATAACGCATGTTAGAGCTGGGATAGGTCTGGGATTTGCCCTCATCAAACTCATACTTTCGCATTCTTCACCTACTTGTTGAACAGATCCTGGGTTTTTTCTGGTTTGGATCACGTAGTAATCTGGTACCACACTGAAACAGTCGAGTAAACCTGGTCTCGATCATTATTTTAGAGGATATCGCAAGTTAGGTCTGGGATAGGTCTGGGAGTTGCCCGCATCAGGCTCATACTTTCGCATATTTCTCATACTTGTTAGCCAGATACGTTGCTCTTTCTGGATTGGATCACACAGTAATGTAGTACCACACTGATACAGTCAATTATACCTGGTCTCGATCAATATTTGCGAGGATAACGCATGTTAGGTCTGGGTTAGGACCAGGATTTGCCCGCATCAGGTTCATACTTTCGCATATTTCTCATACTTGATGGGCAGATTTTTGGCTTTTTCTGGTTTGGATCACGTAGTAATTTGGTGCCACACGGAAGCAGTCGACTGAACCTGGTCTCGAACAATATTTTAGAGGATAACGCATGTTAGGTCTGGGTTAGGTGTAGGATTTGCTCTCATCTGGCTCATACTTTCGCATATTTCTCATACTTGTTGCCCAGATCCTGGTTTTTTTTCAGGTTTGGATCACGTAGTAATGTGATACAACACTGAAACAGTCGACGAAACCTAGTTTCGATCAATATTTTTAAGGGTAACGCATGTTAAGTCTAGGTTAGGCCTGGGATTTGCCCTCATGAGACTCAAACTTTCGCATACTTCACATACTAGTTGAACAGATCCTGGGTTTCTTCTAGTTTGGATCAGGTAGTAATGTGGTACCACACTGAAACAGTCGATTAACCCTGGTTTCGATCAATATTTTAGATGATAACGCATGCTAGGTCTGTGTTAGGTCTGGGATTTACCCTCATGAGGCTCATACTTTCGCATATTTCTCATACTTGTTGGCCTTATCCTGGGCCTTTTCTTGCTTGGATCACGTAGTAATGTGGTACCACACTGAAACAGGCCACTAAACCTGGTTTCGATCAATATTTTAGAGGATAACGCATGCTAGGTATGTGTTAGGTCTGGGATTTACCCACATGAGGCTCACACTTTCGCATATTTCGCATACTTGTTGGCCTGATCCTGGGCTTTTTCTTGTTTGGATCACGTAGTAATGTGGTACCACACCGAAACAGTCGATTACGCCTGGTTTCGGTCAATATTTTAGACGATATCGCATGTTAGGTCTGGGTTAGGGCTTGTATTTGCCCACATCAGACCCATTCTTTCGCATTCTTCACATACTTGTTGAACAGATCCTGGGTTATTTCTGGATTGGATCACGTAGTAATGTGGTACCACACTGAATCAGTCCATTAAACCTGGTTTCGATCAATATTTTTGAGGGTAACGCATGTTAGGTCTAGGTTAGGCCTGGGATTTTCCCTCATCAGACACATACTTCCGCATGCTTCACATACTTGTTGAACGGATCCTGGGTTTTTCCCTGATTTGGATCACGTAGTAATGTGGTACCACACTGAAACATTCAATTAAACATGGTCTTGATATATATTTTAGAGGATAACGCATGTTAGGTCTGGCATAGGTCTGGGATTTGCCCTCATCAGAATCATAGTTTCGCGGTTTTCAAATACTTGTTAAACAGATCGTGGGCTTTTTCTGGTGTGGATCACGTAGTAATGTGGTACCACACTGAAACAGTCCATTAAACCTGTTTTCGATCAATATTTTAGAGGATAGCGCATGTTAGGTCTAGGTTTGGTCTGGGATTTGCTCTTTTCAGGCTCGTACTTCCGCATTTTTCGCATACTCGTTGGCCAGATCCCGGGCTTTTTCTGGTTTGGATCACGTAGTAATTTGGTGCCACACGGAAACAGTCGACTAAACCTGGTCTCGAACAATATTTTGGAGGATAACGCATGTTAGGTTTGGGATAGATCCAGGATTTGCCCGCATCAGGCTCATACTTTCGCATATTTCTCATACTTGTGGGCCAGATCCAGGGCTTTTTCTGGTTTGGATCACGTAGTAATATGGTACCACACTGAAACAGTCGACTAAACCGGATCTCGACCAATATTTTAGAGGCTAACGCATGTTAGGTCTGGATTAGGTCTGGAATTTGCTCTCATCAGTCTCATACCTTCGCATTCTTCACATACTTGTTGATCTGATCCTGGGTTTTTTCTGGTTTGAATCACGTAGTAATGTGGTATCACACTGAAATAGTCCATGAAATCTGGTTTCGATCAATATTTTAGTGGGCAACGCATGTTAGGTCTGGGTTAGGTCTAGGATTTGCCCTCATCTGGCTCATACTCTCGCATATTTCTCATACTTGTGGGCCAGATCCAGGGCTTTTTCTGGTTTGGATCACGTAGTAATATGGTACCACACTGAAACAGTCGATTAAACCTGGTTTCGATCAATATGTTAGATGATACCGCATGTTAGGTCAAGGTTAGGTCTAGGATTTGCTCTCATCTCGCTCATACTTTCGCATTCTTCACATACTTGTTGAACAGATCCTGGGTTATTTCTGGATTGGATCACGTAGTAATGTGGTACCACACTGAAACAGTCGATAAAACCTGGTTTCAATCAATATTTTAGAGGATAACGCAAGTTAGGTCTGGGATAGGTCTGGGATTTGCCCTCATCAGGGTCATATTTTCGAATTTTTCACATACTTGTTGATCAGATCCCTGGCTTTTTCTGGTTTGGATCACGTAGTAATGTAGTACCACACTGATACAGTCGACTAAATAGTGGTCTCGATCACTATTTTAGAGGATAACGCAAGTTAGGTCTGGGATAGTTCTGGGATTTGCCCGCATCAGGCTCATACTTTCGCATATTTCTCATACTTGTTGGCCAGATCCTGGGCTTTTTCTGGTTTGGTTCACGTAGTAATGTGGTACCACACTGATACAGTCGATTAAACCTGGTTTCGATCTATATAATAGAGGATAACGCATGTTAGGTCTAGGTTTGGTCTGGGATTTGCCCTAATCAGTGTCATACTTTCGCAGTTGTAACATACATGTATACCTGATCGAGGGTTTTTTCTACTTTGGATCACGTAGTAATATGGTACCACGCTGAAACAGTTAATTAAACCCGGATACGACCAATATTTTTGAGGGTAACGCATGTTAGGTCAGGGTTAGGTCTAGGATTTGCCCTCATCTGGCTCATACTTTCGCATTTTTCGCATACTCGTTGGCCAGATCCTGGGCCTTTTCTGGTTTGGATCACGTGGTAATGTGGTACCACACTGAAACTGTCAATTAAACCTACGCTCGGTCAGTATTTTATAGGATATCGCATGTTAGTTGAAGGTAAGGCCTGGGATTTGCCCCAATCAGACTCATACTTTCGCATTCTTCACATACTTGTTGAACAGATCCTGGGTTTTTTCTAGTTTGGATCAGGTAGTGATGTGGTACCACACTGATACAGTCGATTAAACCTGGTTTCGATCAATATTTTAAAGGTTAACGCATTTTAGGTCTGGGTTCGGTCTGGGATTTGCCCTCATGAGGCTCATACTTTCGCATTCTTCACATACTTGTTGAACAGATCCTGGGTTATTTCTGGATTGGATCACGTAGTAATGTGGTACCACACTGAAACTGTCGATTAAACATGGCTTCGATCAATATTTTAGAGGATACACCATGTTAGGTCTAGGTTTGGCCTGTGATCTGCCCTCATCAGGCTCATACTTTCGCATTCTTCACATACTTGTTGAACAGACCCTGGATTTTGTCTGGTTTGGATCACGTGGCTATGTGGTACCACAATGAAACAGTCGATTAAACCAGGTCAAGATCAACATTTTAGAGGATAACGCATGTTAGTTCTGGGTTAGGTCCAGGATTTGCCCTCATCAGGCTCATACTTTCGCATATTTCTCATACTTGTTAGCCAGATCCTTTGCTTTTTCTGGATTGGATCACATAGTGATGTAGTACCACACTGAAACAGTCAATTATACCTGGTTTCGATCTATATTTTAGTGGATAACGCATGTTAGGTCTGGGTTAGGTCCAGGATTTGCCCGCATCAGGCTCATACTTTCGCATATTTCTCATACTTGTTGGCCAGATCCTGGGTCTTTTTCCGGTTTGGATCACTTAGTAATGTGGTACAACACTGAAACAGTCGATTACACCTAGTTACGATCAATATTTTTGAGGGTAACGCATGTTAGGTCTGGGTTAGGCCTGGGATTTGCCCTCATGAGGCTCATACTTTCGCATATTTCTCATACTTGTTGGTCAGATCCTTGGATTTTTCTGGCTTGGGTCACGTAGAAAAGTGGTACCACACTGAAACTGTCCATTAAACCTGGTTTCGAGCAATATTTTAGAGGATAACGCATGTTAGGTCGAGGTTAGGTCTGGGATTTGCCCTCATGAGGCTCATACTTTCGCATATTTCTCATACTTGTTGGTCAGATCCTTGGATTTTTCTGGATTGGGTCACGTAGAAAAGTGGTACCACACTGAAACTGTCCATTAAACCTGGTTTCGAGCAATATTTTAGAGGATAACGCATGTTAGGTCGAGGTTAGGTCTGGGATTTGCCCTCGTGAGGCTCATTCTTTCGCATATTTCTCATACTTGTTGGCCTGATCCTGGGCTTTTTCTGGTTTTGGATCACGTAGTAATGTGGTACCACACTGAAACAGTCGATTAAACCTGGTTTCGATCAATATTTTAGATGATAACGCATGTTAGGTCTAGGTTAGGCCTGGGATTTGCCCTCATCAGACTCATACTTTCGCATATTTCTCATACTTGTTGGCCAGATCCCTGGATTTAACCTGGATTGGATCTCGTAGTAATGTGTTACGACACTGAAACAGTCCATGGAACATAGTCTCGGTCAGTATTTTAAAGGATATGGCATGTTAGGTCTGGGTTAGGTCAAGGACTTGCCATCATCTGTCTAATACTTTCGCATTCTTCACATACTAGTTTAACAGATCCAGGGTTTTTTCTGGTTTGGATCACGTAGTAATGTGGTATCACACTGAAACAGTCCATGAAACCTGGTTACGATCAATATTTTAGAGGATAACGCATGTTATGTCTAGGTTAGGCCTGGGATTTGCCCTAATCAGACCCATACTTTCGCATTCATCACATACTTGTTGAACAGATCCTGGGTTACTTCTAGGTTGGATCAGATAGTAATGTGGAACCACACTGAAACAGTCGATTAAACCTGGTCACGATCAACATTTTAGAGGATGACGCCGGTTAGGACTCGGTTAGTTGTGGGATTTGCCCTCATCTGGCACATACTTTCGCATTTTTCGCATACTCCTTGACCAGATCCTGGGCTTTTTCTGGTTTGGATCACGTGGTTATGTGATACCGCAATGAAACAGTCGACTAAACCTGGTCACGAGAAGCATTTTAGAGGATAACGCATGTTAGGTCTAGGTTAGGTCCAGGATTTGCCCGCATCAGGCTCATACCTTCGCATATTTCTCATACTTGTTGGCCAGATCCTGGGCATTTTCAGGTTTCGATCACGTAGTAAAGTGGTATTACACTGAAACAGTCCATGAAACCTGGTTTCGATCAATATTTTTGAGGATCACTCATGTTAGGTCTAGGTTGGGCCTGGGATTTGCCCTCATCAGACTCATACTTTCGCATTCTTCACATAATTGTAGAACAGATCCTGGGTTTTTTCTGGTTTGGATCACGTGGTTATGTGATACCGCAATGAAACAGTCGACTAAACCTGGTCACGAGAAGCATTTTAGAGGATAACGCATGTTAGGTCTAGGTTAGGTCCAGGATTTGCCCGCATCAGGCTCATACCTTCGCATATTTCTTATACTTGTTGGCCAGATCCTGGGCTTTTTCTGGTTTGGATCACGTGGTAATGTGGTACCACACTGAAACAGGCCATGAAACCTGGTTTCGATCAATATTTTAGAGGATACACCATGTTAGGTCTAGGTTAGGCGTGGGATTTGGCCTCATCAGACACATACTTTCGCATTTTTCACATACTTGTTGTACAGATCCTGGGTTTTTTCTGGTTTGGATCACGTAGTAATGTGGTACTTCTCTGAACAGTCCATTAAACCTGGTTTCGATCAATATTTTAGAGGATAACGCAAGTTGGGTCCGGGATAGGTCTGGGATTTGCCCTCATCTTGCTCATACTTTCGCATTCTTCACATACTTGTTGAACAGATCCTGGGTATTTTCTGGTTTGGATCACGTGGTAATGTGGTACCATACTGAAACGGTCGATTAAACATGGTTTCGATCAATGTTTTAGAGGATACACCATGTTATATCTAGGTTAGGCCTGCGATTTGCCCTCATCAGACTCATAGTTTCGCATTCTTCACATACTTGTTGAACAGATCCTGGGTTATTTCTGGGTTGGATTAGGTAGTAATGTGGATCCACACTGAAACAGTCGATTAAACCTGGTCACGATCAACATTTTAGAGGATAACGCCGGTTAGAACTCGGTTAGGCCTGGGATTTGCCCTCATCAGACGCATACTTTCGCATATTTCTCATACTTGTTGGCCAGATCCCTGGATTTAACCTGGATTGGATCTCGTAGTAATGTGTTACGACACTGAAACAGTCCATGAAACATAGTCTCGGTCAGTATTTTAAAGGATATGGCATGTTAGGTCTGGGTTAGGTCAAGGATTTGCCATCATCTGTCTAATACTTTCGCATTCTTCACATACTTGTTTAACAGATCCTGGGTTTTTTCTGGTTTGGATCACGTAGTAATGTGGTATCACACTGAAACAGTCCATGAAACCTGGTTACGATCAATATTTTAGAGGATAACGCATGTTATGTCTAGGTTAGGCCTGGGATTTGCCCTAATCAGACCCATACTTTCGCATTCATCACATACTTGTTGAACAGATCCTGGGTTATTTCTAGGTTGGATCAGATAGTAATGTGGAACCACACTGAAACAGTCGATTAAACCTGGTCACGATCAACATTTTAGAGGATGACGCCGGTTAGGACTAGGTTAGTTGTGGGATATGCCCTCATCTGGCACATACTTTCGCATTTTTCGCATACTCGTTGACCAGATCCTGGGCTTTTTCTGGTTTGGATCACGTGGTAATGTGGTACCACACTGAAACAGACGATTAAACATGGTTTCGATGAATATTTTAGATGATAACGCATGTTTGGTCTGGGATAGGTCTGGAATTTGCCCTCATCAGGGTCATACTATCGCATTTCTCACATGCTTGTTGAACATAACCCTGGCTTTTTCTGGTTTGGATTATGTAGTAATGTGGTACCACACTGAAACAGGCCATTAAACCTGGTTTCGATCAATATTTTAAAGGATAACGCATGCTAGGTCTGTGTTAGGTCTGGAATTTACCCTCATGAGGCTCATACTTTCGCATATTTCTCATACTTGTTGGCCTGATCCTGGGCTTTTTCTTGTTTGGATCACGTAGTAATGTGGTACCACACTGAAACAGTCGATTACGCCTGGTTTCGATCAATATTTTAGACGATATCGCATGTTAGGTCTGGGATAGGTCTGGGATTTGCCCTCATGAGTGTCATACTTTCGCATTTTTCACATACTAGTTGAACAGTTCCTTGGTTATTTCTGGTTTGGATCAGGTAGTAATGTGGTACCACACTGAAACTGTCGATTATACCCGGTTTCGATCAATATTTTAGACGATAATGCATGTTAGGTCTGGGTGAGGTCTAGGATTTGTCCTCATCTGGCTCATACTTTCGCATATTTCTTATACTTGTTGACCAGATCCTGGGCTTTTTCTGGTTTGGATCTCGTAGTAAAGTGGTACCGCACTGAAACAGTCGATTAATCCCGGTCTCGCTCAATATTTTATAGGATATCGCAAGTTAGGTCTAGGTTAGGCCTGGGATTTGCCCTCATCAGACTCATACTATCGCATTCTTCACATACCTGTTGAACAGTTGCTGTGTTTTCTCTGGTATTGATCACGTAGTAATGTGGTACCACACTGAAACAGTCGATTAAACCTGGTTTCGATCAATATTTTAGCGGATAACGCATGTTAGGTCGAGGTTAGGTCTGGGATTTACCCTCATGAGGCTCATACTTTCGCATATTTCTCATACTTGTTGGCCTGATCCTGGGCTTTTTCATGTTTGGATCACGTAGTAATGTGGTACCACACTGAAACAGTCCTTGGAACCTAGTCTCGGTCAATATTTTAAAGGATATCGCAAGTTAGGTCTGGGATAGGTGTGGGATCTGCCCTCATCAGCCTCATACTTTCGCATACTTCACATACTAGTTGAACAGTTTCTGGGCTATTTCTGGTTTGGATCAGGTAGTAATGTGGTACCACACTGAAACAGTCGATTAAACCTGGTTTCGATCTATATTTTAAAGGATAACGCATGTTAGGTCTGGGTTAGGTCTGGGATTTACCACCATTAGGCTCATACTTTCGCAAATTTCTCATACTTGTTGGCCTGATCCTGGGCTTTTTCTTGTTTGGATCACGTAGTAATGTGGTACCACACTGAAACAGTCCATGAAACCTAGTCTCAGTCAATATTTTAAAGGATATCGCAAGTTAGGTCTGGGATAGATGTGGGATCTGCCCTCATCAGGCTCTTACCTTCGCATTTCTCACACACTTGTTAGCCAGATCCTGGGCTTTCACTGGTCAGGACCACGTAGTAATGTGGTACCACACTGAAACAGGCCACTAAACCTGGTTTCGATCAATACTTTAGAGGATAACGCATGCTAGGTCTGTGTTAGGTCTGGGATTTACCCTCATGAGGCTCATACTTTCGCATATTTCTCATACTTGTTGGCCTGATCCTGGGCTTTTTCTTGTTTGGATCACGTAGTAATGTGGTACCACACTGAAACAGTCCATGAAACCTAGTCTCGGTCAATATTTTAAAGGATATCGCAAGTTAGGTCTGCGATAGATGTAGGATCTGCCCTCATCAGACTCATACTTTCGCAATTCTCACATACTTGTTAGCCAGATCCTGGGCTTTCACTGGTCAGGATCACGTAGTAATGTGGTACCACACTGAAACAGGCCACTAAACCTGGTTTCGATCTATATTTTAAAGGATTACGCATGTTAGGTCTGGGTTAGGTCTGGGATTTACCCCCATGAGGCTCATACTTTCGCATATTTCTCATACTTGTTGACCTGATCCTGGGCTTTTTCCGGTTTGGATCACGTAGTAATGTGGTACCACACTGAAACAGCCGATTAATCCTGGTCTCGATCAATATATTATTGGATAACGCAAGTTAGGTCTGGGATTTGTCTGGGATTTGCCATCGTGAGGCTCATACTTTCGCATATTTCTCATACTTGTTGGCCTGATCCTGGGCTTTTTCTGGTTTGGATCTCGTAGTAATGTGGTACCACACTGAAACAGTCGAATAATCCTGGTCTCGATCTATATTTTAGAGGATAACTCATGTTAGGTCTAGGTTAGGCCTGGGCTTTGCTCTCATCAGACCCATACTTTCGCATTCATCACATACTTGTTGGAAAGATCCTGGATTATTTCTGGTTTGGATCAGGTAGTAATGTGGAACCACAATGAAACAGTCGATTAAACCTGGTCACGATCAACATTTTAGAGGATAACGCCTGTTAGGACTCGGTTAGTTGTGGGATTTGCCCTCATCAGGCACATACTTTCGCATATTTCTCATACTTGATAGCCAGACCCGTTGCTTTTTCTGGATTGGATCACATAGTGATGTAGTACCACTCTGAAACAGTCAATTATACCTGGTCTCGATCTACATTTTAGAGGATAACGTATGTTAGGTCTGGGTTAGGTCCAGGATTTGCCCGCATCAGGCTCATAGTTTCGCATTTTTCACATACTTGTTGTACAGATCCTGGGGTTTTTCTGGCTTGAATCACGTGGTAATGTGGTACCACACTGAAACAGTCCATGAAATCTGGTTTCGATCAATATTTTAGAGGATAACGCATGTTAGGTCTAGGTTAGGCCTGGGATTTGCCCTCATTAGACTCATACTTTCGCATTTTTCACATACTTGTTGTACAGATCCTGGAGTTTTTCTGGCTTGAATCACATGGCAATGTGGTACCACACTGAAACAGTCCATGAAATCTGGTTTTGATCAATATTTTAGAGGATAACGCATGTTAGGTCTGGGATAGGTCTGGGATTTGTCCTCACCAGGGTCATACTTTCGCATTTTTCACATACTTGTTGAACAGAACCCTGGCATTTTCTGGTTTGTATCACGTAGCAAAGTGGTACCGCACCGAAACAGTTGATTAATCCCGGTCTCGATCAATATTTTATAGGGTAACGCAAGTTAGGTCTGGGATAGGTGTGGGATCTGCCCTCATCAGGCTCATACTTTCGCATACTTCACATACTAGTTGAACATTTTCTGGGTTATTTCTGGTTTGGATCAGGTAGTAATGTGGTACCACACTGAAACAGTCGATTAAACCTGGTCACGATCAACATTTTAGAGGATAACGCCGGTTAGATCTCGGTTAGGCCTGGGATTTGCCCTCATCAGACGCATACTTTCGCATATTTCTCATACTTGTTGGCCAGATCCCTGGATTTAACCTGGATTGGATCTCGTAGTAATGTGTTACGACACTGAAACAGTCCATGAAACATAGTCTCGGTCAGTATTTTAAAGGATATGGCATGTTAGGTCTGGGTTAGGTCAAGGATTTGCCATCATCTGTCTAATACTTTCGCATTCTTCACATACTTGTTTAACAGATCCTGGGTTTTTTCTGGTTTGGATCACGTAGTAATGTGGTATCACACTGAAACAGTCCATGAAACCTGGTTACGATCAATATTTTAGAGGATAACGCATGTTATGTCTAGGTTAGGCCTGGGATTTGCCCTAATCAGACCCATACTTTCGCATTCATCACATACTTGTTGAACAGATCCTGGGTTATTTCTAGGTTGGATCAGATAGTAATGTGGAACCACACTGAAACAGTCGATTAAACCTGGTCACGATCAACATTTTAGAGGATGACGCCGGTTAGGACTAGGTTAGTTGTGGGATATGCCCTCATCTGGCACATACTTTCGCATTTTTCGCATACTCGTTGACCAGATCCTGGGCTTTTTCTGGTTTGGATCACGTGGTAATGTGGTACCACACTGAAACAGACGATTAAACATGGTTTCGATGAATATTTTAGATGATAACGCATGTTTGGTCTGGGATAGGTCTGGAATTTGCCCTCATCAGGGTCATACTATCGCATTTCTCACATGCTTGTTGAACAGAACCCTGGCTTTTTCTGGTTTGGATTACGTAGTAATGTGGTACCACACTGAAACAGGCCATTAAACCTGGTTTCGATCAATATTTTAAAGGATAACGCATGCTAGGTCTGTGTTAGGTCTGGGATTTACCCTCATGAGGCTCATACTTTCGCATATTTCTCATACTTGTTGGCCTGATCCTGGGCTTTTTCTTGTTTGGATCACGTAGTAATGTGGTACCACACTGAAACAGTCGATTACGCCTGGTTTCGATCAATATTTTAGACGATATCGCATGTTAGGTCTGGGATAGGTCTGGGATTTGCCCTCATGAGTGTCATACTTTCGCATTTTTCACATACTAGTTGAACAGTTCCTTGGTTATTTCTGGTTTGGATCAGGTAGTAATGTGGTACCACACTGAAACTGTCGATTATACCCGGTTTCGATCAATATTTTAGACGATAATGCATGTTAGGTCTGGGTGAGGTCTAGGATTTGTCCTCATCTGGCTCATACTTTCGCATATTTCTTATACTTGTTGACCAGATCCTGGGCTTTTTCTGGTTTGGATCTCGTAGTAAAGTGGTACCGCACTGAAACAGTCGATTAATCCCGGTCTCGCTCAATATTTTATAGGATATCGCAAGTTAGGTCTAGGTTAGGCCTGGGATTTGCCCTCATCAGACTCATACTATCGCATTCTTCACATACCTGTTGAACAGTTGCTGTGTTTTCTCTGGTATTGATCACGTAGTAATGTGGTACCACACTGAAACAGTCGATTAAACCTGGTTTCGATCAATATTTTAGCGGATAACGCATGTTAGGTCGAGGTTAGGTCTGGGATTTACCCTCATGAGGCTCATACTTTCGCATATTTCTCATACTTGTTGGCCTGATCCTGGGCTTTTTCATGTTTGGATCACGTAGTAATGTGGTACCACACTGAAACTGTCCTTGGAACCTAGTCTCGGTCAATATTTTAAAGGATATCGCAAGTTAGGTCTGGGATAGGTGTGGGATCTGCCCTCATCAGCCTCATACTTTCGCATACTTCACATACTAGTTGAACAGTTTCTGGGCTATTTCTGGTTTGGATCAGGTAGTAATGTGGTACCACACTGAAACAGTCGATTAAACCTGGTTTCGATCTATATTTTAAAGGATAACGCATGTTAGGTCTGGGTTAGGTCTGGGATTTACCCCCATTAGGCTCATACTTTCGCATATTTCTCATACTTGTTGGCCTGATCCTGGGCTTTTTCTTGTTTGGATCACGTAGTAATGTGGTACCACACTGAAACAGTCCATGAAACCTAGTCTCAGTCAATATTTTAAAGGATATCGCAAGTTAGGTCTGGGATAGATGTGGGATCTGCCCTCATCAGGCTCTTACCTTCGCATTTCTCACACACTTGTTAGCCAGATCCTGGGCTTTCACTGGTCAGGACCACGTAGTAATGTGGTACCACACTGAAACAGGCCACTAAACCTGGTTTCGATCAATACTTTAGAGGATAACGCATGCTAGGTCTGTGTTAGGTCTGGGATTTACCCTCATGAGGCTCATACTTTCGCATATTTCTCATACTTGTTGGCCTGATCCTGGGCTTTTTCTTGTTTGGATCACGTAGTAATGTGGTACCACACTGAAACAGTCCATGAAACCTAGTCTCGGTCAATATTTTAAAGGATATCGCAAGTTAGGTCTGCGATAGATGTAGGATCTGCCCTCATCAGACTCATACTTTCGCAATTCTCACATACTTGTTAGCCAGATCCTGGGCTTTCACTGGTCAGGATCACGTAGTAATGTGGTACCACACTGAAACAGGCCACTAAACCTGGTTTCGATCTATATTTTAAAGGATTACGCATGTTAGGTCTGGGTTAGGTCTGGGATTTACCCCCATGAGGCTCATACTTTCGCATATTTCTCATACTTGTTGACCTGATCCTGGGCTTTTTCCGGTTTGGATCACGTAGTAATGTGGTACCACACTGAAACAGCCGATTAATCCTGGTCTCGATCAATATATTATTGGATAACGCAAGTTAGGTCTGGGATTTGTCTGGGATTTGCCATCGTGAGGCTCATACTTTCGCATATTTCTCATACTTGTTGGCCTGATCCTGGGCTTTTTCTGGTTTGGATCTCGTAGTAATGTGGTACCACACTGAAACAGTCGAATAATCCTGGTCTCGATCTATATTTTAGAGGATAACTCATGTTAGGTCTAGGTTAGGCCTGGGCTTTGCTCTCATCAGACCCATACTTTCGCATTCATCACATACTTGTTGGAAAGATCCTGGATTATTTCTGGTTTGGATCAGGTAGTAATGTGGAACCACAATGAAACAGTCGATTAAACCTGGTCACGATCAACATTTTAGAGGATAACGCCGGTTAGGACTCGGTTAGTTGTGGGATTTGCCCTCATCAGGCACATACTTTCGCATATTTCTCATACTTGATAGCCAGACCCGTTGCTTTTTCTGGATTGGATCACATAGTGATGTAGTACCACTCTGAAACAGTCAATTATACCTGGTCTCGATCTACATTTTAGAGGATAACGTATGTTAGGTCTGGGTTAGGTCCAGGATTTGCCCGCATCAGGCTCATAGTTTCGCATTTTTCACATACTTGTTGTACAGATCCTGGGGTTTTTCTGGCTTGAATCACGTGGTAATGTGGTACCACACTGAAACAGTCCATGAAATCTGGTTTCGATAAATATTTTAGAGGATAACGCATGTTAGGTCTGGGTTAGGCCTGGGATTTGCCCTCATTAGACTCATACTTTCGCATTTTTCACATACTTGTTGTACAGATCCTGGAGTTTTTCTGGCTTGAATCACATGGTAATGTGGTACCACACTGAAACAGTCCATGAAATCTGGTTTTGATCAATATTTTAGAGGATAACGCATGTTAGGTCTGGGATAGGTCTGGGATTTGTCCTCACCAGGGTCATACTTTCGCATTTTTCACATACTTGTTGAACAGAACCCTGGCATTTTCTGGTTTGGATCACGTAGCAAAGTGGTACCGCACCGAAACAGTTGATTAATCCCGGTCTCGATCAATATTTTATAGGGTAACGCAAGTTAGGTCTGGGATAGGTGTGGGATCTGCCCTCATCAGGCTCATACTTTCGCATACTTCACATACTAGTTGAACATTTTCTGGGTTATTTCTGGTTTGGATCAGGTAGTAATGTGGTACCACACTGAAACAGTCGATTAAACCTGGTTTCGATCGATATTTTAGACGATATCGCATGTTAGGTCTGGGATAGGTCTGGGATTTGCCCTCATGAGTGTCATACTTTCGCATTTTTCACATACTAGTTGAACAGTTCCTTGGTTATTTCTGGTTTGGATCAGGTAGTAATGTGGTACCACACTGAAGCAGTCGATTAAACCTGGTTTCGATCTATATTTTAAAGGATTACGCATGTTAGGTCTGGGTTAGGTCTGGGATTTACCCCCATGAGGCTCATACTTTCGCATATTTCTCATACTTGTTGAACAGATTCTGGGCTTTTTCTGGTTTGGTTCACGTAGGAAAGTGGTACCACACTGAAACAGTCAATTAAACCTAGTCTCGGTCAATATTATAAAGGATAACGCATGTTAGGTCTCGGTTAGGTCTGGGATTTACCCCCATGAGGCTCATACTTACGCATATTTCTCATACTTGTTGGCCTGATCCTGGGCTTTTTCTGGTTTGGATCACGTAGTAATGTGGTACCACACTGAAACAGTCGATTACACCTGGTTTCGATCAATATTTTAGACGATATCGCATGTTAGGTCTGGGATAGGTCTGGGATTTGCCCTCATCAGGGTCATACTTCCGCGTACTTCACATACTAGTTGAACAGTTTCTGGGTTATTTCTGGTTTGGATCAGGTAGTAATGTGGTACCACACTGAAACAGTCGATTAAACCTGGTTTCGACCAATATATTAGATGATAATGCAGGTTAGGTCTGGGTTAGCTCTAGGATTTGCCCTCATCTGGCTCATACTTTCGCATATTGCTCATACTTGTTGGCCAGATCCTGGGCATTTTCTGGATTGGATCACGTAGTTATGTGGTACCACACTGAAACAGTCGATTAATCCTGGTCTTGAGCAATATTTTATTGGATAACGCAAGTTAGGTCTGGGATTTGTCTGGGATCTGCCCTTATCAGACTCATACTTTCGCATTCCTCATAAACGTGTTGAACAGATCGTGGGCTTTTTCTGGTTTGGATCAGGTAGTAATGTGGTACCACACTGAAACAGTCGATTAAACCTGGTCTCGATCAATATTTTAGAGGATAACGCAAGTTAGGTCTGCGATAGGTGTTGGATCTGCCCTCATCAGGCTCACACCTTCGCATTTCACACATACTCGTTGGCCAGATCCTGGGCTTTCACTGGTCTGGATCACGTAGTAAGGTGGTACCACACTGAAACAGTCGATTAAACCTGGTTTTGATCAATATTTTTGAGGGTAACGCATGTTAGGTCTGGGTTAAGTCTAGGATTTGCCCTCATCTGGCTCATACCTTCGCATTTTTCGCATACTCGTTGGCCAGATCCTGGGCTTTTTCCGGTTTGCATCACGTGGTTATGTGGTACCACACTGAAGCAGTCGATTAAACCTGTTTTCGACCAATACTTTAGAGGATAATGCATGTTAGGTCTAGGTTAGGCCTGGGATTTGCCCCCATGAAGCTCATACTTTCGCATATTTCTCATACTTGTTGACCTGATCCTGGGCTTTTTCCGGTTTGGATCACGTAGTAATGTGGTACCACACTGAAACAGCCGATTAATCCTGGTCTCGATCAATATATTATTGGATAACGCAAGCTAGGTCTGGGATTTGTCTGGGATTTGCCATCGTGAGGCTCATACTTTCGCATATTTCTCATACTTGTTGGCCTGATCCTGGGCTTTTTCTGGTTTGGATCTCGTAGTAATGTGGTACCACACTGAAACAGTCGAATAATCCTGGTCTCGATCTATATTTTAGAGGATAACTCATGTTAGGTCTAGGTTAGGCCTGGGCTTTGCTCTCATCAGACCCATACTTTCGCATTCATCACATACTTGCTGGAAAGATCCTGGATTATTTCTGGTTTGGATCAGGTAGTAATGTGGAACCACACTGAAACAGTCGATTAAACCTGGTCACGATCAACATTTTAGAGGATAACGCCGGTTAGGACTCGGTTAGTTGTGGGATTTGCCCTCATCAGGCTCATACTTTCGCATATTTCTCATACTTGATAGCCAGACCCGTTGCTTTTTCTGGATTGGATCACATAGTGATGTAGTACCACTCTGAAACAGTCAATTATACCTGGTCTCGATCTATATTTTAGAGGATAACGCATGTTAGGTCTGGGTTAGGTCCAGGATTTGCCCGCATCAGGCTCATAGTTTCGCATTTTTCACATACTTGTTGTACAGATCCTGGGGTTTTTCTGGCTTGAATCACGTGGTAATGTGGTACCACACTGAAACAGTCCATGAAATCTGGTTTCGATCAATATTTTAGAGGATAACGCATGTTAGGTCTAGGTTAGGCCTGGGATTTGCCCTCATCAGACTCATACTTTCGCATTTTTCACATACTTGTTGTACAGATCCTGGAGTTTTTCTGGCTTGAATCACATGGTAATGTGGTACCCCACTGAAACAGTCCATGAAATCTGGTTTTGATCAATATTTTAGAGGATAACGCATGTTAGGTCTGGGATAGGTCTGGGATTTGTCCTCACCAGGGTCATACTTTCGCATTTTTCACATACTTGTTGAACAGAACCCTGGCATTTTCTGGTTTGGATCACGCAGCAAAGTGGTACCGCACCGAAACTGTTGATTAATCCCGGTCTCGATCAATATTTTATAGGGTAACGCAAGTTAGGTCTGGGATAGGTGTGGGATCTGCCCTCATCAGGCTCACACTTTCGCATACTTCACATACTAGTTGAACATTTTCTGGGTTATTTCTGGTTTGGATCAGGTAGTAATGTGGTACCACACTGTAACAGTCGATTAAACCTGGTTGCGATCGATATTTTAGACGATATCGCATGTTAGGTCTGGGATAGGTCTGGGATTTGCCCTCATGAGTGTCATACTTTCGCATTTTTCACATACTAGTTGAACAGTTCCTTGGTTATTTCTGGTTTGGATCAGGTAGTAATGAGGTACCACACTGAAGCAGTCGATTAAACCTGGTTTCGATCTATATTTTAAAGGATTACGCATGTTAGGTCTGGGTTAGGTCTGGGATTTACCCCCATGAGGCTCATACTTTCGCATATTTCTCATACTTGTTGACCTGATCCTGGGCTTTTTCTGGTTTGGATCACGTAGTAATGTGGTACCACACTGAAACAGCCGCTTAATCCTGGTCTCGATCAATATATTATTGGATAACGCAAGTTAGGTCTGGGATTTGTCTGGGATCTGCCCTCATCAGACTCATACTTTCGCATTCTTCACAAACTTGTTGAACAGATTCTGGGCTTTTTCTGGTTTGGTTCACGTAGGAAAGTGGTACCACACTGAAACAGTCAATTAAACCTAGTCTCGGTCAATATTATAAAGGATAACGCATGTTAGGTCTCGGTTAGGTCTGGGATTTACCCCCATGAGGCTCATACTTACGCATATTTCTCATACTTGTTGGCCTGATCCTGGGCTTTTTCTGGTTTGGATCACGTAGTAATGTGGTACCACACTGAAACAGTCGATTACACCTGGTTTCGATCAATATTTTAGACGATATCGCATGTTAGGTCTGGGATAGGTCTGGGATTTGCCCTCATCAGGGTCATACTTCCGCGTACTTCACATACTATTTCAACAGTTTCTGGGTTATTTCTGGTTTGGATCAGGTAGTAATGTGGTACCACACTGAAACAGTCGATTAAACCTGGTTTCGACCAATATATTAGATGATAATGCAGGTTAGGTCTGGGTTAGCTCTAGGATTTGCCCTCATCTGGCTCATACTTTCGCATATTGCTCATACTTGTTGGCCAGATCCTGGGCATTTTCTGGATTGGATCACGTAGTTATGTGGTACCACACTGAAACAGTCGATTAATCCTGGTCTCGAGCAATATTTTATTGGATAACGCAAGTTAGGTCTGGGATTTGTCTGGGATCTGCCCTTATCAGACTCATACTTTCGCATTCCTCATAAACGTGTTGAACAGATCGTGGGCTTTTTCTGGTTTGGATCAGGTAGTAATGTGGTACCACACTGAAACAGTCGATTAAACCTGGTTTCGATCAATATTTTAGATGATAACGCATGTTAGGTCTAGGTTTGGCCTGGTATTTGCCCTCATCAGACTCATACTATCGCATTCTTCACATACCTGTTGAACAGATCCTGGGTTTTATCTGGTATGGATCACGTAGTAATGTGGAATCACACTGAAACAGTCCATGAAACCTGGTTTCGATCAATATTTTAGGGGATAACGCATTTTAGGTCTAGGTTAGGCCTGGGATTTGCCCTCATCAGACTCAAACTTTCGCATATTTATCATACTTGTTGGCCAGATCCTGGGCTTTTTCTGGTTTGGATCACGTAGTAATGTGGTACCACACTGAAACAGTCGATTAAACCTGGTTTCGATCAATACTTTAGATGATATCGCATGTTAGGTCTAGGTTAGGCCTGGAATTTGCCCTCACCAGACTCATACTATCGCTTTCTTCACATACCTGTTGAACGGATCCTGTGTTTTTTCTGGTATGGATCACGTAGTAATGTGGTATCACACTGAAACAGTCGATTAAACATGGTTTTGATCAGTATTTTAGAGGATACACCATGTTACGTCTGGGTTAGGCCTGCGATTTGCCCTCATCAGACTCACACTTTCGCATATTTCTCATAGTTGTTGTACAGATCCTGGGTTTTTTCTGGCTTGAATCACGTTGTAATGTGGTACCACACCGAAACAGTCCATGAAATCTGGTTTCGATCAATATTTTAGAGGATAACGCATGTTAGGTCTGGGATAGGTCTGGGATTTGTCCTCGCCAGGGTCATACTTTCGCATTTTTCACATACTTGTTGAACAGAACCCTGGCATTTTCTGGTTTGGATCACGTAGCAAAGTGGTACCGCACCGAAACAGTTGATTAATCCCGGTCTCGATCAATATTTTATGGGGTAACGCAAGTTAGGTCTGGGATAGGTGTGGTATCTGCCCTCATCAGGCTCATACTTTGGCATACTTCACATACTAGTTGAACAGTTTCTGGGTTATTTCTGGTTTGGATCAGGTAGTAATGTGGTACCACACTGAAACAGTCGATTAAACCTGGTTTCGATCTATATTTTAAAGGATAACGCATGTTAGGTCTGGGTTAGGTCCAGGATTTGCCCGCATCAGGCTCATAGTTTCGCATTTTTCACATACTTGTTGTACAGATCCTGGGGGTTTTCTGGCTTGAATCACGTGGTAATGTGGTACCACACTGAAACAGTCCATGAAATCTGGTTTCGATCAATATTTTAGAGGATAACGCATGTTAGGTCTAGGTTAGGCCTGGGATTTGCCCTCATCAGACTCATACTTTCGCATTTTTCACATACTTGTTGTACAGATCCTGGAGTTTTTCTGGCTTGAATCACATGGTAATGTGGTACCCCACTGAAACAGTCCATGAAATCTGGTGTTGATCAATATTTTAGAGGATAACGCATGTTAGGTCTGGGATAGGTCTGGGATTTGTCCTCACCAGGGTCATACTTTCGCATTTTTCACATACTTGTTGAACAGAACCCTGGCATTTTCTGGTTTGGATCACGCAGCAAAGTGGTACCGCACCGAAACTGTTGATTAATCCCGGTCTCGATCAATATTTTATAGGGTAACGCAAGTTAGGTCTGGGATAGGTGTGGGATCTGCCCTCATCAGGCTCACACTTTCGCATACTTCACATACTAGTTGAACATTTTCTGGGTTATTTCTGGTTTGGATCAGGTAGTAATGTGGTACCACACTGTAACAGTCGATTAAACCTGGTTGCGATCGATATTTTAGACGATATCGCATGTTAGGTCTGGGATAGGTCTGGGATTTGCCCTCATGAGTGTCATACTTTCGCATTTTTCACATACTAGTTGAACAGTTCCTTGGTTATTTCTGGTTTGGATCAGGTAGTAATGAGGTACCACACTGAAGCAGTCGATTAAACCTGGTTTCGATCTATATTTTAAAGGATTACGCATGTTAGGTCTGGGTTAGGTCTGGGATTTACCCCCATGAGGCTCATACTTTCGCATATTTCTCATACTTGTTGACCTGATCCTGGGCTTTTTCTGGTTTGGATCACGTAGTAATGTGGTACCACACTGAAACAGCCGCTTAATCCTGGTCTCGATCAATATATTATTGGATAACGCAAGTTAGGTCTGGGATTTGTCTGGGATCTGCCCTCATCAGACTCATACTTTCGCATTCTTCACAAACTTGTTGAACAGATTCTGGGCTTTTTCTGGTTTGGTTCACGTAGGAAAGTGGTACCACACTGAAACAGTCAATTAAACCTAGTCTCGGTCAATATTATAAAGGATAACGCATGTTAGGTCTCGGTTAGGTCTGGGATTTACCCCCATGAGGCTCATACTTACGCATATTTCTCATACTTGTTGGCCTGATCCTGGGCTTTTTCTGGTTTGGATCACGTAGTAATGTGGTACCACACTGAAACAGTCGATTACACCTGGTTTCGATCAATATTTTAGACGATATCGCATGTTAGGTCTGGGATAGGTCTGGGATTTGCCCTCATCAGGGTCATACTTCCGCGTACTTCACATACTATTTCAACAGTTTCTGGGTTATTTCTGGTTTGGATCAGGTAGTAATGTGGTACCACACTGAAACAGTCGATTAAACCTGGTTTCGATCAATATTTTAGACGATATCGCATGTTAGGTCTGGGATAGGTCTGGGATTTGCCCTCATCAGGGTCATACTTCCGCGTACTTCACATACTATTTCAACAGTTTCTGGGTTATTTCTGGTTTGGATCAGGTAGCAATGTGGTACCACACTGAAACAGTCGATTAAACCTGGTTTCGACCAATATATTAGATGATAATGCAGGTTAGGTCTGGGTTAGCTCTAGGATTTGCCCTCATCTGGCTCATACTTTCGCATATTGCTCATACTTGTTGGCCAGATCCTGGGCATTTTCTGGATTGGATCACGTAGTTATGTGGTACCACACTGAAACAGTCGATTAATCCTGGTCTCGAGCAATATTTTATTGGATAACGCAAGTTAGGTCTGGGATTTGTCTGGGATCTGCCCTTATCAGACTCATACTTTCGCATTCCTCATAAACGTGTTGAACAGATCGTGGGCTTTTTCTGGTTTGGATCAGGTAGTAATGTGGTACCACACTGAAACAGTCGATTAAACCTGGTTTCGATCAATATTTTAGATGATAACGCATGTTAGGTCTAGGTTTGGCCTGGTATTTGCCCTCATCAGACTCATACTATCGCATTCTTCACATACCTGTTGAACAGATCCTGGGTTTTATCTGGAATGGATCACGTAGTAATGTGGAATCACACTGAAACAGTCCATGAAACCTGGTTTCGATCAATATTTTAGAGGATAACGCATTTTAGGTCTAGGTTAGGCCTGGGATTTGCCCTCATCAGACTCAAACTTTCGCATATTTATCATACTTGTTGGCCAGATCCTGGGCTTTTTCTGGTTTGGATCACGTAGTAATGTGGTACCACACTGAAACAGTCGATTAAACCTGGTTTCGATCAATACTTTAGATGATATCGCATGTTAGGTCTAGGTTAGGCCTGGAATTTGCCCTCACCAGACTCATACTATCGCTTTCTTCACATACCTGTTGAACGGATCCTGTGTTTTTTCTGGTATGGATCACGTAGTAATGTGGTATCACACTGAAACAGTCGATTAAACATGGTTTTGATCAGTATTTTAGAGGATACACCATGTTACGTCTGGGTTAGGCCTGCGATTTGCCCTCATCAGACTCATACTTTCGCATATTTCTCATAGTTGTTGTACAGATCCTGGGTATTTCTGGCTTGAATCACGTTGTAATGTGGTACCACACCGAAACAGTCCATGAAATCTGGTTTCGATCAATATTTTAGAGGATAACGCATGTTAGGTCTGGGATAGGTCTGGGATTTGTCCTCGCCAGGGTCATACTTTCGCATTTTTCACATACTTGTTGAACAGAACCCTGGCATTTTCTGGTTTGGATCACGTAGCAAAGTGGTACCGCACCGAAACAGTTGATTAATCCCGGTCTCGATCAATATTTTATGGGGTAACGCAAGTTAGGTCTGGGATAGGTGTGGTATCTGCCCTCATCAGGCTCATACTTTGGCATACTTCACATACTAGTTGAACAGTTTCTGGGTTATTTCTGGTTTGGATCAGGTAGTAATGTGGTACCACACTGAAACAGTCGATTAAACCTGGTTTCGATCTATATTTTAAAGGATAACGCATGTTAGGTCTGGGCTAGGTCTGGGATTTACCCCCATGAGGGTCATACTTTCGCATATTTCTCATACTTGTTGACCTGATCCGGGGCTTTTCCTGGTTTGGATCACGTAGTAATGTGGTACCACACTGAAACAGCCGATTAATCCTGGTCTCGATCAATATATTATTGGATAACGCAAGTTAGGTCTGGGATTTGTCTGGGATCTGCCCTCATCAGACTCATACTTTCGCATTCTTCACAAACTTGTTGAACAGATTCTGGGCTTTTTCTGGTTTGGATCACGTAGGAAAGTGGTACCACACTGAAACAGTCGATTAATCCTGGTCTCGAACAATATTTTAGAGGATAACTCACGCTAGGTCTAGGTTAGGCCTGGGGTTTGCCCTCATCAGACCCATACTTTCGCATTCATCACATACCTGTTGAACAGATCCTGGGTTTTATGTGGTATGGATCACGTAGTAATGTGGTATCACACTGAAACAGTCCATGAAACCTGGTTTCGATCAATAGTTTAGAGGATAACGCATGTTAGGTCTAGGTTAGGCCTGGGATTTGCCCTCATCTGACACAAACTTTCGCATATTTCTCATACTTGTTGGCCAGATCCTGGGCTTTTTCTGGTTTGGATCACGTAGTAATGTGGTACCACACTGAAACAGTCGATTAAACCTGGTTTCGATCAATACTTTAGATGATATCACATGTTAGGTCTAGGTTAGGCCTGGAATTTGCCCTCATCAGGGTCATACTTCCGCGTACTTCACATACTAGTTGAACAGTTTCTGGGTTATTTCTGGTTTGGATCAGGTAGTAATGTGGTACCACACTGAAACAGTCGATTAAACCTGGTTTCGACCAATATATTAGATGATAATGCAGGTTAGGTCTGGGTTAGCTCTAGGATTTGCCCTCATCTGGCTCATACTTTCGCATATTGCTCATACTTGTTGGCCAGATCCTGGGCATTTTCTGGATTGGATCACGTAGTTATGTGGTACCACACTGAAACAGTCGATTAATCCTGGTCTCGAGCAATATTTTATTGGATAACGCAAGTTAGGTCTGGGATTTGTCTGGGATCTGCCCTTATCAGACTCATACTTTCGCATTATTCATAAACGTGTTGAACAGATCGTGGGTTTTTTCTGGTTTGGATCAGGTAGTAATGTGGAACCACACTGAAACAGTCGATTAAACCTGGTTTCGACCAATATATTAGATGATAATGCATGTTAGGTCTGGGTTAGGTCTAGGATTTGCTCTCATCTGGCTCATACTTTCGCATATTTCTCATACTTGTTAGCCAGATCCGTTGCTTTTTCTGGATTGGATCACATAGTAATGTAGTACCACACTGATGCAGTCAATTATACCTGGTCTCGATCAATATTTGAGAGGATAACGCATGTTAGAGCTGGGATAGGTCTGGGATTTGCCCTCATCAAACTCATACTTTCGCATTCTTCACCTACTTGTTGAACAGATCCTGGGTTTTTTCTGGTTTGGATCACGTACTAATCTGGTACCACACTGAAACAGTCGAGTAAACCTGGTCTCGATCATTATTTTAGAGGATATCGCAAGTTAGGTCTGGGATAGGTCTGGGAGTTGCCCGCATCAGGCTCATACTTTCGCATATTTCTCATACTTGTTAGCCAGATACGTTGCTCTTTCTGGATTGGATCACACAGTAATGTAGTACCACACTGATACAGTCAATTATACCTGGTCTCGATCAATATTTGCGAGGATAACGCATGTTAGGTCTGGGTTAGGACCAGGATTTGCCCGCATCAGGTTCATACTTTCGCATATTTCTCATACTTGATGGGCAGATTTTTGGCTTTTTCTGGTTTGGATCACGTAGTAATTTGGTGCCACACGGAAGCAGTCGACTGAACCTGGTCTCGAACAATATTTTAGAGGATAACGCATGTTAGGTCTGGGTTAGGTGTAGGATTTGCTCTCATCTGGCTCATACTTTCGCATATTTCTCATACTTGTTGGCCAGATCCTGGTTTTTTTTCAGGTTTGGATCACGTAGTAATGTGATACAACACTGAAACAGTCGACGAAACCTAGTTTCGATCAATATTTTTGAGGGTAACGCATGTTAGGTCTAGGTTAGGCCTGGGATTTGCCCTCATGAGACTCAAACTTTCGCATTTTTCACATACATGTTGTACAGATCCTGGGTTATTTCTGGCTTGAATCACGTAGTAATGTCGTCTCACACTGATACAGTCCATGAAACCTGGTTTCGATCAATATTTTAGAGGATAACGCATGTTAGGTCTAGGTTAGGCCTGGGATTTGCCCTCATCAGACTCATACTTTCGCATTCTTCGCGTGCTTGTTGAACAGATCCTGGGTTTCTTCTAGTTTGGATCAGGTAGTAATGTGGTACCACACTGAAACAGTCGATTAACCCTGGTTTCGATCAATATTTTAGATGATAACGCATGCTAGGTCTGTGTTAGGTCTGGGATTTACCCTCATGAGGCTCATACTTTCGCATATTTCTCATACTTGTTGGCCTTATCCTGGGCCTTTTCTTGTTTGGATCACGTAGTAATGTGGTACCACACTGAAACAGGCCACTAAACCTGGTTTCGATCAATATTTTAGAGGATAACGCATGCTAGGTATGTGTTAGGTCTGGGATTTACCCACATGAGGCTCACACTTTCGCATATTTCGCATACTTGTTGGCCTGATCCTGGGCTTTTTCTTGTTTGGATCACGTAGTAATGTGGTACCACACCGAAACAGTCGATTACGCCTGGTTTCGGTCAATATTTTAGACGATATCGCATGTTAGGTCTGGGTTAGGGCTTGTATTTGCCCACATCAGACCCATTCTTTCGCATTCTTCACATACTTGTTGAACAGATCCTGGGTTATTTCTGGATTGGATCACGTAGTAATGTGGTACCACACTGAATCAGTCCATTAAACCTGGTTTCGATCAATATTTTTGAGGGTAACGCATGTTAGGTCTAGGTTAGGCCTGGGATTTTCCCTCATCAGACACATACTTCCGCATGCTTCACATACTTGTTGAACGGATCCTGGGTTTTTCCCTGATTTGGATCACGTAGTAATGTGGTACCACACTGAAACATTCAATTAAACATGGTCTTGATATATATTTTAGAGGATAACGCATGTTAGGTCTGGCATAGGTCTGGGATTTGCCCTCATCAGAATCATAGTTTCGCGGTTTTCAAATACTTGTTAAACAGATCGTGGGCTTTTTCTGGTGTGGATCACGTAGTAATGTGGTACCACACTGAAACAGTCGATTAAACCTGGTTTCGATCAATACTTTAGATGATATCGCATGTTAGGTCTAGGTTAGGCCTGGAATTTGCCCTCACCAGACTCATACTATCGCTTTCTTCACATACCTGTTGAACGGATCCTGTGTTTTTTCTGGTATGGATCACGTAGTAATGTGGTATCACACTGAAACAGTCGATTAAACATGGTTTTGATCAGTATTTTAGAGGATACACCATGTTACGTGTGGGTTAGGCCTGCGATTTGCCCTCATCAGACTCATACTTTCGCATATTTCTCATAGTTGTTGTACAGATCCTGGGTTTTTTCTGGCTTGAATCACGTTGTAATGTGGTACCACACCGAAACAGTCCATGAAATCTGGTTTCGATCAATATTTTAGAGGATAACGCATGTTAGGTCTGGGATAGGTCTGGGATTTGTCCTCGCCAGGGTCATACTTTCGCATTTTTCACATACTTGTTGAACAGAACCCTGGCATTTTCTGGTTTGGATCACGTAGCAAAGTGGTACCGCACCGAAACAGTTGATTAATCCCGGTCTCGATCAATATTTTATGGGGTAACGCAAGTTAGGTCTGGGATAGGTGTGGTATCTGCCCTCATCAGGCTCATACTTTGGCATACTTCACATACTAGTTGAACAGTTTCTGGGTTATTTCTGGTTTGGATCAGGTAGTAATGTGGTACCACACTGAAACAGTCGATTAAACCTGGTTTCGATCTATATTTTAAAGGATAACGCATGTTAGGTCTGGGTTAGGTCCAGGATTTGCCCGCATCAGGCTCATAGTTTCGCATTTTTCACATACTTGTTGTACAGATCCTGGGGTTTTTCTGGCTTGAATCACGTGGTAATGTGGTACCACACTGAAACAGTCCATGAAATCTGGTTTCGATCAATATTTTAGAGGATAACGCATGTTAGGTCTAGGTTAGGCCTGGGATTTGCCCTCATCAGACTCATACTTTCGCATTTTTCACATACTTGTTGTACAGATCCTGGAGTTTTTCTGGCTTGAATCACATGGTAATGTGGTACCCCACTGAAACAGTCCATGAAATCTGGTTTTGATCAATATTTTAGAGGATAACGCATGTTAGGTCTGGGATAGGTCTGGGATTTGTCCTCACCAGGGTCATACTTTCGCATTTTTCACATACTTGTTGAACAGAACCCTGGCATTTTCTGGTTTGGATCACGCAGCAAAGTGGTACCGCACCGAAACTGTTGATTAATCTCGGTCTCGATCAATATTTTATAGGGTAACGCAAGTTAGGTCTGGGATAGGTGTGGGATCTGCCCTCATCAGGCTCACACTTTCGCATACTTCACATACTAGTTGAACATTTTCTGGGTTATTTCTGGTTTGGATCAGGTAGTAATGTGGTACCACACTGAAACAGTCGATTAAACCTGGTTGCGATCGATATTTTAGACGATATCGCATGTTAGGTCTGGGATAGGTCTGGGATTTGCCCTCATGAGTGTCATACTTTCGCATTTTTCACATACTAGTTGAACAGTTCCTTGGTTATTTCTGGTTTGGATCAGGTAGTAATGAGGTACCACACTGAAGCAGTCGATTAAACCTGGTTTCGATCTATATTTTAAAGGATTACGCATGTTAGGTCTGGGTTAGGTCTGGGATTTACCCCCATGAGGCTCATACTTTCGCATATTTCTCATACTTGTTGACCTGATCCTGGGATTTTCTGGTTTGGATCACGTAGTAATGTGGTACCACACTGAAACAGCCGCTTAATCCTGGTCTCGATCAATATATTATTGGATAACGCAAGTTAGGTCTGGGATTTGTCTGGGATCTGCCCTCATCAGACTCATACTTTCGCATTCTTCACAAACTTGTTGAACAGATTCTGGGCTTTTTCTGGTTTGGTTCACGTAGGAAAGTGGTACCACACTGAAACAGTTAATTAAACCTAGTCTCGGTCAATATTATAAAGGATAACGCATGTTAGGTCTCGGTTAGGTCTGGGATTTACCCCCATGAGGCTCATACTTACGCATATTTCTCATACTTGTTGGCCTGATCCTGGGCTTTTTCTGGTTTGGATCACGTAGTAATGTGGTACCACACTGAAACAGTCGATTACACCTGGTTTCGATCAATATTTTAGACGATATCGCATGTTAGGTCTGGGATAGGTCTGGGATTTGCCCTCATCAGGGTCATACTTCCGCGTACTTCACATACTATTTCAACAGTTTCTGGGTTATTTCTGGTTTGGATCAGGTAGTAATGTGGTACCACACTGAAACAGTCGATTAAACCTGGTTTCGACCAATATATTAGATGATAATGCAGGTTAGGTCTGGGTTAGCTCTAGGATTTGCCCTCATCTGGCTCATACTTTCGCATATTGCTCATACTTGTTGGCCAGATCCTGGGCATTTTCTGGATTGGATCACGTAGTTATGTGGTACCACACTGAAACAGTCGATTAATCCTGGTCTCGAGCAATATTTTATTGGATAACGCAAGTTAGGTCTGGGATTTGTCTGGGATCTGCCCTTATCAGACTCATACTTTCGCATTCCTCATAAACGTGTTGAACAGATCGTGGGCTTTTTCTGGTTTGGATCAGGTAGTAATGTGGTACCACACTGAAACAGTCGATTAAACCTGGTTTCGATCAATATTTTAGATGATAACGCATGTTAGGTCTAGGTTTGGCCTGGTATTTGCCCTCATCAGACTCATACTATCGCATTCTTCACATACCTGTTGAACAGATCCTGGGTTTTATCTGGTATGGATCACGTAGTAATGTGGAATCACACTGAAACAGTCCATGAAACCTGGTTTCGATCAATATTTTAGAGGATAACGCATTTTAGGTCTAGGTTAGGCCTGGGATTTGCCCTCATCAGACTCAAACTTTCGCATATTTATCATACTTGTTGGCCAGATCCTGGGCTTTTTCTGGTTTGGATCACGTAGTAATGTGGTACCACACTGAAACAGTCGATTAAACCTGGTTTCGATCAATACTTTAGATGATATCGCATGTTAGGTCTAGGTTAGGCCTGGAATTTGCCCTCACCAGACTCATACTATCGCTTTCTTCACATACCTGTTGAACGGATCCTGTGTTTTTTCTGGTATGGATCACGTAGTAATGTGGTATCACACTGAAACAGTCGATTAAACATGGTTTTGATCAGTATTTTAGAGGATACACCATGTTACGTCTGGGTTAGGCCTGCGATTTGCCCTCATCAGACTCATACTTTCGCATATTTCTCATAGTTGTTGTACAGATCCTGGGTTTTTTCTGGCTTGAATCACGTTGTAATGTGGTACCACACCGAAACAGTCCATGAAATCTGGTTTCGATCAATATTTTAGAGGATAACGCATGTTAGGTCTGGGATAGGTCTGGGATTTGTCCTCGCCAGGGTCATACTTTCGCATTTTTCACATACTTGTTGAACAGAACCCTGGCATTTTCTGGTTTGGATCACGTAGCAAAGTGGTACCGCACCGAAACAGTTGATTAATCCCGGTCTCGATCAATATTTTATGGGGTAACGCAAGTTAGGTCTGGGATAGGTGTGGTATCTGCCCTCATCAGGCTCATACTTTGGCATACTTCACATACTAGTTGAACAGTTTCTGGGTTATTTCTGGTTTGGATCAGGTAGTAATGTGGTACCACACTGAAACAGTCGATTAAACCTGGTTTCGATCTATATTTTAAAGGATAACGCATGTTAGGTCTGGGCTAGGTCTGGGATTTACCCCCATGAGGGTCATACTTTCGCATATTTCTCATACTTGTTGACCTGATCCGGGGCTTTTCCTGGTTTGGATCACGTAGTAATGTGGTACCACACTGAAACAGCCGATTAATCCTGGTCTCGATCAATATATTATTGGATAACGCAAGTTAGGTCTGGGATTTGTCTGGGATCTGCCCTCATCAGACTCATACTTTCGCATTCTTCACAAACTTGTTGAACAGATTCTGGGCTTTTTCTGGTTTGGATCACGTAGGAAAGTGGTACCACACTGAAACAGTCGATTAATCCTGGTCTCGAACAATATTTTAGAGGATAACTCACGCTAGGTCTAGGTTAGGCCTGGGGTTTGCCCTCATCAGACCCATACTTTCGCATTCATCACATACCTGTTGAACAGATCCTGGGTTTTATCTGGTATGGATCACGTAGTAATGTGGTATCACACTGAAACAGTCCATGAAACCTGGTTTCGATCAATATTTTAGAGGATAACGCATGTTAGGTCTAGGTTAGGCCTGGGATTTGCCCTCATCTGACACAAACTTTCGCATATTTCTCATACTTGTTGGCCAGATCCTGGGCTTTTTCTGGTTTGGATCACGTAGTAATGTGGTACCACACTGAAACAGTCGATTAAACCTGGTTTCGATCAATACTTTAGATGATAATGCAGGTTAGGTCTGGGTTAGCTCTAGGATTTGCCCTCATCTGGCTCATACTTTCGCATATTGCTCATACTTGTTGGCCAGATCCTGGGCATTTTCTGGATTGGATCACGTAGTTATGTGGTACCACACTGAAACAGTCGATTAATCCTGGTCTCGAGCAATATTTTATTGGATAACGCAAGTTAGGTCTGGGATTTGTCTGGGATCTGCCCTTATCAGACTCATACTTTCGCATTATTCATAAACGTGTTGAACAGATCGTGGGCTTTTTCTGGTTTGGATCAGGTAGTAATGTGGAACCACACTGAAACAGTCGATTAAACCTGGTTTCGACCAATATATTAGATGATAATGCATGTTAGGTCTGGGTTAGGTCTAGGATTTGCTCTCATCTGGCTCATACTTTCGCATATTTCTCATACTTGTTAGCCAGATCCGTTGCTTTTTCTGGATTGGATCACATAGTAATGTAGTACCACACTGATGCAGTCAATTATACCTGGTCTCGATCAATATTTGAGAGGATAACGCATGTTAGAGCTGGGATAGGTCTGGGATTTGCCCTCATCAAACTCATACTTTCGCATTCTTCACCTACTTGTTGAACAGATCCTGGGTTTTCTCTGGTTTGGATCACGTAGTAATCTGGTACCACACTGAAACAGTCGAGTAAACCTGGTCTCGATCATTATTTTAGAGGATATCGCAAGTTAGGTCTGGGATAGGTCTGGGAGTTGCCCGCATCAGGCTCATACTTTCGCATATTTCTCATACTTGTTAGCCAGATACGTTGCTCTTTCTGGATTGGATCACACAGCAATGTAGTACCACACTGATACAGTCAATTATACCTGGTCTCGATCAATATTTGCGAGGATAACGCATGTTAGGTCTGGGTTAGGACCAGGATTTGCCCGCATCAGGTTCATACTTTCGCATATTTCTCATACTTGATGGGCAGATTTTTGGCTTTTTCTGGTTTGGATCACGTAGTAATTTGGTGCCACACGGAAGCAGTCGACTGAACCTGGTCTCGAACAATATTTTAGAGGATAACGCATGTTAGGTCTGGGTTAGGTGTAGGATTTGCTCTCATCTGGCTCATACTTTCGCATATTTCTCATACTTGTTGGCCAGATCCTGGTTTTTTTTCAGGTTTGGATCACGTAGTAATGTGATACAACACTGAAACAGTCGACGAAACCTAGTTTCGATCAATATTTTTAAGGGTAACGCATGTTAGGTCTAGGTTAGGCCTGGGATTTGCCCTCATGAGACTCAAACTTTCGCATTTTTCACATACATGTTGTACAGATGCTGGGTTATTTCTGGCTTGAATCACGTAGTAATGTCGTCTCACACTGATACAGTCCATGAAACCTGGTTTCGATCAATATTTTAGAGGATAACGCATGTTAGGTCTAGGTTAGGCCTGGGATTTGCCCTCATCAGACTCATACTTTCGCATTCTTCGCGTGCTTGTTGAACAGATCCTGGGTTTCTTCTAGTTTGGATCAGGTAGTAATGTGGTACCACACTGAAACAGTCGATTAACCCTGGTTTCGATCAATATTTTAGATGATAACGCATGCTAGGTCTGTGTTAGGTCTGGGATTTACCCTCATGAGGCTCATACTTTCGCATATTTCTCATACTTGTTGGCCTTATCCTGGGCCTTTTCTTGCTTGGATCACGTAGTAATGTGGTACCACACTGAAACAGGCCACTAAACCTGGTTTCGATCAATATTTTAGAGGATAACGCATGCTAGGTATGTGTTAGGTCTGGGATTTACCCACATGAGGCTCACACTTTCGCATATTTCGCATACTTGTTGGCCTGATCCTGGGCTTTTTCTTGTTTGGATCACGTAGTAATGTGGTACCACACCGAAACAGTCGATTACGCCTGGTTTCGGTCAATATTTTAGACGATATCGCATGTTAGGTCTGGGTTAGGGCTTGTATTTGCCCACATCAGACCCATTCTTTCGCATTCTTCACATACTTGTTGAACAGATCCTGGGTTATTTCTGGATTGGATCACGTAGTAATGTGGTACCACACTGAATCAGTCCATTAAACCTGGTTTCGATCAATATTTTTGAGGGTAACACATGTTAGGTCTAGGTTAGGCCTGGGATTTTCCCTCATCAGACACATACTTCCGCATGCTTCACATACTTGTTGAACGGATCCTGGGTTTTTCCCTGATTTGGATCACGTAGTAATGTGGTACCACACTGAAACATTCAATTAAACATGGTCTTGATATATATTTTAGAGGATAACGCATGTTAGGTCTGGCATAGGTCTGGGATTTGCCCTCATCAGAATCATAGTTTCGCGGTTTTCAAATACTTGTTAAACAGATCGTGGGCTTTTTCTGGTGTGGATCACGTAGTAATGTGGTACCACACTGAAACAGTCCATTAAACCTGTTTTCGATCAATATTTTAGAGGATAGCGCATGTTAGGTCTAGGTTTGGTCTGGGATTTGCTCTTTTCAGGCTCGTACTTCCGCATTTTTCGCATACTCGTTGGCCAGATCCCGGGCTTTTTCTGGTTTGGATCACGTAGTGATTTGGTGCCACACGGAAACAGTCGACTAAACCTGGTCTCGAACAATATTTTGGAGGATAACGCATGTTAGGTTTGGGATAGATCCAGGATTTGCCCGCATCAGGCTCATACTTTCGCATATTTCTCATACTTGTGGGCCAGATCCAGGGCTTTTTCTGGTTTGGATCACGTAGTAATATGGTACCACACTGAAACAGTCGACTAAACCGGATCTCGACCAATATTTTAGAGGCTAACGCATGTTAGGTCTGGATTAGGTCTGGAATTTGCTCTCATCAGTCTCATACCTTCGCATTCTTCACATACTTGTTGATCTGATCCTGGGTTTTTTCTGGTTCCAATCACGTAGTAATGTGGTATCACACTGAAATAGTCCATGAAATCTGGTTTCGATCAATATTTTAGTGGGCAACGCATGTTAGGTCTGGGTTAGGTCTAGGATTTGCCCTCATCTGGCTCATACTCTCGCATATTTCTCATACTTGTGGGCCAGATCCAGGGCTTTTTCTGGTTTGGATCACGTAGTAATATGGTACCACACTGAAACAGTCGATTAAACCTGGTTTCGATCAATATGTTAGATGATACCGCATGTTAGGTCAAGGTTAGGTCTAGGATTTGCTCTCATCTCGCTCATACTTTCGCATTCTTCACATACTTGTTGAACAGATCCTGGGTTATTTCTGGATTGGATCACGTAGTAATGTGGTACCACACTGAAACAGTCGATAAAACCTGGTTTCAATCAATATTTTAGAGGATAACGCAAGTTAGGTCTGGGATAGGTCTGGGATTTGCCCTCATCAGGGTCATATTTTCGAATTTTTCACATACTTGTTGATCAGATCCCTGGCTTTTTCTGGTTTGGATCACGTAGTAATGTAGTACCACACTGATACAGTCGACTAAATAGTGGTCTCGATCACTATTTTAGAGGATAACGCAAGTTAGGTCTGGGATAGTTCTGGGATTTGCCCGCATCAGGCTCATACTTTCGCATATTTCTCATACTTGTTGGCCAGATCCTGGGCTTTTTCTGGTTTGGTTCACGTAGTAATGTGGTACCACACTGATACAGTCGATTAAACCTGGTTTCGATCTATATAATAGAGGATAACGCATGTTAGGTCTAGGTTTGGTCTGGGATTTGCCCTAATCAGTGTCATACTTTCGCAGTTGTAACATACATGTATACCTGATCGAGGGTTTTTTCTACTTTGGATCACGTAGTAATATGGTACCACGCTGAAACAGTTAATTAAACCCGGATACGACCAATATTTTTGAGGGTAACGCATGTTAGGTCAGGGTTAGGTCTAGGATTTGCCCTCATCTGGCTCATACTTTCGCATTTTTCGCATACTCGTTGGCCAGATCCTGGGCCTTTTCTGGTTTGGATCACGTGGTAATGTGGTACCACACTGAAACTGTCAATTAAACCTACGCTCGGTCAGTATTTTATAGGATATCGCATGTTAGTTGAAGGTAAGGCCTGGGATTTGCCCCAATCAGACTCATACTTTCGCATTCTTCACATACTTGTTGAACAGATCCTGGGTTTTTTCTAGTTTGGATCAGGTAGTGATGTGGTACCACACTGATACAGTCGATTAAACCTGGTTTCGATCAATATTTTAAAGGTTAACGCATTTTAGGTCTGGGTTCGGTCTGGGATTTGCCCTCATGAGGCTCATACTTTCGCACATTTCTCATACTTGCTGGTCTCATCCTGGGCTTTTCCCGGTTTGAATCACGTAGTAATGTGGTACCACACTGAAACAGTCGACTAAACCTGGTCTCGATTAATATTTTAGAGGATAACGCATGTTTCGTATGGGTTAGGTCTGGGATTTGCCCTCATCTGGCTCAAACTTTCGCATTCTTCAGAAACTTGTTGAACAGATCCTGGGTTTTTTCTGGTTTGAATCACGTAGTAACGTCGTATCACACTGAAACAGTCCATGAAGTCTGGTTTCGATCAATATTTTAGAGTATAACGCATGTTATGTCTAGGTTAGGCCTGGGATTTGCCCTCATCAGACTCATACTTTCGCATTCTTCACATACTTGTTGAACAGATCCTGGGTTTTTCCTGGTTAGGATCACGTAGTAATGTGGTACCACACAGAAACAGTCGATTAAACCTGGTTGCGATCAATATTTAGATGATAACGCATGTTAGGTCTAGGTTAGGCCTGGGATTTGCCACCATCAGACACATACTTTCGCATTCTTCACATACTTGTTGAACAGATCCTGTGTTTTTTCTAGTTTGGATCAGGTAGTAATGTGGTACCACACTGATACAGTCGATTAAACCTGGTCTCGATCAATATTTTAAAGGATAACGCATTTTAGGTCTGGGTTAGGTCTGGGATTTGCCCTCATCTGGCGCAAACTTTCGCATTCTTCACATACTTGTTGAACAGATCCTGTACTTTCTCCAGTTTGGATCAGGTAGTAATGTGGTACCACACTGAAACAGTCGATTAAACCTGGTTTCGATCAATATTTCTGAGTGTAACGCATGTTAGGTCTAGGTTAGGCCTGGGATATGCCCTCATCAGACTCATACTATCGCATGCTTCACATACTCGTTGGCCAGATCCTGGGCCCTTTCTGGTTTGAATCACGTAGTAATGTGGTACCACACTGAAGCAGTCGATTAAACCTGGTTTCGATCAATATTTAGATGATAACGCATGTTAGTTCTAGGTTAGGCCTGGGATTTGCCCCCATCAGACACATACTTTCGCATTCTTCACATACTTGTTGAACAGATCCTGGGTTTTTTCTGGTTTGGATCACGTAGTAATGTGGTACCACACTGAAACAGTCGATTAAACCTAGTCTCGGTCAATATTTTAAAGGATAACGCATGTTAGGTCTAGGTTAGGCCTGGAATTTGCCCACATCAGACTCATACTTTCGCATTCTTCACATACTTGTTGAACAGATCCTGTACTTTCTCCAGTTTGGATCAGGTAGTAATGTGGTGCCACACTGAAACATTCGATTAAACCTGGTATCGATCAATACTTTTGAGTGTAACGCATGTTAGGTCTAGGTGAGGCCTGGGATTTGCCCTCATCAGACTCATACTATCGCATGCTTCACATACTCGTTGGCCAGATCCTGGGCCTTTTCTGGTTTGAATCACGTGGTAATGTGGTACCACACTGAAACAGTCAATTAAACCTAGGCTCGGTCAATATTTTATAGGATATCGCATGTTAGTTCCAGGTTAGGCCTGGGATTTGCCCTCATCAGGCTCATACTTTCGCATATTTCTCATACTTGTTGGCCTGATCCTGGGCTTTTTCAAGTTTGGATCACGTAGTAATGTGGTACCACACTGAAACAGTCCTCTAAACCGGATCTCGACCAATATTTTCGAGGATAACGCCGGTTAGGACTCGGTTAGGTGTGGGATTTGCCCCCATCAGGCTCATACTTTCGCATATTTCTCATACTTGTTGGCCTGATCCTGGGCTTTTGCAGGTTTGGATCACGTAGTAATGTGGTACCACACTGAAACAGTCAGTTAAACCTGGATACGACCAATATTTTAGAGGATAACGCATGTTAGGTCTGGGTTAGGTCTGGAATTTGCTCTCATCAGACTCATACTTTCGTATTCTTCGCATAATCGTTGGCCAGATCCTGGGCCTTTTCTGGTTTGGATCACGTGGTAATGTGGTACCTCACTGAAACAGTCAATTAAACCTAGGCTCGGTCAATATTTTATAGGATAACGCATGTTAGGTCTAGGTTAGGCCTGGGATTTGCCCTCATCAGACTCATACTTTCGTATTTTTCGCATAATCGTTGGCCAGATCCTGGGCCTTTTCTGGTTTGGATCACGTGGTATTGTGGCACCACTCTGAAACAGTCGATTAACCCTGGTCACGATCAACATTTTAGAGGATAACGCCGGTTAGGACTCGGTTAGGTGTGGGATTTGTCCCCATCATGCTCAAACTTTCTCATATTTCTCATACTTGTTGGCCTGATCCTGGGCTTTTTCAGGTTTGGATCACGTAGTAATGTGGTACCACACTGAAACAGTCGACTAAACCGGATCTCGGTCAATATTTTAGAGGATAACGCATGTTAGGTCTGGATTAGGTCTGGAATTTGCTCTCATCAGACTCATACTTTCGTATTCTTCGCATAATCGTTGGCCAGTTCCTGGGCCTTTTCTGGTTTGGATCACGTGGTAATGTGGTACCTCACTGAAACAGTCAATTAAACCTAGGCTCGGTCAATATTTTATAGGATAACGCATGTTAGGTCTAGGTTAGGCCTGGGATTTGCCCTCATCAGACTCATACTTTCGCATTCTTCACATACTTGTTGGACAGATCCTGGGTTTTCTCAGGTTTGGATCAGGTGGTAATGTGGTACCACACCGAAGCAGTCGATTAAACCTGATTTCGATCCATATTTTTGAGGATAACGCATGTTAGGTCTCGGTTAGGTCTGGGATTTGCCCTTATCAGACTCATGCTTTCGCATTCTTCACATACTTGTTGAACAGATCCTGGGTTTTTTCTGGATTGGATCACGTAGTTATGTGGTGCCACACAGAAACAGTCAGTTAAACCTGGATACGACCAATATTTTAGAGGATAACGCATGTTAGGTCTGGGTTAGGACCAGGGTTTGCCCTCATCTGGCTCATACTTTCGCATTTTTCGCATAAACCTTGGCCAGATTCCGGGCTTTTTCTGGTTTGGATCACGTGGTAATGTGGTATCACACTGAAACAGTCCATTAAACCTGGTTTCGATCAATATTTTAGAGGAAATCTCATGTTAGGTCTAGGTTAGGCCTGGGATTTGCCCTCATCAGACTCATACTTTCGCATTCTTCACATACTTGTTGGACAGATCCTGGGTTCTCTCAGGTTTGGATCAGGTGGTAATGTGGTACCACACCGAAGCAGTCGATTAAACCTGATTTCGATCCATATTTTTGAGGATAACGCATGTTAGGTCTCGGTTAGGTCTGGGATTTGCTCTCATCAGGCTCGTATTTTCGTATATTTCTGATACTTGTTGAACAGATCCTGGGTTTTTTCTGGTTTGGATCACGTAGTTATGTGGTACCACACTGAAACAGTCCATTAAACCTAGTTTCGATCAATATTTTAGAGGATAACGCATGTTAGGTCTAGGTTAGGCCTGGGATTTGCCCTCATCAGGGTCATACTTTCGCATTTTTCACATTCTTGTTGAACAGATCCCTGGCTTTTTCTGGTTAGAATCACGTAGTAATTTGGTACCACACTGAAAAAGTCCATTAAACCTGGTTTCGATGAATATTTTAGAGAATAACTCATGTTAGGTCTAGGTTACGTCTGGGATTTGCTCTCATCAGGCTCGTACTTTTGAATATTTCCCATACTTGATGGCCAGATTCTGGGCTTTTTCTGGTTTGGATCCCGTAGTAATGTGGTACCACAATGAAACAGCCCATTAAACCTGGTTTCGATGAATATTTCAGAGGATAACGCATGTTATGTCTAGGTTAGGCCTGGGATTTGCCATCATCAGACACATACCTTCGCATTCTCCACATACTTGTTGAACCGATCCTGGGATTTTTCTGGTTTGGATCACGTAGAAATGTGGTACCACACTGAAACAGTCCATTAAACCTGGTTTCGATGAATATTTCAGAGGATAACGCTTGTTATGGCTAGGTTAGGCCTGGGATTTGCCCTCATCAGACACATACCTTCGCATTATCCACATACTTGTTGAACCGATCCTGGGTTTTTTCTTGTTTGGGTCACGTAGAAATGTGGTACCACACTGAAACAGTCGATTAAACCTGGTTTCGATCAATATTTTAGAGAATAACTCATATTAGGTCTAGTTTAGGTCAGGGATTTGCTCTCATCAGGCTCGTATTTTCGTATATTTCTGTTACTTGATGACCAGATCCTGGGTTTTTCTGGATTGGATCACGTAGTAATGTCGTACCACACTGAAACAGTCCATTAAACCTGGTTTCGATCAATATTTTAGAGGATAACGCGTGTTATGTCTATGTTAGGCCTGGGATATGCCCTCGTCAGGCTCATACTTTCGCATTCTTCACATACTTGTTGTACAGATCCTGGGTTTTTTTCTCGTTTGGATCACGTTGTAATGTGGCACCACACTAAAACAGTCGATTAAACCTGGTTTCGATCAATATTTTAGTGAATAACTCATATTAGGTCTAGTTTAGGTATGGGATTTGCTCTCATCAGGCTCGTGTTTTCGTATATTTCTGATACTTGATGGCCAGATCCTGGGTTTTTCTGGATTGGATCACGTAGTAATGTGGTACCACACTGAAACAGTCCATTAAACCTGGTTTCGATGAATATTTCAGAGGATAACGCATGTTATGTCTAGGTTAGGCCTGGGATATGCCATCATCAGACACATACCTTCGCATTCTCCACATACTTGTTGAACCGATCCTGGGTTTTTTCTGGTTTGGATCACGTAGAAATGTGGTACCACACTGAAACAGTCCATTAAACTTGGTTTCGATCAATATTTTAGAGCACAACACAAGTTAGGTCTGGGATAGGTCTGGGATTTGCCCTCATCAGGGTCATACTTTCGCATTTTTCACATTCTTGTTGAACAGATCCTGGGCTTTTCTGGTTTGGATCACGTAGTAATGTGGTACCACACTGGAACAGTCCATTAAACCTAGTTTCGATCAATATTTTAGAGGATAATGCATGTTAGGTCTAGGTTAGCCCTGGAATTTTCCCTCATCAGACACATACTTTCGCATTCTTCACATACTTGTTGAACGGATCCTGGGTTTTTTCTGGTTTGGATCACGTAGTAATGTGGTACCACACTGAAACAGTCGATTAAACCTGGTCTTGATAAATATTTTAGAGGATAACGCATGTTAGGTCTGGGTTAGGTGTAGGATTTGCCCTAATCAGGCTCATAATTTCGCATATTTCTGATACTTCATGGGTAGTTCCTGGGCTTTTTCTGGATTGGATCTCGTAGTAATGAGGTACCGCACTGAAACAGTAAATTAAACCTGGTTTCGATCAATATTTTAGAGGATAACGCAAGTTAGGTCTGGGATAGGTCCGGGATTTGCCCCCATCAGGGTCATATTTTCGCATTTTTCACATACTTGTTGAACAGATCCCTGGCTTTTTCTGGTTAGGATCACGTAGTAATGTGGTACCACACTGGAAAAGTCCATTAAACCTGGTTTCGATGAATATTTTAGAGAATAACTCATGTTAGGTATAGGTTAGGTCTTGGATTTGCTCTCATCAGGCTCGTACTTTTGCATATTTCTCATACCTGATGGCCAGATTCTGGGCTTTTTCTGGTTTGGATCCCGTAGTAATGTGGTACCACACTGAAACAGTCCATTAAACCTGGTTTCGATGAATATTTCAGAGCATAACGCATGTTACGTCTAGGTTAGGCCTGGGATTTGCCATCATCAGACACATACCTTCGCATTCTCCACATACTTGTTGAACCGATCCTGGGTTTTTTCTGGTTTGGATCACGTAGAAATGTGGTACCACACTGAAGCAGTCCATTAAACCTGGTTTCGATGAATATTTCAGAGCATAACGCATGTTACGTCTAGGTTAGGCCTGGGATTTGCCATCATCAGACACATACCTTCGCATTCTCCACATACTTGTTGAACCGATCCTGGGTTTTTTCTCGTTTGGATCACGTAGTAATGTGGTACAACACTGAAACAGTCCATTAAACCTGGTTTCGATTGATATTTTAGAGAAGAACGCATGTTAGGTCTTGGTTAGGTCTGGGATTTGCTCTCATCAGGCTCATACTTTCGCATATTTCTGATACTTCATGGCTAGTTCCTGGGCTTTTTTTGGATTGGATCTCGTAGTAATGTGGTACCGCACTGCAAGAGTCGATTAAACCTGGTTTCGATCAATATATTTGAGGGTAACTCATGTTAGGTCTAGGTTAGCCCAGGAATTTTCCCTCATCAGACACATACTTTCGCTTTCTTCACATACTTGTTGAACGGATCCTGGGTTTTTTCTAGTTTGGATCACGTAGTAATGTGTTACCACACTGAAACAGTCGATTAAACCTGGTCTTGATAAATATTTTAGAGGATAACGCATGTTAGGTCTAGGTTTCCCTCAGGGGCTGCCAGCCTTTCAGCTGCAGTACGGGCTTAACGAACCCGGGGTGCCCGAGTCATACACACACCGTAAGCCTCCTGTTGGTCGTCACAACGACCCATTCACAATTCCCTATTGGTTTTGTGAATGGTACGTGACGGCAGGAGGAACGGGGGTCTTGGCTTAACCGCCTGGGCCACGAGTATGGCGACTCTATAAAATCGCCCTCCAATCCTAAGCTATGGTGCGCGGCGATGGGATGCATGGTTGGGGGGAAGGCCCAATCCCAAGCGACCACCTCCGGGGAACCTGCCGAACCCCCGGAGTATATAGGCTTACCCGGGTAAGGCGGCTCTGCCCGGGCGGACCTTTTCTTCCGACCTGCTCGTGGGAATATTATGGAGTTCAATATTAAAACGGGGATGGGACGGGGTAAGTCAGAGGGGGAGGACGAAGGCGGTGTTGGGACTGGAGTGACGGCGCTCGCGCCGCTTCCAGCGCCTGGCCCGGCTTCGTGGAAGGTGGAGGAGGACGACGAGACTGCGTCAGTCTCGTCCTTCTCCTCCACCAGGAGCCTCATAGGCTCTAAGAGGAAGAGGGCGGGGCAGGCCGTCGTCGAGGTGGGCGGGGCGATGAGCCCGTCGGTGAGGCTGAGTTGCCTCAGGGACGAGGTGACCGAGGAGATATCGGAGAGGATCTCCTCGTCCCTGAGGCGGGTGGAGAAAGTCGCCGCTGCCTGCGCCTTTAAGGGGCAGAAAAGCTGTGGCGCGGAGGCCCTGAAGGCCGCGGCGGAGGAAATGAGGGAGGCGGCGCGGGAGCTCAGAGGGCGGAACGCCCGTCTGCAGCTCCTGTTGGAGGAGGAGCGACAGGGGAGGAGGAGGGCAGAGGCGCTGTGGAACAGCGCGGCCCTCCCTCCCATCCTCCCTCCTCCTCCACCGCCGCGTCCCTCGGCGGAGGTAAACAAGCGGAGTGCGGCGGCAGTGGTGCGGGGCACCGCGGGCCCCTCCACCCGCACTCCGCCCATGAAGAAGTCCCCGTCCTCCTCAGAAGACGATCTTCTGAGGAGGATTGGGGACATGATTGATGGCAAGCTGGCCGCCTTCCGGGAGGAGCTCCTCGCCGGAAGAGCGGTCAGCAGGAAGGCGGTGCCTCCCCGACCTGTTCCGGTACAGTCGGGGAAGGCAAAGAAGGGCGGAGTGAAGGCTCCGCCCAGCGTTGCGGCACCAGGGCCACGGGTCGCGACCCCCAAGGGGGGTGGTGTACCCGTGGTCGCGGTGGTCGCGTCCTCCACAGCACCCTCCCAGGGGGGGGGGGGGGGTGGCGTGGAGTGAGGTGGTGGGGCGGAAGGCGAAGCGGGCGGCGAGGAAGGCCTCGCAACCGCAGCCTCCGCCTCCGCCGCCGGCGGCCAAGGTAAAGGCCGCGAAGGTCGGGAAGGCACGACCAGGTCGTCCCCCAAAAACGGCAGCGGTGACGCTGACCGTTGCGCAGGGGGGCGACCTGACCCTCGCGGAGGCGATGCGGCTCGCCAGGGAGAATATCTCCCTGGAAGAGCTGGGCATCGCCTCCGTGAGGGCGAAGAGGGCCGTGACCGGGGGTCTCTTGCTGGAGATCCCCGGTGCAGAAGGCGGCGCGAAGGCGGATCGTCTCGCCCAGAGGCTCCGGGAGCAGCTGGGCGAGCGAGGTGTCCGGGTCGCCCGGCCCACGAAGCGCACGGAGATGCGCGTTTGTGGGCTGGACGACTCGGTCAGCGCACAGGATGTGTCCCGTGCCCTTGCGAGGACGGGGGACTGTCCTGTGGAGGACCTGCGGATCGGAGAGGTCCGCAGGTCGCCCTCCGGCCTCGGGTCGGTGTGGGCCCGGTGCCCCCTCTCCGCCGCCCGTAAGGTGGCGGAATCCGGGAGGGTGTTGGTGGGGTGGGTTTCGGCGCGAGTGGAAATCCTCGCGCCGCGCCCGCTCCAGTGTCACCGCTGCCTCGAATTGGGGCACGTGAGGCAGTGGTGCACCTCGCCGGTGGACCGCAGCGGTCAATGTTACCGCTGCGGTGCCAAAGAGCACCGTGCGAGCCAGTGCTCGGCGGCCCCCCACTGCCCGCTGTGTGCGGACATGGGGAGGCCAGCCGATCACAGGGTGGGGAGCAAGAAGTGCTCCCCCCCCTCCCGGAAGGAGAGGAAGAGGCGGGCTGCACCGGCTCCGGTGCCGAGGGCGGTGGCATCGTCCTCCATGGAGGTGGACGGTGCTACGGGGACGGACGGCCGGGAGGAGGCTGGCGCGGCCATTAATTAATGCCACCCCGCCTCCTCCTCCAGGCCAACCTCAACCACTGCCACGCGGCACAGGACTTGATGTCCCAAGTCCTCGCGGAGTGGGGGGTTGGCCACGCGGTCGCCGCCGAGCCGTACCGCGTCCCTGATCACCCTCATTGGGTGGGCGACGCGGACAGCTTGGTGGCGACGGTATGGGGAGGGGGCGACGGGTCCCCACCGTTCTCCTTGTTGGAGCGCGGTCGGGGATTCGTCGCCGTGGACTGGGGGGGAGTCGCTGTGGTGGGGTGCTACAATTCGCCCCGTAGCGGTCACGCTGCGTTCGAGCTGTACTTGGCCGAGGTCGCGGCATGCGTGCAGCGCTACGCGGCCCGGCCGGTGCTGGTCCTGGGGGATTTTAATGCCAAGTCGGTGGCTTGGGGATCCCCCAGGACCTCCGTTCGCGGCGGGATCCTGGGCGATTGGGCGGCGGGGCTCGACCTCCGGGTATTGAACCGGGGGTCGGAGCACACATGCGTGCGGCGATATGGGGGGTCCATCGTGGATGTTGGATTCGCGACCCCCAACGCCGTGCGCATGGTGTCGGGTTGGCACGTGGTCGCGGGGGCAGAGACACTCTCCGATCACCGGTACATCCGGATGGAGGTCTCTGCCGCCGCGAGTGCATCCCGACACGGCCGCCTGCGTGGCGCCCCACCACGCCGCTGGGCGCTTCGGCGCCTGGACAAGGACGCCCTGATGGCAGCTGCCCTCGCTGCAACTTGGCCGCAGGGAGCGGCCGAGTTGCCGAGCATAGAGGAGGAGGTCGCCCGGCTCGGAGCATTGGTCGCGGGTATTTGCGACGCGGCGATGCCTCGGGTCGGGCGGGCTTCTCCTCGCCGGGCGGTGTACTGGTGGTCGGACGCGATCGCGGAGTTGCGAGTCGCGACTGTCCGCGCCCGACGCCAGTACACCCGCGCGCGCCATCGTCAACGTACAGGCGACGGCGTGGCGCGAGCGAGGGCAGCTGATGACCTGTATGGAGCATACCGCGTGGCGCGGGTTGCTCTGCAGGTCGCCATCAAACGGGCCAAGACCCGGGCATGGAAGGAGCTCCTCCAGACCCTTGATGACGATCCATGGGGGCGCCCATATAAGGTGGTGCTGAATAAGCTCCGCCCGTGGCCGCCACCCGTCACCGAGGGTCTTGACCCCCGGCTGCTGGAGGACGTGGTCAATACACTCTTCCCAATTGGGGAGAGGGGACCGCGTCCTCCGGCGGCGGCGGCTGTCCCAGTGGAGTGGTCGGCCGAGCTGGGGGTCACGCAAGAGGAGCTGGCAGCGGCCATCAGACGGCTCGGGGTTCGTAACACGGCCCCGGGTCCGGATGGTGTGCCCGGCCGGGTTTGGGTCTTGACCCAGGGCGTCCTTGGGGCCGACCTCAGGCGGTTGTTCGACCGCTGCCTGAGGGACGGGCGATTCCCCCCCAGTTGGAAGGTGGCGAGGATGGTCCTCCTCCGGAAGGAGGGTCGGCCCGCGGAGTCTCCCTCCGCATACCGGCCCATTTGTCTCCTCGACGAGGTGGGCAAGCTCTTCGAGCGTGTGATTGCTGCCCGCCTCGTCGAGCACCTGTCGCGGGGTGATCCCGGTCTGGCCGACTGCCAGTTCGGTTTCCGGGGGGGCCGATCGACTATCGACGCGATAGGTCGTGTGAGGGCCCTCTCGGGGGCGGCCGTCTCCCGGGGAGGGGTGGCATTGGCAATATCCTTGGATATTGCCAATGCCTTTAACACCCTCCCCTGGGAAGAGATAAGGAGGGGACTCGAATATCATCGAGTCCCCCCTTGTCTCAGGGCGGTCGTCGGGGATTATCTCCGCGGCAGGTGGATCGAGTATCCGGGCCGGGATGGTGATATGCGGAGGGAGGTGTACTGCGGTGTTCCGCAGGGGTCGGTCCTCGGGCCACTCCTGTGGAACATCGCGTACGACTCGGTGTTGCGGGCCGGCCTCCCCGACGGCGTCAGCACGGTGTGTTATGCGGATGACACACTGGTACTGGCCGTCGGGGCGCACTGGGGGAGGGCCATGCGACGCGCGGAGGAGGGGTCGCAACGCGTCGTCGACCGGATCAGGGGGATGGGGATGACGGTGGCGGTCCATAAGACCGAGGTGATTGCGTTTCATTCACCTCGGCAGGATCCGCCACCCCCTCTGATCCGGGTGGGTGGGGTCTGACATCGAGGTGAAGCCCCAGATCAGGTATCTGGGGCTGATCCTCGATTGCCACTGGCGTTTCGAGGAGCATTTCCGCTGCCTGGTCCCCCGGTTGGAAAGGATGGTTGCGGCTCTGGGCCGGATCCTGCCCAACCTGGGGGGCCCGGCGGGCCGAGTTCGTCGCCTCTATGTGGCAATGGTCCAGTCGGTGGCCCTATACGGGGCCCCCGTCTGGGCGGACGACCTGGCTGCCTCCCGGCGCAGCATGACTATGCTGCGTCGGGTGCAGAGGCGCATGGCGCTCAGGGTCGTCCGCGGGTATCGGACCATGTCACACGAGGCGGCGACGGTTCTAGCGGGGATGCCGCCCATGGACCTGCTCGCGCGGTCGCACGCGGTGATGTACCGGCACCGCGTCGACCGTCGCGCGGGGGTGGGGGCGGTCCCGGGCGGGCAGGAACATGCTTGGGGCGATTTGAAGCGCCAGGCCCGGCAGTCCGTGTTGCTCGCGTGGCAGGAGCGGCTGGCTCTGCCAACCGCGGGGCACCGGACTGTCGGGGCGGTTCGGCCACTCCTCAAGGAGTGGCTGGACAGAGACCATGGCAGCCTCACCTACCGGATGGCACAGGTATTTTCCGGGCATGGCAGCTTTGGAAGATACCTGTGCCGGATAGGGAAGGAGCCGACGGCGCGTTGCTGCCACTGCGACGCTGAGCAGGACACGGCGGATCATACACTGGAGGTATGCCCCGCGTGGGAGGGGGAGCGCCGTGTCCTGGTCGGCGTCGTCGGGCGGGATGTCTCGCTGCCGGGCGTGGTGCGCGCCATGCTCGGCAGCGAGGAGAAGTGGAGGGCCGTGGCCTCCTTCTGCGAGAACGTAATGTTGCAGAAGGAGGCCGCGGGGAGGGAGCGCGAGCTTCAGCGGCGCGCTGAAGAACGCGCTCGTGCGGTGGCCCGAGGTCGTCGCCCGGTCGCGAGGCGTCGCGGGCGGCTGCCTCGGCGTGGCGGATGACCTAGGCTGGGAGGGGGGTCCTGAGGGGACCCTCCTCCCGCCAGGCGGCACCGGGTCGGACCGGTTGGGGGTAGGAGTGCCTCCCCCTACCGGTCCGACGCAAGGGGAGGCACCCTCGGCGATCTGGTGCGGCCATGAACGCCCGGCCGCCGAGGGGTGGAAAAGGGGTCGCGGGCGGTTGCGAGTTGGGGCTCGCAGCCGCCACTAAACGCGGCCCCTGGACGGATAGCGGCGGGATGGAGTGGCCCCGTCCCGCCGCTATGAGGCAGTGTGTCTACTGGGGGGACCGATTGTCCCCCCGGGGGATGGGCGCGAAAGCGCGGGCACGGGGAGGATACCGGAAGAATGCTTCGAGCGATTCCCGGTATCCTCCCAAAGCGTGCCGAAAGGTCACCGTGGGGTTTCTAGTGGGTAGGTCCCGCGCATGTCGTTGTACGGGCGCGGGGAATCCCACACACCCCTCCCACCTCTCCCCAAGGAGGTGGGAGGGAGTCTTTCGAAGATTTCCCCCACGACAAAAAAAAAAAAAAAAAAAAAAAAAAAAAATGTTAGATCTAGGTTAGGCCTGGGATTTTCCCTCATCAGACCCATACTTTCGCATTCTTCACATACATGTTGAACGGATCCTGGGTTTTTTCTCGTTTGGATCACGTTGTAATGTGGCACCACACTAAAACAGTCGATTAAACCTGGTTTCGATCAATATTTTAGAGAATAATTCATATTAGGTCTAGGTTAGGTCTGGGATTTGCTCTCATCAGGCTCGTATTTTCGTATATTTCTCATACTTGATGGCCAGATCCTGGGTTTTTCTGGATTGGATCACGTAGTAATGTGGCACCACACTGAAACAGTCCATTAAACCTGGTTTCGATCAATATTTTAGAGGATAACGCATGTTATGTCTATGTTAGGCCTGGCATTTTCCCTTATCAGACCCATACTTTCGCATTCTTCACATACTTGTTGATCGGATCCTGGGTTTTTTCAGGTTTGGAACACGTAGTCATGTGGTACCACACTGAAAAAGTCCATTAAACCTGGTTTCGATGAATATTTTAGAGAATAACTCATGTTAGGTCTAGGTTAGGTCTGGGATTTGCTCTCATCAGGCTCGTACTTTTGCATATTTCTCATACTTGATGGCCAGATTCTGGGCTTTTTCTGGTTTGGATCCCGTAGTAATGTGGTACCACACTGAAACAGTCCATTAAACCTGGTTTCGATGAATATTTCAGAGGATAACGCATGTTATGTCTAGGTTAGGCCTGGGATTTGCCCTCATCAGACACATACCTTCGCATTCTCCACATACTTGTTGAACCGATCCTGGGTTTTCTCTCGTTTGGATCACGTAGTAATGTGGTACCACACTGAAACAGTCCATTAAGCCTGGTTTCGATTAATATTTTAGAGAATAACGCATGTTAGGTCTTGGTTAGGTCTGGGATTTGCTCAAATCAGGCTCACACTTTCGCATATTTCTCATACTTGATGGCTAGAACCTGGGCTTTTTCTGGATTGGATCACGTAGTAATGTGGTACCACACTGAAACAGTCAATTCAACCTGGTCCAGAAAAATATTTTAGAGGATAACGCATGTTAGGTCTAGGTTAGGCCTGGGATTTTCCCTCATCAGACCCATACTTTCGCATTCTTCACATACATGTTGAACGGATCGGGGGTTTTTTCTGGTTTGGATCAAGTAGTAATGTGGTACCACACTGAAACTTTTGATTAAACCTGACCTGGACGAATATTTTAGACGATAACGCATGTTAGGTCAAGGTTAGGTCTGGGATTTGCTCTCATCAGGCTCATACTTTCGCATATTTCTCATTCTTGTTGTCCAGATCCTGGGCTTTCACTGGTTTGGATCACGTAGTAATGTGGTACCACACTGTAACAGTCAATTCAACCTGGTTTCGATCAATATTTTAGAGGATAACGCATGTTAGGTCTATGTAAGATCCGGGATTTGCTCTCATCAGGCTCATACTTTCGCATATTTCTCATACTTGATGGCCAGATTCTGGGCTTTTTTTGTTATGGATCACGTAGTAATGTGGGAACACACTGAAACAGTCGATTAAACCTGGTTTCGATCAATATTTTAGAGGATAACACATGTTAGGTCAGTGTTAGGTCTGGGGTTTTTCTTTCATCAGGGTCATAGCATCGCAGTTTTAACATACATGTTGGCCTGATCGGGGGTTTTTTCTGGTTTGGATCAAGTAGTAATGTGGTACCACACTGAAACAGTCAATTCAACCTGGTCTCGATAAATATTTTAGAGGATAACGCATGTTAGGTCTATGCTAGATCCGGGATTTGCTCTCATCAGGCTCATACTTTCGCATATTTCTCTTACTTGATGGCCAGATTCTGGGTTTTTTGAGGTTTGGATCACGTAGTCATGTGGTACCACACTGAAAAAGTCCATTAAACCTGGGTTCGATGAATATTTTAGAGAATAACTCATGTTAGGTCTAGGTTAGGTCTGGGATTTGCTCTCATCAGGCTCGTACTTTTGCATATTTCTCATACTTGATGGCCAGATTCTGGGCTTTTTCTGGTTTGGATCCCGTAGAAATGTGGTACCACACTGAAACAGTCCATTAAACCTGGTTTCGATGAATATTTCAGAGGATAACGCATGTTGTGTCTAGGTTAGGCCTGGGATTTGCCCTCATCAGACACATACCTTCGCATTCTCCACATACTTGTTGTACCGATCCTGGGTTTTTTCTGGTTTGGATCACGTAGTAATGTGGTACCACACTGAAACAGTCAATTAAACCTGGTTTCGATCAATATTTTAGAGAATAACTCATATTAGGTCTAGTTTAGGTCTGGGATTTGCTCTCATCAGGCTCGAATTTTCATATATTTCTCATACTTGATAGCCAGATCCTGGGTTTTTCTGGATTGGATCACGTAGTAATGTGGTACCACACTGCAACAGTCCATTAAACCTGGTTTCGATGAATATTTTAGAGAATAACTCATGTTAGGTCTAGGGTAGGTCTGGGATTTGCTCTCATCAGGCTCGTACTTTTGCATATTTCTCATACTTGATGGCCAGATTCTGGGTTTTTTCTGGTTTGGATCACGTAGAAGTGTGGTACCACACTGAAACAGTCCATTAAACTTGGTTTCGATCAATATTTTAGAGAATAACGCAAGTTAGGTCTAGGTTAGGCCTGGGATTTTCCCTCATCAGAGCCATACTTTCGCATTCTTCACATACATGTTGAACGGATCCTGGGTTTTTTCTCGTTTGGATCAAGTTGTAATGTGGCACCACACTAAAACAGTCGATTAAACCTGGTTTCGATCAATATTTTAGAGGATAACGCATGTTATGTCTATGTTAGGCCTGGGATTTGCCCTCGTCAGGCTCATACTTTCGCATTCTTCACATACTTGTTGTATAGATCCTGGGTTTTTTTCTCGTTTGGATCACGTTGTAATGTGGCACCACACTAAAACAGTCGATTAAACCTGGTTTCGATCAATATTTTAGAGAATAACTCATATTAGGTCTAGTTTAGGTCTGGGATTTGCTCTCATCAGGCTCGTATTTTCGTATATTTCTGATACTTGATGGCCAGATCCTGGGTTTTTCTGGATTGGATCACGTAGTAATGTGGTACCACACTGAAACAGTCCATTAAACCTGGTTTCGATCAATATTTTAGAGGATAAAGCATGTTATGTCTATGTTAGGCCAGGGATTTGCCCTCGTCAGGCTCATACTTTCGCATTCTCCACATACTTGTTGAACCGAACCTGGGTTTTTTCTGGTTAGGATCACGTAGAAATGTGGTACCACACTGATACAGTCGATTAAACATGGTTTCGACCAATATTTTTGAGGGTAACGCATGTTAGGTCTAAGTTAGCCGTGGGATTTTCCCTCATCAGACACATACTTTCGTATTCTTCACATACCTGTTGAACGGATCCTGGGTTTTTTCAGGTTTGGATCACGTAGTAATGTGGTTCCACACTGCAACAGTCCATTAAACCTGGTTTCGATGAATATTTCAGAGGATAACGCATGTTATGTCTAGGTTAGGCCTGGGATTTGCCATCATCAGACACATACCTTCGCATTCTCCACATACTTGTTGAACCGAACCTGGGTTTTTTCTGGTTAGGATCACGTAGAAATGTGGTACCACACTGAAACAGTCCATTAAACCTGGTTTCGATGAATATTTCAGAGGATAACGCTTGTTATGGCTAGGTTAGGCCTGGGATTTGCCGTCATCAGACACATACCTTCGTATTCTTCACATACCTGTTGAACGGATCCTGGGTTTTTTCAGGTTTGGATCACGTAGTCATGTGGTACCATACTGAAGAAGTCCATTAAACCTGGTTTCGATCAATATTTTAGAGAATAACTCATGTTAGGTCTAGGGTAGGTCTGGGATTTGCTCTCATCAGGCTCGTACTTTTGCATATTTCTCATACTTGATGGCCAGATTCTGGGTTTTTTCTGGTTTGGATCACGTAGAAATGTGGTACCACACTGAAACAGTCCATTAAACTTGGTTTCGATCAATATTTTAGAGAACAACGCATGTTAGGTCTTGGTTAGGTCTGGGATTTGCTCTCATCAGGCTCGTATTTTCGTATATTTCTCATACTTGATGGCCAGATCCTGGGTTTTTCTGGATTGGATCACGTAGTAATGTGGTACCACACTGCAACAGTCCATTAAACCTGGTTTCGATGAATATTTCAGAGGATAACGCATGTTATGTCTAGGTTAGGCCTGGGATTTGCCATCATCAGACACATACCTTCGCATTCTCCACATACTTGTTGAACCGAACCTGGGTTTTTTCTGGTTAGGATCACGTAGAAATGTGGCACCACACTGAAGCAGTCCATTAAACCTGGTTTCGATGAATATTTCAGAGGATAACGCTTGTTATGGCTAGGTTAGGCCTGGGATTTGCCCTCATCAGACACATACCTTCGCATTCTCCACATACTTGTTGAACCGATCCTGGGTTTTTTCTGGTTTGGATCACGTAGAAATGTGGTACCACACTGAAACAGTCCATTAAACTTGGTTTCGATCAATATTTTAGAGAATAACGCAAGTTAGGTCTAGGTTAGGCCTGGGATTTTCCCTCATCAGAGCCATACTTTCGCATTCTTCACATACATGTTGAACGGATCCTGGGTTTTTTCTCGTTTGGATCAAGTTGTAATGTGGCACCACACTAAAACAGTCGATTAAACCTGGTTTCGATCAATATTTTAGAGGATAACGCATGTTATGTCTATGTTAGGCCTGGGATTTGCCCTCGTCAGGCTCATACTTTCGCATTCTTCACATACTTGTTGTATAGATCCTGGGTTTTTTTCTCGTTTGGATCACGTTGTAATGTGGCACCACACTAAAACAGTCAATTAACCTGGTTTCGATCAATATTTTAGAGAATAACTCATATTAGGTCTAGTTTAGGTCTGGGATTTGCTCTCATCAGGCTCGCATTTTCGTATATTTCTGTTACTTGACGGCCAGATCCTGGGTTTTTCTGGATTGGATCACGTAGTAATGTGGTACCACACTGAAACAGTCCATTAAACCGGGTTTCGATCAATATTTTAGAGGATAACGGATGTTATGTCTATGTTAGGCCTGGGATTTGCCCTCGTCAGGCTCATACTTTCGCATTCTTCACATACTTGTTGTATAGATCCTGGGTTTTTTTCTCGTTTGGATCACGTTGTAATGTGGCACCACACTAAAACAGTCGATTAAACCTGGTTTCGATCAATATTTTAGAGAATAACTCATATTAGGTCTAGTTTAGGTCTGGGATTTGCTCTCATCAGGCTCGTATTTTCGTATATTTCTGATACTTGATGGCCAGATCCTGGGTTTTTCTGGATTGGATCACGTAGTAATGTGGTACCACACTGAAACAGTCCATTAAACCTGGTTTCGATCAATATTTTAGAGGATAACGCATGTTATGTCTATGTTAGGCCAGGGATTTGCCCTCGTCAGGCTCATACTTTCGCATTCTCCACATACTTGTTGAACCGAACCTGGGTTTTTTCTGGTTAGGATCACGTAGAAATGTGGTACCACACTGATACAGTCGATTAAACATGGTTTCGACCAATATTTTTGAGGGTAACGCATGTTAGGTCTAAGTTAGCCGTGGGATTTTCCCTCATCAGACACATACTTTCGTATTCTTCACATACCTGTTGAACGGATCCTGGGTTTTTTCAGGTTTGGATCACGTAGTAATGTGGTTCCACACTGCAACAGTCCATTAAACCTGGTTTCGATGAATATTTCAGAGGATAACGCATGTTATGTCTAGGTTAGGCCTGGGATTTGCCATCATCAGACACATACCTTCGCATTCTCCACATACTTGTTGAACCGAACCTGGGTTTTTTCTGGTTAGGATCACGTAGAAATGTGGTACCACACTGAAACAGTCCATTAAACCTGGTTTCGATGAATATTTCAGAGGATAACGCTTGTTATGGCTAGGTTAGGCCTGGGATTTGCCGTCATCAGACACATACCTTCGCATTCTCCACATACTTGTTGAACCGATCCTGGGTTTTTTCTGGTTTGGATCACGTAGAAATGTGGTACCACACTGAAACAGTCCATTAAACTTGGTTTCGATCAATATTTTAGAGAATAACGCATGTTAGGTCTAGGTTAGGCCTGGGATTTTCCCTCATCAGAGCCATACTTCCGCATTCTTCACATACATGTTGATCGGATCCTGGGTTTTTTCTCGTTTGGATCAAGTTGTAATGTGGCACCACACTAAATCAGTCGATTAAACCTGGTTTCGATCAATATTTTAGGGAATAACTCATATTAGGTCTAGTTTAGGTCTGGGATTTGCTCTCATCAGGCTCGTATTTTCGTATATTTCTGTTACTTGATGGCCAGATCCTGGGTTTTTCTGGATTGGATCACGTAGTAATGTGGTACCACACTGAAACAGTCCATTAAACCTGGTTTCGATCAATATTTTAGAGGATAACGCATGTTATGTCTATGTTAGGCCTGGGATTTGCCCTCGTCAGGCTCATACTTTCGCATTCTTCACATACTTGTTGTATAGATCCTGGGTTTTTTTCTCGTTTGGATCACGTTGTAATGTGGCACCACACTAAAACAATCCATTAAACCTGGTTGCGATGAATATTTCAGAAGATAACGCTTGTTATGGCTAGGTTAGGCCTGGGATTTGCCCTCATCAGACACATACTTTCGTATTCTTCACATACCTGTTGAACGGATCCTGGGTTTTTTCAGGTTTGGATCACGTAGTCATGTGGTACCATACTGAAGAAGTCCATTAAACCTGGTTTCGATCAATATTTTAGAGAATAACTCATATTAGGTCTAGTTTAGGTCTGGGATTTGCTCTCATCAGGCTCGTATTTTCGTATATTTCTCATACTTGATGGCCAGATCCTGGGTTTTTCTGGATTGGATCACGTAGTAATGTGGTACCACACTGAAACAGTCCATTAAACCTGGTTTCGATCAATATTTTAGAGGATAACGCATGTTATGTCTATGTTAGGCCTGGGATTTGCCCTCGTCAGGCTCATACTTTCGCATTCTTCAGATACTTGTTGTACAGATCCTGGGTTTTTTTCTGTTTTGGATCGCGTAGTAATGTGGTACCACACTGAAACGGTCGATTAAACATGGTTTCGATCAATATTTTTGAGGGTAACGCATGATAGGTCTAAGTTAGCCCTGGGATTTTCCCTCATCAGAGCCATACTTTCGTATTCTTCACATACTTGTTGAACGGATCCTGGGTTTTTTCAGGTTTGGATCACGTAGTCATGTGGTACCACACTGAAAAAGTCCATTAAACCTGGTTTCGATGAATATTTTAGAGAATAACTCATGTTAGGTCTAGGTTAGGTCTGGGATTTGCTCTCATCAGGCTCGAATTTTCGTATATTTCTCATACTTGATAGCCAGATCCTGTGTTTTTCTGGATTGGATCACGTAGTAATGTGGTACCACACTGCAACAGTCCATTAAACCTGGTTTCGATGAATATTTTAGAGAATAACTCATGTTAGGTCTAGGTTAGGTCTGGGATTTGCTCTCATCAGGCTCGTACTTTTGCATATTTCTCATACTTGATGGCCAGATCCTGGGTTTTTTCTGGTTTGGATCACGTAGAAATGTGGTACCACACTGAAACAGTCCATTAAACTTGGTTTCGATTAATATTTTAGAGAACAACGCATGTTAGGTCTTGGTTAGGTCTGGGATTTGCTCTCATCAGGCTCGTATTTTCGTATATTTCTCATACTTGATGGCCAGATCCTGGGTTTTTCTGGATTGGATCACGTAGTAATGTGGTACCACACTGCAACAGTCCATTAAACCTGATTTCGATGAATATTTCAGAGGATAACGCATGTTATGTCTAGGTTAGGCCTGGGATTTGCCATCATCAGACACATACCTTCGCATTCTCCACATACTTGTTGAACCGAACCTGGGTTTTTTCTGGTTAGGATCACGTAGAAATGTGGCACCACACTGAAGCAGTCCATTAAACCTGGTTTCGATGAATATTTCAGAGGATAACGCTTGTTATGGCTAGGTTAGGCCTGGGATTTGCCCTCATCAGACACATACCTTCGCATTCTCCACATACTTGTTGAACCGATCCTGGGTTTTTTCTGGTTTGGATCACGTAGAAATGTGGTACCACACTGAAACAGTCCATTAAACTTGGTTTCGATCAATATTTTAGAGAATAACGCATGTTAGGTCTAGGTTAGGCCTGGGATTTTCCCTCATCAGAGCCATACTTTCGCATTCTTCACATACTTGTTGTATAGATCCTGGGTTTTTTTCTCGTTTGGATCACGTTGTAATGTGGCACCACACTAAAACAATCCATTAAACCTGGTTGCGATGAATATTTCAGAAGATAACGCTCGTTATGGCTAGGTTAGGCCTGGGATTTGCCCTCATCAGACACATACTTTCGTATTCTTCACATACCTGTTGAACGGATCCTGGGTTTTTTCAGGTTTGGATCACGTAGTCATGTGGTACCATACTGAAGAAGTCCATTAAACCTGGTTTCGATCAATATTTTAGAGAATAACTCATATTAGGTCTAGTTTAGGTCTGGGATTTGCTCTCATCAGGCTCGCATTTTCGTATATTTCTGTTACTTGACGGCCAGATCCTGGGTTTTTCTGGATTGGATCACGTAGTAATGTGGTACCACACTGAAACAGTCCATTAAACCGGGTTTCGATCAATATTTTAGAGGATAACGGATGTTATGTCTATGTTAGGCCTGGGATTTGCCCTCGTCAGGCTCATACTTTCGCATTCTTCACATACTTGTTCTATAGATCCTGGGTTTTTTTCTCGTTTGGATCACGTTGTAATGTGGCACCACACTAAAACAGTCGATTAAACCTGGTTTCGATCAATATTTTAGAGAATAACTCATATTAGGTCTAGTTTAGGTCTGGGATTTGCTCTCACCAGGCTCGTATTTTCGTATATTTCTGATACTTGATGGTCAGATCCTGGGTTTTTCTGGATTGGATCACGTAGTAATGTGGTACCACACTGAAACAGTCCATTAAACCTGGTTTCGATCAATATTTTAGAGGATAACGCATGTTATGTCTATGTTAGGCCTGGGATTTGCCCTCGTCAGGCTCATACTTTCGCATTCTTCACATACTTGTTGTACAGGTCCTGGGTTTTTTTCTGGTTTGGATCACGTAGTAATGTGGTACCACACTGATACAGTCGATTAAACATGGTTTCGATTAATATTTTTGAGGGTAACGCATGTTAGGTCTAAGTTAGCCCTGGGATTTTCCCTCATCAGACACATACTTTCGTATTCTTCACATACCTGTTGAACGGATCCTGGGTTCTTTCAGGTTTGGATCACGTAGTCATGTGGTACCATACTGAAAACGTCCATAAAACCTGGTTTCGATGAATATTTTAGAGAATAACTCATGTTAGGTCTAGGTTAGGTCTGGGATTTGCTCTCATCAAGCTCGTACTTTTGCATATTTCTCATTCTTGATGGCCAGATTCTGGGTTTTTTCTGGTTTGGATCACGTAGAAATGTGGTACCATACTGAAACAGTCCATTAAACTTGGTTTCGATCAATATTTTAGAGAATAACGCATGTTAGGTCTTGGTTAGGTCTGGGATTTGCTCTCATCAGGCTCGTATTTTCGTATATCTCTCATACTTGATGGCCAGATCCTGGGTTTTTCTGGATTGGGTCACGTAGTAATGTGGTACCACACTGCAACAGTCCATTAAACCTGGTGTCGATGAATATTTTAGAGAATAACTCATGTTAGGTCTAGGTTAGGTCTGGGATTTGCTCTCATCAAGCTCGTACTTTTGCATATTTCTCATTCTTGATGGCCAGATTCTGGGTTTTTTCTGGTTTGGATCACGTAGAAATGTGGTACCACACTGAAACAGTCCATTAAACCTGGTTTCGATGAATATTTCAGAGGATAACGCTTGTTATGGCTAGGTTAGGCCTGGGATTTGCCCTCATCAGACACATACCTTCGCATTCTCCACATACTTGTTCAACCGATCCTGGGTTTTTTCAGGTTTGGATCACGTAGTCATGTGGTACCATACTGAAGAAGTCCATTAAACCTGGTTGCGATCAATATTTTAGAGAATAACTCATATTAGGTCTAGTTTAGGTCTGGGATTTGCTCTCATCAGGCTCGTATTTTCGTATATTTCTCATACTTGATGGCCAGATCCTGCGTTTTTCTGGATTGGATCACGTAGTAATGTGGTACCACACTGAAACAGTCCATTAAACCTGGTTTCGATCAATATTTTAGAGGATAACGCATGTTATGTCTATGTTAGGCCTGGGATTTGCCCTCGTCAGGCTCATACTTTCGCATTCTTCACATACTTGTTGTACAGATCCTGGGTTTTTTTCTGGTTTGGATCACGTAGTAATGTGGTACCACACTGAAACGGTCGATTAAACATGGTTTCGATCAATATTTTTGAGGGTAACGCATGTTAGGTCTAAGTTAGCCCTGGGATTTTCCCTCAGCAGACACATACTTTCGTATTCTTCACATACTTGTTGAACGGATCCTGGGTTTTTTCAGGTTTGGATCACGTAGTCATGTGGCACCACACTAAAACAGTCGATTAAACCTGGTTTCGATCAATATTTTAGAGAATAACTCATATTAGGTCTAGTTTAGGTCTGGGATTTGCTCTCATCAGTCTCGTATTTTCGTATATTTCTGATACTTGATGGCCAGATCCTGGGTTTTTCTGGATTGGATCACGTAGTAATGTGGTACCACACTGAAACAGTCCATGAAACCTGGTTTCGATCAATATTTTAGAGGATAACGCATGTTATGTCTATGTTAGGCCTGGGATTTGCCCTCGTCAGGCTCATACCTTCGCATTCTCCACATACTTGTTGAACCGAACCTGGGTTTTTTCTGGTTAGGATCACGTAGAAATGTGGTACCACACTGAAACAGTCCATTAAACCTGGTTGCGATGAATATTTCAGAGGATAACGCTTGTTATGGCTAGGTTAGGCCTGGGATTTGCCCTCATCAGACACATACTTTCGTATTCTTCACATACCTGTTGAACGGATCCTGGGTTTTTTCAGGTTTGGATCACGTAGTCATGTGGTACCATACTGAAGAAGTCCATTAAACCTGGTTTCGATCAATATTTTAGAGAATAACTCATATTAGGTCTAGTTTAGGTCTGGGATTTGCTCTCATCAGGCTCGTATTTTCGTATATTTCTCATACTTGATGGCCAGATCCTGGGTTTTTCTGGATTGGATCACGTAGTAATGTGGCACCACACTGAAACAGTCCATTAAACCTGGTTTCGATCAATATTTTAGAGGATAACGCATGTTATGTCTATGTTAGGCCTGGGATTTGCCCTCGTCAGGCTCATACTTTCGCATTCTTCACATACTTGTTGTACAGATCCTGGGTTTTTTTCTGGTTTGGATCACGTAGTAATGTGGTACCACACTGAAACGGTCGATTAAACATGGTTTCGATCAATATTTTTGAGGGTAACGCATGTTAGGTCTAAGTTAGCCCTGGGATTTTCCCTCAGCAGACACATACTTTCGTATTCTTCACATACTTGTTGAACGGATCCTGGGTTTTTTCAGGCTTGGATCACGTAGTCATGTGGTACCACACTGAAAAAGTCCATTAAACCTGGTTTCGATGAATATTTTAGAGAATAACTCATGTTAGGTCTAGGTTAGGTCTGGGATTTGCTCTCATCAGGCTCGTACTTTTGCATATTTCTCATACTTGATGGCCAGATTCTGGTCTTTTTCTGGTTTGGATCCCGTAGTAATGTGGTACCACACTGAAACAGTCCATTAAACCTGGTTTCGATTAATATTTTAGAGAATAACGCATGTTAGGTCTTGGTTAGGTCTGGGATTTGCTCTCATCTGGCTCATACTTTCGCATATTTCTCATACTTGATGGTCAGATTCTGGGCTTTTTTTGGTTTGGATCACGTAGTAATGTGGGACCAAACTGAAACAGTCGATTAAACCTGGTTTCGATCAATATTTTAGAGGATAACGCATGTTAGGTCAGTGTTAGGTCTGGGGTTTTTCTTTCATCAGGGTCATACTTTCGCAGTTTTAACATACATGTTGACCTGATCGGGGGTTTTTTCTGGTTTGGATGAAGTAGTAATGTGGTACCACACTGAAACAGTCAATTAAACCTGGTTTCGATCAACATTTTAGAGGATAACGCATGGTAGGTCTGGGTTAGGTCTGGGATGTGCCCTCATCAGTCTCATACTTTCGCATTCTTCACATAATTCTTGAACAGATCCTGGGTTATTTCTGGTTTGGATCACATAGTACTGAGGTACCACACAGAAACTTTTAATTAAACCTGACCTGGACCAATATTTTAGACGATAACGCATGTTAGGTCAAGGTTAGGTCTGGGATTTGCTCTCATCAGGCTCATACTTTCGCATATTTCTCATTCTTGTTGGCCAGATCCTGGGCTTTCACTGGTTTGGACCACGTAGTAATGTGGTGCCACACTGAAACTTTTGATTAAACCTGACCTCGACCAATGTTTTAGTCGATAACGCATATTAGGTCAAGGTAAGGTCCGTGGTTTTGCTCTCATCGGGCTCATACTTTCGCATATTTCTCAATCTTGTTGGCGAGATCCTGGGATTCCCCTGGTTTGGATTACGTAGTAATGTGGTACCACAGTGAAACAGTCATCTAAGTCTGGTCTCGATCAATATTTTAGAGGATAACGCATGTTAGGTCTGCATTAGGTCTGGGATTTGCCATCATGAGTCTGATACTTTTTTTTTTTTTTTTTTTTGTCGTGGGGAAAATCTTCGAAAGACTCCCTCCCACCTCCTTGGGGAGAGGTGGGAGGGGTGTGTGGGATTCCCCGCGCCCGTACAACGACAGGCGCGGGACCTACCCACTAAAAACCCCACGGTGACCCATCGGCACGCTTTGGGAGGATACCGGGAATCGCTCGAAGCATTCTTCCGGTATCCTCCCCGTGCCCGCGCTTTCGCGCCCATCCCCCGGCGGAACAATCGGTCCCCCCAGTAGACACACTGCCTCATAGCGGCGGGACGGGGCCACTCCATCCCGCCGCTATCCGTCCCGGGGCCGCGTTTAGTGGCGGCTGCGAGCCCCAACTCGCAACCGCCCGCGACCCCCTTTCCACCCCTCGGCGGCCGGACGTTCATGGCCGCACCAGACCACCGAGGGTGCCTCCCCTTGCGTCGGACCGGTAGGGGGAGGCACTCCTACCCCCAACCGGTCCGACCCGGCGCCGCCTGGCGGGAGGAGGGTCCCCTCAGGACCCCCCTCCCAGCCTAGGTCATCCGCCACGCCGAGGCGGCCGCCCGCGACGCCTCGCGACCGGGCGACGACCTCGGGCCACCGCACGAGCGCGAGCTTCAGCGCGCCGCTGAAGCTCGCGCTCCCTCCCCGCGGCCTCCTTCTGCAACATTACGTTCTCGCAGAAGGAGGCCACGGCCCTCCACTTCTCCTCGCTGCCGAGCATGGCGCGCACCACGCCCGGCAGCGAGACATCCCGCCCGACGACGCCGACCAGGACACGGCGCTCCCCCTCCCACGCGGGGCATACCTCGAGGGTATGATCCGCCGTGTCCTGCTCAGCGTCGCAGTGGCAGCAACGCGCCGTCGGCTCCTTCCCTATCCGGCAGAGGTATCTTCCGAAGCTGCCATGCCCGGAAAATACCTGTGCCATCCGGTAGGTGAGGCTGCCATGGCCTCTGTCCAGCCACTCCTTCAGGAGTGGCCGAACCGCCCCGACAGTCCGGTGCCCCGCGGTTGGCAGAGCCAGCCGCTCCTGCCACGCGAGCAACACGGACTGCCGGGCCTGGCGCTTCAAATCGCCCCAAGCAGGTTCCTGCCCGCCCGGGACCGCCCCCACCCCCGCGCGACGGTCGACGCGGTGCCGGTACATCACCGCGTGCGACCGCGCGAGCAGGTCCTTGGGCGGCATCCCCGCTAGAACCGTCGCCGCCTCATGTGACATGGTCCGATACCCGCGGACGACCCTGAGCGCCATGCGCCTCTGCACCCGACGCAGCATAGTCATGCTGCGCCGGGAGGCAGCCAGGTCGTCCGCCCAGACGGGGGCCCCGTATAGGGCCACCGACTGGACCATTGCCACATAGAGGCGACGAACTCGGCCCGCCGGGCCCCCCAGGTTGGGCAGGATACGGCCCAGAGCCGCAACCATCCTTTCCAACCGGGGGACCAGGCAGCGGAAATGCTTCTCGAAACGCCAGTGGCTATCGAGGATCAGCCCCAGATACCTGATCTGGGGCTTCACCTCGATGTCAGCCCCACCCACCCGAATCAGAGGGGGTGGCGGATCCTGCCGAGGTGAATGAAACGCAATCACCTCGGTCTTATGGACCGCCACCGTCATCCCCATCCCCCTGATCCGGTCGACGACGCGTTGCGACCCCTCCTCCGCGCGACGCATGGCCCTCCCCCAGTGCGCCCCGACGGCCAGCACCAGTGTGTCATCCGCATAACACACCGTGCTGACGCCGTCGGGGAGGCCGGCCCGCAACACCGAGTCGTACGCGATGTTCCACAGGAGTGGCCCGAGGACCGACCCCTGCGGAACACCGCAGTACACCTCCCTCCGCATATCACCATCCCGGCCCGGATACTCGATCCACCTGCCGCGGAGATAATCCCCGACGACCGCCCTGAGACAAGGGGGGACTCGATGATATTCGAGCCCCCTCCTTATCTCTTCCCAGGGGAGGGTGTTAAAGGCATTGGCAATATCCAAGGATATTGCCAATGCCACCCCTCCCCGGGAGACGGCCGCCTCCGAGAGGGCCCTCACACGACCTATCGCGTCGATAGTCGATCGGCCCCCCCGGAAACCGAACTGGCAGTCGGCCAGACCGGGATCACCCCGCGACAGGTGCTCGACGAGGCGGGCAGCAATCACACGCTCGAAGAGCTTGCCCACCTCGTCGAGGAGACAAATGGGCCGGTATGCGGAGGGAGACTCCGCGGGCCGACCCTCCTTCCGGAGGAGGACCATCCTCGCCACCTTCCAACTGGGGGGGAATCGCCCGTCCCTCAGGCAGCGGTCGAACAACCGCCTGAGGTCGGCCCCAAGGACGCCCTGGGTCAAGACCCAAACCCGGCCGGGCACACCATCCGGACCCGGGGCCGTGTTACGAACCCCGAGCCGTCTGATGGCCGCTGCCAGCTCCTCCTGCGTGACCCCCAGCTCGGCCGTCCACTCCACTGGGACAGCCGCCGCCGCCGGAGGACGCGGTCCCCTCTCCCCAATTGGGAAGAGTGTATTGACCACGTCCTCCAGCAGCCGGGGGTCAAGACCCTCGGTGACGGGGGGCGCCCACGGGCGGAGCTTATTCAGCACCACCTTATATGGGCGCCCCCATGGATCGTCATCAAGGCTCTGGAGGAGCTCCTTCCATGCCTGGGTCTTGGCCCGTGTGATGGCGACCTGCAGAGCAACCCGCGCCACGCGGTATGCTCCATACAGGTCATCAGCTGCCCTCGCTCGCGCCACGCCGTCGCCTGTACGTTGACGACGGCGCGCGCGGGTGTACTGGCGTCGGGCGCGGACAGTCGCGACTCGCAACTCCGCGATCGCGTCCGACCACCAGTACACCGCCCGGCGAGGAGAAGCCCGCCCGACCCGAGGCATCGCCGCGTCGCAAATACCCGCGACCAATGCTCCGAGCCGGGCGACCTCCTCCTCTATGCTCGGCAACTCGGCCGCTCCCTGCGGCCAAGTTGCAGCGAGGGCAGCTGCCATCAGGGCGTCCTTGTCCAGGCGCCGAAGCGCCCAGCGGCGTGGTGGGGTGCCACGCAGGCGGCCGTGTCGGGATGCACTCGCGGCGGCAGAGACCTCCATCCGGATGTACCGGTGATCGGAGAGTGTCTCTGCCCCCGCGACCACGTGCCAACCCGACACCATGCGCACGGCGTTGGGGGTCGCGAATCCAACATCCACGATGGACCCCCCATATCGCCGCACGCATGTGTGCTCCGACCCCCGGTTCAATACCCGGAGGTCGAGCCCCGCCGCCCAATCGCCCAGGATCCCGCCGCGAACGGAGGTCCTGGGGGATCCCCAAGCCACCGACTTGGCATTAAAATCCCCCAGGACCAGCACCGGCCGGGCCGCGTAGCGCTGCACGCATGCCGCGACCTCGGCCAAGTACAGCTCGAACGCAGCGTGACCGCTACGGGGCGAAATGTAGCACCCCACCACAGCGACTCCCCCCCAGTCCACGGCGACGAATCCCCGACCGCGCTCCAACAAGGAGAACGGTGGGGACCCGTCGCCCCCTCCCCATACCGTCGCCACCAAGCCGTCCGCGTCGCCCACCCAATGAGGGTGATCAGGGACGCGGTACGGCTCGGCGGCGACCGCCAGGCCAACCCCCCACTCCGCGAGGACTTGGGACATCAAGTCCTGTGCCGCGCGGCAGTGGTTGAGGTTGGCCTGGAGGAGGAGGCAGGGCGGCATTAATTAATGGCCGCGCCAGCCTCCTCCCGGCCGTCCGTCCCCGTAGCACCGTCCACCTCCATGGAGGACGATGCCACCGCCCTCGGCACCGGAGCCGGTGCAGCCCGCCTCTTCCTCTCCTTCCGGGAGGGGGGGGAGCACTTCTTGCTCCCCACCCTGTGATCGGCTGGCCTCCCCATGTCCGCACACCGCGGGCAGTGGGGGGCCGCCGAGCACTGGCTCGCACGGTGCTCTTTGGCACCGCAGCGGTAACACTGACCGCTGCGGTCCACCGGCGAGGTGCACCACTGCCTCACGTGCCCCAATTCGAGGCAGCGGTGACACTGGAGCGGGCGCGGCGCGAGGATTTCCACTCGCGCCGAAACCCACCCCACCAACACCCTCCCGGATTCCGCCACCTTACGGGCGGCGGAGAGGGGGCACCGGGCCCACACCGACCCGAGGCCGGAGGGCGACCTGCGGATCTCTCCGATCCGCAGGTCCTCCACAGGACAGTCCCCCGCCCTCGCAAGGGCACGGGACACATCCTGTGCGCTGACCGAGTCGTCCAGCCCACAAACGCGCATCTCCGTGCGCTTCGTGGGCCGGGCGACCCGGACACCTCGCTCGCCCAGCTGCTCCCGGAGCCTCTGGGCGAGACGATCCGCCTTCGCGCCGCCTTCTGCACCGGGGATCTCCAGCAAGAGACCCCCGGTCACGGCCCTCTTCGCCCTCACGGAGGCGATGCCCAGCTCTTCCAGGGAGATATTCTCCCTGGCGAGCCGCATCGCCTCCGCGAGGGTCAGGTCGCCCCCCTGCGCAACGGTCAGCGTCACCGCTGCCGTTTTTGGGGGACGACCTGGTCGTGCCTTCCCGACCTTCGCGGCCTTTACCTTGGCCGCCGGCGGCGGAGGCGGAGGCTGCGGTTGCGAGGCCTTCCTCGCCACCCGCTTCGCCTTCCGCCCCACCACCTCACTCCACGCCACCCCCCCTTGGGAGGGTGCCGTGGAGGACGCGACCACCGCGACCACGGGTACACCACCCCCCTTGGGGGTCGCGACCCGGGGCCCTGGTGCCGCAACGCTGGGCGGAGCCATCACTCCGCCCTTCTTTGCCTTCCCCGACTGTACCGGAACAGGTCGGGGAGGCACCGCCTTCCTGCTGACCGCTCTTCCGGCGAGGAGCTCCTCCCGGAAGGCGGCCAGCTTGCCATCAATCATGTCCCCAATCCTCCTCAGAAGATCGTCTTCTGAGGAGGACGGGGACTTCTTCACGGGCGGAGTGCGGGTGGAGGGGCCCGCGGTGCCCCGCACCACTGCCGCCGCACTCCGCTTATTTACCTCCGCCGAGGGACGCGGCGGTGGAGGAGGAGGGAGGATGGGAGGGAGAGCCGCGCTGTTCCACAGCGCCTCTGCCCTCCTCCTTCCCTGTCGCTCCTCCTCCAACAGGAGCTGCAGACGGGCGTTCCGCCCTCTGAGCTCCCGCGCCGCCTCCCTCATTTCCGCCGCCGCGGCCTTCAGGGCCTCCGCGCCACCGCTTTTCTGCCCCTTAAAGGCGCAGGCAGCGGCGACTTTCTCCACCCGCCTCAGGGACGAGGAGATCCTCTCCGATATCTCCTCGGTCACCTCGTCCCTGAGGCAACTCAGCCTCACCGACGGGCTCATCGCCCCGCCCACCTCGACGACGGCCTGCCCCGTCCTCTTCCTCTTAGAGCCTATGTGGCTCGTGCTGGAGGAGAAGGACGAGACCGACGCCGTCTCGTCGTCCTCCTCCACCCTCCACGAAGCCGGACCTGGCGCTGAGTGGGGCGCGAGCGCCGCCACCCTAACCCCAACCCCGTCTCCGTCCTCCCCAACCGACAAAACCCGCCCCATCCCCATTTTATTTTCTGTGTCCATAAGAATCCCACGAGATGGTCGGAAATAAAGGTCCACCCGGGCAGAGCCGCCTTACCCGGGTAAGCCTAATACTCCGGGGGTTCGGCAGGTTCCCCGGAGGTGGTCGCTTGGGATTGGGCCTTCTCCCCCAACCATGCATCCCATCGCCGCGCACCATAGCTTAGGATTGGAGGGCGATTTTATAGAGTCGCCATACTCGTGGCCCAGGCGGTTAAGCCAAGACCCCCGTTCCTCCTGCCGTCACGTACCATTCACAAAACCAATAGGGAATTGTGAATGGGTCGTTGTGACGACCAACAGGAGGCTTACGGTGTGTGTATGACTCGGGTACCCCGGGTTCGTTAAGACCGTACTGCAGCTGAAAGGCTGGCAGCCCCTGAGGGACATCAGACACATACTTTCGTATTCTTCACATACTTGTTGAACGGATCCTGGGTTTTTTCAGGTTTGGATCACGTAGTCATGTGGTACCACACTGAAAAAGTCCATTAAACCTGGTTTCGATGAATATTTTAGAGAATAACTCATGTTAGGTCTAGGTTAGGTCTGGGATTTGCTCTCATCAGGCTCGTACTTTTGCAAATTTCTCATACTTGATGGCCAGATTCTGGTCTTTTTCTGGTTTGGATCCCGTAGTAATGTGGTACCACACTGAAACAGTCCATTAAACCTGGTTTCGATTAATATTTTAGAGAATAACGCATGTTAGGTCTATGTTAGGTCTGGGATTTGCTCTCATCAGGGTCATGCTTTCGCATATATCTAATTCTTGTTGGCCCTATCCAGGGCTTTCACTGGTTTGGATCACGTGGTAATGTGGTCCCACACTGAAACAGTCAATTCAACCTGGTCTCGATAAATATTTTAGAGGATAACGCATGTTAGGTCTGGGTTAGGTCTGGGATTTGCCCTCATGAGGCTCATACTTTCGCATATTTCTCATACTTGTAGGCCAGATCCTGGGCTTTTTCTGGTTTGGATCACGTAGTATTGTGGGACCACACTGAGACAGTCGATCAAACCTGGTTTCGATCAATATTTTAGAGGATAACACATGTTAGGTCAGTGTTAGGTCTGGGGTTTTTCTTTCATCAGGGTCATACTTTCGCAGTTTTAACATAAATGTTGACCTGATCGGGGGTTTTTTCTGGTTTGGATGAAGTAGTAATGTGGTACCACACTGAAGCAGTCAATTAAACCTGGTTTCGATCAACATTTTAGAGGATAACGCATGTTAGGTCTGGGTTAGGTCTGGTATGTGCCCTCATCAGTCTCATACTTTCGCATTCTTCACATAATTCTTGAACAGATCCTGGGTTACTTCTGGTTTGGATCACATAGTACTGAGGTACCACACAGAAACTTTTAATTAAACCTGACCTGGACCAATATTTTAGACGATAACGCATGCTAGGTCAAGGTTAGGTCTGGGATTTGCTCTCATCAGGCTCATACTTTCGCATATTTCTCATTCTTGTTGGCCAGATCCTGGGCTTTCACTGGTTTGGATCACGTAGTAATGTCGTACCACACTGAAACTTTTGATTAAACCTGACCTCGACCAATGTTTTAGTCGATAACGCATATTAGGTTAAGGTAAGGTCCGTGGTTTGCTCTCATCGGGCTCATACTTTCGCATATTTCTCAATCTTGTTGGCGAGATCCTGGGATTCCCCTGGTTTGGATTACGTAGTAATGTGGTACCACACTGAAACAGTCATCTAAGTCTGGTCTCGATCAATATTTTAGAGGATAACGCATGTTAGGTCTGCATTAGGTCTGGGATTTGCCATCATGAGTCTGATACTTTGGCATTCTTCACATAATTCGTGAACCGATCCTGGGTTTTTTCTGGTTTCGATCACGTAGTTATGTGGTACCACACTGAAACTTCTGATTAAACCTGACCTCGACCAATATTTTAGACGATAACGCATGTTAGGTCAAGTTTAGGTCTGAGATTTGCTCTTATCAGGCTCATACTTTCGCATATTTCTCATTCTTTTTGGCCAGATCCTGGGCTTTCACTGGATTGCACCACGTAGTAATGTGGTTCCACACTGAAACAGTCCATTAAACCTGGTTTCGATCAATATTTTAGAGGAGAACACATGTTAAGTCAGTGTCAGGTCTGGGGTTTTGCTTTCATCAGGGTCATACTTTCGCAGTTTTAACATACATGTTGACCTGATCGAGGGTTTTTTCTGGTTTGGATCAGGTAGAAATGTGGTACCACACTGAAACAGTCAACTAGACCTGGTTTCGATCAATATTTTAGAGGATAACGCCAGTTAGGCCTGGCTTAGGTGTGTGATTTGCCCTCATGAGGCTCATACTTTCGCATATTTCTCATACTTGTAGGCCAGATCCTGGGCTTTTTCTGGGTTGGATGACATAGTTATGTGGTACCACACTGAAACTTTTGATTAAACCTGACCTCGAACGATACTTCAGACGATAACGCATGTTATGTCTATGTTAGGCCTGGGATTTGCCCTCGTCAGGCTCATACTTTCGCATTCTTCACATACTTGTTGTATAGATCCGGGGTTTTTTTCTCGTTTGGATCACGTTGTAATGTGGCACCACACTAAGACAGTCGATTAAACCTGGTTTCGATCAATATTTTAGAGAATAACTCATATTAGGTCTAGTTTAGGTCTGGGATTTGCTCTCATCAGTCTCGTATTTTCGTATATTTCTGATACTTGATGGCCAGATCCTGGGTTTTTCTGGATTGGATCACGTAGTAATGTGGTACCACACTGAAACAGACCATTAAACCTGGTTTCGATCAATATTTTAGAGGATAACGCATGTTATGTCTATGTTAGGCCTGGGATTTGCCCTCGTCAGGCTCATACCTTCGCATTCTCCACATACTTGTTGAACCGAACCTGGGATTTTTCTGGTTAGGATCACGTAGAAATGTGGTACCACACTGAAACAGTCCATTAAACCTGGTTGCGATGAATATTTCAGAGGATAACGCTTGTTATGGCTACGTTAGGCCTGGGATTTGCCCTCATCAGACACATACTTTCGTATTCTTCACATACCTGTTGAACGGATCCTGGGTTTTTTCAGGTTTGGATCACGTAGTCATGTGGTACCATACTGAAGAAGTCCATTAAACCCGGTTTCGATCAATATTTTAGAGAATAACTCATATTAGGTCTAGTTTAGGTCTGGGATTTGCTCTCATCAGGCTCGTATTTTCGTATATTTCTCATACTTGATGGCCAGATCCCGGGTTTTTCTGGATTGGATCACGTAGTAATGTGGTACCACACTGAAACAGTCCATTAAACCTGGTTTCGATCAATATTTTAGAGGATAACGCATGTTATGTCTATGTTAGGCCTGGGATTTGCCCTCGTCAGGCTCATACTTTCGCATTCTTCACATACTTGTTGTACAGATCCTGGGTTTTTTTCTGGTTTGGATCACGTAGTAATGTGGTACCACACTGAAACGGTCGATTAAACATGGTTTCGATCAATATTTTTGAGGGTAACGCATGTTAGGTCTAAGTTAGCCCTGGGATTTTCCCTCATCAGACACATACTTTCGTATTCTTCACATACTTGTTGAACGGATCCTGGGTTTTTTCAGGTTAGGATCACGTAGTCATGTGGTACCACACTGAAAAAGTCCATTAAACCTGGTTTCGATGAATATTTTAGAGAATAACTCATGTTAGGTCTAGGTTAGGTCTGGGATTTGCTCTCATCAGGCTCGTACTTTTGCATATTTCTCATACTTGATGGCCAGATTCTGGTCTTTTTCTGGTTTGGATCCCGTAGTAATGTGGTACCACACTGAAACAGTCCATTAAACCTGGTTTCGATTAATATTTTAGAGAATAACGCATGTTAGGTCTTGGTTAGGTCTGGGATTTGCTCTCATCTGGCTCATACTTTCGCATATTTCTCATACTTGATGGTCAGATTCTGGGCTTTTTTTGGTTTGGATCACGTAGTAATGTGGGACCAAACTGAAACAGTCGATTAAACCTGGTTTCGATCAATATTTTAGAGGATAACGCATGTTAGGTCTATGTTAGGTCTGGGATTTGCTCTCATCAGGGTCATACTTTCGCATATATCTAATTCTTGTTGGCCCTATCCGGGGCTTTCACTGGTTTGGATGAAGTAGTAATGTGGTACCACACTGAAACAGTCAATTAAACCTGGTTTCGATCAACATTTTAGAGGATAACGCATGTTAGGTCTGGGTTAGGTCTGGGATGTGCCCTCATCAGTCTCATACTTTCGCATTCTTTACATAATTCTTGAACAGATCCTGGGTTATTTCTGGTTTGGATCACATAGTACTGAGGTACCACACAGAAACTTTTAATTAAACCTGACCTGGACCAATATTTTAGACGATAACGCATGTTAGGTCAAGGTTAGGTCTGGGATTTGCTCTCATCAGGCTCATACTTTCGCATATTTCTCATTCTTGTTGGCCAGATCCTGGGCTTTCACTGGTTTGGATCACGTAGTAATGTGGTACCACACTGAAACTTTTGATTAAACCTGACCTCGACCAATGTTTTAGTCGATAACGCATATTAGGTCAAGGTAAGGTCCGTGGTTTTGCTCTCATCGGGCTCATACTTTCGCATATTTCTCAATCTTGTTGGCCCGATCCCGGGCTTCCACTGGTTTGGATCACGTTGTAATGCGGTACCACACTGAAACAGTCGACTAAACCTGGTCTCGATCAATATTTTAGAGGATAACGCATGTTAGGTCTGGATTAGGTCTGGGATTTGCCCTCATCAGTCTCATACTTTCGCATTCTCCACATACTTCTTGAACAGATCCTGGGTTTTTTCTGGTTTGGATCACATAGTAGTGTGGTACCACAGCGAAACTTTTGATTAAACCTGACCTCGACCAATATTTTAGACGATAACGCATGTTAGGTCAAGGTTAGGTCTGGGATTTGCTCTCATCAGGCTCATACTTTCGCATATTTCTCATTCTTGTTGGCCAGATCCTGGGCTTTCACTGGTTTGGATCACGTAGTAATGTGGTACCACACTGAAACAGTCAACTAAACCTGACCTCGACCAATATTTTAGACGATAACGCATGTTAGGTCACGGTTAGGTCAGGGATTTGCTCTCACCAGGCTCATACATTCGCATATTTCTCATTCTTGTTGGCCAGATCCTGGGCTTTCAATGGTTTGGATCACGTAGTAATGTGGAACCACACTGAAACAGTCGACTAAACCTGGTGTCGATCAATATTTTAGAGGATAACGCATGTTAGGTCTGGATTAGGTCTGGGGTTTTGCTTTCATCAGGGTCGTACTTTCGCAGTTTTAACATACATGTTGACCTGATCGAGGGTTTTTTCTGGTTTGGACCACGTAGTAATGTGGTACCACACTGAAACAGTCAACTAAACCTGGTTTCGATCAATATTCTAGGGGATAACGCAAGTTAGGCCTGGGTTAGGTGTGTGAATTGCCCTCATGAGGCTCATACTTTCGCATATTTCTCATATTTGTAGGCCAGATCCTGGGCTTTTTCTGGGTTGGATCACATAGTAGTGTGGTACCACACCGAAACTTTTGATTAAACCTGACCTCGACCAATATTTTAGACGATAACGCATGTTAGGTCAAGGTTAGGTCTGGGATTAGCTCTCATCAGGCTCATACATTCGCATATTTCTCATTCTTGTTGGCCAGATCCTGGGCTTTCACTGGTTTGCACCACGTAGTAATGTGGTACCACACTGAAACAGTCGATTAAACCTGGTTTCGATCAATATTTTAGAGGATAACACATGTTAGGTCTAGGTTAGGTCTGGGATTTGCACTGATCAGGCTCATACTTTCGCATACTTCTCATACTTGATGGCCAGATTATGGGCTTTTTCTGGTTGGGATCACATAGTGATGTGGTTCCACACTGAAACAGTCAATTGAACCTGGTTTCGATCAATATTTTAGAGGATAACACATGTTAGGTCTAGGTTAGGTCTGGGATTTGCACTGATCAGGCTCATACTTTCGCATATTTCACATTCTTGTTGGCCAGATCCTGGGTTTTCACTGGTCTGCACCACGTAGTAATGTGGTACCACACTGAAACAGTCGTCTAAACCTGGTCTCGATCAATATTTTACAAGGGTAACGCATATTAGGTCTAGGTTAGGTCTGGGATTTCCTCTCATCAGGCTCGTACTTTCGCATGTTTCTCATACTTGATGGCCAGATTCTGGGTTTTCTCGTCATTGGATCACGCACTAATGTGATACCACACTGATACAATCAATTAAACCTGGTTTCGATCAATGTTTTAGAGGATATCGCATGTTAGGTCATGGTTAGGCCTTGGATTTGCCCTCATCAGGCTCATACTTTCGCATATTTCACATTCTTGTTGGCCAGATCCTGGGCTTTCACTGGTTTGCACCACGTAATAATGTGGTACCACACTGAAACAGTCGATTATACCTAGTTTCGATCATCATTTTAGAGGATAGCGCATGCTAGGTCTAGGTTGGGTATGGGATTTGCCCTCATCAGGGTCATACTTTCGCAGTTTTAACATACATGTTGACCTGATCGAGGATTTCTTTCTGGTTTGGATCACGTTGAAATGTGGTACCACACTGAAACAGTCAATTAAACCTGGTTTCGATCAATATTTTAGAAGTTAACGCATGTTAGGTCTAGTTTAGGCCTTGGATTTGCCCTTATCAGACTCATACTTTCGCATTCTTCACATACTTCTTGAACAGATCCTGGGTTTTTTCTGGTTTGGATCACATAGTAGTGTGGTACCACAGCGAAACTTTTGAATAAACCTGACCTCGACCAATATTTTAGACGATAACGCATGTTAGGTCAAGGTTAGGTCTGGGATTTGCTCTCATCAGGCTCATACTTTCGCATATTTCTCATTCTTGTTGGCCAGATCCTGGGCTTTCACTGGTTTGGATCACGTAGTAATGTGGTACCACACTGAAACAGTCAACTAAACCTGACCTCGACCAATATTTTAGACGATAACGCATGTTAGGTCACGGTTAGGTCAGGGATTTGCTCTCACCAGGCTCATACATTCGCATATTTCTCATTCTTGTTGGCCAGATCCTGGGCTTTCAATGGTTTGGATCACGTAGTAATGTGGTACCACACTGAAACAGTCGACTAAACCTGGTGTCGATCAATATTTTAGAGGATAACGCATGTTAGGTCTGGATTAGGTCTGGGGTTTTGCTTTCATCAGGGTCGTACTTTCGCAGTTTTAACATACATGTTGACCTGATCGAGGGTTTTTTCTGGTTTGGACCACGTAGTAATGTGGTACCACACTGAAACAGTCAACTAAACCTGGTTTCGATCAATATTCTAGGGGATAACGCAAGTTAGGCCTGGGTTAGGTGTGTGAATTGCCCTCATGAGGCTCATACTTTCGCATATTTCTCATATTTGTAGGCCAGATCCTGGGCTTTTTCTGGGTTGGATCACATAGTAGTGTGGTACCACACCGAAACTTTTGATTAAACCTGACCTCGACCAATATTTTAGACGATAACGCATGTTAGGTCAAGGTTAGGTCTGGGATTAGCTCTCATCAGGCTCATACTTTCGCATATTTCTCATTCTGGTTGGCCGGATCCTGGGCTTTCACTGGTTTGCACCACGTAGTAATGTGGTACCACACTGAAACAGTCGATTAAACCTGGTTTCGATCAATATTTTAGAGGATAACACATGTTAGGTCTAGGTTAGGTCTGGGATTTGCACTGATCAGACTCATACTTTCGCATACTTCTCATACTTGATGGCCAGATTATGGGCTTTTTCTGGTTGGGATCACATAGTGATGTGGTTCCACACTGAAACAGTCAATTGAACCTGGTTTCGATCAATATTTTAGAGGATAACACATGTTAGGTCTAGGTTAGGTCTGGGATTTGCACTGATCAGGCTCATACTTTCGCATATTTCACATTCTTGTTGGCCAGATCCTGGGTTTTCACTGGTCTGCACCACGTAGTAATGTGGTACCACACTGAAACAGTCGTCTAAACCTGGTCTCGATCAATATTTTACAAAGGTAACGCATATTAGGTCTAGGTTAGGTCTGGGATTTCCTCTCATCAGGCTCGTACTTTCGCATGTTTCTCATACTTGATGGCCAGATTCTGGGTTTTCTCGTCATTGGATCACGCACTAATGTGATACCACACTGATACAATCAATTAAACCTGGTTTCGATCAATGTTTTAGAGGATATCGCATGTTAGGTCATGGTTAGGCCTTGGATTTGCCCTCATCAGGCTCATACTTTCGCATATTTCACATTCTTGTTGGCCAGATCCTGGGCTTTCACTGGTTTGCACCACGTAATAATGTGGTACCACACTGAAACAGTCGATTATACCTAGTTTCGATCATCATTTTAGAGGATAGCGCATGCTAGGTCTAGGTTGGGTATGGGATTTGCCCTCATCAGGGTCATACTTTCGCAGTTTTAACATACATGTTGACCTGATCGAGGATTTCTTTCTGGTTTGGATCACGTTGAAATGTGGTACCACACTGAAACAGTCAATTAAACCTGGTTTCGATCAATATTTTAGAAGTTAACGCATGTTAGGTCTAGTTTAGGCCTTGGATTTGCCCTTATCAGACTCATACTTTCGCATTCTTCACATACTTGTTGAACAGAACCTGGGTTTTTATGGTTTGGATCACGTGGTAATGTGGTACCACACTGAAACAGACCATTAAACCTGGTTTTGATCAATATTTTAGAGGATAACACATGTTAGGTCTAGGTTAGGTCTGGGATTTGCACTGATCAGGCTCATACTTTCGCATATTTCTCATACTTGATGGCCAGATTCTGGGCTTTTTCTGGTTGGGATCACATAGTGATGTGGTTCCACACTGAAACAGTCAATTGAACCTGGTTTCGATCAATATTTTAGAGGATAACACATGTTAGGTCTAGGTTAGGTCTGGGATTTGCACTGATCAGGCTCATACTTTCGCATACTTCACATACTTCTTGAACAGATCCTGGGTTTTTTCTGGTTTGGATCACATAGTAGTGTGGTACCACTCCGAAACTTTTGATTAAACCTGGTCTCGATCAATATTTTAGAGGATAACGCATGCAAGGACTGCGTTAGGCCTGGAATCTGACCCCATCATGGTCATACATTTGCAGTTTTAACATACATGTTGACCTGATCGAGGGTTTTTTCTGGTTTGGATCACGTAGTAATGTGGCACCACATTGAAACAGTCAATTCAACCTGGTCTCGATAAATATTTTAGAGGGTAACGCATGTTAGGTCTGGGATAGGTGTGGGATTTGCTCTGATCAGGCTCATACTTTCGCATATTTCTCATTCTTGTTCGCCAGATCCTGGGCTTTCACTGGTTTGCACCACGTAATAATGTGGCACCGCACTGAAACAGTCGACTAAACCTGGTCTCGATCAATATTTTAGATGATAACGCATGTTAGGTCTGGATCAGGTCTGGGATTTGCCCTCATCAGTCTCATACTTTCGCATTCTTCACATACTTCTTGAACAGATCCTGTGTTTTTTCTGGTTTGGATCACGTGGTAATGTGGTACCACACTGAAACAGACGATTAAACCTAGTTTCGATCCATATTTTAGAGGATAACGCATGTTAGGTCTGAGTTGGGTCTAGGATGTGCCCTCATCAGGCTCATACTTTCGCATATTTCTCTTACTTCTTAGCCAGATCCTTCGCTTTTTCTGGTCTGGATCACTTGGTAATGTGGTACCACACTGAAACAGTCCTTTAAACCTGGTTCCGATCAATATTATAGAGGATAACGCATGTTATGTCTTGATTAGTTCTGGGATTTGCCCTCATCTGGCTCATATAATCGAATTTTCCGCATACTTGTTCGCCAGATCCTGAGCTTTTTCTTCTCTGGATCACGTAATAATGCGGTACCACCATGAAACACTCGAACAAACCTGGTCTCGATCAATATTTTAGAGGATAACGCATGCAAGGACTGCGTTAGGCCTGGAATCTGACCCCATCATGGTCATACATTTGCAGTTTTAATATACATGTTGACCTGATCGAGGGTTTTTTCTGGTTTGGATCACATAGTAATGTGGTACCACACTGAAACAGTCAATTTGACCTGGTTTCGATCTATATTTTAGAGTATAACGCAAGTTAGGTCTGTGGTAGGTCTGGGATTTGCTCCCATCAGGCTCATACTTTCGCATTTTTCACATACTTGTCAAACAGATCCTGGGTTTTTTCTGGTTTGGATCCCGTACTTATGTTGTGCCACACTGAGACTTTTGATTGAACCTGACCTGGACCAATATTTTAGACTATAAAGCAAGGTAGGTTTGGGTTATGTCTGGGATTTCCTCTCATCACTCTCATACTTTCGCATTCTTCACTTACATGTTGAACAGATCCTGGGTTTTTTCTGGTTTGGATCACGTGGTAATGTGGTACCATACTGAAACAGTCGATTAAACATAGTTTTGATCTATATTTTAGAGGATAACACATGTTAGGTCTAGGTTATGCCTTGGATTTGCCCTCATGAGGCTCAAACTTTCGCGTATTTCTCATACTTGGTGGCCAGATCATTGGCGTTTTCAGGATTGGATCACGTAGTAATGTGGTACCACACTGAAACAGTCGACTAAACCTGGTTTCGATTGATATTTTATAGGATAACGCATGTTAGGTCTGAGTTGGGTCTAGGATGTGCCCTCAACAGGCTCATACTTTCGCATATTTCTCCTACTTCTTAGACAGATACTTCGCTTTTTCTGGTTTGGATCACGTGGTAATGTGGTACCACACTGAGACACTCCTTTAAACCTGGTTTCGATCAATATTTTAGAGGATAACGCATGTTAGGTCTTGATTAGGTCTGGGATTTACCCTCATCAGTCTCATACTTTCGCATTCTTGACATACTTCTTGAACAGATCCTGGGTTTTCTCTGGTTTGGTTCTCATAGTAGTGTGGTACAACACTGAAACAGACGATTAAACGTGATTTTGATCAATATTTTAGAGGACAACACATGTTAGGTCTGAGTTGGGTGTCGGATTTGCCCTCATCCGGCTCATACTTTCGCATGTTTCTCTTACTTGTTAGCCAGATCCTTTGCTTTTCCTGGTTTAGATCACACTGTAATGTGGTACCACACTGAAACAGTCGATTGAACCAGGTCTCGATCAATATTTGAGACGATAGCGCATGTTAGGCTGGGTTAGGTCTGGTATTTGCCCTCATCAGTTTCTTACGTTCGCATATTTCACATACTTCTTGAACAGATCCTGGGTTTTTTCTGGTTTGGATCACGCAGTAATATGGCACCACACTGAAACAGTTAATTAAACCTGATCTCGACGAATATTTCAGAGGATAAAGCATGTTAGGTCTGAGTTAGGTCAAGGATTTGCCCTCATCAGTGTCTTACTTTCGCAGTTTTAACATCCATGTTGACCTGATCGAGGGTTTTTTCTGGTTTGGATCACGCAGTAATGTGGTACCACACAGAAACAGTCGACTAAACCTGGTCTCGATAAATATTTTAGAGGATATCGCATGTTATGTCTGGGTTAGGTCTGGGATTTGCCCTCCTGAGTCTCATACTTTCGTATTCTTCACATACTTCTTTAACAGATCCTGGGTTTTTTCTGGTTTGGATCACGTAGTAATATAGTACCACACTGAAACAGTCGATTAAACCTGCTTTCGATGAATATTTTAGAGGATAGCGCATGTTAGGTCTGGGTTAGGTCTAGGATTTGCCCTCACCAGGCACATACTTTCGCATTATCCGCATACTTGTTGAGCAGTTCCTGGGTTTCTTCTAGATTGAATCACGCAGTAATGTGGTACCACACCGAAACAGTCGATTAATCCTGGTATCGATCAATATTTTAGAGTATAACGCATGTTAGGTCTGGGTTAGGTCTAGGATTTGCCCTCACCAGTCTCATACTTTCGCATATTTCTGTTACTTGTTAGCCCGATCCTTTGCTTTTTCTGGTTTGGATCACACAGTAATGTGGTACCACACTGAAACAGTCGATTGAACCAGGTCTCGATCAATATTTTAGACGATAGCGCATGTTAGGCTGGGTTAGGTCTAGGATTTGCTCTGATCAGGCACATACATTCGCATTTTTCGCATACTTGATGAGCAGTTCCTGGGTTTTTTCTAGATTGCATCACGCAGTAATGTGGTGCCACACTGAAACGGTCGATTGAACCTGGGCTCGATCAATATTTTACAGGATAGCGCATGTTAGGTCTGCGTTAGGCCTGGGACTTGCCCTCATCAGTGTCTTACTTTCGCAGTTTTAACATCCATGTTGACCTGATCGAGGGTTTTTTCTGGTTTGGATCACGCAGTAATGTGGTACCACACTGAAACAGTTGACTAAACCTGGATTCGATCAATATTTTAGAGGATAACGCATGTTAGGCCTGGGTTAGGTCTGGGATTTGACCTCATCAGGGTCATAATTTTGCATATTTCACGTACTTGTTGAACACATACCTGGCTTTTTCAGGTTTGGATCACGTAGTAATGTGGTATCACACAGAAACAGTCAATTAAACCTGGTTTCGATCAATATTTTAGAGGATGAAGCATGTTAGATCTGGGTTAGGTCTAGCATTTGCCCTCATCAGGCTCATACTGTCGCATATTTCTCTTACTTGTTAGCCAGATCCTTTGCATTTTCTGGTTTGGATTACACAGTAATGTGGTACCACACTGAAACAGTCGATCGTACCAGGTTTCGATCAATATTTTAGAGGATAACACCAGTTAGGTCTGGGATAGGTCTGGGATTTGCCCTCATCAGGCTCATACTTTCGCATTTTTCACATACTTGTTGCACAGATCCTGGGCTTTTTCTGGTTGGGGTCACATAGTAATGTGCTACCACACTGGAGCAGTCGATTAAACCTGGTTTCGATCAATACTTTAAAGGATAACGTATGTTATGTCTGTTGTAAATCTGGTATTTGCCCTCATCAGACTCATACATTCGCATATTTCACATACTTCTTGAGCGGATACTGGGTTCTTTCTGGTTTGGATCACGTTGTTTTGTGGTACCACACCGGAACAGTCATCTAAACCTAGTCTTGGTCAATAATTTAAAGGATAACGCATGTTAGGTCTGGGTTAAGTCTGGTATGTGCCCTCATGAGGCGCATACTTTCGCATATTTCTCATACTTGTTGGCCAGATCCTGGGTTTTTTCTTGATTGGATCACGCAGTAATGTGGTACCACACTGAAACCGTCAATTAAACCAGGTTTCGATCAATATTTCAGAGGATAACGCATGTTAGGTCTAGGTTGGGTCTGGGATTTGCACTCGTCAGGCTCATACTTTCGCATGTTTCTCATACTTGATGGCCAGATTGTGGGCTTTTTTTGGCTTGGACCACGTAGTAATGTGGTACCACACTGAAACAGTCCATTAAACCTGGTTTCGATCAATATTTTAGAGGATAACGCATGTTAGGTCTGGGTTAGGTCTAGGATATGCACTCACCAGGCTCATACTTTCGCATATTTCTGTAACTTGTTAGCCCGATCCTTTGCTTTTTCTGGTGTGGGTCGCACAGCAATGTGGTACCACACAGAAACAGTCAATTAAACCTTGTCTTGGTCAATATTTTAAAGGATAACGCATATTAGGTCTGGGTTGGGTCTGTGATTTGCCCTCATGAGGCTCACACCTTCGGAAATTTGTCCTACTAATTGGCCAGATCCAGGGCTTGTTCTGGTTGGGGTCACATAGTAATGTGGTACCACACTGGAACAGTCGATTAATCCTGGTCTCGATGAATATTTCAGAGGAAAACACCAGTTAGGCCTGGGTTAGGTCTGGGATTTGCCCTCATCTGGCGCATACTGTCGCATATTTCTCTTACTTGTTAGCCACATCCTTTGCATTTTCTGGTTTGGATCACGTGGTAATGTGGTACCACACTGAAACAGTCGATTAAACCTGGTTTCGATCAATATTTTAGAGGATAAGACAAGTTAGGTCTGGGATAGGTCCGGGATTTGCCCTCATCAGGCTCATACTGTCGCATATTTCTCTTACTTGTTAGCCAGATCCTTTGCATTTTCTGGTTTGGATCGCGTGGTAATGTGGTACCACACTGAAACAGTCGATTAAACCTGGTTTCGATCAATATTTCAGAGGATAACACCAGTTAGGCCTGGGTTAGGTCTAGCACTTGCCGTCATCAGGCTCATACTGTCGCATAATTCTCTTACTTGTTAGCCACATCCTTTGCATTTTCTGGTTTGGATCACGTGGTAATGTGGTACCACACTGAAACAGTCGATTAAACCTGGTTTCGATCCATATTTTAGAGGATAAGACAAGTTAGGTCTGGGATAGGTCCGGGATTTGCCCTCATCAGGCTCATAGTGTCACATATTTCTCTTACTTGTTAGCAAGATCCTTTGCATTTTCTGGTTTGGATCACGTGGTAATGTGGTACCACACTGAACCAGTCGATTAAACCTGGTTTCGAACAATATTTTAGAGGATAACGCATGTTAGGCCTGGGTTAGGTCTGGGATTTGCCCTCATCAGGGTCATAATTTTGCATATTTCACGTACTTGTTGAACAGATCCCTGGCCTTTCCTGGTTTGGATCTCGTAGTAATGTGGTACCACACTGAAACAGTCGATTAAACCTGGTTTCGATCAATATTTTAGAGGATAAGACAAGTTAGGCCTGGGATAGGTCCGGGATTTGCCCTCATCAGGCTCATACTGTCGCATATTTCTCAAACTTGTTAGCCCGATCCTTTGCTTTTCCTGGTTTGGATCACACTGTAATGTGGTACCACACTGAAACAGTCGATTGAACCAGGTCTCGATCAATATTTGAGACGATAGCGCATGTTAGGCTGGGTTAGGTCTGGTATTTGCCCTCATCAGTTTCATACGTTCGCATATTTCACATACATCTTGAACAGATCCTGGGCTTTTTCTGGTTTGGATCACGCAGTAATATGGCACCACACTGAAACAGTTAATTAAACCTGATCTCGACGAATATTTCAGAGGATAAAGCATGTTAGGTCTGAGTTAGGTCAAGGATTTGCCCTCATCAGGCTCATATTTTCGCATATTTCTCATACTTGTTGGCCAGATCCTGGGCTTTTTCTGGATTGCATCACGTAGTAATGTGGTACCACACTGAAGCAGTCGACTAAAGCTGGTTTCGATCAATATTTTAGAGGATAACGCATGTTAGGCCTGAGTTAGGTCTGGGATTTGCCCTCATCAGGGTCATAATTTTGCATATTTCACGTACTTGTTGAACAGATCCCTGGCCTTTCCTGGTTTGGATCACGTAGTAATGTGGTACCACACTGAAACAGTCGATTAAACCTGGTTTCGATCAATATTTTAGAGGATAAGACAAGTTAGGTCTGGGATAGGTCCGGGATTTGCCCTCATCAGGCTCATAGTGTCGCATATTTCTTTTACTGGTTAGCCAGATCCTTTGCTTTTTCTGGTTTGCTTCACACAGTAATGTGGTACCACACTGAAAGAGTCGATTAAACCTGGTTTCGGTCGATATTTTGGAGGATAACGCATCTTAGGTCTTGGTTAGGGCTGGGATTTGCACTCATCAGGCTCATACTTTCGTATATTTCTCATACTTGATGGCCAGATTCTGGGCTTCTTCTGGTTTGGAACACGTGGTAATGTGGTACCACACTGAAACAGTCACTTAAACCTGGTCTCGGCCAATATTTTAGAGGATAACGCATGTTAGGTCTAGGTTAGGTCTGGGATTTGCTCTCATCAGGCCCATACTTTCGCATATTTCTCATACTTGATGGCCAGATTCTGGGCTTTTTTCGGTTTGGATCACGTGGTAATGTGGTACCATACTGAAACAGTCGACTACACCTGGTTTCGATCAATATTTTAGAGGATAACGCATGTTAGGTCTAGGTTAGTTCTGGGATTTGCTCTCATCATGCTCATACTTTCGCATATTTCTCATTCTTGTTGGCCAGATCCTGGGCTTTCACTGGTTTGGATCACGTGGTTATGTGGTACCCACTGAAACAGTCAAATTATACCTGGTCTCGATCAATATTTTAGAGGATAACACATGTTAGGTCTAGGTTAGGTCTGGGATGTGCACTCATCAGGCTCATACATTCGCATATTTCTCATACTTGATGGCCAGGTCCTGATCTTTTTCTGGTATGGATCACGTTGTAATGTGGTACCACACTGAAACAGTCGACTAAACCTGGTTTCGATCAATATTTTAGAGGATAACGCATGTTATGTCTAGGTTAGGTCTGGGATTTGCCCTCATCAGGCTCATCCTTTCGCATATTTCTCATACTTGATGGCCAGATTCTGGTCTTTTTTTGGTTTGGATCACGTAGTAATGTGGTACCACACTGAAACAGTCCGTTAAACCTGGATTCGATCAAAATTTTAGAGGATAACGCATGTTAGGTCTGAGTTGGTTCTAGGATTTGCCCTCATCAGGCCCATACTTTCACATATTTCTCATACTTGATGGCCAGATTCTGGGCTTTTTTCGATTTGGATCACGTGGTAATGTGGTACCACACTGAAACAGTCAATTAAACCTAGTCTGGGTCAACATTTCAAAGGATAACTCATGTTAGGTCTAGGTTAGGTCTGGGATTTGCTCTCATCAGGCTCATACTTTCGCATATTTCTCATACTTGAAGGCCAGATCCTGGGCTTTTTCTGGTTTGGATCACGTAGTAATGTGGTACCACACTGAAACAGTCGACTAAACCTGGTCTCGGCCAATATTTTAGAGGTTAACGCATGTTAGGTCTAGGTTAGGTCTGGGATTTGCTCTCATCAGGCCCATACTTTCGCATATTTCTCATACTTGATGGCCAGATTCTGGGCTTCTTTCGGTTTGGATCACGTGGTAATGTGGTACCACACTGAAACAGTCAATTAAACCTAGTCTGGGTCAACATTTCAAAGGATAACTCATGTTAGGTCTAGGTTAGGTCTGGGATTTGCTCTCAACAGGCTCATACCTTCGTATATTTCTCATACTTGATGGCCAGATTCTGGGCTTCTTCTGGTTTGGAACACGTGGTAATGTGGCACCACACTGGAACAGTCACTTAAACCTAGTCTGGGTCAACATTTCAAAGGATAACTCATGTTAGGTCTAGGTTAGGTCTGGGATTTGCTCTCAACAGGCTCATACTCTCGCATATTTCTGATACTTGATGGCCAGATCCTGGACATTTTCTGGTTTGGATCACGTAGTAATGTGGTACCACACTGAAACAGTCGACTAAACCTGGACATGATCAATATTTTAGAGGATAACGCATGTTATGTCTACGTTAGGTCTGGGATTTGCCCTCATCAGGCTCATCCTTTCGCATATTTCTCATACTTGATGGCCAGATTCTGGGCTTTTTTCGGTTTGGATCACGTAGTAATTTGGTACCACACTGAAACAGTCCAATAAACCTGGTTTCGATCAATATTTTAGAGGATAACGAATGTTAGGTCTGAGCTGGTTCTAGGATTTGCCCTCATCAGGCCCATACTTTCGCATATTTCTCATACTTGATGGCCAGATTCTGGGCCTTTTTCGGTTTGGATCACGTGGTAATGTGGTACCACACTGAAACAGTCAATTAAACCTAGTCTGGGTCAACATTTCAAAGGATAACTCATGTTAGGTCTAGGTTAGGTCTGGGATTTGCTCTCATCAGGCTCATACTTTCGCATATTTCTCATACTTGAAGGCCAGATCCTGGGCTTTTTCTGGTTTGGATCACGTAGTAATGTGGTACCACACTGAAACAGTCGACTAAACCTGGTCTCGGCCAATATTTTAGAGGATAACGCATGTTAGGTCTAGGTTAGGTCTGGGATTTGCTCTCATCAGGCTCATACTTTCGCATATTTCTCTTATTTGATGTCAAGATTCTGGGCTTTTTCTGGATTCGATCACGCGGTAATGGGGTACCACACTGAGACAGTCAATTAAACCTAGTCTGGGTCAACATTTCAAAGGATAACTCATATTAGGTCTAAGTTAGGTCTGGGATTTGCTCTCATAAGGCTCATACTTTCGCATATTTCTCATACTTGATGGCCAGATCCTGGGTTTTTTCTAGTTTGGATCACGTAGAAATGTGGTACCACACTGAAGCAGTCCATTAGACCTGGTTTCGATCAATATTTTAGAGGATAACGCATGTTAGGTCTTGGTTAGGCCTTGGATTTGCACCCATCAGGCTCATACTATCGCATATCTCCCATACTTGATGGCCAGATCCTGGACTTTTTCAGGTTTGGATCACGTAGTAATGTGGTACCACACTGTAACAGTCACTTAAACCTAGTCTGGGTCAACATTTCAAAGGATTACTCATGTTAGGTCTAGGTTAGGTCTGGGATTTGCTCTCAACAGGCTCATACTCTCGCATATTTCTCATACTTGATGGCCAGATCCTGGACTTTTTCTGGTTTGGATCACGTAGTAATGTGGTACCACACTGAAACAGTCGACTAAACCTGGTCTCGGTCAATATTTTAGAGGATAACGCATGTTAGGTCTGGGTTAGGTCTGGGATTTGCTCTCATCAGGCTCATGCTTTCGCATATTTCCCATACTTGATGGCCAGATCCTGGCCTTTTTCTGGTTTGGATCACGTAGTAATGTGGTACCACACTGAAACCGTCGACTAAACCTGGTCTCGGTCAATACTTGAGAGGATAACGCATGTTAGGTCTAGGTTAGGTCTGGGATTTGCTCTCAACAGGCTCATACTCTCGCATATTTCTGATACTTGATGGCCAGTTCCTGGACTTTTTCTGGTTTGGATCACGTAGTAATGTGGTACCACACTGAAACAGTCGACTAAACCTGGTCTCGGTCAATATTTGAGAGGATAACGCATGTTAGGTCTGGGTTAGGTCTGGGATTTGCTCTCATCAGGCTCATACTGTCGCATATTTCCCATACTTGATGGCCAGATCCTAGCCTTTTTCTGGTTTGGATCACGTAGTAATGTGGTACCACACTGAAACTGTCGACTACACCTGGTTTCGATCAATATTTTAGTGGATAACGCATGTTATGTCTAGGTTAGGTCTGGGATTTGCCCTCATCAGGCTCATCCTTTCGCATATTTCTCATACTTGATGGCCAGATTCTGGTCTTTTTTTGGTTTGGATCACGTAGTAATGTGGTACCACACTGAAACAGTCCATAAACCTAGTCTGGGTCAACATTTCAAAGGATAACTCATGTTTGGTCTAGGTTAGGTCAGGGATTTGCTCTCAACAGGCTCATACTCTCGCATATTTCTGATACTTGATGGCCAGATCCTGGACATTTTCTGGTTTGGATCACGTAGTAATGTGGTACCACACTGAAACAGTCGACTAAACCTGGACATGATCAATATTTTAGAGGATAACGCATGTTATGTCTACGTTAGGTCTGGGATTTGCCCTCATCAGGCTCATCCTTTCGCATATTTCTCATACTTGATGGCCAGATTCTGGGCTTTTTTCGGTTTGGATCACGTAGTAATTTGGTACCACACTGAAACAGTCCAATAAACCTGGTTTCGATCAATATTTTAGAGGATAACGAATGTTAGGTCTGAGCTGGTTCTAGGATTTGCCCTCATCAGGCCCATACTTTCGCATATTTCTCATACTTGATGGCCAGATTCTGGGCCTTTTTCGGTTTGGATCACGTGGTAATGTGGTACCACACTGAAACAGTCAATTAAACCTAGTCTGGGTCAACATTTCAAAGGATAACTCATGTTAGGTCTAGGTTAGGTCTGGGATTTGCTCTCATCAGGCTCATACTTTCGCATATTTCTCATACTTGAAGGCCAGATCCTGGGCTTTTTCTGGTTTGGATCACGTAGTAATGTGGTACCACACTGAAACAGTCGACTAAACCTGGTCTCGGCCAATATTTTAGAGGATAACGCATGTTAGGTCTAGGTTAGGTCTGGGATTTGCTCTCATCAGGCCCATACTCTCGCATATTTCTCATACTTGATGGCCAGATTCTGGGCTTTTTTCGGTTTGGATCACGTGGTAATGTGGTACCACTCTGAAACAGTCAATTAAACCTAGTCTGGGTCAACATTTCAAAGGATAACTCATGTTAGGTCTAGGTTAGGTCTGGGATTTGCTCTCATCAGGCTCATACTTTCGCATATTTCTCATACTTGAAGGCCAGATCCTGGGCTTTTTCTGGTTTGGATCACGTAGTAATGTGGTACCACACTGAAACAGTCGACTAAACCTGGTCTCGGCCAATATTTTAGAGGATAACGCATGTTAGGTCTAGGTTAGGTCTGGGATTTGCTCTCATCAGGCTCATATTTTCGCATATTTCTCGTACTTGTTGGCCAGATCCTGCGATCTTTCTGGTTTTGATCACGTAGTTATGTGGTACCACACTGAAACAGTCAAATTAAACCTGGTCTCGATTTATATTATAGGATAACACATGTTAGGTCTAGGTTAGGTCTGGGACTTGCACTCATCAGGCTCATACTTTCGCATATTTCTCTTATTTGATGTCAAGATTCTGGGCTTTTTCTGGATTCGATCACGCGGTAATGTGGTACCACACTGAGACAGTCAATTAAACCTAGTCTGGGTCAACATTTCAAAGGATAACTCATATTAGGTCTAAGTTAGGTCTGGGATTTGCTCTCATAAGGCTCATACTTTCGCATATTTCTCATACTTGATGGCCAGATCCTGGGTTTTTTCTAGTTTGGATCACGTAGAAATGTGGTACCACACTGAAGCAGTCCATTAGACCTGGTTTCGATCAATATTTTAGAGGATAACGCATGTTAGGTCTTGGTTAGGCCTTGGATTTGCACCCATCAGGCTCATACTATCGCATATCTCCCATACTTGATGGCCAGATCCTGGACTTTTTCAGGTTTGGATCACGTAGTAATGTGGTACCACACTGAAACAGTCGTCTAAACCTGGTCTCGGTCAATATTTGAGAGGATAACGCATGTTAGTTCTGGATTAGGTCTGGGATTTGCCCTCATCAGGCTCATACTTTCGCATATTTCTCATACCTGACGGCCAGATTCTGGGCTTTTTTTGGTTTGGATCACGCAGTAATGTGGTACCACACTGAAACAGTCCATTAAACCTGGTTTCGACCAATATTTTAGAGGATAATGCATGTTAGGTCTAGGATTTGCCCTCATCAGGCTCATACTTTCGCATATTTCTCTTACTGGTTAGCCAGATCCTTTGCTTTTTCCGGTTTGCTTCACACAGTAATGTGGTACCACACTGAAACAGTCGATTAAACCTGGTTTCGATCGGTATTTTGGAGGATAACGCATCTTAGGTCTTGGTTAGGGCTGGGATTTGCACTCATCAGGCTCATACATTCGTATATTTCTCATACTTGATGGCCAGATTCTGGGCTTCTTCTGGTTTGGAACACGTGGTAATGTGGTACCACACTGAAACAGTCGTCTAAACCTGGTCTCGGTCAATATTTTAGAGGATAACGCATGTTAGGTCTGGGTTAGGTCTGGGATTTGCTCTCATCAGGCTCATGCTTTCGCATATTTCCCATACTTGATGGCCAGATCCTGGCCTTTTTCTGGTTTGGATCACGTAGTAATGTGGTACCACACTGAAACCGTCGACTAAACCTGGTCTCGGTCAATATTTGAGAGGATAACGCATGTTAGGTCTAGGTTAGGTCTCGGATTTGCTCTCATCAGGCTCATACTTTCGTATATTTCTCGTACTTGTTGGCCAGATCCTGCGCTTTTTCCGGTTTGGGTCACGTAGTAATGTGGTATCACACTGAAACAGTCGACTAAACCTGGACACGATCAATATTTTAGAGGATAACGCATGTTAGGTCTAGGTTAGGTCTGGGATTTGCTCTCATCATGCTCATACTTTCGCATATTTCTCATTCTTGTTGGCCAGATCCTGGGCTTTCACTGGTTTGGATCACGTGGTTATGTGGTACACACTGAAACAGTCAAATTAAACCTGGTCACGATCAATATTTTAGAGGATAACGCATGTTAGGTCTAGGTTAGGTCTCGGATTTGCTCTCATCAGGCTCATACTTTCGCATATTTCTCGTACTTGTTGGCCAGATCCTGCGCTTTTTCCGGTTTGGGTCACCTAGTAATGTGGTATCACACTGAAACAGTCGACTAAACCTGGACACGATCAATATTTTAGAGGATAACGCATGTTAGGTCTAGGTTAGGTCTCGGATTTGCTCTCATCAGGCTCATACTGTCGCATATTTCTCGTACTTGATGGCCAGATCCTGGACTTTTTCTGGTTTGGATCACGTAGTAATGTGGTACCACACTGTAACAGTCACTTAAACCTAGTCTGGGTCAACATTTCAAAGGATTACTCATGTTAGGTCTAGGTTAGGTCTAGGATTTGCTCTCATCAGGCCCATACTCTCGCATATTTCTCATACTTGATGGCCAGATTCTGGGCTTTTTTCGGTTTGGATCACGTGGTAATGTGGTACCACTCTGAAACAGTCAATTAAACCTAGTCTGGGTCAACATTTCAAAGGATAACTCATGTTAGGTCTAGGTTAGGTCTGGGATTTGCCCTCATCAGGCTCATCCTTTCGCATATTTCTCATACTTGATGGCCAGATTCTGGTCTTTTTTTGGTTTGCATCACGTCGTAATGTGGTACCACACTGAAACAGTCCGTTAAACCTGGATTCGATCAAAATTTTAGAGGATAACGCATGTTAGGTCTAGGTTAGGGTTGGGATTTGCTGTCATCAGGCTCATACTTTCGCATATTTCTCATACTTGATGGCCAGATTCTGGGCTTTTTTCGGTTTGGATCACGTAGTAATTTGGTACCACACTGAAACAGCCCAATAAACCTGGTTTCGATCAATATTTTAGAGGATAACGCATGTTAGGTCTATGTTAGGTCTGGGATTTGCTCTCATCAGGCTCATACATTCACATTTTCCGCATACTTGTTGGCCAGATCCCAGGCTTTTTCTGGTTTGGAACACGCAGTAATGTGGTACCACACTGAAAGAGACGATTAAACCTGGTTCCGATCAATATTTTAGAGGATAACACAAGTTAGGTCTAGGTTAGGTCTGGGATTTGCTCTCATCAGGCTGATACTTTCGTATAATTCACATTCCTGTTGGCCAGATCCTGGGCTTTCACTGGGTTGGATCAAGTAGTAATGTGGTACCACACTCAATCAGTCGACAAAACCTGGTTTCGATCAATATTATAGAGGATAACGCATGTTAGGTCTAGGTTAGGCCTTGGATTTGCCCCCATCAGACTCATACTTTCGAATTCTTCACATACTTGTCGAACAGGTCCTTCACATACTTGTTGAACAGGTTTTTTCTTGTTTGGATCACGTAGTAATGTTGTGCGACACTCAAACAGTCGATTAAACCTGGTTTCGATAAATATTTTACAGGATAACGCATGTTAGGTCTAGGTTAGGTCTGAGATTTGCTCTCATCAGGCTCATACTTTCGCATATTTCTCATACTTGATGGCCAGATTCTGGGCTTTGATCTGGTTTGGATAACGTAGTAATCTGGTACCACACTGAAACAGTCGATTAAACCTGGTCTCGATCTATATTTTAGATGATAACGCATGTTAGGGCTAGGTTAGGCCTGGGATTTGCCCCCATCAGACTCATACTTTCGCATTCCTCACGTACTTGTCGAACAGATCCTGGGATTTTTCTGCTTTGGATCACGTAGTAATGTGGTACCACACTGAAAGAGACGATTAAACCTGGTTCCGATCAATATTTTTGAGGATAACGCATGCTAGGTCTACGTTAGGTGTGGGATTTGCTCGCATCAGGCTCATACTTTCGCATATTTCTCATACTTGATGGCCAGATTCTGGGCTTTTTTTGGTATGGATCACGTGGTATTGTGGTACCACACTGAAACAGTCCATTAAACCTGGTTTCGATCAATATTATAGAGGATAACGCATGTTAGGTCTAGGTTAGGCCTTGGATTTGCCCCCATCAGACTCATACTTTCGCATATTTCTCATTCTTGTTGGCCAGATCCTAGGCTTTCAATGGTTTGGATCACGTAGTAATCTGGTACCACACTGAAACAGTCAATTCAACCTGGTCTCGATAAATATTTTAGAGGATAACGCATGTTAGGTCTAGGTTAGGCCTTGGATTTGCCCCCATTAGACTCATACTTTCGCATTCAACACATACTTGTGGAACAGAACCTGTGTTTTTTCTGGTTTGGATCACGTGGTAATGTGGGACCACACTGAAATAGTCGATTAAACCTGGTCTCGAACTATATTTTAGAGGATACCGCATGTTACGTCTCGGTTAGGTCTGGGACTTGCCCTCTTCAGTCTCATACTTTCGCATTCAACACATACTTGTGGAACAGAACCTGTGTTTTTTCTGGTTTGGATCACGTAGTAATCTGGTACCACACTGAAACAGTCAATTCAACCTGGTCTCGATAAATATTTTAGAGGATAACGCATGTTAGGTCTAGGTTAGGCCTTGGATTTGCCCCCATTAGACTCATACTTTCGCATTCAACACATACTTGTGGAACAGAACCTGTGTTTTTTCTGGTTTGGATCACGTAGTAATCTGGTACCACACTGAAACAGTCAATTCAACCTGGTCTCGATAAATATTTTAGAGGATAACGCATGTTAGGTCTAGGTTAGGCCTTGGATTTGCCCCCATCAGACTCATACTTTCGAATTCTTCACATACTTGTTGAACAGGTCCTGGGTTTGTTCTGGTTTGGATCACGTAGTAATGTTGTACGACTCTCAATCAGTCGATTAAACCTGGTTTCGATAAATATTTTAGAGGATAACGCATGTTAGGTCTAGGTTAGGTCTGGGATTTGCTCTCATCGGGCTCATACTTTCGCATATTTCTCATTCTTGTTGGCCACATCCTAGGCTTTCAATGGTTTCGATCACGTAGTAATCTGGTACCACACTGAAACAGTCTATTCAACCTGGCCTCAATAAATATTTTAGAGGATAGCGCATGTTAGGTCTGGGTTAGGTCTAGGATTTGCCCTCATCAGGCTCATATTTTCGCATATTTCGCATACTTTGTTGACCAGATCCTGGGCTTCTTCTGGTTTGGATCACGTGGTAATGTGGTACCATACTGAAACAGTCCATTAAACCTGGTTTTGATCAATAGTTTAGAGGATAACACATGTTAGGTCTATGTTAGGTCTGGGATTTGCTCTCATCAGGCTCATACATTCACATTTTCCGCATACTTGTTGGCCAGATCCCGGGCTTTTTCTGGATTGGGTCACGTGGTAATGTGGTATCACCCTGAAACAGTCCATTAAACCTGGTTTCAATGAATATTTTAGAGGATAACGCATGTTAGGTCTGGGTTAGGTCTAGGATATGCCCTCATCAGGCCCATACTTTCGCTTATTTCTCTTACTTGATGGCCAGATTCTGGGCTTCTTCTGGTTTGGATCACGTGGTAATGTGGCACCACACTCAAACAGTCGATTAAACCTGGTTTCGATCAATGTTATAGAGGATATCGCATGTTAGGTCTAGGTTGGGCCTTGGATTTGCCCCCATCAGACTCATACTTTCGAATTCTTCACATACTTGTTGAACAGATCCTGGGTTTTTTCTGGTTTGGATCACGTAGTAATGTGGTACCACACTCAAACAGTCGATTAAACCTGGTTTCGATAAATATTTTAGAGGATAACGCATGTTAGGTCTAGGTTAGGTCTGGGATTTGCTCTCATCAGGCTCATACTTTCGCATGTCTCTCATTCTTGTTGGCCATATCCTAGGCTTTGAATGGTTTGGATCACGTAGTAATCTGGTACCACACTGAAACAGTCAATTCAACCTGGTCTCGATAAATATTTTAGAGGATAACACATGTTAGGTCTGGGTTAGGTCTAGGATTTGCCCTCATCAGGCTCATACTTTCGCATTTTTCGCATACTTTGTTGACCAGATCCTGGGCTTCTTCTGGTTTGGATCACGTGGTAATGTGGTACCACACTGAAACAGTCCATTAAACCTGGTTTCGATCAATATTTTAGAGGATAACACATGTTAGGTCTATGTTAGGTCTGGGATTTGCTCTCATCAGTCTCACACATTCACATTCTCCGCATACTCGTTGGCCAGATCCCAGGCTTTTTCTGGATTGGATCACGTGATAATGTGGTATCACACTGAAACAGTCCATTAAACCTGGTTTCGACAAATATTTTAGAGGATAACGCATGTTAGGTCTGGGTTAGGTCTAGGATATGCCCCCAACAGACTCATACTTTCGCATTTTTCGCATACTTTGTTGACCATATCGTGGGGTTCTCCTGGTTTGGATCACGTTGTAATGTGGCACCACACTCAAACAGTCGATTAAACCTGGTTTCGATCAATATTATAGAGGATATCGCATGTTAGGTCTAGGTTAGGCCATGCATTTGCCCCCATCAGACTCATACTTTCGAGTTCTTCACATACTTGTTGAACAGGTCCTGGGTTTGTTCTGGTTTGGATCACGTAGTAATGTAGGACGACACTCAAACAGTCGATTTAACCTGGTTTCAATAAATATTTTAGAGGATAACGCATGTTAGGTCTGGGTTAGGTCTAGGATATGCCCTCATCAGGCCCATACTTTCGCTTATTTCTCATACTTGATGGCCAGATTCTGGGCTTCTTCTGGTTTGAATCACGTGGTAATGTGGCACCACACTCAGACAGTCGATTAAACCTGGTTTCGATCAATATTATAGAGGATATCGCATGTTAGGTCTAGGTTAGGCCTTGGATTTGACCCCATCAGACTCATACTTTCGAATTCTTCACATACTTGTTGAACAGATCCTGGGTTTTTTCTGGTTTGGATCACGTAGTAATGTGGTACCACACCCAAACAGTCGATAAAACCTGGTTTCGATGAATAGTTTAGAGGATAACGCATGTTAGGTCTAGGTTAGGTCTGGGATTTGCTCCCATCAGGCTCATACTTTCGCATATTTCTCATTCTTGTTGGCCAGATCCTAGGCTTTCACTGGTTTGGATCACGTAGTAATCTGGTACCACACTGAAACAGTCAATTCAACCTGGTCTCGATAAATATTTTAGAGGATAACGCATGTTAGGTCTGTGTTAGGTCTAGGATTTGCCCTCATCAGGCTCATACTTTCGCATTTTTCGCATACTTTGTTGACCATATCCTGGGCATCTCCTGGTTTGGATCACGTAGTAATGTGGTACCACACTCAAACAGTCGATAAAACCTGGTTTCGATGAATAGTTTAGAGGATAACGCATGTTAGGTCTAGGTTAGGTCTGGGATTTGCTCCCATCAGGCTCATACTTTCGCATATTTCTCATTCTTGTTGGCCAGATCCTAGGCTTTCACTGGTTTGGATCACGTTGTAATGTGGCACCACACTCAAACAGTCGATTAAACCTGGTTTCAATCAATATTATAGAGGATATCGCATGTTAGGTCTAGGTTAGGCCTCGGATTTGCCCCCATCAGACTCATACTTTCGAATTCCTCACATACTTGTTGAACAGATCCTGGGTTTTTTCTGGTTTGGATCACGTAGTAATGTGGTACCACACTCAAACAGTCGATTAAACCTGGTTTCGATCAATATTATAGAGGATAACGCATGTTAGGTCAGGGTTAGGTCTGGGATTTGCCCTCTTCAGTCTCATACTTTCGCATTCTTCACATACATCTTGAACAGATACTGGGTTTTTTCTGGTTTGGATCACATAGTAATGTGGTACCACCGAGAAACAGTCGATTAAACCTGGTTTCGATCTATATTTTAGATGATAACGCATGTTAGGGCTAGGTTATGCCTGGGATTTGCCTCCATCAGACTCATACTTTTTTTTTTTTTTTTTTTTTGTCGTGGGGAAAATCTTCGAAAGACTCCCTCCCACCTCCTTGGGGAGAGGTGGGAGGGGTGTGTGGGATTCCCCGCGCCCGTACAACGACAGGCGCGGGACCTACCCACTAAAAACCCCACGGTGACCCTTCGGCACGCTTTGGGAGGATACCGGGAATCGCTCGAAGCATTCTTCCGGTATCCTCCCCGTGCCCGCGCTTTCGCGTCCATCCCCCGGGGGGACAATCGGTCCCCCCAGTAGACACACTGCCTCATAGCGGCGGGACGGGGCCACTCCATCCCGCCGCTGTCCGTCCCGGGGCCGCGTTTAGTGGCGGCTGCGAGCCCCAACTCGCATCCGCCCGCGACCCCGTTTCCACCCCTCGGCGGCCGGGCGTTCATGGCCGCACCAGACCGCCGAGGGTGCCTCCCCTTGCGTCGGACCGGTAGGGGGAGGCACTCCTACCCCCAACCGGTCCGACCCGGCGCCGCCTGGCGGGAGGAGGGTCCCCTCAGGACCCGCCTCCCAGCCTAGGTCATCCGCCACGCCGAGGCGGCCGCCCGCGACGCCTCGCGACCGGGCGACGACCTCGGGCCACCGCACGAGCGCGAGCTTCAGCACGCCGCTGAAGCTCGCGCTCCCTCCCCGCGGCCTCCTTCTGCAACATTACGTTCTCGCAGAAGGAGGCCACGATCAGACTCATACTTTCGCATTCTTCACATACTTGTCGAACAGATCCTGGGATTTTTCTGCTTTGGATCACGTAGTATTGTGGTACCACACTGAAAGAGACGATTAAACCTGGTTCCGATCAATATTCTTGAGGATAACGCATACTAGGTCTACGATAGGTGTGGGATTTGCTCGCATCAGGCTCATACTTTCGCATATTTCTCATACTTGATTGTCAGATTCTGGGCTTTCTTTGGTTTGGATCACGTAGTAATGTGGTGCCACACTGAAACTGTCCATTAAACCTGGCTTCGATCAATATTTTAGAGGACAACGCATGTTAGGTCTGGGATTTGCTCTCATCAGGCTCATGCTTTCGCATATTTCTCATTCTTGTTGACCAGATCCTAGGATTTCAATCGTTTGTATCACGTAGTAATCTGGTACCACACTGAAACAGTCAATTCAACCTGGTCTCGATAAATATTTTAGAGGATAACGCGTGTTAGGTCTGGGTTAGGTCTAGGTTTTGCCCTCATCAGGCTCATACTTTCGCATTTTTCGCATACTTTGTTGACCAGATCCTGGGCTTCTTCTGGTTTGGATCACGTGGTAATGTGGTACCACACTGAAACAGTCAATTAAACCAGGTTTCGATCAATATTTTACATGATAACGCATGCTAGGGCTAGGTTAGGCCTGGGATTTGCCTCCGTCAGACTCATTCTTTCGCATTCTTCGCATACTTGTCGAGCAGATCCTGGGATTTTTCTGCTTTGGATCAGGTGGTAATGTGGTACCACACTGAAACAGTCAATTAAACCTATTCTGGGTCAACATTTCAAAGCATAACACATGTTAGGTCTGGGTTAGTTCTGTGATTTGCCCTCAAGAGGCTCATACTTTCGCATATTTCTCATACTTGTTTGCCAGATCCTGGGCTTTTTCTGGTTTGGATCACGTAGTAATGTGGTACCGCACTGAAAGAGACGATTAAACCTGGTCTCGATCAATATTTTAGAGGATAACGCATGTTAGGTCTAGGTTAGGCCTTGGAGTTGCCCCCATTAGACTCATACTTTCGCATTCAACACATACTTGTGGAACAGAACCCGGGTTTTTTCTGGTTTGGATCACGTGGTAATGTGGGACCACACTGAAACAGTCAATTAAACCTATTCTGGGTCAACATTTCAAAGCATAACACATGTTAGGTCTGGGTTTGGTCTGTGATTTGCCCTCATGAGGCTCATACTTTCGCATATTTCTCATACTTGTTGGCCAGATCCCGGGCTTTCTCTGGTTTGGATCACGTAGTAATGTGGTACCACACTGAAACAGTCCATTAAACCTGGTTTCGATAAATATTTTGGAGGATTACGCATGTTAGGTCTGGGTTAGGTCTAGGACTTGCCCTCATCAGGCCCATACTTTCGCTTCTTTCTCTTACTTGATGACCACATTCTGGGCTTTTTCTGGTTTGGATCACGTAGTAATGTGGTAGCACACTCAAACAGTCTATGAAACCTGGTTTCGATGATTATTTTAGAGGATAACGCATGTTAGGTCTAGGTTAGGTCTGGGATTTGCTCTCATCTGGATCATACTTTCGTATATCTCTCATTGTTGTTGGCCAGATCCTGGGCTTTCACTGGTTTGGATCACGTAGTAATGTGGTACCACACTCACACAGTCGATTAAACTTGGTTTCGATCAATATTATAGAGGATGACGCATGTTAGGTCTAGGTTAGGCCTTGGAGTTGCCCCCATTAGACTCATACTTTCACATTCAACACATACTTGTGGAACAGAACCCGGGTTTTTTCTGGTTTGGATCACGTGGTAATGTGGGACCACACTGAAACAGTCAATTAAACCTATTCTGGGTCAACATTTCAAAGCATAACACATGTTAGGTCTGGGTTAGGTCTGTGATTTGCCCTCATGAGGCTCATACTTTCGCATATTTCTCATACTTGTTGGCCAGATCCCGGGCTTTTTTTGGTTTGGATCACGTAGTAATGTGGTACCACACTGAAACTGTCCATTAAACCTGGCTTCGATCAATATTTTAGAGGACAACGCATGTTAGGTCTGGGATTTGCTCTCATCAGGCTCATGCTTTCGCATATTTCTCATTCTTGTTGACCAGCTCCTAGGATTTCAATCGTTTGGATCACGTAGTAATCTGGTGCCACACTGAAACAGTCAATTCAACCTGGTCTCGATAAATATTTTAGAGGATAACGCGTGTTAGGTCTGGGTTAGGTCTAGGATTTGCACTCATCAGGCTCATACTTTCGCATTTTTCGCATACTTTGTTGACCAGATCCTGGGCTTCTTCTGGTTTGGATCACGTGGTAATGTGGTACCACACTGAAACAGTCAATTAAACCAGGTTTCGATCAATATTTTACATGATAACGCATGTTAGGGCTAGGTTAGGCCTGGGATTTGCCTCCGTCAGACTCAGTCTTTCGCATTCTTCGCATACTTGTCGAGCAGATCCTGGGATTTTTCTGCTTTGGATCACGTGGTAATGTGGTACCACACTGAAACAGTCAATTAAACCTATTCTGGGTCAACGTTTCAAAGCATAACACATGTTAGGTCTGGGTTAGGTCTGTGATTTGCCCTCATGAGGCTCATACTTTCGCATATTTCTCATACTTGTTTGCCAGATCCTGGGCTTTTTCTGGTTTGGATCACGTAGTAATGTGGTACCGCACTGAAAGAGACGATTAAACCTGGTCTCGATCAATATTTTAGAGGATAACGCATGTTAGGTCTAGGTTAGGCCTTGGAGTTGCCCCCATTAGACTCATACTTTCGCATTCAACACATAGTTGTGGAACAGAACCCGGGTTTTTTCTGGTTTGGATCACGTGGTAATGTGGGACCACACTGAAATAGTCAATTAAACCTATTCTGGGTCAACATTTCAAAGTATAACACATGTTAGGTCTGGGTTAGGTCTGTGATTTGCCCTCATGAGGCTCATACTTTCGCATATTTCTCATACTTGTTGGCCAGATCCCGGGCTTTCTCTGGTTTGGATCACGTAGTAATGTGGTACCACACTGAAACAGTCCATTAAACCTGGTTTCGATAAATATTTTAGAGGATTACGCATGTTAGGTCTGGGTTAGGTCTAGGACTTGCCCTCATCAGGCCCATACTTTCGCTTGTTTCTCTTACTTGATGACCACATTCTGGGCTTTTTCTGGTTTGGATCACGTAGTAATGTGGTGCCACACTGAAACTGTCCATAAAACCTGGCTTCGATCAATATTTTAGAGGACAACGCATGTTAGGTCTGGGATTTGCTCTCATCAGGCTCATGCTTTCGCATATTTCTCATTCTTGTTGACCAGATCCTAGGATTTCAATCGTTTGTATCACGTAGTAATCTGGTACCACACTGAAACAGTCAATTCAACCTGGTCTCGATTAATATTTTAGAGGATAACGCGTGTTAGGTCTGGGTTAGGTCTAGGATTTGCCCTCATCAGGCTCATACTTTCGCATTTTTCGCATACTTTGTTGACCAGATCCTGGGCTTCTTCTGGTTTGGATCACGTGGTAATGTGGTACCACACTGAAACAGTCAATTTAACCAGGTTTCGATCAATATTTTACATGATAACGCATGCTAGGGCTAGGTTAGGCCTGGGATTTGCCTCCGTCAGACTCATTGTTTCGCATTCTTCGCATACTTGTCGAGCAGATCCTGGGATTTTTCTGCTTTGGATCAGGTGGTAATGTGGTACCACACTGAAACAGTCAATTAAACCTATTCTGGGTCAACATTTCAAAGCATAACACATGTTAGGTCTGGGTTAGTTCTGTGATTTGCCCTCATGAGGCTCATACTTTCGCATATTTCTCATACTTGTTTGCCAGATCCTGGGCTTTTTCTGGTTTGGATCACGTAGTAATGTGGTACCGCACTGAAAGAGACGATTAAACCTGGTCTCGATCAATATTTTAGAGGATAACGCATGTTAGGTCTAGGTTAGGCCTTGGAGTTGCCCCCATTAGACTCATACTTTCGCATTCAACACATACTTGTGGAACAGAACCCGGGTTTTTTCTGGTTTGGATCACGTGGTAATGTGGGACCACACTGAAACAGTCAATTAAACCTATTCTGGGTCAACATTTCAAAGCATAACACATGTTAGGTCTGGGTTAGGTCTGTGATTTGCCCTCATGAGGCTCATACTTTCGCATATTTCTCATACTTGTTGGCCAGATCCCGGGCTTTCTCTGGTTTGGATCACGTAGTAATGTGGTACCACACTGAAACAGTCCATTAAACCTGGTTTCGATAAATATTTTGGAGGATTACGCATGTTAGGTCTGGGTTAGGTCTAGGACGTGCCCTCATCAGGCCCATACTTTCGCTTCTTTCTCTTACTTGATGACCACATTCTGGGCTTTTTCTGGTTTGGATCACGTAGTAATGTGGTAGCACACTCAAACAGTCGCTAAACTTGGTTTCGATCAATATTATAGAGGATGACGCATGTTAGGTCTAGGTTAGGCCTTGGATTTGCCCCCATCAGACTCATACTTTCGAATTCTTCACATACTTGTTGAAGAGATCCTGGGTTTTTCTGGTTCGGATCACGTAGTAATCTGGTACCACACTGAAACAGTCAATTCAACCTGGTCTCGATAAATATTTTAGAGGATAACGTATGTTAGGTCTGGGTTAGGTCTAGGATTTGCCCCCATTAGACTCATACTTTCGCATTTTTCACATACTTCTTGAACAGATACTGGGTTTTTTCTGGTTTGGATCACATAGTAATGTGGTACCACCCAGAAACAGTCGATTAAGCCAGGTTTCCATCAATATTTTACATGATAACGCATGTTAGGGCTAGGTTAGGCCTGGGATTTGCCTCCGTTAGACTCATACTTTCGCATTCTTCGCATACTTGTCGAACAGATCCTGGGATTTTTCTGCTTTGGATCACGTGGTAATGTGGTACCACACCGAAACAGTCAATTAAACCTAGTCTGGGTCAACATTTCAATGGATAACGCATGTTAGGTCTGGGTTAGGTCTGTGATTTGCCCTCATGAGGTATACTTTCGCATATTTCTCACACTTGAGGAACAGAACCTGGGTTTCTTCTGGTTTGGATCACGTGGTAATGTAGGACCACACTGAAACAGTCGATTGAACCTGGTCTCGATCAATATTTTAGAGGATAACGCATGTTAGGTCTAGGTTAGGCCTTGGAGTTGCCTCCATTAGACTCATACTTTCGCATTCAACACATACTTGTGGAACAGAACCCGGGTTTTTTCTGGTTTGGATCACGTGGTAATGTGGGACCACACTGAAACAGTCGATTGAACCTGGTCTTGATCTATATTTTAGAGGATAACGCATGTTAGGGCTAGGTTAGGCCTTGGAGTTGCCCCCATTAGACTCATACTTTCGCATTCAACACATACTTGTGGAACAGAACCCGGGTTTTTTCTGGTTTGGATCACGTGGTAATGTGGGACCACACTGAAACAGTCGATTGAACCTGGTCTTGATCTATATTTTAGAGGATAACGCATGTTTGGTCAGGGTTAGGTCTGGGATTTGCTCTCTTCAGTCTCATACTTTCGCATTCTTCACATACTTCTTGAACAGATACTGGGTTTTTTCTGGTTTGGATCACATAGTAATGTGGTACCACCCAGAAACAGTCGATTAAACCAGGTTTCGATGTATATTTTAGATGATAACGCATGTTAGGGCTAGGTTAGGCCTGGGATTTGCCCCCATCAGACTCATACTTTCGCATTCTTCACATACTTGTCGCACAGATCCTGAGATTTTTCTGCTTTGGATCACGTAGTAATGTGGTACCACACTGAAACAGTCCATTAAACCTGGTTTCGATAAATATTTTAGAGGATAACGCATGTTAGGTCTCGGTTAGGTCTAGGACTTGCCCTCATCAGGCCCATACTTTCGCTTCTTTCTCTTACTTGATGACGAGATTCTGGGCATTTTCTGGTTTGGATCACGTAGTAATGTGGTACCACACTCAAACAGTCTATGAAACCTGGTTTCGATGAATATTTTAGAGGATAACGCATGTTAGGTCTAGGTTAGGTCTGGGATTTGCTCTCATCAGGCTCATACTTTCGCATATTTCTCATTGTTGTTGGCCAGATCCTGGGCTTTAACTGGTTTGGATCACGTAGTAATGTGGTAGCACACTCAAACAGTCGATTCAACCTGGTCTCGATCAATATTTTTGAGGATAACGCATGTTAGGTCTAGGTTACGCCTTGGATTTGCCCCCATTAGACTCATACTTTCGCATTCTTCACATACTTGTGGAACAGAACCTGGGTTTTTTCTGGTTTGGATCACGTGGTAATGTGGGACCACACTGAAACAGTCGATTAAACCTGGTCTCGATCTATATTTTAGAGGATAACGCATGTTAGGTCTGGGTTAGGTCTGAGATTTGCCCTCTTCAGTCTCATACTTTCGCATTGTTCAGATACTTCTTGAACAGATCCTGGGTTTTTTCTGGTTTGGATCACATAGTAATGTGGTACCACCCAGAAACAGTCGATGAAACCAGCTTTCGATCAATATTTTAGATGATAACGCATGTTAGGGCTAGGTTAAGCCTGGGATTTGCCCCCATCAGATTCATTCTTTCGCATTCTTCACATACTTGTCCAACAGATCCTGGGATATTTCTGCTTTGGATCACGTTGTAATGTGGTACCACACTGAAAGAGACGATTAAACCTGGTTCCGATCAATATTTTTGAGGATAACGCATGCTAGGTCTACGTTAGGTGTGGGATTTGCTTGCATCAGGCTCATGCTTTCGCATATTTCTCATACTTGATGGCCAGATCCTGGGCTTTTTTCTGGTTTGGATCACATAGTAATGTGGTACCACCCAGGAACAGTCGATTAAACCAGGTTTCGATCAATATTTTACATGATAACGCATGTTAGGGCTAGGTTAGGCCCGGGATTTGCCTCCGTCAGACTCATACTTTCGCATTCTTCGCATACTTGTCGAACAGATCCTGGGATTTTTCTGCTTTGGATCACGTAGTAATGTGGTACCACACTGAAACAGTCCATTAAACTTGGTTTCGATAAATATTTTAGAGGATAACGCATGTTAGGTCTGGGTTAGGTCTAGGACTTGCCCTCATCAGGCCCATACTTTCGCTTCTTTCCCTTACTTGATGCCCAGATTCTGGGCTTTTTCTGGTTTGGATCACGTAGTAATGTGGTACCACACTCAAACAGTCCATGAAACCTGGTTTCGATGATTATTTTAGAGGATAACGCATGTTAGGTCTAGGTTAGGTCTGGGATTTGCTCTCATCTGGATCATACTTTCGTATATTTCTCATTGTTGTTGGCCAGATCCTGGGCTTTCACTGGTTTGGATCACGTAGTAATGTGGTACCACACTCAAACAGTCGATTAAACCTGGTTTCGATCAATATTATAGAGGATGACGCATGTTAGGTCTAGGTTAGGCCTTGGATTTGCCCCCATCAGACTCATACTTTCGAATTCTTCACATACTTGTTGAACAGATCCTAGGTTTTTTCTGGTTTGGATCACGTAGTAATGTTGTACGACACACAAACAGTCGATTAAACCAGGTTTCGATAAATATTTTAGAGGATAACGCATGTTAGGTCTAGGTTAGGTCTGGGATTTGCTCTCATCAGGCTCATACTTTCGCATATTTCTCATTCTTGATGGCCAGATCCTAGGCTTTCAATGGTTTGGATCACGTAGTAATCTGGTACCACACTGAAACAGTCAATTCAACCTGGTCTCGATAAATATTTTAGAGGATAACGCATGTTAGGTCTGGGTTAGGTCTAGGATTTGCCCTCATCAGGCTCATACTTTCGCATTCAACACATACTTGTGGAACAGAACCCGGGTTTTTTCTGGTTTGGATCACGTGGTAATGTGGGACCACACTGAAACAGTCGATTGAGCCTGGTCTCGATCTATATTTTAGAGGATAACGCATGTTAGGTCAGAGTTAGGTCTGGGATTTGCCCTCTTCAGTCTCATACTTTCGCATTCTTCACATACTTCTTGAACAGGTACCGGGTTTTTTCTGGTTTGGATCACATAGTAATGTGGTACCACCCAGAAACAGTCGATTAACCCAGGTTTCGATCTATATTTTAGGTGATAACGCATGTTAGGTCTAGGTTAGGCCTGGCATTTGCCCCCATCAGACTCATACTTTCGCATATTTCTCATTCTTGTTGGCCAGATCCTAGGCTTTCAATGGTTTGGATCACGTAGTAATCTGGTACCACACTGAAACAGTCAATTCAACCTGGTCTCGATAAATATTTTAGAGGATAACGCATGTTAGGTCTAGGTTAGGCCTTGGATTTGCCCCCATTAGACTCATACTTTCGCATTTTTCGCATACTTTGTTGACCAGATCCTGGGCTTCTTCTGGTTTGGATCACGTGGTAATGTGGTACCACACTGAAACAGTCCATTAAACCTGGTTTCGATCAATATTTTAGAGGATAACACATGTTAGGTCTATGTTAGGTCTGGGATTTGCTCTCATCAGTCTCACACATTCACATTCTCCGCTTACTCGTTGGCCAGATCCCAGGCTTTTTCTGGTTTGGATCATGTGGTAATGTGGTATCACACTGAAACAGTCCATTAAACCTGGTTTCGATAAATATTTTAGAGGATAACGCATGCTAGGTCTGGGTTAGGCCTAGGATTTGCCCTCATCCGGCTCACACTTTCGCATTCAACACATACTTGTGGAACAGAACCCGGGTTTTTTCTGGTTTGGATCACGTGGTAATGTGGGACCACACTGAAACAGTCCATTAAACCTGGTCTCGATAAATATTTTAGAGGATAACGCATGTTAGGTCTGGGTTAGGTCTAGGATTTGCCCTCATCAGGCTCATACTTTCGCATTCAACACATACTTGTGGAACAGAACCCGGGTTTTTTCTGGTTTGGATCACGTGGTAATGTGGGACCACACTGAAACAGTCCATTAAACCTGGTCTCGATAAATATTTTAGAGGATAACGCATGTTAGGTCTGGGTTAGGTCTAGGATTTGCCCTCATCCGGCTCACACTTTCGCATTTTTCGCATACTTGTTGAACAGATCCTGGGTTTTTTCTGCTTCGGATCACGTGGTAATGTGGTACCACACTGAAACAGTCGATTAAACCTGGTCTCGATCTATATTTTAGAGGAAAACGCATGTTAGGTCAGGGTTAGGTCTGGGATTTGCCCTCTTCAGTCTCATACTTTCGCATTCTTCACATACTTCTTGAACAGATACTGGGTTTTTTCTGGTTTGGATCACATAGTAATGTGGTACCACCGAGAAACAGTCGATTAAACCAGGTTTCGATCAATATTTTACATGATAACGCATGTTAGGGCTAGGTTAGGCCTGGGATTTGCCTCCGTCAGACTCAGTCTTTCGCATTCTTCGCATACTTGTCGAGCAGATCCTGGGATTTTTCTGCTTTGGATCACGTGGTAATGTGGTACCACACTGAAACAGTCAAATAAACCTATTCTGGGTCAACATTTCAAAGCATAACACATGTTAGGTCTGGGTTAGGTCTGTGATTTGCCCTCATGAGGCTCATACTTTCGCATATTTCTCATACTTGTTTGCCAGATCCTGGGCTTTTTCTGGTTTGGATCACGTAGTAATGTGGTACCGCACTGAAAGAGACGATTAAACCTGGTCTCGATCAATATTTTAGAGGATAACGCATGTTAGGACTAGGTTAGGCCTTGGAGTTGCCCCCATTAGACTCATACTTTCGCATTCAACACATATTTGTGGAACAGAACCCGGGTTTTTTCTGGTTTGGATCACGTGGTAATGTGGGGCCACACTGAAACAGTCAATTAAACCTATTCTGGGTCAACATTTCAAAGTATAACACATGTTAGGTCTGGGTTAGGTCTGTGATTTGCCCTCACGAGGCTCATACTTTCGCATATTTCTCATACTTGTTGGCCAGATCCCGGGCTTTCTCTGGTTTGGATCACGTAGTAATGTGGTACCACACTGAAACAGTCCATTAAACCTGGTTTCGATAAATATTTTAGAGGATTACGCATGTTAGGTCTGGGTTAGGTCTAGGACTTGCCCTCATCAGGCCCATACTTTCGCTTCTTTCTCTTACTTGATGACCACATTCTGGGCTTTTTCTGGTTTGGATCACGTAGTAATGTGGTAGCACACTCAAACAGTCTATGAAACCTGGTTTCGATGATTATTTTAGAGGATAACGCATGTTAGGTCTAGGTTAGGTCTGGGATTTGCTCACATCTGGATCATACTTTCGCATTCTTCACATACTTCTTGAACAGATACTGGGTTTTTTCTGGTTTGGATCACATAGTAATGTGGTACCACCCAGAAACAGTCGATTAAACCAGGTTTCGATGTATATTTTAGATGATAACGCATGTTAGGGCTAGGTTAGGCCTGGGATTTGCCCCCATCAGACTCATACTTTCGCATTCTTCACATACTTGTCGCACAGATCCTGGGATTTTTCTGCTTTGGATCACGTAGTAATGTGGTACCACACTGAAACAGTCCATTAAACCTGGTTTCGATAAATATTTCAGAGGATAACGCATGTTAGGTCTCGGTTAGGTCTAGGACTTGCCCTCATCAGGCCCATACTTTCGCTTCTTTCTCTTACTTGATGACGAGATTCTGGGCATTTTCTGGTTTGGATCACGTAGTAATGTGGTACCACACTCAAACAGTCTATGAAACCTGGTTTCGATGAATATTTTAGAGGATAACGCATGTTAGGTCTAGGTTAGGTCTGGGATTTGCTCTCATCCGGCTCACACTTTCGCATTTTTCGCATACTTGTTGAACAGATCCTGGGTTTTTTCTGCTTCGGATCACGTGGTAATGTGGTACCACACTGAAACAGTCGATTAAACCTGGTCTCGATCTATATTTTAGAGGAAAACGCATGTTAGGTCAGGGTTAGGTCTGGGATTTGCCCTCTTCAGTCTCATACTTTCGCATTCTTCACATACATCTTGAACAGATACTGGGTTTTTTCTGGTTTGGATCACATAGTAATGTGGTACCACCGAGAAACAGTCGATTAAACCTGGTTTCGATCTATATTTTAGATGACAACGCATGTTAGGGCTAGGTTATGCCTGGGATTTGCCCCCATCAGACTCATACTTTCGCATTCTTCACATACTTGTCGAACAGATCCTGGGATTTTTCTGCTTTGGATCACGTAGTATTGTGGTACCACACTGAAAGAGACGATTAAACCTGGTTCCGATCAATATTCTTGAGGATAACACATACTAGGTCTACGATAGGTGTGGGATTTGCTCGCATCAGGCTCATACTTTCGCATATTTCTCATACTTGATGGCCAGATTCTGGGCTTTCTTTGGTTTGGATCACGTAGTAATGTGGTGCCACACTGAAACTGTCCATTAAACCTGGCTTCGATCAATATTTTAGAGGACAACGCATGTTAGGTCTGGGATTTGCTCTCATCAGGCTCATGCTTTCGCATATTTCTCATTCTTGTTGACCAGATCCTAGGATTTCAATCGTTTGTATCACGTAGTAATCTGGTACCACACTGAAACAGTCAATTCAGCCTGGTCTCGATAAATATTTTAGAGGATAACGCGTGTTAGGTCTGGGTTAGGTCTAGGATTTGCCCTCATCAGGCTCATACTTTCGCATTTTTCGCATACTTTGTTGACCAGATCCTGGGCTTCTTCTGGTTTGGATCACGTGGTAATGTGGTACCACACTGAAACAGTCAATTAAACCAGGTTTCGATCAATATTTTACATGATAACGCATGCTAGGGCTAGGTTAGGCCTGGGATTTGCCTCCGTCAGACTCATTCTTTCGCATTCTTCGCATACTTGTCGAGCAGATCCTGGGATTTTTCTGCTTTGGATCAGGTGGTAATGTGGTACCACACTGAAACAGTCAATTAAACCTATTCTGGGTCAACATTTCAAAGCATAACACATGTTAGGTCTGGGTTAGTTCTGTGATTTGCCCTCATGAGGCTCATACTTTCGCATATTTCTCATACTTTTTTGCCAGATCCTGGGCTTTTTCTGGTTTGGATCACGTAGTAATGTGGTACCGCACTAAAAGAGACGATTAAACCTGGTCTCGATCAATATTTTAGAGGATAACGCATGTTAGGTCTAGGTTAGGCCTTGGAGTTGCCCCCATTAGACTCATACATTCGCATTCAACACATACTTGTGGAACAGAACCCGGGTTTTTTCTGGTTTGGATCACGTGGTAATGTGGGACCACACTGAAACAGTCAATTAAACCTATTCTGGGTCAACATTTCAAAGCATAACACATGTTAGGTCTGGGTTAGGTCTGTGATTTGCCCTCATGAGGCTCATACTTTCGCATATTTCTCATACTTGTTGGCCAGATCCCGGGCTTTCTCTGGTTTGGATCACGTAGTAATGTGGTACCACACTGAAACAGTCCATTAAACCTGGTTTCGATAAATATTTTGGAGGATTACGCATGTTAGGTCTGGGGTAGGTCTAGGACTTGCCCTCATCAGGCCCATACTTTCGCTTCTTTCTCTTACTTGATGACCACATTCTGGGCTTTTTCTGGTTTGGATCACGTAGTAATGTGGTAGCACACTCAAACAGTCTATGAAACCTGGTTTCGATGATTATTTTAGAGGATAACGCATGTTAGGTCTAGGTTAGGTCTGGGATTTGCTCTCATCTGGATCATACTTTCGTATATTTCTCATTGTTGTTGGCCAGATCCTGGGCTTTCACTGGTTTGGATCACGTAGTAATGTGGTACCACACTCAAACAGTCGATTAAACTTGGTTTCGATCAATATTATAGAGGATGACGCATGTTAGGTCTAGGTTAGGCCTTGGATTTGCCCCCATCAGACTCATACTTTCGAATTCTTCACATACTTGTTGAACAGATCCTGGGTTTTTCTGGTTTGGATCACGTAGTAATCTGGTACCACACTGAAACAGTCGATTGAACCTGGTCTCGATAAATATTTTAGAGGATAACGTATGTTAGGTCTGGGTTAGGTCTAGGATTTGCCCCCATTAGACTCATACTTTCGCATTTTTCACATACTTCTTGAACAGATACTGGGTTTTTTCTGGTTTGGATCACATAGTAATGTGGTACTACCCAGAAACAGTCGATTAAGCCAGGTTTCGATCAATATTTTACATGATAACGCATGTTAGGGCTAGGTTAGGCCTGGGATTTGCCTCCGTTAGACTCATACTTTCGCATTCTTCGCATACTTGTCGAACAGATCCTGGGATTTTTCTGCTTTGGATCACGTGGTAATGTGGTACCACACCGAAACAGTCAATTAAACCTAGTCTGGGTCAACATTTCAAAGGATAACGCATGTTAGGTCTGGGTTAGGTCTGTGATTTGCCCTCATGAGGCTTATACTTTCGCATATTTCTCACACTTGAGGAACAGAACCTGGGTTTTTTCTGGTTTGGATCACGTGGTAATGTGGGACCACACTGAAACAGTCGATTGAACCTGGTCTCGATCAATATTTTAGAGGATAACGCATGTTAGGTCTAGGTTAGGCCTTGGAGTTGCCCCCATTAGACTCATACTTTCGCATTCAACACATACTTGTGGAACAGAACCCGGGTTTTTTTTGGTTTGGATCTGGTGGTAATGTGGGACCACACTGAAACAGTCGATTGAACCTGGTCTCGATCTATATTTTAGAGGATAACGCATGTTTGGTCAGGGTTAGGTCTGGGATTTGCCCTCTTCAGTCTCATACTTTCGCATTCTTCACATACTTCTTGAACAGATACTGGGTTTTTTCTGGTTTGGATCACATAGTAATGTGGTAGCACCCAGAAACAGTCGATTAAACCAGGTTTCGATGTATATTTTAGATGATAATGCATGTTAGGGCTAGGTTAGGCCTGGGATTTGCCCCCATCAGACTCATACTTTCGCATTCTTCACATACTTGTCGCACAGATCCTGGGATTTTTCTGCTTTGGATCACGTAGTAATGTGGTACCACACTGAAACAGTCCATTAAACCTGGTTTCGATAAATATTTTAGAGGATAACGCATGTTAGGTCTCGGTTAGGTCTAGGACTTGCCCTCATCAGGCCCATACTTTCGCTTCTTTCTCTTACTTGATGACGAGATTCTGGGCTTTTTCTGGTTTGGATCACGTGGTAATGTGGTATCACACTGAAACAGTCCATTAAACCTGGTTTCGATAAATGATTTACAGGATAACGCATGATAGGTCTGTGTTAGGTCTAGGATTTGCCCTCATCAGGCCCATACTTTCGCATTTTTCTCTTACCTGATGGCCAGATTCTGGGCTTTTTCTGGTTTGGATCACGTGGTAATGTGGGACCACACTGAAACAGTCGATTGAACCTGGTCTCGATCTATATTTTAGAGGATAACGCATGTTTGCTCAGGTTTAGGTCTGGGATTTGCCCTCTTCAGTCTCATACTTTCGCATTCTTCGGATACTTGTCGAACAGATCCTGGGATTTTTCTGCTTTGGATCACGTGGTAATGTGGTACCACACTGAAACAGTCAATTAAACCTAGTCTGGGTCAACATTTCAAAGGATAACGCATGTTAGGTCTGGGTTAGGTCTGGGTTTGGTGTGGGTTAGGTCTATGATTTGCCATCATGAGGCTCATTCTTTCGCATATTTCTCATACTTGATGGCCAGATTCTGGGCTTTTTTTGGTATGGATCACGTAGTAATGTGGTACCACACTGAAGCAGTCCATTAAACCTGGTTTCGATCAATATTTTAGAGGATAACACATGTTAGGTCTGGGTTAGGTCTGGGATTTGCTCTCATCAGGCTCATACTTTCGCATATTTCTCATTCTTGTTGGCCAGATCCTGGGTTTTTTCTGGTTTGGATCACGTAGTAATCTGGTACCACACTGAAACATTCAATTCAACCTGGTCTCGATAAATATTTTAGAGGATAACGCATGTTAGGTCTGGGTTAGGTCTAGGATTTGCCCCCATTAGACTCATACTTTCGCATTCTTCACATACTTCTTGATCAGATACTGGGTTTTTTCTGGTTTGGATCACATAGTAATGTGGTACCACCCAGAAACAGTCGATTAAGCCAGGTTTCGATCAATATTTTACATGATAACGCATGTTAGGTCTAGGTTAGGCCAGGGATTTGCCTCCGTTAGACTCATACTTTCGCATTCTTCGCATACTTGTCGAACAGATCCTGGGATTTTTCTGCTTTGGATCACGTGGTAATGTGGTACCACTCCGAAACAGTCAATTAAACCTAGTCTGGGTCAACATTTCAAAGGATAACGCATGTTAGCTCTGGGTTAGGTCTGTGATTTGCCCTCATGAGGCTTATACTTTCGCATATTTCTCACACTTGAGGAACAGAACCTGGGTTTTTTCTGGTTTGGATCACGTGGTAATGTGGGACCACACTGAAACAGTCGATTGAACCTGGTCTCGATCTATATTTTAGAGGATAACGCATGTTTGGTCAGGGTTAGGTCTGGGATTTGCCCTCTTCAGTCTCATACTTTCGCATTCTTCACATACTTCTTGAACAGATACTGGGTTTTTTCTGGTTTGGATCACATAGTAATGTGGTAGCACCCAGAAACAGTCGATTAAACAAGGTTTCGATGTATATTTTAGATGATAATGCATGTTAGGGCTAGGTTAGGCCTGGGATTTGCCCCCATCAGACTCATACTTTCGCATTCTTCACATACTTGTCGCACAGATCCTGGGATTTTTCTGCTTTGGATCACGTAGTAATGTGGTACCACACTGAAACAGTCCATTAAACCTGGTTTCGATAAATATTTTAGAGGATAACGCATGTTAGGTCTCGGTTAGGTCTAGGACTTGCCCTCATCAGGCCCATACTTTCGCTTCTTTCTCTTACTTGATGACGAGATTCTGGGCTTTTTCTGGTTTGGATCACGTGGTAATGTGGTATCACACTGAAACAGTCCATTAAACCTGGTTTCGATAAATGATTTACAGGATAACGCATGATAGGTCTGTGTTAGGTCTAGGATTTGCCCTCATCAGGCCCATACTTTCGCATTTTTCTCTTACCTGATGGCCAGATTCTGGGCTTTTGCTGGTTTGGATCACGTGGTAATGTGGGACCACACTGAAACAGTCGATTGAACCTGGTCTCGATCTATATTTTAGAGGATAACGCATGTTTGCTCAGGTTTAGGTCTGGGATTTGCCCTCTTCAGTCTCATACTTTCGCATTCTTCGGATACTTGTCGAACAGATCCTGGGATTTTTCTGCTTTGGATCACGTGGTAATGTGGTACCACACTGAAACAGTCAATTAAACCTAGTCTGGGTCAACATTTCAAAGGATAACGCATGTTAGGTCTGGGTTAGGTCTGGGTTTGGTGTGGGTTAGGTCTATGATTTGCCATCATGAGGCTCATTCTTTCGCATATTTCTCATACTTGATGGCCAGATTCTGGGCTTTTTTTGGTATGGATCACGTAGTAATGTGGTACCACACTGAAGCAGTCCATTAAACCTGGTTTCGATCAATATTTTAGAGGATAACACATGTTAGGTCTGGGTTAGGTCTGGGATTTGGACTTATCAGGGTCATACTTTCGCAGTTCTAACATATATGTTGACCTGATCGAGAGTTTTTTTCTGGTTTGGATCACGTAGAAATGTGGTACCACATTGAAACAGTCAATTAAACCTGGTATCGATCAATATTTTGGAGGATAACGCATGTTAGGTCTGGATTAGGTCTGGGATTTGCCCTCATCTGTCTCATACATCCGCATTCTTCACATACTTCTTAAAGGGATCCTGGGATTTTTCTGGTTTGGATCACATAGTAGTGTGGTACCACACTGAAACAGTCGATTAAACATGGTTTTGATCAATATTGTAGAGGATAACTCATGTTATGTCTGAGTTGGGTCTAGGATTTACCCTCACCAGGCTCATTCTTTCGCAAATTTCTCGTACTTGTTGGCCAGATCCTGGGCTCTTTGTGGTTTGGATCACGTGATAATGTGGTACCACACTGAAAGAGACCATTAAACTTGGTTTCGATCAATATTTTAGAGGATAACACATGTTAGGTCTAGGTTAGGTCTGGGATTTGCACTCATCAGGCTCATACCTTCGCATATTTCTCATACTTGATGGCCAGATTCTGGGAATTTCTGGTTTGGATCACGTAGTAATGTGGTACCACACTCAAACAGTCGATTAAACTTGGTTTCGATCAATATTATAGAGGATGACGCATGTTAGGTCTAGGTTAGGCCTTGGATTTGCCCCCATCAGACTCATACTTTCGAATTCTTCACATACTTGTTGAACAGATCCTGGGTTTTTTCTGCTTTGGATCACGTAGTAATGTTGTACGACACTCAAACAGTCGATTAAACCTGGTTTCGATAAATATTTTAGAGGATAACGGATGTTAGGTCTAGGTTAGGTCTGGGATTTGCTCTCATCAGGCTCATACTTTCGCATATTTCTCATTCTTGTTGGCCAGATCCTGGGTTTGTTCTGGTTTGGATCACGTAGTAATCTGGTACCACACTGAAACAGTCAATTCAACCTGGTCTCGATAAATATTTTAGAGGATAGCGCATGTTAGGTCTGGGTTAGGTCTAGGATTTGCCCCCATTAGACTCATACTTTCGCATTCTTCACATACTTCTTGATCAGATACTGGGTTTTTTCTGGTTTGGATCACATAGTAATGTGGTACCACCCAGAAACAGTCGATTAAGCCAGGTTTCGATCAATATTTTACATGATAACGCATGTTAGGGCTAGGTTAGGCCAGGGATTTGCCTCCGTTAGACTCATACTTTCGCATTCTTCGCATACTTGTCGAACAGATCCTGGGATTTTTCTGCTTTGGATCACGTGGTAATGTGGTACCACACCGAAACAGTCAATTAAACCTAGTCTGGGTCAACATTTCAAAGGATAACGCATGTTAGGTCTGGGTTAGGTCTGTGATTTGCCCCCATTAGACTCATACTTTCGCATTCAACACATACTTGTGGAACAGAACCCGGGTTTTTTCTGGTTTGGATCACGTGGTAATGTGGGACCACACTGAAACAGTCGATTGAACCTGGTCTCGATCTATATTTTAGAGGATAACGCATGTTTGGTCAGGGTTAGGTCTGGGATTTGCCCTCTTCAGTCTCATACTTTCGCATTCTTCACATACTTCTTGAACAGATACTGGGTTTTTTCTGGTTTGGATCACATAGTAATGTGGTACCACCCAGAAACAGTCGATTAAACCAGGTTTCGATGTATATTTTAGATGATAACGCATGTTAGGGCTAGGTTAGGCCTGGGATTTGCCCCTATCAGACTCATACTTTCGCATTCTTCACATACTTGTCGCACAGATCCTGGGATTTTTCTGCTTTGGATCAGGTAGTAATGTGGTACCACACTGAAACAGTCCATTAAACCTGGTTTCGATAAATATTTTAGAGGATAACGCATGTTAGGTCTCGGTTAGGTCTAGGACTTGCCCTCATCAGGCCCATACTTTCGCTTCTTTCTCTTACTTGATGACGAGATTCTGGGCATTTTCTGGTTTGGATCACGTAGTAATGTGGTACCACACTCAAACAGTCTATGAAACCTGGTTTCGATGAATATTTTAGAGGATAACGCATGTTAGGTCTAGGTTAGGTCTGGGATTTGCTCTCATCAGGCTCATACTTTCGCATATTTCTCATTGTTGTTGGCCAGATCCTGGGCTTTCACTGGTTTGGATCACGTAGTAATGTAGTACCACACTCAAACAGTCGATTCAACCTGGTCTCGATAAATATTTTAGAGGATAACGCATGTTAGGTCTGGGTTAGGTCTAGGATTTGCCCTCATCCGGCTCACACTTTCGCATTTTTCGCATACTTGTTGAACAGATCCTGGGTTTTTTCTGCTTTGGATCACGTGGTAATGTGGTACCACACTGAAACAGTCGATTAAACCTGGTCTCGATCTATATTTTAGAGGAAAACGCATGTTAGGTCAGGGTTAGGTCTGGGATTTGCCCTCTTCAGTCTCATACTTTCGCATTCTTCACATACTTCTTGAACAGATACTGGGTTTTTTCTGGTTTGGATCACATAGTAATGTGGTACCACCGAGAAACAGTCGATTAAACCTGGTTTCGATCTATATTTTAGATGATAACGCATGTTAGGGCTAGGTTATGCCTGGGATTTGCCCCCATCAGACTCATACTTTCGCATTCTTCACATACTTGTCGAACAGATCCTGGGATTTTTCTGCTTTGGATCACGTAGTATTGTGGTACCACACTGAAAGAGACGATTAAACCTGGTTCCGATCAATATTCTTGAGGATAACGCATACTAGGTCTACGATAGGTGTGGGATTTGCTCGCATCAGGCTCATGCTTTCGCATATTTCTCACTCTTGTTGACCAGATCCTAGGATTTCAATCGTTTGGATCACGTAGTAATCTGGTACCACACTGAAACAGTCAATTCAACCTGGTCTCGATAAATATTTTAGAGGATAACGCGTGTTAGGTCTGGGTTAGGTCTAGGATTTGCCCTCATCAGGCTCATACTTTCGCATTTTTCGCATACTTTGTTGACCAGATCCTGGGCTTCTTCTGGTTTGGATCACGTGGTAATGTGGTACCACACTGAAACAGTCAATTAAACCAGGTTTCGATCAATATTTTACATGATAACGCATGTTAGGGCTGGGTTAGGCCTGGGATTTGCCTCCGTCAGACTCATTCTTTCGCATTCTTCGCATACTTGTCGATTAGATCCTGGGATTTTTCTGCTTTGGATCAGGTGGTAATGTGGTACCACACTGAAACAGTCAATTAAACCAATTCTGGGTCAACATTTCAAAGCATAACACATGTTAGGTCTGGGTTAGGTCTGTGATTTGCCCTCATGAGGCTCATACTTTCGCATATTTCTCATACTTGTTTGCCAGATCCTGGGCTTTTTCTGGTTTGGATCACGTAGTAATGTGGTACCGCACTGAAAGAGACGATTAAACCTGGTCTCGATCAATATTTTAGAGGATAACGCATGTTAGGCCTAGGTTAGGCCTTGGAGTTGCCCCCATTAGACTCATACTTTCGCATTCAACACATACTTGTGGAACAGAACCCGGGTTTTTTCTGGTTTGGATCACGTGGTAATGTGGGACCACACTGAAACAGTCAATTAATCCTATTCTGGGTCAACATTTCAAAGCATAACACATGTTAGGTCTGGGTTAGGTCTGTGATTTGCCCTCATGAGGCTCATACTTTCGCATATTTCTCATACTTGTTGGCCAGATCCCGGGCTTTCTCTGGTTTGGATCACGTAGTAATGTGGTACCACACTGAAACAGTCGATTAAACTTGGTTTCGATCAATATTATAGAGGATGACGCATGTTAGGTCTAGGTTAGGCCTTGGATTTGCCCCCATCAGTCTCATACTTTCGAATTCTTCACATACTTGTTGAACAGATCCTGGGTTTTTCTGGTTTGGATCACGTAGTAATCTGGTACCACACTGAAACAGTCAATTCAACCTGGTCTCGATAAATATTTTAGTGGATAACGTATGTTAGGTCTGGGTTAGGTCTAGGATTTGCCCCCATTAGACTCATACTTTCGCATTTTTCACATACTTCTTGAACAGATACTGGGTTTTTTCTGGTTTGGATCACATAGTAATGTGGTACCACCCAGAAACAGTCGATTAAGCCAGGTTTCGATCAATATTTTACATGATAACGCATGTTAGGGCTAGGTTAGTCCTGGGATTTGCCTCCGTTAGACTCATACTTTCGCATTCTTCGCATACTTGTCGAACAGATCCTGGGATTTTTCTGCTTTGGATCACGTGGTAATGTGGTACCACACCGAAACAGTCAATTAAACCTAGTCTGGGTCAACATTTCAAAGGATAACGCATGTTAGGTCTGGGTTAGGTCTGTGATTTGCCCTCATGAGGCTTATACTTTCGCATATTTCTCACACTTGAGGAACAGAACCTGGGTTTTCTCTGGTTTGGATCACGTGGTAATGTGGGACCACACTGAAACAGTCGATTGAACCTGGTCTCGATCAATATTTTAGCGGATAACGCATGTTAGGTCTAGGTTAGGCCTTGCAGTTGCCCCCATTAGACTCATACTTTCGCATTCAACACATACTTGTGGAACAGAACCCGGGTTTTTTCTGGTTTGGATCACGTGGTAATGTGGTACCACACTGAAACAGTCGATTAAACCTGGTCTCGATCTATATTTTAGAGGAAAACGCATGTTAGGTCAGGGTTAGGTCTGGGATTTGCCCTCTTCAGTCTCATACTTTCGCATTCTTCACATACTTCTTGAACAGATACTGGGTTTTTTCTGGTTTGGATCCCATAGTAATGTGGTACCACCGAGAAACAGTCGATTAAACCTGGTTTCGATCTATATTTTAGATGATAACGCATATTAGGGCTAGGTTATGCCTGGGATTTGCCTCCGTCAGACTCATTCTTTCGCATTCTTCGCATACTTGTCGAACAGATCCTGGGATTTTTCTGCTTTGGATCACGTGGTAATGTGGTACCACACTGAAACAGTCAATTAAACCTATTCTGGGTCAACATTTCAAAGCATAACACATGTTAGGTCTGGGTTAGGTCTGTGATTTGCCCTCATGAGGCTCATACTTTCGCATATTTCTCATACTTGTTTGCCAGATCCTGGGCTTTTTCTGGTTTGGATCACGTAGTAATGTGGTACCGCACAGAAAGAGACGATTAAACCTGGTCTCGATCAATATTTTAGAGGATAACGCATGTTAGGCCTAGGTTAGGCCTTGGAGTTGCCCCCATTAGACTCATACTTTCGCATTCAACACATACTTGTGGAACAGAACCCGGGTTTTTTCTGGTTTGGATCACGTGGTAATGTGGGACCACACAGAAACAGTCAATTAAACCTATTCTGGGTCAACATTTCAAAGTATAACACATGTTAGGTCTGGGTTAGGTCTGTGATTTGCCCTCATGAGGCTCATACTTTCGCATATTTCTCATACTTGTTGGCCAGATCCTGGGCTTTCTCTGGTTTGGATCACGTAGTAATGTGGTACCACACTGAAACAGTCCATTAAACCTGGTTTCGATAAATATTTTGGAGGATTACGCATGTTAGGTCTGGGTTAGGTCTAGGACTTGCCCTCATCAGGCCCATACTTTCGCTTCTTTCTCTTACTTGATGACCACATTCTGGGCTTTTTCTGGTTTGGATCACGTAGTAATGTGGTAGCACACTCAAACAGTCTATGAAACCTGGTTTCGATGATTATTTTAGAGGATAACGCATGTTAGGTCTAGGTTAGGTCTGGGATTTGCTCTCATCTGGATCATACTTTCGTATATTTCTCATTGTTGTTGGCCAGATCCTGGGCTTTCACTGGTTTGGATCACGTAGTAATGTGGTACCACACTCAAACAGTCGATTAAACTTGGTTTCGATCAATATTATAGAGGATGACGCATGTTAGGTCTAGGTTAGGCCTTGGATTTGCCCCCATCAGACTCATACTTTCGAATTCTTCACATACTTGTTGAACAGATCCTGGGTTTTTTCTGGTTTGGATCACGTAGTAATGTTGTACGACACTCAAACAGTCGATTAAACCTGGTTTCGATAAATATTTTAGAGGATAACGCATGTTAGGTCTGGGTTAGGTCTGTGATTTGCCCTCATGAGGCTTATACTTTCGCATATTTCTCACACTTGAGGAACAGAACCTGGGTTTTTTCTGGTTTGGATCACGTGGTAATGTGGGACCACACTGAAACAGTCGATTGAACCTGGTCTCGATCTATATTTTAGAGGATAACGCATGTTAGGTCTGGGTTAGGTCTGTGATTTGCCCTCATGAGGCTTATACTTTCGCATATTTCTCACACTTGAGGAACAGAACCTGGGTTTTTTCTGGTTTGGATCACATAGTAATGTGGTACCACCCAGAAACAGTCGATTAAACCTGGTCTCGATCTATATTTTAGAGGATAACGCATGTTAGGTCTGGGTTAGGTCTGTGATTTGCCCTCATGAGGCTTATACTTTCGCATATTTCTCACACTTGAGGAACAGAACCTGGGTTTTTTCTGGTTTGGATCACGTGGTAATGTGGGACCACACTGAAACAGTCGATTGAACCTGGTCTCGATCTATATTTTAGAGGATAACGCATGTTAGGTCTGGGTTAGGTCTGTGATTTGCCCTCATGAGGCTTATACTTTCGCATATTTCTCACACTTGAGGAACAGAACCTGGGTTTTTTCTGGTTTGGATCACATAGTAATGTGGTACCACCCAGAAACAGTCGATTAAACCAGGTTTCGATGTATATTTTAGATGATTACGCATGTTAGGGCTAGGTTAGGCCTGGGATTTGCCCCCATCAGACTCATACTTTCGCATTCTTCACATACTTGTCGCACAGATCCTGGGATTTTTCTGCTTTGGATCACGTAGTAATGTGGTACCACACTGAAACAGTTCATTAAACCTGGTTTCGATAAATATTTTAGAGGATAACGCATGTTAGGTCTGGGTTAGGTCTAGGATTTGCCCTTATCCGGCTCACACTTTCGCATTTTTCGCATACTTGTTGAACAGATCCTGGGTTTTTTCTGCTTTGGATCACGTGGTAATGTGGTACCACACTGAAACAGTCGATTAAACCTGGTCTCGATCTATATTTTAGAGGAAAACGCATGTTGGGTCAGGGTTAGGTCTGGGATTTGCCCTCTTCAGTCTCATACTTTCGCATTCTTCACATACTTCTTGAACAGATACTGGGTTTTTTCTGGTTTGGATCACATAGTAATGTGGTACCACCGAGAAACAGTCGATTAAACCTGGTTTCGATCTATATTTTAGATGATAACGCATGTTAGGGCTAGGTTATGCCTGGGATTTGCCCCCATCAGACTCATACTTTCGCATTCTTCACATACTTGTCGAACAGATCCTGGGATTTTTCTGCTTTGGATCACGTAGTATTGTGGTACCACACTGAAAGAGACGATTAAACCTGGTTCCGATCAATATTCTTGAGGATAACGCATACTAGGTCTACGTTAGGTGTGGGATTTGCTCGCATCGGGCTCATACTTTCGCATATTTCTCATACTTGATGGCCAGATTCTGGGCTTTCTTTGGTTTGGATCACGTAGTAATGTGGTACCACACTGAAACTGTCCATTAAACCTGGCTTCGATCAATATTTTAGAGGACAACGCATGTTAGGTCTGGGATTTGCTCTCATCAGGCTCATACTTTCGCATATTTCTCATTCTTGTTGACCAGATCCTAGGATTTCAATCGTTTGGATCACGTAGTAATCTGGTACCACACTGAAACAGTCAATTCAACCTGGTCTCGATAAATATTTTAGAGGATAACGCGTGTTAGGTCTGGGTTAGGTCTAGGATTTGCCCTCATCAGGCTCATACTTTCGCATTTTTCGCATACTTTGTTGACCACATTCTGGGCTTTTTCTGGTTTGGATCACGTAGTAATGTGGTAGCACTCTCAAACAGTCTATGAAACCTGGTTTCGATGATTATTTTAGAGGATAACGCATGTTAGGTCTAGGATAGGTCTGGGATTTGCTCTCATCTGGATCATACTTTCGTATATTTCTCATTGTTGTTGGCCAGATCCTGGGCTTTCACTGGTTTGTATCACGTAGTAATGTGGTACCACACCCAAGCAGTCGATTAAACTTGGTTTCGATCAATATTTTAGAGGATAACGTATGTTAGGTCTGGGTTAGGTCTAGGATTTGCCCCCATTAGACTCATACTTTCGCATTTTTCACATACTTCTTGAACAGATACTGGGTTTTTCCTGGTTTGGATCACATAGTAATGTGGTACCACCCAGAAACAGTCGATTAAGCCAGGTTTCGATCAATATTTTACATGATAACGCATGTTAGGGCTAGGTTAGGCCTGGGATTTGCCTCCGTTAGACTCATACTTTCGCATTCTTCGCATACTTGTCGCACAGATCCTGGGATTTTTCTGCTTTGGATCACGTAGTAATGTGGTACCACACTGAAACAGTTCATTAAACCTGGTTTCGATAAATATTTTAGAGGATAACGCATGTTAGGTCTCGGTTAGGTCTAGGACTTGCCCTCATCCGGCCCATACTTTCGCTTCTTTCTCTTAAATGATGACGAGATTCTGGGCATTTTCTGGTTTGGATCACGTAGTAATGTGGTACCACACTCAAACAGTCTATGAAACCTGGTTTCGATGAATATTTTAGAGGATAACGCATGTTAGGTCTAGGTTAGGTCTGGGATTTGCACTCATCAGGCTCATACTTTCGCATATTTCTCACACTTGAGGAACAGAACCTGGGTTTTTTCTGGTTTGGATCACGTGGTAATGTGGGACCACACCGAAACAGTCGATTGAACCTGGTCTCGATCAATATTTTACAGGATAACGCATGTTAGGTCTAGGTTAGGCCTTGGAGTTGCCCCCATTAGACTCATACTTTCGCATTCAACACATACTTGTGGAACAGAACCCGGGTTTTTTCTGGTTTGGATCACGTGGTAATGTGGGACCACACTGAAACAGTCGATTGAACCTGGTCTCGATCTATATTTTAGAGGATAACGCATGTTTGGTCAGGGTTAGGTCTGGGATTTGCCCTCTTCAGTCTCATACTTTCGCATTCTTCACATACTTCTTGAACAGATACTGGGTTTTTCCTGGTTTGGATCACATAGTAATGTGGTACCACCCAGAAACAGTCGATTAAACCAGGTTTCGATGTATATTTTAGATGATAACGCATGTTAGGGCTAGGTTAGGCCTGGGATTTGCCCCCATCAGACTCATACTTTCGCATTCTTCACATACTTGTCGCACAGATCCTGGGATTTTTCTGCTTTGGATCACGTAGTAATGTGGTACCACACTGAAACAGTTCATTAAACCTGGTTTCGATAAATATTTTAGAGGATAACGCATGTTAGGTCTCGGTTAGGTCTAGGACTTGCCCTCATCCGGCCCATACTTTCGCTTCTTTCTCTTAAATGATGACGAGATTCTGGGCATTTTCTGGTTTGGATCACGTAGTAATGTGGTACCACACTCAAACAGTCTATGAAACCTGGTTTCGATGAATATTTTAGAGGATAACGCATGTTAGGTCTAGGTTAGGTCTGGGATTTGCACTCATCAGGCTCATACTTTCGCATATTTCTCATTGTTGTTGGCCAGATCCTGGGCTTCCACTGGTTTGGATCACGTAGTAATGTGGTACCACACTCAAACAGTCGATTCAACCTGGTCTCGATAAATATTTTAGAGGATAACGCATGTTAGGTCTGGGTTAGGTCTGTGATTTGCCCTCATGAGGCTTATACTTTCGCATATTTCTCACACTTGAGGAACAGAACCTGGGTTTTTTCTGATTTGGATCACGTGGTAATGTGGGACCACACTGAAACAGTCGATTGAACCTGGTCTCGATCAATATTTTACAGGATAACGCATGTTAGGTCTAGGTTAGGCCTTGGAGTTGCCCCCATTAGACTCATACTTTCGCATTTTTCGCATACTTGTTGAACAGATCCTGGGTTTTTTCTGCTTTCGATCACGTGGTAATGTGGTACCACACTGAAACAGTCGATTAAACCTGGTCTCGATCTATATTTTAGAGGAAAACGCATGTTAGGTCAGGGTTAGGTCTGGGATTTGCCCTCTTCAGTCTCATACTTTCGCATTTTTCGCATACTTGTTGAACAGATCCTGGGTTTTTTCTGCTTTGGATCACGTAGTAATGTGGTACCACACTCAAACAGTCGATTAAACTTGGTTTCGATCAATATTATAGAGGATGACGCATGTTAGGTCTAGGTTAGGCCTTGGATTTGCCCCCATCGGACTCATACTTTCGAATTCTTCACATACTTGTTGAACAGATCCTGGGTTTTTTCTGGTTTGGATCACGTAGTAATGTTGTACGACACTCAAACAGTCGATTAAACCTGGTTTCGATAAATATTTTAGAGGATAACGCATGTTAGGTCTAGGTTAGGTCTGGGATTTGCTCTCATCAGGCTCATACTTTCGCATATTTCTCATTCTTGTTGGCCAGATCCTGGGTTTTTTCTGGTTTGGATCACGTAGTAATCTGGTACCACACTGAAACAGTCAATTCAACCTGGTCTCGATAAATATTTTAGAGGATAACGCATGTTAGGTCTGGGTTAGGTCTAGGATTTGCCCCCATTAGACTCATACTTTCGCATTCTTCACATACTTCTTGAACAGATACTGGGTTTTTTCTGGTTTGGATCACATAGTAATGTGGTACCACCCAGAAACAGTCGATTAAGCCAGGTTTCGATCAATATTTTACATGATAACGCATGTTAGGGCTAGGTTAGGCCTGGGATTTGCCTCCGTTAGACTCATACTTTCGCATTCTTCGCATACATGTCGAACAGATCCTGGGATTTTTCTGCTTTGGATCACGTGGTAATGTGGTACCACACCGAAACAGTCAATTAAACCTAGTCTGGGTCAACATTTCAAAGGATAACGCATGTTAGGTCTGGGTTAGGTCTCTGATTTGCCCTCATGAGGCTTATACTTTCGCATATTTCTCACACTTGAGGAACAGAACCTGGGTTTTTTCTGGTTTGGATCACGTGGTAATGTGGGACCACACTGAAACAGTCGATTGAACCTGGTCTCGATCAATATTTTAGCGGATAACGCATGTTAGGTCTAGGTTAGGCCATGGAGTTGCCTCCATTAGACTCATACTTTCGCATTCAACACATACTTGTGGAACAGAACCCGGGTTTTTTCTGGTTTGGATCACGTGGTAATGTGGGACCACACTGAAACAGTCGATTGAACCTGGTCTCGATCTATATTTTAGAGGATAACGCATGTTTGGTCAGGGTTAGGTCTGGGATTTGCCCTCTTCAGTCTCATACTTTCGCATTCTTCACATACTTCTTGAACAGATACTGGGTTTTTTCTGGTTTGGATCACATAGTAATGTGGTACCACACAGAAACAGTCGATTAAACCAGGTTTCGATGTATATTTTAGATGATAACGCATGTTAGGGCTAGGTTAGGCCTGGGATTTGCCCCCATCAGACTCATACTTTCGCATTCTTCACATACTTGTCGCACAGATCCTGGGATTTTTCTGCTTTGGATCACGTAGTAATGTGGTACCACACTGAAACAGTCAATTAAACCTAGTCTGGGTCAACATTTCAAAGGATAACGCATGTTAGGTCTGGGTTAGGTCTGTGATTTGCCCTCATGAGGCTTACACTTTCGCATATTTCTCATACTTGTTTGCCAGATCCTGGGCTTTTTTCTGGTTTGGATCACATAGTAATGTGGTACCACCCAGAGACAGTCGATTAAACCAGGTTTCGATCAATATTTTAAATGATAACGCATGTTAGGGCTAGGTTAGGCCTGGGATTTGCCTCCGTCAGACTCATACTTTCGCATTCTTCGCATACTTGTCGAACAGATCCTGGGATTTTTCTGCTTTGGATCACGTGGTAAAGTGGTACCACACTGAAACAGTCAATTAAACCTAGTCTGGGTCAACATTTCAAAGGATAACGCATGTTAGGTCTGGGTTAGGTCTGGGTTAGGTCTGGGTTAGGTCTGTGATTTGCCATCATGAGGCTCATACTTTCGCATATTTCTCATACTTGAGGAACAGAACCTGGGTTTTTTCTGGTTTGGATCATGTAGTAATGTGGGTCCACACTGAAACAGTCGATTAAACCTGGTCTCGATCAATATTTTAGAGGATAACGCATGTTATGTCTGGGATAGGTCTGGGATTTGCCCTCTTCAGTCTCATACTTTCGCATTCTTCACATACTTCTTGAACAGATCCTGGGTTTTTTCTGCTTTGGATCACGTGGTAATGTGGTACCACACTGAAACAGTCAATTAAACCTAGTCTGGGTCAACATTTCAAAGGATAACGCATGTTAGGTCTGGGTTAGGTCTGGGTTAGGTCTGGGTTAGGTCTGTGATTTTCCATCATGATTCTCATACCTTCGCATTTTTCTCATACTTGAGGAACAGAACCAGGGTTTTTTCTGGTTTGGATCACGTGGTAATGTGGGACCACACTGAAACAGTCGATTAAACCTGGTTTCGATCAATATTTTAGAGGATAACACATGTTAGGTCTAGGTTAGGTGTGGGATTTGCACTCATCAGGCTCATTCCTTCGCATATTTCTCATACTTGATGGCCAAATTCTGGGCTTTTTTTGGTTTGGATCACGTAGTAATGTGGTACCACACTGAAACAGTCCATTAAACCTGGTTTCGATCAATATTTTAGAGGATAACACATGTTAGGTCTAGGTTAGGTCTGGGATTTGCACTCATCAGGCTCATTCCTTCGCATATTTCTCATACTTGATGGCCAGATTCTGGGCTAGTTCTGGTTTGGATCACGTAGTAATGTGGTACCACACTCAAAGAGTCGATGAAACCTGGTTTCGAAGAATATTTTAGAGGATAACGCATGCTAGGTCTACGTTAGGTGTGGGATTTGCTCGCATCAGGCTCATACTTTCGCATATTTCTCACACTTGATGGCCAGATTATGGGCTTTTTTTGGTATGGATCACGTAGTAATGTAGTACCACACTGAAACAGTCGATTAAACCTGGTCTCGATCTATATTTTAGAGGATAACGCATGTTGGGTCAGGGTTAGGTCTGGGATTTGCCCTCTTCAGTCTCATACTTTCGCATTCTAAACATACTTCTCGAACAGATCCTGGGTTTTTTCTGGTTTGGATCACATAGTAATGTGGTACCACCCAGAAACAGTCGATTAAACCAGGTTTCGATCAATATTTTAGATGATAACGCATGTTAGGGCTAGGTTAGACCTGGGATTTGCCCCCATCAGACTCATACTTTCGCATTCTTCACATACTTGTCGAACAGATCCTTGGGATTTTTCTGCTTTGGATCACGTAGTAATGTGGTACCACACTGAAAGAGACGATTAAACCTGGTTCCGATCAATATTTTTGAGGATAACACATGTTAAGTCTAGGTTAGGTCTGGGATTTGCACTCATCAGGCTCATACCTTCGCATATTTCTCATACTTGATGGCCCGATTCTGGGAATTTCTGGTTTGGATCACGTAGTAATGTGGTACCACACTCAAACAGTCGATGAAACCTGGTTTCGATGAATATTTTACAGGATAACGCATGTTAGTTCTAGGTTAGGTCTGGGATTTGCTCTCATCAGGCTCATACTTTCGTATTTTTGTCATTCTTGTTGGCGAGATCCTGGGCTTTCGCTGGTTTGGATCACGTAGTAATGTGGTACCACACTCAAACAGTCGATTAAACCTGGTTTCGATCAATATTTTAGAGGATAGCGCATGTTAGGTCTAGGTTAGGCCTTGGATTTGCCCCCATCAGACTCATACTTTCGAATTCTTCACATACTTGTTGAACAGATCCTGGGTTTTTTCTGGTTTGGATCACGTAGTAATGTGGTACCACACTCAAACAGTCGATTAAACCTGGTTTCGATAAATGTTTTGGAGGATAACGCATGTTAGGTCTAGGTTAGCTCTGGGATTTGCTCTCATCAGGCTCATACTTTCGCATATTTCTCATTCTTGTTGGCCTGATCCTGGGCTTTCACTGGCTTGGATCACGTAGTAATGTGGTACCACACTCAAACAGTCGATTAAACCAGGTTTCGATAAATGTTTTAGAGGATAACGCATGTTAGGTCTAGGTTAGGTCTGGGATTTGCTCTCATCTGGCTCATACTTTCGTATATTTCTCATTGTTGTTGGCCAGATCCTGGGCTTTCACTGGCTTGGATCACGTAGTAATGTGGTACCACACTCAAACAGTCGATTAAACCTGGTTTCGATAAATGTTTTAGAGGATAACGCATGTTAGGTCTAGGTTAGGTCTGGGATTTGCTCTCATCTGGCTCATATTTTCGTATATTTCTCATACTTGATGGCCAAATTCTGGGCTTTTTTTGGTTTGGATCACGTAGTAATGTGGTACCACACTGAAACAGTCCATTAAACCTGGTTTCGATAAATATTTTAGAGGATAACGCATGTTAGGTCTCGGTTAGGTCTAGGACTTGCCCTCATCAGGCCCATACTTTCGCTTGTTTCTCTTACTTGATGACCAGATTCTGGGCATTTTCTGGTTTGGATCACGTAGTAATGTGGTACCACACTCAAACAGTCTATGAAACCTGGTTTCGATGAATATTTTAGAGGATAACGCATGTTAGTTCTAGGTTAGGTCTGGGATTTGCTCTCATCAGGCTCATACTTTCGTATTTTTGTCATTCTTGTTGGCGAGATCCTGGGCTTTCGCTGGTTTGGATCACGTAGTAATGTGGTACCACACTCAAACAGTCGATTAAACCTGGTTTCGATCAATATTTTAGAGGATAGCGCATGTTAGGTCTAGGTTAGGCCTTGGATTTGCCCCCATCAGACTCATACTTTCGAATTCTTCACATACTTGTTGAACAGATCCTGGGTTTTTTCTGGTTTGGATCACGTAGTAATGTGGTACCACACTCAAACAGTCGATTAAACCTGGTTTCGATAAATGTTTTAGAGGATAACGCATGTTAGGTCTAGGTTAGCTCTGGGATTTGCTCTCATCAGGCTCATACTTTCGCATATTTCTCATTCTTGTTGACCAGATCCTAGGCTTTCAATCGTTTGGATCACGTAGTAATCTGGTACCACACTGAAACAGTCAATTCAACCTGGTTCCGATCAATATTTTAGAGGATAACGCATGTTAGGTCTGGGTTAGGTTTAGGATTTGCCCTCAAAGGGCTCATACTTTCGCATTTTTCGCATACTTTGTTGACCAGATCCTGGGCTTCTTCTGGTTTGGATCACGTGGTAATGTGGTACCACACTGAAACAGTCAATTAAACCAGGTTTCGATCAATATTTTACATGATAACGCATGTTAGGGCTAGGTTAGGCCTGGGATTTGCCTCCGTCAGACTCATTCCTTCGCATTCTTCGCCTACTTGTCGAACAGATCCTGGGATTTTTCTGCTTTGGATCACGTAGTAATGTGGTACCACACTGAAACAGTCCATTAAACCTGGTTCCGATAAATATTTTAGAGGATAACGCATGTTAGGTCTGGGTTAGGTCTAGGACTTGCCCTCATCAGGCCCATACTTTCGCTTCTTTCTCTTACTTGATGACCAGATTCTGGGCTTTTTCTGGTTTTGATCACGTAGAAATGTGGCACCACACTCAAACAGTCTATGAAACCTGGTTTCGATGAATATTTTAGAGGATAACGCATGTTAGGTCTAGGTTAGGTCTGGGATTTGCTCTCATCTGGCTCATACTTTCGTATATTTCTCATTGTTGTTGGCCAGATCCTGGGCTTTCACTGGTTTGGATCACGTGGTAATGTGGTACCACACTGAAACAGTCGATTAAACCTGGTCTCGATCTATATTTTAGAGGAAAACGCATGTTAGGTCAGGGTTAGGTCTGGGATTTGCCCTCTTCAGTCTCATACTTTCGCATTCTTCACATACTTCTTGAACAGATCCTGGGTTTTTTCTGCTTCGGATCACGTGGTAATGTGGTACCACACTGAAACAGTCAATTAAACCTGGCTTCGATCAATATTTTTGAGGACAACGCATGTTAGGTCTGGGATTTGCTCTCATCAGGCTCATACTTTCGCATATTTCTCATTCTTGTTGACCAGATCCTAGGATTTCAATCGTTTGGATCACGTAGTAATCTGGTACCACACTGAAACTGTCCATTAAACCTGGCTTCGATCAATATTTTTGAGGACAACGCATGTTAGGTCTGGGATTTGCTCTCATCAGGCTCATACTTTCCCATATTTCTCATTCTTGTTGACCAGATCCTAGGATTTCAATCGTTTGGATCACGTAGTAATCTGGTACCACACTGAAACAGTCAATTCAACCTGGTCTCGATAAATATTTTAGAGGATAACGCATGTTAGGTCTGGGTTAGGTCTAGGATTTGCCCTCATCAGGCTCATACTTTCGCATTTTTCGCATACTTTGTTGACCAGATCCTGGGCTTCTTCTGGTTTGGATCACGTAGTAATGTGGTACCGCACTGAAAGAGACGATTAAACCTGGTCTCGATCAATATTTTAGAGGATAACGCATGTTAGGCCTAGGTTAGGCCTTGGAGTTGCCCCCATTAGACTCATACTTTCGCATTCAACACATACTTGTGGAACAGAACCCGGGTTTTTTCTGGTTTGGATCACGTGGTAATGTGGGACCACACTGAAACAGTCAATTCAACCTATTCTGGGTCAACATTTCAAAGCATAACACATGTTAGGTCTGGGTTAGGTCTGTGATTTGCCCTCATGAGGCTCATACTTTCGCATATTTCTCATACTTGTTGGCCAGATCCCGGGCTTTCTCTGGTTTGGATCACGTAGCAATGTGGTACCACACTGAAACAGTCCATTAAACCTGGTTTCGATAAATATTTTAGAGGATTACGCATGTTAGGTCTGGGTTAGGTCTAGGACTTGCCCTCATCAGGCCCATACTTTCGCTTCTTTCTCTTACTTGATGACCACATTCTGGGCTTTTTCTGGTTTGGATCACGTAGTAATGTGGTAGCACACTCAAACAGTCTATGAAACCTGGTTTCGATGATTATTTTGGAGGATAACGCATGTTAGGTCTAGGTTAGGTCTGGGATTTGCTCTCATCTGGATCATACTTTCTTATATTTCTCATTGTTGTTGGCCAGATCCTGGGCTTTCACTGGTTTGGATCACGTAGTAATGTGGTACCACACTCAAACAGTCGATTAAACCTGGTTTCGATCAATATTATAGAGGATGACGCATGTTAGGTCTAGGTTAGGCCTTGGATTTGCCCCCATCAGACTCATACTTTCGAATTCTTCACATACTTGTTGAACAGATCCTGGGTTTTTTCTGGTTTGGATCACGTAGTAATGTTGTACGACACTCAAACAGTTGATTAAACCTGGTTTCGATAAATATTTTAGAGGATAACGCATGTTAGGTCTAGGTTAGGTCTGGGATTTGCTCTCATCAGGCTCATACTTTCGCATATTTCTCATTCTTGTTGACCAGATCCTAGGCTTTCAATCGTTTGGATCACGTAGTAATCTGGTACCACACTGAAACAGTCAATTCAACCTGGTCTCGATAAATATTTTAGAGGATAACGCATGTTAGGGCTAGGTTAGGCCTGGGATTTGCCTCCGTTAGACTCATACTTTCGCATTCTTCGCATACTTGTCGAACAGATCCTGGGATTTTTCTGCTTTGGATCACGTGGTAATGTGGTACCACACCGAAACAGTCAATTAAACCTAGTCTGGGTCAACATTTCAAAGGATAACGCATGTTAGGTCTGGGTTAGGTCTGTGATTTGCCCTCATGAGGCTTATACTTTCGCATATTTCTCACACTTGAGGAACAGAACCTGGGTTTTTTCTGGTCTGGATCACGTGGTAATGTGGGACCACACTGAAACAGTCGATTGAACCTGGTCTCGATCAATATTTTAGAGGATAACGCATGTTAGGGCTAGGTTAGGCCTGGGATTTGCCCCCATCAGACTCATACTTTCGCATTCTTCACATACTTGTCGCACAGATCCTGGGATTTTTCTGCTTTGGATCACGTAGTAATGTGGTACCACACTGAAACAGTCCATTAAACCTGGTTTCGATAAATATTTTAGAGGATAACGCATGTTAGGTCTCGGTTAGGTCTAGGACTTGCCCTCATCAGGCCCATACTTTCGCTTCTTTCTCTTACTTGATGACCACATTCTGGGCTTTTTCTGGTTTGGATCACGTAGTAATGTGGTAGCCCACTCAAACAGTCTATGAAACCTGGTTTCGATGATTATTTTAGAGGATAACGCATGTTAGGTCTAGGTTAGGTCTGGGATTTGCTCTCATCAGGCTCATACTTTCGCATATCTCTCATTCTTGTTGGCCAGATCCTGGTTTTTTTCTGGTTTGGATCACGTAGTAATCTGGTACCACACTGAAACAGTCAATTCAACCTGGTCTCGATAAATATTTTAGAGGATAACGCATGTTAGGTCTCGGTTAGGTCTAGGACTTGCCCTCATCAGGCCCATACTTTCGCTTCTTTCTCTTACTTGATGACGAGATTCTGGGCATTTTCTGGTTTGGATCACGTAGTAATGTGGTACCACACTCAAACAGTCTATGAAACCTGGTTTCGATGAATATTTTAGAGGATAACGCATGTTAGGTCTAGGTTAGGTCTGGGATTTGCTCTCATCAGGCTCATACTTTCGCATATTTCTCACACTTGAGGAACAGAACCTGGGTTTTTTCTGGTTTGGATCACGTGGTAATGTGGGACCACACTGAAACAGTCGATTGAACCTGGTCTCGATCTATATTTTAGAGGATAACGCATGTTTGGTCAGGGTTAGGTCTGGGATTTGCCCTCTTCAGTCTCATACTTTCGCATTCTTCACATACTTCTTGAACAGATACCGGGTTTTTTCTGGTTTGGATCACATAGTAATGTGGTACCACCCAGAGACAGTCGATTAAACCAGGTTTCGATCAATATTTTAAATGATAACGCATGTTAGGGCTAGGTTAGGCCTGGGATTTGCCTCCGTCAGACTCATACTTTCGCATTCTTCGCATACTTGTCGAACAGATCCTGGGATTTTTCTGCTTTGGATCACGTGGTAATGTGGTACCACACTGAAACAGTCAATTAAACCTAGTCTGGGTCAACATTTCAAAGGATAACGCATGTTAGGTCTGGGTTAGGTCTCGGTTTGGTCTGGGTTAGGTCTGTGATTTGCCACCATGAGGCTCATACTTTCGCATATTTCTCATACTTGAGGAACAGAACCTGGGTTTTTTCTGGTTTGGATCATGTAGTAATGTGGGTCCACACTGAAACAGTCGATTAAACCTGGTCTCGATCAATATTTTAGAGGACAACGCATGTTATGTCTGGGATAGGTCTGGGATTTGCCCTCTTCAGTCTCATACTTTCGCATTCTTCACATACTTCTTGAACAGATCCTGGGTTTTTTCTGCTTTGGATCACGTGGTTATGTGGTACCACACTGAAACAGTCAATTAAACCTAGTCTGGGTCAACATTTCAAAGGATAACGCATGTTAGGTCTGGGTTAGGTCTGGGTTAGGTCTGGGTTAGGTCTGTGATTTGCCATCATGAGGCTCATACTTTCGCATATTTCTCATACTTGAGGAACAGAACCTGGGTTTTTTCTGGTTTGGATCACGTAGTAATGTGGTACCACACTGAAACGGTCCATTAAACCTGGTATCGATGAATATTTTTGAGGATAACGCATGCTAGGTCTACGTTAGGTGTGGGATTTGCTGGCATCAGGCCCATACATTCACATTTTCCGCATACTTGTTGGCCAGATCCCGGGCTTTTTCTGGTTTGGATCACGTGGTAATGTGGTATCACACTGAAACAGTCCATTAAACCTGGTTTCGATAAATGATTTACAGGATAACGCATGATAGGTCTGTGTTAGGTCTAGGATTTGCCCTCATCAGGCCCATACTTTCGCATATTTCTCATACTTGATGGCCAGATTCTGGGCTTTTTCTGGTTTGGATCACGTGGTAATGTGGGACCACACTGAAACAGTCGATTGAACCTGGTCTCGATCTATATTTTAGAGGATAACGCATGTTGGGTCAGGGTTAGGTCTGGGATTTGCCCTCTTCAGTCTCATACTTTCGCATTCTTCACATACTTCTTGAACAGATCCTGGGATTTTTCTGGTTTGGATCACGTAGTAATGTGGTACCACACTGAAAGAGACGATTAAACCTGGTTCCGAGCAATATTTTTGAGGATAACGCATGCTAGGTCTACGTTAGGTGTGGGATATGCTTGCATCAGGCTCATACTTTCACATATTTCTCATTCTTGATCGCCAGATTCTGGGCTTTTTTTGGTATGGATCACGTAGTAATGTGGTACCACACTGAAACAGTCCATTAAACCTGGTTTCGATCAATATTTTAGAGGATAACACATGATAGGTCTATGTTAGGTCTGGGATTTGCTCTCATCAGGCTCATACATTCACATTTTCCGCAAACTTGTTGGCCAGATCCCGAGCTTTTTCTGGTTTGGATCACGTGGTAATGTGGTACCACACTGAAACAGTCCATTAAACCTGGTCTCGATCAATATTTTAGAGGATAACGCATGTTAGGTCTGGGTTAGGTCTGGGATTTGCACTCATCAGGCTCATTCCTTCGCATATTTCTCATACTTGATGGCCAGATTCTGGGCTAGTTCTGGTTTGGATCACGTAGTAATGTGGTACCACACTCAAAGAGTCGATGAAACCTGGTTTCGAAGAATATTTTAGAGGATAACGCATGCTAGGTCTACGTTAGGTGTGGGATTTGCTCGCATCAGGCTCATACTTTCGCATATTTCTCACACTTGATGGCCAGATTCTGGGCTTTTTTTGGTATGGATCACGTAGTAATGTAGTACCACACTGAAACAGTCGATTAAACCTGGTCTCGATCTATATTTATAGGATAACGCATGTTGGGTCAGGGTTAGGTCTGGGATTTGCCCTTTTCAGTCTCATACTTTCGCATTCTTCACATACTTCTCGAACAGATCCTGGGTTTTTTCTGGTTTGGATCACATAGTAATGTGGTACCACCCAGAAACAGTCGATTAAACCAGGTTTCGATCAATATTTTAGATGATAACGCATGTTAGGGCTAGGTTAGGCCTGGGATTTGCCCCCATCAGACTCATACTTTCGCATTCTTCACATACTTGTCGAGCAGATCCTTGGGATTTTTCTGCTTTGGATCACGTAGTAATGTGGTACCACACTGAAAGAGACGATTAAACCTGGTTCCGATCAATATTTTTGAGGATATCGCATGCTAGGTCTACGTTAGGTGTGGGATTTGCTCGCATCAGGCTCATACTTTCGCATATTTCTCACACTTGTTGAACAGATCCTGGGTTTTTTCTGGTTTGGATCACGTAGTAATGTGGTACCACACTCAAACAGTCGATTAAACCTGGTTTCGATAAATGTTTTAGAGGATAACGCATGTTAGGTCTAGGTTAGCTCTGGGATTTGCTCTCATGTGGCTCATACTTTCGTATATTTCTCATTGTTGTTGGCCAGATCCTGGGCTTTCACTGGTTTTGATCACGTAGTAATGTGGTACCACACTCAAGCAGTCGATTAAACCTGGTTTCGATCAATATTATAGAGGATAACGCATGTTAGGTCTAGGTTAGGTCTGGGATTTGCTCTCATCTGGCTCATATTTTCGTATATTTCTCATACTTGATGGCCAAATTCTGGGCTTTTTTTGGTTTGGATCACGTAGTAATGTGGTACCACACTGAAACAGTCCATTAAACCTGGTTTCGATAAATATTTTAGAGGATAACGCATGTTAGGTCTCGGTTAGGTCTAGGACTTGCCCTCATCAGGCCCATACTTTCGCTTGTTTCTCTTACTTGATGACCAGATTCTGGGCATTTTCTGGTTTGGATAACTTAGTAATGTGGTACCACACTCAAACAGTCTATGAAACCTGGTTTCGATGAATATTTTAGAGGTTAACGCATGTTAGTTCTAGGGTAGGTCTGGGATTTGCTCTCATCAGGCTCATACTTTCGTATTTTTGTCATTCTTGTTGGCGAGATCCTGGGCTTTCGCTGGTTTGGATCACGTAGTAATGTGGTACCACACTCAAACAGTCGATTAAACCTGGTTTCGATCAATATTTTAGAGGATAGCGCATGTTAGGTCTAGGTTAGGCCTTGGATTTGCCCCCATCAGACTCATACTTTCGAATTCTTCACATACTTGTTGAACAGATCCTGGGTTTTTTCTGGTTTGGATCACGTAGTAATGTGGTACCACACTCAAACAGTCGATTAAACCTGGTTTCGATAAATGTTTTAGAGGATAACGCATGTTAGGTCTAGGTTAGCTCTGGGATTTGCTCTCATCAGGCTCATACTTTCGCATATTTCTCATTCTTGTTGGCCTGATCCTGGGCTTCCACTGGCTTGGATCACGTAGTAATGTGGTACCACACTCAAACAGTCGATTAAACCTGGTTTCGATAAATGTTTTAGAGGATAACGCATGTTAGGTCTAGGTTAGGTCTGGGATTTGCTCTCATCTGGCTCATACTTTCGTATATTTCTCATTGTTGTTGGCCAGATCCTGGGCTTTCACTGGTTTGGATCACGTAGTAATGTGGTACCACACTCAAGCAGTCGATTAAACCTGGTTTCGATCAATATTATAAAGGATAACGCATGTTAGGTCTAGGTTAGGTCTGGGATTTGCTCTCATCTGGCTCATATTTTCGTATATTTCTCATACTTGATGGCCAAATTCTGGGCTTTTTTTGGTTTGGATCACGTAGTAATGTGGTACCACACTGAAACAGTCCATTAAACCTGGTTTCGATAAATATTTTAGAGGATAACGCATGTTAGGTCTAGGTTAGGTCTGGGATTTGCACTCATCAGGCTCATACTTTCGCATATTTCTCATTCTTGTTGGCCAGATCCTAGGCTTTCAATGGTTTGGATCACGTAGTAATCTGGTACCACACTGAAACAGTCAATTCAACCTGGTCTCGATAAATATTTTAGAGGATAACGCATGTTAGGTCTGGGTTAGGTCTAGGATTTGAACTCATCATGGTCATACTTTCGCAGTTCTAACATACATGTCGACCTGATCGAGAGTTTTTTTCTGGTTTGGATCACGTAGAAACGTGGTACCACATTGAAACAGTCAATTAAACCTGGTATCGATCAATATTTTAGAGGATAACGCATGTTAGGTCTGGATTAGGTCTGGGATTTGCCCTCATCTGCCTCATACATCCGCATTCTTCACATACTTCTTAAAGAGATCCTGGGATTTTTCTGGTTTGTATCACATAGTAGTGTGGTACCACACTGAAACAGTCGATTAAACATGGTTTTGATCAATATTATAGAGGATAACTCATGCCAGGTCTGAGTTGGGTCTAGGATTTGCCCTCACCAGGCTCATTCTATCGCAAATTACTCGTACTTGTTGGCCAGACCCTGGGCTCTTTGTTGTTTGGATCACGTGATAATGTGGTACCACACTGAAAGAGACCATTAAACTTGGTTTCGATCAATATTTTAGAGGGTAACACATGTTAGGTCTAGGTTAGGTCTAGGACTTGCCCTCATCAGGCCCATACTTTCGCTTCTTTCTGTTACTTGATGACGAGATTCTGGGCATTTTCTGGTTTGGATCACGTAGTAATGTGGTACCACACTCAAACAGTCTATGAAACCTGGTTTCGATGAATATTTTAGAGGATAACGCATGTTAGGTCTAGGTTAGGTCTGGGATTTGCTCTCATCAGGCTCATACTTTCGCATATTTCTCACACTTGAGGAACAGAACCTGGGTTTTTTCTGGTTTGGATCACGTGGTAATGTGGGACCACACTGAAACAGTCGATTGAACCTGGTCTCGATCTATATTTTAGAGGATAACGCATGTTTGGTCAGGGTTAGGTCTGGGATTTGCCCTCTTCAGTCTCATACTTTCGCATTCTTCACATACTTCTTGAACAGATACCGGGTTTTTTCTGGTTTGGATCACATAGTAATGTGGTACCACCCAGAGACAGTCGATTAAACCAGGTTTCGATCAATATTTTAAATGATAACGCATGTTAGGGCTAGGTTAGGCCTGGGATTTGCCTCCGTCAGACTCATACTTTCGCATTCTTCGCATACTTGTCGAACAGATCCTGGGATTTTTCTGCTTTGGATCACGTGGTAATGTGGTACCACACTGAAACAGTCAATTAAACCTAGTCTGGGTCAACATTTCAAAGGATAACGCATGTTAGGTCTGGGTTAGGTCTCGGTTTGGTCTGGGTTAGGTCTGTGATTTGCCACCATGAGGCTCATACTTTCGCATATTTCTCATACTTGAGGAACAGAACCTGGGTTTTTTCTGGTTTGGATCATGTAGTAATGTGGGTCCACACTGAAACAGTCGATTAAACCTGGTCTCGATCAATATTTTAGAGGACAACGCATGTTATGTCTGGGATAGGTCTGGGATTTGCCCTCTTCAGTCTCATACTTTCGCATTCTTCACATACTTCTTGAACAGATCCTGGGTTTTTTCTGCTTTGGATCACGTGGTTATGTGGTACCACACTGAAACAGTCAACTAAACCTAGTCTGGGTCAACATTTCAAAGGATAACGCATGTTAGGTCTGGGTTAGGTCTGGGTTAGGTCTGGGTTAGGTCTGTGATTTGCCATCATGAGGCTCATACTTTCGCATATTTCTCATACTTGAGGAACAGAACCTGGGTTTTTTCTGGTTTGGATCACGTAGTAATGTGGTACCACACTGAAACGGTCCATTAAACCTGGTATCGATGAATATTTTTGAGGATAACGCATGCTAGGTCTACGTTAGGTGTGGGATTTGCTGGCATCAGGCCCATACATTCACATTTTCCGCATACTTGTTGGCCAGATCCCGGGCTTTTTCTGGTTTGGATCACGTGGTAATGTGGTATCACACTGAAACAGTCCATTAAACCTGGTTTCGATAAATGATTTACAGGATAACGCATGATAGATCTGTGTTAGGTCTAGGATTTGCCCTCATCAGGCCCATACTTTCGCATATTTCTCATACTTGATGGCCAGATTCTGGGCTTTTTCTGGTTTGGTTCACGTAGTAATCTGGTACCACACTGAAACAGTCAATTCAACCTGGTCTCGATAAATATTTTAGAGGATAACGCATGTTAGGTCTCGGTTAGGTCTAGGACTTGCCCTCATCAGGCCCATACTTTCGCTTGTTTCTCTTACTTGATGACCAGATTCTGGGCATTTTCTGGTTTGGATAACGTAGTAATGTGGTACCACACTCAAACAGTCTATGAAACCTGGTTTCGATGAATATTTTAGAGGTTAACGCATGTTAGTTCTAGGTTAGGTCTGGGATTTGCTCTCATCAGGCTCATACTTTCGTATTTTTGTCATTCTTGTTGGCGAGATCCTGGGCTTTCGCTGGTTTGGATCACGTAGTAATGTGGTACCACACTCAAACAGTCGATTAAACCTGGTTTCGATCAATATTTTAGAGGATAGCGCATGTTAGGTCTAGGTTAGGCCTTGGATTTGCCCCCATCAGACTCATACTTTCGAATTCTTCACATACTTGTTGAACAGATCCTGGGTTTTTTCTGGTTTGGATCACGTAGTAATGTGGTACCACACTCAAACAGTCGATTAAACCTGGTTTCGATAAATGTTTTAGAGGATAACGCATGTTAGGTCTAGGTTAGCTCTGGGATTTGCTCTCATCAGGCTCATACTTTCGCATATTTCTCATTCTTGTTGGCCTGATCCTGGGCTTCCACTGGCTTGGATCACGTAGTAATGTGGTACCACACTCAAACAGTCGATTAAACCTGGTTTCGATAAATGTTTTAGAGGATAACGCATGTTAGGTCTAGGTTAGGTCTGGGATTTGCTCTCATCTGGCTCATACTTTCGTATATTTCTCATTGTTGTTGGCCAGATCCTGGGCTTTCACTGGTTTGGATCACGTAGTAATGTGGTACCACACTCAAGCAGTCGATTAAACCTGGTTTCGATCAATATTATAAAGGATAACGCATGTTAGGTCTAGGTTAGGTCTGGGATTTGCTCTCATCTGGCTCATATTTTCGTATATTTCTCATACTTGATGGCCAAATTCTGGGCTTTTTTTGGTTTGGATCACGTAGTAATGTGGTACCACACTGAAACAGTCCATTAAACCTGGTTTCGATAAATATTTTAGAGGATAACGCATGTTAGGTCTAGGTTAGGTCTGGGATTTGCACTCATCAGGCTCATACTTTCGCATATTTCTCATTCTTGTTGGCCAGATCCTAGGCTTTCAATGGTTTGGATCACGTAGTAATCTGGTACCACACTGAAGCAGTCAATTCAACCTGGTCTCGATAAATATTTTAGAGGATAACGCATGTTAGGTCTGGGTTAGGTCTAGGATTTGAACTCATCATGGTCATACTTTCGCAGTTCTAACATACATGTCGACCTGATCGAGAGTTTTTTTCTGGTTTGGATCACGTAGAAACGTGGTACCACATTGAAACAGTCAATTAAACCTGGTATCGATCAATATTTTAGAGGATAACGCATGTTAGGTCTGGATTAGGTCTGGGATTTGCCCTCATCTGCCTCATACATCCGCATTCTTCACATACTTCTTAAAGAGATCCTGGGATTTTTCTGGTTTGTATCACATAGTAGTGTGGTACCACACTGAAACAGTCGATTAAACATGGTTTTGATCAATATTATAGAGGATAACTCATGCCAGGTCTGAGTTGGGTCTAGGATTTGCCCTCACCAGGCTCATTCTATCGCAAATTACTCGTACTTGTTGGCCAGACCCTGGGCTCTTTGTTGTTTGGATCACGTGATAATGTGGTACCACACTGAAAGAGACCATTAAACTTGGTTTCGATCAATATTTTAGAGGGTAACACATGTTAGGTCTAGGTTAGGTCTAGGACTTGCCCTCATCAGGCCCATACTTTCGCTTCTTTCTCTTACTTGATGACGAGATTCTGGGCATTTTCTGGTTTGGATCACGTAGTAATGTGGTACCACACTCAAACAGTCTATGAAACCTGGTTTCGATGAATATTTTAGAGGATAACGCATGTTAGGTCTAGGTTAGGTCTGGGATTTGCTCTCATCAGGCTCATACTTTCGCATATTTCTCACACTTGAGGAACAGAACCTGGGTTTTTTCTGGTTTGGATCACGTGGTAATGTGGGACCACACTGAAACAGTCGATTGAACCTGGTCTCGATCTATATTTTAGAGGATAACGCATGTTTGGTCAGGGTTAGGTCTGGGATTTGCCCTCTTCAGTCTCATACTTTCGCATTCTTCACATACTTCTTGAACAGATACCGGGTTTTTTCTGGTTTGGATCACATAGTAATGTGGTACCACCCAGAGACAGTCGATTAAACCAGGTTTCGATCAATATTTTAAATGATAACGCATGTTAGGGCTAGGTTAGGCCTGGGATTTGCCTCCGTCAGACTCATACTTTCGCATTCTTCGCATACTTGTCGAACAGATCCTGGGATTTTTCTGCTTTGGATCACGTGGTAATGTGGTACCACACTGAAACAGTCAATTAAACCTAGTCTGGGTCAACATTTCAAAGGATAACGCATGTTAGGTCTGGGTTAGGTCTCGGTTTGGTCTGGGTTAGGTCTGTGATTTGCCACCATGAGGCTCATACTTTCGCATATTTCTCATACTTGAGGAACAGAACCTGGGTTTTTTCTGGTTTGGATCATGTAGTAATGTGGGTCCACACTGAAACAGTCGATTAAACCTGGTCTCGATCAATATTTTAGAGGACAACGCATGTTATGTCTGGGATAGGTCTGGGATTTGCCCTCTTCAGTCTCATACTTTCGCATTCTTCACATACTTCTTGAACAGATCCTGGGTTTTTTCTGCTTTGGATCACGTGGTTATGTGGTACCACACTGAAACAGTCAATTAAACCTAGTCTGGGTCAACATTTCAAAGGATAACGCATGTTAGGTCTGGGTTAGGTCTGGGTTAGGTCTGGGTTAGGTCTGTGATTTGCCATCATGAGGCTCATACTTTCGCATATTTCTCATACTTGAGGAACAGAACCTGGGTTTTTTCTGGTTTGGATCACGTAGTAATGTGGTACCACACTGAAACGGTCCATTAAACCTGGTATCGATGAATATTTTTGAGGATAACGCATGCTAGGTCTACGTTAGGTGTGGGATTTGCTGGCATCAGGCCCATACATTCACATTTTCCGCATACTTGTTGGCCAGATCCCGGGCTTTTTCTGGTTTGGATCACGTGGTAATGTGGTATCACACTGAAACAGTCCATTAAACCTGGTTTCGATAAATGATTTACAGGATAACGCATGATAGATCTGTGTTAGGTCTAGGATTTGCCCTCATCAGGCCCATACTTTCGCATATTTCTCATACTTGATGGCCAGATTCTGGGCTTTTTCTGGTTTGGTTCACGTGGTAATGTGGGACCACACTGAAACAGTCGATTGAACCTGGTCTCGATCTATATTTTAGAGGATAACGCATGTTGGGTCAGGGTTAGGTCTGGGATTTGCCCTCTTCAGTCTCATACTTTCGCATTCTTCACATACTTCTTGAACAGATCCTGGGATTTTTCTGGTTTGGATCACGTAGTAATGTGGTACCACACTGAAAGAGACGATTAAACCTGGTTCCGAGCAATATTTTTGAGGATAACGCATGCTAGGTCTACGTTAGGTGTGGGATATGCTTGCATCAGGCTCATACTTTCACATATTTCTCATTCTTGATGGCCAGATTCTGGGCTTTTTTTGGTATGGATCACGTAGTAATGTGGTACCACACTGAAACAGTCCATTAAACCAGGTTTCGATCAATATTTTAGAGGATAACACATGATAGGTCTATGTTAGGTCTGGGATTTGCTCTCATCAGGCTCATACATTCACATTTTCCGCAAACTTGTTGGCCAGATCCCGAGCTTTTTCTGGTTTGGATCACGTGGTAATGTGGTACCACACTGAAACAGTCCATTAAACCTGGTCTCGATCAATATTTTAGAGGATAACGCATGTTAGGTCTGGGTTAGGTCTGGGATTTGCACTCATCAGGCTCATTCCTTCGCATATTTCTCATACTTGATGGCCAGATTCTGGGCTAGTTCTGGTTTGGATCACGTAGTAATGTGGTACCACACTCAAAGAGTCGATGAAACCTGGTTTCGAAGAATATTTTAGAGGATAACGCATGCTAGGTCTACGTTAGGTGTGGGATTTGCTCGCATCAGGCTCATACTTTCGCATATTTCTCACACTTGATGGCCAGATTCTGGGCTTTTTTTGGTATGGATCACGTAGTAATGTAGTACCACACTGAAACAGTCGATTAAACCTGGTCTCGATCTATATTTATAGGATAACGCATGTTGGGTCAGGGTTAGGTCTGGGATTTGCCCTCTTCAGTCTCATACTTTCGCATTCTTCACATACTTCTCGAACAGATCCTGGGTTTTTTCTGGTTTGGATCACATAGTAATGTGGTACCACCCAGAAACAGTCGATTAAACCAGGTTTCGATCAATATTTTAGATGATAACGCATGTTAGGGCTAGGTTAGGCCTGGGATTTGCCCCCATCAGACTCATACTTTCGCATTCTTCACATACTTGTCGAACAGATCCTTGGGATTTTTCTGCTTTGGATCACGTAGTAATGTGGTACCACACTGAAAGAGACGATTAAACCTGGTTCCGATCAATATTTTTGAGGATATCGCATGCTAGGTCTACGTTAGGTGTGGGATTTGCTCGCATCAGGCTCATACTTTCGCATATTTCTCACACTTGTTGAACAGATCCTGGGTTTTTTCTGGTTTGGATCACGTAGTAATGTGGTACCACACTCAAACAGTCGATTAAACCTGGTTTCGATAAATGTTTTAGAGGATAACGCATGTTAGGTCTAGGTTAGCTCTGGGATTTGCTCTCATGTGGCTCATACTTTCGTATATTTCTCATTGTTGTTGGCCAGATCCTGGGCTTTCACTGGTTTGGATCACGTAGTAATGTGGTACCACACTCAAGCAGTCGATTAAACCTGGTTTCGATCAATATTATAGAGGATAACGCATGTTAGGTCTAGGTTAGGTCTGGGATTTGCTCTCATCTGGCTCATATTTTCGTATATTTCTCATACTTGATGGCCAAATTCTGGGCTTTTTTTGGTTTGGATCACGTAGTAATGTGGTACCACACTGAAACAGTCCATTAAACCTGGTTTCGATAAATATTTTAGAGGATAACGCATGTTAGGTCTCGGTTAGGTCTAGGACTTGCCCTCATCAGGCCCATACTTTCGCTTGTTTCTCTTACTTGATGACCAGATTCTGGGCATTTTCTGGTTTGGATAACGTAGTAATGTGGTACCACACTCAAACAGTCTATGAAACCTGGTTTCGATGAATATTTTAGAGGTTAACGCATGTTAGTTCTAGGTTAGGTCTGGGATTTGCTCTCATCAGGCTCATACTTTCGTATTTTTGTCATTCTTGTTGGCGAGATCCTGGGCTTTCGCTGGTTTGGATCACGTAGTAATGTGGTACCACACTCAAACAGTCGATTAAACCTGGTTTCGATCAATATTTTAGAGGATAGCGCATGTTAGGTCTAGGTTAGGCCTTGGATTTGCCCCCATCAGACTCATACTTTCGAATTCTTCACATACTTGTTGAACAGATCCTGGGTTTTTTCTGGTTTGGATCACGTAGTAATGTGGTACCACACTCAAACAGTCGATTAAACCTGGTTTCGATAAATGTTTTAGAGGATAACGCATGTTAGGTCTAGGTTAGCTCTGGGATTTGCTCTCATCAGGCTCATACTTTCGCATATTTCTCATTCTTGTTGGCCTGATCCTGGGCTTCCACTGGCTTGGATCACGTAGTAATGTGGTACCACACTCAAACAGTCGATTAAACCTGGTTTCGATAAATGTTTTAGAGGATAACGCATGTTAGGTCTAGGTTAGGTCTGGGATTTGCTCTCATCTGGCTCATACTTTCGTATATTTCTCATTGTTGTTGGCCAGATCCTGGGCTTTCACTGGTTTGGATCACGTAGTAATGTGGTACCACACTCAAGCAGTCGATTAAACCTGGTTTCGATCAATATTTTAGAGGATAACGCATGTTAGGTCTCGGTTAGGTCTAGGACTTGCCCTCATCAGGCCCAAACTTTCGCTTGTTTCTCTTACTTGATGACCAGATTCTGGGCATTTTCTGGTTTGGATAACGTAGTAATGTGGTACCACACTCAAACAGTCTATGAAACCTGGTTTCGATGAATATTTTAGAGGATAACGCATGTTAGTTCTAGGTTAGGTCTGGGATTTGCTCTCATCAGGCTCATACTTTCGTATTTTTGTCATTCTTGTTGGCGAGATCCTGGGCTTTCGCTGGTTTGGATCACGTAGTAATGTGGTACCACACTCAAACAGTCGATTAAACCTGGTTTCGATCAATATTTTAGAGGATAGCGCATGTTAGGTCTAGTTTAGGCCTTGGATTTGCCCCCATCAGACTCATACTTTCGAATTCTTCACATACTTGTTGAACAGATCCTGGGTTTTTTCTGGTTTGGATCACGTAGTAATGTGGTACCACACTCAAACAGTCGATTAAACCTGGTTTCGATAAATATTTTAGAGGATAACGCATGTTAGGTCTAGGTTAGGTCTGGGATTTGCACTCATCAGGCTCATACTTTCGCATATTTCTCATTCTTGTTGGCCTGATCCTGGGCTTCCACTGGCTTGGATCACGTAGTAATGTGGTACCACACTCAAACAGTCGATTAAACCTGGTTTCGATAAATGTTTTAGAGGATAACGCATGTTAGGTCTAGGTTAGGTCTGGGATTTGCTCTCATCTGGCTCATACTTTCGTATATTTCTCATTGTCGTTGGCCAGATCCTGGGCTTTCACTGGTTTGGATCACGTAGTAATGTGGTACCACACTCAAGCAGTCGATTAAACCTGGTTTCGATCAATATTATAAAGGATAACGCATGTTAGGTCTAGGTTAGGTCTGGGATTTGCTCTCATCTGGCTCATATTTTCGTATATTTCTCATACTTGTTGACCAGATCCTGGGCTTCTTCTGGTTTGGATCACGTGGTAATGTGGTACCACACTGAAACAGTCAATTAAACCTAGTCTGGGTCAACATTTCAAAGGATAACGCATGTTAGGTCTGGGTTAGGTCTGTGATTTGCCCTCATGAGGCTTATACTTTCACATATTTCTCATACTTTTTTGCCAGATCCTGGGTTTTTTTCTGGTTTGGATCACGTAGTAATGTGGGACCACACTGAAACAGTCGATTAAACCTTGTCTCGATCAATATTTTACATGATAACGCATGTTAGGGCTAGGTTAGGCCTGGGATTTGCCCTCATCAGGCTCATACTTTCGCATTTTTCGCATACTTTGTTGACCGGATCCTGGGCTTCTTCTGGTTTGGATCACGTGGTAATGTGGTACCACACTGAAACAGTCAATTAAACCTAGTCTGGGTCAACATTTCAAAGGATAACGCATGTTAGGTCTGGGTTAGGTCTGTGATTTGCCCTCATGAGGCTTATACTTTCGCATATTTCTCACACTTGAGGAACAGAACCCGGGTTTTTTCTGGTTTGGATCACGTGGTAATGTGGGACCACACTGAAACAGTCGATTGAACCTGGTCTCGATGTATATTTTAGAGGATAACGCATGTTTGGTCAGGGTTAGGTCTGGGATTTGCCCTCTTCAGTCTCATACTTTCGCATTCTTCACACACTTCTTGAACAGATACTGGGTTTTTTCTGGTTTGGATCACATAGTAATGTGGTACCACCCAGAAACAGTCGATTAAGCCAGGTTTCGATCAATATTTTACATGATAACGCATGTTAGGGCTAGGTTAGGCCTGGGATTTGCCTCCGTTAGACTCATACTTTCGCATTCTTCGCATACTTGTCGCACAGATCCTGGGATTTTTCTGCTTTGGATCACGTAGTAATGTGGTACCACACTGAAACAGTCCATTAAACCTGGTTTCGATAAATATTTTAGAGGATAACGCATGTTAGGTCTCGGTTAGGTCTAGGACTTGCCCTCATCAGGCCCATACTTTCGCTTCTTTCTCTTACTTGATGACGAGATTCTGGGAATTTTCTGGTTTGGATCACGTAGTAATGTGGTACCACACTCAAACAGTCTATGAAACCTGGTTTCGATGAATATTTTAGAGGATAACGCATGTTAGGTCTAGGTTAGGTCTGGGATTTGCTCTCATCAGGCTCAGACTTTCGCATATTTCTCATTCTTGTTGGCCAGATCCTGGGTTTTTTCTGGTTTGGATCACGTAGTAATCTGGTACCACACTGAAACAGTCAATTCAACCTGGTCTCGATGAATATTTTAGAGGATAACGCATGTTAGTTCCAGGTTACGTCTGGGATTTGCTCTCATCAGGCTCATACTTTCGTATATTTCTCATTCTTGTTGGCGGGATCCTGGGCTTTCGCTGGTTTGGATCACGTAGTAATGTGGTACCACACTCAAACAGTCGATTAAACCTGGTTTCGATCAATATTTTAGAGGATAGCGCATGTTAGGTCTAGGTTAGGCCTTGGATTTGCCCCCATCAGACTCATACTTTCAAATTCTTCACATACTTGTTGAACAGATCCTGGACTTTCTCTGGTTTGGATCTCGTAGTAATGTGGTACCACACTGAAACAGTCAATTCAACTTGGTTTCGAACAATATTTTAGAGGATAGCACCGTTTAGGTTTGTGGTAGGTCTTGTATTTGCGATCATCTGGCTCATACTTTCGCATTTCTCGCATGCTTGTTGGCCAGATCCGGGGCTTTTTCTGGTTTGGATCACGTAGTAATATGGTACCAGAATGAAACAGTCAACTAAACCTGGATTCGATCAATATTTTAGGGGATCACACCGGATAGGTTTGTGTTAGGCCTGCTAGTTGCAATCATCAGGCTCATACTTTCGCATTCTTCCCATACTTGTTGGCCAGATCCTATGTTTCCTTCTCGTTTGGGTCACGCAGTAATGCGGTAACAGGCTGAAACAGCCAATTCAAATTGGTTTCGATCAATATTTAAGAGGATAACACCATTTAGGTTTGTGCTCGGTCTGGTATTTGCTGTCATCTTGCACATACTTTCGCATTTCTCGCATGCTTGTTGGCCAGATCCTGGGCTTTTTCTGGTTTGGATCTTGTAGTAATGTGGTAGCATACTGAAACAGTCAATTAAACGTGGCCCCGATCAATATTTTAAGGGATAACACCGTTTAGGTTTGTGTTAGGTCTGGTATTTGCAAACATCTGCCTGACACTTTCGCATTTTTCGCATACATGTTGACCAGATCCTGGGCCTTTTCTGGTTTGGATCACGTAGTAATGCGGTACCAGTATGAAGGAGTCAATTTAACCTGGAGTCGATCAATACTGTTACAGATAACTCCGGTTGGGTCTCACCTAGGTCTGGTATTTGCAATCATCTGGCTCATACATTCGCATGTTTCGCATTCTTGTTGGCCAGATCCTGGGCTTTTTCTAGTTTGGATCACGTAGTAATATGGTACCAGAATGAGACAGTCAACTAAACCTGGCTTCGATCTATATTTTAGAGGATTACACCGGTTAGGTTTGTGTTAGGCCTGGTATTTCCAATCATCTGGCTCATACTTTCGCATTTCTCGCATGCGTGTTGGCCAGATCCTGGGCTTTTTCTGGTTGGGATTGTGTAGTAATGTGGTACCACACTAAACAGTCAATTAAACCTGACCTGGATCAATATTTTAAAGTATAACACCGGTTAGTTCATGTTTAGGTCTGGGATTTGCCCTCATCTGGCTCATACTTTCTCACTTTTCGCATGCTTGTTGGCCAGATCCTGGGCTTTTTCTGGTTGGGATTGTGTATTAATGTGGTACCACACTAAACAGTCAATTAAACCTGACCTGGATCAATATTTTAAAGTATAACACCGGTTAGTTCATGTTTAGGCCTGGTATTTGCAATCGTCTGGCTCATACTTTCGCCCTTTTCGCATACTTGTTGGCCAGATCCAGGGCTTTTTCTGGTTTTGATCACGTAGTAATGCGGTACCAGAATGAAACTGTCAATTAAACCTGTATTCGATCAATATTTTAGAGGAGCACACCGATTAGGTTTGTGTTAGGCCTGGTATTTGCAATCATCTGGCTCATACTTTCGCATTTTTCGAAAACTTGTTGGCCAGATCCCGTGTTTTTTTTTCTGGTTGGGATCACGTAGTAATGTGGTACCAGACTGAAACAGTCAATTCAACTTGGTTTCGATCAATATTTTAGAGGATAACACCCTTTAGGTTTGTGTTAGGTCTGGTGTTTGCAATCATCTGGCTCATACTTTCGCACATTTCGCATACTTGTTGGCCACATCCTGGGCTTTTTCTGGTTTGCATCACGTAGTTATGTGGTACCAGAATGAAACTGTCAATTAAACCAGGATTCGATCAATATTTTAGACGATCACACCGGTTGGGTTTGTGTTAGGCCTGGTGTTTGCAATCATCTGGCTCATACTTTCGCATTCATCGCACACTTGTTGACCAGATCCTGGCCTTTCTCTGGTTTGGATCTCGTAGTAATGTGGTACCAGACTGAAACAGTCAATTCAACTTGGTTTCGAACAATATTTTAGAGGATAACACCCTTTAGGTTTGTGTTAGGTCTGGTGTTTGCAATCATCTGGCTCATACTTTCGCATTTTTCGCATACTTGTTGGCCAGATCGTGGGATTTTTCTGGTTTGTATCACGTAGTAATGTGGTACCAGAATGAAACTGTCAATTAAACCTGGATTCGATCAATATTTTAGAGGATCACACCGATTAGGTTTGTGTTAGTCCTAGTGTTTGCAATCATCTGGCTCATACTTTCGCACTCTTCGCATGCTTGTTGGCCAGATCCTGGACTTTCTCTGGTTTGGATCTCGTAGTAATGTGGTACCAGAATGAAACTGTCAATTAAACCTGGATTCGATGAATATTTTAGAGGATCACACCGATTAGGTTTGTGTTAGCCCTAGTGTTTACAATCATCTGGCTCATACTTTCGCACTCTTCGCATGCTTGTTGGCCAGATCCTGGGCTTTCTCTGGTTTGGATCTCGTAGTAATGTGGTACCACACTGAAACAGTCAATTCAACTTGGTTTCGAACAATATTTTAGAGGATAGCACCGTTTAGGTTTGTGGTAGGTCTTGTATTTGCGATCATCTGGCTCCTACTTTCGCATTTTTCGCATACTTGTTGGCCCGATCCTGGGATTTTTCTGGTTTGTATCACGTAGTAATGTGGTACCACAATGAAACTGTCAGTTAAACCTGGATTCGATCAATATTTTAGACGTTCACACCAGTTAGGTTTGTGTTGGCCTGGTGTTTGCAATCATCTGGCATATACTTTAGCATTCTTCGCACACATGTTGGCCAAATCCTGGCCTTCTCCTGGTTTGGATCTCGTAGTAATGTGGTACCACACTGAAACAGTCAATTAAAAAACCCTGATCAATATTTTAAGGGATAACAACGTTTAGGTTTGTGTTAGGTCTGGTATTTGCAATCATCTGGCTCATACTTTCGCATTTTTCGCATACTTGTTGGCCAGATCCTGGGATTTTTCTGGTTTGTATCACGTAGTAATGTGGTACCAGAATGAAACTGTCAATTAAACCTGTCTTCGATCAATATTTTAAAGGATAACTCCGGTTGGGTCTCGTTTAGGTCTGGGATTTGCCTTATCTGGCTTATACTTTCGCATTCTTCGCACATTTGTTGGCCAGATCCTGGGCTTTTTCTGGTTCCGATCACGTAGTAGTGTGGTACCAGACTGAAACAGCCAATTCGACTTGGTTTCTATCAATATTTTAGAGGATTACACCGTTTAGGTTTGTGCTAGGTCTGGTATTTGCAATCATCTGGCTCATACATTCGCATTTTTCGCATACTTGTTGGCCAGATCCTGGGCTTTTTCTAGTTTGGATCACTTAGGAATATGGTACCAGAATGAAACAGTCAACTAAACCTGAATTCGATCAATATTTTAGAGGATCACACCAGTTAGGTTTGTGTTAGGCCTGGTATTTGCAATCATCTGGCTCACACTTTCTCACTTTTCGCATACTTGTTGGCTAGATCCTGGGATTTTTCTGGTTTGTATCACGTAGTAATGTGGTTCCAGAATGAAACTGTCAAACCAACCTGGATTCGATCAATATTTTAGAGGATCACACCGATTAGGTTTGTGTTAGACCTGGTATTTGCAATCATCTTGCTCATACTTTCGCATTTCTCGCATGCTTGTTGGCCAGATCCTGGGCTTTTACACGTTGGGATTGTGTAGTAACGTGGTACCACACTAAACAGTCAATTAAACCTGACCTGGATCAATATTTTAAAGTATAAAACCGGTTAGTTCATGTTCAGGTCTGGGATTTGCCCTCATCTGGCTCATACTTTCTCACTTTTCGCATGCTTGTTGGCCAGATCCTGGGCTTTTTCTGGTAGGGATTGTGTATTAATGTGGCACCACACTAAACAGTCAATTAAACCTGACCTGGATCAATATTTTAAAGTATAACACCGGTTAGTTCATGTTTAGGCCTGGTATTTGCAATCGTCTGGCTCATACTTTCGCACTTTTCGCATACTTGTTGGCCAGATCCCGGGCTTTTTCTGGTTTGGATCACGTAGTAATGCGGTACCAGAATGAAACTGTCAATTAAACCTGTATTCGATCAATATTTTAGACGATCACACCGGTTAGGTTTGTGTTAGGCCTGGTGTTTGCAATCATCTGGGTCATACTTTCGCATTCATCGCACACTTGTTGGCCAGATCCTGGGCTTTTTCTGGTTTGGATCACGTAGTAGTGTGGTACCAGACTGAAACAGCCAATTCAACTTTGTTTCGATCAATATTTAAGAGGATAACACCGTTTAGGTTTGTGTTAGGCCTGGTGTTTGCAATCATCTGAGTCATACTTTCGCGTTCATCGCGCGCTTGTTGGCCAAATCCTGGACTTTTTCTGGTTTGGATCTCGTAGTAATGCGTTACCATACTGAAACAGTCAATCAAACGTGGCCTCGATCAATATTTTAGAGGATAACAACGTTTAGGTTTGTGTTAGGTCTGGTATTTGCAATCATCTGGCTCATACATTCGCATGTTTCGCATTCTTTTTGGCCAGATCCTGGGCTTTTTCTAGTTTGGATCACGTAGTAATATGGTACCAGAATGAAACAGTCAACTAAACCTGGATTCGATCAATATTTTAGAGGATCACACCGATTAGGTTTGTGTTAGGCCTGGTATTTGCAATGATCTGGCTCATACTTTCGCACTCTTCGTATACTTGTTGGCAAGATCCTGTGTTTTTTTCTGGTTGGGATCACGTAGTAATGCGGTACCAGTATGAAACAGTCAATTTAACCTGGATTCGATCAATATTGTTACAGATAACTCCGGTTGGGTCTCGCCTAGGTCTGGTATTTGCAATCATCTGGCTCATACATTCGCATGTTTCGCATTCTTGTTGGCCAGATCCTGGACTTTTTCTAGTTTGGATCACGTAGTAATATGGTACCAGAATGAAACAGTCAACTAAACCTGGATTCGATCAATATTTTAGAGGATTACACCGGTTAGGTTTGTGTTAGGGTTGGTATTTGCAATCATCTGGCTCATACTTTCGCATTTTTCGCATATTTGTTGACCATATCCTGGGCGTTTTCTGGTTCGGATCACGTAGTAATGCGGTACCAGTATGAAACAGTCAATTAAACCTGGATTCGATCAATATTTTAACAGATAGCTCCGGTTGGGTCTCGCCTAGGTCTGGTGTTTGCAATCATCTGCCTCATACTTTCGCATTCTTCGCACACTTGTTGGCCAGATCCGGGACTTTTTCTGGTTTGGATCTCGTAGTAATGTGGTACCACACTGAACAGTCAATTCAACTGACTTTCGATCAATATTTTAGAGGATACCACCATTTAAGTTTGTGCTAGGTCTTGTATTTGCTATCATCTGGCTCATACTTTCGCATTTCTCGCATGCTTGCTGGCCAGATCCTGAGCTTTTGCTGGTTGGGATTGTGTACTAATGTGGTACCACACTAATCAGTCAATTAAACCTGACCTGGATCAATATTTTAAAGTATAACACCGGTTAGTTCACGTTTAGGTCTGAGATTTGCCCTCATCTGGCTCATACCTTCGCATTTTTCGCATACTTGTTGGCCAGATCCTGGGCTCTTTCTGGTTTGGATCAGGTAGTTATGTGGTACCAGAATGAAACTGTCAATTAAACCTGGATTCGATCAATATTTTAGACGATCACACCGATTAGGTTTGTGTTAGGCCTGGTATTTGCCCTCATCTGGCTTATACTTTAGCATTCTTCGCACACTTGTTGGCCAGATCGTGGGCTTTTTCTGGTTTGGATCACGTAGTATTGTGGTACCAGACCGAAACAGCCAAAACAACTTGGTTTCGATCAATATTTTAGAGGATACCACCATTTAAGTTTGTGCTAGGTCTTGTATTTGCTATCATCTGGCTCATACTTTCGCATTCATCGCACACTTGTTGGCCAGATCCTGGTCTTTTTCTGGTTTGGATCTCGTAGTAGTGTGGTAGCATACTGAAACAGTCAATTAAACGTGGCCCAAATCAATATTTTAAGGGATATCACCGTTTAGGTTTGTGTTAGGTCTGGAATTTGCAATCATCTGGCTCATACTTTCGCACTTTTCGCATACTTCTTGGCCAGATCCTGGGCTCTTTCTGGTTTGGATCAGGTAGTTATGTGGTACCAGAATGAAACTGTCAATTAAACCTGGATTCGATCAATATTTTAGACGATCACACCGATTAGGTTTGTGTTAGGGCTGGTATTTGCCCTCATCTGGCTTATACTTTCGCATTTTTCGCATACTTGTCGGCCAGATACTGGGCTGTTTCTGGTTTGGATAACGTAGTAATGTGGTACCAGACTGAAACAGCCGATTCAACTTGGTTTCGATCAATATTTAACAGGATAACACCGATTAGGTTTTTGTTAGGCCTGGTATTTGCAATCATCTGGCTCATACTTTCGCACACTTCGTGTACTTGTTGGCAAGATCCTGTGTTTTTTTCTGGTTGGGATCACGTAGTAATGTGGTACCAGACTGAAACAGTCAATCCAACTTGGTTTCGTTCAATATTTTACAGGATAACACCCTTTAGGTTTGTGTTAGGTCTGGTGTTTGCAATCATCTGGCTCATACTTTCGCATTCATCGCACACTTGTTGGCCAGATCCTGGGCTCTTTCTGGTATGGATCACGTAGTTATGTGATACCAGAATGAAACTGTCAATTAAATCTGGATTCGATCAATGTTTTAGACGATCTCACCGATTAGGTTTGTGATAGGCCTGGTATTTGCAATCATCTGGCTCATACTTCCGCACTTTTCGCATACTTGTTGGCCAGATCCTGGGCTTTTTCTGGCTTGGATCAAGGAGTAATGCGGTTCCAGAATGAAACTGTCAATTAAACCTGGATTCGATCAATATTTTAGACGATCACACCGGGTAGATTTGTGTTAGGCCTGGTATTTGCAATCATCTGGCTCATACTTTCGCACTTTTCGCATACTTGTTGGCCAGATCCTGGGCTTCTTCTGGCTTGGATCACGTAGTAATGCGGTACCAGAATGAAACTGTCAATTAAACCTGGATTCGATCAATATTTTAAAGTATAACTCCGGTTAGTTCATGTTTAGGTCTGGGATTTGCCCTCATCAGGCTCATACTTTCGCATTCATCGCACACTTGTTGGCCAGATCCTGGTCTTTTTCTGGTTTGGATCTCGCAGTAATGTGTTAGTATACTGAAACAGTCAATTAAACGTGGCCCCGATCAATATTTTGAAGTGATATCTCCGGTTGGGTCTCGTTTAGATCTGGGATTTGCCCTCATCTGGCTTATACTTTCGCATTTTTCGCATACTTGCCGGCCAGATACTGGGCTGTTTCTGGTTTGGATAACGTAGTAATGTGGTACCAGACTGAAACAGCCGATTCAACTTGGTTTCGATCAATATTTAACAGGATAACACCGATTAGGTTTGTGTTAGGCCTGGTATTTGCAATCATCTGGCGCATACTTTCGCACTCTTCGTGTACTTGTTGGCAAGATCCTGTGTTTTTTTCTGGTTGGGATCACGTAGTAATGTGGTACCAGACTGAAACAGTCAATCCAACTTGGTTTCGTTCAATATTTTACAGGATAACACCCTTTAGGTTTGTGTTAGGTCTGGTGTTTGCAATCATCTGGCTCATACTTTCGCATGCATCGCACACTTGTTGGACAGATCCTTGTCTTTTTCTGGTTTGGATCTCGTAGTAATGTGGTAGCATACTGACACAGTTAATTAAACGTGGCCCCGATCAATATATTAAGGGATAACACCGTTTAGGTTTGTGTTAGGTCTGGAATTTGCAATCATCTGGCTCAGACTTTCGCACTTTTCGCATACTTGTTGGCCAGATCCTGGGCTCTTTCTGGTAAGGATCACGTAGTTATGTGATACCAGAATGAAACTGTCAATTAAATCTGGATTCGATCAATGTTTTAGACGATCACACCGATTAGGTTTGTGATAGGCCTGGTATTTGCAATCATCTTGCTCATACTTTCGCATTTCTCGCATGCTTGTTGGCCAGATCCTGGGCTTTTTCTGGTTGGGATTGTGTAGTAATGTGGTACCACACTAAACAGTCAATTAAACCTGACCTGGATCAATATTTTAAAGTATAACACCGGTTAGTTCATGTTTAGGTCTGGGATTTGCCCTCATGTGGCTCATACTTTCGCATTTTTCGCATACTTGTTGGCCAGATCCTGGGCTTTTTCTAGTTTGGATCACGTAGAATTATGGTACCAGAATGGAACAGTCAACTAAACCTGGATTCGATCAATATTTTAGAGGACCACACCGGTTAGGTTTGTGTTAGGCCTGGTATTTGCAATCATCTGGCTCATACTTTCGCACTTTTCGCATACTTGTTGGCCAGATCCTGGGCTTTTTCTGGCTTGGATCAAGTAGTAATGCGGTTCCAGAATGAAACTGTCAATTAAACCTGGATTCGATCAATATTTTAGACGATCACACCGGTTAGGTTTGTGTTAGGCCTGGTATTTGCAATCATCTGGCTCATACTTTCGCACTTTTCGCATACTTGTTGGCCAGATCCTGGGCTTCTTCTGGCTTGGATCACGTAGTAATGCGGTACCAGAATGAAACTGTCAATTAAACCTGGATTCGATCAATATTTTAAAGTATAACTCCGGTTAGTTCATGTTTAGGTCTGGGATTTGCCCTCATCAGGCTCATACTTTCGCATTCATCGCACACTTGTTGGTCAGATCCTGGTCTTTTTCTGGCTTGGATCTCGCAGTAATGTGTTAGTATACTGAAACAGTCAATTAAACGTGGCCCCGATCAATATTTTGAAGTGATAACTCCGGTTGGGTCTCGTTTAGGTCTGGGATTTACCCTCATCAGGCTCATACTTTCGCATTCATCGCACACTTGTTGGTCAGATCCTGGTCTTTTTCTGGCTTGGATCTCGCAGTAATGTGTTAGTATACTGAAACAGTCAATTAAACGTGGCCCCGATCAATATTTTGAAGTGATAACTCCGGTTGGGTCTCGTTTAGGTCTGGGATTTGCCCTCATCTGCCTGATAATTTCGCATTTTTCGCATACTTGTCGGCCAGATACTGGGCTTTTTCTGGTTTGGATCACGTAGTAATGTGGTACCAGAATGGAACAGTCAATTAAACCTGGATTCGATGAATATTTTACAGGATCACACCGGTTAGGTTTGTGTGAGGCCTGGTGTTTGCAATCATCTGGCTCATACTTTCGCATTCTTCGCACACTTGTTGGCCAGATCCTGGACTTTTTCTGGTTTGGATCTCGTAGTAATGTGGTACCACACTGAAACTGGCAATTCAACTTGGTTTCGATCAATAGTTTAGAGGATACCACCGTTTAGGTTTGTGCTAGGTCTTGTATTTGCTATCATGTGGCACATTCTTTCGCATTTCTCGCATGCTTGTTGGCCAGATACTGGGATTTTTCTGGTTTTTATCACGGAGTAATGCGGTTCCACACAGAAGCAGTCAGTTGATCCTGTTTTCGATCAATATTTTAAAGTATAACACCGGTTAGTTCACGTTTACGTCTGAAATTTGCCTTCATCTGGCTGATACTTTCGCATTTTTCGCATTCTTGTCGGCCAGATCCTGGGCTTTTTCTAGTTTGGATCACGTAGTAATATGGTACCAGAATGAAACAGTCAACTAAACCTGGATTCGATCAATATTTTAGAGGATTACACCGGTTAGGTTTGTGTTAGGCCTGGTATTTGCAATCATCTGGCTCATACTTTCGCATTTTTCGCACACTTGTTGGCCAGATCCTGAGCTTTTGCTGGTTGGGATTGTGTAGTAATGTGGCACCACACTAAACAGTCAATTAAACCTGACCTGGATCAATATTTTAAAGTATAACACCGGTTAGGTCACGTTTAGGTCTGGGATTTGCCCTCATCTGGCTCATACTTTCGCATTTTTCGCATACTTGTTGGCCAGATCCTGGGCTTTTTCTGGTTTGGATCACGTAGTAGTGTGGTACCAGACTGAAACAGTCAACTAAACCTGGTTTCGATCAATATTTTAACAGATAACTCCGGTTGGGTCTCGCCTAGGTCTGGTATTTACCCGCATCTGGCTCATACATTCGCATTCTTCGCCTACTTGTTGGCCAGATCCTGTCATTCTTTCTGGTGTGGATCACGTAGTAATGTGGTACCAGATTGAAAAATTCAATTCAACTTGGTTTCGATCGTTATTTTAGAGGATCACGCCGGTTAGGTTTCTGTAAGGCCTGGTATTTGCAATCATCAGGCTCATACTTTCGCATTCTTCCCATACTTGTTGGCCAGATCCTGTCTTTCTTTCTGGTTTGGGTCACGCAGTAATGCGGTAACAGGCTGAAACAGCCAATTCAACTTGGTTTCAATCAATATTTAAGAGGATAACACCGTTTAGGCTTGTGTTAGGTCTGGTATTTGTCCTCATCTGTCTCATACTTTCGCATTCTTCGCATACCTGTTAGCCTGATCCTGGGCTGTTTCTGGTTTGGATTACGCAGTAATGTGGTACAGGAATGAAACAGTCAATTAATCCTGGTTTCGGTCAATATTTTAGAGGATCACACCAGTTAGGTTTGTGTTATCCTGGTATTTGCAATCATCTGGCTCATACTTTCGCATTTCTCGCATGCTTTTCGGCCAGATCCTGGGCTTTCTCTGGTTGGGATTGTGTAGTAATGTGGTACCACACTAAACAGTCAATTAAACCTGACCTGAATCAATATTTTAAAGTATAACACCGGTTAGGTCACGTTTAGGTCTGGGATTTGCCCTCATCTGGCTCATACTTTCGCATTTTTCGCATACTTGTTGGCCAGATCCTGGGCTTTTTCTGGTTTGGATCACGTAGTAGTGTGGTACCAGACTGAAACAGCCAATTCAACTTGGTATCGATCAATATTTTAGAGGATCACACCGATTAGGCTTGTGTTAGGCCTGGTATTTGCAATCATCTGGCTCATACTTCCGCACTCTTCGCATACTTGCTGGACAGATCCTGTGTTTTTTTCTGGTTGGGATCACGTAGTAATATGGTACCAGAATGAATCTGTCAATTAAACCTGAATTCGATCAATATTTTAGACGATCACACCGGTTAGGTTTGTGCTAGACCTGGTGTTTGCAATCATCTAGCTCATAGTTTCGCATTCATCGCACACTTGTTGGCCAGATCCTGGTCTTTTTCTGGTTTGGATCTCGTAGTAGTGTGGTAGCATACTGAAACAGTCAATTAAACGTGGCCCAAATCAATATTTTAAGGGATATCACCGTTTAGGTTTGTGTTAGGTCTGGAATTTGCAATCATCTGGCTCATACTTTCGCACTTTTCGCATACTTGTTGGCCAGATCCTGGGCTCTTTCTGGTTTGGATCAGGTAGTTATGTGGTACCAGAATGAAACTGTCAATTAAACCTGGATTCGATCAATATTTTAGACGATCACACCGATTAGGTTTGTGTTAGGCCTGGTATTTGCCCTCATCTGGCTTATACTTTAGCATTCTTCGCACACTTGTTGGCCAGATCCTGGGCTTTTTCTGGTTTGGATCACGTAGTATTGTGGTACCAGACTGAAACAGCCAAAACAACTTGGTTTCGATCAATATTTAACAGGATAACACCGATTAGGTTTGTGTTAGGCCTGGTATTTGCAATCATCTGGCTCATACTTTCGCACTCTTCGTGTACTTGTTGGCAAGATCCTGTGTTTTTTTCTGGTTGGGATCACGTAGTAATGTGGTACCAGACTGGAACAGTCAATTCAACTTGGTTTCGTTCAATATTTTACAGGATAACACCCTTTAGGTTTGTGTTAGGTCTGGTGTTTGCAATCATCTGGCTCATACTTTCGCATTTCTCGCATACTCGTTGGCCAGATCCTGGGCTTTTTCTGGTTTGGATCACGTAGTAGTGTGGTACCAGACTGAAACAGCCAATTCAACTTGGTATCGATCAATATTTTAGAGGATCACACCGATTAGGCTTGTGTTAGGCCTGGTATTTGCAATCATCTGGCTCATACTTTCGCACTTTTCCCATACTTGTTGGCCAGATCCTGGGATTTTTCTGGTTTGTATCACGTAGTAATGTGGTTCCAGAATGAAACTGTCAAACCAACCTGGATTCGATCAATATTTTAGAGGATCACACCGATTAGGTTTGTGTTAGACCTGGTATTTGCAATCATCTTGCTCATACTTTCGCATTTCTCGCATGCTTGTTGGCCAGATCCTGGGCTTTTTCTGGTTGGGATTGTGTAGTAATGTGGTACCACACTAAACAGTCAATTAAACCTGACCTGGATCAATATTTTAAAGTATAACACCGGTTAGTTCACGTTTAGGTCTGGGATTTGCCCTCATCTGGCTCATACCTTCGCATTTTTCGCATACTCGTTGGCCAGATCCTGGGCTTTTTCTAATTTGGATCACGTAGTAATATGGTACCAGAATGAAACAGTCAACTAAACCTGGATTCGGTCAATATTTTAACAGATAACTCCGGTTGGGTCTCGCCTAGGTCTGGTATTTACCCGCATCTGGCTCATACATTCGCATTCTTCGCCTACTTGTTGGCCAGATCCTGTCTTTCTTTCTGGTGTGGATCACGTAGTAATGTGGTACCAGATTGAAAAAGTCAATTCAACTTGGTTTCGATCGTTATTCTAGAGGATCACGCCGGTTAGGTTTCTGTAAGGCCTGGTATTTGCAATCATCAGGCTCATACTTTCGCATTCTTCGCACACTTGTTGGCCAGATCCTGGACTTTTTCTGGTTTGGATCTCGTAGTAATGTGGTACCACACTGAAACTGGCAATTCAACTTGGTTTCGATCAATATTTTAGAGGATACCACCGTTTAGGTTTGTGCTAGGTCTTGTATTTGCTATCATGTGGCACATTCTTTCGCATTTCTCGCATGCTTGTTGGCCAGATACTGGGATTTTTCTGGTTTGTATCACGTAGTAATGCGGTTCCACACAGAAGCAGTCAGTTGATCCTGTTTTCGATCAATATTTTAAAGTATAACACCGGTTAGTTCACGTTTACGTCTGGGATTTGCCTTCATCTGGCTGATACTTTCGCATTTTTCGTATTCTTGTCGGCCAGATCCTGGGCTTTTTCTAGTTTGGATCACGTAGTAATATGGTACCAGAATGAAACGTTCAACTAAACCTGGATTCGATCAATATTTTAGAGGATTACACCGGTTAGGTTTGTGTTAGGCCTGGTATTTGCAATCATCTGGCTCATACTTTCGCATTTTTCGCACACTTGTTGGCCAGATCCTGAGCTTTTGCTGGTTGGGATTGTGTAGTAATGTGGTACCACACTAAACAGTCAATTAAACCTGACCTGGATCAATATTTTAAAGTATAACACCGGTTAGTTCACGTTTAGGTCTGGGATTTGCCCTCATCTGGCTCATACCTTCGCATTTTTCGCATACTCGTTGGCCAGATCCTGGGCTTTTTCTAATTTGGATCACGTAGTAATATGGTACCAGAATGAAACAGTCAACTAAACCTGGATTCGATCAATATTTTAACAGATAACTCCGGTTGGGTCTCGCCTAGGTCTGGTATTTACCCGCATCTGGCTCATACATTCGCATTCTTCGCCTACTTGTTGGCCAGATCCTGTCTTTCTTTCTGGTGTGGATCACGTAGTAATGTGGTACCAGATTGAAAAAGTCAATTCAACTTGGTTTCGATCGTTATTCTAGAGGATCACGCCGGTTAGGTTTCTGTAAGGCCTGGTATTTGCAATCATCAGGCTCATACTTTCGCATTCTTCCCATACTTGTTGGCCAGATCCTGTCTTTCGTTCTGGTTTGGGTCACGCAGTAATGCGGTAACAGGCTGAAACAGCCAATTCAACTTGGTTTCGATCAATATTTAAGAGGATAACACCGATTAGGTTTGTGTTAGGCCTGGTATTTGCCCTCATCTGGCTTATACTTTAGCATTCTTCGCACACTTGTTGGCCAGATCCTGGGCTTTTTCTGGTTTGGATCACGTAGTATTGTGGTACCAGACTGAAACAGCCAAACAACTTGGTTTCGATCAATATTTAACAGGATAACACCGATTAGGTTTGTGTTAGGCCTGGTATTTGCAATCATCTGGCTCATACTTTCGCACTCTTCGTGTACTTGTTGGCAAGATCCTGTGTTTTTTTCTGGTTGGGATCACATAGTAATGTGGTACCAGACTGGAACAGTCAATTCAACTTGGTTTCGTTCAATGTTTCACAGGATAACACCCTTTAGGTTTGTGTTAGGTCTGGTGTTTGCAATCATCTGGCTCATACTTTCGCATTCATCGCACACTTGTTGGCCAGATCCTGGGCTTTTTCTGGTTTGGATCACGTAGTATTGTGGTACCAGACTGAAACAGCCAAAACAACTTGGTTTCGATCAATATTTATAAGGATAACACCGATTAGGTTTGTGTTAGGCCTGGTATTTGCAATCATCTGGCTCATACTTTCGCACTCTTCGTGTACTTGTTGGCAAGATCCTGTGTTTTTTTCTGGTTGGGATCACGTAGTATTGTGGTACCAGACTGAAACAGCCAAAACAACTTGGTTTCGATCAATATTTAACAGGATAACACCGATTAGGTTTGTGTTAGGCCTGGTATTTGCAATCATCTGGCTCATACTTTCGCACTCTTCGTGTACTTGTTGGCAAGATCCTGTGCTTTTTTCTGGTTGGGATCACGTAGTATTGTGGTACCAGACTGAAACAGCCAAAACAACTTGGTTTCGATCAATATTTAACAGGATGACACCGATTAGGTTTGTGTTAGGCCTGGTATTTGCAATCATCTGGCTCATACTTTCGCACTTTTCGCATACTTGTTGGCCAGATCCTGGGCTCTTTCTGGTTTGGATCAGGTAGTTATGTGGTACCAGAATGAAACTGTCAATTAAACCTGGATTCGATCAATATTTTAGACGATCACACCGATTAGGTTTGTGTTAGGCCTGGTATTTGCCCTCATCTGGCTTATACTTTAACATTCTTCGCACACTTGTTGGCCAGATCCTGGGCTTTTTCTGGTTTGGATCACGTAGTATTGTGGTACCAGACTGAAACAGCCAAAACAACTTGGTTTCGATCAATATTTAACAGGATAACACCGATTAGGTTTGTGTTAGGCCTGGTATTTGCAATCATCTGGCTCATACTTTCGCACTCTTCGTGTACTTGTTGGCAAGATCCTGTGCTTTTTTCTGGTTGGGATCACGTAGTAATGTGGTACCAGACTGAAACAGTCAATTCAACTTGGTTTCGTTCAATATTTTACAGGATAACACCCTTTAGGTTTGTGTTAGGTCTGGTGTTTGCAATCATCTGGCTCATACTTTCGCATTCATCGCACACTTGTTGGCCAGGTCCTGGTCTTTTTCTGGTTTGGATCTCGTAGTAATGTGGTAGCATACTGACACAGTTAATTAAACGTGGCCCCGATCAATATATTAAGGGATAACACCGTTTAGGTTTGTGTTAGGTCTGAAATTTGCAATCATCTGGCTCAGACTTTGGCACTTCTCGCATACTTGTTGGCCAGATCCTGGGCTCTTTCTGGTATGGATCACGTAGTTATGTGATACCAGAATGAAGCTGTCAATTAAACCTGGATTCGATCAATATTTTAGACGATCACACCGATTAGGTTTGTGTTAGGCCTGGTATTTGCCCTCATCTGGCTTATACTTTAGCATTCTTCGCACACTTGTTGGCCAGATCCTGGGCTTTCTCTGGTTTGGATCACGTAGTATTGTGGTACCAGACTGAAACAGCCAAAACAACTTGGTTTCGATCAATATTTAACAGGATAACACCGATTAGGTTTGTGTTAGGCCTGGTATTTGCAATCATCTGGCTCATACTTTCGCACTCTTCGTGTACTTGTTGGCAAGATCCTGTGTTTTTTTCTGGTTGGGATCACGTAGTAATGTGGTGCCAGACTGGAACAGTCAATTCAACTTGGTTTCGTTCAATATTTTACAGGATAACACCCTTTAGGTTTGTGTTAGGTCTGGTGTTTGCAATCAACTGGCTCATACTTTCGCATTCATCGCACGCTTGTTGGCCAGATCCTGGTCTTTTTCTGGTTTGGATCTCGTAGTAATGTGGTAGCATACTGACACAGTTAATTAAACGTGGCCCAAATCAATATTTTAAGGGATATCGCCGTTTAGGTTTGTGTTAGGTCTGGAATTTGCAATCATCTGGCTCATACTTTCGCACTTTTCGCATACTTGTTGGCCAGATCCTGGGCTCTTTCTGGTTTGGATCAGGTAGTTATGTGGTACCAGAATGAAACTGTCAATTAAACCTGGATTCGATCAATATCTTAGACGATCACACCGATTAGGTTTGTGTTAGGCCTGGTATTTGCCCTCATCAGGCTTATACTTTAGCATTCTTCGCACACTTGTTGGCCAGATCCTGGGCTTTTTCTGGTTTGGATCACGTAGTATTGTGGTACCAGACTGAAACAGCCAAACAACTTGGTTTCGATCAATATTTAACAGGATAACACCGATTAGGTTTGTGTTTGGCCTGGTATTTGCAATCATCTGGCTCATACTTTCGCACTCTTCGTGTACTTGTTGGCAAGATCCTGTGTTTTTTTCTGGTTGGGATCACATAGTAATGTGGTACCAGACTGGAACAGTCAATTCAACTTGGTTTCGTTCAATATTTCACAGGATAACACCCTTTAGGGTTGTGTTAGGTCTGGTGTTTGCAATCATCTGGCTCATACTTTCGCATTCATCGCACACTTGTTGGCCAGATCCTGGGCTTTTTCTGGTTTGGATCACGTAGTATTGTGGTACCAGACTGAAACAGCCAAAACAACTTGGTTTCGATCAATATTTAACAGGATAACACCGATTAGGTTTGTGTTAGGCCTGGTATTTGCAATGATCTGGCTCATACTTTCGCACTCTTCGTGTACTTGTTGGCAAGATCCTGTGTTTTTTTCTGGTTGGGATCACGTAGTAATGTGGTACCAGACTGAAACAGTCAATTCAACTTGGTTTCGTTCAATAATTTACAGGATAACACCCTTTAGGTTTGTGTTAGGTCTGGTGTTTGCAATCATCTGGCTCATACTTTCGCATTCATCGCACGCTTGTTGGCCAGATCCTGGTCTTTTTCTGGTTTGGATCTCGTAGTAATGTGGTAGCATACTGACACAGTTAATTAAACGTGGCCCAAATCAATATTTTAAGGGATATCGCCGTTTAGGTTTGTGTTAGGTCTGGAATTTGCAATCATCTGGCTCATACTTTCGCACTTTTCGCATACTTGTGGGCCAGATCCTGGGCTCTTTCTGGTTTGGATCAGGTAGTTATGTGGTACCAGAATGAAACTGTCAATTAAACCTGGATTCGATCAATATCTTAGACGATCACACCGATTAGGTTTGTGTTAGGCCTGGTATTTGCCCTCATCTGGCTTATACTTTAGCATTCTTCGCACACTTGTTGGCCAGATCCTGGGCTTTTTCTGGTTTGGATCACGTAGTATTGTGGTACCAGACTGAAACAGCCAAACAACTTGGTTTCGATCAATATTTAACAGGATAACACCGATTAGGTTTGTGTTAGGCCTGGTATTTGCAATCATCTGGCTCATACTTTCGCACTCTTCGTGTACTTGTTGGCAAGATCCTGTGTTTTTTTCTGGTTGGGATCACATAGTAATGTGGTACCAGACTGGAACAGTCAATTCAACTTGGTTTCGTTCAATATTTCACAGGATAACACCCTTTAGGGTTGTGTTAGGTCTGGTGTTTGCAATCATCTGGCTCATACTTTCGCATTCATCGCACACTTGTTGGCCAGATCCTGGGCTTTTTCTGGTTTGGATCACGTAGTATTGTGGTACCAGACTGAAACAGCCAAAACAACTTGGTTTCGATCAATATTTATAAGGATAACACCGATTAGGTTTGTGTTAGGCCTGGTATTTGCAATCATCTGGCTCATACTTTCGCACTCTTCGTGTACTTGTTGGCAAGATCCTGTGTTTTTTTCTGGTTGGGATCACGTAGTATTGTGGTACCAGACTGAAACAGCCAAAACAACTTGGTTTCGATCAATATTTAACAGGATAACACCGATTAGGTTTGTGTTAGGCCTGGTATTTGCAATCATCTGGCTCATACTTTCGCACTCCTCGTGTACTTGTTGGCAAGATCCTGTGCTTTTTTCTGGTTGGGATCACGTAGTATTGTGGTACCAGACTGAAACAGCCAAAACAACTTGGTTTCGATCAATATTTAACAGGATAACACCGATTAGGTTTGTGTTAGGCCTGGTATTTGCAATGATCTGGCTCATACTTTCGCACTCTTCGTGTACTTGTTGGCAAGATCCTGTGCTTTTTTCTGGTTGGGATCACGTAGTAATGTGGTACCAGACTGAAACAGTCAATTCAACTTGGTTTCGTTCAATATTTTACAGGATAACACCCTTTAGGTTTGTGTTAGGTCTGGTGTTTGCAATCATCTGGCTCATACTTTCGCATTCATCGCACACTTGTTGGCCAGGTCCTGGTCTTTTTCTGGTTTGGATCTCGTAGTAATGTGGTAGCATACTGACACAGTTAATTAAACGTGGCCCCGATCAATATATTAAGGGATAACACCGTTTAGGTTTGTGTTAGGTCTGAAATTTGCAATCATCTGGCTCAGACTTTGGCACTTCTCGCATACTTGTTGGCCAGATCCTGGGCTCTTTCTGGTATGGATCACGTAGTTATGTGATACCAGAATGAAGCTGTCAATTAAACCTGGATTCGATCAATATTTTAGACGATCACACCGATTAGGTTTGTGTTAGGCCTGGTATTTGCCCTCATCTGGCTTATACTTTAGCATTCTTCGCACACTTGTTGGCCAGATCCTGGGCTTTCTCTGGTTTGGATCACGTAGTATTGTGGTACCAGACTGAAACAGCCAAAACAACTTGGTTTCGATCAATATTTAACAGGATAACACCGATTAGGTTTGTGTTAGGCCTGGTATTTGCAATCATCTGGCTCATACTTTTGCACTCTTCGTGTACTTGTTGGCAAGATCCTGTGTTTTTTTCTGGTTGGGATCACGTAGTAATGTGGTGCCAGACTGGAACAGTCAATTCAACTTGGTTTCGTTCAATATTTTACAGGATAACACCCTTTAGGTTTGTGTTAGGTCTGGTGTTTGCAATCAACTGGCTCATACTTTCGCATTCATCGCACGCTTGTTGGCCAGATCCTGGTCTTTTTCTGGTTTGGATCTCGTAGTAATGTGGTAGCATACTGACACAGTTAATTAAACGTGGCCCAAATCAATATTTTAAGGGATATCGCCGTTTAGGTTTGTGTTAGGTCTGGAATTTGCAATCATCTGGCTCATACTTTCGCACTTTTCGCATACTTGTTGGCCAGATCCTGGGCTCTTTCTGGTTTGGATCAGGTAGTTATGTGGTACCAGAATGAAACTGTCAATTAAACCTGGATTCGATCAATATCTTAGACGATCACACCGATTAGGTTTGTGTTAGGCCTGGTATTTGCCCTCATCAGGCTTATACTTTAGCATTCTTCGCACACTTGTTGGCCAGATCCTGGGCTTTTTCTGGTTTGGATCACGTAGTATTGTGGTACCAGACTGAAACAGCCAAACAACTTGGTTTCGAACAATATTTAACAGGATAACACCGATTAGGTTTGTGTTAGGCCTGGTATTTGCAATCATCTGGCTCATACTTTCGCACTCTTCGTGTACTTGTTGGCAAGATCCTGTGTTTTTTTCTGGTTGGGATCACATAGTAATGTGGTACCAGACTGGAACAGTCAATTCAACTTGGTTTCGTTCAATATTTCACAGGATAACACCCTTTAGGGTTGTGTTAGGTCTGGTGTTTGCAATCATCTGGCTCATACTTTCGCATTCATCGCACACTTGTTGGCCAGATCCTGGGCTTTTTCTGGTTTGGATCACGTAGTATTGTGGTACCAGACTGAAACAGCCAAAACAACTTGGTTTCGATCAATATTTAACAGGATAACACCGATTAGGTTTGTGTTAGGCCTGGTATTTGCAATGATCTGGCTCATACTTTCGCACTCTTCGTGTACTTGTTGGCAAGATCCTGTGTTTTTTTCTGGTTGGGATCACGTAGTAATGTGGTACCAGACTGAAACAGTCAATTCAACTTGGTTTCGTTCAATAATTTACAGGATAACACCCTTTAGGTTTGTGTTAGGTCTGGTGTTTGCAATCATCTGGCTCATACTTTCGCATTCCCCGCACACTTGTTGGCCAGGTCCTGGTCTTTTTCTGGTTTGGATCACGTAGTATTGTGGTACCAGACTGAAACAGCCAAAACAACTTGGTTTCGATCAATATTTAACAGGATAACACCGATTAGGTTTGTGTTAGGCCTGGTATTTGCAATCATCTGGCTCATACTTTCGCACTTTTCGCATACTTGTTGGCCAGATCCTGGGCTCTTTCTGGTTTGGATCAGGTAGTTATGTGGTACCAGAATGAAACTGTCAATTAAACCTGGATTCGATCAATATTTTAGGCGATCACACCGATTAGGTTTGTGTTAGGTCTGGTGTTTGCAATCATCTGGCTCATACTTTCGCATTCATCGCACACTTGTTGGCCAGATCCTGGGCTTTTTCTGGTTTGGATCACGTAGTATTGTGGTACCAGACTGAAACAGCCAAAACAACTTGGTTTCGATCAATATTTAACAGGATCACACCGATTAGGTTTGTGTTAGGCCTGGTATTTGCCCTCATCTGGCTTATACTTTAGCATTCTTCGCACACTTGTTGGCCAGATCCTGGGCTTTTTCTGGTTTGGATCACGTAGTATTGTGGTACCAGACTGAAACAGCCAAAACAACTTGGTTTCGATCAATATTTAACAGGATAACACCGATTAGGTTTGTGTTAGGCCTGGTATTTGCAATCATCTGGCTCATTCTTCGCACTCTTCGTGTACTTGTTGGCAAGATCCTGTGTTTTTTTCTGGTTGGGATCACGTAGTAATGTGGTACCAGACTGGAACAGTCAATTCAACTTGGTTTCGTTCAATATTTTACAGGATAACACCCTTTAGGTTTGTGTTAGGTCTGGTGTTTGCAATCATCTGGCTCATACTTTCGCATTCATCGCACGCTTGTTGGCCAGATCCTGGTCTTTTTCTGGTTTGGATCTCGTAGTAATGTGGTAGCATACTGACACAGTTAATTAAACGTGGCCCAAATCAATATTTTAAGGGATATCGCCGTTTAGGTTTGTGTTAGGTCTGGAATTTGCAATCATCTGGCTCATACTTTCGCACTTTTCGCATACTTGTTGGCCAGATCCTGGGCTCTTTCTGGTTTGGATCAGGTAGTTATGTGGTACCAGAATGAACCTGTCAATTAAACCTGGATTCGATCAATATCTTAGACGATCACACCGATTAGGTTTGTGTTAGGCCTGGTATTTGCCCTCATCTGGCTTATACTTTAGCATTCTTCGCACACTTGTTGGCCAGATCCTGGGCTTTTTCTGGTTTGGATCACGTAGTATTGTGGTACCAGACTGAAACAGCCAAAACAACTTGGTTTCGATCAATATTTAACAGGATAACACCGATTAGGTTTGTGTTAGGCCTGGTATTTGCAATCATCTGGCTCATACTTTCGCATTCATCGCACACTTGTTGGCCAGGTCCTGGTCTTTTTCTGGTTTGGATCTCGTAGTAATGTGGTAGCATACTGACACAGTTAATTAAACGTGGCCCCGATCAATATATTAAGGGATAACACCGTTTAGGTTTGTGTTAGGTCTGAAATTTGCAATCATCTGGCTCATTCTTCGCACTCTTCGTGTACTTGTTGGCAAGATCCTGTGTTTTTTTCTGGTTGGGATCACGTAGTAATGTGGTACCAGACTGAAACAGTCAATTCAACTTGGTTTCGTTCAATAATTTACAGGATAACACCCTTTAGGTTTGTGTTAGGTCTGGTGTTTGCAATCATCTGGCTCATACTTTCGCATTCATCGCACGCTTGTTGGCCAGATCCTGGTCTTTTTCTGGTTTGGATCTCGTAGTAATGTGGTAGCATACTGACACAGTTAATTAAACGTGGCCCAAATCAATATTTTAAGGGATATCGCCGTTTAGGTTTGTGTTAGGTCTGGAATTTGCAATCATCTGGCTCATACTTTCGCACTTTTCGCATACTTGTGGGCCAGATCCTGGGCTCTTTCTGGTTTGGATCAGGTAGTTATGTGGTACCAGAATGAAACTGTCAATTAAACCTGGATTCGATCAATATCTTAGACGATCACACCGATTAGGTTTGTGTTAGGCCTGGTATTTGCCCTCATCTGGCTTATACTTTAGCATTCTTCGCACACTTGTTGGCCAGATCCTGGGCTTTTTCTGGTTTGGATCACGTAGTATTGTGGTACCAGACTGAAACAGCCAAACAACTTGGTTTCGATCAATATTTAACAGGATAACACCGATTAGGTTTGTGTTAGGCCTGGTATTTGCAATCATCTGGCTCATACTTTCGCACTCTTCGTGTACTTGTTGGCAAGATCCTGTGTTTTTTTCTGGTTGGGATCACATAGTAATGTGGTACCAGACTGGAACAGTCAATTCAACTTGGTTTCGTTCAATATTTCACAGGATAACACCCTTTAGGGTTGTGTTAGGTCTGGTGTTTGCAATCATCTGGCTCATACTTTCGCATTCATCGCACACTTGTTGGCCAGATCCTGGGCTTTTTCTGGTTTGGATCACGTAGTATTGTGGTACCAGACTGAAACTGTCAATTAAACCTGGATTCGATCAATATTTAACAGGATAACACCGATTAGGTTTGTGTTAGGCCTGGTATTTGCAATCATCTGGCTCATACTTTCGCACTCCTCGTGTACTTGTTGGCAAGATCCTGTGCTTTTTTCTGGTTGGGATCACGTAGTATTGTGGTACCAGACTGAAACAGCCAAAACAACTTGGTTTCGATCAATATTTAACAGGATAACACCGATTAGGTTTGTGTTAGGCCTGGTATTTGCAATCATCTGGCTCATACTTTCGCACTTTTCGCATACTTGTTGGCCAGATCCTGGGCTCTTTCTGGTTTGGATCAGGTAGTTATGTGGTACCAGAATGAAACTGTCAATTAAACCTGGATTCGATCAATATTTTAGACGATCACACCGATTAGGTTTGTGTTAGGCCTGGTATTTGCCCTCATCTGGCTTATACTTTAACATTCTTCGCACACTTGTTGGCCAGATCCTGGGCTTTTTCTGGTTTGGATCACGTAGTATTGTGGTACCAGACTGAAACAGCCAAAACAACTTGGTTTCGATCAATATTTAACAGGATAACACCGATTAGGTTTGTGTTAGGCCTGGTATTTGCAATCATCTGGCTCATACTTTCGCACTCTTCGTGTACTTGTTGGCAAGATCCTGTGTTTTTTTCTGGTTGGGATCACGTAGTAATGTGGTGCCAGACTGGAACAGTCAATTCAACTTGGTTTCGTTCAATATTTTACAGGATAACACCCTTTAGGTTTGTGTTAGGTCTGGTGTTTGCAATCATCTGGCTCATACTTTCGCATTCATCGCACACTTGTTGGCCAGGTCCTGGTCTTTTTCTGGTTTGGATCTCGTAGTAATGTGGTAGCATACTGACACAGTTAATTAAACGTGGCCCCGATCAATATATTAAGGGATAACACCGTTTAGGTTTGTGTTAGGTCTGAAATTTGCAATCATCTGGCTCAGACTTTGGCACTTCTCGCATACTTGTTGGCCAGATCCTGGGCTCTTTCTGGTATGGATCACGTAGTTATGTGATACCAGAATGAAGCTGTCAATTAAACCTGGATTCGATCAATATTTTAGACGATCACACCGATTAGGTTTGTGTTAGGCCTGGTATTTGCCCTCATCTGGCTTATACTTTAGCATTCTTCGCACACTTGTTGGCCAGATCCTGGGCTTTCTCTGGTTTGGATCACGTAGTATTGTGGTACCAGACTGAAACAGCCAAAACAACTTGGTTTCGATCAATATTTAACAGGATAACACCGATTAGGTTTGTGTTAGGCCTGGTATTTGCAATCATCTGGCTCATACTTTCGCACTCTTCGTGTACTTGTTGGCAAGATCCTGTGTTTTTTTCTGGTTGGGATCACGTAGTAATGTGGTGCCAGACTGGAACAGTCAATTCAACTTGGTTTCGTTCAATATTTTACAGGATAACACCCTTTAGGTTTGTGTTAGGTCTGGTGTTTGCAATCAACTGGCTCATACTTTCGCATTCATCGCACGCTTGTTGGCCAGATCCTGGTCTTTTTCTGGTTTGGATCTCGTAGTAATGTGGTAGCATACTGACACAGTTAATTAAACGTGGCCCAAATCAATATTTTAAGGGATATCGCCGTTTAGGTTTGTGTTAGGTCTGGAATTTGCAATCATCTGGCTCATACTTTCGCACTTTTCGCATACTTGTTGGCCAGATCCTGGGCTCTTTCTGGTTTGGATCAGGTAGTTATGTGGTACCAGAATGAAACTGTCAATTAAACCTGGATTCGATCAATATCTTAGACGATCACACCGATTAGGTTTGTGTTAGGCCTGGTATTTGCCCTCATCAGGCTTATACTTTAGCATTCTTCGCACACTTGTTGGCCAGATCCTGGGCTTTTTCTGGTTTGGATCACGTAGTATTGTGGTACCAGACTGAAACAGCCAAACAACTTGGTTTCGATCAATATTTAACAGGATAACACCGATTAGGTTTGTGTTAGGCCTGGTATTTGCAATCATCTGGCTCATACTTTCGCACTCTTCGTGTACTTGTTGGCAAGATCCTGTGTTTTTTTCTGGTTGGGATCACATAGTAATGTGGTACCAGACTGGAACAGTCAATTCAACTTGGTTTCGTTCAATATTTCACAGGATAACACCCTTTAGGGTTGTGTTAGGTCTGGTGTTTGCAATCATCTGGCTCATACTTTCGCATTCATCGCACACTTGTTGGCCAGATCCTGGGCTTTTTCTGGTTTGGATCACGTAGTATTGTGGTACCAGACTGAAACAGCCAAAACAACTTGGTTTCGATCAATATTTAACAGGATAACACCGATTAGGTTTGTGTTAGGCCTGGTATTTGCAATGATCTGGCTCATACTTTCGCACTCTTCGTGTACTTGTTGGCAAGATCCTGTGTTTTTTTCTGGTTGGGATCACGTAGTAATGTGGTACCAGACTGAAACAGTCAATTCAACTTGGTTTCGTTCAATAATTTACAGGATAACACCCTTTAGGTTTGTGTTAGGTCTGGTGTTTGCAATCATCTGGCTCATACTTTCGCATTCCCCGCACACTTGTTGGCCAGGTCCTGGTCTTTTTCTGGTTTGGATCACGTAGTATTGTGGTACCAGACTGAAACAGCCAAAACAACTTGGTTTCGATCAATATTTAACAGGATAACACCGATTAGGTTTGTGTTAGGCCTGGTATTTGCAATCATCTGGCTCATACTTTCGCACTTTTCGCATACTTGTTGGCCAGATCCTGGGCTCTTTCTGGTTTGGATCAGGTAGTTATGTGGTACCAGAATGAAACTGTCAATTAAACCTGGATTCGATCAATATTTTAGGCGATCACACCGATTAGGTTTGTGTTAGGCCTGGTATTTGCCCTCATCTGGCTTATACTTTAGCATTCTTCGCACACTTGTTGGCCAGATCCTGGGCTTTTTCTGGTTTGGATCACGTAGTATTGTGGTACCAGACTGAAACAGCCAAAACAACTTGGTTTCGATCAATATTTAACAGGATAACACCGATTAGGTTTGTGTTAGGCCTGGTATTTGCAATCATCTGGCTCATACTTTCGCACTCTTCGTGTACTTGTTGGCAAGATGCTGTGCTTTTTTCTGGTTGGGATCACGTAGTAATGTGGTACCAGACTGAAACAGTCAATTCAACTTGGTTTCGTTCAATATTTTACAGGATAACACCCTTTAGGTTTGTGTTAGGTCTGGTGTTTGCAATCATCTGGCTCATACTTTCGCATTCATCGCACACTTGTTGGCCAGGTCCTGGTCTTTTTCTGGTTTGGATCTCGTAGTAATGTGGTAGCATACTGACACAGTTAATTAAACGTGGCCCCGATCAATATATTAAGGGATAACACCGTTTAGGTTTGTGTTAGGTCTGGAATTTGCAATCATCTGGCTCAGACTTTCGCACTTCTCGCATACTTGTTGGCCAGATCCTGGGCTCTTTCTGGTATGGATCACGTAGTTATGTGATACCAGAATGAAGCTGTCAATTAAACCTGGATTCGATCAATATTTTAGACGATCACACCGATTAGGTTTGTGTTAGGCCTGGTATTTGCCCTCATCTGGCTTATACTTTAGCATTCTTCGCACACTTGTTGGCCAGATCCTGGGCTTTTTCTGGTTTGGATCACGTAGTATTGTGGTACCAGACTGAAACAGCCAAAACAACTTGGTTTCGATCAATATTTAACAGGATAACACCGATTAGGTTTGTGTTAGGCCTGGTATTTGCAATCATCTGGCTCATTCTTCGCACTCTTCGTGTACTTGTTGGCAAGATCCTGTGTTTTTTTCTGGTTGGGATCACGTAGTAATGTGGTACCAGACTGGAACAGTCAATTCAACTTGGTTTCGTTCAATATTTTACAGGATAACACCCTTTAGGTTTGTGTTAGGTCTGGTGTTTGCAATCATCTGGCTCATACTTTCGCATTCATCGCACGCTTGTTGGCCAGATCCTGGTCTTTTTCTGGTTTGGATCTCGTAGTAATGTGGTAGCATACTGACACAGTTAATTAAACGTGGCCCAAATCAATATTTTAAGGGATATCGCCGTTTAGGTTTGTGTTAGGTCTGGAATTTGCAATCATCTGGCTCATACTTTCGCACTTTTCGCATACTTGTTGGCCAGATCCTGGGCTCTTTCTGGTTTGGATCAGGTAGTTATGTGGTACCAGAATGAACCTGTCAATTAAACCTGGATTCGATCAATATCTTAGACGATCACACCGATTAGGTTTGTGTTAGGCCTGGTATTTGCCCTCATCTGGCTTATACTTTAGCATTCTTCGCACACTTGTTGGCCAGATCCTGGGCTTTTTCTGGTTTGGATCACGTAGTATTGTGGTACCAGACTGAAACAGCCAAAACAACTTGGTTTCGATCAATATTTAACAGGATAACACCGATTAGGTTTGTGTTAGGCCTGGTATTTGCAATCATCTGGCTCATACTTTCGCATTCATCGCACACTTGTTGGCCAGGTCCTGGTCTTTTTCTGGTTTGGATCTCGTAGTAATGTGGTAGCATACTGACACAGTTAATTAAACGTGGCCCCGATCAATATATTAAGGGATAACACCGTTTAGGTTTGTGTTAGGTCTGAAATTTGCAATCATCTGGCTCAGACTTTGGCACTTCTCGCATACTTGTTGGCCAGATCCTGGGCTCTTTCTGGTATGGATCACGTAGTTATGTGATACCAGAATGAAGCTGTCAATTAAACCTGGATTCGATCAATATTTTAGACGATCACACCGATTAGGTTTGTGTTAGGCCTGGTATTTGCCCTCATCTGGCTTATACTTTAGCATTCTTCGCACACTTGTTGGCCAGATCCTGGGCTTTCTCTGGTTTGGATCACGTAGTATTGTGGTACCAGACTGAAACAGCCAAAACAACTTGGTTTCGATCAATATTTAACAGGATAACACCGATTAGGTTTGTGTTAGGCCTGGTATTTGCAATCATCTGGCTCATACTTTCGCACTCTTCGTGTACTTGTTGGCAAGATCCTGTGTTTTTTTCTGGTTGGGATCACGTAGTAATGTGGTGCCAGACTGGAACAGTCAATTCAACTTGGTTTCGTTCAATATTTTACAGGATAACACCCTTTAGGTTTGTGTTAGGTCTGGTGTTTGCAATCAACTGGCTCATACTTTCGCATTCATCGCACGCTTGTTGGCCAGATCCTGGTCTTTTTCTGGTTTGGATCTCGTAGTAATGTGGTAGCATACTGACACAGTTAATTAAACGTGGCCCAAATCAATATTTTAAGGGATATCGCCGTTTAGGTTTGTGTTAGGTCTGGAATTTGCAATCATCTGGCTCATACTTTCGCACTTTTCGCATACTTGTTGGCCAGATCCTGGGCTCTTTCTGGTTTGGATCAGGTAGTTATGTGGTACCAGAATGAAACTGTCAATTAAACCTGGATTCGATCAATATCTTAGACGATCACACCGATTAGGTTTGTGTTAGGCCTGGTATTTGCCCTCATCTGGCTTATACTTTAGCATTCTTCGCACACTTGTTGGCCAGATCCTGGGCTTTTTCTGGTTTGGATCACGTAGTATTGTGGTACCAGACTGAAACAGCCAAAACAACTTGGTTTCGATCAATATTTAACAGGATAACACCGATTAGGTTTGTGTTAGGCCTGGTATTTGCAATCATCTGGCTCATACTTTCGCACTCTTCGTGTACTTGTTGGCAAGATCCTGTGTTTTTTTCTGGTTGGGATCACGTAGTAATGTGGTACCAGACTGGAACAGTCAATTCAACTTGGTTTCGTTCAATATTTCACAGGATAACACCCTTTAGGGTTGTGTTAGGTCTGGTGTTTGCAATCATCTGGCTCATACTTTCGCATTCATCGCACACTTGTTGGCCAGATCCTGGGCTTTTTCTGGTTTGGATCACGTAGTATTGTGGTACCAGACTGAAACAGCCAAAACAACTTGGTTTCGATCAATATTTAACAGGATAACACCGATTAGGTTTGTGTTAGGCCTGGTATTTGCAATGATCTGGCTCATACTTTCGCACTCTTCGTGAACTTGTTGGCAAGATCCTGTGTTTTTTTCTGGTTGGGATCACGTAGTAATGTGGTACCAGACTGAAACAGTCAATTCAACTTGGTTTCGTTCAATAATTTACAGGATAACACCCTTTAGGTTTGTGTTAGGTCTGGTGTTTGCAATCATCTGGCTCATACTTTCGCATTCATCGCACGCTTGTTGGCCAGATCCTGGTCTTTTTCTGGTTTGGATCTCGTAGTAATGTGGTAGCATACTGACACAGTTAATTAAACGTGGCCCAAATCAATATTTTAAGGGATATCGCCGTTTAGGTTTGTGTTAGGTCTGGAATTTGCAATCATCTGGCTCATACTTTCGCACTTTTCGCATACTTGTTGGCCAGATCCTGGGCTCTTTCTGGTTTGGATCAGGTAGTTATGTGGTACCAGAATGAAACTGTCAATTAAACCTGGATTCGATCAATATCTTAGACGATCACACCGATTAGGTTTGTGTTAGGCCTGGTATTTGCCCTCATCTGGCTTATACTTTAGCATTCTTCGCACACTTGTTGGCCAGATCCTGGGCTTTTTCTGGTTTGGATCACGTAGTAATGTGGTACCAGACTGAAACAGCCAAAACAACTTGGTTTCGATCAATATTTAACAGGATAACACCGATTAGGTTTGTGTTAGGCCTGGGGTTTGCAATCATCTGGCTCATACTTTCGCATTCATCGCACACTTGTTGGCCAGGTCCTGGTCTTATTCTGGTTGGGATCACGTAGTAATGTGGTACCAGAATGAAACTGTCAATTAAACCTGGATTCGATCAATATCTTAGACGATCACACCGATTAGGTTTGTGTTAGGCCTGGTATTTGCCCTCATCTGGCTTATACTTTAGCATTCTTCGCACACTTGTTGGCCAGATCCTGGGCTTTTTCTGGTTTGGATCACGTAGTATTGTGGTACCAGACTGAAACAGCCAAAACAACTTGGTTTCGATCAATATTTAACAGGATAACACCGATTAGGTTTGTGTTAGGCCTGGTATTTGCAATCATCTGGCTCATACTTTCGCACTCTTCGTGTACTTGTTGGCAAGATCCTGTGTTTTTTTCTGGTTGGGATCACGTAGTAATGTGGTACCAGACTGAAACAGTCAATTCAACTTGGTTTCGTTCAATATTTTACAGGATAACACCCTTTAGGTTTGTGTTAGGTCTGGTATTTGCAATCATCTGGCTCATACTTTCGCATTCCTCGCACACTTGTTGGCCAGGTCCTGGTCTTTTTCTGGTTTGGATCACGTAGTATTGTGGTACCAGACTGAAACAGCCAAAACAACTTGGTTTCGATCAATATTTAACAGGATAACACCGATTAGGTTTGTGTTAGGTCTGGAATTTGCAATCATCTGGCTTATACTTTCGCACTTTTCGCATACTTGTTGGCCAGATCCTGGGCTCTTTCTGGTTTGGATCAGGTAGTTATGTGGTACCAGAATGAAACTGTCAATTAAACCTGGATTCGATCAATATCTTAGACGATCACACCGATTAGGTTTGTGTTAGGCCTGGTATTTGCCCTCATCTGGCTTATACTTTAGCATTCTTCGCACACTTGTTGGCCAGATCCTGGGCTTTTTCTGGTTTGGATCACGTAGTATTGTGGTACCAGACTGAAACAGCCAAAACAACTTGGTTTCGATCAATATTTAACAGGATAACACCGATTAGGTTTGTGTTAGGCCTGGTGTTTGCAATCATCTGGCTCATACTTTCGCATTCATCGCACACTTGTTGGCCAGGTCCTGGTCTTTTTCTGGTTGGGATCACGTAGTAATGTGGTACCAGACTGGAACAGTCAATACAACTTGGTTTCGTTCAATATTTCACAGGATAACACCCTTTAGGGTTGTGTTAGGTCTGGTGTTTGCAATCATCTGGCTCATACTTTCGCATTCATCGCACACTTGTTGGCCAGATCCTGGGCTTTTTCTGGTTTGGATCACGTAGTATTGTGGTACCAGACTGAAACAGCCAAAACAACTTGGTTTCGATCAATATTTAACAGGATAACACCGATTAGGTTTGTGTTAGGCCTGGTATTTGCAATCATCTGGCTCATACTTTCGCACTCTTCGTGTACTTGTTGGCAAGATCCTGTGTTTTTTTCTGGTTGGGATCACGTAGTAATGTGGTACCAGACTGAAACAGTCAATTCAACTTGGTTTCGTTCAATATTTTACAGGATAACACCCTTTAGGTTTGTGTTAGGTCTGGTATTTGCAATCATCTGGCTCATACTTTCGCATTCCTCGCACACTTGTTGGCCAGGTCCTGGTCTTTTTCTGGTTTGGATCACGTAGTATTGTGGTACCAGACTGAAACAGCCAAAACAACTTGGTTTCGATCAATATTTAACAGGATAACACCGATTAGGTTTGTGTTAGGTCTGGAATTTGCAATCATCTGGCTTATACTTTCGCACTTTTCGCATACTTGTTGGCCAGATCCTGGGCTCTTTCTGGTTTGGATCAGGTAGTTATGTGGTACCAGAATGAAACTGTCAATTAAACCTGGATTCGATCAATATCTTAGACGATCACACCGATTAGGTTTGTGTTAGGCCTGGTATTTGCCCTCATCTGGCTTATACTTTAGCATTCTTCGCACACTTGTTGGCCAGATCCTGGGCTTTTTCTGGTTTGGATCACGTAGTATTGTGGTACCAGACTGAAACAGCCAAAACAACTTGGTTTCGATCAATATTTAACAGGATAACACCGATTAGGTTTGTGTTAGGCCTGGTGTTTGCAATCATCTGGCTCATACTTTCGCATTCATCGCACACTTGTTGGCCAGGTCCTGGTCTTTTTCTGGTTGGGATCACGTAGTAATGTGGTACCAGACTGGAACAGTCAATACAACTTGGTTTCGTTCAATATTTCACAGGATAACACCCTTTAGGGTTGTGTTAGGTCTGGTGTTTGCAATCATCTGGCTCATACTTTCGCATTCATCGCACACTTGTTGGCCAGATCCTGGGCTTTTTCTGGTTTGGATCACGTAGTATTGTGGTACCAGACTGAAACAGCCAAAACAACTTGGTTTCGATCAATATTTAACAGGATAACACCGATTAGGTTTGTGTTAGGCCTGGTATTTGCAATCATCTGGCTCATACTTTCGCACTTTTCGCATACTTGTTGGCCAGATCCTGGGCTCTTTCTGGTTTGGATCAGGTAGTTATGTGGTACCAGAATGAAACTGTCAATTAAACCTGGATTCGATCAATATTTTAGACGATCACACCGATTAGGTTTGTGTTAGGCCTGGTATTTGCCCTCATCTGGCTTATACTTTAGCATTCTTCGCACACTTGTTGGCCAGATCCTGGGCTTTTTCTGGTTTGGATCACGTAGTATTGTGGTACCAGACTGAAACAGCCAAAACAACTTGGTTTCGATCAATATTTAACAGGATAACACCGATTAGGTTTGTGTTAGGCCTGGTATTTGCAATCATCTGGCTCATACTTTCGCACTCTTCGTGTACTTGTTGGCAAGATCCTGTGCTTTTTTCTGGTTGGGATCACGTAGTAATGTGGTACCAGACTGAAACAGTCAATTCAACTTGGTTTCGTTCAATATTTTACAGGATAACACCCTTTAGGTTTGTGTTAGGTCTGGTGTTTGCAATCATCTGGCTCATACTTTCGCATTCATCGCACACTTGTTGGCCAGGTCCTGGTCTTTTTCTGGTTTGGATCTCGTAGTAATGTGGTAGCATACTGACACAGTTAATTAAACGTGGCCCCGATCAATATATTAAGGGATAACACCGTTTAGGTTTGTGTTAGGTCTGGAATTTGCAATCATCTGGCTCAGACTTTCGCACTTCTCGCATACTTGTTGGCCAGATCCTGGGCTCTTTCTGGTTTGGATCAGGTAGTTATGTGGTACCAGAATGAAACTGTCAATTAAACCTGGATTCGATCAATATTTTAGACGATCACACCGATTAGGTTTGTGTTAGGCCTGGTATTTGCCCTCATCTGGCTTATACTTTAGCATTCTTCGCACACTTGTTGGCCAGGTCCTGGTCTTTTTCTGGTTTGGATCACGTAGTATTGTGGTACCAGACTGAAACAGCCAAAACAACTTGGTTTCGATCAATATTTAACAGGATAACACCGATTAGGTTTGTGTTAGGCCTGGTATTTGCAATCATCTGGCTCATACTTTCGCACTTTTCGCATACTTGTTGGCCAGATCCTGGGCTCTTTCTGGTTTGGATCAGGTAGTTATGTGGTACCAGAATGAAACTGTCAATTAAACCTGGATTCGATCAATATTTTAGACGATTAGGTTTGTGTTAGGCCTGGTATTTGCCCTCATCTGGCTTATACTTTAGCATTCTTCGCACACTTGTTGGCCAGATCCTGGGCTTTTTCTGGTTTGGATCACGTAGTATTGTGGTACCAGACTGAAACAGCCAAAACAACTTGGTTTCGATCAATATTTAACAGGATAACACCGATTAGGTTTGTGTTAGGCCTGGTATTTGCAATCATCTGGCTCATACTTTCGCACTCTTCGTGTACTTGTTGGCAAGATCCTGTGCTTTTTTCTGGTTGGGATCACGTAGTAATGTGGTACCAGACTGAAACAGTCAATTCAACTTGGTTTCGTTCAATATTTTACAGGATAACACCCTTTAGGTTTGTGTTAGGTCTGGTGTTTGCAATCATCTGGCTCATACTTTCGCATTCATCGCACGCTTGTTGGCCAGATCCTGGTCTTTTTCTGGTTTGGATCTCGTAGTAATGTGGTAGCATACTGACACAGTTAATTAAACGTGGCCCAAATCAATATTTTAAGGGATATCGCCGTTTAGGTTTGTGTTAGGTCTGGAATTTGCAATCATCTGGCTCATACTTTCGCACTTTTCGCATACTTGTTGGCCAGATCCTGGGCTCTTTCTGGTTTGGATCAGGTAGTTATGTGGTACCAGAATGAACCTGTCAATTAAACCTGGATTCGATCAATATCTTAGACGATCACACCGATTAGGTTTGTGTTAGGCCTGGTATTTGCCCTCATCTGGCTTATACTTTAGCATTCTTCGCACACTTGTTGGCCAGATCCTGGGCTTTTTCTGGTTTGGATCACGTAGTATTGTGGTACCAGACTGAAACAGCCAAAACAACTTGGTTTCGATCAATATTTAACAGGATAACACCGATTAGGTTTGTGTTAGGCCTGGTATTTGCAATCATCTGGCTCATACTTTCGCACTCTTCGTGTACTTGTTGGCAAGATCCTGTGTTTTTTTCTGGTTGGGATCACGTAGTAATGTGGTACCAGACTGGAACAGTCAATTCAACTTGGTTTCGTTCAATATTTCACAGGATAACACCCTTTAGGGTTGTGTTAGGTCTGGTGTTTGCAATCATCTGGCTCATACTTTCGCATTCATCGCACACTTGTTGGCCAGATCCTGGGCTTTTTCTGGTTTGGATCACGTAGTATTGTGGTACCAGACTGAAACAGCCAAAACAACTTGGTTTCGATCAATATTTAACAGGATAACACCGATTAGGTTTGTGTTAGGCCTGGTATTTGCAATCATCTGGCTCATACTTTCGCACTCTTCGTGTACTTGTTGGCAAGATCCTGTGTTTTTTTCTGGTTGGGATCACGTAGTAATGTGGTACCAGACTGGAACAGTCAATTCAACTTGGTTTCGTTCAATATTTTACAGGATAACACCCTTTAGGTTTGTGTTAGGTCTGGTGTTTGCAATCATCTGGCTCATACTTTCGCATTCATCGCACGCTTGTTGGCCAGATCCTGGTCTTTTTCTGGTTTGGATCTCGTAGTAATGTGGTAGCATACTGACACAGTTAATTAAACGTGGCCCAAATCAATATTTTAAGGGATATCGCCGTTTAGGTTTGTGTTAGGTCTGGAATTTGCAATCATCTGGCTCATACTTTCGCACTTTTCGCATACTTGTTGGCCAGATCCTGGGCTCTTTCTGGTTTGGATCAGGTAGTTATGTGGTACCAGAATGAAACTGTCAATTAAACCTGGATTCGATCAATATCTTAGACGATCACACCGATTAGGTTTGTGTTAGGCCTGGTATTTGCCCTCATCTGGCTTATACTTTAGCATTCTTCGCACACTTGTTGGCCAGATCCTGGGCTTTTTCTGGTTTGGATCACGTAGTATTGTGGTACCAGACTGAAACAGCCAAAACAACTTGGTTTCGATCAATATTTAACAGGATAACACCGATTAGGTTTGTGTTAGGCCTGGTGTTTGCAATCATCTGGCTCATACTTTCGCATTCATCGCACACTTGTTGGCCAGGTCCTGGTCTTTTTCTGGTTGGGATCACGTAGTAATGTGGTACCAGACTGGAACAGTCAATACAACTTGGTTTCGTTCAATATTTCACAGGATAACACCCTTTAGGGTTGTGTTAGGTCTGGTGTTTGCAATCATCTGGCTCATACTTTCGCATTCATCGCACACTTGTTGGCCAGATCCTGGGCTTTTTCTGGTTTGGATCACGTAGTATTGTGGTACCAGACTGAAACAGCCAAAACAACTTGGTTTCGATCAATATTTAACAGGATAACACCGATTAGGTTTGTGTTAGGCCTGGTATTTGCAATCATCTGGCTCATACTTTCGCACTCTTCGTGTACTTGTTGGCAAGATCCTGTGTTTTTTTCTGGTTGGGATCACGTAGTAATGTGGTACCAGACTGAAACAGTCAATTCAACTTGGTTTCGTTCAATATTTTACAGGATAACACCCTTTAGGTTTGTGTTAGGTCTGGTATTTGCAATCATCTGGCTCATACTTTCGCATTCCTCGCACACTTGTTGGCCAGGTCCTGGTCTTCTTCTGGTTTGGATCACGTAGTATTGTGGTACCAGACTGAAACAGCCAAAACAACTTGGTTTCGATCAATATTTAACAGGATAACACCGATTAGGTTTGTGTTAGGCCTGGTATTTGCAATCATCTGGCTCATACTTTCGCACTTTTCGCATACTTGTTGGCCAGATCCTGGGCTCTTTCTGGTTTGGATCAGGTAGTTATGTGGTACCAGAATGAAACTGTCAATTAAACCTGGATTCGATCAATATTTTAGACGATCACACCGATTAGGTTTGTGTTAGGCCTGGTATTTGCCCTCATCTGGCTTATACTTTAGCATTCTTCGCACACTTGTTGGCCAGATCCTGGGCTTTTTCTGGTTTGGATCACGTAGTATTGTGGTACCAGACTGAAACAGCCAAAACAACTTGGTTTCGATCAATATTTAACAGGATAACACCGATTAGGTTTGTGTTAGGCCTGGTATTTGCAATCATCTGGCTCATACTTTCGCACTCTTCGTGTACTTGTTGGCAAGATCCTGTGCTTTTTTCTGGTTGGGATCACGTAGTAATGTGGTACCAGACTGAAACAGTCAATTCAACTTGGTTTCGTTCAATATTTTACAGGATAACACCCTTTAGGTTTGTGTTAGGTCTGGTGTTTGCAATCATCTGGCTCATACTTTCGCATTCATCGCACACTTGTTGGCCAGGTCCTGGTCTTTTTCTGGTTCGGATCTCGTAGTAATGTGGTAGCATACTGACACAGTTAATTAAACGTGGCCCCGATCAATATATTAAGGGATAACACCGTTTAGGTTTGTGTTAGGTCTGGAATTTGCAATCATCTGGCTCAGACTTTCGCACTTCTCGCATACTTGTTGGCCAGATCCTGGGCTCTTTCTGGTATGGATCACGTAGTTATGTGATACCAGAATGAAACTGTCAATTAAATCTGGATTCGATCAATGTTTTAGACGATCTCACCGATTAGATTTGTGTTAGGCCTGGTATTTGCAATCATCTGGCTCATACTTTCGCACTTTTCGCATACTTGTTGGCCAGATCCTGGGCTTCTTCTGGCTTGGATCACGTAGTAATATGGTACCAGAATGAACCAGTCAACTAAACCTGGATTCGATGAATATTTTACAGGATCACACCGGTTAGGTTTGTGTGAGGCCTGGTGTTTGCAATCATCTGGCTCATACTTTCGCATTCATCGCACACTTGTTGGCCAGATCCTGGACTTTTTCTGGTTTGGATCTCGTAGTAATGTGGTACCACACTGGAACTGGCAATTCAACTTGGTTTCGATGAATATTTTAGAGGATACCACCGTTTAGGTTTGTGCTAGGTCTTGTATTTGCTATCATGTGGCACATTCTTTCGCATTTCTCGCATGCTTGTTGGCCAGATACTGGGATTTTTCTGGTTTGTATCACGGTGTAATGCGGTTCCACACAGAAGCAGTCAGTTGATCCTGTTTTCGATCAATATTTTAAAGTATAACACCGGTTAGTTCACGTTTACGTCTGGGATTTGCCTTCATCTGGCTGATACTTTCGCATTTTTCGCATTCTTGTCGGCCAGATCCTGGGCTTTTTCTAGTTTGGATCACGCAGTTACGTGGTACAGGAATGAAACAGTCAATTAATCCTGGTATCGGTCAATATTTTAGAGGATCACACCGGTTAGGTTTGTGTTATCCTGGTATTTGCAATCATCTGGCTCATACTTTCGCATTTCTCGCATGCTTGTCGGCCAGATCCTGGGCTTTTTCTGGTTTGGATCACGTAGTAGTGTGGTACCAGACTGAAACAGCCAATTCAACTTGGTATCGATCAATATTTTAGAGGATCACACCGATTAGGCTTGTGTTAGGCCTGGTATTTGCAATCATCTGGCTCATACTTTCGCATTCTTCCCATACTTGTTGGCCAGATCCTGTCTTTCTTTCTGGTTTGGGTCACGCAGTAATGGAGTAACAGGCTGAAACAGCCAATTCAACTTGGTTTCGATCAATATTTAAGAGGATAACACCGTTTAGGCTTGTGTTAGGTCTGGTATTTGTCCTCATCTGTCTCATACTTTCGCATTCTTCGCATACCTGTTAGCCTGATCCTGGGCTGTTTCTGGTTTGGATTACGCAGTAATGTGGTACGGGAATGAAACAGTCAATTAATCCTGGTTTCGGTCAATATTTTAGAGGATCACACCGGTTAGGTTTGTGTTATCCTGGTATTTGTAATCATCTGGCTCATACTTTCGCATTTCTCGCATGCTTGTCGGCCAGATCCTGGGCTTTCTCTGGTTGGGATTGTGTAGTAATGTGGTACCACACTAAACAGTCAATTAAACCTGACCTGAATATTTTAAAGTATAACACCGGTTAGGTCACGTTTAGGTCTGGGATTTGCCCTCATCTGGCTCATACTTTCGCACTTTTCGCATACTTGTTGGCCAGATCCTGGGACTTTTCTGGTTTGTATCACGTAGTAATGTGGTTCCAGAATGAAACTGTCAAACCAACCTGGATTCGATCAATATTTTGGAGGATGACACCGATTAGGTTTGTGTTAGACCTGGTATTTGCAATCATCTGGCTCATACTTTCGCCCTTTTCGCATACTTGTTGGCCAGATCCTGGGCTTTTTCCGGTTTGGATCACGTAGTAATGCGGTACCAGAATGAAACTGTCAATTAAACCTGGATTCGATGAATATTTTAGAGAATCACACCGGTTAGGTTTGTGTTAGGTCTGGTATTTGCAATCATCTGGCTCATACTTTCGCACTTTTCGCATACTTGTTGGCCAGATCCTGGGCTCTTTCTGGTTTGGATCAGGTAGTTATGTGGTACCAGAATGAAACTGTCAATTAAACCTGGATTCGATCAATATTTTAGACGATCACACCGGTTAGGTTTGTGTTTGGCCTGGTATTTGCAATCATCTGGCTCATACTTTCGCACTTTTCGCATACTTGTTGACCAGATCCTGGGCTTCTTCTGGCTTGGATCACGTAGTAATATGGTACCAGAATGAACCAGTCAACTAAACCTGGATTCGATCAATATTTTAGAGGATTACACTGGTTAGGTTTGTGTTAGGCCTGGTATTTGCAATCATCTGGCTCATACTTTCGCATTTTTCGCACACTTGTTGGCCAGATCCTGAGCTTTTGCTGGTTGGGATTGTGTAGTAATGTGGCACCACACTAAGCAGTCAATTAAACCTGACCTGGATCAATATTTTAAAGTATAACACCGGTTAGTTCATGTTTAGGTCTGGGATTTGCCCTCATCTGGCTCATACTTTCGCATTTTTCGCATACTTGTTGGCCAGATCCTGGGCTTTTTCTAGTTTGGATCACGTAGTATTATGGCACCAGAATGAAACACTCAACTAAACCTGGTTTCGATCAATATTTTAGAGGATACCACCGTTTAGGTTTGTGCTAGGTGTTGTATTTGCTATCATGTGGCACATTCTTTCGCATTTCTCGCATGCTTGTTGGCCAGATACTGGGATTTTTCTGGTTTGTATCACGGCGTAATGCGGTTCCACACAGAAGCAGTCAGTTAATCCTGTTTTCGATCAATATTTTAAAGTATAACACCGGTTAGTTCACGTTTACGTCTGGGATTTGCCTTCATCTGGCTGATACTTTCGCATTTTTCGCATTCTTGTCGGCCAGATCCTGGGCTTTTTCTAGTTTGGATCACGCACTTACGTGGTACAGGAATGAAACAGTCAATTAATCCTGGTATCGGTCAATATTTTAGAGGATCACACCGGTTAGGTTTGTGTTATCCTGGTATTTGCAATCATCTGGCTCATACTTTCGCATTTCTCGCATGCTTGTCGGCCAGATCCTGGGCTTTCTCTGGTTGGGATTGTGTAGTAATGTGGTACCACACTAAACAGTCAATTAAACCTGACCTGAATCAATATTTTAAAGTATAACACCGGTTTGGTCACGTTTACGTCTGGGATTTGCCCTCATCTGGCTCATACTTTCGCATTTTTCGCATACTTGTTGGCCAGATCCTGGGCTTTTTCTGGTTTGGATCACGTAGTAGTGTGGTACCAGACTGAAACAGCCAATTCAACTTGGTATCGATCAATATTTTAGAGGATCACACCGATTAGGCTTGTGTTAGGCCTGGTATTTGCAATCATCTGGCTCATACTTTCGCATTCTTCCCATACTTGTTGGCCAGATCCTGTCTTTCTTTCTGGTTTGGGTCACGCAGTAATGCAGTAACAGGCTGAAACAGCCAATTCAACTTGGTTTCGATCAATACATAAGAGGATAACACCGTTTAGGCTTGTGTTAGGTCTGGTATTTGTCCTCATCTGTCTCATACTTTCGCATTCTTCGCATACCTGTTAGCCTGATCCTGGGCTGTTTCTGGTTTGGATTACGCAGTAATCTGGTACAGGAATGAAACAGTCAATTAATCCTGGTTTCGGTCAATATTTTAGAGGATCACACCGGTTAGGTTTGTGTTATCCTGGTATTTGTAATCATCTGGCTCATACTTTCGCATTTCTCGCATGCTTGTCGGCCAGATCCTGGGCTTTCTCTGGTTGGGATTGCGTAGTAATGTGGTACCACACTAAACAGTCAATTAAACCTGACCTGAATCAATATTTTAAAGTATAACACCGGTTAGGTCACGTTTAGGTCTGGGATTTGCCCTCATCTGGCTCATACTTTCGCATTTTTCGCATACTTGTTGGCCAGATCCTGGGCTTTTTCTGGTTTGGATCACGTAGTAGTGTGGTACCAGACTGAAACAGCCAATTCAACTTGGTATCGATCAATATTTTAGAGGATCACACCGATTAGGCTTGTGTTAGGCCTGGTATTTGCAATCATCTGGCTCATACTTCCGCACTCTTCGCATACTTGTTGGACAGATCCTGTGTTTTTTTCTGGTTGGGATCACGTAGTAATATGGTACCAGAATGAATCTGTCAATTAAACCTGAATTCGATCAATATTTTAGACGATCACACCGGTTAGGTTTGTGCTAGACCTGGTGTTTGCAATCATCTGGCTCATACTTTCGCACTTTTCGCATACTTGTTGGCCAGATTCTGGGCTCTTTCTGGTTTGGATCAGGTGGTTATGTGGTACCAGAATGAAACTGTCAATTAAACCTGAATTCGATCAATATTTTAGACGATCACACCGATTAGGTTTGTGTTAGGCCTGGTATTTGCAATCATCTGGCTCATACTTTCGCACTTTTCGCATACTTGTTGGCCAGATCCTGGGACTTTTCTGGTTTGTATCACGTAGTAATGTGGTTCCAGAATGAAACTGTCAAACCAACCTGGATTCGATCAATATTTTAGAGGATCACACCGATTAGGCTTGTGTTAGGCCTGGTATTTGCAATCATCTGGCTCATACTTTCGCATTCTTCCCATACTTGTTGGCCAGATCCTGTCTTTCTTTCTGGTTTGGGTCACGCAGTAATGGAGTAACAGGCTGAAACAGCCAATTCAACTTGGTTTCGATCAATATTTAAGAGGATAACACCGTTTAGGCTTGTGTTAGGTCTGGTATTTGTCCTCATCTGTCTCATACTTTCGCATTCTTCGCATACCTGTTAGCCCGATCCTGGGCTGTTTCTGGTTTGGATTACGCAGTAATGTGGTACGGGAATGAAACAGTCAATTAATCCTGGTTTCGGTCAATATTTTAGAGGATCACACCGGTTAGGTTTGTGTTATCCTGGTATTTGTAATCATCTGGCTCATACTTTCGCATTTCTCGCATGCTTGTCGGCCAGATCCTGGGCTTTCTCTGGTTGGGATTGCGTAGTAATGTGGTACCACACTAAACAGTCAATTAAACCTGACCTGAATATTTTAAAGTATAACACCGGTTAGGTCACGTTTAGGTCTGGGATTTGCCCTCATCTGGCTCATACTTTCGCACTTTTCGCATACTTGTTGGCCAGATCCTGGGACTTTTCTGGTTTGTATCACGTAGTAATGTGGTTCCAGAATGAAACTGTCAAACCAACCTGGATTCGATCAATATTTTGGAGGATGACACCGATTAGGTTTGTGTTAGACCTGGTATTTGCAATCATCTGGCTCATACTTTCGCCCTTTTCGCATACTTGTTGGCCAGATCCTGGGCTTTTTCCGGTTTGGATCACGTAGTAATGCGGTACCAGAATGAAACTGTCAATTAAACCTGGATTCGATGAATATTTTAGAGAATCACACCGGTTAGGTTTGGGTTAGGTCTGGTATTTGCAATCATCTGGCTCATACTTTCGCACTTTTCGCATACTTGTTGGCCAGATCCTGGGCTCTTTCTGGTTTGGATCAGGTAGTTATGTGGTACCAGAATGAAACTGTCAATTAAACCTGGATTCGATCAATATTTTAGACGATCACACCGGTTAGGTTTGTGTTTGGCCTGGTATTTGCAATCATCTGGCTCATACTTTCGCACTTTTCGCATACTTGTTGACCAGATCCTGGGCTTCTTCTGGCTTGGATCACGTAGTAATATGGTACCAGAATGAACCAGTCAACTAAACCTGGATTCGATCAATATTTTAGAGGATTACACTGGTTAGGTTTGTGTTAGGCCTGGTATTTGCAATCATCTGGCTCATACTTTCGCATTTTTCGCACACTTGTTGGCCAGATCCTGAGCTTTTGCTGGTTGGGATTGTGTAGTAATGTGGCACCACACTAAGCAGTCAATTAAACCTGACCTGGATCAATATTTTAAAGTATAACACCGGTTAGTTCATGTTTAGGTCTGGGATTTGCCCTCATCTGGCTCATACTTTCGCATTTTTCGCATACTTGTTGGCCAGATCCTGGGCTTTTTCTAGTTTGGATCACGTAGTATTATGGCACCAGAATGAAACACTCAACTAAACCTGGTTTCGATCAATATTTTAGAGGATACCACCGTTTAGGTTTGTGCTAGGTGTTGTATTTGCTATCATGTGGCACATTCTTTCGCATTTCTCGCATGCTTGTTGGCCAGATACTGGGATTTTTCTGGTTTGTATCACGGCGTAATGCGGTTCCACACAGAAGCAGTCAGTTAATCCTGTTTTCGATCAATATTTTAAAGTATAACACCGGTTAGTTCACGTTTACGTCTGGGATTTGCCTTCATCTGGCTGATACTTTCGCATTTTTCGCATTCTTGTCGGCCAGATCCTGGGCTTTTTCTAGTTTGGATCACGCACTTACGTGGTACAGGAATGAAACAGTCAATTAATCCTGGTATCGGTCAATATTTTAGAGGATCACACCGGTTAGGTTTGTGTTATCCTGGTATTTGCAATCATCTGGCTCATACTTTCGCATTTCTCGCATGCTTGTCGGCCAGATCCTGGGCTTTCTCTGGTTGGGATTGTGTAGTAATGTGGTACCACACTAAACAGTCAATTAAACCTGACCTGAATCAATATTTTAAAGTATAACACCGGTTAGGTCACGTTTAGGTCTGGGATTTGCCCTCATCTGGCTCATACTTTCGCATTTTTCGCATACTTGTTGGCCAGATCCTGGGCTTTTTCTGGTTTGGATCACGTAGTAGTGTGGTACCAGACTGAAACAGCCAATTCAACTTGGTATCGATCAATATTTTAGAGGATCACACCGATTAGGCTTGTGTTAGGCCTGGTATTTGCAATCATCTGGCTCATACTTTCGCATTCTTCCCATACTTGTTGGCCAGATCCTGTCTTTCTTTCTGGTTTGGGTCACGCAGTAATGCAGTAACAGGCTGAAACAGCCAATTCAACTTGGTTTCGATCAATACATAAGAGGATAACACCGTTTAGGCTTGTGTTAGGTCTGGTATTTGTCCTCATCTGTCTCATACTTTCGCATTCTTCGCATACCTGTTAGCCTGATCCTGGGCTGTTTCTGGTTTGGATTACGCAGTAATCTGGTACAGGAATGAAACAGTCAATTAATCCTGGTTTCGGTCAATATTTTAGAGGATCACACCGGTTAGGTTTGTGTTATCCTGGTATTTGTAATCATCTGGCTCATACTTTCGCATTTCTCGCATGCTTGTCGGCCAGATCCTGGGCTTTCTCTGGTTGGGATTGCGTAGTAATGTGGTACCACACTAAACAGTCAATTAAACCTGACCTGAATCAATATTTTAAAGTATAACACCGGTTAGGTCACGTTTAGGTCTGGGATTTGCCCTCATCTGGCTCATACTTTCGCATTTTTCGCATACTTGTTGGCCAGATCCTGGGCTTTTTCTGGTTTGGATCACGTAGTAGTGTGGTACCAGACTGAAACAGCCAATTCAAATTGGTATCGATCAATATTTTAGAGGATCACACCGATTAGGCTTGTGTTAGGCCTGGTATTTGCAATCATCTGGCTCATATTTCCGCACTCTTCGCATACTTGTTGGACAGATCCTGTGTTTTTTTCTGGTTGGGATCACGTAGTAATATGGTACCAGAATGAATCTGTCAATTAAACCTGAATTCGATCAATATTTTAGACGATCACACCGGTTAGGTTTGTGCTAGACCTGGTGTTTGCAATCATCTGGCTCATACTTTCGCACTTTTCGCATACTTGTTGGCCAGATTCTGGGCTCTTTCTGGTTTGGATCAGGTGGTTATGTGGTACCAGAATGAAACTGTCAATTAAACCTGGATTCGATCAATATTTTAGACGATCACACCGATTAGGTTTGTGTTAGGCCTGGTATTTGCAATCATCTGGCTCATACTTTCGCACTTTTCGCATACTTGTTGGCCAGATCCTGGGACTTTTCTGGTTTGTATCACGTAGTAATGTGGTTCCAGAATGAAACTGTCAAACCAACCTGGATTCGATCAATATTTTAGAGGATGACACCGATTAGGTTTGTGTTAGACCTGGTATTTGCAATCATCTGGCTCATACTTTCGCCCTTTTCGCATACTTGTTGGCCAGATCCTGGGCTTTTTCCGGTTTGGATCACGTAGTAATGTGGTTCCAGAATGAAACTGTCAAACCAACCTGGATTCGATCAATATTTTAGACGATCACACCGGTTAGGTTTGAGTTAGGCCTGGTGTTTGCAATCATCTGGCTCATACTTTCGCATTCATCGCACTCTTCTTGGCCAGATCCTGGTCTTTTTCTGGTTTGGATCTGGCAGTAATGTGGTAGCATACTGAAACAGTCAATTTAACGTGGCCCCGATCAATATTTTGAAGGGATAACTCCGGTTGGGTCTCTTTTAGGTCTGGGATTTGCCCTCATCTGGCTTATACTTTAGCATTCTTCGCACACTTGTTGGCCAGATCCTGGGCTTTTTCTGGTTTGCATCACGTAGTAATGTGGTACCAGACTGAAACAGCCAATTCAACTTGGTTTCGATCAATATTTAAGAGGATAACACCGTTTAGGTTTGTGCTCGGTCTGGTATTTGCAAACATCTGCCTGATACTTTCGCATTTTCGCATACTTGTCGGCCAGATACTGGGCTTTTTCTGGTTTGTATCACGTAGTAATGTGGTACCAGAATGAAACTTTCAATTAAACCTGGATTCGATGAATATTTTAGAGGATCACACCGGTTAGGTTTGTGTGAGGCCTGATATTTGCAATCATCTGGCTCATACTTTCGCATTCTTCGCACACTTGTTGGCCAGATCCTGGACTTTTTCTGGTTCGGATCTCGTAGTAATGTGGTACCACACTGAAACAGTCAATTAAACTTGGTTTCGATCAATATTTCAGAGGATAACACCGGTTAGGTCTGGGTTACGTCTTGAATTTGCAATCATTTGCCTCATCCGTTCGCATTTTCCGCATACCTGTTGACCAGATCCTGGGTTTTTTTCTGGATAGGTTCACGTATTAATGGGGTGCCACACTGAAATAGTCAATTCAACCTGGATTCGATCAATATTTTAGAGGATGAAACCGGTTAGGTCTGAGTTTGTTCTGGTATTTGCAATCATCTGGCTCATACTTTCGCATTTTTCGTATACTTGTTGGCCAGATCCTGGGCTCTTTCTGGTATGGATCACGTAGTTATGTGATACCAGAATGAAACTGTCAATTAAATCTGGATTCGATCAATGTTTTAGACGATCTCACCGATTAGGTTTGTGATAGGCCTGGTATTTGCAATCATCTGGCTCATACTTTCGCACTTTTCGCATACTTGAATGTTCAGATCCTGGCCTTTTTCTGGCTTGGACCACGTAGTAATCTGGTACCACACTGAAGCAGTCAATTAAACCTGGTTCCGATTAATATTTTAGAGGATAACGCCGGTTAGGTCGGGGTTGCGTCTGGTATTTGCAATCATCTGGCTCCTACTTTCGTATTTTTCGGATACTTGTTGTCCAGATCCTGGGCTTTTTCTGACTTGGATCACGTAGTAATGTGGTACCACACAGAAACAGTCGATTAAACCTGGTTCCGATTATTATTTTAGAGGATAACGCCGGTTATGTCTGGGTTTGTTCTGGTATTTGCAATCATCTGGCCCATACTTTCGCATTTTTCACATACTTGTTGGTCAGATCCTGGCCTTTTTCTGGTTTGGATCATGTAGTAATGTGGTACCACACTGTAACAGTCAATCAAACCTGGTTCCGAATAATATTGTCGAGGATATCGCTGGTTATGTCTGGATTAGGTCTGGTATTTGCCATCATCTAGTACATACTTTCACATTTTTCGCATGCTTGAATGACCAGGTCCAGGGCTTTTTCTGGTTTGGATCACGTAGTAGAGTGGTACCACACTGAAGCAGTCACTTAAACCTGGTTGCGATTAATATTTTAGAGGATAACGCCGGTTAGGTCTGGGTTACGTCTGGTATTTGCAACCATCTTCCTCATACTTTCGCATTTTTAGCAAACTTGTTGGCCAGATCCTGGGCTCTTTCTGACTAGGATCACGTACTAATATGGTACCACACTGAAACAGTCAATTAAACCTGGAGCCGTGTAATATTTTGCAGAATAACGCCGGTTATGTCTGGGTTAGGTCTGGTATTTGCCATCAACTAGCACATACTTTCGCATCTTTCGCAAACCTGAATGGTCCGATCCTGGCCTTTCTCTGGTTTGGACCACGTAGTAACGTGGTACCACACTAAAGCAGTCAATTATACATGGTTCCGATTAATATTTTAGAGGATAACGCCGGTTATGTCTGGATTAGTTCTGGTATTTGGAATCATCTGCCTCATACTTTCGTATTTTTCGCATACTTGTTGGCCAGATCGTGGGTTTTTTCTGGTTAGGAACAGGTAGTAATGTGGCGACACACTGAAATAGTGAATTAAACCTTGTTTCGATTAATATTTTAGAGGATAACACCGGTTAGGTCTGGGTTACGTCTGGTATTTGCAATCATCTACCTCATACTTTCGCATTTTTAGCAAACATGCTGGCCAGATCCTGGGCTTTTTCTGACTTGGATCACGTATTAATGTGGCGACACACTGAAATAGTCAATTAAACCTGGTTTCGATTAATATTTTAGAGGATAACACCGGTTAGGTCTGGGTTACGTCTGATATTTGCAATCATCTGCCTCATACTTTCGCATCTTTCGCATACTTGCTGGCCAGGTCCTGGGTTTTTTTCTGGTTAGGATCACGTATTAATGTGGTACCACGCTGAAATAGTCAATAAAACCTGGATCCGATTAATATTTTGGAGGAGCACGCAAGTTATGCCTGGGTTAGGTCTGGTATTTGCCATCATCGAGCTCATACTTTCGCATTTTTCGCATGCTTGAATGGCCAGATCCTGGGCTTTTTCTGGTTTGAATCACGTAGTAATGTGGTACCAGAATGAAACTGTCAATTAAACCTGGTTTCGATCAATATTTTAAAGGATCACACCGGCTAGCTTTGTGTTAGGCCTGGTGTTTGCAATCATCTGGGTCATACTTTCGCGTTCATCGCACACTTGTTGGCCAGACCCTGAACTTTTTCTGGTTTGGATCTCGTAGTAATGCGGTACTACACTGAAACAGTCAATTAAACGTGGCCTCGACCAATATTTTAAAGGACAACTCAGTTGGGTCTCGTTTAGGTCTGGAATTTGCCCTCATCTGCCTCATACTTTCGCATTCTTCGCATACCTGTTGGCCTGATCCTGGGCTTTCTCTGGTTGGGATCTCGTAGTAATGTGGTACCAGAATGAAACGGTCAATTAATCCTGGATTCGGTGAATATTTTAGAGGATCACACCGGTTAGGTTTGTGTTAGCATGGTATTTGCAATCATCTGGTTCATGCTATTGCATTTTTCGCATACTTGTTGGCCAGATCCTGGACTCTTTCTGGTTTGTATCACGTAGTAATGTTGTACCAGAATGAAACTGTCAATTAAACCTGGATTCGAACAATATTTTAAAGGATCACACCGGCTAGCTTTGTGTTAGGCCTGGTGTTTGCAATCATCTGGGTCATACCTTCGCGTTCATCGCACACTTGTTGGCCAGACCCTGAACTTTTTCTGGTTTGGATCTCGTAGTAATGCGGTACTACACTGAAACAGTCAATTAAACGTGGCCTCGACCAATATTTTAAAGGATAACTCAGTTGGGTCTCGTTTAGGTCTGGAATTTGCCCTCATCTGCCTCATACTTTCGCATTCTTCGCATACCTGTTGGCCTGATCCTGGGCTTTCTCTGGTTGGGATCTCGTAGTAATGTGGTACCAGAATGAAACGGTCAATTAAATCTGTATTCGGACATTATTTTAGAGGATCGCACCGGTTAGGTTTGTGTTAGGTCTGGTATTTGCAATCATCTGCCTCGCACTTTCGCATTTTTTGCATACTTGTTGGCCAGATCCTGTGCATTTTCTGGTTCGTATCAGGTAGTAATGTGGTACCAGAGTGAAACGGTCATTAAACCTGTATTCGGACAATATTTTAGAGGATAACACCGTTTAGGTTTGTGTTAGGTCTGGCATTTACAATGACCTGGCCCATACTTTCGTATTTTTCGCATACTTGTTGGCCAGGTCCTGGGTTTTTTTCTGGTTAGGATCACGTATTAATGTGGTACCACGCTGAAATAGTCAATAAAACCTGGTTGCGACTAATATTTTAGAGGATAACGCCGGTTATCTCTCGGTTGGGTCTGGGATTTGCCCTCATCTGGCTCGTACTTTCGCATTTTGCTTATACTTGTTGGCCAGATCTTGGCCTTTTTCGGGCTTGGACCACGTAGTAATGTGGTGTCACACTGAAGCAGTCAACAAAAGCAGGTTCCGATTAGTATTTTAGTGGATAACGCTTGTTATGTCTGGGTTAGTTCTGGTATTTGCAATCATCTGGCTCATACTTTCGCGTTTTTCGCGTACTTGTTGGCCAGATCCTGCGTTTTTTCTGGTTTGGATCCCGTAGTAGTGTGGTTCCACACCGAAACTGTCAATTAAACCTGGTTGCGATTATTATTTTTGAGGATAACGCCGGTTTTGTCTGGGTTAGGTCTGGTATTTGCCCTCATCTGGCTCGTACTTTCGCATTTTACTCATACTTGTTGGCCATATCTTAGCCTTTTTCTGGTTTGGATCACGTAGTATTGCGTCACCGCACCGAAACAGTCAATTAAACCTGGAGGCGATTAATATTTTAGAGGATAACGCCGGTTGTGTCTCGGTTAGGTCTGGGATTAGCCCTCATCTGGCTCGTACTTTCGCGCTTTTCGCATACTTGTTGGCCAGATCCTGGGTCTTTTCTGGTTTGGATCCCGTAGTAATGTGGTTCCACGCCGAAACAGTCAATTAAACCTGGTTGCGATTAATATTTTAGAGAATAACCCCAGTTTTGTCTGGGTCAGGTCTGGTATTTGCCCTCATCTGGCTCGTACTTACGCGTTTTTCGCGTACTTGTTGGCCAGATCCTGCGTTTTTTCTGGTTTGGATCCCGTAGTAGTGTGGTACCACACTGAAACAGTAAATGAAACCTGGTTCCGGTTAATATTTTAGAGGATAACTCTGGTTATGTCTCGGTTAGGTCTGGGATTTGCCCTCATCTGGCTCGTACTTTCGTAATTTTCGCATACTTGTTGGCCAGATCATAGCCTTTTTCTGGTTTGGATCACGTAGTATTGCGGCACCACACCGAAACAGTGAATTAAACCTGGTGGCGATTAATATTTTAGAGGATAACGCCGGTTGTGTCTCGGTTAGGTCTGGGATTAGCCCTCATCTGGCTCGTACTTTCGCGTTTTTCGCATACTTGTTGGCCAGATCCTGGGTCTTTTCTGGTTTGGATCCCGTAGTAATGTGGTTCCACACCGAAACAGTCATTTAAACCTGTTTGCGATTAATATTTTAGAGGATAACGCCGGTTATGTCTCTGTTAGGTGTTGTATTTGTCCTCATTAGGCTCGTACTTTCGCATTTTTCGCATACTTGTTGGCAAGATCCCGGGCTTTTTCTGGTTTGGATCACGCAGTAATGCAGTACCACACCGAGACAGTCAATTAAACCTGGTTGCGACTCATATTTTAGAGGATAACGCCGGTTATCTCTCGGTTGGGTCTGGGATTTGCCCTCATCTGGCTCGTACTTTCGCATCTTGCTTATACTTGTTGGCCAGAACTTGGCCTTTTTCGGGCTTGGACCACGTAATAATGTGGTACCACACTGAAACAGTCAATAAAGGCTGGTTCCGATTAGTATTTTAGTGGATAACGCTGGTTATGTCTGGGTTAGTTCTGGTATTTCCAATCATCTGGCTCATACTTTCGCGTTTTTCGCGTACTTGTTGGCCAGATGCTGCATTTTTTCTGGTTTGGATCCCGTAGTAGTGTGGTACCACACTGAAACAGTAAATGAAACCTGGTTCCGGTTAATATTTTAGAGGATAACTCTGGTTATGTCTCTGTTAGGTCTGGGATTTGCCCTCATCTGGTTCGTTCTTTCGTAATTTTCGCATACTTGTTGGCCAGATCCTAGGCATTTTCTGGTTTGGATCACACAGCAATGTGGTGCCACACTGAAACAGTCAATAAAAGCTGGTTCCGATTAGTATTTTTGAGGATAACGCTGGTTATGTCTGGGTTAGTTCTGGTATTCGCAATCATCTGGCTCATGCTTTCGCGTTTTTCGCATACTTGTTGGCCAGATCCTGCGTTTTTTCTGGTTTGAATCCCGTAGTAATGTGGTTCCACACCGAAACTGTCAATTAAACCTGGTTCCGGTTAATATTTTAGAGGATAACTCTGGTTATCTCTCTGTTAGGTCTGGGATTTGCCCTCATCTGGTTCGTTCTTTCGTAATTTTCGCATACTTGTTGGCCATATCTTAGCCTTTTCTGGTTTGGATCACGTAGTATTGCGGCAACGCACCGAAACAGTCAATTAAACCTGGAGGCGATTAATATTTTAGAGAATAACCCCGGTTTTGTCTGGGTCAGGTCTGGTACTTGCCCTCATCTGGCTCGTACTTTTTTTTTTTTTTTTTTTTTTTTTTTTTTTTTTTGTCGTGGGGAAAATCTTCGAAAGACTCCCTCCCACCTCCTTGGGGAGAGGTGGGAGGGGTGTGTGGGATTCCCCGCGCCCGTACAACGACAGGCGCGGGACCTACCCACTAAAAACCCCACGGTGACCCTTCGGCACGCTTTGGGAGGATACCGGGAATCGCTCGAAGCATTCTCCCGGTATCCTCCCCGTGCCCGCGCTTTCGCGCCCATCCCCCGGGGGGACAATCGGTCCCCCCAGTAGACACACTGCCTCATAGCGGCGGGACGGGGCCACTCTATCCCGCCGCTATCCGTCCCGGGGCCGCGTTTAGTGGCGGCTGCGAGCCCCAACTCGCAACCGCCCGCGACCCCGTTTCCACCCCTCGGCGGCCGGGCGTTCATGGCCGCACCAGACCGCCGAGGGTGCCTCCCCTTGCGTCGGACCGGTAGGGGGAGGCACTCCTACCGCCAACCAGTCCGACCCGGCGCCGCCTGGCGGGAGGAGGGTCCCCTCAGGACCCCCCTCCCAGCCTAGGTCATCCGCCACGCCGAGGCGGCCGCCCGCGACGCCTCGCGACCGGGCGACGACCTCGGGCCACCGCACGAGCGCGAGCTTCAGCGCGCCGCTGAAGCTCGCGCTCTCTCCCCGCGGCCTCCTTCTGCAACATTACGTTCTCGCAGAAGGAGGCCACGGCCCTCCACTTCTCCTCGCTGCCGAGCATGGCGCGCACCACGCCCGGCAGCGAGACATCCCGCCCGACGACGCCGACCAGGACACGGCGCTCCCCCTCCCACGCGGGGCATACCTCCAGGGTATGATCCGCCGTGTCCTGCTCAGCGTCGCAGTGGCAGCAACGCGCCGTCGGCTCCTTCCCTATCCGGCACAGGTATCTTCCGAAGCTGCCATGCCCGGAAAATACCTGTGCCAGCCGGTAGGTGAGGCTGCCATGGCCTCTGTCCAGCCACTCCTTCAGGAGTGGCCGAACAGCCCCGACAGTCCGGTGCCCCGCGGTTGGCAGAGCCAGCCGCTCCTGCCACGCGAGCAACACGGACTGCCGGGCCTGGCGCTTCAAATCGCCCCAAGCAGGTTCCTGCCCGCCCGGGACCGCCCCCACCCCCGCGCGACGGTCGACGCGGTGCCGGTACATCACCGCGTGCGACCGCGCGAGCAGGTCCATGGGCGGCATCCCCGCTAGAACCGTCGCCGCCTCATGTGACATGGTCCGATACCCGCGGACGACCCTGAGCGCCATGCGCCTCTGCACCCGACGCAGCATAGTCATGCTGCGCCGGGAGGCAGCCAGGTCGTCCGCCCAGACGGGGGCCCCGTATAGGGCCACCGACTGGACCATTGCCACATAGAGGCGACGAACTCGGCCCGCCGGGCCCCCCAGGTTGGGCAGGATCCGGCCCAGAGCCGCAACCATCCTTTCCAACCGGGGGACCAGGCAGCGGAAATGCTTCTCGAAACGCCAGTGGCTATCGAGGATCAGCCCCAGATACCTGATCTGGGGCTTCACCTCGATGTCAGCCCCACCCACCCGAATCAGAGGGGGTGGCGGATCCTGCCGAGGTGAATGAAACGCAATCACCTCGGTCTTATGGACCGCCACCGTCATCCCCATCCCCCTGATCCGGTCGACGACGCGTTGCGACCCCTCCTCCGCGCGACGCATGGCCCTCCCCCAGTGCGCCCCGACGGCCAGCACCAGTGTGTCATCCGCATAACACACCGTGCTGACGCCGTCGGGGAGGCCGGCCCGCAACACCGAGTCGTACGCGATGTTCCACAGGAGTGGCCCGAGGACCGACCCCTGCGGAACACCGCAGTACACCTCCCTCCGCATATCACCATCCCGGCCCGGATACTCGATCCACCTGCCGCGGAGATAATCCCCGACGACCGCCCTGAGACAAGAGGGGACTCGATGATATTCGAGCCCCCTCCTTATCTCTTCCCAGGGGAGGGTGTTAAAGGCATTGGCAATATCCAAGGATATTGCCAATGCCACCCCTCCCCGGGAGACGGCCGCTTCCGAGAGGGCCCTCACACGACCTATCGCGTCGATAGTCGATCGGCCCCCCCGGAAACCGAACTGGCAGTCGGCCAGACCGGGATCACCCCGCGACAGGTGCTCGACGAGGCGGGCAGCAATCACACGCTCGAAGAGCTTGCCCACCTCGTCGAGGAGACAAATGGGCCGGTATGCGGAGGGAGACTCCGCGGGCCGACCCTCCTTCCGGAGGAGGACCATCCTCGCCACCTTCCAACTGGGGGGGAATCGCCCGTCCCTCAGGCAGCGGTCGAACAACCGCCTGAGGTCGGCCCCAAGGACGCCCTGGGTCAAGACCCAAACCCGGCCGGGCACACCATCCGGACCCGGGGCCGTGTTACGAACCCCGAGCCGTCTGATGGCCGCTGCCAGCTCCTCCTGCGTGACCCCCAGCTCGGCCGTCCACTCCACTGGGACAGCCGCCGCCGCCGGAGGACGCGGTCCCCTCTCCCCAATTGGGAAGAGTGTATTGACCACGTCCTCCAGCAGCCGGGGGTCAAGACCCTCGGTGACGGGGGGCGCCCACGGGCGGAGCTTATTCAGCACCACCTTATATGGGCGCCCCCATGGATCATCATCAAGGGTCTGGAGGAGCTCCTTCCATGCCTGGGTCTTGGCCCCTTTGATGGCGACCTGCAGAGCAACCCGCGCCACGCGGTATGCTCCATACAGGTCATCAGCTGCCCTCGCTCGCGCCACGCCGTCGCCTGTACGTTGACGACGGCGCGCGCGGGTGTACTGGCGTCGGGCGCGGACAGTCGCGACTCGCAACTCCGCGATCGCGTCCGACCACCAGTACACCGCCCGGCGAGGAGAAGCCCGCCCGACCCGAGGCATCGCCGCGTCGCAAATACCCGCGACCAATGCTCCGAGCCGGGCGACCTCCTCCTCTATGCTCGGCAACTCGGCCGCTCCCTGCGGCCAAGTTGCAGCGAGGGCAGCTGCCATCAGGGCGTCCTTGTCCAGGCGCCGAAGCGCCCAGCGGCGTGGTGGGGTGCCACGCAGGCGGCCGTGTCGGGATGCACTCGCGGCGGCAGAGACCTCCATCCGGATGTACCGGTGATCGGAGAGTGTCTCTGCCCCCGCGACCACGTGCCAACCCGACACCATGCGCACGGCGTTGGGGGTCGCGAATCCAACATCCACGATGGACCCCCCATATCGCCGCACGCATGTGTGCTCCGACCCCCGGTTCAATACCCGGAGGTCGAGCCCCGCCGCCCAATCGCCCAGGATCCCGCCGCGAACGGAGGTCCCGGGGGATCCCCAAGCCACCGACTTGGCATTAAAATCCCCCAGGACCAGCACCGGCCGGGCCGCGTAGCGCTGCACGCATGCCGCGACCTCGGCCAAGTACAGCTCGAACGCAGCGTGACCGCTACGGGGCGAAATGTAGCACCCCACCACAGCGACTCCCCCCCAGTCCACGGCGACGAATCCCCGACCGCGCTCCAACAAGGAGAACGGTGGGGACCCGTCGCCCCCTCCCCATACCGTCGCCACCAAGCCGTCCGCGTCGCCCACCCAATGAGGGTGATCAGGGACGCGGTACGGCTCGGCGGCGACCGCCAGGCCAACCCCCCACTCCGCGAGGACTTGGGACATCAAGTCCTGTGCCGCGCGGCAGTGGTTGAGGTTGGCCTGGAGGAGGAGGCGGGGCGGCATTAATTAATGGCCGCGCCAGCCTCCTCCCGGCCGTCCGTCCCCGTAGCACCGTCCACCTCCATGGAGGACGATGCCACCGCCCTCGGCACCGGAGCCGGTGCAGCCCGCCTCTTCCTCTCCTTCCGGGAGGGGGGGGAGCACTTCTTGCTCCCCACCCTGTGATCGGCTGGCCTCCCCATGTCCGCACACAGCGGGCAGTGGGGGGCCGCCGAGCACTGGCTCGCACGGTGCTCTTTGGCACCGCAGCGGTAACACTGACCGCTGCGGTCCACCGGCGAGGTGCACCACTGCCTCACGTGCCCCAATTCGAGGCAGCGGTGACACTGGAGCGGGCGCGGCGCGAGGATTTCCACTCGCGCCGAAACCCACCCCACCAACACCCTCCCGGATTCCGCCACCTTACGGGCGGCGGAGAGGGGGCACCGGGCCCACACCGACCCGAGGCCAGAGGGCGACCTGCGGATCTCTCCGATCCGCAGGTCCTCCACAGGACAGTCCTCCGCCCTCGCAAGGGCACGGGACACATCCTGTGCGCTGACCGAGTCGTCCAGCCCACAAACGCGCATCTCCGTGCGCTTCGTGGGCCGGGCGACCCGGACACCTCGCTCGCCCAGCTGCTCCCGGAGCCTCTGGGCGAGACGATCCGCCTTCGCGCCGCCTTCTGCACCGGGGATCTCCAGCAAGAGACCCCCGGTCACGGCCCTCTTCGCCCTCACGGAGGCGATGCCCAGCTCTTCCAGGGAGATATTCTCCCTGGCGAGCCGCATCGCCTCCGCGAGGGTCAGGTCGCCCCCCTGCGCAACGGTCAGCGTCACCGCTGCCGTTTTTGGGGGACGACCTGGTCGTGCCTTCCCGACCTTCGCGGCCTTTACCTTGGCCGCCGGCGGCGGAGGCGGAGGCCGCGGTTGCGAGGCCTTCCTCGCCGCTCGCTTCGCCTTCCGCCCCACCACCTCACTCCACGCCACCCCCCCTTGGGAGGGTGCCGTGGAGGACGCGACCACCGCGACCACGGGTACACCACCCCCCTTGGGGGTCGCGACCCGGGGCCCTGGTGCCGCAACGCTGGGCGGAGCCTTCACTCCGCCCTTCTTTGCCTTCCCCGACTGTACCGGAACAGGTCGGGGAGGCACCGCCTTCCTGCTGACCGCTCTTCCGGCGAGGAGCTCTTCCCGGAAGGCGGCCAGCTTGCCATCAATCATGTCCCCAATCCTCCTCAGAAGATCGTCTTCTGAGGAGGACGGGGACTTCTTCACGGGCGGAGTGCGGGTGGAGGGGCCCGCGGTGCCCCGCACCACTGCCACCGCACTCCGCTTATTTACCTCCGCCGAGGGACGCGGCGATCTGGCTCGTACTTTCGCATTTTTCGCATACTTGTTGGCCAGAGCCTGGCGTTTTTCTGGCTTCGATCACGTAGTAATGCGGTACCACACCGAAACTGTCTATTAAACATGGTTGCGATAAATATTTTAGAGGATAACGCCGGTTATGTCTCGGTTAGGTCTGGGATTTGCCCTCATCAGGCTCGTACTTTCGCATTTTTCGCATACTTGTTGGCAAGATCCTGGGCTTTTTCTGGTTTGGATCACGCAGTAATGCAGTACCACACCGAGACAGTCAATTAAACCTGGTTGCGACTCATATTTTAGAGGATAACGCCGGTTATATCTCGGTTGGGCCTGGGATTTGCCCTCATCTGGCTCGTACTTTCGCATACTTGTTGGCCAGATCCTGGCCTTTTTCAGGTTTGGATCACGTAGTAATGCGGTACCACACCGATACAGTCAATTAAACCTGGTTCCGATTAATATTTTAGAGGATAACTCCGGTTATGTCTGGTTTGGTTCTGGTATTTGCAATCATCTGGCTCGTACTCACGCATTTTTCTCATACATGTTGTACAAAGCCTGGTCTTTTTCTGGTTTGGATCACGTAGTAATGCGGTACCACACCGAAACTGTCAATTAAACCTGGTTGCGATTAATATTTTAGAGGATAACGCCGGTTATGTCTGTGTTAGGTACCTGGTATTTGCCCTCATCTGGTTCGTACTTTCGCATTTTGCTTATACTTGTTGGCCAGATCTTGGCCTTTTTCGGGCTTGGACCTCGTAGTAATGTGGTACCACACTGAAACAGTCAATAAAAGCTGGTTCCGATTAGTATTTTTGAGGATAACGCTGGTTATGCCTGGGTTAGGTCTGGTATTTGCCCTCATCTGGCTCGTACTTTCGCATTTTACTCATACTTGTTGGCCAGGTCTTAGCCTTTTTCTGGTTTGGATCACGTAGTATTGCGGCACCACACCGAAACAGTCAATTAAACCTGGTGGCGATTAATATTTTAGAGGATAACGCCGGTTGTGTCTCGGTTAGGTCTGGGATTAGCCCCCATCTGGCTCGTACTTTCGCGTTTTTCGCATACTTGTTGGCCAGATCCTGGACTTTTTCTGGTTTGGATCTCGTAGTAATGTGGTACCACACTGAAACAGTCAATTAAACTTGGTTTCGATCAATATTTCAGAGGATAACACCGGTTAGGTCTGGGTTACGTCTTGAATTTGCAATCATTTGCCTCATCCGTTCGCATTTTCCGCATACCTGTTGACCAGATCCTGGGTTTTTTTCTGGATAGGTTCACGTATTAATGGGGTGCCACACTGAAATAGTCAATTCAACCTGGATTCGATCAATATTTTAGAGGATGAAACCGGTTAGGTCTGAGTTGCGTCTGGTATTTGCAATCATCTGGCTCATACTTTCGCATTTTTCGCATACTTGTTGGCCAGATCCTGGGCTCTTTCTGGTACGGATCACGTAGTTATGTGATACCAGAATGAAACTGTCAATTAAATCTGGATTCGATCAATGTTTTAGACGATCTCACCGATTAGGTTTGTGATAGGCCTGGTATTTGCAATCATCTGGCTCATACTTTCGCACTTTTCGCATACTTGAATGTTCAGATCCTGGCCTTTTTCTGGCTTGGACCACGTAGTAATCTGGTACCACACTGAAACAGTCAATTAAACCTGGTTCCGATTAATATTTTAGAGGATAACTCCGGTTAGGTCGGGGTTGCGTCTGGTATTTGCAATCATCTGGCTCCTACTTTCGTATTTTTCGGATACTTGTTGTCCAGATCCTGGGCTTTTTCTGACTTGGATCACGTAGTAATGTGGTACCACACAGAAACAGTCGATTAAACCTGGTTCCGATTATTATTTTAGAGGATAACGCCGGTTATGTCTGGGTTTGTTCTGGTATTTGCAATCATCTGGCCCATACTTTCGCGTTTTTCGCGTACTTGTTGGCCAGATCCTGCGTTTTTTCTGGTTTGGATCCCGTAGTAGTGTGGTACCACACTGAAACAGTAAATGAAACCTGGTTCCGGTTAATATTTTAGAGGATAACTCTGGTTATGTCTCGGTTAGGTCTGGGATTTGCCCTCATCTGGCTCGTACTTTCGTAATTTTCGCATACTTGTTGGCCAGATCATAGCCTTTTCCTGGTTTGGATCACGTAGTATTGCGGCACCACACCGAAACAGTGAATTAAACCTGGTGGCGATTAATATTTTAGAGGATAACGCCGGTTGTGTCTCGGTTAGGTCTGGGATTAGCCCTCATCTGGCTCGTACTTTCGCGTTTTTCGCATACTTGTTGGCCAGATCCTGGGTCTTTTCTGGTTTGGATCCCGTAGTAATGTGGTGCCACACTGAAACAGTCAATAAAAGCTGGTTCCGATTAGTATTTTTGAGGATAACGCTGGTTATGTCTGGGTTAGTTCTGGTATTTGCCCTCATTCGGCTCGTACTTTCGCATTTTTCGCATACTTGTTGGCAAGATCCTGGGCTTTTTCTGGTTTGGATCACGCAGTAATGTAGTACCATACCGAGACAGTCAATTAAACCTGGTTGCGACTAATATTTTAGAGAATAACGCCGGTTATCTCTCGGTTGGGTCTGGTATTTGCCCTCATCTGGCTCGTACTTTCGCATTTTTCGCATATTTGTTGGCAAGATCCTGGGCTTTTTCTGGTTTGGATCACGCAGTAGTGCAGTACCACACCGAGACAGTCAATTAAACCTGGTTGCGACTCATATTTTAGAGGATAACGCCGTTTATCTCTCTGTTAGGTCTGGGATTTGCCCTCATCTGGTTCGTTCTTTCGTAATTTTCGCATACTTGTTGGCCAGATCCTAAGCATTTTCTGGTTTGGATCACACAGCAATGTGGTGCCACACTGAAACAGTCAATAAAAGCTGGTTCCGATTAGTATTTTTGAGGATAACGCTGGTTATGTCTGGGTTAGTTCTGGTATTCGCAATCATCTGGCTCATGCTTTCGCGTTTTTCGCATACTTGTTGGCCAGATGCTGCGTTTTTTCTGGTTTGAATCCCGTAGTAATGTGGTTCCACACCGAAACTGTCAATTAAACCTGGTTCCGATTAATATTTTAGAGGATAACTCTGGTTATGTCTCTGTTAGGTCTGGGATTTGCCCTCATCTGGTTCGTTCTTTCGTAATTTTCGCATACTTGTTGGCTATATCTTAGCCTTTTCTGGTTTGGATCACGTAGTATTGCGGCACCGCACCGAAACAGTCAATTAAACCTGGAGGCGATTAATATTTTAGAGAATAACCCCGGTTTTGTCTGGGTCAGGTCTGGTATTTGCCCTCATCTGGCTCGTACTTTCGCATTTTTCGCATACTTGTTGGCCAGAGCCTGGCCTTTTTCTGGCTTCGATCACGTAGTAATGCGGTACCACACCGAAACTGTCTATTAAACATGGTTGCGATAAATATTTTAGAGGATAACGCCGGTTATGTCTCGGTTAGGTCTGGGATTTGCCCTCATCAGGCTCGTACTTTCGCATTTTTCGCATACTTGTTGGCCAGACCCAGGGGTTTTTCTGGTTTGGATCACGTAGTAATTCGGTACCACACCGAAACAGTCAATTAAACCTGGTTGCGATTAATATTTTAGAGGATAACGCCGGTTATGTCTCTGTTAGGTGTTGTATTTGTCCTCATTAGGCTCGTACTTTCGCATTTTTCGCATACTTGTTGGCAAGATCCTGGGCTTTTTCTGGTTTGGATCACGCAGTAATGCAGTACCACACCGAGACAGTCAATTAAACCTGGTTGCGACTCATATTTTAGAGGATAACGCCGGTTATATCTCGGTTGGGTCTGGGATTTGCCCTCATCTGGCTCGTACTTTCGCATACTTGTTGGCCAGATCCTGGCCTTTTTCAGGTTTGGATCACGTAGTAATGCGGTACCACACCGATACAGTCAATTAAACCTGGTTCCGATTAATATTTTAGAGGATAACTCCGGTTATGTCTGGGTTGGTTCTGGTATTTGCAATCATCTGGCTCGTACTCACGCATTTTTCTCATACATGTTGTACAAAGCCTGGTCTTTTTCTGGTTTGGATCACGTAGTAATGCGGTACCACACCGAAACTGCCAATTAAACCTGGTTGCGATTAATATTTTAGAGGATAACGCCGGTTATGTCTGTGTTAGGTACCTGGTATTTGCCCTCATCTGGCTCGTACTTTCGCATTTTACTCATACTTGTTGGCCAGGTCATAGCCTTTTTCTGGTTTGGATCACGTAGTATTGCGGCACCACACCGAAACAGTCAATTATACCTGGTGGCGATTAATATTTTAGAGGATAACGCCGGTTGTGTCTCGGTTAGGTCTGGGATTAGCCCCCATCTGGCTCGTACTTTCGCGTTTTTCGCATACTTGTTGGCCAGATCCTGGGTCTTTTCTGGTTTGGATCCCGTAGTAATGTGGTTCCACACCGAAACAGTCAATTAAACCTGGTTCCGATTAATATTTTAGAGAATAACCCCGGTTTTGTCTGGGTCAGGTATGGTATTTGCCCTCATCTGACTCGTACTTTCGCATTTTTCTCATACTTGTTGGCCAGAGCCTGGCCTTTTTCTGGCTTCGATCACGTAGTAATGCGGTACCACACCAAAACAGTCAATTAAACCTGGTTGCAATTACTGTTTTAGAGGATAACGCCGGTTATGTCTCGGTTAGGTCTAGGATTTGCCCGCATCTGGCTAGTACTTTCGCATTTTTCTCATACTTGTTGGCCAGAGCCTGGCCTTTTTCTGGTTTGGATCACGTAGTAATGCGGTGCCACACCGAAACTGACAATTAAACCTGGTTGCGATAAATATTTTAGAGGATATCGCCGATTACGTATCGGCTAGGTCTGGGATTTGCCCTCATCAGGCTCGTACTTTCGCATTTTTCGCATACTTTTTGGCCTGACCCAGGGGTTTTTCTGGTTTGGATCACGTAGGAATGCGGTTCCTCACCGAAACAGTCAACTAAACCTGGTTCCGATTAATATTTTAGAGGATAACGCCAGTTATGTCTCGGTTAGGTGTTGTATTTGCCCTCATCAGGCTCGTACTTTCGCATTTTTCGCATACTTTTTGGCAAGATCCTGGGCTTTTTCTGGATTGGATCACGCAGTAATGCAGTACCACACCGAGACAGTCAATGAAACCCGGTTGCGACTAATATTTTAGAGGATAACGCCGGTTATCTCTCGGTTGGGTCTGGTATTTGCCCTCATCTGGCTCGTACTTTCGCATTTTTCGCATACTTGTTGTCCAGATCCTGGCCTTTTTGTGGCTTAGATCACGTAGTAATGCGGTACCACACCGAAACAGTCAATTAGACCTGGTTGCGATTAGTATTTTAGAGGATAACGCTGGTCATGTCAGGGCTAGTTCTGGGATTTGCCCTAATCTGGCTCGTACTTTCGCAATTTTCGCATACTCGTTGGCCAGATCCTAGGCTTTTTCTGGTTTGGATCACGTAGTAATGTGGTACCGCACTGAAACAGTCAATAAAAGCTGGTTCCGATTAGTATTTTAGAGGATAACGCTGGTTATGTCTGGGCTAGTTCTGGTGTTTGCAATCATCTGGCTCATACTTTCGCGTTTTTCGCATACTTGTTGGCCAGATCCTGCGCTTTTTCTGGTTTGGATCACGTACTAATACGGCACCACACCGAAACAGTCAGTTAAACCTGGTTGCGATTAATATTTTAGAGGATAACACCGGTTATGTCTGGGTTGGTTCTGGTATTTGCAATCATCTGGCTCATACTTTCGCGTTTTTGCGTACTTGTTGGCCAGATCCTGCGTTTTTTCTGGTTTGGATCCCGTAGTAGTGTGGTACCACACTGAAACAGTAAATGAATCCTGGTTCCGGTTAATATTTTAGAGGATAACTCTGGTTATGTCTCGGTTAGGTCTGGGATTTGCCCTCATCTGGCTCGTACATTCGCATACTTGTTGGCCAGAGCCTGGCCTTCTTCAGGTTTGGATCACGTAGTAATGCGGTACCACATCGATACAGTCAATTAAACCTGGTTGCGATTAATATTTTAGAGGATAACACCGGTTATGTCTGGGTTGGTTCTGGTATTTGCAATCATCTGGCTCGTACTGACGCATTTTTCTCATACTTGTTGGACAAAGCCTGGTCTTTTTCTGGTTTGGATCACGTAGTAATGCGGTACCACACCGAAACTGTCAATTAAACCTGGTTGCGATTAATATTTTAGAGGATAACGCCGGTTATGTCTGTGTTAGGTACCTGGTATTTGCCCTCATCTGGCTCATACTTCCGCGTTTTTCGCATACTTGTTGACCAGATCCTGCACTTTTTCTGGTTTGGATCCCGTAGTAATGTGGTTCCACACCGAAACTGTCAATTAAACCTGGTTGCGATTAATATTTTAGAGGATAACGCTGGTTATGTCTCGGTTAGGTCTGGGATTTGCCCTCATCTGGCTCGTATTTTCGCATTTTGCGTATACTTGTTGGCCAGATCTTGGCCTTTTTCGGGCTTGGACCACGTAGTAATGTGGTACTACACTGAAACAGTCAATTAAACCTGGTTCCGATTCATATTTTACAGGATAACGCCGGTTATGTCCAGGTTAGGTCTGGTATTTGCCCTCATCTGGCTCGTACTTTCGCATACTTGTTGGCCAGATCCTGGCCTTTTTCAGGTTTGGATCACGTAGTAATGCGGTACCACACCGATACAGTCAATTAAACCTGGTTGCGATTAATATTTTAGAGGATAACTCCGGTTATGTCTGGGTCGGTTCTGGTATTTGCAATCATCTGGCTCGTATTTACGCATTTTTCGCATACTTGTTGGCATGAACCTCGCCTTTTTCTGGTTTGGATCACGTAGTAATGCGGTACCACACCGAGACAGTTAATTAAACCTGGTTGCGATTAATATTTTAGAGGATAACGCCGGTTATGTCTCGGTTAGGTCTGGGATTTGCCCTCATCTGGCACATACTTTCGCATTTTCCTCATACTTGTTGGACAAAGCCTGGTCTTTTTCTGGTTTGGATTACGTAGTAATGCGGTACCACACCGAAACAGTCAATTAACCCTGGTTGCGACTAATATTTTAAAGGGTAACGCCGGTTATGTGACGGTTAGGTCTGGTATTTGCCCTCATCAGGCTCGTACTTTCGCATTTTTCGCATACTTGTTGGCCAGATCCTGCGTTTTTTCTGGTCTGGATCCCGTAGTAGTGTGGTTCCACACCGAAACAGTCAATTAAACCTGGTTGTGATTAATATTTTAGAGGATAACGCCGGTTTTGTCTGGGTTAGGTCTGGTATTTGCCCTCATCTGGCTCGTACTTTCGCATTTTTCGCATACTTGTTGGCAAGATCCTGGGCTCTTCCGGGTTTGGATCACGCAGTAATGCGGTACCACACCGAGACAGTCAATTAAACCTGGTTCCGTTTAATATTTTAGAGGATAACGCCGGTTATGTCTGGGTTAGTTCTGGTATTTGCAATCATCTGGCTCATACTTTCGCATTTTTCGCATACTTGTTGTCCAGATCCTGGCCTTTTTGTGGCTTAGATCACGTAGTAATGCGGTACCACACCAAAACAGTCAATTAAACCTGGTTGCGATTAATATTTTAGAGGATAACGCCGGTTATGTCTCGGTTAGGTCTGGGATTTGCCCTCATCTGGCTCGTACTTTCGCAATTTTCGCATACTTGTTGGCCAGATCCTAGGCTTTTTCTGGTTTGGATCACGTAGTAATGTGGTACCGCACTGAAACAGTCAATAAAAGCTGGTTCCGATTAGTATTTTAGAGGATAACGCTGGTTATGTCTGGGCTAGTTCTGGTATTTGCAATCATCTGGCTCATACTTTCGCGTTTTTCGCATACTTGTTGGCCAGATCCTGCGCTTTTTCTGGTTTGGATCACGTACTAATACGGCACCACACCGAAACAGTCAATTAAACCTGGTTGCGATTAATATTTTAGAGGATAACGCCGGTTATGTCTCGGTTAGATCTGGGATTTGCCCTCATCTGGCTCGTACTTTGGCATTGTTCTCATACTTGTTGGCCAGAGCCTGGCCTTTTTCTGGTTTGGATCACGTAGTAATGCGGTACCACACCGAAACTGTCAATTAAACGCTGGTTGCGATAAATATTTTAGAGGATAACGCTGGTTATGTCTGGGTTAGTTCTGGTATTTGCAATCATCTGGCTCATACTTTCGCGTTTTTGCGTACTTGTTGGCCAGATCCGGCGTTTTTTCTGGTTTGGATCCCGTAGTAGTGTGGTACCACACTGAAACAGTAAATGAAACCTGGTTCCGGTTAATATTTTAGAGGATAACTCTGGTTATGTCTCGGTTAGGTCTGGGATTTGCCCTCATCTGGCTCGTATTTTCGCATTTTGCGTATACTTGTTGGCCAGATCCTGGCCTTTTTCGGGCTTGGACCTCGTAGTAATGTGGTACTACACTGAAACAGTCAATTAAACCTGGTTCCGATTCATATTTTACAGGATAACGCCGGTTATGTCTAGGTTAGGTCTGGTATTTGCCCTCATCTGGCTCGTACTTTCGCATACTTGTTGGCCAGATCCTGGCCTTTTTCAGGTTTGGATCACGTAGTAATGCGGTACCACACCGATACAGTCAATTAAACCTGGTTGCGATTAATATTTTAGAGGATAACTCCGGTTATGTCTGGGTCGGCTCTGGTATTTGCAATCATCTGGCTCGTATTTACGCATTTTTCGCATACTTGTTGGCATGATCCTCGCCTTTTTCTGGTTTGGATCACGTAGTAATGCGGTACCACACCGAGACAATTAATTAAACCTGGTTGCGATTAATATTTTAGAGGATAACGCCGGTTATGTCTCGGTTAGGTCTGGGTTTTGCCCTCATCTGGCTCATACTTTCGCATTTTCCTCACACTTGTTGGACAAAGCCTGGTCCTTTTCTGGTTTGGATTACGTAGTAATGCGGTACCACACCGAAACAGTCTATTAACCCTGGTTGCGATTAATATTTTAGAGGATAACGCCGGTTATGTCTCGGTTAGGTCTGGGATTTGCCCTCATCTGGCTCGTACTTTCGCAATTTTCGCATACTTGTTGGCCAGATCCTAGGCTTTTTCTGGTTTGGATCACGTAGTAATGTGGTACCGCACTGAAACAGTCAATAAAAGCTGGTTCCGATTAGTATTTTAGAGGATAACGCTGGTTATGTCTGGGCTAGTTCTGGTATTTGCAATCATCAGGCTCATACTTTCGCGTTTTTCGCATACTTGTTGGCCAGATCCTGCGCTTTTTCTGGTTTGGATCACGTACTAATACGGCACCACACCGAAACAGTCAATTAAACCTGGTTGCGATTAATATTTTAGAGGATAACGCCGGTTATGTCTCGGTTAGATCTGGGATTTGCCCTCATCTGGCTCGTACTTTGGCATTGCTCTCATACTTGTTGGCCAGAGCATGGCCTTTTTCTGGTTTGGATCACGTAGTAATGCGGTACCACACCGAAACTGTCAATTAAACGCTGGTTGCGATAAATATTTTAGAGGATAACGCTGGTTATGTCTGGGTTAGTTCTGGTATTTGCAATCATCTGGCTCATACTTTCGCGTTTTTGCGTACTTGTTGGCCAGATCCTGCGTTTTTTCTGGTTTGGATCCCGTAGTAATGTGGTTCCACACCGAAACTGTCAATTAAACGATGGTTGCGATAAATATTTTAGAGGATAACGCTGGTTATGTCTGGGTTAGTTCTGGTATTTGCAATCATCTGGCTCATACTTTCGCGTTTTTGCGTACTTGTTGGCCAGATCCTGCGTTTTTTCTGGTTTGGATCCCGTAGTAATGTGGTTCCACACCGAAACAGTCAATTAAACCTGGTTCCGATTCATATTTTAGAGGATAACGCCGGTTATGTCTCGGTTAGGTCTGGTATTTGCCCTCATCTGGCTCGTACTTTCGCATACTTGTTGGCCAGATCCTGGCCTTTTTCAGGTTTGGATCACGTAGTAATGCGGTACCACACCGATACAGTCAATTAAACCTGGTTGCGATTAATATTTTAGAGGATAACTCCGGTTATGTCTGGGTCGGTTCTGGTATTTGCAATCATCTGGCTCGTACTTACGCATTTGTCTCATACTTGTTGGACAAAGTCTGGCCTTTTTCTGGTTTGGATCACGTAGTAGTGCGGTACCACACCGAAACTGTCAATTAAACCTGGTTGCGATTAATATTTTAGAGGATAACGCCGGTTATGTCTGTGTTAGGTACCTGGCATTTGCCCTCATCTGGCTCGTACTTTCGCAATTTTCGCATACTTGTTGGCCAGATCCTAGGCTTTTTCTGGTTTGGATCACGCAGTAATGTGGTACCACACTGAAACAGTCAATAAAAGCTGGTTCCGATTAGTATTTTAGAGCATAACGCTCGTTATGTCTGGGTAAGTTCTGGTATTTGCAATCATCTGCCTCATACTTTCGCATCATTCGCATACTTGTTGGCCAGATCCAGGGTTTTTTACTGGTTAGGATCACGTATTATTGTGGTACCACACTGAAGTTGTCAATAAAACCTGGTTCCGATTAATATTTTGGAGGAGAACGCCGGTTATGCCTGGGTTAGGTATGGTATTTGCAATCATCCGGCTCATACTTTTGCATTTTTCGCATACTTGTTGGCCAGATCCTGGGTTTTTCTCTGGTTTGGATCACGTATTAATGCAGTGCCACACTGAAATAGTTATTTCAACCTGGATTCGAACAATATTTTAGAGGATGACACCGGTTAGGTCTCGGTTGCGCCTGGTATTTGCAATCATCTGCCTCATACTTTCGCATTTTTCGCATACTTGTTGGTCAGATCCTGGCCTTTTTCTGGTTTGGATCATGTAGCAATGTGGTACCACACTGTAGCAGTCAATCAAACCTGGTTCCGAATAATATTGTCGAGGATATCGCCGGTTATGTCTGGGTTAGTTCTGGTTTTTGCAATCATCTGGCCCATACTTTCGGATTTTTCGCATACTTGTTGGGCAGATCCTGGGCTTATTCTGATTTGGATCACGTAGTAATGTAGTACCACACCGCAACAGTCAATGAAACCTGCTTGCGATTAATATTATAGGGGATAACGCCGGTTATGACTGGGTGAGGTCTGGTGTTTGCAATCATCTGCCTCATACTTTCGTATTTTTCGCATTCTTGTTTGTCAGATCCTGGGTTTTTTTCTGGTTAGGATCAGGTATTAATGTGGTGCCACACAGAAACAGTCAATTCAACCTGGATTCGATCAATATTTTAGAGGATAACACCGGTTAGGTTTGTGTTAGGTCTGGTATTTGCAATCATCTGCCTCATACTTTCGCATGTTTTGCATTCTTGTTGGCCAGATCCTGGCATTTTTCAGGTTAGGATCACGTATTAATGTGGTACCACACAGAAACAGACAATTAAACCTGGTTGCGATATATATTTTACAGTATCACGCCGGTTATGTCTGGGTTAGTTCTGGTATTTGCAATCATCTGTCTCATACTTTTGCATTTTTCGCATACTTGTTGGCCAGATCCTGGGTTTTTCTCTGGTAAGGATCACGTATTAATGTAGAGCCACACTGAAATAGTCAATTCAACCTGGATTCGATCAATATTTTAGAGGATGACACCGGTTAGGTCTGGGTTGCGTCTGGTATTTGCAATCACCTGCCTCATACTTTTGCATTTTTCGCATACTTGTTGGCCAGATCCTGGGATTTTTCTGATTTGGATCACGCAGTAATGTGGTACCACACCGCAACAGTCAATTATACCTGGTTGCGATTAATATTATAGGGGATAACGCCGGTTATGTCTGGGTGAGGTCTGGTGTTTGCAATCATCCGGCTCATACTTTCGCATTTTTCGCAATCTTGTTGGTCAGATCCTGGGTTTTTTCTGGTTTGGATCACGCAGTAATGTGGTACCACACCGCAACAGTCAATTATACCTGCTTGCGATTAATATTATAGGGGATAACGCCGGTTATGTCTGGGTGAGGTCTGGTGTTTGCAATCATCTGCCTCATACTTTCGCATTTTTCGCATTCTTGTTTGTCAGATCCTGGGCTTTTTCTGGTTAGAATCAGGTATTAATGTGGTACCACACAGAAACAGACAATTAAACCTGGTTGCGATATATATTTTACAGTATCACGCCGGTTATGTCTGGGTTAGTTCTGGTATTTGCAATCATCTGTCTCATACTTTTGCATTTTTCGCATACTTGTTGGCCAGATCCTGGGTTTTTCTCTGGTAAGGATCACGTATTAATGTAGAGCCACACTGAAATAGTCAATTCAACCTGGATTCGATCAATATTTTAGAGGATGACACCGGTTAGGTCTGGGTTGCGTCTGGTATTTGCAATCACCTGCCTCATACTTTTGCATTTTTCGCATACTTGTTGGCCAGATCCTGGGCATTTTCTGGTTTGGATCTCGTAGTAATGTGGTACCATACTGAACCAGTCAATTAAACGTGGCCTCGATCAATATTTTAAAGTATAACACCGGTTGGTTCGCGTTTAGGTCTGGGATTTGTCCTCATCTGTCTCATACTTTCGCATTCTTCACATACCTGTTGGCCTACTCCTGGGCATTTTCTGGTTTGTATCACGTAGTAATGTGGTACCAGAATAAAACAGTCAACTAAACCTGAATTCGAACAATATTTAAGAGGATCACACCGGTTAGGTTTGTGTTAGGCCTGGTATTTGCAATCATCTGGCTCATACTTTCGCAATCTTCCCACACTTGTTGGCCAGATCCAGGACTTTTTCTGGTTTGGATCTCGTAGTAATGTGGTACCACACTGAAACTGTCAGTTAAACGTGGCCTCGATCAATATTTTAAAGGATAACCCCGGTTGGGTCTCGTTTAGGTCTGGGATTTGCCCTCATCTGGCTAATTCTTTCGCATTTTTCGCATGCTTGTTGGCCAGATCCTGGGCTTTTTCTGGTTAGGTTCACGTATTAATGAGGTGCCACACTGAAATAGTCAATTCAACCTGGATTCGATCAATATTTTAGAGGATGAAACCGGTTAGGCCTGGGTTGCGTCTGGAATTTGCAATCATCTGCCTCATACTATCGCATTTCTCGCATACTTGTTGGTCAGATCCTGGGCTTTTTCTGACTTGGACCACGTAGTAATGTGGTACCACACTGAAACAGTCAATTAAACCTGGTTCCGATTAATATTTTAGAGGATAACGCCGGTTATGTCTGGGTAAGTTCTGGTATATGCAATCATCGGCCTCATACTTTCGCATTTCTCGCACACTTGTTGGCTAGACCCTGGCCTTTTTCTGGTTTGGATCATGTAGTAATGTGGTACCACCCTGTAGCAGCCAATTAAACCTGGTTCCGATTAGTATTTTTGAGGATAACGCTGGTTATGTCTGGGTTAGTTCTGGTATTCGCAATCATCTGGCTCATGCTTTCGCGTTTTTCGCATACTTGTTGGCCAGATCCTGCGTTTTTTCTGGTCTGGATCCCGTAGTAATGTGGTTCCACACCGAAACTGTCAATTAAACCTGGTTGCGATTAATATTTTTGAGAATAACGCCGGTTTTGTCTGGGTTAGGTCTGGTATTTGCCCTCATCTGGCTCGTACTTTCGTATTTTACTCATACTTGTTGGCCAGACCTTAGCCTTTTTCTGATTTGGATCACGTAGTATTGCGGCTCCACACCGAAACAGTCAATTAAACCTGGTGGCGATTAATATTTTAGAGGATAACGCCGGTTGTGTCTCGGTTAGGTCTGGGATTAGCCCTCATCTTGCTCGTACTTTCGCGTTTTTCGCATACTTGTTGGCCAGATCCTGGGTATTTTCTGGTTTGGATCCCGTAGTAATGTGGTTCCACACCGAAACAGTCAATTAAACCTGGTTGCGATTAATATTTTAGAGAATAACCCCGGTTTTGTCTGGGTCAGGTCTGGTATATGCCCTCATCTGGCTCGTACTTTCGCATTTTTCTCATACTGGTTGGCCAGAGCCTGGCCTTTTTCTGGTTTCGATCACGTAGTAATGCGGTACCACACCGAAACAGTCAATTAAACCTGGTTGCGATTAATATTTTAGAGGATAATGCCGGTTATGTCTCGGTTAGGTCTAGGATTTGCCCTCTTCTGGCTCGTACTTTCGCTTTTTTCTCATACTTGTTGGCCAGAGCCTGGCCTTTTTCTGGTTTGGATCACGTAGTAATGCGGTACCACACCGAAACTGTCAATTAAACATGGTTGCGATAAATATTTTAGAGGATAACGCCGGTTATGTCTCAGTTAGGTCTGGGATTTGCCCTCATCAGGCTCGTACTTTCGCATTTTTCGCATACTTGTTGGCCAGACCCAGGGGTTTTTCTGGTTTGGATCACGTAGTAATGCGGTACCACACCGAAACAGTCAATTAAACCTGGTTGCGATTAATATTATAGAGGATAACGCCGGTTTTGTCTGGGTTAGGTCTGGTATTTGCCCTTATCTGGCTCGTACTTTCGCATTTTTCGCATACTTGTTGGCCAGATCTTGGCCCTTTTCTGGTTTGGAGCACGCAGTAATGCAGTATCACACCGAGACAGTCAATTAAACCTGGTTGCGACTAATATTTTAGAGAATAACGCCGGTTTTGTCTGGGTTAGGTCCGGTATTTGCCCTTATCTGGCTCGTACTTTCGCATTTTTCGCATACATGTTGTACAAAGCCTGGTCTTTTTCTGGTTTGGATCACGCAGTAATGCAGTATCACACCGAGACAGTCAATTAAACCTGGTTGCGATTAATATTTTAGAGGATAACGCCGGTTATGTCTCGGCTAGGTCTGGGATTTGCCCTCTTCTGGCTCGTACTTTCGCTTTTTTCTCATACTTGTTGGCCAGAGCCTTGCCTTTTTCTGGTTTGGATCACGTAGTAATGCGGTACCACACCGAAACAGTCAATTAAACCTGGTTGCGATTAATATTATGGAGGATAACGCCGGTTTTGTCTGGGTTAGGTCTGGTATTTGCCCTTATCTGGCTCGTACTTTCGCATTTTTCGCATACTTGTTGGCCAGATCTTGGCCCTCTTCTGGTTTCGATCACGCAGTAATGCAGTATCACACCGAGACAGTCAATAAAAGCTGGTTCCGATTAGTATTTTTGAGGATAACGCTGGTTATGTCTGGGCTAGTTCTGGTATTTGCAATCATCTGGCTCGTACTTTCGCAATTTTCTCATACTTGTTGGCCAGAGCCTGGGTCTTTTCTGGTTTGGATCCCGTAGTAATGTGGTTCCACACCGAAACAGTCAATTAAACCTGGTTGTGATTAATATTTTAGAGGATAACGCCGGTTTTGTCTGGGTTAGGTCTGGTATTTGCCCTCATCTGGCTCGTACTTTCGCATTTTCCTCATACTTGTTGGACAAAGCCAGGTCTGTCTCTGGTTTGGATCACGTAGTAATGCGGTACCACACCGAAACTCACAATTAAACCTGGTTGCGATTAATATTTTAGAGGATAACGCCGGTTATGTCTCGGTTAGGTCTGGGATTTGCCCTTATCTGGCTCGTACTTTCGCAATTTTCGCATACTTGTTGGCCAGATCCAAGGCTTTTTCTGGTTTGGATCACGCAGTAATGCAGTATCACACCGAGACAGTCAATAAAAGCTGGTTCCGATTAGTATTTTTGAGGATAACGCCGGTTATGTGTAGGTTAGGTCTGGTATTTGCCCTCATCTGGCTCGTACTTTCGCATACTTGTTGGCCAGATCCTGGCCTTTTTCAGGTTTGGCTCACGTAGTAATGCGGCACCACACCGATACAGTCAATTAAACCTGGTTCCGTTTAATATTTTAGAGGATAACGCCGGTTATGTCTGGGTTAGTTCTGGTATTTGCAATCATCTGGCTCATGCTTTCGCATTTTTCGCATACTTGTTGGCCAGATCCTGGCCTTTTTGTGGCTTGGATCACGTAGTAATGCGGTACCACACAAAAACAGTCAATTAAACCTGGTTGCGATTAGTATTTTAGAGGATAACGCTGGTCATGTCTGGGCTAGTTCTGGTATTTGCAATCATCTGGCTCATACTTGCGCGTTTTTCGCGTACTTGTTGGCCAGATCCTGCGTTTTTTCTGGTTTGGATCCCGTAGTAGTGTGGTACCACATTGAAACGGTAAATGAAACCTGGTTCCGGTTAATATTTTAGAGGATAACTCTGGTTATGTCTCGGTTAGGTCTGGGATTTGCCCTCATCTGGCTCGTACTTTCGTAATTTTCTCATACTTGTTGGCCAGAGCCTGGCCTTTTTCTGGTTTGGATCACGTAGTAATGCGGTACCACACCGATACTGTCAATTAAACCTGGTTGCGACTAATATTTTAGAGGATAACGCCGGTTTTGTCTGGGTTAGGTCCGGTATTTGCCCTTATCTGGCTCGTACTTTCGCATTTTTCGCAAACTTGTTGGCCAGATCGTGACCCTTTTCTGGTTTGGATCACGCAGTAATGCAGTATCACACCGAAACAGTCAATTAAACCTGGTTGCGATTAATATTTTAGAGGATAACGCCGGTTATGTCTCGGTTAGATCTGGGATTTGCCCTCTTCTGGCTCGTACTTTCGTTTTTTTCTCATACTTGTTGGCCAGAGCCTTGCCTTTTTCTGGTTTGGATCACGTAGTAATGCGGTACCACACCGAAACAGTCAATTAAACCTGGTTGCGATTAATATTATGGAGGATAACGCCGGTTTTGTCTGGGTTAGGTCTGGTATTTGCCCTTATCTGGCTCGTACTTTCGCATTTTTCGCATACTTGTTGGCCAGATCTTGGCCCTCTTCTGGTTTGGATCACGCAGTAATGCAGTATCACACCGAGACAGTCAATAAAAGCTGGTTCCGATTTGTATTTTTGAGGATAACGCTGGTTATGTCTGGGCTAGTTCTGGTATTTGCAATCATCTGGCTCGTACTTTCGCATTTTTCTCATACTTGTTGGCCAGAGCCTGGGTCTTTTCTGGTTTGGATCCCGTAGTAATGTGGTTCCACACCGAAACAGTCAATTAAACCTGGTTGTGATTAATATTTTAGAGGATAACGCCGGTTTTGTCTGGGTTAGGTCTGGTATTTGCCCTCATCTGGCTCGTACTTTCGCATTTTCCTCATACTTGTTGGACAAAGCCAGGTCTTTTTCTGGTTTGGATCACGTAGTAATGCGGTACCACACCGAAACTGTCAATTAAACCTGGTTGCGATTAATATTTTAGAGGATAACGCCGGTTATGTCTCGGTTAGGTCTGGGATTTGCCCTCATCTGGCTCGTACTTTCGCAATTTTCGCATACTTGTTGGCCAGATCCAAGGCTTTTTCTGGTTTGGATCACGCAGTAATGTGGTACCATACTGACACAGTCAATAAAACCTGGTTCCGATTAGTATTTTAGAGGATAACGCTGGTTATGTCTGGGCTAGTTCTGGTATATGCAATCATCTGGCACGTACTTTCGCATTTTTCTCATACTTGTTGGCCAGAGCCTGGCCTTTTTCTGGTTTGGATCACGTAGTAATGCGGTACCACACCGATACTGTCAATTAAACGCTGGTTGCGATAAATATTTTAGAGGATAACGTTGGTTATGTCTGGGTTAGTTCTGGTATTTGCAATCATCTGGCTCATACTTTCGCGTTTTTCGCGTACATGTTGGCCAGATCCTGCGTTTTTCCTGGTTTGGATCCCGTAGTAGTGTGGTACCACACTGAAACAGTAAATGAAAGCTGTTTCCGGTTAATATTTTAGAGGATAACTCTGGTTATGTTTCGGTTATGTCTGGGATTTGCCCTCATCTGGCTCGTATTTTCGCATTTTGCGTATACTTGTTGGCCAGATCTTGGCCATTTTCGTGCCTGGAGCACGTAGTAATGTGGTACTACACTGAAACAGTCAATTAAACCTGGTTCCGATACATATTTTAGAGGATAACGCCGGTTATGTGTAGGTTAGGTCTGGTATTTGCCCTCATCTGGATCGTACTATCGCATTTTACTCATACTTGTTGGCCAGATCTTAGCCTTTTTCTGGTTTGGATCCCGTAGCAATGTGGTTCCACACCGAAACAGTCAATTACACCTGGTTGCGATTAATATATTAGAGAATAACCCCGGTTTTGTCTGGGTCAGGTCTGGTATTTGCCTTCATCTGGCTCGTACTTTCGCATTTTCCTCATACTTGTTGGACAAAGCCAGGTCTTTTTCTGGTTTGGATCACGTAGTAATGCGGTACCACACCGAAACTGCCAATTAAACCTGGTTGCGATTAATATTTTTGAGGATAACGCCGGTTTTGTCTGGGTTAGGTCTGGTATTTGCCCTCATCTGGCTCGTTCTTTCGTAATTTTCGCATACTTGTTGGTCAGATCCTAGGCATTTTCTGGTTTGGATCACGTAGTAATGTGGTGCCACACTGAAACAGTCAATAAAAGCTGGTTCCGATTAGTATTTTAGTGGATAACGCTGGTTATGTCTGGGTTAGTTCTGGTATTTGCAATCATCTGGTTCATACTTTCGCATTTTTCTCATACTTGTTGGACAAAGCCTGGTCTTCTTCTGGTTTGGATCACGTAGTAATGCGGTACCACACCGAAACTGCCAATTAAACCTGGTTGCGATTAATATTTTAGAGGATAACGCCGGTTATCTCTCGGTTGGGTCTTGGATTTGCCCTCATCTGGCTCGTACTTTCGCATTTTGCTTATACTTGTTGGCCAGATCTTGGCCTTTTTCGGGCTTGGACCACGTAGCAATGTGGTACCACACTGAAACAGTCAATAAAAGCTGGTTCCGATTAGTATTTTTGAGGATAACGCTGGTTATGTCTGGGTTAGTTCTGGTATTCGCAATCATCTGGCTCATGCTTTCGCGTTTTTCGCATACTTGTTGGCCAGATCCTGCGTTTTTTCTGGTTTGGATCCCGTAGTAATGTGGTTCCACACCGAAACTGTCAATTAAACCTGGTTGCGATTAATATTTTTGAGGATAACGCCGGTTTTGTCTGGGTTAGGTCTGGTATTTGCCCTCATCTGGCTCGTTCAATCGTAATTTTCGCATACTTGTTGGTCAGATCCTAGGCATTTTCTGGTTTGGCTCACGTAGTAATGCGGCACCACACCGATACAGTCAATTAAACCTGGTTCCGTTTAATATTTTAGAGGATAACGCCGGTTATGTCTGGGTTAGTTCTGGTATTTGCAATCATCTGGCTCATGCTTTCGCATTTTTAGCATACTTGTTGGCCATATCCTAGGCATTTTCTGGTTTCGATCACGTAGTAATGTGGTGCCACACTGAAACAGTCATTAAAAGCTGGTTCCGATTAGTATTTTAGTGGATAACGCTGGTTATGTCTGGGTTAGTTCTGGTATTTGCAATCATCTGGCTCATACTTTCGCGTTTTTCGCGTACTTGTTGGCCAGATCCTGCGTTTTTTCTGGTTTGGATCCCGTAGTAGTGTGGTACCACATTGAAGCAGTAAATGAAACCTGGTTCCGGTTAATATTTTAGAGGATAACTCTGGTTATGTCTCGGTTAGGTCTGGGATTTGCCCTCATCTGGCTCGTACTTTCGTAATTTTCGCATACTTGTTGGCCAGATCCTAGGCATTTTCTGGTTTGGATCACGTAGTAGTGCGGTACCACACCGATACAGTCAATAAAAGCTGGTTCCGATTAGTATTTTTGAGGATAACGCTGGTTATGTCTGGGTTAGTTCTGGTATTCGCAATCATCTGGCTCATGCTTTCGCGTTTTTCTCATACTTGTTGGCCAGATCCTGCGTTTTTTCTGGTCTGGATCCCTTAGTAATGTGGTTCCACACCGAAACTGTCAATTAAACCTGGTTGCGATTAATATTTTTGAGGATAACGCCGGTTTTGTCTGAGTTAGGTCTGGTATTTGCCCTCATCTGGCTCGTACTATCGCATTTTACTCATACTTGTTGGCCAGATCTTAGCCTTTTTCTGGTTTGGATCCCGTAGCAATGTGGTTCCACACCGAAACAGTCAATTACACCTGGTTGCGATTAATATATTAGAGAATAACCCCGGTTTTGTCTGGGTCAGGTCTGGTATTTGCCTTCATCTGGCTCGTACTTTCGCATTTTTCTCATACTGGTTGGCCAGAGCCTGGCCTTTTTCTGGTTTCGATCACGTAGTAATGCGGTACCACACCGAAACCTTCAATTAAACATGGTTGCGATAAATATTTTAGAGGATAACTCTGGTTATGTCTCGGTTAGGTCTGGGATTTGCCCTCATCAGGCTCGTACTTTCGCATTTTTCGCATACTTGTTTGCCAGATCCTGGGTCTTTTCTGGTTTGGATCCCGTAGTAATGTGGTTCCACACCGAAACAGTCAATTAAACCTGGTTGCGATTAATATTTTAGAGAATAACCCCGGTTTTGTCTGGGTCAGGTCTGGTATTTGCCCTTATCTGGCTCGTACTTTCGCATTTTTCGCATACTTGTTGGCCAACTCTCCCCCGGGGGATGGGCGCGAATGCGCGGGCACGGGGAGGATACCGGAAGAATGCTTCGAGCGATTCCCGGTATCCTCCCAAAGCGTGCCGAAGGGTCACCGTGGGGTTTTTAGTGGGTAGGTCCCGCGCCTGTCGTGGTACGGGCGCGGGGAATCCCACACACCCCTCCCACCTCTCCCCAAGGAGGTGGGAGGGAGTCTTTCGAAGATTTTCCCCACGACAAAAAAAAAAAAAAAAAAAAAAAAAGAAAATACTTGTTGGCCAGATCTTGGCCCTTTTCTGGTTTGGATCACGCAGTAATGCAGTATCACACCGAGACAGTCAATTAAACCTGGTTGCGACTAATATTTTAGAGGATAACGCCGGTTATCTCTCGGTTGGGTCTGGGATTTGCCCTCATCTGGCTCGTACTTTCGCATTTTGCTTATACTTGTTGGCCAGATCTTGGCCTTTTTCGGGTTTGGACCACGTAGTATTGTGGTACCACACTGAAACAGTCAATAAAAGCTGGTTCCGATTAGTATTTTTGAGGATAACGCTGGTTATGTCTGGGTTAGTTCTGGTATTCGCAATCATCTGGCTCATGCATTCGCGTTTTTCGCATACTTGTTGGCCAGATCCTGCGTTTTTTCTGGTTTGGATCCCGTAGTAATGTGGTTCCACGCCGAAACTGTCAATTAGACCTGGTTGCGATTAATATTTTCGAGGATAACGCCGGTTTTGTCTGGGTTAGGTCAGGTATTTGCCCTCATCTGGCTCGTTCTTTCGTAATTTTCGCATAGTTGTTGGTCAGATCCTAGGCATTTTCTGGTTTGGATCACGTAGTAATGTGGTTCCACACCGAAACAGTCAATTAAACCTGTTTCCGGTTAATATTTTAGTGGATAACGCTGGTTATGTCTGGGTTAGTTCTGGTACTTGCAATCATCTGGCTCATACTTTCGCATTTTTCTCATACTTGTTGGACAAAGCCTGGTCTTTTTCTGGTTTGGATCACGTAGTAATGCGGTACCACACCGAAACTGCCAATTAAACCTGGTTGCGATTAATATTTTAGAGGATAACGCCGGTTATCTCTCGGTTGGGTCTGGGATTTGCCCTCATCTGGCTCGTACTTTCGCATTTTGCTTATACTAGTTGGCCAGATCTTGGCCTTTTTCGGGCTTGGACCACGTAGTAATGTGGTACCACACTGAAACAGTCAATAAAAGCTGGTTCCGATTAGTATTTTTGAGGATAACGCTGGTTATGTCTGGGTTAGTTCTAGTATTCGCAATCATCTGGCTCATGCTTTCGCGTTTTTCGCATACTTGTTGGCCAGATCCTGCGTTTTTTCTGGTTTGGATCCCGTAGTAATGTGGTTCCACACTGAAACTGTCAATTAAACCTGGTTGCGATTAATATTTTTGAGGATAACGCCGGTTTTGTCTGGGATAGGTCTGGTATTTGCCCTCATCTGGCTCGTACTTTCGCATTTTACTCATACTTGTTGGCCAGATCTTAGCCTTTTTCTGGTTTGGATCACGTAGTATTGCGGCACCACACCGAAACAGTCAATTAAACCAGGTGGCGATTAATATTTTAGAGGATAACGCCGGTTGTGTCTCGGTTAGGTCTGGGATTAGCCCTCATCTGGCTCGTACTTTCGCGTTTTTCGCATACTTGTTGGCCAGATCCTGGGTCTTTTCTGGTGTGTATCCCGTAGTAATGTGGTTCCACACCGAAACAGTCAATTAGACCTGGTTGCGATTAATATCTTAGAGAATAACCCCCATTTGTCTGGGTCAGGTCTGGTATTTGCCCTCATCTGGTTCGTACTTTCGCATTTTTCGCATACTTTTTGGCATGATCCTGGGCTTTTTCTGGATTGGATCACGCAGTAATGCAGTACCACAACGAAACAGCCAATTAACCCTGGCTGCGATTAATGTTTTAGAGGATAACGCCGGTTATGTCTCGGTTAGGTCTGGTATTTGCCCTCATCTGGCTCGTACTTTCGCATTTTTCGCATACTTGTTTGCATGATCCTCGCCTTTTTCTGGTTTGGATCAAGTAGTAATGCGGTACCACACCGAGACAGTTAATTAAACCAGGTTGCGATTAATATTTTAGAGGATAACGCCGGTTATGACTCGGTTAGGTCTGGGATTTGCCTTCATCTGGGCTCATACTTTCGCATTTTCCTCATACTTGTTGGACAAAGCCTGGTCTTTTTCTGGTTTGGATCATGTAGTAATGCGGTACCACACCGAAACAGTCAATTAACCCTGGTTGCGATTAATATTTTAGAGGATAACGCCGGTTATGTGTCGGTTAGGTCTGGTATTTGCCCTCAACTGGCTCGTACTTTCGCATTTTTCGCATACTTGTTGGCCAGATCCTGCGTTTTTTCTGGTCTGGATCCCGTAGTAGTGTGGTTCCACACCGAAACAGGCAATTAAACCTGGTTGTGATTATTATTTTAGAGGATAACGCCGGTTTTGTCTGGGTTAGGTCTGGTACTTGCCCTCATCTGGCTCGTACTTTCGCATTTTTCGCATACTTGTTGGCCAGATCCTAGGCATTTTCTGGTTTGGATCACGTAGTAATGCGGTACCACACCGATACAGTCAATTAAACCTGGTTGCGATTAATATTTTAGAGGATAACTCCGGTTATGTCTGGGTTGGTTCTGGTATTTGCAATCATCTGGCCCGTACTTTCGCATTTTTCTCATACTTGTTGGACAAAGCCTGGTCTTTTTCTGGTTTGGATCACGTTGTAATGCGGTACCACAACGAAACTGTCAATTAAACCTGGTCGCGATTAATATTTTAGAGGATAACGCCGGTTATGACTGTGTTAGGTACCTGGTATTTGCCCTCATCTGGCTCGTACTTTCGTAATTTTCGCATACTTGTTGGCCAGATCCTAGGCATTTTCTGGTTTGGGTCACGTAGTAATGTGGTGCCACACTGAAACAGTCAATAAAAGCTGGTTCCGATTAGTATTTTTGAGGATAACGCTGGTTATGTCTGGGTTAGTTCTGGTACTCGCAATCATCTGGCTCATGCTTTCGCGTTTTTCGCATACTTGTTGGCCAGATCCTGCGTTTTTTCTGGTCTGGATCCCGTAGTAATGTGGTTCCACACCGAAACTGTCAATTAAACCTGGTTGCGATTAATATTTTTGAGGATAACGCCGGTTGTGTCTCGGTTAGGTCTGGGATTAGCCCTCATCTTGCTCGTACTTTCGCGTTTTTCGCATACTTGTTGGCCAGATCCTGGGACTTTTCTGGTTTGGATCCCGTAGAAATGTGGTTCCACACCGAAACAGTCAACTAAACCTGGTTGCGATTATTATTTTAGAGAATAACCCCGGTTTTGTCTGGGTCATGTCTGGTATTTGCCCTCATCTGGCTCGTACTTTCGCATTTTTCTCATACTGGTTGGCCAGAGCCTGGCCTTTTTCTGGTATCGATCACGTAGTAATGCGGTACCACAACTAAACTGTCAATTAAACCTGGTTGCGATTAATATTTTAGAGGATAACGCCGGTTATGTCTAGGTTAGGTCTGGGATTTGCCCTCATCTGGCTCGTACTTTCGCATTTTTCGCATACTTGTTGGCCAGACCCAGGGGTTTTTCTGGTTTGGATCACGTAGTAATGCGGTACCACACCGAAACAGTCAATTAAACCTGGTTGTGATTAATATTATAGAGGATAACGCCGGTTTTGTCTGGGATAGGTCTGGTATTCGCCCTTATCTGGCTCGTACTTTCGCATTTTTCGCATACTTGTTGGCCATACCCTGGCCTTTTTCTGGTTTGGATCACGTAGTAATGCGTTACCATACCGAAACAGTCAATTAAACCTGGTTGCGACTAATATTTTAGAGGATAACGCCGGTTATCTCTCGGTTGGGTCTGGGATTTGCCCTCACCTGGCTCGTACTTTCGCAATTTTCGCATACATGTTGGCCAGATCCTAGGCTTTTTTTGGTTTGGATCACGTAGTAATGTGGTACCATACTGAAACAGTCAATAAAAGCTGGTTCCGATTAGTATTTTTGAGGATAACCCTGGTTATGTCTGGGCTAGTTCTGGTATTTGCAACCATCTGGCTCGTACTTTCGCATTTTTCTCGTACTTGTTGGCCAGAGCCTGGCCTTTTTCTGGTTTGGATCACGTAGTAATGCGGTACCACACCGATACTGTCAATTAAACGCTGGTTGCGATAAATATTTTAGAGGATAACGCTGGTTATGTCTGGGTTAGTTCTGGTATTTGCAATCATCTGGCTTATACTTCGCGTTTTTCGCGTACTTGTTGGCCAAATCCTGCGTTTTTCCTGGTTTGGATCCCGTAGTAGTGTGGTACCACACTGAAACAGTAAATGAAACCTGTTTCCGGTTAATATTTTAGAGGATAACTCTGGTTATGTCTCGGATAGGTCTGGGATTTGCCCTCATCTGGCTCGTATTTTCGCATTTTGCGTATACTTGTTGGCCAGATCTTGGCCATTTTCGTGCTTGGACCACTTAGTAATGTGGTGCTACACTGAAACAGTCAATTAAACCTGGTTCCGATACATATTTTAGAGGATAACGCCGGTTATGTGTAGGTTAGGTCTGGTATTTGCCCTCATCTGGCTCGTTCTTTCGCATACTTGTTGGCCAGATCCTGGCCTTTTTCAGGTTTGGATCACGTAGTAATGCGGTACCACACCGATACATTCAATTAAACCTGGTTGCGATTAATATTTTAGAGGATAACTCCGGTTATGTCTGGGTTGGTACTGGTACTTTCAATCATCTGGCTCGTACTGTCGCATTTTTCTCATACTTGTTGGACAAAGCCTGGTCTTTTTCTGGTTTGGATCACGTAGTAATGCGGTACCACAACGAAACTGTCAATTAAACCTGGTTGCGATTAATATTTTAGAGGATAACGCCGGTTATGTCTGTGTTAGGTACCTGGTATTTGCCCTCATCTGGCTCGTACTTTCGCATTTTTCGCATACTTGTTGGCAAGATCCTGGGCTTTTCCTGGTTTGGATCACGCAGTAATGCGGTACCACACCAAGACAGTCAATTAAACCTGGTTCCGTTTAATATTTTAGAGGATAACGCCGGTTATGTCTGGGTTAGTTCTGGTATTTGCAATCATCTGGCTCGTACTTTCGCAATTTTCGCATACTTGTTGGGTAGATCCTAGGCCTTTTCTGGTTTGGATCACGTAGTAATGTGGTACCACACTGATACAGTCAATAAAAGCTGGTTCCGATTAGTATTTTTGAGGATAACGCTGGTTATGTCTGGGTTAGTTCTGGTACTTGCAATCATCTGGCTCATACTTTCGCGTTTTTCGCATACTTGCGGACCAGATCCTGCGCTTTTTCTGGTTTGGATCCCGTAGTAATGCGGTTCCACAACGAAACAGTCGATTAAACCTGGTTGCGATTAATAGTTTAGAGAATAACCCCGGTTTTGTCTGGGTCAGGTCTGGTATTTGCCCTCATCTGGCTCGTACTTCCGCATTTTTCGCATACTTTTTGGCAAGATCCTGGGCTTTTTCTGGATTGGATCACGCAGTAATGCAGTACCACAATATAACGAAACAGCCAATTAACCCTGGTTGCGATTAATGTTTTAGAGGACAACGCCGGTTATGTCTCGGTTAGGTCTGGTATTTCCCTCATCTGGCTCATACTTCCGCATTTTTCGCATACTTGTTGGCATGATCCTCGCCTTTTTCTGGTTTGGATCACGTAGTAATGCGGTACCACACCGAGACAGTTAATTAAACCTGGTTGCGATTAATATTTTAGAGGATAACGCCGGTTATGTCTCGGTTAGGTCTGGGATTTGCCCTTATCTGGGCTCATACTTTCGCATTTTCCTCACACTTGTTGGACAAAGCCTGGTCTTTTTCTGGTTTGGATCACGTAGTAATGCGGTACCACACCGAAACAGTCAATTAACCCTGGTTGCGATTAATATTTTAGAGGATAACGCCGGTTATGTCTCGGTTTGGTCTGGTATTTGCCCTCATCTGGCTCGTACTTTCGCATTTTTCGCATACTTGTTGGCAAGATCCTGGGCTCTTCCTGGTTTGGATCACGCAGTAATACGGTACCACACCGAGACAGTCAATTAAACCTGTTTCCGTTTAATATTTTAGAGGATAACGCCGGATATGTCTGGGTTAGTACGGGTGTTTGCAAACATCTGGCTCATACTTTCGCATTTTCCGCATACTTGTTGGCCAGATCCTGCGTTTTATCTGGTCTGGATCCCGTAGTAGTGTGGTTCCACAACGAAACAGTCAATTAAACCTGGTTGTGATTAATATTTTAGAGGATAACGCCGGTTTTGTCTGGGTTAGGTCTGGTATTTGCCCTCATCTGGCTCGCACTTTCGCATTTTCCTCATACTTGTTGGACAAAGCCAGGTCTTTTCTGGTTTGGATCACGTAGTAATGCGGTACCACACCGAAACTGTCAATTAAACCTGGTTGCGATTAATATTTTAGAGGATAACGCCGGTTTTGTCTGGGCTAGTTCTGGTATTTGCAACCATCTGGCTCGTACTTTCGCATTTTTCTCATACTTGTTGGCCAGAGCCTGGCCTTTTTCTGGTCTGGATCCCGTAGTAATGTGGTTCCACACCGAAACTGTCAATTAAACCTGGTTGCGATTAATATTTTTGAGGATAACGCCGGTTGTGTCTCGGTTAGGTCTGGGATTAGCCCTCATCTTGCTCGTACTTTCGCGTTTTTCGCATACTTGTTGGCCAGATCCTGGGACTTTTCTGGTTTGGATCCCGTAGAAATGTGGTTCCACACCGAAACAGTCAACTAAACCTGGTTGCGATTATTATTTTAGAGAATAACCCCGGTTTTGTCTGGGTCATGTCTGGTATTTGCCCTCATCTGGCTCGTACTTTCGCATTTTTCTCATACTGGTTGGCCAGAGCCTGGCCTTTTTCTGGTATCGATCACGTAGTAATGCGGTACCACAACTAAACTGTCAATTAAACCTGGTTGCGATTAATATTTTAGAGGATAACGCCGGTTATGTCTAGGTTAGGTCTGGGATTTGCCCTCATCTGGCTCGTACTTTCGCATTTTTCGCATACTTGTTGGCCAGACCCAGGGGTTTTTCTGGTTTGGATCACGTAGTAATGCGGTACCACACCGAAACAGTCAATTAAACCTGGTTGTGATTAATATTATAGAGGATAACGCCGGTTTTGTCTGGGATAGGTCTGGTATTCGCCCTTATCTGGCTCGTACTTTCGCATTTTTCGCATACTTGTTGGCCATACCCTGGCCTTTTTCTGGTTTGGATCACGTAGTAATGCGTTACCATACCGAAACAGTCAATTAAACCTGGTTGCGACTAATATTTTAGAGGATAACGCCGGTTATCTCTCGGTTGGGTCTGGGATTTGCCCTCACCTGGCTCGTACTTTCGCAATTTTCGCATACATGTTGGCCAGATCCTAGGCTTTTTTTGGTTTGGATCACGTAGTAATGTGGTACCATACTGAAACAGTCAATAAAAGCTGGTTCCGATTAGTATTTTTGAGGATAACCCTGGTTATGTCTGGGCTAGTTCTGGTATTTGCAACCATCTGGCTCGTACTTTCGCATTTTTCTCGTACTTGTTGGCCAGAGCCTGGCCTTTTTCTGGTTTGGATCACGTAGTAATGCGGTACCACACCGATACTGTCAATTAAACGCTGGTTGCGATAAATATTTTAGAGGATAACGCTGGTTATGTCTGGGTTAGTTCTGGTATTTGCAATCATCTGGCTTATACTTCGCGTTTTTCGCGTACTTGTTGGCCAAATCCTGCGTTTTTCCTGGTTTGGATCCCGTAGTAGTGTGGTACCACACTGAAACAGTAAATGAAACCTGTTTCCGGTTAATATTTTAGAGGATAACTCTGGTTATGTCTCGGATAGGTCTGGGATTTGCCCTCATCTGGCTCGTATTTTCGCATTTTGCGTATACTTGTTGGCCAGATCTTGGCCATTTTCGTGCTTGGACCACTTAGTAATGTGGTGCTACACTGAAACAGTCAATTAAACCTGGTTCCGATACATATTTTAGAGGATAACGCCGGTTATGTGTAGGTTAGGTCTGGTATTTGCCCTCATCTGGCTCGTTCTTTCGCATACTTGTTGGCCAGATCCTGGCCTTTTTCAGGTTTGGATCACGTAGTAATGCGGTACCACACCGATACATTCAATTAAACCTGGTTGCGATTAATATTTTAGAGGATAACTCCGGTTATGTCTGGGTTGGTACTGGTACTTTCAATCATCTGGCTCGTACTGTCGCATTTTTCTCATACTTGTTGGACAAAGCCTGGTCTTTTTCTGGTTTGGATCACGTAGTAATGCGGTACCACAACGAAACTGTCAATTAAACCTGGTTGCGATTAATATTTTAGAGGATAACGCCGGTTATGTCTGTGTTAGGTACCTGGTATTTGCCCTCATCTGGCTCGTACTTTCGCATTTTTCGCATACTTGTTGGCAAGATCCTGGGCTTTTCCTGGTTTGGATCACGCAGTAATGCGGTACCACACCAAGACAGTCAATTAAACCTGGTTCCGTTTAATATTTTAGAGGATAACGCCGGTTATGTCTGGGTTAGTTCTGGTATTTGCAATCATCTGGCTCGTACTTTCGCAATTTTCGCATACTTGTTGGGTAGATCCTAGGCCTTTTCTGGTTTGGATCACGTAGTAATGTGGTACCACACTGATACAGTCAATAAAAGCTGGTTCCGATTAGTATTTTTGAGGATAACGCTGGTTATGTCTGGGTTAGTTCTGGTACTTGCAATCATCTGGCTCATACTTTCGCGTTTTTCGCATACTTGCGGACCAGATCCTGCGCTTTTTCTGGTTTGGATCCCGTAGTAATGCGGTTCCACAACGAAACAGTCGATTAAACCTGGTTGCGATTAATAGTTTAGAGAATAACCCCGGTTTTGTCTGGGTCAGGTCTGGTATTTGCCCTCATCTGGCTCGTACTTCCGCATTTTTCGCATACTTTTTGGCAAGATCCTGGGCTTTTTCTGGATTGGATCACGCAGTAATGCAGTACCACAATATAACGAAACAGCCAATTAACCCTGGTTGCGATTAATGTTTTAGAGGACAACGCCGGTTATGTCTCGGTTAGGTCTGGTATTTCCCTCATCTGGCTCATACTTCCGCATTTTTCGCATACTTGTTGGCATGATCCTCGCCTTTTTCTGGTTTGGATCACGTAGTAATGCGGTACCACACCGAGACAGTTAATTAAACCTGGTTGCGATTAATATTTTAGAGGATAACGCCGGTTATGTCTCGGTTAGGTCTGGGATTTGCCCTTATCTGGGCTCATACTTTCGCATTTTCCTCACACTTGTTGGACAAAGCCTGGTCTTTTTCTGGTTTGGATCACGTAGTAATGCGGTACCACACCGAAACAGTCAATTAACCCTGGTTGCGATTAATATTTTAGAGGATAACGCCGGTTATGTCTCGGTTTGGTCTGGTATTTGCCCTCATCTGGCTCGTACTTTCGCATTTTTCGCATACTTGTTGGCAAGATCCTGGGCTCTTCCTGGTTTGGATCACGCAGTAATACGGTACCACACCGAGACAGTCAATTAAACCTGTTTCCGTTTAATATTTTAGAGGATAACGCCGGTTATGTCTGGGTTAGTACGGGTGTTTGCAAACATCTGGCTCATACTTTCGCATTTTCCGCATACTTGTTGGCCAGATCCTGCGTTTTATCTGGTCTGGATCCCGTAGTAGTGTGGTTCCACAACGAAACAGTCAATTAAACCTGGTTGTGATTAATATTTTAGAGGATAACGCCGGTTTTGTCTGGGTTAGGTCTGGTATTTGCCCTCATCTGGCTCGCACTTTCGCATTTTCCTCATACTTGTTGGACAAAGCCAGGTCTTTTCTGGTTTGGATCACGTAGTAATGCGGTACCACACCGAAACTGTCAATTAAACCTGGTTGCGATTAATATTTTAGAGGATAACGCCGGTTTTGTCTGGGCTAGTTCTGGTATTTGCAACCATCTGGCTCGTACTTTCGCATTTTTCGCATACTTGTTGGCCATATCCTGGCTTTTTTGTGGCTTGGATCACGTAGTAATGCGGTACCACACAAAAACGGTCAATTAAACCTGGTTGCGATTAGTATTTTAGAGGATAACGCTGGTCATGTCTGGGCTAGTTCTGGTATTTCCAATCACCTGGCTCATACTTCCGCGTTTTTCGCATACTTGCGGACCAGATCCTGCGCTTTTTCTGGTTTGGATCCCGTAGTAATGTGGTTCCACACGGAAACGGTCAATTAAACCTGGTTGCGATTAATATTTTAGAGGATAACGTCGGTTTTGTCTGGGATAGGTCTGGTATTTGCCCTTATCTGGCCTGGGTGAGGCCTGGTATTTGCAATCATCTGGCTCGTACTTTCGCAATTTTCGCATACTTGTTGGCCAGATCCTAGGCCTTTTCTGGTTTGGATCACGTAGTAATGTGGTACCACACTGAAACAGTCAATAAAAGCTGGTTCCGATTAGTATTTTTGAGGATAACGCTGGTTATGTCTGGTTTAGTTTTGGTATTTGCAATCATCTGGCTCATACTTTCGCGTTTTTCGCATACTTGCGGACCAGATCCTGCGCTTTTTCTGGTTTGGATCCCGTAGTAATGCGGTTCCACAACGAAACAGTCGATTAAACCTGGTTGCGATTATAATCTTAGAGGATAACGCCGGTTATGTCTCGGTTAGGTCTGGGATTTGCCCTCTTCTGGCTCGTACTTTCGCATTTTTCTCATACTTGTTGGCCAGATCTTGGCCCTTTTCTGGTTTGGATCACGTAGTAATGCGGTACCACACCGAAACAGTCAATTAAACCTGGTTGCGATTATAATCTTAGAGGATAACGCCGGTTATGTCTCGGTTAGGTCTGGGATTTGCCCTCTTCTGGCACGTACTTTCGCATTTTTCGCATACTTGTTGGCCAGACCCAGGGGTTCTTCTGGTTTGGATCACGTAGTAATGCGGTACCACACCGAAACAGTCAATTAAGCCTGGTTGCGATTAATATTTTAGAGGATAACGCCGGTTATGTCTCTGTTAGGTCTGGGATTTGCCCTCTTCTGGCTCGTACTTTCGCATTTTTCTCATACTTGTTGGCCAGATCTTGGCCCTTTTCTGGTTTGGATCACGCAGTAATGCAGTATCACACCGAGACAGTCAATTAAACCTGGTTGCGACTAATATTTTAGAGGATAACGCCGGTTATCTCTCGGTTGGGTCTGCGATTTGCCCTCGTCTGGCTCGTACTTTCGCATTTTGCTTATACTTGTTGGCCAGATCTTGGCCTTTTTCGGGCTTGGACCACGTAGTAATGTGGTACCACACTGAAACAGTCAATAAAATATGGTTCCGATTAGTATCTTAGTGGATAACGCTGGTTATGTCTGGGTTAGTTCTGGTATTTGCAATCATCTGGCTCATACTTTCGCGTTTTTCGCGTACTTGTTGGCCAGATCCTGCGTTTTTTCTGTTTTGGATCCCATAGTAGTGTGGTACCACACTGAAACAGTAAATGAAACCTGGTTCCGGTTAATATTTTAGAGGATAACTCTGGTTATGTCTCGGTTAGGTCTGGGATTTGCCCTCATCTGGCTCGTTCTTTCGTAATTTTCGCATACTTGTTGGCCAGATCCTAGGCATTTTCTGGTTTGGATCACGTAGTAATGTGGTGCCACACTGAAACAGTCAATAAAAGCTGGTTCCGATTAGTATTTTAGTGGATAACGCCGGTTATGTCTGGGTTAGTTCTGGTATTTGCAATCATCTGGCTCATACTTTCGCGTTTTTCGCGTACTTGTTGGCCAGATCCTGCGTTTTTCCTGGTTTGGATCCCGTAGTAGTGTGGTACCACACTGAAACAGTAAATGAAACCTGGTTCCGGAAAATATTTTAGAGGATAACTCTGGTTATGTCTCGGTTAGGTCTGGGATTTGCCCTCATCTGGCTCGTACTTTCGTAATTTTCGCATACTTGTTGGCCAGACCCAGGGGTTTTTCTGGTTTGGATCACGTAGTAATGCGGTACCACACCGAAACAGTCAATTAAACCTGGTTGCGATTAATATTTTAGAGGATAACGCCGGTTATGTCTCTGTTAGGTGTTGTATTTGCCCTTATCAGGCTCGTACTTTCGCATTTTTCGCATACTTGTTGGCAAGATCCTGGGCTTTTTCTGGTTTGGATCACGCTGTAATGCAGTACCACACCGAGACAGTCAATTAAACCTGGTTGCGACTAATATTTTAGAGGATAACGCCGGTTATCTCTCGGTTGGGTCTGGGATTTGCCCTCATCTGGCTCGTACTTTCGCATTTTGCTTATACTTGTTGGCCAGATCTTGGCCTTTTTCGGGCTTGGACCACGTAGTATTGTGGTACCACACTGAAACAGTCAATAAAAGCAGGTTCCGATTAGTATTTTAGTGGATAACGCTGGTTATGGCTGGGTTAGTTCTGGTATTTGCAATCATCTGGCTCATACTTTCGCGTTTTTCGCGTACTTGTTGGCCAGATCCTGCGTTTTTTCTGGTTTGGATCCCGTAGTAGTGTGGTACCACACTGAAACAGTAAATGAAACCTGGTTGCGATTACTGTTTTAGAGGATAACGCCGGTTATGTCTCGGTTAGGTCTAGGATTTGCCCTCATCTGGCTCGTACTTTCGCATTCTTCTCATACTTGTTGGCCAGATCCTGGCCTTTTTCTGGTTTGGATCACGTAGTAATGCGGTGCCACATCGAAACTGACAATTAAACCTGGTTGCGACTAATATTTTAGAGGATAACACCGGTTATCTCTCGGTTGGGTTGGGATTTGCCCTCATCTGGCTCGTACTTTCGCATTTTGCTTATACTTGTTGGCCAGATCTTGGCCTTTTTCGGGCTTGGACCACGTAGTAATGTTGTACCACACTGAAACAGTCAATAAAAGCTGGTTGCGATTAATATTTTAGAGGATAACGCCGGTTATGTTTAGGTTAGGTCTGGGATTTGCAATCATCTGGTTCATACTTTCGCGTTTTTCGCGTACTTGTTGGCCAGATCCTGGGTTTTTTCAGGTTTGGATCCCGTAGTATTGCGGTTGCACAACGAAACGGTCAATTAAGCCTGGTTGCGATTAATATTTTAGAGGATAACGCCGGTTATGTCTCGGTTATTTCTGAGATTTGCACTCATCTGGCTCGTACTTTCGCGTTTTTCGCATACTTGTTGGCCAGATCCTGGGTCTTTTCTGGTTTGGATCCCGTAGTAATGTGGTTCCACACCGAAACAGTCAATTAAACCTGGTTGGGATTAATATTTTAGAGAATAACCCCGGTTTTGTCTGGGTCAGGTCTGGTATTTGCCCTCATCTGGCTCGTACTTTCGCATCTTTCGCATACTTGTTGGCAAGATCCTTGGCTTTTCCTGGTTTGGATCACGCAGTAATGCGGTACCACACCGAGACAGTCAATTAAACCTGGTTCCGTTTAATATTTTAGAGGATAACGCCGGTTATGTCTGGGTTAGTTCTGGTATTTGCAGTCATGTGGCTCATACTTTCGCATTTTTCGAATACTTGTTGGCCAGATACTGGCCTTTTTCTGGTTTGGATCACGTAGTAATGCGGTGCCACACCGAAACTGACAATTAAACCTGGTTGCGGCTAATATTTTAGAGGATAACGCCGGTTATGTCTCGGTTAGGTCTGGTATTTGCCCTCATCTGGCTCGTACTTTCGTATTTTTCGCATACTTGTTGGCCAGATCCTGCGTTTTTTCTGGTTTGGATCACGTAGTAATGCGGTGCCACACCGAAACTGACAATTAAACCTGGTTGCGACTAATATTTTAGAGGATAACGCCGGTTATGTCTCGGTTAGGTCTGGTATTTGCCCTCATCTGGCTCGTACTTTCGTATTTTTCGCATACTTGTTGGCCAGATCCTGCGTTTTTTCTGGTCTGGATCCCGTAGTAGTGTGGTTCCACACCGAAACAGTCAATTAACCCTGGTTGCGATTAATATTTTAGAGGATAACGCCGGTTATGTGTCGGTTAGGTCTGGTATTTGTCGTCATCTGGCTCGTACTTTCGCATTTTTCGCATACTTGTTGGCCAGATCCTGCGTTTTTTATGGTCTGGATCCCGTAGTAGTCTGGTTCCACACCGAAACAGTCAATTAAAACTGGTTGTGATTAATATTTTAGAGGATAACGCCGGTTTTGTCTGGGTTAGGTCTGGTATTTGCCCTCATCTGGGTCGTACTTTCGCATTTTCCTCATACTTGTTGGACAATGCCTGGTCTTTTTCTGGTTTGGATCACGTAGTAATGCGGTACCACACCGAAACTGTCAATTAAACCTGGTTGCGGTTAATATTTTAGAGGATATCGCCGGTTATGTCTGGGTTAGTTCTGGTATTTGCAATCATCTGGCCCATACTTTCGGATTTTTCGCATACTTGCTGGGCAGATCCTGGGCTTATTCTGATTTGGATCACGTAGTAATACGGTACCACACAGAAAGAGTCAATTAAACCTGTTTCCGAGTAATATTTTAGAGGATAACGCCGGTGATGTCTGGGTTAGTTCTGGCATTTGCAGTCATCTGTCTCATACTTTCGCATGTTTCGCATACTTGTTGGCCAGATCCTCGCCTTTTTCAGGTTTGGATCACGTAGTAGTGCGGTACCACACCGAAACAGTCAATTAAACCTGGTTGCAAATAATATTTTAGAGGATAACGCCGGTTATTTCTGGGTTAGGTATGGTATTTGCAATCTTCTGTCTCATACTTTCGGATTTTTCGCATACTTGTTGGTCAGACGCTGGGCTTATTCTGATTTGGATTACGTAGTAATATGGTACCACACAGAAACAGTCAATTAAACCTGGTTGCGATTAATATTTTAGAGGATAACGTCGGTTTTGTCTGGGATAGGTCTGGTATTTGCCCTTATCTGGCTCGTACTTTCGCATTTTTCGCATACTTGCTGGCCTGATCTTGGCCTTTTTCTGGTTTGGATCCCGTAGTAATGTGGTTCCACACCGAAACTGTCAATTAAACCTGGTTGCGATTAATATTTTTGAGGATAACGCCGGTTTTGTCTGGGTTAGTTCTGGTATTTGCAATCATCTGGCTCATACTTTCGCATTTTACTCATACTTGTTGGCCAGATCCTGCGTTTTTTCTGGTTTGCATCCCGTAGTAGTGTGGTACCACACTGAAACAGTAAATGAAACCTGGTTCCGGTTAATATTTTAGAGGATAACTCTGGTTATGTCTCGGTTAGGTCTGGGATTTGCCCTCATCTGGCTCGTTCTTTCGTAATTTTCGCATACTTGTTGGCCAGATCCTAGGCATTTTCTGGTTTGGATCACGTAGTAATGTGGTGCCACACTGAAACAGTCAATAAAATCTGGATTCGATCAATACTTTAGAGGATAACACCGGTTAGGTTTGTGTTAGGTCTGGTATTTGCAATCATCTGCCTCATACTTTCGCATGTTTCGCATACTTGTTGGCCAGATCCTCTCCTTTTTCAGGCTTGGATCACGTAGTAGTGCGGTACCACACCGAAACAGTCAATTAAACCTGGTTGCGAATAATATTTTAGAGGATAACGCCGGTTATTTCTGGGTTAGGTATGGTATTTGCAATCTTCTGTCTCATACTTTCGGATTTTTCGCATACTTGTTGGGCAGACGCTGGGCTTATTCTGATTTGGATTACGTAGTAATATGGTACCACACAGAAACAGTCAATTGAACCTGGTTGCGATTAATATTTTAGAGGATAACGTCGGTTTTGTCTGGGATAGGTCTGGTATTTGCCCTTATCTGGCTCGTACTTTCGCATTTTTCGCATACTTGCTGGCCTGATCTTGGCCTTTTTCTGGTTTGGATCACGTAGTAATGTGGTACCACACCGAAATTGTCAATTAAACCTGGTTGCGAATAATATTTTAGAGGATAACGCCGGTTATGCCTGGGTGAGGTCTGGTATTTGCAATCATCTGCCTCATACTTTCGGATTTTTCGCATACTTGTTGGGCAGACGCTGGGCATATTCTGATTTGGATTACGTAGTAATATGGTACCACACAGAAACAGTCAATTAAACCTGTTTCCGATTAATATTTTAGAGGATAACGCCGGTTATGTCTGGGTGAGGTCTGGTATTTGCAATCATCTGGCTCGTACTTTCGCAATTTTCGCATACTGGTTGGCCAGATCCTAGGACTTTTCTGGTCTGGATCACGTAGTAATGTGGTACCACACTGAAACAGTCTATAAAAGCTGGTTCCGATTAGTATTTTAGAGGATAACGCTCGTTATGTCTGGGTTAGTTCTGGTATTTGCAATCATCTGGCTCATACTTTCGCGTTTTTCGTGTACTTGTTGGCCAGATCCTGCGTTTTTTCTGGTTTGGATCATGTAGTAATGTGGTACCACAGTGTAGCAGTCAATTAAACCTGGTTCCGATTAATATTTTCGAGGATATCGCCGGTTATGTCTGGGTTAGGTCTGGTATTTGCCATCATCTAGCACATACTTTCGCATCTTTCCCATACTTGAATGGTCCGATCCTGGCCTTTTTCTGGTTTGGACCACGTAGTAATGTGGTACCACACTGAAGCAGTCAATTATACCTGGTTCCGATTAAGAATTTAGAGGATAACGCCGGTTATGTCTGGGTAAGTTCTGGTATTTGCAATCATCTGCCTCATACCTTCGTATTTTTCGCATATTTGTTGGCCAGATCCTGGGTTTTTTACTGGTTAGGATCACGTATTATTGTGGTACCACACTGAAGTTGTCAATAAAACCTGGTTCCGATTAATATTTTGGAGGAGAACGCCGGTTATGCCTGGGTTAGGTGTGGTATTTGCAATCATCTGGCTCATACTTTTGCATTTTTCGCATACTTGTTGGCCAGATCCTGGGTTTCTCTCTGGTTTGGATCACGTATTAATGCAGTGCCACACTGACATAGTCAATACAACCTGGATTCTATCAATATTTTAGAGGATGACACCGGTTAGGTCTCGGTTGCGTCTGGTATTTGCAATCATCTGCCTCATACCTTCGCATTTCTCGCATACTTGTTGGGCAGATCCTGGGTTTTTTCTGGATTGGATCACGAGTAAAGTGGTACCACACTGAAACAGTCAATTAAGCCTGGTTTCGATCAATATTTTAGAGGATAACACAGGTTAGGTCTGGGTAAGTTCTGGTATTTGCAATCATCTGCCTCATACTTTCGAATTTTTCGCATACTTGTTGGTCAGATCCTGGCCTTTTTCAGGTTTGGATCATGTAGTAATGTGGTACCACACTGTAACAGTCAATCAAACCTGGTTCCGAATAATATTGTCGAGGATATCGCCGGTTATGTCTGGGTTAGTTCTGGTATTTGCAATCATCTGGCCCATACTTTCGGATTTTTCGCATACTTGCTGGGCAGATCCTGGGCTTATTCTGATTTGGATCACGTAGTAATACGGTACCACACAGAAAGAGTCAATTAAACCTGTTTCCGAGTAATATTTTAGAGGATAACGCCGGTGATGTCTGGGTTAGTTCTGGCATTTGCAGTCATCTGGCTCGTACTTTCGCAATTTTCGCATACTGGTTGGCCAGATCCTAGGACTTTTCTGGTCTGGATCACGTAGTAATGTGGTACCACACTGAAACAGTCAATAAAAGCTGGTTCCGATTAGTATTTTTGAGGATAACGCCGGTTATGTCTAGGTTAGGTCTGGGATTTGCCCTCATCAGGCTCGTACTTTCGCATTTTTCGCATACTTGTTGGCAAGATCCTGGGCTTTTTCTGGATTGGATCACGCAGTAATGCAGTATCACACCGAGACAGTCAATTAAACCTGGTTGCGACTAATATTTTAGAGGATAACGCCGGTTATCTCTCGGTTGGGTCTGCGATTTGCCCTCGTCTGGCTCGTACTTTCGCATTTTGCTTATACTTGTTGGCCAGATCTTGGCCTTTTTCGGGCTTGGACCACGTAGTAATGTGGTACCACACTGAAACAGTCAATAAAATCTGGTTCCGATTAGTATCTTAGTGGATAACGCTGGTTATGTCTGGGTTAGTTCTGGTATTTGCAATCATCTGGCTCATACTTTCGCATTTTGCTTATACTTGTTGGCCAGATCTTGGCCTTTTTCGGGCTTGGACCACGTAGTAATGTGGTACCACACTGAAACAGTCAATAAAATATGGTTCCGATTAGTATCTTAGTGGATAACGCTGGTTATGTCTGGGTTAGTTCTGGTATTTGCAATCATCTGGCTCATACTTTCGCGTTTTTCGCGTACTTGTTGGCCAGATCCTGCGTTTTTTCTGGTTTGGATCCCATAGTAGTGTGGTACCACACTGAAACAGTAAATGAAACCTGGTTCCGGTTAATATTTTAGAGGATAACTCTGGTTATGTCTCGGTTAGGTCTGGGATTTGCCCTCATCTGGCTCGTTCTTTCGTAATTTTCGCATACTTGTTGGCCAGACCCAGGGGTTTTTCTGGTTTGGATCACGTAGTAATGCGGTACCACACCGAAACAGTCAATAAAAGCTGGTTCCGATTAGTATTTTAGTGGAAAACGCCGGTTATGTCTGGGTTAGTTCTGGTATTTGCAATCATCTGGCTCATACTTTCGCGTTTTTCGCGTACTTGTTGGCCAGATCCTGCGTTTTTCCTGGTTTGGATCCCGTAGTAGTGTGGTACCACACTGAAACAGTAAATGAAACCTGGTTCCGGAAAATATTTTAGAGGATAACTCTGGTTATGTCTCGGTTAGGTCTGGGATTTGCCCTCATCTGGCTCGTACTTTCGTAATTTTCGCATACTTGTTGGCCAGACCCAGGGGTTTTTCTGGTTTGGATCACGTAGTAATGCGGTACCACACCGAAACAGTCAATTAAACCTGGTTGCGATTAATATTTTAGAGGATAACGCCGGTTATGTCTCTGTTAGGTGTTGTATTTGCCCTTATCAGGCTCGTACTTTCGCATTTTTCGCATACTTGTTGGCAAGATCCTGGGCTTTTTCTGGTTTGGATCACGCTGTAATGCAGTACCACACCGAGACAGTCAATTAAACCTGGTTGCGACTAATATTTTAGAGGATAACGCCGGTTATCTCTCGGTTGGGTCTGGGATTTGCCCTCATCTGGCTCGTACTTTCGCATTTTGCTTATACTTGTTGGCCAGATCTTGGCCTTTTTCGGGCTTGGACCACGTAGTATTGTGGTACCACACTGAAACAGTCAATAAAAGCAGGTTCCGATTAGTATTTTAGTGGATAACGCTGGTTATGGCTGGGTTAGTTCTGGTATTTGCAATCATCTGGCTCATACTTTCGCGTTTTTCGCGTACTTGTTGGCCAGATCCTGCGTTTTTTCTGGTTTGGATCCCGTAGTAGTGTGGTACCACACTGAAACAGTAAATGAAACCTGGTCGCGATTACTGTTTTAGAGGATAACGCCGGTTATGTCTCGGTTAGGTCTAGGATTTGCCCTCATCTGGCTCGTACTTTCGCATTCTTCTCATACTTGTTGGCCAGATCCTGGCCTTTTTCTGGTTTGGATCACGTAGTAATGCGGTGCCACATCGAAACTGACAATTAAACCTGGTTGCGACTAATATTTTAGAGGATAACACCGGTTATCTCTCGGTTGGGTTGGGATTTGCCCTCATCTGGCTCGTACTTTCGCATTTTGCTTATACTTGTTGGCCAGATCTTGGCCTTTTTCGGGCTTGGACCACGTAGTAATGTTGTACCACACTGAAACAGTCAATAAAAGCTGGTTGCGATTAATATTTTAGAGGATAACGCCGGTTATGTTTAGGTTAGGTCTGGGATTTGCAATCATCTGGTTCATACTTTCGCGTTTTTCGCGTACTTGTTGGCCAGATCCTGGGTTTTTTCAGGTTTGGATCCCGTAGTATTGCGGTTGCACAACGAAACGGTCAATTAAGCCTGGTTGCGATTAATATTTTAGAGGATAACGCCGGTTATGTCTCGGTTAGTTCTGAGATTTGCACTCATCTGGCTCGTACTTTCGCGTTTTTCGCATACTTGTTGGCCAGATCCTGGGTCTTTTCTGGTTTGGATCCCGTAGTAATGTGGTTCCACACCGAAACAGTCAATTAAACCTGGTTGGGATTAATATTTTAGAGAATAACCCCGGTTTTGTCTGGGTCAGGTCTGGTATTTGCCCTCATCTGGCTCGTACTTTCGCATCTTTCGCATACTTGTTGGCAAGATCCTTGGCTTTTCCTGGTTTGGATCACGCAGTAATGCGGTACCACACCGAGACAGTCAATTAAACCTGGTTCCGTTTAATATTTTAGAGGATAACGCCGGTTATGTCTGGGTTAGTTCTGGTATTTGCAATCATGTGGCTCATACTTTCGCATTTTTCGAATACTTGTTGGCCAGATCCTGGCCTTTTTCTGGTTTGGATCACGTAGTAATGCGGTGCCACACCGAAACTGACAATTAAACCTGGTTGCGGCTAATATTTTAGAGGATAACGCCGGTTATGTCTCGGTTAGGTCTGGTATTTGCCCTCATCTGGCTCGTACTTTCGTATTTTTCGCATACTTGTTGGCCAGATCCTGCGTTTTTTCTGGTTTGGATCACGTAGTAATGCGGTGCCACACCGAAACTGACAATTAAACCTGGTTGCGACTAATATTTTAGAGGATAACGCCGGTTATGTCTCGGTTAGGTCTGGTATTTGCCCTCATCTGGCTCGTACTTTCGTATTTTTCGCATACTTGTTGGCCAGATCCTGCGTTTTTTCTGGTCTGGATCCCGTAGTAGTGTGGCTCCACACCGAAACAGTCAATTAACCCTGGTTGCGATTAATATTTTAGAGGATAACTCCGGTTATGTGTCGGTTAGGTCTGGTATTTGTCGTCATCTGGCTCGTACTTTCGCATTTTTCGCATACTTGTTGGCCAGATCCTGCGTTTTTTATGGTCTGGATCCCGTAGTAGTCTGGTTCCACACCGAAACAGTCAATTAAAACTGGTTGTGATTAATATTTTAGAGGATAACGCCGGTTTTGTCTGGGTTAGGTCTGGTATTTGCCCTCATCTGGGTCGTACTTTCGCATTTTCCTCATACTTGTTGGACAATGCCTGGTCTTTTTCTGGTTTGGATCACGTAGTAATGCGGTACCACACCGAAACTGTCAATTAAACCTGGTTGCGGTTAATATTTTAGAGGATATCGCCGGTTATGTCTGGGTTAGTTCTGGTATTTGCAATCATCTGGCCCATACTTTCGGATTTTTCGCATACTTGCTGGGCAGATCCTGGGCTTATTCTGATTTGGATCACGTAGTAATACGGTACCACACAGAAAGAGTCAATTAAACCTGTTTCCGAGTAATATTTTAGAGGATAACGCCGGTGATGTCTGGGTTAGTTCTGGCATTTGCAGTCATCTGTCTCATACTTTCGCATGTTTCGCATACTTGTTGGCCAGATCCTCGCCTTTTTCAGGTTTGGATCACGTAGTAGTGCGGTACCACACCGAAACAGTCAATTAAACCTGGTTGCAAATAATATTTTAGAGGATAACGCCGGTTATTTCTGGGTTAGGTATGGTATTTGCAATCTTCTGTCTCATACTTTCGGATTTTTCGCATACTTGTTGGTCAGACGCTGGGCTTATTCTGATTTGGATTACGTAGTAATATGGTACCACACAGAAACAGTCAATTAAACCTGGTTGCGATTAATATTTTAGAGGATAACGTCGGTTTTGTCTGGGATAGGTCTGGTATTTGCCCTTATCTGGCTCGTACTTTCGCATTTTTCGCATACTTGCTGGCCTGATCTTGGCCTTTTTCTGGTTTGGATCCCGTAGTAATGTGGTTCCACACCGAAACTGTCAATTAAACCTGGTTGCGATTAATATTTTTGAGGATAACGCCGGTTTTGTCTGGGTTAGTTCTGGTATTTGCAATCATCTGGCTCATACTTTCGCATTTTACTCATACTTGTTGGCCAGATCCTGCGTTTTTTCTGGTTTGCATCCCGTAGTAGTGTGGTACCACACTGAAACAGTAAATGAAACCTGGTTCCGGTTAATATTATAGAGGATAACTCTGGTTATGTCTCGGTTAGGTCTGGGATTTGCCCTCATCTGGCTCGTTCTTTCGTAATTTTCGCATACTTGTTGGCCAGATCCTAGGCATTTTCTGGTTTGGATCACGTAGTAATGTGGTGCCACACTGAAACAGTCAATAAAATCTGGATTCGATCAATACTTTAGAGGATAACACCGGTTAGGTTTGTGTTAGGTCTGGTATTTGCAATCATCTGCCTCATACTTTCGCATGTTTCGCATACTTGTTGGCCAGATCCTCTCCTTTTTCAGGCTTGGATCACGTAGTAGTGCGGTACCACACCGAAACAGTCAATTAAACCTGGTTGCGAATAATATTTTAGAGGATAACGCCGGTTATTTCTGGGTTAGGTATGGTATTTGCAATCTTCTGTCTCATACTTTCGGATTTTTCGCATACTTGTTGGGCAGACGCTGGGCTTATTCTGATTTGGATTACGTAGTAATATGGTACCACACAGAAACAGTCAATTAAACCTGGTTGCGATTAATATTTTAGAGGATAACGTCGGTTTTGTCTGGGATAGGTCTGGTATTTGCCCTTATCTGGCTCGTACTTTCGCATTTTTCGCATACTTGCTGGCCTGATCTTGGCCTTTTTCTGGTTTGGATCACGTAGTAATGTGGTACCACACCGAAATTGTCAATTAAACCTGGTTGCGAATAATATTTTAGAGGATAACGCCGGTTATGCCTGGGTGAGGTCTGGTATTTGCAATCATCTGCCTCATACTTTCGGATTTTTCGCATACTTGTTGGGCAGACGCTGGGCATATTCTGATTTGGATTACGTAGTAATATGGTACCACACAGAAACAGTCAATTAAACCTGTTTCCGATTAATATTTTAGAGGATAACGCCGGTTATGTCTGGGTGAGGTCTGGTATTTGCAATCATCTGGCTCGTACTTTCGCAATTTTCGCATACTGGTTGGCCAGATCCTAGGACTTTTCTGGTCTGGATCACGTAGTAATGTGGTACCACACTGAAACAGTCTATAAAAGCTGGTTCCGATTAGTATTTTAGAGGATAACGCTCGTTATGTCTGGGTTAGTTCTGGTATTTGCAATCATCTGGCTCATACTTTCGCGTTTTTCGTGTACTTGTTGGCCAGATCCTGCGTTTTTTCTGGTTTGGATCATGTAGTAATGTGGTACCACAGTGTAGCAGTCAATTAAACCTGGTTCCGATTAATATTTTCGAGGATATCGCCGGTTATGTCTGGGTTAGGTCTGGTATTTGCCATCATCTAGCACATACTTTCGCATCTTTCCCATACTTGAATGGTCCGATCCTGGCCTTTTTCTGGTTTGGACCACGTAGTAATGTGGTACCACACTGAAGCAGTCAATTATACCTGGTTCCGATTAAGAATTTAGAGGATAACGCCGGTTATGTCTGGGTAAGTTCTGGTATTTGCAATCATCTGCCTCATACCTTCGTATTTTTCGCATATTTGTTGGCCAGATCCTGGGTTGAGTCTGGTTTGGATCACGCAGTAAGGCAGTACCACACCGAGACAGTCAATTAAACCTGGTTGCGATTAATATTTTAAAGGATAACGCCGGTTATGTCTGGGTTAGGTCTGGTATTTGCCCTCATCTGGCTCGTATGTTCACGTTTTTCGCATACTTGTTGGCCAGATCCTGGGTTTTTTACTGGTTAGGATCACGTATTATTGTGGTACCACACTGAAGTTGTCAATAAAACCTGGTTCCGATTAATATTTTGGAGGAGAACGCCGGTTATGCCTGGGTTAGGTGTGGTATTTGCAATCATCTGGCTCATACTTTTGCATTTTTCGCATACTTGTTGGCCAGATCCTGGGTTTCTCTCTGGTTTGGATCACGTATTAATGCAGTGCCACACTGACATAGTCAATACAACCTGGATTCTATCAATATTTTAGAGGATGACACCGGTTAGGTCTCGGTTGCGTCTGGTATTTGCAATCATCTGCCTCATACCTTCGCATTTCTCGCATACTTGTTGGGCAGATCCTGGGTTTTTTCTGGATTGGATCACGAGTAAAGTGGTACCACACTGAAACAGTCAATTAACCCTGGTTTCGATCAATATTTTAGAGGATAACACAGGTTAGGTCTGGGTAAGTTCTGGTATTTGCAATCATCTGCCTCATACTTTCGAATTTTTCGCATACTTGTTGGTCAGATCCTGGCCTTTTTCAGGTTTGGATCATGTAGTAATGTGGTACCACACTGCAACAGTCAATCAAACCTGGTTCCGAATAATATTGTCGAGGATATCGCCGGTTATGTCTGGGTTAGTTCTGGTATTTGCAATCATCTGGCCCATACTTTCGGATTTTTCGCATACTTGCTGGGCAGATCCTGGGCTTATTCTGATTTGGATCACGTAGTAATACGGTACCACACAGAAAGAGTCAATTAAACCTGTTTCCGAGTAATATTTTAGAGGATAACGCCGGTGATGTCTGGGTTAGTTCTGGCATTTGCAGTCATCTGGCTCGTACTTTCGCAATTTTCGCATACTGGTTGGCCAGATCCTAGGACTTTTCTGGTCTGGATCACGTAGTAATGTGGTACCACACTGAAACAGTCAATAAAAGCTGGTTCCGATTAGTATTTTTGAGGATAACGCCGGTTATGTCTAGGTTAGGTCTGGGATTTGCCCTCATCAGGCTCGTACTTTCGCATTTTTCGCATACTTGTTGGCAAGATCCTGGGCTTTTTCTGGATTGGATCACGCAGTAATGCAGTATCACACCGAGACAGTCAATTAAACCTGGTTGCGACTAATATTTTAGAGGATAACGCCGGTTATCTCTCGGTTGGGTCTGCGATTTGCCCTCGTCTGGCTCGTACTTTCGCATTTTGCTTATACTTGTTGGCCAGATCTTGGCCTTTTTCGGGCTTGGACCACGTAGTAATGTGGTACCACACTGAAACAGTCAATAAAATCTGGTTCCGATTAGTATCTTAGTGGATAACGCTGGTTATGTCTGGGTTAGTTCTGGTATTTGCAATCATCTGGCTCATACTTTCGCGTTTTTCGCGTACTTGTTGGCCAGATCCTGCGTTTTTTCTGGTTTGGATCCCGTAGTAGTGTGGTACCACACTGAAACAGTAAATGAAACCTGGTTCCGATTAATATTTTAGAGGATAACTCTGGTTATGTCTCGGTTAGGTCTGGGATTTGCCCTCATCTGGCTCGTTCTTTCGTAATTTTCGCATACTTGTTGGCCAGATCCTAGGCATTTTCTGGTTTGGATCACGTAGTAATGTGGTGCCACACTGAAACTGTCAATTAAACCTGGTTGCGATTAATATTTTAGAGGATAACGCCGGTTATGTCTCTGTTAGGTGTTGTATTTGCCCTCATCAGGCTCGTACTTTCGCATTTTTCGCATACTTGTTGGCAAGATCCAGGGCTTTTTCTGGTTTGGATCACGCAGTAATGCGGTACCACACCGAAACAGTCAATTAAACCTGGTTGCGATTAATATTTTAGAGGATAACGCCGGTTATGTCTCTGTTAGGTGTTGTATTTGCCCTTATCAGGCTCGTACTTTCGCATTTTTCGCATACTTGTTGGCAAGATCCTGGGCTTTTTCTGGTTTGGATCACGCTGTAATGCAGTACCACACCGAGACAGTCAATTAAACCTGGTTGCGACTAATATTTTAGAGGATAACGCCGGTTATCTCTCGGTTGGGTCTGGGATTTGCCCTCATCTGGCTCGTACTTTCGCATTTTGCTTATACTTGTTGGCCAGATCTTGGCCTTTTTCGGGCTTGGACCACGTAGTATTGTGGTACCACACTGAAACAGTCAATAAAAGCAGGTTCCGATTAGTATTTTAGTGGATAACGCTGGTTATGGCTGGGTTAGTTCTGGTATTTGCAATCATCTGGCTCATACTTTCGCGTTTTTCGCGTACTTGTTGGCCAGATCCTGCGTTTTTTCTGGTTTGGATCCCGTAGTAGTGTGGTACCACACTGAAACAGTAAATGAAACCTGGTTGCGATTACTGTTTTAGAGGATAACGCCGGTTATGTCTCGGTTAGGTCTAGGATTTGCCCTCATCTGGCTCGTACTTTCGCATTCTTCTCATACTTGTTGGCCAGATCCTGGACTTTTTCTGGTTTGGATCACGTAGTAATGCGGTGCCACATCGAAACTGACAATTAAACCTGGTTGCGACTAATATTTTAGAGGATAACGCCGGTTATCTCTCGATTGGGTTGGGATTTGCCCTCATCTGGCTTGTACTTTCGCATTTTGCTTATACTTGTTGGCCAGATCTCGGCCTTTTTCGGGCTTGGACCACGTAGTAATGTTGTACCACACTGAAACAGTCAATAAAAGCTGGTTGCGATTAATATTTTAGAGGATAACGCCGGTTATGTCTAGGTTAGGTCTGGGATTTGCAATCATCTGGTTCATACTTTCGCGTTTTTCGCGTACTTGTTGGCCAGATCCTGGGTTTTTTCAGGTTTGGATCCCGTAGTATTGCGGTTGCACAACGAAACGGTCAATTAAGCCTGGTTGCGATTAATATTTTAGAGGATAACGCCGGTTATGTCTCGGTTAGTTCTGGGATTTGCACTCATCTGGCTCGTACTTTCGCGTTTTTCGCATACTTGTTGGCCAGATCCTGGGTCTTTTCTGGTTTGGATCCCGTAGTAATGTGGTTCCACACCGAAACAGTCAATTAAACCTGGTTGGGATTAATATTTTAGAGAATAACCCCGGTTTTGTCTGGGTCAGGTCTGGTATTTGCCCTCATCTGGCTCGTACTCTCGCATCTTTCGCATACTTGTTGGCAAGATCCTGGGCTTTTCCTGGTTTGGATCACGCAGTAATGCGGTACCACACCGAGACAGTCAATTAAACCTGGTTCCGTTTAATATTTTAGAGGATAACGCCGGTCATGTCTGGGTCAGGTCTGGTATTTCCCCTCATCTGGCTCGTACTTTCGCATCTTTCGCATACTTGTTGGCCAGATCCTGCGTTTTTTCTGGTTTGGATCACGTAGTAATGCGGTGCCACACCGAAACTGACAATTAAACCTGGTTGCGACTAATATTTTAGAGGATAACGCCGGTTATGTCTCGGTTAGGTCTGGTATTTGCCCTCATCTGGCTCGTACTTTCGTATTTTTCGCATACTTGTTGGCCAGATCCTGGACTTTTTCTGGTTTGGATCACGTAGTAATGCGGTGCCACATCGAAACTGACAATTAAACCTGGTTGCGACTAATATTTTAGAGGATAACGCCGGTTATCTCTCGATTGGGTTGGGATTTGCCCTCATCTGGCTCGTACTTTCGCATTTTGCTTATACTTGTTGTCCAGATCTCGGCCTTTTTCGGGCTTGGACCACGTAGTAATGTTGTACCACACTGAAACAGTCAATAAAAGCTGGTTGCGATTAATATTTTAGAGGATAACGCCGGTTATGTCTAGGTTAGGTCTGGGATTTGCAATCATCTGGTTCATACTTTCGCGTTTTTCGCGTACTTGTTGGCCAGATCCTGGGTTTTTTCAGGTTTGGATCCCGTAGTATTGCGGTTGCACAACGAAACGGTCAATTAAGCCTGGTTGCGATTAATATTTTAGAGGATAACGCCGGTTATGTCTCGGTTAGTTCTGGGATTTGCACTCATCTGGCTCGTACTTTCGCGTTTTTCGCATACTTGTTGGCCAGATCCTGGGTCTTTTCTGGTTTGGATCCCGTAGTAATGTGGTTCCACACCGAAACAGTCAATTAAACCTGGTTGGGATTAATATTTTAGAGAATAACCCCGGTTTTGTCTGGGTCAGGTCTGGTATTTGCCCTCATCTGGCTCGTACTCTCGCATCTTTCGCATACTTGTTGGCAAGATCCTGGGCTTTTCCTGGTTTGGATCACGCAGTAATGCGGTACCACACCGAGACAGTCAATTAAACCTGGTTCCGTTTAATATTTTAGAGGATAACGCCGGTCATGTCTGGGTTAGTTCTAGTATTTGCAATCATGTGGCTCATACTTTCGCATTTTTCGAATACTTGTTGGCCAGATCCTGGCCTTTTTGTGGCTTGGATCACGTAGTAATGCGGTACCACACCAAAACAGTCAATTAAACCTGGTTGCGATTACTGTTTTAGAGGATAACGCCGGTTATGTCTCGGTTAGGTCTAGGATTTGCCCTCATCTGGCTCGTACTTTTGCATTTTTCTCATACTTGTTGGCCAGAGCCTGGCCTTTTTCTGGTTTGGATCACGTAGTAATGCGGTACCACACCGAAACAGTCAATTAACCCTGGTTGCGATTAATATTTTAGAGGATAACGCCGGTTATGTCTCGGTTAGGTCTGGTATTTGCCCTCATCTGGCTCGTACTTTCGCATTTTTCGCATACTTGTTGGCATGATCCTCGCCTTTTTCTGGTTTGGATCACGTAGTAATGCGGTACCACACCGAGACAGTTAATTAAACCTGGTTGCGATTAATATTTTAGAGGATAACGCCGGTTATGTCTCGGTTAGGTCTGGTATTTGCCCTCATCTGGCTCGTACTTTCGCATTTTCCTCATACTTGTTGGACAAAGCCAGGTCTTTTCTGGTTTGGATCACGTAGTAATGCGGTACCACACCGAAACTGTCAATTAAACCTGGTTGCGATTAATATTTTAGAGGATAACGCCGGTTATGTCTCGGTTAGGTCTGGGATTTGCCCTCATCTGGCTCGTACTTTCGCAATTTTCGCATACATGTTGGCCAGATCCTAGGCTTTTTCTGGTTTGGATCACGTAGTAATGCGGTGCCACACCGAAACTGACAATTAAACCTGGTTGCGACTAATATTTTAGAGGATAACGCCGGTTATGTCTCGGTTAGGTCTGGTATTTGCCCTCATCTGGCTCGTACTTTCGCATTTTGCTTATACTTGTTGGCCAGATCTTGGCCTTTTTCGGGCTTGGACCACGTAGTATTGTGGTACCACACTGAAACAGTCAATAAAAGCAGGTTCCGATTAGTATTTTAGTGGATAACGCTGGTTATGGCTGGGTTAGTTCTGGTATTTGCAATCATCTGGCTCATACTTTCGCGTTTTTCGCGTACTTGTTGGCCAGATCCTGCGTTTTTTCTGGTTTGGATCCCGTAGTAGTGTGGTACCACACTGAAACAGTAAATGAAACCTGGTTGCGATTACTGTTTTAGAGGATAACGCCGGTTATGTCTCGGTTAGGTCTAGGATTTGCCCTCATCTGGCTCGTACTTTCGCATTCTTCTCATACTTGTTGGCCAGATCCTGGACTTTTTCTGGTTTGGATCACGTAGTAATGCGGTGCCACATCGAAACTGACAATTAAACCTGGTTGCGACTAATATTTTAGAGGATAACGCCGGTTATCTCTCGATTGGGTTGGGATTTGCCCTCATCTGGCTCGTACTTTCGCATTTTGCTTATACTTGTTGTCCAGATCTCGGCCTTTTTCGGGCTTGGACCACGTAGTAATGTTGTACCACACTGAAACAGTCAATAAAAGCTGGTTGCGATTAATATTTTAGAGGATAACGCCGGTTATGTCTAGGTTAGGTCTGGGATTTGCAATCATCTGGTTCATACTTTCGCGTTTTTCGCGTACTTGTTGGCCAGATCCTGGGTTTTTTCAGGTTTGGATCCCGTAGTATTGCGGTTGCACAACGAAACGGTCAATTAAGCCTGGTTGCGATTAATATTTTAGAGGATAACGCCGGTTATGTCTCGGTTAGTTCTGGGATTTGCACTCATCTGGCTCGTACTTTCGCGTTTTTCGCATACTTGTTGGCCAGATCCTGGGTCTTTTCTGGTTTGGATCCCGTAGTAATGTGGTTCCACACCGAAACAGTCAATTAAACCTGGTTGGGATTAATATTTTAGAGAATAACCCCGGTTTTGTCTGGGTCAGGTCTGGTATTTGCCCTCATCTGGCTCGTACTCTCGCATCTTTCGCATACTTGTTGGCAAGATCCTGGGCTTTTCCTGGTTTGGATCACGCAGTAATGCGGTACCACACCGAGACAGTCAATTAAACCTGGTTCCGTTTAATATTTTAGAGGATAACGCCGGTCATGTCTGGGTTAGTTCTAGTATTTGCAATCATGTGGCTCATACTTTCGCATTTTTCGAATACTTGTTGGCCAGATCCTGGCCTTTTTGTGGCTTGGATCACGTAGTAATGCGGTACCACACCAAAACAGTCAATTAAACCTGGTTGCGATTACTGTTTTAGAGGATAACGCCGGTTATGTCTCGGTTAGGTCTAGGATTTGCCCTCATCTGGCTCGTACTTTTGCATTTTTCTCATACTTGTTGGCCAGAGCCTGGCCTTTTTCTGGTTTGGATCACGTAGTAATGCGGTACCACACCGAAACAGTCAATTAACCCTGGTTGCGATTAATATTTTAGAAGATAACGCCGGTTATGTCTCGGTTAGGTCTGGTATTTGCCCTCATCTGGCTCGTACTTTCGCATTTTTCGCATACTTGTTGGCATGATCCTCGCCTTTTTCTGGTTTGGATCACGTAGTAATGCGGTACCACACCGAGACAGTTAATTAAACCTGGTTGCGATTAATATTTTAGAGGATAACGGCGGTTATGTCTCGGTTAGGTCTGGGATTTGCCCTCATCTGGGCTCATACTTTCGCATTTTCCTCATACTTGTTGGACAAAGCCTGCGTTTTATCTGGTCTGGATCCCGTAGTAGTGTGGTTCCACACCGAAACAGTCAATTAAACCTGGTTGTGATTAATATTTTAGAGGATAACGCCGGTTTTGTCTGGGTTAGGTCTGGTATTTGCCCTCATCTGGCTCGTACTTTCGCATTTTCCTCATACTTGTTGGACAAAGCCAGGTCTTTTCTGGTTTGGATCACGTAGTAATGCGGTACCACACCGAAACTGTCAATTAAACCTGGTTGCGATTAATATTTTAGAGGATAACGCCGGTTATGTCTCGGTTAGGTCTGGGATTTGCCCTCATCTGGCTCGTACTTTCGCAATTTTCGCATACATGTTGGTCAGATCCTAGGCTTTTTCTGGTTTGGATCACGTAGTAATGCGGTGCCACACCGAAACTGACAATTAAACCTGGTTGCGACTAATATTTTAGAGGATAACGCCGGTTATGTCTCGGTTAGGTCTGGTATTTGTCCTCATCTGGCTCGTACTTTCGTATTTTTCGCATACTTGTTGGCCAGATCCTGCGTTTTTTCTGGTCTGGATCGCGTAGTAGTGTGGTTCCACACCGAAACAGTCAATTAACCCTGGTTGCGATTAATATTTTAGAGGATAACGCCGGTTATGTGTCGGTTAGGTCTGGTATTTGCCGTCATCTGGCTCGTAGTTTCGCATTTTTCGCATACTTGTTGGCCAGATCCTGCGTTTTTTATGGTCTGGATCCCGTAGTAGTCTGCTCCACACCGAAACAGTCAATTAAAACTGGTTGTGATTAATATTTTAGAGGATAACGCCGGTTTTGTCTGGGTTAGGTCTGGTATTTGCCCTCATCTGGGTCGTACTTTCGCATTTTCCTCATACTTGTTGGACAATGCCTGGTCTTTTTCTGGTTTGGATCACGTAGTAATGCGGTACCACACCGAAACTGTCAATTAAACCTGGTTGCGGTTAATATTTTAGAGGATAACGCCGGTTATGTCTCGGTTCGGTCTGGGATTTGCCCTCATCTGGCTCGTACTTTCGCAATTTTCGCATACTTGTTGGCCAGATCCTAGGCTTTCTCTGGTTTGGATCACGCAGTAATGTGGTACCACACTGAAACAGTCAATAAAAGCTGGTTCCGCTTAGTATTTTAGAGGATAACGCTCGTTATGTCTGGGTTAGTTCTGGTATTTGCAATCATCTGGCTCATACTTTCGCGTTTTTCGTGTACTTGTTGGCCAGATCCTGCGTTTTTTCTGGTTTGGATCATGTAGTAATGTGGTACCACACTGTAGCAGTCAATTAAACCTGGTTCCGATTAATATTTTCGAGGATATCGCCGGTTATGTCTGGGTTTGGTCTGGTATTTGCCATCATCTAGCACATACTTTCGCATCTTTCGCATACTTGAATGGTCCGATCCTGGCCTTTTTCTGGTTTGGACCACGTAGTAATGTGGTACCACACTGAAGCAGTCAATTATACCTGGTTCCGATTAAGAATTTAGAGGATAACGCCGGTTATGTCTGGGTAAGTTCTGGTATTTGCAATCATCTCCCTCATACTTTTGCATTTTTCGCATACTTGTTGGCCAGATCCTGGGTTTCTCTCTGGTTTGGATCACGTATTAATGCAGTGCCACACTGACATAGTCAATACAACCTGGATTCTATCAATATTTTAGAGGATGACACCGGTTAGGTCTCGGTTGCGTCTGGTATTTGCAATCATCTGCCTCATACTTTCGAATTTTTCGCATACTTGTTGGCCAGATCCTGCGTTTTTTCTGGTTTGGATCCCGTAGTAGTGTGGTACCACACTGAAACAGTAAATGAAACCTGGTTCCGGTTAATATTTTAGAGGATAACTCTGGTTATGTCTCGGTTAGGTCTGGGATTTGCCCTTATGTGGCTCGTTCTTTCGTAATTTTCGCATACTTGTTGGCCAGATCCTAGGCATTTTCTGGTTTGGATCACGTAGTAATGTGGTGCCACACTGAAACAGTCAATAAAATCTGGAATCGATCAATACTTTAGAGGATAACACCGGTTAGGTTTGTGTTAGATCTGGCATTTGCAATCATCTGCCTCATACTTTCGCATGTTTCGCATACTTGTTGGCCAGATCCTCGCCTTTTTCAGGTTTGGATCACGTAGTAGTGCGGTACCACACCGAAACAGTCAATTAAACCTGGTTGCGAATAATATTTTAGAGGATAACGCCGGTTATTTCTGGGTTAGGTATGGTATTTGCAATCTTCTGTCTCATACTTTCGGATTTTTCGCATACTTGTTGGGCAGACGCTGGGCTTATTCTGATTTGGATTACGTAGTAATATGGTACCACACAGAAACAGACAATTAAACCTGGTTGCGATTAATATTTTAGAGGATAACGTCGGTTTTGTCTGGGATAGGTCTGGTATTTGCCCTTATCTGGCTCGTACTTTCGCATTTTTCGCATACTTGCTGGCCTGATCTTGGCCTTTTTCTGGTTTGGATCACGTAGTAATGTGGTACCACACCGAAATTGTCAATTAAACCTGGTTGCGAATAATATTTTAGAGGATAACGCCGGTTATGCCTGGGTGAGGTCTGGTATTTGCAATCATCTGCCTCATACTTTCGGATTTTTCGCATACTTGTTGGGCAGACGCTGGGCTTATTCTGATTTGGATTAGGTAGTAATATGGTACCACACAGAAACAGTCAATTAAACCTGTTTCCGATTAATATTTTAGAGGATAACGCCGGTTATGTCTGGGTGAGGTCTGGTATTTGCAATCATCTGGCTGGTACTTTCGCAATTTTCGCATACTGGTTGGCCAGATCCTACGACTTTTCTGGTCTGGATCACGTAGTAATGTGGTACCACACTGAAACAGTCAATAAAAGCTGGTTCCGATTAGTATTTTTGAGGATAACGCCGGTTATGTCTAGGTTAGGTCTGGGATTTGCCCCCATCTGGCTCGTACTTTCGCATTTTGCTTATACTTGTTGGCCAGATCTTGGCCTTTTTCGGGCTTGGACGACGTAGTATTGTGGTACCACACTGAAACAGTCAATAAAAGCAGGTTCCGATTAGTATTTTAGTGGATAACGCTGGTTATGGCTGGGTTAGTTCTGGTATTTGCAATCATCTGGCTCATACTTTCGCGTCTTCGTGTACTTGTTTGCCAGATCCTGCGTTTTTTCTGGTTTGGATCCCGTAGTAATGTGGTTCCATACCGAAACTGTCAATTAAACCTGGTTGCGATTAATATTTTTGAGGATAACGCCGGTTTTGTCTGGGTCAGGTCTGGTATTTGCCCTCTTCTGGCTCGTACTTTCGCTTTTTTCTCATACTTGTTGGCCAGAGCCTGGCCTTTTTCTGGTTTGGAACACGTAGTAATGTGGTACCACCCTGAAGCAGTCAACAAAAGCTGGTGCCGATTAGTATTTTAGTGGATAACGCTGGTTATGTCTGGGTTAGTTCTGGTATATGCAATGATCTGGCTCATACTTTCGTAATTTTCGCATACTTGTTGGCCAGATCCTAGGCATTTTCTGGTTTGGATCACGTAGTAATGTGGTGCCACACTGAAACAGTCAATAAAAGCTGGTTCCGATTAGTATTTTAGTGGACAACGCTGGTTATGTCTGGGTTAGTTCTGGTATTTGCTATCATCTGGCTCATACTTTCGCGTTTTTCGCGTACTTGTTGGCCAGATCCTGCGTTTTTTCTGGTTTGGATCCCGTAGTAGTGTGGTACCACACTGAAACAGTAAATGAAACCTGGTTCCGGAAAATATTTTAGAGGATAACTCTGGTTATGTCTCGGTTATGTCTGGGATTTGCCCTCATCTGGCTCGTACTTTCGTAATTTTCGCATACTTGTTGGCCAGACCCAGGGGTTTTTCTGGTTTCGATTACGTAGTAATGCGGTACCACACCGAAACAGTCAATTAAACCTGGTAGCGATTAATATTTTAGAGGATAACGCCGGTTATGTCTCGGTTAGGTCTGGGATTAGCCCTCATCAGGCTCGTACTTTCGCATTTTTCGCATACTTGTTGGCAAGATCCTGGGCTTTTTCTGGTTTGGATCACGCAGTAATGCAGTACCACACCGAGACAGTAAATTAAACCTGGTTGCGACTAATATTTTGGAGGATAACGCCGGTTATCTCTCGGTTGGGTCTGGGATTTGCCCTCGTCTGGCTCGTACTTTCGCATTTTGCTTATACTTGTTGGCCAGGTCTTGGCCTTTTTCGGGTTTGGACCACGTAGTAATGTGCTACCACACTGAAACAGTCAATACAATCTGGTTCCGATTAGTATTTTAGTGGATAACGCTGGTTATGTCTGGGTTAGTTCTGGTATATGCAATGATCTGGCTCATACTTTCGAAATTTTCGCATACTTGTTGGCCAGATCCTAGGCATTTTCTGGTTTGGATCACGTAGTAATGTGGTGCCACACTGAAACAGTCAATAAAAGCTGGTTCCGATTAGTATTTTAGTGGATAACGCTGGTTATGGCTGGGTTAGTTCTGGTATTTGCTATCATCTGGCTCATACTTTCGCGCTTTTCGCGTACTTGTTGGCCAGATCCTGCGTTTTTTCTGGTTTGGATCCCGTAGTAGTGTGGTACCACACTGAAACAGTAAATGAAACCTGGTTCCGGAAAATATTTTAGAGGATAACTCTGGTTATGTCTCGGTTAAGTCTGGGATTTGCCCTCATCTGGCTCGTACTTTCGTAATTTTCGCATACTTGTTGGCCAGATCCTAGGCATTTTCTTGTTTGGATCTCGTAGTAATGTGGTGCCACACTGAAACAGTCAATAAAATCTGGTTCCGATTAGTATTTTAGTAGATAACGCTGGTTATGTCTGGGTTAGTACTGGTATTTGCAATCATCTGGCTCGTACTTTCGCATTTTGCTTATACTTGTTGGCCAGATCTTGGCCTTTTTCGGGCTTGGACCACGTAGTAATGTTGCACCACACTGAAACAGTCAATTAAACCTGTTTCCGAGTAATATTTTAGAGGATAACGGCGGTTATGTCTGGGTTAGTTCTGGTATTTGCAATCATCTGTCTCATACTTTCGCATTTTTCGCAATCTTGTTGGTCAGATCCTGGGCTTTTTCTGATTTGGATCACGTAGTAATGTGCTACCATTCCAAAAGAGACACTTAAACCTGGATTCGATCAATACTTTAGAGGATAACACCGGTTAGGTTTGTGTTAGGTCTGGTATTTGCAATCATCTGCCTCATACTTTCGCATGTTTCGCATACTTGTTGGCCAGATCCTGGCATTTTTCAGGTTAGGATCACGTATTAATGTGGTACCACACAGAAACAGACAATTAAACCTGGTTGCGATATATATTTTACAGTATCACGCCGGTTATGTCTGGGTTAGTTCTGGTATTTGCAATCATCTGGCCCATACTTTCGCATTTTTCACATACTTGTTGGCGAGATCCTGCGTTTTTTCTGGTTTGGATCACGTATTAATATGGTACCACACCGAAACAGTCAATTAAACCTGGTTGCGAATAATATTTTAGAGGATAACGCCGGTTATTTCTGGGTTAGGTATGGTATTTGCAATCATCTGTCTCATACTTTTGCATTTTTCGCATACTTGTTGGCCAGATCCAGGGTTTCTCTCTGGTTAGGATCACGTATTAATGTAGGGGCCACACTCAAATAGTCAATTCAACCTGGATTCGATCAATATTTTAGAGGATGACACCGGTTAGGTCCGGGTTGCGTCTGGTATTTGCAATCACCTGCCTCATACTTTTCCATTTTTCGCATACTTGTTGGCCAGATCCTGGGATTTTTCTGATTTGGATCACGTAGTAATGTGGTTCCAGAATGAAACTGTTAATTAAACCTGGATTCGATCAATATTTTAGAGGATAACACCGGTTATGCCTGGGTTAGGTCTGGTTTTTGCCATCATCTAGCTCATACTTTCGCATGTTTTGCATTCTTGTTGGCCAGATCCTGGCATTTTTCAGGTTAGGATCACGTATTAATGTGGTACCACACAGAAACAGACAATTAAACCTGGTTGCGATATATATTTACAGTATCACGCCGGTTATGTCTAGGTTAGTTCTGGTATTTGCAATCATCTGGCCCATACTTTCGCATTTTTCACATACTTGTTGGCGAGATCCTGCGTTTTTTCTGGTTTGGATCACGTAGTAATGTGGTACCACACCGAAACAGTCAATTAAACCTGGTTGCGAATAATATTTTAGAGGATAACGCCGGTTATTTCTGGGTTAGGTATGGTATTTGCAATCATCTGTCTCATACTTTTGCATTTTTCGCATACTTGTTGGCCAGATCCTGGGTTTCTCTCTGGTTAGGATCACGTATTAATGTAGAGCCACACTGAAATAGTCAATTCAACCTGGATTCGATCAATATTTTAGAGGATGACACCGGTTAGGTCTGGGTTGCGTCTGGTATTTGCAATCACCTGCCTCATACTTTTGCATTTTTCGCATACTTGAATGGCCAGATACTGGGCTCTTTCTGGTTTGGATCACGTAGTAATGTGGTATCACACTGTAACAGTCAATTAAACCTGGTTCCGATTATTATTTTAGAGGATAACGCCGGTTATGTCTGGGTGAGGTCTGGTATTTGCAATCATCTGCCTCATACTTTCGCATTTTTCGCATTCTTGTTTGTCAGATCCGGGGTTTTTTTCTGGTTAGGATCAGGCACTAATGTGGTGCCACACAGAAATGGTCCATTCAACCTGGATTCGATCAAGATTTTAGAGCATAACACCGTTTATGTCTGGGTTACGTCTGGTATTTGCAATCATCTGCCCCATACTTTCGCATTTTTCGCATACTTGTTGGCCAGATCCTGGGTTTTCCTCTGGTTAGGATCGAGTATTAATTTGGTGCCACACTGAAATAGTCAATTCAATATGGATTCGATCAATACTTTAGAGGATAACACCGGTTATGTCTGGGTTACGTCTGGAATTCGCAATCATCTGCCTCATACTTTCGCATGTTTTGCATTTTTGTTGGCCAGATCCTGGCATTTTTCAGGTTAGGATCAGGCACTAATGTGGTGCCACACAGAAACAGTCAATTCAACCTGGATTCGATCAATATTTTAGAGGATAACACCGGTTATGTCTGGGTTACGTCTGGAATTCGCAACCATCTGGCTCATACTTTCGCATTTTTCACATACTTGTTGGCAAGATCCTGCGCTTTTCCTGGTTTGGATCACGTAGCAATGCGGTACAACACCTAAACTGTCAATTAAACCTGGTTGCGATTAATATTTTAGAGGGTAACGCCGGTTATGTCTGGGTTAGGACTGGGATTTGCCCTCACCTGCCTCGTACTTTCGCATTTTTCGCAAACTTGGCCAGATCCTGGGTTTTTTCAGGTTTGGAACCCGTAGTAATGCGGATCCACAACGAAACAGTCGATTAAACCTGGTTGCGATTTAATTTTTTAGGGGATAACGCCGGTTATGTCTGTGTTAGGTACCTGGTATTTGCCCTCATCTGGCTCGTACTTTCGCATTTTTCTCATACTTGTTGGCCAGAGCCTGGCCTTTTTCTGGTCTGGATCACGCAGTAATGCGGTGCCACACCGAAACTGTCAATTAAACCTGGTTGCGGTAAATATTTTAGAGGATAACGCCGGTTGTGACGCGGTTAGGTCTGGGATTTGCCCTCATATGGCTTATACTTTCGCATTTTTCGCATACTTGGCCAGATCCTGGATTTTTTCAGGTCTGGATCCCGTAGTAATGCGGTTCCACAACGAAACAGTAGATTAAACCTGGTTGCGATTAATATTTTAGAGGATAACGCCGGTTATGTCTGTGTTAGTTCTGGTATTTGCAATCATCTGGCTCATACTTTCGCGTTTTTCGCGTACTTGTTGGCCAGATCCTGCGTTTTTTCTGGTTTGGATCCCGTAGTAGTGTGGTACCACACTGAAACAGTAAATGAAACCTGGTTCCGGTTAATATTTTAGAGGATAACGCCGGTTATGTCTCGGTTAGTTCTGGGATTTGCCTCATCTGGCTCGTAATTTCGCATTTTGCGTATACTTGTTGGCCAGATCTTGGCCTTTTTCGGGCTTGAACCACGTAGTAGTGTGGTACTACACTGAAACAGTCAATTAAACCTGGTTCCGATTCATATGTTAGAGGATAACGTCGGTTTTGTCTGGGATAGGTCTGGTATTTGCCCTTATCTGGGTTTTTTCTGGTTTGGATCACGTAGTAATGTGGTACCACACCGCAACAGTCAAGTAAACCTGTTTGCGATTAATGTTATAGGGGAAAACGCCGGTTATGTCAGGGTGTGGTCTGGTATTTGCAATCATCTGCCTCATACTTTCGCATTTTTCGCATTCTTGTAGGCCAGATCCTGGACTTTTTCTGATTTGGATCACGTAGTAATGTGGTACCACACCGTAACAGTCAATTAAATCTGGATTTGATCAATATTTTAGAGGGTAACGCCGATTATGCCTCGGTTGGGTCTGGGACTTATCTGGCTCGTACTTTCGCATTTTGCGTATACTTGTTGGCCAGATCTTGGCCTTTTTCGGGCTTGGACCACGTAGTAATGCGGTACCACACCGAAACTGTCACTTACACCTGGATTCGATCAATACTTTAGAGGATAACACCGGTTAGGTTTGTGTTAGGTCTGGTATTTGCAATCTTCTGCCTCATACTTTCGCATGTTTTGCATTCTTGTTGGCCAGATCCTGGCATTTTTCAGGTTAGGATCACGTATTAATGTGGTACCACACAGAAACAGACAATTAAACCTGGTTGCGATATATATTTACAGTATCACGCCGGTTATGTCTAGGTTAGTTCTGGTATTTGCAATCATCTGGCCCATACTTTCGTATTTTTCACATACTTGTTGGCGAGATCCTGCGTTTTTTCTGGTTTGGATCACGTAGTAATGTGGTACCACACCGAAAGAGTCAATTAAACCTGGTTGCGAATAATATTTTAGAGGATAACGCCGGTTATTTCTGGGTTAGGTATGGTATTTGCAATCATCTGTCTCATACTTTTGCATTTTTCGCATACTTGTTGGCCAGATCCTGGGTTTCTCTCTGGTTAGGATCACGTATTAATGTAGAGCCACACTGAAATAGTCAATTCAACCTGGATTCGATCAATATTTTAGAGGATGACACCGGTTAGGTCTGGGTTGCGTCTGGTATTTGCAATCACCTGCCTCATACTTTTGCATTTTTCGCATACTTGTTGGCCAGATCCTGGGATTTTTCTGATTTGGATCACGTAGTAACGTGGTTCCAGAATGAAACTGTCAATTAAACCTGGATTCGATAAATATTTTAGAGGATAACACCGGTTAGGTCTGGGTTGCGTCTGGTATTTGCAATCACCTGCCTCATACTTTTGCATTTTTCGCATACTTGAATGGCCAGATACTGGGCTCTTTCTGGTTTGGATCACGTAGTAATGTGGTATCACACTGTAACAGTCAATTAAACCTGGTTCCGATTATTATTTTAGAGGATAACGCCGGTTATGTCTGGGTGAGGTCTGGTATTTGCAATCATCTGCCTCATACTTTCGCATTTTTCGCATTCTTGTTTGTCAGATCCGGGGTTTTTTTCTGGTTAGGATCAGGCACTAATGTGGTGCCACACAGAAATGGTCCATTCAACCTGGATTCGATCAAGATTTTAGAGCATAACACCGTTTATGTCTGGGTTACGTCTGGTATTTGCAATCATCTGCCCCATACTTTCGCATTTTTCGCATACTTGTTGGCCAGATCCTGGGTTTTCCTCTGGTTAGGATCGAGTATTAATTTGGTGCCACACTGAAATAGTCAATTCAACATGGATTCGATCAATACTTTAGAGGATAACACCGGTTATGTCTGGGTTACGTCTGGAATTCGCAATCATCTGCCTCATACTTTCGCATGTTTTGCATTTTTGTTGGCCAGATCCTGGCATTTTTCAGGTTAGGATCAGGCACTAATGTGGTGCCACACAGAAACAGTCAATTCAACCTGGATTCGATCAATATTTTAGAGTATAACACCGGTTATGTCTGGGTTACGTCTGGAATTCGCAACCATCTCGCTCATACTTTCGCATTTTTCACATACTTGTTGGCAAGATCCTGCGCTTTTCCTGGTTTGGATCACGTAGCAATGCGGTACAACACCTAAACTGTCAATTAAACCTGGTTGCGATTAATATTTTAGAGGGTAACGCCGGTTATGTCTGGGTTAGGACTGGGATTTGCCCTCACCTGCCTCGTACTTTCGCATTTTTCGCAAACTTGGCCAGATCCTGGGTTTTTTCAGGTTTGGAACCCGTAGTAATGCGGTTCCACAACGAAACAGTCGATTAAACCTGGTTGCGATTTAATTTTTTAGGGGATAACGCCGGTTATGTCTGTGTTAGGTACCTGGTATTTGCCCTCATCTGGCTCGTACTTTCGCATTTTTCTCATACTTGTTGGCCAGAGCCTGGCCTTTTTCTGGTCTGGATCACGCAGTAATGCGGTGCCACACCGAAACTGTCAATTAAACCTGGTTGCGGTAAATATTTTAGAGGATAACGCCGGTTATGTCTCGGTTAGGTCTGGGATTTGCCCTCATCAGGCTCTTACTTTCGCATTTTTCGCATACTTGTTGGCCAGACCCAGGGGTTTTTCTGGTTTGGATCACGTAGTAATGCGGTTCCACACCGAAACAGTCAACTAAACCTGGTTGCGATTAATATTTTAGAGGATAACGCCCGTTATGTCTCGGTTAGGTGTTGTATTTGCCCTCATCAGGCTCCTACTTTCGCATTTTTCTCATACTTGTTGGCCAGAGCCTGGCCTTTTTCTGGTTTGGATCACGCAGTAATGCGGTGCCACACCGAAACTGTCAATTAAACCTGGTTGCGGTAAATATTTTAGAGGATAACGCCGGTTATGTCTCGGTTAGGTCTGGGATTTGCCCTCATCAGGCTCTTACTTTCGCATTTTTCGCATACTTGTTGGCCAGACCCAGGGGTTTTTCTGGTTTGGATCACGTAGTAATGCGGTTCCACACCGAAACAGTCAACTAAACCTGGTTGCGATTAATATTTTAGAGGATAACGCCCGTTATGTCTCGGTTAGGTGTTGTATTTGCCCTCATCAGGCTCCTACTTTCGCATTTTTCTCATACTTGTTGGCCAGAGCCTGGCCTTTTTCTGGTTTGGATCACGCAGTAATGCGGTGCCACACCGAAACTGTCAATTAAACCTGGTTGCGGTAAATATTTTAGAGGATAACGCCGGTTGTGACGCGGTTAGGTCTGGGATTTGCCCTCATCTGGCTCACACTTTCGCATTTTTCGCATACTTGGCCAGATCCTGGGTTTTTTCAGGTCTGGATCCCGTAGTAATGCGGTTCCACAACGAAACAGTAGATTAAACTTTGTTGCGATTAATATTTTAGAGGATAACGCCGGTTATGTCTGTGTTAGTTCTGGTATTTGCAATCATCTGGCTCATACTTTCGGGTTTTTCGCATACTTGTTGGCCAGATCCTGCGTTTTTTCTGGTTTGGATCCCGTAGTAGTGTGGTAGCACACTGAAACAGTAAATGAAACCTGGTTACGGTTAATATTGTAGAGGATAACGCCGGTTATGTCTCGGTTAGGTCTGGGATTTGCCCTCATCAGGCTCGTACTTTCGCATTTTTCGCATACTTGTTGGCTAGACCCAGGGGTTTTTCTGGTTTGGATCATGTAGTAATGTGGTACCACACTGAAACAGTCAATAAAAGCTGGTTCCGATTAGTATTTTAGAGGATAACGCTGGTTATGTCTGGGCTAGTTCTGGTATTTGCAATCATCGGGCTCATACTTTCGCGTTTTTCGCATACTTGTTGGCCAGATCCTGCGCTTTTTCAGGTTTGGATCACGTAGTAATGCGGTACCACACCGAAGCAGTCAATTAAACCTGGTTGCGATTAATATTTTAGAGGATAACGCCGGTTATGTCTCGGTTAGATCTGGGATTGGCCCTCATCTGGCTCGTACTTTCGCATTTTCCTCATACTTGTTGGCCAGAGCCTGGCCTTTTGCTGGTTTGGATCACGTAGTAATGCGGTACCACACCGAAACTGTCAATTAAACCCGGTTGCGATAAATATTTTAGAGGATAACGCTGGTTATGTCTGGGTTAGTTCTCGTATCTGCAATCATCTGGCTCATACTTTCGCGTTTTTCGCGTACTTGTTGGCCAGATCCTGCGTTTTTTCTGGTTTGGATCCCGTAGTAGTGTGGTACCACACTGAAACAGTAAATGAAACCTGGTTCCGGATAATATTTTAGAGGATAACTCTGGTTATGTCTCGGTTAGTTCTGGGATTTGCCTCATCTGGTTCGTACTTTCGCATTTTGCGTATACTTGTTGGCCAGATCTTGGCCTTTTTCGGGCTTGGACCACGTAGTAGTGTGGTACTACACTGAAACAGTCAATTAAACCTGGTCCCGATTCATATTTTAGAGGATAACGTCGGTTATGTCTAGGTTAGGTCTGGTATTTGCCCTCATCTGGCTCGTACTTTCGCATACTTGTTGGCCAGATCCTGGCCTTTTTCAGGTTTGGATCACGTAGTAATGCGGTACCACACCGAAGCTTTCAATTAAACCTGGTTGCGATTAATATTTTAGAGGATAACGCCGGTTATGTCTGTGTTAGGTACCTGGTATTTGCCCTCATCTGGCTCGTACTTTCGCATTTTTCGCATACTTGTTGGTCAGATCCTGGCCTTTTTCAGGTTTGGATAATGTAGTAATGTGGTACCACACTGTAACAGTCAATCAAACCTGGTTCCGAATAATATTGTCGAGGATATCGCCGGTTATGTCTGGGTTATTTCTGGAATTTGCAATCATCTGGCCCATACTTTCGGATTTTTCGCATACTTGTTGGGCAGATCCTGGGCTTATTCTGATTTGGATCACGTAGTAATACGGTACCACACAGAAAGAGTCAATTAAACCTGTTTCCGAGTAATATTTTAGAGGATAACACCGGTTAGGTTTGTGTTAGGTCTGGTATTTGCAATCATCTGCCTCATACTTTCGCATGTTTCGCATACTTGTTGGCCAGATCCTGGCCTTTTTCAGGTTTGGATCACGTAGTAGTGCTGTACCACACCGATACAGTCAATAAAAGCTGGTTCCGATTAGTATTTTAGTGGATAACGCTGGTTATGTCTGGGTTAGTTCTGGTATTTGCAATCATCTGGCTCATACTCTCGCGTTTTTCGCGTACTTGTTGGCCAGATCCTGGGTCTTTCCTGACTTGGATCACGTAGGAATGTGGTACCAGACCGAAACAGTAACTTACACCTGGATTCGATCAATACTTTAGAGGATAACACCGGTTAGGTTTGTGTTAGGTCTGGTATTTGCAATCTTCTGCCTCATACTTTCGCATGTTTTGCATTCTTGTTGGCCAGATCGTGGCATTTTTCCGGTTAGGAACACGTATTAATGTGGTACCACACAGAAACAGACAATTAAACCTGGTTGCGATATATATTTACAGTATCACGCCGGTTATGACTAGGTTAGTTCTGGTATTTGCAATCATCTGGCCCATACTTTCGCATTTTCCACATACTTGTTGGCGAGATCCTGCGTTTTTTCTGGTATGGATCACGTAGTAATGCGGTACCACACCGAAACAGTCTATTAAACCTGGTTGCGAATAATATTTTAGAGGATAACGCCGGTTATTTCTGGGTTAGGTATGGTATTTGCAATCATCTGTCTCATACTTTTGCATTTTTCGCATACTTGTTGGCCAGATCCTGGGTTTCTCTCTGGTTAGGATCACGTATTAATGTAGAGCCACACTGAAATAGTCAATTCAACCTGGATTCGATCAATATTTTAGAGGATGACACCGGTTAGGTCTGGGTTGCGTCTGGTATTTGCAATCATCTGCCCCATACTTTCGCATTTTTCGCATACTTGTTGGCCAGATCCTGGGTTTTTCTGATTTGGATCACGTAGTAATGTGGTTCCAGAATGAAACTGTCAATTAAACCTGGATTCGATCAATATTTTAGAGGATAACACCGGTTATGCCTGGGTTAGGTCTGGTTTTAGCCATCATCTAGCTCATACTTTCGCATTTTTCGCATACTTGAATGGCCAGATACTGGGCTCTTTCTGGTTTGGATCACGTAGTAATGTGGCATCACACTGTAACAGTCAATTAAACCTGGTTCCGATTATTATTTTAGAGGATAACGCCGGTTATGTCTGGGTGAGGTCTGGTATTTGCAATCATCTGCCTCATACTTTCGCATTTTTCGCATTCTTGTTTGTCAGATCCGGGGTTTTTTTCTGGTTAGGATCAGGCACTAATGTGGTGCCACACAGAAATGGTCCATTCAACCTGGATTCGATCAAGATTTTAGAGCATAACACCGTTTATGTCTGGGTTACGTCTGGTATTTGCAATCATCTGCCCCATACTTTCGCATTTTTCGCATACTTGTTGGCCAGATCCTGGGTTTTTCTATGGTTAGGATCAAGTATTAATTTGGTGCCACACTGAAATAGTCAATTCAGCATGGATTCGATCAATACTTTAGAGGATAACGCCGGTTATGTCTGGGTTACGTCTGGAATTCGCAATCATCTGCCTCATACTTTCGCATGTATTGCATTTTTGTTGGCCAGATGCTGGTATTTTTCAGGTTAGGATCAGGCACTAATGTGGTGCCACACAGAAAGAGTCAATTCAACCCGGATTCGATCAATATTTTAGAGGATATCACCGGTTATGTCTGGGTTACGTCTGGAATTCGCAACCATCTGGCTCATACTTTCGCATTTTTCACATACTTGTTGGCAAGATCCTGCGCTTTTCCTGGTTTGGATCACGTAGCAATGCGGTACAACACCTAAACTGTCCATTAAACCTGGTTGCGATTAATATTTTAGAGGGTAACGCCGGTTATGTCTGGGTTAGGACTGGGATTTGCCCTCACCTGCCTCGTACTTTCGCATTTTTCGCATACTTGGCCAGATCCTGGGTTTTTTCAGGTTTGGAACCCGTAGTAATGCGGTTCCACAACGAAACAGTCGATTAAACCTGGTTGCGATTAATTTTTTAGGGGATAACGCCGGTTATGTCTGTGTTAGGTACCTGGTATTTGCCCTCATATGGCTCGTACTTTCGAATTTTTCGCATACTTGTTGGCAAGATCCTGCGCTTTTCCTGGTTTGGATCACGCAGTAATGCGGTACCACACCGTGACAGGCAATTAAACCTGGTTCCGTTTAATATTTTAGAGGATAACGCCGGTTATGTCTGGGTTAGTTCTGGTATTTGCAATCATCTGGCTCATACTTTCGCATTTCTCACATAATTGTTGGCCAGATCCTGGCCTTTTTGTGGCTTGGATCACGTTGTAATGCGGTACCACACCAAAACAGTCAATTAAACCTGGTTGCGATTACTATTTTAGAGGATAACGCTGGTTATGTCTCGGTTAGGTCTGGGATTTGCCCTCATCTGGCTCGTACTTTCGCATTTTTCTCATTCTTGTTGGCCAGAGCCTGGCCTTTTTCTGGTTCGGATCACGTAGTAATGCGGTGCCACACCGAAACTGTCAATTAAACCTGGTTGCGGTAAATATTTTAGAGGATAACGCCGGTTATGTCTCGGTTAGGTCTGGAATTTGCCCTCATCAGGCTCGTACATTCGCATTTTTCGCATACTTGTTGGCCAGACCCAGGGGTTTTTCTGGTTTGGATCACGTAGTAATGCGGTTCCACACAGAAACAGTCAACTAAACCTGGTTGCGATTAATATTTTAGAGGATAACGCCCGTTATGTCTCGGTTAGGTGTTGTATTTGCCCTCATCAGGCTCGTACTTTCGCATTTTTCTCATACTTGTTGGCCAGAGCCTGGCCTTTTTCTGGTCTGGATCACGCAGTAATGCGGTGCCACACCGAAACTGTCAATTAAACCTGGTTGCGGTAAATATTTTAGAGGATAACGCCGGTTGTGACGCGGTTAGGTCTGGGATTTGCCCTCATCTGGCTTATACTTTCGCATTTTTCGCATACTTGGCCAGATCCTGGGTTTTTTCAGGTCTGGATCCCGTAGTAATGCGGTTCCACAACGAAACCGTAGATTAAACCTGGTTGCGATTAATATTTTAGAGGATAACGCCGGTTATGTCTCGGTTAGATCTGGGATTTGCCCTCATCTGGCTCGTACTTTCGCATTTTGCGTATACTTGTTGGCCAGATCTTGGCCTTTTTCGGGCTTGAACCACGTAGTAGTGTGGTACTACACTGAAACAGTCAATTAAACCTGGTTCCGATTCATATGTTAGAGGATAACGTCGGTTTTGTCTGGGATAGGTCTGGTATTTGCCCTCATCAGGCTCGTACTTTCGCATTTTTCGCAGACTTGTTGGCTAGACCCAGGGGTTTTTCTGGTTTGGATCACGTAGTAATGTGGTACCACACTGAAACAGTCAATAAAAGCTGGTTCCGATTAGTATTTTAGAGGATAACGCTGGTTATGTCTGGGCTAGTTCTGGTATTTGCAATCATCGGGCTCATACTTTCGCGTTTTTCGCATACTTGTTGGCCAGATCCTGCGCTTTTTCAGGTTTGGATCACGTAGTAATGCGGTACCACACCGAAACAGTCAATTAAACCTGGTTGCGATTAATATTTTAGAGGATAACGCCGGTTATGTCTCGGTTAGATCTGGGATTTGCCCTCATCTGGCTCGTACTTTCGCATTTTTCTCATACTTGTTGGCCAGAGCCTGTCCTTTTGCTGGTTTGGATCACGTAGTAATGCGGTACCACACCGAAACTGTCAATTAAACCTGGTTGCGATAAATATTTTAGAGGATCACGCTGGTTATGTCTGTGTTAGTTCTGGTATTTGCAATCATCCGGCTCATACTTTCGCGTTTTTCGCGTACTTGTTGGCCAGATCCTGCGTTTTTTCTGGTTTGGATCCCGTAGTAATGTGGTACCACACTGCAACAGTAAATGAAACCTGGTTCCGGTTAATATTTTACAGGATAACTCTGGTTATGTCTCGGTTAGTTCTGGGATTTGCCTCATCTGGCTCGTACTTTCGCATTTTGCGTATACTTGTTGGCCAGAGCCTGGCCTTTTGCTGGTTTGGATCACGTAGTAATGCGGTACCACACCGAAACTGTCAATTAAACCTGGTTGCGATAAATATTTTAGAGGATAACGCTGGTTATGTCTGGGTTAGTTCTCGTATTTGCAATCATCTGGCTCATACTTTCGCGTTTTTCGCATACTTGTTGGCCAGATCCTGCGCTTTTTCAGGTTTGGATCACGTAGTAATGCGGTACCACACCGAAACAGTCAATTAAACCTGGTTGCGATTAATATTTTAGAGGATAACGCCGGTTATGTCTCGGTTAGATCTGGGATTTGCCCTCATCTGGCTCGTACTTTCGCATTTTTCTCATACTTGTTGGCCAGAGCCTGGCCTTTTGCTGGTTTGGATCACGTAGTAATGTGGTATCACACTGTAACAGTCAATTAAACCTGGTTCCGATTATTATTTTAGAGGATAACGCTGGTTATGTCTGGGTTAGTTCTCGTATTTGCAATCATCTGGCTCATACTTTCGCGTTTTTCGCGTACTTGTTGGCCAGATCCTGCGCTTTTTCAGGTTTGGATCACGTAGTAATGCGGTACCACACCGAGACAGTCAATTAAACCTGATTCCGTTTAATATTTTAAAGGATAACGCCGGTTATGTCTGGGTGAGGTCTGGTATCTTACCTCATCTGGCTCGTATGTTCACGTTTTTCGCATACTTGTTGGCCAGATCCTGGGTTTTTTACTGGTTAGGATCACGTATTATTGTGGTACCACACTGAAGTTGTCAATAAAACCTGGTTCCAATTAATATTTTGGAGGAGAACGCCGGTTATGCCTGGGTTAGGTATGGTATTTGCAATCATCTGGCTCATACTTTCGCGTTTTTCGCGTACTTGTTGGCCAGATCCTGGGTTTTTTCTGACTTGGATCACGTAGTAATGTGGTACCACACCGAAACAGTCACTTACACCTGGATTCGATCAATACTTTAGAGGATAACACCGGTTAGGTTTGTGTTAGGTCTGGTATTTGCAATCTTCTGCCTCATACTTTCGCATGTTTTGCATTCTTGTTGGCCAGATCCTGGCATTTTTCAGGTTAGGATCACGTATTAATGTGGTACCACACAGAAACAGACAATTAAACCTGGTTGCGATATATATTTACAGTATCACGCCGGTTATGTCTAGGTTAGTTCTGGTATTTGCAATCATCTGGCCCATACTTTCGTATTTTTCACATACTTGTTGGCGAGATCCTGCGTTTTTTCTGGTTTGGATCACGTAGTAATGTGGTACCACACCGAAACAGTCAATTAAACCTGGTTGCGAATAATATTTTAGAGGATAACGACGGTTATTTCTGGGTTAGGTATGGTATTTGCAATCATCTGTCTCATACTTTTGCATTTTTCGCATACTTGTTGGCCAGATCCTGGGTTTCTCTCTGGTTAGGATCACGTATTAATGTGGAGCCACACTGAAATAGTCAATTCAACCTGGATTCCATCAATATTTTAGAGGATGACACCGGCTAGGTCTGGGTTGCGTCTGGTATATGCAATCACCTGCCTCATACTTTTGCATTTTTCGCATACTTGTTGGCCAGATCCTGGGATTTTTCTGATTTGGATCACGTAGTAATGTGGTATCACACTGTAACAGTCAATTAAACCTGGTTCCGATTATTATTTTAGAGGATAACGCCGGTTATGTCTGGGTGAGGTCTGGTATTTGCAATCATCTGCCTCATACTTTCGCATTTTTCGCATTGATGTTTGTCAGATCCGGGGTTTTTTTCTGGTTAGGATCAGGCACTAATGTGGTGCCACATAGAAATGGTCCATTCAACCTGGATCGATCAATATTTTAGAGCATAACACCGTTTATGTCTGGGTTACGTCTGGTATTTGCAATCATCTGCCCCATACTTTCGCATTTTTCGCATACTTGTTCGCCAGATCCTGGGTTTTTCTCTGGTTAGGATCAAGTATTAATTTGGTGCCACACTGAAATAGTCAATTCAACATGGATTCGATCAATACTTTAGAGGATAACACCGGTTATGTCTGGGTTACGTCTGGAATTCGCAATCATCTGCCTCATACTTTCGCATGTTTTGCATTTTTGTTGGCCAGATCCTGGCTATTTCAGGTTAGGATCAGGCACTAATGTGGTGCCACACAGAAACAGTCAATTCAACCTGGATTCGATCAATATTTTAGAGGATAACACCGGTTATGTCTGGGTTACGTCTGGAATTCGCAATCATCTGGCTCATACTTTCGCATTTTTCACATACTTGTTGGCAAGATCCTGCGCTTTTCCTGGTTTGGATCACGTAGCAATGCGGTACAACACCTAAACTGTCAATTAAACCTGGTTGCGATTAATATTTTAGAGGGTAACGCCGGTTATGTCTGGGTTAGGACTGGGATTTGCCCTCACCTGCCTCGTACTTTCGCATTTTTCGCATACTTGGCCAGATCCTGGGTTTTTTCAGGTTTGAAACCCGTAGTAATGCGGTTCCACAACGAAACAGTCGATTAAACCTGGTTGCGATTAATTTTTTTGGGGATAACGCCGGTTATGTCTGTGTTAGGTACCTGGTATTTGCCCTCATCTGGCTCGTACTTTCGAATTTTTCGCATACTTGTGGGCAAGATCCTGCGCTTTTCCTGGTTTGGATCACGCAGTAATGCGGTACCACACCGAGACAGGCAATTAAACCTGGTTCCGTTTAATATTTTAGAGGATAACGCCGGTTGTGTCTCGGTTAGGTTTGGGATTTGCCCTCATCAGGCTCGTACTTTCGCATTTTTCGCATACTTGTTGGCCAGACCCAGGGGTTTTTCTGGTTTCGATCACGTAGTAATGCGGTTCCACACCGAAACAGTCAACTAAACCTGGTTGCGATTAATATTTTAGAGGATAACGCCCGTTATGTCTCGGTTAGGTGTTGTATTTGCCCTCATCAGGCTCGTACTTTCGCATTTTTCTCATACTTGTTGGCCAGAGCCTGGCCTTTTTGTGGTCTGGATCACGCGGTATGCGGTGCCACACCGAAACTGTCAAATAAACCTGGTTGCGGTAAATATTTTAGAGGATAACGCCGGTTGTGACGCGGTTAGGTCTGGGATTTGCCCTCATCTGGCTCATACTTTCGCATTTTTCGCATACTTGTTGGCTAGACCCAGGGGTTTTTCTGGTCTGGATCCCGTAGTAATGCGGTTCCACAACGAAACAGTAGATTAAACCTGGTTGCGATTAATATTTTAGAGGATAACGCCGGTTATGTCTGTGTTAGTTCTGGTATTTGCAATCATCTGGCTCATACTTTCGCGTTTTTCGCGTACTTGTTGGCCAGATCCTGCGTTTTTTCTGGTTTGGATCCCGTAGTAGTGTGGTACCACACTGAAACAGTAAATGAAACCTGGTTCCGGTTAATATTTTAGAGGATAACGCCGGTTATGTCTCGGTTAGTTCTGGGATTTGCCTCATCTGGCTCGTAATTTCGCATTTTGCGTATACTTGTTGGCCAGATCTTGGCCTTTTTCGGGCTTGAACCACGTAGTAGTGTGGTGCTATACTGAAACAGTCAATGAAACCTGGTTCCGATTCATATTTTAGAGGATAACGTCGGTTTTGTCTGGGATAGGTCTGGTATTTGCCCTTATCTGGGTTTTTTCTGGTTTGGATCACGTAGTAATGTGGTACCACACCGCAACAGTCAATTAAACCTGCTTGCGATTAATATTATAGGGGAAAACGCCGGTTATGTCAGGGTGAGGTCTGGTATTTGCAATCATCTGCCTCATACTTTCGCATTTTTCTCATACTTGTTGGACAAAGCCTGGCCTTTTTCTGGTTTGGATCACGCAGTAATGCGGTACCACACCGAAACTGCCAATTAAACCTGGTTGCGATTAATATTTTAGAGGATTACGCCGGTTGTGTCTAGGTTAGGTCTGGTATTTGCCCTCATCTGGCTCGTACTTTCGCATTTCTCGCATACTTGTTGGCCAGATCTTGGCCTTTTTCGGGCTTGGACCACGTAGTAATGTGGTACTACACTGAAACAGTCAATTGAACCTGGTTCCGATTAATATTTTAGAGGATAACGCCGGTTATTTCTTGGTTAGGTCTGGTATTTGCAATCATCTGGCTCATACTTTTGCATTTTTCGCATACTTGTTGGCCAGATCCTGGGTTTTTATCTGGTTCGGATCACGTAGTAATGTGGTGCCACACAGAAATAGTCCATTCAACCTGGATTCGATCAATATTTTAGAGGATAACGCCAGTTATGTCTGGGTTAGATCTGGTATTTCAAACCATCTGCCTCATACTTACGCATGTTTCGCAAGCTTGTTGGTCAGATCCTGGGTTTTTTCCGGTTTGGATCACGTAGTAATGTGGTACCACACTGTAACAGTCAATTAAACCTGGTTCCGATTAATATTTTAGAGGATAACGCCGGTTATGCCTGGGTTAGTTCTGGTATTTACAATCATCTGGCTCATACTTTCGCATTTTTCGCATACTAGTTGGCCAGATCCTGGGTTTTTTCTGGTTTAGATCACGTAGTAATGTGGTACCACACTGTAACAGTCAATTAAACCTGGTTCCGATCAATACTTTATAGGATAACACCGGTTATGTCTGGGTTACGTCTGGTATTCGCAATCATCTGGCTCATAATTTCGAATTTTTCGCATATCTGTTGGCCAGACCCTGGGCTTTTTCTGGTTTGGACCACGTAGTAATGTGGTACCACACTGAAACACTCAATAAAAGCTAGTTCCGATTAGTGTTTTAGAGGACAACGCTGGTTATGTCTGGGTTGGTTCTGGTATTTGCAATCATCTGGCTCGTACTATCGAATTTTTCGCATACTTGTTGACATGATCCACGCCTTTTTCTGGTTTGGATCACGTAGTAATGTGGTTCCACACCGAAACAGTCAACAAAAGCTGGTTCCGATTAGTATTTTAGAGGATAACGCTGGTTATGTCGGGGTTAGTTCTGGTATTTGCAATCATCTGTCTCATAATTTCGCGTTTCTCGCATACTTGTTGGCAAGATCCTGGGCTTTTTCTGGCTTGGATCACGCAGTAATGCGGTACAACACCGAGACAGTTAATTAAACCTGATTGCGATTAATATTTTGGAGGATAACGCCGGTTATGTCTGAGTTAGATCTGGTATTTCAAACCATCTGCCTCATACTTTCGCGTTTTACGCATACTTGTTGGCCAGATCCTGCGTTTTTTCTGGTTTGGATCCCGTAGTAGTGTGGTTCCACACCGAAACAGTCAATTAAACCTGGTTGCGATTAATATTTTAGAGGATAACGCCGGTTTTGTCTGGGTTAGGTCTGGTATTTGCCCTCATATGGCTCGTACTATTGCATTTCTCGCATACTTGTTGGCCAGATCCTGGGGTTTTCTCTGGTTAGGATCACGTATTAGTGTGGTGCCACCCTGAAGTAGTCAATTCTACCTGGATTCGATCAATATTTTAGAGGATAACGCCGGTTATGTCTGGGTTAGATCTGGTATTTCAAACCATCTGCCTCATACTTTCGCATGTTTCGCAAACTTGTTGGTCAGATCCTGGGTTTTTCTTCTGGTTAAGATCAGGTATGAATGTGTTGCCACACAGAAATAGTCAATTAAAGCTGGTTGCGATCAATTTTTCAGAGTATAACGCCGGCTATGTCTGGGTTAGGTCTGGTATTTGCCACCATATGGCTCATACTTTGGTATCTTTCGCATACTTGTTGGCCAGATCCTGGGCTCTTTCTGGTCTGGATCACGTAGTAATGCGGTACCACACTGTAACAGTCAATAAAAGCTGGTTTCGATTAGTGTTTTAGAGGATAACGCTGGTTATGTCTGGGTTAGTTCTGGTATTTGCAATCATTTGGCTCATACTTTCGCGTTTTACGCATACTTGTTGGCCAGATCCTGCGTTTTTTCTGGTTTGGATCCCGTAGTAGTGAGGTACCACACCGAAACAGTCAATTAAACCTGGTTGCGATTAATATTTTAGAGGATAACGCCGGTTTTATCTGGGTTAGGTCTGGTATTTGCAATCATCTGCCTCATACTTTCGCATTTTTCGCATTCTTGTAGGCCAGATCCTGGACTTTTTCTGATTTGGATCACGTAGTAATGTGGTACCACACCGTAGCAGTCAATTAAATCTGGATTCGATCAATATTTTAGAGGATTACGCCGGTTATGTCTCGGTTAGGTCTGGGATTTGCCCTCATCTGGCTCATACTTTCGCATTTTTCTCATACTTCTTGGACAAAGCCTGGTCTTTTTCTGGTTTGGATCACGTAGTAATGCGGTACCACACCGAAACTGCCAATTAAACCTGGTTGCGATTAATATTTTAGAGGATAACGCCGGTTATGTCTCGGTTAGGTCTGGGATTTGCCCTCATCTGGCTCATACTTTCGCATTTTTCGCATTCTTGTTGGCCAGATCCTGCGTTTTTTCTGGTTTGGATCCCGTAGTAGTGTGGTACCTCACTGAAACAGTAAATGAATCCTGGTTCCGGTTAATATTTTAGAGGATATCGCCGGTTATGTCTGGGTTAGGTCTGGTATTTGCAATCATCTGCCTCATACTTTCGTATTTTTCTCATACTTCTTGGACAGAGCCTGGGTTTTTTTCTGGATGGGATCGCGTATTAATGTGGTACCACATTGAAATAGTCAATAAAACCTGGTTCCGATTAATATTTTGGAGGAGAACGCCGGTTATCCCTGGGTTAGGTCTGGTATTTGCAACCATCTGCCTCATACTTTTGCATTTTTCGCATACTTGTTGGCCAGATCCTGTGTTTTTCTCTGGTTAGTATCACGTATTAATATGGTCCCACACTGAAATAATCAATTAAAGCTGGTTTCGATCAATATTTTATAGGATAACACCGGTTATGTCTGGGTTACGTCTGGTATTCGCAATCATCTGGCTCACACTTTCGCACATTTCGTATTCTTCTTGGCCAGATCCTGGGTTTTTATCCGGTTCGGATCACGTAGTAATGTGGTGCCACACAGAAATAGTCCATTCAACCTGGATTCGATCAATACTTTAGAGGATAACACCGGTTAGGTTTGTGTTAGGTCTGGTATTTGCAATCATCTGCCTCATACTTTCGCATGTTTTGCATTCTAGCTGACCAGATCCTGGCTTTTTTCAGGTTAGGATCACGTATTAATGTGGTACCACACCGAAACAGACAATTAAACCTGGTTGCGATATATATTTTAGAGTATCACGTCGGTTATGTCTGGGTTAGCTCTGGTATTTCAAACCATCTGCCTCATACTTTCGCATGTTTCGCATACTTGTTGGTCAGATCCTGTGTTTTTTTTCTGGTTAGGATCAGGTATTAATGTGTTGCCACACAGAAATAGTCAATTAAGGCTGGATTCGATCAATATTTTATAGGATAACACCGGTTATGTCTGGGTTACGTCTGGTATTCGCAATCATCTGGCTCATAATTTCGCATTTTTCGCATATCTGTTGGTCTGATCTTGGTCTTTTTCTGGTTTGGATCACGTAGTAATGCGGTTCCACAATGAAACAGTCGATTAAACCAGGTTGCGATTAATATTTTAGAGGATAACGCCGGTTATGTCTGTGTTAGGTACCTGGTATTTGCCCCCATCTGGCTCGTACTTTCGCATTTTTCGCATACTTGTTGGCAAGATCCTGGGCTTTTCCAGGTTTGGATCACGCAGTAATGCGGTACCACACCGAGACAGTCAATTGAACCTGGTTCCGTTTAATATTTTAGAGGATAACGCCGGTTATGTCTGGGTTAGTTCAGGTATTTGCAATCATCTGGCTCATACTTTCGCATTTCTCGCATATCTGTTGGTCAGATCTTGGCCTTTTTGTGGCTTGGATCACGTAGTAATGCGGTACCACACCGAAGCAGTCAATAAAACCTGGTTGCGATTAATATTTTAGAGGATAACGCCGGTTATGTCTCGGTTAGGTCCGGGATGTGCCCTCATCTGGCTCGTACTTTCGCAATTTTCGCATACTTGTTGGCCAGATCCTAGACTTTTTCTGGTTTGGATCACGTAGTAATGTGGTACACCCTGTAACAGTCAATAAAAGCTGGTTTCGATTAGTGTTTTAGAGGATAACGCTGGTTATGTCTGGGTTAGTTCTGGTATTTGCAATCATTTGGCTCATACTTTCGCGTTTCACGCATACTTGTTGGCCAGATCCTGCGTTTTTTCTGGTTTGGATCCCGTAGTAGTGAGGTTCCACACCGAAACAGTCAATTAAACCTGGTTGCGATTAATATTTTAGAGGATAACGCCGGTTTTATCTGGGTTAGGTCTGGTATTTGCAATCATCTGCCTCATACTTTCGCATTTTTCGCATTCTTGTAGGCCAGATCCTGGACTTTTTCTGATTTGGATCACGTAGTAATGTGGTACCGCACCGTAGCTGTCAATTAAATCTGGATTCGATCAATATTTTAGAGGATTACGCCGGTTATGTCTCGGTTAGGTCTGGGATTTGCCCTCATCTGGCTCATACTTTCGCATTTTTCTCATACTTCTTGGACAAAGCCTGGTCTTTTTCTGGTTTGGATCACGTAGTAATGCGGTACCACACCGAAACTGCCAATTAAACCTGGTTGCGATTAATATTTTAGAGGATAACGCCGGTTATGTCTCGGTTAGGTCTGGGATTTGCCCTCATCTGGCTCATACTTTCGCATTTTTCGCATTCTTGTTGGCCAGATCCTGCGTTTTTTCTGGTTTGGATCCCGTAGTAGTGTGGTACCTCACTGAAACAGTAAATGAATCCTGGTTCCGGTTAATATTTTAGAGGATATCGCCGGTTATGTCTGGGTTAGGTCTGGTATTTGCAATCATCTGCCTCATACTTTCGTATTTTTCTCATACTTCTTGGACAGAGCCTGGGTTTTTTTCTGGATGGGATCGCGTATTAATGTGGTACCACATTGAAATAGTCAATAAAACCTGGTTCCGATTAATATTTTGGAGGAGAACGCCGGTTATCCCTGGGTTAGGTCTGGTATTTGCAACCATCTGCCTCATACTTTTGCATTTTTCGCATACTTGTTGGCCAGATCCTGTGTTTTTCTCTGGTTAGTATCACGTATTAATATGGTCCCACACTGAAATAATCAATCAAAGCTGGTTTCGATCAATATTTTATAGGATAACACCGGTTATGTCTGGGTTACGTCTGGTATTCGCAATCATCTGGCTCACACTTTCGCACATTTCGTATTCTTCTTGGCCAGATCCTGGGTTTTTATCCGGTTCGGATCACGTAGTAATGTGGTGCCACACAGAAATAGTCCATTCAACCTGGATTCGATCAATACTTTAGAGGATAACACCGGTTAGGTTTGTGTTAGGTCTGGTATTTGCAATCATCTGCCTCATACTTTCGCATGTTTTGCATTCTAGCTGACCAGATCCTGGCTTTTTTCAGGTTAGGATCACGTATTAATGTGGTACCACACCGAAACAGACAATTAAACCTGGTTGCGATATATATTTTAGAGTATCACGTCGGTTATGTCTGGGTTAGCTCTGGTATTTCAAACCATCTGCCTCATACTTTCGCATGTTTCGCATACTTGTTGGTCAGATCCTGTGTTTTTTTTCTGGTTAGGATCAGGTATTAATGTGTTGCCACACAGAAATAGTCAATTAAGGCTGGATTCGATCAATATTTTATAGGATAACACCGGTTATGTCTGGGTTACGTCTGGTATTCGCAATCATCTGGCTCATAATTTCGCATTTTTCGCATATCTGTTGGTCTGATCTTGGTCTTTTTCTGGTTTGGATCACGTAGTAATGCGGTTCCACAATGAAACAGTCGATTAAACCAGGTTGCGATTAATATTTTAGAGGATAACGCCGGTTATGTCTGTGTTAGGTACCTGGTATTTGCCCCCATCTGGCTCGTACTTTCGCATTTTTCGCATACTTGTTGGCAAGATCCTGGGCTTTTCCAGGTTTGGATCACGCAGTAATGCGGTACCACACCGAGATAGTCAATTGAACCTGGTTCCGTTTAATATTTTAGAGGATAACGCCGGTTATGTCTGGGTTAGTTCAGGTATTTGCAATCATCTGGCTCATACTTTCGCATTTCTCGCATATCTGTTGGTCAGATCTTGGCCTTTTTGTGGCTTGGATCACGTAGTAATGCGGTACCACACCGAAGCAGTCAATAAAACCTGGTTGCGATTAATATTTTAGAGGATAACGCCGGTTATGTCTCGGTTAGGTCCGGGATGTGCCCTCATCTGGCTCGTACTTTCGCAATTTTCGCATACTTGTTGGCCAGATCCTAGACTTTTTCTGGTTTGGATCACGTAGTAATGTGGTACACCCTGTAACAGTCAATAAAAGCTGGTTCCGATTAGTATTTTAGAGGATAACGCTGGTTATGTCTGGGCTAGTTCTGGTATTTGCAATCATCCGGCTCATACTTTCGCCTTTTTCGCATACTTGTTGGCCAGATCCTGCGTTTTTCCTGGTTTGGATCCCGTAGTAATGTGGTACCACACTGTAACAGTCAATTAAACCTGGTTCCGATCAATACTTTATAGGATAACACCGGTTATGTCTGGGTTACGTCTGGTATTCGCAATCATCTGGCTCGTATTTTCGCACTTTTCGCATACTTGTTAGCCAGACCCAGGGGTTTTTCAGGTTTGGATCACGTACTAATGCGTTACCACACCGAAACAGTCAATTAAACCTGGTTGCAAGTAATATTTTAGAGGGTAACGCCGGTTTTGTCTGGGTTAGGTCTGGGAAATGCCCTCATCTGGCTCGTACTTTCGCATTTCTCTCCTACTTGTTGGCCGGAGCCTGGCCTTTTTCTGGTTTGGATCACGTAGTAATGCGGTACCACACCGAAACTGTCAATTAAACCTGGTTGCGATTAATATTTTAGAGGATAACGCCGGTTCTGTCATGGTTAGGTCTGGGATTTCCCCTCATCACGCTCGTACTTTCGTATCTTTCGCATACTTGTTGGCCAGATCCTGGGCTCTTTCTGGTTTGGGTCACATAGTAATGCGGTACCACACCGAAACAGTTAATTAAACCTGGTTGCGATTAATATTTTAGAGAATACCGCCGGTTTTGTCTGGGTTAGGTCTGGTATTTCAAACCATCTGCCTCATACTTACGCATGTTTCGCAAACTTGTTGGTCAGATCCTGGGCTTTTTCTGGTTTGGATCACGTAGTAATGTGGTACCACACTGTAACAGTCAATTAAACCTGGTTCCGATTAATATTTTAGAGGATAACGCCGGTTATGTCTGGGTTAGTTCTGGTATTTACAATCATCTGGCTCATACTTTCGCATTTTTCGCATACTAGTTGGCCAGATCCTGGGTTTTTTCTGGTTTAGATCACGTAGTAATGTGGTACCACACTGTAACTGTCAATTAAACCTGGTTCCGATCAATACTTTATAGGATAACACCGGTTATGTCTGGGTTACGTCTGGTATTCGCAATCATCTGGCTCGTACTTTCGCATTTTTCGCATACTTGTTAGCCAGACCCAGGGGTTTTTCAGGTTTGGATCACGTACTAATGCGTTACCACACCGAAACAGTCAATTAAACCTGGTTGCAAGTAATATTTTAACGCATAACGCCTGTTATGTCTGGGTTAGTTCTGGTATTTACAATCATCTGGCTCATACTTTCGCATTTTTCGCATACTAGTTGGCCAGATCCTGGGTTTTTTCTGGTTCGGATCACGTAGTAATGCGTTGCCACACCGAAACTGTCAATTAAACCTGGTTGCAGTAAATATTTTAGAGGATAACGCCGGTTGTGTCTCGGTTAGGTCTGGGATTTGCTCTCATCAGGCTCGTACTTTCGCATTTTTCGCATACTTGATGGCCAGACCCAGGGGTTTTTCTGGTTTGGATCACGCAGTAATGCGGTTCCACACCGAAACAGTCAACTAAACCTGGTTGCGATTAATATTTTAGAGGATAACGCCCGTTATGTCTCGGTTAGGTGTTGTATTTGCCCTCATCAGGCTCGTACTTTCGCATTTTTCTCATACTTGTTGGCCAGAGCCTGGCCTTTTTCTGGTCTGGATCACGCGGTATGCGGTGCCACACCGAAACTGTCAATTAAACCTGGTTGCGGTAAATATTTTAGAGGATAACGCCGGTTGTGACGCGGTTAGGTCTGGGATTTGCCCTCATCTGGCTCATACTTTCGCATTTTTCGCATACTTGGCCAGATCCTGGGTTTTTTCAGGTCTGGATCCCGTAGTAATGCGGTTCCACAACGAAACAGTAGATTAAACCTGGTTGCGATTCATATTTTAGAGGATAACGTCGGTTTTGTCTGGGATAGGTCTGGTATTTGCCCTTATCTGGGTTTTTTCTGGTTTGGATCACGTAGTAATGTGGTACCACACCGCAACAGTCAATTAAACCTGCTTGCGATTAATATTATAGGGGAAAACGCCGGTTATGTCAGGGTGAGGTCTGGTATTTGCAATGATCTGCCTCATACTTACGCATTTTTCTCATACTTGTTGGACAAAGCCTGGTCTTTTTCTGGTTTGGATCACGCAGTAATGCGGTACCACACCGAAACTGCCAATTAAACCTGGTTGCGATTAATATTTTAGAGGATTACGCCGGTTATGTCTCGGTTAGGTCTGGGATTTGCCCTTATCTGGCTCGTACTTTCGCAATTTTCGCATACATGTTGGCCAGATCATGGTTTTTTTTTGGTTTGGATCAGGTAGTAATGCGGCACCACACCGAAACAGTCAATTAAACCTGGTTGCGACTAATATTCTAGAGGATAACGCCGGTTGTGTCTAGGTTAGGTCCGGTATTTGCCCTCATCTGGCTCGTACTTTCGCATTTCTCGCATACTTGTTGGCCAGATCCTGGGTTTTTATCTGGTTCGGATCACGTAGTAATGTGGTGCCACACCGAAACTGCCAATTAAACCTGGTTACGATTAATATTTTAGAGGATAACGCCGGTTATGTCTCGGTTAGGTCTGGGATTTGCCCTCATCTGGCTCATACTTTCGCATTTTTCGCATTCCTGTTGGCCAGATCCTGCGTTTTTTCTGGTTTGGATCCCGTAGTAGTGTGGTACCTCACTGAAACAGTAAATGAATCCTGGTTCCGGTTAATATTTTAGAGGATAACTCTGGTTATGTCTCGGTTAGGTCTGGGATTTGCCCTCCTCTGGCTCGTACTTTCGCATTTCTCGCATACTTGTTGGCCAGATCTTGGCCTTTTTCGGGCTTGGACTACGTAGTAATGCGGTTCCACACCGAAACTGTCAATTAAACCTGGTTCCGATTAATATTTTCGAGGATATCGCCGGTTATGTCTGGGTTAGGTCTGGTATTTGCAATCATCTGCCTCATACTTTCGTATTTTTCTCATACTTCTTGGACAGAGCCTGGGTTTTTTTCTGGATGGGATCGCGTATTAATGTGGTACCACATTGAAATAGTCAATAAAACCTGGTTCCGATTAATATTTTGGAGGAGAACGCCGGTTATCCCTGGGTTAGGTCTGGTATTTGCAACCATCTGCCTCATACTTTTGCATTTTTCGCATACTTGTTGGCCAGATCCTGGGTTTTTCTCTGGTTAGTATCACGTATTAATATGGTCCCACACTGAAATAATCAATTAAAGCTGGTTTCGATCAATATTTTATAGGATAACACCGGTTATGTCTGGGTTACGTCTGGTATTCGCAATCATCTGGCTCACACTTTCGCACATTTCGTATTCTTCTTGGCCAGATCCTGGTTTTTTATCCGGTTCGGATCACGTAGTAATGTGTTGCCACACAGAAATAGTCAATTAAAGCTGGATTCGATCAATATTTTATAGGATAACACCGGTTATGTCTGGGTTACGTCTGGTATTCGCAATCATCTGGCTCATAATTTCGCATTTTTCGCATATCTGTTGGTCTGATCTTGGTCTTTTTCTGGTTTGGATCACGTAGTAATGCGGTTCCACAACGAAACAGTCGATTAAACCAGGTTGCGATTAATATTTTAGAGGATAACGCCGGTTATGTCTGTGTTAGGTACCTGGTATTTGCCCCCATCTGGCTCGTACTTTCGCATTTTTCGCATACTTGTTAGCCAGACCCAGGGGTTTTTCAGGTTTGGATCACGTACTAATGCGTTACCACACCGAAACAGTCAATTAAACCTGGTTGCAAGTAATATTTTAGAGGGTAACGCCGGTTTTGTCTGGGTTAGGTCTGGGAAATGCCCTCATCTGGCTCGTACTTTCGCATTTCTCTCCTACTTGTTGGCCGGAGCCTGGCCTTTTTCTGGTTTGGATCACGTAGTAATGCGGTACCACACCGAAACAGTCAATTAAACCTGGTTGCGTTTAATATTTTAGAGGATAACGCCGGTTATGTCATGGTTAGGTCTGGGATTTCCCCTCATCACGCTCGTACTTTCGTATCTTTCGCATACTTGTTGGCCAGATCCTGGGCTCTTTCTGGTTTGGATCACATAGTAATGCGGTACCACACCGAAACAGTCAATTAAACCTGGTTGCGATTAATATTTTAGAGAATAACGCCGGTTTTGTCTGGGTTTGGTCTGGTATTTGCCCTTATCTGGCTCGTACTTTCGCATTTTTCGCATACTTGTTAGCCAGACCCAGGGGTTTTTCAGGTTTGGATCACGTAGTAATGCGTTACCACACCGAAACAGTCAATTAAACCTGGTTGCAAGTAATATTTTAACGGATAACGCCTGTTATGTCTGGGTTAGGTTTGGTATTTGCCCTCATCTGGTTCGTATGTTCACGTTTTACGCATACTTGTTGGACAAAGCCTGGGCTTTTTCTGGTTTGGAGCACGTAGTAATGCGGTACCACACCGAAACTGTCAATTAAACCTGGTTGCGATTAACATATTAGAGGATAACGCCGGTTATGTCTCGGATAGGTCTGGGATTTGCCCCCATCAGGCTCGTACTTTCGCATTTTTCGCATACTTGTTGGCCAGATCCAGGGCTTTTTCTGGATTGGATCACGTAGTAATGTGGTACCACACTGTAACAGTCAATAAAAGCTGGTTCCGATTAGTATTTTAGGGGATAACGCCGGTTATGTCTCGGTTCGGTCTGGTATTTGCCCTCATCTGGTTCGTATGTTCACGTTTTACGCATACTTGTTGGCCAGATCCTGGGTTTTTTCTGGTCTGGATCACGTAGTAATGCGGTACCACACCGAATCAGTCAATTAAACCTGGTTGCGACTAATATTTTAGAGGATAACGCAGGTTATCTCTCGGTTCGGTCTGGGATTTGCCCTCATCAGGCTCGTACATTCGCGTTTTTCGCATACTTGTTGATCAGGTCCTGCGTTTTTTCTGGTTCGGATCCCGTAGTAATGTGGTTCCACACCGAAACAGTCAATTAAACCTGGTTGCGAACAATATTTTAGAGGATAACGCCGGTTATGTCTCGGTTAGGTGTTGTATTTGCCCTCTTCTGGCTCGTACTTTCGCATTTTTCGCATACTTGTTAGCCAGACCCAGGGGTTTTTCTGGATTGGATCACGTAGTAATGCGGTACCACACCGAGACAGTCAATTAAACCTGGTTGCGATTAATATTTTAACGGATAACGCCTGTTATGTCTGGGTTAGGTCTGGTATTTGCCCTCATCTGGTTCGTATGTTCACGTTTTACGCATACTTTTTGGCCAGATCCTGGGTTTTTTTCTGGTTTGGATCACGTAGTAATGCGGTACCACACCGAAACAGTCAATTAAACCTGGTTGCGATTAATATTTTAGAGAATAACGCCGGTTTTGTCTGGGTTTGGTCTGGTATTTGCCCTTAACTGGCTCGTACTTTCGCATTTTTCGCATACTTGTTAGCCAGACCCAGGGGTTTTTCAGGTTTGGATCACGTAGTAATGCGTTACCACACCGAGACAGTCAATTAAACCTGGTTGCGATTAATAGTTTAACGGATAACGCCTGTTATGTCTGGGTTAGGTCTGGTATTTGCCCTCATCTGGTTCGTACTTTCGCATTTTTCGCATACTTGTTGGCAAGATCACTGGGCTTTTCCTGGTTTAGAGCACGTAGTAATGCTGTTCCACACCGAAACTGTCAATTAAACGTGGTTGCGATTAATGTTTTAGAGGATAACGCCGGTTATGTCTCGGATAGGTTTGGGATTTGCCGTCTTCTGGCTCGTACTTTCGCATTTTTCGCATACTTGTTGGCAAGATCCTGGGCTTTTTCTGGTTTGGATCACGCAGTATTGCAGTACCACACCGAGACAGTCAATTAAACCTGGTTGCGATTAATATTTTAACGGATAACGCCTGTTATGTCTGGGTTAGGTCTGGTATTTGCCCTCATCTGGTTCGTATGTTCACGTTTTTCGCATACTTTTTGGCCAGATCCTGGGTTTTTTTCTGGTTTGGATCACGTAGTAATGCGGTACCACACCGAATCAGTCAATTAAACCTGGTTGCGACTAATATTTTAGATGATAACGCAGGTTATCTCTCGGTTAGGTCTGGGATTTGCCCACATCTGGCTCGTACTTTTTTTTTTTTTTTTTTTTTTGTCGTGGGGAAAATCTTCGAAAGACTCCCTCCCACCTCCTTGGGGAGAGGTGGGAGGGGTGTGTGGGATTCCCCGCGCCCGTACAACGACAGGCGCGGGACCTACCCACTAAAAACCCCACGGTGACCCTTCGGCACGCTTTGGGAGGATACCGGGAATCGCTCGAAGCATTCTTCCGGTATCCTCCCCGTGCCCGCGCTTTCGCGCCCGTCCCCCGGCGGGACAATCGGTCCCCCCAGTAGACACACTGCCTCATAGCGGCGGGACGGGGCCACTCCATCCCGCCGCTATCCGTCCCGGGGCCGCGTTTAGTGGCGGCTGCGAGCCCCAACTCGCAACCGCCCGCGACCCCCTTTCCACCCCTCGGCGGCCGGGCGTTCATGGCCGCACCAGACCGCCGAGGGTGCCTCCCCTTGCGTCGGACCGGTAGGGGGAGGCACTCCTACCCCCAACCGGTCCGACCCGGCGCCGCCTGGCGGGAGGAGGGTCCCCTCAGGACCCCCCTCCCAGCCTAGGTCATCTGCCACGCCGAGGCGGCCGCCCGCGACGCCTCGCGACCGGGCGACGACCTCGGGCCACCGCACGAGCGCGAGCTTCAGCACGCCGCTCAAGCTCGCGCTCCCTCCCCGCGGCCTCTTTCTGCAACATTACGTTCTCGCAGAAGGAGGCCACAGCCCTCCACTTCTCCTCGCTGCCGAGCATGGCGCGCACCACGCCCGGCAGCGAGACATCCCGCCCGACGACGCCGACCAGGACACGGCGCTCCCCCTCCCACGCGGGGCATACCTCCAGGGTATGATCCGCCGTGTCCTGCTCAGCGTCGCAGTGGCAGCAACGCGCCGTCGGCTCCTTCCCTATCCGGCAGAGGTATCTTCCGAAGCTGCCATGCCCGGAAAATACCTGTGCCATCCGGTAGGTGAGGCTGCCATGGCCTCTGTCCAGCCACTCCTTCAGGAGTGGCCGAACCGCCCCGACAGTCCGGTGCCCCGCGGTTGGCAGACCCAGCCGCTCCTGCCATGCGAGCAACACGGACTGCCGGGCCTGGCGCTTCAAATCGCCCCAAGCAGGTTCCTGCCCGCCCGGGACCGCCCCCACCCCCGCGCGACGGTCGACGCGGTGCCGGTACATCACCGCGTGCGACCGCGCGAGCAGGTCCATGGGCGGCATCCCCGCTAGAACCGTCGCCGCCTCATGTGACATGGTCCGATACCCGCGGACGACCCTGAGCGCCATGCGCCTCTGCACCCGACGCAGCATAGTCATGCTGCGCCGGGAGGCAGCCAGGTCGTCCGCCCAGACGGGGGCCCCGTATAGGGCCACCGACTGGACCATTGCCACATAGAGGCGACGAACTCGGCCCGCCGGGCCCCCCAGGTTGGGCAGGATCCGGCCCAGAGCCGCAACCATCCTTTCCAACCGGGGGACCAGGCAGCGGAAATGCTTCTCGAAACGCCAGTGGCTATCGAGGATCAGCCCCAGATACCTGATCTGGGGCTTCACCTCGATGTCAGCCCCACCCACCCGAATCAGAGGGGGTGGCGGATCCTGCCGAGGTGAATGAAACGCAATCACCTCGGTCTTATGGACCGCCACCGTCATCCCCATCCCCCTGATCCGGTCGACGACGCGTTGCGACCCCTCCTCCGCGCGACGCATGGCCCTCCCCCAGTGCGCCCCGACGGCCAGCACCAGTGTGTCATCCGCATAACACACCGTGCTGACGCCGTCGGGGAGGCCGGCCCGCAACACCGAGTCGTACGCGATGTTCCACAGGAGTGGCCCGAGGACCGACCCCTGCGGAACACCGCAGTACACCTCCCTCCGCATATCACCATCCCGGCCCGGATACTCGATCCACCTGCCGCGGAGATAATCCCCGACGACCGCCCTGAGACAAGGGGGGACTCGATGATATTCGAGCCCCCTCCTTATCTCTTCCCAGGGGAGGGTGTTAAAGGCATTGGCAATATCCAAGGATATTGCCAATGCCACCCCTCCCCGGGAGACGGCCGCCTCCGAGAGGGCCCTCACACGACCTATCGCGTCGATAGTCGATCGGCCCCCCCGGAAACCGAACTGGCAGTCGGCCAGACCGGGATCACCCCGCGACAGGTGCTCGACGAGGCGGGCAGCAATCACACGCTCGAAGAGCTTGCCCACCTCGTCGAGGAGACAAATGGGCCGGTATGCGGAGGGAGACTCCGCGGGCCGACCCTCCTTCCGGAGGAGGACCATCCTCGCCACCTTCCAACTGGGGGGGAATCGCCCGTCCCTCAGGCAGCGGTCGAACAACCGCCTGAGGTCGGCCCCAAGGACGCCCTGGGTCAAGACCCAAACCCGGCCGGGCACACCATCCGGACCCGGGGCCGTGTTACGAACCCCGAGCCGTCTGATGGCCGCTGCCAGCTCCTCCTGCGTGACCCCCAGCTCGGCCGTCCACTCCACTGGGACAGCCGCCGCCGCCGGAGGACGCGGTCCCCTCTCCCCAATTGGGAAGAGTGTATTGACCACGTCCTCCAGCAGCCGGGGGTCAAGACCCTCGGTGACGGGGGGCGCCCACGGGCGGAGCTTATTCAGCACCACCTTATATGGGCGCCCCCATGGATCGTCATCAAGGGTCTGGAGGAGCTCCTTCCATGCCTGGGTCTTGGCCCGTTTGATGGCGACCTGCAGAGCAACCCGCGCCACGCGGTATGCTCCATACAGGTCATCAGCTGCCCTCGCTCGCGCCACGCCGTCGCCTGTACGTTGACGACGGCGCGCGTGGGTGTACTGGCGTCGGGCGCGGACAGTCGCGACTCGCAACTCCGCGATCGCGTCCGACCACCAGTACACCGCCCGGCGAGGAGAAGCCCGCCCGACCCGAGGCATCGCCGCGTCGCAAATACCCGCGACCAATGCTCCGAGCCGGGCGACCTGCTCCTCTATGCTCGGCAACTCGGCCGCTCCCTGCGGCCAAGTTGCAGCGAGGGCAGCTGCCATCAGGGCGTCCTTGTCCAGGCGCCGAAGCGCCCAGCGGCGTGGTGGGGTGCCACGCAGGCGGCCGTGTCGGGATGCACTCGCGGCGGCAGAGACCTCCATCCGGATGTACCGGTGATCGGAGAGTGTCTCTGCCCCCGCGACCACGTGCCAACCCGACACCATGCGCACGGCGTTGGGGGTCGCGAATCCAACATCCACGATGGACCCCCCATATCGCCGCACGCATGTGTGCTCCGACCCCCGGTTCAATACCCGGAGGTCGAGCCCCGCCGCCCAATCGCCCAGGATCCCGCCGCGAACGGAGGTCCTGGGGGATCCCCAAGCCACCGACTTGGCATTAAAATCCCCCAGGACCAGCACCGGCCGGGCCGCGTAGCGCTGCACGCATGCCGCGACCTCGGCCAAGTACAGCTCGAACGCAGCGTGACCGCTACGGGGCGAAATGTAGCACCCCACCACAGCGACTCCCCCCCAGTCCACGGCGACGAATCCCCGACCGCGCTCCAACAAGGAGAACGGTGGGGACCCGTCGCCCCCTCCCCATACCGTCGCCACCAAGCCGTCCGCGTCGCCCACCCAATGAGGGTGATCAGGGACGCGGTACGGCTCGGCGGCGACCGCCAGGCCAACCCCCCACTCCGCGAGGACTTGGGACATCAAGTCCTGTGCCGCGCGGCAGTGGTTGAGGTTGGCCTGGAGGAGGAGGCGGGGCGGCATTAATTAATGGCCGCGCCAGCCTCCTCCCGGCCGTCCGTCCCCGTAGCACCGTCCACCTCCATGGAGGACGATGCCACCGCCCTCGGCACCGGAGCCGGTGCAGCCCGCCTCTTCCTCTCCTTCCGGGAGGGGGGGGAGCACTTCTTGCTCCCCACCCTGTGATCGGCTGGCCTTCCCATGTCCGCACACAGCGGGCAGTGGGGGGCCGCCGAGCACTGGCTCGCACGGTGCTCTTTGGCACCGCAGCGGTAACACTGACCGCTGCGGTCCACCGGCGAGGTGCACCACTGCCTCACGTGCCCCAATTCGAGGCAGCGGTGACACTGGAGCGGGCGCGGCGCGAGGATTTCCACTCGCGCCGAAACCCACCCCACCAACACCCTCCCGGATTCCGCCACCTTACGGGCGGCGGAGAGGGGGCACCGGGCCCACACCGACCCGAGGCCGGAGGGCGACCTGCGGATCTCTCCGATCCGCAGGTCCTCCACAGGACAGTCCCCCGCCCTCGCAAGGGCACGGGACACATCCTGTGCGCTGACCGAGTCGTCCAGCCCACAAACGCGCATCTCCGTGCGCTTCGTGGGCCGGGCGACCCGGACACCTCGCTCGCCCAGCTGCTCCCGGAGCCTCTGGGCGAGACGATCCGCCTTCGCGCCGCCTTCTGCACCGGGGATCTCCAGCAAGAGACCCCCGGTCACGGCCCTCTTCGCCCTCACGGAGGCGATGCCCAGCTCTTCCAGGGAGATATTCTCCCTGGCGAGCCGCATCGCCTCCGCGAGGGTCAGGTCGCCCCCCTGCGCAACGGTCAGCGTCACCGCTGCCGTTTTTGGGGGACGACCTGGTCGTGCCTTCCCGACCTTCGCGGCCTTTACCTTGGCCGCCGGCGGCGGAGGCGGAGGCTGCGGTTGCGAGGCCTTCCTCGCCGCCCGCTTCGCCTTCCGCCCCACCACCTCACTCCACGCCACCCCCCCTTGGGAGGGTGCTGTGGAGGACGCGACCACCGCGACCACGGGTACACCACCCCCCTTGGGGGTCGCGACCCGGGCCCCTGGTGCCGCAACGCTGGGCGGAGCCTTCACTCCGCCCTTCTTTGCCTTCCCCGACTGTACCGGAACAGGTCGGGGAGGCACCGCCCTCCTGCTGACCGCTCTTCCGGCGAGGAGCTCCTGCCGGAAGGCGGCCAGCTTGCCATCAATCATGTCCCCAATCCTCCTCAGAAGATCGTCTTCTGAGGAGGACGGGGACTTCTTCACTGGCGGAGTGCGGGTGGAGGGGCCCGCGGTGCCCCGCACCACTGCCACCGCACTCCGCTTATTTACCTCCGCCGAGGGACGCGGCGGTGGAGGAGGAGGGAGGATGGGAGGGAGAGCCGCGCTGTTCCACAGCGCCTCTGCCCTCCTCCTCCCCTGTCGCTCCTCCTCCAACAGGAGCTGCAGACGGGCGTTCCGCCCTCTGAGCTCCCGCGCCGCCTCCCTCATTTCCGCCGCCGCGGCCTTCAGGGCCTCCGCGCCACCGCTTTTCTGCCCCTTAAAGGCGCAGGCAGCGGCGACTTTCTCCACCCGCCTCAGGGACGAGGAGATCCTCTCCGATATCTCCTCGGTCACCTCGTCCCTGAGGCAACTCAGCCTCACCGACGGGCTCATCGCCCCGCCCACCTCGACGACGGCCTGCCCCGTCCTCTTCCTCTTAGAGCCTATGTGGCTCGTGCTGGAGGAGAAGGACGAGACCGACGCCGCCTCGTCGTCCTCCTCCACCCTCCACGAAGCCGGACCTGGCGCTGAGTGGGGCGCGAGCGCCGCCACCCTAACCCCAACCCCGTCTCCGTCCTCCCCAACCGACAAAACCCGCCCCATCCCCATTTTATTTTCTGTGTCCATAAGAATCCCACGAGATGGTCGGAAATAAAGGTCCACCCGGGCAGAGCCGCCTTACCCGGGTAAGCCTAATACTCCGGGGGTTCGGCAGGTTCCCCGGAGGTGGTCGCTTGGGATTGGGCCTTCTCCCCCAACCATGCATCCCATCGCCGCGCACCATAGCTTAGGATTGGAGGGCGATTTTATAGAGTCGCCATACTCGTGGCCCAGGCGGTTAAGCCAAGACCCCCGTTCCTCCTGCCGTCACGTACCATTCACAAAACCAATAGGGAATTGTGAATGGGTCGTTGCGACGACCAACAGGAGGCTTACGGTGTGTGTATGACTCGGGTACCCCGGGTTCGTTAAGCCCGTACTGCAGCTGAAAGGCTGGCAGCCCCTGAGGGAACATCTGGCTCGTACTTTCGCATTTTGCGTATACTTGTTGGCTAGATCTTGGCCTTTTTCGGGCTTGGATCACGTAGTAATGCAGTACCACACCGAAACAGTCAATAGAAGGTGGTTCCGATTAGTATTTTAGAGGATAACGCCGGTTATGTCTCGGTTCGGTCTGGGATTTGCCCTCATCGGGCTCGTACTTTCGCGTTTTTCGCATACTTGTTGGCCAGGTCCTGCGTTTTTTCTGGTTTGGATCCCGTAGTAATGTGGTTCCACACCGAAACAGTCAATTAAACCTGGTTGCGAACAATATTTTAGAGGATAACGCCGGTTATGTCTCGGTTAGGTGTTGTATTTGCCCTCTTCTGGCTCGTACTTTCGCATTTTTCGCATACTTGTTAGCCAGACCCAGGGGTTTTTCTGGATTGGATCACGTAGTAATGCGGTACCACACCGAAACAGTCAATTAAACCTGGTTGCGAGTAATATTTATGAGGATAACGCCGGTTATGTCTGCATTAGGTTCCTGGTATTTGCCCCCATCTGGCTCGTACTTTCGCATTTTTCGCATACTTGTTGGCAAGATCCTGGGCTTTTCCTGGTTTAGAGCACGTAGTAATGCGGTTCCACACCGAAACTGTCAATTAAACGTGGTTGCGATTAATAATGTTGCGACGGTATGAAGATGCCGCGCAATACCACGAAATTGCATCGTCGCAGTGGTGTGAAGAGGCTTCGCGATGAGGTGAAGCTGCCACACAAAAACGAGCGCATGCGAGATCCCGAGCCTTCCGGTTGCCGAGAAACCGGCAACGAATTTGAAGATTAGAATTACGACGGATCGCAAGACGAACAGACGTATTAAAAAGCACTGTTGTTAATAAAGTTCCTAGTTTGCATTAGTTGTGTTACGTTGTGGTATTTTAAGTGTGTTGTGTCAATATGAGTTATTGGAAGAAAGCCCCGCCCCGGCGAAACAATATTTTAGAGGATAACGCCGGTTATGTCTGGGTTGGTTCTGGTATTTGCAATCATCTGGCTCATACTTTCGCATTTTTCGCATACTTGGCCAGATCCTGGGTTTTTTCTGGTTTGGATCCCGTAGTAATGCGGTTCCACAACGAAACAGTCAATTAAACCTGGTTGCGATTAATATTTTAGAGGATAACGCCGCTTATGTCTCGGTTAGGTCTGGAATTTGCCCTCATCTGTCTCGTACTTTCGTATCTTTCGCATACTTGTTGGCCAGATCCTGGGCTCTTTCTGGTTTGGATCACGTAGTAATGCGGTACCACACAGAAACAGTCAATTAAACCTGGTTGCGATTAATATTTTAGAGGATAACGCCGGTTATGTCTGTGTTAGGTACCTGGTATTTGTCCCCATCTGGCTCGTACTTTCGCATTTTTCGCATACTTGTTGGCAAGATCCTGGGCTTTTCCTGGTTTGGATCACGCAGTAATGCGGTACCACACCGAGACAGTCAATTGAACCTGGTTCCGTTTAATATTTTAGAGGATAACGCCGGTTATGTCTGGGATAGTTCTGATATTTGCAATCATCTGGCTCATACTTTCGCATTTCTCGCATACTTGTTGGCCAGATCCTGGCCTTTTTGTGGCTTGGATCACGTAGTAAGGTGGTTCCACACCGAAACAGTCAATTACACCTGGTTGCGCTTAATATTTTAGAGAATAACGCCGGTTTTGTCTGGGTTAGGTCTGGTACTTGCCCTTATCTGGCTCGTACTTTCGCGTTTTTCGCATGCTTGTTGGCCAGGTCCTGCGTTTTTTCTGGTTTGGATCCCGTAGTAATGTGGTTCCACACCGAAACAATCAACTAAACCTGGTTGCGATTAATATTTTAGAGGATAACGCCGGTGTTATCTGGGCTAGGTCTGGTATTTGCGCTCATCAGGCTTGTACTTTCGCATTTTTCGCATACTTGTTGGCCAGATTCAGGGCTTTTTCTGGATCGGATCATGTAGTAATGCGGTACCACACCGAAACAGTCAATTAAACCTGGTTGCGATTAATATTTTAGAGAATAACGCCGGTTTTGTCTGGGTTAGGTCTGGTATTTGCCCTTATCTGGCTCGTACTTTCGCATTTTTCGCAGACTTGTTGGCCAGATCTTGGCCTTTTTCTGGTTTGGACCACGTAGTAATGCGTTACCACACCGAAACAGTCAATAAACCTGGTTGCGAATAATATTTTAGAGGGTAACGCCGGTTTTGTCTCGGTTAGGTCTGGAATTTGCCCTCATCTGGCTCGTTCTTTCGTATCTTTCGCATACTTGTTGGCCAGATCCAGGGCTCTTTCTGGTTTGGATCACGTAGTAATGCGGTACCACACCGAAACAATCAATTAAACCTGGTTGCGATTAATATTTTAGAGGATAACGCCGGTTTTGTCTGGGTTAGGTCTGGTATTTGCCCTCATCTGGCTCGTACTTTCGCATTTTTCGCATACTTGTTGGCCAGATCTTGTCCTTTTTCTGGTTTGGATCACGCAGTAATGTGGTACGACACTGAAACAGTCAATAGAAGCTGGTTCCGATCAGTATTTTAGGGGATAACGCCGGTTTTGACTGAGTTATGTCTGGTATTTGCCCTCATCTGGCTCGTACTTTTTTTTTTTTTTTTTTTTTTTTGTCGTGGGGAAAATCTTCGAAAGACTCCCTCCCACCTCCTTGGGGAGAGGTGGGAGGGGTGTGTGGGATTCCCCGCGCCCGTACAACGACAGGCGCGGGACCTACCCACTAAAAACCCCACGGTGACCCTTCGGCACGCTTTGGGAGGATACCGGGAATCGCTCGAAGCATTCTTCCGGTTTCCTCCCCGTGCCCGCGCTTTCGCGCCCATCCCCCGGGGGGACAATCGGTCCCCCCAGTAGACACACTGCCTCATAGCGGCGGGACGGGGCCACTCCATCCCGCCGCTATCCGTCCCGGGGCCGCGTTTCGTGGCGGCTGCGAGCCCCAACTCGCAACCGCCCGCGACCCCGTTTCCACCCCTCGGCGGCCGGGCGTTCATGGCCGCACCAGACCGCCGAGGGTGCCTCCCCTTGCGTCGGACCGGTAGGGGGAGGCACTTCTACCCCCAACCGGTCCGACCCGGCGCCGCCTGGCGGGAGGAGGGTCCCCTCAGGACCCCCCTCCCAGCCTCGGTCATCCGCCACGCCGAGGCGGCCGCCCGCGACGCCTCGCGACCGGGCGACGACCTCGGGCCACCGCACGAGCGCGAGCTTCAGCGGCGCGCTGAAGCTCGCGCTCCCTCCCCGCGGCCTCCTTCTGCAACATTACGTTCTCGCAGAAGGAGGCCACGGCCCTCCACTTCTCCTCGCTGCCGAGCATGGCGCGCACCACGCCCGGCAGCGAGACATCCCGCCCGACGACGCCGACCAGGACACGGCGCTCCCCCTCCCACGCGGGGCATACTTCCAGGGTATGATCCGCCGCGTCCTGCTCAGCGTCGCAGTGGCAGCAACGCGCCGTCGGCTCCTTCCCTATCCGGCACAGGTATCTTCCGAAGCTGCCATGCCCGGAAAATACCTGTGCCAGCCCGTAGGTGAGGCTGCCATGGCCTCTGTCCAGCCACTCCTTCAGGAGTGGCCGAACAGCCCCGACAGTCCGGTGCCCCGCGGTTGGCAGAGCCAGCCGCTCCTGCCACGCGAGCAACACGGACTGCCGGGCCTGGCGCTTCAAATCGCCCCAAGCAGGTTCCTGCCCGCCCGGGACCGCCCCCACCCCCGCGCGACGGTCGACGCGGTGCCGGTACATCACCGCGTGCGACCGCGCGAGCAGGTCCATGGGCGGCATCCCCGCTAGAACCGTCGCCGCCTCATGTGACATGGTCCGATACCCGCGGACGACCCTGAGGCCCGTATAGGGCCACCGACTGGACCATTGCCACATAGAGGCGACGAACTCGGCCCGCCGGGCCCCCCAGGTTGGGCAGGATCCGGCCCAGAGCCGCAACCATCCTTTCCAACCGGGGGACCAGGCAGCGGAAATGCTCCTCGAAACGCCAGTGGCTATCGAGGATCAGCCCCAGATACCTGATCTGGGGCTTCACCTCGATGTCAGCCCCACCCACCCGGATCAGAGGGGGTGGCGGATCCTGCCGAGGTGAATGAAACGCAATCACCTCGGTCTTATGGACCGCCACCGTCATCCCCATCCCCCTGATCCGGTCGACGACGCGTTGCGACCCCTCCTCCGCGCGACGCATGGCCCTCCCCCAGTGCGCCCCGACGGCCAGCACCAGTGTGTCATCCGCATAACACACCGTGCTGACGCCGTCGGGGAGGCCGGCCCGCAACACCGAGTCGTACGCGATGTTCCACAGGAGTGGCCCGAGGACCGACCCCTGCGGAACACCGCAGTACACCTCCCTCCGCATATCACCATCCCGGCCCGGATACTCGATCCACCTGCCGCGGAGATAATCCCCGACGACCGCCCTGAGACAAGGGGGGACCCGATGATATTCGAGTCCCCTCCTTATCTCTTCCCAGGGGAGGGTGTTAAAGGCATTGGCAATATCCTTGGATATTGCCAATGCCACCCCTACCCGGGAGACGGCCGCCCCCGAGAGGGCCCTCACACGACCTATCGCGTCGATAGTCGATCGGCCCCCCCGGAAACCGAACTGGCAGTCGGCCAGACCGGGATCACCCCGCGACAGGTGCTCGACGAGGCGGGCAGCAATCACCCGCTCGAAGAGCTTGCCCACCTCGTCGAGGAGACAAATGGGCCGGTATGCGGAGGGAGACTCCGCGGGCCGACCCTCCTTCCGGAGGAGGACCATCCTCGCCACCTTCCAACTGGGGGGGAATCGCCCGTCCCTCAGGCAGCGGTCGAACAACCGCCTGAGGTCGGCCCCAAGGACGCCCTGGGTCAAGACCCAAACCCGGCCGGGCACACCATCCGGACCCGGGGCCGTGTTACGAACCCCGAGCCGTCTGATGGCCGCTGCCAGCTCCTCCTGCGTGACCCACAGCTCGGCCATCCACTCCACTGGGACAGCCGCCGCCGCCGGAGGACGCGGTCCCCTCTCCCCAATTGGGAAGAGTGTATTGACCACGTCCTCCAGCAGCCGGGGGTCAAGACCCTCGGTGACGGGGGGCGCCCACGGGCGGAGCTTATTCAGCACCACCTTATATGGGCGCCCCCATGGATCGTCATCAAGGGTCTGGAGGAGCTCCTTCCATGCCCGGGTCTTGGCCCGTTTGATGGCGACCTGCAGAGCAACTCGCGCCACGCGGTATGCTCCATACAGGTCATCAGCTGCCCTCGCTCGCGCCACGCCGTCGCCTGTACGTTGACGACGGCGCGCGCGGGTGTACTGGCGTCGGGCGCGGACAGTCGCGACTCGCAACTCCGCGATCGCGTCCGACCACCAGTACACCGCCCGGCGAGGAGAAGCCCGCCCGACCCGAGGCATCGCCGCGTCGCAAATACCCGCGACCAATGCTCCGAGCCGGGCGACCTCCTCCTCTATGCTCGGCAACTCGGCCGCTCCCTGCGGCCAAGTTGCAGCGAGGGCAGCTGCCATCAGGGCGTCCTTGTCCAGGCGCCGAAGCGCCCAGCGGCGTGGTGGGGTGCCACGCAGGCGGCCGTGTCGGGATGCACTCGCGGCGGCAGAGACCTCCATCCGGATGTACCGGTGATCGGAGAGTGTCTCTGCCCCCGCGACCACGTGCCAACCCGACACCATGCGCACGGCGTTGGGGGTCGCGAATCCAACATCCACGATGGACCCCCCATATCGCCGCACGCATGTGTGCTCCGACCCCCGGTTCAATACCCGGAGGTCGAGCCCCGCCGCCCAATCGCCCAGGATCCCGCCGCGAACGGAGGTCCTGGGGGATCCCCAAGCCACCGACTTGGCATTAAAATCCCCCAGGACCAGCACCGGCCGAGCCGCGTAGCGCTGCACGCATGCCGCGACCTCGGCCAAGTACAGCTCGAACGCAGCGTGACCGCTACGGGGCGAAATGTAGCACCCCACCACAGCGACTCCCCCCCAGTCCACGGCGACGAATCCTCGACCGCGCTCCAACAAGGAGAACGGTGGGGACCCTTCGCCCCCTCCCCATACCGTCGCCACCAAGCCGTCCGCGTCGCCCACCCAATGAGGGTGATCAGGGACGCGGTACGGCTCGGCGGCGACCGCCAGGCCAACCCCCCACTCCGCGAGGACTTGGGACATCAAGTCCTGTGCCGCGCGGCAGTGGCTGAGGTTGGCCTGGAGGAGAAGGCGGGGCGGCATTAATTAATGGCCGCGCCAGCCTCCTCCCGGCCGTCCGTCCCCGTAGCACCGTCCACCTCCATGGAGGACGATGCCACCGCCCTCGGCACCGGAGCCGGTGCAGCCCGCCTCTTCCTCTCCTTCCGGGAGGGGGGGGAGCACTTCTTGCTCCCCACCCTGTGATCGGCTGGCCTCCCCATGTCCGCACACAGCGGGCAGTGGGGGGCCGCCGAGCACTGGCTCGCACGGTGCTCTTTGGCACCGCAGCGGTAACACTGACCGCTGCGGTCCACCGGCGAGGTGCACCACTGCCTCACGTGCCCCAATTCGGCATTTCCACTCGCGCCGAAACCTACCCCACCAACACCCTCCCGGATTCCGCCACCTTACGGGCGGCGGAGAGGGGGCACCGGGCCCACACCGACCCGAGGCCGGAGGGCGAGCTGCGGATCTCTCCGATCCGCAGGTCCTCCACAGGACAGTCCCCCGCCCTCGCAAGGGCACGGGACACATCCTGTGCGCTGACCGAGTCGTCCAGCCCACAAACGCGCATCTCCGTGCGCTTCGTGGGCCGGGCGACCCGGACACCTCGCTCGCCCAGCTGCTCCCGGAGCCTCTGGGCGAGACGATCCGCCTTCGCGCCGCCTTCTGCACCGGGGATCTCCAGCAAGAGACCCCCGGTCACGGACCTCTTCGCCCTCACGGAGGCGATGCCCAGCTCTTCCAGGGAGATATTCTCCCTGGCGAGCCGCATCGCCTCCGCGAGGGTCAGGTCGCCCCCCTGCGCAACGGTCAGCGTCACCGCTGCCGTTTTTGGGGGACGACCTGGTCGTGCTTTCCCGACCTTCGCGGCCTTTACCTTGGCCGCCGGCGGCGGAGGCGGAGGCTGCGGTTGCGAGGCCTTCCTCGCCGTCCGCTTCGCCTTCCGCCCCACCACCTCACTCCACGCCACCCCCCCTTGGGAGGGTGCTGTGGAGGACGCGACCACCGCGACCACGGGTACACCACCCCCCTTGGGGGTCGCGACCCGGGCCCCTGGTGCCGCAACGCTGGGCGGAGCCTTCACTCCGCCCTTCTTTGCCTTCCCCGACTGTACCGGAACAGGTCGGGGAGGCACCGCCTTCCTGCTGACCGCTCTTCCGGCGAGGAGCTCCTCCCGGAAGGCGGCCAGCTTGCCATCAATCATGTCCCCAATCCTCCTCAGAAGATCGTCTTCTGAGGAGGACGGGGACTTCTTCACGGGCGGAGTGCGGGTGGAGGGGCCCGCGGTGCCCCGCACCACTACCGCCGCACACCGCTTATTTACCTCCGCCGAGGGACGCGGCGGTGGAGGAGGAGGGAGGATGGGAGGGAGGGCCGCGCTGTTCCACAGCGCCTCTGCCCTCCTCCTCCCCTGTCGCTCCTCCTCCAACAGGAGCTGCAGACGGGCGTTCCGCCCTCTGAGCTCCCGCGCCGCCTCCCTCATTTCCTCCGCCGCGGCCTTCAGGGCCTCCGCGCCACCGCTTTTCTGCCCCTTAAAGGCGCAGGCAGCGGCGACTTTCTCCACCCGCCTCAGGGACGAGGAGATCCTCTCCGATATCTCCTCGGTCACCTCGTCCCTGAGGCAACTCAGCCTCACCGACGGGCTCATCGCCCCGCCCACCTCGACGACGGCCTGCCCCGCCCTCTTCCTCTTAGAGCCTATGAGGCTCCTGGTGGAGGAGAAGGACGAGACTGACGCAGTCTCGTCGTCCTCCTCCACCTTCCACGAAGCCGGGCCAGGCGCTGGAGGCGGCGCGAGCGCCGTCACTCCAGTCCCAACACCGCCTTCGTCCTCCCCCTCTGACTTACCCCGTCCCATCCCCGTTTTAATATTGAACTCCATAATATTCCCACGAGCAGGTCGGAAGAAAAGGTCCGCCCGGGCAGAGCCGCCTTGCCCGGGTAAGCCTATATACTCCGGGGGTTCGGCAGGTTCCCCGGAGGTGGTCGCTTGGGATTGGGCCCTCTCCCCCAACCATGCATCCCATCGCCGCGCACCATAGCTTAGGATTGGAGGGCGATTTTATAGAGTCGCCATACTCGTGGCCCAGGCGGTTAAGCCAAGACCCCCGTTCCTCCTGCCGTCACGTACCATTCACAAAACCAATAGGGAATTGTGAATGGGTCGTTGTGACGACCAACAGGAGGCTTACGGTGTGTGTATGACTCGGGTACCCCGGGTTCGTTAAGCCCGTACTGCAGCTGAAAGGCTGGCAGCCCCTGAGGGGATCAGGCTCGTACTTTCGCATTTTTCGCATACTTGTTGGCCAGATCCAGGGCTTTTTCTGGATTGGATCACGTAGTAATGCGGTACCACACCGAAACAGTCAATTAAACCTGGTTGCGATTAATATTGTTGCGACGGTATGAAGTTGCCGCGCAATACCACGAAATTGCATCGTCGCAATGGTGTGAAGAGGCTTCGCGATGAGGTGAAGCTGCCACACAAAAACGAGCGGATGCGAGATCCCGAGCATTCCGGTTGCCGAGAAACCGGCAACGATTTTGAAGATTAGAATTACGACAGATCGCAAGGCGAACAGACGTACTGAAAAGCACTGTTGTTAATAAAGTTCCTAGTTTGCATTAGTTGTGTTACGTTGAGGTATTTTAAGTGTGTTGTGTCAATATGAGTTATTGGATGAATGCCCCGCCCAGGCGCAACAATATTTTAGAAGATAACGCCGGTTATGTCTGTGTTAGGTACCTGGTATTTGCCGCCATCTGGCTCGTACTTTCGCATTTTTCGCATACTTGTTGGCAAGATCCTGGGCTTTTCCTGGTTTGGATCACGCAGTAATGCGGTACCACACCGAGACAGTCAATTGAACCTGGTTCCGTTTAATATTTTAGAGGATAACGCCGGTTATGTCTGGGATAGTTCTGGTATTTGAAATCATCTGGCTCATACTTTCGCATTTCTCGCATACTTGTTGGCCAGATCCTGGCCTTTTCGTGGCTTGGATCACGTAGTAATGTGGTTCCACACCGAAACAGTCAATTACACCTGGTTGCGATTAATATTTTAGAGAATAACGCCGGTTTTGTCTGGGTTAGGTCTGGTATTTGCCCTTATCTGGCTCTTACTTTCGCATTTTTCTCCTACTTGTTGGCCATACCCTGGCCTTTTTCTGGTTTGGATCACGTAGTAATGCAGTACCACACAGAAACAGTCAATTAAACCTGGTTGCGATTAATATTTTAGAGGCTAACGCCGGTTATGTCTCGGTTAGGTCTGGAATTTGCCCTCATCTGGCTCGTACTTTCGTATCTTTCGCATACTTGCTGGCCAGATCCTGGGCTCTTTCTGGTTTCGATCACGTAGTAATGCGCTACCACACCGGAACAGTCAATGAAACCTGGTTGCGACTAATATTTTAGAGGATAACGCAGGTTATCTCTCGGTTAGGTCTGGGATTTGCCCACATCTGGCTCGTACTTTCGCATTTTGCGTATACTTGTTGGCTAGATCTTGGCCTTTACGGGCTTGGATCACGTAGTAATGCAGTACCACACCGAAACAGTCAATAGAAGGTGGTTCCGATTAGTATTTTAGAGGATAACGCCGGTTATGTCTCGGTTCGGTCTGGGATTTGCCCCCATCAGGCTCGTACTTTCGCGTTTTTCGCATACTTGTTGGCCAGGTCCTGCGTTTTTTCTGGTTCAGATACCTTAGTAATGTGGTTCCACACCGAAACAGTCAATAAAAGCTGGTTCCGATTAGTATTTTAGAGGATAACGCTGGTTATGTCTGGGTTAGTTCTGGTATTTGCAATCATCTGGCTCATACTTTCGCGTTTTTCGCATAGTTGTTGGCCAGATCTAGCGTTTTTTCTGCTTTGAATCCCGTAGTAATGTGGTTCCACATCGAAACAGTCAATTAAACCTGATTGCGATTAATATTTTAGAGGATAACGCCGGCTATGTCTCGGTTAGGTCTGGGATTTGCCCTCATCTGGCGCATACTTTCGCATTTTTTGCATACTTGTTGGCCAGATCCTGGCCTTTTTGTGGCTTGGATCACGTAGTAATGTGGTACCGCACTGTAACAGTCAATAAAAGCTGGTTCCGATTAGTGCTTTAGAGGATAACGCTGGTTATGTCTGGGTTAGTTCTGGTATTTGCAATCATTTGGCTCATACTTTCGCGTTTTACGCATACTTGTTGGCCAGATCCTGCGTTTTTTCTGGTTTGGATCCCGTAGTAGTGTGGTTCCACACCGAAACAGTCAACTAAACCTGGTTGCGATTAATATTTTAGAGGATAACGCCGGTTTTATCTGGGTTAGGTCTGGTATTTGCCCTCATCAGGCTCGTACTTTCGCATTTTTCGCATACTTGTTGGCCAGATTCAGGGCTTTTTCTGGATCGGATCATGTAGTAATGCGGTACCACACCGAAACAGTCAATTAAACCTGGTTGCGATTAATATTTATGAGGATAACGCCGATTATGTCTGTGTTAGGTACCTGGTATTTGCCCTCATCTGGCTCGTACTTTCGCAATTTTCGCATACTTGTTGGCGAGATCCTAGGCTCTTTCAGGTTTGGATCACGTAGTAATGTGGTACACCCTGTAACAGTCAATAAAAGCTGGTTCCGATTAGTATTTTAGAGGATAACGATGGTTATGTCTGGGCTAGTTCTGGTATTTGCAATCATCCGGCTCATACTTTCGCGTTTTTCGCATACTTGTTGGCCAGCTTCTGCGTTTTTTCTGGTTTGGATCACGTAGTAATGCGTTACCACACCGAAACAGTCAATTAAACCTGGTTGCGATTAATATTTTAGAGGATAACGCCGGTTATGTCTGGGTTAGGTCTGGAACTTGCCCTCATCTGGCTCGTACTTTCGTATCTTTCGCATACTTGTTGGACAGATCCAGGGCTCTTTCTGGTTTGGATCACGTAGTAATGCGTTACCACACCGAAACAGTCAATTAAACCTGGTTGCGATTAATATTTTAGAGGATAACGCCGCTTATGTCTCGGTTAGGTCTGGGATTTGCCCTCATCTGGCTCGTACTATTGCATTTTTCGCATACTTGTTGGCCAGATCCTGGGCTTTTTCTGGCTTGGATCACGTAGTAATGTGGTACCACACTGTCAATAAAAGCTGGTTCCGAATAGTATTTTAGTGGATAACGCTGGTAATGTCTGGATTAGTTCTGTTATTTGCAATCATCTGGCTCGTGCTTTCGCGTTTTTCGCATACTTGTTGGCCAAATCCTGGCCTTATTCTGGTTTGGATCACGTTGTAACGCGGCACCACACCGAAACAGTCAATTAATCCTGGTTGCGATTAATATTTTAGAGGATAGCGCGGATTATGTCTCGGCTAGGTCTGGGATTTGCCCTCATCTGGCTCGTACTTTCGCATTTCTCGCATACTAGTTGGCCAGATCCTGGGCTTTTTCTGGTTTGCATCACGTAGTAATGTGGTACCACACTGAAACAGTCAATAAAAGCTGGATCCGATTAGTATTTTAGGGGATAACGCCGGTTATGTCTGGGTTAGGTCCGGTATTTGCCCACATCTCGCTCGTACTTTCGCATTTTTCGCTTACTTGTTGGCCAGATCTCGGGTTTTTTGAGGTTTGGATCCCGTCGTAATGTGGTTCCACACCGGAACAGTCAACTAAACCTGTTTGGGATAAATATTTTAGAGGATAACGCCGTTATGTCTTGGTTAGGTCTGGTATTTGCCCTCATCTGGCTCGTACTTTCGCAATTTTCGCATACTTGTTGGCCAGATCCTGGCCTCTTTCTGGCTTGGATCATGTAGTAATGCGGTACCATACCGAAACAGTCAATTAGAGCTAGATGCGATTAATATTTTAGAGGATAGCGCCGGTTATGTCTCGGTTAGGTCTGGGATTTGCCCTCATCTGGCTCGTACTTTCGCACTTTTCACGTACTTGTTGGCCAGATCCTGGGCTTTTTCTGGCTTGGATCACGTAGTAATGTGGTAACACACTGTCAATAACAGCTGGTTCCGGATAGTATTTTAAGGGATAACGCCGGTTATGTCTCGGCTAGGTCTGGGATTTGCCCTCATCTGGCTCGTACTTTCGCATTTCTCGCATACTAGTTGGCCAGATCCTGGGCTTTTTCTGGTTTGGATCACGTAGTAATGTGGTACCACACTGAAACACTCAATAAAAGCTGGTTCCGATTAATAGTTTGGAGGATTACGCTGGTTACGTTTGGGTTAGTTCTGGTACTTGCACACATCTGGCTCCTACTTTCGCTTTTTTCGCATACTTTTTAGCCAGATCCTGCGTTTTTTCTGGTTTGCATCCCGTAGTAATGTGGTTCCACAACGAAACAGTCAATTGAACCTGGTAGCGATTAGTATTTTAGAGGATAACACCGGTTATGTCTGGGTTAGTTCTGGTATTTGCAATCATCTGGCTCATACTTTCGCATTTTTCGCATACTTGTTGGCCAGATCCTGGCTTTTTCTGGTATGGATCATGTAGTAATGCGGTACCACACAGAAACAGTCAATTAAACCTGGTTGCGACTAATATTTTAGAGGATAACGCCGGTTATGTCTCGATCAGGTCTGGGAATTGCACTCATCTGGCTCGTACTTTCGCATTTTTCGCATACTTGTTGGCCAGATCCTGGGCTTTTTCTGATTTGGATCACGTAGTAATGTGGTACCACACTGAAACAGTCAATAAAAGCTTGTTCCGATTAGTATTTTAGAGGATAACGCTGGTTATTTCGGGGTTAGTTATGGTATTTGCAATCATCTGGCTCATACTTTCGCGTTTTTCGCATAGTTGTTGGCCAGATCCAGCGTTTTTTCTGGCTTGGATCCCGTAGTAATGTGGTTCCACACCGAAACAGTCAATTAAACCTGGTTGCGATTAATAGTTTGGAGGATTACGCTGGTTACGTTTGGGTTAGTTCTGGTACTTGCACACATCTGGCTCCTACTTTCGCTTTTTTCGCATACTTTTTAGCCAGATCCTGCGTTTTTTCTGGTTTGCATCCCGTAGTAATGTGGTTCCACAACGAAACAGTCAATTGAACCTGGTAGCGATTAGTATTTTAGAGGATAACACCGGTTATGTCTGGGTTAGTTCTGGTATTTGCAATCATCTGGCTCATACTTTCGCATTTTTCGCATACTTGTTGGCCAGATCCTGGCTTTTTCTGGTATGGATCATGTAGTAATGCGGTACCACACAGAAACAGTCAATTAAACCTGGTTGCGACAAATATTTTAGAGGATAACGCCGGTTATGTCTCGATCAGGTCTGGGAATTGCACTCATCTGGCTCGTACTTTCGCATTTTTCGCATACTTGTTGGCCAGATCCTGGGCTTTTTCTGATTTGGATCACGTAGTAATGTGGTACCACACTGAAACAGTCAATAAAAGCTTGTTCCGATTAGTATTTTAGAGGATAACGCTGGTTATTTCGGGGTTAGTTATGGTATTTGCAATCATCTGGCTCATACTTTCGCGTTTTTCGCATAGTTGCTGGCCAGATCCAGCGTTTTTTCTGGCTTGGATCCCGTAGTAATGTGGTTCCACACCGAAACAGTCAATTAAACCTGGTTGCGATTAATATTTTAGAGGATAACGCCGGCTTTGTCTGGGTTAGGTCTGGTATTTGCCCTCATCTGGCTCGTACTTTCGCATTTTTCGCATACTTGTTGGCCAGATCTTGGCCTTTTTCTAGTTTGGATCACGTAATAATGTGGTACCACACGGAAACAGTCAATAGAAGCTGGTTCCGATTAATATTTTAGAGGATAACGCCGGTTTTGTCTGGGTTAGGTCTGGTATTTGCCCTCATCTGGCTCGTACTTTCGCATTTTACGCATACTTGTTGGCCAGATCTTGTCCTTTTTCTGGTTTGGATCACGCAGTAATGTGGTACCACACTGAAACAGTCAATAGAAGCTGGTTCCGATCAGTATTGTAGGGGATAACGCCGGCTTTGTCTGAGTTATGTCTGGTATTTGCCCTCATCTGGCTCGTACTTTCGCATTCTTCGCATACGTGTTGGCCAGATTCTGGGCTTTTTCTGGTTTGGATCACGCAGTAATGTGATACCACACGGAAACAATCAATTAAACCTGGTTGCGATTAATATTTAAGAGGATAACGCCGGTTATGTCTCGGTTAGGTCTGGGATTTGCCCGCATCTGGCTCGTACTTTCGCATTTTTCGCATACTTGTTGGCCAGATCCAGCGTTTTTTCTGGCTTGGATCCCGTAGTAATGTGGTTCCACACCGAAACAGTCAATTAAACCTGGTTGCGATTAATATTTTAGAGGATAACGCCGGCTTTGTCTGGGTTAGGTCTGGTATTTGCCCTCATCTGGCTCGTACTTTCGCATTTTTCGCATACTTGTTGGCCAGATCTTGGCCTTTTTCTGGTTTGGATCACGTAATAATGTGGTACCACACGGAAACAGTCAATAGAAGCTGGTTCCGATTAATATTTTAGAGGATAACGCCGGTTTTGACTGGGTTAGGTCTGGTATTTGCCCTCATCTGGCTCGTACTTTCGCATTTTACGCATACTTGTTGGCCAGATCTTGTCCTTTTTCTGGTTTGGATCACGCAGTAATGTGGTACCACACTGCAACAGTCAATAGAAGCTGGTTCCGATCAGTATTGTAGGGGATAACGCCGGCTTTGTCTGAGTTATGTCTGGTATTTGCCCTCATCTGGCTCGTACTTTCGCATTCTTCGCATACGTGTTGGCCAGATTCTGGGCTTTTTCTGGTTTGGATCACGCAGTAATGTGATACCACACGGAAACAGTCAATTAAACCTGGTTGCGATTAATATTTAAGAGGATAACGCCGGTTATGTCTCGGTTAGGTCTGGGATTTGCCCGCATCTGGCTCGTACTTTCGCATTTTTCGCATACTTGTTGGCCAGATCCTGGCCTTTTTCTGGTATTGATAATGTAGTAATGCGGTACCACACCGAAACAGTCAATTAAACCTGGTTGCGACTAATATTTTAGAGGATAACGCCGGTTATGTCTCGATCAGGTCTGGGAATTGCACTCATCTGGCTCGTACTTTCGAATTTTTCGCATATTTGTTGGCCAGATCCAGCGTTTTTTCTGGATTGGATCCCGTAGTAATGTGGTTCCACACCGAAACAGTTTATTAATCCTGGTTGCGATTAATATTTTAGAGGATAACGCCGGTTATGTTTCGGTTAGGTCTGGGATTTGCCCTCATCTGGCTCGTACTTTCGCATTTTTCGCATACTTGTTGGCCAGATTCTGGCATTTTTCTGGTTTGGAACACGTAGTAATGCGGTACCACACCGAAACAGTCAATTAAACCTGGTTGCGATTAATATTTTAGAGGATAACGCCGGTTTTGTCTGGGTTAGGTCTGGTATTTGCCCTCATCTGGCTCGTACTTTCGCATTTTTCGCATACTTGTTGGCCAGATCTTGTCCTTTTTCTGGTTTGGATCACGCAGTAATGTGGTACGACACTGAAACAGTCAATAGAAGCTGGTTCCGATCAGTATTTTAGGGAATAACGCCGGTTTTGACTGAGTTATGTCTGGTATTTGCCCTCATCTGGCTCGTACTTTTTTTTTTTTTTTTTTTTTTGTCGTGGGGAAAATCTTCGAAAGACTCCCTCCCACCTCCTTGGGGAGAGGTGGGAGGGGTGTGTGGGATTCTTCGCGCCCGTACAACGACAGGCGCGGGACCTACCCACTAAAAACCCCACGGTGACCCTTCGGCACGCTTTGGGAGGATACCGGGAATCGCTCGAAGCATTCTTCCGGTATCCTCCCCGTGCCCGCGCTTTCGCGCCCATCCCCCGGAGGGACAATCGGTCCCCCCAGTAGACACACTGCCTCATAGCGGCGGGACGGGGCCACTCCATCCCGCCGCTATCCGTCCCGGGGCCGCGTTTAGTGGCGGCTGCGAGCCCCAACTCGCAACCGCCCGCGACCCCGTTTCCACCCCTCGGCGGCCGGGCGTTCATGGCCGCACCAGACCGCCGAGGGTGCCTCCCCTTGCGTCGGACCGGTAGGGGGAGGCACTTCTACCCCCAACCGGTCCGACCCGGCGCCGCCTGGCGGGAGGAGGGTCCCCTCAGGACCCCCCTCCCAGCCTCGGTCATCCGCCACGCCGAGGCGGCCGCCCGCGACGCCTCGCGACCGGGCGACGACCTCGGGCCACCGCACGAGCGCGAGCTTCAGTGGCGCGCTGAAGCTCGCGCTCCCTCCCCGCGGCCTCCTTCTGCAACATTACGTTCTCGCAGAAGGAGGCCACGGCCCTCCACTTCTCCTCGCTGCCGAGCATGGCGCGCACCACGCCCGGCAGCGAGACATCCCGCCCGACGACGCCGACCAGGACACGGCGCTCCCCCTCCCACGCGGGGCATACTTCCAGGGTATGATCCGCCGCGTCCTGCTCAGCGTCGCAGTGGCAGCAACGCGCCGTCGGCTCCTTCCCTATCCGGCACAGGTATCTTCCGAAGCTGCCATGCCCGGAAAATACCTGTGCCAGCCCGTAGGTGAGGCTGCCATGGCCTCTGTCCAGCCACTCCTTCAGGAGTGGCCGAACAGCCCCGACAGTCCGGTGCCCCGCGGTTGGCAGAGCCAGCCGCTCCTGCCACGCGAGCAACACGGACTGCCGGGCCTGGCGCTTCAAATCGCCCCAAGCAGGTTCCTGCCCGCCCGGGAACGCCCCCACCCCCGCGCGACGGTCGACGCGGTGCCGGTACATCACCGCGTGCGACCGCGCGAGCAGGTCCATGGGCGGCATCCCCGATCTGGCTCGTACTTTCGCATTCTTCGCATACGTGTTGGCCAGATCCTGGGCTTTTTGTGGTTTGGATCACGCAGTAATGTGATACCACACGGAACAGTCAATTAAACCTGGTTGCGATCAATATTTTAGAGGATAACGCATGTTAGGTCTAGGTTATGCCTTGGATTTGCCCTCATCAGGCTCATACATTTGCATATTTATCATACTTGGTGGCCAGATTCTGGGCTTTTTCTAGTTTGGATCACATAGAAATGTGGTACCACACTGAAACAGTCAATTAAACCTGGCTTCGATCAATATTTCAGAGGATAACGCATGTTAGGTCTAGGTTAGGCCTTGGATTTGCTCTCATCAGACTCATACTTTCGCATTCTTCACATACTTGTTGAACAGATCCCGGTTTTTTTCTGGTTGGGATCACGTGGTAATGTGTTACCACACTGAAACAGACCATTAAACCTGGTTTCGATCAATATTTTAGAGGATAACCCATGTTAGGTCTATGTTAGGTCTGGGATTTGCACTCATCAGGCTCATACTTTCGCATATTTCTCATACCTGATGGCCACATTCTGGGCCTTTTTTGGTTTCGATCACGCAGTAATGCAGTACTACACTGAAACAGTCAATTAAACCTGGTTTAGATCAATATTTTACAGGATAACACATGTTAGGTCTAGGTTATGTCTGGGACTTCGACTGATCAGGCTCATACTTCCGCATATTTCTGATACTTGATGGCCAGATTCTGGTCTTTTTCTGGTTTCGATCACGTAGTAATGTGGTACCACACTGAAACAGTCCATTAATCCTGGTTTCGAACAATGTTTTAGAGGATAACGCATATTAGATCTAGGTTAGGCCTTGGATTTGCCCTCTTCAGTCTCATACTTTCGCATTCTTCACATACTTGTTGGCCAGATCCTGGGTTTTTTCTGGTTTGGATCACGTAGTAATGTGACACCACACTGAAACAGTCGACTAAACCTGGTCTCGATCAATATTTTAGAGGATAACGTATGTTAGGTCTGGATGAGGTCTGGGATTTGCCGTCATCAGTCGCATAGTTCCTCATTCTTCACATACTTCTTGTACAGATCCTGGGATTTTTCTGGTTTGGATCACATAGTAGTGTGGTACCACACTGAAACAGTCGATTAAACATGGTTTTGATCAATATCTTAGAGGATAACACATGTTAGGTCTGAGTTGGGTCTAGGATTTGCCGTCATGAGGCTCATACTTTCGCATATTTCTCTTACTTGTTAGCCAGATCCTTTGCTTTTTCTGGTTTGGATCACATAGAAAGGTGGTACCACACTGAAACAGTCAATTAAACCTGGTTTCGATCAATGTTTTAGGCGATAACGCAAGTTAGGTCTAGATTAGGTCTGGGATTTGCCCTCTGCAGTCTCATACTTTCGCATTCTTCACATACTTGTTGGCCAGATCCTGGCTTTTTTCTGGTTTGGGTCACATAGTAATGTGGTACCACACTGAAACAGTCGACTAAACCTGGTTTCGATCAATGTTTTAGAGGATAACGCTTGTTAGGTCTAGGTTATGCCTAGGATTTGCCCTCATCAGGCTCATAATTTTGCATATTTCTCATACTTGGTGGCCAGATCCTGGGTTTTTTCTGGTTTGGATCACGTAGTAATGTGACACCACACTGAAACAGTCGACTAAACCTGGTCTCGATCAATATTTTAGAGGATAACGTATGTTAGGTCTGGATGAGGTCTGGGATTTGCCGTCATCAGTCGCATAGTTCCTCATTCTTCACATACTTCTTGAACAGATCCTGGGTTTTTTCTGGTTTGGATCACATAGTAATGTGGTACCATACAGAAACAGTCGATTAAACCAGGATTCGATCAATATTTTAGATGATAACGCATGTTAGGTCTAGGTTAGGCCTTGGATTTGCACTCATCAGACTCATACTTTCGCATTCTTCACATAATTGTTGAACAGATCCCGGGTTTTTTCTGGTTTGGATCACGTGGTAACGCGGTACCACACTGAACCAGTCCATTAAACCTGATTTCGATCAATGCTTTAAAGGATAACGCATTTTAGGTGTAGGTTAGGCCTTGGATTTGCCCTCATCAGTCTCATACTTCCTCATTCTTCACATACTGCTTGTACAGATACTGGGATTTTTCTGGTTTGGATCACATAGTAGTGTGGTACCACACTGAAACAGTCGATTAAACATGGTTTTATTATATTTTACAGGATAACACATGTTAGGTCTGAGTTAGGTCTATGATTTGCCGTCATGAGGCTCATACTTTCGCATATTTCTCTTACTTGTTAGCCAGATCCTTTGCTTTTTCTGGTTTGGATCACATAGAAATGTGGTACCACACTGAAACAGTCTATTATACCTGGTTTCGATCAATGTTTTAGGTGATAACGCAAGTTAGGTCTAGGTGAGGACTGGGATTTGCCCTCTTCAGTCTCATACCTTCGCATTCTTCACAAACTTGTTGGCCATATCCTGGGTTTTTTCTGGTTTGGGTCACATAGTAATGTGGTACCACACTGAAACAGTCAATCAAACCTGGTTTCTATCAATATTTCAGAGGATAACGTATGTTAGGTCTGGATGAGGCCTTGGATTTGCTCTCATCAGACTCATACTTTCGCATTCTTCACATACTTGTTGAACAGATCCCGGGTTTTTTCTGGTTGGGATCACGTGGTAATGTGTTACCACACTGAAACAGACCATTAAACCTGGTTTCGATCAATATTTTTGAGGATAACGCATGCTAGGTCTATATTAGGTCTGGCATTTACTCTCATCAGGCTCATACTTTCGCATATTTTTCATACTTGATGGCCAGATTCTGGGCTTTTTTTGGTTTGGATCACGTAGTAATGTGTTACCACACTGAAACAGTCATTTCGACCAGGTCTCGATAAATATTTTAGAGGATAACGCATGTTAGGTCTGGGTTAGGTCTAGGATTTGCCCTCATCAGGCTGATACTTTCGCATATTACTCTTACTTGTTAGCCAGAACCTTTGCTTTTTCTGGTTTGGATCACACAGTAATGTGGTACCACACTGAAACAGACCATTAAGCCTGGTTCCGATCAATGTTTCAGAGGATAACGTATGTTAGGTCTGGATGAGGTCTGGGATTTGCCGTCATCAGTCACATAGTTCCTCATTCTTCACATACTTCTTGAACAGATCCTGGTTTTTTTCTGGTTTGGATCACATAGTAGTGTGGTACCACACAGAAACAGTCGATTAAACATGGTTTTGGTCAATATTTTAGGGGATAACGCATGTTAGGTCTGAGTTGGGTCTAGGATTTGCCGTCATGAGGCTCATACTTTCGCATATTTCTCTTACTTGTTAGCCAGATCCTTTGCTTTTTCTGGTTTGGATCACATAGAAATGTGGTACCACACTGAAACAGTCAATTAAACCTGGTTTCGATGAATGTTTTAGGCGATAACGCTAGTTAGGTCTGGGTTAGGTCTGGGATTTGCCCACTTCAGTCTCATACTTTCGCACATTTCTCTTACATGTTAGCCAGATCCTTTGCTTTTTCTGGTTTGTATCACATAGAAATGTGGTACCACACTGAAACAGTCCATTAAACCTGGTTTCGATCAATGTTTTAGAGGATAACGCATGTTAAATACAGGTTAGGCCTTGGATTTGCCCTCCTCAGTCTCATACTTTCGCATTCTTCACATACTTGTTGGCCTGATTCTGGGCTTTTTCTGGTTTGGATCACATAGAAATGTGGTACCACACTGAAACATTCAATTAAGCCTTGTTTCGATCAATATTTCAGAGGATAACGCATGCTAGGTCTAGGTTAGGCCTTGGATTTGCTCTCATCAGACTCATACTTTCGCATTCTTCACATACTCGTTGAACAGATCCCGGGTTTTTTCTGGTTGGGATCACGTGGTAATGTGTTACCACACTGAAACAGACCATTGAACCTGGTTTCGATCAATATTTTTGAGGATAACGTATGTTAGGTCTAGCTTATGTCTAGGATTTCCACTGATCAGGCTCATACTTTCGCATATTTCTGATACTCGATGGCCAGATTCTGGTCTTCTTCTGGTTTCGATCACGTAGTCATGGGGTACCACACTGAAACAGTCCATTAATCCTGGTTTCGATCAATGCTTTAAAGGATAACGCATTTTAGGTCTAGGTTAGGCCTTGGATTTGCCCTCATCAGTCTCATACTTCCTCATTCTTCACTTACCTCTTGAACAGATCCTGGGTTTTTTCTGGTTTGGATCACGTAGTAATGTGACACCACACTGAAACAGTCGACTAAACCTGGTCTCGATCAATATTTTAGAGGATAACGTATGTTAGGTCTAGGTGAGGACTGGGATTTGCCCTCTTCAGTCTCATACCTTCGCATTCTTCACAAACTTGTTGGCCAGATCCTGGGTTTTTTCTGGTTTGGGTCACATAGTAATGTGGTACCACACTGAAACAGTCAATCAAACCTGGTTTCTATCAATATTTCAGAGGATAACGTATGTTAGGTCTGGATGAGGCCTTGGATTTGCTCTCATCAGACTCATACTTTCGCATTCTTCACATACTTGTTGAACAGATCCCGGGTTTTTTCTGGTTGGGATCACGTGGTAATGTGTTACCACACTGAAACAGACCATTAAACCTGGTTTCGATCAATATTTTTGAGGATAACGCATGCTAGGTCTATATTAGGTCTGGCATTTACTCTCATCAGGCTCATAATTTCGCATATTTTTCATACTTGATGGCCAGATTCTGGGCTTTTTTTGGTTTGGATCAGGTAGTAATGTGGTACCACACTGAAACAGTCAATGCAACCTGGTCACGATAAATATTTTAGAGGATAACACATGTTAAGTCTGAGTTGGGTCTGGGATTTGCCCTCATGAGGCTCATACTTTCGCCTATTTCTCTTACTTGTTGGCCAGACTCTGGGCTTTTTTTGGTTTGGATCACGTAGTAATGTGTTACCACACTGAAACAGTCATTTCGACCAGGTCTCGATAAATATTTTAGAGGATAACGCATGTTAGGTCTGGGTTAGGTCTAGGATTTGCCCTCATCAGGCTGATACTTTCGCATATTACTCTTACTTGTTAGCCAGAACCTTTGCTTTTTCTGGTTTGGATCACACAGTAATGTGGTACCACACTGAAACAGACCATTAAGCCTGGTTCCGATCAATATTTTAGAGGATAACCCATGTTAGGTCTATGTTAGGTCTGGGATTTGCTCTCATCAGGCTCATACTTTCGCATATTTCTCATACTTGATGGCCAGATTCTGGGCCTTTTTCGGTTTCGATCACGTAGTAATGCGGTACTACACTGAAACAGTCAATTAAACCTGGTTTAGATCAATATTTTACAGGATAACACATGTTAGGTCTAGGTTATGTCTGGGACTTCTACTGATCAGGCTCATACTTTCGCATATTTCTGATACTTGATGGCCAGATTCTGGTCTTTTTCTGGTTTCGATCACGTAGTAATGCGGTACCACACTGAAACAGTCCATTAAACCTGGTTTCGATCAATGTGTTAGAGGATAACGCATGTTAGGCCTTGGATTTGCCCTCTTCAGTCTCATACTTTCGCATTCCTCACATACTTGTTGGCCAGATCCTGGGTTTTTTCTGGTTTGGATCACGTAGTAATGTGACACCACACTGAAACAGTCGACTAAACCTGGTCTCGATCAATATTTTAGAGGATAACGTATGTTAGGTCTGGATGAGGTCTGGGATTTGCCGTCATCAGTCGCATAGTTCCTCATTCTTCACATACTTCTTGAACAGATCCTGGGTTTTTTCTGGTTTGGATCACATAGTAATGTGGTACCATACTGAAACAGTTGATCAAACCAGGTTTCGATCAATATTTTAGATGATAACGCATGTTAGGTCTAGGTTAGGTATGGGATTTGCTCTCATCAGGCTCATACTTTCGCATATTTCTGATACTCGATGGCCAGATTCTGGTCTTCTTCTGGTTTCGATCACGTAGTCATGGGGTACCACACTGAAACAGTCCATTAATCCTGGTTTCGATCAATGCTTTAAAGGATAACGCATTTTAGGTCTAGGTTAGGCCTTGGATTTGCCCTCATCAGTCTCATACTTCCTCATTCTTCACTTACCTCTTGAACAGATCCTGGGTTTTTTCTGGTTTGGATCACGTAGTAATGTGACACCACACTGAAACAGTCGACTAAACCTGGTCTCGATCAATATTTTAGAGGATAACGTATGTTAGGTCTGGATGAGGTCTGGGATTTGCCGTCATCAGTCACATAGTTCCTCATTCTTCACTTACCTCTTGAACAGATCCTGGGTTTTTTCTGGTTTGGATCACATAGTAGTGTGGTACCACACTGAAACAGTCGATTAAACATGGTTTTGATCAATATTTTAGGGGATAACGCATGTTAGGTCTGAGTTGGGTCTAGGATTTGCCGTCATGAGGTTCATACTTTCGCATATTTCTCTTACTTGTTAGCCAGATCCTTTGCTTTTTCTGGTTTGGATCACATAGAAATGTGGCACCACACTGAAACAGTCAATTAAACCTGGTTTCGATCAATGTTTTAGGCGATAACGCTAGTTAGGTCTAGGTTAGGTCTGGGATTCACCCTCATCAGGCTCATACTTTTGCATATTTCTCATACTTGGTGGCCAGATTCTGGGCTTTTTCTGGTTTGGATCACATAGAAATGTGGTACCACACTGAAACAGTCAATTAAACCTGGTTTCGATCAATATTTCAGAGGATAACGCATGTTAGGTCTAGGTTAGGCCTTGGATTTGCTCTCATCAGACTCATACTTTCGCATTCTTCACATAATTGTTGAACAGATCCCGGGTTTTTTCTGGATTGGATCACGTGGTAATGCGGTACCACACTGAAACAGTCCATTAAACCTGGTTTCGATCAATATTTTAGAGGATAACGCATGGTAGGTCTATGTTAGGTCTGGCATTTGCCCTCTTCAGTCTCATACTTTCGCATTCTTCGCATACTTGTTGGCCAGATGCTGGGTTTCTTCTAGTTTGGATCACATAGTAATGTGGTACCACACTGAAACAGTTGACTAAACCTGGTCTCGATCAATATTTTAGAGGATAACGCATGTTAGGTCTAGCTTATGTCTGGGATTTCCACTGATCAGGCTCATACTTTCGCATATTTCTGATACTCGATGGCCAGATTCTGGTCTTCTTCTGGTTTCGATCACGTAGTAATGGGGTACCACACTGAAACAGTCCATTAAACCTGGTTTCGATCAATATTTTAGATGATAACGCATGTTAGGTCTAGGTTAGGCCTTGGATTTGCCCTCATCAGACTCATACTTTCGCACTCTTCACATAATTGTTGAACAGATTCCGGGTTTTTTCTGATTTGGATCACGTGGTAATGCGGTACCACACTGAAACAGTCCATTAAACCTGATTTCGATCAATGCTTTAAAGGATAACGCATTTTAGGACTAGGTTAGGCCTTGGATTTGCCCTCATCAGTCTCATACTTCCTCATTCTTCACGTACTTCTTGTACAGATCCTGGGATTTTTCTGGTTTGGATCACATAGTAGTGTGGTACCACACTGAAACAGTCGATTGAACATGGTTTTGAACAATATTTTAGAGGATAACACATGTTAGGTCTGAGTTGGGTCTGGGATTTGCCGTCATGAGGCTCATACTTTCGCATATTTCTCTTACTTGTCAGCCAGATCCTTTGCTTTTTCTGGTTTGGATCACATAGTAGTGTGGTACCACACTGAAACAGTCGATTAAACATGGTTTTGATCAATATTTTAGAGGACAACACATGTTAGGTCTGGGTTGGGTCCAGGATTTGCCCTCATCAAGCTCATACTTTCGCATATATCTCATACCTGACGGCCAGATTCTGGGCTGTTTTTGGTTTGGATCACGTAGTAATGTGGTACCACACTGAAACAGTCCATTATACCTGCTTTCGATCAATATTTTAGAGGATAACGCATGTTAGGTCTATGTTAGGTCTGGGATTTGCTCTCATCAGGCTCATACGTTCGCATATTTCTCATACTTGATGGCCAGATTCTGGGCTTTTTTTGGTTTGGATCACGTAGTAATGTGGTACCACACTGAAACAATCAATTCAACCTTGTCTCGATAAATATTTTAGAGGATAACGCATGTTAGGTCTGGGTTAGGTCTAGGATTTGCCCTAATCAGGCTCATATTTTCGCATTCTTCACATAATTGTTGAACAGATCCCGGGTTTTTTCTGGTTTGGATCACATAGAAATGTGGTACCACACTGAAACATTCAATTAAGCCTTGTTTCGATCAATATTTCAGAGGATAACGCATGCTAGGTCTAGGTTAGGCCTTGGATTTGCTCTCATCAGACTCATACTTTCGCATTCTTCACATACTCGTTGAACAGATCCCGGGTTTTTTCTGGTTGGGATCACGTGGTAATGTGGTACCACACTGAAACAGTCAATTCAACCTGGTCTCGATGAATATTTTAGAGGATAACGCATGTTAGGTCTGGGTTAGGTCTAGGAATTGCCCTCATCAGGCTCATATTTTCGCATTTTTCGCATACTCGTTGACCAGATTCTGGGCTTGTTTTGGTTTGGATCACGTAGTAATGTGGTACCACACTGAAACAGTGCATTAAACCTGGTTTCGATCAATATTTTAGAGGATAACGCATGGTAGGTCTATGTTAGGTCTGGCATTTGCCCCCTTCCGTCTCATACTTTCGCATTCTTCGCATACTTGTTGGCCAGATCCTGGGTTTCTTCTAGTTTGGATCACATAGTAATGTGGTACCACATTGAAACAGTTGACTAAACCTGGTCTCGATCAATATTTTAGAGGATAACGCATGTTAGGTCTAGCTTATGTCTGGGATTTCCACTGATCAGGCTCATACTTTCGCATATTTCTGATAGTCGATGGCCAGATTCTGGTCTTCTTCTGGTTTCGATCACGTAGTAATGGGGTACCACACTGAAACAGTCCATTAAACCTGGTATCGATAAATATTTTAGAGGATAGCCCATGTTAGGTCTATGTTAGGTCTGGGATTTGCTCTCATCAGGCTCATAGTTTCGCATATTTCTCATACTTGATGGCCAGATTCTGGGCCTTTTTTGGTTTCGATCACGTAGTAATGCGGTACTACAATGAAACAGTCCATTAAACCTGGTTTAGATCAATATTTTACAGGATAACACATGTTAGGTCTAGGTTATGTCTGGGACTTCCACTGATCAGGCTCATACTTTCGCATATTTGTGATACTTGATGGCCAGATTCTGGTCTTTTTCTGGTTTCGATCACGTAGTAATGCGGTACCACACTGAAACAGTCCATTAAACCTGGTTTCGATCAATGTTTTAGAGGACAGCGCATGTTAGGTCTAGGTTAGGCCTTGGATTTGCCCTCTTCAGTCTCATACTTTCGCATTCTTCACATACTTGTTGGCCAGATCCTGGGTTTTTTCTGGTTTGGATCACATAGTAATGTGGTACCATACTGAAACAGTCGATTAAACCAGGATTCGATCAATATTTTAGATGATAACGCATGTTAGGTGTGAGTTGGGTCTGGGATTTGCCGTCATGAGGCTCATACTTCCGCATATTTCTCTTACTTGTCAGCCAGATCCTTTGCTTTTTCTGGTTTGGATCACATAGTAGTGTGGTACCATACCGAAACAGTCAATTAAACCTGGTTTCGATCAATATTTCAGAGGATAACGCATGTTAGGTCTAGGTTACGCCTTGGATTTTCCCTCATCAGACTCATACTTTCGCATTCTTCACATAATTGTTGAACAGATCCCGAGTTTTTTCTGGTTTGGATCACGTGGTAATGCGGTACCACACTGAAACAGTCCATTAAACCTGGTTTCGATCAATGTTTTACAGGATAACACCTGTTAGGTCTAGGTTAGGCCTTATATTTGCTCTCATCAGGTTCATACCTTCGCATATTTTTCATACTTGATGGCCAGATTCTGGACTTTTTTTGGCTTGGATCACGTAATAGTGTGGTACCACACTGGAACAGTCCATTAAACCTGGTTTCGATCAATATTTTAGAGGATAACGCATGGTAGGTCTATGTCAGGTCTGGGATTTGCTTTCATCAGGCTCATACTTTCGCATATTTCTCATACTTGATGGCCAGTCTCTGGGCCTTTTCTGGTTTGGATCACGTAGTAATGTGGTACCACACAGAAACAGTTCATTCAACCTGGTTTCGATGAATATTTTAGAGGATAACGCATGTTAGGTCTGGGTTAGGTCTAGGATTTGCCCTCATCAGGCTCATACTTTCGCATTTTTCGCATAATTGTTGAACAGATCCCGGGTTTTTTCTGGTTTGGATCACGTGGTAATGCGGTACCACACTGAAACAGTCCATTAAACCTGGTTTCGATCAATGTTTTACAGGATAACACCTGTTAGGTCTAGGTTAGGCCTTATATTTGCTCTCATCAGGTTCATACCTTCGCATATTTTTCATACTTGATGGCCTGATTCCGGACTTTTTTTGGCTTGGATCACGTAATAGTGTGGTACCACACTGGAACAGTCCATTAAACCTGGTTTCGATCAATATTTTAGAGGATAACGCATGGTAGGTCTACGTCAGGTTTGGGATTTGCTCTCATCAGGCTCATACTTTCGCATATTTCTCATACTTGATGGCCAGTCTCTGGGCTTTTTCTGGTTTGGATCACGTAGTAATGTGACACCACACTGAAACAGTCCATTAAACCTGGTTTCGATCAATATTTTAGAGGATAACGCATGGTAGGTCTATGTTAGGTCTGGCATTTGCCCCCTTCCGTCTCATACTTTCGCATTCTTCGCATACTTGTTGGCCAGATCCTGGGTTTCTTCTAGTTTGGATCACATAGTAATGTGGTACCACATTGAAACAGTTGACTAAACCTGGTCTCGATCAATATTTTAGAGGATAACGCATGTTAGGTCTAGCTTATGTCTGGGATTTCCACTGATCAGGCTCATACTTTCGCATATTTCTGATAGTCGATGGCCAGATTCTGGTCTTCTTCTGGTTTCGATCACGTAGTAATGGGGTACCACACTGAAACAGTCCATTAAACCTGGTATCGATAAATATTTTAGAGGATAGCCCATGTTAGGTCTATGTTAGGTCTGGGATTTGCTCTCATCAGGCTCATAGTTTCGCATATTTCTCATACTTGATGGCCAGATTCTGGGCCTTTTTTGGTTTCGATCACGTAGTAATGCGGTACTACAATGAAACAGTCCATTAAACCTGGTTTAGATCAATATTTTACAGGATAACACATGTTAGGTCTAGGTTATGTCTGGGACTTCCACTGATCAGGCTCATACTTTCGCATATTTGTGATACTTGATGGCCAGATTCTGGTCTTTTTCTGGTTTCGATCACGTAGTAATGCGGTACCACACTGAAACAGTCCATTAAACCTGGTTTCGATCAATGTTTTAGAGGACAGCGCATGTTAGGTCTAGGTTAGGCCTTGGATTTGCCCTCTTCAGTCTCATACTTTCGCATTCTTCACATACTTGTTGGCCAGATCCTGGGTTTTTTCTGGTTTGGATCACATAGTAATGTGGTACCATACTGAAACAGTCGATTAAACCAGGATTCGATCAATATTTTAGATGATAACGCATGTTAGGTGTGAGTTGGGTCTGGGATTTGCCGTCATGAGGCTCATACTTCCGCATATTTCTCTTACTTGTCAGCCAGATCCTTTGCTTTTTCTGGTTTGGATCACATAGTAGTGTGGTACCATACCGAAACAGTCAATTAAACCTGGTTTCGATCAATATTTCAGAGGATAACGCATGTTAGGTCTAGGTTACGCCTTGGATTTTCCCTCATCAGACTCATACTTTCGCATTCTTCACATAATTGTTGAACAGATCCCGAGTTTTTTCTGGTTTGGATCACGTGGTAATGCGGTACCACACTGAAACAGTCCATTAAACCTGGTTTCGATCAATGTTTTACAGGATAACACCTGTTAGGTCTAGGTTAGGCCTTATATTTGCTCTCATCAGGTTCATACCTTCGCATATTTTTCATACTTGATGGCCAGATTCTGGACTTTTTTTGGCTTGGATCACGTAATAGTGTGGTACCACACTGGAACAGTCCATTAAACCTGGTTTCGATCAATATTTTAGAGGATAACGCATGGTAGGTCTATGTCAGGTCTGGGATTTGCTTTCATCAGGCTCATACTTTCGCATATTTCTCATACTTGATGGCCAGTCTCTGGGCCTTTTCTGGTTTGGATCACGTAGTAATGTGGTACCACACAGAAACAGTTCATTCAACCTGGTTTCGATGAATATTTTAGAGGATAACGCATGTTAGGTCTGGGTTAGGTCTAGGATTTGCCCTCATCAGGCTCATACTTTCGCATTTTTCGCATAATTGTTGAACAGATCCCGGGTTTTTTCTGGTTTGGATCACGTGGTAATGCGGTACCACACTGAAACAGTCCATTAAACCTGGTTTCGATCAATGTTTTACAGGATAACACCTGTTAGGTCTAGGTTAGGCCTTATATTTGCTCTCATCAGGTTCATACCTTCGCATATTTTTCATACTTGATGGCCTGATTCCGGACTTTTTTTGGCTTGGATCACGTAATAGTGTGGTACCACACTGGAACAGTCCATTAAACCTGGTTTCGATCAATATTTTAGAGGATAACGCATGGTAGGTCTACGTCAGGTTTGGGATTTGCTCTCATCAGGCTCATACTTTCGCATATTTCTCATACTTGATGGCCAGTCTCTGGGCTTTTTCTGGTTTGGATCACGTAGTAATGTGACACCACACTGAAACAGTCGACTAAACCTGGTCTCGATCAATATTTTAGAGGATAACGCATGTTAGGTCTAGGTTAGGCCTTGGATTTGCCATCTTCAGTCTATTACTTTCGCATTCTTCACATACTTGTTGGCCAGATCCTGGGTTTTTTCTGGTTTGGATCACGTAGTAATGTGACACCACACTGAAACAGTCGACTAAACCTGGTCTCGATCACTATTTTAGTGGATAACGTATGTTAGGTCTGGATGAGGTCTGGGATTTGCCGTCATCAGTCGCATAGTTCCTCATTCTTCACATGCTTCTTGAACAGATCCTGGGTTTTTTCTGGTTTGGATCACATAGTAATGTGGTACCATACTGAAACAGTCGATTAAACCAGGTTTCGATCAATATTTTAGATGATAACGCATGTTAGGTCTAGGTTAGGTATGGGATTTGCTCTCATCATGCTCATACTTTCGCATATTTCTGATACTTGATGGCCAGATTCTGGACTTTTTTCTGTTTCGATCACGTAGTAATGCGGTACCACACTGAAACATTCCATTAAACCTGATTTCGATCAATGCTTTAGAGGATAACGCACTTTACGTCTAGGTTTGGCCTTGGATTTGCCCTCATCAGTCTAATACTTCCTCATTCTTCACATACCTCTTGAACAGATCCTGAGTTTTTTCTGGTTTGGATCACGTAGTAATGTGGTACCACACAGAAACAGTCCATTAAACCTGGTTTTGTTCAATATTTTAGAGGATAACGCAAGTTAGGTCTATGTTAGCTCTGGGATTTGCTCTAATCAGGCTCATACTTTCGCATATTTCTCATACTTGATGGCCAGTTTCAGGGCTTTCTCTGGTTTGGATCGTGTAGTAATGTGGTACGACACAGAAACAGTCCATCAAACCTGGTTTCGATCAATATTTTAGAGGATAACGCATGTTAGGTGTATGTTAGGTTTGGAATTTGCTCTCATCAGGCTCATACTTTCGCATATTTCTCATACTTGTTGGCCAGATTCTGGGCTTTTTTTGGTTTGGATCCCGTAGTAATGTGGTACCACACTGAAACAGTCCATTAAACCTGGTTTCGATTAATAACATAGAGGATAACGCATATTAGGTCTAGGTTAGGCCTTGGATTTGCCCTCTTCAGGCTCACGCTTTCGCATATTTCTCATACTTGATGGCCAGATTCTGGGCCTTTTTTGGTTTCGATCACGTAGTAATGTGGTATCACACTGAAACAGTCCATTAAGCCTGGTTGCGATCAATGTTTTAGAGGATAACGCATGTTAGGTGTAGGTTAGGCCTTGGATTTGCCCTCTTCAGGCTCACGCTTTCGCTTATCTCTCATACTTCATGGCCAGATTCTGGGCTTTTTTTGGTTTGGATCACGTAGTAATGTGGTACCACACTGAAACAGTCCATTAAACCTGGTTTCGATCAATATTTTAGAGGATAACGCATGTTAGGTCTAGCTTATGTCTGGGATTTCCACTGATCAGGCTCATACTTTCGCATATTTCTGATACTCGATGGCCAGATTCTGGTCTTCTTCTGGTTTCGATCACGTAGTAATGGGGTACCACACTGAAACAGTCCATTAAACCTGGTTTCGATCAATGTTTTAGAGGATAACGCATGTTAGGTCTAGGTTAGGCCTTGGATTTGCCCTCATCAGTCGCATAGTTCCTCATTCTTCACATACATCTTGAACACATCCTGGGTTTTTTCTGGTTTGGATCACATAGTAGTGTGGTACCACACTGAGACAGTGAATTAAACTGAGTCTCGGTCAATATTTTAAAGGATAACGCATGTTAGGTCTGGGTTAGGTCTGTGATTTGCCCCCATGAGGCTCATACTTTCGCATATTTCTCATACTTGTTGGCCAGATCCTGGGCTTTTACTGGTTTGGATCAGGTAGTAATGTGGGACCACACTGAAACAGTCCATTAAACCTGGTTTCGATCAATGTTTTAGAGGATAACGCATGTTACGTCTAGGTTAGGCCTTGGATTTGTCCACTTCAGGCTCACGCTTTCGCTTATCTCTCATACTTCATGGCCAGATTCTGGGCTTTTTTTGGTTTGGATCACGTAGTAATGTGGTACCACACTGAAACAGTCCATTAAACCTGGTTTCGATCAATATTTTAGAGGATAACGCATGTTAGGTCTAGCTTATGTCTGGGATTTCCACTGATCAGGCTCATACTTTCGCATATTTCTGATACTCGATGGCCAGATTCTGGTCTTCTTCTGGTTTCGATCACGTAGTAATGGGGTACCACACTGAAACAGTCCATTAAACCTGGTTTCGATCAATGTTTTAGAGGATAACGCATGTTAGGTCTAGGTTAGGCCTTGGATTTGCCCTCATCAGTCGCATAGTTCCTCATTCTTCACATACATCTTGAACACATCCTGGGTTTTTTCTGGTTTGGATCACATAGTAGTGTGGTACCACACTGAGACAGTGAATTAAACTGAGTCTCGGTCAATATTTTAAAGGATAACGCATGTTAGGTCTGGGTTAGGTCTGTGATTTGCCCCCATGAGGCTCATACTTTCGCATATTTCTCATACTTGTTGGCCAGATCCTGGGCTTTTACTGGTTTGGATCAGGTAGTAATGTGGGACCACACTGAAACAGTCCATTAAGCCTGGTTGCGATCAATGTTTTAGAGGATAACGCATGTTAGGTGTAGGTTAGGCCTTGGATTTGCCCTCTTCAGGCTCACGCTTTCGCTTATCTCTCATACTTGATGGCCAGATTCTGGGCTTTTTTTGGTTTGGATCACGTAGTATTGTGGAACCGCACTGAAACAGTCCATTAAAGCTGGTTTCGATCAATATTTTAGAAGATAACGCATGGTAGGTCTATGTTAGATCTGGAATGTGCTCTCATCAAGCTCACACTTTCGCATATTTCTCATACTTGATGGCCAGATTCTGGGCTTTTTTTGGTTTAGATCACGTAGTAATGTGGTACCACACAGAAACAGTCCATTAAACCTGGTTTTGATCAATATTTTAGAGGATAACGCAAGTTAGGTCTATGTTAGCTCTGGGATTTGCTCTAATCAGGCTCATACTTTCGCATATTTCTCAAACTTGATGGCCAGTTTCATGGCTTTTTCTGGTTTGGATCACGTTGTAATGTGGTACCACACTGAAACAGTCAATTCAACCTGGTCTCGATGAATATTGTAGAGGATGACGCATGTTAGATCTGGGTTTGGTCTAGGATTTGCTCTCATCAAGCTCACACTTTCGCATATTTCTCATACTTGATGGCCAGATTCTGGGCTTTTTTTGGTTTAGATCACGTAGTAATGTGGTACCACACAGAAACAGTCCATTAAACCTGGTTTTGATCAATATTTTAGAGGATAACGCAAGTTAGGTCTATGTTAGCTCTGGGATTTGCTCTAATCCGGCTCATACTTTCGCATATTTCTCAAACTTGATGGCCAGTTTCATGGCTTTTTCTGGTTTGGATCACGTTGTAATGTGGTACCACACTGAAACAGTCAATTCAACCTGGTCTCGATGAATATTGTAGAGGATGACGCATGTTAGATCTGGGCTTGGACTAGGATTTGCCCTCATCAGGCTCACACTTTCGCATATTTCTCATACTTGCTGGCCAGATTCTGGGCCTTTTTTGGTTTGGATCACGTAGTAATGTGGTACCACACTGAAACAGTCCATTAAACCTGGTTTCGATCAATAATATAGAGGATAACGCATATTAGGTCTAGGTTAGGCCTTGGATTTGCCCTTTCAGGCTCACGCTTTCGCATATTTCTCATACTTGATGGCCAGATTCTGGGCCTTTTTTGGTTTCGATCACGTAGCAATGCAGTACCACACTGAAACAGTCCATTAAGCCTGGTTGCGATCAATGTTTTAGAGGATAACGCATGTTAGGTGTAGGTTAGGCCTTGGATTTGCACTCTTCAGGCTCACGCTTTCGCATATTTCTCATACTTCATGGCCAGATTCTGGGCTTTTTTTGGTTTGGATCACGTAGTATTGTGGTACCGCACTGAAACAGTCCATTAAAGCTGGTTTCGATCAATATTTTAGAGGATAACGCATGGTAGGTCTATGTTAGATCTGGAATTTGCTCTCATCAAGCTCACACTTTCGCATATTTCTCATACTTGATGGCCAGATTCTGGGCTTTTTCTGGTTTGGATCGTGTAGTAATGTGGTACCACACTGAAACAGTCCATTAAACCTGGTTTCGATCAATATTTTGGAGGATACCCATGTTAGGTCTGGGTTAGGTCTGGGATTTGCCATCATCAGTCTCATACCTCGCATTCTTAATGTACTCCTTGAACAGATCCCGGGTTTTCTCTGGTTTGGGTCACGTAGTAATGTGGTACCACACTGAAACAGTGAATTAAACTGAGTCTCGGTCACCATTTTAAAGGATAACGCATGTTAGGTCTGGGTTAGGTCTGTGATTTGCCCCCATGAGGCTCATACTTTCGCATATTTCTCATACTTGTTGGCCAGATCCTGGGCTTTTACTGGTTTGGATCAGGTAGTAATGTGGGACCACACTGAAACAGTCCATTAAACCTGGTTTCGATCAATGTTTTAGAGGATAACGCATGTTAGGTCTATGTTAGGCCTGGGATTTGCACTCATCACAATCATACTTTCGCATTCTTCACATACTTGTGGAACATATCCCGGGTTTTTTCTGGTCTGGATCACGTAGAAGTGTGGTACCACACTGAAACAGTCGACTAAACATGGTCACGATCAATATTTTAGAGGATAACGCATGTTAGGTCTGAGTTGGGTCTAGGATTTGCCCTCATCAGGCTCATACTTTCGCATATTTCTCTTACTTGTTTGCCACATCCTTTGCTTTTTCTGGTTTGGATCACATAGAAATGTGGTACCACACTGAAACAGTGAATTAAACTGAGTCTCGGTCACCATTTTAAAGGATAACGCATGTTAGGTCTGGGTTAGGTCTGTGATTTGCCCCCATGAGGCTCATACTTTCGCATATTTCTCATACTTGTTGGCCAGATCCTGGGCTTTTACTGGTTTGGATCAGGTAGTAATGTGGGACCACACTGAAACAGTCCATTAAACCTGGTTTCGATCAATGTTATAGAGGATAACGCATGGTAGGTCTATGTTAGGTCTGGGATTTGCTCTCATCTGGCTCATACTTTCGCATATTTCTCATACTTGATGGCCAGTTTCTGGGCTTTTACTGGTTTGGATCACGTAGTAATGTGGTACCACACTGAAACAGTCAATTCAACCAGGTCTCGATGAAAATTGTAGAGGATAACGCATGTTAGATCTGGGTTTGGTCTAGGATTTGCCCTCATCAGGCTCATATTTTCGCATTTTTCGCATACTCGTTGACCAGATCCTGGGCTTTTTCTGGTTTGGATCACGTGGCAATGTGGTACCACACTGAAACAGTCAATTAGACCGAGTCTGGATCAACATTTCAAAGGATATGCATGTTAGGTCTGGGTTAGGTCTGTGATTTGCCCTCATGAGGCTAATACTTTCGCATATTTCTCATACTTGTTGGCCAGACCCTGGGCTTTTACAGGTTGGGATCACGTAGTAATGTGGGACCACATTGAAACAGTCGATTAAACCTGGTCTCGATCAATATTTTGGAGGATAACGCATGCTATGTCTGGGTTAGGTCTGGGATTTGCCATCTTCTGTCTCATACTTTCGCATTATTCACATACTTGTTGGCCAGATCCTGGGTTTTTTCTGGTTTGGATGACATAGTATTGTGGTACCACACTGAAACAGTCGACTAAACCAGGTCACGATCAATATTTTAGAGGATAACACATGTTAAGTCTGAGTTGGGTCTGGGATTTGCCCTCTTCAGGCTCACGCTTTCGCATATTTCTCATACTAGATGGCCAGATTCTGGGCCTTTCTTGGTTTCGATCACGTAGTAATGCGGTACCACACTGAAACAGTCCATTAAACCTGGATGCGATCAATGTTTTAGAGGATAACGCATGTTACGTCTAGGTTAGGCCTGGGATTTGCCCTCTTCAGGCTCACGCTTTTGCATATTTCTCATACTTGAAGGCCAGATTCTGGGCTTTTTTTGGTTTGGATCACGTAGTATTGTGGTACCGCACTGAAACAGTCCATTAAAGCTGGTTTCGATCAATATTTTAGAGGATAACGCATGGTAGGTCAATGTTAGATCTGGAAATTGCTCTCATCAAGCTCACACTTTCGCATATTTCTCATACTTGATGGCCAGATTCTGGGCTTTTTTTGGTTTAGATCACGTAGTAATGCGGTACCACACAGAAACAGTCCATTAAACCTGGCTTTGATCAATATTTTAGAGGATAACGCAAGTTAGGTCTATGTTAGCTCTGGGATTTGCTGTAATCAGGCTCATACCTTCGCATATTTCTCATACTTGATGGCCAGATTCTGGGCTTTTTCTGGTTTGGATCACGTAGTAATGTCGTACCACACTGAAACAGTCCATTAAACCTGGTTTCGGTCAATATTTTAGAGGATAACGCATGTTACGTCTATGTTAGGTTTGGAATTTGCTCTCATCAGGCTCATACTTTCGCATATTTCTCATACTTGTTGGCCAGATTCTGGACTTTCTTTGGTTTGGATCACGTAGTAATGTGGTACCACACTGAAACAGTCAATTAAACCGAGTCCGGGTCAACATTTCAAAGGATAACGCATGTTAGGTCTGGGTTAGGTCTGTGATTTGCCCTCATGAGGCTAATACTTTCGCATATTTCTCATACTTGTTGGCCAGATACTGGGTTTTTTCTGGTTTGGATCACGTGGTAATGTGACACCACACTGAAACAGTCGATTAAACCTGGTCTCGATCAATATTTTAGAGGATAACGCATGTTAGGTCTGGGTTAGGACGGGATTTGCCCTCATCAGGCTCATATTTTCGCATTCTTCGCATACTCGTTGACCAGATCCTGGGCTTTTTCTGGTTTGGATCACATAGTAATCTGGTACCACACTGAAGCAGACCATTCAACCTGGTCTCGATCAATATTTTGGAGGATAACACATGTTAGGTCTGGGTTAGGTCTGGGATTTGCCATCATCAGTCTCATACCTCGCATTCTTCCTGTACACCTTGAACAGATCCTGGGTTTTTTCTGGTTTGGGTCACGTAGTAATGTGGTACCACACTGATAGAGTCATTTCAATCTGGTCTCGATAAATATTTTAGAGGATAACGCATGTTAGGTCAGGGTTAGGTCTAGGATTTGCCTTCATCAGGCTCATACTTTCGCATATTTCTCTTACTTGCTAGCCAGAACCTTTGCTTTTTCTGGTTTGGATCTCACAGTAATGTGGTACCACCCTGAAACAGACCATTAAGCCTGGTTTCGATCAATATTTTACAGGATAACACATGTTAGGTCTACGTTATGTCTGGGATTTCCACTGATCAGGCTCATACTTTCGCATATTTCTGATCCATGATGGCCAGATTCTGATCTTTTTCTGGTTTCGATGACGTAGTAATGCGGTACCACACTGAAACAGTCCATTAATCCTGGTTTCGATCAATGTTTTAGAGGATAACGCATGTTATGTCTGGGTTTGGTCTAGGATTTGCCCTCATCAGGCTCATATTTTCGCATTTTTCGCATACTCGTTGACCAGATCCTGGGCTTTTTCTGGTTTGGATCGTGTAGTAATGTGGTACCACACTGAAACAGTCCATTAAACCTGGTTTCGGTCAATATTTTAGAGGATAACGCATGTTACGTCTATGTTAGGTTTGGAATTTGCTCTCATCAGGCTCACGCTTTCGCATATTTCTCATACTTGATGGCCAGATTCTGGGCCTTTTTTGGTTTCGATCACGTAGTAATGTGGTACCACACTGAAACAGTCCATTAAACCTGGTCTCGATCAATATTTTGGAGGATACCCATGTTAGGTCTGGGTTAGGTCTGGGATTTGCCATCATCAGTCTCATACCTCGCATTCTTAATGTACTCCTTGAACAGATCCCGGGTTTTCTCTGGTTTGGGTCACGTAGTAATGTGGTACCACACTGAAAGAGTCATTTCAATCTGGTCTCGATAAATATTTTAGAGGATAACGCGTGTTAGGTCAGGGTTAGGTCTAGGATTTGCCTTCATCAGGCTCATACTTTCGCATATTTCTGATCCATGATGGCCAGATTCTGATCTTTTTCTGGTTTCGATCACGTAGTAATGCGGTACCACACTGAAACAGTCCATTAAACCTGGTTTCGATTAATGTTTTAGAGGATAACGCATGTTATGTCTAGGTTAGGTCTTGGATTTGCCCTCTTCAGTCTCATACTTTCGCATTCTTCACATACTTGTTGGCCAGATCCTGGGTTTTTTCTGGTTTGGATCACGTAGTAATGTGACACCACACTGAAACAGTCGATTAAACCTGGTCTCGATCAATATTTTAGAGTATAACGCATGTTAGGTCTGGGTTTGGTCGGGACCTGCCCTCATCAGTCTCATACTTTCCCATTCTTCACATACTTCTTGAACAAATCCTGTGTTTTTTCTGGTTTGGATCACATAGTAACGTGGCACCATACTGAAACAGTCGATTAAACCAGGTTTCGATCAATATTTTAGATGATAACGCATGTTAGGTCTAGGTTAGGCCTGGGATTTGCCCTCATCAGACTGATACTTTCGCATTCTTCACATACTTGTGGAACAGATCCTGGGTTTTTTCTGGTTTGGATCACGTAGTAATGTGGTACCACACTGAAACAGTCGACTAAACCTTGTTTCGATCAATATTTTAGAGGATAACGCACGTTAGGTCTATGTTAGGCCTGGGATTTGCACTCATCAGAATCATACTTTCGCATTCTTCACATACTTGTGGAACATATCCCGGGTTTTTTCTGGTCTGGATCACGTAGAAGTGTGGTACCACACTGAAACAGTCGACTAAACATGGTCACGATCAATATTTTAGAGGATAACGCATGTTAGGTCTGAGTTGGGTCTAGGATTTGCCCTCATCAGGCTCATACTTTCGCATATTTCTCTTACTTGTTTGCCACATCCTTTGCTTTTTCTGGTTTGGATCACATAGAAATGTGGTACCACACTGAAACAGTGAATTAAACTGAGTCTCGGTCATCATTTTAAAGGATAACGCATGTTAGGTCTGGGTTAGGTCTGTGTTTTGCCCCCATGAGGCTCATACTTTCGCATATTTCTCATACTTGTTGGCCAGATCCTGGGCTTTTACTGGTTTGGATCAGGTAGTAATGTGGGACCACACTGAAACAGTCCATTAAACCTGGTTTCGATCAATGTTATAGAGGATAACGCATGGTAGGTCTATGTTAGGTCTGGGATTTGCTCTCATCTGGCTCATACTTTCGCATATTTCTCATACTTGATGGCCAGTTTCTGGGCTTTTTCTGGTTTGGATCACGTAGTAATGTGGTACCACACTGAAACAGTCAATTCAACCAGGTCTCGATGAAAATTGTAGAGGATAACGCATGTTAGATCTGGGTTTGGTCTAGGATTTGCCCTCATCAGGCTCATATTTTCGCATTTTTCGCATACTCGTTGACCAGATCCTGGGCTTTTTCTGGTTTGGATCACGTGGTAATGTGGTACCACACTGAAACAGTCAATTAAACCGAGTCTGGATCAACATTTCAAAGGATATGCAAGTTAGGTCTGGGTTAGGTCTGTGATTTGCCCTCATGAGGCTAATACTTTCGCATATTTCTCATACTTGTTGGCCAGACCCTGGGCTTTTACAGGTTGGGATCACGTAGTAATGTGGGACCACATTGAAACAGTCGATTAAACCTGGTCTCGATCAATATTTCGGAGGATAACGCATGCTATGTCTGGGTTAGGTCTGGGATTTGCCATCTTCTGTCTCATACTTTCGCATTATTCACATACTTGTTGGCCAGATCCTGGGTTTTTTCTGGTTTGGATGACATAGTATTGTGGTACCACACTGAAACAGTCGACTAAACCAGGTCACGATCAATATTTTAGAGGATAACACATGTTAAGTCTGAGTTGGGTCTGGGATTTGCCCTCTTCAGGCTCACGCTTTCGCATATTTCTCATACTAGATGGCCAGATTCTGGGCCTTTCTTGGTTTCGATCACGTAGTAATGCGGTACCACACTGAAACAGTCCATTAAACCTGGATGCGATCAATGTTTTAGAGGATAACGCATGTTACGTCTAGGTTAGGCCTGGGATTTGCCCTCTTCAGGCTCACGCTTTAGCATATTTCTCATACTTGAAGGCCAGATTCTGGGCTTTTTTTGGTTTGGATCACGTAGTATTGTGGTACCGCACTGAAACAGTCCATTAAAGCTGGTGTCGATCAATATTTTAGATGATAACGCATGGTAGGCCAATGTTAGATCTGGAATTTGCTCTCATCAAGCTCACACTTTCGCATATTTCTCATACTTGATGGCCACATTCTGGGCTTTTTTTGGTTTAGATCACGTAGTAATGTGGTACCACACTGAAACAGTCCATTAAACCTGGTTGCGATCAATCTTTTAGAGGATAACGCATGTTAGGTCTATGTTAGGCCTTTGATTTGCCCTCTTCAGGCTCACGCTTTCGCATATTTCTCATACTTCATGGCCAGATTCTGGGCTTTTTTTGGTTTGGATCACGTAGTATTGTGGTACCGCACTGAAACAGTCCATTAAAGCTGGTTTCGATCAATATTTTAGAGGATAACGCATGGTAGGTCTATGTTAGATCTGGAATTTGCTCTCATCAAGCTCACACTTTCGCATATTTCTCATACTTCTTGGCCAGACCCTGTGCTTTTACTGGTTGGGATCACGTAGTAATGTGGGATCACATTGAAACAGTCGATTAAACCTGGTCTCGATCAATATTTTGGAGGATAACGCATGCTAGGTCTGGGTTAGGTCTGGGATTTGCCATCTTCTGTCTCATACTTTCGCATTATTCACATACTTGTTGGCCAGATCCTGGGTTTTTTCTGGTTTGGATGACATAGTAATGTGGTACCACACTGAAACAGTCGACTAAACCAGGTCACGACCAATATTTTAGAGGATTACACATGTTAAGTCTGAGTTGGGTCTGGGATTTGCCCTCATGAGGCTCACGCTTTCGCATATTTCTCATACCTGATGGTCAGATTCTGGGCCTTTTTTGGTTTCGATCACGTAGCAATGCAGTACCACACTGAAACAGTCCATTAAGCCTGGTTGCGATCAATGTTTTAGAGGATAACGCATGTTAGGTGTAGGTTAGGCCTTGGATTTGCACTCTTCAGGCTCACGCTTTCGCATATTTCTCATACTTCATGGCCAGATTCTGGGCTTTTTTTGGTTTGGATCACGTAGTATTGCGGTACCGCACTGAAACAGTCCATTAAAGCTGGTTTCGATCAATATTTTAGAGGATAACGCATGGTAGGTCTATGTTAGATCTGGAATTTGCTCTCATCAAGCTCACACTTTCGCATATTTCTCATACGTGATGGCCAGATTCTGGGCTTTTTCTGGTTTGGATCGTGTAGTAATGTGGTACCACACTGAAACAGTCCATTAAACCTGGTTTCGATCAATATTTTGGAGGATACCCATGTTAGGTCTGGGTTAGGTCTGGGATTTGCCATCATCAGTCTCATACCTCGCATTCTTAATGTACTCCTTGAACAGATCCCGGGTTTTCTCTGGTTTGGGTCACGTAGTAATGTGGTACCACACTGAAAGAGTCATTTCAATCTGGTCTCGATAAATATTTTAGAGGATAACGCGTGTTAGGTCAGGGTTAGGTCTAGGATTTGCCTTCATCAGGCTCATACTTTCGCATATTTCTGATCCATGATGGCCAGATTCTGATCTTTTTCTGGTTTCGATCACGTAGTAATGCGGTACCACACTGAAACAGTCCATTAAACCTGGTTTCGATCAATGTTTTAGAGGATAACGCATGTTAGGTCTATGTTAGGCCTGGGATTTGCACTCATCAGAATCATACTTTCGCATTCTTCACATACTTGTGGAACATATCCTGGGTTTTTTCTGGTCTGGATCACGTAGAAGTGTGGTACCACACTGAAACAGTCGACTAAACATGGTCACGATCAATATTTTAGAGGATAACGCATGTTAGGTCTGAGTTGGGTCTAGGATTTGCCCTCATCAAGCTCATACTTTCGCATATTTCTCTTACTTGTTTGCCACATCCTTTGCTTTTTCTGGTTTGGATCACATAGAAATGTGGTACCACACTGAAACAGTGAATTAAACTGAGTCTCGGTCATCATTTTAAAGGATAACGCATGTTAGGTCTGGGTTAGGTCTGTGATTTGCCCCCATGAGACTCATACTTTCGCATATTTCTCATACTTGTTGGCCAGATCCTGGGCTTTTACTGGTTTGGATCAGGTAGTAATGTGGGACCACACTGAAACAGTCCATTAAACCTGGTTTCGATCAATGTTATAGAGGATAACGCATGGTAGGTCTATGTTAGGTCTGGGATTTGCTCTCATCTGGCTCATACTTTCGCATATTTCTCATACTTGATGGCCAGTTTCTGGGCTTTTTCTGGTTTGGATCACGTAGTAATGTGGTACCACACTGAAACAGTCAATTCAACCAGGTCTCGATGAAAATTGTAGAGGATAACGCATGTTAGATCTGGGTTTGGTCTAGGATTTGCCCTCATCAGGCTCATATTTTCGCATTTTTCGCATACTCGTTGACCAGATCCTGGGCTTTTTCTGGTTTGGATCACGTGGTAATGTGGTACCACACTGAAACAGTCAATTAGACCGAGTCTGGATCAACATTTCAAAGGATATGCATGTTAGGTCTGGGTTAGGTCTGTGATTTGCCCTCATGAGGCTAATACTTTCGCATATTTCTCATACTTGTTGGCCAGACCCTGGGCTTTTACAGGTTGGGATCACGTAGTAATGTGGGACCACATTGAAACAGTCGATTAAACCTGGTCTCGATCAATATTTTGGAGGATAACGCATGCTATGTCTAGGTTAGGTCTTGGATTTGCCCTCTTCAGTCTCATACTTTCGCATTCTTCACATACTTGTTGGCCAGATCCTGGGTTTTTTCTGGTTTGGATCACGTAGTAATGTGACACCACACTGAAACAGTCGATTAAACCTGGTCTCGATCAATATTTTAGAGTATAACGCATGTTAGGTCTGGGTTTGGTCGGGACCTGCCCTCATCAGCCTCATACTTTCCCATTCTTCACATACTTCTTGAACAAATCCTGTGTTTTTTCTGGTTTGGATCACATAGTAACGTGGCACCATACTGAAACAGTCGATTAAACCAGGTTTCGATCAATATTTTAGATGATAACGCATGTTAGGTCTAGGTTAGGCCTGGGATTTGCCCTCATCAGACTGATACTTTCGCATTCTTCACATACTTGTGGAACAGATCCTGGGTTTTTTCTGGTTTGGATCACGTAGTAATGTGGTACCACACTGAAACAGTCGACTAAACCTTGTTTCGATCAATATTTTAGAGGATAACGCATGTTAGGTCTATGTTAGGCCTGGGATTTGCACTCATCAGAATCATACTTTCGCATTCTTCACATACTTGTGGAACATATCCCGGGTTTTTTCTGGTCTGGATCACGTAGAAGTGTGGTACCACACTGAAACAGTCGACTAAACATGGTCACGATCAATATTTTAGAGGATAACGCATGTTAGGTCCTGAGTTGGGTCTAGGATTTGCCCTCATCAGGCTCATACTTTCGCATATATCTCTTACTTGTTTGCCACATCCTTTGCTTTTTCTGGTTTGGATCACATAGAAATGTGGTACCACACTGAAACAGTGAATTAAACTGAGTCTCGGTCATCATTTTAAAGGATAACGCATGTTAGGTCTGGGTTAGGTCTGTGATTTGCCCCCATGAGGCTCATACTTTCGCATATTTCTCATACTTGTTGGCCAGATCCTGGGCTTTTACTGGTTTGGATCAGGTAGTAATGTGGGACCACACTGAAACAGTCCATTAAACCTGGTTTCGATCAATGTTATAGAGGATAACGCATGGTAGGTCTATGTTAGGTCTGGGATTTGCTCTCATCTGGCTCATACTTTCGCATATTTCTCATACTTGATGGCCAGTTTCTGGGCTTTTTCTGGTTCGGATCACGTAGTAATGTGGTACCACACTGAAACAGTCAATTCAACCAGGTCTCGATGAAAATTGTAGAGGATAACGCATGTTAGATCTGGGTTTGGTCTAGGATTTGCCCTCATCAGGCTCATATTTTCGCATTTTTCGCATACTCGTTGACCAGATCCTGGGCTTTTTCTGGTTTGGATCGTGTAGTAATGTGGTACCACACTGAAACAGTCCATTAAACCTGGTTTCGGTCAATATTTTAGAGGATAACGCATGTTACGTCTATGTTAGGTTTGGAATTTGCTCTCATCAGGCACACGCTTTCGCATATTTCTCATACTTGATGGCCAGATTCTGGGCCTTTTTTGGTTTCGATCACGTAGTAATGTGGTACCACACTGAAACAGTCCATTAAACCTGGTCTCGATCAATATTTTGGAGGATACCCATGTTAGGTCTGGGTTAGGTCTGGGATTTGCCATCATCAGTCTCATACCTCGCATTCTTAATGTACTCCTTGAACAGATCCCGGGTTTTCTCTGGTTTGGGTCACGTAGTAATGTGGTATCACACTGAAAGAGTCATATCAATCTGGTCTCGATAAATATTTTAGAGGATAACGCGTGTTAGGTCAGGGTTAGGTCTAGGATTTGCCTTCATCAGGCTCATACTTTCGCATATTTCTGATCCATGATGGCCAGATTCTGATCTTTTTCTGGTTTCGATCACGTAGTAATGCGGTACCACACTGAAACAGTCCATTAAACCTGGTTTCGATCAATGTTTTAGAGGATAACGCATGTTATGTCTAGGTTAGGTCTTGGATTTGCCCTCTTCAGTCTCATACTTTCGCATTCTTCACATACTTGTTGGCCAGATCCTGGGTTTTTTCTGGTTTGGATCACGTAGTAATGTGACACCACACTAAAACAGTCGATTAAACCTGGTCTCGATCAATATTTTAGAGTATAACGCATGTTAGGTCTGGGTTTGGTCGGGACCAGCCCTCATCAGTCTCATACTTTCCCATTCTTCGCATACTTCTTGAACAAATCCTGTGTTTTTTCTGGTTTGGATCACATAGTAACGTGGCACCATACTGAAACAGTCGATTAAACCAGGTTTCGATCAATATTTTAGATGATAACGCATGTTAGGTCTAGGTTAGGCCTGGGATTTGCCCTCATCAGACTGATACTTTCGCATTCTTCACATACTTGTGGAACAGATCCTGGGTTTTTTCTGGTTTGGATCACGTAGTAATGTGGTACCACACTGAAACAGTCGACTAAACCTTGTTTCGATCAATATTTTAGAGGATAACGCATGTTAGGTCTATGTTAGGCCTGGGATTTGCACTCATCAGAATCATACTTTCGCATTCTTCACATACTTGTGGAACATATCCCGGGTTTTTTCTGGTCTGGATCACGTAGAAGTGTGGTACCACACTGAAACAGTCGACTAAACATGGTCACGATCAATATTTTAGAGGATAACGCATGTTAGGTCTGAGTTGGGTCTAGGATTTGCCCTCATCAGGCTCATACTTTCGCATATTTCTCTTACTTGTTTGCCACATCCTTTGTTTTTTCTGGTTTGGATCACATAGAAATATGGTACCACACTGAAACAGTGAATTAAACAGAGTCTCGGTCATCATTTTAAAGGATAACGCATGTTAGGTCTGGGTTAGGTCTGTGATTTGCCCCCATGAGGCTCATACTTTCGCATATTTCTCATACTTGTTGGCCAGATCCTGGGCTTTTACTGGTTTGGATCAGGTAGTAATGTGGGACCACACTGAAACAGTCGATTAAACCTGGTCTCGATCAATATTTTGGAGGATAACGCATGCTATGTCTGGGTTAGGTCTGGGATTTGCCATCTTCTGTCTCATACTTTCGCATTATTCACATACTTGTTGGCCAGATCCTGGGTTTTTTCTGGTTTGGATGACATAGTATTGTGGTACCACACTGAAACAGTCGACTAAACCAGGTCACGATCGATATTTTAGAGGATAACACATGTTAAGTCTGAGTTGGGTCTGGGATTTGCCCTCTTCAGGCTCACGCTTTCGCATATTTCTCATACTAGATGGCCAGATTCTGGGCCTTTCTTGGTTTCGATCACGTAGTAATGCGGTACCACACTGAAACAGTCCATTAAACCTGGATGCGATCAATGTTTTAGAGGATAACGCATGTTACGTCTAGGTTAGGCCTGGGATTTGCCCTCTTCAGGCTCACGCTTTAGCATATTTCTCATACTTGAAGGCCAGATTCTGGGCTTTTTTTGGTTTGGATCACGTAGTATTGTTGTACCGCACTGAAACAGTCCATTAAAGCTGGTTTCGATCAATATTTTAGAGGATAACGCATGGTAGGTCAATGTTAGATCTGGAATTTGCTCTCATCAAGCTCACACTTTCGCATATTTCTCATACTTGATGGCCAGATTCTGGGCTTTTTTTGGTTTAGATCACGTAGTAATGTGGTACCACACTGAAACAGTCCATTAAACCTGGTTTCGGTCAATATTTTAGAGGATAACGCATGTTACGTCTATGTTAGGTTTGGAATTTGCTCTCATCAGGCTCACGCTTTCGCATATTTCTCATACTTGATGGCCAGATTCTGGGCCTTTTTTGGTTTCGTTCACGTAGTAATGTGGTACCACACTGAAACAGTCCATTAAACCTAGTTGCGATCAATCTTTTAGAGGATAACGCATGTTAGGTCTATGTTAGGCCTTTGATTTGCCCTCTTCAGGCTCACGCTTTCGCATATTTCTCATACTTCATGGCCAGATTCTGGGCTTTTTTTGGTTTGGATCACGTAGTATTGTGGTACCGCACTGAAACAGTCAATTAAAGCTGGTTTCGATCAATATTTTAGAGGATAACGCATGGTAGGTCTATGTTAGATCTGGAATTTGCTCTCATCAAGCTCACACTTTCGCATATTTCTCATACTTCTTGGCCAGACCCTGTGCTTTTACTGGTTGGGATCACGTAGTAATGTGGGATCACATTGAAACAGTCGATTAAACCTGGTCTCGATCAATATTTTGGAGGATAACGCATGCTAGGTCTGGGTTAGGTCTGGGATTTGCCATCTTCTGTCTCATACTTTCGCATTATTCACATACTTGTTGGCCAGATCCTGGGTTTTTTCTGGTTTGGATGACATAGTAATGTGGTACCACACTGAAACGGTCGACTAAACCAGGTCACGACCAATATTTTAGAGGATTACACATGTTAAGTCTGAGTTGGGTCTGGGATTTGCCCTCATGAGGCTCATGCTTTCGCCTATTTCTCTTACTTGATGGCCAGATTCTGGGCTTTTTCTGGTTTCGATCACGTAGTAATGCGGTACCACACTGAAACAGTCCATTAAACCTAGTTTGGATCAATGTTTTAGAGGATAACACATGTCAGGTCTAGGTTAGGCCTTGGATTTGCCCTCATCAGACTCATACTTTCGCATTCTTCATGTACTTGTTGAACAGATCCCGGATTTTTTCTGGTTTGGATCTCGTGGTAATGTGTTGCCACGCTGAAACTGACCATTAAACCTGGTTTCGATCAATATTTTAAAAGAATAACGCATTGTAGGTCTATGTTAGGTCTGGGATTTGCTCTCATAAGGTTCATACTTTCGCATATTTCTCATACTTGTTGGCCAGATTCTGGGCTTTTTTTGGTTTGGATCACGTAATAATGTGGTACCACACTGGAGCAGTCCATTACACCAGGTTTCGATCAATATTTTAGAGGATAACGCATGGTAGGTCTATGTTAGGTCTAGGATTTGCTCTCATCAGGCTCATACTTTCGCATATTTCTCATACTTGTTGGCCAGATTCTGGGCTTTTTTTGGTTTGGATCAGGTAATAATGTGGTACCACACTGGAACAGTCCATTGCACCTGGTTTCGATCAATATTTTAGAGGATAACGCATGGTAGGTCTATGTTAGGTCTGGGATTTGCTCTCATCAGGCTCATACTTTCGCATATTTCTCATACTTGATGGCCAGTTTCTGGGCTTTTTCTGGTTTGGATCACGTAGTTATGTGGTACCACACTGAAACAGTCAATTCAACCTGGTCTCGATGAATATTGTAGAGGATAACGCATGTTAGATCTGGGTTTGGTCTAGGATTTGCCCTCATCAGGCTCATATTTTCGCATTTTTCGCATACTCGTTGACCAGATCCTGGGCTTTTTCTGGTTTGGATCGTGTAGTAATGTGGTACGACACTGAAACAGTCCATCAAACCTGGTTTCGATCAATATTTTAGAGGATAACGCATGTTAGGTCTATGTTAGGTTTGGAATTTGCTCTCATAAGGTTCATACTTTCGCATATTTCTCATACTTGTTGGCCAGATTCTGGGCTTTTTTTGGTTTGGATCACGTAATAATGTGGTACCACACTGGAACAGTCCATTACACCTGGTTTCGATCAATAATTTAGAGGATAACGCATATTAGGTCTATGTTAGGCCTTGGATTTGCCCTCTTCAGGTTCACGCTTTCGCATATTTCTCATACTTGATGGCCAGATTCTGGGCCTTTTTTGGTTTCGATCACGTAGTAATGCGGTACCACACTGAAACAGTCCATTAAACCTGGTTGCGATCAATATTTTAAAGGATAACGCACGTTAGGTCTATGTTAGGCCTTGGATTTGCCCTCTTCAGGCTCACGCTTTCGCATATTTCTCATACTGCATGGCCAGATTCTGGGCTTTTTTTGGTTTGGATCACGTAGTATTGTGGTACCGCACTGAAACAGTCCATTAGACCTGGTTTCGATCAATATTTTAAAGGATAACGCATGTTAGGTCTATGTTAGGTTTGGAATTTGCTCTCATCAGGATCATACTTTCGCATATTTCTGATACTTGATGTCCAGATTCTGGGCTTTTTTTGGTTTGGAACACGTAATAATGTGGTACCACACTGGAACAGTCAATTCAACCTGGTCTCGATGAATGTTGTAGAGGATAACGCACGTTAGATCTGGGTTTGGTCTAGGATTTGCCCTCATCAGGCTCATATTTTCGCATTTTTCGCATACTCGTTGACCAGATCCTGGGCTTTTTCTGGTTTGGATCACGTGGTAATGTGGTACCACACTGAAACAGTCAATTAAACCGAGTCTGGGTCAACATTTCAAAGGATAACGCATGTTAGGTCTGGGTTAGGTCTGTGATTTGCCCTCATGAGGCTAATACATTCGCATATTTCTCATACTTCTTCGCCAGACCCTGGGCTTTTACTGGTTGGGATGACATAGTAATGTGGTACCACCCTGAAACAGTCCATTACACCTGGTTTCGATCAATAATTTAGAGGATAACGCATATTAGGTCTAGGTTAGGCCTTGGATTTGCCCTCTTCAGGCTCACGCTTTCGCATATTTCTCATACTTGATGGCCAGATTCTGGGCCTTTTTTGGTTTCGATCACGTAGTAATGCGGTACCACACTGAAACAGTCCATTAAACCTGGTTGCGATCAATATTTTAGAGGATAACGCATGTTAGGTCTATGTTAGGCCTTGGATTTGCCCTCTTCAGGCTCACGCTTTCGCATATTTCTCATACTTCATGGCCAGATTCTGGGCTTATTTTGGTTTGGATCACGTAGTATTGTCGTACCGCACTGAAGCAGTCCATTAAAGCTGGTTTCGATCAATATTTTAGAGGATAACGCATGGTAGGTCTATGTTAGATCTGGAATTTGCCCTCATGAAGCTCACACTTTCGCATATTTCTCATACTTGATGGCCAGATTCTGGGCTTTTTCTGGTTTGGATCACGTAGTAATGTGGTACCACACTGAAGCAGTCCATTAGACCTGGTTTCGATCAATATTTTAAAGGATAACGCATGTTAGGTCTATGTTAGGTTTGGAATTTGCTCTCATCAAGCTCATACTTTCGCATATTTCTCATACTTGTTGGCCAGATTCTGGGCTTTTTTTGGTTTGGATCGCGTAATAATGTGGTACCACACTGGAACAGTGCATTACACCTGGTTTCGATCAATATTTTAGAGGATAACGCATGGTAGGTCTATGTTAGGTCTGGGATTTGCTCTCATCAGGCTCATACTTTCGCATACTTCTCATACTTGATGGCCAGTTTCTGGGCTTTTTCTGGTTTGGATCACGTAGTAATGTGGTACCACACTGAAACAGTCAATTCAACCTGGTCTCGATGAATGTTGTAGAGGATAACGCAAGTTAGATCTGGGTTTAGTCTAGGATTTGCCCTCATCAGGCTCATATTTTCGCATTTTTCGCATACTCGTTGACCAGATCCTGGGCTTTTCCTGGTTTGGATCACGTGGTAATGTGGTACCACACACAAACAGTCAATTAAACCGAGTCTGGGTACCAACATTTCAAAGGATAACGCATGTTAGGTCTGGGTTAGGTCTGTGATTTGCCCTCATGAGGCTAATACTTTCGCATATTTCTCATACTTGTTGGCCAGACCCTGGGCTTTTACTGGTTGGGATCACGTAGTAATGTGGGACCACATTGAAACAGTCGATTAAACCTGGTCTCGATCAATATTTTGGAGGATAACGCATGCCAAGTCTGGGTTAGGTCTGGGATTTGCCATCTTCTGTCTCATACTTTCGCATTATTCACATACTTGTTGGCCAGATCCTGGGTTTTTTCTGGTTTGGATGACATAGTAATGTGGTACCACACTGAAACAGTCGACTAAACCAGGTCACGACCAATATTTTAGAGGATTACACATGTTAAGTCTGAGTTGGGTCTGGGATTTGCCCTCATGCTTTCGCCTATTTCTCTTACTTGATGGCCAGATTCTGGGCTTTTTCTGGTTTCGATCACGTAGTAATGCGGTACCACACTGAAACAGTCGACTAAACCTGGTCTCGATCAATATTTTAGAGGATAACGCATGTTAGGTCTAGGTTAGGCCTTGGATTTGCCCTCCTCAGGCTCACGCTATCGCATATTTCTCATACTTGATGGCCAGATTCTGGGCTTTTTTTGGTTTGGATCACGTAGTATTGTGGTACCGCACTGAAACAGTCCATTAAAGCTGGTTTCGATCAATATTTTAGGGGATAACGCATGGTAGGTCTATGTTAGATCTGGAATTTGCTCTCATCAAGCTCGCACTTTCGCATATTTCTCATACTTGATGGCCAGATTCTGGGCTTTTTTTGGTTTGGATCACGTAGTTATGTGGTACCACACTGAAGCAGTCCATTAAACCTGGTTTCGATCAATAATTTAGTGGATAACGCATATTAGGTCTATGTTAGGTCTGGGATTTGCTCTCATCAGGCTCATACTTTCGCATATTTCTGATACTTGATGTCCAGATTCTGGGCTTTTTTTGGTTTGGATCACGTAATAATGTGGTACCACACTGGAACAGTCCATTAAACCGGGTTGCGATCACTATTTTAGAGGATAACGCATGTTAGGTCTATGTCAGGCCTTGGATTTGCCCTCTTCAGGCTCACGCTTTCGCATATTTCTCATACTTCATGGCCAGATTCTGGGCTTTTTTTGGTTTATATCACGTAGTAATGTGGTACCGCACAGAAACAGTCCATTAAACCTGGTTTTGATCAATATTTTAGAGGATAACGCAAGTTAGGTCTATGTTAGCTCTGGGATTTGCTCTAATCAGGCTCATACTTTCGCATATTTCTCATACTTGATGGCCAGGTTCTGGGCTTTTTCTGGTTTGGATCACGTAGTAATGTGGTACCACACTGAAACAGTCCATTAGACCTGGTTTAGATCAATATTTTAAAGGATAACGCATGTTAGGTCTATGTTAGGTTTGGAATTTGCTCTCATCAAGCTCATACTTTCGCATATTTCTCATACTTGTTGGCCAGATTCTGGGCTTTTTTTAGTTTGGATCACGTAGTAATGTGGTACCACACTGAAACAGTCCATTAAACCTGGTTTCGATCAATAATTTAGAGGATAACGCATATTAGGTCTATGTTAGGTCTGGGATTTGCTCTCATCAGGCTCATACTTTCGCATATTTCTGATACTTCATGTCCAGATTCTGGGCTTTTTTTGGTTTGGATCACGTAATTATGTGGTACCACACTGGAACAGTGCATTACACCTGGTTTCGATCAATATTTTAGAGGATAACGCATGGTAGGTCTATGTTATGTCTGGGATTTGCTCTCATCAGGCTCATTCTTTCGCATACTTCTCATACTTGATGGCCAGTTTCTGGGCTTTTTCTGGTTTGGATCACGTAGTAATGTGGTACCACACTGAAACAGTCAATTCAACCTGGTCTCGATGAATGTTGTAGAGGATAACGCAAGTTAGATCTGGGTTTAGTCTAGGATTTGCCCTCATCAGGCTCATATTTTCGCATTTTTCGCATACTCGTTGACCAGATCCTGGGCTTTTCCTGGTTTGGATCACGTGGTAATGTGGTACCACACACAAACAGTCAATTAAACCGAGTCTGGGTACCAACATTTCAAAGGATAACGCATGTTAGGTCTGGGTTAGGTCTGTGATTTGCCCTCATGAGGCTAATACTTTCGCATATTTCTCATACTTGTTGGCCAGACCCTGGGCTTTTACTGGTTGGGATCACGTAGTAATGTGGGACCACATTGAAACAGTCGATTAAACCTGGTCTCGATCAATATTTTAGAGGATAACGCATGTTAGGTCTAGGTTAGGCCTTGGATTTGCCCTCCTCAGGCTCACGCTATCGCATATTTCTCATACTTGATGGCCAGATTCTGGGCTTTTTTTGGTTTGGATCACGTAGTATTGTGGTACCGCACTGAAACAGTCCATTAAAGCTGGTTTCGATCAATATTTTAGGGGATAACGCATGGTAGGTCTATGTTAGATCTGGAATTTGCTCTCATCAAGCTCACACTTTCGCATATTTCTCATACTTGATGGCCAGATTCTGGGCTTTTTTTGGTTTGGATCACGTAGTATTGTGGTACCGCACTGAAACAGTCCATTAAAGCTGGTTTCGATCAATATTTTAGGGGATAACGCATGGTAGGTCTATGTTAGATCTGGAATTTGCTCTCATCAAGCTCACACTTTCGCATATTTCTCATACTTGATGGCCAGATTCTGGGCTTTTTTTGGTTTGGATCACGTAGTTATGTGGTACCACACTGAAGCAGTCCATTAAACCTGGTTTCGATCAATAATTTAGTGGATAACGCATATTAGGTCTATGTTAGGTCTGGGATTTGCTCTCATCAGGCTCATACTTTCGCATATTTCTGATACTTGATGTGCAGATTCTGGGCTTTTTTTGGTTTGGATCACGTAATAATGTGGTACCACACTGGAACAGTCCATTAAACCGGGTTGCGATCACTATTTTAGAGGATAACGCATGTTAGGTCTATGTCAGGCCTTGGATTTGCCCTCTTCAGGCTCACGCTTTCGCATATTTCTCATACTTCATGGCCAGATTCTGGGCTTTTTTTGGTTTATATCACGTAGTAATGTGGTACCGCACAGAAACAGTCCATTAAACCTGGTTTTGATCAATATTTTAGAGGATAACGCAAGTTAGGTCTATGTTAGCTCTGGGATTTGCTCTAATCAGGCTCATACTTTCGCATATTTCTCATACTTGATGGCCAGGTTCTGGGCTTTTTCTGGTTTGGATCACGTAGTAATGTGGTACCACACTGAAACAGTCCATTAAACCTGGTTTCGATCAATAATTTAGAGGGTAACGCATATTAGGTCTATGTTAGGTCTGGGATTTGCTCTCATCAGGCTCATACTTTCGCATATTTCTGATACTTCATGTCCAGATTCTGGGCTTTTTTTGGTTTGGATCACGTAATTATGTGGTACCACACTGGAACAGTGCATTACACCTGGTTTCGATCAATATTTTAGAGGATAACGCATGGTAGGTCTATGTTATGTCTGGGATTTGCTCTCATCAGGCTCATTCTTTCGCATACTTCTCATACTTGATGGCCAGTTTCTGGGCTTTTTCTGGTTTGGATCACGTAGTAATGTGGTACCACACTGAAACAGTCAATTCAACCTGATCTCGATGAATGTTCTAGAGGATAACGCATGTTAGATCTGGGTTTAGTCTAGGATTTGCCCTCATCAGGCTCATAGTTTCGCATTTTTCGCATACTCGTTGACCAGATCCTGGGCTTTTTCTGGTTTGGATCACGTGGTAATGTGGTACCACACTGAAACAGTCAATTAAACCGAGTCTGGGTCAACATTTCAAAGGATAACGCATGTTAAGTCTGGGTTAGGTCTGTGATTTGCCCTCATGAGGCTAATACTTTCGCATATTTCTCATACTTGTTGGCCAGACCCTGGGCTTTTACTGGTTGGGATCACGTAGTAATGTGGGACCACATTGAAACAGTCGATTAAACCTGGTCTCGATCAATATTTTGGAGGATAACGCATGCCAGGTCTGGGTTAGGTCTGGGATTTGCCATCCTCTGTCTCATACTTTCGCATTATTCACATACTTGTTGGCCAGATCCTGGGTTTTTTCTGGTTTGGATGACATAGTAATGTGGTACCACACTGAAACAGTCGACTAAACCAGGTCACGACCAATATTTTAGAGGATAACGCATGTTAGGTCTAGGCTAGGCCTTGGATTTGCCCTCTTCAGGCTCACGCTTTCGCATATTTCCCATACTTGATGGCCAGATTCTGGGCCTTTTTTGGTTTCGATCACGTAGTAATGCGGTGCCACACTGAAACAGTCCACTAAACCTGGTTTCGATCAATGTTTTAGAGGATAACGCATGTTAGGTCTCGGTTAGGCCTTGGATTTGCCCTCTTCAGGCTCACGCGTTCGCATAGTTCTCATACTTGATGGGCAGATTCTGGGCTTTTTTTGATTTGGATCAGGTAGTATTGTGGTACCGCACTGAAACAGTCCATTAAAGCTGGTTTCGATCAATATTTTAGAGGATAACGCATGGTAGGTCTATTTTAGGTCTGGAATTTGCTCTCATCAAGCTCACACTTTCGCATATTTCTCATACTTGATGGCCAGATTCTGGGCATTTTTTGGTTTGGATCACGTATTATTGTGGTACCGCACTGAAACAGTCCATTACGCCTGGTTTCGATCAATATTTTAGAGGATAACGCATGATAGGTCTATGTTAGGTCTGGGATTTGCTCTCATCAGGCTCATACTTTCGCATATTTCTCATACTTGATGGCCAGTTTCTGGGCTTTTTCTGGTTTGGATCACGTAGTAATGTAGTACCACACTGAAACAGTCAATTCAACCTGGTCTCGATGGATATTTTAGAGGATAACGCATGTTAGATCTGGGTTAGGTCTAGGATTTCCACTGAGCAGGCTCATACTTTCGCATATTTCTGATACATGATGGCCAGATTCTGATCTTTTTCTGGTTTCGATCACGTAGTAATGCGGTACCACACTGAAACAGTCCATTAAACCTGGTTTCGATCAATGTTTTAGAGGATAACGCATGTTATGTCTAGGTTAGGCCTTGGATTTGCCCTCTTCAGTCTCATGCTTCCGCATTCTTCACATACTTGTGGAACAGATCCTGGGTTTTTTCTGGTCTGGATCACGTAGTAATGTGACACCACACTGAAACAGTTGATTAAACCTGGTCTCGATCAATATTTTAGAGGGTAACGCAAGTTAGGTCTATATTAGCTCTGGGATTTGCTCTAATCAGGCTCATACTTTCGCATATTTCTCATACTTGATGGCCAGATTCTGGGCTTTTTCTGGTTTGGATCACGTAGTAATGTGGTACCACACTGAAACAGTCAATTCAACCTGGTCTCGATGAATATTTTAGAGGATAACGCATGTTAGGTCTGGGTTAGGTCTAGGATTTGCCCTCATCAGGCTCATGCTTTCGCATATTTCTCATACTTGTTGGCCAGATCCTGGGCATCCTCTGCTTTGGATGACGTAGCAATGTGGTACAACACTGAAACAGTCCATTAAACCTGGTTTCGATCTATAATTTAGAAGATAACTCATGTTAGGTCTATGTTAGGTCTGGGATTTGCTCTCATCAGGCTCATACTTCCGCATATTTCTCATACTTGATTTCCAGTTTCTGGGCTTTTTCTGGTTTGGATCACGTGGTAATGTGGTACCACACTGAAACAATCCATTAAACCTGGTTGCGATCAATATTTTAGAGGATAACGCATGTTAGGTCTATGTTAGGCCTTGGATTTGCCCTCTTCAGGCTCACGCTTTCGCATATTTCTCATACTTCATGGCCAGATTCTGGGCTTATTTTGGTTTGGATCACGTAGTATTGTGGTACCGCACTGAAACAGTCCTCTAAAGCTGGTTTCGATCAATATTTTAGAGGATAACGCATGGTAGGTCTATGTTAGATCTGGAATTTGCCCTCATCACGCTCACACTTTCGCATATTTCTCATACTTGATGGCCAGATTCTGGGCTTTTTCTGGTTTGGATCACGTAGTAATGTGGTACCACACTGAAACAGTCCATTAGACCTGGTTTCGATCAATATTTTAAAGGATAACGCATGTTAGGTCTATGTTAGGTTTGGAATTTGCTCTCATCAAGCTCATACTTTCGCATATTTCTGATACTTGATGTCCAGATTCTGGGCTTTTTTTGGTTTGGATCGCGTAATAATGTGGTACCACACTGGAACAGTGCATTACACCTGGTTTCGATCAATATTTTAGAGGATAACGCATGGTAGGTCTATGTTAGGTCTGGGATTTGCTCTCATCAGGCTCATACTTTCGCATACTTCTCATACTTGATGGCCAGTTTCTGGGCTTTTTCTGGTTTGGATCACGTAGTAATGTGGTATCACACTGAAACAGTCAATTCAACCTGGTCTCGATGAATGTTGTAGAGGATAGCGCATGTTAGATCTGGGTTTAGTCTAGGATTTGCCCTCATCAGGCTCATATTTTCGCATTTTTCACATACTCGTTGACCAGATCCTGGGCTTTTTCTGGTTTGGATCACGTGGTAATGTGGTACCACACTGAAACAGTCAATTAAACCGAGTCTGGGTACCAACATTTCAAAGGATAACGCATGTTAGGTCTGGGTTAGGTCTGTGATTTGGCATCATGAGGCTAATACTTTCGCATATTTCTCATACTTGTTGGCCAGACCCTGGGCTTTTACTGGTTGGGATCACGTAGTAATGTGGGACCACATTGAAACAGTCGATTAAACCTGGTCTCGATCAATATTTTGGAGGATAACGCATGCTAGGTCTGGGTTAGGTCTGGGATTTGCCATCTTCTGTCTCATACTTTCGCATTATTCACATATATGCTGGCCAGATCCTGGGTTTCTTCTGGTTTGGATCTCGTGGTAATGTGTTACCACACTGAAACAGACCATTAAACCTGGCTTCGATCAATATATTAGAGGATAACGCATGTTAGGTCTATGTTAGGTCTGGAATTTGCTCTCATCAGGCTCATACTTTCGCATTCCTCACATACTTGATGGCCAGATTCTGGTCTTTTTCTGGTATCTATCACGTAGTAATGCGGTACCACACTGAAACAGTCAATTCAACCTGGTCTCGATGAATGTTGTAGAGGATAACGCATGTTAGATCTGGGTTTGGTCTAGGATTTGCCCTCATCAGGCTCATATTTTCGCATTTTTCGCATACTCGTTGACCAGATCCTGGGCTTTTTCTGGTTTGGATCACGTGGTAATGTGGTACCACACTGAAACAGTCAATTAAACCGAGACTGGGTCAACATTTCAAAGGATAACGCATGTTAGGTCTGGGTTAGGTCTGTGATTTGCCCTCATGAGGCTAATACTTTCGCATATTTCTCATACTTCATCGCCAGACCCTGGGCTTTTACTGGTTGGGATGACATAGTAATGTGGTACCACACTGAAACAGTCCATTACACCTGGTTTCGATCAATAATTTAGAGGATAACGCATATTAGGTCTAGGTTAGGCCTTGGATTTGCCCTCTTCAGGCTCACGCTTTCGCATATTTCTCATACTTGATGGCCAGATTCTGGGCCTTTTTTGGTTTCGATCACGTAGTAATGCGGTACCACACTGAAACAGTCCATTAAACCTGGTTGCGATCAATATTTTAGAGGATAACGCATGTTAGGTCTATGTTAGGCCTTGGATTTGCCCTCTTCAGGCTCACGCTTTCGCATATTTCTCATACTTCATGGCCAGATTCTGGGCTTTTTCTGGTTTGGATCACGTGGTAATGTGGTACCACACTGAAACAGTCAATTAAACCGAGTCTGGGTACCAACATTTCAAAGGATAACGCATGTTAGGTCTGGGTTAGGTCTGTGATTTGGCATCATGAGGCTAATACTTTCGCATATTTCTCATACTTGTTGGCCAGACCCTGGGCTTTTACTGGTTGGGATCACGTAGTAATGTGGGACCACATTGAAACAGTCGATTAAACCTGGTCTCGATCAATATTTTGGAGGATAACGCATGCCACGTCTGGGTTAGGTCTGGGATTTGCCATCTTCTGTCTCATACTTTCGCATTATTCACATACTTGTTGGCCAGATCCTGGGTTTTTTCTGGTTTGGATGACATAGTAATGTGGTACCACACTGAAACAGTCGACTAAACCAGGTCACGACCAATATTTTAGAGGATTACACATGTTAAGTCTGAGTTGGGTCTGGGATTTGCCCTCATGCTTTCGCCTATTTCTCTTACTTGATGGCCAGATTCTGGGCTTTTTCTGGTTTCGATCACGTAGTAATGCGGTACCACACTGAAACAGTCGGCTAAACCTGGTCTCGATCAATATTTTAGAGGATAACCCATGTTAGGTCTAGGTTAGGCCTTGGATTTGCCCTCCTCAGGCTCACGCTATCGCATATTTCTCATACTTGATGGCCAGATTCTGGGCTTTTTTTGGTTTGGATCACGTAGTATTGTTGTACCGCTCTGAAACGGTCCATTAAAGCTGGTTTCGATCAATATTTTAGAGGATACCGCATGGTAGGTCTATGTTAGATCTGGAATTTGCTCTCATCAAGCTCACACTTTCGCATGTTTCTCATACTTGATGGCCAGTTTCTGGGCTTTTTCTGGTTTGGATCACGTAGTAATGTGGTACCACACTGAAACAGTCAATTCAACCTGGTCTCGATGAATGTTATAGAGGATAACGCATGTTAGATCTGGGTTTAGTCTAGGATTTGCCCTCATCAGGCTCATATTTTTGCATTTTTCGCATACTCGTTGACCAGATCCTGGGCTTTTTCTGGTTTGGATCACGTGGTAATGTGGTACCACACTGAAACAGTCAATTAAACCGAGTCTGCGTACCAACATTTCAAAGGATAACGCATGTTAGGTCTGGGTTAGGTCTGTGATTTGCCCTCATGAGGCTAATACTTTCGCATATTTCTCATACTTGTTGGCCAGACCCTGGGCTTTTACTGGTTGGGATCACGTAGTAATGTGGGACCACACTCAAACAGTCCATTAAACCTGGTTGCGATCACTATTTTAGAGGATAACGCATGTTAGGTCTATGTTAGGCCTTGGATTTGCCCTCTTCAGGCTCACGCTTTCGCATATTTCTCATACTTCATGGCCAGATTCTGGGCTTTTTCTGGTTTGGATCACGTGGTAATGTGGTACCACACTGAAACAGTCAATTAAACCGAGTCTGGGTCAACATTTCAAAGGATAACGCATGTTAAGTCTGGGTTAGGACTGTGATTTGCCCTCATGAGGCTAATACTTTCGCATATTTCTCATACTTGTTGGCCAGACCCTGGGCTTTTACTGGTTGGGATCACGTAGTAATGTGGGACCACATTGAAACAGTCGATTAAACCTGGTCTCGATCAATATTTTAGAGGATAACGCATGTTAGGTCTAGGCTAGGCCTTGGATTTGCCCTCTTCAGGCTCACGCTTTCGCATATTTCTCATACTTGATGGCCAGATTCTGGGGTTTTTCTGGTTTGGATCACGTAGTAATGTGATACCACACTGAAACAGTCCATTAAACCTGGTTTCGATCAATATTTTAGAGGATAACGCATGTTAGGTCTAGGCTAGGCCTTGGATTTGCCCTCTTCAGGCTCACGCTTTCGCATATTTCTCATACTTGATGGCCAGATTCTGGGCCTTTTTTGGTTTCGATCACGTAGTAATGCGGTACCACACTGAAACAGTCCACTAAACCTGGTTTCGATCAATGTTTTAGAGGATAACGCATGTTAGGTCTCGGTTAGGCCTTGGATTTGCCCTCTTCAGGCTCACGCTTTCGCATATTTCTCATACTTGATAGCCAGATTCTGGGCTTTTTTTGATTTGGATCAGGTAGTATTGTGGTACCGCACTGAAACAGTCCATTAAAGCTGGTTTCGATCAATATTTTAGAGGATAACGCATGGTAGGTCTATGTTAGGTCTGGAATTTGCTCTCATCAAGCTCACACTTTCGCATATTTCTGATACATGATGGCCAGATTCTGATCTTTTCCTGGTTTCGATCACGTAGTAATGCGGTACCACACTGAAACAGTCCATTAAACCTGGTTTCGATCAATGTTTTAGAGGATAACGCATGTTATGTCTAGGTTAGGCCTTGGATTTGCCCTCTTCAGTCTCATGCTTCCGCATTCTTCACATACTTGTGGAACAGATCCTGGGTTTTTTCTGGTCTGGATCACGTAGTAATGTGACACCACACTGAAACAGTTGATTAAACCTGGTCTCGATCAATATTTTAGAGGGTAACGCAAGTTAGGTCTATATTAGCTCTGGGATTTGCTCTAATCAGGCTCATACTTTCGCATATTTCTCATACTTGATGGCCAGATTCTGGGCTTTTTCTGGTTTGGATCACGTAGTAATGTGGTACCACACTGAAACAGTCAATTCAACCTGGTCTCGATGAATATTTTAGAGGATAACGCATGTTAGGTCTGGGTTAGGTCTAGGATTTGCCCTCATCAGGCTCATGCTTTCGCATATTTCTCATACTTGTTGGCCAGATCCTGGGCATCCTCTGCTTTGGATGACGTAGCAATGTGGTACAACACTGAAACAGTCCATTAAACCTGGTTTCGATCTATAATTTAGAAGATAACTCATGTTAGGTCTATGTTAGGTCTGGGATTTGCTCTCATCAGGCTCATACTTCCGCATATTTCTCATACTTGATTTCCAGTTTCTGGGCTTTTTCTGGTTTGGATCACGTGGTAATGTGGTACCACACTGAAACAATCCATTAAACCTGGTTGCGATCAATATTTTAGAGGATAACGCATGTTAGGTCTATGTTAGGCCTTGGATTTGCCCTCTTCAGGCTCACGCTTTCGCATATTTCTCATACTTCATGGCCAGATTCTGGGCTTATTTTGGTTTGGATCACGTAGTATTGTGGTACCGCACTGAAACAGTCCTCTAAAGCTGGTTTCGATCAATATTTTAGAGGATAACGCATGGTAGGTCTATGTTAGATCTGGAATTTGCCCTCATCACGCTCACACTTTCGCATATTTCTCATACTTGATGGCCAGATTCTGGGCTTTTTCTGGTTTGGATCACGTAGTAATGTGGTACCACACTGAAACAGTCCATTAGACCTGGTTTCGATCAATATTTTAAAGGATAACGCATGTTAGGTCTATGTTAGGTTTGGAATTTGCTCTCATCAAGCTCATACTTTCGCATATTTCTGATACTTGATGTCCAGATTCTGGGCTTTTTTTGGTTTGGATCGCGTAATAATGTGGTACCACACTGGAACAGTGCATTACACCTGGTTTCGATCAATATTTTAGAGGATAACGCATGGTAGGTCTATGTTAGGTCTGGGATTTGCTCTCATCAGGCTCATACTTTCGCATACTTCTCATACTTGATGGCCAGTTTCTGGGCTTTTTCTGGTTTGGATCACGTAGTAATGTGGTATCACACTGAAACAGTCAATTCAACCTGGTCTCGATGAATGTTGTAGAGGATAGCGCATGTTAGATCTGGGTTTAGTCTAGGATTTGCCCTCATCAGGCTCATATTTTCGCATTTTTCACATACTCGTTGACCAGATCCTGGGCTTTTTCTGGTTTGGATCACGTGGTAATGTGGTACCACACTGAAACAGTCAATTAAACCGAGTCTGGGTACCAACATTTCAAAGGATAACGCATGTTAGGTCTGGGTTAGGTCTGTGATTTGGCATCATGAGGCTAATACTTTCGCATATTTCTCATACTTGTTGGCCAGACCCTGGGCTTTTACTGGTTGGGATCACGTAGTAATGTGGGACCACATTGAAACAGTCGATTAAACCTGGTCTCGATCAATATTTTGGAGGATAACGCATGCTAGGTCTGGGTTAGGTCTGGGATTTGCCATCTTCTGTCTCATACTTTCGCATTATTCACATATATGCTGGCCAGATCCTGGGTTTCTTCTGGTTTGGATCTCGTGGTAATGTGTTACCACACTGAAACAGACCATTAAACCTGGCTTCGATCAATATATTAGAGGATAACGCATGTTAGGTCTATGTTAGGTCTGGAATTTGCTCTCATCAGGCTCATACTTTCGCATTCCTCACATACTTGATGGCCAGATTCTGGTCTTTTTCTGGTATCTATCACGTAGTAATGCGGTACCACACTGAAACAGTCAATTCAACCTGGTCTCGATGAATGTTGTAGAGGATAACGCATGTTAGATCTGGGTTTGGTCTAGGATTTGCCCTCATCAGGCTCATATTTTCGCATTTTTCGCATACTCGTTGACCAGATCCTGGGCTTTTTCTGGTTTGGATCACGTGGTAATGTGGTACCACACTGAAACAGTCAATTAAACCGAGACTGGGTCAACATTTCAAAGGATAACGCATGTTAGGTCTGGGTTAGGTCTGTGATTTGCCCTCATGAGGCTAATACTTTCGCATATTTCTCATACTTCATCGCCAGACCCTGGGCTTTTACTGGTTGGGATGACATAGTAATGTGGTACCACACTGAAACAGTCCATTACACCTGGTTTCGATCAATAATTTAGAGGATAACGCATATTAGGTCTAGGTTAGGCCTTGGATTTGCCCTCTTCAGGCTCACGCTTTCGCATATTTCTCATACTTGATGGCCAGATTCTGGGCCTTTTTTGGTTTCGATCACGTAGTAATGCGGTACCACACTGAAACAGTCCATTAAACCTGGTTGCGATCAATATTTTAGAGGATAACGCATGTTAGGTCTATGTTAGGCCTTGGATTTGCCCTCTTCAGGCTCACGCTTTCGCATATTTCTCATACTTCATGGCCAGATTCTGGGCTTTTTCTGGTTTGGATCACGTGGTAATGTGGTACCACACTGAAACAGTCAATTAAACCGAGTCTGGGTACCAACATTTCAAAGGATAACGCATGTTAGGTCTGGGTTAGGTCTGTGATTTGGCATCATGAGGCTAATACTTTCGCATATTTCTCATACTTGTTGGCCAGACCCTGGGCTTTTACTGGTTGGGATCACGTAGTAATGTGGGACCACATTGAAACAGTCGATTAAACCTGGTCTCGATCAATATTTTGGAGGATAACGCATGCCACGTCTGGGTTAGGTCTGGGATTTGCCATCTTCTGTCTCATACTTTCGCATTATTCACATACTTGTTGGCCAGATCCTGGGTTTTTTCTGGTTTGGATGACATAGTAATGTGGTACCACACTGAAACAGTCGACTAAACCAGGTCACGACCAATATTTTAGAGGATTACACATGTTAAGTCTGAGTTGGGTCTGGGATTTGCCCTCATGCTTTCGCCTATTTCTCTTACTTGATGGCCAGATTCTGGGCTTTTTCTGGTTTCGATCACGTAGTAATGCGGTACCACACTGAAACAGTCGGCTAAACCTGGTCTCGATCAATATTTTAGAGGATAACCCATGTTAGGTCTAGGTTAGGCCTTGGATTTGCCCTCCTCAGGCTCACGCTATCGCATATTTCTCATACTTGATGGCCAGATTCTGGGCTTTTTTTGGTTTGGATCACGTAGTATTGTTGTACCGCTCTGAAACGGTCCATTAAAGCTGGTTTCGATCAATATTTTAGAGGATACCGCATGGTAGGTCTATGTTAGATCTGGAATTTGCTCTCATCAAGCTCACACTTTCGCATGTTTCTCATACTTGATGGCCAGTTTCTGGGCTTTTTCTGGTTTGGATCACGTAGTAATGTGGTACCACACTGAAACAGTCAATTCAACCTGGTCTCGATGAATGTTATAGAGGATAACGCATGTTAGATCTGGGTTTAGTCTAGGATTTGCCCTCATCAGGCTCATATTTTTGCATTTTTCGCATACTCGTTGACCAGATCCTGGGCTTTTTCTGGTTTGGATCACGTGGTAATGTGGTACCACACTGAAACAGTCAATTAAACCGAGTCTGCGTACCAACATTTCAAAGGATAACGCATGTTAGGTCTGGGTTAGGTCTGTGATTTGCCCTCATGAGGCTAATACTTTCGCATATTTCTCATACTTGTTGGCCAGACCCTGGGCTTTTACTGGTTGGGATCACGTAGTAATGTGGGACCACACTCAAACAGTCCATTAAACCTGGTTGCGATCACTATTTTAGAGGATAACGCATGTTAGGTCTATGTTAGGCCTTGGATTTGCCCTCTTCAGGCTCACGCTTTCGCATATTTCTCATACTTCATGGCCAGATTCTGGGCTTTTTCTGGTTTGGATCACGTGGTAATGTGGTACCACACTGAAACAGTCAATTAAACCGAGTCTGGGTCAACATTTCAAAGGATAACGCATGTTAAGTCTGGGTTAGGACTGTGATTTGCCCTCATGAGGCTAATACTTTCGCATATTTCTCATACTTGTTGGCCAGACCCTGGGCTTTTACTGGTTGGGATCACGTAGTAATGTGGGACCACATTGAAACAGTCGATTAAACCTGGTCTCGATCAATATTTTAGAGGATAACGCATGTTAGGTCTAGGCTAGGCCTTGGATTTGCCCTCTTCAGGCTCACGCTTTCGCATATTTCTCATACTTGATGGCCAGATTCTGGGGTTTTTCTGGTTTGGATCACGTAGTAATGTGATACCACACTGAAACAGTCCATTAAACCTGGTTTCGATCAATATTTTAGAGGATAACGCATGTTAGGTCTAGGCTAGGCCTTGGATTTGCCCTCTTCAGGCTCACGCTTTCGCATATTTCTCATACTTGATGGCCAGATTCTGGGCCTTTTTTGGTTTCGATCACGTAGTAATGCGGTACCACACTGAAACAGTCCACTAAACCTGGTTTCGATCAATGTTTTAGAGGATAACGCATGTTAGGTCTCGGTTAGGCCTTGGATTTGCCCTCTTCAGGCTCACGCTTTCGCATATTTCTCATACTTGATAGCCAGATTCTGGGCTTTTTTTGATTTGGATCAGGTAGTATTGTGGTACCGCACTGAAACAGTCCATTAAAGCTGGTTTCGATCAATATTTTAGAGGATAACGCATGGTAGGTCTATGTTAGGTCTGGAATTTGCTCTCATCAAGCTCACACTTTCGCATATTTCTGATACATGATGGCCAGATTCTGATCTTTTCCTGGTTTCGATCACGTAGTAATGCGGTACCACACTGAAACAGTCCATTAAACCTGGTTTCGATCAATGTTTTAGAGGATAACGCATGTTATGTCTAGGTTAGGCCTTGGATTTGCCCTCTTCAGTCTCATGCTTCCGCATTCTTCACATACTTGTGGAACAGATCCTGGGTTTTTTCTGGTCTGGATCACGTAGTAATGTGGTACCACACTGAAACAGTCGACTAAACCTGGTCACGATCAATATTTTAGAGGATAACGCATGTTAGGTCTATGTTAGGCCTGGGATGTGCCCTCATCAGACTCATACTTTCGCATTCTTCATATACTTGTTGAACAGATCCCGGGTTTTTTCTGGTTTGGATCTCGTGGTAATGTGGTACCACACTGAAACAGTCAATTCAACCTGGTCTCGATGAATATTTTAGAGGATAACGCATGTTAGGTCTGGTTTAGGTCTAGGATTTGCCCTCATCAGGCTCATGCTTTCGCATATTTCTCATACTTGTTGGCCAGATCCTGGGCATCCTCTGCTTTGGATGACGTAGCAATGTGGTACAACACTGAAACAGTCCATTAAACCTGGTTTCGATCTATAATTTAGAAGATAACTCATGTTAGGTCTATGTTAGGTCTGGGATTTGCTCTCATCAGGCTCATACTTTCGCATATTTCTCATACTTGATTTCCAGTTTCTGGGCTTTTTCTGGTTTGGATCACGTGGTAATGTGGTACCACACTGAAACAGTCAATTAAACCGAGTCCGGGTCAACATTTCAAAGGATAACGGATGTTAGGTCTGGGTTAGGTCTGTGATTTGCCCTCATGAGGCTAATACTTTCGCATATTTCTCATACTTGTTGGCCAGACCCTGTGCTTTTACTGGTTGGGATCACGTAGTAATGTGGGACCACATTGAAACAGTCGATTAAACCTGGTCTCCATCAATATTTTGGAGGATAACGCATGCTAGGTCTGGGTTAGGTCTGGGATTTGCCATATTCTGTCTCATACTTTCGCATTATTCACATACATGCTGGCCAGATCCTGGGTTTCTTCTGGTTTGGATCTCGTAGTAATGTGTTACCACACTGAAACAGACCATTAAACCTGGCTTCGATCAATATATTAGAGGATAACGCATGTTAGGTCTATGTTAGGTCTGGAATTTGCTCTCATCAGGCTCATACTTTCGCATTCCTCGCATATTTGATGGCCAGATTCTGGTCTTTTTCTGGTATCTAACACGTAGTAATGCGGTACCACACTGAAACAGTCCATTAAACCTGGTTTCGATCAATGTTTTAGAGGATAACGCATGTTACGTCTAGGTTAGGCCTTGGATTTGCCCTCTTCAGTCTCATACTTTCGCATTCTTTACATATTTATTGGCCAGATCCTGGGTTTTTTCTGGTCTGGATCACGTAGTAATGTGACACCACACTGAAACAGTTGATTAAACCTGGTCTCGATCAATATTTTAGAGGATAACGCATGTTAGGTCTAGGTTAGGCCTGGGATTTGCCCTCATCAGACTCATACCTTCGCATTCTTCACATACTTGTGGAACAGATCCTGGGTTTTTTTCTGGTTTGGTTCACGTAGTAATGTGGTACCACACTGAAACAGTCGACTAAACCTGGTCACGATCAATATTTTAGAGGATAACGCATGTTAGGTCTATGATAGGCCTGGGATGTGCCCTCATCAGACTCATACTTCCGCATTCTTCATATACTTGTTGAACAGATCCCGGGTTTTTTCTGGTTTGGATCTCGTGGTAATGTGTTACCACACTGAAACAGACCATTAAACCAGGTTTCGATCAATATTTTAGATGATAACGCATGTTAGGTCTAGGTTAGGCCTGGGATTTGCCCTCATCAAGCTCACACTTTCGCATATTTCTCATACTTGATGTCCAGATTCTGGGCTTTTTTTGGTTTAGATCACGTAGTAATGTGGTACCACACAGAAACAGTCCATTAAACCTGGTTTTGATCAATATTTTAGAGGGTAACGCAAGTTAGGTCTATGTTAGCTCTGGGATTTGCTCTAATCAGGCTCATACTTTCGCATATTTCTCATACTTGATGGCCAGATTCTGGGCTTTTTCTGGTTTGGATCACGTAGTAATGTGGTGCCACACTGAAACAGTCCATTAAACCTGGTCTCGGTCAATATTTTTGAGGATAACGCATGTTAGGTCTATGTTAGGTTTGGAATTTGCTCTCATCAGGCTCATACTTTCGCATATTTCTCATACTTGTTGGCCAGATTCAGGACTTTTTTTGGTTTGGATCACGTAGTTATGTGGTACCACACTGAAACAGGCCATTAAACCTGGTTTCGATCAATAATTTAGAGGATAACGCATATTAGGTCTATGTTAGGTCTGGGATTTGCTCTCATCAGGCTCATACTTTCGCATATTTCTGATACTTGATGTCCAGATTCTGGGCTTTTTTTGGTTTGGATCACGTAATAATGTGGTACCACACTGGAACAGTCCATTACACCTGGTTTCGATCAATATTTTAGAGGGTAACGCATGGTAGGTCTATGTTAGGTCTGGGATTTGCTCTCATCAGGCTCATACTTTCGCATATTTCTCATACTTGATTTCCAGTTTCTGGGCTTTCTCTGGTTTAGATCACGTAGTAATGTGATACCACACTGAAACAGTCAATTCAACCTGGTCTCGATGAATATTTTAGAGGATAACGCATGTTTGGTCTGGGTTAGGTCTAGGATTTGCCCTCATCAGGCTCATGCTTTCGCATATTTCTCATACTTGTTGGCTAGATCCTGGGCATCCTCTGCCTTGGATGACGTAGCAATGTGGTACAACACTGAAACAGTCCATTAAACCTGGTTTCGATCAATAATTTAGAAGATAACTCATGTTAGGTCTATGTTAGGTCTGGGATTTGCTCTTATCAGGCTCATACTTTCGCATATTTCTCATACTTGATTTCCAGTTTCTGGGCTTTTTCTGGTTTGGATCACGTGGTAATGTGGTACCACACTGAAACAGTCAATTAAACCGAGTCCGGGTCAACATTTCAAAGGGTAACGGATGTTAGGTCTGGGTTAGGTCTGTGATTTGCCCTCATGAGGCTAATACTTTCGCATATTTCTCATACTTGTTGGCCAGACCCTGCGCTTTTACTGGTTGGGATCAGGTAGTAATGTGGGACCACATTGAAACAGTCGATTAAACCTGGTCTCCATCAATATTTTGGAGGATAACGCATGCTAGGTCTGGGTTAGGTCTGGGATTTGCCATCTTCTGTCTCATACTTTCGCATTCTTCACATACTTGTTGAACAGATCCCGGGTTTTTTCTGGTTTGGATCACGCGGTAATGCGGTACCACACTGAAACAGTCCATTATACCTGGTTTCGATCAACATTTTAGAGGATAACGCATGTTAGGTCTAGGCTAGGCCTTGGATTTGCCCTCTTCAGGCTCACGCTTTCGCATATTTCTCATACTTGATGGCCAGATTCTGAGCCTTTTTTGGTTTCGATCACGTAGTAATGCGGTACCACACTGAAACAGTCCACTAACCCTGGTTTCGATCAATGTTTTAGAGGATAACGCATGTTAGGTCTCGGTTAGGCCTTGGATTTGCCCTCTTCAGGCTCTCGCGTTCGCATATTGCTCATACTTGATGGCCTGATTCTAGGCTTTTTTTGATTTGGATCACGTAGTATTGTAGTACCGCACTGAGACAGTCCATTAAAGCTGGTTTCGATCAATATTTTAGAGGATAACGCATGGTAGGTCTAGGCTAAGCCTGGGATTTGCCCTCTTCAGGCTCACACTTTCGCATATTTCTCATACTTGATGGCCAGATTCTGGGCTTTTTTTGGTTTGGATCACGTAGTAATGCGGTACCACACTGAAACAGTCGATTAGACATGGTGCCGATCAATATTTTTGAGGATAACGCATGTTATGGTCTCCGTTAGGTCTAGGATTTGCCCCTCAACAGGCTCATGCTTTCGCATATTTCTCATACTTGTTGGCCAGATCCTGGGCATCCACTGCTTTGGATGACGTAGCAATGTGGTACCACACCGAAACAGTCGATTAGACCTGGTGCCGATCAATATTTTTGAGGATAACGCATGTTATGGTCTCCGTTAGGTCTAGGACTTGCCCCTCATCAGGCTCATGCTTTCGCATATTTCTCATACTTGTTGGCCAGATCCTGGGCTTTTTCTGGTTTGGATCACGTAGTAATGTGGTGCCACACTGAAACAGTCCATTAAACCTGGTCTCGGTCAATATTTTTGAGGATAACGCATGTTAGGTCTATGTTAGCTCTGGGATTTGCTCTAATCAGGCTCATACTTTCGCATATTTCTCATACTTGATGGCCAGATTCTGGGCTTTTTCTGGTTTGGATCACGTAGTAATGTGGTGCCACACTGAAACAGTCCATTAAACCTGGTCTCGGTCAATATTTTTGAGGATAACGCATGTTAGGTCTATGTTAGGTTTGGAATTTGCTCTCATCAGGCTCATACTTTCGCATAGTTCTCATACTTGTTGGCCAGATTCAGGACTTTTTTTGGTTTGGATCACGTAGTTATGTGGTACCACACTGAAACAGGCCATTAAACCTGGTTTCGATCAATAATTTAGAGGATAACGCATATTAGGTCTATGTTAGGTCTGGGATTTGCTCTCATCAGGCTCATACTTTCGCATATTTCTGATACTTGATGTCCAGATTCTGGGCTTTTTTTGGTTTGGATCACGTAATAATGTGGTACCACACTGGAACAGTCCATTACACCTGGTTTCGATCAATATTTTAGAGGATAACGCATGGTAGGTCTATGTTAGGTCTGGGATTTGCTCTCATCAGGCTCATACTTTCGCATATTTCTCATACTTGATTTCCAGTTTCTGGGCTTTTTCTGGTTTAGATCACGTAGTAATGTGGTACCACACTGAAACAGTCAATTCAACCTGGTCTCGATGAATATTTTAGAGGATAACGCATGTTTGGTCTGGGTTAGGTCTAGGATTTGCCCTCATCAGGCTCATGCTTTCGCATATTTCTCATACTTGTTGGCCAGATCCTGGGCATCCTCTGCCTTGGATGACGTAGCAATGTGGTACAACACTGAAACAGTCCATTAAACCTGGTTTCGATCAATAATTTAGAAGATAACTCATGTTAGGTCTATGTTAGGTCTGGGATTTGCTCTCATCAGGCTCATACTTTCGCATATTTCTCATGCTTGATTTCCAGTTTCTGGGCTTTTTCTGGTTTGGATCACGTGGTAATGTGGTACCACACTGAAACAGTCAATTAAACCGAGTCCGGGTCAACATTTCAAAGGATAACGGATGTTAGGTCTGGGTTAGGTCTGTGATTTGCCCTCATGAGGCTAATACTTTCGCATATTTCTCATACTTGTTGGCCAGACCCTGCGCTTTTACTGGTTGGGATCGCGTAGTAATGTGGGACCACATTGAAACAGTCGATTAAACCTGGTCTCCATCAATATTTTGGAGGATAACGCATGCTAGGTCTGGGTTAGGTCTGGGATTTGCCATCTTCTGTCTCATACTTTCGCATTCTTCACATACTTGTTGAACAGATCCCGGGTTTTTTCTGGTTTGGATCACGCGGTAATGCGATACCACACTGAAACAGTCCATTAAACCTGGTTTCGATCAACATTTTAGAGGATAACGCATGTTAGGTCTAGGCTAGGCCTTGGATTTGCCCTCTTCAGGCTCACGCTTTCGCATATTTCTCATACTTGATGGCCAGATTCTGAGCCTTTTTTGGTTTCGATCACGTAGTAATGCGGTACCACACTGAAACAGACCACTAACCCTGGTTTCGATCAATGTTTTAGAGGATAACGCATGTTAGGTCACGGTTAGGCCTTGGATTTGCCCTCTTCAGGCTCTCGCGTTCGCATATTGCTCATACTTGATGGCCTGATTCTAGGCTTTTTTTGATTTGGATCACGTAGTATTGTAGTACCGCACTGAGACAGTCCATTAAAGCTGGTTTCGATCAATATTTTAGAGGATAACGCATGGTAGGTCTATGTTAGGTCTGGAATTTGCTCTCATCAAGCTCACACTTTCGCATATTTCTCATACTTGATGGCCAGTTTCTGGGCTTTTTCTGGTTTAGATCACGTAGTAATGTGGTACCACACTGAAACAGTCAATTCAACCTGGTCTCGATGAATATTTTAGAGGATAACGCATGTTTGGTCTGGGTTAGGTCTAGGATTTGCCCTCATCAGGCTCATGCTTTCGCATATTTCTCATACTTGTTGGCCAGATCCTGGGCATCCTCTGCCTTGGATGACGTAGCAATGTGGTACAACACTGAAACAGTCCATTAAACCTGGTTTCGATCAATATTTTAGAGGATAACGCATGTTAGGTCTAGGCTAAGCCTGGGATTTGCCCTCTTCAGGCTCACGCTTTCGCATATTTCTCATACTTGATGGCCAGATTCTGGGCCTTTTTTGGTTTCGATCACGTAGTAATGCGGTACCACACTGAAACAGTCCACTAAACCTGGTTTCGATCAATGTTTTAGAGGATAACGCATGTTAGGTCTCGGTTAGGCCTTGGATTTGCCCTCTTCAGGCTCACGCGTTCGCATATTTCTCATACTTGATGGCCAGATTCTGGGCTTTTTTTGATTTGGATCACGTAGTATTGTGGTACCGCACTGAAACAGTCCATTAAAGCTGGTTTCGATCAATATTTTAGAGGATAACGCATGGTAGGTCTATGTTAGGTCTGGAATTTGCTCTCATCAAGCTCACACTTTCGCATATTTCTCATACTTGATGGCCAGATTCTGGGCTTTTTTTGGTTTGGATCACGTAGTAATGCGGTACCACACTGAAACAGTCGATTAGACATGGTGCCGATCAATATTTTTGAGGATAACGCATGTTATGGTCTCCGTTAGGTCTAGGATTTGCCCCTCAACAGGCTCATGCTTTCGCATATTTCTCATACTTGTTGGCCAGATCCTGGGCATCCACTGCTTTGGATGACGTAGCAATGTGGTACCACACCGAAACAGTCGATTAGACCTGGTGCCGATCAATATTTTTGAGGATAACGCATGTTATGGTCTCCGTTAGGTCTAGGACTTGCCCCTCATCAGGCTCATGCTTTCGCATATTTCTCATACTTGTTGGCCAGATCCTGGGCTTTTTCTGGTTTGGATCACGTAGTAATGTGGTGCCACACTGAAACAGTCCATTAAACCTGGTCTCGGTCAATATTTTTGAGGATAACGCATGTTAGGTCTATGTTAGCTCTGGGATTTGCTCTAATCAGGCTCATACTTTCGCATATTTCTCATACTTGATGGCCAGATTCTGGGCTTTTTCTGGTTTGGATCACGTAGTAATGTGGTGCCACACTGAAACAGTCCATTAAACCTGGTCTCGGTCAATATTTTTGAGGATAACGCATGTTAGGTCTATGTTAGCTCTGGGATTTGCTCTAATCAGGCTCATACTTTCGCATATTTCTCATACTTGATGGCCAGATTCTGGGCTTTTTCTGGTTTGGATCACGTAGTAATGTGGTGCCACACTGAAACAGTCCATTAAACCTGGTCTCGGTCAATATTTTTGAGGATAACGCATGTTAGGTCTATGTTAGGTTTGGAATTTGCTCTCATCAGGCTCATACTTTCGCATATTTCTCATACTTGTTGGCCAGATTCAGGACTTTTTTTGGTTTGGATCACGTAGTTATGTGGTACCACACTGAAACAGGCCATTAAACCTGGTTTCGATCAATAATTTAGAAGATAACTCATGTTAGGTCTATGTTAGGTCTGGGATTTGCTCTCATCAGGCTCATACTTTCGCATATTTCTCATACTTGATTTCCAGTTTCTGGGCTTTTTCTGGTTTGGATCACGTGGTAATGTGGTACCACACTGAAACAGTCAATTAAACCGAGTCCGGGTCAACATTTCAAAGGATAACGGATGTTAGGTCTGGGTTAGGTCTGTGATTTGCCCTCATGAGGCTAATACTTTCGCATATTTCTCATACTTGTTGGCCAGACCCTGCGCTTTTACTGGTTGGGATCACGTAGTAATGTGGGACCACATTGAAACAGTCGATTAAACCTGGTCTCCATCAATATTTTGGAGGATAACGCATGCTAGGTCTGGGTTAGGTCTGGGATTTGCCATCTTCTGTCTCATACTTTCGCATTCTTCACATACTTGTTGAACAGATCCCGGGTTTTTTCTGGTTTGGATCACGCGGTAATGCGATACCACACTGAAACAGTCCATTAAACCTGGTTTCGATCAACATTTTAGAGGATAACGCATGTTAGGTCTAGGCTAGGCCTTGGATTTGCCCTCTTCAGGCTCACGCTTTCGCATATTTCTCATACTTGATGGCCAGATTCTGAGCCTTTTTTGGTTTCGATCACGTAGTAATGCGGTACCACACTGAAACAGACCACTAACCCTGGTTTCGATCAATGTTTTAGAGGATAACGCATGTTAGGTCTCGGTTAGGCCTTGGATTTGCCCTCTTCAGCTCTCGCGTTCGCATATTGCTCATACTTGATGGCCTGATTCTAGGCTTTTTTTGATTTGGATCACGTAGTATTGTAGTACCGCACTGAGACAGTCCATTAAAGCTGGTTTCGATCAATATTTTAGAGGATAACGCATGGTAGGTCTATGTTAGGTCTGGAATTTGCTCTCATCAAGCTCACACTTTCGCATATTTCTCGTACTTGATGGCCAGTTTCTGGGCTTTTTCTGGTTTAGATCACGTAGTAATGTGGTACCACACTGAAACAGTCAATTCAACCTGGTCTCGATGAATATTTTAGAGGATAACGCATGTTTGGTCTGGGTTAGGTCTAGGATTTGCCCTCATCAGGCTCATGCTTTCGCATATTTCTCATACTTGTTGGCCAGATCCTGGGCATCCTCTGCCTTGGATGACGTAGCAATGTGGTACAACACTGAAACAGTCCATTAAACCTGGTTTCGATCAATATTTTAGAGGATAACGCATGTTAGGTCTAGGCTAAGCCTGGGATTTGCCCTCTTCAGGCTCACGCTTTCGCATATTTCTCATACTTGATGGCCAGTTTCTGGGCTTTTTCTGGTTTAGATCACGTAGTAATGTGGTACCACACTGAAACAGTCAATTCAACCTGGTCTCGATGAATATTTTAGAGGATAACGCATGTTTGGTCTGGGTTAGGTCTAGGATTTGCCCTCTTCAGGCTCACGCGTTCGCATATTTCTCATACTTGATGGCCAGATTCTGGGCTTTTTTTGATTTGGATCACGTAGTATTGTGGTACCGCACTGAAACAGTCCATTAAAGCTGGTTTCGATCAATATTTTAGAGGATAACGCATGGTAGGTCTATGTTAGGTCTGGAATTTGCTCTCATCAAGCTCACACTTTCGCATATTTCTCATACTTGATGGCCAGATTCTGGGCTTTTTTTGGTTTGGATCACGTAGTAATGCGGTACCACACTGAAACAGTCGATTAGACATGGTGCCGATCAATATTTTTGAGGATAACGCATGTTATGGTCTCCGTTAGGTCTAGGATTTGCCCCTCAACAGGCTCATGCTTTCGCATATTTCTCATACTTGTTGGCCAGATCCTGGGCATCCACTGCTTTGGATGACGTAGCAATGTGGTACCACACCGAAACAGTCGATTAGACCTGGTGCCGATCAATATTTTTGAGGATAACGCATGTTATGGTCTCCGTTAGGTCTAGGACTTGCCCCTCATCAGGCTCATGCTTTCGCATATTTCTCATACTTGTTGGCCAGATCCTGGGCTTTTTCTGGTTTGGATCACGTAGTAATGTGGTGCCACACTGAAACAGTCCATTAAACCTGGTCTCGGTCAATATTTTTGAGGATAACGCATGTTAGGTCTATGTTAGCTCTGGGATTTGCTCTAATCAGGCTCATACTTTCGCATATTTCTCATACTTGATGGCCAGATTCTGGGCTTTTTCTGGTTTGGATCACGTAGTAATGTGGTGCCACACTGAAACAGTCCATTAAACCTGGTCTCGGTCAATATTTTTGAGGATAACGCATGTTAGGTCTATGTTAGCTCTGGGATTTGCTCTAATCAGGCTCATACTTTCGCATATTTCTCATACTTGATGGCCAGATTCTGGGCTTTTTCTGGTTTGGATCACGTAGTAATGTGGTGCCACACTGAAACAGTCCATTAAACCTGGTCTCGGTCAATATTTTTGAGGATAACGCATGTTAGGTCTATGTTAGGTTTGGAATTTGCTCTCATCAGGCTCATACTTTCGCATATTTCTCATACTTGTTGGCCAGATTCAGGACTTTTTTTGGTTTGGATCACGTAGTTATGTGGTACCACACTGAAACAGGCCATTAAACCTGGTTTCGATCAATAATTTAGAGGATAACGCATGTTAGGTCTATGTTAGGTCTGGGATTTGCTCTCATCAGGCTCATACTTTCGCATATTTCTGATACTTGATGTCCAGATTCTGGGCTTTTTTTGGTTTGGATCACGTAATAATGTGGTACCACACTGGAACAGTCCATTACACCTGGTTTCGATCAATATTTTAGAGGATAACGCATGGTAGGTCTATGTTAGGTCTGGGATTTGCTCTCATCAGGCTCATACTTTCGCATATTTCTCATACTTGATTTCCAGTTTCTGGGCTTTTTCTGGTTTAGATCACGTAGTAATGTGGTACCACACTGAAACAGTCAATTCAACCTGGTCTCGATGAATATTTTAGAGGATAACGCATGTTTGGTCTGGGTTAGGTCTAGGATTTGCCCTCATCAGGCTCATGCTTTCGCATATTTCTCATACTTGTTGGCCAGATCCTGGGCATCCTCTGCCTTGGATGACGTAGCAATGTGGTACAACACTGAAACAGTCCATTAAACCTGGTTTCGATCAATAATTTAGAAGATAACTCATGTTAGGTCTATGTTAGGTCTGGGATTTGCTCTCATCAGGCTCATACTTTCGCATATTTCTCATACTTGATTTCCAGTTTCTGGGCTTTTTCTGGTTTGGATCACGTGGTAATGTGGTACCACACTGAAACAGTCAATTAAACCGAGTCCGGGTCAACATTTCAAAGGATAACGGATGTTAGGTCTGGGTTAGGTCTGTGATTTGCCCTCATGAGGCTAATACTTTCGCATATTTCTCATACTTGTTGGCCAGACCCTGCGCTTTTACTGGTTGGGATCACGTAGTAATGTGGGACCACATTGAAACAGTCGATTAAACCTGGACTCCATCAATATTTTGGAGGATAACGCATGCTAGGTCTGGGTTAGGTCTGGGATTTGCCATCTTCTGTCTCATACTTTCGCATTCTTCACATACTTGTTGAACAGATCCCGGGTTTTTTCTGGTTTGGATCACGCGGTAATGCGGTACCACACTGAAACAGTCCATTAAACCTGGTTTCGATCAACATTTTAGAGGATAACGCATGTTAGGTCTAGGCTAGGCCTTGGATTTGCCCTCTTCAGGCTCACGCTTTCGCATATTTCTCATACTTGATGGCCAGATTCTGAGCCTTTTTTGGTTTCGATCACGTAGTAATGCGGTACCACACTGAAACAGTCCACTAACCCTGGTTTCGATCAATGTTTTAGAGGATAACGCACGTTAGGTCTCGGTTAGGCCTTGGATTTGCCCTCTTCAGGCTCTCGCGTTCGCATATTGCTCATACTTGATGGCCTGATTCTAGGCTTTTTTTGATTTGGATCACGTAGTATTGTAGTACCGCACTGAGACAGTCCATTAAAGCTGGTATCGATGAATATTTTAGAGGATAACGCATGGTAGGTCTATGTTAGGTCTGGAATTTGCTCTCATCAAGCTCACACTTTCGCATATTTCTCATACTTGATGGCCAGTTTCTGGGCTTTTTCTGGTTTAGATCACGTAGTAATGTGGTACCACACTGAAACAGTCAATTCAACCTGGTCTCGATGAATATTTTAGAGGATAACGCATGTTTGGTCTGGGTTAGGTCTAGGATTTGCCCTCATCAGGCTCATGCTTTCGCATATTTCTCATACTTGTTGGCCAGATCCTGGGCATCCTCTGCCTTGGATGACGTAGCAATGTGGTACAACACTGAAACAGTCCATTAAACCTGGTTTCGATCAATATTTTAGAGGATAACGCATGTTAGGTCTAGGCTAAGCCTGGGATTTGCCCTCTTCAGGCTCACGCTTTCGCATATTTCTCATACTTGATGGCCAGATTCTGGGCCTTTTTTGGTTTCGATCACGTAGTAATGCGGTACCACACTGAAACAGTCCACTAAACCTGGTTTCGATCAATGTTTTAGAGGATAACGCATGTTAGGTCTCGGTTAGGCCTTGGATTTGCCCTCTTCAGGCTCACGCGTTCGCATATTTCTCATACTTGATGGCCAGATTCTGGGCTTTTTTTGATTTGGATCACGTAGTATTGTGGTACCGCACTGAAACAGTCCATTAAAGCTGGTTTCGATCAATATTTTAGAGGATAACGCATGGTAGGTCTATGTTAGGTCTGGAATTTGCTCTCATCAAGCTCACACTTTCGCATATTTCTCATACTTGATGGCCAGATTCTGGGCTTTTTTTGGTTTGGATCACGTAGTAATGTGGTACCACACTGAAACATTCCATTAAACCTGGTTTCGATCAATATTTTAGAGGATAACGCATGGTAGGTCTGTGTTAGGTCTGGGATTTCCTCTCATCAGGCCCATACTCTCGCATATTTCTCATACTTGATGGCCAGATTCTGGGCTTTTTTTGGTTTGGATCACGTAGTAATGTGGTACCACACTGAAACAGTCGATTAGACCTGGTTCCGATCAATATTTTTGAGGATCACGCATGTTAGGTCTAGGTTAGGTCTGGGATTTGCTCTCATCAGGCACATACTTTCGCATTCTTCACATACTTGTGGAACAGATCCCGAGTTTTTTCTGGTTTGGATCACGTGGTAATGCGGTACCACACTGAAACAGTCCATTAAACCTGGTTTCGATCAATATTTTAGAGGATAACGCATGTTAGGTCTAGGCTAGGCCTTGGATTTGCCCTCTTCAGGCTCACGCTTTCGCATATTTCTCATACATGATGGCCAGATTCTGTTCTTTTTCTGGTATCTATCACGTAGTAATGCGGTACCACACTGAAACAGTCCATTAAACCTGATTTCGATAAATGCCTTAGAGGATAACGCATTTTAGGTCTCGGTTAGGCCTTGGATTTGCCCTCTTCAGGCTCACGCTTTCGCATATTTCTCATACTTGATGGCCAGATTCTGGGCCTTTTTTGGTTTCGATCACGTAGTAATGCGGTACCACACTGAAACAGTCCATTCAACCTGGTCTCGATGAATATTTTAGAGGATAACGCATGTTAGATCTGGGTTAGGTCTAGGATTTGCCCTCATCAGGCTCATATTTTCGCATTTTTCGCATGCTCGTAACCAGATCCTGGGCTTTTTCTGGTTTGAATCGTGTAGTAATGTGGTACGACACTGAAACAGTCCATCAAACCTGGTTTCGATCAATGTTTTAGAGGATAACGCATGTTAGGTCTATGTTAGGTTTGGAATTTGCTCTCATCAGGCTCATACTTTCGCATATTTCTCATACTTGTTGGCCAGATTCTGGGTTTTTTTGGTTTGGATCACGTAATAATGTGGTACCACACTGGAAGAGTCCATTACACCTGGTTTCGATCAGTAATTTAGAGGATAACGCATATTAGGTCTAGCTTAGGCCTTGGATTTGCCCTCTTCAGGCTCACGCTTTCGCATATTTCTCATACTTGATGGCCAGATTCTGGGCTTTTTCTGGTTTAGATCACGTAGTAATGTGGTACCACACTGAAACAGTCAATTCAACCTGGTCTCGATGAATATTGTAGAGGATAACGCATGTTAGGTCTATGTTAGGTTTGGAATTTGCTCTCATCAGGCTCATACTTTCGCATATTTCTCATACTTGTTGGCCAGATTCTGGGTTTTTTTGGTTTGGATCACGTAATAATGTGGTACCACACTGGAAGAGTCCATTACACCTGGTTTCGATCAGTAATTTAGAGGATAACGCATATTAGGTCTAGCTTAGGCCTTGGATTTGCCCTCTTCAGGCTCACGCTTTCGCATATTTCTCATACTTGATGGCCAGATTCTGGGCTTTTTCTGGTTTAGATCACGTAGTAATGTGGTACCACACTGAAACAGTCCATTAAACCTGGTTTCGATCAATAATTTAGAGGATAACGCATATTAGGTCTATGTTAGGTCTGGAATTTGCTCTCATCAAGCTCATACTTTCGCATATTTCTGATACTTGATGTCCTGATTCTGGGCTTTTTTTGGTTTGGATCACGTAATAATGTGGTACCACACTGGAACAGTGCATTACACCTGGTTTCGATCAATATTTTAGAGGATAACGCATGGTAGGTCTATGTTAGGTCTGGGATTTGCTCTCATCAGGCTCATACTTTCGCATATTTCTCATACATGATGGCCAGTTTCTGGGCTTTTTCTGGTTGGGATCACGTAGTAATGTGGGACCACATTGAAATAGTCGATTAAACCTGGTCTCGATCAATATTTTGGAGGATAACGCATGCTAGGTCTGGGTTAGGTCTGGGATTTGCCATCATCTGTCTCATACTTTCGCATTATTCACATACTTGTTGGCCAGATCCTGGGTTTTTTCTGGTTTGGATGACGTAGTAATGTGGTACCACACTGAAACAGTCGACTAAACCAGGTCACGACCAATATTTTAGAGGATTACACATGTTAAGTCTGAGTTGGGTCTGGGATTTGCCCTCATGAGGCTCAAGCTTTCGCCTATTTCCCTTACTTGATGGCCAGATTCTGGGCTTTTTCTGGTTTCGATCACGTAGTAATGCGGTACCACAATGAAACAGTCCATTAAACCTAGTTTCGATCAATGTTTTAGAGGATAACACATGTTAGGTCTAGGATAGGCCTTGGATTTGCCCTCATCAGACTCATACTTTCGCATTCTTCACATACTTGTTGAACACATCCCGGGTTTTTTCTGGTTTGGATCTCGTGGTAATGTGTTGCCACACTGAAACCGACCATTAAACGTGGTTTCGATCAATATTTTAAAAGAATAACGCATGGTAGTTCTATGTTAGGTCTGGGATTTGCTCTCATCAGGCTCATACTTTCGCACATTTCTCATACTTGATGGCCAGTTTCTGGGCTTTTTCTGGTTTGGAACACGTAGTAATGTGGTACCACACTGAAGCAGTCAATTCAACCTGGTCTCGATGAATATTTTAGAGGGTAACGCATGTTAGGTCTAGGCTAGGCCTTGGATTTGCTCTCATCAGGCACATACTTTCGCATATTTCTCATACTTGATGGCCGGATTCTGGGCTTTTTTTGGTTTGGATCAGGTAGTATTGTGGTACCGCACTGAAACAGTCCATTAAAGCTGGTTTCGATCAATATTTTAGAGGATAACGCATGGTAGGTCTATGTTAGATCTGGAATTTGCTCTCATCAAGCTCACACTTTCGCATATGTCTCATACTTGATGGCCAGATTCAGGGCTTTTTTTGGTTTAGATCACGTAGTAATGTGGTACCACACAGAAACAGTCAATTAAACCTGGTTTTGATCAATATTTTAGAGGATAACGCAAGTTAGGTCTATGTTAGCTCTGGGATTTGCTCTAATCAGGCTCATACTTTCGCATATTTCTCATACTTGATGGCCAGATTCTGGGCTTTTTCTGGTTTGGATCACGTAGTAATGTGGTACCACACTGAAACAGTCCATTAAACATGGTTTCGGTCAATATTTTAGAGGCTGACGCATGTTAGGTCTATGTTAGGTTTGGAATTTGCCCTCATGAGGCTAATACTTTCGCATATTTCTCATACTTGTTGGCCAGACCCTGTGCTTTTACTGGTTGGGATCACGTAGTAATGTGGGACCACATTGAAACAGTCGATTAAACCTGGTCTCCATCAATATTTTGGAGGATAACGCATGCTAGGTCTGGGTTAGGTCTGGGATTTGCCATCTTCTGTCTCATACTTTCGCATTATTCACATACATGTTGGCCAGATCCTGGGTTTTTTCTGGTTTGGATCTCGTGGTAATGTGTTACACAGCTGAAACAGACCATTATACCTGGTCTCGATCAATATTTTGGAGGATAACGCAAGTTATGTCTATGTTAGCTCTGGGATTTGCTCTCATCAGGATCATACTTTCGCATTCCTCACATACTTGTGGAACAGATCCTGGGTTCTTTCCGGTTTGGTTCGTGTAGTAATGTGGTACGACACTGAAACAGTCCATCAAACCTGGTTTCGATCAATATTTTAGCGGATAACGCATGTTAGGTCTATGTTAGGCCTGGGATTTGGACTCATCAAGCTCACACTTTCGCATATTTCTCATACTTGATGGCCAGATTCTGGCCTCTTTTTGGTTTGGATCACGTAGTAATGTGGTACCACACTGAAACATTCCATTAAACCTGGTTTCGATCAATATTTTAGAGGATAACGCATGTTAGGTCTATGTTAGGTCTGGAATTTGGACTCATCAAGCTCACACTTTCGCATATTTCTCATACATGATGGCCAGATTCTGGGCCTTTTTTGGTTTCGATCACGTAGTAATGCGGTACCACACTGAAACAGTCCATTAAACCTGGTTTCGATCAATGTTTTAGAGGATAACGCATGTTAGGTCTCGGTTAGGCCTTGGATTTGCCCTCTTCGGGCTCACGCTTTCGCATTATTCACATACATGTTGGCCAGATCCTGGGGTTTTTCTGGTTTGGATCCCGTGGTAATGTGTTACCACACTGAAACAGACCATTAAACCTGGTTTCGATCAATATATTAGAGGATAACGCATGTTAGGTCTAGGCTAGGCCTTGGATTTGCTCTCATCAGGCACATACTTTCGCATATTTCTGATACTTGATGGCCAGATTCTGGGCTTTTTCTGGTTTGGATCACGTAGTAATGTGGGACCACATTGAAACAGTCGATTAAACCTGGTCTCCATCAATATTTTGGAGGATAACGCATGCTAGGTCTGGGTTAGGTCTGGGATTTGCCATCATCTGTCTCATACTTTCGCATTATTCACATACTTGTTGGCCAGATCCTGGGTTTTTTCTGGTTTGGATGACGTAGTAATGTGGTACCACACTGAAACAGTCGACTAAACCAGGTCACGATCAATGTTTTAGAGGATAACGCATGTTAGGTCTCGGTTAGGTCTAGGATTTGCCCTCATCAGGCTCATATTTTCGCATTTTTCGCATGCTCGTTGACCAGATCCTGGGCTTTCTCTGGTTTGAATCGTGTAGTAATGTGGTACGACACTGAAACAGGCCATCAAACCTGGTTTCGATCAATATTTTAGCGGATAACGCATGGTAGGTCTGTGTTAGGTCTGGGATTTCCTCTCATCAGGCCCATACTTTCGCATATTTCTCATACTTGATGGCCAGATTCTGGGCTTTTTTTGGTTTGGATCACGTAGTAATGTGGTACCACACTGAAACAGTCGATTAGACCTGGTTCCGATCAATATTTTTGAGGATAACGCATGTTAGGTCTCGGTTAGGCCTTGGATTTGCCCTCTTCAGGCTCACGCTTTCGCATTATTCACATACATGTTGGCCAGATCCCGGGTTTTTTCTGGTTTGGATCACGTGGTAATGCGGTACTACACTGAAACGGTCCATTAAACCTGGTTTCGATCAATATTTTAGAGGATAACGCATGTTAGGTCTAGGCTAGGCCTTGGATTTGCCCTCTTCAGGCTCACGCTTTCGCATATTTCTCATACATGATGGCCAGATTCTGGGCCTTTTTTGGTTTCGATCACGTAGTAATGCGGTACCACACTGAAACAGTCCATTCAACCTGGTCTCGATGAATATTTTAGAGGATAACGCATGTTAGATCTGGGTTAGGTCTAGGATTTGCCCTCATCAGGCTCATATTTTCGCTTTTTTCGCATGCTCGTTGACCAGATCCTGGGCTTTTTCTGGTTTGAATCGTGTAGTAATGTGGTACGACACTGAAACAGTCCATCAAACCTGGTTTCGATCGATATTTTAGCGGATAACGCATATTAGGTCTATGTTAGGTCTGGGATTTGCTCTCACTAGACTCATACTTTCGCATATTTCTCATACTTGATGGCCAGATTCTGGGCTTTTTTTGGTTTGGATCACGTAGTAATGTGGTACCACACTGAAACATTCCATTAAACCTGGTTTCGATCAATATTGTAGAGGATAACGCATGGTAGGTCTATGTTAGGTCTGGGATTTCCTCTCATCAGGCCCATACTCTCGCATATTTCTCATACTTGATGGCCAGATTCTGGGCTTTTTTTGGTTTGGATCACGTAGCAATGTGGTACCACACTGAAACAGTCGATTAGACCTGGTTCCGATCAATATTTTTGGGGATAACGCATGTTAGGTCTATGTTAGGTCTGGGATTTATTCTCATCAGGCTCATACTTTTGCATATTTCTCATACTTGATGGCCAGATTCTGGGCCATTTTTGGTTTCGATCACGTAGTAATGCGGTACCACACTGAAACAGTCAATTAAACCTGGTTTCGATCACTATTTTACAGGATAACACATGTTATGTCTAGGTATGTCTAGGATTTCCACTGAACAGGCTCATACTTTCGCATATTTCTGATACATGATGGCCACATTCTGATCTTTTTCTGGTTTCGATCACAGTAGTAATGCGGTACCACACTGAAACAGTCCATTAAACCTGATTTCGATCAATGCTTTAGAGGATAACGCATTTTAGGTCTAGGTTAGTGCTTGGATTTGCACTCTTTAGGCTCACGCTTTCGCTTATTTCTCATACTTGATGGCCAGATTCTGGGCTTTTTTTGGTTTGGATCACGTAGTATTGTGGTACCGCACTGAAACAGTCCATTAAAGCTGGTTTCGATCAATATTTTAGAGGATAACGCATGGTAGGTCTATGTTAGATCTGGAATTTGCTCTCATCAAGCTCACACTTTCGCATATTTCTCATACTTGATGGCCAGATTCTGGGCTTTTTTTGGTTTAGATCACGTCGTAATGTTGTACCACACTGAAACAGTCCATTAAACCTGGTTTCGATCAATGTTTTAGAGGATAACGCATATTAGGTCTGGGTTAGGACTGTGATTTGCCCTCATGAGGCTAATACTTTTGCATATTTCTCATATTTGTTGGCCAGATTCTGGGCCTTTTTTGGTTTCGATCACGTAGTAATTCGGTACCACACTGAAACTGTCAATTAAACCTGGTTTCGATCAATATTTTAGAGGATAACGCATGGTAGGTCTATGTTAGGTCTGGGATTTCCTCTCATCAGGCCCATACTTTCGCATATTTCTCATACTTGATGGCCAGACCCTGGGCTTTTACTGGATGGGATCACGTAGTAATGTGGGACCACATAGAAACAGTCGATTATACCTGGTCTCGATCAATATTTTGGAGGATAACGCATGCTAGGTCTGGGTTAGGTCTGAGATTTGCCATCTTCTGTCTCATACTTTCGCATTATTCACATACATGTTGGCCAGATCCAGGGTTTTTTCTGGTTTGGATCTCGTGGTAATGTGTTACCACACTGAGACAGACCATTAAACCTGGTTTCGATCAATATTTTAGAGGATAACGCATGTTAGGTCTATGTTAGGTCTGGAATTTGCTCTCATCAGCTCATACTTTCGCATTCCTCACATACTTGTTGGCCAGATCCTGGGTTTTTTCTGGTTTGGGTCACATAGTAATGTGGTACCGCACTGAAACAGTCGACTAAACTTGGTCACGATCAATATTTTAGAGGATAACGCATGTTAGGTCTAGGTTAGGTCTGGGATTTGCTCTCATCAGGCTCATACTTTCGCATATTTCTCATACTTGATGGCCAGAACCTGGGCTTTTACTGGTTGGGATCACGTAGTAATGCGGTACCACACTGAAACTGTCAATTAAACCTGGTTTCGATCAATATTTTAGAGGATAACGCATGTTAGGTCTAGGTTAGGTCTGGGATTTGCTCTCATCAGGCTCATACTTTTGCATATTTCTCATACTTGATGGCCAGATTCTGGGCCTTTTTTGGTTTCGATCTCGTAGTAATGCGGTACCACACTGAAACTGTCAATTAAACCTGGTTTCGATCTATATTTTACAGGATAACACATGTTATGTCTAGGTTATGTCTAGGATTTCCACTGATCAGGCTCATACTTTCGCATATTTCTCATACATGATGGCCAGATTCTGATCTTTTTCTGGTTTCGACCACGTAGTAATGCGGTACCACACTGAAACAGTCCATTAAACCTGGTTTCGATCAATGTTTTAGAGGATAACGCATGTTATGTCTAGGTTAGGCCTTGGATTTGTCCTCTTCAGTCTCATGCTTCCGCATTCTTCACATACTTGTGGATCAGATCCTGGGTTCTTTCTGGCTTGGATCGTGTAGTAATGTGGTACGGCACTGAAACATTCCATTAAACCTGGTTTCGATCACTATTTTAGAGGATAACGCATGGTAGGTCTATGTTAAGTCTGGGACTCGCTCTCATCAGGCTCATACTTTCGCATATTTCTCATACTTGATGGCCAGATTCTGGGCTTTTTTTGGTTTGGATCAGGTTGTAATGTGGTACCACACTGAAACAGTCCATTAAACCTAGTTTTGATCAATGTTTTAGAGGATAACACATGTTAGGTCTAGGTTAGGCCCTGGATTTGCCCTCATCAGACTCATACTTTCGCATTCTTCACATACTTGTTGAACACATCCCGGGTTTTTTCTGGTTTGGATCTCGTGGAAATGTGTTACCACACTGAAACTGACCATAAAACATGGTTTCGACCAATATTTTAGAGGATAACGCATGTTAGGTCTAGGTTAGGCCTTGGATTTGCCCTCATCAGACTCATACTTTCGCATTCTTCACATACTTGTGGAACAGATCCTTGGTTTTTTCAGGTTTGGATCACGTAGTAATGTGACACCATACTGAAACAGTCGACAAACCTGGTCTCGATCAATATTTTAGAGGATAACGTATGTTAGGTCTGGATGAGGTCTGGGATTAGCCCTCATCACTAGCATAGTTCCTCATTCTTCACATACTTGTTGAACAGATCCCGGGTTTTTTCTGGTTTGGATCTCGTGGTAATGTGTAACCACACTGAAACAGAACATTAAATCTGGTTTCGATCAATATTTTAGAGGATAACGCATGTTAGGTCTATGTTAGGTCTGGAATTTGCTCTCATAAGGCTCATACTTTCGCATATTTCTCGTACTTGATGGCCAGATTCTGGGCCTTTTTTGGTTTCGATCACGTAGTAATGTGGTGCCACACTGAAACATTCCATTAAACCTGGTTTCGATCAATATTTTAGAGGATAACACATGTTAGGTCTAGGTTATATCTGGGACTTCCACTGATCAGGCTCATACTTTCGCATATTTCTGATACTTGATGGCCAGATTCTGATCTTTTTCAGGTTTCGATCACAGTAGTAATGCGGTACCACACTGAAACAGTCCATTAAACCTGGTTTCGATCAATGTTTTAGAGGATAACGCATGTTATGTCTAGGTTAGGCCTTGGATTTGCCCTCTTCAGTCTCATGCTTCCGCATTCTTCACATACTTGTGGAGAGATCCTGGGTTCTTTCTGGTTTGGTTCGCGTAGTAATGTGGTACGACACTGAAACAGTCCATTAAACCTGGTTTCGATCAATATTTTAGAGGATAACACATGTTAGGTCTAGGTTAGGCCTTGGATTTGCCCTCATCAGACTCATACTTTCGCATTCTTCACATACATGTTGAACAAATCCCGGGTTTTTTCTGGTTTGGATCTCGTGGTAATGTGTTACCACACTGAAACAGACCATTAAAGCTGGTTTCGATCAATATTTTAGAGGATAACGTATGGTAGGTCTATGTTAGGTCGGGGATTTGCTCTCATCGGGCTCATACTTTCGCATATTTCTCATACTTGATGGCCAGATTTTGGGCCTTTTTTGGTTTCGATCACGTAGTAATGCGGTACTACACTGAAACAGTCAATTAAACCTGGTTTCGATCAATATTTTACAGGATAACACATGTTATGTCTAGGTTATGTCTAGGATTTGCCCTCTTCAGTCTCATGCTTCCGCATTCTTCACATACTTGTGGAACAGATCCTGGGTTCTTTCTGGTTTGGGTCGTGTAGTAATGTGGTACCACACTGAAACATTCCATTAAACCTGGTTTCGATCAATATTTTAGAGGATAACGCATGGTAGGTCTATGTTAGGTCTGGGACTCGCTCTCATCAGGCTCATACTTTCGCATATTTCTCATACTTGATGGCCAGATTCTGGGCTATTTTTGGTTTGGATCACGTAGTAATGTGGTACCACACTGAAACAGTCGATTAGACCTGTTCCGATCAATATTTTTGAGGATAACGCAAGTTAGGTCTATGTTAGGTCTGGGATTTGCTCTCATCAGGCTCATACTTTCGCATATTTCTCATACTTGATAGCCAGATTCTGGGCTTTTTTTGGTTTGGATCACGTAGTAATGCGGTACCACACTGAAGCAGTCCATTAAACCTGGTTTCGATCAATATTTTAGAGGATAACACATGTTAGGTCTAGGTTAGGCCTTGGATTTGCCCTCATCAGACTCATACTTTCGCATTCTTCACATACATGTTGAACAAATGCCGGGTTTTTTCTGGTTTGGATCTCGTGGTAATGTGGTACCACACTGAAACAGTCCATTAAACCTGGCTTCGATCAATATTTTAGAGGATAACGCACGTTAGGTCTATGTTAGGTCTGGAATTTCCTCTCATCAGGCTCATACTTTTGCATATTTCTCATACTTGATGGCCAGATTCTGGGCTTTTTTTGGTTTGGATCACGTTGTAATGTGGTACCACACTGAAACAGTCCATTAAACCTAGTTTTGATCAATGTTTTAGAGGATAACACATGTTAGGTCTAGGTTAGGCCCTGGATTTGCCCTCATCAGACTCATACTTTCGCATTCTTCACATACTTGTTGAACACATCCCGGGTTTTTTCTGGTTTGGATCTCGTGGTAATGTGTTACCACACTGAAACTGACCATAAAACCTGGTTTCGACCAATATTTTAGAGGATAACGCATGTTAGGTCTAGGTTAGGCCTTGGATTTGCCCTCATCAGACTCATACTCTCGCATTCTTCACATACTTGTGGAACAGATCCTTGGTTTTTTCAGGTTTAGATCACGTAGTAATGTGACACCATACTGAAACAGTCGACAAACCTGGTCTCGATCAATATTTTAGAGGATAACGTATGTTAGGTCTGGATGAGGTCTGGGATTAGCCCTCATCACTAGCATAGTTCCTCATTCTTCACATACTTGTTGAACAGATCCCGGGTTTTTTCTGGTTTGGATCTCGTGGTAATGTGTAACCACACTGAAACAGAACATTAAATCTGGTTTCGATCAATATTTTAGAGGATAACGCATGTTAGGTCTATGTTAGGTCTGGAATTTGCTCTCATAAGGCTCATACTTTCGCATATTTCTCGTACTTGATGGCCAGATTCTGGGCCTTTTTTGGTTTCGATCACGTAGTAATGTGGTGCCACACTGAAACATTCCATTAAACCTGGTTTCGATCAATATTTTAGAGGATAACACATGTTAGGTCTAGGTTATATCTGGGACTTCCACTGATCAGGCTCATACTTTCGCATATTTCTGATACTTGATGGCCAGATTCTGATCTTTTTCAGGTTTCGATCACAGTAGTAATGCGGTACCACACTGAAACAGTCCATTAAACCTGGTTTCGATCAATGTTTTAGAGGATAACGCATGTTATGTCTAGGTTAGGCCTTGGATTTGCCCTCTTCAGTCTCATGCTTCCGCATTCTTCTCATACTTGTGAAGAGATCCTGGGTTCTTTCTGGTTTGGTTCGCGTAGTAATGTGGTACGACACTGAAACAGTCCATTAAACCTGGTTTCGATCAATATTTTAGAGGATAACACATGTTAGGTCTAGGTTAGGCCTTGGATTTGCCCTCATCAGACTCATACTTTCGCATTCTTCACATACATGTTGAACAAATCCCGGGTTTTTTCTGGTTTGGATCTCGTGGTAATGTGGTACCACACTGAAACAGTCGATTAGACCTGTTCCGATCAATATTTTTGAGGATAACGCAAGTTAGGTCTATGTTAGGTCTGGGATTTGCTCTCATCAGGCTCATACTTTCGCATATTTCTCATACTTGATGGCCAGATTCTGGGCTTTTTTTGGTTTGGATCACGTAGTATTGTGGTACCGCACTGAAACAGTCCATTAAAGCTGGTTTCAATCAATATTTTAGAGGATAACGCATGGTAGGTCTATGTTAGATCTGGAATTTGCTCTCATCGGGCTCATACTTTCGCATATTTCTCATACCTGATGGCCAGATTCTGGGCTTTTTCTGGTTTGGATCACGTGGTAATGTTGTACCACACTGAAACAGTCAATTAAACCGAGTCTGGGTCAACATTTCAAAGGATAACGCATGTTAGGTGTAGGTTAGGTCTGTGATATGCCCTCATGAGGCTAATACTTTCGCATATTTCTCATACTTGTTGGCCAGACCCTGGGCTTTTACTGGTTGGGATCACGTAGTAATGTGGGCCACATTGAAACAGTCGATTATTCCTGGTCTCGATCAATATTTTGGAGGATAACGCATGCTAGGTCTGGGTTAGGTCTGAGATTTGCCATCTTCTGTCTCATACTTTCGCATTATTCACATACATGTTGGCCAGATCCTGGGTTTTTTCTGGTTTGGATCTCGTGGTAATGTCTTACCATACTGAAACAGACCATTAAACCTGGTTTCGATCAATATTTTAGAGGATAACGCATGGTAGGTCTATGTTAGGTCTGGGATTTGCTCTCATCAGGCTCATACTTTCGCATATTTCTCATACTTGATGGCCAGATTTTGGGCCTTTTTTGGTTTCGATCACGTAGTAATGCGGTACTACACTGAAACAGTCAATTAAACCTGGTTTCGATCAATATTTTACAGGATAACACATGTTATGTCTAGGTTATGTCTAGGATTTGCCCTCTTCAGTCTCATGCTTCCGCATTCTTCACATACTTGTGGAACAGATCCTGGGTTTTTTCTGGTTTGGATCTCGTGGTAATGTGGTACCACACTGAAACAGTCCATTAAACCTGGCTTCGATCAATATTTTAGAGGATAACGCACGTTAGGTCTATGTTAGGTCTGGAATTTGCTCTCATCAGGCTCATACTTTCGCATATTTCTCATACTTGATGGCCAGATTCTGGGCTTTTTTTGGTTTGGATCACGTAGTATTGTGGTACCGCACTGAAACAGTCCATTAAAGCTGGTTTCAATCAATATTTTAGAGGATAACGCATGGTAGGTCTATGTTAGATCTGGAATTTGCTCTCATCGGGCTCATACTTTCGCATATTTCTCATACTTGATGGCCAGATTCTGGGCTTTTTCTGGTTTGGATCACGTGGTAATGTTGTACCACACTGAAACAGTCAATTAAACCGAGTCTCGGTCAACATTTCAAAGGATAACGCATGTTAGGTGTAGGTTAGGTCTGTGATATGCCTTCATGAGGCTAATACTTTCGCATATTTCTCATACTTGTTGGCCAGACCCTGGGCTTTTACTGGCTGGGATCACGTAGTAATGTGGGCCACATTGAAACAGTCGATTATTCCTGGTCTCGATCAATATTTTGGAGGATAACGCATGCTAGGTCTGGGTTAGGTCTGAGATTTGCCATCTTCTGTCTCATACTTTCGCATTATTCACATACATGTTGGCCAGATCCTGGGTTTTTTCTGGTTTGGATCTCGTGGTAATGTCTTACCATACTGAAACAGACCATTAAACCTGGTTTCGATCAATATTTTAGAGGATAACGCATGGTAGGTCTATGTTAGGTCTGGGATTTGCTCTCATCAGGCTCATACTTTCGCATATTTCTCATACTTGATGGCCAGATTTTGGGCCTTCTTTGGTTTCGATCACGTAGTAATGCGGTACTACACTGAAACAGTCAATTAAACCTGGTTTCGATCAATATTTTACAGGATAACACATGTTATGTCTAGGTTATGTCTAGGATTTGCCCTCTTCAGTCTCATGCTTCCGCATTCTTCACATACTTGTGGAACAGATCCTGGGTTCTTTCTGGTTTGGGTCGTGTAGTAATGTGGTACGACACTGAAACATTCCATTAAACCTTGTTTCGATCAATATTTTAGAGGATAACGCATGGTAGGTCTATGTTAGGTCTGGGACTCGCTCTCATCAGGCTCATACTTTCGCATATTTCTCATACTTGATGGCCAGATTCTGGGCTATTTTTGGTTTGGATCACGTAGTAATGTGGTACCACACTGAAACAGTCGATTAGACCTGGTTCCGATCAATATTTTTGAGGATAACGCAAGTTAGGTCTATGTTAGGTCTGGGATTTGCTCTCATCAGGCTCATACTTTCGCATATTTCTCATACTTGATAGCCAGATTCTGGGCTTTTTTTTGGTTTGGATCACGTAGTAATGCGGTACCACACTGAAGCAGTCCATTAAACCTGGTTTCGATCAATATTTTAGAGGATAACACATGTTAGGTCTAGGTTAGGCCTTGGATTTGCCCTCATCAGACTCATACTTCCGCATTCTTCACATACATGTTAACTAATGCCGGGTTTTTTCTGGTTTGGATCTCGTGGTAATGTGGTACCACACTGAAACAGTCCATTAAACCTGGCTTCGATCAATATTTTAGAGGATAACGCACGTTAGGTCTATGTTAGGTCTGGAATTTGCTCTCATCAGGCTCATACTTTCGCATATTTCTGATACATGATGGCCAGATTCTGATATTTTTCTGGTTTCGATCACGTAATAATGCGGTACCACACTGAAACAGTCCATTAAACCTGGTTTCGATCAATATTTTAGAGGATAACGCATGGTAGGTCTATGTTAGGTCTGGGACTCGCTCTCATCAGGCTCATACTTTCGCATATTTCTCATACTTGATTGCCAGATTCTGGGCTTTTTTTTGGTTTGGATCACGTAATAATGCGGTACCACACTGAAACAGTCCATTAAACCTGGTTTCGATCAATATTTTAGAGGATAACACATGTTAGGTCTAGGTTATGTCTAGGATTTCCACTGATCAGGCTCATACTTTCGCATATTTCTGATACATGATGGCCAGATTCTGATCTTTTTCTGGTTTCGATCACGTAGTAATGCGGTACCACACTGGAACAGTCCATTAAAGCTGGTTTCAATCAATATTTTAGAGCATAACGTATGGTAGGTCTATGTTAGGTCGGGGATTTGCTCTCATCGGGCTCATACTTTCGCATATTTCTCATACATGATGGCCAGATTTTGGGCCTTTTTTGGTTTGGATCACGTAGTAATGTGGTACGACACTGAAACATTCCATTAAACCTTGTTTCGATCAATATTTTAGAGGATAACGCATGGTAGGTCTATGTTAGGTCTGGGACTCGCTCTCATCAGGCTCATACTTTCGCATATTTCTCATACTTGATGGCCAGATTCTGGGCTATTTTTGGTTTGGATCACGTAGTAATGCGGTACTACACTGAAACAGTCAATTAAACCTGGTTTCGATCAATATTTTACAGGATAACACATGTTATGTCTAGGTTATGTCTAGGATTTGCCCTCTTCAGTCTCATGCTTCCGCATTCTTCACATACCTGTGGAACAGATCCTGGGTTCTTTCTGGTTTGGGTCGTGTAGTAATGTGGTACCACACTGAAACATTCCATTAAACCTGGTTTCGATCAATATTTTAGAGGATAACGCATGGTAGGTCTATGTTAGGTCTGGGACTCGCTCTCATCAGGCTCATACTTTCGCATATTTCTCATACTTGATGGCCAGATTCTGGGCTATTTTTGGTTTGGATCACGTAGTAATGTGGTACCACACAGAAACAGTCCATTAAACCTGGTTTTGATCAATATTTTAGAGGATAACGCAAGTTAGGTCTATGTTAGCTCTGGGATTTGCTCTCATCAGGCTCATACTTTCGCATATTTCTCGTACTTGATGGCCAGTTTCTGGGCTTTTTCTGGTTTGGATCACGTAGTAATGTAGTACCACACTGAAACAGTCAATTCAACCTGGTCTCGATGAATATTTTAGAGGATAACGCATGTTAGATCAGGGTTAGGTCTAGGATTTGCCCTCATCAGGCTCATATTTTTGCATTTTTCCCATGCTCGTTGACCAGATCCTGGGCTTTTTCTGGTTTGGATCGTGTAGTAATGTGGTACGACACTGAAACAGTCCATTAAACCTGGTTTCGATCAATATTTTAGAGGATAACACATGTTAGGTCTAGGTTAGGCCTTGGATTTGCCCTCATCAGACTCATACTTTCGCATTCTTCACATACATGTTGAACAAATCCCGGGTTTTTTCTGGTTTGGATCTCGTGGTAATGTGTTACCACACTGAAACAGACCATTAAAGCTGGTTTCGATCAATATTTTAGAGGATAACGTATGGTAGGTCTATGTTAGGTCGGGGATTTGCTCTCATCGGGCTCATACTTTCGCATATTTCTCATACATGATGGCCAGATTTTGGGCCTTTTTTGGTTTCGATCACGTAGTAATGCGGTACTACACTGAAACAGTCAATTAAACCTGGTTTCGATCAATATTTTACAGGATAACACATGTTATGTCTAGGTTATGTCTAGGATTTGCCCTCTTCAGTCTCATGCTTCCGCATTCTTCACATACCTGTGGAACAGATCCTGGGTTCTTTCTGGTTTGGGTCGTGTAGTAATGTGGTACCACACTGAAACATTCCATTAAACCTGGTTTCGATCAATATTTTAGAGGATAACGCATGGTAGGTCTATGTTAGGTCTCCGACTCGCTCTCATCAGGCTCATACTTTCGCATATTTCTCATACTTGATGGCCAGATTCTGGGCTATTTTTGGTTTGGATCACGTAGTAATGTGGTACCACACTGAAACAGTCGATTAGACCTGTTCCGATCAATATTTTTGAGGATAACGCAAGTTAGGTCTATGTTAGGTCTGGGATTTGCTCTCATCAGGCTCATACTTTCGCATATTTCTCATACTTGATAGCCAGATTCTGGGCTTTTTTTTGGTTTGGATCACGTAGTAATGCGGTACCACACTGAAGCAGTCCATTAAACCTGGTTTCGATCAATATTTTAGAGGATAACACATGTTAGGTCTAGGTTAGACCTTGGATTTGCCCTCATCAGACTCATACTTTCGCATTCTTCACATACATGTTGAACAAATGCCGGGTTTTTTCTGGTTTGGATCTCGTGGTAATGTGGTACCGCACTGAAACAGTCCATTAAACCTGGCTTCGATCAATATTTTAGAGGATAACGCACGTTAGGTCTATGTTAGGTCTGGGATTTGCTCTCATCGGGCTCATACTTTCGCATATTTCTCATACTTGATGGCCAGATTCTGGGCTTTTTTTGGTTTGGATCACGTAGTATTGTGGTACCGCACTGAAACAGTCCATTAAAGCTGGTTTCAATCAATATTTTAGAGGATAACGCATGGTAGGTCTATGTTAGATCTGGAATTTGCTCTCATCGGGCTCATACTTTCGCATGTTTCTCATACTTGATGGCCAGATTCTGGGCTTTTTCTGGTTTGGATCACGTGGTAATGTTGTACCACACTGAAACAGTCAATTAAACCGAGTCTGGGTCAACATTTCAAAGGATAACGCATGTTAGGTGTAGGTTAGGTCTGTGATATGCCCTCATGAGGCTAATACTTTCGCATATTTCTCATACTTGTTGGCCAGACCCTGGGCTTTTACTGGTTGGGATCACGTAGTAATGTGGGCCACATTGAGACAGTCGATTATTCCTGGTCTCGATCAATATTTTGGAGGATAACGCATGCTAGGTCTGGGTTAGGTCTGAGATTTGCCATCTTCTGTCTCATACTTTCGCATTATTCACATACATGTTGGCCAGATCCTGGGTTTTTTCTGGTTTGGATCTCGTGGTAATGTCTTACCATACTGAAACAGACCATTAAACCTGGTTTCGATCAATATTTTAGAGGATAACGCATGGTAGGTCTATGTTAGGTCGGGGATTTGCTCTCATCGGGCTCATACTTTCGCATATTTCTCATACATGATGGCCAGATTTTGGGCCTTTTTTGGTTTCGATCACGTAGTAATGCGGTACTACACTGAAACAGTCAATTAAACCTGGTTTCGATCAATATTTTACAGGATAACACATGTTATGTCTAGGTTATGTCTAGGATTTGCCCTCTTCAGTCTCATGCTTCCGCATTCTTCACATACCTGTGGAACAGATCCTGGGTTCTTTCTGGTTTGGGTCGTGTAGTAATGTGGTACCACACTGAAACATTCCATTAAACCTGGTTTCGATCAATATTTTAGAGGATAACGCATGGTAGGTCTATGTTAGGTCTGGGACTCGCTCTCATCAGGCTCATACTTTCGCATATTTCTCATACTTGATGGCCAGATTCTGGGCTATTTTTGGTTTGGATCACGTAGTAATGTGGTACCACACAGAAACAGTCCATTAAACCTGGTTTTGATCAATATTTTAGAGGATAACGCAAGTTAGGTCTATGTTAGCTCTGGGATTTGCTCTCATCAGGCTCATACTTTCGCATATTTCTCGTACTTGATGGCCAGTTTCTGGGCTTTTTCTGGTTTGGATCACGTAGTAATGTAGTACCACACTGAAACAGTCAATTCAACCTGGTCTCGATGAATATTTTAGAGGATAACGCATGTTAGATCAGGGTTAGGTCTAGGATTTGCCCTCATCAGGCTCATATTTTTGCATTTTTCCCATGCTCGTTGACCAGATCCTGGGCTTTTTCTGGTTTGGATCGTGTAGTAATGTGGTACGACACTGAAACAGTCCATTAAACCTGGTTTCGATCAATATTTTAGAGGATAACACATGTTAGGTCTAGGTTAGGCCTTGGATTTGCCCTCATCAGACTCATACTTTCGCATTCTTCACATACATGTTGAACAAATCCCGGGTTTTTTCTGGTTTGGATCTCGTGGTAATGTGTTACCACACTGAAACAGACCATTAAAGCTGGTTTCGATCAATATTTTAGAGGATAACGTATGGTAGGTCTATGTTAGGTCGGGGATTTGCTCTCATCGGGCTCATACTTTCGCATATTTCTCATACATGATGGCCAGATTTTGGGCCTTTTTTGGTTTCGATCACGTAGTAATGCGGTACTACACTGAAACAGTCAATTAAACCTGGTTTCGATCAATATTTTACAGGATAACACATGTTATGTCTAGGTTATGTCTAGGATTTGCCCTCTTCAGTCTCATGCTTCCGCATTCTTCACATACCTGTGGAACAGATCCTGGGTTCTTTCTGGTTTGGGTCGTGTAGTAATGTGGTACCACACTGAAACATTCCATTAAACCTGGTTTCGATCAATATTTTAGAGGATAACGCATGGTAGGTCTATGTTAGGTCTCCGACTCGCTCTCATCAGGCTCATACTTTCGCATATTTCTCATACTTGATGGCCAGATTCTGGGCTATTTTTGGTTTGGATCACGTAGTAATGTGGTACCACACTGAAACAGTCGATTAGACCTGTTCCGATCAATATTTTTGAGGATAACGCAAGTTAGGTCTATGTTAGGTCTGGGATTTGCTCTCATCAGGCTCATACTTTCGCATATTTCTCATACTTGATAGCCAGATTCTGGGCTTTTTTTTGGTTTGGATCACGTAGTAATGCGGTACCACACTGAAGCAGTCCATTAAACCTGGTTTCGATCAATATTTTAGAGGATAACACATGTTAGGTCTAGGTTAGACCTTGGATTTGCCCTCATCAGACTCATACTTTCGCATTCTTCACATACATGTTGAACAAATGCCGGGTTTTTTCTGGTTTGGATCTCGTGGTAATGTGGTACCGCACTGAAACAGTCCATTAAACCTGGCTTCGATCAATATTTTAGAGGATAACGCACGTTAGGTCTATGTTAGGTCTGGGATTTGCTCTCATCGGGCTCATACTTTCGCATATTTCTCATACTTGATGGCCAGATTCTGGGCTTTTTTTGGTTTGGATCACGTAGTATTGTGGTACCGCACTGAAACAGTCCATTAAAGCTGGTTTCAATCAATATTTTAGAGGATAACGCATGGTAGGTCTATGTTAGATCTGGAATTTGCTCTCATCGGGCTCATACTTTCGCATGTTTCTCATACTTGATGGCCAGATTCTGGGCTTTTTCTGGTTTGGATCACGTGGTAATGTTGTACCACACTGAAACAGTCAATTAAACCGAGTCTGGGTCAACATTTCAAAGGATAACGCATGTTAGGTGTAGGTTAGGTCTGTGATATGCCCTCATGAGGCTAATACTTTCGCATATTTCTCATACTTGTTGGCCAGACCCTGGGCTTTTACTGGTTGGGATCACGTAGTAATGTGGGCCACATTGAGACAGTCGATTATTCCTGGTCTCGATCAATATTTTGGAGGATAACGCATGCTAGGTCTGGGTTAGGTCTGAGATTTGCCATCTTCTGTCTCATACTTTCGCATTATTCACATACATGTTGGCCAGATCCTGGGTTTTTTCTGGTTTGGATCTCGTGGTAATGTCTTACCATACTGAAACAGACCATTAAACCTGGTTTCGATCAATATTTTAGAGGATAACGCATGGTAGGTCTATGTTAGGTCTGGGATTTGCTCTCATCAGGCTCATACTTTCGCATATTTCTCATACTTGATGGCCAGATTTTGGGCCTTTTTTGGTTTCGATCACGTAGTAATGCGGTACTACACTGAAACAGTCAATTAAACCTGGTTTCGATCAATATTTTACAGGATAACACATGTTATGTCTAGGTTATGTCTAGGATTTCCACTGATCGGGCTCATACTTTCGCATATTTCTGATACATGATGGCCAGATTCTGATCTTTTTCTGGTTTCGATCACGTAATAATGCGGTACCACACTGAAACAGTCCATTAAACCTGGTTTCGATCAATATTTTAGAGGATAACGCATGGTAGGTCTATGTTAGGTCTGGGACTCGCTCTCATCAGGCTCATACTTTCGCATATTTCTCATACTTGATTGCCAGATTCTGGGCTTTTTTTTGGTTTGGATCACGTAGTAATGCGGTACCACACTGAAACAGTCCATTAAACCTGGTTTCGATCAATATTTTAGAGGATAACACATGTTAGGTCTAGGTTATGTCTAGGATTTCCACTGATCAGGCTCATACTTTCGCATATTTCTGATACATGATGGCCAGATTCTGATCTTTTTCTGGTTTCGATCACGTAGTAATGCGGTACCACACTGGAACAGTCCATTAAAGCTGGTTTCAATCAATATTTTAGAGCATAACGCATGGTAGGTCTATGTCAGATCTGGAATTTGCTCTCATCAAGCTCACACTTTCGCATATTTCTCATACTTGATGGCCAGATTCTAGGCTTTTTTTGTTTTAGATCACGTAGTAATGTGGTACCACACAGAAACAGTCCATTAAACCTGGTTTTAATCAATATTTTAGAGGATAACGCAAGTTAGGTCTATGTTAGCTCTGGGATTTGCTCTCATCAGGCTCATACTTTCGCATATTTCTCGTACTTGATGGCCAGTTTCTGGGCTTTTTCTGGTTTGGATCACGTAGTAATGTAGTACCACACTGAAACAGTCAATTCAACCTGGTCTCGATGAATATTTTAGAGGATAACGCATGTTAGATCTGGGTTAGGTCTAGGATTTGCCCTCATCAGGCTCATATTTTTGCATTTTTCCCATGCTCGTTGACCAGATCCTGGGCTTTTTCTGGTTTGGATCGTGTAGTAATGTGGTACGACACTGAAACAGTCCATCAAACCTGGTTTCGATCAATATTTTAGCGGATAACGCATGTTAGGTCTATGTTTGGTCTGGGATTTGCTCTCATCAGACTCATACTTTCGCATATTTCTCATACTTGATGGCCAGATTCTGGGCTTTTTTTGGTTTGGATCACGTAGTAATGCGGTACCACACTGAAACAGTCAATTAAACCAGGTTTCAATCAATATTTTACAGGATAACACATGTTAGGTCTAGGTTATATCTGGGACTTCCACTGATCAGGCTCATACTTTCGCATATTTCTGATACTTGATGGCCAGATTCTGGTCTTTTTCTGGTTTCGATCACGTAGTAATGCGGTACCACACTGAAACAGTCAATTAAACCAGGTTTCGATCAATATTTCAGAGGATAACGCATGTTACGTCTAGGTTAGGCCCTGGATTTGGCCTCATCGGACTCATACTTTCGCATTCTTCACATGCTTGTTGAACACATCCCGTGTTTTTTCTGGTTTGGATATCGTGGTAATGTGTTACCACACTGAAACTGACCATTAAACCTGGTTTCGATCAATATTTTAGAGGATAACGCATGGTAGGTCTATGTTAGGTCTGGGATTTGCTCTCATCAGGCTCATACTTTCGCATATTTCTCATACTTGATGGCCAGATTCTGGGCCTTTTTTGGTTTCGATCACGTAGTAATGCGGTACTACACTGAAACAGTCATTTAAACCTGGTTTCGATCAATATTTTACAGGATAACACATGTTAGGGCTAGGTTATATCTGGGACTTCCACTGATCAGGCTCATACTTTCGCATATTTCAGATTCTTGATGGCCAGATTCTGGTCTTTTTCTGGTTTCGATCACGTAGTAATGCGGTACCACACTGAAACAGTCAATTAAACCAGGTTCCGATCAATATTTCAGAGGATAACGCATGTTACGTCTAGGTTAGGCCTTGGATTTGCCCTCATCAGACTCATACTTTCGCATTCTTCACATACTTGTTGAACACATCCCGGGTTTTTCCTGGTTTGGACCTCGTGGTAATGTGTTACCACACTGAAACTGACCATTAAACCTGGTTTCGATCAATATTTTAGAGGATAACGCATGGTAGGTCTATGTTAGGTCTGGGATTTGCTCTCATCAGGCTCATACTTTCGCATATTTCTCATACTTGATGGCCAGTTTCTGGGCTTTTTCTGGTTTGGATCACGTAGTAATGTAGTACCACACTGAAACAGTCAATTCAACCTGGTCTCGATGTATATTTTAGAGGATAACGCATGTTAGATCTGGGTTAGGTCTAAGATTTGCCCTCATCAGGCTCATATTTTCGCATTTTTCGCATGCTCGTTGACCAGATCCTGGGCTTTTTCTGGTTTGAATCGTGTAGTAATGTGGTACGACACTGAAAGAGTCCATCAAACCTGGTTTCGATCAATATTTTAGCGGATAACGCATGTTAGGTCTATGTTAGGTCTGGGATTTGCTCTCACCAGACTCATACTTTCGCATATTTCTCATACTTGATGGCCAGATTCTGGGCTTTTATTGGTTTGGATCACGTAGTAATGTGGTACCACACTGAAACATTCCATTAAACCTGGTTTCGATGAATATTTTAGAGGATAACGCATGGTTGGTCTATGTTAGGTCTGGGATTTCCTCTCATCAGGCTCATACTTTCGCATATTTCTCATACTTGATGGCCAGATTCTGGGCTTTTTTTGGTTTGGATCACGTAGTAATGTGGTACCACACTGAAACAGTCGATTAGACCTGGTTCCGATCAATATTTTAGAGGATAACGCATGGTAGGTCTATGTTAGGTCTGGGATTTCCTCTCATCAGGCTCATACTTTCGCATATTTCTCATACTTGATGGCCAGATTCTGGGCTTTTTTTGGTTTGGATCACGTAGTAATGTGGTACGACACTGAAACAGACCATTAAACCTGGTTTCGATCAATATTTTAGAGGATAACGCATGGTAGGTCTATGTTAGGTCGGGGATTTGCTCTCATCAGGCTCATACTTTCGCATATTTCTCATACTTGATGGCCAGATTCTGGGCTTTTTCTGGTTTGGATCACGTGGTAATGTTGTACCACACTGAAACAGTCAATTAAACCGAGTCTGGGTCAACATTTCAAAGGATAACGCATGGTAGGTCTATGTTAGGTCTGGGATTTGCTCTCATCAGGCTCATACTTTCGCATATTTCTCATACTTGATGGCCAGATTCTGGGCCTTTTTTGGTTTCGATCACGTAGTAATGCGGTACTACACTGAAACAGTCAATTAAACCTGGTTTCGATCAATATTTTACAGGATAACACATGTTAGGTCTAGGTTATATCTGGGACTTCCACTGATCAGGCTCATACTTTCGCATATTTCTGATACTTGATGGCCAGATTCTGGTCTTTTTCTGGTTTCGATCACGTAGAAATGCGGTACCACACTGAAGCAGTCAATTAAACCAGGTTTCGATGAATATTTTAGAGGATAACGCATGTTACATCTAGGCTAGGCCTTGGATTTGCCCTCATCAAACTCATACTTTCGCATTCTTCACATGCTTGTTGAACACATCCCGGGTTTTTTCTGGTTTGGATCTCGTGGTAATGTGTTGCCACACTGAAACTGACCATTAAACCTGGTTTCGATCAATATTTTAGAGGATAACGCATGTTAGGTCTATGTTAGGTCTGGAATTTGCTCTCATCAGGCTCATACTTTCACATTCCTCACATACTTGTTGGCCAGATCCTGGGTTTTTTCTGGTTTGAGTCACATAGTAATGTGGTACCACACTGAAACAGTCGACTAAACTTGGCCACGATCAATACTTTAGAGGATAACGCATGGTAGGTCTATGTTAGGTCTGGGATTTGCTCTCATCAGGCTCATACTTTCGCATATTTCTCATACTTGATGGCCAGATTCTGGGCCTTTTTTGGTTTCGATCACGTAGTAATGCGGTACTACACTGAAACAGTCAATTATACCTGGTTTCGATCAATATTTTACAGGATAACACATGTTAGGTCTAGGTTATATCTGGGACTTCCAGTGATCAGGCTCATACTTTCGCATATTTCTCATACTTGATGGCCAGTTTCTGGCCTTTTTCTGGTTTGGATCACGTAGTAATGTGGTACCACACTGAAACAGTCAATTCAACCTGGTCTCGATGAATATTTTAGAGGATAACGCATGTTAGGTCTGGGTTAGGTCTGAGATTTGCCATCTTCTGTCTCATTCTTTCGCATTATTCACATACATGTTGGCCAGATCCTGGGTTTTTTCTGGTTTGGATCTCGTGGTAATGTGTTACCACACTGAAACAGACCATTAAACCTCGTTTCGATCAATATTTTAGAGGATAACGCATGTTAGGTCTATGTTAGGTCTGGAATTTGCTTTCATCAGGCTCATACTTTCACATTCCTCACATACTTGTTGGCCAGATCCTGGGTTTTTTCTGGTTTGGGTCACATAGTAATGTGGTACCACACTGAAACAGTCGACTAAACTTGGTCACGATCAATACTTTAGAGGATAACGCATGTTAGGTCTAGGTTAGGTCTGGGATTTGCTCTCATCAGGCACATACTTTCGCATATTTCTGATACTTGATGGCCAGATTCTGGTCTTTTTCAGGTATCTATCACGTAGTAATGCGGTACCACACTGAAACAGTCAATTAAACCTGATTTCGATCAATATCTTGCAGGATAACACATGTTATGTCTAGGTTATGTCTAGGATTTCCACTGATCGGGCTCATACTTTCGCATATTTCTGATACATGATGGCCAGATTCCGATCTTTTTCTGGTTTCGATCACGTAGTAATGCGGTACCACACTGAAACAGTCCGTCAAACCTGGTTTCGATCAATATTTTAGCGGATAGCGCATGTTAGGTCTATGTTTGGTCTGGGATTTGCTCTCATCAGGCTCATACTTTCGCATATTTCTCATACTTGATAGCCAGATTCTGGGCTTTTTTTTGGTTTGGATCACGTAGTAATGCGGTACCACACTGAAGCAGTCCATTAAACCTGGTTTCGATCAATATTTTAGAGGATAACACATGTTAGGTCTAGGTTAGGCCTTGGATTTGCCCTCATCAGACTCGTACTTTCGCATTCTTCACATACATGTTGAACAAATGCCGGGTTTTTTCTGGTTTGGATCTCGTGGTAATGTGGTACCGCACTGAAACAGTCCATTAAACCTGGCTTCGATCAATATTTTAGAGGATAACGCACGTTAGGTCTATGTTAGGTCTGGGATTTGCTCTCATCGGGCTCATACTTTCGCATATTTCTCATACTTGATGGCCAGATTCTGGGCTTTTTTTGGTTTGGATCACGTAGTATTGTGGTACCGCACTGAAACAGTCCATTAAAGCTGGTTTCAATCAATATTTTAGAGGATAACGCGTGGTAGGTCTATGTTAGATCTGGAATTTGCTCTCATCGGGCTCATACTTTCGCATATTTCTCATACTTGATGGCCAGATTCTCGGCTTTTTCTGGTTTGGATCACGTGGTAATGTTGTACCACACTGAAACAGTCAATTAAACCGAGTCTGGGTCAACATTTCAAAGGATAACGCATGTTAGGTGTAGGTTAGGTCTGTGATATGCCCTCATGAGGCTAATACTTTCGCATATTTCTCATACTTGTTGGCCAGACCCTGGGCTTTTACTGGTTGGGATCACGTAGTAATGTGGGCCACATTGAAACAGTCGATTATTCTTGGTCTCGATCAATATTTTGGAGGATAACGCATGCTAGGTCTGGGTTAGGTCTGAGATTTGCCATCTTCTGTCTCATACTTTCGCATTATTCACATACATGTTGGCCAGATCCTGGGTTTTTTCTGGTTTGGATCTCGTGGTAATGTCTTACCATACTGAAACAGACCATTAAACCTGGTTTCGATCAATATTTTAGAGGATAACGCATGGTAGGTCTATGTTAGGTCTGGGATTTGCTCTCATCAGGCTCATACTTTCGCATATTTCTCATACTTGATGGCCAGATTTTGGGCCTTTTTTGGTTTCGATCACGTAGTAATGCGGTACTACACTGAAACAGTCAATTAAACCTGGTTTCGATCAATATTTTACAGGATAACACATGTTATGTCTAGGTTATGTCTAGGATTTGCCCTCTTCAGGGTCATGCTTCCGCATTCTTCACATACTTGTGGAACAGATCCTGGGTTCTTTCTGGTTTGGGTCGTGTAGTAATGTGTTACGACACTGAAACATTCCATTAAACCTGGTTTCGATCAATATTTTAGAGGATAACGCATGGTAGGTCTATGTTAGGTCTGGGACTCGCTCTCATCAGGCTCATACTTTCGCATATTTCTCATACTTGATGGCCAGATTCGGGGCTATTTTTGGTTTGGATCACGTAGTAATGTGGTACCACACTGAAACAGTCGATTAGACCTGGTTCCGATCAATATTTTTGAGAATAACGCAAGTTAGGTCTATGTTAGGTCTGGGATTTGCTCTCATCAGGCTCATACTTTCGCATATTTCTCATACTTGATAGGCAGATTCTGGGCTTTTTTTTGGTTTGGATCACGTAGTAATGCGGTACCACACTGAAGCAGCCCATTAAACCTGGTTTCGATCAATATTTTAGAGGATAACACATGTTAGGTCTAGGTTAGGCCTTGGATTTGCCCTCATCAGACTCATACTTTCGCATTCTTCACATACATGTTGAACTAATGCCGGGTTTTTTCTGGTTTGGATCTCGTGGTAATGTGGTACCACACTGAAACAGTCCATTAAACCTGGCTTCGATCAATATTTTAGAGGATAACGCACGTTAGGTCTATGTTAGGTCTGGAATTTGCTCTCATCAGGCTCATACTTTCGCATATTTCTCATACTTGATGGCCAGATTCTGGGCTTTTTTTGGTTTGGATCACGTAGTATTGTGGTACCGCACTGAAACAGTCCATTAAAGCTGGTTTCAATCAATATTTTAGAGGATAACGCATGGTAGGTCTATGTTAGATCTGGAATTTGCTCTCATCAAGCTCACACTTTCGCATATTTCTCATACTTGATGGCCAGATTCTGGGCTTTTTTTGGTTTAGATCACGTAGTAATGCGGTACCACACTGAAACAGTCAATTAAACCTGGTTTCGATCAATATTTTACAGGATAACACATGTTATGTCTAGGTTATGTCTAGGATTTCCACTGATCGGGCTCATACTTTCGCATATTTCTGATACATGATGGCCAGATTCTGATCTTTTTCTGGTTTCGATCACGTAATAATGCGGTACCACACTGAAACAGTCCATTAAACCTGGTTTCGATCAATATTTTAGAGGATAACGCATGGTAGGTCTATGTTAGGTCTGGGACTCGCTCTCATCAGGCTCATACTTTCGCATATTTCTCATACTTGATTGCCAGATTCTGGGCTTTTTTTTGGTTTGGATCACGTAGTAATGCGGTACCACACTGAAACAGTCCATTAAACCTGGTTTCGATCAATATTTTAGAGGATAACACATGTTAGGTCTAGGTTATGTCTAGGATTTCCACTGATCAGGCTCATACTTTCGCATATTTCTGATACATGATGGCCAGATTCTGATCTTTTTCTGGTTTCGATCACGTAGTAATGCGGTACCACACTGGAACAGTCCATTAAAGCTGGTTTCAATCAATATTTTAGAGCATAACGCATGGTAGGTCTATGTCAGATCTGGAATTTGCTCTCATCAAGCTCACACTTTCGCATATTTCTCATACTTGATGGCCAGATTCTAGCCTTTTTTTGTTTTAGATCACGTAGTAATGTGGTACCACACAGAAACAGTCCATTAAACCTGGTTTTGATCAATATTTTAGAGGATAACGCAAGTTAGGTCTATGTTAGCTCTGGGATTTGCTCTCATCAGGCTCATACTTTCGCATATTTCTCGTACTTGATGGCCAGTTTCTGGGCTTTTTCTGGTTTGGATCACGTAGTAATGTAGTACCACACTGAAACAGTCAATTCAACCTGGTCTCGATGAATATTTTAGAGGATAACGCATGTTAGATCTGGGTTAGGTCTAGGATTTGCCCTCATCAGGCTCATATTTTTGCATTTTTCCCATGCTCGTTGACCAGATCCTGGGCTTTTTCTGGTTTGGATCGTGTAGTAATGTGGTACGACACTGAAACAGTCCATCAAACCTGGTTTCGATCAATATTTTAGCGGATAACGCATGTTAGGTCTATGTTAGGTCTGGGATTTGCTCTCACCAGACTCATACTTTCGCATATTTCTCATACTTGATGGCCAGATTCTGGGCTTTTATTGGTTTGGATCACGTAGTAATGTGGTACCACACTGAAACATTCCATTAAACCTGGTTTCGATGAATATTTTAGAGGATAACGCATGGTTGGTCTATGTTAGGTCTGGGATTTCCTCTCATCAGGCTCATACTTTCGCATATTTCTCATACTTGATGGCCAGATTCTGGGCTTTTTTTGGTTTGGATCACGTAGTAATGTGGTACCACACTGAAACAGTCGATTAGACCTGGTTCCGATCAATATTTTAGAGGATAACGCATGGTAGGTCTATGTTAGGTCTGGGATTTCCTCTCATCAGGCTCATACTTTCGCATATTTCTCATACTTGATGGCCAGATTCTGGGCTTTTTTTGGTTTGGATCACGTAGTAATGTGGTACGACACTGAAAGAGTCCATCAAACCTGGTTTCGATCAATATTTTAGCGGATAACGCATGTTAGGTCTATGTTAGGTCTGGGATTTGCTCTCACCAGACTCATACTTTCGCATTCTTCACATACATGTTGAACAAATCCCGGGTTTTTTCTGGTTTGGATCTCGTGGTAATGTGTTACCACACTGAAACAGACCATTAAACCTGGTTTCGATCAATATTTTAGAGGATAACGCATGGTAGGTCTATGTTAGGTCGGGGATTTGCTCTCATCAGGCTCATACTTTCGCATATTTCTCATACTTGATGGCCAGATTCTGGGCTTTTTCTGGTTTGGATCACGTGGTAATGTTGTACCACACTGAAACAGTCAATTAAACCGAGTCTGGGTCAACATTTCAAAGGATAACGCATGTTAGGTCTAGGTTAGGTCTGTGATTTGCCCTCATGAGGCTAATACTTTCGCATATTTCTGATACTTGATGGCCAGATTCTGGTCTTTTTCTGGTTTCGATCACGTAGAAATGCGGTACCACACTGAAGCAGTCAATTAAACCAGGTTTCGATGAATATTTTAGAGGATAACGCATGTTACATCTAGGTTAGGCCTTGGATTTGCCCTCATCAAACTCATACTTTCGCATTCTTCACATGCTTGTTGAACACATCCCGGGTTTTTTCTGGTTTGGATCTCGTGGTAATGTGTTGCCACACTGAAACTGACCATTAAACCTGGTTTCGATCAATATTTTAGAGGATAACGCATGTTAGGTCTATGTTAGGTCTGGAATTTGCTCTCATCAGGCTCATACTTTCACATTCCTCACATACTTGTTGGCCAGATCCTGGGTTTTTTCTGGTTTGGGTCACATAGTAATGTGGTACCACACTCAAACAGTCGACTAAACTTGGCCACGATCAATACTTTAGAGGATAACGCATGGTAGGTCTATGTTAGGTCGGGGATTTGCTCTCATCAGGCTCATACTTTCGCATATTTCTCATACTTGATGGCCAGATTCTGGGCTTTTTCTGGTTTGGATCACGTGGTAATGTTGTACCACACTGAAACAGTCAATTAAACCGAGTCTGGGTCAACATTTCAAAGGATAACGCATGTTAGGTCTAGGTTAGGTCTGTGATTTGCCCTCATGAGGCTAATACTTTCGCATATTTCTGATACTTGATGGCCAGATTCTGGTCTTTTTCTGGTTTCGATCACGTAGAAATGCGGTACCACACTGAAGCAGTCAATTAAACCAGGTTTCGATGAATATTTTAGAGGATAACGCATGTTACATCTAGGTTAGGCCTTGGATTTGCCCTCATCAAACTCATACTTTCGCATTCTTCACATGCTTGTTGAACACATCCCGGGTTTTTTCTGGTTTGGATCTCGTGGTAATGTGTTGCCACACTGAAACTGACCATTAAACCTGGTTTCGATCAATATTTTAGAGGATAACGCATGTTAGGTCTATGTTAGGTCTGGAATTTGCTCTCATCAGGCTCATACTTTCACATTCCTCACATACTTGTTGGCCAGATCCTGGGTTTTTTCTGGTTTGGGTCACATAGTAATGTGGTACCACACTGAAACAGTCGACTAAACTTGGCCACGATCAATACTTTAGAGGATAACGCATGGTAGGTCTATGTTAGGTCTGGGATTTGCTCTCATCAGGCTCATACTTTCGCATATTTCTCATACTTGATGGCCAGATTCTGGGCCTTTTTTGGTTTCGATCACGTAGTAATGCGGTACTACACTGAAACAGTCAATTATACCTGGTTTCGATCAATATTTTACAGGATAACACATGTTAGGTCTAGGTTATATCTGGGACTTCCAGTGATCAGGCTCATACTTTCGCATATTTCTCATACTTGATGGCCAGTTTCTGGCCTTTTTCTGGTTTGGATCACGTAGTAATGTGGTACCACACTGAAACAGTCAATTCAACCTGGTCTCGATGAATATTTTAGAGGATAACGCATGTTAGGTCTGGGTTAGGTCTGAGATTTGCCATCTTCTGTCTCATTCTTTCGCATTATTCACATACATGTTGGCCAGATCCTGGGTTTTTTCTGGTTTGGATCTCGTGGTAATGTGTTACCACACTGAAACAGACCATTAAACCTCGTTTCGATCAATATTTTAGAGGATAACGCATGTTAGGTCTATGTTAGGTCTGGAATTTGCTTTCATCAGGCTCATACTTTCACATTCCTCACATACTTGTTGGCCAGATCCTGGGTTTTTTCTGGTTTGGGTCACATAGTAATGTGGTACCACACTGAAACAGGCGACTAAACTTGGTCACGATCAATACTTTAGAGGATAACGCATGTTAGGTCTAGGTTAGGTCTGGGATTTGCTCTCATCAGGCACATACTTTCGCATATTTCTGATACTTGATGGCCAGATTCTGGTCTTTTTCAGGTATCTATCACGTTGTAATGCGGTACCACACTGAAACAGTCCATTAAACCTGATTTCGATCAATGCTTTAGAGGATAACGCATTTTAGGTCTAGGTTAGGGCTTGGATTCGCCCTCATCAGACTCATACTTTCGCATTCTTCACATACTTGTTGAACAGATCCCGGGTTTTTTCTGGTTTGGATCACGTGGTAATGCGGTACCACACTGAAACAGTCCATTAAACCTGGTTTCGATCAATATTTTAGAGGACAACGCATGTTAGGTCTCGGTTAGGCCTTGGATTAGCCCTATTCAGGCTCACGCTTTCGCATATTTCTCATACTTGATGGCCAGATTCTGGGCCTTTTTTGGTTACGATCACGTAGTAATGCGGTACCACACTGAGACAGTCCATTAAACCTGGTTTCGATCAATGTTTTAGAGGATAACGCATGTTAGGTCTATGTTTGGTCTGGGATTTGCTCTCATCAGGCTCATACTTTCGCATATTTCTCATACTTGATTGCCAGATTCTGGGCTTTTTTTTGGTTTGGATCACGTAGAAATGCGGTACCACACTGAAGCAGTCAATTAAACCAGGTTTCGATGAATATTTTAGAGGATAACGCATGTTACATCTAGGTTAGGCCTTGGATTTGCCCTCATCAAACTCATACTTTCGCATTCTTCACATGCTTGTTGAACACATCCCGGGTTTTTTCTGGTTTGGATCTCGTGGTAATGTGTTGCCACACTGAAACTGACCATTAAACCTGGTTTCGATCAATATTTTAGAGGATAACGCATGTTAGGTCTATGTTAGGTCTGGAATTTGCTCTCATCAGGCTCATACTTTCACATTCCTCACATACTTGTTGGCCAGATCCTGGGTTTTTTCTGGTTTGGGTCACATAGTAATGTGGTACCACACTGAAACAGTCGACTAAACTTGGCCACGATCAATACTTTAGAGGATAACGCATGGTAGGTCTATGTTAGGTCTGGGATTTGCTCTCATCAGGCTCATACTTTCGCATATTTCTCATACTTGATGGCCAGATTCTGGGCCTTTTTTGGTTTCGATCACGTAGTAATGCGGTACTACACTGAAACAGTCAATTATACCTGGTTTCGATCAATATTTTACAGGATAACACATGTTAGGTCTAGGTTATATCTGGGACTTCCAGTGATCAGGCTCATACTTTCGCATATTTCTCATACTTGATGGCCAGTTTCTGGCCTTTTTCTGGTTTGGATCACGTAGTAATGTGGTACCACACTGAAACAGTCAATTCAACCTGGTCTCGATGAATATTTTAGAGGATAACGCATGTTAGGTCTGGGTTAGGTCTGAGATTTGCCATCTTCTGTCTCATTCTTTCGCATTATTCACATACATGTTGGCCAGATCCTGGGTTTTTTCTGGTTTGGATCTCGTGGTAATGTGTTACCACACTGAAACAGACCATTAAACCTCGTTTCGATCAATATTTTAGAGGATAACGCATGTTAGGTCTATGTTAGGTCTGGAATTTGCTTTCATCAGGCTCATACTTTCACATTCCTCACATACTTGTTGGCCAGATCCTGGGTTTTTTCTGGTTTGGGTCACATAGTAATGTGGTACCACACTGAAACAGTCGACTAAACTTGGTCACGATCAATACTTTAGAGGATAACGCATGTTAGGTCTAGGTTAGGTCTGGGATTTGCTCTCATCAGGCACATACTTTCGCATATTTCTGATACTTGATGGCCAGATTCTGGTCTTTTTCAGGTATCTATCACGTTGTAATGCGGTACCACACTGAAACAGTCCATTAAACCTGATTTCGATCATTGCTTTAGAGGATAACGCATTTTAGGTCTAGGTTAGGGCTTGGATTCGCCCTCATCAGACTCATACTTTCGCATTCTTCACATACTTGTTGAACAGATCCCGGGTTTTTTCTGGTTTGGATCACGTGGTAATGCGGTACCACACTGAAACAGTCCATTAAACCTGGTTTCGATCAATATTTTAGAGGACAACGCATGTTAGGTCTCGGTTAGGCCTTGGATTAGCCCTATTCAGGCTCACGCTTTCGCATATTTCTCATACTTGATGGCCAGATTCTGGGCCTTTTTTGGTTACGATCACGTAGTAATGCGGTACCACACTGAGACAGTCCATTAAACCTGGTTTCGATCAATGTTTTAGAGGATAACGCATGTTAGGTCTATGTTAGGTCTGGAATTTGCTCTCATCAGGCTCATAATTTCGCATATTTCTCATACTTGATGGCCAGATTCTGGGCCTTTTTTGGTTTGGATCACGTAGTATTGTGGTACCGCACTGAAACAGTCCATTAAGGCTGGTTTCAATCAATATTTTAGAGGATAACGCATGGTAGGTCTACGTTAGATCTGGAATTTGCTATCATCAAGCTCACACTTTCGCATATTTATCATACTTGATGGCCAGATTCTGGGCTTTTTTTGTTTTAGATCACGTAGTAATGCGGTACCACACAGAAACAGTCCATTAAACCTGGTTTTGATCAATATTTTAGAGGATAACGCAAGTTAGGTCTATGTTAGCTCTGGGATTTGCTCAAATCAGGCTCATACTTACGCATATTTCTTATACTTGATGGCCAGATTCTGGACTTTTTTTGGCTTGGATCACGTAGTAATGTGGTACCACACTGAAACAGTCCATTAAACCTGGTCTCGATCAATAATTTAGAGGATAACGCATATTAGGTCTATGTTAGGTCTGGGGTTTCCTCTCATCAGGCTCATACTTTCGCATATTTCCGATACTTGATGTCCAGATTCTGGGCTTTTTTTGGTTTGGATCACGTAATAATGTGGTACCACACTGGATCAGTCCATTACACCTAGTTTCGATCAATATTTTAGAGGATAACGCATGGTAGGTCTATGTTAGGTCTGGGATTTGCTCTCATCAGGCTCATACTTTCGCATATTTCTGATACATGATGGCCAGATTCTGATCTTTTTCTGGTTTCGATCACGTAGTAATGCGGTACCGCACTGAACAGTCCTTTAAACTTGGTTTCGATCAATGTTTTAGAGGATAACGCATGTTAAATCTGGGTTAGGTCTAGGATTTGCCCTCATCAGGCTCATATTTTCGCATTTTTCGCATGCTGGTTGACCATATCCTGGGCTTTTTCAGGTTTGGATCGTGTAGTAATGTGGTACGACACTGAAACGGTCCATCAAACCTGGTTTCGATCAATATTTTAGAGGATAACGCACGTTAGGTCTATGTTAGGTCTGGAATTTGCTCTCATCAGGCTCATACTTTCGCATATTTCTCATACTTGATGGCCAGATTCTGGGCTTTTTTTGGTTTGGATCACGTAGTATTGTGGTACCACACTGAAACAGTCCATTAAAGCTGGTTTCAATCAATATTTTAGAGGATAACGCATGGTAGGTCTATGTTAGGTCTGGGACTCGCACTCATCAGGCTCATACTTTCGCATATTTCTCATACTTGATTGCCAGATTCTGGGCTTTTTTTTGGTTTGGATCACGTAGTAATGCGGTACCACACTGAAACAGTCCATTAAACCTGGTTTCGATCAATATTTTAGAGGATAACACATGTTAGGTCTAGGTTATGTCTAGGATTTCCACTGATCAGGCTCATACTTTCGCATATTTCTGATACATGATGGCCAGATTCTGATCTTTTTCTGGTTTCGATCACGTAGTAATGCGGTACCACACTGGAACAGTCCATTAAAGCTGGTTTCAATCAATATTTTAGAGCATAACGCATGGTAGGTCTATGTCAGATCTGGAATTTGCTCTCATCAAGCTCACACTTTCGCATATTTCTCATACTTGATGGCCAGATTCTGGGCTTTTTTTGTTTTAGATCACGTAGTAATGTGGTACCACACAGAAACAGTCCATTAAACCTGGTTTTGATCAATATTTTAGAGGATAACGCAAGTTAGGTCTATGTTAGCTCTGGGATTTGCTCTCATCAGGCTCATACTTTCGCATATTTCTCGTACTTGATGGCCAGTTTCTGGGCTTTTTCTGGTTTGGATCACGTAGTAATGTAGTACCACACTGAAACAGTCAATTCAACCTGGTCTCGATGAATATTTTAGAGGATAACGCATGTTAGATCTGGGTTAGGTCTAGGATTTGCCCTCATCAGGCTCATATTTTTGCATTTTTCCCATGCTCGTTGACCAGATCCTGGGCTTTTTCTGGTTTGGATCGTGTAGTAATGTGGTACGACACTGAAACAGTCCATCAAACCTGGTTTCGATCAATATTTTAGCGGATAACGCATGTTAGGTCTATGTTTGGTCTGGGATTTGCTCTCATCAGACTCATACTTTCGCATATTTCTCATACTTGATGGCCAGATTCTGGGCTTTTTTTGGTTTGGATCACGTAGTAATGCGGTACCACACTGAAACAGTCAATTAAACCAGGTTTCAATCAATATTTTACAGGATAACACATGTTAGGTCTAGGTTATATCTGGGACTTCCACTGATCAGGCTCATACTTTCGCATATTTCTGATACTTGATGGCCAGATTCTGGTCTTTTTCTGGTTTCGATCACGTAGTAATGCGGTACCACACTGAAACAGTCAATTAAACCAGGTTTCGATCAATATTTCAGAGGATAACGCATGTTACGTCTAGGTTAGGCCCTGGATTTGGCCTCATCGGACTCATACTTTCGCATTCTTCACATACTTGTTGAACACATCCCGTGTTTTTTCTGGTTTGGATCTCGTGGTAATGTGTTACCACACTGAAACTGACCATTAAACCTGGTTTCGATCAATATTTTAGAGGATAACGCATGGTAGGTCTATGTTAGGTCTGGGATTTGCTCTCATCAGGCTCATACTTTCGCATATTTCTGATACTTGATGGCCAGATTCTGGTCTTTTTCTGGTTTCGATCACGTAGTAATGCGGTACCACACTGAAACAGTCAATTAAACCAGGTTCCGATCAATATTTCAGAGGATAACGCATGTTACGTCTAGGTTAGGCCTTGGATTTGCCCTCATCAGACTTATACTTTCGCATTCTTCACATACTTGTTGAACACATCCCGGGTTTTTCCTGGTTTGGACCTCGTGGTAATGTGTTACCACACTGAAACTGACCATTAAACCTGGTTTCGATCAATAGTTTAGAGGATAACGCATGGTAGGTCTATGTTAGGTCTGGGATTTGCTCTCATCAGGCTCATACTTTCGCATATTTCTCATACTTGATGGCCAGTTTCTGGGCTTTTTCTGGTTTGGATCACGTAGTAATGTAGTACCACACTGAAACAGTCAATTCAACCTGGTCTCGATGTATATTTTAGAGGATAACGTATGTTAGATCTGGGTTAGGTCTAAGATTTGCCCTCATCAGGCTCATATTTTCGCATTTTTCGCATGCTCGTTGACCAGATCCTGGGCTTTTTCTGGTTTGAATCGTGTAGTAATGTGGTACGACACTGAAAGAGTCCATCAAACCTGGTTTCGATCAATATTTTAGCGGATAACGCATGTTAGGTCTATGTTAGGTCTGGGATTTGCTCTCACCAGACTCATACTTTCGCATATTTCTCATACTTGATGGCCAGATTCTGGGCTTTTATTGGTTTGGATCACGTAGTAATGTGGTACCACACTGAAACATTCCATTAAACCTGGTTCCGATGAATATTTTAGAGGATAACGCATGGTTGGTCTATGTTAGGTCTGGGATTTCCTCTCACCAGGCTCATACCTTCGCATATTTCTCATACTTGATGGCCAGATTCTGGGCTTTTTTTGGTTTGGATCACGTAGTAATGTGGTACCACACTGAAACAGTCGATTAGACCTGGTTCCGATCAATATTTTAGAGGATAACGCATGGTAGGTCTATGTTAGGTCTGGGATTTCCTCTCATCAGGCTCATACTTTCGCATATTTCTCATACTTGATGGCCAGATTCTGGGCTTTTTTTGGTTTGGATCACGTAGTAATGTGGTACGACACTGAAAGAGTCCATCAAACCTGGTTTCGATCAATATTTTAGCGGATAACGCATGTTAGGTCTATGTTAGGTCTGGGATTTGCTCTCACCAGACTCATACTTTCGCATTCTTCACATACATGTTGAACAAATCCCGGGTTTTTTCTGGTTTGGATCTCGTGGTAATGTGTTACCACACTGAAACAGACCATTAAACCTGGTTTCGATCAATATTTTAGAGGATAACGCATGGTAGGTCTATGTTAGGTCGGGGATTTGCTCTCATCAGGCTCATACTTTCGCATATTTCTCATACTTGATGGCCAGATTCTGGGCTTTTTCTGGTTTGGATCACGTGGTAATGTTGTACCACACTGAAACAGTCAATTAAACCGAGTCTGGGTCAACATTTCAAAGGATAACGCATGTTAGGCCTAGGTTAGGTCTGTGATTTGCCCTCATGAGGCTAATACTTTCGCATATTTCTGATACTTGATGGCCAGATTCTGGTCTTTTTCTGGTTTCGATCACGTAGAAATGCGGTACCACACTGAAGCAGTCAATTAAACCAGGTTTCGATGAATATTTTAGAGGATAACGCATGTTACATCTAGGTTAGGCCTTGGATTCGCCCTCATCAAACTCATACTTTCGCATTCTTCACATGCTTGTTGAACACATCCCGGGTTTTTTCTGGTTTGGATCTCGTGGTAATGTGTTACCACACTGAAACTGACCATTAAACCTGGTTTCGATCAATATTTTAGAGGATAACGCATGTTAGGTCTATGTTAGGTCTGGAATTTGCTCTCATCAGGCTCATACTTTCACATTCCTCACATACTTGTTGGCCAGATCCTGGGCTTTTTCTGGTTTGGATCACGTAGTAATGTAGTACCACACTGAAACAGTCAATTCAACCTGGTCTCGATGAATATTTTATAGGATAACGCATGTTAGGTCTGGGTTAGGTCTGAGATTTGCCATCTTCTGTCTCATTCTTTCGCCTTATTCACATACATGTTGGCCAGATCCTGGGTTTTTTCTGGTTTGGATCTCGTGGTAATGTGTTACCACACTGAAACAGACCATTAAACCTCGTTTCGATCAATATTTTAGAGGATAACGCATGTTAGGTCTAGGTTAGGGCTTGGATTCGCCCTCATCAGACTCATACTTTCGCATTCTTCACATACTTGTTGAACAGATCCCGGGTTTTTTCTGGTTTGGATCACGTGGTAATGCGGTACCACACTGAAACAGTCCATTAAACCTGGTTTCGATCAATATTTTAGAGGACAACGCATGTTAGGTCTCGGTTAGGCCTTGGATTAGCCCTATTCAGGCTCACGCTTTCGCATATTTCTCATACTTGATGGCCAGATTCTGGGCCTTTTTTGGTTACGATCACGTAGTAATGCGGTACCACACTGAGACAGTCCATTAAACCTGGTTTCGATCAATATTTTAGCGGATAACGCATGTTAGGTCTATGTTTGGTCTGGGATTTGCTCTCATCAGACTCATACTTTCGCATATTTCTCATACTTGATGGCCAGATTCTGGGCTTTTTTTGGTTTGGATCACGTAGTAATGCGGTACCACACTGAGACAGTCAATTAAACCAGGTTCCGATCAATATTTCAGAGGATAACGCATGTTACGTCTAGGTTAGGCCTTGGATTTGCCCTCATCAGACTCATACTTTCGCATTCTTCACATACTTGTTGAACACATCCCGGGTTTTTCCTGGTTTGGACCTCGTGGTAATGTGTTACCACACTGAAACTGACCATTAAACCTGGTTTCGATCAATATTTTAGAGGATAACGCATGGTAGGTCTATGTTAGGTCTGGGATTTGCTCTCATCAGGCTCATACTTTCGCATATTTCTCGTACTTGATGGCCAGTTTCTGGGCTTTTTCTGGTTTGGATCACGTAGTAATGTAGTACCACACTGAAACAGTCATTTAAACCTGGTTTCGATCAATATTTTACAGGATAACACATGTTAGGTCTAGGTTATATCTGGGACTTCCACTGATCAGGCTCATACTTTCGCATATTTCTGATACTTGATGGCCAGATTCTGGTCTTTTTCTGGTTTCGATCACGTAGTAATGCGGTACCACACTGAAACAGTCAATTAAACCAGGTTCCGATCAATATTTCAGAGGATAACGCATGTTACGTCTAGGTTAGGCCTTGGATTTGCCCTCATCAGACTCATACTTTCGCATTCTTCACATACTTGTTGAACACATCCCGGGTTTTTCCTGGTTTGGACCTCGTGGTAATGTGTTACCACACTGAAACTGACCATTAAACCTGGTTTCGATGAATATTTTAGAGGATAACGCATGGTAGGTCTATGTTAGGTCTGGGATTTGCTCTCATCAGGCTCATACTTTCGCATATTTCTCATACTTGATGGCCAGTTTCTGGGCTTTTTCTGGTTTGGATCACGTAGTAATGTAGTACCACACTGAAACAGTCAATTCAACCTGGTCTCGATGTATATTTTAGAGGATAACGTATGTTAGATCTGGGTTAGGTCTAAGATTTGCCCTCATCAGGCTCATATTTTCGCATTTTTCGCATGCTCGTTGACCAGATCCTGGGCTTTTTCTGGTTTGAATCGTGTAGTAATGTGGTACGACACTGAAAGAGTCCATCAAACCTGGTTTCGATCAATATTTTAGCGGATAACGCATGTTAGGACTATGTTAGGTCTGGGATTTGCTCTCACCAGACTCATACTTTCGCATATTTCTCATACTTCATGGCCAGATTCTTGGCTTTTATTGGTTTGGATCACGTAGTAATGTGGTACCACACTGAAACATTCCATTAAACCTGGTTTCGATGAATATTTTAGAGGATAACGCATGGTTGGTCTATGTTAGGTCTGGGATTTCCTCTCATCAGGCTCATACTTTCGCATATTTCTCATACTTGATGGCCAGATTCTGGGCTTTTTTTGGTTTGGATCACGTAGTAATGTGGTACCACACTGAAACAGTCGATTAGACCTGGTTCCGATCAATATTTTAGAGGATAACGCATGGTAGGTCTATGTTAGGTCTGGGATTTCCTCTCATCAGGCTCATACTTTCGCATATTTCTCATACTTGATGGCCAGATTCTGGGCTTTTTTTGGTTTGGATCACGTAGTAATGTGGTACGACAGTGAAAGAGTCCATCAAACCTGGTTTCGATCAATATTTTAGCGGATAACGCATGTTAGGTCTATGTTAGGTCTGAGATTTGCTCTCACCAGACTCATACTTTCGCATTCTTCACATACATGTTCTACAAATCCCGGGTTTTTTCTGGTTTGGATCTCGTGGTAATGTGTTACCACACTGAAACAGACCATTAAACCTGGTTTCGATCAATATTTTAGAGGATAACGCATGGTAGGTCTATGTTAGGTCGGGGATTTGCTCTCATCAGGCTCATACTTTCGCATATTTCTCATACTTGATGGCCAGATTCTGGGCTTTTTCTGGTTTGGATCACGTGGTAATGTTGTACCACACTGAAACAGTCAATTAAACCGAGTCTGGGTCAACATTTCAAAGGATAACGCATGTTAGGTCTAGGTTAGGTCTGTGATTTGCCCTCATGGGGCTAATACTTTCGCATATTTCTGATACTTGATGGCCAGATTCTGGTCTTTTTCTGGTTTCGATCACGTAGAAATGCGGTACCACACTGAAGCAGTCAATTAAACCAGGTTTCGATGAATATTTTAGAGGATAACGCATGTTACATCTAGGTTAGGCCTTGGATTTGCCCTCATCAAACTCATACTTTCGCATTCTTCACATGCTTGTTGAACACATCCCGGGTTTTTTCTGGTTTGGATCTCGTGGTAATGTGTTACCACACTGAAACTGACCATTAAACCTGGTTTCGATCAATATTTTAGAGGATAACGCATGTTAGGTCTATGTTAGGTCTGGAATTTGCTCTCATCAGGCTCATACTTTCACATTCCTCACATACTTGTTGGCCAGATCCTGGGTTTTTTCTGGTTTGGGTCACATAGTAATGTGGTACCACACTGAAACAGTCGACTAAACTTGGTCACGATCAATACTTTAGAGGATAACGCATGTTAGGTCTGGGTTAGGTCTAGGATTTGCCCTCATCTGGCTCATATTTTCGCATTTTTCGCATGCTCGTTGACCAGATCCTGGGCTTTTTCTGGTTTGGATCGTGTAGTAATGTGGTACGACACTGAAACAGTCCGTCAAACCTGGTTTCGATTAATATTATAGCGGATAGCGCATGTTAGGTCTATGTTTGGTCTGGGATTTGCTCTCATCAGGCTCATACTTTCGCATATTTCTCATACTTGATGGCCAGATTCTGGGCTTTTTTTGGTTTGGATTACGTAGTATTGTGGTACCACACTGAAACAGTCGATTAGACCTGGTTCCGATCAATATTTTTGAGGATAACGCATGTTAGGTCTATGTAAGGTCTGGGATTTGTTCTCATCAGGCTCATACTTTTGCATATTTCTCATACTTGATGGCCTGATTCTGGGCCTTTTATGGTTTCGATCACGTATTAATGCGGTACCACACTGAAACAGTCAATTAAACCTGGTTTCGATCAATATCTTGCAGGATAACACATGTTATGTCTAGGTTATGTCTAGGATTTCCACTGATCGGGCTCATACTTTCGCATATTTCTGATACATGATGGCCAGATTCCGATCTTTTTCTGGTTTCGATCACGTAGTAATGCGGTACCACACTGAAACAGTCCGTCAAACCTGGTTTCGATCAATATTTTAGCGGATAACGCAAGTTAGGTCTATGTTTGGTCTGGGATTTGCTCTCATCAGGCTCATACTTTCGCATATTTCTCATACTTGATTGCCAGATTCTGGGCTTTTTTTTGGTTTGGATCACGTAGTAATGCGGTACAACACTGAAACAGTCCATTAAACCTGGTTTCGATCAATATTTTAGAGGATAACACATGTTAGGTCTAGGTTAGGCCTTGGATTTGCCCTCATCAGACTCATACTTTCGCATTCTTCACATACTTGTTGAACACATCCCGGGTTTTTCCTGGTTTGGACCTCGTGGTAATGTGTTACCACACTGAAACTGACCATTAAACCTGGTTTCGATCAATATTTTAGAGGATAACGCATGGTAGGTCTATGTTAGGTCTGGGATTTGCTCTCATCAGGCTCATACTTTCGCATATTTCTCATACTTGATGGCCAGTTTCTGGGCTTTTTCTGGTTTGGATCACGTAGTAATGTAGTACCACACTGAAACAGTCAATTCAACCTGGTCTCGATGTATATTTTAGAGGATAACGTATGTTAGATCTGGGTTAGGTCTAAGATTTGCCCTCATCAGGCTCATATTTTCGCATTTTTCGCATGCTCGTTGACCAGATCCTGGGCTTTTTCTGGTTTGAATCGTGTAGTAATGTGGTACGACACTGAAAGAGTCCATCAAACCTGGTTTCGATCAATATTTTAGCGGATAACGCATGTTAGGTCTATGTTAGGTCTGGGATGTGCTCTCACCAGACTCATACTTTCGCATATTTCTCATACTTGATGGCCAGATTCTGGGCTTTTATTGGTTTGGATCACGTAGTAATGTGGTACCACACTGAAACATTCCATTAAACCTGGTTTCGATGAATATTTTAGAGGATAACGCATGGTTGGTCTATGTTAGGTCTGGGATTTCCTCTCATCAGGCTCATACTTTCGCATATTTCTCATACTTGATGGCCAGATTCTGGGCTTTTTTTGGTTTGGATCACGTAGTAATGTGGTACCACACTGAAACAGTCGATTAGACCTGGTTCCGATCAATATTTTAGAGGATAACGCATGGTAGGTCTATGTTAGGTCTGGGATTTCCTCTCATCAGGCTCATACTTTCGCATATTTCTCATACTTGATGGCCAGATTCTGGGCTTTTTTTGGTTTGGATCACGTAGTAATGTGGTACGACACTGAAAGAGTCCATCAAACCTGGTTTCGATCAATATTTTAGCGGATAACGCATGTTAGGTCTATGTTAGGTCTGGGATTTGCTCTCACCAGACTCATACTTTCGCATTCTTCACATACATGTTCAACAAATCCCGGGTTTTTTCTGGTTTGGATCTCGTGGTAATGTGTTACCACACTGAAACAGACCATTAAACCTGGTTTCGATCAATATTTTAGAGGATAACGCATGGTAGGTCTATGTTAGGTCGGGGATTTGCTCTCATCAGGCTCATACTTTCGCATATTTCTCATACTTGATGGCCAGATTCTGGGCTTTTTCTGGTTTGGATCACGTGGTAATGTTGTACCACACTGAAACAGTCAATTAAACCGAGTCTGGGTCAACATTTCAAAGGATAACGCATGTTAGGTCTAGGTTAGGTCTGTGATTTGCCCTCATGGGGCTAATACTTTCGCATATTTCTGATACTTGATGGCCAGATTCTGGTCTTTTTCTGGTTTCGATCACGTAGAAATGCGGTACCACACTGAAGCAGTCAATTAAACCAGGTTTCGATGAATATTTTAGAGGATAACGCATTTTAGGTCTAGGTTAGGGCTTGGATTCGCCCTCATCAGACTCATACTTTCGCATTCTTCACATACTTGTTGAACAGATCCCGGGTTTTTTCTGGTTTGGATCACGTGGTAATGCGGTACCACACTGAAACAGTCCATTAAACCTGGTTTCGATCAATATTTTAGAGGATAACGCATGTTAGGTCTATGTTAGGTCTGGAATTTGCTCTCATCAGGCTCATACTTTCACATTCCTCACATACTTGTTGGCCAGATCCTGGGTTTTTTCTGGTTTGGGTCACATAGTAATGTGGTACCACACTGAAACAGTCGACTAAACTTGGCCACGATCAATACTTTAGAGGATAACGCATGGTAGGTCTATGTTAGGTCTGGAATTTGCTCTCATCAGGCTCATACTTTCACATTCCTCACATACTTGTTGGCCAGATCCTGGGTTTTTTCTGGTTTGGGTCACATAGTAATGTGGTACCACACTGAAATAGTCGACTAAACTTGACCACGATCAATACTTTAGAGGATAACGCATGGTAGGTCTATGTTAGGTCTGGGATTTGCTCTCATCAGGCTCATACTTTCGCATATTTCTCATACTTGATGGCCAGATTCTGGGCCTTTTTCAGGTATCTATCACGTTGTAATGCGGTACCACACTGAAACAGTCCATTAAACCTGATTTCGATCAATGCTTTAGAGGATAACGCATTTTAGGTCTAGGTTAGGGCTTGGATTCGCCCTCATCAGACTCATACTTTCGCATTCTTCACATACTTGTTGAACAGATCCCGGGTTTTTTCTGGTTTGGATCACGTGGTAATGCGGTACCACACTGAAACAGTCCATTAAACCTGGTTTCGATCAATATTTTACAGGACAACGCATGTTAGGTCTCGGTTAGGCCTTGGATTAGCCCTATTCAGGCTCACGCTTTCGCATATTTCTCATACTTGATGGCCAGATTCTGGGCCTTTTTTGGTAACGATCACGTAGTAATGCGGTACCACACTGAGACAGTCCATTAAACCTGGTTTCGATCAATGTTTTAGAGGATAACGCATGTTAGGTCTCGGTTAGGCCTTGGATTAGCCCTATTCAGGCTCACGCTTTCGCATATTTCTCATACATGATGGCCAGATTCTGGGCTTTTTTTGGTTTGGATCATGTAGCATTGTGGTACCGCACTGAAACAGTCAATTCAACCTGGTCTCGATGAATATTGTAGAGGATAACGCATGTTAGATCTGGGTTAGGTCTAGGATTTGCCCTCATCTGGCTCATATTTTCGCATTTTTCGCATGCTCGTTGACCAGATCCGGGGCTTTTTCTGGTTTGGATCGTGTAGTAATGTGGTACGACACTGAAACAGTCCGTCAAACCTGGTTTCGATTAATATTATAGCGGATAGCGCATGTTAGGTCTATGTTTGGTCTGGGATTTGCTCTCATCAGGCTCATACTTTCGCATATTTCTCATACTTGATGGCCAGATTCTGGGCTTTTTTTGGTTTGGATCACGTAGTAATGCGGTACCACACTGAAACAGTCAATTAAACCTGGTTTCGATCAATATCTTGCAGGATAACACATGTTATGTCTAGGTTATGTCTAGGATTTCCACTGATCGGGCTCATACTTTCGCATATTTCTGATACATGATGGCCAGATTCTGATATTTTCTGGTTTCGATCACGTAGTAATGCGGTACCACACTGAAACAGTCCGTCAAACCTGGTTTCGATCAATATTTTAGCGGATAACGCATGTTAGGTCTATGTTTGGTCTGGGATTTGCTCTCATCAGGCTCATACTTTCGCATATTTCTCATACTTGATTGCCAGATTCTGGGCTTTTTTTTGGTTTGGATCACGTAGTAATGCGGTACCACACTGAAACAGTCCATTAAACCTGGTTTCGATCAATATTTTAGAGGATAACACATGTTAGGTCTAGGTTAGGCCTTGGATTTGCCCTCATCAGTCTCATACTTTCGCATACTTCACATACATGTTGAACAAATCCCGGGTTTTTTCTGGTTTGGATCTCGTGGTAATGTGGTACCACACTGAAACAGTTCATTAAACCTGGTTTCGATCAATATTTTAGAGGATAGCGCATGTTAGGTCTATGTTAGGTCTGGAATTTGCTCTCATCAGGCTCATACTTTCGCATATTTCTCATACTTGATGGCCAGATTCTGGGCCTTTTTTGGTTTGGATCACGTAGTATTGTGGTACCGCACTGAAACAGTCCATTAAAGCTGGTTTCAATCAATATTTTAGAGGATAACGCATGGTAGGTCTACGTTAGATCTGGAATTTGCTCTCATCAAGCTCACACTATCGCATATTTCTCATACTTGATGGCCAGATTCTGGGCTTTTTTTGTTTTAGATCACGTAGTAATGCGGTACCACACAGAAACAGTCCATTAAACCTGGTTTTGATGAATATTTTAGAGGATAACGCAAGTTAGGTCTATGTTAGCTCTGGGATTTGCTCAAATCAGGCTCATACTTACGCATATTTCTTATACTTGATGGCCAGATTCTGGACTTTTTTTGGCTTGGATCACGTAGTAATGTGGTACCACACTGAAACAGTCCATTAAACCTGGTCTCGATCAATAATTTAGAGGATAACGCATATTAGGTCTATGTTAGGTCTGGGGTTTCCTCTCATCAGGCTCATACTTTCGCATATTTCCGATACTTGATGTCCAGATTCTGGGCTTTTTTTGGTTTGGATCACGTAGTAATCTGGTACCACACTGAAACAGTCGATTAGACCTGGTTCCGATCAATATTTTTGAGGATAACCCATGTTAGGTCTATGTTAGGTCTGGGATTTGTTCTCATCAGGCTCATGCTTTCGCATATTTCTCATGCTTGTGGAACAGATCCTGGGTTATTTCTGGTTTGGATCACGTAGTAATGTGGTACCACACTGAAACAGTCCATTAAACCTGGTTACGATCAATATTTTAGAGGATAACGCATGTTAGGTCTATGTTAGGTCTGGAATTTGCTCTCATCAGGCTCATACTTTCGCATATTTCTCATACTTGATGGCCAGATTCTGGGCTTTTTTTGGTTTGGAACACGTAGTAATGTGGTACCACACTGAAACAGTCCATTAAACCTAGTTTCGAGCAATGTTTTAGAGGACAACACATGTTAGGACTAGGTTAGGCCTTGGATTTGTCCTCATCAGGCTCATACTTTCGCATACTTCATATACATGTTGAACAAATCCCGGGTTTTTTCTGGTTTGGATCTCGTGGTAATGTGGTACCACACTGAAACAGTCCATTAAACCTGGTTTCGATCAATATTTTAGAGGATAACGCATGTTAGGTCTATGTTAGGTCTGGAATTTGCTCTCATCAGGCTCATACTTTCGCATTCTTCACATACTTCTTGAACAAATCCTGTGTTTTTTCTGGTTTGGATCACATAGTAATGTGGTACCATACTGAAACAGTCGACTAAACCAGGTTTCGATCAATATTTTAGATTATAACGCATGTTAGGTCTAGGATAGGCCTGGGATTTGCCCTCATCAGGCTCATACTTTCGAATATTTCTCATACTTGATGGCCAGTTTCTGGGCTTTTTCTGGTTTGGATCACGTTGTAATGTGGTACCACACTGAAGCAGTCAATTCAACCTAGTCTCGATCAATATTTTAGAGGATAACGCATGTTAGGTCTGGGTTAGGTCGGGATTTGCCCTCATCAGTCTCATACTTTCGCATCCTTCACATACTTGTTGGCCAGATCCTTAGTTTTTTCTGGTTTGGATCACGTAGTAATGTGACACCATACTGAAACAGTCGACTAAACCTGGTATCGATCAATATTTTAGAGGATAACGTATGTTAGGTCTGGATGAGGTCTGGGATTTGCCCTCATCACTAGCATAGTTCCTCATTCTTCACATACTTGTTGAACAGATCCCGGGTTTTTTCTGGTTTGGATCACGTGGTAATGTGGTACCACACTGGAACAGACCATTAAACCTGATTTCGATGAATATTTTTGAGGATAACGCATGTTAGGTCTAGGTTAGGTCAGGGATTTGCACTCATCAGGCTCATACTTTCGCATGTTTCTCATACTTGATGGCCAGATCCTGGGTTTTTTCTGGTTTGGATCACGTAGTAATGTGACACCATACTGAAACAGTCGACTAAACCTGGTCTCGATCAATATTTTAGAGGATAACGTATGTTAGGTCTGGATGAGGTCTGGGATTTGCCCTCATCAGTAGCATAGTTCCTCATTCTTCACATACTTGTTGAACAGATCCCGGGTTTTTTCTGGTTTGGATCACGTAGTATTGTGGTACCGCACAGAAACAGTCCATTAAACCTGGTTTTGATCAATATTTTAGAGGATAACGCAAGTTAGGTCTGGGATTGGTCTAGAATTTGCCCTCATCAGGCTCATACTTTCGCATTTTTCGCATACTTGTCGACCAGATCCTGGGGTTTTTCTGGTTTGGATCACGTGGTAATGTGGTACCACACTGAAACAGTCAATTAAACCTAGTCTGGGTCAACATTTGAAAGGATAACGCATGCTGGGTCTGGGTTAGGTCTGTGATTTGCCATCATGAGGCTAATACTTTCGCATATTTCTCATACTTGTTGGCCAGATCCTGGGCTTTTACTGGTTTGGATCACGTAGTAATGTGGTATCACACTGAAACAGTCCATTAAACCTGGTTTTGATCAATATTTTAGAGGATAACGCAAGTTAGGTCTATGTTAGCCCTGGTATTTGCCCACTTCAGTCTCATACTTTCGCATTCCTCACATAATTGTTGGCCAGATCCTGGGTTTTTTCTGGTTTGGATCACGTAATATTGTAGTACCACACTGGAACAGTCCACTACACCTGGTTTCGATCAATATTTTAGAGGATAACGCATGGTAGGTCTGTGTTAGGTCTGGGATTTGCTCTCATCAGGCTCATACTTTCGCATATTTCTCATAGTTGATGGCCAGTTTCTGGGCTTTTTCTGGTTTGGATCACGTTGTAATGTGGTACCTCACTGAAACTGTCAATTCAACCCAGTCTCGATAAATATTTTAGAGGATAACGCATGTTAGGTCTGTGTTAGGTCTGTGGTTTGCCCTCATCAGGCTCATATTTTCGCATTTTTCGCATACTCGTTGACCAGATCCTGGGCTTTTTCTGGTTTGATCACGTAGTAATGTGGTACGATACTGATACAGTCCATTGAACCTGGTTTCGATCAATATTTTAGCGGATAACGCATGTTAGGTCTATGTTAGGTCTGGGATTTGCTCTCATCAGGCTCATACTTTCGCATATTTCTCATACTTGATGGCCAGATTCTGGGCCTTTTTTGGTTTCGATCATGTAGTAATGCGGTACCATACTGAAACAGTCAATTAAACCTGGTTTCGATCAATATTTTACAGGCTAACACATGTTAGGTCTAGGTTACGTCTGGGATTTCCACTGATCAGGCTCATACTGTCGCATATTTCTGATACATGATGGCCAGATTCTGATCTTTTTCTGGTTTTGATCACGTAGTAATGCGGTACCACACTGAAGCAGTCCATTAAACCTGGTTTCGATCAATGTTTTAGAGGATAACGCAAGTTATGTCTAGGTTAGGCCTTGGATTTGCCCTCTTCAGTCTCATACTTTCGCATTCTTCACATACTTGTTGGCCAGATCCTGGGATTTTTTTGGTTTGGATCACATAGTAATGTGGTACCATACTGAAACAGTCGATTAAACCAGTTTTCGATCAATATTTTAGATGATAACGCATGTTAGGTCTGGGCTAGGTCGGGACTTGCCCTCATCAGTCTCATACTTTCGCATTCTTCACATACTTCTTGAACAAATCCTGTGTTTTTTCTGGTTTGGATCACATAGTAATGTGGTACCACACTGAAACAGTCCATTAAACCTGGTTTCGATCAATGTTTTAGAGGATAACGCATGTTAGGTCTAGGTTAGGCCTTTGATTTGCCCTCATCAGACACATATTTTCGCATTTTTCGCATACTCGTTGACCAGATCCTGGGCTTTTTCCTGTTTCGATCACGTAGTAATGCGGTACCACACTGAAACAGTCCATTAAACCTGGTTTCGAACAATATTTTAGCGGATAACGCATGTTAGGTCTAGGTTAGGCCTGGGATTTGCCCTCATCAGACTCATACTTTCGCATTCTTCACATACTTGATGGCCGGAATCTGGGCTTTTTTTTGGATTGGATCACGTAGTAATGTGGTACCACACTGAAACAGTCCATTAAACCTGGTTTCGATCAATATTTTAGAGGATAACGCATGGTAGGTCTATGTTAGGTCTGGGATTTGCTCTCATCAGGCCCAAACTTTCGCATATTTCTCATACTTTATGGCCAGATTCTGGGCTTTTTTTGGTTTGGATCACGTAGTAATGTGGTTCCACAATGAATCAGTCGACTAAACCAGGTCACGATCAATATTTTAGAGGATAACACATGTTAAGTCCGAGTTGGGTCTGGAATTTGCCCTCATGAGGCTCATACTTTCGCCTATTTCTCTTCCTTGATGGCAGATTCTGGGCTTTTTCTGGTTTGGATCACGTCGTAATGTGGTACCACACTGAAACAGTCGATTAAACAAGGTCTCGATCAATATTTTAGAGGATAACGCATGTTAGGTCTGGGGTAGGACGGGATTTGCCCTCTTCAGTCTCGTACTTTCGCATTCTTCACATACTTGTTGGCCAGATCCTGGGTTCTTTCTGGTTTGGATCACATAGTAATGTGGTACCATACTGAAACAGTCGATTAAACCAGGTTTCGATCAATATTTTAGATGATAACGCATGTTTGGTCTATGTTAGGTCTGGCATTTGCTCTCATCAGGCTCATACTTTCGCATATTTCTCATACTTGATGGCCAGTTTCTGGGCTTTTTCAGGTTTGGATCACGTAGTAATGTGGTACCACACTGAAACAGTCAATTCAACCTGGTGTCGATAAATATTTTAGAGGATAACGCATGTTATGTCTGGGTTAGGTCTAGGATTTGCTCTCATCAGGCTCATACTTTCGCATATTTCTCATACTTGATGGCCAGATTCTGGGCTTTTTCAGGTTTGGATCACGTAGTAATGTGGTACCTCACTGAAACAGTCCATTAAACCTGGTTTCGATCAATATTTTAGAGGATAACGCATGGTAGGTCTATGTTTGGTCTGGGATTTGCTCTCATCAGGCTCATACCTTCGCATATTTCTCATACTTGATGGCCAGATTCTGGGCTTTTTTTGGTTTGGATCACGTAGTAATGTGGTACCACACTGAAACAGTCGACTAAACCAGGTCACGATAAAATATTTTAGAGGATAACACATGTTAAGTCCGAGTTGGGTCTGGAATTTGCCCTCATGAGGCTCATACTTTCGCCTATTTCTCTTCCTTGATGGCAGATTCTGGGCTTTTTCTGGTTTGGATCACGTAGCAATGTGACACCACACTGAAACAGTCGATTAAACCTGGTCTGGATCAATATTTTAGAGGATAGCGCACGTTAGGTCTGGGTTAGGTCGGGACTTGCCCTCATCAGTCTCATACTTTCGCATGCTTCACATACTTCTTGAACAAATCCTGTGTTTTTTCTGGTTTGGATCACATAGTAATGTGGTACCATACTGAAACAGTCGATTAAACCAGGTTTCGATCAATATTTTAGATGATAACGCATGTTTGGTCTATGTTAGGTCTGGCATTTGCTCTCATCAGGCTCATACTTTCGCATATTTCTCATACTTGATGGCCAGTTTCTGGGCTTTTTCTGGTTTGGATCACGTAGTAATGCGGTACCACACTGAAACAGTCCATTAAACCTGGTTTCGATCAATAACTTAGAGGATAACGCATGTTAGGTCTATGTTAGGTCTGGGATTAGCTCCAATCAGGCTCATACTTTCGCATATTTCTGATACTTGATGTCCAGATTCTGGGCTTTTTTTGGTTTGGATCACGTAGTAATGTGGTACCTCACTGAAACAGTCCATTAAACCTGGTTTCGATCAATATTTTAGAGGATAACGCATGGTAGGTCTATGTTTGGTCTGGGATTTGCTCTCATCAGGCTCATACCTTCGCATATTTCTCATACTTGATGGCCAGATTCTGGGCTTTTTTTGGTTTGGATCACGTAGAAATGTGGTACCACACTGAAACAGTCGACTAAACCAGGTCACGATCAATATTTTAGGGGATAACACATGTTAAGTCTGAGTTGGGTCTGGGATATGCCCTCATGAGGCTCATACTTTCGCCTATTTCTCTTCCTTGATGGCCAGATTCTGGGCCTTTTCTGGTTTGGATCACGTCGTAATGTGGTACCACACTGAAACAGTTGATTAAACCTGGTCCCGATCAATATTTTAGAGGATAACGCATGTTAGGTCTGGGTTAGGTCGGGATTTGCCCTCATCAGTCTCATACTTTCGCATTCTTCACATACTTCTTGAACAAATCCTGTGTTTTTTCTGGTTTGGATCACATAGTAATGTGGTACCATACTGAAACAGTCGATTAAACCAGGTTTCGATCAATATTTAAGATGATAACGCATGTTAGGTCTATGTTAGGTCTGGGATTTGCTCTCATCAGGCTCATACTTTCGCATATTTCTCATACTTGATGGCCAGATTCTGGGCCTTTCTTGGTTTCGATCTCGTAGTAATGCGGTACCACACAGAAACAGTCAACTAAACCTGGTTTCGACCAATATTTTACAGGATAACACATGTTAGGTCTAGGTTATGTCTGGGATTTCCACTGATCAGGCTAATACTTTCGCATATTTCTGATACATGATGGCCAGATTCTGATCTTTTTCTGGTTTCGAACACGTAGTAATGCGGTACCACACTGAAACAGTCCATTAATCCTGGTTTCGATCAATGTTTTAGAGGATAACGCAAGTTATGTCTAGGTTAGGCCTTGGATTTGCCCTCTTCAGTCTCATACTTTCGCATTCTTCACATAGTTGTTGGCCAGATCCTGGGCTTTTTTTGTTTTGGATCACATAGTAATGTGGTACCTTACTGAAACAGTCGATTAAACCAGGTTTCGATCAATATTTTAGATGATAACGCATGTTAGGTCTGGGTTAGGTCGGGACTTGCCCTCATCAGTCTCATACTTTCGCATTCTTCACATACTTGTGGAACAGATCCTGGGTTTCTTCTGCTTTGGATCACGTAGTAATGTGGTACCACACTGAAACAGTCCAGTAAACCTGGTTTCGATCAATATTTTAGATGATAACGCATGTTAGGTCTAGGTTAGGCCTGGGATTTGCCCTCATCAGACTCATACTTTCGTATTCTTCACATACTTGTTGAACAGATCCCTGGTTTTTTCTGGTTTGTATCACGTGGTAATATGTTACCACACTGAAACAAACCATTAAACCTGGTTTCAACCAATGCTTTAGAGGATAACGCATGGTAGGTCTATGTTAGGTCTGGGATTTCCTATCATCAGGCTCATACTTTCGCATATTTCTCATACTTGATGGCCAGATTCTGGGCTTTTTTTGGTTTCGATCACGTAGTAATGTGGTACCACACTGAAACAGTCGACTAAACCAGGTCACGATCAATATTTTAGAGGATAACGCATGTTATGCCTAGGTTAGGCCTTGGATTTGCCCCCTTCAGTCTCATACTTACGCATTCTTCACATACTTGTTGGCCAGATCCTGGGTTCTTTCTGGTTTGGATCACGTAGTAATGTGACACCACACTGAAACAGTCGATTAAACCTGGTCTCCATCAATATTTTAGAGGATAACGCATGTGAGGTCTGGGATAGTTCGGGACTTGCCCTCATCAGTCTCATACTTTCGCATTCTTCACATACTTCTTGAACAAATCCTGTGTTTTTTCCGGTTTGTATCACATAGTAATGTGGTACCACACTGAACCAGTTGATTAAACCTGGTCTCGATCAATATTTTAGAGGATAACGCATGTTAGGTCTGGGTTAGGTCGGGATTTGCCCTCATCAGTCTCATACTTTCGCATTCTTCACATACTTCTTGAACAAATCCTGTGTTTTTTCTGGTTTGGATCACATAGTAATGTGGTACCATACTGAAACAGTCGATTAAACCAGGTTTCGATCAATATTTTAGATGATAACGCATGTTAGGTCTATGTTAGGTCTGGGATTTGCTCTCATCAGGCTCATACTTTCGCATATTTCTCATACTTGATGGCCAGATTCTGGGCCTTTTTTGGTTTCGATCTCGTAGTAATGCGGTACCACACAGAAACAGTCAATTAAACCTGGTTTCGATCAATATTTTACAGGATAACACATGTTAGGTCTAGGTTATGTCGGGGATTTACACTGATCAGGCTCATACTTTCGCATATTTCTGATACATGATGGCCAGATTCTGATCTTTTTCTGGTTTCGAACAGGTAGTAATGCGGTACCACACTGAAACAGTCCATTAATCCTGGTTTCGATCAATGTTTTAGAGGATAACGCAAGTTATGTCTAGGTTAGGCCTTGGATTTGCCCTCTTCAGTCTCATACTTTCGCATTCTTCACATACTTGTTGGCCAGATCCTGGGCTTTTTTTGGTTTGGATCACATAGTAATGTGGTACCTTACTGAAACAGTCGATTAAACCAGGTTTCGATCAATATTTTAGATGATAACGCATGTTAGGTCTGGGTTAGGTCGGGACTTGCCCTCATCAGTCTCATACTTTCGCATTCTTCACATACTTCTTGAACAAATCCTGTCTTATTTCTGGTTTGGATCACATAGTAATGTGGTACCATACTGAAACAGTCGATTAAACCAGGTTTCGATCAATATTTTAGATGGTAACGCATGTTAGGTCTAGGTTAGGCCTGGGATTTGCCCTCATCAGACTCATACTTTCGTATTCTTCACATACTCGTTGAACAGATCCCGGGTTTTTTCTGGTTTGTATCACGTGGTAATATGTTACCACACTGAAACAGACCATTAAACCTGGTTTCAACCAATACTTTAGAGGATAACGCATGGTAGGTCTATGTTAGGTCTGGGATTTCCTATCATCAGGCTCATACTTTCGCATATTTCTCATACTTGATGGCCAGATTCTCGGCTTTATTTGGTTTGGATCACGTAGTAATGTGGTACCACACTGAAACAGTCAATTAAACCTGGTTTCGATCAATATTTTACAGGATAACACATGTTAGGTCTTGGTTATGTCTGGGATTTCCACTGATCAGGCTCATACTGTCGCATATTTCTGATACATGATGGTCAGATTCTGATCCTTTTCTGGTTTGGATCACGTAGTAATGTGACACCACACTGAAACAGTCGATTAAACCTGGTCTCCATCAATATTTTAGAGGATAACGCATGTTAGGTCTGGGATAGGTCGGGACTTGCCCTCATCAGTCTCATACTTTCGCATTCTTCACATACTTCTTGAACAAATCCTGTGTTTTTTCTGGTTTGGATCACATAGTAATGAGGTACCATACTGAAACAGTCGATTAAACCTGGTCTCGATCCATATTCTAGAGGATAACGCATGTTAGGTCTGGGTTAGGTCGGGGCTGGCCCTCATCAGTCTCATACTTTCGCATTCTTCACATACTTCTTGAACAAATCCTGTGTTTTTTCTGTTTTGTATCACATAGTAATGTGGTACCATACTGAAACTGTCGATTAAACCTGGTTTCGATCAATATTTTAGATGATAACGCATGTTAGGTCTAGGTTAGGCCTGGGATTTGCCCTCATCAGACTCATACTTTCGCATTCTTCACATACTTGTTGAACAGATCCCGGGTTTTTTCTTGTTTCTATCACGTGGTAATATGTTACCACACTGAAACAGACCACTAAACCTGGTTTCGGCCAATATTATAGAGGATAACTCATGGTAGGTCTTTGTTAGGTCTGGGATTCGCTCCCATCAGGCTCATACTTTCGCATATTTCTCATACTTGATGGCCAGTTTCTGGTCTTTTTCTGGTTTGGATCACGTAGTAATGTGGTACCACACTGAAACGGTCAATTCAACCTGGTTTCGATCAATATTTTAGAGGATAACGCATGGTAGGTCTATGTTAGGTCTGGGATTTGCTCTCATCAGGCTCATACTTTCGCCTATTTCTCTTCCTTGATGGCTAGATTCTGGGCTTTTTTTGGTTTGGATCACGTAGTAATGCGGTACCACACTGAAACAGTCCATTAAACCTGGTTTCGATCAATAATTTAGAGGATAACGTATGTTAGGTCTATGTTAGGTCTGGGATTTGCTCTCATCAGGCTCATACTCTCGCATATTTCTGATACTTGATGTCCAGATTCTGGGCTTTTTTTGGTTTGGATCAGGTAGTAATGTGGTACCACACTGAAACTGTCCATTAAACCTGGTTTCGATCAATATTTTAGAGGATAACGCATGTTAGGTCTATGTTAGGTCTGGGATTTCCTCTCATCAGGCTCATACATTCACATTTTCCGCATACTTGTTGGCCAGATTCTGGGCTTTTTCTGGTTTGGATCAAGTGGTAATGTGGTATCACACTGAAACAGTCCATTAAACCTGGTTTCGATCAATATTTTAGAGGATAACGCATCTTAGGTCTTGGTTAGGCCTTGGATTTGCCCTTATCAGGCTCACACATTCGCATTCTTCACATACCTGGTGAACAGATCCTGGGTTTTTTCTTGTTTGGATCACGTGCTAATGTGGTACCACACTGAAACAGACAATTATGCATGGTTTCTATCAATATTTTAGAGGATAACACATGTTAGGCCTAGGTTAGTTCTGGGATTTGCACTCATCAGGCTCACACTTTCGCATATATCTCTTACTTGATGGCCAGATTCTGGGCTCTTTCTGGATTGGATTATGTAGTAATGTGGTACCACACTGAAACTGTCCATTAATCCTGGTTTCGATCAATATTTTAGAGGATAACGCATGTTAGGTCTATGTTAGGTCCGGGATTTGCCCTTATCAGGCTCACACTTTCGCATATTTCTCATACTTGATGGCCAGATTCAGGGCTTTTTCTGGTTTGGATCACGTGGTAATGTGGTACCACACTGAAACAGTCAATTAGGCCTAGTCTGGGTCAACATTTCAAAGGATAACTCATGTTAGGTCTAGGTTAGGTCTGGGATTTGCTCTCATCAGGCTCATACATTCGCATATTTCTCATACTTGATGGCCAGATCCTGGGCTTTTTCTGGTTTGGATCACGTAGTAATGTGGTACCACACTGAAACAGTCGACTAAACCTGGTCTCGGTCAATATTTTAGAGGATAACGCATGTTAGGTCTGGGTTAGGTCTAGGATTTGCACTCATCAGCCTCATACTTTCGCATTTTTCGCATACTCGTTGGCCAGATCCTGGGCTTTTTCTGGTTTGGATCACACAGTAATGCGGTACCACACTGAAACAGTCCATTAAACCTGCTTTCGATCAATGTTTTAGAGGATAACGCATGCTAGGTCTAGGTTAGGCCTTTGATTTGCCCTCATCAGACACATATCTTCGCATTTTTCGCATACTCGTTGACCAGATCCTGGGCTTTTTCCTGTTTCGATCACGCAGTAATGCGGTACCACACTGAAACAGTCCATTAAACCTGGTTTCGATCAACATTTTTGCGGATAACGCATGTTAGGTCTATGTTAGGTCTGGGATTTGCTCTCACTAGGCTCATACTTTCGCATATTTCTCATACTTGATGGCCGGAATCTGGGCTTTTTTTGAATTGCATCACGTAGTAATGTGGTACCACACTGAAACAGTCCATTAAACCTGGTTTCGATCAATATTTTAGAGGATAACGCATGGTAGGTCTATGTTAGTTCTGGGATTTGCTCTCATCAGGCTCATACATTCACATTTTCCGCATACTTGTTGGCCAGATCCCGGGCTTTTTCTGGTTTGGATCACGTGGTAATGTGGTACCACACTGAAACAGACAATTATGCATGGTTTCTATCAATATTTTAGAGGATAACACATGTTAGGCCTAGGTTAGTTCTGGGATTTGCACTCATCAGGCTCACACTTTCGCATATATCTCTTACTTGATGGCCAGATTCTGGGCTCTTTCTGGATTGGATTATGTAGTAATGTGGTACCACACTGAAACTGTCCATTAATCCTGGTTTCGATCAATATTTTAGAGGACAACGCATGTTAGGTCTATGTTAGGTCCGGGATTTGCCCTTATCAGGCTCACACTTTCGCATATTTCTCATACTTGATGGCCAGATTCGGGGCTTTTTCTGGTTTGGATCACGTGGTAATGTGGTACCACACTGAAACAGTCAATTAGGCCTAGTCTGGGTCAACATTTCAAAGGATAACTCATGTTAGGTCTATGTTAGGTCCGGGATTTGCCCTTATCAGGCTCACACTTTCGCATATTTCTCATACTTGATGGCCAGATTCAGGGCTTTTTTTGGCTTGGTTCACGTAGTAATGTGGTACCACACTGAAACTGTCCATTAAACCTGGTTTCGATCAATATTTTAGAGGGTAACGCATGTTGGGTCTATGTTAGGTCTGGGATTTGCTCTCATCAGGCTCATACATTCGCACATTTCTCATACTTGATGGCCAGATCCTGGGCTTTTTCTGGTTTGGATCACGTAGTAATGTGGTACCACACTGAAACAGTCGACTAAACCTGTCTCGGTCAATATTTTAGAGGATAACGCATGTTAGGTCTAGGGTAGGTCTGGGATTTGCACTCATCAGGCTCACACTTTCGCATATTTCTCATACTCGTTGGCCAGATTCTGGGCTTTTTTTGGCTTGGTTCACGTAGTAATGTGGTACCACACTGAAACTGTCCATTAAACCTGGTTTCGATCAATATTTTAGAGGGTAACGCATGTTGGGCCTATGTTAGGTCTGGGATTTGCTCTCATCAGGCTCATACTTTCGCATTCTTCACATACTTCTTGAACAAATCCTGTCTTATTTCTGGTTTGGATCACATAGTAATGTGGTACCATACTGAAACAGTCGATTAAACCAGGTTTCGATCAATATTTTAGATGGTAACGCATGTTAGGTCTAGGTTAGGCCTGGGATTTGCCCTCATCAGACTCATACTTTCGCATTCTTCAAATACTTGTGGAACAGATCCTGGGTTTCTTCTGGTTTGGATCACGTAGTAATGTGGTACCACACTGAAACAGTCCAGTAAACCTGGTTTCGATCAATATTTTAGATGATAACGCATGTTAGGTCTAGGTTAGGCCTGGGATTTGCCCTCATCAGACTCATACTTTCGTATTCTTCACATACTCGTTGAACAGATCCCGGGTTTTTTCTGGTTTGTATCACGTGGTAATATGTTACCACACTGAAACAGACCATTAAACCTGGTTTCAACCAATACTTTAGAGGATAACGCATGGTAGGTCTATGTTAGGTCTGGGATTTCCTATCATCAGGCTCATACTTTCGCATATTTCTCATACTTGATGGCCAGATTCTCGGCTTTTTTTGGTTTGGATCACGTAGTAATGTGGTACCACACTGAAACAGTCAATTAAACCTGGTTTCGATCAATATTTTACAGGATAACACATGTTAGGTCTTGGTTATGTCTGGGATTTCCACTGATCAGGCTCATACTGTCGCATATTTCTGATACATGATGGTCAGATTCTGATCCTTTTCTGGTTTGGATCACGTAGTAATGTGACACCACACTGAAACAGTCGATTAAACCTGGTCTCCATCAATATTTTAGAGGATAACGCATGTTAGGTCTGGGATAGGTCGGGACTTGCCCTCATCAGTCTCATACTTTCGCATTCTTCACATACTTCTTGAACAAATCCTGTGTTTTTTCTGGTTTGGATCACATAGTAATGAGGTACCATACTGAAACAGTCGATTAAACCTGGTCTCGATCCATATTCTAGAGGATAACGCATGTTAGGTCTGGGTTAGGTCGGGACTGGCCCTCATCAGTCTCATACTTTCGCATTCTTCACATACTTCTTGAACAAATCCTGTGTTTTTTCTGTTTTGTATCACATAGTAATGTGGTACCATACTGAAACTGTCGATTAAACCAGGTTTCGATCAATAATTTAGAGGATAACGTATGTTAGGTCTATGTTAGGTCTGGGATTTGCTCTCATCAGGCTCATACTCTCGCATATTTCTGATACTTGATGTCCAGATTCTGGGCTTTTTTTGGTTTGGATCAGGTAGTAATGTGGTACCACACTGAAGCAGTCCATTAAACCTGGTTTCGATCAATATTTTAGAGGATAACGCATGGTAGGTCTATGTTAGGTCTGGGATTTGCTCTCATCAGGCTCATACTTTCGCCTATTTCTCTTCCTTGATGGCTAGATTCTGGGCTTTTTTTGGTTTGGATCACGTAGTAATGCGGTACCACACTGAAACAGTCCATTAAACCTGGTTTCGATCAATAATTTAGAGGATAACGTATGTTAGGTCTATGTTAGGTCTGGGATTTGCTCTCATCAGGCTCATACTCTCGCATATTTCTGATACTTGATGTCCAGATTCTGGGCTTTTTTTGGTTTGGATCAGGTAGTAATGTGGTACCACACTGAAACTGTCCATTAAACCTGGTTTCGATCAATATTTTAGAGGATAACGCATGTTAGGTCTATGTTAGGTCTGGGATTTCCTCTCATCAGGCTCATACATTCACATTTTCCGCATACTTGTTGGCCAGATTCTGGGCTTTTTCTGGTTTGGATCAAGTGGTAATGTGGTATCACACTGAAACAGTCCATTAAACCTGGTTTCGATCAATATTTTAGAGGATAACGCATCTTAGGTCTTGGTTAGGCCTTGGATTTGCCCTTATCAGGCTCACACATTCGCATTCTTCACATACCTGGTGAACAGATCCTGGGTTTTTTCTTGTTTGGATCACGTGCTAATGTGGTACCACACTGAAACAGACAATTATGCATGGTTTCTATCAATATTTTAGAGGATAACACATGTTAGGCCTAGGTTAGTTCTGGGATTTGCACTCATCAGGCTCACACTTTCGCATATATCTCTTACTTGATGGCCAGATTCTGGGCTCTTTCTGGATTGGATTATGTAGTAATGTGGTACCACACTGAAACTGTCCATTAATCCTGGTTTCGATCAATATTTTAGAGGATAACGCATGTTAGGTCTATGTTAGGTCCGGGATTTGCCCTTATCAGGCTCACACTTTCGCATATTTCTCATACTTGATGGCCAGATTCAGGGCTTTTTCTGGTTTGGATCACGTGGTAATGTGGTACCACACTGAAACAGTCAATTAGGCCTAGTCTGGGTCAACATTTCAAAGGATAACTCATGTTAGGTCTAGGTTAGGTCTGGGATTTGCTCTCATCAGGCTCATACATTCGCATATTTCTCATACTTGATGGCCAGATCCTGGGCTTTTTCTGGTTTGGATCACGTAGTAATGTGGTACCACACTGAAACAGTCGACTAAACCTGGTCTCGGTCAATATTTTAGAGGATAACGCATGTTAGGTCTGGGTTAGGTCTAGGATTTGCACTCATCAGCCTCATACTTTCGCATTTTTCGCATACTCGTTGGCCAGATCCTGGGCTTTTTCTGGTTTGGATCACACAGTAATGCGGTACCACACTGAAACAGTCCATTAAACCTGCTTTCGATCAATGTTTTAGAGGATAACGCATGCTAGGTCTAGGTTAGGCCTTTGATTTGCCCTCATCAGACACATATCTTCGCATTTTTCGCATACTCGTTGACCAGATCCTGGGCTTTTTCCTGTTTCGATCACGCAGTAATGCGGTACCACACTGAAACAGTCCATTAAACCTGGTTTCGATCAACATTTTTGCGGATAACGCATGTTAGGTCTATGTTAGGTCTGGGATTTGCTCTCACTAGGCTCATACTTTCGCATATTTCTCATACTTGATGGCCGGAATCTGGGCTTTTTTTGAATTGCACCACGTAGTAATGTGGTACCACACTGAAACAGTCCATTAAACCTGGTTTCGATCAATATTTTAGAGGATAACGCATGGTAGGTCTATGTTAGTTCTGGGATTTGCTCTCATCAGGCTCATACATTCACATTTTCCGCATACTTGTTGGCCAGATCCCGGGCTTTTTCTGGTTTGGATCACGTGGTAATGTGGTACCACACTGAAACAGACAATTATGCATGGTTTCTATCAATATTTTAGAGGATAACACATGTTAGGCCTAGGTTAGTTCTGGGATTTGCACTCATCAGGCTCACACTTTCGCATATATCTCTTACTTGATGGCCAGATTCTGGGCTCTTTCTGGATTGGATTATGTAGTAATGTGGTACCACACTGAAACTGTCCATTAATCCTGGTTTCGATCAATATTTTAGAGGACAACGCATGTTAGGTCTATGTTAGGTCCGGGATTTGCCCTTATCAGGCTCACACTTTCGCATATTTCTCATACTTGATGGCCAGATTCGGGGCTTTTTCTGGTTTGGATCACGTGGTAATGTGGTACCACACTGAAACAGTCAATTAGGCCTAGTGTGGGTCAACATTTCAAAGGATAACTCATGTTAGGTCTATGTTAGGTCCGGGATTTGCCCTTATCAGGCTCACACTTTCGCATATTTCTCATACTTGATGGCCAGATTCAGGGCTTTTTTTGGCTTGGTTCACGTAGTAATGTGGTACCACACTGAAACTGTCCATTAAACCTGGTTTCGATCAATATTTTAGAGGGTAACGCATGTTGGGTCTATGTTAGGTCTGGGATTTGCTCTCATCAGGCTCATACATTCGCACATTTCTCATACTTGATGGCCAGATCCTGGGCTTTTTCTGGTTTGGATCACGTAGTAATGTGGTACCACACTGAAACAGTCGACTAAACCTGTCTCGGTCAATATTTTAGAGGATAACGCATGTTAGGTCTAGGGTAGGTCTGGGATTTGCACTCATCAGGCTCACACTTTCGCATATTTCTCATACTCGTTGGCCAGATTCTGGGCTTTTTTTGGCTTGGTTCACGTAGTAATGTGGTACCACACTGAAACTGTCCATTAAACCTGGTTTCGATCAATATTTTAGAGGGTAACGCATGTTGGGTCTATGTTAGGTCTGGGATTTGCTCTCATCAGGCTCATACATTCACATTTTCCGCATACTTGTTGGCCAGATCCTGGGCTTTTTCTGGATTGCATCACGTGGTAATGTGGTAGCACACTGAAACAGACTATTATGCCTGGTTTCTATCAATATTTTAGAGGATAACACATGTTAGGTCTAGGTTAGGTCTGGGATTTGCAATCATCATGCTCATACTTTCGCATATTTCTCATTCTTGTTGTCCAGATCCTGGGCTTTCACTGGTTTGGATCACACAGTAATGTGGTACCACACTGAAACAGTCGATTAAACCTGGTTTCGATCGATATTTTAGAGGATAACGCATGTTAGGTCCAGTTTAGGTCTGGGATTTGCACTCATCAGGCTCATACTTTCGCGTATTTCTCATACTCGTTGGCCAGATTCTGGGCTTTTTTTGGCTTGGTTCACGTAGTAATGTGGTACCACACTGAAACTGTCCATTAAACCTGGCTTCGATCAATATTTTAGAGGATAACGCATGTTGGGTCTATGTTAGGTCTGGGATTTGCTCTCATCAGGCTCATACATTCGTATATTTCTCATACTTGATGGCCAGATCCTGGGCTTTTACTGTTTTGGATCACGTAGTAATGTGGTACCACACTGAAACAGTCGACTAAGCCTGGTCTCGGTCAATATTTTAGAGGATAACGCATGTTAGGTCTAGGTTAGGTCTGGGATTTGCACTCTTCAGGCTCATACTTTCGCGTATTTCTCATACTCGTTGGCCAGATTCTGGGCTTTTTTTGGCTTGGTTCACGTAGTAATGTGGTACCACACTGAAACTGTCCATTAAACCTGGCTTCGATCAATATTTTAGAGGATAACGCATGTTGGGTCTATGTTAGGTCTGGGATTTGCTCTCATCAGGCTCATACATTCACATTTTCCGCATACTTGTTGGCCAGATCCTGGGCTTTTTCTGGTTTGCATCACGTGGTAATGTGGTAGCACACAGAAACAGACAATTATGCCTGGTTTCTATTAATATTTTAGAGGATAACACATGTTAGGTCTAGGTTAGGTCTGGGATTTGCAATCATCATGCTCATACTTTCGCATATTTCTCATTCTTGTTGTCCAGATCCTGGGCTTTCACTGGTTTAGATCACACAGTAATGTGGTACCACACTGAAACAGTCGATTAAACCTGGTTTCGATCGATATTTTAGAGGATAACGCATGTTAGGTCCAGCTTAGGTCTGGGATTTGCACTCATCAGGCTCATACTTTCGCATATTTCTCATACTTCATGGCCAGCTCCTGGCCTTTTTCTGGTTTGGATCACGTAGTAATGTGGTACCTCACTGAAACAGTCGACTAAACCTGGTCTCGGTCAATATTTTAGAGGATAACGCATGTTAGGTCTAGGTTAGGTCTGCGATTTGCACTCATCAGCCTCATACTTTCGCATTTTTCGCATACTCGTTGGCCAGATCCTGGGCTTTTTCTGGTTTGGATCACACAGTAATGCGGTACCACACTGAAACTGTCCATTAAACCTGCTTTCGATCAATGTTTTAGAGGATAACGCATGCTAGGTCTAGGTTAGGCCTTTGATTTGCCCTCATCAGACACATATCTTCGCATTTTTCGCATACTCGTTGACCAGATCCTGGGCTTTTTCCTGTTTCGATCACGTAGTAATGCGGTACCACACTGAAACAGTCCATTAAACCTGGTTTCGATCAACATTTTTGCGGATAACGCATGTTAGGTCTATGTTAGGTCTGGGATTTGCTCTCACTAGGCTCATACTTTCGCATATTTCTCATACTTGATGGCCGGAATCTGGGCTTTTTTTGAATTGCATCACGTAGTAATGTGGTACCACACTGAAACAGTCCATTAAACCTGGTTTCGATCAATATTTTAGAGGATAACGCATGGTAGGTCTATGTTAGTTCTGGGATTTGCTCTCATCAGGCTCATACATTCACATTTTCCGCATACTCGTTGGCCAGATCCCGGGCTTTTTCTGGTTTGGATCACGTGGTAATGTGGTACCACACTGAGACAGACAATTATGCATGGTTTCTATCAATATTTTAGAGGATAACACATGTTAGGCCTAGGTTAGTTCTGGGATTTGCACTCATCAGGCTCACACTTTCGCATATATCTCTTACTTGATGGCCAGATTCTGGGCTCTTTCTGGATTGGATTATGTAGTAATGTGGTACCACACTGAAACTGTCCATTAATCCTGGTTTCGATCAATATTTTAGAGGACAACGCATGTTAGGTCTATGTTAGGTCCGGGATTTGCCCTTATCAGGCTCACACTTTCGCATATTTCTCATACTTGATGGCCAGATTCAGGGCTTTTTCTGGTTTGGATCACGTGGTAATGTGGTACCACACTGAAACAGTCAATTAGGCCTAGTCTGGGTCAACATTTCAAAGGATAACTCATGTTAGGTCTATGTTAGGTCCGGGATTTGCCCTTATCAGGCTCACACTTTCGCATATTTCTCATACTTGATGGCCAGATTCAGGGCTTTTTTTGGCTTGGTTCACGTAGTAATGTGGTACCACACTGAAACTGTCCATTAAACCTGGTTTCGATCAATATTTTAGAGGGTAACGCATGTTGGGTCTATGTTAGGTCTGGGATTTGCTCTCATCAGGCTCATACATTCGCACATTTCTCATACTTGATGGCCAGATCCTGGGCTTTTTCTGGTTTGGATCACGTAGTAATGTGGTACCACACTGAAACAGTCGACTAAACCTGTCTCGGTCAATATTTTAGAGGATAACGCATGTTAGGTCTAGGGTAGGTCTGGGATTTGCACTCATCAGGCTCACACTTTCGCATATTTCTCATACTCGTTGGCCAGATCCTGGGTTTTTTCTGGTTTGGATCACGTGGTAATGTGGTACCACACTGAAACAGACAATTATGCATGGTTTCTATCAACATTTTAGAGGATAACACATGTTAGGCCTAGGTTAGTTCAGGGATTTGCACTCATCAGGCTCACACTTTCGCATATATCTCTTACTTCATGGCCAGATTTTGGGCTCTTTCTGGATTGGATTATGTAGTAATGTGGTACCACTCTGAAACTGTCCATTAATCCTGGTTTCGATCAATATTTTAGCGGATAACGCATGTTAGGTCTATGTTAGGTCCGGGATTTGCCCTTATCAGGCTCACACTTTCGCATATTTCTCATACTTGATGGCCAGATTCAGGACTTTTTCTGGTTTGGATCACGTGGTAATGTGGTACCACACTGAAACAGTCAATTAGACCTAGTCTGGGTCAACATTTCAAAGGATAACTCATGTTATGTCTAGGTTAGGTCTGGGATTTGCTCTCATCAGGCTCATACATTCGCATATTTCTCATACTTGATGGCCAGATCCTGGGCTTTTTCTGGTTTGGATCACGTAGTAATGTGGTACCACACTGAAACAGTCGACTAAACCTGGTCTCGGTCAATATTTTAGAGGATAACGCATGTTAGGTCTAGGTTAGGTCTGGGAATTGCACTCATCAGGCTCATACTTTCGCATATTTCTCATACTTGTTGGCCAGATTCTGGGCTTTTTTTGGCTTGGATCACGTAGTAATGTGGTACCACACTGAAACTGTCCATTACACCTGGTTTCGATCAATATTTTAGAGGATAACGCATGTTGGGTCTATGTTAGGTCTGGGATTTGCTCTCATCAGGCTCATACATTCACATTTTCCGCATACTTGTTGGCCAGATCCTGGGCTTTTTCTGGTTTGCATCACGTGGTAATGTGGTAGCACACTGAAACAGACAATTATGCCTGGTTTCTATCAATATTTTAGCGGATAACACATGTGAGGTCTAGGTTAGGTCTGGGATTTGCAATCATCATCATCATACTTTCGCATATTTCTCATTCTTGTTGTCCAGATCCTAGGCTTTCACTGGTTTGGATCACACAGTAATGTGGTACCACACTGAAACAGTCCATCAAACCTGGTTTCGATCAATATTTTAGAGGATAACGCATGTTAGGTCTAGGTTAGGTCTGCGATTTGCTCTCATCATGCTCATACTTTCGCATATTTCTCGTACTTGTTGGCCAGATCCTGCGCCTTTTCTGGTTTGGATCACGTAGTAATGTGGTACCACACTGAAACAGTCAATTAAACCTGGTCACGATCAATATTTTAGAGGATAACGCATGTTAGGACTATGTTAGTTCCGGGATTTGCTCTCATCAGGCTCATACTTTCGCATATTTCTCTTACTTGTTAGCCAGATCCTTTGCTTTTTCTGGTTTGGATCACACAGTAATGTGGTACCACGTTGAAACAGTCCATTAAACCTGGTTTCGATCAATATTTTAGAGGATAACACATGATAGGTCTAGGTTAGGTCTGGGATTTGCACTCATCAGGCTCATACTTTCGCATATTTCTCATACTTGATGACCAGATGCTGGGCTTTTTTTGGTTCGGATCACGTTGCAATGTGGTACCACACTGAAACGGTCCATTAAACCTGGTCTCGGTCAATATTTTAGAGGATATCGCATGTTATGTCTAGGTTAGGTCTGGGATTTGCTCTCATCAGGCTCATACTTTCACATATATCTCATACTTGATGTCCAGATCCTGGCCTTTTTCTGGTTTCGATCATGTAGTAATGCGGTACCACACTGAAACAGTCAATTAAACCTGGTTTCGATCAATATTTTACAGGATAACACATGTAAGGTCTAGGTTATGTCTGGCATTTCCACTGATCAGGCTCATACTTTCGCATATTTCTGATACATGATGGCCAGATTCTGATCTTTTTCTGGATTCGATCACGTAGTAATATGGTACCACACTGAAACAGTCAATTAAACCTGGTCACGATCAATATTTTAGAGGATAACGCATGTTAGGACTATGTTAGTTCCGGGATTTGCTCTCATCAGGCTCATACTTTCGCATATTTCTCTTACTTGTTAGCCAGATCCTTTGCTTTTTCTGGTTTGGATCACACAGTAATGTGGTACCACGTTGAAACAGTCCATTAAACCTGGTTTCGATCAATATTTTAGAGGATAACACATGATAGGTCTAGGTTAGGTCTGGGATTTGCACTCATCAGGCTCATACTTTCGCATTCTTCACATACTTGTTGGCCAGATCCTGGGTTTTTCCTGGTTTGGATCGCGTAGTAATGTGACACCACACTGAAACAGTCTCGATCAATATTTTAGAGGATAACGCATGTTAGGTCTGGGTTAGGTCGGGATTTGCCCTCATCAGACTCATACTTTCGCATTCTTCACATACTTGTGGAACAGATCCTGGTTTCTTTCTGGTTTGGATCACGTAGTAATGTGGTAACACACAGAAACAGTCGACTAAACCTTGTTTCGATAAATATTTTAGAGGATAACGCATGTTAGGTCTGGGTTAGGTCTAGGATTTGCACTCATCAGCCTCATACTTTCGCATTTTTCGCATACTCGTTGGCCAGATCCTGGGCTTTTTCAGGTTTGGATCACGTGGTAATGCGGTACCACACTGAAACAGTCCATTAAACCTGGTTTCGATCAACATTTTTGCGGATAACGCATGTTAGGGCTATGGTAGGTCTGGGATTTGCTCTCACTAGGCTCATACTTTCGCATATTTCTCATACTTGATGGCCGGAATCTGGGCTTTTTTTGAATTGCATCACGTAGTAATGTGGTACCACACTGAAACAGTCCATTAAACCTGGTTTCGATCAATATTTTAGAGGATAACGCATGGTAGGTCTATGTTAGGTCTGGGATTTGCTCTCATCAGGCTCATACTTTCGCATATTTGTCATACTTAATGGCCAGATTCTGGGCTTTTTTTGGTTTGGATCACGCAATAATGCGGTACCACACTGAAACTGTCCATTAAACCTGGTTTCGAACAATATTTTAGAGGATAACGCATGTTAGGTCTATGTTAGTTCTGGGATTTGCTCTCATCAGGCTCATACATTCACATTTTCCGCATACTTGTGGCCAGATCCTGGGCTTTTTCTGGTTTGGATCAAGTGGTAATGTGGTACCACACTGAAACAGTCCATTAAACCTGGTTTCGATCAATATTTTAGAGGATAACGCATGTTAGGTCTATGTTGGGTCTGGGATTTGCCCTTATCAGGTTCACACTTTCGCATATTTCTCATACTTGATGGCCAGATTCAGGACTTTTTCTGGTTTGGATCACGTGGTAATGTGGTACCACACTGAAACAGTCAATTAGACCTAGTCTGGGTCAACATTTCAAAGGATAACTCATGTTATGTCTAGGTTAGGTCTGGGATTTGCTCTCATCAGGCTCATACATTCGCATATTTCTCATACTTGATGGCCAGATCCTGGGCTTTTTCTGGTTTGGATCACGTAGTAATGTGGTACCACACTGAAACAGTCGACTAAACCTGGTCTCGGTCAATATTTTAGAGGATAACGCATGTTAGGTCTAGGTTAGGTCTGGGAATTGCACTCATCAGGCTCATACTTTCGCATATTTCTCATACTTGTTGGCCAGATTCTGGGCTTTTTTTGGCTTGGATCACGTAGTAATGTGGTACCACACTGAAACTGTCCATTACACCTGGTTTCGATCAATATTTTAGAGGATAACGCATGTTGGGTCTATGTTAGGTCTGGGATTTGCTCTCATCAGGCTCATACATTCACATTTTCCGCATACTTGTTGGCCAGATCCTGGGCTTTTTCTGGTTTGCATCACGTGGTAATGTGGTAGCACACTGAAACAGACAATTATGCCTGGTTTCTAACAATATTTTAGCGGATAACACATGTTAGGTCTAGGTTAGGTCTGGGATTTGCAATCATCATCATCATACTTTCGCATATTTCTCATTCTTGTTGTCCAGATCCTAGGCTTTCACTGGTTTGGATCACACAGTAATGTGGTACCACACTGAAACAGTCCATCAAACCTGGTTTCGATCAATATTTTAGAGGATAACGCATGTTAGGTCTAGGTTAGGTCAGGGATATGCTCTCATCAGGCTCATACATTCGCATATTTCTCATACTTGATGACCAGATGCTGGGCTTTTTTTGGTTCGGATCACGTTGCAATGTGGTACCACACTGAAACAGTCCATTAAACCTAGTTTCGATCAATATTTTAGAGGATAACGCATGTTAGGGCTAGGTTAGGTCTGGGATTTGCTCTCCTCAACCTCATACTTTTGCATATTTCTCGTACTTGTTGGCCAGATCCTGCGCTTTTTCTGGTTTGGATCACGTAGCAATGTGGTACCACACTGATACAGTCGACTAGACCTGGTCACGATCAATATTTTAGAGGATAACGCATGTTAGGTCTATGTTGGGTCTGGGATTTGCTCTCATCATGCTCATACTTTCGCATATTTCTCATTCTTGTTGGCCAGATCCTGGGCTTTCACTGGTTTGGATCACGTAGTTATGTGGTACCACACTGAAACAGTCAAATTAAACCTGGTCTCGATCAATATTTTAGAGGATAACACATGCTAGGTCTAGGTTAGGTCTGGGATTTGCACTCATCAGGCACATACTTTCGTATATTTCTCATTTTTGATGGCCAGATTCATGGCTTTTTCTGGTTTGGAACACGTGGTAATGTGGTACCACACTGAAACAGTCAATTAAACCTAGTCTGGGTCAACATTTCAAAGGATAACTCATGTTAGGTCTAGGTTAGGTCTGGGATTTGCTCTCATCAGGCTCATACTTTCGCATATATCTCATACTTGATGTCCAGATCCTGGCCTTTTTCCGGTTTGGATCGGGTAGTAATGTGGTACCACACTGAAACAGTCGACTAAACCTGGTCTCGGTCAATATTTTAGAGGATAACGCATGTTATGACTAGGTTAGGTCTGGGATTTGCTCTCATCAGGCTCATACTTTCGCATATATCTCATACTTGATGTCCAGATCCTGGCCTATTTCTGGCTTGCATCAGGTAGTCATGTGGTAACACACTGAAACAGTCAATTAAACCTGGTCTGGGTCAACATTTCAAAGGATAACTCATGTTAGGTCTAGGTTAGGTCTGGGATTTGCTCTCATCAGGCTCACACTTTCGCATATTTCCCATACTCGATGGCCAGATCCAGGCCTTTTTCTGGTTTGGATCACGTAGTAATGTAGTACCACACTGAAACAGTCGACTAAACCTGGTCTCGGTCAATATTTTAGAGGATAACGCATGTTAGGTCAAGGTTAGGTCAGGGATTTGCTCTCATCAGGCGCATACTTTCGCATATTTCTCATACTTGATGGCCAGATTCTGGGCATTTTTCTGGTTTGGATCACGTATTAAAGTGGTACCACACTGAAACAGTCGACTAAACCTGGTCTCGGTCAATATTTTAGAGGATAACGCATGTTAGGTCTATGTTAGGTCTGGGATTAGCTCTCATCAGGCTCATACTTTCGCATATATCTCATACTTGATGGCCAGATCCTGGCCTTTTTCTGGTTTGGATCACGTGGTAATGTGGTACCACGCTGAAACAGACCATTAAACCTGGTTTCGATCAATATTTAAAAAAAAAACGCATGTTAGGCCTATGTTAGGTCCCGGATTTGCCCTCATCAGGCTCACACTTTCGCATTCTTCACATACCTGTTGAACAGATCCAGGGTTTTTTCTGGTTTGGATCACGTGATAATGTGGTACCACACTGAAACAGTCCATTAAACCTAGTCTGGGTCAACATTTCAAAGGATTACTCATGTTAGGTCTAGGTTAGGTCTGGGATTTGCACTCATCAGGCTCATACATTCGCATATTTCTCATACTTGATGGCCAGATCCTGGGCTTTTTCTGGTTTGGATCACGTAGTAAAGTGGTACCACACTGAAACACTCGACTAAACCTGGTCTCGGTCAATATTTTTGAGGATAACGCATGTTAGGTCTAGGTTAGGTCTGGGATTTGCACTCATCAGGCTCATACTTTCGCATATTTCTCAAACTTGATGGCCAGATTCTGGGCCTTTTTTGGTTTCGATCACGTAGTAATGCGGTACCACGCTGAAACAGACCATTAAACCTGGTTTCGATCAATATTTTATAGGATAACGCATGTTAGGTCTATGTTAGGTCTGGGATTTGCACTCAACAGGCTCATACTTTCGCATATTTCTCATACTTGATGGCCAGATCCTGGGCTTTTTCTGGTTTGGATCACGTAGTAAAGTGGTACCACACTGAAACAGTCGACTAAACCTGGTCTCGGTCAATATTTTAGAGGATAACGCATGTTAGGTCTATGTTAGGTCTGGGATTAGCTCTCATCAGGCTCATACTTTCGCATATATCTCATACTTGATGGCCAGATCCTGGCCTTTTTCTGGTTTGGATCACGTGGTAATGTGGTACCACGCTGAAACAGACCATTAAACCTGATTTCGATCAATATTTTAGAGGATAACGCATGTTAGGCCTATGTTAGGTCCGGGATTTGCCCTCATCAGTCTCACGCTTTCGCATTCTTCACATACCTGTTGAACAGATCCAGGGTTTTTTCTGGTTTGGATCACGTGATAATGTGGTACCACACTGAAACAGTCCATTAAACCTAGTCTGGGTCAACATTTCAAAGGATTACTCATGTTAGGTCTAGGTTAGGTCTGGGATTTGCACTCATCAGGCTCATACATTCGCATATTTCTCATACTTGATGGCCAGATCCTGGGCTTTTTCTGGTTTGGATCACGTAGTAAAGTGGTACCACACTGAAACACTCGACTAAACCTGGTCTCGGTCAATATTTTTGAGGATAACGCATGTTAGGTCTAGGTTAGGTCTGGGATTTGCACTCATCAGGCTCATACTTTCGCATATTTCTCAAACTTGATGGCCAGATTCTGGCCTTTTTCTGGTTGGATCACGTAGTAATGTGGTACCACACTGAGACAGTCGACTAAACCTGGTCTCGGTCAATATTTTAGAGGATAACGCATGTTAGGTCTAGGCTAGGTCTGGGATTTGCTCTCATCAGGCTCATACTTTCGCATATTTCTCATACTTGTTGGCCAGATCCTGGGATTTTCCTGGTTTGGATCAAGTGGTAATGTGGTATCACACGGAAAGAGACCATTAAACCTGGTTTCGATCAATATTTTTGAGGATAACACATGATAGGTCTAGGTTAGGACTGGGATTTGCACTCATCAGGCTCATACTTTCGCATATTTCTCATACTTGATGGCCAGATTCTGGGCTTTTTTTGGTTCGGATCACGTTGCAATGTGGTACCACATTGAAACAGTCCATTAAACCTGGTTTCGATCAATATTTCAGAGGATAACGCAACTTAGGTGTTGGTTAGGCCTTGGATTTGCCCTCATCAGGCTCACACGTTCGCATTCTTCACATACCTGGTGAACAGATCGTGGGTTTTTTCTGGTTTGCATCACGTGTTAACGTGGTACCACACTGAAACAGACAATTATGCCTGGTTTCGATCAGTATTTTAGAGGATAACACATGCTAGGTCTAGGTTAGGTCTGGGATTTGCTATCATCATGCTCATACTTTCGCATATTTCTCGTACTTGTTGGCCAGATCCTGCGCCTTTTATGGTTTGGATCACGTAGTAATGTGGTGCCACACTGAAACAGTCGACTAAACCTGGTCACGATCAATATTTTAGAGGATAACACATGTTAGGTCTAGGTTAGGTCTGGGATTTGCACTCATCAGGCTCATACTTTCGCATATTTCTCATACTTGATGGCCAGATTCTGGGCCTTTTTTGGTTTCCATCACGTAGTAATGCGGTACCGCGCTGAAACAGACTATTAAACCTGGTTTCGATCAATATTTTAGAGGATAGCGCATGTTAGGTCTAGGCTAGGTCTGGGATTTGCACTCATCAGGCTCATACTATCGCATATTTCTCATACTTGGTGGCCAGATTCAGGGCTTTTTCTGGTTTGGATCACGTGGTAATGTGGTACCACGCCGAAACAGACCATTAAACCTGGTTTCGATCAATATTTTAGAGGATAACGCGTGTTCGGTCTATGTTAGGTCCGGGATTCGCCCTCATCAGGCTCACACTTTCGCATTCTTCACATACCTGTTGGCCAGATCCTGGCCTTTTTCCGGTTTGAATCACGTAGTAATGTTGTACCACACTGACACAGTCGGTTAAACCTGGTTTCTATCGATATTTTAGGGGATAACGCATGTTAGGTCAAGGTAAGGTCTGGGATTTGCACTCATCAGGCTCATACTTTCGCATATTTCTCATACTTGATGGCCAGATCCTGGCCTTTTTCTGGTTTGGATCACGTAGTAATGTGGTACCACACTGAAACAGTCGACTAAACCTGGTCTCGGTCAATATTTTAGAGGATAACGCATGTTAGGTCTAGGTTAGGTCTTGGATTTGCCCTCATCAGGCTCATACATTCGCATATTTCTCATACTTGATGGCCAGATCCTGGGCTTTTTCTGGTTTGGATCACGTAGTAATGTAGTACCACACTGAAACAGTTGACTAAACCTGGTCTCGGTCAATATTTTAGAGGATAACGCATGTTAGGTCTAGGTTAGGTCTGGGATTTGCACTCATCAGGCTCATACTTTCGCATATTTCTCATACTTGTTGGCCAGATTCTGGGCTTTTTTTGGTTTGGATCACGTAGTAATGTGGTACCACACTGAAACAGTCGGCTAAGCCTGGTCACGATCAATATTTTAGTGGATAACGCATGTGAGGTCTATGTTTGGTCCGGGATTTGCCAACATCAGGCTCACCCTTTCGCATTCTTCACGTACCTGTTGAACAGATCCAGGGTTATTTCTGGTTTGGATCATGTAGTAATGTGATACCACACTGAAACAGTCGACGAAACCTGGTCACGGTCAATATTTTAGAGGATATCGCATGTTAGGTCTGGGCTAGGTCTGGGATTTGCACTCATCAGGTTCACACTTTCGCATATTTCTCATACTTGTTGGCCAGATTCTGGGCTTTTTTTGGTTTGGATCACGTAGTAATGGGGTACCACACTGATACTGTCCATTAAACCTGGTTTCGATCAATATTTTAGAGGATAACGCATGTTAGGTTTATGTTAGGTCTGGGATTTGCTCTCATCAGGCTCATACATTCACATTTTCCGCATACTTGTTGGCCAGATCTTGGGCTTTTTCTGGTTTGGATCAAGTGGTAATGTGGTATCACACGGAAAGAGTCCATTAAACCTGGTTTCGATCAATATTTTAGAGGATAACACATAATAGGTCTAGGTTAGGTCTGGGATTTGCTATCATCATGCTCATACTTTCGCATATTTCTCATTCTTGTTGTCCAGATCCTGGGCTTTCACTGGTTTGGATCACGTAGGAATGTGGTACCACACTGAAACAGTCGACTAAACCTGGTCTCGGTCAATATTTTAGAGGATAACGCATGTAAGGTCTAGGTTAGGTCTGGGATTTGCTCTCATCAGGCTCATACTTTCGCATATTTCTCATACTTGATGGCCAGATTCAGGGCTTTTTCTGGTTTGGATCACGTGGTAATGTGGTACCACGCTGAAACAGACCATTAAACCTGGTCTCGGTCAATATTTTAGAGGATAACGCATGTTAGGCCTATGTTAGGTCTGGGAATTGCTCTCATCAGGCTCACACTTTCGCATATTTCTCATGCTTGATGGCCAGATCCTGGTCTTTTTCTGGTTTGGATCACGTAGTAATGTGGTACCACACTGAAACAGTCGACTAAACCTTGTCTCGGTCAATACTTTAGAGGATAACGCATGTTAGGTCTAGGCTAGGTCTGGGATTTGCACTCATCAGGCTCATACTTTCGCATATTTCTCATACTTGATGGCCACATTCAGGGCTTTTTCTGGTTTGGATCATGTAGTAATGTGGTACCACACTGAAACAGTCGACTAAACCTGGTCTCGGTCAATATTTTAGAGGATAACGCATGTTAGGTCTAGGTTAGGTCTGGGATTTGCCCTCATCAGGCTCATACATTCGCATATTTCTCATACTTGATGGCCAGATCCTGGGCTTTTTCTGGTTTGGATCACGTAGTAATGTGGTACCACACTGAAACAGTCGACTAAACCTGGACACGATCAATATTTTAGTGGATAACGCATGTTAGGTCTATGTTTGGTCCGGGATTTGCCCCCATCAGGCTCACACTTTCGCATTCTTCACGTACCTGTTGAACAGATCCAGGGTTATTTCTGGTTTGGATCATGTAGTAATGTGGTACCACACTGAAACAGTCGACTAAACCTGGTCTCGGTCAATATTTTAGAGGATATCGCATGTTAGGTCTGGGCTAGGTCTGGGATTTGCACTCATCAGGCTCACACTTTCGCATATTTCTCATACTTGTTTGCCAGATTCTGGGCTTTTTCTGGTTTGGATCACGTAGTAATGGGGTACCACACTGATACTGTCCATTAAACCTGGTTTCGATCAATATTTTAGAGGATAACGCATGTTAGGTTTATGTTAGGTCTGGGATTTGCTCTCATCAGGCTCATACATTCACATTTTCCGCATACTTGTTGGCCAGATCCTGGGCTTTTTCTGGTTTGGATCAAGTGGTAATGTGGTATCACACGGAAAGGGTCCATTAAACCTGGTTTCGATCAATATTTTAGAGGATAACACATGATAGGTCTAGGTTAGGTCTGGGATTTGCTATCATCATGCTCACACTTTCGCATATTTCTCATTCTTGTTGTCCAGATCCTGGGCTTTCTCTGGTTTGGATCAAGTAGTAATGTGGTATCACACTGAAACAGTCCATTAAACCTGGTTTCTATCAATATTTTAGAGGATAACACATGTTACGTCTAGGTTAGGTCTGGGATTTGCTATCATCATGCTCATACTTTCGCATATTTCTCATTCTTGTTGTCCAGATCCTGGGCTTTCACTGGTTCGGATCACACAGTAATGTGGTACCACACTGAAACAGTCGATTTAACCTGGTTTCGATCGATATTTTTAAGGATAACGCATGTTAGGTCTATGTTAGGTCCGGGATTTGCCCCCATCAGGCTCACACTTTCGCATTCTTCACATACCTGTTGAACAGATCCAGGGTTTTTTCTGGTTTGGATCACGTGGTAATGTGGTACCGCACTGAAGCAGTCCATTAAACCTAGTCTGGGTCAACATTTCAAAGGATAACTCATGTTAGGTCTAGGTTCGGTCTGGGATATGCACTCATCAGGCTCATACATTCGCCTATTTCACATACTTGATGGCCAGATCCTGGCCTTTTTCTGGTTTGGATCACGTAGTAAAGTGGTACCACGCTGCAACAGTCGACTAAACCTGGTCTCGGTCAATATTTTAGAGGATAACGCAACTTAGGTCTTGGTTAGGCCTTGGATTTGCCCTCATCAGGCTCAGACGTTCGCATTCTTCACATACCTGGTGAACAGATCGTGGGTTTTTTCTGGTTTGCATCACGTGGTAATGTGGTAGCACACGCAAAGAGTCCATTGAACCTGGTTTCGATCAATATTTTAGAGGATAACACATGATAGGTCTAGGTTAGGTCTGGGATTTGCACACATCAGGCTCATCCTTTCGCATATTTCTCATACTTGATGGCCAGATTCTGGGCTTTTTTTGGTCTGGATCACGTAGTAATGTGGTACCACACTGAAACAGTCGACTAATCCTGGTCTCGGTCAATATTTTAGAGGATAACGCATGTTAGGTCTAGGTTAGGTCTGGGATTTGCACTCATCAGGCTCATACTTTCGCATATTTCTCATACTTGTTGGCCAGATTCTGGGCTTTTTTTGGTTTGGATCACGTAGTAATGTGGTACCACACTGAAACAGTAGACTAAACCTGGTCAGGATCAATATTTTAGTGGATAACGCATGTTAGGTCTATGTTAGGTCCGGGATTTGCCTTCATCAGGCTCATACATTCGCATATTTCTCATACTTGATGGCCAGATTCAGGGCTTTTTCAGGTTTGGAACACGTGGTAATGTGGTACCACACGGAAACAGTAAATTAAACCTAGTCTGGGTCAACATTTCAAAGGATAACTCATGTTAGGTCTAGGTTAGGTCTGGGATTTGCTCTCATCAGGCTCACACATTCGCATTCTTCACATACCTGGTGAACAGATCCTGAATTTTTTCTGGTTTGGATCACGTGGTAATGTGGTACCACACTGAAACAGACAATTATGCATGGTTTCTATCAATATTTTAGAGGATAACACATGTTAGGCCTAGGTTAGTTCTGGGATTTGCACTCATCAGGCTCACACTTTCGCATATATCTCTTACTTGATGGCCAGATTCTGGGCTCTTTCTGGATTGGATTATGTAGTAATGTGGTACCACACTGAAACTGTCCATTAATCCTGGTTTCGATCAATATTTTAGAGGATAACGCATGTTATGTCTAGGTTAGGTCTGGGATTTGCTCTCCTCAGGCTCATACTTTTGCATATTTCTCGTACTTGTTGGCCAGATCCTGCGCTTTTTCGGGTTTGGATCACGTAGTAATGTGGTACCACACTGAAACAGTCGACTAAACCTGGTCACGATCAATATTTTAGAGGATAACGCATGTTAGGTCTATGTTAGTTCCGGGATTTGCTCTCATCAGGCTCATACTTTCGCATATTTCTCTTACTTGTTAGCCAGATCCTTTGCTTTTTCTGGTTTGGATCACGTAGTAATGTGGTACCACACTGAAACAGTCAATTAAACCTGGTCACGATCAATATTTTAGAGGATAACGCATGTTAGGACTATGTTAGTTCCGGGATTTGCTCTCATCAGGCTCATACTTTCGCATATTTCTCTTACTTGTTAGCCAGATCCTTTGCTTTTTCTGGTTTGGATCACGTAGTAATGTGGTACCACACTGAAACAGTCGACTAAACCTGGTCACGATCAATATTTTAGAGGATAACGCATGTTAGGTCTATGTTAGTTCTGGGATTTGCCCTCATCATGCTCATACTTTCGCATATTTCTCATTCTTGTTGGCCAGATCCTGGGCTTTCACTGGTTTGGATCACGTAGTTATGTGGTACCACACTGAAACAGTCAAATTAAACCTGGTCTCGATCAATATTTTAGAGGATAACGCATGTTAGGTCTAGGTTAGGTCTGGGATTTGCACTCATCAGGCTCACACTTTCGCATATTTCTCATTCTTGTTGTCCAGATCCCGGGCTTTCACTGGTTTGGATCACACAGTAATGTGGTACCACACTGAAACGGTCGATTAAACCTGGTTTCGATCGATATTTTAGAGGATAACGCATGTTAGGTCTAGTTTAGGTCTGGGATTTGCACTCATCAGGCTCATACTTTCGCATATTTCTCATACTTCATGGCCAGATCCTGGCCTTTTTCTGGTTTGGATCACGTAGTAATGTGGTACCTCACTGAAACAGTCGACTAAACCTGGTCTCGGTCAATATTTTAGAGGATAACGCATGTTAGGCCTAGGTTAGGTCTGCGATTTGCTCTCATCATGCTCATACTTCCGCATATTTCTCGTACTTGTTGGCCAGATCCTGCGCCTTTTCTGGTCTGGATCACGTAGTAATGTGGTACCACACTGAAACAGTCAATTAAACCTGGTCACGATCAATATTTTAGAGGATAACGCATGTTAGGACTATGTTAGTTCCGGGATTTGCTCTCATCAGGCTCATACTTTCGCATATTTCTCTTACTTGTTAGCCAGATCCTTTGCTTTTTCTGGTTTGGATCACGTTGCAATGTGGTACCACACTGAAACAGTCCATTAAACCTGGTTTCGATCAATATTTTAGAGGATAACGCATGTTATGTCTAGGTTAGGTCTGGGATTTGCTCTCCTCAGGCTCATACTTTTGCATATTTCTCGTACTTGTTGGCCAGATCCTGCGCTTTTTCTGGTTTGGATCACGTAGTAATGTGGTACCACACTGAAACAGTCGACTAAACCTGGTCACGATCAATATTTTAGAGGATAACGCATGTTAGGTCTATGTTAGGTCTGGGATTTGCCCTCATCATGCTCATACTTTCGCATATTTCTCATTCTTGTTGGCCAGATCCTGGGCTTTCACTGGTTTGGATCACGTAGTTATGTGGTACCACACTGAAACAGTCAAATTAAACCTGGTCTCGATCAATATTTTAGAGGATAACGCATGTTAGGCCTAGGTTAGGTCTGGGATTTGCACTCATCAGGCTCATACTTTCGCATATTTCTCATTCTTGTTGTCCAGATCCCGGGCTTTCACTGATTTGGATCACACAGTAATGTGGTACCACACTGAAACGGTCGATTAAACCTGGTGTCGATCGATATTTTAGAGGATAACGCATGTTAGGTCTAGTTTAGGTCTGGGATTTGCACTCATCAGGCTCATACATTCGCATATTTCTCATACTTGATGGCCAGATCCTGGGCTTTTTCTGGTTTGGATCACGTAGTAAAGTGGTACCAAACTGAAACAGTCGACTAAACCTGGTCTCGGTCAATATTTTAGAGGATATCGCATGTTAGGTCTATGTTAGGTCTGGGATTAGCTCTCATCAGGCTCATACTTTCGCATATTTCTCATACTTGATGGCCAGATCCTGGCCTTTTTCTGGTTTGGATCACGTGGTAATGTGGTACCACGCTGAAACAGACCATTAAACCTGGTTTCGATCAATATTTTAGAGGATAACGCATGTTAGGCCTAGGTTAGGTCTGCGATTTGCTCTCATCATGCTCATACTTCCGCATATTTCTCGTACTTGTTGGCCAGATCCTGCGCCTTTTCTGGTTTGGATCACGTAGTAATGTGGTACCACACTGAAACAGTCAATTAAACCTGGTCACGATCAATATTTTAGAGGATAACGCATGTTAGGACTATGTTAGTTCCGGGATTTGCTCTCATCAGGCTCATACTTACGCATATATCTCATACTTGATGTCCAGATCCAGGCCTTTTTCTGGTTTGGATCACGTAGTAATGTAGTACCACACTGAAACAGTCGACTAAACCTGGTCTCGGTCAATATTTTAGAGGATGACGCATGTTAGGTCTAGGTTAGGTCAGGGATTTGCTCTCATCAGGCTCATACTTTCGCATATTTCTCATACTTGATGGCCAGATTCTGGTCCTTTTTCTGGTTTGGATCACGTAGTAATGTGGTACCACACTGAAACAGTCGACTAAACCTGGTCTCGGTCAATATTTTTGAGGATAACGCATATTAGGTTTATGCTAGGTCTGGGATTTGCTCTCATCAGGCTCATACATTCGCATATTTCTCATACTTGATGGCCAGATCCTGGGCTTTTTCTGGTTTGGATCACGTAGTAAAGTGGTACCAAACTGAAACAGTCGACTAAACCTGGTCTCGGTCAATATTTTAGAGGATATCGCATGTTAGGTCTATGTTAGGTCTGGGATTAGCTCTCATCAGGCTCATACTTTCGCATATTTCTCATACTTGATGGCCAGATCCTGGTCTTTTTCTGGTTTGGATCACGTGGTAATGTGGTACCACGCTGAAACAGACCATTAAACCTGGTTTCGATCAATATTTTAGAGGATATCGCATGTTAGGTCTATGTTAGGTCTGGGATTAGCTCTCATCAGGCTCATACTTTCGCATATTTCTCATACTTGATGGCCAGATCCAGGGTTTTTTCTGGTTTGGATCACGTGATAATGTGGTACCACACTGAAACAGTCCATTAAACCTAGTCTGGGTCAACATTTCAAAGGATTACTCATGTTAGGTCTAGGTTAGGTCTGGGATTTGCACTCATCAGGCTCATACATTCGCATATTTCTCATACTTGATGGCCAGATTCTGGGCTTTTTTTGGTTTGGATCAAGTGGTAATGTGGTATCACACGGAAAGAGTCCATTAAACCTGGTTTCGATCAATATTTTAGAGGATAACACATGATAGGTCTAGGTTAGGTCTGGGATTTGCACTCATCAGGCTCATACATTCGCATATTTCTCATACTTGATGGCCAGATTCTGGGCCTTTTTTGGTTTCGATCACGTAGTAATGCGGTACCACGCTGAAACAGACCATTAAACCTGGTTTCGATCAATATTTTATAGGATAACGCATGTTAGGTCTATGTTAGGTCTGGGATTTGCTCTCATCAGGCTCATACTTTCGCATATTTCTCATACTTGATGGCCAGATCCTGGCCTCTTTCTGGTTTGGATCACGTAGTAATGTGGCACCACACTGAGACAGTCGACTAAACCTGGTCTCGGTCAATATTTCAGAGGATAACGCATGTTAGGTCTAGGCTAGGTCTGGGATTTGCTATCATCATGCTCATACTTTCGCATATTTCTCGTACTTGTTGTCCAGATCCTGCGCCTTTTATGGTTTGGATCACGTAGTAATGTGGTGCCACACTGAAACAGTCGACTAAACCTCGTCACGATCAATATTTTAGAGGATAACACATGTTAGGTCTAGGTTAGGTCTGGGATTTGCACTCATCAGGCTCATACTTTCGCATATTTCTCATACTTGATGGCCAGATTCAGGGCTTTTTCTGGTTTGGATCACGTGGTAATGTGGTACCACGCTGAAACAGACCATTAAACCTGGTTTCGATCAATATTTTAGAGGATAACGCGTGTTCGGTCTATGTTAGGTCCGGGATTCGCCCTCATCAGGCTCACACTTTCGCATTCTTCAGATACCTGTTGGCCAGATCCTGGCCTTTTTCCGGTTTGGATCACGTAGTAATGTGGTACCACACTGACACAGTCGATTAAACCTGGTTTCTATCGATAATTTAGGGGATAACGCATGTTAGGTCTAGGTTAGGTCTGGGATTTGCACTCATCAGGCTCATACTTGCGCATATTTCTCATACTTGATGGCCAGATCCTGGCCTTTTTCTGGTTTGGATCACGTAGTAATGTGGTACCACACTGAAACAGTCGACTAAGCCTGGTCACGATCAATATTTTAGTGGATAACGCATGTTAGGTCTATGTTTGGTCCGGGATTTGCCCTCATCAGGCTCACCCTTTCGCATTCTTCACGTACCTGTTGAACAGATCCAGGGTTATTTCTGGTTTGGATCATGTAGTAACGTGATACCACACTGAAACAGTCGACGAGACCTGGTCTCGGTCAATATTTTAGAGAATATCGCATGTTAGGTCTGGGCTAGGTCTGGGATTTGCACTCATCAGGCTCACACTTTCGCATATTTCTCATACTTGTTGGCCAGATTCTGGGCTTTTTTTGGTTTGGACCACGTAGTAATGGGGTACCACACTGATACTGTCCATTAAACCTGGTTTCGATCAATATTTTAGAGGATAACGCATGTTAGGTTTATGTTAGGTCTGGGATTTGCTCTCATCAGGCTCATACATTCACATTTTCCGCATACTTGTTGGCCAGATCCTGGGCTTTTTCTGGTTTGGATCAAGTGGTAATGTGGTATCACACGGAAAGATTCCATTAAACCTGGTTTCGATTAATATTTTAGAGGATAACACATGATAGGTCTAGGTTAGGTCTGGGATTTGCTATCATCATGCACATACTTTCGCATATTTCTCATTCTTGTTGTCCAGATCCTGGGCTTTCACTGGTTTGGATCACGTACAAATGTGGTACCACACTGAAACAGTCGACTAAACCTGGTCTCGGTCAATATATTAGAGGATAACGCATGTTAGGTCTAGGTTAGGTCTGGGATTTGCTCTCATCAGGCTCATACTTTCGCATATTTCTCATACTTGATGGCCAGATTCAGGGCTTTTTCTGGTTTGGATCACGTGGTAATGTGGTACCACGCTGAAACAGACCATTAAACCTGGTCTCGATCAATATTTTAGAGGATAACGCATGTTAGGTCTATGTTAGGTCTGGGAATTGCTCTCATCAGGCTCACACTTTCGCATATTTCTCATACTTGATGGCCAGATCCTGGCCTTTTTCTGGTTTGGATCACGTAGTAATGTGGTACCACACTGAAACAGTCGACTAAACCTTGTCTCGGTCAATATTTTAGAGGATAACGCATGTTAGGTCTAGGCTAGCTCTGGGATTTGCACCCATCAGGCTCATACTTTCGCATATTTCTCATACTTGATGGCCACATTCAGGGCTTTTTCTGGTTTGGATCACGTGGTAATGTGGTACCCCGCTGAAACAGACCATTAAACCTGGTTTCGATCAATATTTTAGAGGATAACGCATGTTCGGTCTATGTTAGGTCCGGGATTCGCCCTCAACAGGCTCACTCTTTCGCATTCTTCACATACCTGTTGGCCAGATCCTGGCCTTTTTCCGGTTTGGATCACGTAGTAATGTGGTACCACACTGACACAGTCGATTAAACCTGGTCAGGATCAATATTTTAGTGGATAACGCATGTTAGGTCTATGTTAGGTCCGGGATTTGCCTTCATCAGGCTCATACATTCGCATATTTCTCATACTTGATGGCCAGATTCAGGGCTTTTTCAGGTTTGGAACACGTGGTAATGTGGTACCACACGGAAACAGTAAATTAAACCTAGTCTGGGTCAACATTTCAAAGGATAACTCATGTTAGGTCTAGGTTAGGTCTGGGATTTGCTCTCATCAGGCTCACACATTCGCATTCTTCACATACCTGGTGAACAGATCCTGAATTTTTTCTGGTTTGGATCACGTGGTAATGTGGTACCACACTGAAACAGACAATTATGCATGGTTTCTATCAATATTTTAGAGGATAACACATGTTAGGCCTAGGTTAGTTCTGGGATTTGCACTCATCAGGCTCACACTTTCGCATATATCTCTTACTTGATGGCCAGATTCTTGGCTCTTTCTGGATTGGATTATGTAGTAATGTGGTACCACACTGAAACTGTCCATTAATCCTGGTTTCGATCAATATTTTAGAGGATAACGCATGTTATGTCTAGGTTAGGTCTGGGATTTGCTCTCCTCAGGCTCATACTTTTGCATATTTCTCTTACTTGTTAGCCAGATCCTTTGCTTTTTCTGGTTTGGATCACGTTGCAATGTGGTACCACACTGAAACAGTCCATTAAACCTGGTTTCGATCAATATTTTAGAGGATAACGCATGTTATGTCTAGGTTAGGTCTGGGATTTGCTCTCCTGAGGCTCATACTTTTGCATATTTCTCGTACTTGTTGGCCAGATCCTGCGCTTTTTCTGGTTTGGATCACGTAGTAATGTGGTACCACACTGAAACAGTCGACTAAACCTGGTCACGATCAATATTTTAGAGGATAACGCATGTTAGGTCTATGTTAGGTCTGGGATTTGCCCTCATCATGCTCATACTTCCGCATATTTCTCATTCTTGTTGGCCAGATCCTGGGCTTTCACTGGTTTGGATCACGTAGTTATGTGGTACCACACTGAAACAGTCAAATTAAACCTGGTCTCGATCAATATTTTAGAGGATAACGCACGTTAGGCCTAGGTTAGGTCTGGGATTTGCACTCATCAGGCTCATACTTTCGCATATTTCTCATTCTTGTTGTCCAGATCCCGGGCTTTCACTGATTTGGATCACACAGTAATGGGGTACCACACTGATACTGTCGATTAAACCTGGTTTCGATCAATATTTTAGAGGATAACGCATGTTAGGTCTAGTTTAGGTCTGGGATTTGCACTCATCAGGCTCATACATTCGCATATTTCTCATACTTGATGGCCAGATCCTGGGCTTTTTCTGGTTTGGATCACGTAGTAAAGTGGTACCAAACTGAAACAGTCGACTAAACCTGGTCTCGGTCAATATTTTAGAGGATATCGCATGTTAGGTCTATGTTAGGTCTGGGATTAGCTCTCATCAGGCTCATACTTTCGCATATTTCTCATACTTGATGGCCAGATCCTGGCCTTTTTCTGGTTTGGATCACGTGGTAATGTGGTACCACGCTGAAACAGACCATTAAACCTGGTTTCGATCAATATTTTAGAGGATAACGCATGTTAGGCCTAGGTTAGGTCTGCGATTTGCTCTCATCATGCTCATACTTCCGCATATTTCTCGTACTTGTTGGCCAGATCCTGCGCCTTTTCTGGTTTGGATCACGTAGTAATGTGGTACCACACTGAAACAGTCAATTAAACCTGGTCACGATCAATATTTTAGAGGATAACGCATGTTAGGACTATGTTAGTTCCGGGATTTGCTCTCATCAGGCTCATACTTACGCATATATCTCATACTTGATGTCCAGATCCAGGCCTTTTTCTGGTTTGGATCACGTAGTAATGTAGTACCACACTGAAACAGTCGACTAAACCTGGTCTCGGTCAATATTTTAGAGGATGACGCATGTTAGGTCTAGGTTAGGTCAGGGATTTGCTCTCATCAGGCTCATACTTTCGCATATTTCTCATACTTGATGGCCAGATTCTGGTCCTTTTTCTGGTTTGGATCACGTAGTAATGTGGTACCACACTGAAACAGTCGACTAAACCTGGTCTCGGTCAATATTTTTGAGGATAACGCATATTAGGTTTATGCTAGGTCTGGGATTGGCTCTCATCAGGCTCATACATTCGCATATTTCTCATACTTGATGGCCAGATCCTGGGCTTTTTCTGGTTTGGATCACGTAGTAAAGTGGTACCAAACTGAAACAGTCGACTAAACCTGGTCTCGGTCAATATTTTAGAGGATATCGCATGTTAGGTCTATGTTAGGTCTGGGATTAGCTCTCATCAGGCTCATACTTTCGCATATTTCTCATACTTGATGGCCAGATCCTGGTCTTTTTCTGGTTTGGATCACGTGGTAATGTGGTACCACGCTGAAACAGACCATTAAACCTGGTTTCGATCAATATTTTAGAGGATATCGCATGTTAGGTCTATGTTAGGTCTGGGATTAGCTCTCATCAGGCTCATACTTTCGCATATTTCTCATACTTGATGGCCAGATCCAGGGTTTTTTCTGGTTTGGATCACGTGATAATGTGGTACCACACTGAAACAGTCCATTAAACCTAGTCTGGGTCAACATTTCAAAGGATTACTCATGTTAGGTCTAGGTTAGGTCTGGGATTTGCACTCATCAGGCTCATACATTCGCATATTTCTCATACTTGATGGCCAGATTCTGGGCTTTTTTTGGTTTGGATCAAGTGGTAATGTGGTATCACAATGAAAGAGTCCATTAAACCTGGTTTCGATCAATATTTTAGAGGATAACACATGATTGGTCTAGGTTAGGTCTGGGATTTGCACTCATCAGGCTCATACATTCGCATATTTCTCATACTTGATGGCCAGATTCTGGGCCTTTTTTGGTTTCGATCACGTAGTAATGCGGTACCACGCTGAAACAGACCATTAAACCTGGTTTCGATCAATATTTTATAGGATAACGCATGTTAGGTCTATGTTAGGTCTGGGATTTGCTCTCATCAGGCTCATACTTTCGCATATTTCTCATACTTGATGGCCAGATCCTGGCCTCTTTCTGGTTTGGATCACGTAGTAATGTGGTACCACACTGAGACAGTCGACTAAACCTGGTCTCGGTCAATATTTCAGAGGATAACGCATGTTAGGTCTAGGCTAGGTCTGGGATTTGCTCTCATCAGGCTCATACTTTCGCATATTTCTCATACTTATTGGCCAGATCCTGGGATTTTCCTGGTTTGGATCAAGTGGTAATGTGGTATCACACGGAAAGAGTCCATTAAACCTGGTTTCGATCAATATTTTTGAGGATAACACATGATAGGTCTAGGTTAGGTCTGGGATTTGCACTCATCAGGCTCATACTTTCGCATATTTCTCATACTTGATGGCCAGATTCTGGGCTTTTTTTGGTTCGGATCACGTTGCAATGTGGTGCCACACTGAAACAGTCCATTAAACCTGGCTTCGATCAATATTTCAGAGGATAACGCAACTTAGGTCTTGGTTAGGCCTTGGATTTGCCCTCATCAGGCTCACACGTTCGCATTCTTCACATACCTGGAAGAACAGATCGTGGGATTTTTCTGGCTTGCATCACGTGGTAACGTGGTACCACACTGAAACAGACAATTATGCCTGGTTTCGATCAGTATTTTAGAGGATAACACATGCTAGGTCTAGGGTAGGTCTGGGATTTGCTATCATCATGCTCATACTTTCGCATATTTCTCGTACTTGTTGGCCAGATCCTGCGCCTTTTATGGTTTGGATCACGTAGTAATGTGGTGCCACACTGAAACAGTCGACTAAACCTCGTCACGATCAATATTTTAGAGGATAACACATGTTAGGTCTAGGTTAGGTCTGGGATTTGCACTCATCAGGCTCATACTTTCGCATATTTCTCATTCTTGTTGTCCAGATCCTGGGCTTTCACTGGTTCGGATCACACAGTAATGTGGTACCACATTGAAACAGTCGATTTAACCTGGTTTCGATCGATATTTTTAAGGATAACGCATGTTAGGTCTATGTTAGGTCCGGGATTTGCCCTCATCAGGCTCACACTTTCACATTCTTCACAGACCTGTTGAACAGATCCAGGGTTTTTTCTGGTTTGGATCACGTGGTAATGTGGTACCGCACTGAAACAGTCCATTAAACCTAGTCTGGGTCATCATTTCAAAGGATAACTCATGTTAGGTCTAGGTTAGGTCTGGGATTTGCACTCATCAGGCTCATACATTCGCATATTTCTCATACTTGATGGCCAGATTCTGGGCTTTTTTTGGCTTGGATCACGTAGTAATGTGGTACCTCACTGCAACTATCCATTAAACCTGGTTTCGATCAATATTTTAGAGGATAACGCAACTTAGGTCTTGGTTAGGCCTTGGATTTGCCCTCATCAGGCTCAGACGTTCGCATTCTTCACATACCTGGTGAACAGATCGTGGGTTTTTTCTGATTTGCATCACGTGGTAATGTGGTAGCACACTGAAACAGACAATTATGCCTGGTTTCTATCAATATTTTAGAGGATAACACATGCTAGGTCTAGGTTAGGTCTGGGATTTGCTATCATCATGCTCATACTTTCACATATTTCTCATTCTTGTTGCCCAGATCCTGGGCATTCACTGGTTTGGATCACACAGTAATATGGTACCACACTGAAACAGTCGATTAAACCTGGTTTTCATCGATATTTTAGAGGATAACGCATGTTGGGTCTAGGTTAGGTCTGGGATTTGCACTCATCAGGCTCATACTTTCGCATAGTTCTCATACTTGATGGCCATATCCTGGCCTTTTTCTGGTTTGGATCACGTAGTAATGTGGTACCACACTGAAACAGTCGACTAAACCTGGTCTCGGTCAATATTTTAGAGGATAACGCATGTTAGGTCTAGGTTAGGTCTGGGATTTGCCCTCATCAGGCTCATACTTTCGCATATTTCTCGTACTTGTTGGCCAGATCCTCCGCCTTTTCTGGTTTGGATCACGTAGTAATGTGGTACCACACTGAAACTGTCGACTAAACCTGGTCACGATCAATATTTTAGAGGATAACGCATGTTAGGTCTAGGTTCGGTCTGGGATTTGCTCTCATCATGCTCATACTTTCGCATATTTCTCATTCTTGTTGGCCAGATCCTGGGCTTTCACTGGTTTGGATCACGTAGTTATGTGGTACCACACTGAAAGAGTCAAATTAAACCTGGTCCCGATCAATATTTTGGAGGATAACCCATGTTAGGTCTAGGTTAGGTCTGGGATTTGCACTCATCAGGCTCATACATTCACATTTTCCGCATACTTGTTGGCCAGATCCTGGGCTTTTTCTGGTTTGGATCAAGTGGTAATGTGGTATCACACGCAAAGAGTCCATTAAACCTGGTTTCCATCAATATTTTAGAGGATAACACATGATAGGTCTAGGTTAGGTCTGGGATTTGCACACATCAGCCTCATCCTTTCGCATATTTCTCATACTTGATGGCCAGATTCTGGGCTTTTTTTGGTTTGGAACACGTAGTAATGTGGCACCTCACTGAAACTGTCCATGAAACCTGGTTTCGATCAATATTTTAGAGGATAACGCAACTTAGGTCTTGGTTAGGCCTTGGATTTCCCCTCATCAGGCTCAGGCGTTCGCATTCTTCACATACCTGGTGAACAGATCGTGGGTTTTTTCTGGTTTGCATCACGTGGTAATGTGGTAGCACACTGAAACAGACAATTATGCCTGGTTTCTATCAATATTTTAGAGGATAACACATGCTAGGTCTAGGTTAGGTCTGGGATTTGCTATCATCATGCTCATACTCTCACATATTTCTCATTCTTGTTGTCCAGATCCTGGGCTTTCTCTGGTTTGGATCACACAGTAATATGGTACCACACTGACACAGTCGATTAAACCTGGTTTCTATCGATAATTTAGGGGATAACGCATGTTAGGTCTAGGTTAGGTCTGGGATTTGCACTCATCAGGCTCATACTTTCGCATATTTCTCATACTTGATGGCCAGATCCTGGCCTTTTTCTGGTTTGGATCACGTGGTAATGTGGTACCACGCTGAAACAGACCATTAAACCTGGTTTCGATCAATATTTTAGGGGATAACGCATGTTAGGTCTAGTTTAGGTCTGGGATTTGCACTCATCAGGCTCATACATTCGCATATTTCTCATACTTGATGGCCAGATCCTGGGCTTTTTCTGGTTTGGATCACGTAGTAAAGTGGTACCAAACTGAAACAGTCGACTAAACCTGGTCTCGGTCAATATTTTAGAGGATATCGCATGTTAGGTCTATGTTAGGTCTGGGATTAGCTCTCATCAGGCTCATACTTTCGCATATTTCTCATACTTGATGGCCAGATCCTGGCCTTTTTCTGGTTTGGATCACGTGGTAATGTGGTACCACGCTGAAACAGACCATTAAACCTGGTTTCGATCAATATTTTAGAGGATAACGCATGTTAGGCCTAGGTTAGGTCTGCGATTTGCTCTCATCATGCTCATACTTCCGCATATTTCTCGTACTTGTTGGCCAGATCCTGCGCCTTTTCTGGTTTGGATCACGTAGTAATGTGGTACCACACTGAAACAGTCAATTAAACCTGGTCACGATCAATATTTTAGAGGATAACGCATGTTAGGACTATGTTAGTTCCGGGATTTGCTCTCATCAGGCTCATACTTACGCATATATCTCATACTTGATGTCCAGATCCAGGCCTTTTTCTGGTTTGGATCACGTAGTAATGTAGTACCACACTGAAACAGTCGACTAAACCTGGTCTCGGTCAATATTTTAGAGGATGACGCATGTTAGGTCTAGGTTAGGTCAGGGATTTGCTCTCATCAGGCTCATACTTTCGCATATTTCTCATACTTGATGGCCAGATTCTGGTCCTTTTTCTGGTTTGGATCACGTAGTAATGTGGTACCACACTGAAACAGTCGACTAAACCTGGTCTCGGTCAATATTTTTGAGGATAACGCATATTAGGTTTATGCTAGGTCTGGGATTGGCTCTCATCAGGCTCATACATTCGCATATTTCTCATACTTGATGGCCAGATCCTGGGCTTTTTCTGGTTTGGATCACGTAGTAAAGTGGTACCAAACTGAAACAGTCGACTAAACCTGGTCTCGGTCAATATTTTAGAGGATATCGCATGTTAGGTCTATGTTAGGTCTGGGATTAGCTCTCATCAGGCTCATACTTTCGCATATTTCTCATACTTGATGGCCAGATCCTGGTCTTTTTCTGGTTTGGATCACGTGGTAATGTGGTACCACGCTGAAACAGACCATTAAACCTGGTTTCGATCAATATTTTAGAGGATATCGCATGTTAGGTCTATGTTAGGTCTGGGATTAGCTCTCATCAGGCTCATACTTTCGCATATTTCTCATACTTGATGGCCAGATCCAGGGTTTTTTCTGGTTTGGATCACGTGATAATGTGGTACCACACTGAAACAGTCCATTAAACCTAGTCTGGGTCAACATTTCAAAGGATTACTCATGTTAGGTCTAGGTTAGGTCTGGGATTTGCACTCATCAGGCTCATACATTCGCATATTTCTCATACTTGATGGCCAGATTCTGGGCTTTTTTTGGTTTGGATCAAGTGGTAATGTGGTATCACACGGAAAGAGTCCATTAAACCTGGTTTCGATCAATATTTTAGAGGATAACACATGATTGGTCTAGGTTAGGTCTGGGATTTGCACTCATCAGGCTCATACATTCGCATATTTCTCATACTTGATGGCCAGATTCTGGGCCTTTTTTGGTTTCGATCACGTAGTAATGCGGTACCACGCTGAAACAGACCATTAAACCTGGTTTCGATCAATATTTCAGAGGATAACGCATGTTAGGTCTAGGCTAGGTCTGGGATTTGCTCTCATCAGGCTCATACTTTCGCATATTTCTCATACTTGATGGCCAGATCCAGGGTTTTTTCTGGTTTGGATCACGTGATAATGTGGTACCACACTGAAACAGTCCATTAAACCTAGTCTGGGTCAACATTTCAAAGGATTACTCATGTTAGGTCTAGGTTAGGTCTGGGATTTGCACTCATCAGGCTCATACTTTCGCATATTTCTCATACTTGATGGCCAGATTCTGGGCTTTTTTTGGTTCGGATCACGTTGCAATGTGGTGCCACACTGAAACAGTCCATTAAACCTGGCTTCGATCAATATTTCAGAGGATAACGCAACTTAGGTCTTGGTTAGGCCTTGGATTTGCCCTCATCAGGCTCACACGTTCGCATTCTTCACATACCTGGTGAACAGATCGTGGGATTTTTCTGGCTTGCATCACGTGGTAACGTGGTACCACACTGAAACAGACAATTATGCCTGGTTTCGATCAGTATTTTAGAGGATAACACATGCTAGGTCTAGGGTAGGTCTGGGATTTGCTATCATCATGCTCATACTTTCGCATATTTCTCGTACTTGTTGGCCAGATCCTGCGCCTTTTATGGTTTGGATCACGTAGTAATGTGGTGCCACACTGAAACAGTCGACTAAACCTCGTCACGATCAATATTTTAGAGGATAACACATGTTAGGTCTAGGTTAGGTCTGGGATTTGCACTCATCAGGCTCATACTTTCGCATATTTCTCATACTTGATGGCCAGATCCTGGCCTTTTTCTGGTTTGGATCACGTAGTAATGTGGTACCACACTGAAACAGTCGACTAAACCTGGACACGATCAATATTTTAGTGGATAACGCATGTTAGGTCTATGTTTGGTCCGGGATTTGCCCCCATCAGGCTCACACTTTCGCATTCCTCACGTACCTGTTGAACAGATCCAGGGTTATTTCTGGTTTGGATCATGTAGTAATGTGGTACCACACTGAAACAGTCGACTAAACCTGGTCTCGGTCAATATTTTAGAGGATATCGCATGTTAGGTCTGGGCTAGGTCTGGGATTTGCACTCATCAGGCTCACACTTTCGCATATTTCTCATACTTGTTGGCCAGATTCTGGGCTTTTTTTGGTTTGGATCACGTAGTAATGGGGTACCACACTGATACTGTCCATTAAACCTGGTTTCGATCAATATTTTAGAGGATAACGCATGTTAGGTTTATGTTAGGTCTGGGATTTGCTCTCATCAGGCTCATACATTCACATTTTCCGCATACTTGTTGGCCAGATCCTGGGCTTTTTCTGGTTTGGATCAAGTGGTAATGTGGTACACACGGAAAGAGTCCATTAAACCTGGTTTCGATCAATATTTTAGAGGATAACACATGTTACGTCTAGGTTAGGTCTGGGATTTGCTATCATCATGCTCATACTTTCGCATATTTCTCATTCTTGTTGTCCAGATCCTGGGCTTTCACTGGTTCGGATCACACAGTAATGTGGTACCACATTGAAACAGTCGATTTAACCTGGTTTCGATCGATATTTTTAAGGATAACGCATGTTAGGTCTATGTTAGGTCCGGGATTTGCCCTTATCAGGCTCACACTTTCACATTCTTCACATACCTGTTGAACAGATCCAGGGTTTTTTCTGGTTTGGATCACGTGGTAATGTGGTACCGCACTGAAACAGTCCATTAAACCTAGTCTGGGTCATCATTTCAAAGGATAACTCATGTTAGGTCTAGGTTAGGTCTGGGATTTGCACTCATCAGGCTCATACATTCGCATATTTCTCATACTTGATGGCCAGATTCTGGGCTTTTTTTGGCTTGGATCACGTAGTAATGTGGTACCTCACTGCAACTATCCATTAAACCTGGTTTCGATCAATATTTTAGAGGATAACGCAACTTAGGTCTTGGTTAGGCCTTGGATTTGCCCTCATCAGGCTCAGACGTTCGCATTCTTCACATACCTGGTGAACAGATCGTGGGTTTTTTCTGATTTGCATCACGTGGTAATGTGGTAGCACACTGAAACAGACAATTATGCCTGGTTTCTATCAATATTTTAGAGGATAACACATGCTAGGTCTAGGTTAGGTCTGGGATTTGCTATCATCATGCTCATACTTTCACATATTTCTCATTCTTGTTGCCCAGATCCTGGGCATTCACTGGTTTGGATCACACAGTAATATGGTACCACACTGAAACAGTCGATTAAACCTGGTTTTCATCGATATTTTAGAGGATAACGCATGTTGGGTCTAGGTTAGGTCTGGGATTTGCACTCATCAGGTTCATACTTTCGCATAGTTCTCATACTTGATGGCCATATCCTGGCCTTTTTCTGGTTTGGATCACGTAGTAATGTGGTACCACACTGAAACAGTCGACTAAACCTGGTCTCGGTCAATATTTTAGAGGATAACGCATGTTAGGTCTAGGTTAGGTCTGGGATTTGCCCTCATCAGGCTCATACTTTCGCATATTTCTCGTACTTGTTGGCCAGATCCTCCGCCTTTTCTGGTTTGGATCACGTAGTAATGTGGTACCACACTGAAACTGTCGACTAAACCTGGTCACGATCAATATTTTGGAGGATAACCCATGTTAGGTCTAGGTTAGGTCTGGGATTTGCACTCATCAGGCTCATACATTCGCATATTTCTCATACTTGATGGCCAGATCCTGGGCTTTTTCTGGTTTGGATCACGTAGTAAAGTGGTACCAAACTGAAACAGTCGACTAAACCTGGTCTCGGTCAATATTTTAGAGGATATCGCATGTTAGGTCTATGTTAGGTCTGGGATTAGCTCTCATCAGGCTCATACTTTCGCATATTTCTCATACTTGATGGCCAGATCCTGGCCTTTTTCTGGTTTGGATCACGTGGTAATGTGGTACCACGCTGAAACAGACCATTAAACCTGGTTTCGATCAATATTTTAGAGGATAACGCATGTTAGGCCTAGGTTAGGTCTGCGATTTGCTCTCATCATGCTCATACTTCCGCATATTTCTCGTACTTGTTGGCCAGATCCTGCGCCTTTTCTGGTTTGGATCACGTAGTAATGTGGTACCACACTGAAACAGTCAATTAAACCTGGTCACGATCAATATTTTAGAGGATAACGCATGTTAGGACTATGTTAGTTCCGGGATTTGCTCTCATCAGGCTCATACTTACGCATATATCTCATACTTGATGTCCAGATCCAGGCCTTTTTCTGGTTTGGATCACGTAGTAATGTAGTACCACACTGAAACAGTCGACTAAACCTGGTCTCGGTCAATATTTTAGAGGATGACGCATGTTAGGTCTAGGTTAGGTCAGGGATTTGCTCTCATCAGGCTCATACTTTCGCATATTTCTCATACTTGATGGCCAGATTCTGGTCCTTTTTCTGGTTTGGATCACGTAGTAATGTGGTACCACACTGAAACAGTCGACTAAACCTGGTCTCGGTCAATATTTTTGAGGATAACGCATATTAGGTTTATGCTAGGTCTGGGATTGGCTCTCATCAGGCTCATACATTCGCATATTTCTCATACTTGATGGCCAGATCCTGGGCTTTTTCTGGTTTGGATCACGTAGTAAAGTGGTACCAAACTGAAACAGTCGACTAAACCTGGTCTCGGTCAATATTTTAGAGGATATCGCATGTTAGGTCTATGTTAGGTCTGGGATTAGCTCTCATCAGGCTCATACTTTCGCATATTTCTCATACTTGATGGCCAGATCCTGGTCTTTTTCTGGTTTGGATCACGTGGTAATGTGGTACCACGCTGAAACAGACCATTAAACCTGGTTTCGATCAATATTTTAGAGGATATCGCATGTTAGGTCTATGTTAGGTCTGGGATTAGCTCTCATCAGGCTCATACTTTCGCATATTTCTCATACTTGATGGCCAGATCCAGGGTTTTTTCTGGTTTGGATCACGTGATAATGTGGTACCACACTGAAACAGTCCATTAAACCTAGTCTGGGTCAACATTTCAAAGGATTACTCATGTTAGGTCTAGGTTAGGTCTGGGATTTGCACTCATCAGGCTCATACATTCGCATATTTCTCATACTTGATGGCCAGATTCTGGGCTTTTTTTGGCTTGGATCACGTAGTAATGTGGTACCTCACTGCAACTATCCATTAAACCTGGTTTCGATCAATATTTTAGAGGATAACGCAACTTAGGTCTTGGTTAGGCCTTGGATTTGCCCTCATCAGGCTCAGACGTTCGCATTCTTCACATACCTGGTGAACAGATCGTGGGTTTTTTCTGATTTGCATCACGTGGTAATGTGGTAGCACACTGAAACAGACAATTATGCCTGGTTTCTATCAATATTTTAGAGGATAACACATGCTAGGTCTAGGTTAGGTCTGGGATTTGCTATCATCATGCTCATACTTTCACATATTTCTCATTCTTGTTGCCCAGATCCTGGGCATTCACTGGTTTGGATCACACAGTAATATGGTACCACACTGAAACAGTCGATTAAACCTGGTTTTCATAGATATTTTAGAGGATAACGCATGTTGGGTCTAGGTTAGGTCTGGGATTTGCTCTCATCAGGCTCATACTTTCGCATATTTTTCATACTTGATGGCCAGATTCAGGGCTTTTTCTGGTTTGGATCACGTGGTAATGTGGTACCACGCTGAAACAGACCATTAAACCTGGTCTCGATCAATATTTTAGAGGATAACGCATGTTAGGTCTATGTTAGGTCTGGGAATTGCTGTCATCAGGCTCACACTTTCGCATATTTCTCATACTTGATGGCCAGATCCTGGCCTTTTTCTGGTTTGGATCACGTAGTAATGTGGTACCACACTGAAACAGTCGACTAAACCTTGTCTCGGTCAATATTTTAGAGGATAACGCATGTTAGGTCTAGGCTAGCTCTGGGATTTGCACCCATCAGGCTCATACTTTCGCATATTTCTCATACTTGATGGCCACATTCAGGGCTTTTTCTGGTTTGGATCACGTGGTAATGTGGTACCCCGCTGAAACAGACCATTAAACCTGGTTTCGATCAATATTTTAGAGGATAACGCATGTTCGGTCTATGTTAGGTCCGGGATTCGCCCTCAACAGGCTCACTCTTTCGCATTCTTCACATACCTGTTGGCCAGATCCTGGCCTTTTTCCGGTTTGGATCACGTAGTAATGTGGTACCACACTGACACAGTCGATTAAACCTGGTTTCTATCGATATTTTAGGGGATAACGCATGTTAGGTCTAGGTTAGGTCTGGGATTTGCACTCATCAGGCTCATACTTTCGCATATTTCTCATACTTGATGGCCAGATCCTGGCCTTTTTCTGGTTTGGATCACGTAGTTATGTGGTACCACACTGAAAGAGTCAAATTAAACCTGGTCCCGATCAATATTTTGGAGGATAACCCATGTTAGGTCTATGTTTGGTCCGGGATTTGCCCCCATCAGGCTCACACTTTCGCATTCCTCACGTACCTGTTGAACAGATCCAGGGTTATTTCTGGTTTGGATCATGTAGTAATGTGGTACCACACTGAAACAGTCGACTGAACCTGGTCTCGGTCAATATTTTAGAGGATAACGCATGTTAGGTCTAGGTTAGGTCTGGGATTTGCACACATCAGGCTCATACTTTCGCATATTTCTCATACTTGTTGGCCAGATTCTGGGCTTTTTTTGGTTTGGATCACGTAGTTATGTGGTACCACACTGAAAGAGTCAAATTAAACCTGGTCCCGATCAATATTTTGGAGGATAACCCATGTTAGGTCTAGGTTAGGTCTGGGATTTGCACTCATCAGGCTCATACATTCACATTTTCCGCATACTTGTTGGCCAGATCCTGGGCTTTTTCTGGTTTGGATCAAGTGGTAATGTGGTATCACACGCAAAGAGTCCATTAAACCTGGTTTCCATCAATATTTTAGAGGATAACACATGATAGGTCTAGGTTAGGTCTGGGATTTGCACACATCAGCCTCATCCTTTCGCATATTTCTCATACTTGATGGCCAGATTCTGGGCTTTTTTTGGTTTGGAACACGTAGTAATGTGGCACCTCACTGAAACTGTCCATGAAACCTGGTTTCGATCAATATTTTAGAGGATAACGCAACTTAGGTCTTGGTTAGGCCTTGGATTTCCCCTCATCAGGCTCAGGCGTTCGCATTCTTCACATACCTGGTGAACAGATCGTGGGTTTTTTCTGGTTTGCATCACGTGGTAATGTGGTAGCTCACTGAAACAGACAATTATGCCTGGTTTCTATCAATATTTTAGAGGATAACACATGCTAGGTCTAGGTTAGGTCTGGGATTTGCTATCATCATGCTCATACTCTCACATATTTCTCATTCTTGTTGTCCAGATCCTGGGCTTTCTCTGGTTTGGATCACACAGTAATATGGTACCACACTGAAACTGTCGATTAAACCTGGTTTCGATCGATATTTCAGAGGATAACGCATGTTAGGTCTAGTTTAGGTGTGGGATTTGCTCTCATCAGGCTCATACTTTCGCATATTTCTCGTACTTGTTGGCCAGATTCAGGGCTTTTTCTGGTTTGGATCACGTGGTAATGTGGTACCACGCTGAAACAGACCATTAAACCTGGTCTCGATCAATATTTTAGAGGATAACGCATGTTAGGTCTAGTTTAGGTCTGGGATTTGCACACATCAGGCTCATTCTTTCGCATATTTCTCATACTTGTTGGCCAGATTCTGGGCTTTGGTTGGCTTGGATCACGTAGTAATGTGGTACCACACTGAAACTGTCCATTAAACCTGGTTTCGATCAATATTTTAGAGGATAACGCATGTTAGGTCTATGTTAGGTCTGGGATTTGCACTCATCAGGCTCATACTTTCGCATATTTCTCATACTTGTTGGCCACATTCTGGGCTTTTTTTGGCTTGGATCACGTAGTAATGTGGTACCACACTGAAACTGTCCATTAAACCTGGTTTCGATCAATATTTTAGAGGATAACGCATGTTAGGTCTATGCTAGGTCTGAGATTTGCTCTCATCAGGCTCAAACATTCACATTTTCCGCATACTTGTTGGCCAGATTCTGGGCTTTTTCTGGTTTGGATCAAGTGGTAATGTGGTATCACACTGAAACAGTCCATTAAACCTGGTTTCGATCAATATTTTAGAGGATAACACGTGTTACGTCTAGGTTAGGTCTGGGATTTGCTATCATCCTGCTCATACTTTCGCATATTTCTCGTACTTGTTGGCCAGATTCTGGGCCTTTTTTGGTTTCGATCACGTAGTAATGCGGTACCACGCTGAAACAAACCATTAAACCTGGTCTCGGTCAATATTTTAGAGGATAACGCATGTTAGGTCTAGGTTAGGTCTGGGATTTGCCCTCATCAGGCTCACACTTTCGCATCTTCACATACCTGTTGAACAGATCCAGGGTTTTTTCTGGTTTGGATCACGTGGTAATGTGTTACCACACTGAAACAGTCCATTAAACCTAGTCTGGGTCAACATTTCAAAGGATAACTCATGTTAGGTCCAGGTTAGGTCTGGGATTTACACTCATCAGGCTCATACATCCGCATATTTCTCATACTTGATGGCCAGATCCTGGGCTTTTTTTGGTTAGGATCACGTAGTAAAGTGGTACCACACTGAAACAGTCGACTAAACCTTGTCTCGGTCAATATTTTAGAGGATAACGCATGTTAGGTCTAGGCTAGGTCTGGGATTTGCACTCATCAGGCTCATACTTTCGCATATTTCTCATACTTGTTGGCCAGATTCTGGGCTTTTTTTGGCTTGGATCACGTAGTAATGTGGTACCACACTGAAACTGTCCATTAAACCTGGTTTCGATCAATATTTTAGAGGATAACGCATGTTAGGTCTATGTTAGGTCTGGGATTTGCTCTCATCAGGCTCATACATTCACATTTTCCGCATACTTGTTGGCCAGATCCTGGGCTTTTCCTGGTTTGGATCAAGTGGTAATATGGTATCACACGGAAAGAGTCCATTAAACCTGGTTTCGATCAATATTTTTGAGGAAAACACATGATAGGTCTAGGTTAGGTCTGGGATTTGCACCCATCAGGCTCATACTTTCGCATATTTCTCATACTTGATGGCCAGATTCTGGGCCTTTTTTGGTTTCGATCACGTAGTAATGCGGTACCACGCTGAAACAGACCATTAAACCTGGTTTCGATCAATATTTTATAGGATAACGCATGTTAGGTCTATGTTAGGTCTGGGATTAGCTCTCATCAGGCTCATACTTTCGCATATTTCTCATACTTGATGGCCAGACCATGGCCTTTTTCTAGTTTGGATCTCGTAGTAATGTGGTACCACACTGAAACAGTCGACTAAACCTGGTCTCGGTCAATATTTTAGAGGATAACGCATGTTAGGTCTAGGTTAGGTCTGGGATTTGCCCTCATCAGGCTCATACATCCGCATATTTCTCATACTTGATGACCAGATCCTGGGCTTTTTCTGGTTTGGATCACGTAGTAAAGTGGTACAACACTGAAACAGTCGACTAAACCTGGTCTCGGTCAATATTTTAGAGGATAACGCATGTTAGGTCTAGGCTAGGTCTGGGATTTGCACACATCAGGCTCATACCTTCGCATATTTCTCATACTTGATGGCCAGATTCTGGGCCTTTTTTGGTTTCGATCACGCAGTAATGCGGTACCACGCTGAAACAGACCATTAAACCTGGTTTCGATCAATATTTTATAGGATAACGCATGTTAGGTCTATGTTAGGTCTTGGACTAGCTCTCATCAGGCTCATACTTTCGCATTCTTCACATACCTGTTGAACAGATCCAGGGTGTTTTCTAGTTTGGATCGCGTAGTAATGTGGTACCACACTGAAACAGTCGACTAAACCTGGTCTCGGTCAAGATTTTAGAGGATAACGCATGTTAGGTCTAGGTTAGGTCTGGGATATGCTCTCATCAGGCTCATACATCCGCATATTTTTCATACTTGATGGCCAGATCCTGGGCTTTTTCTGGTTTGGATCACGTAGTAAAGTGGTACCACACTGAAACTGTCGACTAAACCTGGTCTCGGTCAATATTTTAGAGAATAACGCATGTAAGGTCTAGGCTAGGTCTGGGTTTTGCACCCATCAGGCTCATACTTTCGCATATTTCTCATACTTGTTGGCCAGATTCTGGGCTTTTTTTGGCTTGGATCACGTAGTAATGTGGTACCACACTGAAACTGTCCATTAAACCTGGCTTCGATCAATATTTTAGAGGATAACGCATGATAGGTCTATGTTAGGTCTGGGATTTGCTCTCATCAGGCTCATACATTCACATTTTCCGCATACTTGTTGGCCAGATCCTGGGCTTTTCCTGGTTTGGATCAAGTGGTAATGTGGTATCACGCGGAAAGAGTCCATTAAACCTGGTTTCGATCAATATTTTTGAGCATAACACATGATAGGTCTAGGTTAGGTCTGGGATTTGCACTCATCAGGCTCATACTTTCGCATATTTCTCATACTTGATGGCCAGATTCTGAGCTTTTTCTGGTTTGGATCACGTAGTAATATGGTACCACACTGAAACAGTCGACTAAACCTGGTCACGGTCAATATTTTAGAGGATAACGCATGTTAGGTCTAGGTTAGGTCTGGGATTTGCACTCATCAGGCTCATACTTTCGCATATTTCTCATACTTGTTGGCCAGATTCTGGGCTTTTTTTGGCTTGGATCACGTAGTAATGTGGTACCACACTGAAACTGTCCATTAAACCTGGTTTCGATCAATATTTTAGAGGATAACGCATGTTAGGTCTATGTTAGGTCTGGGATTTGCTCTCATCAGGCTCATACTTTCGCATATTTCTCATACTTGTTGGCCAGATTCTGGGCTTTTTTTGGCTTGGATCAAGTGGTAATGTGGTATCACACTGAAACAGTCCATTAAACCTGGTTTCGATCAATATTTTAGAGGATAACACGTGTTACGTCTAGGTTAGGTCTGGGATTTGCTATCATCCTGCTCATACTTTCGCATATTTCTCGTACTTGTTGGCCAGATTCTGGGCCTTTTTTGGTTTCGATCACGTAGTAATGCGGTACCACGCTGAAACAAACCATTAAACCTGGTCTCGGTCAATATTTTAGAGGATAACGCATGTTAGGTCTAGGTTAGGTCTGGGATTTGCCCTCATCAGGCTCACACTTTCGCATCTTCACATACCTGTTGAACAGATCCAGGGTTTTTTCTGGTTTGGATCACGTGGTAATGTGTTACCACACTGAAACAGTCCATTAAACCTAGTCTGGGTCAACATTTCAAAGGATAACTCATGTTAGGTCCAGGTTAGGTCTGGGATTTGCACTCATCAGGCTCATACATCCGCATATTTCTCATACTTGATGGCCAGATCCTGGGCTTTTTTTGGTTAGGATCACGTAGTAAAGTGGTACCACACTGAAACAGTCGACTAAACCTTGTCTCGGTCAATATTTTAGAGGATAACGCATGTTAGGTCTAGGCTAGGTCTGGGATTTGCACTCATCAGGCTCATACTTTCGCATATTTCTCATACTTGTTGGCCAGATTCTGGGCTTTTTTTGGCTTGGATCACGTAGTAATGTGGTACCACACTGAAACTGTCCATTAAACCTGGTTTCGATCAATATTTTAGAGGATAACGCATGTTAGGTCTATGTTAGGTCTGGGATTAGCTCTCATCAGGCTCATACTTTCGCATATTTCTCATACTTGATGGCCAGACCATGGCCTTTTTCTAGTTTGGATCTCATAGTAATGTGGTACCACACTGAAACAGTCGACTAAACCTGGTCTCGGTCAATATTTTAGAGGATAACGCATGTTAGGTCTAGGTTAGGTCTGGGATTTGCCCTCATCAGGCTCATACATCCGCATATTTCTCATACTTGATGACCAGATCCTGGGCTTTTTCTGGTTTGGATCACGTAGTAAAGTGGTACAACACTGAAACAGTCGACTAAACCTGGTCTCGGTCAATATTTTAGAGGATAACGCATGTTAGGTCTAGGCTAGGTCTGGGATTTGCACACATCAGGCTCATACCTTCGCATATTTCTCATACTTGATGGCCAGATTCTGGGCCTTTTTTGGTTTCGATCACGTAGTAATGCGGTACCACGCTGAAACAGACCATTAAACCTGGTTTCGATCAATATTTTATAGGATAACGCATGTTAGGTCTATGTTAGGTCTTGGACTAGCTCTCATCAGGCTCATACTTTCGCATTCTTCACATACCTGTTGAACAGATCCAGGGTGTTTTCTAGTTTGGATCGCGTAGTAATGTGGTACCACACTGAAACAGTCGACTAAACCTGGTCTCGGTCAAGATTTTAGAGGATAACGCATGTTAGGTCTAGGTTAGGTCTGGGATATGCTCTCATCAGGCTCATACATCCGCATATTTTTCATACTTGATGGCCAGATCCTGGGCTTTTTCTGGTTTGGATCACGTAGTAAAGTGGTACCACACTGAAACTGTCGACTAAACCTGGTCTCGGTCAATATTTTAGAGAATAACGCATGTAAGGTCTAGGCTAGGTCTGGGTTTTGCACCCATCAGGCTCATACTTTCGCATATTTCTCATACTTGTTGGCCAGATTCTGGGCTTTTTTTGGCTTGGATCACGTAGTAATGTGGTACCACACTGAAACTGTCCATTAAACCTGGCTTCGATCAATATTTTAGAGGATAACGCATGATAGGTCTATGTTAGGTCTGGGATTTGCTCTCATCAGGCTCATACATTCACATTTTCCGCATACTTGTTGGCCAGATCCTGGGCTTTTCCTGGTTTGGATCAAGTGGTAATGTGGTATCACGCGGAAAGAGTCCATTAAACCTGGTTTCGATCAATATTTTTGAGCATAACACATGATAGGTCTAGGTTAGGTCTGGGATTTGCACTCATCAGGCTCATACTTTCGCATATTTCTCATACTTGATGGCCAGATTCTGAGCTTTTTCTGGTTTGGATCACGTAGTAATATGGTACCACACTGAAACAGTCGACTAAACCTGGTCACGGTCAATATTTTAGAGGATAACGCATGTTAGGTCTAGGTTAGGTCTGGGATTTGCACTCATCAGGCTCATACTTTCGCATATTTCTCATACTTGTTGGCCAGATTCTGGGCTTTTTTTGGCTTGGATCACGTAGTAATGTGGTACCACACTGAAACTGTCCATTAAACCTGGTTTCGATCAATATTTTAGAGGATAACGCATGTTAGGTCTATGTTAGGTCTGGGATTTGCTCTCATCAGGCTCATACTTTCGCATATTTCTCATACTTGTTGGCCAGATTCTGGGCTTTTTTTGGCTTGGATCACGTAGTAATGTGGTACCACACTGAAACTGTCCATTAAACCTGGTTTCGATCAATATTTTAGAGGATAACGCATGTTAGGTCTATGTTAGGTCTGAGATTTGCTCTCATCAGGCTCAAACATTCACATTTTCCGCATACTTGTTGGCCAGATTCTGGGCTTTTTCTGGTTTGGATCAAGTGGTAATGTGGTATCACACTGAAACAGTCCATTAAACCTGGTTTCGATCAATATTTTAGAGGATAACACGTGTTACGTCTAGGTTAGGTCTGGGATTTGCTATCATCCTGCTCATACTTTCGCATATTTCTCGTACTTGTTGGCCAGATTCTGGGCCTTTTTTGGTTTCGATCACGTAGTAATGCGGTACCACGCTGAAACAAACCATTAAACCTGGTCTCGGTCAATATTTTAGAGGATAACGCATGTTAGGTCTAGGTTAGGTCTGGGATTTGCCCTCATCAGGCTCACACTTTCGCATCTTCACATACCTGTTGAACAGATCCAGGGTTTTTTCTGGTTTGGATCACGTGGTAATGTGTTACCACACTGAAACAGTCCATTAAACCTAGTCTGGGTCAACATTTCAAAGGATAACTCATGTTAGGTCCAGGTTAGGTCTGGGATTTGCACTCATCAGGCTCATACATCCGCATATTTCTCATACTTGATGGCCAGATCCAGGGCTTTTTTTGGTTAGGATCACGTAGTAAAGTGGTACCACACTGAAACAGTCGACTAAACCTTGTCTCGGTCAATATTTTAGAGGATAACGCATGTTAGGTCTAGGCTAGGTCTGGGATTTGCACTCATCAGGCTCATACTTTCGCATATTTCTCATACTTGTTGGCCAGATTCTGGGCTTTTTTTGGCTTGGATCACGTAGTAATGTGGTACCACACTGAAACTGTCCATTAAACCTGGTTTCGATCAATATTTTAGAGGATAACGCATGTTAGGTCTATGTTAGGTCTGGGATTTGCTCTCATCAGGCTCATACATTCACATTTTCCGCATACTTGTTGGCCAGATCCTGGGCTTTTCCTGGTTTGGATCAAGTGGTAATATGGTATCACACGGAAAGAGTCCATTAAACCTGGTTTCGATCAATATTTTTGAGGAAAACACATGATAGGTCTAGGTTAGGTCTGGGATTTGCACCCATCAGGCTCATACTTTCGCATATTTCTCATACTTGATGGCCAGATTCTGGGCCTTTTTTGGTTTCGATCACGTAGTAATGCGGTACCACGCTGAAACAGACCATTAAACCTGGTTTCGATCAATATTTTATAGGATAACGCATGTTAGGTCTATGTTAGGTCTGGGATTAGCTCTCATCAGGCTCATACTTTCGCATATTTCTCATACTTGATGGCCAGACCATGGCCTTTTTCTAGTTTGGATCTCGTAGTAATGTGGTACCACACTGAAACAGTCGACTAAACCTGGTCTCGGTCAATATTTTAGAGGATAACGCATGTTAGGTCTAGGTTAGGTCTGGGATTTGCCCTCATCAGGCTCATACATCCGCATATTTCTCATACTTGATGACCAGATCCTGGGCTTTTTCTGGTTTGGATCACGTAGTAAAGTGGTACAACACTGAAACAGTCGACTAAACCTGGTCTCGGTCAATATTTTAGAGGATAACGCATGTTAGGTCTAGGCTAGGTCTGGGATTTGCACACATCAGGCTCATACCTTCGCATATTTCTCATACTTGATGGCCAGATTCTGGGCCTTTTTTGGTTTCGATCACGTAGTAATGCGGTACCACGCTGAAACAGACCATTAAACCTGGTTTCGATCAATATTTTATAGGATAACGCATGTTAGGTCTATGTTAGGTCTTGGACTAGCTCTCATCAGGCTCATACTTTCGCATTCTTCACATACCTGTTGAACAGATCCAGGGTGTTTTCTAGTTTGGATCGCGTAGTAATGTGGTACCACACTGAAACAGTCGACTAAACCTGGTCTCGGTCAAGATTTTAGAGGATAACGCATGTTAGGTCTAGGTTAGGTCTGGGATATGCTCTCATCAGGCTCATACATCCGCATATTTTTCATACTTGATGGCCAGATCCTGGGCTTTTTCTGGTTTGGATCACGTAGTAAAGTGGTACCACACTGAAACTGTCGACTAAACCTGGTCTCGGTCAATATTTTAGAGAATAACGCATGTAAGGTCTAGGCTAGGTCTGGGTTTTGCACCCATCAGGCTCATACTTTCGCATATTTCTCATACTTGTTGGCCAGATTCTGGGCTTTTTTTGGCTTGGATCACGTAGTAATGTGGTACCACACTGAAACTGTCCATTAAACCTGGCTTCGATCAATATTTTAGAGGATAACGCATGATAGGTCTATGTTAGGTCTGGGATTTGCTCTCATCAGGCTCATACATTCACATTTTCCGCATACTTGTTGGCCAGATCCTGGGCTTTTCCTGGTTTGGATCAAGTGGTAATGTGGTATCACGCGGAAAGAGTCCATTAAACCTGGTTTCGATCAATATTTTTGAGCATAACACATGATAGGTCTAGGTTAGGTCTGGGAATTGCACTCATCAGGCTCATACTTTCGCATATTTCTCATACTTGATGGCCAGATTCTGAGCTTTTTCTGGTTTGGATCACGTAGTAATATGGTACCACACTGAAACAGTCGACTAAACCTGGTCACGGTCAATATTTTAGAGGATAACGCATGTTAGGTCTAGGTTAGGTCTGGGATTTGCACTCATCAGGCTCATACTTTCGCATATTTCTCATTCTTGTTGGCCAGATTCTGGGCTTTTTTTGGCTTGGATCACGTAGTAATGTGGTACCACACTGAAACAGCCGACTAAACCTGGTCTCGGTCAATATTTTAGAGGATAGCGCATGTTAGGTCTAGGCTAGGTCTGGGATTTGCCCTCATCAGGCCCACACGTTCGCATTCTTCACATACCTGGTGAACAGATCGTGGGTTTTTTCTGGTTTGGATCACGTAGTAAAGTGGTACCACACTGAAACAGTCGACTAAACCTGGTCTCGGTCAATATTTTAGAGGATAACGCATGTTAGGTCTAGGCTAGGTCTGGGATTTGCACCCATCAGGCTCATACTTTCGCATATTTCTCATACTTGTTGGCCAGTTTCTGGGCTTTTATTGGCTTGGATCACGTAGTAATGTGGTACCACACTGAAACAGCCGACTAAACCTGGTCTCGGTCAAGATTTTAGAGGATAACGCATGTTAGGTCTAGGTTAGGTCTGGGATTTGCTCTCATCAGGCTCATACTTTCGCATATTTCTCATACTTGTTGGCCAGATTCTGGGCTTTTTTTGGCTTGGATCACGTAGTAATGTGGTACCACACTGAAACTGTCCATTAAACCTGGATCCGATCAATATTTTAGAGGATAACGCATGTTAGGTCTATGTTAGGTCTGGGATTTGCTCTCATCGGGCTCATACATTCACATTTTCCGCATACTTGTTGGCCAGATCCTGGGCTTTTCCTGGTTTGGATCAAGTGGTAATGTGGTATCACACGGAAAGAGTCCATTAAACCTGGTTTCGATCAATATTATTGAGGATAATACATGATAGGTCTAGGTTAGGTCTGGGATTTGCACTCATCAGGCTCATACTTTCGCATATTTCTCATACTTGATGGCCAGATTCTGGGCTTTTTCTGGTTTGGATCACGTAGTAAAGTGGTACCACACTGAAACAGTCGACTAAACCTGGTCTCGGTCAATATTTTAGAGGATAACGCATGTTAGGTCTAGGTTAGGTCTGGGATTTGCACTCATCAGGCTCATACTTTCGCATATTTCTCATACTTGATGGCCAGATTCTGGGCTTTTTCTGGTTTGGATTACGTAGTAAAGTGGTACCACACTGAAACAGTCGACTAAACCTGGTCTCGGTCAATATTTTAGAGGATAACGCATGTTAGGTCTAGGTTAGGTCTGGGATTTGCACTCATCAGGCTCATACTTTCGCATATTTCTCATACTTGTTGGCCAGATTCTGGGCTTTTTTTGACTTGGATCACGTAGTAATGTGGTACCACACTGAAACTGTCCATTAAACCTGGTTTTGATCAATATTTTAGAGGATAACGCATGTTAGGTCTATGTTAGGTCTGGTATTTGCTCTCATCAGGGTCATACATTCACATTTTCCGCATACTTGTTGGCCAGATCCTGGGCTTTTCCTGGTTTGGATCACGTAGTAATGTGGTACAACACTGAAGCAGTCGACTAAACCTGGCCTCGGTCAATATTTTAGAGGATAACGCATGTTAGGTCTAGGCTAGGTCTCGGATTTGCCCTCATCAGGCTCACACGTTCGCATTCTTCACATACCTGGTGAACAGATCGTGGGTTTTTTCTGGTTTGGATCACGTAGTAAAGTGGTAGCACACTGAAACAGTCGACTAAACCTGGTCTCGGTCAATATTTTAGAGGATAACGCATGTTAGGTCTAGGCTAGGTCTGGGATTTGCACTCATCAGGCTCATACTTTCGCATATTTCTCATACTTGTTGGCCAGATTCTGGGCTTTTCCTGGTTTGGATCAAGTGGTAATGTGGTATCACACGGAAAGAGTCCATTAAACCTGGTTTCGATCAATATTTTTGAGGATAATACATGATAGGTCTAGGTTAGGTCTGGGATTTGCACTCATCAGGCTCATACTTTCGCATATTTCTGATACTTGATGGCCAGATTCTGGGCTTTTTCTGGTTTGGATCACGTAGTAAAGTTGTACCACACTGAAACAGTCGACTAAACCTGGTCTCGGTCAATATTTTAGAGGATAACGCATGTTAGGTCTAGGTTAGGTCTGGGATTTGCACTCATCAGGCTCATACTTTCGCATATTTCTCATACTTGTTGGCCAGATTCTGGGCCTTTTTTGGCTTGGATCACGTAGTAATGTGGTACCACACTGAAACTGTCCATTAAATCTGGTTTCGATCAATATTTTAGAGGATAACGCATGTTAGGTTTATGTTAGGTCTGGGATTTGCTCTCATCAGGCTCATACATTCACATTTTCCGCATACTTGTTGGCCAGATCCTGGGCTTTTCCTGGTTTGGATCAAGTGGTAATGTGGTATCACACGGAAAGAGTCCATTAAACCTGGTTTCGATCAATATTTTTGAGGATAATACATGATAGGTCTAGGTTAGGTCTGGGATTTGCACTCATCAGGCTCATACTTTCGCATATTTCTGATACTTGATGGCCAGATTCAGGGCTTTTTCTGGTTTGGATCACGTGGTAATGTGGTACCTCGCTGAAACAGACCATTAATCCTGGTTTCGATCAATATTTTAGAGGATAACGCATGTTAGGCCTATGTTAGGTCTGGGATTTGCTCTCATCAGGCTCATACATTAACATTTTCCGCATACTTGTTGGCCAGATCCTGGGCTTTTCCTGGTTTGGATCAAGTGGTAATGTGGTATCACACGGAAAGAGTCCATTAAACCTGGTTTCGATCAATATTTTTGAGGATAATACATGATAGGTCTAGGTTAGGTCTGGGATTTGCACTCATCAGGCTCATACTTTCGCATATTTCTGATACTTGATGGCCAGATTCTGGGCTTTTTCTGGTTTGGATCACGTAGTAAAGTTGTACCACACTGAAACAGTCGACTAAACCTGGTCTCGGTCAATATTTTAGAGGATAACGCATGTTAGGTCTAGGTTAGGTCTGGGATTTGCACTCATCAGGCTCATACTGTCGCATATTTCTCATACTTGTTGGCCAGATTCTGGGCCTTTTTTGGCTTGGATCACGTAGTAATGTGGTACCACACTGAAACTGTCCATTAAATCTGGTTTCGATCAATATTTTAGAGGATAACGCATGTTAGGTTTATGTTAGGTCTGGGATTTGCTCTCATCAGGCTCATACATTCACATTTTCCGCATACTTGTTGGCCAGATCCTGGGCTTTTCCTGGTTTGGATCACGTGGTAATGTGGTACCTCGCTGAAACAGACCATTAATCCTGGTTTCGATCAATATTTTAGAGGATAACGCATGATAGGTCTATGTTAGGTCTGGGATTTGCTCTCATCAGGCTCATACTTTCGCATATTTCTCATACTTGTTGGCCAGATTCTGGGCTTTTTTTGGCTTGGATCACGTAGTAATGTGGTACCACACTGAAGCTGTCCATTAAACCTGGTTTCGATCAATATTTTAGAGGATAACGCATGTTAGGTCTATGTTAGGTCTGGGATTTGCTCTCATCAGGCTCATACATTCACATTTTCCGCATACTTGTTGGCCAGATCCTGGGCTTTTCCTGGTTTGGATCACGTAGTAATGTGGTACAACACTGAAACAGTCGACTAAACCTGGTCTCGGTCAATATTTTAGAGGATAACGCATGTTAGGTCTAGGCTAGGTCTGGGATTTGCACTCATCAGGCTCATACTTTCGCATATTTCTCATACTTGATGGCCAGATTCAGGGCTTTTTCTGGTTTGGATCACGTGGTAATGTGGTACCTCGCTGAAACAGACCATTAAACCTGGTTTCGATCAATATTTTATAGGATAACGCATGTTAGGTCTATGTTAGGTCTGGGATTTGCTCTCATCAGGCTCATACTTTCGCATATTTCTCATACTTGTTGGCCAGATTCTGGGCTTTTTTTGGCTTGGATCACGTAGTAATGTGGTACCACACTGAAGCTGTCCATTAAACCTGGTTTCGATCAATATTTTAGAGGATAACGCATGATAGGTCTATGTTAGATCTGGGATTTGCTCTCATCAGGCTCATACTTTCGCATATTTCTCATACTTGTTGGCCAGATTCTGGGCTTTTTTTGGCTTGGATCACGTAGTAATGTGGTACCACACTGAAGCTGTCCATTAAACCTGGTTTCGATCAATATTTTAGAGGATAACGCATGTTAGGTCTATGTTAGGTCTGGGATTTGCTCTCATCAGGCTCATACATTCACATTTTCCGCATACTTGTTGGCCAGATCCTGGGCTTTTCCTGGTTTGGATCACGTAGTAATGTGGTACAACACTGAAACAGTCGACTAAACCTGGTCTCGGTCAATATTTTAGAGGATAACGCATGTTAGGTCTAGGCTAGGTCTGGGATTTGCACTCATCAGGCTCATACATTCACATTTTCCGCATACTTTTTGGCCAGATCCTGGGCTTTCACTGGTTTGGATCACACGGTAATATGGTACCACACTGAAACAGTCGATTAAGCCTGGTTTCGGTTAATATTTTAGAGGATAACGCATGTTAGGTCTATGTTAGGTCTGGGATTTGCTCTCATCAGGCTCATACTTTCGCATATTTCTCATACTTGTTGGCCAGATTCTGGGCTTTTTTTGGCTTGGATCACGTAGTAATGTGGTACCACACTGAAGCTGTCCATTAAACCTGGTTTCGATCAATATTTTAGAGGATAACGCATGTTAGGTCTATGTTAGGTCTGGGATTTGCTCTCATCAGGCTCATACTTTCGCATATTTCTGATACATGATGGCCAGATTCAGGGCTTTTTTTGGTTCGGATCACGTTGCAATGTGGTACCACACTGAAACAGTCCATTAAGCCTGGTTTCGATCAATATTTTATAGGATAACGCATGTTAGGTCTATGTTAGGTCTGGGATTGGCTCTCATCAGACTCACACTTTCGCATTCTTCACATACTTGTGGAACAGATCCTGGGTTTTTTCTGGTTTGGATCACGTAGTAATGCGGTACCACGCTGAAACAGACCATTAAACCTGGTTTCGATCAATATTTTAGAGGATAACGCATGTTAGGTCTATGTTAGGTCTGGGATTTGCTCTCATCAGGCTCATACTTTCGCATATTTCTCATACTTGTTGGCCAGATTCTGGGCTTTTTTTGGCTTGGATCACGTAGTAATGTGGTACCACACTGAAACTGTCCATTAAACCTGGTTTCGATCAATATTTTAGAGGATAACGCATGTTAGGTCTATGTTAGGTCTGAGATTTGCTCTCATCAGGCTCAAACATTCACATTTTCCGCATACTTGTTGGCCAGATTCTGGGCTTTTTCTGGTTTGGATCAAGTGGTAATGTGGTATCACACTGAAACAGTCCATTAAACCTGGTTTCGATCAATATTTTAGAGGATAACACGTGTTACGTCTAGGTTAGGTCTGGGATTTGCTATCATCCTGCTCATACTTTCGCATATTTCTCGTACTTGTTGGCCAGATTCTGGGCCTTTTTTGGTTTCGATCACGTAGTAATGCGGTACCACGCTGAAACAAACCATTAAACCTGGTCTCGGTCAATATTTTAGAGGATAACGCATGTTAGGTCTAGGTTAGGTCTGGGATTTGCCCTCATCAGGCTCACACTTTCGCATCTTCACATACCTGTTGAACAGATCCAGGGTTTTTTCTGGTTTGGATCACGTGGTAATGTGTTACCACACTGAAACAGTCCATTAAACCTAGTCTGGGTCAACATTTCAAAGGATAACTCATGTTAGGTCCAGGTTAGGTCTGGGATTTGCACTCATCAGGCTCATACATCCGCATATTTCTCATACTTGATGGCCAGATCCTGGGCTTTTTTTGGTTAGGATCACGTAGTAAAGTGGTACCACACTGAAACAGTCGACTAAACCTTGTCTCGGTCAATATTTTAGAGGATAACGCATGTTAGGTCTAGGCTAGGTCTGGGATTTGCACTCATCAGGCTCATACTTTCGCATATTTCTCATACTTGTTGGCCAGATTCTGGGCTTTTTTTGGCTTGGATCACGTAGTAATGTGGTACCACACTGAAACTGTCCATTAAACCTGGTTTCGATCAATATTTTAGAGGATAACGCATGTTAGGTCTATGTTAGGTCTGGGATTTGCTCTCATCAGGCTCATACATTCACATTTTCCGCATACTTGTTGGCCAGATCCTGGGCTTTTCCTGGTTTGGATCAAGTGGTAATATGGTATCACACGGAAAGAGTCCATTAAACCTGGTTTCGATCAATATTTTTGAGGAAAACACATGATAGGTCTAGGTTAGGTCTGGGATTTGCACCCATCAGGCTCATACTTTCGCATATTTCTCATACTTGATGGCCAGATTCTGGGCCTTTTTTGGTTTCGATCACGTAGTAATGCGGTACCACGCTGAAACAGACCATTAAACCTGGTTTCGATCAATATTTTATAGGATAACGCATGTTAGGTCTATGTTAGGTCTGGGATTAGCTCTCATCAGGCTCATACTTTCGCATATTTCTCATACTTGATGGCCAGACCATGGCCTTTTTCTAGTTTGGATCTCGTAGTAATGTGGTACCACACTGAAACAGTCGACTAAACCTGGTCTCGGTCAATATTTTAGAGGATAACGCATGTTAGGTCTAGGTTAGGTCTGGGATTTGCCCTCATCAGGCTCATACATCCGCATATTTCTCATACTTGATGACCAGATCCTGGGCTTTTTCTGGTTTGGATCACGTAGTAAAGTGGTACAACACTGAAACAGTCGACTAAACCTGGTCTCGGTCAATATTTTAGAGGATAACGCATGTTAGGTCTAGGCTAGGTCTGGGATTTGCACACATCAGGCTCATACCTTCGCATATTTCTCATACTTGATGGCCAGATTCTGGGCCTTTTTTGGTTTCGATCACGTAGTAATGCGGTACCACGCTGAAACAGACCATTAAACCTGGTTTCGATCAATATTTTATAGGATAACGCATGTTAGGTCTATGTTAGGTCTTGGACTAGCTCTCATCAGGCTCATACTTTCGCATTCTTCACATACCTGTTGAACAGATCCAGGGTGTTTTCTAGTTTGGATCGCGTAGTAATGTGGTACCACACTGAAACAGTCGACTAAACCTGGTCTCGGTCAAGATTTTAGAGGATAACGCATGTTAGGTCTAGGTTAGGTCTGGGATATGCTCTCATCAGGCTCATACATCCGCATATTTTTCATACTTGATGGCCAGATCCTGGGCTTTTTCTGGTTTGGATCACGTAGTAAAGTGGTACCACACTGAAACTGTCGACTAAACCTGGTCTCGGTCAATATTTTAGAGAATAACGCATGTAAGGTCTAGGCTAGGTCTGGGTTTTGCACCCATCAGGCTCATACTTTCGCATATTTCTCATACTTGTTGGCCAGATTCTGGGCTTTTTTTGGCTTGGATCACGTAGTAATGTGGTACCACACTGAAACTGTCCATTAAACCTGGCTTCGATCAATATTTTAGAGGATAACGCATGATAGGTCTATGTTAGGTCTGGGATTTGCTCTCATCAGGCTCATACATTCACATTTTCCGCATACTTGTTGGCCAGATCCTGGGCTTTTCCTGGTTTGGATCAAGTGGTAATGTGGTATCACGCGGAAAGAGTCCATTAAACCTGGTTTCGATCAATATTTTTGAGCATAACACATGATAGGTCTAGGTTAGGTCTGGGAATTGCACTCATCAGGCTCATACTTTCGCATATTTCTCATACTTGATGGCCAGATTCTGAGCTTTTTCTGGTTTGGATCACGTAGTAATATGGTACCACACTGAAACAGTCGACTAAACCTGGTCACGGTCAATATTTTAGAGGATAACGCATGTTAGGTCTAGGTTAGGTCTGGGATTTGCACTCATCAGGCTCATACTTTCGCATATTTCTCATTCTTGTTGGCCAGATTCTGGGCTTTTTTTGGCTTGGATCACGTAGTAATGTGGTACCACACTGAAACAGCCGACTAAACCTGGTCTCGGTCAATATTTTAGAGGATAGCGCATGTTAGGTCTAGGCTAGGTCTGGGATTTGCCCTCATCAGGCCCACACGTTCGCATTCTTCACATACCTGGTGAACAGATCGTGGGTTTTTTCTGGTTTGGATCACGTAGTAAAGTGGTACCACACTGAAACAGTCGACTAAACCTGGTCTCGGTCAATATTTTAGAGGATAACGCATGTTAGGTCTAGGCTAGGTCTGGGATTTGCACCCATCAGGCTCATACTTTCGCATATTTCTCATACTTGTTGGCCAGTTTCTGGGCTTTTATTGGCTTGGATCACGTAGTAATGTGGTACCACACTGAAACAGCCGACTAAACCTGGTCTCGGTCAAGATTTTAGAGGATAACGCATGTTAGGTCTAGGTTAGGTCTGGGATTTGCTCTCATCAGGCTCATACTTTCGCATATTTCTCATACTTGTTGGCCAGATTCTGGGCTTTTTTTGGCTTGGATCACGTAGTAATGTGGTACCACACTGAAACTGTCCATTAAACCTGGATCCGATCAATATTTTAGAGGATAACGCATGTTAGGTCTATGTTAGGTCTGGGATTTGCTCTCATCGGGCTCATACATTCACATTTTCCGCATACTTGTTGGCCAGATCCTGGGCTTTTCCTGGTTTGGATCAAGTGGTAATGTGGTATCACACGGAAAGAGTCCATTAAACCTGGTTTCGATCAATATTATTGAGGATAATACATGATAGGTCTAGGTTAGGTCTGGGATTTGCACTCATCAGGCTCATACTTTCGCATATTTCTCATACTTGATGGCCAGATTCTGGGCTTTTTCTGGTTTGGATCACGTAGTAAAGTGGTACCACACTGAAACAGTCGACTAAACCTGGTCTCGGTCAATATTTTAGAGGATAACGCATGTTAGGTCTAGGTTAGGTCTGGGATTTGCACTCATCAGGCTCATACTTTCGCATATTTCTCATACTTGATGGCCAGATTCTGGGCTTTTTCTGGTTTGGATTACGTAGTAAAGTGGTACCACACTGAAACAGTCGACTAAACCTGGTCTCGGTCAATATTTTAGAGGATAACGCATGTTAGGTCTAGGTTAGGTCTGGGATTTGCACTCATCAGGCTCATACTTTCGCATATTTCTCATACTTGTTGGCCAGATTCTGGGCTTTTTTTGACTTGGATCACGTAGTAATGTGGTACCACACTGAAACTGTCCATTAAACCTGGTTTTGATCAATATTTTAGAGGATAACGCATGTTAGGTCTATGTTAGGTCTGGTATTTGCTCTCATCAGGGTCATACATTCACATTTTCCGCATACTTGTTGGCCAGATCCTGGGCTTTTCCTGGTTTGGATCACGTAGTAATGTGGTACAACACTGAAGCAGTCGACTAAACCTGGCCTCGGTCAATATTTTAGAGGATAACGCATGTTAGGTCTAGGCTAGGTCTCGGATTTGCCCTCATCAGGCTCACACGTTCGCATTCTTCACATACCTGGTGAACAGATCGTGGGTTTTTTCTGGTTTGGATCACGTAGTAAAGTGGTAGCACACTGAAACAGTCGACTAAACCTGGTCTCGGTCAATATTTTAGAGGATAACGCATGTTAGGTCTAGGCTAGGTCTGGGATTTGCACTCATCAGGCTCATACTTTCGCATATTTCTCATACTTGTTGGCCAGATTCTGGGCTTTTCCTGGTTTGGATCAAGTGGTAATGTGGTATCACACGGAAAGAGTCCATTAAACCTGGTTTCGATCAATATTTTTGAGGATAATACATGATAGGTCTAGGTTAGGTCTGGGATTTGCACTCATCAGGCTCATACTTTCGCATATTTCTGATACTTGATGGCCAGATTCTGGGCTTTTTCTGGTTTGGATCACGTAGTAAAGTTGTACCACACTGAAACAGTCGACTAAACCTGGTCTAGGTCAATATTTTAGAGGATAACGCATGTTAGGTCTAGGTTAGGTCTGGGATTTGCACTCATCAGGCTCATACTTTCGCATATTTCTCATACTTGTTGGCCAGATTCTGGGCCTTTTTTGGCTTGGATCACGTAGTAATGTGGTACCACACTGAAACTGTCCATTAAATCTGGTTTCGATCAATATTTTAGAGGATAACGCATGTTAGGTTTATGTTAGGTCTGGGATTTGCTCTCATCAGGCTCATACATTCACATTTTCCGCATACTTGTTGGCCAGATCCTGGGCTTTTCCTGGTTTGGATCAAGTGGTAATGTGGTATCACACGGAAAGAGTCCATTAAACCTGGTTTCGATCAATATTTTTGAGGATAATACATGATAGGTCTAGGTTAGGTCTGGGATTTGCACTCATCAGGCTCATACTTTCGCATATTTCTGATACTTGATGGCCAGATTCAGGGCTTTTTCTGGTTTGGATCACGTGGTAATGTGGTACCTCGCTGAAACAGACCATTAATCCTGGTTTCGATCAATATTTTAGAGGATAACGCATGTTAGGCCTATGTTAGGTCTGGGATTTGCTCTCATCAGGCTCATACATTAACATTTTCCGCATACTTGTTGGCCAGATCCTGGGCTTTTCCTGGTTTGGATCAAGTGGTAATGTGGTATCACACGGAAAGAGTCCATTAAACCTGGTTTCGATCAATATTTTTGAGGATAATACATGATAGGTCTAGGTTAGGTCTGGGATTTGCACTCATCAGGCTCATACTTTCGCATATTTCTGATACTTGATGGCCAGATTCTGGGCTTTTTCTGGTTTGGATCACGTAGTAAAGTTGTACCACACTGAAACAGTCGACTAAACCTGGTCTCGGTCAATATTTTAGAGGATAACGCATGTTAGGTCTAGGTTAGGTCTGGGATTTGCACTCATCAGGCTCATACTGTCGCATATTTCTCATACTTGTTGGCCAGATTCTGGGCCTTTTTTGGCTTGGATCACGTAGTAATGTGGTACCACACTGAAACTGTCCATTAAATCTGGTTTCGATCAATATTTTAGAGGATAACGCATGTTAGGTTTATGTTAGGTCTGGGATTTGCTCTCATCAGGCTCATACATTCACATTTTCCGCATACTTGTTGGCCAGATCCTGGGCTTTTCCTGGTTTGGATCACGTGGTAATGTGGTACCTCGCTGAAACAGACCATTAATCCTGGTTTCGATCAATATTTTAGAGGATAACGCATGATAGGTCTATGTTAGGTCTGGGATTTGCTCTCATCAGGCTCATACTTTCGCATATTTCTCATACTTGTTGGCCAGATTCTGGGCTTTTTTTGGCTTGGATCACGTAGTAATGTGGTACCACACTGAAGCTGTCCATTAAACCTGGTTTCGATCAATATTTTAGAGGATAACGCATGTTAGGTCTATGTTAGGTCTGGGATTTGCTCTCATCAGGCTCATACATTCACATTTTCCGCATACTTGTTGGCCAGATCCTGGGCTTTTCCTGGTTTGGATCACGTAGTAATGTGGTACAACACTGAAACAGTCGACTAAACCTGGTCTCGGTCAATATTTTAGAGGATAACGCATGTTAGGTCTAGGCTAGGTCTGGGATTTGCACTCATCAGGCTCATACTTTCGCATATTTCTCATACTTGATGGCCAGATTCAGGGCTTTTTCTGGTTTGGATCACGTGGTAATGTGGTACCTCGCTGAAACAGACCATTAAACCTGGTTTCGATCAATATTTTATAGGATAACGCATGTTAGGTCTATGTTAGGTCTGGGATTTGCTCTCATCAGGCTCATACTTTCGCATATTTCTCATACTTGTTGGCCAGATTCTGGGCTTTTTTTGGCTTGGATCACGTAGTAATGTGGTACCACACTGAAGCTGTCCATTAAACCTGGTTTCGATCAATATTTTAGAGGATAACGCATGATAGGTCTATGTTAGATCTGGGATTTGCTCTCATCAGGCTCATACTTTCGCATATTTCTCATACTTGTTGGCCAGATTCTGGGCTTTTTTTGGCTTGGATCACGTAGTAATGTGGTACCACACTGAAGCTGTCCATTAAACCTGGTTTCGATCAATATTTTAGAGGATAACGCATGTTAGGTCTATGTTAGGTCTGGGATTTGCTCTCATCAGGCTCATACATTCACATTTTCCGCATACTTGTTGGCCAGATCCTGGGCTTTTCCTGGTTTGGATCACGTAGTAATGTGGTACAACACTGAAACAGTCGACTAAACCTGGTCTCGGTCAATATTTTAGAGGATAACGCATGTTAGGTCTAGGCTAGGTCTGGGATTTGCACTCATCAGGCTCATACATTCACATTTTCCGCATACTTTTTGGCCAGATCCTGGGCTTTCACTGGTTTGGATCACACGGTAATATGGTACCACACTGAAACAGTCGATTAAGCCTGGTTTCGGTTAATATTTTAGAGGATAACGCATGTTAGGTCTATGTTAGGTCTGGGATTTGCTCTCATCAGGCTCATACTTTCGCATATTTCTCATACTTGTTGGCCAGATTCTGGGCTTTTTTTGGCTTGGATCACGTAGTAATGTGGTACCACACTGAAGCTGTCCATTAAACCTGGTTTCGATCAATATTTTAGAGGATAACGCATGTTAGGTCTATGTTAGGTCTGGGATTTGCTCTCATCAGGCTCATACTTTCGCATATTTCTGATACATGATGGCCAGATTCAGGGCTTTTTTTGGTTCGGATCACGTTGCAATGTGGTACCACACTGAAACAGTCCATTAAGCCTGGTTTCGATCAATATTTTATAGGATAACGCATGTTAGGTCTATGTTAGGTCTGGGATTGGCTCTCATCAGACTCACACTTTCGCATTCTTCACATACTTGTGGAACAGATCCTGGGTTTTTTCTGGTTTGGATCACGTAGTAATGCGGTACCACGCTGAAACAGACCATTAAACCTGGTTTCGATCAATATTTTAGAGGATAACGCATGTTAGGTCTATGTTAGGTCTGGGATTTGCTCTCATCAGGCTCATACTTTCGCATATTTCTGATACATGATGGCCAGATTCAGGGCTTTTTTTGGTTCGGATCACGTTGCAATGTGGTACCACACTGAAACAGTCCATTAAGCCTGGTTTCGATCAATATTTTATAGGATAACGCATGTTAGGTCTATGTTAGGTCTGGGATTGGCTCTCATCAGACTCACACTTTCGCATTCTTCACATACTTGTGGAACAGATCCTGGGTTTTTTCTGGTTTGGATCACGTAGTAATGCGGTACCACGCTGAAACAGACCATTAAACCTGGTTTCGATCAATATTTTATAGGATAACGCATGTTAGGTCTATGTTAGGTCTGGGATTGGCTCTCATCAGGCTCATACTTTCGCATATTTCTCATACTTGTTGGCCAGATCCTGGGATTTTCCTGGTTTGGATCAAGTGGTAATGTGGTATCACACGGAAAGAGTCCATTAAACCTGGTTTCGATCAATATTTTTGAGGATAACACATGATAGGTCTAGGTTAGGTCTGGGATTTGCACTCATCAGGCTCATACTTTCGCATATTTCTGATACATGATGGCCAGATTCAGGGCTTTTTTTGGTTCGGATCACGTTGCAATGTGGTACCACACTGAAACAGTCCATTAAACCTGGTTTCGATCAATATTTTATAGGATAACGCATGTTAGGTCTATGTTAGGTCTGGGATTTGCTCTCATCAGGCTCATACATTCACATTTTCCGCATACTTGTTGGCCAGATCCTGGGCTTTTCCTGGTTTGGATCACGTAGTAATGTGGTACAACACTGAAACAGTCGACTAAACCTGGTCTCGGTCAATATTTTAGAGGATAACGCATGTTAGGTCTAGGCTAGGTCTGGGATTTGCACTCATCAGGCTCATACTTTCGCATATTTCTCATACTTGATGGCCAGATTCAGGGCCTTTTCTGGTTTGGATCACGTTGCAATGTGGTACCACACTGAAACAGACCATTAAACCTGGTTTCGATCAATATTTTAGAGGATAACGCATGTTAGGTCTAGGTTAGGTCTGGGATTTGCACTCATCAGGCTCATACTGTCGCATATTTCTCATACTTGTTGGCCAGATTCGGGGCCTTTTTTGGCTTGGATCACGTAGTAATGTGGTACCACACTGAAACTGTCCATTAAATCTGGTTTCGATCAATATTTTAGAGGATAACGCATGTTAGGTTTATGTTAGGTCAGGGATTTGCTCTCATCAGGCTCATACATTCACATTTTCCGCATACTTGTTGGCCAGATCCTGGGCTTTTCCTGGTTTGAATCAAGTGGTAATGTGGTATCACACGGAAAGAGTCCATTAAACCTGGTTTCGATCAATATTTTTCAGGATAATACATGATAGGTCTAGGTTAGGTCTGGGATTTGCACTCATCAGGCTCATACTTTCGCATATTTCTGATACTTGATGGCCAGATTCTGGGCTTTTTCTGGTTTGGATCACGTAGTAAAGTTGTACCACACTGAAACAGTCGACTAAACCTGGTCTCGGTCAATATTTTAGAGGATAACGCATGTTAGGTCTAGGTTATGTCTGGGATTTGCACTCATCAGGCTCATACTGTCGCATATTTCTCATACTTGTTGGCCAGATTCTGGGCCTTTTTTGGCTTGGATCACGTAGTAATGTGGTACCACACTGAAACTGTCCATTAAATCTGGTTTCGATCAATATTTTAGAGGATAACGCATGTTAGGTTTATGTTAGGTCTGGGATTTGCTCTCATCAGGCTCATACATTCACATTTTCCGCATACTTGTTGGCCAGATCCTGGGCTTTCACTGGTTTGGATCACACGGTAATATGGTACCACACTGAAACAGTCGATTAAGCCTGGTTTCGGTTAATATTTTAGAGGATAACGCATGTTAGGTCTATGTTAGGTCTGGGATTTGCTCTCATCAGGCTCATACTTTCGCATATTTCTCATACTTGTTGGCCAGATTCTGGGCTTTTTTTGGCTTCGATCACGTAGTAATGTGGTACCACACTGAAGCTGTCCATTAAACCTGGTTTCGATCAATATTTTAGAGGATAACGCATGTTAGGTCTATGTTAGGTCTGGGATTTGCTCTCATCAGGCTCATACATTCACATTTTCCGCATACTTGTTGGCCAGATCCTGGGCTTTTCCTGGTTTGGATCACGTAGTAATGTGGTACAACACTGAAACAGTCGACTAAACCTGGTCTCGGTCAATATTTTAGAGGATAACGCATGTTAGGTCTAGGCTAGGTCTGGGATTTGCACTCATCAGGCTCATACTTTCGCATATTTCTCATATTTGATGCCCAGATTCTGGGCCTTTTTTGGTTTCGATCACGTAGTAATGCGGTACCACGCTGAAACAGACCATTAAACCTGGTTTCGATCAATATTTTATAGGATAACGCATGTTAGGTCTATGTTAGGTCTGGGATTGGCTCTCATCAGACTCACACTTTCGCATTCTTCACATACTTGTGGAACAGATCCTGGGTTTTTTCTGGTTTGGATCACGTAGTAATGCGGTACCACGCTGAAACAGACCATTAAACCTGGTTTCGATCAATATTTTAGAGGATAACGCATGTTAGGTCTATGTTAGGTCTGGGATTGGCTCTCATCAGGCTCATACTTTCGCATATTTCTCATACTTGTTGGCCAGATCCTGGGATTTTCCTGGTTTGGATCAAGTGGTAATGTGGTATCACACGGAAAGAGTCCATTAAACCTGGTTTCGATCAATATTTTTGAGGATAACACATGATAGGTCTAGGTTAGGTCTGGGATTTGCACTCATCAGGCTCATACTTTCGCATATTTCTGATACATGATGGCCAGATTCAGGGCTTTTTTTGGTTCGGATCACGTTGCAATGTGGTACCACACTGAAACAGTCCATTAAACCTGGTTTCGATCAATATTTTATACGATAACGCATGTTAGGTCTATGTTAGGTCTGGGATTTGCTCTCATCAGGCTCATACATTCACATTTTCCGCATACTTGTTGGCCAGATCCTGGGCTTTTCCTGGTTTGGATCACGTAGTAATGTGGTACAACACTGAAACAGTCGACTCAACCTGGTCTCGGTCAATATTTTAGAGGATAACGCATGTTAGGTCTAGGCTAGGTCTGGGATTTGCACTCATCAGGCTCATACTTTCGCATATTTCTCTTACTTGATGGCCAGATTCAGGGCCTTTTCTGGTTTGGATCACGTGGTAATGTGGTACCTCGCTGAAACAGACCATTAATCCTGGTTTCGATCAATATTTTAGAGGATAACGCATGTTAGGTCTATGTTAGGTCTGGGATTTGCTCTCATCAGGCTCATACATTCACATTTTCCGCATACTTGTTGGCCAGATCCTGGGCTTTCACTGGTTTGGATCACACGGTAATATGGTACCACACTGAAACAGTCGATTAAGCCTGGTTTCGGTTAATATTTTAGAGGATAACGCATGTTAGGTCTATGTTAGGTCTGGGATTTGCTCTCATCAGGCTCATACTTTCGCATATTTCTCATACTTGTTGGCCAGATTCTGGGCTTTTTTTGGCTTCGATCACGTAGTAATGTGGTACCACACTGAAGCTGTCCATTAAACCTGGTTTCGATGAATATTTTAGAGGATAACGCATGTTAGGTCTATGTTAGGTCTGGGATTTGCTCTCATCAGGCTCATACATTCACATTTTCCGCATACTTGTTGGCCAGATCCTGGGCTTTTCCTGGTTTGGATCACGTTGCAATGTGGTACCACACTGAAACAGACCATTAAACCTGGTTTCGATCAATATTTTAGAGGATAACGCATGTTAGGTCTAGTTTAGGTGTGGGATTTGCTCTCATCAGGCTCATACTTTCGCATATTTCTCGTACTTGTTGGCCAAATCCTGGGCTTTTTTTGGCTTGGATCACGTAGTAATGTGGTACCACACTGAAACTGTCCATTAAACCTGGTTTCGATCAATATTTTAGAGGATAACGCATGTTAGGTCTATGTTAGGTCTGGGATTTGCTCTCATCAGGCTCATACATTCACATTTTCCGCATACTTGTTGGCCAGATCCTGGGCTTTTCCTGGTTTGGATCAAGTGGTAATATGGTATCACACGGAAAGAGTCCATTAAACCTGGTTTCGATCAATATTTTTGAGGAAAACACATGATAGGTCTAGGTTAGGTCTGGGATTTGCACCCATCAGGCTCATACTTTCGCATATTTCTCATACTTGATGGCCAGATTCTGGGCCTTTTTTGGTTTCGATCACGTAGTAATGCGGTACCACGCTGAAACAGACCATTAAACCTGGTTTCGATCAATATTTTATAGGATAACGCATGTTAGGTCTATGTTAGGTCTGGGATTAGCTCTCATCAGGCTCATACTTTCGCATATTTCTCATACTTGATGGCCAGACCATGGCCTTTTTCTAGTTTGGATCTCGTAGTAATGTGGTACCACACTGAAACAGTCGACTAAACCTGGTCTCGGTCAATATTTTAGAGGATAACGCATGTTAGGTCTAGGTTAGGTCTGGGATTTGCCCTCATCAGGCTCATACATCCGCATATTTCTCATACTTGATGACCAGATCCTGGGCTTTTTCTGGTTTGGATCACGTAGTAAAGTGGTACAACACTGAAACAGTCGACTAAACCTGGTCTCGGTCAATATTTTAGAGGATAACGCATGTTAGGTCTAGGCTAGGTCTGGGATTTGCACACATCAGGCTCATACCTTCGCATATTTCTCATACTTGATGGCCAGATTCTGGGCCTTTTTTGGTTTCGATCACGTAGTAATGCGGTACCACGCTGAAACAGACCATTAAACCTGGTTTCGATCAATATTTTATAGGATAACGCATGTTAGGTCTATGTTAGGTCTTGGACTAGCTCTCATCAGGCTCATACTTTCGCATTCTTCACATACCTGTTGAACAGATCCAGGGTGTTTTCTAGTTTGGATCGCGTAGTAATGTGGTACCACACTGAAACAGTCGACTAAACCTGGTCTCGGTCAAGATTTTAGAGGATAACGCATGTTAGGTCTAGGTTAGGTCTGGGATATGCTCTCATCAGGCTCATACATCCGCATATTTTTCATACTTGATGGCCAGATCCTGGGCTTTTTCTGGTTTGGATCACGTAGTAAAGTGGTACCACACTGAAACTGTCGACTAAACCTGGTCTCGGTCAATATTTTAGAGAATAACGCATGTAAGGTCTAGGCTAGGTCTGGGTTTTGCACCCATCAGGCTCATACTTTCGCATATTTCTCATACTTGTTGGCCAGATTCTGGGCTTTTTTTGGCTTGGATCACGTAGTAATGTGGTACCACACTGAAACTGTCCATTAAACCTGGCTTCGATCAATATTTTAGAGGATAACGCATGATAGGTCTATGTTAGGTCTGGGATTTGCTCTCATCAGGCTCATACATTCACATTTTCCGCATACTTGTTGGCCAGATCCTGGGCTTTTCCTGGTTTGGATCAAGTGGTAATGTGGTACCCCTCAGGGGCTGCCAGCCTTTCAGCTGCAGTACGGGCTTAACGAACCCGGGGTACCCGAGTCATACACACACCGTAAGCCTCCTGTTGGTCGTCACAACGACCCATTCACAATTCCCTATTGGTTTTGTGAATGGTACGTGACGGCAGGAGGAACGGGGGTCTTGGCTTAACCGCCTGGGCCACGAGTATGGCGACTCTATAAAATCGCCCTCCAATCCTAAGCTATGGTGCGCGGCGATGGGATGCATGGTTGGGGGAGAAGGCCCAATCCCAAGCGACCACCTCCGGGGAACCTGCCGAACCCCCGGAGTATTAGGCTTACCCGGGTAAGGCGGCTCTGCCCGGGTGGACCTTTATTTCCGACCATCTCGTGGGATTCTTATGGACACAGAAAATAAAATGGGGATGGGGCGGGTTTTGTCGGTTGGGGAGGACGGAGACGGGGTTGGGGTTAGGGTGGCGGCGCTCGCGCCCCACTCAGCGCCAGGTCCGGCTTCGTGGAGGGTGGAGGAGGACGACGAGACGGCGTCGGTCTCGTCCTTCTCCTCCAGCACGAGCCACATAGGCTCTAAGAGGAAGAGGACGGGGCAGGCCGTCGTCGAGGTGGGCGGGGCGATGAGCCCGTCGGTGAGGCTGAGTTGCCTCAGGGACGAGGTGACCGAGGAGATATCGGAGAGGATCTCCTCATCCCTGAGGCGGGTGGAGAAAGTCGCCGCTGCCTGCGCCTTTAAGGGGCAGAAAAGCGGTGGCGCGGAGGCCCTGAAGGCCGCGGCGGAGGAAATGAGGGAGGCGGCGCGGGAGCTCAGAGGGCGGAACGCCCGTCTGCAGCTCCTGTTGGAGGAGGAGCGACAGGGGAGGAGGAGGGCAGAGGCGCTGTGGAACAGCGCGGCCCTCCCTCCCATCCTCCCTCCTCCTCCACCGCCGCGTCCCTCGGCGGAGGTAAATAAGCGGAGTGCGGCGGCAGTGGTGCGGGGCACCGCGGGCCCCTCCACCCGCACTCCGCCCGTGAAGAAGTCCCCGTCCTCCTCAGAAGACGATCTTCTGAGGAGGATTGGGGACATGATCGATGGCAAGCTGGCCGCCTTCCGGGAGGAGCTCCTCGCCGGAAGAGCGGTCAGCAGGAAGGCGGTGCCTCCCCGACCTGTTCCGGTACAGTCGGGGAAGGCAAAGAAGGGCGGAGTGAAGGCTCCGCCCAGCGTTGCGGCACCAGGGCCCCGGGTCGCGACCCCCAAGGGGGGTGGTGTACCCGTGGTCGCGGTGGTCGCGTCCTCCACGGCACCCTCCCAAGGGGGGGTGGCGTGGAGTGAGGTGGTGGGGCGGAAGGCGAAGCGGGCGGCGAGGAAGGCCTCGCAACCGCATCCTCCGCCTCCGCCGCCGGCGGCCAAGGTAAAGGCCGCGAAGGTCGGGAAGGCACGACCAGGTCGTCCCCCAAAAACGGCAGCGGTGACGCTGACCGTTGCGCAGGGGGGCGACCTGACCCTCGCGGAGGCGATGCGGCTCGCCAGGGAGAATATCTCCCTGGAAGAGCTGGGCATCGCCTCCGTGAGGGCGAAGAGGGCCGTGACCGGGGGTCTCTTGCTGGAGATCCCCGGTGCAGAAGGCGGCGCGAAGGCGGATCGTCTCGCCCAGAGGCTCCGGGAGCAGCTGGGCGAGCGAGGTGTCCGGGTCGCCCGGCCCACGAAGCGCACGGAGATGCGCGTTTGTGGGCTGGACGACTCGGTCAGCGCACAGGATGTGTCCCGTGCCCTTGCGAGGGCGGGGGACTGTCCTGTGGAGGACCTGCGGATCGGAGAGATCCGCAGGTCGCCCTCCGGCCTCGGGTCGGTGTGGGCCCGGTGCCCCCTCTCCGCCGCCCGTAAGGTGGCGGAATCCGGGAGGGTGTTGGTGGGGTGGGTTTCGGCGCGAGTGGAAATCCTCGCGCCGCGCCCGCTCCAGTGTCACCGCTGCCTCGAATTGGGGCACGTGAGGCAGTGGTGCACCTCGCCGGTGGACCGCAGCGGTCAGTGTTACCGCTGCGGTGCCAAAGAGCACCGTGCGAGCCAGTGCTCGGCGGCCCCCCACTGCCCGCTGTGTGCGGACATGGGGAGGCCAGCCGATCACAGGGTGGGGAGCAAGAAGTGCTCCCCCCCCTCCCGGAAGGAGAGGAAGAGGCGGGCTGCACCGGCTCCGGTGCCGAGCGCGGTGGCATCGTCCTCCATGGAGGTGGACGGTGCTACGGGGACGGACGGCCGGGAGGAGGCTGGCGCGGCCATTAATTAATGCCGCCCCGCCTCCTCCTCCAGGCCAACCTCAACCACTGCCGCGCGGCACAGGACTTGATGTCCCAAGTCCTCGCGGAGTGGGGGGTTGGCCTGGCGGTCGCCGCCGAGCCGTACCGCGTCCCTGATCACCCTCATTGGGTGGGCGACGCGGACGGCTTGGTGGCGACGGTATGGGGAGGGGGCGACGGGTCCCCACCGTTCTCCTTGTTGGAGCGCGGTCGGGGATTCGTCGCCGTGGACTGGGGGGGAGTCGCTGTGGTGGGGTGCTACATTTCGCCCCGTAGCGGTCACGCTGCGTTCGAGCTGTACTTGGCCGAGGTCGCGGCATGCGTGCAGCGCTACGCGGCCCGGCCGGTGCTGGTCCTGGGGGATTTTAATGCCAAGTCGGTGGCTTGGGGATCCCCCAGGACCTCCGTTCGCGGCGGGATCCTGGGCGATTGGGCGGCGGGGCTCGACCTCCGGGTATTGAACCGGGGGTCGGAGCACACATGCGTGCGGCGATATGGGGGGTCCATCGTGGATGTTGGATTCGCGACCCCCAACGCCGTGCGCATGGTGTCGGGTTGGCACGTGGTCGCGGGGGCAGAGACACTCTCCGATCACCGGTACATCCGGATGGAGGTCTCTGCCGCCGCGAGTGCATCCCGACACGGCCGCCTGCGTGGCACCCCACCACGCCGCTGGGCGCTTCGGCGCCTGGACAAGGACGCCCTGATGGCAGCTGCCCTCGCTGCAACTTGGCCGCAGGGAGCGGCCGAGTTGCCGAGCATAGAGGAGGAGGTCGCCCGGCTCGGAGCATTGGTCGCGGGTATTTGCGACGCGGCGATGCCCCGGGTCGGGCGAGCTTCTCCTCGCCGGGCGGTGTACTGGTGGTCGGACGCGATCGCGGAGTTGCGAGTCGCGACTGTCCGCGCCCGACGCCAGTACACCCGCGCGCGCCGTCGTCAACGTACAGGCGACGGCGTGGCGCGAGCGAGGGCAGCTGATGACCTGTATGGAGCATACCGCGTGGCGCGGGTTGCTCTGCAGGTCGCCATCAAACGGGCCAAGACCCAGGCATGGAAGGAGCTCCTCCAGACCCTTGATGACGATCCATGGGGGCGCCCATATAAGGTGGTGCTGAATAAGCTCCGCCCGTGGGCGCCCCCTGTCACCGAGGGTCTTGACCCCCGGCTGCTGGAGGACGTGGTCAATACACTCTTCCCAATTGGGGAGAGGGGACCGCGTCCTCCGGCGGCGGCGGCTGTCCCCGTGGAGTGGACGGCCGAGCTGGGGGTCACGCAGGAGGAGCTGGCAGCGGCCATCAGACGGCTCGGGGTTCGTAACACGGCCCCGGGTCCGGATGGTGTGCCCGGCCGGGTTTGGGTCTTGACCCAGGGCGTCCTTGGGGCCGACCTCAGGCGGTTGTTCGACCGCTGCCTGAGGGACGGGCGATTCCCCCCCAGTTGGAAGGTGGCGAGGATGGTCCTCCTCCGGAAGGAGGGTCGGCCCGCGGAGTCTCCCTCCGCATACCGGCCCATTTGTCTCCTCGACGAGGTGGGCAAGCTCTTCGAGCGTGTGATTGCTGCCCGCCTCGTCGAGCACCTGTCGCGGGGTGATCCCGGTCTGGCCGACTGCCAGTTCGGTTTCCGGGGGGGCCGATCGACTATCGACGCGATACGTCGTGTGAGGGCCCTCTCGGAGGCGGCCGTCTCCCGGGGAGGGGTGGCATTGGCAATATCCTTGGATATTGCCAATGCCTTTAACACCCTCCCCTGGGAAGAGATAAGGAGGGGACTCGAATATCATCGAGTCCCCCCTTGTCTCAGGGCGGTTGTCGGGGATTATCTCCGCGGCAGGTGGATCGAGTATCCGGGCCGGGATGGTGATATGCGGAGGGAGGTGTACTGCGGTGTTCCGCAGGGGTCGGTCCTCGGGCCACTCCTGTGGAACATCGCGTACGACTCGGTGTTGCGGGCCGGCCTCCCCGACGGCGTCAGCACGGTGTGTTATGCGGATGACACACTGGTGCTGGCCGTCGGGGCGCACTGGGGGAGGGCCATGCGTCGAGCGGAGGAGGGGTCGCAACGCGTTGTCGACCGGATCAGGGGGATGGGGATGACGGTGGCGGTCCATAAGACCGAGGTGATTGCGTTTCATTCACGTCGGCAGGATCCGCCACCCCCTCTGATCCGGGTGGGTGGGGCTGACATCGAGGTGAAGCCCCAGATCAGGTATCTAGGGCTGATCCTCGATAGCCACTGGCGTTTCGAGGAGCATTTCCGCTGCCTGGTCCCCCGGTTGGAAAGGATGGTTGCGGCTCTGGGCCGGATCCTGCCCAACCTGGGGGGCCCGGCGGGCCGAGTTCGTCGCCTCTATGTGGCAATGGTCCAGTCGGTGGCCCTATACGGGGCCCCCGTCTGGGCGGACGACCTGGCTGCCTCCCGGCGCAGCATGACTATGCTGCGTCGGGTGCAGAGGCGCATGGCGCTCAGGGTCGTCCGCGGGTATCGCACCGTGTCACATGAGGCGGCGACGGTTCTAGCGGGGATGCCGCCCATGGACCTGCTCGCGCGGTCGCACGCGGTGATGTACCGGCACCGCGTCGACCGCCGCGCGGGGGTGGGGGCGGTCCCGGGCGGGCAGGAACCTGCTTGGGGCGATTTGAAGCGCCAGGCCCAGCAGTCCGTGTTGCTCGCGTGGCAGGAGCGGCTGGCTCTGCCAACCGCGGGGCACCGGACTGTCGGGGCTGTTCGGCCACTCCTGAAGGAGTGGCTGGACAGAGGCCATGGCAGCCTCACCTACCGGCTGGCACAGGTATTTTCCGGGCATGGCAGCTTCGGAAGATACCTGTGCCGGATAGGGAAGGAGCCGACGGCGCGTTGCTGCCACTGCGACGCTGAGCAGGACACGGCGGATCATACGCTGGAGGTATGCCCCGCGTGGGAGGGGGAGCGCCGTGTCCTGGTCGGCGTCGTCGGGCGGGATGTCTCGCTGCCGGGCGTGGTGCGCGCCATGCTCGGCAGCGAGGAGAAGTGGAGGGCCGTGGCCTCCTTCTGCGAGAACGTAATGTTGCAGAAGGAGGCCGCGGGGAGGGAGCGCGAGCTTCAGCGGCGCGCTGAAGCTCGCGCTCGTGCGGTGGCCCGAGGTCGTCGCCCGGTCGCGAGGCGTCGCGGGCGGCCGCCTCGGCGTGGCGGATGACCTAGGCTGGGAGGGGGGTCCTGAGGGGACCCTCCTCCCGCCAGGCGGCGCCGGGTCGGACCGGTTGGGGGTAGGAGTGCCTCCCCCTACCGGTCCGACGCAAGGGGAGGCACCCTCGGCGGTCTGGTGCAGCCATGAACGCCCGGCCGCCGAGGGGTGGAAACGGGGTCGCGGGCGGTTGCGAGTTGGGGCTCGCAGCCGCCACTAAACGCGGCCCCGGGACGGATAGCGGCGGGATGGAGTGGCCCCGTCCCGCCGCTATGAGGCAGTGTGTCTACTGGGGGGACCGATTGTTTCCCCGGGGGATGGGCGCGAAAGCGCGGGCACGGGGAGGATACCGGAAGAATGCTTCGAGCGATTCCCGGTATCCTCCCAAAGCGTGCCGAAGGGTCACCGTGGGGTTTTTAGTGGGTAGGTCCCGCGCCTGTCGTTGTACGGGCGCGGGGAATCCCACACACCCCTCCCACCTCTCCCCAAGGAGGTGGGAGGGAGTCTTTCGAAGATTTTCCCCACGACAAAAAAAAAAAAAAAAAAAAAAAAGTGGTAATGTGGTATCACGCGGAAACTGTCCATTAAACCTGGTTTCGATCAATATTTTAGAGGATAACGCATGTTAGGTCTATGTTAGGTCTGAGATTTGCTCTCATCAGGCTCAAACATTCACATTTTCCGCATACTTGTTGGCCAGATTCTGGGCTTTTTCTGGTTTGGATCAAGTGGTAATGTGGTATCACACTGAAACAGTCCATTAAACCTGGTTTCGATCAATATTTTAGAGGATAACACGTGTTACGTCTAGGTTAGGTCTGGGATTTGCTATCATCCTGCTCATACTTTCGCATATTTCTCGTACTTGTTGGCCAGATTCTGGGCCTTTTTTGGTTTCGATCACGTAGTAATGCGGTACCACGCTGAAACAAACCATTAAACCTGGTCTCGGTCAATATTTTAGAGGATAACGCATGTTAGGTCTAGGTTAGGTCTGGGATTTGCCCTCATCAGGCTCACACTTTCGCATCTTCACATACCTGTTGAACAGATCCAGGGTTTTTTCTGGTTTGGATCACGTGGTAATGTGTTACCACACTGAAACAGTCCATTAAACCTAGTCTGGGTCAACATTTCAAAGGATAACTCATGTTAGGTCCAGGTTAGGTCTGGGATTTGCACTCATCAGGCTCATACATCCGCATATTTCTCATACTTGATGGCCAGATCCTGGGCTTTTTTTGGTTAGGATCACGTAGTAAAGTGGTACCACACTGAAACAGTCGACTAAACCTTGTCTCGGTCAATATTTTAGAGGATAACGCATGTTAGGTCTAGGCTAGGTCTGGGATTTGCACTCATCAGGCTCATACTTTCGCATATTTCTCATACTTGTTGGCCAGATTCTGGGCTTTTTTTGGCTTGGATCACGTAGTAATGTGGTACCACACTGAAACTGTCCATTAAACCTGGTTTCGATCAATATTTTAGAGGATAACGCATGTTAGGTCTATGTTAGGTCTGGGATTTGCTCTCATCAGGCTCATACATTCACATTTTCCGCATACTTGTTGGCCAGATCCTGGGCTTTTCCTGGTTTGGATCAAGTGGTAATATGGTATCACACGGAAAGAGTCCATTAAACCTGGTTTCGATCAATATTTTTGAGGAAAACACATGATAGGTCTAGGTTAGGTCTGGGATTTGCACCCATCAGGCTCATACTTTCGCATATTTCTCATACTTGATGGCCAGATTCTGGGCCTTTTTTGGTTTCGATCACGTAGTAATGCGGTACCACGCTGAAACAGACCATTAAACCTGGTTTCGATCAATATTTTATAGGATAACGCATGTTAGGTCTATGTTAGGTCTGGGATTAGCTCTCATCAGGCTCATACTTTCGCATATTTCTCATACTTGATGGCCAGACCATGGCCTTTTTCTAGTTTGGATCTCGTAGTAATGTGGTACCACACTGAAACAGTCGACTAAACCTGGTCTCGGTCAATATTTTAGAGGATAACGCATGTTAGGTCTAGGTTAGGTCTGGGATTTGCCCTCATCAGGCTCATACATCCGCATATTTCTCATACTTGATGACCAGATCCTGGGCTTTTTCTGGTTTGGATCACGTAGTAAAGTGGTACAACACTGAAACAGTCGACTAAACCTGGTCTCGGTCAATATTTTAGAGGATAACGCATGTTAGGTCTAGGCTAGGTCTGGGATTTGCACACATCAGGCTCATACCTTCGCATATTTCTCATACTTGATGGCCAGATTCTGGGCCTTTTTTGGTTTCGATCACGTAGTAATGCGGTACCACGCTGAAACAGACCATTAAACCTGGTTTCGATCAATATTTTATAGGATAACGCATGTTAGGTCTATGTTAGGTCTTGGACTAGCTCTCATCAGGCTCATACTTTCGCATTCTTCACATACCTGTTGAACAGATCCAGGGTGTTTTCTAGTTTGGATCGCGTAGTAATGTGGTACCACACTGAAACAGTCGACTAAACCTGGTCTCGGTCAAGATTTTAGAGGATAACGCATGTTAGGTCTAGGTTAGGTCTGGGATATGCTCTCATCAGGCTCATACATCCGCATATTTTTCATACTTGATGGCCAGATCCTGGGCTTTTTCTGGTTTGGATCACGTAGTAAAGTGGTACCACACTGAAACTGTCGACTAAACCTGGTCTCGGTCAATATTTTAGAGAATAACGCATGTAAGGTCTAGGCTAGGTCTGGGTTTTGCACCCATCAGGCTCATACTTTCGCATATTTCTCATACTTGTTGGCCAGATTCTGGGCTTTTTTTGGCTTGGATCACGTAGTAATGTGGTACCACACTGAAACTGTCCATTAAACCTGGCTTCGATCAATATTTTAGAGGATAACGCATGATAGGTCTATGTTAGGTCTGGGATTTGCTCTCATCAGGCTCATACATTCACATTTTCCGCATACTTGTTGACCAGATCCTGGGCTTTTCCTGGTTTGGATCAAGTGGTAATGTGGTATCACGCGGAAAGAGTCCATTAAACCTGGTTTCGATCAATATTTTTGAGCATAACACATGATAGGTCTAGGTTAGGTCTGGGATTTGCACTCATCAGGCTCATACTTTCGCATATTTCTCATACTTGATGGCCAGATTCTGAGCTTTTTCTGGTTTGGATCACGTAGTAATATGGTACCACACTGAAACAGTCGACTAAACCTGGTCACGGTCAATATTTTAGAGGATAACGCATGTTAGGTCTAGGTTAGGTCTGGGATTTGCACTCATCAGGCTCATACTTTCGCATATTTCTCATACTTGTTGGCCAGATTCTGGGCTTTTTTTGGCTTGGATCACGTAGTAATGTGGTACCACACTGAAACTGTCCATTAAACCTGGTTTCGATCAATATTTTAGAGGATAACGCATGTTAGGTCTATGTTAGGTCTGGGATTTGCTCTCATCAGGCTCATACATTCACATTTTCCGCATACTTGTTGGCCAGATCCTGGGCTTTTCCTGGTTTGGATCACGTAGTAATATGGTACAACACTGAAACAGTCGACTAAACCTGGTCTCGGTCAATATTTTAGAGGATAGCGCATGTTAGGTCTAGGCTAGGTCTGGGATTTGCCCTCATCAGGCCCACACGTTCGCATTCTTCACATACCTGGTGAACAGATCGTGGGTTTTTTCTGGTTTGGATCACGTAGTAAAGTGGTACCACACTGAAACAGTCGACTAAACCTGGTCTCGGTCAATATTTTAGAGGATAACGCATGTTAGGTCTAGGCTAGGTCTGGGATTTGCACCCATCAGGCTCATACTTTCGCATATTTCTCATACTTGTTGGCCAGTTTCTGGGCTTTTATTGGCTTGGATCACGTAGTAATGTGGTACCACACTGAAACAGCCGACTAAACCTGGTCTCGGTCAAGATTTTAGAGGATAACGCATGTTAGGTCTAGGTTAGGTCTGGGATTTGCTCTCATCAGGCTCATACTTTCGCATATTTCTCATACTTGTTGGCCAGATTCTGGGCTTTTTTTGGCTTGGATCACGTAGTAATGTGGTACCACACTGAAACTGTCCATTAAACCTGGATCCGATCAATATTTTAGAGGATAACGCATGTTAGGTCTATGTTAGGTCTGGGATTTGCTCTCATCGGGCTCATACATTCACATTTTCCGCATACTTGTTGGCCAGATCCTGGGCTTTTCCTGGTTTGGATCAAGTGGTAATGTGGTATCACACGGAAAGAGTCCATTAAACCTGGTTTCGATCAATATTTTTGAGGATAATACATGATAGGTCTAGGTTAGGTCTGGGATTTGCACTCATCAGGCTCATACTTTCGCATATTTCTCATACTTGATGGCCAGATTCTGGGCTTTTTCTGGTTTGGATCACGTAGTAAAGTGGTACCACACTGAAACAGTCGACTAAACCTGGTCTCGGTCAATATTTTAGAGGATAACGCATGTTAGGTCTAGGTTAGGTCTGGGATTTGCACTCATCAGGCTCATACTTTCGCATATTTCTCATACTTGATGGCCAGATTCTGGGCTTTTTCTGGTTTGGATTACGTAGTAAAGTGGTACCACACTGAAACAGTCGACTAAACCTGGTCTCGGTCAATATTTTAGAGGATAACGCATGTTAGGTCTAGGTTAGGTCTGGGATTTGCACTCATCAGGCTCATACTTTCGCATATTTCTCATACTTGTTGGCCAGATTCTGGGCTTTTTTTGACTTGGATCACGTAGTAATGTGGTACCACACTGAAACTGTCCATTAAACCTAGTTTTGATCAATATTTTAGAGGATAACGCATGTTAGGTCTATGTTAGGTCTGGGATTTGCTCTCATCAGGGTCATACATTCACATTTTCCGCATACTTGTTGGCCAGATCCTGGGCTTTTCCTGGTTTGGATCACGTAGTAATGTGGTACAACACTGAAGCAGTCGACTAAACCTGGCCTCGGTCAATATTTTAGAGGATAACGCATGTTAGGTCTAGGCTAGGTCTCGGATTTGCCCTCATCAGGCTCACACGTTCGCATTCTTCACATACCTGGTGAACAGATCGTGGGTTTTTTCTGGTTTGGATCACGTAGTAAAGTGGTAGCACACTGAAACAGTCGACTAAACCTGGTCTCGGTCAATATTTTAGAGGATAACGCATGTTAGGTCTAGGCTAGGTCTGGGATTTGCACTCATCAGGCTCATACTTTCGCATATTTCTCATACTTGTTGGCCAGATTCTGGGCTTTTCCTGGTTTGGATCAAGTGGTAATGTGGTATCACACGGAAAGAGTCCATTAAACCTGGTTTCGATCAATATTTTTGAGGATAATACATGATAGGTCTAGGTTAGGTCTGGGATTTGCACTCATCAGGCTCATACTTTCGCATATTTCTGATACTTGATGGCCAGATTCTGGGCTTTTTCTGGTTTGGATCACGTAGTAAAGTTGTACCACACTGAAACAGTCGACTAAACCTGGTCTCGGTCAATATTTTAGAGGATAACGCATGTTAGGTCTAGGTTAGGTCTGGGATTTGCACTCATCAGGCTCATACTTTCGCATATTTCTCATACTTGTTGGCCAGATTCTGGGCCTTTTTTGGCTTGGATCACGTAGTAATGTGGTACCACACTGAAACTGTCCATTAAATCTGGTTTCGATCAATATTTTAGAGGATAACGCATGTTAGGTTTATGTTAGGTCTGGGATTTGCTCTCATCAGGCTCATACATTCACATTTTCCGCATACTTGTTGGCCAGATCCTGGGCTTTTCCTGGTTTGGATCAAGTGGTAATGTGGTATCACACGGAAAGAGTCCATTAAACCTGGTTTCGATCAATATTTTTGAGGATAATACATGATAGGTCTAGGTTAGGTCTGGGATTTGCACTCATCAGGCTCATACTTTCGCATATTTCTGATACTTGATGGCCAGATTCAGGGCTTTTTCTGGTTTGGATCACGTGGTAATGTGGTACCTCGCTGAAACAGACCATTAATCCTGGTTTCGATCAATATTTTAGAGGATAACGCATGTTAGGCCTATGTTAGGTCTGGGATTTGCTCTCATCAGGCTCATACATTAACATTTTCCGCATACTTGTTGGCCAGATCCTGGGCTTTTCCTGGTTTGGATCAAGTGGTAATGTGGTATCACACGGAAAGAGTCCATTAAACCTGGTTTCGATCAATATTTTTGAGGATAATACATGATAGGTCTAGGTTAGGTCTGGGATTTGCACTCATCAGGCTCATACTTTCGCATATTTCTGATACTTGATGGCCAGATTCTGGGCTTTTTCTGGTTTGGATCACGTAGTAAAGTTGTACCACACTGAAACAGTCGACTAAACCTGGTCTCGGTCAATATTTTAGAGGATAACGCATGTTAGGTCTAGGTTAGGTCTGGGATTTGCACTCATCAGGCTCATACTGTCGCATATTTCTCATACTTGTTGGCCAGATTCTGGGCCTTTTTTGGCTTGGATCACGTAGTAATGTGGTACCACACTGAAACTGTCCATTAAATCTGGTTTCGATCAATATTTTAGAGGATAACGCATGTTAGGTTTATGTTAGGTCTGGGATTTGCTCTCATCAGGCTCATACATTCACATTTTCCGCATACTTGTTGGCCAGATCCTGGGCTTTTCCTGGTTTGGATCACGTGGTAATGTGGTACCTCGCTGAAACAGACCATTAATCCTGGTTTCGATCAATATTTTAGAGGATAACGCATGATAGGTCTATGTTAGGTCTGGGATTTGCTCTCATCAGGCTCATACTTTCGCATATTTCTCATACTTGTTGGCCAGATTCTGGGCTTTTTTTGGCTTGGATCACGTAGTAATGTGGTACCACACTGAAGCTGTCCATTAAACCTGGTTTCGATCAATATTTTAGAGGATAACGCATGTTAGGTCTATGTTAGGTCTGGGACTTGCTCTCATCAGGCTCATACATTCACATTTTCCGCATACTTGTTGGCCAGATCCTGGGCTTTTCCTGGTTTGGATCACGTAGTAATGTGGTACAACACTGAAACAGTCGACTAAACCTGGTCTCGGTCAATATTTTAGAGGATAACGCATGTTAGGTCTAGGCTAGGTCTGGGATTTGCACTCATCAGGCTCATACTTTCGCATATTTCTCATACTTGATGGCCAGATTCAGGGCTTTTTCTGGTTTGGATCACGTGGTAATGTGGTACCTCGCTGAAACAGACCATTAAACCTGGTTTCGATCAATATTTTATAGGATAACGCATGTTAGGTCTATGTTAGGTCTGGGATTTGCTCTCATCAGGCTCATACTTTCGCATATTTCTCATACTTGTTGGCCAGATTCTGGGCTTTTTTTGGCTTGGATCACGTAGTAATGTGGTACCACACTGAAGCTGTCCATTAAACCTGGTTTCGATCAATATTTTAGAGGATAACGCATGATAGGTCTATGTTAGGTCTGGGATTTGCTCTCATCAGGCTCATACTTTCGCATATTTCTCATACTTGTTGGCCAGATTCTGGGCTTTTTTTGGCTTGGATCACGTAGTAATGTGGTACCACACTGAAGCTGTCCATTAAACCTGGTTTCGATCAATATTTTAGAGGATAACGCATGTTAGGTCTATGTTAGGTCTGGGATTTGCTCTCATCAGGCTCATACATTCACATTTTCCGCATACTTGTTGGCCAGATCCTGGGCTTTTCCTGGTTTGGATCACGTAGTAATGTGGTACAACACTGAAACAGTCGACTAAACCTGGTCTCGGTCAATATTTTAGAGGATAACGCATGTTAGGTCTAGGCTAGGTCTGGGATTTGCACTCATCAGGCTCATACATTCACATTTTCCGCATACTTTTTGGCCAGATCCTGGGCTTTCACTGGTTTGGATCACACGGTAATATGGTACCACACTGAAACAGTCGATTAAGCCTGGTTTCGGTTAATATTTTAGAGGATAACGCATGTTAGGTCTATGTTAGGTCTGGGATTTGCTCTCATCAGGCTCATACTTTCGCATATTTCTCATACTTGTTGGCCAGATTCTGGGCTTTTTTTGGCTTGGATCACGTAGTAATGTGGTACCACACTGAAGCTGTCCATTAAACCTGGTTTCGATCAATATTTTAGAGGATAACGCATGTTAGGTCTATGTTAGGTCTGGGATTTGCTCTCATCAGGCTCATACTTTCGCATATTTCTGATACATGATGGCCAGATTCAGGGCTTTTTTTGGCTTCGATCACGTAGTAATGTGGTACCACACTGAAGCTGTCCATTAAACCTGGTTTCGATCAATATTTTAGAGGATAACGCATGTTAGGTCTATGTTAGGTCTGGGATTTGCTCTCATCAGGCTCATACATTCACATTTTCCGCATACTTGTTGGCCAGATCCTGGGCTTTTCCTGGTTTGGATCACGTAGTAATGTGGTACAACACTGAAACAGTCGACTAAACCTGGTCTCGGTCAATATTTTAGAGGATAACGCATGTTAGGTCTAGGCTAGGTCTGGGATTTGCACTCATCAGGCTCATACTTTCGCATATTTCTCATATTTGATGGCCAGATTCTGGGCCTTTTTTGGTTTCGATCACGTAGTAATGCGGTACCACGCTGAAACAGACCATTAAACCTGGTTTCGATCAATATTTTATAGGATAACGCATGTTAGGTCTATGTTAGGTCAGGGATTTGCTCTCATCAGGCTCATACATTCACATTTTCCGCATACTTGTTGGCCAGATCCTGGGCTTTTCCTGGTTTGAATCAAGTGGTAATGTGGTATCACACGGAAAGAGTCCATTAAACCTGGTTTCGATCAATATTTTTCAGGATAATACATGATAGGTCTAGGTTAGGTCTGGGATTTGCACTCATCAGGCTCATACTTTCGCATATTTCTGATACTTGATGGCCAGATTCTGGGCTTTTTCTGGTTTGGATCACGTAGTAAAGTTGTACCACACTGAAACAGTCGACTAAACCTGGTCTCGGTCAATATTTTAGAGGATAACGCATGTTAGGTCTAGGTTATGTCTGGGATTTGCACTCATCAGGCTCATACTGTCGCATATTTCTCATACTTGTTGGCCAGATTCTGGGCCTTTTTTGGCTTGGATCACGTAGTAATGTGGTACCACACTGAAACTGTCCATTAAATCTGGTTTCGATCAATATTTTAGAGGATAACGCATGTTAGGTTTATGTTAGGTCTGGGATTTGCTCTCATCAGGCTCATACATTCACATTTTCCGCATACTTGTTGGCCAGATCCTGGGCTTGCACTGGTTTGGATCACACGGTAATATGGTACCACACTGAAACAGTCGATTAAGCCTGGTTTCGGTTAATATTTTAGAGGATAACGCATGTTAGGTCTATGTTAGGTCTGGGATTTGCTCTCATCAGGCTCATACTTTCGCATATTTCTCATACTTGTTGGCCAGATTCTGGGCTTTTTTTGGCTTCGATCACGTAGTAATGTGGTACCACACTGAAGCTGTCCATTAAACCTGGTTTCGATCAATATTTTAGAGGATAACGCATGTTAGGTCTATGTTAGGTCTGGGATTTGCTCTCATCAGGCTCATACATTCACATTTTCCGCATACTTGTTGGCCAGATCCTGGGCTTTTCCTGGTTTGGATCACGTAGTAATGTGGTACAACACTGAAACAGTCGACTAAACCTGGTCTCGGTCAATATTTTAGAGGATAACGCATGTTAGGTCTAGGCTAGGTCTGGGATTTGCACTCATCAGGCTCATACTTTCGCATATTTCTCATATTTGATGGCCAGATTCTGGGCCTTTTTTGGTTTCGATCACGTAGTAATGCGGTACCACGCTGAAACAGACCATTAAACCTGGTTTCGATCAATATTTTATAGGATAACGCATGTTAGGTCTATGTTAGGTCTGGGATTGGCTCTCATCAGACTCACACTTTCGCATTCTTCACATACTTGTGGAACAGATCCTGGGTTTTTTCTGGTTTGGATCACGTAGTAATGCGGTACCACGCTGAAACAGACCATTAAACCTGGTTTCGATCAATATTTTAGAGGATAACGCATGTTAGGTCTATGTTAGGTCTGGGATTTGCACTCATCAGGCTCATACTTTCGCATATTTCTCATACTTGTTGGCCAGATCCTGGGATTTTCCTGGTTTGGATCAAGTGGTAATGTGGTATCACACGGAAAGAGTCCATTAAACCTGGTTTCGATCAATATTTTTGAGGATAACACATGATAGGTCTAGGTTAGGTCTGGGATTTGCACTCATCAGGCTCATACTTTCGCATATTTCTCATACTTGTTGGCCAGATTCTGGGCTTTTTTTGGCTTGGATCACGTTGCAATGTGGTACCACACTGAAACTGACCATTAAACCTGGTTTCGATCAATATTTTAGAGGATAACGCAACTTAGGTCTTGGTTAGGCCTTGGATTTGCCCTCATCAGGCTCACACGTTCGCATTCTTCACATACCTGGTGAACAGATCATGGGTTTTTTCTGGTTTGCATCACGTGGTAATGTGGTACCACACTGAAACAGACGATTACGCCTGGTTTCTATCAATATTTTAGAGGATAACGCATGGTAGGTCTAGGTTAGGTCTGGGATTTGCTCTCATCAGGCTCATACTTTCGCATATTTCTCATACTTGATGGCCAGACCATGGCCTTTTTCTGGTTTGGATCTCGTAGTAATGTGGTACCACACTGAAACAGTCGACTAAACCTGGTCTCGGTCAAGATTTTAGAGGATAACGCATGTTAGGTCTAGGTTAGGTCTGGGATTTGCTCTCATCAGGCTCATACTTTCGCATATTCCTCGTACTTGTTGGCCAGATCCTGCGCCTTTTCTGGTTTGGATCACGTAGTAATGTGGTACCACACGGAAACAGTCGACTAAACCTGGTCTTGGTCAATATTTTAGAGGATAACGCATGTTAGGTCTTGGTTAGGTCTGGGATTTGCTCTCATCATGCTCATACTTTCGCATATTTCTCATACTTGATGGCCAGATCCTGGGTTTTTTCTGGTTTGCATGACGTGGTAATGTGGTAGCACACTGAAACAGACAATTATGCCTGGTTTCTATCAATCTTTTAGAGGATAACACATGCTAGGTCTAGCTTAGGTCTGGGATTTGCTATCATCATGCTCATACTTTCTCATATTTCTCATTCTTGTTGTCCAGATCCTGGGCTTTCACTGGTTTGGATCACACAGTAATATGGTACCACACTGAAACAGTCGATTAAACCTGGTTTCGATCAATATTTTAGAGGATAACGCATGTTAGGTCTATGATAGGTCTGGGATTTGCTCTCATCAGGCTCATACATTCACATTTTCCGCATACTTGTTGGCCAGATCCTGGGCTCTTTCTGGTTTGAATCACGTAGTAATGTAGTACCACACTGAAACAGTCGACTAAACCTGGTCTCGGTCAATATTTTAGAGGATAACGCATGTTAGGTCTAGGTTAGGTCTGGGATTTGCACTCATCAGGCTCGTACATTCGCATATTTCTAATACTTGATGGCCAGATCCTGGGCTTTTTCTGGTTTGGATCACGTAGTAATGTAGTACCACAATGAAACAGTCGACTAAACCTGGTCTCGGTCAATATTTTAGAGGATAACGCATGTAAGGTCTAGGTTAGGTCTGGGATTTGCACTCATCAGGCTCATACTTTCGCATATTTCTCATACTTGATGGCCAGATTCTGGGCTTTTTCTGGTTTGGATCACGTAGTAAAGTGGTACCACACTGAAACAGTCAACTAAACCTGGTCTCGGTCAATATTTTAGAGGATAACGCATGTTAGGTCTAGGTTAGGTCTGGGATTTGCACTCGTCAGGCTCATACTTTCGCATATTTCTCATACTTGTTGGCCAGATACTGGGCTTTTTTTGGCTTGGATCACGTAGTAATGTGGTACCACACTGAAGCTGTCCATTAAACCTGGTTTCGATCAATATTTTAGAGGATAACGCATGTTAAGTCTATGTTAGGTCTGGGATTAGCTCTCATCAGGCTCATACATTCACATTTTCCGCATACTTGTTGGCCAGATCCTGGGCTTTTCCTGGTTTGGATCACGTAGTAATGTGGTACAACACTGAAACAGTCGACTAAACCTGGTCTCGGTCAATATTTTAGAGGATAACGCATGTTAGGTCTAGGCTAGGTCTGGGATTTGCACTCATCAGGCTCATACTTTCGCATATTTCTCATACTTGATGGCCAGATTCAGGGCTTTTTCTGGTTTGGATCACGTGGTAATGTGGTACCTCGCTGAAACAGACCATTAATCCTGGTTTCGATCAATATTTTAGAGGATAACACATGCTAGGTCTAGGTTAGGTCTGGGATTTGCACTCATCAGGCTCATACTTTCGCATATTTCTGATACTTGATGGCCAGATTCTGGGCTTTTTTTGGTTCGGATCACGTTGCAATGTGGTACCACACTGAAACAGTCCATTAAACCTGGTTTCGAACAATATTTTAGAGGATACCGCAACTTAGGTCTTGGTTAGGCCTTGGATTTGCCCTCATCAGGCTCACAGGTTCGCATTCTTCACATACCTGGTGAACAGATCGTGGGTTTTTTCTGGTTTGCATCACGTGGTAATGTGGTACCACACTGAAACAGACAATTATGCCTGGTTTCAATCAATATTTTAGAGGATAACGCATGGTAGGTCTAGGTTAGGTCTGGGATTTGCTCTCATCAGGCTCATACTTTCGCATATTTCTCATACTTGATGGTCAGACCATGGCCTTTTTCTGGTTTGGATCTCGTAGTGATGTGGTACCACACTGAAACAGTCGACTAAACCTGGTCTCGGTCACGATTTTAGAGGATAACGCATGTTAGGTCTATGTTAGGTCTGGGATTTGCTCTCATCAGGCTCATACATTCACATTTTCCGCATAGTTGTTGGCCAGATCCTGGGCTTTTCCTGGTTTGGATCAAGTGGTAATGTGGTATCACATGGAAAGAGTCCATTAAACCTGGTCTGGATCAATATTTCAAAGGATAACTCATGTTAGGTCTATGTTAGGTCTGGGATTTGCTCTCATCAGGCTCATACTTTCGCATATTTCTCATACTCGTTGGCCAGATCCTGGGCTTTTTCTGGTTTGGATCACGTAGTAATGTGGTATCACACTGAACCAGTCGACTAAACTTGGTCTCGGTCAATATTTCAAAGGATAACTCATGTTAGGTCTAAGTTAGGTCTGGGATTTGCTATCATCATGCTCATACTTTTGCATATTTCTCATTCTTGTTGTCCAGATCCTGGGCTTTCACTGGTTTGGATCACACAGTAATGTGGTACCACACTGAAACAGTCGATTAAACCTGGTTTCGATCGATATTTTTAAGGATAACGCATGTTAGGTCTAGGTTAGGTCTGGGATTTGCACTCATCAGGCTCATACTTTCGCATATTTCTCATACTTGATGGCCAGATCCTGGCGTTTTTCCGGTTTGGATCACGTAGTAATGTGGTATCACACTGAAACAGTCGACTAAACCTGGTCTCGGTCAATATTTTAGAAGATAACGCATGTTAGGCCTAGGTTAGGTCTGGGATTTGCTCTCATCAGGCTCATACTTTCGCATATTTCTCGTACTTGTTGGCCAGATCCTGCGCCTTTTCTGGTTTGGATCACGTAGTAATGTGGTACCACACTGAAACAGTCGACTAAACCTGGTCACGATCAATATTTTAGAGGATAACACATGTTAGGACTAGGTTAGGTCTGGGATTTGCTCTCATCAGGCTCATACTTTCGCATATTTCTCATACTTGATGGCCAGATTCTGGGCCTTTTTTGGTTTCGATCACGTAGTAATGCGGTACCACGCTGAAACAGGCCATTAAACCTGGGTTCGATTAATATTTTATAGGATAACGCATGTTAGGTCTATGTTAGGTCTGGGATTTGCTCTCATCAGGCTCATACTTTCGCATATCTCTCATACTTGATGGCCAGATTCTGGGCCTTTTTTGGTTTCGATCACGTAGTAATGCGGTACCACGCTGAAACAGGCCATTAAACCTGGTTTCGATTAATATTTTATAGGATAACGCATGTTAGGTCTATGATAGGTCTGGGATTTGCTCTCCTCAGGCTCATACTTTCGCATATTTCTCATACTTGATGGCCAGATCCTGGCCTTTTTCTGGTTTGGATCACGTAGTAATGTGGTACCACACTGAAACAGTCGACTAAACCTGCTTTCGATCAATATTTTTGAGGATAACACGTGATAGGTCTAGGTTAGGTCTGGGATTTGCACTCATCAGGCTCATACTTTCGCATATTTCTCGTACTTATTGGCCAGATCCTGCGCCTTTTCTGGTTTGGATCACGTGGTAATGTGGTACCACGCTGAAACAGACCATTAAACCTGGTTTCGATCAATATTTTAGAGGATAACGCATGTTAGGTCTATGTTAGGTCCGGGATTTGCCCTCATCAGGCTCACACTTTCGCATTCTTCACATACCTGTTGAACAGATCCAGGGTTTTTTCTGGTTTGGATCACGTGGTAATGTGGTACCACACTGAAACAGTCCATTAAACCTAGTCTGGGTCAACATTTCAAAGGATAACTCATGTTAGGTCTAGGTTAGGTCTGGGATTTGCACTCATCAGGCCCATACATTCGCATATTTCTCATACTTGATGGCCAGATCCTGGGCTTTTTCTGTTTTGGATCACGTAGTAAAGTGGTACCACGCTGAAACAGTCGACTAAACCTGGTCTCGGTCAATATTTTAGAGGATAACGCATGTTAGGTCTAGGCTAGTTCTGGGATTTGCACTCATCAGGCTCATACTTTCGCATATTTCTCATACTTGTTGGCCAGATTCTGGGCTTTTTTTGGCTTGGATCACGTAGTAATGTGGTACCTCACTGAAACTGTCCATTAAACCTGGTTTCGATCAATATATTTGAGGATAACACATGATAGGTCTAGGTTAGGTCTGGGATTTGCACTCATCAGGCTCATACTTTCGCATATTTCTCATACTTGATGGCCAGATTCTGGGCTTTTTTTGGTTCGGATCACGTTGCAATGTGGTACCACACTGAAACAGCACATTAAACCTGGTTTCGATCAATATTTTAGAGGATAACGCAACTTAGGTCTTGGTTAGGCCTTGGATTTGCCCTCATCAGGCTCAGACGTTCGCGTCCTTCACATACCTGGTAAACTGATCGTGGGTTTTTTCAGGTTTGCATCACGTGGTAATGTGGTAGCACACTGAAACAGACAATTATGCCTGGTTTCTATCAATATTTTAGAGGATAACACATGCTAGGTCTAGGTTAGGTCTGGGATTTGCTATCATCATGCTCATACTTTCACATATTTCTCATTCTTGTTGTCCAGATCCTGGGCCTTCACTGGTTTGGATTACACAGTAATATGGTACCACACTGAAACAGTCGATTAAACCTGGTTTCGATCGATATTTTAGAGGATAACGCATGTTAGGTCTAGGTTAGGTCTAGGATTTGCACTCATCAGGCTCATACTTTCGCATATTTCTCATACTTGATGGCCAGATCCTGGCTTTTTTCTGGTTTGGATCACGTAGTAATGTGGTACCACACTGAAACAGTCGACTAAACCTGGTCTCGGTCAATATTTTAGAGGATAACGCATGTTAGGTCTAGGTTAGGTCTGGGATTTGCTCTCATCAGGCTCATACTTTCGCATATTTCTCGTACTTGTTGGCCAGATCCTGCGCCTTTTCTGGTTCGGATCACGTAGTAATGTGGTACCACTCTGAAACAGTCGACTAAACCTGCTTTCGATCAATATTTTTGAGGATAACACATGATAGGTCTAGGTTAGGTCTGGGATTTGCACTCATCAGGCTCATACTTTCGCATATTTCACGTACTTGTTGGCCAGATCCTGCGCCTTTTCTGGTTTGGATCACGTGGAAATGTGGTACCACGCTGAAACAGACCATTAAACCTGGTTTCGATCAATATTTTAGAGGATAACGCATGTTAGGTCTATGTTAGGTCCGGGATTTGCCCTCATCAGGCTCACACTTTCGCATTCTTCACATACCTGTTGAACAGATCCAGGGTTTTTTCTGGTTTGGATCACGTGGTAATGTGGTACCACACTGAAACAGTCCATTAAACCTAGTGTGGGTCAACATTTCAAAGGATAACTCATGTTAGGTCTAGGTTAGGTCTGGGATTTGCACTCATCAGGCTCATACTTTCGCATATTTCTCATACTTGATGGCCAGATCCTGGCTTTTTTCTGGTTTGGATCACGTAGTAAAGTGGTACCACGCTGAAACAGTCGACTAAACCTGGTCTCGGTCAATATTTTAGAGGATAACGCATGTTAGGTCTAGGCTAGTTCTGGGATTTGCACTCATCAGGCTCATACTTTCGCATATTTCTCATACTTGATGGCCAGATTCTGGGCTTTTCTTGGTTCGGATCACGTTGCAATGTGGTACCACACTGAAACAGTCCATTAAACCTGGTTTCGATCAATATTTTAGAGGATAACGCAACTTAGGTCTTGGTTAGGCCTTGGATTTGCCCTCATCAGGCTCAGACGTTCGCGTTCTTCACATACCTGGTGAACTGATCGTGGGTTTTTTCAGGTTTGCATCACGTGGTAATGTGGTAGCAAACTGAAACAGACAATTATGCCTGGTTTCTATCAATATTTTAGAGGATAACACATGCTAGGTCTAGGTTAGGTCTGGGATTTGCTATCATCATGCTCATACTTTCACATATTTCTCATTCTTGTTGTCCAGATCCTGGGCGTTCACTGGTTTGGATTACACAGTAATATGGTAGCACACTGAAACAGTCGATTAAACCTGGTTTCGATCGATATTTTAGAGGATAACGCATGTTAGGTCTAGGTTAGGTCTAGGATTTGCACTCATCAGGCTCATACTTTCGCATATTTCTCATACTTGATGGCCAGATCCTGGCTTTTTTCTGGCTTGGATCACGTAGTAAAGTGGTACCACGCTGAAACAGTCGACTAAACCTGGTCTCGGTCAATATTTTAGAGGATAACGCATGTTAGGTCTATGTTAGGTCCGGGATTTGCCCTCATCAGGCTCACACTTTCGCATTCTTCACGTACCTGTTGAACAGATCCAGGGTTATTTCTGGTATGAATCAAGTGGTAGTGTGGTATCACACGGAAAGAGTCCATTAAACCTGGTTTCGATCAATATTTTTGAGGATAACACATGATAGGTCTAGGTTAGGTCTGGGATTTGCACACATCAGGCTCATACTTTCGCATATTTCTCATACTTGATGGCCAGATTCTGGGCTTTTTTTGGCTTGGATCACGTAGTAATGTGGTACCACACTGAAACTGTCCATTAAACCTGGTTTCGATCAATATTTTAGAGGATAACGCATGTTAGGTGTAGGTTAGGTCTGGGATTTGCTCTCATCATGCTCATACTTTCGCATATTTCTCATTCTTGTTGGCCAGATCCTGGGCTTTCACTGGTTTGGATCACGTTGTTATGTGGTACCACACTGAAACAGTCAAATTAAACCTGGTCTCGATCAATATTTCAAAGGATAACTCCTGTTAGGTCTAAGTTAGGTCTGGGATTTGCTCTCATCAGGCTCATACATTCGCATATTTCTCATACTTGATGGCCAGATTCAGGGCTTTTTCTGGTTTGGAACACGTGGCAATGTGGTACCACATGGAAACAGTAAATTAAACCTAGTCTGGGTCAACATTTCAAAGGATAGCTCATGTTCGGTCTAGGTTAGGTCTGGGATTTGCCCTCAACAGGCTCATACATTCGCATATTTCTAATACTTGATGGCCAGATCCTGGGCTTTTCCTGGTTTGGATCACGTAGTAATGTAGTACCACACTGAAACAGTCGACTAAACCTGGTCTCGGTCAATATTTTAGAAGATAACGCATGTTAGGTCTATGTTAGGTCTGGGATTTGCTCTCCTCAGGCTCATACTTTCGCATATTTCTCGTACTTGTTGGCCAGATCCTGCGCCTCTTCTGGTTTGGATCACGTGGTAATGTGGTACCACGCTGAAGCAGACCATTAAACCAGGTTTCGATCAATATTTTTGAGGATAACGCATGTTAGGTCTATGTTAGGTCCGGGATTTGCCCTCATCAGGCTCACACTTTCGCATTCTTCACATACCTGTTGAACAGATCCAGGGTTTTTTCTGGTTTGGATCACGTGGTAATGTGGTACCACACTGAAACAGTCCATTAAACCTAGTCTGGGTCAACATTTCAAAGGATAACTCATGTTAGGTCTAGGTTAGGTCTGGGATTTGCACACATCAGGCTCATACATTCGCATATTTCTCATACTTGATGGCCAGATCCTGGGCTTTTCCTGTTTTGGATCACGTAGTAAAGTGGTACCACGCTGAAACAGTCGACTAAACCTGGTCTCGGTCAATATTTTAGAGGATAACGCATGTTAGGTCTAGGCTAGTTCTGGGATTTGCACTCATCAGGCTCATACTTTCGCATATTTCTCATACTTGTTGGCCAGATTCTGGGCTTTTTTTGGCTTGGATCACGTAGTAATGTGGTAACTCACTGAAACTGTCCATTAAACCTGGTTTCGATCAATATTTTAGAAGATAACGCATGTTAGGTCTATGTTAGGTCTGGGATTTGCTCTCCTCAGGCTCATACTTTCGCATATTTCTCATACTTGATGGCCAGATCCTGGCCTTTTTCTGGATTGGATCACGTAGTAATGTGGTACCACACTGTAACAGTCGACTAAACCTGCTTTCGATCAATATTTTTGAGGATAACGCATGTTAGGTCTAGGTTAGGTCTGGGATTCGCACTCATCAGGCTCATACTTTCGCATATTTCTCATACTTGTTGGCCAGATTCTGGGCTTTTGTTGGTTTGGATCACGTAGTAATGTGGTACCACACTGAAACAGTCGACTAAACCTGGTCAGGATCAATATTTAAGTGGATAACGCATGTTAGGTGTATGTTAGGTCCGGGATTTGCCCTCATCAGGCTCACACTTTCGCATTCTTCACGTACCTGTTGAACAGATCCAGGGTTATTTCTGGTATGGATCAATTGGTAGTATGGTATCACACGGAAAGAGTCCATTAAACCTGGTTTCGATCAATATTTTTGAGGATAACACATGATAGGTCTAGGTTAGGTCTGGGATTTGCACACGTCAGGCTCATACTTTCGCATATTTCTCATACTTGATGGCCAGATTCTGGGCTTTTTTTGGCTTGGATCACGTAGTAATGTGGTACCACACTGAAACTGTCCATTAAACCTGGTTTCGATCAATATTTTAGAGGATAACGCGTGTTAGGTGTAGGTTAGGTCTGGGATTTGCTCTCATCATGCTCATACTTTCGCATATTTCTCATTCTTGTTGGCCAGATCCTGGGCTTTCACTGGTTTGGATCACGTTGTTATGTGGTACCACACTGAAACAGTCAAATTAAACCTGGTCCCGATCAATATTTCAAAGGATAACTCATGTTAGGTCTAAGTTAGGTCTGGGATTTGCTCTCATCAGGCTCATACATTCGCATATTTCTCATACTTGATGGCCAGATTCAGGGCTTTTTCTGGTTTGGAACACGTGGTAATGTGGTACCACATGGAAACAGTAAATTAAACCTAGTCTGGGTCAACATTTCAAAGGATAGCTCATGTTCGGTCTAGGTTAGGTCTGGGATTTGCCATCAACAGGCTCATACATTCGCATATTTCTAATACTTGATGGCCAGATCCTGGGCTTTTCCTGGTTTGGATCACGTAGTAATGTAGTACCACACTGAAACAGTCGACTAAACCTGGTCTCGGTCAATATTTTAGAGGATAACGCATGTTAGGTCTAGGCTAGGTCTGGGATTTGCACTCATCAGGCTCATACTTTCGCATATTTCTCATACTTGTTGGCCAGATTCTGGGCTTTTTTTGGTTTGGATCACGTAGTAATGTGGTACCACACTGAAACAGTCGACTAAACCTGGTCACGATCAATATTTTAGTGGATAACGCATGTTAGGTCTATGTTTGGTCCGGGATTTGCCCACATCAGGCTCACACTTTCGCATTCTACACGTACCTGTTGAACAGATCCAGGGTTATTGCTGGTTTGGATCACGTAGTAATGTGGTACCACACTGAAACAGTCGACTAAACCTGGTCTCGGTCAATATTTTAGAGGATATCGCATGTTAGGTGTAGGTTAGGTCTGGGATTTGCTCTCATCATGCTCATACTTTCGCATATTTCTCATTCTTGTTGGCCAGATCCTGGGCTTTCACTGGTTTGGATCACGTTGTTATGTGGTACCACACTGAAACAGTCAAATTAAACCTGGTCCCGATCAATATTTCAAAGGATAACTCATGTTAGGTCTAAGTTAGGTCTGGGATTTGCTCTCATCAGGCTCATACTTTCGCATATTTCTCATACTTGTTGGCCAGATTCTGGGCTTTTTTTGGCTTGGATCACGTAGTAATGTGGTAACTCACTGAAACTGTCCATTAAACCTGGTTTCGATCAATATTTTAGAAGATAACGCATGTTAGGTCTATGTTAGGTCTGGGATTTGCACTCATCAGGCTCATACTTTCGCATATTTCTCATATTTGATGGCCAGATTCTGGGCTTTTTTTGGTTCGGATCACGTTGCAATGTGGTACCACACTGAAACAGTCCATTAAACCTGGTTTCGATCAATATTTTAGAGGATAACGCAACTTAGGTCTTGGTTAGGCCTTGGATTTGCCCTCATCAGGCTCAGACGTTCGCGTTCTTCACATACCTGGTGAACTGATCGTGGGTTTTTTCAGGTTTGCATCACGTGGTAATGTGGTAGCACACTGAAACAGACAATTATGCCTGGTTTCTATCAATATTTTAGAGGATAACACATGCTAGGTCTAGGTTAGGTCTGGGATTTGCTATCATCATGCTCATACTTTCACATATTTCTCATTCTTGTTGTCCAGATCCTGGGCCTGCACTGGTTTGGATCACACAGTAATATGGTACCACACTGAAACAGTCGATTAAACCTGGTTTCGATCGATATTTTAGAGGATAACGCATGTTAGGTCTAGGTTAGGTCTAGGATTTGCACTCATCAGGCTCATACTTTCGCATATTTCTCATACTTGATGGCCAGATCCTGGCTTTTTTCTGGTTTGGATCACGTAGTAATGTGGTACCACACTGAAACAGTCGACTAAACCTGGTCTCGGTCAATATTTTAGAGGATAACGCATGTTAGGTCTATGTTAGGTCTGGGATTTGCTCTCATCAGGCTCATACTTTCGCATATTTCTCATACTTGTTGGCCAGATTCTGGGCTTTTTTTGGCTTGGATCACGTAGTAATGTGGTACCACACTGAAGCTGTCCATTAAACCTGGTTTCGATCAATATTTTAGAGGATAACGCATGTTAGGTCTATGTTAGGTCTGGGATTTGCTCTCATCAGGCTCATACTTTCGCATATTTCTGATACATGATGGCCAGATTCAGGGCTTTTTTTGGTTCGGATCACGTTGCAATGTGGTACCACACTGAAACAGTCCATTAAACCTGGTTTCGATCAATATTTTATAGGATAACGCATGTTAGGTCTATGTTAGGTCTGGGATTGGCTCTCATCAGACTCACACTTTCGCATTCTTCACATACTTGTGGAACAGATCCTGGGTTTTTTCTGGTTTGGATCACGTAGTAATGCGGTACCACGCTGAAACAGACCATTAAACCTGGTTTCGATCAATATTTTATAGGATAACGCATGTTAGGTCTATGTTAGGTCTGGGATTGGCTCTCATCAGACTCACACTTTCGCATTCTTCACATACTTGTGGAACAGATCCTGGGTTTTTTCTGGTTTGGATCACGTAGTAATGCGGTACCACGCTGAAACAGACCATTAAACCTGGTTTCGATCAATATTTTATAGGATAACGCATGTTAGGTCTATGTTAGGTCTGGGATTGGCTCTCATCAGGCTCATACTTTCGCATATTTCTCATACTTGTTGGCCAGATCCTGGGATTTTCCTGGTTTGGATCAAGTGGTAATGTGGTATCACACGGAAAGAGTCCATTAAACCTGGTTTCGATCAATATTTTTGAGGATAACACATGATAGGTCTAGGTTAGGTCTGGGATTTGCACTCATCAGGCTCATACTTTCGCATATTTCTGATACATGATGGCCAGATTCAGGGCTTTTTTTGGTTCGGATCACGTTGCAATGTGGTACCACACTGAGACAGTCCATTAAACCTGGTTTCGATCAATATTTTATAGGATAACGCATGTTAGGTCTATGTTAGGTCTGGGATTTGCTCTCATCAGGCTCATACATTCACATTTTCCGCATACTTGTTGGCCAGATCCTGGGCTTTTCCTGGTTTGGATCACGTAGTAATGTGGTACAACACTGAAACAGTCGACTAAACCTGGTCTCGGTCAATATTTTAGAGGATAACGCTTGTTAGGTCTAGGCTAGGTCTGGGATTTGCACTCATCAGGCTCATAACTTCGCATATTTCTCATACTTGATGGCCAGATTCAGGGCCTTTTCTGGTTTGGATCACGTTGCAATGTGGTACCACACTGAAACAGACCATTAAACCTGGTTTCGATCAATATTTTAGAGGATAACGCATGTTAGGTCTAGGTTAGGTCTGGGATTTGCACTCATCAGGCTCATACTGTCGCATATTTCTCATACTTGTTGGCCAGATTCGGGGCCTTTTTTGGCTTGGATCACGTAGTAATGTGGTACCACACTGAAACTGTCCATTAAATCTGGTTTCGATCAATATTTTAGAGGATAACGCATGTTAGGTTTATGTTAGGTCAGGGATTTGCTCTCATCAGGCTCATACATTCACATTTTCCGCATACTTGTTGGCCAGATCCTGGGCTTTTCCTGGTTTGGATCAAGTGGTAATGTGGTATCACACGGAAAGAGTCCATTAAACCTGGTTTCGATCAATATTTTTCAGGATAATACATGATAGGTCTAGGTTAGGTCTGGGATTTGCACTCATCAGGCTCATACTTTCGCATATTTCTGATACTTGTTGGCCAGATCCTGGGCTTTTCCTGGTTTGGATCACGTAGTAATGTGGTACAACACTGAAACAGTCGACTAAACCTGGTCTCGGTCAATATTTTAGAGGATAACGCATGTTAGGCCTATGTTAGGTCCGGGATTTGCACACGTCAGGCTCATACTTTCGCATATTTCTCATTCTTGTTGTCCAGATCCTGGGCTTTCACTGGTTTGGATCACACGGTAATATGGTACCACACTGAAACAGTCGATTATGCCTGGTTTCGGTTAATATTTTAGAGGATAACGCATGTTAGGTCTAGGATAGGTCTGGCACTTGCACTCATCAGGCTCATACTTTCGCATATTTCTCATATTTGATGGCCAGATTCTGGGCCTTTTTTGGTTTCGATCACGTAGTAATGCGGTACCACGCTGAAACAGACCATTAAACCTGGTTTCGATCAATATTTTATAGGATAACGCATGTTAGGTCTATGTTAGGTCTGGGATTGGCTCTCATCAGACTCACACTTTCGCATTCTTCACATACTTGTGGAACAGATCCTGGGTTTTTTCTGGTTTGGATCACGTAGTAATGCGGTACCACGCTGAAAGAGACCATTAAACCTGGTTTCGATCAATATTTTAGAGGATAACGCATGTTAGGTCTATGTTAGGTCTGGGATTGGCTCTCATCAGGCTCATACTTTCGCATATTTCTCATACTTGTTGGCCAGATCCTGGGATTTTCCTGGTTTGGATCAAGTGGTAATGTGGTATCACACGGAAAGAGTCCATTAAACCTGGTTTCGATCAATATTTTTGAGGATAACACATGATAGGTCTAGGTTAGGTCTGGGATTTGCACTCATCAGGCTCATACTGTCGCATATTTCTCATACTTGTTGGCCAGATTCGGGGCCTTTTTTGGCTTGGATCACGTAGTAATGTGGTACCACACTGAAACTGTCCATTAAATCTGGTTTCGATCAATATTTTAGAGGATAACGCATGTTAGGTTTATGTTAGGTCAGGGATTTGCTCTCATCAGGCTCATACATTCACATTTTCCGCATACTTGTTGGCCAGATCCTGGGCTTTTCCTGGTTTGGATCACGTAGTAATGTGGTACAACACTGAAACAGTCGACTCAACCTGGTCTCGGTCAATATTTTAGAGGATAACGCATGTTAGGTCTAGGCTAGGTCTGGGATTTGCACTCATCAGGCTCATACTTTCGCATATTTCTCATACTTGATGGCCAGATTCAGGGCCTTTTCTGGTTTGGATCACGTGGTAATGTGGTACCTCGCTGAAACAGACCATTAATCCTGGTTTCGATCAATATTTTAGAGGATAACGCATGTTAGGCCTATGTTAGGTCCGGGATTTGCACACGTCAGGCTCATACTTTCGCATATTTCTCATACTTGTTGGCCAGATTCTGGGCTTTTTTTGGCTTGGATCACGTTGCAATGTGGTACCACACTGAAACAGACCATTAAACCTGGTTTCGATCAATATTTTAGAGGATAACGCAACTTAGGTCTTGGTTAGGCCTTGGATTTGCCCTCATCAGGCTTACACGTTCGCATTCTTCACATACCTGGTGAACAGATCATGGGTTTTTTCTGGTTTGCATCACGTGGTAATGTGGTAGCACATTGAAACAGACAATTATGCCTGGTTTCTATCAATATTTTAGAGGATAACACATGCTAGGTCTAGGTTAGGTCTGGGATTTGCTATCATCATGCTCATACTTTCGCATATTTCTCATTCTTGTTGTCCAGATCCTGGGCTTTCACTGGTTTGGATCACACAGTAATATGGTACCACACTGAAACAGTCGATTAAACCTGGTTTCGGTCAATATTTTAGAGGATAACGCATGTTAGGTCTAGGTTAGGTCTGGGATTTGCACTCATCAGGCTCATACTTTCGCATATTTCTCATACTTGATGGCCAGATTCTGGGCCTTTTTTGGTTTCGATCACGTAGTAATGCGGTACCACGCTGAAACAGACCATTAAACCTGGTTTCGATCAATATTTTATAGGATAACGCATGTTAGGCCTATGTTAGGTCTGGGATTTGCTCTCATCAGGCTCATACTTTCGCATATTTCTGATACTTGATGGCCAGATTCTGGGCTTTTTTTGGTTCGGATCACGTTGCAATGTGGAACCACACTGAAACAGTCCATTAAACCTGGTTTCGAACAATATTTTAGAGGATAACGCAACTTAGGTCTTGGTTAGGCCTTGGATTTGCCCTCATCAGGCTCACACGTTCGCATTCTTCACATACCTGGTGAACAGATCGTGGGTTTTTTCTGGTTTGCATCACGTGGTAATGTGGTACCACACTGAAACAGACGATTATGCCTGGTTTCTATCAATATTTTAGAGGATAACGCATGGTAGGTCTAGGTTAGGTCTGGGATTTGCTCTCATCAGGCTCATACTTTCGCATATTTCTCATACTTGATGGCCAGACCATGGCCTTTTTCTGGTTTGGATCTCGTAGTAATGTGGTACCACACTGAAACAGTCGACTAAACCTGGTCTCGGTCAAGATTTTAGAGGATAACGCATGTTAGGTCTAGGTTAGGTCTGGGATTTGCTCTCATCAGGCTCATACTTTCGCATATTCCTCGTACTTGTTGGCCAGATCCTGCGCCTTTTCTGGTTTGGATCACGTAGTAATGTGGTACCACACGGAAACAGTCGACTAAACCTGGTCTTGGTCAATATTTTAGAGGATAACGCATGTTAGGTCTTGGTTAGGTCTGGGATTTGCTCTCATCATGCTCATACTTTCGCATATTTCTCATACTTGATGGCCAGATCCTGGGTTTTTTCTGGTTTGCATGACGTGGTAATGTGGTAGCACACTGAAACAGACAATTATGCCTGGTTTCTATCAATCTTTTAGAGGATAACACATGCTAGGTCTAGCTTAGGTCTGGGATTTGCTATCATCATGCTCATACTTTCTCATATTTCTCATTCTTGTTGTCCAGATCCTGGGCTTTCACTGGTTTGGATCACACAGTAATATGGTACCACACTGAAACAGTCGATTAAACCTGGTTTCGATCAATATTTTAGAGGATAACGCATGTTAGGTCTATGATAGGTCTGGGATTTGCTCTCATCAGGCTCATACATTCACATTTTCCGCATACTTGTTGTCCAGATCCTGGGCTCTTTCTGGTTTGAATCACGTAGTAATGTAGTACCACACTGAAACAGTCGACTAAACCTGGTCTCGGTCAATATTTTAGAGGATAACGCATGTTAGATCTAGGTTAGGTCTGGGATTTCCACTCATCAGGCTCGTACATTCGCATATTTCTAATACTTGATGGCCAGATCCTGGGCTTTTTCTGGTTTGGATCACGTAGTAATGTAGTACCACACTGAAACAGTCGACTAAACCTGGTCTCGGTCAATATTTTAGAGGATAACGCATGTAAGGTCTAGGTTAGGTCTGGGATTTGCACTCATCAGGCTCATACTTTCGCATATTTCTCATACTTGATGGCCAGATTCTGGGCTTTTTCTGGTTTGGATCACGTAGTAAAGTGGTACCACACTGAAACAGTCAACTAAACCTGGTCTCGGTCAATATTTTAGAGGATAACGCATGTTAGGTCTAGGTTAGGTCTGGGATTTGCACTCGTCAGGCTCATACTTTCGCATATTTCTCATACTTGTTGGCCAGATTCTTGGCTTTTTTTGGCTTGGATCACGTAGTAATGTGGTACCACACTGAAGCTGTCCATTAAACCTGGTTTCGATCAATATCTTAGAGGATAACGCATGTTAGGTCTATGTTAGGTCTGGGATTTGCTCTCATCAGGCTCATACATTCACATTTTCCGCATACTTGTTGGCCAGATCTTGGGCTTTCCCTGGTTTGGATCACGTAGTAATGTGGTACAACACTGAAACAGTCGACTAAACCTGGTCTCGGTCAATATTTTAGAGGATAACGCATGTTAGGTCTAGGCTAGGTCTGGGATTTGCACTCATCAGGCTCATACTTTCGCATATTTCTCATACTTGATGGCCAGATTCAGGGCTTTTTCTGGTTTGGATCACGTGGTAATGTGGTACCTCGCTGAAACAGACCATTAATCCTGGTTTCGATCAATATTTTAGAGGATAACACATGCTAGGTCTAGGTTAGGTCTGGGATTTGCACTCATCAGGCTCATACTTTCGCATATTTCTGATACTTGATGGCCAGATTCTGGGCTTTTTTTGGTTCGGATCACGTTGCAATGTGGTACCACACTGAAACAGTCCATTAAACCTGGTTTCGAACAATATTTTAGAGGATACCGCAACTTAGGTCTTGGTTAGGCCTTGGATTTGCCCTCATCAGGCTCACAGGTTCGCATTCTTCACATACCTGGTGAACAGATCGTGGGTTTTTTCTGGTTTGCATCACGTGGTAATGTGGTACCACACTGAAACAGACAATTATGCCTGGTTTCAATCAATATTTTAGAGGATAACGCATGGTAGGTCTAGGTTAGGTCTGGGATTTGCTCTCATCAGGCTCATACTTTCGCATATTTCTCATACTTGATGGTCAGACCATGGCCTTTTTCTGGTTTGGATCTCGTAGTGATGTGGTACCACACTGAAACAGTCGACTAAACCTGGTCTCGGTCACGATTTTAGAGGATAACGCATGTTAGGTCTATGTTAGGTCTGGGATTTGCTCTCATCAGGCTCATACATTCACATTTTCCGCATAGTTGTTGGCCAGATCCTGGGCTTTTCCTGGTTTGGATCAAGTGGTAATGTGGTATCACATGGAAAGAGTCCATTAAACCTGGTCTGGATCAATATTTCAAAGGATAACTCATGTTAGGTCTATGTTAGGTCTGGGATTTGCTCTCATCAGGCTCATACTTTCGCATATTTCTCATACTTGTTGGCCAGATCCTGGGCTTTTTCTGGTTTGGATCACGTAGTAATGTGGTATCACACTGAACCAGTCGACTAAACTTGGTCTCGGTCAATATTTCAAAGGATAACTCATGTTAGGTCTAAGTTAGGTCTGGGATTTGCTATCATCATGCTCATACTTTTGCATATTTCTCATTCTTGTTGTCCAGATCCTGGGCTTTCACTGGTTTGGATCACACAGTAATGTGGTACCACACTGAAACAGTCGATTAAACCTGGTTTCGATCGATATTTTTAAGGATAACGCATGTTAGGTCTAGGTTAGGTCTGGGATTTGCACTCATCAGGCTCATACTTTCGCATATTTCTCATACTTGATGGCCAGATCCTGGCGTTTTTCCGGTTTGGATCACGTAGTAATGTGGTATCACACTGAAACAGTCGACTAAACCTGGTCTCGGTCAATATTTTAGAAGATAACGCATGTTAGGTCTAGGTTAGGTCTGGGATTTGCTCTCATCAGGCTCATACTTTCGCATATTTCTCGTACTTGTTGGCCAGATCCTGCGCCTTTTCTGGTTTGGATCACGTAGTAATGTGGTACCACACTGAAACAGTCGACTAAACCTGGTCACGATCAATATTTTAGAGGATAACACATGTTAGGACTAGGTTAGGTCTGGGATTTGCTCTCATCAGGCTCATACTTTCGCATATTTCTCATACTTGATGGCCAGATTCTGGGCCTTTTTTGGTTTCGATCACGTAGTAATGCGGTACCACGCTGAAACAGGCCATTAAACCTGGGTTGGATTAATATTTTATAGGATAACGCATGTTAGGTCTATGTTAGGTCTGGGATTTGCTCTCATCAGGCTCATACTTTCGCATATCACTCATACTTGATGGCCAGATTCTGGGCCTTTTTTGGTTTCGATCACGTAGTAATGCGGTACCACGCTGAAACAGGCCATTAAACCTGGTTTCGATTAATATTTTATAGGATAACGCATGTTAGGTCTATGATAGGTCTGGGATTTGCTCTCCTCAGGCTCATACTTTCGCATATTTCTCATACTTGATGGCCAGATCCTGGCCTTTTTCTGGTTTGGATCACGTAGTAATGTGGTACCACCCTGAAACAGTCGACTAAACCTGCTTTCGATCAATATTTTTGAGGATAACACATGATAGGTCTAGGTTAGGTCTGGGATTTGCACTCATCAGGCTCATACTTTCGCATATTTCTCGTACTTGTTGGACAGATCCTGCGCCTTTTCTGGTTTGGATCACGTGGTAATGTGGTACCACGCTGAAACAGACCATTAAACCTGGTTTCGATCAATATTTTAGAGGATAACGCATGTTAGGTCTATGTTAGGTCCGGGATTTGCCCTCATCAGGCTCACACTTTCGCATTCTTCACATACCTGTTGAACAGATCCAGGGTTTTTTCTGGTTTGGATCACGTGGTAATGTGGTACCACACTGAAACAGTCCATTAAACCTAGTCTGGGTCAACATTTCAAAGGATAACTCATGTTAGGTCTAGGTTAGGTCTGGGATTTGCACTCATCAGGCCCATACATTCGCATATTTCTCATACTTGATGGCCAGATCCTGGGCTTTTTCTGTTTTGGATCACGTAGTAAAGTGGTACCACGCTGAAACAGTCGACTAAACCTGGTCTCGGTCAATATTTTAGAGGATAACGCATGTTAGGTCTAGGCTAGTTCTGGGATTTGCACTCATCAGGCTCATACTTTCGCATATTTCTCATACTTGTTGGCCAGATTCTGGGCTTTTTTTGGCTTGGATCACGTAGTAATGTGGTACCTCACTGAAACTGTCCATTAAACCTGGTTTCGATCAATATATTTGAGGATAACACATGATAGGTCTAGGTTAGGTCTGGGATTTGCACTCATCAGGCTCATACTTTCGCATATTTCTCATACTTGATGGCCAGATTCTGGGCTTTTTTTGGTTCGGATCACGTTGCAATGTGGTACCACACTGAAACAGCACATTAAACCTGGTTTCGATCAATATTTTAGAGGATAACGCAACTTAGGTCTTGGTTAGGCCTTGGATTTGCCCTCATCAGGCTCAGACGTTCGCGTCCTTCACATACCTGGTAAACTGATCGTGGGTTTTTTCAGGTTTGCATCACGTGGTAATGTGGTAGCACACTGAAACAGACAATTATGCCTGGTTTCTATCAATATTTTAGAGGATAACAGATGCTAGGTCTAGGTTAGGTCTGGGATTTGCTATCATCATGCTCATACTTTCACATATTTCTCATTCTTGTTGTCCAGATCCTGGGCCTTCACTGGTTTGGATTACACAGTAATATGGTACCACACTGAAACAGTCGATTAAACCTGGTTTCGATCGATATTTTAGAGGATAAGGCATGTTAGGTCTAGGTTAGGTCTAGGATTTGCACTCATCAGGCTCATACTTTCGCATATTTCTCATACTTGATGGCCAGATCCTGGCTTTTTTCTGGTTTGGATCACGTAGTAATGTGGTACCACACTGAAACAGTCGACTATACCTGGTCTCGGTCAATATTTTAGAGGATAACGCATGTTAGGTCTAGGTTAGGTCTGGGATTTGCACTCATCAGGCTCATACTTTCGCATATTTCTCATACTTGTTGGCCAGATTCTGGGCTTTTGTTGGTTTGGATCACGTAGTAATGTGGTACCACACTGAAACAGTCGACTAAACCTGGTCAGGATCAATATTTTAGTGGATAACGCATGTTAGGTCTATGTTAGGTCCAGGATTTGCCCTCATCAGGCTCACACTTTCGCATTCTTCACGTACCTGTTGAACAGATCCAGGGTTATTTCTGGTATGGATCAAGTGGTAGTGTGGTATCACACGGAAAGAGTCCATTAAACCTGGTTTCGATCAATATTTTAGAGGATAACGCATGTTAGGTGTAGGTTAGGTCTGGGATTTGCTCTCATCAGGCTCATACATTCGCATATTTCTAATACTTGATGGCCAGATCCTGGGCTTTTCCTGGTTTGGATCACGTAGTAATGTAGTACCACACTGAAACAGTCGACTATACCTGGTCTCGGTCAATATTTCAAAGGATAACTCATGCTAGGTCTAAGTTAGGTCTGGGATTTGCTATCATCATGCTCATACTTTCGCATATTTCTCATTCTTGTTGTCCAGATCCTGGGCTTTCACTGGTTTGGATCACACAGTACTGTGGTACCACACTGAAACAGTCGATTAAACCTGGTTTCGATCGATATTTTTAAGGATAACGCATGTTAGGTCTAGGTTAGGTCTGGGATTTGCACTCATCAGGCTCATACTTTCGCATATTTCTCATACTTGATGGCCAGATCCTGGCGTTTTTCTGGTTTGGATCACGTAGTAATGTGGTATCACACTGAAACAGTCGACTAAACCTGGTCTCGGTCAATATTTTAGAAGATAACGCATGTTAGGTCTAGGTTAGGTCTGGGATTTGCTCTCATCAGGCTCATACTTTCGCATATTTCTCGTACTTGTTGGCCAGATCCTGCGCCTTTTCTGGTTCGGATCACGTAGTAATGTGGTACCACTCTGAAACAGTCGACTAAACCTGCTTTCGATCAATATTTTTGAGGATAACACATGATAGGTCTAGGTTAGGTCTGGGATTTGCACTCATCAGGCTCATACTTTCGCATATTTCACGTACTTGTTGGCCAGATCCTGCGCCTTTTCTGGTTTGGATCACGTGGAAATGTGGTACCACGCTGAAACAGACCATTAAACCTGGTTTCGATCAATATTTTAGAGGATACCGCATGTTAGGTCTATGTTTGGTCCGGGATTTGCCCTCATCAGGCTCACACTTTCGCATTCTTCACATACCTGTTGAACAGATCCAGGGTTTTTTCTGGTTTGGATCACGTGGTAATGTGGTACCACACTGAAACAGTCCATTAAACCTAGTCTGGGTCAACATTTCAAAGGATAACTCATGTTAGGTCTAGGTTAGGTCTGGGATTTGCACTCATCAGGCTCATACATTCGCATATTTCTCATACTTGATGGCCAGAACCTGGGCTTTTTCTGTTTTGGATCACGTAGTAAAGTGGTACCACGCTGAAACAGTCGACTAAACCTGGTCTCGGTCAATATTTTAGAGGATAACGCATGTTAGGTCTAGGCTAGTCCTGGGATTTGCACTCATCAGGCTCATACTTTCGCATATTTCTCATACTTGATGGCCAGATTCTGGGCTTTTCTTGGTTCGGATCACGTTGCAATGTGGTACCACACTGAAACAGTCCATTAAACCTGGTTTCGATCAATATTTTAGAGGATAACGCAACTTAGGTCTTGGTTAGGCCTTGGATTTGCCCTCATCAGGCTCAGACGTTCGCGTTCTTCACATACCTGGTGAACTGATCGTGGGTTTTTTCAGGTTTGCATCACGTGGTAATGTGGTAGCAAACTGAAACAGACAATTATGCCTGGTTTCTATCAATATTTTAGAGGATAACACATGCTAGGTCTAGGTTAGGTCTGGGATTTGCTATCATCATGCTCATACTTTCACATATTTCTCATTCTTGTTGTCCAGATCCTGGGCCTTCACTGGTTTGGATTACACAGTAATATGGTACCACACTGAAACAGTCGATTAAACCTGGTTTCGATCGATATTTTAGAGGATAACGCATGTTAGGTCTAGGTTAGGTCTAGGATTTGCACTCATCAGGCTCATACTGTCGCATATTTCTCATACTTGATGGCCAGATCCTGGCTTTTTTCTGGCTTGGATCACGTAGTAATGTGGTACCACACTGAAACAGACGACTAAACCTGGTCTCGGTCAATATTTTAGAGGATAACGCATGTTAGTTCTAGGTTAGGTCTGGGATTTGCACTCATCAGGCTCATACTTTCGCATATTTCTCATACTTGTTGGCCAGATTCTGGGCTTTTGTTGGTTTGGATCACGTAGTAATGTGGTACCACACTGAAACAGTCGACTAAACCTGGTCAGGATCAATATTTTAGTGGATAACGCATGTTAGGTCTATGTTAGGTCCGGGATTTGCCCTCATCAGGCTCACACTTTCGCATTCTTCACGTACCTGTTGAACAGATCCAGGGTTATTTCTGGTATGGATCAAGTGGTAGTGTGGTATCACACGGAAAGAGTCCATTAAACCTGGTTTCGATCAATATTTTTGAGGATAACACATGATAGGTCTAGGTTAGGTCTGGGATTTGCACACATCAGGCTCATACTTTCGCATATTTCTCATACTTGATGGCCAGATTCTGGGCTTTTTTTGGCTTGGATCACGTAGTAATGTGGTACCACACTGAAACTGTCCATTAAACCTGGTTTCGATCAATATTTTAGAGGATAACGCATGTTAGGTGTAGGTTAGGTCTGGGATTTGCTCTCATCATGCTCATACTTTCGCATATTTCTCATTCTTGTTGGCCAGATCCTGGGCTTTCACTGGTTTGGATCACGTTGTTATGTGGTACCACACTGAAACAGTCAAATTAAACCTGGTCTCGATCAATATTTCAAAGGATAACTCCTGTTAGGTCTAAGTTAGGTCTGGGATTTGCTCTCATCAGGCTCATACATTCGCATATTTCTCATACTTGATGGCCAGATTCAGGGCTTTTTCTGGTTTGGAACACGTGGCAATGTGGTACCACATGGAAACAGTAAATTAAACCTAGTCTGGGTCAACATTTCAAAGGATAGCTCATGTTCGGTCTAGGTTAGGTCTGGGATTTGCCCTCAACAGGCTCATACATTCGCATATTTCTAATACTTGATGGCCAGATCCTGGGCTTTTCCTGGTTTGGATCACGTAGTAATGTAGTACCACACTGAAACAGTCGACTAAACCTGGTCTCGGTCAATATTTTAGAAGATAACGCATGTTAGGTCTATGTTAGGTCTGGGATTTGCTCTCCTCAGGCTCATACTTTCGCATATTTCTCATACTTGATGGCCAGATCCTGGCCTTTTTCTGGATTGGATCACGTAGTAATGTGGTACCACACTGAAACAGTCGACTAAACCTGCTTTCGATCAATATTTTTGAGGATAACACATGATAGGTCTAGGTTAGGTCTGGGATTTGCACACATCAGGCTCATACTTTCGCATATTTCTCGTACTTGTTGGCCAGATCCTGCGCCTTTTCTGGTTTGGATCACGTGGTAATGTGGTACCACGCTGAAACAGACCATTAAACCAGGTTTCGATCAATATTTTAGAGGATAACGCATGTTAGGTCTATGTTAGGTCCGGGATTTGCCCTCATCAGGCTCACACTTTCGCATTCTTCACATACCTGTTGAACAGATCCAGGGTTTTTTCTGGTTTGGATCACGTGGTAATGTGGTACCACACTGAAACAGTCCATTAAACCTAGTCTGGGTCAACATTTCAAAGGATAACTCATGTTAGGTCTAGGTTAGGTCTGGGATTTGCACACATCAGGCTCATACATTCGCATATTTCTCATACTTGATGGCCAGATCCTGGGCTTTTCCTGTTTTGGATCACGTAGTAAAGTGGTACCACGCTGAAACAGTCGACTAAACCTGGTCTCGGTCAATATTTTAGAGGATAACGCATGTTAGGTCTAGGCTAGTTCTGGGATTTGCACTCATCAGGCTCATACTTTCGCATATTTCTCATACTTGTTGGCCAGATTCTGGGCTTTTTTTGGCTTGGATCACGTAGTAATGTGGTAACTCACTGAAACTGTCCATTAAACCTGGTTTCGATCAATATTTTAGAAGATAACGCATGTTAGGTCTATGTTAGGTCTGGGATTTGCTCTCCTCAGGCTCATACTTTCGCATATTTCTCATACTTGATGGCCAGATCCTGGCCTTTTTCTGGATTGGATCACGTAGTAATGTGGTACCACACTGAAACAGTCGACTAAACCTGCTTTCGATCAATATTTTTGAGGATAACACATGATAGGTCTAGGTTAGGTCTGGGATTTGCACACATCAGGCTCATATTTTCGCATATTTCTCGTACTTGTTGGCCAGATCCTGCGCCTTTTCTGGTTTGGATCACGTGGTAATGTGGTACCACGCTGAAACAGACCATTAAACCTGGTTTCGATCAATATTTTAGAGGATAACGCATGTTAGGTCTATGTTAGGTCCGGGATTTGCCCTCATCAGGCTCACACTTTCGCATTCTTCACATACCTGTTGAACAGATCCAGGGTTTTTTCTGGTTTGGATCACGTGGTAATGTGGTACCACACTGAAACAGTCCATTAAACCTAGTCTGGGTCAACATTTCAAAGGATAACTCATGTTAGGTCTAGGTTAGGTCTGGGATTTGCACACATCAGGCTCATACATTCGCATATTTCTCATACTTGATGGCCAGATCCTGGGCTTTTCCTGTTTTGGATCACGTGGTAATGTGGTACCACGCTGAAACAGACCATTAAACCAGGTTTCGATCAATATTTTAGAGGATAACGCATGTTAGGTCTATGTTAGGTCCGGGATTTGCCCTCATCAGGCTCACACTTTCGCATTCTTCACATACCTGTTGAACAGATCCAGGGTTTTTTCTGGTTTGGATCACGTGGTAATGTGGTACCACACTGAAACAGTCCATTAAACCTAGTCTGGGTCAACATTTCAAAGGATAACTCATGTTAGGTCTAGGTTAGGTCTGGGATTTGCACACATCAGGCTCATACATTCGCATATTTCTCATACTTGATGGCCAGATCCTGCGCCTTTTCTGGTTTGGATCACGTGGTAATGTGGTACCACGCTGAAACAGACCATTAAACCTGGTTTCGATCAATATTTTAGAGGATAACGCATGTTAGGTCTATGTTAGGTCCGGGATTTGCCCTCATCAGGCTCACACTTTCGCATTCTTCACATACCTGTTGAACAGATCCAGGGTTTTTTCTGGTTTGGATCACGTGGTAATGTGGTACCACACTGAAACAGTCCATTAAACCTAGTCTGGGTCAACATTTCAAAGGATAACTCATGTTAGGTCTAGGTTAGGTCTGGGATTTGCACTCATCAGGCTCATACTTTCGCATATCTCTCATACTTGTTGGCCAGATTCTGGGCTTTTGTTGGTTTGGATCACGTAGTAATGTGGTACCACACTGAAACAGTCGACTAAACCTGATCAGGATCAATATTTAAGTGGATAACGCATGTTAGGTGTATGTTAGGTCCGGGATTTGCCCTCATCAGGCTCACACTTTCGCATTCTTCACGTACCTGTTGAACAGATCCAGGGTTATTTCTGGTATGGATCAATTGGTAGTATGGTATCACACGGAAAGAGTCCATTAAACCTGGTTTCGATCAATATTTTTGAGGATAACACATGATAGGTCTAGGTTAGGTCTGGGATTTGCACACGTCAGGCTCATACTTTCGCATATTTCTCATACTTGATGGCTAGATTCTGGGCTTTTTTTGGCTTGGATCACGTAGTAATGTGGTACCACACTGAAACTGTCCATCAAACCTGGTTTCGATCAATATTTTAGAGGATAACGCGTGTTAGGTGTAGGTTAGGTCTGGGATTTGCTCTCATCATGCTCATACTTTCGCATATTTCTCATTCTTGTTGGCCAGATCCTGGGCTTTCACTGGTTTGGATCACGTTGTTATGTGGTACCACACTGAAACAGTCAAATTAAACCTGGTCCCGATCAATATTTCAAAGGATAACTCATGTTAGGTCTAAGTTAGGTCTGGGATTTGCTCTCATCAGGCTCATACATTCGCATATTTCTCATACTTGATGGCCAGATTCAGGGCTTTTTCTGGTTTGGAACACGTGGTAATGTGGTACCACATGGAAACAGTAAATTAAACCTAGTCTGGGTCAACATTTCAAAGGATAGCTCATGTTCGGTCTAGGTTAGGTCTGGGATTTGCCCTCAACAGGCTCATACATTCGCATATTTCTAATACTTGATGGCCAGATCCTGGGCTTTTCCTGGTTTGGATCACGTAGTAATGTAGTACCACACTGAAACAGTCGACTAAACCTGGTCTCGGTCACTATTTTAGAGGATAACGCATGTTAGGTCTAGGCTAGGTCTGGGATTTGCACTCATCAGGCTCATACTTTCGCATATTTCTCATACTTGTTGGCCAGATTCTGGGCTTTTTTTGGTTTGGATCACGTAGTAATGTGGTACCACACTGAAACAGTCGACTAAACCTGGTCACGATCAATATTTTAGTGGATAACGCATGTTAGGTCTATGTTTGGTCCGGGATTTGCCCACATCAGGCTCACACTTTCGCATTCTACACGTACCTGTTGAACAGATCCAGGGTTATTGCTGGTTTGGATCACGTAGTAATGTGGTACCACACTGAAACAGTCGACTAAACCTGGTCTCGGTCAATATTTTAGAGGATATCGCATGTTAGGTGTAGGTTAGGTCTGGGATTTGCTCTCATCATGCTCATACTTTCGCATATTTCTCATTCTTGTTGGCCAGATCCTGGGCTTTCACTGGTTTGGATCACGTTGTTATGTGGTACCACACTGAAACAGTCAAATTAAACCTGGTCCCGATCAATATTTCAAAGGATAACTCATGTTAGGTCTAAGTTAGGTCTGGGATTTGCTCTCATCAGGCTCATACTTTCGCATATTTCCCATATTTGATGGCCAGATTCTGGGCTTTTTTTGGTTCGGATCACGTTGCAATGTGGTACCACACTGAAACAGTCCATTAAACCTGGTTTCGATCAATATTTTAGAGGATAACGCAACTTAGGTCTTGGTTAGGCCTTGGATTTGCCCTCATCAGGCTCAGACGTTCGCGTTCTTCACATACCTGGTGAACTGATCGTGGGTTTTTTCAGGTTTGCATCACGTGGTAATGTGGTAGCACACTGAAACAGACAATTATGCCTGGTTTCTATCAATATTTTAGAGGATAACACATGCTAGGTCTAGGTTAGGTCTGGGATTTGCTATCATCATGCTCATACTTTCACATATTTCTCATTCTTGTTGTCCAGATACTGGGCCTGCACTGGTTTGGATCACACAGTAATATGGTACCACACTGAAACAGTCGATTAAACCTGGTTTCGATCGATATTTTAGAGGATAACGCATGTTAGGTCTAGGTTAGGTCTAGGATTTGCACTCATCAGGCTCATACTTTCGCATATTTCTCATACTTGATGGCCAGATCCTGGCTTTTTTCTGGTTTGGATCACGTAGTAATGTGGTACCACACTGAAACAGTCGACTAAACCTGGTCTCGGTCAATATTTTAGAGGATAACGCATGTTAGGTCTAGGTTAGGTCTGGGATTTGCACTCATCAGGCTCATACTTTCGCATATTTCTCATACTTGTTGGCCAGATTCTGGGCTTTTGTTGGTTTGGATCACGTAGTAATGTGGTACCACACTGAAACAGTCGACTAAACCTGGTCAGGATCAATATTTAAGTGGATAACGCATGTTAGGTGTATGTTAGGTCCGGGATTTGCCCTCATCAGGCTCACACTTTCGCATTCTTCACGTACCTGTTGAACAGATCCAGGGTTATTTCTGGTATGGATCAATTGGTAGTATGGTATCACACGGAAAGAGTCCATTAAACCTGGTTTCGATCAATATTTTTGAGGATAACACATGATAGGTCTAGGTTAGGTCTGGGATTTGCACACGTCAGGCTCATACTTTCGCATATTTCTCATACTTGATGGCCAGATTCTGGGCTTTTTTTGGCTTGGATCACGTAGTAATGTGGTACCACACTGAAACTGTCCATCAAACCTGGTTTCGATCAATATTTTAGAGGATAACGCGTGTTAGGTGTAGGTTAGGTCTGCGATTTGCTCTCATCATGCTCATACTTTCGCATATTTCTCATTCTTGTTGGCCAGATCCTGGGCTTTCACTGGTTTGGATCACGTTGTTATGTGGTACCACACTGAAACAGTCAAATTAAACCTGGTCCCGATCAATATTTCAAAGGATAACTCATGTTAGGTCTAAGTTAGGTCTGGGATTTGCTCTCATCAGGCTCATACATTCGCATATTTCTCATACTTGATGGCCAGATTCAGGGCTTTTTCTGGTTTGGAACACGTGGTAATGTGGTACCACATGGAAACAGTAAATTAAACCTAGTCTGGGTCAACATTTCAAAGGATAGCTCATGTTCGGTCTAGGTTAGGTCTGGGATTTGCCCTCAACAGGCTCATACATTCGCATATTTCTAATACTTGATGGCCAGATCCTGGGCTTTTCCTGGTTTGGATCACGTAGTAATGTAGTACCACACTGAAACAGTCGACTAAACCTGGTCTCGGTCAATATTTTAGAGGATAACGCATGTTAGGTCTAGGCTAGGTCTGGGATTTGCACTCATCAGGCTCATACTTTCGCATATTTCTCATACTTGTTGGCCAGATTCTGGGCTTTTTTTGGTTTGGATCACGTAGTAATGTGGTACCACACTGAAACAGTCGACTAAACCTGGTCACGATCAATATTTTAGTGGATAACGCATGTTAGGTCTATGTTTGGTCCGGGATTTGCCCACATCAGGCTCACACTTTCGCATTCTACACGTACCTGTTGAACAGATCCAGGGTTATTGCTGGTTTGGATCACGTAGTAATGTGGTACCACACTGAAACAGTCGACTAAACCTGGTCTCGGTCAATATTTTAGAGGATATCGCATGTTAGGTGTAGGTTAGGTCTGGGATTTGCTCTCATCATGCTCATACTTTCGCATATTTCTCATTCTTGTTGGCCAGATCCTGGGCTTTCACTGGTTTGGATCACGTTGTTATGTGGTACCACACTGAAACAGTCAAATTAAACCTGGTCCCGATCAATATTTCAAAGGATAACTCATGTTAGGTCTAAGTTAGGTCTGGGATTTGCTCTCATCAGGCTCATACTTTCGCATATTTCTCATACTTGTTGGCCAGATTCTGGGCTTTTTTTGGCTTGGATCACGTAGTAATGTGGTAACTCACTGAAACTGTCCATTAAACCTGGTTTCGATCAATATTTTAGAAGATAACGCATGTTAGGTCTATGTTAGGTCTGGGATTTGCACTCATCAGGCTCATACTTTCGCATATTTCCCATATTTGATGGCCAGATTCTGGGCTTTTTTTGGTTCGGATCACGTTGCAATGTGGTACCACACTGAAACAGTCCATTAAACCTGGTTTCGATCAATATTTTAGAGGATAACGCAACTTAGGTCTTGGTTAGGCCTTGGATTTGCCCTCATCAGGCTCAGACGTTCGCGTTCTTCACATACCTGGTGAACTGATCGTGGGTTTTTTCAGGTTTGCATCACGTGGTAATGTGGTAGCACACTGAAACAGACAATTATGCCTGGTTTCTATCAATATTTTAGAGGATAACACATGCTAGGTCTAGGTTAGGTCTGGGATTTGCTATCATCATGCTCATACTTTCACATATTTCTCATTCTTGTTGTCCAGATACTGGGCCTGCACTGGTTTGGATCACACAGTAATATGGTACCACACTGAAACAGTCGATTAAACCTGGTTTCGATCGATATTTTAGAGGATAACGCATGTTAGGTCTAGGTTAGGTCTAGGATTTGCACTCATCAGGCTCATACTTTCGCATATTTCTCATACTTGATGGCCAGATCCTGGCTTTTTTCTGGTTTGGATCACGTAGTAATGTGGTACCACACTGAAACAGTCGACTAAACCTGGTCTCGGTCAATATTTTAGAGGATAACGCATGTTAGGTCTAGGTTAGGTCTGGGATTTGCACTCATCAGGCTCATACTTTCGCATATTTCTCATACTTGTTGGCCAGATTCTGGGCTTTTGTTGGTTTGGATCACGTAGTAATGTGGTACCACACTGAAACAGTCGACTAAACCTGGTCAGGATCAATATTTAAGTGGATAACGCATGTTAGGTGTATGTTAGGTCCGGGATTTGCCCTCATCAGGCTCACACTTTCGCATTCTTCACGTACCTGTTGAACAGATCCAGGGTTATTTCTGGTATGGATCAATTGGTAGTATGGTATCACACGGAAAGAGTCCATTAAACCTGGTTTCGATCAATATTTTTGAGGATAACACATGATAGGTCTAGGTTAGGTCTGGGATTTGCACACGTCAGGCTCATACTTTCGCATATTTCTCATACTTGATGGCCAGATTCTGGGCTTTTTTTGGCTTGGATCACGTAGTAATGTGGTACCACACTGAAACTGTCCATTAAACCTGGTTTCGATCAATATTTTAGAGGATAACGCGTGTTAGGTGTAGGTTAGGTCTGGGATTTGCTCTCATCATGCTCATACTTTCGCATATTTCTCATTCTTGTTGGCCAGATCCTGGGCTTTCACTGGTTTGGATCACGTTGTTATGTGGTACCACACTGAAACAGTCAAATTAAACCTGGTCCCGATCAATATTTCAAAGGATAACTCATGTTAGGTCTAAGTTAGGTCTGGGATTTGCTCTCATCAGGCTCATACATTCGCATATTTCTCATACTTGATGGCCAGATTCAGGGCTTTTTCTGGTTTGGAACACGTGGTAATGTGGTACCACATGGAAACAGTAAATTAAACCTAGTCTGGGTCAACATTTCAAAGGATAGCTCATGTTCGGTCTAGGTTAGGTCTGGGATTTGCCCTCAACAGGCTCATACATTCGCATATTTCTAATACTTGATGGCCAGATCCTGGGCTTTTCCTGGTTTGGATCACGTAGTAATGTAGTACCACACTGAAACAGTCGACTAAACCTGGTCTCGGTCAATATTTTAGAGGATAACGCATGTTAGGTCTAGGTTAGGTCTGGGATTTGCACTCATCAGGCTCATACTTTCGCATATTTCTCATACTTGTTGGCCAGATTCTGGGCTTTTTTTGGTTTGGATCACGTAGTAATGTGGTACCACACTGAAACAGTCGACTAAACCTGGTCACGATCAATATTTTAGTGGATAACGCATGTTAGGTCTATGTTTGGTCCGGGATTTGCCCACATCAGGCTCACACTTTCGCATTCTACACGTACCTGTTGAACAGATCCAGGGTTATTGCTGGTTTGGATCACGTAGTAATGTGGTACCACACTGAAACAGTCGACTAAACCTGGTCTCGGTCAATATTTTAGAGGATATCGCATGTTAGGTCTGGGCTAGGTCTGGGATTTGCACTCATCAGGCTCACACTTTCGCATATTTCTCATACTTGTTGGCCAGATCCTGGGCTTTCACTGGTTTGGATCACGTTGTTATGTGGTACCACACTGAAACAGTCGACTAAACCTGGTCTCGGTCAATATTTCAAAGGATAACTCATGTTAGGTCTAAGTTAGGTCTGGGATTTGCTCCAATCAGGCTCATACATTCACATATTTCTCATACTTGATGGCCAGATCCTGGGCTTTTTCTGGTTTGGTTCACGTAGTAATGTGGTACCACACTGAAACAGTCGACTAAACCTGGTTTCGATCAATATTTTAGTGGATAACGCATGTGAGGTCTATGTTATGTCTGGGATTTGCTCTCATTATGCTCATACATTCACATTTTCCGCATAGTTGTTGGCCAGATCCTGGGCTTTTTCTAGTTTGGATCACGTAGTAATGTGGTACCACACTGAAACAGTCGACTAAACCTGGTCTCGGTCAATATTTTAGAGGATAACGCATGTTACGTCTAGGTTAGGTCTGGGATTTGCTCTCATCAGGCTCACATTTTCGCATATTTCTCATTCTTGTTGGCCAGATCCTGGGCTTTCACTGGTTTGGATCACGTAGTAATGTGGTATCACACTGAAACAGTCGACTAAACCTGGTCTCGGTCAATATTTTAGAAGATAACTCATGTTAGGTCTAGGTTAGGTCTGGGATTTGCTCTCATCAGGCTCACACTTTCACATATTTCTCATTCTTGTTGGCCAGATCCTGGGCTTTCACTGGTTTGGATCACGTAGTTATGTGGTACCACACTGAAACAGTCGACTAAACCTGGTCGCGGTCAATATTTTAGAGGATAACGCATGTTAGGTCTAGGTTAGGTCTGGGATTTGCTCTCATCAGGCTCACACTTTCGCATATTTCTCATTCTTGTTGGCCAGATCCTGGGCTTTCACTGGTTTGGATCACGTAGTTATGTGGTACCACACTGAAACAGTCGACTAAACCTGGTCGCGGTCAATATTTTAGAGGATAACGCATGTTAGGTCTAGGTTCGGTCTGGGATTTGCTCTCATCATGCTCATACTTTCGCATATTTCTCATTCTTGTTGGCCAGATCCTGGGCTTTCACTGGTTTGGATCACACAGTAATGTGGTACCACACTGAAACAGTCGATTAAACCTGGTTTCGATCGATATTTTTAAGGATAACGCATGTTAGGTCTAGGTTAGGTCTGGGATTTGCACTCATCAGGCTGATACTTTCGCATATTTCTCATACTTGATGGCCAGATCCTGGCCTTTTTCTGGTTTGGATCACGTAGTAATGTGGTATCACACTGAAACAGTCGACTAAACCTGGTCTCGGTCAATATTTTAGAAGATAACGCATGTTAGGTCTAGGTTAGGTCTGGGATTTGCTCTCATCAGGCTCACACTTTCGCATATTTCTCATTCTTGTTGGCCAGATCCTGGGCTTTCACTGGTTTGGATCACGTAGTTATGTGGTACCACACTGAAACAGTCGACTAAACCTGGTCGCGGTCAATATTTTAGAGGATAACGCATGTTAGGTCTAGGTTAGGTCTGGGATTTGCTCTCATCAGGCTCATACTTTCGCATATTTCTCGTACTTGTTGGCCAGATTCAGGGCTTTTTCTGGTTTGGAACACGTGGTAATGTAGTACCACACGGAAACAGTAAATTAAACCTAGTCTGGGTCAACATTTCAAAGGATAACTCATGTTAGGTGTAGGTTAGGTCTGGGATTTGCTCTCATCATGCTCATACTTTCGCAAATTTCTCATTCTTGTTGGCCAGATCCTGGGCTTTCACTGGTTTGGATCACGGAGTTATGTGGTACCACACTGAAAGAGTCAAATTAAACCTGGTCTCGATCAATATTTTAGAGGATAACGCATGTTAGGTCTAGGTTAGGTCTGGGATTTGCCCTCATCAGGTTCACACTTTCGCATTCTTCACGTACCTGTTGAACAGATCCAGGGTTATTTCTGGTATGGATCATGTGGTAGTGTGGTATCACACGGAAAGAGTCCATTAAACCTGGTTTCGATCAATATTTTTGAGGATAACACATGATAGGTCTAGGTTAGGTCTGGGATTTGCACACATCAGGCTCATACTTTCGCATATTTCTCATACTTGATGACCAGATTCTGGGCTTTTTTTGGCTTGGATCACGTAGTAATGTGGTACCACACTGAAACAGTCGATTAAACCTGGTTTCGATCGATATTTTTAAGGATAACGCATGTTAGGCCTAGGTTAGGTCTGGGATTTGTTCTCATCAGGCTCATACTTTCGCATATTTCTCGTACTTGTTGGCCAGATCCTGCGCCTTTTCTGGTTTGGATCTCGTAGTAATGTGGTGACACGCTGAAGCAGTCGACTAAACCTGGTCACGATCAATATTTTAGAGGATAACACATGTTAGGTCTAGGTTAGGTCTGGGATTTGCTCTCATCAGGCTCATACTTTCGCATATTTCTCATACTTGATGACCAGATTCTGGGCCTTTTTTGGTTTCGATCACGTAGTAATGCGGTACCACGCTGAAACAGCCCATTAAACCTGGTTTCGATTAATATTTTATAGGATAACGCATGTTAGGTCTATGTTAGGTCTGGGATTTGCTCTCATCAGGCTCATACTTTCGCATATTTCTCATACTTGATGGCCAGATTCTGGGCCTTTTTTGGTTTCGATCACGTAGTAATGCGGTACCACGCTGAAACAGGCCATTAAACCTGGTTTCGATTAATATTTTATAGGATAACGCATGTTAGGTCTATGTTAGGTCTGGGATTTGCTCTCCTCAGGCTCATACTTTCGCATATTTCTCATACTTGATGGCCAGATCCTGGCCTTTTTCTGGTTTGGATCACGTAGTAATGTGGTACCACACTGAAACAGTCGACTAAACCTGCTTTCGATCAATATTTTTGAGGATAACACATGATAGGTCTAGGTTAGGTCTGGGATTTGCACTCATCAGGCTCATACTTTCGCATATTTCTCGTACTTGTTGGCCAGATCCTGCGCCTTTTCTGGTTTGGATCACGTGGTAATGTGGTACCACGCTGAAACAGACCATTAAACCTGGTTTCGATCAATATTTTAGGGGATAACGCATGTTAGGTCTATGTTAGGTCTGGGATTTTCTCTCATCAGGCTCATACATTCACATTTCCCGCATAGTTGTTGGCCAGATCCTGGGCTTTTCCTGGTTTGGATCAAGTGGTAATGTGGTATCACACGGAAAGAGTCCATTAAACCTGGTTTCGATCAATATATTTGAGGATAACACATGATAGGTCTAGGTTAGGTCTGGGCTTTGCACTCATCAGGCTCATACTTTCGCATATTTCTCATACTTGATGGCCAGATTCTTGGCTTTTTTTGGTTCGGATCACGTTGCAATGTCGTACCACACTGAAACAGTCCATTAAACCTGGTTTCGATCAATATTTTAGAGGATAACGCAACTTAGGTCTTGGTTAGGCCTTGGATTTGCCCTCATCAGGCTCAGACGTTCGCGTTCTTCACATACCTGGTGTACAGATCGTGGGTTTTTTCTGGTTTGCATCACGTGGTAATGTGGTAGCACACTCAAACAGACAATTATGCCTGGTTTCTATCAATATTTTAGAGGATAACACATGCTAGGTCTAGGTTAGGTCTGGGATTTGCTATCATCATGCTCATACTTTCACATATTTCTCATTCTTGTTGTCCAGATCCTGGGCCTTCACTGGTTTGGATCACACAGTAATATGGTACCACACTGAAACAGTCGATTAAACCTGGTTTCGATCGATATTTTAGAGGATAACGCATATTAGCTCCAGGTTAGGTCTGGGATTTGCACTCATCAGGCTCATACTTTCGCATATTTCTCATACTTGATGGCCAGATCCTGGCTTTTTTCTGGTTTGGATCACGTAGTAATGTGGTACCACACTGAAACAGTCGACTAAACCTGGTCTCGCTCAATATTTTAGAGGATAACGCATGTTAGGTCTAGGTTAGGTCTGGGATTTGCTCTCATCAGGCTCATACTTTCGCATATTTCTCGTACTTGTTGGCCAGATCCTGCGCCTTTTCTGGTTTAGATCACGTAGTAATGTGGTACCACACTGAAACTGTCGACTAAACCTGTTCACGATCAATATTCTAGAGGATAACGCATGTTAGGTCTAGGTTCGGTCTGGGATTTGCTATCATCATGCTCATACTTTCGCATATTTCTCGTACTTGATGGCCAGATCCTGGGCTTTTTCTAGTTTGGATCACGTAGTAATGTGGTACCACACTGAAACAGTCGACTAAACCTGGTCTCGGTCAATATTTTAGAGGATAACGCATGTTAGGTCTAGGTTAGGTCTGGGATTTGCACTCATCAGGCTCATACTTTCGCATATTTCTCATACTTGTTGGCCAGATTCTGGGCTTTTTTTGGCTTGGATCACGTAGTAATGTGGTGCCACACTGAAACAGTTGATTAAACCTGGTTTCGATCAATATTTTAGAGGGTAACGCATGTTAGGTCTATGTTAGGTCTGGGATTTGCTCTCATCAGGCTCATACATTCACATTTTCCGCATACTTGTTGGCCAGATCCTGGGCTTTTTCTGGTTTGGATCACGTAGTAATGTGGTACCACACTGAAACAGTCGACTAAACCTGGTCTCGGTCAATATTTTAGAGGATAACGCATGTTACGTCTAGGTTAGGTCTGGGATTTGCTATCATCATGCTCATACTTTCGCATATTTCTCATACTTGATGGCCAGATTCTGGGCCTTTTTTGGTTTCGATCACGTAGTAATGCGGTACCACGCTGAAACAGGCCATTAAACCTGGTTTCGATTAATATTTTATAGGATAACGCATGTTAGGTCTATGTTAAGTCTGGGATTTGCTCTCATCAGGCTCATACTTTCGCATATTTCTCATACTTGATGGCCAGATTCTGGGCCTTTTTTGGTTTCGATCACGTAGTAATGCGGTACCACGCTGAAACAGGCCATTAAACCTGGTTTCGATTAATATTTTATAGGATAACGCATGTTAGGTCTAGGTTAGGTCTGGGATTTGCTATCATCATGCTCATACTTTCGCATATTTCTCATTCTTGTTGTCCAGATCCTGAGCTTTCACTGGTTTGGATTACACAGAAATGTGGTACTACACTGTAACAGTCGACTAAACCTGCTTCCGATCAATATTTTTGAGGATAACACATGATAGGTCTAGGTTAGGTCTGTGATTTGCACACATCAGGCTCATACTTTCGCATATTTCTCATACTTGTTGGCCAGATTCTGGGCTTTTTTTGGCTTGGATCACGTAGTAATGTGGTACCACACTGAAACAGTTGATTAAACCTGGTTTCGATCAATATTTTAGAGGATAACGCATGTTAGGTCTATGTTAGGTCTGGGATATGCTCTCATCAGGCTCATACATTCACATTTTCCGCATACTTGTTGGCTAGATCCTGGGCTTTTTCTGGTTTGGATCAAGTGGTAATGTGGTATCACACGGAAAGAGTCCATTAAACCTGGTTTCGATCAATATATTTGAGGATAACACATGTTAGGTCTAGGTTAGGTCTGGGATTTGCACTCATCAGGCTCAGACGTTCGCGTTCTTCACATACCTGGTGAACAGATCGTGGGATTTTCCTGGTTTGCATCACGTGGTAATGTGGTAGCACACTGAAACAGACAATTATGCCTGGTTTCTATCAATATTTTAGAGGATAACACATGCTAGGTCTAGGTTAGGTCTGGGATTTGCTATCATCATGCTCATACTTTCACATATTTCTCATTCTTGTTGTCCAGATCCTGGGCCTTCACTGGCTTGGATCACACAGTAATATGGTACCACACTGAAACAGTCGATTAAACCTGGTTTCGATCGGTATTTTAGAGGATAACGCATATTAGGTCTAGGTTAGGTCTGGGATTTGCACTCATCAGGCTCATACTTTCGCATATTTCTCATACATGATGGCCAGATCCTGGCTTTTTTCTGGTTTGGATCACGTAGTAATGTGGTACCACACTGAAACTGTCGACTAAACCTGGTCACGATCAATATTATAGAGGATAACGCATGTTAGGTCTAGGTTCGGTCTGGGATTTGCTCTCATCATGCTCATACTTTCGCATATTTCTCATTCTTGTTGGCCAGATCCTGGGCTTTCACTGGTTTGGATCACGTAGTTATGTGGTACCACACTGAAACAGTCGACTAAACCTGGTCTCGGTCAATATTTTAGAGGATAACGCATGTTAGGTCTAGGTTAGGTCTGGGATTTGCTCTCATCAGGCTCATACTTTCGCATATTTCTCGTACTTGTTGGCCAGATCCTGCGCCATTTCTGGTTTGGATCACGTATTAATGTGGTACCACACTGAAACTGTCGACTAAACCCGGTCACGATCAATATTTTAGAGGATAACGCATGTTAGGTCTAGGTTCGGTCTGGGATTTGCTCTCATCATGCTCATACTTTCGCATATTTCTCATTCTTGTTGGCCAGATCCCGGGCTTTCACTGGTTTGGATCACGTAGTTATGTGGTACCACACTGAAAGAGTCAAATTAAACCTGGTCTCGATCAATATTTTAGAGGATAACTCATGTTAGGTCTAGGTTAGGTCTGGGATTTGCTCTCATCAGGCTCATACATTCACATTTTCCGCATACTTGTTGGCCAGATCCTGGGCTTTTTCTGGTTTGGATCACGTAGTAATGTGGTACCACACTGAAACAGTCGACTAAACCTGGTCTCGGTCAATATTTTAGAGGATAACGCATGTTAGGTCTAGGTTCGGTCTGGGATTTGCTATCATCATGCTCATACTTTCGCATATTTCTCATTCTTGTTGTCCAGATCCTGGGCTTTCACTGGTTTGGATCACACAGTAATGTGGTACCACACTGAAACAGTCGATTAAACCTGGTTTCGATCGATATTTTTAAGGATAACGGATGTTAGGTCTATGTTAGGTCTGGGATTTGCACTCATCAGGCTCATACTTTCGCATATTTCTCATACTTGATGGCCAGATTCTGGGCCTTTTTTGGTTTCGATCACGTAGTAATGCGGTACCACGCTGAAACAGGCCATTAAACCTGGTTTCGATTAATATTTTATAGGGTAACGCATGTTAGGTCTATGTTAGGTCTGGGATTTGCTCTCATCAGGCTCATACTTTCGCATATTTCTCATACTTGATGGCCAGATTCTGGGCCTTTTTTGGTTTCGATCACGTAGTAATGCGGTACCACGCTGAAATAGGCCATTAAACCTGGTTTCGATTAATATTTTATAGGATAACGCATGTTAGGTCTATGTTAGGTCTGGGATTTGCTCTCCTCAGGCTCATACTTTCGCATATTTCTCATACTTGATGGCCAGATCCTGGCCTTTTTCTGGTTTGGATCAGGTAGTAATGTGGTACTACACTGTAACAGTCGACTAAACCTGCTTCCGATCAATATTTTTGAGGATAACACATGATAGGTCTAGGTTAGGTCTGTGATTTGCACACATCAGGCTCATACTTTCGCATATTTCTCATTCTTGTTGTCCAGATCCTGGGCTTTCACTGGTTTGGATCACACAGTAATGTGGTACCACACTGAAACAGTCGATTAAACCTGGTTTCGATCGATATTTTTAAGGATAACGGATGTTAGGTCTATGTTAGGTCTGGGATTTGCACTCATCAGGCTCATACTTTCGCATATTTCTCATACTTGATGGCCAGATTCTGGGCCTTTTTTGTTTCGATCACGTAGTAATGCGGTACCACGCTGAAACAGGCCATTAAACCTGATTTCGATTAATATTTTATAGGATAACGCATGTTAGGTCTATGTTAGGTCTGGGATTTGCTCTCATCAGGCTCATACTTTGGCATATTTCTCATACTTGATGGCCAGATTCTGGGCTTTTTTTGGCTTGGATCACGTAGTAATGTGGTACCACACTGAAACAGTTGATTAAACCTAGTTTCGATCAATATTTTAGAGGATAACGCATGTTAGGTCTATGTTAGGTCTGGGATTTGCTCTCATCCGGCTCATACATTCACATTTTCCGCATACTTGTTGGCCAGATCCTGGGCTTTTTCTGGTTTGGATCACGTAGTAATGTGGTACCACACTGAAACAGTCGACTAAACCTGGTCTCGGTCGATATTTTAGAGGATAACGCATGTTACGTCTAGGTTAGGTCTGGGATTTGCTATCATCATGCTCATACTTTCGCATATTTCTCGTACTTGTTGGACAGATCCTGCGCCTTTTCTAGTTTGGATCACGTGGTAATGTGGTACCACGCTGAAACAGACCATCAAACCTGGTTTCGATCAATATTTTAGAGGATAACGCATGTTAGGTCTATGTTAGGTCCGGGATTTGCCCTCATCAGGCTCACACTTTCTTATTCTTCACGTACCTGTTGAACAGATCCAGGGTTATTTCTGGTACGGATCAAGTGGTAGTGTGGTATCACACGGAAAGAGTCCATTAAACCTGGTTTCGATCAATATTTTTGAGGATAACACATCATAGGTCTAGGTTAGGTCTGGGATTTGCTCTCATCAGGCTCATACTTTCGCATATTTCTCATACTTGATGGCCAGATTCTGGGCTTTTTTTGGCTTGGATCACGTAGTAATGTGGTACCACACTGAAACTGTCCATTAAACCTGGTTTCGATCACTATTTTAGAGGATAACGCATGTTAGGTCTAGGTTAGGTCTGGGATTTGCTCTCATCATGCTCATACTTTCGCATATTTCTCATTCTTGTTGGCCAGATCCTGGGCTTTCACTGGTTTGGATCACGTTGTTATGTGGTACCACACTGAAACAGTCAAATTAAACCTGGTCTCGATCAATATTTCAAAGGATAACACATGTTAGGTCTAAGTTAGGTCTGGGATTTGCTCTCATCAGGCTCATACATTCGCATATTTCTCATACTTGATGGCCAGATCCAGGGCTTTTTCTGGTTTGGATCACGTAGTAATGTGGTACCACACTGAAACAGTCGACTAAACCCGGTCTCGGTCAATATTTTAGAGGATAACGCATGTTAGGTCTAGGTTAGGTCTGTGATTTGCACACATCAGGCTCATACTTTCGCATATTTCTCATACTTGTTGGCCAGATTCTGGGCTTTTTTTGGCTTGGATCACGTAGTAATGTGGTACCACACTGAAACAGTTGATTAAACCTGGTTTCGATCAATATTTTAGAGGATAACGCATGTTAGGTCTATGTTAGGTCTGGGATTTGCTCTCATCAGGCTCATACTTTCGCATATTTCTCATACTTGATGGCCAGATTCTGGGCCTTTTTTGGTTTCGATCACGTAGTAATGCGGTACCACGCTGAAACAGGCCATTAAACCTGGTTTCGATTAATATTTTATAGGATAACGCATGTTAGGTCTATGTTAGGTCTGGGATTTGCTCTCATCAGGCTCATACTTTCGCATATTTCTCGTACTTGTTGGCCAGATCCTGCGCCTTTTCTGGTTTGGATCACGTGGTAATGTGGTACCACGCTGAAACAGACCATTAAACCTGGTTTCGATCAATATTTTAGGGGATAACGCATGTTAGGTCTATGTTAGGTCTGGGATTTTCTCTCATCAGGCTCATACATTCACATTTCCCGCATAGTTGTTGGCCAGATCCTGGGCTTTTCCTGGTTTGGATCAAGTGGTAATGTGGTATCACACGGAAAGAGTCCATTAAACCTGGTTTCGATCAATATATTTGAGGATAACACATGATAGGTCTAGGTTAGGTCTGGGATTTGCACTCATCAGGCTCATACTTTCGCATATTTCTCATACTTGATGGCCAGATTCTTGGCTTTTTTTGGTTCGGATCACGTTGCAATGTCGTACCACACTGAAACAGTCCATTAAACCTGGTTTCGATCAATATTTTAGAGGATAACGCAACTTAGGTCTTGGTTAGGCCTTGGATTTGCCCTCATCAGGCTCAGACGTTCGCGTTCTTCACATACCCGGTGTACAGATCGTGGGTTTTTTCTGGTTTGCATCACGTGGTAATGTGGTAGCACACTCAAACAGACAATTATGCCTGGTTTCTATCAATATTTTAGAGGATAACACATGCTAGGTCTAGGTTAGGTCTGGGATTTGCTATCATCATGCTCATACTTTCACATATTTCTCATTCTTGTTGTCCAGATCCTGGGCCTTCACTGGTTTGGATCACACAGTAATATGGTACCACACTGAAACAGTCGATTAAACCTGGTTTCGATCGATATTTTAGAGGATAACGCATATTAGCTCCAGGTTAGGTCTGGGATTTGCACTCATCAGGCTCATACTTTCGCATATTTCTCATACTTGATGGCCAGATCCTGGCTTTTTTCTGGTTTGGATCACGTAGTAATGTGGTACCACACTGAAACAGTCGACTAAACCTGGTCTCGCTCAATATTTTAGAGGATAACGCATGTTAGGTCTAGGTTAGGTCTGGGATTTGCTCTCATCAGGCTCATACTTTCGCATATTTCTCGTACTTGTTGGCCAGATCCTGCGCCTTTTCTGGTTTAGATCACGTAGTAATGTGGTACCACACTGAAACTGTCGACTAAACCTGTTCACGATCAATATTTTAGAGGATAACGCATGTTAGGTCTAGGTTCGGTCTGGGATTTGCTATCATCATGCTCATACTTTCGCATATTTCTCGTACTTGATGGCCAGATCCTGGGCTTTTTCTAGTTTGGATCACGTAGTAATGTGGTACCACACTGAAACAGTCGACTAAACCTGGTCTCGGTCAATATTTTAGAGGATAACGCATGTTAGGTCTAGGTTAGGTCTGGGATTTGCACTCATCAGGCTCATACTTTCGCATATTTCTCATACTTGTTGGCCAGATTCTGGGCTTTTTTTGGCTTGGATCACGTAGTAATGTGGTACCTCACTGAAACTGACCATTAAACCTGGTTTCGATCAATATTTTAGGGGATAACGCATGTTAGGTCTATGTTAGGTTTGGGATTTGCTCTCATCAGGCTCATACATTCACATTTTCCGCATAGTTGTTGTCCAGATCCTGGGCTTTTCCTGGTTTGGATCAAGTGGTAATGTGGTATCACACGGAAAGAGTCCATTAAACCTGGTTTCGATCAATATATTTGAGGATAACACATGATAGGTCTAGGTTAGGTCTGTGATTTGCACACATCAGGCTCATACTTTCGCATATTTCTCATACTTGTTGGCCAGATTCTGGGCTTTTTTTGGCTTGGATCACGTAGTAATGTGGTGCCACACTGAAACAGTTGATTAAACCTGGTTTCGATCAATATTTTAGAGGATAACGCATGTTAGGTCTATGTTAGGTCTGGGATTTGCTCTCATCAGGCTCATACATTCACATTTTCCGCATACTTGTTGGCCAGATCCTGGGCTTTTTCTGGTTTGGATCACGTAGTAGTGTGGTACCACACTGAAACAGTCGACTAAACCTGGTCTCGGTCAATATTTTAGAGGATAACGCATGTTACGTCTAGGTTAGGTCTGGGATTTGCTATCATCATGCTCATACTTTCGCATATTTCTCATACTTGATGGCCAGATTCTGGGCCTTTTTTGGTTTCGATCACGTAGTAATGCGGTACCACGCTGAAACAGGCCATTAAACCTGGTTTCGATTAATATTTTATAGGATAACGCATGTTAGGTCTATGTTACGTCTGGGATTTGCTCTCATCAGGCTCATACTTTCGCATATTTCTCATACTTGATGGCCAGATTCTGGGCCTTTTTTGGTTTCGATCACGTAGTTATGCGGTACCACGCTGAAACAGGCCATTAAACCTGGTTTCGATTAATATTTTATAGGATAACGCATGTTAGGTCTAGGTTAGGTCTGGGATTTGCTATCATCATGCTCATACTTTCGCATATTTCTCATTCTTGTTGTCCAGATCCTGAGCTTTCACTGGTTTGGATCACACAGTAATGTGGTACTACACTGTAACAGTCGACTAAACCTGCTTCCGATCAATATTTTTGAGGATAACACATGATAGGTCTAGGTTAGGTCTGTGATTTGCACACATCAGGCTCATACTTTCGCATATTTCTCATACTTGTTGGCCAGATTCTGGGCTTTTTTTGGCTTGGATCACGTAGTAATGTGGTACCACACTGAAACAGTTGATTAAACCTGGTTTCGATCAATATTTTAGAGGATAACGCATGTTAGGTCTATGTTAGGTCTGGGATTTGCTCTCATCAGGCTCATACATTCACATTTTCCGCATACTTGTTGGCCAGATCCTGGGCTTTTTCTGGTTTGGATCAAGTGGTAATGTGGTATCACACGGAAAGAGTCCATTAAACCTGGTTTCGATCAATATATTTGAGGATAACACATGTTAGGTCTAGGTTAGGTCTGGGATTTGCACTCATCAGGCTCAGACGTTCGCATTCTTCACATACCTGGTGAACAGATCGTGGGATTTTTCTGGTTTGCATCACGTGGTAATGTGGTAGCACACTGAAACAGACAATTATGCCTGGTTTCTATCAATATTTTAGAGGATAACACATGCTAGGTCTAGGTTAGGACTGGGATTTGCTATCATCATGCTCATACTTTCACATATTTCTCATTCTTGTTGTCCAGATCCTGGGCCTTCACTGGCTTGGATCACACAGTAATATGGTACCACACTGAAACAGTCGATTAAACCTGGTTTCGATCGGTATTTTAGAGGATAACGCATATTAGGTCTAGGTTAGGTCTGGGATTTGCACTCATCAGGCTCATACTTTCGCATATTTCTCATACATGATGGCCAGATCCTGGCTTTTTTCTGGTTTGGATCACGTAGTAATGTGGTACCACACTGAAACTGTCGACTAAACCTGGTCACGATCAATATTTTAGAGGATAACGCATGTTAGGTCTAGGTTCGGTCTGGGATTTGCTCTCATCATGCTCATACTTTCGCATATTTCTCATTCTTGTTGGCCAGATCCTGGGCTTTCACTGGTTTGGATCACGTAGTTATGTGGTACCACACTGAAACAGTCGACTAAACCTGGTCTCGGTCAATATTTTAGAGGATAACGCATGTTAGGTCTAGGTTAGGTCTGCGATTTGCTCTCATCAGGCTCATACTTTCGCATATTTCTCGTACTTGTTGGCCAGATCCTGCGCCATTTCTGGTTTGGATCACGTATTAATGTGGTACCACACTGAAACTGTCGACTAAACCCGGTCACGATCAATATTTTAGAGGATAACGCATGTTAGGTCTAGGTTCGGTCTGGGATTTGCTCTCATCATGCTCATACTTTCGCATATTTCTCATTCTTGTTGGCCAGATCCCGGGCTTTCACTGGTTTGGATCACGTAGTTATGTGGTACCACACTGAAAGAGTCAAATTAAACCTGGTCTCGATCAATATTTTAGAGGATAACTCATGTTAGGTCTAGGTTAGGTCTGGGATTTGCTCTCATCAGGCTCATACATTCACATTTTCCGCATACTTGTTGGCCAGATCCTGGGCTTTTTCTGGTTTGGATCACGTAGTAATGTGGTACCACACTGAAACAGTCGACTAAACCTGGTCTCGGTCAATATTTTAGAGGATAACGCATGTTAGGTCTAGGTTCGGTCTGGGATTTGCTATCATCATGCTCATACTTTCGCATATTTCTCATTCTTGTTGTCCAGATCCTGGGCTTTCACTGGTTTGGATCACACAGTAATGTGGTACCACACTGAAACAGTCGATTAAACCCCGTTTCGATCGATATTTTTAAGGATAACGGATGTTAGGTCTATGTTAGGTCTGGGATTTGCACTCATCAGGCTCATACTTTCGCATATTTCTCATACTTGATGGCCAGATTCTGGGCCTTTTTTGGTTTCGATCACGTAGTAATGCGGTACCACGCTGAAACAGGCCATTAAACCTGGTTTCGATTAATATTTTATAGGATAACGCATGTTAGGTCTATGTTAGGTCTGGGATTTGCTCTCATCAGGCTCATACTTTCGCATATTTCTCATACTTGATGGCCAGATTCTGGGCCTTTTTTGGTTTCGATCACGTAGTAATGCGGTACCACGCTGAAACAGGCCATTAAACCTGGTTTCGATTAATATTTTATAGGATAACGCATGTTAGGTCTATGTTAGGTCTGGGATTTGCTCTCCTCAGGCTCATACTTTCGCATATTTCTCATACTTGATGGCCAGATCCTGGCCTTTTTCTGGTTTGGATCACGTGGTAATGTGGTACCACGCTGAAACAGACCATTAAACCTGGTTTCGATCAATATTTTTGAGGATAACACATCATAGGTCTAGGTTAGGTCTGGGATTTGCTCTCATCAGGCTCATACTTTCGCATATTTCTCATACTTGATGGCCAGATTCTGGGCCTTTTTTGTTTCGATCACGTAGTAATGCGGTACCACGCTGAAACAGGCCATTAAACCTGGTTTCGATTAATATTTTATAGGATAACGCATGTTAGGTCTATGTTAGGTCTGGGATTTGCTCTCATCAGGCTCATACTTTCGCATATTTCTCATACTTGTTGGCCAGATTCTGGGCTTTTTTTGGCTTGGATCACGTAGTAATGTGGTACCACACTGAAACAGTTGATTAAACCTAGTTTCGATCAATATTTTAGAGGATAACGCATGTTAGGTCTATGTTAGGTCTGGGATTTGCTCTCATCAGGCTCATACATTCACATTTTCCGCATTCTTGTTGGCCAGATCCTGGGCTTTCACTGGTTTGGATCACGTTGTTATGTGGTACCACACTGAAACAGTCAAATTAAACCTGGTCTCGATCAATATTTCAAAGGATAACACATGTTAGGTCTAAGTTAGGTCTGGGATTTGCTCTCATCAGGCTCATACATTCGCATATTTCTCATACTTGATGGCCAGATCCAGGGCTTTTTCTGGTTTGGATCACGTAGTAATGTGGTACCACACTGAAACAGTCGACTAAACCTGGTCTCGGTCAATATTTTAGAGGATAACGCATGTTATGTCTAGGTTAGGTCTGTGATTTGCACACATCAGGCTCATACTTTCGCATATTTCTCATACTTGTTGGCCAGATTCTGGGCTTTTTTTGGCTTGGATCACGTAGTAATGTGGTACCACACTGAAACAGTTGATTAAACCTGGTTTCGATCAATATTTTAGAGGATAACGCATGTTAGGTCTATGTTAGGTCTGGGATTTGCTCTCATCAGGCTCATACTTTCGCATATTTCTCGTACTTGTTGGCCAGATCCTGCGCCATTTCTGGTTTGGATCACGTATTAATGTGGTACCACACTGAAACTGTCGACTAAACCCGGTCACGATCAATATTTTAGAGGATAACGCATGTTAGGTCTAGGTTCGGTCTGGGATTTGCTCTCATCATGCTCATACTTTCGCATATTTCTCATTCTTGTTGGCCAGATCCTGGGCTTTCACTGGTTTGGATCACGTAGTTATGTGGTACCACACTGAAACAGTCGACTAAACCTGGTCTCGGTCGATATTTTAGAGGATAACGCATGTTACGTCTAGGTTAGGTCTGGGATTTGCTATCATCATGCTCATACTTTCGCATATTTCTCATTCTTGTTGTCCAGATCCTGGGCTTTCACTGGTTTGGATCACACAGTAATGTGGTACCACACTGAAACAGTCGATTAAACCTGGTTTCGATCGATATTTTTAAGGATAACGGATGTTAGGTCTATGTTAGGTCTGGGATTTGCACTCATCAGGCTCATACTTTCGCATATTTCTCATACTTGATGGCCAGATTCTGGGCCTTTTTTGGTTTCGATCACGTAGTAATGCGGTACCACGCTGAAACAGGCCATTAAACCTGGTTTCGATTAATATTTTATAGGATAACGCATGTTAGGTCTATGTTAGGTCTGGGATTTGCTCTCATCAGGCTCATACTTTCGCATATTTCTCATACTTGATGGCCAGATTCTGGGCCTTTTTTGGTTTCGATCACGTAGTAATGCGGTACCACACTGAAACAGGCCATTAAACCTGGTTTCGATTAATATTTTATAGGATAACGCATGTTAGGTCTATGTTAGGTCTGGGATTTGCTCTCCTCAGGCTCATACTTTCGCATATTTCTCATACTTGATGGCCAGATCCTGGCCTTTTTCTGGTTTGGATCACGTAGTAATGTGGTACTACACTGTAACAGTCGACTAAACCTGCTTCCGATCAATATTTTTGAGGATAACACATGATAGGTCTAGGTTAGGTCTGTGATTTGCACACATCAGGCTCATACTTTCGCATATTTCTCATACTTGTTGGCCAGATTCTGGGCTTTTTTTGGCTTGGATCACGTAGTAATGTGGTACCACACTGAAACAGTTGATTAAACCTGGTTTCGATCAATATTTTAGAGGATAACGCATGTTAGGTCTATGTTAGGTCTGGGATTTGCTCTCATCAGGCTCATACATTCACATTTTCCGCATACTTGTTGGCCAGATCCTGGGCTTTTTCTGGTTTGGATCACGTAGTAATGTGGTACCACACTGAAACAGTCGACTAAACCTGGTCTCGGTCGATATTTTAGAGGATAACGCATGTTACGTCTAGGTTAGGTCTGGGATTTGCTATCATCATGCTCATGCTTTCGCATATTTCTCGTACTTGTTGGACAGATCCTGCGCCTTTTCTGGTTTGGATCACGTGGTAATGTGGTACCACGCTGAAACAGACCATCAAACCTGGTTTCGATCAATATTTTAGAGGATAACGCATGTTAGGTCTATGTTAGGTCCGGGATTTGCCCTCATCAGGCTCACACTTTCTTATTCTTCACGTACCTGTTGAACAGATCCAGGGTTATTTCTGGTATGGATCAAGTGGTAGTGTGGTATCACACGGAAAGAGTCCATTAAACCTGGTTTCGATCAATATTTTTGAGGATAACACATCATAGGTCTAGGTTAGGTCTGGGATTTGCTCTCATCAGGCTCATACTTTCGCATATTTCTCATACTTGATGGCCAGATTCTGGGCCTTTTTTGTTTCGATCACGTAGTAATGCGGTACCACGCTGAAACAGGCCATTAAACCTGGTTTCGATTAATATTTTATAGGATAACGCATGTTAGGTCTATGTTAGGTCTGGGATTTGCTCTCATCAGGCTCATACTTTCGCATATTTCTCATACTTGTTGGCCAGATTCTGGGCTTTTTTTGGCTTGGATCACGTAGTAATGTGGTACCACACTGAAACAGTTGATTAAACCTAGTTTCGATCAATATTTTAGAGGATAACGCATGTTAGGTCTATGTTAGGTCTGGGATTTGCTCTCATCAGGCTCATACATTCACATTTTCCGCATTCTTGTTGGCCAGATCCTGGGCTTTCACTGGTTTGGATCACGTTGTTATGTGGTACCACACTGAAACAGTCAAATTAAACCTGGTCTCGATCAATATTTCAAAGGATAACACATGTTAGGTCTAAGTTAGGTCTGGGATTTGCTCTCATCAGGCTCATACATTCGCATATTTCTCATACTTGATGGCCAGATCCAGGGCCTTTTCTGGTTTGGATCACGTAGTAATGTGGTACCACACTGAAACAGTCGACTAAACCTGGTCTCGGTCAATATTTTAGAGGATAACGCATGTTATGTCTAGGTTAGGTCTGTGATTTGCACACATCAGGCTCATACTTTCGCATATTTCTCATACTTGTTGGCCAGATTCTGGGCTTTTTTTGGCTTGGATCACGTAGTAATGTGGTACCACACTGAAACAGTTGATTAAACCTGGTTTCGATCAATATTTTAGAGGATAACGCATGTTAGGTCTATGTTAGGTCTGGGATTTGCTCTCATCAGGCTCATACTTTCGCATATTTCTCGTACTTGTTGGCCAGATCCTGCGCCATTTCTGGTTTGGATCACGTATTAATGTGGTACCACACGGAAACTGTCGACTAAACCCGGTCAGGATCAATATTTTAGAGGATAACGCATGTTAGGTCTAGGTTCGGTCTGGGATTTGCTCTCATCATGCTCATACTTTCGCATATTTCTCATTCTTGTTGGCCAGATCCTGGGCTTTCACTGGTTTGGATCACGTAGTTATGTGGTACCACACTGAAACAGTCGACTAAACCTGGTCTCGGTCGATATTTTAGAGGATAACGCATGTTACGTCTAGGTTAGGTCTGGGATTTGCTATCATCATGCTCATACTTTCGCATATTTCTCATTCTTGTTGTCCAGATCCTGGGCTTTCACTGGTTTGGATCACACAGTAATGTGGTACCACACTGAAACAGTCGATTAAACCTGGTTTCGATCGATATTTTTAAGGATAACGGATGTTAGGTCTATGTTAGGTCTGGGATTTGCACTCATCAGGCTCATACTTTCGCATATTTCTCATACTTGATGGCCAGATTCTGGGCCTTTTTTGGTTTCGATCACGTAGTAATGCGGTACCACGCTGAAACAGGCCATTAAACTTGGTTTCGATTAATATTTTATAGGATAACGCATGTTAGGTCTATGTTAGGTCTGGGATTTGCTCTCATCAGGCTCATACTTTCGCATATTTCTCATACTTGATGGCCAGATTCTGGGCCTTTTTTGGTTTCGATCACGTAGTAATGCGGTACCACGCTGAAACAGGCCATTAAACCTGGTTTCGATTAATATTTTATAGGATAACGCATGTTAGGTCTATGTTAGGTCTGGGATTTGCTCTCCTCAGGCTCATACTTTCGCATATTTCTCATACTTGATGGCCAGATCCTGGCCTTTTTCTGGTTTGGATCACGTAGTAATGTGGTACTACACTGTAACAGTCGACTAAACCTGCTTCCGATCAATATTTTTGAGGATAACACATGATAGGTCTAGGTTAGGTCTGTGATTTGCACACATCAGGCTCATACTTTCGCATATTTCTCATACTTGTTGGCCAGATTCTGGGCTTTTTTTGGCTTGGATCACGTAGTAATGTGGTACCACACTGAAACTGTCCATTAAACCTGGTTTCGATCAATATTTTAGAGGATAACGCATGTTAGGTCTAGGTTAGGTCTGTGATTTGCACACATCAGGCTCATACTTTCGCATATTTCTCATACTTGATGGCCAGATCCTGGCCTTTTTTTGGCTTGGATCACGTAGTAATGTGGTACCACACTGAAACAGTCGACTAAACCTGGTCTCGGTCGATATTTTAGAGGATAACGCATGTTACGTCTAGGTTAGGTCTGGGATTTGCTATCATCATGCTCATACTTTCGCATATTTCTCGTACTTGTTGGACAGATCCTGCGCCTTTTCCGGTTTGGATCACGTGGTAATGTGGTACCACGCTGAAACAGACCATCAAACCTGGTTTCGATCAATATTTTAGAGGATAACGCATGTTAGGTCTATGTTAGGTCCGGGATTTGCCCTCATCAGGCTCACACTTTCTTATTCTTCACGTACCTGTTGAACAGATCCAGGGTTATTTCTGGTATGGATCAAGTGGTAGTGTGGTATCACACGGAAAGAGTCCATTAAACCTGGTTTCGATCAATATTTTTGAGGATAACACATGATAGGTCTAGGTTAGGTCTGGGATTTGCTCTCATCAGGCTCATACTTTCGCATATTTCTCATACTTGATGGCCAGATTCTGGGCTTTTTTTGGCTTGGATCACGTAGTAATGTGGTACCACACTGAAACTGTCCATTAAACCTGGTTTCGATCAATATTTTAGAGGATAACGCATGTTAGGTCTAGGTTAGGTCTGGGATTTGCTCTCATCATGCTCATACTTTCGCATATTTCTCATTCTTGTTGGCCAGATCCTGGGCTTTCACTGGTTTGGATCACGTTGTTATGTGGTACCACACTGAAACAGTCAAATTAAACCTGGTCTCGATCAATATTTCAAAGGATAACACATGTTAGGTCTAAGTTAGGTCTGGGATTTGCTCTCATCAGGCTCATACATTCGCATATTTCTCATACTTGATGGCCAGATCCAGGGCTTTTTCTGGTTTGGATCACGTAGTAATGTGGTACCACACTGAAACAGTCGACTAAACCTGGTCTCGGTCAATATTTTAGAGGATAACGCATGTTAGGTCTAGGTTAGGTCTGTGATTTGCACACATCGGGCTCATACTTTCGCATATTTCTCATACTTGTTGGCCAGATTCTGGGCTTTTTTTGGCTTGGATCACGTAGTAATGTGGTACCGCACTGAAACAGTTGATTAAACCTGGTTTCGATCAATATTTTAGAGGATAACGCATGTTAGGTCTATGTTAGGTCTGGGATTTGCTCTCATCAGGCTCATACATTCACATTTTCCGCATAGTTGTTGGCCAGATCCTGGGCTTTTCCTGGTTTGGATCAAGTGGTAATGTGGTATCACACGGAAAGAGTCCATTAAACCTGGTTTCGATCAATATATTTGAGGATAACACATGTTAGGTCTAGGTTAGGTCTGGGATTTGCACTCATCAGGCTCAGACGTTCGCGTTCTTCACATACCTGGTGAACAGATCGTGGGATTTTTCTGGTTTGCATCACGTGGTAATGTGGTAGCACACTGAAACAGACAATTATGCCTGGTTTCTATCAATATTTTAGAGGATAACACATGCTAGGTCTAGGTTAGGTCTGGGATTTGCTATCATCATGCTCATACTTTCACATATTTCTCATTCTTGTTGTCCAGATCCTGGGCCTTCACTGGCTTGGATCACACAGTAATATGGTACCACACTGAAACAGTCGATTAAACCTGGTTTCGATCAATATTTTAGAGGATAACGCATAGTAGGTCTAGGTTAGGTCTGGGATTTGCACTCATCAGGCTCATACTTTCGCATATTTCTCATACATGATGGCCAGATCCTGGCTTTTTTCTGGTTTGGATCACGTAGTAATGTGGTACCACACTGAAACTGTCGACTAAACCTGGTCACGATCAATATTTTAGAGGATAACGCATGTTAGGTCTAGGTTCGGTCTGGGATTTGCTCTCATCATGCTCATACTTTCGCATATTTCTCATTCTTGTTGGCCAGATCCTGGGCTTTCACTGGTTTGGATCACGTAGTTATGTGGTACCACACTGAAACAGTCGACTAAACCTGGTCTCGGTCAATATTTTAGAGGATAACGCATGTTAGGTCTAGGTTAGGTCTGGGATTTGCTCTCATCAGGCTCATACTTTCGCATATTTCTCGTTCTTGTTGGCCAGATCCTGCGCCATTTCTGGTTTGGATCACGTATTAATGTGGTACCACACTGAAACTGTCGACTAAACCCGGTCACGATCAATATTTTAGAGGATAACGCATGTTAGGTCTAGGTTCGGTCTGGGATTTGCTCTCATCATGCTCATACTTTCGCATATTTCTCGTTCTTGTTGGCCAGATCCTGCGCCATTTCTGGTTTGGATCACGTATTAATGTGGTACCACACTGAAACTGTCGACTAAACCCGGTCACGATCAATATTTTAGAGGATAACTCATGTTAGGTCTAGGTTAGGTCTGGGATTTGCTCTCATCAGGCTCATACATTCACATTTTCCGCATACTTGTTGGCCAGATCCTGGGCTTTTTCTGGTTTGGATCACGTAGTAATGTGGTACCACACTGAAACAGTCGACTAAACCTGGTCTCGGTCAATATTTTAGAGGATAACGCATGTTACGTCTAGGTTAGGTCTGGGATTTGCTATCATCATGCTCATACTTTCGCATATTTCTCATTCTTGTTGTCCAGATCCTGGGCTTTCACTGGTTTGGATCACACAGTAATGTGGTACCACACTGAAACAGTCGATTAAACCTGGTTTCGATCGATATTTTTAAGGATAACGGATGTTAGGTCTATGTTAGGTCTGGGATTTGCACTCATCAGGCTCATACTTTCGCATATTTCTCATACTTGATGGCCAGATTCTGGGCCTTTTTTGGTTTCGATCACGTAGTAATGCGGTACCACGCTGAAACAGGCCATTAAACCTGGTTTCGATTAATATTTTATAGGATAACGCATGTTAGGTCTATGTTAGGTCTGGGATTTGCTCTCATCAGGCTCATACTTTCGCATATTTCTCATACTTGATGGCCAGATTCTGGGCCTTTTTTGGTTTCGATCACGTAGTAATGCGGTACCACGCTGAAACAGGCCATTAAACCTGGTTTCGATTAATATTTTATAGGATAACGCATGTTAGGTCTATGTTAGGTCTGGGATTTGCTCTCCTCAGGCTCATACTTTCGCATATTTCTCATACTTGATGGCCAGATCCTGGCCTTTTTCTGGTTTGGATCACGTAGTAATGTGGTACTACACTGTAACAGTCGACTAAACCTGCTTCCGATCAATATTTTTGAGGATAACACATGATAGGTCTAGGTTAGGTCTGTGATTTGCACACATCAGGCTCATACTTTCGCATATTTCTCATACTTGTTGGCCAGATTCTGGGCTTTTTTTGGCTTGGATCACGTAGTAATGTGGTACCACACTGAAACAGTCGACTAAACCTGGTCTCGGTCGATATTTTAGAGGATAACGCATGTTACGTCTAGGTTAGGTCTGGGATTTGCTATCATCATGCTCATACTTTCGCATATTTCTCGTACTTGTTGGACAGATCCTGCGCCTTTTCTGGTTTGGATCACGTGGTAATGTGGTACCACGCTGAAACAGACCATCAAACCTGGTTTCGATCAATATTTTAGAGGATAACGCATGTTAGGTCTATGTTAGGTCCGGGATTTGCCCTCATCAGGCTCACACTTTCTTATTCTTCACGTACCTGTTGAACAGATCCAGGGTTATTTCTGGTATGGATCAAGTGGTAGTGTGGTATCACACGGAAAGAGTCCATTAAACCTGGTTTCGATCAATATTTTTGAGGATAACACATGATAGGTCTAGGTTAGGTCTGGGATTTGCTCTCATCAGGCTCATACTTTCGTATATTTCTCATACTTGATGGCCAGATTCTGGGCTTTTTTTGGCTTGGATCACGTAGTAATGTGGTACCACACTGAAACTGTCCATTAAACCTGGTTTCGATCAATATTTTAGAGGATAACGCATGTTAGGTCTAGGTTAGGTCTGGGATTTGCTCTCATCATGCTCATACTTTCGCATATTTCTCATTCTTGTTGGCCAGATCCTGGGCTTTCACTGGTTTGGATCACGTTGTTATGTGGTACCACACTGAAACAGTCAAATTAAACCTGGTCTCGATCAATATTTCAAAGGATAACTCATGTTAGGTCTAAGTTAGGTCTGGGATTTGCTCTCATCAGGCTCATACATTCGCATATTTCTCATACTTGATGGCCAGATCCAGGGCTTTTTCTGATTTGGATCACGTAGTAATGTGGTACCACACTGAAACAGTCGACTAAACCTGGTCTCGGTCAATATTTTAGAGGATAACGCATGTTAGGTCTAGGTTAGGTCTGGGATTTGCTCTCATCAGGCTCATACTTTCGCATATTTCTCGTACTTGTTGGCCAGATCCTGCGCCATTTCTGGTTTGGATCACGTATTAATGTGGTACCACACTGAAACTGTCGACTAAACCCGGTCACGATCAATATTTTAGAGGATATCGCATGTTAGGTCTAGGTTCGGTCTGGGATTTGCTCTCATCATGCTCATACTTTCGCATATTTCTCATTCTTGTTGGCCAGATCCTGGGCCTTCACTGGCTTGGATCACACAGTAATATGGTACCACACTGAAACAGTCGATTAAACCTGGTTTCGATCGGTATTTTAGAGGATAACGCATATTAGGTCTATGTTAGGTCTGGGATTTGCTCTCATCAGGCTCATACATTCACATTTTCCGCATACTTGTTGGCCAGATCCTGGGCTTTTTCTGGTTTGGATCACGTAGTAATGTGGTACCACACTGAAACAGTCGACTAAACCTGGTCTCGGTCGATATTTTAGAGGATAACGCATGTTAGGTCTAGGTTAGGTCTGGGATTTGCTCTCATCAGGCTCATACTTTCGCATATTTCTCGTACTTGTTGGCCAGATCCTACGCCATTTCTGGTTTGGATCACGTATTAACGTGGTACCACACTGAAACTGTCGACTAAACCCGGTCACGATCAATATTTTAGAGGATAACGCATGTTAGGTCTAGGTTCGGTCTGGGATTTGCTCTCATCATGCTCATACCTTCGCATATTTCTCATTCTTGTTGGCCAGATCCCGGGCTTTCACTGGTTTGGATCACGTAGTTATGTGGTACCACACTGAAAGAGTCAAATTAAACCTGGTCTCGATCAATACTTTAGAGGATAACTCATGTTAGGTCTAGGTTAGGTCTGGGATTTGCTCTCATCAGGCTCATACATTCGCATATTTGTCGTACTTGATGGCCAGATCCTGGCCTTTTTCTGGTTTGGATCACGTGGTAATGTGGTACCACACTGAAACAGTCCATTAAACCTAGTCTGGGTCAACATTTCAAAGGATAACTCATGTTAGGTCTAGGTTAGGTCTGGGATTTGCTCTCATCAGGCTCATACATTCACATTTTCCGCATAGTTGTTGGCCAGATCCTGGGCTTTTCCTGGTTTGGATCAAGTGGTAATGTGGTATCACACGGAAAGAGTCCATTAAACCTGGTTTCGATCAATATTTTTGAGGATAACACATGATAGGTCTAGGTTAGGTCTGGGATTTGCACACATCAGGCTCATACTTTCGCATATTTCTCATACTTGATGGCCAGATTCTGGGCTTTTTTTGGCTTGGATCACGCAGTAATGTGGTACCACACTGAAACTGTCCATTAAACCTGGTTTCGAACAATATCTTAGAGGATAACGCATGTTAGGTCTAGGTTAGGTCTGGGATTTGCACACATCAGGCTCATACTTTCGCATATTTCTCATACTTGATGGCCAGATTTTGGGCTTTTTTTGGCTTGGATCACGTAGTAATGTGGTACCACACTGAAACTGTCCATTAAACCTGGTTTCGATCAATATTTTAGAGGATAACGCATGTTAGGTCTAGGTTAGGTCTGGGATTTGCTCTCATCATGCTCATACTTTCGCATATTTCTCATTCTTGTTGGCCAGATCCTGGGCTTTCACTGGTTTGGATCACGTTGTTATGTGGTACCACACTGAAACAGACAAAATAAACCTGGTCTCGATCAATATTTCAAAGGATAACTCATGTTAGGTCTAAGTTAGGTCTGGGATTTGCTCTCATCAGGCTCATACTTTCGCATATTTCTCGTACTTGTTGGCCAGATCCTGCGCCATTTCTGGTTTGGATCACGTATTCATATGGTACCACACTGAAACTGTCGACTAAACCTGGTCACGATCAATATTTTAGAGGATAACACATGTTAGGTCTAGGTTCGGTCTGGGATTTGCTCTCATCATGCTCATACTTTCGCATATTTCTCATTCTTGTTGGCCAGATCCTGGGCTTTCACTGGTTTGGATCACGTAGTTATGTGGTACCACACTGAAAGAGTCAAATTAAACCTGGTCTCGATCAATATTTTAGAGGATAACTCATGTTAGGTCTAGGTTAGGTCTGGGATTTGCTCTCATCAGGCTCATACATTCGCATATTTGTCATACTTGATGGCCAGATCCTGGGCTTTTTCTGGTTTGGATCACGTAGTAATGTGGTACCACACTGAAACAGTCGACTAAACCTGGTCTCGGTCAATATTTTAGAGGGTAACGCATGTTAGGTCTAGGTTAGGTCTGGGATTTGCACTCATCAGGCTCATACTTTCGCATATTTCTCATACTTGTTGGCCAGATTCTGGGCTTTTTTTGGTTTGGATCACGTAGTAATGTGGTACCACACTGAAACAGTCGACTAGACCTGGTCAGGATCAATATTTTAGTGGATAACGCATGTTAGGTCTATGTTAGGTCCGGGATTTGCCCTCATCAGGCTCACACTTTCGCATTCTTCACGTACCTGTTGAACAGATCCAGGGTTATTTCTGGTATGGATCAAGTGGTAGTGTGGTATCACACGGAAAGAGTCCATTAAACCTGGTTTCGATCTATATTTTTGAGGATAACACATGATAGGTCTATGTTAGGTCTGGGATTTGCTCTCATCAGGCTCATACATTCACATTTTCCGCATACCTGTTGGCCAGGTGGATCCTGGGCTTTTTCTGGTTTGGATCACACAGTAATGTGGTACCACACTGAAACAGCCGATTAAACCTGGTTTCGACCGATATTTTTAAGGATAACGCATGTTAGGTCTAGGTTAGGTCTGGGATTTGCACTCATCAGGCTCATACTTTCGCATATTTCTCATACTTGATGGCCAGATCCTGGCTTTTTTCTGGTTTGGATCACGTAGTAATGTGGTACCACACTGAAACTGTCGACTAAACCTGGTCACGATCAATATTTTAGAGGATAACGCATGTTAGGTCTAGGTTCGGTCTGGGATTTGCTCTCATCATGCTCATACTTTCGCATATTTCTCATTCTTGTTGGCCAGATCCTGGGCTTTCACTGGTTTGGATCACGTAGTTATGTGGTACCACACTGAAACAGTCGACTAAACCTGGTCTCGGTCAATATTTTAGAGGATAACGCATGTTAGGTCTAGGTTAGGTCTGGGATTTGCTCTCATCAGGCTCATACTTTCGCAAATTTCTCATTCTTGTTGTCCAGATCCTGGGCTTTCACTGGTTTGGATCACACAGTAATGTGGTACCACACTGAAACAGCCGATTAAACCTGGTTTCGACTGATATTTTTAAGGATAACGCATGTTAGGTCTAGGTTAGATCTGGGATTTGCACTCATCAGGCTCATACTTTCGCATATTTCTCGTACTTGTTGGCCAGATCCTGCGCCATTTCTGGTTTGGATCACGTATTAATGTGGTACCACACTGAAACTGTCGACTAAACCCGGTCACGATCAATATTTTAGAGGATAACGCATGTTAGGTCTAAGTTCGGTCTGGGATTTGCTCTCATCATGCTCATACTTTCGCATATTTCTCATTCTTGTTGGCCAGATCCCGGGCTTTCACTGGTTTGGATCACGTAGTTATGTGGTACCACACTGAAAGAGTCAAATTAAACCTGGTCTCGATCAATATTTTAGAGGATAACTCATGTTAGGTCTAGGTTAGGTCTGGGATTTGCTCTCATCAGGCTCATACATTCGCATATTTGTCATACTTGATGGCCAGATCATGGGCTTTTTCTGGTTTGGATCACGTAGTAATGTGGTACCACACTGAAACAGTCGACTAAACCTGGTCTCGGTCAATATTTTAGAGGGTAACGCATGTTAGGTCTAGGTTAGGTCTGGGATTTGCACTCATCAGGCTCATACTTTCGCATATTTCTCATACTTGTTGGCCAGATTCTGGGCTTTTTTTGGTTTGGATCACGTAGTTATGTGGTACCACACTGAAAGAGTCAAATTAAACCTGGTCTCGATCAATATTTTAGAGGATAACTCATGTTAGGTCTAGGTTAGGTCTGGGATTTGCTCTCATCAGGCTCATACATTCGCATATTTGTCATACTTGATGGCCAGATCATGGGCTTTTTCTGGTTTGGATCACGTAGTAATGTGGTACCACACTGAAACAGTCGACTAAACCTGGTCTCGGTCAATATTTTAGAGGGTAACGCATGTTAGGTCTAGGTTAGGTCTGGGATTTGCACTCATCAGGCTCATACTTTCGCATATTTCTCATACTTGTTGGCCAGATTCTGGGCTTTTTTTGGTTTGGATCACGTAGTAATGTGGTACCACACTGAAACAGTCGACTAGACCTGGTCAGGATCAATATTTTAGTGGATAACGCATGTTAGGTCTATGTTAGGTCCGGGATTTGCCCTCATCAGGCTCACACTTTCGCATTCTTCACGTACCTGTTGAACAGATCCAGGGTTATTTCTGGTATGGATCAAGTGGTAGTGTGGTATCACACGGAAAGAGTCCATTAAACCTGGTTTCGATCTATATTTTTGAGGATAACACATGATAGGTCTAGGTTAGGTCTGGGATTTGCTCTCATCAGGCTCATACATTCACATTTTCCGCATACCTGTTGGCCAGGTGGATCCTGGGCTTTTTCTGGTTTGGATCACGTAGTAATGTGGTACCACACTGAAACAGTCGACTAAACCTGGTCTCGGTCAATATTTTAGAGGATAACGCATGTTACGTCTAGGTTAGGTCTGGGATTTGCTATCATCATGCTCATACTTTCGCAAATTTCTCATTCTTGTTGTCCAGATCCTGGGCTTTCACTGGTTTGGATCACACAGTAATGTGGTACCACACTGAAACAGCCGATTAAACCTGGTTTCGACTGATATTTTTAAGGATAACGCATGTTAGGTCTAGGTTAGATCTGGGATTTGCACTCATCAGGCTCATACTTTCGCATATTTCTCATACTTGATGGCCAGATCCTGGCTTTTTTCTGGTTTGGATCACGTAGTAATGTGGTACCACACTGAAACTGTCGACTAAACCTGGTCACGATCAATATTTTAGAGGATAACGCATGTTAGGTCTAGGTTCGGTCTGGGATTTGCTCCCATCATGCTCATACTTTCGCATATTTCTCATTCTTGTTGGCCAGATCCTGGGCTTTCACTGGTTTGGATCACGTAGTTATGTGGTACCACACTGAAACAGTCGACTAAACCTGGTCTCGGTCAATATTTTAGAGGATAACGCATGATAGGTCTAGGTTAGGTCTGGGATTTGCTCTCATCAGGCTCATACTTTCGCATATTTCTCGTACTTGTTGGCCAGATCCTGCGCCATTTCTGGTTTGGATCACGTATTAATGTGGTACCACACTGAAACTGTCGACTAAACCTGGTCACGATCAATATTTTAGAGGATAACGCATGTTAGGTCTAGGTTCGGTCTGGGATTTGCTCTCATCATGCTCATACTTTCGCATATTTCTCATTCTTGTTGGCCAGATCCTGGGCTTTCACTGGTTTGGATCACGTAGTTATGTGGTACCACACTGAAAGAGTCAAATTAAACCTGGTCTCGATCAATATTTTAGAGGATAACTCATGTTAGGTCTAGGTTAGGTGTGCGATTTGCACACATCAGGCTCATACTTTCGCATATTTCTCATACTTGATGGCCAGATTCTGGGCTTTTTTTGGCTTGGATCACATAGTAATGTGGTACCACACTGAAACTGTCCATTAAACCTGGTTTCGAACAATATTTTAGAGGATAACGCATGTTAGGTCTAGGTTAGGTCTGGGATTTGCACACATCAGGCTCATACTTTCGCATATTTCTCATACTTGATGGCCAGATTCTGGGCTTTTTTTGGCTTGGATCACGTAGTAATGTGGTACCACACTCAAACTGTCCATTAAACCTGGTTTCGATCAATATTTTAGAGGATAACGCACGTTAGGTCTAGGCTAGGTCTGGGATTTGCTCTCATCATGCTCATACTTTCGCATATTTCTCATTCTTGTTGGCCAGATCCTGGGCTTTCACTGGTTTGGATCACGTTGTTATGTGGTACCACACTGAAACAGACAAATTAAACCTGGTCTCGATCAATATTTCAAAGGATAACTCATGTTAGGTCTAAGCTACGTCTGGGATTTGCTCTCATCAGGCTCATACTTTCGCATATTTCTCGTACTTGTTGGCCAGATCCTGCGCCATTTCTGGTTTGGATCACGTATTAATATGGTACCACACTGAAACTGTCGACTAAACCTGGTCACGATCAATATTTTAGAGGATAACACATGTTAGGTCTAGGTTCGGTCTGGGATTTGCTCTCATCATGCTCATACTTTCGCATATTTCTCATTCTTGTTGGCCAGATCCTGGGCTTTCACTGGTTTGGATCACGTAGTTATGTGGTACCACACTGAAAGAGTCAAATTAAACCTGGTCTCGATCAATATTTTAGAGGATAACTCATGTTAGGTCTAGGTTAGGTCTGGGATTTGCTCTCATCAGGCTCATACATTCGCATATTTGTCATACTTGATGGCCAGATCCTGGGCTTTTTCTGGTTTGGATCACGTAGTAATGTGGTACCACACTGAAACAGTCGACTAAACCTGGTCTCGGTCAATATTTTAGAGGGTAACGCATGTTAGGTCTAGGTTAGGTCTGGGATTTGCACTCATCAGGCTCATACTTTCGCATATTTCTCATACTTGTTGGCCAGATTCTGGGCTTTTTTTGGTTTGGATCACGTAGTAATGTGGTACCACACTGAATCAGTCGACTAGACCTGGTCAGGATCAATATTTTAGTGGATAACGCATGTTAGGTCTATGTTAGGTCCGGGATTTGCCCTCATCAGGCTCACACTTTCGCATTCTTCACATACCTGTTGAACAGATCCAGGGTTATTTCTGGTATGGATCAAGTGGTAGTGTGGTATCACACGGAAGGAGTCCATTAAACCTGGTTTCGATCAACATTTTTGAGGATAACACATGATAGCTCTAGGTTAGGTCTGGGATTTGCACACATCAGGCTCATACTTTCGCATATTTCTCATTCTTCTTGGCCAGATCCTGGGCTTTCACAGGTTTGGATCACGTTGTTATGTGGTACCACACTGAAACAGTCAAATTAAACCTGGTCTCGATCAATATTTCAAAGGATAACTCATGTTAGGTCTAAGTTAGGTCTGGGATTTGCTCTCATCAGGCTCATACATTCGCATATTTCTCATACTTGATGGCCAGATGCTAGGCTTTTTTTGGTTCGGATCACGTGGCAATGTGGTACCACACTGAAACAGTCCATTAAACCTGGTTTCGATCAATATTTTAGATGATAACGCAACTTAGGTCTTGGTTAGGCCTTGGAATTGCCCTCATCAGGCTCAGACGTTCGCGTTCTTCACATACCTGGTGAACATATCGTGGGTTTTTTCTGGTTTGCATCACGTGGTAATGTGGTAGCACACAGAAACAGACAATTATGCCTGGTTTCTATCAATATTTTAGAGGATTACACATGCTAGGTCTAGGTTAGGTCTGGGATTTGCTATCATCATGCTCATACTTTCACATATTTCTCATTCTTGTTGTCCAGATCCTGGGCCTTCACTGGTTTGGATCACACAGTAATATGGTACCACACTGAAACAGTCGATTAAACCTGGTTTCGATCGATATTTTAGAGGATAACGCATGTTAGGTCTAGGTTAGGTCTGGGATTTGCACTGATCAGGCTCATACTTTCGCAAATTTCTCATACCTGATGGCCAGATCCTGGCTTTTTTTCTGGTTTGGATCACGAAGTAATGTGGTACCACACTGAAACAGTCGACTAAACCTGGTCTCGGTCAATATTTTAGAGGATAACGCATGTTAGGTCTAGGTTAGGTCTGGGATTTGCTCTCATCAGGCTCATACTTTCGCATATTTCTCGTACTTGTTGGCTAGATCCTGCGCCTTTTCTGGTTTGGATCACGTAGTAATGTGGTACCACACTGAAACTATCGACTAAACCTGGTCACGATCAATATTTTAGAGGATAACGCATGTTAGGTCTAGGTTCGGTCTGGGATTTGCTCTCATCATGCTCATACTTTCGCATATTTCTCATTCTTGTTGGCCAGATCCTGGGCTTTCACTGGTTTGGATCACGTAGTTATGTGGTACCACACTGAAACAGTCGACTAAACCTGGTCTCGGTCAATATTTTAGAGGATAACGCATGTTAGGTCTAGGTTAGGTCTGGGATTTGCTCTCATCAGGCTCACTCTTTCGCATTCTCCACATACCTGTTGGCCAGATCCTGGGCTTTCACTGGTTTGGATCACGTAGTTATGTGGTACCACACTGAAACAGTCAAATTAAACCTGGTTTCGATCAATATTTTAGAGGATAACGCAACTTAGGTCTTGGTTAGGCCTTGGATTTGCTCTCATCAGGCTCATACTTTCGCATATTTCTCGTACTTGTTGGCTAGATCCTGCGCCTTTTCTGGTTTGGATCACGTAGTAATGTGGTACCACACTGAAACTATCGACTATACCTGGTCACGATCAATATTTTAGAGGATAACGCATGTTAGGTCTAGGTTAGGTCTGGGATTTGCACTCATCCGGCTCATACTTTCGCATATTTCTCATACTTGTTGGCCAGATTCTGGGCCTTTTTTGGCTTGGATCACGTATTAATGTGGTACCACACTGAAACTGTCGACTAAACCTGGTCACGATCAATATTTTAGAGGATAACGCATGTTCGGTCTAGGTTCGGTCTGGGATTTGCGCTCATCATGCTCATACTTTGGCATATTTCTCATTCTTGTTGGCCAGATCCTGGGCTTTCACTGGTTTGGATCACGTAGTTATGTGGTACCACACTGAAAGAGTCAAATTAAACCTGGTCTCGATCAATATTTTAGAGGATAACACATGTTAGGTCTAGGTTAGGTCTGGGATTTGCACTCATCAGGCTCATATTTTCGCATTTTTCTCATACTTGATGGCCAGATTCAGGGCTTTTTCTAGTTTGGAACCCGTGGTAATGTGGTACCACACGGAAACAGTAAATTAAACCTAGTCTGGGTCAACATTTCAAAGGATAACTCATGTTAGGTCTAGGTTAGGTCTGGGATTTGCTCTCATCAGGCTCACACTTTCGCATATTTCTCATACTTGATGGCCAGATCCTGGGCTTTTTCTGGTTTGGATCACGTAGTAATGTGGTACCACACTGAAACAGTCGACTAAACCTGGTCTCGGTCAATATTTTAGAGGATAACGCATGTTAGGTCTAGGTTAGGTCCGGGATTTGCCCTCATCAGGCTCACACTTTCGCATTCTTCACGTACCAGTTGAACAGGTCCAGGGTTATTTCTGGTATGGATCAAGTGGTAGTGTGGTATCACACGGAAAGAGTCCATTAAACCTGGTTTCGATCAATATTTTTGAGGATAACACATGATAGGTCTAGCTTAGGTCTGGGTTTTGCACACATCAGGCTCATACTTTCGCATATTTCTCATACTTGATGGCCAGATTCTGGGCTTTTTTTGGCTTGGATCACGTAGTAATGTGGTACCACACTGAAACTGTCCATTAAACCTGGTTTCGATCAATATTTTAGAGGATAACGCAACTTAGGTCTTGGTTAGGCCTTGGATTTGCTCTCATCAGGCTCATACATTCACATTTTCCGCATACTTGTTGGCCAGATCCTGGGCTTTTTCTGGTTTGGATCAAGTGGTAATGTGGTATCATACTGAAACAGTCCATTAAACCTGGTTTCGATCAATATTTTAGAGGATAACACATGTTAGGTCTAGGTTAGGTCTGGGATTTGCTATCATCATGCTCATACTTTCGCATATTTCTCATTCTTGTTGTCCAGATCCTGGGCTTTCACTGGTTTGGATCACACAGTAATGTGGTACCACACTGAAACAGTCGATTAAACCTGGCTTCGATCGATATTTTAGAGGATAACGCATGTTAGGTCTACGTTAGGTCTGGGATTTGCACTCATCAGGCTCATACTTTCGCATATTTCTCATACTTGATGGCCAGATCCTGGCCTTTTTCTGGTTTGGATCACGTAGTAATCTGGTATCACACTGAAACAGTCGACTAAACCTGGTCTCGGTCAATATTTTCGTAGATAACGCATGTTAGGTCTAGGTTAGGTCTGGGATTTGCTCTCATCAGGCTCATACTTTCTCATATTTCTCGTACTTGTTGGCCAGATCCTGCGCCTTTTCTGGTTTGGATCACGTAATAATGTGGTACCACACCGAAACAGTCGACTAAACCTGGTCACGATCAATATTTTATAGGATAACGCATGTTAGGTCTAGGTTAGGTCTGGGATTTGCACTCATCAGGATCACACTTTCGCATATTTCTCATTCTTGTTGGCCAGATCCTGGGCTTCCACTGGTTTGGATCACGTAGTTATGTGGTACCACACTGAAACAGTCAAATTAAACCTGGTCTCGATCAATATTTTAGAGGATAACGCATGTTAGGTCTAGGTTAGGTCTGGGATTTGCACTCATCCGGCTCATACATTCGCTTATTTCTCATACCTGTTGGCCAGATTCTGGGCCTTTTTTGGCTTGGATCACGTAGTAATGTGGTACCACACTGAAACTGCCCATTAAATCTGGTTTCGATCAATATTTTAGAGGATAACGCATGTTAGGTCTAGGTTAGGTCTGGGATTTGCACTCATCAGGCTCATACTTTCGCATATTTCTCATACTCGATGACCAGATTCAGGGCTTTTTCTGGTTTGGAACACGTGGTAATGTGGTACCACACGGAAACAGTAAATTAAACCTAGTCTGGGTCAACATTTCAAAGGATAACTCATGTTAGGTCTAGGTTAGGTCTGGGATTTGCTCTCATCAGGCGCATACATTCGCATACTTCTCATACTTGATGGCCAGATCCTGGGCTTTTTCTGGTCTGGATCACGTAGTAATGTGGTACCACACTGAAACTGTCCATGAAATCTGGTTTCGATCAATATTTTAGAGGATAACGCATGTTAGGTCTATGTTAGGTCTGGGATTTGCACTCATCATGATCATACTTTCGCATATTTCTCATTCTTGTTGGCCAGATCCTGGCCTTTCACTGGTTTGGATCACGTAGCTATGTGGTACCACACTGAAAGAGTCAAATTAAACCTGGTCTCGATCAATATTATAGAGGATAACACATGTTAGGTCTAGGTTAGGTCTGGGATTTGCACTCAACAGGCTCATACTTTCGCATATTTCTCATACTCGATGACCAGATTCAGGGCTTTTTCTGGTTTGGAACACGTGGTAATGTGGTACCACACGGAAACAGTCGATTAAACCTGGTCTCGATCGATATTTTAGAGGATAACGCATGGTAGGTCTAGGTTCGGTCTGGGATTTGCTCTCATCATGCTCATACTTTCGCATATTTCTCATACTTGATGGCCAGATTCTGGGCTTTTTTTGGCTTGGATCACGTAGTAATGTGGTACCACACTGAAACTGTCGACTAAACCTGGTCACGATCAATATTTTAGAGGATAACGCATGTTAGGTCTAGGTTCGGTCTGGGATTTGCTCTCATCATGCTCATACTTTCGCATATTTCTCATTCTTGTTGGCCAGATCCTGGGCTTTCACTGGTTTGGATCACGTAGTAATGTGGTACCACACTGAAACAGTCGACTAAACCTGGTCACGGTCAATATTTTAGAGGATAACTCATGTTCGGTCTAGGTTAGGTCTGGGATTTGCCCACATCAGGCTCACACTTTCGCATTCTTCACGTACCTGTTGAACAGATCCAGGGTTATTTCTGGTTTGGATCACGTAGTAATGGGGTACCGCACTGATACTGTCCATTAAACCTGGTTTCGATCAATATTTTAGAGGATAACGCATGTTAGGTCTAGGTTAGGTCTGGGATTTGCTCTCATCAGGCTCATACATTCGCATATTTCTCATACTCGATGGCCAGATCCTGGGCTTTTTCTGGTTTGGATCACGTAGTAATGTGGAACCACACTGAAACAGTCGACTAAACCTGGTCTCGGTCAATATTTTAGAGGATAACGCATGTTAGGTCTAGGTTAGGTCTGTGAATTGCACACATCAGGCTCATACTTTCGCATATTTCTCATACTTCTTGGCCAGATTCTGGGCTTTTTTTGGCTTGGATCACGTAGTAATGTGGTACCACACTGAAACAGTTGATTAAACCTGGTTTCGATCAATATTTTAGAGGATAGTGCATGTTAGGTCTATGTTAGGTCTGGGATTTGCTCTTATCAGGCTCATACATTCACATTTTCCGCATACTTGTTGGCCAGATCCTGGGCTTTTTCTGGGTTGGATCACGTAGTAATGTGGTACCACACTGAAACGGTCGACTAAACCTGGTCTCGGTCAATATTTTAGAGGATAACGCATGTTACGTCTAGGTTAGGTCTGGGATTTGCTATCATCATGCTCATACTTTCGCATATTTCTCATTCTTGTTGTCCAGATCCTGGGCTTTCACTGGTTTGGATCACACAGTAATGTGGTACCACACTGAAACAGTCGATTAAACCTGGTTTCGATCGATATTTTTAAGGATAACACATGATAGCTCTAGGTTAGGTCTGGGATTTGCTCTCATCAGGCTCATACTTTCGCATATTTCTCATAATTGATGGCCAGATCCAGGCCTTTTTCTGGTTTGGATCACGTAGTAATGTGGTACCACACTGAAACAGTCGACTAAACCTGCTTTCGATCAATATTTTTGAGGATAACACATGATAGGTCTAGGTTAGGTCTGGGATTTGCACTCATCAGGCTCATACTTTCGCATATTTCTCGTACTTGTTGGCCAGATCCTGCGCCTTTTCTGGTTTGGATCACGTGGTAATGTGGTACCACGCTGAAACAGGCCATTAAACCTGGTTTCGATCGATATTTTAGAGGATAACGCATGTTAGGTCTAGGTTAGGTCCGGGATTTGCCCTCATCAGGCTCACACTTTCGCATTCTTCACATACCTGTTGAACAGATCCAGGGTCTTTTCTGGTTTGGATCACGTGATAATGTGGTACCATACTGAAACAGTCCATTAAACCTAGTCTGGGTCAACATTTCAAAGGATAACTCATGTTAGGTCTAGGTTAGGTCTGGGATTTGCACTCATCAGGCTCATACATTCGCATATTTCTCATACTTGATGGCCAGATCCTGGGCTTTTTCTGTTTTGGATTATGTAGTAAATTGGTACCACACCGAAACTGTCGACTAAACCTGGTCACGATCAATATTTTAGAGGATAACGCATGTTAGGTCTAGGTTAGGTCTGGGATTTGCTCAAATCATGATCATACTTTCGCATATTTCTCATTCTTGTTGGCCAGATCCTGGCCTTTCACTGGTTTGGATCACGTAGCTATGTGGTACCACACTGAAAGAGTCAAATTAAACCTGGTCTCGATCAATATTTTAGAGGATAACACATGTTAGGTCTAGGTTAGGTCTGGGATTTGCACTCATCAGGCTCATACTTTCGCATATTACTCATACTTGTTGGCCAGATCCTGGGTTTTCACTGGTTTGGATCACGTAGTTATGTGGTACCACACTGAAGCAGTCAAATTAAACCTGGTCTCGATCAATATTTTAGAGGATAACACATGTTAGGTCTAGGTTAGGTCTACGATTTGCACTCATCAGGCTCATACTTTCGCATATTTCTCATACTTGATGGCCAGATCCTGGGCTTTCACTGGTTTGGATCACGTAGTAATGTGGTACCACACTGAAACTGTCGACTAAACCTGGTCACGATCAATATTTTAGAGGATAACGCATGTTAGGTCTAGGTTCGGTCTGGGATTTGCTCTCATCATGCTCATACTTTCGCATATTTCTCATTCTTGTTGGCCAGATCCTGGGCTTTCACTGGTTTGGATCACGTAGTTATGTGGTACCACACTGAAACAGTCGACTAAACCTGGTCTCGGTCAATATTTTAGAGGATAACGCGTGTTAGGTCTAGGTTAGGTCTGGGATTTGCTCTCATCAGGCTCATATTTTCGCATATTTCTCGTACTTCTTGGCCAGATCCTGCGCCTTTTCTGGTTTGGATCACGTATTAATGTGGTACCACACTGAAACTGTCGACTAAACCTGGTCGCGATCAATATTTTAGAGGATAACGCATGTTAGGTCTAGGTTCGGTCTGGGATTTGCTCTCATCAGGCTCATACTTTCGCATATTTCTCATACTTGTTGGCCAGATCCCGCGCCTTTTCTGGTTTGGATCACGTAGTAATGTGGTACCACACTGAAACTGTCGACTAAACCTGGTCACGATCAATATTTTAGAGGATAACGCATGTTAGGTCTAGGTTCGGTCTGGGATTTGCTCTCATCATGCTCATACTTTCGCATATTTCTCATTCTTGTTGGCCAGATCCTGGGCTTTCACTGGTTTGGATCACGTAGTTATGTGGTACCACACTGAAACAGTCGACTAAACCTGGTCTCGGTCAATATTTTAGAGGATAACGCGTGTTAGGTCTAGGTTAGGTCTGGGATTTGCTCTCATCAGGCTCATATTTTCGCATATTTCTCGTACTTCTTGGCCAGATCCTGCGCCTTTTCTGGTTTGGATCACGTATTAATGTGGTACCACACTGAAACTGTCGACTAAACCTGGTCGCGATCAATATTTTAGAGGATAACGCATGTTAGGTCTAGTTTCGGTCTGGGATTTGTTCTCATCATGCTCATACTTGCGCATATTTCTCATTCTTGTTGGCCAGATCCTGTGCTTTCACTGGTTTGGATCACGTAGTTATGTGGTACCACACTGAAGCAGTCAAATTAAACCTGGTCTCGATCAATATTTTAGAGGATAACACATGTTAGGTCTAGGTTAGGTCTACGATTTGCACTCATCAGGCTCATACTTTCGCATATTTCTCATACTTGATGGCCAGATCCTGGGCTTTCACTGGTTTGGATCACGTAGTAATGTGGTACCACACTGAAACAGTCGACTAAACCTGGTCACGGTCAATATTTTAGAGGATAACGCATGTTAGGTCTAGGTTAGGTCTGGGATTTGCTCTCATCATGCTCATACTTTCGCATATTTCTCATTCTTGTTGGCCAGATCCTGGGCTTTCACTGGTTTGGATCACGTAGTTATGTGGCACCACACTGAAACAGTCAAATTAAACCTGGTCTCGATCAATATTTTAGAGGATAACACATGTTAGGTCTAGGTTAGGTCTGGGATTTGCACTCATCAGGCTCATACTTTCGCATATTACTCATACTTGATGGCCAGATTCAGGGCTTTTTCTGGTTTGGAACACGTGGTAATGTGGTACCACATGGAAACAGTAAATTAAACCTAGTCTGGGTCAACATTTCAAAGGATAACTCATGTTCGGTCTAGGTTAGGTCTGGGATTTGCCCTCAACAGGCTCATACATTCGCATATTTCTAATACTTGATGGCCAGATCCTGGGCTTTTTCTGGTTTGGATCACGTAGTAATGTGGTACCACACTGAAACAGTCGACTAAACCTGGTCACGATCAATATTTTAGTGGATAACGCATGTTAGGTCTATGTTTGGTCCGCGATTTGCCCACATCAGGCTCACACTTTCGCATTCTTCACGTACCTGTTAAACAGATCCAGGGTTATTTCTGGTTTGGATCACGTAGTAATGTGGTACCACACTGAAACAGTCGACTAAACCTGGTCTCGGTCAATATTTTAGAGGATATCACATGTTAGGTCTGGGCTAGGTCTGGGATTTGCACTCATCAGGCTCACACTTCCGCATATTTCTCATACTTGTTGGCCAGATTCTGAGCTTTTTTTGGTTTGGATCACGTAGTAATGGGGTACCACACTGATACTGTCCATTAAACCTGGTTTCGATCAATATTTTAGAGGATAACGCATGTTAGGTCTAGGTTAGGTCTGGGATTTGCTCTCATCAGGCTCATACATTCGCATATTTCTCATACTTGATGGCCAGATCCTGGGCTTTTTCTGGTTTGGATCACGTAGTAATGTGGAACCACACTGAAACAGTCGACTAAACCTGGTCTCGGTCAATATTTCTGAGGATAACGCATGTTAGGTCTAGGTTAGGTCGTTGAATTGCACACATCAGGCTCATACTTTCGCATATTTCTCATACTTCTTGGCCAGATTCTGGGCTTTTTTTGGCTTGGATCAAGTAGTAATGTGGTACCACACTGAAACAGTTGATTAAACCTGGTTTCGATCAATATTTTAGAGGATAGCGCATGTTAGGTCTATGTTAGGTCTGGGATTTGCTCTTATCAGGCTCATACATTCACATTTTCCGCATACTTGTTGGCCAGATCCTGGCCTTTTTCTGGTTTGGATCACGTAGTAATGTGGTACCACACTGAAGCAGTCGACTAAACCTGCTTTCGATCAATATTTTTGTGGATAACACATGATAGGTCTAGGTTAGGTCTGGGATTTGCACTCATCAGGCTCATACTTTCGCATATTTCTCGTACTTGTTGGCCAGATCCTGCGCCTTTTCTGGTTTGGATCACGTGGTAATGTGGTACCACGCTGAAACAGGCCATTAAACCTCGTTTCGATCGATATTTTAGAGGATAACGCATGTTAGGTCTAGGTTAGGTCCGGGATTTGCCCTCATCAGGCTCACACTTTCGCATTCTTCACATACCTGTTGAACAGATCCAGGGTCTTTTCTGGTTTGGATCACGTGATAATGTGGTACCACACTGAAACAGTCCATTAAACCTAGTCTGGGTCAACATTTCAAAGGATAACTCATGTTAGGTCTAGGTTAGGTCTGGGATTTGCACTCATCAGGCTCATACATTCGCATATTTCTCATACTTGATGGCCAGATCCTGGGCTTTTTCTGTTTTGGATCACGTAGTAAATTGGAACCACACCGAAACTGTCGACTAAACCTGGTCACGATCAATATTTTAGAGGATAACGCATGTTAGGTCTAGGTTAGGTCTGGGATTTGCTCAAATCATGATCATACTTTCGCATATTTCTCATTCTTGTTGGCCAGATCCTGGCCTTTCACTGGTTTGGATCACGTAGCTATGTGGTACCACACTGAAAGAGTCAAATTAAACCTGGTCTCGATCAATATTTAAGAGGATAACACATGTTAGGTCTAGGTTAGGTCTGGGATTTGCACTCATCAGGCTCATACTTTCGCATATTTCTCATACTTGATGACCATATTCAGGGCTTTTTCTGGTTTGGAACACGTGGTAATGTGGTACCACACGGAAACAGTAAATTAAACCTAGTCTGGGTCAACATTTCAAAGGATAACTCATGTTAGGTCTAGGTTAGGTCTGGGATTTGCTCTCATCAGGCGCATACATTCGCATATTTCTCATACTTGATGGCCAGATCCTGGGCTTTTTCTGGTTTGGATCACGTAGTAATGTGGAACCACACTGAAACAGTCGACTAAACCTGGTCTCGGTCAATATTTTAGAGGATAACGCATGTTAGGTCTAGGTTAGGTCGTTGAATTGCACACATCAGGCTCATACTTTCGCATATTTCTCATACTTCTTGGCCAGATTCTGGGCTTTTTTTGGCTTGGATCAAGTAGTAATGTGGTACCACACTGAAACAGTTGATTAAACCTGGTTTCGATCAATATTTTAGAGGATAGCGCATGTTAGGTCTATGTTAGGTCTGGGATTTGCTCTTATCAGGCTCATACATTCACATTTTCCGCATACTTGTTGGCCAGATCCTGGCCTTTTTCTGGTTTGGATCACGTAGTAATGTGGTACCACACTGAAGCAGTCGACTAAACCTGCTTTCGATCAATATTTTTGTGGATAACACATGATAGGTCTAGGTTAGGTCTGGGATTTGCACTCATCAGGCTCATACTTTCGCATATTTCTCGTACTTGTTGGCCAGATCCTGCGCCTTTTCTGGTTTGGATCACGTGGTAATGTGGTACCACGCTGAAACAGGCCATTAAACCTCGTTTCGATCGATATTTTAGAGGATAACGCATGTTAGGTCTAGGTTAGGTCCGGGATTTGCCCTCATCAGGCTCACACTTTCGCATTCTTCACATACCTGTTGAACAGATCCAGGGTCTTTTCTGGTTTGGATCACGTGATAATGTGGTACCACACTGAAACAGTCCATTAAACCTAGTCTGGGTCAACATTTCAAAGGATAACTCATGTTAGGTCTAGGTTAGGTCTGGGATTTGCACTCATCAGGCTCATACATTCGCATATTTCTCATACTTGATGGCCAGATCCTGGGCTTTTTCTGTTTTGGATCACGTAGTAAATTGGAACCACACCGAAACTGTCGACTAAACCTGGTCACGATCAATATTTTAGAGGATAACGCATGTTAGGTCTAGGTTAGGTCTGGGATTTGCTCAAATCATGATCATACTTTCGCATATTTCTCATTCTTGTTGGCCAGATCCTGGCCTTTCACTGGTTTGGATCACGTAGCTATGTGGTACCACACTGAAAGAGTCAAATTAAACCTGGTCTCGATCAATATTTAAGAGGATAACACATGTTAGGTCTAGGTTAGGTCTGGGATTTGCACTCATCAGGCTCATACTTTCGCATATTTCTCATACTTGATGACCATATTCAGGGCTTTTTCTGGTTTGGAACACGTGGTAATGTGGTACCACACGGAAACAGTAAATTAAACCTAGTCTGGGTCAACATTTCAAAGGATAACTCATGTTAGGTCTAGGTTAGGTCTGGGATTTGCTCTCATCAGGCGCATACATTCGCATATTTCTCATACTTGATGGCCAGATCCTGGGCTTTTTCTGGTTTGGATCACGTAGTAATGTGGTACCACACTGAAACTGTCCATTAAATCTGGTTTCGATCAATATTTTAGAGGATAACGCATGTTAGGTCTATGTTAGGTCTGGGATTTGCACTCATCAGGCTCATACTTTCGCATATTTCTCATACTTGATGGCCAGATCCTGGGCTTTTTCTGGTTTGGATCACGTAGTAATGTGCCACCACACTGAAACAGGTGACTAAACCTGGTCTGGGTCAATATTTTAGAGGATAACGCATGTTAGGTCTAGGTTAGGTCTGGGATTTGCTCTCATCAGGCTCATACTTTCGCATATTTCTCATACTTGTTGGCCAGATCCAGCGCCTTTTCTGGTTTGGATCACGTAGTAATGTGGTACCACACTGAAACTGTCGACTAAACATTGTCACGATCAATATTTTAGAGGATAACGCATGTTAGGTCTAGGTTCGGTCTGGGATTTGCTCTCATCATGCTCATACTTTCGCATATTTCTCATTCTTGTTGGCCAGATCCTGGGCTTTCACTGGTTTGGATCACGTAGTTATGTGGTACCACACTGAAACAGTCGACTAAACCTGGTCTCGGTCAATATTTTAGAGGATAACGCATGTTAGGTCTAGGGTAGGTCTGGGATTTGCACTCATCAGGCTCATACTTTCGCATATCTCTCATACTTGATGGCCAGATTCAGGGCTTTTTCTGGTTTGGAACACGTGGTAATGTGGTACCACATGGAAACAGTAAATTAAACCTAGTCTGGGTCAACATTTCAAAGGATAACTCATGTTCGGTCTAGGTTAGGTCTGGCATTTGCCCTCAACAGGCTCATACATTCGCATATTTCTAATACATGATGGCCAGATCCTGGGCTTTTTCTGGTTTGGATCACGTAGTAATGTAGTACCACACTGAAACAGTCGACTAAACCTGGTCTCGGTCAATATTTTAGAGGATAACGCATGTTAGGTCTAGGTTAGGTCTGGGATTTGCACTCATCAGGCTCATACTTTCGCATATTTCTCGTACTTGTTGGCCAGATCCTGCGCCTTTTCTGGTTTGGATCACGTATTAATGTGGTACCACACTGAAACTGTCGACTAAACCTGGTCACGATCAATATTTTAGAGGATAACGCATGTTAGGTCTAGGTTCGGTCTGGGATTTGCTCTCATCATGCTCATACTTTCGCATATTTCTCATTCTTGTTGGCCAGATCCTGGGCTTTCACTGGTTTGGATCACGTAGTTAAGTGGTACCACACTCAAACAGTCAAATTAAACCTGGTCTCGATCAATATTTTAGAGGATAACGCATGTTAGGTCTAGGTTAGGTCTGGGATTTGCACTCATCAGGCTCACACTTTCGCATATTTCTCATACTTGTTGGCCAGATTCTGAGCTTTTTTTGGTTTGGATCACGTAGTAATGGGGTACCACACTGATACTGTCCATTAAACCTGGTTTCGATCAATATTTTAGAGGATAACGCATGTTAGGTCTAGGTTAGGTCTGGGATTTGCTCTCATCAGGCTCATACATTCGCATATTTCTCATACTTGATGGCCAGATCCTGGGCTTTTTCTGGTTTGGATCACGTAGTAATGTGGAACCACACTGAAACAGTCGACTAAACCTGGTCTCGGTCAATATTTTAGAGGATAACGCATGTTAGGTCTAGGTTAGGTCTGTGAATTGCACACATCAGGCTCATACTTTCGCATATTTCTCATACTTCTTGGCCAGATTCTGGGCTTTTTTTGGCTTGGATCAAGTAGTAATGTGGTACCACACTGAAACAGTTGATTAAACCTGGTTTCGATCAATATTTTAGAGGATAGCGCATGTTAGGTCTATGTTAGGTCTGGGATTTGCTCTTATCAGGCTCATACATTCACATTTTCCGCATACTTGTTGGCCAGATCCTGGGCTTTTTCTGGTTTGGATCACGTAGTAATGTGGTACCACACTGAAACGGTCGACTAAACCTGGTCTCGGTCAATATTTTAGAGGATAACGCATGTTACGTCTAGGTTAGGTCTGGGATTTGCTATCATCATGCTCATACTTTCGCATATTTCTCATTCTTGTTGTCCAGATCCTGGGCTTTTACTGGTTTGGATCACACAGTAATGTGGTACCACACTGAAACAGTCGATTAAACCTGGTTTCGAACGATATCTTTAAGGATAACGCATGTTACGTCTAGGTTAGGTCTGTGATTTGCACACATCAGGCTCATACTTTCGCATATTGCTCATACTTGTTGGCCAGATCCTGGGCTTTTTCTGGTTTGGATCACGTAGTAATGTGGTATCACACTGAAACAGTCGACTACTCCTGGTCTCGGTCAATATTTTAGAAGATAACGCATGTTAGGTCTAGGTTAGGTCTGGGATTTGCTCTCATCAGGCTCATATTTTCGCATATTTCTCGTACTTCTTGGCCAGATCCTGCGCCTTTTCTGGTTTGGATCACGTAGTAATGTGGTACCACACTGAAACAGTCGACTAAACCTGGTCACGATCAATATTTTAGAGGATAACACATGTTAGGTCTAGGTTAGGTCTGGGATTTGCTCTCATCAGGCTCATACTTTCGCATATTTCTCATACTTGATGGCCAGATTCTGGGCCTTTTTTGGTTTCGATCACGTAGTAATGCGGTACCACGCTGAAACAGGCCATTAAACGTGGTTTCGATTAATATTTTATAGGATAACGCATGTTAGGTCTATGTTAGGTCTGGGATTTGCTCTCATCAGGCTCATACTTTCGCATATTTCTCATACTTGATGGCCAGATTCTGGGCCTTTTTTGGTTTCGATCACGTAGTAATGCGGTACCACGCTGAAACAGGCCATTAAACCTGGGTTCGATTAATATTTTATAGGATAACGCATGTTAGGTCTATGTTAGGTCTAGGATTTGCTCTCCTCAGGCTCATACTTTCGCATATCTCTCATAATTGATGGCCAGATCCTGGCCTTTTTCTGGTTTGGATCACGTAGTAATGTGGTACCACACTGAAACAGTCGACTAAACCTGCTTTCGATCAATATTTTTGTGGATAACACATGATAGGTCTAGGTTAGGTCTGGGATTTGCACTCATCAGGCTCATACTTTCGCATATTTCTCGTACTTGTTGGCCAGATCCTGCGCCTTTTCTGGTTTGGATCACGTGGTAATGTGGTACCACGCTGAAACAGGCCATTAAACCTCGTTTCGATCGATATTTTAGAGGATAACGCATGTTAGGTCTAGGTTAGGTCCGGGATTTGCCCTCATCAGGCTCACACTTTCGCATTCTTCACATACCTGTTGAACAGATCCAGGGTCTTTTCTGGTTTGGATCACGTGATAATGTGGTACCACACTGAAACAGTCCATTAAACCTAGTCTGGGTCAACATTTCAAAGGATAACTCATGTTAGGTCTAGGTTAGGTCTGGGATTTGCACTCATCAGGCTCATACATTCGCATATTTCTCATACTTGATGGCCTGATCCTGGGCTTTTTCTGTTTTGGATCACGTAGTAAATTGGAACCACACCGAAACTGTCGACTAAACCTGGTCACGATCAATATTTTAGAGGATAACGCATGTTAGGTCTAGGTTAGGTCTGGGATTTGCTCAAATCATGATCATACTTTCGCATATTTCTCATTCTTGTTGGCCAGATCCTGGCCTTTCACTGGTTTGGATCACGTAGCTATGTGGTACCACACTGAAAGAGTCAAATTAAACCTGGTCTCGATCAATATTTAAGAGGATAACACATGTTAGGTCTAGGTTAGGTCTGGGATTTGCACTCATCAGGCTCATACTTTCGCATATTTCTCATACTTGATGACCATATTCAGGGCTTTTTCTGGTTTGGAACACGTGGTAATGTGGTACCACACGGAAACAGTAAATTAAACCTAGTCTGGGTCAACATTTCAAAGGATAACTCATGTTAGGTCTAGGTTAGGTCTGGGATTTGCTCTCATCAGGCGCATACATTCGCATATTTCTCATACTTGATGGCCAGATCCTGGGCTTTTTCTGGTTTGGATCACGTAGTAATGTGGTACCACACTGAAACAGGCCATTAAACCTCGTTTCGATCGATATTTTAGAGGATAACGCATGTTAGGTCTAGGTTAGGTCCGGGATTTGCCCTCATCAGGCTCACACTTTCGCATTCTTCACATACCTGTTGAACAGATCCAGGGTCTTTTCTGGTTTGGATCACGTGATAATGTGGTACCACACTGAAACAGTCCATTAAACCTAGTCTGGGTCAACATTTCAAAGGATAACTCATGTTAGGTCTAGGTTAGGTCTGGGATTTGCACTCATCAGGCTCATACATTCGCATATTTCTCATACTTGATGGCCTGATCCTGGGCTTTTTCTGTTTTGGATCACGTAGTAAATTGGAACCACACCGAAACTGTCGACTAAACCTGGTCACGATCAATATTTTAGAGGATAACGCATGTTAGGTCTAGGTTAGGTCTGGGATTTGCTCAAATCATGATCATACTTTCGCATATTTCTCATTCTTGTTGGCCAGATCCTGGCCTTTCACTGGTTTGGATCACGTAGCTATGTGGTACCACACTGAAAGAGTCAAATTAAACCTGGTCTCGATCAATATTTAAGAGGATAACACATGTTAGGTCTAGGTTAGGTCTGGGATTTGCACTCATCAGGCTCATACTTTCGCATATTTCTCATACTTGATGACCAGATCCTGGGCTTTTTCTGGTTTGGATCACGTAGTAATGTGGAACCACACTGAAACAGTCGACTAAACCTGGTCTCGGTCAATATTTTAGAGGATAACGCATGTTAGGTCTAGGTTAGGTCTGTGAATTGCACACATCAGGCTCATACTTTCGCATATTTCTCATACTTCTTGGCCAGATTCTGGGCTTTTTTTGGCTTGGATCAAGTAGTAATGTGGTACCACACTGAAACAGTTGATTAAACCTGGTTTCGATCAATATTTTAGAGGATAGCGCATGTTAGGTCTATGTTAGGTCTGGGATTTGCTCTTATCAGGCTCATACATTCACATTTTCCGCATACTTGTTGGCCAGATCCTGGGCTTTTTCTGGTTTGGATCACGTAGTAATGTGGTACCACACTGAAACGGTCGACTAAACCTGGTCTCGGTCAATATTTTAGAGGATAACGCATGTTACGTCTAGGTTAGGTCTGGGATTTGCTATCATCATGCTCATACTTTCGCATATTTCTCATTCTTGTTGTCCAGATCCTGGGCTTTCACTGGTTTGGATCACACAGTAATGTGGTACCACACTGAAACAGTCGATTAAACCTGGTTTCGAACGATATCTTTAAGGATAACGCATGTTACGTCTAGGTTAGGTCTGTGATTTGCACACATCAGGCTCATACTTTCGCATATTGCTCATACTTGTTGGCCAGATCCTGGGCTTTTTCTGGTTTGGATCACGTAGTAATGTGGTATCACACTGAAACAGTCGACTACTCCTGGTCTCGGTCAATATTTTAGAAGATAACGCATGTTAGGTCTAGGTTAGGTCTGGGATTTGCTCTCATCAGGCTCATATTTTCGCATATTTCTCGTACTTCTTGGCCAGATCCTGCGCCTTTTCTGGTTTGGATCACGTAGTAATGTGGTACCACACTGAAACAGTCGACTAAACCTGGTCTGGGTCAACATTTCAAAGGATAACTCATGTTCGGTCTAGGTTAGGTCTGGCATTTGCCCTCAACAGGCTCATACATTCGCATATTTCTAATACATGATGGCCAGATCCTGGGCTTTTTCTGGTTTGGATCACGTAGTAATGTAGTACCACACTGAAACAGTCCATTAAACCTAGTCTGGGTCAACATTTCAAAGGATAACTCATGTTAGGTCTAGGTTAGGTCTGGGATTTGCACTCATCAGGCTCATACATTCGCATATTTCTCATACTTGATGGCCAGATCCTGGGCTTTTTCTGTTTTGGATCACGTAGTAAATTGGAACCACACCGAAACTGTCGACTAAACCTGGTCACGATCAATATTTTAGAGGATAACGCATGTTAGGTCTAGGTTAGGTCTGGGATTTGCTCAAATCATGATCATACTTTCGCATATTTCTCATTCTTGTTGGCCAGATCCTGGCCTTTCACTGGTTTGGATCACGTAGCTATGTGGTACCACACTGAAAGAGTCAAATTAAGCCTGGTCTCGATCAATATTTAAGAGGATAACACATGTTAGGTCTAGGTTAGGTCTGGGATTTGCACTCATCAGGCTCATACTTTCGCATATTTCTCATACTTGATGACCATATTCAGGGCTTTTTCTGGTTTGGAACACGTGGTAATGTGGTACCACACGGAAACAGTAAATTAAACCTAGTCTGGGTCAACATTTCAAAGGATAACTCATGTTAGGTCTAGGTTAGGTCTGGGATTTGCTCTCATCAGGCGCATACATTCGCATATTTCTCATACTTGATGGCCAGATCCTGGGCTTTTTCTGGTTTGGATCACGTAGTAATGTGGTACCACACTGAAACTGTCCATTAAATCTGGTTTCGATCAATATTTTAGAGGATAACGCATGTTAGGTCTATGTTAGGTCTGGGATTTGCACTCACCAGGCTCATACTTTCGCATATTTCTCATACTTGATGGCCAGATCCTGGGCTTTTTCTGGTTTGGATCACGTAGTAATGTGCCACCACACTGAAACAGGTGACTAAACCTGGTCTCGGTCAATATTTTAGAGGATAACGCATGTTAGGTCTAGGTTAGGTCTGGGATTTGCTCTCATCAGGCTCATACTTTCGCATATTTCTCATACTTGTTGGCCAGATCCAGCGCCTTTTCTGGTTTGGATCACGTAGTAATGTGGTACCACACTGAAACTGTCGACTAAACATTGTCACGATCAATATTTTAGAGGATAACGCATGTTAGGTCTAGGTTCGGTCTGGGATTTGCTCTCATCATGCTCATACTTTCGCATATTTCTCATACTTGATGGCCAGATCCTGGGCTTTCACTGGTTTGGATCACGTAGTAATGTGGTACCACACTGAAACAGTCGACTAAACCTGGTCTCGGTCAATATTTTAGAGGATAACGCATGTTAGGTCTAGGTTAGGTCTGGGATTTGCACTCATCAGGCTCATACTTTCGCATATTTCTCGTACTTGTTGGCCAGATCCTGCGCCTTTTCTGGTTTGCATCACGTGGCAATGTGGTACCACGCTGAAACAGACCATTAAACCTGGTTTCGATCAATATTTTAGAGGGTAACGCATGTTAGGTCTATGTTAGGTCCGGGATTTGCCCTCATCAGGCTCACACTTTCGCATTCTTCACATACCTGTTGAACAGATCCAGGGTCTTTTCTGGTTTGGATCACGTGATAATGTGGTACCACACTGAAGCAGTCCATTAAACCTAGTCTGGGTCAACATTACAAAGGATAACTCATGTTAGGTCTAGGTTAGGTCTGGGATTTGCACTCATCAGGCTCATACATTCGCATATTTCTCATACTTGATAGCCAGATCCTGGGCTTTTTCTGTTTTGGATCACGTAGTTATGTGGTACCACACTGAAACGGTCGACTAAACCTGGTCTCGGTCAATATTTTAGAGGATAACGCATGTTACGTCTAGGTTAGGTCTGTGATTTGCACACATCAGGCTCATACTTTCGCATATTGCTCATACTTGTTGGCCAGATCCTGGGCTTTTTCTGGTTTGGATCACGTAGTAATGTGGTATCACACTGAAACAGTCGACTAAACCTGGTCTCGGTCAATATTTTAGAAGATAACGCATGTTAGGTCTAGGTTAGGTCTGGGATTTGCTCTCATCAGGCTCATACTTTCGCATATTTCTCATACTTGATGGCCAGATCCTGCGCCTTTTCTGGTTTGGATCACGTAGTAATGTGGTACCACACTGAAACAGTCGACTAAACCTGGTCACGATCAATATTTTAGAGGATAACACATGTTAGGTCTAGGTTAGGTCTGGGATTTGCTCTCATCAGGCTCATACTTTCGCATATTTCTCATACTTGATGGCCAGATTCTGGGCCTTTTTTGGTTTCGATCACGTAGTAATGCGGTACCACGCTGAAGCAGGCCATTAAACCTGGTTTCGATTAATATTTTATAGGATAACGCATGTTAGGTCTAGGTTCGGTCTGGGATTTGCTCTCATCAGGCTCATACTTTCGCATATTTCTCATACTTGATGGCCAGATTCTGGGCCTTTTTTGGTTTCGATCACGTAGTAATGCGGTACCACGCTGAAACAGGCCATTAAACCTGGTTTCGATTAATATTTTATAGGATAACGCATGTTAGGTCTATGTTAGGTCTGGGATTTGCTCTCCTCAGGCTCATACTTTCGCATATCTCTCATAATTGATGGCCAGATCCTGGCCTTTTTCTGGTTTGGATCACGTAGTAATGTGGTACCACACTGAAACAGTCGACTAAACCTGCTTTCGATCAATATTTTTGTGGATAACACATGATAGGTCTAGGTTAGGTCTTGGATTTGCACTCATCAGGCTCATACTTTCGCATATTTCTCGTACTTGTTGGCCAGATCCTGCGCCTTTTCTGGTTTGGATCACGTGGTAATGTGGTACCACGCTGAAACAGGCCATTAAACCTCGTTTCGATCGATATCTTAGAGGATAACGCATGTTAGGTCTAGGTTAGGTCCGGGATTTGCCCTCATCAGGCTCACACTTTCGCATTCTTCACATACCTGTTGAACAGATCCAGGGTCTTTTCTGGTTTGGATCACGTGATAATGTGGTACCACACTGAAACAGTCCATTAAACCTAGTCTGGGTCAACATTTCAAAGGATAACTCATGTTAGGTCTAGGTTAGGTCTGGGATTTGCACTCATCAGGCTCATACATTCGCATATTTCTCATACTTGATGGCCAGATCCTGGGCTTTTTCTGTTTTGGATCACGTAGTAAATTGGAACCACACCGAAACTGTCGACTAAACCTGGTCACGATCAATATTTTAGAGGATAACGCATGTTAGGTCTAGGTTAGGTCTGGGATTTGCTCAAATCATGATCATACTTTCGCATATTTCTCATTCTTGTTGGCCAGATCCTGGCCTTTCACTGGTTTGGATCACGTAGCTATGTGGTACCACACTGAAAGAGTCAAATTAAACCTGGTCTCGATCAATATTTAAGAGGATAACACATGTTAGGTCTAGGTTAGGTCTGGGATTTGCACTCATCAGGCTCATACTTTCGCATATTTCTCATACTTGATGACCATATTCAGGGCTTTTTCTGGTTTGGAACACGTGGTAATGTGGTACCACACGGAAACAGTAAATTAAACCTAGTCTGGGTCAACATTTCAAAGGATAACTCATGTTAGGTCTAGGTTAGGTCTGGGATTTGCTCTCATCAGGCGCATACATTCGCATATTTCTCATACTTGATGGCCAGATCCTGGGCTTTTTCTGGTTTGGATCACGTAGTAATGTGGTACCACACTGAAACTGTCCATTAAATCTGGTTTCGATCAATATTTTAGAGGATAACGCATGTTAGGTCTATGTTAGGTCTGGGATTTGCACTCATCAGGCTCATACTTTCGCATATTTCTCATACTTGATGGCCAGATCCTGGGCTTTTTCTGGTTTGGATCACGTAGTAATGTGCCACCACACTGAAACAGGTGACTAAACCTGGTCTCGGTCAATATTTTAGAGGATAACGCATGTTAGGTCTAGGTTAGGTCTGGGATTTGCTCTCATCAGGCTCATACTTTCGCATATTTCTCATACTTGTTGGCCAGATCCTGCGCCTTTTCTGGTTTGGATCACGTAGTAATGTGGTACCACACTGAAACTGTCGACTAAACATTGTCACGATCAATATTTTAGAGGATAACGCATGTTAGGTCTAGGTTCGGTCTGGGATTTGCTCTCATCATGCTCATACTTTCGCATATTTCTCATTCTTGTTGGCCAGATCCTGGGCTTTCACTGGTTTGGATCACGTAGTTATGTGGTACCACACTGAAACAGTCGACTAAACCTGGTCTCGGTCAATATTTTAGAGGATAACGCATGTTAGGTCTAGGGTAGGTCTGGGATTTGCACTCATCAGGCTCATACTTTCGCATATCTCTCATACTTGATGGCCAGATTCAGGGCTTTTTCTGGTTTGGAACACGTGGTAATGTGGTACCACATGGAAACAGTAAATTAAACCTAGTCTGTGTCAACATTTCAAAGGATAACTCATGTTCGGTCTAGGTTAGGTCTGGCATTTGCCCTCAACAGGCTCATACATTCGCATATTTCTAATACATGATGGCCAGATCCTGGGCTTTTTCTGGTTTGGATCATGTAGTAATGTAGTACCACACTGAAACAGTCGACTAAACCTGGTCTCGGTCAATATTTTAGAGGATAACGCATGTTAGGTCTAGGTTAGGTCTGGGATTTGCACTCATCAGGCTCATACTTTCGCATATTTCTCGTACTTGTTGGCCAGATCCTGCGCCTTTTCTGGTTTGGATCACGTATTAATGTGGTACCACACTGAAACTGTCGACTAAACCTGGTCACGATCAATATTTTAGAGGATAACGCATGTTAGGTCTAGGTTCGGTCTGGGATTTGCTCTCATCATGCTCATACTTTCGCATATTTCTCATTCTTGTTGGCCAGATCCTGGGCTATCACTGGTTTGGATCACGTAGTTAAGTGGTACCACACTCAAACAGTCAAATTAAACCTGGTCTCGATCATTATTTTAGAGGATAACACATGTTAGGTCTAGGTTAGGTCTGGGATTTGCACTCATCAGGCTCATACTTTCGCATATTTCTCATACTTGATGGCCAGATCCTGGGCTTTTTCTGGTTTGGAACACGTGGTAATGTGGTACCACACGGAAACAGTCGACTAAACCTGGTCTCGGTCAATATTTTAGAGGATAACGCATGTTAGGTCTAGGTCAGGTCTGGGATTTGCACTCATCACGCTCATACTTTCGCATATTTCTCGTACTTGTTGGCCAGATCCTGCGCCTTTTCTGGTTTGGATCACGTATTAATGTGGTACCACACTGAAACTGTCGACTAAACCTGGTCACGATCAATATTTTAGAGGATAACGCATGTTAGGTCTAGGTTCGGTCTGGGATTTGCACTCATCAGGCTCATACATTCGCATATTTCTAATACTTGATGGCCAGATCCTGGGCTTTTTCTGGTTTGGGTCACGTAGTAATGTAGTACCACACTGAAACAGTCGACCAAACCTGGTCTCGGTCAATATTTTAGAGGATAACGCATGTTAGGTCTAGGTTAGGTCTGGGATTTGCACTCATCAGGCTCATACTTTCGCATATTTCTCGTACTTGTTGGCCAGATCCTGCGCCTTTTCTGGTTTGGATCACGTGGTAATGTGGTACCACGCTGAAACAGACTATTAAACCTGGTTTCGATCAATGTTTTAGAGGGTAACGCATGTTAGGTCTATGTTAGGTCCGAGATTTGCCCACATTGGGCTCACACTTTCGCATTCTTCACATACCTGTTGAACAGATCCAGGGTCTTTTCTGGTTTGGATCACGTGATAATGTAGTACCACACTGAAACAGTCCATTAAACCTAGTCTGGGTCAACATTTCAAAGGATAACTCATGTTAGGTTTAGGTTAGGTCTGGGATTTGCACTCATCAGGCTCATACATTCGCATATTTCTCATACTTGATGGCCAGATCCTGGGCTTTTTCTGGTTTGGATCACGTAGCTATGTGGTACCACACTGAAAGAGTCAAATTAAACCTGGTCTCGGTCAATATTTTGGAGGATAACGCATGTTAGGTCTATGTTAGGTCTGGGATTTGCACTCATCAGTCTCATACTTTCGCATATTTCTCATACTTGATGACCATATTCAGGGCTTTTTCTGGTTTGGAACACGTGGTAATGTGGTACCACACGGAAACAGTAAATTAAACCTAGTCTGGGTCAACATTTCAAAGGATAACTCATGTTAGGTCTAGGTTAGGTCTGGGATTTGCTCTCATCAGGCGCATACATTCGCATATTTCTCATACTTGATGGCCAGATCCTGGGCTTTTTCTGGTTTGGATCACGTAGTAATGTGGTACCACACTGAAACTGTCCATTAAATCTGGTTTCGATCAATATTTTAGAGGATAACGCATGTTAGGTCTATGTTAGGTCTGGGATTTGCACTCATCAGGCTCATACTTTCGCATATTTCTCATACTTGATGGCCAGATCCTGGGCTTTTTCTGGTTTGGATCACGTAGTAATGTGCCACCACACTGAAACAGGTGACTAAACCTGGTCTCGGTCAATATTTTAGAGGATAACGCATGTTAGGTCTAGGTTAGGTCTGGGATTTGCTCTCATCAGGCTCATACTTTCGCATATTTCTCATACTTGTTGGCCAGATCCAGCGCCTTTTCTGGTTTGGATCACGTAGTAATGTGGTACCACACTGAAACTGTCGACTAAACATTGTCACGATCAATATTTTAGAGGATAACGCATGTTAGGTCTAGGTTCGGTCTGGGATTTGCTCTCATCATGCTCATACTTTCGCATATTTCTCATTCTTGTTGGCCAGATCCTGGGCTTTCACTGGTTTGGATCACGTAGTTATGTGGTACCACACTGAAACAGTCGACTAAACCTGGTCTCGGTCAATATTTTAGAGGATAACGCATGTTAGGTCTAGGGTAGGTCTGGGATTTGCACTCATCAGGCTCATACTTTCGCATATCTCTCATACTTGATGGCCAGATTCAGGGCTTTTTCTGGTTTGGAACACGTGGTAATGTGGTACCACATGGAAACAGTAAATTAAACCTAGTCTGGGTCAACATTTCAAAGGATAACTCATGTTCGGTCTAGGTTAGGTCTGGCATTTGCCCTCAACAGGCTCATACATTCGCATATTTCTAATACATGATGGCCAGATCCTGGGCTTTTTCTGGTTTGGATCACGTAGTAATGTAGTACCACACTGAAACAGTCGACTAAACCTGGTCTCGGTCAATATTTTAGAGGATAACGCATGTTAGGTCTAGGTTAGGTCTGGGATTTGCACTCATCAGGCTCATACTTTCGCATATTTCTCGTACTTGTTGGCCAGATCCTGCGCCTTTTCTGGTTTGGATCACGTATTAATGTGGTACCACACTGAAACTGTCGACTAAACCTGGTCACGATCAATATTTTAGAGGATAACGCATGTTAGGTCTAGGTTCGGTCTGGGATTTGCTCTCATCATGCTCATACTTTCGCATATTTCTCATTCTTGTTGGCCAGATCCTGGGCTTTCACTGGTTTGGATCACGTAGTTAAGTGGTACCACACTCAAACAGTCAAATTAAACCTGGTCTCGATCATTATTTTAGAGGATAACACATGTTAGGTCTAGGTTAGGTCTGGGATTTGCACTCATCAGGCTCATACTTTCGCATATTTCTCATACTTGATGGCCAGATCCTGGGCTTTCACTGGTTTGGATCACGTAGTAATGTGGTACCACACTGAAACAGTCGACTAAACCTGGTCTCGGTCAATATTTTAGAGGATAACGCATGTTAGGTCTAGGTTAGGTCTGGGATTTGCACTCATCAGGCTCATACTTTCGCATATTTCTCGTACTTGTTGGCCAGATCCTGCGCCTTTTCTGGTTTGCATCACGTGGTAATGTGGTACCACGCTGAAACAGACCATTAAACCTGGTTTCGATCAATATTTTAGAGGGTAACGCATGTTAGGTCTATGTTAGGTCCGGGATTTGCCCTCATCAGGCTCACACTTTCGCATTCTTCACATACCTGTTGAACAGATCCAGGGTCTTTTCTGGTTTGGATCACATGATAATGTGGTACCACACTGAAGCAGTCCATTAAACCTAGTCTGGGTCAACATTACAAAGGATAACTCATGTTAGGTCTAGGTTAGGTCTGGGATTTGCACTCATCAGGCTCATACATTCGCATATTTCTCATACTTGATAGCCAGATCCTGGGCTTTTTCTGTTTTGGATCACGTAGTTATGTGGTACCACACTGAAACGGTCGACTAAACCTGGTCTCGGTCAATATTTTAGAGGATAACGCATGTTACGTCTAGGTTAGGTCTGTGATTTGCACACATCAGGCTCATACTTTCGCATATTGCTCATACTTGTTGGCCAGATCCTGGGCTTTTTCTGGTTTGGATCACGTAGTAATGTGGTATCACACTGAAACAGTCGACTAAACCTGGTCTCGGTCAATATTTTAGAAGATAACGCATGTTAGGTCTAGGTTAGGTCTGGGATTTGCTCTCATCAGGCTCAATCTTTCGCATATTTCTCGTACTTGTTGGCCAGATCCTGCGCCTTTTCTGGTTTGGATCACGTAGTAATGTGGTACCACACTGAAACAGTCGACTAAACCTGGTCACGATCAATATTTTAGAGGATAACACATGTTAGGTCTAGGTTAGGTCTGGGATTTGCTCTCATCAGGCTCATACTTTCGCATATTTCTCATACTTGATGGCCAGATTCTGGGCCTTTTTTGGTTTCGATCACGTAGTAATGCGGTACCACACTGAAACAGTCGACTAAACCTGGTCACGATCAATATTTTAGAGGATAACACATGTTAGGTCTAGGTTAGGTCTGGGATTTGCTCTCATCAGGCTCATACTTTCGCATATTTCTCATACTTGATGGCCAGATTCTGGGCCTTTTTTGGTTTCGATCACGTAGTAATGCGGTACCACGCTGAAGCAGGCCATTAAACCTGGTTTCGATTAATATTTTATAGGATAACGCATGTTAGGTCTAGGTTCGGTCTGGGATTTGCTCTCATCAGGCTCATACTTTCGCATATTTCTCATACTTGATGGCCAGATTCTGGGCCTTTTTTGGTTTCGATCACGTAGTAATGCGGTACCACGCTGAAACAGGCCATTAAACCTGGTTTCGATTAATATTTTATAGGATAACGCATGTTAGGTCTATGTTAGGTCTGGGATTTGCTCTCCTCAGGCTCATACTTTCGCATATCTCTCATAATTGATGGCCAGATCCTGGCCTTTTTCTGGTTTGGATCACGTAGTAATGTGGTACCACACTGAAACAGTCGACTAAACCTGCTTTCGATCAATATTTTTGTGGATAACACATGATAGGTCTAGGTTAGGTCTTGGATTTGCACTCATCAGGCTCATACTTTCGCATATTTCTCGTACTTGTTGGCCAGATCCTGCGCCTTTTCTGGTTTGGATCACGTGGTAATGTGGTACCACGCTGAAACAGGCCATTAAACCTCGTTTCGATCGATATCTTAGAGGATAACGCATGTTAGGTCTAGGTTAGGTCCGGGATTTGCCCTCATCAGGCTCACACTTTCGCATTCTTCACATACCTGTTGAACAGATCCAGGGTCTTTTCTGGTTTGGATCACGTGATAATGTGGTACCACACTGAAACAGTCCATTAAACCTAGTCTGGGTCAACATTTCAAAGGATAACTCATGTTAGGTCTAGGTTAGGTCTGGGATTTGCACTCATCAGGCTCATACATTCGCATATTTCTCATACTTGATGGCCAGATCCTGGGCTTTTTCTGTTTTGGATCACGTAGTAAATTGGAACCACACCGAAACTGTCGACTAAACCTGGTCACGATCAATATTTTAGAGGATAACGCATGTTAGGTCTAGGTTAGGTCTGGGATTTGCTCAAATCATGATCATACTTTCGCATATTTCTCATTCTTGTTGGCCAGATCCTGGCCTTTCACTGGTTTGGATCACGTAGCTATGTGGTACCACACTGAAAGAGTCAAATTAAACCTGGTCTCGATCAATATTTAAGAGGATAACACATGTTAGGTCTAGGTTAGGTCTGGGATTTGCACTCATCAGGCTCATACTTTCGCATATTTCTCATACTTGATGACCATATTCAGGGCTTTTTCTGGTTTGGAACACGTGGTAATGTGGTACCACACGGAAACAGTAAATTAAACCTAGTCTGGGTCAACATTTCAAAGGATAACTCATGTTAGGTCTAGGTTAGGTCTGGGATTTGCTCTCATCAGGCGCATACATTCGCATATTTCTCATACTTGATGGCCAGATCCTGGGCTTTTTCTGGTTTGGATCACGTAGTAATGTGGTACCACACTGAAACTGTCCATTAAATCTGGTTTCGATCAATATTTTCGAGGATAACGCATGTTAGGTCTATGTTAGGTCTGGGATTTGCACTCATCAGGCTCATACTTTCGCATATTTCTCATACTTGATGGCCAGATCCTGGGCTTTTTCTGGTTTGGATCACGTAGTAATGTGCCACCACACTGAAACAGGTGACTAAACCTGGTCTCGGTCAATATTTTAGAGGATAACGCATGTTAGGTCTAGGTTAGGTCTGGGATTTGCTCTCATCAGGCTCATACTTTCGCATATTTCTCATACTTGTTGGCCAGATCCTGCGCCTTTTCTGGTTTGGATCACGTAGTAATGTGGTACCACACTGAAACTGTCGACTAAACATTGTCACGATCAATATTTTAGAGGATAACGCATGTTAGGTCTAGGTTCGGTCTGGGATTTGCTCTCATCATGCTCATACTTTCGCATATTTCTCATTCTTGTTGGCCAGATCCTGGGCTTTCACTGGTTTGGATCACGTAGTTATGTGGTACCACACTGAAACAGTCGACTAAACCTGGTCTCGGTCAATATTTTAGAGGATAACGCATGTTAGGTCTAGGGTAGGTCTGGGATTTGCACTCATCAGGCTCATACTTTCGCATATCTCTCATACTTGATGGCCAGATTCAGGGCTTTTTCTGGTTTGGAACACGTGGTAATGTGGTACCACATGGAAACAGTAAATTAAACCTAGTCTGTGTCAACATTTCAAAGGATAACTCATGTTCGGTCTAGGTTAGGTCTGGCATTTGCCCTCAACAGGCTCATACATTCGCATATTTCTAATACATGATGGCCAGATCCTGGGCTTTTTCTGGTTTGGATCATGTAGTAATGTAGTACCACACTGAAACAGTCGACTAAACCTGGTCTCGGTCAATATTTTAGAGGATAACGCATGTTAGGTCTAGGTTAGGTCTGGGATTTGCACTCATCAGGCTCATACTTTCGCATATTTCTCGTACTTGTTGGCCAGATCCTGCGCCTTTTCTGGTTTGGATCACGTATTAATGTGGTACCACACTGAAACTGTCGACTAAACCTGGTCACGATCAATATTTTAGAGGATAACGCATGTTAGGTCTAGGTTCGGTCTGGGATTTGCTCTCATCATGCTCATACTTTCGCATATTTCTCATTCTTGTTGGCCAGATCCTGGGCTATCACTGGTTTGGATCACGTAGTTAAGTGGTACCACACTCAAACAGTCAAATTAAACCTGGTCTCGATCATTATTTTAGAGGATAACACATGTTAGGTCTAGGTTAGGTCTGGGATTTGCACTCATCAGGCTCATACTTTCGCATATTTCTCATACTTGATGGCCAGATCCTGGGCTTTTTCTGGTTTGGAACACGTGGTAATGTGGTACCACACGGAAACAGTCGACTAAACCTGGTCTCGGTCAATATTTTAGAGGATAACGCATGTTAGGTCTAGGTCAGGTCTGGGATTTGCACTCATCAGGCTCATACTTTCGCATATTTCTCGTACTTGTTGGCCAGATCCTGCGCCTTTTCTGGTTTGGATCACGTATTAATGTGGTACCACACTGAAACTGTCGACTAAACCTGGTCACGATCAATATTTTAGAGGATAACGCATGTTAGGTCTAGGTTCGGTCTGGGATTTGCACTCATCAGGCTCATACATTCGCATATTTCTAATACTTGATGGCCAGATCCTGGGCTTTTTCTGGTTTGGGTCACGTAGTAATGTAGTACCACACTGAAACAGTCGACCAAACCTGGTCTCGGTCAATATTTTAGAGGATAACGCATGTTAGGTCTAGGTTAGGTCTGGGATTTGCACTCATCAGGCTCATACTTTCGCATATTTCTCGTACTTGTTGGCCAGATCCTGCGCCTTTTCTGGTTTGGATCACGTGGTAATGTGGTACCACGCTGAAACAGACTATTAAACCTGGTTTCGATCAATGTTTTAGAGGGTAACGCATGTTAGGTCTATGTTAGGTCCGAGATTTGCCCACATTGGGCTCACACTTTCGCATTCTTCACATACCTGTTGAACAGATCCAGGGTCTTTTCTGGTTTGGATCACGTGATAATGTAGTACCACACTGAAACAGTCCATTAAACCTAGTCTGGGTCAACATTTCAAAGGATAACTCATGTTAGGTTTAGGTTAGGTCTGGGATTTGCACTCATCAGGCTCATACATTCGCATATTTCTCATACTTGATGGCCAGATCCTGGGCTTTTTCTGGTTTGGATCACGTAGCTATGTGGTACCACACTGAAAGAGTCAAATTAAACCTGGTCTCGGTCAATATTTTGGAGGATAACGCATGTTAGGTCTATGTTAGGTCTGGGATTTGCACTCATCAGTCTCATACTTTCGCATATTTCTCATACTTGATGACCATATTCAGGGCTTTTTCTGGTTTGGAACACGTGGTAATGTGGTACCACACGGAAACAGTAAATTAAACCTAGTCTGGGTCAACATTTCAAAGGATAACTCATGTTAGGTCTAGGTTAGGTCTGGGATTTGCTCTCATCAGGCGCATACATTCGCATATTTCTCATACTTGATGGCCAGATCCTGGGCTTTTTCTGGTTTGGATCACGTAGTAATGTGGTACCACACTGAAACTGTCCATTAAATCTGGTTTCGATCAATATTTTAGAGGATAACGCATGTTAGGTCTATGTTAGGTCTGGGATTTGCACTCATCAGGCTCATACTTTCGCATATTTCTCATACTTGATGGCCAGATCCTGGGCTTTTTCTGGTTTGGATCACGTAGTAATGTGCCACCACACTGAAACAGGTGACTAAACCTGGTCTCGGTCAATATTTTAGAGGATAACGCATGTTAGGTCTAGGTTAGGTCTGGGATTTGCTCTCATCAGGCTCATACTTTCGCATATTTCTCATACTTGTTGGCCAGATCCAGCGCCTTTTCTGGTTTGGATCACGTAGTAATGTGGTACCACACTGAAACTGTCGACTAAACATTGTCACGATCAATATTTTAGAGGATAACGCATGTTAGGTCTAGGTTCGGTCTGGGATTTGCTCTCATCATGCTCATACTTTCGCATATTTCTCATTCTTGTTGGCCAGATCCTGGGCTTTCACTGGTTTGGATCACGTAGTTATGTGGTACCACACTGAAACAGTCGACTAAACCTGGTCTCGGTCAATATTTTAGAGGATAACGCATGTTAGGTCTAGGGTAGGTCTGGGATTTGCACTCATCAGGCTCATACTTTCGCATATCTCTCATACTTGATGGCCAGATTCAGGGCTTTTTCTGGTTTGGAACACGTGGTAATGTGGTACCACATGGAAACAGTAAATTAAACCTAGTCTGGGTCAACATTTCAAAGGATAACTCATGTTCGGTCTAGGTTAGGTCTGGCATTTGCCCTCAACAGGCTCATACATTCGCATATTTCTAATACATGATGGCCAGATCCTGGGCTTTTTCTGGTTTGGATCACGTAGTAATGTAGTACCACACTGAAACAGTCGACTAAACCTGGTCTCGGTCAATATTTTAGAGGATAACGCATGTTAGGTCTAGGTTAGGTCTGGGATTTGCACTCATCAGGCTCATACTTTCGCATATTTCTCGTACTTGTTGGCCAGATCCTGCGCCTTTTCTGGTTTGGATCACGTATTAATGTGGTACCACACTGAAACTGTCGACTAAACCTGGTCACGATCAATATTTTAGAGGATAACGCATGTTAGGTCTAGGTTCGGTCTGGGATTTGCTCTCATCATGCTCATACTTTCGCATATTTCTCATTCTTGTTGGCCAGATCCTGGGCTTTCACTGGTTTGGATCACGTAGTTAAGTGGTACCACACTCAAACAGTCAAATTAAACCTGGTCTCGATCATTATTTTAGAGGATAACACATGTTAGGTCTAGGTTAGGTCTGGGATTTGCACTCATCAGGCTCATACTTTCGCATATTTCTCATACTTGATGGCCAGATCCTGGGCTTTCACTGGTTTGGATCACGTAGTAATGTGGTACCACACTGAAACAGTCGACTAAACCTGGTCTCGGTCAATATTTTAGAGGATAACGCATGTTAGGTCTAGGTTAGGTCTGGGATTTGCACTCATCAGGCTCATACTTTCGCATATTTCTCGTACTTGTTGGCCAGATCCTGCGCCTTTTCTGGTTTGCATCACGTGGTAATGTGGTACCACGCTGAAACAGACCATTAAACCTGGTTTCGATCAATATTTTAGAGGGTAACGCATGTTAGGTCTATGTTAGGTCCGGGATTTGCCCTCATCAGGCTCACACTTTCGCATTCTTCACATACCTGTTGAACAGATCCAGGGTCTTTTCTGGTTTGGATCACATGATAATGTGGTACCACACTGAAGCAGTCCATTAAACCTAGTCTGGGTCAACATTACAAAGGATAACTCATGTTAGGTCTAGGTTAGGTCTGGGATTTGCACTCATCAGGCTCATACATTCGCATATTTCTCATACTTGATAGCCAGATCCTGGGCTTTTTCTGTTTTGGATCACGTAGTTATGTGGTACCACACTGAAACGGTCGACTAAACCTGGTCTCGGTCAATATTTTAGAGGATAACGCATGTTACGTCTAGGTTAGGTCTGTGATTTGCACACATCAGGCTCATACTTTCGCATATTGCTCATACTTGTTGGCCAGATCCTGGGCTTTTTCTGGTTTGGATCACGTAGTAATGTGGTATCACACTGAAACAGTCGACTAAACCTGGTCTCGGTCAATATTTTAGAAGATAACGCATGTTAGGTCTAGGTTAGGTCTGGGATTTGCTCTCATCAGGCTCAATCTTTCGCATATTTCTCGTACTTGTTGGCCAGATCCTGCGCCTTTTCTGGTTTGGATCACGTAGTAATGTGGTACCACACTGAAACAGTCGACTAAACCTGGTCACGATCAATATTTTAGAGGATAACACATGTTAGGTCTAGGTTAGGTCTGGGATTTGCTCTCATCAGGCTCATACTTTCGCATATTTCTCATACTTGATGGCCAGATTCTGGGCCTTTTTTGGTTTCGATCACGTAGTAATGCGGTACCACGCTGAAACAGGCCATTAAACCTGGTTTCGATTAATATTTTATAGGATAACGCATGTTAGGTCTATGTTAGGTCTGGGATTTGCTCTCATCAGGCTCATACTTTCGCATATTTCTCATACTTGATGGCCAGATTCTGGGCCTTTTTTGGTTTCGATCACGTAGTAATGCGGTACCACGCTGAAACAGGCCATTAAACCTGGTTTCGATTAATATTTTATAGGATAACGCATGTTAGGTCTATGTTAGGTCTGGGATTTGCTCTCCTCAGGCTCATACTTTCGCATATCTCTCATAATTGATGGCCAGATCCTGGCCTTTTTCTGGTTTGGATCACGTAGTAATGTGGTACCACACTGAAACAGTCGACTAAACCTGCTTTCGATCAATATTTTTGTGGATAACACATGATAGGTCTAGGTTAGGTCTTGGATTTGCACTCATCAGGCTCATACTTTCGCATATTTCTCGTACTTGTTGGCCAGATCCTGCGCCTTTTCTGGTTTGGATCACGTGGTAATGTGGTACCACGCTGAAACAGGCCATTAAACCTCGTTTCGATCGATATTTTAGAGGATAACGCATGTTAGGTCTAGGTTAGGTCCGGGATTTGCCCTCATCAGGCTCACACTTTCGCATTCTTCACATACCTGTTGAACAGATCCAGGGTCTTTTCTGGTTTGGATCACGTGATAATGTGGTACCACACTGAAACAGTCCATTAAACCTAGTCTGGGTCAACATTTCAAAGGATAACTCATGTTAGGTCTAGGTTAGGTCTGGGATTTGCACTCATCAGGCTCATACATTCGCATATTTCTCATACTTGATGGCCAGATCCTGGGCTTTTTCTGTTTTGGATCACGTAGTAAATTGGAACCACACCGAAACTGTCGACTAAACCTGGTCACGATCAATATTTTAGAGGATAACGCATGTTAGGTCTAGGTTAGGTCTGGGATTTGCTCAAATCATGATCATACTTTCGCATATTTCTCATTCTTGTTGGCCAGATCCTGGCCTTTCACTGGTTTGGATCACGTAGCTATGTGGTACCACACTGAAAGAGTCAAATTAAACCTGGTCTCGATCAATATTTAAGAGGATAACACATGTTAGGTCTAGGTTAGGTCTGGGATTTGCACTCATCAGGCTCATACTTTCGCATATTTCTCATACTTGATGACCATATTCAGGGCTTTTTCTGGTTTGGAACACGTGGTAATGTGGTACCACACGGAAACAGTAAATTAAACCTAGTCTGGGTCAACATTTCAAAGGATAACTCATGTTAGGTCTAGGTTAGGTCTGGGATTTGCTCTCATCAGGCGCATACATTCGCATATTTCTCATACTTGATGGCCAGATCCTGGGCTTTTTCTGGTTTGGATCACGTAGTAATGTGGTACCACACTGAAACTGTCCATTAAATCTGGTTTCGATCAATATTTTAGAGGATAACGCATGTTAGGTCTATGTTAGGTCTGGGATTTGCACTCATCAGGCTCATACTTTCGCATATTTCTCATACTTGATGGCCAGATCCTGGGCTTTTTCTGGTTTGGATCACGTAGTAATGTGCCACCACACTGAAACAGGTGACTAAACCTGGTCTCGGTCAATATTTTAGAGGATAACGCATGTTAGGTCTAGGTTAGGTCTGGGATTTGCTCTCATCAGGCTCATACTTTCGCATATTTCTCATACTTGTTGGCCAGATCCTGCGCCTTTTCTGGTTTGGATCACGTAGTAATGTGGTACCACACTGAAACTGTCGACTAAACATTGTCACGATCAATATTTTAGAGGATAACGCATGTTAGGTCTAGGTTCGGTCTGGGATTTGCTCTCATCATGCTCATACTTTCGCATATTTCTCATTCTTGTTGGCCAGATCCTGGGCTTTCACTGGTTTGGATCACGTAGTTATGTGGTACCACACTGAAACAGTCGACTAAACCTGGTCTCGGTCAATATTTTAGAGGATAACGCATGTTAGGTCTAGGGTAGGTCTGGGATTTGCACTCATCAGGCTCATACTTTCGCATATCTCTCATACTTGATGGCCAGATTCAGGGCTTTTTCTGGTTTGGAACACGTGGTAATGTGGTACCACATGGAAACAGTAAATTAAACCTAGTCTGTGTCAACATTTCAAAGGATAACTCATGTTCGGTCTAGGTTAGGTCTGGCATTTGCCCTCAACAGGCTCATACATTCGCATATTTCTAATACATGATGGCTAGATCCTGGGCTTTTTCTGGTTTGGATCACGTAGTAATGTAGTACCACACTGAAACAGTCGACTAAACCTGGTCTCGGTCAATATTTTAGAGGATAACGCATGTTAGGTCTAGGTTAGGTCTGGGATTTGCACTCATCAGGCTCATACTTTCGCAAATATTTCTCGTTCTTGTTGGCCAGATCCTGCGCCTTTTCTGGTTTGGATCACGTATTAATGTGGTACCACACTGAAACTGTCGACTAAACCTGGTCACGATCAATATTTTAGAGGATAACGCATGTTAGGTCTAGGTTCGGTCTGGGATTTGCTCTCATCATGCTCATACTTTCGCATATTTCTCATTCTTGTTGGCCAGATCCTGGGCTATCACTGGTTTGGATCACGTAGTTAAGTGGTACCACACTCAAACAGTCAAATTAAACCTGGTCTCGATCATTATTTTAGAGGATAACACATGTTAGGTCTAGGTTAGGTCTGGGATTTGCACTCATCAGGCTCATACTTTCGCATATTTCTCATACTTGATGGCCAGATCCTGGGCTTTTTCTGGTTTGGAACACGTGGTAATGTGGTACCACACGGAAACAGTCGACTAAACCTGGTCTCGGTCAATATTTTAGAGGATAACGCATGTTAGGTCTAGGTTAGGTCTGGGATTTGCACTCATCAGGCTCATACTTTCGCATATTTCTCGTACTTGTTGGCCAGATCCTGCGCCTTTTCTGGTTTGGATCACGTATTAATGTGGTACCACACTGAAACTGTCGACTAAACCTGGTCACGATCAATATTTTAGAGGATAACGCATGTTAGGTCTAGGTTCGGTCTGGGATTTGCACTCATCAGGCTCATACATTCGCATATTTCTAATACTTGATGGCCAGATCCTGGGCTTTTTCTGGTTTGGGTCACGTAGTAATGTAGTACCACACTGAAACAGTCGACCAAACCTGGTCTCGGTCAATATTTTAGAGGATAACGCATGTTAGGTCTAGGTTAGGTCTGGGATTTGCACTCATCAGGCTCATACTTTCGCATATTTCTCGTACTTGTTGGCCAGATCCTGCGCCTTTTCTGGTTTGGATCACGTGGTAATGTGGTACCACGCTGAAACAGACTATTAAACCTGGTTTCGATCAATGTTTTAGAGGGTAACGCATGTTAGGTCTATGTTAGGTCCGAGATTTGCCCACATCAGGCTCACACTTTCGCATTCTTCACATACCTGTTGAACAGATCCAGGGTCTTTTCTGGTTTGGATCACGTGATAATGTAGTACCACACTGAAACAGTCCATCAAACCTAGTCTGGGTCAACATTTCAAAGGATAACTCATGTTAGGTTTAGGTTAGGTCTGGGATTTGCACTCATCAGGCTCATACATTCGCATATTTCTCATACTTGATGGCCAGATCCTGGGCTTTTTCTGGTTTGGATCACGTAGTAATGTGGTACCACACTGAAACTGTCGACTAAACCTGGTCACGATCAATATTTTAGAGGATAACGCATGTTAGGTCTAGGTTAGGTCTGGGATTTGCTCAAATCATGATCATACTTTCGCATATTTCTCATACTTGATGGCCAGATCCTGGGCTTTTTCTGGTTTGGATCACGTAGCTATGTGGTACCACACTGAAAGAGTCAAATTAAACCTGGTCTCGGTCAATATTTTGGAGGATAACGCATGTTAGGTCTATGTTAGGTCTGGGATTTGCACTCATCAGTCTCATACTTTCGCATATTTCTCATACTTGATGACCAAATTCAGGGCTTTTTCTGGTTTGGAACACGTGGTAATGTGGTACCACACGGAAACAGTAAATTAAACCTAGTCTGGGTCAACATTTCAAAGGATAACTCATGTTAGGCCTAGGTTAGGTCTGGGATTTGCTCTCATCAGGCGCATACATTCGCATGTTTCTCATACTTGATGGCCAGATCCTGGGCTTTTTCTGGTTTGGATCACGTAGTAATGTGGTACCACACTGAAACTGTCCATTAAATCTGGTTTCGATCAATATTTTAGAGGATAACGCATGTTAGGTCTATGTTAGGTCTGGGATTTGCACTCATCAGGCTCATACTTTCGCATATTTCTCATACTTGATGGCCAGATCCTGGGCTTTTTCTGGTTTGGATCACGTAGTAATGTGGTACCACACTGAAACAGTCGACTAAACCTGGTCTCGGTCAATATCTTAGAGGATAACGCATGTTAGCTCTAGGTTAGGTCTGAGATTTGCTCTCATCAGGCTCATACTTTCGCATATATCTCATACTTGATGGCCAGATTCAGGGCTTTCTCTGGTTTGGATCACACAGTAATTTGGTAACACACTAAAACAGTCGATTAAACCTGGTTTCGATCGATATTTTAGAGGATAACGCATGTTAGGTCTAGGTTAGGTCTGGGATTTGCTCTCATCATGCTCATACTTTCGCATATTTCTCATTCTTGTTGTCCAGATCCTGGGCTTTCACTGGTTTGGATCACGTAGTTATGTGGTACCACACTGAAACAGTCGACTAAACCTGGTCTCGGTCAATATTTTAGAGGATAACGCATGTTAGGTCTAGGTTAGGTCTGGGATTTGCTCTCATCATGCTCATACTTTCGCATATTTCTGATTCTTGTTGGCCAGATCCTGGGCTTTCACTGGTTTGGATCACGTAGTTATGTGGTACCACACTGAAAGAGTCAAATTAAACCTGGTCTCGATCAATATTTTAGAGGATAACACATGTTCGGTCTAGGTTAGGTCTGGGATTTGCACTCATCAGGCTCATACTTTCGCATATTTCTCATACTTGATGGCCAGATTCAGGGCTTTTTCTGGTTTGGAACACGTGGTAATGTGGTACCACACGGAAACAGTAAATTAAACCTAGTCTGGGTCAACATTCCAAAGGATAACTCATGTTAGGTCTAGGTTCGGTCTGGGATTTGCTCTCATCAGGCTCATACTTTCGCATATTTCTCGTACTTGTTGGCCAGATCCTGCGCCTTTTCTTGTTTGGATCACGTAGTAATGTGGTACCACACTGAAACAGTCGACTAAACCTGGTCAGGATCAATATTTTAGTGGATAACGCATGTTAGATCTACGTTAGGTCCGGGATTTGCCCTCATCAGGCTCACACTTTCGCATTCTTCACGTACCTGTTGAACAGATCCGGGGTTATTTCAGGTATGGATCAAGTGGTAGTGTGGTATCACACGGAAAGAGTCCATTAAACCTGGTTTCGATCAATATTTTAGAGGATAACGCATGTTAGGTCTAGGTTAGGTCTGGGATTTGCTCTCATCAGGCTCATACTTTCGCATATTTCTCGTACTTGTTGGCCAGATCCTGCGCCTTTTCTGGTTTGGATCACGTATTAATGTGGTACCACACTGAAACTGTCGACTAAACCTGGTCACGATCAATATTTTGGACGATAACGCATGTTAGGTCTAGGTTCGGTCTGGGATTTGCTCTCATCATGCTCATACTTTCGCTTATTTCTCATTCTTGTTGGCCAGATCCTGGGCTTTCACTGGTTTGGATCACGTAGTTATGTGGTACCACACGGAAACAGTAAATTAAACCTAGTCTGGGTCAACATTTCAAAGGATAACTCATGTTAGGTCTAGGTTCGGTCTGGGATTTGCTCTCATCAGGCTCATACTTTCGCATATTTCTCATACTTGATGGCCAGATTCTGGGCTTTTTTTGGCTTGGATCACGTAGTAATGTGGTACCACACTGAAACTGTCCATTATACCTGGTTTCGATCAATATTTTAGAGGATAACGCATGTTAGGTCTATGCTAGGTCTGGGATTTGCTCTCATTAGGCTCATACATTCATATTTTCCGCATACTTGTTGGCCAGATCCTGGGCTTTTTCTGGTTTGGATCAAGTGGTAATGTGGTATCACACTGAAACAGACCATTAAACCTGGTTTCGATCAATATTTTGTAGGATAACGCATGTTAGGTCTACGTTAGGTCTGGGTTTTGCTCTCATCAGGCTCATACTTTCGCATATTTCTCATACTTGACGGCCAGATCCTGGCCTTTTTCTGGTTTGGATCACGTAGTAATGTGGTACCACACTGAAACAGTCGACTAAACCTGGTCTCGGTCAATATTTTGGAGGATAACGCATGTTAGGTCTATGTTAGGTCTGGGATTTGCACTCATCAGGCTCATACTTTCGCATATTTCTCATACTTGATGGCCAGATTCTGGGCCTTTTTTCGTTTCGATCACGTAGTAATGCGGTACCACGCTGAAACAGACCATTAAACCTGGTTTCGATCAATATTTTATAGGATAACGCATGTTAGGTCTACGTTAGGTCTGGGATTTGCTCTCATCAGGCTCATACTTTCGCATATTTCTCATACTTGATGGCCAGATCCTGCGCCTTTTCTGGTTTGGATGACGTAGTAATGTGGTACCACACTGAAACAGTCGACTAAACCTGGTCAGGATCAATATTTTAGTGGATAACGCATGTTAGATCTATGTTAGGTCCGGGATTTGCCCTCATCAGGCTCACACTTTCGCATTCTTCACGTACCTGTTGAACAGATCCAGGGTTATTTCTGGTATGGATCAAGTGGTAGTGTGGTATCACACGGAAAGAGTCCATTAAACCTGGTTTCGATCAATATTTTTGAGGATAACACATGATAGGTCTAGGTTAGGTCTGGGATTTGCACACATCAGGCTCATACTTTCGCATATTTCTCATACTTGATGGCCAGATCCTGGCCTTTTTCTGGTTTGGATCACGTAGTAATGTGGTACCACACTGAAACAGTCGACTAAACCTGGTCTCGGTCAATATTTTAGAGGATAACGCATGTTAGGTCTATGTTAGGTCTGGGATTTGCACTCATCAGGCTCATACTTTCGCATATTTCTCATACTTGATGGCCAGATTCTGGGCCTTTTTTCGTTTCGATCACGTAGTAATGCGGTACCACGCTGAAACAGACCATTAAACCTGGTTTCGATCAATATTTTATAGGATAACGCATGTTAGGTCTACGTTAGGTCTGGGATTTGCTCTCATCAGGCTCATACTTTCGCATATTTCTCATACTTGATGGCCAGATCCTGCGCCTTTTCTGGTTTGGATGACTTAGTAATGTGGTACCACACTGAAACAGTCGACTAAACCTGGTCAGGATCAATATTATACTGGATAACGCATGTTAGATCTATGTTAGGTCCGGGATTTGCCCTCATCAGGCTCACACTTTCGCATTCTTCACGTACCTGTTGAACAGATCCAGGGTTATTTCTGGTATGGATCAAGTGGTAGTGTGGTATCACACGGAAAGAGTCCATTAAACCTGGTTTCGATCAATATTTTTGAGGATAACACATGATAGGTCTAGGTTAGGTCTGGGATTTGCACACATCAGGCTCATACTTTCGCATATTTCTCATACTTGATGGCCAGATCCTGGCCTTTTTCTGGTTTGGATCACGTAGTAATGTGGTACCACACTGAAACAGTCGACTAAACCTGGTCTCGGTCAATATTTTAGAGGATAACGCATGTTAGGTCTATGTTAGGTCTGGGATTTGCACTCATCAGGCTCATACTTTCGCATATTTCTCATACTTGATGGCCAGATTCTGGGCCTTTTTTCGTTTCGATCACGTAGTAATGCGGTACCACGCTGAAACAGACCATTAAACCTGGTTTCGATCAATATTTTATGGGATAACGCATGTTAGGTCTACGTTAGGTCTGGGATTTGCACTTATCAGGCTCATACTTTCGCATATTTCTCATACTTGATGGCCAGATCCTCGGCTTTTTCTGGATTGGATCACGTAGTAATGTGGTACCACACTGAAACTGTCGACTAAACCTGGTCTCGATCAATATTTTAGAGGATAACGCATGTTAGCTCTAGGTTAGGTCTGGGATTTGCTCTCATCAGGCTCATACTTTCGCATTTTTCTCATACTTGATGGCCAGATTCAGGGCTTTTTCTGGTTTGGATCACGTGGTAATGTGGTACCGCGCTGAAACAGACAATTAAACCTGGTTTCGATCAATATTTTAGAGGATAACGCATGTTAGGTCTATGTTAGGTCCGGGATTTGCCCTCATCAGGCTCACACTTTCGTATTCTTCACATACCTGTTGAACAGATCCGGGGTTTTTTCTGGTTTGGATCACGTAGTAATGTGGTACCACACTGAAACAGTCGACTAAACCTGGTTTCGATCGATATTTTAGAGGATAACGCATGTTAGGTCTAGGTTAGGTCTGGGATTTGCACCCATCCGGCTGATACTTTCGCATATTTCTCATACTTGTTGGCCAGATTCTGAGCCTTTTTTGGCTTGGATCACGTAGTAATGTGGTTCCACACTGAAACTGTCCATTAAATCTGGTTTCGATCAATATTTTAGAGGATAACGCATGTTAGGTCTATGTTAGGTCTGGGATTTGCACTCATCAGGCTCATACTTTCGCATATTTCTCATACATGATGGCCAGATCCTGGTCTTGTTCTGGTTTGGATCACGTAGTAAAGTGGTACCACACTGAAACTGTCCATTATATCTGGTTTCGATCAATATTTTAGAGGATAACGCATGTTAGGTCTATGTTAGGTCTAGGATTTGCTCTCATCAGGCTCAGACGTTCGCATTCTTCACATACCTTGTGAACAGATCGTGGGCTTTTTCTGGTTTGCATCACGTGGTAATGTGGTAGCACACTGAAACAGACAATTATGCCCGGTTTCTATCAATATTTTAGAGGATAACACATGCTAGGTCTGGGTTAGGTCTGGGTTTTGCTATCATCATGCTCATACTTTCGCATATTTCTCATTCTTGTTGTCCAGATCCTGGGCTTCCACTGGTTTGGATCACACAGTAATATGGTACCACACTGAAACAGTCGATTAAACCTGGTTTCGATCGATATTTTAGAGGATAACGCATGTTAGGTCTAGGTTAGGTCTGAGATTTGCAATCATACGGCTCATGCTTTCGCATATTTCTCATACTTGATGGCCAGATCCTGGCTTTTTTCTGGTTTGGATCACGTAGTAATGTGGTACCACACTGAAACAGTCGACTAAACCTGGTCTCGGTCAATGTTTTGGAGGATAACGCATGTTAGGTCTAGGTTAGGTTTGGGATTTGCTCTCATCAGGCTCATACTTTCGCATATTTCTCATTCTTGTTGGCCAGATCCTGGGCTTTCACTGGTTTGGATCACGTAGTTATGTGGTACCACACTGAAACAGTCGACTAAACCTGGTCTCGGTCAATATTTTAGAGGATAACGCATGTTAGGTCTAGGTTAGGTCTGGGATTTGCTCTCATCAGGCTCATACTTTCGCATATTTCTCGTACTTGTTGGCCAGATCCTGCGCCTTTTCTGGTTTGGATCACGTATTAATGTGGTACCACACTGAAACTGTCGACTAAACCTGGTCACGATCAATATTTTGGAGGATAACGCATGTTAGGTCTAGGTTCGGTCTGGGATTTGCTCTCATCATGCTCATACTTTCGCATATTTCTCATTCTTGTTGGCCAGATCCTGGGCTTTCACTGGTTTGGATCACGTAGTTATGTGGTACCACACTGAAAGAGTCAAATTAAACCTGGTCTCGATCAACATTTTAGAGGATAACACATGTTCGGTCTAGGTTAGGTCTGGGATTTGCACCCATCAGGCTCATACTTTCGCATATTTCTCATACTTGATGGCCAGATTCAGGGCTTTTTCTGGTTTGGAACACGTGGTAATGTGGTACCACACGGAAACAGTAAATTAGACCTAGTCTGGGTCAACATTTCAAAGAATAACTCATGTTAGGACTAGGTTCGGTCTGGGATTTGCTCTCATCAGGCTCATACTTTCGCATATTTCTCGTACTTGTTGGCCAGATCCTGCGCCTTTTCTTGTTTGGACCACGTAGTAATGTGGTACCACCCTGAAACAGTCGACTAAACCTGGTCAGGATCAATATTTTAGTGGATAACGCATGATAGGTCTAGGTTAGGTCTGGGATTTGCACTCATCAGGCTCATACTTTCGCATATTTCTCATACTTGATGGCCAGATCCTGGGCTTTTTCTGGTTTGGATCACGTAGTAATGTGGTACCACACTGAAACTGTCGACTAAACCTGGTCTCGATCAATATTTTAGAGGATAACGCATATTAGCTCTAGGTTAGGTCTGGGATTTGCTCTCATCAGGCTCATACTTTCGCATTTTTCTCATACTTGATGGCCAGATTCAGGGCTTTTTCTGGTTTGGATCACGTGGTAATGTGGTACCACGCTGAAACAGACCATTAAACCTGGTTTCGATCAATATTTTAGAGGATAACGCATGTTAGGTCTATGTTAGGTCCGGGATTTGCCCTCATCAGGCTCACACTTTCGTATTCTTCACATACCTGTTGAACAGATCCAGGGTTTTTTCTGGTTTGGATCACGTAGTAATGTGGTACCACACTGAAACAGTCGACTAAACCTGGTCTCGGTCAATATTTTAGAGGATATCGCATGTTAGGTCTAGGCTAGGTCTGGGATTTGCACTCATCAGGCTCACACTTTCGCATATTTCTCATTCTTGTTGGCCAGATCCTGGGCTTTCACTGGTTTGGATCACGTAGTTATGTGGTACCACACTGAAACAGTCAAATTAAACCTGGTCTCGATCAATATTTTAGAGGATAACGCATATTAGGTCTAGGTTAGGTCTGGGATTTGCACCCATCCGGCTGATACTTTCGCATATTTCTCATACTTGATGGCCAGATTCAGGGCTTTTTCTGGTTTGGATCACGTGGTAATGTGGTAGCACACTGAAACAGACAATTATGCCTGGTTTCTATCAATATTTTAGAGGACAACACATGCTAGGTCTAGGTTAGGTCTGGGATTTGCTATCATCATGCTCATACTTTCGCATATTTCTCATTCTTGTTGTCCAGATCCTGGGCTTTCACTGGTTTGGATCACACAGTAGTATGGCACCACACTGAAACAGTCGATTAAACCTGGTTTCGATCGATATTTTAGAGGATAACGCATGTTAGGTCTAGGTTACGTCTGGGATTTGCACTCATCAGGCTCATACGTTCGCATATTTCTCATACTTGATGGCCAGATCCTGGCCTTTTTCTGGTTTCGATCACGTAGTAATGTAGTGCCACACTGAAACTGTCCATTAAATCTGGTTTCGACCAATATTTTAGAGGATAACGCATGTTAGGTCTAGGTTAGGTCTGGGATTTGCACTCATCTATGCTCATACTTTCGCTTATTTCTCATACCTGTTGGCCAGATTCTGGGCCTTTTTTGGCTTGGATCACGTAGTAATGTGGTACCACACTGAAACTGTCCATTAAATCTGGTTTCGATCAATATTTTAGAGCATAACGCATGTTAGGTCTATGTTAGGTCTGGGATTTGCTCTCCTCAGGCTCATACTTTCGCATATTTCTCATACTTGTTGGCCAGATTCTGGGCTTTTTTTGGTTTGGATCACGTAGTAATGTGGTACCACACTGAAACAGTCGACTAAACCTGGTCACGATCAATATTTTAGAGGATAACGCATGTTAGGTCTAGGTTAGGTCTGGGATTTGCACAAATCATGCTCATACTTTCGCATATTTCTCATTCTTGTTGTCCAGATCCTGGCCTTTCACTGGTTTGGATCACACAGTAATATGGTACCACACTGAAACAGTCGATTAAACCTGGTTTCGATCGATATTTTAGAGGATAGCGCATGTTAGGTCTAGGTTCGGTCTGGGATTTGCTCTCATCATGCTCATACTTTCGCATATTTCTCTTACTTGTTGGCCAGATCCTGCGCCTTTTCTGGTTTGGATCACGTATTAATGTGGTACCACACTGAAACTGTCGACTAATCCTGGTCTCGATCAATATTTTAGAGGATAACACATGTTAGGTCTAGGTTAGGTCTGGGATTTGCACTCATCAGGCTCATACTTTCGCATATTTCTCATACTTGATGGCCAGATTCAGGGCTCTTTCTGGTTTGGAACACGTGGTAATGTGGTACCACATGGAAACAGTAAATTAAACCTTGTCTGGGTCAACATTTCAAAGGATAACTCATGTTCGGTCTAGGTTAGGTCTGGGATTTGCCCTCAACAGGCTCATACATTCGCATATTTCTAATACTTGATGGCCAGATCCTGGGCTTTTTCTGGTTTGGATCACGTAGTAATGTAGTACCACACTGAAACTGTCGACTAAACCTGGCCTCGGACAGTATTTTAGAGGATAACGCATGTTAGGTCTAGGTTAGGTCTGGGATTTGCACTCATCAGGCTCATAGTTTCGCATATTTCTCATACTTGTTGGCCAGATTCTGGGCTTTTTTTGGTTTGGATCACGTAGTAATGTGGTACCACACTGAAACAGTCGACTAAACCTGGTCACGATCAATATTTTAGTGGATAACGCATGTTAGGTCTATGTTTGGTCCGGGATTTGCCCACATGAGGCTCATACTTTCGCATATTTCTCATACTTGATGGCCAGATTCTGGGCCCTTTTTGGTTTCGATCACGTAGTAATGCGGAACCACACTGAAACAGTTGATTAAACCTGGTTTCGATCAATATTTTGGAGGATAACGCATGTTACGTCTAGGTTAGGTCTGGGATTTGCACACATCAGGCTCATACTTTCGCATATTTCTCATACTTGCTGGCCAGATTCTGGGCTTTTTTTGGCTTGGATCACGTCGTAATGTGGTACCACACTGAAACAGTTGATTAAACCTGGTTTCGATCAATATTTTGGAGGATAACGCATGTTACGTCTAGGTTAGGTCTGGGATTTGCTATCATCATGCTCATACTTTCGCATATTTCTCATTCTTGTTGTCCAGATCCTGGGCTTTCACTGCTATGGATCACACAGTAATGTGGTACCACACTGAAACAGTCGATTAAACCAGGTTTCGGTCAATATTTTAGAGGATAACGCATGTTAGGTCTATGTTAGGTCTGGGATTTGCACTCATCAGGCTCATACTTTCGCATATTTCTCATACTTGATGGCCAGATTCTGGGCCTTTTTTCGTTTCGATCACGTAGTAATGCGGTACCACGCTGAAACAGACCATTAAACCTGGTTTCGATCAATATTTTATAGGATAACGCATGTTAGGTCTACGTTAGGTCTGGGATTTGCTCTCATCAGGCTCATACTTTCGCATATTTCTCATACTTGATGGCCAGATCCTGCGCCTTTTCTGGTTTGGATGACGTAGTAATGTGGTACCACACTGAAACAGTCGACTAAACCTGGTCAGGATCAATATTATACTGGATAACGCATGTTAGATCTATGTTAGGTCCGGGATTTGCCCTCATCAGGCTCACACTTTCGCATTCTTCACGTACCTGTTGAACAGATCCAGGGTTATTTCTGGTATGGATCAAGTGGTAGTGTGGTATCACACGGAAAGAGTCCATTAAACCTGGTTTCGATCAATATTTTTGAGGATAACACATGATAGGTCTAGGTTAGGTCTGAGATTTGCACACATCAGGCTCATACTTTCGCATATTTCTCATACTTGATGGCCAGATCCTGGCCTTTTTCTGGTTTGGATCACGTAGTAATGTGGTACCACACTGAAACAGTCGACTAAACCTGGTCTCGGTCAATATTTTAGAGGATAACGCATGTTAGGTCTATGTTAGGTCTGGGATTTGCACTCATCAGGCTCATACTTTCGCATATTTCTCATACTTGATGGCCAGATTCTGGGCCTTTTTTCGTTTCGATCACGTAGTAATGCGGTACCACGCTGAAGCAGACCATTAAACCTGGTTTCGATCAATATTTTATAGGATAACGCATGTTAGGTCTACGTTAGGTCTGGGATTTGCTCTCATCAGGCTCATACTTTCGCATATTTCTCATACTTGATGGCCAGATCCTGCGCCTTTTCTGGTTTGGATGACGTAGTAATGTGGTACCACACTGAAACAGTCGACTAAACATGGTCAGGATCAATATTATACTGGATAACGCATGTTAGATCTATGTTAGGTCCGGGATTTGCCCTCATCAGGCTCACACTTTCGCATTCTTCACGTACCTGTTGAACAGATCCAGGGTTATTTCTGGTATGGATCAAGTGGTAGTGTGGTATCACACGGAAAGAGTCCATTAAACCTGGTTTCGATCAATATTTTTGAGGATAACACATGATAGGTCTAGGTTAGGTCTGGGATTTGCACACATCAGGCTCATACTTTCGCATATTTCTCATACTTGATGGCCAGATCCTGGCCTTTTTCTGGTTTGGATCACGTAGTAATGTGGTACCACACTGAAACAGTCGACTAAACCTGGTCTCGGTCAATATTTTAGAGGATAACGCATGTTAGGTCTATGTTAGGTCTGGGATTTGCACTCATCAGGCTCATACTTTCGCATATTTCTCATACTTGATGGCCAGATTCTGGGCCTTTTTTCGTTTCGATCACGTAGTAATGCGGTACCACGCTGAAACAGACCATTAAACCTGGTTTCGATCAATATTTTATGGGATAACGCATGTTAGGTCTACGTTAGGTCTGGGATTTGCACTTATCAGGCTCATACTTTCGCATATTTCTCATACTTGATGGCCAGATCCTCGGCTTTTTCTGGATTGGATCACGTAGTAATGTGGTACCACACTGAAACTGTCGACTAAACCTGGTCTCGATCAATATTTTAGAGGATAACGCATGTTAGCTCTAGGTTAGGTCTGGGATTTGCTCTCATCAGGCTCATACTTTCGCATTTTTCTCATACTTGATGGCCAGATTCAGGGCTTTTTCTGGTTTGGATCACGTGGTAATGTGGTACCGCGCTGAAACAGACAATTAAACCTGGTTTCGATCAATATTTTAGAGGATAACGCATGTTAGGTCTATGTTAGGTCCGGGATTTGCCCTCATCAGGCTCACACTTTCGTATTCTTCACATACCTGTTGAACAGATCCGGGGTTTTTTCTGGTTTGGATCACGTGGTAATGTGGTAGCACACTGAAACAGACAATTATGCCCGGTTTCTATCAATATTTTAGAGGATAACACATGCTAGGTCTGGGTTAGGTCTGGGTTTTGCTATCATCATGCTCATACTTTCGCATATTTCTCATTCTTGTTGTCCAGATCCTGGGCTTCCACTGGTTTGGATCACACAGTAATATGGTACCACACTGAAACAGTCGATTAAACCTGGTTTCGATCGATATTTTAGAGGATAACGCATGTTAGGTCTAAGTTAGGTCTGAGATTTGCAATCATACGGCTCATACTTTCGCATATTTCTCATACTTGATGGCCAGATTCAGGGCTTTTTCTGGTTTGGAACACGTGGTAATGTGGTACCACACTGAAACAGTCGACTAAACCTGGTCTCGGTCAATATTTTAGAGGATAACGCATGTTAGGTCTAGGTTAGGTTTGGGATTTGCTCTCATCAGGCTCATACTTTCGCATATTTCTCATTCTTGTTGGCCAGATCCTGGGCTTTCACTGGTTTGGATCACGTAGTTATGTGGTACCACACTGAAACAGTCGACTAAACCTGGTCTCGGTCAATATTTTAGAGGATAACGCATGTTAGGTCTAGGTTAGGTCTGGGATTTGCTCTCATCAGGCTCATACTTTCGCATATTTCTCGTACTTGTTGGCCAGATCCTGCGCCTTTTCTGGTTTGGATCACGTATTAATGTGGTACCACACTGAAACTGTCGACTAAACCTGGTCACGATCAATATTTTGGAGGATAACGCATGTTAGGTCTAGGTTCGGTCTGGGATTTGCTCTCATCATGCTCATACTTTCGCATATTTCTCATTCTTGTTGGCCAGATCCTGGGCTTTCACTGGTTTGGATCACGTAGTTATGTGGTACCACACTGAAAGAGTCAAATTAAACCTGGTCTCGATCAACATTTTAGAGGATAACACATGTTCGGTCTAGGTTAGGTCTGGGATTTGCACCCATCAGGCTCATACTTTCGCATATTTCTCATACTTGATGGCCAGATTCAGGGCTTTTTCTGGTTTGGAACACGTGGTAATGTGGTACCACACGGAAACAGTAAATTAGACCTAGTCTGGGTCAACATTTCAAAGAATAACTCATGTTAGGACTAGGTTCGGTCTGGGATTTGCTTTCATCAGGCTCATACTTTCGCATATTTCTCGTACTTGTTGGCCAGATCCTGCGCCTTTTCTTGTTTGGACCACGTAGTAATGTGGTACCACCCTGAAACAGTCGACTAAACCTGGTCAGGATCAATATTTTAGTGGATAACGCATGATAGGTCTAGGTTAGGTCTGGGATTTGCACTCATCAGGCTCATACTTTCGCATATTTCTCATACTTGATGGCCAGATCCTGGGCTTTTTCTGGTTTGGATCACGTAGTAATGTGGTACCACACTGAAACTGTCGACTAAACCTGGTCTCGATCAATATTTTAGAGGATAACGCATGTTAGGTCTATGTTAGGTCTGGGATTTGCACTCATCAGGCTCATACTTTCGCATATTTCTCATACTTGATGGCCAGATTCTGGGCCTTTTTTCGTTTCGATCACGTAGTAATGCGGTACCACGCTGAAACAGACCATTAAACCTGGTTTCGATCAATATTTTATAGGATAACGCATGTTAGGTCTACGTTAGGTCTGGGATTTGCTCTCATCAGGCTCATACTTTCGCATATTTCTCATACTTGATGGCCAGATCCTGCGCCTTTTCTGGTTTGGATGACGTAGTAATGTGGTACCACACTGAAACAGTCGACTAAACCTGGTCAGGATCAATATTATACTGGATAACGCATGTTAGATCTATGTTAGGTCCGGGATTTGCCCTCATCAGGCTCACACTTTCGCATTCTTCACGTACCTGTTGAACAGATCCAGGGTTATTTCTGGTATGGATCAAGTGGTAGTGTGGTATCACACGGAAAGAGTCCATTAAACCTGGTTTCGATCAATATTTTTGAGGATAACACATGATAGGTCTAGGTTAGGTCTGAGATTTGCACACATCAGGCTCATACTTTCGCATATTTCTCATACTTGATGGCCAGATCCTGGCCTTTTTCTGGTTTGGATCACGTAGTAATGTGGTACCACACTGAAACAGTCGACTAAACCTGGTCTCGGTCAATATTTTAGAGGATAACGCATGTTAGGTCTATGTTAGGTCTGGGATTTGCACTCATCAGGCTCATACTTTCGCATATTTCTCATACTTGATGGCCAGATTCTGGGCCTTTTTTCGTTTCGATCACGTAGTAATGCGGTACCACGCTGAAGCAGACCATTAAACCTGGTTTCGATCAATATTTTATAGGATAACGCATGTTAGGTCTACGTTAGGTCTGGGATTTGCTCTCATCAGGCTCATACTTTCGCATATTTCTCATACTTGATGGCCAGATCCTGCGCCTTTTCTGGTTTGGATGACGTAGTAATGTGGTACCACACTGAAACAGTCGACTAAACATGGTCAGGATCAATATTATACTGGATAACGCATGTTAGATCTATGTTAGGTCCGGGATTTGCCCTCATCAGGCTCACACTTTCGCATTTTTCTCATACTTGATGGCCAGATTCAGGGCTTTTTCTGGTTTGGATCACGTGGTAATGTGGTACCACGCTGAAACAGACCATTAAACCTGGTTTCGATCAATATTTTAGAGGATAACGCATGTTAGGTCTATGTTAGGTCCGGGATTTGCCCTCATCAGGCTCACACTTTCGTATTCTTCACATACCTGTTGAACAGATCCAGGGTTTTTTCTGGTTTGGATCACGTAGTAATGTGGTACCACACTGAAACAGTCGACTAAACCTGGTCTCGGTCAATATTTTAGAGGATATCGCATGTTAGGTGTAGGCTAGGTCTGGGATTTGCACTCATCAGGCTCACACTTTCGCATATTTCTCATTCTTGTTGGCCAGATCCTGGGCTTTCACTGGTTTGGATCACGTAGTTATGTGGTACCACACTGAAACAGTCAAATTAAACCTGGTCTCGATCAATATTTTAGAGGATAACGCATATTAGGTCTAGGTTAGGTCTGGGATTTGCACCCATCCGGCTGATACTTTCGCATATTTCTCATACTTGATGGCCAGATTCAGGGCTTTTTCTGGTTTGGATCACGTGGTAATGTGGTAGCACACTGAAACAGACAATTATGCCTGGTTTCTATCAATATTTTAGAGGACAACACATGCTAGGTCTAGGTTAGGTCTGGGATTTGCTATCATCATGCTCATACTTTCGCATATTTCTCATTCTTGTTGTCCAGATCCTGGGCTTTCACTGGTTTGGATCACACAGTAGTATGGCACCACACTGAAACAGTCGATTAAACCTGGTTTCGATCGATATTTTAGAGGATAACGCATGTTAGGTCTAGGTTACGTCTGGGATTTGCACTCATCAGGCTCATACGTTCGCATATTTCTCATACTTGATGGCCAGATCCTGGCCTTTTTCTGGTTTCGATCACGTAGTAATGTAGTGCCACACTGAAACTGTCCATTAAATCTGGTTTCGACCAATATTTTAGAGGATAACGCATGTTAGGTCTAGGTTAGGTCTGGGATTTGCACTCATCTATGCTCATACTTTCGCTTATTTCTCATACCTGTTGGCCAGATTCTGGGCCTTTTTTGGCTTGGATCACGTAGTAATGTGGTACCACACTGAAACTGTCCATTAAATCTGGTTTCGATCAATATTTTAGAGGATAACGCATGTTAGGTCTATGTTAGGTCTGGGATTTGCTCTCCTCAGGCTCATACTTTCGCATATTTCTCATACTTGTTGGCCAGATTCTGGGCTTTTTTTGGTTTGGATCACGTAGTAATGTGGTACCACACTGAAACAGTCGACTAAACCTGGTCACGATCAATATTTTAGAGGATAACGCATGTTAGGTCTAGGTTAGGTCTGGGATTTGCACAAATCATGCTCATACTTTCGCATATTTCTCATTCTTGTTGTCCAGATCCTGGCCTTTCACTGGTTTGGATCACACAGTAATATGGTACCACACTGAAACAGTCGATTAAACCTGGTTTCGATCGATATTTTAGAGGATAACGCATGTTAGGTCTAGGTTCGGTCTGGGATTTGCTCTCATCATGCTCATACTTTCGCATATTTCTCTTACTTGTTGGCCAGATCCTGCGCCTTTTCTGGTTTGGATCACGTATTAATGTGGTACCACACTGAAACTGTCGACTAATCCTGGTCTCGATCAATATTTTAGAGGATAACACATGTTAGGTCTAGGTTAGGTCTGGGATTTGCACTCATCGGGCTCATACTTTCGCATATTTCTCATACTTGATGGCCAGATTCAGGGCTCTTTCTGGTTTGGAACACGTGGTAATGTGGTACCACATGGAAACAGTAAATTAAACCTTGTCTGGGTCAACATTTCAAAGGATAACTCATGTTCGGTCTAGGTTAGGTCTGGGATTTGCCCTCAACAGGCTCATACATTCGCATATTTCTAATACTTGATGGCCAGATCCTGGGCTTTTTCTGGTTTGGATCACGTAGTAATGTAGTACCACACTGAAACAGTCGACTAAACCTGGCCTCGGACAGTATTTTAGAGGATAACGCATGTTAGGTCTAGGTTAGGTCTGGGATTTGCACTCATCAGGCTCATACTTTCGCATATTTCTCATACTTGTTGGCCAGATTCTGGGCTTTTTTTGGTTTGGATCACGTAGTAATGTGGTACCACACTGAAACAGTCGACTAAACCTGGTCACGATCAATATTTTAGTGGATAACGCATGTTAGGTCTATGTTTGGTCCGGGATTTGCCCACATGAGGCTCATACTTTCGCATATTTCTCATACTTGATGGCCAGATTCTGGGCCCTTTTTGGTTTCGATCACGTAGTAATGCGGAACCACACTGAAACAGTTGATTAAACCTGGTTTCGATCAATATTTTGGAGGATAACGCATGTTACGTCTAGGTTAGGTCTGGGATTTGCACACATCAGGCTCATACTTTCGCATATTTCTCATACTTGCTGGCCAGATTCTGGGCTTTTTTTGGCTTGGATCACGTCGTAATGTGGTACCACACTGAAACAGTTGATTAAACCTGGTTTCGATCAATATTTTGGAGGATAACGCATGTTACGTCTAGGTTAGGTCTGGGATTTGCTATCATCATGCTCATACTTTCGCATATTTCTCATTCTTGTTGTCCAGATCCTGGGCTTTCACTGCTATGGATCACACAGTAATGTGGTACACACTGAAACAGTCGATTAAACCAGGTTTCGGTCAATATTTTAGAGGATAACGCATGTTAGGTCTATGTTAGGTCTGGGATTTGCACTCATCAGGCTCATACTTTCGCATATTTCTCATACTTGATGGCCAGATTCTGGGCCTTTTTTCGTTTCGATCACGTACTAATGCGGTACCACGCTGAAACAGACCATTAAACCTGGTTTCGATCAATATTTTATAGGATAACGCATGTTAGGTCTACGTTAGGTCTGGGATTTGCTCTCATCAGGCTCATACTTTCGCATATTTCTCATACTTGATGGCCAGATCCTGCGCCTTTTCTGGTTTGGATGACGTAGTAATGTGGTACCACACTGAAACAGTCGACTAAACCTGGTCAGGATCAATATTATACTGGATAACGCATGTTAGATCTATGTTAGGTCCGGGATTTGCCCTCATCAGGCTCACACTTTCGCATTCTTCACGTACCTGTTGAACAGATCCAGGGTTATTTCTGGTATGGATCAAGTGGTAGTGTGGTATCACACGGAAAGAGTCCATTAAACCTGGTTTCGATCAATATTTTTGAGGATAACACATGATAGGTCTAGGTTAGGTCTGGGATTTGCACACATCAGGCTCATACTTTCGCATATTTCTCATACTTGATGGCCAGATCCTGGCCTTTTTCTGGTTTGGATCACGTAGTAATGTGGTACCACACTGAAACAGTCGACTAAACCTGGTCTCGGTCAATATTTTAGAGGATAACGCATGTTAGGTCTATGTTAGGTCTGGGATTTGCACTCATCAGGCTCATACTTTCGCATATTTCTCATACTTGATGGCCAGATTCTGGGCCTTTTTTCGTTTCGATCACGTAGTAATGCGGTACCACGCTGAAACAGACCATTAAACCTGGTTTCGATCAATATTTTATGGGATAACGCATGTTAGGTCTACGTTAGGTCTGGGATTTGCACTTATCAGGCTCATACTTTCGCATATTTCTCATACTTGATGGCCAGATCCTCGGCTTTTTCTGGATTGGATCACGTAGTAATGTGGTACCACACTGAAACTGTCGACTAAACCTGGTCTCGATCAATATTTTAGAGGATAACGCATGTTAGCTCTAGGTTAGGTCTGGGATTTGCTCTCATCAGGCTCATACTTTCGCATTTTTCTCATACTTGATGGCCAGATTCAGGGCTTTTTCTGGTTTGGATCACGTGGTAATGTGGTACCGCGCTGAAACAGACAATTAAACCTGGTTTCGATCAATATTTTAGAGGATAACGCATGTTAGGTCTATGTTAGGTCCGGGATTTGCCCTCATCAGGCTCACACTTTCGTATTCTTCACATACCTGTTGAACAGATCCAGGGTTTTTTCTGGTTTGGATCACGTAGTAATGTGGTACCACACTGAAACAGTCGACTAAACCTTGTCTCGGTCAATATTTTAGAGGATATCGCATGTTAGGTCTAGACTAGGTCTGGGATTTGCACTCATCAGGCTCACACTTTCGCATATTTCTCATTCTTGTTGGCCAGATCCTGGGCTTTCACTGGTTTGGATCACGTATTTATGTGGTACCACACTGAAACAGTCAAATTAAACCTGGTCTCGATCAATATTTTAGAGAATAACGCATGTTAGGTCTAGGTTAGGTCTGGGATTTGCACCCATCCGGCTGATACTTTCGCATATTTCTCATACTTGTTGGCCAGATTCTGAGCCTTTTTTGGCTTGGATCACGTAGTAATGTGGTTCCACACTGAAACTGTCCATTATATCTGGTTTCGATCAATATTTTAGAGGATAACGCATGTTAGGTCTATGTTAGGTCTAGGATTTGCTCTCATCAGGCTCAGACGTTCGCATTCTTCACATACCTTGTGAACAGATCGTGGGCTTTTTCTGGTTTGCATCACGTGGTAATGTGGTGGCACACTGAAACAGACAATTATGCCCGGTTTCTATCAATATTTTAGAGGATAACACATGCTAGGTCTGGGTTAGGTCTGGGTTTTGCTATCATCATGCTCATACTTTCGCATATTTCTCATTCTTGTTGTCCAGATCCTGGGCTTCCACTGGTTTGGATCACACAGTAATATGGTACCACACTGAAAAAGTCGATTAAACCTGGTTTCGATCGATATTTTAGAGGATAACGCATGTTAGGTCTAGGTTAGGTCTGGGATTTGCAATCATACGGCTCATACTTTCGCATATTTCTCATACTTGATGGCCAGATCCTGGCTTTTTTCTGGTTTGGATCACGTAGTAATGTGGTACCACACTGAAACAGTCGACTAAACCTGGTCTCGGTCAATATTTTAGAGGATAACGCATGTTAGGTCTAGGTTAGGTTTGGGATTTGCTCTCATCAGGCTCATACTTTCGCATATTTCTCATTCTTGTTGGCCAGATCCTGGGCTTTCACTGGTTTGGATCACGTAGTTATGTGGTACCACACTGAAACAGTCGACTAAACCTGGTCTCGGTCAATATTTTAGAGGATAACGCATGTTAGGTCTAGGTTAGGTCTGGGATTTGCTCTCATCAGGCTCATACTTTCGCATATTTCTCGTACTTGTTGGCCAGATCCTGCGCCTTTTCTGGTTTGGATCACGTATTAATGTGGTACCACACTGAAACTGTCGACTAAACCTGGTCACGATCAATATTTTGGAGGATAACGCATGTTAGGTCTAGGTTCGGTCTGGGATTTGCTCTCATCATGCTCATACTTTCGCATATTTCTCATTCTTGTTGGCCAGATCCTGGGCTTTCACTGGTTTGGATCACGTAGTTATGTGGTACCACACTGAAAGAGTCAAATTAAACCTGGTCTCGATCAACATTTTAGAGGATAACACATGTTCGGTCTAGGTTAGGTCTGGGATTTGCTCTCATCAGGCTCATACTTTCGCATATTTCTCGTACTTGTTGGCCAGATCCTGCGCCTTTTCTTGTTTGGACCACGTAGTAATGTGGTACCACCCTGAAACAGTCGACTAAACCTGGTCAGGATCAATATTTTAGTGGATAACGCATGATAGGTCTAGGTTAGGTCTGGGATTTGCACTCATCAGGCTCATACTTTCGCATATTTCTCATACTTGATGGCCAGATCCTGGGCTTTTTCTGGTTTGGATCACGTAGTAATGTGGTACCACACTGAAACTGTCGACTAAACCTGGTCTCGATCAATATTTTAGAGGATAACGCATATTAGCTCTAGGTTAGGTCTGGGATTTGCTCTCATCAGGCTCATACTTTCGCATTTTTCTCATACTTGATGGCCAGATTCAGGGCTTTTTCTGGTTTGGATCACGTGGTAATGTGGTACCACGCTGAAACAGACCATTAAACCTGGATTCGATCAATATTTTAGAGGATAACGCATGTTAGGTCTATGTTAGGTCCGGGATTTGCCCTCATCAGGCTCACACTTTCGTATTCTTCACATACCTGTTGAACAGATCCAGGGTTTTTTCTGGTTTGGATCACGTAGTAATGTGGTACCACACTGAAACAGTCGACTAAACCTGGTCTCGGTCAATATTTTAGAGGATATCGCATGTTAGGTCTAGGCTAGGTCTGGGATTTGCACTCATCAGGCTCACACTTTCGCATATTTCTCATTCTTGTTGGCCAGATCCTGGGCTTTCACTGGTTTGGATCACGTAGTTATGTGGTACCACACTGAAACAGTCAAATTAAACCTGGTCTCGATCAATATTTTAGAGGATAACGCATATTAGGTCTAGGTTAGGTCTGGGATTTGCACCCATCCGGCTGATACTTTCGCATATTTCTCATACTTGATGGCCAGATTCAGGGCTTTTTCTGGTTTGGATCACGTGGTAATGTGGTAGCACACTGAAACAGACAATTATGCCTGGTTTCTATCAATATTTTAGAGGACAACACATGCTAGGTCTAGGTTAGGTCTGGGATTTGCTATCATCATGCTCATACTTTCGCATATTTCTCATTCTTGTTGTCCAGATCCTGGGCTTTCACTGGTTTGGATCACACAGTAGTATGGCACCACACTGAAACAGTCGATTAAACCTGGTTTCGATCGATATTTTAGAGGATAACGCATGTTAGGTCTAGGTTACGTCTGGGATTTGCACTCATCAGGCTCATACGTTCGCATATTTCTCATACTTGATGGCCAGATCCTGGCCTTTTTCTGGTTTCGATCACGTAGTAATGTAGTGCCACACTGAAACTGTCCATTAAATCTGGTTTCGACCAATATTTTAGAGGATAACGCATGTTAGGTCTAGGTTAGGTCTGGGATTTGCACTCATCTATGCTCATACTTTCGCTTATTTCTCATACCTGTTGGCCAGATTCTGGGCCTTTTTTGGCTTGGATCACGTAGTAATGTGGTACCACACTGAAACAGTCGACTAAACCTGGTCACGATCAATATTTTAGAGGATAACGCATGTTAGGTCTAGGTTAGGTCTGGGATTTGCACAAATCATGCTCATACTTTCGCATATTTCTCATTCTTGTTGTCCAGATCCTGGCCTTTCACTGGTTTGGATCACACAGTAATATGGTACCACACTGAAACAGTCGATTAAACCTGGTTTCGATCGATATTTTAGAGGATAACGCATGTTAGGTCTAGGTTCGGTCTGGGATTTGCTCTCATCATGCTCATACTTTCGCATATTTCTCTTACTTGTTGGCCAGATCCTGCGCCTTTTCTGGTTTGGATCACGTATTAATGTGGTACCACACTGAAACTGTCGACTAATCCTGGTCTCGATCAATATTTTAGAGGATAACACATGTTAGGTCTAGGTTAGGTCTGGGATTTGCACTCATCAGGCTCATACTTTCGCATATTTCTCATACTTGATGGCCAGATTCAGGGCTCTTTCTGGTTTGGAACACGTGGTAATGTGGTACCACATGGAAACAGTAAATTAAACCTTGTCTGGGTCAACATTTCAAAGGATAACTCATGTTCGGTCTAGGTTAGGTCTGGGATTTGCCCTCAACAGGCTCATACATTCGCATATTTCTAATACTTGATGGCCAGATCCTGGGCTTTTTCTGGTTTGGATCACGTAGTAATGTAGTACCACACTGAAACAGTCGACTAAACCTGGTCTCGGACAGTATCTTAGAGGATAACGCATGTTAGGTCTAGGTTAGGTCTGGGATTTGCACTCATCAGGCTCATACTTTCGCATATTTCTCATACTTGCTGGCCAGATTCTGGGCTTTTTTTGGTTTGGATCACGTAGTAATGTGGTACCACACTGAAACAGTCGACTAAACCTGGTCACGATCAATATTTTAGTGGATAACGCATGTTAGGTCTATGTTTGGTCCGGGATTTGCCCACATGAGGCTCATACTTTCGCATATTTCTCATACTTGATGGCCAGATTCTGGGCCCTTTTTGGTTTCGATCACGTAGTAACGCGGAACCACACTGAAACAGTTGATTAAACCTGGTTTCGATCAATATTTTGGAGGATAACGCATGTTACGTCTAGGTTAGGTCTGGGATTTGCACACATCAGGCTCATACTTTCGCATATTTCTCATACTTGTTGGCCAGATTCTGGGCTTTTTTTGGCTTGGATCACGTCGTAATGTGGTACCACACTGAAACAGTTGATTAAACCTGGTTTCGATCGATATTTTTAAGGATAACGCATGTTAGGTCTAGGTTAGGTCTGGGATTTGCACCCATCAGGCTCATACTTTCGCATATTTCTCATTCTTGTTGGCCAGTTCCTGGGCTTTCACTGTTTTGGATCACGTTGTCATGTGGTACCACACTGAAACAGTCGACTAAACCTGGTCTCGGTCAATATTTTAGAGGATAACGCATGTTAGGTCTAGGTTAGGTCTGTGATTTGCACACATCAGGCTCATACTTTCGCATATTTCTCATACTTGTTGGCCAGATTCTGGGCTTTTTTTGGCTTGGATCACGTCGTAATGTGGTACCACACTGAAACAGTTGATTAAACCTGGTTTCGATCAATATTTTGGAGGATAACGCATGTTACGTCTAGGTTAGGTCCGGGATTTGCTATCATCATGCTCATACTTTCGCATATTTCTCATTCTTGTTGGCCAGTTCCTGGGCTTTCACTGTTTTGGATCACGTTGTCATGTGGTACCACACTGAAACAGTCGACTAAACCTGGTCAGGATCAATATTTTAGTGGATAACGCATGATAGGTCTAGGTTAGGTCTGGGATTTGCTATCATCATGCTCATACTTTCGCATATTTCTCATTCTTGTTGTCCAGATCCTGGGCTTTCACTGCTATGGATCACACAGTAATGTGGTACCACACTGAAACAGTCGATTAAACCAGGTTTCGATCGATATTTTTAAGGATAACGCATGTTAGGTCTAGGTTAGGTCTGGGATTTGCACCCATCAGGCTCATACTTTCGCATATTTCTCATACTTGATGGCCTGATCCTGGCCTTTTTCTGGTTTGGATCACGTAGTAATGTGGTATCACACTGAAACAGTCGACTAAACCTGGTCTCGGTCAATATTTTAGAAGATGACGCATGTTAGGTCTAGGTTAGGTCTGGGATTTGCTCTCATCAGGCTCATACTTTCGCATATTTCTCATACTTGATGGCCAGATTCTGGGCCCTTTTTGGTTTCGATCACGTAGTAATGTGGTACCACACTGAAACAGTCGACTAAGCCTGCTTTCGATCAATATTTTTGAGGATAACACATGATAGGTCGAGGTTAGGTCTGGGATTTGCACTCATCAGGCTCATACTTTCGCATATTTCTCGTACTTGTTGGCCAGATCCTGCGCCTTTTCTGGTTTGGATCACGTGGTAATGTGGTACCACGCTGAAACAGACCATTAAACCTGGTTTCGATCAATATTTTAGAGGATAACGCATGTTAGGTCTATGTTAGGTCCGGGATTTGCCCTCATCAGGCTCACACTTTCGCATTCTTCACATACCTGTTGAACAGATCCAGGGTCTTTTCTGGTTTGGATCACGTGGTAATGTGGTACCACACTGAAACAGTCCATTAAACCTAGTCTGGGTCAACATTTCAAGGGATAACTCATGTTAGGTCTAGGTTAGGTCTCGGATTTGCACTCATCAGGCTCATACATTCGCGTATTTCTCATACTTGATGGCCAGATCCTGGGCTTTTTCTGTTTTGGATCACGTAGTAAAGTGGTACCACGCTGAAACAGTCGACTAAACCTGGTCTCGGTCAATGTTTTAGAAGATAACGCATGTTAGGTCTAGGCTAGTTCTGGGATTTGCACTCATCAGGCTCATACTTTCGCATATTTCTCATACTTGTTGGCCAGATTCTGGGCTTTTTTTGGCTTGGATCACGTAGTAATGTGGTACCTCACTGAAACTGTCCATTAAACCTGGTTTCGATGAATATTTTAGGGAATAACGCATGTTAGGTCTATGTTAGGTCTGGGATTTGCTCTCATCAGGCTCATACATTCACATTTTCCGCATAGTTTTTGGCTAGATCCTGGGCTTTTCCTGGTTTGGATCAAGTGGTAATGTGGTATCACACGGAAAGAGTCCATTAAACCTGGTTTCGATCAATATTTTTGAGGATAACACATGATAGGTCTAGGTTAGGTCTGGGATTTGCACTCATCAGGCTCATACTTTCGCATATTTCTCATACTTGATGGCCAGATTCTGGGCTTTTTTTGGTTCGGATCACGTTGCAATGTGGTACCACACTGAAACAGCCCATTAAACCTGGTTTCGATCAATATTTTAGAGGATAACGCAACTTAGGTCTTGGTTAGGCCTTGGATTTGCCCTCATCAGGCTCAGACGTTCGCGTTCTTCACATACCTGGTGAACAGATCGTGGGTCTTTTCTGGTTTGCATCACGTGGTAATGTGGTAGCACACTGAAACAGTCGACTAAACCTGGTCAGGATCAATATTTTAGTGGATAACGCATGTTAGGTCTATGTTAGGTCCGGGATTCGCCCTCATCAGGCTCACACTTTCGCATTCTTCACGTACCTGTTGAACAGATCCAGGGTAATTTCTGGTATGGATCAAGTGGTAGTGTGGTATCACTCGGAAAGAGTCCATTAAACCTGGTTTCGATCAATATTTTTGAGGATCACACATGATAGGTCTAGGTTAGGTCTGGGATTTGCACACATCAGGCTCATACTTTCGCATATTTCACATACTTGATGGCCTGATTCTGGGCTTTTTTTGGCTTGGATCACGTAGTAATGTGGTACCACACTGAAACTGTCCATTAAACCTGGTTTCGATCAATATTTTAAAGGATAACGCATGTTAGGTCTATGCTAGGTCTGGGATTTGCTCTCATCAGGCTCATACTTTCGCATATTTCTCATACTTGATGGCCAGATCCTGGCTTTTTTCTGGTTTGGATCACGTAGTAATGTGGTACCACACTGAAACAGTCGACTAAACCTGGTCTCGGTCAATATTTTAGAGGATAACGCATGTTAGGTCTATGTTAGATCTGGGATTTGCACTCATCAGGCTCATACTTTCGCATATTTCTCATACTTGATGGCCAGATTCTGGGCCTTTTTTGGTTTCGATCACGCAGTAATGCGGTACCACGCTGAAACAGACCATTAAACCTGGTTTCGATCAATATTTTATAGGATAACGCATGTTAGGTCTATGTTAGGTCTGGGATTTGCCCTCATCAGGCTCATACTTTCGCATATTTCTCATACTTGATGGCCAGATCCTGGCCCTTTTCTGGTTTGGATCACGTAGTAATGTGGTACCACACTGAAACAGTCGACTAAACCTGGTCTCGGTCAATATTTTAGAGGATATCGCATGTAAGGTCTAGGCTAGGTCTGGGATTTGCACTCATCAGGCTCATACTTTCGCATATTTCTCATACTTGTTGGCCAGATTCTGGGCTTTTTTTGGCTTGGATCACGTAGTAATGTGGTACCTCACTGAAACTGTCCATTAAACCTGGTTTCGATGAATATTTTAGGGAATAACGCATGTTAGGTCTATGTTAGGTCTGGGATTTGCTCTCATCAGGCTCATACATTCACATTTTCCGCATAGTTGTTGGCTAGATCCTGGGCTTTTCCTGGTTTGGATCAAGTGGTAATGTGGTATCACACGGAAAGAGTCCATTAAACCTGGTTTCGATCAATATTTTAGAGGATAACGCAACTTAGGTCTTGGTTAGGCCTTGGATTTGCCCTCATCAGGCTCAGACGTTCGCGTTCTTCACATACCTGGTGAACAGATCGTGGGTCTTTTCTGGTTTGCATCACGTGGTAATGTGGTAGCACACTGAAACAGTCGACTAAACCTGGTCAGGATCAATATTTTAGTGGATAACGCATGTTAGGTCTATGTTAGGTCCGGGATTTGCCCTCATCAGGCTCACATTTTCGCATTCTTCACGTACCTGTTGAACAGATCCAGGGTAATTTCTGGTATGGATCAAGTGGTAGTGTGGTATCACACGGAAAGAGTCCATTAAACCTGGTTTCGATCAATATTTTTGTGGATCACACATGATAGGTCTAGGTTAGGTCTGGGATTTGCACACATCTGGCTCATACTTTCGCATATTTCACATACTTGATGGCCTGATTCTGGGCTTTTTTTGGCTTGGATCACGTAGTAATGTGGTACCACACTGAAACTGTCCATTAAACCTGGTTTCGATCAATATTTTAAAGGATAACGCATGTTAGGTCTATGCTAGGTCTGGGATTTGCTCTCATCAGGCTCATACTTTCGCATATTTCTCATACTTGATGGCCAGATCCTGGCTTTTTTCTGGTTTGGATCACGTAGTAATGTGGTACCACACTGAAACAGTCGACTAAACCTGGTCTCGGTCAATATTTTAGAGGATAACGCATGTTAGGTCTATGTTAGATCTGGGATTTGCACTCATCAGGCTCATACTTTCGCATATTTCTCATACTTGATGGCCAGATTCTGGGCCTTTTTTGGTTTCGATCACGTAGTAATGCGGAACCACACTGAAACAGTTGATTAAACCTGGTTTCGATCAATATTTTGGAGGATAACGCATGTTACGTCTAGGTTAGGTCTGGGATTTGCACTCATCAGGCTCATACTTTCGCATATTTCTCATACTTGATGGCCAGATTCAGGGCTCTTTCTGGTTTGGAACACGTGGTAATGTGGTACCACATGGAAACAGTAAATTAAACCTTGTCTGGGTCAACATTTCAAAGGATAACTCATGTTCGGTCTAGGTTAGGTCTGGGATTTGCCCTCAACAGGCTCATACATTCGCATATTTCTAATACTTGATGGCCAGATCCTGGGCTTTTTCTGGTTTGGATCACGTAGTAATGTAGTACCACACTGAAACAGTCGACTAAACCTGGTCTCGGTCAATATTTTAGAGGATAACGCATGTTAGGTCTAGGTTAGGTCTGGGATTTGCTATCATCATGCTCATACTTTCGCATATTTCTCATTCTTGTTGTCCAGATCCTGGGCTTTCACTGCTATGGATCACACAGTAATGTGGTACCACACTGAAACAGTCGATTAAACCAGGTTTCGATCGATATTTTTAAGGATAACGCATGTTAGGTCTAGGTTAGGTCTGGGATTTGCACCCATCAGGCTCATACTTTCGCATATTTCTCATACTTGATGGCCTGATCCTGGCCTTTTTCTGGTTTGGATCACGTAGTAATGTGGTATCACACTGAAACAGTCGACTAAACCTGGTCTCGGTCAATATTTTAGAAGATGACGCATGTTAGGTCTAGGTTAGGTCTGGGATTTGCTCTCATCAGGCTCATACTTTCGCATATTTCTCATACTTGATGGCCAGATTCTGGGCCCTTTTTGGTTTCGATCACGTAGTAATGTGGTACCACACTGAAACAGTCGACTAAGCCTGCTTTCGATCAATATTTTTGAGGATAACACATGATAGGTCGAGGTTAGGTCTGGGATTTGCACTCATCAGGCTCATACTTTCGCATATTTCTCGTACTTGTTGGCCAGATCCTGCGCCTTTTCTGGTTTGGATCACGTGGTAATGTGGTACCACGCTGAAACAGACCATTAAACCTGGTTTCGATCAATATTTTAGAGGATAACGCATGTTAGGTCTATGTTAGGTCCGGGATTTGCCCTCATCAGGCTCACACTTTCGCATTCTTCACATACCTGTTGAACAGATCCAGGGTCTTTTCTGGTTTGGATCACGTGGTAATGTGGTACCACACTGAAACAGTCCATTAAACCTAGTCTGGGTCAACATTTCAAGGGATAACTCATGTTAGGTCTAGGTTAGGTCTCGGATTTGCACTCATCAGGCTCATACATTCGCGTATTTCTCATACTTGATGGCCAGATCCTGGGCTTTTTCTGTTTTGGATCACGTAGTAAAGTGGTACCACGCTGAAACAGTCGACTAAACCTGGTCTCGGTCAATGTTTTAGAAGATAACGCATGTTAGGTCTAGGCTAGTTCTGGGATTTGCACTCATCAGGCTCATACTTTCGCATATTTCTCATACTTGTTGGCCAGATTCTGGGCTTTTTTTGGCTTGGATCACGTAGTAATGTGGTACCTCACTGAAACTGTCCATTAAACCTGGTTTCGATGAATATTTTAGGGAATAACGCATGTTAGGTCTATGTTAGGTCTGGGATTTGCTCTCATCAGGCTCATACATTCACATTTTCCGCATAGTTTTTGGCTAGATCCTGGGCTTTTCCTGGTTTGGATCAAGTGGTAATGTGGTATCACACGGAAAGAGTCCATTAAACCTGGTTTCGATCAATATTTTTGAGGATAACACATGATAGGTCTAGGTTAGGTCTGGGATTTGCACTCATCAGGCTCATACTTTCGCATATTTCTCATACTTGATGGCCAGATTCTGGGCTTTTTTTGGTTCGGATCACGTTGCAATGTGGTACCACACTGAAACAGCCCATTAAACCTGGTTTCGATCAATATTTTAGAGGATAACGCAACTTAGGTCTTGGTTAGGCCTTGGATTTGCCCTCATCAGGCTCAGACGTTCGCGTTCTTCACATACCTGGTGAACAGATCGTGGGTCTTTTCTGGTTTGCATCACGTGGTAATGTGGTAGCACACTGAAACAGTCGACTAAACCTGGTCTCGGTCAATATTTTAGAGGATAACGCATGTTAGGTCTATGTTAGATCTGGGATTTGCACTCATCAGGCTCATACTTTCGCATATTTCTCATACTTGTTGGCCAGATTCTGGGCTTTTTTTGGCTTGGATCACGTCGTAATGTGGTACCACACTGAAACAGTTGATTAAACCTGGTTTCGATCAATATTTTGGAGGATAACGCATGTTACGTCTAGGTTAGGTCTGGGATTTGCTATCATCATGCTCATACTTTCGCATATTTCTCATTCTTGTTGTCCAGATCCTGGGCTTTCACTGCTATGGATCACACAGTAATGTGGTACCACACTGAAACAGTCGATTACACCAGGTTTCGATCGATATTTTTAAGGATAACGCATGTTAGGTCTAGGTTAGGTCTGGGATTTGCACCCATCAGGCTCATACTTTCGCATATTTCTCATACTTGATGGCCTGATCCTGGCCTTTTTCTGGTTTGGATCACGTAGTAATGTGGTATCACACTGAAACAGTCGACTAAACCTGGTCTCGGTCAATATTTTAGAAGATGACGCATGTTAGGTCTAGGTTAGGTCTGGGATTTGCTCTCATCAGGCTCATACTTTCGCATATTTCTCATACTTGATGGCCAGATTCTGGGCCTTTTTTGGTTTCGATCACGTAGTAATGCGGTACCACGCTGAAACAGGCCATTAAACCTGGTTTCGATTAATATTTTATAGGATAACGCATGTTAGGTCTATGTTAGGTCTGGGATTTGCTCTCCTCAGGCTCATACCTTCGCATATTTCTCATTATTGATGGCCAGATCCTGGCCTTTTTCTGGTTTGGATCACGTAGTAATGTGGTACCACACTGAAACAGTCGACTAAGCCTGCTTTCGATCAATATTTTTGAGGATAACACATGATAGGTCTAGGTTAGGTCTGGGATTTGCACTCATCAGGCTCATACTTTCGCATATTTCTCGTACTTGTTGGCCAGATCCTGCGCCTTTTCTGGTTTGGATCACGTGGTAATGTGGTACCACGCTGAAACAGACCATTAAACCTGGTTTCGATCAATATTTTAGAGGATAACGCATGTTAGGTCTATGTTAGGTCCGGGATTTGCCCTCATCAGGCTCACACTTTCGCATTCTTCACATACCTGTTGAACAGATCCAGGGTCTTTTCTGGTTTGGATCACGTGGTAATGTGGTACCACACTGAAACAGTCCATTAAACCTAGTCTGGGTCAACATTTCAAGGGATAACTCATGTTAGGTCTAGGTTAGGTCTCGGATTTGCACTCATCAGGCTCATACATTCGCGTATTTCTCATACTTGATGGCCAGATCCTGGGCTTTTTCTGTTTTGGATCACGTAGTAAAGTGGTACCACGCTGAAACAGTCGACTAAACCTGGTCTCGGTCAATGTTTTAGAAGATAACGCATGTTAGGTCTAGGCTAGTTCTGGGATTTGCACTCATCAGGCTCATACTTTCGCATATTTCTCATACTTGTTGGCCAGATTCTGGGCTTTTTTTGGCTTGGATCACGTAGTAATGTGGTACCTCACTGAAACTGTCCATTAAACCTGGTTTCGATGAATATTTTAGGGAATAACGCATGTTAGGTCTATGTTAGGTCTGGGATTTGCTCTCATCAGGCTCATACATTCACATTTTCCGCATAGTTGTTGGCCAGATCCTGGGCTTTTCCTGGTTTGGATCAAGTGGTAATGTGGTATCACACGGAAAGAGTCCATTAAACCTGGTTTCGATCAATATTTTAGAGGATAACGCAACTTAGGTCTTGGTTAGGCCTTGGATTTGCCCTCATCAGGCTCAGACGTTCGCGTTCTTCACATACCTGGTGAACAGATCGTGGGTCTTTTCTGGTTTGCATCACGTGGTAATGTGGTAGCACACTGAAACAGTCGACTAAACCTGGTCAGGATCAATATTTTAGTGGATAACGCATGTTAGGTCTATGTTAGGTCCGGGATTCGCCCTCATCAGGCTCACACTTTCGCATTCTTCACGTACCTGTTGAACAGATCCAGGGTAATTTCTGGTATGGATCAAGTGGTAGTGTGGTATCACACGGAAAGAGTCCATTAAACCTGGTTTCGATCAATATTTTTGAGGATCACACATGATAGGTCTAGGTTAGGTCTGGGATTTGCACACATCAGGCTCATACTTTCGCATATTTCACATACTTGATGGCCTGATTCTGGGCTTTTTTTGGCTTGGATCACGTAGTAATGTGGTACCACACTGAAACTGTCCATTAAACCTGGTTTCGATCAATATTTTAAAGGATAACGCATGTTAGGTCTATGCTAGGTCTGGGATTTGCTCTCATCAGGCTCATACTTTCGCATATTTCTCATACTTGATGGCCAGATCCTGGCTTTTTTCTGGTTTGGATCACGTAGTAATGTGGTACCACACTGAAACAGTCGACTAAACCTGGTCTCGGTCAATATTTTAGAGGATAACGCATGTTAGGTCTATGTTAGATCTGGGATTTGCACTCATCAGGCTCATACTTTCGCATATTTCTCATACTTGATGGCCAGATTCTGGGCCTTTTTTGGTTTCGATCACGCAGTAATGCGGTACCACGCTGAAACAGACCATTAAACCTGGTTTCGATCAATATTTTATAGGATAACGCATGTTAGGTCTATGTTAGGTCTGGGATTTGCCCTCATCAGGCTCATACTTTCGCATATTTCTCATACTTGATGGCCAGATCCTGGCCCTTTTCTGGTTTGGATCACGTAGTAATGTGGTACCACACTGAAACAGTCGACTAAACCTGGTCTCGGTCAATATTTTAGAGGATATCGCATGTAAGGTCTAGGCTAGGTCTGGGATTTGCACTCATCAGGCTCATACTTTCGCATATTTCTCATACTTGTTGGCCAGATTCTGGGCTTTTTTTGGCTTGGATCACGTAGTAATGTGGTACCTCACTGAAACTGTCCATTAAACCTGGTTTCGATGAATATTTTAGGGAATAACGCATGTTAGGTCTATGTTAGGTCTGGGATTTGCTCTCATCAGGCTCATACATTCACATTTTCCGCATAGTTGTTGGCTAGATCCTGGGCTTTTCCTGGTTTGGATCAAGTGGTAATGTGGTATCACACGGAAAGAGTCCATTAAACCTGGTTTCGATCAATATTTTAGAGGATAACGCAACTTAGGTCTTGGTTAGGCCTTGGATTTGCCCTCATCAGGCTCAGACGTTCGCGTTCTTCACATACCTGGTGAACAGATCGTGGGTCTTTTCTGGTTTGCATCACGTGGTAATGTGGTAGCACACTGAAACAGTCGACTAAACCTGGTCAGGATCAATATTTTAGTGGATAACGCATGTTAGGTCTATGTTAGGTCCGGGATTTGCCCTCATCAGGCTCACACTTTCGCATTCTTCACGAACCTGTTGAACAGATCCAGGGTAATTTCTGGTATGGATCAAGTGGTAGTGTGGTATCACACGGAAAGAGTCCATTAAACCTGGTTTCGATCAATATTTTTGAGGATCACACATGATAGGTCTAGGTTAGGTCTGGGATTTGCACACATCTGGCTCATACTTTCGCATATTTCACATACTTGATGGCCTGATTCTGGGCTTTTTTTGGCTTGGATCACGTAGTAATGTGGTACCACACTGAAACTGTCCATTAAACCTGGTTTCGATCAATATTTTAAAGGATAACGCATGTTAGGTCTATGCTAGGTCTGGGATTTGCTCTCATCAGGCTCATACTTTCGCATATTTCTCATACTTGATGGCCAGATCCTGGCTTTTTTCTGGTTTGGATCACGTAGTAATGTGGTACCACACTGAAACAGTCGACTAAACCTGGTCTCGGTCAATATTTTAGAGGATAACGCATGTTAGGTCTATGTTAGATCTGGGATTTGCACTCATCAGGCTCATACTTTCGCATATTTCTCATACTTGATGGCCAGATTCTGGGCGTTTTTTGGTTTCGATCACGCAGTAATGCGGTACCACGCTGAAACAGACCATTAAACCTGATTTCGATCAATATTTTATAGGATAACGCATGTTAGGTCTATGTTAGGTCTGGGATTTGCTCTCATCAGGCTCATACTTTCGCATATTTCTCATACTTGATGGCCAGATCCTGGCCCTTTTCTGGTTTGGATCACGTAGTAATGTGGTACCACACTGAAACAGTCGACTAAACCTGGTCTCGGTCAATATTTTAGAGGATAACGCATGTTAGGTCTATGTTAGGTCTGGGATTTGCACTCATCAGGCTCATACTTTCGCATATTTCTCATACTTGAGGGCCAGATCCTGGGCTTTCTCTGGTATGGATCACGTAGTAATGTGGTACCACACTGAAACAGTCGACTAAACCTGGTCTCGGTCAATATTTTAGAGGATAACGCATGTTAGCTCTAGGTTAGGTCTGGGATTTGCTCTCATCAGGCTCATACTTTCGCATATTTCTCATACTTGATGGCCAGATTCAGGGCTTTTTCTGGTTTGGATCACGTGGTAATGTGGTACCACGCTGAAACAGACCATTAGACCTGGTTTCGATCAATATTTTAGAGGATAACGCATGTTAGGTCTATGTTAGGTCCGGGATTTGCCCTCATCAGGCTCACACTTTCGCATTCTTCACATACCAGTTGAACAGATCCAGGGTTTTTTCTGGTTTGGATCACGTAGTAATGTGGTACCACACTGAAACAGTCGACTAAACCTGGTCTCGGTCAATATTTTAGAGGATATCGCATGTTAGGTCTAGGCTAGGTCTGGGATTTGCACTCATCAGGCTCACACTTTCGCATATTTCTCATTCTTGCAGGCCAGATCCTGGGCTTTCACTGGTTTGGATCACGTAGTTATGTGGTACCACACTGAAACAGTCACATTAAACCTGGTCTCGATCAATATTTTAGAGGATAACGCATGTTAGGTCTAGGTTAGGCCTGGGATTTGCACCCATCCGGCTCATACTTTCGCATATTTCTCATACTTGTTGGCCAGATTCTGGGCCTTTTTTGGCTTGGATCACGTAGTAATGTGGTACCACACTGAAACAGTCGACTAAACCTGGTCAGGATCAATATTTTAGTGGATAACGCATGTTAGGTCTATGTTAGGTCCGGGATTTGCCCTCATCAGGCTCACACTTTCGCATTCTTCACGTACCTGTTGAACAGATCCAGGGTAATTTCTGGTATGGATCAAGTGGTAGTGTGGTATCACACGGAAAGAGTCCATTAAACCTGGTTTCGATCAATATTTTTGAGGATAACACATGATAGGTCTAGGTTAGGTCTGGGATTTGCACACATCAGGCTCATACTTTCGCATATTTCACATACTTGATGGCCTGATTCTGGGCTTTTTTTGGCTTGGATCACGTAGTAATGTGGTACCACACTGAAACTGTCCATTAAACCTGGTTTCGATCAATATTCTAAAGGATAACGCATGTTAGGTCTATGCTAGTCCTGGGATTTGCTCTCATCAGGCTCATACTTTCGCATATTTCTCATACTTGATGGCCAGATCCTGGCTTTTTTCTGGTTTGGATCACGTAGTAATGTGGTACCACACTGAAACAGTCGACTAAACCTGGTCTCGGTCAATATTTTAGAGGATAACGCATGTTAGGTCTATGTTAGATCTGGGATTTGCACTCATCAGGCTCATACTTTCGCATATTTCTCATACTTGATGGCCAGATTCTGGGCCTTTTTTGGTTTCGATCACGCAGTAATGCGGTACCACGCTGAAACAGACCATTAAACCTGGTTTCGATCAATATTTTATAGGATAACGCATGTTAGGTCTATGTTAGGTCTGGGATTTGCTCCCATCAGGCTCATACTTTCGCATATTTCTCATACTTGATGGCCAGATCCTGGCCCTTTTCTGGTTTGGATCACGTAGTAATGTGGTACCACACTGAAACAGTCGACTAAACCTGGTCTCGGTCAATATTTTACAGGATAACGCATGTTAGGTCTATGTTAGGTCTGGGATTTGCACTCATCAGGCTCATACTTTCGCATATTTCTCATACTTGATGGCCAGATCCTGGGCTTTTTCTGGTTTGGATCACGTAGTAATGTGGTACCACACTGAAACAGTCGACTAAACCTGGTCTCGGTCAATATTTTAGAGGATAACGCATGTTAGCTCTAGGTTAGGTCTGGGATTTGCTCTCATCAGGCTCATACTTTCGCATATTTCTCATACTTGATGGCCAGATTCAGGGCTTTTTCTGGTTTGGATCACGTGGTAATGTGGTACCACGCTGAAACAGACCATTAGACCTGGTTTCGATCAATATTTTAGAGGATAACGCATGTTAGGTCTATGTTAGGTCCGGGATTTGCCCTCATCAGGCTCACACTTTCGCATTCTTCACATACCAGTTGAACAGATCCAGGGTTTTTTCTGGTTTGGATCACGTAGTAATGTGGTACCACACTGAAACAGTCGACTAAACCTGGTCTCGGTCAATATTTTAGAGGATATCGCATGTTAGGTCTAGGCTAGGTCTGGGATTTGCACTCATCAGGCTCACACTTTCGCATATTTCTCATTCTTGCAGGCCAGATCCTGGGCTTTCACTGGTTTGGATCACGTAGTTATGTGGTACCACACTGAAACAGTCACATTAAACCTGGTCTCGATCAATATTTTAGAGGATAACGCATGTTAGGTCTAGGTTAGGCCTGGGATTTGCACCCATCCGGCTCATACTTTCGCATATTTCTCATACTTGTTGGCCAGATTCTGGGCCTTTTTTGGCTTGGATCACGTAGTAATGTGGTACCACACTGAAACAGTCGACTAAACCTGGTCAGGATCAATATTTTAGTGGATAACGCATGTTAGGTCTATGTTAGGTCCGGGATTTGCCCTCATCAGGCTCACACTTTCGCATTCTTCACGTACCTGTTGAACAGATCCAGGGTAATTTCTGGTATGGATCAAGTGGTAGTGTGGTATCACACGGAAAGAGTCCATTAAACCTGGTTTCGATCAATATTTTTGAGGATAACACATGATAGGTCTAGGTTAGGTCTGGGATTTGCACACATCAGGCTCATACTTTCGCATATTTCACATACTTGATGGCCTGATTCTGGGCTTTTTTTGGCTTGGATCACGTAGTAATGTGGTACCACACTGAAACTGTCCATTAAACCTGGTTTCGATCAATATTCTAAAGGATAACGCATGTTAGGTCTATGCTAGTCCTGGGATTTGCTCTCATCAGGCTCATACTTTCGCATATTTCTCATACTTGATGGCCAGATCCTGGCTTTTTTCTGGTTTGGATCACGTAGTAATGTGGTACCACACTGAAACAGTCGACTAAACCTGGTCTCGGTCAATATTTTAGAGGATAACGCATGTTAGGTCTATGTTAGATCTGGGATTTGCACTCATCAGGCTCATACTTTCGCATATTTCTCATACTTGATGGCCAGATTCTGGGCCTTTTTTGGTTTCGATCACGCAGTAATGCGGTACCACGCTGAAACAGACCATTAAACCTGGTTTCGATCAATATTTTATAGGATAACGCATGTTAGGTCTATGTTAGGTCTGGGATTTGCTCCCATCAGGCTCATACTTTCGCATATTTCTCATACTTGATGGCCAGATCCTGGCCCTTTTCTGGTTTGGATCACGTAGTAATGTGGTACCACACTGAAACAGTCGACTAAACCTGGTCTCGGTCAATATTTTACAGGATAACGCATGTTAGGTCTATGTTAGGTCTGGGATTTGCACTCATCAGGCTCATACTTTCGCATATTTCTCATACTTGATGGCCAGATCCTGGGCTTTTTCTGGTTTGGATCACGTAGTAATGTGGTACCACACTGAAACAGTCGACTAAACCTGGTCTCGGTCAATATTTTAGAGGATAACGCATGTTAGCTCTAGGTTAGGTCTGGGATTTGCTCTCATCAGGCTCATACTTTCGCATATTTCTCATACTTGATGGCCAGATTCAGGGCTTTTTCTGGTTTGGATCACGTGGTAATGTGGTACCACGCTGAAACAGACCATTAGACCTGGTTTCGATCAATATTTTAGAGGATAACGCATGTTAGGTCTATGTTAGGTCCGGGATTTGCCCTCATCAGGCTCACACTTTCGCATTCTTCACATACCAGTTGAACAGATCCAGGGTTTTTTCTGGTTTGGATCACGTAGTAATGTGGTACCACACTGAAACAGTCGACTAAACCTGGTCTCGGTCAATATTTTAGAGGATATCGCATGTTAGGTCTAGGCTAGGTCTGGGATTTGCACTCATCAGGCTCACACTTTCGCATATTTCTCATTCTTGCAGGCCAGATCCTGGGCTTTCACTGGTTTGGATCACGTAGTTATGTGGTACCACACTGAAACAGTCAAATTAAACCTGGTCTCGATCAATATTTTAGAGGATAACGCATGTTAGGTCTAGGTTAGGTCTGGGATTTGCACCCATCCGGCTCATACTTTCGCATATTTCTCATACTTGTTGGCCAGATTCTGGGCCTTTTTTGGCTTGGATCACGTAGTAATGTGGTACCACACTGAAACTGTCCATTAAATCTGGTTTCGATCAATATTTTAGAGGATAACGCATGTTAGGTCTATGTTAGGTCTAGGATTTGCTCTCATCAGGCTCAGACGTTCGCATTCTTCACATACCTTGTGAACAGATCGTGGGCTTCCTCTGGTTTGCATCACGTGGTAATGTGGTAGCACACTGAAACAGACAATTATGCCTGGTTTCTATCAATATTTTAGAGGATAACACTAGCTAGGTCTAGGTTAGGTCTCGGATTTGCTATCATCATGCTCATACTTTCGCATATTTCTCATTCTTGTTGGCCAGATTCTGGGCTTTTTTTGGCTTGGATCACGTAGTAAAGTGGTACCACACTGAAACTGTCCATTAAATCTGGTTTCGATCAATATTTTAGAGGATAACGCATGTTAGGTCTATGTTAGGTCTGGGATTTGCTCTCATCAGGCTCATACATTCACATTTTCCGCATAGTTGTTGGCTAGATCCTGGGCTTTTCCTGGTTTGGATCAAGTGGTAATGTGGTATCACACGGAAAGAGTCCATTAAACCTGGTTTCGATCAATATTTTGGAGGATAACGCAACTTAGGTCTTGGTTAGGCCTTGGATTTGCCCTCATCAGGCTCAGACGTTCGCGTTCTTCACATACCTGGTGAACAGATCGTGGGTCTTTTCTGGTTTGCATCACGTGGTAATGTGGTAGCACACTGAAACAGTCGACTAAACCTGGTCAGGATCAATATTTTAGTGGATAACGCATGTTAGGTCTATGTTAGGTCCGGGATTTGCCCTCATCAGGCTCACACTTTCGCATTCTTCACGTACCTGTTGAACAGATCCAGGGTAATTTCTGGTATGGATCAAGTGGTAGTGTGGTATCACACGGAAAGAGTCCATTAAACCTGGTTTCGATCAATATTTTTGAGGATCACACATGATAGGTCTAGGTTAGGTCTGGGATTTGCACACATCAGGCTCATACTTTCGCATATTTCACATACTTGATGGCCTGATTCAGGGCTTTTTTTGGCTTGGATCACGTAGTAATGTGGTACCACACTGAATCTGTCCATTAAACCTGGTTTCGATCAATATTTTAAAGGATAACGCATGTTAGGTCTATGCTAGGTCTGGGATTTGCTCTCATCAGGCTCATACTTTCGCATATTTCTCATACATGATGGCCAGATTCTGGGCCTTTTTTGGTTTCGATCACGCAGTAATGCGGTACCACGCTGAAACAGACCATTAAACCTGGTTTCGATCAATATTTTATAGGATAACGCATGTTAGGTCTATGTTAGGTCTGGGATTTGCTCTCATCAGGCTCATACTTTCGCATATTTCTCATACTTGATGGCCAGATCCTGGCCCTTTTCTGGTTTGGATCACGTAGTAATGTGGTACCACACTGAAACAGTCGACTAAACCTGGTCTCGGTCAATATTTTAGAGGATAACGCATGTTAGGTCTATGTTAGGTCTGGGATTTGCACTCATCAGGCTCATACTTTCGCATATTTCTCATACTTGATGGCCAGATCCTGGGCTTTCTCTGGTATGGATCACGTAGTAATGTGGTACCACACTGAAACAGTCGACTAAACCTGGTCTCGGTCAATATTTTAGAGGATAACGCATGTTAGCTCTAGGTTAGGTCTGGGATTTGCTCTCATCAGGCTCATACTTTCGCATATTTCTCATACTTGATGGCCAGATTCAGGGCTTTTTCTGGTTTGGATCACGTGGTAATGTGGTACCACGCTGAAACAGACCATTAGACCTGGTTTCGATCAATATTTTAGAGGATAACGCATGTTAGGTCTATGTTAGGTCCGGGATTTGCCCTCATCAGGCTCACACTTTCGCATTCTTCACATACCAGTTGAACAGATCCAGGGTTTTTTCTGGTTTGGATCACGTAGTAATGTGGTACCACACTGAAACAGTCGACTATACCTGGTCTCGGTCAATATTTTAGAGGATATCGCATGTTAGGTCTAGGCTAGGTCTGGGATTTGCACTCATCAGGCTCACACTTTCGCATATTTCTCATTCTTGCAGGCCAGATCCTGGGCTTTCACTGGTTTGGATCACGTAGTTATGTGGTACCACACTGAAACAGTCACATTAAACCTGGTCTCGATCAATATTTTAGAGGATAACGCATGTTAGGTCTAGGTTAGGCCTGGGATTTGCACCCATCCGGCTCATACTTTCGCATATTTCTCATACTTGTTGGCCAGATTCTGGGCCTTTTTTGGCTTGGATCACGTAGTAATGTGGTACCACACTGAAACTGTCCATTAAATCTGGTTTCGATCATTATTTTAGAGGATAACGCATGTTAGGTCTATGTTAGGTCTGGGATTTGCACTCATCAGGCTCATACTTTCGCATATTTCTCATACATGATGGCCAGATCCTGGTCTTGTTCTGGTTTGGATCACGTATTAATGTGGTACCACACTGAAACTGTCGACTAAACCTGGTCACGATCAATATTTTAGAGGATAACGCATGTTAGGTCTAGGTTCGGTCTGGGATTTGCTTTCATCATGCTCATACTTTCGCATATTTCTCATTCTTGTTGGCCAGATCCTGGGCTTTCACTGGTTTGGATCACGTAGTTATGTGGTACCACACTGAAAGAGTCAAATTAAACCTGGTCTCGATCAATATTTTAGAGGATAACACATGTTCGGTCTAGGTTAGGTCTGGGATTTGCACTCATCAGGCTCATACTTTCGCATATTTCTCATACTTGATGGCCAGATTCAGGGCTTTTTCTGGTTTGGAACACGTGGTAATGTGGTACCACACGGAAACAGTAAATTAAACCTAGTCTGGGTCAACATTTCAAAGGCTAACTCATGTTAGGTCTAGGTTCGGTCTGGGATTTGCTCTCATCAGGCTCATACTTTCGCATATTTCTCGTACTTGTTGGCCAGATCCTGCGCCTTTTCTGGTTTGGATCACGTAGTAATGTGGTACCACACTGAAACAGTCGACTAAACCTGGTCAGGATCAATATTTTAGTGGATAACGCATGTTAGGTCTATGTTAGGTCCGGGATTTGCCCTCATCAGGCTCACACTTTCGCATTCTTCACGTACCTGTTGAACAGATCCAGGGTAATTTCTGGTATGGATCAAGTGGTAGTGTGGTATCACACGGAAAGAGTCCATTAAACCTGGTTTCGATCAATATTTTTGAGGATAACACATGATAGGTCTAGGTTAGGTCTGGGATTTGCACACATCAGGCTCATACTTTCGCATATTTCACATACTTGATGGCCTGATTCTGGGCTTTTTTTGGCTTGGATCACGTAGTAATGTGGTACCACGCTGAAACAGACCATTAGACCTGGTTTCGATCAATATTTTAGAGGATAACGCATGTTAGGTCTATGTTAGGTCCGGGATTTGCCCTCATCAGGCTCACACTTTCGCATTCTTCACGTACCAGTTGAACAGATCCAGGGTTTTTTCTGGTTTGGATCACGTAGTAATGTGGTACCACACTGAAACAGTCGACTAAACCTGGTCTCGGTCAATATTTTAGAGGATATCGCATGTTAGGTCTAGGCTAGGTCTGGGATTTGCACTCATCAGGCTCACACTTTCGCATATTTCTCATTCTTGCAGGCCAGATCCTGGGCTTTCACTGGTTTGGATCACGTAGTTATGTGGTACCACACTGAAACAGTCAAATTAAACCTGGTCTCGATCAATATTTTAGAGGATAACGCATGTTAGGTCTAGGTTAGGTCTGGGATTTGCACCCATCCGGCTCATACTTTCGCATATTTCTCATACTTGTTGGCCAGATTCTGGGCCTTTTTTGGCTTGGATCACGTAGTAATGTGGTACCACACTGAAACTGTCCATTAAATCTGGTTTCGATCATTATTTTAGAGGATAACGCATGTTAGGTCTATGTTAGGTCTGGGATTTGCACTCATCAGGCTCATACTTTCGCATATTTCTCATACATGATGGCCAGATCCTGGTCTTGTTCTGGTTTGGATCACGTAGTAAAGTGGTACCACACTGAAACTGTCCATTAAATCTGGTTTCGATCAATATTTTAGAGGATAACGCATGTTAGGTCTATGTTAGGTCTAGGATTTGCTCTCATCAGGCTCAGACGTTCGCATTCTTCACATACCTTGTGAACAGATCGTGGGCTTCCTCTGGTTTGCATCACGTGGTAATGTGGTAGCACACTGAAACAGACAATTATGCCTGGTTTCTATCAATATTTTAGAGGATAACACATGCTAGGTCTAGGTTAGGTCTCGGATTTGCTATCATCATGCTCATACTTTCGCATATTTCTCATTCTTGTTGTCCAGATCCTGGGCTTCCACTGGTTTGGATCACACAGTAATATGGTACCACACTGAAACAGTCGATTAAACCTGGTTTCGATCGATATTTTAGAGGATAACGCATGTTAGGTCTAGGTTAGGTCTGGAATTTGCACTCATCAGGCTCATACGTTCGCATATTTCTCATACTTGATGGCCAGATCCTGGCCTTTTTCTGGTTTCGATCACGTAGTAATGTGGTACCACACTGAAACAGTCGACTAAACCTGGTCTCGGTCAATATTTTAGAGGATAACGCATGTTAGGTCTAGGTTAGGTCTGGGATTTGCTCTCATCAGGCTCATACTTTCGCATATTCCTCGTACTTGTTGGCCAGATCCTGCGCCTTTTCTGGTTTGGATCACGTAGTAATGTGGTACCACACCGAAACTGTTGACTAAACCTGGTCACGATCAATATTTTAGAGGATAACGCATGTTAGGTCTAGGTTAGGTCGGGGATTTGCTCAAATAATGCTCATACTTTCGCATATTTCTCATTCTTGTTGGCCAGATCCTGGCCTTTCACTGGTTTGGATCACGTAGCTATGTGGTACCACACTGAAAGAGTCAAATTAAACCTGGTCTCGATCAATATTTTAGAGGATAACACATGTTAGGTCTAGGTTAGGTCTGGGATTGGCACTCATCAGGCTCATACTTTCGCATATTTCTCATACTTGATGGCCAGATTCAGGGCTTTTTCTGGTTTGCAACACGTGGTAATGTGGTACCACACGGAAACAGTAAATTAAACCTAGTCTAGGTCAACATTTCAAAGGATAACTCATGTTAGGTCAAGGTTAGGTTTGGGATTTGCTCTCGTCAGGCTCATACATTCGCATATTTCTCATACTTGATGGCCAGATCCTGGGCTTTTTCTGGTTTGGATCACGTAGTAATGTGGTACCACACTGAAACTGTTCATTAAATCTGGTTTCGATCAATATTTTAGAGGATAACGCATGTTAGGTCTATGTTAGGTCCGGGATTTGCCCTCATCAGGCTCACACTTTCGCATTCTTCACATACCAGTTGAACAGATCCAGGGTTTTTTCTGGTTTGGATCACGTAGTAATGTGGTACCACACTGAAACAGTCGACTAAACCTGGTCTCGGTCAATATTTTAGAGGATAACGCATGTTAGGTCTAGGTTAGGTCTGGGATTTGCTATCATCATGCTCATACTTTCGCATATTTCTCATACTTGTTGTCCAGATCCTGGGCTTTCACTGGTTTGGATCACACAGTAATATGGTACCACACTGAAACAGTCGATTAAACCTGGTTTCGATCGATATTTTAGAGGATAACGCATGTTAGGTCTAGGTTAGGTCTGCGATTTGCTCAAATCATGCTCATACTTTCGCATATTTCTCATTCTTGTTGGCCTGATCCTGGCCTTTCACTGGTTTGGATCACGTAGCTATGTGGTACCACACTGAAAGAGTAAAATTAAACCTGGTCTCGGTCAATACTTTAGAGGATAACACATGTTAGGTCTACGTTAGGTCTGGGAGTTGCACTCATCAGGCTCATACTTTCGCTTATTTCTCATACTTGATGGCCAGATCCTGGGCTTTTTCTGGTTTGGATCACGTAGTAATGTGGTACCACACTGAAACAGTCGACTAAACCTGGTCTCGGTCAATATTTTAGAGGATAACGCATGTTAGGTCTAGGTTAGGTCTGGGATTTGCACTCATCAGGCTCATACTTTCGCATATTTCTCATACTTGTTGGCCAGATTCTGGGCTTTTTTTGGTTTGGATCACGTAGTAATGTGGTACCGCACTGAAACAGTCGACTAAACCTGGTCAGGATCAATATTTTAGTGCATAACGCATGTTAGGTCTATGTTAGGTCCGGGATTTGCCCTCATCAGGCTCACACTTTCGCATTTTTCACGTACCTGTTGAACAGATCCAGGGTTATTTCTGGTATGGATCAAGTGGTAATGTGGTATCACGCTGAAACAGTCGACTAAACCTGGTCTCGGTCAATATTTTAGAGGATAACGCATGTTAGGTCTAGGTTAGGTCTGCGATTTGCTCAAATCATGCTCATACTTTCGCATATTTCTCATTCTTGTTGGCCTGATCCTGGCCTTTCACTGGTTTGGATCACGTAGCTATGTGGTACCACACTGAAAGAGTAAAATTAAACCTGGTTTCTATCAATATTTTAGAGGATAACACATGCTAGGTCTAGGTTAGGTCTGGGATTTGTTATCATCATGCTCATACTTTCGCATATTTCTCATTCTTGTTGTCCAGATCCTGGGCTTCCACTGGTTTGGATCACACAGTAATATGGTACCACACTGAAACAGTCGATTAAACCTGGTTTCGATCGATATTTTAGAGGATAACGCATGTTAGGTCTAGGTTAGGTCTGGAATTTGCACTCATCAGGCTCATACGTTCGCATATTTCTCATACTTGATGGCCAGATCCTGGCCTTTTTCTGGTTTCGATCACGTAGTAATGTGGTACCACACTGAAACAGTCGACTAAACCTGGTCTCGGTCAATATTTTAGAGGATAACGCATGTTAGGTCTAGGCTAGGTCTGGGATTTGCTCTCATCAGGCTCATACTTTCGCATATTCCTCGTACTTGTTGGCCAGATCCTGCGCCTTTTCTGGTTTGGATCACGTAGTAATGTGGTACCACACCGAAACTGTTGACTAAACCTGGTCACGATCAATATTTTAGAGGATAACGCATGTTAGGTCTAGGTTAGGTCGGGGATTTGCTCAAATCATACTCATACTTTCGCATATTTCTCATTCTTGTTGGCCAGATCCTGGCCTTTCACTGGTTTGGATCACGTAGCTATGTGGTACCACACTGAAAGAGTCAAATTAAACCTGGTCTCGATCAATATTTTAGAGGATAACACATGTTAGGTCTAGGTTAGGTCTGGGATTGGCACTCATCAGGCTCATACTTTCGCATATTTCTCATACTTGATGGCCAGATTCAGGGCTTTTTCTGGTTTGCAACACGTGGTAATGTGGTACCACACGGAAACAGTAAACTAAACCTAGTCTAGGTCAACATTTCAAAGGATAACTCATGTTAGGTCAAGGTTAGGTTTGGGATTTGCTCTCGTCAGGCTCATACATTCGCATATTTCTCATACTTGATGGCCAGATCCTGGGCTTTTTCTGGTTTGGATCACGTAGTAATGTGGTACCACACTGAAACAGTCGACTAAACCTGGTCAGGATCAATATTTTAGTGGATAACGCATGTTAGGTCTATGTTAGGTCCGGGATTTGCCCTCATCAGGCTCACACTTTCGCATTCTTCACATACCAGTTGAACAGATCCAGGGTTTTTTCTGGTTTGGATCACGTAGTAATGTGGTACCACACTGAAACAGTCGACTATACCTGGTCTCGGTCAATATTTTAGAGGATATCGCATGTTAGGTCTAGGCTAGGTCTGGGATTTGCACTCATCAGGCTCACACTTTCGCATATTTCTCATTCTTGCAGGCCAGATCCTGGGCTTTCACTGGTTTGGATCACGTAGTTATGTGGTACCACACTGAAACAGTCACATTAAACCTGGTCTCGATCAATATTTTAGAGGATAACGCATGTTAGGTCTAGGTTAGGCCTGGGATTTGCACCCATCCGGCTCATACTTTCGCATATTTCTCATACTTGTTGGCCAGATTCTGGGCCTTTTTTGGCTTGGATCACGTAGTAATGTGGTACCACACTGAAACTGTCCATTAAATCTGGTTTCGATCATTATTTTAGAGGATAACGCATGTTAGGTCTATGTTAGGTCTGGGATTTGCACTCATCAAGCTCATACTTTCGCATATTTCTCATACATGATGGCCAGATCCTGGTCTTGTTCTGGTTTGGATCACGTATTAATGTGGTACCACACTGAAACTGTCGACTAAACCTGGTCACGATCAATATTTTAGAGGATAACGCATGTTAGGTCTAGGTTCGGTCTGGGATTTGCTTTCATCATGCTCATACTTTCGCATATTTCTCATTCTTGTTGGCCAGATCCTGGGCTTTCACTGGTTTGGATCACGTAGTTATGTGGTACCACACTGAAAGAGTCAAATTAAACCTGGTCTCGATCAATATTTTAGAGGATAACACATGTTCGGTCTAGGTTAGGTCTGGGATTTGCACTCATCAGGCTCATACTTTCGCATATTTCTCATACTTGATGGCCAGATTCAGGGCTTTTTCTGGTTTGGAACACGTGGTAATGTGGTACCACACGGAAACAGTAAATTAAACCTAGTCTGGGTCAACATTTCAAAGGCTAACTCATGTTAGGTCTAGGTTCGGTCTGGGATTTGCTCTCATCAGGCTCATACTTTCGCATATTTCTCGTACTTGTTGGCCAGATCCTGCGCCTTTTCTGGTTTGGATCACGTAGTAATGTGGTACCACACTGAAACAGTCGACTAAACCTGGTCAGGATCAATATTTTAGTGGATAACGCATGTTAGGTCTATGTTAGGTCCGGGATTTGCCCTCATCAGGCTCACACTTTCGCATTCTTCACGTACCTGTTGAACAGATCCAGGGTAATTTCTGGTATGGATCAAGTGGTAGTGTGGTATCACACGGAAAGAGTCCATTAAACCTGGTTTCGATCAATATTTTTGAGGATAACACATGATAGGTCTAGGTTAGGTCTGGGATTTGCACACATCAGGCTCATACTTTCGCATATTTCACATACTTGATGGCCTGATTCTGGGCTTTTTTTGGCTTGGATCACGTAGTAATGTGGTACCACGCTGAAACAGACCATTAGACCTGGTTTCGATCAATATTTTAGAGGATAACGCATGGTAGGTCTATGTTAGGTCCGGGATTTGCCCTCATCAGGCTCACACTTTCGCATTCTTCACATACCAGTTGAACAGATCCAGGGTTTTTTCTGGTTTGGATCACGTAGTAATGTGGTACCACACTGAAACAGTCGACTAAACCTGGTCTCGGTCAATATTTTAGAGGATATCGCATGTTAGGTCTAGGCTAGGTCTGGGATTTGCACTCATCAGGCTCACACTTTCGCATATTTCTCATTCTTGCAGGCCAGATCCTGGGCTTTCACTGGTTTGGATCACGTAGTTATGTGGTACCACACTGAAACAGTCAAATTAAACCTGGTCTCGATCAATATTTTAGAGGATAACGCATGTTAGGTCTAGGTTAGGTCTGGGATTTGCACCCATCCGGCTCATACTTTCGCATATTTCTCATACTTGTTGGCCAGATTCTGGGCCTTTTTTGGCTTGGATCACGTAGTAATGTGGTACCACACTGAAACTGTCCATTAAATCTGGTTTCGATCATTATTTTAGAGGATAACGCATGTTAGGTCTATGTTAGGTCTGGGATTTGCACTCATCAGGCTCATACTTTCGCATATTTCTCATACATGATGGCCAGATCCTGGTCTTGTTCTGGTTTGGATCACGTAGTAAAGTGGTACCACACTGAAACTGTCCATTAAATCTGGTTTCGATCAATATTTTAGAGGATAACGCATGTTAGGTCTATGTTAGGTCTAGGATTTGCTCTCATTAGGCTCAGACGTTCGCATTCTTCACATACCTTGTGAACAGATCGTGGGCTTCCTCTGGTTTGCATCACGTGGTAATGTGGTAGCACACTGAAACAGACAATTATGCCTGGTTTCTATCAATATTTTAGAGGATAACACATGCTAGGTCTAGGTTAGGTCTGGGATTTGCTATCATCATGCTCATACTTTCGCATATTTCTCATTCTTGTTGTCCAGATCCTGGGCTTCCACTGGTTTGGATCACACAGTAATATGGTACCACACTGAAACAGTCGATTAAACCTGGTTTCGATCGATATTTTAGAGGATAACGCATGTTAGGTCTAGGTTAGGTCTGGAATTTGCACTCATCAGGCTCATACGTTCGCATACTTCTCATACTTGATGGCCAGATCCTGGCCTTTTTCTGGTTTCGATCACGTAGTAATGTGGTACCACACCGAAACTGTTGACTAAACCTGGTCACGATCAATATTTTAGAGGATAACGCATGTTAGGTCTAGGTTAGGTCGGGGATTTGCTCAAATAATGCTCATACTTTCGCATATTTCTCATTCTTGTTGGCCAGATCCTGGCCTTTCACTGGTTTGGATCACGTAGCTATGTGGTACCACACTGAAAGAGTCAAATTAAACCTGGTCTCGATCAATATTTTAGAGGATAACACATGTTAGGTCTAGGTTAGGTCTGGGATTGGCACTCATCAGGCTCATACTTTCGCATATTTCTCATACTTGATGGCCAGATTCAGGGCTTTTTCTGGTTTGCAACACGTGGTAATGTGGTACCACACGGAAACAGTAAATTAAACCTAGTCTAGGTCAACATTTCAAAGGATAACTCATGTTAGGTCAAGGTTAGGTTTGGGATTTGCTCTCGTCAGGCTCATACATTCGCATATTTCTCATACTTGATGGCCAGATCCTGGGCTTTTTCTGGTTTGGATCACGTAGTAATGTGGTACCACACTGAAACTGTTCATTAAATCTGGTTTCGATCAATATTTTAGAGGATAACGCATGTTAGGTCTATGTTAGGTCCGGGATTTGCCCTCATCAGGCTCACACTTTCGCATTCTTCACATACCAGTTGAACAGATCCAGGGTTTTTTCTGGTTTGGATCACGTAGTAATGTGGTACCACACTGAAACAGTCGACTAAACCTGGTCTCGGTCAATATTTTAGAGGATAACGCATGTTAGGTCTAGGTTAGGTCTGGGATTTGCTATCATCATGCTCATACTTTCGCATATTTCTCATACTTGTTGTCCAGATCCTGGGCTTTCACTGGTTTGGATCACACAGTAATATGGTACCACACTGAAACAGTCGATTAAACCTGGTTTCGATCGATATTTTAGAGGATAACGCATGTTAGGTCTAGGTTAGGTCTGCGATTTGCTCAAATCATGCTCATACTTTCGCATATTTCTCATTCTTGTTGGCCTGATCCTGGCCTTTCACTGGTTTGGATCACGTAGCTATGTGGTACCACACTGAAAGAGTAAAATTAAACCTGGTCTCGGTCAATACTTTAGAGGATAACACATGTTAGGTCTACGTTAGGTCTGGGAGTTGCACTCATCAGGCTCATACTTTCGCTTATTTCTCATACTTGATGGCCAGATCCTGGGCTTTTTCTGGTTTGGATCACGTAGTAATGTGGTACCACACTGAAACAGTCGACTAAACCTGGTCTCGGTCAATATTTTAGAGGATAACGCATGTTAGGTCTAGGTTAGGTCTGGGATTTGCACTCATCAGGCTCATACTTTCGCATATTTCTCATACTTGTTGGCCAGATTCTGGGCTTTTTTTGGTTTGGATCACGTAGTAATGTGGTACCGCACTGAAACAGTCGACTAAACCTGGTCAGGATCAATATTTTAGTGCATAACGCATGTTAGGTCTATGTTAGGTCCGGGATTTGCCCTCATCAGGCTCACACTTTCGCATTTTTCACGTACCTGTTGAACAGATCCAGGGTTATTTCTGGTATGGATCAAGTGGTAATGTGGTATCACGCTGAAACAGTCGACTAAACCTGGTCTCGGTCAATATTTTAGAGGATAACGCATGTTAGGTCTAGGTTAGGTCTGCGATTTGCTCAAATCATGCTCATACTTTCGCATATTTCTCATTCTTGTTGGCCTGATCCTGGCCTTTCACTGGTTTGGATCACGTAGCTATGTGGTACCACACTGAAAGAGTAAAATTAAACCTGGTTTCTATCAATATTTTAGAGGATAACACATGCTAGGTCTAGGTTAGGTCTGGGATTTGTTATCATCATGCTCATACTTTCGCATATTTCTCATTCTTGTTGTCCAGATCCTGGGCTTCCACTGGTTTGGATCACACAGTAATATGGTACCACACTGAAACAGTCGATTAAACCTGGTTTCGATCGATATTTTAGAGGATAACGCATGTTAGGTCTAGGTTAGGTCTGGAATTTGCACTCATCAGGCTCATACGTTCGCATATTTCTCATACTTGATGGCCAGATCCTGGCCTTTTTCTGGTTTCGATCACGTAGTAATGTGGTACCACACTGAAACAGTCGACTAAACCTGGTCTCGGTCAATATTTTAGAGGATAACGCATGTTAGGTCTAGGCTAGGTCTGGGATTTGCTCTCATCAGGCTCATACTTTCGCATATTCCTCGTACTTGTTGGCCAGATCCTGCGCCTTTTCTGGTTTGGATCACGTAGTAATGTGGTACCACACCGAAACTGTTGACTAAACCTGGTCACGATCAATATTTTAGAGGATAACGCATGTTAGGTCTAGGTTAGGTCGGGGATTTGCTCAAATCATACTCATACTTTCGCATATTTCTCATTCTTGTTGGCCAGATCCTGGCCTTTCACTGGTTTGGATCACGTAGCTATGTGGTACCACACTGAAAGAGTCAAATTAAACCTGGTCTCGATCAATATTTTAGAGGATAACACATGTTAGGTCTAGGTTAGGTCTGGGATTGGCACTCATCAGGCTCATACTTTCGCATATTTCTCATACTTGATGGCCAGATTCAGGGCTTTTTCTGGTTTGCAACACGTGGTAATGTGGTACCACACGGAAACAGTAAACTAAACCTAGTCTAGGTCAACATTTCAAAGGATAACTCATGTTAGGTCAAGGTTAGGTTTGGGATTTGCTCTCGTCAGGCTCATACATTCGCATATTTCTCATACTTGATGGCCAGATCCTGGGCTTTTTCTGGTTTGGATCACGTAGTAATGTGGTACCACACTGAAACAGTCGACTAAACCTGGTCAGGATCAATATTTTAGTGGATAACGCATGTTAGGTCTATGTTAGGTCCGGGATTTGCCCTCATCAGGCTCACACTTTCGCATTCTTCACATACCAGTTGAACAGATCCAGGGTTTTTTCTGGTTTGGATCACGTAGTAATGTGGTACCACACTGAAACAGTCGACTATACCTGGTCTCGGTCAATATTTTAGAGGATATCGCATGTTAGGTCTAGGCTAGGTCTGGGATTTGCACTCATCAGGCTCACACTTTCGCATATTTCTCATTCTTGCAGGCCAGATCCTGGGCTTTCACTGGTTTGGATCACGTAGTTATGTGGTACCACACTGAAACAGTCACATTAAACCTGGTCTCGATCAATATTTTAGAGGATAACGCATGTTAGGTCTAGGTTAGGCCTGGGATTTGCACCCATCCGGCTCATACTTTCGCATATTTCTCATACTTGTTGGCCAGATTCTGGGCCTTTTTTGGCTTGGATCACGTAGTAATGTGGTACCACACTGAAACTGTCCATTAAATCTGGTTTCGATCATTATTTTAGAGGATAACGCATGTTAGGTCTATGTTAGGTCTGGGATTTGCACTCATCAAGCTCATACTTTCGCATATTTCTCATACATGATGGCCAGATCCTGGTCTTGTTCTGGTTTGGATCACGTATTAATGTGGTACCACACTGAAACTGTCGACTAAACCTGGTCACGATCAATATTTTAGAGGATAACGCATGTTAGGTCTAGGTTCGGTCTGGGATTTGCTTTCATCATGCTCATACTTTCGCATATTTCTCATTCTTGTTGGCCAGATCCTGGGCTTTCACTGGTTTGGATCACGTAGTTATGTGGTACCACACTGAAAGAGTCAAATTAAACCTGGTCTCGATCAATATTTTAGAGGATAACACATGTTCGGTCTAGGTTAGGTCTGGGATTTGCACTCATCAGGCTCATACTTTCGCATATTTCTCATACTTGATGGCCAGATTCAGGGCTTTTTCTGGTTTGGAACACGTGGTAATGTGGTACCACACGGAAACAGTAAATTAAACCTAGTCTGGGTCAACATTTCAAAGGCTAACTCATGTTAGGTCTAGGTTCGGTCTGGGATTTGCTCTCATCAGGCTCATACTTTCGCATATTTCTCGTACTTGTTGGCCAGATCCTGCGCCTTTTCTGGTTTGGATCACGTAGTAATGTGGTACCACACTGAAACAGTCGACTAAACCTGGTCAGGATCAATATTTTAGTGGATAACGCATGTTAGGTCTATGTTAGGTCCGGGATTTGCCCTCATCAGGCTCACACTTTCGCATTCTTCACGTACCTGTTGAACAGATCCAGGGTAATTTCTGGTATGGATCAAGTGGTAGTGTGGTATCACACGGAAAGAGTCCATTAAACCTGGTTTCGATCAATATTTTTGAGGATAACACATGATAGGTCTAGGTTAGGTCTGGGATTTGCACACATCAGGCTCATACTTTCGCATATTTCACATACTTGATGGCCTGATTCTGGGCTTTTTTTGGCTTGGATCACGTAGTAATGTGGTACCACGCTGAAACAGACCATTAGACCTGGTTTCGATCAATATTTTAGAGGATAACGCATGGTAGGTCTATGTTAGGTCCGGGATTTGCCCTCATCAGGCTCACACTTTCGCATTCTTCACATACCAGTTGAACAGATCCAGGGTTTTTTCTGGTTTGGATCACGTAGTAATGTGGTACCACACTGAAACAGTCGACTAAACCTGGTCTCGGTCAATATTTTAGAGGATATCGCATGTTAGGTCTAGGCTAGGTCTGGGATTTGCACTCATCAGGCTCACACTTTCGCATATTTCTCATTCTTGCAGGCCAGATCCTGGGCTTTCACTGGTTTGGATCACGTAGTTATGTGGTACCACACTGAAACAGTCAAATTAAACCTGGTCTCGATCAATATTTTAGAGGATAACGCATGTTAGGTCTAGGTTAGGTCTGGGATTTGCACCCATCCGGCTCATACTTTCGCATATTTCTCATACTTGTTGGCCAGATTCTGGGCCTTTTTTGGCTTGGATCACGTAGTAATGTGGTACCACACTGAAACTGTCCATTAAATCTGGTTTCGATCATTATTTTAGAGGATAACGCATGTTAGGTCTATGTTAGGTCTGGGATTTGCACTCATCAGGCTCATACTTTCGCATATTTCTCATACATGATGGCCAGATCCTGGTCTTGTTCTGGTTTGGATCACGTAGTAAAGTGGTACCACACTGAAACTGTCCATTAAATCTGGTTTCGATCAATATTTTAGAGGATAACGCATGTTAGGTCTATGTTAGGTCTAGGATTTGCTCTCATTAGGCTCAGACGTTCGCATTCTTCACATACCTTGTGAACAGATCGTGGGCTTCCTCTGGTTTGCATCACGTGGTAATGTGGTAGCACACTGAAACAGACAATTATGCCTGGTTTCTATCAATATTTTAGAGGATAACACATGCTAGGTCTAGGTTAGGTCTGGGATTTGCTATCATCATGCTCATACTTTCGCATATTTCTCATTCTTGTTGTCCAGATCCTGGGCTTCCACTGGTTTGGATCACACAGTAATATGGTACCACACTGAAACAGTCGATTAAACCTGGTTTCGATCGATATTTTAGAGGATAACGCATGTTAGGTCTAGGTTAGGTCTGGAATTTGCACTCATCAGGCTCATACGTTCGCATATTTCTCATACTTGATGGCCAGATCCTGGCCTTTTTCTGGTTTCGATCACGTAGTAATGTGGTACCACACTGAAACAGTCGACTAAACCTGGTCTCGGTCAATATTTTAGAGGATAACGCATGTTAGGTCTAGGTTATGTCTGGGATTTGCTCTCATCAGGCTCATACTTTCGCATATTCCTCGTACTTGTTGGCCAGATCCTGCGCCTTTTCTGGTTTGGATCACGTAGTAATGTGGTACCACACGGAAACTGTTGACTAAACCTGGTCACGATCAATATTTTAGAGGATAACGCATGTTAGGTCTAGGTTAGGTCGGGGATTTGCTCAAATCATGCTCATACTTTCGCATATTTCTCATTCTTGTTGGCCAGATCCTGGCCTTTCACTGGTTTGGATCACGTAGCTATGTGGTACCACACTGAAAGAGTCAAATTAAACCTGGTCTCGATCAATATTTTAGAGGATAACACATGTTAGGTCTAGGTTAGGTCTGGGATTGGCACTCATCAGGCTCATACTTTCGCATATTTCTCATACTTGATGGCCAGATTCAGGGCTTTTTCTGGTTTGCAACACGTGGTAATGTGGTACCACACGGAAACAGTAAATTAAACCTAGTCTAGGTCAACATTTCAAAGGATAACTCATGTTAGGTCAAGGTTAGGTTTGGGATTTGCTCTCGTCAGGCTCATACATTCGCATATTTCTCATACTTGATGGCCAGATCCTGGGCTTTTTCTGGTTTGGATCACGTAGTAATGTGGTACCACACTGAAACTGTTCATTAAATCTGGTTTCGATCAATATTTTAGAGGATAACGCATGTTAGGTCTATGTTAGGTCTGGGATTTGCACTCATCAGGCTCATACATTCACATTTTCCGCATACCTGTTGGCCAGATCCTGGGCTTTTTCTGGTTTGGATCAAGTGGTAATGTGGTATCACACGGAAAGATTCCATTAAACCTGGTTTCGATCAATATTTTAGAGGATAACACATGATAGGTCTAGGTTAGGTCTGGGATTTGCACACATCTGGCTCATACTTTCGCATATTTCTCATACTTGATGGCCAGATTCTGGGCTTTTTTTGGCTTGGATCACGTAGTAATGTGGTACCACACTGAAACTATCCATTAAACCTGGTTTCGATCAGTATTTTAGAGGATAACGCATGTTAGGTTTATGTTAGGTCTGGGATTTGCTCTCATCAGGCTCATACATTCACATTTTCCGCATACCTGTTGGCCAGATCCTGGGCTTTTTCTGGTTTGGATCAAGTGGTAATGTGGTATCACACGGAAAGATTCCATTAAACCTGGTTTCGATCAATATTTTAGAGGATAACGCATGTTAGGTCTATGTTAGGTCCGGGATTTGCCCTCATCAGGCTCACACTTTCGTATTCTTCACATACCTGTTGAACAGATCCAGGGTTTTTTCTGGTTTGGATCACGTAGTAATGTGGTACCACACTGAAACAGTCGACTAAACCTGGTCTCGGTCAATATTTTAGAGGATATCGCATGTTAGGTCTAGGCTAGGTCTGGGATTTGCACTCATCAGGCTCACACTTTCGCATATTTCTCATTCTTGTTGGCCAGATCCTGGGCTTTCACTGGTTTGGATCACGTAGTTATGTGGTACCACACTGAAACAGTCAAATTAAACCTGGTCTCGATCAATATTTTAGAGGATAACGCATGTTAGGTCTAGGTTACGTCTGGGATTTGCACTCATCAGGCTCATACGTTCGCATATTTCTCATACTTGATGGCCAGATCCTGGCCTTTTTCTGGTTTCGATCACGTAGTAATGTAGTGCCACACTGAAACTGTCCATTAAATCTGGTTTCGACCAATATTTTAGAGGATAACGCATGTTAGGTCTAGGTTAGGTCTGGGATTTGCACTCATCTATGCTCATACTTTCGCTTATTTCTCATACCTGTTGGCCAGATTCTGGGCCTTTTTTGGCTTGGATCACGTAGTAATGTGGTACCACACTGAAACTGTCCATTAAATCTGGTTTCGATCAATATTTTAGAGGATAACGCATGTTAGGTCTATGTTAGGTCTGGGATTTGCTCTCCTCAGGCTCATACTTTCGCATATTTCTCATACTTGTTGGCCAGATTCTGGGCTTTTTTTGGTTTGGATCACGTAGTAATGTGGTACCACACTGAAACAGTCGACTAAACCTGGTCACGATCAATATTTTAGAGGATAACGCATGTTAGGTCTAGGTTAGGTCTGGGATTTGCACAAATCATGCTCATACTTTCGCATATTTCTCATTCTTGTTGTCCAGATCCTGGCCTTTCACTGGTTTGGATCACACAGTAATATGGTACCACACTGAAACAGTCGATTAAACCTGGTTTCGATCGATATTTTAGAGGATAACGCATGTTAGGTCTAGGTTCGGTCTGGGATTTGCTCTCATCATGCTCATACTTTCGCATATTTCTCTTACTTGTTGGCCAGATCCTGCGCCTTTTCTGGTTTGGATCACGTATAAATGTGGTACCACACTGAAACTGTCGACTAATCCTGCTCTCGATCAATATTTTAGAGGATAACACATGTTAGGTCTAGGTTAGGTCTGGGATTTGCACTCATCAGGCTCATACTTTCGCATATTTCTCATACTTGATGGCCAGATTCAGGGCTCTTTCTGGTTTGGAACGCGTGGTAATGTGGTACCACATGGAAACAGTAAATTAAACCTTGTCTGGGTCAACATTTCAAAGGATAACTCATGTTCGGTCTAGGTTAGGTCTGGGATTTGCCCTCAACAGGCTCATACATTCGCATATTTCGAATACTTGATGGCCAGATCCTGGGCTTTTTGTGGTTTGGATCACGTAGTAATGTAGTACCACACTGAAACAGTCGACTAAACCTGGTCTCGGACAGTATTTTAGAGGATAACGCATGTTAGGTCTAGGTTAGGTCTGGGATTTGCACTCATCAGGCTCATACTTTCGCATATTTCTCATACTTGTTGGCCAGATTCTGGGCTTTTTTTGGTTTGGATCACGTAGTAATGTGGTACCACACTGAAACAGTCGACTAAACCTGGTCACGATCAATATTTTAGTGGATAACGCATGTTAGGTCTATGTTTGGTCCGGGATTTGCCCACATCAGGCTCATACTTTCGCATATTTCTCATACTTGATGGCCAGATTCTGGGCCCTTTTTGGTTTCGATCACGTAGTAATGCGGTACCACACTGAAACAGTTGATTAAACCTGGTTTCGATCAATATTTTGGAGGATAACGCATGTTACGTCTAGGTTAGGTCTGGGATTTGCTATCATCATGCTCATACTTTCGCATATTTCTCATTCTTGTTGTCCAGATCCTGGGCTTTCACTGCTATGGATCACACAGTAATGTGGTACCACACTGAAACAGTCGATTAAACCAGGTTTCGATCGATATTTTTAAGGATAACGCATGTTAGGTCTAGGTTAGGTCTGGGATTTGCACCCATCAGGCTCATACTTTCGCATATTTCTCATTCTTGTTGGCCAGTTCCTGGGCTTTCACTGTTTTGGATCACGTTGTCATGTGGTACCACACTGAAACAGTCGACTAAACCTGGTCTCGGTCAATATTTTAGAGGATAACGCATGTTAGGTCTAGGTTAGGTCTGTGATTTGCACACATCAGGCTCATACTTTCGCATATTTCTCATACTTGTTGGCCAGATTCTGGGCTTTTTTTGGCTTGGATCACGTCGTAATGTGGTACCACACTGAAACAGTTGATTAAACCTGGTTTCGATCAATATTTTGGAGGATAACGCATGTTACGTCTAGGTTAGGTCTGGGATTTGCTATCATCATGCTCATACTTTCGCATATTTCTCATTCTTGTTGGCCAGTTCCTGGGCTTTCACTGTTTTGGATCACGTTGTCATGTGGTACCACACTGAAACAGTCGACTAAACCTGGTCTCGGTCAATATTTTAGAGGATAACGCATGTTAGGTCTAGGTTAGGTCTGTGATTTGCACACATCAGGCTCATACTTTCGCATATTTCTCATACTTGTTGGCCAGATTCTGGGCTTTTTTTGGCTTGGATCACGTCGTAATGTGGTACCACACTGAAACAGTTGATTAAACCTGGTTTCGATCAATATTTTGGAGGATAACGCATGTTACGTCTAGGTTAGGTCTGGGATTTGCTATCATCATGCTCATACTTTCGCATATTTCTCATTCTTGTTGTCCAGATCCTGGGCTTTCACTGCTATGGATCACACAGTAATGTGGTGCCACACTGAAACAGTCGATTAAACCAGGTTTCGATCGATATTTTTAAGGATAACGCATGTTAGGTCTAGGTTAGGTCTGGGATTTGCACCCATCAGGCTCATACTTTCGCATATTTCTCATACTTGATGGCCTGATCCTGGCCTTTTTCTGGTTTGGATCACGTAGTAATGTGGTATCACACTGAAACAGTCGACTAAACCTGGTCTCGGTCAATATTTTAGAAGATGACGCATGTTAGGTCTAGGTTAGGTCTGGGATTTGCTCTCATCAGGCTCATACTTTCGCATATTTCTCATACCTGATGGCCAGATTCTGGGCCCTTTTTGGTTTCGATCACGTAGTAATGCGGTACCACGCTGAAACGGGCCATTAAACCTGGTTTCGATTAATATTTTATAGGATAACGCATGTTAGGTCTATGTTAGGTCTGGGATTTGCTCTCCTCAGGCTCATACTTTCGCATATTTCTCATTATTGATGGCCAGATCCTGGCCTTTTTCTGGTTTGGATCACGTAGTAATGTGGTACCACACTGAAACAGTCGACTAAGCCTGCTTTCGATCAATATTTTTGAGGATAACACATGATAGGTCTAGGTTAGGTCTGGGATTTGCACTCATCAGGCTCATACTTTCGCATATTTCTCGTACTTGTTGGCCAGATCCTGCGCCTTTTCTGGTTTGGATCACGTGGTAATGTGGTACCACGCTGAAACAGACCATTAAACCTGGTTTCGATCAATATTTTAGAGGATAACGCATGTTAGGTCTATGTTAGGTCCGGGATTTGCACTCATCAGGCTCACACTTTCGCATTCTTCACATACCTGTTGAACAGATCCAGGGTCTTTTCTGGTTTGGATCACGTGGTAATGTGGTACCACACTGAAACAGTCCATTAAACCTAGTCTGGGTCAACATTTCAAGGGATAACTCATGTTAGGTCTAGGTTAGGTCTCGGATTTGCACTCATCAGGCTCATACATTCGCGTATTTCTCATACTTGATAGCCAGATCCTGGGCTTTTTCTGTTTTGGATCACGTAGTAAAGTGGTACCACGCTGAAACAGTCGACTAAACCTGGTCTCGGTCAATGTTTTAGAAGATAACGCATGTTAGGTCTAGGCTAGTTCTGGGATTTGCACTCATCAGGCTCATACTTTCGCATATTTCTCATACTTGTTGGCCAGATTCTGGGCTTTTTTTGGCTTGGATCACGTAGTAATGTGGTACCTCACTGAAACTGTCCATTAAACCTGGTTTCGATGAATATTTTAGGGAATAACGCATGTTAGGTCTATGTTAGGTCTGGGATTTGCTCTCATCAGGCTCATACATTCACATTTTCCACATAGTTGTTGGCTAGATCCTGGGCTTTTCCTGGTTTGGATCAAGTGGTAATGTGGTATCACACGGAAAGAGTCCATTAAACCTGGTTTCGATCAATATTTTTGAGGATAACACATGATAGGTCTAGGTTAGGTCTGGGATTTGCACTCATCAGGCTCATACTTTCGCATATTTCTCATACTTGATGGCCAGATTCTGGGCTTTTTTTGGTTCGGATCACGTTGCAATGTGGTACCACACTGAAACAGCCCATTAAACGTGGTTTCGATCAATATTTTAGAGGATAACGCAACTTAGGTCTTGGTTAGGCCTTGGATTTGCCCTCATCAGGCTCAGACGTTCGCGTTCTTCACATACCTGGTGAACAGATCGTGGGTCTTTTCTGGTTTGCATCACGTGGTAATGTGGTAGCACACTGAAACAGTCGACTAAACCTGGTCAGGATCAATATTTTAGTGGATAACGCATGTTAGGTCTATGTTAGATCCGGGATTTGCCCGCATCAGGCTCACACTTTCGCATTCTTCACGTACCTGTTGAACAGATCCAGGGTAATTTCTGGTATGGATCAAGTGGTAGTGTGGTATCACACGGAAAGAGTCCATTAAACCTGGTTTCGATCAATATTTTTGAGGATAACACATGATAGGTCTAGGTTAGGTCTGGGATTTGCACACATCAGGCTCATACTTTCGCATATTTCACATACTTGATGGCCTGATTCTGGGCTTTTTTTGGCTTGGATCACGTAGTAATGTGGTACCACACTGAAACTGTCCATTAAACCTGGTCAGGATCAATATTTTAGTGCATAACGCATGTTAGGTCTATGTTAGGTCCGGGATTTGCCCTCATCAGGCTCACACTTTCGCATTTTTCACGTACCTGTTGAACAGATCCAGGGTTATTTCTGGTATGGATCAAGTGGTAATGTGGTATCACGCTGAAACAGTCGACTAAACCTGGTCTCGGTCAATATTTTAGAGGATATCGCATGTTAGGTCTAGGCTAGGTCTGGGATTTGCACTCATCAGGCTCACACTTTCGCGGATTTCTCATAATTGTTGGCCAGATTCTGGGCTTTTTTTGGTTTGGATCACGTAGTAATGGGGTACCACACTGAAACTGTCCATTAAACCTGGTTTCGATCAATATTTTAGAGGATAACGCATGTTAGGTTTATGTTAGGTCTGGGATTTGCTCTCATCAGGCTCATACATTCACATTTTCCGCATACCTGTTGGCCAGATCCTGGGCTTTTTCTGGTTTGGATCAAGTGGTAATGTGGTATCACACGGAAAGATTCCATTAAACCTGGTTTCGATCAATATTTTAGAGGATAACACATGATAGGTCTAGGTTAGGTCTGGGATTTGCACACATCTGGCTCATACTTTCGCATATTTCTCGTACTTGATGGCCAGATTCTGGGCTTTTTTTGGCTTGGATCACGTAGTAATGTGGTACCACACTGAAACTGTCCATTAAACCTGGTTTCGATCAGTATTTTAGAGGATAACGCATGTTAGGTTTATGTTAGGTCTGGGATTTGCTCCCATCAGGCTCATACATTCACATTTTCCGCATACCTGTTGGCCAGATCCTGGGCTTTTTCTGGTTTGGATCAAGTGGTAATGTGGTATCACACGGAAAGATTCCATTAAACCTGGTTTCGATCAATATTTTAGAGGATAACGCATGTTAGGTCTATGTTAGGTCCGGGATTTGCCCTCATCAGGCTCACACTTTCGTATTCTTCACATACCTGTTGAACAGATCCAGGGTTTTTTCTGGTTTGGATCACGTAGTAATGTGGTACCACACTGAAACAGTCGACTAAACCTGGTCTCGGTCAATATTTTAGAGGATATCGCATGTTAGGTCTAGGCTAGGTCTGGGATTTGCACTCATCAGGCTCACACTTTCGCATATTTCTCATTCTTGTTGGCCAGATCCTGGGCTTTCACTGGTTTGGATCACGTAGTTATGTGGTACCACACTGAAACAGTCAAATTAAACCTGGTCTCGATCAATATTTTAGAGGATAACGCATATTAGGTCTAGGTTAGGTCTGGGATTTGCACCCATCCGGCTGATACTTTCGCATATTTCTCATACTTGATGGCCAGATTCAGGGCTTTTTCTGGTTTGGATCACGTGGTAATGTGGTAGCACACTGAAACAGACAATTATGCCTGGTTTCTATCAATATTTTAGAGGACAACACATGCTAGGTCTAGGTTAGGTCTGGGATTTGCTATCATCATGCACATACTTTCGCATATTTCTCATTCTTGTTGTCCCGATCCTGGGCTTTCACTGGTTTGGATCACACAGTAGTATGGCACCACACTGAAACAGTCGATTAAACCTGGTTTCGATCGATATTTTAGAGGATAACGCATGTTAGGTCTAGGTTACGTCTGGGATTTGCACTCATCAGGCTCATACGTTCGCATATTTCTCATACTTGATGGCCAGATCCTGGCCTTTTTCTGGTTTCGATCACGTAGTAATGTAGTGCCACACTGAAACTGTCCATTAAATCTGGTTTCGACCAATATTTTAGAGGATAACGCATGTTAGGTCTAGGTTAGGTCTGGGATTTGCACTCATCTATGCTCATACTTTCGCTTATTTCTCATACCTGTTGGCCAGATTCTGGGCCTTTTTTGGCTTGGATCACGTAGTAATGTGGTACCACACTGAAACTGTCCATTAAATCTGGTTTCGATCAATATTTTAGAGGATAACGCATGTTAGGTCTATGTTAGGTCTGGGATTTGCTCTCCTCAGGCTCATACTTTCGCATATTTCTGATACTTGTTGGCCAGATTCTGGGCTTTTTTTGGTTTGGATCACGTAGTAATGTGGTACCACACTGAAACAGTCGACTAAACCTGGTCACGATCAATATTTTAGAGGATAACGCATGTTAGGTCTAGGTTAGGTCTGGGATTTGCACAAATCATGCTCATACTTTCGCATATTTCTCATTCTTGTTGTCCAGATCCTGGCCTTTCACTGGTTTGGATCACACAGTAATATGGTACCACACTGAAACAGTCGATTAAACCTGGTTTCGATCGATATTTTAGAGGATAACGCATGTTAGGTCTAGGTTCGGTCTGGGATTTGCTCTCATCATGCTCATACTTTCGCATATTTCTCTTACTTGTTGGCCAGATCCTGCGCCTTTTCTGGTTTGGATCACGTATTAATGTGGTACCACACTGAAACTGTCGACTAATCCTGGTCTCGATCAATATTTTAGAGGATAACACATGTTAGGTCTAGGTTAGGTCTGGGATTTGCACTCATCAGGCTCATACTTTCGCATATTTCTCATACTTGATGGCCAGATTCAGGGCTCTTTCTGGTTTGGAACACGTGGTAATGTGGTACCACATGGAAACAGTAAATTAAACCTTGTCTGGGTCAACATTTCAAAGGATAACTCATGTTCGGTCTAGGTTAGGTCTGGGATTTGCCCTCAACAGGCTCATACATTCGCATATTTCTAATACTTGATGGCCAGATCCTGGGCTTTTTCTGGTTTGGATCACGTAGTAATGTAGTACCACACTGAAACAGTCGACTAAACCTGGTCTCGGACAGTATTTTAGAGGATAACGCATGTTAGGTCTAGGTTAGGTCTGGGATTTGCACTCATGAGGCTCATACTTTCGCATATTTCTCATACTTGTTGGCCAGATTCTGGGCTTTTTTTGGTTTGGATCACGTAGTAATGTGGTACCACACTGAAACAGTCGACTAAACCTGGTCACGATCAATATTTTAGTGGATAACGCATGTTAGGTCTTTGTTTGGTCCGGGATTTGCCCACATCAGGCTCATACTTTCGCATATTTCTCATACTTGATGGCCAGATTCTGGGCCCTTTTTGGTTTCGATCACGTAGTAATGCGGTACCACACTGAAACAGTTGATTAAACCTGGTTTCGATCAATATTTTGGAGGATAACGCATGTTACGTCTAGGTTAGGTCTGGGATTTGCTATCATCATGCTCATACTTTCGCATATTTCTCATTCTTGTTGTCCAGATCCTGGGCTTTCACTGCTATGGATCACACAGTAATGTGGTACCACACTGAAACAGTCGATTAAACCAGGTTTCGATCGATATTTTTAAGGATAACGCATGTTAGGTCTAGGTTAGGTCTGGGATTTGCACCCATCAGGCTCATACTTTCGCATATTTCTCATTCTTGTTGGCCAGTTCCTGGGCTTTCACTGTTTTGGATCACGTTGTCATGTGGTACCACACTGAAACAGTCGACTAAACCTGGTCTCGGTCAATATTTTAGAGGGTAACTCGTGTTAGGTCTAGGTTTGGTCTGTGATTTGCACACATCAGGCTCATACTTTCGCATATTTCTCATACTTGTTGGCCAGATTCTGGGCTTTTTTTGGCTTGGATCACGTCGTAATGTGGTACCACACTGAAACAGTTGATTAAACCTGGTTTCGATCAATATTTTGGAGGATAACGCATGTTACGTCTAGGTTAGGTCTGGGATTTGCTATCATCATGCTCATACTTTCGCATATTTCTCATTCTTGTTGGCCAGTTCCTGGGCTTTCACTGTTTTGGATCACGTTGTCATGTGGTACCACACTGAAACAGTCGACTAAACCTGGTCTCGGTCAATATTTTAGAGGATAACGCATGTTAGGTCTAGGTTAGGTCTGTGATTTGCACACATCAGGCTCATACTTTCGCATATTTCTCATACTTGTTGGCCAGATTCTGGGCTTTTTTTGGCTTGGATCACGTCGTAATGTGGTACCACACTGAAACAGTTGATTAAACCTGGTTTCGATCAATATTTTGGAGGATAACGCATGTTACGTCTAGGTTAGGTCTGGGATTTGCTATCATCATGCTCATACTTTCGCATATTTCTCATTCTTGTTGTCCAGATCCTGGGCTTTCACTGCTATGGATCACACAGTAATGTGGTACCACACTGAAACAGTCGATTAAACCAGGTTTCGATCGATATTTTTAAGGATAACGCATGTTAGGTCTAGGTTAGGTCTGGGATTTGCACCCATCAGGCTCATACTTTCGCATATTTCTCATACTTGATGGCCTGATCCTGGCCTTTTTCTGGTTTGGATCACGTAGTAATGTGGTATCACACTGAAGCAGTCGACTAAACCTGGTCTCGGTCAATATTTTAGAAGATGACGCATGTTAGGTCTAGGTTAGGTCTGGGATTTGCTCTCATCAGGCTCATACTTTCGCATATTTCTCATACTTGATGGCCAGATTCTGGGCCCTTTTTGGTTTCGATCACGTAGTAATGCGGTACCACGCTGAAACAGGCCATTAAACCTGGTTTCGATCAATATTTTAGAGGATAACGCATCTTAGGTCTCGGTTAGGCCTTGGATTTGCCCTCATCAGGCTCAGACGTTCGCGTTCTTCACATACCTGGTGAACAGATCGTGGGTCTTTTCTGGTTTGCATCACGTGGTAATGTGGTAGCACACTGAAACAGTCGACTAAACCTGGTCAGGATCAATATTTTAGTGGATAACGCATGTTAGGTCTATGTTAGATCCGGGATTTGCCCTCATCAGGCTCACACTTTCGCATTCTTCACGTACCTGTTGAACAGATCCAGGGTAATTTCTGGTATGGATCAAGTGGTAGTGTGGTATCACACGGAAAGAGTCCATTAAACCTGGTTTCGATCAATATTTTTGAGGATAACACATGATAGGTCTAGGTTAGGTCTGGGATTTGCACACATCAGGCTCATACTTTCGCATATTTCTCATACTTGATGGCCTGATCCTGGCCTTTTTCTGGTTTGGATCACGTAGTAATGTGGTATCACACTGAAGCAGTCGACTAAACCTGGTCTCGGTCAATATTTTAGAAGATGACGCATGTTAGGTCTAGGTTAGGTCTGGGATTTGCTCTCATCAGGCTCATACTTTCGCATATTTCTCATACTTGATGGCCAGATTCTGGGCCCTTTTTGGTTTCGATCACGTAGTAATGCGGTACCACGCTGAAACAGGCCATTAAACCTGGTTTCGATCAATATTTTAGAGGATAACGCATCTTAGGTCTCGGTTAGGCCTTGGATTTGCCCTCATCAGGCTCAGACGTTCGCGTTCTTCACATACCTGGTGAACAGATCGTGGGTCTTTTCTGGTTTGCATCACGTGGTAATGTGGTAGCACACTGAAACAGTCGACTAAACCTGGTCAGGATCAATATTTTAGTGGATAACGCATGTTAGGTCTATGTTAGATCCGGGATTTGCCCTCATCAGGCTCACACTTTCGCATTCTTCACGTACCTGTTGAACAGATCCAGGGTAATTTCTGGTATGGATCAAGTGGTAGTGTGGTATCACACGGAAAGAGTCCATTAAACCTGGTTTCGATCAATATTTTTGAGGATAACACATGATAGGTCTAGGTTAGGTCTGGGATTTGCACACATCAGGCTCATACTTTCGCATATTTCACATACTTGATGGCCTGATTCTGGGCTTTTTTTGGCTTGGATCACGTAGTAATGTGGTACCACACTGAAACTGTCCATTAAACCTGGTTTCGATCAATATTTTAAAGGATAACGCATGTTAGGTCTATGCTAGGTCTGGGATTTGCTCTCATCAGGCTCATACTTTCGCATATTTCTCATACTTGATGGCCAGATCCTGGCTTTTTTCTGGTTTGGATCACGTAGTAATGTGGTACCACACTGAAACAGTCGACTAAACCTGGTCTCGGTCAATATTTTAGAGGATAACGCATGTTAGGTCTATGTTAGATCTGGGATTTGCACTCATCAGGCTCATACTTTCGCATATTTCTCATACTTGTTGGCCAGATTCTGGGCTTTTTTTGGCTTGGATCACGTCGTAATGTGGTACCACACTGAAACAGTTGATTAAACCTGGTTTCGATCAATATTTTGGAGGATAACGCATGTTACGTCTAGGTTAGGTCTGGGATTTGCTATCATCATGCTCATACTGTCGCATATTTCTCATTCTTGTTGTCCAGATCCTGGGCTTTCACTGCTATGGATCACACAGTAATGTGGTACCACACTGAAACAGTCGATTAAACCAGGTTTCGATCGATATTTTTAAGGATAACGCATGTTAGGTCTAGGTTAGGTCTGGGATTTGCACCCATCAGGCTCATACTTTCGCATATTTCTCATACTTGATGGCCTGATCCTGGCCTTTTTCTGGTTTAGATCACGTAGTAATGTGGTATCACACTGAAACAGTCGACTAAACCTGGTCTCGGTCAATATTTTAGAAGATGACGCATGTTAGGTCTAGGTTAGGTCTGGGATTTGCTCTCATCAGGCTCATACTTTCGCATATTTCTCATACTTGATGGCCAGATTCTGGGCCTTTTTTGGTTTCGATCACGTAGTAATGCGGTACCTCGCTGAAACAGGCCATTAAACCTGGTTTCGATTAATATTTTATAGGATAACGCATGTTAGGTCTATGTTAGGTCTGTGATTTGCTCTCCTCAGGCTCATACTTTCGCATATTTCTCATTATTGATGGCCAGATCCTGGCCTTTTTCTGGTTTGGATCACGTAGTAATGTGGTACCACACTGAAACAGTCGACTAAGCCTGCTTACGATCAATATTTTTGAGGATAACACATGATAGGTCTAGGTTAGGTCTGGGATTTGCACTCATCAGGCTCATACTTTCGCATATTTCTCGTACTTGTTGGCCAGATCCTGCGCCTTTTCTGGTTTGGATCACGTGGTAATGTGGTACCACGCTGAAACAGACCATTAAACCTGGTTTCGATCAATATTTTAGAGGATAACGCATGTTAGGTCTATGTTAGGTCCGGGATTTGCCCTCATCAGGCTCACACTTTCGCATTCTTCACATACCTGTTGAACAGATCCAGGGTCTTTTCTGGTTTGGATCACGTGGTAATGTGGTACCACACTGAAACAGTCCATTAAACCTAGTCTCGGTCAACATTTCAAGGGATAACTCATGTTAGGTCTAGGTTAGGTCTGGGATTTGCTCTCATCATGCTCATACTTTCGCATATTTCTCATTCTTGTTGGCCAGTTCCTGGGCTTTCACTGTTTTGGATCACGTTGTCATGTGGTACCACACTGAAACAGTCGACTAAACCTGGTCTCGGTCAATATTTTAGAGGATAACGCATGTTAGGTCTAGGTTAGGTCTGTGATTTGCACACATCAGGCTCATACTTTCGCATATTTCTCATACTTGTTGGCCAGATTCTGGGCTTTTTTTAGCTTGGATCACGTCGTAATGTGGTACCACACTGAAACAGTTGATTAAACCTGGTTTCGATCAATATTTTGGAGGATAACGCATGTTACGTCTAGGTTAGGTCTGGGATTTGCTATCATCATGCTCATACTTTCGCATATTTCTCATTCTTGTTGTCCAGATCCTGGGCTTTCACTGCTATGGATCACACAGTAATGTGGTACCACACTGAAACAGTCGATTAAACCAGGTTTCGATCGATATTTTTAAGGATAACGCATGTTAGGTCTAGGTTAGGTCTGGGATTTGCACCCATCAGGCTCATACTTTCGCATATTTCTCATACTTGATGGCCTGATCCTGGCCTTTTTCTGGTTTGGATCACGTAGTAATGTGGTATCACACTGAAACAGTCGACTAAACCTGGTCTCGGTCAATATTTTAGAAGATGACGCATGTTAGGTCTAGGTTAGGTCTGGGATTTGCTCTCATCAGGCTCATACTTTCGCATATTTCTCATACTTGATGGCCATATTCTGGGCCTTTTTTGGTTTCGATCACGTAGTAATGCGGTACCACGCTGAAACAGGCCATTAAACCTGGTTTCGATTAATATTTTATAGGATAACGCATGTTAGGTCTATGTTAGGTCTGGGATTTGCTCTCCTCAGGCTCATACTTTCGCATATTTCTCATTATTGATGGCCAGATCCTGGCCTTTTTCTGGTTTGGATCCCGTAGTAATGTGGTACCACACTGAAACAGTCGACTAAGCCTGCTTTTGATCAATATTTTTGAGGATAACACATGATAGGTCTAGGTTAGGTCTGGGATTTGCACTCATCAGGCTCATACTTTCGCATATTTCTCGTACTTGTTGGCCAGATCCTGCGCCTTTTCTGGTTTGGATCACGTGGTAATGTGGTACCACGCTGAAACAGACCATTAAACCTGTTTTCGATCAATATTTTAGAGGATAACGCATGTTAGGTCTATGTTAGGTCCGGGATTTGCCCTCATCAGGCTCACACTTTCGCATTCTTCACATACCTGTTGAACAGATCCAGGGTCTTTTCTGGTTTGGATCACGTGGTAATGTGGTACCACACTGAAACAGTCCATTAAACCTAGTCTGGGTCAACATTTCAAGGGATAACTCATGTTAGGTCTAGGTTAGGTCTCGGATTTGCACTCATCAGGCTCATACATTCGCGTATTTCTCATACTTGATGGCCAGATCCTGGGCTTTTTCTGTTTTGGATCACGTAGTAAAGTGGTACCACGCTGAAACAGTCGACTAAACCTGGTCTCGGTCAATGTTTTAGAAGATAACGCATGTTAGGTCTAGGCTAGTTCTGGGATTTGCACTCATCAGGCTCATACTTTCGCATATTTCTCATACTTGTTGGCCAGATTCTGGGCTTTTTTTGGCTTGGATCACGTAGTAATGTGGTACCTCACTGAAACTGTCCATTAAACCTGGTTTCGATGAATATTTTAGGGAATAACGCATGTTAGGTCTATGTTAGGTCTGGGATTTGCTCTCATCAGGCTCATACATTCACATTTTCCGCATAGTTGTTGGCCAGATCCTGGGCTTTTCCTGGTTTGGATCAAGTGGTAATGTGGTATCACACGGAAAGAGTCCATTAAACCTGGTTTCGATCAATATTTTAGAGGATAACGCAACTTAGGTCTTGGTTAGGCCTTGGATTTGCCCTCATCAGGCTCAGACGTTCGCGTTCTTCACATACCTGGTGAACAGATCGTGGGTCTTTTCTGGTTTGCATCACGTGGTAATGTGGTAGCACACTGAAACAGTCGACTAAACCTGGTCAGGATCAATATTTTAGTGGATAACGCATGTTAGGTCTATGTTAGGTCCGGGATTTGCCCTCATCAGGCTCACACTTTCGCATTCTTCACGTACCTGTTGAACAGATCCAGGGTAATTTCTGGTATGGATCAAGTGGTAGTGTGGTATCACACGGAAAGAGTCCATTAAACCTGGTTTCGATCAATATTTTTGAGGATCACACATGATAGGTCTAGGTTAGGTCTGGGATTTGCACACATCAGGCTCATACTTTCGCATATTTCACATACTTGATGGCCTGATTCTGGGCTTTTTTTGGCTTGGATCACGTAGTAATGTGGTACCACACTGAAACTGTCCATTAAACCTGGTTTCGATCAATATTTTAAAGGATAACGCATGTTAGGACTATGCTAGGTCTGGGATTTGCTCTCATCAGGCTCATACTTTCGCATATTTCTCATACTTGATGGCCAGATCCTGGCTTTTTTCTGGTTTGGATCACGTAGTAATGTGGTACCACACTGAAACAGTCGACTAAACCTGGTCTCGGTCAATATTTTAGAGGATAACGCATGTTAGGTCTATGTTAGATCTGGGATTTGCACTCATCAGGCTCATACTTTCGCATATTTCTCATACTTGATGGCCAGATTCTGGGCCTTTTTTGGTTTCGATCACGCAGTAATGCGGTACCACGCTGAAACAGACCATTAAACCTGGTTTCGATCAATATTTTATAGGATAACGCATGTTAGGTCTATGTTAGGTCTGGGATTTGCTCTCATCAGGCTCATACTTTCGCATATTTCTCATTCTTGTTGTCCAGATCCTTGCCTTCTTCTGGTTTGGATCACGTAGTAATGTGGTACCACACTGAAACAGTCGACTAAACCTGGTCTCGGTCAATATTTTAGAGGATAACACATGTTAGGTCTAGGTTAGGTCTGGGATTTGCACTCATCAGGCTCATACTTTCGCAAATTTCTCATACTTGATGGCCAGATTCAGGCTTTTTCTGGTTTGGAACACATGGTAATGTGGTACCACACGGAAACAGTAAATTAAACCTAGTCTGGGTCAACATTTCAAAGGATAACTCATGTTAGGTCTAGGTTAGGTCTGGGATTTGCTCTCATCAGGCTCATACATCCGCATATTTCTCATACTTGATGGCCAGATCCTGGGCTTTTTCTGGTTTGGATCACGTAGTAATGTGGTACCACGCTGAAACAGTCGACTAAACCTGGTCTCGGTCAATATTTTAGAGGATAACGCATGTTAGGTCTAGGTTAGGTCTGGGATTTGCACTCATCAGGCTCATACTTTCGCATATTTCTCATACTTGTTGGCCAGATTCTGGGTTTTTTTTGGCTTGGATCACGTAGTAATGTGGTACCACACTGAAACAGTCTATTAAACCTGGTCTCGGTCAATATTTTAGAGGATAACGCATGTTAGGTCTAGGCTAGGCCTGGGATTTGCCCTCATCAGGCTCATACTTTCGCATATTTCTCATACTTGTTGGCCAGATTCTGGGTTTTTTTTGGCTTGGATCACGTAGTAATGTGGTACCACACTGAAACCGTCTATTAAACCTGGTCTCGGTCAATATTTTAGAGGATAACGCATGTTAGGTCTAGGCTAGGCCTGGGATTTGCCCTCATCAGGCTCATACTTTCGCATATTTCTCATACTTGTTGGCCAGATTCTGGGTTTTTTTTGGCTTGGATCACGTAGTAATGTGGTACCACACTGAAACAGTCTATTAAACCTGGTCTCGGTCAATATTTTAGAGGATAACACATGTTAGGTCTAGGTTAGGTCTGGGATTTGCACTCATCAGGCTCATACTTTCGCATATTTCTCATACTTGATGGCCAGATCCTGGGCTTTCACTGGTTTGGAACACAAAGTAATATGGTACCACACTGAAACAGTCGATTAAACCGGGTTTCGATCGATATTTTAGAGGATAACGCATGTTAGGTCTAGGTTAGGTCTGGGATTTGCTCTCATCAGGCTCATACATCCGCATATTTCTCATACTTGATGGCCAGATCCTGGGCTTTTTCTGGTTTGGATCACGTAGTAATATGGTACCACGCTGAAACAGTCGACTAAACCTGGTCTCGGTCAATATTTTAGAGGATAACGCATGTTAGGTCTAGGTTAGGTCTGGGATTTGCACTCATCAGGCTCATACTTTCGCATATTTCTCATACTTGTTGGCCAGATTCTGGGTTTTTTCTGGCTTGGATCACGTAGTAATGTGGTACCACACTGAAACAGTCGATTAAACCTGGTCTCGGTCAATATTTTAGAGGATAACGCATGTTAGGTCTAGGCTAGGCCTGGGATTTGCACTCATCAGGCTCATACTTTCGCATATTTCTCATACTTGTTGGCCAGATTCTGGGTTTTTTATGGCTTGGATCACGTAGTAATGTGGTACCACACTGAAACAGTCGACTAAACCTGGTCTCGGTCAATATTTTAGAGGATAACGCATGTTAGGTCTAGGTTAGGTCTGGGATTTGCACACATCATGCTCATACTTACGCATATTTCTCATTCTAGTTGTCCAGATCCTGGGATTTCACAGGTTTGGAACACACAGTAATATGGTACCACACTGAAACAGTCGATTAAACCTGGTTTCGATCGACATTTTAGAGGATAACGCATGTTAGGTCTAGGCTAGGTCTGGGATTTGCACTCATCAGGCTCATACTTTCGCATATTTCTCATACGTGATGACCAGATCCTGGCCTTTTTCTGGTTTGGATCACGTAGTAATGTGGTACCACACTGAAACAGTCGGCTAAACCTGGTCCCGGTTAATATTTTAGAGGATAACGCATGTTAGGTCTAGGTTAGGTCAGGGATTTGCTCTCATCATGTTCATACTTTCGCATATTTCTCATTCTTGTTGGCCAGATCCTGGGCTTTCACTGGTTTGGATCACGTAGTTATGTGGTACCACACTGAGACAGTCAAATTAAACCTGGTCTCGATCAATATTTTAGAGGATAACACATGTTAGGTCTAGGTTAGGTCTGGGATTTGCACTCACCAGGCTCATACATCCGCATATTTCTCATACTTGATGGCCAGATCCTGGGCTTTTTCTGGTTTGGATCACGTAGTAATGTGGTACCACACTGAAACAGTCGATTAAACCTGGTTTCGATCGATATTTTAGAGGATAACGTATGTTAGGTCTACGTTAGTCCTGGGATTTGCACTCATCAGGCTCATACTTTCGCATATTTCTCATACTTGATGGCCAGATCCTGGACTTTTTCTGGTTTGGATCACGTAGTAATGTGGTACCACACTGAAACAGTCGACTAAACCTGGTCTCGGTCAATATTTTAGAGGATAACGCATGTTAGGTCTAGGTTAGGTCTGGGATTTGCACTCATCAGGCTCATACTTTCGCATATTTCTCATACTTGTTGACCAGATTCTGGGCCTTTTTTGGATTGGATCACGTAGTAATGTGGTACCACACTGAAACTGTCCATTAAACCTGGTTTCGATCAATATTTTAGAGGATAACGCATGTTAGGTCTATGTTAGGTCTGGGATTTGCACTCATCAGGCTCATACTTTCGCATATTTCTCATACTTGATGGCCAGATCCTGGGCTTTTTCTGGTTTGGATCACGTAGTAATGTGGTACCACACTGAAACAGTCGACTAAACCTGGTCTCGGTCAATATTTTAGTGGATAACGCATGTGAGGACTAGGTTAAGTCTGGGATTTGCACTCATCAGGCTCATTCTTTCGCATATTTCTCATACTTGTTGGCCAGATTCTGGGCTTTTTTTGGCTTGGATCACGTAGTAATGTGGTACCACACTGAAACTGTCCATTAAACCTGGTTTCGATCAATATTTTAGAGGATAACGCATGGTAGGTCTATGTTAGGTCTGGGATTTTCTATCGTCATGCTCATACTTTCGCATATTTCTCATTCTTGTTGTCCAGATCCTTGCCTTTTTCTGGTTTGGATCACGTAGTAATGTGGTACCACACTGAAACAGTCGACTAAACCTGGTCTCGGTCAATATTTTAGAGGATAACACATGTTAGGTCTAGGTTAGGTCTGGGATTTGCACTCATCAGGCTCATACTTTCGCAAATTTCTCATACTTGATGGCCAGATTCAGGCTTTTTCTGGTTTGGAACACATGGTAATGTGGTACCACACGGAAACAGTAAATTAAACCTAGTCTGGGTCAACATTTCAAAGGATAACTCATGTTAGGTCTAGGTTAGGTCTGGGATTTGCTCTCATCAGGCTCATACATCCGCATATTTCTCATACTTGATGGCCAGATCCTGGGCTTTTTCTGGTTTGGATCACGTAGTAATGTGGTACCACGCTGAAACAGTCGACTAAACCTGGTCTCGGTCAATATTTTAGAGGATAACGCATGTTAGGTCTAGGTTAGGTCTGGGATTTGCACTCATCAGGCTCATACTTTCGCATATTTCTCATACGTGATGACCAGATCCTGGCCTTTTTCTGGTTTGGATCACGTAGTTATGTGGTACCACACTGAAACAATCAAATTAAACCTGGTCTCGATCAATATTTTAGAGGATAACACATGTTAGGTCTAGGCTAGGTCTGGGATTTGCACTCATCAGGCTCATACTTTCGCATATTTCTCATACTTGATGGCCAGATCCTGGGCTTTCACTGGTTTGGAACACAAAGTAATATGGTACCACACTGAAACAGTCGATTAAACCGGGTTTCGATCGATATTTTAGAGGATAACGCATGTTAGGTCTAGGTTAGGTCTGGGATTTGCACTCCTCAGGCTCATACTTTCGCATATTTCTCATACTTGATGACCAGATCCTGGCCTTTTTCTGGTTTGGATCACGTAGTAATGTGGTACCAGACTGAAACAGTCGACTAAACCTGGTCACGATCAATATTTTAGAGGATAACGCATGTTAGGTCTAGGTTAGGTCTGGGATTTGCACTCATCAGGCTCATACTTTCGCATATTTCTCATACTTGATGACCAGATCCTGGGCTTTTTCTGGTTTGGATCACGTAGTAATGTGGTACCAGACTGAAACAGTCGACTAAACCTGGTCTCGGTCAATATTTTAGAGGATAACACATGTTAGGTCTAGGTTAGGTCTGGGATTTGCACTCATCAGGTTCATACATCCGCACATTTCTCATACTTGATGGCCAGATCCTGGGCTTTTTCTGGTTTGGAACACGTGGTAATGTGGTACCACACGGAAACAGTAAATGAAACCTGGTTTCGATCAATATTTTAGAGGATAACGCATGTTAGGTCTATGTTAGGTCTGGGATTTGCTCTCATCAGGCTCATACATTCACATTTTCCGCATAGTTGTTGGCCAGATCCTGGGCTTTTCCTGGTTTGGATCAAGTGGTAATGTGGTATCACACGGAAAGAGTCCATTAAACCTGGTTTCGATCAATATTTTAGAGGATAACGCAACTTAGGTCTTGGTTAGGCCTTGGATTTGCCCTCATCAGGCTCAGACGTTCGCGTTCTTCACATACCTGGTGAACAGATCGTGGGTCTTTTCTGGTTTGCATCACGTGGTAATGTGGTAGCACACTGAAACAGTCGACTAAACCTGGTCAGGATCAATATTTTAGTGGATAACGCATGTTAGGTCTATGTTAGGTCCGGGATTTGCCCTCATCAGGCTCACACTTTCGCATTCTTCACGTACCTGTTGAACAGATCCAGGGTAATTTCTGGTATGGATCAAGTGGTAGTGTGGTATCACACGGAAAGAGTCCATTAAACCTGGTTTCGATCAATATTTTTGAGGATCACACATGATAGGTCTAGGTTAGGTCTGGGATTTGCACACATCAGGCTCATACTTTCGCATATTTCACATACTTGATGGCCTGATTCTGGGCTTTTTTTGGCTTGGATCACGTAGTAATGTGGTACCACACTGAAACTGTCCATTAAACCTGGTTTCGATCAATATTTTAAAGGATAACGCATGTTAGGTCTATGCTAGGTCTGGGATTTGCTCTCATCAGGCTCATACTTTCGCATATTTCTCATACTTGATGGCCAGATCCTGGCTTTTTTCTGGTTTGGATCACGTAGTAATGTGGTACCACACTGAAACAGTCGACTAAACCTGGTCTCGGTCAATATTTTAGAGGATAACGCATGTTAGGTCTATGTTAGATCTGGGATTTGCACTCATCAGGCTCATACTTTCGCATATTTCTCATACTTGATGGCCAGATTCTGGGCCTTTTTTGGTTTCGATCACGCAGTAATGCGGTACCACGCTGAAACAGACCATTAAACCTGGTTTCGATCAATATTTTATAGGATAACGCATGTTAGGTCTATGTTAGGTCTGGGATTTGCTCTCATCAGGCTCATACTTTCGCATATTTCTCATTCTTGTTGTCCAGATCCTTGCCTTCTTCTGGTTTGGATCACGTAGTAATGTGGTACCACACTGAAACAGTCGACTAAACCTGGTCTCGGTCAATATTTTAGAGGATAACACATGTTAGGTCTAGGTTAGGTCTGGGATTTGCACTCATCAGGCTCATACTTTCGCAAATTTCTCATACTTGATGGCCAGATTCAGGCTTTTTCTGGTTTGGAACACATGGTAATGTGGTACCACACGGAAACAGTAAATTAAACCTAGTCTGGGTCAACATTTCAAAGGATAACTCATGTTAGGTCTAGGTTAGGTCTGGGATTTGCTCTCATCAGGCTCATACATCCGCATATTTCTCATACTTGATGGCCAGATCCTGGGCTTTTTCTGGTTTGGATCACGTAGTAATGTGGTACCACGCTGAAACAGTCGACTAAACCTGGTCTCGGTCAATATTTTAGAGGATAACGCATGTTAGGTCTAGGTTAGGTCTGGGATTTGCACTCATCAGGCTCATACTTTCGCATATTTCTCATACTTGTTGGCCAGATTCTGGGTTTTTTTTGGCTTGGATCACGTAGTAATGTGGTACCACACTGAAACAGTCTATTAAACCTGGTCTCGGTCAATATTTTAGAGGATAACGCATGTTAGGTCTAGGCTAGGCCTGGGATTTGCCCTCATCAGGCTCATACTTTCGCATATTTCTCATACTTGTTGGCCAGATTCTGGGTTTTTTTTGGCTTGGATCACGTAGTAATGTGGTACCACACTGAAACCGTCTATTAAACCTGGTCTCGGTCAATATTTTAGAGGATAACGCATGTTAGGTCTAGGCTAGGCCTGGGATTTGCCCTCATCAGGCTCATACTTTCGCATATTTCTCATACTTGTTGGCCAGATTCTGGGTTTTTTTTGGCTTGGATCACGTAGTAATGTGGTACCACACTGAAACAGTCTATTAAACCTGGTCTCGGTCAATATTTTAGAGGATAACACATGTTAGGTCTAGGTTAGGTCTGGGATTTGCACTCATCAGGCTCATACTTTCGCATATTTCTCATACTTGATGGCCAGATCCTGGGCTTTCACTGGTTTGGAACACAAAGTAATATGGTACCACACTGAAACAGTCGATTAAACCGGGTTTCGATCGATATTTTAGAGGATAACGCATGTTAGGTCTAGGTTAGGTCTGGGATTTGCTCTCATCAGGCTCATACATCCGCATATTTCTCATACTTGATGGCCAGATCCTGGGCTTTTTCTGGTTTGGATCACGTAGTAATATGGTACCACGCTGAAACAGTCGACTAAACCTGGTCTCGGTCAATATTTTAGAGGATAACGCATGTTAGGTCTAGGTTAGGTTGGGATTTGCACTCATCAGGCTCATACTTTCGCATATTTCTCATACTTGTTGGCCAGATTCTGGGTTTTTTCTGGCTTGGATCACGTAGTAATGTGGTACCACACTGAAACAGTCGATTAAACCTGGTCTCGGTCAATATTTTAGAGGATAACGCATGTTAGGTCTAGGCTAGGCCTGGGATTTGCACTCATCAGGCTCATACTTTCGCATATTTCTCATACTTGTTGGCCAGATTCTGGGTTTTTTATGGCTTGGATCACGTAGTAATGTGGTACCACACTGAAACAGTCGACTAAACCTGGTCTCGGTCAATATTTTAGAGGATAACGCATGTTAGGTCTAGGTTAGGTCTGGGATTTGCACACATCATGCTCATACTTACGCATATTTCTCATTCTAGTTGTCCAGATCCTGGGATTTCACAGGTTTGGAACACACAGTAATATGGTACCACACTGAAACAGTCGATTAAACCTGGTTTCGATCGACATTTTAGAGGATAACGCATGTTAGGTCTAGGCTAGGTCTGGGATTTGCACTCATCAGGCTCATACTTTCGCATATTTCTCATACGTGATGACCAGATCCTGGCCTTTTTCTGGTTTGGATCACGTAGTAATGTGGTACCACACTGAAACAGTCGGCTAAACCTGGTCCCGGTTAATATTTTAGAGGATAACGCATGTTAGGTCTAGGTTAGGTCAGGGATTTGCTCTCATCATGTTCATACTTTCGCATATTTCTCATTCTTGTTGGCCAGATCCTGGGCTTTCACTGGTTTGGATCACGTAGTTATGTGGTACCACACTGAGACAGTCAAATTAAACCTGGTCTCGATCAATATTTTAGAGGATAACACATGTTAGGTCTAGGTTAGGTCTGGGATTTGCACTCACCAGGCTCATACATCCGCATATTTCTCATACTTGATGGCCAGATCCTGGGCTTTTTCTGGTTTGGATCACGTAGTAATGTGGTACCACACTGAAACAGTCGATTAAACCTGGTTTCGATCGATATTTTAGAGGATAACGTATGTTAGGTCTACGTTAGTCCTGGGATTTGCACTCATCAGGCTCATACTTTCGCATATTTCTCATACTTGATGGCCAGATCCTGGACTTTTTCTGGTTTGGATCACGTAGTAATGTGGTACCACACTGAAACAGTCGACTAAACCTGGTCTCGGTCAATATTTTAGAGGATAACGCATGTTAGGTCTAGGTTAGGTCTGGGATTTGCACTCATCAGGCTCATACTTTCGCATATTTCTCATACTTGTTGACCAGATTCTGGGCCTTTTTTGGATTGGATCACGTAGTAATGTGGTACCACACTGAAACTGTCCATTAAACCTGGTTTCGATCAATATTTTAGAGGATAACGCATGTTAGGTCTATGTTAGGTCTGGGATTTGCACTCATCAGGCTCATACTTTCGCATATTTCTCATACTTGATGGCCAGATCCTGGGCTTTTTCTGGTTTGGATCACGTAGTAATGTGGTACCACACTGAAACAGTCGACTAAACCTGGTCTCGGTCAATATTTTAGTGGATAACGCATGTGAGGACTAGGTTAAGTCTGGGATTTGCACTCATCAGGCTCATTCTTTCGCATATTTCTCATACTTGTTGGCCAGATTCTGGGCTTTTTTTGGCTTGGATCACGTAGTAATGTGGTACCACACTGAAACTGTCCATTAAACCTGGTTTCGATCAATATTTTAGAGGATAACGCATGGTAGGTCTATGTTAGGTCTGGGATTTTCTATCGTCATGCTCATACTTTCGCATATTTCTCATTCTTGTTGTCCAGATCCTTGCCTTTTTCTGGTTTGGATCACGTAGTAATGTGGTACCACACTGAAACAGTCGACTAAACCTGGTCTCGGTCAATATTTTAGAGGATAACACATGTTAGGTCTAGGTTAGGTCTGGGATTTGCACTCATCAGGCTCATACTTTCGCAAATTTCTCATACTTGATGGCCAGATTCAGGCTTTTTCTGGTTTGGAACACATGGTAATGTGGTACCACACGGAAACAGTAAATTAAACCTAGTCTGGGTCAACATTTCAAAGGATAACTCATGTTAGGTCTAGGTTAGGTCTGGGATTTGCTCTCATCAGGCTCATACATCCGCATATTTCTCATACTTGATGGCCAGATCCTGGGCTTTTTCTGGTTTGGATCACGTAGTAATGTGGTACCACGCTGAAACAGTCGACTAAACCTGGTCTCGGTCAATATTTTAGAGGATAACGCATGTTAGGTCTAGGTTAGGTCTGGGATTTGCACTCATCAGGCTCATACTTTCGCATATTTCTCATACGTGATGACCAGATCCTGGCCTTTTTCTGGTTTGGATCACGTAGTTATGTGGTACCACACTGAAACAATCAAATTAAACCTGGTCTCGATCAATATTTTAGAGGATAACACATGTTAGGTCTAGGCTAGGTCTGGGATTTGCACTCATCAGGCTCATACTTTCGCATATTTCTCATACTTGATGGCCAGATCCTGGGCTTTCACTGGTTTGGAACACAAAGTAATATGGTACCACACTGAAACAGTCGATTAAACCGGGTTTCGATCGATATTTTAGAGGATAACGCATGTTAGGTCTAGGTTAGGTCTGGGATTTGCACTCCTCAGGCTCATACTTTCGCATATTTCTCATACTTGATGACCAGATCCTGGCCTTTTTCTGGTTTGGATCACGTAGTAATGTGGTACCAGACTGAAACAGTCGACTAAACCTGGTCACGATCAATATTTTAGAGGATAACGCATGTTAGGTCTAGGTTAGGTCTGGGATTTGCACTCATCAGGCTCATACTTTCGCATATTTCTCATACTTGATGACCAGATCCTGGGCTTTTTCTGGTTTGGATCACGTAGTAATGTGGTACCAGACTGAAACAGTCGACTAAACCTGGTCTCGGTCAATATTTTAGAGGATAACACATGTTAGGTCTAGGTTAGGTCTGGGATTTGCACTCATCAGGTTCATACATCCGCACATTTCTCATACTTGATGGCCAGATCCTGGGCTTTTTCTGGTTTGGAACACGTGGTAATGTGGTACCACACGGAAACAGTAAATGAAACCTGGTTTCGATCAATATTTTAGAGGATAACGCATGTTAGGTCTATGTTAGGTCTGGGATTTGCACTCATCAGGCTCATACTTTCGCATATTTCTCATACTTGATGGCCAGATCCTGGGCTTTTTCTGGTTTGGATCACGTAGTAATGTGGTACCACACTGAAACAGTCGACTAAACCTGGTCTCGGTCAATATTTTAGTGGATAACGCATGTGAGGACTAGGTTAAGTCTGGGATTTGCACTCATCAGGCTCATTCTTTCACATATTTCTCATACTTGTTGGCCAGATTCTGGGCTTTTTTTGGCTTGGATCACGTAGTAATGTGGTACCACACTGAAACTGTCCATTAAACCTGGTTTCGATCAATATTTTAGAGGATAACGCATGGTAGGTCTATGTTAGGTCTGGGATTTTCTATCGTCATGCTCATACTTTCGCATATTTCTCATTCTTGTTGTCCAGATCCTTGCCTTTTACTGGTTTGGATCACGTAGTAATGTGGTACCACACTGAAACAGTCGACTAAACCTGGTCTCGGTCAATATTTTAGAGGATAACACATGTTAGGTCTAGGTTAGGTCTGGGATTTGCACTCATCAGGCTCATACTTTCGCATATTTCTCATACTTGTTGGCCAGATTCTGGGTTTTTTTTGGCTTGGATCACGTAGTAATGTGGTACCACACTGAAACAGTCTATTAAACCTGGTCTCGGTCAATATTTTAGAGGATAACGCATGTTAGGTCTAGGCTAGGCCTGGGATTTGCCCTCATCAGGCTCATACTTTCGCATATTTCTCATACTTGTTGGCCAGATTCTGGGTTTTTTTTGGCTTGGATCACGTAGTAATGTGGTACCACACTGAAACAGTCGACTAAACCTGGTCTCGGTCAATATTTTAGAGGATAACGCATGTTAGGTCTAGGTTAGGTCTGGGATTTGCACTCATCATGCTCATACTTACGCATATTTCTCATTCTTGTTGCCCAGATCCTGGGATTTCACTGGTTTGGAACACACAGTAATATGGTACCACACTGAAACAGTCGATTAAACCTGGTTTCGATCGATATTTTAGAGGATAACGCATGTTAGGTCTAGGCTAGGTCTGGGATTTGCACTCATCATGCTCATACTTTCGCATATTTCTCATACGTGATGACCAGATCCTGGCCTTTTTCTGGTTTGGATCACGTAGTTATGTGGTACCACACTGAAACAGTCAAATTAAACCTGGTCTCGATCAATATTTTAGAGGATAACACATGTTAGGTCTAGGCTAGGTCTGGGATTTGCACTCATCAGGCTCATACTTTCGCATATTTCTCATACGTGATGACCAGATCCTGGCCTTTTTCTGGTTTGGATCACGTAGTTATGTGGTACCACACTGAAACAATCAAATTAAACCTGGTCTCGATCAATATTTTAGAGGATAACACATGTTAGGTCTAGGCTAGGTCTGGGATTTGCACTCATCAGGCTCATACTTTCGCATATTTCTCATACTTGATGGCCAGATCCTGGGCTTTCACTGGTTTGGAACACAAAGTAATATGGTACCACACTGAAACAGTCGATTAAACCGTGTTTCGATCGATATTTTAGAGGATAACGCATGTTAGGTCTAGGTTAGGTCTGGGATTTGCACTCCTCAGGCTCATACTTTCGCATATTTCTCATACTTGATGACCAGATCCTGGCCTTTTTCTGGTTTGGATCACGTAGTAATGTGGTACCAGACTGAAACAGTCGACTAAACCTGGTCACGATCAATATTTTAGAGGATAACGCATGTTAGGTCTAGGTTAGGTCTGGGATTTGCACTCATCAGGCTCATACTTTCGCATATTTCTCATACTTGATGACCAGATCCTGGGCTTTTTCTGGTTTGGATCACGTAGTAATGTGGTACCAGACTGAAACAGTCGACTAAACCTGGTCTCGGTCAATATTTTAGAGGATAACACATGTTAGGTCTAGGTTAGGTCTGGGATTTGCACTCATCAGGTTCATACATCCGCACATTTCTCATACTTGATGGCCAGATCCTGGGCTTTTTCTGGTTTGGAACACGTGGTAATGTGGTACCACACGGAAACAGTAAATGAAACCTAGTCTGGGTCAACATTTCAAAGGATAACTCATGTTAGGTCTAGGTTAGGTCTGGGATTTGCTCTCATCAGGCTCATACATCCGCATATTTCTCATACTTGATGGCCAGATCCTGGGCTCTTTCTGGTTTGGATCACGTAGTAATGTGGTACCACGCTGAAACAGTCGACTAAACCTGGTCTCGGTCAATATTTTAGAGGATAACGCATGTTAGGTCTAGGTTAGGTCTGGGATTTGCACTCATCAGGCTCATACTTTCGCATATTTCTCATACTTGTTGACCAGATTCTGGGCCTTTTTTGGATTGGATCACGTAGTAATGTGGTACCACACTGAAACTGTCCATTAAACCTGGTTTCGATCAATATTTTAGAGGATAACGCATGTTAGGTCTATGTTAGGTCTGGGATTTGCACTCATCAGGCTCATACTTTCGCATATTTCTCATACTTGATTGCCAGATCCTGGGCTTTTTCTGGTTTGGATCACGTAGTAATGTGGTACCACACTGAAACAGTCGACTAAACCTGGTCTCGGTCAATATTTTAGTGGATAACGCATGTGAGGACTAGGTTAAGTCTGGGATTTGCACTCATCAGGCTCATTCTTTCGCATATTTCTCATACTTGTTGGCCAGATTCTGGGCTTTTTTTGGCTTGGATCACGTAGTAATGTGGTACCACACTGAAACTGTCCATTAAACCTGGTTTCGATCAATATTTTAGAGGATAACGCATGGTAGGTCTATGTTAGGTCTGGGATTTTCTATCGTCATGCTCATACTTTCGCATATTTCTCATTCTTGTTGTCCAGATCCTTGCCTTTTTCTGGTTTGGATCACGTAGTAATGTGGTACCACACTGAAACAGTCGACTAAACCTGGTCTCGGTCAATATTTTAGAGGATAACACATGTTAGGTCTAGGTTAGGTCTGGGATTTGCACTCATCAGGCTCATACTTTCGCATATTTCTCATACTTGTTGGCCAGATTCTGGGTTTTTTTTGGCTTGGATCACGTAGTAATGTGGTACCACACTGAAACAGTCTATTAAACCTGGTCTCGGTCAATATTTTAGAGGATAACGCATGTTAGGTCTAGGCTAGGCCTGGGATTTGCCCTCATCAGGCTCATACTTTCGCATATTTCTCATACTTGTTGGCCAGATTCTGGGTTTTTTTTGGCTTGGATCACGTAGTAATGTGGTACCACACTGAAACAGTCGACTAAACCTGGTCTCGGTCAATATTTTAGAGGATAACGCATGTTAGGTCTAGGTTAGGTCTGGGATTTGCACTCATCATGCTCATACTTACGCATATTTCTCATTCTTGTTGCCCAGATCCTGGGATTTCACTGGTTTGGAACACACAGTAATATGGTACCACACTGAAACAGTCGATTAAACCTGGTTTCGATCGATATTTTAGAGGATAACGCATGTTAGGTCTAGGCTAGGTCTGGGATTTGCACTCATCATGCTCATACTTTCGCATATTTCTCATACGTGATGACCAGATCCTGGCCTTTTTCTGGTTTGGATCACGTAGTTATGTGGTACCACACTGAAACAGTCAAATTAAACCTGGTCTCGATCAATATTTTAGAGGATAACACATGTTAGGTCTAGGCTAGGTCTGGGATTTGCACTCATCAGGCTCATACTTTCGCATATTTCTCATACGTGATGACCAGATCCTGGCCTTTTTCTGGTTTGGATCACGTAGTTATGTGGTACCACACTGAAACAATCAAATTAAACCTGGTCTCGATCAATATTTTAGAGGATAACACATGTTAGGTCTAGGCTAGGTCTGGGATTTGCACTCATCAGGCTCATACTTTCGCATATTTCTCATACTTGATGGCCAGATCCTGGGCTTTCACTGGTTTGGAACACAAAGTAATATGGTACCACACTGAAACAGTCGATTAAACCGTGTTTCGATCGATATTTTAGAGGATAACGCATGTTAGGTCTAGGTTAGGTCTGGGATTTGCACTCCTCAGGCTCATACTTTCGCATATTTCTCATACTTGATGACCAGATCCTGGCCTTTTTCTGGTTTGGATCACGTAGTAATGTGGTACCAGACTGAAACAGTCGACTAAACCTGGTCACGATCAATATTTTAGAGGATAACGCATGTTAGGTCTAGGTTAGGTCTGGGATTTGCACTCATCAGGCTCATACTTTCGCATATTTCTCATACTTGATGACCAGATCCTGGGCTTTTTCTGGTTTGGATCACGTAGTAATGTGGTACCAGACTGAAACAGTCGACTAAACCTGGTCTCGGTCAATATTTTAGAGGATAACACATGTTAGGTCTAGGTTAGGTCTGGGATTTGCACTCATCAGGTTCATACATCCGCACATTTCTCATACTTGATGGCCAGATCCTGGGCTTTTTCTGGTTTGGAACACGTGGTAATGTGGTACCACACGGAAACAGTAAATGAAACCTAGTCTGGGTCAACATTTCAAAGGATAACTCATGTTAGGTCTAGGTTAGGTCTGGGATTTGCTCTCATCAGGCTCATACATCCGCATATTTCTCATACTTGATGGCCAGATCCTGGGCTCTTTCTGGTTTGGATCACGTAGTAATGTGGTACCACGCTGAAACAGTCGACTAAACCTGGTCTCGGTCAATATTTTAGAGGATAACGCATGTTAGGTCTAGGTTAGGTCTGGGATTTGCACTCATCAGGCTCATACTTTCGCATATTTCTCATACTTGTTGACCAGATTCTGGGCCTTTTTTGGATTGGATCACGTAGTAATGTGGTACCACACTGAAACTGTCCATTAAACCTGGTTTCGATCAATATTTTAGAGGATAACGCATGTTAGGTCTATGTTAGGTCTGGGATTTGCACTCATCAGGCTCATACTTTCGCATATTTCTCATACTTGATGGCCAGATCCTGGGCTTTTTCTGGTTTGGATCACGTAGTAATGTGGTACCACACTGAAACAGTCGACTAAACCTGGTCTCGGTCAATATTTTAGTGGATAACGCATGTGAGGACTAGGTTAAGTCTGGGATTTGCACTCATCAGGCTCATTCTTTCGCATATTTCTCATACTTGTTGGCCAGATTCTGGGCTTTTTTTGGCTTGGATCACGTAGTAATGTGGTACCACACTGAAACTGTCCATTAAACCTGGTTTCGATCAATATTTTAGAGGATAACGCATGGTAGGTCTATGTTAGGTCTGGGATTTTCTATCGTCATGCTCATACTTTCGCATATTTCTCATTCTTGTTGTCCAGATCCTTGCCTTTTTCTGGTTTGGATCACGTAGTAATGTGGTACCACACTGAAACAGTCGACTAAACCTGGTCTCGGTCAATATTTTAGAGGATAACACATGTTAGGTCTAGGTTAGGTCTGGGATTTGCACTCATCAGGCTCATACTTTCGCATATTTCTCATACTTGTTGGCCAGATTCTGGGTTTTTTTTGGCTTGGATCACGTAGTAATGTGGTACCACACTGAAACAGTCTATTAAACCTGGTCTCGGTCAATATTTTAGAGGATAACGCATGTTAGGTCTAGGCTAGGCCTGGGATTTGCCCTCATCAGGCTCATACTTTCGCATATTTCTCATACTTGTTGGCCAGATTCTGGGTTTTTTTTGGCTTGGATCACGTAGTAATGTGGTACCACACTGAAACAGTCGACTAAACCTGGTCTCGGTCAATATTTTAGAGGATAACGCATGTTAGGTCTAGGTTAGGTCTGGGATTTGCACTCATCATGCTCATACTTACGCATATTTCTCATTCTTGTTGCCCAGATCCTGGGATTTCACTGGTTTGGAACACACAGTAATATGGTACCACACTGAAACAGTCGATTAAACCTGGTTTCGATCGATATTTTAGAGGATAACGCATGTTAGGTCTAGGCTAGGTCTGGGATTTGCACTCATCATGCTCATACTTTCGCATATTTCTCATACGTGATGACCAGATCCTGGCCTTTTTCTGGTTTGGATCACGTAGTTATGTGGTACCACACTGAAACAGTCAAATTAAACCTGGTCTCGATCAATATTTTAGAGGATAACACATGTTAGGTCTAGGTTAGGTCTGGGATTTGCACTCATCAGGCTCATACTTTCGCATATTTCTCATACTTGATGGCCAGATCCTGGGCTTTCACTGGTTTGGAACACAAAGTAATATGGTACCACACTGAAACTGTCGATTAAACCGGGTTTCGATCGATATTTTAGAGGATAACGCATGTTAGGTCTAGGTTAGGTCTGGGATTTGCACTCCTCAGGCTCATACTTTCGCATATTTCTCATACTTGATGACCAGATCCTGGGCTTTTTCTGGTTTGGAACACGTGGTAATGTGGTACCACACGGAAAGAGTAAATTAAACCTAGTCTGGGTCCACATTTCAAAGGATAACTCATGTTAGGTCTAGGTTAGGTCTGGGATTTGCTCTCATCAGGCTCATACATCCGCATATTTCTCATACTTGATGGCCAGATCCTGGGCTTTTTCTGGTTTGGATCACGTAGTAATGTGGTACCACGCTGAAACAGTCGACTAAACCTGGTCTCGGTCAATATTTTAGAGGATAACGCATGTTAGGTCTAGGTTAGGTCTGGGATTTGCACTCATCAGGCTCATACTTTCGCATATTTCTCATACTTGTTGGCCAGATTCTGGGTTTTTTTTGGCTTGGATCACGTAGTAATGTGGTACCACACTGAAACAGTCGATTAAACCTGGTCTCGGTCAATATTTTAGAGGATAACGCATGTTAGGTCTAGGCTAGGCCTGGGATTTGCACTCATCAGGCTCATACTTTCGCATATTTCTCATACTTGTTGGCCAGATTCTGGGTTTTTTTTGGCTTGGATCATGTAGTAATGTGGTACCACACTGAAACAGTCGACTAAACCTGGTCTCGGTCAATATTTTAGAGGATAACGCATGTTAGGTCTAGGTTAGGTCTGGGATTTGCACTCATCATGCTCATACTTACGCATATTTCTCATTCTAGTTGTCCAGATCCTGGGATTTCACAGGTTTGGAACACACAGTAATATGGTACCACACTGAAACAGTCGATTAAACCTGGTTTCGATCGACATTTTAGAGGATAACGCATGTTAGGTCTAGGCTAGGTCTGGGATTTGCACTCATCAGGCTCATACTTTCGCATATTTCTCATACGTGATGACCAGATCCTGGCCTTTTTCTGGTTTGGATCACGTAGTAATGTGGTACCACACTGAAACAGTCGACTAAACCTGGTCTCGGTCAATATTTTAGAGGATAACGCATGTTAGGTCTAGGTTAGGTCTGGGATTTGCACTCATCAGGCTCATACTTTCGCATATTTCTCATACTTGATGGCCAGATCCTGGGCTTTTTCTGGTTTGGATCACGTAGTAATGTGGTACCACACTGAAACAGTCGACTAAACCTGGTCTCGGTCAATATTTTAGTGGATAACGCATGTGAGGACTAGGTTAGGTCTGGGATTTGCACTCATCAGGCTCATTCTTTCGCATATTTCTCATACTTGTTGGCCAGATTCTGGGCTTTTTTTGGCTTGGATCACGTAGTAATGTGGTACCACACTGAAACTGTCCATTAAACCTGGTTTCGATCAATATTTTAGAGGATAACGCATGGTAGGTCTATGTTAGGTCTGGGATTTTCTATCATCATGCTCATACTTTCGCATATTTCTCATTCTTGTTGTCCAGATCCTTGCCTTTTTCTGGTTTGGATCACGTAGTAATGTGGTACCACACTGAAACAGTCGACTAAACCTGGTCTCGGTCAATATTTTAGAGGATAACACATGTTAGGTCTAGGTTAGGTCTGGGATTTGCACTCATCAGGCTCATACTTTCGCAAATTTCTCATACTTGATGGCCAGATTCAGGCTTTTTCTGGTTTGGAACACATGGTAATGTGGTACCACACGGAAACAGTAAATTAAACCTAGTCTGGGTCAACATTTCAAAGGATAACTCATGTTAGGTCTAGGTTAGGTCTGGGATTTGCTCTCATCAGGCTCATACATCCGCATATTTCTCATACTTGATGGCCAGATCCTGGGCTTTTTCTGGTTTGGATCACGTAGTAATGTGGTACCACGCTGAAACAGTCGACTAAACCTGGTCTCGGTCAATATTTTAGTGGATAACGCATGTGAGGACTAGGTTAGGTCTGGGATTTGCACTCATCAGGCTCATTCTTTCGCATATTTCTCATACTTGTTGGCCAGATTCTGGGTTTTTTTTGGCTTGGATCACGTAGTAATGTGGTACCACACTGAAACAGTCTATTAAACCTGGTCTCGGTCAATATTTTAGAGGATAACGCATGTTAGGTCTAGGCTAGGCCTGGGATTTGCCCTCATCAGGCTCATACTTTCGCATATTTCTCATACTTGTTGGCCAGATTCTGGGTTTTTTATGGCTTGGATCACGTAGTAATGTGGTACCACACTGAAACAGTCGACTAAACCTGGTCTCGGTCAATATTTTAGAGGATAACGCATGTTAGGTCTAGGTTAGGTCTGGGATTTGCACTCATCATGCTCATACTTACGCATATTTCTCATTCTTGTTGTCCAGATCCTGGGATTTCACAGGTTTGGAACACACAGTAATATGGTACCACACTGAAACAGTCGATTAAACCTGGTTTCGATCGATATTTTAGAGGATAACGCATGTTAGGTCTAGGCTAGGTCTGGGATTTGCACTCATCATGCTCATACTTTCGCATATTTCTCATACGTGATGACCAGATCCTGGCCTTTTTCTGGTTTGGATCACGTAGTTATGTGGTACCACACTGAAACAGTCAAATTAAACCTGGTCTCGATCAATATTTTAGAGGATAACACATGTTAGGTCTAGGTTAGGTCTGGGATTTGCACCCATCAGGCTCATACATTCGCATATTTCTCATACTTGATGGCCAGATCCTGGGCTGGAACACAAAGTAATATGGTACCACACTGAAACAGTCGATTAAACCGGGTTTCGATCGATATTTTAGAGGATAACGCATGTTAGGTCTAGATTAGGTCTGGGATTTGCACTCATCAGGCTCATACTTTCGCATATTTCTCATGCTTGATGGCCAGATCCTGGGCTTTTTCTGTTTTGGATCACGTAGTAATGTGGTACCACACTGAAACAGTCGACTAAACCTGGTCTCGGTCAATATTTTAGTGGATAACGCATGTTAGGTCTAGGTTAGGTCTGGGTTTTGCACTCATCAGGCTCATTCTTTCGCATATTTCTCATATTTGTTGGCCAGATTCTGGGTTTTTTTTGGCTTGGATCACGTAGTAATGTGGTACCACACTGAAACAGTCGATTAAACCTGGTTTCAATCAATATTTTAGAGGATAACGCATGTTAGGTCTATGTTAGGTCTGGGATTTGCTCTCATCATGCTCATACATTCACATTTTCCGCATACCTGTTGGCCAGATCCTGGGCTTTTTCTGGTTTGGATCACGTAGTAATGTGGTACGACACAGAAACAGTCGACTAAACCTGGTCTCGGTCAATATTTTAGAGGATAGCGCATGTTAGGTCTAGGTTAGGTCTGGGATTTGCACTCATCAGGCTCATACTTTCGCATATTTCACATACTTGATGGCCAGATCCTGGGCTTTCTCTGGTTTGGATCACGTAGTAATGTGGTACCACACTGAAACAGTCGATTAAACCTGGTTTCGATCGATATTTTAGAGGATAACGCATGTTAGGTCTACGTTAGGCCTGGGATTTGCACTCATCAGGCTCATACTTTCGCATATTTCTCATACTTGATGGCCAGATTCTGGGCTTTTTTTGGTTCGGATCACGTTGCAATGTGGTACCACACTGAAACAGTCCATTAAACCTGGTTTCGATCAATATTTTAGAGGATAACGCATCTTAGGTCTTGGATAGGCCTTGGATTTGCCCTCATCAGGCTCATACTTTCGCATATTTCTCATACTTGTTGGCCAGATTCTGGGTTTTTTTTGGCTTGGATCACGTAGTAATGTGGTACCACACTGAAACCGTCTATTAAACCTGGTCTCGGTCAATATTTTAGAGGATAACGCATGTTAGGTCTAGGCTAGGCCTGGGATTTGCCCTCATCAGGCTCATACTTTCGCATATTTCTCATACTTGTTGGCCAGATTCTGGGTTTTTTTTGGCTTGGATCACGTAGTAATGTGGTACCACACTGAAACAGTCTATTAAACCTGGTCTCGGTCAATATTTTAGAGGATAACACATGTTAGGTCTAGGTTAGGTCTGGGATTTGCACTCATCAGGCTCATACTTTCGCATATTTCTCATACTTGATGGCCAGATCCTGGGCTTTCACTGGTTTGGAACACAAAGTAATATGGTACCACACTGAAACAATCGATTAAACCGGGTTTCGATCGATATTTTAGAGGATAACGCATGTTAGGTCTAGGTTAGGTCTGGGATTTGCTCTCATCAGGCTCATACATCCGCATATTTCTCATACTTGATGGCCAGATCCTGGGCTTTTTCTGGTTTGGATCACGTAGTAATGTGGTACCACGCTGAAACAGTCGACTAAACCTGGTCTCGGTCAATATTTTAGAGGATAACGCATGTTAGGTCTAGGTTAGGTCTGGGATTTGCACTCATCAGGCTCATACTTTCGCATATTTCTCATACTTGTTGGCCAGATTCTGGGTTTTTTCTGGCTTGGATCACGTAGTAATGTGGTACCACACTGAAACAGTCGATTAAACCTGGTCTCGGTCAATATTTTAGAGGATAACGCATGTTAGGTCTAGGCTAGGCCTGGGATTTGCACTCATCAGGCTCATACTTTCGCATATTTCTCATACTTGTTGGCCAGATTCTGGGTTTTTTATGGCTTGGATCACGTAGTAATGTGGTACCACACTGAAACAGTCGACTAAACCTGGTCTCGGTCAATATTTTAGAGGATAACGCATGTTAGGTCTAGGTTAGGTCTGGGATTTGCACTCATCATGCTCATACTTACGCATATTTCTCATTCTAGTTGTCCAGATCCTGGGATTTCACAGGTTTGGAACACACAGTAATATGGTACCACACTGAAACAGTCGATTAAACCTGGTTTCGATCGACATTTTAGAGGATAACGCATGTTAGGTCTAGGCTAGGTCTGGGATTTGCACTCATCAGGCTCATACTTTCGCATATTTCTCATACGTGATGACCAGATCCTGGCCTTTTTCTGGTTTGGATCACGTAGTAATGTGGTACCACACTGAAACAGTCGGCTAAACCTGGACCCGGTTAATATTTTAGAGGATAACGCATGTTAGGTCTAGGTTAGGTCAGGGATTTGCTCTCATCATGTTCATACTTTCGCATATTTCTCATTCTTGTTGGCCAGATCCTGGGCTTTCACTGGTTTGGATCACGTAGTTATGGGGTACCACACTGAGACAGTCAAATTAAACCTGGTCTCGATCAATATTTTAGAGGATAACACATGTTAGGTCTAGGTTAGGTCTGGGATTTGCACTCACCAGGCTCATACATCCGCATATTTCTCATACTTGATGGCCAGATCCTGGGCTTTTTCTGGTTTGGATCACGTAGTAATGTGGTACCACACTGAAACAGTCGATTAAACCTGGTTTCGATCGATATTTTAGAGGATAACGTATGTTAGGTCTACGTTAGTCCTGGGATTTGCACTCATCAGGCTCCTACTTTCGCATATTTCTCATACTTGATGGCCAGATCCTGGACTTTTTCTGGTTTGGATCACGTAGTAATGTGGTACCACACTGAAATAGTCGACTAAACCTGGTCTCGGTCAATATTTTAGAGGATAACGCATGTTAGGTCTAGGTTAGGTCTGGGATTTGCACTCATCAGGCTCATACTTTCGCATATTTCTCATACTTGTTGACCAGATTCTGGGCCTTTTTTGGATTGGATCACGTAGTAATGTGGTACCACACTGAAACTGTCCATTAAACCTGGTTTCGATCAATATTTTAGAGGATAACGCATGTTAGGTCTATGTTAGGTCTGGGATTTGCACTCATCAGGCTCATACTTTCGCATATTTCTCATACTTGATGGCCAGATCCTGGGCTTTTTCTGGTTTGGATCACGTAGTAATGTGGTACCACACTGAAACAGTCGACTAAACCTGGTCTCGGTCAATATTTTAGTGGATAACGCATGTGAGGACTAGGTTAAGTCTGGGATTTGCACTCATCAGGCTCATTCTTTCGCATATTTCTCATACTTGTTGGCCAGATCCTGGGCTTTTTCTGGTTTGGATCACGTAGTAATGTGGTACCACACTGAAACAGTCGATTAAACCTGGTTTCGATCGATATTTTAGAGGATAACGCATGTTAGGTCTACGTTAGGCCTGGGATTTGCACTCATCAGGCTCATACTTTCGCATATTTCTCATACTTGATGGCCAGATTCTGGGCTTTTTTTGGTTCGGATCACGTTGCAATGTGGTACCACACTGAAACAGTCCATTAAACCTGGTTTCGATCAATATTTTAGAGGATAACGCATGTTAGGTCTAGGCTAGGTCTGGGATTTGCACTCATCAGGCTCATACTTTCGCATATTTCTCATACGTGATGACCAGATCCTGGCCTTTTTCTGGTTTGGATCACGTAGTTATGTGGTACCACACTGAAACAATCAAATTAAACCTGGTCTCGATCAATGTTTTAGAGGATAACACATGTTAGGTCTAGGCTAGGTCTGGGATTTGCACTCATCAGGCTCATACTTTCGCATATTTCTCATACTTGATGGCCAGATCCTGGGCTTTCACTGGTTTGGAACACAAAGTAATATGGTACCACACTGAAACAGTCGATTAAACCGGGTTTCGATCGATATTTTAGAGGATAACGCATGTTAGGTCTAGGTTAGGTCTGGGATTTGCACTCCTCAGGCTCATACTTTCGCATATTTCTCATACTTGATGACCAGATCCTGGGCTTTCTCTGGTTTGGATCACGTAGTAATGTGGTACCAGACTGAAACAGTCGACTAAACCTGGTCTCGGTCAATATTTTAGAGGATAACACATGTTAGGTCTAGGTTAGGTCTGGGATTTGCACTCATCAGGTTCATACATCCGCACATTTCTCATACTTGATGGCCAGATCCTGGGCATTTTCTGGTTTGGAACACGTGGTAATGTGGTACCACACGGAAACAGTAAATGAAACCTAGTCTGGGTCAACATTTCAAAGGATAACTCATGTTAGGTCTAGGTTAGGTCTGGGATTTGCTCTCATCAGGCTCATACATCCGCATATTTCTCATACTTGATGGCCAGATCCTGGGCTTTTTCTGGTTTGGATCACGTAGTAATGTGGTACCACGCTGAAACAGTCGACTAAACCTGGTCTCGGTCAATATTTTAGAGGATGACGCATGTTAGGTCTAGGTTAGGTCTGGGATATGCACTCATCATGCTCATACTTACGCATATTTCTCATTCTAGTTGACCAGATCCTGGGATTTCACAGGTTTGGAACACACAGTAATATGGTACCACACTGAAACAGTCGATTAAATCTGGTTTCGATCGATATTTTAGAGGATAAGGCATGTTAGGTCTAGGCTAGGTCTGGGATTTGCACTCATCAGGCTCATACTTTCGCATATTTCTCATACGTGATGACCAGATCCTGGCCTTTTTCTGGTTTGGATCACGTAGTAATGTGGTACCACACTGAAACAGTCGGCTAAACCTGGTCCCGGTTAATATTTTAGAGGATAACGCATGTTAGGACTAGGTTAGGTCAGGGATTTGCTCTCATCATGTTCATACTTTCGCATATTTCTCATTCTTGTTGGCCAGATCCTGGGCTTTCACTGGTTTGGATCACGTAGTTATGTGGTACCACACTGAGACAGTCAAATTAAACCTGGTCTCGATCAATATTTTAGAGGATAACACATGTTAGGTCTAGGTTAGGTCTGGGATTTGCACTCACCAGGCTCATACTTTCGCATATTTCTCATACTCGATGGCCAGATCCTGGGCTTTCACTGGTTTGGAACACAAAGTAATATGGTACCACGCTGAAACAGTCGACTAAACCTGGTCTCGGTCAATATTTTAGAGGATAACGCATGTTACGTCTAGGTTAGGTCTGGGATTTGCACTCATCAGGCTCATACTTTCGCATATTTCTCATGCTTGATGGCCAGATCCTGGGCTTTTTCTGGTTTGGATCACGTAGTAATGTGGTACCACACTGAAACAGTCGACTAAACCTGGTCTCGGTCAATATTTTAGTGGATAACGCATGTTAGGTCTAGGTTAGGTCTGGGTTTTGCACTCATCAGGCTCATTCTTTCGCATATTTCTCATATTTGTTGGCCAGATTCTGGGTTTTTTTTGGCTTGGATCACGTAGTAATGTGGTACCACACTGAAACAGTCGATTAAACCTGGTTTCAATCAATATTTTAGAGGATAACGCATGTTAGGTCTATGTTAGGTCTGGGATTTGCTCTCATCATGCTCATACATTCACATTTTCCGCATACCTGTTGGCCAGATCCTGGGCTTTTTCTGGTTTGGATCACGTAGTAATGTGGTACGACACAGAAACAGTCGACTAAACCTGGTCTCGGTCAATATTTTAGAGGATAACGCATGTTAGGTCTAGGTTAGGTCTGGGATTTGCACTCATCAGGCCCATACTTTCGCATATTTCTCATACTTGATGGCCAGATCCTGGGCTTTTTCTGGTTTGGATCACGTAGTAATGTGGTACCACACTGAAACAGTCGATTAAACCTGGTTTCGATCGATATTTTAGAGGATAACGCATGTTAGGTCTACGTTAGGCCTGGGATTTGCACTCATCAGGCTCATACTTTCGCATATTTCTCATACTTGATGGCCAGATTCTGGGCTCTTTTTGGTTCGGATCACGTTGCAATGTGGTACCACACTGAAACAGTCCATTAAACCTGGTTTCGATCAATATTTTAGAGGATAACGCATCTTAGGTCTTGGATAGGCCTTGGATTTGCCCTCATCAGGCTCACACGTTCACATTCTTCACATACCTGGTGAACAGATCGTGGGCTTTCTTTGGTTCGGATCACGTTGCAATGTGGTACCACACTGAAACAGTCGATTATACCTGGTTTCGATCGATATTTTAGAGGATAACGCATGTAAGGTCTACGTTAGGTCTGGGATTTGCACTCATCAGGCTCATACTTTCGCATATTTCTCATACTTGATGGCCAGATCCTGGCCTTTTTCTGGTTTGGATCACGTAGTAATGTGGTACCACACTGAAACAGTCGACTAAACCTGGTCTCGGTCAATATTTTAGAGGATAACGCATATTAGGTCTAGGTTAGGTCTGGGATTTGCACTCATCAGGCTCATACTTTCGCATATTTCTCATACTTGTTGACCAGATTCTGGGCTTTTTTTGGCTTGGATCACGTAGTAATGTGGTACCACACTGAAACTGTCCATTAAACCTGGTTTCGATCAATATTTTAGAGGATAACGCATGGTAGGTCTATGTTAGGTCTGGGACTTTCTATCATCATGCTCATACTTTCGCATATTTCTCATTCTTGTTGTCCAGATCCTGGCCTTATTCTGGTTTGGATCACGTAGTAATGTGGTACCAGACTGAAACAGTCGACTAAACCTGGTCTCGGTCAATATTTTAGAGGATAACACATGTTAGGTCTAGGTTAGGTCTGGGATTTGCACTCATCAGGCTCATACGTTCGCATATTTCTCATACTTGATGGCCAGATCCTGGGCTTTTTCTGGTTTGGATCACGTAGTAATGTGGTACCACACTGAAACAGTCGATTAAACCTGGTTTCGATCGATATTTTAGAGGATAACGCATGTTAGGTCTACGTTAGGCCTGGGATTTGCACTCATCAGGCTCATACTTTCGCATATTTCTCATACTTGATGGCCAGATTCTGGGCTTTTTTTGGTTCGGATCACGTTGCAATGTGGTACCACACTGAAACAGTCCATTAAACCTGGTTTCGATCAATATTTTAGAGGATAACGCATCTTAGGTCTTGGATAGGCCTTGGATTTGCCCTCATCAGGCTCACACGTTCACATTCTTCACATACCTGGTGAACAGATCGTGGGCTTTCTTTGGTTCGGATCACGTTGCAATGTGGTACCACACTGAAACAGTCGATTATACCTGGTTTCGATCGATATTTTAGAGGATAACGCATGTAAGGTCTACGTTAGGTCTGGGATTTGCACTCATCAGGCTCATACTTTCGCATATTTCTCATACTTGATGGCCAGATCCTGGCCTTTTTCTGGTTTGGATCACGTAGTAATGTGGTACCACACTGAAACAGTCGACTAAACCTGGTCTCGGTCAATATTTTAGAGGATAACGCATATTAGGTCTAGGTTAGGTCTGGGATTTGCACTCATCAGGCTCATACTTTCGCAAATCTCTCATACTTGATGGCCAGATTCAGGGCTTTTTCTGGTTTGGAACACGTGGTAATGTGGTACCACACGGAAACAGTAAATTAAACCTAGTCTGGGTCAACATTTCAAAGGATAACTCATGTTAGGTCTAGGTTAGGTCTGGGATTTGCTCTCATCAGGCTCATACATCCGCATATTTCTCATACTTGATGGCCAGAACCTGGGCATTTTCTGGTTTGGATCACGTAGTAATGTGGTACCACGCTGAAACAGTCGACTAAACCTGGTCTCGGTCAATATTTTAGAGGATAACGCATGTTAGGTCTAGGTTAGGTCTGGGATTTGCACTCATCAGGCTCATACTTTCGCATATATCTCATACTTGATGGCCAGATCCTGGGCTTTTTCTGGTTTGGATCACGTAGTAGTGTGGTACCACACTGAAACAGTCGATTAAACCTGGTTTCGATCAATATTTTAGAGGATAACGCATGTTAGGTCTATGTTAGGTCTGGGATTTGCTCTCATCAGGCTCATACATTCACATTTTCCGCATACCTGTTGGCCAGATCCTGGGCTTTTTCTGGTTTGGATCACGTAGTAATGTGGTACCACACTGAAACAGTCGACTAAACCTGGTCTCGGTCAATATTTTAGAGGATAACGCATGTTAGGTCTAGGTTAGGTCTGGGATTTGCACTCGTCAGGCTCATACTTTCGCATATTTCTCATACTTGATGGCCAGATCCTGGGCTTTTTCTGGTTTGGATCACGTAGTAATGTGGTACCACACTGAAACAGTCGATTAAACCTGGTTTCGATCGATATTTTAGAGGATAACGCTTGTTAGGTCTACGTTAGGCCTGGGATTTGCACTCATCAGGCTCATACTTTCGCATATTTCTCATACTTGATGGCCAGATCCTGGGCTTTTTCTGGTTTGGATCACGTAGTAATGTGGTACCACACTGAAACAGTCGATTAAACCTGGTTTCGATCGATATTTTAGAGGATAACGCATGTTAGGTCTACGTTAGGTCAGGGATTTGCACTCATCAGGCTCATACTTTCACATATATCTCATACTTGATGGCCAGATCCTGGACTTCTTCTGGTTTGGATCACGTAGTAATGTGGTACCACACTGAAACTGTCCATTAAACCTGGTTTCGATCAATATTTTAGAGGATAACGCATGGTAGGTATATGTTAGGTCTGGGACTTTCTATCATCATGCTCATACTTTCCCATATTTCTCATTCTTGTTGTCCAGATCCTGGCCTTATTCTGGTTTGGATCACGTAGTAATGTGGTACCAGACTGAAACAGTCGACTAAACCTGGTCTCGGTCAATATTTTAGAGGATAACACATGTTAGGTCTAGGTTAGGTCTGGGATTTGCAATCATCAGGCTCATACTTTCGCAAATCTCTCATACTTGATGGCCAGATTCAGGGCTTTTTCTGGTTTGGAACACGTGGTAATGTGGTACCACACGGAAACAGTAAATTAAACCTAGTCTGGGTCAACATTTCAAAGGATAACTCATGTTAGGTCTAGGTTAGGTCTGGGATTTGCTCTCATCAGGCTCATACATCCGCATATTTCTCATACTTGATGGCCAGATCCTGGGCATTTTCTGGTTTGGATCACGTAGTAATGTGGTACCACGCTGAAACAGTCGACTAAACCTGGTCTCGGTCAATATTTTAGAGGATAACGCATGTTAGGTCTAGGTTAGGTCTGGGATTTGCACTCATCAGGCTCATACTTTCGCATATATCTCATACTTGATGGCCAGATCCTGGGCTTTTTCTGGTTTGGATCACGTAGTAATGTGGTACCACACTGAAACAGTCGACTACACCTGGTCTCGGTCAATATTTTAGTGGATAACGCATGTTAGGTCTAGGTTAGGTCTGGGTTTTGCACTCATCAGGCTCATTCTTTCGCATATTTCTCATACTTGTTGGCCAGATTCTGGGTTTTTTTTGGCTTGGATCACGTAGTAGTGTGGTACCACACTGAAACAGTCGATTAAACCTGGTTTCGATCAATATTTTAGAGGATAACGCATGTTAGGTCTATGTTAGGTCTGGGATTTGCTCTCATCAGGCTCATACATTCACATTTTCCGCATATCTGTTGGCCAGATCCTGGGCTTTTTCTGGTTTGGATCACGTAGTAATGTGGTACCACACTGAAACAGTCGACTAAACCTGGTCTCGGTCAATATTTTAGAGGATAACGCATGTTAGGTCTAGGTTAGGTCTGGGATTTGCACTCATCAGGCTCATACTTTCGCATATTTCTCATACTTGATGGCCAGATCCTGGGCTTTTTCTGGTTTGGATCACGTAGTAATGTGGTACCACACTGAAACAGTCGATTAAACCTGGTTTCGATCGATATTTTAGAGGATAACGCTTGTTAGGTCTACGTTAGGCCTGGGATTTGCACTCATCAGGCTCATACTTTCGCATATTTCTCATACTTGATGGCCAGATCCTGGGCTTTTTCTGGTTTGGATCACGTAGTAATGTGGTACCACACTGAAACAGTCTATTAAACCTGGTTTCGATCGATATTTTAGAGGATAACGCATGTTAGGTCTACGTTAGGTCAGGGATTTGCACTCATCAGGCTCATACTTTCGCAAATCTCTCATACTTGATGGCCAGATTCAGGGCTTTCACTGGTTTGGATCACGTAGTTATGTGGTACCACACTGAGACAGTCAAATTAAACCTGGTCTCGATCAATATTTTAGAGGATAACACATGTTAGGTCTAGGTTAGGTCTGGGATTTGCACTCATCAGGCTCATACTTTCGCATATTTCTCATACTTGATGGCCAGATCCTGGGCTTTCACTGGTTTGGAACACAAAGTAACATGGTACCACACTGAAACAGTCGATTAAACCTGGTTTCGATCGATATTTTAGAGGTTAACGCATGTTGGGTCTAGGTTAGGTCTGGGATTTGCACTCCTCAGGCTCATACTTTCGCATATTTCTCATACTTGATGACCTGATCCTGGCCTTTTTCTTGTTTGGATCACGTAGTAATCTGGTACCAGACTGAAACAGTCGACTAAACCTGGTCACGATCAATATTTTAGAGGATAACGCATGTTAGGTCTAGGTTAGGTCTGGGATTTGCACTCATCAGGCTCATACTTTCGCATATTTCTCATGCTTGATGACCAGATCCTGGCCTTATTCTGGTTTGGATCACGTAGTAATGTGGTACCACGCTGAAACAGTCGACTAAACCTGGTCTCGGTCAATATTTTAGAGGATAACGCATGTTAGGTCTAGGTTAGGTCTGGGATTTGCACTCATCAGGCTCATACTTTCGCATATTTCTCATACTTGTTGGCCAGATTCTGGGTTTTTTTTGGCTTGGATCACGTAGTAATGTGGTACCACACTGAAACAGTCGACTAAACCTGGTCTCGGTCAATATTTTAGAGGATAACGCATGTTAGGTCTAGGTTAGGTCTGGGATTAGCACTCATCATGCTCATACTTACGCATATTTCTCATTCTTGTTGTCCAGATCCTGGGATTTCACAGGTTTGGAACACACAGTAATATGGTACCACACTGAAACAGTCCATTAAACCTGGTTTCGATCGATATTTTAGAGGATAAGGCATGTTAGGTCTAGGCTAGGTCTGGGATTTGCACTCATCAGGCTCATACTTTCGCATATTTCTCATACTTGATGACCAGATCCTGGCCTTATTCTGGTTTGGATCACGTAGTAATGTGGTACCACACTGAAACAGTCGACTATACCTGGTTTCGATCGATATTTTAGAGGATAACGCATGTTAGGGCTAGGTTAGGTCTGGGATTTGCACTCCTCAGGCTCATACTTTCGCATATTTCTCATACTTGATGACCAGATCCTGGGCTTTCACTGGTTTGGATCACGTAGTTATGTGGTACCACACTGAAACAGTCAAATTAAACCTGGTCTCGAACAATATTTCAGAGGATAACACATGTTAGGTCTAGGTTAGGTCTGGGATTTGCACTCATCAGGCTCATACTTTCGCATATTTCTCATACTTGATGGCCAGATCCTGGGCTTTCACTGGTTTGGAACACAAAGTAATATGGTACCACGCTGAAACAGTCGACTAATCCTGGTCTCGGTCAATATTTTAGAGGATAACGCATGTTAGGTCTAGGTTAGGTCAGGGATTTGCTCTCATCATGCTCATACTTTCGCATATTTCTCATGCTTGATGACCAGATCCTGGCCTTATTCTGGTTTGGATCACGTAGTAATGTGGTACCACACTGAAACAGTCGATTAAACCTGGTTTCGATCGATATTTTAGAGGATAACGCATGTTAGGGCTAGGTTAGGTCTGGGATTTGCACTCCTCAGGCTCATACTTTCGCATATTTCTCATGCTTGATGACCAGATCCTGGCCTTATTCTGGTTTGGATCACGTAGTAATGTGGTACCACGCTGAAACAGTCGACTAAACCTGGTCTCGGTCAATATTTTAGAGGATAACGCATGTTAGGTCTAGGTTAGGTCTGGGATTTGCACTCATCAGGCTCATAGTTTCGCAAATTTCTCATACTTGATGGCCAGATTCAGGGCTTTTTCTGGTTTGGAACACGTGGTAAAGTGGTACCACACGGAAACAGTAAATTAAACCTAGTCTGGGTCAACATTTCAAGGGATAACTCATGTTAGGTCTAGGTTAGGTCTGGGATTTGCTCTCATCAGGCTCATACATCCGCATATTTCTCATACTTGATGGCCAGATTCTGGGTTTTTTTTGGTTCGGATCACGTTGCAATGTGGTACCACACTGAAACAGTCAAATTAAACCTGGTCTCGATCAATATTTCAGAGGATAACACATGTTAGGTCTAGGTTAGGTCTGGGATTTGCACTCATCAGGCTCATACTTTCGCATATTTCTCATACTTGATGGCCAGATCCTGGGCTTTCACTGGTTTGGAACACAAAGTAATATGGTACCACGCTGAAACAGTCGACTAAACCTGGTCTCGGTCAATATTTTAGAGGATAACGCATGTTAGGTCTAGGTTAGGTCAGGGATTTGCTCTCATCATGCTCATACTTTCGCATATTTCTCATTCTTGTTGGCCAGATCCTGGGCTTTCACTGGTTTGGATCACGTAGTTATGTGGTACCACACTTAAACAGTCAAATTAAACCTGGTCTCGATCAATATTTTAGAGGATAACGCATGTTAGGTCTATGTTAGGTCTGGGATTTGCTCTCATCAGGCTCATACATTCACATTTTCCGCATACCTGTCGGCCAGATCCTGGGCTTTTTCTGGTTTGGATCACGTAGTAATGTGGTACCACACTGAAACAGTCGACTAAACCTGGTCTCGGTCAATATTTTAGAGGATAACGCATGTTAGGTCTGGGTTAGGTCTGGGATTTGCACTCATCAGGCTCATACTTTCGCATATTTCTCATACTTGATGGCCAGATCCTGGGCTTTTTCTGGTTTGGATCACGTAGTAATGAGGTACCACACTGAAACAGTCGATTAAACCTGGTTGCGATCGATATTTTAGAGGATAACGCATCTTAGGACTTGGATAGGCCTTGGATTTGCCCTCATCAGGCTCACACGTTCACATTCTTCACATACCTGGTGAACAGATCGTGGGTTTTTTCTGGTTTGCATCACGTGGTAATGTGGTAGCACACTGAAACAGACAATTATGCCTGGTTTCTATCAATATTTTAGAGAATAACACATGTTAGGTCTAGGTTAGGTCTGGGATTTGCACTCATCAGGCTCATACTTTCGCATATTTCTCATACTTGATGGCCAGATCCTGGGCTTTCACTGGTTTGGAACACAAAGTAATATGGTACCACACTGAAACAGTCGATTAAACCTGGTTTCGATCGATATTTTAGAGGATAACGCATGTTAGGTCTACGTTAGGTCTGGGATATGCACTCATCAGGCTCATACTTTCGCATATTTCTCATACTTGATGGCCAGATCCTGGACTTTTTCTGGTTTGGATCACGTAGTAATGTGGTACCACACTGAGACAGTCGACTAAACCTGGTCTCGGTCAATATTTTAGTGGATGACGCATGTTAGGTCTAGGTTAGGTCTGGGTTTTGCACTCATCAGGCTCATTCTTTCGCATATTTCTGATACTTGTTGGCCAGATTCTGGGTTTTTTTTGGTTCGGATCACGTTGCAATGTGGTACCACACTGAAACAGTCAAATTAAACCTGGTCTCGATCAATATTTCAGAGGATAACACATGTTAGGTCTAGGTTAGGTCTGGGATTTGCACTCATCAGGCTCATACTTTCGCATATTTCTCATACTTGATGACCAGATCCTGGGCTTTCACTGGTTTGGAACACAAAGTAATATGGTACCACGCTGAAACAGTCGACTAAACCTGGTCTCGGTCAATATTTTAGAGGATAACGCATGTTAGGTCTAGGTTAGGTCTGAGATTTGCACTCATCATGCTCATACTTACGCATATTTCTCATTCTTGTTGTCCAGATCCTGGGATTTCACTGGTTTGAAACACACAGTAATATGGTACCACACTGAAACAGTCGATTAAACCTGGTTTCGATCGATATTTTAGAGGATAACGCATGTTAGGTCTAGGCTAGGTCTGGGATTTGCACTCATCAGGCTCATACTTTCGCATATTTCTCATACTTGATGGCCAGATCCTGGGCTTTCACTGGTTTGGAACACAAAGTAATATGGTACCACGCTGAAACAGTCGACTAAACCTGGTCTCGGTCAATATTTTAGAGGATAACGCATGTTAGGTCTAGGTTAGGTCAGGGATTTGCCCTCATCAGGCTCACACGTTCACATTCTTCACATACCTGGTGAACAGATCGTGGGTTTTTTCTGGTTTGCATCACGTGGTAATGTGGTAGCACACTGAAACAGACAATTATGCCTGGTTTCTATCAATATTTTAGAGAATAACACATGTTAGGTCTAGGTTAGGTCTGGGATTTGCACTCATCAGGCTCATACTTTCGCATATTTCTCATACTTGATGGCCAGATCCTGGGCTTTCACTGGTTTGGAACACAAAGTAATATGGTACCACACTGAAACAGTCGATTAAACCTGGTTTCGATCGATATTTTAGAGGATAACGCATGTTAGGTCTACGTTAGGTCTGGGATATGCACTCATCAGGCTCATACTTTCGCATATTTCTCATACTTGATGGCCAGATCCTGGACTTTTTCTGGTTTGGATCACGTAGTAATGTGGTACCACACTGAAACGGTCGACTAAACCTGGTCCCGGTTAATATTTTAGAGGATAACGCATGTTAGGTCTAGGTTAGGTCAGGGATTTGCTCTCATCATGCTCATACTTTCGCATAATTCTCATTCTTGTTGGCCAGATCCTGGGCTTTCACTGGTTTGGATCACGTAGTTATGTGATACTACACTGAAACAGTCAAATTAAACCTGGTCTCGATCAATGTTTTAGAGGATAACACATGTTAGGTCTAGGTTAGGTCAGGGATTTGCACTCATCAGGCTCATACTTTCGCATATTTCTCATACTTGATGGCCAGATCCTAGGCTTTCACTGGTTTGGAACACAAAGTAATATGGTACCACACTGAAACAGTCGATTAAACCGGGTTTCGATCGATATTTTAGAGGATAACGCATGTTAGGTCTAGGTTAGGTCTGGGATTTGCACTCCTCAGGCTCATACTTTCGCATATTTCTCATACTTGATGACCAGATCCTGGCCTTTTTCTGGTTTGGATCACGTAGTAATGTGGTACCAGACTGAAACAGTCGACTAAACCTGGTCACGATCAATATTTTAGAGGATAACGCATGTTAGGTCTAGGTTAGGTCTGGGATTTGCACTCATCAGGCTCATACTTTCGCATATTTCTCATACTTGATGACCAGATCCTGGCCTTATTCTGGTTTGGATCACGTAGTAATGTGGTACCAGACTGAAACAGTCGACTAAACCTGGTCTCGGTCAATATTTTAGAGGATAACACATGTTAGGTCTAGGTTAGGTCTGGGATTTGCACTCATCAGGCTCATACTTTCGCAAATTTCTCATACTTGATGGCCAGATTCAGGGTTTTTTCTGGTTTGGATCACGTAGTAATGTGGTACCATGCTGAAACAGTCGACTAAACCTGGTCTCGGTCGATATTTTAGAGGATAACGCATGTTAGGTCTAGGTTAGGTCTGGGATTTGCACTCATCAGGCTCATACTTTCGCATATTTCTCATACTTGTTGGCCAGATTCTGGGTTTTTTTTGGCTTGGATCACGTAGTAATGTGGTACCACACTGAAACAGTCGATTAAACCTGGTCTCGGTCAATATTTTAGAGGATAACGCATGTTAGAACCTAGGCTAGGCCTGGGATTTGCACTCATCAGGCTCATACTTTCGCATATTTCTCATACTTGTTGGCCAGATTCTGGGTTTTTTTTGGCTTGGATCACGTAGTAATGTGGTACCACACTGAAACAGTCGACTAAACCTGGTCTCGGTCAATATTTTAGAGGATAACGCATGTTAGGTCTAGGTTAGGTCTGGGATTTGCACTCATCATGCTCATACTTACGCATATTTCTCATTCTTGTTGTCCACATCCTGGGATTTCACAGGTTTGGAACACACAGTAATATGGTACCACACTGAAACAGTCGATTAAACCTGGTTTCGATCGATATTTTAGAGGATAACGCATGTTAGGTCTAGGCTAGGTCTGGGATTTGTACTCATCAAGCTCATACTTTCGCATATTTCTCATACGTGATGACCAGATCCTGGCCTTTTTCTGGTTTGGATCACGTAGTAATGTGGTACCACACTGAAACAGTCGGCTAAACCTGGTCCCGGTTAATACTTTAGAGGATAACGCATGTTAGGTCTAGGTTAGGTCAGGGATTTGCTCTCATCATGTTCATACTTTCGCATATTTCTCATTCTTGTTGGCCAGATCCTGGGCTTTCACTGGTTTGGATCACGTAGTTATGTGGTACCACACTGAAACAGTCAAATTAAACCTGGTCTCGATCAATATTTTAGAGGATAACACATGTTAGGTCTAGGTTAGGTCTGGGATTTGCACTCATCAGGCTCATACTTTCGCATATTTCTCATACTTGATGGCCAGATCCTGGGCTTTCACTGGTTTGGAACACAAAGTAATATGATACCACACTGAAACAGTCGATTAAACCGGGTTTCGATCGATATTTTAGAGGATAACGCATGTTAGGTCTACGTTAGGTCTGGGATTTGCACTCATCATGCTCATACTTACGCATATTTCTCATTCTTGTTGTCCAGATCCTGGGATTTCACTGGTTTGGAACACACAGTAATATGGTACCACACTGAAACAATCGATTAAACCTCGTTTCGATCGATATTTTAGAGGATAACGCATGTTAGGTCTAGGCTAGGTTTGGGATTTGCACTCATCAGGCTCATACTTTCGCAAATTTCTCATACTTGATGGCCAGATTCAGGGCTTTTTCTGGTTTGGAACACGTGGTAATGTGGTACCACACGGAAACAGTAAATTAAACCTAGTCTGGGTCAACATTTCAAAGGATAACTCATGTTAGGTCTAGGTTAGGTCTGGGATTTGCTCTCATCAGGCTCATACATCCGCATATTTCTCATACTTGATGGCCAGATCCTGGGCTTTTTCTGGTTTGGATCACGTAGTAATGTGGTACCACGCTGAAACAGTCGACTAAACCTGGTCTCGGACAATATTTTAGAGGATAACGCATGTTAGGTCTAGGTTAGGTCTGGGATTTGCACTCATCAGGCTCATACTTTCGCATATTTCTCATACTTGTTGGCCAGATTCTGGGTTTTTTTTGGCTTGGATCACGTTGCAATGTGGTACCACACTGAAACAGTCGATTAAACCTGGTTTCGATCGATATTTTAGAGGATAAGGCATGTTAGGTCTAGGCTAGGTCTGGGATTTGCACTCATCAGGCTCATACTTTCGCATATTTCTCATACTTGATGACCAGATCCTGGCCTTATTCTGGTTTGGATCACGTAGTAATGTGGTACCACACTGAAACAGTCGACTATACATGGTTTCGATCGATATTTTAGAGGATAACGCATGTTAGGGCTAGGTTAGGTCTGGGATTTGCACTCCTCAGGCTCATACTTTCGCATATTTCTCATACTTGATGACCAGATCCTGGGCTTTCACTGGTTTGGATCACGTAGTTATGTGGTACCACACTGAAACAGTCAAATTAAACCTGGTCTCGAACAATATTTCAGAGGATAACACATGTTAGGTCTAGGTTAGGTCTGGGATTTGCACTCATCAGGCTCATACTTTCGCATATTTCTCATACTTGATGGCCAGATCCTGGGCTTTCACTGGTTTGGAACACAAAGTAATATGGTACCACGCTGAAACAGTCGACTAAACCTGGTCTCGGTCAATATTTTAGAGGATAACGCATGTTAGGTCTAGGTTAGGTCAGGGATTTGCTCTCATCATGCTCATACTTTCGCATATTTTTCATTCTTGTTGGCCAGATCCTGGGCTTTCACTGGTTTGGATCACGTAGTTATGTGGTACCACACTGAAACAGTCAAATTAAACCTGGTCTCGATCAATATTTTAGAGGATAACGCATGTTAGGTCTATGTTAGGTCTGGGATTTGCTCTCATCAGGCTCATACATTCACATTTTCCGCATACCTGTCGGCCAGATCCTGGGCTTTTTCTGGTTTGGATCACGTAGTAATGTGGTACCACACTGAAACAGTCGACTAAACCTGGTCTCGGTCAATATTTTAGAGGATAGCGCATGTTAGGTCTGGGTTAGGTCTGGGATTTGCACTCATCAGGCTCATACTTTCGCATATTTCTCATACTTGATGGCCAGATCCTGGGCTTTTTCTGGTTTGGATCACGTAGTAATGAGGTACCACACTGAAACAGTCGATTAAACCTGGTTGCGATCGATATTTTAGAGGATAACGCATCTTAGGACTTGGATAGGCCTTGGATTTGCCCTCATCAGGCTCACACGTTCACATTCTTCACATACCTGGTGAACAGATCGTGGGTTTTTTCTGGTTTGCATCACGTGGTAATGTGGTAGCACACTGAAACAGACAATTATGCCTGGTTTCTATCAATATTTTAGAGAATAACACATGTTAGGTCTAGGTTAGGTCTGGGATTTGCACTCATCAGGCTCATACTTTCGCATATTTCTCATACTTGATGGCCAGATCCTGGGCTTTCACTGGTTTGGAACACAAAGTAATATGGTACCACACTGAAACAGTCGATTAAACCTGGTTTCGATCGATATTTTAGAGGATAACGCATGTTAGGTCTAGGTTAGGTCTGGGATTTGCACTCATCAGGCTCATACTTTCGCATATTTCTCATACTTGATGACCAGATCCTGGCCTTATTCTGGTTTGGATCACGTAGTAATGTGGTACCAGACTGAAACAGTCGACTAAACCTGGTCTCGATCAATATTTTAGAGGATAACACATGTTAGGTCTAGGTTAGGTCTGGGATTTGCACTCATCAGGCTCATAGTTTCGCAAATTTCTCATACTTGATGGCCAGATTCAGGGCTTTTTCTGGTTTGGAACACGTGGTAAAGTGGTACCACACGGAAACAGTAAATTAAACCTAGTCTGGGTCAACATTTCAAGGGATAACTCATGTTAGGTCTAGGTTAGGTCTGGGATTTGCTCTCATCAGGCTCATACATCCGCATATTTCTCATACTTGATGGCCAGATTCTGGGTTTTTTTTGGTTCGGATCACGTTGCAATGTGGTACCACACTGAAACAGTCAAATTAAACCTGGTCTCGATCAATATTTCAGAGGATAACACATGTTAGGTCTAGGTTAGGTCTGGGATTTGCACTCATCAGGCTCATACTTTCGCATATTTCTCATACTTGATGGCCAGATCCTGGGCTTTCACTGGTTTGGAACACAAAGTAATATGGTACCACGCTGAAACAGTCGACTAAACCTGGTCTCGGTCAATATTTTAGAGGATAACGCATGTTAGGTCTAGGTTAGGTCTGGGATTTGCTCTCATCAGGCTCATACATTCACATTTTCCGCATACCTGTCGGCCAGATCCTGGGCTTTTTCTGGTTTGGATCACGTAGTAATGTGGTACCACACTGAAACAGTCGACTAAACCTGGTCTCGGTCAATATTTTAGAGGATAACGCATGTTAGGTCTGGGTTAGGTCTGGGATTTGCACTCATCAGGCTCATACTTTCGCATATTTCTCATACTTGATGGCCAGATCCTGGGCTTTTTCTGGTTTGGATCACGTAGTAATGAGGTACCACACTGAAACAGTCGATTAAACCTGGTTGCGATCGATATTTTAGAGGATAACGCATCTTAGGACTTGGATAGGCCTTGGATTTGCCCTCATCAGGCTCACACGTTCACATTCTTCACATACCTGGTGAACAGATCGTGGGTTTTTTCTGGTTTGCATCACGTGGTAATGTGGTAGCACACTGAAACAGACAATTATGCCTGGTTTCTATCAATATTTTAGAGAATAACACATGTTAGGTCTAGGTTAGGTCTGGGATTTGCACTCATCAGGCTCATACTTTCGCATATTTCTCATACTTGATGGCCAGATCCTGGGCTTTCACTGGTTTGGAACACAAAGTAATATGGTACCACACTGAAACAGTCGATTAAACCTGGTTTCGATCGATATTTTAGAGGATAACGCATGTTAGGTCTACGTTAGGTCTGGGATATGCACTCATCAGGCTCATACTTTCGCATATTTCTCATACTTGATGGCCAGATCCTGGACTTTTTCTGGTTTGGATCACGTAGTAATGTGGTACCACACTGAGACAGTCGACTAAACCTGGTCTCGGTCAATATTTTAGTGGATGACGCATGTTAGGTCTAGGTTAGGTCTGGGTTTTGCACTCATCAGGCTCATTCTTTCGCATATTTCTGATACTTGTTGGCCAGATTCTGGGTTTTTTTTGGTTCGGATCACGTTGCAATGTGGTACCACACTGAAATAGTCAAATTAAACCTGGTCTCGATCAATATTTCAGAGGATAACACATGTTAGGTCTAGGTTAGGTCTGGGATTTGCACTCATCAGGCTCATACTTTCGCATATTTCTCATACTTGATGGCCAGATCCTGGGCTTTCACTGGTTTGGAACACAAAGTAATAAGGTACCACGCTGAAACAGTCGACTAAACCTGGTCTCGGTCAATATTTTAGAGGATAACGCATGTTAGGTCTAGGTTAGGTCTGGGATTTGCACTCATCAGGCTCATACTTTCGCATATTTCTCATACTTGATGGCCAGATCCTGGGTTTTTTCTGGTTTGGATCACGTAGTAATGTGGTACCACACTGAAACATTCGACTAAACCTGGTCTCGGTCAATATTTTAGTGGATGACGCATGTTAGGTCTAGGTTAGGTCTGGGTTTTGCACTCATCAGGCTCATTCTTTCGCATATTTCTCATACTTGTTGGCCAGATTCTGGGTTTTTTTTGGTTCGGATCACGTTGCAATGTGGTACCACACTGAAACAGTCAAATTAAACCTTGTCTCGATCAATATTTCAGAGGATAACACATGTTAGGTCTAGGTTAGGTCTGGGATCTGCACTCATCAGGCTCATACTTTCGCATATTTCTCATACTTGATGGCCAGATCCTGGGCTTTCACTGGTTTGGAACACAAAGTAATATGGTACCACGCTGAAACAGTCGACTAAACCTGGTCTCGGTCAATATTTTAGAGGATAACGCATGTTAGGTCTAGGTTAGGTCTGAGATTTGCACTCATCATGCTCATACTTACGCATATTTCTCATTCTTGTTGTCCAGATCCTGGGATTTCACTGGTTTGGAACACACAGTAATATGGTACCACACTGAAACAGTCGATTAAACCTGGTTTCGATCGATATTTTAGAGGATAACGCATGTTAGGTCTAGGCTAGGTCTGGGATTTGCACTCATCAGGCTCATACTTTCGCATATTTCTCATACGTGATGACCAGATCCTGGCCTTTTTCTGGTTTGGATCACGTAGTAATGTGGTACCACACTGAAACGGTCGACTAAACCTGGTCCCGGTTAATATTTTAGAGGATAACGCATGTTAGGTCTAGGTTAGGTCAGGGATTTGCTCTCATCATGCTCATACTTTCGCATAATTCTCATTCTTGTTGGCCAGATCCTGGGCTTTCACTGGTTTGGATCACGTAGTTATGTGATACTACACTGAAACAGTCAAATTAAACCTGGTCTCGATCAATGTTTTAGAGGATAACACATGTTAGGTCTAGGTTAGGTCAGGGATTTGCACTCATCAGGCTCATACTTTCGCATATTTCTCATACTTGATGGCCAGATCCTAGGCTTTCACTGGTTTGGAACACAAAGTAATATGGTACCACACTGAAACAGTCGATTAAACCGGGTTTCGATCGATATTTTAGAGGATAACGCATGTTAGGTCTAGGCTAGGTCTGGGATTTGCACTCATCAGGCTCATACTTTCGCATATTTCTCATACGTGATGACCAGATCCTGGCCTTTTTCTGGTTTGGATCACGTAGTAATGTGGTACCACACTGAAACGGTCGACTAAACCTGGTCCCGGTTAATATTTTAGAGGATAACGCATGTTAGGTCTAGGTTAGGTCAGGGATTTGCTCTCATCATGCTCATACTTTCGCATAATTCTCATTCTTGTTGGCCAGATCCTGGCCTTTTTCTGGTTTGGATCACGTAGTAATGTGGTACCAGACTGAAACAGTCGACTAAACCTGGTCACGATCAATATTTTAGAGGATAACGCATGTTAGGTCTAGGTTAGGTCTGGGATTTGCACTCATCAGGCTCATACTTTCGCATATTTCTCATACTTGATGACCAGATCCTGGCCTTATTCTGGTTTGGATCACGTAGTAATGTGGTACCAGACTGAAACAGTCGACTAAACCTGGTCTCGGTCAATATTTTAGAGGATAACACATGTTAGGTCTAGGTTAGGTCTGGGATTTGCACTCATCAGGCTCATACTTTCGCAAATTTCTCATACTTGATGGCCAGATTCAGGGTTTTTTCTGGTTTGGAACACGTGGTAATGTGGTACCACACGGAAACAGTAAATTAAACCTAGTCTGGGTCAATATTTCAAAGGATAACTCATGTTAGGTCTAGGTTAGGTCTGGGATTTGCTCTCATCAGGCTCATACATCCGCATATTTCTCATACTTGATGGCCAGATCCTGGGCTTTTTCTGGTTTGGATCACGTAGTAATGTGGTACCACGCTGAAACAGTCGACTAAACCTGGTCTCGGTCGATATTTTAGAGGATAACGCATGTTAGGTCTAGGTTAGGTCTGGGATTTGCACTCATCAGACTCATACTTTCGCATATTTCTCATACTTGTTGGCCAGATTCTGGGTTTTTTTTGGCTTGGATCACGTAGTAATGTGGTACCACACTGAAACAGTCGATTAAACCTGGTCTCGGTCAATATTTTAGAGGATAACGCATGTTAGAACCTAGGCTAGGCCTGGGATTTGCACTCATCAGGCTCATACTTTCGCATATTTCTCATACTTGTTGGCCAGATTCTGGGTTTTTTTTGGCTTGGATCACGTAGTAATGTGGTACCACACTGAAACAGTCGACTAAACCTGGTCTCGGTCAATATTTTAGAGGATAACGCATGTTAGGTCTAGGTTAGGTCTGGGATTTGCACTCATCATGCTCATACTTACGCATATTTCTCATTCTTGTTGTCCACATCCTGGGATTTCACAGGTTTGGAACACACAGTAATATGGTACCACACTGAAACAGTCGATTAAACCTGGTTTCGATTGATATTTTAGAGGATAACGCATGTTAGGTCTAGGCTAGGTCTGGGATTTGCACTCATCAGGCTCATACTTTCGCATATTTCTCATACGTGATGACCAGATCCTGGCCTTTTTCTGGTTTGGATCACGTAGTAATGTGGTACCACACTGAAACAGTCGGCTAAACCTGGTCCCGGTTAATACTTTAGAGGATAACGCATGTTAGGTCTAGGTTAGGTCAGGGATTTGCTCTCATCATGTTCATACTTTCGCATATTTCTCATTCTTGTTGGCCAGATCCTGGGCTTTCACTGGTTTGGATCACGTAGTTATGTGGTACCACACTGAAACAGTCAAATTAAACCTGGTCTCGATCAATATTTTAGAGGATAACACATGTTAGGTCTAGGTTAGGTCTGGGATTTGCACTCATCAGGCTCATACTTTCGCATATTTCTCATACTTGATGGCCAGATCCTGGGCTTTCACTGGTTTGGAACACAAAGTAATATGATACCACACTGAAACAGTCGATTAAACCGGGTTTCGATCGATATTTTAGAGGATAACGCATGTTAGGTCTAGGCTAGGTCTGGGATTTGCACTCATCAGGCTCATACTTTCGCATATTTCTCATACGTGATGACCAGATCCTGGCCTTTTTCTGGTTTGGATCACGTAGTAATGTGGTACCACACTGAAACGGTCGACTAAACCTGGTCCCGGTTAATATTTTAGAGGATAACGCATGTTAGGTCTAGGTTAGGTCAGGGATTTGCTCTCATCATGCTCATACTTTCGCATAATTCTCATTCTTGTTGGCCAGATCCTGGCCTTTTTCTGGTTTGGATCACGTAGTAATGTGGTACCAGACTGAAACAGTCGACTAAACCTGGTCACGATCAATATTTTAGAGGATAACGCATGTTAGGTCTAGGTTAGGTCTGGGATTTGCACTCATCAGGCTCATACTTTCGCATATTTCTCATACTTGATGGCCAGATCCTGGCCTTATTCTGGTTTGGATCACGTAGTAATGTGGTACCAGACTGAAACAGTCGACTAAACCTGGTCTCGGTCAATATTTTAGAGGATAACACATGTTAGGTCTAGGTTAGGTCTGGGATTTGCACTCATCAGGCTCATACTTTCGCAAATTTCTCATACTTGATGGCCAGATTCAGGGTTTTTTCTGGTTTGGAACACGTGGTAATGTGGTACCACACGGAAACAGTAAATTAAACCTAGTCTGGGTCAATATTTCAAAGGATAACTCATGTTAGGTCTAGGTTAGGTCTGGGATTTGCTCTCATCAGGCTCATACATCCGCATATTTCTCATACTTGATGGCCAGATCCTGGGCTTTTTCTGGTTTGGATCACGTAGTAATGTGGTACCACGCTGAAACAGTCGACTAAACCTGGTCTCGGTCGATATTTTAGAGGATAACGCATGTTAGGTCTAGGTTAGGTCTGGGATTTGCACTCATCAGACTCATACTTTCGCATATTTCTCATACTTGTTGGCCAGATTCTGGGTTTTTTTTGGCTTGGATCACGTAGTAATGTGGTACCACACTGAAACAGTCGATTAAACCTGGTCTCGGTCAATATTTTAGAGGATAACGCATGTTAGAACCTAGGCTAGGCCTGGGATTTGCACTCATCAGGCTCATACTTTCGCATATTTCTCATACTTGTTGGCCAGATTCTGGGTTTTTTTTGGCTTGGATCACGTAGTAATGTGGTACCACACTGAAACAGTCGACTAAACCTGGTCTCGGTCAATATTTTAGAGGATAACGCATGTTAGGTCTAGGTTAGGTCTGGGATTTGCACTCATCATGCTCATACTTACGCATATTTCTCATTCTTGTTGTCCACATCCTGGGATTTCACAGGTTTGGAACACACAGTAATATGGTACCACACTGAAACAGTCGATTAAACCTGGTTTCGATTGATATTTTAGAGGATAACGCATGTTAGGTCTAGGCTAGGTCTGGGATTTGCACTCATCAGGCTCATACTTTCGCATATTTCTCATACGTGATGACCAGATCCTGGCCTTTTTCTGGTTTGGATCACGTAGTAATGTGGTACCACACTGAAACAGTCGGCTAAACCTGGTCCCGGTTAATACTTTAGAGGATAACGCATGTTAGGTCTAGGTTAGGTCAGGGATTTGCTCTCATCATGTTCATACTTTCGCATATTTCTCATTCTTGTTGGCCAGATCCTGGGCTTTCACTGGTTTGGATCACGTAGTTATGTGGTACCACACTGAAACAGTCAAATTAAACCTGGTCTCGATCAATATTTTAGAGGATAACACATGTTAGGTCTAGGTTAGGTCTGGGATTTGCACTCATCAGGCTCATACTTTCGCATATTTCTCATACTTGATGGCCAGATCCTGGGCTTTCACTGGTTTGGAACACAAAGTAATATGATACCACACTGAAACAGTCGATTAAACCGGGTTTCGATCGATATTTTAGAGGATAACGCATGTTAGGTCTACGTTAGGTCTGGGATTTGCACTCATCATGCTCATACTTACGCATATTTCTCATTCTTGTTGTCCAGATCCTGGGGTTTCACTGGTTTGGAACACACAGTAATATGGTACCACACTGAAACAATCGATTAAACCTGGTTTCGATCGATATTTTAGAGGATAACGCATGTTAGGTCTAGGCTAGGTTTGGGATTTGCACTCATCAGGCTCATACTTTCGCAAATTTCTCATACTTGATGGCCAGATTCAGGGCTTTTTCTGGTTTGGAACACGTGGTAATGTGGTACCACACGGAAACAGTAAATTAAACCTAGTCTGGGTCAACATTTCAAAGGATAACTCATGTTAGGTCTAGGTTAGGTCTGGGATTTGCTCTCATCAGGCTCATACATCCGCATATTTCTCATACTTGATGGCCAGATCCTGGGCTTTTTCTGGTTTGGATCACGTAGTAATGTGGTACCACGCTGAAACAGTCGACTAAACCTGGTCTCGGACAATATTTTAGAGGATAACGCATGTTAGGTCTAGGTTAGGTCTGGGATTTGCACTCATCAGGCTCATACTTTCGCATATTTCTCATACTTGTTGGCCAGATTCTGGGTTTTTTTTGGCTTGGATCACGTTGCAATGTGGTACCACACTGAAACAGTCGATTAAACCTGGTTTCGATCGATATTTTAGAGGATAACGCATGTTAGGTCTACGTTAGGTCTGGTATTGGCACTCATCAGGCTCATACTTTCGCATATTTCTCATACTTGATGGCCAGATCCTGGCCTTTTTCTGGTTTGGATCACGTAGTAATGTGGTACCACACTGAAACAGACAATTATGCCTGGTTTCTATCAATATTTTAGAGAATAACACATGTTAGGTCTAGGTTAGGTCTAGGATTTGCACTCATCAGGCTCATACTTTCGCAAATCTCTCATACTTGATGGCCAGATTCAGGGGTTTCACTGGTTTGGATCACGTAGTTATGTGGTACCACACTGAGACAGTCAAATTAAACCTGGTCTCGATCAATATTTTAGAGGATAACACATGTTAGGTCTAGGTTAGGTCTGGGATTTGCACTCATCAGGCTCATACTTTCGCATATTTCTCATACTTGATGGCCAGATCCTGGGCTTTCACTGGTTTGGAACACAAAGTAACATGGTACCACACTGAAACAGTCGATTAAACCTGGTTTCGATCGATATTTTAGAGGTTAACGCATGTTGGGTCTAGGTTAGGTCTGGGATTTGCACTCCTCAGGCTCATACTTTCGCATATTTCTCATACTTGATGACCTGATCCTGGCCTTTTTCTTGTTTGGATCACGTAGTAATCTGGTACCAGACTGAAACAGTCGACTAAACCTGGTCACGATCAATATTTTAGAGGATAACGCATGTTAGGTCTAGGTTAGGTCTGGGATTTGCACTCATCAGGCTCATACTTTCGCATATTTCTCATGCTTGATGACCAGATCCTGGCCTTATTCTGGTTTGGATCACGTAGTAATGTGGTACCACGCTGAAACAGTCGACTAAACCTGGTCTCGGTCAATATTTTAGAGGATAACGCATGTTAGGTCTAGGTTAGGTCTGGGATTTGCACTCATCAGGCTCATACTTTCGCATATTTCTCATACTTGTTGGCCAGATTCTGGGTTTTTTTTGGCTTGGATCACGTAGTAATGTGGTACCACACTGAAACAGTCGACTAAACCTGGTCTCGGTCAATATTTTAGAGGATAACGCATGTTAGGTCTAGGTTAGGTCTGGGATTAGCACTCATCATGCTCATACTTACGCATATTTCTCATTCTTGTTGTCCAGATCCTGGGATTTCACAGGTTTGGAACACACAGTAATATGGTACCACACTGAAACAGTCGATTAAACCTGGTTTCGATCGATATTTTAGAGGATAAGGCATGTTAGGTCTAGGCTAGGTCTGGGATTTGCACTCATCAGGGTCATACTTTCGCATATTTCTCATACTTGATGACCAGATCCTGGGCTTTCACTGGTTTGGAACACAAAGTAATATGGTACCACACTGAAACAGTCGATTAAACCTGGTTTCGATCGATATTTTAGAGGATAACGCATGTTAGGTCTACGTTAGGTCTGGGATTTGCACTCATCAGGCTCATACTTTCGCATATTTCTCATACTTGATGGCCAGATCCTGGACTTTTTCTGGTTTGGATCACGTAGTAATGTGGTACCACACTGAGACAGTCGACTAAACCTGGTCTCGGTCAATATTTTAGTGGATGACGCATGTTAGGTCTAGGTTAGGTCTGGGTTTTGCACTCATCAGGCTCATTCTTTCGCATATTTCTGATACTTGTTGGCCAGATTCTGGGTTTTTTTTGGTTCGGATCACGTTGCAATGTGGTACCACACTGAAACAGTCAAATTAAACCTGGTCTCGATCAATATTTCAGAGGATAACACATGTTAGGTCTAGGTTAGGTCTGGGATTTGCACTCATCAGGCTCATACTTTCGCATATTTCTCATACTTGATGGCCAGATCCTGGGCTTTCACTGGTTTGGAACACAAAGTAATAAGGTACCACGCTGAAACAGTCGACTAAACCTGGTCTCGGTCAATATTTTAGAGGATAACGCATGTTAGGTCTAGGTTAGGTCTGGGATTTGCACTCATCAGGCTCATACTTTCGCATATTTCTCATACTTCATGGCCAGATCCTGGGCTTTTTCTGGTTTGGATCACGTAGTAATGTGGTACCACACTGAAACAGTCGACTAAACCTGGTCTCGGTCAATATTTTAGTGGATGACGCATGTTAGGTCTAGGTTAGGTCTGGGTTTTGCACTCATCAGGCTCATTCTTTCGCATATTTCTCATACTTGTTGGCCAGATTCTGGGTTTTTTTTGGTTCGGATCACGTTGCAATGTGGTACCACACTGAAACAGTCAAATTAAACCTGGTCTCGATCAATATTTCAGAGGATAACACATGTTAGGTCTAGGTTAGGTCTGGGATCTGCACTCATCAGGCTCATACTTTCGCATATTTCTCATACTTGATGGCCAGATCCTGGGCTTTCACTGGTTTGGAACACAAAGTAATATGGTACCACGCTGAAACAGTCGACTAAACCTGGTCTCGGTCAATATTTTAGAGGATAACGCATGTTAGGTCTAGGTTAGGTCTGAGATTTGCACTCATCATGCTCATACTTACGCATATTTCTCATTCTTGTTGTCCAGATCCTGGGATTTCACTGGTTTGGAACACACAGTAATATGGTACCACACTGAAACAGTCGATTAAACCTGGTTTCGATCGATATTTTAGAGGATAACGCATGTTAGGTCTAGGCTAGGTCTGGGATTTGCACTCATCAGGCTCATACTTTCGCATATTTCTCATACGTGATGACCAGATCCTGGCCTTTTTCTGGTTTGGATCACGTAGTAATGTGGTACCACACTGAAACGGTCGACTAAACCTGGTCCCGGTTAATATTTTAGAGGATAACGTATGTTAGGTCTAGGTTAGGTCAGGGATTTGCTCTCATCATGCTCATACTTTCGCATAATTCTCATTCTTGTTGGCCAGATCCTGGGCTTTCACTAGTTTGGATCACGTAGTTATGTGATACTACACTGAAACAGTCAAATTAAACCTGGTCTCGATCAATGTTTTAGAGGATAACACATGTTAGGTCTAGGTTAGGTCAGGGATTTGCACTCATCAGGCTCATACTTTCGCATATTTCTCATACTTGATGGCCAGATCCTAGGCTTTCACTGGTTTGGAACACAAAGTAATATGGTACCACACTGAAACAGTCGATTAAACCGGGTTTCGATCGATATTTTAGAGGATAACGCATGTTAGGTCTAGGTTAGGTCTGGGATTTGCACTCCTCAGGCTCATACTTTCGCATATTTCTCATACTTGATGACCAGATCCTGGCCTTTTTCTGGTTTGGATCACGTAGTAATGTGGTACCAGACTGAAACAGTCGACTAAACCTGGTCACGATCAATATTTTAGAGGATAACGCATGTTAGGTCTAGGTTAGGTCTGGGATTTGCACTCATCAGGCTCATACTTTCGCATATTTCTCATACTTGATGACCAGATCCTGGCCTTATTCTGGTTTGGATCACGTAGTAATGTGGTACCAGACTGAAACAGTCGACTAAACCTGGTCTCGGTCAATATTTTAGAGGATAACACATGTTAGGTCTAGGTTAGGTCTGGGATTTGCACTCATCAGGCTCATACTTTCGCAAATTTCTCATACTTGATGGCCAGATTCAGGGTTTTTTCTGTTTTGGTACACGTGGTAATGTGGTACCACACGGAAACAGTAAATTAAACCTAGTCTGGGTCAATATTTCAAAGGATAACTCATGTTAGGTCTAGGTTAGGTCTGGGATTTGCTCTCATCAGGCTCATACATCCGCATATTTCTCATACTTGATGGCCAGATCCTGGGCTTTTTCTGGTTTGGATCACGTAGTAATGTGGTACCACGCTGAAACAGTCGACTAAACCTGGTCTCGGTCGATATTTTAGAGGATAACGCATGTTAGGTCTAGGTTAGGTCTGGGATTTGCGCTCATCAGGCTCATACTTTCGCATATTTCTCATACTTGTTGGCCAGATTCTGGGTTTTTTTTGGCTTGGATCACGTAGTAATGTGGTACCACACTGAAACAGTCGATTAATCCTGGTCTCGGTCAATATTTTAGAGGATAACGCATGTTAGAACCTAGGCTAGGCCTGGGATTTGCACTCATCAGGCTCATACTTTCGCATATTTCTCATACTTGTTGGCCAGATTCTGGGTTTTTTTTGGCTTGGATCACGTAGTAATGTGGTACCACACTGAAACAGTCGAATAAACCTGGTCTCGGTCAATATTTTAGAGGATAACGCATGTTAGGTCTAGGTTAGGTCTGGGATTTGCACTCATCATGCTCATACTTACGCATATTTCTCATTCTTGTTGTCCACATCCTGGGATTTCACAGGTTTGGAACACACAGTAATATGGTACCACACTGAAACAGTCGATTAAACCTGGTTTCGATCGATATTTTAGAGGATAACGCATGTTAGGTCTAGGCTAGGTCTGGGATTTGCACTCATCAAGCTCATACTTTCGCATATTTCTCATACGTGATGACCAGATCCTGGCCTTTTTCTGGTTTGGATCACGTAGTAATGTGGTACCACACTGAAACAGTCGGCTAAACCTGGTCCCGGTTAATACTTTAGAGGATAACGCATGTTAGGTCTAGGTTAGGTCAGGGATTTGCTCTCATCATGTTCATACTTTCGCATATTTCTCATTCTTGTTGGCCAGATCCTGGGCTTTCACTGGTTTGGATCACGTAGTTATGTGGTACCACACTGAAACAGTCAAATTAAACCTGGTCTCGATCAATATTTTAGAGGATAACACATGTTAGGTCTAGGTTAGGTCTGGGATTTGCACTCATCAGGCTCATACTTTCGCATATTTCTCATACTTGATGGCCAGATCCTGGGCTTTCACTGGTTTGGAACACAAAGTAATATGATACCACACTGAAACAGTCGATTAAACCGGGTTTCGATCGATATTTTAGAGGATAACGCATGTTAGGTCTACGTTAGGTCTGGGATTTGCACTCATCATGCTCATACTTACGCATATTTCTCATTCTTGTTGTCCAGATCCTGGGATTTCACTGGTTTGGAACACACAGTAATATGGTACCAGACTGAAACAATCGATTAAACCTGGTTTCGATCGATATTTTAGAGGATAACGCATGTTAGGTCTAGGCTAGGTTTGGGATTTGCACTCATCAGGCTCATACTTTCGCAAATTTCTCATACTTGATGGCCAGATTCAGGGCTTTTTCTGGTTTGGAACACGTGGTAATGTGGTACCACACGGAAACAGTAAATTAAACCTAGTCTGGGTCAACATTTCAAAGGATAACTCATGTTAGGTCTAGGTTAGGTCTGGGATTTGCTCTCATCAGGCTCATACATCCGCATATTTCTCATACTTGATGGCCAGATCCTGGGCTTTTTCTGGTTTGGATCACGTAGTAATGTGGTACCACGCTGAAACAGTCGACTAAACCTGGTCTCGGACAATATTTTAGAGGATAACGCATGTTAGGTCTAGGTTAGGTCTGGGATTTGCACTCATCAGGCTCATACTTTCGCATATTTCTCATACTTGTTGGCCAGATTCTGGGTTTTTTTTGGCTTGGATCACGTTGCAATGTGGTACCACACTGAAACAGTCGATTAAACCTGGTTTCGATCGATATTTTAGAGGATAACGCATGTTAGGTCTACGTTAGGTCTGGTATTGGCACTCATCAGGCTCATACTTTCGCATATTTCTCATACTTGATGGCCAGATCCTGGCCTTTTTCTGGTTTGGATCACGTAGTAATGTGGTACCACACTGAAACAGACAATTATGCCTGGTTTCTATCAATATTTTAGAGAATAACACATGTTAGGTCTAGGTTAGGTCTAGGATTTGCACTCATCCGGCTCATACTTTCGCATATTTCTCATACTTGATGGCCAGATTCTGGGCTTTTTTTGGTTCGGATCACGTTGCAATGTGGTACCACACTGAAACAGTCGATTAAACCTGGTTTCGATCGATATTTTAGAGGATAACGCATGTTAGGTCTACGTTAGGTCTGGGATTGGCACTCATCAGGCTCATACTTTCGCATATTTCTCATACTTGATGGCCAGATCCTGGCCTTTTTCTGGTTTGGATCACGTAGTAATGTGGTACCACACTGAAACAGTCGACTAAAGCAGGTCTCGGTCAATATTTTAGAGGATAACGCATGTTAGGTCTAGGCTAGGTCTGGGATTTGCACTCATTAGGCTCATACTTTCGCATATTTCTCATACTTGATGGCCAGATCCTGGCCTTTTTCTGGTTTGGATCACGTAGTAATGTGGTACCACACTGAAACAGTCGACTAAACCTGGTCCCGGTCAATATTTTAGACGATAACGCATGTTAGGTCTAGGCTAGGCCTGGGATTTGCACTCATCAGGCTCATACTTTCGCATATTTCTCATACTTGATGGCCAGATTCTGGACTTTTTTTGGTTCGGATCACGTTGCAATGTGGTACCACACTGAAACAGTCGATTAAACCTGGTTTCGATCGATATTTTAGAGGGTAACGCATGTTAGGTCTACGTTAGGTCTGGGATTTGCACTCATCATGCTCATACTTACGCATATTTCTCATTCTTGTTGTCCAGATCCTGGGATTTCACTGGTTTGGAACACACAGTAATATGGTACCACACTGAAACAATCGATTAAACCTGGTTTCGATCGATATTTTAGAGGGTAACGCATGTTAGGTCTAGGCTAGGTTTGGGATTTGCACTCATCAGGCTCATACTTTCGCATATGTCTCATTCTTGTGGGCCAGATCCTGGGCTTTCACTGGTCTGGATTACGTAGTTATGTGGTACCACAGTGAAACAGTCAAACTAAACCTAGTCTGGGTCAACATTTCAAAGGATAACTCATGTTAGGTCTAGGTTAGGTCTGGGATTTGCACTCATCAGGCTCATACTTTCGCATATTTCTCATACTTGATGGCCAGATTCTGGGCTTTTTTTGGTTCGGATCATGTTGCAATGTGGTACCACACTGAAACAGTCGATTAAACCTGGTTTCGATGGATATTTTAGAGGATAACGCATGTTAGGTCTACGTTAGGCCTGGGCTTTGCACTCATCAGGCTCATACTTTCGCATATTTCTCATACTTGATGGCCAGATCCTGGCCTTTTTCTGGTTTGGATCACGTAGTAATGTGGTACCACACTGAAACAGTCGACTAAACCAGGTCTCGGTCAATATTTTAGAGGATAACGCATGCTAGGTCTAGGCTAGGTCTGGGATTTGCACTCATCAGGCTCATACTTTCGCATATTTCTCATACTTGATGGCCAGATCCTGGCCTTTTTCTGGTTTGGATCACGTAGTAATGTGGTACCACACTGAAACAGTCGACTAAACCTGGTCCCGGTCAATATTTTATAGGATAACGCATGTTAGGTCTAGGCTAGGCCTGGGATTTGCATTCATCAGGCTCATACTTTCGCATATTTCTCATACTTGATGGCCAGATTCTGGACTTTTTTTGGTTCGGATCACGTTGCAATGTGGTACCACACTGAAACAGTCGATTAAACCTGGTTTCGATCGATATTTTAGAGGATAACGCATGTTAGGTCTACGTTAGGTCTGGGATTTGCACTCCTCAGGCTCATACTTTCGCATATTTCTCATACTTGATGACCAGATCCTGGCCTTTTTCTGGTTTGGATCACGTAGTAATGTGGTACCAGACTGAAACAGTCGACTAAACCTGGTCACGATCAATATTTTAGAGGATAACGCATGTTAGGTCTAGGTTAGGTCTGGGATTTGCACTCATCAGGCTCATACTTTCGCATATTTCTCATACTTGATGACCAGATCCTGGCCTTATTCTGGTTTGGATCACGTAGTAATGTGGTACCAGACTGAAACAGTCGACTAAACCTGGTCTCGGTCAATATTTTAGAGGATAACACATGTTAGGTCTAGGTTAGGTCTGGGATTTGCACTCATCAGGCTCATACTTTCGCAAATTTCTCATACTTGATGGCCAGATTCAGGGCTTTTTCTGGTTTGGAACACGTGGTAATGTGGTACCACACGGAAACAGTAAATTAAACCTAGTCTGGGTCAACATTTCAAAGGATAACTCATGTTAGGTCTAGGTTAGGTCTGGGATTTGCTCTCATCAGGCTCATACATCCGCATATTTCTCATACTTGATGGCCAGATCCTGGGCTTTTTCTGGTTTGGATCACGTAGTAATGTGGTACCACGCTGAAACAGTCGACTAAACCTGGTCTCGGACAATATTTTAGAGGATAACGCATGTTAGGTCTAGGTTAGGTCTGGGATTTGCACTCATCAGGCTCATACTTTCGCATATTTCTCATACTTGTTGGCCAGATTCTGGGTTTTTTTTGGCTTGGATCACGTTGCAATGTGGTACCACACTGAAACAGTCGATTAAACCTGGTTTCGATCGATATTTTAGAGGATAACGCATGTTAGGTCTACGTTAGGTCTGGGATTGGCACTCATCAGGCTCATACTTTCGCATATTTCTCATACTTGATGGCCAGATCCTGGCCTTTTTCTGGTTTGGATCACGTAGTAATGTGGTACCACACTGAAACAGACAATTATGCCTGGTTTCTATCAATATTTTAGAGAATAACACATGTTAGGTCTAGGTTAGGTCTGGGATTTGCACTCATCAGGCTCATACTTTCGCATATTTCTCATACTTGATGGCCAGATTCTGGGCTTTTTTTGGTTCGGATCACGTTGCAATGTGGTACCACACTGAAACAGTCGATTAAACCTGGTTTCGATCGATATTTTAGAGGATAACGCATGTTAGGTCTACGTTAGGTCTGGGATTGGCACTCATCAGGCTCATACTTTCGCATATTTCTCATACTTGATGGCCAGATCCTGGCCTTTTTCTGGTTTGGATCACGTAGTAATGTGGTACCACACTGAAACAGTCGACTAAACCTGGTCTCGGTCAATATTTTAGAGGATAACGCATGTTAGGTCTAGGCTAGGTCTGGGATTTGCACTCATCAGGCTCATACTTTCGCATATTTCTCATACTTGATGGCCAGATCCTGGCCTTTTTCTGGTTTGGATCACGTAGTAATGTGGTACCACACTGAAACAGTCGACTAAACCTGGTCCCGGTCAATATTTTAGACGATAACGCATGTTAGGTCTAGGCTAGGCCTGGGATTTGCACTCATCAGGCTCATACTTTCGCATATTTCTCATACTTGATGGCCAGATTCTGGGCTTCTTTCGGATCACGTTGCAATGTGGTACCACACTGAAACAGTCGATTAAACCTGGTTTCGATTGATATTTTAGAGGATAACGCATGTTAGGTCTACGTTAGGTCTGGGATTTGCACTCATCATGCTCATACTTACGCATATTTCTCATTCTTGTTGTCCAGATCCTGGGATTTCACTGGTTTGGAACACACAGTAATATGGTACCACACTGAAACAATCGATTAAACCTGGTTTCGATCGATATTTTAGAGGATAACGCATGTTAGGTCTAGGCTAGGTTTGGGATTTGCACTCATCAGGCTCATACTTTCGCATATTTCTCATACGTGATGACCAGATCCTGGCCTTTTTCTGGTTTGGATCACGTAGTAATGTGGTACCAGACTGAAACAGTCGACTAAACCTGGTCACGATGAATATTATAGAGGATAACGCATGTTAGGTCTAGGGTAGGTCAGGGATTTGCTCTCATCATGCTCATACTTTCGCATATGTCTCATTCTTGTGGGCCAGATCCTGGGCTTTCACTGGTCTGGATTACGTAGTTATGTGGTACCACAGTGAAACAGTCAAACTAAACCTAGTCTGGGTCAACATTTCAAAGGATAACTCATGTTAGGTCTAGGTTAGGTCTGGGATTTGCACTCATCAGGCTCATACTTTCGCATATTTCTCATACTTGATGGCCAGATTCTGGGCTTTTTTTGGTTCGGATCACGTTGCAATGTGGTACCACACTGAAACAGTCGATTAAACCTGGTTTCGATGGATATTTTAGAGGATAACGCATGTTAGGTCTACGTTAGGCCTGGGCTTTGCACTCATCAGGCTCATACTTTCGCATATTTCTCATACTTGATGGCCAGATCCTGGCCTTTTTCCGGTTTGGATCACGTAGTAATGTGGTACCAGACTGAAACAGTCGACTGAACCTGGTCTCGGTCAATATTTTAGAGGATAACACATGTTAGGTCTAGGTTAGGTCTGGGATTTGCACTCATCAGGCTCATACTTTCGCATATTTCTCATACTTGATGACCAGATCCTGGCCTTATTCTGGTTTGGATCACGTAGTAATGTGGTACCAGACTGAAACAGTCGACTGAACCTGGTCTCGGTCAATATTTTAGAGGATAACACATGTTAGGTCTAGGTTAGGTCTGGGATTTGCACTCATCAGGCTCATACTTTCGCAAATTTCTCATACTTGATGGCCAGATTCAGGGCTTTTTCTGGTTTGGAACACGTGGTAATGTGGTACCACACGGAAACAGTAAATTAAACCTAGTCTGGGTCAACATTTCAAAGGATAACTCATGTTAGGTCTAGGTTAGGTCTGGGATTTGCTCTCATCAGGCTCATACATCCGCATATTTCTCATACTTGATGGCCAGATCCTGGGCTTTTTCTGGTTTGGATCACGTAGTAATGTGGTACCACGCTGAAACAGTCGACTAAACCTGGTCTCGGACAATATTTTAGAGGATAACGCATGTTAGGTCTAGGTTAGGTCTGGGATTTGCACTCATCAGGCTCATACTTTCGCATATTTCTCATACTTGTTGGCCAGATTCTGGGTTTTTTTTGGCTTGGATCACGTTGCAATGTGGTACCACACTGAAACAGTCGATTAAACCTGGTTTCGATCGTTATTTTAGAGGATAACGCATGTTAGGTCTACGTTAGGTCTGGGATTGGCACTCATCAGGCTCATACTTTCGCATATTTCTCATACTTGATGGCCAGATCCTGGCCTTTTTCTGGTTTGGATCACGTAGTAATGTGGTACCACACTGAAACAGACAATTATGCCTGGTTTCTATCAATATTTTAGAGAATAACACATGTTAGGTCTAGGTTAGGTCTGGGATTTGCACTCATCAGGCTCATACTTTCGCATATTTCTCATACTTGATGGCCAGATTCTGGGCTTTTTTTGGTTCGGATCACGTTGCAATGTGGTACCACACTGAAACAGTCGATTAAACCTGGTTTCGATCGATATTTTAGAGGATAACGCATGTTAGGTCTACGTTAGGTCTGGGATTGGCACTCATCAGGCTCATACTTTCGCATATTTCTCATACTTGATGGCCAGATCCTGGCCTTTTTCTGGTTTGGATCACGTAGTAATGTGGTACCACACTGAAACAGTCGACTAAAGCAGGTCTCGGTCAATATTTTAGAGGATAACGCATGTTAGGTCTAGGCTAGGTCTGGGATTTGCACTCATTAGGCTCATACTTTCGCATATTTCTCATACTTGATGGCCAGATCCTGGCCTTTTTCTGGTTTGGATCACGTAGTAATGTGGTACCACACTGAAACAGTCGACTAAACCTGGTCCCGGTCAATATTTTAGACGATAACGCATGTTAGGTCTAGGCTAGGCCTGGGATTTGCACTCATCAGGCTCATACTTTCGCATATTTCTCATACTTGATGGCCAGATTCTGGACTTTTTTTGGTTCGGATCACGTTGCAATGTGGTACCACACTGAAACAGTCGATTAAACCTGGTTTCGATCGATATTTTAGAGGGTAACGCATGTTAGGTCTACGTTAGGTCTGGGATTTGCACTCATCATGCTCATACTTACGCATATTTCTCATTCTTGTTGTCCAGATCCTGGGATTTCACTGGTTTGGAACACACAGTAATATGGTACCACACTGAAACAATCGATTAAACCTGGTTTCGATCGATATTTTAGAGGGTAACGCATGTTAGGTCTAGGCTAGGTTTGGGATTTGCACTCATCAGGCTCATACTTTCGCATATGTCTCATTCTTGTGGGCCAGATCCTGGGCTTTCACTGGTCTGGATTACGTAGTTATGTGGTACCACAGTGAAACAGTCAAACTAAACCTAGTCTGGGTCAACATTTCAAAGGATAACTCATGTTAGGTCTAGGTTAGGTCTGGGATTTGCACTCATCAGGCTCATACTTTCGCATATTTCTCATACTTGATGGCCAGATTCTGGGCTTTTTTTGGTTCGGATCATGTTGCAATGTGGTACCACACTGAAACAGTCGATTAAACCTGGTTTCGATGGATATTTTAGAGGATAACGCATGTTAGGTCTACGTTAGGCCTGGGCTTTGCACTCATCAGGCTCATACTTTCGCATATTTCTCATACTTGATGGCCAGATCCTGGCCTTTTTCTGGTTTGGATCACGTAGTAATGTGGTACCACACTGAAACAGTCGACTAAACCAGGTCTCGGTCAATATTTTAGAGGATAACGCATGCTAGGTCTAGGCTAGGTCTGGGATTTGCACTCATCAGGCTCATACTTTCGCATATTTCTCATACTTGATGGCCAGATCCTGGCCTTTTTCTGGTTTGGATCACGTAGTAATGTGGTACCACACTGAAACAGTCGACTAAACCTGGTCCCGGTCAATATTTTATAGGATAACGCATGTCAGGTCTAGGCTAGGCCTGGGATTTGCATTCATCAGGCTCATACTTTCGCATATTTCTCATACTTGATGGCCAGATTCTGGACTTTTTTTGGTTCGGATCACGTTGCAATGTGGTACCACACTGAAACAGTCGATTAAACCTGGTTTCGATCGATATTTTAGAGGATAACGCATGTTAGGTCTACGTTAGGTCTGGGATTTGCACTCCTCAGGCTCATACTTTCGCATATTTCTCATACTTGATGACCAGATCCTGGCCTTTTTCTGGTTTGGATCACGTAGTAATGTGGTACCAGACTGAAACAGTCGACTAAACCTGGTCACGATCAATATTTTAGAGGATAACGCATGTTAGGTCTAGGTTAGGTCTGGGATTTGCACTCATCAGGCTCATACTTTCGCATATTTCTCATACTTGATGACCAGATCCTGGCCTTATTCTGGTTTGGATCACGTAGTAATGTGGTACCAGACTGAAACAGTCGACTAAACCTGGTCTCGGTCAATATTTTAGAGGATAACACATGTTAGGTCTAGGTTAGGTCTGGGATTTGCACTCATCAGGCTCATACTTTCGCAAATTTCTCATACTTGATGGCCAGATTCAGGGCTTTTTCTGGTTTGGAACACGTGGTAATGTGGTACCACACGGAAACAGTAAATTAAACCTAGTCTGGGTCAACATTTCAAAGGATAACTCATGTTAGGTCTAGGTTAGGTCTGGGATTTGCTCTCATCAGGCTCATACATCCGCATATTTCTCATACTTGATGGCCAGATCCTGGGCTTTTTCTGGTTTGGATCACGTAGTAATGTGGTACCACGCTGAAACAGTCGACTAAACCTGGTCTCGGACAATATTTTAGAGGATAACGCATGTTAGGTCTAGGTTAGGTCTGGGATTTGCACTCATCAGGCTCATACTTTCGCATATTTCTCATACTTGTTGGCCAGATTCTGGGTTTTTTTTGGCTTGGATCACGTTGCAATGTGGTACCACACTGAAACAGTCGATTAAACCTGGTTTCGATCGATATTTTAGAGGATAACGCATGTTAGGTCTACGTTAGGTCTGGGATTGGCACTCATCAGGCTCATACTTTCGCATATTTCTCATACTTGATGGCCAGATCCTGGCCTTTTTCTGGTTTGGATCACGTAGTAATGTGGTACCACACTGAAACAGACAATTATGCCTGGTTTCTATCAATATTTTAGAGAATAACACATGTTAGGTCTAGGTTAGGTCTGGGATTTGCACTCATCAGGCTCATACTTTCGCATATTTCTCATACTTGATGGCCAGATTCTGGGCTTTTTTTGGTTCGGATCACGTTGCAATGTGGTACCACACTGAAACAGTCGATTAAACCTGGTTTCGATCGATATTTTAGAGGATAACGCATGTTAGGTCTACGTTAGGTCTGGGATTGGCACTCATCAGGCTCATACTTTCGCATATTTCTCATACTTGATGGCCAGATCCTGGCCTTTTTCTGGTTTGGATCACGTAGTAATGTGGTACCACACTGAAACAGTCGACTAAACCTGGTCTCGGTCAATATTTTAGAGGATAACGCATGTTAGGTCTAGGCTAGGTCTGGGATTTGCACTCATCAGGCTCATACTTTCGCATATTTCTCATACTTGATGGCCAGATCCTGGCCTTTTTCTGGTTTGGATCACGTAGTAATGTGGTACCACACTGAAACAGTCGACTAAACCTGGTCCCGGTCAATATTTTAGACGATAACGCATGTTAGGTCTAGGCTAGGCCTGGGATTTGCACTCATCAGGCTCATACTTTCGCATATTTCTCATACTTGATGGCCAGATTCTGGGCTTCTTTCGGATCACGTTGCAATGTGGTACCACACTGAAACAGTCGATTAAACCTGGTTTCGATTGATATTTTAGAGGATAACGCATGTTAGGTCTACGTTAGGTCTGGGATTTGCACTCATCATGCTCATACTTACGCATATTTCTCATTCTTGTTGTCCAGATCCTGGGATTTCACTGGTTTGGAACACACAGTAATATGGTACCACACTGAAACAATCGATTAAACCTGGTTTCGATCGATATTTTAGAGGATAACGCATGTTAGGTCTAGGCTAGGTTTGGGATTTGCACTCATCAGGCTCATACTTTCGCATATTTCTCATACGTGATGACCAGATCCTGGCCTTTTTCTGGTTTGGATCACGTAGTAATGTGGTACCAGACTGAAACAGTCGACTAAACCTGGTCACGATGAATATTATAGAGGATAACGCATGTTAGGTCTAGGGTAGGTCAGGGATTTGCTCTCATCATGCTCATACTTTCGCATATGTCTCATTCTTGTGGGCCAGATCCTGGGCTTTCACTGGTCTGGATTACGTAGTTATGTGGTACCACAGTGAAACAGTCAAACTAAACCTAGTCTGGGTCAACATTTCAAAGGATAACTCATGTTAGGTCTAGGTTAGGTCTGGGATTTGCACTCATCAGGCTCATACTTTCGCATATTTCTCATACTTGATGGCCAGATTCTGGGCTTTTTTTGGTTCGGATCACGTTGCAATGTGGTACCACACTGAAACAGTCGATTAAACCTGGTTTCGATGGATATTTTAGAGGATAACGCATGTTAGGTCTACGTTAGGCCTGGGCTTTGCACTCATCAGGCTCATACTTTCGCATATTTCTCATACTTGATGGCCAGATCCTGGCCTTTTTCCGGTTTGGATCACGTAGTAATGTGGTACCAGACTGAAACAGTCGACTGAACCTGGTCTCGGTCAATATTTTAGAGGATAACACATGTTAGGTCTAGGTTAGGTCTGGGATTTGCACTCATCAGGCTCATACTTTCGCATATTTCTCATACTTGATGACCAGATCCTGGCCTTATTCTGGTTTGGATCACGTAGTAATGTGGTACCAGACTGAAACAGTCGACTGAACCTGGTCTCGGTCAATATTTTAGAGGATAACACATGTTAGGTCTAGGTTAGGTCTGGGATTTGCACTCATCAGGCTCATACTTTCGCAAATTTCTCATACTTGATGGCCAGATTCAGGGCTTTTTCTGGTTTGGAACACGTGGTAATGTGGTACCACACGGAAACAGTAAATTAAACCTAGTCTGGGTCAACATTTCAAAGGATAACTCATGTTAGGTCTAGGTTAGGTCTGGGATTTGCTCTCATCAGGCTCATACATCCGCATATTTCTCATACTTGATGGCCAGATCCTGGGCTTTTTCTGGTTTGGATCACGTAGTAATGTGGTACCACGCTGAAACAGTCGACTAAACCTGGTCTCGGACAATATTTTAGAGGATAACGCATGTTAGGTCTAGGTTAGGTCTGGGATTTGCACTCATCAGGCTCATACTTTCGCATATTTCTCATACTTGTTGGCCAGATTCTGGGTTTTTTTTGGCTTGGATCACGTTGCAATGTGGTACCACACTGAAACAGTCGATTAAACCTGGTTTCGATCGTTATTTTAGAGGATAACGCATGTTAGGTCTACGTTAGGTCTGGGATTGGCACTCATCAGGCTCATACTTTCGCATATTTCTCATACTTGATGGCCAGATCCTGGCCTTTTTCTGGTTTGGATCACGTAGTAATGTGGTACCACACTGAAACAGACAATTATGCCTGGTTTCTATCAATATTTTAGAGAATAACACATGTTAGGTCTAGGTTAGGTCTGGGATTTGCACTCATCAGGCTCATACTTTCGCATATTTCTCATACTTGATGGCCAGATTCTGGGCTTTTTTTGGTTCGGATCACGTTGCAATGTGGTACCACACTGAAACAGTCGATTAAACCTGGTTTCGATCGATATTTTAGAGGATAACGCATGTTAGGTCTACGTTTGGTCTGGGATTGGCACTCATCAGGCTCATACTTTCGCATATTTCTCATACTTGATGGCCAGATCCTGGCCTTTTTCTGGTTTGGATCACGTAGTAATGTGGTACCACACTGAAACAGTCGACTAAACCTGGTCTCGGTCAATATTTTAGAGGATAACGCATGTTAGGTCTAGGCTAGGTCTGGGATTTGCACTCATCAGGCTCATACTTTCGCATATTTCTCATACTTGATGGCCAGATCCTGGCCTTTTTCTGGTTTGGATCACGTAGTAATGTGGTACCACACTGAAACAGTCGACTAAACCTGGTCCCGGTCAATATTTTAGACGATAACGCATGTTAGGTCTAGGCTAGGCCTGGGATTTGCACTCATCAGGCTCATACTTTCGCATATTTCTCATACTTGATGGCCAGATTCTGGGCTTCTTTCGGATCACGTTGCAATGTGATACCACACTGAAACAGTCGATTAAACCTGGTTTCGATCGATATTTTAGAGGATAACGCATGTTAGGTCTAGGCTAGGTTTGGGATTTGCACTCATCAGGCTCATACTTTCGCATATTTCTCATACGTGATGACCAGATCCTGGCCTTTTTCTGGTTTGGATCACGTAGTAATGTGGTACCAGACTGAAACAGTCGACTAAACCTGGTCACGATGAATATTATAGAGGATAACGCATGTTAGGTCTAGGGTAGGTCAGGGATTTGCTCTCATCATGCTCATACTTTCGCATATGTCTCATTCTTGTGGGCCAGATCCTGGGCTTTCACTGGTCTGGATTACGTAGTTATGTGGTACCACAGTGAAACAGTCAAACTAAACCTAGTCTGGGTCAACATTTCAAAGGATAACTCATGTTAGGTCTAGGTCAGGTCTGGGATTTGCACTCATCAGGCTCATACTTTCGCATATTTCTCATACTTGATGGCCAGATTCTGGGCTTTTTTTGGTTCGGATCACGTTGCAATGTGGTACCACACTGAAACAGTCGATTAAACCTGGTTTCGATGGATATTTTAGAGGATAACGCATGTTAGGTCTACGTTAGGCCTGGGCTTTGCACTCATCAGGCTCATACTTTCGCATATTTCTCATACTTGATGGCCAGATCCTGGCCTTTTTCCGGTTTGGATCACGTAGTAATGTGGTACCACACTGAAACAGTCGACTAAACCAGGTCTCGGTCAATATTTTAGAGGATAACGCATGTTAGGTCTAGGCTAGGTCTGGGATTTGCACTCATCAGGCTCATACTTTCGCATATTTCTCATACTTGATGGCCAGATCCTGGCCTTTTTCTGGTTTGGATCACGTAGTAATGTGGTACCACACTGAAACAGTCGACTAAACCTGGTCCCGGTCAATATTTTATAGGATAACGCATGTTAGGTCTAGGCTAGGCCTGGGATTTGCACTCATCAGGCTCATACTTTCGCATATTTCTCATACTTGATGGCCACATTCTGGACTTTTTTTGGTTCGGATCACGTTGCAATGTGGTACCACACTGAAACAGTCGATTAAACCTGGTTTCGATCGATATTTTAGAGGATAACGCATGTTAGGTCTAGGCTAGGTTTGGGATTTGCACTCATCAGGCTCATACTTTCGCATATTTCTCATACGTGATGACCAGATCCTGGCCTTTTTCTGGTTTGGAGCACGTAGTAATGTGGTACCAGACTGAAACAGTCGACTAAACCTGGTCACGATGAATATTATAGAGGATAACGCATGTTAGGTCTAGGGTAGGTCAGGGATTTGCTCTCATCATGCTCATACTTTCGCATATGTCTCATTCTTGTGGGCCAGATCCTGGGCTTTTTTTGGTTCGGATCACGTTGCAATGTGGTACCACACTGAAACAGTCGATTAAACCTGGTTTCGATAGATATTTTAGAGGATAACGCATGTTAGGTCTACGTTAGGTCTGGGATTGGCACTCATCAGGCTCATACTTTCGCATATTTCTCATACTTGATGGCCAGATTCTGGGCTTTTTTTGGTTCGGATCACGTTGCAATGTGGTACCACACTGAAACAGTCGATTAAACCTGGTTTCGATAGATATTTTAGAGGATAACGCATGTTAGGTCTACGTTAGGTCTGGGATTGGCACTCATCAGGCTCATACTTTCGCATATTTCTCATACTTGATGGCCAGATCCTGGCCTTTTTCTGGTTTGGATCACGTAGTAATGTGGTACCACACTGAAACAGTCGACTAAAGCAGGTCTCGGTCAATATTTTAGAGGATAACGCATGTTAGGTCTAGGCTAGGTCTGGGATTTGCACTCATCAGGCTCATACTTTCGCATATTTCTCATACTTGATGGCCAGATCCTGGCCTTTTTCTGGTTTGGATCACGTAGTAATGTGGTACCACACTGAAACAGTCGACTAAACCTGGTCCCGGTCAATATTTTAGACGATAACGCATGTTAGGTCTAGGCTAGGCCTGGGATTTGCACTCATCAGGCTCATACTTTCGCATATTTCTCATACTTGATGGCCAGATTCTGGGCTTTTTTTGGTTCGGATCACGTTGCAATGTGGTACCACACTGAAACAGTCGATTAAACCTGGTTTCGATGGATATTTTAGAGGATAACGCATGTTAGGTCTACGTTAGGCCTGGGCTTTGCACTCATCAGGCTCATACTTCCGCATATTTCTCATACTTGATGGCCAGATCCTGGCCTTTTTCTGGTTTGGATCACGTAGTAATGTGGTACCACACTGAAACAGTCGACTAAACCAGGTCTCGGTCAATATTTTAGAGGATAACGCATGTTAGGTCTAGGCTAGGTCTGGGATTAGCACTCATCAGGCTCATACTTTCGCATATTTCTCATACTTGATGGCCAGATCCTGGCCTTTTTCTGGTTTGGATCACGTAGTAATGTGGTACCACACTGAAACAGTCGACTAAACCTGGTCCCGGTCAATATTTTATAGGATAACGCATGTTAGGTCTAGGCTAGGCCTGGGATTTGCACTCATCAGGCTCATACTTTCGCATATTTCTCATACTTGATGGCCAGATTCTGGACTTTTGTTGGTTCGGATCACGTTGCAATGTGGTACCACACTGAAACAGTCGATTAAACCTGGTTTCGATCGATATTTTAGAGGATAACGCATGTTAGGTCTACGTTAGGTCTGGGATTTGCACTCCTCAGGCTCATACTTTCGCATATTTCTCATACTTGATGACCAGATCCTGGCCTTTTTCTGGTTTGGATCACGTAGTAATGTGGTACCAGACTGAAACAGTCGACTAAACCTGGTCACGATCAATATTTTAGAGGATAACGCATGTTAGGTCTAGGTTAGGTCTGGGATTTGCACTCATCAGGCTCATACTTTCGCATATTTCTCATACTTGATGACCAGATCCTGGCCTTATTCTGGTTTGGATCACGTTGCAATGTGGTACCACACTGAAACAGTCGATTAAACCTGGTTTCGATGGATATTTTAGAGGATAACGCATGTTAGGTCTACGTTAGGCCTGGGCTTTGCACTCATCAGGCTCATACTTTCGCATATTTCTCATACTTGATGGTCAGATTCTGGGCTTTTTTTGGTTCGGATCACGTAGTAATGTGGTACCACACTGAAACAGTCGACTAAACCTGGTCCCGGTCAATATTTTAGACGATAACGCATGTTAGGTCTAGGCTAGGCCTGGGATTTGCACTCATCAGGCTCATACTTTCGCATATTTCTCATACTTGATGGCCAGATTCGGGGCTTCTTTCGGATCACGTTGCAATGTGGTACCACACTGAAACAGTCGATTAAACCTGGTTTCGATCGATATTTTAGAGGATAACGCATGTTAGGTCTAGGCTAGGTTTGGGATTTGCACTCATCAGGCTCATACTTTCGCATATTTCTCATACGTGATGACCAGATCCTGGCCTTTTTCTGGTTTGGATCACGTAGTAATGTGGTACCAGACTGAAACAGTCGACTAAACCTGGTCACGATGAATATTATAGAGGATAACGCATGTTAGGTCTAGGGTAGGTCAGGGATTTGCTCTCATCATGCTCATACTTTCGCATATGTCTCATTCTTGTGGGCCAGATCCTGGGCTTTCACTGGTCTGGATTACGTAGTTATGTGGTACCACAGTGAAACAGTCAAACTAAACCTAGTCTGGGTCAACATTTCAAAGGATAACTCATGTTAGGTCTAGGTCAGGTCTGGGATTTGCACTCATCAGGCTCATACTTTCGCATATTTCTCATACTTGATGGCCAGATTCTGGGCTTTTTTTGGTTCGGATCACGTTGCAATGTGGTACCACACTGAAACAGTCGATTAAACCTGGTTTCGATGGATATTTTAGAGGATAACGCATGTTAGGTCTAGGTTAGGTCTGGGATTTGCACTCATCAGGCTCATACTTTCGCATATTTCTCATACTTGATGGCCAGATCCTGGCCTTTTTCCGGTTTGGATCACGTAGTAATGTGGTACCACACTGAAACAGTCGACTAAACCAGGTCTCGGTCAATATTTTAGAGGATAACGCATGTTAGGTCTAGGCTAGGTCTGGGATTTGCACTCATCAGGCTCATACTTTCGCATATTTCTCATACTTGATGGCCAGATCCTGGCCTTTTTCTGGTTTGGATCACGTAGTAATGTGGTACCACACTGAAACAGTCGACTAAACCTGGTCCCGGTCAATATTTTATAGGATAACGCATGTTAGGTCTAGGCTAGGCCTGGGATTTGCACTCATCAGGCTCATACTTTCGCATATTTCTCATACTTGATGGCCACATTCTGGACTTTTTTTGGTTCGGATCACGTTGCAATGTGGTACCACACTGAAACAGTCGATTAAACCTGGTTTCGATCGATATTTTAGAGGATAACGCATGTTAGGTCTACGTTAGGTCTGGTATTGGCACTCATCAGGCTCATACTTTCGCATATTTCTCATACTTGATGGCCAGATCCTGGCCTTTTTCTGGTTTGGATGACGTAGTAATGTGGTACCACACTGAAACAGACAATTATGCCTGGTTTCTATCAATATTTTAGAGAATAACACATGTTAGGTCTAGGTTAGGTCTGGGATTTGCACTCATCAGGCTCATACTTTCGCATATTTCTCATACTTGATGGCCAGATTCTGGGCTTTTTTTGGTTCGGATCACGTTGCAATGTGGTACCACACTGAAACAGTCGATTAAACCTGGTTTCGATCGATATTTTAGAGGATAACGCATGTTAGGTCTACGTTAGGTCTGGGATTGGCACTCATCAGGCTCATACTTTCGCATATTTCTCATACTTGATGGCCAGATCCTGGCCTTTTTCTGGTTTGGATCACGTAGTAATGTGGTACCACACTGAAACAGTCGACTAAAGCAGGTCTCGGTCAATATTTTAGAGGATAACGCATGTTAGGTCTAGGCTAGGTCTGGGATTTGCACTCATCAGGCTCATACTTTCGCATATTTCTCATACTTGATGGCCAGATCCTGGCCTTTTTCTGGTTTGGATCACGTAGTAATGTGGTACCACACTGAAACAGTCGACTAAACCTGGTCCCGGTCAATATTTTAGACGATAACGCATGTTAGGTCTAGGCTAGGCCTGGGATTTGCACTCATCAGGCTCATACTTTCGCATATTTCTCATACTTGATGGCCAGATTCTGGGCTTTTTTTGGTTCGGATCACGTTGCAATGTGGTACCACACTGAAACAGTCGATTAAACCTGGTTTCGATGGATATTTTAGAGGATAACGCATGTTAGGTCTACGTTAGGCCTGGGCTTTGCACTCATCAGGCCCATACTTTCGCATATTTCTCATACTTGATGGCCAGATCCTGGCCTTTTTCTGGTTTGGATCACGTAGTAATGTGGTACCACACTGAAACAGTCGACTAAACCAGGTCTCGGTCAATATTTTAGAGGATAACGCATGTTAGGTCTAGGCTAGGTCTGGGATTTGCACTCATCAGGCTCATACTTTCGCATATTTCTCATACTTGATGGCCAGATCCTGGCCTTTTTCTGGTTTGGATCACGTAGTAATGTGGTACCACACTGAAACAGTCGACTAAACCTGGTCCCGGTCAATATTTTATAGGATAACGCATGTTAGGTCTAGGCTAGGCCTGGGATTTGCACTCATCAGGCTCATACTTTCGCATATTTCTCATACTTGATGGCCAGATTCTGGACTTTTTTTGGTTCGGATCACGTTGCAATGTGGTACCACACTGAAACAGTCGATTAAACCTGGTTTCGATCGATATTTTAGAGGATAACGCATGTTAGGTCTACGTTAGGTCTGGGATTTGCACTCCTCAGGCTCATACTTTCGCATATTTCTCATACTTGATGACCAGATCCTGGCCTTTTTCTGGTTTGGATCACGTAGTAATGTGGTACCAGACTGAAACAGTCGACTAAACCTGGTCACGATCAATATTTTAGAGGATAACGCATGTTAGGTCTAGGTTAGGTCTGGGATTTGCACTCATCAGGCTCATACTTTCGCATATTTCTCATACTTGATGACCAGATCCTGGCCTTATTCTGGTTTGGATCACGTAGTAATGTGGTACCAGACTGAAACAGTCGACTAAACCTAGTCTCGGTCAATATTTTAGAGGATAACACATGTTAGGTCTAGGTTAGGTCTGGGATTTGCACTCATCAGGCTCATACTTTCGCAAATTTCTCATACTTGATGGCCAGATTCAGGGCTTTTTCTGGTTTGGAACACGTGGTAATGTGGTACCACACGGAAACAGTAAATTAAACCTAGTCTGGGTCAACATTTCAAAGGATAACTCATGTTAGGTCTAGGTTAGGTCTGGGATTTGCTCTCATCAGGCTCATACATCCGCATATTTCTCATACTTGATGACCAGATCCTGGCCTTATTCTGGTTTGGATCACGTAGTAATGTGGTACCACACTGAAACAGTCGACTAAACCTGGTCCCGGTCAATATTTTATAGGATAACGCATGTTAGGTCTAGGCTAGGCCTGGGATTTGCACTCATCAGGCTCATACTTTCGCATATTTCTCATACTTGATGGCCAGATTCTGGACTTTTTTTGGTTCGGATCACGTTGCAATGTGGTACCACACTGAAACAGTCGATTAAACCTGGTTTCGATCGATATTTTAGAGGATAACGCATGTTAGGTCTACGTTAGGTCTGGGATTGGCACTCATCAGGCTCATACTTTCGCATATTTCTCATACTTGATGGCCAGATCCTGGCCTTTTTCTGGTTTGGATCACGTAGTAATGTGGTACCACACTGAAACAGACAATTATGCCTGGTTTCTATCAATATTTTAGAGAATAACACATGTTAGGTCTAGGTTAGGTCTGGGATTTGCACTCATCAGGCTCATACTTTCGCATATTTCTCATACTTGATGGCCAGATTCTGGGCCTTTTTTGGTTTGGATCACGTAGTAATGTGGTACCACACTGAAACAGTCGACTAAACCAGGTCTCGGTCAATATTTTAGAGGATAACGCATGTTAGGTCTAGGCTAGGTCTGGGATTTGCACTCATCAGGCTCATACTTTCGCATATTTCTCATACTTGATGGCCAGATCCTGGCCTTTTTCTGGTTTGGATCACGTAGTAATGTGGTACCACACTGAAACAGTCGACTAAACCTGGTCCCGGTCAATATTTTATAGGATAACGCATGTTAGGTCTAGGCTAGGCCTGGGATTTGCACTCATCAGGCTCATACTTTCGCATATTTCTCATACTTGATGGCCAGATTCTGGACTTTTTTTGGTTCGGATCACGTTGCAATGTGGTACCACACTGAAACAGTCGATTAAACCTGGTTTCGATCGATATTTTAGAGGATAACGCATGTTAGGTCTACGTTAGGTCTGGGATTTGCACTCCTCAGGCTCATACTTTCGCATATTTCTCATACTTGATGACCAGATCCTGGCCTTTTTCTGGTTTGGATCACGTAGTAATGTGGTACCAGACTGAAACAGTCGACTAAACCTGGTCACGATCAATATTTTAGAGGATAACGCATGTTAGGTCTAGGTTAGGTCTGGGATTTGCACTCATCAGGCTCATACTTTCGCATATTTCTCATACTTGATGACCAGATCCTGGCCTTATTCTGGTTTGGATCACGTAGTAATGTGGTACCAGACTGAAACAGTCGACTAAACCTGGTCTCGGTCAATATTTTAGAGGATAACACATGTTAGGTCTAGGTTAGGTCTGGGATTTGCACTCATCAGGCTCATACTTTCGCAAATTTCTCATACTTGATGGCCAGATTCAGGGCTTTTTCTGGTTTGGAACACGTGGTAATGTGGTACCACACGGAAACAGTAAATTAAACCTAGTCTGGGTCAACATTTCAAAGGATAACTCATGTTAGGTCTAGGTTAGGTCTGGGATTTGCTCTCATCAGGCTCATACATCCGCATATTTCTCATACTTGATGGCCAGATCCTGGGCTTTTTCTGGTTTGGATCACGTAGTAATGTGGTACCACGCTGAAACAGTCGACTAAACCTGGTCTCGGACAATATTTTAGAGGATAACGCATGTTAGGTCTAGGTTAGGTCTGGGATTTGCACTCATCAGGCTCATACTTTCGCATATTTCTCATACTTGTTGGCCAGATTCTGGGTTTTTTTTGGCTTGGATCACGTTGCAATGTGGTACCACACTGAAACAGTCGATTAAACCTGGTTTCGATCGATATTTTAGAGGATAACGCATGTTAGGTCTACGTTAGGTCTGGGATTGGCACTCATCAGGCTCATACTTTCGCATATTTCTCATACTTGATGGCCAGATCCTGGCCTTTTTCTGGTTTGGATCACGTAGTAATGTGGTACCACACTGAAACAGTCGACTAAACCTGGTCTCGGTCAATATTTTAGAGGATAACGCATGTTAGGTCTAGGCTAGGTCTGGGATTTGCACTCATCAGGCTCATACTTTCGCATATTTCTCATACTTGATGGCCAGATCCTGGCCTTTTTCTGGTTTGGATCACGTAGTAATGTGGTACCACACTGAAACAGTCGACTAAACCTGGTCCCGGTCAATATTTTAGACGATAACGCATGTTAGGTCTAGGCTAGGCCTGGGATTTGCACTCATCAGGCTCATACTTTCGCATATTTCTCATACTTGATGGCCAGATTCTGGGCTTCTTTCGGATCACGTTGCAATGTGGTACCACACTGAAACAGTCGATTAAACCTGGTTTCGATCGATGTTTTAGAGGATAACGCATGTTAGGTCTAGGCTAGGTTTGGGATTTGCACTCATCAGGCTCATACTTTCGCATATTTCTCATACTTGATGGCCAGATCCTGGGCTTTTTCTGGTTTGGATCACGTAGTAATGTGGTACCACGCTGAAACAGTCGACTAAACCTGGTCTCGGACAATATTTTAGAGGATAACGCATGTTAGGTCTAGGTTAGGTCTGGGATTTGCACTCATCAGGCTCATACTTTCGCATATTTCTCATACTTGTTGGCCAGATTCTGGGATTTCACTGGTTTGGAACACACAGTAATATGGTACCACACTGAAACAATCGATTAAACCTGGTTTCGATGGATATTTTAGAGGATAACGCATATTAGGTCTACGTTAGGCCTGGGCTTTGCACTCATCAGGCTCATACTTTCGCATATTTCTCATACTTGATGGCCAGATCCTGGCCTTTTTCCGGTCTGGATTACGTAGTTATGTGGTACCACAGTGAAACAGTCAAACTAAACCTAGTCTGGGTCAACATTTCAAAGGATAACTCATGTTAGGTCTAGGTTAGGTCTGGGATTTGCACTCATCAGGCTCATACTTTCGCATATTTCTCATACTTGATGGCCAGATTCTGGGCTTTTTTTGGTTCGGATCACGTTGCAATGTGGTACCACACTGAAACAGTCGATTAAACCTGGTTTCGATGGATATTTTAGAGGATAACGCATGTTAGGTCTACGTTAGGCCTGGGCTTTGCACTCATCAGGCTCATACTTTCGCATATTTCTCATACTTGATGGCCAGATCCTGGCCTTTTTCCGGTTTGGATCACGTAGTAATGTGGTACCACACTGAAACAGTCGACTAAACCAGGTCTCGGTCAATATTTTAGAGGATAACGCATGTTAGGTCTAGGCTAGGTCTGGGATTTGCACTCATCAGGCTCATACTTTCGCATATTTCTCATACTTGATGGCCAGATCCTGGCCTTTTTCTGGTTTGGATCACGTAGTAATGTGGTACCACACTGAAACAGTCGACTAAACCTGGTCCCGGTCAATATTTTATAGGATAACGCATGTTAGGTCTAGGCTAGGCCTGGGATTTGCACTCATCAGGCTCATACTTTCGCATATTTCTCATACTTGATGGCCAGATTCTGGACTTTTTTTGGTTCGGATCACGTTGCAATGTGGTACCACACTGAAACAGTCGATTAAACCTGGTTTCGATCGATATTTTAGAGGATAACGCATGTTAGGTCTACGTTAGGTCTGGGATTTGCACTCCTCAGGCTCATACTTTCGCATATTTCTCATACTTGATGACCAGATCCTGGCCTTTTTCTGGTTTGGATCACGTAGTAATGTGGTACCAGACTGAAACAGTCGACTAAACCTGGTCACGATCAATATTTTAGAGGATAACGCATGTTAGGTCTAGGTTAGGTCTGGGATTTGCACTCATCAGGCTCATACTTTCGCATATTTCTCATACTTGATGACCAGATCCTGGCCTTATTCTGGCTTGGATCACGTAGTAATGTGGTACCAGACTGAAACAGTCGACTAAACCTGGTCTCGGTCAATATTTTAGAGGATAACACATGTTAGGTCTAGGTTAGGTCTGGGATTTGCACTCATCAGGCTCATACTTTCGCAAATTTCTCATTCTTGATTGCCAGATTCAGGGCTTTTTCTGGTTTGGAACACGTGGTAATGTGGTACCACACGGAAACAGTAAATTAAACCTAGTCTGGGTCAACATTTCAAAGGATAACTCATGTTAGGTCTAGGTTAGGTCTGGGATTTGCTCTCATCAGGCTCATACATCCGCATATTTCTCATACTTGATGGCCAGATCCTGGGCTTTTTCTGGTTTGGATCACGTAGTAATGTGGTACCACGCTGAAACAGTCGACTAAACCTGGTCTCGGACAATATTTTAGAGGATAACGCATGTTAGGTCTAGGTTAGGTCTGGGATTTGCACTCATCAGGCTCATACTTTCGCATATTTCTCATACTTGTTGGCCAGATTCTGGGTTTTTTTTGGCTTGGATCACGTTGCAATGTGGTACCACACTGAAACAGTCGATTAAACCTGGTTTCGATCGATATTTTAGAGGATAACGCATGTTAGGTCTACGTTAGGTCTGGGATTGGCACTCATCAGGCTCATACTTTCGCATATTTCTCATACTTGATGGCCAGATCCTGGCCTTTTTCTGGTTTGGATGACGTAGTAATGTGGTACCACACTGAAACAGACAATTATGCCTGGTTTCTATCAATATTTTAGAGAATAACACATGTTAGGTCTAGGTTAGGTCTGGGATTTGCACTCATCAGGCTCATACTTTCGCATATTTCTCATACTTGATGGCCAGATTCTGGGCTTTTTTTGGTTCGGATCACGTTGCAATGTGGTACCACACTGAAACAGTCGATTAAACCTGGTTTCGATCGATATTTTAGAGGATAACGCATGTTAGGTCTACGTTAGGTCTGGGATTGGCACTCATCAGGCTCATACTTTCGCATATTTCTCATACTTGATGGCCAGATCCTGGCCTTTTTCTGGTTTGGATCACGTAGTAATGTGGTACCACACTGAAACAGTCGACTAAAGCAGGTCTCGGTCAATATTTTAGAGGATAACGCATGTTAGGTCTAGGCTAGGTCTGGGATTTGCACTCATCAGGCTCATACTTTCGCATATTTCTCATACTTGATGGCCAGATCCTGGCCTTTTTCTGGTTTGGATCACGTAGTAATGTGGTACCACACTGAAACAGTCGACTAAACCTGGTCCCGGTCAATATTTTAGACGATAACGCATGTTAGGTCTAGGCTAGGCCTGGGATTTGCACTCATCAGGCTCATACTTTCGCATATTTCTCATACTTGATGGCCAGATTCTGGGCTTTTTTTGGTTCGGATCACGTTGCAATGTGGTACCACACTGAAACAGTCGATTAAACCTGGTTTCGATGGATATTTTAGAGGATAACGCATGTTAGGTCTACGTTAGGCCTGGGCTTTGCACTCATCAGGCCCATACTTTCGCATATTTCTCATACTTGATGGCCAGATCCTGGCCTTTTTCTGGTTTGGATCACGTAGTAATGTGGTACCACACTGAAACAGTCGACTAAACCAGGTCTCGGTCAATATTTTAGAGGATAACGCATGTTAGGTCTAGGCTAGGTCTGGGATTTGCACTCATCAGGCTCATACTTTCGCATATTTCTCATACTTGATGGCCAGATCCTGGCCTTTTTCTGGTTTGGATCACGTAGTAATGTGGTACCACACTGAAACAGTCGACTAAACCTGGTCCCGGTCAATATTTTATAGGATAACGCATGTTAGGTCTAGGCTAGGCCTGGGATTTGCACTCATCAGGCTCATACTTTCGCATATTTCTCATACTTGATGGCCAGATTCTGGACTTTTTTTGGTTCGGATCACGTTGCAATGTGGTACCACACTGAAACAGTCGATTAAACCTGGTTTCGATCGATATTTTAGAGGATAACGCATGTTAGGTCTACGTTAGGTCTGGGATTTGCACTCCTCAGGCTCATACTTTCGCATATTTCTCATACTTGATGACCAGATCCTGGCCTTTTTCTGGTTTGGATCACGTAGTAATGTGGTACCAGACTGAAACAGTCGACTAAACCTGGTCACGATCAATATTTTAGAGGATAACGCATGTTAGGTCTAGGTTAGGTCTGGGATTTGCACTCATCAGGCTCATACTTTCGCATATTTCTCATACTTGATGACCAGATCCTGGCCTTATTCTGGTTTGGATCACGTAGTAATGTGGTACCAGACTGAAACAGTCGACTAAACCTAGTCTCGGTCAATATTTTAGAGGATAACACATGTTAGGTCTAGGTTAGGTCTGGGATTTGCACTCATCAGGCTCATACTTTCGCAAATTTCTCATACTTGATGGCCAGATTCAGGGCTTTTTCTGGTTTGGAACACGTGGTAATGTGGTACCACACGGAAACAGTAAATTAAACCTAGTCTGGGTCAACATTTCAAAGGATAACTCATGTTAGGTCTAGGTTAGGTCTGGGATTTGCTCTCATCAGGCTCATACATCCGCATATTTCTCATACTTGATGACCAGATCCTGGCCTTATTCTGGTTTGGATCACGTAGTAATGTGGTACCACACTGAAACAGTCGACTAAACCTGGTCCCGGTCAATATTTTATAGGATAACGCATGTTAGGTCTAGGCTAGGCCTGGGATTTGCACTCATCAGGCTCATACTTTCGCATATTTCTCATACTTGATGGCCAGATTCTGGACTTTTTTTGGTTCGGATCACGTTGCAATGTGGTACCACACTGAAACAGTCGATTAAACCTGGTTTCGATCGATATTTTAGAGGATAACGCATGTTAGGTCTACGTTAGGTCTGGGATTGGCACTCATCAGGCTCATACTTTCGCATATTTCTCATACTTGATGGCCAGATCCTGGCCTTTTTCTGGTTTGGATCACGTAGTAATGTGGTACCACACTGAAACAGACAATTATGCCTGGTTTCTATCAATATTTTAGAGAATAACACATGTTAGGTCTAGGTTAGGTCTGGGATTTGCACTCATCAGGCTCATACTTTCGCATATTTCTCATACTTGATGGCCAGATTCTGGGCCTTTTTTGGTTCGGATCACGTTGCAATGTGGTACCACACTGAAACAGTCGATTAAACCTGGTTTCGATGGATATTTTAGAGGATAACGCATGTTAGGTCTACGTTAGGCCTGGGCTTTGCACTCATCAGGCTCATACTTTCGCATATTTCTCATACTTGATGGCCAGATCCTGGCCTTTTTCCGGTTTGGATCACGTAGTAATGTGGTACCACACTGAAACAGTCGACTAAACCAGGTCTCGGTCAATATTTTAGAGGATAACGCATATTAGGTCTAGGCTAGGTCTGGGATTTGCACTCATCAGGCTCATACTTTCGCATATTTCTCATACTTGATGGCCAGATCCTGGCCTTTTTCTGGTTTGGATCACGTAGTAATGTGGTACCACACTGAAACAGTCGACTAAACCTGGTCCCGGTCAATATTTTATAGGATAACGCATGTTAGGTCTAGGCTAGGCCTGGGATTTGCACTCATCAGGCTCATACTTTCGCATATTTCTCATACTTGATGGCCAGATTCTGGACTTTTTTTGGTTCGGATCACGTTGCAATGTGGTACCACACTGAAACAGTCGATTAAACCTGGTTTCGATCGATATTTTAGAGGATAACGCATGTTAGGTCTACGTTAGGTCTGGGATTTGCACTCCTCAGGCTCATACTTTCGCATATTTCTCATACTTGATGACCAGATCCTGGCCTCTTTCTGGTTTGGATCACGTAGTAATGTGGTACCAGACTGAAACAGTCGACTAAACCTGGTCACGATCAATATTTTAGAGGATAACGCATGTTAGGTCTAGGTTAGGTCTGGGATTTGCACTCATCAGGCTCATACTTTCGCATATTTCTCATACTTGATGACCAGATCCTGGCCTTATTCTGGTTTGGATCACGTAGTAATGTGGTACCAGACTGAAACAGTCGACTAAACCTGGTCTCGGTCAATATTTTAGAGGATAACACATGTTAGGTCTAGGTTAGGTCTGGGATTTGCACTCATCAGGCTCATACTTTCGCAAATTTCTCATACTTGATGGCCAGATTCAGGGCTTTTTCTGGTTTGGAACACGTGGTAATGTGGTACCACACGGAAACAGTAAATTAAACCTAGTCTGGGTCAACATTTCAAAGGATAACTCATGTTAGGTCTAGGTTAGGTCTGGGATTTGCTCTCATCAGGCTCATACATCCGCATATTTCTCATACTTGATGGCCAGATCCTGGGCTTTTTCTGGTTTGGATCACGTAGTAATGTGGTACCACGCTGAAACAGTCGACTAAACCTGGTCTCGGACAATATTTTAGAGGATAACGCATGTTAGGTCTAGGTTAGGTCTGGGATTTGCACTCATCAGGCTCATACTTTCGCATATTTCTCATACTTGTTGGCCAGATTCTGGGTTTTTTTTGGCTTGGATCACGTTGCAATGTGGTACCACACTGAAACAGTCGATTAAACCTGGTTTCGATCGATATTTTAGAGGATAACGCATGTTAGGTCTACGTTAGGTCTGGGATTGGCACTCATCAGGCTCATACTTTCGCATATTTCTCATACTTGATGGCCAGCTCCTGGCCTTTTTCTGGTTTGGATCACGTAGTAATGTGGTACCACACTGAAACAGTCGACTAAACCTGGTCTCGGTCAATATTTTAGAGGATAACGCATGTTAGGTCTAGGCTAGGTCTGGGATTTGCACTCATCAGGCTCATACTTTCGCATATTTCTCATACTTGATGGCCAGATCCTGGCCTTTTTCTGGTTTGGATCACGTAGTAATGTGGTACCACACTGAAACAGTCGACTAAACCTGGTCCCGGTCAATATTTTAGACGATAACGCATGTTAGGTCTAGGCTAGGCCTGGGATTTGCACTCATCAGGCTCATACTTTCGCATATTTCTCATACTTGATGGCCAGATTCTGGGCTTCTTTCGGATCACGTTGCAATGTGGTACCACACTGAAACAGTCGATTAAACCTGGTTTCGATCGATGTTTTAGAGGATAACGCATGTTAGGTCTAGGCTAGGTTTGGGATTTGCACTCATCAGGCTCATACTTTCGCATATTTCTCATACTTGATGGCCAGATCCTGGGCTTTTTCTGGTTTGGATCACGTAGTAATGTGGTACCACGCTGAAACAGTCGACTAAACCTGGTCTCGGACAATATTTTAGAGGATAACGCATGTTAGGTCTAGGTTAGGTCTGGGATTTGCACTCATCAGGCTCATACTTTCGCATATTTCTCATACTTGTTGGCCAGATTCTGGGATTTCACTGGTTTGGAACACACAGTAATATGGTACCACACTGAAACAATCGATTAAACCTGGTTTCGATGGATATTTTAGAGGATAACGCATATTAGGTCTACGTTAGGCCTGGGCTTTGCACTCATCAGGCTCATACTTTCGCATATTTCTCATACTTGATGGCCAGATCCTGGCCTTTTTCCGGTCTGGATTACGTAGTTATGTGGTACCACAGTGAAACAGTCAAACTAAACCTAGTCTGGGTCAACATTTCAAAGGATAACTCATGTTAGGTCTAGGTTAGGTCTGGGATTTGCACTCATCAGGCTCATACTTTCGCATATTTCTCATACTTGATGGCCAGATTCTGGGCTTTTTTTGGTTCGGATCACGTTGCAATGTGGTACCACACTGAAACAGTCGATTAAACCTGGTTTCGATGGATATTTTAGAGGATAACGCATGTTAGGTCTACGTTAGGCCTGGGCTTTGCACTCATCAGGCTCATACTTTCGCATATTTCTCATACTTGATGGCCAGATCCTGGCCTTTTTCCGGTTTGGATCACGTAGTAATGTGGTACCACACTGAAACAGTCGACTAAACCAGGTCTCGGTCAATATTTTAGAGGATAACGCATGTTAGGTCTAGGCTAGGTCTGGGATTTGCACTCATCAGGCTCATACTTTCGCATATTTCTCATACTTGATGGCCAGATCCTGGCCTTTTTCTGGTTTGGATCACGTAGTAATGTGGTACCACACTGAAACAGTCGACTAAACCTGGTCCCGGTCAATATTTTATAGGATAACGCATGTTAGGTCTAGGCTAGGCCTGGGATTTGCACTCATCAGGCTCATACTTTCGCATATTTCTCATACTTGATGGCCAGATTCTGGACTTTTTTTGGTTCGGATCACGTTGCAATGTGGTACCACACTGAAACAGTCGATTAAACCTGGTTTCGATCGATATTTTAGAGGATAACGCATGTTAGGTCTACGTTAGGTCTGGGATTTGCACTCCTCAGGCTCATACTTTCGCATATTTCTCATACTTGATGACCAGATCCTGGCCTTTTTCTGGTTTGGATCACGTAGTAATGTGGTACCAGACTGAAACAGTCGACTAAACCTGGTCACGATCAATATTTTAGAGGATAACGCATGTTAGGTCTAGGTTAGGTCTGGGATTTGCACTCATCAGGCTCATACTTTCGCATATTTCTCATACTTGATGACCAGATCCTGGCCTTATTCTGGCTTGGATCACGTAGTAATGTGGTACCAGACTGAAACAGTCGACTAAACCTGGTCTCGGTCAATATTTTAGAGGATAACACATGTTAGGTCTAGGTTAGGTCTGGGATTTGCACTCATCAGGCTCATACTTTCGCAAATTTCTCATTCTTGATTGCCAGATTCAGGGCTTTTTCTGGTTTGGAACACGTGGTAATGTGGTACCACACGGAAACAGTAAATTAAACCTAGTCTGGGTCAACATTTCAAAGGATAACTCATGTTAGGTCTAGGTTAGGTCTGGGATTTGCTCTCATCAGGCTCATACATCCGCATATTTCTCATACTTGATGGCCAGATCCTGGGCTTTTTCTGGTTTGGATCACGTAGTAATGTGGTACCACGCTGAAACAGTCGACTAAACCTGGTCTCGGACAATATTTTAGAGGATAACGCATGTTAGGTCTAGGTTAGGTCTGGGATTTGCACTCATCAGGCTCATACTTTCGCATATTTCTCATACTTGTTGGCCAGATTCTGGGTTTTTTTTGGCTTGGATCACGTTGCAATGTGGTACCACACTGAAACAGTCGATTAAACCTGGTTTCGATCGATATTTTAGAGGATAACGCATGTTAGGTCTACGTTAGGTCTGGGATTGGCACTCATCAGGCTCATACTTTCGCATATTTCTCATACTTGATGGCCAGATCCTGGCCTTTTTCTGGTTTGGATCACGTAGTAATGTGGTACCACACTGAAACAGACAATTATGCCTGGTTTCTATCAATATTTTAGAGAATAACGCATGTTAGGTCTAGGTTAGGTCTGGGATTTGCACTCATCAGGCTCATGCTTTCGCATATTTCTCATACTTGATGGCCAGATTCTGGGCTTTTTTTGGTTCGGATCACGTTGCAATGTGGTACCACACTGAAACAGTCGATTAAACCTGGTTTCGATCGATATTTTAGAGGATAACGCATGTTAGGTCTACGTTAGGTCTGGGATTGGCACTCATCAGGCTCATACTTTCGCATATTTCTCATACTTGATGGCCAGATCCTGGCCTTTTTCTGGTTTGGATCACGTAGTAATGTGGTACCACACTGAAACAGTCGACTAAACCTGGTCTCGGTCAATATTTTAGAGGATAACGCATGTTAGGTCTAGGCTAGGTCTGGGATTTGCACTCATCAGGCTCATACTTTCGCATATTTCTCATACGTGATGACCAGATCCTGGCCTTTTTCTGGTTTGGATCACGTAGTAATGTGGTACCAGACTGAAACAGTCGACTAAACCTGGTCACGATGAATATTATAGAGGATAACGCATGTTAGGTCTAGGGTAGGTCAGGGATTTGCTCTCATCATGCTCATACTTTCGCATATGTCTCATTCTTGTGGGCCAGATCCTGGGCTTTCACTGGTCTGGATTACGTAGTTATGTGGTACCACAGTGAAACAGTCAAACTAAACCTAGTCTGGGTCAACATTTCAAAGGATAACTCATGTTAGGTCTAGGTTAGGTCTGGGATTTGCACTCATCAGGCTCATACTTTCGCATATTTCTCATACTTGATGGCCAGATTCTGGGCTTTTTTTGGTTCGGATCACGTTGCAATGTGGTACCACACTGAAACAGTCGATTAAACCTGGTTTCGATGGATATTTTAGAGGATAACGCATGTTAGGTCTACGTTAGGCCTGGGCTTTGCACTCATCAGGCTCATACTTTCCCATATTTCTCATACTTGATGGCCAGATCCTGGCCTTTTTCAGGTTTGGATCACGTAGTAATGTGGTACCACACTGAAACAGTCGACTAAACCAGGTCTCGGTCAATATTTTAGAGGATAACGCATGTTAGGTCTAGGCTAGGTCTGGGATTTGCACTCATCAGGCTCATACTTTCGCATATTTCTCATACTTGTTGGCCAGATTCTGGGTTTTTTTTGGCTTGGATCACGTAGTAATGTGGTACCACACTGAAACAGTCGATTAAACCTGGTCTCGGTCAATATTTTAGAGGATAACGCATGTTAGAACCTAGGCCAGGCCTGGGATTTGCACTCATCAGGCTCATACTTTCGCATATTTCTCATACTTGTTGGCCAGATTCTGGGTTTTTTTTGGCTTGGATCACGTAGTAATGTGGTACCACACTGAAACAGTCGACTAAACCTGGTCTCGGTCAATATTTTAGAGGATAACGCATGTTAGGTCTAGGTTAGGTCTGGGATTTGCACTCATCATGCTCATACTTACGCATATTTCTCATTCTTGTTGTCCACATCCTGGGATTTCACAGGTTTGGAACACACAGTAATATGGTACCACACTGAAACAGTCGATTAAACCTGGTTTCGATCGATATTTTAGAGGATAACGCATGTTAGGTCTAGGCTAGGTCTGGGATTTGCACTCATCAGGCTCATACTTTCGCATATTTCTCATACGTGATGACCAGATCCTGACCTTTTTCTGGTTTGGATCACGTAGTAATGTGGTACCACACTGAAACAGTCGGCTAAACCTGGTCCCGGTTAATATTTTAGAGGATAACGCATGTTAGGTCTAGGTTAGGTCAGGGATTTGCTCTCATCATGTTCATACTTTCGCATATTTCTCATTCTTGTTGGCCAGATCCTGGGCTTTCACTGGTTTGGATCACGTAGTTATGTGGTACCACACTGAAACAGTCAAATTAAACCTGGTCTCGATCAATATTTTAGAGGATAACACATGTTAGGTCTAGGTTAGGTCTGGGATTTGCACTCATCAGGCACATACTTTCGCATATTTCTCATACTTGATGGCCAGATCCTGGGCTTTCACTGGTTTGGAACACAAAGTAATATGATACCACACTGAAACAGTCGATTAAACCGGGTTTCGATCGATATTTTAGAGGATAACGCATGTTAGGTCTAGGTTAGGTCTGGGATTTGCACTCCTCAGGCTCATACTTTCGCATATTTCTCATACTTGATGACCAGATCCTGACCTTTTTCTGGTTTGGATCACGTAGTAATGTGGTACCACACTGAAACAGTCGGCTAAACCTGGTCCCGGTTAATATTTTAGAGGATAACGCATGTTAGGTCTAGGTTAGGTCAGGGATTTGCTCTCATCATGTTCATACTTTCGCATATTTCTCATTCTTGTTGGCCAGATCCTGGGCTTTCACTGGTTTGGATCACGTAGTTATGTGGTACCACACTGAAACAGTCAAATTAAACCTGGTCTCGATCAATATTTTAGAGGATAACACATGTTAGGTCTAGGTTAGGTCTGGGATTTGCACTCATCAGGCACATACTTTCGCATATTTCTCATACTTGATGGCCAGATCCTGGGCTTTCACTGGTTTGGAACACAAAGTAATATGATACCACACTGAAACAGTCGATTAAACCGGGTTTCGATCGATATTTTAGAGGATAACGCATGTTAGGTCTACGTTAGGTCTGGGATTTGCACTCATCAGGCTCATACTTTCGCATATTTCTCATACTTGTTGGCCAGATTCTGGGTTTTTTTTGGCTTGGATCACGTAGTAATGTGGTACCACACTGAAACAGTCGATTAAACCTGGTCTCGGTCAATATTTTAGAGGATAACGCATGTTAGAACCTAGGCCAGGCCTGGGATTTGCACTCATCAGGCTCATACTTTCGCATATTTCTCATACTTGTTGGCCAGATTCTGGGTTTTTTTTGGCTTGGATCACGTAGTAATGTGGTACCACACTGAAACAGTCGACTAAACCTGGTCTCGGTCAATATTTTAGAGGATAACGCATGTTAGGTCTAGGTTAGGTCTGGGATTTGCACTCATCATGCTCATACTTACGCATATTTCTCATTCTTGTTGTCCACATCCTGGGATTTCACAGGTTTGGAACACACAGTAATATGGTACCACACTGAAACAGTCGATTAAACCTGGTTTCGATCGATATTTTAGAGGATAACGCATGTTAGGTCTAGGCTAGGTCTGGGATTTGCACTCATCAGGCTCATACTTTCGCATATTTCTCATACGTGATGACCAGATCCTGACCTTTTTCTGGTTTGGATCACGTAGTAATGTGGTACCACACTGAAACAGTCGGCTAAACCTGGTCCCGGTTAATATTTTAGAGGATAACGCATGTTAGGTCTAGGTTAGGTCAGGGATTTGCTCTCATCATGTTCATACTTTCGCATATTTCTCATTCTTGTTGGCCAGATCCTGGGCTTTCACTGGTTTGGATCACGTAGTTATGTGGTACCACACTGAAACAGTCAAATTAAACCTGGTCTCGATCAATATTTTAGAGGATAACACATGTTAGGTCTAGGTTAGGTCTGGGATTTGCACTCATCAGGCACATACTTTCGCATATTTCTCATACTTGATGGCCAGATCCTGGGCTTTCACTGGTTTCGAACACAAAGTAATATGATACCACACTGAAACAGTCGATTAAACCGGGTTTCGATCGATATTTTAGAGGATAACGCATGTTAGGTCTAGGTTAGGTCTGGGATTTGCACTCCTCAGGCTCATACTTTCGCATATTTCTCATACTTGATGACCAGATCCTGGCCTTTTTCTGGTTTGGATCACGTAGTAATGTGGTACCAGACTGAAACTGTCGACTAAACCTGGTCACGATCAATATGTTAGAGGATAACGCATGTTAGGTCTAGGTTAGGTCTGGGATTTGCACTCATCAGGCTCATACCTTCGCATATTTCTCATACTTGATGACCAGATCCTGGCCTTATTCTGGTTTGGATCACGTAGTAATGTGGTACCAGACTGAAACAGTCGACTAAACCTGGTCTCGGTCAATATTTTAGAGGATAACACATGTTAGGTCTAGGTTAGGTCTGGGATTTGCACTCATCAGGCTCATACTTACGCAAATTTCTCATACTTGATGGCCAGATTCAGGGCTTTTTCTGGTTTGGAACACGTGGTAATGTGGTACCACACGGAAACAGTAAATTAAACCTAGTCTGGGTCAACATTTCAAAGGATAACTCATGTTAGGTCTAGGTTAGGTCTGGGATTTGCTCTCATCAGGCTCATACATCCGCATATTTCTCATACTTGATGGCCAGATCCTGGGCTTTTTCTGGTTTGGATCACGTAGTAATGTGGTACCACGCTGAAACAGTCGACTAAACCTGGTCTCGGACAATATTTTAGAGGATAACGCATGTTAGGTCTAGGTTAGGTCTGGGATTTGCACTCATCAGGCTCATACTTTCGCATATTTCTCATACTTGTTGGCCAGATTCTGGGTTTTTTTTGGCTTGGATCACGTTGCAATGTGGTACCACACTGAAACAGTCGATTAAACCTGGTTTCGATCGATATTTCAGAGGATAACGCATGTTAGGTCTACGTTAGGTCTGGGATTGGCACTCATCAGGCTCATACTTTCGCATATTTCTCATACTTGATGGCCAGATCCTGGCCTTTTTCTGGTTTGGATCACGTAGTAATGTGGTACCACACTGAAACAGACAATTATGCCTGGTTTCTATCAATATTTTAGAGAATAACACATGTTAGGTCTAGGATAGGTCTGGGATTTGCACTCATCAGGCTCATACTTTCGCATATTTCTCATACTTGATGGCCAGATTCTGGGCTTTTTTTGGTTCGGATCACGTTGCAATGTGGTACCACACTGAAACAGTCGATTAAACCTGGCTTCGATCGATATTTTAGAGGATAACGTATGTTAGGTCTACGTTAGGTCTGGGATTGGCACTCATCAGGCTCATACTTTCGCATATTTCTCATACTTGATGGCCAGATCCTGGCCTTTTTCTGGTTTGGATCACGTAGTAATGTGGTACCACACTGAAACAGTCGACTAAACCTGGTCTCGGTCAATATTTTAGAGGATAACGCATGTTAGGTCTAGGCTAGGTCTGGGATTTGCACTCATCAGGCTCATACTTTCGCATATTTCTCATACTTGATGGCCAGATCCTGGCCTTTTTCTGGTTTGGATCACGTAGTAATGTGGTACCACACTGAAACAGTCGACTAAACCTGGTCCCGGTCAATATTTTAGACGATAACGCATGTTAGGTCTAGGCTAGGCCTGGGATTTGCACTCATCAGGCTCATACTTTCGCATATTTCTCATACTTGATGGCCAGATTCTGGGCTTTTTTCGGATCACGTTGCAATGTGGTACCACACTGAAACAGTCGATTAAACCTGGTTTCGATCGATATTTTAGAGGATAACGCATGTTAGGTCTACGTTAGGTCTGGGATTTGCACTCATCATGCTCATTCTTACGCATATTTCTCATTCTTGTTGTCCAGATCCTGGGATTTCACTGGTTTGGAACACACAGTAATATGGTACCACACTGAAACAATCGATTAAACCTGGTTTCGATCGATATTTTAGAGGATAACGCATGTTAGGTCTAGGCTAGGTTTGGGATTTGCACTCATCAGGCTCATACTTTCGCATATTTCTCATACGTGATGACCAGATCCTGGCCTTTTTCTGGTTTGGATCACGTAGTAATGTGGTACCAGACTGAAACAGTCGACTAAACCTGGTCACGATGAATATTATAGAGGATAACGCATGTTAGGTCTAGGGTAGGTCAGGGATTTGCTCTCATCATGCTCATACTTTCGCATATGTCTCATTCTTGTGGGCCAGATCCTGGGCTTTCACTGGTCTGGATTACGTAGTTATGTGGTACCACAGTGAAATAGTCAAACTAAACCTAGTCTGGGTCAACATTTCAAAGGATAACTCATGTTAGGTCTAGGTTAGGTCTGGGATTTGCACTCATCAGGCTCATACTTTCGCATATTTCTCATACTTGATGGCCAGATTCTGTGCTTTTTTTGGTTCGGATCACGTTGCAATGTGGTACCACACTGAAACAGTCGATTAAACCTGGTTTCGATGGATATTTTAGAGGATAACGCATGTTAGGTCTACGTTAGGCCTGGGCTTTGCACTCATCAGGCTCATACATTCGCATATTTCTCATACTTGATGGCCAGATCCTGGCCTTTTTCTGGTTTGGATCACGTAGTAATGTGGTACCACACTGAAACAGTCGACTAAACCAGGTCTCGGTCAATATTTTAGAGGATAACGCATGTTAGGTCTAGGCTAGGTCTGGGATTTGCACTCATCAGGCTCATACTTTCGCATATTTCTCATACTTGATGGCCAGATCCTGGCCTTTTTCTGGTTTGGATCACGTAGTAATGTGGTACCACACTGAAACAGTCGACTAAACCTGGTCCCGGTCAATATTTTAGACGATAACGCATGTTAGGTCTAGGCTAGGCCTGGGATTTGCACTCATCAGGCTCATACTTTCGCATATTTCTCATACTTGATGGCCAGATTCTGGGCTTTTTTCGGATCACGTTGCAATGTGGTACCACACTGAAACAGTCGATTAAACCTGGTTTCGATCGATATTTTAGAGGATAACGCATGTTAGGTCTACGTTAGGTCTGGGATTTGCACTCATCATGCTCATTCTTACGCATATTTCTCATTCTTGTTGTCCAGATCCTGGGATTTCACTGGTTTGGAACACACAGTAATATGGTACCACACTGAAACAATCGATTAAACCTGGTTTCGATCGATATTTTAGAGGATAACGCATGTTAGGTCTAGGCTAGGTTTGGGATTTGCACTCATCAGGCTCATACTTTCGCATATTTCTCATACGTGATGACCAGATCCTGGCCTTTTTCTGGTTTGGATCACGTAGTAATGTGGTACCAGACTGAAACAGTCGACTAAACCTGGTCACGATGAATATTATAGAGGATAACGCATGTTAGGTCTAGGGTAGGTCAGGGATTTGCTCTCATCATGCTCATACTTTCGCATATGTCTCATTCTTGTGGGCCAGATCCTGGGCTTTCACTGGTCTGGATTACGTAGTTATGTGGTACCACAGTGAAATAGTCAAACTAAACCTAGTCTGGGTCAACATTTCAAAGGATAACACATGTTAGGTCTAGGTTAGGTCTGGGATTTGCACTCATCAGGCTCATACTTTCGCATATTTCTCATACTTGATGGCCAGATTCTGTGCTTTTTTTGGTTCGGATCACGTTGCAATGTGGTACCACACTGAAACAGTCGATTAAACCTGGTTTCGATGGATATTTTAGAGGATAACGCATGTTAGGTCTACGTTAGGCCTGGGCTTTGCACTCATCAGGCTCATACATTCGCATATTTCTCATACTTGATGGCCAGATCCTGGCCTTTTTCTGGTTTGGATCACGTAGTAATGTGGTACCACACTGAAACAGTCGACTAAACCAGGTCTCGGTCAATATTTTAGAGGATAACGCATGTTAGGTCTAGGCTAGGTCTGGGATTTGCACTCATCAGGCTCATACTTTCGCATATTTCTCATACTTGATGGCCAGATTCTGGGTTTTTTTTGGCTTGGATCACGTAGTAATGTGGTACCACCCTGAAACAGTCGATTAAACCTGGTCTCGGTCAATATTTTAGAGGATAACGCATGTTAGAACCTAGGCTAGGCCTGGGATTTGCACTCATCAGGCTCATACTTTCGCATATTTCTCATACTTGATGGCCAGATTCTGGACTTTTTTTGGTTCGGATCACGTTGCAATGTGGTACCACACTGAAACAGTCGATTAAACCTGGTTTCGATCAATATTTTAGAGGATAACACATGTTAGGTCTAGGTTAGGTCTGGGATTTGCACTCATCAGGCTCATACTTTCGCAAATTTCTCATACTTGATGGCCAGATTCAGGGCTTTTTCTGGTTTGGAACACGTGGTAATGTGGTACCACACGGAAACAGTAAATTAAACCTAGTCTGGGTCAACATTTCAAAGGATAACTCATGTTAGGTCTAGGTTAGGTCTGGGATTTGCTCTCATCAGGCTCATACATCCGCATATTTCTCATACTTGATGGCCAGATCCTGGGCTTTTTCTGGTTTGGATCACGTAGTAATGTGGTACCACGCTGAAACAGTCGACTAAACCTGGTCTCGGTCGATATTTTAGAGGATAACGCATGTTAGGTCTAGGTTAGGTCTGGGATTTGCACTCATCAGGCTCATACTTTCGCATATTTCTCATACTTGTTGGCCAGATTCTGGGTTTTTTTGGCTTGGATCACGTAGTAACGTGGTACCACACTGAAACAGTCGACTAAACCTGGTCTCGGTCAATATTTTAGAGGATAACGCATGTTAGGTCTAGGTTAGGTCTGGGATTTGCACTCATCATGCTCATACTTACGCATATTTCTCATTCTTGTTGTCCACATCCTGGGATTTCACAGGTTTGGAACACACAGTAATATGGTACCACACTGAAACAGTCGATTAAACCTGGTTTCGATCGATATTTTAGAGGATAACGCATGTTAGGTCTAGGCTAGGTCTGGGATTTGCACTCATCAGGCTCATACTATCGCATATTTCTCATACGTGATGACCAGATCCTGGCCTTTTTCTGGTTTGGATCACGTAGTAATGTGGTACCACACTGAAACAGTCGGCTAATCCTGGTCCCGGTTAATATTTTAGAGGATAACGCATGTTAGGTCTAGGTTAGGTCAGGGATTTGCTCTCATCATGTTCATACTTTCGCATATTTCTCATTCTTGTTGGCCAGATCCTGGGCTTTCACTGGTTTGGATCACGTAGTTATGTGGTACCACACTGAAACAGTCAAATTAAACCTGGTCTCGATCAATATTTTAGAGGATAACACATGTTAGGTCTAGGTTAGGTCTGGGATTTGCACTCATCAGGCTCATACTTTCGCATATTTCTCATACTTGATGACCAGATCCTGGCCTTATTCTGGTTTGGATCACGTAGTAATGTGGTACCAGACTGAAACAGTCGACTAAACCTGGTCTCGGTCAATATTTTAGAGGATAACACATGTTAGGTCTAGGTTAGGTCTGGGATTTGCACTCATCAGGCTCATACTTTCGCAAATTTCTCATGCTTGATGGCCAGATTCAGGGCTTTTTCTGGTTTGGAACACGTGGTAATGTGGTACCACACGGAAACAGTAAATTAAACCTAGTCTGGGTCAACATTTCAAAGGATAACTCATGTTAGGTCTAGGTTAGGTCTGGGATTTGCTCTCATCAGGCCCATACATCCGCATATTTCTCATACTTGATGGCCAGATCCTGGGCTTTTTCTGGTTTGGATCACGTAGTAATGTGGTACCACGCTGAAACAGTCGACTAAACCTGGTCTCGGACAATATTTTAGAGGATAACGCATGTTAGGTCTAGGTTAGGTCTGTGATTTGCACTCATCAGGCTCATACTTTCGCATATTTCTCATACTTGTTGGCCAGATTCTGGGTTTTTTTTTGGCTTGGATCACGTTGCAATGTGGTACTACACTGAAACAGTCGATTAAACCTGGTTTCGATCGATATTTTAGAGGATAACGCATGTTTGGTCTACGTTAGGTCTGGGATTGGCACTCATCAGGCTCATACTTTCGCATATTTCTCATACTTGATGGCCAGATCCTGGCCTTTTTCTGGTTTGGATCACGTAGTAATGTGGTACCACACTGAAACAGACAATTATGCCTGGTTTCTATCAATATTTTAGAGAATAACACATGTTAGGTCTAGGTTAGGTCTGGGATTTGCACACATCAGGCTCATACTATCGCATATTTCTCATACTTGATGGCCAGATTCTGGGCTTTTTTTGGTTCGGATCACGTTGCAATGTGGTACCACACTGAAACAGTCGATTAAACCTGGTTTCGATCGATATTATAGAGGATAACGCATGTTAGGGCTACGTTAGGTCTGGGATTGGCACTCATCAGGCTCATACTTTCGCATATTTCTCATACTTGATGGCCAGATCCTGGCCTTTTTCTGGTTTGGATCACGTAGTAATGTGGTACCACACTGAAACAGTCGACTAAACCTGGTCCCGGTTAATATTTTAGAGGATAACGCATGTTAGGTCTAGGTTAGGTCAGGGATTTGCTCTCATCATGCTCATACTTTCGCATATTTCTCATTCTTGTTGGCCAGATCCTGGGCTTTCACTGGTTTGGATCACGTAGTTATGTGGTACCACACTGAAACAGTCAAATTAAACCTGGTCTCGATCAATATTTTAGAGGATAGCACATGTTAGGTCTAGGTTAGGTCTGGGATTTGCACTCATCAGGCTCATACTTTCGCATATTTCTCATACTTGATGACCAGATCCTGGGCTTTCACTGGTTTGGAACACACAGTAATATGGTACCACACTGAAACAGTCGACTAAACCTGGTCACGATCAATATTTTAGAGGATAACGCATGTTAGGTCTAGGTTAGGTCTGGGATTTGCTCTCATCAGGCTCATACTTTCGCATATTTCTCATACTTGATGACCAGATCCTGGCCTTATTCTGGTTTGGATCACGTAGTAATGTGGTACCAGACTGAAACAGTCGACTAAACCTGGTCACGATGAATATTTTAGAGGATAACGCATGTTAGGTCTAGGTTAGGTCAGGGATTTGCTCTCATCATGCTCATACTTTCGCATATGTCTCATTCTTGTGGGCCAGATCCTGGGCTTTCACTGGTCTGGATTACGTAGTTATGTGGTACCACAGTGAAACAGTCAAATTAAACCTAGTCTGGGTCAACATTTCAAAGGATAATTCATGTTAGGTCTAGGTTAGGTCTGGGATTTGCACTCATCAGGCTCATACTTTCGCATATTTCTCATACTTGATGGCCAGATCCTGGGTTTCTTCTGGTTTGGATCACGTAGTAATGTGGTACCACACTGAAACAGTCGACTAAACCTGGTCTCGGTCAATATTTTAGAGGATAACGCATGTTAGGTCTAGGCTAGGTCTGGGATTTGCACTCATCAGGCTCATACATCCGCATATTTCTCATACTTGATGGCCAGATCCTGGGCTTTTTCTGGTTTGGATCACGTAGTAATGTGGTACCACACTGAAACAGTCGACTAAACCTGGTCTCGGTCAATATTTTAGAGGATAACGCATGTTAGGTCTAGGCTAGGTCTGGGATTTGCACTCATCAGGCTCATACATCCGCATATTTCTCATACTTGATGGCCAGATCCTGGGCTTTTTCTGGTTTGGATCACGTAGTAATGTGGTACCACGCTGATACAGTCGACTAAACCTGGTCTCGGTCAATATTTTAGAAGATAACGCATGTTAGGTCTAGGTTAGGTCTGGGATTTGCACTCATCAGGCTCATACTTTCGCATATTTCTCATACTTGTTGGCCAGATTCTGGGTTTTTTTTGGCTAGGATCACGTAGTAATGTGGTACCACACTGAAACAGTCGATTAAACCTGGTCTCGGTCAATATTTTAGAGGATAACGCATGTTAGGTCTAGGCTAGGCCTGGGATTTGCACTCATCAGGCTCATACTTTCGCATATTTCTCATACTTGTTGGCCAGATTCTGGGTTTTTTTTGGCTTGGATCGCGTAGTAATGTGGTACCACACTGAAACAGTCGACTAAACCTGGTCTGGGTCAATATTTTAGAGGATAACGCATGTTAGGTCTAGGTTAGGTCTGGGATTTGCACTCATCATGCTCATACTTACGCATATTTCTCATTCTTGTTGTCCAGATCCTGGGATTTCACAGGTTTGGAACACACAGTAATATGGTACCACACTGAAACAGTCGATTAAACCTGGTTTCGATCGATATTTTAGAGGATAACGCATGTTAGGTCTAGGCTAGGTCTGGGATTTGCACTCATCAGGCTCATACTTTCGCATATTTCTCATACGTGATGACCAGATCCTGGCCTTTTTCTGGTTTGGATCACGTAGTAATGTGGTACCACAGTGAAACAGTCAAATTAAACCTAGTCTGGGTCAACATTTCAAAGGATAATTCATGTTAGGTCTAGGTTATGTCTGGGATTTGCACTCATCAGGCTCATACTTTCGCATATTCACTCATACTTGATGGCCAGATCCTGGGCTTTTTCTGGTTTGGAACACGTAGTAATGTGGTACCAGACTGAAACAGTCGATTAAACCTGGTTTCGATCGATATTTTAGAGGATAACGCATGTTAGGTCTACGTTAGGCCTGGGATTTGCACTCATCAGGCTCATACTTTCGCATATTTCTCATACTTGATGGCCAGATTCTGGGCTTTTTTTGGTTCGGATCACGTTGCAATGTGGTACCACGCTGAAACAGGCCATTAAACCTGGTTTCGATTAATATTTTATAGGATAACGCATGTTGGGTCTATGTTAGGTCTGGGATTTGCTCTCCTCAGGCTCATACTTTCGGATATTTCTCATACTTGATGGCCAGATCCTGGCCTTTTTCTGGTTTGGATCACGTAGTAATGTGGTACCACACTGAAACAGTCGACTAAACCTGCTTTCGATCAATATTTTTGAGGATAACACATGATAGGTCTAGGTTAGGTCTGGGATTTGCACTCATCAGGCTCATGCTTTCGCATATTTCTCGTACTTGTTGGCCAGATCCTGCGCCTTTTCTGATTTGGTTCACGTGGTAATGTGGTACCACGCTGAAACAGACCATTAAACCTGGTTTCGATCAATATTTTATAGGATAACGCATGTTGGGTCTATGTTAGGTCTGGGATTTGCTCTCCTCAGGCTCATACTTTCGGATATTTCTCATACTTGATGGCCAGATCCTGGCCTTTTTCTGGTTTGGATCACGTAGTAATGTGGTACCACACTGAAACAGTCGACTAAACCTGCTTTCGATCAATATTTTTGAGGATAACACATGATAGGTCTAGGTTAGGTCTGGGATTTGCACTCATCAGGCTCATGCTTTCGCATATTTCTCGTACTTGTTGGCCAGATCCTGCGCCTTTTCTGATTTGGTTCACGTGGTAATGTGGTACCACGCTGAAACAGACCATTAAACCTGGTTTCGATCAATATTTTAGAGGATAACGCATGTTAGGTCTATGTTAGGTCCGGGATTTGCCCTCATCAGGCTCACACTTTCGCATTCTTCACATACCTGTTGAACAGATCCAGGGTTTTTTCTGGTTTGGATCACGTGGTCATGTGGTACCACACTGAAACAGTCCATTAAACCTAGTCTGGGTCAACATTTCAAAGGCTAACTCATGTTAGGTCTAGGTTAGGTCTGGGATTTGCACTCATCAGGCTCATACATTCGCATATTTCTCATACTTGATGGCCAGATCCTGGGCTTTTTCTGTTTTGGATCACGTAGTAAAGTGGTACCACGCTGAAACAGTCGACTAAACCTGCTTTCGATCAATATTTTTGAGGATAACACATGATAGGTCTAGGTTAGGTCTGGGATTTGCACTCATCAGGCTCATGCTTTCGCATATTTCTCGTACTTGTTGGCCAGATCCTGCGCCTTTTCTGATTTGGTTCACGTGGTAATGTGGTACCACGCTGAAACAGACCATTAAACCTGGTTTCGATCAATATTTTATAGGATAACGCATGTTGGGTCTATGTTAGGTCTGGGATTTGCTCTCCTCAGGCTCATACTTTCGGATATTTCTCATACTTGATGGCCAGATCCTGGCCTTTTTCTGGTTTGGATCACGTAGTAATGTGGTACCACACTGAAACAGTCGACTAAACCTGCTTTCGATCAATATTTTTGAGGATAACACATGATAGGTCTAGGTTAGGTCTGGGATTTGCACTCATCAGGCTCATGCTTTCGCATATTTCTCGTACTTGTTGGCCAGATCCTGCGCCTTTTCTGATTTGGTTCACGTGGTAATGTGGTACCACGCTGAAACAGACCATTAAACCTGGTTTCGATCAATATTTTAGAGGATAACGCATGTTAGGTCTATGTTAGGTCCGGGATTTGCCCTCATCAGGCTCACACTTTCGCATTCTTCACATACCTGTTGAACAGATCCAGGGTTTTTTCTGGTTTGGATCACGTGGTAATGTGGTACCACACTGAAACAGTCGACTAAACCTGGTCTCGGTCAATATTTTAGAGGATAACGCATGTTAGGTCTAGGCTAGGTCTGGGATTTGCACTCATCAGGCTCATACATCCGCATATTTCTCATACTTGATGGCCAGATCCTGGGCTTTTTCTGGTTTGGATCACGTAGTAATGTGGTACCACGCTGATACAGTCGACTAAACCTGGTCTCGGCCAATATTTTAGAAGATAACGCATGTTAGGTCTAGGTTAGGTCTGGGATTTGCACTCATCAGGCTCATACTTTCGCATATTTCTCATACTTGTTGGCCAGATTCTGGGTTTTTTTTGGCTAGGATCACGTAGTAATGTGGTACCACACTGAAACAGTCGATTAAACCTGGTCTCGGTCAATATTTTAGAGGATAACGCATGTTAGGTCTAGGCTAGGCCTGGGATTTGCACTCATCAGGCTCATACTTTCGCATATTTCTCATACTTGTTGGCCAGATTCTGGGTTTTTTTTGGCTTGGATCGCGTAGTAATGTGGTACCACACTGAAACCGTCGACTAAACCTGGTCTGGGTCAATATTTTAGAGGATAACGCATGTTAGGTCTAGGTTAGGTCTGGGATTTGCACTCATCATGCTCATACTTACGCATATTTCTCATTCTTGTTGTCCAGATCCTGGGATTTCACAGGTTTGGAACACACAGTAATATGGTACCACACTGAAACAGTCGATTAAACCTGGTTTCGATCGATATTTTAGAGGATAACGCATGTTAGGTCTAGGCTAGGTCTGGGATTTGCACTCATCAGGCTCATACTTTCGCATATTTCTCATACGTGATGACCAGATCCTGGCCTTTTTCTGGTTTGGATCACGTAGTAATGTGGTACCACAGTGAAACAGTCAAATTAAACCTAGTCTGGGTCAACATTTCAAAGGATAATTCATGTTAGGTCTAGGTTAGGTCTGGGATTTGCACTCATCAGGCTCATACTTTCGCATATTCACTCATACTTGATGGCCAGATCCTGGGCTTTTTCTGGTTTGGAACACGTAGTAATGTGGTACCAGACTGAAACAGTCGATTAAACCTGGTTTCGATCGATATTTTAGAGGATAACGCATGTTAGGTCTACGTTAGGCCTGGGATTTGCACTCATCAGGCTCATACTTTCGCATATTTCTCATACTTGATGGCCAGATTCTGGGCTTTTTTTGGTTCGGATCACGTTGCAATGTGGTACCACGCTGAAACAGGCCATTAAACCTGGTTTCGATTAATATTTTATAGGATAACGCATGTTGGGTCTATGTTAGGTCTGGGATTTGCTCTCCTCAGGCTCATACTTTCGGATATTTCTCATACTTGATGGCCAGATCCTGGCCTTTTTCTGGTTTGGATCACGTAGTAATGTGGTACCACACTGAAACAGTCGACTAAACCTGCTTTCGATCAATATTTTTGAGGATAACACATGATAGGTCTAGGTTAGGTCTGGGATTTGCACTCATCAGGCTCATGCTTTCGCATATTTCTCGTACTTGTTGGCCAGATCCTGCGCCTTTTCTGATTTGGTTCACGTGGTAATGTGGTACCACGCTGAAACAGACCATTAAACCTGGTTTCGATCAATATTTTATAGGATAACGCATGTTGGGTCTATGTTAGGTCTGGGATTTGCTCTCCTCAGGCTCATACTTTCGGATATTTCTCATACTTGATGGCCAGATCCTGGCCTTTTTCTGGTTTGGATCACGTAGTAATGTGGTACCACACTGAAACAGTCGACTAAACCTGCTTTCGATCAATATTTTTGAGGATAACACATGATAGGTCTAGGTTAGGTCTGGGATTTGCACTCATCAGGCTCATGCTTTCGCATATTTCTCGTACTTGTTGGCCAGATCCTGCGCCTTTTCTGATTTGGTTCACGTGGTAATGTGGTACCACGCTGAAACAGACCATTAAACCTGGTTTCGATCAATATTTTAGAGGATAACGCATGTTAGGTCTATGTTAGGTCCGGGATTTGCCCTCATCAGGCTCACACTTTCGCATTCTTCACATACCTGTTGAACAGATCCAGGGTTTTTTCTGGTTTGGATCACGTGGTAATGTGGTACCACACTGAAGCAGTCCATTAAACCTAGTCTGGGTCAACATTTCAAAGGCTAACTCATGTTAGGTCTAGGTTAGGTCTGGGATTTGCACTCATCAGGCTCATACATTCGCATATTTCTCATACTTGATGGCCAGATCCTGGGCTTTTTCTGTTTTGGATCACGTAGTAAAGTGGTACCACGCTGAAACAGTCGACTAAACCTGGTCTCGGTCAATATTTTAGAGGATAACGTATGTTAGGTCTAGGCTAGTTCTGGGATTTGCACTCATCAGGCTCATACTTTCGCATATTTCTCATACTTGTTGGCCAGATTCTGGGCTTTTTTTGGCTTGGATCACGTAGTAATGTGGTACCTCACTGAAACTGTCCATTAAACCTGGTTTCGATCAATATTTTAGGCGATAACGCATGTTAGGTCTATGTTAGGTCTGGGATTTGCTCTCATCAGGCACATACATTCACATTTTCCGCATAGTTGTTGGCCAGATCCTGGGCTTTTCCTGGTTTGGATCAAGTGGTAATGTGGTATCGCACGGGAAGAGTCCATTAAACCAGGTTTCGATGAATATATTTGAGGATAACACATGATAGGTCTACGTTAGGTCTGGGATTTGCACTCATCAGGCTCATACTTTCACATATTTCTCATACTTGATGGCCAGATTCTGGGCTTTTTTTGGTTCGGATCACGTTGCAATGTGGTACCACACTGAAACAGTCCATTAAACCTGGTTTCGATCAATATTTTAGAGGATAACGCAACTTAGGTCTTGGTTAGGCCTTGGATTTGCCCTCGTCAGGCTCTGACGTTCGCGTTCTTCACATACCTGGTGAACAGATCGTGGGCTTTTACTGGTTTGCATCACGTGGTAATGTGGTAGCACACTGAAACAGACAATTATGCCTGGTTTCTATCAATATTTTAGAGGCTAACACATGCTAGGTCTAGGTTAGGTCTGGGACTTGCTATCATCATGCTCATACTTTCACATATTTCTCATTCTTGTTGTCCAGATCCTGGGCCTTCGCTGGTTTGGATCACACAGTAATATGGTACCACACTGAAACAGTCGACTAAACCTGGTCTCGGTCAATATTTTAGAGGATATCACATGTTGGGTCTAGGTTAGGTCTGGGATTTGCACTCATCCGGCTCATACTTTTTTTTTTTTTTTTTTTTTTTTTTTTTTTTTTGTCGTGGGGAAAATCTTCGAAAGACTCCCTCCCACCTCCTTGGGGAGAGGTGGGAGGGGTGTGTGGGATTCCCCGCGCCCGTACAACGACAGGCGCGGGACCTACCCACTAAAAACCCCACGGTGACCCTTCGGCACGCTTTGGGAGGATACCGGGAATCGCTCGAAGCATTCTTCCGGTATCCTCCCCGTGCGCTCGCTTTCGCGCCCATCCCCCGGGGGGACAATCGGTCCCCCCAGTAGACACACTGCCTCATAGCGGCGGGACGGGGCCACTCCATCCCGCCGCTATCCGTCCCGGGGCCGCGTTTAGTGGCGGCTGCGAGCCCCAACTCGCAACCGCCCGCGACCCCGTTTCCACCCCTCGGCGGCCGGGCGTTCATGGCCGCACCAGACCGCCGAGGGTGCCTCCCCTTGCGTCGGACCGGTAGGGGGAGGCACTCCTACCCCCAACCGGTACGACCCGGCGCCGCCTGGCGGGAGGAGGGTCCCCTCAGGACCCGCCTCCCAGCCTAGGTCATCCGCCACGCCGAGGCGGCCGCCCGCGACGCCTCGCGACCGGGCGACGACCTCGGGCCACCGCACGAGCGCGCGCTTCAGCGCGCCGCTGAAGCTCGCGCTCCCTCCCCGCGGCCACCTTCTGCAACATTACGTTCTCGCAGAAGGAGGCCACGGCCCTCCACTTCTCCTCGCTGCCGAGCATGGCGCGCACCACGCCCGGCAGCGAGACATCCCGCCCGACGACGCCGACCAGGACTCGGCGCTCCCCCTCCCACGCGGGTCATACCTCCAGGGTATGATCCGCCGTGTCCTGCTCAGCGTCGCAGTGGCAGCAACGCGCCGTCGGCTCCTTCCCTATCCGGCACAGGTATCTTCCGAAGCTGCCATGCCCGGAAAATACCTGTGCCAGCCGGTAGGTGAGGCTGCCATGGCCTCTGTCCAGCCACTCCTTCAGGAGTGGCCGAACAGCCCCGACAGTCCGGTGCCCCGCGGTTGGCAGAGCCAGCCGCTCCTGCCACGCGAGCAACACGGACTGCCGGGCCTGGCGCTTCAAATCGCCCCAAGCAGGTTCCTGCCCGCCCGGGACCGCCCCCACCCCCGCGCGACGGTCGACGCGGTGCCGGTACATCACCGCGTGCGACCGCGCGAGCAGGTCCATGGGCGGCATCCCCGCTAGAACCGTCGCCGCCTCATGTGACATGGTCCGATACCCGCGGACGACCCTGAGCGCCATGCGCCTCTGCACCCGACGCAGCATAGTCATGCTGCGCCGGGAGGCAGCCAGGTCGTCCGCCCAGACGGGGGCCCCGTATAGGGCCACCGACTGGATCATTGCCACATAGAGGCGACGAACTCGGCCCGCCGGGCCCCCCAGGTTGGGCAGGATCCGGCCCAGAGCCGCAACCATTCTTTCCAACCGGGGGACCAGGCAGCGGAAATGCTTCTCGAAACGCCAGTGGCTATCGAGGATCAGCCCCAGATACCTGATCTGGGGCTTCACCTCGATGTCAGCCCCACCCACCCGAATCAGAGGGGGTGGCGGATCCTGCCGAGGTGAATGAAACGCAATCACCTCGGTCTTATGGACCGCCACCGTCATCCCCATCCCCCTGATCCGGTCGACGACGCGTTGCGACCCCTCCTCCGCGCGACGCATGGCCCTCCCCCAGTGCGCCCCGACGGCCAGCACCAGTGTGTCATCCGCATAACACACCGTGCTGACGCCGTCGGGGATGCCGGCCCGCAACACCGAGTCGTACGCGATGTTCCACAGGAGTGGCCCGAGGACCGACCCCTGCGGAACACCGCAGTACACCTCCCTCCGCATATCACCATCCCGGCCCGGATACTCGATCCACCTGCCGCGGAGATAATCCCCGACGACCGCCCTGAGACAAGGGGGGACTCGATGATATTCGAGCCCCCTCCCTATCTCTTCCCAGGGGAGGGTGTTAAAGGCATTGGCAATATCCAAGGATATTGCCAATGCCACCCCTCCCCGGGAGACGGCCGCCTCCGACAGGGCCCTCACACGACCTATCGCGTCGATAGTCGATCGGCCCCCCCCCCCCGGAAACCGAACTGGCAGTCGGCCAGACCGGGATCACCCCGCGACAGGTGCTCGACGAGGCGGGCAGCAATCACACGCTCGAAGAGCTTGCCCACCTCGTCGAGGAGACAAATGGGCCGGTATGCGGAGGGAGACTCCGCGGGCCGACCCTCCTTCCGGAGGAGGACCATCCTCGCCACCTTCCAACTGGGGGGGAATCGCCCGTCCCTCAGGCAGCGGTCGAACAACCGCCTGAGGTCGGCCCCAAGGACGCCCTGGGTCAAGACCCAAACCCGGCCGGGCACACCATCCGGACCCGGGGCCGTGTTACGAACCCCGAGCCGTCTGGTGGCCGCTGCCAGCTCCTCCTGCGTGACCCCCAGCTCGGCCGTCCACTCCACTGGGACAGCCGCCGCCGCCGGAGGACGCGGTCCCCTCTCCCCAATTGGGAAGAGTGTATTGACCACGTCCTCCAGCAGCCGGGGGTCAAGACCCTCGGTGACGGGGGGCGCCCACGGGCGGAGCTTATTCAGCACCACCTTATATGGGCGCCCCCATGGATCGTCATCAAGGGTCTGGAGGAGCTCCTTCCATGCCCGGGTCTTGGCCCGTTTGATGGCGACCTGCAGAGCAACCCGCGCCACGCGGTATGCTCCATACAGGTCATCAGCTGCCCTCGCTCGCGCCACGCCGTCGCCTGTACGTTGACGACGGCGCGCGCGGGTGTACTGGCGTCGGGCGCGGACAGTCGCGACTCGCAACTCCGCGATCGCGTCCGACCACCAGTACACCGCCCGGCGAGGAGAAGCCCGCCCGACCCGAGGCATCGCCGCGTCGCAAATACCCGCGACCAATGCTCCGAGCCGGGCGATCTCCTCCTCTATGCTCGGCAACTCGGCCGCTCCCTGCGGCCAAGTTGCAGCGAGGGCAGCTGCCATCAGGGCGTCCTTGTCCAGGCGCCGAAGCGCCCAGCGGCGTGGTGGGGCGCCACGCAGGCGGCCGTGTCGGGATGCACTCGCGGCGGCAGAGACCTCCATCCGGATGTAGCGGTGATCGGAGAGTGTCTCTGCCCCCGCAACCACGTGCCAACCCGACACCATGCGCACGGCGTTGGGGGTCGCGAATCCAACATCCACGATGGACCCCCCATATCGCCGCACGCATGTGTGCTCCGACCCCCGGTTCAATACCCGGAGGTCGAGCCCCGCCGCCCAATCGCCCAGGATCCCGCCGCGAACGGTGGTCCTGGGGGATCCCCAAGCCACCGACTTGGCATTAAAATCCCCCAGGACCAGCACCGGCCGGGCCGCGTAGCGCTGCACGCATGCCGCGACCTCGGCCAAGTACAGCTCGAACGCAGCGTGACCGCTACGGGGCGAAATGTAGCACCCCACCACAGCGACTCCCCCCCAGTCCACGGCGACGAATCCCCGACCGCGCTCCAACAAGGAGAACGGTGGGGACCCGTCGCCCCCTCCCCATACCGTCGCCACCAAGCCGTCCGCGTCGCCCACCCAATGAGGGTGATCAGGGACGCGGTACGGCTCGGCGGCGACCGCCAGGCCAACCCCCCACTCCGCGAGGACTTGGGACATCAAGTCCTGTGCCGCGCGGCAGTGGTTGAGGTTGGCCTGGAGGAGGAGGCGGGGCGGCATTAATTAATGGCCGCGCCAGCCTCCTCCCGGCCGTCCGTCCCCGTAGCACCGTCCACCTCCATGGAGGACGATGCCACCGCCCTCGGCACCGGAGCCGGTGCAGCCCGCCTCTTCCTCTCCTTCCGGGAGGGGGGGGAGCACTTCTTGCTCCCCACCCTGTGATCGGCTGGCCTCCCCATGTCCGCACACAGCGGGCAGTGGGGGGCCGCCGAGCACTGGCTCGCACGGTGCTCTTTGGCACCGCAGCGGTAACACTGACCGCTGCGGTCCACCGGCGAGGTGCACCACTGCCTCACGTGCCCCAATTCGAGGCAGCGGTGACACTGGAGCGGGCGCGGCGCGAGGATTTCCACTCGCGCCGAAACCCACCCCACCAACACCCTCCCGGATTCCGCCACCTTACGGGCGGCGGAGAGGGGGCACCGGGCCCACACCGACCCGAGGCCGGAGGGCGACCTGCGGATCTCTCCGATCCGCAGGTCCTCCACAGGACAGTCCCCCGCCCTCGCAAGGGCACGGGACACATCCTGTGCGCTGACCGAGTCGTCCAGCCCACAAACGCGCATCTCCGTGCGCTTCGTGGGCCGGGCGACCCGGACACCTCGCTCGCCCAGCTGCTCCCGGAGCCTCTGGGCGAGACGATCCGCCTTCGCGCCGCCTTCTGCACCGGGGATCTCCAGCAAGAGACCCCCGGTCACGGCCCTCTTCGCCCTCACGGAGGCGATGCCCAGCTCTTCCAGGGAGATATTCTCCCTGGCGAGCCGCATCGCCTCCGCGAGGGTCAGGTCGCCCCCCTGCGCAACGGTCAGCGTCACCGCTGCCGTTTTTGGGGGACGACCTGGTCGTGCCTTCCCGACCTTCGCGGCCTTTACCTTGGCCGCCGGCGGCGGAGGCGGAGGCTGCGGTTGCGAGGCCTTCCTCGCCGCCCGCTTCGCCTTCCGCCCCACCACCTCACTCCACGCCACCCCCCCTTGGGAGGGTGCTGTGGAGGAGGACGCGACCACCGCGACCACGGGTACACCACCCCCCTTGGGGGTCGCGACCCGGGGCCCTGGTGCCGCAACGCTGGGCGGAGCCTTCACTCCGCCCTTCTTTGCCTTCCCCGACTGTACCGGAACAGGTCGGGGAGGCACCGCCTTCCTGCTGACCGCTCTTCCGGCGAGGAGCTCCTCCCGGAAGGCGGCCAGCTTGCCATCAATCATGTCCCCAATCCTCCTCAGAAGATCGTCTTCTGAGGAGGACGGGGACTTCTTCACGGGCGGAGTGCGGGTGGAGGGGCCCGCGGTGCCCCGCACCACTGCCGCCGCACTCCGCTTATTTACCTCCGCCGAGGGACGCGGCGGTGGAGGAGGAGGGAGGATGGGAGGGAGGGCCGCGCTGTTCCACAGCGCCTCTGCCCTCCTCCTCCCCTGTCGCTCCTCCTCCAACAGGAGCTGCAGACGGGCGTTCCGCCCTCTGAGCTCCCGCGCCGCCTCCCTCATTTCCTCCGCCGCGGCCTTCAGGGCCTCCGCGCCACCGCTTTTCTGCCCCTTAAAGGCGCAGGCAGCGGCGACTTTCTCCACCCGCCTCAGGGACGAGGAGATCCTCTCCGATATCTCCTCGGTCACCTCGTCCCTGAGGCAACTCAGCCTCACCGACGGGCTCATCGCCCCGCCCACCTCGACGACGGCCTGCCCCGCCCTCTTCCTCTTAGAGCCTATGAGGCTCCTGGTGGAGGAGAAGGACGAGACTGACGCAGTCTCGTCGTCCTCCTCCACCTTCCACGAAGCCGGGCCAGGCGCTGGAGGCGGCGCGAGCGCCGTCACTCCAGTCCCAACACCGCCTTCGTCCTCCCCCTCTGACTTACCCCGTCCCATCCCCGTTTTAATATTGAACTCCATAATATTCCCACGAGCAGGTCGGAAGAAAAGGTCCGCCCGGGCAGAGCCGCCTTACCCGGGTAAGCCTATATACTCCGGGGGTTCGGCAGGTTCCCCGGAGGTGGTCGCTTGGGATTGGGCCTTCTCCCCCAACCATGCATCCCATCGCCGCGCACCATAGCTTAGGATTGGAGGGCGATTTTATAGAGTCGCCATACTCGTGGCCCAGGCGGTTAAGCCAAGACCCCCGTTCCTCCTGCCGTCACGTACCATTCACAAAACCAATAGGGAATTGTGAATGAGTCGTTGTGACGACCAACAGGAGGCTTACGGTGTGTGTATAACTCGGGTACCCCGGGTTCGTTAAGCCCGTACTGCAGCTGAAAGGCTGGCAGCCCCTGAGGGAGTCTAGGTTAGGTCTGGGATTTGCTCTCATCAGGCTCATACTTTCGCATATTTCTCATACTTGTTGGCCAGATCCTGCGCCTTTTCTGGTTTGGATCACGTAGTAATGTGGTACCACACTGAAACTGTCGACTAAACCTGGTCACGATCAATATTTTAGAGGATAATGCATGTTAGGTCTAGGTTCGGTCTGGGATTTGCTCTCATCACGCACATACTTTCGCATATTTCTCATTCTTGTTGGCCAGATCCTGGGCTTTCACTGGTTTGGTTCACGCAGTTATGTGGTACCACACTGAAACAGTCGACTAAACCTGGTCTAGGTCAATATTTTAGAGGATAACGCATGTTAGGTCTAGGTTAGGGCTGGGATTTGCTCTCACCAGGCTCATACTTTCGCATATTTCTCGTACTTGTTGGCCAGATCCTGCGCCTTTTCTGGTTTGGATCACGTATTAATGTGGTACCACACTGAAACTGTCGACTAAACCTGGTCACGATCAATATTTTAGAGGATAACGCATGTTAGGTCTAGGTTCGGTCTGGGATTTGCTCTCATCATGCCCACACTTTCGCATATTTCTCATTCTTGTTGGCCAGATTCTGGGCTTTTTCTGTTTTGGATCACGTAGTAAAGTGGTACCACGCTGAAACAATCGACTAAACCTGGTCTGGGTCAATATTTTAGAGGATAACGCATGTTAGGTCTAGGTTAGGTCTTGGATTTGCTCTCATCAGGCTCATACTTTCGCATATTTCTCATTCTTGTTGGCCAGATCCTGGGCTTTCACTGGTTTGGTTCACGCAGTTATGTGGTACCACACTGAAACAGTCGACTAAACCTGGTCTCGGTCAATATTTTAGAGGATATCACATGTTAGGTCTAGGCTAGGTCTGGGATTTGCACTCATCAGGCTCACACTTTCGCATATTTCTCATACTTGTTGGCCAGATTCTGGGCTTTTTCTGTTTTGGATCACGTAGTAAAGTGGTACCACGCTGAAACAGTCGACTAAACCTGATCTGGGTCAATATTTTAGAGGATAACGCATGTTAGGTCTAGGTTCGGTCTGGGATTTGCTCTCATCATGCTCATACTTTCGCATATTTCTCATTCTTGTTGGCCAGATCCTGGGCTTTCACTGGTTTGGATCACGTAGTAATGTGGTACCACACTGAAACAGTCGACTAAACCTGGTCTCGGTCAATATTTTGGAGGATATCACATGTTAGGTCTGGGCTAGGTCTGGGATTTGCACTCATCAGGCTCACACTTTCGCATATTTCTCATACTTGTTGGCCAGATTCTGGGCTTTTTCTGTTTTGGATCACGTAGTAAAGTGGTACCACGCTGAAACTGTCGATTAAACCCGGTTTCGACCGATATTTTAGAGGATAACGCATGTTAGGGCTAGGTTAGGTCTGGGATTTGCACTCCTCAGGCTCATACTTTCGCATATTTCTCATACTTGATGACCAGATCCTGGCCTTTTTCTGGTTTGGATCACGTAGTAATGTGGTACCAGACTGAAACAGTCGACTAAACCTGGTCACGATCAATATTTTAGAGGATAACGCATGTTAGGTCTAGGTTAGGTCTGGGATTTGCACTCATCAGGCTCATCCTTTCGCATATTTCTCATACTTGATGGCCAGATCCTGGGCTTTTTCTGGTTTGGAACACGTAGTAATGTGGTACCAGACTGAAACAGTCGATTAAACCTGGTTTCGATCGATATTTTAGAGGATAACGCATGTTAGGTCTACGTTAGGCCTGGGATTTGCACTCATCAGGCTCATACTTTCGCATATTTCTCATACTTGATGGCCAGATTCTGGGCTTTTTTTGGTTCGGATCACGTTGCAATGTGGTACCACACTGAAACAGTCCATTAAACCTGGTTTCGATCAATATTTTAGAGGATAACGCATCTTAGGTCTTGGATAGGCCTTGGATTTGCCCTCATCAGGCTCACACGTTCACATTCTTCACATACCTGGTGAACAGATCGTGGGATTTTTCTGGTTTGCATCACGTGGTAATGTGGTAGCACACTGAAACAGACAATTATGCCTGGTTTCTATCAATATTTTAGAGAATAACACATGTTAGGTCTAGGTTAGGTCTGGGATTTGCACTCATCAGGCTCATACTTTCGCATATTTCTCATACTTGATGGCCAGATTCTGGGCTTTTTTTGTTTCGGATCACGTTGCAATGTGGTACCACGCTGAAACAGGCCATTAAACCTGGTTTCGATTAATATTTTATAGGATAACGCATGTTGGGTCTATGTTAGGTCTGGGATTTGCTCTCCTCAGGCTCATACTTTCGGATATTTCTCATACTTGATGGCCAGATCCTGGCCTTTTTCTGGTTTGGATCACGTAGTAATGTGGTACCACACTGAAACAGTCGACTAAACCTGCTTTCGATCAATATTTTTGAGGATAACACATGATAGGTCTAGGTTAGGTCTGGGATTTGCACTCATCAGGCTCATGCTTTCGCATATTTCTCGTACTTGTTGGCCAGATCCTGGCCTTTTCTGATTTGGATCACGTGGTAATGTGGTACCACGCTGAAACAGACCATTAAACCTGGTTTCGATCAATATTTTAGAGGATAACGCATGTTAGGTCTATGTTAGGTCCGGGATTTGCCCTCATCAGGCTCACACTTTCGCATTCTTCACATACCTGTTGAACAGATCCAGGGTTTTTTCCGGTTTGGATCACGTGGTAATGTGGTACCACACTGAAACAGTCCATTAAACCTAGTCTGGGTCAATATTTCAAAGGATAACTCATGTTAGGTCTAGGTTAGGTCTGGGATTTGCACTCATCAGGCTCATACATTCGCATATCTCTCATACTTGATGGCCAGATCCTGGGCTTTTTCTGTTTTGGATCACGTAGTAAAGTGGTACCACGCTGAAACAGTCGACTAAACCTGGTCTCGGTCAATATTGTAGAGGATAACGTATGTTAGGTCTAGGCTAGTTCTGGGATTTGCACTCATCAGGCTCATACTTTCGCATATTTCTCATACTTGTGGGCCAGATTCTGGGCTTTTTTTGGCTTGGATCACGTAGTAATGTGGTACCTCACTGAAACTGGCCATTAAACCTGGTTTCGATCAATATTTTAGGGGATAACGCATGTTAGGTCTATGTTAGGTCTGGGATTTGCTCTCATCAGGCACATACACTCACATTTTCAGCATAGTTGTTGGCCAGATCCTGGGCTTTTCCTGGTTTGGATCAAGTGGTAATGTGGTATCGCACGGAAAGAGTCCATTAAACCAGGTTTCGATCAATATATTTGAGGATAACACATGATAGGTCTAGGTTAGGTCTGGGATTTGCACACATCAGGCTCATGCTTTCGCATATTTCTCGTACTTGTTGGCCAGATCCTGGCCTTTTCTGATTTGGATCACGTGGTAATGTGGTACCACGCTGAAACAGACCATTAAACCTGGTTTCGATCAATATTTTAGAGGATAACGCATGTTAGGTCTATGTTAGGTCCGGGATTTGCCCTCATCAGGCTCACACTTTCGCATTCTTCACATACCTGTTGAACAGATCCAGGGTTTTTTCCGGTTTGGATCACGTGGTAATGTGGTACCACACTGAAACAGTCCATTAAACCTAGTCTGGGTCAATATTTCAAAGGATAACTCATGTTAGGTCTAGGTTAGGTCTGGGATTTGCACTCATCAGGCTCATACATTCGCATATCTCTCATACTTGATGGCCAGATCCTGGGCTTTTTCTGTTTTGGATCACGTAGTAAAGTGGTACCACGCTGAAACAGTCGACTAAACCTGGTCTCGGTCAATATTGTAGAGGATAACGTATGTTAGGTCTAGGCTAGTTCTGGGATTTGCACTCATCAGGCTCATACTTTCGCATATTTCTCATACTTGTGGGCCAGATTCTGGGCTTTTTTTGGCTTGGATCACGTAGTAATGTGGTACCTCACTGAAACTGGCCATTAAACCTGGTTTCGATCAATATTTTAGGGGATAACGCATGTTAGGTCTATGTTAGGTCTGGGATTTGCTCTCATCAGGCACATACACTCACATTTTCAGCATAGTTGTTGGCCAGATCCTGGGCTTTTCCTGGTTTGGATCAAGTGGTAATGTGGTATCGCACGGAAAGAGTCCATTAAACCAGGTTTCGATCAATATATTTGAGGATAACACATGATAGGTCTAGGTTAGGTCTGGGATTTGCACACATCAGGCTCATACTTTCACATATTTCTCATACTTGATGGCCAGATTCTGGGCTTTTTTTGGTTCGGATCACGTTGCAATGTGGTACCACACTGAAACAGTCCATTAAACCTGGTTTCGATCAATATTTTAGAGGATAACGCAACTTAGGTCTTGGTTAGGCCTTGGATTTGCCCTCATCAGGCTCAGACGTTCGCGTTCTTCACATACCTGGTGAACAGATCGTGGGTTTTTTCTGGATTGCATCACGTGGTAATGTGGTAGCACACTGAAACAGACAATTACGCCTGGTTTCTATCAATATTTTAGAGGCTAACACATGCTAGGTTTAGGTTAGGTCTGGGATTTGCTATCATCATGCTCATACATTCGCATATCTCTCATACTTGATGGCCAGATCCTGGGCTTTTTCTGTTTTGGATCACACAGTAATATGGTACCACACTGAAACAGTCGATTAAACCTGGTTTCGATCGATATTTTAGAGGATAACGCATGTTAGGTCTAGGTTAGGTCTGGGATTTGCACTCATCAGGCTCATACTTTTGCATATTTCTCATACTTGATGGCCAGATCCTGGCTTTTTTTCTGGTTTGGATCACGTAGTAATGTGGTACCACACCGAAACAGTCGACTAAACCTGGTCTCGGTCAATATTTTAGAGGATAACGCATGTTAGGTCTAGGTTAGGTCTGGGATTTGCATTCATCAGGCTCATACTTTCGTATATTTCTCGTACTTGTTGGCCAGATCCTGCGCCTTTTCTGGTTTGGATCACGTAGAAATGTGGTACCACACTGAAACTGTCGACTAAACCTGGTCACGATCAATATTTTAGAGGATAACGCATGTTTGGTCTAGGTTCGGTCTGGGATTTGCTCTCATCATGCTCATACTTTCGCATATTTCTCATTCTTGTTGGCCTGATCCTGGGCTTTCACTGGTTTGGATCACGTAGTTATGTGGTAGTACACTGAAAGAGTCAAATTAAACCTGGTCTCGATCAATATTTTAGAGGATAACACATGTTAGGTCTAGGTTAGGTCTGGGATTTGCACTCATCAGGCTCATACTTTCGCATATTTCTCATACTTGATGGCCAGATTCAGGGCTTTTTCTGGTTTGGAACACGTGGTAATGTGCTACCACACGGAAACAGTAAATTAAACCTAGTCTGGGTCAACATTTCAAAGGATAACTCATGTTAGGTCTAGGTTAGGTCTGGGATTTGCTCTCATCAGGCTCATACATTCGCATATTTGTCATACTTGATGGCCAGATCCTGGGCTTTTTCTGGTTTGGATCACGTAGTTATGTTGTAGTACACTGAAAGAGTCAAATTAAACCTGGTCTCGATCAATATTTTAGAGGATAACACATGTTATGTCTAGGTTAGGTCTGGGATTTGCACTCATCAGGCTCATACTTTCGCATATTTCTCATACTTGATGGCCAGATTCAGGGCTTTTTCTGGTTTGGATCACGTAGTAATGTGGTACCACACCGAAACAGTCGACTAAACCTGGTCTCGGTCAATATTTTAGAGGATAACGCATGTTAGGTCTATGTTAGGTCTGGGATTTGCACTCATCAGGCTCATACTTTCGCATATTTCTCATACTTGATGGCCAGATCCTGGGCTTTTTCTGGTTTGGATCACGTAGTAATGTGGTACCACACTGAAACAGTCGACTAAACCTGGTCTCGGTCAATATTTTAGAGGATAACGCATGTTAGCTCTAGGTTAGGTCTGGGATTTGCTCTCATCAGGCTCATACTCTCGCATATTTCTCATACTTGATGGCCAGATTCAGGGCCTTCACTGGTTTGGATCACACAGTAATATGGTACCACACTGAAACAGTCGATTAAACCTGGTTTCGATCGATATTTTAGAGGATAACGCATGTTAGGTCTAGGTTAGGTCTGGGATTTGCTCTCATCATGCTCATACTTTCGCATATTTCTCATTCTTGTTGTCCAGATCCTGGGCTTTCACTGGTTTGGATCACACAGTAATATGGTACCACACTGAAACAGTCGATTAAACCTGGTTTCGATCGATATTTTAGAGGATAACGCATGTTAGGTCTAGGTTAGGTCTGGGATTTGCTCTCATCAGGCTCATACTTTCGCATATTTCTCATACTTGTTGGCCAGATCCTGCGCCTTTTCTGGTTTGGATCACGTAGTAATGTGGTACCACACTGAAACTGTCGACTAAACCTGGTCACGATCAATATTTTAGAGGATAACGCATGTTAGGTCTAGGTTCGGTCTGGGATTTGCCCTCATCACGCTCATACTTTCGCATATTTCTCATTCTTGTTGGCCAGATCCTGGGCTTTCAGTGGTTTGGTTCACGCAGTTATGTGGTACCACACTGAAACAGTCGACTAAACCTGGTCTAGGTCAATATTTTAGAGGATAACGCATGTTAGGTCTAGGTTAGGTCTGGGATTTGCTCTCACCAGGCTCATACTTTCGCATATTTCTCGTACTTGTTGGCCAGATCCTGCGCCTTTTCTGGTTTGGATCACGTATTAATGTGGTACCACACTGAAACTGTCGACTAAACCTGGTCACGATCAATATTTTAGAGGATAACGCATGTTAGGTCTAGGTTCGGTCTGGGATTTGCTCTCATCATGCTCATACTTTCGCATATTTCTCATTCTTGTTGGCCAGATCCTGGGCTTTTTCTGGTTTGGATCACGTAGTAATGTGGTACCACACTGAAACAGTCGACTAAACCTGGTCTCGGTCAATATTTTAGAGGATATCACATGTTAGGTCTGGGCTAGGTCTGGGATTTGCACTCATCGGGCTCACACTTTCGCATATTTCTCATACTTGTTGGCCAGATTCTGGGCTTTTTCTGTTTTGGATCACGTAGTAAAGTGGTACCACGCTGAAACAGTCGACTAAACCTGGTCTGGGTCAATATTTTAGCGGATAACGCATGTTAGGTCTAGGTTAGGTCTTGGATTTGCTCTCATCAGGCTCATGCTTTCGCATATTTCTCATACTTGATGGCCAGATCCTGGCTTTTTTCTGGTTTGGATCACGTAGTAATGTGGTACCACACTGAAACAGTCGACTAAACCTGGTCTCGGTCAATATTTTAGAGGATAACGCATGTTAGGTCTAGGTTAGGTCTGGGATTTGCAATCATCATGCTCATACTGTCACATATTTCTCATTCTTGTTGTCCAGATCCTGGGCCTTCACTGGTTTGGATCACACAGTAATATGGTACCACACTGAAACAGTCGATTAAACCTGGTTTCGATCGACATATTTGAGAGGATAACGCATGTTAGGTCTAGGTTAGGTCTGGGATTTGCACTCATCAGGCTCATACTTTCGCATATTTCTCATACTTGATGGCCAGATCCTGGCTTTTTTCTGGTTTGGATCACGTAGTAATGTGGTACCACACTGAAACAGTCGACTAAACCTGGTCTCGGTCAATATTTTAGAGGATAACGCATGTTAGGTCTAGGTTAGGTCTTGGATTTGCTCTCATCAGGCTCATACTTTCGCATATTTCTCGTACTTGTTGGCCAGATCCTGCGCCTTTTCTGGTTTCGATCACGTAGTATTGTGGTACCACACTGAAACTGTCGACTAAACCTGGTCTCGGTCAATATTTTAGAGGATATCACATGTTAGGTCTAGGTTCGGTCTGGGATTTGCTCTCACCAGGCTCATACTTTCGCATATTTCTCGTACTTGTTGGCCAGATCCTGCGCCTTTTCTGGTTTGGATCACGTATTAATGTGGTACCACACTGAAACTGTCGACTAAACCTGGTCACGATCAATATTTTAGAGGATAACGCATGTTAGGTCTAGGTTCGGTCTGGGATTTGCTCTCATCATGCTCATACTTTCGCATATTTCTCATTCTTGTTGGCCAGATCCTGGGCTTTTTCTGGTTTGGATCACGTAGTAATGTGGTACCACACTGAAACAGTCGACTAAACCTGGTCTCGGTCAATATTTTAGAGGATATCACATGTTAGGTCTGGGCTAGGTCTGGGATTTGCACTCATCGGGCTCACACTTTCGCATATTTCTCATACTTGTTGGCCAGATTCTGGGCTTTTTCTGTTTTGGATCACGTAGTAAAGTGGTACCACGCTGAAACAGTCGACTAAACCTGGTCTGGGTCAATATTTTAGCGGATAACGCATGTTAGGTCTAGGTTAGGTCTTGGATTTGCTCTCATCAGGCTCATGCTTTCGCATATTTCTCATACTTGATGGCCAGATCCAGAGATGCCAGAAAAGCACCGAAGGTGCTTTCTCACACTATGCCAGATCACGCGTACGTGAGCTCGTGGAGTTTCGGAAACCCGACAAAGGCAAAATGACGCATGCCCTCTTTCTCGATTCTCCGAAGTTGCCCGAAGTAATTTCGGACCGCCTCGTGAGAGTCGAGAGAGAAAGGCTCACATTTGCCTTCTCGCTCTCAACAATTGAAATCCGACCTCCCGTCTACGGCACACGATTTAGAATCTCGAGCCGTGATTCTCGACTGCCCAGGCATTTTTACTTTCCGACCTATGTAGACGCACATAAGCAAAGTGCCCATAATGGAAAAAAATTTTGTAAAATTTATTTTACGGAAATACACGTTTTAAGACCCCCTGATCATATTTTAATTATTGAAAAAAAAGAAATTTTTTTTATTATTCCCATGTATGAGCGTACATATGTATATTGTTAATACGATTGAGTATAAATGGCTGAATGAATTTAAATGGAACTTTACATTTAAGTTTTATGTTCTCATTTCAAAGTCCGATTAGTCTTTGACTATAATCAGCCCATGGATAATAATGATTATATCTCTTGTTTCATAGTTGTTCCGATACATAGGCGTAATTTATAAAAGATCTTTTAAATGTTTCATATAAATCTTGGGAAGAATTCAATTTTATGTAAAAAAAATTAAATAAACTTTTTCTTTATCTTCTCTAGAAAAGAAAAACTTAAATGAAATCTTATACATTACATGCTTACTTAAATTGCATTGAAAACGAATACCACAAATGTTTTAGAATAATGTGCAAAATGCGTTTACTCGCAAAGGGTTAATTGAGAAATGCTTGGTAATTAAAAACAGCAGTAAGCAACTTAACCGGCTGGGATTTTCGCTAAAACAAATTGAAAACTCGGTTCTAACAAGGGAAAGTTGGAATGGTACCCGGTTTTGGGTTAAATTTTACTGCAAGATATTATTAAAGTTATTATAGCTGCTTATTTTTAAAAATAGAACCAAATTCACCAACAACCAGCGTAGCGTGAATGATGAAGTGTTTGGTTGCAAGTTCGAGCTTCTTTTGCTCTGCAGGTTCGAACCCTGCTAAAAGAAATCTTTTTTTTTAATTATATTTTAATTGTACGCTAAATGTGACATTATATTTTTGTCTGATCTTCGAATATTTTTTTTTAAAGTTGAATTTAACAATTACATTTAACATGTGTTATTTTCAATATATGAAGTACATGAAGCTGGATGGTATTTTTCGTAAAAACAGTCAAAACATAAAAATTTTAAACACCACGTACATCTAATGAAAATTCTGTTTTCACAGAAATTACAAAATTTTGTATTTAACTCCGATGGAAAGGCCGCTTCATTTACATGGATATAATGTGAATAATTTTCGGATTTCGATTTACTTGTACCTCGTACTTTTTACCTTATACTTCAGGTAAAAAGGGATATAATTGGGTAAAATGGTTTTATGACATTACCTGCTAACTCATGTTACTGTTCTAAAATGAAACGCTATGTTTTGTACCTTTAAAAATATTTAACTATGTCCTTTTAAAATTTAAAATCCAATCCATACTTTGTATCACACTGGCAAACGGGATCACTATTCCTTTGTTTTTAAACGGTTTGATGGTGGGGATCTCGTGACTCCTAGCAAAGGAGTTCAGTTGTCAATTGCCAACAGGCAAATGAAGTTAGACTTTTAAATTCCATTTCATTGAACTAGTGTGTGTGTGTGTGCAGTGTAAATATTTCGTGCCGTTGGGTAAGTTTTCAATAGTTGATTTTTAATTAGTGTAAATAAATTCTTTAATAAAAATGGCAACATTTGAGGGAGTCAAAAAAAAGTTAAATTATAAATTTCAATCTGTTTGGATGAACGATCCAAATTTGAAACCATGGCTCCGCGAAGTTTCAGGGGACAATAGTGTTTTTTATTGTTCCGTTTGTGAAAGAACTTTTAAGTGTCGATCCTCAAATGTTAAGAGGCATTTAGAATCTGCGAGACATAAATTTTTATTAAGTAAATTAAATCTTGATACAACGGAACGTCCGACGGAGACTGTCACGTCTCAATGTTTTAACAATGAAAAATTTAAACCATGGTTACGTGAAGTCGACGGCGTTCCGTCTTCTTGTTATTGCTCAATTTGTGAGATAAGATTAAAGCCGCGTTTATATATTTTAAATCGCCATGCAGATTCTAAATGCCATCTTGAGAATTGCGCAAAAAATGGAATAGACGTGACTAGATCGAATGATTTCAATACGCAATCCGAAGGATCGGCTCTGTCGTTCGAGGAACAGCGGCATAGCGCTGAGATTCAGTATGCAGCTTTAATAGCTACGTTGAATCTCCCGTTTAAAGTCGCGAGCCGGATCCTTGAGTACTTTCAAACTGTGCCAAAACCGATTTTGGACAGTATGAAAATAAGTCGAACAAAGTGTACCAATATTATAACGAAGGTTCTGTATCCCTACGAAACAGATCGTCTTTCTAGTGTTCTACGGAACAATAAATTTTCAATTTTTATTGACGAGACATCGGACTCAACGAATGAAAAATGGATGACGCTTCTAGTTCGTTACGTCGATCCCACGACTTTGGATGTACGATCGGAATTATTAAAATTAATTAATCTCGACGCGAAAGATTGTAGTTCCGAAAAGATATTTGAAGCATTTAAACATGAAATGTGGAAAAAAGAAATTCCGATTAAAAACATCCTTGCCTTATCATGCGACAACGCGTCTGTCATGGTAGGGCAATATTGCTCGTTCAAGACTGCTCTTACAAAAATTCTCGGCGATAATTTTTTAACTTTGAGGTGTCCTTGCCATTCCTCTGCATTGGTAGTGCGCGCAGCGTGCAGTACCCTTCCAGACGAATGTGAGGAAGTTTTACATCAGGCAGTAGGTTTTATATATTCCAGCCCGAAACGGACTGCAATATTCCGCGAGTTCCAAGAATGCTACCAAATTAAAAGCCGAAAGATTTCAAAATTGTGCACCACGCGCTGGCTTTCCCACCACGCGGCTGCAACTTCATTATTAGATAATTGGGATTGTATTGTATCATATCTTCGAGAATTTGTCTTGAGCGAAAAAACAAAGTCTGGGGAACGTCTTCTTATCTTGTTACAAAATCCAGAAATAAAAGCATATATCTATTTTTTGAAATATGCTCTTGGCTTTTTCGTTAAATTCAATATATTTTTTCAAAGCCAAGAAACCAGAATCCATTTGCTTCAACAATCTGCAATATCTCTTTTGCAATGCATGCTGCGAAATTTTTTGAAGCCAGAATTGTTGAAGCAAATAGATACAATAATTAATGTAGATTTTTCGAGTCACGGGAATCAAATCAAGCTTGCTGAAATATGTGTTGGTTCGGAATGTGGTAGCTTCCTCGATGATTTGATTGAGAAAGGCAAACCCGATATTGCTAAAACCGTTCGAAAACATTGTTTGGATTTTTATATTACAGCTGCAAATGAAATTCGTCATCGATTACCAATCAATGACAAATTTCTCAGCAGTCTGCGTATTTTCAGCCATCAATGGGCTTTAATTAATAGAAACAGAGACAATTCCTTCAGAGTTGTTCTCTATATTGCAAACAAATTCGATGGTTTCGATATAAAGGGTTTGCGAAAAGAATGGTTTGGTCTACATCTGGATTTTGATACTAAAGAAAAGGAGATGCTTTCTAGTAAGAAATTTGATGGTTTATGGAAAATGATCTTGTCAACGCGAGATGAAAATAATGCATTTAAATATCCACATTTAAGTAAATTAATTAATTCTATTAGAAGCCTACCAAATTCGAATGCCGAAGCCGAAAGAATATTTTCCATATTACCAGACGTGAAAACTAGAAAACGTAATAGACTTTGTTCAACTTCCACAAGTGCTGTTTGTGTGCTGAAATCGTCGTTAAGGACGTCAGAGGGAAAATACCGAACCATAGAGGTAGATGAAAAACATCTATCTCTAATGAGTTCCAAAAACTTATATTCAACAACTGCTAAGAGGCAGAAATTGCAATTACGTATTCATGCCGTAGATGATGACGGTACCGCAAATATTCCCTCTACGTCATACAACGACGATGATCTTTCTATGTCATATGACGTGGATGTTCCGTCCACGTCATATGACAAAGAGGATCCCCCTACGTCATATAACGTAGATGTTCAAGATTCATCTACGTTACATGACGCGGGCTAGACTGTGGTTACAAAGCAAATGTTTCCCACGATATCGCGGTATTTCCCTGTTTTGTTGCTTCTATGAACCGCGACATAGGCGCAACAAGACGTAATATCGGATAAAAACACTTGCATTGTAACTGCAGTCCCATTGGTAATGTCCAAAATATATTTTTTTGGATATTGCCAACTGACTGTTCGATCTGTCTCGCGCTATTCTTTTTTTAACTTGCTTGCTAGTAATATTGTAGTTTTTGCTTGCTAGTAGTATTGTAGTTTTTGCTTGCTAGTAGTATTGTAGTTTTTGCTTGCTAGTAGTATTGTTGTTTTTGCTTGCTGTATATATGCGCGAAGACAGTTCGCGCGGAAAATGTTTTCGCGCGGAAATGCTTGTTCGCAGGTAATTGTAGAATAATCCTCTCCCACGCACCCTTTCCTTTGGAAATGTAAACAGTTGTATAATACTTTTGTTCCTATAGCTCGTATGTATATTAATCAAAAATTAATGTATCTACGAGCTCTTTTTTCATTACATTAGTTTAAACATTTCAATATTGCACATTGCATAATTAAATAACAGTTTTTTACATTTCCCTCCTGATGGAAGAGACCACCACCTTCCCGTGGTTTCCATTGAGCAGTATCGTGCACGTTATTAATTTTTATGGATCGATACAATCATTTTTTTATGCAAAATTAAGCCAAATCAAACATATAATATTTAGTTCGTCATAAAAAATTGATACAGTTAACTCAAAATATATCGAGGAAAATCATTATTAATTAATTTCTGCAACTATTAATTCTACTTTATTGTTTATGTTATAAAAATAAGAACTCTTTTTATTGAAAAATGCCACAGCGTGCACGATACTGGCAAAGAGTGGACTCTCATTTTAATTTATTAATTTTCAATCTTAAAGAATTTTGATTATGAAAAATCGTATTATTAATATACATATGTACGCTCATACATGGGAATAATAAAAAAAATTTCTTTTTTTTCAATAATTAAAATATGATCAGGGGGTCTTAAAACGTGTATTTCCGTAAAATAAATTTTACAAAATTTTTTTTCCATTATGGGTACTTTGCTTATGTGCGCCTACATAAGTCGGAAAGTAAAAATGCCTGGGCAGTCGAGAATCACGGCTCGAGATTCCAAATCGTATGCCGTAGACGGGAGGTCGGATTTCAGTTGTTAGAGCGAGAAGGCAAATGTGAGCCTTTCTCTCTCGACTCCCACGAGGCGGTCCGAAATTACTTCGGGCAGCTTCGGAATAATCGAGAAAGAGGGCATGCGTCAGTTTGCCTTTGTCGACTTTCCGAAACTCCACGAGCTCACGTACGCGTGATCTGCTATGTGTGAGTGTCGCACCGGGTGCTGAATCTGGCATCTATGGCCAGATCCTGGCTTTTTTCTGGTTTGGATCACGTAGTAATGTGGTACCACACTGAAACAGTCGACTAAACCTGGTCTCGGTCAATATTTTAGAGGATAACGCATGTTAGGTCTAGGTTAGGTCTGGGATTTGCAATCATCATGCTCATACTGTCACATATTTCTCATTCTTGTTGTCCAGATCCTGGGCCTTCACTGGTTTGGATCACACAGTAATATGGTACCACACTGAAACAGTCGATTAAACCTGGTTTCGATCGACATATTTGAGAGGATAACGCATGTTAGGTCTAGGTTAGGTCTGGGATTTGCACTCATCAGGCTCATACTTTCGCATATTTCTCATACTTGATGGCCAGATCCTGGCTTTTTTCTGGTTTGGATCACGTAGTAATGTGGTACCACACTGAAACAGTCGACTAAACCTGGTCTCGGTCAATATTTTAGAGGATAACGCATGTTAGGTCTAGGTTAGGTCTTGGATTTGCTCTCATCAGGCTCATACTTTCGCATATTTCTCGTACTTGTTGGCCAGATCCTGCGCCTTTTCTGGTTTCGATCACGTAGTATTGTGGTACCACACTGAAACTGTCGACTAAACCTGGTCTCGGTCAATATTTTAGAGGATATCACATGTTAGGTCTAGGTTCGGTCTGGGATTTGCTCTCACCAGGCTCATACTTTCGCATATTTCTCGTACTTGTTGGCCAGATCCTGCGCCTTTTCTGGTTTGGATCACGTATTAATGTGGTACCACACTGAAACTGTCGACTAAACCTGGTCTCGATCAATATTTTAGAGGATAACACATGTTAGGTCTAGGTTAGGTCTGGGATATGCACTCATCAGGCTCATACTTTCGCATATTTCTCATACTTGATGGCCAGATTCAGGGCTTTTTCTGGTTTGGAACACGTGGTAATGTGGTACCACATGGAAACAGTAAATTAAACCTAGTCTGGGTCAACATTTCAAAGGCTAACTCATGTTCGGTCTAGGTTAGGTCTGGGATTTGCCCTCAACAGGCTCATACATTCGCATATTTCTAATACTTGATGGCCAGATCCTGGGCTTTTTCTGGTTTGGATCACGTAGTAATGTAGTACCACACTGAAACAGTCGACTAAACCTGGTATCGGTCAATATTTTTGAGGATAACGCATGTTAGGTCTAGGTTAGGTCTGGGATTTGCACTCATCAGGCTCATACTTTCGCATATTTCTCATACTTGATGGCCAGATCCTGGGCTTTTTCTGGTTTGGATCACGTAGTAATGTGGTACCACACTGAAACAGTCGACTAAACCTGGTCTCGGTCAATATTTTAGAGGATAACGCATGTTAGCTCTAGGTTAGGTCTGGGATTTGCTCTCATCAGGCTCATACTTTCGCATATTTCTCATACTTGATGTCCTGATGCGGGGCTTTTTCTGGTTTGGATCACGTGGTAATGTGGTACCACGCTGAAACAGACCATTAAACCTGGTTTCGATCAATATTTTAGAGGATAACGCATGTTAGGTCTATGTTAGGTCCGGGATTTGCCCTCATCAGGCTCATACTTTCGCATATTTCTCATACATGATGGCCAGATCCTGGTCTTGTTCTGGTTTGGATCACGTAGTAAAGTGGTACCACACTGAAACTGTCCATTAAATCTGGTTTCGATCAATATTTTAGAGGATAACGCATGTTAGGTCTATGTTAGGTCTGGGATTTGCACTCATCAGGCTCATACTTTCGCATATTTCTCATACATGATGGCCAGATCCTGGTCTTGTTCTGGTTTGGATCACGTTGTAAAATGGTACCACACTGAAACTGTCCATTAAATCTGGTTTCGATCAATATTTTAGAGGATAACGCATGTTAGGTCTATGTTAGGTCTAGGATTTGCTCTCATCAGGCTCAGACGTTCGCATTCTTCACATACCTTGTGAACAGATCGTGGGCTTTTTCTGGTTTGCATCACGTGGTAATGTGGTAGCACACTGAAACAGACAATTATGCCTGGTTTCTATCAATATTTTAGAGGATAACACATGCTAGGTCTAGGTTAGGTCTGGGATTTGCTATCATCATGCTCATACTTTCGCATATTTCTCATTCTTGTTGTCCAGATCCTGGGCTTCCACTGGTATGGATCACACAGTAATATGGTACCACACTGAAACAGTCGATTAAACCTGGTTTCGATCGATATTTTAGAGGATAACGCATGTTAGGTCTAGGTTAGGTCTGGAATTTGCACTCATCAGGCTCATACGTTCGCATATTTCTCATACTTGATGGCAAGATCCTGGCCTTTTTCTGGTTTCGATCACGTAGTAATGTGGTACCACACTGAAACAGTCGACTAAACCTGGTCTCGGTCAATATTTTAGAGGATAACGCATGTTAGGTCTAGGTTAGGTCTGGGATTTGCTCTCATCAGGCTCATACTTTCGCATATTCCTCGTACTTGTTGGCCAGATCCTGCGCCTTTTCTGGTTTGGATCACGTAGTAATGTGGTACCACACCGAAACTGTCGACTAAACCTGGTCACGATCAATATTTTAGAGGATAACGCATGTTAGGTCTAGGTTAGGTCTGGGATTTGCTCAAATCATGCTCATACTTTCGCATATTTCTCATTCTTGTTGGCCAGATCCTGGCCTTTCACTGGTTTGGATCACGTAGCTATGTGGTACCACACTGAAAGAGTCAAATCAAACCTGGTCTCGATCAATATTTTAGAGGATAACACATGTTAGGGCTAGGTTAGGTCTGGGATTTGCACTCATCAGGTTCATACTTTCGCATATTTCTCATACTTGATGGCCAGATTCAGGGCTTTTTCTGGTTTGCAACACGTAGTAATGTGGTACCACACGGAAACAGTAAATTAAACCTAGTCTGGGTCAACATTTCAAAGGATAACTCATGTTAGGTCTAGGTTAGGTCTGGGATTTGCTCTCATCAGGCTCATACATTCGCATATTTCTCATACTTGATGGCCAGATCCTGGCCTTTTTCTGGTTTGGATCACGTAGTAATGTGGTACCACACTGAAACAGCCGACTAAACCTGGTCTCGGTCAATATTTTAGAGGATAACGCATGTTAGGTCTAGGTTAGGTCTTGGATTTGCTCTCATCAGGCTCATACTTTCGCATATTTCTCGTACTTGTTGGCCACATCCTGCGCCTTTTCTGGTTTCGATTACGTAGTAATGTGGTACCACACTGAAACTGTCGACTAAACCTGGTCACGCTCAATATTTTAGAGGATAACGCATGTTAGGTCTAGGTTCGGTCTGGGATTTGCTCTCATCATGCTCATACTTTCGCATATTTCTCATTCTTTTTGGCCAGATCCTGGCCTTTCACTGGTTGGGATCACGTAGTTATGTGGTACCACACTGAAACAGTCGACTAAACCTGGTCACGCACAATATTTTAGAGGATAACGCATGTTAGGTCTAGGTTCGGTCTGGGATTTGCTCTCATCATGCTCATACTTTCGCATATTTCTCATTCTTGTTGGCCAGATCCTGGGCTTTCACTGGTTTGGATCACGTAGTAATGTGGTACCACACTGAAACAGTCGACTAAACCTGGTCTCGGTCAATATTTTAGAGGATATCACATGTTAGGTCTGGGCTAGGTCAGGGATTTGCACTCATCAGGCTCACACTTTCGCATATTTCTCATACTTTTTGGCCAGATTCTGGGCTTTTTCTGTTTTGGATCACGTAGTAAAGTGGTACCACGCTGAAACAGTCGATTAAACCTGCTTTCGATCGATATTTTAGAGGATAACGCATGTTAGGTCTAGGTTCGGTCTGGGATTTGCTCTCATCACGCTCATACTTTCGCATATTTCTCATTCTTGTTGGCCAGATACTGGGCTTTCACTGGTTTGGATCACGTAGTTATGTAGTACCACACTGAAACAGTCGACTAAACCTGGTCTCGGTCAATATTTTACAGGATAACGCATGTTAGGTCTAGGTTAGGTCTGGGATTTGCTCTCACCAGGCTCATACTTTCGCATATTTCTCGTACTTGTTGGCCAGATCCTGCGCCTTTTCTGGTTTGGATCACGTATTAATGTGGTACCACACTGAAACTGTCGACTAAACCTGGTCACGATCAATATTTTAGAGGATAACGCATGTTAGGTCTAGGTTCGGTCTGGGATTTGCTCTCATCATGCTCATACTTTCGCATATTTCTTATTCTTGTTGGCCAGATCCTGGGCTTTCACTGGTTTGGATCACGTAGTTATGTGGTACCACACTGAAACAGTCAAATTAAACCTGGTCTCGATCAATATTTTAGAGGATAACACATGTTAGGTCTAGGTTCGGTCTGGGATTTGCTCTCATCATGCTCATACTTTCGCATATTTCTCATTCTTGTTGGCCAGATCCTGGGCTTTCACTGGTTTGGATCACGTAGTAATGTGGTACCACACTGAAACAGTCGACTAAACCTGGTCTCGGTCAATATTTTAGAGGATATCACATGTTAGGTCTGGGCTAGGTCAGGGATTTGCACTCATCAGGCTCACACTTTCGCATATTTCTCATACTTTTTGGCCAGATCCTGGGCTTTTTCTGGTGTGGATCACGTAGTAATGTAGTACCACACTGAAACAGTCGACTAAACCTGGTATCGGTCAATATTTTTGAGGATAACGCGTGTTAGGTCTAGGTTAGGTCTGGGATTTGCTCTCATCAGGCTCATACTTTCGCATATTTCTCATACTTGATGTCCTGATGCGGGGCTTTTTCTGGTTTGGATCACGTGGTAATGTGGTACCACGCTGAAACAGACCATTAAACCTGGTTTCGATCAATATTTTAGAGGATAACGCATGTTAGGTCTATGTTAGGTCCGGGATTTGCCCTCATCAGGCTCATACTTTAGCATATTTCTCATACATGATGGCCAGATCCTGGTCTTGTTCTGGTTTGGATCACCTAGTAAAATAGTACCACACTGAAACTGTCCATTAAATCTGGTTTCGATCAATATTTTAGAGGATAACGCATGTTAGGTCTATGTTAGGTCTAGGATTTGCTCTCATCAGGCTCAGACGTTCGCATTCTTCACATACCTTGTGAACAGATCGTGGGCTTTTTCTGGTTTGCATCACGTGGTAATGTGGTAGCACACTGAAACAGGCAATTATGCCTGGTTTCTATCAATATTTTAGAGGATAACACATGCTAGGTCTAGGTTAGGTCTGGGATTTGCTCAAATCATGCTCATACTTTCGCATATTTCTCATTCTTGTTGTCCAGATCCTGGGCTTCCACTGGTATGGATCACACAGTAATATGGTACCACACTGAAACAGTCGATTAAACCTGGTTTCGATCGATATTTTAGAGGATAACGCATGTTAGGTCTATGTTAGGTCCGGGATTTGCCCTCATCAGGCTCATACTTTCGCATATTTCTCATACATGATGGCCAGATCCTGGTCTTGTTCTGGTTTGGATCACGTAGTAAAGTGGTACCACACTGAAACTGTCCATTAAATCTGGTTTCGATCGATATTTTAGAGGATAACGCATGTTAGGTCTAGGTTAGGTCTGGAATTTGCACTCATCAGGCTTATACTTTCGCATATTTCTCATTCTTGTTGGCCAGATCCTGGGCTTTCACTGGTTTGGATCACGTAGTTATGTGGTACCACACTGAAACAGTCAAATTAAACCTGGTCTCGGTCAATATTTTAGAGGATAACAAATGTTAGGTCTAGGTTAGGTCTGGGATTTGCTCTCACCAGGCTCATACTTTCGCATATTTCTCGTACTTGTTGGCCAGATCCTGCGCCTTTTCTGGTTTGGATCACGTATTGATGTGGTACCACACTGAAACTGTCGACTAAACCTGGTCACGATCAATATTTTAGAGGATAACGCATGTTAGGTCTAGGTTCGGTTTGGGATTTGCTCTCATCATGCTCATACTTTCACATATTTCTCATTCTTGTTGTCCAGATCCTGGGCTTCCACTGGTATGGATCACACAGTAATATGGTACCACACTGAAACAGTCGATTAAACCTGGTTTCGATCGATATTTTAGAGGATAACGCATGTTAGGTCTAGGTTAGGTCTGGAATTTGCACTCATCAGGCTCATACGTTCGCATATTTCTCATACTTGATGGCAAGATCCTGGCCTTTTTCTGGTTTCGATCACGTAGTAATGTGGTACCACACTGAAACAGTCGACTAAACCTGGTCTCGGTCAATATTTTAGAGGATAACGCATGTTAGGTCTAGGTTAGGTCTGGGATTTGCTCTCATCAGGCTCATACTTTCGCATATTCCTCGTACTTGTTGGCCAGATCCTGCGCCTTTTCTGGTTTGGATCACGTAGTAATGTGGTACCACACCGAAACTGTCGACTAAACCTGGTCACGATCAATATTTTAGAGGATAACGCATGTTAGGTCTAGGTTAGGTCTGGGATTTGCTCAAATCATGCTCATACTTTCGCATATTTCTCATTCTTGTTGGCCAGATCCTGGCCTTTCACTGGTTTGGATCACGTAGCTATGTGGTACCACACTGAAAGAGTCAAATGAAACCTGGTCTCGATCAATATTTTAGAGGATAACACATGTTAGGTCTAGGTTAGGTCTGGGATTTGCACTCATCAGGTTCATACTTTCGCATATTTCTCATACTTGATGGCCAGATTCAGGGCTTTTTCTGGTTTGCAACACGTGGTAATGTGGTACCACACGGAAACAGTAAATTAAACCTAGTCTGGGTCAACATTTCAAAGGATAACTCATGTTAGGTCTAGGTTAGGTCTGGGATTTGCTCTCATCAGGCTCATACATTCGCATATTTCTCATACTTGATGGCCAGATCCTGGCCTTTTTCTGGTTTGGATCACGTAGTAATGTGGTACCACACTGAAACAGCCGACTAAACCTGGTCTCGGTCAATATTTTAGAGGATAACGCATGTTAGGTCTATGTTAGGTCTGGGATTTGCTATCATCATGCTCATACTTTCGCATATTTCTCATTCTTGTTGTCCAGATCCTGGGCTTCCACTGGTAGTGATCACACAGTAATATGGTACCACACTGAAACAGTCGATTAAACCTGGTTTCGATCGATATTTTATAGGATAACGCATGTTAGGTCTACGTTAGGTCTGGGATTTGCTCTCATCAGGCTCATACTTTCGCATATTTCTCATTCTTGTTGGCCAGATCCTGGGCTTTCACTGGTTTGGATCACGTAGCTATGTGGTACCACACTAAAAGAGTCAAATCAAACCTGGTCTCGATCAATATTTTAGAGGATAACACATGTTAGGTCTAGGCTAGGTCTGGGATTTGCACTCATCAGGCTCACACTTTCGCATATTTCTCATTCTTGTTGGCCAGATCCTGGGCTTTCACTGGTTTGGATCACGTAGTTATGTGGTACCACACTGAAACAGTCAAATTAAACCTGGTCTCGATCAATATTTTAGAGGATAACGCATGTTAGGTCTAGGTTAGGCCTTGGATTTGCCCTCATCAGGCTCAGACGTTCGCATTCTTCACATACCTGGTGAACAGATCGTGGGCTTTTTCTGGTTTGCATCACGTGGTAATGTGGTAGCACACTGAAACAAACAATTATGCCTGGTTTCTATCAATATTTTAGAGGATAACACAAGCTAGGTCTAGGTTAGGTCTGGGATTTGCTATCATCATGCTCATACTTTCGCATATTTCTCATTCTTGTTGTCCAGATCCTGGGCTTTCACTGGTTTGGATCACACAGTAATATGGTACCACACTGAAACAGTCGATTAAACCTGGTTTCGATCGATATTTTAGAGAATAACGCATGTTAGGTCTAGGTTAGGTCTGGGATTTGCACTCATCAGGCTCATACGTTCGCATATTTCTCATACTTGATGGCCAGATTCAGGGCTTTTTATGGTTTGGATCACGTGGTAATGTGGTACCACGCTGAAACAGACCATTAAACCTGGTTCCGATCAATATTTTAGAGGATAACGCATGTTAGGTCTAGGTTAGGCCTTGGATTTGCCCTCATCAGGCTCAGACGTTCGCATTCTTCACATACCTGGTGAACAGATCGTGGGCTTTTTCTGGTTTGCATCACGTGGTAATGTGGTAGCACACTGAAACAAACAATTATGCCTGGTTTCTATCAATATTTTAGAGGATAACACATGCTAGGTCTAGGTTAGGTCTGGGATTTGCTATCATCATGCTCATACTTTCGCATATTTCTCATTCTTGTTGTCCAGATCCTGGGCTTTCACTGGTTTGGATCACACAGTAATATGGTACCACACTGAAACAGTCGATTAAACCTGGTTTCGATCGATATTTTAGAGAATAACGCATGTTAGGTCTAGGTTAGGTCTGGGATTTGCACTCATCAGGCTCATACGTTCGCATATTTCTCATACTTGATGGCCAGATCCTGGCCTTTTTCTGGTTTGGATCACGTAGTAATGTGGTACCACACTGAAACAGTCGACTAAACCTGGTCTCGGTCAATATTTTAGAGGATAACGCAAGTTAGGTCTAGGTTAGGTCTGGGATTTGCTCTCATCAGGCTCATAATTTCGCATATTTCTCGTACTTGTTGGGCAGATCCTGCGCCTTTTCTGGTTTGGATCACGTAGTTATGTGGTACCACACTGAAACAGTCAAATTAAACCTGGTCTCGATCAATATTATAGAGGATAACGCATGTTAGGTCTAGGTTAGGTCTGGGATTTGCACTCATCCGGCTCATACTTTCGCATATTTCTCATACTTGTTGGCCAGATTCTGGGCCTTTTTTGGCTTGGATCACGTAGTAATGTGGTAACACACTGAAACTGTCCATTAAATCTGGTTTCGATCAATATTTTAGAGGATAACGCATGTTAGGTCTATGTTAGGTCTGGGATTTGCACTCATCAGGCTCATACTTTCGCATATTTCTCATAAATGATGGCCAGATCCTGGTCTTGTTCTGGTTTGGATCACGTAGTAAAGTGGTACCACACTGAAACTGTCCATTAAATCTGGTTTCGATCAATATTTTAGAGGATAACGCATGTTAGGTCTATGTTAGGTCTAGGATTTGCTCTCATCAGGCTCAGACGTTCGCATTCTTCACATACCCGTTGAACACCTCGTGGGCTTTTTCTGGTTTGCGTCACGTGGTAATGTGGTAGCACACTGAAACAGACAATTATGCCTGGTTTCTATCAATATTTTAGAGGATAACACATGCTAGGTCTAGATTAGGTCTGGGATTTGCTATCATCATGCTCATACTTTCGCATATTTCTCATTCTTGTTGTCCAGATCCTGGGCTTCCACTGGTATGGATCACACAGTAATATGGTACCACACTGAAACAGTCGATTAAACCTGGTCTCGATCAATATTTTAGAGGATAACACATGTTCGGTCTAGGTTAGGTCTGGGATTTGCACTCATCAGGCTCATACTTTCGCATATTTCTCATACTTGATGGCCAGATTCAGGGCTTTTTCTGGTTTGGAACACGTGGTAATGTGGTACCACACGGAAACAGTAAATTAAACCTAGTCTGGGTCAATATTTCAAAGGATATCTCATGTTAGGTCTAGGTTCGGTCTAGGATTTGCTCTCATCAAGCTCATACTCTCGCATATTTCTCGTACTTGTTGGCCAGATCCTGCGCCTTTTCTGGTTTGGATCACGTAGAAATGTGGTACCACACTGAAACAGTCGACTAAACCTGGTCAGGATCAGTATTTTAGTGGATAACGCATGTTAGGTCTATGTTAGGTCCGGGATTTGCCCTCATCAGGCTCACACTTTCGCATTCTTCACGTACCTGTTGAACAGATCCAGGGTTATTTCTGGTATGGATCAAGTGGTAGTGTGGTATCACACGGAAGGAGTCCATTAAACCTGGTTTCGATCAAAATTTTTGAGGATAACACATGATAGGTCTAGGTTAGGTCTGGGATTTGCACACATCAGGCTCATACTTTCGCATATTTCTCATACTTGATGGCCAGATTCTGGGCTTTTTTTGGCTTGGATCACGTAGTAATGTGGTACCACACTGAAACAGTCCATTAAACCTGGTTTCGATCAATATTTTAGAGGATAACACATGTTAGGTCTAGGTTAGGTCTGGGATTTGCTATCATCATGCTCATACTTTCGCATATTTCTCATTCTTGTTGTCCAGATCCTGGGCTTTCACTGGTTTGGATCACACAGTAATGTGGTACCACACTGAAGCAGTCGATTAAACCTGGTTTCGATCGATATTTTAGAGGATAACGCATGTTAGGTCTATGTTAGGTCTGGGATTTGCTCTCATCAGTCTCATACTTTCGCATATTTCTCATACTTGATGGCCAGATCCTGGCCTTTTTCTGGTATGGATCACGTAGTAATGTGGTACCACACAGAAACAGTCGACTAAACCTGGTCTCGGTCAATATTTTAGAGGATAACGCATGTTAGGTCTATGTTAGGTCTGGGATTTGCAGTCATCAGGCTCATATTTTCGCATATTTCTCATACTTGATGGCCAGATTCTGGGCCTTTTTTCGTTTCGATCAGGTAGTAATGCGGTACCACGCTGAAACAGACCATTAAACCTGGTTTCGATCAATATTTTATAGGATAACGCATGTTAGGTCTATGTTAGGTCTGGGCATTGCTCTCATCAGGCTCATACTTTCGCATATTTCTCATACTTGATGGCCAGATCCTGGCCTTTTTCTGGTTTGGATCACGTAGTAATGTGGTACCACACTGAAACAGTAGACTAAACCTGGTCTCGGTCAATATTTTAGAGGATAACGCATGTTAGCTCTAGGTTAGGTCTGGGATTTGCTCTCATCAGGCTCATACTTTCGCATATTTCTCATACTCGATGGCCAGATTCAGGGCTTTTTCTGGTTTGGATCACGTGGTAATGTGGTACCACGCTGAAACAGACCATTAAACCTGGTTTCGATCAATATTTTAGAGGATAACGCATGTTAGGTCTAGGTTAGGTCTGGGATTTGCACCCATCCGGCTCATACTTTCGCATATTTCTCATACTTGTTGGCCAGATTCTGGGCCTTTTTTGGCTTGGATCACGTAGTAATGTGGTAGCACACTGAAACTGTCCATTAAATCTGGTTTCGATCAATATTTTAGAGGATAACGCATGTTAGGTCTATGTTAGGTCTGGGATTTGCACTCATCAGGCTCATACTTTCGCATATTTCTCATACATGATGGCCAGATCCTGGTCTTGCTCTGGTTTGGATCACGTAGTAAGGTGGTACCACACTGAAACTGTCCATTAAATCTGTTTTCGATCAATATTTTAGAGGATAACGCATGTTAGGTCTATGTTAGGTCTAGGATTTGCTCTCATCAGGCTCAGACGTTCGCATTCTTCACATACCTTGTGAACAGATCGTGGGCTTTTTCTGGTTTGCATCACGTGGTAATGTGGTAGCACACTGAAACAGCCAATTATGCCTGGTTTCTATCAATATTTTAGAGGATAACACATGCTAGGTCTAGGTTAGGTCTGGGATTTGCTATCATCATGCTCATACTTTCGCATATTTCTCATTCTTGTTGTCCAGATCCTGGGCTTCCACTGGTATGGATCACACAGTAATATGGTACCACACTGAAACAGTCGATTAAACCTGGTTTCGATCGATATTTTAGAGGATAACGCATGTTAGGTCTAGGTTAGGTCTGGAATTTGCACTCATCAGGCTCATACGTTCGCATATTTCTCATACTTGATGGGAAGATCCTGTCCTTTTTCTGGTTTCGATCACGTAGTAATGTGGTACCACACCGAAACTGTCGACTAAACCTGGTCACGATCAATATTTTAGAGGATAACGCATGTTAGGTCTAGGTTAGGTCTGGGATTTGCTCAAATCATGCTCATACTTTCGCATATTTCTCATTCTTGTTGGCCAGATCCTGGCCTTTCACTGGTTTGGATCACGTAGCTATGTGGTACCACACTGAAAGAGTCAAATCAAACCTGGTCTCGATCAATATTTTAGAGGATAACACATGTTAGGTCTAGGTTAGGTCTGGGATTTGCACTCATCAGGTTCATACTTTCGCATATTTCTCATACTTGATGGCCAGATTCAGGGCTTTTTCTGGTTTGCAACACGTGGTAATGTGGTACCACACGGAAACAGTAAATTAAACCTAGTCTGGGTCAACATTTCAAAGGATAACTCATGTTAGGTCTAGGTTAGGTCTGGGATTTGCTCTCATCAGGCTCATACATTCGCATATTTCTCATACTTGATGGCCAGATCCTGGCCTTTTTCTGGTTTGGATCACGTAGTAATGTGGTACCACACTGAAACAGTCGACTAAACCTGATCTCGGTCAATATTTTAGAGGATAACGCATGTTAGCTCTAGGTTAGGACTGGGATTTGCTCTCATCAGGCTCATACTTTCGCATATTTCTCATTCTTGTTGTCCAGATCCTGGGCTTCCACTGGTATGGATCACACAGTAATATGGTACCACACTGAAACAGTCGATTAAACCTGGTTTCGATCGATATTTTATAGGATAACGCATGTTAGGTCTATGTTAGGTCTGGGATTTGCACTCATCAGGCTCATGCTTTCGCATATTTCTCATACTTGATGGCCAGATCCTGGGCTTTTTCTGGTTTGGATCACGTAGTAATGTGGTACCACACTGAAACAGTCGACTAAACCTGGTCTCGGTCAATATTTTAGAGGATAACGCATGTTAGCTCTAGGTTAGGTCTGGGATTTGCTCTCATCAGGCTCATACATTCGCATATTTCTCATACTTGATGGCCAGATCCTGGGCTTTTTCTGGTTTGGATCACGTGGTAATGTGGTACCACGCAGAAACAGACCATTAAACCTGATTTCGATCAATATTTTAGAGGATAACGCATGTTAGGTCTATGTTAGGTCCGGTATTTGCCCTCATCAGGCTCACACTTTCGCATTCTTCACATACCTGTTGAACAGATCCTGGGTTTTTTCTGGTTTGGATCACGTAGTAATGTGGTACTACACTGAAACAGTCGACTAAACCTGGTCTCGGTCAATATTTTAGAGGATATCGCATGTTAGGTCTAGGCTAGGTCTGGGATTTGCTCTCATCAGGCTCACACTTTCGCATATTTCTCATTCTTGTTGGCCAGATCCTGGGCCTTTTTTGGCTTGGATCACGTAGTAAAGTGGTACCACACTGAAACTGTCCATTAAATCTGGTTTCGATCAATATTTTAGAGGATAACGCATGTTAGGTCTATGTTAGGTCTAGGATTTGCTCTCATCAGGCTCATACTTTCGCATATTTCTCATACTTGATGGCCAGATTCAGGGCTTTTTCTGGTTTGGATCACGTGGTAATGTGGTACCACGCTGCAACAGACCATTAAACCTGGTTCCGATCAATATTTTAGAGGATAACGCATGTTAGGTCTAGGTCAGTCCTTGGATTTGACCTCATCAGGCTCAGACGTTCGCATTCTTCACATACCTGGTGAACAGATCGTGGGCTTTTTCTGGTTTGCATCACGTGGTAATGTGGTAGCACACTGAAACAAACAATTATGCCTGGTTTCTATCAATATTTTAGAGGATAACACATGCTAGGTCTAGGTTAGGTCTGGGATTTGCTATCATCATGCTCATACTTTCGCATATTTCTCATACTTGTTGTCCAGATCCTGGGCTTTCACTGGTTTGGATCACACAGTAATATGGTACCACACTGAAACAGTCGATTAAACCTGGTTTCGATCGATATTTTAGAGAATAACGCATGTTAGGTCTAGGTTAGGTCTGGGATTTGCACTCATCAGGCTCATACGTTCGCATATTTCTCATACTTGATGGCCAGATCCTGGCCTTTTTCTGGTTTGGATCACGTAGTAATGTGGTACCACACTGAAACAGTCGACTAAACCTGGTCTCGGTCAATATTTTAGATGATAACGCAAGTTAGGTCTAGGTTAGGTCTGGGATTTGCTCTCATCAGGCTCATACTTTCGCATATTTCTCGTACTTGTTGGCCAGATCCTGCGCCTTTTCTGGTTTGGATCACGTAGTAATGTGGTACCACACTGAAACTGTCTACTAAACCTGGTCACGATCAATATTTTAGAGGATAACGCATGTTAGGTCTAGGTTCGGTCTGCGATTTGCTCAAATCATGCAAAATACTTTCGCATATTTCTCATTCTTGTTGGCCTGATCCTGGCCTTTCACTGGTTTGGATCACCTAGCTATGTGGTACCACACTGTATGAGTCAAATTAAACCTGGTCTCGGTCAATATTTTAGAGGATAACACATGTTAGGTCTACGTTAGGTCTGGGATTTGCACTCACCAGGCTCATACTTTTGCATATTTCTCATACTTGATGGCCAGATTCAGGGCTTTTTCTGATTTGGAACACGTGGTAATGTGGTACCACACGGAAACAGTAAATTAAACCGAGTCTGGGTCTACATTTCAAAGGATAACTCATGTTAGGTCTAGGTTAGGTCTGGGATTAGCTCTCACCAGGCTCATACATATTTCTCATACTTGATGGGCAGATCCTGGGCTTTTTCTGGCTTGGATCACGTAGTAATGTGGTACCACACTGAAACAGTCGACTAAACCTGGTCTCGGTCAATATTTTAGAGGATAACGCATGTTAGGTCTAGGTTAGTTCTGGGATTTGCACTCATCAGGCTCATACTTTCGCATATTTCTCATACTTGTTGGCCAGATTCTGGGCTTTTTTTGGTTTGGATCACGTGGTAATGTGGTACCACGCTGAAACAGACCATTAAACCTGGTTTCGATCAATATTTTAGAGGATAACGCATGTTAGGTCTATGTTAGGTCCGGGATTTGCCCTCATCAGGCTCACACTTTCGCATTCTTCACGTACCTGTTGAACAGATCCAGGGTTATTTCTGGTATGGATCAAGTGGTAATGTGGTCCATGGGGGCGCCCATATAAGGTGGTGCTGAATATGCTCCGCCCGTGGGCGCCCCCCGGCACCGAGGGTCTTGACCCCCGGCTGCTGGAGGACGTGGTCAATACACTCTTCCCAATTGGGGAGAGGGGACCGCGTCCTCCGGCGGCGGCGGCTGTCCCAGTGGAGTGGACGGCCGAGCTGGGGGTCACGCAGGAGGAGCTGGCAGCGGCCATCAGACGGCTCGGGGTTCGTAACACGGCCCCGGGTCCGGATGGTGTGCCCGGCCGGGTTTGGGTCTTGACCCAGGGCGTCCTTGGGGCCGATCTCAGGCGGTTGTTCGACCGCTGCCTGAGGGACGGGCGATTCCCCCCCAGTTGGAAGGTGGCGAGGATGGTCCTCCTCCGGAAGGAGGGTCGGCCCGCGGAGTCTCCCTCCGCATACCGGCCCATTTGTCTCCTCGACGAGGTGGGCAAGCTCTTCGAGCGTGTGATTGCTGCCCGCCTCGTCGAGCACCTGTCGCGGGGTGATCCCGGTCTGGCCGACTGCCAGTTCGGTTTCCGGGGGGGCCGATCGACTATCGACGCGATAGGTCGTGTGAGGGCCCTCTCGGAGGCGGCCGTCTCCCGGGGAGGGGTGGCATTGGCAGTATCCTTGGATATTGCCAATGCCTTTAACACCCTCCCCTGGGAAGAGATAAGGAGGGGGCTCGAATATCATCGAGTCCCCCCTTGTCTCAGGGCGGTCGTCGGGGATTATCTCCGCGGCAGGTGGATCGAGTATCCGGGCCGGGATGGTGATATGCGGAGGGAGGTGTACTGCGGTGTTCCGCAGGGGTCGGTCCTCGGGCCACTCCTGTGGAACATCGCGTACGACTCGGTGTTGCGGGCCGGCCTCCCCGACGGCGTCAGCACGGTGTATTATGCGGATGACACACTGGTGCTGGCCGTCGGGGCGCACTGGGGGAGGGCCATGCGTCGCGCGGAGGAGGGGTCGCAACGCGTCGTCGACCGGATCAGGGGGATGGGGATGACGGTGGCGGTCCATAAGACCGAGGTGATTGCGTTTCATTCACCTCGGCAGGATCCGCCACCCCCTCTGATTCGGGTGGGTGGGGCTGACATCGAGGTGAAGCCCCAGATCAGGTATCTAGGGCTGATCCTCGATAGCCACTGGCGTTTCGAGAACCATTTCCGCTGCCTGGTCCCCCGGTTGGAAAGGATGGTTGCGGCTCTGGGCCGGATCCTGCCCAACCTGGGGGGCCCGGCGGGCCGAGTTCGTCGCCTCTATGTGGCAATGGTCCAGTCGGTGGCCCTATACGGGGCCCCCGTCTGGGCGGACGACCTGGCTGCCTCCCGGCGCAGCATGACTATGCTGCGTCGGGTGCAGAGGCGCATGGCGCTCAGGGTCGTCCGCGGGTATCGGACCATGTCACATGAGGCGGCGACGGTTCTAGCGGGGATGCCGCCCATGGACCTGCTCGCGCGGTCGCACGCGGTGATGTACCGGCACCGCGTCGACCGTCGCGCGTGGGTGGGGGCGGTCCCGGGCGGGCAGGAACCTGCTTGGGGCGATTTGAAGCGCCAGGCCCGGCAGTCCGTGTTGCTCGCGTGGCAGGAGCGGCTGGCTCTGCCAACCGCGGGGCACCGGACTGTCGGGGCTGTTCGGCCACTCCTGAAGGAGTGGCTGGACAGAGGCCATGGCAGCCTCACCTACCGGCTGGCACAGGTATTTTCCGGGCATGGCAGCTTCGGAAGATACCTGTGCCGGATAGGGAAGGAGCCGACGGCGCGTTGCTGCCACTGCGACGCTGAGCAGGACACGGCGGATCATACCCTGGAGGTATGCCCCGCGTGGGAGGGGGAGCGCCGTGTCCTGGTCGGCGTCGTCGGGCGGGATGTCTCGCTGCCGGGCGTGGTGCGCGCCATGCTCGGCAGCGAGGAGAAGTGGAGGGCCGTGGCCTCCTTCTGCGAGAACGTAATGTTGCAGAAGGAGGCCGCGGGGAGGGAACGCGAGCTGCAGCGGCGTGCTGAAGCGCGCGCTCGTGCGGTGGCCCGAGGTCGTCGCCCGGTCGCGAGGCGTCGCGGGCGGCCGCCTCGGCGTGGCGGATGACCTAGGCTGGGAGGGGGGTCCTGAGGGGACCCTCCTCCCGCCAGGCGGCGCCGGGTCGGACCGGTTGGGGGTAGGAGTGCCTTCCCCTACCGGTCCGACGCAAGGGGAGGCACCCTCGGCGGTCTGGTGCGGCCATGAACGCCCGGCCGCCGAGGGGTGGAAACGGGGTCGCGGGCGGTTGCGAGTTGGGGCTCGCAGCCGCCACTAAACGCGGCCCAGGGACGGATAGCGGCGGGATGGAGTGGCCCCGTCCCGCCGCTATGAGGCAGTGTGTCTACTGGGGGGACCGATTGTCCCCCCGGGGGATGGGCGCGAAAGCGCGGGCACGGGGAGGATACCGGAAGAATGCTTCGAGCGATACCCGGTATCCTCCAAAAGCGTGCCGAAGGGTCACCGTGGGGTTTTTAGTGGGTAGGTCCCGCGCCTATCGTTGTACGGGCGCGGGGAATCCCACACACGCCTCCCACCTCTCCCCAAGGAGGTGGGAGGGAGTCTTTCGAAGATTTTCCCCACGACAAAAAAAAAAAAAAAAAAAAAAAAAAAAAGTGGTAATGTGGTGTCACACGGAAAGAGTCCAATAAACCTGGTTTCGATCAATATTTTAGAGGATAACACATGATAGGTCTAGGTTAGGTCCGGGATTTGCGCACATCAGGCTCATACTTTCGCATATTTCTCATACTTGATGGCCAGATTCTGGGCTTTTTTTGGTGTGGATCACGTAGTAATGGGGTACCACACTGAAACTGTCCATTAAACCTGGTTTCGATCAATATTTTAGAGGATAACGCATGTTAGGTTTATGTTAGGTCTGGGATTTGCTCTCATCAGGCTCATGCATTCACATTTTCCGCATACTTGTTGGCCAGATCCTGAGCTTTTTCTGGTTTGGATCCAGTGGTAATGTGGTATCGCACGGAAAGAGTCCATTAAACCTGGTTTCGATCAATATTTTAGAGGATAACACATGATAGGTCTAGGTTAGGTCTGGGATTTGCACACATCAGGCTCATACTTTCGCATATTTCTCATACTTGATGGCCAGATTCTGGGCTTTTTTTGGTCTGGATCACGTAGTAATGTGGTACCACACTGAAACAGTCGACTAAACCTGGTCACGATCAATATTTTAGTGGGTAACTCATGTTAGGTCTAGGTTAGGACTGGGATTTGCACACATCAGGCTCATACTTTCGCATATTTCTCATACTTGATGGCCAGATTCAGGGCTTTTTCTGGTTTCGAACACGTAGTAATGTGATACCACACGGAAACAGTAAATTAAACCTAGTCTGGGTCAACATTTCAAAGGATAACTCATGTTAGGTCTAGGTTAGGTCTGGGATTTGCTCTCATCAGGCTCATACATTCGCATATTTCTCATACTTGATGGACAGATCCTGGGCTTTTTCTGGTTTGGATCACGTAGTAATGTGGTACCACACTGAAACAGTCGACTAAACCTGGTCTCGGTCAATATTTTAGAGGATATCGCATGTTATGTCTAGGCTAGGTCTGGGATTTGCACTCATCAGGCACACACTTTCGCATATTTCTCATACTTGTTGGCCAGATTCTGGGTTTTTTTTGGTTTGGATCACGTAGTAATGGGGTACCACACTGAAACTGTCCATTAAACCTGGTTTCGATCAATATGTTAGAGGATAACGCATGTTAGGTTTATGTTAGGTCTGGGATTTGCTCTCATCAGGCTCATACATTCACATTTTCCGCATACTTGTTGGCCAGATCCTGGGCTCTTTCTGGTTTGGATCAAGTGGTAATGTGGTATCACACGGAAAGATTCCATTAAACCTGGTTTCGATCAATATTTTAGAGGATAACACATGATAGGTCTAGGTTAGGTCTGGGATTTGCACACATCTGGCTCATACATTCGCATATTTCTCATACTTGATGGCCAGATTCTGGGCTTTTTTTGGCTTGGATCACGTAGTAATGTGGTACCACACTGAAACTGTCCATTAAACCTGGTTTCGATCAATATTTTAGAGGATAACGCATGTTAGGTCTATGTTAGGTCTGGGATTTGCTCTCATCAGGCTCATACTTTCGCATATTTCTCATACTTGATGGCCAGAACCTGGCCTTTTTCTGGTTTGGATCACGTAGTAATGTGGTACCACACGGAAACAGTAAATTAAACCTAGTCTGGGTCAACATTTCAAAGGATAACTCATGTTAGGTCTAGGTTAGGTCTGGGACTTGCTCTCATCAGGCTCATACACTCGCATATTTCTCATACTTGATGGCCAGATTCTGGGCCTTTTTTGCTTTCGATCACGTAGTAATGCGGTACCACGCTGAAACAGACCATTAAACCTGGTTTCGATCAATATTTTATAGGATAACGCATGTTAGGTCTATGTTAGTTCTGGGATTTGCTCTCACCAGGCTCATACACTCGCATATTTCTCATACTTGATGGCCAGATCCTGGGCTTTTTCTGGTTTGGATCACGTAGTAATGTGGTACCACACTGAAACTGTCCATTAAACCTGGTTTCGATCAATATTTTAGAGGATAACGCATGTTAGGTCTATGTTAGGTCCGGGATTTGCCGTCATCAGGCTCATACTTTCGCATATTTCTCATACTTGATGGCCACATCCTGGGCTTTCACTGGTTTGGATCACGTAGTTATGTGGTACCACACTGAAACAGTCAAATTAAACCTGGTCTCGATCAATGTTATAGAGGATAACGCATGTTAGGTCTAGGTTAGGTCTGGGATTTGCACTCATCCGGCTCATACTGTCGCATATTTCTCATACTTGTTGGCCAGATTCTGGGCCTTTTTTGGCTTGGATCACGTAGTAATGTGGTAACACACTGAAACTGTCCATTAAACCTGGTTTCGATCAATATTTTAGAGGATAACGCATGTTAGGTCTATGTTAGGTCTGGGATTTGCACTCACTAGGCTCATACTTTCGCATATTTCTCATACTTGATGGCCAGATTCAGGGCTTTTTCTGGTTTGGAACACGTGGTAATGTGGAAACAGTAAATTAAACCTAGTCTGGGTCAACATTTCAAAGGATAACTCATGTTAGGTCTAGGTTAGGTCTGGGATTTGCTCTCATCAGGCTCATACCTTCGCATATTTCTCATACTTGATGGCCAGATCCTGGCCTTTTTCTGGTTTGGATCACGTAGTAATGTGGTACCACACTGAAACAGTCGACTAAACCTGATCTCGGTCAATATTTTAGAGGATAACGCATGTTAGGTCTAGGTTAGGTCTGGGATTTGCAGTCGTCAGGCACATACTTTCGCATATTTCTCATACTTGTTGGCCAGATTCTGGGCCTTTTTTGGCTTGGATCACGTAGTAATGTGGTACCACACTGAAACTGTCCATTAAATCTGGTTTCGATCAATATTTTAGAGGATAACGCATGTTAGGTCCAGGCTAGGTCTGGGATTTGCACTCCTCAGGCTCATACTTTCGCATATTTCTCATACTTGTTGGCCAGATTCTGGGCTTTGATTGGCTTGGATCACGTAGTAATGTGGTACCACACTGAAACTGTCCATTAAATCTGGTTTCGATCAATATTTTAGAGGATAACGCATGTTAGGTCTATGTTAGGTCTGGGGTCTGCTCTCATCAGGCTCATACATTCACATTTTCCGCATACTCGTTGGCCAGATCCTGGGCTTTTCCTGGTTTGGATCAAGTGGTAATGTGGTATCACACGGAAAGAGCCCATTAAACCTGGTTTCGATCAATATTTTAGAGGATAACACATGATAGGTCTAGGTTAGGTCTGGGATTTGCACTCATCAGGCTCATACTTTCGCATATTTCTCATACTTGATGGCCAGATTCAGGGCTTTTTCTGGTTTGGATCACGTTGCAATGTGGTACCACACTGAAACAGTCCATTAAACCTGGTTTCGATCAATATTTTACAGGATAACGCTACTTAGGTCTTGGTTAGGCCATGGATTTGCCCTCTTCAGGCTCACACGTTCGCATTCTTCACATACCTGGTGAACAGATCGTGGGTTTTGTGTGGTTTGCATCACGTGGTCATGTGGTAGCACACTGAACAGACAATTATGCCTGGTTTCTATCAATATTTTAGAGGATAACACATGTTAGGTCTAGGTTAGGTCTGGGATTTGCACTCATCAGGCTCATACTTTCGCATATTTCTCATACTTGATGGCCAGATTCAGGGCTTTTTCTGGTTTGGAACACGTGGTAATGTGGTACCACACTCAAACAGTCAAATTAAACCTGGTTTCGATCAATATTTTAGAGGATAACACATGTTAGGTCTAGGTTAGGTCTGGGATTTGCACTCATCAGGCTCATACTTTCGCATATTTCTCATACTTGATGGCCAGATTCAGGGCTTTTTCTGGTTTGGAACACGTGGTAATGTGGTACCACACGGAAACAGTAAATTAAACCTAGTCTGGGTCAACATTTCAAAGGATAACTCATGTTAGGTCTAGGTTAGGTCTGGGATTTGCTCCCATCAGGCTCATACATTCGCATATTTCTCATACTTGATGGCCAGATCCTGGGCTTTTTCTGGTTTGGATCACGTAGTAATGTGGTACCACACTGAAACCGTCGACTAAACCTGGTCTCGGTCAATATTTTAGAGGATAACGCATGTTAGGTATAGGTTAGGTCTGGGATTTGCACTCATCAGGCTCATACTTTCGCATATTTCTCATACTTGTTGGCCAGATTCTGGGTTTTTTTTGGCTTGGATCACGTAGTAATGTGGTACCACCCTGAAACAGTCGATTAAACCTGGTTTCGATCAATATTTTAGAGAATAACGCATGTTAGGTCTATGTTAGGTCTGGGATTTGCTCTCATCAGGCTCATACATTCACATTTTCCGCATACTTGTTGGCCAGTTCCTGGGCTTTTTCTGGTTTGGATCACGTAGTAATGTGGTACCACACTGAAACAGTCGACTAAACCTGGTCTCGGTCAATATTTTAGAGGATAACGCATGTTAGGTCTAGGTTAGGTCAGGGATTTGCACTCATCAGGCTCATTCTTTCGCATATTTCTCATACTTGTTGGCCAGATTCTGGGCTTTCACTGGTTTGGAACACACAGTAATATGGTACCACACTGAAACAGTCCATTAAACCTGGTTTCGATCAATATTTTAGAGGATAACACATGATAGGTCTAGGTTAGGTCTGGGATTTGCACTCATCAGGCTCATACTTTCGCATATTTCTCATACTTGATGGCCAGATTCTGGGCTTTTTTTGGTTCGGATCACGTTCCAATGTGGTACCACACTGAAACAGTCCATTAAACCTGGTTTCGATCAATATTTTAGAGGATAACGCATGTTAGGTCTAGGTTAGGTCTGGGATTTGCACTCATCAGGCTCATACTGTCGCATATTTCTCATACTTGTTGGCCAGATTCTGGGCATTTTTTGGCTTGGATCACGTAGTAATGTGGTACCACACTGAAACAGTCGATTAAACCTGGTTTCGATCAATATTTTAGAGGATAACGCATGTTAGGTCTATGTTAGCTCTGGGATTTGCTCTCATCAGGCTCATACATTCACATTTTCCGCATACTTGTTGGCCAGATCCTGGGCTTTTTCTGGTTTGGATCACGTAGTAATGAGGTACCACACTGAAACAGTCTACTAAACCTGGTCTCGGTCAATATTATAGAGGATAACGCATGTTAGGTCTAGGTTAGGTCTGGGATTTGCTCTCATCAGGCTCATACATTCACATTTTCCGCATACTTGTTGGCCCGATCCTGGGCTTTTTCTGGTTTGGATCAAGTGGTAATGTGGTATCACACTGAAACAGTCCATTAAACCTGGTTTCGATCAATATTTTAGAGGATAACACATGATAGGTCTAGGTTAGGTCTGGGATTTGCACTCGTCAGGCTCATACCTTCGCATATTTCTCATACTTGATGGCCAGATTCTCGGCTTTTTTTGGTTCGGATCACGTTGCAATGTGGTACCACACTGAAACTGTCCATTAATCCTGGTTTCGATCAATATTTTAGAGGATAACGCATGTTAGGTCTATGTTAGGTCTGGGATTTGCTCTCATCAGGCTCATACATTCACATTTTCCGCATACTTGTTGGCCCGATCCTGGGCTTTTTCTGGTTTGGATCAAGTGGTAATGTGGTATCACACTGAAACAGTCCATTAAACCTGGTTTCGATCAATATTTTAGAGGATAACACATGATAGGTCTAGGTTAGGTCTGGGATTTGCACTCATCACGCTCATACCTTCGCATATTTCTCATACTTGATGGCCAGATTCTGGGCTTTTTTTGGTTCGGATCACGTTGCAATGTGGTACCACACTGAAACTGTCCATTAATCCTGGTTTCGATCAATATTTTAGAGGATAACGCATGTTAGGTCTATGTTAGGTCTGGGATTTGCTCTCATCAGGCTCATACATTCACATTTTCCGCATACTTGTTGGCCCGATCCTGGGCTTTTTCTGGTTTGGATCAAGTGGTAATGTGGTATCACACTGAAACAGTCCATGAAACCTGGTTTCGATCAATATTTTAGAGGATAACACATGATAGGTCTAGGTTAGGTTTGGGATTTGCACCCATCAGGCTCATACTTTCGCATATTTCTCATACTTGATGGCCAGATCCTGGGCTTTCACTGGTTTGGATCACACAGTAATGTGGTACCACACTGAAACAGTCGATTAAACGTGGTTTCGATCAATATTTTAGAGGATAACGCATGTTAGGTCTATGTTAGGTCTGGGATTTGCTCTCATCAGGCTCATACCTTCGCATATTTCTGATACTTGATGGCCAGATTCTGGGCCTTTTTTGGTTTCGATCATGTAGTAATGCGGTACCACGCTGAAACGGACCATTAAACCTGGTTTCGATCAATATTTTATAGGATAACGCATGTTAGGTCTATGTTAGGTCTGGGATTTGCTCTCATCAGGCTCATGCTTTCGCATATTTCTCATACTTGAAGGCCAGATTCAGGACTTTTTCTGGTTTGGAACACGTGGTAATATGGTACCACACGGAAACAGTAAATTAAACCTAGTCTGGGTCAACATTCCAAAGGATAACTCATGTTAGGTCTAGGTTAGGCCTGGGATTTGCTCTCATCAGGCTCATACATTCGCATATTTCTCATACTTGATGGCCAGATCCTGGGCTTTTTCTGGTTTGGATCACGTAGTAATGTGGTACCACACTGAAACAGTCGACTACACCTGGTCTCGGTCAATATTTTAGAGGATAACGCATGTTAGGTCTGGGTTAGGTCTGGGATTTGCACTCATCAGGCTCATGCATTCACATTTTCCGCATACTTGTTGGCCCGATCCTGGGCTTTTTCTGGTTTAGATCAAGTGGTAATGTGGTATCGCACTGAAACAGTCCATTAAACCTGGTTTCGATCAATATTTTAGAGGATAACACATGATAGGTCTACGTTAGGTCTGGGATTTGCACTCATCAGGCTCGTACTTTCGCATATTTCTCACACTTGATGGCCAGATTCTGGGCTCTTTTTGGTTTGGATCACGTTGCAATGTGGTACCACACTGAAACAGTCCATTAAACCTGGTTTCGATCAATACTTTAGAGGATAACGCATCTTAGGTCTTGGTTAGGCCTTGGATTTGCCCTCATCAGGCTCACACGTTCGCATTCTTCACATACCTGGTGAACAGATCGTGGGTATTTTCTGGTTTGCATCACGTGGTAATGTGGTAGCACACTGAAACAGACAATTATGCCTGGTTTCTATCAATATTTTAGAGAATAACACATGTTAGGTCTAGGTTAGGTCTGGGATTTGCTATCATCATGCTCATACTTTCGCATATTTCTCATTCTTGTTGTCCAGATCCTGGGCTTTCACTGGGTTGGATCACACAGTAATGTGGTACCACACTGAAACAGTCGACTACACCTGGTCTCGGTCAATATTTTAGAGGATAACACATGATAGGTCTAGGTTAGGTCTGGGATTTGCACTGATCAGGCTCATACCTTCGCATACTTCTCATACTTGATGGCCAGATTCTGGGCTTTTTTTGGTTCGGATCACGTTGCAATGTGGTACCACACTGAAACTGTCCATTAATCCTGGTTTGGATCAATATTTTAGAGGATAACGCATGTTAGGTCTATGTTAGGTCTGGTATTTGCTCTCATCATGCTCATACATTCACATTTTCCGCATACTTGTTGGCACGATCCTGGGATTTTTCTGGTTTGGATCAAGTGGTAATGTGGTATCACACTGAAACAGTCCATTAAACCTGGTTTCGATCAATATTTTAGAGGATAACACATGATAGGTCTAGGTTAGGTCTAAAGATTTGCACTCATCAGGCTCATACTTTCGCATATTTCTCATACTTGATGGCCAGATCCTGGCATTTTTCTGGTTTGGATCACGTAGTAATGTGGTACCACACTGAAACAGTCGACTAAACCTGGTCTCGGTCAATATTTTAGAGGATAACGCATGTTAGGTCTAGGTTAGGTTTCGGATTTGCACTCATCAGGCTCATACTTTCGCATATTTCTCTTACTTGATGGCCAGATTCTGGGCCTTTTTTGGTTTCGATCACATAGTAATGCGGTACCACGCTGAAACAGACCATTTAACCTGGTTTCTATCAATATTTTAGAGAATAACACATGTTAGGTCTAGGTTAGGTCTGGGATTTGCTCTCATCAGGCTCATACCTTCGCATATTTCTCATACTTGATGGCCAGATTCTGGGCTTTTTTTGGTTCGGATCACGTTGCAATGTGGTACCACACTGAAACTGTCCATTAATCCTGGCTTCGATCAATATTTTAGAGGATAACGCATGTTAGGTCTATGTTAGGTCAGGGATTTGCTCTCATCAGGCTCATACATTCACATTTTCCGCATACTTGTTGGCCCGATCCTGGGATTTTTCTGGTTTGGATCAAGTGGTAATGTGGTATCACACTGAAACAGTCCATTAAACCTGGTTTCGATCAATATTTTAGAGGATAACACATGATAGGTCTAGGTTAGGTCTGGGATTTGCACTCATCAGGCTCATACCTTCGCATATATCTCATACTTGATGGCCAGATTCTGGGCTTTTTTTGGTTCGGATCACGTTGCAATGTGGTACCACACTGAAACTGTCCATTAATCCTGGTTTCGATCAATATTTTAGAGGATAACGCATGTTAGGTCTATGTTAGGTCTGGGATTTGCTCTCATCAGGCTCATACATTCACATTTTCCGCATACTTGTTGGCCCGATCCTGGGCTTTTTCTGGTTTAGATCAAGTGGTAATGTGGTATCGCACTGAAACAGTCCATTAAACCTGGTTTCGATCAATATTTTAGAGGATAACACATGATAGGTCTGCGTTAGGTCTGGGATTTGCACTCATCATGCTCATACTTTCGCATATTTCTCACACTTGATGGCCAGATTCTGGGCTCTTTTTGGTTCGGATCACGTTGCAATGTGGTACCACACTGAAACAGTCCATTAAACCTGGTTTCGATCAATATTTTAGAGGATAACGCAGCTTAGGTCTTGGTTAGGCCTTGGTTTTGACCTCATCAGGCTCACACGTTCGCATTCTTCACATACCTGGTGAACAGATCGTGGGTTTTTTCTGGTTTGCATCACGTGGTAATGTGGTAGCACACTGAAACAGACAATTATGCCTGGTTTCTATCAATATTTTAGAGCATAACACAGGTTAGGTCTAGGTTAGGTCTGGAATTTGCTCTCATCAGGCTCATACTTTCGCATATTTCTCATACTTGATGGCCAGATTCAGGGCTTTTTCTGGTTTGGAACACGTGGTAATGTGGTACCACACAGAAACTGTAAATTAAACCTAGTCTGGGTCAACATTTCAAAGGATAACTCATGTTAGGTCTAGGTTAGGTCTGGGATTTGTTCTCATCAGGCTCATACATTCGCATATTTCTCATACTTGTTGGCCAGATCCTGGGCTTTTTCTGGTTTGGATCACGTAGTAATGTGGTACCACACTGAAACTGTCCATTAAACCTGGTTTCGATCAATATTTTAGTGGATAACGCATGTTAGGTCTATGTTAGGTCTGGGATTTGCACTCATCAGGCTCATACTTTCGTATTCTTCACATATGTGTTGAACAGATCCAGGGTTTTTTCTGGTTTGGATCACGTGGTAATGTGGTACCACACGGAGACATTCCATTAAACCTAGTCTGGGTCAACATTTCAAAGGGTAACTCATGTTAGGTCTAGCTTAGGTCTGGGATTTGCACTCATCAGGCTCATACATTCGCATATTTCTCATACTTGATGGCCAGATCCTGGCATTTTTCTGGTTTGGATCACGTAGTAATGTGGTACCACACTGAAACTGACCATTAAACCTAGTCTGGGTCAACATTTCAAAGGATAACTCATGTTAGGTCTAGGTTAGGTCTGGGATTTGCACTCATCAGGCTCATACATTCGCATATTTCTCATACTTAATGGCCAGATCCTGAGCTTTTTCTGGTTTGGATCAAGTAGTAATGTGGTACCACACTGAAACAGTCGACTAAAGCTGGTCTCGGTCAATATTTTAGAGGATAACGCATGTTAGGTCTAGGCTAGGTCTGGGATTTGCACTCATCGGGCTCATACTTTCGCATATGTCTCATACTTCTTGGCCAGATTCTGGGCTTTTTTTGGCTTGGATCACGTAGTAATATGGTACCACACTGAAACTGTCCATTAAACCTGGTCTCGGTCAATATTTTCGAGGATAACGCATGTTAGGTCTAGGTTAGGTCTGGGATTTGCACTCATCAGGCTCATTCTTTCGCATATTTCTCATACTTGTTGGCCAGATTCTGGGCTTTTTTTGGCTTGGATCACGTAGTAATGTGGTACCACACTGAAACTCTCCATTAAACCTGGTTTCGATCAATATTTTAGAGGATAACGCATGTTAGGTCTACGTTAGGTCTGGGATTTGCACTCATCAGGCTCATACTTTCGCATATTTCTCATACATGATCGCCAGATCCTGGCGTTTTTCAGGTTCGGATCACGTAGTAATGTGGTATCACACTGAAACAGTCGACTAAACCTGGTCTCGGTCAATATTTTAGAAGATAACGCATGTTAGGTCTAGGTTAGGTCAGGGATTTGCACTCATCAGGCTCATACTTTCGCATATTTCTCATACTTGTTGGCCCGATTCTGGGCCTTTTTTGGCTTGGATCACGTAGTAATGTGGTACCACACTGAAACAGTCAAATTAAATCTGGTCTCGATCAATATTTTAGACGATAACACATGTTAGGTCTAGGTTAGGTCTGGGATTTGCTCTCATCAGGCTCATACCTTCGCATATTTCTCATACTTGATGGCCAGATTCTGGGCTATTTTTGGTTCGGATCACGTGGTAATGTGGTAGCACGCTGAAACAGACAATTATGCCTGGTTTCTATCAATATTTTAGAGAATAACACATGTTAGGTCTAGGTTAGGTCTGGGATTTGCTATCATCATGCTCATACTTTCGCATATTTCTCATTCTTGTTGTCCAGATCCTGGGCTTTCACTGGTTTGGATGACACAGTAATGTGGTACCACACTGAAACAGTCGATTAAACCTGGTTTCGATCGATATTTTAGAGGATAACGCATGTTAGGTCTACGTTAGGTCTGGGATTTGCACTCATCAGGCTCATACTTTCGCATATTTCTCATACTTGATGGCCAGATTCAGGGCTTTTTCTGGTTTGGATCACGTGGTAATTTGGTACCACGCTGAAACAGACCATTAAACCTGGTTTCGATCAATATTTTAGAGGATAACGCATGTTAGGTCTTGGTTAGGCCTTGGATTTGCCCTCATCAGGCTCACACGTTCGCATTCTTCACATACCTGGTGAACAGATCGTGGGTTTTTTCTGGTTTGCATCACGTGGTAATGTGGTAACACACTGAAACAGACAATTATGCCTGGTTTCTATCAATATTTTAGAGCATAACACATGTTAGGTCTAGGTTAGGTCTGGAATTTGCTATCATCATGCTCATACTTTCGCATATTTCTCATACTTGATGACCAGATCCTGGCCTTTTTCTGGTTTGGATCACGTAGTAATGTGGTACCACACTGAAACAGTCGACTAAACCTGGTCTCGGTCAATATTTTAGAGGATAACGCATGTTAGGTCTAGGTTAGGTCTGGGATTTGCTCTCATCAGGCTCATACTTTCGCATATTTCTCATACTTGATGGCCAGATTCAGGGCTTTTTCTGGTTTGGAACACGTGGTAATGTGGTACCACACAGAAACTGTAAATTAAACCTAGTCTGGGTCAACACTTCAAAGGATAACTCATGTTAGGTCTGGGTTAGGTCTGGGATTTGCTCTCATCAGGCTCATACATTCGCATATTTCTCATACTTGTTGGCCAGATCCTGGGCTTTTTCTGGTTTGGATCACGTAGTAATGTGGTACCACACTGAAACAGTCGACTACACCTGGTCTCGGTCAATATTTTAGAGGATGACGCATGTTAGGTCTAGGTTAGGTCTGGGATTTGCTCTCATCAGGCTCATACATTCGCATATTTCTCATACTTGATGGCCAGATCCTGGGCTTTTTTTGGCTTGGATCACGTAGTAATGTGGTACCACACTGAAACAGCCGATTAAACCTGGTTTCGATCAATATTTTAGAGGATAACGCATGTAAGGTCTATGTTAGGTCAGGGATTTGCTCTCATCAGGCTCATACATTCACATTTTCCGCATACTTGTTGGCCAGATCCTGGGCTTTTTCTGGTTTGGATCACGTAGTAATGCGGTACCACACTGAAACAGTCGACTAAACCTGGTCTCGGTCAATATTTTAGAGGATAACGCATGTTAGGTCTAGGTTAGGTCTGGGATTTGCACTCATCAGGCTCATACTTTCGCATATTTCTCATACTTGTTGGCCGGATTCTGGGCCTTCTTTGGCTTGGATCACGTAGTAATGTGGTACCACACTGAAACAGTCAAATTAAACCAGGTCTCGATCAATATTTTAGACGATAACACATGTTAGGTCTAGGTTAGGTCTGGGATTTGCACTCATCAGGCTCATACTTTCGCATATTTCTCATATTTGATGGCCAGATTCAGGGCTTTTTCTGGTTTGGAACACGTGGTAATGTGGTACCACACGGAAACAGTAAATTAAACCTAGCCTGGGTCAACATTTCAAAGGATAACTCATGTTAGGTCTAGGTAAGTTCTGGGATTTGCTCTCATCAGGCTCATACATTCGCATATTTCTCATACTTGATGGCCAGATCCTGGCATTTTTCTGGTTTGGATCACGTAGTAATGTGGTATCACACTGAAACAGTCGACTAAACCTGGTCTCGGTCAATATTTTAGAAGATAACGCATGTTAGGTCTAGGTCAGGTCTGGGATTTGCTCTCATCAGGCTCATACATTCGCATATTTCTCATACTTGATGGCCAGATTCTGGGCTTTTTTTGGCTTGGATCACGTAGTAATGTGGTACCACACTGAAACTCTCCATTAAACCTGGTTTCGATCAATATTTTAGAGGATAACGCATGTTAGGTCTACGTTAGGTCTGGGATTTGCACTCATCAGGCTCATACTTTCGCATATATCTCATTCTTGTTGGCCAGATCCTGGGCTTTCACTGGTTGGGATCACGTAGATATGTGGTACCACACTGAAGCAGTCAAATTAAACCTGGTCTCGATCAATATTTTAGACGATAACACATGTTAGGTCTAGGTTAGGTCTGGGATTTGCACTCATCAGGCTCATACTTTCGCATATTTCTCATACTTGATGGCCAGATTCAGGGCTTTTTCTGGTTTGGAACACGTGGTAATGTGGTACCACACGGAAACAGTAAATTAAACCTAGCCTGGGTCAACATTTCAAAGGATAACTCATGTTAGGACTAGGTAAGTTCTGGGATTTGCTCTCATCAGGCTCATACATTCGCATATTTCTCATACTTGATGGCCAGATCCTGGCATTTTTCTGGTTTGGATCACGTAGTAATGTGGTACCACACTGAAACTGTCCATTAAACCTGGTTTCGATCAATATTTTAGAGGATAACGCATGTTAGGTCTATGTTAGGTCTGGGATTTGCACTCATCAGGCTCATACTTTCGCATTCTTCACATATCTGTTGAACAGATCCAGGGTTTTTTCTGGTTTGGATCACGTGGTAATGTGGTACCACACTGAAACAGTCCATTAAACCTAGTCTGGGTCAACATTTCAAAGGATAACTCATGTTAGGTCTAGGTTAGGTCTGGGATTTGCACTCATCAGGCTCATACATTCGCATATTTCTCATACTTGTTGGCCAGATTCTGGGCCTTTTTTGGCTTGGATCACGTAGTAATGTGGTACCACACTGAAACAGCCAAATTAAACCTGGTCTCGGTCAATATTTTGGAGGATAACGCATGTTAGGTCTGGGCTAGGTCTGGGATTTGCACTCATCAGGCTCATACTTTCGCATATTTCTCATACTTGTTGGCCAGATTCTGGGCTTTTTTTGGCTTGGATCACGTAGTAATGTGGTACCACACTGAAACAGTCGACTAAACCTGGTCTCGGTCAATATTTTAGAAGATAACGCATGTTAGGTCTATGTTAGGTCTGGGATTTGCTCTCATCAGGCTCATACTTTCGCATATTTCTCATACTAGATGGCCACATCCCGGCATTTTTCTGGTTTGGATCACGTAGTAATGCGGTACCACACTGAAACAGTCGACTAAACCTGGTCTCGGTCAATATTTTAGAGGATAACGCATGTTAGGTCTAGGTTAGGTCTGGGATTTGCACTCATCAGGCTCATACTTTCGCATATTTCTCATACTTGTTGGCCCGATTCTGGGCCTTTTTTGGCTTGGATCACGTAGTAATGTGGTACCACACTGAAACAGTCAAATTAAACTTGGTCTCGATCAATATTTTAGACGATAACACATGTTAGGTCTAGGTTAGGTCTGGGATTTGCACTCATCAGGCTCATACTTTCGCATATTTCTCATACTTGATGGCCAGATTCAGGGCTATTTCTGGTTTGGAACACGTGGTAATGTGGTACCACACGGAAACAGTAAATTAAACCTAGCCTGGGTCAACATTTCAAAGGATAACTCATGTTAGGTCTAGGTAAGTTCTGGGATTTGCTCTCATCAGGCTCATACATTCGCATATTTCTCATACTTGATGGCCAGATCCTGGCATTTTTCTGGTTTGGATCACGTAGTAATGTGGTATCACACTGAAACAGTCGACTAAACCTGGTCTCGGTCAATATTTTAGAAGATAACGCATGTTAGGTCTATGTTAGGTCTGGGATTTGCTCTCATCAGGCTCATACTTTCGCATATTTGTCATACTAGATGGCCACATCCTGGCCTTTTTCTGCTTTCGATCACGTAGTAATGCGGTACCACGCTGAAACAGACCACTAAACCTGGTCTCGGTCAATATTTTAGAAGATAACGCATGTTAGGTCTATGTTAGGTCTGGGATTTGCACTCATCAGGCTCATACTTTCGCATATTTCTCATACTTGTTGGCCCGATTCTGGGCCTTTTTTGGCTTGGATCACGTAGTAATGTGGTACCACACTGAAACAGTCAAATTAAACCTGGTCTCGATCAATATTTTAGACGATAACGCATGTTAGGTCTATGTTAGATCTGGGATTTGCTCTCATCAGGCTCATACTTTCGCATATTTCTCATACTAGATGGCCACATCCCGGCATTTTTCTGGTTTGGATCACGTAGTAATGCGGTACCACACTGAAACAGTCGACTAAACCTGGTCTCGATCAATATTTTAGACGATAACACATGTTAGGTCTAGGTTAGGTCTGGGATTTGCACTCATCAGGCTCATACTTTCGCATATTTCTCATACTTGATGGCCAGATTCAGGGCTATTTCTGGTTTGGAACACGTGGTAATGTGGTACCACACGGAAACAGTAAATTAAAACTAGCCTGGGTCAACTTTTCAAAGGATAACTCATGTTAGGTCTAGGTAAGTTCTGGGATTTGCTCTCATCAGGCTCATACATTCGCATATTTCTCATACTTGATGGCCAGATCCTGGCATTTTTCTGGTTTGGATCACGTAGTAATGTGGTATCACACTGAAACAGTCGACTAAACCTGGTCTCGGTCAATATTTTAGAAGATAACGCATGTTAGGTCTATGTTAGGTCTGGGATTTGCACTCATCAGGCTCATACTTTCGCATTCTTCACATATCTGTTGAACAGATCCAGGGTTTTTTCTGGTTTGGATCACGTGGTAATGTGGTACCACACTGAAACAGTCCATTAAACCTAGTCTGGGTCAACATTTCAAAGGATAACTCATGTTAGGTCTAGGTTAGGTCTGGGATTTGCACTCATCAGGCTCATACATTCGCATATTTCTCATACTTGTTGGCCAGATTCTGGGCCTTTTTTGGCTTGGATCACGTAGTAATGTGGTACCACACTGAAACAGTCAAATTAAACCTGGTCTCGGTCAATATTTTGGAGGATAACGCATGTTAGGTCTGGGCTAGGTCTGGGATTTGCACTCATCAGGCTCATACTTTCGCATATTTCTCATACTTGTTGGCCAGATTCTGGGCTTTTTTTGGCTTGGATCACGTAGTAATGTGGTACCACACTGAAACAGTCGACTAAACCTGGTCTCGGTCAATATTTTAGAAGATAACGCATGTTAGGTCTATGTTAGGTCTGGGATTTGCTCTCATCAGGCTCATACTTTCGCATATTTCTCATACTAGATGGCCACATCCCGGCATTTTTCTGGTTTGGATCACGCAGTAATGCGGTACCACACTGAAACAGTCGACTAAACCTGGTCTCGGTCAATATTTTAGAGGATAACGCATGTTAGGTCTAGGTTAGGTCTGGGATTTGCACTCATCAGGCTCATACTTTCGCATATTTCTGATACTTGTTGGCCCGATTCTGGGCCTTTTTTGGCTTGGATCACGTAGTAATGTGGTACCACACTGAAACAGTCAAATTAAACCTGGTCTCGATCAATATTTTAGACGATAACACATGTTAGGTCTAGGTTAGGTCTGGGATTTGCACTCATCAGGCTCATACTTTCGCATATTTCTCATACTTGATGGCCAGATTCAGGGCTATTTCTGGTTTGGAACACGTGGTAATGTGGTACCACACGGAAACAGTAAATTAAACCTAGCCTGGGTCAACATTTCAAAGGATAACTCATGTTAGGTCTAGGTAAGTTCTGGGATTTGCTCTCATCAGGCTCATACATTCGCATATTTCTCATACTTGATGGCCAGATCCTGGCATTTTTCTGGTTTGGATCACGTAGTAATGTGGTATCACACTGAAACAGTCGACTAAACCTGGTCTCGGTCAATATTTTAGAAGATAACGCATGTTAGGTCTATGTTAGGTCTGGGATTTGCTCTCATCAGGCTCATACTTTCGCATATTTCTCATACTAGATGGCCACATCCTGGCCTTTTTCTGCTTTCGATCACGTAGTAATGCGGTACCACGCTGAAACAGACCACTAAACCTGGTCTCGGTCAATATTTTAGAAGATAACGCATGTTAGGTCTATGTTAGGTCTGGGATTTGCACTCATCAGGCTCATACTTTCGCATTCTTCACATATCTGTTGAACAGATCCAGGGTTTTTTCTGGTTTGGATCACGTGGTAATGTGGTACCACACTGAAACAGTCCATTAAACCTAGTCTGGGTCAACATTTCAAAGGATAACTCATGTTAGGTCTAGGTAAGTTCTGGGATTTGCTCTCATCAGGCTCATACATTCGCATATTTCTCATACTTGATGGCCAGATCCTGGCATTTTTCTGGTTTGGATCACGTAGTAATGTGGTATCACACTGAAACAGTCGACTAAACCTGGTCTCGGTCAATATTTTAGAAGATAACGCATGTTAGGTCTATGTTAGGTCTGGGATTTGCTCTCATCAGGCTCATACATTCGCATATTTCTCATACTTGATGGCCAGATCCTGGCATTTTTCTGGCTTGGATCACGTAGTAATGTGGTACCACACTGAAACAGTCAAATTAAACCTGGTCTCGATCAATATTTTAGACGATAACGCATGTTAGGTCTATGTTAGGTCTGGGATTTGCTCTCATCAGGCTCATACTTTCGCATATTTCTCATACTAGATGGCCACATCCCGGCATTTTTCTGGTTTGGATCACGTAGTAATGCGGTACCACACTGAAACAGTCGACTAAACCTGGTCTCGATCAATATTTTAGACGATAACACATGTTAGGTCTAGGTTAGGTCTGGGATTTGCACTCATCAGGCTCATACTTTCGCATATTTCTCATACTTGATGGCCAGATTCAGGGCTATTTCTGGTTTGGAACACGTGGTAATGTGGTACCACACGGAAACAGTAAATTAAAACTAGCCTGGGTCAACTTTTCAAAGGATAACTCATGTTAGGTCTAGGTAAGTTCTGGGATTTGCTCTCATCAGGCTCATACATTCGCATATTTCTCATACTTGATGGCCAGATCCTGGCATTTTTCTGGTTTGGATCACGTAGTAATGTGGTATCACACTGAAACAGTCGACTAAACATGGTCTCGGTCAATATTTTAGAAGATAACGCATGTTAGGTCTATGTTAGGTCTGGGATTTGCTCTCATCAGGCTCACACTTTCGCATATTTCTCATACTAGATGGCCACATCCCGGCATTTTTCTGGTTTGGATCACGTAGTAATGCGGTACCACACTGAAACAGTCGACTAAACCTGGTCTCGGTCAATATTTTAGAGGATAACGCAGCTTAGGTCTTGGTTAGGCCTTGGATTTGCCCTCATCAGGCTCACACGTTCGCATTCTTCACATACCTGGTGAACAGATCGTGGGTTTTTTCTGGTTTGCATCACGTGGTAATGTGGTAGCACACTGAAACAGACAATTATGCCTGGTTTCTATCAATATTTTAGAGCATAACACAGGTTAGGTCTAGGTTAGGTCTGGAATTTGCTCTCATCAGGCTCATACTTTCGCATATTTCTCATACTTGATGGCCAGATTCAGGGCTTTTTCTGGTTTGGAACACGTGGTAATGTGGTACCACACAGAAACTGTAAATTAAACCTAGTCTGGGTCAACATTTCAAAGGATAACTCATGTTAGGTCTAGGTTAGGTCTGGGATTTGTTCTCATCAGGCTCATACATTCGCATATTTCTCATACTTGTTGGCCAGATCCTGGGCTTTTTTTGGCTTGGATCACGTTGTAATGTGATACCACACTGAAACAGTCGATTAAACCTGGTCTCGGTCAATATTTTAGAGGATAACGCAGCTTAGGTCTTGGTTAGGCCTTGGATTTGCCCTCATCAGGCTCACACGTTCGCATATTTCTCATACTAGATGGCCACATCCCGGCATTTTTCTGGTTTGGATCACGTAGTAATGCGGTACCACACTGAAACAGTCGACTAAACCTGGTCTCGGTCAATATTTTAGAGGATAACGCAGCTTAGGTCTTGGTTAGGCCTTGGATTTGCCCTCATCAGGCTCACACGTTCGCATTCTTCACATACCTGGTGAACAGATCGTGGGTTTTTTCTGGTTTGCATCACGTGGTAATGTGGTAGCACACTGAAACAGACAATTATGCCTGGTTTCTATCAATATTTTAGAGCATAACACAGGTTAGGTCTAGGTTAGGTCTGGAATTTGCTCTCATCAGGCTCATACTTTCGCATATTTCTCATACTTGATGGCCAGATTCAGGGCTTTTTCTGGTTTGGAACACGTGGTAATGTGGTACCACACAGAAACTGTAAATTAAACCTAGTCTGGGTCAACATTTCAAAGGATAACTCATGTTAGGTCTAGGTTAGGTCTGGGATTTGTTCTCATCAGGCTCATACATTCGCATATTTCTCATACTTGTTGGCCAGATCCTGGGCTTTTTTTGGCTTGGATCACGTTGTAATGTGATACCACACTGAAACAGTCGATTAAACCTGGTTTCGATCAATATTTTAGAGGATAACGCATGTTAGGTCTATGTTAGGTCAGGGATTTGCTCTCATCAGGCTCATACATTCACATTTTCCGCATACTTGTTGGCCAGATCCTGGGCTTTTTCTGGTTTGGATCACGTAGTAATGTGGTACCACACTGAAACTGTCGACTAAACCTGGTCTCGGTCAATATTTTAGAGGATAACGCATGTTAGGTCTAGGTTAGGTCTGGGATCTGCACTCATCAGGCTCATTCTTTCGCATATTTCTCATACTTGTTGGCCAGATTCTGGGCTTTCACTGGTTTGGAACACACAGTAATATGGTACCACACTGAAACAGTCCATTAAACCTGGTTTCGATCAATATTTTAGAGGATAACACATGATAGGTCTAGGTTAGGTCTGGGATTTGCACTCATCAGGCTCATACTTTCGCATATTTCTCATACTTGATGGCCAGATTCTGGGCTTTTTTTGGTTCGGATCACGTTGCAATGTGGTACCACACTGAAACAGTCGACTAAACCTGGTCTCGGTCAATATTTTAGAAGATAACGCATGTTAGGTCTAGGTTAGGTCTGGGATTTGCTCTCATCCGGCTCATACATTCGCATATTTCTCATACTTGATGGCCAGATCCTGGCATTTTTCTGGTTTGGATCACGTAGTAATGTGGTACCACACTGAAACAGTCGACTAAACCTGGTCTCGGTCAATATGTTAGAGGATAACGCATGTTAGGTCTAGGTTAGGTCTGGGATTTGCACTCATCAGGCTCATACTTTCGCATATTTCTCATTCTTGTTGGCCAGATCCTGGGCTTTCACTGGTTGGGATCACGTAGTAATGTGGTATCACACTGAAACAGTCGACTAAACCTGGTCTCGGTCAATATTTTAGAAGATAACGCATGTTAGGTCTAGGTTAGGTCTGGGATTTGCTCTCATCCGGCTCATACATTCGCATATTTCTCATACTTGATGGCCAGATCCTGGCATTTTTCTGGTTTGGATCACGTAGTAATGTGGTACCACACTGAAACTGTCCATTAAACCTGGTTTCGATCAATATTTTAGTGGATAACGCATGTTAGGTCTATGTTAGGTCTGGGATTTGCACTCATCAGGCTCATACTTTCGTATTCTTCACATATGTGTTGAACAGATCCAGGGTTTTTTCTGGTTTGGATCGCGTGGTAATGTGGTACCACACTGAGACATTCCATTAAACCTAGTCTGCGTCAACATTTCAAAAGGTAACTCATGTTAGGTCTAGGTTAGGTCTGGGATTTGCACTCATCAGGCTCATACATTCGCATATTTCTCATACTTGATGGCCAGATCCTGGCATTTTTCTGGTTTGGATCACGTAGTAATGTGGTACCACACTGAAACTGCCCATTAAACCTAGTCGGGGTCAACATTTCAAAGGATAACTCATGTTAGGTCTAGGTTAGGTCTGGGATTTGCACTCATCAGGCTCATACATTCGCATATTTCTCATACTTGATGGCCAGATCCTGAGCTTTTTCTGGTTTGGATCAAGTAGTAATGTGGTACCACACTGAAACAGTCGACTAAAGCTGGTCTCGGTCAATATTTTGGAGGATAACGCATGTTAGGTCTAGGCTAGGTCTGGGATTTGCACTCATCGGGCTCATACTTTCGCATATGTCTCATACTTCTTGGCCAGATTCTGGGCTTTTTTTGGCTTGGATCACGTAGTAATATGGTACCACACTGAAACTGTCCATTAAACCTGGTCTCGGTCAATATTTTCGAGGATAACGCATGTTAGGTCTAGGTTAGGTCTGGGATTTGCACTCATCAGGCTCATTCTTTCGCATATTTCTCATACTTGTTGGCCAGACTCTGGGCTTTTTTTGGCTTGGATCACGTAGTAATGTGGTACCACACTGAAACTCTCCATTAAACCTGGCTTCGATCAATATTTTAGAGGATAACGCATGTTAGGTCTACGTTAGGTCTGGGATTTGCACTCATCAGGCTCATACTTTCGCATATTTCTCATACATGATGGCCAGATCCTGGCCTTTTTCAGGTTCGGATCACGTAGTAATGTGGTATCACACTGAAACAGTCGACTAAACCTGGTCTCGGTCAATATTTTAGAAGATAACGCATGTTAGGTCTATGTTAGGTCTGGGATTTGCTCTCATCAGGCTCATACTTTCGCATATTTCTCATACTAGATGGCCACATCCCGGCATTTTTCTGGTTTGGATCACGTAGTAATGTGGTACCGCACTGAAACAGTCGACTAAACCTGGTCTCGGTCAATATTTTCGAGGATAACGCATGTTAGGTATAGGTTAGGTCTGGGATTTGCTCTCATCAGGCTCATACCTTCGCATATTTCTCATACTTGATGGCCAGATTCTGGGCTATTTTTGGTTCGGATCACGTGGTAATGTGGTAGCACACTGAAACAGACAATTATGCCTGGTTTCTATCAATATTTTAGAGAATAACACATGTTAGGTCTAGGTTAGGTCTGGGATTTGCTATCACCATGCTCATACTTTCGCATATTTCTCATTCTTGTTGTCCAGATCCTGGGCTTTTTTTGGCTTGGATCACGTAGTAATGTGGTACCACACTGAAACTCTCCATTAAACCTGGCTTCGATCAATATTTTAGAGGATAACGCATGTTAGGTCTACGTTAGGTCTGGGATTTGCACTCATCAGGCTCATACTTTCGCATATTTCTCATACTTGATGGCCAGATTCAGGGCTTTTTCTGGTTTGGATCACGTGGTAATTTGGTACCACGCTGAAACAGACCATTAAACCTGGTTTCGATCAATATTTTAGAGGATAACGCATGTTAGGTCTTGGTTAGGCCTTGGATTTGCCCTCATCAGGCTCACACGTTCGCATTCTTCACATACCTGGTGAACAGATCGTGGGTTTTTTCTGGTTTGCATCACGTGGTAATGTGGTAACACACTGAAACAGACAATTATGCCTGGTTTCTATCAATATTTTAGAGCATAACACATGTTAGGTCTAGGTTAGGTCTTGAATTTGCTATCATCATGCTCATACCTTCGCATATTTCTCATACTTGATGGCCAGATTCAGGGCTTTTTCTGGTTTGGAACACGTGGTAATGTGGTACCACACAGAAACTGTAAATTAAACCTAGTCTGGGTCAACATTTCAAAGGATAACTCATGTTAGGTCTAGGTTAGGTCTGGGATTTGCTCTCATCAGGCTCATACATTCGCATATTTCTCATACTTGTTGGCCAGATCCTGGGCTTTTTCTGGTTTGGATCACGTAGTAATGTGGTACCACACTGAAACAGTCGACTACACCTGGTCTCGGTCAATATTTTAGAGGATGACGCATGTTAGGTCTAGGCTAGGTCTGGGATTTGCTCTCATCAGGCTCATACATTCGCATATTTCTCATACTTGATGGCCAGATCCTGGGCTTTTTTTGGCTTGGATCACGTAGTAATGTGGTACCACACTGAAACAGCCGATTAAACCTGGTTTCGATCAATATTTTAGAGGATAACGCATGTAAGGTCTATGTTAGGTCAGGGATTTGCTCTCATCAGGCTCATACATTCACATTTTCCGCATACTTGTTGGCCAGATCCTGGGCTTTTCCTGGTTTGGATCACGTAGTAATGCGGTACCACACTGAAACAGTCGACTAAACCTGGTCTCGGTCAATATTTTAGAGGATAACGCATGTTAGGTCTAGGTTAGGTCTGGGATTTGCACTCATCAGGCTCATACTTTCGCATATTTCTCATACTTGTTGGCCAGATTCTGGGCCTTCTTTGGCTTGGATCACGTAGTAATGTGGTACCACACTGAAACAGTCAAATTAAACCAGGTCTCGGTCAATATTTTAGAGGATAACGCATGTTAGGTCTAGGTTAGGTCTGGGATTTGCACTCATCAGGCTCATACTTTCGCATATTTCTCATACTTGATGGCCAGATTCAGGGCTTTTTCTGGTTTGGAACACGTGGTAATGTGGTACCACACGGAAACAGTAAATTAAACCTAGCCTGGGTCAACATTTCAACGGATAACTCATGTTAGGACTAGGTAAGTTCTGGGATTTGCTCTCATCAGGCTCATACATTCGCATATTTCTCATACTTGATGGCCAGATCCTGGCATTTTTCTGGTTTGGATCACGTAGTAATGTGGTACCACACTGAAACTGTCCATTAAACCTGGTTTCGATCAATATTTTAGAGGATAATGCATGTTAGGTCTAGGTTAGGTCTGGGATTTGCACTCATCAGGCTCATACTTTCGCATTCTTCACATATCTGTTGAACAGATCCAGGGTTTTTTCTGGTTTGGATCACGTGGTAATGTGGTACCACACTGAAACAGTCCATTAAACCTAGTCTGGGTCAACATTTCAAAGGATAACTCATGTTAGGTCTAGGTTAGGTCTGGGATTTGCACTCATCAGGCTCATACATTCGCATATTTCTCATACTTGTTGGCCAGATTCTGGGCCTTTTTTGGCTTGGATCACGTAGTAATGTGGTAACACACTGAAACAGTCAAATTAAACCTGGTCTCGGTCAATATTTTGGAGGATAACGCATGTTAGGTCTAGGCTAGGTCTGGGATTTGCACTCATCAGGCTCATACTTTCGCATATTTCTCATACTTGTTGGCCAGATTCTGGGCTTTTTTTGGCTTGGATCACGTAGTAATGTGATACCACACTGAAACAGTCGACTAAACCTGGTCTCGGTCAATATTTTAGAAGATAACGCATGTTAGGTCTATGTTAGGTCTGGGATTTGCTCTCATCAGGCTCATACTTTCGCATATTTCTCATACTAGATGGCCACATCCCGGCATTTTTCTGGTTTGGATCACGTAGTAATGCGGTACCACACTGAAACAGTCGACTAAACCTGGTCTCGGTCAATATTTTAGAGGATAACGCATGTTAGGTCTAGGTTAGGTCTGGGATTTGCACTCATCAGGCTCATACTTTCGCATATTTCTCATACTTGTTGGCCCGATTCTGGGCCTCTTTTGGCTTGGATGACGTAGTAATGTGGTATCACACTGAAACAGTCAAATTAAACCTGGTCTCGATCAATATTTTAGACGATAACACATGTTAGGTCTAGGTTAGGTCTGGGATTTGCACTCATCAGGCTCATACTTTCGCATATTTCTCATACTAGATGGCCACATCCCGGCATTTTTCTGGTTTGGATCACGTAGTAATGCGGTACCACACAGAAACAGTCGACTAAACCTGGTCTCGGTCAATATTTTAGAGGATAACTCATGTTAGGTCTAGGTTAGGTCTGGGATTTGCACTCATCAGGCTCATACATTCGCATATTTCTCATACTTGTTGGCCAGATTCTGGGCCTTTTTTGGCTTGGATCACGTAGTAATGCGGTACCACACTGAAACAGTCGACTAAACCTGGTCTCGGTCAATATTTTAGAGGATAACGCATGTTAGGTCTAGGTTAGGTCTGGGATTTGCCCTCATCAGGCTCATACATTCGCATATTTCTCATACTTGATGGCCAGATTCTGGGCTTTTTTTGGCTTGGATCACGTAGTAATGTGGTACCACACTGGAACTCTCCATTAAACCTGGTTCCGATCAATATTTTAGAGGATAACGCATGTTAGGTCTACGTTAGGTCTGGGATTTGCACTCATCAGGCTCATACTTTCGCATATTTCTCATACATGATTGCCAGATCCTGGCCTTTTTCTGGTTTGGATCACGTAGTAATGTGGTATCACACTGAAACAGTCGACTAAACCTGGTCTCGGTCAATATTTTAGAAGATAACGCATGTTAGGTCTATGTTAGGTCTGGGATTTGCTCTCATCAGGCTCATACTTTCGCATATTTCTCATACTAGATGGCCACATCCTGGCCTTTTTCTGGTTTGGATCACGTAGTAATGTGGTATCATACTGAAACAGTCGACTAAACCTGGTCTCGGTCAATATTTTAGAAGATAACGCATGTTAGGTCTAGGTTAGGTCTGGGATTTGCTCTCATCAGGCTCATACATTCGCATATTTCTCATACTTGATGGCCAGATTCTGGGCTTTTTTTGGCTTGGATCACGTAGTAATGTGGTACCACACTGAAACTCTCCATTAAACCTGGTTTCGATCAATATTTTAGAGGATAACGCATGATAGGTCTACGTTAGGTCTGGGATTTGCACTCATCAGGCTCATACTTTCGCATATTTCTCATACTTGATGGCCAGATTCTGTGCCTTTTTTGCTTTCGATCACGTAGTAATGCGGTACCACGCTGAAACAGACCACTAAACCTGGTCTCGGTCAATATTTTAGAGGATAACGCATGTTAGGTCTAGGTCAGGTCTGGGATTTGCTCTCATCAGGCTCATACATTCGCATATTTCTCATACTTGATGGCCAGATTCTGGGCTTTTTTTGGCTTGGATCACGTAGTAATGTGGTACCACACTGAAACTCTCCATTAAACCTGGTTTCGATCAATATTTTAGAGGATAACGCATGTTAGGTCTACGTTAGGTCTGGGATTTGCACTCATCAGGCTCATACTTTCGCATATTTCTCATACATGATTGCCAGATCCTGGCCATTTTCTGGTTTGGATCACGTAGTAATGTGGTATCACACTGAAACAGTCGACTAAACCTGGTCTCGGTCAATATTTTAGAAGATAACGCATGTTAGGTCTATGTTATGTCTGGGATTTGCTCTCATCAGGCTCATACTTTCGCATATTTCTCATACTAGATGGCCACATCCCGGCATTTTTCTGGTTTGGATCACGTAGTAATGCGGTACCACACTGAAACAGTCGACTAAACCTGGTCTCGGTCAATATTTTAGAGGATAACGCATGTTAGGTCTAGGTTAGGTCTGGGATTTGCACTCATCAGGCTCATACTTTCGCATATTTCTCATTCTTGTTGGCCCGATTCTGGGCCTTTTTTGGCTTGGATCACGTAGTAATGTGGTACCACACTGAAACAGTCAAATTAAACCTGGTCTCGATCAATATTTTAGACGATAACGCATGTTAGGTCTATGTTAGGTCTGGGATTTGCTCTCATCAGGCTCATACTTTCGCATATTTCTCATACTAGATGGCCACATCCCGGCATTTTTCTGGTTTGGATCACGTAGTAATGCGGTACCACACTGAAACAGTCGACTAAACCTGGTCTCGATCAATATTTTAGACGATAACACATGTTAGGTCTAGGTTAGGTCTGGGATTTGCACTCATCAGGCTCATACTTTCGCATATTTCTCATACTTGATGGCCAGAATCAGGGCTATTTCTGGTTTGGAGCACGTGGTAATGTGGTACCACACGGAAACAGTAAATTAAAACTAGCCTGGGTCAACATTTCAAAGGATAACTCATGTTAGGTCTAGGTAAGTTCTGGGATTTGCTCTCATCAGGCTCATACATTCGCATATTTCTCATACTTGATGGCCAGATCCTGGCATTTTTCTGGTTTGGATCACGTAGTAATGTGGTATCACACTGAAACAGTCGACTAAACCTGGTCTCGGTCAATATTTTAGAAGATAACGCATGTTAGGTCTATGTTAGGTCTGGGATTTGCTCTCATCAGGCTCATACTTTCGCATATTTCTCATACTAGATGGCCACATCCCGGCATTTTTCTGGTTTGGATCACGTAGTAATGCGGTACCACACTGAAACAGTCGACTAAACCTGGTCTCGGTCAATATTTTAGAGGACAACGCATGTTAGGTCTAGGTTAGGTCTGGGATTTGCTCTCATCAGGCTCATACATTCGCATATTTCTCATACTTGATGGCCAGATTCTGGGCTTTTTTTGGCTTGGATCACGTAGTAATGTGGTACCACACTGAAACTCTCCATTAAACCTGGTTTCGATCAATAGTTTAGAGGATAACGCATGATAGGTCTACGTTAGGTCTGGGATTTGCACTCATCAGGCTCATACTTTCGCATATTTCTCATACATGATTGCCAGATCCTGGCCTTTTTCTGGTTTGGATCACGTAGTAATGTGGTATCACACTGAAACAGTCGACTAAACCTGGTCTCGGTCAATATTTTAGAAGATAACGCATGTTAGGTCTATGTTAGGTCTCGGATTTGCTCTCATCAGGCTCATACTTTCGCATATTTCTCATACTAGATGGCCACATCCTGGCCTTTTTCTGGTTTGGATCACGTAGTAATGTGGTATCACACTGAAACAGTCGACTAAACCTGGTCTCGGTCAATATTTTAGAAGATAACGCATGTTAGGTCTATGTTAGGTCTGGGATTTGCTCTCATCAGGCTCATACTTTCGCATATTTCTCATACTAGGTGGCCACATCCCGGCATTTTTCTGGTTTGGATCACGTGGTAATGTGGTACCACACTGAAACTCTCCATTAAACCTGGTTTCGATCAATATTTTAGAGGATAACGCATGATAGGTCTACGTTAGGTCTGGGATTTGCACTCATCAGGCTCATACTTTCGCATATTTCTCATACTTGATGGCCAGATTCTGTGCCTTTTTTGCTTTCGATCACGTAGTAATGCGGTACCACGCTGAAACAGACCACTAAACCTGGTCTCGGTCAATATTTTAGAGGATAACGCATGTTAGGTCTAGGTCAGGTCTGGGATTTGCTCTCATCAGGCTCATACATTCGCATATTTCTCATACTTGATGGCCAGATTCTGGGCTTTTTTTGGCTTGGATCACGTAGTAATGTGGTACCACACTGAAACTCTCCATTAAACCTGGTTTCGATCAATATTTTAGAGGATAACGCATGTTAGGTCTACGTTAGGTCTGGGATTTGCACTCATCAGGCTCATACTTTCGCATATTTCTCATACATGATTGCCAGATCCTGGCCATTTTCTGGTTTGGATCACGTAGTAATGTGGTATCACACTGAAACAGTCGACTAAACCTGGTCTCGGTCAATATTTTAGAAGATAACGCATGTTAGGTCTATGTTATGTCTGGGATTTGCTCTCATCAGGCTCATACTTTCGCATATTTCTCATACTAGATGGCCACATCCCGGCATTTTTCTGGTTTGGATCACGTAGTAATGCGGTACCACACTGAAACAGTCGACTAAACCTGGTCTCGGTCAATATTTTAGAGGATAACGCATGTTAGGTCTAGGTTAGGTCTGGGATTTGCACTCATCAGGCTCATACTTACGCATATTTCTCATTCTTGTTGGCCAGATCCTGGGCTTTCACTGGTTGGGATCACGTAGATATGTGGTACCACACTGAAGCAGTCAAATTAAACCTGGTCTCGATCAATATTTTAGACGATAACACATGTTAGGTCTAGGTTAGGTCTGGGATTTGCACTCATCAGGCTCATACTTTCGCATATTTCTCATACTTGATGGCCAGATTCAGGGCTTTTTCTGGTTTGGAACACGTGGTAATGTGGTACCACACGGAAACAGTAAATTAAACCTAGCCTGGGTCAACATTTCAAAGGATAACTCATGTTAGGACTAGGTAAGTTCTGGGATTTGCTCTCATCAGGCTCATACATTCGCATATTTCTCATACTTGATGGCCAGATCCTGGCATTTTTCTGGTTTGGATCACGTAGTAATGTGGTACCACTCCGAAACTGTCCATTAAACCTGGTTTCGATCAATATTTTAGAGGATAACGCATGTTAGGTCTATGTTAGGTCTGGGATTTGCACTCATCAGGCTCATACTTTCGCATTCTTCATCATATCTGTTGAACAGATCCAGGGTTTTTTCTGGTTTGGATCACGTGGTAATGTGGTACCACACTGAAACAGTCCATTAAACCTAGTCTGGGTCAACATTTCAAAGGATAACTCATGTTAGGTCTAGGTTAGGTCTGGGATTTGCACTCATCAGGCTCATACATTCGCATATTTCTCATACTTGTTGGCCAGATGCTGGGCCTTTTTTGGCTTGGATCACGTAGTAATGTGGTACCACACTGAAACAGTCAAATTAAACCTGGTCTCGGTCAATATTTTGGAGGATAACGCATGTTAGGTCTAGGCTAGGTCTGGGATTTGCACTCATCGGGCTCATACTTTCGCATATTTCTCATACTTGTTGGCCAGATTCTGGGCTTTTTTTGGCTTGGATCACGTAGTAATGTGGTACCACACTGAAACAGTCGACTAAACCTGGTCTCGGTCAATATTTTAGAAGATAACGCATGTTAGGTCTATGTTAGGTCTGGGATTTGCTCTCATCAGGCTCATACTTTCGCATATTTCTCATACTAGATGGCCACATCCCGGCATTTTTCTGGTTTGGATCACGTAGTAATGCGGTACCACACTGAAACAGTCGACTAAACCTGGTCTCGGTACCAATATTTTAGAGGATAACGCATGTTAGGTCTAGGTTAGGTCTGGGATTTGCACTCATCAGGCTCATACTTTCGCATATTTCTCATACTTGTTGGCCCGATTCTGGGCCTTTTTTGGCTTGGATCACGTAGTAATGTGGTACCACACTGAAACAGTCAAATTAAACCTGGTCTCGATCAATATTTTAGACGATAACGCATGTTAGGTCTATGTTAGGTCTGGGATTTGCTCTCATCAGGCTCATACTTTCGCATATTTCTCATACTAGATGGCCACATCCCGGCATTTTTCTGGTTTGGATCACGTAGTAATGCGGTACCACACTGAAACAGTCGACTAAACCTGGTCTCGATCAATATTTTAGACGATAACACATGTTAGGTCTAAGTTAGGTCTGGGATTTGCACTCATCAGGCTCATACTTTCGCATATTTCTCATACTTGATGGCCAGATTCAGGGCTATTTCTGGTTTGGAACACGTGGTAATGTGGTACCACACGGAAACAGTAAATTAAAACTAGCCTGGGTCAACATTTCAAAGGATAACTCATGTTAGGTCTAGGTAAGTTCTGGGATTTGCTCTCATCAGGCTCATACATTCGCATATTTCTCATACTTGATGGCCAGATCCTGGCATTTTTCTGGTTTGGATCACGTAGTAATGTGGTATCACACTGAAACAGTCGACTAAACCTGGTCTCGGTCAATATTTTAGAAGATAACGCATGTTAGGTCTATGTTAGGTCTGGGATTTGCTCTCATCAGGCTCATACTTTCGCATATTTCTCATACTAGATGGCCACATCCCGGCATTTTTCTGGTTTGGATCACGTAGTAATGCGGTACCACACTGAAACAGTCGACTAAACTTGGTCTCGGTCAATATTTTAGAGGATAACGCATGTTAGGTCTAGGTTAGGTCTGGGATTTGCTCTCATCAGGCTCATACATTCGCATATTTCTCATACTTGATGGCCAGATTCTGGGCTTTTTTTGGCTTGGATCACGTAGTAATGTGGTACCACACTGAAACTCTCCATTAAACCTGGTTTCGATCAATATTTTAGAGGATAACGCATGATAGGTCTACGTTAGGTCTGGGATTTGCACTCATCAGGCTCATACTTTCGCATATTTCTCATACATGATTGCCAGATCCTGGCCTTTTTCTGGTTTGGATCACGTAGTAATGTGGTATCACACTGAAACAGTCGACTAAACCTGGTCTCGGTCAATATTTTAGAAGATAATGCATGTTAGGTCTATGTTAGGTCTCGGATTTGCTCTCATCAGGCTCATACTTTCGCATATTTCTCATACTAGATGGCCACATCCTGGCCTTTTTCTGGTTTGGATCACGTAGTAATGTGGTATCACACTGAAACAGTCGACTAAACCTGGTCTCGGTCAATATTTTAGAAGATAACGCATGTTAGGTCTATGTTAGGTCTGGGATTTGCTCTCATCAGGCTCATACTTTCGCATATTTCTCATACTAGGTGGCCACATCCCGGCATTTTTCTGGTTTGGATCACGTGGTAATGTGGTACCACACTGAAACAGTCCATTAAACCTAGTCTGGGTCAACATTTCAAAGGATAACTCATGTTAGGTCTAGGTTAGGTCTGGGATTTGCACTCATCAGGCTCATACATTCGCATATTTCTCATACTTGTTGGCCAGATTCTGGGCCTTTTTTGGCTTGGATCACGTAGTAATGAGGTACCACACTGAAACAGTCAAATTAAACCTGGTCTCGGTCAATATTTTGGAGGATAACGCATGTTAGGTCTAGGCTAGGTCTGGGATTTGCACTCATCAGGCTCATACTTTCGCATATTTCTCATACTTGATGGCCAGATTCTGGGCCTTTTTTGCTTTCGATCACGTAGTAATGTGGTATCACACTGAAACAGTCGACTAAACCTGGTCTCGGTCAATATTTTAGAAGATAACGCATGTTAGATCTATGTTATGTCTGGGATTTGCTCTCATCAGGCTCATACTTTCGCATATTTCTCATACTAGATGGCCACATCCCGGCATTTTTCTGGTTTGGATCACGTAGTAATGCGGTACCACACAGAAACAGTCGACTAAACCTGGTCTCGGTCAATATTTTAGAGGATAACGCATGTTAGGTCTAGGTTAGGTCTGGGATTTGCACTCATCAGGCTCATACTTACGCATATTTCTCATTCTTGTTGGCCAGATCCTGGGCTTTCACTGGTTGGGATCTCGTAGATATGTGGTACCACACTGAAGCAGTCAAATTAAACCTGGTCTCGATCAATATTTTAGACGATAACACATGTTAGGTCTAGGTTAGGTCTGGGATTTGCACTCATCAGGCTCATACTTTCGCATATTTCTCATACTTGATGGCCAGATTCAGGGCTTTTTCTGGTTTGGAACACGTGGTAATGTGGTACCACACGGAAACAGTAAATTAAACCTAGCCTGGGTCAACATTTCAAAGGATAACTCATGTTAGGACTAGGTAAGTTCTGGGATTTGCTCTCATCAGGCTCATACATTCGCATATTTCTCATACTTGATGGCCAGATCCTGGCATTTTTCTGGTTTGGATCACGTAGTAATATGGTACCACACCGAAACTGTCCATTAAACCTGGTTTCGATCAATATTTTAGAGGATAACGCATGTTAGGTCTATGTTAGGTCTGGGATTTGCACTCATCAGGCTCATACATTCGCATATTTCTCATACTTGTTGGCCAGATTCTGGGCCTTTTTTGGCTTGGATCACGTAGTAATGTGGTACCACACTGAAACAGTCAAATTAAACCTGGTCTCGGTCAATATTTTGGAGGATAACGTATGTTAGGTCTAGGCTAGGTCTGGGATTTGCACTCATCAGGCTCATACTTTCGCATATTTCTCATACTTGTTGGCCAGATTCTGGGCTTTTTTTGGCTTGGATCACGTAGTAATGTGGTACCACACTGAAACAGTCGACTAAACCTGGTCTCGGTCAATATTTTAGAAGATAACGCATGTTAGGTCTATGTTAGGTCTGGGATTTGCTCTCATCAGGCTCATACTTTCGCATATTTCTCATACTAGATGGCCACATCCCGGCATTTTTCTGGTTTGGATCACGTAGTAATGCGGTACCACACTGAAACAGTCGACTAAACCTGGTCTCGGTCAATATTTTAGAGGATAACGCATGTTAGGTCTAGGTTAGGTCTGGGATTTGCACTCATCAGGCTCATACTTTCGCATATTTCTCATACTTGTTGGCCCGATTCTGGGCCTTTTTTGGCTTGGATCACGTAGTAATGTGGTACCACACTGAAACAGTCAAATTAAACCTGGTCTCGATCAATATTTCAGACGATAACGCATGTTAGGTCTATGTTAGGTCTGGGATTTGCTCTCATCAGGCTCATACTTTCGCATATTTCTCATACTAGATGGCCACATCCCGGCATTTTTCTGGTTTGGATCACGTAGTAATGCGGTACCACACTGAAACAGTCGACTAAACCTGGTCTCGGTCAATATTTTAGAGGATAACGCATGTTAGGTCTAGGTTAGGTCTGGGATTTGCTCTCATCAGGCTCATACATTCGCATATTTCTCATACTTGATGGCCAGATTCTGGGCTTTTTTTGGCTTGGATCACGTAGTAATGTGGTACCACACTGAAACTCTCCATTAAACCTGGTTTCGATCAATATTTTAGAGGATAACGCATGTTAGGTCTATGTTAGGTCTGGGATTTGCACTCATCAGGCTCATACTTTCGCATTCTTCACATATCTGTTGAACAGATCCAGGGTTTTTTCTGGTTTGGATCACGTGGTAATGTGGTACCACACTGAAACAGTCCATTAAACCTAGTCTGGGTCAACATTTCAAAGGATAACTCATGTTAGGTCTAGGTTAGGTCTGGGATTTGCACTCATCAGGCTCATACATTCGCATATTTCTCATACTTGTTGGCCAGATTCTGGGCCTTTTTTGGCTTGGATCACGTAGTAATGTGGTACCACACTGAAACAGTCAAATTAAACCTGGTCTCGGTCAATATTTTGGAGGATAACGCATGTTAGGTCTAGGCTAGGTCTGGGATTTGCACTCATCAGGCTCATACTTTCGCATATTTCTCATACTTGATGGCCAGATTCTGGGCCTTTTTTGCTTTCGATCACGTAGTAATGTGGTATCACACTGAAACAGTCGACTAAACCTGGTCTCGGTCAATATTTTAGAAGATAGCGCATGTTAGGTCTATGTTATGTCTGGGATTTGCTCTCATCAGGCTCATACTTTCGCATATTTCTCATACTAGGTGGCCACATCCCGGCATTTTTCTGGTTTGGATCACGTAGTAATGCGGTACCACACTGAAACAGTCGACTAAACCTGGTCTCGGTCAATATTTTAGAGGATAACGCATGTTAGGTCTAGGTTAGGTCTGGGATTTGCACTCATCAGGCTCATACTTACGCATATTTCTCATTCTTGTTGGCCAGATCCTGGGCTTTCACTGGTTGGGATCACGTAGATATGTGGTACCACACTGAAGCAGTCAAATTAAACCTGGTCTCGATCAATATTTTAGACGATAACACATGCTAGGTCTAGGTTAGGTCTGGGATTTGCACTCATCAGGCTCATACTTTCGCATATTTCTCATACTTGATGGCCAGATTCAGGGCTTTTTCTGGTTTGGAACACGTGGTAATGTGGTACCACACGGAAACAGTAAATTAAACCTAGCCTGGGTCAACATTTCAAAGGATAACTCATGTTAGGACTAGGTAAGTTCTGGGATTTGCTCTCATCAGGCTCATACATTCGCATATTTCTCATACTTGATGGCCAGATCCTGGCATTTTTCTGGTTTGGATCACGTAGTAATGTGGTACCACACCGAAACTGTCCATTAAACCTGGTTTCGATCAATATTTTAGAGGATAACGCATGTTAGGTCTATGTTAGGTCTGGGGTTTGCTCTCATCAGGCTCATACTTTCGCATATTTCTCATTCTTGTTGGCCAGATCCTGGGCTTTCACTGGTTGGGATCACGTAGATATGTGGTACCACACTGAAGCAGTCAAATTAAACCTGGTCTCGATCAATATTTTAGACGATAACACATGCTAGGTCTAGGTTAGGTCTGGGATTTGCACTCATCAGGCTCATACATTCGCATATTTCTCATACTTGTTGGCCAGATTCTGGGCCTTTTTTGGCTTGGATCACGTAGTAATGTGGTACCACACTGAAACAGTCAAATTAAACCTGGTCTCGGTCAATATTTTGGAGGATAACGCATGTTAGGTCTAGGCTAGGTCTGGGATTTGCACTCATCAGGCTCATACTTTCGCATATTTCTCATACTTGATGGCCAGATTCTGGGCCTTTTTTGCTTTCGATCACGTAGTAATGTGGTATCACACTGAAACAGTCGACTAAACCTGGTCTCGGTCAATATTTTAGAAGATAGCGCATGTTAGGTCTATGTTATGTCTGGGATTTGCTCTCATCAGGCTCATACTTTCGCATATTTCTCATACTAGGTGGCCACATCCCGGCATTTTTCTGGTTTGGATCACGTAGTAATGCGGTACCACACTGAAACAGTCGACTAAACCTGGTCTCGGTCAATATTTTAGAGGATAACGCATGTTAGGTCTAGGTTAGGTCTGGGATTTGCACTCATCAGGCTCATACTTACGCATATTTCTCATTCTTGTTGGCCAGATCCTGGGCTTTCACTGGTTGGGATCACGTAGATATGTGGTACCACACTGAAGCAGTCAAATTAAACCTGGTCTCGATCAATATTTTAGACGATAACACATGCTAGGTCTAGGTTAGGTCTGGGATTTGCACTCATCAGGCTCATACTTTCGCATATTTCTCATACTTGATGGCCAGATTCAGGGCTTTTTCTGGTTTGGAACACGTGGTAATGTGGTACCACACGGAAACAGTAAATTAAACCTAGCCTGGGTCAACATTTCAAAGGATAACTCATGTTAGGACTAGGTAAGTTCTGGGATTTGCTCTCATCAGGCTCATACATTCGCATATTTCTCATACTTGATGGCCAGATCCTGGCATTTTTCTGGTTTGGATCACGTAGTAATGTGGTACCACACCGAAACTGTCCATTAAACCTGGTTTCGATCAATATTTTAGAGGATAACGCATGTTAGGTCTATGTTAGGTCTGGGGTTTGCTCTCATCAGGCTCATACTTTCGCATATTCCTCATACTAGATGGCCACATCCCGGCATTTTTCTGGTTTGGATCACGTAGTAATGCGGTACCACACTGAAACAGTCGACTAAACCTGGTCTCGGTCAATATTTTAGAGGATAACGCATGTTAGGTCTAGGTTAGGTCTGGGATTTGCACTCATCAGGCTCATACTTTCGCATATTTCTCATACTTGTTGGCCCGATTCTGGGCCTTTTTTGGCTTGGATCACGTAGTAATGTGGTACCACACTGAAACAGTCAAATTAAACCTGGTCTCGATCAATATTTTAGACGATAACACATGTTAGGTCTAGGTTAGGTCTGGGATTTGCACTCATCAGGCTCATACTTTCGCATATTTCTCATACTTGATGGCCAGATTCTGGGCTATTTCTGGTTTGGAACACGTGGTAATGTGGTACCACACGGAAACAGTAAATTAAACCTAGCCTGGGTCAACATTTCAAAGGATAACTCATGTTAGGTCTAGGTAAGTTCTGGGATTTGCTCTCATCAGGCTCATACATTCGCATATTTCTCATACTTGATGGCCAGATCCTAGCATTTTTCTGGTTTGGATCACGTAGTAATGTGGTATCACACTGAAACAGTCGACTAAACCTGGTCTCGGTCAATATTTTAGAAGATAACGCATGTTAGGTCTATGTTAGGTCTGGGATTTGCTCTCATCAGGCTCATACTTTCGCATATTTCTCATACTAGATGGCCACATCCCGGCATTTTTCTGGTTTGGATCACGTAGTAATGCGGTACCACACTGAAACAGTCGACTAAACCTGGTCTCGGTCAATATTTTAGAGGATAACGCATGTTAGGTCTAAGTTAGGTCTGGGATTTGCTCTCATCAGGCTCATACATTCGCATATTTCTCATACTTGATGGCCAGATTCTGGGCTTTTTTTGGCTTGGATCACGTAGTAATGTGGTACCACACTGAAACTCTCCATTAAACCTGGTTTCGATCAATATTTTAGAGGATAACGCATGTTAGGTCTACGTTAGGTCTGGGATTTGCACTCATCAGGCTCATACTTTCGCATATTTCTCATACATGATTGCCAGATCCTGGCCTTTTTCTGGTTTGGATCACGTAGTAATGTGGTATCACACTGAAACAGTCGACTAAACCTGGTCTCGGTCAATATTTTAGAAGATAACGCATGTTAGGTCTATGTTAGGTCTGGGATTTGCTCTCATCAGGCTCATACTTTCGCATATTTCTCATACTAGGTGGCCGCATCCCGGCATTTTTCTGGTTTGGATCACGTGGTAATGTGGTACCACACTGAAACAGTCCATTAAACCTAGTCTGGGTCAACATTTCAAAGGATAACTCATGTTAGGTCTAGGCTAGGTCTGGGATTTGCACTCATCAGGCTCATACTTTCGCATATTTCTCATACTTGTTGGCCAGATTCTGGGCTTTTTTTGGCTTGGATCACGTAGTAATGTGGTAGCACACTGAAGCAGACAATTATGCCTGATTTCTATCAATATTTTAGAGCATAACACATGTTAGGTCTAGGTTAGGTCTGGGATTTGCTATCACCATGCTCATACTTTCGCATATTTCTCATTCTTGTTGTCCAGATCCTGGGCTTTCACTGGTTTGGATCACGTAGTTATGTGGTACCACACTGAAACTCTCCATTAAACCTGGTTTCGATCAATATTTTAGAGGATAACGCATGTTAGGTCTATGTTAGGTCTGGGATTTGCTCTCATCAGGCTCATACTTTCGCATATTTCTCATACTTGTTGGCCAGATCCTGGGCTTTTTCTGGTTTGGATCACGTAGTAATGTGGTCCCACACTAAAACAGTCGACTAAACCTGGTCTCGGTCAATATTTTAGAGGATAACGCATGTTAGGTCTAGGTTAGGTCTGGGATTTGCACTCATCAGGCTCATACTTTCGCATATTTCTCATTCTTGTTGTCCAGATCCTACGGTTTCACTGGTTTGGATCACACAGTAATGTGGTACCACACTGAAACAGTCGATTAAACCTGGTTTCGATCGATATTTTAGAGGATAACGCATGTTAGGACTACGTTAGGTTTGGGATTTGCACTCATCAGGCTCATACTTTCGCATATTTCTCATACTTGATGGCCAGATTCTGGGCCTTTTTTGGTTTCGATCACGTAGTAATGCGGTACCACGCTGAAACAGACCATTAAACCTGGTTTCGATCAATATTTTATAGGCTAACGCATGTTAGGTCTATGTTAGGTCTGGGATTTGCTCTCATCAGGCTCATACTTTCGCATATTTCTCATACTTGATGGCCACATCCTGGCATTTTTCTGGTTTGGATCACGTAGTAATGTGGTACCACACTGAAACAGTCGACTAAACCTGGCCTCGGTCAATATTTTAGAGGATAACGCATGTTAGGTCTAGGTTCTGTCTGGGATTTGCACTCACCAGGCTCATACTTTCGCATATTTCTCATTCTTGTTGGCCAGATCCTGGGCTTTCACTGGTTTGGATCACGTAGATATGTGGTACCACACTGAAACAGTCAAATTAAACCTGGTTTCGATCAATATTTTAGACGATAACACATGTTAGGTCTAGGTTAGGTCTGGGATTTGCACTCATCAGGCTCATACTTTCGCATATTTCTCATAATTGATGGCCAGATTCAGGGCTTTTTCTGGTTTGGAACACGTGGTAATGTGATACCACACGGAAACAGTAAATTACACCTAGTCTGGGTCAACATTTCAAAGGATAACTCATGTTAGGTCTAGGTAAGGTCTGGGATTTGCTCTCATCAGGCTCATACATTCGCATATTTCTCATACTTGATGGCCAGATCCTGGCATTTTTCTGGTTTGGATCACGTAGTAATGTGGTACCACAATGAAACTGTCCATTAAACCTGGTTTCGATCAATATTTTAGAGGATAACGCATGTTAGGTCTATGTTAGGTCTGGGATTTGCACTCATCAGGCTCATACTTTCGCATTCTTCACATATCTGTTGAACAGATCCAGGATTTTTTCTGGTTTGGATCACGTGGTAATGTGGTACCACACTGAAACAGTCCATTAAACCTAGTCTGGGTCAACATTTCAAAGGATAACTCATGTTAAGTCTAGGTTAGGTCTGGGATTTGCACTCATCAGGCTCATACATTCGCATATTTCTCATACTTGATGGCCAGATCCTGGCATTTTTCTGGCTTGGATCACGTAGTAATGTGGTACCACACTGAAACTCTCCATTAAACCTGGTTTCGATCAATATTTTAGAGGATAACGCATGTTAGGTCTACGTTAGGTCTGGGATTTGCACTCATCAGGCTCATACTTTCGCATATTTCTCATACATGATTGCCAGATCCTGGCCTTTTTCTGGTTTGGATCACGTAGTAATGTGGTATCACACTGAAACAGTCGACTAAACCTGGTCTCGGTCAATATTTTCGAAGATAACGCATGTTAGGTCTATGTTAGGTCTGGGATTTGCTCTCATCAGGCTCATACTTTCGCATATTTCTCATACTAGGTGGCCGCATCCCGGCATTTTTCTGGTTTGGATCACGTGGTAATGTGGTACCACACTGAAACAGTCCATTAAACCTAGTCTGGGTCAACATTTCAAAGGATAACTCATGTTAGGTCTAGGCTAGGTCTGGGATTTGCACTCATCAGGCTCATACTTTCGCATATTTCTCATACTTGTTGGCCAGATTCTGGGCTTTTTTTGGCTTGGATCACGTAGTAATGTGGTAGCACACTGAAGCAGACAATTATGCCTGGTTTCTATCAATATTTTAGAGCATAACACATGTTAGGTCTAGGTTAGGTCTGGGATTTGCTATCACCATGCTCATACTTTCGCATATTTCTCATTCTTGTTGTCCAGATCCTGGGCTTTCACTGGTTTGGATCACGTAGTTATGTGGTACCACACTGAAACTCTCCATTAAACCTGGTTTCGATCAATATTTTAGAGGATAACGCATGTTACGTCTATGTTAGGTCTGGGATTTGCTCTCATCAGGCTCATACTTTCGCATATTTCTCATACTTGTTGGCCAGATCCTGGGCTTTTTCTGGTTTGGATCACGTAGTAATGTGGTCCCACACTAAAACAGTCGACTAAACCTGGTCTCGGTCAATATTTTAGAGGATAACGCATGTTAGGTCTAGGTTAGGTCTGGGATTTGCACTCATCAGGCTCATACTTTCGCATATTTCTCATTCTTGTTGTCCAGATCCTACGGTTTCACTGGTTTGGATCACACAGTAATGTGGTACCACACTGAAACAGTCGATTAAACCTGGTTTCGATCGATATTTTAGAGGATAACGCATGTTAGGACTACGTTAGGTTTGGGATTTGCACTCATCAGGCTCATACTTTCGCATATTTCTCATACTTGATGGCCAGATTCTGGGCCTTTTTTGGTTTCGATCACGTAGTAATGCGGTACCACGCTGAAACAGACCATTAAACCTGGTTTCGATCAATATTTTATAGGCTAACGCATGTTAGGTCTATGTTAGGTCTGGGATTTGCTCTCATCAGGCTCATACTTTCGCATATTTCTCATACTTGATGGCCACATCCTGGCATTTTTCTGGTTTGGATCACGTAGTAATGTGGTACCACACTGAAACAGTCGACTAAACCTGGCCTCGGTCAATATTTTAGAGGATAACGCATGTTAGGTCTAGGTTCTGTCTGGGATTTGCACTCACCAGGCTCATACTTTCGCATATTTCTCATTCTTGTTGGCCAGATCCTGGGCTTTCACTGGTTTGGATCACGTAGATATGTGGTACCACACTGAAACAGTCAAATTAAACCTGGTTTCGATCAATATTTTAGACGATAACACATGTTAGGTCTAGGTTAGGTCTGGGATTTGCACTCATCAGGCTCATACTTTCGCATATTTCTCATAATTGATGGCCAGATTCAGGGCTTTTTCTGGTTTGGAACACGTGGTAATGTGATACCACACGGAAACAGTAAATTACACCTAGTCTGGGTCAACATTTCAAAGGATAACTCATGTTAGGTCTAGGTAAGGTCTGGGATTTGCTCTCATCAGGCTCATACATTCGCATATTTCTCATACTTGATGGCCAGATCCTGGCATTTTTCTGGTTTGGATCACGTAGTAATGTGGTACCACAATGAAACTGTCCATTAAACCTGGTTTCGATCAATATTTTAGAGGATAACGTATGTTAGGTCTATGTTAGGTCTGGGATTTGCACTCATCAGGCTCATACTTTCGCATTCTTCACATATCTGTTGAACAGATCCAGGATTTTTTCTGGTTTGGATCACGTGGTAATGTGGTACCACACTGAAACAGTCCATTAAACCTAGTCTGGGTCAACATTTCAAAGGATAACTCATGTTAAGTCTAGGTTAGGTCTGGGATTTGCACTCATCAGGCTCATACATTCGCATATTTCTCATACTTGATGGCCAGATCCTGGCATTTTTCTGGTTTGGATCACGTAGTAATGTGGTACCACACTGAAACTGTCCATTAAACCTAGTCTGGGTCAACATTTCAAAGGATAACTCATGTTAGGTCTAGGTTAGGTCTGGGATTTGCACTCATCAGGCTCATACATTCGCATATTTCTCATACTTGATGGCCAGATCCTGAGCTTTTTCTGGTTTGGATCAGGTAGTAATGTGGTACCACACTGAAACAGTCGATTAAACCTGGTTTCAATCGATATTTTAGAGGATAACGCATGTTAGGTCTACGTTAGGTCTGGGATTTGCACTCATCAGGCTCATACTTTCGCATATTTCTCATACTTCTTGGCCAGATTCTGGGCTTTTTTTGGCTTGGATCACGTAGTAATATGGTACCACACTGAAACTGTCCATTAAACCTGGTCTCGGTCAATATTTTCGAGGATAACGCATGTTAGGTCTAGGTTAGGTCTGGGATTTGCACTCATCAGGCTCATACATTCGCATATTTCTCATACTTGATGGCCAGATCCTGGCATTTTTCTGGTTTGGATCACGTAGTAATGTGGTACCACACTGAAACTGACCATTAAACCTAGTCTGGGTCAACATTTCAAAGGATAACTCATGTTAGGTCTAGGTTAGGTCTGGGATTTGCACTCATCAGGCTCATACATTCGCATATTTCTCATACTTGATGGCCAGATCCTGAGCTTTTTCTGGTTTGGATCAGGTAGTAATGTGGTATCACACTGAAACAGTCCATTAAACCTGGTTTCGATCAATATTTTAGAGGATAACACATGATAGGTCTAGGTTAGGTCTGGGATTTGCTCTCATCAGGCTCATACCTTCGCATATTTCTCATACTTGATGGCCAGATTCTGGGCTTTTTTTGGTTCGGATCACGTTGCAATGTGATACCACACTGAAACTGTCCATTAAACCTGGTTTCGATCAATATTTTAGAGGATAACGCATGTTAGGTCTATGTTAGGTCTGGGATTTGCTCTCATCAGGCTCATACATTCACATTTTCCGCATACTTGTTGGCCCGATCCTGGGTTTTTTCTGGTTTGCATCACGTGGTAATGTGGTAGCACACTGAAACAGACAATTATGCCTGGTTTCTATCAATATTTTAGAGAATAACACATGTTAGGTCTAGGTTAGGTCTGGGATTTGCTATCATCATGCTCATACTTTCGCATATTTCTCATACTTGATGGCCAGATTCAGGGCTTTTTCTGGTTTGGATCACGTGGTAATTTAGTACCACGCTGAAACAGACCATTAAACCTGGTTTCGATCTATATTTTAGAGGATAACGCATGTTAGGTCTTGGTTAGGCCTTGGATTTGCCCTCATCAGGCTCACACGGTCGCATTCTTCACATACCTGGTGAACAGATCGTGGGTTTTTTCTGGTTTGCATCACGTGGTAATGTGGTAACACACTGAAACAGACAATTATGCCTGGTTTCTATCAATATTTTAGAGCATAACACATGTTAGGTCTAGGTTAGGTCTGGAATTTGCTATCATCATGCTCATACTTTCGCATATTTCTCATACTTGATGACCAGATCCTGGCCTTTTTCTGGTTTGGATCACGTAGTAATGTGGTACCACACTGAAACAGTCGACTAAACCTGGTCTCGGTCAATATTTTAGAGGATAACGCATGTTAGGTCTAGGTTAGGTCTGGGATTTGCTCTCATCAGGCTCATTCTTCCGCATATTTCTCATACTAGATGGCCACATCCTGGCCTTTTTCTGGTTTGGATCACGTAGTAATGTGGTATCACACTGAAACAGTCGACTAAACCTGGTCTCGGCCAATATTTTAGAAGATAACGCATGTTAGGTCTATGTTAGGTCTGGGATTTGCTCTCATCAGGCTCATACTTTCGCATATTTCTCATACTAGGTGGCCACATCCCGGCATTTTTCTGGTTTGGATCACGTGGTAATGTGGTACCACACTGAAACAGTCCATTAAACCTAGTCTGGGTCAACATTTCAAAGGATAACTCATGTTAGGTCTAGGCTAGGTCTGGGATTTGCACTCATCAGGCTCATACTTTAGCATATTTCTCATACTTGTTGGCCAGATTCTGGGCTTTTTTTGGCTTGGATCACGTAGTAATGTGGTAGCACACTGAAGCAGACAATTATGCCTGGTTTCTATCAATATTTTAGAGCATAACACATGTTAGGTCTAGGTTAGGTCTGGGATTTGCTATCACCATGCTCATACTTTCGTATATTTCTCATTCTTGTTGTCCAGATCCTGGGCTTTCACTGGTTTGGATCACGTAGTTATGTGGTACCACACTGAACTCTCCATTAAACCTGGTTTCGATCAATATTTTAGAGGATAACGCATGTTAGGTCTATGTTAGGTCTGGGATTTGCTCTCATCAGGCTCATACTTTCGCATATTTCTCATACTTGTTGGCCAGATCCTGGGCTTTTTCTGGTTTGGATCACGTAGTAATGTGGTCCCACACTAAAACAGTCGACTAAACCTGGTCTCGGTCAATATTTTAGAGGATAACGCATGTTAGGTCTAGGTTAGGTCTGGGATTTGCACTCATCAGGCTCATACTTTCGCATATTTCTCATTCTTCTTGTCCAGATCCTACGGTTTCACTGGATTGGATCACACAGTAATGTGGTACCACACTGAAACAGTCGATTAAACCTGGTTTCGATCGATATTTTAGAGGATAACGCATGTTAGGACTACGTTAGGTTTGGGATTTGCACTCATCAGGCTCATACTTTCGCATATTTCTCATACTTGATGGCCAGATTCTGGGCCTTTTTTGGTTTCGATCATGTAGTAATGCGGTACCACGCTGAAACAGACCATTAAACCTGGTTTCGATCAATATTTTATAGGCTAACGCATGTTAGGTCTATGTTAGGTCTGGGATTTGCTCTCATCAGGCTTATACTTTCGCATATTTCTCATACTTGATGACCAGATCCTGGCCTTTTTCTGGTTTGGATCACGTAGTAATGTGGTACCACACTGAAACAGTCGTCTAATCCTGGTCTCGGTCAATATTTTAGAGGATAACGCATGTTAGGTCTAGGTTAGGTCTGGGATTTGCTCTCATCAGGCTCATACTTTCGCATATTTCTCATACTTGATGGCCAGATTCAGGGCTTTTTCTGGTTTGGAACACGTGGTAATGTGGTACCACACAGAAACTGTAAATTAAACCTAGTCTGGGTCAACATTTCAAAGGATAACTCATGTTAGGTCTAGGTTAGGTCTGGGATTTGCTCTCATCAGGCTCATACATTCGCATATTTCTCATACTTGTTGGCCAGATCCTGGGCTTTTTCTGGTTTGGATCACGTAGTAATGTGGTACCACACTGAAACAGTCGACTACACATGGTCTCGGTCAATATTTTAGAGGATAACGCATGTTAGGTCTAGGTTAGGTCTGGGATTTGCTCTCATCAGGCTCATACATTCGCATATTTCTCATACTTGATGGCCAGATTCTGGGCTTTTTTTGGCCTGGATCACGTAGTAATGTGGTACCACACTGAAACAGTCGATTAAACCTGGTTTCGATCAATATTTTAGAGGATAACGCATGTTAGGTCTAGTTTAGGTCTGAGATTTGCACTCATCAGGCTCATTCTTTCGCATATTTCTCATACTAGATGGCCACATCCCGGCAGTATTCTGGTTTGGATCACGTAGTAATGCGGTACCACACTGAAACAGTCGACTAAACCTGGTCTCGGTCAATATTTTAGAGGATAACGCATGTTAGGTCTAGGTTAGGTCTGGGATTTGCACTCATCAGGCTCATACTTTCGCATATTTCTCATTCTTGTTGGCCAGATCCTGGGCTTTCACTGGTTGGGATCACGTAGATATGTGGTACCACACTGAAGCAGTCAAATTAAACCTGGTCTCGATCAATATTTTAGACGATAACACATGTTAGGTCTAGGTTAGGTCTGGGATTTGCACTCATCAGGCTCATACTTTCGCATATTTCTCATACTTGATGGCCAGATTCAGGGCTTTTTCTGGTTTGGAACACGTGGTAATGTGGTACCACACGGAAACAGTAAACTAAACCTAGTCTGGGTCAACATTTCAAAGGATAACTCATGTTAGGTCTAGGTAAGTTCTGGGATTTGCTCTCATCAGGCTCATACATTCGCATATTTCTCATACTTGATGGCCAGATCCTGGCATTTTTCTGGTTTGGATCACGTAGTAATGTGGTACCACACTGAAACTGTCCATTAAACCTGGTTTCGATCAATATTTTAGAGGATAACGCATGTTAGGTCTATGTTAGGTCTGGGATTTGCACTCATCAGGCTCATACTTTCGCATATTTCTCATACTTGATGGCCAGATTCAGGGCTTTTTCTGGTTTGGATCACGTGGTAACGTGGTACCACACTGAAACAGTCCATTAAACCTAGTCTGGGTCAACATTTCAAAGGATAACTCATGTTAGGTCTAGGTTAGGTCTGGGATTTGCACTCATCAGGCTCATACTTTCGCATATTACTCATACTTGTTGGCCAGATTCTGGGCCTTTTTTGGCTTGGATCACGTAGTAATGTGGTAGAACACTGAAACAGTCAAATTAAACCTGGTCTCGGTCAATATTTTGGAGGATAACGCATGTTAGGTCTAGGCTAGGTCTGGGATTTGCACTCATCAGGCTCATACTTTCGCATATTTCTCATACTTGTTGGCCAGATTCTGGGCTTTTTTTGGCTTGGATCACGTAGTAATGTGGTACCACACTGAAACTGTCCATTAAACCTGGTTTAGATCAATATTTTAGAGGATAACGCATGTTAGGTCTATGTTAGGTCTGGGATTTGCCCTCATCAAGCTCACACGTTCGCATTCTTCACATACCTGGTGAACAGATCTTGGGTTTTTTCTGGATTGCATCACGTGGTAATGTGGTAGCACACTGAAACAGACAATTATGCCTGGTTTCTATCAATATTTTAGAGCATAACACATGTTAGGTCTAGGTTAGGTCTGGGATTTGCTATCACCATGCTCATACTTTCGCATATTTCTCATTCTTGTTGTCCAGATCCTGGGCTTTCACTGGTTTGGATCACGTAGTTATGTGGTACCACACTGAAACAGTCAAATTAAACCTGGGCTCGATCAATATTTTAGAGGATAACACATGTCAGGTCTAGGCTAGGTCTGGGATTTGCACTCATCGGGCTCATACTTTCGCATATTTCTCATTCTTGTTGGCCAGATCCTGGGCTTTCACTGGTTTGGATCACGTAGTAATGTGGTACCACACTGAAACAGTCGACTAAACCGGGTCACGATCAATATTTTAGAGGATAACACATGTTAGGTCTAGGTTAGGTCTGGGTTTTGCACTCATCAGGCTCATTCTTTCGCATATTCCTCATACTTGTTGGCCAGATTCTGGGCTTTTTTTGGCTTGGATCGCGTAGTAATGTGGTACCACACTGAAACTCTCCATTAAACCTGGTTTCGATCAATATTTTAGAGGATAACGCATGTTAGGTCTACGTTAGGTCTGGGATTTGCACTCATCAGGCTCATACTTTCGCATATTTCTCATACATGATGGCCAGATCCTGGCCTTTTTCTGGTTTGGATCACGTAGTAATGTGGTATCACACTGAAACAGTCGACTAAACCTGGTCTCGGTCAATATTTTAGAAGATAACGCATGTTAGGTCTATGTTAGGACTGGGATTTGCTCTCATCAGGCTCATACTTTCGCATATTTCTCATACTAGATGGCCACATCCCGGCATTTTTCTGGTTTGGATCACGAAGTAATGTGGTACCACACTGAAACAGTCGACTAAACCTGGTCTCGGTCAATATTTTAGAGGATAACGCATGTTAGGTCTAGGTTAGGTCTGGGATTTGCTCTCATCAGGCTCATACCTTTGCATATTTCTCATACTTGATGGCCAGATTCTGAGCTTTTTTTGGTTCGGATCACGTTGCAATGTGATACCACACTGAAACTGTCCATTAAACCTGGTTTCGATCAATATTTTAGAGGATAACGCATGTTAGGTCTATGTTAGGTCTGGGATTTGCTCTCATCAGGCTCATACATTCACATTTTCCGCATACTTGTTGGCCCGATCCTGGGTTTTTTCTGGTTTGCATCACGTGGTAATGTGGTAGCACACTGAAACAGACAATTATGCCTGGTTTCTATCAATATTTTACAGACTAACACATGTTAGGTCTAGGTTAGGTCTGGGATTTGCTATCATCATGCTCATACTTTCGCATATTTCTCATTCTTGTTGTCCAGATCCTGGGCTTTCACTGGTTTGGATCACACAGTAATGTGGTACCACACTGAAACAGTCGATTAAACCTGGTTTCGATCGATATCTTAGAGGATAACGCATGTTAGGTCTACGTTAGGTCTGGGATTTGCACTCATCAGGCTCATACTTTCGCATATTTCTCATACTTGATGGCCAGATTCAGGGCTTTTTCTGGTTTGGATCACGTGGTAATTTGGTACCACGCTGAAGCAGACCATTAAACCTGGTTTCGATCAATATTTTAGAGGATAACGCATGTTAGGTCTTGGTTAGGCCTTGGATTTGCCCTCATCAGGCTCACACGTTCGCATTCTTCACATACCTGGTGAACAGATCGTGGGTTTTTTCTGGTTTGCATCACGTGGTAATGTGGTAACACACTGAAACAGACAATTATGCCTGGTTTCTATCAATATTTTAGAGCATAACACATGTTAGGTCTAGGTTAGGTCTGGAATTTGCTATCATCATGCTCATACTTTCGCATATTTCTCATACTTGATGACCAGATCCTGGCCTTTTTCTGGTTTGGATCACGTAGTAATGTGGTACCACACTGAAACAGTCGACTAAACCTGGTCTCGGTCAATATTTTAGAGGATAACGCATGTTAGGTCTAGGTTAGGTCTGGGATTTGCTCTCATCAGGCTCATACTTTCGCATATTTCTCATACTTGATGGCCAGATTCAGGGCTTTTTCTGGTTTGGAACACGTGGTAATGTGGTACCACACAGAAACTGTAAATTAAACCTAGTCTGGGTCAACATTTCAAAGGATAACTCATGTTAGGTCTAGGTTAGGTCTGGGATTTGCTCTCATCAGGCTCATACATTCGCATATTTCTCATACTTGTTGGCCAGATCCTGGGCTTTTTCTGGTTTGGATCACGTAGTAATGTGGTACCACACTGAAACAGTCGACTACACCTGGTCTCGGTCAATATTTTAGAGGATAACGCATGTTAGGTCTAGGTTAGGTCTGGGATTTGCTCTCGTCAGGCTCATACATTCGCATATTTCTCATACTTGATGGCCAGATCCTGGGCTTTTTTTGGCTTGGATCACGTAGTAATGTGGTACCACACTGAAACAGTCGATTAAACCTGGTTTCGATCAATATTTTAGAGGATAACGCATGTTAGGTCTATGTTAGGTCAGGGATTTGCTCTCATCAGGCTTATACTTTCGCATATTTCTCATACTGGATGGCCACATCCCGGCATTTTTCCGGTTTGGATCACGTAGTAATGTGGTACCACACTGAAACAGTCGATTAAACCTGGTCTCGGTCAATATTTTAGAGGATAACGCATGTTAGGTCTAGGTTAGGTCTGAGATTTGCACTCATCAGGCTCATTCTTTCGCATATTTCTCATACTTGGTGGCCAGATTCTGGGCTTTTTTTGGTTTGGATCACGTAGTAATGTGGTACCACACTGAAACTCTCCATTAAACCTGGTTTCGAACAATATTTTAGAGGATAACGCCTGTTAGGTCTACGTTAGGTCTGGGATTTGCACTCATCAGGCTCATACTTTCGCATATTTCTCATACATGATTGCCAGATCCTGGCCTTTTTCTGGTTTGGATCACGTAGTAATGTGGTATCACACTGAAACAGTCGACTAAACCTGGTCTCGGTCAATATTTTAGAAGATAACGCATGTTAGGTCTATGTTAGGTCTGGGATTTGCTCTCATCAGGCTTATACTTTCGCATATTTCTCATACTGGATGGCCACATCCCGGCATTTTTCTGGTTTGGATCACGTAGTAATGCGGTACCACACTGAAACAGTCGACTAAACCTGGTCTCGGTCAATATTTTAGAGGATAACGCATGTTAGGTCTAGGTTAGGTCTGGGATTTGCACTCATCAGGCTCATACTTTCGCATATTTCTCATTCTTGTTGGCCAGATCCTGGGCTTTTTCTGGTTTGGATCACGTAGTAATGTGGTACCACACTGAAACAGTCGACTACACCTGGTCTCGGTCAATATTTTAGAGGATAACGCATGTTAGGTCTAGGTTAGGTCTGGGATTTGCTCTCATCAGGCTCATACATTCGCATATTTCTCATACTTGATGGCCAGATCCTGGGCTTTTTTTGGCTTGGATCACGTAGTAATGTGGTACCACACTGAAACAGTCGATTAAACCTGGTTTCGATCAATATTTTAGAGGATAACGCATGTTAGGTCTATGTTAGGTCAGGGATTTGCTCTCATCAGGCTCATACATTCACATTTTCCGCATACTTGTTGGCCAGATCCTGGGCTTTTTCTGGTTTGGATCACGTAGTAATGTGGTACCACACTGAAACAGTCGATTAAACCTGGTCTCGGTCAATATTTTAGAGGATAACGCATGTTAGGTCTAGGTTAGGTCTGGGATTTGCTCTCATCAGGCTCATACATTCGCATATTTCTCATACTTGATGGCCAGATCCTGGGCTTTTTTTGGCTTGGATCACGTAGTAATGTGGTACCACACTGAAACAGTCGATTAAACCTGGTTTCGATCAATATTTTAGAAGATAACGCATGTTAGGTCTATGTTAGGTCTGGGATTTGCTCTCATCAGGCTCATACTTTCGCATATTTCTCATACATGATTGCCAGATCCTGGCCTTTTTCTGGTTTGGATCACGTAGTAATGTGGTATCACACTGAAACAGTCGACTAAACCTGGTCTCGGTCAATATTTTAGAGGATAACGCCTGTTAGGTCTACGTTAGGTCTGGGATTTGCACTCATCAGGCTCATACTTTCGCATATTTCTCATACATGATTGCCAGATCCTGGCCTTTTTCTGGTTTGGATCACGTAGTAATGTGGTATCACACTGAAACAGTCGACTAAACCTGGTCTCGGTCAATATTTTAGACGATAACACATGTTAGGTCTAGGTAAGTTCTGGGATTTGCTCTCATCAGGCTCATACATTCGCATATTTCTCATACTTGATGGCCACATCCTGGCATTTTTCTGGTTTGGATCACGTAGTAATGTGGTACCACACTGAAACTGTCCATTAAACCTGGTTTCGATCAATATTTTAGAGGATAACGCATGTTAGGTCTATGTTAGGTCTGGGATTTGCACTCATCAGGCTCATACTTTCGCTTTCTTCACATATCTGTTGAACAGATCCAGGGTTTTTTCTGGTTCGGATCACGTGGTAATGTGGTACCACACTGAAACAGTCCATTAAACCTAGTCTGGGTCAACATTTCAAAGGATAACTCATATTAGGTCTAGGTTAGGTCTGGGATTTGCACTCATCAGGCTCATACTTTCGCATATTTCTCATACTTGTTGGCCAGATTCTGGGCCTTTTTTGGCTTGGATCACGTAGTAATGTGGTACCACACTGAAACAGTCAAATTAAACCTGGTCTCGGTCATTATTTTGGAGGATAACGCATGTTAGGTCTAGGCTAGGTCTGGGATTTGCACTCATCAGGCTCATACTTTCGCATATTTCTCATACTTGTTGGCCAGATTCTGGGCTTTTTTTGGCTTGGATCACGTAGTAATGTGGTACCACACTGAAACTGTCCATTAAACCTGGTTTCGATCAATATTTTAGAGGATAACGCATGTTAGGTCTATCTTAGGTCTGGGATTTGCCCTCATCAAGCTCACACGTTCGCATTCTTCACATACCTGGTGAACAGATCTTGGGTTTTTTCTGGTTTGCATCACGTGGTAATGTGGTACCACACTGAAACAGTCGACTAAACCTGGTCTCGGTCAATATTTTAGAGGATAACGCATGTTAGGTCTAGGTTAGGTCTGGGATTTGCACTCATCAGGCTCATACTTTCGCATATTTCTCATTCTTGTTGTCCAGATCCTGGGGTTTCACTGGCTTGGATCACACAGTAATGTGGTACCACACTGAAACAGTCGATTAAACCTGGTTTCGATCGATATTTTAGAGGATTACGCATGTTAGGTCTACGTTAGGTCTGGGATTTGCACTCATCAGGCTCATACTTTCGCATATTTCTCATACTTGATGGCCAGATCCTGGCCTTTTTCTGGTTTGGATCACGTAGTAATGTGGTATCACACTGAAACAGTCGACTAAACCTGGTCTCGGTCAATATTTTAGAAGATAACGCATGTTAGGTCTAGGTTAGGTCTGGGATTTGCTCTCATGACGCTCATACTTTCGCATATTTCTCGTACATGTTGGCCAGATCCTGCGCCTTTTCTGGTTTGGATCACGTAGTAATGTGGTACCACACTGAAACAGTCGACTAAACCTGGTCACGATCAATATTTTAGAGGATAACACATGTTCGGTCTGGGTTTTGCACTCATCAGGCTCATACTTTCGCATATTTCTCATACTTGATGGCCAGATTCTGGGCCTTTTTTGGTTTCGATCACGTAGTAATGCGGTACCACGCTGAAACAGACCATTAAACCTGGTTTCGATCAATATTTTATAGGATAACGCATGTTAGGTCTATGTTAGGTCTGGGATTTGCTCTCATCAGGCTCATACTTTCGCATATTTCTCATACTTGATGGCCAGATTCAGGGCTTTTTCTGGTTTGGAACACGTGGTAATGTGGTACCACACAGAAACTGTAAATTAAACCTAGTCTGGGTCAACATTTCAAAGGATAACTCATGTTAGGTCTAGGTTAGGTCTGGGATTTGCTCTCATCAGGCTCATACATTCGCATATTTCTCATACTTGTTGGCCAGATCCTGGGCTTTTTCTGGTTTGGATCACGTAGTAATGTGGTACCACACTGAAACAGTCGACCACACCTGGTCTCGGTCAATATTTTAGAGGATAACGCATGTTAGGTCTAGGTTAGGTCTGGGATTTGCTCTCATCAGGCTCATACCTTCGCATATTTCTCATACTTGATGGCCAGATCCTGGGCTTTTTTTGGCTTGGATCACGTAGTAATGTGGTACCACACTGAAACAGTCGATTAAACCTGGTCTCGGTCAATATTTTAGACGATAACGCATGTTAGGTCTATGTTAGGTCTGGGATTTGCTCTCATCAGGCTTATACTTTCGCATATTTCTCATACTTGTTGGCCAGATTCTGGGCTTTTTTTGGCTTGGATCACGTAGTAATGTGGTACCACACTGAAACTCTCGATTAAACCTGGTTTCAATCAATATTTTAGAGGATAACGCATGTTAGGTCTACGTTAGGTCTGGGATTTGCACTCATCAGGCTCATACTTTCGCATATTTCTCATACATGATTGCCAGATCCTGGCCTTTTTCTGGTTTGGATCACGTAGTAATGTGGTATCACACTGAAACAGTCGACTAAACCTGGTCTCGGTCAATATTTTAGAAGATAACGCATGTTAGGTCTATGTTAGGTCTGGGATTTGCTCTCATCAGGCTTATACTTTCGCATATTTCTCATACTGGTTGGCCACATCTCGGCATTTTTCTGGTTTGCATCACGTAGTAATGCGGTACCACACTGAAACAGTCGACTAAACCTGGTCTCGGTCAATATTTTAGAGGATAACGCATGTTAGGTCTAGGTTAGGTCTGGGATTTGCACTCATCAGGCTCATACTTTCGCATATTTCTCATTCTTGTTGGCCAGATCCTGGGCTTTCACTGGTTGGGATCACGTAGATATGTGGTACCACACTGAAGCAGTCAAATTAAACCTGGTTTCGATCAATATTTTAGAAGATAACGCATGTTAGGTCTATGTTAGGTCTGGGATTTGCTCTCATCAGGCTTATACTTTCGCATATTTCTCATACTGGATGGCCACATCCCGGCATTTTTCTGGTTTGGATCACGTAGTAATGTGGTACCACACTGAAACAGTCGACTAAACCTGGTCTCGGTCAATATTTTAGAGGATAACGCATGTTAGGTCTAGGTTAGGTCTGGGATTTGCTCTCATCAGGCTCATACTTTCGCATATTTCTCATACTTGATGGCCAGATTCAGGGCTTTTTCTGGTTTGGAACACGTGGTAATGTGGTACCACACAGAAACTGTAAATTAAACCTAGCCTGGGTCAACATTTCAAAGGATAACTCATGTTAGGTCTAGGTTAGGTCTGGGATTTGCTCTCATCAGGCTCATACATTCGCATATTTCTCATACTTGTTGGCCAGATCCTGGGCTTTTTCTGGTTTGGATCACGTAGTAATGTGGTACCACACTGAAACAGTCGACTACACCTGGTCTCGGTCAATATTTTAGAGGATAACGCATGTTAGGTCTAGGTTAGGTCTGGGATTTGCTCTCATCAGGCTCATACATTCGCATATTTCTCATACTTGATGGCCAGATCCTGGGCTTTTTTTGGCTTGGATCACGTAGTAATGTGGTACCACACTGAAACAGTCGATTAAACCTGGTTTCGATCAATATTTTAGAGGATAACGCATGTTAGGTCTATGTTAGGTCAGGGATTTGCTCTCATCAGGCTCATACATTCACATTTTCCGCATACTTGTTGGCCAGATCCTGGGCTTTTTCTGGTTTGGATCACGTAGTAATGTGGTACCACACTGAAACAGTCGATTAAACCTGGTCTCGGTCAATATTTTAGAGGATAACGCATGTTAGGTCTAGGTTAGGTCTGAGATTTGCACTCATCAGGCTCATTCTTTCGCATATTTCTCATACTTGTTGGCCAGATTCTGGGCTTTTTTTGGCTTGGATCACGTAGTAATGTGGTACCACACTGAAACTCTCCATTAAACCTGGTTTCGTACAATATTTTAGAGGATAACGCCTGTTAGGTCTACGTTAGGTCTGGGATTTGCACTCATCAGGCTCATACTTTCGCATATTTCTCATACATGATTGCCAGATCCTGGCCTTTTTCTGGTTTGGATCACGTAGTAATGTGGTATCACACTGAAACAGTCGACTAAACCTGGTCTCGGTCAATATTTTAGAAGATAACGCATGTTAGGTCTATGTTAGGTCTGGGATTTGCTCTCATCAGGCTTATACTTTCGCATATTTCTCATACTGGATGGCCACATCCCGGCATTTTTCTGGTTTGGATCACGTAGTAATGCGGTACCACACTGAAACAGTCGACTAAACCTGGTCTCGGTCAATATTTTAGAAGATAACGCATGTTAGGTCTATGTTAGGTCTGGGATTTGCTCTCATCAGGCTTATACTTTCGCATATTTCTCATACTGGATGGCCACATCCCGGCATTTTTCTGGTTTGGATCACGTAGTAATGCGGTACCACACTGAAACAGTCGACTAAACCTGGTCTCGGTCAATATTTTAGAGGATAACGCATGTTAGGTCTAGGTTAGGTCTGGGATTTGCACTCATCAGGCTCATACTTTCGCATATTTCTCATTCTTGTTGGCCAGATCCTGGGCTTTTTCTGGTTTGGATCACGTAGTAATGTGGTACCACACTGAAACAGTCGACTACACCTGGTCTCGGTCAATATTTTAGAGGATAACGCATGTTAGGTCTAGGTTAGGTCTGGGATTTGCTCTCATCAGGCTCATACATTCGCATATTTCTCATACTTGATGGCCAGATCCTGGGCTTTTTTTGGCTTGGATCACGTAGTAATGTGGTACCACACTGAAACAGTCGATTAAACCTGGTTTCGATCAATATTTTAGAGGATAACGCATGTTAGGTCTATGTTAGGTCAGGGATTTGCTCTCATCAGGCTCATACATTCACATTTTCCGCATACTTGTTGGCCAGATCCTGGGCTTTTTCTGGTTTGGATCACGTAGTAATGTGGTACCACACTGAAACAGTCGATTAAACCTGGTCTCGGTCAATATTTTAGAGGATAACGCATGTTAGGTCTAGGTTAGGTCTGGGATTTGCTCTCATCAGGCTCATACATTCGCATATTTCTCATACTTGATGGCCAGATCCTGGGCTTTTTTTGGCTTGGATCACGTAGTAATGTGGTACCACACTGAAACAGTCGATTAAACCTGGTTTCGATCAATATTTTAGAAGATAACGCATGTTAGGTCTATGTTAGGTCTGGGATTTGCTCTCATCAGGCTCATACTTTCGCATATTTCTCATACATGATTGCCAGATCCTGGCCTTTTTCTGGTTTGGATCACGTAGTAATGTGGTATCACACTGAAACAGTCGACTAAACCTGGTCTCGGTCAATATTTTAGAGGATAACGCCTGTTAGGTCTACGTTAGGTCTGGGATTTGCACTCATCAGGCTCATACTTTCGCATATTTCTCATACATGATTGCCAGATCCTGGCCTTTTTCTGGTTTGGATCACGTAGTAATGTGGTATCACACTGAAACAGTCGACTAAACCTGGTCTCGGTCAATATTTTAGACGATAACACATGTTAGGTCTAGGTAAGTTCTGGGATTTGCTCTCATCAGGCTCATACATTCGCATATTTCTCATACTTGATGGCCACATCCTGGCATTTTTCTGGTTTGGATCACGTAGTAATGTGGTACCACACTGAAACTGTCCATTAAACCTGGTTTCGATCAATATTTTAGAGGATAACGCATGTTAGGTCTATGTTAGGTCTGGGATTTGCACTCATCAGGCTCATACTTTCGCTTTCTTCACATATCTGTTGAACAGATCCAGGGTTTTTTCTGGTTCGGATCACGTGGTAATGTGGTACCACACTGAAACAGTCCATTAAACCTAGTCTGGGTCAACATTTCAAAGGATAACTCATGTTAGGTCTAGGTTAGGTCTGGGATTTGCACTCATCAGGCTCATACTTTCGCATATTTCTCATACTTGTTGGCCAGATTCTGGGCCTTTTTTGGCTTGGATCACGTAGTAATGTGGTACCACACTGAAACAGTCAAATTAAACCTGGTCTCGGTCATTATTTTGGAGGATAACGCATGTTAGGTCTAGGCTAGGTCTGGGATTTGCACTCATCAGGCTCATACTTTCGCATATTTCTCATACTTGTTGGCCAGATTCTGGGCTTTTTTTGGCTTGGATCACGTAGTAATGTGGTACCACACTGAAACTGTCCATTAAACCTGGTTTCGATCAATATTTTAGAGGATAACGCATGTTAGGTCTATCTTAGGTCTGGGATTTGCCCTCATCAAGCTCACACGTTCGCATTCTTCACATACCTGGTGAACAGATCTTGGGTTTTTTCTGGTTTGCATCACGTGGTAATGTGGTACCACACTGAAACAGTCGACTAAACCTGGTCTCGGTCAATATTTTAGAGGATAACGCATGTTAGGTCTAGGTTAGGTCTGGGATTTGCACTCATCAGGCTCATACTTTCGCATATTTCTCATTCTTGTTGTCCAGATCCTGGGGTTTCACTGGCTTGGATCACACAGTAATGTGGTACCACACTGAAACAGTCGATTAAACCTGGTTTCGATCGATATTTTAGAGGATTACGCATGTTAGGTCTACGTTAGGTCTGGGATTTGCACTCATCAGGCTCATACTTTCGCATATTTCTCATACTTGATGGCCAGATCCTGGCCTTTTTCTGGTTTGGATCACGTAGTAATGTGGTATCACACTGAAACAGTCGACTAAACCTGGTCTCGGTCAATATTTTAGAAGATAACGCATGTTAGGTCTAGGTTAGGTCTGGGATTTGCTCTCATGACGCTCATACTTTCGCATATTTCTCGTACATGTTGGCCAGATCCTGCGCCTTTTCTGGTTTGGATCACGTAGTAATGTGGTACCACACTGAAACAGTCGACTAAACCTGGTCACGATCAATATTTTAGAGGATAACACATGTTCGGTCTGGGTTTTGCACTCATCAGGCTCATACTTTCGCATATTTCTCATACTTGATGGCCAGATTCTGGGCCTTTTTTGGTTTCGATCACGTAGTAATGCGGTACCACGCTGAAACAGACCATTAAACCTGGTTTCGATCAATATTTTATAGGATAACGCATGTTAGGTCTATGTTAGGTCTGGGATTTGCTCTCATCAGGCTCATACTTTCGCATATTTCTCATACTTGATGGCCAGATTCAGGGCTTTTTCTGGTTTGGAACACGTGGTAATGTGGTACCACACAGAAACTGTAAATTAAACCTAGTCTGGGTCAACATTTCAAAGGATAACTCATGTTAGGTCTAGGTTAGGTCTGGGATTTGCTCTCATCAGGCTCATACATTCGCATATTTCTCATACTTGTTGGCCAGATCCTGGGCTTTTTCTGGTTTGGATCACGTAGTAATGTGGTACCACACTGAAACAGTCGACCACACCTGGTCTCGGTCAATATTTTAGAGGATAACGCATGTTAGGTCTAGGTTAGGTCTGGGATTTGCTCTCATCAGGCTCATACATTCGCATATTTCTCATACTTGATGGCCAGATCCTGGGCTTTTTTTGGCTTGGATCACGTAGTAATGTGGTACCACACTGAAACAGTCGATTAAACCTGGTCTCGGTCAATATTTTAGACGATAACGCATGTTAGGTCTATGTTAGGTCTGGGATTTGCTCTCATCAGGCTTATACTTTCGCATATTTCTCATACTTGTTGGCCAGATTCTGGGCTTTTTTTGGCTTGGATCACGTAGTAATGTGGTACCACACTGAAACTCTCGATTAAACCTGGTTTCAATCAATATTTTAGAGGATAACGCATGTTAGGTCTACGTTAGGTCTGGGATTTGCACTCATCAGGCTCATACTTTCGCATATTTCTCATACTGGTTGGCCACATCCCGGCATTTTTCTGGTTTGCATCACGTAGTAATGCGGTACCACACTGAAACAGTCGACTAAACCTGGTCTCGGTCAATATTTTAGAGGATAACGCATGTTAGGTCTAGGTTAGGTCTGGGATTTGCACTCATCAGGCTCATACTTTCGCATATTTCTCATTCTTGTTGGCCAGATCCTGAGCTTTCACTGGTTGGGATCACGTAGATATCTGGTACCACACTGAAGCAGTCAAATTAAACCTGGTCTCGGTCAATATTTTTGACGATAACACATGTTAGGTCTAGGTTAGGTCTGGGATTTGCACTCATCAGGCTCATACTTTCGCATATTTCTCATACTTGATGGCCAGATTCAGGGCTTTTTCTGGTTTGGAACACGTGGTAATGTGGTACCACACGGAAACAGTAAATTAAACCTAGCCTGGGTCAACATTTCAAAGGATAACTCATGTTAGGTCTAGGTAAGTTCTGGGATTTGCTCTCATCAGGCTCATACATTCGCATATTTCTCATACTTGATGGCCACATCCTGGCATTTTTCTGGTTTGGATCACGTAGTAATGTGGTACCACACTGAAACTGTCCATTAAACCTGGTTTCGATCGATATTTTAGAGGATAACGCATGTTAGGTCTATGTTAGGTCTGGGATTTGCACTCATCAGGCTCATACTTTCGCATTCTTCGCATATCTGTTGAACAGATCCAGGGTTTTTTCTGGTTTGGATCACGTGGTAATGTGGTACCACACTGAAACAGTCCATTAAACCTAGTCTGGGTCAACATTTCAAAGGATAACTCATGTTAGGTCTAGGTTAGGTCTGGGATTTGCACTCATCAGGCTCATACTTTCGCATATTTCTCATACTTGTTGGCCAGATTCTGGGCCTTTTTTGGCTTGGATCACGTAGTAATGTGGTACCACACTGAAACAGTCAAATTAAACCTGGTCTCGGTCATTATTTTGGAGGATAACGCATGTTAGGTCTAGGCTAGGTCTGGGATTTGCACTCATCAGGCTCATACTTTCGCATATTTCTCATACTTGTTGGCCAGATTCTGGGCTTTTTTTGGCTTGGATCACGTAGTAATGTGGTACCACACTGAAACTGTCCATTAAACCTGGTTTCGATCAATATTTTAGAGGATAACGCATGTTAGGTCTATGTTAGGTCTGGGATTTGCCCTCATCAAGCTCACACGTTCGCATTCTTCACATACCTGGTGAACAGATCTTGGGTTTTTTCTGGTTTGCATCACGTGGTAATGTGGTACCACACTGAAACAGTCGACTAATCCTGGTCTCGGTCAATATTTTAGAGGATAACGCATGTTAGGTCTAGGTTAGGTCTGGGCTTTCCACTCATCAGGCTCACACTTTCGCATATTTCTCATTCTTGTTGGCCAGATCCTGGCCTTTTTCTGGTTTGGATCACGTAGTAATGTGGTACCACACTGAAACAGTCGACTAAACCTGGTCTCGGGCAATATTTTAGAGCATAACGCATGTTAGGTCTAGGTTAGGTCTGGGATTTGCTCTCATCAGGCTCATACATTCACATTTTCCGCATACTTGTTGGCCAGATCCTGGGCTTTTTCTGGTTTGGATCAGGTAGTAATGTTGTACCACACTGAAACAGTCGACTAAACCTGGTCTCGGTCAATATTTTAGAGGATAACGCATGTTAGATCTAGGTTAGGTCTGGGATTTGCACTCATCGGGTTATTCTTTCGCATATTTCTAATACTTGTTGGCCAGATTCTGGGCTTTTTTTGGCTTGGATCACGTAGTAATGTGGTACCACACTGAAACTCTCCATTAAACCTGGTTTCGATCAATATTTTAGAGAATAACGCATGTTAGGTCAATGTTAGGTCTGGGATTTGCTCTCATCAGGCTCATACTTTCGCATATTTCTCATACTTGTTGGCCAGATCCTGGGCTTTTTCTGGTTTGGATCACGTAGTAATGTGGTACCACACTGAAACAGTCGACTAAACCTGGTCTCGGTCATTATTTTAGAGGATAACGCATGTTAGGTCTAGGTTAGGTCTGGGATTTGCACTCATCAGGCTCATACATTCACATTTTCCGCATACTTGTTGGCCAGATCCTGGGCTTTTTCTGGTTTGGATCAGGTAGTAATGTTGTACCACACTGAAACAGTCGACTAAACCTGGTCTCGGTCAATATTTTAGAGGATAACGCATGTTAGATCTAGGTTAGGTCTGGGATTTGCACTCATCAGGCTCGTTCTTTCGCATATTTCTCATACTTGTTGGCCAGATTCTGGGCTTTTTTTGGCTTGGATCACGTAGTAATGTGGTACCACACTGAAACTCTCCATTAAACCTGGTTTCGATCAATATTTTAGAGGATAACGCATGTTAGGTCAATGTTAGGTCTGGGATTTGCTCTCATCAGGCTCATACTTTCGCATATTTCTCATTCTTGTTGGCCAGATCCTGGCCTTTTTCTGGTTTGGATCACGTAGTAATGTGGTACCACACTGAAACAGTCGACTAAACCTGGTCTCGGGCAATATTTTAGAGCATAACGCATGTTAGGTCTAGGTTAGGTCTGGGATTTGCTCTCATCAGGCTCATACATTCACATTTTCCGCATACTTGTTGGCCAGATCCTGGGCTTTTTCTGGTTTGGATCAGGTAGTAATGTTGTACCACACTGAAACAGTCGACTAAACCTGGTCTCGGTCAATATTTTAGAGGATAACGCATGTTAGATCTAGGTTAGGTCTGGGATTTGCACTCATCAGGCTCATTCTTTCGCATATTTCTCATACTTGTTGGCCAGATTCTGGGCTTTTTTTGGCTTGGATCACGTAGTAATGTGGTACCACACTGAAACTCTCCATTAAACCTGATTTCGATCAATATTTTAGAGGATAACGCATGTTAGGTCAATGTTAGGTCTGGGATTTGCTCTCATCAGGCTCATACTTTCGCATATTTCTCATACTTGTTGGCCAGATCCTGGGCTTTTTCTGGTTTGGATCACGTAGTAATGTGGTACCACACTGAAACAGTCGACTAAACCTGGTCTCGGTCATTATTTTAGAGGATAACGCATGTTAGATCTAGGTTAGGTCTGGGATTTGCACTCATCAGGCTCATTCTTTCGCATATTTCTCATACTTGTTGGCCAGATTCTGGGCTTTTTTTGGCTTGGATCACGTAGTAATGTGGTACCACACTGAAACTCTCCATTAAACCTGGTTTCGATCAATATTTTAGAGGATAACGCATGTTAGGTCAATGTTAGGTCTGGGATTTGCTCTCATCAGGCTCATACTTTCGCATATTTCTCATACTTGTTGGCCAGATCCTGGGCTTTTTCTGGTTTGGATCACGTAGTAATGTGGTATCACACTGAAACAGTCGACTAAACCTGGTCTCGGTCAATATTTTAGAAGATAACGCATGTTAGGTCTAGGTTAGGTCTGGGATTTGCTCTCATCAGGCTCATACTTTCGCATATTTCTCGTACATGTTGGCCAGATCCTGCGCCTTTTCTGGTTTGGATCACGTAGTAATGTGGTACCACACTGAAACAGTCGACTAAACCTGGTCACGATCAATATTTTAGAGGATAACACATGTTAGGTCTAGGTTAGGTCTGGGTTTTGCACTCATCAGGCTCATACTTTCGCATATTTCTCATACTTGATGGCCAGATTCTGGGCCTTTTTTGGTTTCGATCACGTAGTAATGCGGTACCACGCTGAAACAGACCATTAAACCTGGTTTCGATCAATATTTTATAGGATAACGCATGTTAGGTCTATGTTAGGTCTGGGATTTGCTCTCATCAGGTTCATACTTTCGCATATTTCTCATACTTGATGGCCACATCCTGGCATTTTTCTGGTTTGGATCACGTAGTAATGTGGTACCACACTGAAAGAGTCGACTAAACCTGGTCTCGGTCAATATTTTAGAGGATAACGCATGTTAGATCTAGGTTATGTCTGGGATTTGCACTCACCAGGCTCATACTTTCGCATATTTCTCATTCTTGTTGGCCAGATCGTGGGCTTTCACTGGTTTGGATCACGTAGATATGTGGTACCACACTGAAACAGTCAAATTAAACCTGGTCTCGATCAATATTTTAGACGGTAACACATGTTAGGTCTAGGTTAGGTCTGGGATTTGCACTCATCAGGCTCATACTTTCGCATATTTCTCATAATTGATGGCCAGATTCAGGGCTTTTTCTGGTTTGGAACACGTGGTAATGTGATACCACACGGAAACAGTAAATTAAACCTAGTCTGGGTCAACATTTCAAAGGATAACTCATGTTAGGTCTAGGTAAGGTCTGGGATTTGCTCTCATCAGGCTCATACATTCGCATATTTCTCATACTTGATGAGCAGATCCTGGCATTTTTCTGGTTTGGATCACGTAGTAATGTGGTACCACAATGAAACTGTCCATTAAACCTGGTTTCGATCAATATTTTAGAGGATAACGCATGTTAGGTCTATGTTAGGTCTGGGATTTGCACTCATCAGGCTCATACTTTCGCATTCTTCACATATCTGTTGAACAGATCCAGGATTTTTTCTGGTTTGGATCTCGTGGTAATGTGGTACCACACTGAAACAGTCCATTAAACCTAGTCTGGGTCAACATTTCAAAGGAGAACACATGTTAGGTCTAGGTTAGGTCTGGGATTTGCACTCATCAGGCTCATACATTCGCATATTTCTCATACTTGATGGCCAGATCCTGAGCTTTTTCTGGTTTGGAACACGTGGAAATGTGGTACCACACGGAAACAGTAAATTAAACCTAGTCTGGGTCAATATTTTAGACGATAACACATGTTAGGTCTAGGTAAGGTCTGGGATTTGCTCTCACAAGGCTCATACATTCGCATATTTCTCATACTTGATAGCCAGATCCTGTGCTTTTTCTGGTTTGGATCACGTAGTAATGTGGTACCACACTGAAACAGTCGACTAAACCTGGTCACGATCAATATTTTAGAGGATAACGCATGTTAGGTCTAGGTTAGGTCTGGGATTTGCTCTCATCATGCTCGTACTTTCGCATATTTCTCATTCTTGTTGGCCAGATCCTGGGCTTTTTCTGGTTCGGATCACGTAGTAATGTGGTACCACACTGAAACAGTCGACTAAACCTGGTCTCGGTCAATATTTTAGAGGATAACGCATGTTAGGTCTAGCTTAGGTCTGGGATTTGCTCTCATCAGGCTCATACTTTCGCATATTTCTGATACTTGATGGCCAGATTCAGGGCTTTCTCTGGTTTGGATCACGTGGTAATGTGGTACCACGCTGAAACAGACCATTAAACCTGGTTTCGATCAATATTTTGGAGGATAACGCATGTTAGGTCTATGTTAGGTCCGGGATTTGCCCTCATCAGGCTCACACTTTCGCATTCTTCACATATCTGTTGAACAGATTTAGGGCTTTTTCTGGTTTGGATCACGTGGTAATGTGGTACCACGCTGAAACAGACCATTAAACCTGGTCTCGGTCAATATTTTAGAGGATAACGCATGTTAGGTCTAGGTTAGGTCTGGGATTTGCACTCATCAGGCTCATACATTCGCATATTTTTCATACTTCATGGCCAGATCTTGGGCTTTTTCTGGTTTGGATCACGTAGTAAATTGGTACCACACTGAAACAGTCGACTAAACCTGGTCTCGGTCCGTATTTTAGAGGATAACGCATGTTAGGTCTAGGCTAGGTCTGGTATTTGCACTCATCAGGCTCATACTTTCGCATATTTCTCATACTTGTTGGCCAGATTCTGGGCTTTTTTTGGCTTGGATCACGTAGTAATGTGGTACCACACTGAAACTGTCCATTAAACCTGGTTTCGATCAATATTTTAGAGGATAACGCATGTTAGGTCTATGTTAGGTCTGGGATTTGCTCTCATCAGGCACATACATTCACATTTTCCGCATACTTGTTGGCCAGATCCTGGGCTTTTCCTGGTTTGGATCAACTGGTAATGTGGTATCACACGGAAAGAGTCCATTAAACCTGGTTTCGATCAATATTTTAGAGGATAACACATGATAGGTCTAGGTTAGGTCTCGGATTTGCACTCATCAGGCTCATACTTTCGCATATTTCTCATACTTGATGGGCAGATTCTGGGCTTTTTTTGGTTCGGATCACGTTGCAATGTCGTACCACACTGAAACAGTCCATTAAACCTGGTTTCGATCAATATTTTAGAGGATAACGCAACTTAGGTCTTGGTTAGGCCTTGGATTTGCCCTCATCAGGCTCAGACGTTCGCGTACTTCACATACCTGTTGAACAGATCGTGGGTTTTTTCTGGTTTGCATCACGTGGTAATGTGGTAGCACACTGAAACAGACAATTATGCCTGGTTTCTATCAATATTTTAGAGGATAACACATGCTAGGTCTAGGTTAGGTCTGGGATTTGCTATCATCATGCTCATACTTTCACATATTTCTCATTCTTGTTGGCCAGTTCCTGGGCTTTCACTGGTTTGGATCACGTAGTTATGTGGTACCACACTGAAAGAGTCAAATTAAACCTGGTCTCGATCAATATTTTAGAGGATAACTCATGTTAGGTCTAGGTTAGGTCTGGGATTTGCTCTCATCAGGCTCATACATTCGCATATTTGTCATACTTGATGGCCAGATCCTGGGCTTTTTCTGGTTTGGATCACGTAGTAATGTGGTACCACACTGAAACAGTCGACTAAACCTGGTCTCGGTCAATATTTTAGAGGATAACGCATGTTAGGTCTAGGTTAGGTCTGGGATTTGCACTCATCAGGCTCATACTTTCGCATATTTCTCATACTTGTTGGCCAGATCCTGGGCTTTTCCTGGTTTGGATCAACTGGTAATGTGGTATCACACGGAAAGAGTCCATTAAACCTGGTTTCGATCAATATTTTAGAGGATAACGCATGTTAGGTCTAGGTTAGGTCCGGGATTTGCCCTCATCATGCTCACACTTTCGCATTCTTCACGTACCTGTTGAACAGATCCAGGGTTATTTCTGGTATGGATCAAGTGGTAGTGTGGTATCACACGGAAAGAGTCCATTAAACCTGGTTTCGATCAATATTTTTGAGGATAACACATGATAGGTCTAGGTTAGGTCTGGGATTTGCACACATCAGGCTCATACTTTCGCATATTTCTCATACTTGATGGCCAGATTCTGGGCTACATTTGGCTTGGATCACGTAGTAATGTGGTACCACACTGAAACTGTCCATTAAACCTGGTTTCGATCAATATTTAAGAGGATAACGCATGTTAGGTCTAGGTTAGGTCTGGGATTTGCTCTCATCATGCTCATACTTTCGCATATTTCTCATTCTTGTTGGCCAGATCCTGGGCTGTCACTGGTTTGGATCACGTTGTTATGTGGTACCACACTGAAACAGTCAAATTAAACCTGGTCTCGATGAATATTTCAAAGGATAACTCATGTTAGGTCTAAGTTAGGTCTGGGATTTGCTCTCATCAGGCTCATACATTCGCATATTTCTCATACTTGTTGGCCAGATCCTGGGCTTTTTCTGGTTTGGATCAGGTAGTAATGTGGTACCACACTGAAACAGTCGACAAATCCTGGTCTCGGTCAATATTTTAGAGGATAACGCATGTTACGTCTAGGTTAGGTCTGGGATTTGCTATCATCATGCTCATACTTTCGCATATTTCTCATTCTTGTTGTCCAGATCCTGGGCTTTCACAGGTTTGGATCACACAGTAATGTGGTACCACACTGAAACAGTCGATTAAACCTGGTTTCGTTTGATATTTTTAAGGATAACGCATGTTAGGTCTAGGTTAGGTCTGGGATTTGCACTCATCAGGCTCATACTTTCGCATATTTCTCATACTTGATGGCCAGATTCTGGGCCTTTTTTGGTTTCGATCACGTAGTAATGCGGCACCACGCTGAAGCAGGCCAATAAACCTGGTTTCGATTAATATTTTATAGGATAACGCATGTTAGGTCCATGTTAGGTCTGGGATTTGCTCTCATCAGGCTCATGCTTTCGCATATGTCTCATACTTGATGGCCAGATTCTGGCATTTTTCTGGTTTGGATCACGTAGTAATGTGGTACCACACTGAAACAGTCGACTAAACCTGGTCTCGGTCAATATTTTAGAAGATAACGCATGTTAGGTCTAGGTTAGGTCTGGGATTTGCTCTCATCAGGCTCATACTTTCGCATATTTCTCGTACTTGTTGGCCAGATCCTGCGCCTTTTTTGGCTTGGATCACGTAGTAATGTGGTACCTCACTGAAACTGTCCATTAAACCTGGTTTCGATCAATATTTTAGGGGATAACGCATGTTAGGTCTATGTTAGGTCTGGGATTTGCTCTCATCAGGCACATACATTCACATTTTCCGCATAGCTGTTGGCCAGATCCTGGGCTTTTCCTGGTTTGGATCAAGTGGTAATGTGGTAACCAGGGAAGCCCGCGGATTCTCCATCCGCGTTCCGTCCTATTTGCCTATTGGACGAGGCTGGAAAGCTCCTCGAGCGGGTCATTGTATCCCGTCTCGAGGGGCACCTGTCCCGCGTCGGCCCCGATCTGGCCGACCGACAGTTCGGCTTTCGCCGGGGCCGCTCCACAGTCGACGCCATAGCGACAGTGCGGACCCTGGCGGAATCGGCAATCTCCCGGGGGCGTGCGGCGTTGGCAGTATCACTTGACATAGCCAACGCCTTTAACACCGTCTCCTGGGGGGCGATAGGTCGGGCACTTCAGTACCACCGGGTGCCCGCCTATCTATGCCGACTGATCGGGGATTGTCTGCGGGGCAGGGTAGTCCAATATCCGGGTCGGAACGGGATGGAGCAGAGAGCGGTGCACCGCGGAGTTCCACAGGGGTCGGTCCTCGGGCCGCTCCTGTGGAACTTGGCGTATGACGCGGTGCTGCGGGCTGATCTCCCCGTCGGTGTGTCGTTGGTATGTTACGCCGACGACACCCTGGTGATAGCCGGCGGGGATACGTGGAGGAGGGCAGTGGCCCTCGCGGAGGAAGGGACGGCACGAGTCGTTGCCGAAGTAGAGCGTCTGGGGTTGCGCGTGGCACCCCAGAAGACCGAGACCATCTGGCTGTGTAACGTCAGTGGTCGCGGGGTGCCGCGCCAGGCGTCTCTACGGGTGGGCGGAGCCCAAGTCGGGGTGGGGCGCCGGATGAAGTATTTGGGCCTCACCCTCGACAGCTACTGGCGTTTCGGGCATCATTTGGAAGGGTTGGGTCCCCGTATCGAGAGGGCAGCGGCCGCGTTAGGCCGCATAATGCCTAATCTTGGGGGGCCCAACATGGCGGCACGGCGGCTGTATTTGGGAGTCGTCCGGTCCATGGCGCTTTATGGCGCGCCAATATGGGCCGGCGGTCTGATGGCAAATCGGCGGGGTGCATTTGTACTCCGTCGGTTACAGAGGTTGGTCGCCATCAGAGTCGTGCGGGGTTATCGCACGATCTCCTACACAGCCGCTACCTTGCTGGCGGGTTCCGCACCGTTTCACCTGCTGGCGAAAATGGACGCAGAGGTGTATCAAAGCCTCTGCGACCTTCGCCAGCGGGGCGTGGACCCGCACGGCGAGGAGGCCGCCAGGGCCCGAAGCCAGGCGCGGCGACGCGTCTATAGTCGGTGGCTGGACTGGTTATCGAAGCCAGACCAGCGGGATGATCGCGTCGCCGCGGCGGTCCGCCCAGTGTTTTATGCCTGGGTAGGCCGTAGCTGGGGTACGCCCACCTACCGCCTGACACAGGTACTGACCGGACACGGTTGCTTCGGTCGGTACCTGCATCGGATAGGGCGGGAGGCGACGGCTGCGTGCCATCATTGTAGGGAAAGGGAGGACACCGCGCAGCACACGCTGGAGTTTTGCCCGGCGTGGGCCGTCCAGCGCGGTGTCCTCGTTAGAGCGATTGGAGCTGACCTCTCGCTGCCGGCCGTCACACGTGCGATGGTCGGCAGTGAGGAGGCATGGGCGGCCATGGCCTTGTTTTGTGAGGAGGTCATGGCCGCCAAGGAGGACGCCGAAAGGGCGCGTGAAGAGGTGGGGGGCAGGCGGCGACGCCGACCGTAAGACCCTCCACCGCTCCCCGTGGCAGGGGGAGCGCGAATGGGGTCGGTGATGGTGTTTGTGGTGCGAGGTGAGGGCCTTTATCCCCTCATTCCCCCTCGCACCCAGCCCATCAACGGACCGGGGGCCCGTGGCAGGGGCCCCGTCCAGCGGGGGCGGCAGTGTTAGCCGGCCCCGCAGCCGTGGTCGCGATCGGGTGGGGGCCCGGTCGCGGCTAGTAGCAACGGCACGAGTGGGGGCGACGTAGCGTGTGACCGCGCCGCGTCGCTAGGGGGCAATCAGATTAGTTTGCCCCCCATTGGGGGAGGACGATAACATCTCCTCCCCCGGGAAGAGCCCGTAGGAGGGCGTTGCGCCAACGGGGAGAGTAACGGTAGTATCGCTAGTTTGGTTCCCGTGACTCTCCCCAGATAAAGGGCGCAGGCGGTCACCGTGGTGTTTTAGCCGGTAAGAGTCCGGCACTACCCCGGCCTCCCCCCCAGGGAGCCGGGGTGTCCATGAGGATTTCACCACGTTAAAAAAAAAAAAAAAAAAAAAAGTGGTAATGTGGTATCGCACGGAAAGAGTCCATTAAACCTGGTTTCGATCAATATATTTGAGGATAACACATGATAGGTCAAGGTTAGGTCTGGGATTTGCACTCATCAGGCTCATACTTTCGCATATTTCTCATAATTGATGGCCAGATTCAGGGCTTTTTCTGGTTTGGAACACGTGGTAATGTGATACCACACGGAAACAGTAAATTAAACCTAGTCTGGGTCAACATTTCAAAGGATAACTCATGTTAGGTCTAGGTAAGGTCTGGGATTTGCTCTCATCAGGCTCATACATTCGCATATTTCTCATACTTGATGGCCAGATCCTGGCATTTTTCTGGTTTGGATCACGTAGTAATGTGGTACCACAATGAAACTGTCCATTAAACCTGGTTTCGATCAATATTTTAGAGGATAACGCATGTTAGGTCTATGTTAGGTTTGGGATTTGCACTCATCAGGCTCATACTTTCGCATTCTTCACATATCTGTTGAACAGATCCAGGATTTTTTCTGGTTTGGATCTCGTGGTAATGTGGTACCACACTGAAACAGTCCATTAAACCTAGTCTGGGTCAACATTTCAAAGGAGAACTCATGTTAGGTCTAGGTTAGGTCTGGGATTTGCACTCATCAGGCTCATACATTCGCATATTTCTCATACTTGATGGCCAGATCCTGAGCTTTTTCTGGCTTGGATCACGTAGTAATGTGGTACCACACTGAAACTGTCCATTAAACCTGGTCTCGGTCAATATTTTAGAGGATAACGCATGTTAGGTCTAGGTAAGGTCTGGGATTTGCACTCATCAGGCTCATACATTCGCATATCTCTCATTCTTGTTGGCCAGATCCTGGGCTTTCACTGGTTTGGATCACGTAGTTATGTGGTACCACACTCAAACAGTCAAATTAAACCTGGTCTCGGTCAATATTTTAGAGGATAACGCATGTTAGGTCTAGCTTAGGTCTGGGATTTGCACTCATCAGGCTCATACATTCGCATATTTCTCATACTTCATGGCCAGATTCTGGGCTTTTTTTGGCTTGGATCACGTAGTAATGTGGTACCACACTGAAACTGTCCATTAAACCTGGTTTCGATCAATATTTTAGAGGATAATGCATGTTAGGTCTATGTTAGGTCTGGGATTTGCTCTCATCAGGCACATACATTCACATTTTCCGCATACTTGTTGGCCAGATCCTGGGCTTTTCCTGGTTTGGATCAACTGGTAATGTGGTATCACACGGAAAGAGTCCATTAAACCTGGTTTCGATCAATATTTTAGAGGATAACACATGATAGGTCTAGGTTAGGTCTCGGATTTGCACTCATCAGGCTCCTACTTTCGCATATTTCTCATACTGGATGGCCAGATTCTGGGCTTTTTTTGGTTCGGATCACGTTGCAATGTCGTACCACACTGAAACAGTCCATTAAACCAGGTTTCGATCAATATTTTAGAGGATAACGCAACTTAGGTCTTGGTTAGGCCTTGGATTTGCCCTCATCAGGCTCAGACGTTCGCGTTCTTCACATACCTGTTGAACAGATCGTGGGTTTTTTCTGGTTTGCATCACGTGGTAATGTGGTAGCACACTGAAACAGTCGACTAAACCTGGTCTCGGTCAATATTTTAGAGGATAACGCATGTTAGGTCTAGGTTAGGTCTGGGATTTGCCCTCATCAGGCTCATACTTTCGCATATTTCTCGTACTTGTTGGCCAGATCCTGCGCCTTTTCTGGTTTGGATCACGTAGTAATCTGGTATCACACTGAAACAGTCGACTAAACCTGGTCTCCGTCAATATTTTAGAAGATAGTGCATGTTAGGTCTAGGTTAGGTCTGGGATTTGCTCTCTTCAGGCTCATACTTTCGCATATTTCTCGTACTTGTTGGCCAGATCCTGCGCCTTTTCTGGTTTGGATCACGTAATAATGTGGTACCACACTGAAACAGTCGACTAAACCTGGTCACGATCAATATTTTAGAGGATAACACATGTTAGGTCTAGGTTAGGTCTGGGATTTGCGCTCATCCGGCTCATACTTTCGCATATTTCTCATACTTGATGGCCAGATTCTGGGCCTTTTTTGGTTTCGATCACGTAGTAATGCGGTACCACGCTGAAACAGACCATTAAACCTGGTTTCGATCAATATTTTAGAAGATAGTGCATGTTAGGTCTAGGTTAGGTCTGGGATTTGCTCTCATCATGCTCGTACTTTCGCATATTTCTCATTCTTGTTGGCCAGATCCTGGGCTTTTTCTGGTTCGGATCACGTAGTAATGTGGTACCACACTGAAACAGTCGACTAAACCTGGTCTCGGTCAATATTTTAGAGGATAACGCATGTTAGGTCTAGGTTAGGTCTGGGATTTGCACTCATCAGGCTCACACTTTCGCATATTTCTCATTCTTGTTGGCCAGATCCTGGGCTTCCACTGGTTTGGATCACGTAGTTATGTGGTACCACACTGAAACAGTCAAATTAAACCTGGTCTCGATCAATATTTTAGAGGATAACGCATGTTAGGTCTAGTATAGGTCTGGGATTTGCACTCATCCGGCTCATACTTTCGCTTATTTCTCATACTTGTTGGCCAGATTCTGGGCCTTTTTTGGCTTGGATCACGTAGTAATGTGGTACCACACTGAAACTGTCCATTAAATCTGGTTTCGATCAATATTTTAGAGGATAATGCATGTTAGGTCTATGTTAGGTCTGGGATTTGCACTCATCAGGCTCATACATTCGCATATTTCTCATACTTGATGACCAGATTCAGGGCTTTTTCTGGTTTGGAACACGTGGTAATGTGGTACCACACGGAAACAGTAAATTAAACCTAGTCTGGGTCAACATTTCAAAGGATAGCTCATGTTAGGTCTAGGTTAGGTCTGGGATTTGCTCTCATCAGGCGCATACATTCGCATATTTCTCATACTTAGTGGCCAGATCCTGGGCTTTTTCTGGTTTGGATCACGTAGTAATGTGGTACCACGCTGAAACAGTCGACTAAACCTGGTCTCGGTCAATATTTTAGAGGATAACGCATGTTAGGTCTAGGTTAGGTCTGGGATTTGCACTCATCCGGCTCATACTTTCGCTTATTTCTCATACCTGTTGGCCAGATTCTGGGCCTTTTTTGGCTTGGATCACGTAGTAATGTGGTACCACACTGAAACTGTCCATTAAATCTGGTTTCGATCAATATTTTAGAGGATACCGCATGTTAGGTCTGTGTTAGGTCTGGGATTTGCACTCATCAGGCTCATACTTTCGCATATTTCTCGTACTTGTTGGCCAGATCCTGCGCCTTTTCTGGTTTGGATCACGTAGTAATGTGGTACCACACCGAAACTGTCGACTAAACCTGGTCACGATCAATATTTTAGAGGATAACGCATGTTAGGTCTAGGTTAGGACTGGGATTTGCTGAAATCATGCTCATACTTTCGCATATTTCTCATTCTTGTTGGCCAGATCCTGGCCTTTCACTGGTTTGGATCACGTAGCTATGTGGTACCACACTGAAAGAGTCAAATTAAACCTGGTCTCGATCAATATTTTAGAGGATAACACATGTTAGGTCTAGGTTAGGTCTGGGATTTGCAGTCATCAGGCTCATACTTTCGCTTATTTCTCATACTTGATGACCAGATTCAGGGCTTTTTCTGGTTTGGAACACGTGGTAATGTGGTACCACACGGAAACAGTAAATTAAACCTAGTCTGGGTCAACATTTCAAAGGATAACTCGTGTTAGGTCTAGGTAAGGTCTGGGATTTGCTCTCATCAGGCGCATACATTCGCATATTTCTCATACTTGATGGCCAGATCCTGGGCTTTTTCTTGTTTGGATCACGTAGTAATATGGTACCACACTGAAACTGTCCATTAAATCTGGTTTCGATCAATATTTTAGAGGATAACGCATGTTAGGTCTATGTTAGGTCTGGGATTTGCACTCATCAGGCTCATACTTTCGCATATTTCTCAAACTTGATGGCCAGATCCCGGGCTTTTTCTGGTTTGGATCACACAGTAATGTGGTACCACACTGAAACAGTCGACTAAACCTGGTCTCGGTCAATATTTTAGAGGATAACGCATGTTAGGTCTAGGCTAGGTCTGGCATTTGCACTCATCAGGCTCATACTTCCGCATATTTCTCATACTTGTTGGCCAGATTCTGGGCTTTTTTTGGCTTGAATCACGTAGTAATGTGGTACCACACTGAAACTGTCCATTAAACCTGGTTTCGATCAATATTTTAGAGGATAACGCATGTTAGGTCTATGTTAGGTCTGGGATGTGCTCTCATCAGGCACATACATTCACATTTTCCGCATACTTGTTGGCCAGATCCTGGGCTTTTCCTGGTTTGGATCAACTGGTAATGTGGTATCACACGGAAAGAGTCCATTAAACCTGGTTTCAATCATTATTTTAGAGGATAACACATGATAGGTCTAGGTTAGGTCTGGGATTTGCACTCATCAGGCTCATACTTCGCATATTTCTCATACTTGATGGCCAGATTCTGGGCTTTTTTTGGTTCGGATCACGTTGCAATGTCGTACCACAACTGAAACAGTCCATTATACCTGGTATCGATCAATATTTTAGAGGATAACGCAACTTAGGTCTTGGTTAGGCCTTGGATTTGCCCTCATCAGGCTCAGACGTTCGCGTTCTTCACATACCTGTTGAACAGATCGTGGGTTTTTTCTGGTTTGCATCACGTGGTAATGTGGTAGCACACTGAAACAGACAATTATGCCTGGTTTCTATCAATATTTTAGAGGATAACACATGCCAGATCTAGGTTAGGTCTGGGATTTGCTATCATCATGCTCATACTTTCACATATTTCTCATTCTTGTTGTCCAGATCCTGGGCCTTCACTGGTTTGGATCACACAGTAATATGGTACCACACTGAAACAGTCAAATTAAACCTGGTCTCGATCAATATTTCAAAGGATAACTCATGATAGGTCTAGGCTAGGTCTGGGATTTGCACACATCAGGCTCATACTTTCGCATATTTCTCATACTTGATGGCCAGATTCTGGGCTACATTTGGCTTGGATCACGTAGTAATGTGGTACCACACTGAAACTGTCCATTAAACCTCGTTTCGATCAATATTTTAGAGGATAACGCATGTTAGGTCTAGGTTAGGTCTGGGATTTGTTCTCATCATGCTCATACTTTCGCATATTTCTCATTCTTGTTGGCCAGATCCTGGGCTGTCACTGGTTTGGATCACGTTGTTATGTGGTACCACACTGAAACAGTCAAATTAAACCTTGTCTCGATCAATATTTCAAAGGATAACTCATGTTAGGTCTAAGTTAGGTCCGGGATTTGCTCTCATCAGGCTCATACATTCGCATATTTCTCATACTTGATGGCCAGATCCTGGGCTTTTTCTGGTTTGGATCACGTACTAATGTGGTACCACACTGAAACTGTCGACTAAACCTGGTCTCGGTCAATATTTTAGAGGATAACGCATGTTAGGTCTAGGTTAGGTCTGTGATTTGCACACATCAGGCTCATACTTTCGCATATTACTCATACTTCTTGGCCAGATTCTGGGCTTTTTTTGGCTTGGATCACGTAGTAATGTGGTACCACACTGAAACTGTTGATTAAACCTGGTTTCGATCAATATTTTAGAGGATAACGCATGTTAGGTCTATGTTAGTTCTGGGATTTGCTCTCATCAAGCTCATACATTCACATTTTCCGCATACTTGTTGGCCAGATCCTGGGCTTTTTCTGGTTTGGATCACGTAGTAATGTGGTACCACACTGAAACAGTCGACTAAACCTGGTCTCGGTCAATATTTTAGAGGATAACGCATGTTAGGTCTAGGTTAGGTCTGGGATTTGCTCTCATCAGGCTCATACTTTCGCATATTTCTCCTACTTGTTGGCCAGATCCTGCGCCTTTTCTGGTTTGGATCACGTAATAATGTGGTACCACACTGAAACAGTCGACTAAAACTGGTCTCGGTCAATATTTTAGAAGATAACGCATGTTAGGTCTAGGTTAGGTCTGGGATTTGCTCTCATCAGGCTCATACTTTCGCATTCTTCACATACCTGTTGAACAGATCCCGGGTTTTTTCTGGTTTGGATCACGTAGTAATGTGGTACCACACTGAAACAGTCGACTAAACCTGGTCTCGGTCAATATTTTAGAGGATAACGCATGTTAGGTCTATGTTAGGTCTGGGATTTGCTCTCATCAGGCTCATACTTTCGCATATTTCTCATACTTGATGGCCAGATTCTGGCATTTTTCTGGTTTGGATCACGTAGTAATGTGGTACCACACTGAAACAGTCGACTAAACCTGGTCTCGGTCAATATTTTAGAAGATAACGCATGTTAGGTCTATGTTAGGTCTGGGATTTGCTCTCCTCAAGCTCATACTTTCGCATATTTCTCATACTTGATGGCCAGATCCTGCGCCTTTTCTGGTTTGGATCACGTAGTAAAGTGGTACCACGCTGAAACAGTCGACTAAACGTGGTCTCGGTCAATATTTTAGAGGATAACGCATGTTAGGTCTAGGCTAGTTCTGGGATTTGCACTCATCAGGCTCATACTTTCGCATATTTCTCATACTGGTTGGCCAGATTCTGGGCTTTTTTTGGCTTGGATCACGTAGTAATGTGGTACCTCACTGAAACTGTCCATTAAACCTGGTTTCGATCAATATTTTAGGGGATAACGCATGTTAGGTCTATGCTAGGTCTGGGATTTGCTCTCATCAGGCACATACATTCACATTTTCCGCATAGTTGTTGGCCAGATCCTGGGCTTTTCCTGGTTTGGATCAAGTGGTAATGTGGTATCGCACGGAAAGTGTCCATTAAACCTGGTTTCGATCAATATATTTGAGGATAACACATGATAGGTCAAGGTTAGGTCTGGGATTTGCACTCATCAGGCTCATACTTTCGCATATTTCTCATACTTGATGGCCAGATTCTGGGCTTTTTTTGGTTCGGATCACGTTGCACTGTGGTACCACACTGAAACAGTCCATTAAACCTGGTTTCGATCAATATTTTATAGGATAACGCAACTTAGGTCTTGGTTAGGCCCTGGATTTGCCCTCATCAGGCTCAGACGTTCGCGTTCTTCACATACCTGGTGAACAGATCGTGGGTTTTTTCTGGTTTGCATCACGTGGTAATGTGGTAGCACACTGAAACAGACAATTATGCCTGGTTTCTATCAATATTTTAGAGGATAACACATGCTAGGTCTAGGTTAGGTCTGGGATTTGCTATCATCATGCTCATACTTTCACATATTTGTCATTCTTGTTGTCCAGATCCTGGGCCTTCACTGGTTTGGATCACACAGTAATATGGTACCACACTGAAACAGTCGATTAAACCTGGTTTCGATCGATATTTTAGAGGATAACGCATGTTAGGTCTAGGTTAAGTCTGGGATTTGCACTCATCAGGCTCATACTTTCGCTTATTTCTCATACTTGATGACCAGATCCTGGCTTTTTTCTGGTTTGGATCACGTAGTAATGTGGTACCACACTGAAACAGTCGACTAAACCTGGTCTCGGTCAATATTTTAGAGGATAACGCATGTTAGGTCTAGGTTAGGTCTGGGATTTTCTCTCATCAGGCTCATACTTTCGCATATTTCTCGTACTTGTTGGCCAGATCCTGCGCCTTTTCTGGTTTGGATCACGTAATAATGTGGTACCACACTGGTACAGTCGACTAAACCTGGTCACGATCAATATTTTAGAGGATAACACATGTTAGGTCTAGGTTAGGTCTGCGATTTGCGCTCATCAGGCTCATACTTTCGCATATTTCTCATACTTGATGGCCAGATTCTGGGCCTCTTTTGGTTTCGATCACGTAGTAATGCGGTACCACGCTGAAACAGACCATTAAACCTGGTTTCGATCAATATTTTATAGGATAACGCATGTTAGGTCTATGTTAGGTCCGGGATTTGCCCGCATCAGGCTCACACTTTCGCATTCTTCACATACTTGTTGAACAGATCCCGGGTTTTTTCTGGTTTGGATCACGTAGTAATGTGGTACCACACTGAAACTGTCCATTAAATCTGGTTTCGATCAATATTTTAGAGGATAATGCATGTTAGGTCTATGTTAGGTCTGGGATTTGCACTCATCAGGCTCATACTTTCGCATATTTCTCATACTTGATGGCCAGATTCAGGGCTTTTTCTGGTTTGGATCACGTGGTAATGTGGTACCACGCTGAAACAGACCATTAAACCTGGTTCCGATCAATATTTTAGAGGATAACGCATGTTAGGTCTAGGTTAGGCCTTGGATTTGCCCTCATCAGGCTCAGACGTTCGCATTCTTCACATACCTGGTGAACAGATCGTGGGCTTTTTCTGGTTTGCATCACGTGGTAATGTGGTAGCACACTGAAACAGACAATTATGCCTGGTTTCTATCAATATTTTCGAGGATAACACATGCTAGTCTAGGTTAGGTCTGGGATTTGCTATCATCATGCTCATACTTTCGCATATTTCGCATTCTTGTTGTCCAGATCCTGGGCTTTCACTGGTTTGGATCACACAGTAATATGGCACCACACTGAAACAGTCGATTAAACCTGGTTTCGATCGATATTTTAGAGGATAACGCATGTTAGGTCTAGGTTAGGTCTGGGATTTGCACTCATCAGGCTCATACTTTCGCATATTTCTCATACTTGATGGCCAGATCCTGGGCTTTCACTGGTTTGGATCACGTAGTTATGTGGTACCACACTGAAACAGTCAAATTAAACCTGGTCTCGTTCAATATTTTAGAGGATAACGCATGTTAGGTCTAGGTTAGGTCTGGGATTTGCACTCATGCGGCTCATACTTTCGCTTATTTCTCATACCTGTTGGCCAGATGCTGGGCCTTTTTTGGCTTGGATCACGTTGTAATGTGTTACCACACTGAAACTGTCCATTAAAGCTGGTTTCGATCAATATTTTAGAGGATACCGCATGTTAGGTCTATGTTAGGTCTGGGATTTGCACTCATCAGGCTCATACTTTCGCATATTTCTCATACCTGTTGGCCAGAAGCTGGGCCTTTTTGGGCTTGGATCACGTAGTAATGTGGTACCACACTGAAACTGTCCATTAAAGCTGGTTTCGATCAATATTTTAGAGGATACCGCATGTTAGGTCTATGTTAGGTCTGGGATTTGCACTCATCAGGCTCATACTTTCGCATATTTCTCGTACTTGTTGGCCAGATCCTGGCCTTTCACTGGTTTGGATCACGTAGCTATGTGGTACCACACTGAAAGAGTCAAATTAAACCTGGTCTCGATCAATATTTTTGAGGATAACACATGTTAGGTCTAGGTTAGGTCTGGGATTTGCACTCATCAGGCTCATACTTTCGCATATTTCTCATACTTGATGACCAGATTCAGGGCTTTTTCTGGTTTGGAACACGTGGTAATGTGGTACCACACGGAAACAGTAAATTAAACCTAGTCTGGGTCAACATTTCAGAGGATAACTCATGTTAGGTCTAGGTGAGGTCTGGGATTTGCTCTCATCAGGCGCTTACATTCGCATATTTCTCATACTTGATGGCCAGATCCTGGGCTTTTTCTGGTTTGGATCACGTAGTAATATGGTACCACACTGAAACTGTCCATTAAATCTGGTTTCGATCAATATTTTAGAGGATAACGCATGTTAGGTCTATGTTAGGTCTGGGATTTGCACTCATCAGGCTCATACTTTCGCATATTTCTCAAACTTGATGGCCATATCCCGGGCTTTTTCTGGTTTGGATCACGTAGTAATGTAGTACCACACTGAAACTGTCGACTAAACCGGGTCTCGGTCAATATCAGGCTCATACTTTCGCATATTTCTCATACTTGATGGCCAGATTCAGGGCTTTTTCTGGTTTGGAACACGCGGTAATGTGGTACCACACGGAAACAGTAAATTAAACCTAGTCAGGGACAACATTTCAAAGGATAACTCATGTTAGGTCTAGGTTCGGTCTGGGATTTGCTCTCATCAGGCTCATACTTTCGCATATTTCTCGTACTTGTTGGCCAGATCCTGCGCCTTTTCTGGTTTGGATCACGTAGTAATGTGGTATCACACTGAAACAGTCGACTAAACCTGGTCAGGATCAATATTTTAGTGGATAACGCATGTTAGGTCTATGTTAGGTCCGGGATTTGCCCTCATCAGGCTCACACTTTCGCATTCTTCACGTACCTGTTGAACAGATCCAGGGTTATTTCTAGTATGGATCAAGTGGTAGTTTGGTATCACACGGAAAGAGTCCATTAAACCTGGTTTCGATCAATATTTTTGAGGATAACACATGATAGGTCTAGGTTAGGTCTGGGATTTGCACACATCAGGCTCATACTTTCGCATATTACTCATACTTGATGGCCAGATTCTGGGCTTTTTTTGGCTTGGATCACGTAGTAATGTGGTACCACGCTGAAACTGTCCATTAAACCTGGTTTCGATCAATATTTTAGAGGATAACGCATGTTAGGTCTATGCTAGGTCTGGGATTTGTGTCTCATCAGGCTCATACATTCACATTTTCCGCATACTTGTTGGCCAGATCCTGGGCTATTTCTGGTTTGGATCAAGTGGTAATGTGGTATCACACTGAAACAGTCCATTAAACCTGGTTTCGATCAATATTTTAGAGGATAACACATGTTAGGTCTAGGTTAGGTCTGGGATTTGCTATCATCATGCTCATACTTTCGCATATTTCTCATTCTTGTTGTCCAGATCCTGGGCTTTCACTGGTTTGGATCACACAGTAATGTGGCACCACACTGAAACAGTCGATTAAACCTGGTTTCGATCGATATTTTAGAGGATAACGCATGTTAGGTCTATGTTAGGTCTGGGATTTGCTCTCATCAGGCTCATACTTTCGCATATTTCTCATACTTGATGGCCAGATCCTGGCTTTTTCTGGTTTGGATCACGTAGTAATGTGGCACCACACTGAAACTGTCGACTAAACCTGGTCTCGGTCAATATTTTAGAGGATAACGCATGTTAGGTCTATGTTAGGTCTGGGATTTGCAGGCTCATACTTTCGCATATTTCTCATACTTGATGGCCAGATTCTGGGCCTTGTTTGGTTTCGATCACGTAGTAATGCGGTACCACGCTGAAACAGACCATTAAACCTGGTTTCGATCAATATTTTATAGGATAACGCATGTTAGGTCTATGTTAGGTCTGGGATTTGCTCTCATCAGGCTCATACTTTCGCATATTTCCCATACTTGATGGCCAGATCCTGGCCTTTTTCTGGTTTGCATCACGTTGTAATGTGGTACAACACTGAAACAGACAATTATGCCTGGTTTCTATCAATATTTTAGAGGATAACACATGCTAGGTCTAGGTTAGGTCTGGGATTTGCTATCATCATGCTCATACTTTCGCATATTTCTCATTCTTGTTGTCCAGATCCTGGGCTTCCACTGGTTTGGATCACACAGTAATATGGTACCACACTGAAACAGTCGATTAAATCTGGTTTCGATCGATATTTTAGAGGATAACGCATGTTAGGTCTTGGTTAGGTCTGGAATTTGCACTCATCAGGCTCATACGTTCGCATATTTCTCATTCTTGTTGTCCAGATCCTGGGCTTTCACTGGTTTAGATCACACAGTAATGTGGTACCACACTGAAACAGTCGATTAAATCTGGTTTCGATCGATATTTTTAAGGATAACGCATGTTAGGTCTAGGTTAGGTCTGGGATTTGCTCTCATCAGGCTCATACTTTCGCATATTCCTCGTACTTGTTGGCCAGATCCTGCGCCTTTTCTGGTTTGGATCACGTAGTAATGTGGTACCACACCGAAACTGTCGACTAAACCTGCTCACGATCAATGTTTTAGAGGATAACGCATGTTAGGTCTAGGTTAGGTCTGGGATTTGCTCAAATCATGCTCATACTTTCGCATATTTCTCATTCTTGTTGGCCAGATCCTGGCCTTTCACTGGTTTGGATCAGGTAGCTATGTGGTACCACACTGAAAGAGTCAAATTAAACCTGGTCTCGATCAATATTTTAGAGGATAACACATGTTAGGTCTAGGTTAGGTCTGGGATTTGCACTCATCAGGCTCATACTTTCGCATATTTCTCATACTTGATGGCCAGATTCAGGGCTTCTTCTGGTTTGCAACACGTGGTAATGTGGTACCACACGGAAACGGTAAATTAAACCTAGTCTGGGTCAACATTTCAAAGGTTAACTCATGTTAGGTCTAGGTTAGGTCTGGGATTTGCTCTCATCAGGCTCATACATTCGTATATTTCTCATACTTGATGGCCAGATCCTGGTCTTTTTCTGGTTTGGATCACGTAGTAATGTGGTACCACACTGAAACAGTCGACTAAACCTGGTCTCGGTCAATATTTTAGAGGATAACGCATGTTAGCTCTAGGTTAGGTCTGGGATTTGCTCTCATCAGGCTCATACATTCGCATATTTCTCATACTTGATGGCCAGATTCAGGGCTTTTTCTGGTTTGGATCACGTGGTAATGTGGTACCACGCTGAAACAGACCATTAAACCTGGTTTCGATCAATATTTTAGAGGATAACGCATGTTAGGTCTATGTTAAGTCCGGGATTTGCCCTCATCAGGCTCACACTTTCGCATTCTTCACATACCTGTTGAACAGATCCAGGGTTTTTTCTGGTTTGGATCACGTAGTAATGTGGTACCACACTGAAACAGTCGACTAAACCTGGTCTCGGTCAATATTTTAGAGGATATCGCATGTTAGGTCTAGGCTAGGGCTGGGATTTGCACTCATCAGGCTCACACTTTCGCATATTTCTCATTCTTGTTGGCCAGATCCAGGGCCTTTTTTGGCTTGGATCACGTAGTAAAGTGGTACCACACTGAAACTGTCCATTAAATCTGGTTTCGATCAATATTTTAGAGGATAACGCATGTTAGGTCTATGTTAGGTCTAGGATTTGCTCTCATCAGGCTCATACTTTCGCATATTTCTCATACTTGATGGCCAGATTCAGGGCTTTTTCTGGTTTGGATGACGTGGTAATGTGGTACCACGCTGAAACAGACCATTAAACCTGGTTCCGATCAATATTTTAGAGGATAACGCATGTTAGGTCTAGGTTAGGCCTTGGATTTGCCCTCATCAGGCTCAGACGTTCGCATTCTTTACATACCTGGTGAACAGATCGTGGGCTTTTTCTGGTTTGCATCACGTGGTAATGTGGTAGCACACTGAAACAGACAATTATGCCTGGTTTCTATCAATATTTTAGAGGATAACACATGCTAGGTCTAGGTTAGGTCTGGGATTTGCTATCATCATGCTCATACTTTCGCATATTTCTCATTCTTGTTGTCCAGATCCTGGGCTTTCACTGGTTTGGATCACACAGTAATATGGTACCACACTGAAACAGTCGATTAAACCTGGTTTCGATCGATATTTTAGAGGATAACGCATGTTAGGTCTAGGTTAGGTCTGCGATTTGCTCAAATCACGCTCATACTTTCGCATATTTCTCATTCTTGTTGGCCTGATCCTGGCCTTTCACTGGTTTGGATCACGTAGCTATGTGGTACCACACTGAAAGAGTCAAATTAAACCTGGTCTCGGTCAATATTTTAGAGGATAACACCTGTTAGGTCTACGTTAGGTCTGGGATTTGCACTCATCAGGCTCATACTTTCGCATATTTCTCATACTTGATGGCCAGATTCAGGGCTTTTTCTGATTTGGAACACGTGGTAATGTGGTACCACACGGAAACAGTAAATTAAACCTAGTCTGGGTCTACATTTCAAAGGATAACTCATGTTAGGTATAGGTTAGGTCTGGCATTTGCCCTCATCAGGCTCACACTTTCGCATTCTTCACATACCTGTTGAACAGATCCAGGGTTTTTTCTGGTTTGGATCACGTAGTAATGTGGTACCACACTGAAACTGTCCACTAAACCTGGTCACGATCAATATTTTAGAGGATAACGCATGTTAGGTCTAGGTTAGGTCTGCGATTTGCTCAAATCACGCTTATACTTTCGCATATTTCTCATTCTTGTTGGCCTGATCCTGGCCTTTCACTGGTTTGGATCACGTAGCTATGTGGTACCACACTGAAAGAGTCAAATTAAACCTGGTCTCGGTCAATATTTTAGAGGATAACACCTGTTAGGTCTACGTTAGGTCTGGGATTTGCACTCATCAGGCTCATACTTTCGCATATTTCTCATACTTGATGGCCAGATTCAGGGCTTTTTCTGATTTGGAACACGTGGTAATGTGGTACCACACGGAAACAGTAAATTAAACCTAGTCTGGGTCTGCATTTCAAAGGATAACGCATGTTAGGTCTAGGCTAGGTCTGGGATTTGCACTCCTCAGGCTCATACTTTCGCATATTTCTCATACTTGTTGGCCAGATTCTGGGCTTTTTCTGGTTTGGATGACGTAGTAATGTGGTACCACACTGAAACTGTCCATTAAACCTGGTTTCGATCAATATTTTAGAGGATAACGCATGTTAGGTCTATGTTAGGTCTGGGATTTGCTCTCATCAGGCTCATACTTTCGCATATTTCTCATACTTGATGGCCAGAACCTGGCCTTTTTCTGGTTTGGATCACGTAGTAATGTGGTACCACACGGAAACAGTAAATTAAACCTAGTCTGGGTCAACATTTCAAAGGATAACTCATGTTAGGTCTAGGTTAGGTCTGGGATTTGCTCTCATCAGGCTCATACACTCGCATATTTCTCATACTTGATGGCCAGATCCTGGGCTTTTTCTGGTTTGGATCACGTAGTAATGTGGTACCACACTGAAACTGTCCATTAAATCTGGTTTCGATCAATATTTTAGAGGATAACGCATGTTAGGTCTATGTTAGGTCTGGGATTTGCATTCAGCAGGCTCATACTTTCGCATATTTCTCATACTTGATGGCCAGATCCTGGGCTTTTTCTGGTTTGGATCACGTAGTAATGTGGTACCACACGGAAACAGTAAATTAAACCTAGTCTGGGTCTACATTTCAAAGGATAACGCATGTTAGGTCTAGGCTAGGTCTGGGATTTGCACTCCTCAGGCTCATACTTTCGCATATTTCTCATACTTGTTGGCCAGATTCTGGGCTTTTTCTGGTTTGGATGACGTAGTAATGTGGTACCACACTGAAACTGTCCATTAAACCTGGTTTCGATCAATATTTTAGAGGATAACGCATGTTAGGTCTATGTTAGGTCTGGGATTTGCTCTCATCAGGCTCATACTTTCGCATATTTCTCATACTTGATGGCCAGAACCTGGCCTTTTTCTGGTTTGGATCACGTAGTAATGTGGTACCACACGGAAACAGTAAATTAAACCTAGTCTGGGTCAACATTTCAAAGGATAACTCATGTTAGGTCTAGGTTAGGTCTGGGATTTGCTCTCATCAGGCTCATACACTCGCATATTTCTCATACTTGATGGCCAGATCCTGGGCTTTTTCTGGTTTGGATCACGTAGTAATGTGGTACCACACTGAAACTGTCCATTAAATCTGGTTTCGATCAATATTTTAGAGGATAACGCATGTTAGGTCTATGTTAGGTCTGGGATTTGCATTCAGCAGGCTCATACTTTCGCATATTTCTCATACTTGATGGCCAGATCCTGGGCTTTTTCTGGTTTGGATCACGTAGTAATGTGGTACCACACTGAAACAGTCGACTAAACCTGGTCTCGGTCAATATTTTAGAGGATAACGCAAGTTAGCTCTTGGTTAGGTCTGGGATTTGCTCTCATCAGGCACATACTTTCGCATATTTCTCATACTTGATGGCCAGATTCTGGGCCTTTTTTGGTTTCGATCACGTAGTAATGCGGTACCACGCTGAAACAGACCATTAAACCTGGTTTCGATCAATATTTTATAGGACAACGTTAGGTCTATGTTAGGTCTGGGATTTGCTCTCATTAGGCTCATACTTTCGCATATTTCTCATACTCGATGGCCAGAACCTGGCTTTTTTCTGGTTTGGATCACGTAGTAATGTGGTACCACACGGAAACAGTGAATTAAACCTAGGCTGGGTCAACATTTCAAAGGATAACCCATGTTAGGTCTGGGTTAGGTCTGGGATTTGCTCTCATCAGGCTCATACACTCGCATATTTCTCATACTTGATGGCCAGATCCTGGGCTTTTTCTGGTTTGGATCACGTAGTAATGTGGTACCACACTGAAACTGTCCATTAAACCTGGTTTCGATCAATATTTTAGAGGATAACGCATGTTAGGTCTATGTTAGGTCCGGGATTTGCCCTCATCAGGCTCACACTTTCGCATTCTTCACATACCTGTTGGCCAGATCCTGGGCTTTCACTGGTTTGGATCACGTAGTTATGTGGTACCACACTGAAACAGTCAAATTGAACCTGGTCTCGATCAATATTATAGAGGATAACGCATGTTAGGTCTAGGTTAGGTCTGGGATTTGCTCTCATCCGGCTCATACTTTCGCATATTTCTCATACTTGTTGGCCAGATTCTGGGCCTTTTTCGGCTTGGATCACGTAGTAATGTGGTAACACACTGAAACTGTCCATTAAATCTGGTTTCGATCAATATTTTAGAGGATAACGCATGTTAGGTCTATGTTAGGTCTGGGATTTGCACTCATTAGGCTCATACTTTCGCATATTTCTCATACTTGATGGCCAGATTCAGGGATTTTCTGGTTTGGATCACGTTGTAATGTGGTACCACGCTGAAACAAACCATTAAACCTGGTTCCGATCAATATTTTAGAGGATAACACATGTTAGGTCTAGGTTAGGCCTTGGATTTGCCCTCATCAGGCTCAGACGCATTCTTCACATACCTGGTGAACAGATCGTGGGCTTTTTCTGGATTGCATCACGTGGTAATGTGGTAGCACACTGAAACAGACAATTATGCCTAGTTCCTATCAATATTTTAGAGGATAACACATGCTAGGTCTAGGTTAGGTCTGGGATTTGCTATCATCATGCTCATACTTTCGCATATTTCTCATTCTTGTTGTCCAGATCCTGGACTTTCACTGGTTTGGATCCCACAGTAATATGGTACCACACTGAAACAGTCGATTAAACCTGGTTTCGATCGATATTTTAGAGGATAACGCATGTTAGGTCTAGGTTAGGTCTGGGATTTGCACTCATCAGGCTCATACGTTCGCATATTTCTCATACTTGATGGCCAGATCCTGGCCTTTCACTGGTTTGGATCACGTAGCTATGTGGTACCACACTGAAAGAGTCAAATTAAACCTGGTCTCGATCAATATTTTAGAGGATAACACATGTTAGGTCTAGGTTAGGTCTGGGATTTGCAACCATCAGGCTCACACTTTCGCATATTTCTCATACTTGATGGCCAAATTCAGGGCTTTTTCTGGTTTGGAACACGTGTTAATGTGGTACCACACGGAAACAGTAAATTAAACCTAGTCTGGGTCAACATTTCAAAGGATAACTCATGTTAGGTCTAGGTTAGGTCTGGGATTTGCCCTCATCAGGCTCATACATTCCCATTTTCCGCATACTTGTTGGCCAGATCCTGGACATTTTCTGGTTTGGATCAAGTGGTAATGTGGTATCACACGGAAAGAGTCCATTAAACCTGGTTTCGATCAATATTTTAGCGGATAACACATGATAGGTCTAGGTTAGGCCTGGGATTTGCACACATCAGGGTCATACTTTCGCATATTTCTCATACTTGATGGCCAGATTCTGGGCTTTTTTTGGTTTGGATCACGCAGTAATGGGGTACCACACTGAAACTGTCCATTAAACCTGGTTTCGATCAATATTTTAGAGGATAACGCATGTTAGGTCTAGGTTAGGCCTTGGATTTGCCCTCATCAGGCTCAGACGTTCGCATTCTTCACATACCTGGTGAACAGATCGTGGGCTTTTTCTGGATTGGAACACGTGGTAATGTGGTAGCACACTGAAACAGACAATTATGCCTGGTTCCTATCAATATTTTAGAGGATAACACATGCTAGGTCTAGGTTAGGTCTGGGATTTGCTATCATCATGCTCATACTTTCACATATTTCTCATTCTTGTTGTCCAGATCCTGGGCTTTCACTGGTTTGGATCACACAGTAATATGGTACCACACTGAAACAGTCGATTAAACCTGGTTTCGATCGATATTTTAGGGGATAACGCATGTTAGGTCTAGGTTAGGTCTGGGATTTGCACTCGTCAGGCTCATACGTTCGCATATTTCTCATACTTGATGGCCAGATCCTGGCCTTTTTTGGTTTGGATCATGTAGTAATGTGGTACCACACTGAAACAGTCGACTAAACCTGGTCTCGGTCAATATTTTAGAGGATAACGCATGTTAGGTCTAGGTTAGGTCTGGGATTTTCTCTCATCAGGCTCATACTTTCGCATGTTTCTCATTCTTGTTGGCCAGATCCTAGCCTTTCACTGGTTTGGATCAAGTGGTAATGTGGTATCACACGGAAAGAGTCCATTAAACCTGGTTTCGATCAATATTTTAGAGGATAACACAAGTTAGGTCTAGGTTAGGTCTGGGATTTGCACCCATCAGGCTCATACTTTCGCATATTTCTCATACTTGATGGCCAGATTCAGGGCTTTTTCTGGTTTGGAGCACGTGGTAATGTGGTACCACACGGAAACGGTAAATTAAACCTAGTCTGGGTCAACATTTCAAAGGATAACTCATGTTAGGTCTAGGTTAGGTCTGGGATTTGCTCTCATCAGGCTCATACATTCGCATATTTCTTATACTTGATGGCCAGATCCTGGGCTCTCTCTGGTTTGGATCACGTAGTAATGTGGTACCACACTGAAACAGTCGACTAAACCTGGTCTCGGTCAATATTTTAGAGGATAACGCATGTTAGGTCTAGGTTAGGTCTGGGATTTGCACTCATCAGGCTCATACATTCCTATTTTCCGCATACTTGTTGGCCAGATCCTGGGCTTTTTCTGGTTTGGATCAAGTGGTAATGTGATATCACACGGAAAGAGTCCATTAAACCTGGTTTCGATCAATATTTTAGAGGATAACACATATTAGGTCTGGGTTAGGTCTGGGATTTGCACCCATCAGGCTCATACTTTCGCATATTTCTCATACTTGATGGCCAGATTCAGGGCTTTTTCTGGTTTGGAACACGTGGTAATGTGGTACCACACGGAAACGGTAAATTAAACCTCGTCTGGGTCAACATTTCAAAGGATAACTCATGTTAGGTCTAGGTTAGGTCTGGGATTTGCTCTCATCAGGCTCATACATTCGCATATTTCTCATACTTGATGGCCAGATCCTGGGCTTTTTCTGGTTTGGATCACGTAGTAATGTGTTACCACACTGAAACAGTCTGCTAAACCTGGTCTCGGTCAATATTTTAGAGGATAACTCATGTTAGCTCTAGGTTAGGTCTGGGATTTGCTCTCATCAGGCTCGTACTTTCGCATATTTCTCATACTTGATGGCCAGATTCAGGGCTTTTTCTGGTTTGGATCACGTGGTAATGTGGTACCACGCTGAAACAGACCATTAAACCTGGTTACGATCAATATTTTAGAGGATAACGCATGTTAGGTCTATGTTAGGTCCGGGATTTGCCCTCATCAGGCTCACACTTTCGCATTCTTCACATACCAGTTGAACAGATCCAGGGTTTTTTCTGGTTTGGATCAAGTGGTAATGTGGTATCACACGGAAAGAGTCCATTAAACCTGGTTTCGATCAATATTTTAGAGGATAACACATGTTAGGTCTAGGTTAGGTCTGGGATTTGCACCCATCAGGCTCATACTTTCGCATATTTCTCATTCTTGTTGTCCAGATCCTGGGCTTTCACTGGTTTGGATCACACAGTAATGTGGTACCACACTGAAACAGTCGATTAAATCTGGTTTCGATCGATATTTTTAAGGATAACGCATGTTAGGTCTAGGTTAGGTCTGGGATTTGCACTCATCAGGCTCATACTTTCGCATATTTCTCATACTTGATGGCCAGATCCTGGCCTTTTTCTGGTTTGGATCACGTAGTAATGTGGTATCACACTGAAACAGTCGACTAAACCTGGTCTCGGTCAATATTTTAGAAGATAACGCATGTTAGGTCTAGGTTAGGTCTGGGATTTGCTCTCATCAGGCTCATACTTTCGCATATTTCTCGTACTTGTTGGCCAGATCCTGCGCCTTTTCTGGTTTGGATCACGTAGTAATGTGGTACCACACTGAAACAGTCGACTAAACCTGGTCTCGGTCAATATTTTAGAGGATAACGCATGTTACGTCTTGGTTAGGTCTGGGATTTGCTATCATCATGCTCATACTTTCGCATATTTCTCATTCTTGTTGTCCAGATCCTGGGCTTTCACTGGTTTGGATCACACAGTAATGTGGTACCACACTGAAACAGTCGATTAAATCTGGTTTCGATCGATATTTTTAAGGATAACGCATGTTAGGTCTAGGTTAGGTCTGGGATTTGCTCTCATCAGGCTCATACTTTCGCATATTTCTCATACTTGATGGCCAGATTCTGGGCCTTTTTTGGTTTCGATCACGTAGTAATGCGGTACCACGCTGAAACAGGCCATTAAACCTGGTTTCGATTAATATTTTATAGGATAACGCATGTTAGGTCTATGTTAAGTCTGGGATTTGCTCTCCTCAGGCTCATACTTTCGCATATTTCTCATAATTGATGGCCACATCCTGGGCTTTCTCTGTTTTGGATCACGTAGTAAAGTGGTACCACGCTGAAACAGTCGACTAAACCTGGTCTCGGTCAATATTTTAGAGGATAACGCACGTTAGATCTAGGCTAGTTCTGGGATTTGCACTCATCAGGCTCATACTTTCGCATATTTCTCATACTTGTTGGCCAGATTCTGGGCTTTTTTTGGCTTGGATCACGTAGTAATGTGGTACCTCACTGAAACTGTCCATTAAACCTGGTTTCGATGAATATTTTAGGGGATAACGCATGTTAGGTCTATGTTAGGTCTGGGATTTGCTCTCATCAGGCTCATACATTCACATTTTCCGCATAGTTGTTGGCCAGATCCTGGGCTTTTCCTGGTTTGGATCAAGTGGTAATGTGGTATCACACGGAAAGTGTCCGTTAAACCTGGTTTCGATCAATATTTTTGAGGATAACACATGATAGGTCTAGTTTAGGTCTGGCATTTGCACTCATCAGGCTCATACTTTCGCATATTTCTCATACTTGATGGCCAGATTCTGGGCTTTTTTTGGTTCGGATCACGTTGCAATGTGGTACCACACTGAAACAGTCCATTAAACCTGGTTTCGATCAATATTTTAGAGGATAACGCAACTTAGGCCTTGGTTAGGCCTTGGATTTGCCCTCATCAGGCTCAGACGTTCGCGTTCTTCACATACCTGGTGAACAGATCGTGGGTTTTTTCTGGTTTGCATCACGTGGTAATGTGGTAGCACACTGAAACAGACAATTATGCCTGGTTTCTATCAATATTTTAGAGGATAACACATGCTAGGTCTAGGTTAGGTCTGGGATTTGCTATCATCATGCTCATACTTTCGCATATTTCTCATTCTTGTTGTCCAGATCCTGGGCTTTCACTGGTTTGGATCACACAGTAATATGGTACCACACTGAAACAGTTGATTAAACCTGGTTTCGATCGATATTTTAGAGGATAACGCATGTTAGGTCTAGGTTAGGTCTGGGATTTGCTCTCATCATGCTCATACTTTCGCACATTTCTCATTCTTGTTGGCCAGATCCTGGGCTTTCACTGGTTTGGATCACGTAGTTATGTGGTACCACACTGAAAGAGTCAAATTAAACCTGGTCTCGATCAATATTTTAGAGGATAACACATATTCGGTCTAGGTTAGGTCTGGGATTTGCACTCATCAGGCTCATACTTTCGCATATTTCTCATACTTGATGGCCAGATTCAGGGCTTTTTCTGGTTTGGAACACGCGGTAATGTGGTACCACACGGAAACAGTAAATTAAACCTAGTCTGGGTCAACATTTCAAAGGATAACTCATGTTAGGTCTAGGTTCGGTCTGGGATTTGCTCTCATCAGGCTCATACTTTCGCATATTTCTCGTACTTGTTGGCCAGATCCTGCGCCTTTTCTGGTTTGGATCACGTAGTAATGTGGTATCACACTGAAACAGTCGACTAAACCTGGTCAGGATCAATATTTTAGTGGATAACGCATGTTAGGTCTATGTTAGGTCCGGGATTTGCCCTCATCAGGCTCACACTTTCGCATTCTTCACGTACCTGTTGAACAGATCCAGGGTTATTTCTGGTATGGATCAAGTGGTAGTGTGGTATCACACGGAAAGAGTCCATTAAACCTGGTTTCGATCAATATTTTTGAGGATAACACATGATAGGTCTAGGTTAGGTCTGGGATTTGCACACATCAGGCTCATACTTTCGCATATTACTCATACTTGACGGCCAGATTCTGGGCCTTTTTTGGTTTCGATCACGTAGTAATGCGGTACCACGCTGAAACAGGCCATTAAACCTGGTTTCGATTAATATTTTATAGGATAACGCATGTTAGGTCTATGTTAGGTCTGGGATTTGCTCTCCTCAGGCTCATACTTTCACATATTTCTCATAATTGATGGCCACATCCTGGCCTTTTTCTGGTTTGGATCACGTAGTAATGTGGTACCACACTGAAACAGTCGACTAAACCTGCTTTCGATCAATATTTTAGAGGATAACGCATGTTAGGTCTATGTTAGGTCCGGGATTTGCCCTCATCAGGCTCACACTTTCGCATTCTTCACATACCAGTTGAACAGATCCAGGGTTTTTTCTGGTTTGGATCAAGTGGTAATGTGGTATCACACGGAAAGAGTCCATTAAACCTGGTTTCGATCAATATTTTAGAGGATAACACATGTTAGGTCTAGGTTAGGTCTGGGATTTGCACCCATCAGGCTCATACTTTCGCATATTTCTCATACTTGATGGCCAGATTCAGGGCTTTTTCTGGTTTGGAACACGTGGTAATGTGGTACCACACGGAAACGGTAAATTAAACCTAGTCTGGGTCAACATTTCAAAGGCTAACTCATGTTAGGTCTAGGTTAGGTCTCGGATTTGCTCTCATCAGGCTCATACATTCGCATATTTCTTATACTTGATGGCCAGATCCTGGGCTTTTTCTGGTTTGGATCACGTAGTAATGTGGTACCACACTGAAACAGTCGACTAAACCTGGTCTCGGTCAATATTTTAGAGGATAACGCATGTTACGTCTAGGTTAGGTCTGGGATTTGCTATCATCATGCTCATACTTTCGCATATTTCTCATTCTTGTTGTCCAGATCCTGGGCTTTCACTGGTTTGGATCACACAGTAATGTGGTACCACACTGAAACAGTCGATTAAATCTGGTTTCGATCGATATTTTTAAGGATAACGCATGTTAGGTCTAGGTTAGGTCTGGGATTTGCACTCATCAGGCTCATACTTTCGCATATTTCTCATACTTGATGGCCAGATCCTGGCCTTTTTCTGGTTTGGATCACGTAGTAATGTGGTATCACACTGAAACAGTCGACTAAACCTGGTCTCGGTCAATATTTTAGAAGATAACGCATGTTAGGTCTAGGTTAGGTCTGGGATTTGCTCTCATCAGGCTCATACTTTCGCATATTTCTCGTACTTGTTGGCCAGATCCTGCGCCTTTTCTGGTTTGGATCACGTAGTAATGTGGTACCACACTGAAACAGTCGACTAAACCTGGTCTCGGTCAATATTTTAGAGGATAACGCATGTTACGTCTTGGTTAGGTCTGGGATTTGCTATCATCATGCTCATACTTTCGCATATTTCTCATTCTTGTTGTCCAGATCCTGGGCTTTCACTGGTTTGGATCACACAGTAATGTGGTACCACACTGAAACAGTCGATTAAATCTGGTTTCGATCGATATTTTTAAGGATGACGCATGTTAGGTCTAGGTTAGGTCTGGGATTTGCTCACATCAGGCTCATACTTTCGCATATTTCTCATACTTGATGGCCAGATTCTGGGCCTTTTTTGGTTTCGATCACGTAGTAATGCGGTACCACGCTGAAACAGGCCATTAAACCTGGTTTCGATTAATATTTTATAGGATAACGCATGTTAGGTCTATGTTAAGTCTGGGATTTGCTCTCCTCAGGCTCATACTTTCGCATATTTCTCATAATTGATGGCCACATCCTGGGCTTTCTCTGTTTTGGATCACGTACTAAAGTGGTACCACGCTGAAACAGTCGACTAAACCTGGTCTCGGTCAATATTTTAGAGGATAACGCACGTTAGATCTAGGCTAGTTCTGGGATTTGCACTCATCAGGCTCATACTTTCGCATATTTCTCATACTTGTTGGCCAGATTCTGGGCTTTTTTTGGCTTGGATCACGTAGTAATGTGGTACCTCACTGAAACTGTCCATTAAACCTGGTTTCGATGAATATTTTAGGGGATAACGCATGTTAGGTCTATGTTAGGTCTGGGATTTGCTCTCATCAGGCTCATACATTCACATTTTCCGCATAGTTGTTGGCCAGATCCTGGGCTTTTCCTGGTTTGGATCAAGTGGTAATGTGGTATCACACGGAAAGTGTCCGTTAAACCTGGTTTCGATCAATATTTTTGAGGATAACACATGATAGGTCTAGTTTAGGTCTGGCATTTGCACTCATCAGGCTCATACTTTCGCATATTTCTCATACTTGATGGCCAGATTCTGGGCTTTTTTTGGTTCGGATCACGTTGCAATGTGGTACCACACTGAAACAGTCCATTAAACCTGGTTTCGATCAATATTTTAGAGGATAACGCAACTTAGGCCTTGGTTAGGCCTTGGATTTGCCCTCATCAGGCTCAGACGTTCGCGTTCTTCACATACCTGGTGAACAGATCGTGGGTTTTTTCTGGTTTGCATCACGTGGTAATGTGGTAGCACACTGAAACAGACAATTATGCCTGGTTTCTATCAATATTTTAGAGGATAACACATGCTAGGTCTAGGTTAGGTCTGGGATTTGCTATCATCATGCTCATACTTTCGCATATTTCTCATTCTTGTTGTCCAGATCCTGGGCTTTCACTGGTTTGGATCACACAGTAATATGGTACCACACTGAAACAGTTGATTAAACCTGGTTTCGATCGATATTTTAGAGGATAACGCATGTTAGGTCTAGGTTAGGTCTGGGATTTGCTCTCATCATGCTCATACTTTCGCACATTTCTCATTCTTGTTGGCCAGATCCTGGGCTTTCACTGGTTTGGATCACGTAGTTATGTGGTACCACACTGAAAGAGTCAAATTAAACCTGGTCTCGATCAATATTTTAGAGGATAACACATATTCGGTCTAGGTTAGGTCTGGGATTTGCACTCATCAGGCTCATACTTTCGCATATTTCTCATACTTGATGGCCAGATTCAGGGCTTTTTCTGGTTTGGAACACGCGGTAATGTGGTACCACACGGAAACAGTAAATTAAACCTAGTCTGGGTCAACATTTCAAAGGATAACTCATGTTAGGTCTAGGTTCGGTCTGGGATTTGCTCTCATCAGGCTCATACTTTCGCATATTTCTCGTACTTGTTGGCCAGATCCTGCGCCTTTTCTGGTTTGGATCACGTAGTAATGTGGTATCACACTGAAACAGTCGACTAAACCTGGTCAGGATCAATATTTTAGTGGATAACGCATGTTAGGTCTATGTTAGGTCCGGGATTTGCCCTCATCAGGCTCACACTTTCGCATTCTTCACGTACCTGTTGAACAGATCCAGGGTTATTTCTGGTATGGATCAAGTGGTAGTGTGGTATCACACGGAAAGAGTCCATTAAACCTGGTTTCGATCAATATTTTTGAGGATAACACATGATAGGTCTAGGTTAGGTCTGGGATTTGCACACATCAGGCTCATACTTTCGCATATTACTCATACTTGATGGCCAGATTCTGGGCCTTTTTTGGTTTCGATCACGTAGTAATGCGGTACCACGCTGAAACAGGCCATTAAACCTGGTTTCGATTAATATTTTATAGGATAACGCATGTTAGGTCTATGTTAGGTCTGGGATTTGCTCTCCTCAGGCTCATACTTTCACATATTTCTCATAATTGATGGCCACATCCTGGCCTTTTTCTGGTTTGGATCACGTAGTAATGTGGTACCACACTGAAACAGTCGACTAAACCTGCTTTCGATCAATATTTTTGAGGATAACACATGATAGGTCTAGGTTAGGTCTGGGATTTGCACTCATCAGGCTCATACTTTCGCATATTTCTCATACTTGATGGCCAGATTCTGGGCCTTGTTTGGTTTCGATCACGTAGTAATGCGGTACCACGCTGAAACAGACCATTAAACCTGGTTTCGATCAATATTTTATAGGATAACGCATGTTAGGTCTATGTTAGGTCTGGGATTTGCTCTCATCAGGCTCATACTTTCGCATATTTCTCATACTTGATGGCCAGATCCTGGCCTTTTTCTGGTTTGCATCACGTTGTAATGTGGTACAACAATGAAACAGACAATTATGCCTGGTTTCTATCAATATTTTAGAGGATAACACATGCTAGGTCTAGGTTAGGTCTGGGATTTGCTATCATCATGCTCATACTTTCGCATATTTCTCATTCTTGTTGTCCAGATCCTGGGCTTCCACTGGTTTGGAGCACACAGTAATATGGTACCACACTGAAACAGTCGATTAAATCTGGTTTCGATCGATATTTTAGAGGATAACGCATGTTAGGTCTTGGTTAGGTCTGGAATTTGCACTCATCAGGCTCATACGTTCGCATATTTCTCATACTTGGTGGCCAGATCCTGGCCTTTTTCTGGTTTCGATCACGTAGTAATGTGGTACCACACTGAAACAGTCGACTAAACCTGGTCTCGGTCAATATTTTAGAGGATAACGCATGTTAGGTCTAGGTTAGGTCTGGGATTTGCTCAAATCATGCTCATACTTTCGCATATTTCTCATTCTTGTTGGCCAGATCCTGGCCTTTCACTGGTTTGGATCAGGTAGCTATGTGGTACCACACTGAAAGAGTCAAATTAAACCTGGTCTCGATCAATATTTTAGAGGATAACACATGTTAGGTCTAGGTTAGGTCTGGGATTTGCACTCATCAGGCTCATACTTTCGCATATTTCTCATACTTGATGGCCAGATTCAGGGCTTTTTCTGGTTTGCAACACGTGGTAATGTGGTACCACACGGAAACAGTAAATTAAACCTAGTCTGGGTCAACATTTCAAAGGATAACTCATGTTAGGTCTAGGTTAGGTCTGGGATCTGCTCTCATCAGGCTCATACATTCGCATATTTCTCATACTTGATGGCCAGATCCTGGGCTTTTTCTGGTTTGGATCACGTAGTAATGTGGTGCCACACTGAAACTGTTCATTAAATCTGGTTTCGATCAATATTTTAGAGGATAACGCATGTTAGGTCTATGTTAGGTCTGGGATTTGCACTCATCAGGCTCATACTTTCGCATATTTCTCATACTTGATGGCCAGATCCTGGTCTTTTTCTGGTTTGGATCACGTAGTAATGTGGTACCACACTGAAACAGTCGACTAAACCTGGTCTCGGTCAATATTTTAGAGGATAACGCATGTTAGCTCTAGGTTAGGTCTGGGATTTGCTCTCATCAGGCTCATACTTTCGCATATTTCTCATACTTGATGGCCAGATTCAGGGCTTTTTCTGGTTTGGATCACGTGGTAATGTGGTACCACGCTGAAACAGACCATTAAACCTGGTTTCGATCAATATTTTAGAGGATAACGCATGTTAGGTCTATGTTAGGTCCGGGATTTGCCCTCATCAGGCTCACACTTTCGCATTCTTCACATACCTGTTGAACAGATCCAGGGTTTTTTCTGGTTTGGATCACGTAGTAATGTGGTACCACACTGAAACAGTCGACTAAACCTGGTCTCGGTCAATATTTTAGAGGATAACGCATGTTAGCTCTAGGCTAGGGCTGGGATTTGCACTCATCAGGCTCACACTTTCGCATATTTCTCATTCTTGTTGGCCAGATCCTGGGCCTTTTTTGGCTTGGATCACGTAGTAAAGTGGTACCACACTGAAGCTGTCCATTAAATCTGGTTTCGATAAATATTTTAGAGGATAACGCATGTTAGGTCTATGTTAGGTCTAGGATTTGCTCTCATCAGGCTCATACTTTCGCATATTTCTCATACTTGATGGCCAGATTCAGGGCTTTGTCTGGTTTGGATGACGTGGTAATGTGGTACCACGCTGAAACAGACCATTAAACCTGGTTCCGATCAATATTTTAGAGGATAACGCATGTTAGGTCTAGGTTAGGCCTTGGATTTGCCCTCATCAGGCTCAGACGTTCGCATTCTTCAGATACCTGGTGAACAGATCGTGGGCTTTTTCTGGTTTGCATCACGTGGTAATGTGGTAGCACACTGAAACAGACAATTATGCCTGGTTTCTATCAATATTTTAGAGGATAACACATGCTAGGTCTAGGTTAGGTCTGGGATTTGCTATCATCATGCTCACACTTTCGCATATTTCTCATTCTTGTTGGCCAGATCCTGGGCCTTTTTTGGCTTGGATCACGTAGTAAAGTGGTACCACACTGAAGCTGTCCATTAAATCTGGTTTCGATCAATATTTTAGAGGATAACGCATGTTAGGTCTAGGTTAGGTCTGGGATTTGCTCTCATCAGGCTCATACTTTCGCATATTTCTCGTACTTGTTGGCCAGATCCTGCGCCTTTTCTGGATTGTATCACGTAGTAATGTGGTACCACACTGAAACTGTCTACTAAACCTGGTCACGATCAATATTTTAGAGGATAACGCATGTTAGGTCTAGGTTAGGTCTGCGATTTGCTCAAATCACGCTCATACTTTCGCATATTTCTCATTCTTGTTGGCCTGATCCTGGCCTTTCACTGGTTTGGATCACGTAGCTATGTGGTACCACACTGAAAGAGTCAAATTAAACCTGGTCTCGGTCAATATTTTAGAGGATAACACATGTTAGGTCTACGTTAGGTCTGGGATTTGCACTCATCAGGCTCATACTTTCGCATATTTCTCATACTTGATGGCCAGATTCAGGGCTTTTTCTGATTTGGAACACGTGGTAATGTGGTACCACACGGAAACAGTAAATTAAACCTAGTCTGGGTCTACATTTCAAAGGATAACGCATGTTAGGTCTAGGCTAGGTCTGGGATTTGCACTCCTCAGGCTCATACTTTCGCATATTTCTCATACTTGTTGGCCAGATTCTGGGCTTTTTCTGGTTTGGATGACGTAGTAATGTGGTACCACACTGAAACTGTCCATTAAACCTGGTTTCGATCAATATTTTAGAGGATAACGCATGTTAGGTCTATGTTAGGTCTGGGATTTGCTCTCATCAGGCTCATACTTTCGCATATTTCTCATACTTGATGGCCAGAACCTGGCCTTTTTCTGGTTTGGATCACGTAGTAATGTGGTACCACACGGAAACAGTAAATTAAACCTAGTCTGGGTCAACATTTCAAAGGATAACTCATGTTAGGTCTAGGTTAGGTCTGGGATTTGCTCTCATCAGGCTCATACACTCGCATATTTCTCATACTTGATGGCCAGATCCTGGGCTTTTTCTGGTTTGGATCACGTAGTAATGTGGTACCACACTGAAACTGTCCATTAAATCTGGTTTCGATCAATATTTTAGAGGATAACGCATGTTAGGTCTATGTTAGGTCTGGGATTTGCATTCAGCAGGCTCATACTTTCGCATATTTCTCATACTTGATGGCCAGATCCTGGGCTTTTTCTGGTTTGGATCACGTAGTAATGTGGTACCACACTGAAACAGTCGACTAAACCTGGTCTCGGTCAATATTTTAGAGGATAACGCAAGTTAGCTCTTGGTTAGGTCTGGGATTTGCTCTCATCAGGCACATACTTTCGCATATTTCTCATACTTGATGGCCAGATTCTGGGCCTTTTTTGGTTTCGATCACGTAGTAATGCGGTACCACGCTGAAACAGACCATTAAACCTGGTTTCGATCAATATTTTATAGGACAACGCATGTTAGGTCTATGTTAGGTCTGGGATTTGCTCTCATCAGGCTCATACTTTCGCATATTTCTCATACTCGATGGCCAGAACCTGGCCTTTTTCTGGTTTGGATCACGTAGTAATGTGGTACCACACGGAAACAGTGAATTAAACCTAGGCTGGGTCAACATTTCAAAGGATAACTCATGTTAGGTCTGGGTTAGGTCTGGGATTTGCTCTCATCAGGCTCATACACTCGCATATTTCTCATACTTGATGGCCAGATCCTGGGCTTTTCTGGTTTGGATCACGTAGTAATGTGGTACCACACTGAAACTGTCCATTAAACCTGGTTTCGATCAATATTTTAGAGGATAACGCATGTTAGGTCTATGTTAGGTCCGGGATTTGCCCTCATCAGGCTCACACTTTCGCATTCTTCACATACCTGTTGGCCAGATCCTGGGCTTTCACTGGTTTGGATCACGTAGTTATGTGGTACCACACTGAAACAGTCAAATTGAACCTGGTCTCGATCAATATTATAGAGGATAACGCATGTTAGGTCTAGGTTAGGTCTGGGATTTGCTCTCATCCGGCTCATACTTTCGCATATTTCTCATACTTGTTGGCCAGATTCTGGGCCTTTTTCGGCTTGGATCACGTAGTAATGTGGTAACACACTGAAACTGTCCATTAAATCTGGTTTCGATCAATATTTTAGAGGATAACGCATGTTAGGTCTATGTTACGTCTGGGATTTGCACTCATTAGGCTCATACTTTCGCATATTTCTCACACTTGATGGCCAGATTCAGGGCTTTTTCTGGTTTGGATCACGTTGTAATGTGGTACCACGCTGAAACAAACCATTAAACCTGGTTCCGATCAATATTTTAGAGAATAACGCATGTTAGGTCTAGGTTAGGCCTTGGATTTGCCCTCATCAGGCTCAGACGTTCGCATTCTTCACATACCTGGTGAACAGATCGTGGGCTTTTTCTGGTTTGCATCACGTGGTAATGTGGTAGCACACTGAAACAGACAATTATGCCTAGTTCCTATCAATATTTTACAGGATAACACATGCTAGGTCTAGGTTAGGTCTGGGATTTGCTATCATCATGCTCATACTTTCGCATATTTCTCATTCTTGTTGTCCAGATCCTGGGCTTTCACTGGTTTGGATCACGTAGTAATGTGGTACCACACTGAAACAGTCGACTAAACCTGGTTTCGATCGATATTTTAGAGGATAACGCATGTTAGGTCTAGGTTAGGTCTGGGATTTGCACTCATCAGGCTCATACGTTCGCATATTTCTCATACTTGATGGCCAGATCCTGGCCTTTCACTGGTTTGGATCACGTAGCTATGTGGTACCACAGTGAAAGAGTCAAATTAAACCTGGTCTCGATCAATATTTTAGAGGATAACACATGTTAGGTCTAGGTTAGGTCTGGGATTTGCACCCATCAGGCTCATACTTTCGCATATTTCTCATACTTGATGGCCAAATTCAGGGCTTTTTCTGGTTTGGAACACGTGTTAATGTGGTACCACACGGAAACAGTAAATTAAACCTAGTCTGGGTCAACATTTCAAAGGATAACTCATGTTATGTCTAGGTTAGGTCTGGGATTTGCCCTCATCAGGCTCATACATTCCCATTTTCCGCATACTTGTTGGCCAGATCCTGGACATTTTCTGGTTTGGATCAAGTGGTAATGTGGTATCACACGGAAGGAGTCCATTAAACCTGGTTTCGATCAATATTTTAGAGGATAACACATGATAGGTCTAGGTTAGGTCTGGGATTTGCACACATCAGGGTCATACTTTCGCATATTTCTCATACTTGATGGCCAGATTCTGGGCTTTTTTTGGATTGGATCACGTAGTAATGGGGTACCACACTGAAACTGTCCATTAAACCTGGTTTCGATCAATATTTTAGAGGATAACGCATGTTAGGTCTAGGTTAGGCCTTGGATTTGCCCTCATCAGGCTCAGACGTTCGCATTCTTCACATACCTGGTGAACAGATCGTGGGCTTTTTCTGGTTTGCATCACGTGGTAATGTGGTAGCACACTGAAACAGACAATTATGCCTGGTTCCTATCAATATTTTAGAGGATAACACATGCTAGGTGTAGGTTAGGTCTGGGATTTGCTATCATCATGCTCATACTTTCACATATTTCTCATTCTTGTTGTCCAGATCCTGGGCTTTCACTGGTTTGGATCACACAGTAATATGGTACCACACTGAAACAGTCGATTAAACCTGGTTTCGATCGATATTTTAGAGGATAACGCATGTTAGGTCTAGGTTAGGTCTGGGATTTGCACTCATCAGGCTCATACGTTCGCATATTTCTCATACTTGATGGCCAGATCCTGGCCTTTTTTGGTTTGGATCACGTAGTAATGTGGTACCACACTGAAACAGTCGACTAAACCTGGTCTCGGTCAGTATTTTAGAGGATAACGCATGTTAGGTCTAGGTTAGGTCTGGGATTTTCTCTCATCAGGCTCATACTTTCGCATGTTTCTCATTGTTGTTGGCCAGATCCTGGCCTTTCACTGGTTTGGATCAAGTGGTAGTGTGGTATCACACGGAAAGAGTCCATTAAACCTGGTTTCGATCAATATTTTAGAGGATAACACATGTTAGGTCTAGGTTAGGTCTGGGATTTGCACCCATCAGGCTCATACTTTTGCATATTTCTCATACTTGATGGCCAGATTCAGGGCTTTTTCTGGTTTGGAACACGTGGTAATGTGGTACCACACGGAAACGGTAAATTAAACCTAGTCTGGGTCAACATTTCAAAGGATAACTCATGTTAGGTCTAGGTTAGGTCTGGGATTTGCTCTCATCAGGCTCATACATTCGCATATTTCTTATACTTGATGGCCAGATCCTGGGCTTTCTCTGGTTTGGATCACGTAGTAATGTGGTACCACACTGAAACAGTCGACTAAACCTGGTCTCGGTCAATATTTTAGAGGATAACGCATGTTAGGTCTAGGTTAGGTCTGGGATTTGCACTCATCAGGCTCATACATTCCTATTTTCCGCATACTTGTTGGCCAGATCCTGGGCTTTTTCTGGTTTGGATCAAGTGGTAATGTGATATCACACGGAAAGAGTCCATTAAACCTGGTTTCGATCAATATTTTAGAGGATAACACATATTAGGTCTAGGTTAGGTCTGGGATTTGCACCCATCAGGCTCATACTTTCGCATATTTCTCATACTTGATGGCCAGATTCAGGGCTTTTTCTGGTTTGGAACACGTGGTAATGTGGTACCACACGGAAACGGTAAATTAAACCTAGTCTGGGTCAACATTTCAAAGGATAACTCATGTTGGGTCTAGGTTAGGTCTGGGATTTGCTCTCATCAGGCTCATACATTCGCATATTTCTCATACTTGATGGCCAGATCCTGGGCTTTTTCTGGTTTGGATCACGTAGTAATGTGTTACCACACTGAAACAGACGACTAAACCTGGTCTCGGTCAATATTTTAGAGGATAACTCATGTTAGCTCTAGGTTAGGTCTGGGATTTGCTCTCATCAGGCTCGTACTTTCGCATAGTTCTCATACTTGATGGCCAGATTCAGGGCTTTTTCTGGTTTGGATCACGTGATAATGTGGTACCACGCTGAAACAGACCATTAAACCTGGTTACGATCAATATTTTAGAGGATAACGCATGTTAGGTCTATGTTAGGTCCGGGATTTGCCCTCATCAGGCTCACACTTTCGCATTCTTCACATACCAGTTGAACAGATCCGGGGTTTTTTCTGGTTTGGATCAAGTGGTAATGTGGTATCACACGGAAAGAGTCCATTAAACCTGGTTTCGATCAATATTTTAGAGGATAACACATGTTAGGTCTAGGTTAGGTCTGGGATTTGCACCCATCAGGCTCATACTTTCGCATATTTCTCATACTTGATGGCCAGATTCAGGGCTTTTTCTGGTTTGGAACACGTGGTAATGTGGTACCACACGGAAACGCTAAATTAAACCTAGTCTGGGTCAACATTTCAAAGGATAACTCATGTTAGGTCTAGGTTAGGTCTGGGATTTGCTCTCATCAGGCTATTCGAATATTTCTTATACTTGATGGCCAGATCCTGGGCTTCTTCTGGTTTGGATCACGTAGTAATGTGGTACCACACTGAAACAGTCGACTAAACCTGGTCTCGGTCAATATTTTAGAGGATAACGCAAGTTAGCTCTTGGTTAGGTCTGGGATTTGCTCTCATCAGGCACATACTTTCGCATATTTCTCATACTTGATGGCCAGATTCTGGGCCTTTTTTGGTTTTGATCACGTAGTAATGCGGTACCACGCTGAAACAGACCATTAAACCTGGTTTCGATCAATATTTTATAGGACAACGCATGTTAGGTCTATGTTAGGTCTGGGATTTGCTCTCATCAGGCTCATATTTTCGCATATTTCTCATACTCGATGGCCAGAACCTGGCCTTTTTCTGGTTTGGATCACGTAGTAATGTGGTACCACACGGAAACAGTGAATTAAACCTAGGCTGGGTCAACATTTCAAAGGATAACTCATGTTAGGTCTGGGTTAGGTCTGGGATTTGCTCTCATCAGGCTCATACACTCGCATATTTCTCATACTTGATGGCCAGATCCTGGGCTTTTTCTGGTTTGGATCACGTAGTAATGTGGTACCACACTGAAACTGTCCATTAAACCTGGTTTCGATCAATATTTTAGAGGATAACGCATGTTAGGTCTATGTTAGGTCCGGGATTTGCCCTCATCAGGCTCACACTTTCGCATTCTTCACATACCTGTTGGCCAGATCCTGGGCTTTCACTGGTTTGGATCACGTAGTTATGTGGTACCACACTGAAACAGTCAAATTGAACCTGGTCTCGATGAATATTATAGAGGATAACGCATGTTAGGTCTAGGCTAGGTCTGGGATTTGCTCTCATCCGGCTCATACTTTCGCATATTTCTCATACTTGTTGGCCGGATTCTGGGCCTTTTTCGGCTTGGATCACGTAGTAATGTGGTAACACACTGAAACTGTCCATTAAATCTGGTTTCGATCAATATTTTAGAGGATAACACATGTTAGGTCTATGTTAGGTCTGGGATTTGCACTCATTAGGCTCATACTTTCGCATATTTCTCATACTTGATGGCCAGATTCAGGGCTTTTTCTGGTTTGGATCACGTTGTAATGTGGTACCACGCTGAAACAAACCATTAAACCTGGTTCCGATCAATATTTTAGAGGATAACGCATGTTAGGTCTAGGTTAGGCCTTGGATTTGCCCTCATCAGGCTCAGACGTTCGCATTCTTCACATACCTGGTGAACAGATCGTGGGCTTTTTCTGGTTTGCATCACGTGGTAATGTGGTAGCACACTGAAACAGACAATTATGCCTAGTTCCTATCAATATTTTAGAGGATAACACATGCTAGGTCTAGGTTAGGTCTGGGATTTGCTATCATCATGCCCATACTTTCGCATATTTCTCATTCTTGTTGTCCAGATCCTGGGCTTTCACTGGTTTGGATCCCACAGTAATATGGTACCACACTGAAACAGTCGACTAAACCTGGTCTCGGTCAATATTTTAGAGGATATCGCATGTTCGGTCTAGCCTAGGTCTGGGATTTGCACTCATGAGGCTCACACTTACGCACTATTTCTCATACTTGTTGGCCAGATTCTGGGCTTTTTTTGGTTTGGATCACGTAGTAATGGGGTACCACACTGAAACTGTCCATTAAACCTGGTTTCGATCAATATTTTAGAGGATAACGCATGTTAGGTTTATGTTAGGTCTGGGATTTGCTCTCATCAGGCTCATACTTTCGCATATTTCTCATACTTGATGGCCAGATTCTGGGCTTTTTTTGGCTTGGATCACGTAGTAATGTGGTACCACACTGAAACTGTCCATTAAATCTGGTTTCGATCAATATTTTAGAGGATAACACATGTTAGGTCTAGGTTAGGTCTGGGATTTGCTATCACCATGCTCATACTTTCGCATATTTCTCATTCTTGTTGTCCAGATCCTGGGCTTTCACTGGTTTGGATCACACAGTAATGTGGTACCACACTGAAACTGTCCATTAAACCTGGTTTCGATCAATATTTTAGAGGATAACGCATGTTAGGTCTATGTTAGGTCTGGGGTTTGCACTCATCAGGCTCATACTTTCGCATATTTCTCATACTTGATGGCCAGATCCTGGGCTTTTTCTGGTTTGGATCACGTAGTAATGTGGTACCACACTGAAACAGTCGACTAAACCTGGTCTCGGTCAATATTTTAGTGGATAACGCATGTTAGGTCTAGGTTAGGTCTGGGATTCGCACTCATCAGGCTCATTCTTTCGCATATTTCTCATACTTGTTGGCCAGATTCTGGGCTTTTTTTGGCTTGGATCACGTAGTAATGTGGTACCACACTGAAACTGTCCATTAAACCTGGTTTCGATCAATATTTTACAGGATAACGCATGTTAGGTCTATGTTAGGTCTGGGATTTGCACTCATCAGGCTCATACTTTCGCATATTTCTCATACTTGATGGCCAGATCCTGGGCTTTTTCTGGTTTGGATCACGTAGTAATGTGGTACCACACTGAAACAGTCGACTAAACCTGGTCTCGGTCAATATTTTAGTGGATAACGCATGTTAGGTCTAGGTTAGGTCTGGGATTCGCACTCATCAGGCTCATTCTTTCGCATATTTCTCATACTTGTTGGCCAGATTCTGGGCTTTTTTTGGCTTGGATCACGTAGTAATGTGGTACCACACTGAAACTGTCCATTAAATCTGGTTTCGATCAATATTTTAGAGGATAACGCATGTTAGGTCTAGGTTAGGTCTGGGATTTGCTATCACCATGCTCATACTTTCGCATATTTCTCATTCTTGTTGTCCAGATCCTGGGCTTTCACTGGTTTGGATCACACAGTAATGTGGTACCACACTGAAACAGTCGATTAAACCTGGTTTCGATCGATATTTTAGAGGATAACGCATGTTAGGTCTACGTTAGGTCTGGGATTTGCACTCATCAGGCTCATACTTTTGCATATTTCTCATACTTGATGGCCAGATCGTGGCCTTTTTCTGGTTTCTATCACGTAGTAATGTGGTATCACACTGAAGCAGTCGACTAAACCTGGTCTCGGTCAATACTTTAGAAGATAACGCATGTTAGGTCTAGGTTAGGTCTGGGATTTGCTCTCATCAGGCTCATACTTTCGCATATTTCTCGTACTTGTTGGCCAGATCCTGCGTCTTTTCTGGTTTGGATCACGTAGTAATGTGGTACCACACTGAAACAGTCGACTAAACCTGGTCACGATCAATATTTTAGAGGATAACACATGTTAGGTCTATGTTAGGTCTGGGATTTGCTCTCACCAGGCTCATACTTTCGCATATTTCTCATACTTGATGGCCAGATCCTGGCCTTTTTCTGGTTTGGATCACGTAGTAATGTGGTACCACACTGAAACAGTCGACTAAACCTGGTCTCGGTCAATATTTTAGAGGATAACGCATGTTAGGTCTAGGTTAGGTCTGGGATTTGCACTCGTCAGGCACATACTTTCGCATATTTCTCATACTTGTTGGCCAGATTCTGGGCCTTTTTTGGCTTGGATCACGTAGTAATGTGGTACCACACTGAAACTGTCCATTAAATCTGGTTTCGATCAATATTTTAGAGGATAACGCGTGTTAGGTCTATGTTAGGTCTGGGATTTGCACTCATCGGGCTCATACTTTCGCATATTTCTCATACTTGATGGCCAGATCCTGGGCTTTTTCTGGTTTGGATCACGTAGTAATGTGTTACCACACTGAAACAGTCGACTAAACCTGGTCTCGGTCAATATTTTAGAGGATAACGCATGTTAGCTCTAGGTTAGGTCTGGGATTTGCTCTCATCAGGCTCGTACTTTCGCATATTTCTCATACTTGGTGGCCAGATTCAGGGCTTTTTCTGGTTTGGATCACGTGGTAATGTGGTACCACGCTGAAACAGACCATTAAACCTGGTTACGATCAATATTTTAGAGGATAACGCATGTTAGATCTAGGTTAGGTCTGGGATTTGCACTCATCAGGCTCATACCTTCGCATATTTCTCATACTTGTTGGCCAGATCCTGGGCTTTTCCTGGTTTGGATCACGTAGTAATGTGTTACCACACTGAAACAGTCGACTAAACCTGGTCTCGGTCAATATTTTAGAGGATAACGCATGTTAGCTCTAGGTTAGGTCTGGGATTTGCTCTCATCAGGCTCGTACTTTCGCATATTTCTCATACTTGGTGGCCAGATTCAGGGCTTTTTCTGGTTTGGATCACGTGGTAATGTGGTACCACGCTGAAACAGACCATTAAACCTGGTTACGATCAATATTTTAGAGGATAACGCATGTTAGGTCTATGTTAGGTCCGGGATTTGCCCTCATCAGGCTCACACTTTCGCATTCTTCACATACCAGTTGAACAGATCCAGGGTTTTTTCTGGTTTGGATGACGTAGTAATGTGGTACCACAACGAAACAGTCGACTAAACCTGGTCTCGGTCAATATTTTAGAGGATATCGCATGTTAGGTCTAGGCTAGGTCTGGGATTTGCACTCATCAGGCTCACACTTTCGCATATTTCTCATTCTTGTTGGCCAGATCCAGGGCTTTCACTGGTTTGGATCACGTAGTTATGTGGTACCACACTGAAACAGTCAAATTAAACCTGGTCTCGATCAATATTTTAGAGGATAACGCATGTTAGATCTAGGTTAGGTCTGGGATTTGCACTCATCAGGCTCATACTTTCGCATATTTCTCATACTTGTTGGCCAGATTCTGGGCCTTTTTTGGCTCGGATCACGTAGTAATGTGGTACCACACTGAAACTGTCCATTAAATCTGGTTTCGATCAATATTTTAGAGGATAACGCATGTTCGGTCTATGTTAGGTCTGGGATTTGCACTCATCAGGCTCATACTTTCGCATATTTCTCATACTTGATGGCCAGATCCTGGGCTTTTTCTGGTTTGGATCACGTAGTAAAGTGGTACCACACTGAAACAGTCCATTAAACCTAGTTTCGATCAATATTTTAGAGGATAACGCATCTTAGGTCTTGGATAGGCCTTGGATTTGCCCTCATCAGGCTCACACGTTCACATTCTTCACATACCTGGTGAATAGATCGTGGGTTTTTTCTGGTTTGCATCACGTGGTAATGTGGTAGCACACTGAAACAGTCGAATAAACCTGGTCTCGGTCAATATTTTAGAGGATAACGCATGTTAGGTCTAGGTTAGGTCTGGGATTTGCTCTCATCAGGCTCATACTTTCGCATATTTCTCATACTTGATGGCCAGATTCAGGGCTTTTTCTGGTTTGGAACACGTGGTAATGTGGTACCACTCTGAAACAGTCGACTACACCTGGTCTCGGTCAATATTTTAGAGGATAACGCATGTTAGGTCTAGGTTAGGTCTGGGATTTGCACTCATCAGGCTCATACTATCGCATATTTCTCATACTTGTTGGCCAGATTCTGGGCATTTTTTGGCTTGGATCACGTAGTAATGTGGTACCACACTGAAACAGTCGATTAAACCTGGTTTCGATCAATATTTTAGAGGATAACGCATGTTAGGTCTAGGTTAGGTCTGGGATTTGCTCTCATCAGGCTCATACATTCACATTTTCCGCATACTTGTTGGCCCGATCCTGGGCTTTTTCTGGTTTGGATCAAGTGGTAATGTGGTATCACACTGAAACAGTCCATTAAACCTGGTTTCGATCAATATTTTAGAGGATAACACATGATAGGTCTAGGTTAGGTCTGGGATATGCACTCATCAGGCTCATACCTTCGCATATTTCTCATACTTGATGACCAGATTCTGGGCTTTTTTTGGTTCGGATCACGTTGCAATGTGGTACCACACTGAAACTGTCCATTAATTCTGGTTTCGATCAATATTTTAGAGGATAACGCATGTTAGGTCTATGTTAGGTCTGGGATTTGCACTCATCAGGCTCATACTTTCGCATTCTTCACATATCTGTTGAACAGATCCAGGGTTTTTTCTGGTTTGGATCACGTGGTAATGTGGTACCACACTGAAACAGTCCATTAAACCTAGTCTGGGTCAACATTTCAAAGGATAACTCATGTTAGGTCTAGGTTAGGTCTGGGATTTGCACTCATCAGGCTCATACATTCGCATATTTCTCATACTTGATGGCCAGATCCTGAGCTTTTTCTGGTTTGGATCACGTAGTAATGTGGTACCACACTGAAACAGTCGACTAAAGCTGGTCACGATCAATATTTTAGAGGATAGCGCATGTTAGGTCTAGGTTAGGTCTGGGATTTGCTCTCATCATGCTGATACTTTCGCATATTTCACATTCTTGTTGGCCAGATCCTGGGCTTTCACTGGTTTGGATCACGCAGTTACGTGGTACCACACTGAAACAGTCAAATTAAACCTGGTCTCGGTCAATATTTTGGAGTATAACGCATGTTAGGTCTAGGCTAGGTCTGGGATTTGCACTCATCAGGCTCATACATTCGCATATTTCTCATACTTGATGGCCAGATCCTGGCATTTTTCTGGTTTGGTTCACGTAGTAATGTGGTACCACACTGAAACTGTCCATTAAACCTGGTTTCGATCAATATTTTAGAGGATAACGCATGTTAGGTCTGGGTTAGGTCTGGGATTTGCTCTCATCAGGCTCATACTTTCGCATATTTCTCATACTTGATGGCCAGATCCCGGCATTTTTCTGGTTTGGATCACGTAGTAATGTGGCACCACACTGAAACAGTCGACTAAACCTGGTCTCGGTCAATATTTTAGAGGATAACGCATGTTAGGTCTAGGTTAGGTCTGGGATTTGCTCTCATCAGGCTCATACATTCGCATATTTCTCATACTTGATGGCCAGATCCTGGGCTTTTTCTGGTTTGGATCACGTAGTAATGTGGTACCACTCTGAAACAGTCGACTACACCTGGTCTCGGTCAATATTTTAGAGGATAACGCATGTTAGGTCTAGGTTAGGTCTGGGATTTGCACTCATCAGGCTCATACTATCGCATATTTCTCATACTTGTTGGCCTGATTCTGGGCATTTTTTGGCTTGGATCACGTAGTAATGTGGTACCACACTGAAACAGTCGATTAAACCTGGTTTCGATCAATATTTTAGAGGATAACGCATGTTAGGTCTAGGTTAGGTCTGGGATTTGCTCTCATCAGGCTCATACATTCACATTTTCCGCATACTTGTTGGCCCGATCCTGGGCTTTTTCTGGTTTGGATCAAGTGGTAATGTGGTATCACACTGAAACAGTCCATTAAACCTGGTTTCGATCAATATTTTAGAGGATAACACATGATAGGTCTAGGTTAGGTCTGGGATATGCACTCATCAGGCTCATACCTTCGCATATTTCTCATACTTGATGGCCAGATTCTGGGCTTTTTTTGGTTCGGATCACGTTGCAATGTGGTACCACACTGAAACTGTCCATTAATTCTGGTTTCGATCAATATTTTAGAGGATAACGCATGTTGGGTCTATGTTAGGTCTGGGATTTGCTCTCATCAGGCTCATACATTCACATTTTCCGCATACTTGTTGGCCCGATCCTGGGCTTTTTCTGGTTTGGATCAAGTGGTAATGTGGTATCACAGTGAAACAGTCCATTAAACCTGGTCTCGGTCAATATTTTAGAGGATAACGCATGTTAGGTCTAGGTTAGGTCTGGGATTTGCTCTCATCAGGCTCATACTTTCGCATATTTCTCATACTTGATGGCCAGATTCTGGGCCTTTTTAGGTTTGGATCACGTGGTCATGTGGTACCACACTGAAGCAGTCCATTAAACCTAGTCTGGGTCAACATTTCAAAGGATAACTCATGTTAGGTCTAGGTTAGGTCTGGGATTTGCACTCATCAGGCTCATACATTCGCATATTTCTCATACTTGATGGCCAGATCCTGCGCTTTTTCTGGTTTGGATCACGTAGTAATGTGGTACCACACTGAAACAGTCGACTAAAGCTGGTCACGATCAATATTTTAGAGGATAGCGCATGTTAGGTCTAGGTTAGGTCTGGGATTTGCTCTCATCATGCTGATACTTTCGCATATTTCTCATTCTTGTTGGCCAGATCCTGGGCTTTCACTGGTTTGGATCACGTAGTTATGTGGTACCACACTGAAACAGTCAAATTAAACCTGGTCTCGGTCAACATTTTGGAGTATAACGCATGTTAGGTCTAGGCTAGGTCTGGGATTTGCACTCATCAGGCTCATACATTCGCATATTTCTCATACTTGATGGCCAGATCCTGGCATTTTTCTGGTTTGGATCACGTAGTAATGTTGTACCACACTGAAACTGTCCATTAAACCTGGTTTCGATCAATATTTTAGAGGATAACGCATGTTAGGTCTATGTTAGGTCTGGGATTTGCCCTCATCAGGCTCACACGTTCGCATTCTTCACATACCTGGTGAACAGATCGTGGGTTTTTTCTGGTATGCATCACGTGGTAATATGGTAGCACACTGAAACAGACAATTATGCCTCGTTTCTATCAATATTTTAGAGCATAACACATGTTAGGTCTAGGTTAGGTCTGGGATTTGCTATCATCATGCTCATACTTTCGCATATTTCTCATTCTTGTTGTCCAGATCCTGGGCTTTCACCGGTTTGGATCACGCAGTTATGTGGTACCACACTGAAACAGTCAAATTAAACCTGGTCTCGATCAATATTTTAGAGGATAACACATGTCAGGTCTAGGTTAGGTCTGGGATTTGCTCTCATCAGGCTCATACATTCACATTTTCCGCATACTTGTTGGCCAGATCCTGGGCTTTTTCTGGTTTGGATCAAGTGGTAATGTGGTATCACACGGAAAGAGTCCATTAAACCAGGTTTCGATCAATATTTTAGAGGATAACACATGATAGGTCTAGGTTAGGTCTGGGATTTGCTCTCATCAGGCTCATACTTTCGCATATTTCTCATACTTGATGGCCAGATCCCGGCATTTTTCTGGTTTGGATCACGTAGTAATGTGGTACCACACTGAAACAGTCGACTAAACCTGGTCTCGGTCAATATTTTAGAGGATAACGCATGTTAGGTCTAGGTTAGGTCTGGGATTTGCACTCATCAGGCTCATACTTTCGCATATTTCTCATACTTGTTGGCCAGATTCTGGGCCTTTTTTGGCTTGGATCACGTAGTAATGTGGTACCACACTGAAACTGTCCATTAAACCTGGTTTGGATCAATATTTTAGAGGATAACGCATCTTAGGTCTTGGTTAGGCCTTGGATTTGCCCTCATCAGGCTCACACGTTCGCATTCTTCACATACCTGGTGAACAGATCGTGGGTTTTTTCTGGTTTGCATCACGTAGTAATGTGGTACCACACTGAAACAGTCGAATAAACCTGGTCTCGGTCAATATTTTAGAGGATAACACATGATAGGTCTAGGTTAGGTCTGGGATTTGCTCTGATCAGGCTCATACTTTCGCATATTTGTCATACTTGATGGCCAGATCCCGGCATTTTTCTGGTTTGGATCACGTAGTAATGTGGTACCACACTGAAACAGTCGACTAAAGCTGGTCACGATCAATATTTTAGAGGATAGCGCATGTTAGGTCTAGGTTAGGTCTGGGATTTGCTCTCATCAGGCTCACACGTTCGCATTCTTCACATACCTGGTGAACAGATCGTGGGTTTTTTCTGGTTTGCATCACGTGGTAATGTGGTAGCACACTGAAACAGACAATTATGCCTCGTTTCTATCAATATTTTAGAGCATAACACATGTTAGGTCTAGGTTAGGTCTGGGATTTGCTATCATCATGCTCATACTTTCGCATATTTCTCATTCTTGTTGTCCAGATCCTGGGCTTTCACCGGTTTGGATCACGCAGTTATGTGGTACCACACTGAAACAGTCAAATTAAACCTGGTCTCGATCAATATTTTAGAGTATAACACATGTCAGGTCTAGGTTAGGTCTGGGATTTGCTCTCATCAGGCTCATACATTCACATTTTCCGCATACTTGTTGGCCAGATCCTGGGCTTTTTCTGGTTTGGATCAAGTGGTAATGTGGTATCACACGGAAAGAGTCCATTAAACCAGGTTTCGATCAATATTTTAGAGGATAACACATGATAGGTCTAGGTTAGGTCTGGGATTTGCTCTCATCAGGCTCATACTTTCGCATATTTCTCATACTTGATGGCCAGATCCCGGCATTTTTCTGGTTTGGATCACGTAGTAATGTGTTACCACACTGAAACAGTCGACTAAACCTGGTCTCGGTCAATATTTTAGAGGATAACGCATGTTAGGTCTAGGTTAGGTCTGGGATTTGCACTCATCAGGCTCATACTTTCGCATATTTCTCATACTTGTTGGCCAGATTCTGGGCCTTTTTTGGCTTGGATCACGTAGTAATGTGGTACCACACTGAAACTGTCCATTAAACCTGGTTTGGATCAATATTTTAGAGGATAACGCATCTTAGGTCTTGGTTAGGCCTTGGATTTGCCCTCATCAGGCTCACACGTTCGCATTCTTCACATACCTGGTGAACAGATCGTGGGTTTTTTCTGGTTTGCATCACGTAGTAATGTGGTACCACACTGAAACAGTCGAATAAACCTGGTCTCGGTCAATATTTTAGAGGATAACGCATGTTAGGTCTAGGTTAGGTCTGGGATTTGCTCTCATCAGGCTCATACTTTCGCATATTTCTCATACTTGATGGCCAGATTCAGGGCTTTTTCTGGTTTGGAACACGTGGTAATGTGGTACCACTCTGAAACAGTCGACTACACCTGGTCTCGGTCAATATTTTAGAGGATAACGCATGTTAGGTCTAGGTTAGGTCTGGGATTTGCACTCATCAGGCTCATACTATCGCATATTTCTCATACTTGTTGGCCAGATTCTGGGCATTTTTTGGCTTGGATCACGTAGTAATGTGGTACCACACTGAAACAGTCGATTAAACCTGGTTTCGATCAATATTTTAGAGGATAACGCATGTTAGGTCTAGGTTAGGTCTGGGATTTGCTCTCATCAGGCTCATACATTCACATTTTCCGCATACTTGTTGGCCCGATCCTGGGCTTTTTCTGGTTTGGATCAAGTGGTAATGTGGTATCACACTGAAACAGTCCATTAAACCTGGTTTCGATCAATATTTTAGAGGATAACACATGATAGGTCTAGGTTAGGTCTGGGATATGCACTCATCAGGCTCATACCATCGCATATTTCTCATACTTGATGACCAGATTCTGGGCTTTTTTTGGTTCGGATCACGTTGCAATGTGGTACCACACTGAAACTGTCCATTAATTCTGGTTTCGATCAATATTTTAGAGGATAACGCATGTTAGGTCTATGTTAGGTCTGGGATTTGCACTCATCAGGCTCATACTTTCGCATTCTTCACATATCTGTTGAACAGATCCAGGGTTTTTTCTGGTTTGGATCACGTGGTAATGTGGTACCACACTGAAACAGTCCATTAAACCTAGTCTGGGTCAACATTTCAAAGGATAACTCATGTTAGGTCTAGGTTAGGTCTGGGATTTGCACTCATCAGGCTCATACATTCGCATATTTCTCATACTTGATGGCCAGATCCTGAGCTTTTTCTGGTTTGGATCACGTAGTAATGTGGTACCACACTGAAACAGTCGACTAAAGCTGGTCACGATCAATATTTTAGAGGATAGCGCATGTTAGGTCTAGGTTAGGTCTGGGATTTGCTCTCATCATGCTGATACTTTCGCATATTTCTCATTCTTGTTGGCCAGATCCTGGGCTTTCACTGGTTTGGATCACGCAGTTATGTGGTACCACACTGAAACAGTCAAATTAAACCTGGTCTCGGTCAATATTTTGGAGTATAACGCATGTTAGGTCTAGGCTAGGTCTGGGATTTGCACTCATCAGGCTCATACATTCGCATATTTCTCATACTTGATGGCCAGATCCTGGCATTTTTCTGGTTTGGATCACGTAGTAATGTGGTACCACACTGAAACTGTCCATTAAACCTGGTTTCGATCAATATTTTAGAGGATAACGCATGTTAGGTCTGGGTTAGGTCTGGGATTTGCTCTCATCAGGCTCATCCTTTCGCATATTTCTCATACTTGATGGCCAGATCCCGGCATTTTTCTGGTTTGGATCACGTAGTAATGTGGCACCACACTGAAACAGTCGACTAAACCTGGTCTCGGTCAATATTTTAGAGGATAACGCATGTTAGGTCTAGGTTAGGTCTGGGATTTGCACTCATCAGGCTCATACTTTCGCATATTTCTCATACTTGTTGGCCAGATCCTGGGCTTTCACTGGTTTGGATCACGTAGTTATGTGGTACCACACTGAAACAGTCAAATTAAACCTGGTCTCGGTCAATATTTTGGAGTATAACGCATGTTAGGTCTAGGTTAGGTCTGGGATTTGCTCTCATCAGGCTCATACTTTCGCATATTTCTCATACTTGATGGCCAGATCCTGCGCTTTTTCTGGTTTGGATCACGTAGTAATGTGGTACCACACTGAGACAGTCGACTAAAGCTGGTCACGATCAATATTTTAGAGGATAGCGCATGTTAGGTCTAGGTTAGGTCTGGGATTTGCTCTCATCATGCTGATACTTTCGCATATTTCTCATTCTTGTTGGCCAGATCCTGGGCTTTCACTGGTTTGGATCACGTAGTTATGTGGTACCACACTGAAACAGTCAAATTAAACCTGGTCTCGGTCAATATTTTGGAGTATAACGCATGTTAGGTCTAGCCTAGGTCTGGGATTTGCACTCATCAGGCTCATACATTCGCATATTTCTCATACTTGATGGCCAGATCCTGGCATTTTTCTGGTTTGGATCACGTAGTAATGTGGTACCACACTGAAACTGTCCATTAAACCTGGTTTCGATCAATATTTTAGAGGATAACGCATGTTAGGTCTATGTTAGGTCTGGGATTTGCCCTCATCAGGCTCACACGTTCGCATTCTTCACATACCTGGTGAACAGATCGTGGGTTTTTTCTGGTTTGCATCACGTGGTAATGTGGTAGCACACTGAAACAGACAATTATGCCTCGTTTCTATCAATATTTTAGAGCATAACACATGTTAGGTATAGGTTAGGTCTGGGATTTGCTATCATCATGCTCATACTTTCGCATATTTCTCATTCTTGTTGTCCAGATCCTGGGCTTTCACCGGTTTGGATCACGCAGTTATGTGGTACCACACTGATACAGTCAAATTAAACCTGGTCTCGATCAATATTTTAGAGGATAACACATGTCAGGTCTAGGTTAGGTCTGGGATTTGCTCTCATCAGGCTCATACATTCACATTTTCCGCATACTTGTTGGCCAGATCCTGGGCTTTTTCTGGTTTGGATCAAGTGGTAATGTGGTATCACACGGAAAGAGTCCATTAAACCAGGTTTCGATCAATATTTTAGAGGATAACACATGATAGGTCTAGGTTAGGTCTGGGATTTGCTCTCATCAGGCTCATACTTTCGCATATTTCTCATACTTGATGGCCAGATCCCGGCATTTTTCTGGTTTGGATCACGTAGTAATGTGGTACCACACTGAAACAGTCGACTAAACCTGGTCTCGGTCAATATTTTAGAGGATAACGCATGTTAGGTCTAGGTTAGGTCTGGGATTTGCACTCATCAGGCTCATACTTTCGCATATTTCTCATACTTGTTGGCCAGATTCTGGGCCTTTTTTGGCTTGGATCACGTAGTAATGTGGTACCACACTGAAACTGTCCATTAAACCTGGTTTGGATCAATATTTTAGAGGATAACGCATCTTAGGTCTTGGTTAGGCCTTGGATTTGCCTTCATCAGGCTCACACGTTCGCATTCTTCACATACCTGGTGAACAGATCGTGGGTTTTTTCTGGTTTGCATCACGCAGTAATGTGGTACCACACTGAAACAGTCGAATAAACCTGGTCTCGGTCAATATTTTAGAGGATAACGCATGTTAGGTCTAGGTTAGGTCTGGGATTTGCTCTCATCAGGCTCATACTTTCGCATATTTCTCATACTTGATGGCCAGATTCAGGGCTTTTTCTGGTTTGGAACACGTGGTAAAGTGGTACCACTCTGAAACAGTCGACTACACCTGGTCTCGGTCAATATTTTTGAGGATAACGCATGTTAGGTCTAGGTTAGGTCTGGGATTTGCACTCATCAGGCTCATACTATCGCATATTTCTCATACTTGTTGGCCAGATTCTGGGCATTTTTTGGCTTGGATCACGTAGTAATGTGGTACCACTCTGAAACAGTCGACTACACCTGGTCTCGGTCAATATTTTAGAGGATAACGCATGTTAGGTCTAGGTTAGGTCTGGGATTTGCACTCATCAGGCTCATACTATCGCATATTTCTCATACTTGTTGGCCAGATTCTGGGCATTTTTTGGCTTGGATCACGTAGTAATGTGGTACCACACTGAAACAGTCGATTAAACCTGGTTTCGATCAATATTTTAGAGGATAACGCATGTTAGGTCTAGGTTAGGTCTGGGATTTGCTCTCATCAGGCTCATACATTCTCATTTTCCGCATACTTGTTGGCCCGATCCTGGGCTTTTTCTGGTTTGGATCAAGTGGTAATGTGGTAACACACTGAAACAGTCCATTAAACCTGGTTTCGATCAATATTTTAGAGGATAACACATGATAGGTCTAGGTTAGGTCTGGGATATGCACTCATCAGGCTCATACCTTCGCATATTTCTCATACTTGTTGGCCCGATCCTGGGCTTTTTCTGGTTTGGATCAAGTGGCAATGTGGTATCACACTGAAACAGTCCATTAAACCTGGTCTCGGTCAATATTTTAGAGGATAACGCATGTTAGGTCTAGGTTAGGTCTGGGATTTGCTCTCATCAGGCTCATACTTTCGCATATTTCTCTTACTTGATGGCCAGATTCTGGGCCTTTTTTGGCTTGGATCACGTAGTTATGTGGTACCACACTGAAACAGTCAAATTAAACCTGGTCTCGGTCAATATTTTGGAGTATAACGCATGTTAGGTCTAGCCTAGGTCTGGGATTTGCACTCATCAGGCTCATACATTCGCATATTTCTCATACTTGATGGCCAGATCCTGGCATTTTTAATGCGGTACCACACTGAAACTGTCCATTAAACCTGGTTTCGATCAATATTTTAGAGGATAACGCATGTTAGGTCTATGTTAGGTCTGGGATTTGCCCTCATCAGGCTCACACGTTCGCATTCTTCACATACCTGGTGAACAGATCGTGGGTTTTTTCTGGTTTGCATCACGTGGTAATGTGGTAGCACACTGAAACAGACAATTATGCCTGGTTTCTATCAATATTTTAGAGAATAACACATGTTAGGTCTAGGTTAGGTCTGGGATTTGCACTCATCAGGCTCATACTTTCGCATATTTCTCATACTTGATGACCAGATCCTGGCCTCTTTCTGGTTTGGATCACGTAGTAATGTGGTACCACACTGAAACAGTCGACTACACCTGGTCTCGGTCAATATTTTAGAGGATAACGCATGTTAGGTCTAGATTAGGTCTGGGATTTGCTCTCATCAGGCTCATACATTCGCATATTTCTCATACTTGATGGCCAGATCCTGGGCTTTTTTTCGCTTGGATCACGTAGTAATGTGGTACCACACTGAAACTGTCAATTAAACCTGGTCTCGGTCAATATTTTCGAGGATAACGCATGTTAGGTCTAGGTTAGGTCTGGGATTTCCACTCATCAGGCTCATACTTTCGCATATTTCTCATTCTTGTTGGCCAGATCCTGGGCTTTCACTGGTTTGGATCACGTAGTAATGTGGTACCACACTGAAACTTACCATTAAACCTGGTTTCAATCAATATTTTAGAGGATAACGCATGGTAGGTCTATGTTAGGTCTGGGATTTGCACTCATCAGGCTCATACTTTCGCATTCTTCACATATCTGTTGAACAGATCCAGTGTTTTTTCTGGTTTGGATCACGTGGTAATGTGGTACCACACTGAAACAGTCCATTAAACCTAGTCTGGGTCAACATTTCAAAGGATAACTCATGTTAGGTCTAGGTTAGGTCTGGGATTTGCACTCATCAGGCTCATACATTCGCATATTTCTCATACTTGATGGCCAGATCCTGAGCTTTTTCTGGTTTGGATCACGTAGTAATGTGGTACCACACTGAAACAGTCGACTAAAGCTGGTCACGATCAATATTTTAGAGGATAGCGCATGTTAGGTCTAGGTTAGGTCTGGGATTTGCTCTCATCATGCTGATACTTTCGCATATTTCTCATTCTTGTTGGCCAGATCCTGGGCTTTCACTGGTTTGGATCACGCAGTTATGTGGTACCACACTGAAACAGTCAAATTAAACCTGGTCTCGGTCAATATTTTGGAGTATAACGCATGTTAGGTCTAGGCTAGGTCTGGGATTTGCACTCATCAGGCTCATACATTCGCATATTTCTCATACTTGATGGCCAGATCCTGGCATTTTTCTGGTTTGGATCACGTAGTAATGTGGTACCACACTGAAACTGTCCATTAAACCTGGTTTCGATCAATATTTTAGAGGATAACGCATGTTAGGTCTGGGTTAGGTCTGGGATTTGCTCTCATCAGGCTCATACTTTCGCATATTTCTCATACTTGATGGCCAGATCCCGGCATTTTTCTGGTTTGGATCACGTAGTAATGTGGTACCACACTGAAACAGTCGACTAAACCTGGTCTCGGTCAATATTTTAGAGGATAACGCATGTTAGGTCTAGGTTAGGTCTGGGATTTGCACTCATCAGGCTCATACTTTCGCATATTTCTCATACTTGTTGGCCAGATTCTGGGCCTCTTTTGGCTTGGATCACGTAGTAATGTGGTACCACACTGAAACTGTCCATTAAACCTGGTTTGGATCAATATTTTAGAGGATAACGCATCTTAGGTCTTGGTTAGGCCTTGGATTTGCCCTCATCAGGCTCACACGTTCGCATTCTTCACATACCTGGTGAACAGATCGTGGGTTTTTTCTGGTTTGCATCACGTAGTAATGTGGTACCACACTGAAACAGTCGAATAAACCTGGTCTCGGTCAATATTTTAGAGGATAACGCATGTTAGGTCTTGGTTAGGTCTGGGATTTGCTCTCATCAGGCTCATACTTTCGCATATTTCTCATACTTGATGGCCAGATTCAGGGCTTTTTCTGGTTTGGAACACGTGGTAATGTGGTACCACACGGAAACAGTAAATTAAACCTAGTCTGGGTCAACATTCCAAAGGATAACTCATGTTAGGTCTAGGTTAGGTCTGGGATTTGCTCTCATCAGGCTCATACATTCGCATATTTCTCATACTTGATGGCCAGATCCTGGGCTTTTTCTGGTTTGGATCACGTAGTAATGTGGTACCACTCTGAAACAGTCGACTACACCTGGTCTCGGTCAATATTTTAGAGGATAACGCATGTTAGGTCTAGGTTAGGTCTGGGATTTGCACTCATCAGGCTCATACTATCGCATATTTCTCATACTTGTTGGCCAGATTCTGGGCATTTTTTGGCTTGGATCACGTAGTAATGTGGTACCACACTGAAACAGTCGATTAAACCTGGTTTCGATCAATATTTTAGAGGATAACGCATGTTAGGTCTAGGTTAGGTCTGGGATTTGCTCTCATCAGGCTCATACATTCACATTTTCAGCATACTTGTTGGCCCGATCCTGGGCTTTTTCGGGTTTGGATCAAGTGGTAATGTGGTATCACACTGAAACAGTCCATTAAACCTGGTTTCGATCAATATTTTAGAGGATAACACATGATAGGTCTAGGTTAGGTCTGGGATATGCACTCATCAGGCTCATACCTTCGCATATTTCTCATACTTGTTGGCCCGATCCTGGGCTTTTTCTGGTTTGGATCAAGTGGTAATGTGGTATCACACTGAAACAGTCCATTAAACCTGGTCTCGGTCAATATTTTAGAGGATAACGCATGTTAGGTCTATGTTAGGTCTGGGATTTGCCCTCATCAGGCTCACACGTTCGCATTCTTCACATACCTGGTGAACAGATCGTGGGTTTTTTCTGGTTTGCATCACGTGGTAATGTGGTAGCACACTGTAACAGACAATTATGCCTCGTTTCTATCAATATTTTAGAGCATAACACATGTTAGGTCTAGGTTAGGTCTGGGATTTGCTATCATCATGCTCATACTTTCGCATATTTCTCATTCTTGTTGTCCAGATCCTGGGCTTTCACCGGTTTGGATCACGCAGTTATGTGGTACCACACTGAAACAGTCAAATTAAACCAGGTTTCGATCAATATTTTAGAGGATAACACATGATAGGTCTAGGTTAGGTCTGGGATTTGCTCTCATCAGGCTCATACTTTCGCATATTTCTCATACTTGTTGGCCAGATCCCGGCATTTTTCTGGTTTGGATCACGTAGTAATGTGGTACCACACTGAAACAGTCGACTAAACCTGGTCTCGGTCAATATTTTAGAGGATAACGCATGTTAGGTCTAGGTTAGGTCTGGGATTTGCACTCATCAGGCTCATACTTTCGCATATTTCTCATACTTGTTGGCCAGATTCTGGGCCTTTTTTGGCTTGGATCACGTAGTAATGTGGTACCACACTGAAACTGTCCATTAAACCTGGTTTGGATCAATATTTTAGAGGATAACGCATCTTAGATCTTGGTTAGGCCTTGGATTTGCCCTCATCAGGCTCACACGTTCGCATTCTTCACATACCTGGTGAACAGATCGTGGGTTTTTTCTGGTTTGCATCACGTAGTAATGTGGTACCACACTGAAACAGTCGAATAAACCTGGTCTCGGTCAATATTTTAGAGGATAACGCATGTTAGGTCTAGGTTAGGTCTGGGATTTGCTCTCATCAGGCTCATACTTTCGCATATTTCTCATACTTGATGGCCAGATTCAGGGCTTTTTCTGGTTTGGAACACGTGGTAATGTGGTACCACACGGAAACAGTAAATTAAACCTAGTCTGGGTCAACATTCCAAAGGATAACTCATGTTAGGTCTAGGTTAGGTCTGGGATTTGCTCTCATCAGGCTCATACTATCGCATATTTCTCATACTTGTTGGCCAGATTCTGGGCATTTTTTGGCTTGGATCACGTAGTAATGTGGTACCACACTGAAACAGTCGATTAAACCTGGTTTCGATCAATATTTTAGAGGATAACGCATGTTAGGTCTAGGTTAGGTCTGGGATTTGCTCTCATCAGGCTCATACATTCACATTTTCCGCATACTTGTTGGCCCGATCCTGGGCTTTTTCTGGTTTGGATCAAGTGGTAATGTGGTATCACACTGAAACAGTCCATTAAACCTGGTTTCGATCAATATTTTAGAGGATAACGCATGTTAGGTCTAGGTTAGGTCTGGGATTTGCTCTCATCAGGCTCATACTTTCGCATATTTCTCTTACTTGATGGCCAGATTCTGGGCCTTTTTTGGTTTCGATCACGTAGTAATGCGGTATCACGCTGAAACAGACCATTAAACCTGGTTTCTATCCATATTTTAGAGAATAACACATGTTAGGTCTAGGTTAGGTCTGGGATTTGCTCTCATCAGGCTCATACTTTCGCATATTTCTTATACTTGATGGCCAGATTCAGGGCATTTTCTGGTTTGGATCACGTGGTAATTTGGTACCACGCTGAAACAGACCATTAAATCTGGTTTCGATCAATATTTTAGAGGTTAACGCATGTTAGGTCTTGGCTAGGCCTTGGATTTGCCCTCATCAGGCTCACACGTTCGCATTCTTCACATACCTGGTGACCAGATCCTGGGCTTTTTCTGGTTTGCATCACGTGGTAAAGTGGTAGCACACTGAAACAGACAATTATGCCTGGTTTCGATCAATATTTTAGAGGATAACACATGATAGGTCTAGGTTAGGTCTGAGATATGCACTCATCAGGCTCATACCTTCGCATATTTCTCATACTTGATGGCCAGATTCTGGGCTTTTTTTGGTTCGGATCACGTTGCAATGTGGTACCACACTGAAACTGTCCATTAATTCTGGTTTCGATCAATATTTTAGAGGATAACGCATGTTAGGTCTAGGTTAGGTCTGGGATTTGCTCTCATCAGGCTCATACTTTCGCATATTTCTCATTCTTGTTGGCCAGATCCTGGGCTTTCACTGGTTTGGATCACGTAGTTATGTGGTACCACACTGAAACAGTCAAATTAAACCTGGTCTCGGTCAATATTTTGGAGTATAACGCATGTTAGGTCTAGCCTAGGTCTGGGATTTGCACTCATCAGGCTCATACATTCGCATATTTCTCATACTTGATGGCCAGATCCTGGCATTTTTCTGGTTTGGATCACGTAGTAATGTGGTACCACACTGAAACTGTCCATTAAACCTGGTTTCGATCAATATTTTAGAGGATAACGCATGTTAGGTCTATGTTAGGTCTGGGATTTGCCCTCATCAGGCTCACACGTTCGCATTCTTCACATACCTGGTGAACAGATCGTGGGTTTTTTCTGGTTTGCATCACGTGGTAATGTGGTAGCACACTGTAACAGACAATTATGCCTCGTTTCTATCAATATTTTAGAGCATAACACATGTTAGGTCTAGGTTAGGTCTGGGATTTGCTATCATCATGCTCATACTTTCGCATATTTCTCATTCTTGTTGTCCAGATCCTGGGCTTTCACCGGTTTGGATCACGCAGTTATGTGGTACCACACTGAAACAGTCAAATTAAACCTGGTCTCGATCAATATTTTAGAGGATAACACATGTCAGGTCTAGGTTAGGTCTGGGATTTGCTCTCATCAGGCTCATACATTCACATTTTCCGCATACTTGTTGGCCAGATCCTGGGCTTTTTCTGGTTTGGATCAAGTGGTAATGTGGTATCACACGGAAAGAGTCCATTAAACCAGGTTTCGATCAATATTTTAGAGGATAACACATGATAGGTCTAGGTTAGGTCTGGGATTTGCTCTCATCAGGCTCATACTTTCGCATATTTCTCATACTTGATGGCCAGATCCCGGCATTTTTCTGGTTTGGATCACGTAGTAATGTGGTACCACACTGAAACAGTCGACTAAACCTGGTCTCGGTCAATATTTTAGAGGATAACGCATGTTAGGTCTAGGTTAGGTCTGGGATTTGCACTCATCAGGCTCATACTTTCGCATATTTCTCATACTTGTTGGCCAGATTCTGGGCCTTTTTTGGCTTGGATCACGTAGTAATGTGGTACCACACTGAAACTGTCCATTAAACCTGGTTTGGATCAATATTTTAGAGGATAACGCATCTTAGGTCTTGGTTAGGCCTTGGATTTGCCCTCATCAGGCTCACACGTTCGCATTCTTCACATACCTGGTGAACAGGTCGTGGGTTTTTTCTGGTTTGCATCACGTAGTAATGTGGTACCACACTGAAACAGTCGAATAAACCTGGTCTCGGTCAATATTTTAGAGGATAACGCATGTTAGGTCTAGGTTAGGTCTCCGATTTGCTCTCATCAGGCTCATACTTTCGTATATTTCTCATACTTGATGGCCAGATTCAGGGCTTTTTCTGGTTTGGAACACGTGGTAATGTGGTACCACACGGAAACAGTAAATTAAACCTAGTCTGGGTCAACATTCCAAAGGATAACTCATGTTAGGTCTAGGTTAGGTCTGGGATTTGCTCTCATCAGGCTCATACATTCGCATATTTCTCATACTTGATGGCCAGATCCTGGGCTTTTTCTGGTTTGGATCACGTAGTAATGTGGTACCACTCTGAAACAGTCGACTACACCTGGTCTCGGTCAATATTTTAGAGGATAACGCATGTTAGGTCTAGGTAAGGTCTGGGATTTGCACTCATCAGGCTCATACTATCGCATATTTCTCATACTTGTTGGCCAGATTCTGGGCATTTTTTGGCTTGGATCACGTAGTAATGTGGTACCACACTGAAACAGTCGATTAAACCTGGTTTCGATCAATATTTTAGAGGATAACGCATGTTAGGTCTAGGTTAGGTCTGGGATTTGCTCTCATCAGGCTCATACATTCACATTTTCCGCATTATTGTTGGCCCGATCCTGGGCTTTTTCTGGTTTGGATCAAGTGGTAATGTGGTATCACACTGAAACAGTCCATTAAACCTGGTTTCGATCAATATTTTAGAGGATAACACATGATAGGTCTAGGTTAGGTCTGGGATATGCACTCATCAGGCTCATACCTTCGCATATTTCTCATACTTGTTGGCCCGATCCTGGGCTTTTTCTGGTTTGGATCAAGTGGTAATGTGGTATCACACTGAAACAGTCCATTAAACCTGGTCTCGGTCAATATTTTAGAGGATAACGCATGTTAGGTCTAGGTTAGGTCTGGGATTTGCTCTCATCAGGCTCATACTTTCGCATATTTCTCTTACTTGATGGCCAGATTCTGGGCCTTTTTTGGTTTCGATCACGTAGTAATGCGGTATCACGCTGAAACAGACCATTAAACCTGGTTTCTATCCATATTTTAGAGAATAACACATGTTAGGTCTAGGTTAGGTCTGGGATTTGCTCTCATCAGGCTCATACTTTCGCATATTTCTTATACTTGATGGCCAGATTCACGGCATTTTTTGGTTTGGATCACGTGGTAATTTGGTACCACGCTGAGACAGACCATTAAATCTGGTTTCGATCAATATTTTAGAGGTTAACGCATGTTAGGTCTTGGCTAGGCCTTGGATTTGCCCTCATCAGGCTCACACGTTCGCATTCTTCACATACCTGGTGACCAGATCCTGGGCTTTTTCTGGTTTGCATCACGTGGTAAAGTGGTAGCACACTGAAACAGACAATTATGCCTGGTTTCTATCAATATTTTAGAGCATAACACATGTTAGGTCTAGGTTAGGTCTGGGATTTGCTATCATCATGCTCATACTTTCGCATATTTCTCATTCTTGTTGTCCAGATCCTGGGCTTTCACTGGTTTGGATCACACAGTAATGTGGTACCACACTGAAACAGTCGATTAAACCTGATTTCGATCAATATTTTAGAGGACAACGCATGTTAGGTCTATGTTAGGTCTGGGATTTGCTCTCATCAGGCTCATACCTTCGCATATTTCTCATACTTGATGGCCAGATCCTGGCCTTTTTCTGGTTTGGATCACGTAGTAATGCGGTACCACGCTGAAACAGACCATTAAACCTGGTTTCGATCAATATTTTATAGGATAACGCATGTTAGGTCTATGTTAGGTCTGGGATTTGCTCTCATCAGGCTCATACTTTCGCATATTTCTCATACTTGATGGCCAGATTCAGGGCTTTTCCTGGTTTGGAACACGTGGTAATGTGGTACCACACGGAAACAGTAAATTAAACCTAGTCTGGGTCAACATTTCAAAGGATAACTCATGTTAGGTCTGGGTAAGGTCTGGGATTTGCTCTCATCAGGCTCATACATTCGCATATTTCTCATACTTGATGGCCAGATCCTGGCCTTTTTCTGGTTTGGATCACGTAGTAATGCGGTACCACGCTGAAACAGACCATTAAACCTGGTTTCGATCAATATTTTATAGGATAACGCATGTTAGGTCTATGTTAGGTCTGGGATTTGCTCTCATCAGGCTCATACTTTCGCATATTTCTCATACTTGATGGCCAGATTCAGGGCTTTTCCTGGTTTGGAACACGTGGTAATGTGGTACCACACGGAAACAGTCGACTAAACCTGGTCTGGATCAATATTTTAGACGATAACACATGTTAGGTCTATGTTAGGTCTGGGATTTGCCCTCATCAGGCTCACACGTTCGCATTCTTCACATACCTGGTGAACAGATCGTGGGTTTTTTCTGGTTTGCATCACGTGGTAATGTGGTAGCACACTGTAACAGACAATTATGCCTCGTTTCTATCAATATTTTAGAGCATAACACATGTTAGGTCTAGGTTAGGTCTGGGATTTGCTATCATCATGCTCATACTTTCGCATATTTCTCATTCTTGTTGTCCAGATCCTGGGCTTTCACCGGTTTGGATCACGCAGTTATGTGGTACCACACTGAAACAGTCAAATTAAACCTGGTCTCGATCAATATTTTAGAGGATAACACATGATAGGTCTAGGTTAGGTCTGGGATTTGCTCTCATCAGGCTCATACTTTCGCATATTTCTCATACTTGATGGCCAGATTCAGGGCTTTTTCTGGTTTGGAACACGTGGTAATGTGGTACCACACGGAAACAGTAAATTAAACCTAGTCTGGGTCAACATTCCAAAGGATAACTCATGTTAGGTCTAGGTTAGGTCTGGGATTTGCTCTCATCAGGCTCATACATTCGCATATTTCTCATACTTGATGGCCAGATCCTGGGCTTTTTCTGGTTTGGATCACGTAGTAATGTGGTACCACTCTGAAACAGTCGACTACACCTGGTCTCGGTCAATATTTTAGAGGATAACGCATGTTAGGTCTAGGTTAGGTCTGGGATTTGCACTCATCAGGCTCATACTATCGCATATTTCTCATACTTGTTGGCCAGATTCTGGGCTTTTTTTGGTTCGGATCACGTTGCAATGTGGTACCACACTGAAACTGTCCATTAATTCTGGTTTCGATCAATATTTTAGAGGATAACGCATGTTAGGTCTAGGTTAGGTCTGGGATTTGCTCTCATCAGGCTCATACATTCACATTTTCCGCATACTTGTTGGCCCGATCCTGGGCTTTTTCTGGTTTGGATCAAGTGGTAATGTGGTATCACACTGAAACAGTCCATTAAACCTGGTCTCGGTCAATATTTTAGAGGATAACGCATGTTAGGTCTAGGTTAGGTCTGGGATTTGCTCTCATCAGGCTCATACTTTCGCATATTTCTCATACTTGATGGCCAGATCCTGCGCTTTTTCTGGTTTGGATCACGTAGTAATGTGGTACCACACTGAAACAGTCGACTAAAGCTGGTCACGATCAATATTTTAGAGGATAGCGCATGTTAGGTCTAGGTTAGGTCTGGGATTTGCTCTCATCATGCTGATACTTTCGCATATTTCTCATTCTTGTTGGCCAGATCCTGGGCTTTCACTGGTTTGGATCACGTAGTTATGTGGTACCACACTGAAACAGTCAAATTAAACCTGGTCTCGGTCAATATTTTGGAGTATAACGCATGTTAGGTCTAGCCTAGGTCTGGGATTTGCACTCATCAGGCTCATACATTCGCATATTTCTCATACTTGATGGCCAGATCCTGGCATTTTTCTGGTTTGGATCACGTAGTAATGTGGTACCACACTGAAACTGTCCATTAAACCTGGTTTCGATCAATATTTTAGAGGATAACGCATGTTAGGTCTATGTTAGGTCTGGGATTTGCCCTCATCAGGCTCACACGTTCGCATTCTTCACATACCTGGTGAACAGATCGTGGGTTTTTTCTGGTTTGCATCACGTGGTAATGTGGTAGCACACTGTAACAGACAATTATGCCTCGTTTCTATCAATATTTTAGAGCATAACACATGTTAGGTCTAGGTTAGGTCTGGGATTTGCTATCATCATGCTCATACTTTCGCATATTTCTCATTCTTGTTGTCCAGATCCTGGGCTTTCACCGGTTTGGATCACGCAGTTATGTGGTACCACACTGAAACAGTCAAATTAAACCTGGTCTCGATCAATATTTTAGAGGATAACACATGTCAGGTCTAGGTTAGGTCTGGGATTTGCTCTCATCAGGCTCATACATTCACATTTTCCGCATACTTGTTGGCCAGATCCTGGGCTTTTTCTGGTTTGGATCAAGTGGTAATGTGGTATCACACGGAAAGAGTCCATTAAACCAGGTTTCGATCAATATTTTAGAGGATAACACATGATAGGTCTAGGTTAGGTCTGGGATTTGCTCTCATCAGGCTCATACTTTCGCATATTTCTCATACTTGATGGCCAGATCCCGGCATTTTTCTGGTTTGGATCACGTAGTAATGTGGTACCACACTGAAACAGTCGACTAAACCTGGTCTCGGTCAATATTTTAGAGGATAACGCATGTTAGGTCTAGGTTAGGTCTGGGATTTGCACTCATCAGGCTCATACTTTCGCATATTTCTCATACTTGTTGGCCAGATTCTGGGCCTTTTTTGGCTTGGATCACGTAGTAATGTGGTACCACACTGAAACTGTCCATTAAACCTGGTTTGGATCAATATTTTAGAGGATAACGCATCTTAGGTCTTGGTTAGGCCTTGGATTTGCCCTCATCAGGCTCACACGTTCGCATTCTTCACATACCTGGTGAACAGATCGTGGGTTTTTTCTGGTTTGCATCACGTAGTAATGTGGTACCACACTGAAACAGTCGAATAAACCTGGTCTCGGTCAATATTTTAGAGGATAACGCATGTTAGGTCTAGGTTAGGTCTGGGATTTGCTCTCATCAGGCTCATACTTTCGTATATTTCTCATACTTGATGGCCAGATTCAGGGCTTTTTCTGGTTTGGAACACGTGGTAATGTGGTACCACACGGAAACAGTAAATTAAACCTAGTCTGGGTCAACATTCCAAAGGATAACTCATGTTAGGTCTAGGTTAGGTCTGGGATTTGCTCTCATCAGGCTCATACATTCGCATATTTCTCATACTTGATGGCCAGATCCTGGGCTTTTTCTGGTTTGGATCACGTAGTAATGTGGTACCACTCTGAAACAGTCGACTACACCTGGTCTCGGTCAATATTTTAGAGGATAACGCATGTTAGGTCTAGGTTAGGTCTGGGATTTGCACTCATCAGGCTCATACTATCGCATATTTCTCATACTTGTTGGCCAGATTCTGGGCATTTTTTGGCTTGGATCACGTAGTAATGTGGTACCACACTGAAACAGTCGATTAAACCTGGTTTCGATCAATATTTTAGAGGATAACGCATGTTAGGTCTAGGTTAGGTCTGGGATTTGCTCTCATCAGGCTCATACATTCACATTTTCCGCATACTTGTTGGCCCGATCCTGGGCTTTTTCTGGTTTGGATCAAGTGGTAATGTGGTATCACACTGAAACAGTCCATTAAACCTGGTTTCGATCAATATTTTAGAGGATAACACATGATAGGTCTAGGTTAGGTCTGGGATATGCACTCATCAGGCTCATACCTTCGCATATTTCTCATACTTGTTGGCCCGATCCTGGGCTTTTTCTGGTTTGGATCAAGTGGTAATGTGGTATCACACTGAAACAGTCCATTAAACCTGGTCTCGGTCAATATTTTAGAGGATAACGCATGTTAGGTCTAGGTTAGGTCTGGGATTTGCTCTCATCAGGCTCATACTTTCGCATATTTCTCTTACTTGATGGCCAGATTCTGGGCCTTTTTTGGTTTCGATCACGTAGTAATGCGGTATCACGCTGAAACAGACCATTAAACCTGGTTTCTATCCATATTTTAGAGAATAACACATGTTAGGTCTAGGTTAGGTCTGGGATTTGCTCTCATCAGGCTCATACTTTCGCATATTTCTTATACTTGATGGCCAGATTCACGGCATTTTTTGGTTTGGATCACGTGGTAATTTGGTACCACGCTGAAACAGACCATTAAATCTGGTTTCGATCAATATTTTAGAGGTTAACGCATGTTAGGTCTTGGCTAGGCCTTGGATTTGCCCTCATCAGGCTCACACGTTCGCATTCTTCACATACCTGGTGACCAGATCCTGGGCTTTTTCTGGTTTGCATCACGTGGTAAAGTGGTAGCACACTGAAACAGACAATTATGCCTGGTTTCTATCAATATTTTAGAGCATAACACATGTTAGGTCTAGGTTAGGTCTGGGATTTGCTATCATCATGCTCATACTTTCGCATATTTCTCATTCTTGTTGTCCAGATCCTGGGCTTTCACTGGTTTGGATCACACAGTAATGTGGTACCACACTGAAACAGTCGATTAAACCTGATTTCGATCAATATTTTAGAGGATAACGCATGTTAGGTCTATGTTAGGTCTGGGATTTGCTCTCATCAGGCTCATACCTTCGCATATTTCTCATACTTGATGGCCAGATCCTGGCCTTTTTCTGGTTTGGATCACGTAGTAATGCGGTACCACGCTGAAACAGACCATTAAACCTGGTTTCGATCAATATTTTATAGGATAACGCATGTTAGGTCTATGTTAGGTCTGGGATTTGCTCTCATCAGGCTCATACTTTCGCATATTTCTCAAACTTGATGGCCAGATTCAGGGCTTTTCCTGGTTTGGAACACGTGGTAATGTGGTACCACACGGAAACAGTAAATTAAACCTAGTCTGGGTCAACATTTCAAAGGATAACTCATGTTAGGTCTGGGTAAGGTCTGGGATTTGCTCTCATCAGGCTCATACATTCGCATATTTCTCATACTTGATGGCCAGATCCTGGCATTTTTCTGATTTGGATCACGTAGTAATATGGTACCACAATGAAACTGTCCATTAAACCTGGTTTCGATCAATATTTTAGAGGATAACGCATGTTAGGTCTATGTTAGGTCTGGGATTTGCACTCGTCAGGCTCATACTTTCGCATTCTTCACATATCTGTTGAACAGATCCAGGGTTTTTTCTGGTTTGGATCACGTGGTAATGTGGTACCACACTGAAACAGTCCATTAAACCTAGTCTGGGTCAACATTTCAAAGGATAACTCATGTTAGGTCTAGGTTAGGTCTGGGATTTGCACTCATCAGGCTCATACATTCGCATATTTCTCATACTTGATGGCCAGATCCTGAGCTTTTTCTGGTTTGGATCACGTAGTAATGTGGTACCACACTGAAACAGTCGACTAAAGCTGGTCTCGGTCAATATTTTAGAGGATAACGCATGTTAGGTCTAGGCTAGGTCTGGGATTTGCACTCATCGGGCTCATACTTTCGCATATTTCTCATACTTGTTGGCCAGATTCTGGGCTTTTTTTGGCTTGGATCACGTAGTAATGTGGTACCACACTGAAACTGTCCATTAAACCTGGTCTGGATCAATATTTTAGACGATAACACATGTTAGGTCTAGGTTAGGTCTGGGATTTGCACTCATCAGGCTCATACTTTCGCATTCTTCACATACCTGGTGAACAGATCGTGGGTTTTTTCTGGTTTGCATCACGTGGTAATGTGGTAGCACACTGTAACAGACAATTATGCCTGGTTTCTATCAATATTTTAGAGCATAACACATGTTAGGTCTAGGTTAGGTCTGGGATTTGCTATCATCATGCTCATACTTTCGCATATTTCTCATTCTTGTTGTCCAGATCCTGGGCTTTCACCGGTTTGGATCACGCAGTTATGTGGTACCACACTGAAACAGTCAAATTAAACCAGGTTTCGATCAATATTTTAGAGGATAACACATGATAGGTCTAGGTTAGGTCTGGGATTTGCTCTCATCAGGCTCATACTTTCGCATATTTCTCATACTTGATGGCCAGATCCCGGCATTTTTCTGGTTTGGATCACGTAGTAATGTGGTACCACACTGAAACAGTCGACTAAACCTGGTCTCGGTCAATATTTTAGAGGATAACGCATGTTAGGTCTAGGTTAGGTCTGGGATTTGCACTCATCAGGCTCATACTTTCGCATATTTCTCATACTTGTTGGCCAGATTCTGGGCCTTTTTTGGCTTGGATCACGTAGTAATGTGGTACCACACTGAAACTGTCCATTAAACCTGGTTTGGATCAATATTTTAGAGGATAACGCATCTTAGGTCTTGGTTAGGCCTTGGATTTGCCCTCATCAGGCTCACACGTTCGCATTCTTCACATACCTGGTGAACAGATCGTGGGTTTTTTCTGGTTTGCATCACGTAGTAATGTGGTACCACACTGAAACAGTCGAATAAACCTGGTCTCGGTCAATATTTTAGGGGATAACGCATGTTAGGTCTAGGTTAGGTCTGGGATTTGCTCTCATCAGGCTCATACTTTCGCATATTTCTCATACTTGATGGCCAGATTCAGGGCTTTTTCTGGTTTGGAACACGTGGTAATGTGGTACCACACGGAAACAGTAAATTAAACCTAGTCTGGGTCAACATTCCAAAGGATAACTCATGTTAGGTCTAGGTTAGGTCTGGGATTTGCTCTCATCAGGCTCATACATTCGCATATTTCTCATACTTGATGGCCAGATCCTGGGCTTTTTCTGGTTTGGATCACGTAGTAATGTGGTACCACTCTGAAACAGTCGACTACACCTGGTCTCGGTCAATATTTTAGAGGATAACGCATGTTAGGTCTAGGTTAGGTCTGGGATTTGCACTCATCAGGCTCATACTATCGCATATTTCTCATACTTGTTGGCCAGATTCTGGGCATTTTTTGGCTTGGATCACGTAGTAATGTGGTACCACACTGAAACAGTCGATTAAACCTGGTTTCGATCAATATTTTAGAGGATAACGCATGTTAGGTCTAGGTTAGGTCTGGGATTTGCTCTCATCAGGCTCACACATTCACATTTTCCGCATACTTGTTGGCCGATCCTGGGCTTTTTCTGGTTTGGATCAAGTGGTAATGTGGTATCACACTGAAACAGTCCATTAAACCTGGTTTCGATCAATATTTTAGAGGATAACACATGATAGGTCTAGGTTAGGTCTGGGATATGCACTCATCAGGCTCATACCTTCGCATATTTCTCATACTTGATGGCCAGATTCTGGGCCTTTTTTGGTTTCGATCACGTAGTAATGCGGTATCACGCTGAAACAGACCATTAAACCTGGTTTCTATCCATATTTTAGAGAATAACACATGTTAGGTCTAGGTTAGGTCTGGGATTTGCTCTCATCAGGCTCATACTTTCGCATATTTCTTATACTTGATGGCCAGATTCAGGGCATTTTCTGGTTTGGATCACGTGGTAATTTGGTACCACGCTGAAACAGACCATTAAATCTGGTTTCGATCAATATTTTAGAGGTTAACGCATGTTAGGTCTTGGCTAGGCCTTGGATTTGCCCTCATCAGGCTCACACGTTCGCATTCTTCACATACCTGGTGACCAGATCCTGGGCTTTTTCTGGTTTGCATCACGTGGTAAAGTGGTAGCACACTGAAACAGACAATTATGCCTGGTTTCGATCAATATTTTAGAGGATAACACATGATAGGTCTAGGTTAGGTCTGGGATATGCACTCATCAGGCTCATACCTTCGCATATTTCTCATACTTGATGGCCAGATTCTGGGCTTTTTTTGGTTCGGATCACGTTGCAATGTGGTACCACACTGAAACTGTCCATTAATTCTGGTTTCGATCAATATTTTAGAGGATAACGCATGTTAGGTCTAGGTTAGGTCTGAGATTTGCTCTCATCAGGCTCATACATTCACATTTTCCGCATACTTGTTGGCCCGATCCTGGGCTTTTTCTGGTTTGGATCAAGTGGTAATGTGGTATCACACTGAAACAGTCGACTAAAGCTGGTCACGATCAATATTTTAGAGGATAGCGCATGTTAGGTCTAGGTTAGTTCTGGGATTTGCTCTCATCATGCTGATACTTTCGCATATTTCTCATTCTTGTTGGCCAGATCCTGGGCTTTCACTGGTTTGGATCACGTAGTAATGTGGTACCACACTGAAACAGTCAAATTAAACCTGGTCTCGGTCAATATTTTGGAGTATAACGCATGTTAGGTCTAGCCTAGGTCTGGGATTTGCACTCATCAGGCTCATACCTTCGCATATTTCTCATACTTGATGGCCAGATCCTGTCATTTTTCTGGTTTGGATCACGTAGTAATGTGGTACCACACTGAAACTGTCCATTAAACCTGGTTTCGATCAATATTTTAGAGGATAACGCATGTTAGGTCTATGTTAGGTCTGGGATTTGCCCTCATCAGGCTCACACGTTCGCACTCTTCACATACCTGGTGAACAGATCGTGGGTTTTTTCTGGTTTGCATCACGTGGTAATGTGGTAGCACACTGTAACAGACAATTATGCCTCGTTTCTATCAATATTTTAGAGCATAACACATGTTAGGTCTAGGTTAGGTCTGGGATTTGCTATCATCATGCTCATACTTTCGCATATTTCTCATTCTTGTTGTCCAGATCCTGGGCTTTCACCGGTTTGGATCACGCAGTTATGTGGTACCACACTGAAACAGTCAAATTAAACCTGGTCTCGATCAATATTTTAGAGGATAACACATGTCAGGTCTAGGTTAGGTCTGGGATTTGCTCTCATCAGGCTCATACATTCACATTTTCCGCATACTTGTTGGCCAGATCCTGGGCTTTATCTGGTTTGGATCAAGTGGTAATGTGGTATCACACGGAAAGAGTCCATTAAACCAGGTTTCGATCAATATTTTAGAGGATAACACATGATAGGTCTAGGTTAGGTCTGGGATTTGCTCTCATCAGGCTCATACTTTCGCATATTTCTCATACTTGATGGCCAGATCCCGGCATTTTTCTGGTTTGGATCACGTAGTAATGTGGTACCACACTGAAACAGTCGACTAAACCTGGTCTCGGTCAATATTTTAGAGGATAACGCATGTTAGGTCTAGGTTAGGTCTGGGATTTGCACTCATCAGGCTCATACTTTCGCATATTTCTCATACTTGTTGGCCAGATTCTGGGCCTTTTTTGGCTTGGATCACGTAGTAATGTGGTACCACACTGAAACTGTCCATTAAACCTGGTTTGGATCAATATTTTAGAGGATAACGCATCTTAGGTCTTGGTTAGGCCTTGGATTTGCCCTCATCAGGCTCACACGTTCGCATTCTTCACATACCTGGTGAACAGATCGTGGGTTTTTTCTGGTTTGCATCACGTAGTAATGTGGTACCACACTGAAACAGTCGAATAAACCTGGTCTCGGTCAATATTTTAGAGGATAACGCATGTTAGGTCTAGGTTAGGTCTGGGATTTGCTCTCATCAGGCTCATACTTTCGTATATTTCTCATACTTGATGGCCAGATTCAGGGCTTTTTCTGGTTTGGAACACGTGGTAATGTGGTACCACACGGAAACAGTAAATTAAACCTAGTCTGGGTCAACATTCCAAAGGATAACTCATGTTAGGTCTAGGTTAGGTCTGGTATTTGCACTCATCAGGCTCATACATTCGCATATTTCTCATACTTGATGGCCAGATTCAGGGCTTTTTCTGGTTTGGAACACGTGGTAATGTGGTACCACACGGAAACAGTCGACTAAACCTGGTCTGGATCAATATTTTAGACGATAACACATGTTAGGTCTAGGTTAGGTCTGGGATTTGCACTCATCAGGCTCATACTTTCGCATATTTCTCATACCTGATGGCCAGATCCTGAGCTTTTTCTGGATTGGATCACGTAGTAATGTGGTACCACACTAATACAGTCGACTAAACCTGGTCTGGATCAATATTTTAGACGATAACACATGTCAGGTCTAGGTTAGGTCTGGGATTTGCACTCATCAGGCTCATACATTCGCATATTTCTCATACTTAATGGCCAGATCCTGAGCTTTTTCTGGTTTGGATCACGTAGTAATGTGGTACCACACTGAAACTGTCCATTAAACCTGGTCTCGGTCAATATTTTCGAGGATAACGCATGTTAGGTCTAGGTTAGGTCTGGGATTTGCACTCATCAGGCTCATACTTTCGCATATTTCTCATACTTGATGGCCAGATTCAGGGCTTTTTCTGGTTTGGAACACGTGGTAATGTGGTACCACACGGAAACAGTAAATTAAACCTAGTCTCGGTCAATATTTTAGACGATAACACATGTTAGGTCTAGGTAAGGTCTGGGATTTGCTCTCATCAGGCTCATACATTCGCATATTTCTCATACTTGATGGCCATATCCTGTGCTTTTTCTGGTTTCGATCACGTAGTAATGTGGTACCACACTGAAACAGTCGACTAAACCTGGTCACGATCAATATTTTAGAGGATAACGCATGTTAGGTCTAGGTTAGGTCTGGGATTTGCTCTCATCATGCTCATACTTTCGCATATTTCTCATTCTTTTTGGCCAGATCCTGGTCTTTTTCTGGCTTGGATCACGTAGTAATGTGGTACCACACTGAAACAGTCGACTAAACCTGGTCTCGGTCAATATTTTAGCGGATAACGCATGTTAGGTCTAGCTTAGCTCTGGGATTTGCTCTTATCAGGCTCATACTTTCGCATATTTCTGATACTTGATGGCCAGATTCAGGGCTTTCTCTGGTTTGGATCACGTGGTAATGTGGTACCACGCTGAAACAGACCATTAAACCTGGTTTCGATCAATATTTTAGAGGATAACGCATGTTAGGTCTATGTTAGGTCCGGGATTTGCCCTCATCAGGCTCACACTTTCGCATTCTTCACATATCTGTTGAACAGATTCAGGGCTTTTTCTGGTTTGAATCACGTGGTACTGTGGTAGCACACTGAAACAGACAATTATGCCTGGTTTCGATCAATATTTTAGAGGATAACACATGATAGGTCTAGGTTAGGTCTGGGATATGCACTCATCAGGCTCATACCTTCGCATATTTCTCATACTTGATGGCCAGATTCTGGGCTTTTTTTGGTTCGGATCACGTTGCAATGTGGTACCACACTGAAACTGTCCATTAATTCTGGTTTCGATCAATATTTTAGAGGATAACGCATGTTAGGTCTAGGTTAGGTCTGGGATTTGCTCTCATCAGGCTCATACATTCACATTTTCCGCATACTTGTTGGCCCGATCCTGGGCTTTTTCTGGTTTGGATCAAGTGGTAATGTGGTATCACACTGAAACAGTCCATTAAACCTGGTCTCGGTCAATATTTTAGAGGATAACGCATGTTAGGTCTAGGTTAGGTCTGGGATTTGCTCTCATCAGGCTCATACTTTCGCATATTTCTCATACTTGATGGCCAGATCCTGCGCTTTTTCTGGTTTGGATCACGTAGTAATGTGGTACCACACTGAAACAGTCGACTAAAGCTGGTCACGATCAATATTTTAGAGGATAGCGCATGTTAGGTCTAGGTTAGGTCTGGGATTTGCTCTCATCATGCTGATACTTTCGCATATTTCTCATTCTTGTTGGCCAGATCCTGGGCTTTCACTGGTTTGGATCACGTAGTTATGTGGTACCACACTGAAACAGTCAAATTAAACCTGGTCTCGGTCAATATTTTGGAGTATAACGCATGTTAGGTCTAGCCTAGGTCTGGGATTTGCACTCATCAGGCTCATACATTCGCATATTTCTCATACTTGATGGCCAGATCCTGGCATTTTTCTGGTTTGGATCACGTAGTAATGTGGTACCACACTGAAACTGTCCATTAAACCTGGTTTCGATCAATATTTTAGAGGATAACGCATGTTTGGTTTATGTTAGGTCTGGGATTTGCCCTCATCAGGCTCACACGTTCGCATTCTTCACATACCTGGTGAACAGATCGTGGGTTTTTTCTGGTTTGCATCACGTGGTAATGTGGTAGCACACTGTAACAGACAATTATGCCTCGTTTCTATCAATATTTTAGAGCATAACACATGTTAGGTCTAGGTTAGGTCTGGGATTTGCTATCATCATGCTCATACTTTCGCATATTTCTCATTCTTGTTGTCCAGATCCTGGGCTTTCACCGGTTTGGATCACGCAGTTATGTGGTACCACACTGAAACAGTCAAATTAAACCTGGTCTCGATCAATATTTTAGAGGATAACACATGTCAGGTCTAGGTTAGGTCTGGGATTTGCACTCATCAGGCTCATACTTTCGCATATTTCTCATACTTGTTGGCCAGATTCTGGGCCTTTTTTGGCTTGGATCACGTAGTAATGTGGTACCACACTGAAACTGTCCATTAAACCTGGTTTGGATCAATATTTTAGAGGATAACGCATCTTAGGTCTTGGTTAGGCCTTGGATTTGCCCTCATCAGGCTCACACGTTCGCATTCTTCACATACCTGGTGAACAGATCGTGGGTTTTTTCTGGTTTGCATCACGTAGTAATGTGGTACCACACTGAAACAGTCGAATAAACCTGGTCTCGGTCAATATTTTAGAGGATAACGCATGTTAGGTCTAGGTTAGGTCTGGGATTTGCTCTCATCAGGCTCATACTTTCGTATATTTCTCATACTTGATGGCCAGATTCAGGGCTTTTTCTGGTTTGGAACACGTGGTAATGTGGTACCACACGGAAACAGTAAATTAAACCTAGTCTGGGTCAACATTCCAAAGGATAACTCATGTTAGGTCTAGGTTAGGTCTGGGATTTGCTCCCATCAGGCTCATACATTCGCATATTTCTCATACTTGATGGCCAGATCCTGGGCTTTTTCTGGTTTGGATCACGTAGTAATGTGGTACCACTCTGAAACAGTCGACTACACCTGGTCTCGGTCAATATTTTAGAGGATAACGCATGTTAGGTCTAGGTTAGGTCTGGGATTTGCACTCATCAGGCTCATACTATCGCATATTTCTCATACTTGTTGGCCAGATTCTGGGCATTTTTTGGCTTGGATCACGTAGTAATGTGGTACCACACTGAAACAGTCGATTAAACCTGGTTTCGATCAATATTTTAGAGGATAACGCATGTTAGGTCTAGGTTAGGTCTGGGATTTGCTCTCATCAGGCTCATACATTCACATTTTCCGCATACTTGTTGGCCCGATCCTGGGCTTTTTCTGGTTTGGATCAAGTGGTAATGTGGTATCACACTGAAACAGTCCATTAAACCTGGTTTCGATCAATATTTTAGAGGATAACACATGATAGGTCTAGGTTAGGTCTGGGATATGCACTCATCAGGCTCATACCTTCGCATATTTCTCATACTTGTTGGCCCGATCCTGGGCTTTTTCTGGTTTGGATCAAGTGGTAATGTGGTATCACACTGAAACAGTCCATTAAACCTGGTCTCGGTCAATATTTTAGAGGATAACGCATGTTAGGTCTAGGTTAGGTCTGGGATTTGCTCTCATCAGGCTCATACTTTCGCATATTTCTCTTACTTGATGGCCAGATTCTGGGCCTTTTTTGGTTTCGATCACGTAGTAATGCGGTATCACGCTGAAACAGACCATTAAACCTGGTTTCTATCCATATTTTAGAGAATAACACATGTTAGGTCTAGGTTAGGTCTGGGATTTGCTCTCATCAGGCTCATACTTTCGCATATTTCTTATACTTGATGGCCAGATTCACGGCATTTTTTGGTTTGGATCACGTGGTAATTTGGTACCACGCTGAAACAGACCATTAAATCTGGTTTCGATCAATATTTTAGAGGTTAACGCATGTTAGGTCTTGGCTAGGCCTTGGATTTGCCCTCATCAGGCTCACACGTTCGCATTCTTCACATACCTGGTGACCAGATCCTGGGCTTTTTCTGGTTTGCATCACGTGGTAAAGTGGTAGCACACTGAAACAGACAATTATGCCTGGTTTCTATCAATATTTTAGAGCATAACACATGTTAGGTCTAGGTTAGGTCTGGGATTTGCTATCATCATGCTCATACTTTCGCATATTTCTCATTCTTGTTGTCCAGATCCTGGGCTTTCACTGGTTTGGATCACACAGTAATGTGGTACCACACTGAAACAGTCGATTAAACCTGATTTCGATCAATATTTTAGAGGATAACGCATGTTAGGTCTATGTTAGGTCTGGGATTTGCTCTCATCAGGCTCATACCTTCGCATATTTCTCATACTTGATGGCCAGATCCTGGCCTTTTTCTGGTTTGGATCACGTAGTAATGCGGTACCACGCTGAAACAGACCATTAAACCTGGTTTCGATCAATATTTTATAGGATAACGCATGTTAGGTCTATGTTAGGTCTGGGATTTGCTCTCATCAGGCTCATACTTTCGCATATTTCTCATACTTGATGGCCAGATTCAGGGCTTTTCCTGGTTTGGAACACGTGGTAATGTGGTACCACACGGAAACAGTAAATTAAACCTAGTCTGGGTCAACATTTCAAAGGATAACTCACGTTAGGTCTGGGTAAGGTCTGGGATTTGCTCTCATCAGGCTCATACATTCGCATATTTCTCATACTTGATGGCCAGATCCTGGCATTTTTCTGATTTGGATCACGTAGTAATATGGTACCACAATGAAACTGTCCATTAAACCTGGTTTCGATCAATATTTTAGAGGATAACGCATGTTAGGTCTATGTTAGGTCTGGGATTTGCACTCATCAGGCTCATACTTTCGCATTCTTCACATATCTGTTGAACAGATCCAGGGTTTTTTCTGGTTTGGATCACGTGGTAATGTGGTACCACACTGAAACAGTCCATTAAACCTAGTCTGGGTCAACATTTCAAAGGATAACTCATGTTAGGTCTAGGTTAGGTCTGGGATTTGCACTCATCAGGCTCATACATTCGCATATTTCTCATACTTGATGGCCAGATCCTGCGCTTTTTCTGGTTTGGATCACGTAGTAATGTGGTAGCACACTGAAACAGACAATTATGCCTGGTTTCTATCAATATTTTAGAGGATAACACATGATAGGTCTAGGTTAGGTCTGGGATATGCACTCATCAGGCTCATACCTTCGCATATTTCTCATACTTGTTGGCCCGATCCTGGGCTTTTTCTGGTTTGGATCAAGTGGTAATGTGGTACCACGCTGAAACAGACCATTAAACCTGGTTTCGATCAATATTTTAGAGGATAACGCATGTTAGGTCTATGTTAGGTCCGGGATTTGCCCTCATCAGGCTCACACTTTCGCATTCTTCACATATCTGTTGAACAGATTCAGGGCTTTTTCTGGTTTGGATCACGTGGTAATGTGGTACCACGCTGAAACAGACCATTAAACCTGGTCTCGGTCAATATTTTAGAGGATAACGCATGTTAGGTCTAGGTTAGGTCTGGGATTTGCACTCATCAGGCTCATACATTCGCATATTTCTCATACTTCATGGCCAGATCCTGGGCTTTTTCTGGTTTGGATCACGTAGTAAAGTGGTACCACACTGAAACAGTCCATTAAACCTGGTCTCGGTCAATATTTTAGAGGATAACGCATATTAGGTCTATGTTAGGTCTGGGATTTGCACTCATCAGGCTCATACTTTCGCATTCTTCACATATCTGTTGAACAGATCCAGGGTTTTTTCTGGTTTGGATCACGTGGTAATGTGGTACCACACTGAAACAGTCCATTAAACCTAGTCTGGGTCAACATTTCAAAGGATAACTCATGTTAGGTCTAGGTTAGGTCTGGGATTTGCACTCATCAGGCTCATACATTCGCATATTTCTCATACTTAATGGCCAGACCCTGAGCTTTTTCTGGTTTGGATCACGTAGTAATGTGGTACCACACTGATACAGTCGACTAAACCTGGTCTGGATCAATATTTTAGACGATAACACATGTTAGGTCTAGGTTAGGTCTGGGATTTGCACTCATCAGGCTCATACTTTCGCATATTTCTCATACCTGATGGCCAGTTTCAGGGCTTTTTCTGGTTTGGAACACGTGGTAATGTGGTACCACACGGAAACAGTAAACTAAACCTAGTTTCGGTCAATATTTTAGACGATAACACATGTTAGGTCTAGGTAAGGTCTGGGATTTGCACTCATCAGGCTCATACATTCGCATATTTCTCATACTTGATGGCCAGATTCAGGGCTTTTTCTGGTTTGGAACACGTGGTAATGTGGTACCACACGGAAACAGTCGACTAAACCTGGTCTGGATCAATATTTTAGACGATAACACATGTTAGGTCTAGGTTAGGTCTGGGATTTGCACTCATCAGGCTCATACTTTCGCATATTTCTCATACCTGATGGCCAGATCCTGAGCTTTTTCTGGATTGGATCACGTAGTAATGTGGTACCACACTAATACAGTCGACTAAACCTGGTCTGGATCACTATTTTAGACGATAACACATGTTAGGTCTAGGTTAGGTCTGGGATTTGCACTCATCAGGCTCATACATTCGCATATTTCTCATACTTAATGGCCAGATCCTGAGCTTTTTCTGGTTTGGATCACGTAGTAATGTGGTACCACACTGAAACTGTCCATTAAACCTGGTCTCGGTCAATATTTTCGAGGATAACGCATGTTAGGTCTAGGTTAGGTCTGGGATTTGCACTCATCAGGCTCATACTTTCGCATATTTCTCATACTTGATGGCCAGATTCAGGGCTTTTTCTGGTTTGGAACACGTGGTAATGTGGTACCACACGGAAACAGTAAATTAAACCTAGTCTCGGTCAATATTTTAGACGATAACACATGTTAGGTCTAGGTAAGGTCTGGGATTTGCTCTCATCAGGCTCATACATTCGCATATTTCTCATACTTGATGGCCATATCCTGTGCTTTTTCTGGTTTGGATCACGTAGTAATGTGGTACCACACTGAAACAGTCGACTAAACCTGGTCACGATCAATATTTTAGAGGATAACGCATGTTAGGTCTAGGTTAGGTCTGGGATTTGCTCTCATCATGCTCATACTTTCGCATATTTCTCATTCTTTTTGGCCAGATCCTGGTCTTTTTCTGGCTTGGATCACGTAGTAATGTGGTACCACACTGAAACAGTCGACTAAACCTGGTCTCGGTCAATATTTTAGCGGATAACGCATGTTAGGTCTAGCTTAGCTCTGGGATTTGCTCTCATCAGGCTCATACTTTCGCATATTTCTGATACTTGATGGCCAGATTCAGGGCTTTCTCTGGTTTGGATCACGTGGTAATGTGGTACCACGCTGAAACAGACCATTAAACCTGGTTTCGATCAATATTTTAGAGGATAACGCATGTTAGGTCTATGTTAGGTCCGGGATTTGCCCTCATCAGGCTCACACTTTCGCATTCTTCACATATCTGTTGAACAGATTCAGGGCTTTTTCTGGTTTGAATCACGTGGTACTGTGGTAGCACACTGAAACAGACAATTATGCCTGGTTTCTATCAATATTTTAGAGGATAACACATGCTAGGTCTAGGCTACGTCTGGGATTTGCACTCATCAGGCTCATACATTCGCATATTTCTCATACTTCATGGCCAGATCCTGGGCTTTTTCTGGTTTGGATCACGTAGTAAAGTGGTACCACACTGAAACAGTCGACTAAACCTGGTCTCGGTCAATATTTTAGAGGATAACGCATGTTAGGTCTAGGCTAGGTCTGGTATTTGCACTCATCAGGCTTATACTTTCGCATATTTCTCATACTTGTTGGCCAGATTCTGGGCTTTTTTTGGCTTGGATCACGTAGTAAAGTGGTACCACACTGAAACAGTCGACTAAACCTGGTCTCGGTCAATATTTTAGAGGATAACGCATGTTAGGTCTAGGCTAGGTCTGGTATTTGCACTCATCAGGCTTATACTTTCGCATATTTCTCATACTTGTTGGCCAGATTCTGGGCTTTTTTTGGTTCGGATCACGTTGCAATGTGGTACCACACTGAAACAGACCATTAAACCTGGTTTCGATCAATATTTTAGAGGATAACGCAACATAGCAGGTCTTGGTTAGGCCTTGGATTTGCCCTCATCAGGCTCACACGTTCGCATTCTTCACATACCTGGTGAACAGATCGTGGGTTTTTTCTGGTTTGCATCACGTGGTAATGTGGTAGCACACTGAAACAGACAATTATGCCTGGTTTCTATCAATATTTTAGAGGATAACACATGCTAGGTCTAGGCTACGTCTGGGATTTGGTATCTTCATGCGCACACTTTCGCATATTTCTCATTCTTGTTGTCCAGATCCTGGGCTTTCACTGGTTTGGATCACACAGTAATATGGTGCCACACTGAAACAGTCGATTAAACCTGGTTTCGATCGATATTTTAGAGGATAACGCATGTTAGGTCTAGGTTAGGTCTGGGATTTGCTCTCATCAGGCTCATACTTTCGCATATTTCACGTACTTGTTGGCCAGATCCTGCGCCTTTTCTGGTATGGATCACGTAGTAATGTGGTACCACACTGAAACAGTCGATTAAACCTGGTCACGATCAATATTTTAGAGGATAACGCATGTTAGGTCTAGGTTAGGTCTGGGATTTGCTCTCATCATGCTCATACTTTAACATATTTCTCATTCTTGTTGGCCAGATCCTGGGCTTTCACAGGTTTGGATCACGTAGTTATGTGGTACCACACTGAAACAGTCAAATTAAACCTGGTCTCGATCAATATTTTAGAGGATAACACATGTTAGGTCTAGGTTACGTCTGGGATTTGCTCTCATCAGGCTCATACTTTCGCATATTTCTCATACTTGTTGGCCAGATGCTGGGCTTTTTTTGGCTTGGATCACGTAGTAATGTGGTACCACACTGAAACTGTCCATTAAACCTGGTTTCGATCAATATTTTAGAGGATAACGCAAGTTAGGTCTATGTTAGGTCTGGGACTTGCTCTCATCAGGCTCATACATTCACATTTTCCGCATACTTGTTGGCCAGATCCTGGGCTTTTTCTGGTTTGGATCACGTAGTAATGTGGTACCACACTGAAACAGTCGACTAAACATGGTCTCGGCAATATTTTAGAGGATAACGCATGTTAGGTCTAGGTTAGGTCTGGGATTTGCACTCATCAGGCTCATTCTTTCGCATACTTCTCATTCTTGTTGGCCAGATTCTGGGCTTTTTTTGGCTTGGATCACGTAGTAATGTGGTACCACACTGAAACTGTCCATTAAACATGGTTTCGAACAATATTTTAGAGGATAACGCATCGTAGGTCTTGGTCAGGCCTTGGATTTGCCCTCATCAGGCTCACACGTTCGCATTCTTCACATACCTGGTGAACAGATCGTGGGTTTTTTCTGGTTTGCATCACGTGGTAATGTGGTAGCACACTGAAACAGACAATTATGCCTGGTTTCTATCAATATTTTAGAGAATAACACATGTTAGGTCTAGGTTAGGTCTGGGATTTGCTATCATCATGCTCATACTTTCGCATATTTCTCATTCTTGTTGTCCAGATCCTGCGCTTTCACTGGTTTGGAGCACACAGTAATGTGATACCACACTGAAACAGTCGACTAAACCTGATCTTGGTCATTATTTTAGAGGATAACGCATGTTAGGTCTAGGTTAGGTCTGGGATTTGCACTCATCAGGCTCATACTTTCGCATATTTCTCATACTTGATGGCCAGATTCAGGGCTTTTTCTGGTTTGGAACACGTCGTAATGTGGTACCACACGGAAACAGTGAATTAAACCTAGTCTGGGTCAATATTTTAGACGATAACACATGTTAGGTCTAGGTAAGGTCTGGGATTTGCTCACATCAGGCTCATACATTCGCATATTTCTCATACTTGATGGCCAGATCCTGTGCTTTTTCTGGTTTGGATCACGTAATAATGTGGTACCACACTGAAACAGTCGACTAAACATGGTCTCGGCAATATTTTAGAGGATAACGCATGTTAGGTCCAGGTTAGGTCTGGGATTTGCACTCATCAGGCTCATTCTTTCGCATACTTCTCATTCTTGTTGGCCAGATTCAGGGCTTTCTCTGGTTTGGATCACGTGGTAATGTGGTACCACGCTGACACAGACCATTAAACCTGGTTTCGATCAATATTTTAGAGGATAACGCATGTTAGGTCTGTGTTAGGTCCGGGATTTGCCCTCATCAGGCTCACACTTTCGCATTCTTCACATATCCGTTGAACATATCCAGGGTTTTTTCTGGTTTGGATCACGTGGTAATGTGGTACCACACTGAAACAGTCCATTAAACCTAGTCTGGGTCAACATTTCAAAGGATAACTCATGTTAGGTGTAGGTTAGGTCTGGGATTTGCACTCATCAGGCTCATACATTCGCATATTTCTCATACTTCATGGCCAGATCCTGGGCTTTTTCTGGTTTGGATCACGTAGTAAAGTGCTACCACACTGAATAGTCGACTAAACCTGGTCTCGGTCAATATTTTAGAGGATAACGCATGTTAGGTCTAGGCTAGGTCTGGGATTTGCACTCATCAGGCTCATACATTCGCATATTTCGCATACTTCATGGCCAGATCCTGGGTTTTTTCTGGTTTGCATCACGTGGTAATGTGGTAGCACACTGAAACCGACAATTATGCCTGGTTTCTATCAATATTTTAGAGGATAACACATGCTAGGTCTAGGTTAGGTCTGGGATTTGCTATCATCATGCCCATACTTTCGCATATTTCTCATTCTTGTTGTCCAGATCCTGGGCTTTCACTGGTTTGGATCACACAGTAATATGGTGCCACACTGAAACAGTCGATTAAACCTGGTTTCGATCGATATTTTAGAGGATAACGCATGTTAGGTCTAGGTTAGGTCTGGGATTTGCACTCATCAGGCTCATACTTTCGCATATTTCTCATTCTTGATGGCCAGATCCTGGCCTTTTTCTGGTTCGGATCACGTAATAATGTGGTACCACACTGAAACAGTCGACTAAACCTGGTCTCGGTCAATATTTTAGAGGATAACGCATGTTAGGTCTAGGTTAGGTCTGGGATTTGCACTCATCAGGCTCATACTTTCGCATATTTCTCATACTTGTTGGCCAGATGCTGGGCTTTTTTTGGCTTGGATCACGTAGTAATGTGGTACCACACTGAAACTGTCCATTAAACCTGGTTTCGATCAATATTTTAGAGGACAACGCAAGTTAGGTCTATGTTAGGTCTGAGATTTGCACTCATCAGGCTCATACATTCACATTTTCCGCATAGTTGTTGGCCAGATCCTGGGCTTTTTCTGGTTTGGATCACGTAGTAATGTGGTACCACACTGAAACAGTCGACTAAACCTGGTCTCGGTCAATATTTCAGAGGATAACGCATGTTAGGTCTAGGTTAGGTCTGGGATTTGCACTCATCAGGCACATTCTTTCGCATATTTCTCATACCTGGTGAACAGATCGTGGGTTTTTTCTGGTTTGCATCACGTGGTAATGTGGTAGCACACTGAAACAGACAATTTTGCCTGGTTTCTATCAATATTTTAAAGAATAACACATGTTAGGTCTAGGTTAGGTCTGGGTTTAGTATCATCATGCTCATACTCTCGCATATTTCTCATTCTTGTTGTCCAGATCCTGGGCTTTCACTGGTTTGGATCACACAGTAATGTGGTACCACACTGAAACAGTCGACTAAACCTGGTCTTAGTCAATATTTTAGAGGATAACGCATGTTAGGTCTAGGTTAGGTGTGGGATTTGCACTCATCAGGCTCATACTTTCGCATATTTCTCATCCTTGTTTTCCAGATCCTGGCCTTTTTCTGGTTTGGATCACGTAGTAATGTGGTACCACACTGAAACAGTCGACTAAACCTGGTCTCGGTCGATATTTTAGAGGATAACGCATGTTAGGTCTAGGTTAGGTCTGGGATTTGCTCTCATCAGGCTCATACTTTCGCATATTTCTCATACTTGATGGCCAGATTCAGGGCTTTTTCTAGTTTGGAACACGTGGTAATGTGGTACCACACGCAAACAGTAAATTAAACCTAGTCTGGGTCAATATTTTAGACGATAACACATGTTAGGTCTAGGTAAGGTCTGGGATTTGCTCTCATCAGGCTCATACATTCGCATATTTCTCATACTTGATGGCCAGATCCTTTGCTTTTTCTGGTTTGGATAACGTAGTAATGTGGTACCACACTGAAACAGTCGACTAAACCTGGTCACGATCAATATTTTAGAGGATAACGCATGTTAGGTCTAGGTTAGGTCTGGGATTTGCTCTCATCAGGCTCATACTTTCGCATATTTCTGATACTTGATGGCCAGATTCAGGGCTTTCTCTGGTTTGGATCACGTAGTAGTGTGGTACCACACTGAACAGTCGACTAAACCTGGTCACGATCAATATTTTAGAGGATAACGCATGTTAGGTCTAGGTCTGGGATTTGCTCTCATCAGGCTCATACTTTCGCATATTTCTGATACTTGATGGTCAGATTCGGGGCTTTTTCTGGTTTGGATCACGTGGTAATGTGGTACCACGCTGACACAGACCATTAAACCTGGTTTCGATCAATATTTTAGAGGATAACGCATGTTAGGTCTGTGTTAGGTCCGCGATTTGCCCCCATCAGGCTCACACTTTCGCATTCTTCACATATCCGTTGAACATATCCAGGGTTTTTTCTGGTTTGGATCACGTGGTAATGTGGTACCACACTGAAACAGTCCATTAAACCTAGTCTGGGTCAACATTTCAAAGGATAACTCATGTTAGGTGTAGGTTAGGTCTGGGATTTGCACTCATCAGGCTCATACATTCGCATATTTTTCATACTTCATGGCCAGATCCTGGGCTTTTTAAGGTTTGGATCACGTAGTAAAGTGCTACCACACTGAAACAGTCGGCTAAACCTGGTCTCGGTCAATATTTTAGAGGATAACGCATGTTAGGTCTAGGCTAGGTCTAGGATTTGCACTCATCAGGCTCATACATTCGCATATTTCTCATACTTCATGGCCAGTTCCTGGGTTTTTTCTGGTTTGCATCACGTGGTAATGTGGTAGCACACTGAAACAGACAATTATGCCTGGTTTCTATCAATATTTAAGAGGATAACACATGCTAGGTCTAGGTTAGGTCTGGGATTTGGTATCATCATGCCCATACTTTCGCATATTTCTCAATCTTGTTGTCCAGATCCTGGGCTTTCACTGGTTTGGATCACACAGTAATATGGAGCCACACTGAAACAGTCGATTAAACCTGGTTTCGAACGATATTTTAGAGGATAACGCATGTTAGGTCTAGGTTAGGTCTGGGATTTGCACTCATCAGGCTCATACTTTCACATATCTCTCATTCTTGTTGGCCAGATCCTGGGCTTTCACAGGTTTGGATCACGTAGTTATGTGGTACCACACTGAAACAGTCAAATTAAACCTGGTCTCTATCAATATTTTAGAGGATAACACATGTTAGGTCTAGGTTACGTCTGGGATTTGCACACATCAGGCTCATACTTTCGCATATTTCTCATACTTGTTGGCCAGATGCTGGGCTTTTTTTGGCTTGGATCACGTAGTAATGTGGTACCACACTGAAACAGTCCATTAAACCTAGTCTGGGTCAACATTTCAAAGGATAACTCATGTTAGGTCTAGGTTAGGTCTGGGATTTGCACTCATCAGGCTCATACTTTCGCATATTTCTCATACTTGTTGGCCAGATTCTGGGCTTTTTTTGGCTTGGATCACGTAGTAATGTGGTACCGCACTGAAACTGTCCATTAAACATGGTTTCGATCAATATTTTAGAGGATAACGCAGGTCCTGGTTAGGCCTTGGATTTGCCCTCATCAGGCTCACACGTTCGCATTCTTCACATACCTGGTGAACAGATCGTGGGTTTTTTCTGGTTTGCATCACGTGGTAATGTGGTAGCACACTGAAACAGACAATTATGCCTGGTTTCTATCAATATTTTAGAGAATAACACATGTTAGGTCTAGGTTAGGTCTGGGATTTGCTTTCATCATGCTCATACTTTCGCATATTTCTCATTCTTGTTGTCCAGATCCTGGGCTTTCACTGGTTTGGATCACACATTAATGTGGTACCACACTGAAACTGTCCATTAAACCTGGTTTCGATCAATATTTTAGTGGATAACTCATGTTAGGTCTATATTAGGTCTGGGACTTGCTCTCATCAGGCTCATACATTCACATTTTCCGCATACTTGTCGGCCAGATCCTGGGCTTTTCAGGTTTGGATCAAGTGGTAATGTGGTATCACACTGAAACAGTCCATTAAACCTGGTTTCGATCAATATTTTAGAGGGTAACACATGATAGGTCTAGGTTAGGTCTGGGATTTGCACTCATCAGGCTCATACTTTCGCATATTTCTCATTCTTGTTGTCCAGATCCTGGGCTTTCACTGGTTTGGATCACACATTAATGTGGTACCACACTGAAACTGTCCATTAAACCTGGTTTCGATCAATATTTTAGTGGATAACTCATGTTAGGTCTATATTAGGTCTGGGACTTGCTCTCATCAGGCTCATACATTCACATTTTCCGCATACTTGTCGGCCAGATCCTGGGCTTTTCAGGTTTGGATCACGTGGTAACGTGGTAGCACACTGAAACAGACAATTATGCCTGGTTTCTATCAATATTTTGGAGGATAACACATGTTAGGTCTAGGTTAGGTCTGGGATTTGCTATCATCATGCTCATACTTTCGCATATTTCTCATTCTTGTTGTCCAGATCCTGGGCTTTCACTGGTTTGGATCACACATTAATGTGGTACCACACTGAAACTGTCCATTAAACCTGGTTTCGATCAATATTTTAGTGGATAACTCATGTTAGGTCTATATTAGGTCTGGGACTTGCTCTCATCAGGCTCATACATTCACATTTTCCGCATACTTGTCGGCCAGATCCTGGGCTTTTCAGGTTTGGATCAAGTGGTAATGTGGTATCACACTGAAACAGTCCATTAAACCTGGTTTCGATCAATATTTTAGAGGGTAACACATGATAGGTCTAGGTTAGGTCTGGGATTTGCACTCATCAGGCTCATACTTTCGCATATTTCTCATTCTTGTTGTCCAGATCCTGGGCTTTCACTGGTTTGGATCACACATTAATGTGGTACCACACTGAAACTGTCCATTAAACCTGGTTTCGATCAATATTTTAGTGGATAACTCATGTTAGGTCTATATTAGGTCTGGGACTTGCTCTCATCAGGCTCATACATTCACATTTTCCGCATACTTGTCGGCCAGATCCTGGGCTTTTCAGGTTTGGATCACGTGGTAACGTGGTAGCACACTGAAACAGACAATTATGCCTGGTTTCTATCAATATTTTGGAGGATAACACATGTTAGGTCTAGGTTAGGTCTGGGATTTGCTATCATCATGCTCATACTTTCGCATATTTCTCAATCTTGTTGTCCAGATTCTGGGCCTTTTTTGGTTTCGATCACGTAGTAATGCGGTACCACGCTGAAACAGACCATTAAACCTGGTTTCGATCAACATTTTAGAGGATAACGCATGTTAGGTCTATGTTAGGTCCGGGATTTGCCCTCATCAGGCTCGTACTTTCGCACTTTTCGCATACTTGATGGCCAGATCCTGGGCTATTTCTGGTTTGGATCACGTAGTAATGTGGTACCACACTGAAACAGTCGACTAATCCTGGTCTCGGTCAATATTTTAGAGGATAACACATGTTAGGTCTAGGTTAGGTCTGGGATTTGCACTCATCAGGCTCACACTTTCGCATATATTTCTTACTTGATGGTCAGATTCTGGGCTCTTTCTGGATTGTATCACGTAGTAATGTGGTACCACACAAAATCAGTCGCCTAAGCCTGGTCTCGGTCAATATTTTAGAGGATAACGCATGTTAGGCCTAGGTTAGGTCTGGGATTTGCTCTCATCAGGCTCATACTTTCGCATATTTCTCATTCTTGTTGACCAGATCCTGGGCTTTCACTGGCTTGGATCACGTAGTAAAGTGGTACCACACCGAAACAGTCAATTAAGCCTGGTTGCGATATATATTTTAGGGGATAACGTCGGTTATGTCTGGGTTAGGTCTGGTATTTGCAATTATCTGCCTCATACTTTCGCATTTTTCGCAAACTTGTTGGCCATATCCTGGGTTTTTTCTGGTTAGGATCACGTACTAATGTGGTGCCACACTGAAATAGTCAATTCAACTTGGATTCGATCAATATTGTAGAGGCTGACACCGGTTAGGTCTGGGTTGCGTCTGGTATTTGCAATCATCTAACACATACTTTTTTTTTTTTTTTTTTTTTTTTTGTCGTGGGGAAAATCTTCGAAAGACTCCCTCCCACCTCCTTGGGGAGAGGTGGGAGGGGTGTGTGGCATTCCCCGCGCCCGTACAACGACAGGCGCGGGACCTACCCACTATAAACCCCACGGTGACTCTTCGGCACGCTTTGGGAGGATACCGGGAATCGCTCGAAGCATTCTTCCGGTATCCTCCCCGTGCCCGCGCTTTCGCGCCCATCCCCCGGGGGGACAATCGATCCCCCCAGTAGACACACTGCCTCATAGCGGCGGGACGACGCCACTCCACCCCGCCGCTATCCGTCCCGGGGCCGCGTTTAGTGGCGGCTGCGAGCCCCAACTCGCAACCGCCCGCGACCCCGTTTCCACCCCTCGGCGGCCGGGCGTTCATGGCCGCACCAGACCGCCGAGGGTGCCTCCTCTTGCGTCGGACCGGTAGGGGGAGGCACTCCTACCCCCAACCGGTCCGACCCGTCGCCGCCTGGCGGGAGGGGGGTCTCCTCAGGACCTAGGTCATCCGCCACGCCGAGGCGGCCGCCCGCGACGCCTCGCGACCGGGCGACGACCTCGGGCCACCGCACGAGCGCGAGCTTCAGCGCGCCGCTGAAGCTCGCACTCCCTCCCCGTGGCCTCCTTCTGCAACATTACGTTCTCGCAGATGGAGGCCACGGTCCTCCACTTCTCCTCGCTGCCGAGCATGGCGCGCACCACGCCCGGCAGCGAGACATCCCGCCCGACGACGCCGACCAGGACACGGCGCTCCCCCTCCCACGCGGGGCATACCTCCAAGGTAGGATCCGCCGTGTCCTGCTCAGCGTCGCAGTGGCAGCAACGCGCCGTCGGCTCCTTCCCTATCCGGCACAGGTATCTTCCGAAGCTGCCATGCCCGGAAAATACCTGTGCCATCCGGTAGGTGAGGCTGCCATGGCCTCTGTCCAGCCACTCCTTCAGGAGTGGCCGAACCGCCCCGACAATCCGGTGCCCCGCGGTTGGCAGAGCCAGCCGCTCCTGCCACGCGAGCAACACGGACTGCCGGGCCTGGCGCTTCAAATCGCCCCAAGCAGGTTCCTGCCCGCCCGGGACCGCCCCCACCTCCGCGCGACGGTCGACGCGGTGCCGGTACATCACCGCGTGCGACCGCGCGAGCAGGTCCATGGGCGGCATCCCCGCTAGAACCGTCGCCGCCTCATGTGACATGGTCCGATACCCGCGGACGACCCTGAGCGCCATGCGCCTCTGCACCCGACGCAGCATAGTCATGCTGCGCCGGGAGGCAGCCAGGTCGTCCGCCCAGACGGGGGCCCCGTATAGGGCCACCGACTGGACCATTGCCACATAGAGGCGACGAACTCGGCCCGCCGGGCCCCCCAGGTTGGGCAGGATCCGGCCCAGAGCCGCAACCATCCTTTCCAACCGGGGGACCAGGCAGCGGAAATGCTCCTCGAAACGCCAGTGGCTATCGAGGATCAGCCCTAGATACCTGATCTGGGGCTTCACCTCGATGTCAGCCCCACCCACCCGGATCAGGGGGGGTGGCGGATCCTGCCGAGGTGAATGAAACGCAATCACCTCGGTCTTATGGACCGCCACCGTCATCCCCATCCCCCTGATCCGGTCGACGACGCGTTGCGACCCCTCCTCCGCGCGACGCATGGCCCTCCCCCATTGCGCCCCGACGGCCAGCACCAGTGTGTCATCCGCATAACACACCGTGCTGACGCCGTCGGGGAGGCCGGCCCGCAACACCGAGTCGTACGCGATGTTCCACAGGAGTGGCCCGAGGACCGACCCCTGCGGAACACCGCAGTACACCTCCCTCCGCATATCACCATCCCGGCCCGGATACTCGATCCACCTGCCGCGGAGATAATCCCCGACGACCGCCCTGAGACAAGGGGGGACTCGATGATATTCGAGTCCCCTCCTTATCTCTTCCCAGGGGAGGGTGTTAAAGGCATTGGCAATATCCAAGGATATTGCCAATGCCACCCCTCCCCGGGAGACGGCCGCCCCCGAGAGGGCCCTCACACGACCTATCGCGTCGATAGTCGATCGGCCCCCCCGGAAACCGAACTGGCAGTCGGCCAGACCGGGATCACCCCGCGACAGGTGCTCGACGAGGCGGGCAGCAATCACCCGCTCGAAGAGCTTGCCCACCTCGTCGAGGAGACAAATGGGCCGGTATGCGGAGGGAGACTCCGTGGGCCGACCCTCCTTCCGGAGGAGGACCATCCTCGCCACCTTCCAACTGGGGGGGAATCGCCCGTCCCTCAGGCAGCGGTCGAACAACCGCCTGAGGTCGGCCCCAAGGACGCCCTGGGTCAACACCCAAACCCGGCCGGGCACACCATCCGGACCCGGGGCCGTGTTACGAACCCCGAGCCGTCTGATGGCCGCTGCCAGCTCCTCCTGCGTGACCCCCAGCTCGGCCGTCCACTCCACTGGGACAGCCGCCGCCGCCGGAGGACGCGGTCCCCTCTCCCCAATTGGGAAGAGTGTATTGACCACGTCCTCCAGCAGCCGGGGGTCAAGACCCTCGGTGACGGGGGGCGCCCACGGGCGGAGCTTATTCAGCACCACCTTATATGGGCGCCCCCATGGATCGTCATCAAGGGTCTGGAGGAGCTCCTTCCATGCCCGGGTCTTGGCCCGTTTGATGGCGACCTGCAGAGCAACCCGCGCCACGCGGTATGCTCCATACAGGTCATCAGCTGCCCTCGCTCGCGCCACGCCGTCGCCTGTACGTTGACGACGGCGCGCGCGGGTGTACTGGCGTCGGGCGCGGACAGTCGCGACTCGCAACTCCGCGATCGCGTCCGACCACCAGTACACCGCCCGGCGAGGAGAAGCCCGCCCGACCCGAGGCATCGCCGCGTCGCAAATACCCGCGACCAATGCTCCGAGCCGGGCGACCTCCTCCTCTATGCTCGGCAACTCGGCCGCTCCCTGCGGCCAAGTTGCAGCGAGGGCAGCTGCCATCAGGGCGTCCTTGTCCAGGCGCCGAAGCGCCCAGCGGCGTGGTGGGGTGCCACGCAGGCGGCCGTGTCGGGATGCACTCGCGGCGGCAGAGACCTCCATCCGGATGTACCGGTGATCGGAGAGTGTCTCTGCCCCCGCGACCACGTGCCAACCCGACACCATGCGCACGGCGTTGGGGGTCGCAAATCCAACATCCACGATGGACCCCCCATATCGCCGCACGCATGTGTGCTCCGACCCCCGGTTCAATACCCGGAAGTCGAGCCCGCCGCCCAATCGCCGAGGATCCCGCCGCGAACGGAGGTCCTGGGGGATCCTCAAGTCACCGACTTGGCATCAAAATCCCCCAGGACCAGCACCGGCCGGGCCGCGTAGCGCTGCACGCATGCCGCGACCTCGGCCAAGTACAGCTCGAACGCAGCGTGACCGCTACGGGGCGAAATGTAGCACCCCACCACAGCGACTCCCCCCCAGTCCACGGCGACGAATCCCCGACCGCGCTCCAACAAGGAGAACGGTGGGGACCCGTCGCCCCCTCCCCATACCGTCACCCCCAAGCCGTCCGCGTCGCCCACCCAATGAGGGTGATCAGGGACGCGGTACGGCTCGGCGGCGACCGCCAGGCCAACCCCCCACTCCGCGAGGACTTGGGACATCAAGTCCTGTGCCGCGCGGCAGTGGTTGAGGTTGGCCTGGAGGAGGAGGCGGGGCGGCATTAATTAATGGCCGCGCCAGCCTCCTCCCGGCCGTCCGTCCCCGTAGCACCGTCCACCTCCATGGAGGACGATGCCACCGCCCTCGGCACCGGAGCCGGTGCAGCCCGCCTCTTCCTCTCCTTCCGGGAGGGGGGGGAGCACTTCTTGCTCCCCACCCTGTGATCGGCTGGCCTCCCCATGTCCGCACACAGCGGGCAGTGGGGGGCCGCCGAGCACTGGCTCGCACGGTGCTCTTTGGCACCGCAGCGGTAACACTGACCGCTGCGGTCCACCGGCGAGGTGCACCACTGCCTCACGTGCCCCAATTCGAGGCAGCGGTGACACTGGAGCGGGCGCGGCGCGAGGATTTCCACTCGCGCCGAAACCCACCCCACCAACACCCTCCCGGATTCCGCCACCTTACGGGCGGCGGAGAGGGGGCACCGGGCCCACACCGACCCGAGGCCGGAGGGCGACCTGCGGATCTCTCCGATCCGCAGGTCCTCCACCGGACAGTCCCCCGCCCTCGCAAGGGCACGGGACACATCCTGTGCGCTGACCGAGTCGTCCAGCCCACAAACGCGCATCTCCGTGCGCTTCGTGGGCCGGGCGACCCGGACACCTCGCTCGCCCAGCTGCTCCCGGAGCCTCTGGGCGAGACGATCCGCCTTCGCGCCGCCTTCTGCACCGGGGATCTCCAGCAAGAGACCCCCGGTCACGGCCCTCTTCGCCCTCACGGAGGCGATGCCCAGCTCTTCCAGGGAGATATTCTCCCTGGCGAGCCGCATCGCCTCCGCGAGGGTCAGGTCGCCCCCCTGCGCAACGGTCAGCGTCACCGCTGCCGTTTTTGGGGGACGACCTGGTCGTGCCTTCCCGACCTTCGCGGGCTTTACCTTGGCCGCCGGCGGCGGAGGCGGAGGCTGCGGTTGCGAGGCCTTCCTCGCCGCCCGCTTCGCCTTCCGCCCCACCACCTCACTCCACGCCACCCCTCCTTGGGAGGGTGCTGTGGAGGACGCGACCACCGCGACCACGGGTACGCCACCCCCCTTGGGGGTCGCGACCCGGGGCCCTGGTGCCGCAACGCCGGGCGGAGCCTTCACTCCGCCCTTCTTTGCCTTCCCCGACTGTACCGGAACAGGTCGGGGAGGCACCGCCTTCCTGCTGACCGCTCTTCCGGCGAGGAGCTCCTCCCGGAAGGCGGCCAGCTTGCCATCAATCATGTCCCCAATCCTCCTCAGAAGATCGTCTTCTGAGGAGGACGGGGACTTCTTCACGGGCGGAGTGCGGGTGGAGGGGCCCGCGGTGCCCCGCACCACTGCCGCCGCACTCCGCTTATTTACCTCCGCCGAGGGACGCGGCGGTGGAGGAGCAGGGAGGATGGGAGGGAGGGCCGCGCTGTTCCACAGCGCCTCTGCCCTCCTCCTCCCCTGTCGCTCCTCCGCCGCGGTCTTCAGGGCCTCCGCGCCACCGCTTTTCTGCCCCTTAAAGGCGCAGGCAGCGGCGACTTTCTCCACCCGCCTCAGGGACGAGGAGATCCTCTCCGATATCTCCTCGGTCACCTCGTCCCTGAGGCAACTCAGCCTCACCGACGGGCTCATCGCCCCGCCCACCTCGACGACGGCCTGCCCCGCCCTCTTCCTCTTAGAGCCTATGAGGCTCCTGGTGGAGGAGAAGGACGAGACTGACGCAGTCTCGTCGTCCTCCTCCACCTTCCACGAAGCCGGGCCAGGCGCTGGAGGCGGCGCGAGCGCCGTCACTCCAGTCCCAACACCGCCTTCGTCCTCCCCCTCTGACTTACCCCGTCCCATCCCCGTTTTAATATTGAACTCCATAATATTCCCACGAGCAGGTCGGAAGAAAAGGTCCGCCCGGGCAGAGCCGCCTTACCCGGATAAGCCTATATACTCCGGGGGTTCGGCAGGTTCCCCGGAGGTGGTCGCTTGGGATTGGGCCTTCTCCCCCAACCATGCATCCCATCGCCGCGCACCATAGCTTAGGATTGGAGGGCGATTTTATAGAGTCGCCATACTCGTGGCCCAGGCGGTTAAGCCAAGACCCCCGTTCCTCCTGCCGTCACGTACCATTCACAAAACCAATAGGGAATTGTGAATGGGTCGTTGTGACGACCAACAGGAGGCTTACGGTGTGTGTATGACTCGGGTACCCCGGGTTCGTTAAGCCCGTACTGCAGCTGAAAGGCTGGATCCTGGGCTTTTTCTGGTTTGGATCACGTAGTAATGTGGTACCACACTCAAACAGTCAGTTAAGCCTGTTTTCCATCGATATTTTAGAGAATAACACCGGTTAGGTCTGGGTTAGTTCTGGTATTTGCAATCATCTGGCTCATAAGTCGCATTTTTCGCATACTTGTTGGCCAGATCCTGGGTGTTTTCTGGTTCGGATCACGTTGTAAAGTGGTACCACACTGAAACAGTAATTAAACCTGGTTGCGATTAATATTTTAGTGGATAACGCCGGTTATGTCTGGGTTAGGTATGGGATTTGCCCCAATCTGGCTCATACTTTCGCATTTTTCACAGTCTTGTTGACCAGATCCTGGGCTTTTTCTGGTTTGGATCACGTGGTAATGTGGTAAGACACTGTAACAGTCAATTAAACCTGGTCGCGATTAATATTTTCGAGGATAACGCCGGTTAGGTCTGGGTTAGGTCTGGGTTATGTCTGGTATATGCAATCATCTCCCTAATTCTTTCGCATCTTTCGCATACTCGTTGGCCAGATCCTGGGTTTTTTTTGGTTAGGATCACGTATTAATGAGGTGCCATACTGTAACAGTTAGTTAAACTTGGTTTCGATCAATATTTTAGAGGATAACACCGGTTTGGTATGGGTAACGTCTGGTATTTGCCATCATCTCCCTAATACTTTCGCATCTTTCGCATACTCGTTGGCCAGATCTTGGATTTTTTTTGGTTAGGATCACGTACTAATGAGGTGCCATACTGAAACAGTCAATTAAACCTGGTTCCGATCAATATTTTACAGGATAACGCCGGTTATGTCTGGGTTAGGTCTGGTATTTGCAATCATCTCCCCCATACTTTCGCATTTTTCGCATACCTGTTGACCAGATCCTAGGTTCTTTTCTCGTTAGGATCACGTGTTAATGTGGTGCCACACTGAGATAGTCAATTCAACCTGGATTCGATGAATATTTTAGAGGATAGCACCGGTTAGGTCTGGGTTAGGTCTGGCATATGCCATCATCTATCTCATACTTTCGCATTTTTCGTATTCATGAATGGCCAGATCCAGGGTTTATTCTCGTTTGGATCACGTAGTAATGTGGTACCACACCGAAAGAGTCAATTAACCCTGATTCCGATTAATATTTTAGAGGATAACACCGGTTGGGTCTGGGTTACGTCTGGTATCTGCAATCATCTCCCTCATACTTTCGCATTTTTCGCACACTTGTTGGCTAAATCCTGGGTTGTTTTCTCGTTAAGATCACGGATTAATGTGGTGCCACACTTAAACAGTCAATCAAACCTGGTCTCGATCAATATTTTAGAGCAAATCGCCAGTTATGTCTGGGTTAGGGCTGGTATTTGCCATCATCCGGCTCACACAGTCACATTTTTCGCATACTTGTTGGCCAGATCCTGGGTCTCTTCTGGTTCGGATCACGTTGTGAAGTGGTACCACACTGAAACAGTCAATTAAACCTGGTTGCGATTAATACTTTAGAGTATAACGCCGGTTATGTCTGGGTTAGGTCTGGTATTTGCCATCATCCGGCTCACACAGTCACATTTTTCGCATACTTGTTGGTCAGATCCTGGGTCTTTTATGGTACGGATCACGTTGTAATGTGGTACCACACTGAAACAGTCAATTAAACCTGGTTTCGATCAATATTTTAGAGGGTAACGCCGGTCATGTCCGGGTTAGGTCTGGTATTTGCCATCATCTGGCTCATACAGTCGCATTTTTCGCATACTTGTTGGCCAGATCCTGGTTTTTTACTGGTTTGGATCACGTAGGAATGTAGTTCCACAACGAAACAATCAATTAACCCTGGTTGCGATTAATATTTTAGAGGATAACGCCGGTTATGTCTGTGTTAGGTCTGGGATTTGCCCCAATCTGGCTCATACCTTCGCATTTTACGCATACTTGTTGACCAGATCCTGGGTTTTTTCTGGTTTGGATCACGTAGTAATGTGGTACCACACCGAAACAGTTAATTAAACCTGGTTGCGATTAATATTTTGGAGGATAACACCGGTTAGGTCTGGGATAGGTCTGGTATTTGCCATCATCTAGCTCATACTTTCGCATATTTCGCATACTTGTTGGCCAGATCCAGGGTCTTTTCTTGTTCAGATCACGTTGTAAAGTGGTACGACACTGAAACAGTCAATTAAACCTGGTTTCGATCAATATTTTACAGGATAATGCCGGTTATGTCTGGGTTAGGTCTGGTATTTGCAATCATCAGACTCATACTTTCGCATTTTTCGCATACTTGTTGACCCGATCCTGTGTTTTTTCTGCTTTGTATCACGTAGTAATGTGGTACCAAACCGAAACAGTCAATTCAACCTGGTTGCGATTAATATTTTACAGGATAACGCCGGTCATGCCTGGGTTAGGTCTGGTATTTGCCATCATCTAGCTCATACCTTCGCATTTTTCGCATATTTGAATGGCCACATCCTCAGCTTTTTCTGGTTTGGATCACGTTGTAAAGTGGTACCACACTGGAGCAGTCAATTAAACCTGGTTTCGATCAATATTGTAGAGGATAACGCCGGTTATGTCTGGGTTAGGTCTGGTATATGCAATCATCAGACTCATACTTCCGCATTTTTCGCATATTTGAATGACCAGATCCTGGGCTTTTTCTGGTTTGGATCACGTAGAAAAGTGGTACCACACTGAAACAGTCAATTAAGCCTGTTTTCGATCGATATTGTAGAGGATAACACCGGTTAGGTCTGGGTTAGGTCTGGCATTTGCCATTATCTAGCTCATACTTACGCATTTTTCGCATATTTGAATGGCCAGATCCTGGGCTTTTTCTGGTTTGGATCACGTAGAAAAGTGGTACCACACTGAAACAGTCAATTAAGCCTGTTTTCGATCGATATTTTAGAGGATAACACCGGTTAGGTCTGGGTTAGGTCTGGTATTTGCCATTATCTAGCTCATACTTGCGCATTTTTCGCATACTTGAATGGCCAGATCCTGGGTGTTTTCTCATTTGAATCACGTAGTAATGTGGTACCACACTGAAACAGTCAATTAAACCTGGTTGCGATCAATATTTTAGAGGATAGCGTCGGTTAGGTCTGTGTTAGGTCTGGTATTTGCAATCATCAGACTCATACTTTCGTATTTTTCGCATACTTGTTGGCCAGTTCCTGGGTTCTTTTCTCGATAGGATCACGTATTCATGTGAGGCCACACTGAAATAGTCAATTCAACCTGGTTGCGATTAATATTTTGGAGGATAACGTCGGTTATGTTAGGGTTACGTTTGGTATTTGCAATCATCTCCCTCATACTTTCGCATTTTTCGCACACTTGTTGGCCAAATCCTGGGTTCTTTTCCCGTTAAAATCACGTATTAATGAGGTGCCATCCTGAAACAGTCAACTAAACCTGCACTCGATCAATATTTTAGAGGAAAACGCCAGTTATGTCTGGGTTAGTGCTGGTATTTGCAATCATCAGTCCCATACTTTCGCATTATTCGCATACTCGTCGGCGAGATCCTGGGTTGTTACTGGTTTAGATCACGTAGAAATGTGGTACCACACCGAAGCAGTCAATTAAACCTGCTTGCGATTGATATTGTAGAGGGAAACGCCGGTTAAGTCTGGGTTAGCTCTGGTATTTGCCATCATCTAGCTCATACTTTAGCATTTTTCGCATACTTGTTGGCCAGATCTTGGGTCTTTTCTTGTTCGGATCACGCTGTAAAGTGGTACCACACTGAAACAGTCAATTAAACCTGGTTGCGATTAATATTTTAGAGGATAGCGCCGGTTATGTCTGGGTTAGGTCTGGGATTTGCCCCAATCTGGCTCATACTTTCGCATTTTTCACATACTTGTTGACCAGATCCTGGGCTTTTTCTGGTATGGATCACGTAGTAATGTGGTAAGACACTGTAACAGTCAATTAAACCTGGTCGCGATTAATATTTTCGAGGATAACGCCGGTTATGTCTGGGTTAGGTCTGGTATTTGCCCCCATCTGGCTCACACAGTCGCATTTTTCGCATACTTGTTGGCCAGATCCTGGGTCTTTTCTGGTTCGGATCACGTTGTAAAGTGGTACCACACTGAAGCAGTCAATCAAACCTTGTTGCGATTAATATTTTACAGGATAACGCCGGTCATGTCTGGGTTTGGTCTGGTATTTGGCATCATCTAGCTCATACTTTCGCATTTTTCGCATATTTGAATGGCCAGATCCTGGGTTTTTTTCGGTTAGGGTCACGTATTAATGAGGTGCCATCCTGAAACAGTCAATTAAACCTGGTTTCGATCAATATTTTACAGGATAACGCCGGTCATGTCTGAGTTAGGTCTGGTATTTGCCATCATCTAGCTCATACTTTCGCATTTTTCGCATACTTGAATGGCCAGATCCTGGGTTTTTTCTCATTTGAATCACGTAGTAATGTGGTACCACACCGAAAGAGTCAATTAAACCTGATTCCGATTAATATTTTAGAGGATAACGTCGGTTAGGTCTGGGTTAGTTCTGGTATTTGCAATCATCTGGCACATACAGTCGCATATTTCGCAACTTGTCGGCGAATTCCTGGGTTTTTACTGGTTTAGATCACGTAGAAATGTGGTACCACACCGAAGCAGTCAATTAAACCTGGTTGCGATTGATATTGTAGAGGGTAACGCCGGTTATGTCTGGGTTAGTTCTGGTATTTGCCATCATCTAGCTCATACTTTAGCATTTTTCGCATACTTGTTGGCCAGATCCTGGGTCTTTTCTGGTTCGGATCACGCTGTAAAGTGGTGCCACACTGAAACAGTCAATTAAACCTGGTTGCGATTAATATTTTAGAGGATAGCGCCGGTTATGTCTGGGTTAGGTCTGGGATTTGCCCCAATCTGGCTCATACTTTCGCATTTTTCACATACTTGTTGACCAGATCCTGGGCTTTTTCTGGTATGGATCACGTAGTAATGTGGTAAGACACTGTAACAGTCAATTAAACCTAGACGCGATTAATATTTTCGAGGATAACGCCGGTTATGTCTGGGTTAGGTCTGGTATTTGCCCCCATCTGGCTCACACAGTCGCATTTTTCGCATACTTGTTGGCCAGATCCTGGGTCTTTTCTGGTTCGGATCACGTTGTAAAGTGGTACCACACTGAAACAGTCAATTAAACCTGGTTCCGATCCATATTTTAGAGGATAACGCCGCTTATGTCTGGGTTAGGTCTGGTATTTGCGATCATCCAGCTCATACTTTCGCATATTTCGCATACTTGTTTACCAGATCCAGGTCTTTTTCTGGTTTGGATCACCTAGGAATGTGGTACCATAACGAAACAGTCAATCAAACCTGGATGCGATTAATATTTTACAGGATAACGCCGGTCATGTCTGGGTTTGGTCTGGTATTTGGCATCATCTAGCTCATTTCTTCGCACTTTTCGCATATTTGAATGGCCAGATCCTGGGCTTTTTCTGGTTTGGATCACGTAGAAAAGTGGTACCACAATCACACAGTCAATTAAGCCTGTTTTCGATCGATATTTTAGAGGATAACACCGGTTATGTCTGGGTTAGGTCTGGTATTTGCAATCATCACACTCATACTTTCGCATTTTTCGCATACTTCTTGACCAGATCCTGGGTATTTTCTGGTTTGGATCACGCAGTAATGTGGTACCACACTGAAGCAATCAATTAAACTTGGTTTCGATCACTATTTTACAGGATAACGCCGGTTATGGCTGGGTTAGGTCTGGTAATTGTCAACATCTCGCTCATACTTTCGCATTTTTCGCATATTTGAATGGCCAGATCCTGGGTTTTTTTCGGTTAGGATCACGTATTAATGAGGTGCCATCCTGAAACAGTCAATAAAACCTGGTTTCGATCAATATTTTACAGGATAACGCCGGTTATGTCTGAGTTAGGTCTGGTATTTGCCAACGTCTAGCTCATACTTTCGCATTTTTCTCATACTTGTTGGCCAGATCCTGGTTTCTTTTCTCGATAGCATCACGTATTCATGTGATGCCACCCTGAAACAGTCAATTAAACCTGGTTTCGATCCATATTATACAGAATAACGCCGGTTATGTCTGAGTTAGGTCTGGTATTTGCCAACATCGAGCTCATACTTTCGCATTTTTCGCATACTTGTTGGCCAGATCCTGGGTTCTTTTCTCCATAGGATCACGTATTCATGTGATCCCACGCAGAAATAGTCAATTCAACCTGGTTGCGATTAATATTTTGGAGGATAACGCCGGTCATGTCCGGGTTAGGTCTGGTATTTGCCAACGTCTAGCTCATACTTTCGCATTTTTCGCATACTTGTTGGCCAGATCCTGGGATATTTCTGGTTTGGATCACGTGGTAATGCGGTACCACACTGAAACAGTCAACTAAACCTGTTTGGGATTAATATTTTAGAGGATAACGCCGGTTACGTCTTGGTTAGGTCTGGTATTTGCCCTCATGTGGCTCGTACTTTCGCATTTTTCGCATACATGTTGGCCAGATCCTGGCCTTTTTCTGGTTTGGATCACGCAGTGATGCGGTACCACACCGAAACAGTCAACTAAACCTGTTTGGGATTAATACTTTAGAGGATAACGCCGGTTATGTCTCGGTTAGGTCTGGGATTTGCACTCATATGGCTCGTTCTTTCGCATTTTTCTCATACTTGTTGGCCAGGTCCTGGTTTCTTTTCTCGATAGGATCACGTGTTCATGTGATGCCACCCTGAAACAGTCAATTAAACCTGGTTTCGATCAATATTTTAGAGGATAACGCCGGTTATGTCTGTGTTAGGTCTGGTATTTGCAATCATCAGACTCATACTTTCGCATTTTTCGCAAACTTCTTGACGAGATCCTGGGTTTTTTACTGGTTTGGATCACGTAGGAATGTAGTTCCACACCGAAACAATCAATTTACCTTGGTTGCGATTAATATTTTACAGGATAACGCCGGTCATGCCTGGGTTAGGTCTGGTATTTGCCATCATCTAGCTCATACCTTCGCATTTTTCGCATATTGGAATGGCCAGATCCTCGGCTTTTTCTGGTTTGGATCACGTTGTAAAGTGGTACCACACTGAAGCAGTCAATTAAACCTGGATTCGATCAATATTTTAGAGGATAACGCCGGTTATATCTGGGTTAGGTCTGGTATATGCAATCATCAGACTCATACTTTCGCATTTTTGGCATACTTCTTGACCAGATCCTGGGTTTTTTCTGGTTTGGATCACGTAGTAATGTGGTACCACACTGAAGCAATCAATTAAATCTGGTTTCGATCAATATATTAGAGGACAACACCGGTTTTGTCTGGGTTACGTCTGGTATTTGCAATCATCCGGCTCACACAGTCGCATTTTTCGCATACTTGTTGGCCAGATCCTGGGTTTTTTTCTCCATAGGATCACGTATTCATGTGATGCCACGCAGAAATAGTCAATTCAGCCTGGTTGCGATTAATATTTTGGAGGATAACGCCGGTCATGTCCGGGTTTGGTCTGGTATTTGCAATGATCTAGCTCATACTTTCGCATTTTTCGCATATTTGAATGGCCAGATCCTGGGCTTTTTCTGGTTTGGATCACGCAGAAAAGTGGTACCACACTGAAACAGTCAATTAAACCTGTTTTCGATCGATATTTTAGAGGATAATACCGGTTAGGTCTTGGTTAGGTCTGGTATTTGCCATCATCTAGCTCATACTTTCGCATTTTTCCCATACTTGAATGGTCAGATCCTGGGTTTTTTCTCATTTGAATCACGTAGTAATGTGGTACCACACCCATAGAGTCAATTAAACCTGATTCCGATTAATATTTTAGAGGATAACGTCGGTTAGGTCTGGGTTAGTTCTGGTATTTGCAATCATCTGGCTCATACAGTCGCATTCTTCGCATACTTGTTGGCCAGATCCTGGGTTCTTTTCTGGATAGGATCACGTATTCATGTGATGCCACACTGAAATAATCAATTCAACCTGGTTGCGATTAATATTTTGGAGGATAACGCCGGTCATGTCCGGGTTAGGTCTGGTATTTGCCATCATCTAGCTCATACTTTCGCATTTTTCGCATATTTGCATGGCCAGATCCTGGGCTTTTTCTGGTTTGGATCACGTAGAAAAGTGGTACCACACTGAAACAGTCAATTAAGCCTGTTTTCGATCGATATATTAGAGGACAACACCGGTTTTGTCTGGGTTACGTCTGGTATTTGCAATCATCCGGCTCACACAGTCGCATTTTTCGCATACTTGTTGGCCAGATCCTGGGTTTTTTTCTCCATAGGATCACGTATTCATGTGATGCCACGCAGAAATAGTCAATTCAGCCTGATTCCGATTAATATTTTCGAGGATAACGCCGGTTATGTCTGGGTTAGGTCTAGTATTTGCCCCCATCTGGCTCACACAGTCGCATTTTTCGCATACTTGTTGGCCAGATCCTGGGTCTTTTCTGGTTCGGATCACGTTGTAAAGTGGTACCACACTGAAACAGTCAATTAAACCTGGTTCCGATCCATATTTTAGAGGATAACGCCGCTTATGTCTGGGTTAGGTCTGGTATTTGCGATCATCCAGCTCATACTTTCGCATATTTCGCATACTTGTTTACCAGATCCAGGTCTTTTTCTGGTTTGGATCACCTAGGAATGTGGTACCATAACGAAACAGTCAATCAAACCTGGATGCGATTAATATTTTACAGGATAACGCCGGTCATGTCTGGGTTTGGTCTGGTATTTGGCATCATCTAGCTCATTTCTTCGCACTTTTCGCATATTTGAATGGCCAGATCCTGGGCTTTTTCTGGTTTGGATCACGTAGAAAAGTGGTACCACAATCACACAGTCAATTAAGCCTGTTTTCGATCGATATTTTAGAGGATAACACCGGTTATGTCTGGGTTAGGTCTGGTATTTGCAATCATCACACTCATACTTTCGCATTTTTCGCATACTTCTTGACCAGATCCTGGGTATTTTCTGGTTTGGATCACGCAGTAATGTGGTACCACACTGAAGCAATCAATTAAACCTGGTTTCGATCACTATTTTACAGGATAACGCCGGTTATGGCTGGGTTAGGTCTGGTAATTGTCAACATCTCGCTCATACTTTCGCATTTTTCGCATATTTGAATGGCCAGATCCTGGGTTTTTTTCGGTTAGGATCACGTATTAATGAGGTGCCATCCTGAAACAGTCAATAAAACCTGGTTTCGATCAATATTTTACAGGATAACGCCAGTTATGTCTGAGTTAGGTCTGGTATTTGCCAACGTCTAGCTCATACTTTCGCATTTTTCTCATACTTGTTGGCCAGATCCTGGTTTCTTTTCTCCATAGGATCACGTATTCATGTGATGCCACCCTGAAACAGTCAATTAAACCTGGTTTCGATCCATATTATACAGAATAACGCCGGTTATGTCTGAGTTAGGTCTGGTATTTGCCAACATCGAGCTCATACTTTCGCATTTTTCGCATACTTGTTGGCCAGATCCTGGGTTCTTTTCTCCATAGGATCACGTATTCATGTGATCCCACGCAGAAATAGTCAATTCAACCTGGTTGCGATTAATATTTTGGAGGATAACGCCGGTCATGTCCGGGTTAGGTCTGGTATTTGCCAACGTCTAGCTCATACTTTCGCATTTTTCGCATACTTGTTGGCCAGATCCTGGGATATTTCTGGTTTGGATCACGTAGTAATGCGGTACCACACTGAAACAGTCAACTAAACCTGTTTGGGATTAATATTTTAGAGGATAACGCCGGTTACGTCTTGGTTAGGTCTGGTATTTGCCCTCATGTGGCTCGTACTTTCGCATTTTTCGCATACATGTTGGCCAGATCCTGGCCTTTTTCTGGTTTGGATCACGCAGTGATGCGGTACCACACCGAAACAGTCAACTAAACCTGTTTGGGATTAATACTTTAGAGGATAACGCCGGTTATGTCTCGGTTAGGTCTGGGATTTGCACTCATATGGCTCGTTCTTTCGCATTTTTCTCATACTTGTTGGCCAGGTCCTGGTTTCTTTTCTCGATAGGATCACGTGTTCATGTGATGCCACCCTGAAATAATCAATTCAACCTGGTTGCGATTAATATTTTGGAGGATAACGCCGGTCATGTCCGGGTTAGGTCTTGTATTTGCCATCATCTAGCTCATACTTTCGCATTTTTCGCATATTTGAATGGCCAGATCCTGGGCTTTTTCTGGTTTGGATCACGTAGAAAAGTGGTACCACACTGAAACAGTCAATTAAGCCTGTTTTCGATCGATATATTAGAGGACAACACCGGTTTTGTCTGGGTTACGTCTGGTATTTGCAATCATCCGGCTCACACAGTCGCATTTTTCGCATACTTGTTGGCCAGATCCTGGGTTTTTTTCTCCATAGGATCACGTATTCATGTGATGCCACGCAGAAATAGTCAATTCAGCCTGGTTGCGATTAATATTTTGGAGGATAACGCCGGTCATGTCCGGGTTTGGTCTGGTATTTGCAATGATCTAGCTCATACTTTCGCATTTTTCGCATATTTGAATGGCCAGATCCTGGGCTTTTTCTGGTTTGGATCACGCAGAAAAGTGGTATCACACTGAAACAGTCAATTAAACCTGTTTTCGATCGATATTTTAGAGGATAACACCGGTTAGGTCTTGGTTAGGTCTGGTATTTGCCATCATCTAGCTCATACTTTCGCATTTTTCCCATACTTGAATGGTCAGATCCTGGGTTTTTTCTCATTTGAATCACGTAGTAATGTGGTACGACACCCATAGAGTCAATTAAACCTGATTCCGATTAATATTTTAGAGGATAACGTCGGTTAGGTCTGGGTTAGTTCTGGTATTTGCAATCATCTGGCTCATACAGTCGCATTCTTCGCATACTTGTTGGCCAGATCCTGGGTTCTTTTCTGGATAGGATCACGTATTCATGTGATGCCACACTGAAATAATCAATTCAACCTGGTTGCGATTAATATTTTGGAGGATAACGCCGGTCATGTCCGGGTTAGGTCTGGTATTTGCCATCATCTAGCTCATACTTTCGCATTTTTCGCATATTTGAATGGCCAGATCCTGGGCTTTTTCTGGTTTGGATCACGTAGAAAAGTGGTACCACACTGAAACAGTCAATGAAGCCTGTTTTCGATCGATATTTTAGAGGATAACACCGGTTAGGTCTGGGTTAAGTCTGGTATTTGCCATCATCTAGCTCATACTTTCGCATTTTTCGCATACTTGAATGGCCAGAGCTTGGGTTTTTTCTCATTTGAATCACGTAGTAATGTGGTACCACACCGAAAGAGTCAATTAAACCTGATTCCGATTAATATTTTAGAGGATAACGCCGGTCATGTCCGGGTTAGGTCTGGTATTTACCATCATCTAGCTCATACTTTCGCATTTTTCGCATACTTGAATGGCCAGATCCTGGGTTTTTTCTCGTTTGGATCACGTAGTAATGTGGTACCACACTGAAACAGTCAATTAAACCTGGTTGCGATTAATATTTTGGAGGATAACACCGGTTAGGTCTGGGTTAGGTCTGGTATTTGCCATCATCTAGCTCATACTTTCGCATTTTTCGCATTCTTGTTGGCCAGATCCTGGTTCTATTCTGGTTCGGATCACGTTGTAAACTGGTACAACACTGAAGCAGTCAATTAAACCTGGTATCAATCAATATTTTAGAGGATAACGCCGGTCATGTCCGGGTTAGGTCTGGTATTTACCATCATCTAGCTCATACTTTCGCATTTTTCGCATACTTGAATGGCCAGATCCTGGGTTTTTTCTCGTTTGGATCACGTAGTAATGTGGTACCACACTGAAACAGTCAATTAAACCTGGTTGCGATTAATATTTTGGAGGATAACACCGGTTAGGTCTGGGTTAGGTCTGGTATTTGCCATCATCTAGCTCATACTTTAGCATTTTTCGCATACTTGTTGGCCAGATCCTGGGACTTTTCTGGTTCGCATCACGTTGTAAAGTGGCACCACACTGAAACAGTCAATTAAACCTGGTTGCGATTAACATTTTAGAGGATAACGCCGGTTATGTCTGGGTTTGGTCTGGGATTTGCCCAATCTGGCTCATACTTTCGCATTTTTCATATACTTTTTGACCAGATCCTGGGCTTTTTCTGGTTTGGATCACGTAGTAATGTGGTAAGACACTGTAGCAGTCATTTAAACCTGGTCGCGATTAATATTTTCGAGGATAACGCCGGATATGTCTGGGTTAGGTCTGGTATTTGCGATGGTCCAGCTCATACTTTCGCATATTTCGCATACTTGTTGACCAGATCCTGTCTTTTTTCTCATTTGAATCACGTAGTAATGTGGTACCACACCGAAAGAGTCAATTAAACCTGATTCCGATTAATATTTTAGAGGATAACGTCGGTTAGGTCTGGGTTAGTTCTGGTATTTGCAATCATCTGGCTCATACAGTCGCATTTTTCGCATACTTGTTGGCCAGATCCTGGGTTCTTTTCTCGATAGGATCACGCATTCATGTGATGCCACACTGAAATAGTCAATTCAACCTGGTTGCGATTAATATTTTAGAGGGTAACGCCGGTTATGTCTGGGTTACGTTTGGTATTTGCAATCATCTCCCTCATACTTTCGCATTTTTCGGACACTTGTTGGCCAAATCCTGGGTTCTTTTCTCGTTAAGATCACGTATTAATGAGGTGCCATCCTGAAACGGTCAACTAAACCTGGTTTCGATCAATATTTTACAGGATAACGCCAGTTATGTCTGGGTTAGTACTGGTATTTGCAATCATCAGTCTCATACTTTCGCATTATTCGCATACATGTCGGCCAGTTCCTGGGTTTTTACTGGTTTAGATCACGTAGAAAAGTGGTACCACAATCAAACAGTCAATTAAGCCTGTTTTCGAACGATATTTTCGAGGATAACACCGGTTAGGTCTGGGTTAGGTCTGGTATTTGCCATCATCTAGCTCATACTTTCGCATTTTTCGCATACTTGTTGGCCAGATCCTGGGTCTTTTCTTGTTCCGCTCACGTTGTAAAGTGGTACCACACTGAAACAGGCAATTAAACCTGGTTTCGATCAATATTTTACAGGATAACGCCGGTTATGTCTGGGTTAGGTCTGGTATTTGCAATCATCAGACTCATACTTTCGCATTTTTCGCATATTTGAAGGGCCAGATCCTGGGCTTTTTCTGGTTTGAATCACGTAGAAAAGTGGTACCACACTGAAACAGTCAATTAAGCCTGTTTTCGATTGATATTTTAGAGGATAACACCGGTTAGCTCTGGGTTAGGTCTGGTATTTGCCATCATCTCGCTAATACTTTCGCACCTTTCGCATACTCGTCGCCAGATCCTGGGATTTTTTTGGTTAGGGTCACGTATTAATGAGGTGCCATCCTGAAACAGTCAATTAAACCTGGTTTCGATCAATATTTTACAGGATAACGCCGGTTATGTCCGAGATAGGTCTGGTATTTGCCAACATCTAGCTCATACTTCCGCATTTTTCGCATACTTGTTGGCCAGATCCTGGGTTCTTTTCTCGTCAAGATCACCGATTAATGTGGTGCCACACTTAAACAGTCTACTAAACCTGGTCCCGATCAATATTTTAGAGCAAAACGCCAGTTATGTCTGGGTTAGTGCTGGTATTTGCAATCATCAGTCTCATACTTTCGCATTATTCGCATACTTGTCGGCCAGTTCCTGGGTTTTTACTGGTTTGGATCACGTAGGAATGTGGTTCCACACCGAAGCAGTCAATTAAACCTGGTTGCGATGAATATTTTAGAGGATAACTCCGGTTATGTCTGGGTTAGGTCTGGTATTTGCCATCAGCTAGCTCATACTTTCGCATATCTCGCATACTTGTTTACCAGATCCAGGCCTTTTTCTGGTTTGGATCACCTAGTAATGTGGCACCACAATGAAACATTCATTCAAGCCTGGTTGCGATTATTATTTTACAGGATAACGCCGGTTATATCTGGGTTAGGTCTGGTATTTGCCATCATCTGGCTCATACAGTCGCATTTTTCGCATACTTGTTGGCCAGATCCTGGGTCTTTTCTGGTTCGGATCACGTTGTAAAGTGGTACCAGACTGAAACAGTCAATTAAACCTGATTTCGATCAATATTTTAGAGGATAACGCCGGTTATGTCTGGGTATTTGCAATCATCTCCCTCATACTTTTGCATTTTTCGCATACCTGTTGACCAGATCCTGGGTTCTTTTCTCGTTAGGATCACGTATTAATGTGGTGCCACACTGAAATAGTCAATTCAACCTGGATTCGATGAATATTTTAGAGGATAGCAACGGTTAGGTCTGAGTTAGGTCTGGTATTTGCCATCATGTAGCTCATACTTTCGCATTTTTCGCATACTTGAATGGCCAGATCCTGGGTTTTTTCTCGTTTGGATGACGTAGTAATGTGTTACCACACCGGAAGAGTCAAGTAAACCTGATTCCGACTAATATTTTAGAGGATAACGCCGGTTAGGTCTGGGTTACGTCTGGTATTTGCAATCATCTCCCTCATACTTTCGCATTTTTCGCATACTTGTTGGCCAGATCCTGGGTCTTTTCTGGTTTGGATCACGTAGTAATGTGGTACCACACCGAAACAGTCAATTAAACCTGGTTGCGATTAATATTTTAGATGATAACGCAAGTTAGGTCTGGGGTAGGTCTGGGATTTGCCCTTGTTACATCGCTCGCACGACGTTTGATCTAGCATGTTTCCTATTACTATATTCTATACTTTGTTAATTAAAATTAATATATTATTGTTCAATTCAATATATTCTCTTTTATTATAAATAATATAACGAATTTATATTAATGTTGTAGGATTCTCATTTATATTCTGTTTTGCGAATTAGTATATTAATATTCTCTTTTATTATAAATAATATTCAGTATTGCGAATTAATATTAAAGTATTCTCTTTTATTATAAATAATATTCAGTATTGCGAATTAGTTTTATAAGTATTCTCTATTATTATAAATAGTTGTGAATTAACATTGTATTGTTCTCTACTATTATAAATAATTGCGACTTAACATTGTTGCGTTCTTTATTATTATAAATGTTTAAAGATCGAGTTAATTCGATTTATTTAAACCCGTAATTAGCCGTTAATCCGCTTTGTTTTCAATATACGCGACCGACCAGAACATTCTAGGTCGACGCGTCCGCGACTCGAAACAGAAGGCAGCAGAAAAACTCTCGCTCCTTGAGTTTTTCTGTAAGTCACGCGAGCAGTACAGTAACGTTCGATTTCGAACTTTTCGGTTAAACGCTCGACCATAGAGAAGGTGCGATAATTACATGTTAGAAAAAGACGGACGAGAGCCACGGCGACAGCGCCGCGCGTCGGAGGATTCCCCCTCTCTTACGCGTACTTTTCGGCAGCGCGTGCTCGTCCGTCACTTGCTAACGAGAGCCTGCCAAGCGCGGATCGATAAACGATCACGCTTTACCTAATTTAACATATTCCGAATTGCTTCGAGTTATTCGAGCATTCGTTGAAATTCAACAGGCCCTCACAATATTCGAATTGCTTCGAGTTATTCGAGCATTCGAACAAATTAAGAAGAAAAAAAAAGGCATAAAGAAAATTCTCGGGTTCTAGCGGTTGATTCCCACGCGACGTTGAAAGTTCGAGTTATTCGAATTTTCACAAAGCGGGCAACCGACGTATAGCCGCAGCTTTACGGGATTAGCTTGCGTAAGCAAACTGCCCCCAGTAAACTGCGTGTAATTCCGGTTGTCGAATCAAACCAGTTAATCGATTCGGTCGTGAGTACGACCCGATTAAAGACTGCGGGAAACTCTTTGGTATCATCGAGTTCCCGAATTTTCCGCGTATCGCTGCAAACAGCGGTCGTGCGAGAGGTATCGAGATTAAGACTCGATCCTCCCTTGATTCAATCGAACGGTCTTACAACCACCTAAAGGGGCCTTATTGGCGTAAATACCTTGGGTGGACTTGCCGCCTTCCAGTCGGAGCGTGGGACGAGTTATTCTAAGCCCAGCTTCCGGCGAATGCCAGAGCGTTGTTCTCTGATCGCCAGTCTAGTACGGTCACTGCGCGTAGAACGCGACTCACAAGGCGTCGTGGTGCCAGTCTCAATAGTAAGACGTCCTATACGCCATTGAAAGACTGCACCGCACCGTGTTCCGTACACACGCATACGAAGACGGTAAGGGGCCGAGGACCGGGTGACGGTTGGAGCCTTACAACCTCCCTCTAGGCACCCTCTCCTGCGACAATCAAGTGTTGCAGTCGAACAGAAAACCGAGAGTAAATTCCCTAATTGGAAGAAAGCGAGCGATTCCCGGTTTAAAGGGAACGCTCACACACGTACAGTCCACTAGCTTAGCTGCGTATCGCGGCGGCAGAGATTCCCGCTCCTAGGTGCGACAAGCACCGACCAGGAGCGTACCAAAGAGAGAAAGACAAGCGACGTGACTCACGTCGACAGGTATTTAACGCCTAGTCGTATCTCTTTCTATTTCAGGGTAACAACACAGGCCGCAACACTGATCGTCTGGCAGACGTCGGCCGATTATCAAAAAACCTATATTGACTAAATAAACGGCTTGGTCGCATAAGGCGATCCGGCGAAAAATAAAATTATAATTGTATCGCTTATTCTCCGTCTGTTCCTTCCCTCGAGATCCGGACCCCCGTTAGGCGAGGTATTTTCAAACCTCCTCCCCCTAACAATAAATAATATTCAGTATTATATATTTATAGCAATATTTTATACATAATTAAAGAATGGAAGTACGCGTGAATTTGAATTGTTAAATAAGAATGGACATATGTGAGAGTTTAAATTGTTAACTAAGAATGAAGGAACGCGAGGATTTTTATTATTAATTAAGAGTAGGCGAATTGTATTGCCAATCAGGGACCAGCTTAGTTAAGTAACATTCATTATGAACAAACATTTATTGAACATTGTACTAATTCAATTGGGACACCCGTTGTACAGATTTCGCCGAGCACCCGGTACGTGGTGCCAAGATAACAGCATCCGGTCAGCTCACTCGTGGAGCCCTGACGTTGAATCAGCAGTCGCCAGAGGGAGAGAGAACGCACGAGAGCAGCCATCCTTCTCGCACCAGTAGCTGCTGACGCAGCATCGCTGTCTCTCAATACCTGCACCGTGCTAACCACCAGCTGCTGAGGTTGCAATTCCATCTCGCTCCAGCCAGGAGTTCTCAACGCCGTTTCTTTCCAACCTGGAAGGGAAAAACCGTATAAATTAAGCGCTCAATCAAGAGCGTAGCCTTTAGTCGTCGTCTTAATAGTCACGCTAATTGTCCGCAACGTTATAATTTCTATTTCACGACTCGAGCAAAGGGCCCTTAATTGTACAACGAAATAAACTACATTTTAAGACTTAAACGTCTCTATTCAATTAAACCTCGACGATAATTAATTAATTACTACTCGGCCCGAGCAAGGGGTCTCAAATCGTATAAAGTAGCAACTTATATTCTACGACTAACTTCTTACTTCGTATTAATTATTATAACTTCATTTTGAATAAGTCAAAGTCAAGAATCTTCGGCATTGAATTTAAACGAGTTAAAGTCAAGATTGAATATCATAGTGACTCGACTGTGTGTTCCAGAACGACCACACCTTTACCAAATTATCCTATCACGGTTCAAACATATCTATCTGTGCCCACCAGAGGCACGGGATTTGTGGAAAACCGTTTCCGCCTATAAAATTCATACCATTTCCTATTCAATACCTGTCTATCTGTGCCCACCAGAGGCACGGGACTGTGTGGCGAATCTTTCCATCATTCCTCTCAGAATCGTGTTAATTCAAAGGGGACCTATCTGTGCCCACCAGAGGCACGGGGTTTCACGGAGAGTTAAACAGCTTTGAGAGATTCTTCAGGCGAGTATTTCATTGATCGCGTAAATTCATTTTGTAATTGGTAAAGCAATATTAGTGAGAATCAATGCCTAAGAGACGACGTGCGGGTCGTAAGATTCAGCTACGAAAAGTATTCGCGGAACTATATAATCCGGCGGATGTGGAGAGATACCCGTTGGGAATCCGCGAGGTTCCAGTCATCACCTCCATAGTGAAGATCCAGTATCCTGTCGTCGCAGCTGTAACTTCGCTAGCCGAAATCAAAGAATTCAGGGTAACGCCGTGGCAGCATTTCGCTGTACCGACACCAGCCACATCGCAGCAGACGTCAGCAGCCGTTACCGACCCTCGCCTGCAGTCAAACAACCCTTCTATGCCAGAGCTGGCATAAGAACACCAGGGCAGCGCCAGATCTACAACCGGCACATTGCCGACGGCTTTCTGCATCACCAGTAGCTGAGAGCTGCTCTTTCAACCACCGTTCTACAGCCGGCACATTACCGACGGCTTTCTTCATCACCAGCGGCCGTGAGCTGTTTCATCAACCAGCGTACCGGCAACTTATCATCGACCGGTGAGTCCCTATCCTATTGTACGCTCGAAGCCTGTTACCGTGCGTTAAATTCCCGGTTAGACGTGGACGGAAGTGCCTCGTGGACCAAAAACGACTACTCAAACCGTGACGATCCGGACTCGTGGTGATCTCTTTTTATTTTACCGCGACGAAAACCCGGGACGTGACAAATGTTTGGTGGCAGCGGTGGGATAATTTCGAGTCCGTACGGAACAGTAAAAGCACGTTAGGTCAGGGACAAACATTTTAGGTAACGAGTAAATTTTTGGTGTCAGTGAGAAATTTTTAGTGGCAGCTACAAACGTTTTCGAATTTTAATTTTAACTTTTACAACATGAGCAGCAAAGATAATATGAATTCGAAAGGGGCAGCCAGTCCCCAATCTCTAGTCTCGGAAGCAGAATTAATCGCCCTGCAGAAACAGTTAGCTGAAAAGGAGAAGCGGTTACGTAAAGAAGACAAGGCATTAGAAGCACAACGCCGCGAAATTCAGGAAGCCACGGAATTAAAGTTAGAGTTAGAGAAATTAAACTCCGAGTTAAAAGTTACGAAAACCAAACCTTCGGGTTTTGATATGGAAGAAATCCGGGCAGAACTAAATGAAGCTAGGCGCGAAATTGACCGTTTACGCGAACTTCGAGAAGAAAGGATTATGGAGGATATACCGCGAGCAAGATTAAACGTAGATAGTCCAGAACCTGGAAATTATTCGTTAAAAGAGGCAGTTGAATCAGTACCAATTTTTGACGGATGTAATATGCCAATATTTTCTTTCAATCGCGCTTGTCGACGCGCGCGAGATATTGTATCGCCTCACGTAGAAGGCACTCTGACAGAATTAGTCATTAATAAATTACGCGGAAGGGCTTATACCGCCGTAGAGGACGAGGGTTGCCGAAATATTTTACAGTTATGCAACCGGCTACAAGATGTTTTTGGATCGAACAAAACTATAGACCATTACCGCGGGGAATTAGCAAATATTTTTCAAGGGCCGTCAGAACATATTTTAGATTACATTAGCCGAGTTAAGGACTTAAGAACCGCGATTCTCGATTGCGAGAGAAGTAATCCAGATCCGATGGGCATAAACCGCTTAACGCACGACAGTTTTGTAAATGGTTTAATTCCGGTGTTGCGTATAGACGTAAAGTCGCGACCACATACCACGTTAGGTTCGGCATATGATGCGGCGATCGATGCTTTTAAACAATACGAGCTAGATAGAACTCGTTATGAGCCGCCGAAACGCGTTCAATTTTCGGAGGGAAGACGCGAAATTATTAACCACCCGGTACGTGCGAATAGTATTCCTCCAAGACAAAGCAACTGGTCATATTCTAGCACGGAGCGCACGCGATATCAAGCTCCCGCGTCTCGAGAACTGTTATCTCCGCGATACGAGACGCCCGTTCGCGGCGTAACTTCACTCATACGTAATCCCGGTCCCAGGCGCGACAATTTTAATTCTCGATTCTGTAATTACTGCAAAACTCCTGGTCATGATATACATGAGTGTAGGAAGAGGGAGTTCAATGCTCGGAATTCGGGAAACGGGCAACCCCTCCCCTCGACTTCCGGCCAGCGACGGGAGGAGGTAAACTCGAAAGCAATCAGGCCGATAACGTCGGAAATTACCGAGTCGCCGGTATCCGAACACTAAAGAATTCTACAGTGCCACAAATTCTAGTTTCCGCACCCGAATTGACTAACGCTGCCATTTTTATGATCGACACGGGCGCAGAACTAAATCTTATAAAAGAGAACGCATTAAAAAAGGAGGTCACCATTGATCCGACGGAAATAATTAAATTGTGTGGCATTACAGAGGGTCATGTTAAAACCCTGGGAACAACGTTAATCAAAATCAATTCTTGCCCCGTAAAGTTTTGTGTGGTTCACGAGGATTTCCCAATACCTACTAGTGGAATTTTGGGATCAATCTTTTTAAAGGAGGGCGCAGAAATATCCTATGCGAAAGGCTCAATTCAATGGAAGGGAACAGAAATCCCATTTCACAATGTAAAACAAATAGTAATTCCCGCTTGCACGGTAGCATGCATCGAAGCAGGGACCACCGGGCCCGCCGTGGGTTTTATACGCAAACAAGAAATTATGAGCGGAGTGCTAATTTGTGATTCACTCGTCCAAAATCGTAACGGGTACGTTTATGTTAAATGCGCGAACACAACTAACGAATCGGTTACTTTTCCGATGCCATTTTTGGAGATAGAAGAGGTAGAATCAATTCAGAGTAATAAGAATGTGCCACGTGAATGTAATAAGCCCGAATCCGTTTCGGCAATCGTCGTTGAACACTGTAAGCCCGGATCCGCTCCGGCAAGTCTTAATAATTCTAGTAAGCCCGAATCCGTTTCGGCAATCGTCGTTGAACACTGTAAATCCGGATCCGCTCCGGCGAGTCTTAATAATTCTAGTAAGCCCGAATCCGTTTCGGCAATCGTCGTTGAACACTGTAAGCCCGGATCCGCTCCGGCAAGTCTTAATAATTCTAATAAGCCCGAATCCGTTTCGGCATTTTTCGATAAAGAGTCAGAATCACAAGTGCACTTTAGCTCCGTTTCTTCGTCTGATATTATTTCTAAAACCGGTTCTACTATGTCAAACTCTCCGTCGTCGAGTCATAAAGAAGTACTGAATATAATTTCCCCAAGTCACTCGAACGCGGAGGAAAGGTATTATCCCTGTAAACCCGAATCTGTTTCGGTATGGCATAACGAAAATAACGAGTTCGAATCACAAATATCAACCATTTCTAAACATCGCCTGCCATATGACGGCAGGGCAACGGGCATAAATGCTTTTAATCACTTGAACGAGCAGAAAAGAATTTGCAAATACGCGAACGTCTTATTAATCCACATACGATCTGATATCAAGGAAAATTATATTCAGCAACTATACCATAAGCGTAGGGACAAAAAGAACGCAGCGAGTTACTCAAGTCTTTCCCCACCACAAAGGGCCTAGGTATAAAATGAGGCTCGTGCCTTGGGATAGTCAGTTTCTCGCGAACAATCGAACAATGTATATTCGGGTAGCAATCGTAAATGTTATTCTTGGTCACGCATTGGCCATCATCGGCTATGATTGTGGGGGGCGAACATTGAATGTTACCACATTCTCTGCCATCGACGAACCAGACTGTAACTCTGAGGAAATCGAACCAACGACCGAAGTACGGGATATTCAGCTGCTTCAAAATTGACAGGATGTTTCTGGGTTAGGTCTGGGTTAGGTCTGGGTTAGGTCCCCTCAGGGGCTGTGTCCGGCCGGGTGTCCGGCGCAGTACGGGGCGTAGCGACCCCGAGGTACCTGATGCTAATCACACCGTAAGCCTCCTGTTGGTCGTCGCAACGACCCATTCACAACTCCAGTTTTGGTTTTGTGAATGGTACGTGGCGGCAGGAGGACCGGGGGCCTTGGCTTAACCGCCTGGGCCGCGAGGATGGTAACTCTATAAATTACCCTCTAATCCTAAGTTATGGTGCGCGGCGATGGGATGCATGGTTGGGAGAGAAGGCCCAATCCCTAGCGACCACCTCCGGGGGCACCTGCCGAACCCCCGGAGTATTAGGCTTCCCCAGGCATGGCGGCTCTGCCTGGGATGACCTCCATTCCGACCACACTCGTGGGAACAGTAATGGACATTAATGACTCTCAAATTAGCAACCGGACTGGAAATTTGGAAAACGGAATGGCACGTGTATCGGCAGACGAGATTGGTTTATTGAACAATAATATGGATGGACCACTTCCTGGTGAGGTTAAACCCACGGTCAGGAGTGTGCAGGTGGTGAATCCCCCGTTGGGGGTCCTCCTGGAGGGTGATGTTGACCTGGTCAGGGTCGGTCCCGCTCCTGTTGTCAGCCTAGAGCGGCTAAATGTCACGGAGTGGCGTAAGGCGGGGAGGGAGTCACCTCCCCGCAAGAGGCATGATGCCGTGGGATCGCTGCCTTCGATGGGCGGCGCAGCCCAGAGGAAAGATGAGGGGACGGTATGCGTTGGGAAGACCATCTCCCACACCCTCGACGACGACGACTCGCAGGATGGCGACGAGTGGGCGCCGAATCCTTGCACCGGTGACGAAGCTGAGAGTGGCGACTCCAACGAGGGTTATGGTCCCGGTAAGAGAAAGAGGAAGGGCCCCGGGGCTGGAAGACCCAGGGGTATCTTCGTGGACCCCAAAAAGTTGGGTCCCGGGATGAAGGCCCTGCCGAAGCAGGCAGACCTCCGCAACATTGCGGAGGTCATGAAATCGGACGAGCTCCTGGGTCGACTCAAGGAGCAACTAGAGTCCGTCGTCAAGGTGGCAGACACCGCAAGCCACCTTAAGACGACGGACATCCGTGGGCTCCGCTTGGCAGCGAGGGTGGCTATGGTCAGCGCCGAAGAACTTCACGGCAGAGCTGACCGTGCCGAAAATCCCAATAGGCCGGCCCGGGAGGTAGTCATTCGCCAGGGCGAGTGGGAGAGGAGGGCCAAGGCCCTCGAGAAGAGGTTGGAGGTGGCGGACAAGACCGCCACAACCCTGTCCGAGACCGTGAGAGTTAAGGACAGGGAGCTGGAGCACCTCAGGCGGGAAGTGGGCCGCCTGAGGTATAAGCAGGAGCAGCGGAGGCTGCTTCGGGAGGGGGAGGAGTTGGCCAGCGAGACGCCACCGGACCATGAATTGCCGTGTGTCCCTCGACCCCGGCGGAAGGATCTCCTTCCGTCAACATTTGCCGGGGAGGACACCGGCATGGAGGTCGAGACGTCGGTCGCAGGACCGTCGTCTGCAGCACGGCCTGCCCCGATTGAGGAGGAGAGTCCCGCGTCCGGAAACCCTTTGATGGTCATGATGACCGAAGTCGTCAAAAGGGTTTCCGAGATGGCGGGACACATATCGGCTGTCGAGAGCCGTTTCGACGCCCGTTTTGAGGCGGTGTGGCGGGCAGTGTCTCGCCCGCCGCTCGGGAATGTTCCGCTGCCCCGTTCCGCATCCGTGAGAGCGGCTCCGCCGGCTATGGCGAAAGTGCTGGAGGCGCCAAAAGGGAAGGCGAAGGGAACTGCGGTGACGAAATCGGGCAGCACCCCCAAGAAGAGAGATGCCGCCAAGGCCCAAGGAGGTACAGCAGCGGCCGGTGGGGCGGGCGTGGCGAATTCACCCGCCCCGAAATCTACGATGCCGCCGAAGGCAACGCATCGTCCCCCTCCACCACCTCCCAAGGCGGATAGCGGCAGGTCCGCACCGCCAGCCAACTCCAAGGCAAAGTCCACCCCTGCTCCTGCCAACGATGGGCAGGGCTCCTGGGCTGAGGTGGTGAGGAGGGGGAAGAAGAGGGGTAGTGAAAAGGGTGCGGCACCTTCCGCGGCTTCCTCTAAGGGCGGCAAGATACCCGCTGCCAGTCGGCTAGCCGCCACTACGGCTGCGGGCAGTAAAAAGAAGGGTGGTGTCCAGGTTCCGGCGGCCAAACTGCCGAGGCTGCCGAAGAATGCGGCAGTCTCGGTGACCGCCGCCTCCGGACGAGAAGGAGATTTGGGCCCCCTCCTCAATAGGGTGATGCCCGAGATTTGCAAAGATCTCGGGCTCACCGGGATGCGCCCCACCAGGGCAGTTACCGGGGCGCTATTGCTAGCGATCCCCGGTGAGAAGGGGAAAGAAAAGGCGACCGCCCTGAGGGCGCGTCTTGAGGGGGCCCTCCAGGTCGAGGGTGTTCGGGTGGCTTGCCCCCAAAAACAGGCCGAGTTAAGGGTGTCCGGCCTGTCGGAGGCAGCCACCCAGCAGGCTGTCAGGGAGGCCCTTGCCACAGCCGGGGGTTGCGGCGCTGCGGAGGTAAACGTTGGTGACCTCCGCCGGGACAGCTCGGGCATGTTTACTGCCTGGGCCCGCTGTCCCCTTCGCGCCGCAACCAAGCTCGCGAAGTCCGGCCGATTAATGGTCGGCTTCTTCGAGGCCCGGCTGGCAGTACTCGCAGCGAGGCCGCTGCAGTGCCACCGCTGCCTGGAGTTCGGACATGTCCGGCAGCGGTGCACCAGCACTGTCGATCGCAGCGGCCTCTGTTACCGCTGCGGAGGGGCCTCCCACACCGCACGGGAGTACACGGCCGCCCCTAAATGCCCCCTTTGTGTGGGCTTGGGGCGGCCAGCGGATCACCGCATGGGTGGGGCGGCGTGCCGTCCCCCCAAACGCAAGGGGAAGAAGGCGAAAGGGTCGAGTGTGATCCCACCCACGGTGCCGGCTGGTGTTGAGCCGGCGCCGGTGCCCGTCGCGATGGAGGTCCAAGGGCCGGCTTGTACCCAGCCGTCCCCAGCTGTGGTGTCGGGTGCTATACCCGCCCCAGCCTCTGTTGTGACGGGAGGGGTGGTGGTGGCGGGAGTGACCGCCCCGCAGACAGTGACGGAGATGATGGAGGTGGATGTGGCGCCTTGCGACTCGGCGCCCACCACCTCCACGAAGTCGGAATGCATTTTGTCCGGGGGTGGCCCTGCAGAGTCCCCACTCCAATCGACATCCCAGCCGCCGTGCGGGTCAGAGCCCCTTAGTCGGGGGGTGATGGCCTCGTACGGCGGCAAAGATCCGGGGCGCACAGAGGCGTCCATAAGCACTGGAAGGGGAGGCCTGGAGGAGGCCGCGGGTGAGACCCGATAATGTCTCAACGCCTCCTCCAGGTAAATTTGAACCACTGCCGGGGGGCTCAGGATCTCATGCTCCAAACCCTCCGGCAGTGGAACATCGGGATGGCCGTGATCGCCGAGCCCTACCGTGTCTCCAAACACCCCGGTTGGGTGGGGGACCTTAACGGGGTCTCGGCGATCACCTGGCAGTACGGGCGCGGCACGTTGCCGTGCCCCGTAGTGGGGAGGGGCCACGGTTTTGTGGCGGTGAAGTGGGGGGAACTCGTGGTTGCCGGGTGTTACGCGTCGCCCGCTATGGGCCTCAGCGAATTTGAGGCGTACCTCGACGAGGTGGGGAGATGCATCTCCCCACATCTCGCCAGTGGGGTACTCGTCCTGGGCGATTTTAATGCCCACGCTGCAGCCTGGGGCTGCCCCAGGACGACCGTGAAGGGCGACGCGATGCTCGAATGGGCGGCGGGTCACGGCCTCGTAGTTTTGAATCAAGGGGCCGTGAGCACGTGCGTGCACGCGCGGGGCGAGTCGATCGTCGACATATCGTTGGGGAGCCCCGCCATAGCACGCCGTGTGTCCGACTGGAGGGTCGCGGAAGAGGTGGCCACGTTAAGCGACCACCTCTACATTACGTTTTCCGTATCCGCGACCCCCGGCTTAAATGGACCCCGCCAACCGGGCAGGGATGCACACCCGGCGCCACGCTGGTCCGCCAAGAGGCTGGACCCGGACGCCCTTGCGATGGCAGCCTCCGTTGTGGCATGGCAGGAGATGCCACGCCGGACCCTCGGCAATCCATCTGCCGGGGCGCGTTGGTTCCGGGAGACTATGACGTCGTTGTGTGACGCAGTCATGCCCCGGGCCACCGCCCCGAGCCGAGGGGGGTCCGTGTACTGGTGGTCGGGCGAGATCGAGGATTTACGCACTCGGTGCGTTGTCGCCCGACGCCGGTACACCCGCGCCAGGAGACGGCGCGGGGCGACGGAGGCAGAGGTGGTGGGGTTGCGCGGGGAATTTTCCCTGGCGCGAAGAACCCTCCGCCGGGCCATCGCGACCGCGAAAGCCCAGGCATGGACGGAGCTCCTCGGGTCTCTGGATGCAAATCCATGGGGGCGCCCTTATCATATGGTCGTAGGGAAGATGCGATCATGGGCGCCCCCGATCACAGAGAGCCTCGACCCCCAGCTGCTCGGGGAAACTATGCGCGTCCTCTTCCCCGCTGGGGGAGAGGCGTTCCTGCATCCCCCCGAGCCACAGCCGGATCACCCGCCTTGGTGGTCCGACGAACTGGGGGTCTCCGAGGAGGAGCTAGCTAGGGCCGTCCGGAGAATGGCTGCCAAGAAGACGGCGCCAGGACCGGACGGCATACCCGGCAAGGCCTGGGCAGTAGCGGTGGGCGTTTTGGGTGGCGGGTTGATACGCGTCTTCGACGCGTGCCTCCAGACCGGTCAGTTCCCCCCCATATGGAAGGTGGCGAGGTTGGTCCTCCTCCACAAGCCAGGGAAGCCCGCGGATTCTCCATCCGCGTTCCGACCCATTTGTCTGTTGGACGAGGCTGGGAAACTCCTCGAGCGGGTCATTGTATCCCGTCTCGAGGGGCATCTGTCCCGCGTCGGCCCTGATCTGGCCGACCGACACTTCGGCTTTCGCCGGGGCCGCTCCACTGTCGACGCCATAGCGACCGTGCGGACCCTGGCGGAATCGGCAATCTCCCGGGGGGGTGTGGCGTTGGCAGTCTCGTTGGACATAGCCAACGCCTTTAACACCGTCTCCTGGGGGGCGATAGGTCGGGCACTCCAGTACCACCGGGTGCCCGCCTATCTGTGTCGACTGATCGGGGACTATCTGCGGGGCAGGGTAGTCCAATATCCGGGTCGGAACGGGATGGAGCAGAGAGCGGTGCACCGCGGCGTTCCACAGGGGTCGGTCCTCGGGCCGCTCCTGTGGAACTTGGCGTATGACGCGGTGCTGCGGGCTGACCTCCCCGTCGGCGTGTCGTTGGTTTGTTATGCCGACGACACCCTGGTGATAGCCGGCGGGGATACGTGGTGGAGGGCCGTGGCACTCGCGGAGGAAGGGACGGCACGAGTCGTCGCCGAGGTAGAGCGTCTGGGGTTGCGCGTGGCACCCCAAAAGACCGAGGCCATCTGACTGTGTAACGTCAGTGGTCGAGGGGTGCCGCGCCAGGCGTCTCTACGGGTGGGTGGAGCCCAAGTCGGGGTGGGGCGCCGGATGAAGTACCTGGGCCTCACCCTCGACAGCTACTGGCGGTTCGGGCATCATTTGGAAGGGTTGGGTCCCCGTATTGAAAGGGCAGCGGCCGCGTTAGGTCGCATAATGCCCAATCTCGGGGGACCCAACATGGCGGCACGGCGGCTGTATTTGGGAGTCGTCCGGTCCATGGCGCTTTATGGCGCGCCTATATGGGCCGGCGGTCTGATGGCCAATCGGCGGGGTGCATTTGTACTCCGTCGGTTACAGAGGTTGGTCGCCATCAGAGTCGTGCGGGGTTATCGCACGATCTCCTACACAGCCGCCACCTTGCTGGCGGGTTCCGCACCGTTTCACCTGCTGGCGAAAATGGACGCAGAGGTCTATCAAAACCTCTGCGACCTTCGCCAGCGGGGTGTGGACCCGCACGGCGAGGAGGCCGCCAGGGCCCGAAGCCAGGCGCGGCGACGCGTCTATAGTCGGTGGCTGGTCTGGTTATCCAAGCCAGACCAGCGGGATGATCGCGTCGCCGCGGCGGTCCGCCCAGAGTTTTATGCCTGGGTGGGCCGTAGCTGGGGTACGCCCACCTACCGCCTGACACAGGTACTGACCGGACGCGGTTGCTTCGGTCGGTACCTGCATCGGATAGGGCGGGAGGCGACGGCTGCGTGCCATCATTGCAGGGGAAGGGAGGACACCGCGCAGCACACGCTGCAGTTTTGCCCGGCGTGGGCAGCGCAGCGCGGTGTCCTTATTAGAGCGATTGGAGCGGACCTCTCGCTGCCGGCCGTCATTCGTGCGATGGTCGGCAGTAAGGAGGCGTGGGCGGCCATGGCCTTGTTTTGTGAAGAGGTCATGGCCGCGAAGGAGGACGCCGAAAGGGCGCGAGAGGAGGTGGGGGGCAGGCGGGGACGCCGACCGTAAGACCCTCCACCGCTCCCCGTGGCAGGGGGAGCGCGAAGGGGTCGGTGATGGTGTTTGTGGTGCGAGGTGAGGGACTTTATCCCCTCATTCCCCCTCGCACCCAGCCTATCACCGGACCGGGGGCCCGTGGTAGGGGCCCCGTCTAGCGGGGGCGGCAGTATTAGCCGGCCCCGCAGCCGTGGTCGCGATCGGGTGGGGGCCCGGTCGCGGCTAGTAGCAACGGCGCGAGTGGGGGCGACGTCGCGTGTGACCGCGCGGCGTCGCCGGGGGGCAATCAGTTTAGTTTGCCCCCCATTGGGGGAGGAGGATCGCTTCTCCTCCCCCGGGAAGGGCCCGTAGTAGGGTGTTGCGCCAACGGGGAGAGTCACGGTAGTATCGCTAGTTTGGTTCCCGTGACTCTCCCCAGATAAAGGGCGCAGGCGGTCACCGTGGTGTTTTAGCCGGTAAGAGTCCGGCACTACCCCGGCCTCCCCCCCCCCAGGGAGCCGGGGTGTCCATGAGGATTTCACCACGTTAAAAAAAAAAAAAAAAAAAAAAAAGGTCTGGGTTAGGTCTGGGTTAGGTCTGGGTTAGGCTCCCCGTCGGTGTGTCGTTGGTATGTTACGCCGACGACACCCTGGTGATAGCCGGCGGGGATACGTGGAGGAGGGCAGTGGCCCTCGCGGAGGAAGGGACGGCACGAGTCGTTGCCGAAGTAGAGCGTCTGGGGTTGCGCGTGGCACCCCAGAAGACCGAGGCCATCTGGCTGTGTAACGTCAGTGGTCGCGGGGTGCCGCGCCAGGCGTCTCTACGGGTGGGCGGAGCCGAAGTCGGGGTGGGGCGCCGGATGAAGTATTTGAGCCTCACCCTCGACAGCTACTGGCGTTTCGGGCATCATTTGGAAGGGTTGGGTCCCCGTATTGAAAGGGCAGCGGCCGCGTTAGGCCGCATAATGCCAAATCTCGGGGGGCCCAACATGGCGGCACGGCGGCTGTATTTGGGAGTCGTCCGGTCCATGGCGCTTTATGGCGCGCCGATATGGGCCGGCGGTCTGATGGCAAATCGGCGGGGTGCATTTGTGCTCCATCGGTTACAGAGGTTGGTCGCCATCAGAGTCGTGCGGGGTTATCGCACGATCTCCTACACAGCCGCCACCTTGCTGGCGGGTTCCGCACCGTTTCACCTGCTGGCGAAAATGGACGCAGAGGTCTATCAAAGCCTCTGCGACCTTCGCCAGCGGGGCGTGGACCCGCACGGCGAGGAGGCCGCCAGGGCCCGAAGCCAGGCGCGGCGACGCGTCTATAGTCGGTGGCTGGTCTGGTTATCGAAGCCAGACCAGCGGGATGATCGCGTTGCCGCGGCGGTCCGCCCAGTGTTTTATGCCTGGGTGGGCCGTAGCTGGGGTACGCCCACCTACCGCCTGACACAGGTACTGACCGGACACGGTTGCTTCGGTCGGTACCTGCATCGGATAGGGCGGGAGGCGACGGCTGCGTGCCGTCACTGCAGGGGAAGGGAGGACACCGCGCAGCACACGTTGGAGTTTTGTCCGGCGTGGGCAGCGCAGCGCGGTGTCCTCGTTAGAGCGATTGGAGCGGACCTCTCGCTGCCGGCCGTCATTCGTGCGATGGTCGGCAGTGAGGAGGCATGGGCGGCCATGGCCTTGTTCTGTGAAGAGGTCATGGCCGCCAAGGAGGACGCCGAAAGGGCGCGTGAGGAGGTGGGGGGCAGGCGGCGACGCCGACCGTAAGACCCTCCACCGCTCCCCGTGGCAGGGGGAGCGCGAAGGGGTCGGTGATGGTGTTTGTGGTGCGAGGTGAGGGACTTTATTCCCTCATTCCCCCTCGCACCCAGCCCATCACCGGACCGGGGGCCCGTGGCAGGGGCCCCGTCCAGCGGGGGCGGCAGTGTTAGCCGGCCCCGCAGCCGTGGTCGCGATCGGGTGGGGGCCCGGTCGCGGCTAGTAGCAACGGCACGAGTGGGGGCGACGTAGCGTGTGACCGCGCCGCGTCGCCGGGGGGCAATCAGATTAGTTTGCCCCCCATTGGGGGAGGAGGATCACATCTCCTCCCCCGGGAAGGGCCCGTAATAGGGCGTTGCGCCAACGGGGAGAGTCACGGTAGTATCGCTAGTTTGGTTCCCGTGACTCTCCCCAGATAAAAGGGCGCAGGCGGTCACCGTGGTGTTTTAGCCGGTAAGAGTCCGGCACTACCCCGGCCTCCCCCCCAGGGAGCCGGGGTGTCCATGAGGATTTCACCACGTTAAAAAAAAAAAAAAAAAAAAAAAAGGTCTGGGTTAGGCTAGTGGGGAGGGGCCGCGGGTTTGTTGCGGTGAAGTGGGGGGAACTGGTGGTTGCCGGGTGTTACGCGTCGCCCGCTATGGGCCTCAGCGATTTTGAGGCGTACCTCGACGAGGTGGGGAGATGCATCTCCCCACATCTCGCTAGTGGGGTACTCGTCCTGGGTGATTTCAACGCCCACGCTGCAGCGTGGGGCTGCCCCAGGACGACCGTGAAGGGCGACGCGATGCTCGAATGGGCGGCGGGTCACGGCCTCGTAGTTTTGAATGAAGGGGCCGTGAGCACGTGCGTGCACGCGCGGGGCGAGTCGATCGTCGACATATCGTTGACGAGCCCCGCCATAGCGCGCCGTGTGTCCGACTGGAGGGTCGCGGAGGAGGTGGCCACGTTAAGCGACCACCTCTACATTACGTTTTCCGTATCCGCGACCCCCGGCTTAAATGGACCCCGCCAACCGGGCAGGGATGCACACCCGGCACCACGCTGGTCCGCCAAGAGGCTGGACCCGGACGCCCTTGCGATGGCAGCCTCCGTTGTGGCATGGCAGGAGATGCCACGCCGGACCCTCGACAATCCATCTGCCGGGGCGCGTTGGTTCCGGGAGACTATGACGTCGTTGTGTGACGCAGTCATGCCCCGGGCCACGGCCCCGAGCCGTGGGGGGTCCGTGTACTGGTGGTCGGGCGTGATCGAGGATTTACGCACTCGGTGCGTTGTCGCCCGACGCCGGTACACCCGCGCCAGGAGACGGCGCGGGGCGACGGAGGCAGAGGTGGTGGGGTTGCGCGGGGAATTTTCCCTGGCGCGAAGAACCCTCCGCCGGGCCATCGCGACCGCGAAAGCCCAGGCATGGACGGAGCTCCTCGGCTCTCTGGATGCAAATCCATGGGGGCGCCCTTATCACATGGTCGTAGGGAAGATGCGATCATGGGCGCCCCCGATCACAGAGAGCCTCGACCCCCAGCTGCTCGGGGAAACTATGCGCGTCCTCTTCCCCGCTGGGGGAGAGGCGTTCCTGCATCCCCCCGAGCCACAGCCGGATCACCCGCCTTGGTGGTCCGACGAACTGGGGGTCTCCGAGGAGGAGCTAGCTAGGGCCGTCCGGAGAATGGCTGCCAAGAAGACGGCGCCAGGACCGGACGGCATACCCGGCAAGGCCTGGGCAGTAGCGGTGGGCGTTTTGGGTGGCGGGTTGATACGCGTCTTCGACGCTTGCCTCCAGACCGGTCAGTTCCCCCCCATGTGGAAGGTGGCGAGGTTGGTCCTCCTCCACAAGCCAGGGAAGCCCGCGGATTCTCCATCTGCGTTCCGACCCATTTGTCTGTTGGACGAGGCTGGAAAGCTCCTCGAGCGGGTCATAGTGTCCCGGCTCGAGGGGCACCTGTCCCGCGTCGGCCCCGATCTGGCCGACCGACAGTTCGGCTTCCGCCGGGGCCGCTCCACAGTCGACGCCATAGCGACAGTGCGGACCCTGGCGGAATCGGCAATCTCCCGGGGGGGTGTGGCGTTGGCCGTTTCTCTCGACATAGCCAACGCCTTTAACACTGTCTCCTGGGGGGCGATAGGTAGGGCACTCCAGTACCACCGGGTGCCCGCCTATCTATGCCGACTGATCGGGGATTATCTGCGGGGCAGGGTAGTCCAATATCCGGGGCGGAACGGGATGGAGCAGAGAGCGGTGCACCGCGGGGTTCCACAGGGTTCGGTTCTCGGGCCGCTCCTGTGGAACTTGGCCTATGATGCGGTGCTGCGGGCAGAACTCCCCGTCGGCGTGTCGTTGGTTTGTTATGCCGACGACACCCTGGTGATAGCCGGCGGGGATACGTGGAGGAGGGCAGTGTTCCTCGCGGAGGAAGGGACGGCACGAGTTGTCGCCGAGGTAGAGCGTCTGGGGTTGCGCGTGGCACCCCAGAAGACCGAGGCCATCTGGCTGTGTAATGTCAGTGGTCGCGGGGTGCCGCGCCAGGCGTCTCTACGGGTGGGCGGAACCCAAGTCGGGGTGGGGCGCCGGATGAAGTATTTGGGCCTCACCCTCGACAGCTACTGGCGCTTCGGGCATCATTTGGAAGGATTGGGTCCCCGTATTGAAAGGGCAGCGGCCGCGTTAGGCTGCATAATGCCCAATCTCGGGGGGCCCAACATGGCGGCACGGCGGCTGTATTTGGGAGTCGTCCGGTCCATGGCGCTTTATGGCGCGCCAATATGGGCCGGCGGTCTGATGGCCAATCGGCGGGGTGCATTTGTACTCCGTCGGTTACAGAGGTTGGTCGCCATCAGAGTCGTGCGGGGTTATCGCACGATCTCCTACACAGCCGCCACCTTGCTGGCGGGTTCCGCACCGTTTCACCTGCTGGCGAAAATGGACGCATAGGTCTATCAAAACCTCTGCGACCTTCGCCAGCGGGGCGTGGACCCGCACGGCGAGGAGGCCGCCAGGGCCCGAAGCCAGGCGCGGCGACGCGTCTATAGTCGGTGGCTGGTCTGGTTATCGAAGCCAGATCAGCGGGATGATCGCGTCGCTGCGGCGGTCCGCCCAGTGTTTTATGCCTGGGTGGGCCGTAGCTGGGGTACGCCCACCTACCGCCTGACACAGGTACTGACCGGACACGGTTGCTTCGGTCGGTACCTGCATCGGATAGGGCGGGAGGCGACGGCTGCGTGCCGTCACTGCAGAGGAAGGGAGGACACCGCGCAGCACACGTTGGAGTTTTGTCCGGCGTGGGCAGTCCAGCGCGGTGTCCTCGTTAGAGCGATTGGAGCGGACCTCTCGCTGCCGGCCGTCATACGTGCGATGGTCGGCAGTGAGGAGGCATGGGCGGCCATGGCCTTGTTTTGTGAAGAGGTCATGGCCGCCAAGGAAGACGCCGAGAGGGCGCGTGAGGAGGTGGGGGGCAGGCGGCGACGCCGACCGTAAGACCCTCCACCGCTCCCCGTGGCAGGGGGAGCGCGAAGGGGTCGGTGATGGTGTTTGTGGTGTTGAGGGACTTTTTTCCCTCATTCCCTCTCGCACCCAGCCCATCACCGGACCGGGGGCCCGTGACAGGGGCCCCATTTAGCGGGGGCGGCAGTGTTAGCCGGCCCCGCAGCCGTGGTCGCGATCGGGTGGGGGCCCGGTCGCGGCTAGTAGCAACGGCACGAGTGGGGGCGACGTCGCGTGTGACCGCGCGGCGTCGCCGGGGGGCAATTAGATTTGTTTGCCCCCCATTGGGGGAGGAGGATCACATCTCCTCTCCCGGGAAGGGCCTGTAGTAGGGCGTTGCGCCAACGGGGAGAGTCACGGTAGTATCGCTAGTTTGGTTCCCGTGACTCTCCCCAGATAAAGGGCGCAGGCGGTCACCGTGGTGTTTTAGCCGGTAAGAGTCCGGCACTACCCCGGCCTCCCCCCCAGGGAGCCGGGGTGTCCATGAGGATTTCACCACGTTAAAAAAAAAAAAAAAAAAAAAAAAAAAAAAAAAAAGGTCTGGGTTAGGTCTGGGTTAGGTCTGGGTTAGGTCTGGGTTAGGTCTGGGTTAGGTCTGGGTTAGGTCTGGGTTAGGTCTGGGTTAGGTCTGGGTTAGGTCTGGGTTAGGTCTGGGTTAGGTCTGGGTTAGGTCTGGGTTAGGTCTGGGTTAGGTCTCCACGCATCCGTTTGGTTGTCCAGGCGGCAGGGGAGGTGAACCCCTACGTGGCGCGTCCCCAGGTGGCGGATAGGGGAAGCTGCTGGGATGGGATGTGGGGATGGGGTCATCGACCTGAGAGGGCTGGTGACCGCATCCTGGCATGGCATCTCGGTGGTCGGAGCGGAAGCTCCCGCGGACCAATCACTGGTGTGAATGGGTGTGTGTGTGCGAGTGTGTGTGTGAATGGGCTGCGGTCGGTGTCTCGTGGATATTCCCGATAGACTTACCAAGGGGGGAGTAGTAGCCCCCCGACCGGGGTCGGTGAGTGATGTTAGTACCTGACCTCTGCGGGAGTAATATGGGGTAAGTGTAAGGCCTGAAATTATGGCAGAAATCCCCGTGAAACCGCATGTTGAACGTGGAAGAACCGCTCACTCATCGACCGGCTGGAGCCTATGTCGGGGTTGAAGCGAGGTTTCCGGGCGCAGGAATGGAGGATTAAGTGGTCGATATTTCCTCATACCCGGAGTGCCGTAGGGTAAATCGGCACACCGTCTAGCCTGAGGTTTGAGTCAGGCGTCGGTTCGGATCCGGCGTCGCTCATTCGATAGGGGTGACGTAAAACCTTTAACATCAAATGTGGCGCGGGCCTATCCCGTATCATTTTTTAGTAGAGCCATTAGATACAGATAGGGCTGACCACTCGATAAACCGCTTCTCGGCTTCTGTATCTCATAATTAGGGTATTATTTGCGCGGGGAAGTACCCCTACCGCGGTAGGGGTGCCATGGTGGCCGAACCGCAGGATATACACACACTGCCAAATGGATTCTGAAAACAATAAAAACAACAACAACAAGAATAAATATCTGAAGAGGAAGGAGATAGAAGCAGTTGGAGAGCGTGCGGGAAGAAAGAAGAGGGGCGACGCACTTCCTAGGCGTACGAGCAGCAGGTTGGTGGTTTTTGAGGGCAGCTCCAGTGGCGTTGAAAGTCCGACTGAGGAGGGGCTGTTGGAGCGTGAAGCGGGGGGTACGTCTCCGTCTTCGCTAGAGGCGGCTATAATGCGGTTGGCCCAGAGTGGTGAGGTACAACTGGAAAAGAAACGTGACGTTGATATCCCGGAATTTGCGGTGAGATCCACACTTACCACTAGAACACCCAATAAGAGCGAGGGTTCGGGGGTGCGGGCTGTTGCGGACTTAGGTAGGAGCTGTGTGGGTGAGTCTGGTAGCTCGATGATTGACCTGGGGGACCTGGAAAAGGAAGAAGAGGCCAAGTCCGGCAGCGATGACCTGTTGGTTGACTGCAGCGACCTGAAAAAGAAAAAGAAAATGATTAGTAAAGACGTTAAGGCTAGATGTAGAGAACTGGAAAGGAAAAAGGATAGGGTAGTTGACCGCGGCATTGAAGAATGCCGTAGCGATATACTAGTTGGAGATCGATCAAGTGCGCTGGCTGGACATACTTACTCCAAGGGGGCTGATGTACCTGAAGAGGAGGGGGCTATCGATAATGTGGGCGTGGGGGTGGCGTCTTCGGATTTTGAGGGTAGTTTTGTAAGGGGGATGTCGGACGGTATTTCAAGGGTAGCCACTTGTCTCGAGTGGTTATGTTCCTACCTGAAATCCAATAAGAATGTGAATAAGGAGTGTAGAAGGATCTATGAGGATGGCCTGAAGGATGCTCGAGCTGTCAGTGCGCTGTGGGAAAATCGGGCGATACTAAATTCGGCTTTTCGGGGCGAGGAACGGAATGAACGTGGGCAGGTAAAGGAGGGAAGGGCGAAGCAAGGAGATGCAGAGTTGGCGCAGGAAGATACAAGCTCGAGCAGTCAAAGGAAGACGGTGGAAAGAAGGCCTATACAAGAGGGTTCTGGCGCCAGGGGTCTTGGTGCTGGGAGTGCTGGAGCAGGTGCTAGGGACCTAGTAGAGGGTTCTGGTGATCGGGTAGATAGTTGGGCAACTGTAACCAAACGGCGTGGTAAACAACAGGCCGGGCGGGGTAATACCAACAAGGAGAGAAGCGTGGTGCCAAGTGCTCAACCTGAGAAGAGGGTGAAAACCAGAAGTCTGGGCCCCAGGACTGAGGCAATTACTGTCTCCACAACTGACGGTAAATCATATGCCGAGGTTTTTAGGCAAATAGCGAGCACTATGAAGGACAGCCTTAAGAACGTGCGAACAGTCAGGAAATCGCGAAAGGGGGAGCTACTAATTGAGCTCACGAAGGCTGGGAATGCTCCGGAAACAAAAGATGCTATAAAAGCTGCTCTTGGGGAGGCTTTCAGTGTCAGGGCGTTGAAGCCCAAGACTGAAATCGAGATTAGAGATTTGGACCCCATTGTTGAGGAGAAAGAGATCGTTAGCAAGGTGATGGAGAGGCTGGGGGGCTCAAATAGGGACGAGGTAAGGCTAAAAACGCTAAGATCAACCTACAGGGGGACGCAATTAGCGGTGGTCGAGGTGCCCACTCAATGGGTGGCCGGCCTGAAGGATGGGGAACGAATCTGTATAGGGTATACGGTGTGTAGGTTGAAAATTGTGCCAAAGGTCACCAGGTGTTTTAGGTGCCACGATTTTGGGCATATAAGTACAGATTGTACGGTTAAAGTTACAGACGGCATGATCTGTCGGAAATGCGGAGGCGAGGGGCATAGTATGCAGGAATGCACCCTGGTTCCGGCCTGCAGGCTCTGTGTCAAAAAGGGCTTGCCACACAGTAAGATTGGTCATGTTGCGGGGGCGGTATCGTGCCCACAGTATAAGGAATACCTGCGGAGGAAAGGGAATCCACAAGTAATCAATAATGGCCCTTAAACTTTTGCAGATCAATTTAAATCACTGCAGGGTAGCGCAGGATCTGTTAATTAAAACAGCTGAAGATTTGGGGGTGGACATTGTGTTTATTTCCGAGCCCTACGCGATTAGATGTAACTGGGTTGCCGATATGTCTCGTAAGGTGGCGATATGGGTTACGGGCTTGAACGGAAGAAAGGCACACGCGGACAAGAACGTAGTGGGTCGGGGCTTTGTGGCTGTCGCGGTAGCTGGCACTTACCATTGTAGCTGCTACTACTCACCTAGGTTGAGTGACGCTGAGCTGGAGGCTGAACTCTTAGATCTGGAGCATGCCCGAGGAACGTGGGGAGAGGCAGTAGTAGTTGCGGGAGATTTTAACGCTAAGTCGCCATCTTGGGGATCAAATCGTCTGGACAGAAAGGGCCTGGTGGTGGTTGGATCATTCGATAGGATGGGCCTTATCCCTGTAAAACCTAGGGGCAAATTCTCCTTTCAGCGTGGTGGGAGAACATCGCTTATCGACGTAATGGCCTGTGATCCAAGGACACTCGTGAGGGTTAATAACAGCGTTATCTTGCGGGAATATTCGGCATCGGACCACCAGTACATAGTCCACTCAGTCGGGGGGCACTTTCCTCGGGGGCAACCTGGTTTTGTTCAAGGTTGGAGGGTTGAGACTCTGGATTGCGATACTTACCTGGACTTCTTCCGAAACGCGACGAGGCATATCAACGCGGATATTCCGCTGTCTGAGAGTGAGGCGGGCGATGTAATCGAGGCATTTCAGGGTGCGTGCGAAGCTAGTATGGCCCCCCGCAGGCAGCCTCCGGGAAAGAGAACGGCCAAGAAGTGGTGGTCGGCTGAGCTCAGCGATCTTCGTAAGGCGGTGAATTCGAAGCGGCGTGTGTATCAGAGAGCCCTAAAGAGGGGGCGACCAGACGTCCTGGAATCTGCAAACGAGTTTAAGGCGGCCAGGAAAAAGCTGAAAGGTGCTATTATAAAGCAGAAAATGAAAGCGTGGGCCGAGCTGTGTAGCACAGTAGATACGGACATATGGGGGATAGCGTATAAAACGGTCATGAGGACGATAAAGCCCAGGCCTGATCCTCCGAATCTTACCATTGAAAAAACGTGTCAGGTTATCGCGGCGTTATTTCCAAGGGAGGAAAATCCGGTAGCGAGGGATACTTACCTGCAGTATGAGCTCAGAGATATCCTTGTTGGCTTCTCTCCTCTGGACCTGATGGAGCTGCGGAGGGCGGCGTCGAAGGTTAGTCTGGACAAGGCTCCTGGTATTGACATGATCCCTGGGTGCACCGTCAGGCTGGTCCTGGAAAAAGAAAGTAAATTAGTGGTAAGCTTGTTTAATGGAATGTTGATTAGGGGGAAATTCCCGCGCGTTTGGAAAAATAGCAGGCTGGTCCTTGTCGCCAAACCGGGAAAGGATCCCGCATCCCCTTCGGCGTATCGGCCGCTGTGCTTGACCAGCAACTGGGTGAAGGTTTTCGAGTCTGTAGTGAATGGCAGAATCCAGCGAGAAATTGGGCCTGAGGGGCTCTCGGACCAGCAGTACGGCTTTCGGGTCGGTCGGAGCACACTGCAGGCGCTGAAATTGGTGGAGGAATTTCAGACGGTTGCGCGGATAAAACAGGAGTTTTGTTTGCTGATTGCATTCGACGTCAGGAATGCCTTCAATTCACTGCGGTGGCGAAATATAAAGAACGCGGCTAGGGATATGGGGCTGTCTAATTATCTGCTGGTCCTAATTGAGGATTATTTGCGTGACCGGATGATCAGCTACCGGGCTGAGGGTGAGTGGCATCAAGCGGTGATGGAGATGGGTGTTCCACAAGGGTCGGTGTTGGGCCCCACGCTGTGGAATATAGCGTACGATGGGCTGCTTAGGATTCCGATGAGGGATGGTTGTAACCTAGTGGCGTTTGCTGATGACATAGCGCTGCTGGTCCGGGATGCAGATAAGGTACGCCTGAAGCAGAAAATAGCGGGGACAATCGGGGATATATTGGAATGGCTAGAGGTGAACCAACTTAGCTTGGCACCGGAGAAAACGGAAGCGATCGCGTTGAACAAGAAGAGGATTGGACGGCTCAGAATACAGGTGCTAAACACTAGATTGAAACTGTCCACGGAGCTGAAATACCTAGGACTGTATTTTGATACGACCCAGAAGTTCAGGGTACACATAGAGTACGCGTGCAAGAAGGCAGTCAGGGTCATGTCAGCGTTGGCCCGTATCACTCCGAATATTGGTGGACCGGGGTACAAGACCAGTCTGACTTATTATCGGGTGATGGAGTCAGTCCTGTTGTATGCGGCACCCATCTGGGCGCCTGCGCTGGAAATAGAGGCAAACAGGACGAAGTTGATGAATGCACAGTGTATTGGGCTTGGCAGAGTGGTGAAGGCGTACCGTACGGTGGCGAGGGATGTGTTGCCTGTTCTGGCCGGTGTGTTGCCGATCCTTTTGAAGGTGCAAGAGAGGGTGGAAATGTTTGATATCGAGACAAGGAGGAGAAGGATTCGGTTGGCGGATCGTGACCTGAGACTGCCGGACCTGGAGGAGGAGAGGACCCGAATAAGAGAGAGGATAATGCAAGAATGGCAGGAGAAGTGGGTAGAGAAGTGTAGAGGGAAGGTCACGTTTAGGTGGATTCCAAACGTGCTAGAATGGTTAAGAACCACACATGGACAGCTGACATATCACATGACGCAGGCAATGACGGGGCATGGGTGTTTCAACCAATACAGGAAACGGATCGGTAAATCGGAAACGGATTTGTGTTGGTACGGGTGTAATGAGGTGGATGACGTGGACCACACGTTCACGCAGTGTGAGGAGTGGCGTGAAAAACGACGGCATGTTGCTGAGGTGCTGGAGATCGGTGAAGATGAGGTGACGATCGAGCGGTTGGGAGTTCTGATGAGGAAGGACCTGGATAAATGGAACGTAGTGAAGTCGTACATCGTGGAGATCCTGAGGAGTAAGGAGGATTACGAAAGAGAGATAGATAGGGCCTCAAGGATGGCTGCTGCGGCGCCGGCGCCTAGGCATGATGGTTAGGTAATGGGGGGTTGACGTTATGGGTGCTCGAGTGATGCATATTTGCATATGCCTGGGTGGGGGGAATATTTACTGTGGGGTGGGTGGCCTGGTTACCACACAGGGATGGGGTGTATACGTGTGCATGTGTGCATGTGTGTGCGCGAATGTGTGAGAGAGCATGAATGTGCGGTCTGGTTGTGAGCATGAGCGCCAGCGGACTTTGGGTTGGGTGAAGTAATGCGGAGAGCAGTTCCGCCCGTAACCCGGGGTACCTGGTGGCATGAATGGTGTGTGAATGAGTGTGGACGGATGAGAAACCGGAGGGGTTTAGTGAGTAAGAATCTCACACTACCCATGTCTCCTTCTGAGGCATGGGTGCCTATGCAAGGTTCCCCTTCGGTATATTAAAAAAAAAAAAAAAAAAAAAAAAAAAAAAAAAAAAAAAAAGGTCTGGGTTAGGTCTGGGTTAGGTCTGGGTTAGGTCTGGGTTAGGTCCCCTCAGGGGCTGTGTCCGGCCAGGTGTCCGGCGCAGTACGGGGCGTAGCGACCCCGAGGTACCTGATGCTAATCACACCGTAAGCCTCCTGTTGGTCGTCGCAACGACCCATTCACAACTCCAGTTTTGGTTTTGTGAATGGTACGTGACGTCAGGAGGACCGGGGGCCTTGGCTTAACCGCCTGGGCCGCGAGGATGGTAACTCTATAAATTACCCTCTAATCCTAAGTTATGGTGCGCGACGATGGGATGCATGGTTGGGAGAGAAGGCCCAATCCCTAGCGACCACCTCCGGGGGCACCTGCCGAACCCCCGGAGTATTAGGCTTCCCCAGGCAAGGCGGCTCTGCCTGGGGTGACCTTCAGTCCGACCACACTCGTGGGAACAATCATGGATAATGAATCTCAAATACAAACAAACCGGAATGGAAATATGGAGAACGGACAGGCAATGAAATCGGCAAACGAGAAGGTTTTTATAGATAATGGGATGGAAATTAGCGTCCACAGGGCCAGCCCCGTCCCTGTAGTCACCCTGGAACGGCTAAATGGCACCGAGTGGCGGAAGGCGGGGAGAGAGTCGCCACCCCGCAAGAGGCATGATGCCGAGGGCGTCGTGGCCGAGAGTGAAGAAGAGGCGACGTCGTGCGTTGGGGAGTCCATAGCCCTCCTGAACGACGACTCGCAGGATGGTGACGAGTGGGCACCCAACCGTTGCACCACCGATGAAGGGCAGAGCGCCGGGTCCAGTGACGAGGAATATGGGCCCGGTAAGAGAAAGAGGAAGGGCCCTGGGGCGGGAAGACCCAGGGGAATCTTCGTGGACCCGCGGAAGCTGGGTCCTGGGATGAAGGATCTCCCCAAGCAGGCGGACCTCCGCAATATAGCGGAGGTCATGCGATTAGACGAACTCCTGGGCCGGCTGAAGGAGCAGCTGGAGTCCGTCGTCAGGGTAGCAGACACTGCGAGCCACCTAAAGACGACGGACATCCGCGGGCTACGTTTGGCTGCTCGGGTGGCTATGGTCAGCGCGGAGGAACTCCACGGCAGAGCTGACCGTGCCGAGAACCCCAACAGGCCGGCCCGGGAGGTTGTTATTCGCCAGGGCGAATGGGAGAGGAGAGCCAAGGCCCTGGAGAAGAGGTTGGAGGTGGCGGACAAGACCGCCACAACCCTGTCCGAGACCGTGAGAGTTAAGGACAGGGAGCTGGAGCACCTCAGGCGGGAAGTGGGCCGCCTGAGGTATAAGCAGGAGCAGCGGAGGCTGCTTCGGGAGGGGGAGGAGTTGGCCAGCGAGACGCCACCGGACCATGAATTGCCGTGTGTCCCTCGACCCCGGCGGAAGGATCTCCTTCCGTCAACATTTGCCGGGGAGGACACCGGCATGGAGGTCGAGACGTCGGTCGCAGGACCGTCGTCTGCAGCACGGCCTGCCCCGATTGAGGAGGAGAGTCCCGCGTCCGGAAACCCTTTGATGGTCATGATGACCGAAGTCGTCAAAAGGGTTTCCGAGATGGCGGGGCACATCTCGGCCGTGGAGGATCGTGTCGAGGCGCGCTTTGATGCAGTTTGGCGGGTTGTATCCCGCCCGCCATTGGGAAAAAGTTCGATGCCCCAACAGCCATCGGTGGGGGCGGTCCCGACGAAGGGGAAGGCGAAGAAGCCGGGGGTTGCGACTGCCCCCGTGAACGCACCGGCGGCAACACCGAAGCCAACGAGTGGGGAGATAAGAGCCAGCAAAGCCCGAGGTGTCACACCAGCGGCTGGAGGATCGAGGGTGGCAAAGCCGCCCTCCCAGAAACCCGACGTGTCATCAAAGGCTGCGCCCCGTCCCCCCTTACCACCTACTGCGGCGGATAGTGGCAAGTCTGCGCGGCCTGCCAAAAACACCGCGTCAAAGTCCGCCCTTGCTCCCGCCACCCATGGGCAGGGCTCATGGGCGGAGGTGGTGAAGCGGGGGAAGAAGAAGGCGGGTGGAGCGGGCGCGATTACTGCTGCGCCACCCTCCAAGGGAGGAAAATCCTCCTCGTCGAGCCGGCCAGGCGCCAATAATGCGGCTGGTAGCAACAAGAGGAAGATTGGCGCCCAGCCACCGTCGGTCAAGTTACCGAGGCAACCGAAAAATGCGGCTGTCTCGGTGACCGCCGCCACTGGGCGCGAAGGAGAATTGGGTCCCCTCCTCAATAGGGTGATGCCCGGGATCTGTCATGATCTCGGGATCACCGGGATGCGCCCCACCAGGGCGGTCACCGGGGCGCTATTGCTAGCGATCCCCGGGGAAAACGGGAAGGAAAAGGCAACCGCCCTGAGGGCGCGTCTTGAGGGGGCCCTTCAGGTGGAGGGCGTTCGGGTGGCTTGCCCCCAGAAACAGGCCGAATTACGGGTGTCCGGCCTGTCGGAGGCAGCCACCCAGCAGGCAGTTCGGGAGGCCCTTGCCACCGCCGGGGGTTGCGGCGCTGCGGAGGTCAATGTTGGTGACCTCCGCCGGGACAGCTCGGGCATGTTTACTGCCTGGGCCCGCTGTCCCCTTCGCGCCGCAACCAAGCTCGCGAAGTCCGGCCGATTAATGGTCGGCTTCTTCGAGGCCCGGCTGGCAGTACTCGCAGCGAGGCCGCTGCAGTGCCACCGCTGCCTGGAGTTCGGACATGTCCGGCAGCGGTGCACTAGCGCTGTCGATCGCAGCGGCCTCTGTTACCGCTGCGGAGGGGCCTCCCACACCGCACGGGAGTGCACGGCCGCCCCTAAATGCCCCCTTTGTGTGGGCTTGGGGCGGCCAGCGGATCACCGCATGGGTGGGGCGGCTTGCCGTCCCCCCAAGCGGAAGGGGAAGAAGGCCAAAGGGGCGGGTGTGGCCCCATCCACGGTGCCGGCTGGTGTTGAGCCGGCGCCGGTGCCCGTCGCGATGGAGGTCCAAGGGGCGGCTTGTTCCCAGCCGTCCCCAGTTGTGGTGTCGGGAGCTACTCTCGCCCCGGCATCTGTCGCGACGGCGATGAAGGTGGTGGGGGGTGCACCCGCTCCACCGCCTGTTACGGAGATGATGGAGGTGGATTTGGCGCCATGCGACTCGGCGCCATCCACCACCACAGAAGCGGAAGGAGTGATGTCGGGTGGGGGAGCTACTGTGCCCCCAACGCAAGCGGCAGCTCAGTCGCCGTGCGGGACCGAGCCCCTTAGTCGTGGGGTGATGGCCTCGTACGGCGGCAATGATCCGGGGCGCGCAGAGGCGCCCCTAAACGTTGGAAGGGGAGGCCTGGAGGAGGCCGCGGCTGAAACCCGATAATGTCTCAACGTCTCCTCCAGGTCAATTTGAACCACTGCCGGGGGGCTCAGGATCTCATGCTCCAAACCCTCCGGCAGTGGAACATCGGGATGGCGGTGATCGCCGAGCCCTATCGGGTCCCCAAACACCCAGCTTGGGTGGGGGACCTTAACGGTGTCTCGGCGATCACTTGGCAGTACGGGCGTGGCACGCTGCCGTGCTCCGTAGTGGGAAGGGGCCGCGGTTTTGTGGCGGTCAAATGGGGGGCACTGGTGGTTGCCGGGTGTTACGCGTCGCCCGCTATGGGCCTCAGCGATTTTGAGGCGTACCTCGACGATGTGGGGAGATGCATCTCCCCACATCTCGCCAGTGGGGTACTCGTCCTGGGAGATTTTAATGCCCACGCTGCAGCGTGGGGCTGTCCCAGGACGACCGTCAAGGGCGACGCGATGCTTGTATGGGCGGCGGGTCACGGCCTCGTAGTGTTGAATGAGGGGGCCGTGAGCACGTGCGTGCACGCGCGGGGCGAGTCGATCGTCGACATTTCGTTGGCGAGCCCCGCCATAGCGCGCCGTGTGTCCGACTGGAGGGTCGCGGAAGAGGTGGCCACGTTAAGCGACCACCTCTACATTACGTTTTCCGTATCCGCGACCCCCGGCGTAAATGGACCCCGCCTCCCGGGCAGGGAAGCACATCCGGCGCCACGCTGGTCCGCAAAGAGGCTGGACCCGGACGCCCTTGCGATGGCAGCCTCCGTTGTGGCATGGCAGGAGATGCCACGCCGGACCCTCGGCAATCCATCTGCCGGGGCGCGTTGGTTCCGGGAGATTATGACGTCGTTGTGTGACGCAGTCATGCCCCGGGCCACCGCCCCGAGCCGAGGGGGGTCCGTGTACTGGTGGTCGGGCGAGATCGAGGACTTACGCACTCGTTGCGTTGTCGCCCGACGCCGGTACACCCGCGCCAGGAGACGGCGCGGGGCGACGGAGGCTGAGGTGGTGGGGTTGCGCGGGGAATTTTCCCTGGCCCGAAGAACCCTCCGCCGGGCCATCGCGACCGCGAAAGCCCAGGCATGGACGGAGCTCCTCGGCTCTCTGGATGCAAATCCATGGGGGCGCCCCTATCATATGGTTGCAGGCAAGATGCGATCATGGGCGCCCCCGGTCACAGAGAGCCTCGACCCCCAGCTGCTCGGGGAAACTATGCGCGTCCTCTTCCCAGTTGGGGGAGAGGCGTTCCTGCATCCCCCCGAGCCACAGCCGGATCACCCGCCTTGGTGGTCCGACGAATTGGGGGTCTCCGAGGAGGAGCTAGCTAGGGCCGTCCGGAGAATGGCTGCCAAGAAGATGGCGCCAGGACCGGACGGCATACCTGGCAGGGCCTGGGCAGTAGCGGTGGGCGTTCTGGGGGCCGGGCTGATAAGCGTCTTTGACGCGTGCCTGCGGACCGGTCAGTTCCCCCCCATATGGAAGGTGGCGAGGTTGGTCCTCCTCCACAAACCAGGGAAGCCCGCGGATTCTCCATCCGCGTTCCGTCCTATTTGCCTATTGGACGAGGCTGGAAAGCTCCTCGAGCGAGTCATTGTATCCCGTCTCGAGGGGCACCTGTCCCGCGTCGGCCCCGATCTGGCCGACCGACAGTTCGGCTTTCGCCGGGGCCGCTCCACAGTCGACGCCATAGCGACAGTGCGGACCCTGGCGGAATCGGCAATCTCCCGGGGGGGTGTGGCGTTGGCAGTCTCGTTGGACATAGCCAACGCCTTTAACACCGTCTCCTGGGGGGCGATAGGTCGGGCACTTCAGTATCACCGGGTGCCCGCCTATCTATGCCGACTGATCGGGGATTATCTGCGGGGCAGGGTAGTCCAATATTCGGGTCGGAACGGGATGGAGCAGAGAGCGGTGCACCGCGGGGTTCCTCAGGGGTCGGTCCTCGGGCCGCTCCTGTGGAACTTGGCGTATGACGCGGTGCTGCGGGCTGATCTCCCCGTCGGTGTGTCGTTGGTATGTTACGCCGACGACACCCTGGTGATAGCCGGCGGGGATACGTGGAGGAGGGCAGTGGCCCTCGCGGAGGAAGGGACGGCACGAGTCGTTGCCGAAGTAGAGCGTCTGGGGTTGCGCGTGGCACCCCAGAAGACCGAGGCCATCTGGCTGTGTAACGTCAGTGGTCGCGGGGTGCCGCGCCAGGCGTCTCTACGGGTGGGCGGAGCCGAAGTCGGGGTGGGGCGCCGGATGAAGTATTTGGGCCTCACCCTCGACAGCTACTGGCGTTTCGGGCATCATTTGGAAGGGTTGGGTCCCCGTATTGAAAGGGCAGCGGCCGCGTTAGGCCGCATAATGCCAAATCTCGGGGGGCCCAACATGGCGGCACGGCGGCTGTATTTGGGAGTCGTCCGGTCCATGGCGCTTTATGGCGCGCCGATATGGGCCGGCGGTCTGATGGCAAATCGGCGGGGTGCATTTGTGCTCCGTCGGTTACAGAGGTTGGTCGCCATCAGAGTCGTGCGGGGTTATCGCACGATCTCCTACACAGCCGCCACCTTGCTGGCGGGTTCCGCACCGTTTCACCTGCTGGCGAAAATGGACGCAGAGGTCTATCAAAGCCTCTGCGACCTTCGCCAGCGGGGCGTGGACCCGCACGGCGAGGAGGCCGCCAGGGCCCGAAGCCAGGCGCGGCGACGCGTCTATAGTCGGTGGCTGGTCTGGTTATCGAAGCCAGACCAGCGGGATGATCGCGTTGCCGCGGCGGTCCGCCCAGTGTTTTATGCCTGGGTGGGCCGTAGCTGGGGTACGCCCACCTACCGCCTGACACAGGTACTGACCGGACACGGTTGCTTCGGTCGGTACCTGCATCGGATAGGGCGGGAAGCGACGGCTGCGTGCCGTCACTGCAGGGGAAGGGAGGACACCGCGCAGCACACGTTGGAGTTTTGTCCGGCGTGGGCAGCGCAGCGCGGTGTCCTCGTTAGAGCGATTGGAGCGGACCTCTCGCTGCCGGCCGTCATTCGTGCGATGGTCG